>NC_083411.1:21573262-26573262 GCF_020745735.1 Hemiscyllium ocellatum | reverse complement strand
GCCAACAAAGACAAAAGTGGCAAAGGGATATCATTGCTCATAATATGGAAAGAAAGGGGAAAAATGCAAACAAGTCAAACCTAAGTCTAAACTCTGTATGAATAACACTCATGGATACTCATATAAACTAAGGAGGAGGTAGCAGACACACTAGTAGCCATATATACATAAAAGTTCAATTGAAAAACATGGAAGCTCAAAGAAGTTATCCAGACAACACGATATATATCTTACGTGTCTACGTAAACATGGAAATTATAAAGATTCTAGTTACAACAATGTTTTGATTCTTCTGAGTCACAAATTTTTTTTTTAGATTACTTACAGTGTGGAAACAGGCCCTTCCACCCAACAAGTCCACACCAACCCGCCGAAGCGCAACCCATCCAGACACATTCCCCTACATTTGCCACTAACACTACGGGCAATTTAGCATGGCCAATTCACCTAACCTGCACATTTTTGGATTGTGGGAGGAAACCGGAGCACCCGGAGGAAACCCACGCAGACTCGGGGTGAACGTGAAAACTCCACACAGTCAGTTGCCTGAGGCGGGAATTGAACCCGCGTCTCTGGCGCCGTGAGGCAACAGTGCTAACCACTGTGCCACTATATTGCCTACTGTTATATTCTTGTTCTAAAAAGGGAAGAGTAATAAACCTGGTAACTAAAACCAGTCAGCCTGTGGAAAAGCTCTAGTAGTCATAAGCCAAGAGAAATTAATTTTAATTTGAAAAAATTAGTTCAAAGATTACAGATCAAAACAAATCATCCTATCCATTGTGATGCAGCTCTTTTGAATAAAAATAACGGAGCTTGTTACTAAAGGTAATGCAATTGAACTTTGTATAATAATCAGAAGGGTGTTGATAGATGACACATTACAATTGGATCAATGAGCAAAACCTAAGCCTGAGGGGGTACAGAAGCAGTGAAAGCATGGAGACAAAATTGACTCAGGAACAGAGACAAAAGCAGAAAATAGATGTTTTTTCAAACTGGAGATTCTACAGTGCCACTGCTCAGAGACTGACACTGGAGTTTTGGCATTTTATTGATAATACGCATCAAAAAAGTGGTGGCTGACATTTCTTTCTATTATCCAGAAGCTGTGCCCTCCCTCTACTGTTCCCAAATATTCTCATTTGTAGACGTATGTTGTGCTTTATGCAAAGCCATGCCAGCAATTGGCCAGACTGTTTGGGCATGTTGATATAAGAACAATAGCATATGGTTACATTACAGATACAAGATATAGTACAACACTGAGATCTATTTTAGTATAATCCTTTTCTAGTATTGTTTATGAGTCTGAATTATAAAAAAGTCAGCTTTCCCATTAGTCAACTGAATCAACTTGTGTTGAAAAGTGTTAAAGACTTTAATTATCTCTCTAGAATCAAATCCCTACATCCAGTTGTAATGCCTTTCAACAGATAGTGCCTAAACTGTCAAAAAATATCCAGCATTTTTGATTTTATTTTTGTTTTCCAAAATCTGTGGTTTTATACATCTGCTGTAATTGAAATCCCACATCAAACTATTCATTTTAGATACATGGGCTGAATTTTCATCTGTTGGGATATGCCCTTTCAAGGTAAGTTAGTTCATCTATGACCAGCTTTGTGTATTTGTTCACCTGCATTACATGGTGCTTCCAATGGAGAAGGTACCATTATACAGTGAAAGATGTTACAAAATGTCTTGTCAGTCTTGCTGTCCTCTTATCTACTGAGATAGTTCTTGCTGATTTTGAAAAAAAAATGGCTTCAACACTGGGGGGAAAAAAAAGTCTAAACATCTGTTTCTTACATTGATGGATCTGCACTTGACTTTGAACTTAATACAAGCATGTTCTGTTCTTTCCTCTCCAGAGAATAATCCATTGTTTGGGCAACTGTGAACATTACTGGTGTTTGGCTGGCTTTCAGCACCAGCTGGTTTCAGCACAGGGAATATTCTATTCATCCGAGGATGAATGACAGTGTCAAGGAGATGTAATAAAAGTTTGTCCCTTTGATGTGACCTTTGGTTTGTTCATATAAGTTAATAGGATTGTTATATTAATGTAAAATATTTTCCATTGATGCTTCATGGGATTTGAAGAGTATGCACAGTGCATACTGGATGATCGGCTATACAGGACACATGGGAGCACAGAGGTGCCCTGGAAGATTTTGGGGGTGGGGTGCATGAAGGAAACATGGAATGGCATTGCTGATCAATGGTGTTTAAATGGGTTCATAGAAATTGCACAAGCACTCTTAGAAGGCATGAGCAGACATGGGGTGAGGAAATTGATGGGTGAGGTTGCAGAGGCCTTTTAACACACTTGAAAGCTGGAACACTTAGTTAAAAAACTGAGGAGGGCCTTCTAACCAGCCTATATCTGCACTCACGGTCCTCAAGTAGTCCATCACATCTTGAAACTCTGAAATCATGCACGCATTGGGTGTGCAGATTACAAGGTGCAAGGTCAGCTCTTCCCCAAGGCCCAAAGGGGGATTCAGTTCATGGTTAATATTTGCTAAAAATACAATTACACTTTTTCAGTGCACATCTCAGAACTGATACCTCACAAATACATCCTTTACTTGAATTGTGGTATAGCATGAGTAAATACTGCAAACCTGTTAGCTTAGAAAAATGCAGGATCTTCTGCTGTTTTGATAATCCAAGTTGGTCACCTAGTTTGCATTGAATCTGTGGTGACAATACCAGACAGTACAGTAAGTACCAATTTAAATGACTGAATAAACAGCAGTGCACACAAGTCAATGAATGATGGCATACAGTATGTCTAGCCCAACGCTAGCAGCATTCATGCAGCAGAAACAGCTCAAAAAGGTGAGGTTCCATTCTGATTGTCAGTTCAAACTCCGTATGCTTTTAAACTCTAATGACATTTCGAGAGTGCACTTCTTTTTGTGTTGTTTGGTTTAAATTGGTCTTCAGATGTCCTGTTTACTAATAAATCTACCATTTGCCGCAAAAAAAAGTATTAATTACTGAGGCAAAAAATTGCATTTCTACAGTACATTTTACAACAACAGGATATCCCCAATGCACTATGTAGCCAATGAGGTGCATACACAGTTGTAAAGTAAAACACAATGCAGCAAGTTTTCACACAGCAAGGTCCCACAAACAGAAATGTGATAATGATCAGATAGGTCTGTTCTTTCAATGCTGATTTTAATAGTATAAACATTTACACCAGGGACAATTCCTTTTTTATTCAAAATAGTGGGATCTACTACTTCCACCCAAGGGGCTAGATAAAAAAAATGTGGTGCTGGAAAAGCACAGCCGGTTAGGCAGAATCCAGGAGAGTCGCCATTTCGAGTATAAGCTCTTCATCAGGAATGTCAGCATCTGCAGTCCTCACTTTCTCCAAGGGGCTAGAAAGGGCCTTGATTTAACTTCCCACCCAAAAAAAAAGATCTCTGACAGTTCAGCATTAACTCTGTATTGACAGCTGGGATTGAGAACTATATACCTGTAAATAGATGTAAAAACACACGAGAACCAAATTAAAGAACTCTGTCCCTTCAGTCTTCCAGACAGTAGATTACTTGTAATCTTTTTGCTCAAACTATTTCTCAGCACATTTATTATCGAAAATTTATTATTTATGTATAATTAAACCCATAGAAATGAATTATTTCACTGCATGTAATAAAACCAGGCTTAACTAGAAAACAGCACAATTGAAAAAATAAGCATTTACAGAAAAAGAGCCACAGTACAAAACCAGAAAAAATACATTTCAAAAACTTGCAATTTTACAGCATCCTTCATGACATTCCAAAATGTTTCAAAGTAGGTGCAAAGAAACCAAAAATGGAAAAGTCGGCATGTGTAATTACTGGATGACTCGTTCAAACAGTCAGCACAGGCATGGCAGCTAAATGGCCTCATTCTCACGTGCATCACCCAATGATCCCACACTACTGTTCAGTCAAATGGCTGAATTTATTTTCCCCATAGTACAGTTTGACCCCCAACATTGACCAAACGAAAGTGAAATTCAACAAAGACATGGCACCCATGTTGGAGAGCTAATGCCAAAACAGATAAGAATGCACAGAAAAAGGATTCAGAAAGTTATGTACATTTTGGGTTTGGGTCTCTGGCTCCATTGCAATTTGACATTTGACTGGAAGAACATACTTATCTCTGTTGGATAATATTGTACCATCTGCCGACCGAAGGCCTGAGAAGAGTAGCAGTGGTTAATTTGCCAGCTAAGTTATTCTTTGTGGTCCCAAGCAGAAACCTCCTCCTCTCTCTCTCTCTCTCATCTTAATGGTTGTGCAGCCACAAACTACCAACTTTCAGGCTGCTTAAACTTGAGTAGTCAGCCAATGGCAGGTACAGGTACTAAACTTTCTGGATCAGCCTGTCAAAAAATGGGCCATATTCTTTCCTTGATCATAATTGAGCACATTGTATTAGATCCATATGCATTTCTTATGAGTTATAAGCTAAAGTATTGTCCATACACAATTGGTTCTAGAGGTAAGATTATTGTACTAAATAAGTTAACCACACAACTAATGTATTGTACTATAAGAGAATTGAATGGATTCATCTAATGGTGGAAAATCCAAGCACAGTGTAGAACAAAGAAATCACTGCTGCTTTCTACACAACTATACAACTCAGTTTCTGTGGAAGTCAAGAACTTTAATCTTTTTTGCCTGAATTAAACACACCTTAGAGCAGGCAATAAGGGGCCAGGGTGTCTCTATGACTGGAGAACCATCCTGTGTCACCTCCTTTGGAGAAAGCCCACAAGAAAGTGCCTCTCAAATGACATATAGTCAGTAGCGGGCCTTCCTCAGAATCAGAGAGTCTTGGGCATATTTGACACACCCTCCCTACCCCCATTCAAGAACTACTGCTCAGAGACTGGCAGCTGCCAATTGCTCTTAAGTGTCAGGGGATCTGTGGCAAATGCCAGTAATGCACCCAGAAAAAGACTAGGTTCAAAGAGAGACCCAACCCACAGGTGAGTTTCAAAGGGATGAGATCAATAGGAGGGGTCACCAATAACAGGAGAGGAGAAATGCCAGTCAAAAACAAGGGCAGGAGGTGCCCCACAGCAAGTTCAGCAATTAGACACTGGAATGCCTTTGAATAAGGAACACCCAACTGTAAAACTCTTCAGGAAATGATTTTCTTCCATGACAACAGACCACACCTGCACAGTGCCTTTTAATCTGGTATCAGTTGCGTGCTGAATTGGCAGCTACGTAGGTACGATGCTGAGACTTTCCAGCTCAAAGTTAAATCAAGGTAGATGTTCCCCACCCCATCACCCATTCCCACACCCCCAAAACCTCCAAATCCACCTCAAGGGAGTACAGTAAAAGGCATCCTATTCCTTTAACAGGAGGTGTCTGGAACAACAAAATCAGAGTGCTTGCACAACAGTATGGTGAACAAATTGACCATCACGTGCAAACAGATTTCATGTTTTATATGCCGCACAGTTCTGAGCACACTTAGCAGCATTGGAATAGAAAACATAGCCATAAATCGTGGTCCTTTAAATGGTTGCTGTTCTGTTCTTGCTTACCTAAAAAGTTTGAATTGTATCAGAAGTAATGAGACACCGCAAATATGATCATCATTCCCAAAGAATGTGTAGACTCTCCTATGAATAACAGTATGTCAGTGAGGAGGAAAAGGCTGATCCGCTGGGACAGGGCTTAACATACAAATATTACAGAGTTTTTGGTTTTGCCACTTGAAGCAGAAAAAAATTGTAAATCTGTTTGTGCTGTTTCTCCCTCCAAATATTGCCTGACTTGTGAGTATTTCCTTCATTTTCTATCTTATTTCTGATTGCCCGTATCTGCAGTGTTTTGCTTTCAACTGACTGCATACAGTTACAACAGAAATCTAGGTAGTTTTTGTAACCAAGTGAAGTGCTGTTAATCACAAATTTTAAAATTAATAGCAGTCCAGTTCAAGTCATGCTTTAAGTAAGCATTTGAGAACATCATAATGAATATTAAATTCAAAGTTATTGGGCATAACAATAAATGGTAAAATTTTTGTAATATCTAAACCAAACTCAACTTTACCACAACTGCTAAACAATTTTGCACATCACAAGTACGGCACTAGACTCAGGCATGGCCCTTAAAACTTGAGTTAAATTTTATCAGAAATCAGCAAAGTGTCATACAGTCATACAGATGCACAGCACCAAAACAGACCTTTTGTTGCAACTCATCCTTGCTGGTCAGATATCCTAAATTAATCTAGTCCCATTTGCCAGCTTATATCCCTCTAAGCCCTTCTTATTCATATACCTACCCAGATGCCTTTTAAATGTTGTAATTGTACCAGCCTCCACAACCACCTCTGGCAGCTCGTTCCATACACACCAACCACTGCTGGAAAAAGTTATCCCTTAGATCCATTTTAAATCTTTCCCCTCTCACTTTAAACCCATGCTTTCTAGTTTTGGACTCCCTCAGCCTGGGGAAAAGACTTTGAGTATTCACCCTATCCATGCCCCTCATGATTTTATAAACTTCTATAAGATCACCGCTCAGCCTCCAACATTCCAGGGAAAATACCCCCAGCCTATCCCAACTCCTACATTCAATGCACTGATCAATAAAGGCAAGTATACCAAATGCCTTCTTCAACTGACTTGCTGGAATTTGCTGTCATGAGGATGGTCAGGCAGGTTGTGGTAATATGTGAAATCACAAACAGAAAGTTCAGAAGATTCAGAATCTTTCATGAAGATTAAGACTTTCAATCTATTGCCCTTGAGGAAGTTAGAATCAATGGCATCTATAACCAAACATTGCATTTTTTCTAAGATTTGTACTCTAGATGGATAAAAGATAAATGCTATACTTACTGTAAACTTGTCTCTACAAAGAGGAGTAAGGCTTCAACTGTCCATGGTCACCCATCCTATTCAATATCTTCATAGATGAGATGTTAACTTCCCTGCTGAGACAGCCGATCAGCTGCAAAAAGCAATTCCAAGTCATTAATCTGGAATCGACAGTTAAACTGTATCCTTTATGATGGACTTGAAAGGGTCTGTTGTAAGAATTTTTGACAGTATTGCGGAGTTCAGTTTTACAGACAATATTGTGTACTCAGACTATCCCATGAATTTATTGTACCCCTCGTCACCATTTTCAACAATGGCTAATCACGGCAGTATGGTGCCTTCACATCGGAGAGAAATGACACAAAAGCTACTCAAGCATACAGGATCATCTATCTCAATCATTTACTTTAACAACTGCAGAATATTGAGCATTATGTAATTAGGTTTAAAGTGGTTATAAAAAGGGACAAAGACAAATCAAAGTTAAACATATTCAGTTGTCAGTTTCAATGCTTTGAGAAGAGATAAAACATAAGATTGACTTGGAAACTGACAAATAAGCAATAACAGGCTTCAACATTAACTATTTTCATAAACACATATTAAATAAAACATAAATAAATATACTTGTCGGTTTGGATAATTTGGGATATAAAAGAAAATCTTATGAAAGCAGAGGGTATCACTGAATTACTGAATGAGTATTTGGATTTTAGTTTGATTATGGAGATTCCACAGTATATTCTAAAGGCACAGATTCTGGATCCAGACAGTCAAGCCTCATGTCCAACAACTCTACTTTCATCAGTAGGGGAAAGAGGCCAGGACTTGACTCACTCACAGCGGAAGCCTGAACTTAACAAATCCCATTTCACCTGATCCCATATTAGAATCAGAGATAGAGCTATGCAGCATGGAAACAGACCCTTCAGTCCAACTCTTCCTTGCCAACCAGCTATCCTAAATTAATCTAGTCCCATTTGCCAGCATTTGGCCCATATCCCTCTAAACCCTTCCTATTCATATAACCATCCAGATGTCCCAGCCTCCCCCACTTTCTCTAGTAACTCATTTCATACAAGGACCACCCTTTGTGTGAAAAAGTTGTCCCTTAGGTCCCTTTTAAACCGTTTCCCTTTCACCTTAAACCAATGTCCTCTAGTTTTGGACTTCGCCATCCTGGGGAAAAGACCTTGGCTGGGACTTACGAATCTTTGTTATAGACGTGAATGCATGCAAAGGTCACATAAGGTTTTTGGAACTTTGATACTTTTGAATTATCTAAATTTTTGCCCTTTAACTTTTGAGAACAAAAATGCCTGCCTGCATAGAAGAGCTAAAAAAAATCTATGCTTGCAGTTTCAATAGCTTTTTGTTGATTCATCTTTTGCCTGACAGCTTCAAGGTATTAAAGGATTAGTTGTTAATGTGGGGCTATGAACATAAATACCTGTTTTTATACAGGATGAATTACTGGGGGTGATTTAACATACTGAAGTCTTTAATAGACACTGTAACTTTATTTTATTTCACCTGAGCATGGCTTCTAAGGTCTGCCCATGGTGGATACTACCCGAGTTGACATGAGACAAAAGCTGGTGAACGGGAAACATAGGTAAGCATAAAGTTGGCATTGGGGCTATTTGGTGCCATGCTATAGAGTGACAAGTCAAGTTATAAGGTGCCATGGAAATGAATAGAGTGCATTAGATAATATTGAGGATTTGAGAGCTCAGTAGGAGTGGTGGAGGGGCATGGGGAGTGAGAGCTAAGGGGTGTGAGAGGTAAGGCAAAGAGAGCTTACTATTTAACGTAACCTGGATGAAATCCTAGAGAACTGTTCTACTTTTAACCGGCCTGCTTTGACACCTGTCAGCCCATATCCGCCTCGGATCTCTGGCTAGAGGGCCCACAATCAGGGCATTTCTCATTCTCCTGCTGTCTTTCCTATTCCCCACTTCACCAGAGACAAGTTCAGGAAGCTGGGAGGCATTACATTGTGGGAACATAAATCCAGGCTTTCATATCTCTTTTCAGATCCATCTGGAAAATGGGAGAAAATGGTATTGAATTGGTTCTGGTAACCGATTAAATACTTCGCTGAAATTTCAGGACAAAGAGTATTGCTGATAAAATAGAAGTGCATAGTGAGTTCCCCAGTGTTCAGCACTAGGATCAGTATCTTTTTTGTTCTTTATAAATGACTTGGACACATGGGTTAGAAGTTTGAAAGGAGATGGCTCCAACAGCACACTACCTGCAGGTACCTTGACCTGATTCCATGGCAAACAAGCAACTAACTGCCTGACATCAGGACTCTCATTCTTCCAAGGGATGATGTCCTGTCTCTGAGAGCTGACAGCCAATCAAAGAGCTTGCTGCTCCTCATTCCCAGCAGCACCAGCAGGAATGACTCCACTACTGGAAAAGCACCCTGCCTGGAACATCATCATTTTAGATGCTGCACCATGAACAGGTAAGTGGGGTCAGAACCACTCGGGCAAATCCCAGCAAACAGTTGGGGAAGATATTTTTCCCTGAATAGGACTTCTGCATCTGAGCAGGCATGTGAGTTGGGAAGTTTTCTGGTTTGCCATGTCTGCCATTGACGAGGCTCTCCATGGGCCAAAGAGCACTAAGTCAGGAATTCTCTACCCTCAACCCTGGGCATACAATAAGGCACCCGACAGGTTTTACTGATGTTTGCCGATTCCATACTAGGTCTATATGATATTGGCAATATACTCAAGCTGTCCTCAATATTTGTCTTGTAGTGAGATTTTGCTTGATGCTGCAACCTAGGGTGAATGCAATCCTGCATTTGACAGTTATGTAATGACTAACCACAACAATCACTAACCTGGGTGGTCAGATAGAGGTGGGAAAGAGGATGTGGGATGTCTTTGAGTTTAAGACAGTGCAACCTAAAAAGCCCAGCATTCACTAAAACTATGCAAAAAGAAAACAGGCAGTTTAAAAAAAGCCTTATCAAGTTTTGTTTGCCCTATATTCAACTTATTTCATTAAGTTTGCAGTGCAATAAAGTAAACGCAACATCAAAGTGGCTAGTAATTCTAAATGTTAATGTCTCATCCCATAAAAGTAATAAAGGCTCTTTTGAGAGATGCTTCAGGCCAAAATCCATCTTGTAGTGAATACACTGAACCGCCTTGTTCTCATCATTCGTACAGTAGTTAGGCTGAACAGCTAATACTGTGGAGGGATTAGTGGCAGCCTTTTGTCACCAGATCATGATGTCACTCTGGCTACTGCTAGCAAAATAAACAAGAACAGGTTTCCGAGGATGTCAAGTAAATGAGGTTACACTGTAGTTCTTCAAACAAATGAAATTTGTTCTTCCTTTTGTGAAACATGGACCTCAAGTAAACAAACATAAGTAGATCATTCAAATCACGAGCTGCTCCACCATTTAATAATAAGATCACAAAATTGATCTTTGAATTCAATTACATTCTCCTGCCCAATCCTCATGTCTCTTGATTACCTAAAATATTTGTCAACGTCAGACTTAAATATACTCAGCAAATGAACAGCTCTCTGAGGTGACGAGTTTCAAAAATGTGTAACTCTCTGACAGAAGACATTTTTCCCTGAATGGGACTTCTGCATCTGAGCAGACACGTGTTTAGGAAGTTTTCTGGCGTGCCATGTCTGCCTCAAAACAAATCCAGTCAAATGATGGGATTTTCAATCTAAAGGGCAAGAAAGGATGCATTTGGGCCAGCTGCCTCCAACCACAGGTTGTATGGGACTGTAAGGATTACAGAAATGGCTGTTTAAAAGACTCCTCAGCACTCGAATGTCATTCCAGTTGTTTTGTTAAATATTAAACCCTCCCGCCTCCCACTTAACACCTACCGCCTCTCTACACATCAACCCATGCTCCCAAACACAGCCAACGGAACCTTATAACATCCAAGCCAATCCATAGCTCCCATACCCACACTCCATGACAACCAACCAATCTCCCCACTTATCCTTATGGGCCTTATATTCCCCAAGCCAATTTAATGCCAGTTCATTCAAACCCACTCACCACCTTTTGCCCCTGACACCATTACTTACTCACCAAGGGCAGGGCATGGGATCTACTTCTGAGGTGAAATAAAAATCTAAACATTTATACAAACCTTTAATATATTAAAACACATTTTTAAGAACACTCACACTCATGAAACCCATTCAAATCCTCTCATATGCTTAATCCATAAAAATACCTGTATACACAACTCTGCAATAATGTCTGCTAATCCTTTGATAACCTTTTCAAGCTGTCAATAAACATGTGAAATAGGGGTTGGTGAGAATAATTATAGGTTCCGAATAGCAACCTAGTCATTAACAATTTATATATATTAATGTTAATGTTGTTATATTAATAAATAGCAATTGTAATTGCTAGGAAGATTTTTTTTAACTCACTCTGACAAAGATATCTTTTCTTAAAGAAAGAGCTAGGGATTTAAATTACTTGACAGCTTGACAGTGCTACACACCTCAAGCACATGTATGTCAACTCTAAAAATTCATAACACCCACAAAGTGGGTTAATGCCCTTGCTCCAGTGAAATTGGAGTCTGTGTGAAATCAGCTTTAAGTTAGTTTGTTCCAGTTGAGTTCCGGTGTCCCTCACAAATGAATCGTGTCCTATCCCCTTTTTTTTTCATACGGGCAAATTTGAGATCTATCAGAAACGGTTGAAGGTCTTTCACGTTAGGGTCTTGCCTCCCATTTTTAAAGATCTGCAGCATCTCAATGATTACCGAAAACAATTCAAGTCTTTATCTCAGTCTGAAACAGTTACTCGAGCAGAGAAAGCAAAACAAATAATTTATGTATAGGCCTCATCATATTATTGAGACATCCAAAATATTTCATAAACAGGTATTTATCACTGAAGGCAATTTTTGAAGACAATAGACAATAGGTGCAGGAGTAGGCCATTCTGCCCTTCGAGCCTGCACCGCCATTCAATATGATCATGGTTGATCATCCTTAATCAGTATCCTGTTCCTGCCTTATCTCCACACCCTTGATTCCACTATCCTTGAGAGCTCTATCCAACTCTTTCTTAAATGAATCCAGAGACTGGGCCTCCACTGCCCTCTAGGGCAGAGCGTTCCACACAGCCGCCACTCTCTGGATGAAGAAGTTTCTCCTCATCTCTGTCCTAAATGGTCTACCCCGTATTTTTAAACTGTGTCCTCTAGTTCGGTACTCAGCCATCAGCAGAAGCATGCTTCCTGCCTCCAGAGTGTCCAATCCTTTAATAATCTTATATGTATCAATCAGATCCCCTCTCAGTCTTCTAAACTCAAGGGTATACAAGCCCAGTCGCTCCGGTCTTTCAGCATAAGGTAGTCCTGCCATTCCAGGAATTGACCTCGTGAACCTACGGTACACTCCCTCAATAGCCAAAATGTCTTTCCTCAAATTTGGAGACCAGAACTGCACACAGTACTCCAGGTGTGGTCTCACCAGGGCCCTGTACAGCTGCAGAAGAACCTCTTTGCTTCTATACTCAATCCCTCTTGTTATGAAGGCCAGCATGCTATTAGCCTTCTTCACTACCTGCTGTACCTGCATGCTTACCTTCATTGACTGGTGTACAAGAACACCCAGATCTCTTTGTACTGCCCCTTTACCTAAATTGATTCCATTTAAGTAGTAATCTGCCTTCCTGTTCTTGTCACCAAAGTGGCTAACCATACATTTATCCACATTAAACTGTATCTGCCATGCATCTGACCACTCACCTAACTTGTCCAGGTCACCCTGTAATCTCCTAACATCCTCATCACATTTCACCCTGCCACCCACTTAGTATCAACAGCAAATTTGCTAATGTTATTATTAATACCATCTTCTATATCATTAACATATATTGTAAAGCTGCGGTCCCAGCACTGATCCCTGCGGTACCCCACTGGTCACTGTCTGCCATTCCGAAATGGAGCCATTTATCACTACTCTTTGTTTCCTATCAGCCAACCAACTTTCAATCCAAGTTAGTATTTTGCCCCCAATACTATGTACCCTCTCCACCGCAACTCCTCCACTTCCTACTCCTCCGCCCTTGAACCCCGCCCCTCCAATCGCCACCAGGACAGAACCCCACTGGTCCTCACCTACCACCCCACCAACCTCCAGATACATCATATCATCCTTCGACATTTCCACCACCTCTAAACAGACCCCACCACCAAGGATATATTTCCCTCCATTACCCTATATGCGTTCTGGAAAGACCACTCCCTCCGCGACTCCCTCGTCAGGTCCACACCCCCCACCAATCCAACCTCCAGTCCCAGCACCTTCCCCTGCAACTGCAAGAAATGCAAAACTTGCGCCCACACATTGCCCCCTCACTTCCCTCTAAGGCCCAAGGGATCCTTCATATCCGTCACAATTTCACCTGCACCTCTACACACATCATTTACTGCATCCGTTGCACCCGCTGTGGCTTCCTCTACATGGGGAGATAGGCCACCTAATTGTGGAACGTTTCAGAGAACACCCCTGGGACACCAGCACCAACCAACCCAACCGCCCCGTGGCTGAACACTTTAACTCCCCCTCCCATTCCGCCAAGGACATGCAGGTCCTTGGCCTCCTCCATTGCCAGACCATGGCAACACGACGCCTGGAGGAAGAGTGCCCCATCTTCCGCCTAGGAACCCTCCAACCACAAGGGATGAATGCAGATTTCTCCAGCTTCCTCATTTCCCCTCCCACCTTATCTCAGTCTGAACCTTCGGACTCAGCACCGCCGCTTTGACCTGCAATCTTCTTCCCGACCTCTGCGCCCCCACCCCCTCTCTGGCCTATCACCCTCACCTTAACCTCCTTCCACCTATCGCATTCCCAACACCCCTCCCCCAAGTCCCTCCTCCCTACCTTTTATCTTAGCCTGCTTGGCACACCTTCCTCATTCCTGAAGAAGGGCTTATGCCCAAAACGTCAATTCTCCTGGTCCTTGGATGCTGCCTGACCTGCTGCGCTTTTCCAGCAACACATTTTTCAGCTCTGATCTCCAGCATCTGCAGTCCTCACTTTCTCCTAGTTGACTTTAATACCACTGACTTAAATGTTTTCAATTTACACCACTGTTCTGAAGAGGCATGGTAAAACAGTAAATATTTTTGAAGATATAAGAAATCAGAGGAAGCTGGCAAAAGTTATATTCTTGTCCTTGCTGCATCAGACCCAAAAATAAGATACAACATTGTTCTTTAAGATTAGATTAGATTCCCTTCAGTATGGAAACAGGCCCGTCAGCCCAACAAGTCCACAAGTCCACCGACCCTCTGAAGAGTAATCTACCCAGATCCATTCCCCTACCCCGTATTTACCCCTGACTAGTGCACCTAACACTATGGGCAATTTAGCATGGCCAATTCACCTGACCTGCACATCTTTCAATTGTGGGAAGAAACCGTAGCACTCGGAGGAAACCCACACAGACACGGGGGAGAATGTGCAAACTCCACGCAGACAATCACTTGAGGCTGGAATCGAACCTGGGTCCCTGGCACTGTGAGGCAGCAGCACTAACCACTGAGCCACCATGCCACACTGCCACAATTCCCTTGTTAATTTTAAAAACAACAGTGAAACATACAAAAATAAATAAAAAGAAACAATGAATTATGAGTGGAACACAGTCCTGTGAAAGTAGGGAAGTTCTCTTTGCTGTTGGGTCCATGCCCCAGATTTTTTGTGGAGTCATGGAGATCTTTCAAAAAGGCAGCTGGTCAGTCAGGTGTCCTGTCTCCATTTTTGACACATCGCATTTTCACAATTTGAAGAAAAGGAGCAAGGTATGAATCATATCCTGAGCAGAACCTGAACGTAGCTGAGACATTTGAACATTGAAATTCATCCATAATTCAAACAGATCCCATTTTCCCTGCAGCAAGGGCAGTAATTCACTGTCAGAGACTTACAACTTTTTTTTAGACTAGTTGTAAATGTTTTTGATGGGGTAATAAGGTCTGTGGCACTGTCACAATGTTATTGAAATACTCAGCCCTTTAATTATTTACTAAAAGAATCTGATTTTGTCATTGAGCAAAGTGAAATATTGCTGTAACAGGATTGGTTGCTTCTCATGGAAGCAGTCACTTTGTTTCCTGTAAAAGAGATTTACAAGGTCATATAAAGAATGATTTATACGGAAAGTCCCAAAAATGTGCATAAGTCATTTCTATGCAAATTGTTGTGCGAAACCTCTTAGCATTAAAACAATATAAACCACTTCTCTAAGGTTATAATTGAAATGATCAGGTGTCACCACCTCCTTCCAATGAAATTTTGTAGAGCTTCCCTGAGTAGGGAGGCAGTTCAATCCATGAAAACTGAACAGACTTGTGACCCATACCATACTTCAATGAAGAGAAGGTTGTAAAATAACTCACAGTTTATTCATCAAGTTGGCTAATCTGAATTATCTATTCCCAAAGAAAAATATTAAATTTTACCCTTAGAGACAAAGTTGCTGATCCATCCAGAGAATGTAATGACGTTTCCTGCCTCTACCATCCTGCCAGGCATATGTTGGAAAGATTTTTAAACTGATTCTCAACTTGCTTGACCAAGACTATCAATGCACTTTCTTTTGTCATCAAGTCGTACAAGATAATACATGGCTTGGAAAGGGTGGACGCTAGGAAATTGTTTCCATTAGGCGAGGAGACTAGGACCCGTGGACACAGCCTTAGAATTAGAGGGGGTAAATTCAGAACAGAAATGTGGAGACATTTCTTCAGCCAGAGGGTAGTGGGCCTGTGGAATTCATTGCCGCAGAGTGCAGTGGAGGCCAGGACGCTAAATGTCTTCAAGGCAGAGATTGATAGATTCTTGTTGTCTCGAGGAATTAAGGGCTACGGGGAGAACACTGGTAAGTGGAGTTGAAATGCCCATCAGCCATGATTGAATGGCGGAGTGGAATCGATGGGCTGAATGGCCTTACTTCCACTCCTATGTCTTATGGTCTAAGTCCTGGAAATGAGACTTGAACACAGTGCTTCTCACTGATGGGCTGAAAAGTTAAAAGAACGTCACAGACATTAAAACTACAAACTATTATATTTATTTTGTAGCTCGTTGAACATGGCTTTCCCTCCCAGTCAAGTGCCCACCTATATATCAAACTCCTATCACCCTGACCTCTTGCTTGTCAACAACACCAAGATCACTTACAAACTGCACTGACAATACGACTATCTTGTCTGTTATCATGTCATAGCATTTGCTATCCCCTTTCATCACCCCTACCCCACTGTCCTGCTCTAAAGGTTTGTCCTCATGCAATTCCACGTCTACATGACTGAACACAGCTACTGTATCTCCATCAATGGTGTCCCTTCCAACTCGAATACGGTTACTTTTGATCTGCATGAGAAATGTTTTCTTGGCTCCTTCCTTCAAGTGCTACACTGATTTCTCATGTTTACTTTTCATCTTCCTTGGCCATGCAGAAAAGCATCACAAATCCATGAATGTTGAAAAATAGCTGACAGACAGCAAAAAAGGTGTTTAACTATAAATAAAATCACTGAGCCAAAGGAGATAATATTAGGAGATGTGACTGAATGTTTGTTCAAAGAGGTAGGTTTTCAAGAGGACCTTTAATGATGAGGAAGCATTTAAGACAGAGGAGCTGAAGCAGGGAACTCCACAACATGGGCCTTACATGCCTAAAAGCATACCTAAATTTCTGAAAGGACGGTGAGAGTGGTCATGTCACAGATCTCTCAGACTCAGAGTTGCTATAGCAACGTTTAGTTTTATATTCATTCTATAGCCTGGAGCAAAAGACACAGCATTATTAGACATCCAACTTTATTTCTCATCATGTGGCTGACCAGAAGTTGCTCTGACTCTTACTGCCTGCCTCTGGCAAGTATTGGAAGGGTTGACAAGATGCTGCTCAAATAACATGGCCATGCAATTTCCATGGCCAAAGACTCAGGGTGGGATTCAAACCTACACCATCTGACTCAGGCAGGGATATTACTCACTGTACCACAAGACATCCTGGAAAGAAGAGGGGGTGGTGGGGGAGATGTACATAAGTTCAAAGTCCCCTGTACACCCGTATATACTTGGGAAAGTTTCATGGAAATAAAAATTGCCCAGGAGTTGATATCAACAGTATAGAAAGGATACATGGAGATGTGACCTAGCGATATGATCACTAGACCATACATCCCGAGATCCAGGTCATACTCTGAAGACATTGGTTTAAAATTTGAATGCAACTAAAAAAAAATCTGGAATTAAGAGTCTAATTGTTGGGAAAAAAGAATATCTGGTTTACTAATGCCCTTGAGGAAAGGAGGCTGCTGTCCTTACCTGATCTGACATAAACATGACTGCAGACCTACAGTAATGCCATGGTTGATGTTTAATTGCATTCTGGCCTGTTAGGAATGTGTAATAAATTCTAGCCTGGCCAATAATGCCCATAAATGAACAGAAAAGTTATCACTCTATTCTCAAAGAAAGCCTGGTTTATAGAACTGGAAAGTTTACTGGTGAAAGTTTTGCCTCTATTACCGTGTAATGATCCTGCAACTGGGAAATTCTGAGCATGAAGTAGCAGATGTCAGCGGCAGATGGCTGTCCAAGCAGCCAATTGTGTTAAAGGATTTTCACAGACTACCAAGCAGGATACAAGAATGACAAAAAGAGAATCATTTATTAAACATTTCATTAAGATAATGAAAGGTTGCAATAGACACTTGGAAGCTAAATTAACCTTAAAACAACATGGTTAAAACTTTGGCTTAAAATAATCCACAAAATAGTAAGTTAATCACTTGACACCACTGACAAATATAAGATTGTGTCTTTCAGAACAAGTTCTGTTATTCAACTTCTAATATTCACATTACCAATAAAAACTTAGTTATACCTGATTGAAACACATTGCTGGAAAAACTCAGCAGGTCTGACAGCATCTGTGGAGAGAAATCAGATTCCTGACTCAAATAAAAAGATATACCTATTGTTCAAACATGATTGCAACCTCCAATGGAAAGGTTGGGGAGTACAGGGTGCAGGGGAGAGAAAGTGGAAAATTATTGGTGTAGCCTGTGTCAAAACCCAGAGTGATTGTGCACAATTCCAAGATTTCTGAACCAATCTATCAGCACCCAATATCCGGAAGTGATGTTGATTTCAGAAAGGAAATGACAGTAAATTGTCAGTTTCCAGTGACCTGTCCTCATCTCACAAAGTCCAGACCGTGTTTTGTTCCCACCACACAGTACCTTGGACAATTTCATAAATATCTTAGGAAGTCACATTAAAAAGGTGTGGTGGGAAGAACATGAGATTTTAGTTTCAGTGGGAAGGACTAAATCAGTATCTGTGCTATCATGAAAACAAGCCTCAGGCAGATTAGGTTTACAGCATCACAACCTTCAAAGCTTGTAAATCTACTTGTCAGACTAGGTTTTTTTTGTTTCTTTTGGACATTGAATCCGAACTAATTTCTGGATTGGATCCAATATTGTGAAATATGGTATAACTGCAGTACTGGTCTAACTGCAAACTGATATCCTAAAAGGGATCCCCACAACATGCAAAATTTGGAGATTCTCCTACAAGACTTACAAGCTGCTGAATGCAAAATAAAACGGTGGTCAGCTACCAATCTGAATCCAAAATCCCATTATATTGAACTTACATGTCAGCCAACATTTTGAAGTCTATTCAAAACTTTAGTTGCAATTTTAGTCACATTTCAGAACCCATCTTCACGAGCCTAGAATTTCCTTGGAGTCACCTCATCCCGGCCTTGCAAATGATTGGAGTGTACACAGCAAACAAGTTGGCGTTAAAACAAGATAGAGTCAAAGTTAGAGATGTACAGCACGGAAACAGACCCTTCGGTCCAACTCACCCAGGCTGACCAGCTAACCTAACCTAATTGACTCCCATTTGCCAGCACTTGACACATATCCCTCCAAACCCTTTCTATTCATATACCCATCCAGATGCCTTTTAAATGCTGTAATTGTACCAACCTCCACCACTTCCTCTGGAAGCGCATTCCATACATGTACCACACTCTGTGTGAAAAAGTTGCTCCTTAGGTCCCTTTTATATCGTTCCCCTCTCACCCTGAACTTATGTCCTCTAGCTCTGTACTCCACCACTCCAGGGAAAAGACCTTGTCTGTACATCCTATCCATGCCCCTCATGATTTTATAAGCCTCTGTAAGGTCACCCTTTAGCCTCTAATGCTCCAGGGAAAATAATTGAGTCACTTAAATGCAACACATGCTCAGTGGCTTGAACAGGTGAAGCAAAAACATAACACAAATTAGCTAAAGCCGTAGGCTTATTAAAGCCAATGAGCTAGCATTCAAGACCATTTCATGAAAAGTGAAAAAGGATTATCATACAGAATGTGGCTTACATCAGACTATCCTTTGGCCTGAATCTAGAGAGGTATTGAGTTTTTACTGAATTATAGAAGACACTACACTCCTTGACTAGAACCTCCTTCCTCTTCATTCCTCAGTCAGGTAAAAACAATGACTGCAGGTGCTGGAAACCAGACTCTGGATTAGTGGTGCTGGAAAAGCACAGCAGTTCAGGCAGAATCTGAAGAGCAGTAAAATCGACGTTTTGGGCAAAAGCCCTTCATCAGGAATACAGGCAGAGTGCCTGAAGGGTGGAGAGAATAAAACCCTCCTCTCATTTATCTCTCCACCCTTCAGGCACTCTGCCTGTATTCCTGATGAAGGGCTTTTGCCCGAAACATTGATTTTACTGCTCCTCGGATGCTGCCTGAACTGCTGAGCTTTTCCAGCACTTCTAATCCAGATTCATTCCTCAATCCCCAAACCAACACTGAAAGCATAAGGGGGTTTGTGCCAACAGTTGCCCTGAGACAACTAATGGTCAAACCGCTCTTAACAGATGTGAGGCAGGACATCTGTCAGTACTGCAGTCCCTCACTAAGCTTAGTGAATTGGCATTTTGGATATGCCAAGGCAAAATTCAGAGCAGAACTAGTTGGTCCCAAGATTTTATCTGAACATTCTGCAAGCCAGCACGAATAGGGCTGAAACTTTTAACCATTCCAAACAACCACATCATCGCTTTCTCTATCATCAGTGCGGAGGAACAAAGTGCAAGTTGATAAATCCCGCAAAGTTGCCATCCAAGTGGATAGGGTTGTTAGGTAAGTATATGGTGTTTTGGCTTTCATCAACAGGGGGATTGAGTTTAAGAGCCGCAAGGTTTTGCTACAGCTCTACAAATCCCTGGTGAGACCACACTTGGAATATTGTGTCCAGTTCTGGTCACCCTACTATAGGAAAGATACAGAGCCTTGGAGAGGGTACAAAGAAGGTTTACCAGGATGTTGCCTGGACTGGAGGGCTTGCCTTATGAAGAAAGGTTAAATAAGCTCAGACTTTTCTCTCTGGAGAGAAGGAGGAAGAGAGGAGACTTGATCGAGGTATACAAGATAATGAGTGGAATAGATAGAGTCAATAGCCAGAGACTTTTCCCCAGGACAGGATTGACAGGTACGAGGAGTCATAGTTTGAAGATATTAGGAGGAAGGTAAAAAGGAGACGTTAGAGTTAGGTTCTTTATGCAGAGTTGTGAATGCATGGAATGCGTTGCTAGCTGTAGTGGTGGAAGCAGAGTCATTGGGGACATTAAAATGACTGCTGGACATGCACATGGATAGCAGTGAGTTGAGGGGTGCTTAGGTCAAGTTATTACATTTTACATTAGGATTAAACCTCGGCACAACATTGCGACCAAAAGGCCTGTTCTGTGCTGTACTTTTCTATCCATCTTCTATCATGAAAAGAACACTTCCTTCTTTCAAGTGCATTGTCCAGGAATAAGCTGAGTTAAGAAGTGCTTTTGTTACTATTCAGTCAATTTTAGCTATTCTATATTTTTCTTAAAAAATACAAAAATAACGCCTCGACACTGCATCTATGAACCTGTGCAATTTTGAAATGGAAACAAAAGGGGCTTTTAGCACTGAAGGGTTAAATGAGATATACTGGGACGTGTAAGTGTCTCTTTGTTTTAAATGATTCTGCTGAATATAACAGCTATCTCTGAAAGTCTGTTAGTGGTTGTGAGGCTGTGAGCCAGAGCTAGGGAGCAGGTGCAGGTTCTAGGCATCAGCAGCTGGGCTGAGAATGTGCAAAGAGCAAATGATTGGTGCGTGTATGTTTTATATATTGGGGTCTGTTCGCCATTGTTTTACCATTTTAAGATTCTGCACTGGAAACGACAGCTTGGTAGATGCCAGGTGGTCCTGACTCACAGGGGGTGGGGAGAGGAATGAAGGGAGCTCCGTCTTCTATTTTCTCATTTGTGTCTAATTGCTAAGAAAAAAAATACATAAACTGCTCTTCAGAAACCCTTTGCTTAGTTAGTAAAGTTCTTTTGTGTGATGGGTTATTGGATTGGATGGCATGTTTTATTGCTGCACCATCTGGAAATTTAGTTAATGACAAAGCCTTTAAAAATTACATGTCTTTATTATCATGATAGGATACTATGAATATTTGATTCAAAAAATGACTGAAAAAGAAAATAGTATCTAGTAGCTCTATTTGAACGTTTGTGCTCTAACGGCCTCTGCCATAGAAAGAGATGCCAATGATTTATAATAAACATCAAAAATGCTCAGTCAAAGTGTCCCTTTCTCTCAGATAGACAGGGTGGTGCCAATTGACACCTAAAGCAAAGAAGAGCCAGATTTAGGCCCCTCAGAGGTTTCCTCCCAGGACACTCCAGAGATCCCTGGGTCCTCCACCTCCCTCTTCCCTGTGATCTAATGCCTACAGAAATCTACATGAAGGAAGGTGAGAGTTTGTCTGGGCAGGACACTCCCAGCAGCCCTGGGCCCTCCAGGCCCCAATGCTCCCAGGAACAAGCAACAAAGTCTCCAGGCCAACGACAGAGCAAGCAACCTCCACTCCAGCTGCAGGCATCAGGAGTGCAATTAGTAGCAGCGGGAATGGAAAGGAAGAAAGGAAGCTTACCGACAGCACATCAGTGGCACAAGTGACACAACACTGTAAATTATCCTGCATTTTCATAAATGTAACTTTACTTGGATTCTTAAAATTTCAGTTTCAGTGTCTTTGTGTCTGTCAGACCAAATGAAAGCATTCTTTGAGAGATAAGCAACCTCTTGAAAGAAATTGTAATGGCCAAGTTAATCTCTCACAAGTAATGTGACTGCAGACAGTATCAGACATCATGGAACCTTGGTCTATAATGTAATTGACTGCAGCCAAAGTGTTACACTTTAAAACAGACAACACTGAGGCTACAAACAGTTTGTAGGGATTGCAGTAAGGATTGCTCTGCATAGAGGGGGAGGGGGGGAACAGGGGGTGAGGGTGGGATGGGGAGGGTAGCTGAGAATGTGACAGGTAGATGGAGGTGGGGGTGAATGTGATAGGTCGGAGAGGAGGGTGGAGCAGATAGGTGGGAAGGTAGGACAGGTCATGAGGCCAGTGCCGAGTTGGAAGGATGGATTTGGGATAAGGCGTGGAGAGGGGAAATGAGGAAATTGGTGAAATCCACATTGATCTCATGTGGTTGGAGAGTCCCAATGTGGAAAAATGAGGCATTTTTCCTCCAGGCATCAGGTGGTCTTACCCAGGATCTTGGGTTCATGTCACACTACAGGTGACTCCATGACACTATACATTATCATACACACACTCACATAAATCCTCTCTCAGACACACGCACACACCTACACTCATACATAGGCATATACTCTGTCACACTCACGCATACACTCAATCAAGCACACACACAGATGCATACTTACATGTAAGTCTATTGGCTGAATTTACATTTGCAGATTTTTATTTGCAGATACATTGTATTTTGTTCAAAAAGTACACAATATGTAGGCAGTCAGTCCATGTGACATTTTATAAATTCCTACTTTGGAAACAGAACCAGTCTGACCCCAGGTTGGAATACAGACAGACTCTAACCTCACCCTCTTAATGCCTTGTCTGAGCTGAGATGTTACTTTTTTTATATAAAACTTTAAGTTATCTTGGGAATGTGACTTGAAAGAAGTTCTAGGATTTATATACTAAATGAATCAAAACCTGCAACCCATTCTAAGTGATTAAAGACTTAACATCAATCTAGGTTTGTTCAATACATCGGATCAGCTGTATGACACGGTAATCTTTTACTATAAATTCTGTGTCCTATGATCCTGCTCCATGAGCTATCTGACAAAGGAGCAATGTTCCAAAATGTTGTACTTCTAAAAAACCTGTTGGACTATAAACTGGCGTTGCCTGATTCTTAGTTTAGAATTTGAATGTGGGAATGTTGACCTCCCAAGCATCAGGTATGAAAATGATTGTTTTAAATTTGTTCACAGGATGTGGACATCACTGGCTAGGCCATTTATTACCTGCCCTTAATTGCCCAGAGGACAATTAAAATACAATTGCTCTGGGCCTGGAATCACATGTGGGCCAGACCAGGTAAAAACAGCAGGTTTCTCCTCTAAAAAAAAACCCACTAATGTGGAGCATAGATAGAGAAGGATGGTGTCCAGGGAGCGTACAGGGAAATGGTGATAAAGGTTGAGATCTCTGAAGGCCCAGAGAAGGGAGCAGTGCCAGCTAAACCTCTGATTTTCAAGTAGGGAATTGGTACCAATGGGTTTCTCAAGGAAGGAGGGGTAGATTAGGAATTGCATAGAAATGAAGCAAGTTTAGCAAACGATGAGATGCAAAAGCATGGCAATAATATAGCTGCTGCTCATTAATGAGATTCAGAACTTGCCACAAAAACCATTAAGACAGCTTTTTCTTGACATTGAGTATCTGATTTTCCCATTCTCACCATATTTTCCCAACTCTCTTACCAGTGTCCACAGGAACACGAAGTTCCTTCTGCACCCAGGAATGGAACAATTCAGCCTATGACTTCTTGGTTCCATAGGATATCAATAAATTAGTAAAGGTATTCATACAGGGTCACTCCCTTCTAGCATCGTATTAATCAGAATGTCTTGGCAAATGGAGACGAGCAAGAAATTCAAAATGGAAGATGAAAATGGGTGACCAACTCAAAGTTCTGGAGCTGCATAAACTGTGGGTGTACCTACAGCACACAGACAGCTGTAGGTGAAGGATGCTATTCACCAATACCTTTCTAAGTGCCTTTCAATACATTTCAATTAGAATGGGTAATAAATCATGTGCAAGCTAACAGCGCCCACATACTATGAAGAAATTTTAAAAGTCGTAAAGTAGTATAGAACTTGAGTGTTGCTGAAAAGAAGATATGTACTGGCAAAGCTTTTCATCTTGCACTCCTCAGGGTAAGTCACAAGAATGGCAATTGAAGGGGGAAACCAAAGACTATACTGCACGACAATCAAGTGTGTACTGGTTAGCAAGTGAACTCTGATTGGTAGGTATGTTGCTATGGCGAATGTACTAATTAATGATTGGTAGTTAACTGCCCAGCATTGTGTAAATCTTAGACTTGGTCAGGTTGATTGATTGGTTAGGATATTGCCCTGAGAAAAGATACAGCGAATGGCTATCAATATCTTGTTTAGTTGAATATTCTAATACAGTATTCTTGTAAACTGTTGTAATGAGTGCAAAATGAAAAGCTTCGACGAATGTGTCTTTTCTCAGCAATGCTCAAAACACAAATGAAGCTCTATTGCAACAAAACAAGATCTGAACAGGTTAATCCACAATCAGTGGTGCCATACTCATTTTCACATTTGTTAAATCATACTTTTAAAGTGGGGATTCATACAACAACATAAAAGACATACAAATAACATAAAATATCTTCATTTCAAAGAAATTTTAAAAATCTCCTCCAGCCCATACAACTGAATTTACCTTCAGAATCCACTTATCTGAGTAGTTAAGAGCCACTGCAGCATTAAGATTGCTTGTTCCTGAGTTTAATTTAATCCAGAGAGACATGTATAGGTGGACAGACAACAAAAGGAGAAAGCATACACTCTTATTTTAATAATAAAAACCCTCTCAATACTAAATATTGAGTTAGCCATCTGAATAAACAAAATAAATGCATAATGCTCAAAGTCACCGTAAGGACTCAAAGTCCAACAACCAGACCTTACTAGCCCACTTCCGCTGATATCAATTCTCAATAGAAAAAGGAATAACGGTCAAGATTGGTCACGTCACATTTCATAGTGGTTGCAAACTACCAAAGGTGCAATTTGCAGTTTTTTTCTAAGGGTTAAGCGCTTTTAAATGGTTGGACTCTAGCTGTCCTGTTCTTTCAATTTTGTGCCAGCAATAACAACCTAACCTGAAAAAGAAATTGAATTTCAGTATTTCACATACGAGAGTCAGCACAACCTTATCTGAGTAGTTCTGAAAATTGAAACAGAAACTCACAATGAGACGAGAATGGAGTTGAGCACATTTCCATTAAATAGAAGTCAGTATCTTATTTTTCTGAGGGCACTTCCCTGAAAATTATTCAAATATTCAGGAAATCACTTCCTGAATCAAGCCATTTCTATTTCCTTCCCTGCACACCCAACTCCTCAATATTTGGACATGTTAGAGTGCCAGCAATGTGTTTTACCCAATTGGACATAATGTTCTCTCAGGTATTGTTAGAGAAATGGAGTCAGGAGAGTAGAGTCTCATTCAACTACAAAATGTAGTTAATAAGAAATAAAATGGCTGCCTGATGATGATCTACAAGAAACTTTGATTTATTTTTAAACTTTTAGAGGCATGGAGTCATAGAGATGTACAACGTAGAAACAGACCCTTCAGTCCAAGTTGGCCATGTCAACCAGATACCCTAAATAAATCTAGTCCCATTTGCCAGTACTTGGCCCATATCCCACTAAACCCACCCTGCTAATGTAACCATCCAGATGTCTTTTAAATGTTGTAATTGTACCAGCCTCCGCCAATTCCTCTGACAGTTCATTCCATATGCACACCACCCTCTGCGTGAAAAACTTCCCCCTTAGGTCCCTTTTAAATTTTTCCCCGCTCACCTTAAACCTATGCCCTCTAGCTCTGGATTCCCTCAACCCCAGGGAAAAGACTTTAGTCGATTTACCCTATCCATGCCCCTCATGATTTTATAAAACTCTACAAGGTCACCCCTCAGCCTTTGACGCTCTAGGGAAAACAGACCCAGTGTATTCAACCTTTATCTATAGCTCAAATCTTTCAACCCTGGCAACATCCTTGTAAATCCTTTCTGAACCTTTTCAAGTTTCAGAACATCCTTCCAATTGCACACAATATTCCAAAAGTGGCCTAACCAATATCCTGTATAATTGCAACATGACCTCCCAACTGTTATATTCAATGCATTGACCAAAGGAAAGCATACTAAACACCTTCTTCACTATCCTATCTACCTGAGACTTTATTTTCAAGGAACTATGAACCTGCACTCCTAGGTCCCTTTGTTCAGCAACACTTCACAAGACCTTTAAGTGTACAAGTCCTGCCCTGAATTGCCTTTACAAAATACAGCACCTCACATATATCTAAATTAAACTCCATCGTCACCCCTCAGCCCATTGGCCCATCTGATTAAAATCCCATTGCACTCTGAGGTAACCTCCCTCGTGCGCACTACACCTTCAATTTTGGTGTCATCTGCAAATGTACTACATATATGTCCTACGTTCACATCCAAATCATTTATATAAATGATGAAAAGCAATAGACCCAGTACTGATCCTTGTGACACACCACTGGTCATAGGCCTCCAGTCTGAAAAACAACCCTTTACCACCAACTCCGTCTTCTACCTTCAAGCCAGTTCTGTACCAAATGGCTAGTTCTCTCTGTATTCCATGTGATCTAACCTTGCTAACCAGTCTTCCATAAGGAACCTTGACCAAAGCTTTATTTTAGTCCACAGAGATCATTTCCATTGTTCTGCACTCAATAATCATCTTAATTAATTCCTCAAAAAACTCAATCAAGTTTGTGAGACATGATTTCCCACGCACAAAGCCACATTGACTATCCCTAATCAGTTCTTGCCTTTCCAAATACATGTAAATACTGTCTTTCAGGATTCCCTTCAACAAATTGCCCACCATCAACGTCAGACTCACCGGTCTGAGTTCCCTGACTTTTCCTTACTACTTTTCTTAAACAGTGGCACCACGTTAGCCAACCTCCAGTCTTCCAGCACATCAGCTGTGACTATCAATGATCTAAATATCTCAGCAAGGGGCCCTTCAATCACTTCCTCAGCTTCCCACAGAGTTCTAGGATACACCTACTGGGCAGCATGGTGGCACAGTGATTAGCACTGCTGTTTCACAGTGCCAGAAACCCGGGTTCAATTCCCGCCTCAGGCGACTGTGTGGAATTTGCACATTCTCCCCGTGTCTGCGTGGGTTTCCTCCGGGTGTTCTGGTTTCCTCCCACAGTTCAAAGATGTGCAGACCAGGTGAATTGGTTATGCTAAATTGCCCATAGCGTTAGGTGAAGGGGTAAAATGTAGGGGTATGGGTGGGTTGCGCTTTGGCAGGTTGGTGTGGACTTGTTGGGCCAAAGGGCCTATTTCCACACTGTAACTAATCTAATCTAATCTAACCTGATCAGGTCCTGGGGATTTATCCACTGTTATGGATTTTATAACATCCAGCACCTCCTCCTCAATAATATGGACATTTTTTAGGATGTCACCATCTATTTCCCCACACTGTATCTTCCATGTCATTTTCCTCAGTAAATACTGATGCAAAATATTTATTTATTATATCTCTCCCACCTCCTGCGGTTCCATACATAGCCAGCCTCGCTGCTCTTTGAGGGGCCCTATTCTCTTCCTGGTTACCCTTTCGTCCTTGATGTTACTATAAAATCCCTTCGGATTCTCCTTAACCCTATTTGCCAAAGCTATCTCACGTGCCCTTTTTGCTTTCTTGATTTCCTTCTTAAGTATACTCCTACTGCCTTTATACTCTAAGGATTCACTCAATCTCTCCTGTCTATGCCTGACATATGCTACCTTCCTTTTCTTAATCAAAACGTCAATTTCTCTAGTCATCCAGCATTCCCTACACCTACCAATCTTGCCTTTCGCCCTAACAGGAACATACTGTCTCTGGATTCTCGTTATCTCATTTTTGAAGGCTTCCCATTTTTGAGCTATCCCTTTACCTGCAAACATCCACACCTAATCAACTTTGAACGTTTTTTGCCTAACATCGTCAAAATTGATCTTTTCTCAAGGTACTAACTCAATGTCAGTATAATATAACAATACAAGTTAAAATTATATTGTTCCTTTAAGGGAATCTTGGTTGAAAGCAATTTCTGATGTTTTGGTTGGGAATTATTGTAAATCTAAGCTTAACTTAAGGGCAAAACAAAAGAAAGAAGCAGGAGAATTGGCTTAAGTCTGCCACGCAGCTAATTACTAGAGTTCAGAGCACAGAAAGAGTTACTTCTCTGTTAATTCTAGTACTAGGTAGGCATGTTGTAGAATAACACTACACAGACATTAGTTCCTTGGCCAGTTTCCAACATGATGCAAATACAACTGGGGCAGGAATATTATGAGGGATATTATAAACATTAAGTAATCAGGTTGTAATCAAAACATGGGGATTATCTCAAGATTCCATCACATATTCACTAACCCACAATTTTAATCTTAGGTTTTGAGATCCTGAAGGTGACTTGCAACAAACAGGCAACAGCCTCGAAGTTGGGAACAATTGACAGATTCAGACCCTAACATAATTTTAACTTTGTAAAGGGTGAATTGTACACAATCTCAGTCACTTGTGGCAGACAGAATCAAGTGTAAAGACGGCAAGATATATGTTGGCCAGTTAAACTTTAGAAATTTCTCCTTCAGGCCTAACATGCACACTGGGGAATTCTGATCTATGGTCACAATTTGTCCAGGTCATAACCCTGCTGCTTTCTTTCCGAGCTCATTGGCACTATTTTCTTCAAAATCCACCAGCAACTGCACCCTTTCCCAATTCCAGCCCATATTAAGAATACATTTGGGATAGGCCTCATACTAAGGCAACTTGGGAGTTTACTCCTTGCTTTACAGCCTATCTGCTCTTTATGTATCTTAAACTAAGCTAAGAAGTTTCTTGTCATAACTACAAACTCATTGTACAAAGCAATATTTAGAGTTACCCCTAACCTATTGTGTTCTCTTTTACAGCTACCTAGCCAGTGGACTGTGAAAGGTTTTACAGTGCCTTGAGGAAACAGACTAATATTACAAGCTTTAATCTCAAGTTCTCTTCTCTGTTTTTCTCAAAAAAAACACATTTTGTGGAGCAATTGGATATAAGTGGTATCTTTCACACAAGAGTTTGCATTAAAAAAGCCCTCCTTCCATGCTTTCATATGACAGAGATAGAATAAAAGAAATGACCCACACAAAAATGGCATAAACTAATTAAAAGGAAATAATATTTTCCACCTCATTTGGCAAATGGCAGCAAAATTATTAAAGTTGCTAATTATGCAAACACATTCAGGCAATTAAAATTGAGAATAGTGCATAGCAGACTTTGCTCACTTAATGTGTGCCCTAGCCACCTCAATACAATGGACCTATCATGAGCAATTGAGAGCTGAGCCACTGGGACGGCAGATGGTGCCTGGAAGGATCTGACATTAACATCTGAATAGATATTTGAAGGCCGTGTATCACCAATAAACACACTTTCACCTGCTTCCACAACCTAATTCCTGAAACCAAATGGCCATGCTTCATGCAATCTCATGACCCAGCAGAGGAACAAAGGGAGAAGTGACTACTTTTTCCTGACATACGTTGATTTTTTAAAAAATGATAACAGAAGCCATTTGTCGTTGTTATTGTGGAGCAACACCAGTTCCCCTGTGGTTTCAAGTAAGTACTGTTTAAGATTGCATTAAATTAAAATGGATATCAACATTCTTTTGTAATACTCCAGCCTTATGAACCCCATTAGTTGGGTTTTAAATTTGCTGAGAGCATTTTACCAGTAGATATTAAGGATCGATGGGTTTTTCTTAAACAGTGTTATATCAACAAGTTAAAAAAAAATCAATGCATCAGATCAGTCAATGGAGGTCTTCCAGATTGGTTCACATCATTTCTGTCTCAAGATTCACATTATAAATTCTTTTCATCTTGGTTTTAATGGGCTATTGGTATCACTGACTCCCAAATTACCAATCTTATTGATGAACAACTACAGCAAAAGTTTGCTAGTGGATGCCACCTGATAAAAGATGTACATATCCAAAGGAAATAACAACAACTTGTATTTATAGGACTTGACATCTCGCAGGAGTTCCTCGAGGTACAGTCCTTGACCCAACCATTTTCAATTGCTGCATCAATGACCTTCCTTCTATCATAAGGTCAGGAATGGGGATGTTTGCTGATGATTGTACAATGTTGTGCACCATTTGTTATTCCTCAGATGCTGAAGCAGCCTGTGTCCACATACAGCATGATCTGAACATTATCCAGGCTTCAGCAAATGTTATGGACCAGACCAAACCCCTTCAATAAGATATTGAGAAGAAAACCTAGCCCCTAACTTATTTTTTATTTTAAAGACAAGTCCAGTTGTTGCATTCAAGATGCAACTGGATTGGTCAAACCACCAGACTTGAAGAAAAACATACTTCATTCATAATACTATAGTTAAAATACAACATAAGAAAGAAGAAATCAGGATAACAACTCTATTGGAAAATTAACATAATAATAGATTATTTAACTGCTAAACTGTAACTGTTCCATTCTTGGGAAAGTCAAATTCAGTAAAATAGATTGTCTCGCAGACAATTCTCCAGTCCCGGAGGAAAAACATCAAGAAAAACCTCTGACAGACAGAGTAGTAGGGAGAGACGTATTGTAGCTTCAAGACCGTAGAAACCGCTAGTGAAAAACTGAAAATAAAAATCCTGGTTTTGTCGGATCTTGACCCCACCCATTCAGGCTGCATCTATTGTTCCAACTTTTAAATAAAACCCAAGGCCTCAACAGCTGTTTACTTGATTAGATTCAAATAGACAGCTCAGCACCTCAGTCTTAAAACCTCTCTTCAAAATAAACTAGGAAAAATACATCTCTTTAAGCCATAGTATCTTCACACTAACAAGTGGCAAATAACACTTGTGCCACACGAATGCTGGGGAAGAACCATTACTAACAAGTGCGAAGCTGGCCATTGCTCCTGGACATTTAATGACATTTCCATTGCTTAATCCACCACTATCAACATCCTGATAGGTTACCATTGACCAGAAACTGATCTGGACCAGCCATGTAAGTACTGTGGCTGTAAAAACAGTTCAGAAGCTAGGAATTCTGCAGCAAGTAACTCACTTCAGATGTGGTCACACCAACAGGTGTACAACTGCAGTAAAGCAAACCTACTTTTATAAATATTCCCCTCTGCAACATCATCAACATTCCAATTGCTGTCCTAATCACTTGCTGTACCTGCATTCTAACCTATGTGATTCATATATCAGTCCATCCAGACAACTCAGTACCTCAGAGCACTGCGGGTTTTCTCTGCTTTATATAATATGCTGCTTTCCTTTTCTTCTTGTCAAAGTGGACACCCGCATATTTTCCCAAATTATACGTCATCCTCTGAAATCGTGCCTATTCACTTTAGCTATCAATATCCACTTGCAGGCTCTTTACCACCTCTTGCTACCTTACTTTTTCTACCTAATTTAGTGTTAGCAGCAAATGTAGCTACCAACCACTCATCCCCTTCATCCAAGTCATTAACATAGATTGTAAATAGTTGAGACTGCAGCTCTGATCGCTGTGGCACTGCATTCTTCACAGCCTGTCATACCTATTCTCTGTAGTTAGTGATGATAAAGGGCTTTTCCATCTGACAATGCACTTTAGTATGCTTGGGAACAAATCTGATGGAGTTAATTTAAAAATCACAAGTTTATTTACATAATAAAACTTACAGAATGAAAAAAACAATTTGACTATACAGGAACTGAAGCCAAGTTTGATATGTAAATAAACCATTATGTAACTTCCTGCTTTATGGCTGAGGAAACCCCCAAAAAATTTCACAATTTCTTAAACCAGCCTGACAGCACCATTAATGTAATGCAATGTAAAAATATTTTCAGTTCTAAATTTACAATTACATGAGGGAATTACAATAACAAATCTAATCAATCTTTTAATCTTTGTTCATTTAAGTAAGGATGAGGTCAAATACAATGTCTCAGTTTGTGATTAATTGATACAGTTTTTGGTTAAATGTATATGATTTAAAGAAGGTGTCTTATCACAGATTTTGCATTCTCCTTCACCTAACGACAGTTACACCACTGGACACACCAGATATTACATAACTCTCTTTGCTGATCAGTGTGAACCAGTTACAAGTTTGTGGTCTGTTCTCGAGCAAAAAGGAGGGAAGATGTAATTCAACTGGTTAGTGAAATATTATTCAAACTATACAGCCCAAAATCCTAGCCAGAATCATGAGTGAAGCAGATGATTACAAGCTGATCACTTGAACTTGAATGATTCAGACAGGATTTTAATCTGTCCCGTTTGGTCAGTAACATTCTAGTCAAAGAAGTATGCCTGATTAAGTTAATGGGGTAAGATAGGAACTGATGAAGGGCTCATGCTCGAAACGTCGAATTCTCTATTCCTGAGATGCTGCCTAACCTGCTGTGCTTTGACCAGCAACACATTTGCAGCTGTGATCTCCAGCATCTGCAGATCTCATTTTTTACTCTAAGATAGGAACTGAACCTATTCTATTCATTTTAACGTATTAACTTTGGCTTAGTGGTAGTACTCTAGCACTCTGGATTATATTCCACTCCAGAGACAGGAGCACGTAATCTGATTTTTCACTTCAGCACAGTACATACAGAGTACTAAGCAGTTGGAAGTGCAAGTTTTGGAACGAGTGTTAAACTAATACTCCATCAGGTGAACATGAAAGCCTTTGCATCACTCTTCTGATATGTTTTAGTAACCAGTAAGATAGGATATATGTAGCATAAGAACACTGAATTAAATCAATTGATCAAAAGTATTGCTCCTGCACTGGGAACTCTATATAACTCAGTGTCATGTGCAAGGGATTTCTGATATCCTGGTTGATATTTATCAATAAACTAACATTACTAAAACAATTCAGTGAGTCTGCATTGTCTGCCCAGTGAACTCTTGCTGTGCACAGACTAGTCACCCATTTCAAAGCATTATAACTTTGTTGACTGTGAACAACTTGGAATACTCTGAAAAGTGTTCCAGAAACACAAGCTATTCATTTCTCATTAGGCTTTATGAGAGATTGTATATGTCCTGTTGAGCCCTTTGAAATGCTCCGAATAATGCTCCCCCAGCCTCATACAAACCTCTCCATACACTACTTCACCAAATATTATCAGCACACAATCTTCAAAAGAGTATCGTAAAGAGTTTTATGCAGACTAATGTAATTAATCAATGCATCAATTCATGAAAAAAATCTCTTTACCTTCATGTAGAAGGTCATAGTTGGTCATCTATTCTCAAGTGGATGGGGTTCCACTCCACAGTAATTGAAATAGTGGTGATGGATCCCTAGAATTGTAAACTCCAGGCACTGGCACATTGCATGCCAGTAGCTTTACAGAGCTCACCCTGCCATATCATTCCTACTGTGGCAGACTACAGACTACTGCCATCAAATTACATTTCAAACCACTGATCACATCTATTGAGTTGAATTTAACTGATTATTACAGGAAAATAGCCCAAGAATATTAGATAAGTGCCCCAAACATTTCTTTTAAGGCTACTGGGTACAAAGCTGAAAGATTAAGCAAGTTAAATTGCTCTAGTATCACGATGAATTAAAATGCTGTTCACAGCCACCAGCACCATCCCTCCAGCCTACTTCCTCAATGATTAATTCTGGTTTGATGGAGGAGACTATGGAATTCCAACTCAATGAATGAGGAAAATCAAAACAGAAGATGCTCGGAATACACACCGAATCAGTTGGCAAAAAGAAATGCATGGCATTTCTCACGTGTCTTCTTTCACCAGAATTAAATTTGAAATTCTGTATGTTTTGTAAAATTGCAAGATGTAATTTCATGGGCAAATCTAAACAGCAAAAGGCTACTCAGCAGATTGGTTCCAACCACAGCAACATTATTTTTAAAACATGGGAAGAGAAAAATGAACAACAGCAATGATCTGAAGAAAGGTGTATACGTTTACATGAAACCTGCTGCAGTAAAACAACACTGTTCTGCTGCAGCAATTCGTCAATGGGACTGCCCTCTTTTTCACAACGTTATCTGAGAGTTAACTCTTTATTCAAAATGTCAGCTCACAGGCTGCATCTGATCAATAGCTTTAAAGTATTAAACAGGGGAACAGGCAACAAGAGACACAGCAAGTAGGCAGACAGCTCCCTTTAGAATGTTGAGGATTACATGCATCTATGCATCACTCAACCTCGACAGTCACAGCTCTGAAGACTAATATCTCTACTTGGATTTATGAAGGCAGGCAAAGTGTTTAGTGTACTCATGCTAATCTCTCTTAATGCTTCCCTCCTTCTACAGGAGAAAAACACGTACAATAAGTGTGAATATGTCCAAACTGGGTGAGGGGTACATGCCTGTACCCTTTAAGAAGCAGGCTGCTGAGATGGAAATGGAGCAAGGGGATATGAGCCTGTGCTGAAGGGGAGATTGAATGTAACTTTGCTGGCTTGCAACACTCATAAATCTTTACATTTTCTGTGCAGCCTCCAGCCAGAGCAAAAAAAAAGAATTGCTTCAGGCCCTAGGCCCATGTCCACCAGCTGCTTGAACCATGCCTCTCAGGAGACACAGTCACGAGCCTCAGAAGATGCACCATCTAGTCTTTCCTCCACACTCTCTATCAGACAGAGACATTCACCTCAGTGGGTGATCTATTTGGAGTACACTCATGGTTACATTCTGGTAAGCACAGCACTGACATGAGTCCACAGTTACAATAGGAAAAAAGGTCTCTGACACTCAGAGGGCAGCTGGAGAACAAGTCACTGTTGGGTCCAATTCAGATGGTGAGCCTCTGGACTCAGCCATTAATTTGTTGACAAAATCAAGTTGGAAAACATGCAGCAGGGTTTCGAGAGACCACACACAATTTACAGCAAAGGATAGAGGAATCTGATCAGGTTCTGTCTGATGTTGTGGCTTTGGCATGTGAATGCACAGATCCAGCAGAACCATACACCAAGAAGGCTAGAATACAAGACCAGAGATGTACTGCTGAGGATCTATAAAGCTTTAGTCATATCACATTTGGAATATTGTGAGCAGTTTTGTGCCCCTATCGAAGGAAGGATGTGTTAGTGCTTGAGGGAGCCAAAAGAGGTTTACAACAAAGGGCACGTCACATGAGGAGCATCTGAGGACTCTGGGTGGGTACTTAATGGACAGCAATCTCATTAAATCTTGCAGAATACTGAGAGACCTGGATAGAGTGGACATAGAGCAGATGTTTCCATTAGTTGGAGAGTCTAGGAATTGAGGGCACAGCGTCAGAATGAATGGAACTACCCTTCAGCCTAAGGAGTATAGTAGGGGCTGAGTACACAGCCTTGCGGAGCACTGATGTTGAGGATTATGGTAGAGGAAGTATTGTCAACTATTCTTACTGACTCCAGTCTATGGGTCAGGAAGTTGAGGATCAAGTTACAGAGGAGGGAGAGTTTAGAGATGAGTTTGCTTGAAATTATGGTGTTGAAGGTGAAGCTGTAGTTAATAAGTAGGACCCTGACATAGATATCCTTTTATCCTGATGTTACCACTGTCTTCCTTCTGCCAGTCAGCCAATCCTCTATCCATGCCAGTACCTTGTCCCTACCACCATGGGCTTTTATCTTACTAACCAGCCTCCCTTATGGCACCTTGTCAAAGACTTTCTGGAAATTCAAATGGATCACCTCCACTAGCTTTCCTTTGTCTAATTTATTTGCTACCTCATCAAAGAAGTCTAACAGATTTGTCAGGCATGACCTCCCCTTGACAAAACCGTGCTGAGTCAGCCCGATTTTACCATGCACTTCCAAGTACTCATCTCATCCTTAATAATGAACTTGAAAATCTCATCAACGGCCAAAGTCAGGCTATACAGAGTATAATTTCCCATCTTCTGCCTCACACCACCAGAGGACACCTACTAAAGCCATCTCAGTCAAACAGCAAAACAATCAGCAGGTTTCTGCAAACTCAACTGTGGCTGCCAAGGCAACACAAGGACATGACAGTGAGAAAAGACAGATTCAACAACATTGAAGGCAATTTGGGTGTATTGACCTGATAACTGACAAAAATGCAGCGCTGTTTACAAACATCCTGTGGTCATTCTCAATCTGTTAAGTTTCATACAGTTTATATTTTCCACTCAGATTACCTTGAAGAGCACTGAGCATTATTTACACTCGTGTGTGCATCATGTGGAACAGTGCAAAGTGAGCTCAGTCTGTCATTTCCTGTTGGCCCCTGGGAGGAATATAACCTCTAGAAAGTGGAAATTTAAGCTAGCTGGCTGGGCTTGGGGTATTTTGATCAGCTTAGTTTACCCCTCTGCATCTTTGTAATAAAAAAAATGCTCCATGGAAACTGAAGTTTGAACTAGAGAAGTGCAGTGCCCACGTAATCCAGCATAACTCCACATCGAGATTCTGTCCAGGAAACTGAACAGGAGGTTATTGGCACCAACGAAGAAAATAACATAATTTTAATGGCAAACAAAGTAGCTTAAAGATATAAAGTAAGCACTTCATAGAGGGCAGGATTGCTTCTATGCCATAATTGGCTCATAGTTCTGACTGTCCAAATACTTTCATGTAAAGTCATTCTCTCTCAAATCTAGCTGCTATTAGGTACTCCTTGACCTATCTGCCTCATCTCAGTACCATCCTGGCTTCTTCAACATGCTTGTTACGAGCATTGAATCCTTCTGCATCTCAGTCAGACTCTCCTTCTTTCCCATCCAAAGAAACAGGCCACAGGTTCACTCCCCCTTTTTGCTAAGTTCTTACCTGCCTTTAAATTAGGCTGCACAGTTAGAGCAAATTACTATTCTAGAGATCTGGATTAGCGAATATTGGAGTGCTCCTCATGAGTGATCCAGGCAATATTGAAGCCTGATTGCCTATTATATGATGACCCATACTCAGCCTTGTAATGCTCTTCCACGATTGTCTGAGAGCTGTGCAGTAGCATCATTTCTGGGGGTATCTTGTGTCACTCACAAACCAGCTCTGGAGCGAATGAAGGGAAGAAAACATACAAGGAACTTGGAAATGATGCAGAAAGTAAGCATTATGTCAAGTTCCAAAATAGTGGGTACACATCTGCAGGCAACATTGTTTGAGGATCGGAGGACACCATATATATCTCCAATTGTAGTTTGAAAGGAATCAGACAATGTTGCTACTATCTTCAGCAGCACAGGCACAGACCTGCTTCCCAAGCTACACGGCTGCAGATTTGCCCATATGCAGTGGCCAAAGAAGGTGATAGCATCCCTAGTCATATGAAGACACCTCCAACATTGTCTTTCACTCACTTGCAGGTACCTGCTATGGCTTGACATAAGATGATGAGAAATAGGAGCAGGAATAGGCTATCCAGTCCCTCAAGCCTGACTGACCATTCAACAAGATCATGGCTGATCTGTCCAGGTTTTAATTTCCCTTTCAAACCAACTCATCACAACCATCAACTCCCAAATTCTTCAAAAACCTACGTACTTGCTCTTTAATTATTTTCAGTGATCTGGTTTCCACAACTCTCTGGGTGAGAAAATTCCACACTCTATGAGAATAAACTTCTTCACATCTCTATTTAAAATGAGTTCCCCCTTATTCTGCAACCATGTCCCTGAATTTGAGATTCCCCTATTAATGGAAACATTTTCTCAACATCTGCCCTCAGAATCTTAAACAAAAACAGAAGGTGCTGGAAAAGCATAGCAGGTGTGGCCGCATCTGTGAAGAGAAATCAACATTCAAGTCTGGTGACCCTTCCTCAGAATCCGTATTTTTCAGTAAGATCACCCTCTCACTGTGCACTGCTTAACTGCACCTCCTCCTTAGCCCCATCAATGCTAGTACAGGTGGTGCCTTAAAAGTTGGTCTGGATATCTGGCATGGAAATGCTAATGGGAGAAAGTGAGGACTGCAGATGTGTTTAAAAATGTGTTGCTGGAAAAACGCAGCAGGTCAGGCAGCAAAGGAAGAGGAGAATCGACGTTTGGGCATAAGTCCTTCTTCAGGAATGAGGAGGGTGTGCCAAGCAGGCTAAGATAAAAGGTAGGGAGGTGGGATGTTGGGAATGCGATAGGTGGAAGGAGGTTAAGGTGAGGGTGATAGGCCGGAGAGGGGGTGAGGGCAGAGAGGTCAGGAAGAAGATTGCAGGTCAAGAAGGTGGTGCTGAGTCTGAGGGTTGGGACTGAGAAAAGGTGGGGGGATGGGAATTGAGAAAGCTGGAGAAATCTGCATTCATCCCTTGTGGTTGGAGGATTCCTAGGCGGAAGATGAGGTGCTCTTCCACCAGGCGTCGTGTTGCCATGGTCTGGCGATGGAGGAGGCCAAGAACCTGCATGTCCTTGGTGGAGTGGGAGGGGGAGTTAAAGTGTTCAACCACAGGGCGGTTGGGTTGGTTGGTGCGGGTGTCCCAGAGGTGTTCTCTGAAACGTTCTGCAAGTAGGCGGCCTGTAGAGAACATCTCTGGGACACCCACACCAACCACCCCAACCGCCCCGTGGCTGAACACTTTAACTCCCCCTCCCACTCCGCCAAGGACATGCAGGTCCTTGGCCTCCTCCATCGCCAGAACATGGCAACACGGTGGCTAGAGGAAGAGCACCTCATCTTCTGCCTAGGAACCCTCCAACCACAAGGGATTATTGCAGATTTCTCCAGCTTTCTCATTTCCCCTGCCCCCCCACCTTTTCTCAGTCCCAACCCTCAGACTCAGCACCGTCGCCTTGACCTGCAGTCTTCTTCCCGACATCTCCACCCCCACCCCCTCTCCGGTCTATCACCCTCACCATAACCTCCTTTCACCTATTCCCAACACCCCTACCCCCAAGTCCCTCCTCCCTACCTTTTATCTTAGCCTGCTTGGCACACCGTCCTCATTCCTGAAGGGCTTATGCCCGAAGCGTCGATTTCCTGCTCCTTTGATGCTGTCTGACCTGCTGCGCTTTTCCAGTAAAAACATTTTTAAGCATGTAAATGCTAATCTCTGAAGAAATACTAGGAATACCATGCTCGTTTTCATTTGAGAACTTTGTGTTGTCAAACTATCCTTTGAAACTTTTTGGGGCTTTTCATGTGCCCTACAGTCCCCTCTACACAGTGAGGTGTAACTTTCACGATATGTGACTTGTTTTCCTCTTCCCATTCTGCAAGACCTTTGAAACCTTGAGCTTTACACTGCTCTCCATGCAGGCAGTAATGAGCACAATCTGAATCTTGGCAATTTTCATTAGTCTCTGCAATGCAGTCCTACAACTTTAGAACCTACATCCTGCAATACTCCATTAACTTGGAGAAACACAGGCTCATGAATATTCCAACACAGCTGTATGTGAAATGTATTCACTGGAGCTTGGGGGACAAAGTCTAGCCTGCCAGGTACGTTCCTGATGTTGGGGCTTGTGAAAACATATTTCCTGTTTTTAAATTGCAAAAGGTGAATATCATTTCAGCACACTGTGGGTTTAATGAGTGTTCATAGTGTGATAAAGAATGCAAAAGAGGTGGTTGGGAATGCCAACCAACCTTCAAGGTTCCAAGAACATAATAACAAAACTTTAACCCCACTGTTAGAAAGCTGAACTTTTAACTCCTGCCCAAGTAAGATTCCCTTCCTACTCCTCTGAGAGTTCCAAGTGGGCCCATAAAATCCACCCCATGTCTCTGATCATAGGACACATGAAACTAATTACATTACATATGGGTATAAGTATAGTAATTTAATAGAACAGTTGATTTTACAAGACACATACATCTTTAAAGCACTGTCCTGGTAGCTAAAGTTTGGTCTGACTTGTTTCACTCTGTATTTGGCTATCATTGGCTCACTAGGTTAATTGCTGGATTGTTCGCACTCATGATAAAGTCTTCAAAAATGGGTTACATGAATTCTCAGTTAAGACTGGTTTTCTTACTCAGTTGAGATTGTTATATATTGCTAGCCCTATTCAGTCTGTTAATATAGGTTAATACTCTCTTTGTTAATGAGATGAAGGAAAGCTTCATTAGGATCTGAAATAGAAACTCAGTGACGACAGAAGAGAGGCAATGCAAAACATTCTTCTCGAGTTGGTTGTAGACTTTAGGATAAATATGGTCCCACTTACACATAGAACTGAACTGAAGGGCTGTAAATGTGAATCCAGATAAAATGATAAATGCTAATTTAAATATCGCTCCCACTGAAACGTTTTGATCAATTCATTAGACCAGAATCACCAAACATTTTATTCAAACAGTGTGATTCCCAAACTTTCCATAGCAATGCAAAAATCCCTTGCAAACCACATGTCCAACTATCCCTTGATTTTAACTTGCCCCGTATTTTAAAATATCTTAGCACCTAAAAGAAAAGACATGAGCATCCAATGTCATAAATTCTGTTGATAAATGCTCCATAGGCATGTGATAAAATCAAGTGTGAAAATGGTAACAGGTGTGACTTACACCCCAATAGCTCTATTAGTGCACATTTCCGTTTGCAAAGTACGTTTGAATAATCTATTTGAGAACTGCCTATTGAAATAATTCAGTTTATAACATTAAGTCTTTTCACATTTTCTTCCTCTAATCCTCAACCTTTCTGGAACACTCGGCCATTTCCTGCATCCTGAACAAATGATAATTCTTGATACTTAGCATGGGGAAAGTAGGAGGTGGGGGGAGACAGAATTTCAAAGACCAGGGAGAAGAGAGTAAACCTCCAACCAGGAAAAGCTACAACTTGAGACAGAAACTGGGTTTCAGTTGGGTTTCCATCCCTTAAAAAAAAACATGCAGCATTCCTCCCAGACAGGGTTGAGAAGGGGAATAGATAAAAGTCTCTTATACTTGGTTCCAACAATTCCACACATCAAGCAAACATGTCTGGGAGAGGTCAAGGGCTCATCTGGAAACTTTATCCATTCTGCTCCTGTGCATACTTATGAAACATATACCAGCTTGTCAGCAGATAAATTACTTTCAGACAGATGTCCTTTGGTTGCTTTAGCAGCTGATTAAATATTACTTACCTTTACTTAAACCTGGAAAGGGTGTGTATTTGTTCAGGATGGGTTCATTGACCTGGTTCATTCACAGTTACTCACCCTGAATGTGAGTCAACATTTTCTACGGAGCCCAGATCCTTCCCCATTGATATGTAGAGTCCCATTCTTCTACACTTCCACTGGTAGAGACAGGACCCCAGAATATCAGCCTCACTGGCAGAAAGTCATTTGATGATATGGTCATCACAGTCAAATGTCTATCAGTTCACAAGCAATTGGCAGTAGGGATAATTTGACTGCAACCAGCAGTGAAAATTCCCTGCATCCTAAAGTACAATAAAACAACTTGCATTTATATAGCACATTTATCATAAACTCATCCCTAGGCACTCCATGGGGGTGGGCAGGGGGAAGGCCCAACATTTGACACCGTGACATGGCAGGAGATACTACAGCTGATGAGAAAAGTTGATCAAAGACATAGGTTGGAGAAGTGTCTTGAAAAGGAAGAGAAAGGTAGAGAGACAGAGTGGAATAGAGGAGAGGTTCTACAGCCTAGAACTTAGACAGCTAAGGACAGAATCAGTGGCAGAATAATTAAAAGCGGGGAGGCTCACTGCCAGAATTAAAGGAGCACAGATGTCTGAGAGATTTAAGGGGTTAAAATAGAGTACAAATGGAAAAGGGTGCAGTTATGGAGGGATTTGAAAAGAAGAACGATATTTTAAAATCATGGTTTTGTTTAACCAGGATTCAAAATAAATCATTGGGGTGATGGACAAACAAAATTTGATGTGAATTAAACCATATGAGTTTCGGATGACTTCAGTTTTACAGAGGGGTTTGAATGTGGGAGGCTGGCCAGAAATGTATGGAAGAGTCAACTGTGGAAGTAACAAAAGCATGAACTGGGGTTTCATGAGCAGCTGAGCTGAGGCAGGGGCAGGTGATGTGACAGAGTTGGCTCAAATCAACACTTAAGTTTTGGGTCAAATTCAAAGGTCACTAACATGTATTCCTTTTTTTCTAAAAGAACTGCTTCTTTATACATTTCCTGCTTGCTATAAATCTGCTTAGTAGTTATAACCTGAACCATATGGTCCCCTCCCATTTGTTGGAAATGCTTGGAGTATACAGCAATATTTTTGATGCACCTATAACTAAAATCATATCTACACCTAATCTGCCAGTTCTTTGTATATACCCAATAGTGCCAGTGGCTTCCAATTTACAGATTAGCCTCATGTGCAGGACCTTATTGAAGTCTAGATAGACAACGTTTACTTGGCTTTCCTACCATATCAGCATTTGAATTTCTTAAAAAAATACAACAGCTCCTTTTGTGCAATAGTTGAATTGAATGGAGGTAGTTCAAGATGGGTAAATAGTTTCTGTGCAAAAGGGAACCAGCAACAATGCTCTCTGGTAAGCAAGACATTATCAAGGGAGTTTAAATAAGACTATTTATATTGTAAATCCCTTTTTTTGAAGTAGTCATCAAATTTTATTGATAGCTTTCTAAAATAAAAATTAATTTTAAGTTTCTGCAGGCTATATTGTAAAGTCATTCCTAACATACATGATAGGAATAAGAAAAACTGATTGGATAAATGAGTAAGTACATTTCACCTCCTCAGGCTTATTGATAAAGACCAATAAGAAATACAATGGTTTTCTCACAGGTTCAAGCACACACCTTGCCTCACTCACAGAATTAGGGTTCTAAGCAGCTATTCTTAAAGTACTTGTCCTTTATTGTTCAGTTTCTCTAAACTGTCCTTAGACATCCAGGAAAATCAGAATGGCCCACAAAATACTGTGCAGCACAACAGTGATTTACTCAAACACGAGTCTTACAGGAACAAATGCAATCTGTAGGAGTTACAAATTGTTTGCTGTTTGTTGCTAAATATACATAACTGGACTATCGTGCAGCTCCATTTCAAGAGTTCAAAAGAGTAGCAGAAGTGTGTGTAAATGTGCTCCACAGAACACTGCCCTTGTAAACCCAGCTGTCTACACATAACCTTTAGCCCAAGTACACTGTACATCTGTGAAATGTAAAATTGGCTTATTAATACTTTAATCAGATTCTCCCATATAAAAAATATATTGCAATACAATTCTTATTAAAAATAAATCCTCTCATCCACATCTTCTTCAAGGCTCAGCAAGTATGTGGGAAAATAAGCCATAATGTAGCCAAATCAGCTGAATGGGGCCTCATACTGGGAACTGAAATAACTCCAAAGAAGTTGGTATCCTGTCATCAAGATACCCTTTATTTACACGTGGAGTGTCTTTGACACTGATCCAGCCCCCTCAGAGCCAGATCCCAGACTGAACAGGATATTGGATATACCTGTTCTTATTTGTCAGCCAGGGCTCCCTGATGGGACCTAAATAACAGCCCAGCATTGGCATTCATGATGCCAAATACAAACATATTCTATGAGGTCCACTTGACAGACCTCATTATAATCATTACATCGCTCCCCCTCTGAGTGAGAGGCCACAGGCCAGTTTCTAGCTCCTCCTGGGGTGTTTTAACATCAGATCAGGTACCTCCTACTCTGCCTCCAATACAGATAGGGGTATTGCACAGTAGCTCACCTCTTCCACCCCGAGATCTCGGAAGAAATTCATTCTCCACTTCAGGTGACAAAGGCATCAAAGTGACGATATCTGCTGTATCCATTTCAAATTCCAAGGTATCTTCAATGCTTCATGGACAGGGAGAACCCATGGGTTCCGGAACAATCAGAAAAGCAATCAAGGAGCTGAGCATGTTTTGTTCCTGCACTGTTTGCAAGTTTGCAGCTTTCATATGGACCACATGCTTATTTAGGACAGTCACACCAATCGGAATATTATACGTCATTGGACCTGACCTCGCATCAACCATGTCTCTTATCCATGAAAGGCCATTCCGAAACCAAACTTTGTCTCCTGGAGTAAATCACCTTTTTTACTATCCCTGCAGTTGCATGAAGAATGATGCTATAGGAACCGGGACCATATGGTACCCAGTGGAGCTGTAAGTTGTTTCTTTCAGCCATCCTTGAAAGTTTATGCACATCCAGCCACTTGGAGTGGGCGTCCACAATGATGAAGAATATTGAGCCCATGGAAGGATCTGTACAGTTGGTATGTAACCCAGTTCAGTGTTTGTTCAGCCATTCCCACGAACGTGAGGGAGCTGCTGGCGGTAATGTTTGTCCTAATTGGCATTCTGGTCACTGACTCACCAAGGCAGCTATGTCTGCATCCTATCCTGGCCACCAGACAAAACAACATCTTTATTCTGGAAACCTCCAGATGACCTGGTAACATTCAGTGGGTATCTGGCAGCTTTTTCTTGGGATAATCACTGTTGCTCTCCATAATAATACGCCATCCTCTAATGAGGTTGGATTTCTCTGGGTCCAAGAAAGGTTTCAATTCAGGCTGTGATGGCCCTTTGGTTTCCACGATTTACCATCGGCTGTTTCAGTTTTGCCAGGACTAGATCTTTCTGCATCCAAAATCTAATGTTGTCAACTGTGACTGTAAGTGAATCCAGAAAATTCAAAAGCATTGCTGTCTCTTCCAGTGGTAGCACCAGTGGTCTATCTGCCAATGGGAGGCAGCTCAGTGCATCGGCAATTGCAACGTGGCCTCCCGGATGGTGTTCTACTTGTAATCATACACACTTAGAATTGGAACCCAATGCTGAATTCGGCCTTAAGCTATGGATGGCACTGTTTTGTCCTCTTTAAGTTGATCTAGGAGGGGTTTGTGATCTGTCATTATTACAAATTTGCATCCATAAATCTATTGGTGGAACTTCCTGACTCCAACTATGACCGCCAAACCTTCCTTCTCTATTTGGGTGTATTTATGCTATGAATTCAACGAAATCCTGGATACATACGCGATTGGGCGTTCCTCTCCATTGGGCCTCCATATGAGCTAATACTATCCCAATGCCAAATGGGAAGCCAATATATGTCAATACCAGATCACGCTTGAAATCATAGTATGCCAACACCTTAAAGGATGAAAGCTGGTCCTTCACTTTTCTGAAAGCTATGTCTTGGCTATTTGACCATTGCAAGGCTGACCCTTTTTTAAAAAAGAGTGGATGAAAAGGTGCGAGGATAGAGGCCAGGTTATGTGTGAATGTTTCATAATAATTCACCAGCCCAAGGGAAAGGCTTAAGCTCCGGGACAGTCATGGGAGTCAGGGCACCATTGATCGCCTTCACTTCATCTTCCAATGTCTTGTCAACACTGTTGCCACTTGGGGTGCCTGATACACACATTTCATCCTTCTAAGGCCTGGAAGAAATGTCTAAGGACTATAGCTGAAAATGTGTTGCTGGAAAAGCGTAGGTCAGGCAGCATCCAAGAAACAGGAAATTCGACATTTCAGGCATAAGCCCTTCATCATTCCTGCATCTGCAGACCTCATTTTCTCCGTCTAAGGACTATAATCAAGTTCTCCAAGTGCTCCTTCTTGCTCTTCCCTGTTATTAGTACGTTATCTAGATAAGGAGCACTTGGAGAACTTGGTTATGGTCCTTAGACATTTCTTCCAAGCAACCTGGGTAGAATTGTAAAATGTTCTCCATCATCCACTGAAAAATGGCACAGGTTGACAATACCCTAAATGGCCTTGTATATTGGTACAAACCCTGATGGGTATTAATTGTACCGTAATTTCAGGGAATCCTCATGCAACCACAATTGCAAGTACACATGGCGCACGTCCAGCTTCATAAAGGACAGACCCTGGCAACTTTGAGTATAGCTTCTCTATGCGAGGTACTGGATATTTATCCAGCTGCAAAAGGCAGTTTACTGTTTGTTCAAGGTCCTCACAAAGGCAAACTGAGCCACTGGCTTCACAACTGGTATGACAGGTGCTGCCCAGTCCACAAACCGGACTGGTTTGATGATTCCTTCTCTTCCCAACCTCCTGATTTCCGTCTTTACTTTTGCCCACAACACAAATGGCATGGGGCAGGCCTTGCAGAATCATGGAACTGTTTTCTGGTCAACATGCTAGGTGGTCTTGGCTCCTTTGATAGTCTCTTGCCCTTCCTAAAAAATGTCAGGGAATTTAATCAGGACTTCACTCAGGCAGCCACTTTCTAAACTGAAAAAAATTTGAGCCAGTCTAGCTGAATTTTTCTCAAACAATTTTGCCCCATCAAGCTTGGGTCCAAGCCTTCTTCCACAATGAGTGCTAAATGAACCAGCTGCTTCTCATAAGAGACCAGAACCAAAATTGTACCTTTAATCTGTAAAGATATCCTGGTATAGGTTCTCTGTCTAAATGAAATCTTATGCAAGCCTAAGTGTTGGAGTCCAGAGTAAACTTCATTAAAGACTGGTTCTGCAATCACTAAAATGGCCAAGCTGGTATTGACCTCCATTACAACCAGGTGACCATTTAACCAGGCATTCATTTTGATGGTTCTGGTTTGAATGTTGCTAAGCATTTTAATTGTTCTGACCAGATATATGTGGACTTTCCGGAGTGTGCACTGTCTTGGATACCGGCCTATGCGTTCCCTTACTCAATTTAGGTCTCGTGGGACTCTTTTGCTGCCTCAGGTCTGCACACCAGCAACAACTACACTGGCTTACCAGCCTAGATCCTGAAGAAAAGCTTTAACTATTTGGCCAATACTTTGTTTTGTTTGGGGTTTTGCAGTAGGCTGGAAGAGCACAGCAGTTCAGGCAGCATCCGAGGAGCAGTAAAATCCAGAGTCCCTCTATTCAGGATATTTCCTGAGTGAGGTTATGCAATCGCCTTCACTCAACTGGTGTTCCCCAAGCTCAGCCAGACCAGCGAGGGTGTCCACTTTTGTTGGAATAACCTGAACCTCATATGTTCCACATGCCACATTTTCCAAGGACAAAACCAGTTGGAGTGCCTATTTGAAGTCCAGCTTCAGCTAGTAGATGCTTTTGTATGGTTACATCGTTCATCCTACATACCAAATAGTCTCTCAGCAGCTCATTAAGGCTTAAACCAAAGTCACGTGCCTCAGCCAGTCATCTTAACCTCGACAAAAATCACGATACAGATTCCCCTGGTTCTCGAATTGCCAAGTAAAACCAATTGCATCTCAGAATTAGAGAAGGCTTGGGATTGTAATATTCCTTAACCAAATCCATCAACTCTTGAAAACCTTCTGTATCTGGTGCTTCAGGAAAACTTAAGTTCCGAATAACCAAAGAAGCTATGGGTCCACAAGCTGTCAGGAGAATTTCTCTTGCCTTTCATCTGCCCTAAAGTCATTTGCCCAAAGAAAATAAAGCATTCTTTCCACATATTGGGCCCAGTCTTGGATGGCTGAATCAACTGAGTCATGCTTCCCCAATAATGGTACGATGCCAGAAATACTTAACCCAACTCAAAGCTGACTGCTGTGAGCCAATTTCTTCAGAAGTGTGCTTTTCTCTCATCATCATGAAAATATCTCCATAGAGGCTGGTATCCTGTCACCTTTTATTTACAGGGGGAAGAGTCTTTGACCTTTATCCAGTTCCCTCAGAGCCAGCTCTCAGAGTGAAGAGGACGTCTGACACTAATGCTCGGAGGTAAAAACAAGGACTACAGAATGCTGGAACTCTGATCCGTCAGCCAGGGCTCACTAACTGGACCAGTGTAACAGACCCGATCAGGGAATTCATATTCTATGAGATCGACTTGGCTGACTTCAGTAAACCAGGTGCAGGGCACGCCCCTGCTTTCTTAATTGGAGATTGGAGGCTAACACATTGGAACAAAAGCAAATAGGCAAAAGTTCACATAGATTCTTTGATCCACATGATTAATAGTGTTCCAGTTATTAGAAATCCCACTCCAGTTTTGGTTAAGAACAGGAAATTAGCACATCTGGTTTGGTAAATTGTCACCAAAAGCATGCATTGGGCTGAAATTGACTGATTTCTCATTTCACTGCTTCACGGATATTTTAAAGAGGAATTATCTCAGTGACAGGCGTGGAGAGAGCCATTTTATGTCACAGACAAGTGACAGAATAACAGAAATCAATTTGATGCCCACTGGTAAATACACTTGAAAAACAGCACCAACTTGGTTTATTCCAACCATGACAAAAATTCCTGTCAAGACCAGAGCGAGACATTAGAAGTAAGACGAGTGACTTACAATCATGATGAGTAACAAAATTAATCTCATAAAATGGCCAGTCAGAATGCTTTGAACTGACAGTGTGAGTTCGATCTTAAAAAATCATAAATCATATGTGGAAAAAAAATGACTATTTGATAAAAAAGACTGACACAGCACTTTTCAGGATGACTGGACATCCTGAAGCACTTTATGCAAATTAGGTAATTTTTGAAATGTCACCACTGCTGCAATATAGGAATCTTGGCAGCTAATTTGTGCATAACAAGCCTTCTTAAACAATAATGCGATAATGACCACAGCCTGAATGTTCATTGGCCCGAGAAGGAAGGCCCAGAAGCAAATTTGCTCGCAATTTCACAGTGCTGTACCATGGCCCAGTTTGCCAATACACTCATTCCTCTTGTGTATTTTCACGCAGCATAATTTGGGTAGTCAATTAATCCAATTAAAGTCTCAACCAAAGGCAATCAGCATATGCCAGGGCTCTGGGCAAGGACAGTGGGCAAATTCAGATGCAATAAGTCACCAAAACACATGAGAAAATTCAATCAACAGGGCCAGCAATTTGAGAAGAGTCACCACTGTAATCAGAATGAACAGAATTTGAGGGGGTGCTCCTCCAATCACAGGTTGGTTCTCACGCATGCCTGCTGCTGATAGGCTGATGCTTGATTGGAGGCAGCCACAAAGGTTGTGGAGGGGCAAGGGGAGGCTCTGAAGGCGGTGGGGGAGAAATAGACTGTAAGAGGAACAGGACAGGATGAGATTGCAAAAGGGGTAGGAGGCAAGAGAAGGAGGCTCCGAAAGGGAGGGAAAACAAGAACAGAGATGGGAAGAGTTGGAGGCTGCAAGGGAGATGGGGAAGAAGGTGGCTACAAACAGAATGGGATGGAAAGGAAATCTCCGAAGGAGAGAAATAGAGGTTACAAAGGAGAAAGAACAATTTTAAAATTGGCAACAAAGAAATGCTCAGCGATCTAAGAGCCCAGAATCTTAAAATCACAAAGGTAATGAGTTCCTTGCAACTAATTGGGGAAACTCCCTTTTACTGCTGCAAATGTTCAGGAGCTACTATTTTGTGAAGAATGTGGTGGGTGCTACTGTAATCAACACTGTGAATAGAATTTGGCCAGAAATCAGCAAATTGTCAACTTTGGTGAGATTCATCAAGGGTTTCTCTCTGCCAGGCCCAGCAAGGTTCTCATACTACCTCCAGACTGATTTGGAGATGCCAAAGTTGGACTGGGGTGTACAAGGTTAAAAATCACACAACACCAGGAGGGTTGCACTGAAAGCAAGTGTGCTTCCAATTAAACCTGTTCAACTATAACCTGTTGTTGTGTGATTTTTAACTTTCTACCTCCAGACTGTCCTTATCACCTATGCGCCACACCCCCACAGCATCCCACTTGCTGTAATTGCCCTCTCATAAAGGTCATAGGTACTTGCCTTATTGGGAACCCCCCCCCCCCCCTTCACAGGTTTCCCCACACCAGTGTCACATTTAGAATGCAATTGTGCACCATGTCAAACATCATCTGTCTGGAACTACACTGCATCACATGTGTCAATTGCCCCAGAGATGGCAGATAGAGGAAAATTGTCACCAAACATTACCAGCAGGAACTTTGAGGTCCTGGTGAACAGGGTGGTGCAAAGGAGGGCTGTCCTCTTCCCTCAAGTTCAGCACAGGAGATTATACCACTAGACCTGTCAGCCTGGTTCAAGGTTGCCACCTGAGTCAGAGCTGTTTCCACAGTCTAAAGGAACACTTAGGAGTGCAGGAAGACTGTCAGTGAATGACCTTCTCTGTTCTCCAAGGATAAGTTCCACCATCCTCTCTCTGTTACCTCACACTTACTCTCTCTCTTCCACTGCACCCACCTGCCACTAAGGATCATACAATTCTCACTATTGCTTACAACATGTTCCCTTTCTCATTCACACACACCCAATCCCCCACACTATTAACTCTGGATAGCTTCTGCACTCACTACTCATTTGGGATCCCTCACCACCTTTCTTCCACCTGCATCAGCACTAACAGCTGTGCTGTCCACTTTCATCTAACTCAATGCCTCCCTTTGTCTCAGTATGGGAGAAAACAGACACCAAAATTGGAGGTGTAGTGGACAGCGAAGAAGTTTACCTCAGAGTACAATGGAATCTTGATCAAATAGGCCAGTGGGCTGAGGTGTGGCAGATGGATTTTAATGTAGATAAATGAGAGGTGCTGCATTTTGAAAAAGCAAATCTTAGGAGGACTTATACACTTATTGGTAAGGTCCTAGGGAGTGTTGCTGAACAAAGAAACCTTGGAGTGCAGGCTCATAGTTCCTTGAAAGTAGAGTCACAGGTCAATAGGATAGTGAAGAAGGCACTTAGTACCATTTCCTTTATTGGTCAGAGTATTGAGCATAGGAGTTGGTAGGTCATGTTGCGGCTGTAGAGGATATTAATTAGGCTACTCTTGGAATATTGCTTGCAATTCTGGTAACCCTCCTATCGGAAGGCTGTTGTGAAACTTGAAAGGGTTCAGTAAAGATTTACAAGGATATTGCCAGGATTGGAGGATGTGAGCAACAGGGAGAGGCTGAATACACTGGGGCTGTTTTTCTTGGAGCAGAGGTGGAGGGGTGACTTCATAGAATTTATAAAATCATGAGGGGCATATATAGGTTAAAGAGACAATGTATTTTCCCTACAGTGGAGGAGTCTAGAATTAGAGGGCATAGGTTTAGGGTGAGAGGGGAAAAACATAAAAGTGATTTAAGGGGCAACTTTTTCACGCAGAGGGTGGTGCATTTTTGGAATGAGCTGCCAGAGGAAATGGTGGAGGCTGGTACAATTGCAACATTTAAAAGGCATCTGGATGGATATATGAATAGGAAGGATTTAGACAGATATGGGCCATGAGATGGCAAATATGACTAGATTAGTTTAAGACATCTGGTCAGCATGGACGAGTTGGACCAAAGGGTCTACTTCCGTGTTGTATACCTCTATGACTCTATGACAATAGGGCACACATATGAAACCCATGATGGGTGGCGGGGTGCACAACATTCGCCTCTACAAGGATAGTTTCCTGGCTCTGGCCAGTGAGGTTTGTTCATGTAGTGATGCCAAATGTCCACGTTCTTGCAACCAAGTAACGATCATTGTTCATTGCCGTGTTGCTCTCCCATTATCACCGCTTTGAATATATTGTTTCCATGCCTGAAATTTTACCCCATTTTTGGGACGCATTCTCTCTTCGGCCTCCGGCAGATATCAGTGGCACCTATGCCAGAAACCAATTAGCTGTGACCCTGTCACGGGGAAGATGCGCATTTTGAATTTCTATGTTTTAAACATCACGCTGACATCATGGAGAAAATGTTTTAATACATCACTACTTGCCTGCAAACAAAATTCATAAACCATGGACCTAACTAGCATGGATTATTCATGCCAAGCAGTAATGATCTCTGCTATTCTTCTGAGAAATGAAGATACACTTCATTTATCACTAGTAACCCTCTCACGATAGTTATCATTCTATATAGGACTATATGTACAGAGACTTAATGTGCAATGAATACTAACACCAGCATAATGCCTTTTGTATTTGAAAAAGGAAGAGTGCAAGGGAATGTGCGGAATAAATTAGCTTGTAATCAAAGATGTTCCTTAGGACTGCTACGTGCGAAAGTAAATCATTTTTCACCCTGTCACTATCTGATCCTAGTATATCATGTACATTTCAGTTTATTTATGTGCATTTTAACATAAAAATCTGCTCCTCAATCTCAAACACACAGTTCTTCAAATCCTAAATGTACATAGGTTAAATTCTGCCTTCAACTAATGTTAAAGGATTTCATTTCAGAATGATGTATTTTTAGGAATATACCCATTGTAGGGCTGAAGTACAACAAGCCAATTATTCATAATCCTACTCCACTTGGCCCCAATGATAGGTTTGCTCTGTTAAGGCTTTCAAAGCATAGTATTCTTTAAAAGGACAAGCTGTTGAACAAAGACCACAACTGTTATGTTGCAGATTTTCTTCTCAGTAACTACATAAATATTATCCATCAATTCTATGGATTAAGATCAGCTGATGAAGTCAAGAGTGAGTGGCTGGGTCAAGCAATTTTCCTAATGATACCAAATAAGGAAACCATTGCAAATATTTTGAAAGGCCTTTTTTCCAGATCAAAAAGGAACCACAAAGAATGAAAGTAGTCAAATTGAATAATTGTAAAATGATATCATTGCAATCTTTGTTTTACTGTGTAAGACTGTAAATAAATGTTACTTGTGCTTATAACAGGCACTATCAGAAGATTACATAAAATTGACCTTTGCTGTTATAGATATTATTCACAATTTGTTGTAAGCAGCACAATCTCAATGGCTTGAATTATCTCTTTATTCTAGCGGACCCTGTTGGAGGGTGGCATAGAATTTAACAAATGGTATTAGAAGTATTATTATATATCACTATAGACTGCATGTGGAAAAATATCAAATTCTCTGTAGACTCCATAAAAGTAAGTTATCATTCCAATAGAGACAGGATAAAGTATTGAATATTTTTCAGAAAACCTGTGTGCTTTTAAGTCTTTATCTGTAATTGAATATATAACTAAATACATTGTACAAGTGTGATATATATGGGATAGCTGTATACATGAAAAAAGATAGGAAGAATTAGGGGTTGGGGAACTGTTCGTCAAATATATCTGTATTATTCAAAGGGCTTATTTGCATTAATTATTAAGTCACAGAAACTGAACTAATTTGCTACGCTACTTAGTTCCCAATACAGCCTTAGTCAATGTTCCAAAAATAGTACATTTTAATAACATGTCTCAGTGTAAGTCTATGTCTGCAGCTAGAGACATAATTATATTTTAAAACCTAAACTGTGGGAATAAACTGAGGCAAGGAGGATATCCCTATCACCAGCATTTGTATAAAAATATTTTCTACCACTAGGAATGTTGGGAAGAAGACATTGATGTAAAAAGTATATTTTAAAGACTGATATCTTCTTCTCCCCATTAGCTTTAATGCAACCCTGAATGATTTTACTGATTCATTAAAAGTAATAGACTGAGCAACATACTGACCAGAGCAACAAAATGGCAGGGACTCAGAAATAGTAAATTATCTGTACAAGTTACTAAGATGCACAATTCTTGGATCTGTTCCTGTCCATAATTTTCAATTATAATTAATGATGTTTTCAAAATTAAATAAAATTATCCAGAAAGGGGTGGCAGCATTCAAAGGCACAAATCCGTGATTATAATAATCCACATTGAAACATAATTTAAAACACAGTAGATTAGTATGGCAATCTAAATTTTTATATCTTGCATGGCATTTCACCATCCACAAACCAATTGATAACAAGCAGATGAAACTCAGGTTATGACACTTAGAGCCACAACATATATAAATCTTTAGTTATTCAATCAGATTCTCCCTTGATATTAATTTTTAATTCATGGCTTTCTATTAACAATCCTCTATAAATGCTTTTAAAATATAACATGATTCAGCTAAGCATAAAAATATTGGGGTGAGATTTTGTAATCAGTTCATTATGCAGTTAAATTCAAATATTTTCAAATAAAACTGTTGTTTCATTTGAAAGTTCTGATATATTTCTTTGAGTTTAGAAATTGAAACAATAAAAAGTGTTTCATTTTAAAGACTTGGGCAAAGGTTTTTTTTAAAAATGTGTAACAACTGACCTTCAGATTCTTTTCAGGAAAAGATACAACAACTAATAAATAATATGAAAATACTAATTTCTTGACACTTTTACTTTCAATTCCAGACTTACTGATTGAATTTAAATTTTGGTGTGGTTTATGGGTAAAACACCACTCCAAGTATGATAATGGTCTGTGTGTTCCCTACCTACAAAATACTTAAAGGCCTAAACTAGGTAGGTGCAGATAAGATGTCTCCCCTGAGTGGTGACTTGAGAAGCAGAAGGTACAATTTAAAAATAAGAAAATATGCCAATGAGATGATGAGAAATTATTTTACGATGAATCTTGTAATTCTCAACCCCAGGACCGGAGAAGCCTAATCTTAGTTTATTTATAATAGAGTTTAATAGATTTCTGTTAATCAATAGCATCAAAGGTTATAGGGATAATGTAAGTAAGATGCATTTGATTAATCATGATTGTATTAAATAGCACAGCAGGCTTGATGAGCTGAATGGTTTACTTCTGTTCCAATTTTACCCCTTGTTGCATGTACCATGAAGATTGGGAAGTATTGAGACAGATGCCTTGAATCTTTCTAACACTACTATAATATCTCAGATTTATACATAATCTGTGTCCAGTACTCACTAACTACATAGAGCATTGGTAAAGGAATTGCAAGTAGGATATCACTATGACCTACTTGTGCTTTTGCAGCTACTACTGAAGGTGATGGTAAGGCAGATTCCATTATACTGGAATGTCACATGGCAAGATGTCATCTATGATATGTCTTAAAGATACGCAGCTTGTTTGGCCTGGAAACTATGCAATATCATAACAAATTCCACTGGCTGCTTTGAACCTGTATCCTTACAGCATTATTCTCAGCCTAAAGATTACTAGTTGAATGACATCATCACTACACCACCATCTCCTCCATGACTCTCTTGCTTTCTCCTCCTTTTCGCTTTGACTGTATCCTGAATCAAGATTGTGTCCCTTCATCAGATATTTATTGCAGTCCAGTACATTAATATACCATGGCCATCTTAGTACTTCTAGGCACAAGCATCTTATCCTTTTTTAGATTTATGTACAGAAGAAAGACATCAGACTCAATTGAATCAAAATGTCATTTGGCCTCGGATAAGAAAACTTTGTAAACCAATGACAGTTAAGTGTCATGTGGATGCCATGCTCAATCACTGATATAATTAACTTTAGTAATAAATACATTAAATTCAATGCAAACATTGCTTCATAGTACAGTGCCTCTTTGATGCTTTGCCCTGATATATAATAATTTTAGTGGATGTAGGTCTAAAATAGACCGTCACCAAAATAAGTGTATCTAAGCAAGTTGCACTCTAATGTATCATGCAACATTCTGACAGTGTCTTCTAGGCATCTGCACAGGTATAGACATGCCAACACATTAAAGTGCTGGCACCCATTCACACAGCATCAATTATCTCCTTGAGGCACCATGGACAGCAAAATAACTTAGTCCTTTTACACCAAATTGAAAAGAATTGGAGAGATGCAAGGTGAGCTTGCTAACCACAAGCAGCAGCACTTAATTTATAAATTATCTGCATCGCTTTCTGAAGCAAAAGGTGAAGCTCCATAACCAACTCAACATAATTTCAAGCCCAAGCCTTCACTTGATGAATGATTATATCAGCAATTGGTCACATGTCTTTTCTTAGGAACCTCTCCTACCCCCTTTCTCTCTCTCTTCCCACTTCCAGACCCTATAATAATCCCAGGGAAGGTCAAAACCAGGCAAAGAATGTGCGTAATTCCCTACCCTAAATATTATTTGGTACTATTGCACATTTTCCCAATATGTAGCCTGCATCTCTGAAACAATTTCTAAGCTAAACTTTTCACAAAAAAATAAAAGCTTTTGAATGGTAAAACTGAAATAAAGCCCACCAAAACAAAATCAGTGAAATAAAGAGCAGGGCTACAATGATAACCATCAATTTAACTCTGCCTTCAAAGTAGGTTTTAGTACAATACTAATTTTAAAAAAGTGTTGACATACAAAGTCGAGATACTTTATTTGATATTAAACCATCTTTCAATGATTCATTTTAAATATCATCAATGTTCAGAAATAAATTTCCTTTATCAAACCCTTATTGATTTTACCTCGGGGTGGCGTCTGTGTGTCCACATCAACATGAAATGGTGCAAGGACTCTGTGCTAGTCTCCAATTAATGCTCATCACTGGTAGAGTTTGTGATTGTTAGATGTAGACCATTTTATTTGCCATGGGAAATTACTGTTGTCCTTATAGTCAGAGTGTATATTCCTCACAGTGCTAATGCCAAGGAGGCACTCTGAACTGTATGGTACTATTAGTGCATTGCAGAATGCACACCCTGTTTATTGCTGCTGTTGATTTTAACCATGCGAATCTCAAGAGTGTGCTCCCTAAATTCCATCAGCATGTGGACTTTGTGACGAGGGAGGGGAACAAGCTGGATCTTGTTTATACAAACACCCCCAATGCATACAGGGCAGAGCCCCAGGCCCACCTCAGCTCCTCAGACTACATCGCTGTTATGCTAATGCCAGCGTACAAATCACTCGTCAGACGGGTCAAACCAGTTCGGAAGCAGGTGAAAACCTGGCTGGCAGGAGCCATTTCTGCTCTTCGAGACTGTTTTGAGTGCACTGACTGGTGCATGTCCATGGAGGTGGCAACCGATGGTGATTCCATCAAATTAGAGGAGTACACAGTGTCAGTGATTTGCTACACTGTGTCACTGTGTCTAAGACATCACTTCTCGCCCCAACCAAAAGCCATGGATGACCCAAAGGTGTGTGCACCGCTGAGAATCTGAGATTCTGCCTTCAAAACGGATGATAAGGTGGCCCTAACAACAGCGCAGGCCAACATGACCCGGGCCATCAAAGAGGCAAAGTGTGCATTCATACAAGGAATAGACAGCCTTTTTCAGGACAGCGGCGACACGCAGAGAATGGAGAAGGGTATCCAGGCCATCACCAAACGCAGAATGGCATCGCCTGCTTGTGCTGGGGATGCCTCTCTCCCAGTTGAGTTGAACAACTTCTATGCATGGTTTGAGGCACGAAACAAATTGGCAGCGAGGACGTCCACCCCTCCCACAATGACCAGGTGTTGTGTCTTTCCATGACTGACGTGAGAAAAACTCTTCGCAGATTCAACCCACGTAAGGCTGGGGGACCAGATTACATCCCTGGCAGCGTGCTCAGAGGATGCTTTGACATGCTGGCGGATGTTTTCACAGACAGTTTTAACATCTCCCTGAGCTGCGCCATAGTTCCAACATGCTTCAAGGCCACTACCATTGCTCCCATGCCGAAGACGTCTTCAGTGTCCTATCTCAACGACTACCGCCCTGTTGCACTTACATCATGAAGAGTTTCGAGAGGCTCGTGATGAGGCATATTAAGAACCCACTTCCTCCTTCACCGGACACCCTGCAGTTCGCATATTGTCTCAACTGCTCAACAGATGATGCTATCTCCATCACCATCTAGCCCTCACCCACCTGGACAAGCAGGATACCTACATTAGATTATTGCCCATAGACTTCAGTTCTGCCTTTAACACTATCATTGCTCAGCACCTGATTGGAAAGCTAAGTCTGCTGGACCTAAATACCTCCCTGTGTAACTGGATCCTGGACTTCCTGACTGGGAGACCTCAGTTAGTCTGAATTGGGAACAGCATCTCCAACACCATCACACTGAGCACGGGGGCGGGGGGGGGCCCACGGCTGTGTGCTCAGTCCACTGCTGTTCACCCTGCTGACACACGACTGCACAGCAATGCACAGTTCAAATTATATTATTAAGTTCACTGATGACATGACGGTAGTGGGTCTCATTAGCAGGAATGAGTCAGCATACAGAGAGAAGGTGCAGTGGCTAATGGACTGGTGCAGAGCCAACAATCTGTCTATGAACATGGACAAAATGGAAGAGATGGTTGTTGACTTCAGGGAGGCACAGACCGGACACTCTCCACTGGATATCAACAGCTCCCCCGTGGAGATCATGAAGACTTCCAAATTTCTTGGCATATAGCTGGAGGAGAATCTCACTTAGTCCCTCAACACCAGCTCCATAGCCAAGAAAGCCTAATCTCCCAACCCAACCTTCACCACATTCTAACCAGGGTTCATTGAAAGAACCCTAATCTGCTCCATCACTGCCTGGTTCAGAGATTGCACTGGTTTGGATCGTAAAGACCTAAAATGGATAGTGAGGACAGCAAAAAAGATCATCAGGTCTCTCTTCCCTCCATTACAGATATTTACACAACATGCTGCATCCACAAGGCTAATGCTCCCCTCACTCCAACTCTTCTCTCTCCTGCTATCTGGCAGAAAATACCGGAGTATTTGGTATCTCATGGCCAGACGGTGCAACAGTTTCTTCCCCCAAGCCATCAGGCTCCTTAACACAGTATGATGACACTTTATTCCATTTACAATTTTCAGATGACTTTTTGAATTGCCGCTAAAATAGATTAGATTAGATTCCCTACAGTGTGGAAACAGGCCCTTTGGCCCAACCAGTCCACACTGACCCTCCGAAGAGTAACCCACCCAGACCCACTTCCCACCTAATACTATGGCCAATTCACCTGACCTGCACATCTTTGGACAATGGGAGAAAACCGGAGTACCCGGAGGAAACCCATGCAGATGCGGGGAGAACATGCAAACTCCATACAGACAGTCGCCCAAAGCTGGAATCGAACATGGGACCCTGGTGCTGTGAGGCCACTGAGCTACCGAAATGATGTTTTATTAATGAATGTTCATTGATACATTGTAATTTGCCCACCATTGTACCTACTATCTTGTTTTGTCAGGAATTACTGTGCTGTTTTGCTCTTTGCATTTTATGCTGCCCTATATATGACCGTACTCTCGTGTAGTTGGTATGTTCATATAGTACCTTGATCCTGATGGAACACTGTTCCATTTTTATTGTACCAGCTGTATATTGTAGAAATGACAAATGAAGCTACTCTATCTGTTTCAAAGTGATTTAGATTTAAGGTGGCGACCATCCCTATCGTGGATTAAGTGCTGTTTCTTGTGCTTAGAAAAATATACATAAATGTTCTGATTCTGAAACTGTCTCCACATCATGGTGAAAAACTTTTCTTACTAACACGTATTAAAGAAACTTTGATTTACAAAAAGACAGCTTGCAGCTTAAAGCAATCATAATGCCCTGATACAAAAATAGAAAATGCTCAGCAGATCTGGCGGCATCTGTGCAGAGAAATGAGGAAGAACTGAGGAAGGGTTACTGGATCTGAAACATTAAGTGTGATTTCTCTCCACAGGTGCTGCCAGATCTGCTGAGTTTTTCCAGAAATTTCTGTTTTTGTATCTGATTTACAGCACCTGCAGTTCTTTCAGTTTTCATAATGCCCTGATCCATGGCTATATTGCTAAATTGTCCAAGACTCCTTTCTTCAGTATAGCATTGGAAAAGAAGCATTGTGAGTTTTGATGTTTTTGGGGTGGGGGCTGGGTGGGTGATGGCTGAAAATTGAGACATCCTACATTTTTCCTATTGTAGGGTAATCATTCTTCAATTTTCTATTAAACAAAGCTATCAGGATTAGGTAACAGGAGGCTAATAGGGAAGGCAGATGAACCCAGGGCATGGTTAAGAACATGGGACTGGGATATCATAGCAATTACAGAAACATGGCTCAGGGATGGACAGGACTGGCAGCTTAATGTTCCATAATACAAATGCTACAGGAAGGACAGAAAGGGAGGCAAGAGAGGAGGGGGAGTGGCTTTTTTGATAAGAGATAGCATTACTGCTGAATTAAGGAGGATATATCTGGGAATACATCCAAAGAAGTTATTTGGGTGGAACTGAGAAATAAGAAGCTGACTATCACATTATTATAGTCAGCGGGAAGTTGAGAAACAAATTTTTAAGGGGATTTCAGTTATCTGTAAGAATAATAGGGTGGTTATGATAGGGAATTTTAACTTTCCAAACATAGACTGGGACTGCCATAGTGTTAAAGGTCGAGATGGAGAGGAATTTGCTAAGAGTGCACAAGACAATTTTCTGATTCAGTAGGTGCATGTACTTACTAGAGAAGTAGCAAAACTTGACCTACTCTTGGGAAATAAGGCAGGGCAGGTGACTGAGTTGTCAGTGGGGGAGCACTTTGGGGCTAGTGACCATAATTCTATTAGTTTTAAAGTAGTGATGGAAAAGGATAGACCGGATCTAAAAGTTGAAATTCTAAGTTGGAGGAAGGCTAATTTTCACAGTATTAGGCAAGAACTTTCAAAAGCTGATTAGGGGCATATGTTCACAGGTAAAAGGACGGCTGGAAAATGGGAGGCTTTCAAAAATGAGATAATGTGAGTCCAGAGACAGTACATTCCTGCTAGGGTGAAAGAAAAGGCTGGTAGGTGTAGGAAATGCTGGATGACTTAAAAAGTTGAGGTTTTAGTTAAGGAAAAGAAAGAAGCATATGTCAGGCGTGGACAGGAGAGATCATGTGAATCCTTAGAAGAGTATAAAGGCAGAAGGCATATACTTAAGAGTGAAATCAGGAGAGCAAAAAGGGGACATGAGATAGCTTTGGCAAATAGGGTTTTTTTTAATATACATTAAGGACAAAAGAGTAACTAGGAAGAGAATAGGGCCCTCAAAGATCAGCAATGCAGCCTATGTGTCGAGCCGCAGGAGATGGGGGAGATATTAAGTGAGTTATTTGCATCAGTGTTTACTGTGGAGAATGGCATGGAAGATATAGAATGCGGGTAAATAGATGGTGACGTTTTGAAAAATGTTAATATTATAGAGGTGGTGGTACTGGATATCTTAAAATGCACAAAAGTAGATAAATCCCCAAGACCTGATCAGGTCTACCCTTGAACTCTGGGAATTTAGGGAAGTGATTGCTGGGCCCCTTACTGAGATACTTGTATCAACAGTCACAGGTGAGGTGCCAGATGACTGGAGGTTGGCTAACGTGGTGCCACTATTTAAGAAAGTTGGTAACGAAAAGTCAGGGAACTATAGACCAGTGAGCCTGACATTGGTGGTGGGCAAGTTGTTGGAGGGACTCCTGTGGGACAGGATGTACATGTATTTAGAAAGGCAAGGACTGATTAGGGATGGTCAACATGGCTTTGTGTGTGGGAAATCACATCTCACGAACTTGATTGAATTTTTTGAGAAAGTAACAAAGAGGATTGGTGAGGGCAGAATGGTGGGCATGATCTGTATGGACTTCAGTAAGACGTTCGACAAGGGTCCTCATGGGAGACTGGTTAGCAAGGTGAGATCCCATGGAATGCAGAGAGAACTTGCCATTTGGATACAGAACTGGCTCAAAGGTAGAAGACAGAGCGTAATGGTGGAAGGTTGCTTTTCAGACTGGAGGCTTGTGACCAGTAGTCTACCACAAGGATCAATGCTGGGTCCACTACTTTTCATCATTTATATAAATGATTTGAATTTTGGATGTAGGTTGCTCACTGAGCTGAAAGGTTCATTTCCAGACGTTTCATTACCTTACTATGAAACAACTTCAGTGGACCTCACGCAAAGCAATGCTGAAAATTCCTGCTTTCTATTTATATGTTTAGGTTTCTTTGGGTTGGTGATGTCATTTCCTGTGAAGGCACTTCCTGTTCCTTTTCTCAGGGGTTGGTAGGTGGGATCTAACTCGACATATTTGTTGACAGAATTCCGGTTGGAATGCCATGCTTCTAGGAATTCTCATGCGTGTTTTTGTTTGGCTTGTGCTAGGATAGATGTGTTGTCCCAGTCAAAGTGGCGTCCTTCCTCATCCGTACGTGAGGATTCTAGTGAGAGAGGGTCATGTGTTTTTGTAGCTAGTTGGTGTTCATGCATCCTGGTGGCTAGTTTTCTGCCTGTTTGTCCAATGTAGTGTTTGTTACAGTTCTTGCACAGTATTATGTAAATGGCGTTAGTTATGCTCATTGTCTGTATAGGGTCTTTCAAGTTCATTAGCTGCTGTTTTAGTGTGTTGAAGGGTTTGTGGGCTACCATGATGCCTAGGGATCTGAGTAGTCTGGCAGTCATTTCTGAGATTTCTTTGATGTAAGGAAGAGTGGCTAGGGTTTCTGGACGTGTTTTGTCTGCTTGTTTGGGTTTGTTGCTGAGACATCGGTGGACTATATTCATTGGGTACCCATTCTTTTTGAATACACGGTATAGGTGATTTTTCTCTGCTCTCGTAGCTCCTCTGTACCGCAGTGTGTGTTGGCTTGTTGAAATAATGTTCTGATGCAACTTTGTATGTGGGTTTTGGGATGATTGCTTCTGTAGTTCAATATTTGGTCTGTATGTGTTGTTTTCCTGTAGATGGTGGTTTGGGCTTTTGCCCGAAACGTCGGTATCACTGCTCCTTGGATGCTGCCTGAACTGCTGTGCTCTTCCAGCACCACTAATCCAGAAGGTGGTTTGAAGTTCCCCATTGGCTGGTCGCTCTACTGTGACATCTAAGAATGGCGGTTTGTTGTTGTTTTCCTCCTCTTTAGTGAATTTTATGCCAGTAAGGATATTATTGATGGCCTTGAAGGTTTCCTCTAACTTGTTTCATTTAGTGATGACAAAGGTGATCCCGTAAATACAACTGGAAAATTTTGCATCAAAAATCTTTACTCACTCATGCAACAGACCAGGAATGGACAGACAGTACAACAAGCCATAGATATTAGACAGCGACAAACACAGAAAATGAAAAAACTAGACCTCACCACAGGAAATAACATCACCACTGGTACAATTACAGCATTTTAAAGGCATCTGGATGGGTATATGGATAGGAAGGGTTTAGAGGGATATAGGCCAAGTGCTGGCAAATGGGACTAGATTAGATTAGGATAACTGGTCAGCATGGATAAATTGGACCAAAGGCTCTGTTTCTGTGCTGTACATCTCTGACTCTATTTTCATGACTTGGCCAAATTGTAGTCATCTGTTCTAATGCCTTCCTCTGGGGCTTAATGTCAGATTTCATTTTTAATGCCTTAAATGAAGTATCTTGGAACATTTTTACACCTAAAATAAATATTGCCTTTTATAAATGCAAACACAGTACACAACTGGCTGTGTCAAGAACTGTGTTTGGGATTAATGCACAATACCTATTGATGCACTTAGTATATCAAACTCAGTCCTAACAGAAATGATTATGGAAGATTTTGAATTTGTAATTCAAAACTATATAGGATACATAAATTTTATGCACAGAAAACTGATGATATTTAAATAAAAATGTCAAAAAGTACAAATTATATTTGTAGGCTTTAAATTCATTTTGTAAAATACAATGGAGTATGCTGCAAAATATTCTATGTAATATTTGGATTTCAGAAAATTCAGAAACACAGCTGTACAGTTTTCAGGATCCTCTAACATATGCTGTAGTTAAGGGGACTTTTTTTTCTTTTGTCATAGTTTTCACATTAGGACCTGCAGTTTCATTGCATCACTGTTCATGTGTGATGAGGAACATGATGCATTGCAAGTCATGTCTCCAGAATTCCACATTTCCTGGCATACTTAGACACTCATTTCTGTTGCAGAAAATTGTGTTTTTCAAATTTTCAGTAATTGTTCTTTCACTAGTTGACTCAGTTCACCACAAGTTAGAATGACTGGCACGCGCACACACACATGCACATTGCTGTATTTGCAGGTGGACTCCCACATTCATCTGCACATGAATCTCACATGAAATAAACTATTGCTTTCAGTCACCAATGCTTTCCAAAAATAGATGCATGTGATATTAATATATTCCTGAAGTGCATAATTTCACTGATTCATTGTGAAACAAAAACAGATCAATTTGAAAACTCTCTCATCCTCCAGATTACCACAACCAATAGAATATTTTTATCCAGCAAGTGGAACAGACACAGCACTCACTGTCTTTGATGGTGATTAAATGGAAGACAATGAATGATTTCAAAAGGAAATTAGATGGGCACTTGAGGAAAATAAACACTCTGGGATAAGACAGGAAAATGGGACTATTGTGATGCTCTACAAAGGAGGGTGTGGATTCAATGAGCCAAACAGCAACTTGTATGTCATAATGATTTTACAACAAAAATTTACATATATAATTATGTTTAACCCTTTTCACATAGACAAATGACCAAAGTTGCTTGAGAGGACAAAGAGATTTTGAGCCAGGGATGACACTGAGTAGGTGACTTACTCAAACAGATGAGTTTTACAATGGCTTATAAGGAAGATTTTAGTGGAAAGGTGAATGCCAGATGGAAAGGAGGATGCAAAAGGAACCCAAATCATAGGAATAGAGGGTTCAGCGGTGGATGTGGCAGTTCTGAAGAAGTTTACAGGAATTTGATAGAGTTTTGACTGAGCTAATGTTTAGTGAGGGTGGAGAATTGGAGGTTGGCTAGGTACCCATTGAAATAGGCTGAATGTGACAAATGCTTGGATGAGGGCTTTAACAACAAGTGAGCTGAGATGGAATGGGCAATGCTGTAAAGGTGCAAGTAGATGGGCATTTGTGACAAAGATGATATACAATGGAGGCTTAGCTCATTCCAGAATGGAACACTAAGGCAGAAAATAATATGATACACCCAAGACAGTGGCTAGTTCAGAGAACAGAATTGATTATTGTGAAAGAAACAACAGTTTCGGTGATACAAATGTTAAGGAGAAAATTTCAGCTCATCCAAAACTTGATGTTGGACATGCAGTTTGACAGTACATATAGAATGGAGGAGTTGAAAGAAGTGGTTGATAGCTACACCCAAATGTTATCAGCAATGACGTAAAACTGAATTCATTTCTATGATTTATGTAGCCAATGAGCAGCATATAAATGAAATAGTGGATGTGACCAAAGATGAATTTTTATGGGATTTTCAGAGGTGACGGTGCTTCAGGTAGGAAGAGAAGAAATAAGTAGAGATTCTGATGCCACAGCTAAAAGTGAAACTAAACTGTTTCAATCTGTTAAGCTGGATAACAGAAGAGAGGAGCTACAGGAAGATAGGACATTTGAAAGGCCACAGGAGGATAAGGAGATATTATCACTACAGTTGCTTTCACAGGAATATGATTTGCCATTTTGGCCTGTTCTGATTTTCTATATCTCTATCAAATGTAGTGAGAGCAGAGAAATCTAATTGTTGAGATTCAAACTGACAGTTGCTGGGTAGATGTCCTGGATTTGGGAGACAATCACACAGGACTTTTGAATTGAAAGGGAGATCGCACATGGAGTGATTGCAAGGATATGGGGATGGAGGGGGTTTTTTGATGGGCTGTGTGGGGGGTTTAGTCATTGAAGCCAGATTTGAAAGGGAGACAGAGAGGAGAGAACCATTAGCAATGTAAGCATGGGGCACTGATATGTGGTCAGGTTCTCCAACCTATCCTGGTGAGAGTGTGCTGAAGGGAACAGCTGCTGGGCCTGATGGTTAAGATCACCTTAAATAGGGAAGGGTGAAAAACAGGCAACTGGGTCAGGCCTAGGCTTGGGATAGGGTGGAATTAGAATGCAACAAGATTACATAAGTCTTTAGAACCTACTAATTTAATCCATAATTCAGGACTAATTGTTGGGTATTGTTAAGATCTGACATTCGCAGGTGAATTAAGTCATAGACCAAACTTCCTAAACAACAGAATCGGCGCATTGCAGAAAGTAAATTGCTCGGTGCGGCAAAGTCTCAGATGTGAAACCATCACATTTCTTAAAATAGAAACATACAACTCCTTTCTTTTGAAAGTTGATAAAACACAAACTTCCTGGAAACATGAGCAGCGATTAAAACCCTGGCCGTTGAGATGTGGAGAGTAGGTCAGAAGAGCTGGGTTTTGAATATCCTCCCTGACTATTAAACAGCAGGTGTAATCCAAACTGCTCCATGATAAGCTGCAAGAGATTCCCCGCTTTGTGACAAACCGGTACCTCTTGAGGTTTTCCCCAGCTGTGGGCGCAGTTCGCCTTGTGCACTCACGCTGACAGCTCGCTTTCTTAAATCAAAAGTCTGAGAAGATCATTACACTAAACGTATCCCGGTGCTTCACGGCGTATTAAACACGACAGTTTAAAAAAAAATGAGCAAAATCTGCAAGCGAGGAGTAGCGACGGGAGCCCCAGAGCGCTCAGAGAGAGAGACAGGAAGATTGACAACCTCACTCCCGCTACTCTGTCCAAGCTGAGGGTTTTTCTCTGTGGCTGTGCTGTACTGACCTAGTGCCTCGCTGCAACAATTCTATCAAAGAGGGTGCAGTTTGTTGTATTTAAACGAAATACCTCTGGATCCCTTCACCGATGTATCGGCTAGCTCTCCCTCTGCATCCCTGCTGTCCTCTCAGGCGGTCCCACAGCCTGGCTTTTTATGTATATATTGTTCCTGCTGGATGGCGGACAGAACGGAAGTAAAACCTCCAAGTATGTGTCAGCCCTATCAAAATTACTCACAGGAGGCTCTTTCCGAGCGAGTGCAGCGTTTCTTCCTTTCCACTTGTAAAAAGAAGCCGTTTCAGTGTTAGTTTTCATAACTTGGATTTCTTACCCGTATTCTTATTACATCGATAATAACCCCCGTGCGCAGATATTTGCTTTGAATATGAGTGCGAGAGAGAAGGCTTCCAAAGAATGTGCCATGATCGCAACATGCTACCGGTATTGTTTTTTTTACACTTCTCCCCTTCCCCCGGCTTGAACCCCTGACTAGTGGGAACTTCACTGACTGGCACGAGTCACCCCCAAGCACCGCTTCCCGGTGACAACTTTTCACTCTCAAGTGAGCGACTATTCAACTGTGGGAGGATATGACTGAGAACCTTGTGGGATATCCACACACGTGAGGGTTATTGGACAGTGGTAGATCTATGGGAGGCGGGGTTGCTGCCTCATTTCCCTCCCCCCCACCTTTCAAAGAGACCAGGATAAATTCACACAATCAAACTGTGTAAAAGGAGGCCATTTAACTCATCAAGCTTGTGCTGGCCCTCTGCAAGAGCACCTCATTGAGTTTTACCCGCATTGCCTTTATCCCCAGACCCCTACTTACACTTCAGATAATTCTCGTGAAAGCCAGGATTGAATCCGTCCCTACCACACTCTTAAGTGCTGCATTCCAGATTCATTTGCAAGATTTCCTGCATTTGCCTTTGCTTTTTAAAAAAACTTTCCCCTCATTTCAAGATTCTCTGGTTTTTGCCCCTTCTACCAATGGGGACACACTCGTGTTCTCCATTTTGCCCAGATCCCACATGATAGTAAATGTATCTAGCAAATTTCCTCTCAAGGGTCAGTGTGGACTTGTTGGGCCGAATGGCCTGTTTCCATACTGTAGGAAGTCTAATCTAATCTAATCCTCTTTTCTCTGAGGAGAACTGCCCTATTTTTTAAACTCTACCCATATAATTGAAGTCCCATTTCCCTGGACCTACTCTTATAAATCAATCTTGCACCCTCTCTAATGCATTCACATCATTCCTGAAGAGTGTCATGACAACTGATCAGAACATCGAAGTACCTACTGCCGTATTGAATTTATATTTACATTAAAAACTTACAGTGGCAAGATGTCTGCAGATGTTAACTCATTGGCCACATGAAATGTTACATCTTGTATGGTGTCATGAAAACTTTAAAGAGGACTTCAAAAAGAGAAATGTACTGCAAACATCTATGAGTTATGTCAGACTGGAGAGATGATGGGAGAAAAGAAAGTATTCCGAGTGAGAACCCTGTTTCTGTTTTCCCTTTTCAAGTCACACAGGTACAGGCATTTAAGGCAAATTTCAACCTGGGTCTGTGGGTGCTAGTGGGTGAAGGTTTGTGCTATGAGTGCCACGCCTGAGAAAGCTATTAGTCATCCCTATGTTGCAGATAAAAAGAAAAGATGGTTCTCACTTTGCTGGAAAGAGGAAGTAAAGTTTCCAAGAAACAGGATAAAAGCATTTTAGATAACCTGCAAAACCAGGCATCTCAAAAACAGCAACTTGCAACGCTACTGGGATCACCCATTATAAAAGATGTCACATTATATAATCTATTTATCATGAAGAATCCAGAAACTGAAATGCTTATCTTTTAATTTTTATCTTTTGAGGGCTCATTCCCTATTTCTAATTCAATAACGTATTGTGACATTATTGTTTCTGGTGCTTAGTAACTGATCAATTCACTTTCTCATTAATGCATGAAAACCTGGTTAAATTTAAAACTTGAATTCATCTGGTCTGGGAGAAAGGCAGCCAGAAAGGAAGGGATCTTTTCAAAGTTAGGTTTGTTGCAACCAACCAAAGGGGTGGGAGAGAAAAGAAGGGGAACCAGTTCATCCCTTCTCACCTAGCAGTTTGTCAATTTGAGCTATCCCATCTGCAACCATACTAAATTGATTTGGTGATGCTGGTGTTGGATTGGAGTGTACAAAATTAAAAATCACACAACACCAGGTTATAGTCCAACAGGTTTATTCGGAAGCACTAGCTTTCGGAGCACCGCTCCTTCATCAGGTGGTTGATTTTTAACTTTATATTAAACTGAGTAACCTCATCCAAAGAGTGGTCTTAATAAGAGTGAGGCCACGAATTGGAGGCAGTACTCCAGTTAAGGTTGTCCCAGTGTTTGATAAAGATTCTCTCTAACTTCCCTGTTGTTATTTAAGGTTGGGAAAGTGTTAATGCTGAGGAGTACTTTATAAGCTGTCAAATATGAATATATATAGAAACACAGTTGGGAGACTAGCTTTGGATCTCTAAGAAAGTAGAGCTACCTTCCAGGTGTCCCTCGAAAGCTTAGCCATTCGGCTCCTCACCTTATTACAGCCTTTGTTCAAGCACAGATATAAGAACTGAATTCCAGGGGCAAGGTAAGAGTGATCACCTTGATATCAAGGCCACACTTGACTGAGTGTAACATCAAGAAGCCCATGCAAAACTAGAGCCCAATGGAAATCAGGGGGAAATCAATTTACTGGTTGGAGACGTAGCTGGCAGATAGGAGGATGGTTCAGGTTGTTGAAGATCGGTCATCTCGGCTCCAGAACATTTCTGCAAGACCTCATCGAGATAGTCTTTTTGGCCCAACCATCTTCAGCTGCTTCATGAATGGCCTTCTCTCCATCATTAGGTCATAAGTAGGGATGTTTGCCAATGGTCGCACAATGTTCAGTACCACTTGCAACTCCTCAGACACTGAAACAGTCCATGCTCAAATGCAGCAAGACCTGGGCAATATTCAGGCTTGAGCTACCGAGTAGCAAATAACATTCTGCCACACAAATGCCAGGCACTGACCATCGCCAATATGAAATGATCTAAACATGGCCCCTAGCGTCCATTGACATTGCTATCACTGACTTCCACACTATCAACATTCTGGGGTTTTTATTCACCAGAAACTGAACTGGACTGACCATTGGCTAAAAGAGCAGATCAGACGCTAGGAACACTGCAATGGGTAACTCTCATTCTCACTCCCCAAAGCCTGTTCACCATCCACATAGCACAAGTCAGGAGTGTGATGGAATATTCCCCACTTGCTTAGCTGAGTCCAGATCCAACAACACTCAAGCATCTTGACACCATACATAACAAAGCAGCCCACTTGATTCGTAGCACATCCATAAACGTCCACTCCCTCCACCACCAATGTTCAATATAGCAACATGTATTATCTACTCTACAGAAAATCACCAAATATCTTTAAAGAGCACACTCCACTCCCACAATCACTATCATTAAGAAGGACAAGGACAGCAGATGCATGGAAACACCCCAACCTTCAAGTTGTCCTGACTCGGAAATAGGTTGCTGTTTGCTCAGTGTTGTTGAAACAAAATTCTGGGATTCTCTCCCTATTGGCATTGTCAGTGTACCTACAGCAGATGGACTAAAGCAGTTCAAGAAGGCAGGTCACCACCACTTCTCAAGGACAGGTAGGAAGGACAATAAAAACTGGCCCAGCCAGGAGTGCCCACATTCCATGAGTGAAGAACAAATGTCAATATTTGTTGTATCATCCATTATGTGGACCTCATGGCTAACATGTAATAAACCAGGTTTTGTTTAAGATAAAAGCCTCTTCTCATTGGATCACCAAATCACTTTCTTTTACCAAACTGGATCAGTCAGCTCCTTCAGATAATAACATAAAAGGAGGATGATCACAGTAAATCTACCAGATGTATCCTTCACCAAGATGACTGTATTGAGAGCCTGTTATAGAACAGGATGAACAGTGGTGCAGATTCCAATGAGCTTTGAAATAATCTTCAGCTTTAAGAAGTCTAGTTGTATTGACAGACAGCAATTGAGAAAGCTGAACTTAACAAAACCTTAATTTTTTAAAGAGCAGTTCATGGCAAGATTCAAGAAAACTGAATCTACAGTCAATGGTAAACAATATTTCAGATCTGTTAAACGAGGTGCAGAAACAAGTATGAACTAGAAGATCCATAGAGCTGGAACATTTTGTCACACTTGACAATAACATTGCATTAGGTGCCAACGAACGTCTGAGAATTCCTAAGTTGAGGTTCATCAGAAGAGTGAATGGCCATCAGATGTTCTATAATTAGAGTTGAACTTTCTGGTGAGCAAAATGAAAAATGTTAAAACATACAGCAATACAATATGGTACAGGCTGAGAAAGCTAGAATTTAGCAAAGTGCTTCCTGCTCAGTGAGCTTTCCCAGTATATAGATGGACATCATGATGGCTATGGTAACACGAATCAAGTGCATTAAAATGAATTTTAAAACTATATTGCAGCACTGAGAACAATAAAAATCTAGAATTAAAGCAATATTAGAAAATTTAGAAGCTTAAGTAAACAAAATCAATTGAAAGAAGAAAGTTAGGACACTGTTGATGGCACAAAAGGAAAGATGTGATTCGTAATTTGAACCTCAAACAAGATGGGAAGAATTTATTAAGGCTCCAAATACTGGAACTCATTCAGGTCATATATATGCGGCAATGAGATTAATAGCAGCATCGAAAATGTGAAATGCCTTGGGAAATTCGTTGAAGAAATGGGATTCATTTTATAGAATGTCACAGAGCACAATTTATTCAGTAAAGCCATTGGGAGAATGAAATTGTCTTTAAGCCACAGACAGTGACATTCATTCAGTAAAGCTATTAAAATGAAGGGAATAATTTATTTGGTTATGAAAATATGGGAGTCAACCATTTAACTCGTAGAAGATGGAAATCCTCCATTTTGATAACATAAACACAGCAAAATCCTTCAGTATAACAGTACATGGTATCAACATTGTTATACTGCAGAATTGAAATCCTTTAAAACAAAGAATAGACAGCAATAACAAAATGCAGTATCATTAAAATCCTTTAAAATAAGATAAATAATTAATCACATTAAGAAGACTTGGCAACAAAATAATATTGCCAAGAAGATTTAATTTCAGAAATGGGTCAAATAAAGCACAGAATTGGACTTCTTGGAGAAAACAATTCTCAAGACTCAAGGTTGCTTCCAAGCTGTAGACTAAATCAGAAGCTGAAAAAGGAAGTACACTTTCATATTCAATTGGGTTTATAGATGATGAATTTCTACCTCACCAAAGCATAGGTGAAGCAATGGGTACTGTTGATGAAGATATCGAGACATAGAGGTCAACAGCATGAAAAAAAGGCCCTTCCGTCCAACTTGTCTATGCAGGCCAGTTTTCACAATTGAATTAGTCACACTTGTCTGCATTTGGTTCATACATCTGCATACCCATTCCATCCATGTGCCTGTGTGAATGTTTCTTAAGTGACAAAATTGTGCTCACTTTCACCACTATTTGTGGCAGTCCTTTCGAGGCACTCATCACCCTCTGTATGAAAAAAAAATGCCACTCTGGATCCTTTTGTATTTCTCCCCTCTCACCTTAAAAGTTCTGGAAGCTTCTGACAGTTTAACATTAGAACAAAACATGTTCTTTAAAGAACTAGGTTTAGCTAAAAAGTTTAACTTCCATGGAAATCCATAAATAATTTAATTAATGGCCTCTACAGATTATTGAGACTCTCTAAGCTACTTTCTACCCCCACCCTCCTCTCACTTATCTCTCTGCCCTTCAGGCTCTCTGCCTGTATTCCTGATGAAGGGCTTTTGCCTGAAACGTCGATTTTACTGCTCGTTGGAAGCTGCCTGAACTGCTGTGATTTTCCAGCACCACTCTAATCTAGACTCTGGTTTCCAGCATCTGCAGTCATTGTTTTTATCTACAGATTACTGAGGAACTTTAACAATGGAACACTGAAGTCAGAATTCTTGCAAGATATAATTGTTGTTAAAATTGCTGATGAATCTTTGTCAAATTTGCAAAGCCTTTGTCAAGAAGATATTTATATCAATTAACATCTCACGAATTGTAAGCTTATTACAGGGATGAATATCATTGTTTTATGAGATAGTTTATGTGTAACTCAAGAAAACACTGTATGCAAGTTACAATAGTGAAATTATACAATCCAGGAGGTAGAGCTCTCATGATTGGCAGCACGGTGGCACGGTGGTTAGCACTGCTGCCTCACAGCGCCAGGGACCTGGGTTCAATTCCCGTCTCAGGCGACTGACTGTGTGGAGTTTGCACATTCTCCCCGTGTCTGTGTGGGTTTCCTCCGGGTGCTCCGGTTTCCTCCCACAGTCCAAAGATGTGCGGGTTAGGTGAATTGGTCATGCTAAATTGCCCATAGTGTTAGGTAAGGGGTATATGTAGGGGTATGGGTGGGTTGTGCTTCGGCGGGTCGGTGTGGACTTGTTGGGCCGAAGGGCCTGTTTCCACACTGTAAGTAATCTAATCTAATCTAAAAATGATTGCTATAAGCAACACTGTAATAGAAGAGCTGGCTGTCAAATTGTTGAGAATATATACATTCTTCACAGTAAGAATTCTGACTCTTTAGCATGAATGCACGTTTTGACCTCAAATATTTTTTTTAAAATGGCAGAAATAGTTAAACAAATTATAGTCAATAGACAACCAGCCAAGAAACAGTCAGTAATGTTACAAATGTTCAAAGAACAGCTACAGGAAAACACAGGTCAAGGAAATGTTAGACAGTGAATAACCTGTCAAGGGATAACTAGGAGGAGATTTCTAAAGGCTTTCTGGATTCATGACATTAGCTACGATAACTTAAGAGAATTGTTTCATACTCTTAATGAAACATGATGGCCACAATCGGCTCTACCAAATATGACAGGAGCAGAACAATGCCCAAGAATGTGTCATGATTATGGTGTTAAGGAATGGCCAGACTAAATCTTTAGTGCGTTAGCAAAGAACGCATGTTTTGATCATCAAAATCATTACATTAGAATCCCTACAACGTAGAAACAGGCCATTTGGCCCAACAAGTCCACAATGGCCCTCTGAAGAGTATCCTACCCAGAATCATTCCCCTACCATAATCTCTACATTTCCCTCGACTCATGCCCTAACTTCCACATCCCCTGAATTCTGTGGACAATTTTCCATGGACAATTGACCTAACCTGCACATCTTTGGATTGTGGCAGGAAACCCATGCAGACACAGGGAGAACGTGCAAACTCCACACAAACAGTCACCCAAGGCCGGAATCAAACCCAGGTCCTTGGGGCCGTGAGGCAACAGGGCTAACCACTGAGGCACCGTACCATATCTTGGACAATTTACTGGTATATAATGGAAGAGTGGTTATTCTAGCTTCACTTCAGGAAGATGACCTGGAAAAGATACAGTGACAGGTGCAGAGCCAGAGCCTTTGGCTGCCTGGAATCTCAAAAGACATTGCAAATATCATAACCAATATGAAAAGCCCATGAACATATAGGGTTGGCATAAATATTTTCTACATCTACCATCACTGAAGAAAGTTCAGATTGCAAGTGTCAGCAAAGTTTGGGAAGAGGTGTAATTATGTGAAAGCTAAAGAGCAATACACCTCACAAGCCCATTTAAAGAGATTGTAACTGAGTTCATTTTGATAAAAACACAATAAATTGTTATGGCTGTTTTGAATCTGGTGAAAGATGCTTTAAAGGCATTTCATTTCATTTCATCACCTTCCAAAGGGGAACCATCAGTGCCAGTGATAGAAATTACATCAAGTAAGGAACAATCCTTCAGTGGTATGACTGAGTAAGTTAATATATTGGCTATAAAGCATTCCAGCAGTGCAGTGAGACTACCAGACAACCCAAACTTATGAAGTCACAGTCTTGAGGGAGATGGAGTAGTGGCCAATGTGATCATGTACATGGGTGTATAAATGTTCAGAATGAAAATAAAGTTGGGGGAGATATGTAATAATCTGAAAGGGTTAATGCTAAGGAGTGTATTAAGTATATCCCAATGTAATGATGTCATAGAACATTTAGTGGAATAATAGCTTTGGATCTAAAGGAAATAGGGACCGGGAGTGTGGTGCTGGAAAAGCACAGCAGGTCAGGCAGCATCCGAGGAGCAGGAGAATCAACATTTTGGGCATAAGCCCTTCATCAGGAATCTGAAAAAAAACACTTGCAATTTAGGATTCCCTCATAGTTTTAGTAGCAATATCTATCTCACTAATATAACCCAGATTTGATTGTCATCATACAATAAAATACATCTTATTTAAGACAAGAGTCTTTCTTTGTTGGACTGCTGAGTTATTTTATCTACCGCGTGAAGTCAGACATTTTAGATCCTGACCCAGAAGAAGGATGGTGATAGCAAATCTACCCGGCGTATTTTTCACCAAGGTGACCGTATTAAGGAATCACCTTACAGTATAATATTATATCTCTTCGTTTATAAATCCAGGATCTCACATTGCTTTTTTTTAACTGATTTTTCAAAGTGTCTTCCAAACTTCAATGTTATGTACACATATACACATTTTGCATCATTCAGAATGCAAGTCAACTAACTTAGCATCCATCAGGTATTAAGTTAGCATGACATGCAAATTTGGGATACAGGGTATGCTACAGTTTGCATTCTGTCAATAGTCTTCTCATTCTTAAAATTAACTTCTCCAAAGTCCTATCGTGCATTTACTGCACCAGCTTTAGTTGTGCAGAATATGAGATTTGGGATAGAGACAACTTCATAGTCAATTGGAGGTGGAAGCATTCCTATGAATTCATCCTTACCTAAGGGATGTTCAGCTTCTTCTGAACTTTGGAAATACCATACAGTATGGAGTTCAGCCTAAGATATTCATTCAATAGATCTCATTGTGGTGAGGACCACAATGTAGCATTATGATACATTTTAATGTATAATATATATTTAATGTCATGCCAACTGTAAGATAGTTTTGAAGTTGAAAGATACAAGTTCCTGTTTTTTGATGGTTTCAGAGATATTTCATTTATGAATGAGTAAAATTGAAGTTTATCTTTGAAGGAAGGAAGCTATTTAAATTGTAAATCAGCAGCCCAGACATGAATGTTATTTTCAACAGGTGCCTGAACAGTTTTAGCAGGTGTGCGTAGATCATTGACTGTAACTTAACTATTGAAAGCATGCAGCCTTTTGTTCCATACATACTGAGCAAATGGCATTTAATTTTAAATTGTGAGTTAGGATTGATAACATGAAAATTCAGCAAGATACCATTGTTACTTAGATGCTTAACATCATCAAGTCACACGGATGATATATTCAAGGGATTTTCTCCATAAAATGGAAATCTTCCTGATAACCTTCTCATGTTTTTAATTTTTTTGTGTACATATTGAGAGTAAGAAAATCCTATAATCAACCCTTACAACTCTAATGCAAGAGACTAACAGTCATAATTCTGTGATCCAATATTTAATAAGAAACAGAACTCACGAAGCATGTATCTGAAGTATTGGGAGGAGAATTGGTGTTTCATGACAATTTCTCAGTGGGTATGATTTTTATTTGGACAAAAATGACCCTCTATAGATGTTCTATGAAAGAAGGCCACTAAAAGATTGACACTTTTGAATAGTCAACTCAATTGCATTGTATCGTAGCTTGCCTCTGTTTTTGCTGCATTGAATCATTTGCGTTTGAACATAAAATCAGAACAGTAATTTAACCCTTAGAAAGTAGTCTAATAACATGATAATTTCCATTGTCTGAACTGACAAGAGACACGATGCATTTTTTTGGTGAAAAGCTAAGAAAAAGGGAACTAAATAGTTGATATGCTAATAAGAAATGTCTACTTCAAAATTTTGAGTTTAGCTTGTAATTTTTAGGCTGGTTGATGATTACACTCATTTAAAGATATCTGCAGGCACTAAAAGTGACATCAGAGGCTAGCACTCAAGCATTTGATTAGATGTAATTATTTTGGGGTGATTCACTCCTGCACTTACCACTTCCACTGAAGGTCCAGAGTATATTGGTAGGCAGAAGCATAGTAGTTGGACTCACTGAGCAATGAAAGGCATCAGCGTGGTTTTCCATTGGGGATCATGAGTCAGAAGGGGTAGAGGTCAAGGAGTTTCCTTTACACAGAGGAGAATGGAGGGAACTAATGCAGGACATGCAAAGTAAGATTACTGGGACATCACCACTAGGGGTCCTGGACTAGGACATAACTACATTGCCAGAAGAACTTAATGACTTAACTTGAGTGGTCAAGGTAAGATCCTCTGGCGGAAGAAGAAGTTTATTTTGATAAGATTTTGCTGAGCACATTTTGTCAGCAGAAGGCTCCCATTTGCATCAGCTATTCTCATCCTGTTTTTCAAAATGGTTCTACTTCTAACATCTGGGTCATGAACACCACTGGGTTGAAAGCCCCTGAAGAAGAATTTTCTTCTTTTGGAATGGCAGTGAAGGGTTCATCAAGGTCAGAGTAGAATGTTTTTGTTTTTAAGGTAATGGTTCTGAAGGGAGCCACTGTTATGTAACATTAACTCAATCCATTTGACAGATTGCATGCAGTATGTGAATAGAGCCAAAGGCATTTCTTTAGCTTTCAGAGAGAACAGATGTATGCCTGTCCATTGCTTCAGGTTCAAATAATTTTACATGACCGAATGTAGTTATTTATGATTGTTATGCAATAAACCTTCTTGTTATCTAAAATCAGTGCCTCTTCCATAAATACTCAACAGTAGTGCATCCTCTACCATAAGCCACAAGAAAGGCCCAAGGCAAAGCAAAAACAAAGGAGGATCTCAAACACGCCTTACTCACTATCACAAACTGGTAAAGATAACAAATACTACAAATTATTAGGGGTGGCCATTTCTGAATATGTCACAATCTCCTTGATCTCCTCAAGGATCGGGGCCTAACTAGTGATGGTAGTGGCTTATTGGGCATATTGAATATGTTTGAGCTTTAGTTGAAGTGTCATTAGTCTTACAATTATATAATTATGGATTTCATGCAACACATTCATAATCCTTTTCTGGATGAAAGACACTTCATGGACATGAGGGTTACAGTCAATATTTCCATTCCAGTAAAAGGTGTAACTCCTGCTGGTTCCCTCAGTCCTTTCTCCTCAGGAAAACAGTCCTCACTGAGGCCAGGAAAGACAATATGGAATCTTTAGGCTCACATGATACACTTGCAGTTCTTCTTGCTGGATGGTGATCCCACAAGGTGTGGTTCCACAGCCAGAAGAAAGTGGGAGACCCTATTTTTATAGTAACTTTTCTCCCACCCTGCTGATTAGGGATCAGCAGAGGACTAATTGTCACAAGGACACCGTTTAAAGACACCTTTGGTCCAACACAGGTGTCAAATGAACTTTACGTATCTATTACATGCATACAGATTCTTGGCTAGAAGCCCCTAGTCCACATCCCTGTCTTCATCACCAATTCTCTATCACGACGTGACTAGGCAATTGGAGCCCACTCAAATCTAGGTGATATCTTTGTTTTATGTGGGACTTTAGCATGCTGCTATTGTCAAAACTTTTGTTTCTAACATTCGTCCATGGAATTTACAGATCACTTGTTCAATCATCATTTAATACTCATCCTGAGTTGTTCTTCAGCCAATGGTGGTCTTGAACTACTACAGTCCATCTGGCATATGTAGACTCACAATGGCGTTAAGTAGGAGTTCTAGGATTTTGACTCAGTCACACTGAATTCTACAGCAATATATTGGACTATACTGGATGTTTAATGGCTTGGAGGGGAACTTGCAGGTGATATTGTTCTTACATATCTGCTGCCCTTGTCCTTCTCGATGGTAGTGGTCTTGGATGGGGAAGGTTTATGTAAGGAACATTGGTGATGTTAGACAACTTGGCAAGAAAGCAGCGAGATACCTATGAACAAGAAAGCTCATTATCACCCTCATTAACATTGAATCTCATCTCATTAGCATTCAGATTCCTATTCTATCATGTTCCAGATAACATCTAGATGCTGAGAGTTCCTGACCTGAAAGTCTGAATGTGTACTTGGTGATTCCAGCTGATTGCCTGCCGCTCTGCACTTCCACTTTGGAAACCAGCAGAAATGTCTCAAGACACTCTCCAAGGATAGTGTTCGCATACAGCCCGCATCCATGAAAGGTGGCATCCAACACATGCCAGCTTTTCAACATCATCATGGCACATCTCCAGCCCACTTACAATATGCTTCTGTACTTCTATGCTGCATTTTAGGTCACACAGCAACTTGTCATTGAAATGCAGTAGCAGATACCCTATGGTCACAAGGACAAGCATCTAGATCAGGTTGGACCAGGTTGCATCTATGGGCTGTTTGCTCACTCCCTAGAACTCACTCACCTAGCATCCCATGTATTGTCTTGCGTCCTTGTGACATGGTGCTTCAGGTAGAATTTAACGGCTGTTCTTCCTACTTAGCACAGATACATCGACAGGCAGCTTACCATACATGTCAAGTCATTTGCTAAGGGGGTGGAGTATGTTGCAGTATGGAACTTTAGCATGTCAACCCTACAGAATTTAGCAGAATCCTAAGAATCCTACAGAATTTAGCTGCTGTGGCACCGCTGTGCTTTAAGGAAGACTGGTTTGAGGTTGCTGCGTCACTGCATTGACAGTGAAGGACAAAGTGGACTGACAGCACTCAACCAGGTACACACAACTGAATGAGTGCATGATTTATTGACACATATATCTGGGAAGATACAGTGAAAAGTGTTCTGTCTCCACAATACAGCACTATTTTGAGTTTCAAAAGATTAAAAAGTACTCAAATAGAGCTCAGCTTCATTGCCTAGGATCACAAATGCAGGGCTTCTGTAAAGTCTCCATTCTGGGCTTATTGCAGCCAAGAGTCCTTGCTCCAACATTGCTGCAGCCATTCCAGGAGTTCATGCCTCACGACTATGAACCACCAGTCACTGCTGGCACCACTCCAGCCAACCCGCCTCCAGTGAAACATCTGTCTTCTAAGATGGCAGCGCTGCCATAGATGTCCATCTAAACTGGGATGTCTAGACAGTGGCAAGTACATCTGGTTATGGTGAGTGGTAGAATGAGGGGTGAATGAGGGTGCAAGATAGGTATGTTATGATACGGAAATAGAAAGCTGAACCAGATCAGTTTTCTACATCTAAATTTGCAACCTAGTAAAATTAAAACTTTCAATGTCCCTCAAAATTGACCCCAATAAACAGGCTTTTGAATAACCAGTCCCACACTCCATGCATAATCAATTCCTGACACCAGTTTGTATCTCAAATGAAGGATACACCAATTTATTAACAGTGCAGTAAATTTAGTAGAGCAAAACTTAAACAATAAAGTAATCTAATTGGTCTGCGCCAGAAACCTTGTTTTTTTTTCCACTCCATTTACACAAAAGTCTGACAAACAAACACAGCTAAAGAATAAATAAAAGCAAAATTATTTAAATAGTTTTCATAATGCGTTGCTGGAAAAAGCGCAGCAGGTCAGGCAGCATCCAAAGAGCAGGAGAATCGACGTTTCGGGCATGAGACCTTCTTCAGGAATAATGTGTAGTTCCACAGGCATAATGACGGTTTGTTAGTTGCTGTTCTGAAAATGTTGATTGCAATCACCTTTTCAGTTCACTCAGATAAAGGCAGTAATGCTGAGAACTTACATTTCTATTCTCTGACCTTCCAGAGCTGCCCATGGGAGATTAGACAGGGAGTTTTCAAATATTCATGCTGCAGCATCAACAAATTAATCAGTTATTTTATCTTCTTGATACACACTTGTTTGCCTTGTCCCAGCCTGTGCATACAGGGCACTAGTAGTGCAAAAGCCCAGAAAAAGTCTGTGGGCAATGTAAGTGTAATGAATGGTTGTGGCTGGTGTCATTCAACTGCTGATGATTATATAATCCCCTATTTTCTCTTTTTGTGGAATTTGAGACCTGCATTTGCATTTTTAGTTTTGGTTTTATTCTTAATGTTTGATTTCTTTTTATTTCTAGACTGAACCCAAAGATGACACATGCTATGGGAATGGAATAAATAACATAAAATTCAATTCAATCCAGTATCCGAAGGCAAGGATCAATGACTAAGAAACAATTTGTAGAGGGAATTAGGAGTAAAAAATGAGGTCTGCAGATGCTGGAGATCACAGCTGCAAATGTGTTGCTGGTCAAAGCACAGCAGGTTAGGCAGCATCTCAGGAATAGAGAATTCGACGTTTCGAGCATAAGCCCTTCATCAGGAATTAGGGCCAATTCTGCACTATTGTGACACCAAGTGGAAAAGACTGAAACTGCTCTGAAATATTCAGTGAAATGCTATTTAATCAATTGGATAGAATAGAAATTTCATAAAGAAATATAGCATCAAAACATTTTACAGTTTTTTTTGCCTTGTTTTGTGTTCATCAAATGAAGTGTAACGGTACTGAGAATAGAACATTCCTTTACTTTTGTCCTCCCTGCATCAGTGTGGATCACTCCGGTTCAGGCAGTGCAGAATTAGCAAATTTGAATAAAGTTTTGCTTACTTTTGCCATTATAATCTGCTGCTGTCCAGACCCACTTCAGATAGAACCATAACTTTTCAAACAAAAGACACACTCACGCAATTAGCCTGGAGGTAAAGTTTGGTCCTTGATTTGGAAGAGCTTTCATCAATCTCCCTGGTAATTGCTTGCTGTAAAGCAATGAGGTTCAGGTTAATTTTCCTTGCTCAGGATAAAATAAATGACATATGTAAAGTCATTCAAGAACAATTGCACATCAGCGCTCAGTTAGTTTTCAGTTCGATATGCGCTTTTTGTTAACAAAAATGGTTGACAAACAGTCTTTAAAATGACTGTCATGAGGAAGGGGTGAACGCAAATTTGACTTCCAATAAATTCCTTACTGGCTCAGATTTGAGAAACATATACAATACACCAGCAATGGAGAATTGGCACAAGGTGCAACAATGCATTTCTTTGACATGTGTTTCAGTGTGCCATTCATTACAGGGTGTATAAAGGAGAGGCCACACCAGAAAGCAGGCATCTTGACCTACTGTTGAGAACCTTTTGGTGACAAACTCAAGAATGACACAGACAGCAAAGAATCAAACTTGGAATTGTAACCCTAGGAATGACTATACCATCAGATGTTACTCAATGCCCCAGGCTTGGAAAACTTAAGTTCAGCTAAAACTACCAAGTATGGTGTTGTCAAGTTCACAAATAGAGCCCTGGGTTCCCACACAAATCCCAATTGTTGAATTAATCTACTGATATTTATCATATCAGTTAGCACATGAATACTGTCAATTTCAACAAGGAAGTAGAGGTACTGATATTTTTGGAATCATCCTGAAGCATGAGTAAACAGCTTTTGTTTTTAATTATAATGTGCTTTAAAAGTACGGAGATGTCTGGTTAAAGTGTCATGTTTGTTTCTTCTTAATTCAGTTGTGGGATGTGGGCGTGGCTGGCCGGCCAGCATTTATTGCCCATCCCTAGCTGCCCGGGAGAATGACTGCAATCCACCTGCTGATGGTTTGCCCACAATGCCCTCAGGGAGGGAATTCCAGGATTTTGACCCAGCAAACAGTGAAGGAACAATAGTATATTTCCAAGTCAGGATGGTGAGTGGCGTGGAGGGGAACCTGTAGGTGGTGGTGTTCCCATATGCAGAGGAACCTCGATTATTCAAACGAGATGGGTGGATACTATTTCGTTCGGATAATTGATTATTTGCTCCCCATTCAGGAGATGAGGCAGCAGCACACTGCGCGTGAACCCCTGCCCCCCCCTCAACCCTGTTTAACACTGCCCCCTCTCTGTCTCCACCCCCACATGTCTCCCGTGCGACCGCCCTCCTAACCGTGTGTCTCCCTCCCCCCCCCCCATCTCGTCCGCTCCCTCCCTCTCTCCAGGGCAGCTGGACTGGACACAACCATAAAATTGCTGCTGCTGCTGCCTTTTAAGGAGTGAATCTCCAAATAGCACACACACACAGCCACACACAAAACTTATTACTGCAACATTTTGGCAGGTTCCACCTTTGCCCTGTATAGGACAATGTTGGAGAGATTATCTGGGAAAGGGGGGTTTTAGGGTACACTCTGGTGTAGAACCCCAGGGAAAGTGTGGGGATAGAGAGAGAGAAGGGGGGAGGTCAATCATTTGGAGACGGTGCCTGGGCTCCCATCAATGTCCAGGATTGTTCTCAGCAGCATTTCAAAGACACAATCACTGGTGGAAACACGTCTTTGATGTAATGTTTCTATCAGGACCTTGAGATCTCTATTCAGATAACTGATAGTCGGATAATTGAGGTGAGGTTCCTCTGTCGTTGTCCTTCTAGACGAAAGTGGTTGTGCATTTCGAAGGTGCTGTCTGAGGATATTTGGTGAATTTCTGCAATGCATCTTTGGTGAATTTCAGCATTGCTGCTGCTGAATGTCAGTGGAGGAGGAAATGGATGCTTGTGAATGTAATGCCAATCAAGTGAGCTGCTTTGTCTTGGACGGTATCAAGCTTCTTAAGTGTTGGTGGGGCTGTACTCATCCAGGCAAGTGGAGAGTATTACATTACACTCCTAAATTGTGCCTTGTAGATGTTCGATAGGCTTTGGGGAGTCTGGAAGTTAGTTACTCGATGCAATATTCCTAGCCTCTGACTTGCTCTTGTAGCCACTGTGTTCATGTGGTGTGTTCACTTGAGCTTTTCGTCAATGATGACCTCCAGGATTTTGATAGTGGGGGATTCTGTGATGGTCACATCATTGAATATCAAAGGAGAGTGGTTAGATTGTCTCTTATTGGTGATGGTCATAGCCAATTGTGTGGCGTGAATGTTACATGCCACTTGTCAGTTCAAGCCTGGATATTATCCAGATCTTGTAGCATTTGAACAAGGACTGCTTCAGTGTCTGAGGAGTTGTGAATAGTGCTGAATATTATGCAATCATTAGCAAACATCCAAACTTCTGACCTGAGGGAAGGTAATTGATGAAGCAGTTGAAGGTAGTTGGGCCTGGAACACTACCATAAGGAACTCCTGCAGTTGCCTCTGCTGAGATGACTGACCTCCAATAACCATGACTATCTTCCAATGTGTCAGGTTATGTCTCCAACAATCCCGATACCCATTGATTCCAGTTTTGCTCGGGCTCTTTGATTCCACACTCGGTCAATTGCAACCTTAATATCAAGAGACAAAAAAACTGCAGATGCTAGAATCCAAAATAGACCAGCAGAAGGCTGGAAGAACACAGCAAGCCAGGCAGCATGAGGAAATAGAGAAGTCGACATTTTGGATATAGCCCTTCTTCAGGGTTATACTTGAAACATCGATTCTTCAACTCCTGTTGCTGCCTGGTTTACTGTGTTCTTCCAACCTCCTGTTTGTCTCCCTTGATGTCAAGGCCAATACTCTCACCTCACCTCTGGAATTCAGCATTTTAGTCCATGTTTGAATCAAGGCTGTAATGAGGTCAGGAGCTAACTGGCCCTGGCAGAACCAAAACTGTGTGTCAGTGAGCAGGTTATTACTGAGTAGCTGCTGCTTGATAGCACTGTGAAGACACCATCCATCACTTTCCTGATGATCAAGAGTAGACTAAATGGGCAGTAATTGGCTGGGTTCTGCTTGCCCTGCTTTTTAGATACAGAACATACCTGGGCAATTTTCCACATTGTTGAAACAGTTTAGCTAGGGGACTGGTGAATTCTGGAGCACAAGTCTTCAGTACTATAGCCAGCATGTTGTCAGGACCCATGGCCTTTGCAGTATCCAGTGTATCCAACCATGCATTATTATCTACTATTGTTCACCATACTAGGTCTGAAACAGCAAACAAGAGGCTTGGCAAATGATCTACATCCAATTCCCCATTTGTCAAGTATAGATTGCTCACTTTGCCATAGCTCTTCCTTCTAATTTCCCTCTGTATTTATCGCCTTTCATACTCAGCCCCAGGTCAGAAAGAAAATACATTCTGCCAGCTAACCATTCAAAAATTTTCAGATCTTTGTTTCAGTCATAATATTATTTTCTCTTAAAAGAATGTGCTACACATCATTCAAAAGAAGACCACAGTAATTGATCTTCCTCCAGAGCAAGCTATTTGTCAATCAGTTAAAATCCATTAGCTAGTCTCTGTTTTTTAATATTAATGAGGTAATCAGAAAGTCACCAAAGACCTGTAGAGAGCAAACTGGCAATAGTTTAACCTGACAATTATCACTCCTCAGGCAAGGTTGAGAATGAGAATCCTTTCTGGTAACCTGAACCAATGAAGGAATTGAACTTACACTGTTAGCATCACAAAGCAGCCGTCCATCCAACTGAGCTAACAATTGATTATGTTATTGATAGATCAATGACATATAACTTTCATTTAATTTTTAAAGCTTTAGCCCAACAAGACTCAAGTTTTATTTTCCGTTGCTTTCTTTGAACATTTAGATGAATGGAAACAAGAAGGTTTCGAGTTGGATCTTAGTGCAAAATTCTTATTTGAAAAATAGACAATTTTCAAAGCATTTTTCTTCCTCTGGCATAATCATATCAAATTCCCATGTCTCAAATTCCTGTTGTAAAGAAAAGCAGAGAACCATTTTAACCTTACAGCCCCCAAGCTCATCCCCAGCATTTACAGTGAGTAATGCTATTACTGCAGACTTTTCATATGGAAGGATTTTTGTCAGGTGAATTGGCCATGCTAAATTGCCTGTAGTGTTAGGTAAGGGGTATATGTAGGGGTATGGGTGGGTTGCGCTTCGGCGGGTCGGTGTGGACTTGTTGGGCCGAAGGGCCTGTTTCCACACTGTAAGTAATCTAATCTAATCTAATCTAATCTAATCTAATCTCGAAGAGATAGATGAGGATTTTATTAAAGCTCAAAGTAGTTACGATTGTGAATACACTGTCCAAAGGTTTGATGGAAGCAAATTTGACAGTAACTTTTAAGGGGAATTGAATATGTACTTGAAAAGTATCAATTCCAGGATAATGGTGAAATAGTGGTGCAAGTGAGACTGGTTAGATAGATCTTTCAAAGAGAGAGAGTAATCACTGATTGGTCTGAACGATCCATGATTTTATCAAAGTCAGTTGTTGCAGATTAGCTCTTCAGGCTGCCAAACTGGTTGTGAGAGTCTCAAAATGTATTTTATTTTATATCCAACTGTAAAATATTCATTGTGTTTAATTGTACACAGGTGCTGAACTTTAACTGAAGTTTTACATTAGCATCTGGAAAGACACAATAATTTATTTGGTAGTACAGAACTTAAGTATTGCTGCAAAATCATACATTTTGTTGACGTTTTTGTCTTGAATTCATCAGGAGTAGTGGCTTGAATATCAATGCACTATCAACATTCGTACTCTGTGACAGGAGAGTGCTAATTGGATGGCCAATAGACTCTGATTAGTAGAGGCATTGGCATGGAGAATGCAGCAGTTAATGATGATTGACAGTAACTGCCAGTCTTTGTTTAGATATTAAATCTAGTTGATTCAGATTGGTCGGAACACTGCCTTGAAAATGAGCCAACAAATCACTGTAACTTATTCTATTAAGCTAAAAGAGGCACAATGTGTTCATATGTTCATTCAAACAGCAAAGAATAGTGCCCCATCTATGTAGCTTCTAGTACATGAAATTGTGTCACACTGCGAGCCTGACTGACAAACCTAAACTGGCTATCAACGTAATATTTCGTACGCCCAGGAACTTAAATGTTGTCCAATTGCAGAATCATATCAAATATTGGACATTGTGTTGGATGTTTTGTAAGTCTGATCTGGTTTGGTATAATCATAGAACATAGAACATTACAGCGCAATACAGGTCCTTTGGCCCTTGATGTTGCGCTGACATGTGGAACCAATCTGAAGTCCATCTATCCTACACTATTCTATTATCATTCATATGTTTTTCCAATGCCCAGTTAAATGCCATTAAAGTTGGCAAGTCTACTACTATTGCAGGCAGGGCATTCTACACCCTTACTACTCTCTAAGTAAAGAACCTACCTCTGACATCTGCCCTATATCTATCACCCCTCAGTTTAAAGCTATGTCCCGTCATGCTAGCCATCTCCATCTGAGGAAAAAGACTCTCACTGTCCACCTATCTAACCCTCTGATCATCTTGTATGTCTCAATTAAGTCACCTCTCAACCTTCATTTTGCTTGTACAGACTTAAAAAGGGATATGTTCTTTGATACTATCCACCAGTCTTTGGGATGTATGGCCCACAGACATGGCATCACCCTGGCACTGAAATTCATATACAACATTACTCACTTATGCAAAGTCACATTTATGTAAACACCACACTTAATGCTAGTGTGTAGTGGCTATATAAGCAGGTAGCTTCACCTATTGCTCAAATGTTTGAGATCTGAGATAAACTGGGCACTTTTCAGGAGTAAGAATGACCATGATGCAGTCTTTCATGAGTTTACATGATATACAGGGAAAAATGATTGGATCAGGGCAGCCATTATCCTGCAGGAACGACTTTGATGTGCCTTATTTCAGCATCAAGTTTGTATCATGAACAAATGATGAAAAGCTTCAATAAAAAGTGTCTTTTCATCAATACTGAAGATGCAATTATTGAAACTGTGTTGTGTTTCAGTTTGGAGACATTTTGCTTATAATTCTCCAACTTGTAAACAAACATACCATCCTTCCCCACCTAGGTTCTAGATTAGAACACAGAAAAGAAAAAATCCTTGAGAGTTTTACAACACTATCTCCTCACAGGAATATAGCAGCATGTATTTTTTTTGTTTGATTCATTTGACATAGCAACAGCCTTTTAAGATTATTGAAGCAGCAATTACTAAGTTTAACCACAAGAGGACATTAGTCCATAGTGGTTCAGATACTTGGCTTGCCACATGGTGTATACATAACATGGACACCTGTTACATTGTTTTCCAGGCTGCTCTCAGATAGTTAACTTAGGAGTCCGTTAATCATCTGAAAATGCATCTTCTGGGTCCATCAGCTTCCCAGAAATCGATTCCAAATAACTTGTAGTCACACAAACCTAATTGTGATATCAAGTAACTGCATCGTCAAAAAAAAATCTGGTAGTTAAATTCATCACAGTAAATATTTTCTTCTTTAAAGACTGTATCCAAAAGCTACATGAGGCAGACTGGGACAGTGAAGGTAAATATATGAGTACTGTAATGTGTTTGGAAACAATAGAGTCAGAAGATCAATGTAGCTGAGTAGTAATATAACAAGGGAAAGCAAGTTTTGGAATAATGTAGTTTGAGTTATTCAAAGCCAGTTCTGATAACCAAACTATATGTGCTAATTATATCAGGAGATTGTTAAGAATGAGCTAAATACATTATAAATAACTAATGCTCCAAATGGGTACTTAAAAGGAATGAAAGAAGCATTGCACAATGTGATCTGCAGCATTCAAAACATTAAGCTATGACAGCTGTAAGCAAATTTATAAGCCAGGAAAATTATTGTTAACGCAGTTTAAACAATAAACATATCCTTAAATGTCTATACTAGGCCTGAAATTGCAAGATTGGAATTGTGTCATATATTATGGAGTATTCTTTTTTTGTCAATGAAGACAAGCTGAGAGCTTGACTTGAATTATCTTAATAATAAATGTTTTTTCAGGATCTTGTTCACTGCAGCACTTGAAATTAGGAGATAACATTTAGACCACTCATACCGCAAATGATTTACAGTGATGTGAAATCTGCCACATAAAGTTGAAAATGATGCAGTGTAATTTGAATTCAAGCATGTGGCACACACACTTGCAGTAGCTTTCAGTCTAAATGGAAGCAGTAGTGTGAAACTTTCTCAGCCTTACAAGCTTACAATGCAACCGCAATTTATTTTATGTTGCACTTTGTCAACTTATAATTTTTTTCAACAAAGATCAAATGGCTTTTGTCTTGTATTAAAATCTAAGTAGCATTTTGATATTGGTGAACAGAGCTTTGTGCATGCTCACAAGCACGTATGCAGAGATCTGCACTTTGACAACAGAGCTAACAGCTTCATTCAGGTCTTCAAGTTTTATATCCTTTGAGTGACAGTCTGAGCTATAAACAGCACTGTATCCATTTTGAGCACATTGTCATTTACACCCACACTGACTCAGCAATGGAAATCTTTATAGGTTGTCTTTCTACAGTAAATACCAGGGCTTCGAAGTGCGTCACATAAACAATGATGTGAGTGTAATGCTAACACACTTGGTGGTGGAAAGTTTTACAAAAGATCAACTGAATTTTTATACCGATAGGTTACATTTTTCCACATGCTCAACCAGCACCATCTAATTATATACAAGGTTCCTTTCTTACAATAATTCCTTATTGAGCTTGATCTGAGCTTTTTTTGCAAGGTCAGAAGCATGGCACATTTTTCACATAATTTTTGTTGTGCAAAGGGAATTAGTCAGAGATACCATACCTACAGTTAAAGGGATGTTGTATGTTATATTGACATTCAAAGATCGCATATGTGGAAAAAGCATACATTATAAGTATGCAGTAACTTTTCTCATTGAATAAGGGATCGTGCTTTGCCCTCAACCTCCTGTGTAAGGACAGGAACTCACAAACACAGAGAACAACATCTTTCAGCACCAACTTACTGCTTGGGAAAATATGCAACGCCTTAGAGAAGAACCAAGAAAGCTGACAGTGAAGAAGTATATCGCTTTAGATCTGGGAAACGCCGTCACCCATTACAGAAAAAGTCATGAAACAATGGAGTACATGTTCAATATAGGTGCCATCTCCTTCATGACTGAACCTACAGAATGGGGTTCAGATTTGATCACTGCTCTAAAGGTCAGTTACCCTATACAATTTTCCATGGAAACCACTCATCTCAGTAAAGCAGTCACTAGACAAATTCATTCTATGCGTACAGTTGAAAGTTTAGCTAAACGTTCAAACAGTAGAATATTTCCAAAGCTGCATGCCAATAGTGTGTATTAGCAGGTCCCTCTCGATGAGATATCCTAACTTCTCAACACCTCTAATGCCCCTTTCAGTCCGTACTTTTTCAATAGACAACAATTCAGCATTCTGCACTGGAGATTTCCCAATGCACCATGTCCAACAGTATACAAAGGCCTTCTCTGCACCGATGTTGAGATTTTCCACCAGTTTGTTTGTGTTTTTTAACAAGAGCGTTCCCAGGCATAAGGAGCTTGAGTACGGTGCATAGATTGGACCGGTGCAGGTTGATTGGCTTAGCCATGGCTTTTTTTTTTAAAAATGAACCTCATTTGGGGTTATGGGAATTGTGTCTGAGTGGGATCTTTTTCAGAGGGGTTGGGTCAGACTGGATGGGCTGAATGGCCTCTTTTTGCACTGCAAGGTTTCTGCACTTTGGGAGGTTCATTGCTTATCGGAGTGGAAGCCAGACAGGAGCTTTTGAGGAGAGTTATTCAAAAATCACATAGTGGGGGAGAGGGAGGGGGCGGGGCAATGGGGGTACAGAAATTCTCCCATTTTCTAGAAGGATTGAGAATAAAAGGGCCATAATTCAATGAGACAAGGAAACCTTTCTCTGGCTGAGAGGGTGGTTCTGGTCTGGAATGTGCAGCTTGGATGTGATGGAGTCTGGGCTAGGGCTGAAATGTTCAAAAGGAAGTTGAGACTGTGGATGTTTTCAAGAAACAGGAAGGCTGTGACCTGATGGACTGACTGGCCTGCTTCTACACTGTAACTATCCCGTGCGCCTACTTTGGAGCAGAACTCCTTTTCATTCTGCTAACAATCCTCACTTTGGGCATAGAAATATCATTAAAATGAGCAGGAGTAGGCTGTTTCACCTCTCGGACCACTTCCCCATTCAATAAGATCTGGGCTGGTTATCCATCTAAGTCCCCTGTTCCTGGACTCCCCCCGATGGGCATAGGTTTGGGTGAGAGGGGAAAGATATAAAAGAGACCTACAGGGCAACTTTTTCACACAGAGGGTGGTACGTGTATGGAATGAGCTGCCAGAGAAAGTGGTGGAGGCTGGTACAACTGCAACATTTAAGAGGCATTTGGATGGGTATATGACTTGGAAGGGTTTGGAGGGATATGGGCCAGGTGCTGGCAGGTGGGTCTCGATTGGGTTGGGATATCTGGTCAGCATGGACGGGTTGGACCGAAGGGTCTGTTTCCGTGCTGTACATCTCCACGACTAGCTGGCATCATATGCCACAAGGATGATATCCTGATACATGCTGAAGCTACCCAGCTCCATGACGGAAGATTACACAATGTCTTGAAACATTTACAAATAGCAGGCCTCAATTTTCAAGAGATTGCATGTGTTTCGTAGGATACATCGTTAACAAGAATGAGGTACAAACAGGTCCCCAGAGCACCAAGTTGGTCATAAATTATATGGCTTCAAAGCATGGCACGATCTACACTGGTTTCTGGGTATGGTGAATCAGTTGAATTAGTTTTCATCCAACCTCATATGTTCTGACAGAGCCCTTGTCAAATCTCATACAGAAATTGCAAGAAGGTTTTGAGGTGCACAGCAACACATAGCATTTCAGAAAATTAAGACATGCTGACTTCTACTGATGTCTTAGCCCGTTATATTTATACGCCACCAAATCCCATCATTCTCAACACGAAGAGGAAATGTCCAATTCTCTAATCTACTTTTGAACAGCGAGATTAAAATCTCATGTGCGATCATCAAAAGGACTATTGCACCTACTTGCATGGATTAGCATGCCATCATTACCTTAATCTGCTTCGCTGATATGCAGTTCCCTATTGTCCTAGATGTAAGACTACAAGAAATAGGAACAAGAGTAGGCCATTTGACCCATTGAACTTGCTCCACCATTCAATAGGATCATGGCTATTCCAGTAATCCTCATGTACAGTTCCGTACAATTTCCATGTCACCCTTGATTCCTCTATTGATCAAGAATCCGTCTATCTCAGCTTTGAATATACAGAGGAACCTCAATTATCCGGCATTCGATTTATCAAATTTCGGATTATCTGAACAAGATGCTTGGCTAACAATGTTATTTGGCATTCGATTATCCTGCATTTGATTAACTGGATGAAATACTCTCTGCTTGTTTCCTTCAGATAATTGAGGTTCCTCTATATATAAGGATTCAACCCGCACAGCTCTTTGTGGCAATAAGTTCCAAAGACTCTGAGAGAAGAAATTCCTCTTCATTTCAGTTTTAAATTGCAGTCCCCTTATTCTGAGCCTATGCCTGCTGGTCCTGGATTCTCCCATGAGGGGAAACATTCTCTCAGCACTTACCCTGTCAAGCCCATTAAGAGTCTTGAATGTTGCAACAAGATCACCTCTCATTATTCCAAACTGGATATGTAGAATCTGATGCTATTAACTTTTATTTATAAAACAATCCCTCCATACTGGGAATCATTCCTGTGAACCTTCATAGAAACCAGTCAGCAACAATTCTTGACATAAAAGTCAGAGCAGATACCCAGGAACTCAAGCCCACTACTTGCATCCTATGAAGGAGAAGAGTACCATTGACAGAAGCTTCCAGTTTCAAGATTTAAATGAAAATGCACAAATCAGAAACTGCCCAGTAATAATAGTGTCTACTGACAGCCTCACCTAGATTACTGATATGAATTCCAAATGTCTTTCACAGTTCTGTAAAACAATTACAAAAAAACCCATTGTCAAGTTGAAATTCAGCTTGGCTTACAGTTTCCCTTAGCAGGGTATTACCTTTGATGTCCTGTTACATCATGATTGTCAGTATTCTTTTCATTAATGTTCTTTATTAAAGCTGTAATTTAAGGTAATCTACATGTGTTTTTTAAGTAACATACTATTTTACACAAGGCATTTACCTGCTGTAATTCTCCAAGTACTCCTCCCGCCTTTATACTCTTCTCAGGATTCACTCGATCTATCCTGTCTCTAACTGACATATGTTTCCTTCTTTTTCTTTACCAAACCCTCACTTTCTTTAGTCATCCAGCATTCCCTATTCATACCAACCTTTCCTTTAACCCTAACAGGAATATACTTTCTCTGGACTCTCGTTATCTGATTTCTGAAAGGTTCTCATTTTCCAGCCGTCCCTTTACCTGCGAACATCTGCCCCCAATCAGCTTTTGACAGTTCTGGCCTAATACCGTCAAACTTGGCCTTTCTCCAATTTAGAACTTCAACTTTTAGATCTGGTCTATCCTTTTTCAACATTGTTTTAAAACTATTAGAATTATTGTCGCTGGCCCCAAAGTGCTCCCAAATTGATCCCTCAGTCACCTGCCCTGCCTTTTTTCCCAAGAGTAGGTCAAGTTTTGCACCTTCTCTAGTAGGTACATCCACATACTGAATCAGAAATTATTTTTGTACACACTTAACAAATTCCTCTCCATCTAAACCCTTAAGAGTATGGCAGTCCCAATCTATGCTTTGAAAGGTAAAATCCCCTACTATAACCACCCTATTATTAGATTAGATTACTTACAGCGTGGAAACAGGCCCTTTGGCCCAAAAGGTGCACACCCACCCGCACCAGACCCACTCCCCTATACCTAACACTATGGGCAATTTAGCACTGCCAATTCACCTAACCTGCACATTTTTGGACTGTGGGAGGAAACCCACGCAGTCACAGGGAGAATGTGCAAACTCCACACAGACAGTCGCCTGAGGCAGGAATTGAACCCAGGTCCCTGGTGCTGTGAGGCAGCAGTGCTAACCACATGCCACCATGCCGCCTATATTCTTACAGATAACTGAGATCGCCTTACAAATTTGATTCTCAATTTCCCTCTGACTATTAGGGGGTCTATAATACAATCCAAATAAGATGATCACCCCTTTCTTATTTCTCTGTTCTACCCAAATAACCTCCCTGGATGTATTTTCAGGAATATCCTTCCTCAGCACAGCTATACTGCTATCCCTTATCAAAAACGCCACTCCCCCTCCTCTCTTGCCTCCCTTTCTGTCTTTCCTGTAGCATTCATATAAAAGGTGTGGATGTGAGCATAAGAGGTATAGTTCATAAGTTTGCAGGTGACCCCAAAATTGGAAGTGTAGTGGTCAGTGAAGAAGGTTACATCAGATTACAATGGGATCTTGACCAGATGGGCCAATGGGCTGACAACTGGCAGATGGAGTTTAATTTAGATAAATGTGAGGTGCTGCATTTGGGAAAGCAAATCTTAGCAGGAATTATACACTTAATGGTAAGGTCCTCGGGGGTGTTGCTGAACAAAGAGATCTTGGAGTGAAGGTTCATGGCTCCTTGAAAGTTAACTCACAGGTAGATAGGATAGTGAAGAAGGCATTTTGTATGCTTTTCTTTATTGGTCAGAGTGTTGAGTACAGGAGTTGGGATGTCATATTGCATCTGTATAGGACATTGGTTGGGTCACTGTTGGAATATTGCGTGCAATTCTGGTCTCCTTCCTATCTGAAAGATGTTGTGAAATTTGAAAGGGTTCCGAAAAGATTTACAATGATGTTGCCAGGGTTGGAAGATTTGAGCTATAGCATGAGGTTGAATAGGCTAGGGCTGTTTTCCCTGGAGTGTCAGAGGCTGAGGGGTGACCTTACAGAGGTTTATAAAATCATGAGGGGGAGGGATAGGATAATAGACAAAGTCTTTTCCCTGGAGTGGAGGAGTCCAGAACTAGAGGGCTGGGATATCTGGTTGGCATGGACAAGTTGGGTCGAAGAGTATGTTTCCGTGCTGTACATTTCTATGACTCTATGACTCTATTAATTCTACATCCAGATGGTGACTATTTTTCCCTATTGTTACTCCTTGTCAGCAGCCCTTTCGTTACAGACTCTCCTCACTTCACATTTAACATTGGACAATTTCATCATTCTAGATGGACGCAGTGAATAGATTGGAACCTCATCATATGCTACAGACAGTCAACAATCAAGCAATTGTTCATTATATTAACTTTATATCATTTAGTTTAATGTCACTTTTACGCATCATTCTCATTTGCCGTCGAGGGACAATTGATTTGTTCAAAAATTCAACTTGTTATTTTAAACCTGGAGCTTGGATATTGAGATCATGGTCCATCTGCAAATGCGAAAACAAATTGGTCTAGCATTTTGTGGAAGTTGCCATGTGGAAAGTATGAAAGTTCTTTTATAGTATGGTTTGGTTCATGCACCATGAGACTGGGTTCTTTCCAGATTAATTCAGAAGGCAAATGTAGGGACGGAATTTTGCCAGGCCTAGAGAGGTATGGTCACTGGTAAGAAAGTTGGCAGAATATGGCAAGAGTGAAAAAAGCATGAGATCCTCAATGTCAAAAACATCAACTCAAGGTTTTACAGCTATGTGTAAATCACACTTGCAAATGATGAATTCTGTATTTGTATACATTAACATCTTACCATTAACTGATCACTCCTTAGTTCTTTACAGTCCATGATTGCCCTAGGTACTGGTAAGAAACTAAATGTGCTTCCATACTGACCAGCATTCCACGTGAACTCCACAGCTGGCATGAGGTGCTTATGCCTAGGGCAAAATGCAAGGATAACATCAACTTGCTAGACAGTGGGTTGCACACAACTTCCATTACAGAAGATTCAGATATAGAATTTGGAAAATAACTAATTGATATGCATAATGGAGCGTTCGGAAGTCTGTTGCAAAAGAATACGTCTGGACAGAATTTTCTGGACAGAGTTGCATCTGGGCAGATGACCTACCCTATACAACATGGAATTGTTGATTGGTACACTTTGGATGCAACCATGATGCAATGTCTGATAGCTGATGTCATAAGTTTCATTGCATTACAAATAGCTTCACCAGAGATATGAGGACCACAGTGGAAGCCCAGACTGAAGCCACATAGCATTAGTTGATGGCCTGGACTACAGTGTACAAAAGACATTGCAGACTGTGACAGCAATCTGGCCACAGAATCCTCCAATAGATTACTAGGATTGCCGAGATGCTTCTTAAGGTGAAAGCATTACTTTAATAGAATATGAATGTGCTGCTATCACTCAGAGTGGCAACACTTGTGTTCCCATCGCTATCATTTTGCCAGTGCTTTTACAGTTGTCTGCCAGCTAGAAAATCCAGGCTGCTGCTGCCCATGCCAAGATGATACAGTCCGAAGCTGATTTCTCTAGACCCAGAATGTCACGTTAATGATAATGATCCAACAATCAATCATTCATCAAGGATTAATTAACTCTGCGAGTTAGTTTACTTGTCTCAATAAAACACATCACCAGTTATAAAGTAAACATTACAGCAAGTCAATTGAGTTCTGTGTACGCAGCTTGCAAAGCCAAAACTGACTAACTAGGCAGGCAAAGTTGCATTAACATACAGCACATGGAGTCTTTAACAGTGTACTCTCTTAAAGACACGTAGAACACAATGTTGTTTGAGGTCATTTTCATAGACCATCTACCTGCTCCTGTAATGAAATTCAGAAGTCTCCTAACTGCCACACTGCAGCTATTGGGGTAGTACTACTGAGGAGACCCAGAAGAATGTAATACACACAGAAGACAGATTCAAAGGCAATGTGCAAATTTATTTAATTTACATTTGTAAGCAATACATGGCATGATTTTATTAACAAATTTGCTTTGGAATGTTATTATTATGTTGTTTTTCTTTTCATTTTTGCAATCTGGCCAGGGTGACAATATGCTGATCAGAAATAGAGGTAAGCTTTCAAATATTGGACCCATGGTGAAGGCAGAATTGGATTTCTGTTACTAGTATATTAGTTAATGTAATTCTTCATATCCAATCCAAGACAAAAAAAACTGTCTAGGTTTCCATCTTTCTCATGTTCCACTTCCTCTTCATCTCTCTCAGTTTCTCCCAGCATCATGTCCTGCTTTCAACAGCCTCTGTTCATTCAGCCAGTGATGCTCTATATCAGGGGAATGGCTTTTGAATGAACCATGCCTGGGAGAAGAAATTAAATTGTGAACAAGTTCTGAAGGCAGGATAAAGACTTTTAGTGCTGGCTATGCCAGTCAGTGTAGAGTAATAAAATTTGAAACAACTGTAGGAAAAACAGACACGTATAAGATTGTATCAAAAACTGGAAGAAATCCTAAATAGCTAAAGATCCCTTTCAACATAATTGGTAGAGAGTTATTGATGTTGCTCAATAAATGTTCAACTAAGTGATGGTAACAGAAGGTACTGGTCAGGACTTTGATTTCAGTATGGCAGTGTTAGCATCAGCAGTGTATGGTGACTAATGTCACAATTTGTCTGCTCTGTATGCTCTGGCAATGCTAAATGTGAGTGTGTTAACACCTTTACCAATGTGGCATTGGAGTGATCTGTAACAGCTGTGTGTGCACACCCATTGGATTCCATGCTGGTCTTCAGCAGCGTTTGTAATAGCCAACTTTGTGCCTATTAATCTAAAAAACTGTCCTACTGAATATATTCAATACATTCATTGCTATTTGAACCGCTCCACGCTCCCCCTGTGTGACTTAACATCCCCTATTATAACCATTTGTTGCAATTGAATTGTTTAGGTTTCATTAACCTTTTTTAACAAGTTCTGATTTCTGCCATTTTTTGATGATTAGATTTGAGTAGTAATTTCACACTGAAAACAAGTACTGATTTAAATACAATTTCTAAATTCATCAAACTTATTGACGTCTTATATTTGGAACTTTACCAACACCTTTACATCATGGTGTAAGAGATCTCTCCAACATGTTTTCCAATAATATCTGTTCAACCTAGACTTTTACCTTGTTATTGTCTTTATTCAGCGACTTCACCCCTTTGAATACTGTCAATGTGTTCTTACATTCTGATTACATTTTGTAATCATTATTTCAAATGAAATGAAATACATTTACATAACTGCAAAATGCTATCTGTTATGGTAATTTTCAAATGCTTCACTGCGTGGTTCAAATTCTTTGGATTCCTCAAGGACACTTGTTGAAACCACTTCTCTCAACCCCCTCCCTTTCTTAAACTGTATCACACAAACTAGAAGGAAATAGGTTACAGATAGCTAAAAGGGATAGGTTATAAATAACAAGAACTAAATTTAAAAGTTATCATGTGTAAGAGATTAATACATGTTGCATGTTTGGTATTGTAATCAAAGAGACAAAAAAAATACAATTGATTATAATTCTCAGTTAGCTGCTGCTCTTGTGGCAATTCAGCATTCCTGAATTCTTATCCGGCTCCCACTGCCAAGTCTGACATGGAAATTCAGTGTTTGTTAAAATGGAAAAGTGAAAATAATACTAAACAGAACAAGGAAGCAGAACAAAATACTTAAGTGCTCTCATGCATTTGACCAAATTGCTGAGGCTTTTTCAGGCTACAGTTGCAGCATTTGACTTACCAGTTAGCATGTGCCAACTAGGATTAAAAGCAAACAAAAAACCGTAGACTACAAAATGCTGCTTAAGACTGGATTAATCAAAAAGACCTTACAAATATTTTACCTGTATTATAACGAAGAAACTGATAATCATGGTGTTGTTGTCCCAACACTTCCTAGAATTGATTTGCTGCGGACAACTGGGGAATTATTATGATGGTGGGTCTTGCTCCTCTGGCAGTTTTTTAATGATTCATTGGGCTGCCTTCCATATCATTTAGCTTCAAATATCAGCATAAATTCAATGTGATTTTAACACCAACTTCAGAAATGATTGCAATGGACTCAGGCGTCAGCTAAACATTAAGCTTAGTTTTATGCTCCCTATTTTGACATATTTTCCTGATTGCTGTGGTAATTTTCCAGGAAAGCTCAATAATATGAACTCCTATTCCAGCCACTATAATTGTATTTACCTGGAACTGCTTTATATATTTTCTTTGAAATGAAAAGGACATGTCTGGGAGGCAAAGTCCACTATCAGTATTATATGTGAATAGATTATGTCTGACAACATTCTCCTTAATTGTTTAGTATTTTTACAAATTGCACTTTTTGAGGATGCTGGGTATTAATATCACTATTTTCCGGATTTATCTGACACCAAAATTGCTTAACATATAAATAGTTAAACTCTACGTGGAAATTACTAAGAACAGATTCCATTCGAACATATTGGCTTGGATTTTGCTGGGAAAGTAACGGTGAGTTTAATATGCATGCTATTATTAATGTGTAAAATGCCCAGCAGTTTGTGATGAGGAAGAGATTATAGTGTATGGTGGATTTCTGCAGCATTTGTGACAGTACCCTCGTAAAAATGAGAACTTGTTGCAACCTCCTCATAATTTCAAGAAATTACTGCATTTGTGCTGTTAAAATTATTTAAACACAATGTAGAACATTAGAACTGATATTTAGCAATGCCTCTTCCTATTTAACAAACCCTTCCCAAAGATGAGACTGTCAAAGAATACAGGAGGACATAGATAGACTAGAAAGTTGGGCGGAAAAGTGGCAGATGGATTTCAGTCCTGACAAATGTGAGGTGATGCATTTAGGCAAGACTAATTCTAGAGCAAATAATACAATGAACGGAAGAGCCTTGGGAAAAGTTGATGGGCAGAGAGATCTGGAAGTGCAGGTCCATTGTATCCTGAAGGTTACTGCATAGGTAGGTAGAGTGGTCAAGAAGGCATATAGTATGCTTGCCTCCATTGGATGGAGTGTTGAGTATAAGAGCTGGCAAGTCATGTTAAAATTGTACAGGACATTGGTTTGGCCGCATTTGGAATACTGTGTATAGTTCTGGTCGCCACATTACCAAAACGATGCGAATGCTTTGGAGAGGGTGCAGAGAAGGTTTACGAAGATGTTGCCTGGTATGGAAGGTGCTAGCTATGAAGAGAGGTTGAGTAGGTTAGGTTTATTTTCATTAGAACAAAGGAGATTATGGGGAGATCTGATTGAGGTTTACAAAATCATAAAGGGTATAGACAGAATGGATAGAGACCAGCTTTTTCCCAGGATGAAGGATTCCATAACAAGAGGTCACGCTTTCAAGGTGAGAGGTGGAAAGTTTAAGGGGGATACACGCGGCAAGCACTTCACACAGAGGGTGGTGGGCGTTTGGAACGTGTTGCCAGCAGAGGTGGCAGAGGCAGGCACAGTAGATTCATTTAAGATGCGTCTGGACAGATGCATGAGTAGGTGGTGAGCAGAGGGATACAGATGCTTAGGAATTGACCGACAGGTTTAGACAGTACATTTGGATCGGCTCAGGCTTGGAGGGCCAAAGCGTCTGTTCCTAGACTGTAAATTTTCTTTGTTCTCTTTGTTCTCTATCTGCTTGCATTGCTACTTTATCACTCAACAACCGAGGTTGGAAAAAGGAAAAAATTGAATCTTGGAATTTCACTTCTCTCTTTTAAACGACGATTTATTTTCATTTCTTTATTTCTGTTTCTAATACTAAGTTGATTAATTTGCTGTATTTCCATCTCACTCATTCCTATGTTTCTTTTTCTAACCTTACGTTTGTTTGGTTAAGGAAAAACATTGTTGGTCTCATTGTTCTTCAAGGCCTCAGGGAAACAAAAATAAATAGTTATCTGCTATCACACAGAGAAGTTCCACAGTGTTATAATTAGAATATATTGTGTGCAGATTGCAAAAGATGTGGACTTTGTGAGACAGGGAATATAAGGCAAAGGGAGAAAGAGGTGCTGCTTTTCACCTTCAATATTTGGTATGGCTTGTGCAAGCTTGAGATAATCATCATCTTAATTTTTATTGAATGCTTTAATGTTTAGTGCAATTACATTAGTCTGCTAAAAATACACTTAAATTTTTTTGCAAGTAGAATAGCAGTTAAAACATGGAAGACCAAGTTATCTATCTAGTATAAAGTATGTAAGAGTTTGTGCTTTTAATTATTGAATGAGAGTGATAGTTTGGAATGCTGGCATTTAAAAGAGAAGGAGCAGTATCTGGAAAGTTTTTGCCAGTCTTTATTAAATCTTGGAGAGAGGTGAGCCTGATTGACAGTTAGCAGAGTAACGAGAATCCAGGTGAGCTAGAGAAAGGAGATTCACAGAAACCAAGCCCTTTGTGCAGACACAATACATTGGCCTATGTGAGGAGGATGATAAATAGACTGTCCAAACTGGAGAGGAGAAGGAAGGCACGGGCTATGAAGTGGTTCTAGTGGATTCAGACATTAAGCCAATGGATAGCATCCGTTGTGAGTAATGTTGCCCTGCATAGTATATATCTACTCAGCGCCAGAGTGAGGAATATCAATTTCAAAGAGTATCGGAGAGGGAGGGACAGAGTTCAGTCATTGTGATCCATGTTTCTTCTGACAACATTGCAAAGAATGTACATGAAGTACTGTTTTGGGAGTGTGGGAAACAGGAGTCAAGTTAAAAATCAGGAATTTTTTTAGAAATTCACCACACTAGTATACAAGTCATGCAAAAATTCCACAGGTTAATAAGACTTACAGATGGCTGAAAGAGTGATTTCATGACAGACTGGAAAAAATAGTGGCTCAGGAAAGATCTGTCCTTTTGGAAAAAGTTAACTTGGACCAAATGTGACAAGGGAGTAGTGAAGATGGAAAATATGGTAGTATAACAGCTTTAAACTCGTAAATGCGAGAGAGGAGTAAGTATGTGTGTGTAGCATTTGAGTAGAAAGTCACTTTAGGTTATGAGGTCCAAATAAATAATTTTTACACAGATGTACGAAGTAAATGGAACAAAATATATGAATTGCAATGCAAATTCAACTCTCAGTGTGTGACATAGTCCCCATTATTGATACAAGGCTGCAACTACTTTTGGACAAAAGTTAAATATAACTTTTATGAGGTCTACATGAAAGTTAAGGAAATGCATGAGAGGGTTGAATAACTTTAGTGATTCACAATAAAAAAATTGGGCCAGTAAAGGCAGTGTAGTGATTGGAACCAAGTGGACTTCATTAACTATGAGTGCATTGTTAGGAAAGTCTCAGAAAACCAAAGTACCCAGGAGAGAGGAAAAATAAGCACTACCGCAGTTAGGTGGTAGGGTGGGGAATAAGAAAAAAAAAATCAAAAAATAACCAGGAGAGGGCCTGGCCAAACTAGCCATAAACAGGCCATGGAGAAGGTTGTTAGAGCCAATTGCCTGCCCCTCTTCCACGGTTATGTCAGAGCCTGCATGTCCCTGGAGAAGGAGCATGCGGTATCCACCAACACCCTTGAGATTTTCAAGGAAAGGTGGGCGCCACAGGGAGTGGAGTGCATTATTTCCCCCTCCAACTCTATTTTGACTTAATTCCTGCCCTCCCCTGCACTGTTTGTTCACACAGCAGTGCCCTTTGATGAGAAGGGCACTGCTTGTCACTGGCCATTCGGGTGGTTTCCTTTCTTCCTGGTGATGGAATACAAATAAAGATTTACACACATGTTGTTTTTCACTGTGTCCAACACCTGCACACACGTGACATGGGTGCTGGGGAAAAATAAACACTACTGCTGCCAGTTGGTGGTGTGGGAAAAGATGATAAACAGGTGTGTCAGACATAAAAAGAAATAAAAAGAACCAGGAGAGGAGAATATAAGCACTACCACACTTAGGTGGTAGTGCGGGGTTAAGAAAAAAAAGAAAAACAAAGATTAAAAAAACAGGAGAAGGCCTGACCAAACTTGCCAAAAACAGGTCTAGGCAGCAAGCCGTGGAGGGGGTCATTAGGGCTGATTGCCTGACCCCTACTCCACGGTTATGTCAGAGCGCGGGTATCCCTGGAGAAGGAGCACACGGTGTTCACCCTTGAGCTGTTCAGGGAGAGGAGGGCACTGCAGGGAGTGGAGTGTTTTATTTGCCCGTCCAACTGTATTTTGATTTACTCCCTGTCTTCCCCTTCACTTTTTTATTCTTTTAGGCATTGTCCTCGATGAGAAGGGCACTACTTGTCACTGGCCACTCAGTGTTTTAAATTCCTGGTGGAGGAATACGAATAAGGCTTTCTGGACTTGATGTTTCTTCATGGTGTCCTAGACCTACATGCACACAACAAAGGAAGAAAAATAATATATATAATATATATAACCAGGAGATTAGAATCTCCTCAGTTGAGGACTGATTGCAACCAGTGTACTGTGCACTAGTAAATAAAGGGTGATTTAATGATGGGATAACAACCTCCGTGCAGTTATTTCAGTGATGACAGGAGAAAACAGAATGTGCCTGAAGAACATTTGCTTGCAACTGTCATCTTTGAGTTGGGGTAAGCATTTCTGGCATCATTCCTGTATTTGGGAAGCTTGACTTGTTTGACCCTGCTGTCAAAGAGTGCGCCCTGTATGTGGAAAGACTGTAATATATTTTTCAGGCAAATTACATTGGAGCAGATGAAAAGCAATAAGTAAACCTTCTGACTGCTTGTGGACCTGCAGCATTTTCAGTTAAAAGAGGCTTAACATTCCCAGAGGCACCACACACTAAAACCTTCCAAGAGTTGACGAGTTGTTTAAGGAATGTTACAACTCCAAACCTCCTCCATTCCTGAGATGCTATTGGTTTTATTTGGGTGTTAGAGAACTCAGGGAACCCATATCAGGTTTTTTGGCGCGGTTACGACTTCTGGCAAGGGCATGTGATTTTGGGTTAATCCTGAATGAAATGCTGAGAGACTATTTAGTATGTGGGATTAATGACATAACCATGCAGAAGTGCCTACTAGCTGAAACCCAACTGGTCTTCAAACAGGCACTGCAGCTGGCCTTTTCTTTAGAAAATGTGGCAAGTGGAGCATGGGAACTATAGGGCATCACAATGGAAGTGGACACCCTCTCCTGTCTGACTGAGCTTAAGGAACACCACTTGAGTCTAGGCAATCGCACAGCCTCATGTAGAGAATGTTCTGAGCTGAGGAATCCTATGCCAGCTCACAGGAGAACCCCACAACAAAGCTAAGCCTTGGCAAAGTGGCTAAACAGTTCTTCAGGATGTGGGCCAGCAAGCCATTATAATTGCTGCCAGAATGAAAACTTGAGACAACAGAGGAGCCTGACAAGGCTTGACTTGAATAAGAAAACTCTAAGGCTGCTACCCAGGAGAGTGCACACCTTGGAAAGTCTCCCGACATGTAGGTCAGAACAATTAAGTTGCTTATGACATTCAAATTGTAGTCAATTAAAATTCATATTTGGTTAGCTGGTCACCCAGTTCCCATGAAGTTTGAAACTGGGCAGCTGTATCTGTGGTTGCAGAATCAATCTTTAAGAAGGTTTGCTTTGGACTTCAACCTTTAAGCTTGCCCAAAACCTCAGCCAGTTTGAGAACATACACTGGGGAACTGTTGCAAATTAAGGGTATGACTTCAGTTCTGGTCTCCTATAAGAAGCAGTTGATACAGTTACCAGAGATGGCAGTAAAAGACTTGTGCCCAAGCTTATTGAGGGAGAATTGGTTGAAAAATATTCACCTTGTTGCCTCAACATTTTACAACTGGAAAATGGCTGCCTCAGTGAAGTTCCAGCAAAATATTGTGGAGTTTTTCAGGAAGGACTTGGGATGATCAAAGGGTCCAAGGCCTTTTTACATGTTGACCAAGAAGCAATTCCAAGATTTTGCAAGGCCTGCCTGGTGCTATTTGCCTTGCAGGCAAAAATACAGGTGGAAATCAGGAGGCTGGAGAGCGAAGGAATCATCAAGAGGCTGTGCAGCAAAGGAATCATCAAAACAGTGCAGATGGCTGAGTGAGCAGCACCAGTCATATCGATTGTGAAGCCTGACTGCTCAGTTCGCCTTTGTGGGGATTTCAAGCAAATGGTAAACTGCTTCTCACACATGGACAAGTCCTCACAGAGAGGACTTATAAGCAAAGTTGGCAGGGAGACTATCCTTTATGAAGATAGACATGAGCCACACCTGCCTGCAACTGCAACTGGATGAGGAATCCCAGAAATATGCCAAAATTAATATCCATAAGGGTTTATATCAATATCCAAGACTGCCATTTGGGGTACCACCAGCCTGTGCTCTTATGCAGTGGACTATGGAGAACATTTTACAAGGGCTGTCTCAGGTTACCATTTATTTGGATGATGAACTAATAACAGGGAAGACCAATAAAGAGAATTTGGAGAACTTGGACGTAGTGCTTAACCATTTTTCCCAGGAGAGTGTATGCTTTAGAAGAGAAAAATTTGTGTTCCAGGTGCCCAACTGACCTCCTGAGTTACAGAGTCAACAAAACTGGATTACATCTATTGGAAGACAGTATGAGGGCAATCAAAGGAGCCCTGGCTCCCACATCTGTATTAGAGGTTGGGTTCCTTGGGTTAATGAATTATTACAGAAAAGTCATATGTAACCCTGGCCTCCATCATTACACCTGCTGTTGAGAAAGGGTCAGTCTTGGAAATGGTCACATAGCCAAGAAGCAGCCTTTTGGGAAGTGAAAAAGCAGCTAGTGTCATCTAAGGTGTTGGCCCACAATAATCTGAACTGAGAAATAGTGCTGACATGCGATGCTTCTCCATTTGGTATTGGGGTAGTGTTAGCTCACTGGTGATCCTAAGGAGAGGAATGCCCAATAGCGTATGCTTCTCAGTCATTGGCTGATGCCAAACGCAAATATGCCCTCTTAGAGATGGAAGGTTTGGCAGTCGTCTTTGGTGTGAGGAAGTTCCACCAGTACCTTTATGGACGGTATTCTGTCATCATAACACATCATAAACCTCTGCTATGGCTATTGAAAGGAGACAAAGCAGTGCCACCCATAGCTTCCAGTAGAATTAATAATTGGGACCTTATTCTCAACGCATACAAGGACAAGTTAGAACACCGTCCAGGAAGTCAAGTGGTTAATGAGGATGCCTTGAGCTGCCTCCCATTGGCAGATACTCCAACAGTACTGCCTCCTTCTAAGACTCCATTTTAATTTTAAACTTCCTGGACACCCTTCCATTCACCATGCACAGCATATAACGATGGACCCAAAAAGACCTGGTCCTAGTAAACTGAACCGTCTGGTGGCAATGGGGAAACACAGGGCCAATTGCAATCTTTTTGAACCCGGCAAGACCAGATCACTGTAGTGGACGGCATATTATCGTGGGAAGCAAGGGTGATTATCCTGAGTAAAGGTCGTCACCAGATACTGGCCGAACTCCACCAGAGTCATCCAGGATTTCCAGGATTAAGGTGCCAGCAAGAGGCTATGTCTGGTGGCCAGGGTTGGATGCTGACGTAGTTGTATTGGTGAGGCAGTGCTCGGAGTGCCAGAAAGGACAAACGTTGCCACCAGCAGTATCCCCATATTCGAGTGAATGGCTGGAAAAACCTGGGACTTGATTGTATGTTGACTATGCCAATCCTTTCATGGACTCAATGTTTCTGGTTATTCCCAATCTTTACTCGGGACAATCACCCTTGCTTCCCACAGTAATATGCCTTCCTCTACAGTGATCTGGTCTCGTCAGGTTCAAAAAGATTTCAATCCTGGTTGCGATGGCCTGTATGTTTCCCTCATTGCCACCAGCTGGTTCAGTTTTGCTAGGACTGGGTCTTTTTGGATTCACCGTTAGATGTTGTGCACGGTGACTGGAAGAGTGTCCAAGAAGTTTAAAATCAAAATGGACTCTCCCAGCGGGGGCACCACTGTTGGAGTATCTGCCAATGGAACTCATTTACCACAGAGAATTTGAATATTTTGTAAAGTCCAATCTCAGTTGGCACATAAGGAAACCTGCACACTATCTGTCATCCAATGGTATAGCAGAAAGAGGAGTCCAAACATTGAAGGCAGGCTTAAAGTAACAGCCTACAACGTCAACTGAGACTAAATTTTCCTGGTTCCTGTTCAATTGTAGGGCCACCCCACATGCAACAACAGGAATAGCTCCAGCTGAAGTTGTGAGATGACCCCAGCACGTTAACCAGGACCTCTGGATTATAACCTCCCACCTTCAATGTGATTATTAGAACTCAAACTCAGTGCCACTGAATTATATCCAGAAATGATTAACTACACTAAAGGTGTACCAAAGGATATTGGCTTGATTTGGAATTGATAGATTTGATGATCCATCACTTGCATGAATACACCAGATGTGGTGCACATTGAGAAAATCTGACAATGCTTCATGCAAATGTGTTCAAAATTATATAATACAATTGCTGTATGCCTATGCCAAGACCCCATGCAATTGCGCAGCTCTGTCATCCAACATAAACTTACCCATATCTCAGAAAGCACTCAATCATAATGAAACATGCAATTCATATAATTGATTTATAACATAGCACGCACTTTAGCCTTGGACTAGTTCCTGTTTAATCCACATTCCCTTCAATTTACAACAGTTGATGCTGCTTGTTTATCTGTCAGTTTCGGAACATTTCGGAGGGGACATAAGGATACAAATCACAAACCATCATTTCCCTTGGACAAGACTACTCTGATTATCATTGAATAGTGGAACATAAAGAAAGTAAGGAGCTGAAACAGCAGCTACTTACAAAGTAGTATCTAGTACCAACTTGCTCTTACCTCCTACTCCCCTTTCTCATTCGATTCCAAGCCAATAAGTCACAGGCTCACTTTTACTTCTTCCTCTTAATTTCAGTATCATTCATTTTGTTTCTCTTATCCATAACTTTCATGAGAATATACCTTGACTGTGCCAAGGTACAGCAGCTCACTGTTCTGTTATCAATATGCCTGGAAGCTTTTGATTCTAATTTACCTGGTCCAGATCCGTCCTTAATCCATTAAAGCTGGTTTACTTCAGATAATTATTTCAACTCTAGAATGCATTTCATCCTTAACTTCCTTGCAAATGTGTTCCTTCACATTCTTCCTGTGAGTGGCTTTTCTATAGAATATGCTGATCAATAGAACGGCACACTGTTGCTTAGTTCTAGCCAAACAGATATAGATTAGATTAGGTTACTTACAGTGTGGAAACAGGCCCTTTGGCCCAACAAGTCCACACCGACCCGCCGAAGCGCAACCCACCCATATCCCTACATTTACCCCTTACCTTACACTATGGGCAATTTAGCATGGTCAATTCACCTGACCCGCACATCTTTGGACTGTGGGAGGAAACCGGAGCACCCGGAGGAAACCCACGCAGACACGGGGAGAATGTGCAAACTCCACACAGTCAGTCACCTGAGTCGGGAATTGAACCCGGGTCCCTGGTGCTGTGAGGCAGCAGTGCTAACCACTGTGCCACCGTGCCACCCAGTATGATTTTCATTCCACTGCAAAAATCTTCTTTTCCCAGTTGGTAATAGTCTCCTTAACCAATTTTGTCATCTCTTCTATTTTCATTCCATTTCTATCATTCCTGAACACCCTGTATTCAGTAATATTTAGTATCCAGTCCTGTCCTTCTTTGAGCCAAGTCTGTTGTTGCGACAAAATTTACAAGAATGTTGGCAGGTTTGGAGGATTTGAGCTATAGGGAGAGGCAGAACAGGCTGGGGCTGGTTTCCTGGAGTGTCGAAGGCTGAGGAGTAATCTTATAGAGGTTTACAAAATTATGAGGGTAAATAGGCAAAGTCTTTTCCCTGGGCTCGGGGAGTCCAGAACTAGAGGACATAGGTTTAGGGTGAGAGGGGAAAGATAGAAAAGAGACTGAAGGGGCAACTTTTCACGTGTATGAAATGAGCTGTCAGAGGAAGTGGTGGAGGCTGGTACAATTTAAGAGGCATTTAAGAAGCATTTGGATGGGTATATGATTAGACAGGGTGTGGAGGGATATGGGCCAGGTGCTGGCAGGTGGGACTAGATTGGGTTGGGATATCTGGTCGGTATGGACGGGTTGCACCGAAGGGTCTATTTCCATGCTATACATCTCTGCAACTCTATGTGTCCACATAGATGCCAGCAGGTCAACATGATCATCCACACTGATAAAAATGGCAGTAACCCAATTTTATTTTTTTATTGTTTTTTCATTTACTTTAACCTTACGTAATACCTTACTATTTTATAGTCCAGTGCTATTTGTCTCTCCCACTTCTCTGTGTACCAAGTTGTTCCTCCCTCATATTATCTCCTGGCCCCCAGACCCTTGCTATATTAGATTAAACCAAGCCAGAAAATTGTATAACAAGGAAATTTGTCCTACCTCTGTTTAGGTATAACACAATCAGATTCCTAAACAGGTTCTATCTCAGCAGAATTGGTCGCAATGTCCAGGAAACGGCTAAAACAAAACATTTATCTACTCCCTAGAATCACTCTAGAATCCCTAGAGTGCAGATATTCAACACATCCAGTCTGCACTGGCCCTCCGAATAGCTTCCCATTCTATTCCCATAACCCCACATTTACCATAACTCACTTGGTCTGCACATATTTGGACACTACAAGGCAATTTAGCGCAGACAATTCACGTAACCTGCACATTTTTGGTCTGTGGGAGGAAACCCTTGCAGACACAGGGAGAATGGAGTGTAGAATCGAACTTTGGTTCCTGGCACTGTGAGACGGCAGTGATAACCACAGTGCCACTGTACTGCCCTTTCCTCCTATTTCTATTCACATGCACATGGTGTTGCAAGTAATCCAGAGGTAATTACTATTGATATCCTGCTGGTTAATTTCTTTCCTAGCTCCCTAAATTATGGCTGTGGACCTTACCTTTCTTTGAATCTATATCATTAGTACTAATATGGACAATAATTACTGTTGTTCTTCCTTCCCCTTAAAGTGCTTTGCAGGCTCTCAGTGACACCCATGATTCTAGCAGCAGAAAGATGACACATCATCCTGGATTGTGTCTGTGCCTGTACAAAACTTCTCCCACCAAATCTCCTATCACTATTGTTTTTCCAATCTTATTCATGAGCCCCTGTACAGTGCCATTGACTTGGTTCTAACTGCCAAGATTCAAGACCTTGGATGAACTGATGAGTTGCAGTCAGGGAACAATTACATGATTGGTGCTTTTTTCCGTCCTCAATTCCTGTATACCCCCTGAGTTTTGAGGTGATTGTACTTATAAGCATGCAATCTATAAATCTCTCAACCTTGCTCTGTATGGCAGAGATGTTAGCTGCTGTTCTAACTCCAAAACCCAGAGACTGAGCTGTTACTGCTGATGACAGTTTTCCTGTACATACCATTACCTCGATCATGAGAAGAGTCCTGGAGTTCCCACATGAAACAGGATGTGCACCCTGGCTCTATGTATTAGACAACAAAACTTGCTAAATGAATAAAGATACAGCCATTACTCATCAATAGGCTGCTCCTCTTCTGCTGGGGATATAATTTTATTTCAGAGGGAAATTAACTGAAATATTTTACTGCTGAGAAAAGAAATAGCTTTCTCTCACCAGAATAAAACAAATATTCCAAATTTCAAACAATCACTACAATTTATTCCACATCAGAAAAGTGATTCCTATTAGTTGGCAAGTCAACTCCAAATGGTCATAATATTATCAAGATACCAGAAATGTTGGTTCCCCATACCCTGGTTAATTAAAAAAAAGTCTTAAAATGCTCTTTTTGTTTGGAGAGAACAGATACTTACATATAAATGAATACCACTTCCTGCATAAAAATCAGTTCTGAGCTCAATTGATTGCCTTAAATTGGTTGTTATCTATTAGCACGGTCAGGATTATTCAGTAAGCATTGCCCCTGTATAGAATCACATCTAACAGTAGAAATTTTGTTTTTGCATTTTGCAACCCAGCCTCTTGGTGTGCTTATCGAGTACAGAATGTACTCAAACCAGCCCACACTTGGATGCAAGATCAGACTATATTGCAGCCGGCAGATACAGCAAACAATTAAGAAAGCAAATGGAATGTTAGCCTTTATTAAAAGGCAGTTGGTGTAAAAAGCAGGTAACTCTTCTTTTCATTGTCACAGGAGTTCTGCATCTAAAACTCTGTGTATATTTTTGTCTCATAACTTAAGAAGGAATATACTTATATTGGCAACAGTTCACAGAAGGTTCACCAGAGAGTGATGGAAGCTAAATCAGTGAGTTTTTCTGACTTAGGCAGATTTTCCATTGAAAGGTACATTGAATATAATTAAAGGTTGTGGAAGAACAGGCAGGCAAGTGGGGTTAAGGTCATAATCAGATCAGCCATGATCTTCTTGAATGGTGAAGCAGTTTCAATGGAGGAAATGGTCTTCAGCTCCTATTTTTTACAACCTTATAATTATGATCAACAACAAATTCTCTAGTGCTGTTCTAGACCTTATGGCTGTGGACCATACCTTTCTTTGTATCTATATCATTAGTACTAATATGGACAATAATTACTGTTGTTCTCCCTTCCTCTTATTGCACCACAGTTCCTCTTCTTGTAGCTTCTTCATTCACCTCCAGCATTAACTGCAATCATTAACGCAGTTTAACATCTCACAATGTTTCATTTCCACTTCAGTTATGAAGGCACTCAACAGCATATCTGATGATGCTGTGACATCGCAGTCACGTGAACATGAATTTGGCTTATGATTGAAGCAACAACTGATGTTAATTTATATTGTGAACCTCTGACCCTTTTACAGGGCTTTACAATTACACAGAATCAAACACTTGGCTGATTGCTCCCTCTTTAATGTGAGATTGCTTGGGCCAATAGCGCTATATCTATTGTCATGTCAGCTGTTTCCACCCTAACACCAAATCCCCATTTTCCTCTTGGGATTTGCCGTCCCATCTCCCAGGATGTGAGTTAACAATAATGATTGAACAGCAATTGAACCAGGACCCCTTGTTCTGTTTGTAGAGCAATATACATAAAGTAATGGGAACTTCTTTTGTGGTGCATTGAAAATTACCATGGTTGCAGGTCCTCAATTGCTTTAATTATACAAATAAGTAGTTAAAATTCATTACATAGATAAACACAACTATTAAAATGAACCTAAGATGTAAAATCATAAATTATTGCAAAATTATGAACATCTAAGTTTACAATTGTTGGGGATCTTGTAAAGCATTAGGCAGCAGCTCCTGCCTCTGAGGCAGAATCCTTGGATTCAAGACCTATTCCAGGACCAATCGTAAAAGAAGGAATATTTGAAATATAATTATTCAGGTTGAGTTTTAACTTGTAAGTCCCTCTACCGTATACCAAGGTCAGCCATGCGATGGTCAGAACCTAGAGCCTCAATCAACACCACCCAAAGCTCCAGGCTACACCATACATGTGAAAGTGTACATTGGTGCAACAACTTGCATTTGTTGGGAGTGCTTGCTCGGTGGACTGTACAACTAATGGGAGGCAAATATATGCAAGGGATTTGATCCCTGTTCCAACTGAGGTAGATTCATGACCTGCCTCCTTGAACTACCTATGGTGAAGATTATAGTGATGTGGGTTAGACCTGTTTTCAGTTAGCAAACTAAAAAAATATTGTTACAATTGGTCTGTGGGCATGGTTTCCCAATTAATGATGATTCCGTATGGGATGCCCATAAAATGTCATGCACCTGGGTAAGGAGGGATGAACTGGTTCCCATTCTTAATTCCACCCCTCATTTGGTTGGTCATAACAGAATCAATTTTAAAAAAACTCTTTCCTTATGAGTAACTTTTCCCAGCTCAAATGTACTTACGTTATAAATGGAGCAATTTCACCAACTTCCTTGAGTTAAAGAGTGAGTTTATAGTGAATAAACCACAAGAAAAAATGTTAAATCGCACACACATACACATAGTTTAGAAATGAGTTGTCTAAAAAGTAAATGTTAAAGAAAATATACAAATCAGCTTTTGACTTGACCATGATGAATGGATTGTAAAAGTATGATGTAGCTGACAAGGTGATTTCAATAGTACTCCCTCTGGCAGTTGAGTAGGTGTTTGGGGATTCTTGGTTCTGCAGTTAGCTAAAAGGAGTTTGTCCAGTTTCCTTAAACAGTGACTCTACTGATAACTTGCTGTAAGCAATCAGAAAGAGACCGGGGTTTTAATCCTTCTCACCTGTCCATGCAGGAGTGTCTAGTGGAAGTGATCAGCTTGACTTCATGTCACACTTTAGCACAGCGCAACTCAAACCCCAACCAACACACTAGCACAGATTGCCGCGATGGTAACTGTTTATTTAAACGCCTTTCTAAACATATTCTGCGAAGGATAAAACACAAAGATGCCTTTCAGCCAGAATTTCCTTTCTTCCATCTCATACCATGCCTGCACTCTGCAACACAACAAACAGGCAGGGTTTTCTACTGAGAGGGGTAATCAGCTTCTTATTGTCCCTGTATCCACAGGAGATCTGAGCTTATTTTCTTTTTGAATGGCCTCTCTCCCCTTTTGAGTTGCTGTCTAAACTTGCCTTGACACTCTTCTGGTGGGATATCTCCTGATGAATTAGGGGGCTGAATGCTTCACACAGGGATATGACAGTCACAAATTTACATTCTCAGCCAACCTTCGCTTGGATGTCCTTTGAAAAACACACGTGGTACTTAAAAGTTTAATATATCCGTAAGTAATGGTGTTTGTCAGGGCAGAATAAATAGATTGAAATAATTTGAAAATTGTCAGTCCCCCTAATTTACAAAATTACAAAAGGTCTACCACTATCTAGGGCATGTTGCATTTTGTTTTAAAGTCCGGAAACCATATGATGTCAGATGGAATTCCTTAAATATTCAATCATTTACAAAGCATTTCTGAGTTCCTTGTGTAACGGTTCGGACTGCCTAGTGCTCTAATCCTTCTGTATTTGATTTGCAGATGACTCAGTGATAGGAGAGGCAAAAAAAAATCTATTCATTACCGTTTTATTTTTGCGACCCTCTCGTTATTTTTTTCAAATACAGAACCTTTATAAATATAACCGGAGTTTCCAGGATTCAAGAAGCGTTGAAAACAGAGCCTTTGACAGCATGTCTCTAAAAGTGACTGACGGTGTGCAACGTTTGGGAAAATTATTTGTTTCATTGGACCTCATTCTATATACCAACCAGCAAGCAAATTGCAAAAGTCTGTTGTTAAATACAATTTTTTTTTCTGAACTTTACGTCCGGTAATGGGATTGTTTGGTGCGTTCTGAAGTGACTCTGCCTCCCTCGCTTTCCCCGCAATGCCGACAAACTATTTAATATAGGGCCATGCCACAATGAGTCGAGTACAATCGCTTTATTTTGTGCATGTCACAAATGAAATGGCTTTTGTCCAAGACAGATAATTTTCGCAGAAACTGAGAACACAGTGGATTCCGTGTGAGGGGGGCCAGCAAAGACACAGGAGTTTTTTTTTATTGCAGGCAACTCCGGGTACTAACCCCAACTTGAATCTGTTTCCTTATCGAGCTTAAATAACAGTTCTTAATGGCTTGACCAAAGTACGCTTCATTGCATTTTGTTTTAAACAATTTATCATAAATTCCATTACCACTCTCCTAAGACGTGTTTTAGAACTTGCAATTCGCTGGCGAACATTCTTTTGTTCTCCGGGGTTCTCTGACACCAATTTAGCGTTCTGATGGTCAGTATTGAGTTGCACCAAGTTTGCCAAAGGGCTGCAAGTGAAGTTACTGCCTTCCTGGTGTGTGATGCGCCCTCACTGAGCATCCAATGCGTGCCCAAGGCGTCTTGGTTGTTTGAAATCTCCGCGCCAGATCACATATGCGAAAGGGGTTTGAAATGTGGGGGGTGGGGGGGTGGAGAAGAAGGGAGAATCCTGTTAAAAGTCAGCCACCAGTTCCCCAAATGATTGATCCGCTCCAAATGGTTATGCAGTGACCACGCTGTGTACAGCGGCGCTGAATCCACGCGGCCCACGCTGCAGACCCTGAGGCTGTCATAGGGGTAGCAGCCAGTGGGGGTCGCTGCTGAGTCACTCTGATCCCCTGCAGCAGCTCGGCCACCCGAGGGATTTCAGAAACGATAAGTTACACTTGGCAGAAAATGAAAGTGTGAACATTAAACACTGGGGCAGTGTCTGGTCATTAGACTGTCAGAGAGGCTTGGGGATATGACTTCATTGTCTGCATGTGTGCTGCCCAGAAATTCACACACGCACAGTCCTGCACACAAGGTGCTCAATTTTCTGTTTGTTTTGTGTTAAGGGGTGGATTTTGAAGAAGACAGTCGCTGATCTACCAAACTAGTTGGAACTGCACAGTTGAACTGATTCTTTGATCCGAGCTGCTGTGCCCCTGAGCAACTCGGCTATACCCCACACCGTTTGAAAAACCTGTCGTCAGCCAGTACGAAGGACAGTGCATTGTATGAACGCGCTGTGTAACTGGACCGACTTCTCAGGCAGAAAGGGGACCAATAATAGGCGCCTAAACACTGCAGCGTCAACAGCTATCGGTAAGTCATTCCTTCGTATTAATGGGATAAGGGTGCTCCGAGTTAAAATCTTTATACTTGATTGGAAACAAACTCGAACTCATGTGTAAACTCTTTTGGTATTGTAATACAGTAGTTGGAGCTGTGATTGGTTAGAGAACCGTTTTCTTGACCAATATTCCAATATAGTTACTCCGAGGCACGAACGTAATTTGCGTTGGACAGTTATTCCTTACATGTGCTGCATGACCATCATGTACTTTACCAGTATGTCACTTGGGAGTCTTAGCATTGAGAAATTCGAGGTTCGAGTAGAAGTGATTTATTTCAAACCTTCGTCAACTTTCGCCAGCAACATACCAAGAGTGTTGCCAGAAAATACTGGATGACATCTCCAGTAACTCAGGCGAGGTTGCATCAGGAATTAAAGGTCCTCACTGGTCTACTGGAAACAGACTTCAAAAATAGAATGGTCTTGTGCAAGTCAAGCCGATCACTCAGAGAGTGATGGAAAATAGCAGCTGCCCAATTAAAGGACGGGGGTATCACATCTGAAAGGAACACTGAACTATAGTCAATCAATCGCACAGGTTTTGAAGAAGGTAATTTTAAAAACAATTTAAAACTGAATGAGTGCCAATTAATCCTGACATTTAATCCTGTCTGAATATTATAGAGAGCCACAGTTGAGCGTGTAAATGGGTATTAAAGTAATCTCACATGGACGGTCAACAGTGAAGTGGGTTTTTAAACGCAACACTATCTCAGCAGTCATTTTCAGAAATTACATTGAAAAGACATGCCTATTTCCTGACAAAAAAAATTAATGCGTGAAATCCAAGGACGGTCTGCGCTGAGAGAGGGGTGCGATGATGTCTTTAACTTAGTGTCGGGTCAGTAGTTTGACGTTTTAACAGTCCAGTCAGAAGTAAAGCGTCCGCTTTTAAATATACCTTGAAACTTTCCAGCCCAGGATTGGTGGGGGGGGGGGGGGGGGGGGGAACGTACGCCTTGAAGTGTCTGAGCGTGTGTGCAATGTGTTTTAAAATATGCCGTGATTTATTTTGGAAGGGGAAAGTCAGGCGTGTTGGTGGAATTTGTTGCGCAGTCTGGCTGTATCTTCCGACCAAACTAAACCAAAAGAGGAAGGAAGGGGGCTGCACCGCCGCGTTCATTCAAGTGACGTTTCCCCCCCCCCCCCCCCCCCCCCACACCCCGCTTTCTCTTTTTTCCGCCGTTCAAAAACACAGCGCCCGTTTTGCTGAGCAGTTGCCGTGGAGACCTGGCCCCCGGACTGTGCGGAAGGATGCGAGCGAGCTGGAGACTGACGGGCAGAGAGGGATTCCGCCTGGTCCTTTACTGCGCGCTCATGTTCCTCAAGGTGGACGCGGGCAAACCTGAGCAAGACAAGCGTAAGTGGGCAACTCGGTGCCCTGCCTCATCCCTTCACCGGGGAGGGAGAGCAACTTCACTCCAACAGCAACAACACACCCAAACACATGCAGGCGTGTCCTCAAAGCAGGGTTCATGTCCAGCGCATACAACTCACCCCCAATTGCGAACGGTTTTATTTATTATTTCAAGGATTCTTCATTTGTTATTCTCCCACCCTGCTCGGAGCCGGGCAGGCGGCTCCCAGAGCTACAGCACAGCGGAGGAGCTAATGTTGAAGCCGGCCCCTGAGCCCTTTCCATTGGGGAGACGGGCTGCTCCATCCAAATAACCCGAACCCCATGCAAATGCCGTTCTTCAGCTCCTCCACAGCCGCAGCTCCCTGCTCCTAACCTAACCCGGCCCTCTCCATCATTTCCGTCCAGAAACAAGGCTATCGATCCTAGTGGCCCGCCAAGGAATGGAACTATTGCCCTTTCCAATCCTTGAGCCAAGCCTGGGGATTGTGCTGTGGGGCAATGCATGAACAATTGCCCCCCCCGGCTTATCTTCATTGACCTCTGAGCTTAATGTATAATGTTCTATCACCGAAAATGCAGAGCCGCCCAGTTTTAATCACAGGTCACCTTTCTAGCCACAAACCACCACTGCTGCTTTGCTTTATCACATGGCCCTGCTTAAACTGAGAGCACCGCCTACAGTTTCCCATCACTGTGCACCCAGACCTGAATGATGGCTTTACCGGCTTCACCCAGGAGCACTGGTTAACTTTCACTTCAATCTGACCCCAAGCCGATATAGGTTACTGCTATCTCCGACCTCAATTGGAAAGAATCGCTGTAGTTCCTGCCAACCCTCCCCTCTACCGCATGTTACACTAACTCTAACCCGAAACTAATGTCAAGGATTCCCTCTGGTCAAAGCCATTGCAGAATTTTGACGTTTGACATACAAGTGCCACTCAGTTTTTTTTTTGGGGGGGGGAGAGAGGGATGGGGTTCCAACATTGAAATAACCAGATAAAGCTGGAAGTGTGCGGATTCTGACACGCTCTCTTCCTTTGAGAGACAATTTCGTCTCAGGGCTGGGTTGGACTGGACCAGTTTGTGAAAACAACCGGTCTTGGGTCAGGGCGGAATGTTCGAAAAGCGGAATACTGCGGATGCCGTGTTTGTCGGGATTCCGCTCGGGTCTAACAGTGCTGTGGTAAAAAACAATGACTGCAGATGCTAGAAACCAGATTCTGGATCAGTGGTGCTGGGAGAGCACAGCAGCTCAGGCAGCATCCGAGGAGCAGTAAAATAGACGTCGAACTGCCTGAACTGCTGTGCTCTTCCAGCACCACTAATCCAGAATCTAACAGTACTGGTTAGCTCCAACTAACATTGTCTCGTCTGCAAACTAACTGCAATAATCGGCTGCTGATCGCTCAAAAACGGGGAAAACGAACCCCATTCCGGGACAACTGAGTGGAATCCATTGCATGTTCCCCAGCTGTGTGCGAGTTCCTATCTCTCCTTCATTTCAGTTTTTTTTAAAAACCGGTTATTTACAACAGAAAACATTCTAATCTTGTCCAATCGCTCGGTAACCAAGGCTGAGCACTTCAATGTCTGGGCAGGTTCAATACATCATCACACCTGACTGGGCCGCCACATCTCACATTTGCATGACTTGGATATGTGTGGTTACAATGATATGGAGGTGCCGGTGTTGGACTGGGGTGTACAACCTTAAAATCGGCACAACACCTGGTTATAGTCCCAATAGGATTATTTGGAAGCAATGGTTTTCGAAGCGCTGCTCCTGATGAGGGAGTGTTTCCAAATAAACCTGTTGAGACTATAACCTGGAGTTGTGTGGTTTTGAACTGTGTGTGGTTAGACACTAGATTCGGTCTGTGGAGATATCTCGGGCTGTTTCCTTGTTAATGTTAAATGAAAGGCAGCTATCATCGGGTCGGTTTGCTCACATTCCGGTTGTTGCATTTCTTTGAACAGAGTCGGACGCCTTTTGCGTGTTCCAGGATAAGAAGTACCGCTTGGGTGAGAGATGGCACCCTTACCTGGAGCCCTATGGATTCGTGTATTGTATAACCTGTCTCTGTTTGGAGGTATATTGGTATCTTCATTTTTTTTTCCTTTCAGCGTTTGCGATCCTGGGCGTAAATGTGTAAACCCAAGTGTGTAGAAAGTGTGTACAGCCAAACAGAACCATACTTGAGCTCTGTTGTAATAGAAATACCGTGATCGTTCCAAGCTTGGCGGGAACAGCTCAAGCTTGCGAACAGCGTCCGAGCGCAGCTCCTGTTTAAACAGCGAGATGATACGGAGATACATTTCCGGCATATGTTGGTTAGTCTCGCTTTTAAAAATTGGAGTACCGAGATCCGTAACTCAAAACCTGGCCTCACCCCTTGACTGTGATCGCTTTTGGCGAAGTTAGAATTGATGGAACAGTGTCGGAGCTCGATAGAGAGGCATCCCCCCCAGTGTTCAAGGGTTCGGTAGGGTCAGTGATGCGTTGGAGGGGTAGGGTCAGTGGAGGTGGAGGGGAAGGGTCAGTGATGAGGTGGAGGGGAAGGGTGATTGAGGAGGTGGAGGGGTAGGGTCAGTGATGAGGTGGAGGGGTAGGGTCAGTGATGGGATGGAGGGGGTAGGGTCAGTGATGAGGTGGAGGTGTAGGGTCAGTGATGAGGTGGAGGGGTAGGGTCAGTGATGGGATGGAGGGGTAGGGTCAGTGATGAGGTGGAGGTGTAGGGTCAATGATGGGATGGAGGTGTAGGGTCAATGATGGGATGGAGGTGTAGGGTCAGTGATGGGATGGAGGGGTAGGGTCAGTGATGGGATGGAGGTGTAGGGTCAGTGATGAGGTGGAGGTGTAGGGTCAGTGATGGGATGGAGGGGTAGGGTCAGTGATGAGGTGAAGGGATAGGGTCAGTGATGGGATGGAGGGGTAGGGTCAGTGATGAGGTGGAGGGGAACGTTCTCCTCAGCAGTTTATCACTGCATCGGGAAATGCACTGCACAAACTTCATCATGGTTAACTTTTCAAAGTTGACCATAAACAATAAAGTGAATGAGTCAGAGATGAAAATATTTATAGATACAATTTGCATTGAAAAAGAATCAATTAGAAATGACCATATAAACGCTGCACTGGAGAAAGGTCCAGTTTTTAGAGGTTATATAGAGTCTTAGATGTAGCAAAATAAGACAACAAAATGAGTTTTTAATGACTGTGAGATGAGCACATTACCTGCTGACAATGATTCCTTGATGATAGTACAATGTAGATAGCCCAGTTCTAAGCCATGTAAACTCTCTTCGGTGTAATGTCTGAATTTGTATTTTAATGACTGACAAAGGATTTAAATTTCCAGAATGGACACGTGGCCTGCAATCGAGTGAAATGCCCAAATATCCACTGCTCCAGCCCAGTGACAGTCCCACAGCAGTGCTGTCCTCACTGCGTGCCAGGTAAGGACACCGTCTGCCTCTTCTTCAGCATCTACTCAGTCAGAGGTGTTGGCGATTGCGGCAAGTAGTCTGATCCCTTATTTGATTTCATTTTATGGACTGTAGTTGGTGAGAGTTTGCCAATAAATTCCACAAGGAAACACTGGGTTTATTAGTTTCTCTTTTTAAAAAAACATCTGCTACACAAATTGAAGATGAACTAAGTCAAGCTGCAAACAGTTTCTGATGTATTTGATATGAAAGACTGCCTACATCCCTGGTCTGTCAGGGTACTAACAACCTGATCTCTAGCCTCAGAATTTAAATTGCAAGTTGGTGGTGCAAATGTACCACCAAAATTGAATTATTGTGTGTAGGTACATTTTCTCACACTTAGAATTTGCCTCCACACATTGAACAATCTAGATTCTGTTAAAATGTTCGATGAACTGGTATAAATAACTACCTACTATATTCATGCATTGAACATTTCAATTTTTGCTTCATTTTGACAGCAATCAAGCAAGGTCTAATGTGCAGCCTGAAAACTGTAACAGATAGGTGCTAGTCCATATAGGCTAAAGTAAAATATAGCACGTATAATTAGGGGCAGCATGGTGGCTCAGTGGTTAGCACTGTTGCCTCACAGGACCAGGGTCGATTCTAGCCTCGGGCGACTGTCTGTGTGAAGTTTGCATATTCTCCCAGTGTCTGCGTGGGTTTCCTTTGAGTGCTTCGGTTTCCTCCCACAGTCCAAAGATGTGCAGTTCAGGTGAATTGCCCATGCTGAACTGCCCATAGTGTTAGGTGCATTAGTCAGAGTGGAAATGGGTCCGGGTGTGGACTCGTTGGGCCGAAGGACCTTTTTCCACACTGTAGTGAATCTAATCTAATCTAAATTGGATAATATATGACACACTTCCTTCCTACACATCCCCATTGTTAAATAAAAACTGCCGAAAATTATAGTTGCTTAGGAAAGTTTATCAGGTTGAATTTCTCATAGGTGAGCTAGCACTGTCATCTGAATTTTACTTTTTTAACTTTAATAAAAAGAACCAGTATATAGAGTTTTGAACATATCCCCCTGTGACTGGCTTTTTATATGATCACATAAAGACTGGACATTACTTAAACGAATGTAGAAAAATATTTCTCACTGTAGAATAATATTCAGTACAGCTATCGAAGGCATATTAGGAAATGAATACTCTCTTCTGACCAAGGTATCAGTTAAATTACCACTACCAGAAGATTCACCAAAGCCACATCAGAATGTCTCTTTGCAAAATCTACATTCACTAGCCCTAGTATTTGTAGCTGGGAAAGTAGAGAATTTTGATTGATGCACCCACCTATCAAAGGATGACAATCATTGCTGATAGATTGCTCATTATTCCGGTGGGTTTTTTTTTGAAGTAGGACATGAATCAGTATTAAATACCTTTTTACAATTATTTAGTTAATCTGTCAGAAGATACACATCATCGATACATTGTACACTGGGCTCCAAGCATACTGCTTTCCACAAACACAGTTACACATGTATATATAGACACATGTAAAGATACATAAGTTTCAACAGGTATTACTGATGGACATCAGCCTTCCATCACCTGAAGTGTGTCCAAGTCCAGCACAAACTATGCACTGAAAGTCAGTTCTGTCGAATGTTTCTCAGGATTTATTTTGGTTGAGATTCCATTGTTGCATTCACAGCTCAAGGTTGCTTCAGAATTAACTAAAATTGGGACTGACTACTTCTCTGTTTAAAAGAGCTCCTTGTTGCTGTATAACTTGGGGAACAATTTCTAGCAAGAATGTATAGAAAAGTAAAAACAAAAATCCAGAAGTTGCTGATGAACTCATAAGCTCCTGTGTAAGCTTTGCAAAAATAATATCTGCATTGCCCTGGCTTTTCATATGAGTGTATTCAGTGATACAATGTTAAAATATTTGCACTGTAGATCAGGACTAAATTCCTTTGAACAGCCAGTTAAGTCTCAAACACCAGCAGAAAACTAACTTTACAGGTATGAAATATCACTACTTCAATTTTAATAAAATAAAAACTTCTTAAAACTAATCTCTTAATATAATCTCCCTTTAGATTGTCAAATGAGGTACAGAAAACATTGAATTCACAATTCTAAATTATTTTTCCTGATTCTGACTCTTCACTGATTGGATAAATAGATATATTAGAATAAAATGGATGCTGAAACTATGAGACAAACAGAAAATGCTGGAAGTATTCCACAGTGTGGTGGCATTCCCTACAGAGAGGGAAACAGGTCATACTTTGGGTGAGAGCTCTTGTATAATTTTGATTGCCAATTTATATCATGAATTATGGTGCAATTTGATGGCTAGAAAAGTTCCAATACTTAAAAAAAAATGCACAGGCTTATGAACATGAAACATATGACAGTGCAGATAACAGAACAATGATGAAAACCATACAAAACTTTCTGCAACGATATCTCTAATAAACAAGAATTTTAAGAAGCATTGTATAAAATGTGCATGTTACAAAATAAAACATCAATTATATCACACATCAAAGTTTATAAAACAGTCACATTTATATATTATAACTTGTTGTAATATAATTTTTTCTTTTACTGTAGCCATAGCTGTCTATATTATGATAGATTATAACACCGCTGATTGGGTACATTAACATGGCCTGTTAATATATGAAAATTTGTAACATCAATCCTAATGTGAAAACATGAATAGCAGAGTGAGATTGACAGATGTAATTTCCCAACTTATATTCAAAAACCTTCATTAGCTTTATATTTTTACCAAAGTTTTCTGTTCCAGTTTTGAGGACAGATGGTGAAACAGGACAAGTTTTAAAGCAGATTTGAAGGTGTTCTTTGGTTGGTGTCATTATTCTCATAATGGTAAAATATTGCAAATTTCCAGTCTCCATGAACAGCCTAAATTAATAGCCTCTTTTGAAATTAACAAATATGACCTATTAGATGTTTTCAGATGACAGCAAGTTTAATAGCTCCTTTGGAAAGAATGAAGTGGTGGTAAAATAGAGGTAACATAACTGAAAGCTTCTGCTGTACCTTTTCAAAATAATCTCAAATAGTGGCTCAGTTTTCAAACATACTCAGCACATCTATGCGTAGTGTTACAAAAGATATGAGTTTTATCTTTGAGATTTAAAATATTTAAATTGTTTTTTTAAAATATCACATCGTAGAGAAGCAGTGCGTTCAAAAGGCCATCACAAAAAACATCCATAAATGTGACATACTACACTATCCAGGCTTGTGGCTTTTGAGAGCCACATGCTGTTAATTAGCATAAATTCTTTGGGTGATCTGTGGTGCAAGCAAACAATTTATTTTAGGGGCATAATACGTACTAGATAGTCAAGGCTTTCATATTTCTGCAGGGCAGGAATTGTGAAGCTTGACAATACATCATATATTGCTTTATTCTGGTGCAAAATACTTTTGATTTTTTATTAAATGCAGTATAATATATTAGTCATTAATAATGTGCTATATCATCAAAATGGCATCATGTTTCATAAGATTGCTTTCTTTATTTAAAAAGCTTAAACTCTTTTGGAACATGCTTCTGCTAAAGAGGCAATATTACCGGAAAATAATGTGGGCATGATGGACTGCCAGGGGGATCAAGGGATTATAAAGTGGGCAGGAAAGTGGAGTTGAGGTCCAAGATCAGCCATGATCATACTGAATGGCATAGTTAGCAGAACATATCACATGGCCTACTCTAGCTCATTCTCTTGAGTTCATGCCCTCTAAATCCAAGAACACAAGTGTGTTCGAATCAGCATGCTAAATACAATGAGTAATCCACTAAATACAGTATCTACTCCCCACCCCTTCCTCCCCAGCAATTATATCAGTGGTGAGAATAGCATTGAGCCACTTGTCTACCCGTTGCCAATTAAGGTCCTTAAGTGGGAAGTTGATACCAACTTAAGAGTCTCATCCTGCCATGACTGCCATTTGACTGGCCATAAGAGAAGCCCCCAGCAAATGATCAGTTTGGCAGGCATGGAAGGGTAGTCATTCTTTAACCTGGCCCATTAGAGGGTTCCCAAGTTGTAACAATGTATGTTGCCCTCTCCTCATTGCCTCGCAAATTGCAACCCAAACCCCTCATTGACTTCCAAATACTTTCAAAGCTCCTACCCAGCTTAATTTACCTCAACAAGTGCAGAGCTAGCAGTAACAACTGTTTCCAATGTTCTACTCAGACAACAGAGCTGTCAGCCTCTGATCAAGGTGGCTTTCCAGTCTAAGAGACAGAAAACTAGTTTCTACCCTGACTGCAGGTGTGACCAGTATTTCCTTGGGCTATCCCCAAGACCCTAACCTGTTAATCAAAATGGCAGAGAAACACAGCATCATAATTCATTTGCACGTGTGTAACTGCATATACCATGGAAATACATTGGTTGAACTGCAGGTACACGACACCATGTTAGGCTATGGTAATGATAGAGACAAAGCTCAGAGAACAGGAAGATTGGGAACTTTTTATTATTGGATACAAGAAATAGATTGGAATAAAAAGAGGGTGGCAGTAAGAAACTATTTTTCGCCATGTAGAGGGGTGATGTAGTTGAGGAATCAAAAACAGAATTGATTTGCTTGCAATTAAAGGAGTAAAGAAGTCCTATTAAGATACTGAATAGAGAATATGGACATCAAATTACAGAAAGATGCAAGAACTATTTAACTGTAATGGAGGTCTTTAATTATTCCAGTATAAACTAGGATAGTAACAGGTCATAGAATGATAGAGATGTACAGCACAGAAACACACCCTTTGGTCCAACTTGTCCATGCTGACCAGATATCCTAACCTAATCTAGTTCCATTTGCCAGCACTTAGCCCATATCCCATGAAACCCTTCCTCTTCATGTACCCATCCGGATGCCTTTTAAATGCTGTAATTGTACCAGCCTCCACCACTTCCTCTGGCAGCAAATTCCATACATGCACCACTCTCTGCATGAAAACATTGCCTTTTAATCCTTTTTATATCTTTCCCCTCTCACACTAAAGCTATGCCCTCTAGATCTGAACTTCACCATCCCAGGAAAAGTTCTTGCCTATTTACCACAACCATGTCCCTCATGATTTGATAAACCTCTATAAAGATCAACCCTCAGCCTGTGATGCTGCAGGGAAAACAGCCCCAGCCTCTCCCTATAGCTCAGATCCTCCAACCCTGGTCAGATCCTTGTAATTCTTTTCTGAACCCTTTCAAGTTTCACAACATCTTTCCAATAGGAAGGAGACCAGAATTGCACACAATATTCCAAAAGTAGCCTAACCAATGTCCTGTACAGCCACAACATGACCTCCCAATGCCCATATGCAATGCCCTGTCCAATAGAGGAAAGCATACGAAATGCCTTCTTCACTATCCTATCTACCTGCGACTCCACTTTCAAGGAGCAATGATGTAGCAAGTGATTAGGATCTGCAATAAAATATTTAGTGTAACACTACCTCTTGTTTTACTGCTATAACAACACCTTCTTCTCCACTGAAGACAAATGTAAAGGATTTATTGTTTCTCCAGTTTCAGTTTGAAAGACTGATTTATTGAATCTGCCTTTGCACTCTCATTGTACACTAAGAAAAAGGTGTTGTTAACAGTAAAACAGGAGGTAGTGTTATATTAAATAAATATTTAGTATGCAATGAGAGTACAAAGGCAGATTCAATAAATCAATCTTTCAAACTGAAACTGGAGAAACAACTGAAGAAGAAAGAATTTGCAGCATTACATAGAGAGACAGGGGCATGTAGGATTAGTGGAGTCACTCTTACAGTGGCCAGGAACAGATTTGATCAATTGTAACATTCTAAAAGGAGGAAGATTTCTTGAAAATGTGTATTACAGATATGTTGCCAATCCCATGAGGAAAGAAAGAGTGCTAAATGTGATTAAGACAATGGAGTGGATGAAGCATATTTCCAATGATTGACTATTTAGAAATAGTGATCCTAATATCATTTTGAATACTTATGAAAAGGAACAAAGAAGAATTGAAAGTGCAAATACTTAGCTAGTTAATTTCTGGGAATTAAAATGAGATCTAGCCCAGGTTTAATAGAGTCAAACTTTGGCGTGCAGAACAGTATGAACAATGGGAAGTCTTCAAGGAAGAAATGTCTGATACAGTTGCAAAGTACTGTAGATGCTGGAAATTTGTGTTGAAGTCAGAAAATATTGGAAATACTCATTGGATCAAGCAGTATCTGTGGAGAGAGAATCAATGTTTCAGGCTGACAATTACCCTTCATGAGAATGTCTCTGTTTTTATTGTCAGAATAGGCATAAGCCTGCAAGAGGGAGAGGGATAACAGCTAAAAGCAGAGCTCCATGTATGATTAAAAATTTAGAGATGAAAACGAAGTGATCAAAAAGGTTTATGACATTTTTGAGGTTGCTGGAAAATAAAAAAAAAATAGATCTAGAAAAGAATAAGATGAGCAAAGGGGAAATGTAAGAAAGTGTAAACAAAAAAGGAGTCCAGATATTGATTGTACATTAAAAAGGTAGTCAGAGACAAGGTAGGGCCAAGTAAGAGACAAAAAGGATTTCAAGTGAAGCAGAGGGTATGGCTGAGGTATTAAATAAATACCTTGCATCTGTCTTAAACAGCAGGATATTGCTAATGTAGCAGTAAAGGTGGATATTCTATCCATATTGGATATGATTAATTTTTATAAAAGTAGGAACATAAAAGAATGGCAGCAACCAAAACAGAAAACTTATCCTGTCAAGTTACTGGTTATTGAATAAGTAAAGGTAGAAATGGAGGTTCTAGCCACAATCTTCCAATCATTCTTAGATTTGGTAATAGACCTAGAGGATTGCAGAATTTCAAATATGTCACATTGGTTTATAAAATAATGGGTGATTAATCCAATAATTCCAAACCTGACAGCCTCATCTTGGTGGTGTGGGGAAAATGAAATTAAGAAAATTGTATGTAAATAAATGCAAATCAGCACAGATTTGTTAAAGGTAAATCATTTTAAAAATAAACTTAATTGAATTCCTTAACAAAGAAATGTTGATTGAGAGATAACTGACTTTCCAAAAAGTATACTTAATATTACTTTAGCTTTATACAAATTTAGTGATGGTAAAACACATTTACAAAATTGCAAATATGCAGGAGAGGGAATGATATGGAGAACTAGGGACTTCAGGTGTTTGGGGAAGCTGTACTTCTGAAAGCAGAGAAGATTAAGAGTAGCTTTAAAATCCCTATAATGTGGAAGCAGGCTATTTGACCCATCAATTCCACACAATCCTCCAAACAGTGTCCCACCTATCCTATCCCTGTATTCCATATGACTAATCCATCTAGCTTGCACATCTTTGGACTGTGGAATAAACCAGAGCATCCAGTGTAAAGTCAGGCAGACTAGTTGCCCAAGGGTGAGATTAAACCGGGCCCTGGCGCTGTGAGGCAGCAGAGCTAACCACTGAGCCACCATGCTACCCTTTGATAGAGGGCATTAAACGTTGCAGGATTTTGATACAGAAACGCAAAAAATTATTTTCAAAGCATTAGAAAAATCAGTAAGGCACAGATCTAAGGTAATAGAGGGAAAAATTAGAAGGGCTAAGATTTTTAAAAATATACCTATTTTCCTTGGTCCGGAATGCCTAGTTGGAATGGGTTGAAGTAGATTTAATAAGGACATTCCAAAGCCAGAACAGAAGAATGGGAGTTTTACCAAACAGCAGAGGGGCTCAATGGCCTCTTTGTGTTGTATCGTTCTGTAAGTCTGAACTGTTTTTAATGTAACATGAAAAGAATAGCGTGACGATTGAATCCAGAATAACATATGCTGTTGAGTCAACCTCTGTTTAAGTCTTGCTGCAAAGCTAGTAAAACCGTCACAAAGCGAATTAAGTAGAATAAATGTTGATTTTATAGTGCTCTCGGTTTTAGGGGAGCGTGGATGTGTTTAAATGTACTATTTTTGATGTCTATGTTTATTTGTTGTCGAGGGCAGTATCTTGGTATCCATGTGTGGACGCCTGGCCCCAGGAGCTAGCTGAATGCACGTCACACAACAATCGTTTTGGCTTCTCGTAACTCGCCTGATTAGAAACACATTCCCTCAGTCCCCATATCTCTATCGCTACTTTAATAACTGGGCAGTGCACCGTGCAGCGAAGATACAGGCACGAACTTCTCCAGTCACCTCCAGTCCGCCATGTATTCAACGTATTGCAACGTCTGGCGGCGAAATTGCAGCTCCTCGTCCATCCTCCCCCAACCCTCTTTGCCGTCCCCCTCCCCCCCAAAAAAAGCAAGACACCCCCGAGACTGTTCTACGATTTGTAAATAACAAAAATGTGACTAGCGTTCTTCGAATTCTATCCCAATCGGCCAGAAAAAAAAGATGATGAATACATTATAGATTAGATTAGATTCCCTACAGTATAGCTGCTGAAGGAAGCAATACATCAAGTAAGTAGAGACTGTACTTAGTGATTGGTAAGTGTAAACTATGCATTGGTGTAAGTAAAGTCTAACATTACAATGTCCAAACTTCAAAAGTAATTCATTCTCTGTAAAACGTTGTGGTACAGCCTAAAGTCGCGAAAGGTGCTATATGAATGCAGGTTCTCTCACCTTTTAACACAGATGCATCTGGCGCATTGTGCAGGTGCATTTTTTTTACATTCTGAACAGTTGATAACATGAAGTATACATTCATTGCTATTTTCACTCCAGTCGAAATGGCTTTCTGTAGACATTTGCTATTTTTAATGCCATTCCTCCCCTCTCCAATGCAGATGAGCATCATATTCCAGCAGCTGCTAAAATCGTTGGGAAATCCTGTGAATACAACGGCACCAGCTATCAGCATGGAGAGATGTTCGTGGCTGAGGGGCTATTTCTGTCTCGGCACCCAAACCAGTGTGCCCAATGCAGCTGCTCGGTAGGTACACAGTCTGCCAAGGACCATTAACAAAAACATGCCATACAAACCTTCAACCTCCTGGCCAGAGTGCTAATATTTCATGTAATTTCAAACGTTTTTAAAGCCACATATAGGGTATTGTTAAGGTTCATTCACAGGATGGGCACCTCACTGGCTACAGGTCAGTTTTTTTTTAACTGCCCATCGTTAATGGACCTGGAGAAGGTGGTGAGGAGTTGCTTTAGTGAATGCTGCAGTTCTTGGGGTGAGTGAGTAAGGACAGCGATGGTGCTGTTAGGCAGATAGCTGCTGGGTTTTGGCCCAGTTATAGTGAAGGAATTGAGAGATAGTACCAAGTCAGGATGGTGTGTGGCTTGGAGAGGATGGTGTTCCAGTACCTCCACTAGCCATGGCATTCTAGGTGACTCTGGCAGTATCTGTGGAGTTTATACCATAAGACCATAAGAAATAGGAATGGTAGTAAGGCCATTTGGCCCATCACGTCCACTCCGCCATTCAATCATGGACGATGGGCATTTCAAAGCCACTTACCCGCACTCTCCCCATACCCCTTAATTCCTTGTGAGATTAAGAATTTATCAATTTCTGCCTTGAAGACATTTAATGTCCCGGCCTCCACTGCGCTCTGTGGCATTGAATTCCACAGGACCACCACACTCTGGCTGAAGAAATGTCTCCTCATTTCCATTCTAAACTGACCCGTCCTAATTCTAAGGCTGTGCCCACAAGTCCTAATATCTCCACCTGATGGAAATACCTTTAAGCCATGCATTATCTTGCAAGTTTCTATTAAATCTCCCCTCAACATTCTAAACTCTAATGAATACAATCCAAGGATCCTCAGCTATTCATCATATGTTAGGCCTACCATTCCAGGGATCAACCGTGTGAATCTCTGTTGGACACGCTCCAGTACCAGAATGTCCTTCCTGAGGTATGGGGCCCAAAACTGCTCAGAGTACTCTAAATGGGGCCTAATTAGAGCTTTATAAAGTCTCAGTAGCACATCACCACTTTTACATTCTAACCTTCAAGATAAATGACAACATTACATTTGCTTTCCTAATCACGGATTCAACCTGCAAGTCAACCTTTACAGAATCCTAGACTAGCACTCCTTTGTACTTTGGCTTTATGAATTTTCTCATCGTTTATAAAATAGTCCATGCCTGTGTTCTTTTTCCCAAAGTGCAAGACCTCACATTTGCTCACATTGAAGTTCATCAGCCATTTCTTGGACCATTCGCTTAAACTGGCTAAATCTTTCTGCAGCCTCCCCATCTCCTCAGAACTATCTGCCTGTCCACCTAACTTCATATCATTGGCAAACTTCATCAGAATACCTCTTCATTGAAATCATTTATATATAAAGTGAACAGCTGTGACCCCAACGCTGAACCCTGTGGGATACCGTTTATCACCATCTGCCATTCCAAAAAAGAACTTTTTATCCCAACTCTCTGCCTTCTGTCAGACAGCCAATCATCAATCCATGCCAGTAGCTCACCTCGAACACCAAGGGCCCTCACCTTACTCAGCAGCCTCCTGCAAGGGCCTTTTGGAAGTGTAGATTGATAACATCCACTGGGTTTCCCTGGCCTAACCTACTTATTACCTCTTCAAAGAATTCTAACAGGTTTGTCAGGCACAACCTCCCTTACTAAATTCATGCTGACTTGTTCTAATTCAACCCTGCACTTCCAAGATTTAGAAACCTCATCCTTAAAGATGGATTCTAGAATTGTATGTGCAGTTGAGGTTAGGCTAATTGGCCTATAATTTTCTGTCTTTAGTCTTGAACCTTTCTTGAACAAGGGGTTTACCACAGCGATTTGCCAAACATCTGGGACTTTCCCTGACTCCAGTAATTTTTGAAAGATTATAACCAACGCCTCTGCTATTTCTTCAGCCACCTCCCTCAGAAACCTACGATGTAGCTCATCCAGGCCAGGAGAATTATCATTTTTTAGACCCTTTAGCTTTTCAAGTACTTTCTTCTTTGTAATGGCCACCATGCTCAACATTGCCCCTTGACTCTCCTTAATTGTTGGGATATTACTGATGCCTTCCACTGTGAAGACTGACACAAAGTATTTGTTTAGTTCTTCATCTATTTCCTTATCTCCCATCACTAGCCTTTCCTTATCTCCCATCACTAGGCATTCTGATGAAGTTTGGAGAGCCCCAATCTCTACTTTTACCTCTCATTTGTTTCTTATGTATTGTAAGAAAGTTTTGCTATCATTTCTAATATTACTGGCTAGCTTACCTTCATATTTGATTCTCCTCCTCCTTATCTCTCTTTGTTATCCTCTGTTTGCTTTTATAGTCTTCCCAATCTTCTGACTTCCCAGTGCTCTTGGCCACTTCATAGGCTTTCTCTTTTTCTTTGATACATTTCCTGGGTTCCTTCGTCAGCCATGGTTGTTTGCCCCCACCCCCCACTACCGGGTCATCTTTCTTTTCTTTGGGGTGTTCCTCTGTATAGTGTCCTCAATTACACCCAGAAAGTCCTGCCATTGTTGATCTACTGTCTGCCCCACTAGGCTGTGCTTCTAGTTGATTTTCGTCAGTTCCTCTTTCATGCCCCTGTAATTACCTTTATTTAACTGTAACACTATTACATCTGATTTTGCCTTCTCTCTTTCAAACTGCAGACTGAACTCTACCATATTATGATCGCTGCCTCCTAAGTGTTCCCTGACTTTAAGATCTTTTGTAAAGTCTGGCTCATTACACAGAACTAAGTCCAGAACAATCTGCTCCCTTGTGGGCTCCATCAAAGCTGTTCCAAAAAGCCATCCTGTAGGCATTCCATGAATCCCCCTTTCTATGAATCCACTGGCAACATAATTCACCCAGTTCATTTGCATATTGGAGTCCCCCATGATCACCGTGACGTTGCCTTTCTGATATGCCCTATCTATTTCCTGGTGAATCTTGCACCCCTGGTCCTGACGATTGCTGGGAGGTCTGTATATAACTCCCGTTATGCATTTTTTGCCTTTGTGGTTTCTCAACTCCTCCCACACAGACTCCACATCACCTGACCCAATATCACTTAGTGCCATAGATTTAAATTTCACTCTTAACTAACAGGGCAACCCCACTCCCTCTGCCCACCTTCCTGTCTTTTCAATAAGTTGTAAATCCTTGGATGTTTAATTGCCAGTTCTGAACCCCCTGCAACCACGTTTCTGTGATGCCTACCACATCATATTCATTTGTGATGATTTGTGCTGTTAATTCATCTCTTTTGTTATGAATGTTTCGAGCATTCAAGTAAAGCACCTTAATGCTAATTTTCTTATCCTCATGATTTCCATCACCTCTACCTAAGTTATCCTTCCTTTTTGCTTCATTCCTAAGTTCGTCTGCTTCGAACTTAAACCCCACACACATGCTAACCTGCTGCTTATCTTTCTACTTGATTCCATAGTCCCTGTTGCTTTCCCTTTCCCTTCCCCTCGACTCAAGTTTAAAGTCCGAGTGACCACCCCATTTATCCTTTTCGCCAAAATACTGGTTCCAGATCGGTTCAGGTGGAGACCATCCCAATGGTACAGATGACCTCAGTTCCAAAACTGATGCCATTGGCCCATGAAAGGGAATCCCTCTTTCCCACACCAATCTCTTAGCCATGTGTTTACTTCCCTAATATTCTTTTCCCTATGCCAATTTGCACATGGCTCGGACAGTAATCCAGAGATTATGACTCTGGAGGACCTGTTCTTCAATTTCCTTCCTAGTGCTTGATACTCCCCAAACAGGTCCTCTATCCTAGCCTTGCCTATATTGTTATTGCCAATGTGGACCACAACAACTGGATCCTTCCCTTCCCGCTCCAGTATCCTTTCAAGCCATTCAGATGTCCGGCATCCTGGCACCGGCAGGCAACACACCATGTGGGACTCCTGATCCGGCTCACAAGGGATACTATCTGTCCCCCTAATTATAGAATCCCCTATAACAACTACTTGCCTTTTTGCTCCCCCCCCTCCCTTGAATGGCCTTCTGCACCATGGTGCCATGGTCAGCTGGCTCATCCTATCCACAGCTCTTTTCCTCATCCATACAAGGAACAAAAGTCTCATATCTGTTGGACAAAGTCGAGGGCTAAGGCTCCTCTACTCCTGAATTCTCCACTCCACGTCACTGTGATGCCTACCACATCATAATCATTTACAATGATTTATGCTGTTAATTCACCTCCTTTGTTACGAATGCTTTGAGCATTCAGGTAAAGCACCTTAATGCTAATTTTCTAATCCTCATGATTTCCATGAGCATAAGAAAATTAGCATTAAGGTGCTTTAGCTGATTGCTCAAAGCATTCGTAACAAAGGAGAATAACAGGAAGGCAGAGTACTGGGTCAATGGAAAGATTCTAGGTAGTGTGGATGTGCAGAGGGATCTTGGAGTCCATGCGCAAAGATCCCTGAAAGTTGCCACCCAGGTGGATAGTGCTGTTAAGAAGGAAAACGATGTGTTAGGTTTCATTGGTAGAGGGACTGAGTTCTGGAACCGCAATATCATGCTGCAACTATACAAAACACTGGTGCGGTCACACTTGGAATATTGTGTATAGTTCTGGTCAGGAGAAAGTGAGGTCTGCAGATGCTGGAGATCAGAGCTGAAAATGTGTTGCTGGAAAAACGCAGCAGGTCAGGCAGCATCCAAGGAACAGGAGATTCGACATTTCGGGCATAAGCCGTCGAATCTCCTGTTCCTTGGATGCTGCCTGACTTGCTGCATTTTTCCAGCAACACATTTTCAGTATAGTTCTGGTCACCCCATTACAGGGAGGATGTGAAAGCATTGGAAAAGGTGCAGAGGAGATTTATCAGGATGTTGCCAGGTCTGGAGGGAAGGTCTTATGAGGAAAAGCTGAGCAATTTGGGTCTGTTCTCATTGGAAAGAAGAAGGCTAAGAGGTGATTTGATAGAAACATACAAGATGATCAGAGGGTTAGATAGGGTAGACAGTGAAAGTCTTTTTCCGAGGATGATGACGTCAGCTTGTACAAGAGGGCATAACTACAAATTGAGGGATGATAGATTTAAGACAGATGTCAGAAGCAAGTTCTTTATGCAGAGAGTGGTAAGGGCGTGGAATGTCCTCCCTGCTAAGGTAGTCAACTCAGCCACATTAGGGAGATTTAAACAATCCTTAGATAAGCACATGGATGATTTTGGGATAGTGTAGGGGGACGAGCTGAGAATAGTTCACAAGGTCGGTGCAACATTGAGGGCCGAAGGGCCTGTTCCCCTACCTGCCTCACTTGCAGTCCCACCCTGTTCCTGATCACTGACTGAATTTGAATTACTTAATCTACCGGGTGTGACTGCCTCCTGAAACAAAGTGTCTAGGGAATTCTGTCCCTCTCAACTGTGCCACAGTGCTTGAAGCTCAGATTCCAGATCATCAATTCTGATCCGGAGTTCTTCCAGCAACCAACACTTGCTGCCGATATGGTCACTGCCATTCACAATGGGACCAGCCAGCTCCCACATCATACAGCTACAGCACATCACCTTTCCAGCCATCTCAACTTATTTCATTAATTTGTACAAATTTATGAGTTAAACAATTGTTAGTACTTCCCTATAGTCTTGTTCAACTAACCAACTAATAGTAAACATTTAATCAATCACACGAAACACAAGAAATATCAGTTGAAAGTTAATGTTTGGAGTCCAGTTATCCTTCTTCAGAAGGTTGACGCTGGTTTCTCTCCACAGATGCTGCCAGACCTGCTGAGTTTCTGCAGCAATTTATTTTTGCTATAGACCATCAGCATTCGCAGTTTTAGTTGTTTTATCATTTGGAGAAGCCTAGGCGATTTATTACAGTGACCTTCGTCATAAAGTACACGTCGAACAAAATAGTAAATCAGATCAGAATGATGAGCTTTATCCAGCTAACAGCACTACGATGAGTAAGCGAAAGCACACACAGACACACACACAGTACTTTCTTGGTTCATGGGTCGATTGTCCTTAAAGTCAAAATATTACAAATAAGCCTGGCAGCTGTGCCTTTAAAGCATACCTGGCTGAGTTCACCCTCGGTAATTACATTGAAAAAACAACCATCTGAGTCTTGAACAACTGCGTCCCTTGTAGCTTTCCATAGCTTGAACGAACGGGATGTGAGTCTAGATAATGATTTTGTAAAATAAAATCGCATGAAAGCCTTACAGAAACTGCTGAATAGGCGGATTTCACTCGCAGGCTGAGCGATCCCTTGCAGCATTTTTTTTTGACATGTCGAATGTTCGAGTCCCAGTACTATTCCCACAGTGGGGAGCCAAAACACACGTCGGCTTGTGGAAATTTATTTGCGAGATTGTTTTTCACTCGCTGTAGCGTCGGGAATGCCAAATTGATGGCGCCAAATTAATAGAAACATTTCATCTTCGCCAAGCTCTTAGGGCGGACATCACACAGTGCTCTCTTTTTATATTTACTTTTGCTCGAGAAAAATGAGAGTCTAAATTAACTCTGTTTACACCCAGACAAGCAATAGCGACCTAAAAGTACCTGGTGGGAGTTGATTTAATGAATAATTTTACCTTTTGGAAACGCAGAACATTTAACTGTTGTAGTGCCTGTTAATAGATTTTGCTTCAAGTGTACTATGTCTATGGTAATGTATCTTCTCGGATACCATTAATAGCACAACTTTAAAAATAGGCAAATGATATATATTTTAAATAAAAGCTTATTCTTAGAAAAAAATGTTGGAACACTAGTATGTTCAGATTGGCTGGAAGATATGTTTTCCAACATCTCTGAGAATATGCTCTTCAGCAGACTGCATTTCTGTTTTGCTTAAGGTCAAACACTGCTTAAAAACACAGGACACAAATCCAGTTTCCGCACAGAAGTGTTAATCTTGTAAAAATTGAGAGGTTAATTACAACAATACATTTCTACGTGCTTGATGATAATCCAGTCATTTGAAACACCCTCACTGTTTTGTGGCCCGCATGTACAATATTGTTTAATGGACTGTCAGTCAGTAAACAGAGTTATGATTTCAGTTCACAATTAATTAATGAGTAACTAAAGCAGAATTTCTCATTATTCCAAATAAAATCTAACACATTCTCTTCAATGAAACAATAGCCAGGCAGTATACTGGGAGCTGTCAGTATGGATTACAGATAATATTCTGCAGGCATGTTTGTCTTGGAATCATCTTCATCCTTTCTTGAACCCTGACTGCAAGCACATCTCCTACGCATCACTCCATTGACATGCTGATGTGTGAGCAGACTATTTCAATGTGGGAAGCCCATACCAACCCTTACGTTCACTTCATTTGTGTCATTTTTACACTTTGGAAACCAGTTATCTGATTCCTGATATCTTGCTTATTTTAGTGGTAGGGAGTAAAATTTCTAATTACTTAATTTTGTTTGGTGGGTGAATTAATTCTGTCAGGCCTGCGAGCAGTAACCTGGCAAATCAGGACCTGCCTGTGTTTTTTTTTGTTGTGCCTCTTAAGTAGATTAATGGCTTCACAATGAATAAAGGAAAGGTGAAGGATATCAGTCTAGTTCTAGAACGTGGATAGTGGGGTCTCTTGTGAAGGAGTAAAGCCCCTACCTCTAGACCAGGAAGCCCAGATTCAGATCCCACCTAGTGATGTGTAATAATATCTCTAGGTTGGTTGGTTAGGAAGTGGGCAGTTGTGGCAAACTCATCTGAACAGCACACTTGCAAAGCTCAATTTGCTGAGAAGCCATTTTTAGATTTTGACAGAATAATTTGTAAATATATGACAACTGAACTAAAACATTTCCTGTTATGCACATGATTGAGTTCTATATTTTGAATTTAGAAACAAAGTCCTGTTAAAGTGTGCATGATCTGGGGGAACAGATTGCATTGAAATCATATTTAAAAGTATTTATTACTAACCTCTAGGCTTTATTTTAGTTGTTCTAACTTAAAAGACCCAGAATTTGACATATCTGTGCTTTCACTTGGGAATTTACACCCCGAGACAACCTCTCCTACCAGCAGAAATAATAAATAAATAATTGCAGCAGAATCCATGTTGAAATGATCCTCAGCCAGAGTAAATAGACAGATTCATTGAATTGACCCTAGCTCACTGGGAGATCTAATTGGTTACTACCTCATTATTTAAACTCCCCTAGCGGAGAGATAAGATAACGTTTAGTGAAAATAAATTAACAGAACTACAAATGCAAAGTAACTGTAACCAATTGTACATTTTTATGTAAATTAAAGCAGTAAGGCTGAAGAAATTTTTTAAAAATTGTTTCAGTTTACTTTATTTTTGCTCAGCTTAGTAATTTTTTAATATTAGTGCCAAAAAGCAATTGAAAGAAATATCTGTTCACTTCAAGGTCACAGGTCTCTGGAATATGATCAGGAACAGGACCCTTAGATGATTATTTTCTCCCCAACACTTGCAGGAAGAATAAGACCTGGACTGTTCTAGAACAGAGACCAACTATATTAACAGCGAGCAAAATCTAATCTAGGACCTTATGGGATTGTATGGTTCAATAATAGATGTTGCCTTTACCCATCAGTCTATGAAGGGATTTTAAAAAAACCTCTTTTTTGTCATTTGTGAGGGGTGGAAATAATTGTTGAAAAATAGAGAGCCAAACCTTCCATAACTTTTTTTTAATATGAGGAGGTTTGATTGGAGCATGCTGGGCTGAATGACCTGATGGTGTGCTGTAAATAGTTTGTAATTATTTTGTATGTCAAGTGCTGATAAACAATGAATATGGATTGGCATTTCTAAATATACAACTCTTCAACAATTTATAAATCACTCTGTCAAGTATTTAAAGTGACAAACCACAACTCACAGAATGCTAAGATAAGTGCTTCAACACATAATAAAGCAGAAAAAAAGTACCAAGAGAACATTTTAAATTATGTACTGAACTACCAAATAGTTGGTATACTAGTCAACATATTGCATAATGTATAAGTCATGTAATTCCGATATGAGGGCTCTTTTGGTGCAGTGGTAGTGTCCCTATGCTTGGGTTTGAGTCTCATCTACTCCAGAATTGTGCCATAACATATTTGAACATGTTGATTAAAAGTTTTTAAATTTTAAATTTACTGTTTCAAAAAATGAACACAATACCATGTTTATGTATTATATTTTTATGCAGTTTATAATAGACAATTCTGACCTACAATATTTCTGGTTAATCACTCATGAGGAATACAAATACTAAACTACCAGATTATCTGATTGGTCAGTTACTTTTCTCTCCATCAATGAAAGTGTGACATAATTAATTTTCTTGGTACAAACCAAAGACTGAAATCCATTAGGCCAATTTTGGCAGAAAGAAAACTACATCTGTATTTTGAAATTATTTAGCAGTCTGTAATATTTTAATAATTTTGTAGTATAATCATAATCAATAGTATTTGCCTGTACTACAGAATGCCATGTGGCCCATCACACCTATTCTGATGCTTTGAAAAAGTGACCACTTAGGCCTAATTCTCTATTTCCCTGTAACTGTATTTTATTATCTTACATTGGTGTTGTAATTACTTCATTGGTGTAACCTTAAATGTATAGTACTGATATAAAAAGCTTTTATGAATCATACCAAATGATAATTTAATCACACCACACCTCTAAATAGGTTACTCATACATATGCTTGTTATGTAATAATTCAGGTTTGTAGCTTATTTCTCATTTTCTGGCTTCTCTCCATATCGTCTAACTTTGCTACATTTATGAAGGATATTTTTAAGATTTTGACTGGCATAAAGACTGACATTTTTTTTGCCTTTTCTTTATCGTGAAGGGTTTGACATCCAGATTAACCCACACTTTTAGCACTGTACCCCTGTGCTCTAGAACATGTTGGCTTATCCATGTACAGGGATGCTGTTATGTAGAATGGAAGAAGTAAAATTTTGTTTTTATTATATCTGCTTTTATTGGTGTATTAAGGATCACATTCTTCAATTTTGTATACTTATAATTTAGCTCAATAATTCAAATTCAGTTTTCTTCTTTGTATTATGTGATTCATGTGCTATAATTCTGTGCAATTTTCTGTGAAAGTTGCAATTCAATGGTTTTCCAGATGCAGCAAAAAGAAGTATATTTAAATATTGAAATCTGGTTCATTGAATCCAAATGAACCAGTACACATGATGTTCATTAATACTAATGACAGTGAGTCAGTGTTTTAATAAAGTGTTTGTGTTGGAAATATGTTTTCATAAGACTTCAGGAATGCTCCTGTGGACTTGAAATGTTAATAGTTTCTTTTCTTTGATGTGAAGGAAGGAAATGTGTACTGTGGCTTGAGGACATGCCCAAAGCTGACCTGTCCATTCCCAATAACTGTTCCTGATTCTTGCTGCCAAGTTTGCAGAGGTAATTTAAATGTCAATCTTTACATGCTTCTGAACACACACAGATAATATATAAATACTTAGTTCATTTTGTACTCATTTCAGAATGCAGCATTTGTTCAACTTTTGACATCTTGAGTCAGTGTCAAGCAGTTTCAGATCAGGTATGACATGTACCAGATGTGGAGTTATGTTCCCTCTACTTTGCCAGAACAGTCTTCAAGAGTAAATCTCAGTAAACCCAAATCCTCAAAATAAACAAATCCTTTTACGAATGTTAGCTCCCTGACTGAGATCAGTAGTTTAGTCCAAATTATTATCAAATTATGAGCAATTTGGAGTTGTAGATTTCTGCTCACCAGGAATTAACTTAAGATTAATCTCATTTCATGTCTTCCTTCATTTGAAATTCAAAGGGACATTATTACCAAAAAGCGTTTGTAATTAAAAAATACATTTGAAGAACAGAAGATACAATGTCACAAATCAAAACTATATCATAAGAATCTTGTGGTGGACCCCACTAGGGAACAAACAATGCTGGATGCAATGTTGTGCAATGAGGCAGACTTGATAAGGGAACCTAAGGTGAAGGAACATTTAGGAGGCAGTGATCATAATATGATTGAATTTACTGTGCAAATTGAGAAGGAGAAGATAGAATCAGAGGTAACAGCATTGCAGCTGAATAAAGGCAACTACGGAGGCAAGAGGGAGGACCTGGGTAGAATTTACTGGGAGAGGAGCCTAGCAGGAAAGACAGTGGAACAGCAATGGCAGTAGTTTCTGGGAGTAATTCAAGAGACACAGAGATTCATCCTTAGGAAGAAGAAGCATGGTACAGGGAGGATGAGGCAACCGTGGCTGACTAGGGAAGCCAGGGATAGCATAAAAGCAAAATAGAGTGCATATAATGTGGCGAAGGGCAGTGGGAAACCAGAGGTTTGGGAAGCTTACAAAGACCAACAAAAAAAGAAATAAGGAGGGAGGAGATTAAATATGAGGGTAAGCTAGCCAGTAATATAAAGGAAGACCTTAAGAGTTTCTTTAAATACACAAAGAGCAAATGAGAGGCAAAAGTGGACATTGGCATGCTGGAAAATGGTGTTGAAGAGTTAGTGTTAGGGAACAAAGAAATGGTTGAGAAACTGAATAATTCCACAACAGTCTTCACAGTGGAAGGCAATTAATATCCCAAAAATTCAAGAGAGTGAGTGGGCAGAGCTGAATATGGTGACCATCATCAAGGAGAAGGTGCTAGAAAAATTGAAGGTCGATAAATCATCTGGACCAGATGGACTACACCCCAGAGTTCTATGGGAGATAGCTGAAGGGATAGTGGAGGCATTAGTGGTGATCCTTCAGGAATTGCTAGAATCAGGGAAGGTCCCAGAGGACTGGAAAATCACTAACGTGACACCCCTGTTTAAAAAAGGAGTAAGGCAAAAGACGGAAAATTATAGACTGATTAGCATAACCTCGGTCGTGGGTAAGATCCTGGAATCCACTGTGAGGGATGAGATTTCTGAATACTTGGAAGTGCATGGTAAAATACGGTAAAATCAATATGGTTTTATCAAGGGGAGGTCATGCCTGATAAATCCACTAGAATTCCTTGAGGAAGTAGCAACCAGGTTAGACCAAGGAGAGACAATGGGTGTTATCTACCTGGACTTCCAGAAGGCCTTTGACAAAGAGGCTACTGAGTAAGATAAGGGCCCATGGTGTCAGAGTCAAGGTGCTAGCATGGATAGAAGCTTGGCTGTCTGACAGAAAGCAGAGAGTGGGGCCAAAAGGGTCTTCCTCAGGATGGCAGCCGATGACTAGTGGTGTTCTGCAAGGCTCCGTGTTGGGATCACAACTTTTCACTTTATACATTAACAATCTAGATGAAGGAACTGAGGGCATTCTGTTTTCAGATGATACAAAGATAGTTAGGGGGACAGGTATCATTGAGGAAGTAGGGAGGCTGCAGAAGGATTTGGACTGGTTAGGAGAGTGGGCAAAGAAGTGGCAGATAGAGTACAATGTTGGAAAATGTGAGGTCATGCACTTTGGTAGGAAGAATAGAGGCATGAACTATTTTCTAAATGGGGAGAAAATTCAAAAGCCTGAAGCGCAAAGAGCCTTGGGAGTTCTAGTCAAGGATTTTCTTAAGGTAAACTTGGAGCATGAGTCAGAAGTTAGGAAGGCAAATGCAATGATGTCATTTATTTTGAGAGGACGTGAATGTACTTTTGAGGCTCTGGTCAAACCACATTTGGAGTATTGTGCACAGTTTTGGGCCCCATACCTCTGCAAGGATGGACTGGCCCTGGAGTGTGTTCAGAGGAGGTTAATGAGAATGGTTCCAGGAATGAAAAGCTTAACATATGAGGAATTTTTGAGGCTCTGGGCTATACTTGGAGTTTAAAAGGATGAGGGGGAATCTAATTGAAGCTTACAGAACACTGAATGGCCTGGACGGAGTAGATGTTGGGAAGATGCTTTCATTGGTAGGAGAGACTAGAATCCAAGGGCACAGCCTTAGCGTAAATGGAAGACCTTTTAAAATGGAGATAAAGAGAAACGTCTTCAGCCAGAGAGGTGAATCTATGGAATTCATTGCCACAGAAAGCTATGAAGTTCAGGTCATTGAGTATAATTAAGGCTGAGATAGGTAGGTTCTTGATTGTCAAGGGGATCAAGGGTGGCAGGGAGAAAGCTGGAGAATGGGGTTGAGAAACCTATCACCCACGGTTGTGTGGCTAAGCAGACTCGATGGGCTGAATGGCCTAATTTCTGCTTATGGTCTTAACATAAGAAATAGGAGCAGGAATTAGTCCTTTGTTCTTTCAAGCCTGCTCCACCATTCAATAAGATCGTGACTGATCTGATTATGGCCTTAATTGCCCTTTCCTATCTGCCCCGGATCAAAACAAAATCTGCCTAACCCTTCCTTGAATTTATGCAATGATCCATCTTCCAGTATCCACTGAGGAAAAAAAAAATCCAATTACCCACTGACTGAAGAAATTGCTCCTTTTCTTCATAATTTGAAACACCCTTATTTTCAAACACTGCAACTGATAATAGGTATCCCCTAAATATGGAAACATCCTCACAGTCTCTACCCTGTCAATGTTATGTGTGCTGCACTTAAAATGAACAGAAAAAGAGAGCTCTTGTCCATCTTCAAAAAAGTTTGGCAAAGACTTTTTCACAACCAAACTGGCCTGTAGGAAATATTTCTTATTAGTTTATTTGCTAAATATACAAATTGGGTAGCTGAAAATTTACAAAGGGCATTATAATAACGTATTGGTGTCTAAAATATTTAATGAATTTTTCATCCAATGGTACTCGTTGCTTCTGTCTGTTGAATGCTCTCCTTACGAGGCGGGACCATTTCCAGAAGAAATATGGTAACTAGTGTTTACTCAAATATTCTAGTATGTTTCCCATTTCTGAACGTGTACATTGTTGACAGGAGAAGGAGACTCATCGTGGGACACAGCAGGTGCAGAAATATTTCGGCCACCATCCAACAGGGAAGCAGTAAGCAACTGAATACAATTCCTAATATAATACTGGAGGTGATGTTTCAAAATATGTTGAAATTAGGCGAGCAGGCTTTATTTCCTATGAAGCAGTACAAAAAACACACAAAAGTCAGACATACAACTGTTTTTTTTTATTTAGCTACACCACATTTCACCTTCCAAGTCATTTATCTGAATAATTTGACAATCAAATGTAGTAAGCAGTCTACATAGAATGCCTTTGCTAGCAAATAACATCAAATTTGCTATTGATTTTTTTTTGACTAGTTTTGATGTCACATGAAAATATTTTCTGCATATTGTATCTGTTCTTGATTATCTCATTGACAATGCTTTTGGATTATTCTATGGTATATTGTGATTAATTGCTTTAATCCTCATGATTATAAACCATCAGCACAGCCACCATGCTCATTGTCTACATATGTGAATATTTTGTAACTTCTTCCTACTAATTCAACCTTATCCCTCTTTGAATGTTTAACAACACAAACTGGAAACATGTGTTGGGTACATTTCAGAACAGGTCACATTACCTCCTTCTTTCCTCCACTTCACCCTAAAGACACAGTCCTAAAATATAACAATCTTACAAAACAAATATAGGCAATATTTTACCATCATTCAATGACAACAAAAATGTTTTGCCAGCTGATTGTATTGTCCATGCATTGATAGTCCAATAGATAAAAGTTTATTTTGTGCAATAATTCATTTCTATAGCACTCCTCAGATAAAATCACTTAAAAAGTATTTATACTGAGGGAGCCTGAAGTTGATGCTTAGCTGGTTGAGGAAGGGGTAGAACTTCTAGGGTTGAAGCAACATGGCTGAAGGCAAGGAATGTTGAAAGTTTTTGAAAGGAAGGTAGGAGATGACAGGTATTCAGGAATTACACAGTTCAAAGATCACTCCAGGGGCAAAATGAAGGGACTGGGCATAAAGCATGGTAGCAGTGAAGGGCACTAACAGTATAAGGAGGTGACCAAAATAGGGTGGGCCAAAATTATGAAAGTGAAAGTGAACAGTCAATATTCAATTACCTGCGTAGAAAGGACAAGTGGAATATGTGGAACCTTGTTCCGTGATGATTCTGCATATTTTGTAATTTATGCAGGGTAAAGTTTGTATAGAACAATGTTTAAAGGGTAAGCTGCAGGGTGGTAATGGTAAGGATTAAGGTCTTGCCAGAAGTAAATTGAAATGGCACAGGGAGGCTATGTTACAAAGGTGAAAGAAGCAATTTTATCAATGGAACTGCAAATGTAGATTCATGTAGTATGCCATATTTGCATAGAACCAGATTTACCTGAGGCCACAGTTAGGGAGGTTAGTGAAGTTGAGATCAGAGGGTTAGAGGAATGTGTTTTCAAAGAAAATTGTTTTTTTGTTGATTGGTAGAAAACATTTTAATTTATTGTAAGCACAATTAACAAGATATAGAAGCAGTTTTGGAGTTGATGCAGAAAGCGGAAAGGTAAAGATGGATGTTAGTATGAATGTAAAATCTGATCTAGTGATGATCAAACATGATTAAATAGCGATGATTACACATGATATGATTGAAGAATAGAATATAATAATCTTGAAGAGGAGGAACCAAGGATATAGAGATGAGGCAGACCAGAGTGTGTATCTCGGCATAGGAAATAGAATAATCCAGAGATATTCTTGGATGTAAGTGAAAATAAGGGGAAACTGGTTTAAAGACAAGGATTGAGGACAATAGAATTGTTGAAAGTCTCAATTTTTAGAAGATAAATTGCAGAGCTGAGGAGATACAGATAATCACATGCAATAATTGGTTGACAGAAATTGTGTAGGAGAGACACAGGAAAAGGGAAACAGAAGAAAATCAGAATCAATAATGTGCGACAGGCAAATTGAAAGGAGTGGGGACTTGAATAATTGTGAAATTCAGAATAAAACTGAGTGTAATTTAAACACACTGACAGTGAATGAACAGGCTAATAGTGAATGAAAGATTAACAGATTTTGACAAACCGTGAAAGTAAGTGCAAAATAAAGAACATTCTGTCAATACTCAACAGTTTTTGGAACATCTGTAGAAACAGAGTTAAAGGCCCAAATTTTCAAAGAGTGTTGCAGACTCCACAGACCTTTAAAAATGTGGGGGAATCCCAAATCTGTAAATCTCAATTTAATTTCCAATGAATTCCATTTTTTTCCTGTTGGGAAAAGGCACGACTCCCATGTGAGAGAAATTTGAACTCAGCAGGACCATTTGAATGGGGTGCAGAGTTTAAACAGACCTAATTTTCACCAACGTGATGGGTGTAAGAGGACATGGTGGTGAGTCAGGGTGCATGAATTGACGTTGGAACATAGATTTGGCATGGGGAGTAAGTAGGGTATGATAGAAGGTGTGGCATGAATATTAGAGGGCCTGAAATTTCCTTTGACACGTAAGTGTCAAAGCACTGAGACAATCCATTTAAACAGGCTTAGCACTTGGAAAACCATGTGATCTAGTATGATCTGTTTCTGGGATGGTAGGCACAGCTCTATACTGCATACAGTCATTCAGGACGAAAGATCCCAGCATTTGGAGGAGTTTCTCCTGCACTGCCCATCTCAGGAGTAAATATTCAGGCTAGTGTTTCAGGTCAATTACCTATCATTAAACCCTGACCTGAAATGTTAGCTATGTTTGCACCTCCAGATGCTGCCTGACCTGTTCACCAGAATTGTATTTTATTCAGATTTCCAACATTTGTTGTACGTTGCTTTTGTGTTAATAGCCTTCTGTATTTTCCCTCAATATTAAATATACTTTTCTGCATACTTTCTCATTTTGAAACTGGATTTTCTTTGCAACAAGATTAATCCAATCAAAATCTTCAAGTGATACGGAGCAGTACTTGAGCTCCTAGCATTTTAAACTTAATATTACAAATCATATTGAAATAACTGGGTTCCTTCATCTTGATTTTTAATTTTAAACAGAATCAAGCATTTGACTCAAAGTGCAATAGCTGAAACTAATAAACAACGAAAAGGAGAAAAATGGAGACAGCGTCTGAACTTATTCAAGTTGAAGTCAGACAGACGTGCCAGTGCACCAAATTTAGAAGTAATGTAAGAATTGTTCAAACAGAAACTGTTCAAGCTCAGGTCAAGATTTTATTAAATCAAACATACTTTTGGCAGAATGCTTTGCGAACAAAAAAAACCAAAATCTTTCATAAACAACGCTATGCGTCCATGAACGTTCTGGTCTTACATCCCAGCAGAAGTCACTGGGAAAACACAGTTTTAAACTAATGTTTACAAAATGAACAAATGATATTGAAATAAATTTAAACACTTGAAACACCAGCTTTCTGGCACGTTCTTAGTTTTGCACTGAACAGTTTAATGCTAAAAAGGGAAAGATTCGGTGAGTGCACAATTTTTTTTTAACTGTAAAAGCTATGATAGTCACCAAGAAATCAAACTTAAATTTAGAATAAACGATTTTTAGCCAAATAGTGTGACTATGGAACTCACCATCAGGCAGTACTTGTTGTGAATAGTTAAGATATATGTAAAGGAACAAAAAAAAGCACTTGCTGGAGAAATTCAGCAAGTCTGTCAGCATCTGTGGGTAGAAAGCTGAGTTAACATTCCAAGTCTGTTGATCCTTCGTCAGCATCTAATCAGATCTAATCTAGTCAAATCCTACCATGATGCCATCTTGTACCAGTTCATAGTTCGACCCTTTCCCCTTTCAGCAGCCAGGCCAGTTTAACAATAGCCACTAGCTCCTAAGGACACAGGAGAAAAAATAAAATCTAATTACGTCAAGTTCCTTTTTGCAGACTAAAGTCTTTTGAGAAAAAAACACTGTCACTCATTAAAAGAAATGTTGACAGCTGTAGACAGATTTTCCACTTTTTGACAAGTCGAAACAGTTCTTGACAGTTTTTGATATTTCTTGATGATTGTTGACACTTCTTGATAGGTCATCAAGAGTTTGACAGGAATTTTACAGATTTGACCATTACAAGGAGTATATAATCTGTTGTACAGTTAACAATCCCAAAGAGTACCTGGATAACCTCTCCACAGCATCCAACATAGAGGTTCAATATAATCTGTGACCATACCTGCAGAGGTACTTCTGCTCAGCAAACAAAGTGCTCTTGCTTTCCAAAGCAAAGACATTTGTTTTTACCTGGTCTAATCTCCACATTCCAATTTTCAGACAGCAGGTATTCCAAAATCTGATTTGAGTGTAGGCAGCTGATCATTTAAATGGCCAGTTCCCTCTGTGATCTACGCATGCATTAACCACAGCACATGTCCAATGCCACTCTAAATCCCATCCATGAAAATGGGAAATGCCTGATTTGATGGCCAGACATAGGATTTCCAGTGTCTTTCACATTGACCTTGTATGTTCTGATATATGTGTAAGTGCAAAGAAGCTGACTCTACTGAGCTCTGAAATGCTTAGTGCAGGCCATTCAGGTTTTGTCAGTAATACACTAGTCAGAAAGGAAATACACATTTTTATTGATGTATTGAGGCATATTAGCTGAGATACATAGAACACATTATATTTTTGACACAATGGACAGAAATTGGACTTTATTGCACCATTCTATTGGAGTAAAATTCATGTGATGAGAGTTAAGTTTTAGGACCAAAATCTATTGCTCCTTAAAAGTCCAACAAAATATTGAATTGGATCTTTTTGTGGACACCCTGGTGGTCTCCTCAAACAGACATTAGGCTGCTTATAAATGTAACTGAGGGTCCACCACCTTTTTTGAGCCCTCTTTTGGGAAATTATCCAGCAATGAGTGAGGCAAGAGCTGTGCTTGGTCTGCTTAAAATTCCCAAGTGGATGCTAACTTGTTTTAAGAAACATTCAAAAATCACTTATGTGGAATAGGGAGGGGTGAAGTGTTTATCCAACTTCCCAGCCCCTGCAAAGCCGCTGGAATTCAGGCCCTTTGGAAAAATACTTTGCTCAGCCCAAACAGATTTGAACAGATCTAAATGTAAAGTTTCTTTTCCCTGCAGAGGCCTGAACTTAGCGTGTCTACAGGTCCATTAGGGTCTGCATGGGCCAAACAAGAGTTTTTCCAAAGGCTCTGAATGGACCAATAGGGTTAAGTATATCCGAAAACTAAAAATATTATTTAAGCCACGAAACAAAAGGATTCCCAATGTGTTGCCATCTTTTTCTAACAGATAGAAGCATCATTAACTCACTCAAATAATAACAACCTGGATTTTATGGCGAGAGTGAAGAAGCAATGCCTAGTTTGCCTTAAGAGAAAACCTATCACAAAGGTATAAGAAACTCTATCCTATTGATCTCTTCCATCCTTCGAATCTTTCCCCATCTGTTAAGGTTAGGTAGTGACCAGGTATAGCGAGATAATTAAAATACTCACAGTAGGCAAAACATGAACTAAAAGATACGAATTATAATTCCCTTTTTAATGACTTTACAGAAGACAAATTAAAGATTGTGACAAGCACATGGGAATATGGTAAACACTGGAATATAATAATAACACTTAAAATGCCAAATATTTAAAAGTCATTTTGTCTTTTATTTTATCCCTGTAAGTAGTATTCTACATTGTTCATTTAAAAATGTTCTTCTGAGCGAAAGGGACTCCACACTGATAAAAAAAGTTGTCAACATCGCAGAGGTAGTTTAGCAACAATTTTGACCTAGGATGCTGGTAAAACCTCTCACATTTTCTCAACAAGATATATCGACAGCGGTTTTTATAGCAAGAGTATATGAGAAAAGTTCACATTAAATCAGAAACATTCCATAGACTGCATCTATAAAGACAACAAATGCCCTCCTTATGTAGGAGCAGGATATTACTCACTGTGCCTTCAGATTTCTGATGTGTGGAGGTGCTAGAAGTTGCTGTCAGTTTCAAAGAGTTCTAATGCCATGCGCTGAGTACTTACATTGACAAATTTCTGGCCATTATATTAATGAGGCCCAATTTCATCATCCAAAAATTATGTGTTAAGGTAATTACAACGTAACAACCTTTGACTTTGATTTATATTAGCATTATGCAGTTACTATTACATTATGTAGTTAAACATTATCACATTATGTAATTGCAAATTGAGTAAAAATGTTTTGTTAAATTTTCATATGGTGGAAATACATTTTCAATTCAAAACCTGAATTCAAATTGACATCTATTTGTGTTCCTATTGTCATTTAGTGGTATTATCTAATGTGGGACAGAAAGTAAACCAAACAACTATGGATGTTGGAAATCTGAATCAAAACAGAAATAGCTAGAGAAACCCAGTGCATCTGGTAGCATCTGTGGAGAGTCAGCCGAGCTAAGGTTTCAGGTCCAATGACCCTTTTTCAGAATTGTTTGTAACTGATTGTAGCATCTCGTTTTCTGCTTGGGAGCCCTGCAAATTCCAGGATCAATAGTGAGTTCAATAATTATAGGGCCTGAGTATCTTCTTCCATGTCCTTCCACCAACCCTGAAACACCAGGCCTTGTCATCATATGGGCTGCTGCCACAACCAACCCATTGTTTAATAATAATGATCCCCATTAGCACCTATTCATTGTCCCACGCTGACCTTTACCCAGTGCTTTATCTGCACAACTGTTGTTCTCTCTCTCTGGGATCCATCTCCATCTGTCATTTACTTCTACTCCCTTTCCCCACCCTATCTTCAGCATTTATACCAACCTTTTCCTATCTACAGATAGCTCTGGAGAAGCATTATTGGACTTGAAATGTTAACTGTAATTTCTCACTGTAGATGTTCCTAGACATGCTGAATTTCTCCAACAATTTCTAATTTTGGGACAAAAACCTTGTTGTTGATTTTCTTTAGCTAAATGCCTTGTTAAAACTGCCTGTGCTGAGTTCAGATGACCATGTTACCCTGCAATGTCTACATTCTAACTCCATGGTTTATTTGTATTCATTCATGAACTGTGGTCTTCACAAGCTGCACTATCTTTTTTTTTCATTCATTCAGAGGATGTGGGCATCACTGGCTTGGCCAGCAATTATTGTCCATCCCTAATTGACCAGAAGGCAGCTAAAGTCAACCACATTGCTGTGGTTCTAGAGTCACATGTAGGCTAGACCAGATAAGAATGGCAGTTTCCTTCCCTAAAGGATATCAGTGAACCAAATGGCTTTTCCCAAAAATCAACAATGGTCTCATGATTATCATTAGACACTTGATCCCAGATTTTTATTGGATTCATCTGTTATAATAGGATTTGAACATTACTCTTTGGATTATTAATCCAGTGATAAAACCACTAAGCCATTGCCTCCCCATTGCCCTTGAGAAGGTAGTGATGACCTGCTTTTTGAGTAGACTCAGTCTATTGGTGTTATACAGTTAGAGAGGGAGTTCCAGGATTTTGACCCAGTGATACTCAAGGAATACCAACTCAGTATGATGATTGGCTTGGAAATTAACTTGCAGGTGATGGTGTTCCCATGTATCTGCTGTTCTTGTTTTTCTTGATGGTAATGCTCATGGATTTGGAAGATGCTGTCGAAGGAGACTTGATATAAGATTTAGGACCAGAAGTAGGCCACTCAGCCCATTTAGTCTGCTCTGCCGTTCAATGAGATTGTGACTGATCTGATAATTCCACCTTCCTGCTTTTTCCGGGGAACCCTTGATTCTCTTACGGTTTAAAAATCTGTCTAACTGAGCCTTGAATATAATTAATGACCCAACCTCTATAGCCCTCTGCAGCAAAGAATTCCATAGTTTACTTACTTTTTTGGAGAAGGAATTCCACCTTATTTCCATCATGAGTGGGTGACCCTTTACTCTGAGATTATGCCCTCTGGTCCTGGACAAGGAAAAGCCAACAATTCTATTCTCCCCTGAAAAAACCCCTAAGAAATTTCTTTGTTTCAATAAAGTCATTCTTCTAAACTCCAGTAATGCAGGTCCAATCTGATCAATATTTTTCATAGGACAATCCCTCATATCCAGGATCATCACAGTGAACCTTCTCTGGACGTATATCTTTCAATGTCTGCATATTTTTCCTTAGAGAAGTACACCAGAACTGTATACAGGATTCGAGGTCTTGCCTAACTAGTGTTTGAATAGTTTTTGCAAAATTTCCCAATTTTTATACTCTATTCCCTTTGAAATAAAAGGGCAACACTCCATTTGCCTTCCTTGTGCCTGCTGAACTTAAAATGCCAGTTTTTAAAAATGATTCATGCACAAGAACTTCCAAATCCCTTATTCAAATCTCTATTTGAATAATACTTAACTCCTGTATTACTCCTGCCAAAGTACCTTACATTTTCCAACTTTACATTCCAGCTGCAAAGGTTTTGCCCATTTGCTTAAGCTGTCTCTATGTCTTGCAATCTCTTGTGACATCCTCACCGCTATCATCCCACCTATTTTTGTGCCAAGTGCAAGCTTGGTTGTATTGTATCCACTTTTCTCATCCAAGTTAATAATATACACTGTACATAATTGTGGCCTCAATGTTGATTTCTGTTGTACTCCAGTAGCTACAGGTTGCCATCCTGAAAATATCCCCTCACCCACCCCGCAACGTATGCCAACTCATTTTCTTCTTTCAGTTGGTGAATCCTGTATCCATGCTGATATACCATCTCCATCACCGTGAGCACCATATTATTAAGTAACCTGACAGAAACCCAAATATATTACATCCACTGCTTCCCCTTTATTTATTTTGCGTGTCACCTCCAATTCTAAGAATTTTTTGGCATGATTTTCCCTTTGTGAAGCAATGCTGGCTCTGCTTGTACATCTAAATGCTCTGCTATGACATTCTTTAAAATAAACTCTCAACATTTCCCAATAACTGATGTTAAGCCAACTGGCCTATTTAGTTAATTTATTTTTAAAAACTTTCCTTTTTAAACAAAGGTATTATATTGGAAGTTGTCCAATCCTGTGGTAGCTTTCCAGAATCTGAGAGTTCTTGAAAAATTGGTACCATTGTATCCATGATTTCTGTAGCTATGTTTTATAATATGGGATGCATTCCACTAAGTCCAAGGGTTTTATTCATCTTTAGCCCCATTATTTTCCCACCATTCTTTCTCTGGCGATAGTTATTGTATTTATTTCCTTTCCTCCTTTTGTCCTTTCATTATTTATCATTTTGGAATCTTATTAGTGTACTCTATTATGAAGACTGATGCTTATTGCACTGAAGTGTTTGTTCAACTCCACTGCATTTCCTTGTTCCACATTGTTATTTCCCCAGACTCGTTCTTCAAGGGGACTATATTTACTTTTTCCTGTCTCTTGCTTTTTATACAATTAGAGAGGCTCTTGCTGTCTGGATATTATTTGGTGGATTTCTGCAGTGTACTTCGTAAATGAACAAGCTACTGAGTGCAGGTGGTAAAAGGGATAAATGTTTGTTGATTTAGCATCAATCAGGCAGGCTGTTTTGCCATTGATGGTGTCAAGTTTCTTGAATGTTACTGGAGCTGCACTGATCCAGGCAAGTGGGAGCATTTCATCCCACTGCTGATTCAGAGTCATAGAATCATAGAGGTGTACAGCATAGAAACAGACTCTTCAGTTCAACTCGTCCATGCCGATCAGGTATCCCAACCTAATCTAGTCCCATTTGCCAGCACTTGGCCCATATCCCTCTAAACCCTTCCAATTCATATACTCATCCAGATGCCTTTTAAATGTTGCAATTATACCAGCCTCCAGCACTTCCTCTGGCAGCTCATTCCATGCATGCACCACCACCTGCGTGAAAATGTTGGCTCTTAGGTCCCTTTTATATCTCGCCCCTCTCACCCTAAATCTAAGCTCTCTAGTTCTGCAGTCCCCAACCCCAGGGAAAACACCTTTTCTATTTATCCTATCCATGCCCCTCATGATTTTATAATTTGGAGATGCCCATGTTGGACTGGGGTGTACAAAGTTTAAAAATCACACAACACCAGGTTATAGTCCAACAGGTTTAATTGGAAGTACACTAGCTTTCGGAGCAACGCTCCTTCATCAGGTGATAGTATAAACCTCTATAATTGATTTTATAAACCTCTATAAGGTCACCCCTCAGCCTATGATGCTCCAGGGAAAACAGCCCCAGCCTATTCAACCTCTCTCTATAGCTCATAACCTCCAATTCTGACAACATTGTTGTAAATCTTTTCTGAACCTTTTCAAGTTTCACAACATCCTTCTAGTAGGAAGGAGGCAAAATTGCACACAATATTCCAAAAGTGGCCTAACCAACATCCTGTGTAGCCGCAACATGATCTCCCAACCCCTATACTCAATGCTCTAACCAATAAAGGAAAGCGTACCAAATACCTTCTTCACTATACTATCTACCTGCAACTTTCAAGGAGCTTTCAAGTGAACTAGCACTCCAAGGTCTCTTTGTTTAGCAACACTCCCAAGGACCTTACCATTAAGTGTATACGTCCTGCTAAGATTCACCTTTCCAAAATGTAGCACCTCACATTTATCTAAATTAAACTCCATCTGCCACTCCTCAGCCCAATGGTCCATCTGATCAAGATCCTGTTGTAATCTGAGGTAACCCTCTTCACTGTCCACTACACTTGTAACTTTGGTGTCATCTGCAAACTCACTAACTATACCTCTAATGTTCATATCCAAATCATTTATTTAAATGATGAAAAGTAGTAGACCCAGCACCAATCCTTGTGGCATTCCAATGGTCACAGGCCTCCAGTCTGAAAAACAACCCTTCTTCCTTCAAGCAGTTCTGTATCCAAATGGCTAGTTTTTCCTGTATTCCATGTGATCTAACCTTGCTAACTGGTCTCCCATGGAGAACCTTTTTGAACGCCTTGCCATAAAGCTCATAGCCACTGCTCTGCCCTCATCAATCGTCTTGTTGGTGGAGGAAAGGCTTTGGGTAACATGGAGTGAGATATCCATTGCAGTTCAGTTTCTGATTAAGGGTGGCTCCAGGATAATTATAGTGGGAGCTTCAATGATAACAATTCCATTAAATATAATGGGGTGATGGTTCGATTCTCTCTTCTTGGAGATGCTCAATGTGTCTTACATGTCTTAAATACTACTTGCCAGTTTATTCAGCCCAAACCTGGATACAGTCCAGGTCTTGCTGCATTTGGTCTGGATTGCTCCAGTATTCAAGGAGGCACAAACGGTGCTGAACATTTTACAATCATCAGTGAGCATCCCAATTCTGCCCTTGTGATGTCGGGAAATTCAGTGATGAAGCAGCTGAAGCTGGTTGGGTATAGGACACTGCGCTGAAGAAATCCTGCAGAGCTCTACTAGAGCTGAGATTGACCTCAATCAACCACAGCCATTATACTTTGTGATAAGTATGACTGAACTAGTGGAGAGGTTTTCCCTGATTCCCCTTAACTCTTGTTTTACAAGGGCTCCATGATGCCACTCAGTCAAAAGTGAGGCTTTGATGTCACATTCAAGCCATATTTCAGCAAAATCTAATGATCAGTAGAAGCAGAAAACACATGTCACAAAAAACTTGAAATAGTAACACCTGCCAGGTAACACACGGCCAGTCAATGGCCATTGAAAATCCATTGTGCAAAGAGCATGATTTTGAGGGAATATTGTAATGTTGAAAACTTAATAATAATACTAGGAAGAAATTGTTGCTTCATACTTGGAGCAGAATGTAATATGTAAAATCAGAATACTTTATTTTGTGTTTCAGGACAACATGCACATTTGAATTAATGGCATTCTAACTTTGTTCAAATAGAGACATTCATACCAGAGGACTCAATACGAATCATGGGGAGGTTCTGCAAGCTCTAGTGCCAATTTACCCAGAATTTCCAACTCGAGGATTCATCAAGGCTTGCTAACAGATCCGCAACAAGGGTCTGGTACTATTGTGCAAATAGTGATTGACAATAAGCACAGACATGGCAGAGGTAATAAAATTTCACAAGTTAAGTGCTAAGCAATTGTTTTTGCATTATTGATGTTTTTAATTGAAGTCAACATATGTTGGTAAGTGAGAAACAACTGAAAGGACCATCAATGCTCATTCTATTAATTATATGATTCAGTCTTAATACTTCAACATGAGCAATGTAAGATCCTGAGAAGGAAGATGAAAGAAGTGACCAACTTCATAAAAAGATGTTAGCAAGCTCTTTCTAAACCCTATAGGATATTCAGGAAACTTTCACAAAGAGAATGACATGGTCCCTATGATAAACCCAAACCCTGCACACTAAATAGCACAAGGCCGCTAGTACTCACTGGAAAACAGTTTAGTAATTGTAATCTTGAACGTATATGCCCGTTAAGAAGCTTTTGAAAGAGTATGATGGCCACTGCTTTTCAGCCACTTCATTACACACTCGAGCCCCTTGTTGGATCTTTCAAAAGTCAAAGCTTTTCCAGAGGTGTTGGGACTTCAATATCACCTCTGGGACCCTGATTTTTAATTCTCACCCATACCGGGTGCCTATGCCATAGCCCTTTGAAAATGTTTGCTTTTTGTAGCTGTGTCATGTTTCTCCATTGGATAAATTGTTTTGAGCTTGATCATATTAGAAACATAGGAGCAGGAGTAGGCCATTAACCTCCTCGAGCTTTCTGTGCTATTCTAGATCATGGCTCAGCACCTATCTCAAGGCCATATTCCCGTGCTATTGCCACATCCCTTGATGTCATAAGTAATGTGAAATATTTCAAGACAGCCTTGATTATAATGATTGCTCTATAATTAATGTTCACTTACCATTAGGCTGTTAACTAAATCTGACTCATTGTTCATTATTAAATTTAATCTTGCTGACCACCCTGCATCTAAGGCCTGCCCACTTATTCTCTTAGCACTTTCTCACTTAACATCTGTCTGTATGCTGACAGCATTCATGCCTTACCATGCCATGCCTGCCTGCCTGAGGGCTATCAGTACTGCCATATTGACATGTTCTTTTGCGCAGATGCACAGGCAGACTGCTTATCCTGTTTGTCAGTAAGGATCTATCCAGCAGAGCCTTGCTGTTGTACAGTACACAGTGATGTCAATCTAACACTCACTGCATTTGCCAGTTGCCTGCACAGCAAACTCATTGCATGTTTATTCAACCAAATGGCTATATTGCAAAATGAGTGAGGACTAGTGGGCGGCGCGGTGGCACAGTGGTTAGCACTGCTGTCTCACAGCGCCTGAGACCCGGGTTCAATTCCCGACTCAGGCGACTGACTGTGTGGAGTTTGCACGTTCTCCCCGTGTCTGCGTGGTTTTCCTCTGGGTGCTCCAGTTTCCTCCCACAATCCAAAGATGTGCGGGTCAGGTGAATTGACCATGCTAAATTGCCCGTAGTGTTAGGTAAGGAGTAAATGTAGGGGTATGGGTGGGTTGCACTTCGGCAGGTTGGTGTGGACTTGTTGGGCCGAAGGGCCTGTTTCCACACTGTAAGTAATCTAATCTAATCTAGTCCTCAGTCTAGTCAAGTGGAGGCTTTAGTCAATAGTGGTCCTGCACAGTCTGCACAGAGTCCAGGGGTGTGGCCACTTGGGTCAGTCATGGTCAGGAGGCAGGTCTGACCACAGTTTGGGGAGTGGGCGATGGTTAGTCCTGTAAAGCCATCACGAGTTGTCGGGGAAATCACATACCATCAGTCAGGGAGCGGCAAAACAATGGTCTGTGGCTTGGTCAGTGATGTCTAAATTACTTGTTGACGTTGGTCAGAGGTCTGCAGTAAAGACTGTTAGGACAACTATGGGTCTGTGCATTGTTGTTGAGGAAGATACAAAGGTGGGCTGCAAAGGCAAATGTGGTTCACTGACTAAAAGAGGGTGGGAAAGTCAAGTTTGGGATTTGAAAAATAGAGGCATGTGTTGAGCTTAAGACAAGGATGGTGACAGTGGGAAAACTTAAGGTATAATGGGGGGGGGGGGCGCGGGGGGAGTGGTGTGGAACATCATTGGAGGGCATGGTAAGGTCCATGAGAGGAGAGCTAATGGCAGTGACCATCATTACAGCAACAACCAGGTTTGGTGTCATTATAATGTAATGGGGGCTCAGTTGAGGGTCAATTGAAGCAAAGATCAAAGTGGTGGGTCTCCACATGGGATGAATGGATGGAAATGGGCTGTCAGGGTCATGCTAGTTAAAGGAGAAAGTGAGGACTGTAGATGCTGGAGATCAGAGCTGAAAATGTGTTGCTGGAAAAGTGCAGCAGGTCAGGCAGCATCCAAAGAGCAGGAGAATTCTGAAGAAGGGCTCATGCCCGAAACGTCGATTCTCCTGCTGTTTGGATGCTGTCTGACCTGCTGCGCTTTTCCAGCAACACATTTTTAGCTCATGCTAGTTAAAAGGGAAAATGGTAGCATTGAGTGTGTTGGAAGGTGCCTGGCAACAAGCTCAGCCCAGTACTGATGGGGTCCACTGCAAGTTGCATTCCCTACCATCATTTGTCATTCTCTAGATGCTAGCAATAACTGGAAAATGTCTGACACAACACCAGAGTGAGCAGAGTTGCTGTCAGTTTGAAAGGGAAAAGTGCAGGATCCATATCCACTGCATGCTAGGACATTGAAGGGGAAAGTACATGAAACAGCTATTTGCAAGCTTTAGCTTATTTAATTTCCAAGCATTCCTCACCCATTTGCAATGCACAAAGAGTGAATGTACTTAGGTTCAAATGCTGGTCAAAGATAATTTGTACCATGTCATTGGTGCTTACAAAATTAACATTGGCATCACAAGGATGCACCAGTTAGTGGCAATGACTTAAAACGAGATGACTGCTGTCCAAAAGGTTAAACCGCTGAAACCTCCAAAGGTGCTGTGGGAGGAGGGGAACATCACTTCATCATATGTCATGTAAGTATGACAGTGGACTTTACTGAACATAATAACAATTTGAATGATTGGTGTAGGTCTAGAATGGGAATAGCATCAGACAGCAGGTACTCCCTTTCTAATATGATGTTTTGGTCATTCAGCTGGCGTGTCACCTTCAACCAGGTTTGCATACATGCTATGACCTAGGCTGTGGTGGGACAGATGATAGGGCTGCTGAAGATGCTGTTTGAACCAGTCTTGGGGGTTCTCAAATGTATACTTTACATAGTGTGCTGCAACATCCTAATGTGTTTTGCTCTTGGAACACAGTTGGAGCAGGCAACAAGGTGCTTGTGCAAATGCTGAGGAGCTGAGAGAATGGAAGCAGGTTTCTGAGGAGGGCGATGAGGACATTGGGAAGGAGGAAGTCTTCTTATCCACAACAGTGTTCAGCTGATTGAGGTGCTACAAGCCAGACAGGACCTGATTAATACCCAGCTCTAGTAGATGGGAGCTGGGTGCAGCAGGCCATTATGGAATGCGAAATGGTCACTGTTAATGCCAGTATTTGGTTTGCATTGTGGGGTTGAACTGCAACCTATATTCATTCTGTTTGTGTTTGAATTTGCTGTCTGTAAATAAAAGCTTATGTATGGGTTTATCCACTTGTTTGCCATGTGATGGTTCCTTATTGGACAATGACAAGCTGCAAGTCTGCATTTGGAATTAGGGACAGAGTATGATGACTTTAAGAGGGTGTTTAGGTGGTATGTAACTACAGTATGCTATGGTGGCTAATCAGAGACTAGAGTGAGAGAATGGGATTGTATGTCTGAGGGAGTGTTAACCTATGTTCTATGAACAGTGGCTGGTGTGCCCTTACATTGCTGATGAGGAAGCAATGGCAGATTGCCATTGGGTGCACAGTGGCCTTTTAAAGATGGAACTGGTACCAGGAATACTGGTCTTTCAGCAAATTGGTTAAGTAGTGATTTGTTCTGGGGACAGAGCATGGTAAGATGGGCCTCGAGGTGGGCAAAAGGGTAGTTTAGGGGCAGGATAGCTAATGAAATGAGTCTGGTAAGATCTGGTGGGAAATCCCATTGGGCCCTGTGGCAAAAAAAAATCCTCCAGATGTTCAAGAAAACAGACACTTACCCAAAAAAGTAAGATTCAGCTTTTTGTTTATTTGATTGATGTCTTGAAAAGCTAATTGATTCTCCATCTGTGTCAATTCTTTCTACCTGTTAAAAACAATATAAATCCATTTATTATGTTTGGTCTACTGATTCAGGAGTTGTGTCAGCTAACTCTTGGGGTCTAGTTATGTCAGAACTATATTGAATAATGAGTACAGTTCAGATTGCCAACTACTAATGGAATGGAGCCACATTAATATATGCCCTTGTTTGTCAACAATGCCCTCATTTGTAAAATTAATTCAGCAATCATTGTCACTTATTCATGGTTTATAAATGTCATTGATGAGGCTGGCATCAATTGTCTAATCCAGTTGAAGAGATGATGGTGAGTCATATTCTTGAACCACTGCAGTCAATGTGGTCTAAGTACACTCACTGTAGCTGTTAGGGTTATATCTATCACTGAAAGACTAAAATAATGCAGTCATTGTAATTATCCTATTCTGAAGAAAACTATATGATTTGTTTCTGGCCAGCCATATGTCTGACATGCACAGAAACACATTAGCATGTTTAATAGTCTCCAAACCAAACTACTGAAAAATCAATATGTGGAATTTCCTCTTGCTTGATAATGCTCACTCCCCCCATGGTGACACATTTATTGGGATTTAGATGCAGGTTGGCATGGAACCAAGGTATGTGCAAAGGCATTACTGAAATTTAACTGGCTGAAACCATGCAATTTACTGGCACAATTTATTCACATTGAATGTAAATCAACTTTTACATTGTTTTGTCAACTAAATCTACATTACCAGTTAAGCACTGACTAGCAAATTCCTATTAATTGAATCAAACAGACTGGGATAAGACAGAATTTCGCCCATTTACCTCAATTTAAAATTTTAATCTTTGCATCTACTCCTATTTTTGATTATAGTAATGTTTGCCTGTGAAAAGGTAGAGGACAGAGTTGCAGTAAGAATAATCCCTATAAATTATGAGCAGTCAGATCTCCAAAATGTGGGAAAAATCTACTGGCTTGAATAATTGAATCACATTAATTTTAGAGTGTATATTTAAATTGAAAATATACCAGGAAATACAGAAAAGTATTTCATTGTGCAGATGCCAATATTAATGCAAATTAACATTTAGTTAGAAACTTATAGAGCACTGTGCAAGACAATTGATTGCTATTCAGAAGATTCAGCTTCTTTTTCTTGCATCCTCAGTTTGTGTTTCAAATGGGAAAACCTACTCTCATGGAGAATCCTGGCATCCAGTCTTGCGTCTATTTGGACTAATGGAATGTGTGCTGTGTACTTGCAACATAAGCAAACAGGAGTGTAAGAAGATCCATTGTCCTGATCCCTACCCATGTAAATACCCACAGAAAATCAACGGAAAATGTTGCAAAGTTTGTCCAGGTAGAGATGTTTTCATCTAAGCTCTAATTGAAAGCTAATCATGTTTACAAATTTGGAGAGGATTAGATTTGACAGTCTTGTATTATAGCAATACAGCTCAAATAAATAAATAGTTGCTTTGAATTTGCACATTGTCTCTTCAGACAATTTTTTTAAATCTTAAGATTGCAATAACTCTTTTTAATTGAAACTAACAATTCCATTTTATTATGTTTTTAATTCCTGTTCTTCTGCCTCTTGTATAACTCTAGATTATGGTAGTGTGTATTTTCATGGCTTTAGTAGTTAATGTTATTTTGTGAATGTATACAGAGTGTCAGAAAGCAATTTCTAAGGATGGCATCAAAACATTCTGTCCTTAAATAACATTTTTACATGTTATTTACAAAATAACTTGCTGATTATTCATTGGGAAGGAAATCCTAAATGACAAAATGAGGACTGCAGATGCTGGAGATCAGAGTCAAGAGTGTGGTGCTGGAAAAGCACAGCTGGTCAGGCAGCATTCGAGGAGCAGGGATTTGATGTTTCAGGCATAAGCCCTTCATCAGTTCACCACACCCCATCTGTTCCTACACTACATCGATGACTGTATTAGCGCCACCTCGTGCTCCCATGAGGAGGTTGAACAGTTCATCAACTTTACTAACACCTTCCACCCCGACCTCAAATTCACCTGGACCATCTTGGAAACCTCCTTCCCCTTCCTGATCCTCTTCATCACCATCTCTGGCGATCGAGTAATCACAGACATATACTACAAGCCCACCGACTCCCACAGCTACCTAGACTACACCTCCTTCCACCCTACCTCTTGTAAAAATGCCATCCCTTATTCCCAATTCCTCCGCCTCCACTGCAAATGTTCCCAGGATGACCTATTCCACCTCAGAAAGTCCCAGATGGCCTCCTTCTTCCACGATCGCAACTTGCCTTCCCACATGGTTGACGATACCTTCCAGTGCATCTCCTCCACTTCATGCACCGCCGCCCATGAACCCCACCCCTCCCAATGGAGCAAGGACAGAACCCCCCGGTCCTCACCTTCCACTTCACAAATCTCCGCATTCAATGCACCATCCTCTGCCACTTCTGCCACCTCCAAACAGACCCCACCACCAGAGACATATTTTCCTCCCCACCCCTTTCAGGATTCCGTAAAGACTATTCCGTCCATGACTCCCTCATCAGGTCCAAACCCCCCACAAGCCCACACCCTACTCCTGGCACCTTTCCCTGCCACCGCAGGAAGTGCAAAACCTGCGCCCACACTACTCCCCTGACTGCCATCCTAGGCCCCATTCCACATCCATCGGAAATTTACCTATACCTCTACCAATTTCATCTACTGCACCCGGTGTGGTCTCCTCTACATTTGGGAGGCAGGATACCTTCTTGCGGATCATTTCAGAGAACATCCCTGGGACACCCGCACACATCAACCCAACCACCCCGTGGTTGAACACTTCAATTCCCTCACTCACTCCATCAAGAACATGCAGGTCCTGGGCCTCCCCCACCGCCAAACTGTTACCACCTGACACCTGGAGGAGGAATGCCTTATATTCCATCTTGGAATCCTGCAACTACACGGGATAAATGTGGATTTAAACAGCTTCCTCATTTCCCCTCCCCCAACGTTATCCCAGTCCCAAGCCTCCAACTTGGCACCACCCTCCAGACCTGTCCATCACTCCCTCCTCTGACCTATCACCTTCTCCCTCACCTTCATCCAACTATCGCTTTCTGAGCTACCTTCCACCAAACTCCACCCCCTCCTATTTATCTCTCAACCCTGATCCACAAGTCTCTTTCCTGATGAAAGGCTTATGCCTGAAACATCGATTCTCCTGCTCCTCGGACGCTGCCTGACCTGCTGTGCTTTTTCAGTACCACAGTCTCGCGTCTAATGGTAGAGCCCTACTAATAGGAATTTCCAGAATTTTCATAATCTGTTGGCTTAGTGTAACTGAATACATTTCACTTATCAACTGAGTCACCAACGATCTACTGTAACTGGTAGAGTGTGACAGATATCAGTGCGGGATGCCTTAACTATTTGCTATCTCTTTTAATAACTTTGATGAAAGGACTGACAATGTCATAGCTAAATTTGCAGATGACCCAGAAATAGGTACTGAAACAAATTGTGAGGAAGATACAAAGAATCTAGAATGGGATATTGATAGATTCAGTGAGTAGGAAAAATATTGGCAAAAAAGATATAATGTGAGAAAATTTGAGGTTACCCACTTTGGCAAGAACAGAACGTCTGAAGTTTGAAAACTGAAGAATTTTCCAACATAGAGTGATTTGGGTATTCTTTTATCACAACAAGTAAAAAGGAAGGCAAATGGACTATTAACCCTTATTGCAAGGGGGATTGAATCTAAATATAGGGAAGTCTTGCTGCATCTATACCGGGCACTGCTGAGACTGCACTAGTATACTGTGTGACGTTGTGGGCTCCTTACATAAGGAATTGCATTAGAAGCAGTTCAGAAAAGATTCCCTCGTCTGATCTCTGGGATGCAGGAGTTATCTTCTGAGAACAAGCTGATCAGACTTTACTCAACGGAGTTTAGAAAAATGAGTGGTGATGTTATTGAAAAGTATAAAACTCTGAGGGGCTTGACAGGGAAGATTTTGAGAAAATGTTTCATCCTCTAGAGGAATATAGGACTAGGAAATATGGTTAAAGATAAGGGATATCCCATTTAAGAGGAGGATTTTTGTTTCTCAGTGCATAGTTAGTCTTTGGAATTCTCATCCACAGAGAGTACTGGAGGCTAGCTATTGAATATGCTCAAGGCCAAGATAGTTAAATTTTTGATTGACATGGGAATTAGGTTATGGGCAATAGGCCTGAAAGTGATGTTAAGCACAATCAGATCAGCACTGATCTTATTGAGTGGTGGAGCAGTTTTGATGGATGGAATAGTCTATACTTGCTCATCTGATCTAACGTCATTTGGACAATGCTATTAATTTCAATCAAGTAGCATTTAGGATTTAGCTGTCAGATATTTTTCAGGGAAAATAAAACTAGGGCTGACAGCCAATGCTATAACTAAAGACACATTTTCATTCCACAGCACCAGAAGTACCAGACTTTTCACAAGATGGCAGTAAGGAAGTAGAATGCGATGAAGAGACTGTTCTTGTTTATGAATCACTCTTGACCCAGGAAACAGATTCTCAGAAAAACAGCAAGAAAATTGCTATAGAGATTGACAATCTTCCAGATGTAGAAATCCATGTCTGGCCTCTAGTTAAAGGTGAGTTTTATGCACCACAATGTCAAAACTAATAATTGTTACTTGTGCTAAAATATTGCCTTCACTCTTATTCAATTCATTTTATCTAGTTATCTGCTTATTTACCCATCTGTCTGAAGCCACTGGATACGGCAAAGACTTTGGACTCCAAGAATATTCCAGTAATAGTATTTATGAGATGTACTCCTGAACTTGCCACACCCCGAGCCAGGATATTCCAGTAAAGCTAGAACACTGGCATCAATCCAGTAATATAGGAAATTGCCAAGCTATGTCCTGTGATAAAAAGCAGGCCAGATCCAACCATGTAAATTACAGCCCTGCACTTGATTATCATTAAAGGAGCATTTAAGTGGAAGGTGCCATCCATTTTGTGATCAAGCAACACCTTATCAGCAATAATCTCCCTAATGCTCAGTTTAGGTTTTGCCAGGGTCATGACAGGCATTAGAGTCTTAGTTCATACTTGGACAAAAGAACTTAATCCAGAGGTGGGGTGAGAATGACCGCCCTTGACATAAATACCACATTTGACTGACTGTAGCACCAGGAATTCCTAGCAAAACTAGAGTCAATGGTAATTAGGGACAATTAATTATCACTGGTTGGAGTCATACTTGACAATAAGAAGATGTTTCTGGTTGTTGGAGGTCAGTCATCTCAACTCCAGGATATCTCTGCAGGAGTTCCTCAGGGCAGTTTCTTAGGCCCAACTATCTTCATCTACTTTGTGAATGACCTTCTCTCCATCGTAAAGTCAGAAGTGGAGATTCTTGCTGATAATTGCTCATTATTCAGCATCTTTCATTTCTTCTTAGGTACTGAAGCAGTCCATATGTAAATGCAGCAAGTCCTGGACAATATCTAGATTTGGGCTGACAAGTGACAAGTATCATTTGTTCCACATTAAATCTCAAAGCCAGATGAAAGGTATCCCAGGCTGTTGGGGGAGCAGAAAATAGCAGGGCATTGGCATTAGCATTCAATCCCTCTCTGGCTGCAAGAAAGGTACCACAGGGTTGAAGGACAGCCAATGTGCTATTGTTACTCATGAAGGGAAAAAGAGATAACCTAGGAGACTACAGGCCAGTCTGTTTAATCTCAGTGATAAAGAAACTATTGGAAACAATTCTGAGGGACAGAGTTAATCTACACTTGGAAAGCCGAGATTAAGCTAGAATAAATAACATGATTTTGTTAAGGGGAGATATGTTTGACTAACTTGACAGAAATTTTCAGTGAGGTAACCAGATGTCGAGATGAGGGTAGTACATACACTGCAGTCTAATTACACTACAGCAAGTCTTTTGATAAGGCCCTGCATGGCAGATTGATAGCGATGGAAAGAGCTCATGGGAACCAAGAAAATTTGGAAAATTGTATACAAAATTTGCTAAGTGGCATGAAGCAGGGAGTGATGGTTGAGGGATATTTTTGAAACTGGAAGCCTGTATTCAGTGGAGTCCCACAGGGATCAGTTTTTAGACCCTTGCTATTTGTGCTATATATAAATGATTTAGATATAAATGTAGGAGGGTTGATTGGTAGGTTCACAGATGATACAAAAATTGGTGGGGTGTAAATTGGGAGGAGAATAGCCTTAGATTACAGGAGATTACAACAGGTTGGTAAGATAGGCTGATCAGTGGTAAATGGAATTCATTCTCAATAAGTGTGAGGTGATGTACTTCAGCAGGGCAAACAAGGCAAGATGATCATGATGTCCCTTAGAGAGAGAAGACTGAGGGCGGGGAGGCATGATTGAGATGTATAAAATTAAGAGGGGCATAGACAGGGGGGAACAGGATGAAACTTTTCCCATTGGTGGATGGACTAGGAGGCATAGACGTAAGGTAAGGGGTAGGAGGTTTCGAGTGGATGTGAGGGTGCTGGGTTTCTGGAATTCACTACCTGTAAAGATGATAAAGATAGAAACCCTTATACCAGAGGTATCGAGATGTAAACTTGCAATCAAGCAATACCTTATCAGCAATAACTTTCTCCCTAACGCTCAGTTTGGGTTTTGCCAGGGCCATGACAGGCATTAGAGTCTTAGCTCATACTTGGACAAAAGAACTTAACTCCAGAGGTGGGGTGAGAATGACCGCCCTTGACATTAACACCACATTTGACTGACTGTAGCACCAGGAATTCCTAGCAAAACTAGAGTCAATGGTAATTAGGGGAAACTAATTATCACTGGTTGGAGTCATACCTGACAATAGGCATACAAAACTATGGGCCATTAGAATAGTTAGGTGGTTAGTTTTGACTTGGGCATACCTGATGTGCCATCAGCAAGTAACCCCTCCTATCTCCCCAAAGCCTGTCCTTCATCTACAAGATATAAGTTAGGATTGTGATTGAATACTGCTCACTTACATGGAAGTGTGCAGCTCCAATAACACTCAAGAAGCTGGACACCATCCAGGACAAAGCAGTCTGTTTGATTGGCACCACATCCACAAAGATTGACTCCAAATGGTGTCTAAATTTAGCAAATAAATTGGCTAAATATTGCATGTGAGGCCTGATGGTAGTGGTTGGGGAGGGGGTGGAATAATAGCTTTTGAGGGACAAGAACAGGCTGAAAGATTTCGATAAAATGTAGAAGAACACTCCTCCTTCCCCTGGCCCCACAGAAGTCTCCTGATGAAGGGCTTTTGCCCAAAACGTCGATTTTCCTGCTCCTCAGATACTGCCTGGCCTACTGTGCTTTTCTAGCACCACTCTAATCTTAACAGAAAGCTGATCCAGGCAAGTGAATGAAAATGTATTGCTTTCAAAGATAAATGCTCAGAGAATGCAAAGCACATGTCAGTACTATTTACCTGGGCATTACAAGGTTTAACTGGTAATGTTTAAGAGGATGGCAATAAGAAGCTTGGCTATCTTCATAATACAAAAAGAGAAATAGGCATAAAATGTACTTATTCAGAGTAACAGAGGTTAGCAAGCAATGTTCCATGGTTGGTGACAATTTATATTCATAACTTAATGTTTGGAATCAAAAGCACAATCTCTAAATCTGAAGATAACACCAGATGCAGGGTAGGATGCATTGTTAGCAGAAAACCAGTGAAGTTTTACAAAAGTGTATTCAAATGTGAGCTTATATCTATTAGGAGAAATCAATAGGTTGAGTCTGTTTTCCCTTGAAAATAGAAACCTGCTAGATGACCTTAAGGGAGGTCTTTGGAAATATGAATTGGATAGACACAAAAAGAATGTTTCCACTTATAGGGAAGAGCAAAACTGATGGTTATCAACATACAATAGTCATCAAGAAAACAAAAAGGGAATAGAATGTGGAGGTCACTACCACAGAGAGTGGTTAAAGCTCATGGTATAATGAATTTAAGGGGAATATAGATAAACTGGTCAGAAGTAATAAAGAAGGAGAAACTTACAATTGGCAAGAGATTCTTTAAATATATAAAAAGAAAGAGAGAAGCCAAGGTGAACATAGGTCCCTTAGACAATGAAGGTGGGGAAATAATAATGTGGAACCATGAAATGACTGAGGAGTAAAATGAATAATTTGCATCAGTAGTCACTTTAGAATACATTAATAACATTCCAAAATTAGTAACTATTCAAGGGAAAAGGAGGGGAGGAAATAAATACAATAGCTATCACTGGAGAAAAAGTGCCAGGGAAACGAATGGGGCGAAAGACTGATACAGTCCTTGGACCTGATGGAATGCATCCCTGGATATTGAAGGAAGTAGCTAAAGAGATAGTGGATGCTCTGGTAGCAATCTTCCAGGGATCCATTGATACTGGAAGAGTTCCAGAGGACTTGAAATCTGCCAATGTACACCTTCATTTAAAAAGGGAAGAAGACAAAATAAACAGATAATTTTAGACCAGTTAGCTTAATGTCCATTATTAGGAAAATGTTAGCGTTTATGATAAAGGATTAAATAACAGAGCATTTAGTATTTTATAATATGATCAAGCAAAATCAGCATGGTTTCATGAAGTGGAAATCATGCCTGACAAATTTACTCAAATTCTTTGAGGCGTTAACAAGCAGAATAGATAAAGGGGTAGCAGTGGATGTTATATATTTGAAGTTTTAGAAAGTGTTTGGTAAGGGACCATACACTAGTCTACTTACTAAGATAAGTGCCCATAGTTTTAGAGGTAGTATGTTAGCATGGATTGAGAATTGGCTAATAGAAGACAGAAAGCTGGGATACAACTATAAGATCATAGGAGCAAAAGTAAATCAGTCAGTCCTGCTGAAATAGACATATTTTTAAATCAGTAAGGAATCCAGGGTTATAGGCAAAAGGGAAGAAAATGGAATTGAGGATTGACAGATCACCCATGATCTCATTGAATGGCAGAGCAGACTAAATGGACTTAACAGGCTACATCTACTCCTGTGTCTTATGGCCTTATGAACTTATAAAAAGATGGAAAATGGATAAGTTGGATGAGTGAAGACAGGAGGAGCTTGGAGTGAGCATAAGTGCCAGCATGGACTGGTTGGGATTTTTTTTACAGGTTTCTGCGCTGTATCCACTACCAAAATATAAAGGTTTGTTTGTTGCCTGAATTTGACAAATTACTGACTTCCTGCTGGCTATTTCTTGAGCCTTTTAGCGCCTGCAACTCCAGCTGTCCTCCAAAAAAAACCTTATTTGCTGTCACCTAACAGTGCCTCCATGAAAGAAACTGACAATCCAGAACAAAGTCACATTTTTCCTCAACATTTTGTTGGCTAAATGTTAACAAGGTTTGAATTTAAAAGGGATTTGGGAAACTTGAATGATTTGTTGGTCAGGCTCCATTGAGATAGAAGCTTAGAAAATAGGAGTAAGAGTAGGCTATTCAGCCCTTTGAGCCTGCTCACCCATTCTGTATTATCATGGCTGATCATCTGACTTCATACTCTTTTCCCATTTCTGACAGTATTGTTTGATTCCATTAGAACTATGTTTATCACCTCCATGAAAATGTTTTTTTCTCCTCCATTTAATGTTTTGACCTCAATCACTTTCAATGGCAGAGGATTCCACTCTCTGAGTGAAGACATTTCTCCTCATCTCAGCCCTAAATGGCTTACCTCATATCCTGAGACAGTAACCCTGGTTCTGGACTCCACAGTCATGGGAACATCCTTCCTGAGTTTACCCTGTTTAGTCATGTTAGAATTTTTTCACTTCTGTGATATCCCCTCTCACTCTTCTGAATATTGTCCTAACCAAAACAGTCACTCTTCATTGGTCAGAGCTGCCATCTCAGGTATTAGTCTGATAAACCTCCATTGCACTTCCTCCATAGCCAGAACACCCTTTCTTAGATAAGGAAACCAAAACTGTACACAGTCCCCCAAGTGTGGTCTCACCAAGGCCCTGTAGAATTGCAGCAAAATATCCCTGCTCCACGTTTGAATCTTCTTGCTATGAAAGCCAACATACCATTTGCCTTCTTCACTCCCTGTTGCACCTGTGTGCTTACTTTCAATGACTGGCATAGCATGCAGCTAATGGTCTTCCTGTTTGGCATCCAACTCATTTCCTTTACTCAATAACAGTGAAATACTCAGAGGTGAACAGATTATAATATCATTTAAAAAGTAAAGAATGATCAGACAGTTTGTGTCAGGAAAAGATACATTAGAGGCTAGATATTGTCAGGTGACAAGTATACAAGAACATTTCTTGTCAAGTTTCCCTTTTTTTTTAATTCCAAAACAACTTGGCATCATTTGAGCTTTATACAGAGTTATTGATTAACAAAGCAGATAAATCTGATATCAACAAATGAATTGACCTTCTTGTAGATAGCTCCAGATCATGAAAGAGACATTGCAGTTTACTGTGGGACTATCAAAGATTAAAACTGGCACTTCTTGGAATAAAATGCATCTTTGAAAAATTGAAGGAAATAAAATGTTCCTATTGTATTGTAGAGAATGGAAGATGAAGTGATTCAATTGTTTCTGTGGGGAAATTAGAGGTTGTGACCACTGGAACTGTGTGATTGGAAGAAAATTGGTGGATATAGATTGAAAGTATCAACAAAAGATTGATAATCAGAGGAATCATCAATAAAGAAAAGATGCATAATGGGAGAGAAAATAGAGAATGGATGGTAGTAAAACAAAAAGATGCGGAGGAACTACAGTAAGAGTGATCTGAGAATGTTTTTCATGAATATAAACATTGATATATGACTATATGATGGTTACATACTTAATACTGAAGAGCCAAACCCTTTCAAATATAGCCATTTGTTAATACTGAATTTGAGTATTACTGAAAAAAAGCATAATATGTTAAGGTTTTTCATTTTGCTCTCATCAAGACAATTCATAGGAATACAAACGTAAAAGGGAACAATTCAGTTTATTCTACATGAGAATAGCGTATTGATGTTTGACCTGTCTCTCAACATTTAACAAAGCCTTCCGTCATACACACATTGTTTTCAAAAAACCTTCAGTCATAAAACCCACTCAAAGATTTGAAGTTCTCTCAAGTGTTAGGTTTGTTATAAAAAAAACAAACTTCCCTTCAGTAATGACATCAAAGATAGCTAATCCTTCAACAGCTTCTTTAAACTCGAGGGTGTGGTGCTGGAAAAGCACAGAGGTCAGGCAGCATCCAAGGAGCAGGAAAACTGATGGTCATCAGGAATTTCAACTCTAATCTCCAGCATCTGCCGTCCTCAATAACACCTAGCTTTTTTAATCGGTTAATCCAAATGTGAATTCAGCCAAATGTTGATATGAATCCTCTTGTAGTTTTTCGAATTCCAGCTAAGCATTCATAGTGAATACAGCTGTAATAAATGGTTTTGGGAATTGTCAACAATAAACTGTAATGAAACCACAGGAACAGATGGTCAGGATTAAGTTGTAACCAGATAGTTTGACAAGTGAAATAGTCCGACAGCCATTGTTTTAAAATCTGGCTCATAGCTTCTGCCTGAATTTCCCTTTAATTTGTAAAGATCTAGGGATTTAAATAACTTCAGATCCTTGCATAAAAGAGCTTTCATGATTACTCCATAAATTTATGACTTCCATTCTGTTGGTTAAATTCCTTGAAATAGTGACAACTTTTGCTGTTTGAACTCAACACTAAATTCTGCTGAGTTTACCTGCCTTGCTAAGCCTGGTTTTTGTTTGTGTGATTCTCTACTTGCTCACTTCCTTCTGCTGGTGAAAATAAACCTGTTTGAAATGATCGGGACTTATGTATCCAGCCACTTGTAAAGGTTTCCGGAGTGTAGTGTCAGATTGGCAATGGTCTTTCAATTATACTTTCACCTTTCACACCAAAATGCACTGAAAACCATTTTAGGTTGACTTGAGAATTGTTAAATTTAACATGGCATTTTGCACTTGTGAGATAAAAAGACATTAGTAGTTTAAGTTCAGACTATGTATGAAAATATGTCATCCTGAAGATTCCTAGCAGTGCTATGCAACTGTTTTATTCCTGTAATTATAGCCAGACTATAAGAACCAGTGGATTGTACCAGCCAGAGAGAGTAATGCAATGCTCTTAGCCCAACAAGTATGCACTCAAATTATTTTTATGACCTCCTGAACAGCATCTCTACAAAGAAAAGTGTTTGAAATGAACTCTTTCAACATACATAAATTTTCTTTTATAGTCTTGTTAAACCTTGGTAGTGAAAGATGGTGACATGCAATAAAGATATCATTCCACATTGTACCACCCTTTGGATAAGTTGCTAAATTAGTCATGTTAATGGCAAACCTTGACATGTATCCTTAAAATAGATTTTTATTACTGGAATCAGGCTGTATTAAGACTGTTTGATTCTGTACAATTTCCAATTTGCTTGAAATAGAGCAGAAGATTACCTTCTGTTTTATAAGCCTTTAATGCAAAGTGCAAATTGAGAGTTGTTGTAGCTATGTTATACACCTTCTGCGTTAACGGATTTGTAAAACATGACACCAAATGTGTAATCAAAGCACTCTATTAAGAATGGAGTTTTTATTTACATTGTTCCACAAGAGTTAATTTTGCGTTAGAATGTACATGTGTTTCTCAGGAGTTGAGCTTTACATTTGTTGAATGATGTATTTTATAACTGGCACTCAATGATTTCTAGTTCTACAGTTGAATCGGAGTATATGGTGGATTTGAGTAGATTTGTGATTCAAAGGCTCAGTCATGTATTCAAATTCTACCTTGGCATCTCATAGAATTTGAGTTCAATTAAGAATCTGGAATTGAAAGCTGGGCTTAGTGATGGGAATCATGAAGCTACCATTGATTATTGTAAGAAAATACATGCTGTTCATGAATATCCTTAAGGAAGGAAATCTGCCATTCCTACCCAAACTTGCCTTTGTGTGACTCAAGATCTAACAGCAATATAGTTGAGTTTTTACTGTCCTCTAAGATTCTGTAGGAAGCCGATCAGCTCAAGGACAAGATGGATCGTCGGCAAATCTAACATACATCCCATGAAATTATAAAAATATATCAAAAGAAATTTGAAAAGTGGATTTGTTTTACATATTAGCTCAGAAGTTAGGATCTTTAATATAGCTTTCATTGTTTTCCATGGCAGGTGTTCTACACCATTTTCACGTGGAAAAAATATCAAGAAGAGACTTTGAAAAACAAGTTAACCTTGGATCTTTTAAACCACTCACACGGACTACTCAGAGTAAGTAATAACAGCTCAGGGTCTGCAATACACAACAACAATGGAATAAATAAATAAATTATTTTACTGCATGTGTCACACAAGAGAAGCAAAGTGGGATTGTGAAAACAGACTGGCAGCTAATGTTAAAGGCAAAGTATTCTATAGAATCGTAGAGATATACAGCATGGAAACAGACCCTTCAGTCCAACACGTCCATGCCAACCAGATATCCTAAATAAATCTCGTTCCATTTGCCAACATATCACTCTAAACCCTTCCTATTCATATACCCATCCAGCCTTTTAAATGTTGTAATTGTACCAGCCTCCACAACTTCCACTGGCAGCTCATTCCATACATGTACCACCCTCTGCATGAAAAATCTGCCCATTAGATCCCTTTTACATCTTATCATTCTCACCTTAAACCTCGTTTTGGATTCCCGCACTCTGGGGAAAAGACCTTGTCTATTTACCCTATCCAAGCCCATCATGACTTTATTAACTTCTATAAGGTCACCTTTCAGCCCCCATGCTCAAGGGTATACAGCCCCAGTCTATTCAGCCTCTCCTTATAACTCAAACCCACTAAGCCTGGCAATATCCTTGTAAATCGTTTCTTATAGACAGAGATATAATGGTAAAAGAAGAGTAAAACTGATTAAGGACCAAATGGGGAATTAAATATGTTGTCATGAAGCTTGGCTTAGGTATTAAATAAATATTTGTATTTGTCTTTACCAAGGAAGTGGATGCTACTCAGGCCTTGGTGATGGAGGAAGAACTTCAGTCACCGAAGGGTTCAAAATTGATAAGGAGGATGTATTGGATAAGCTGTTGATGCTTAAGTTGACAAGGCCAGATGGGCTATGTCCAAGGATATTGAAGGAAGTGTGGAAATTGTGGAGGCACAGCCATAATTTTGAAATCTTTATCAGAATCATGGGTTGGGAGATAGGCTTGTTCTGGAGGACTGGAGAATTGCAAACATTGTGTTGTTATTCAAAAAAGAGCAAAATGGTAAGGCTAGAAATTACAGACCACTAACTTTGGAAGTGGAAAATCTTCCAGAAACAATAATATAGGGTAAAATTAATGCCTCATGGACAACTGTGGAATAATTAAAAAGAACCATCATGGATTTCTTAAAGGAAAGCTTGTTTAACCAACTTTCTTGGCTTTTTGAAGAGACAACAAAGAGTGTTGATGAGGAGAAATGCTGTTGACAGCAGGTACATGAAAATGCAAATTGCATTTGGTACAGTGCCACACAACAGATTTGTGCCAAAGTTAGAGGTCATGGAATAAAAGGTATGGTAGCAACCTGGTGCAAAATTAGCTGAATGATTGGAAACAGAAACTAGTGGTTCATGAATATTTTTCGTTCTTAGTAGAGTTAGCCAAGGGATTAGTATTAAGACCCTTGATTTACCAATGGTGTACTTTTGGTGTACAGGGGCAAAATTCAAAGTTTTTGGATGATATACAATATGGAAGCATTGTAAACTGTGAGGAGAACAGTGTAAAATTCAAAAGGAGCAGGCACTTAGATGGCAGATGAAATTCAATAGGTAAAAGTGTAAGATGAGATATTTTGGTAGCAAGAACATTGAAATACATTAAAAGAAAAGATACTATAAAGGTCGTGCTGGAGCCAGATCTGGGTTTATAATGGCATGTCATTAAAGATAGCAGATTAGATGGAGAGCAATTAGAAAAAGCATACAGTATCCTAAGTTTAAGTGTAAGAGCAAAGAGGTTAAGCTGAACTTTAAGATACCAATTAGACCTAAGCTAGTGTACTTTGTACAGTTCAGCAAAGATATGAACACATTGGAGACAGTGCAGAAGAGGTTGACAAGAATAATTTCAAGAATAACAAATTTGAGTTATGAGGAATGATTGGAAAAGTTGGGACTGTTTATCTTGGAGAGGAGAAAGGTAAGAGGAGATTTGACAGAAGTCTTCAAAACCAGTAGGGGTCAGAGTAGATAGGGCATATCTGTACCCACTCAAACCAGCTGAGAATGAGACAGCACACATTTAAAGTGAGTTGCAAATAAGGAAGTATTATATGAGGAAATGTGAGGTGAGGAAATACTTTTGCATACAGCGAGCAGGTAAGGTCTGAAGGTGTTGCCTGCAAGTATAGTGGAGGCAGATTCAATTGAGGGATTCAAAAGGGTATTGGATGATTATTTGAATAGAAACAATGTAATACAGAAAAAATCGTAGAATGGCACTAAATCATAATGCTCATTCAGGGAGCAGGTACAGGCACAATGGACCAAATGGCCGCCTTCTGAATCGTAATAATTCAATGGTACTATTGTGACAGGATTATGTTTTTTGATTTCCCAACACAGTCATCCATATGGCTGTAGGTGAGTTGTCCATTTGTTCCTACAGTGTGATATATGAATGTGTATTGTGGACTCTAAACGATTCTGGAAAATCATATTAGGTTCTTGCATTCATCAACAAAAAGTTGGATTCCATTATGCTGGCTTTCAAAAAATGTGGTGGAGGGACCACTTTCCCTCCAACTCTTCACCTAAGTAATGAAGGTGGACTGTAAATTGCTGAAGTCCCAGCACTGCCTGCCAACTAGAAACTGCTCTGTTTATGCCCACTGTCTACAGCTAATCCTCTATCCATGCTAATGTACAACCATCTCCATACACTCTTACCTTGCCTATTAAAAGATGCTGTAGCATCTTATTGAATGCCTTTTGGAATTCCTGATATACTACATCTACTTATTTGTTCCCCTTTATCTAACTTATTAGATGGACAAAAGAACTGAGGGCATTGTTACTAAGTTTGCAGATGACACAAAGATCATTGCAGGGACAGGTAGTGTTGATAAAAAGGGGAGGCTACAAAAGACTTGGACAGGTTAGGAGAGTGGGCAAAGAAGTAGTAGATAGAATACAATGTGAGAAAGCGTGAGGCTGTACATTTTGATAGGAAGAATAGAGGTGTAGACTATTTTTAAAATCGGGAAAGGAGATTCCGAAGCATTTTCTGAACAATTGATATAGGGCTAGTTGGCCTGTAGTTTTGTATTTCCCTTCTCTCTTGAAAATGAATCTTTCAGTGTTGCCGTGGCAAACTGGCACTCCTCTCTCAACAACATATGGGTGGATCTACAGCAAATGGACTGCCATGGTTCAAGAAGGCAACTCACCACGACCTTCTCATGACCAACTAGGAATGGGCAAAAAATTCTGGCTGAGTCAGCAATGCCCACATCCCATAAATTAATAAAATATTGCCAACTTCCAAGCTGATAAGAACATTCCCAAACTTAGGAATTTTGAAAAATCATAGCTAGTGGATTCACTATCACTGCAGCTCTATCTTTTACATACATGTAGCCCTTTGTGTCCAGGGATTTGTCAGTATTTAGCCCTTTCATTTCCTTCAACCTGTTTGACTCTATGGCAATTGCCACATGATTCAGATAACAATCCAGAGATTATGAAACAGACACAGAAATTGTTGGGAAACTCAGAAGGCCTGGGAGCATCTGTGGAGAGAAAACAGAGTTAATGTTTTGGATCCAACGATGCTTCTTCAGAACTGATGGTATCTAGGAGGAGGTGATATATTTGATGAAGACTTAGGGTGGGGCAGGATGGTAAAGGAGTAAGTGATAGGTGGGGACAGATCCCAGAGGGAAAGAAGGGCAGTTAGGCAGACAAAGGAACAGATATTGGTAAGCCAGGTGGAAAGAAAAGCTGATAATGAAGACCAAAAGTAGGCGAAAATAGATTGTCTGCGTTGAAAGCAGCGCATGAGATGACAGGACCTATGGTAGGAAACAAACAAGGGATACGGTATTGATGCCCTAAATTTATTGAACTCAGTGTTGAGTCCTGAAGGCTGCAGAGTCCCCAAGCAGAAAATGAGATGTTGTACTTTGAGCTTACACTGTATCTTGCTGGAGCAGAGTGGTAGGCTCGAGACAGAAATGTTGACCCAGGAATTTAATGGTGTGTTGAAGTGGCAGGCAACTAGAAGCTTAGGGTGGTGTTTGCAGATAGAATGAAGGTGTTCAGCAAAGTGATTGCCCAGTCTGCAATCTGTCTTCCCAATGTAGAGAAAAACAAAATATGAACAGCTCCAGAGATTATGCTTGATGTTCTCCAATTTAATTTGCATCCTAACTCCTCAATTTCTCTGAATACTTTATGAATTGTATTGATATTTTGCTTTCTGCTTGGGTCACAATTAGATCTTCCTCTTGGCACTGAAAACTCCTCTCCAACTGAAAGGAGATCTCATGACATTGGACAGGCCACACAATCTTTGAAGTTTCTAGCTATGGCTGAGAGTCTGAGAACATACTGTTATCAGCAAAGAACTGCATCATTTCAACCTGACTACAATATCCCCATTACTATCATATTCCTCTTTATTGCATGCACTTGAATGACGTTCTACATTGTGGTCCATGGCAAGTCTGTTTATCCTTCTAGCAGTCTTTCTCCTTGTCCACATATGTAGAAGAATTCTTGCACTTCTCAAACAATGTCAGGGCTAAGGCTACTCCATCACTACATGCTGGTTTCCCATAGTGTCTGACTTCCAATGACCTCTCCTGTTCCAGACCATTGACCACCTCTAAAGTTTTGCCTTATTTAATGGGCCTGTGCCTCCTGGAACACATAATCCTCCCTCTTCCTGTTGCCTTGTAATATCCGTAACTTAGATTGTAGCTTAGCAACTCAGAGCTAAAGTTATGCAAGTTTCAGGCATTCATTGCAGATGTAATTGTCTGAGACTGCAGTGTATAGTCACTGAATGTTGCAGGAAAATACTGCATGTTATTCATTCCTCAAACACATATTTTCTAGGTCGATGGAAAATTTTCAAAGAGGGAGAAGCTCGAATCAGCCAGTTTTGTATGGACCAAGAGTGCAAAACAGAGTTGGAAGACTTGCTTAAGGTTTTACAGCTGAACAAGCCAGAAAAGGAGCACTGCTGAAGTGGAGAAGCTCGCGAGGTGGGGAGGTGGGGGGATGGTGTTGTCGGTGGTGAGGTACCATAATGTTAGAAGGGAAAATTCAGTTCATTGAAAACTGGTCTGTAGCTGGACTGCAGTGGGACTCTGGTGATGATTGAGAGCACCCCAGAACCAAAATGTATACAACAAAAAAAAATGAATAAAGAAAAATCACTGTGTTAGCTTTCTTTATTACAAGGAAGAGAGAGAAAAAAAAGTGCCTTCAGAGGCAATAAAGAATGGAGAGTGGTCCTAATGTGTATTTATTTGTATTATAAAACACTATTGAAATTACTTACATGATCTTAATTCTTAGGATGCAATTAGTCTGTCAATGTATGAATAATATTCAAGTCACACATAATGCATACTTTGGTTTTATGTAAAATTTCTTTCTTCATCGTATAAATCTGCGGAATATGTTGACATTACCCTTGAAGGTATTTGTACTTTATTTATGTACTGACAGTTCATTTTTCTTGAAACTAATAAAGTATAGCCAGTTGTATAACATTTTATTCCTTTGTCATCTATTTTCTAATGTCTATGGATTAACAGGAAACTGGATTTATCTTTTTCTCCACACAATTATAAATATAAATGTCTCATGCATTCTTTTTTGTATCATTTTTAAAGCCACAGCAGAAACAACCTGTATTGGATACTTAAAGATACATTCTGTTCCCATGTCACCAATAATATGTATCTTAGCACTCACGATAAAAGAATGAAGCTGTTCTTAGTACTGTTACTGTTCCCACGACTACATGCATGTCAGTGATGGTAGAGCTCATTAACAGTGCTATCAAGCAACTTACTTCGTACTAATCTGCTCACCGATTCTGTTTGGCCACTCACCTCAAGACCTCATTATAACCTTTGTTCAAGAATGGACAAAAGAGCTGAACTTCAGAAGTAAGCTGACTGTTGCTTTTAATATCAAGGCTGCATTTTACCGAATCTGAAATCAAGGGGCCCTCGCACAACTAGAGTGCTAAATTGCCCTGTTGCATCTATGGATGTGTAGGTTAGGTGGACTAGCCATGGGAAATAGAGGGTTACGGTGATAGGGTAAGAGGCTGGGACTGGGTGGTATGCTATTCAGAGGGTCGGTGCATATTCGATTGTCGAATGGCCTACTTCTGCACTATAGGGTTCTCTGATTCTAGAGTCAATGAAAATCACAGCTGGTGGGATTCACACCTACCACAAAGGAAGATGGTTATGGTTGTTGAAGATCAGTCAGATTGGCTCCAGGACATCACTTCAGATGTTCTTTAAGGCTTCAGAACACATCCATCGGTAAATTCTTAAACCAACAAACAGAAATTCAAGTGTTCCTGCCTGCAGTGTGAGGCAAAGTGTTGACTGCTAGAGTAAAGCAAAAATAATAGATATGATGCTGACAAGATCTTTAAGGGCAGTAGATCAACCATTACAATGTGAATTTGTAGATCAATAGCTAATATTTTGCCTAACGGGAGAAAATAGTGAACTATATGTAACAATGCTTGAGAGCTTAAAATAGTTTGATGGAGATGAACAATGAACTGTATATTAAGTTACGGCTTTCCCATCACCAAATCACTGTGACCTTTCCTTCAAGCATTAAATGCCACCAGTAAAAACACCTGTGTTTACATGCAAAACCTATTATGGGCACTGCAAACTATCAAAAATGATGGTGAGGGTAGGGCAAGAGGGAAGGGGCTAAATCAAAATGGAGTTGGAGGGAAATTAAAGCACTATATACCCTTTGGTAAACATCTCCCTCTAAAGGCATTGAGAGCATTGATGGATACCGTCTGCTCCCTCTGCAAGGACATCCAGGCATGAACATTGCCACAGAAAAAGGGCAGACATTCAGTAGATTTACCCTCTCCATAGCCCACTGTCTGGACCTGTTTATTTCCAGTTTGGCCAGGCCCAGGTGCAGACTCACAAGGAAGTCCTCTGATCTGCCCATGTCCCAATTGTCCAAAGATCAGGAGTGTCGGGCTGAAGTGCAACCAAATACACAACAAAAGATTTTTCAAATAACTGAAAAGGGAGTGCAATTGCCTACAACCAACATAAACATGTTTCACAGATTCCACAGCACTATAAAGTAAACAGCTGGATTGGGAGTCTATAAACTGCGGTCATCTGGGAGGGTCTGCTTTATTCTTGGTTTTATATACTCCAATGTGCTATCATGCATAAGCAAATGACTTTCCTACCACCAAGATCATCAGGACTTTTTTTTTCCCTTTAACTATCACCAGTGATCACCAATGTAGCGTAGCCAGTCCAGTATTTACAAGCAAAGTCCATTATGGGAAATTTGGTGTCTGGTGTATTTATTTATTTTATCAGCTATTTCTAGTCAATCTGTACAATGATTTTGTCACACACCTGTGGACTTGAACCCTGGTCTCCTGGCTCAATTACTAGAACTGCACCATAAGAGTCCTCATCAGTATCGACTTTATAACATTCTCAGGTGATGAACTACAACCTGGCAAGCCATTGCCTGTCACCAAGCTTACTCAACAAGCTACACAAGGAGATTAATTAGAGATTCCCCCTGACCAAAAAGGTGTTATCCATATAATCCCTACATTGTAGGGACAGGCCATTCAGCCCAATCAGTCCACACTAACCCTCTGAAGAGCATCCCATCCAGAATCATTCCCCTGTCTTATTCCTGTTACCCCATTGCTAACATACCTAACCTGCACATACCTGAACACTATGGGTAATTTAGCATGGCCAGTCCACCTAACTTGCATATCTTTGGACCATGAGAGGAAACCAGAGTACCCAATGGAAACAGGAAGAATGTGCAAACTCCAACAGACAGTCGTGGAATGGTGGAATCGAACCCTGGTTCCTGGCACTGTTAGCCACCAGGCCACACTGACAAAGATGTGGAGCATCACTGTTCAACTTGTAAAAACAATGGTTCATTGTCTGATTAACCATGTCCTTTACTGAATGGTGCAAATGTGTGATATTCATCCAAGAACTAAACTCAATAGAGAAAGTTATGGCTTGTCATTTCACGCGTAAATACCCTTTTAGCTATGTAATATTGGGAGTTATTGTCAATCAACACCGCTTAAAATTATTCACTACAAGTTTAAAGTCTGATTTCTTCAAATTTTAACTGTTAGAACTGTTCCTGGATCAAAATCACAAAGTTTTCTCCCCAGCAGCATTGTGGTTGTTCTGACACTGTATGGACTGAAGCAGCTCATCATCACTACCACGTTCTCAAGGGCAACTAGGGATAGGCAATAAACGCTGTCCCATAAATTAATAAAATTAAGGATGATAGCTTCAACAGGATGACACCTCATTTTTATGTATGCCTGGTATTTCCATTGATCTAAACTTCATTAGCCAATATTCAATCAAAATGCAGTCTATTTGACCTGACCTGAATCCAGTTGGAAATAAAGGTTCAGGTCATTCACCTAGGACAGTGTACCATTTAAACTCTCCCCTTTGCAATTATAAAAAAGTTGTGGTAATTCAAGCAGCATTGCTGACTTGAGAGACTTGCAACAGCAAGAATGATGACTTATACCTTCTAGCTGCGAATAGAAATAACAATCAGGAGGTATCCAGTGCTGATCTCACTTACAGTCAGATGAAAAACATTGGCCCTCATTATCTTCATGAAAAATGCTGGTCAAATTGTGGTTATGTTTGCTGCAATAATTTAAATCAGACTTATCACAAAAATGAATATGACAGCACTGTCGTGAAAATGAAAATGTACTGTTTTTTCTTACAATTTGGATAAGAACTGAACACATTTTCCAGAAAAGAGTTCCAATTTAATGAGAAGATATGAAGAGATAGAATGTTCTGCTTATGCACATATCTCACATGTAACCTTATTGGTTAGAGGCTCTTAAAAACTATTTGTTTGTTGCCAACTATTTAATTTGCCTTCCACTACTTTGACGCTTTAGGCTCTTTGTTGAGGATTTACAACACCTTTGGAAGTGATCTCTAATATTTCCAACACAATGTCATGGGCAGCTAGTCAAATGTAATAGCTTTTAGAGATAAAATAGCCCAGATCTCAAATTTATGATGCTGGTATGTTTGTTGTCCACTCTACCTTCTGTGACTCCTAGTTATGCTTTCCACAGTTCCTTTCCCTCATTGTTCTATCAGCTATTTTCAAGGATAAACTTTGCCCTTTTTGTTATGCTGTTTTAAATATCCTTGTGACCTCGAATGAACTTCGGTATGTTGATTTTCACGTCTCCTGCCTCTGCCTGTCCACTACCATCACCTGTAGTCCTAAGAACAACAGAAATGCATGCCATCCAGAGGGGCATGTGCTAAGAGGTATGTTTCATGTTCAGGCAAATTTCAAAGAAGGATGCATTCTGCCAATTGGCAGTAAGGAGCTGAACTTAATAAGATACAGTTGCATGATATACAGGTTACAGAGTTATACAAACCAGGGGTTCAGCTTAGAGGGGCTAAGCACAGCAGGTCAGGTAGCATCAGAACAGCACAAGAGTTCATGTTTCAGGCATAAGCCCTTCATCAGGAATGATCATACCTGATGAAGGGCTTATGCCCAAAATGTCGACTTTCCTGCTCTTCGGATGTTGCCTGACCTACTGTGCTTTTCCAGTGCCACACTTTTCGGCTCTGACTCTCCAGCATCTGCAGTCCTCACCTTCTGCCTCGTGCTCCACAGCTGGTGGCTACGAATGTCCAGATATCTGGAGCCCAAACTTCCAAATTGCTTTCAGAGTGTAACATATTGTTATAATCATAAGGGGAACGTGTGCTGCAGCTTTTCACACATTGCAGTAAGAATGCAGGTAGCCACAACTCGCAGTCACAATTTCGAAAGCATGCAGCCTTGGGAACACATGGTGGAACTAGAAAATAAATATTAGGAGGCAGGGGTGATCCCCACATTCCATGTAAGAAAGCCAAGTTTAATTGAAAACAGAAACTACTTGTGTGAGAAATGGCATGGACATTTTACATTCCACCACAACATTGTTCAGCTTATTGAAGCAATCTTGTTCAACCCTAAAGGGAGACAAAGTACCCTGGATTTTTCATCCAGGGTGGAAACCCAGGGTCGAGATTATTTCTGCAATCCTGACTTGCCTCTGGGGAGGAATAATGATTAATGGCCAAGGGGGATGTTGGCCGTCCAAATTAAGAATGCCAAAAAGGGTCTTGAAGCCTTCCAACTTGAAAGAAGTAGCAGGCTGCAATTGAAAATGAGTAAGAGAGGGAGAACGTCAACATGGATGTCTCTCCCCCAATGTTACCATTCCCGCTTTAACCATCTCCCATTGCCTCTAGTTCAATTAATTTTCATGCCAGTGGTGTTCATTGATAATAATTACCACTTATTCCAATGTTAAAGGGTACTTATGCTTGAAATTACAAAGCAGAACCATTTGTTTTGAATTTAGTTTTGGTTCTACCAGGGCCACTCAGCTCCTAACTTCATTATGGCCTTGGTTCCAATGTGGACAGAGGAGTTGAATGCCAGAGGTGAGGTTAGACTGACAGCTCTTGTCATGAAGACCGCATTCAAACAAGTGTGGCATCAAAGAACTCTAGCAAAACTGGAATCAATGGGTTATTAGGGGCCAAATTCTCTGCAGTTTGGAGTCATACCTGACACACAGGAAGATGTTTGTGGTCATCTCAGCTCCAGGACATTTCTGCAAGAGTTTCCAAGGTTAATGGCATAGGGCTAACCATCTTCAGCTGCATCATCAATGACCTTCCCTCCATCATAATGTCAGAAGTGGGGTTGTTCGCCTATGATTGCACAATGTTCAACACCACTCACGACTCCTCAGGTACTGAAGCAGTCCATGATTGGGACAATATTCAGGTTTGGGCTGACAAGTGGAAGTAACATTCACTCTACACAAATACCAGGCTATGACCATCATCAATTAGAAACAATCTAACTACTGCCCCTTGACATTCAATGGTATTTCCATCATTTAATTCTCCATTCTCACATCCTTGGGGTTACCATTCACCAAAAACTCAACTGGACCCCCATATAAACACATTGACTATGAGGACAGGTCAGAGGTTAGAATACAGTGGAGAGTAACTCACTGATTCCTGATGAAAGGTATTTGCCCAAAACGTCGACTCTCCTACTCCTCGGATGCTGCCTGACCATACTCTTGACTCTAATCTCAAGCATCTGCAGTCCTCACTGTTGTCTAGAGTAACACACTTGCTGACTCTCTAAAGCCTGTCTTTCACTCTATGAGGCACAAGCCAGGAATTTATGAAATACTCCCCACTTGCCTAGATGGGTACAGCTCCAAAAACACTCAAGAAGCTTAATGCCATCAGGATATAGCAGCCCACTTGATTGGCACTCCATCCACAAGCATCTACTCCATCGCCCACTGACGTTCAGGAGCAATGGTGTGTACAATCAACAAAATAAACTTCAGAAACTCACCAAAGATCCTCAAATAGCACCTTGAAACCCATGACCACTATCCACCTAGGAGGACAAGGGAACACCACCACCTGTAAGTTCCCCTCCAACCCACTCACAATCCTGACTTGGAAATATATCGCCGTTCTTGGGTGGCACAGTGGTTAGCTCTGCTGCCTCACAGTGCCAGGGACCTGGGTTCAATCCCCACCTCGGGTAACTGTCTGTGTGGAGTTTGCACATTCTCCCCGTGTCTGCATGGGTTTCCTCCGGGCACTCCGGTTTCCTCCCACAGTCCAAAGATGTGCAGGTTAGGTGAATTGGCCATGCTAAATTGCCTGTAGTGTTAGGTGAAGGGGAATGAGTCTGGGTGAGTTGCTCTTCGAAGGGTCGGTGTGGACTTGTTGGGCCGAAGGGCCTGTTTCCACATTGTAAGTAATCTAATCTAATCTTTCACTATTGCTGAGTCAAAATCCTGGAATTCCTCCCTAACAGCTGACATCATCATCCTTGGAAAAGGACTTTCACTGTCTACCCTATCTATTCCTCTGATCATCTTGTATGTCTGTATCAAATCCCCTCTTAGCCTTCTTCTTTCCATTGAGAACAGATCCAAGTCTCTCAGCCTTTCCTCATAAGACCTTCCCTCCAGACCAGACAACATCCTGGTAAATCTCCTCGGCACCTTTTCCAATGCTTCCACATCCTTCCTGTAATGGGGTGACCAGAACTGTACACAATATTCCAAGGGCGGCTGCATTAATGTTTTGTATAGTCGCTGCATTACATTATGACTCCAGAACTGAATCCCTTTACCAATAAAACCTAACACACCATATGCTTTCTTAACAGCATTATCCATCTGGGTGGCAACTCTCAGGGCTCTATGTACATGAACTCCAAGGTCACTCTGCACACCCACACTACCAAGAATCTTTCCATTGACCCAGTACTCTGCCTTCCTGTTATTCTGTCCAAAGTGCATCATCTCACATTTAGCTGCATTGAACTCCATTTGCCACCTCTTAGCCCAATTCTGCAGTTTATCCAAGTCTCCCTGCAACCTGCAACATTCTTCCACACTGTCCACTACTCCACCGACTTTAGTGTCATCTGCAAACTTACTAACTCATCCACCTATGTCTGCATCTAAGTAATTTATAAAAATGACAAATAGCAGTGGTCCCAAAATGGATCCTTGTGTCACACCACTAGTAACTGGACTCCAGGCTGAATATTTTCCATCAATCACCACTCGCTGCCTTCTTACAGAAAGCCAGTTTCTAATCCAAACTGCTAAATCGCCCTCAATCCCATGTCTCCACATTTTTTCCAACAGCCTACCATGTGAAACCTTATCAAAGGCTTTACTGAAGTTCATGTACACCACATCAACTGCCCTACCCTCATCCACATGCTTAGTCACCTTCTCAAAAAACTCAGTGAGGTTTGTGAGACATGACCTGCCCTTGACGAAACCATATTGACTATCTGAAATCAAATTGTTGCTTGCTAGATGATTATAAATCCTATCTCTTATAATCCTATCCAAAACTTTTCCTACAAGAGACGTAAGGCTCACTGGTCTATGATTATCTGGGTCATTTCTACTGGCCTTCTTGAACAAGGGCACAACATTTGCAATCCTCCAGTCCTCTGGTACTAAACCTGTAAACAATGACGACTCAAATACCAAAGCCAGAGGTCCCTCCCTAGCTTCCCAGAGAATCCTCAGATAAATCCCATCTGGCCCAGGGGAATTGTTTACTTTCACTCCTTCTAGAATTGATAACACCTCTTCCTTACTAACCTTGATCCTTTCTAGCCTAATATTTCATATCTTATTCTTCTCCTGAGTGGAAACCAATGAGAAATATTTGTTTAGCATCTCTCTGATTTCCACAGGGTCCACACACAATTTTCCACTTCTGTCTTTGACTGGTCATCCTTTTCTTCCTTACATACCTATAGAAAGTTTTAGGGCTCTCCTTTGTTCTACCTGCTAAAGACTGCTCGTGTCCTCTCTTTGCTCTTCTTAACTCTCTCTTTAAATCCTTCATAGCTAATCTGTAACTCTCCATCGCCTCATCTGAACCATCTTGCTTCATCAACACATAAGCCTCCTTTTTCTTCTTAACGAGAGATGCAATTTCTGTAGTAAACCTCAGTTCCCTTACCTTATCACTTCCTCCCTGCCTGACAGGGACACACCCATCAAGGACACGCAATACCTGTTCTTTAAACCAGCTCCACATTTCGACTGTCCACATCCCCTGCATTTTGCTATCTCATTCTATGCCTCCCAAGTCTTGCCAAATCGCATTATAATTGCCCTTGCCCCATCAATAACTCTTGCCCTGTGGCATGTACTGAATTATGGTCACTGTCTCCAAAGTGCTCACCTACAACTAAATCAAACACTTGGCCTGCTTCATTACCCAAGCACCAGATCTAGCGCAGCCTCCCCTTTTGTTGGCCCTTCAACATACCATGCCAGGAAACCCTCTTGTACACATTGGACATAAACCTGATTCTTCTGATGTACTAGAGTTACAGCATTTCCAGTCAATGTTGGGGAAGTTAAAGTCCCCCAATAATGACCACCCTGTTCTTTTCATTCCTACCCAGAATAATTTTGCCAATCCTCTCCTCCACCTCCCTGGAATTCTGCGAAGGCCTACAGAGTCAGAGAGATGTACAGCATGGAAACAGATCCTTCGGTCCAACCCATCCATGCTGACCAGATATCCCAACCCAATCTAGCCCCACCTGCCAGCACCCGGCCAATATCTCTCCAAACCCTTCCTATTCATATGCCCATCCAAATGCCTCTTAAATGTTGCAATTGTACCAGCCTCGACCACATTCTCTGGCAGCTCACTCCATACACATACCACCGTCTGCGTGAAAAAGTCACCCTTAGGTCTCTTTTATATCTTTCCCCTTTCACCCTAAACCTATGCCCTCTAGTTCTGGACTCCCCGACCCCAGGAAAAATACTTTGTCTATTTATCCTATCCATGCCCTCATAATTTTGTAAACCTCGATAAGGTCACCACTCAGCCTCCAACGCTCCAGGGAAAACAGCCCCAGCCTTTTCAGCCTCCCCCTGTAGCTCAGATCCTCCAACCCTGGCAACATCCTTGTAAATCTTTTCTGAACCCTTTCAAGTTTCAACGTCTTTCCGATAGGAAGGAGACCAGAATTGCATGCAATATTCCAACAGTGGCCTAACCAATGTCCTGTACAGCTGCAACATGACCTCCCAACTCCTGTACTCAATACTCTGACCAATAAAGGAAACATATCAAATGCCTTCTTCACTATCCTATCTACCTGCGACTCCACTTTCAAGGAGCTATGAACCTGCACTCCAAGGTCTCTTTGTTCAGCAACACTCCCTAGGACCTTACCGTTAAGTGTATCAGTCCTGCTAAGATTTGCTTTCTCAAAATGCAGCACCTCGCATTTATCTGAATTAAACTCCATCTGCCACTTCTCAGCCCATTGGCCCATCAGGTCCAGATTCTGTTGTAATCTGAGGTAACTCTCTTCACTGTCCACTACACCTCCAATTTTGGTGTCATTTGCAAACTTACGAACTGTACCTCTTATGCTCACATCCAAATCATTTATGTAAATGACAAAAAGTAGAGGGCCCAGCACCGATCCTTGTGGCACTCCACTGATCACAGGCCTCCAGTCTGAAAAACAACCCTCCACCACCACTCTCTGTCTTCTACCTTTGAGCCTGTTCTCTATCCAAATGGCTGGTTCTCCCTGTATTCCATGAGATCTAACCTTGCTAATCAGTCTTCCATAGGGAACCTTGTCGAACACCTTACTGAAGTCCATATAGGTCACATCTACTGCTCTGCCCTCATCAATCTTCTTTGTTACTTCTTCAAAAAACTCAATCAAGTTTGTGAAACATGATTTCCCACGCACAAAGCCATGTTGACTATCCCGAATCAGTCCTTGCCTTTCCAAATACATGTACATCCTGTCCCTCAAGGATTCCCTCCAACAACTTGCCCACCACTGAGGTCAGGCTCACCGGTCTATAGCTCCCTGACTTGTCTTTACCGTTCTTCTTAAACAGTGGCACCACGTTTGCCAACCTCCAGTCTTCCGGCACCTCACCTGTGACTATTGATGATACAAATATTTCGGCAAGAGGCCCAGCGATCACTTCTCTAGCTTCCCTCAGAGTTCTAGGTACACCTGATCAGATCCTGGGGATTTATCCACTTTTAATCATTTCAAGACATCCAGCACTTCCTCCTCTGTAATCTGGACATTTTGCAAGATGTCACCATCTATTTCCCTACAGTCTATATCTTCCATATCCTTTTTCACAGTAAATACTGATGCAAAATATTCATTTAGTATCTCCCCCATTTTCTGTGGCTCCACAAAAAGGCCGCCTTGCTGATCTTTGAGTGGCCCCATTCTCTCCCTAGTTACCCTTTTGTCCTTAATATATTTGTAAAACCCCTTTGGATTCTCCTTAATTCTATTTGCCAAAGCTATCTTATGAACCTGTTTTGCCCTCCTGATTTCCCTCTTAAGTATACTCCTACTTTCTTTATACTCTTCTAAGGATTCACTCGATCTATCCTGTCCGTACCTGACATACGCTTCCTTCTCTCTCTTAACCAAACCCTCAATTTCTTTAGTCATCCAACATTCCCTATACCTACCAGCCTTCCCTTTCACCCTGACAGGAATATACTTTCTCTGGATTCTTGTTATCTCATTTCTGAAGGCTTCCCATTTTCTAGCCGTCCCTTTACCTGTGAATATCTGCCTCCAATCAGCTTTTGAAAGTTGTTGCCTAATACCGTCAAAATTGGCCTTTCTCCAATTTAGAACTTCAACTTTTAGATCTGGCCTGTCCTTTTCCATCACTATCTTAAAACAAATAGAATTATGGTCGCTGGCCCCAAAGTGCTCCCCCACTGACACCTCAGTCACTTGCCCTGCCTTATTTCCCAAGAGTAGGTCAAGTTTTGCACTTTCTCTAGTAGGTACATCCACATACTGAATCAGAAAATTGTCTTGTACACATTTAAGAAATTCCTCTCCATCTAAACCTTTAACACTATGGCAGTCCCAGTCGATGTTTGGAAAGTTAAAATTCCCTACCTTAACAACCCTATTATTCTTACAGATAGCTGAGATCTCCTTACAAGTTTGTTTCTCAATTTCCCTCTGACTATTGGGGGGTCTATAATACAATCCCAATAAGGTGATCTTTCTTATTTCTCAGTTCCACTCAAATAGCTTCTCTGGATGTATTTCTGGGAATATTCTCTCTTAGCACAGCTGTAATGCTATCCCTTATCAAAATGCCACTCCCCCTCCTCTTTTGACTCTCTTTCTATCCTTCCTGTAGCATTTGTATCCTGGAACATTAAGCTGTCAGTCCTGCCCATCCCTGAGCCATGTTTCTGTAATTGCTGTGATATCCCAGTCCCATGTTCCTAACCATGCCCTGAGTTCATCTGCCTTCCCTGTTAGGCCCCTTGCATTGAAATAAATGCAGTTTAATTTATTAGTCCTACCTTGTGCCTGCCTGCCCTGACTGTTTGACTCACTTCTGTTCTCAGTTGTACCCGTCTCAGATTGATCTCTTTCCTCACTATCTCCGTGGTTCCCACCCCCCCACCTTACTAGTTTAAATCCTCCCAAGCAGTTCTAGGAAATTTTCCTGACAGTATATTAGTCCCCTTCCAGTTTAGATGCAATCCGTCCTTCTTGTACAGGTCACTTCTACCCCAAAAGAGATTCCAATGATCCAAAAATGTGAATCCTTCTCCCATACACCAGATCCTGAGCCATGCATTTATCTGCTCTATCCTCCTATTCCTGCCCTCACTAGCTTGTAGCACTGGGAGTAATCCAGATATTACTACCCTTGAGGACCTCCTTTTTAAATTTCTACCTAACTCTCTGTAATCTCCCTTCAGAGACTCAACCTTTTCCCTTCCAATATTGTTGGTTCCAATGTGGACAATGACCTCTTGCCGACCCTTCTCCCCCGTGAAAACATTCTTCACCCTCTCTGAGACATCCTTGATCCTGGCACCAGGGAAACAACACACCATTCTGCTTTTTCTGTGCTGGCCACAGAAATGTCTGTCTGTACCTCTGACTACAGAATCCCATAACACAATTGATGTCTTGGAAGCTGACATACCCCCCCCCCGTTGCATTAGAGCCAGTCTCAATATCAGAAACTTGGCTGTTTGTGCTACGTTCCCCTGAGAATCCATCACCCCCTACATTTTCCAAAACAGCATACCTGTTTGAAATGGGTATATCCACAAAAGACTCCTACTCTAGCTGCCTACCTCTCTTACCCTTCCTGGAGTTGACCCATCTATGTGACTGTATCTGAAACTTTCCCCCCTTCCTATAACTGCCATCCATCACATACTGTTCCTGTTGCAAATTCCTCATAATTTCTATCTGTCTCTCCAACCGATCCACTTGATCTGATAAGATTCGCATCCAACAACTTTTATGGCAGATATAATCCGCTGTAATCCTTAAACTCTCTTTAAACTCCCACATCTGACAAGAAGTACATATCACTGGAAAGGCCATTTTTGTTCCTTCACAATCTACAGACCCAGAAAATAAGACCGTCTTATTCCTCTACAAAACACGGCACCAGGTTAAATTAATAGTTATGGCTTATATTTTAAGTTTAATAGTCTTATCTCCAAAAACATATAATCAAGAAAGAACCCACTATACTCACTACTGCAACCTTTCTCTTGGACAGACTTAAAACAACAATTATCTTATCTGATTCAGTGCTGTGAACTTTGCCGAACAGTTCCTCCAAGATTAGTTGTGAATTTCGCTGTTTGTTAATTTTCCCAGGTGCACTCCGATGTCCAGCGATACACAAATTCAAACAGCAAAGGCAGTAACTATGCAGGTTTCTTTCTCCCTCTCTCTCTCTCTCCTGCACTGTCCTCACCATGTACTTCCTTTGTCTGCTCTTCTCCCCTTTAAGCTGCTGTTGTTTTGCCTTTTTTTTTCCAAAGTTCCAAAACAATGCAACATCATATAAAACAGTAATTGCTGCTCCTGGAATTCGAGGAAATCACTTCCAGCACCTAAAATACCTCAAAAAAAAGGAGCAACTCTTACAGCCAGAAATGTTTCCAGTCCTCCATCTTGGATTACCCAGAATCCCTCCAAAGAACTCCTAGCAGTGTGACCTCTCCTCTCCTCTTTCTAACCTCAGCTCATACTACCCCTTGTCAAAAGTTCTTTCAGCCACTGTTATACTATTCCTGACTAACAAAGCCACACCTCCCCCTCTTTTACTATCTTGCCTGGTCTTAATGAAAGATATAAACCCTGGAACTTGCAACATCCTTTTCTGACCCAACTCTATCCATGTCTCCAAAATGCCCACAACATCAAAGTCTGAGATATCTATCCATGCTGCAAACTCACCTATCTTATTTCGGATACTGCTGGCTTTGAAGTAGAGACACTTCAAACCAGTTTGCTGTCTGCCAGCACATTCCTGTGACCGTAAAATCCTGACCATGCCCTCCCTACTTTCAGTGTTCTATGCACTGGAACTACACCTCATAGTTTACATATCTGAATGTTCAAGTCAGAATTAAATATTTCTTGGCTGTATTTTCTATAGGACAAAAAGTATCCTGCTGGAAATTCCTCCTTTAAGCAAGACAATGAACCGATTTTATTTAATCTTTCAAGGAAGGTGTCATAGCCAGCATTTGTTGCACATCTTTTATAGCCCTTGAACTGAAATGTTTGCTAGGCCATTTCAGAGGGCATTTAAGAACATTACTGGAATCACACTTAGGCCAGACCAGGTAAGGTCAGCAGATGTCCTTCTTCAAAGGACATTAGTGAACCATGTGAGTGTTTACAATGATCCATTCATGGTCATCATTACTGAAATCAGTTTTCAGTTCAACTTTTGATTTAATTCAGATTTCACCAGCTGTCATCATGGGCTTTGATACTTGTTCCTCGAATTTTAACCAGGATCACTCACCCAGTATTATTGCCACTACACCACCATCTCCACATCATAGCATTGCTGTTTTTTGGGATCTTGTTTTGTGCCAAAGTGCTTTCTTTTAACAGACATAACATCACAGAACATCAAAAGTAGCTCTAGATATGCAAAGCACTTTGAGCTATTTCTGAGAGAAATTATCAAATGCAAATTGTTACTTTGGGCTACCTCTTTTGAAAATCTTAAAGACAAAAGATATTATTGCAACAAAGGTCACTCTAATGATAAACTCCATTAACTCAAACTCGACACCAATAAATGCTAGTCGCAATGTTATAGAAGTAGCAGCAAAGCAACAATCAACATATCCATTTAGGTTGTAAACATAGTAGAGTAATTATTTAGTTTAATGCTAGCATTTCTGGCCATGAGTCAGAAGGTGCAGAGGTGCAGTGGTGTACAGAGACTGGTTCTCCATTCTATGTCTTATACTAACACCTGGTGTGATGCTTGTATAGCTTGTATATTGTTGTATGTGGTTAATCCTCATTCAACACTAACCACTCCAAGCTGCTGATATAAAGGTGGCTATGGCCATGGAAGGAGTGTTGATGTTTCAGACTGTTCATCAGTCGAGCAATCTTTTCATTGCCTTATGATGATCTTCAAGGTAAAAGTGTGAAAATCTGAAAAAAACAAACAAAACACTATGATGCTGCTAAGGATACAATACATAGTCATTCTCCCGTACAATTTTTGTACGTGTATATATAAAAGAAGAGGTGGTGAGTTCCAAATCAATTTGGCCCAGGCAGTACTTTGCTTCAGAGATTGAAGCCAAATTCTTGACTCAGCTCAAAGCTCGGCTTGACCTCGAAAATATCTGGCTCTTCCACCTCGAGTGATGACATCACTGAAATGTCAAAGGCATGTTTTTGGCAGTGGACTCGCTGCTAGCTGCTATGAAAACAAATTAATGGCTTAGAGTGTTACCACAGAATGTCGTGCAATTACTTTATTCATAACACATGTATTAATTTAAAACTGGTGGAATAAAAGCATTAATTATAATGAATTACTGTTATATAAGTAATCTCAAATTGCCAAGATTAAATTTAGATTGAAGTTGAATTTAGGGTGACACGTCAGTAATATGTAAATTATGCTTGCCAATATTTTGTATTTTAAAATTACAATTTCAGACAATTGATTTTAGACTTGTTCAAGTTTAAGATTTAAATACGCACAATGGTATAAAATGTAGTAATTTTCCAATTTGTTATGCCACAAAAAGACAGAATATATCTTGCTTTGTGGTTAGTCCCTGTGATCAGTGCAACTAGTTTCCAACTTTCTGCCTGTTGACAGCCAGTGAAAGCTGAATACGCCTCTAAATTGTGTGGCTTTAAACATCTCCTAATTAAGAGTTTCAAAAAGTGAATTCAACAGCACTCTAAAAATTGTTGTCTGGCCATCCTCTCTTTCAAGAAATGATAACTGACTGTGATGAAGGAATCTAAAAGAAAAACATTTCTTTAAGTATCCATTTTTATAGACATAATTGGATGTAGACATACCAGGCTAAACGTGTCCTGTGTTATTCTTGCTTTGTTTCGAAGGATTTAATCTAAGCCATAGTGGAGGTTGTGGCCACAAGGGATGAACTCAGATTTCTCCAGTCTCCTCATTTCCCCTCCCCCCACCTTGTCTCAGTCGAATCCCTCGAACTCAGCACAGCCTTCCTAACCTGCAATCTTCTTCCTGACCTCTCCGCCCCCACCCCACTCCGGCCTATCACCCTCACCTTGACCTCCTTCCACCTATCACATATCCATTGCCCCTCCCCCAAGTCTCTCCTCCCTACCTTTTATCTTAGCCTGCTGGACACATTTTCCTCATTCCTGATGAAGGGCTTATGCCTGAAACGTCGAATTTCCTGTTCCTTGGATGCTGCCTGACCTGCTGCGCTTTTCCAGCAACACATTTTCAGCATTATAACTAGCTTCATGATTTGGGCTAGGCAAATAAGTAACCTGTTCTGAATTACTACTCTGTCTTCCTGCCATGAAGTGCACATACATGGATGTAGAATAACCAACCACCAAAAAGTTACAAAATGCACCTGTCCAGATAAATATATGGAAAGTGGTGCCTGGACTGAGGTATGGTCCTCACTGCTTACAGTGGGAACGTGAAATTCATCCATTATATGACCAATATAACCTAACAGCCAAGATCCTAGAACTGGACAGCAAGACAGCAGTTAACTAGCTATTGGCTGACAACTGCCATTGCAGCAGTGGTGAGTTTCCAGTACAGGATTCACATTGCTCAGTCAGTATCTGAGCTACCGTATAACTATAACAATCTTTCATTGTGCAAGACCTGCAAAGGTATTAATGGCAACAACCAGTCAAAAAAGGTCAAAATGTTCAAATAGAATATGTAAACAAAAAATATAAAGAAAAATTATTAAAATAAAGCAAATGCAGTTTTCAGTTTTTACATAGCTAATCTCTCCTTGAATATTTAAGAAGAAACCTATTCAAATTAATGTCTTTTAATCATGCGGTGAATTGCCTAAATGCTGGGAAATGTACATATATTTTCATTTCCACTTCTCATTGTTAACATCAAGCAATCCTAATTTGCATTGCTCAACTAAGTTTCATTTATTCCACTTCCCATACAAAACATCACTGCATGGATTCAAGTACAATTTAATATTAATGATATTTCTGCATAGGTTTAAAAATTTAACCCATATTCATGGTATAAAATCTTATTTGAAATTGTTTCCCCTCAACATTTGCAACAAATGTCTGAAACCTAAACATAAATGCCTTATTTTAAGAAATGCTATTAGAAATAATATCAAATTTAATTGTCCAATTTACAGTTAAAGTAAATATTGGGAACAGAAACTATTCACATGCAACCAGCGTGCAGATGTTACTGTGTAATTTGTCATTTGAGCTGTTTGTTTTTCATTCGACAGTGAATGTAGAAGCACAAGCAATTCAAGTTGCGGTAATTAAGTAAAGCAGATGGATATATTGCCAATCCACCACTTGATTTATATAATCTGTCCACAGTAATTAAAGTGCTTTGGTGCCTTTTGGGATGATACAGATAACAAGGGAGACAGAATTAAAAACCGGTCAGCCTAACATCAGTGATAAGAAAATTAATGGAATTACAATGAAGAGAATGGAAGAATATCTCACAAAAAGAAATATAATTATCAGCAGGCATTTCAAATGGGGAAATCTTGCTTTACCAACCTTACAGAATAATTTGGCAATTTAACAGACATGACAGGTAATGTTAATGCATTAGAAGTGATTTTTCTAAATGTTCAAAATACCTTTTGAGAAACTGCAATATAATTGATTGATACATAATGTTAGGGATGAGAACAGAGGTGACAAGTGACAGAATGGATTGCTATCTAGGTTCAATATAGAAAGCAGAAAGCGGAGATTAAAGGTACTTATTCAGAGTGGCAAATGGTCTTCTACGAGGATTAATACTGAGATCTCTACACTTCAAAATTTGAACATTGAACATAGAACATTACAATGCAGGCCCCTCACCCCTTGATGATGCGCCAACCTGTGAAACCAATCTGAAGACCATCTAACCTACACTATTCCAATTTTATCCATATGTGTATCCAATGACCATTTAAATGCCCTTAAAGTTGGTGAATCTACTACTTTTGCAGGTGGTGCATTCCATGCTCCTACTACTCTCTGAGTAAAGAAATGACCTCTGACACCTGACGATATCTATCACCCCTCAATTTAAAGTTATGCCCCTTCGTGCTAGCCATCACCATCTGAGGAAACAAGCCCTCACTGTTTAACCTATCTAATCCTCTGATTATCTAATGTGTCTTTATTAAGTTACCTCTCAATCTTCTTCTCTCTACTGAAAACAGCCTAAAGTCCCTTAGCTTTTCCTCATAAGACCTTCCCTCCATACCAGGCAACATCCTAATAAATCTCCTCTGAACGCTTTCCAAAGCTTTCATATCCTTCCTATAATGAGTGACCAGAACTGTATGCAAAAGTCCAAATGTGGCCACATCAGATCTTTGTACATCTGCAGCTTGACCTCATGTATCCGAAACTCGATCCCTCTACTAATAAAAGCTAACATACTGTATGCCTTCTTAAGAACCTTAACAACCTGCTTGGCAACTTTCAGGGATCTATGTACATGGACACTGAGATCCCTCTGCTCATCTATGCTACCAAGAATCTTACCATTAGCACACTACTCTGCATTCCTGTTACTCGTTGCAAAGTGAATCACCTCATAATTTTCTGCATTCAACTTCAATTGCCACCTCTCAGCCAAGCTTTGCAGCTTATCAATGTCCCTCTGTAACCTACAACATCCTTCTGCTCTACCGACCTTCGTGTCATCTGTAAAATTACTAACCCATCCTTCTACGCCCTCATCCAGGTCGTTTATTAAAATGACAAACAGCAGTGGACTCAAAACAGATCTTTGTGGTACACCACTAATAACTTAACTCTAGGATGAACTTTTCCCATCAACCATTGCCCTCTGTCTTCTTTCACTGAGCTACTTTCAGATCCAAACTGTTAAATCACCCTCAATCCCATGCCTCCATATTTTGTACAATAGCCTACTGTGGGAACCTTATCAAAAGCCTTACCAAAATCCATATACATCACATCAACTGCTTTATCCTCATGTACCTGTTTGGTCATCTTCTCAAAGAATTCTAGAAGGTTTGTGAGGCACAAACTACCCTCCAAAAAACTGTGTTGACTATCCCTAATCAGCTTTCCAGGTGATTATAAATCCTATCTCTTATAACCTTTCCCAACACTTTACCCACCACCAAAGTAAGGCTCACTGGTTTATAATTCCCAGGATTGTCTCTACTCCCCTTCTTGAAGAAGAGAACAACATTTGCAATCCTCCAGTCTTCTGGTACTATTCCTGGAGACATAGATGACATAAAGATCAAAGCCAAAACTCAGCAATCTCCTCCCTGGCTTCCCAGAGAATCTTGGGATATATCCCATTTGGCCCAGGGGTCTTATCTATTTTTATACTTTCAGAATTGCCAACACCTCCTCCCTGTGAACATCAAACTCATCTAGTCTAATAGCCTGTATCTCAGCATTCTCCGAGACAACATAGTCTTTTTCGAGTGCGAATACTGATGAAAAATATTCATTTAGCACTTTCCTATCTCCTCTGACTCCACAGACAACTTCCAACTACCATCCTTGATTGGCGCTAATCTTACTCTAGTCATTCTTTTATTCCTGATATGTCTATAGAAACCCTCAGGGTTTTCCTTGATCCGATCCGCCAACGATTTCTCATGTCCCCTCCTGGCTCTTCTTAACTCTTTCTTTAGGTCTTTCCTAGCTAACCTGTAACTCTCAAGTGCCCTAACTGGGCCTTCATATCTCATCCTTCTTCTTCCTCTTCACAAGAGATTCGACATCCTTAGTAAACTACGGTTCCCACGTTTGACAACTTCTTCCCTTCCTGATAGGTACATACTTATCAAGGACCCGCAATAGCTGTTCCATGAGTAAGTTTCACATTTCAATTGTGCCCATCTACTGTAGTTTCCTTCCCCATCTTATGCATCCTAAATCTTGCCTAATTGCATTGTAATTGCCTTTCCCCCAGCTATAACACCTGACCTGCATATATACCTATCCTTTTCCATTGTTAAAGGAAACATAACCAAATTGTGGTCACGATCACCAAAGTGCCCACCTACCTCCAAATCTAACACCTGCCTGTATTCTTTACCCAGTATCAAATCTAATGTGGCCTCATCCCTTGTTATCCTCTCTACATACTGTGTCAGGAAATACTCCTGCACACATAGTACAAAAACTAACCCATCTAATGTATTTGAACTATAGTATTCCCAGTCAATATTTGGAAAGTTAAATTCCCTCATAACAACTACCCTGTCACTCTCGCTCCTATTGATAATTATCTTTGCTATCCTTTACCAATTTAGATTTTTGAAGTCTAAATTTCTAAAATCACAGATTACATCAGTTTCAGGGTTTTTGCATATTGAGGAGTTCGGCAATAAATTACAGAAGGACATTAGTAGACATGCAAAATGGTTAAATAATTGGTAAATGACATTGAGTATAGACATATATAAACTTGTGGCAGGAAGAAGGGAAGAAGTTTATTTATCATTCGAAAGGTATGAGTCTGGGTGGTGAAGATGAGCAAAGGAATCTCAGAGTAGAAATACAGAAATGGCTGAAAGTTATGTCACAGATTAGCAGTACTGTAAATAAATCTAATCCATCACTAGGCTTTATTCCAAGGGGGATTGAATTGAGATTTAGGGAGGTTATGTTAAACCTGTTGCAAAATTGTGGTTAGACAAGACTTAAAGTTAGAGTCACAGAGATATACAGCATGGAAACAGACCCTATGGTCCAAACTGTCCATGCTGACCAGATATTCCAACCCAATCTAGTCCCACTTGCCAGCACCGGGCCCATATCCCTCCAAACCCTTTCTATTCATATACCCATCCAAATGCTTCTTAAATGTTGCAATTGTACCAGCCTCCACCACATCCTCTGGCAGCTCATTCCATACATGTACCACCCTCTGCGTGGAAAAAGTTGCCCCTTAGGTCTCTTTTATACCTTTCCGCTCTCACCCTAAACCTTTGCCCTCTAGTTCTGGACTCCCCGACCCCAAGGAAAAGACTCTATTTATCCTATCCATGCCCCTCATAATTTTGCAAACCTCTATAAGGTCACCCCTCAGCCTCCGAGGTTCCAGGGAAAACAGACGCAGCCTGTTCAGCCTCTCCCTATAGCTCAGATCCTCCAACCCTGGCAACATCCTTGTAAATCTTTTCTGAACCCTTTCATGCTTCACAACATTTTTCCGATAGGAAGGCAACCAGAATTGCATACAATATTCCAACAGTGGCCGAACCAATGCCCTGTACAGCTGCAAAATGACCTCCCAAATCCTATACTCAATCTCTGACCAACAAAGGAAAGCATACCAAACGCCTTCTTTCAGGCGTCTGGTGGTAAGGGAGCGGTGGTGAAGGAGCGGCGGTGAAGGAGGCCCAGGACCTCCATGTCCTCAGCAGAGTGGGAGGGAGAGTTGAAATGTTGGGCCACTGGGCGGTGTGGTCGATTGGTGTGGGTGTCCCGGAGATGTTCCCTAAAGCACTCTGCTAGAAGACATCCAGTCTCCCCAATGTAGAGGAGACCGCATCGGGAGCAACGGATACAATCAATTATATTGGTGGATGTGCAGGTAAAACTTTGCTGGATGTGGAAGGTTCCTTTAGGGTTTTGAATGGAGGTGCGGGAAGAGGTGTGGGTGCAGGTTTTGTAATTCCTGCGGTGGCAGGGGAAGGTGCCAGGATGGGAGGTTGGGTTGAAGGAGGGCGTGGACCTGACCAGGTAGTCACGGAGGGAACGGTTTTTGTGGAAGGCAGAAAGGGGTGGGGAGGAAAATATATCCCTGGTGGTGAGGTCTGTTTGAAGGTGGCGGAAATGTCGGCGGATGATTTGTTTTATGCGAAGGTTGGTGGGGTGGAAGGTGAGCACCAGGGGCGTTCTGTCCTTATTACGGTTGGAGGGGTGGGGTCTGAGGGCGGAGGTGTGGGATGTGGATGAGATGCGTTGGAGGGCATCTTTAACCATGTGGGAAGGGAAATTGCGGTCTCTAAAGAAGGAGGCCATCTGGTGTGATCTGTGGTGGAACTGGTCCTCCTGGGAGCAGATACGGCGGAGGCGGAGAAATTGGGAATACAGGATGGCATTTTTGCAGGAGGTAGGATGGGAAGAGGTGTAATCCAGGTAGTTTGTTTGGCTTCAGCGGTGTAGAGGTCAGTGCACCAGCCTACCACTGCACCCCCTTTACCTGCTGGGCATTAATGTGGACTTCAAAAGTTTCCTCATTTCCCCTTCCCCTACCTCACCCCAGTTCCAAACTTCGAACTCAGCATTGTCCCCATGACTTGTCCTACCTGCCTATCTTCTTTTCCACCTATCCACTCTACCCTGCTCCCCGCCCCTGCCTTATCACCTTCATCCCCTCCCCCACGCACCTATTGTACTTCATGCTAATTTCTCCCCATCCACCCTCCTCTCACTTATCTCTCTACCCTTCAGGCTCTCTGCTTGTATTCCTGATGAAGGACTTTTGCCCGAAACGTTGATTTTATTGCTCCTCGGATGCTGCCTGAACTGCTGTGCTCTTCCAGCACCACTAATCCAGAATCTGGTTTCCAGCATCTGCAGTCATTGTTTTTACCCATCAGTGTAAGGCTACCACCAAAGAAAAAAGGCAATTCAGATAAATTTATTAACTAAAAGGTGGTGAGAATATGCAATGTGTAGCTCATTACCAAAGGACGTACTGGAAAGAATAGTATAGATGCATTAAAAGATAAGCTAGACTCTTACTCTGCCCTGAAAGGATTTGGGAGCTAGGTAGAGGAAGGGATAAGTTGCAAACCCTGTGACAGGCAGTCAGCATTACCGAGAGAAACAGGCCAGGTGAGGATCCTGTGACAGGCAGTCAGCATCATTGAGACAATAGGCAAGGTGGTGACTTGCGGCAGGTAGTCAGCATCACAAAGAAGAGTGGACTAAATGCAGACTCGGGATAGGCAGCAAGCATCATTGAGAGGAAGGGGTGAGCTGAGAACCATCACAGAGAAGTAGGTAGGCAGACTGCTGGTGGACCTGAGTGGGACGGAACGTAAACTAGAATAAAGTTTTTCTAGTCTATACTTAAATAGCAGTAATGGTAAAATAAAACTAAAATTGTATTCTAAATATTCTTTTTAGTTAAGTTATGTTAGGGGAACTCAGTTCCATGATTTGCATACTGTGCACTATCTGGAAATTCCTACGTGCTCTGGCAGTCTGGAAGACCATACATATAGGAGCTGCCTCCAGCTAGAACAATATGAACTCTGGGTTTCAAAGTTTGGGCAGCAAACAGAGCAATATGACGCATTCATGAGACTGAGAGGTTTGTTTCAGAATGAGGTCACTCCTGGAATGAGGCTTATGGAAGTGCAGCTGAGCAATGGTTGACTGCCAGATAGAAGAAGGGGACCAGAGCGTGAGGGAATCCTCTGAGCGCTTCAGTCTTGGAAACCAGTGAGAGTAATGTAGACACCAGACAGAACCAAGGCAATGGCATGGTGGGTGATTCGACTGCTGTGGGGAGGCAATAGTGGTAAGGGATTCGTTAGTTCAGGGTATAACAGCTGTAGAAGTGACTCTGGGGTGGTGTTGTTGGACCAGTGGCATGGGGAGAGAGAAATGAGGTCCTATAGGAAGACTTTAGTGAAATTGAAAAGCAGGACTTAAAAAGGTAGTAATCATCAGATTAATCTCGATGGCACATAATAGTGAGTTTAGGAATAGAAGATCTGATGCTGGAGAGACGGTGCAGGACTTGGGGGCTTAATATTCCTGACAGATTCCAGCTCTTTCTGTAGGAGGTGGGAACTGTACAACTTGGAATGGTTAGGTCTACACAGAAATGGGACCAACATCCTCGTGGTGTAGTTTGCAAATACTGTAAGGGCTGATTTAAACTAGATTGCTAGGGGAATGGGATCTTGACTAGTAGGAAAGCTGAGAAAAATTAGAAGTTAAAATGTGAGTAAGTGAGTTTAAAAAGCCAGGAAACAAAGGATAGAATTGAGTTTAGCAAAGCAAAATGGAAACAAAAATAGACATTTCTGGAAAAGCTCAGCAGGTCTGACAGCATCTGTGGAGAGAAATCAGGGTTAATATTTTGGATCGAGCAGCCCCTCCTCAGAAATGGGGAAGAGTCACTCGATCTGAAATGTTAACTCTGATTTCTCTCCATTGATGCTGCCAGACCTGCTGAGATTTTCCAGCAATTTCTAATTTTGTTTCTGATTTACAGGATCTGCAGTTCCTTTGGATTTTATAAAGCTAAATGGAACATATTTTAATGCAGGAAGCCCGAGGAATAAGATAAATGAGAAGAAGTTACTGGTAGGCATTTAGGACTATGATAGTACCAAGATTTGGCTGAAGGATGGGCAGGATTGACAGCTCAACATTTTTGATTGTAGGATATTGTGATGAGATAGAGAGGGTGATACATAGGGTGACAGGAAATGGTGATAGGAGATAGTCATACGACAGGGTGATAGAGAGGGTGATAGAAGAGGGTGATGGAGAAGGTGATAAAGACGGTGTTGGAGAGAGTGTTAAAAGAGGGTGATAGGGTATTGGAAGAGGGTGATAGAAGAGTGTTATAGGCGAGGGTGATAGAGAAGGTATAGAAGAGGGTGATAGAGAGGGTGATATAGAGGGGGTGTTAGAAGAGGGGGAGGTATGGTCACAATGTTAATCCAGCAATCAATAGGAGCAAGGAGGAGGGATAGTATCTTGGAAGGATCATAAAATAAAGCTTCTTGAGTAGAGGTTGAAAACAAAAAATGACGAAAAGGTAGTTGGTTGTGTCCCACAGCTCTGCAAACAGATAGAGGATCAGATATGAAGTGTAAGGATCAGAAGGCAATAACAATTGGGAAGTTTAACTCAATATGAACTGGGACTGTTTCATTGTGGAAGATCAGGAGGGAACTAAATAGTTAAATTGCTTCCACTTGAATATTTTTAGAAAGGTCAACCAAGGCAAAGGGCCAGTTCTGGATCTAAATGAGCTCAGGCAGGTGGAAGAAATATTAATAAGGTAGCATTTCAGAGATAGTGACCATGACTCAATTAGAAATAGGATAGTTGTGGAAAAGCATAAAGATGGGCCAGAAACAAAAAAAATCTTTACCAAGGATTGGTTTATTTTACTAAGATAGACAGGGAGCAGTTATTTGCAGATGAAAGTATGCCAAAGCAGTGAGAGGCATTCAAGGAGGAATTGACAAGAGTACAGGTCACCTATGTTCCTGTCAAAACAAAGTATAGGAGCATGACTGAAAGATCCTGGGTGTCAAGTGACATAAGGATTTGGATGAAGAGAAAAAAATCTTATGGCTTATATTGAAGGCTCAATATGACAGAATCCCGAGAGGAAAATAGCAGGTCATAGTCCAACAGGTTTAGTTGGAAGCATTAGCTTTTAGAGTGCTGCTCCTTCATCAGCTGAAAGCTAGTGCTTCCAAATAAACCTGTGGATTATAGCCTGGAGTTGTTTGATTTTTACCTTTGCAGCACCCTATTTTTATCCAAATTAAACTCCATTTGCCACTCCTCTGCCCATTGGCTCATCTGATCAAGAATACCATTGTACTCTGAGGCAACCTTCTTCACTATTCACCACAGTTTAACTTTGGTGCTAGGCAGTTATTAGAAAAAGCTTTGAGGAACAGATTATATCTACACTTGGAGATACTGTGATGCATCAGAGATACTCAGTGTAGACTTGTTAAAGGGAGGCTGGGTTTTATAAATGTTATAATCAGCAGTGTTGATGAGTGCATTGCATTTGATATGTTCTATTTAAACTTTAGTAAAGCTCTTGATAAAGTCATGGCAGACTGGCCAAGAAATTAAGAGCAAATGGGATCCAATACAAAGTGGCACATTGGATCCATTGGCTGAGAAGCAGGAAGGAAAATGGTGATGATAAAGGGATATTTCTGTGGCTGGTGGTCTGTTTACAGTGAGGTTCTGCAGGGCTCGATGGGCCGAATGGCCTTACTTCCACTCCTATGTCTTATGGTCTTATGGCTCAGTGCTGTGGTCCTTGCTGTTTGTGATGTACATTAATGATTTGGGTTTAAAGGAAGCTTACTAATTTGAGAAATTCATAGATAATATGAAAATTGGTGGGGTGATAAATGGTGAGAATTATAGAATAATCTGCAGGGGGATATCAATGGACTGCTTAGATGGGTAGTGCGGTGGAAAATGGAACTCCACCCAGAAAAGTGCAAAGTAATGTACTTGGGAGCACTAACAAGGCGAGGGATGCACTATAAATGGGAGGATCCTAAAAAGTACTGAAGATCAGAGGGAAATTGGTTTACATATCTACAGATCTCTGAAGGTAGCCAGACAGATAAGGTGATTAAATGGGTATATGGGATACTGGCCTTTATTAACCAAGATATAGAACACAAGTACAAAAGGTTATGCTAGAATTGCATAAAATGCAGGTCATGACACATTGGGAGTACTGCGTGCAAGTCTGGTCAGCACATTATAGGAAGGACATGATTGTATTAGAGCAGGTGCAGAGGGGATTTACCAGAATGCTGCAGGCTGGAGGGTCTGAGCAATGAAGAAAGCTTGGATAGACTTTGGTAGCTTTCCTTGAGAAGGTGGAGATGAACCCTGATAAAGGTGTATAATATGAGGTGTCAATAGTAAGCAAGTTTTTCCTGTTAGTAGATGGGTCAATAACAAGGGGCATAGATTTAACCTAAGGTGTAGAAAGCTCAGAGGAGAGATTTATTTTCACCATGGATGATGGAGTCATATTTGTTAACTAGCATGAACACAATTGTACAAGTGGCCTCCCTCTGTGCTGCAAGTATCTATGTGTCAAGACAATAATAGGACAGAGAAGGAATAGAAAGTTTCAGTGGTAGGTTCAAATGAGGAAAGATGGAAAGATCCTTAAATCAATTACAAATTCTGCCAAGGATTGTTCAAGCCAAATGGCCTGTTTCTGTGTTTTATGTCCTATGTATGTAATCTTGCGTACACTGCTTTTAAACTGCATTCCAAGATTAAATTCGCCTTCTTAGATAAACACTTGCTATCCTTCATAAACTTCTACTGCTTGTCTCCAAAGTCATACCAAGTCTTGCTTCTTTGTCCCCCTTGTGTTCATGAACCTACATTAGCACCAGATCAAACATAGCTGAAAATGTGTTGCTTGAAAAGCGCAGCAGGTCAGGCAGCATCCAAGGAACAGGAGATTCGACGTTTCGGGCATAAGCCCTTCTTCAGATCAAACATAGGCTTGTTTTAAAATCTCACTTTTACTTTCAAATCACTCCAGGGCCTCACTCATCCCTACCTCGGTTAGTTTTTTCTGCCCTATATCCCTTCAAAGTGCTGTGCTCCACTCGAGCACAATTACTTCAATCAATAGTGCTTGTGCCTTTTGTTAATTTAGCCTTAAGCCCTGTAATTCCCTCCCTAAACCTCACTGCCTCTCTCTCAATGCATTCCTGCTTTAATACACTCATTAATAACTACCTCTTTCACTAGGCTTTTACTCATCTAACCCAAGATCTCATAATGTGATGTGGTGTCATGTCTTGTTTTATATGCATTTAAGTGTCACCTCCCTTCCCACCTTTCTTCAAATAGACATTTAAAACAAGTTTCCCCGTCAAGTCTGACTGCCTACGCCAACCATATTCATGCATGGATTGTGTATCATCAGGCTCAATCAAGCTCTTAACAAGTTCAATTAAGACTTAATTACTTTTTCAACACCATGGTTGCCCTGTGAAATTCTAGCAGCAGTCCATCCTCCATATTATGAGAGGAAGTTTGGGGTTGGTAGAACAGTGATAGACTGGGAAATCCTATCGATTTTACATGCCACTCACCCCACCAGACTGGACAAGAGCATGTAACATCCAGCCCACGATGTAAATATAGGCAAGTTGTATCTGTTGATTACTTGCACATTTTTTTTTCAATTTACCCTTCAGACTCTCATGAAGCCTGTTGAATGCTTTAAGAATGTGATTGAAGCACGCTTGAAACTTTCAGCCTCTCAGTACAACATGAGGTTCAGCAGTCCTACTTCAGCCTGATTTTGATACTGTCACCCTCAGCATGAAATGATTGTGCAACTATTGATGTCAACCCCCTCCCCCCTCCTCCTCCTCCTCTCTCCCCCCCACCGCTAACTGAGCCTTCCTTCCTATTTGCTGCTGCTAACCACACTTATTTTATAATGTGGAAGTGCCAGTGCTGGACTGGGGTGGACAAGGTTAGAAGTCACACAACATCACGTTACCCCTTCGTCAGGTGTAGGGGCAGCACTCCAAAAGCTTGTGATTTCAAATAAACCTGTTGGATTATAATCTGGTGTCATAAGACTTTTGACTTTCACTCAGTTTAGGCAATAGCAAAGAATTTTCCTTTTAAAAAAAATATTAAAACAATCAAGGATGCCCTGACAAACTGTGCAAACCCAAATGAAGAGTGTAAACTCATATCGTGATATTCGTTAAATGTAGTGAGAAAAAAAGCAACATACTAAATCATTGTAGAATAATGAATGATGGAGTAAACTTCAATTCCAGCCAACAACACCTTCTAATTACATATCCTTAAGACTGGCCCCTCTTGCCAATATTCCATCTGCTTCTCACTTACTGCTTTTAACATTTTAGAAATCTGAAAAATATTGACCCACTGCACTAATTTTACCATGTTAGGGAATATTTTGAATATTTTGGGATTTAATTTTTATGGGTTCTCTTTATTACAAGGACAATGTGTGCTGAACAACCATTTTAGTCAATGCTATGAGCACACTAGGAAGTAAAACTGATTGAAATGTGATATCAAAAATCAACATAACTCATTAAAGAATGTTGTCACTTGGAGGTGATTCAAGAATTGAGTAAAAATTATTAACAGACTGTATTAATATATTAGGGATGGTCATTTAGGTATTGTAATCCAGTAGTTGTATTTACTGAAGTTGCAGTTTTAGCATTTTGGGTTCCATTGAAATTTGAGAATTCAATTTCAATTTATGGAAATAAAAAGATGTTGTGATTAAAGAAACCAGGAAATATGCTGAATGATCTGAAAACCCAACTGGTTTAGTAATGTCTTTTATGGAAATAAATCTGCTATCCTTTATTAAGAGGTGATTGTATCTTCACATTGTTATGACCAGAGGCGGATTGATGAAAAAACTTCCCTATGATTCCACTCGTAATTTGACCATAATAAGGCTTTTGCTTTAGAATTGAGAGAGCATATACGTTGCTAACTCTGTAAGTCTCCCACTATTTACCTTTTGAGGCTATGACGAAGTTATTTAGTCAGGTTACCTTAGGTTAAACAAAGTACAGGAGAAGTTTATTGAGCTAACAAAGTCTAAGTAGTGTGGCACCATTATTAGAGTCAAACACATTTATCTGTATTTGCATACAGACATTACTATAGGATAGGCTTACAAGGATTTTACCCTTCATGAAAATTGAGGCAACATAGTCAAAGTTAGCTGTACCTTGATCTCTATTTGCAGAATTCAACATTGTTCTCTTTAGTTCAGCAGTCCTTATTGATGCAGCTGTATATAGCAGAATTCCATGTTTTAAAAGATTTCTGTTCACAGTTGATTTCCTGTGGCTGATGGTCACTTTTGCAGAATCACTTTCAAAGACAGAAGGAGAGCCTACAGCTTCTTAGCCTTTCTTCATACAGGATTGCCTTAAGGGTCCTTGAAGCACTTTCCTTATTTGTATATTTCTAAGTTCTTTTCTGCAGCAGTTGTTTACAGAATTGCAGAATCAAAGAACTGTTATGGTGCAGAAGGTGGCCATTCAGCCCATCATAGCTGCATCAACTCTCCAAATGAACATTATAACTTAGTGCTGTTCTTCTGCTTTTCCCTGTAACCTTACACATTGTTTCTATTCAAATAATCATCTTGGATGCCTCAATTAAGCCTGCCTCCACTACTCTTGCAGGAAATACATTTGGAATATTCCAGATCTCAACTACATGGGAAGTGAATATGTTTTTTTCTCATATCTCATTTACTTCTTTTGCAAGTTGCTTTAAATCTGTGCCCTGTAATTCTTGATCCTTTTATGAATGAGAACAGTTCTATCCAACTTCTGTTTTCTTTCTCTGCAGAGCAACTAGACCTGCTGAGTTTTTCCAGGAATTTCTGTTTCTGTTTCAGATTTCCAGCATCTGGTTGGGACAGATTGATATTGATTAAGAACAACTTTAGATCTCAAAACTAGATTACAATAAAGTTCTGTGAGCTATTAGCATCAGAAAATTTGTTATATCCACAATGTGTAAGCTCACAGTTCAGCAGATTCCTAACTCTTTAATGACCATCACCCCAGATGACCAACAATAAAAAGTATAAAACAACATGCCAAAAACAACATCTGGACATATCTAAAAATGAGGAGCCAATCTGGTGAAGTTACATCACAAAACCACATGCATTCTGAACAGGATAAAAAGGATTCTACAGAGAGAGAGATAAGTGGTCCCAAAAAAATCAGGGCAAAACATTGCAGTTACATTGTGATTAAATGGTGATGAACTAATTAATAGGAAACATGGAAACATAAAAGATAGCAGCAGGGAGAGGCTATTTGGCCCTCTGACCCTACTCTGCTGTTCATCACAATCATGGCTGATTGTCCAATGCAATAGCCTACTCCTGCTTTCTCCCCATAACCTTTGCTCCCATTCACCCCAAGTGCTATATCTACTTGCCTCTTAAAGACATTCAATGTTTTGGCATCAACTACTTCCTGCGATAATGAATTCCACAGGCCCACCACTCTTAAGGTGAAGAAATGTCGCCTCATCTCTGTATTAAATGGTCTACCCCAAATCTTGAGACTGTGACCCCTGGTCCTAGACGCACCCATCAATGGGAACATCCTCCCAGCATCTACCCTATCTAGTCCAGTTAGAATGTTTAAGTCTCTATGAGATCCCCCTCATTCGTCTGAACTCCAGCAAAAACAATCCTAACCTAGTCAATCTCTCCTCATACTTCAGTCCCACCCATCCTTGGAATTAGTCTGGTTAACCTTTGTTGCACTCCCTTGAGAGCAAGAGCATCCTTCCTCAGAAGGAGACCAAAACTGCACACAATATTCTAGGTTTGGCCTCACCAAGGCCCAGTATAACTGCAGTAACACATCCCTGCCCCTATACTTGAAACATCTCACAATGAAGGCCAACAAACCATTTGCCTTCTATACCGCCTGCTGCACCTGTATACTTACCTTTAGTGACTGGTGCACAAGGACAGTCCCCTCTCCCAATTTACAGCCATTCAGGCAGTTTTCTGCCTTCTTGTTTTTGATTCCAAAGTGAATAATCTCACATTTATCCATATTATACTGCATCAGCCACTAATTTGCCCTCTCACCAATTATTTTAGATCATAGGTGAAAGCGAGGACTGCAGATACTGGAGATTAGAGTCAAGAGTGTGGTGCTGGAAAAGCGCAGCAAATCAGGCAGCATCCAAGGAGTAGGAAAATCGACATTTCGGGCATTATGCACGAAACGTTAATTTTCCTGGTCTTCGGATACTGTCTGACTTGCTGTGCTTTTCCAGCACCACACTCTTGACTCTACTCTGGATCATCCTCATCACAGTTCATCCTCCCACCCAACTTGGCATCATCTGCAAACTCTGAACTGCTACATTTTGTTCCCTCATCCAAGTCAATAATAAATGTTGTGAATCACGCAGGTCCTAACACCAATCTCTTTGGCACCCCACTAGTTTCTGCCTGCCAATTTGAAAAGAACCCATTAATTTCTAGTCTTTTTTGCCCCTCCCTGCCAACCAGTTTTCTATACACTTCCCTTAATCTTGTGCATTTTAATCTTGCACTATGATCTCGTATGCTGGACTTTATTAAACGCTTTCTGAAAGTCCAAATATACCAGTGGTGTCAGTCTTTATGTTCCGTGCAAGCTTACTTTCATACGGTCTTTTCCCCTTCTTAATCAATTCCTAGAGCCTTCTTTGCCGAATTCTGAACTGCTCCCGATCCTCAGATCTGTTATTTTTCTTGGCCAATCTGTAAGCTTCTTCCTTGGATTGGATACTATTTCTAATTTCCTTTAAAATCCATGGATCATCCCTCTTACCCATTTTGCTTTTGTGCCAGACAGGAATATACAGTTTTTGCAGTTCTCCCATATATTTCTTGAATGTTTGCCATTGCCTATCCACTGTTATACCTTTAAGTAACCTTCCCCAATCTATCAAGGAAAAGGAAGCCCTGTGACAATACATATCAATGATAGTGGAGTTCAACATAGGAATGCAAAGATAAGACAGAAGTAATCACAAACATCTTCAGTTAAATCAGAATGGCACAGGACCATAGAAACATGGCAAGTCACACACACCCTTAAATCTTAGGTCATAATCAATCTTCACACCCACTTCTGTACCCACATCTGGCTCAGCATTCACTGTATTTTGTGGTAGAGAGTTCAAGTTTTCCCAACTCTTTCTGTGAATATAAAAAGGTTAATAATAACAACGGAGTTACTACCTTTAGAGGTCATCCTGAAATGCTGTAATCTGAATAACTTCCATGTTTAGTAAAGTGAGCAGTGACAGCCGGTAATTAGTGATGTGATCATGATAAGTGATCAGGAAATAATGTGATTGCTGGATTGTTACTTCTGATAAGTGGCCTAGTGGTAAAGTCACTGAATTAGTAATCCAGAACCAGAGGTTAATATTCTGTAAATTTCCATTATGACGGAGGCTGAAATTTGAAATCAATGAAAATCTAGTATAAACAGCTAATCTAATGGCAATGGTGCAAAATTGTTGATTGTGATGAAAAACACATCTGATTCATTAATTGCCCTCTCGGGACCAAAATCTACAATCCATACCTAGTGTGGCCTACATGTAACTCCAGACCTTCAGCAATGCTGTGGACTCTTAACTCCACTTTGAGCAATTTGGGATGGGCAACAAATGCTGGTCTAGCTAGTAATGCTCCAGTCCTGTGAACAAGTGAAAAAAAGGACTGTTAAGTGCACTATAAAGTAGAAATATCTGCAGTCTGTATTGGAATAGATTATCCATTGGATAAAGTTCTATTCTGTATTGTACAACATTAAAATCCTAGTCCAGTGTGAAGTCCAGAGCTAAAAGTTCAAACTCTTCCAATGTCTTTCATTCACTTTTTACAAATCATTCAGCCATCTGTTTGGCTGCCTGCAAGCAAGATTTTTTATTGCCTTTAAAAGCACTAATGGGTTCTAAACTGCATTGTTGATTTATTCAACTTTACTGGCCAATTTAAGTTCAGAGATGTTGACAGATATCAAATTCTTATCATTATACTTGTCTGGGGAAAAGCATTGGAAAGCAAGTTCCACTATCGCCAGGGTTGTCACAAAACTTAAACATTTTATTAAAGTATGAAAGATGCTTAACTTGCATTCTGTTGGACCCTGGTTGATAGAAAACATGGACCAGGTTTCTGTACTTACAAATAAATAGATCTTAATCCCAGGTAAACAACTATCAACTATCAACATACAACTCTACTTGTCAAAACTTTAACTCCCTTCAAAAACCCTACACACATATATAGATAGGCACAAAAATACTGGCATTATGAATGGAGGAGAACAATACTGATAAAATCATTTAGTGGCACCAGGTCAGATTTGATAAAGGAGTTCCTTTTGTTTCCCAAGTCCATTAGTTCTTCCCGCTTTTCCTTCAGGTTTTTCCACTTCTTCACATGAGCAGAGCAACTGATTCACAAATTCACAAGTCTCTGACTCATTGGTTAAAAGCAACAAATTAAATCAATGGGTGGGAGAAAGCCATAGTGATTATAATAAGATCAGCTAGGTGGACCTCAGAGTACAACTTTCTTAATTGGTGCTGTTAATTTGGTCCCATCAGGGAGCCCCGGCTGACTGACAAAAACAGGAGTGTCTGAGATTTCGTTTACTCTGAGAGCTAGCTCTGAGAAAGCTGAATCAGTGTCAAGGACTTTCCACATGTCAATAAAGGGTGACTTGGTGACGGGATACTGACTTCTATGGAGTTATTTCAAAAACAACTGACTTTCTTTAGCTTCAGGTATTTTACTGGAGAGGGGGACACACCACCATCCCTTTCCAGAGATATGAGTATCTCTCACTGTAACATTCAAACCCAAAAGCTGTTCAGCTATCCAGGAACCAAAAAGCTGACAGCTGATGAAGAGTCATCTAGACTTGAAACATTAGCTTGCTTTCTCTCCATGGATGCGCCTGATACACTGTGATTGCCAGCATTTTTTGTTTTCACCAAAAAATTGTCATTAGTCTGATGATCTCTAGATCCAAGACTGGTCATGATTGCACAGAGCAATCAGTTGCACAATTGCTTGGAATTTGCTTACTTTGAACTCTGATTGTTCTGGCCTAAAATAAATAGCATCTGTATGGGTATACATGAGAAAAGAGATCTGTTCCAATAGTTCAAATATTCAGAGAATTTTAAAGTTGGAGTGCCATTCTTAAAATTTAAATTAATCAGACAGCCTTAAAAAGTGATCTCTGTATATGTCATTATCAAATCCAAATTGTCTTATCCAACCAGTCTCATTCCAGCAAATTTAGCATTTCTGTTTTTTTGAAAGTTTTTATTAATGCTATATTTGCAATTTAAATTGTATGATTGATTTGATGGGAATTATTCTGTTGAAAAGAGGTTTTGCACCTATTGTTTTATTCTAGAGGGAGGCTACTGAAATTTAAGGCATTTCAAAAAGTTATTAAGAAAATTGTCTTTTTTTTTCAATTGAATCCAAGACGTTGGATCAGCGAGTGGTGAAGTTAGAATGTTGTTCAAATAAGGATATCAGACTAAAATAATTCAATTTAGAGTAACATTTCCCAAAGGGAAATTGGTAGTCATTATGTAGACATAAAAATGAAACTGGCAGAAAAGAGGTAAAAAGTAACATCAATTGGGAGAAATAAACTGGACTTTTTAGTTCATCTCAACTGTGATCACATGTAGCCACTAAGTAAACATTGTTTTAATAACAACACACCTTATGTTCATTTATATAAAATATTATAAATTACACACATTTCCCAAAACATATTTATGATTCAGTTAATTTGAAATACACATTACCCACCCTGATTGTTTTATTGTTATATTAAAAGAATCAGTAGGCATTATGTTCCAATTACTGAATCTATAAATGTTCTATAAATACAAGACAGATTTATTAATATGATATAACTCTCACACTGTTGGAAGCAGGCCATTTTAGACTATTTCAAAAGCAGATATACTATCCAACAACTTTGCAAAATAAACTTCCAGGTTGCTGGAATATATGTGCAGTAATAATTATATAATATAGCTTGACTCGCAATCTTTCTGAAAATAGATTCAGAACGTAAAATAGAAAATAGTTCTGTTGGTGCCTTGCTGTCAAAATAGGCTTTGTTTGTTTTTGCAGTATAATGTGTAAATTAGAGGGAAGGCAGCGATGATGTAGTGAGATTGCCATTGAGCAAGTAATCTAGAGATCCACATAACATTCAAATACCACCTGGGCAGATAGTGAAACTTGAATTTCAAGAAGGCTTGGCATTAAAGGTCTAATAATGACCACGAAATTCATCTGGTTCGCTAATGTCCTTGTGGAGGGAAATCTGCCATCATTTTTGTCTCTACCATTCGCTGGCCTGGCCAATCTGAGGAACTCCCTACCCCCTGCAATATACAACCTATTAACTGTTCTCTGCCATAGCCTTGCAAGCCACTCAAAATGGTAAAAAAAAATAAAGGAGTGAAACCGGACAGACAAATTAAACTCTGAGGGACTAGCAATAAAATTGAGAGAGCTGTTCACTGATGAGTCAAGCAGCAGTCTGATATAATGATAATCAAAGAATCGTGCCTTACTGACGACTTCCGAGACACTACCATCATCGAGTATGCTCTCATCCAGCAGTGGTGCTGTAATTGTCCTGGGAGTTCTCAAAATTAACTCCAAACCACATTAAATGTTATGACATGGGGTCAAGCAGGCGTAAGGAAACCTTCTGCTGATTACCCCCATCCCGGGTCAGTTGATGAATCAGTACACCTCATTGTTCACAATATATATGAGGGAACTAAATATTATATATTCAAGTCAGCAGGTAACACAAAGCTGGGTAGGAGGGTAAACTATGAGGAAGATACGGACATGCTTCAGTGTGATGTGAACAAGTTGAATTAGTGGATAAATGCATGGCTAATGAAGTAAGAAAGTGGGTAAATGTGAGATTAACTATTTCTGTTGAAAAATCAAAAAAGCAGATTATCATCTCAATGGCAATAGATGGGGAATGGGGGAAGTGTAATGACAGCTGGGTATCCTTGCACATGAGCCGCTAAAAGTTAGAAAACAAATGGTACTTTGGTCTTTGTAGTGAGAGAATTTGAATACAGGAGCAGGATAAACTAACCAATTGCTCTGAAAATCCTCAGATAGTGATCTGTTTGTGAAGGTGGAATGTACTCATCTCCATGTATGGGACACTAGTTTAGACGGGGTGGGTGATGGAGATTGATAGTATTACATTTGATGAGGTGCAGGGGGAGCTGTGGCCTGCTGATGGTGTTCAACAATTAGCTCATCAACCTCAAGTCTTCAGCCAGAAGTGCTAAGTAGATGATCCGTCTCAGCCTTTCCAGTGGTCCCCATGTGATATCAAAAGACAGTTCGAGACATTGGATACTGCAAAGGCTATGGACCCTGACAATATTCTGGCAAAAGTACTGGCGACTTGTGCTGCAGAACTTGTTACTCCCCAAGCCAAGTTCTTCCAGTACGGTTACAATATTGGCATCTACCCGACAATGTAGAAAATTGACCAAGTGTATTCTTGACACAAAAAGCTGGAAAAATTCAATCCAGTCGATTCGTAAAGTAGTAGAAAGTTTCATCAATGTTATCAAGCAGTACCTGTTCAGCAACAACCTCTCAGTGCCGCATAGTATCTATCAGCTCCTGACCTTGTTCGAGCCTTGGTTCAAACAGGGACAAAAGAGCTGAATTCTAGAGGAGAGGTGAAAGTGACAGCCCTTGCCATCAAGGTTGTATTTGACCAAGCGTGTCATCAAGGAGGCCTAGCAAAATTGTAATCAATGACATCAGGGGGCAAGCTCTTCACTGGTTGGAGTCATAGCTGGCACATAGGAAGTTGAGTTTGGTTGTTGGAGGTCAGTCATCTCAGTTCCAGGATATGTCTGCAGGAGTTCCTCAGGGGAGTGCCCTAGGCCCAACTATCTTCTGCTGCTTCATCAATGACCAACCCTCTATCATAAGGTCAGAAGTGGATGATTGCACAGTATTCAGCACCATTTACAACTCCACAGATACTGAAGCAGTCCATGTTCAAATGCCACAAGATCTGGGCAATATCCAGGCTTGGGCTGACAAGTAGCAAGTAACATTCATGCCACATAAATGCCAGGTGATGACCTTCTCCAATCTAATCACCATTCCTTGATGATGTTACCATCACTGAATCCCACACTACCAACATCATTGGAGTTACCATTGATCAGAAACTCAGCTGGACTTGCTACATAAACACAATAACTACAAGAGCAGCCTGAGGCTCACAATACTGTGTCAAGTAACTCACCTCTTGACTCCCCAAGGCCTGTCCATCATCCTCAAGATACAAGTCAGGAGTGTGATGGAATACTCCCCACTTGCCAGGATAGATGCAGCTCCAACAACACTCAAAAAGCTTGACACAATCAGGACAAAACAGCCCACTTGATTGGGATTACATCCACAAGCATTCACTTCTTCCACCACCGACACTCAGTAGCAGCAATGTGTACTATCTATAGGATGCATGGCAGAAATTCATCAAAGATCCTCACACAGCACTTTCTTAACCCATAATTACTTCCATCTAGAGGGACCACGGCAGCAGATATGTAGGAGCACGACCACCTGACTTGTAACTATGTGACCACTCATTCACTGTCACTGGAATTCCCTCCCTAACGGCATTGTGGGTCAACCTACAACATGTGGACTGCAACAGTTCAAGAAGGTAGCTCATCATCACTGTCTCAATGTCAACTAGGGATGGGCAATAAATACTGGCCACCCAGAAATTCCCCATTCTCATGAGTATACTAATAAAATAATGGCTGTGAATCAGATCATCATAAGCCTCCATTGTATGTATCTTTCTTTTTTGGTTTCTAGTCCAGGTGCTTTATGTTGCTGCCCTGCCTCCTCCTTCACATCCTCTTTATCAAAGAGGAGCTACTCTTCCCAGTGTTGTGTGGATGTAAGACGTCATCTCTGTGCTGCACCAGGTTGTACGGGGTGCAGCAGCTGGCAATGATTGTGGAAAACCTCATTGTCTTATATTGCAGACCTCCTATAGAAGAACCCAGAGAACAGAATCACATCTTGAGCAAGTGCTCTGTCTATCTTTAGCTTAGGGTGAGCCATGGGAAGGTTTCATACTGGTCCTCACTTCAGGACCAGGATTCCCCTCTAGAATTAGTAGGCATGTCTCGAGAGGACAGCCCTAGTCACTGAGGATCAATCTGTGGAGGAGTTGAGAGGTCAATGAATGACTGGAATAACTGTGGCATCTGGGAGTGCTGAAGTAAATATGTATCATTAACATCCCCTGGAAATTGGGCACATAGCTTCAGGGTTCACTTTGAATGATTTTTGACAATTGAATATTTATGGAATAGAAGTTATTTGTGCTGTTGAAGGCCGCAAGGTGGTCCATTGGAGATTTGATGGCCACATCGATGCTATCTATTATGCCCATCACATGTGGAAAACCTGCAGGTGACCTGAAGACAGCATACTTCTCAGCTTCTCAGGAATAGCTAGGGATCACATATACTCTCCAGCCCTCTTACTAGCACATTGGTCATCTTCCTAACTCAGGAGTGTGTGGTTGCCTGGGATATTCTCAACATATCCCTGGTGGATCCTTTAATGATCTGCAGGTGTAGAAATTCAACACACATGGTGATTTCTGTCAACATGGGTGTAGATGCCCATCCAGTCCCATTGCACACAGGCTGTCCTTTTACATCCATGTAAAGTTCAGTGACAGAGATGTACTCTTCTCTGGCACTGCTGCTCCAACAACTGCAGATTGACATGAACAACTTCTGAAGATTCCGGGATAGAGAACATGTTTCTGTCAGCCTTTCTTGCATTGCAATCCCCAGTAGCATCTTGGTGCAAGCTGCTCCATTAGCTGCTCCGGTGGGCCCAAGAATGGAGGCTGTAGGGGCTGGCATAACCTTCTTCTGTGGTTGTCTTCCAACACTCTTGGATCCTGGAGGTCTGTTTGGATGTGAATCATCTTTAGAAGATGCTCCATGCTGTCCTTGGAGGAAATGTCCAGCAGTTGCCCCTTCAGCCTCGTCCAGCTGCCCTTGTATTGTGCAGTTTTGTCCCTCAGCTACACTGCTGCACTGTCTCTTGAAGCTGCCTCCTGTATCCTCCTGCAGAATGTAGCTGCAGAATGGTTGACCTTGCTGACAGAGTCCAAGACCCCACCTGGAAACCACCGCTGTTGTATTCTCAGGAACCCATGGCTTTGATGCCTGTTCACTGATGGTTAAATTAGCAAGGTACATTTGATTCCATGAAGTAGCAGACCTTTTCAACAATTTGCGTGTAGCATTTTCATCTCTATGCTTTCCAGTCACCTGCATGACTTGGCCCTCAGTTTCCAACACAGAGTCTCCAAGATGCACTGTCCCATGTGATTCTACAGCCTCACATGCTTCTCGTGTTTACAAGCTACATTAAATTCCATGCACTTTCTGAGGAATTTTGAATGGAACAGGGATTTGGTAAATGGAGAAAAGAAAAGTATCTCTCCGTCAATGTAACAACCATGTAAAGGATTTTAAAGAAATTCAACAAGCAAAAAAGTATCAATGGACTCTGTCAACACATATCCCCAACAGACTGGAACTTCCTTTCAAGAGATTAGCTGGTTATTTTGCTTATGGTCTTCCTTCCACTGAATAAATAATGGAATGTTGGATAAATCTGCAACTTAGGTTCTGGTAGATGAATGCCTTATTGTGTTGTGAGTACAGCTTTTTTTTTGAGTCTATATCCAAGAGTTGCTTTTGAGCAGGCAGCTATTTTGAAGCTGTTGGCAATCTTATGAATGTTTTGCAGGTTGGCATGTGTTTGTGTGTCAGCTCAAGGATGAAGCAGTTGACGGTCATCTCCTATGAATTGCTATTACTGTTACGTTTTTATTTTCTCAGCTTCTCACTCTAAATATTTTTCACTTCCAAGTTTCAGACTACTCAAACAGGTGAGCTTATTACAAGAATTTCAGGAAAGGCATTTTCAATTGCCCAGATATTTAAAGTAAGTCAGTTGTATGGCCAAGAAATAAATCTATTTCAGTCGCTACTTTATCTCATGAGTTCGTACTGTCTTTGATTCAGAAAGTGCTGCAGTAACTTTATTTTTATTTACTCCTGGGATGTGGGCATTGCTGACGTGGCCAAAATTTATTGCCCATCCCTAGTTGCCCTTGTGAACATGCTGGTGAGTTCACTAATTAGGAACAGGACAAATGCATACAGTTGTCGCATGTATGTTTACAGATTTGGAAAGCTTCAGCAAATTATTAGAATGGTAGAAAATAATAATAACAAGAGCAAAATACGACAGATGCTGGAGATACAGTTATAGAGTCAAAGAGTCATGCAGCTTGAAAACAGACCCATCAGTTCAACTTGTTTGGGGCAAGAAGACATCTCATTTGTCAGCATTTGGCCTTATCCCTCTAAACCCTTCCTATTCATATACCCATTCTGATGCCTTTAAATTGTACCAGCCTCAACTACTTCCTCTGGCAGTTTGTTACATATATGCAAAACTCTGTATGGAAAGGTTAGATCTTTCCCTTCTCACCTTAAAACTATAGCCTCTATTTTGGACTCCCGCACCACCAACCCTCCCCCCTCCCCCACCCCACCCTTGGAAAAAGACCTTGGCTTTTTACCCTATCCATGTCACTCATGATTTTATAAATCTCTATAAGATCACCCCTCAGTCTCCAATGCTCCAGGGAAAAAAAAACAGCCTATTCAGCCTCTTCCTATAACTCAAAGCCTCCAATCCTGGCAATATCTTTGTAAATTTCTTCTGCACCATCTCAAGTTTAACAGCATTCTTCCTAATAGAAGGGTGAGCAGAATTGTACACAGTATTCTAAAAGTGGCCTCACTAATGTCCTCTACAGCTGCAACATGACATCCCAACTCCTATACTCAGTGTTCTGACTAAAGAAGGCAAGCTTGCCAAATGCCTTCTTCACCACCCTGTCTACCTGTGACCCCACTTTTAAATAACGATGCACCTACGCCCTTAGGTCTCTTTGTTCAGTCACACTCACCAGGACCCTCCCATTAACTGTATAAGTCCTGTTCTGGTTTGTCTTACCAAAATGCATTGCATTACATTTATCTAAATTAAACTCTATTTGCCATTCCATGGCACATTGGCCCATCTGATCAAGGTCCTGTTGCACAATGAGATAATCTTCTTCACTACTGCTACACTACCAATTTTCATGTCATCTGCAAACTTATTAAACATGACCCCAATAATCACATCCAAATCATTTATATAAATGACAAAAAGCAGCTGCCCCAGCACCAATCCTTGTGGCACACCATTGGTCACAGATCTCCAGTCTGAAAACAAACACTCTGTCTCCTACCTTCAAGCCAATTTTGTGTCCAGTTGGCGAGCTCCCTGGTTCCCATGTGATCTAACCTTTCTACCCAGTCTACTATGTGGAACTTGGTTGAATGCTTTGCTGAAGTCCATATCGACAACATCTACTGCTCTGCCTTTACCAATCTTCTTTTCTGAAATTAAAAAAGAAACGCAAGTCCTGCAGAAACTCAGTAGGCACAGCACTATCTGTGTAACAGCTAGTACTTGGACTCTAATATGATGCTTCTTCAGGAGAAAATAAAAAATAGTTTGTGACTGCTGCATCAAGTTATATTTGAGTCTGTGTAGTTCTACTGTCGTCTGCCATAACTTCAGTGTAAGAAATGTCGAAACGAGGACTCCAACATTAAGAGAGATCCATGAGACAGTGAGGACTAGCTGATTTGTAAGAGTGAAACCAAGAAGTGCAGGAGAGAAGTTGCACTCAGTGTGAAAAAGAGGGAGAAGTAGAAATAACAATTTAGCTCTTCCCCACAGCACCTCCACATCCTGTTAGCTGCCAAGTTTCCTATGCCCCAGGAAACCCAATCAGCTAATGGTAAAGCTGAAATCTGGGGAGAAAAAGGAGGCAGTCAGCCTCATCAAAGTATTTAAATGAGTGGTCTACTTCCAGAGATGGGCAGGCCTAAGACAGGTTAGTTTCACAGTTGAAACATTTTGCACTTCTCCTTCCAGCCCAAGTTTAAGGATTAAAATTCTGTTCAGAGTTTACACTGTTCTTACACTGTTATACTGAGTTTCTGAGGCATTCTGCCAGAGCTACAATGGTGAGTGGCAAAATCATCTGAGTAGCTCACCCTGCCATCTTTGTTTGGACCAGTTCATCTCTCTATTGGCTGTGGAAGTTATATAGTGTGATTTCCTAAGAAGACTTTAGATGTGTTCACTGATTTCAATAAGACTTACCTTCAAAATGTGACCTGGTGCCAAGCAACAACTTTTTCTTCAATGCATATCAATTTAATCAAAAAGGTCTGTCCATTTGAGCACATAAAATTTAATATCTAATAAAACTTCACATTCTACTGATTAAGAAAACAAGGTATTTTCTGACATCATGCTTTTGGCGGGCAATATTGTGCATTTGAAGCACTTGCCAAAATTTTGGACTGCTTCCTATGCATTATTTAAATTTATGGCTTTATAATTGATCATCACAAATGTCTCCAATATGTGTGCCAGGTGGATGAGACTTCTTGCCAGGACAGTTAAGTTGGGTAACCACCACAGTCTGTGTTTGAGTATGGACATGATGTTACACCATTACCTCTCAATTTCTTGTATTTTGTATTGAAAATGTATCAGCTATATGACACATCTGCCCCAACATAAGCAACTAAACTCTGGTTGAACACAATTAATGGAAATTCAACTGTGTGCGCCTGAAGACCATTGAGTGTTTAATTACATACAGTCACTGGTTCATTTTAGAAAGAATTTTAACTCTCTTTGAATACGTTTGGCTTAAAATTTCCTGCAACTGCTTGGCCTGTCACAATCATTCTTGGTGAGCCACTGTAGGTGGATGGCAAACATATCTGAAAATTGCAAAAGACTGTGGCTGTTGTAAACTGGCTGGGATCTGGACTGCATTATTCTAAAGGGCAGAACGTCTGCTTGCGTGAATGACTTTGCAACATCTTGGCCATTAGTTTTAGGACATTACTTACAGCGCCTTACAAATATATCAGCTCTGAGCATATCGAATACATAAATGAGTGGTACTCCCCTGGGAGATGCTGAGATGTAAAGGAAGAGGTGATACCTCCAAGGGTAAAAGTACCTGAGCAGAAATATCAGACTTTGACTGTTTTGTGATGAAGAGGTCGCTATTTGTTCTGGCTGCAGGTTTTTCCATTATTAGTTTGCACACATGTTCCTCATCACTGAAGGAGGTCTACCAGCCAAAAATATAGCTGCAACAAAATGATTTTCGAACACTGCAAGGTGTGGATGTGAAACCAGTTGTTCCTGCTGAATCTACACTTGAACAGGGCAAGGGCAAGGTGACAAGAGCAAACAACCTATACTAATACAGAACCGATTTGAAGCAGTTTGCTAACATAAAGAGATAGTTAAAATTTGATCTCTTTGGGCTTCAACACTATCTAAGTTGCACATCATAGATTGCTACTCTCATGACAATTCACACCACTTAGCATATGTCTGAATCACCATCAAACTGACATTTATTTCTGCAGTTGCTTTGCTTTATATTGGTGGTGGGTTGCAGCTAGTAATTTGTAGTAACAACTGCAACTCAGAATGTGGCTTGGCTGTCTCCATTTTGTTTGTCACAATAAATGGCATTGTAATTCTCTAATGTTATTGACCACATTATCTAGCAATCCACATAACTTCGTTCTATGTTATTTCAATGCTATTACACTTTTGATGCTAGATCTTTCAATATTGTTTTGGTTTCAAAATCATACATTTAAACGCTACAGGTACGTAAGTCTATTTCTTATCCTTTTTCGCAAAATAACTGACTCTGTGAATTGCTAAATATTTACCATAAATTGTTCACTGTTTTAGTATTTCCTGTCTTCTAAAATAATGGCAGGACCTTTGTGCTGATTTTAGTGCAAAACTCTTCACCATAGTTGGTCCAGTAAAAATAATCAGATCCTTAGAATAAACTTTTCAAATAAAAAGATATTATTTTCATTCATTTGTGGCAAAGGAGACAAAAATCTTTGAAGTTCACTCAATAAAATCTTATTGGCTTTAAGCATGAAAATCTTGATCTAAGTAGTGCATTTTTAAAGTTAAGTGACTCGCCAGCAACAAATTCATAGTCAAATAATTTACCTTTGAGTCCTGATGTGAGTCAAGCCCAAGTATGTTACATATGGGAATAAGGTTCCTGGCACAAAAAAAAAGTCCATGAATACTTGCTCAGTTCCTTTGCATATTTGAGAATAATATTTTCCATGAAATTATAAAGATGTAATTATGCACTGAAAAACGTCAATAGAATGAACTAGTTAAGTTCCAGTGTATTGTTCCAAGTCTGAGCCCAGAAGGTTAATGTTACAAATAATGTCCTCTGTTACTCAACTAAGAATTTGTTTCTGCGAACCTTCTAGAGATTGCTGCCCGCTGGGTGTTGCTTGCTTGGCACTAAGCTGACATTGCACCATAATGCAAAGTCAGTTCATTCGAATCCTATGATGGCAGATGGTAGAATTGGAATTCAATAAAAATCTGGAATTAAGAGACAAACCATTGCTGTTTGTCAGAAAAACCTGTCTCATTCACTAATGTCCTTTAGGGAAGGAAATCTGTTATCCTTACCTGGTCTGGCCTAAATGGGATCCCAGACTCATAACAATGTGCTTGACTTTTAACTGCCCCCTGTGCAATTAAGGATGAGTAATAAATGCTGGTCAAGTCAGTGACACCTACATCCTGAGAATGAATAAAAAAATTCCCCAAGATATTTTGCTTCACCTAGGAGGTTGTTCAAGTTTGTTGATAAAGGGTGCATGAATCTGAAGCAGTTAATGCTAAGTCAGGCTTAAGCACTACCTGAATTGATGATGGCATACAGATTTTTGGGAGATCAGCTTTAGCTGTCAAAGGAATAAGATTGATCATCCAGGTCCTTTTCATGGTCCCTGTAACAACGGGCTGATCCTTACCGTTTTTGGCTAAGGCTGAGTTGCATTAGAGCATCTGGAGGGTCTTTTACCATGAGACAGAGTGAATTTTCTTACCACATCTTACTAAACGTGCCTCATTAACTACTTACCCTGAGTCATGGCATCCATGACATCTGATTCTGGGCCTATATTACTAAAGCAAAAAACAACAACATCCCTGGTCTTTCCCTAGCCTCTGTGTCTCAAAGTGAATGAGTTGGTCAATGATATTGTGGCAGGGGGATACACAGTAAACAGAGGGGCAATAAATTTGGATGGCCAGGAACTAGGGAGCCTACAAGTCTGTGTCCTGAACACTGTGTGCCTCTACGTGTAACATTCTTTCTCTTTAAAAGGTTGCAGCCCTTCCCTTCAAGTCAAGACACTGACACCTCTCATTTCATGTGTGCCACAACTATTTTCCTTTTCATGCACATTTTTGTTAACCAGCAGGATATAGGGCAACAATGAATCCTCCTTGGTCAATGCCATTCTCTGGCATGCCTATCAGGATAGTGACCCCCCTTGTTGTTTCTGGCAATCCTCTGAGCCATCAATGGTTCCTTGATCTCCTCCCATCAATACTGCTCTTCCTCAGGAAGACCCTGAAGAGGGAATGGATATGCCCATGCCCTTTATGCTCTTTCCTTTTCCTGTGCATTTGTGGCAGCCTACCTTCCCTTTTCCTCTCTATATTTTGGGAGAAGTTGCCACTGCTCCCTTGTGTTCCTAGCAGAATTGCTCCTGTCTATCAGTACTGTCAGCTATATGAAGCCAATGCCCCTATCCCTGTCCCACTGGTGCGTTACATATCTCTCCACTGCCTCTCATTAATGCTTCCATTTTAATACTCCTTTTGCCAGTTTATAGCAAAGGACTCCATTCCCCATTCCTCCACACATTGACTCTCAGTGTAAATGCATGGCAAAGATAACGTTGAACTCTGACATTTTTGGCACCACTTTAACCAAGCAGCCCTCCGTAGCCAGTTGCTTCTGCGCACCATTCATAAAAGTCAGAACCCTCTGTAAAATTGAAGGAAATTGGAATGCAAACTCCACTAATTGACATGCCATTAAGCGAAGGTCTGGACTATAAATGTGTCCTGGCTGCATTTTTAATGCCATTCTAACCACTGCATCTACTTTGGCAGTCAAACTTTCTTTCCCTCCTTCCCTCATACGTTTCTTTCATTTGTTCTTCTGATTCCACTGTTACCCATTCCCATTGTTGCTTTTGTTTAATTCACACACTCTGGGTCTCTCGTTATTTATTCTCACATTTACTTTCTCTATACATTTCTCATTCCCTCACCTTATCTTTCTCCCATCCACTATCTCCTTCTCCCACCTTTTTTTTCTCTGCTTCCGAACCCTTCTTTCTCTCATCTCTTATTTTTTCAGAAGGCTCTCCTTTTCTCATTATATCAACCTTAAGAAAACTGAACAGCTCTTTAGTTCATGAATCTGACCATCAGCTCCATTCTAGGAAGTTTCATCTGGCACCTTTCCTGCAACAGAGTCCAATATTGCTAAGGGTTGTTTGTCGCAGTAGCAGCTGTGTCATGTGCAAAATTAAGTGGAAACCTTTGCAAGCCTTATTTGCAGTTCTGGTCATCACATTATAGAAAGGATGTGTAGGCTTTGGAGAGGATGAGAAAATGGTTTTGTCTGGACTGGAGTGTATTAGCAATAATGAGAGGTTGGACAAACTTGGATTGTTTTTGCTCGAGCATCAGACGCTGAGGGGGGTAACCTGATAGGAATTTTTTAAATTATGAGAGACATGGATAGGGTGGATAGTTGGAGTCTTTTTCCTATCATGGAAATATCAAATACTAGTATGATAGGTTTAAGGTGAGAGGGAGCAAGTTTAATGGAGATTAGATTAGATTACTTACAGTATGGAAACAGGCCATTCGGCCCAACAAGTCCACACCAACCCTCCGAGGAGCAACTCACCCAGACCCATTTACCCTATCACCTAACTCTATGGGCAATTTAGCATGGCCTGCACATTTTTGGACTGTGGGAGGAAGCCAGAGCACCTGGAGGAAACCCACACAGACACTGGGAGAATGTGCAAACTCCACACAGACAGTTGCCTGAGTCGGGAATTGAACCCAGGTCTCTGGCGCTGTGAGGCAGCAGTGCTAACCACTGTGCCACCATGCCGCCCATGAGATCTTGGAGGCAAGGTTGTTCCACAGAAGATAGAAGGTGCCTGGACTGGTCTGCCAAGTAGATGTGAAAGCAACATTCAAGAGGCATTTAGACAGACTCAAGAACAGGTAGGAAATAGAAGCTTACAGAAAACATGAAGGCAGATGGGATTAGTTTAGAATGGTAACCATAGTCAGAGCAGACATGGTGGGCTGAAGGACCCGTTCCTGTCCTGTACTGTTCTGTGTTCCGCGTTCAAATCAAATCCATAGGTTTGTCAAAGGGCATCTTGCAGCAACTTTAGATCAACTCCGTTTCTAATTGTTTGCTTAGATTGATTTCAAGTATTTGAAGTATATCCAAGTGAACAGCAAAAGTTGCAAAATGTTCAAAATCATCACCTTACTGTTGGAATAATTGCATTTTTCATAGAGAGAATTCAACAAGACTTTAATCAATGATTAACAACTGAACAAAACAATATTGTATTGTATCATGGAACTGACGCTTCCAGCTTTCATGGTAAGATTCTTATGTTGCGATCTAATGAGTACTAGCAGCTGTGCAACATTAAATATCTGATTGAAAAAAATTGTTCAGGAAAACTCAAATACAATAAACCACAGCTATGCATTAATAATAAAAACAAAGAAAATGGCAAAAAATAAATGTTCTTAAATCATTGGCTTTAAACTCTTGCCAGCATTTAACTCAGCCCTGAACACAATGATGAGTGAAAGAGGAGCCAAGGCATAGTGATGGTCAATTTTTGTATTTAAATATGTCACATTTCAGAAATACGAAACTGCATCACACAACACATCAAAGACTTGGATGTACTGAGGCTGAGTGGCAGTGATGTAATTCTCTGATGTGGTATGGCAATATGGTCAGTGCTTTCCTAATTTAAGTATGTATCATCTTGCTTCCTGTTGTCAATATTAGTTCTTCGCAGCAATCTTTTTTAACCCTCAACAAGACATCTATGTATCATAAAGTGAATTTAAAATGTACAAAGATACACAAGATAATCAAATGGTTAGTGCTTCTTAACTGATTACCCTTTGTGGATAATAGTAAATGCATGCCTAATGAATTATAACCAATTCTCCAATCTCCCCGTTATATGCTAAAAAAGAATATAGGTGCAATGTTTACTTCCACCTTGACATGAAAAGTAAATGAGATTAATTTAACTATTACCTTTATGGACATAGGATTACAATTAAATCTCCAGTGAAATCCAAGGGTTTATTCTTACTTGAAATCAGGCAAGTGTAATTTTAGTTGAGTTTCATGGAGGATATCTTTGCAATAACTCCATCATCAATGCCTGTGGAAGTACTATGTACCATCTACAAGATGCACTGCAGAAACTCACCAAGGTCCTTTAGACAACACTTTCCACGCCCCTTACTTCTATCACCTAGAAGGAAAATGGCAGCAGATACATGAGAGCACCACAACTGCAAGTTATTTTCCAAGCCAGATACAATAGAAGTATTTTGTTCATGGTACTAGGTCATGGTACTGAAACTCACCGCCTGTGAGTGCACCTACACCATATAGACTGTAACAATTCTAAAGACTGCTCATCACCATCTTCTCAAGGACAATTAGGGGTGGGCAATAGAGGCTGGCCTAGCTAGCAATGCCCACATCTTACGAACTGTTTTTATAAAACACTAAGAAAGCCAAAACGAAATTAAAACAAGTGTGGGAAAACTCAGCAGGTCTAGCAGTGACCTGTAGAGACAGAAAGAGAGTCAATATTCCAAGTCCAGTTCCAAAGGAGAGTCATTGGACTTGGAATAGGACAGTTCTTTTGAGGACATTGCAGTGAAAATAAATTACTTGAATCAAGTGTTAGCTATTAAATCCAGCCACAATATATAAAGGGTAAAATTGTTGTTACTTCTCTTTTTTTTTGCTGTTACGAATGTGCTTTCTGCCCAAATCACCGAGTAATAATGTAATTGAATGTCTCAGCAGCAGTTTGATTCAAATGTATCTGAGATTTCCCTGGTAACCTGCTATTGCCAAGAAGCAGTATCTTCAGAAATAGAATACCTCTTCCATATCTGTTCCCAGTATAACTCCTGAGTACTTCACAGGCATTTCCTTTGAGATGTCAGAGCAGATTTCAGGTTGGAGCTGCAAGTCTGAACATTCTGTCAGGGCTCAGGAAACTGTGCTACTGGGAGCCATGCTTTTGTCTTTAACAAATCTGTGCTATCTTTCCTTAATTAATCCAGACCTATTCAACTTACTGTAAATTTTTATTCTAAGAACTTTTCCAGCACTAGCCTGCAGTAGGTGGCATTGTCCATAATTTCTTTTGAACAAGTATGTGACTTTTGCAGTTCTTAAGTCCTCTGTATCTTAGGTTTGCAATATTATACCCAGTGCTTCTGTAATTTCCTCATTTGCTTCCCTCAGTATCCTATAGATGTATCATACCTGGCCCTGAGGACTGACTAGCTTTTAGCACAGTCAGTCTTTCTAATGCCTCCATTGTATCAATGTTTATCACATCATATCTCTCAACTACCTCCTCTTTCATTATGGCTTTGGCAGTAACTGAGACAGAGGCAAAGACAACATTAAGTACCCAAGCCTTCTGTTTCTATGTGTAGATTCTTTTTAGATCCTAATTGATCCTACCCTTCTCTTTCTATGTTTTGACTATTGAAATGTCCATACAAGACTTGTGGGTTCTTTTTTAAGTTAGTTGCCAGTTTGTTCTTGTACTCTTCCTTTGCCCTCTTATTTCCATTTTCAATTTCCCTCTGAACAGTCTTTATTCAGCCAGTTTTTCATTTGCATTATCAATCTGGCATCTGTCAATTGCATCCTTTATCTGCTTCATCTTACATGATCTCTTTTCACTTCAACAGACCTCTGGCTTTGAAGTAACAACAATGTGACCCCGTATATATTGTGGCTGGATTTAATAGCTAACACTTGATTAAAACAATTTATTTTCACTGCAGTGTCCTCAAAGAACTGTCCTGTTCCAAATCCAGTGTCTTCTTTCAAACTGGTCTTGAAATATTGACTCTTTTTCCCTCTCTACAGGTCTCCTCCTATGAATAGACCTTGACCTTATAGCTCAGAGTGGCCCATTGTTCAATTGCAGTTTTGCCAGCCACCTTTGATTCAAGTTTACCTTGTCCAAATCAGACCTTACAGCATTAAAATTGGCCCTCTTCCAAGTAAATATTTTTACTCGACATTGCTTGTTTTCCTTTCGAGAGCTAATCTAAACTTTATAATACTGTCATCACTGTTCTTAATTATTTTTCCCGCAACTTACACTTAACCTCCCAGACCCAGATCTGGCAATGCATCCTTTGTCATTGGGCTAGGAACATGCTAAGCAGGAACATTCTCCAAAAATCACTTCTAAAACTCTTCCTCCTTTTTGCTTTTAACAATATTATAGTTCCAGTAATTAAAGTCTCCCATTACCACTATTCTATAATTCTTGAACCTCTCTGTAATTTCTATGAAAATTTGCTTCTCTATATTTTTCTATTAAGTTGGTTGCCCACAGAATACACCCTGCTCTTTAATAACATAATAATTCACCAGTGTATCTAAATAAATCCAAGATTTCATTTTCTTCCAGCTGAAATGCTTCTAGCTCAAATTCCAAACCAGCTTTGCTGTGTAAAGTTCCTTTTACATTGTAGAAATTTATGAATTATTTGTGTAATTTACAACTATTGTGCATTCTACCTGGATTACATGGTTATGATAGCACCTATGATGCTAGACCACTTGATGGATCTGTAACAAATTGGCTCTTGTTGTAGACATCGGTAGTCAAAACTAGTGTAAGTGCAGGTTTATAACATCGATATTTTTGAGTGAGGCAGGTTGATAGTAAGGCGCAACATTTGGTAATTGTAATGTGAATGGATGGTCCAACACACCACGCTTCTATGGATTACCGAAAATTCACAAACCAGGAGCCCCCCTCAGGCCCATTGTCTCGCTACCTGAAACACCAACTTACAGATTTGCCAAGGAGCTACACCAAAGACTAAATCACTTAGTAGAAGACTCACGCCACTCCATCCCTCCCCCCAAGAATTCCTGAAGACCAAAAGCACTAAGATAGAAGAGGATGAAATAATAGTTTCCTTTGATGTAACAGCCCTGTTCACATCAATCAGCATCAATCTGGCCAAGGAAACATTGAATACATTATTAGAAAACCCAAAGACACATACACCAAACACCACCAACTTCATCAGCAAGGGCAGTATCGTCAAGCTAGTGGACTTATGCCTTACCACCCACTCACCTTCAACAACAAAACCTACAGAAAAACCAAAGGAATACCCATGGGATCTTCAATATCAGGGTTCTTAGCAGAGACAGTAATGCAGAGACACAAACAAATAGCTCTGCTAAACATCCAACCCAAACTTTAAGTTCACTATGTGGATGACACCTTTGTCATCACTAAACAAACAAATTAGAGGAAACCTTCAAGACCATTAATATCCTTACTGGCAGAAAATTCACTAAAGAGGAGGAAAACAACAACAAACTGCCATTCCTAGATGACACAGTAGAGCGAACAGCCAATAGGGAACTTCAAACCAGTGTCTACAGGATACAACACATACAGACCAAATATTGAACTACAGAAGTATTCACCCCAACACCCACAAACAAAGCTGCATCAGAACATTATTTCAATGAGGCACCACACACTGCAGCACAGAGGAACTATGCAGAGCAGAGGTAAGTCACCTCTACAGTGTATTCAAAAAAACGGGTACCCAATGAACACAGTCCGCAGATTTCTTAACAACAAACCCAAACAAGCACATGAAACATGTCCAGAAAGCCTCGCCACTTTTCCCTACATCAAAGACATCTCGGAAATGACTGCCAGACTACTCAGACATCTTGGCATCATGGTAGCTCACAAATACACCAACATACTAAAACAGCAACTAATGAACTTGAAAGACCCTATACAGACAACAAACAAAGCTAATGTCATTTACAAAAGACTGCGCAAGTACTGTAACAAACACCACATTGGACAAACAGGCAGAAAAGTAGCCACCAGGATACATGAACATTAACTACCCACAAAACAACATGACCCTCTCTCACTCTTACATACAGATGAGGAAGGACACCACTTCGACTGGGACAAAACCTCCATCCAACGGCAATCCAAACAAAAACACGAGAATTCCTAGATGCATGGCATTCCAACTGGAACTCTATCAACCAAACACATTGACTTGGACCTGATTTACCACACCCTGAGAAAATGAACCGGAAATGACATCACCACAGGAAATTGCATCGCCAACCCAAACATATAAATAGAAAGCAGGAATCATCGGCAGTGTTTTGTCCAGAGGCTCACTGAAAATGTTTTCTAATATGGTGATGAAATGTCTGAAATTGAATCTCCAGCTCAGCGAGCAAACCTACATCCAGTGTTCTAAATGTATTTATTTAGTACGAAGGTTAATTTAAGTTCAACACCTATAGATTTCAGGAGATGGGTTGATGATGTCCTAAGAATTGAAGCTAAGAATCTGCTGATCAGATTATTAGAAGAGTATCTCTAATTGCTCAGCTTATGTAAAAGCCAACCTAGATCAGTGCTCAACTAGTATATATTAGTATGTATTACCACACTGAATGGTAAAAATCAAATAGGAATCCAACAGCTTGCTGATTATATGGCTTACTCACCCAGAGTTATTCTGTGGATAGTTACCTGGGTATCACTGGAATGATGCTGTGATTCCACAGTGAGTCACTGACTTGACTTTAGTGGAAGCAACAGTGGGAAGGCTAGAAGAATTTTGATATTTGTGTCTAATTAGCATTTTTTTTTAGTAGATGTCCTTAGCAAGATAGCCATTCAAATCAGGTAGCATGTAGCTTTAATGGATAAAGTGATCAAAAGAGGAATAGAATAAGCAATGCAGTTGTGCAATGGACAGAGGAAGGATACTGAGAGTACTGGAGTTCCTTGTAGGATGTAAAACACCCATATTTCAGCTAGTCCATGGCAAAATTTAAAAATTGTTATTAAGCATACTTTTCATGGTCTATTCTAGACCCAGGCCCCAGATCACAGGATGGAATAATATGAGAACCTGATTGGTATGCATTTTGGTGGGGAATTTGAGAGAATCATGTGAAGAGTTGAGAGACGCCTATCTTAAGATGGAGAGCAACGAGTTGCACTTTCTACCAGAGTTCCATACAAGACTCTTGCAAGGCACCAATGAGATGCCTATTAAGGGGCAATATTGCTGACTGTCAGCCTAATTAGTTGCAGATCTCACGATAATATGCAGCTTTGTATCTTACCAATTACTGCAAACAAATTAGACATCACAAAATATCAGCATGGAGATCTGAGCAGTTAACTGGCAAATCCAGTTTGTCATATGCTAAGTACCTCCATCTTGGGCACCTGGTATCAGCATCTGAGGGCATGCTCCATGCACAGTGACTGTACACACCTCGCATCCAGGAACATGGCATTAGACACTTGGCCAGCCCTCCTACATATTGATGGCAGATCTCTGATCTAATTACACAGAGTTTCAGAATTTTAAAAGTTGCACCTCAAGGTGCATTGTCCCTATCATTGAACAGCTGCTGCAAGAACTCCTTACACACAGGGACAGGCACCCAGTTTACAGATTGGAACAGACTGCATCTTAAGGCTGTCTTAACCCTCACTCACTTTGAGTCTACCTGGATGCTTACTACATCCTTGCCTTGCCTTTATCCACTTTCTCCCCTCATCCAGAGTTACCTGGACCAGAGTAGTTTGGTCTTGTATTGTCGTTCAGCACAGTCACAAAGTCAGGAAGCTTGTTATGGCTGTCAACAATATTCTGTCAAGTCAAGGGAGACAGGCTTCTGTCAGAGGGACTTTGCACAGTATATCAAGAGCAGCAGCTCTGATGCCAATCCAGGGCTTGAGTGCAGTCAGCCAGCCATTTGTTACTCCTAAAGGGGTGAGGTGCCAAATGTCAGGGAAAGTATTGAGGGACATGAAAGTGGGTGGCAGAGCTGTTAATGATGGTGTAGGTCGAAGAAGAGTGTTGATTTGTCCCAAGTGAATGAGTAGGCAATGCAGAGGGCATAGAGGGTAAATGGCATCTAGAGCTGGGATGTGTGAGGATGAGGGAAGGAAGGTATTGCTCACAATAGTGAGAGCAGTAGAGAATGAGCCATGGTGGAAGGTGAGTAGCAGATACTGACTGAGTATGAGGTAAGAGAGCTTACTATGGTGGATCTGAGAAGGTCATTGAGCTTCCTCCTATGTTGTTGAACATTCTGTCAGAATGCACTAACCTGGGTGGTAAGCTTAAGCCAGGTTGGCAGGTGCTGATATTCTGGCCTCCCTTGGATGGTCTGGGGTAAGAGGATGGCCCTGCTCTGCACCACTGCTTGGAGAAGGCCCTGCAAAACAGAAAACCAAATTCCTCTTCTCTGCCACATCCAAGGCAAATGGTGCGCACAGTGCAGAGTCCTGCTGGTCTGCTGGTGGTTGTCCAGGTGCACAATGGTCCAGGTCCATTTTAAAATAGCACTGTTAACAGGGATGCCAGTGCATTCTGTATTATCTGGGCAGTAGCAAGTTCTTACAGTTACAGTGAGTGGTCCAAACACAATAGCAATGGATGAGAGTCGTGCCATAAGTGTGAGCTAAATAGTCAATGAGGCAAGTTGAGAATGATGGCATGAGAAAACTAGTTAGGCCTCTTGTAGAGAAATTCTCCATGGAAGTTGTGGAATTGGCACAGTTGAGAAATCTAAGATTCAGCCCACAGAACTGTTTCTGTGTAGAAGGGGGCCATTTGTCACAGCATCAGGGACACGGGTTCGATTCCACACTCAGGCAAGTGTGTATGCGCATGCGTGGAGTTTTCACATTCTCCCCAGGTCTGTGTGGGCCTCCTCTGGATGGTCCAGTTTCCTTTCACAGCCCAAAGATGTGCAGATTAGGTGGCTTGGCCGTGCTAAATTGCTCATAGTGTCCAGGGATTTGCCGGCTAAGTGGATCAGCCATGAGAAATGTAGGGTTACGGGGATAGGATAGGGGGATGGGTCTGGTTGGGATGCTTTTCAGAGGATCAGTGTGGACTCAATAGGCTGAATGGTCTGTTTCCACATTGTAGGGATTCTATTATTCTATAATTGCACTGGTTCTCTGCACATTGAGATCTACAAATCTGTTGCACCCTGGATTTGCTTCATTCATTGCTGGTCATTCATTCAATTACAAAACCACTAAATTGTGGGTTTTCTTTTCTGAACTTCATTGTTCTACATGTGCTTTTCCTTCAAATTTACTTTGTCATGTAATAGCTTCTCATGCCATTCAGTGTCAAAGTTTTTGGACAATATTCCTGAGAGGCACTTTGGGACATTTTACGGTGTTAAAATTGCTATTTTTCAAAAATTCACTCGTAGGATGTGGTTGTCACTGACTGGGCCAGCATTTATTTTTCATCCCTAGTTGCCCTTGAAAAGGTAGTGTTGAGCAGCCTTCTTGAACTGCTGCAGTCCATGTGCTCTAGTTTGACACACAATAGCATTAGTGAGGGAACTCCAGGATTTGGACCCAATGGCGGTGAATGAATTGCGATATATTTTCCCAGTACTCACTGTGAGTGTCAGCTTCCATTGGCAAGCCCATGCTCCTTATACTCTGAGACACAGCGTTATATTTTAATATATAGGAAGGTAGAATGCCTCACCTCATTGGCCTCATCATTTCCATTGGATTCTCATTGGGATCTCATCTTGGATGAGGGTAATGAGGCCCAGAGCGTGATGGGAATCCAGAGTACAGGGAATGCACCTGAATTGCCAGAGTTTGCTATTTTTCAAATGGCGTTGGCCAGTTCCTTCTAATTTTACCAGAATATTTTAACAATGTTGCTGTACATAACGGCCAAAAAATTCTTACTGCATAATTGTTCTGCAAAATAAATCTCTGTAGCAAAAGGGCGTAGTTTCAAATTTCTATCAGATTTAGGCTGCCATACTTGGGATGACATGATTATGAATCAGAGTACAGACAGTGCTTAGCTGCAGTCTACCAGGAATTGTTCATAAACAGCACTCAGGCATCAAATTGAAAGAAGCAGATACTGCGAGTCACTGTTAATCATGGGCTTATTCCCTTGCCAAATCTATGCAACTGTCAGTATCTTTTATTTAATTGCCACTCAAGAGCATGCAAATGGGCCAAAATCTTAAACTGAAGATAAAAATTAGTGAGTTGTAGACCACCAAAATTAAATAATAGAGACAGAACAGCAGCTGCCCTTTGATTGCTGTCTGAAAATGTAGTACTAAAACTCAAATAAGACACATTTCTTTCCAAGTTGTTAATATTAGCCATGAATCCTTCTTTTGTCCTTCTAAGTTTGAGGGTTACTAACCTCAGTGCAATGCGGACAGCAAAGAGGCTGCCAACTCCTCTGTGGCTTTAATACCTATGATGCTTTTACATTACCCAACAGGAAACACACTTTAGTATACAGTAAGGCATATGGTGTTACTTTTGCTCTGGCTGCAAAATATCACCTGACAGCCCAGCTGGTAAGTAAAGAGACTTGCCACACACATGCAGCCTACTTGACTCAAGCATCAGCCATCCACAAGTTTCTAACCCCACAAACAATGTCAAGGAATGCTCTAATCCATGTTGTACAGGCTTGTTACGGCTAAAGCATTGAGTGATGAAACACAGTTGTGTGAAGCAAGCTTTTTATCCACAATAGCAATATGATATAGATCCCTCATTAATGCAGCTTAATAAAGAATTTACATTCACTGAAATAATGAATACATGTGAACCAGAAAACATTTCAAGAAAGTTGGTGCAGCTTCAAAAAAACACTAACAAATCAAAACACTCCTGAACTTAGATCTTATGATAATGAAAATTTATGTGATTACACTGTGCCATGGGAACAAGGATGGTAGAGCAGCTAGCTTTCTGGAAGGTGTGCTCACAGGGAAATATCTTTGGAGCAGACCACCTGGGTGGTCATCAGTAGTCAACCAGAACACCAAGAAAACCCAGAAGATGCCAACAGCAGAGCAAGTTTTTTTAGGATAAACACAGTGGCTGCAAGAGCAGGCCAAAGGCGAAGGATACTGTGGTGAGTAACTCACCTCCTGACTTCCTAAAGCCTGTCCACCATCTACAAGGCACAAGTCAGGAGTGTGATAGAATATTCCTCACTTGCTTGGATGGACACATCTCCAACGGCACTCAAGAAGCTTGACAACATCCAAGTCAAAACAGCCTGCTTGATTGGCTCTACGTCCACAAGCATCCTCAACCACCAATGCTCAGTAGTAGCAGTGTGTATTATCTTCAAGAGGTACAGCAGAAATTCACCAAAGATCCTCAGACAGCACATTAAAAACCTGTGACCATTTCCATCTCGAAGGACAAGGGCCACCAGATACATGTGAACACCATCACCTCCAAGTTGCCCTCCAAGTCACTCAGCATTCTGACTTGGAAATACATCGCCATTCCTTCATTGTCACTAGGTCAAAAAACTAGAATTCCCTCCGCAATGGCATTGTGGGTCAACCCACAACAGGTGGATTGTAGTGGCTTAAGGAGGCAGCTCACCACCACCTTCTCAAGGGCAACTAGGGATGGGCAATAAACATTGACCAGCCAGTGACACGTACATCCTTCAAATAAATAAAAAAACTATAATGTTCCTTCAGGATTGGAATCTCAACTAGCCCTTTCCTTGCCATTCACTGACAGGGTGATAGAGGAGCAGGGATTTCCAATGTTCCTGTGCCACACCTTTGGTTGGGATTCAACGTAGGTATACTACTGGTATGTCTGGCATCAGCAACATACCTTGCCAAAAGGAATAGATGCAGAGATCACTGGTATGGCATCCAATTTTCAAAAGGTGAAGCAAACATTTTTTCTCAACTTAAGAAAGAAAGAAAGACTATCTGCATCACCTCTCCCACACACTCCAACACCAACAGTGATGCACCGTTGCCATCAAAAACCCTTTTGATGATCCAACAGCACTGTCTGTGGGTGAGTGAAGCCAGCACCTAGGACAAATGGTGGTGTTCCACCCATTGTGAATTTTTTAGGACAACTGCTTTGGTCAGAGACCACTAATTAAGGATACTTGTTGTTATTTAAAAACTCAAAGGAAACAAAGCTGCACATGTCAGCATACTTAAATGAATCAGAAAATGCTGTTAGTGTAAGTGAGGTAGTCTTCATATTTACAACAGTATTGTAAGACAAACCACTTATTTACTATGGCGATCTAAGGAAGGTCACATCTACTTCAGATTTCATTTAGTATGGCAGTATAAAAAAAACTCTTATTTTCTACACAGTGGTAAATACTCTATAGCAGTGACAGAAAGGCTTTTTCAGTTACTATAGTAGCTCAAGATTTCTCATTAGGGAAAGAAGTTTGATATAGGCTTGTCATTCAGTCCTGCCATGTAAAACAAATGTCTCATTCACAATGGCAATAGAAGACAAACCTCTCATTCACTAAAACACTGAATCATAGAATTTTACTGTTTAGAAACAGACCTTTAAGCAGAACAAGTCTGCATTGGATTTTTTGAAGCTTAAGCCACCCAGCCTAAACTCATTCTTCTGCCTACTCCCTTTAATATTCCTCTTTCTAAAATGTCTCATTCTCTTATGGACGCTGGCTCAACAATTGTGTGTAACGCATAGTTTTAGAATCCAATCACTCACTTGGTGAAGAAATAATTCTAACCTCTCCCTTAATTCTTTTGTGACTATTTTAAACCTGTGGCCCCTCATTACCATGTTAACAGCCACAGTAAACCATCTGTCACTAATTGCATCTTCGTAACTCTTCACGATTTTGAAGAACTTCATGAGGTCATTCCTTTAACCTTTTCAATGCTACTGAAAAGATGCAGCTCATAGTCACCAACTGCCCTCATTTGGAATGGACAGCCTGTTGTTTCAAGCCCCAACTGTTTGGTTCATATCATGATTTGTAAGTTAGCATTTCTGGCAGCAACTGGCTCTTGCTCCAAACAATACATAATATGCCTCCTCTGCAAATGTGCAGTCAGTATGCGCAGCAGGACAGGCAAACTGCAATTTTTTCTTGTCACTAGCCAGTCTTAGAGATTGCTTTGAAGGTTTCAAAGATAGGAAAGGAAGAAAGGAATGGTAAACAAAGGCTAATAACATTGGCAAATAAGTGAGACTGATGTGGGTCAACTCAAAAAGGAGAGGGAGAGGGGCTGGTGCTATCCCACATTCTGAGGTTCCACCATCGAACTTGCAAAGACTTACTGAACAACACTAGAGCTAGACTTTCTGTTATACATAGCCCAGACGTTCCACTCAAATGTTTTAATCAGTTAAGTTAAATTTGCCACTAATCAGCCCAACCATTGTGAAAAGGAGACTAAAGATATTGGAAGTAGGTGAGATTATGGAATTGAGGGCACAAGCAGATCAATGATGGTTTTATTGAATGGGAGAGCAGGTTATCAGGTAGCACCCGCTCAGCAATAAGTAGGGATGTTCGCCAATGATGGCTCAATACTCAGCATGTTTACAACTTCTGGGATACTGAGCAGTCCATGTCCAAATGCAACAAGATCTGGACAATATTGTGATGATGCTGTCAGTATAAAAGGTTATTTTGTTCCAGGTTTTTTTGAAGCAAGTTTATAAAGCAGAGGTGAGGAATTAGCTACTTGAAGACAACTTAAGTAAACAACTGGTGAGGCGTTTAGATTTTTTTAAAAGTAGGAACAATGAAAACAGCCTGGGTGTGGCCAGTTCTCTCATACCAGGCTTTCAAGTTCTTTTTAGTTTTTAGATTGAGATTTGATCAGAAGCTGTTTGGGGTCTCAAAAGAGCTGGAACTTTCAGTGAACGTCTCCTGGCCTCTACACTCTTTGAATTTCCTCTGGATGCTTCTTTCTTTCAGATTGGAGAACTGTATGCATGAATCTGTGTCTGAATTTGTCATTTTGCCAAGAGATGTTATTGGGATGTTATTATAGTAGAACAGTTAATTAGTATTAGATACTGTATCTATTATTTGGTTAAATATTCCAATAGTTATTTATTCTAAATTCCTCTTTTTTTGCCTTTGTATTTTAACTATAGCATTTAAATAAATGGTGTTTTGCATAATGTTGAATAGTTTGACTAGTTGCATCACAATTGGAACACGGCACTTCATGTGTACCTTTAAAATACAAAAAGGTTAGGTTCTAGGCTACCTTCTTAAAATATTTTGAGAGGGGTCTAGTCTGGTCTGAAACAATATCCAGGTTTGGGCTGACAAGCTGGCAAAAGTGAGGACTGTAGATGCTACAGGTTAGATTTGAGAATGTGATGCTGGAAAAGCACAACAGATCAGACAGCGGGATTTGGGCAAATATGGATGCTCCCATTCACAGCATCCGAGGAGCAGGAGAATCAACGTTTTGGGCAAAAGGGGGTAGTGAGGTAAATGTGGGGGACTAGGGGATGTAGCTGAGAGTGCAATAGTTGGTTGAGGTGGGGGTAATGGTGATAGGTCAGAGAGAGGGGTGGAGCGAACAGGTGTGGGAAGGAAAATGGACAGGTAGGACAGGTCATGAGGGTAGTGCCAAGGTTGAAGGTTGGAACCTGGGACAGAGTGAAGGGGGGGAATGTGGAAACAGTGAAATCCACATTGATGCCATGGGGTTGGAGGCAGAGATGAGGCATTCTTCCTCCAGGCCTCGGGTGGTTAGGGAGTGGTGATGGAGGAGGCCCAGGACTTGAATGTCCTTGGCAGAGTGGGAGGAGAAGTTGAAGAATTCCGCCATGGGATGGTGGGGTTAGTTGATGCGGGTGTCCTGGAGATGTTCTCTGAAGCATTGTCCGAGTAGGCATCCTGTCTCCCCAGTGTAGAGGAGACCACAGTGGGAGCAATGTATACAGTAAATTATGTGTGGAAGTGCAGGTGAAACTTTGATGATGTGGAAGGCTCCTTTGGGGCCTTGGACAGGGGGAAGGTGTGGGCGCAGGTTTTGCAATTCCTGCGGTGGCAGGGGAAGATACAGGGAGGAGAGGGTGAGTTGGTAGAGGGCGTGAACTTGACGAGGAGTCACGGAGGGAAGAGTCTTTATGGAAGCGGATAGTGGTGGGGAGGGAACTATATGTCTAGTGGTGGGGTCCATTTGTGGGTGACGGAAATGGCAGAGGATGGTGCAATGTATATGGAGGTTGGTGGGGTGGAAATTAAAGACTGGGAGTTTCTGTCCTTGTTGCAGTTGGAGGTGTGGGGTTCAAGGGCAGAGGTGCACAATGTGGTTGAGATGTGCTGGAGGGCATCTTCAACCAAGTGGGAGGGGAAATTATGGTCTTTAAATAAGGAGGACATCTGGTGTGTTCTGTGGTGGAACTGGTTCTCCTGGGAACAGATACAGTGGAGGCGGAGGAATTGGGAATAGGGGACAGCATTTTTGCAGGAGGCAGGGTGGGAGGAGGTGTAGTCCACATTGCTGTGGGAGTCGGTGGGCTTGTAGAAGATGCCAGTGTTGAGTTGGTCACTGTTGATGGAAATGAGAGGTCCAGGAAGGGAAGGAAGGTGTCTGAGATGGTCCAGGTGAATTTAAGGTCGGGATGGAATGTATTGGTGAAGTTGATGAACTGTGCAACCTCTTCGAGGGAACACGAGGTGGTGCTGAGGCAGTCACGGAGGAACAGGTGGGGAATGGTGCCGGTGTAACTACGGAAGATGTACTGGTCCACGTAACCGACAAAGAGACAAGCATAGTTTAGCCCATAAATGGAACAATCCACCTCCCGTAGTTACACTGGCACCATTCCCCACCTGTTCCTCTGCTACATTGATGATTGCCTTGGCACCACCTTGTGCTCCCACGAGAATGTTGAGCAATTCATCAACTTCACCAACATGTTCCACCCTGACCTCAAGTTCACCTGGACCATCTCAGACACCACCATCCCCTTCCTGGACCTCTCATCTCCATCAACAGTGACTAACTCAACACTGATATCTACAAACTCACCAACTCTGACAGCTATGTGGACTACACCTCCTCCCACGCTGTCTCCTGCAAAAATGCTATCCCTTATTCCCAATTCCTCCGCCTCCCCTGCATCTGCTCCCAGTTCCACCATAGAACACACCAGATGGCCTCCTTCTTTAAAGACTACAATTTCCCCTCCCATGTGGTTGAAGATGCCCTCCAGCGCATCTCATCCACTTCCCACACACCTCCTCCTTTGAACCCCACTTCTCCAACCGCAACATTGAGAGAAATCCGCTGGTCCTCACCTTCCACCCCACCAATGTCCGTATCCATTTGCATCATCCTCTGCCATTTCTGCCACATACAAATGGACCCCACCACCAGAGATATATTTCCCTCCCACCCCTATCTGCTTTCCGTAAAGGCCCTTCACTCTGCGACTCGCTCGTCAGGTCCACGTCCCCTACCAACCTACCGTACCCTCCCAGCACCTTCCCCTGCCACCACTGGATTTGCAAAACCTGTGCCCACACCTCCCACCTCACCTCTTTCCAAGGCCCCAAAGGAGCCTTCCAAACCCAGCAAAGTTTCACCTGTACTTCCACATGTCATTTACTGTATCCGTTGCTCCTGATGCTGTTTCCTCTACATTGGGGAGACAGGATGCTGACTTGCAGAGCACTTCAGAGAACATCTCCGGGACACCCACACCAAATAAACCATCGCCCCATAGTGGAACACTTCAACTCCACTTCCCACTTTACCAATGACATGCAGTTCCTGGGCCTCCTCCATTGCCACTCCCTAACCACCCGACACCAGGAGGAAGAATGCCTCATCTTCTGCCTTGGGACCCTCCAACACCACGGCATCAATTTGGATTTCACCAGTTTCCTCATTTCCCCTCCCCTCACCTTATCCCAGTTCCAACTTGGCACCACCCTCATGACCTGTCCATCTTCCTACCCACCTATCCGCTCCACCCTCCTCTCTGACCTATCACCATTACCCCCACCTTCATCTACCTATCGCATTCTCAGCTACCTTTTCCCCTAGCCCCACCCCCTCCCATTTATCTCACCACTCGTCAGCTCATAGTCTCATTCCTGATGAAGGGCTTTTGTCCAAAACATCGACTCTCCCACCCCTTGGGCTGACAAGTGGCAAGTAATTTTCACACCACACATATGCAAGGCAATGATTATCTTCAAGAAGTGACAATCTAACCACCATCCCTCGACATTCAACAGTGTTATCATCACTGAATCCTAGGGTTCGTCACGGACCAGAAACTCACTGGACTCACCATGTAAACACAATAGCAGGTCAGAGCATGTCAAATGGCCCACTCTCACTTGTGAAAATATATTAGTATAATTATTCCAGGGAATGAACATTTGACTGTAGATTAGGTGGTTATTGGTTCAATTTCAGATACCCCTCAAGGGCTCTGGCTGTCAGGATAGCTGAATAGTCTAGAATGCCAGATTCAAGGTATAAAATCCTTGGTAATAGATCGCCTATTCTGGTTCTTAGCTGGAGGTATGGGTTCAAGCCTCCCTGTGGAGCACTAAGACCATACAGATTGCTCATTGCATCCAAATCAGAAACTTGACCCAACCATTCATCTTGGCTTAACTTTGACTTGATCCTTTAAATTGTACATAAACCCATCAATTCTCGCACATTGAGTTTTCACTCTTTATGCTCACCTAAAAATTGTCAATGCAGAAAGAATCAATTTCTTACTCAAGGTCAAGAAAGATGAATGGTTGGTGCAGAAAAATCAAATCTAGTTGAAGTAGGGGAAGCAGCACAAATAAATGAATTAAAGGAACAAAACTATTGCTGTGTATTTGGAAATAATGGAAAGTACACCAAAAAGATCCCAAAATACTTGTAAGTGCTCTCTTCCTCGCCTTCATTGCCTCCACCTATAAGAACTCAGTTCCCCTTTCATAAATTTCTAAATTTAACACTGTAAAACAAATGGACAAACATAAGAGCAGAGTAAGTCATTCAATCTCAACTCTGCTTTCCAATTCACTCATTGGACGTGGGCATCACTGGCTAGGCCAGCATGTATTGCTTGTTCCTGGTTGCCCTTGAGAAGATGGTGGTAAGCTGCCTTCTTGAATCACTGCAGTCCACATGCTGTAGGTGGACCCACAATGCTTGAAGGAGGGAATTTTCAGCCAATGATAGTGAAGGAATAGTGATATTTTTCAAGTCAGGATGGTGAGTGTCTTGGAGGGGAAATTGCAGTTGGTGGTGCTTCTGTGTATCCGCTGCCCTTGTCCTTCTAGATGGATGTGGTCATGTTTGGAAAGTGCTGTCTAAGGACCTTTAGTGAGTTTCTGCAATGCATTCCTGTAGATAGTACAGACTGCTGCTTTTGAATGCCAGTGATGGAGGGAGTACTTGTGGCTGTGGTGCCAATCAACCAGGCTGCTTTCTCTTGGATGGTGTCAAGCTTCTTGAGTGTTGTTGAAGATGCATCCATCCAGGCAACTGTGGAGTATTCTAACACACTCCTGACTTGTGCCTTGTAGATGGTGGACAAGTTATACAGACGTAGGCACTGGATTACTTGCTGTAGTATTCCTTAGCTCTGACCTGCTTTTGCAGCCATTGTGTTTATATGGGTGAGTCCAGTGAGTTTCTGGTCAATGGTGAATGACAGACCAGACCAAACCCCCTCAAAATATTTTAAGAAGGTAGCCTAGAACCTAACTTCTTTTTATTTTCAAGGTACATGTAAAGTGCCCAGTTCCAAATGTGAAGCAACTAGCTAAACTACTCAACATTACGCAAAACACAACTTATTTAAATGCTATAGCTAAAGTAAAGAAATAAAGGAGGAATTTAGAATAAACAACTATTGGAAAACTTAACCGAATAATAGATACAGTTTCTAAGACTAATTAACTGTTCCATTATAGTAACATCCCATGAACACATCTTTTGGCAAAAAGACAAATTCAGACACAAATTTGTATATACAGTTCTCCAATCTGAAAGAAAGAAACATCCAGAGAAAATCCAGAGAGTGTAGAGGCCAGGAGATTTTCACTGAAGGTTCCAACTCTTTTGAGACCCCAAACAGCTTCTGATCAAAACTCAATCTAAAAACTAAAAAAACTTGAAAGCCTGGTATGAGAGAACTGGCCACACCCAGGCTGTTTTCATTGTTCCTACTTTAAAAAAAAATCTAAACACCTCACAAGTTGTTTACTTAAGTTGTCTTCAAGTAGCTAATTCCTCACCTCTGCTTTATAACCTCGCTTCAAAAAAACCTGGAACAAAATAACCTTTTATACTGACAGCATTATCACACTATTGTCCAGATCTTGTTGCATTTGGACATGGACTGCTTCAGTACCCCAGGAGTCCTGAACATGCTGAGTATTGAGCCATCATTGGCAAACATCCCTACTTATTGCTGAGTGGGTGCTACTTGATGACACAGTTGATGATACCTTCCATCACTGATGTTTAAGATATTTGAGCACTGTACTGATGTTTGTGCAACCCTCAAACTCTATTGTCTCACTTCTAGAAAATTCCTTCCCCCTCCCTGTAAAAGGCCACCCTGTCTGGTAAACAACAAATCTCTTAATCTGGCTGCTGTGGCAATGAATCAGAGAATATGATTTTTGACTAGACCATTTAGTAGGATCTTCAGGAAACCATGCATTGCAACATAGCTCAGCTCATCCCCTTACCTCTACTCATTAGGTATGGAAGATGTGCTCTCAACTGTAATGTTGATAGAATTATATTGAGCATATAGAAGTAATTTATATTTCTGTTTACAACCTTAAAAAATATTCTTCCATTCCAGCTGCCTCATCTCATATCGTTCGATTCCCATTTCTCTTTTGTGCTGGAGGTCTTTTGCCTCAACTACTTCAAACAATTCTCTTTGTAAAGAACTTTCTTCCTATTTCCTTTATTATTAAATCTTTATTAATAACACTTAGTTTTGTGTTATACCAAGTGGAAACCTGTACTGCACAACTATCTTGCTGAACCCAGTCAAAACTTTGCAGACTTATGTCAGGCTATTTCTATGTCTTTATTTTCTAGGGGCAAAGTCACACTCTGTTTAGCCTTTTCAAATCACTATAATTTCTTAGTTTTGGATCAATCTTATAAAATTTACATAATACTTCTTATTTGTTAATTCAGGTATATAAGTTTACTACAACTTCCTACTTTTAAAGTACACAACCTTACAGATAAATCTTGATGTTTGTTCACACGTACAGTTACTTGCTTTGAATGGTTCATCCACCTGTTCCTTGACTACAATCAATTCCTTATTTCTTAAATTTTTGTGAAATTTCTATTATTTCAGCCAAAGTGCATCACTTCATTTAACTAATCTTACACGAGTAACATTAGAGAGATTAAAAACCCTGCTCTAATCCCCCTGATTCACTACAGACATCTCCAAATCTTTCCCATAACCTGACTCTCCCAATAAAATACTCCAACTCCGCCGAACTGACCCAACCTTATCACCCACTTACCCTGAATCCTTCAATGCACCCTCAATCTGCCATTCCCTGAACCCCACCCTGACTCCTCAAACCAATCCATGTCTGCTGTTTCTTGTACTTTAGCTTTGAGACACTTTTACATGAAACAAAAACAGAGATTGCTGGAGAAACTCAGCAGGTCTGGCAGCACCTATGAGTACCTAGAAAATAAAGACGTAGGGACATCTATGGAGAGAAAATTCAGTTAAAATTGAGTCCGGTGACCCTTCTTCAGAACAGGATTCAAAATATTAACTTTGCTTTCTTTCTACAGATGCTGTTAGATCTGTTGAGTTGCTCCAGCAATTTCTGTTTCTGTTTCAGATCTCCCAAATTCATAGTTCTCGGTTTCATTTTTACTTGAAGCTGATTTTCAGCTTTTGAGTTTGTACAATGGAGTGATGCTAATCAAGTTTTCTTTAGAATACAAATCTCTTTATTCTAGGCAACAATCTCCTAAATTTAACATAAAAAAGGTAAGAAATAGAAAATGATATCATACTATTGTCATAATATTCCTTAGTATCTTATTACCTTAATGCTTTTGCTAATTATTTTCTCACATATAAAGAGTCACACATTTTGTATTTTTTTTAAATGTCTCACAGCATCAGGGACCTGGGTTCAATTCCAGCCTCGGGTAGCTATCTATGTGGAGTTTGCACATTCTCCCTGTATCTGCATGGGTTTCCTCCCACAATCCAAAGATATGCAGGTTAGGTGAATTTGCCATGCTAAATTGCCTGTAGTGTTCAGGGGTGTGTGGATTAGGTACATTAGTCAGGGGTACATGTAAAATAACAGGTTAGAGGAATGGGTCTGGGTAGGTTGCTCTTTGGAGGGTCAGTGTGAACTTGTTGGGCCGAATGGCCTGTTTCCACACTGTAGGGCTTCAATGATAATAATTACTTTTGAGCTTCAAATTAGATTGAATCTTTCTGGTTATTCATGGAGATCTAGTACATAGTGCATTTCCATTTTTCCTACTGCCCTGAGGGCTGTGGAGACTGAATTATCCTATCGGGTCAAGACTCTGAACGATATATTTCTCTACATTAAGATCACCAAGGGATGCAGGTTTAGTGCAGGATCATTGTGATGTGTGATCTCATTGACTGATAGAGTGGACTGAAGAGCTGAAATGCCTACTCCTGTTCCTATTTTGTATACAGTAGAAGATAGCAGCATCTATACAGAGTCTAAACTGCACCTTTTGAGAGAGTTTTCCTTGAATTAATTACACCCCCCATAATTATATGATCAATTCTTATCCAATTAACCCTCAATTAATACACCCATTCCCTCTTCCTATCAAGTCTCAGGAATTCTTCGGATCATTTTGGATGTTAACAGATTCCACTTGTTCTTTTTAAATTATTTAGAGTCACAGTGTCATAGAGATCTACAGCACGGAAACAGACCCTTCGGTTCAACTCATCCATCAAAATGTCTTATTACATTCCCTTTATATTCTTTGCATAGTAAAGTGCAAGCATCCATTTTCCAAAATGTCCATCATTGATCTAAAAAGAACAGTAAGTTCTAAGACAGAGAAATGACTAATGCTATGGACCCATTAAAATTTGGTAATTTCTCCATTTTTTAGCATATGTTTTAAAACCTACAACATCAATCCTGTCTTATTTAAATTCACACATTGTGCTGAGTGTTCATTATCCCACAGTGATATATAATCAATGTAGAACTTAATGCATATTGTTGCTAAATGCCTTTTTAGAATTACATTCAAAATTTTTATTCAGAAAAATGCTATATATACTGTCTTACCAAGACAGAGTTCCTGCCACTAAGATACTTTTTTTCTATTGTTCTGATCTTTATAGCTTTCCAAGCTAAAGCACCCCATTTACCTGTTACCACAAGAAAAAATTACAAAGCCTCCTGCCCTCCAGAATCCATCACATTTTGTAGAAGATGTATACAAGAAGCATCACTAAAAACAATAAATTTAATGTTCCTTGTATCTCCCAATGATGGCAAATTCAAAAATATTTATTATGTATCATTAGTTTTAATTTTTTCAATTTTCTATTTACCCAAATAATATCTTCTACTTTAGGATTTTTCAGTTTTACTCAACTCTAATACTTCAAAACTGTCATGTAGACTTTTCTGGGTGTCCGGCCAATTCAGCTGTCCAATTTGACTTCATAATTCCCTTGTTTCAGTGTTGGAAGCTGCTGCATCTTTTTGTGAGGCCCTGCTTTAACTCAGCAACGGGAATAACATTTTCCAATTTGGATTGATGACACTTAAGTGATACTTGGTCCATTCTGCTTGGTTTCTAATCCATTATATTGAAAAGCTCCAAAAGCCTGACTTCCAGTTTTAAATCCTGCTTTATGTCCATTTATGACAATGTTTTCAAATTCACTGCTTACGCTCAAAGAAGATTAGCATGCATCAGGTGGGCACATGAAAGTTGCCCCTTATGATGCTGGTATAACAGGCTAATTGTAAGATGGCAGAATTTTCTGAGAAGTAGCAAACTCCGGAGGCACAATTTAGGCTCTAACCTTTTACTCAACTTCAGAGAGTCCCCATTGCATTCAGTGTCTTATTGGGAGGACAAAGAAACAGGTCCCTGTTGAGCTGATCTCCAGAAATGTAACTATAATATCAATAGATCTACACTTCCAAGCACTTAACGACAACAAAGCCAAGGAAATTTTCAAGATTGCTTTTCCTGTTATTAGTGTGTCAGCTCCAGATTTCGTTTAAAATCTTGTGCCACAAGCCTTACTTCAGGATTATAAAGTCCCACCTGGAGATACTACTACTATGTATATCCATGTATGTGATACAGATGGTTGTTCCCTAATTACACATCTCTGCACTCTTCAAATTCGCTTCAACCTTGTAGTTCAAGTTATTTGGCGTTTTTTGTAACTGGTCTCCTGGTTGTTCGTGGCTTACTAAGGCTGCTCTAGCACATGGGTTTCTGCTGGTATTCATGGTTTATATTACATTTCTTGTTCTTGTTAAATCATGTCTTCATTCTCTTTCTGGATTACTACTGGTTGAAATCCCCCTCCTATTTATAAGATTTCTTTCAACAACTTACAATCTCTTTTTAAGGGAATGTTTCCTCCCAGTCCCACTGTTTGAGCTAATACAGCATTACCTTGCTTTCAACATCTTTCCCAATCTATGGGCCGAGGCACCTACCTTCATCCTATACATTTATCCACCTTTCCCATTTTCCAGTGGCCTTTCCTGTGCTAATCATAATGGTTGCATTACTCCATTGACTAACTCCAATAAATATGACTTTATTATACCATGTGCTACAATTCATAGTTAAATGGTACTTTGACTACACCCTGAGCATTTCTGGTCCTCATTCCCTTATTGTGAATTCAAAATTCCCCAAATTATTAATAGCATTTTGTCCTTATTTCTATGAGTTTCATTTCTCCTATATTTAGACAGTTTCATGAATTTAAGTGTTCTCCATTGCTGTTATCTTACCAATTACCTCCTTCATGCAATGAATACTAACCTCAGAATTACTTTACTGTTCTTGACATTCATTCAAGCAGTACATGTTTACCTGCAACCTAAAACTTAAAGTGAAATTCTACAGTCTTGTTGCATAGGTTTGACTTCCATTATATACTCTCCAGCAATACTATCCTCTATTCTAAATTTTGCAAAATCTGACCATCCATCACAAACAGTTATTAAGTCATTATTTTTGACAAGTTTTATCTCTGAGAGTTGTCTGTTTAAACCTTTATTTATATTCAAATGATCATGCATTAATTCCATAGAAACATTGCTCCTTTTCCTGCCTCAGTGTCCTAGCAAATAGATGAAAGCAATTCATAGAAGATCATAGAAGCCTTACAGTTTGGAAACAGGCCCTTCAGCCTGCCAAGTCCATCCCAACCCTCTGAAGATTCACCCACCCAGACCCATTCCCCTACTACTCTACATTTTCCCTGAACTAATGCACCTAACCTACACATCCCTGAACACCATGGGCTATTTAGCATGGCGAATTCACCTAATCTGCACATCTTTGGATTGTGGGAGGAAACTCATGCAGGCACAGGGAGCAAATGCAAACTCCACTCAAACAGACAGTCACTCAAGGCTGGAATGAAACCCAGGTCTCAAGTGCTGTGAGACAGCAGTGCTAACCACTGAGCCACTGTGCTACCCATTCCTTATTGCTTTATTTTTAAAAGAAATGAAGCAACCCTGACTCCTATTGTAACTTTGGCTTTACACTGGTCATTAGACTCACTTTATGAGAACAGGGTGAACAATCATAACCCAAAAACTTCATATTTTGACTCAAATATCCCCTACTATTGAACATATACACTAGAAATTAACAACATTCAAGGCTATACTTTTTATTGAGGACTTCATTTCAGTTGACCACACTCTACAAAATCCAGTCCTACTGATTAGTAGCTCCCCCTATTTATACGGCCAATGCTCACCCAATTAACCTTTAATTGATATATTCATCACCTGCTCCTGCCTTCCATCAGGTCTTAGCATATAGGTATCATTGCATTGTGCCATAGGAAGAGGCTGAATAGGTTGGAGGTATTTTTTCTGGAGTGTTTCTGTTATAGAAGTTTGTAAAGTCATGAGGAGTATGGGTTAGTCAAGATCTTTTTCCCAGGGGATTCCAAAACAAGAGGATGTAAGCTTAAGGTGAAAGGGGAAAGATTTAAAATGTACTGAAGGGGGAACTTTTTCATGCAGATTGTGGTGTGTGTCTGTCAGAGGAGATGGTGGAGTGTGGTACAAGTACATTTAAAAAATCATCTGGATTGGTATATGAATAGGAAGGGTTGAGACGGATATGGGCTAAACGCTGGTAAATGAGACAAGATTAACTTAGGATAGCTGGTCAGCATGGACAAATTGGACCAACAATTCTGTTACCATGCTGTACGTTTCTATGACTCATATTTTATGTTTGTTAAAGTTAACTTGCCACTTAACTGGCCAATTTATAAATATTCTAATAATTTCTTGTATTTTATTGCATTCTTCAGTGTTAGCAATACTTCAATTTGTTATTATATTTTGTGATATTATGAATAACAACAGTAGTCCAAGCACTGATCCTTGCTACGTGACTGTAATTCCCCTGCCCTGAAAATTTTATCCTGAGATTATGGTGTAATGTTGGACTTATGGCCTTCACTGGTCTATTCTACCCATTGCCTCTTTGATGTATTTGATCTGTTTTGTTAAGAATGTCTACTCTTGTTTTGCTTTCGGCCTCTAGATGTTCTTTTAACACTTCTTTAAAATAAGAATTTGACATCTTTCCTATCAGTGATGTTAAGCAAACTGGACTTTAGTTCCTGGATTTAATATGCCCTTATTTAGATATATAGGAACAATATTAATTATCTACCAGCCCTTTAACATCATCCCTCACCATTTTAATATTTAAACCAGTACCTCTGCTATTTACTCCCTGGTTTTGCTGGTGATAAATGGTCATACCAAATCATAGATTTTAAAACTGAGTCTTCTGAAGCAAATTTTTGCATGATATGAAAGAAGAGGGGGCATAGCTTTAAATTAAGGGGTGGTAGGTATAGGACAGATGTTAGGGGTAGATTCTTTACTCAGGGAGTCGTGAGTTCATAGAATCCCCTGCCAGTAGCAGTGGTGGACTCTCCCTCTTTATGGGCATTTAAACAGGCATTGGATAGGCATATGGAGGATAGTGGGCTAGTGTAGGTTAGGTGGGCTTGGATCGGTGCAACATCGAGGGCCAAAGGGCCTGTACTGCACTGTATTTTTTCTATGTTCTTCTATGTCCTAAGAGGTCAGCAAAGCTCCTAGGAGTTTCCATCCATATTGTTTCTTCCATTAATTGTCATGGAGGAAGCCCAGTACATGGTGATCTGATGATTTTTTGTGGTATTAATTTTTACGTCTAATATTTTTTAAGGTTTCACATCCATGCTTAACTTAGGTCTGAGTGATACCTAAGCCTGCTGCATGAAATAAAGTAAATAACAACAACAACAACATTAAAAAGAACATTCATGATTATCATTTAAATAATTTGACTAATCAAAACCAAAACACGAATGTAGGAATATTTAAGTATTTACCAATCAGTGCTCATTTCAACCATAGACTGCAGTGGCTCAAGAAGGCAGTTCACCAGCACCTTCTCAAGGGCAAATTCTGGCCAGCCGTGAGCCGACATCATACACAAAAATTATTAAAAAGCAATTCTTGTATTGTTAGAAAGAAATCAAACCACTAACATCATCATGGTTATCCTTTGGTTCGGAAACTTTTGGACTTTGATCCTAATACGTTTGGTTGGCGATTAGATTAGATTAGATTTCTTACAGTGTGGAAACAGGCCCTTCGGCCCAACAAATCCACACCGACCCGCCGAAGCGCAACCCACCCATACCCCTTATCTAACACTACGGGCAATTTAGCATGGCCAATTCACCTGACCTGCACATCTTTAGACTGTGGGAGGAAACCAGAGCACCCGGAGGAAACCCACGCAGACACGGGGAGAATGTGCAAACTCTACACAGTCAGTCGCCTGAGGCGGGAATTGAACCCAGGTCTCTGGCACTGTGAGACATATGATTTGGAGATGCCGGTGTTGGACTGGGGTGTACAAAGTTAAAAATCACACAACACCAGGTTATAGTCCAACAGGTTTAATTGGAAGCACACTAGTTTTCGGAGCGACGCTCCTTCATCGGGTGATTCGGAGCGACGCTCCGAAAGCTAGTGTGCTTCCAATTAAACCCGTTGGACTATAACCTGGTGTTGTGATTTTTAACTTGAGACATATGAAACATTATTAGTTTTTATAAGCTAAACATCAGGGGTTAACTTTTATATGATCACCATTTTTGGGAGTATATACAGCACTTGATTAGAAAAGTGGAGTGATCATATATTATGTATTTGAGGCTGACGATATAGTTCGGGAATAGTTAAGTTGCAAGTGAGTTATTGTGAGCTTTGTTTCATGAACCTTCAGCCATTCTAAATCTTGGCAAGAGCCCTGCTTTTGGAACAGTTTTCAGTTTTTTTTTATTATTAAGAGTTTGATAGTTTTAAATCTTGTTTATTAAGAAGGCATTGGAGTTGATTTATGAAGCATTGATGCCATGTGGATATTGGTGGAGCATTGTGAAAGAGTGAGGTAATAATTATTTGTGATACCAAATGCTGACAGAGGACATGAAAGTCTATCTGCTGAGACTTTGAACTAGGTTTTTCAGCATTTTGTTTGACGTTTTTGCAAAAACAAACCATTATTTCAACTTCACTTGTGATACAGAAGTCTGAATGATTGAACTCCCAGATTTATGTCACCAGATGGCTTTCCACATGTGCAGCCCATATTGTGACTTCACCCCTTAGTTCAAACAGGGGTAATCAATAAACTCAAGGGAGAACACACCAGCAACATGCAGTGTATGCTAACGTAAAGTAAAATTCACGTTTGTATTATGTCAGGACCTGCCATAACATGGCAATGCTGTAGCAATCGAACCATTTTTTAGATCTTTGAGTCTGTAAACCGATTTAAGAGATAATTTCTATAAGATTAAAGATACACTCTCTTCAAAATTGTCAACACATTTTAAAGAACTCAATCAATAAAGTCCAATAATGGTATGTCTAAAAACAGATGATAACCAGATGCAGTGGTGACCAAGTGTTCAACATGCTGTGGATGCACTTTTCTTGCCTCTATGCACCTCGAAACACCTCTCTTTACTGATCAACCTGGAGTATCCGAGATAATTTTAATGTGCTGTACTTAGCATTATATTTTCTAGCATCAGGAATTGGAGCTATACAAGAAGTAAGGCATGGGGACCTATTGTTTCTGAAGGAATCTGAGGGTCTGAGAGAAAGGTGAGAAATCCATCACAGCTCTCATTTGCAGCCCAGGATACCTTTGATTCTTGTAATGCTCTGATGTTACCTGAATGGGACTCGAGTTACAATGACATTCAACACCAATCCTCATCAGCCTAACTCCACTGAACCAAACATATCTCAATATCAGCTATTACTCCTTGTATTTCCTGTCAACTCCAGTCTTTCCTTTCATCGGTAAACAGTTAAAGTTGCTCAGACCCCTCACTTGACCATTTAGATACTCTGGGCCAATGAACTCCAGCTGTGGGAGCTTAGGAAAGTTTGGTTAAAGATTTCTCTTGGTGCTCCTGGGCAGAGACAGAGTCAACCATCAGGACAGGGCACAGCACGGAGGGTATTAACTATGGATGAAGCAATGGGTAAAGGGAGGGAGTGTTTTGAGTGGAGTCTTTACTTCCACGTCCTCCTGACAGTACAAATTCATGAGAAGTGCCCAAGGCTATCATTCTGGCCAAGGTCACCAGAGATATCGGCATTCAAAATTGGCATGGCCTGGTTAAGGCCTTAGTGGTCTTATTTTGTTGTGGTGATACATGTCATATAGAATTGGACACTGTCTTCCCACGTGTAAAAAAGGGTGACTTGGTGATGGGATTACTGGCCTCCGAAGTTCTTTAACTTCATACATTTAATTCAGGCACATGGCACATCTGGTCATCTCTAACCACATCTTTCAGCAGATTTCTTTATCCTGTTACTGGACCAGAGATCCTCTTTCCATCTCTTCACTGTCCTGGCAGTACATCAAGGTAGACCTCATTAATGTAGGCTGCAAGCTTTAAGTATCCAGAGCCCGATATGAAATTGTTTCCCTTTTGCCAACCTCTCAACTCCTCAAAATGCCATCTTCAGATTGTCCCTTTTGATACTGGAGTTGAGCTGCACTCCTGCAGGTCTGGACTTTCTGTTGCATTAGCTCAAGTTTTAAACACAGAAGTCAAATGATAATGAGGCTAGTGAATCAGGATATTTCAGACAATTGGAAATCCTTTCTAGGATTTGCACCTGGTGTGGAACTCCACCAATTGCATTGACTATGCAGTATATATTGCGACTAATATCCTGACACCTGGTGCTCAAATGAGGTCTGTTTTATGGCCAGGAATTTCTTCCTATTGCCTTCACCTCGCAAGAAAACCATTGTGGTTTCCCACTCAGCCTACAGTTAACATCACTGTCTGTCTCCATCCAGCTCTGAGTTTAAGAAGAAGCAGAAGGGAACTTTTGCAGAAGAGTAATTTTAAATTTGAAGCTGGCAGGATGTGAGCAGGGCTGGGGCGTTGTACCCAGTTTCAATGAGCAGGCTGGTCGGGTTTGAATTGCCCACTATGATATTCTAGAAGATTTCTGTTATCATGCATCACTACCCAAGTGATTAGTGGAAATTCAATAAAAAGGTTGCCATCTGCTGGATTTCTGAAAGAATTACACCATTTACTGAAGTACAGAAGCATGTTTATAAGGACCTGAACAAGCTGCTTAACAACAGGAAAAGATGAATGAGTAATGCACAGAAGCAAAACAAAGGAGGTTACCCAACAATCGCTGATACCCTTCCAACTAGACATTCCTCTTCACTATCTTTAATATGTGTCTCATTAGGAAGCAGTGGAAAATCTCGATTTTCCCCCAAAGAGAACAGTTTGTTTTCAAATTTGGTTGGAGTTCAATTTGAAATGTCTAAGTTCGAATAGAAATCCAGCCAAAAATGAGAAACCTTAAGAAGTTTTCATATGAACCAGTGCAGGTAGTGCGTGTCAGTGTAATTTGGGTGCCCACCATCATGACTTTGATTTAGAAAGTCCAGCATTACTGACATGCAATTCCAATAGGATGCAGCAAGACATTGATGAGGTTCTTTTACAATTGATTAAAAAAATCCACAGTCAAGTTCAGTTGCTCTTGTCAATAAGAATGCATTTGGCAGGCTGCAAGTTAAACTCTGACCCAGTAAACAACCAGCCCTGGAGTTTAATGGATGACGTTTTAGACAGATGCTAAAGAAGAAAATGGATATATTCAAGTGGAGCCCTTCTTATCTTAGAAGCACTTTAAACCTCTTTCTTGATGCTGATTCAACATGCCTCCCAAGAACCAGCAAACAATATCAAACCTTTCTGCCTTTGGGGCTGCATGGTGTCTCATTGGTTAGCACTGCTGCCTCACAGCCTCGGGCGACTGTCTGTGTGGAGTTTACACATTCTCCCCATGTCTGTGTGGGTTTCCTCCCACAGTCCAAAGATGTGCACGTGTGGGCAATTTAGCATGGCTAATTCACCTTAGCGTTAGGTGCATTAGTCAGAGGGAAATGGGTCTGGGTGGGTTATTCTTCAGAAATTCGGCATGGACTGGTTGGGCAAAAGGGCCTGTTTCCATACTGTAGGGAATCTAATATAATCTCTAAGACATTATGACATAAGCAGAAATAGACCATTCAGCCAATTGAATCTGCTGTACCTTTCAAAGAGATTATGGTGGATCTGATAATCCTCAACTCCACTTTTGTGCCTTTTTACCCCAGAACCCTCGATTTCTTTAATGATTGAAAATTTTATTTTAATCTCAGCCTTGAATATACATTACATCCCACCCTAAACAACCCTCATTTGTAAAGAATTCCACAGATCCATTGCCTCTGAGAGAAAACATTCTTCATCTGTCTTAAATCTCTCTGAGATCATACCCTCTGATCGTAGTCTCTCCCATAAAGGGAAGTAACTTCTTGTATCTACCTGCCTAAGAATCAATAAGATCACCTCTCATTTTTCCGAACTCTAAACACCACCTACCTAACTTCTCCTCATAAGAAAATCCCTCTATGCCTCAAATCAACCTAGCAAACTTTTTGTGGACTTCCTCCAAAGCTAATATATCTTTTCACGCATAAGTAAACCAAAACTGCTCACAATATTCAACTGTGGTCTGACGAGTACCTTGTACAGTTTTAACACGGCTTTCCTATTTTCAAAGCCCATTTTGAAATAAAGGTCAACAAAGGGGCGGCACTGTGGCTCAGTGGGTTAGCACTGCTGCCTCACAGCACCAGGGACCCAGGTTCAAACCCAAACTTGGGTGACTGTCTGTATGGAGTTTGCACGTTCTCCCTGTGTCTGCGTGGGTTTCCTCCGGGTACTCTGATTTCCTCCCACAGTCCAAAGATGTGCAGGTTAGGTGGATTGGCCATGCTAAATTGCCCATAGTGTTAGGTGCATTAGTCAGAGGGAAATGGGTATGGGTGGGTTACTCTTCGGAGGGTCGGTGTGGACTTGTTGGGATGAAGGGCCTGTTTCCACACTGTAGGGAATCTTATTTGCTCTTGGCAGGGCAAGGCCAGCATATCTTGCTCATCCTGAATTGCCTTTGGTGAGAAGCCATTGACAGCTAGAGATGATTTTAGAGGACAGTTAAAACACATTTTAGATCATGAATTACTTTTCGGCCAGGCATGGGAAAGAGGACAGACTTGTCTAAGATGAATGAGGTCTTTTATTTCCACCATCTGATGGATGGCTTCCCTCTCTCTGAGACTAGTGATTTGTACTGGATTTGATGTAAAGTGAATCTGTCTTTGATACATACTACTTATTTAAATTCCCCCGGCTTTGGTACCTATACTGTTGCTTGCATTTGAAGAAGTTTTATGACGCAAAATGTTGAGGGTTTACATGTCTAGTAGTATGTGTTATATTGCTTTGCATTAGTCTGAATTTTCACTATTAGTTAATTGAATTTAAACTCTCCCAGCTACTGTTGTGGGATTTGAACTCCTACCTGTGAAATGTTCATCTAGGCCACTAGCCAAGTTAATATTGCTGTTCTCCCTTCCCCTGTCCTGTCACGGACAGCTTCCTGCATTACTCTTGGGGTTCTGGTGATAGTTCAGCAAAATCACTTCCAGCTCTTGCTTTTTGTTGGCTGCAGTGTGAATTTTTGTACTCCTTTCTCAGGCCCCTTTGTATGGAATAGGTTATTGTTTCACTGAAATGAAAAGAATTATACTTAGACCTTTCCACAAGCTTTTATGTACAAATATTACAATCACAGGTACATCAGTGTCCGGGCTAACCTTATGCTATTGGTTTAAAACCTGAGCAACATGCTTCTAGTTGTGCCATGCTTCATGATTAAAGTAGAGTTTGAGACTTTTTACCCTTGGGTCGCATGCTATAAGACAGTGATGATAGCATGAATATGCCTCTTAAAGATACACTGACTATGAAAGATAATGTCACCTCTCCCTAGGTTTCTCCTGGACTGTCCTCCAAAATATACCCTCCTTCATTCCCCACCCCCTCTTTTTATAGACTCTCCAATACATTTTCACCCCCAAAGTGCATGACTAACCTTTCTTTGGCAGGTATTGCTATTCCTTTTGGAGATTCTTGCAGCTCAGAAAACTCCTACACTGAATTCTACCCCTACTGGAACTGCCAGAGCTTCCAGCCACACCCATTGCTGAGCCTCCCTTTGCCCAACCTTGGCGCGTGATCTCTTCAGGGCAGGCTTTTTTTTAAAACTTAGCCCAATCAGGACCGACTTTCCTTCCTGGCGGTTTGAGCCATCCAGCCACACAAAATCCAGCTTGATCTTTCAGATCGATGACCTTTAATCAGAATTTGTTGTCCGCCCAGAGATGCATGCTAACTATTTCTAACATTTTTGGCTATTATAACAAAATTAGTAAACTAAGAATCAATTCAGCTTTTCCTAGTTGTTGAAAAGTTTTTGCAAAAGTACTAAAGCAAAACAAGCTTTCCATTGCATGATTATGGTAATAAAAACATTTATTTTGAGTTTCATGGTCAAATAGATTGAACTAATTCTGTGATTCCATTGGCACCCCTTTAAAGTCACTGGGCAATATGTTTCAGTAAAATATTCATCAGGGCTTTGACATGACAGTTTGGGTTTTGAAAGTAGTATCTCAATAATAGTGATTAAATGATAAGATGAAAGTTGGGATAAAAGAATGCTTACATCCCAGGGAACTATGCATCTGGTAACAATGCCTTATGCCAAGTTTCATCTTTTTAACAACATATTATGTCACATTTATAGCTGATTAATGGTACAAGACATTACAGGCTATAATCTTTTGTTAAGAAAAAAGCAACATGCAACAGAGCTGGATTGCGACATTTGAAGATAAAATGGTCTACAAAAGAATGATTAAATTAAGTGCACATAATATTTACAAGACCGTCGTAACCCATAAGCAAGCATGTTTCAGATACATGTGTTTATTGATCCTAAAATCAGCTCAAACCAGAGTAGTAACTTGCTATTTTTATTAAACTCTTTTTATTATACAATGCCATATGCAACCGGGCACCCTAAATGATGACCTGCCTTTCTTACTTTAACATATGATCTGAGAGTGTCAGAATTTCAAGCTGAAATGTTTGTTTTTAGTTTTATGACACTTATAAAAATATCAAAGCTCAAACATAAATTATTATTGTCAATCAACTGTTTGATGCTATTCTGAATTGTAAACTGTATGACAAGCTCATGTCCACCATTGTTCATTCACAAACGGGGAAGGCTCCAATTATAATCCCATCAGACAGCAAATACTCTGGTTATTAAAATTCGATCATACTGGCTAAGATCACACCAATTAGAAACCAGTCTTGGCCAGCAAGGCAGCTGACAATAAATAATAAAAAAGAAAGACATACCCACATCATAAGGAGCCAAACATTCTGTGTTCAATCTTTCAAGAAAAGATTCCATAAAAGTTTTGCATCTTCTAAACAAAAGGAATTCCTGGAACAAACATTTGGCAGTGTTAAACAGTTGGCTGATGTATATAATAATACTAGTATTTAATGTTGATTTTATCTAGCCAATTAGAACAATCTGCAATAGAAGAAAGTAAAATCGTTAGATACTTTTGATATAAACTTTAATGAAGAATATGTTCACCGGCTTCTGTCTAGGTGAATGCAATTACTCTTACATCCCCACTCTGCTCTTCATCAAATATAAATTTATGGCAATAAAAACATTTATTTCTGGTTTCACAGTCATATAGGTTGGACTAATTCTGTGATTCCATTATGTGTTATTGCCAAACAATGATCACAAATACTCATTTTAGAAGGTAATAGCCTTGACATTTCTATGACCACTCCTTTATTTGTAGATGATATGTGGTTGAAGGTGAACCAGGGCTATTACAAAAGATGATCGTACACGCTGAAATAGTTTAAGGAATCTTTTTGTCTGAGGTTATGCGAACTGAACACTGCCCATAACTAAATTTGTTTTAAGACCATAAGTAGTAGGAACAGGAGTAGACCACTCCTTGAGTCTGCTCCACTATTTGGTAGGATTATGGCTGATCCAAGACTCATGTCCAATTTTCTGCCCTTTCCCTGACAGATCAAGAATCTATTTATCTCAACCTTTAAATGCGCACAAGGTCTCTGCCCCCACCAAAGACCCTCATGTGTCTGAGAGAAGAAATTCCTCCTCATTTCACTCTTACATTGGTGCCTCTTTATTCTGAGACTATGCCCTCTTATCCTTCTTGGAACTGCTGCCAATTAACTTGCGATGTGTTCCCTAAAGGATCATAAGGACATTCAGCTTATGAAATAATATGCTATGATGTGCCATTTATGGGTTTATATTTGACCTAATTAATAAGTCAGTTAATAAAATATGAAATAATTGGATTGATAACCTACATCTGATGAATAATTATCTTTGCATAAAAATGGAAAGTTATTATCTATACAAATCTAGATTATGCACAACAGGATTTACTTCCCACCAATTCAGCTAATGTTTAACATAAATGCACAATGGAATATCACCTCATCACAGGAGTATATTTGATTAAAATATTGGGCTAAAGTTACTTGAATACAATAGTTATTTCTTAATTAAGTAGAAAAAACTTTAAACCATTTATATCAAACTATTTTTATGTTTTATAGAAGCATAGAAAAGTTCACCCCTGTTTGAGTTCATTTTAATTAGTTGGTCACGTTTGGAAGTTATTTAATGCTGTCATAAGATGGGAGTGCCTTGGTGTTGATGAAAATTAAGAACATGATTATGTTATAACATTTGAGTTGTTGCAAAATAATTTTCACTTCACAGAAGTGACAGCATAATGCTGCTGCTGTTTATAATGTTAAACAGAGGTTACGCGACTGTCTAATCCACGAGCTTAAAAGTTTAAGCTCCAATTTTAACTCCCATCCTCACTCGCCTAGTAAGAAGTTAGAGTCTGGAGATATTATATTCATGGTAAGGTGATATAACACTTGTGTAGACGTCAGACAACAAGCCATTTTAAATCACACATTTCAAGCAGCTTGTCAGATATTCATCGCAAGAAGGTTTTTGGTTCATTGAAATACCAAAATCAGCCTCAAATGATATTATTTCAAATCCAACACCATTTTAATTGGTTTGCATTTGGTCTGCCCTTGGGGTCAAACTCACCTCAGAGTGGTTGTCAAACTGAAGTGATCTGGATGAGGACTGGAGAGAAGCATTTTTACAATCTTCAGCCCCCAGTCAATAACAGAAGCAAAATGTTTTGATCCATTCACTGATGCTGCTTGCATACCGACATTAGATAGAGGGACTTTGAAACAGGGTCGCTTTGCAAATGGAAAAGAAACCTAGCTCCTATTTGAAGCCCCCTGCACAAGATCAATTTGTTCTGTGGCACAGAACACCAGCATCCCCTTGGAAATGAGCATGCTGGATTTTCTAGGGGAATAGTTATGTAGGTTTATGTGATTACAAGGTGATGTTCTAGTATTATTAATGCAAGACCACTAATCCAAAGACACAGGTAATGTGACTCCAGACTCCAAACCCCATGGCACTGTGGTTGGTTCTTAACTGACCTCTGGGAAATAAATGCTAGTCTAGATAGCGATGCTGCCATCCTGCAAATACATTTTGAAAAAAAAGAAAGTCAAGGTTGATTTCAACTTAATTTTGAAAGTCTTAATTATAATGAACATTATATGGCATCAATAGTTTTACTCCGAATGTTAAGTTTAACCTGTTCCAAGAAGATTAACAATTTTATTGCCTAGATGTTATTTGCAGCTTACATCAGTGGTTGATAAATTATTGGAGAAGATTCTTTAGGGACATGAACTGCTTGCACTTGGAAAATAATGGACTTATTAGGGATAGTCAGCATAGCTTTATGCAGGGAAGGTCTTGGCTCACAACTTTGATTGAATGTTTTGAGGAATTGATGAAGATGATTGAGGTAGGGCAAAGGATATTGTCAACATGGACTTTACTTAAGCATTTGACAAGGTCAAATTCATTCCATTCTTCATAAAAAAGAACAGGTGGCATGGCTCTCAATGGTTAGCACTGCTTCTGTACCAGGGACCCAGTCTCGATTCCACCCTCTGCTGACAACCTGTGTGGATTTTGCACGTTCTCCCTGTGTCTGCATGGGTTACCTTTGGATGCTTTGTTTTTTTTTCCCACCGTCCAAAGATGTCTAGATTAGGTGGATTGGCCATGGGAAATGCAGGATTACAGGGATATGGTAGGGGAATTGGTCTGGATAGGATGCTCTTTGGACAGTTCGGTGTGGACTTGATGGGCTGAATGATCTGCTTCCACACTGTAGGGATTTTATGAATAAAGGTCCTTCATGATAGGCTGGTGCAAAAAATTAAATCTCATGAGGTCCATGGTGAGTCAGTGAGTTGGATTCAAAATTGGTTTGGTCATAGAGGAGAGAGGCTCTGCTGAGAAATGTTCAGCTGACTGGAGGTGGTGCTTGCTTTGAATCAATGCTGGGACCTTTGTTTTTTGTAATATACGCAAATGATTTGGATGAAAATGTAGGTAATATGAATAGTAAGTTTGTAGACGGCATGAAAATTAATCAAGTTGTGGATAGTGAGGAAAATGGTCAAAGGATAAAACACAACATAGATTGGTTGGAATGTTGGGCAGTTAAATGGCAGATGGAGTTTAATTTCAAGTGTGAGGTTATGCATTTTGGAGATCAAATACAAGAGGGAAGTATATAGTAAAAAGCAGGAACCTGATGAGCATTGATATCCAGCGGTATCTGGGGTGCAAGCCCATAGCTCCATGAAAGTGGGAACACAAGTGAATAAGGTAGTAAAGAAGGCATATCGAATGCTTGCTTTCATTGGGGAGTATAAAAGTTGATAACTTATGTTGCAGCTATGCAAAGCTTCAGTTAGGCCACATTTGGAATATTGTGTGCAGTTCTGGTCAGGACATCATACATAGAATGTGGACACCTTGGACAGGGTGCAAAAGAGGTTTATCAGGATGTTGGCTGGATTGGAGTGTATTAGCTATAAGTAAAGGTTAGATAAACTTGGATTGTTTTCACTAGAGTGTTGGAGTCTGAAGGACTACCTGATAAGAGTATACTAAACAGAGAGAGACACGGATAGAGTGGCTAGTTAGAGCCTTTCTTTCTCCCCAGGGTGAAAATGTCAAATCTAAGGAAACGCTTAAAGGAGATGTGCAACGATAAATATTTTTTACGCAGACTGTGGTAGGCACATGGAATATGCTTCCAGGGGAGATGGTAGAAGCAGACACGATAGCAACAGTTGAGATGGATTTAGACAGGGACATGAACAGCGGTCGGTAATAACCAAATGATATTATTGCTAGATTATTAATTCAGACACACAGGTAATGTTCTGGAAACCTAGATTCGAAACCTGCCATGGCAGATGGTGTGATTCGACAGAAATTGAATTCAGTACAGTTAATAATCTGGAAATAAGAGTTTAATGATGACTATGAAAACATTGCTGATTGTCAAGGGAAAAAACCCACCTGGTTCAGTAATATCCCTTTGGGAGGTTAATCTGCTATCCTAACCTGGTTTGGTCTCCATATGGCTCCAGACACACAGTAATGTGGTTAGCTTCTAACTATCCTCTGGGCAATTAGTGATTGGCAATAAATGCTGGTCCAGCCAGTGATACCCATATAATGTGAATGAGTTTAAAAAACATTCAGGGCATGAAGGGGATTATATACAGGCAGATGGGATTAGTGTAGAATGGCAGAATGGTCATCACAGATATGGTGGGCCGAAGGGCCTGCTCCTTTACTGTACTGTACTGTTCTATATTAATGCATGGATCTCCTTCAATGAATGCTGGCTCTCAGAAACCATCCAACTACCTAGTTACATGTTGAACTTTCATAAACTTGAATTCTATTGTGAAGAAAGTCAAAAGTCACAGGATTTGATTAGATATTACTTCAATATCATATAATCTGTAATAATTCAGTTTCAACAGCTAAACGTACTGCTTGAGTTAAAATTTGAACATGTTCCCTGACTTTCATAAAGTGATGCTTAAAGTTTAACTATTGCTCCTGTACAATATTGTATACAAGATTTAGTGTTTTGGTAAAGCAATATCCATCACTTTTTAATTAGTTCTCTGCAGAAATTTGAAAATCTTAAGTTTCTTGTCCGTAACATTTGTCCAGACTATTCAGTCAATGGGACAGATACCGTTATCCAATAAGGGATGTAAAAGAATGATGGTTGTTCATCGCAATGTTCAGAATCAATAACAATGTCATCTACAGAACAAAAGTATTAATTACCCGAGGGTTCAGTGGACCGTGGCTGGAAAGTGTTACTGTGATCACCAAAAATCATTGCTCACGTGGTCTTGTTATGCACTTCATAAAAATCTTGTTTTACAATTTTCATCAGCAGCAAAATTGGATCCGTATTTAAAATAATTGGAATTGAAACATCATAAATTTTCATTCCCATTACAGGATTTGCCATCTTTTAATTTTCAATCCAGTTTCAGGTGCTTCTCCATCAAAGCAATTTCCTCATTCTTGCTGCTCCCTGCTGTACTGAACAGAGTTAGCAGACAGCTGGGCTCATTCATATCAGGAACTTTTTGTGGGTGTCATGATGATGGATTGGAGACTCAAAGTAATTATAGGCATTTTGTACTTTTAGTTCCAACACTTTCCTTTGAAGAAAGGACTGCCACAGCCTCAGGCAACTGAGGATGTAAATCCAGTGACTATCTGTAAAATAGCTTCACAGAGGCTGGTATCCCATCAACAAATCAGCCTTTATTTTCACGTGGAGAGCGCTTGATACTGATCCAGCTCTCCCAGAGCCAGCTCTGCAAGAACAGGATGTCTGACTCTCCTGTTTTTTCTCTTTCTTCTTTTGTTAGTGAACAGAACCTCTGACATTCCTGTTTATTTTTTCTTTACCTTTGACACTTCTGTTTTTTCACCCCTCACACTACCACCTAACAGCTGTAGTACTTATTTTTCCCCAGCACCCACGTCGTGCGTGCAGGTGTCGGACACAGTGAAAAACAAATGTACAAATCTTTATTTATAATCCCCCACCAGGAAGAAAGGAAATACCGAAGTGGCCAGTGACAAGCAGTGCCCTTCTCATCAAAGGGCAATGCTATGTGATCAAACAGTGAAGGGGAGGGAAGGGATTGAATCAAAATAGAGTTGGAGGAGGAAAAAATACACTCCACTCCCTGCAGTGCCCATCTCTCCCTGAACAGCTCAAGGGTGTTGGTGGACACTGCGTGCTCCTTCTCCAGAGACACCCGGGCTCTGACATAACCATGGAGACACTCCTGCTCTTCCTCTTTTCACCTAACTGCGGTAGTGCTTACAGTCCTGTTTATATTTTTTTCTTTTCCCTTTTTTTATGCTGTGTGCCCACTCCTGATTTTTAAAATTTTTTTTTTTACAAGCAGTGCCCTTAATCTCCTGGTTATATATTATTTTTTTAAAAAATTAACCCCCACACTACCGCCTAACTGTGGTAGTGCTTATTTTTTCCCCAGCACCCATGGTGTGTGTGTGCAGTTGTGAGAGACACAAGGTGCACAAATCTTTATTTAATTTCCACCACCAGGAAGATAGAAAAAACATCCGAGTGCTGCAGTGACAAGCAGTGCCCTTCACATCAAAGGGCAATGCTGTGTGATCAAAGAGTGAAGGGGAGGGCAGGGACTAAATCAAAATAGAGTTGGAGGAGGAAAAAATACACTCCACTCCCTGCGGTGCCCATCTCTCCCTGAACAGCTTAAGGGTGTTGGTGGACACTGCGTGCTCCTTCTCCAGAGACACCCGGGCTCTGACATAACCATGGAGACACTTCTGCTCTTATCTTTCAATCAGACTTCCTGAATGGGCCACATTAATAAAACCCAATCAAGGAACTCAGTCTATGATCTTGTTACAATTATGACAGTCTACTAGAGTCCTGTGTGGATGCATTAAACTTCACACCTGTACAGAGTTAGGGAATACTGAACAGAAGATCTAATAGGAAGAGTTGGGGACATGCTTCTACCCAGCCAAGTGAATTATAGAAATTTGTAAAGCCAAGAATCCCAAAATCAACTTCCCTACAACTAGTATCAACAGTGCCAGTGCTATCCAATGACCACTGTTCTATATTTCACTAATGACTCTGAGACTGATCCATAATCTTTTTTTTTAAACTCAGGAGATTTTGTAAATAGGCTCCTTCATAAACATGTATTAACTTGGTTGGGAGAAAGCTATCTACACAGGAAGAGAGCTTGTTTTAAAAGTTATTCTTGTTGCAGCCAAATGAAGGGACAGATGAATAAAGAACGGAAGGCTAGTTCATTTCCGCATCTAGAAACTTAAAGATTTGGGATATGTCTGGAGTTTGTCTGCAGGTTCAACAAGCAATTAGGCAAATAGAATTTTGTCCTTCATTACTAAAGGGTTTGAGTTTAAAGGCAGGGAGGTTATGTTGCAGCTGTACAGGGTGCTGGTGAGGCCACTCCTAGAGTATTGGGTGCAATTTTGGTCTCCTTACTTGAGAAAGGATGCACTGGCAATCGGGGTGCAGAGGAGATTCACTAGGTTGATTCCGGAGTTGAGAGGGTTGGCTTATGAGGAGAGACTCAGTAGAACGGGATTATATTCATTAGAATCTAGAAGAATGAGGGGGGATCGTATCGAAACATTGAAAATTACGAAGGGAACAGATAAGATAGAAGTAGACAGAATGTTTCCACTGGCAGGTGAAACTAGGACAAGAGGGCATTGACTCAAAATTAGAGGAAGTAGATTTAGGACTAAATTGAGAAGGAACTTATTGGAATTCTTTGTCCAGTGAGGTAGTTGACAGTATTTCAGTAAATGCTTTTAAAGCTAAGATTTGTTTTTGAACAGTAAAGGAATTAAGGGATTTGGTGAGAATGTGAGTAAGTGGATCGGAGTCCACAAAAAGGTCAGCCACGATCTTCCTGAATAGCGGAGCAGGCTCGAAGGGCCAGATGGCCTACTCCTGCTCCTTATACTCTTATGTTCTTATGTGCTTACGTATCCAATCTGAAGTGACAAATTAGGGAATTTTGCTTTCTCCAACTAATTGGAAATGATCTAGGAAGCAAGAGCGTTTGGAAGCTGAGCACTTATGAGAGAGATAGACATGCTGGAAGCTGTTCTCAGGACAGAAAAGTGATGCTGAGATGAAAAGTGAGGCCAAAAAGTCTGTGTGTTTAATTGTCAATAGCTAAGTCATGTCTATGCTGAATGCTGGAAAGTGAGGAAAATGGGATTTACTGAGGCATATACTCCTGATGCAGAGAATGAAAGTGCATCATAAACCATAGCGAGTCACGCTATGACTCTGACTGACGCTGCAAATCCCTGCAAAGGCATTGCTGACAGGACAGAGGGCTAAATCAATCCTTGAGGGTTATTAGGACTCTGTATTCCAAAGGATAAGTTGCCATAATTCCCCAGGGTGAAGCGAGCAACCCAGGTGTAATACTGAGGGATACCAAAGCCAGCCAAACTCTACTGCTGGGAAAAAGCAAGCCCAACCCACCAGAGAGTTCAGTCAGAGCAAAGATGCTTGTGAAAGGGATGGAAGAGGTCTACATGCCCATTCTCCTTTACCATGTGTACCTGTAGAGCCAGACTCACTGAATGAATCACAGAATGTTAACAATGGAATAGGAGGCCATACAGCATTTCCTATCTGCACAGACTGTCTGAATGACCATTTCACACAGTACCATTCTCCTGCCTTCCCCTCTGACCTTCTTCCTTTTCACATTCCCTTTTGACCATCCTAAAATACCCTGCCTTCTCCAAAGTCCCAGACAGTATAACCCAGATCCAAAACGACTGCTGTTGTGCAAACATTTCTTCTCATACCACTATCGCTCTTTTACCAATGACCTAACTCTGTCTCACTGGTTCTCGATCATTCTATCAATGAGAATAGTTTCACCCTCTTTACTCTGAACAGACACCTCATGATTCTGAGTAATCAATATTCCTCTGAGTATCCTGTCCTGAAAGGAGAACAGTCCCAGCTCCTCCAAAGTGTCCACATAATTAAAGCTCCTCCCGTCAAGACTTATTCTTGCAAATCTCTTCTGCATCAGCTCCAATCCCTTCACATCCATCCTAACATGTGGTGCTGGATACAATACTCCAACAGAAGCTGTACCAGTGTTTTATACAGCCTTCATACAACTTCCCTGTTCTTGTTTCTATGCTTTATTAATGAAGCCCAGGTTACTGTTTGTGACCTTATGTCAAGGCCTGTGACCAGGGGAGTCATCCGTGTTCTGCCTTTGGATGGAGTTGACATGCTCCTTGGTAATGACCTGTTGGGCTCAAAGGTAATGGCCTTTGACCTGTTGTTTCAAAGGTAAAAATAATTGAAGGGTCTCTGAGAAGCTCATTGAGGCCAGGGAAACAGAATAGTTGCAGGAAACAAGCTCAGTCACTCTACACTGACATGATGCTGCTAACAGGTCTGGAAGGCCCAAAGGAAATCATAAATGGAAATTATTTGGTAACAGCTCTAAAAGCTGAACCACTGGTAACAGCACTTACTCAGACTGTTCACACTGAAGCTGAGGCAGAAACAGTCTTTGATGCTACTATATTTAAAAAAATAAGTTACTGATGAGGAATGGAGAGGCCGTCACAACTTGCAAATGAGGAGTGGATAATGAACCACCAGGTAGTGGTGTCATGGAGGAGCGGAAAGAATATATCGTGGCTAGTTCACAACATGTCAAAGTTGATATATGGAAAACCCAACACCTTGTCAGCTGCTATTTCTGCTGGTCATGATTCCACAGGGCTGTGTAGAATCTGTAACATGAGCATCAATGTCAATGCTACTAGTGTTATTGAACGTAACAACCACACCATTCTACTACCTACTCCATGAATGTCTCAAATTGATCCATTGACCATTTTCGAAGCTTGGTCATTTTTTTCTCATTCCTAAACTATGTGCATACATGCTGTGCTATAATTTTTGCCCTGGCTTAGTAATTAATGAACTCATTATTCTGTCAACTCAAGAAAACCTTGTTTAATTTATCCTTTTTAAAACACCAATTCATCTGGTCTGGAAGAAAGACACCACCGTTTAAGAAAGATCCCTTTACTTAACCTTGTTGGCACCATCTGAAGGGACAGGTGAAAGAAAAGAGGCAGCCATTTCATTTCTCCTCATCCAAGAGACTAATATTACATCTGTGGTTAGCGAAGTTTTGGAAAGAATTCTGAGGTATAGGATTTATGACTATTTGGCAAAGCATCGTGTGATTAAAGGCAGTCAGCATGGCTTTGTGAGGGGCAGGTCATGCCTCACAAATGTTATTGATTTCTTTGAGGAAGTGACAAGACAAGTCAATGACGGTCAGGCAGTGGATGTGGTGTATATGGACTTCAGCAAGGCATTTGATAAGGTTCCCCATGGCGGGCTCATTCATAAGGTCAGGATGACACAAAGGTTGGAGGTGCTGTCGATAGTATTGAGGGCTATTGCAGGCTGCAGTGCGAAAAAGACAAGATGCCGTGCTGGGCTGAGAAATGGCAGATTGTGTTCAACCAGGATAAATGTGAAGTGATGCATTTTGGAAGGTCGAACTCTAATGCTGAATATAGGATTAAAGACCGGATTCTTGGCAGTGTAGAAGAACAGCAGGTACTGGGTGTGCAAATACATAGATCCCGCAAAGTTGCCACCCAAGTGGATAGGGTTGTTAAGAGAGCATATGGTGTTTTGGCTTTCATTATTAGGGGGATCGAGTTTAAGAGCCATGGGATTTTGCTACAGCTCTACAAGTCAATGGTGAGACCACACTTGGAATATTGTGTCCAGTTCTGGTCGCCCTACTATAGGAAAGATACAGAGGCTTTGGAGAGGGTGCAAAGAAGGTTTACCAGGATGCTGCCTGGACTGGAGGGCTTGCCTTATGAAGAAAGGTTGGATAAGCTTGGACTTTTCTCTCTGGAGAGAAGGAGGAAGAGAGGAGATGTGATCAAGGTATACAAGATATTGAGTGGAATAGATAGAGTCAATAGCCAGAGACGTTTCCCCAGGACAAGATTGACTGGTACGAGGACTCATAGTTTGAAGATATTAGGAGGAAGGTACAGAGGGGTCATCAGAGGTAGGTTCTTTATGCAGAGAGTTATGAATGAATGAAATGTGTTGCCAGCTGTGGTGGTGGAAGCAGAGTCATTAATGACATTTTAAGCAACTGCTGGACATGCACATGGATAGCAGTGAGTTGAGGGGTGTGTAGGTTAAGTTATTATATTTTACATTAGGATTAAACCTCAGCACAACATCGTGGGCCAAAGGGCCTGTTCTGTGCTGTACTTAACTATGTTCTATGTTTGTGGATATTACATCTAGAAATGGAGCAAATTGGGGAACCTTGCCTGAGCCATATCAACACTCATGGTGGGTTCGTTGGAGAATCGAAGCACATAATGCTGCACCCCCTACATAGAGATGTACATCACCTCGTCTATGCCATCCAGATATCCCAACCCAATCTAGTCCCATTTTCCAGCACTTACACCATATCCCTCTAAACCCTTTATATTCATGTGTGTGTGTGTGTGTTTCTCTGTTTGGCTTGTCCTAGGATGGATATGTTGGCCCAGTCGAAATGCTGTTCTTCCTTATCTGTTTTTAGGATACTAGTGCGAGAGGGTCATGTTTTGTGGCTAGCTGATGTTCATGTATCCTGGTGGCTAGTTTTCTGCCTGTTTGGCCACTGTAGTGTTTGTTATAGTTCTTGCATGGTATTTTTCTTGAATTCCTAGAAGCATGGCATTCCAACCGGAACTCTATCAACAAATACATTGAGTTGGACCCATTTACCAACTCCTGAGAAAAAGAACAGGAAATGACATCACCAACCCAAAGAAACCCAAACATATAAATAGAAAGCAGGAATCATCAACAGTGCTTCATCTGGAGGCTCACTGAAGATATTACCTAGTATGGTGACAAAACATCTGAAAGTGAACCTTCCAGCTCAGCAAGCAAACCTACATTCAGATGTCACCAGCTATTTCCCCACATTCTATGTCTTCCATGTCCTTCTACAGAGTAAACACTGATGCAAAACATTCGTTTAGGATCTTCCCCACCCCTGCAGCTCCACACATAAGCTGCCTTGTTGATGTTTGAGGGGCCCTATTCTCTCCCTAGTTACCCTTTTGTCCTTAATATATTTATAAAAACCTTCTGGATTCACATTAACCCTATTTGCCAAAGTTATCTCATGTCCCCTTTTTCCCCTCCTGACTTCCCTCTTAAGTATACTCCTACTGCCTTTATGCTCTTCCTAAGGATTCATTCAATCTATCCTGTCTATACCTGACATATGCTTCCTTCCTTTTCTTAACCAAAACCTCTTTCTCTAGTCATCCAGCATTCCCTACACCTACAGCCTTTTTCTTTCACTCTAATAGGAATATACTGTCTCTGGATTCTTGTTATCTCATTTCTGAAGGCTTCCCATTTTCTAGCCGTCCCTTTATCTGCGAACATCTGCCTGCAATCAGCTTTTGAAAGTTCTTGCCTAATACCTTCCACCAATTTAGAACTTCAACTTTTAGATCCAGTCTATCCTTTTCCATCACTATTTTGAAACAAATAAAATTATGGTCGTTGGCCCCAAAGTGCTCCCCCATTGACACCTCAGTCACCTGCTTTGCCTTATTTCCCAAGAGCAGGTCAGTTTTTGCACCTTCTCTAGTAGGTGCATCCACATACTGAATCAGAAAATTGTCTTGTAAGCATTTAACAAATTCCTCTCCATCTAAACCTTTAACACAATGGCAGTCCCAGTCTATGTTTGGAAAGTTAAAACTCTCTACCATAACCACACTATTAGTCTTGCAGATAATTGAAATCGCCTTGCAAATTTGTTTCTCAATTTCCCACTGACTATTAGGGGGTGTATAATGCAATCCCAGTAAGGTAACCATCCCTTTCTTATTTCTCAGTTCCACCCAAATAACTTTCCTGGATGTATTTCCAGGAATATCCTCCCTAAGTACAGCTGTAATGCTATCCTTTATCAAAAACGCCACTCCCTCTCCTCTCTTGCCTCACCTTTCTGTCCTTCCTATAGCATTTGTATCCTGGAACATTAAGCTGCCTTCCCTGTCCATCCCTGAGCCATGTTTCTGTAACTGCTATGATATCCTAATCCCATGGCCCTAACCTTGCCCTGAGTTCATCTGCTTTCCCTATTTGGCCTCTTGCATTTGTACATCTGGGCTACTAATTGACATTCTGGTACTTAGGCTGGTATTTGTTGATAAGGATCCCAAGAAGTAGATTGTATGCCATCCTGTGCTAATACAGACCATGCTCATTAGCACACAATGTTAATCCATTTATTTGTTGGAGAGCATGCATCCAAAGATGAGTGTCTATTTCAGAGCCCTGATCCTTGCAGTGGTGTAATACCCACTGTACAATGGGATTGTGAAGGTGGCTCACCATGTGTATCTCAATGAGGCCTGGGAGTTAAAGTGGGTTGGGTGCCATGTTCACAACCTGACCCATGGCCTAAGTGAGTAGCTGCGGAATAACACAAACTCAACAGGTCATCTGTTTGAGGAGTCAAGCCTGCCCTGAGGCCTTTAAGATGACTGGCAGGAGGTGGATATTCTAGCTCATTTCCAGTGATTACCATGATTAATGAAGGTGGATTACCTGAAGTTCATGTTGCATTCAAATAGCTCCTACACTGTTTGAAAGGCCATGCCCCATTGTATAGGTATCGCAGATTTACAGAGGAGGAATACATGCTTTTGAAGGGTCAACACCAGTCTAACAAATTCATGATCTGAAGTTAGTTCAATCCTCAGTACTCAAAACATGAACAAAAACTAGCTAAAGCTGTCAATTAACATTTCAAAATGAAAACCTCTGAAGGAATGCATTGATTGCCAAGCCATCTAGTGTAGCTGAGAAAAAATAATGCACCATCTATTCCTGGAAGCTCAATAGAGATCATCATTGACACTTCCTAAGGAAGAACATTACAACTAAGCTCCATATGAATGCTTAGCTGTTTCAAAAACTCCAAACCACTTGGCACAGTGGCTGAGTTCACAGTTTGATTGACAGTTTTGAGTGACTGTTAAAGAATCAGTTGGCTTTGATATTGTTATTGAGTAGAAATTTTCTTTTTTTTATCAGAGAGTGACAGGGGGTACCAAGTGGTATAGAAATATTATGAGGGTATGTGTGTGTTTGGGACTTGGTGAGGGTAGAAGGGAGCATGCAGATCAATGGGTGAGGGTGAAGACTGGAGGGCCTAACAACCCTTTATAAAACTGGGCAGAAGTTTCATAGCACTAAGACAGGACTTTAAATGAACCTGCATCAACACTGCACTGCCACATCAGCTACCACTGACGTTATAATGTCCGAATTAACCGTGCCCCCAGCACACTGTAAAAATAAATGCACGGGGCTTTAGTTTGTGAGATTTTCTGATTAGCTTCATGCCTTTGTGGTGAAAATCCAGTGCATTATCATTTCCCTTATTCTAGTGCAGTTTTTTTCATCTTCTAATTAACTATCAGTATTGGTGGTATTAGAGAAAATACATCAAAAATATTATGATTTGGAACACAAGATAACTACTGCAGATGCTTGAAATTGAAAATCAAAATAGCAAATGCTGGAAATTTCAGGCTAGACAACATTCATAGAGAGAGAAACAGAATTATTCAGACATATTTACCAGCATTTGAACTCAAAGCAGCTGGATGTATACCTTATTTGAAGAGATTTGAGTGTTACAAGAGGACATAAATTTAGGGGGAAGGGTGGAAGGTATAGGCGGGATGTCAGGGGTAGGCTCTTTACCCAGAGATAGGTGGGGTCATGGAATGCGCTGCCTGTGGGAGTGGCAGAGTCAGAATCATTGGTGACCTTGAAGCGGCAATTGGATAGGTACATGGATAGGTGCTTAAGCTAGGACAAATGTTTGGCACAACATCGTGGGCCGAAGGGCCTGTTCTATGCTGTATTGTTCTATGACTCTGAGATTAAGTTTATTCGGCTTTGATTTTTAAAAAAAAGGTCTATGAATATCTGTTAATATGGGAGGTGGAACAGGAAATGTTTTTTGTGACTTTGAAACAAACCTGCCCTTAGCTGCTACCTGCTATCATTCTCCTGTTTTGAAGTTTTCAATTAGTGCATTGCTGGTATGACCTTCAGTCACCAGAAGCTGATGCTGAGGAAAATCACTCTAAATTGTTATAGTTGTTCCCAAAACAGATTTTATAAATCTTAAAATGCAGCAGCTGTTAATCTCCAATCTGTCAACTCATTTTAACAAGTCTGACTGTAAGTAAATTAAATGCTTCATGTTTTCCTTTTATTGCCAGATATTTCAGTAATGTGAGAATTGGTATTTGGTTCTGGTGAATTATTGAGATATCATAACCTAAAAAAAAAATGATGCTTGTCAAATGGAATATAGAGGGCAAATTTTATGAAAGCGTAGCCCTAGCATGGAGTCTTCACTGTCAGGAGTGAATATCAACAAATTACCGGTTCACTCCCTACAGTCTCCTATCTATTCACTTAACAAAAAGCAAATTATACAGAGCATGTTGTGATTTCACCTTCAGCAGGCAATACTCCATGCTGGGAGTTTAAATTTACCTCAGATGTTTACCAATCACTGACACACAGAGCAAAAGCAATAACTTATCCTCAAGAAATTTCCGGATTCAACTCCTCTTAGTGACTGAAGTATTGAACATGGATTTTATTTTTAAGAAAGAGCAAAGACCAACTAAACTTGATCCAGGTAAAAAACTGTACTTTTTGGTGGTTCATTTTACCTTTCTAATTTCTCACGACCCTTCACTTCAGAAACACACCTAATTATCTGCAATACTCATTTTGTCAATGAACTTCCTGGTATAAAATTGCATGTAAAAAAGGTTACTGTACAAGAAGAGTTGGTTAGCTCAGTTGGCTTGATGGCTGGTTTGTGATGCATATGTTTGATTCCCAATTGGCTGAGGTAACCATTAAGGAATCTCCTTCTCAACCTTCCACCACCACCCCCCCCACCACCACCCCACCTCACCTGAGTGACCTTCAGCTTAAACCACCACAAATTGTTTCTCTCTCTCTAATGAGAGTGCAGCCCTATGGTCCTCTGGACTATGTGACTATCTTTATTGAACTCAAAATGCTAACTTTGTTTCCCTCTCCACAGATCTGTTGAGCTTTTCCAAATCTTTCTGTTTTTATTTCAGGTCATCTGCAGTAACTTGCTCTTATTTTTATGTGATATCCTTGAAAACAAGCTGAACACTTGATTCTCGATTTGTATGGGATTTGAAGATTCTGAAAAAGATATATGTGGAGAAAGAGTTTGCCTGTGAATATCAGTTAGAGCAAGAGTGATGATATATGTGGAGTTGTACAGCATATGAAAGACGTTGCTGAATAACACATCAATTTGAGACTTGTTCTGCTATTTAACCCAGAATCTTGATTTGGTTTCTTTTGAATTACAGCTAAATTATGAATATCCTTTTATATTTCTATTAGGTTCCTACCAGAAAGCTTGAAGTTTCACCTTCTGGTCTCCTCTTCAATGGCAGATTGAGTTGGATTCAGACAGCTACAATTTTTGGCTAGAAAGCAGGACCTCTATAATCTGTCCAGGGAACAGAGATTGTTTTTGGCGAGCAAGTGGTATGTTCCAACATAATTTGGGTGGCATCTTGTGCTTTATTTCATTTGCATTCCTTATCTACTCATGTTTCTCAGCAGAACATCTAAACTTCAAGGAAAGCTTAGTCTCCTCATAGCCAACTGTCATCAATATAAAGTATTTGATAACCATTTCACACAATTGCTTGTGTAACTTACCTGAAGACCTAAAACTGAGGGGTAACCTAAGATATGTCTTTAAAATTATGAACAGTTTGATTGAATAGTGAGAGTGTTTACACTTAGGAAGAGAAAAAAAACTAGAGGTCAAAATAAGACACCATAATTTTTTTTATAACTGGCATCTATGGGACCAGGAGTGTGTCGGTTGATCAAGAGATGCAAGTAATTGATATAAAAACACTCACTAAATAATAGAAACATTAATGTAGGGGGTATACACATCATTGCTAAACATTTTGTTTTGCAACATAAGTCCCTTAAATCATAATGTAACTTTGCCTTAAATAAAACTTAGCTGCAGGGAGCCTTCTCACTCGCATCTCAACTGATTACTCCGATATCGTGGAGATGGCGACAATACCGTAAACTTCCAGTGTTTAAGCTATATAATTTTTGCCACTTTATTGATAGTGCCAGTTCATAAGGTGCTGATTAAAACAAAGTTGCAAAAAGTCAAATAGGAAATCCAGAATAAATGTCTTTGCCCAGACCATAGTAAAAGTGTAGGACTTCCTACCGCAAAGAGTAATTTTTTCGAGGAAACAGGATAATCCCTTGAGGAAGATGGAATTAAAGTTCTACACTGGTAGATTTAAATGAGGATGACTGTACACTCAAATGGAGCATAAATGCCATCATTGACTGATTGATTGGCACAAGTGGCCTTTTTCTGTGCTGTACATAGAATGTAATTATATCTACTGCGTCTAAAGTCATACTACTCATGCATTAGTAAAATGGAGGCCTTCCTTATTCATGTGCCTATAGAGCGTTGCTAAGGAGCCTGGATAATCAGGCGTCCCACCTACAATGTCCAACTTTTTTATTTGAAAAGGCTGCTGTGTGCCAAATATACTCTGATGTTTTTCTGCTGCTGCCTTAACTTTTGAGGACTTTATGTAAGTGTGTTTCTCTTTTTTTCAAACAAGAATACTATCTCTTAATTTTATATATGTGTAGACAGAGATTGCCTTTTGACAAATATCCCTTATGGGACTTCAAAAGATCTGGGCAGAGATGTTATATAGTTGTTGATACCTTCAGAGCTATCAGAAGCCGTCATATTGGTGGAGATTGCATTCTATTATTCCACCGTATTAATAGCAGGATATTCAAAGATAACTGTTAAAGAAGAGGTAATCTCTTTTTTTAGTCTTTATGATTCCCATCTAGAGCCATGATTGTTTTGTGATTTTAAGCCAAGTATTTAACCAGAACCATGTTTTACCTAATTTTCTGTGATTCCTTACTTTACCCATGAATTAATCAAGTAAAACCATACCAAAAATGTATTGAAAATCAAACTGTATAGTAGCAGTTGCATTTTCAAAATCCATTATGACAGTAATATTTTTGACAAAACTCCATTGGGATAGTTTAGCATGACTTCCCTGTATTAAATTCATGCTGGATATCTTTCGAGAAGCATTTGATTTATTAACTATTCATCTGATGCATCCTTCAAAAATTATTTCAAAAAACTTCCATATAGCTATGCAACAATTTTCATTATATAGTTTTACATATATGGATGGAGGGAACATAGCAAATGGGAATAAAGACATGAACAGTGAGCCATGGTGAGACATGCATTAACTAAGTGCAGGAATAAGCACTCATTCCCTCGATCCAGCTCCATCACTCAATTGGATCATGACTGATTTGATTACTCCATATTCCTTTCTACCATGACTAATCTTTCACCTCTGCTTATCAAGAGTCTTCTTACACTTCCTTTAAAAAAATTCAAGAACTCTGATTCCATCTCTTTTTGTGGAAGAGAGTTTCAAAGACTCTCAATCTTCTCATCTTTGCTTCAAATGGATAATCTTATTTTGAAGCAGTGATTGTAGATTCTCCCAAAAGAGGAAACACTCACTCTGCATGCAATCTTATCACAACCCCTCAGAATCTTATACGTCTCAGTCAAGTCACCTCTTACTCTTCTCAGTTCCAGCAGTTACTAGCCTTGCTTATCCAACCTTTCTTCTTAAGATAACACGCTTAATCCAGATATTAGTCAAATAAACCTTCCCTGAGCTGCTTTCAGCACAGTTACATCCTTTGTTATGTAATTAAACCAATATTGCACACAATATTCCAGATGCTATCTTCTCAGTGGTCTGCATAACTGAAGCAAAACCTCCTTACATTTGTTTTCAATTTCTCTCATATTAAATAACTTTGTCAATTACTTGTTGTACCTGCGTACTAACCTTTTGTGATTCATGCACTCTGGCAAATCATCTCTGTCCACCTAAAAGCTCTGCAATCCTTCACTTTTAGGCAATATACTTCTTTGTTCTTTCTGCCGAAACAACAGACAATTTCACTTTTTTCCCCACATTTTACTCCATTTGACACTTCTTATATCTTCGCACCAACTTACTTTCCTATCTTTGAAGCTCTCAACCATATCCTAGTCAACATGTATCACATAGGATCATAGTGATGTACAGCGCGAAACAGACCCTTCAATCTAACTTGTCCATGCTGACCAGATATCCTAAATTCATCTAGTCCCATTTGCCGGCACATGGCCCATATCCCTTTAAACTCTTCCTATTCCTATACCCATCAAGATGCCTTTTAAATGTTGTAATTGTATCAGCCTTTAACATTTCCTCTGGCAGCTCATTCCATGCACACACCACCCTTTGTGTGAAAAAGTTGCCCCTTAGATCATGGAGTCATAAACCACAGAAACCAACCCTTCAGCCCAACCAGTCCATGCCAAACATAGTCCCAAACTAAATTCAAAATACCTGTCTGTTCTTGTCCTATATCCCTCCAAACCTTTCCTATTCATGTACTTATCCAAATGTCTTTTAAATGTCGTAATAGCAAGATAATCTGTGATATTGGTTATCATCTCACTTTTCTTTGTGCAACTGTGCAGTGTGAAGAATGCTAACAATTATTCCAAGTATTAGTCATATAATGGAGGTTGAGATGCTACGGAGATGGCATATCTGATAATGGAAGATAACAGACATGTCAAGTGAAACTAAACAGTCTGTCCACACCAGACAAACTCCAAGGCATTGTTGATAATTTGATTTTTATTGTTTCATCAGATATGAGCATCACCAACAAGGATAGCATTTGTTGCCCATCCCTAATTGCCCTTGACTGAATGGTCACGTGGCCACATAGAAGCCATTTGCATGTCAATCATGTTACTGTGGGTCTAAAGTCATGACCAGGCCCAGTGAAGCCTGCAGACTTTCTTATTAACAATAATGTTATGGTTTCCATAACTGAGACTATAAATTCCAGATTTACTCATTGAATTCTATGCCAGTGTGGGATTTGAATGCACATCCCCAGAGCATTAGCCTCTGCCTCTAGATTGCTAGGCGAGTGATACCACCATTATGCTAACACTTCCTCATGCTGGTTAATTAGTAGACTCCAGAATGGCAGCCAATTAAACCAAGACTGGAATTTTCAAATATTTAAAATCTTTGCAAGTAATTCTTGAATAGTGGAGATTCCCGCAGGACAAGCAATAGCAAATTAATCAGTGTTTTGTGCTGGTTGGCTCAGTAGTTCCAGAAGTCTAAAATCTAGAGAAGAACTTATTTTATGTATTTAAGGTCCTGGCTCTTGCTAATCTACACCTAATTGTTTTGACTTTGTGTAAGCGAAGTAAATTTCTAATAGAGAAAACGTGGACTTGTATTGAGTGAACATATACCAGCCTGGATTTTCAAGAATTTTAATTTCGAGTCTCTTTCTGCTGGGAATAGGTTTCTGCATGTGCCAAAAATACAACTGACAAAAATAATTCGGGATAACTGATCAGAATTGCTCACAACTTGGACTTAGAACATTACCATTGCATCGATGAGACTTGGGTTTTATCCAATGTAGGTAAGCTTATTGGAATACAGATTTGGATGATATGTCAGAGGTTCTGCCTTATTCAGCCCTAATTTAACTCATACTCTAATGAACATAAGTTCATAACACTAATGACATATTCAAAATCAGCAAGGCCAAAAGGAAAAGCATAAACACTGAACATGTCTGAACTGTAGTTCTGGCAGAAGAACCTTATTTACTTTACATTGACCCATGCTTGAAGAAAAATATATTTTCATTTTCAGTTGAGATAAATCTGATTTGTAAATTCTCAGTTATGAAATTAATGGGTTAACGTTTTGAGCTTAAGTCTGGAGACAGCGATATTGTAAACAGACTAGGTGCAGACAGAATGGCTGAGGCAGGTGCTGAAGACTACTTAGGACAAAGGGTGTGAAAAGTTCTGCGCTTAAACAGAACCCCCTAATTATATAATAAAGTTCCAGTACCTCTCACAGTAAAATGCTGCATGTGTTTGATGAAAGTACCTGTTTATTATTCATACAATTGTAAGAGTAGAGTCATAAATCTGAATATTGAATGTGTGTTAAGTATGTACATATGTACAGTACAACTCCATGGAGTCCATGGAGTAAAGCTTCAGAAAGTAATATAAAAAATCCTTACAGCACACAGAGTAACCAATGTTAGTTTATACCATTACTAACTTTGTTTTTGCACAAAGGACTATCTTTTTCTCATTTCAGATTTGGGCCTAATTAGTTGTGGAGCAGAAGCTTGTTGGACTGCTATATTGGTGACTGCAAAAAAAAATTGCACTGCAGAAGTCAGTTAAGATATGCCCAATTTTGTACAAAATTTTACAGAGCTGCATCTTTAAATCTGTGGTGGAGTGCTGTGAACAATACACATTGACAGTCAGGACTGAACCCTCTCTCTTCTGTTTACAGATGCAAGACATCTTGTATGACACTTCACTGTGCTGATGTCAACCTGTTAGGAAGTCCATTACACAACAAAAGTATTTTCCAGCAGATGGCTGTCTCCTACTATTACATTGGTTGTGCAACACAGTGCAGATATCCTCAAAAGCAATTTAATTTATTTTCTCAATATAGAGCATATGTGCATGTTGGAAGAACCATTATTTTGCTACCTAAAACATTTAAGGGAGCCAACGCTACAAGAGTTTTAAAAAAGTATCAATAATCTTGTTTCTTGAAATAAAGCATGATGTGTCTGCAGCTGTGTGAAGGATAGGACCCATGGGTTTAATTAACCACCAATGCTGCTCTTGAAGTGTTCAGATCAAGTATCAAAACAACATACACCACATTTTATCAAACTTTATAGAGGAGCCAGGATCCTGTTCAGACATATTTTGGTTTAAGAATTAGACTATTATATCATCCATCGTTATATTTCCAAAACTTGTTATGTCAGCTTCTCTTTTTTTATAAATGATTTTCTCTCTCGACACAAAGCAATATTCTCAGACTATTGCTACTCACATTATGCACAGAATTTATATTCACCATTAAGTAATAACTAAAACTGTCCTGTTCTTACAATTACAATACTGCATCTTCAATACATGCTTGAGAATGGTACATTTCAAACATGCTTCCATAAGGATTAGATATTTATTAGCCATACTACAGAAACATTGGAACATGGGAAAAAAGATTTTATATTTGATATCTGAAACAGGCTGGTAATGCCTTGGCTTATTCTAATTATGAGTATACTTTGGAAAAAAAATGAATTACTTTTTTAAATTGCAGAATAGAACACAGCTTGCTAAAACTTGGGACAAAAAGGGTTATGGAAGCAAGGGATCATGAGCACAAAAGTTTTGGAAGAACAATAGAAATTTCAATTTAGGATTATTTCTTGTGTCAGATTCATAATCAGAATAATACTCGGCTTTAGATTATCAGATGAACAATTGGACCTATTTTGTTTACATTTCAATTAAGTTGGGCTTCAGAATAGTGAGTTGAACATTGAAATTGTGTTGAAAGAATTGTGAAAATTGACAAGTGATGATTCCCTTATTGGCTGCTTCCAATGAGAAACATTGGTTACAGAAGTAACATTCAGGAAATGGTTTTCCATTGTCAAAGTTTTAAGGCTTATCCTTACTGTTTGATCATTTACTTAATACTTTCACAACTTATAATACAATTTTATGCATAAGCATACTTCTGTGCTATTGTCCACTTTTGCTGTGTTTCCAAAAAATAATTGTCATCTTGGCACAAATTCTCAATTTATTGCTATTCAAAATTCATATAAAGTGCTTATTCACCCATTGAGTAGCAACTATAAAATGCTCATCCTTTCACTTAAAAAGCTGCATTTTCAATACATGCTTTCAAATGATACATTCTAAATGTGCTCCCATAGAGATTGGATTTTTATAAGCCATTCTGAGAACACATTTAAATGTGATTTCTGAAACCCACAATCACTTTCTGAATTATGTGCTGGAGAACTGTCTCACTGGCAGTGGTAACCTTCTCAAGTCTCACCCAAATTTTGACATTAGAGGCTCACTCATTAATGTTGGTTGGTTGTTTAACAATGGGGGACACGATAGACAATCACTAACTTTATCACCCGCATGTAATTTCCAGCAGGGGTCACTATATCATTACCAAAACAGGAACATTGATTGACTTTTCCTGACTTTGCAGTTTCCTAGTCCAAAGACATTGGTAGTAATTGTAGCATCCTCGATGTCAGAAAAACCTGGATTAAATTTTTTATATTAATTATTGGGATCTGGGCATTTAATGTACATCCTTAATTATCCTTGAGAATATGATGCTGAGTCATCTTCTGCAATCTGTGTGTTGTAAGACCATAAGATGTAGGACCATTTGGCCAATCAAATCTGCTCCACTCTTCAACAAGATATGGCTGATCTAATAATTCTCCCCTCCACTTATCTTCCTTTCTCCGTAACTCTTGATTGCATTATTGGTTAAAAATCTATCTACCCCTGCCCTTGAATATACTTAATGACCCAATCTTATTCGTAAATTCTCTAATCAGAGGGAAGAAAATCCTTATCTCTCTTAAATAAATCACCTTTACTCTGAGATTATGCCCTCTGCTCTTAGACTCTCACACAAGGGAAGGAAACCCTGTGTCTACCCTATAAAACCTCCTAAAAACTTCATATATTTTGGTGACATCTCTTCTCATTCTTTTAAACTTCAATGAGCACAAGCCCAACTTGCATAACCTCTTCACATAAGAAAACATCTTGAAGTCTGATAACAGCTTACTGAACCTTCTCTGGATTTCTTCCAATGCCAGTATATCTTTCCTTTTGATAAGGAGACCAAAATTGTCCCAGTATTCCAATTGTCGTCTAACGCAATTGTGGCCTTGTGTAGTTTTAGCATAGTTTTAGCAAGACCTCCTTATTTCTAAACTTTGATTGCTTTGAAATAAAGACCAACAATCCAGTTACCTTCCCTGTTACTCAGTGAAGTTGGATGCTAGTTTTTTTTTGTGATTCAAAGACGAGGGCTCCCAAAACTCTCTGCACTGCAGATTCCTGCACTCTCTCTTTACAGTGAAATAATCTTTAGCTCTTCCATGCTTTCTGTCAAAAGTGTATAACCTCAAATTTTCCCACATTACATTTGATCTGGCAGTTTTTGCTCACTTGCTTAACATGTCTAAATTGCTCTGTAGACTCCTTGTGCTATTCTTACTGTTTGCCTTCCTACCTATGTTTGTGAAATTCACAAATTTGGTGATAGTAACATTTATTTCACTCATACATTATTTTACAAAATACAAAATGCATTTTGTAAATAATTGTGGCCTCAACACTGATCCCTGGGGCACTTCACTAGTTAGTTTGCCATCCTGAAAATGTCTTCTGTATCCTAATTCCTTATCTTCTATTAGATAGCCAACCCTCTATCCATGATAATATATTACCTCTAACACAAGGCTCTTTTTAACTAATCTAATGTTTTATAAAATGTTGAATGTCTTTTAGAAATTCAAGTACATTACATCTACTTGTTCTCCTCCTCAAAAAATTCTAAGAAACTTTCCAGACATGATTTCTCTTAAAGCTATGCTGACTCTACTTGATTATATTAATTATTTCTAAATGGTTTGCTATTACATTCTTATAATTGACTCTATATTTGTAATTGGGAAAATGTTAGGTACACCCACGGTGCTCTTAATTATTATGCTTCAGTATTGAGACTTGAAACAGTGACATTGAAGAATTGGCATTATATTCCCATGTTAAAATTGTGTGTGACCTTTGCAGGTGTTGGTGGTTCCATGGTATAAAGGTGAGATTCTGCAAGGTGATGTCGAAGAAGCTTGTGCAAGTCACTGCAATGTATCTTGTAGACTTTTCACAATCATGAAGGCATGGTGCACTGATAGTGGAGGCAGTAAATTCTGAGTGATCAATAAAGTTCTAACTTAGAAGGATGCTTTATCTTGGGTGCTGATGAATTCTTAAATGTTTTTCGAGTTGAACATATCCAGGAAAGTGGAGAGTTCACATTCAGATTGAACCTTATTGGTGGAGGATTAATTTTGAGGAGTCAGAAGATGACTTGCTATTATATCTATGGGACCATCTGATCTTGTAATTATAGTAATTTTACATCTAGTCAATGTTGATGCTCCAGGATGTTGATGATAGAAGATTCCACAACGGTAATGCTGATGAATATTTTAGGTTAAGTGGGTAGACTTTCTTTTATTGGAGGTGATAATTGACAAGAATTTTCCATTACATTAATGCTGTTTGCTACTTATTAGTACAAAATGGATATCTTGCTGTAAATGGGCACATGCTGCTTTATGATCACTAAATGGTGCTGAATATCGTGAAATCATCTGTAAACATTCTCACTTCATTATGGAGAGAATTTCATTGATGAAGCTGCTAAAGATTGCTGGGTCCAGAACAATCCTGCCCTGAGAAGCTCCTTTATGTTTTTTAGTCTCCAACAACCACAAAAATCTTCCTTTTACGTGTGATATGATTACAAAACACTATGTAAAACACTATCCCTGTTCCCTTTGGCTTCAGTTTTATTCAGGCTTTTTGGTGTCATGCTCAGAAAAATGCTGCCTTAATGTCTAGGGCTCTCTCTCTCCAACTCACCTCAGGAATTCTTCATTTCATAGAATCCCTACAGTGTGGAATAGGTCAATCAGCCCAATAAGTCCACGCTGACTCTCTGGAAAGCATCCCACCCAGATTTACTCCCCCCTACCATCCCATCCCTCTAACCCTGCATTTCCCATGGCTAATCCACCTACCCTGATGCTATGGACAATTTAGCATAGCCAATCCACCTAATGTACACATCTTTGGACTGTAGAAGGAAAGCAGAGCATCTGGAGGAAACCTGTGGGGAGAATGTACAAACCCCACATGGATAGTCACCCAAGGTTGGAATCGAACCTGGGTTCCCTGGTGCTGTGAGGCAGTAGTGCTAACCATTGAGCCACAGTTGCCTTAGTTTCAAAACTGAATAATAAATTATTTATAATTAAGTGCTGCTCAATCAGACTGTCAATGGCATCATGTATCATTTTGCTGTACACTAGAGCCGATTAATTGGGCACTAATTTGTAGGATTAGCTTTGCTCTGATCTTCCGCACAGGATAAAGTTGGGCAATTTTCTACTGTTTTGTGGAGATGCCACCATTGTAGTTGCAGCTTGGCCAAGGTGGCAGCTTGTTTGGAGCGTGTCTCTTCAGCATTACAACTGGAATATTTTTTTGGACCTATAGCCTTTGCTCTAGCTCATGCATTCAGTTTCTTGTCAACGTGTGGAGGGAATTTAATTGACTGAAGGTGAATACTATGATACTGGGAAGAAGGCAATTACATTGAATTATCCACTAATGATGACTGGAAATACTGAAAACTGTTTTTTTTGCATAGAGGTGTAAAGTTCAGCTATCTTTGAATTGGGGATGCTCTTTGAGCCACCTTTTCTAGTTAACTGCTTATTGCCTACTACCATTCTTGACTGGGAGTGGCAGGACTTACTCAGAAGGAACAAGGGATTAAGGCATGTCTTGTTTGTATAGTCCTGTGTTTTACTGTTTTTAATGTGTTTTCCCATGAAGCCACTCAAAATATGCAAAAACACTTATTAAAACAGATTATTTTATGAAATATTTAAGATTTTCTCTTCCTTAGGTCACCTATTAGCATGTCAGCTGCAGATGAAAACATACATAGGCAGCTAACTTCCAGTCAATATTATTTGATAACCACGCAATAGGTGATATATAGTTGTGATTTGGGCGGTCTGACTCTTGGATCCCCCTGCCTTTCATAACTGGGTAAGATCCTGGCTTCCCACTAACATCTCCCCAGAACAATACGAATAAGACCATTCTTTGGAATAGCACATCGAAACATGCAGTGCAAAGCAGTCCATTGAGTCCACACCAACCTTCCAAAGACCATCCCACCCAGCAGACAAACCTCCGTCCCCCTGATACTCCTGCATTTCCCATGGCTAATCCACCTAGCCTGCACACTATATGGGCAATTTTTAGAATGGCCAATCTACCTAATCTGCATATCTTTGTATTGTGGAAGGAAACCAGAGCAGAGACAGGGAGAATGTGCAAACTCAATACTGACAGTTGCCCGATGGTGGAATGAGACCTCGGACCCTGATGCTGTGAGAGCAGCAGGGCTAGCCACTGAACCACCATGCCATGCCATACCATTGATGATTGATCTACTCACCACATTGCAACATCAGTTATAGCTTTGATATTTAGTAATAATACACTGAACTTTTCTGGTTCAAAATGATTAATTTCTCAAGTTGATGAAACCTGCGTAAATCAAAAAACAAAATATCATTTATGAAGGCTGCAACTACCTTATTTCATGGATGCAGTGGTTTTTGGTGGAATTCTACTAAGTAGGGTAGACGTCCTGCATAATTCTGGTGGCTAGAGGTAAAAGTTTCAGCACGAAGCTAACCTGCCAGCACCCTGTGGGCTGATTCCACCTTCTGGAATTTCAACTCAAGGTAACTTGACAAAATGGAAATTGTTACTCAAAAATAGACAGCTGAATGGAAATTGCATGTAAATGATAAGAGCTTTATCTTTTTTTATTAGTAGCAACATTGCTGGCACTAGGAACAGTGGGACATTGTTGGAATCCAGTGTTGCAGTGATGGGAAAGATCAAATTTAAATCCCTGTAATTGATTGTAGAGTGATCAATTCCACCCCTAAGCAGTGATTTTCCACCTGATTTCTGGGACTGGGCTCCTTGACAGCTCAAATTCCACCAGTATCTTGCCAAAAAATAATTCAATAAAAATATGAGCCTGGAAAATCTGCCAGGAAAAGCCTGAGGCTAAACTGACAGATTCAAATGCACAGATAAGGCCAGATTCCACTTTACAGGAATTCACAGCTGCTAATTTTTTAAAGAAATATTCATTCATGGAATGTGGGTGTTGCTGGTAAGACTAGCATTTGTTGCCCATCCGCAATTATCCTTGGACTGAGTGTCTTGTTAGAGATGTTTCAGGGCAGTTGAGAGCCAACTGCTTTGCTGTCGAGAGGGAATCATGAATGGGACAGGCCCAGTGGTGGATTTTTATCACCAAAGCATCTTAATGAATCCAGAGGAACGTGCAGTAAAGTCACAAGCATGTTGATGACCTTTACATTTTGCAAATGTAAGTGCCAGCATCAACTTTGCTACCTCACACCCACTTTAACTCTGTTAGTGCATGCATCCTCCACCGAGACTCCTGGTCTATCACTCAACCTGCTACAAGCAGCATCCACACTCAAATGTCCTTCATTCACCCCATCCGCCACCAAACTACTAACCCCTCCTGCTCTCTGTACTTTCTACTCATTCCAAAACACCTCACAACCATTCCCTCACCTGCACCACCACTAACAGCTCTACCAACTACTTTCATCTCACTCAATCCATCTCTTTGTCTCACTGCAAGAGAAAACAGCTCACAGCTTGGCTGAAAGAGCCAAGAAGGGTGGTGGACCAGCCAATAGCTATCCCCTTACCCCATACGAGAAGAAAATTCTTGAGCTTATGGGGGGGGGGGGGGGGGGGGGGGGGGGGGAAGGACAGTGACTGCTTGTGGTAGGAATGCTGAGACATCTATATCCTGGAAACCAAATAAATTTCATTGTGACATGAGACACTAATCACTCATTACCAAGACAGGAATGAATTTTTAATGTGCCCACTTTTTGTACATCTGTATGCAACTTATTCCCACTCTTGTCTTATGCAGGCACCAGCAGCACCCACACAGCCTCTGCCTGCAGAGATCATGCTGTCTGGATATCAGAACTCTTCCAACGCTGAGGAAGAAGCTACATATCGCTCGGAGAATGTATCAGAAAGCTGAAAATAGAATTGGAGGGGGATAATAATGCACTCCACTCCCTGCGGCACCCACCTTTCCCTGAACAACTCCAGGGTGTTGATGGACACCACTTGTTCCTTCTCCAGAGACTCCATTTCTGGTTTTTTTTTGTTCCTTTTTAAACCCCCACACTACCGCCTAACTGCGGTAGTGCTTATTTTACCCCAGCACACATGGTGTGTGTGTGTGCAGCTGTGAGACACAGTGAGAGCCACAAAGTGCATGAATCATTATTCAATTTCAACCACCAGGAAGACAGGAAAACACCTGAGTGGCCTGTGACAAGCAGTGCCCTTCACATCAAAGGGCAATGCTGTGTGATCAAACAGTGAAGGGGAGGGCAGGGATTAAATCAAAATAAAGTTGGAGGGGGAAATGATGCACTCCACTCCCTGTGGGGCCCACCTCTCCCTGAACAACTCCAGGGTGTTGGTGGACACCGCGTGCTCCTTCTCCAAGGACACCCGGGCCCTAAAGTAACCATGGAAGAGGGGCAGGCAGTCGGCCCTAACGACCCCCTCCACGGCCCGCTGCCTGGACCTGTTTATGGCCAGTTTGGCTAGGCCCAGGAACAGACCCAAGAGGAGGTCTTCAGACCTGCCCTCCCACCACCGTACCGGGTGCCTGAAGATCAGGAGCGTGGGACTGAAGTGCAACCAAAAGAGAGAAGAAGGTTTTTGAGAAAATCAAAGAGGGAATGCAAATGCCCACACCAAATATACAGATGGTCCACGGACTCCACAGAACAAGCCGTTGGGCTAGGAGTCCGTGAACCACCGCAATCTGCGGTTGCAGGAAACTGCTGCATGCAGCACCCTCCACCCCAGATCCCCGAGAGAAAGGGGGAGGACTCCCGCATAGAGAGCCCTCCACTGGGGATCCTCACCACCTGGTGCCAAATGGGCACGCCAAGGCGTGTCCAGACGGTGGATGAGGGAGAAGAGGTGGACAGTGTGCAGCAGCAGTCGATACAAGGCCCGCCTTTTCACCCCCTGAAAGGAAACAAAATTAAAATTTCGGAGGCGGCTCAGGTTGTGGGGCACAGGCTCCCGCGGGAAGTACGGGACCTTGGGGCCAATGTGAAATTCCATCCAGGCTGGGGCGAGCACGGACAGGATCCCACCACACACCCGAGCGTCCACCAACTGGTGCATTACGTCAGGTCTGAGCACCACCGTTTTAAGGCGTCGGATGACGGTTGCCACGTACCGGACATCTACCGTTGCCCTGCTCGCTATGTCTTGCAGCAACGTCCAACCCAGGCCCCCGGCACCCAGCACGTCCCTGATCCTGGTCACCCTCGCCGCCACGGCCCTCCCCTCCGACAGCCACTCGAACCCGTGAGCACGGAGGTGTGGATTCCTGAGCAACAGCTCCCTGATGACAGCCGCTACTCCTGTCGGAGGGTAGGCGCAGCATGATTCGACTATGTTCCAGACAGTGATCAGGTCCTGGTAAAAGACAAGCAGCACCTTGAGGGCGACCACCAAACCGTCACGATCGACGAACAGGAGCTGTGTGTCGGAGTTGAGGTGACGCACCTGGCAGAAAAAAATACGTCGCCAGGGCGCACCACCTAGGAGGAGGCTCGATGTAAAGGTATCGCTGCAAGGTCGCGATCTGGGTGCGGATGCACACCAGCGACTGACCGCCCTCCTCAATAGGGAGAGTCAGAACCTGCGTAGCGACCCAGTGCATCTTTTTGTCCCAGAAGAAGTCGACCAACGTTCTCTGGATGTCAGCGACAAAGCCAGGAGGGACCAAAGTGACCAGCCGGTACCACAGCATGGCGGCCACCAGCTGGTTTATGACCAGCACTCGGCTCCTGTGAGATAGCACTCGGAGCAGTCCTGTCCAGCGGCCTAGGCGAGCCGAGACTTTGGCCTCCAGCTCCAGCCAGTTGGCCGGCCAGGATTCCGCGGTCGGGCTGAGGTAGACCCCCAGGTAGGAGGAGATGGGTGGTACTCCAGCTGAATTCCCGAAACTCCTCCGGCAGGGAGTCCACCCGCCACGGACCCACTAGTAGCCCGGAACATTTGGCCCAGTTGATCCTGGCGGAAGACGCCGCCGAGTACACGGCCTGGCACTCGCGCATCCTCCCCAGGTCAGCCGGGTCGGTGAAAGTGAGGAGCACGTCGTCGGCGTAGGCCGAAAGGACCACCCCCGTGCCCGCGCAGCACAGAACCAGCCCCGACAACCTCCTCCACAACAGGCGCAGGAAAGGCTCCACGCACAGGGAATACAGCTGGCCAGACGGGGGGCAGCCTTGACGCACTCCTCTCCCGAAGCGAAGGGGCGTCGTCAGGGACCCGTTAACTTTAACCAGACACTCTGCGGCGGCGTACAAAAGTCAGATCCAGGCGACGAACTGCGTCCCGATCCCGAATGCCCGCAGAGTCCCGAGCAGGTACTCGTGATCGACCCTGTCGAACGCCTTCTCCTGATCGAGACAGGAAGGCGGTCGGCAGACCAGCCCGTCGACAGAAATGGATCAGGTCCCGGACCAGATGGACGTTGTCTTGTATCCTCCGGCCCAGGACCGTGTAGGACTGGTCCGGGTGAATCATGTGGGCCAGCACGGAAGCCAGGCGAGAAGACAACACCCTGGCGAAGATTTTGTAGTCCGTGCTGAGGAGGGAAACCGGACGCCAGTTCTTCAAGGAACGAAGGTCCCCCTTCTTTGGCAGCAGGACGATGACCACCCTGTGCCAAGAAAGGGGCAGTTCTCCGGCATTTAGACACTCCCCCAGGACCTGTGCGTAGTCACTCCCCAGGACGTCCCAGAACGCCCTGAAGAACTCCACAGTCAGCCCGTCCAGCCCCGGGGATTTGCCCCTCGAGAGCCGGGCGCCGGTCAGCTCCTCTAAGGTGACGGGAGCGTCGAGCCTTCCGGCGTCCTCCGGGCTGAGCTGCGGCAGGTCCTCCCACAGAACTCTGCGAGCATCCTCGCTGGACGGATCCGGAGAGAACAGGGCCTTGTAATAGGATCGGACGTGGGCCCTGATACCCTCCAGATCCGAGACGAGGGACCCGTCGACGGCCAGCAGCACAAGGAGCTGCTGACGGGTGCCGCGCCTTTTTTCCAAGCGAGTAGAAGAAGGGGGAGCCGCGGTCCAGGTCCTGGAGGAGCTGGAGCCGCGACCTCACGTATGCGCCCCGAGCCCCGACGAGCTGCAGGTCCCGGAGCACGGCCTTCTTCTCTTCGTACACCCCGCGCAGGGCCGGGTCCGCGTCGGGCTGACCGAGGCGTGACTCCAGGTCGAGCATCTCCCCCTCCAACTCCCCGATCCTGGATTTCCGCCTCTTTGTCGACCCCCTCGCGTACTCCTGACAGAAGACGCGGACGTGAGCCTTGCCCACGTCCCACCATAGCCTCAGGGAGGGGAAGCTTCCCCGCTTCCTTCTCCAGCCGGCCCAGAAACGACGAAACGAGTCCCGGAACTGCTCGTCCTCCAGCAGCAGGTTGTTAAAGTGCCAGTACGCGGAGCCCAACCTGGCGCCGAACGGAAGGAGTTCCGCCCACACCAGATGCTGGTCCGTGCACGACACCTGCCGCGTGGAGGCCTTCGGAAAACAGGAGGCGTACGCCCGCGAAACGTACAGGCGGTCGATTCTGGACGCTCCGACCCCAGGCCTCACGAAGGTGAAGGCGATGGAGTCAGGATGGAGATTCCGCCAGACGTCCACCAGGTCGAAGGACTTGACCAAGTCCCCCAACCTCCTCCCCGAAGTCGAACTCGTGCGGGCACCGCTGTGGTCCCTGTCCTCGAGGACGCAGTTAAAATCTCCCCCAAGGACGACGCACTGGTTCTCGTCGATGGAAGCGAGATGAGCGGACACTTCTTCGAAGAAGCTCGCTTGCCTCGACCCGGCCAGGGGAGCATAGATGTTCACCAAGTGAAGCACCGCGCCCCCCAGCCGAACCGTCAGGTGAAGCAAACGGCCTGGCACTGGCTCCCTGACCCCCAAGATCTCCGGCTGAAAATGCGGGGCCAACAAGATAGCCACCCCGCCAGATCTGCGGGTGAGGTGACTCATGTAGACCCCCCCTCGCCACTCCAGGAGCCAGGTGGCTTCGTCTCCCGGGGTAGTGTGGGTTTCTTGCAGGAAGCACACCGCATACCTCCCGTCCCGAAGGACCAAGAGGGTCTGGAATCTGCGCTGTGACTCCCTGCTGCCGTTGATGTTGAGGCTGGCTATAGTTGTCTCCATGTTGGAAGTATAGTGCAACCACCACCAGTACACACAGTTAAACTATATACACATTTACTGGGAGGACGAGAGAGGGGCACAGAAGTCCCTCGCCCTCACCAGGAGTGCTCCAAGGAAGTTCCTGACTCGCTTTCGCTCGTTAACGTCAAGCCCCGGCGCCTGGCGCGCAGCGTGGGCCGACCAGTAGACTCTTTCGAAGGAGCTCCAGCGGTCGAGCGCCAGTTGGGCTCTATCCCGGCGACTCCGAGTTTCCTCGACAAATTCCCGGAGTTCCTCGAGGGGGATGAGGGGGAGATCGGTGGGGGGCACCTGGGACTCGAAAATGTCGCTGGAGACGGACTCCGCGTCGTCCCCGGTGTCCGCCACCGATCCAGAACCCTCCTCCGGGAGGTCGCCTTCAGTCACCGACCCCTCCCCCACCGAGAGGATGGGGGCTGGTCCGGCACCGCCAACTGGCCTCAAACCTCCAGTGACCCCACCCCCAGGGTCACCTTCAGTCCCTTCCTCGGCGCACCCCTTCCCGGAACGCCCCGAGTTCGGGTCGCCGGGCGGCAGAGGCTCGGGGCCCCGCTCCTCTCCCGACACCGGGACGCCTGGCTCCTCGGGGAAAAGGTCCTCCCCCAGGGCCAAGGCCCCCGGAAAAACAGTCTGGGAGGGAGGAGCGAGGATAACACCTTCCTCCCCTCCACCGCTCGACGACCCAATGGTGAAAAGAAGGCGGTCGCCTGCACCATGGCCCGTGATGGTATTAAAATCCTCCCCAGGGGCCGGAGGAGTTATGGCGGTGGATGGCCCGGCTGTCGCCCCTGGGGGTTTGGGTAGGTCGGGCCATGGTGCAGGACAGTGGGGGGGCACCGTCGGCTCATCCCCTGGAGAGGGGCAGCGCCGCCGGCGCGCTGATGGGATTTCTCCCCCCTCCAAGGGCCAGTGCCTCTTCCCCAGAGAGACAGGGGGGAGTTTATGAGCCTTCTCCTCTCCGCCCGCCTTGGTGGTCATGGGGCCCGAGGTCCCTCCCCCCCCCGCCTTTCCCGGAATACGATTGGCTGGGGGAAGGCAGGGGGCGTGGCCAGGGTGGGGAAGGTAAGCTGTGTCACTTCCTGCCCCGCCCCTGGTTTATCAGGTGATGGCGGGGCAGGGGCCCAGAGACACGGTCGCTGCAGGAAGTGGAGCAGCGGTGGTTCCCCCCAGGTTAGTGCCAGGGGGTGGCTGGGTGGGGCGGGGCTCAGTTTCTGGAGGAGGGGTTGAAGCCCCAGGAGTTTCCTTAACGAGGTGGGGGTTTGGGTCGGGGTCAGTGGGACCGGGATCAGGTACGGGTTTGGGGGTTCGGGGGTCAGGGTTCCCGCGCCGGGGCGACGCTGGCACGGCCGCAGGGGCATTGTCGTGCCGGGGTGGGGCAGGTCGTGGGCTACGTGGAGGGGAAGGGGATGGGGATGGGGATAGGGTGGTCTCCCCGTGGGCGGGCTTGACGCGTAGCGTCTTTCTGGGCGCCTTCTGTCCGGTCGGACACTCACCCCCCTCCCTGCCAGAGGCTGAGGTATTGGGAGCCTCCGGCTTAGCCCCCGAGGTCGGGGCTTGTGGTGTTGGCTTTGGGGGAGGGGGAATGGGTGCGGCGGCACCACCCGCAGCCGTTGGTGTGGGCTGGGCAGCTTTCTGGGTGGGGCAGTTTTTTCTAATATGCCCCACCTCGCGGCACAGGTGGCACCGCACGCCGTCCGCCGTCCAGAAGGCGCGGTAGGCCGCGCCCTCGTGGAGGATGGTGAAGGACCCCTCCGTGACCTTCTCCCGGGCCAGGCAAATGAATACCTGGCGTCGGAAGGAGTATACATGACGGAGGGTGGGGTCCTTAAGACCGAGCAGGAGTGGTTGAACACCTGACCGGATCTCCCCCAAGGTGTTGAGGTGGGGAAGAAGGAGCTCGCTGGCAATGAAGGGTGGGACGTTGGAGATCACGACTCTCTGGGCCGTGACCTCCAAAGGGTCGACTGGCAAATATGTCCCGCCCACAGTGAGCCACCTCTCCACGGCCAGGTGGACCGCCTGCTCGGTCTTGAGAAAGAATACGGCCTTCCCGTACATGCGGGCTGCAGCGACGATGGCCAGTGGGCCGACCACACTAGCCATGGCCTTGCTGCAGGCCTTGATTGTCATGTTAGGGTGGGGATAGGCCTTGACCCCCAGGCGTTTGGTCAGGTGCCTGAAGGGGGATGCGGTTGCGGCCGGGGTTGGGCCAGCCGAGCCTAAGGCAGCGGCTACCCCGGCGTAGGTCCAGCTGGGCCCTGCGACCTTCGGGCTCGCCATACTCCGTCGGCCCCCGGCAGCAGCGGTGGAGGTGGGCCTCTGGCAGTATTAGCGATGAAGTCCTTGGGGAGGTGCCCGAGGCCGGTCACCCGAGGCGAGTCCTAGGCAGCGGTGGTGGAGGCAGGCCTCAGGCAAGTCCTCGGCAGGCCCTCAATTGCAGTGTTGGGGGCAGGCCTGTTGGGGGGTCCCCAAGACAAGTCCCAGGCAGCCCCAAAATTGAGTCCTGGGCAGCAGTGGTGGAGGTGGGCCTCGGGTCGCAGCAGTGGTGGAGGTTGTGGGGAGTGGCCTCAGGCGAGTCCCAGGCTGCAGTGGTGGAGGCAGGCCTCAGGCGACAGCAGTTGAGGCAGGCCTCTGTCGAGTCCCAGGCAGGCCCTTGGTTGGGGAGTGGCCTCAGGCAATGGTGGTGGAGGCAGGCCTCAGGCGACAGCAGCAGTTGAGGCAGGCTCTGGCAAGTCCCAGGCTGGCCCTCGGTCCCAGCAGTGGAGGCAGACCTGTTGGGGAGGGATTCCCAGGCAAGTCCCAGGCAGCAGCGGTGGAGGTGGGCCTCAGGTCGTACCAGTGGTGGAGGTTGTGGGAAGGGGCCTCAGGCAAGTCCCAGGCAGCGGTGGTGGAGGCAGGCCCGTGTGGGGTCTCAGAGACCAGCAGTGGGTGTGGGCCCCAGGTCAGCTGCAACACTGACTTGACCTGGGCAAGGCCCAGGCTGCAGCTCCAAAACTAGGCCCAGGACTCCAAGCTCTCGCCTCCTTCCACCTCCTTCTTCTCTCTTCTTTCCTCTGTCTTCCTCTTCTTTCTTCTTGCACAGTTACACACTGCCACTGGTCCAGCCCAAGTGATAGATAAACACCCGAGTGGCCAGTGACGAGCAGTGCCCTTCACATCAAAGGGCAATGCTGTGTGATCAAAACAGTGAAGGGGAGGGCAGGGACTAAATCAAAATAGAGTTGGAGGGGGAAATGATGCACTCCACTCCCTGCGGCGCCCACCTCTCCCTGAACAACTCCAGGGTGTTGGTGGAAACCGCGTGCTCCTTCTCCAAGGACACCCGGGCCCTAACGTAACCGCGGAAGAGGGGCAGGCAGTCGGCCCTAACGACCCCCTCCACGGCCCGCTGCCTGGACCTGTTTATGGCCAGTTTGGCCAGGCCCAGGAGCAGACCCACGAGGAGGTCTTCAGACCTGCCCTCCCTCCTCCGCACCGGGTGCCCGAAGATCAGGAGCGTGGGACTGAAGTGCAACCAAAAGCAGAGGAGAAGGTTTTTCAGAAAATCAAAAAGGGAGTGCAAACGCCCACACCCAACATACACATGGTCCACGGACTCCACAGCGCCACAAAACAAGCAGTTGGGCTGGGAGTCCGTGAACCACCGCAATCTGCGGTTGCAGGGGACTGCTGCGTGCAGCACCCTCCACCCCAGATCCCCGAGAGAAAGGGGGAGGACTCCTGCGTAGAGGGCCCTCCACTGGGGATCCCCACCGCCCGGTGGCAAATGGGCACGCCAGGGCGTGTCCGGGCGGTGGATGAGGGAGAAGAGGTGGACGGTGTGCAGCAGCATTCGATATAGGACACACCTTTTAACGTCCTTGAACGGGACAAAGTTAAAATTTCGGAGGCGGCTCAGGTTGTGGGGCACAGGCTCCCGCGGGAAGTACGGGACCCTGGGGCCGATGTGAAATTCCGTCCGGGCAGGGGTGAGCGCGGACGGGATCCCACCGCACACCTGAGCGTCCTCCAACTGGTGCACTACGTCGGGTCCGAGCACCGCCGTTTTAAGGCGTCGGATGCCGGTGGCCACGTACCGGACGTCTACCGCTGCCCTGCTCGCTATGTCTTGCGGCAACGTCCAGCCCAGGCCCCCGGCACCCAGCACGTCCCCGACCCTGGTCACCCTCGCCGCCACGGCCCTCCCCTCCGACAGCCACTCGAACCCGCGAGCACGGAGGTGCGGATTCCTGAGCAACGGCTCCCTGACGACAGCCGCTACTCCTGCCGGAGGGTAGGCGCGACGCGATTCGACCATGTTCCAGACAGTGATCAGGTCCTGGTAAAAGACAGGCAGCACCTTGAGGGCGACCTCCAAACCGTCACGGTCGACGAACAGGAGCTGCGTGTCGTAGTTGAGGTTACGCACCTGGCGGAAAAAATACGTCGCCAGGGCGCACCACCTAGGAGGAGGCTCGACGTAAAGGTATCGCTGCAAGGTCTGAAGGCGGAAGGTCGCGACCTGGGTGCGGACGCACACCAGCGACTGACCGCCCTCCTCAATGGGGAGACTCAGAACCTGCGCAGCGACCCAGTGCATCTTTTTGTCCCAGAAGAAGTCGACCAACGTTCTCTGGATGTCAGCGACAAAGCCAGGAGGAGGGACCAAAGTGACCAGCCGGTACCACAGCATGGCGGCCACCAGCTGGTTTATGACCAGCACTCGGCTCCTGTAAGATAGCACTCGGAGCAGTCCTGTCCAGCGGCCTAGGCGAGCCGAGACTTTGGCCTCCAGCTCCTGCCAGTTGGCCGGCCAGGATTCCTCGGTCGGGCTGAGGTAGACCCCCAGGTAGAGGAGATGGGTGGTACTCCAGCTGAACCCCCGAAACTCCTCCGGCAGGGAGTCCACCCGCCACGGACCCACCAGTAGCCCGGAACATTTGGCCCAGTTGATCCTGGCGGAAGACGCCGCCGAGTACACGGCCTGGCACTCGCGCATCCTCCCCAGGTCAGCCGGGTCGGTGAAAGTGAGGAGCACGTCGTCGGCGTAGGCCGAGAGGACCACCCCCGCTCCCGCGCCACGCAGAACCAGCCCCGACAACCTCCTCCGCAAGAGGCGCAGGAAAGGCTCCACGCACAGGGAATACAGCTGGCCAGACAGGGGGCAGCCTTGACGCACTCCTCTCCCGAAGCGAAGGGACGCCGTCAGGGACCCGTTAACTTTAACCAGACACTCTGCGGCGGCGTACAAAAGTCGGATCCGGGCGACGAACTGCGTCCCGAACCCGAACGCCCGCAGAGTCCCGAGCAGGTACTCGTGATCGACCCTGTCGAACGCCTTCTCCTGGTCGAGAGACAGGAAGGCGCTCGGCAGACCAGCCCGTCGACAGAAATGGATCAGGTCCCGGACCAGATGGACGTTGTCTTGTATCCTCCGGCCCGGGACCGTGTAGGACTGGTCCGGGTGAATCATGTGGGCCAGCACGGAAGCCAGGCGAGAAGACAACACCCTGGCAAAGATTTTGTAGTCCGTGCTGAGGAGGGAGACCGGACGCCAGTTCTTCAAAGAACGAAGGTCCCCCTTCTTTGGCAGCAGGACGATGACCGCCCTGCGCCAAGAAAGGGGCAGCTCTCCGGCATTTAGACACTCCCCCAGGACCTGTGCGTAGTCGCTCCCCAGGACGTCCCAGAACGCCCTGAGGAACTCCACAGTCAGCCCGTCCAGCCCCGGGGATTTGCCCCTCGAGAGCCGGTCGAGGGCGCCGGTCAGCTCCTCTAAGGTGACGGGAGCGTCGAGCCTTCCGGCGTCCTCCGGGCTGAGCTGCGGCAGGTCCTCCCACAGAACTCTGCGAGCGTCCTCGCTGGACGGATCCGGAGAGAACAGGGCCGTGTAATAGGATCGGACGTGGGCCCTGATACCCTCCGGATCCGAGACGAGGGACCCGTCGTCGGCCAGCAGCACAAGGAGCTGCTGACGGGTGCCGCGCCTTTTTTCCAGCGAGTAGAAGAAGGGGGAGCCGCGGTCCAGGTCCTGGAGGAGCTGGCACCGCGACCTCACGTACGCGCCCCGAGCCCCGACGAGCTGCAGGTCCCGGAGCGCGGCCTTCTTCTCTTCGTACACCCCGCGCAGGGCCGGGTCCGCGTCGGGCTGACCGAGGCGTGACTCCAGGTCGAGCATCTCCCTCTCCAACTCCCCGATCCTGGATTTCCGCCTCTTCGTCGACCCCCTCGCGTACTCCTGACAGAAGACGCGGACGTGAGCCTTGCCCACGTCCCACCATAGCCTCAGGGAGGGGAAGCTTCCCCGCTTCCTTCTCCAGCCGGCCCAGAAACGACGAAACGAGTCCCGGAACTGCTCGTCCTCCAGCAGCAGGTTGTTAAAGTGCCAGTACGCGGAGCCCAACCTGGCGCCGAACGGAAGGAGTTCCGCCCACACCAGGTGATGGTCCGTGCACGACACCTGCCGCGTGGAGGCCTTCGGAAAGCAGGAGGCGTACGCCCGCGAAACGTACAGGCGGTCGATTCTGGACGCTCCGACCCCAGGCCTCACGAAGGTGAAGGCGATGGAGTCAGGATGGAGATTCCGCCAGACGTCCACCAGGTCCAAGGACTTGACCAAGTCCCCCAACCTCCTCCCCGACGTCGAACTCGTGCGGGCACCGCCGTGGTCCCTGTCCTCGAGGACGCAGTTAAAATCTCCCCCGAGGACGACGCACTGGTTCTCGTCGATGGAAGCGAGATGAGCGGACACTTCTTCGAAGAAGCTCGCTTGCCTCGGCCCGGCCAGGGGAGCGTAGACGTTCACCAAGTGAAGCACCGCGCCCCCCAGCCGAACCGTCAGGTGAAGCAAACGGCCTGGCACTGGCTCCCTGACCCCCAAGATCTCCGGCTGAAAATGCGGGGCCAACAAGATAGCCACCCCGCCAGATCTGCGGGTGAGGTGACTCATGTAGACCCCCCCTCGCCACTCCAGGAGCCAGGTGGCTTCGTCTCCCGGGGTAGTGTGGGTTTCTTGCAGGAAGCACACCGCATACCTCCCGTCCCGAAGGACCGAGAGGGTCTGGAATCTGCGCTGTGACTCCCTGCTGCCGTTGATGTTGAGGCTGGCTATAGTTGTCTCCATGTCGGAAGTATAGTGCAACCACCACCAGTACACACAGTTAAACTATGTACATATTTACTGGGAGGACGAGAGAGGGGCACAGAAGTCCCTCGCCCTCACCAGGAGTGCTCCCAGGAAGTTCCTGACTCGCTTTCGCTCATTGACGTCAAGCCCGGGCGCCTGGCGCGCAGCGTGGGCCGACCAGTAGACTCTTTCGAAGGAGCTCCAGCGGTCGAGCGCCAGTTGGGCTCTATCCCGGCGACTCCGAGTTTCCTCGACAAATTCCCGGAGTTCCTCGAGGGGGATGAGGGGGAGATCGGTGGGGGGCACCTGGGACTCGAAAATGTCGCTGGAGACGGACTCCGCGTAGTCCCCGGTGTCCGCCACCGATCCAGAACCCTCCTCCGGGAGGTCGCCTTCGGTCACCGACCCCTCCCCCACCGAGAGGATGGGGGCTGGTCCGGCACCGCCAACTGGCCTCAAACCTCCAGTGACCCCACCCCCAGGGTCACCTTCCGTATCTTCCTCGGCGCACCCCTTCCCGGAACGCCCCGAGTTCGGGTCGCCGGGCGGCAGAGGCTCGGGGCCCCGCTCCTCTCCCGACACCGGGACGCCCGGCTCCTCGGGGAAAAGGTCCTCCCCCAGGGCCAAGGCCCCCGGAAAAACAGTCTGGGAGGGAGGAGCGAGGATAACACCTTCCTCGCCTCCACCGCTCGACGACCCAATGTTAAAAAGAATGCGGTCGCCTGCACCATGGCCCGCGACGGTATTAAAATCCTCCCCAGGGGCTGGAGGAGTTATGGCGGTGGAAGGCCCAGCTGTCGCCCCTGGGGGTTTGGGCAGGTCAGGCCATGGTGCAGGACAGTGGGGAGACACCGTCGGCTCATCCCCTGGAGAGGGGCAGCGCCGCCGGCGCGCTGATGGGATTTCTCCCCCCTCCAAGGGCCAGTGCCTCTTCCCCAGAGAGACAGGGGGGAGTTTATGAGCCTTCTCCTCTCCGCCCGCCTTGGTGGTCATGGGGCCCGAGGTCCCTCCCCCCAGCCTTTCCTGGAATATGATTGGCTGGGGGAATGCAGGGGTCGTGGCCAGGGTGGGGAGGGTCAGCCGTGTCACTTCCTGCCCCGCCCCTGGCATATCAGGTGATGGCGGGTGGGGCAGGGGCCCAGTTCCCTCTCCGGGGCCCAGAGACACGGTCGCTGCAGGAAGCGGAGCAGCGATGGTTCCCCCCAGGTTAGTGTCAGGGGGTGGCTGGGTGGGGCGGGGCTCAGTTTCTGGAGGGGGGGTTGAAGCCCCAGGAGTTTCCTTAACGAGGTGGGGGTCGGTGTTGGGGTCGGGGTCAGTGGGACCGGGATCAGGTACGGGTTTGGGGGTTCGGGGGTCAGGGTTCCCGCGCCGGGGCGACGCTGGCACGGCCGCAGGGGCATTGTCGTGCCGGGGCGGGGCAGGTCGTGGGTTACGTGGAGGGGAAGGGGATGGGGATAGGGTGGTCTCTCCGTGGGCGGGCTTGACGCGTTGCGTCTTCCTGAGCGCCTTCCGTTCGGTCGGACGCTCACCCCCCTCCCTGCCAGAGGCTGAGGCATTGGGAGCCTCCGGCTTAGCCCCCGGTGCCGGGGCTTGTGGTGTTGACTTTGGGGGAGGGGGAGTGGGTGCGGCGGCACCACCCGCAGCCGTTGGTGTGGGCTGGGCAGCCTTCTGGGTGGGGCAGTTCTTTCTAATGTGCCCCACCTCACGGCACAGGTGGCACCGCACGCCGTCCGCCGTCCAGAAGGCGCGGTATGCCGCGCCCTCGTGGAGGACGGTGAATGAGCCCTCCGTGACCTCCTCCCGGGCCAGGCAAATAAACACCTGGCGTCGGAAGGAGTACACGTGACGGAGGGTGGGGTCCTTAAGACCGAGCAGGAGCGGTTGAACACCTGACCGGATCTCCCCCAAGGTGTTGAGGTGGGGAAGAAGGAGCTCGCTGGCAATGAAGGGCGGGACGTTGGAGATCACGACTCTCTGGGCCGTGACCTCCAAAGGGTCGACTGGCAAATACGTCCCGCCCACAGTGAGCCCCCTCTCCACGGCCAGGTGGACCGCCTGCTCGGTCTTGAGAAAGAAGACGGCCTTCCCGTACATGCGGGCCGCAGCGACGATGGCCAGTGGGCCGACCACACTAGCCATGGCCTTACTGCAGGCCTCGATGGTCATGTTGGGATGGGGATAGGCCTTGACCCCCAGGCGTTTGGTCAGGTGCCTGAAGGGGGATGCGGTTGCGGCCGGGGTTGGGCCAGCCGAGCCCAAGGCAGCGGCTACCCCGGCGTAGGTCCGGCTGGGCCCTGCGACCTTCGGGCTCGCCATATTCTGCTGCTGGAGGTGGGCCTTTGGCTGTAGCAGTGGCGGAAGTCCTGGGGTCGTGCCCAAAGCCAGTCACCCGAGGAGAGTCCCAGGCAGCGACGGTGGAAACCGGCCTCAGGCAATGGCAGGGGCAGGCTTCGGGCGAGTCCCAGGTAGGCCCTTGGTCACCGGTAGGGGCAGGCCTGTTGGGGAGGGTCCCCAAGACAAGTCCCAGGCAGCCCCAAAATTAAGTCCTGGGCAGCAGCAGTGGAGGTGGGCCTCGGGTCGCAGCAGTGGTGGAGGCTGTGGAGAGTGGCCTCAGGCAAGTCCCAGGCTGCAGTGGTGGAGGCAGGCCTCTGGCGAGTCCCAGGCAGGCCCTCAGTTGGGGAGGGACTCCCAGGCAAGTCCCAGGCAGTGGTGGTGGAGTCAGGCCTCTGGCAGCAGCAGCAGCAGTTGAGGCAGGCCTCTGGCAAATCCCAGGCTGGCCCTTTGTCCCAGCAGTGGAGGCGGACCTGTTGGGGAGGGACCCCCAGGCGAGTTCCAGTCAGCAGTGGTGGAGGTTGTGGGAAGGTGCCTCAGGCAAGTCCCAGGCAGCGCTGGTGGAGGCAGGCCTCCGGCAAGTCCCAGGCTGGCCCTTGGTCCCAGCAGTGGAGGTAGGCCTCAGGTCACACCAGTGGAGGAGGTTGTGGGAAGGGGCCTCAGGCGAGTCCCAGGCTGCGGTGGTGGAGGGCAGGCCCAGGCGGGGTCCCAGAGACCAGCAGTGGGAGTGGGCCCCAGGTCAGCTCAAACACAGGGCCCAGAACACAAAGCTCTCACCTCCTTCCTCCACCTCCTCCTTGGTCTTCTCTCTTCTCTCTTCTCTCTTCTCCTACAGGCACAACACTGCCACTGGTCCAACTCCTGACAGGGGGAAACACCTGAGTGGTCTAGTGACAAGCAGTGCCCTTCACGTCAAAGGGCAATGCTGTGTGATCAAAACAGTGAAGGGGAGGGCAGGGACTAAATCAAAATAAAGTTGGAGGGGGAAATGATGCACTCCACTCCCTGCGGCGCCCACCTCTCCCTGAACAACTCCAGGGTGTTGGTGGAGACCGCGTGCTCCTTCTCCAACGACACCATTTCCTGGTTATATTTATTTTTTTTTTTGTGTGTGTGTGCAGCTGTGAGACACAGTGAGAGACATAAAGTGCACAAATCTTTATTTAATTTCCACCACCAGGAAAAGTAGGAAAACACCCGAGTGGCCTGTGACGAGCAGTGCCCTTCACATGAAAGGGCAATGCTGTGTGATCAAAACAGTGAAGGGGAGGGCAGGGACTAAATCAAAATAGAGTTGGAGGGGGAAATGATGCACTCCACTCCCTGCGGCGCCCACCTCTCCCTGAACAACTCCAGGGTGTTGGTGGAGACCGCGTGCTCCTTCTCCAACGACACCATTTCCTGGTTATATTTTTTTTTCTTTTTTTTTTCTTTATTTTTTTTCAATTTCCACCACCAGGAAGATAGGAAAACACCCGAGTGGCCAGTGACAAGCAGTGCCCTTCACATCAAAGGGCAATGCTGTGTGATCAAACACTGAAGGGGAGGGAATATCCTGTTAAGTTTTTTTTGTATTTTTTTCTTTTTTTTCCCCCCACACTACCGCCTAACTGCGGTAGTGCTTATTATTTTTAACCCCAGCACCCATGGTGTGTGTGTGCAGTTGTGAGACACAGCAAAGTGCACAAATCTTTATTCAATTTCCACGATGACCGCCCTGCGCCAAGAAAGGGGCAGCTCTCCGGCATTTAGACACTCCCCCAGGACCTGTGCGTAGTCGCTCCCCAGGACGTCCCAGAACGCCCTGAGGAACTCCACAGTCAGCCCGTCCAGCCCCGGGGATTTGCCCCTCGAGAGCCGGTCGAGGGCGCCGGTCAGCTCCTCTAAGGTGACGGGAGCGTCGAGCCTTCCGGCGTCCTCCGGGCTGAGCTGCGGCAGGTCCTCCCACAGAACTCTGCGAGCGTCCTCGCTGGACGGATCCGGAGAGAACAGGGCCGTGTAATAGGATCGGACGTGGGCCCTGATACCCTCCGGATCCGAGACGAGGGACCCGTCGTCGGCCAGCAGCACAAGGAGCTGCTGACGGGTGCCACGCCTTTTTTCCAGCGAGTAGAAGAAGGGGGAGCCGCGGTCCAGGTCCTGGAGGAGCTGGAGCCGCGACCTCACGTACGCGCCCCGAGCCCCGACGAGCTGCAGGTCCCGGAGCGCGGCCTTCTTCTCTTCGTACACCCCGCGCAGGGCCGGGTCCGCGTCGGGCTGACCGAGGCGTGACTCCAGGTCGAGCATCTCCCTCTCCAACTCCCCGATCCTGGATTTCCGCCTCTTCGTCGACCCCCTCGCATACTCCTGACAGAAGACGCGGACGTGAGCCTTGCCCACGTCCCACCATAGCCTCAGGGAGGGGAAGCTTCCCCGCTTCCTTCTCCAGCCGGCCCAGAAACGACGAAACGAGTCCCGGAACCGCTCGTCCTCCAGCAGCAGGTTGTTAAAGTGCCAGTACGCGGAGCCCAACCTGGCGCCGAACGGAAGGAGTTCCGCCCACACCAGGTGATGGTCCGTGCACGACACCTGCCGCGTGGAGGCCTTCGGAAAGCAGGAGGCGTACGCCCGCGAAACGTACAGGCGGTCGATTCTGGACGCTCCGACCCCAGGCCTCACGAAGGTGAAGGCGATGGAGTCAGGATGGAGATTCCGCCAGACGTCCACCAGGTCCAAGGACTTGACCAAGTCCCCCAACCTCCTCCCCGACGTCGAACTCGTGCGGGCACCGCCGTGGTCCCTGTCCTCGAGGACGCAGTTAAAATCTCCCCCGAGGACGACGCACTGGTTCTCGTCGATGGAAGCGAGATGAGCGGACACTTCTTCGAAGAAGCTCGCTTGCCTCGGCCCGGCCAGGGGAGCGTAGACGTTCACCAAGTGAAGCACCGCGCCCCCCAGCCGAACCGTCAGGTGAAGCAAACGGCCTGGCACTGGCTCCCTGACCCCCAAGATCTCCGGCTGAAAATGCGGGGCCAACAAGATAGCCACCCCGCCAGATCTGCGGGTGAGGTGACTCATGTAGACCCCCCCTCGCCACTCCAGGAGCCAGGTGGCTTCGTCTCCCGGGGTAGTGTGGGTTTCTTGCAGGAAGCACACCGCATACCTCCCGTCCCGAAGGACCGAGAGGGTCTGGAATCTGCGCTGTGACTCCCTGCTGCCGTTGATGTTGAGGCTGGCTATAGTTGTCTCCATGTCGGAAGTATAGTGCAACCACCACCAGTACACACAGTTAAACTATGTACATATTTACTGGGAGGACGAGAGAGGGGCACAGAAGTCCCTCGCCCTCACCAGGAGTGCTCCCAGGAAGTTCCTGACTCGCTTTCGCTCATTGACGTCAAGCCCGGGCGCCTGGCGCGCAGCGTGGGCCGACCAGTAGACTCTTTCGAAGGAGCTCCAGCGGTCGAGCGCCAGTTGGGCTCTATCCCGGCGACTCCGAGTTTCCCCGACAAATTCCCGGAGTTCCTCGAGGGGGATGAGGGGGAGATCGGTGGGGGGCACCTGGGACTCGAAAATGTCGCTGGAGACGGACTCCGCGTCGTCCCCGGTGTCCGCCACCGATCCAGAACCCTCCTCCGGGAGGTCGCCTTCGGTCACCGACCCCTCCCCCACCGAGAGGATGGGGGCTGGTCCGGCACCGCCAACTGGCCTCAAACCTCCAGTGACCCCACCCCCAGGGTCACCTTCAGTCCCTTCCTCGGCGCACCCCTTCCCGGAACGCCCCGAGTTCGGGTCGCCGGGCGGCAGAGGCTCGGGGCCCCGCTCCTCTCCCGACACCGGGACGCCCGGCTCCTCGGGGAAAAGGTCCTCCCCCAGGGCCAAGGCCCCCGGAAAAACAGTCTGGGAGGGAGGAGCGAGGATAACACCTTCCTCCCCTCCACCGCTCGACGACCCAATGGTAAAAAGAACGCGGTCGCCTGCACCATGGCCCGTGATGGTATTAAAATCCTCCCCAGGGGCCGGAGGAGTTATGGCGGTGGAAGGCCCGGCTGTCGCCCCTGGGGGTTTGGTCAGGTCAGGCCATGGTGCAGGACAGTGAGGAGACACCGTCGGCTCATCCCCTGGAGAGGGGCAGCGCCGCCGGCGCGCTGATGGGATTTCTCCCCCCTCCGAGGGCCAGTGCCTCTTCCCCAGAGAGACAGGGGGGAGTTTATGAGCCTTCTCCTCCCCGCCCGCCTTGGTGGTCATGGGGCCCGAGGTCCCTCCACCCCGCCTTTCCCGGAATACGATTGGCTGGGGGAAGTCAGGGGGCGTGGCCAGGGTGGGGAGGGTCAGCCATGTCACTTCCTGCCCCGCCCCTGGTATATCAGGTGATGGCGGGCGGGGCAGGGGCCCAGTTCCCTCTCCAGGGCTAGGAGAATCAGTCTCTGGAGGTGGTAGGGCAGCGGTGGTTCCCCTCAGGTTAGTGTCAGGGGGTGTATGGGTGGGGCGGGGCTCGGTCTCCGGAGGAGGGGTTGAAGCCTCAGGTGTTTCTGTAACGGGGTCGGGGTTGGGGTCAGTGGGGCCAGGATCAGGTACGGGTTTGGGGGTTCGGGGGTCAGGGTTCCCGCGCCGGGGCGACGCTGGCACGGCCGCAGGGGCATTGTCGTGCCGGGGCGGGGCAGGTCGTGGGCTACGTGGAGGGGAAGGGGAAGGGGACGGGGATAGGGTGGTCTCCCCATGGGCAGGCTTGACGCGTTGCGTCTTCCTGAGCGCCTTCCGTTCGGTCGGACGCTCACCCCCCTCCCTGCCAGAGGCTGAGGTATTGGGAGCCTCCGGCTTAGCCCCCGGTGCCGGGGCTTGTGGTGTTGACTTTGGGGGAGGGGGAGTGGGTGCGGCGGCACCACCCACAGCCGTTGGTGTGGGCTGGGCAGCCTTCTGGGTGGGGCAGTTCTTTCTAACGTGCCCCACCTCACGGCACAGGTGGCACCGCACACCGTCCGCCGTCCAGAAGGCGCGGTATGCCGCGCCCTCGTGGAGGACAGTGAATGAGCCCTCCGTGACCTCCTCCCGGGCCAGGCAAATAAACACCTGGCGTCGGAAGGAGTACACGTGACGGAGGGTGGGGTCCTTAAGACCGAGCAGGAGCGGTTGAACACCTGACCGGATCTCCCCCAAGGTGTTGAGGTGGGGAAGAAGGAGCTCGCTGGCAATGAAGGGCGGGACGTTGGAGATCACGACTCTCTGGGCCGTGACCTCCAAAGGGTCGACTGGCAAATATGTCCCGCCCACAGTGAGCCCCCTCTCCACGGCCAGGTGGACCGCCTGCTCGGTCTTAAGGAAGAATACGGCCTTCCCGTACATGCGGGCCGCAGCGACGATGGCCAGTGGGCCGACCACACTAGCCATGGCCTTACTGCAGGCCTCGATGGTCATGTTGGGATGGGGATAGGCCTTGACCCCCAGGCGTTTGGTCAGGTGCCTGAAGGGAGATGCGGTTGCGGCCGGGGTTGGGCCAGCCGAGCCTAAGGCAGCGGCTACCCCGGCGTAGGTCCGGCTGGACCCTGCGACCTTCGGGCTCGCCATGCTCCGTCAGCCCCTGGCAGCAGCGGTGGAGGTGGGCCTCTGGCAGTAGTCGCGGTGGAGTCCTTGGGGAGGTGCCCGAGGCCAGTCACCCGAGGCGAGTCCTAGGCAGCGGTGGTGGAGGCAGGCCTCAGGCAAGTCCTCGGCAGGCCCTCAGTTGCAGTGTTGGGGGCAGGCCTGTTGGGGGGGGGGGGGGTGTCCCCAAGACAAGTCCCAGGCAGCCCCAAAATTAAGTCCTGGGCAGCAGCAGTGGAGGTGGACCTCAGGTCACAGCAGTGGTGGAGGCTGCGGGGAGTGGCCTCAGGCAAGTCCCAGGCTGCAGTGGTGGAGGCAGGCCTCTGGCGAGTCCCAGGCAGGCCCTCAGTTGGGGAGGGACTCCCAGGCAAGTCCCAGGCAGCGCTGGTGGAGGCAGGCCTCCGGCAAGTCCCAGGCTGGCCCTTGGTCCCAGCAGTGGAGGTAGGCCTCAGGTCACACCAGTGGAGGAGGTTGTGGGAAGGGGCCTCAGGCGAGTCCCAGGCTGCAGTGGTGGAGGCAGGCCCAGGCAGGGTCCCAGAGACCAGCAATGGGAGTGGGCCCCAGGTCAGCTCAAACACAGGGCCCAGAACACACAGCTCTCACCTCCTTCCTCCACCTCCTCCTTGTTCTTCTCTCTTCTCCCACAGGCACGACACTGCCACTGGTCCAACTCCTTACTGGGAAAACACCCGAGTGGCCAGTGACAAGCAGTGCCCTTCACGTCAAAGGGCAATGCTGTGTGATCAAAACAGTGAAGGGGAGGGCAGGGACTAAATCAAAATAAAGTTGGAGGGGGAAATGATGCACTCCACTCCCTGCGGCGCCCACCTCTCCCTGAACAACTCCAGGGTGTTGGTGGAGACCGCGTGCTCCTTCTCCAACGACACCATTTCCTGGTTATATTTTCTTTTTTTTTAACCCCCACACTACCGCCTAACTGCGGTAGTGCTTATTTTTTTTCCCAGCACCCATGGTGTGTGTGTGTGTGTGTGCAGCTGTGAGACACAGTGAGAGACATAAAGGGCACAAATCTTTATTTAATTTCCACCACCAGGAAAAGTAGGAAAACACCCGAGTGGCCTGTGACGAGCAGTGCCCTTCACATCAAAGGGCAATGCTGTGTGATCAAAACAGTGAAGGGGAGGGCAGGGACTAAATCAAAATAGAGTTGGAGGGGGAAATGATGCACTCCACTCCCTGCGGCGCCCACCTCTCCCTGAACAACTCCAGGGTGTTGGTGGAAACCGCGTGCTCCTTCTCCAAGGACACCCGGGCCCTAACGTAACCGCGGAAGAGGGGCAGGCAGTCGGCCCTAACGACCCCCTCCACGGCCCGCTGCCTGGACCTGTTTATGGCCAGTTTGGCCAGGCCCAGCAGCAGACCCACGAGGAGGTCTTCAGACCTGCCCTCCCTCCTCCGCACCGGGTGCCCGAAGATCAGGAGCGTGGGACTGAAGTGCAACCAAAAGCAGAGGAGAAGGTTTTTCAGAAAATCAAAAAGGGAGTGCAAACGCCCACACCCAACATACACATGGTCCACGGACTCCACAGCGCCACAGAACAAGCAGTTGGGCTGGGAGTCCGTGAACCACCGCAATCTGCGGTTGCAGGGGACTGCTGCGTGCAGCACCCTCCACCCCAGATCCCCGAGAGAAAGGGGGAGGACTCCTGCGTAGAGAGCCCTCCACTGGGGATCCCCACCGCCCGGTGGCAAATGGGCACGCCAGGGCGTGTCCGGGCGGTGGATGAGGGAGAAGAGGTGGACGGTGTGCAGCAGCAGTCGATATAGGACACACCTTTTAACGTCCTTGAACGGGACAAAGTTAAAATTTCGGAGGCGGCTCAGGTTGTGGGGCACAGGCTCCCGCGGGAAGTACGGGACCTTGGGGCCAATGTGAAATTCCGTCCGGGCAGGGGTGAGCGCGGACGGGATCCCACCGCACACCTGAGCGTCCTCCAACTGGTGCACTACGTCGGGTCCGAGCACCGCCGTTTTAAGGCGTCGGATGCCGGTGGCCACGTACCGGACGTCTACCGCTGCCCTGCTCGCTATGTCTTGCGGCAACGTCCAGCCCAGGCCCCCGGCACCCAGCACGTCCCCGACCCTGGTCACCCTCGCCGCCACGGCCCTCCCCTCCGACAGCCACTCGAACCCGCGAGCACGGAGGTGCGGATTCCTGAGCAACGGCTCCCTGACGACAGCCGCTACTCCTGCCGGAGGGTAGGCGCGACGCGATTCGACCATGCTCCAGACAGTGATCAGGTCCTGGTAAAAGACAGGCAGCACCTTGAGGGCGACCTCCAAACCGTCACGGTCGACGAACAGGAGCTGCGTGTCGTAGTTGAGGTTACGCACCTGGCGGAAAAAATACGTCGCCAGGGCGCACCACCTAGGAGGAGGCTCGACGTAAAGGTATCGCTGCAAGGTCTGAAGGCGGAAGGTCGCGACCTGGGTGCGGACGCACACCAGCGACTGACCGCCCTCCTCAATGGGGAGACTCAGAACCTGCGCAGCGACCCAGTGCATCTTTTTGTCCCAGAAGAAGTCGACCAACGTTCTCTGGATGTCAGCGACAAAGCCAGGAGGAGGGACCAAAGTGACCAGCCGGTACCACAGCATGGCGGCCACCAGCTGGTTTATGACCAGCACTCGGCTCCTGTAAGATAGCACTCGGAGCAGTCCTGTCCAGCGGCCTAGGCGAGCCGAGACTTTGGCCTCCAGCTCCTGCCAGTTGGCCGGCCAGGATTCCTCGGTCGGGCTGAGGTAGACCCCCAGGTAGAGGAGATGGGTGGTACTCCAGCTGAACCCCCGGAACTCCTCCGGCAGGGAATCCACCCGCCACGGACCCACCAGTAGCCCGGAACATTTGGCCCAGTTGATCCTGGCGGAAGACGCCGCCGAGTACACGGCCTGGCACTCGCGCATCCTCCCCAGGTCAGCCGGGTCGGTGAAAGTGAGGAGCACGTCGTCGGCGTAGGCCGAGAGGACCACCCCCGCGCCCGCGCCGCGCAGAACCAGCCCCGACAACCTCCTCCGCAAGAGGCGCAGGAAAGGCTCCACGCACAGGGAATACAGTTGGCCGGACAGGGGGCAGCCTTGACGCACTCCTCTCCCGAAGCGAAGGGGCGCCGTCAGGGACCCGTTAACTTTAACCAGACACTCTGCGGCGGTGTACAAAAGTCGGATCCGGGCGACGAACTGCGTCCCGAACCCGAACGCCCGCAGAGTCCCGAGCAGGTACTCGTGATCGACCCTGTCGAACGCCTTCTCCTGGTCGAGAGACAGGAAGGCGCTCGGCAGACCAGCCCGTCGACAGAAATGGATCAGGTCCCGGACCAGATGGACGTTGTCTTGTATCCTCCGGCCCGGGACCGTGTAGGACTGGTCCGGGTGAATCATGTGGGCCAGCACGGAAGCCAGGCGAGAAGACAACACCCTGGCAAAGATTTTGTAGTCCGTGCCGAGGAGGGAGACCGGACGCCAGTTCTTCAAAGAACGAAGGTCCCCCTTCTTTGGCAGCAGGACGATGACCGCCCTGCGCCAAGAAAGGGGCAGCTCTCCGGCATTTAGACACTCCCCCAGGACCTGTGCGTAGTCGCTCCCCAGGACGTCCCAGAACGCCCTGAAGAACTCCACAGTCAGCCCGTCCAGCCCCGGGGATTTGCCCCTCGAGAGCCGGTCGAGGGCGCCGGTCAGCTCCTCTAAGGTGACAGGAGCGTCGAGCCTTCCGGCGTCCTCCGGGCTGAGCTGCGGCAGGTCCTCCCACAGAACTCTGCGAGCGTCCTCGCTGGACGGATCCGGAGAGAACAGGGCCGTGTAATAGGATCGGACGTGGGCCCTGATACCCTCCGGATCCGAGACGAGGGACCCGTCGTCGGCCAGCAGCACAAGGAGCTGCTGACGGGTGCCACGCCTTTTTTCCAGCGAGTAGAAGAAGGGGGAGCCGCGGTCCAGGTCCTGGAGGAGCTGGAGCCGCGACCTCACGTACGCGCCCCGAGCCCCGACGAGCTGCAGGTCCCGGAGCGCGGCCTTCTTCTCTTCGTACACCCCGCGCAGGGCCGGGTCCGCGTCGGGCTGACCGAGGCGTGACTCCAGGTCGAGCATCTCCCTCTCCAACTCCCCGATCCTGGATTTCCGCCTCTTCGTCGACCCCCTCGCATACTCCTGACAGAAGACGCGGACGTGAGCCTTGCCCACGTCCCACCATAGCCTCAGGGAGGGGAAGCTTCCCCGCTTCCTTCTCCAGCCGGCCCAGAAACGACGAAACGAGTCCCGGAACCGCTCGTCCTCCAGCAGCAGGTTGTTAAAGTGCCAGTACGCGGAGCCCAACCTGGCGCCGAACGGAAGGAGTTCCGCCCACACCAGGTGATGGTCCGTGCACGACACCTGCCGCGTGGAGGCCTTCGGAAAGCAGGAGGCGTACGCCCGCGAAACGTACAGGCGGTCGATTCTGGACGCTCCGACCCCAGGCCTCACGAAGGTGAAGGCGATGGAGTCAGGATGGAGATTCCGCCAGACGTCCACCAGGTCCAAGGACTTGACCAAGTCCCCCAACCTCCTCCCCGACGTCGAACTCGTGCGGGCACCGCCGTGGTCCCTGTCCTCGAGGACGCAGTTAAAATCTCCCCCGAGGACGACGCACTGGTTCTCGTCGATGGAAGCGAGATGAGCGGACACTTCTTCGAAGAAGCTCGCTTGCCTCGGCCCGGCCAGGGGAGCGTAGACGTTCACCAAGTGAAGCACCGCGCCCCCCAGCCGAACCGTCAGGTGAAGCAAACGGCCTGGCACTGGCTCCCTGACCCCCAAGATCTCCGGCTGAAAATGCGGGGCCAACAAGATAGCCACCCCGCCAGATCTGCGGGTGAGGTGACTCATGTAGACCCCCCCTCGCCACTCCAGGAGCCAGGTGGCTTCGTCTCCCGGGGTAGTGTGGGTTTCTTGCAGGAAGCACACCGCATACCTCCCGTCCCGAAGGACCGAGAGGGTCTGGAATCTGCGCTGTGACTCCCTGCTGCCGTTGATGTTGAGGCTGGCTATAGTTGTCTCCATGTCGGAAGTATAGTGCAACCACCACCAGTACACACAGTTAAACTATGTACATATTTACTGGGAGGACGAGAGAGGGGCACAGAAGTCCCTCGCCCTCACCAGGAGTGCTCCCAGGAAGTTCCTGACTCGCTTTCGCTCATTGACGTCAAGCCCGGGCGCCTGGCGCGCAGCGTGGGCCGACCAGTAGACTCTTTCGAAGGAGCTCCAGCGGTCGAGCGCCAGTTGGGCTCTATCCCGGCGACTCCGAGTTTCCCCGACAAATTCCCGGAGTTCCTCGAGGGGGATGAGGGGGAGATCGGTGGGGGGCACCTGGGACTCGAAAATGTCGCTGGAGACGGACTCCGCGTCGTCCCCGGTGTCCGCCACCGATCCAGAACCCTCCTCCGGGAGGTCGCCTTCGGTCACCGACCCCTCCCCCACCGAGAGGATGGGGGCTGGTCCGGCACCGCCAACTGGCCTCAAACCTCCAGTGACCCCACCCCCAGGGTCACCTTCCGTATCTTCCTCGGCGCACCCCTTCCCGGAACGCCCCGAGTTCGGGTCGCCGGGCGGCAGAGGCTCGGGGCCCCGCTCCTCTCCCGACACCGGGACGCCCGGCTCCTCGGGGAAAAGGTCCTCCCCCAGGGCCAAGGCCCCCGGAAAAACAGTCTGGGAGGGAGGAGCGAGGATAACACCTTCCTCCCCTCCACCGCTCGACGACCCAATGTTAAAAAGAACACGGCCGCCTGCACCATGGCCCGTGACGGTATTAAAATCCTCCCCAGGGGCTGGAGGAGTTATGGCGGTGGAAGGCCCGGCTGTCGCCCCTGGGGGTTTGGGCAGGTCAGGCCATGGTGCAGGACAGTGGGGAGACACCGTCGGCTCATCCCCTGGAGAGGGGCAGCGCCGCCGGCGCGCTGATGGGATTTCTCCCCCCTCCAAGGGCCGGCGCCTCTTCCCCAGAGAGACAGGGGGGGATTTATGGGTCTTCCCCTCCCCGCCCGCCTTGGTGGTCGTGGGGCCCGAGGTCCCTCCCCCCCGCCTTTCCCGGAATATGATTGGCTGGGGGAATGCAGGGGGCGTGGCCAGGGTGGAGAGGGTCAGCCGTGTCACTTCCTGCCCCGCCCCTGGTATATCAGGTGATGGCGGGCGGGGCAGGGGCCCAGTTCCCTCTCCGGGGCCCAGAGACACGGTCGCTGCAGGAAGTGGAGCAGCGATGGTTCCCCCCAGGTTAGTGCCAGGGGGTGGCTGGGTGGGGCGGGGCTCAGTTTCTGGAGGGGGGGTTGAAGCCCCAGGAGTTTCCGTGGCGAGGTGGGGGTTGGAGTCAGTGGGGCCGGGATCAGGTACGTGTTTGGGGGTTCGGGGGTCAGGGTTCCCGCGCCGGGGTGACACTGGCACGGCCGCAGGGGCATTGTCGTGCCGGGGCGGGGCAGGTCGTGGGTTATGTGGAGGGGAAGGGGAAGGGGATGGGGATAGGGTGGTCTCCCCGTGGGCGGGCTTGACGCGTAGCGTCTTTCTGGGCACCTTCTGTCCGGTCGGACGCTCACCCCCCTCCCTGCCAGAGGCTGAGGTATTAGGAGCCTCCGGCTTAGCCCCCGGAGCCGGGGCTTGTGGTGTTGGCTTTGGGGGAGGGGGAATGGGTGCGGCGGCACCACCCGCAGCCGTTGGTGTGGGCTGGGCAGCTTTCTGGGTGGGGCAGTTTTTTCTAACATGCCCCACCTCGCGGCACAGGTGGCACCGCACGCCGTCCGCCGTCCAGAAGGCGCGGTATGCCGCGCCCTCGTGGAGGACAGTGAAGGAGCCCTCCGTGACCTCCTCCCGGGCCAGGCAAATAAACACCTGGCGTCGGAAGGAGTACACGTGACGGAGGGTGGGGTCCTTAAGACCGAGCAGGAGCGGTTGAACACCTGACCGGATCTCCCCCAAGGTGTTGAGGTGGGGAAGAAGGAGCTCGCTGGCAATGAAGGGCGGGACGTTGGAGATCACGACTCTCTGGGCCGTGACCTCCAAAGGGTCGACTGGCAAATATGTCCCGCCCACAGTGAGCCCCCTCTCCACGGCCAGGTGGACCGCCTGCTCGGTCTTAAGAAAGAAGACGGCCTTCCCGTACATGCGGGCCGCAGCGACGATGGCCAGTGGGCCGACCACACTAGCCATGGCCTTACTGCAGGCCTCGATGGTCATGTTGGGATGGGGATAGGCCTTGACCCCCAGGCGTTTGGTCAGGTGCCTGAAGGGGGATGCGGTTGCGGCCGGGGTTGGGCCAGCCGAGCCCAAGGCAGCGGCTACCCCGGCGTAGGTCCGGCTGGGCCCTGCGACCTTCGGGCTCGCCATACTCCGTCGGCCCCCGGCAGCAGCGGTGGAGGTGGGCCTCTGGCAGTAGTCGCGGTGGAGTCCTTGGGGAGGGGCCCGAGGCCAGTCACCCGAGGCGAGTCCTAGGCAGCGGTGGTGTAGGCAGGCCTCAGGCAAGTCCTCGGCAGGCCCTCGGTTGCAGTGTTGGGGGCAGGCCTGTTGGGGGGGGTCCCCAAGACAAGTCCCAGGCAGCCCCAAAATTAAGTCCTGGGCAGCAGCGGTGGAGGTGGGCCACGGGTCGCAGCAGTGGTGGAGGCTGCGGGGAGTGGCCTCAGGCAAGTCCCAGGCTGCAGTGGTGGAGGGAGGCCTCTGGCGAGTCCCAGGCAGGCCCTCAGTTGGGGAGGGACTCCTAGGCAAGTCCCAGGCAGCGCTGGTGGAGGCAGGCCTCTGGCTGCAGCAGAAGTTGAGGCAGGCCTCTGGCGAGTCCCAGGCTGGCCCTTGGTCCCAGCAGTGGAGGTAGGCCTCAGGTCACACCAGTGGAGGAGGTTGTGGGAAGGGGCCTCAGGCGAGTCCCAGGCTGCGGTGATGGAGGCAGGCCCAGGCGGGGTCCCAGGGACCAGCAGTGGGAGTGGGCCCCAGGTCAGCTCAAACACAGGGCCCAGAACATAAAGCTCTCACCTCCTTCTTCCACCTCCTCCTTGTTCTTCTCCTTTTTCTTCCACCTTCTTCTTCTTCTTCTTCTTCTTCTTCTTTTTTCTTCTCCTTGTCTCTTCAGCACAACACTGCCACTGGTCCAACTCTTAACAGGCGAAACACCCGAGTGGCCTGTGACAAGCAGTGCCCTTCACATCAAAGGGCAATGCTGTGTGATCAAAACAGTGAAGGGGAGGGCAGGGACTAAATCAAAATAAAGTTGGAGGGGGAAATGATGCACTCCACTCCCTGCGGCGCCCACCTCTCCCTGAACAACTCCAGGGTGTTGGTGGAGACCGCGTGCTCCTTCTCCAACGACACCATTTCCTGGTTATATTTATTTTTTTTTTTTTTTTTTATTTTTATTTTTTTTTTTCTTTTCTTTTTTTTTTAATTTTTTTTTTTTTATTATTTTTTTTAACCCCTACACTACCGCCTAACTGCGGTAGTGCTTATTTTTTTTCCCAGCACCCATGGTGTGTGTGTGTGTGTAGTTGTGAGACACAGTGAGAGACATAAGTGCACAAATCTTTATTTAATTTCCACCACCAGGAAAAGTAGGAAAACACCCGAGTGGCCTGTGACGAGCAGTGCCCTTCCCATCAAAGGGCAATGCTGTGTGATCAAAACAGTGAAGGGGAGGGCAGGGACTAAATCAAAATAGAGTTGGAGGGGGAAATGATGCACTCCACTCCCTGCGGCGCCCACCTCTCCCTGAACAACTCCAGGGTGTTGGTGGAGACCGCGTGCTCCTTCTCCAACGACACCATTTCCTGGTTATACTGGTCAGCCAAAGTTTTCCTGATTGGTCCATGTTCACAATCCTAATCAAGAACCTCATACTTAGCAAGGTCCACCTGGTTTCAATCACTAAAGCATGATACAGTAGGACCTGAAGGGCACTGACAAGGAGAGCTGTGAATGCCTCTACATGGACCTGCTGACCTTGTTCAGTTGTGGTCAGCAGGTGTCATAATGCTCAAATACACTAGTGCAGTTCAGTTTGGCTTGGCCCTGACAAATTGTTCAAGAAACACAGCATTTAATATGAGTCCATAATTTAGTTTCACTGTGAGAGGAAAGCAGCACCTGTGCAGCCTGTCAGATTGTTGGAGTGTGTTTGGGTTTGAAGTTTGCCTGTGATCACTTCTGCTTCACAATGATTATGCAGATTAACTTGTAAAGATCATTGCCATGGTCAGGATTGTTTGTGGACAGGTTTCTAAAGTGGCTTGTTGGTCAATGCATAAGCTGTGCATGAGAATTATTGTAACGGCTGTTTACACAGGATCCATGATGTATTTCATTTGGTTAATCAAATTCCAGATAATCGAATGCCGAATAACATAGTTTAGCCAAGCATCGGGACCTTGCGATCTTGCCGGATTATCCGGATAGTCGAATGCTGGATAATCAAGGTTCAAATCCAAGGCTGCCTGATCAATTTAACTGTCTCTTCAACGCCTCACATTGCCCACAGCTGGGCACCACCACTGCAGACAAAACATTTTCAATCTAAATTATGGGGTTAAGATTTGGCTGAAAATGGAACGCTTTCCAAATTGCATTTGAGAGAGTGCAGGTCGCACCTTTTATTCCAGGTGTTCACCAACCTACCCCCCCCCCCCCCAATCAGCCTTAACATTCTATTCTGCCTAGCAGTCCCTGTCACCCCATCAGTTTTGTCACTCCCTAACCAACTCGCTTAATTATCTGTAAGTATGCTGAATTGTCCCCTGAGCTTCAGACCTGCTCATAGCCATTACCAACACCATTATCCACTGCCTCCCCACCATTGAAGCCAGTTTGGTAGTCACTTCCAAATGACCCATTCTTGCACTCCCATGTTATAACAGCTCCCAGCCTTATGTGTGGGGTTGCTGCCTGCACCGTACCCCCAATTTCACATCACTGTCTCCTTTGTACCCAAGCGTACACTCTCCAATACCCAAATTTGAGTTTTCTACTTTAGCTAATACAGCACTTCACTTTGACCCTCCTTGACATTTACTGCTCTAGTCCCTTGATCTAACCATGGTCCATCCAACCAGACTGACTTGAGGGACAACCCAGCTAAGGGTGGCCTAGCCGCCTGACTGATACATGTGCAATTCCCTAACTGTCTTATCCATAATACCTAGACTGGTTGGGCTTGACATGCAGGACTGACTGTGGCCCAGTCACTGGACAGGAAGGGTATGGATCCCTAATTGCACCTAGTACCTGCTTGAGGATCAACAGTGCCCTTGATCGACTGTGACAGTGCCACCTGGTTAACCATAGTCTCTGTTGACTCACCAAAGGTTTATTTCTCTTAGACATTCAGATATAGCCATTTGGTTGTAGCACATGCAAGGTGTTCACTGTGTAGGTTCCTGGCACAAGCTATAGCTGTGACATTGACGCAGTACAATACCACCCAAAATCACTTCTTCCACCCACCTCCACCCCCCCCTCTACCCACAACCCCTCGACTTTTCAAAGCTGGCAGGCATGACAACTTGCCCTCATTTCTGTCTGTGCTAAAAGCAAGAATAGACAAAACTAATGTGTGCCTATAAGTTCTAAATGAAGCCACGATGCACAATAGGGCAAGACAAGGAAGAGATGCAGTGAGCACCCAAAGAAGTGCAAAGTACATGAGCACTAAGGAAACAGGCTGAAAGCCCTGAAATGCATCCTATTGAAATGAAGTAGGACACACACACACACACACACACACCTACCTTCCGTTGTGAATATAATTTCCAAATGTACAACAGGTCAGGTCACTGTAACAAAAAAACTCCTGCCTTTATTGAACAAAATTTTGCTTTGATATCTATCATGAGCAGCAGTAAGGTTTCTTCAACACATCTCCTATTTCTTCCCTTTTTTATTTCTGGCTCATGCACTACTTGGCAAATTGAGGCAACTTTCAGGAATATGTATCTTCCTTTGATCTGCCTTCACAAAAGTTAATCATTGCACCTCAATATGTTGGAAAGGTGGAGGAACTTCTGCCACTTCAGTAAGAGTATGTCAGCTTTCCCTGTGATGTATCATCACTTACCATGTATCAGGGAATTTTCTTGCTCACTGTAGAGGCTACCTTAGTGGAGCGATCAGTCGCTACAGAGTGTAAGAACTGCAGGGAACATTTGCAAGAAAGATTGGAGATGGTGGTAAAGAATTAGAGAGCCAGAGTTTTACTCCTTTATGTAATAGAGAACAATGATGGGTCAAATTGCCTTCCTACACTATTTCCATTCATGTGCCAACAAATCCAAATTGGAGAAGCCAAACAATTTTTGTCATTTGAACTGATTTTCTGTTCTGGGGAAATAAGCACATGCATTTCAAAGCAATGTCTATCCCTGTCTATGGCAGATTGCTATAGTGAACTAAGGAATCTTCACCTTCATCGAATAATTCATAGTCAATATCAGAGTGGGTCAAACATGAGAAATGACACCAGCCTATCACTTCATACTTTTTTGACATAGAATCATGGAATCTTACAGTACAGAAAGAGACCTCTCAATTAATCATGTCTGTGCTGGGTTTTTTGAAAGAGGTATTCAATATAGTCATACAACCATCATCTAGTTTTCAAAACTTAGCAGCAGCTAAAATGAATTTCTTTACCTTTACACAATGTCTACTGCATTTTCTTTATTAACCTTCTGATACTCTGTCAAAGAACTAAATCATTTCGGTCAGACACAAATTGTCTAGATCAAATCGCAGGTGCTGTTTCTTGTTAACTATCACTAGTTTTATCCTTGACAATTGTTGCTAGTGAGTTTCATTTTTTTAAAACCAATTACAGGAATTGCAAACCTCTGCAACTCTAAAACCATCCACAAATTCAAGGAAGAATTGTTATCTCGACCTTAATAAACTACCAGTGCATCCTATCTGGAACATTAAGCAATAACAATCAGTGTTCTGTCTAATTCTACCCTATTCAATACCTTACACTCCTTCCTAAGCAGCACTAATAACATCCTCCTCTTTCATGAAGACACATAAAGAACGCATACCACTTTTGACTCTGTCAAATTAATAACATATAAAACTAAAGATGAAAAAAATTAATTTTCATCACAGTAATCAACCCTTCACCCAGTAGAGGTTTTCATGAGTAAAATAAATGTTCTTGTGAGGCTGTGAAACTGCATTCTAATATTGACAGAATAGTCTGTAACAATGGGTGATTTTTCCCAACTACTGCTGTATTGAATATTTAAATTCTATAAAATGATGTGCCACAAATTTTCATGCAAGACATGTTGCATGTAATTAAATTGTGGTCAGTGAAGTCAGTAAAATGATAGGTGTGTGAATATGGAAATTGTTTTAGTAGTCTCTGGATTAGACTTTCAGGGTCCTTTTGAATTATTGACCACAACACTTATCATGGCAATAATTTGTGCCTTGAATACAGGACTGAGAAATTCTTCTCCAAATGAGTCAGCTAAGTGTACACCTCTCTAATATGCCTGTCAGGTGCATTTATATGGCTAATAAATTCCTATATCAACTGGCTAACATTGGGTATGAACATAGTTGAAGTTTAAAACACACAAAGTAAATCAACGATAAAAAAAAACAGAAAGTACTGGAGAAGCTCAACAGATCTGGCAGAGGTAAAAACAATGACTGCAGATGCTGGAAACCAGATTCTGGATTAATGGTGCTGGAAGAGCACAACAGTTCATGCAGCATCCAAGGAGCAGTAAAATCGATGTTTCGGGCAAAAGCCCTTCATCAGGAATACAGGCAGTGTGTCTGAAGGGTGGAGAGATAAGTGAGAGGAGGGTGGAGGTGGGGAGATTGTAGCATAGAGTACAGTAGGTGAGTGGGGGAGGGGATGAAGGTGATAGGTCGGGGAGGAGGGTGGAGTGGATAGGTGGAAAAGAAGATAGGCAGGTAGGACAAGTCATGGGGACAGTGCTGATCTGGAAATTTGGAACTAGGGTGAGGTGGTGGAAGGGGAAATGAGGAAACTGTTGAAGTCCACATTGATGCTCTGGGGTTGAAGTATTCTGAGGCAGAAGATGAGGCGTTCTTCCTCCAGGCGTCTGGTGGTGAGGGAGCGGCGGTGAAGGATGCCCAGGACTTCCATGTCCTCGGCAGAGTGGGAGGGAGAGTTCAAATGTTGGGCCACAGGGCGGTGTGGTTGATTGGTGCGGGTGTCCCGGAGATGTTCCCTAAAGCACTCTGCTAGGAGGTGTCCAGCCTCCCCAGTGTAGAGAAGACTGCATCAGGAGCAATGGATACAATAAATGATATAAGTGGATGTGCAGGTAAAACTTTGGATGTGGAAGGTTCCTTTAGGGCCTTGGATGGAGGTGAGGGAGGAGGTGTGGGTGCAGGTTTTGCAATTCCTGCAATGGCAGGGGAAGGTGCCAGGATGGGAGGGTGGGTTGAAGGGGGGCGTGGACCTGACCAGGTAGTCATGAAGGGAATGGTCTTTGTGGAAGGTGGGAAGGGAACTATATCCCTGGTGGTGGGGTCTGTTTCGAGGTGGTGGAAATGCTGGCGGATGATTTGGTTTATGCAAAGGTTGGTAGGGTGGAAGGAGAGCACCAGGGGCATTCTGTCCTTGTTACGGTTGGAGGGGTGGGGTCTGAGGGCGGAGGTGCGGGATATGGACGAGATGTGTTGGGGGGCATCTTTAACCACGTGGGAAGGGAAATTGTGGTCTCTAAAGAAGGACACCATCTGGTGTGTTCTGTGGTGGAACTGGTCCTCCTGGGAGCAGATACGGCAGAGGCAGAGGAATTGGGAATACGGGATGGCATTTTTGCAGGAGGAAGGGTGGGAAGAGGTGTAATCCAGGTAGCTGTGGGAGTCGGCGGGTTTGTTAAAAAAATGTCGGTATCAAGTCAGTCGTCATTAATGGAGATGGAGAGTTCTAGGAAGGGGAGGGAGGGAGATGGTCTAGGTGAATTTAAGGTCAGGGTGGAATGTGTTGGTGGCAGTATCCTTGGGGAGAGTAACAGAATTAACATTTTGAACTGAAGACTCTTCTTTGAACTTAACTGGTTTATATTAGGTCATTATATTATCCTGCAGTGCAGAAGTTTATCTCAAAATGTAACAGTCTTTACAGTTTGACAAAGAGGAGCAGGGGAGTATGGAGGTTATAATGGGTAACTACCAGTTTATTCCTCACAATATTCTGTTTGTTTTTGGCAGCTGACAATAAGTGTAATCTACATTATCTTTAGCTAAAATGTTGTATTTGGCAAGATTTGCAACATATGGCCCCAACAATTAAGGATACCTTTGTTGTCATCTATTTTCTAGACATCAACCTTACTTGCTTCTCTTGTGACATCTGTCATGCCTACTATTTTGTACTTATTGATAAATTATCTTTCCATTTTTGATCCTAGAAACCAATTAAAACAATATACACTAAAAGAAAACAACCCAATTTTGTCAAGGACACTCTTTTCACCATAATCATAATTTTGGTGCCAGAATCTGTGTTCTGATACATCCAAATTAAACAAAATCTCTCCAGGAAAGTTATTGCTGAGTGCCAATTGAAAGACAAATGTTTGACTAACATTTGGGAGTTTGATTCCCAATATTCAATTTAGCACAGTAACTTGAACATGCTGAATTTGCTTTCTTACTAATCATTGTTGGCTAAAAGTATTTAAAATGATTAAATGCTTAAGTTTGACCTATAACGTGTACTTGTGAAAGTTCAAAAATATCTTACAAATGAATGCTTTTGTCAAGCAGAAGAAAATAATTTGCATTTACGTAGCTTTATTCACTACCTCAGGATGGCCAAACACATTTGATAGCTAATGAATTAATTCTGAATTATACTGTAATCATAGAGTAAGAGACATAGAGTCATATCGAAAGGAAACAAACCCTTCGGTCCAACCAGTCCATGCTGACCATAATCCCAAACTAAACTAGTCCCACCTGCCTGTGCTTGGCCAATATCCCTTCAAACATTTCTTATTCATGTACTTACTAAATGCCTTTTAAATATTATAACTGTACCTGTATCCACCACTTCCTCTGGAAGTTCTTTGCCCACACAAACCACTCTCTATGTAAAAAAAAAAATTGCCCCTCCTATCTTCTTTAAATCATTTTCTTCTCATTGAGTCATGGAGTCGCTGAGATGTACAGCACGGAAACAGACCCTTCGGTCCAACTCATCCATGCCGACCAGCTATCCTATATAAATAGAGTCATAGAGATGTACAGCATGGAAGCAGACCTTCGGTCCAACCTGTCCATGCCGACCAGATATCCCAAACCAAACTAGTCCCACCTGCCAGCACCAGGCCCATATCCCTCCAAACCCTTCCTATTCATATACCCATCCAAACGTCTCTTAAATGTTACAATTGTGCCAGGCTCCACCAAATCCTCTGGCAGCTCATTCCATACATGTACCACTCTCTGCAAGAACAAGTTGCCCCTTGGGTCTCTTTTATATCTTTCCCGTCTCACCCTCTAGTTCTGAACTCCTCGACGCCAGGGAAAAGACTTTGTCTATTTATCCTATCCATGTCCCTCATAATTTTGTAAACCTCTATAAGGTCACCCTTCAACCTTCAACACTCCAGGGAAAAGAGCCCCAGCCTGTTCAGCCTCTCCCTGTATCTCAAATCCTCCAACCCTGGCGACATCCTTGTAAATCTTTTCTGAACCCTTTCAAGTTTCACAACATCTTTCCGATAGGAAGAAGACCAGAATTGCACGCAATATTCCAACAGTGGCCTAACCAAAGTCCTGTACAACCACAACATGACCTCCCAACTCCTGTACTCAATACTCTGACCAAAAAAGGAAGGCATGCCAAACGTTGTCTTCACTATCCTATCTATCTGCGACTCCACTTTCAAGGAGCTATGAACCTGCACTCTAAGGTCTCTTTGTCTAATCCCATTTGCCAGCATTTGACCTAAAACCCTCTGAACACTTCCTATTCATATACCCATCCAGATGATTTTTAATTGTTGTAATCATCCCATCCTCCAACACTCCTTCGAGCAGCCCATTCCATACTTGCGCCACCTTCTGCATGAACAAGTTGCCCCTTTATATCTTTCCCCTCCCACCTTTAGTTTTTGGTTTCCCCTCCCTGTGGAAAAGACCTTGCAAGTTACCCTATCCATGCCCCTCATGATTTTATAAATCTCTCACCTTAAAAATATACTAGTCTTTACTCCAGGATAAAGATACCTGACATTCACTTGAACTATACTGCTCATGAATTTATAAACCTCTATAAGATCACCTGTCAGCCTTGTACAGTCCACTGAAATAAGTCCCAATCTGCCCACATTCTCTTTAAAACTCAAATCCTCCATTTCTGGCAACATCCTGGTTGATCCCTTCTGAACCCTCTCCAGGTTAATAATATCCTTCCTCTCACAGGAAGATCAGAACTGGACACTCCATAGGAGGCTTCACAATGTCCTGTACAACCTCAACATAAGTTCTAAGCTTCTTTATTCAAAGATCTGAGCAATGAAGGCAATCATGCTAAATGCCTTCTTAACTATCCCATCTATGTGTTATGCAAACTTCCAAGAATTGTGTACCTGAACCCCAGGTGTCTCTGTTCTATAACACAACGGTAAGTTTCTACTTTTAAACGTTTAAGTCTTGCCTTTTTTTTACCAAAATGCAATACCTCACCTTTATCCAACTATAACTCCATTTGTAGTCTTCGGTCCATTGACTCAATTGTTCAAGATATCTTTGTAATCTTAGATAATCTCACCCGCAAAATTACGAACCATGCTTTCTATCTTGTCATTTAAATAGTTTATATTAATGACAAGCAAAAGTGGATTCAGCACCAATCCCTGTGAAACACAGCCGACCACAGGCCGTCAGTCAGTAAAAGAACTCTCCACCATCTGTCTCCTGCCGGTAAGCCAATTTTGCATCCAATTGGCACGCCCACCATGTTAGGTCTCTGATCTAACTTTACTAGTTAGTTTACCATGTGGAAACTTGTCAAAGGCTCTAATAAGGTCTAAGAAAACAATGTCTACCACTCAGCCTTCATTAATCTTCTTGGTTACTTCCTCAAAAAGCTCAATCAAGTTTGCGAGACACAATCTCCCACACACAAAACCATGCTGACTATCCCTAATCATTCCTTTCCTCTTCAAATGCATTTTTATATGTAGAGAAACATGGAAGCCAAAATGTCACATGGGAACCATAGCAAGTCCAACAATGAGCTAAACAGGCACACAACCTAATTATTGCAGTGCTGGCTAATGGACAAATGCTTCCATTATTGAACACTCCAAGAATTCACCTGTGCTTCAACAAATAATTCCATGGGTCTTTTACAACCACATGAGATGGCAGGTGGATATTTGGTTTAACATCTCATCCAAGTGATTGCACCAAGTTTATGTGCTCATGTTTCTTTAGTCTTTACTGACTCTGATTCTGACAGCTTCAGTGCAATCAAACCAAATCTGACACACTAGTAGCAACACAGAGTTCAGTAGAAACTTCAATTATTTGGATTTATATCTGCAATCTTCCAGATGAGTTTTTTGACCACTCTCAGGGTGGCAGTAAAAGATGTTTTGGGGATAAATAAAACAAAAATGGGAATGTCTACTTTAAAATTTGATTTTCGTGTTACAATTTTCAAAAGTATTTTAAAATATCTTGGTGGCAAAGTAATTAAAAAAAGAGCTGTCAAGTTGTATCATGAATGGCTTTGAAGATCTTACACTTTATCATCCATATAATATTCAATTTGACCTGATAAAGATTACTATGGTATTTAAAATGCAATGGGTTCAGTTTATTGTCATGTCTTTTGCTCTCACTCCTGCTGGCTGATTGATTTATTTTGTTCATATAAAGGAATAGCCAGCAATGCCAATGTATTCCCTCGGGGCCCTTGTACATAAAAACAAAATGAAATAACACAGATGTAGAAACAAATGCCAAGAGCTCAAAATGTATAAAGGAAACTGATAGAATGCAGAGCAGTTATATGTCAGATAGTGTTAAATGTGAAATAAAAAGATGGTTTAATTTGGCTTTAAGTGATATCATTATTGGTGCTTATATTGACATAGCCAGGAAGTGCATGCAGCCAGCAATCAAACCCCTGTCCAAAGAACAATTTGAAAAATAGCATAAGTGGTAAAGGAGGTATTAAATTATATGGACATCAATGTCCATCGTGTTACTAATAAAGTTGGTGAGCTGCAGGCACCAACTGGTAAATGAGATTATGACTTGTTTGAAATGTGGCTCAGACAACATCAGGAATTAATTCTTAATATTCTTGGTCATCAAGTGTTTACAAATAATAGAGAAGAAAAAAGAGGAAGGGGCATAAAAATATTAGAACAGGAAATAGGAGTAGGAATAGGCCATTTGGCCACTCCAATTTGCCCACCATTTGACAAGATAATGACTGATATGTGCCAGGCCTCAACTCTTCTTTTGTGGCAGCTCCTTATAGTCTTCAATTCCCAACATTTTAAAAGTCTTTGTACCTTATCTTTAAATATTTTGAGTGACCTAGCCTCTACAACTGTCTGGGTAGAAATTCCAGACACTCTCATCCCTCGAGGGATGCCCCTTTATATTGTAACTGTTGCTCTAGATTGAAATTCTCCTCCATACAGACATAGAGTCATCGAGTCATACAGCATAGAAACAGATCCTTTGGTCCAACTCATCTGCACCGAACAAAATCAGCATTTGGCCCATATCTAAACCTTTCCTATTCATATAACCATCCAGATTTCTTTTAAGTGTTGTAATCATATTCCCATAGTGGAAACATCTTCTCAAAGGTTATCCTGCCAAGACCCCCCAGAATCTTGTATGCTTTAAGAAGATCACTGCCCATGCATCTAAATTAGAATGAATAAAGGCCTATTTGGAAAAGGATAAGGTACCAGTCCTAAAACACGATAGTTCTGAATCTATTCGGTTAGAGTTGGGGATGGAAGTGGAAGATTTTGCACTAGCAGTTTTCTAAAGAGTTCCAAACAGTAATAAAGATATAGATGTGACGAGTCAGTTAGCAAGGCAGTGAAGGATAGAACTAGAGTATAAAAGTTTTATTTAGAGATATGCATTTTAACTATGCAGAAATCCAACTTGCACAATTTTAGTCTGCTCCTATATATAGCAGCACAAGTAAATGCCCTATAAACGTTGACTAATTGAATATATTTAAACAACTAATTAAGATCACAAAAGATGAACAAATCCATTAGCAAATTTCAACAATAACAGAAAAGCAAGATTAACAGAACTTAATAACTGCAACTTATAATGGGAATGACAGATAATGAATGGATGAGGGAATTTCTAAGAAGTGCTCAAGAGATGGTTTGCAATCAATATCTGCAAACCTGGAATGAACATAGCTGTGTGAAATTCTTTCAGTTCTGACAGTAGGTCATAGTGTTAAAATATTAACTTTATTTCTGTTTCCACAGATACCACCAGGCCTGCTAGGTATTTCTGACAGCTTCTGGTATTAATTCAAATTTCTATCATTAGCAATATTTTGCTTTTGGATGCACTTTTGGAGCTGGCTTGAGTAATGAAGAAGGGCAAATGAAAAATGCCATAGTAAGAAATCATCTAGTTAATTTGGTTTGAAGTATTATGGAACAATACAAGAAAATATCAAAAATGATAAAGTAAAACTGGGGAAAATAACCATTTCAGTGATCAATGTTCCTGTGAGGGTGAAAAGCAAGGCTGGTAGGTGCAGGGAATGCTGGAAAAATTGAAGTTTTAGTCAAGAAAAAGACAAGCCTATGTCAAAGAAAGGCAGCAGAGATTGAATGAATCCTTAGAATAATATAGGGGTGGTGGGAGCATACTTAAGAGGGAAATCAGGAGGGCAAAAAGGGGCTATGCGATAGCTTTGGCAAATAGGATTAAGGAAAGTTCAAAGGGATTTTACAAATACATTAAGGACAAAAAGGTTACTAGGGAGAGAATAAGGACCCCCACCCCCACCCCCAAAGCAAGGCAGCCTATGTACTGAACCACAGGAGGTGGGTGAGATTCTAATTGAGTATTTTGCATCAGTGTTTACTGTTGGGAAGGACATCGAAAACATAGAATGTGGGGGCATAGATGATGACATCTTGTAAAATATCCATATTACAAAGTTGGAGGCGCTGGATGTCTTAAACCACATAAAGGTGAATAAGTCCCCAAGTCCTGACAAGGTGTACCCCAGAACTCTGTGAGAAGCTAGGGAAGTGATTGCTGGGCGACTTGCTGAGGTATTTGTATCATCGATAGTCACAGGTTAGGTGCCAGAAGACTGGAGGCTGGCTAATGTGGTGCCACTGCTTAAGAAAGATGGTAAGGAAAAGCCAGGGAATTATAAACCAGTGAGCCTGACATCTGTGGTGTGTACGTTGTTAGAGGGAATCCTGAGGAACAGGATTTACATGTATTTGGAAAGACCATAACTGATTAGAGACAGTCAATATGGCTTTGGCAGTGGGAAATCATGTCTCACAAACTTGATTTTTTTTTTAATAAGTAACCATGAGAATTGTTGAGGCAGAACGGTGAACATGATCTATATGGACTTCAGTACGGCATTTTACATGGCAGACTGGTTAGCAAGGTAAGATCACATGGAATACAGAGGAACCTCAATTATCCGAACAAAACGGATGGGCACTATTTCATTCGGATAATTGACTAATTGACTCGGAGTTTTCTGTTAAGTATGCTCCCCGTTCAGGAGACTAGGCAGCACACCGCACGTAAGCCTCCACCTCCTCGTCCGCCCCCCTCCACCCCTAAATCTGTCCAGCACGGCCCCTCCATCCACCCCATCCTGCCCCCAACACCGTCCAAAACTGCCCCCGCCCGCCCCTCAAACCCATCCAGCACTGCCCCTGTGCACCCCCGCCCCCATCCCCCCCATGGACTCCCCCACTCCCAGCGACCCCCCCCCCCCCCCCCCCCCACTCTGGACCGGGTTCATTTTTAATCACTGTAAACAAAAGACACGATCAGTGTTGGAAACACGTCTTTGATGTAATGTTTCTATTGGGACCTTGAGATCTCCTTCGGATAATCTGATCTTTGAATAATTGATAGTCAGATAACCGTAGTTCCTCTGTACAGGGAGAACTAGCCCGTTAGTTACAGAACTGGTTCAAAGTTAGAAGGCAGAGGGTGGTGATGCAAGGTTGCATTTCAGACTGGAGACCTATGAACAGTAGAGTGCCACAAGGATCGGTGCTGGGTCCACTGCCTTTTGTCGTTTGTATAAATGATTTGAATGTGAACATAGTAGGTATCGTTAGTAAGTTTACAGATGACACCAAACTTGGAGGTGTACTGGACAGCAAAGAAGGGTATAATAGGGTCTTGATCAGATGGAAGTCAAGAGTGGGGTGCGGGAAAAGCACAGCAGGTCAGGCAGCATCTGAGGAACAGGAGAATCGATATTTTGGGGAAGAGCCCTTCATCAGGCATGAGACTTGTGATCCGGGAGGGGGTGGAGAGATAAATGAGAGAAGGGGCTGGGGGGAAGGTAGCTGAGAGTGCATTAGGTAGATGGAGGTGGGGGTAATGGTGATAGGTCAGAGAGGAGGGTGGAGCAGATAGGTGGGTAGGAGGATGGACAGGTAGGACAGGTCATGAGGGCAGTGTCAAGTTGGATCGTTGGAACTGGAATAAGGTGGAGGGAGCGGAACTGGTGAAATCCACATTGATGCTGTGTGGTTGGAGGGTCCCAGGCAGAAGATCAGACATTCTACCTACAAGCAAATGGGGGATTAGGGTGTGACCTAGGGCCTGTATGTCCTCAACAGAGTGGGGGGGGAAGTTAAAGTCTTTGGCCATAGGATGGTGGGGTTGGTTGGTGTCCCGGAGATGTTCTCTGAAGCACTCTGCGTGTAGGCGTCCTGTCTCCGCAATGTAGAGGAGACCACATTGCGAGCAATGGATACAGTAAATGATGTGTGGAAATGCAAGTAAATCTCTGAAGGATGTGGAAGGCTCCTTTGGGACCTTGGATGGGGGTGAGGGAAGTTTTGCAATTCCGACCGTGGCAGGGGAAGGTGCCGGGAGGGGAGGATGGGTTCGTGGAGGGCATGGACCTGACAACGGAATTGCAGAGGGAATGATCTTTATGGAAAGCGGATAGTGGAGGAGAGGGAAATATATTTCTGATGGTGGGGTTTGTTGGTAGGTGGTGGAAATGGTGGAAGATGATGCAATGTATATGGAGGTTGGTGGGGTGGAAGGTGAAGACCGAAGGATTCTGTCCTTATTGCAGTTGGAGGGGTGGGGTTCAAAGCGGAGGTGCGGAAAGTGGATGAGATGCGCTGCATGGCATCATCGAACACATGGGAGGGGAAATTGCAGTCTTTGAAGAAGGAGGCCATCTGGTATGTTCTGTGGTAGAATTGGTCCTGCTGGGAGCAGGCGCAGTGGAGGCAGAGAAATTGGGAAGAAGTGATAGTGTTTTTACAGGAGGCAGGCTGGGAGGAGGTGTAGCTGTGGGAATCGGTGGGTTTGTAGAAGTGTTGAGTCAGTCACTTGGTGGAGTGGCCCAGGAAGGGGAGGGAGATGGCTGAGATGGTTCATTGGAACTTGAGGTCTGGGTGGAAGGCATTCGTGAAGTTGATGAACTGTTCAACCTCCTCATGGCAGCACGAGGTGGCATCGATACAGTTATCTATGTAGCAGAGGAAGAGGCTTTGCAATGAGGTTAAAATCAACTATGTGAAAGTGAGGACTGCAGATGCTAGAGTGGGTGCTGGAAAAGCACAGAAATCAGGCAGCATCCAAGAAGCAAGAGAATTGATGTTTCGGGCAAGAGCCTTTCATCAGGAATGAGGCTAATGAGCCAAGGGGTTGGAGACATAAATGAGAGGGGAAGTGAGGCTGGGGGAAAGTTACCTGAGAGTGCGATGGGTGGAGGAGGTGGGAGTAAAGGTGATAGGTCGGAGAGGAGGGTGGAGTGGATAGGTGAGAAGAAAGATGGACAGGTAGGACAAGTCACGAGGACGGTGTCGAGTTGGAAGGTTCGAATTGGGATAAGGTGGGAGAAGGAGAAATGAGGAAATTGGTGAAAACCATATTGATGCCGTGTAGTTGGAGGGTCCCAAGGCAGAAGATGAAGCATTCTTCCTCCAGGCATTGGGTGGTTATGGTGTGGCGATGGAGGAGGCCCAGGACCTGCATGTCCTTGGCGGAGGGGGGAGTTGAAGAGTTCGGCCACAGATGAACCAATGTGCTGAGGAGTGGCAGATGGAGTTTAATTTAGATAAATGTGAGGTGCTGTAATTTGGAAAGGCAAATCAGGGAAGGTCCTGGGGAGTGTTGCTGAACGAAGAGACCCCTGGAGTGCAGGTTCATAGTTCCTCGAAAGTGGAATCGTGGGTAGATAGGATAGTGATGAAGTTAATTGGTATGCTTTCCTACATTGGTCAGTGCATTGAGTAGGTGTTGGAAGGTTATGTTGCAGCTGTGCAGGATATTGGTTGGGCCACTTTTGCAATGCAGTTCTGGGCTCCCTCCTATCGGAAGGATATAGTGAAACTTGAAAGGGTTCAGAAAAAATTTACAAGGATGTTGCCAAGATTGGAGGGTTTGAGCTATTGGGAGAGGCTGAATAGGCTGGGGCTGTTTTCCCCAGAGTGTTGGAGGCACTCTAAGTAGTGACCTTAGGTCATGCTTTCAAAGTGAGAGGTGGAAAGTTTAAGAGGGATACACATGGCAAATACTTCACACAGAGGGTGGTGGGCGTTTGGAACGCGTTGCCAGCAGAGGTGGTAGAGGCAGACATGGTAGATTAATTTAAGATGTGTCTGGATAAATGTATGAGTAGGTGGGGAGTAGAGGGATACAGTTGCTTAGGAATTGACCGACAGGTTTAGACAGTACATTTGGATCGGCTCAAGCTTAGAGGGCCGAAAGGCCTGTTCCTGGGCTGCAAGTTTTCTTTGTTCTTTGTTCTTACAGACGCTTATAAAATCATGAGGGGCACGGATAGGGTAAATAGACTTGGTCTTTTTCCTGGGTTGGAGGAGTCCAAAATGAGAAAGCATAAGTTTTGGTTGAGAGGGGAAAGACTTCAAAGGGACCTAAGGGACAACTCTTTCAGGCATAGGGTGGTGCGTGTTTGGAATGAGCTGCCAGAGGAATAGGTGGATGCTAGTACAATTACAACATTTAAAAGATGTCTGGGTATGTATATGATTAGGAGGGGTTTAGAGGAATATGGGCCAATGCTGGCAGCTGGCAAATGGCACTAGATTAATTTAGGATAGCTGGTCGGCATGGACAAGTGGGACTGAAGGGTTTGTTTCTGTGCTGTACATCTCTGAATTTATGACTCTAAGAAGCAATCCAGATGTAGACACAGAGATTGAAAGTGCCCATTCAAAGGCAAAGCAGTAATAGAGCAATGTGGGGTTTTAAGTGCAAATAGTTGTAGCATAAACCAATGAAATAAAGTTGAAATAAATCATAAAATGGAGGCTTATGACAAATATCAAGAGCAGGATTAGGTTAATAACCAGAAAGACTTGGGGCAAATGCAGAAAGGAATTTAAAGAGCTAATATAAGTGGCAAGGAGAGTTTATGAATAAAAAAACAAGCTTTTTTAAAGTGAAATGTGAAATATTTTATAAATGCACAAACTAAATGGTTCACCAGGAAAAATACTTGACCTATTAAAAAAACCCAAAGGGGATCGATTCAAGTACTACTGGTCCAGACAGAATGCATGATTGGTTGCCTAAAGAAGCAATGATAGAAATAGCAGGGGCATCAGTCATAATCCTTCAATAGATAAAAGAGACAGGAATAGTGATGAAGGAAGGCTGGTTTGTTAGTTATACCACTATTCAAGAAAGCTGAGGATGAGCCAAGAAATTGCAGGCTAATCAGCATAACATAGGTATGTTATTGCTTACCATTATCAGGGAAAAATAATCTTTCATGTGGAAAGACCCAAGTTAATCAAAGATGGATCAAGCATGGAATTGTTCAAGGTAAATCATGTCTTATTAAATTGATTGCATTCTTTGATAAAGTAACAAAGAAGGTTGATGAATATAGCATGGTACCTATTGTCCATATGGACTTTCTGAAAACCTTCAATAACATACCATCCAAGAAACTTGTTAAAAAGGTAGAGATTCATGGAAGTAAACAAAGGTGGTGCTCAGAATTCAAAATTGGCACAGTGGTAGAAAGGAAAGCTCTATGGATGATTTGTTTTTTTTCAAATTGAGAGGGAATTTGTAATTGTTTTCCCCAAAGGCTAGTCTTGGGTTAAACACACTTTGCAATTTTTATAGATGTGTTGAATCAGATATAGGATAATAATACATTCTTGGAGACTACAGAAAATCCTGGAGGGTTAGCAGTCCTTAATCCAGTAGATTTTGGTTTTGCTGGTGCCATCTTATCTGAGATATTGTGGGAGCTGAGCTGATGTGCTAATGATGCTGAACCAACACACACTGACTAGGGAAGGTAGATAATCAGCTGAGCTACTGCTAAATTAAAACATAAAAGTTAAAAGTTATGTTCAACCTGATACTGCCTTCTTCACAGTCACTGCTAAGCTAGCTTAATATTAATAAAGGTAAATCATAGATACATTAAATGTGTATTCCCATTGAAATGGAGAAATCTGCCCAACCATGGAAAGGCATTATTCAGCAAAATGTTATTCACAGGATCAATGTTTGTTCCATGTGGCCTTTGACCGCAGTTTTACCATCAGTTATCACATTCAGATTCCATGTGGTAAACTTGATTGCCTCCACCTAGCTTATGTAGGATGACCTTGTATCAGCACAGATGTCATGGGGTGGATAGGGTAGTAAGTGACCTGAATCAGTTTAGGAGCATTGGTTCTAGTCATGCTTGCCGGAGAAATTCAAGAAGTAAATGACACCAATATTGCTTCTGGAACTTCAATATGTGGATAACAAGGCATCTCCGTTCTCTTGTAAGAGAATTTTTTCAAACTCTTCAATGTCTTTGTGGGAACTGGATACTGAGGAATTGATCTTATACTCAACCTCAAAGAGACCCAAATCATTTACAAACATTCCCAGGTCATTCTGATCCATCCCTCTATTAAGATCAATGGAGAAATCCTCCTAACCATGGGACATCTCCCCTATCAGAGAAGCTACCTCTTATCTCAGGCTGACATCAATGTGGAGATTCAACATTATATGTGATCAAAGTTTGGGGGATTTGTAGCTCGGGTGCTCATTGTTGTGGTTCTGTTCGCCGAGCTGGGAATTTGTGTTGCAAACGTTTCGTCCCCTGTCTAGGTGACATCCTCAGTGCTTGGGAGCCTCCTGTGAAGTGCTTCGACCTGGACCCAATATACCGGCCACTGCAGCGGACAGCTGGAACTGACAACCGGAAGCGGCAGAGACAAACCACTATAAATGCCGGAGGAAACATCACAGAAGTGCTTCACAGGAGGCTCCCAAGTACTGGGGATGTCACCTAGACAGGGGACGAAATGTTTGCGACACAAATTCCCAGCTCGGCGATCAGAACCACAACATTATATGTGAGTGCCACCTTCAGACATCTAAGGATGAGACTCTTCAAGCAGTGAAATCCAGGAGCACAGGATGAGAATGACATTTTCAGGGGTATCATGGAGTGGAGTTTTAGGGTGAGTGATGGTTGAGATGTGGGGGGCAGGGGATGGGGTGTCAATGGCAAGGGCCGAGAGTGACTTTCAGCAGCCATCCTCCGTGACCCATATCCCAGCCTGTAATTGGGGAGAGGCAATAGCCTAGTGGTATTAATAAGCTGTTAATCCAGAGACCCAGGTAATGTTCTGGGGACTCAGCTTCGAATCCCTCCATGGTGGATGGTGGAATTTGAATTAAATAAATATCTGGAATTAAGAGTCTAATCATGACCATGAATCTATTGTCAACTGTCAGATAAAAATCATCTTGGGTTCCCTAACATCCTTTAAGGAAGGAAACTGCCATCTTTACCTGGTCTGGCCTGGATGTGACTCCAGTCTCACAGCAATATAGTTGGCTCTTAAAATCCCTCTGGGCAATTAGAGATGGGCAATAAATGCTGGCCCTAGCCAGCAATGCCTGTATCCCATGAATGAATAAATTTTAAAAATCATCCCCAAATTACTACAGGTGAAGGCCCCGCTACTCCCAACCTGAAAGCAGTCTGCTCGCATTTACAGTTGTGAAGGCTATCACATTTCTTGCCTCCCAGAAGCATTATTAATCAGGGTGGGTGATGGAAAGAGGCCTGTATGTAGTTCTTAACTGACCTCCTTAGGGAGTTAATAGGCAGCAGATCGGGAAGGTCAAAAATGGGCCTTCCTGCCCACAATTTAATTTTTGAGGTACCAGAAAGGAATTGGTATTCTCCCTGGTACCAATCCATATGATTATTTTCCCTTCTTGCCCTTTTCCCTGTAATTTTTGTTGAGGGGAAAATCCTAGTCAGATTTGAGTGACATTGACACATTATGGGCAACTTTATTTGGTTGGATCCACAGTTGCTGGTTGGAAACTGGATGAAGTAAATTCACATTGGAATGAGTACATCATTTTAACCAGTGTACTTGTGATATTAATGCATAAAAATGACAAGGCTTGTACTTTTCAAATACATTAGAAAGATAGCATGAATGCTCCTATGTGAAAAAAATATCAACTGCAGATCTGGCAAACGACCATATCAAAATTTTTTCCATGTACTGCATGTCTGTCTAGTTTCTTCTTATGTCTAGGTTTTACTTTTTCCCATCATATATGCATTCAACATGATTTGTATAGATTGTGTCTTCATGTGTGAAAAATAATTGAAAACAATTTTTCTTTAACAACTTGTCTACTTGCCATAAATGTAACTCTGTAACATCCTCCAATATTATAAAGACATATCTGAGGTTAATGCTTCAGCCTTTGAAAAACTGTATTGCAAATAAAATTTAAGACAATAAGATATAGGAACAGAATTAGGTCTTTCAGCCCATTTGGTCTTCTCTGTCATTCGAGAATCTCATTGTTTCTCAACCTCATTCTCCTCCCTCCTCCCCATAATCCTTGATCCTCTTACCAATCAAGAACTTATCTCTCTCTCTATTAAAAAAAACATTCAACAAATTGGATACCTATTGCCAGATATCTATAGCAATGAGTTCCACAGATTAACCACACTCTGGCTGAAGAAGTTCTACCTTCTAGTTGTAAAGGGCCATCCCTTCACACTGAGGCTGTGCCGTTTGGTCCTAATCTCTCATATTGATAGGAACACCTTCTCCATGTCCGCTCTATCCAGGCTAATCTGTAAGTTTCAATCAGATCCTTCCTCACCTTCTAAACTCAGAATACAGACCATGACAATCAACCATTCATCATAGGTCAAGCTTTTTATCTCTGGGATCGTTCTTTTAACCCTCTACTGGGGGCCACCCCTAAGGGCAGCACATCATTCCTTAGATATGGGGCCCAAAACTGCTCACAAATGCAGTCTGACCAGAGCCTTATACCATGTCAGTAGTACATTTCTGTTCTTGTATTCTAGCCCTTTTCAAATGAATGCTAACATTGCATTTGAGATAGCACTTTCCATGGCTACCAATGTCTCAAAATATTTTATAGGCATTGAAGTATTCTAAAGTGTTTTCTCTTTTGGAATATTGGAATTTATGCTCAACAAACTCTACAAGGCAGCATTAGGGTGTTGATTAAACAATAAATATGGGCTCGGACACCAGGAATTAACCCCCTGTTCTTCTTCAAAACAAATCACAGGATCTTTAACAGGCATACAAGATCTCTGCTTGACAACTTCCCTGAATGAGAGAACCTTTGACAGTGCAGTGTCCCCCTACATTACACTGGAGTGTCAGCCTTGACATATGTGCTCAGACCCTGAAGTGGTGCTGGTACCTTGTGATTCTCAGGCAAGTGTAAAGTCTACAGAGTCATGTCTGGTACTTTTCACAAACAAGTTTTCATTTGGTAGTAACTTTTCCTTGCAAAAGTTCCCTTGAAATAACCTGATTGAAGTTTCCAAATTATTGGGTGAAATATTGATGTTTGGGACCAAATTGCATATTTTGTCTCAAATTAATACAGCATTCCTGGAGTGTAACCATCACCTTTTCCCTATTCCAATTTCCAATTTTTGGAACTTTGCACATTTCTTTTCTGTCTCTGCATTTGTAAAACAAAAGTTCCAAAAAGACAGCAAGTACTACAATTTCTTAATTTGAGGAAATCTAGGTATATGTAATCATGATTTGGAGATGCCGATGTTGGACTGGGGTGTACAAAGTTTAAAAATCTCACAACACCAGGTTATAGTCCAACAGGTTTAATTGGAAACACACTAGCTTTCGGAGCGTCGCTCCTTCATCAGGTGATTGTGGAGGGCACAAATCTAAGGCACAGAATTTATAGCAAAAATTTACAGTGTGGTGTAACTGAAATTCTACATTGAAAAATACCTTGATTGTGGTGTTGAGTCTTTCATCTTTTCATTTTGTGATTTACACATGAAAGAAGTGAAACTATCCTGGTATTCGAACAGATGAAAGACTCAACACACAAGGTATTTTTCAATGTATAATTTCAGTTACACCACACTGTAAATTTTTGCTATAAATTCTGTGCCTTAGAATTGTGCCCTCCACAATCACCTGATGAAGGAGCGGCGCTCCGAAAGCTAGTGTGCTTCCAATTAAACCTGTTGGATTATAACCTGGTGTTGTGATTTTCAACTAGGTATATGTACAAAGTACCTGTTGACATACCTAATCTTATGGAGGCTGCTGGAGGGTCATTTGGGCTGTAGCTAACATCCCTTTTCTTGTAAAACAGCAAACGCATGTTTGACAAAGTATATTTGAATTCTCAGAAAGAGAAGACCACAAGTTCAACTTTTGGCTGACTATATCCAATGTGAATTCACACAAAACTCAAACTGCAATGGGATTTCAGCATCGTTTTTATTGAATTAATCAACAAAATCACAAACCTTAATTTTACTTCTATATAGGGCTTCACTATATCTGCACTTTGTAGCTTGGAGCTAAGACTATCTTTCTGCTGGTGGGTTGTACCAAGTAGTATTCTCCCACTTGCACCTGCAGCACACCTTCTGAATTCAATTATGTTCCCAGAAAACTATTGGGATCAGAACAAGATCTACAGAAAGAGCCACACCCTCAGGATTCTAAAACAATTGTCTCCAGGTGGTATCAGGAGTGAAAGATCAGCCTTATTAAAGAAATATGCAAGTTGTGGGGATGAAACAATGTGGGATAATGGGATATGAACACTTATGAGCATTTGTCTGGAACTGAATTGATTGTTATAGCTGGGATCATAATCCACTTACAGATTTTGGACAAAAACTTCACTCAATGGCAAAAACATCTGTAAATAATGAACATGTAGGACAATTTCTCAGACCTCTCTTTGCTAATATTGACAAAAGCCTTGCTGTGAGTACAAAGTAAGATTTCACATTTTGTACTTCCAACAATTTTTCACTATAGTTGAGACAAGAGTTTTATCCTAAGTATTCAAGAATGTAGTGGACTTTAAAAGTGAAAGCCATATTTAATGTCATTTAAAACTAGCTCTAAACATGTTAAATTTTGCTACAGATAGGAATACGTTATTGTGGGCAGCTGTGAGTAATAGTGGCAGGGAGACTCTGATAAGTACTTTTTTTGAATTGTTTAAAATGACAAAACATTCCTGTTTCATTACTAGGAAATATGCAACTCATGGGGATACAGTGTTCTCAGAAGGAAGTTGATGGAATTTGCTTGTGATATTGTAATTTGAAAAATTGATCAAAGGTAAGAGAGAGTTTTTTTGTTAATCATTTCAGTATTCAACATTAGCAGATAGTAATGGTTCTTGTCCAAAATCAAATGTGTGCCTTTCTGCCAATCTGTTCTTGTGTGCATAATAGCGTACAAGAACTTTAATTATGTATTTGCTGGGGTCCAGGCTATGGCTTAATTATTGTGCCTAATAATGTGAACAAAGAGTCTCTGTTTAAGTAATCAGTGAAGTTTTAGCCTGGCTGAGTTTCCTGAAATGTTCTAAGACTGAGGAAAGATCCAATCATTAAGGATTTTTGGTTTGTGAGAGTTACTTTAAAGCTGTTCCTCTCAAGTGAAGCCTAAGAACAGCTGCCGTATTAACTAGCTGAAATTTCTTCATTTCATAGGCCAAAAGGATACTGAATAAATCACTTTTACTTACTTGGACAGAACTAGTTGTAATTGGTGTATGATGGTCATTGGGCATTGAATAATATGTTAATGGTCTGCTGTATCCCAGCTGGACTCTAATTTTCATACTACCCCAGAAATCCTGCTGTGTGGTTCATTGAATGCGTTAGACTTGTAAATGAGCCTTAAGCCTGTCAGACTGAATAAAAGAGATGTATTATTGCAGTCTTCAACTTGGGTACACAGAGGCAAGCTCAAAAATTTTGGCAAACCTCATTCTTTGGGAAATCTTGTTGTTTGATAGTTAATGATCTTTATGCTTATGAAATAGACCTACATATGATGCCAATCTATAGGATAAATCTTAGTACAGTGCAAGGTTCTGTAAGTAAAACACTTATAATCATCCATGTCTTGAACTGTGACACAGTTAACTCAATCAAATTACGCAGATATGGAGTTTAATTGAATATACTTGGCTGTATTTTAATAGGTTGTCTTTAAATGTGTTAATAGGTAACCTTAGACCTTTAATGTAGTGAACACACTATATGAAGTAAAACATTGTAAAGTTATTTAAACTACATAAAAAATTGGCAAAATGAACACATGTAACCAAAATCAAGGCCAGGAGGGATAATATTGGGTGATCACATCAGGGATTAGGGCAAAGTTGGGTGATGATGCAAATAGCTGAGATTGGAATGCAGATGTCCAAATCATTTCCTTTCATAGATTCTTGAGGCTGCTATCTTATAGTGTTGCTCTAGCAAGTGATGATGAAGGTTTTAAGACCCTTCCAGAAGAAAAGGTATGATCCTGTCTGCTTAACATCCCTTTAACACCAGCACTGGCCTGCTGAAGCCTTCCTTGGTGTCTTTGGTGGGACAGTTCATCCAATGCTCAGATCACATCTCCATTTTGTGTCCCTTACTATCTCTCCTGGCAGACATCCTGTTGCTGCAGACAGTCTCATTAGGAATGTGCCATGCAAGTTAAGCAATTCCACACTTCTATCAACAACCCTGACACACAAAAATGGATTAAAGTTGAGAATAGATGGAAACTCTGCCCCTTTGATGAAAATCCGAGCATTTCTTTTAAATCACAGAGCTGAATGGTTTTCAAATAAAATTTATACTTGTAATATGGTTAGATACACAAGCAATATTTGATTGCAAGAGACAATGGAAGATATTTGGTTTCCTGCATATTTTCAGATGTCATGAAAACTCCAAAATGTACACATTTACAATTCTAGGCTCATTAGGCTAGGGGCTGTGGTTGCTATTTGTCTCAGTATGCTGAAGAAATGGATAAAATGGTGCCACAAGGACTACAAATAAATTTTAATGGTCTAACCTACTGTGAGTATGGCTGGAATATAAACAGTAAGTCAGCAGGTCTGAAAGCATCTGTGGAGATAAAAGCAAGGTTAATGTTTCAAGTCTGACATGACTCCTTTTCAGAACTGTTGCTTTAGAGCTCTTAACAGATTGCAATAGTAGCTGGTCCAGTTGTGTTTCTGGTCAGTGGTGACCATTGAGGGAGCTAACGGTGAGAGACTTAGTCCTAAGAATGCAACTGAACATCAAACAGAAGTAGTCAGGCTCTCTGGCCATTGCCTAGCACTTGTGTGACATGGATTTTGTTTATCAGTTCAAGTCTGAATAATGCCCATGTACTGTATTATAGCACCATCCCAAATCAGCACATTTGAAGGTGAGTGAATTTAATACAATGAAACGGATGGCCTCCCTAACACCTTCCTGTCCACTTCCAACCTGTCTCGCATATTCCAATGCACAGCAAAGGTGTTCAGTTGGCCATTCACACTTAAGCCTATTAAGGCACTGAAGTTGCCATTAATGACCACTTAACAGCCTCATTCCACTTCCACTATTATTTTGCAGCAGATAAATGTGGAAACAAGCTGGGTAGTCTGGTGGCTATCACTGTGTGGGCTGCTGTTGGGAGAAATGAATGGTCATCTCCTTTAGCTGTGGAGGAAACCTGCTGCATTCAGCCAAGATCAGAGCCATCCCCTTCTGGCCTCTTGGAGTCTAGGCTCCAAATTGTTTTTAACTCGGGGGCTGGCTGTAGTCCCAGCAGTAGTGACCATTGGTGATGTTGGAACTACAGAGCTGCCAGGTATCTAGACCAGCCAGCAAGCTCTCCAGGAGGTAGCTTTGTATTAGATGAGGGTTTAAGTTTCATTCTGAATCAATTAACACTCCAAGTACTAATGTTATTGTGGGATAGCTAGCTGACCACTGAGGTTTCTGTCAGGAAGGAGAGGAGTATGCTTTTCCACAAAAAGTACCTCTAAATCTTGTTGTATTTCGCATAGACTACCTCATTAACCCATAAACTGATGCTGAAGATGAAAAGTGAATGCAGTGTAAAATAACTGTCAAATAATATTGTTGGACTGGTGATAACCAATTAGTTTTTAAATGTTCTGAAGAAAGGACCTGAAACATTAACTCTGCTTTCTCTTCATAGATGCTGCCAAACCTGCTGAGTTTCTCCAGCATTTCTGTTTTGGTTAAAATGTCATTTGAAACTGCTCACAAAGTTTTCAATGCTTTGCAATGACATACATGAGAATTGTTGAATTGCTGGCAACTCATGAACTGTCAAAATTTAGCTTGGCATTATACATAACTAAACCAACATTCAACACATTTACATCTTAATTTTGTGTTTTAATCATTAGCATAGTGATTAATAAAATAATTTTAAGAGACCATCTAAAATTCCTTTATTTAAATGTTTCAGACACTATAATGAATGTATTATCAAATGATTACAGAGTTAAGAATTATTAAACTGTTCCATCTGTGCAGTCAGAGAGAGGAAGCAATACTGGACCTTGTTTTTGTCACTTCGTAACAGAATATGAGCAGGCTCATGGGAGGAAAGCTCATGGACCGATTTGGTTTCCTGTCGACTTGACTGCGTAAAGTTTCATTTAGCCTTTAATATGCTAAAGACATTGTGTGGAGTTGTAATGAGTATCAGGGGAAGGCTTCAAATTTTAAGTGACATTTTATGATCCAAACAGTGTGAAATACATAACAGCTGACTGGAAGAAAACATTTAGACATTTCCTTTCTTTTTCACTTGATGGGCTAATCAAAAATCGACGAATAGACTTTCAGGGTCATGTTGAATAAAATGTGCCTTTGGTTTCAGATTGCATATTGAATTACATGTTTCCCTATGGTACATTTTATGAGAATCCTGTATTACCAGTGCTTCATAATTAACCGGCCTTATGTAAAATTTTGGTTTAGTTGAGTCATGGAAATCTGTCCTATAGAGACTTATAAAGACAAATATATCACCAAACCACAGTTTTAAAAGTGACATGTGTTAGTTATCCTTAGGTATTTTGTTCAGGTATAATGCCTGGTTTCATTTAACATCTCCTATTTGTGGAAAGAACGAGAGGTCATCCCACCAATGAAGTTTTGTATGTGACCATTTTGAAGCAAAATATATTCAATAAAACTCATTCAGATTATATGGTTGGTTCCCTAGTGATGTGTGATACAAGGGAATCAAGCGGAGTGTGACCTGATTAGAGAAATGGGACTGAATTCTACATCAGTTTCAGCGGGTACGATGTCAGCTTGGATATACACAGTCCGTCGACTCATGCGCCTGCTTTGGATAGATTTTTTGATTTTTATATTATTTAAACGTGGGATATGGGCTAATACTTATTGTCCATCTCTAAATGATCCCTTAATGATCAATTTCAAAATGACTATCTGGCTGCTGCTTTTGAGGCTCACCACCATCCACTCTAATGTTGCTTAATTATGCAATAATATCTGGAATCACATTTTCATCTACTTTCAGTTCTGAAGAAGAGTAATATTGGACCCAAAACTATTTCTCTCAACACAGATGCTGCTGGACTTGCTGCGTTTCCATGGCACTTTCTGTTTTTATTGAAACTGTATAACCCACGATCGCAGCAATAGTTTAATTGACTTTGAGATCCAATAGATGTCCCAGGCTTTAAATGAAGGCAAGAATAAGATTTCAATTCATAGGGTTCATTAAAAAATCAGGAAACGTAGAAGGCAACAATGTCTAGTGACTTTGATGTGAGTGGGAAAGGATTTAGTGAGATTACTTATGGTGATAAGTTAACTCCTGCATTTTGGAGAAATTGAGATTGAAGATCAGGTTGGGTACTCTGTATATTGCACTTTGGACAGGAAGACAAATTATCTCTGGAACCACAACAGTCTGTTATGAAAAGACATGCTCAGTAAGAAAGGAAGAATGGAAACGAGTTCAAAGGAAGCATTATCCAGGAACAGAGTGTACAAGAAAAGTTTCATGTTCTTTGATCTTTCGCCAGCACATTTCTTCTGCAGTTGAAGTTATGTCTAACTTAATCCTTCTGGAAGAAGATCTGCTTACTGGACATGTCATCATCCTTTATCAATGATTGCAAACGTCATCTCTTCCTTCTACCACTTTGCCAGCATATTCCTCCAAAGGGTATCAAATCTCCCAGTCAGTTATCTCTCACTGATGGGAGTGTGCCAACTTAGCTCTGATGACACCAGTCCAAATATACAGACATGTTGTTCTGTTTCACTATCTGGTTTCCACAAGTGCACAAACTCATCAGCTGCATTGTGGGGAAAACTTGTGACCCCCGTTATCTTCTAGGAGTATGTGTCATCGCAAGGAGTCAACTTCATTAATCTCCAGCTGGTGTGCAAACAAAATCTTGTGTAAGTGTGTACTCGATGTCTGGAAGCTGTCATGACTTTTTGATCCTGTGACAATCCAGACTCCCTTTCCTCACTAGATATCAGTGGTTGCTGCTGAGAAACAAGGTACATCTCTTCAAAGTTGGCTGATGGCAGCCATGAGAAACACAACAAATGAAACCCAAGGTGGTACAACGGAAGCAACATAACTGCCCAATATTTTATTGATTTCTTATGTTCAATATAAGCTTCAGGTGCATGCACTGATCTGAAGGCATCATTCATCACTTGCTAGCCAGGATCTCCAGAATTATCCAAAAACACGCTATTTTGGGCTCGAATTGTTATCTCTATTTCTTTGTCACACTCCACAGCGGCTGCCAGACTTGCTGAGTATCTCGAGCACTAACTTAGTTATTTTAGATATGAGTTCCCAGAGTACTCGGCTTTTATTGTCAGAATGATTATCGTGTGCTGAGCGCTGCTCAACACTGCCCAGCTTCAAAGATCAAATTACAAGGAGGAACAAGGTGCAGAGCACATATCACCCGTGGGCGAAATCTCTGAGGAGGAGGAAATGGCAACACTGAAAGAACCAGACACCCACATCTTGCACCCAAAGCAAGGCATTCCATTATAGCTGTAAGTTTCAGTTACTTACCAACATTGGACCCAACTGGATTGAGAAGTTAAGTTAACACTTGGAAAACAAGAATGGCAATACAGAGAAGTGACACAAAGTAATGAATTTTATGAACAAATTCCTATAGGGGCCATGTGGGTTATGGTGAAAAACTGCATAGAATTGCACAAAAAGTCCAATGATGCCTTTCTCACCATTGGAACTGACTTGTTAAATTATTAAATAATGTTCCTGACATTGAGATGAGATTCTCAATAGGCAGCAGTGGGTCGCTTCTTAAGGGAGATTATTGTTTGTTAAGGATTTATTAGATTGCAAATCTGTGTTCATTGATCTACAGATTTATACCTGATCTTTCACTGCAAGCAAACCAGAGGTTGACAGTTCTTGACCAGGAAGGCAGAGCAGGTACTTGCTGAATTCAGCTCACTGCTTTCTCATCTAGGTTAGCATCTTGGACAACAGAGACCAACATCTCAGGGCATATTCCATGGGCACAGGTCACAATCACCCATATTCATGGCTACTGGCAACTATCATTTGTCAACTTCTGAGAATCCTCAAAGCACATCTCCAATCCACTTATAATACGCGCCTGAACTTCGATGCTGCCCTTTGGGGTGGGCACTGGCAATTCTCACTTCTGATCTTTTCCATGTCCACTCAATCCAGGCCTCTTAGTATTAAGTAACTGAGATTCCCCCTCATCCTTCTAAACTCCATTGAATACAAGCCCTAAGTCCTCAACTGTTCCTCATATGACAACCTTTTCATCCCGCAATCATTTGTATGAATATCTTCTGAAACCCCTCAAAAGCCATTATATCCTTCCTTAGATAAAGGGCCTAAAACTGCTCTCAATATTCCAAATGCAGTCTGACAAAGCCTTATACAGGCTAAGCAATACATCTTTGCTCTTGTGTTCCAGTCCTCTTGAAATAAATGGTAACATTGCATTTGCCTTCTTCGGTGCCAAATGAAGCTTTTTGATTTGATTTATTATCACGTGTACCAAGAAACAGTGAAAAGTATTGGACACTCTGGAGGCAGGAAACATGTTTCCACTGATGGGTGAGTTCCAAACCAGAGGACACAACTTAAAGATACAGGGTAGATCATTTAGGACAGAGATGAGGAGAAACGTCTTCACCCAGAGACTGGTGGCTGTGTGGAATGCTCTGCCCCAGAGGGCAGTGGAGGCCCAGTTTCTGGATTCATTTAAGAAAGAGTTGGATAGAGCTCTCAAGGATAGTGGAATCAAGGGTTATGGAGATAAGGCAGGAACAGGATACTGATTAAGGATGATCAGCCATGATCATATTGAATGGTGGTGCAGGCTCAAAGGGCAGAATGGCCTACTCCTGCACCTATTGTCAATTGTCTATTGTATTGTTTTGTGTGCTAACCAAACAAATCTTGCATAAGTGTATCAGGGTAATAGAAAAGAATGTAGAATATAGTGTTAAAGCTGCAGAGAAGGTGCAGAAAAAGATTAACTCAATGTATGAAAAGTCTTTTCATAAGTCTGATAACATCAGGAAAGAGGCTGTTCTTAAATCTATTGCTATGTGTTTTCAACTTTTGTATCTTCTGCCTAATGGAAAATGGTGGAAGAGAATATAGCTGGGGTGGGGGCCTTTGATAATGTTGGCTGCTTTCCCAAGATGGCAGCAATATAGACAATAGAAGAAAGATTGATTTTTGTAATAAGCAGGGCTGCATTCACAATTCTCTGTAGTTTCTTGTGATCTTGTGAAGAGCATTTGGCATGCTTTGATGCAATTGGATCTGATGCTTTCTATGGTGCATCTATAAAAATTGATAAGAGTCAATGTGGACAAGTTGAATTTCCTTAGAGATTTCTGAGGAAGTAGAGACATTGGTGCACTTTCTTGACTGTAGAGTCAATGTGTTGGACCAGGATAGAATGTTGGTCATATTCACTGTCAGGAACTTGAAGCTCTCCACCCTCACAATTACCATTGATTTGAATCTTGGTCATATTCAGTGAAAAACTCCCTTGATGTCAAACATTGCTACTCTCACTTCAACACTGATGCACTGAGGCTGCAATGTGTGCTATCTACAAGTTGCACCATAGCATTTCACCAAGACTTCTTCGATAGCATCTGCAAAATGCCTGACTTCTACCCCCTAAGAAAAACAGGGAAACAGGTGCATAGGACAATATAATTTCTAAATTCCCCTCCAAGTAACGTAACATTCTGATTTGGAACAGTATCATCATGCATTCGACACAATTGGGTCAGAATTCTGAAACTTCCAACCTACAGATGGGTTGAGAACATGATTCACCAGCATTTCCACACGGGCAATTGGAGTGGTGCAACAAATGTTAGCTTTTTCAGTGATTCAAAATTAAAGACAACACATAGTGCACCTATGGCATCACCCCATTGCCTGTCTGTGAAGAGTCCCAGTGCAAAACTTTTTTTTGATGTATCAATGGCCATAAAAGAAATTGAGAGGGAGCAGCCACATATAATCCCTCCTGCCTCAATTCAAACTTGAACTTTAAGTGTTGTGATTAGGAATATCTTTCCTTTTAACTTTAGGAACAATTATCAATCAGAATTGTAATCATTTTCTGGATTCCTTTTTTAAAAGCTGCAAGTTTTCCAATATATTTATATGGGATCATGATCTGTTATAAATATAAGAACAATTTTTTTCCATTGTACTTTTCCCTGATAATGATTACAACTGTCAGTTTGCTTATTGTTCACCCATGTACTGGAGTTTAGCCACTGTAAATAACATATTGCATTGCTTACAGTGAGTCCGAGGTTATTCTGTTGCAATGACTGTGATGCTGGAACGTGGAATTGGGGAGGATGCATATCCTACAGAAAATATTTGGATAAAGGTTTGGAAGAGATTTCTCCAGAAACAGTGAAATAAATATTTTGTGATTGCTCTTGTATAATAGATGTTCCTTGCCAACTGAAAATAAAGAAGCTGAAACAATTATTTTGTGCACTAGATTTACATTAACATTTAACATTTAAGTTACGTTTTCTATAGAAAAGACCTACTGAATATATAAAATCCTGGTTTATTCTTTTCCGGCTTGGTTATCCACTTTTTGTCTTTCCTTCTTTACCATAGATCTTTGAAGGAGCTAAAGAATCAGCAAGATCATGATAAGGGATTTGCAAACTTAGGCAGGGTTTTGAACTTAGCGTCTTTGAAGACAGGCATTCAGTTGAGGTCGGAGAGAAAGGTTGATAGTGAACAAATGCACAATGCTGAGTGTGCACCACTTGCTGTAGACCAAAATGCAGTCAGTCAGCATTTAGGTTAAGTATGAAGCATGTGAGGCATGCATTTGACAATTCAGCTCCTAAAAGTGTAGTTAATAACTTTTTTGAGTTGACAATGTTGCAGAGGTGAATTTAAAACAATCCATTTTGTAGAATCCCTACAGTGCAGATAGAGGCCATTTGGCCGATCGAGTCTGCACCAACCCTCTCTGCATCCCACTCAGACTCAACCCCATGTTTTACCATGGCTATTCCACCTAGCCTGCGCATACAGAGTAATGTAGCATGATCAATTCACCTAACCTGTATATCTGTGGACTGTGGGAGGAAACTGGAGGACTCAGCAGAAACCCACAGAGGCAAAAGTGAGGACTGCATATGCTGGAAATCAGAGTCTACATTAGAGTGGTAATGGAAAAGCACAGCAGGTCAGGCAGCATCTGAGGAGCAGGGAAATCGACATTTCCGGCAAAATTCCTTAATCAGGAATGAAGACATGGAGGCTCCGGAGTGGAAAGATAAATGGGAGTGGGTGGTGCTGGGCAGCAGGTAGCAAAGAGTACAATAGGTAGATGGGGGTGGGAATGAAAGTGATAGGTCAGGGAGGGGGGGAGGAACAGATAGGTGGGAAGGAAGATTGGCAGGTAGGACAGGTCATGAGGATGGTGCTGAGCTGGAAGGTTGGAACTGGGGGAGAGGAAATGAGGAAACAGGAGAAGTCCACATTGATGTCCTGGGGTTGAAGGATTCCAAGATGGAAGATGAGGTGTTCTTCCTCCAGGCGTCAGGTGGTGAGGGAGTGGCGGTGGAGGAGGCCCAGGACCTGCATGTCCTTGACAGAGTGGGAGGGGGAGTTGAAATGTTGGGCCACGGGTTGATTGGTGCGGGTGTCCTGGAGATGTTCCCTAAAGTGCTCAGCAAGAAGGCATCCAGTTTCGCCAATGTAGAGGAGAACGCATCGGGAGCAACGGATACAATAAGTGACATTGGTGCATTGGTGGATGTGCAGGTGAAATTTTAATGGATGTGGAAGGTTCCTTGGGGCCTTGAATGGAGGTGTGGGCACATTTCCTGTGGTGGCAGGGGAAGGTGCCAGGAGTGGAGGGTGGGTTGTTGGAGGGCATCTTAAACCACGTGGGAAGAGAAATTGCGGTCATTAAAGAATGGTCTTTCTGCAAAGACCATTCCCTCTGTGACTACTTGGTCAGGTCCATGACCCCAATAACCCACCCTCTCTTCCTGCTCCTCAGATGCTGCCTGACCTGTTGTGCTTTTCCAGCACCACATCTATTCCAGAAACCCACATAGACACGGAAGAATATACAAATTCTACACAGCCAGTCATGCAAGGCTGCAATCAAACCTGGGTCACTGATGCTGTGAGGCAGCAGTGCTAACCTCTGTGCCACCAAGCCCCACATTTCCAGATATATTAAGCTCAGGGCAGGATTAAACAGGACACCAAGGCTGCATTCTATCAAATTCTGTCTGAGTCATTTGCAAATGTGCCTTCTTTGAAAGACATGACAGATTGCATATACAGTCGATGGAGGACTTTTAAAACACCCAAAATGGCGAGAAAACTAAGGATAAATAAACGTCACCCATCATTGTCAATGCATCAGAAAAAACAATTTTGCTGACGATGAGATATGCCATGAATTACAAACCATCACTTACTGCCGAATTATTTCAGCCATTTTGCCATGAGCCTTAAAAAATAAGAGTTCTTTGTTAAAGGCCCAATGTATGTCATGAAATTGCTGAATTTGTGGCATCAGTAGAAGTTGAAAGTTGGGAGTGGTATTAAATGGTAAAAAGGATCCTTTAATAAGACAATATATTGTACCAACATACCATTTAAACTTGGAGACCCAGGAAAGGAAACAATGAAATTCCAGAATCACACTCCTTCAGGTGGCACATGGCTCCTTGAGGATTTTAAAATTCAAATTTTTAATGTTTTTTGTCTTGACTTTTGTTCTCTGGATATTTGTCTTTCTAAATCCAATCTCTCTCTCTCTCTCTCTCTCTCTCTCTCTGTCTTTATGCCTCTCATTTGACTGGAATTTATATTCAGTTTCATCTCTCGTATTCTCCTGTTTCTTTCTCTATTGAAAGAAGTTCATTGGTTAAGGAAATAGACTATTCATCACATTATTTATCAAAGCTCCAGATATCTCATTAACCATGTTATCCATTTGCACTTCCAGCAATTTACAGCAGAAAACAATTGCATTCGAGTCTGAAAGTTTTAGTACAACATCTGGATGGGTACTTAAATAGGAAGGGTTTAGAGGGATATGGGCCAAGTGCTGGTAATTAGGACTAGACCAGTTTAGGATATCTGGTTAGCACACACAATTTGGACTGAAGGGTCTGTTTCCATGCTATAAATAAATCTATGACTCTATGGGTGTAGTATAAAGAGCATTTTTTAAAAAAATATTTTTCTGTAATTTTATTATGGTGTAAAATGGGAAAAGGGATAATTTGAAACCAAGGTTTGTGGGAGGAATTATTGCACGTTACAAGTGACCCAGTGAAACTTATCCTGTTTTCACTGTTGCTTTGTTCAAACAGTGGTAGAAACAGTTTGCGGATGGGCTGGTGCCAAAGGGTGCGCACAAAGTGAGATCCAGACTCTTGTGAGGTGCAATGGTACTATCACTACAACTAAGCCTGAGGAGCTGTGTACAAGGCCCACCTGCTCCAGAGGATTACACACCTGAATGAGTTGATTAAAAATTTATCTAGAAAGTGAGATTTGACTGGCAACAAGTAGCCAATTGAATGATGGAGTAGTGACCATTTGTGGATGACAAAGGCCAGCAGCTTGGTTACAACTAGCTGAATGGGTAGCTGAATGGCTAGGAGTGTGAATGATACTGGCAGAAGCCTTCAGAGCTCTGGCTTAGGAGTAAAATGTCAAAAGCGTGAAGAAAGCTAGTTTATTTTCCCTCAACAGTTTCTGTAAGTGATGGATTTAGGCAGTAACTAAGACATTGCAGTTAATGTATCAATTATAAAGTCATCCAGCTGACTCTTTGGTCCAACTCTTCCATGCCGACCAGTTATCCTAAATTAATCCCATTTGCCAGAACTTGGCCCATATACCTTTAAAACCTCCCTATTCATTTACCCATCCAAATGCCTTTAAAATATTGTAATTGTACCAACCTCCACCACTTCTTCTGGCACCATGCACCATCATCTGTGTGAAAATGTTTCCCCTTAGGTCCCTTTTAAATCTTTCCCCTCTCAATTTAAATCCTATGCCATCTAGTTTTGGACTCCCCCACCCTGAGGAAAAGATCTTGGTATTCACTCCATCCACACTCCTTATGATTTTATAAACCTCTGTAAGGTTATGCCTCAACCTCCGATGTTCCAGTGAAAATAGTGTCAGCCCATTCAGCCCCTCCATATAGCTCAAACCCTCCAACCCATGCAACATTCTAATAAATCTTTTCTGAACCCTTTCAAGTTTCACTCCTTCCTAAAGCAAGGAGACCAGAATTGAATGCAGTATTCCAGTAGTGGCCTAACCAATGTCCTATACAGCTGCAACATAACCTCTCAACTCCTATACTCAATGCACTGACCAATAAAGGCAAGCATACCAAATATTTTCTTCACTATCCTATCTAGCTGGGACTCCACTTGCAAAGAAATATGAACCTGCACTCCAAGATTTCTTTGTTCAGCAATACTCCTCAGGACCTTACTATTAAATGTCCTGCCCTGATTTGCCTTTCCAAATTGCCTGTGCCTCTTGTGAAAAGCACCTGGACAAGAAGGATAGACAGATAGCAAGTCATGATAAGCAAAAGGATCATCTCAGCAAAGCCAATGGACAGGGATTTCACAGTAATTTTCCTTTGACCCATGACACCAATGTTTTTTGCCTGCCTGTAAATATAGAACACAGAACAATACAGCGCAGAACAGGCCCTTTGGCCCTCGATGTTGCACTGACCTCAGCTCATCCCCCTACACTATTCCACAATCATCCACATGCAGGGAGTTTTAGAAGGAGGTTAAAGCTTTCACTGTAAGTACTTTATGTCAACAGTTCATAGATTCTAACCTCAGGTAAACAACTATTTATTTGTAATAAGTAGTCATTCTTGGTAAGTAAAAAAACTTGGGCTGTTAGCCTGGTTCAAACAAATAAGTAAGTTGGGGAATCCTCAGTATTTCATTAAAACATTAACACTTAGTGAAAACTCTGGAATAGTAGGGCTTGATATCCAGTGTCCTACCCTAGTGAGTAGTGATACCAGTAAGCACCATCACCAGGATTCTGCCCGAGATGTAGAATTTTAGTTACGAGGAGAGATTGATAGACTGGGAGTGTTTTTCTTGGAGCAGAGGAGGCTGAGAAGGTATATGATTGCGATGTATAAAATTATGAGGAGCGTGGATAGAGTAAAGCAGAAGGAACCTTCTCAAAAAATGTTGCACTGGAAAAGCATAACAGGTCAGGCAGCATTAGGGGAGCAGGAGAATTGACGTTTCAAGCACAAGCCCGTCATCAGGAATGTGGGGACAGGGGATGAGGGGCTGACAGATAAATAGTTGGATTGAAGTGGAGCTGGGGGAAAGGTAGCTTGGAAAGTGACAGTTGGATGGAGGTGGAGGGTGGAGTGATAGATTGGAGGGAAGGGTGGAGCAGAGAGGTGGGAAGGAAGATGAACAGGTAGGATAAGTTAAGAGGGCAGTGCTGAGTTGGAGGGTTGGATCTGAGATGAGATGGGGGGAGAGGAGATGAGGAAACTGGTGAAATTGACTTTGATGCTGTGTGGTTGGAGGGCTCCAATGTGGTAGATGAGGCATTTTTCCTCCAGGCATCCGATGGCTTGGATTTGGCAGTGCAGAAGGCCCAGCACTTGCATATCCTTGGTGGAGTGAGAGGGGAAGTTGAAGTGGTCGGCTACTGGTCAGTGGGGTTGTTTGGTGCATGTGTCCCAGAGATGTTCCCTGAAACGGTCTGCGAGATGGCCTCCTGTCTCCCCAGTGTAATGGAGACCACATTGAGAGCAATGGACGCAGTAGATGAGGTGTTTGGATGTGCAGGAAAATTTCAGGAAACGTCTCTGGGACATAATTTCAGCAATGGTCTGAACAAAATATAAAATTAGAAATCCTCAAGCAAGGTTAGAGTCCCCAAGGTTAAATCGGGGTTAGAGTCCCCAGGGTTTTAATTGTGATTGGAGTTCCCAGGGTTGTAATTGGTGTTAGAGTCCCCAGGTTTTTAATTGGGTTAGAGACCCCAGACATATAGAGTAAGAAATGGGGTGTGTGTCCCCGTGAGAAGTAAAGTGGGAAAGGGGTTAAGGTCCCCTGGAAAAAGTAGTTTCAATTCCTCAAGTGGCAAGATTTGAGGCTCCAGTGCATAAAAAAAAGGAACTTCAAAGAAAAACATTTTTTAAAAATTGGTACTTAAAGTTATTGCCTTTATCCCCCACACTCCCCTTTAGAAGTACTTTTAGGACAACATAGGGTCATTTGGAAAAAGGGGGAGAAAGTGGAGCCAGTCCCCTCGGATCCCGACAGTGAAATGCATTGACTGCCAGGGAAGCTTTGTTTGGGTTTTTGTTGTGGGAGTCTCAGTATTTGGGCTGTGGACTCAACTAGGAGAGGGGTTGGCATGGACTGTGGCGCCATGTGGTCTGCTGCGAGGGCCTTCTCTTTTTATCAGTGTAATTTCATTGAGAGGTTCTTCAGAAAAAACAAGAAACACTGAAATTAAGGTTGTACTAGTATGTGGGTTGAAAAAGGATGTTTCAATATAAATTGTGCCATGTTGAGAGTGTTTGATGTTTAAATATTTTGGTTTGTTAACATACTGGTTCAAAAAATTCTTTTAAGTGACTGTTTTGCCTTATTTGAGTCAGGAGCTCAATTCAATGTGTTTTGTGGGCTATGTAAAAGGGCAGATTTTGTTTCTACGTTAATATTATACAACATTATGTTCTTTTTTAAAATTAGCAAACATGTAACAAATTGATTAAGGACCTTGAGCCCCTGATTTGTTTGAAATTCTACAATGCCTGTTTAAAAAAACAATTGAGGTAGTGGTCATGCTTTAGCCAGATGAGAGTATTGTATTATAACATCTGTGTTTTTAATGCAAAGTGTTCACAATAAGAAGAGAGCATTTTAATTTTGATGTTTTCTCAAAATTTTAGGGAATGTTAGAGCTTGAGGCTGAACTGTTTAAGTTCTTTCAATTATTGTTAAGACTTCATTGGCCACCTTCATATTGCAAATTCAAAGAATGCTGAAATTGGCAGACACAATTTAGTGTAGTTAAATGTGTGACTGTCTTCATACTGATAACCACCATGGCAAGGAAGGAAGAGAGAGGAAATGCAAAGATACTTTCAGCAGCTAACATCACCTCTAGAGTTTCTCAGGTAAAGCACGCATTTGGACCACTGCCCACCCCTCCACAACCTGCTCCAATGAATTCAATCAGCTCCCTGGTCATGAGCATGAAAAATGAAGAAGCTAACAACAGTGAAGAGGAGGTGCATACACTTTTGTCAGAGGCCTTCCTACGGATATTAAGTCACGTGAGCTTTACCCTCTCTTTCAATCAATCAAGGGATATGAAGGTTCACTGATCAAGCACCTATCAAAACAGCCAGTTGGCGTTGTTACATTGAACAGCAGAGTGGGAGCATAAGCAGCAAAGAATGCTCCGTTCACTTAGCCTGCTGCTACAGCTGCTGCACGCTCAGATCCTCCATCTGAAGCATCGCCACAAGGATGGAAGTCTTGTCAGTTTTGTTAAGTAGTTATCTGCCTTTACCCAAGAATTCAGATTTCTCCATGGAGTGGTGTGCAAGGACAGACTGAATTTTGTTTTCAGGTCGGACTTTACTGAAAGAGATTTTGGATAACTGTCTTATTTTCACTCAACTTGGAGGGGGTGGAGTGGTCACTAAGTACTGTGGATTTAAGAACTTTACTGGTGAACTTTTTTCCATGTGGGATGATTCTGCAAATTCTATTTACTATATGGACTCATAATTTTTGTTGTTATAATCACTGCATGTTATGTATCAATAACCTGCTTAAATATTGGCTGTCAGAGTCTGGTTATCATGGAATGATAAAAGGGTGGAATGTAATTTTAAAGCGTTAAATTGTACTATCTCTCTGGACATTAATGTGACGTTAAAGGGTTAAACTGTACTGCCTTTAGATGGGGACGGACATTCATGCAGAAATGTGGATGACTCACATTTCATTTGGCCAGCCATTTACTACTACTCTCCCACTATTATCAAATTAAACTCTCACTCAGTCCCTTCCATTCAAAAATGCTTTCATAGCCATTCCCAAAACTAAGACATATCACATCTACATTGTCTTGGGGAATCACAGTGTCTGGAAATTGTTTGCATAATGTTTCCCCAGGATTAGGGCATCTACATTTATACCACCTCTGAGGATGACCTCATCCAACCATTGTAACTGGGGTAACATGTGGTTATTGGGGGGAATGGCTAGAGTGATCAGATTACCATCTGACCTCGATAAAGGGGATGTGTTTTCTTTGTTCTAAGCCTCTTTGAGTCGACTTTGCAAGCCTGTGAAGAGGGTCAAAGGGGGTTACCTAGCTTGTACAGGCTTTAATAAGCTTTAACTGTTTGCAGAAGTTGGTGTGTGTGAATTGCAGCTCATGTGTGAAAACTCGGGAAAATAACCTAACACAGGTTACACAATTGGGAAAGTGAATAAGTGGCTTAATTGCTGACAGCAAGGTAGAAAGCCCCAAATATTCAAGAAATGTACGCAATAGGTTTGCCTACTTCAACAAAAAGCTACATCCAGAATGAAAAAAATTATTCCACTGACACAAATTGGGAATGTGGTGCATACAATTCCATGGAAGACACCACTAAAAAGAGGCAAAGCTCGTGCCTAAGATCATGTAAAGAAATGCCTGCTATAACAAGAACCATGTCAGCAGCAACAAATGATATCAACAAAGTTCTGCATGAAAGACCCTCCAGTTCAAGGCAAAAAAATTATAGATCTCAAACCATCAGGGAGATAGCCCAAGTCAACCAACTTCTACTCAACAAAGTACCATTATTCCACATCCAAAGTGATCACATTTAAGGAAAATAGTGAAACTTCCAGATTGTCTGAATTTGTGAATTCAAAGATTGGGGTAGATGGGGTAAGGATTAATGTAAATATATTAATAAATGTAAGTCCCATCTGCTCCAGAGGTATTTAATAACATGAACAGGTTGATTAAAATATGCATAAATAATGTATAACAGTGTAATAATTATGGGCAAACAGACTTAGAGTGCGTGTTATATATGAGTCTGAAGGAGCTAATATTTCATTGAATGTAGTATGCATGATGCCTGGGGGCTTAATCAGAGTAAAGACAGGTCTGGCAAGAGACTAAATTAAAGCTAGTGCGCTCCTAACAGTCTGTATAGTAACATAGATCATATTCATGTCATCTGTAAAAAGTTGTAATAATTCACTAAATTTCTTCTCAGTTACTCAATAAGACTCTTCCATATGAACCAGTAGGTAGCTATCCTCATCCATCCGAAACCATTTTAGGCTTGCAAAATCCCAAACGTATAACAGAAACTAACCAGAGTTGAACATTGAGGAAGTAATCTAATCAATGGTATCAATCCAGCAAACTCTGGGCAATTATTTAAGTAGATAGATTGATCTATTGAACTTCAGATGGCTTACCTCAAAGCTTTGCTGAAGTGAGAAATTTTGCTTCAGAATTAGAAACATTTCTAAATTTAGAACAGTTCTGCATGCCCATTGTGAAATTCATGATAATCTCTCATAAATCCACCGATATAATGGGCACAATTTCAAAACAGGAAAAACTAAATTAGAGAACTTTACCAACATCTTGTAAAATAGTCTTCAGAGGTGGTATGTTTGTGGAAGTGAATTTATTTTTGCTTTGAGTTCCAGACAATAGAAATCAGGATAAATTAGATAACTAGAACAGAAGTAGGAATCCATTGAATGTGTGTGTGTATATTCAATGTTTTGGATGGCCGGCATGTAGTTAGTTCTAGAATTAGCTTAATAGAACCTGATTGTGGAAAATAAATATGTTTCATCCAGTCCAACACCATATATTAATCTAGCCACACTTTTAATTAATATTCTTGTTATTGTGAGAAATCTATTGTCTTCTGACGCACTTAACTTTATGTCAAGAAAGAAATGAATTAGCATGCTCTATGTGTTTCATTTTGGTAAACAACATAAAGGAACTCAGCTGAAGCATGTTCATGAAAAAGCTAACCTGTCTTTCTCTTCAGGCACTGATCAACCTATTGAAAGATTTTAACTTGAAAAATAAGAAAATTTATTTCGAATAGAATGGTAAAATGTTGAAAATTTGAAACCCAATTCCAACATGCCTCCAAATTAATACCTGGTTTTAACATAGGTAAGGTTATTGGGGGCAATTTACATGATCTAACTTCCTCTGGAAGTTAGTACTAGGTAAACATTTTTCATCTTAAATCTGAAACGGATAAATATTAATTCATTAAAAATATTAAGGGGTATGGAGAAAGGCAGCTATGTAGAGTTAGGAACAGATCAGCTATGCTTGGATACATAGTTAAACGGTAGTTTTATTTAAACTTGTTCAAGTATGCATTGACACAGCAAATATGGTAAAGAGTAATGGGGGTTTAGCCAGTTTTTAAAAATAGAATATATTTTGAAAAATAGACAGTAGACAATATTTGCATTCAAATGTTCCTAGGTCCTGCAGAACATGAATTATAATAAGTTACAGCTAGCAATTAGAAAGAAAAATGGTATATTAACCTTTGTTTATAAAGAAATTGACATCTAATATGAAATAAACATTACAATTATAAAGATCATTTGTGAGAACATCCTGGAGAATTGTGCAGATTTGGTCTCCTTACCTAAGGAATGCTATACTTTCCCTACAGGATAAGAAACAAAGAATCACTGGACAGGATTTTAGGATAGGGACTGAGTAGACCAGGCCAACATTCCGTACAGTTCAGGCTAACCATTTACGACTTACATGAGCAGCAAATGTTTCATTTGAAGGATTGTGAACTTTTGAATAGTCTACTCCAAAAAGCTGTAGATGTTCAGATTGTATTCAAGACCAGAGGTTATTAAAGTTTTAGACACTAACAATTTAAGGGGTATGTCTGAGAAGGTGAAGTTCAACAAGAAATTGTCATGGTCTTGTTGAATAGTGGAGCTGTGTTGAAGGGTCAGATAGCCTGCCTCTTCTCCTTTTTCTTATGTTTTTATATTTTAGAACTAGACCCTGTTCCTTGAGTTCTGGTATCTTTTGGATTCCCCGATATTATAGTTATATTTTGGTCCTGCCAAGGAAAAAGCAGGAGCAAAGCCTAAAAGGAGATTATAGCAACTGCAAAGAACTCTCCATAGACAGATAAGGGCTTATTGTAGCTTTCCCTCTGTGCTTTCTTTGTTGCCATTGCTTACCTCATGTTGAAGACTTCAGCTGCTGTCAAGGTTTCCTGTGCTGCTTAACATCAAATTCCTGCAGTGCTTTACCCCTTCCATGATCTGAGCAAATTACCTGGTGTTGCAGTTATGATCCCAGTCCAGGATTGTCAAGACTTTCTGACTGGACAATCATGACTTTCTATGCGGCTGCAGGAATACTGTTTGGAGCTTGCCACCCACGTCTGGTGTTCCAGAACTCGTAAAATGGTTTTGAATTCTAGTGGGGGGGTAGAATGATGAGGAGAACACTTGTCCTCATTGTATCAGCATTCCTCGAAGGATAATTTCAGCCAATGAATCTTTAAAGAATGGAGAAGTCCAATTATACAATACCCTTCACTTCTTAACAACAAACAAAATTAAGCAGTAAGTTTTTGAGTAGGAATATATCAAACAGAAGATCAAGTAAACTAGGGGTCACAGTTTAAGAATATTGAATATGCCATTTAGGAAATGGGATGTGGAGACATTTCTCCACGCAGAGAGTGGTGAGCCTGTGGAATTCTCTGCCACAGGAAGTGGCTGAATCCCAAAACATTGAATGTTTTCAAGAAAGAATTAGATATAGTTCTTAGGGCTAAACGGATCAATGATACAGGAAGAAAGCAAGAGCAGGGTACTGAGTTGAATTATTAGCCATGATCATACTAAAAGGTGGGGCAGGCTTGAAGAGCTGAATTGGCATACTTATATCATGTTTTCTACATTTCTCACATTGTGGGAGACAGAGTGTAAGGGAGATTCTGGCTTTTACAATGAATATTCAAGAACTAAATTTAAAAATGTATTCAAATAAAGCTGCAGAGGTGCTTTCAGCCCACACAGAACACAAGTAAACATACGATTGGTGCACAGTTAGTTTATTGACTCAAACTATAAAAGAAGGACATTTAGTCACACTGTATTATAGCTCAGATTTTATGTTTGACTTGTCTCTTAAATGTTGGCTCCACATCAACCAGTTTCATGTCGGACCTGAATATGTTTATTATTCCACTCTTAACATACAATACCCTTTTCTCTTTCCAACAAAAACCGCAAACAATTTACCCAAATTTTTTCCAACATTTTTCCTAAAATAGTTGCTTTTAAAACTAATTAAAAGGAACAGTTTACTCAAAACAGATAACAAGGTTTATTATTTTGTTCTTTTATAAAGCCTTATTTCAAATTTAAAACAAGAAAATAGTAAGTACATCCGACATGGGTTTAAGATGCCCAGAGTTCTCATTTAATTTTCTTAGACTGTTGCACAACAAAAGTGAGCCATTTGGTCCATCATGCCTGAGCCAGCATTTTGAAAGAGCTAAAAGAAAGACTAATGCCCATTCCTTCTCCACAGCACTAGAAATATTTCTTTAATAGTATATATCTAATTCTCTATTGAAAAATTACTATTGATTCGCTTTCAAGATTCTTTCAGACAGTGTATTCCAGGATTCCAGGTCATAACTCATTAAGAAAAATGATTCTCTGCATTTTCCTTCTTGAGAAGTTTCCTAATTTAAATTTAATTTGTGACCTTTGATTATCAACCCACCAAAACCTGGAAACAGTTTTTTCCATGTTTACCTCATCAAAACTTCTCGTAATTTTGAATTTCTATTCAGTTTCCCCTTAACCCTCTCTTCTCTAGTGAATATCATACCAGGTTCTCCACAAAACTAAATTCATCTCCACTGGTGTCATAATTATGTCATTAATTTATGGCTAATTTATTTTGCAAAATCACTGGAGACAGGGAGAATACCCGAGAACTGGGAAACGGCTAATGTAAAACCTATGTTTAAGAAGGGAGGGAGACAGAAGACAAAAAATTGTAGGCTGTTTAGCCTTGTTAAGATTTTAGAGTTGTTATTATGGATGACATTGCTCAGTAGTTTGAAGTACATGGTAAAAAAAAGGATACAGTCATTATGGCTTTGTGAAGGCTGGTCATGCCAGACAAATCTGTTAGAATTCTTTAAGGAGATAACGAGCGAGGTAGACAAAGGAAAGTCCGTCAACATAATCGACTTGGATTTCAAGAAGGTCTTTTGGCAAAATGTTGCACAAGAGGCTGATAAATAAGATAAAAATCCCATGTTGAAGACTTCAGCTGCTATCAAGGTTTCCTGTGCTGCCGAACATCAAATTCCTACGGCGCTTTATCCCTTTCATGCTCTGAGCAAATTATCTGGTGGTGCAGTTATAACCCCAGTCCAGGATTGTCAAGACTTTCTGAGTGGACAATCTTGACTTTCCATGCGGCTGCAGGAATACTGTTTGGAGCCTGCCATTCACATTTTATGTTCCAGAACTTGAAAAATGGTTTTGAATTCTAGTGGGAGTAGAATGGTGAGGAGAAGACTTGCCCTCATTGTATCAGAACTCCTAGAAGGATAAATCAGCCAATGCATCTTTAAAGAATAGAGCAGTCCAGTTATACAGTACCATTCACTTCTTAACAACAAACAAAATTAAGCAATAAGTTTTTGAGTAGGAATGTATCAAACAGAAGACCAAGTAAACTAGGGGTCACAGTTTAAGGATATTGAGTAGGCCATTTGGGACTAGCATGTAGAGAAATATTTTCACCCACAGAGTGGTCAGCCATGGTATTAGAGGCAAGATATTGGCATGGATAGAGGATTGACTGACCAGGAGAAGTCAGAGAGTGAGGTTAAAAGGGTCATTTTCCAAATGGCAACCAGTTCTGCAGTGGTCAACGTTGAAACCAGAACTATTCACATTATCCATAACAAAGAAACTGTTAGCATTGTTGCTAAATTATGCTGATGACACAAAGGTGGGTGGAGGGACAGGTAGTGTTAAATAAGTAGGGAGGCTGCAGAAGGATGTGGACAGGCCAGGAGAGTGTGAAAAGAATGGTAAATGGAACATAATATGGGTAAGCATGAGGTTATGAATTTTGGCAGGAAGAATAAAGGCATAGACTCTTTTCTAAATGGGGAAAGTCTTTAGAAATCTAAAGCACAAAGAGACCTGGGAGTCCTAGTTCAGAATTCTTTTAAGGTTAACATACAAGTTCAGTAGGCAGTTAGGAAGGCAAATGCAAAGTTAGCATTCATTTCAAGAGGTTAGAATAGAATGGCAGGGATATACTGCTGATGTTATAGAAACCTCTGGTCAGGCTGCATTTGGAATATTGTGAGTAGTTTTGGACCCCATATCTATGGAAAACTATGCTGCTCTTGGAGAGGGTCATTGGAGATTTACAAGAATGAACTGGGGATGAAGGACCTGTTATATAAGGAGCAGTTGAGGTTTCTGGGTGTGTATATGGAGTTTAGAATGATGAGGGGGGATCCGATTGAAACTTACAGAATACTGAGAGGATTGGATAGAATGGACGTAGAGAAGATGTTCCACTGGTAGGAAAGACTAGGGCCTAAGAGCACGGCATCAGAGTGAAGAGAGGACCCTTTATAACTGAAACTAGGAGAAATTTCTTTAGTTAGAAGTTATTGAATCTGTGCAGCTCATTTGCCACAGAGGCTATGGAGGCCAAGTCAATCAAGAGTATTTAAGACAGATACAAGTTCTTGATTAGTAAGTGGATCAAGGGATATAGAGTGCAGGCAGGAGAATGTGGTTGAGAAACATATTTGCATAGACTCGATGGACTGAATGGCCTAATTCTGCTCCTATCTTATGGTCTCATTTTAGGAAAAAAAACATTGAAAGGCCAACATTTTTAGTATAAAAGTTCTAATCTGACTGTAACTTGGTCACCTATCTATAACATTGTGAGTTCTATCTGGATTTCAGCATATCACATTCACATAAGTAAAAGCTCTGATGAAACTAAGTCCCTGGATGACTCATTATGAGAATGTAACTTTGACGCAGACCAGAACAAAAGGTAAGAACCACAGGTGAGCGATGAGCTATCTTCAAAATCCCATTGCTTATTGTAGAATGTGACTTTGCTATTTGCACAGATCACCCAGCCAATTTGCTTGTCAGCTAAAGAGGATTTAAATGGACTCTTTTCATGATAGTGACTCTACCTCAAGTCCACCTTACACAAATATATGTCACAATATGTCCAAACAAGTTGATTAAAAATAAACTATAGACCAGTGAGCCTGACATTGGTGGTGGGCAAGTTGTTGGAAGGAATCCTGAGGGACAGGCGGTACATTTTTTTGGAAAGGCAAGGACTGATTAGGGATAGTCAACATGGCTTTGTACGTGGGGAATCATGTCTCGCAAGCTTGATTGAGTTTTTTGAAGAAGTAACAAAGAGGATTGATGAGGGCAGAGCGGCAAATGTGATCTATGTGTGGACTTCAGTAAGGCGTTTGAAAGGTTCCCCATGGAAGACTGATTAGCAAGGTTTGATCTCATGGAACACAGGGAGAACTAGCCATTTGGATACAGAACTGGCTCAAAGGTAGAAGACAGTGGTGGTGGAGGGTTGTTTTTCAGACTGGAGGCCTGTGACCAGTGAAATGCCACAAGGATCGGTGCTGGGTCCAGTACTTTTTGTCATTTACATAAATGATTTGGATGCGAGCATAAGTGGTACAGTTAGTAAGTTTGCAGATTACACCAAAATTGGAGGTGTAGTGGACAGGGAAGAGGGTTACCTCAGGTTACAACAGGGTCTTGACCAGATGGACCAATGGGCTGAGCGATGGCAGATGGAGTTTAATTCAGATAAATGCGAGGTGCTGCGTTTTGGAAAGCAAATCTTAGCAGGACTTATACACTTAACGGTAGGGTCCTAGGGAGTGTTGCTGAACAAAGAGACCTTGGAGTGCAAGTTCATAGCTCCTTAAAAGTGGAGCCACAGGTTGATAGGATAGTGAAGAAGGTGTTTGGTATGCTTTCCTTTATTGGTCAGAGTATTGAGTACAGGAATTGGGGGATCATGTTGCAGCTATACAGGACATTGGTTAGGCTACTGTTGGAATATTGCATGCAATTCTGGTCTTCTTCCTATCGGAAAGATGTTGTGAAACCTTAAAGGGTTCAGAAAAGATTTACAAGGATGTTGCCAGGGTTGGAGGGTTTGAGCTTCAAGGAGAGGCTGCACAGGCTGGGGCTGTTTTACCTGGAGCATCGGAGGCTGAGGGGTGACCTTATAGAGGTTTACAAAATTATGAGGGCATGGATGGGGTAAATAGGCAAAGTCTTTTCCCTGGGGTTGGGGAGTCCAGATTTAGAGGGCATAGGTTTAGGGTGAGAGGGGAAAGATATAAAAGAGACCTACGGGGCAACCTTTTCACAGAGAGAGTGGTATGTATATGGAATGAGCTGCCAGAGGAAGTTGTGGAGGCTGGTACAATTGCAACATTTAAGAGGCATTTGGATGGGTATATGAATAGGGTTTGGAGGGATATGGGCCAGGTGCTTGCAGGTGGGATTAGATTGGGTTGGGATATCTGGTCGGCATCGACGGGTTGGACCGAAGGGTCTATTTCCATGCTGTACATCTCTATGACTCTATGACTGTAAATAGAGTAAGCAAAAGTTAAGCTGCTAGACAAAGTGCAATTCCACCTGGAACTATCCCAGAAATTAATGGCAGGGGATATTTAGTCTGGAGAAAGTTTCTGTTCATCCAGCATTGCTTGTTGGACAAGCAGTCTGACAATGTAGAGACAGTAAAGAGGTTGAAAGAAGGAGTGGTAAAGTAGAGCTAACTGTATATATGGAAACAATGTGCCTTTGGATGATGTTACTGAAAAATAACATGTAGATGGGAAATGGGAAGGATAAATTGTTAAGGGTTAGGGTTGGGGTAACTTTGCTGGAGGATAGGGAAATGAACTCTCTGGCTATAATTAGATAGATATGAGTTAAACCAGGTGAGTGCAGTCTCATCCAGCAGGTCTGTCAGAATCCATGGATTCAAATCTCCAGCACTCGCTGTCCCTACTTTTATTGTGACAGTGAAGAAGCCTTAGAGAATGTAATGTGATCAATCATGTCAAAGGTTGATGAAATGCCGAGAAGGTCAAGCAGGGATAAGTTACCTTTGTTACAGGCCCATAGAATGTTAATTAAGACTTTGCTAAGAGTAGTTTTGGTACTATGGCAGGACAAAAGTCTGACTGGAGGTATTCAAATGTGAAGTTCCAAGAAGGATAATCCTGGTTTGGGAGGAAATAACGTTCAAGGAAATGACAGAGAGGCTGAAAATTGGCTAACAGTTTGTAAGAATTGAGGTATCAAAGATTTTCTTTGAGGCAAATGTGAAGGTGAGACCAATAATGCTTGAGGAACCAGAACCATTAAGAATATCAATTAGCAGAACTAAGAAGAGCAGTAAGATCTTCACTTAGATGATACCTATACCCTTCTGTGTAAAACAAACTTGCCTCAGATATCTCTTTTAAACCTCCTCCCTCTCACCCTAAATCTATGCCCCAGTATTTGACATTCCCACTCTGGAAAAAATACTCCCACTATCCACCTGTCCGTGCCACTCATTACTTTATATACTCAATTAGGTTACCTCTCAGCCTCCAACAAAAACTATCAAAGTTTGTCTAACCTCTCCTTATGGCTAATAGACTCCAATCCAGACAACATCCTGGTAAACATCATTTGCACTCTCTACAAAGCCTCCACATCCTTCCTACAGTGTGGTGACCAGTACTGTACATAATACTCCAAATGTGGCCTAACTGAAGCTTTATACAGGTGCAACATTTCTTGCTAACTTTTATACTCAGTGCCCCAACCAATGAAGACAAGTGTGCTGAATGTTTTCTTTACCACCTTATTCACTTGTGATGCCACTTTTAGGGAGCTATGGACTTGCACTCCAAGATCCCTCTGAATATCAATACTCCTCAGAGTCCTGCCATTTGTACACTGCCTGCTTGCATTTGACTTCGCAAAATGCATCACCTCACATTTTTCGTGATTAATCTCCATCTGCCATTTCTCTGTTCAACTTTCCAACTGATATTTATTCTGCTTTATATTTTGACAACTTTCCTCACTATTCACAACTTCACCAATTTTCATGGCATCTGCAAAGTTAGAATCATAGAGTCATACAGCACAGACACAGACCCTTCTGTCCAACCAGTCCACACTAATCATAATCCTAAACTAAACTTCCTACATTTGGCTCATATCCTTCCAAACACTTTAGACCAAAAGACACAGGAGTAGAAATTAAGCCACTCAGCCCATCAAATCTGTTCCACCATTCAATCATGGCTGATAAGTTTCTCAACCCCATTCTCTTACTTTCTTCCCATAACCTTGATCCCCTTGATACTCAAGAACCAGACTTAAATATACCCAATAGCCTGGCCTCCACAGCCTTTCATAGATTCACCACTCTCTGGCTGAAGAAGTTTCTCTTTATCTCTGTGTTAAAGATCCTCCATTTACTCTAAGGCTATGCCCTTGGTTCAGGGTTTCTCCTACCATTTGTCACGGTTGCCATCCTGAGAAGGATCCTTTTATCCCCATTCTCTGCTTTCTGCCAGATAGCCAAGCTTCTATCTATGCTAGCACCTTGCCTCTGACAGTCTAGGCCCTTATCTTTGTCAGTAGCCTTCTGTGGGGCACCTTGTCCAAGGCCTTCTTGAAGTCCAGGTAGATAACATCCATTGACTCTCCTTGGTCTAACCTGTTTATTACTTCCTCAAACAATTCTAGAAGATTTGTCAGGCATGACCTCCCCTTGATGAAACATGCTGACTTTGCCCAATTTTAACATTCACTCCCAAATATTCAGAAATCTTATCCTTCATAATGGATTCCAGGATCTTACTCATGACCGAGATCAGGCTAATCAATCTGTAATTTTCCTCCTTTTGCCTTACTCCCTTTTTAAACAGGCGTGTCACATTAGCAATTTTCCAGTCCTCTGGGACTCTCCCCGATTCTAGCGATTCCTGAAAGATCACCATTAATGCCTCCACTATCCCTTAGAACTCTGAGATGTAGTCAATCTGGTCCAGGTGATTTTTCCACCTTCAGGCCATTCAGTTTTACAAGCACCTTCTCCTTGGTATTGGCAACCACACTCAGCTCTGCCCGCTCACTGTCTTGAATTTTTGGGATATTACTCATTGTGAAGACTGATGCGAAGTAATTATTCAGTTTCTCAGCCATTTCCTTGTTTGCCAACAATAACTCTCCAGTGCCATTTTACAGCAGCCCAATGACCAATTTTGCCTCTCTTTTGTCCTTTATGTATCTAAAGAAATTCTTACAGTCTTTCTTAATATTACTGGCTAGCTTACCCTCATATTTAATCTCCTCCCTCCTTATTTCTTTTTTTGTTGCTCTCTGTTGATCTTTGTAAGCTTCTCAATCCTCTGGTTTCCCACTGTCCTATACGACATTATATGCTTTCCCTTTTGTTTGTTTTTGCTATCCCTTGCTTCCCTCGTCAGCCGTGGTTCCCTCATCCTTCTTGTACCGTGCTTCCTTTTCCTAGGGATGAATCCCTGCTCTGTCTCCTCAAATACTCCCAGAAACTTCTGCCATTGCTGTTCCATTGTCTTTCCTGCAAGGATCCTCTCCCAGTCAATTCTATCCAGCTCCTCTCATGCTGCTGTAGTTGCCTTTATTCAGCTATAATACTGTTATCTCTGATTCTATCTTCTCCCTCTCATATTGCAGAGTAAATTCAATCATATTATGATCACTGCCTCTTAAGGGTTCCTCCATCTTAAACTCCATTATGAAATCTACCTCATTGCACAACACTAAATTCAGTATTACCTGTTCCCTCGTGGGCTCCATCACTTACAATCCACTACCAATCTAATTTTCCCAGTCCACCTGCATTTTGAAATCCCCCATGATAACATCTTTTCTATCTCCTGGTGTATCTTGCGCCCAGCTCCTGTCTACTATTTGAAGGCCTGTACATAACTCCAAGTATGATTTTTTAACCTGTCCTCAATTCTATCCACACCATCTGACCCTACTTCATTTCTTACTATTGAGTTAATTTCATTAACCCTTCTGCCCACCTGCCTAGCTTTTCGATAGGATGTGTCTCCTTGAATATTCAGCTCCCAATCCTGATTCCCTTGCAGTCATGTCTCTGTGATGCCCACCACATCATACCTGCCAATTTCGACCTGCACCACAAGCTCATTTACCTTATTCCTTATACTGCTTGCACTCAGATATAACACCTTCTGTCCTATATTAACAGTCCCTCTTCTTATTGTCATTCGTTTATCCAGTGAGCTTGAAGTCTGATTGCTAACACTTTCCATACACTTTGTCCTATTTGTGTCTGTGCTGGAGATTTTAAAAACTTCTCCTGAGTTCTGCACTCTTAACTCCTCCTTTAATTCAAGTTTTCGAATTTCCACCATGACTGAGCTGTCCCCCTCTCTGTTTAACATAAAATCCCATTTACAGCCCTACTGTGTGATTCACTAGGACTCTGGTCCCAGCACGGTTCAGATGAAGTCTGTTGTATCAGAGCAGGTCCCTTCTACCCCGTACTAGTGCCAATGTTCCCATGATTTCAAACCTATTTCTCCCACACTAATCTTTGAGCCATGCATTTACCTGCTTAATCTTATTGACCCTGTGCCAATTACCTCATGGCTCAGGTAGCAATCCAGAGATTATTACCTTTTTGGATTTGTTTTTTAATTTAGCTCCTAGCTGTTTATCTTCTCTTAGCAGAACCTCTGCCCTAATTTCTGCTGTGTATTAAGTGGCTCTGACTGTAATAAAAACAAACTAGTTTTAACACCTGGGAAAAAGTAATCACCCAATTCATTACATTCTGGTTCCAACACTTGAAATAAATCTATAATAAATTTGATTGAAAAGTGCTCAGCTTTCAAACTGGCATTAACAGCTTCTCCTCATTCCTTTCTTCCCAGACAGCAGTCTTTGTTTGCATATCTGTGACTATTGTCATCACTTAGTTGATTTTCAAGTGCTTGGAGATTTCAGCTAGGTAGGTGTTAAGTTAACCTGGGAATGAATGATAGTTTACATTGACCCTTTGAGGCAATTTGTGATTTGTGAACACAATAAGATTAATAGTATTATGAGGTTTCTATTTGCATGTTAGTGCTCATTTTTCTCATCAATAATATCTAGGATTAATTAGATGATAGGTTTATTTTTTGCAAGAAATATAAAATATTTGACACTGATATTGGTGTAATCTAAGAACTTGACATTGTGCACAATATGAGTTATTTGAACGATACAAGGGAGACTTAGAGATGGAATGGATGATATATGAGGGGCATGGAAGCTACATAGAAGTTTAAATGTGACATGGTATGGGCAATCTGAGAAGGCATAGGGTGACAAGAGGATTGGTTAGGGGGGTGAGGATGATAAAAGTGAGAGATAAAGTTCGTAACAAAACGTACAGATACTAAGATTAAAGTAAGTACAGCTAAGACAAAAACTATTTGAGAAAAATCTCAATAATTCTTGTGATATACCATTGGGCCTCTTGCTGGAGCTCACTGAAGCTGAAGCAGATTTTAACACATGGAGTCTGATCCAACGGTTGCAATGGCATCTGTAATTAAATATGTGGTTTTCCTTGTACAGGTACATTGCTCAGAACAGCAGATTTTGGAGACAGTGTGAAGATTCCTGGCTTCAGGTGCTGTGGATGTGGCATTTTTAGCTGCACAGTTATTTACAGCAGACTACTAACTGTTTTAAGATGTGCCTCTCTTTCTCACTCCCCTCCTTGCAGAGGTATGACAAGCCCTAGCTCCTGGCTTCATCCTTCTCCCAGGCAATTGTTTGAGGCCAAATAGCCTTGGTGATTTTTTTTATCCTGAGATGAATTTCTGACCGCAGGCTCATACTATAATTAAGACAACCCATTTCTGTCTCAATAACAGGTACTGTGCCTCAGCTTCTCTGTTAAAGCACTCACCCATTTTTGTTTATCTTTGGACCTAACTATTCCAAAATAGTCCTGGCCAAGTTCCCTCCATAACCATGAGATCATCCAAAACTGTGATGCTCATGTCCTAACTTACTCCATTTCAGGCATCACCCCTGTGTTATCTGATCTACACAAGCATTTGCTTATACAATACTTTAATTCCCAAATTCTCACCACTGTTTCAAATTTCCCAAAGGTGCCACCTTCCCTTTTTCTGTACCTTACTCCTACCCTTTGACCCTCTCCAATCTCTGTGCCCATCTAGTCTGGCTGCTTGAGCAGCCTCTTTAATCGGTCTGCTAATTGATGGCCATCAACTGTGTAGGTGTCTAAGTTCCTGAGCTCTGTCCTTAAACCTCTCCTTCTCTGCATCCCTACCTTTTTATCCTGCTTGAGGACAAAGCTTTAAAACTGACTACCTTTTCAATCACCTGTCACAATATCACCTTTATGGACAGCGTGAACCCTAGGAGATTGAGAGCGAGTTCATGGAGGAGACACACTGAGCTTTTGTAAGTCCATGACAGAATGTGGTTGTAGTCTGTAAATAAAAGGTCATTGTTAGAGTGTTTCCAGACCACTATGGAATCATTTAAGAGATCACACTGACCAGAAGACAAAGTATCCTTGCAAGTCTCAGCCTTGAATATCGTTTGATTGTGACATCTTGAGATGTTCTGTGCATTAAAGAAACTATGTAAATATAAGTTGTTGTCATTGTAAAACTTTTAACCTAAGGACTTTCCACATTACTTTTTTCCTTTATTCCTATATGGATGGTATCTTCTTCTTTTGAAGCTGAAAACAAAGTAGTCATTCAGTCCTTCAACTGTGCCTTATCTCTCCATGTAAAGATTTCCCTTTCTGACCTCTAATCAGTTCCTATTTCCAACAACATCCCTCCCCCACTCACATCTGCACACCTTCTGCCCTTTAAGATTTTATATACAGAGGAACCTCAATTATCTAAATGACACGGGCGGGGAGTATTTTGTTCAGACAATCGTATGTTTGGATAATTGATTGCCGGATAACACAGTTTAGCCAAGCTCTGGGACCTCGCGATCATGCTGGATAATCTGAAATTCAGATAATCGAATGCTGGCTAATCGAGGTTCCTCTGCATTTAGAAAAGATTTTGTCTTATTTCATATCACCTGTTTTCTAATACACTTCCTTTGTCCCAACTGGTTTCTTTTTCCGTTCTCCTCTGCACACTCTATGTTCCGATTAAACCACTGGCATGAACTATACTGTTTGGAATTACAATGATTGAATCCAACATTTTGTTCTCTGAATCACTGAATGTCACAATGACTTCTTGTAACCTGACTGATGCAAACCTCTCCACTTACAGTCATCACATTAATAAAATAAAGTCAGGCATTTTTATAAGCAATTGTTGCATTTCTGAGTGATAGCATAGCTTAACGGAATATCATTCAGTTCATTAAATCAAAATAAGCATGTAAAAATATGCAAGATTAACATTTTCATGTCTGGCTACTTACAGTGATGGTTATGTAAAATGTGCTGAATAAATATATGTTAGACAGTTTCAGATCTGTGGTTACTGAAAGACTAAGTGCCAAGATTTGTTGTTGGCCTGCAACACTGACAACCAATCAGTAGAAAGTTATCCCATTTGCTTGGCTTTGGTGGACATTATTAAACAGTCACTAACTGCAAAGTGCAGTGGACATGTATCAGTCCTTGAAGAGATGTCAGATTTCCCTTAGATAGAAATGAGCCTTGCTGCTTTAACCTCTTAATACTGGGTTAAAATCTGGTCCAAACAGCTGCTCCAACTTCAGGAATGCAGGCCACAATTCTTGATTTGGGTCTCCTGTGTACCTTTTGGTAGCTGAGCAGACTCAATTTCACAGTACTTATGCAGGTCCCTCTAATGACAGTGAATGTTAGAATTTCTTGCCTGAAGTCCTGCTCCAAAAGGATCAGTAGCCTTGTAAGAAGCATGCTTATGATCATCATCTCCTTATAAGGCTCCATAGAATCTCCAATGTCCACATCCTAAGTTCTGATCTTTTCAACTCAAACCTGCCAAACATTACAGCAGAAGTACGCCTCACAGATGAAGGATTTTTGCTGTCTGGAAGTCTTGTTCTAAATTACGTATAAATGTTAGTTGCTGGAATAAATATCTGTAAAGTATTTTTAAAAAATAATTCAACTAACTCAAGCAGACATGACTACTTATTTGGAAAAATGGTGAATAATTAATGGCTTATTTAAAAATAAAAGTGAAATAAAAGCATGTTGAAAATCAATCATATTACTGAGATTGTAATTGCTGGTCAGAGGACATAAATACTAAACTGGTGAGTGGATTAGTCAGATTTGAGCAAGAGATCCCATTATATATATATACTCAGAGAAGATTGTATTGTTGGAGGTGCTGTCCTCCAAATCTTACATTACGTAAAGGATCTGTCTGCCCTTCAAAACCATATTTACAAGATCGTATGACACTTGATGATGTCACTATTGAATAGATACATTTTCATTGTTTCAAATATTAAAAGTCCTTCAACTAATCCCTTATTAATCTCAATATTTTACTTAAGTGCTTAATGTCTTACGTTACCAATCATTTCCATTCTATAAGAAGTTAGAGCTGTCCATCAAAATGTTCACTTGATAAACTGCCCATTGTGATAATTTGTGAAATTAGTCAGGCACAGTGAAATATCTCACAATGTATTTTTTGAACTCCACACATGATTTTTGGACAATTCCTTAAAAGCCTTGACACTCCCAATTATCATCTGGCTCATCAGAAAATTGGTGGAAGAAGCTGTTGACAGTGCATTTAGGCAGCACATGCTTATCAATAACTTGCTCACTGAGGCTCAACTTGCATTTCATCAGGGACATTCAGCTCTTGACCTCATTAAACATTTGAACCAAACATAGACAAAGTGGTAAACTCCAGAGGTGATGGCAACAGCTTTTGGCATCAAGAGCACATTAAGAAGAAATAGTGAGACGTCTGGATGGAAAGGGTTCCACCAAGCAGATGCAGTATGGTTTCAGGAAGGGAAGGTCATGTTTGACAAACTTTCTCGAGTTTTTTGAAGATGTAACAAGTGTGGTGGATGGAGGGGAATAGGTGGATTGGTATATTTGGATTTCAAGAAGGCGTTCAATAAGGTGCTGCTTAAAAAATTCATTCATAAGATAAGAATGCATGGAGTTTCTGGAAACATACCAGCATGGATAGAAACTGGTTAGCCAATAGAAGGCAGAGAATTGGAATAAATGGATTTTTTTCTGGTTAGAGATCAGTGGTGAGTGGAGTGCCGCAGCGGTCGGTGTTAGGCCCACAACTATTCATGGTAAATATAAAAAATTTGGAAGAGGACACTAAAAGTAATGTATCCAATTGTGCTAATGACACTAAATTGAGTGGAAAGGCAAACTGTGCAGAGGATGTGGAGGGTCTGCAGGGAAATTTAGATAGGTAAAATGAGTGGGCAAGGGTCTGGCAGATGGAGTACAATGTTCATAAATGTGAGGTTGGAAGTAAAAATAGTAGGTCAGAGTATTATGTAAATGGTGAAAGATTGCAGCATGCTGTTGTGCAGAGGGACTTAGGAGTGCTCATACATGAATTGCTAAAAGTTGATTTGCAGGTGCAACAGGTAATCAGGGAGGCAAATGGAATATTGGCTTTCATTGCTAAAGAGAATGAATTTAAGAGTAGAGAGGTTCTGCTGCAATTGTACAAGGTGTTGGTGAAGCCGCACCTGGAGTATTATACGCAGTTCTGGTCTCCTTACTTGAGGAAGGATATACTGGTTTTGGAGACGGTGCAGAGGAGGTTCACCAGGTTGGTTCCAGAGATGAGGGAGTTACCCTATGAGGAGAGGTTGAGCCGCCTGGGACTGTACTCACTAGAGTTTAGAAGAATGAGAGAGGATCTTATAGAAACACATAAAATTATGAAAGGGCTAGATAAGATAGAGGGTGGCAAGTTGTTTCCACTGGTGGGTCAGACTAGGACTGGGGACATGGCCTCAAGATTAGGGTGAGTAACTTAGGACAGAGATGAGGAGGAACTGTTTTTCCCAGAGAGTAGTGAATCTATGGAATTCTCTGTCCACGGAAGTAGTAGAGGCAGCTTCATTAAATATATTCAAGACACAGTGGGACGTGTTTTTGCATGGTAGGGAAATTAAGGGTTATGGGGATAAAGCAGGCAAGAGGAGCTGAGACGATAGATAGATCAGCCTTGATCTTAATGAATAGCAGAGCAGGCTCCATAGGACAAATGGCTTACTCCTGCTTCTATAACTTTGAACCTATGCAACTATGACCCAAAGAGCCCGAGCAAAACTGGAGTCAATGGGAATTGAGGGTGATAAGGTTCCACAATTTAGAGTCGTACCTAGCACAAAGCAAGATGGCTGTGGTTGTTGGAGGTCAATAATCTCAAATCAAGGACATGACTGCAGGAGTTCCTGGGCTAAGCCAACTTCAATTGCCTCATTACTGACCGTCATTTGACCCTAAGGTCAGGACTGCGGCTGATGATTGTATAATGTTCAGCACATTTGTAATTTCTCACATACCAAAGTGGTCCATACCACATATAGCAAGAGCTTGATTCCATGATAAGATTATTTTCCTCAATGAAACAGTCCAAATATAAATCATTGAGTCATAGAATAGTTACAGCACAGAAAGAGGACATTCAGCCTATTGTTTCTGTGCTGGCTGTTTGGAAGAGGAATTCACTCAGTGTCACTCCCCCCTCCACCCCTCTTTTTTTCCCCATAACCATGCAGACATTTCCTCTTTAGAAAACAACACAATTCTATTTTGAATTGTGTGCTTGAATCAGTTTCAGGCAGTGCATGAACCCTAACCCACTCTTCGTATAAACATATATTTTTCCCCATGGTGTCATTTCTTCTTCTGCCAATCATCTAAAAGCAGAGTCCTGTAGTTCTTTGTGTTTCGATCAATTGGGACAGCTTCTCATTGCTTACCCTTCCTGCTCACTCATGATTTTGAATACCTCTGTCATATCTCCTCCTAACTTCCCTTATATAAGCAGAACAATAATCCCAGTTCTCAAATCTATCCATATAACTGAAATTCCTTATCTTTGGAACCATTCTTGCAAAATTTTCTGCATCTTCTCTATTGCCTTAATTTAATTTAATTTAATTCATTCTTAATTTAAGCATTCATTTTACTTATTAGTTGTTGATCTTATTCACTCATCAAACCACTTGGGAATATTTTGTTAATGCTCTGAAATTAATTCCTTCTGTCTGTTGAAGCTCTGGAGCCCTACCTAAAGCCCTACCAGTAGATATCACGTCAGCTCTTGACAAAGGTCAGTTCTGGTACTCCTGAAGAATTTGGCTCCCACCTCAAATTCTGGCAATTAATGATAGATTCAGCTAATTTCCATTCTTGATCACAATCTTAACTTCAGATTCTTAAGTGTGAATTCACAAGGGTGAACACAGAAAGGAATTTATTAAACCAAATATCAAAATTGATTGTTTCAGTTGAAAATGGATTATAGTTGAATTCTGCCTTTCAATATTTCAGGCAAAACCCGCTCAGTTTCTTACTTAGAAATTGATAGAGCTTTCCTTTTTGTAAGAGGAAAAGCAATGAAGGGATGCCAGGTTGTTAAAACAGTGGTGTTGGAATCAAACAATTGGTGTTTTGTTTAGGGGCCAATAGATTGTTCCCTTGGTTATTCATGACAGAGGGAGAACTGACCGCTCTGCACTCAGAAAACTCTTACTACTCGATGTGATTCTCTAGTATGACAGCAATTACTGAACAACCCTGAAGGTGCTAATATCACACTAATAACATATTGAAGATAATTAGCAAGCTATAATATGATTCATTTACGCTTGCAAGAATTGACATACCTTCATAGGCAAGGCATCATTCTCTACATGCAAAAGGAATATATTCAAGCCACATGTGGTTTTGATGTACTGATGATCTTGGAAACTTATCAGATGGAATTTTCCCATGCCTTGAATAATGTGGACAATCTCACAAAATGTAGAAAAATACAGCAGCGAGAATGAAAAAAAATCTGGTTCTTGATGTTGAAAAACAAAATTCTGATTTTCTTGTGAAAGCTTCAATGGTGACATCAGATTTTTGCTGAGAAGCACTGATTATCTTATTTCTATGCATTTGCATTTCATTATCACCTCACTTCACATTAATAAGAATCATAGAGTCATAGAGATATACAACATGGAAACAGGCCCTTGGTCCAACTCGTCCATGCCGACCAGATATCCTAAATTAATCTAGCCCCATTTGCCAGCATTTAGCCAATATCCTTCAAAACGGTTCCTATTCATGTACCCATGTATCTGCCTTTTAAATGTTGTAATTGTACCAGCCTCCATCACTTCCGCTGGCGGCTCATTCCATGCATGCACCACCCTTTGCATGAAAACATTGCCCCTTAGGTTCCTCTTAAATCTTTCCCCTCTCACCGTAAACCTATGCACTCTATGATTGGATTCTCCCAACCCAAGGAAAAGACCTTGTCTATTTACCCTAGGCATGCCCTTCATGATTTTATAAACCTCTGTAAGGTCACCCCTCAGCCTCCAACATTCCATGGAAAATATTCCCAGTGTATTCAACCTCTCCTTATTGCTGAAACTCTCCAACTCTGGCAAATGTTTGTAAATCTTTTCTGAACTTTCAATTTTCAATGCATCCTTCTTTTTGCAGGGAGACTTGCATTTCTACTCTCTTCTAAGACGGTACATAGCAATAATTCCTGACTTGAAAGCCAGGACTTGTTTATCTGGTCGATGCAGGTTGCCACTTGCTTCTGCAGGCTCCATTTTAATATCCCTTCATTGACATGTCCTAGAATACTCCATGGACAGCATTGTCCTCCATTCTATGTCCATTGAAGTCAGCAAACAAACAACCTCATTGCATTATCGTGACTGATTTCAGGTCATCTCAGAATCCACTCATTTGAAAATTGATATAATTATATTTTTTTTCATGAGGCTACAATAAAAACCTCAGCCATGAGTCTCTATATTCAGCAATATTCAAATGCAACACTATTAAGGGCATGGATTGCAGTGGTTCAAGAAAGCAAATCACCACCACCTTCTTAAGGTCAACTAGGGATGGCAATAAATGCTGTCCCAGCTAGCGATGCCCATGTCCCGTGAGTAAATTTAAAAAATGACTCTACATGACAATCATAATAATTTCCTGAAAATCTAAAGCCAAAATGTTTCACTTATTACCAACATCACAGCTCTGGAATTAGGACTCCAAAAAGTTAATTTAACTAACTGCATACTTATTGCAGCAATTCAAGAACCAAGCTGTGTATTCTTATTTTGAAATTAATGAATTATGAAGCTGCAACCTGGGGGATACTAGGGTTAAGCATTCAAATTATCTCTTAAATCCTTTATTAATGTCATATTTATAGCACACAATTTTTGTTTAATGGTTCATTTTGTTATGAAAATATGGGTGCACAATACTTTTACAAGAGTTAAAAGCTAGCAGTGACAGCACCAACTGTTCTCAATAAGATACAATGTAATATGTGGTCCAGCTACTGGGGTAGCCAGGGTAGCTGGTTGTCTGGAGACAAAAACAGATTTGAATTAGGCCAGTTTAAATTATACCCCCAAAACATACTAAATTCCAATCAAGTTTGAATTTAGTATCTTGAAAATCTTAAAAGCCAATGACACAATCCAATGCTAAGACCGGGGAAAATTGAATAGTTGGGAGGAGAACTGACAATCCAATGACATTTACAAACTGCCCAGAGAATAACACTCTTAAAAGTACCTTTATCGACCAGTAACCTGTGAAGCAGCATTCCCAAGAAGATGAAAAGAAGACAGGACTACAGAGAAGAACCAAAAGCTGCCTGGTTTTGAGATAAGATGTTTTGTTTTGTAAACCTTAATTGGGAATTTTATCAAATCAATATAGTAGAGGGCAAATTAAGAGATAGGTTAGAGGAAGAAGTTGGAAATATTTGTTAGTTAATTATTTTCTGTTATACTTTAAGTAATAAAGTTCTTTTTTACTTTAAATAGTTCTTGTCCACTCAAATTATCACAGATTACTGCACAGGATAAATCCTTTCTTTGTTGCTGCATTCAGTTAAGCAGGATGGTTTACCCTGTATTGTAACAGACTTGGGGCTCGTCTGGGATTTGAACTGGTTTAGACTGATTTGAATAGATTTGGGGGTATGAAAAATCCCAGCAGATTTAAACACTTGCAGGTTATTCTATTAGATCTTTAAATAAAATGTAGGTGAGGCAATTTATTTAATTTCAGTGACTTGTGGTTGATTAAATTAGAAGAGAGAGAAATGGCTCTTAAAATTGTTAAAGAGATACTGGGTTTTGAAGATGATTCTCAAATTTGCCAAGAAAGTTTAGAAGGAAAGAAAAAGGCTATATTTTTACAATTAGCAAATAAGTTAGATTTGAGTTTAACTAAGCACAAAAGTAAAGCTGAAATTGTAAGGGAGATACTCAAACAGTTGAGTGTGTCAGAGAAACAGACCAATGCAGTAGAGGTAGAAAAACTTAAATTACAACTGAGGAAAATGGAGTTAGAAGATAAACAAAGGGAGAAAGGAAAAAGAAAGAGAGAGAAGCTTCTTAGCTGAGCAAAAAGAGATAGAATTTGAACTTGAGAAGTTGCAACTTAGTCAGCAAAGTCAAGTTAACAGGATGGAGATTAAAAGAGAAGGTAGTGATATATGTAAATATGTCAAAACTCTGCCACATTTTGATGAGAAAGATGTGGAAGACTTCTTTATTTCATTTGAAAAATTGGCTCAGCAAGTGGAGTGATCTGAGGATTTATGGGTAATGCTAGTTTAGAATAAACTGGTAGGCAGAGCTAGTGAGGCATTTGCCGCACTGTCAGATGAGGTGTCAAGAGATTATGGAGAGGTTAAACAGGCTGTTTTAAGTGCTTATGAATTGGTACCAGAAGTATATAGGCAGCGGTTCAGAAACACAAAGAAGGAACCAGGTCAGACTTATGTTGAGTTCGAAAGGATTAAACATAGTCATTTTGATCGATGTGTGCATGTTTTGACAATAGATAGGACCTTTGAGGCTCTAAGAGAGATTATTCTGCTGGAAGAGTTTAAAAACTCACTGCCAGAGATGGTAAGAACTCACGTGGAGGAACAGAAAGTTCAGGAAGTGAGAAGGGCAGCAGAATTAGCAGATGAGTACATGCTGGTGCATAAAACAAGCTCTGGCCCAAATTTCATCCTGTGAGGGATAGAAGTTGGGAGAAGGGAAGATCCTACACTACAAAATCAAGAGTAGAGAGCCCCGGTAAGAATTTACCACAGGATGAAAAAGAAGCACAAGAGGGTGGAAAGGATGTGAAAGGCCTCAGGTGTTTTCACTGTAATGGAGTTGGACACAGAATATTACAATGCCGGTGATTTCAGAAGGGCACTGAGAAAAGGTGTTTTCACTGCCAGAAAGTGGGACATGTAAAGACACAGTGCTGGTCATTTAAGAAAGGTGCTGTGGAAAAGATGTGGTAAAAGAAGCTAAACCAGTGACATTAGTGAAGGTAGTAAAGGAGATCCCAAGAAGAGCCGAGGAGCTGCAGAAGAGTGCACAGCCTAGGCAGGGGCTGGGTTTGGAGTTAGTGCCTGATCTCTACAAAGAATTTGCCTCTGTGGGTAAAGTTTACTCAGAAAAAAACAGGGGAAGAATTTTGAGAGATACAGGATCAAACCAGTCACTGATAATAAGGGATGAGTGAATATGCACTCTTTCTGATCTATTACCTGACAGTATGGTAATTTGTGGAACAGATGGATAGGATTTTAGCGTTCCACTATGTAAGATCAGATTGGAGTGCCAACTCAAGACTGGGGATGTTCCAGTGGAAGAGATTAACAGGGTGTCAGTTCCAGGAATTCAGTTTGTTCTTGGGAATGATTTGGCAGGATCCAAGGTGGGAGTGACACCCCTTGTTGTGGAAAAGCCCAAAGAAGACCAAGAAACCAAGGAGTTAAAAGTAGAAATGTCCTGGTATTTTCCCAGACTATGTGGTAACCAGATCCCACTATCATAAATCATAGCACGAAGTGAAAAGTAAAGAGAAAGATGAAGGAGGGTTCAGTTCGCGGATACCCTGTTTGATGTAATGGTGCAGGATAAACCTGAACAGGCAGAAGGTCAGACAGAGGTGTTTACTCCTGAAAAAGACTTGCTGCACAAGTCAAGACAATAGAAGATATATATGTGGATGTGTATTCTGAAAAAGTGGCAGAGAATATTCCAGAGGGTTATTATCTGAAAGAAAGAATCCTAAGGTTGAAATGGAGACCATGGGAGGTTAGTACAGAGTAGAAATGGCTGATGTGCATCAGATTATGTTGTCGATAGCATACAGACAGGTGATGTTACGGGTAGCACATGAAATATCTGTTAGAGGTCACCTAGGAGTATGAAAGACTCAGGCTAAGGTACAAAAACATTTTTATTGGCCTGGAATGCACAAGGATGTGGTTAATTTTTGTTGCATGTGTCAGACATGCCAAATGGTAGGTAAGCCACAGGTGGTAATAAAACCAGCACCTTTGTTGCCAATTCCCACAGTTGAAGAACTGTTCACGCGGGTTATAATTGACTGGGTAGGTCCCCTGTCGAGAACTAAAAGTATTTGTTGACTATAATGGATGTGTCTACCAGATGGAGACAATTCCATTATGGAGTATCAAGGCAAAAAAGGTGGTAGAGGCGTTAGTAGCTTTCTTCACACGGTATGAGCTACTCAGAGAGATTCAGTCGGACCAAGGGTCAAATTTTACAGTTAGGATGTCTAAGGAGCTTATGGATAGCTTAGGTATACATCACTTTAAATCCAGTGCGTATCATCCTGAATCCCAGGGAGCTTTAGAAAGGTGGCATCAGACCTTGAAGACCATGTTGAGAGCATACTGTCAGGATTACCCAAATGATTGGGATAAAGGTATCCCATTTGTATTGTTTGCCATTAGAGATGCCCCAAACAAATCCACTCAGTCCACTCACTTCGAGTTAATATTTGGTCATGAAATGAGAGGCCCTTTGAAATTAATTAAAGAAAAATTGACAGGACCAAAGTCAGAGATCTTACATTTAGATTACGTGTCAGAGGTGAGGCGGAATTGAGTTAGCTGAGCAGCACATAAAGAGGACACAGTATAGAATGAAGCAGGTGGCAGATAAAAGCTCTAAGACTCAGGTGTTTTCCTAAGGGGATCACGTATTAATACTGTCACCAGCGGTAGGAGATTTCTTCAAAGCCAGGTTTAGTGGTCCCTATCAAATTGAGAAAAAATTGAGTCAGGTGAACTATCTAGTAAAAATGTCACATAGAAAAAATTGGCATTGAGTATGTCATGTGAACATGTTGGAAGTCTATTATACTAGAGAGAAAGAACTGGGAAAACAGATGTTAGTTACTGCCTCACTGAGTGAGGAATCAAATCCAGATGATGTGGATTTTGATGTGCTTCAAAATAGATTAAAAAATGAAGAAGTCCTTGAGGAGTGGATAGGTTAGTAAGCTATCCGTCTCAGGAGCATAGAGCACAGTTGAAAGATTTGTTACTGCACTATAAGGACATATGTAAAAATCAGATGGGGAGGACTAATGCTCTTGTATGTGAAGTAGACGTAGAGAATACTACTCCGATAAAACAACACCCCTGTAGGCTTAATCTTTTCAAAGCCAGACAGGTTCAAATGAAGGTGGAGGTCATGCTAGATGAGAACATCATCGAACCAAGCTAGAGCGATTGGAGTTCACTGATTGGCTTAGTTCCCAAACCGGATGGGACTCAACTATTCTGCATGGATTATTGGAAAGTCAACGCCATTACAAAATCAGACTCATATCCAATTCCTAGATTTGATGACTGTATCAAGAAAGTCAGACAAGCCATTTACATCACCTAGTTGAACTTAATGCGTGGTTACTGGGAGGTACTTTTATCAGAGATGGCGAAAAAAACTTCTGCATCTGTCATCCCAAATGGGCAGTATCAGTTTAAAGTGATGCCCTTTGAAATGAAGAATGCACCCGCCACCTTCCAAAGGCTCATGAACAGAGTTGTGGCTGGGTTAATAAACTGTGCAGTCTATTTGGATGATGTAGTGATCTTTAGTAAGTCCTGGAAAGATCACATGGTACAGTTGGCAGAGCTCTTTGAATAACTACAAGAAGCAAAACTGGTGATAAACTTAAAACTGAACTCATGAAAGCAGAGGTGACATTCTTGGGACAAGATTAACCCCATGGAATGCAAAGATGAAAGCCATCAAGGAATTTCCACGACCAACCTCGAAGAAAGAGGTGCTTTGGTTCTTAGGACTCAAAGGATTCTATTGGAAATTTGTTCCAAACTTCAGCAGTGTAGTGGCACTGTTAACCAATTTGAACACAAAGTTTCAGTGGGCAGTACAATGCCAGGAGGCATTCAACCATTTGAAATCAATATTAACCACTAAACCAGTTTGAGATATACCAAACTTTTCAAAACCTTTTAAAGTCACCATCGATGCTAGTGACATTGGAGTTGGAGCTGTACTCATACAGGAAAATGAGGATGGGATTGAACTGCCAGTTGGTTACTTTTTGAAGAAGATCAACATTCATCAAAGGAAATACTCCACCATCGAAAAGAACTATTGAGTTTGGTACTGGCCTTACAACATTTGAATGTATATGTCACGAACAATGTCTTAGAGACGTTTGTGTACACAGATCACAATCTGCTTACATTCTTAGAATGCTTTAAAGAGAAGAATATGAGACTATTTTGTTGGTGTCTTATGTTACAGACTTTTCATTTAAATATCATATAGGTTATGGATGTAAGAATATAATCGCAGATGTGTTATTGTGGATTTAACTGATAAAGTTGAGATGAGATTTGCCTTTATTTAATGTTATATATACAGGTATATGGGAAGAAGTTAAGGTGAACATATATTAAAGTTATCTGTACGTTCGGGTAATGTGCTTAAAAAATAGAAAAAAAATGAAGCCATCTTTTCATTATGATGGTTCTTGTTTTTTTTGAAAGGGGAGGTGTTATGAAGATGCGGGTGTATTGTTCCCAATAAGATACAAGGTAATATGTGCTCCAGCCACTGGAGTAGCTTGGGTAGCTGGGTTGCCTGGAGCCAAAAAATCAAATTCAAATTCAGCCAAACAGTTTAAATTATACCCCAAAAAATATTCAATTCAAATCAAATTTGAATTTAGTATATTGACAATCTTAAAAGCCAATGACACAATCTGATGCTGTGGAGATTTAAGACCAGGGAAAATTGAACAGTTGGGAGGAGAACTGACAAGCCAATGACATCTGCAAACTGCCCAGAGATTAGCTCTCTTAAAGGTACCTTTATCGACCAGTAACCTGTGAAGCAGAATCCCCAAGAAGAAGAAAAGAAGACAGGAATACAGAGAAGAACCGAAAGCTGCCTGGTTTTGAGATAAGAAGTTTGGTTTGTAAATCTTAATCGGGATTTTTATTGGACCAGTATTGTAGAGGGTGTAGTGCTAGAAAAGCACAGCAGGTCAGACAGCATCCGAGGAGGAGGAGAATTGGCGTTTTGGGCATAAGTTCTTCATCAGGAATGCTTCAGGATTCCTGATGAAGGGCTTATGCCAGAAACATCGATTCTCCTGCTCCTCGGATGCTGCCTGACCTGCTGTGCTTTTCTAGCACCACACTCTCGACTCTAATCTCCAGCATCTGCAGTCCTCACTTCCCCCAGTATTGTAGAGGGGAAAGTAAAAGATCGGTTGGAGGCATGAGTTATAAATAGTTGTTAGTTAATCATTCTCTTATACTTTGAGAAATAAGTTGTTAATTTTTATTTTAAATAATTCTTGACCTCTCGAATTTTCACAGATTACTGCACCAGATAAATCTTTTCTGTGTTGCTGGGTTCATTTAAGCAGGAGGGTTTACCCCATGTTGTAACAGTTTCAACCAGTGATTTAATGCACCTGGAGTGTGATCCTTGTCAGGCAGTGCAGCCAACAAAACACACTGGTTTCTACAAGCAAATTCAATTCGCTACATAGTTTCTTGCATGCTCACAACTCAACTTGAACATTTTTAAAACATGCATGTTCTCCTATTTTGAAAGGATTTAAAAATATCATCTATCAACTCTTATTATAGAGAAGCAGAGCTGAAAAATGTGTTGCTGGAAAAGCGCAGCAGGTCAGGCAGCATCCAAGGAGCAGGAGAATCGACATTTCGGGCATAAGCCCTTCTTCAGGATGCTCCTGCTCCTTAGATGCTGCCTGACCTGCTGCTCTTTTCCAGCAACACAGTTTTCAGCTCTGATCTCCAGCATCTGCGGTCCTCACTTTCTCCTTATAGAGAAGCAGCTGAGATCACCATGAAGGTCCTGTCTTCTCAACTTCTCCCCTCACTTGAGGTGTGGTGACGCTGAGGTTAGACTGACTACCAGGTGCCTCTCTCTCTGTAATGAGAGAGCAGAACTATGGTCCTCTGGGACTATGATGACTTGACCCTTTCTAGAACAGTATGTTGACGATTTAGCCTTGGTACCATATGCACTGTGGCCCGATACACCAGTGCCACCGCTCACATAAACCCTCAACAGGCAGACTCCAGGCAGTTTTAACCCCTCCAGGATGACTGGGCTGAGCGAGATATAACAATTTTCAAAATCTCAAACCAGACTCCAAACTGCCCCGTTCTAGGTTCAATCGATGTGGAACCGTAGGTATCAATTTGCTCAGTGGAGGTAGCTGGTTATGTAAACATTATAACAAGGTTGGAATATTCACTGTTAATCTGATTAACTCCAGGTTACCTAGGCCTTATGAAACCTGGTGGCTGAAGTGAGAGGAGGAAAGATTCTGGGAGATGATTACAACCCTGTGTACAGACCAGAAAGACCCCAATGTTTTTTCCCTTCCCTTTGGAAGCTTCGTCCTACATCAGATCCAATGCCTCCTTGATATTATTGGAACTGCACTCATCTCTGCAAGTGGGGAATATTTCATCAGACTCCTCACTTGTGCCTTGTGAATGATGGATAGGCTTTGGTGGGACAGGATGTAAGTTAGTTGCTGTAGAACTCCTAGCTTTCACAGAGGCAAAGCATTATTTAGGACAAAATAAATAGAGGAATGATATTTTCAGGAATGTTTGCAGGCATTTAGAGGGAGTTGAGTGATTTTAAGTAACTGAAGGAAAACATTGGAGTCATTTAAAACTATTATTAGAAACCTTTGCCAAGATTACAGATATGAAATAGCTCCTTGGTATTCTATTTTTAACTGAACTACAATAATTTCATGGTGTTTTGGGTACTCATTGAACGATATTGACATAAACAGGAAATGTCGATGGCCAGTACATTTAGAATCAATGACAATGTAATTATTGTAAATGTACTCAGCAATAATTCACTGCAAATTACCAGAAAAGATCAGAGCCAGATGGTATTCTGAAATAGTAAATGCATTTTATAACTCTGCAATAACTCTTGCAAATTTACTAATATGTTTACATGGGTCAAACACAAAACAATTTTTTAAAGGTATCTCTCATCTGACCTCCGTTCTGTGTTACAGAACAGACAAGAGTCTCTTACTACTTCAGGCAAACCTTTACAACCATTGTGCATATATTTTAAGCTTCACTCCTTATATACAATAATATGGAACCCATTACTTCCTATTTTTCCATATTTGTTGACATGTTTCCTTGTCTTTATTGTTGGGTAAAATAGAAAAGAGAGTTCACAAAAACGTTCCTGGACTTGCCAAACTTTCCATCCCCTTTTCTTTTGAAAAGGTACCTGATAACCTGCCTAGCTGGAGTTAACTAGATTAACAGTGAAACTTCCATCCGTTTTATAATGTTTACGTAACCAGCTAACTCCACAGAGCAAGTTGATAGCCTACAGTTCCACTTTGATTAAACCCAGAAGTGGGCAGATTGGTGTCTGGTTTGAGATTTTGAAAATTGTTACATCTCACATAACCTAGCCTTGGGATTATATTCAGTGGAATCTAGAAGAATGTGGGGGATCTTATAGAAACACATAAATTTATGCAGGGAGTCGATAAGATAGATGTAGAGAGGATGTTTCCACTGGCAGGTGAAACTAGGACAAGAGGGCATAGTCTCAAAATTCGGGGGAGCAGATTTTGGACTGAATTGAGAAGGAACTTCTTCACCCAGAGGATTATGAATCAATGGAATTCCCTGTCCAGTGAAGTGGCTGAGGCCTCCTCAGTAAATGTTTTTAAAGTTAAGGTAAATAATTTTTTGAACAGTAAAATAATTAAGGTTTATGGTGAGAGGGCGGGTAAGTGGAGCTGAGTCCATGAAAAGATCAGCCATGATATTACTGAATGGCAGAGTAGGTTTGAAGGGCCAGACGGCCTCTTACATTCTTATTACCATTTTATGATTTTTTTTCTCTAGTAAATTAGATTCCTTCTTCAATGAGTTGGTCGTTGGTCAATAAATAGCTGAGCCATAGAGATTAGGAAGATTTGTCTCCTGGTCTGTCGTGAGATAGCTAAACTCAGTTCAGATGTAGGTACAGTAAATATCAGCAAGCTTATGTAAGAGTGAAGAAAATCATTTGAGTATTACTTTTTTCTGAATACTATCAAAGTCACTGTTCGTGCAGGCATATTGAGCCAGACATTGATCCAGTTCAACTGTGATGCACATTGCAGTATACAATTTATTAACACTCAGTTTAGGTTCACGAATGAAAGCAGTCTCTTGAGTGACTATGCAACATGTCCAACTTCAAAATTTCTATAAATTTGGACACTTTCTGGGGAAGAAGAAGAGAAAAGCCTCCAATGAATAGGTTCCAAAGAAAATGCAACGGATGACTTTCAACAATCTGTAATTCATTTCTCACCTGATAAACAGGACACACCCAGTTTAAAATGGATGAGGGGGCTAGCAATGTTTGCCTATTGCTTGGACACACAAAGTCCACGTCATGTAATTGTTAGATGGGTCTATAAATGGGCAAACAACAGACATGCTTGAAACAGACAGGGGACTGCTTACAAATGAAAATTGGCAACTGGTTGAAAAACAGCAGCTGATACCAATGGTTAAAACTATTTTACAGCCTGGATTAAAATACATGTGTGTTATCCAATATTCACCTGTCTGAAAACCAGATATTTTTGATGCTTAATTAAGTCGGTGATGACTCATGTTTTATAGGTGACCAACACAGCAGAGGGTGCATGCATATAATCTGAGGCAGACCTCTCCTTACAGTACTGACACACTTTCGAAAGAGGCCCAGATCTTGTGTCTTAAAATGCCAACAAATCATTGCATCTAACAATGAGAGGCCCATTGCATATTTTATGCTTCCTTTATGCAATTGGTTTCCCCTGAATACAGTCACCAAGCAAGACACATCTTAAATTAGAGTCTTTAAGGGACCACCGCCAGCCTTTACCAGAAAAGCTTGAAGTAATTGCTTGAATACAAAGACAGGAGGTGAATGAATGCATGAAAAACAAGCCCAATGGTTACTCCTATTTCTACCTTCTCCTTTCTGGTCACAGACCTCATTTCCAGGCCATTCATGTTTATCAACTCTAACCGGAGAGTTGGTGGGTTTTATTTAAGATGGGTTTCATTAGGGTGCTTGAACGCACCCAACAGCCATGTGTAGCACTGATGTCTGTTTGTTTACAGTTCCCATGTCTAAAATCCAGGAAAATCCAAAATTCAGCATGATCTCAGTCTCAAAGTTGGCTAGTTTAGCACCAGATTGTAAAACACAAATCAAATGTTATAAAAAACATAACTGGTGGAAACTAATCCCTTGATTTTCCTGAACACAGAAACTCCAGTTCACAGAATCACAGAATTATTATAGTGCAGGAGGCCATCTACCTTTTGAGTCTGGAATGGCTCTCTGAGCATTTTAACTTAGTGCTCGTAATCTTGAATAAATAAACATCCAACACCATCTTGAAAGGCTCAACTGAATGCACGTCCACATTTGCAGGCAATGCATATTGGAGCCTAAAGATTAAATGCATGAAAAAGCTTTTTTCTTATCTTTACAAAACAATAAAATTGTGCCCCTTGGTTCTCAACCTATTTACATTTGGGAACAGTTTCTGCATATCCAATGTGTCCAGACCCTCATGATTTTGAAAAGTTTTGGCAAATCTCCACTTCAAGGAAAACAATCACCAGCTTCTCCAATCTTTCCTCATAAGTGAAATATCTCGTCCCTGGATCAACTCCTGTAAACCTATTCGGCACACTTTCCAGTGCATGTACATCATTCCCATAGTGGGGTATTGTGATGATACAATGACTTCAATAGCTGTACTTTGTCCTGTTTTCTTCGTGAAAAGAGGTTGAGACAGAAGTGCTAAGCTAATAAATTCCTTACGAGGCCTTGGGGTTTTTCTATTAAAAAAGGTGGAACAACAGAAACAGCAAGAATGGAGTTAGGCTCCCACAGAACCAGGGTTTTAGTTTAGCTGGGGTCTTGAACTGGGTGTGGAAGCTGTTATTCCTTTGTCAGCTACAGCTAAAAGCTGGAGTTCTCTCTATTACCAGACTTGCATGTGAAACAATCTGTTTCAGTAAATTAACCTTTGTCAAGGGTGTGCTTATGGGATGTTCCTACATTGGAACAATTGTTATTTAGTAGTTAAATAATCTAATATTCTGTTAAATGTTCCAAAAGAGTTGAAGCTATATCAATTCGTTTTTATTGTTTCTATTTTAACTGCAGAGTAAGAATAAAGTGTGTCTTCCTTGAAGCTGAGTGGTATAACCAATTAAATTACATCTGGAACATAGCACTTTACACTTTCCTTTAAATAAGAAAAAGGTTAGGGTCTAGGATATCTCCTTGATATATTTGAAGAGGGTTTTGTCTAGTCTATAACAGTACCCAATACTGAACACAATATTCCACTGAGATCTAAGCATTGTAAACAAGTTCATTGTAATCTCCCTACTCTTTTATTGTATACCCATTTGTGTAGCTTAGAATATTATATGCTTAATTAACATCTTTCTTTACCTAGCCTGCGGTGGCCACAAGAGCAGGTCAGATGCTAGGAACACTGCAGTGAGTAACACACCTCCTGACTTCTCAAAGCCACTATCTACAAGGCACAAGTCAGAAGTGTAATGGAATACTCTCCACTTGCTTGGATAGATGCAGCTCCAACTACACTCAGAAAGCCCAACACCACCTGTGACAATGCATCCTGTTTGGCTGGCACCACATCCACAAACATTTACTCCCTCCACCACTGATGTTCAGTGGCAGCAGTGTGCACCGGCTTCAAGATGCACGACAGCATTTTCAAAGTGTACAATCACTACAAGGACAAGACAGCAGATACATGGGAACACCATCCACTACAAGTTTACCTCCAAGCCATTCACTGTCCTGAATTGGAAATATATCGCTGTTACTTCAGTGTCATTGGGTGAAAATTATGAAAATTTTTTTACTAGCATCACTACCTAGACCAAATGGACCTCAATGGTTCTAGAAGCTCACTGCCATCTTCTCAAGGGATTTGAGGTAGGGGGATGAAAATAAATGCTGACCTAGCCAATAATGCCACATCCCATGATGACTTTTTATGAAACCCACATTGTTACTATCCCTTCTATTTGTAGCCTATGTTATGAAGGTGTAGAGGTGTACTGTACCTTTAAGAGAGTTGAAAAACTAGCAATGACTGACAAAGCACAGAGAGTTCTAAACAAAGTAATAATGTAACACTTGGGAAACAAATAGCTGCAGATGAGTTGCCATGAAACAAAAAACAAATTCAAATTTGGTCAATCAGTTTAAATTATTCCCCAAGATACCGAAATCCAAACAAATTTGAATTTAGTATTTTGATAATATTAAAATTACTGAAACATTCAAATGTTTTAGAGTATAAAATCAGACATTTTGAACAGTTAGAAGTAGAGCTACCAAGGAAATCCACAAATATAGACTGCTTGTTGAAGAGGTCTCTGAAAGTTACCTGTCTATAAGAAGTTTGCGCAGCAGAACATTGAAACTAACCTAGACAAAATCTACAAAGGAGAATCAACAAAGCTGACTGGTTTTTGAAATGTGTTTTTTTTTTGTAAATCTTAATTGGGATTTTTTTTATCAGACGAGTATTGTAGAGTGGGAGGTAACAAGATAAGTTTAAGAGAAAGGAGTTGAAAATAGTTGTTGGTTTTAATATTTTCTGTTGAACTTAAGCAACAAAATTGTTAATTTTTACTTTAAATAGTGACCGCTGGGATAATTCTTTGCCTCTTGAGTTTTAACAGATTATGGTGTGATGTGAACTTTTTCTGTATGGCTGTTTTAATTAGGAGAGGGGTTTACTCCGTGTCGTAACACTTCTAAATTGCATATCTGTTCTGAGACACTGTTACAAAATTCTTTTGGAAATCCATGTAAATCACATCAATAGCTTTCCCCTTGTCAATCCTTTTGTTACCTCTTCAAAAGATTCCAGTTCAAGACAATGTTCCTTTAAGAGATTCATTCCAACTCTTACAATTCAATCCACGTCTTTCCAAGTGATCATTAGTTCAATTCTAAATAATAATTTCTAGAAGTTTCCCATCACCCCTGTTAAACTGCATGGACTGTAATTGCTGTGTTTATCTTTACAATTCTTTTTAACAAGGTGCAATGTTTGCAATTCTCCAGTCCTCTGACACAACCATTAAATTGGTGGAAAAATAATCATCAGTGCCTCTCCAATTTCCAGGCTCACTTCTTACAATATCCATGGATGCATTTCAGTTGGTCCTGGTGCCTTATAAACTTTCAAAATGGACACAGATTACTTCAGTGTCTTAGAGTTGCTAATAGTGTTGAACATTATACAATCATTCCTGTTTCTGACCTGAAGATATCAGGATTGACATTAGATGAAGTTCTGCTGGGTCATTTTAACCTTCCCTTTTGGGAGAAACTGCATAGGTGCTGGGTTTAGCTTATCTGATTGCTCCTTTTTGTTAGTTTCCTCCTATGTGGGCAGCATATAACTTGTAGGTGAAAAGTGATGACAAAGTATAAATTTAACACCTGAGCTATACCTCTTGCCTCTAAATATAAATCATTTTTGGTCCCTTATCAGACTTCCTCATCCTTTAACCTCTTTTTTTTCTCTTGATGTGCTTCTGGAAGAAACATTGAGATTTCCTTTTCTGTTATATGCCTGTCTTTTTATATTATTCCTCTTTGTTCCTTGTATTTTCTTTCTCATCTCCTTTCTAAACTTTCTGTGGTCAACTTGGTTCTCAACTTATATTTACCACCTGACTTCTCTCATAAGTTTCTCCTGGGCCCTGTAAAAAGCAAACTAAGTTACAGAAGTTAGAACGGCAATTGCTGGAAATGCTCACTGGCAGCACCTGTGGAGGAACTGCTGGGGAAGGGTCATTTGACCCGAAATGTTAACTAATTTCTCTCCACAATTGCTGCCAGATCTCCTGTGCATTTCCAGCAACTTCTATTTTGGTTTATGATTTACAGCATCCACATTTCTTCCGGTTTTACTCAAATTTACAGAAGCTTTTTTCCCCCAAGGGTCTGTTATGGTCACAATTGACTTCTCCACCTATTTCACCTGGCAGCTAATACACTGTGGCTTCTCAGTAAAGCTGTTAAGTTTAAATTGCCATTAAGTCTTAAGCAATATCATTGGGACACAACATGTGAAAAAGATCCTTCTGACTTTTGGGAGGTAACATAACTGCCTGCTCAGTTGTACAAGTTAGCATGGTAAATCAAATATCTCTAGGATGGATAAAATAACAGGAAAGTTAAATCCAGCACCTACTTAATGTCAATCCTACTATAGTAAGGTCAGAAGTGGGAATGATTGCATCATGTTCAACACGATTGAAGTTATGAGACTTGAATGGGTTCAGAAAACATTTACAAGGATGTTGCTGGGATTTGAGAGTTTGAGCTATAGAGAGAGGCTGAAAAGCCTGCGGCTTTTTTTCGCTGAAGTATCTGAAGCTGAGGAATGACCTTGTAGAGGTTTATAAAATCGTGAAGGGCATGTATAGAGTGAGGAACCAAGGTCATTTTCCCAGAGAAGGGGAGTCCAAAGCCAGTGGGCGTAGGTTTAAGGTGAGAGAGGAAAGATTTAAAAGGGACCTAAGGGGTAAGTATTTTGCACAAATGGTGATGTGTGAATGGAACACTCTGTGGATACAAGTATGAAATTTAAAAGGCATCTGAATGGGTGTATGAATAGGAAGGATTCAAGGGGATATGTACCAAATGCTGGCAAATTGGACTAGATCAATTTAGGATATCTGGTCAGCATGAACAACTTGAACCAAAGGCTTGTTTCCATGCTCTATAACTCTATGACTCTATCACTCTATTCGCAACTCTCAGATACTGAAATAATCTGTGTCCATCTTCAGCAAGAGCTAGATGACATTCACATTTAGGCTGATAACTTTCATCACACAAGTTACATCTCTGACAAGTCAGAATCTAATAATCTCTCCATGACATGTAATGGCACTACCATTGTTGAAAAACCCACTCTCACATTATTAGAGTTTACCAATGACCAAGAATTGAACTAGATCAGCCATACAAGTCCTGTGGCTGTCAGAGCAGGTCACAGGCTAGGAGTTCTGAAGCAATTAATTTACCTCCTGACTCCCCAAAGCCTGTCTATCATCTTCAAGTCATATGTCTGGAGTATGATGGAATGCTCTCCACTTATCTGGACACTTGCAGTTCCAATCAGAAGCTCAGCACCATCCAAAACACTGCAGCCCACTGAATTGGCACACCATTCACCGCATTTACATAGAACATAGAACATAGAAGGATACAGCGCAGTACAGGCCCTTCGGCCCTCGATGTTGCGCCGACCGAGTCCTACCTAACCGATACTAGCCCAATAACTTCCAAATGCCTATCCACTGCCCGCTTAAATGAACATAAAGAAGGAGAGTTCACCACTGATATGGGCAGGGCATTCCATGAACTCACAACCCGCTGTGTGAAGAATCTACCCCTAACATCTGTCCTATACCTACCACCCCTTAATTTAAAGCTATGTCCCCTAGTAACACCTGACTCCATTAGCGGTAAAAGGTTCTTAGTATCTACCCTATCTAAACCCCTAATCATCTTATACACTTCTATCAGATCTCCCCTAAACCTTCTCTTCTCCAATGAGAACAGCCCCAAGTGCCTCAGCCTTTCCTCATACGATCTTCCTACCATTCCAGGCAACATCCTGGTAAACCTCCTCTGCACTCGTTCTAAAGCTTCCACATCCTTCCTATAGTATGGCGACCAAAACTGCACACAATACTCCAGATGAGGCCTCACCAGAGTCTTATACAACTGCAACATGACCTCAGGACTCCGGAACTCAATTCCTCTGCCAATAAAGCCCAGTACACCATATGCCTTCCTCACAGCACTATTTACCTGGGTGGCAACTTTCAGAGATCTGTGTACATAGACACCAAGATCCCTCTGCTCATCCACACTACCAAGTAGCCTACCATTAGCCCAGTAATCCATCATCTTGTTATTCCTACCAAAGTGAACGACTTCGCACTTAGCTACATTGAATTCCATTTGCCACATTTCCGCCCAGCTCTGCAACTTATCTATATCCCGCTGTAACCTACCACTTCCTTCCTCACTATCCACAACTCCACCGACTTTCGTGTCATCCGCAAACTTGCTTACCCAGCTTTCAAGTCCTTCCTCTAGATCATTTATAAAGATAACAAAAAGCAATGGTCCCAAAACAGATCCTTGTGGTACACCGCTAGTAACTGCGCTCCAAGATGAACATAATCCATCAACTACTACCCTCTGTCTCCTTCCAGCCAGCCAATTCCTAATCCAAACCTCTAATGTATCCTCAATGCCATACCTCTGAAGTTTTAGCATTAGCCTACCATGGGGAACCTTATCGAACGCCTTACTAAAATCCATATACACAACATCTACTGCTTTACCCTCATCCACTTCCTTAGTCACCTTCTCAAAGAACTCAATAAGGTTTGTGAGGCACGACCTGCCCTTCACAAAACCATGCTGGCTATCCCTGATCACGTTATTCCTACCCAGATGTTCATAAATCTTATCCCTTACCATTCTCTCTAAGACTTTGCCCACCACTGAAGTCAGACTCACTGGCCTATAGTTACTAGGGCTATCCCTACTCCCTTTCTTGAACAATGGGACCACATTCGCTATCCTCCAGTCCTCTGGTACTATTCCCGTTGACAATGACGACATAAAAATCCAGGCCAATGGCTCTGCTATCTCCTCCCTAGCTTCCCATAGGATCCTGGGGTAAATGCCATCAGGCCCAGGAGACTTATCTATATTCATCCTTTCCAATATTCCCAAAACCTCTTCCCTGCATATTTCCAGGGCATCCATTCTAATTATTTGTGATTCCATATTCACATCAGCAACAGTGTCCTGTTCCTGAGTGAATACTGATGAAAAGTACTGATTTAATGTCTCTCCAATCTCCTCCGCCTCCACACACAACTTCCCACTACTATCCTTGACTGGACCGATACCTACCCTAGTCATCCTTTTATTCTTGACATACCTATAGAAAGCCTTTGGGTTTTCCCTAATCCTACCAGCTAAAGACTTTTCATGTCCCCTTCTCGCTTTTCTTAGCTCCCTCTTTAGCTCCTTCCTGGCTACCTTATAACTCTCAATCGCCCCTACTGAACCTTCACGCCTCATCTTTACATATGCCGCCTTCTTCCCTTTCACAAGGGACTCCAATTCCTTACTAAACCACGGCTGCCTCACAAGGCCCTTTTCACCATGCCTGACTGGTACATACCTATCGAGGACACGCAGTAGCTGCTCCTTGAACAATCCCCACATCTCATTAGTGTTCTTCTCTTGAAGCCTGTTTTTCCAATCCACACAACCTAAGTCATGCCTCACTGCATCATAATTTCCCTGCCCCCAGCTATAGCTCTTGCCCTGCGGCGCACGATTATCCCTCTCCATCACTAAAGTAAAAGTCACCGAGTTGTGGTCACTGTCCCCGAAGTGCTCACCTACCTCCAAGTCTAACACCTGGCCTGGTTCATTACCTAGAACCAAATCCAATATAGCCTCCCCTCTTGTTGGCCTGTCGACATATTGTGTCAGGAAACCCTCCTGCACACATTGTACAAACACCGACCCATCTAATGAACTCGAGCTATAGCTCTCCCAGTCAATATCTGGGAAGTTAAAGTCCCCCATAACAACCACCCTGCTACCTTCACTCTTTTCCTGAATCATCCTCGCAATATTATCCTCTACTTCTCTAGGACTATTAGGAGGCCTGTAGAAAACACCTAACAGGGTGACCTCACCTTTCCTATTTCTAACCTCAGCCCAAACTACCTCAGATGGCAAGTCCTCTTCCATCGTCCATTCCACTGCTGTGATACTGTCTTTGACAAGTAATGCCACGCCTCCCCCTTTTTTACCCCCATGTCTGATCCTACTAAAACATTTGAACCCTGGAACGTGCAACAGCCATTCTTGTCCCTGTTCTACCCACGTCTCTGTAATGGCCACAACATCGAAGTCCCAGGTACCAACCCACGCTGCAAGTTCACCTACCTTATTCCTTATACTTCTGGCATTGAAGTATACACACTTCAATCCTCCTTTCTGTTTACAGGCACCCTCCTTAGAGATCGCTGCATTATTCCTAACCTCCCTACACTCAAGGTCCTGTACCCTAAAGCTACAGTCCTGGTTCCCATGCCCCCGCGGAGTTAGTTTAAACCCTCCCAAAGAGCACTAGCAAACCTCCCCCCAAGGACACTGGTGCCCCTCAGGTTCAGGTGTAGCCCATCCTTTTTATAGAGGTCCCACTTTCCCCAGAAAGGACCCCAGTTGTCCAGAAACCGGAATCCCTCCCTCCTGCACCATCCCTGTAGCCACGCATTTAACTGCTCTCTCTCCCTATTCCTTGACTCTCTATCACGTGGCACGGGTAACAAACCAGAGACTACAACTCTGTTTGTTCTAACTCTGAGCTTCCAACCTAGCTCCCTGTAAGCCTGTCTGACATCCTCACCCTTCTTCCTACCTATATCGTTGGTGCCAACGTGGACCACGATCTGAGGCTGCTCCCCCTCCCCCTTAAGGACCCGGAAAACACGATCAGCGACATCACGTACCCTTGCACCTGGGAGGCAACATACCAAACGTGAGTCCCTGTCGCCCCCACAAAACCGTCTGTCTGTACCCCTCACTATCGAGTCCCCAAGAACTATTGCTCTACCTTTCTCCACCCTACCCTTCTGAGCAACGGGGCCAGGCTCCGTGCCAGAGGCCTGAACCTCGTTGCTTGCCCCTGGTAAGTCATCCCCCCCACAAGTATCCAAAACGGTATACTTGTTCTTGAGGGGAATGACCGCAGGGGGTCCCTGCACTGGCTTCCTCCTCCCACTCCCCCTCACTGTCACCCATCTATCTTGAACTTTCGGAGTAACTACTTGCCTAAAGCTCCGATCTATGACCTCCTCTGCCTCCCGAATGATCCGCAGTTCATCCAACTCCAGCTCCAGTTCCCTAACACGGGTTTGGAGGAGCTGGAGATGGGTGCACTTCTTGCAAGTGTACTCAGCAGGGACGCTAATGGCTTCCCTCACCTCATACATGTTGCAAGAGGAACATTGCCCTCTCTGCACTGCCATCCCTCTAAAAGTAAGCTTTCCTTAAAAAAAAAACAACAAAAACCAACTAAATCTAAAGAAACAAACAAGGAAAATGCAGCACTTACCCGCTAGTCACAATTGGTCTTATTATTAGGTTAGAGGAGGTCATTTACAGTCATTCCTTCCACCATCAAAGCACAGTGTGTTATCTACAAAATCTGCCGCAACAATTCATTAATGTTCCTTCAACAGAACCTCTTAAATAATGATCACTAGCATCTGGAAGGACAAGGACAGTTGCTGCGTGGAAACACCACCACCTGCAAATACCCCTTCAATTTGCACACTATCCTGACTTGAAAATAAATCACCTTTCCTTCACTGCTGTTGGATCAAAATTCTGAAACTCCCTTATTAGCAGTGCTCTAGTTGAACCTGCACCACTCTGACATCAATGGTTAAAGAAAGTGCATCACCACCACCTTATCAAGAGATATTTTGCATGGGTCATAAATGCTGGCCAAGTCATGCCTAGATCCCAGGAATAGATCATTTTATAAACAAAACACCTTGTAAAATGTAAATTGACGTGGTCACTATTTAAGGTACCACTTGATGTCAATGTGTTTGCAATGTTTGAGCTTGTGACATACCTCACAATGGTTAGCACTGCTGCCTCATGGTGTCAGGGAGCTGGGTTTGATTCCAACCTCGGGCAAGTGTCTGTGTGGAGCTTGCACATTCTCCCCTTGTCTGTACGGATTTCCTCTGGGTGCTCCTGTTTCCTTCCACAACCCAAAGGTGTGCAGATTAGGTGAACTGGCCATGCTAAATTGTCCATACTGTTCAGGGATGTGGGTTTAGGTGCATTAATCAGGGGTAAACATGGAATAGTAGGGAAATCAGTCTGGGCGGGTTAATCTTCAGAGGATTGGTGTGGACTTGTTGGGCCAAATGGCCTGTTTCCACACTGTAGGGATTCTATGATACCTGTTGGAAGTGTATGGAATTGACATTGGGGCAGTATGGTGGCTCAGTGGTTAGACAGCTGCCAGGTACCAGGATTTGATTCCAGCTTTGGGTGGCTGTGTGGAGTTTGCATATTCTCTCTGTGTCTGAGTAGGTTTCTGCAGGTGCTCCATTTTCCTCCCACAGTACAAAAGTGTGTAAGTTACGTAAATTGCACAGTTTCCAGAGATGCACAGGCTAAGTGGATTAACCATGGGAAATGCAGGGTGACAGTGATAGGGTGAGTTTGGATGGGATACTTTTCAGAGGGTCAGTGTGGACTCAATGGCTGAATGGCCTGCTTCCACACTGTAGGGATTCTATGATACTTGCCACATCAAAGATTCCATAATGCAGTCTGTGATGAATAAGTTGGAAATGGAGCATGATTAATGTCATTAATCAGTGCAAACTGTCTGTGCATAAAGTGAGCTGGAGATAAAACATGTGGTTATTTTACGTTGGCTTTGAACTCTCAAATTAATAAGGACAACCTCATAATCCTTGACAGCAAGACAGGAGAAAAAGGTCATTAAAAAACAAATATCTTGTATAAGTGATCTATAAAGTGCTGGACACCATAAAATTAATTGCTATCTATAAAACCATCTCAAATTAATTGCAGCTGTTTTACTCATACCAATCAATAAAGGCCATCACTTTGAGCACCTTGAAAACTGAATGCTAAAATCCAGACAGGCAAGAAGTTTAATCCTTTCACCCACATAAACATACACTTTGTGTAAATTTATTTCCTCCGCTGCCAAGCTCTGTCAGTCACCTTTAACCTGCACTGATGCTGGGGATGCGTTGTTCCATTTTGTACTTGTAATACTGCATTCTATAAGTTTGCACCACTCTAACATACATATAAAATACATAAAGACAGACACTTTCAGTAGACTGGTACTTGCCGACAACTATTAATGGGTTCAAAGAATCAAAACGTTAGAGTCTGGTAGCAGGAAATCTAAAATATCGACAAGAAAGATTTGGCACGAAGGAACTGACTACAACATCCCACACATTTATAGATTAATAATGCCATGTATGCCATATTAGCATTCCATACCAAGGAACACCTTCAGGACCAAATAGTAAAAACTACCTAGCCTGCATCCCAATTTTTTCTGTACAATACTAAGGCCTCAGCAATCTATGTTAGGTAGGAGAAAAGGCTGAACAATTTCTACCTTCACTCCTTCAGACATATTGCTGATATCACTTGACTGGACAAGGTCACCAATTAAAAGATAAGCACTGGCTGAAGGATTTCCTTCTCTACTGTTATACTCCAAGGCCTTTTGACTCAATAATAAAAGATTAAAAGATTGTTTTTCAAGTGAGAGAATGGGAGCATTTTAAGCAAAGGGAAAGGTCTGTGTTAAGAGGGCAGAGATTAACAACAACTGATGCAAGTCAAAAGAAGTGAAAACGGATATCGTGAAGAAACAAAGGTTGCGGGCTAATGAAGCACGTGAGTTGCTAAAATAAATCTGAACATAACAGGGTTAAAGAAAAAAACATGATCAAGGTTAATTTAGCAAAACAATAGAGCAAGGGAAGAAAAGAAACATGTAGCATACGATGGAGGCAAGTGTTATGGTCTAAAGTTTTTAAAGCTGATGGTGACTTCAAAAATTTCTAGATTGCTGAGTCCAAAGATAAGGTTTTGTCCCCCAAGCTTGCTTTGAACTTCATTGGAACTGTAATAGCAGGCCATGCACAGAAAAATCAGCATGAGGGTAAGACAGCGAATCAAAATGACAAATTACTACTATGTACTAACCAACTAAGAGGTGCTGGAATGTGCTAACTCCAAACCTCAACTTATTTCTAGCTAAAGTCAAGTACTCAACTACATTCATCTGATGGATGACAACTGCATGCCCAATGACCTTTTGTATGGTGCACAGGTCATCGGGTCGCTTAATGCTTAATGTCCATACTTCTGTTGCAAGGGAATCTGCAAGTGAGATATGAAAATGTTGGGCATTGACACTAACTATTGGGAGACAGTTGCTGACAACTGTGACCTCTGGAGACTGAGCATTCAATGAGCCTTTGGAAGAAGGGTGGAGAAACAGGGCCACAGTTTAGCACAAAGTTAAGCCTCATTGTTTGTACTATGTCATAAGCAACAGATATATGCCAAAGATGAACCAACATCTACTTCAATTTTCACATTTCAAAATGCCTGACAAAATAAAATAGAAGAGCATAACAAGGTACTGCAGTAAATAGGAATATAAAAGTCAACCTGCCCACTTTAAAATTTAAACAAAGCCTGACAGTTAACTGCCATCAGACAATAGACAATAGACAATAGGTGCAGGAGTAGGCCATTCTGCCCTTCGAGCCAGCACCACTGTACATTATGATCATGGCTGATCATCCTCAATCCGTATCCAGTTCCTGCCTTATCCCCATAACCCTTGATTCCACTATCCTTAAGAGCTCTATCCAACTCTTTCTTGAAAGTATCCAGAGACTTGGCCTCCACAGCCTTCTGGGGCAGAGCATTCCATACACCCATCACTCTCTGGGAGAAGAAGTTTCTCCTCAACTCTGTTCTAAGTGGCCTACCCCTTATTTTTAAACTGTGTCCTCTGGTTTGGGGCTTACCATCAGCTGAAACATGCTTCCTGCCTCCAGAGTGTCCAATCCTTCAATAATCTTATATGTCTCAATCAGATCCCCTTCTAAACTCAAGAATATACAAGCCCAGTCACTCCAATCTTCCAGCGTAAGATATTCCCGCCATTCCAGGAATTGACTTCATGAAACTGCGCTGCACTCTCTCAATAGCCAGAATGTCTTTCCTCAAATTTGGAGACCAAACTGCGCACAGTATTCCAGATGCGGTCTCACCAGAGCCCTGTACAGCTGCAGAAGGACCTCTTTGCTTCTATACTCAATTCCTCTTGTTATGAAGGCCAGCATGCTATTAGCTTTTTTCACTGCCTGCTGTACCTGCATGCTTGCTTTCATTGACTGATGTACAAGAACACCTAAATCTCGTTGTACTGCCCCTTTACCTAACTTGACTCGATTTAGGTAGTAATCTGCCCGTATACTCTATGGCAACATGCATACAAATAAGGATCCACTTCACAACCAATCAACGCTCTCCTCTCATACAGTATAAATGTTGGCTTTCCTCTTCAATTAGTTTTCTTGTGAATGAGCCCTGATGAGCACAGTGTAAAAAGCTTAAAAAATAAGTGTGTTTTTTAGCAATACTCCAGTACATACTACTAACTAATGGTTTAAAAGGAAAATACAGATGCTTGTTATTGAGATTATCTTGACTTTGAGAAGCTATGCCTACCTATGTCTATATATGTCAGCAACAATAGGAGATGCAAATATAGAAGTGACACAGCTCAGTTACTACTGGGGAGAAATAAAGAAATATAGAGAAATATTTTACAGACTTTTCTGACTTTGATTAATTGTTCCTTTCAATTTTTCCTATGACTACATCTTGAGCCAAAACTGCTTAATACTTTGTATTGTTAAAGACGAAACACATTTCTAATGTATGTAGACAGTCAATATCTGTTATCGACTTACAAGGCAGCATTTGAGCTCATTGCCAAGCATTGTCTTCTCCAGCTCTAATTTTAGAAGGAGCTGGAGATAACATTGATCTTGCAATGTCCAAACCATTAGTGAATGACCACATCTAGCAAAGTGTCTATTCAATTGAATGTAGAAGATATTATATGAGGAGTTGAACAAACTAGTCATAACCTTCATGCTTGGGCTCCAAAGTAATACTTAAAAGAAGATAACTTGGTACCAATTTTTGTGTAATTCTACAGGGTTGCAGGAGACTTCTCCAGTGTTAGCTTTCCCCATAAAAACAAAATGCTCCAGTATTTGAGTAAGAAGACTTTCATTAAAACAATTGTGAACCTGCTCATGTAGGTCAACATGTGATTCATGTTTCAAGGAAGGCCACTGAAGAAAAAACATTTGTTGCAAAAAAGTACCTTTTAATTTCTGCTTGGAAATAAGCTTTCTGACAAGTAAGTCACTTTTTACCCTTCAGCACCATTTTAGAATAGGGTAAGGGACAAAACAAGTTGTGAATATAAATCAAAGCATGTTGTTTCATCAAGGCAATAAAAATATATTTTCCTTGATTGAACAGAACCATGTTCGAGGAGAAAGTGAGGTCTGCAGATGCTGGAGTATCAGAGCTGAAAATGTGTTGCTGGAAAAGCGCAGCAGGTCAGGCAGCATCCAAAGAAGAGGAAATTCGACGTTTCGGGCATAAGCCCTTCATCCTGATGAAGGGCTTATGCCCGAAACGTCGAATTTCCTGTTCCTTGGATGCTGCCTGACCTGCTGCACTTTTCCAGCAACACATTTTCAGCTCTGAACAGAACCATGTTGCCAATACTTGAAGGCATCATTCTAAAAAACATTGTCAAAATTGAGATTATTGCAGGCTGTTGAGCAATTTGTTTAGCAACACTATGGCTCAGTGGTTAGCACTTCTGCCTCACAGCACCAGGGTCCTAGGTTCAATTCCAGCCTTGGACAACTGTCAGTCTGGAGTTTGCACATTTTTACTGTGTCTGCGTGGGTTTCCTCCAGGTGCTCTGTTTTTCTCCCACAGTCCAAAGATGTGCAGGTTAGGTGAATTGGCCATGTTAAATTGCCCATAATGTTAGGTGCATTAGTCAGAGGGAAATGGGTCTGGGTGGGTTACTGTTCAGAGGGTCAGTGTGAACTGGTTAGGCTGAAGGGCCTGTTTCCACACTGTAGGGAATCTAAAAAAAATGTATTTCCAATGTGGAGATCCTGAACTGAATCTTAGAATCCCTGCAATATGGAAGCAGGCCATTCAGCCAATGCTGTCCCTCGAAAGAAAATCCCATCCAGATCCACCCCTATAACTTTGCATTTCCCAATGCTAGTCCACCAAGCCTCTGTATCCCTAGACACTATGGGCAATTTAGCATGGCCGATCCACCTAACCTGCACATTTTCTTTTGGACTGTGGGAGGAAACCCACACAAACATGAAGAGAACATGCAAATTCCACACAGACACTTCTGTTCACCGCATTATAGGAAGGATGTGGAAGCTTTGGAAAGGTTTCAGGGGAGATTTACTAGGATGTTGCCTGGTATGGAGAGAAGTTCTTACAAGGAAAGGCTGAGGGACTTGAGGCTGTTTTTGTTAGAGAGAAGAAGGTTGAGAGGTGACTCAATTGATACATATAAGATAATCAGAGGGTTAGAAAGGTTGGAAAGTGAGAGCTTTTTTCCTCGGACAGTGATGGTTAACATGAGGGGACATAGCTTTAAATTGAGGGGTGATAGATATAGGAGAGATGTCAGAGGTAGTTTCTTTACTCAGAGAGTAGTAGGGGCATGGAACACACTGCCTGCAACAGCAACAGTAGTAGACTCACCAACTTTAAGGGCATTTAAATGGTCATTGGATAGGTATATGGATGAGAATGGAATAGTGTAGGTTAGATGGGTTTCAGATTGTTCCACAGGTTGGCATAACATTGAGGGCCGAAGGGCCTGCACTGCACTGTAATGTTTTACGTTCTATATACAGTCGTCCAAGGGTGGAATCGTACCCAGGCGTCTGGTGCTATGCGGCTGCATTGCTAACCATTGAGCCACCATTCCACCCACTGAATTAGAGTCATAGAGTAATAGAGATGTACAGCATGAAAACAGACTCTTCGGTCCAACTAGTCCATGCCAAAAAGATATCCTAACCTAATCTAGTCCCACTTGCCAGCACTTGGCCCATATCCCTCTAAACCCTTCTAATTCATATACCCAACCAGATGCCTTTTAAATGCTGTAAATGTACCAGCCTTCACCACTTCCTCTGGCAGCACATTCCATAAATGCACCACCCACTGTGTGAAAAAGATGCCCCTTAGGTCCCTTTTATATCTTTCCCCTCTCACCCTGAACCTATGCTTTTTAGTTCTAGACTCCTCCTCCCAGAGAAAAGACTGTCTATTTATCATATCCACGCCCCTCATGAATTTATAAACATCTATAAGGTCACCCCTCCGTCTCCAACGCTCCAGGGAAAACAGCCCCAGTGTATTCAACCTTTCCCTGTAGCTCAAATCTTCCAACCATGGCAACATCCTTGTAAATCTTTTCTGAACCCTTTCAAGTTTCACAACATCCTTCCGATTGGAAGGAGACCAGAATTGCATGCAATATTCTGAAATTCTTGCCATTTTCTCCAAAATGTCTTTCAGGTTACATTAATTTTAAAAGCTGACAACTTCTTCAGATCAATAATTTGCAGATTAACCTAAGAGCACAATGAAGTCCAAAAATATACAGAATGAAGACAGATAAAACCTACAATTGGAAATGGTCCCTCATGCGACATTTGTAACAAATGACCAGAATCCTGCATTTCAAATATTTAGGTACTGAATTTTTTGGAAATAAGTTCTTGATATTTTAGCCAGAAAAAGCTAATGCCTTGAACTAACTAGATTAAATTTTGACTGGAAAGAAAAATTGGAGGATGCGTCAGCCAGATTGCTGATTCAAAATTATTTCTTTTTCCACTATCGTACAGTGTTGAGACCTGACCAGATAAATGCTAAAATGAATGCTAAAACAAATCAGAATAAATTAGATTAGAATCAACAGATCTGAAAAGTATTTGTGACTATGGCACTGGCAATCTTGTTGATATAGGCAGCAAGATGATACAAAAATTGGGCTGCCTTTGTTTTCAGGTTTAGGTACCAGTATCTGTGACCTTCTCGTGTCCACTCATATCAATGAATGATATCTTATCTGCATGATTGTTGTATAAGCCCCAATGGCTCCAGTATGGGTTCTCTGTCTTTCAAGCTATCTAATATCTCTATTCATAGTAGGCCTCCCCCTCCCTCTTCCCCCTCCCTCAGCATTATTTGCCAAACTCATGGTACAACCAGTCTGCTCCTTTTAAAGACAGACTGCACCTTAAGGGGACTCTGTATAAAAACTCAGTTGCAAAGTAAAATATTGCAAAGTGTACAGAAGGGCAGATGGAATGTTCCAGACTAATGGGTGGATTGCTTGGTTTAAGTGAGCAGGAGAAAAGGATCCAAGTTTCCGCAGGAGTCCGGAAGGCCATCATGGATTAATTTAGAAGGGAATGGGAGCAGGTGGTCAAGGCAAGTCAAGTCCCTTAGTCTGTACCTAAAGGATATACATCAGCACCATAAGAAGTATCATAGTCTCATATGGATGGTTAAGGTCAGTACCATCTACTATTCCAGACAACAGCAGCCATGTATATTTCACAATGCTCTATACTTACACAGCAGAATTCAATAGCATTTACGAATCATGCTTGTTACCCAGGTACACCACTTCACCAATAAACATTTGTCAATTTTATCAGCTTCTCATGTACTCCTTGTGCCCTTCACATACCTCTAGAATTCAACCTCAACATCACAGAACTGTTACAGTAAAAAAGATACACATGGATTACAAATAGGGCGGGGGGACATGGTTAGCTTGGATGGCTGGTTAGCATTGTGACGTGATGCCAACAGTTGAAGTCCTGTACTAGATGAGGTTACCATAAAGGACTTTGATCCTCAACCTGTCCCTTCACCCAAGGCATGGTGACTCACAGGTTAAATCACCAGCAGTGATGTCTCTCTAATGAGAAGCAGCCCTAATATCTGATAAGACTGCGGTGAGTTTACCTTTACCTGTACTCCAAATGAGCATCCAACCTTGTGTAACTCTCCTGCCTTCTTCCCCAATTCTGCACATTGCTGATTTTGATCTAATCCCTCTTTAAAAACCTCAATTCAATCTGCCTCCACCATATTCTCAGTATATTCCAGACCCTAACCACTTGCCTTGTTAATAAAGTTTTCAGTGTATCACTTCTTCTCATGATTACTTTAAATCTGCACCCTGTCGTGGTCGATCATTTCACAGGTTGATACATATTCTCTCTCTCTTTACTCTGTCCAGACTTACCATCACTGTGAGTACTTCCAGCAAGCATGTCATCTTGTTACACAATCACTATTCTTCTCGCTCTTGTGTACAAACCAAGTTGGCACACATGACAAGAGAGCAGTGCAAATGGAGAGGAGACAAGGAAGCCTTCAACTCTTGCAGAAAGAAAACATATGTCTACTTCATGGGCGCTTGGCATCCAGCTTCAGTCAGAACATTGCAGATAACAAATGTCCTGCCTTAAGCCCCATCTCAATTCCCAGCTTACCCTGGAATATTCTGCTTTCTGAAATAATCTGCAAGCTCCAGATGGTGTGACCAGGAACCTCATGCTTTACATTCTAGCCCTGATTCTCTCATCCCTTTTGATTTCGTGATTTCAGATTCCCATTAAAAGCCATCTGCCCATCCACATCAGCCCAACGAGATAGAAAGAGGGCTTCAGCATAGCATTGTTAAAGAGGTTAAACCGGCTCAAATGCTGCCACTACAGATACCCTGGAGGTTAGTATGAATTGGAACAACATGAGTTGACCTATCTGAACATGAGTGGCTGCCTGTGGCCAGGGACAAGTTTTGATTTCCAGCTCACTAGAAATCGCTGACAAATACTCCTGCAGAAGTATCAGATGAGGGCCTTAGTGGGTGGGCATTAGGGAGAATAGACACGCAAGTAGACAACACAACCTGCATTCCAGTTCCCTGGTATATTGCAGAAATAGAGCATAGCCTTAACACAACTATTGTTGCCCTATTATCTCCTGCAGCCTTTATGCTGATATTTCACTAAGTCTTCTATTGCCTCCCACATCCCAGAATAACCTGCTATACATCTGCCACCCAAAGAGGAGTGAGTGCAGTATGATCAGGAAGGTCGGGGTGATCACTCAATGGGGAGTGGGAAGAGAGATTGTAGGAGTGCTGGAGAGATCAGAACTAGGACAGAGATAGGGTGGGAGGGGTGTATTTGGAGGACAACCAGAGATCAGGGAGATTTTTGATGGGGTTATAAATGATTGTAGAGTGTTTCAGTAATAGTTTTTGTGGTGATGGCACAAGGGTCAGATGGAGATCTTGAGCGTGAATGGGTATTGCTGTAAGGGGGCATTTATCTGATTAAACTAGTCTTCTCTCTCTCCCTCTTACCTGCTGGTTTTTCTGTTATCTGAAAAACCTGGTCAATGTAGGTTAAAAATAGAAATCTTATAATAGTGAAGGTACACAGTCTCTTTAAAAGGTTTTAACAACTGGCCCACCACCTGAGAAAAATGATCAAACTCATTTTTGTCTCACCCTAATTGAAATTGGGCAAATTTTAGGTGTTTCAAATTTTTAACATTTTAATTTCCCACATGAACCAATTTTGCTGTTTGGAATTTATCCCACACCAATTGGGATTTCTTACACAGATATCTACAGAGAGGAGAGCTACATGCTGCTGTGAAGAGGAATTGTAGGCACGTCTAGTTCCCTTGGAAGTCAGCTCAAGAGAAGTGAATACATGTTCATGCATGTTTTATTGGATTCTGATCTGGTAAACATGCCTTTGTGTGTTACACACATATTCTAGCAGCTGGCTGAACCTCAATATGGGCAATAAATGTATTTGGTTTTTTTTCAGACTCTTAATTATGCTTGTGTGTTCTCAACTTATATTAACTCATATCTTCCAGGCGAATGGAAAATATTGTAAAGTCCAAGGTATCAAAAAAGGAGAATATTTTAAGACAGCTTATAAATTTGCATTATTAAGTCATCCTTCTCATTAAATAATGTGCAAAAGTGTTCTACTGGATATCTCAGCAATGTGAATGGAACAGAAATTAGCTGAAGTAACACAAGGTATGATCAGAGACAGGTTTTAATGGCTTTGTAAGTGCAGTGGAGTACAGAAAGGTCACACTGTTTTGGAAGAAAATTGAAGATTAGCATGAAGTAATCAGGCATAAGCAAAAAAAATCACAGCCAGTGTCTCAAAGAAATGAGTTTGTCAAGGGCATGTAGGAAGTGAGCAGAATCCACAGAATATTGTAGATGGTATAGGAAGTTTGAAAATGGAAGCAGGAAAAGCCAAAGGTATGACCTGAAGTTGAGAAGCCATGAAGTCCAATAGCTCCTTACATAAAAGAATGTAGATAATGGAATTTATCTTGACCATAAACAATACCAATGAAGGAACTCTGGGACAGGGCAAATGCCTTTGATTCATAGCCAGCTGCACACTCAGTTTTGAATATGGATATGTTTCACTGGTGTCCCACATTAGCCCAGCTATCATAAGTGCACCCCCCCCCCCCCCCACTCCAAGTAGCTGGTATTCACACCAGTGGGCATACCCTGATACCCCACATCAGCTGGCAAAACTATATGTGCAGACCCATCAGCTTCATCTGGGTATTAGGGAAGTTAGCAGTTTAAGCTAACCCTCTACATGTATGAAATCTGTAAGAATGGATGAGTCAGATGATCCTAGCCAGAGGGTAAAGGCCCAGGAGGTGAGTTCCAGCAATAGGGTGACATATTCAGGCACTTTCTTGATAAAATGGACTTGTGGTTCATCACCTTGGAAAGCATCAAGACTTTACTGAGTTCCATCATATAGTTAGCGATGAAACATAGTCACAATTGTGCAGTTGCTTTCAGGAGAAGCAACAGCACATAACATCTAACCTTCGGAAAGAAGCTAAAGGCAAGGATACAGAACAATCTTGGAGTGGAGACATTTTGGCCTAAAAGGGTTACATATGATGGAATATTATATCTCAAATAGGTTGGCTCCACAGACACATGATACTCTATCAAAGTTATATTTTGTATATTTCATGCTTAAACAATTGTTGCCAATTGTTTTCCTGGGCAGATTGCCCAGGTTTGCAAACTAAAACTGAGCAACAGATAATTAGACTCGATTTTGTAATTGATATGAGAAAAAGCAGGAACTTTTCAGTGTCTCAAAGTAAGTGTATCATGGGCTGCAATACTCACGCCAGAAAGATTCCAACTTTAATCTCTGGATTTTATGGTGTACTCTAAATGACTTCAGTGAGCAGTGGGGGTGTTGGTGGTAGTGGTGTTGTAGTGTAAGAAATCAGTGATAGTTCTTTGTTCTGATCACTGTCCTTTCACCCCCTCCAAAGCATGTGATTCAATCCAGAGTCCAAAATGATTGCCAACTCTCACAGTTAGGTTCAGACGTAAAGAACAGTCTCTTGAGTAAGATATCAGAGGATTGGCAGTGCCCTAAGAATTCCATTGCAGTAACAGTCAGAGCATTTTAGAGTAGGATTTGAAAGACCAGCAAACAACATAAAGAAATAAGCGATTACAATTATATCTTCGTCCCTCCCCAAAGGAAGATGATATGACGCATCTCACAGGAATAATTCAGAATTGTGTTTCATGTACCATCAATTTCATTAGTCAGCACAATGGATGGAGTCCCATAATAATTCAAACTGGGCAAGTTTGCTACAAGAAATTAATTTGATAGGCTGAATAACAAGTCAATATCACAGGAAAAAGGGGTGAAGATTGTGCTAATGTGTAGTTGACGTTTCCTATTTTACTGAGTATAACTTTTAAACAGTCTAAGATAACGGGCAAATTTTAAAAAATTTCCTCCACCACAGGAGCCAAGCTTAAATGATAGCAAAGATGACAAATCAGCAACAGAAATTATTGTGCTTGAATTGCAATATTTCTAATTATATGTTGATTTTAACTTCAATTACTGGAAAGTTGGGAGCATTGCAAACTAGACACACTGATTTTCCAATCTGGAATCATACACTGAAGTATGGTTTTAGACGAGGCTCCTTCAATCCACCAAGATTTTGGCTTAATGCAAGTAATCAATGCTATAAAGGACCTTTACTCTAGAATGATATGATCACTCCACAACAAAATCATTACAATATCAAGAAGAAATGGATGGAACATTTGAATATTGTTCCTCAATTTGAGGAGGATTTTCTGTTCCCTTTAAATACAGCCAGTTTGGCAGTTATTCCAGAAAAAAAAGAATTATATGTTGTCATAATTTAGAGGAGGTGGTCAACACTCTCAGGGAGATGTAAGAGATCACATACAAAAAGATTGGCAGAATTTTCCCAATGTCAATATTAATGCCTAAAGCGATGTAGCAAGACAGATTTTCTGGGTCATTTATCTCACTGTTGTTTTTAGGACTTTGCAGCTGGTTCTAATCAATGTTTAAAATAAAATGCATGGCAGACAAATTTACCCCCAGAACTCCTCAAAATGCCTGGAAAAACGCAATAATGGCAACAACAGATTGGAGAAAAGCCTATCAAAAGCAAATTTGGGAGAACAGGAGCAAATTTGTGATGAGAGAAGCGGTGAGGAGGTGAATAATAACATTCAGCAAGGTTATTGGGCCAGAGGAAGTATTCCAGGGACCAGAGAAAGCCTGAGAATGGAAGAGGTAAGATAGAGAAAGTGTAAGTCAGGAAAGTGAGGTCACTGAGGTCAGAGGTAGCAGAACTATATCTCCAATTCCCTCTCAAAAGTTATCACTGAAACTACTTCCATCACCATTTTAGGTAATACATTCATAATTCTAATAACTTAGTGACTTTTCTTTCCTCAAATCACCTTTTGCTAATCACTTGAAATGTGTGACCATTCAATACTGACGTCTACCTCAACAAACTACATTTTTTACTTTTTATTCATTTTGTGGGATGTGGGCATCGCTGGCTGGTCAGCATTTATTGCCCATCCCTGGTTGCCCTTGAGAAGGTGGTGGTGAGCTGCCTTCTTGAACTGCTGGAGGTCAACTGCTGTGACTTGACCCACAATGCCCTTAGGGAGGGAATTCCAGGATTTTGACCCATTGACAGTGAAGGAATAGCAATATTTCAGGATGGTGAGTAGCTTGAAGATGAACTTGAAAATGATGGTGCCCTTCTCCATTTAGATGGAAGTGGTCATGATTTTGGAAGATGCTGTCTGAGGATCTTTAATGAATTTCTGCAGTGCATCTCATAGGTAGTACACACTGCTGCTATTGAGCATTGGTGGTGGAGGGAGTGGACACTTGTGGATGTAGTTTCAATCAAGCAGTCTGCTTTGTCCTGGATGGTGTCAAGCTTCTTGAGTGTTATTGGGGCTGCACTCATTCAGGCAAGTGGGGAGTATTCCATCACACTCCTGACTTGTGCCTTGTAAATGGTGGACAGGCTCTGGAGAGTCAGGAAGTGAGTTAGTTACTGCAGCATTCCTAGTTCTGACCTGCTCTATAGCCACAGCATTTGTGTGGTGAGTCCTGTAGAGTTTCTGATCAATAATTCCCAGGATGTTGATAGTTTTCTTATTAAATGTAAAAAAAAACTCCTTTATGAGCCCTTATTATATCCACATTATGATAGAAAACCTCTATCAAATTTCCTTTTAACCTTCTCTGCTCAAAGAAAATTAACCTAAGTGGTTATTTTCAGGAGCTTGCCACAACCAGTGAATATTTTCAGAGAGGATAAAAGTTACATTTCAGAAAATATAAGCTTTAGAATACAGTTTCTAGAATTGTATAGATGCAAAACTTACTCCAATTCTCTTCGTCAGAGCACATTTTTTTCAGCAATTTAGAACATAGAACAATACAGGGCCTTTGGCCCTCAATGTTGTGCCGGCCTTTTATCCTACTCTAAGATCAGACTAACCTACATACCCTTCATTGTACTTTCTTCCATGTGCCTATGCAAGAGCCACTTAAATGTCCCTAATGTATCTGACTCTACTACCACTACAAGCAGTGCATTCCATGTACCCATCACTCTCTGTGTAAAGAACCTACCTCTGACATCTCCCCTAAACCTTCCTCTAATCACCTTAAAATTATGCCCCCGCATGATAGACATTTCCAGCATGGGAAAAAGTCTCAGGCTATCCACTCTACCTAAGCCTCTCAACAGCTTGTACATCTCTATCAAGTCACCTCTCATCCTTCTTCACTCCAATGAGAAAAGCCCTAGTTCCCTCAATCTTTCTTCATAAGATATGCCCTCCAGTCCAGGTAAATCTCCTCTGCACCCTTTCTAAAGCTACGACATCTTTCCTATAATGAGGCAATCAATATTGAACACAATATCCCAAGTGGTCTAACCAGGAATCTATTGAGCTGCAGCATAACCTCACGGCTTTTAAATCCCCTTGCTAATGAAAGCCAACACACCATATGCCTTGTCAACAATCTTATTAACTTGGGTAGCAACTTTGAAGGATCTATGGACATCCATCTGTTCCTCCATACTGCCAAGAATCCTGCCGTTAACTTTGTATTCTGCATTCGAATTCAACCTTCCAAAGTGAATCACTTCATACTTTTTCAGGTTTAACTATATTTGCCACTTAGCAGCCCAGTCCTGCATTCTGTCAATGTCCCTTTGCAACCTACAACAGGCCTACACATATCCACAACTTCACCAACCTTCGTGTCATAGGCAGACTTACTCATCCACCCTTCCACTTCTTCATCCATGTCATTTATAAAAATCACAAAGAGTAGAGGTCCCAGAAATGATCCCTGCAGTACACCACTAGATACCAAGTTCCAGGCTGAATACTTTCCATCTACCACCACCCTCTGTTTTCTATGGGCGAGCCAATTCTGTATCCAAACAGCCAGCTTTCCCTGTATCCTTACTTTCTGAGTGAGCCTACCATGGGGAACCTTATTAAACACCTTCCTAAACTTCATGTACACCACATCTACCTTCATCAACACATTTTGTCACATCCTCAAAGAATTCAGTAAGGTTTGTGAGACATGACCTGCTCCTCACAAAGCCATGGTGACTATCTCTAATCAAACTATGGTTTTCCAAGTAATCATAAATCCTGTCCAATACTTTGTCCCCCACTAACATAAGGCTGACTGGTCTGTAATTCCCAAGATTATCCCGATTCCCTTTCTTGAACAAGGGAATTACATTTGCTATCCTCCAATCATCTGGCACTATTCCAGTGGACAGCAAAGATCACTGCCAAAGGTGCAGCAATCTCTTCCCTCACTTCCTGTAGTATCCTGGGTATATCCCATCTGGCACAGGGGATTTATCTATCCTTACGTTTTTCAAAATTTTCAGCACATGCTCCTTCCTAACATCAACTTATTCTAGCATGTCAGTCTGTTTCACCCTCTCCTCAGAAACATCAAGGTCCTTCTCAGTAATGAATACGGAAGCAAAGTATTCCTCCAATTCCAGGCATAAGTTCCCTCCACTATCCCTGACTGGGCCTACCCTCACTCAGGCCATCCTCTTGTTCCTCACATAAGTGTAGAATGCCTTCGGTTTTCCTTAATTTGACCCACTAAAGCTTTTTCATGTCCTCTTCTATTCTCATAAGTCCATTCTTCAGTTCCTTATAACCCTCTAAATCCTTGTCTGATCCTTGCCTCCTCAACCCTAGGTAAGCTTCCTTCTTCCTTTTGACTAGATCTTCCACATCCTTTTTCACACAAGGTTCTTTCAACCTATTACCCTTTTCCTTGTTTCAGTGGGAGAAACCTGGCCAGCACTATCAGCAAGTGCTTCCTAAACAACCTCCACATTTCTATCGTGCGTTTCCTTGAGAATATTTGTTCCCAATTTAGGCACCCCAGTTCCTGCCTAATTGCACTGGAATTCCCCTCCCCCCAATTAAATACTTTTCCATCCTGTTTGGTCCTATCCCTCTCCATGAGTACGGTAAAGGTTAGGGAGTTGTGATCACTATCACCGATATGTTCTCCCACCGAGAGATCTGACACCTGGCATGGTTCGTTGCCAAGCACTAAATCCAATATGGCCTCCCCTATAGCCGGCCTATCTACATATTGCATCAGGAATCCTTCCTGGACACACCTGACAAAAACTGCTCCTCCAAACTAGTTGAACTTAGTAGGTTCCAATTGATATTAGGGAAGTTAAAGTCTCTTCAAGAATGCAGACTCAAATGTGATTCTTTAAGGAATCAACAGTTTCAATCGATTCATGAGATTGGGCAATTTTCAAACAACCTATAAAAATGCTAAAGGGATGTGCAGCATTGTGAAGTTATTACTTTTTTTAAATGTACATAAATGAATGGTGGGATGGGTAATGTAGCTTGTTTAGATTTCTGTAGATATTATTTGGTTTGTTTAAATACCATTAAATCTTGTCATGATTTGGAGATGCAGGTGTTGGACTGGGGTGTACAAAGTTAAAAATCACACAACACCAGGTTATAGTCCAACAGGTTTAATTGGAAGCACACTAGCCTTTGGAGCAACACTCCTTCATCAAGTGATTGTGGAGGGCCCTCCAAAATCACCTGATGAAGGAGCGCTGCTCCGAAAGCTAGTGTGCTTCCAATTAAACCTGTTGGACTATAACCTGGTGTTGTGTGATTTTTAACTATGAAATCTTGTGGCTTTATTCTCTCAGAAAGTACCTGGGATTTCAAATTTCATCTATATTTATAAAAGTACTTGCCCATAACCAGATCATATCCAAACTTATGATGTCTGGAATTGTAACAAAATTTAGACACAGTCAATTAGGAGGCCTCCTTCTGAAGGATTTCGTCAGTGCATGAGCTACCCATAATCATTGGGTCAACGACCTTTAAAGTTATCAATATTCTGCTCTTATCTGCAAGTTGAATGCCAAATTTTTAAATAACCTCAATACTGGATTTGTCTCTAGTTGTACATATGTTCTTTGAGAAGCAACAAGCAACAGACTGAATGGACCTTGTGAGGCTCACATTTGTGAGGCTCACACAGTCAGCAAGGCAGTCTGACCCTTCCATCTAGCCAGTTGGAAAGCTTCCAGTACACACATAGCATACTTGCGCTAATGCTCATTGTAGCATGGGGCATCATATGGTCCATACCAGAAGCAGATAAGGACAATGCCCACCCCTATCAGAGGTGGACTTTGTGCTTCAAATTCTTCAGAATAGATAAACAGCAAATTAAACTTCTTTGCGCTCTGATGTTGGATTTTAGATAATGAAATTATTTACTCACACTAAGTCAAAAGTCCTTACATGTTATTACAAGGAAAGTGGCATCTTCTTGGATGCAATGCTGGAACCATCTGTAAGTGATTTATATTGGGCAAAAACCTCAAGAGTCATAGCATATATTTGCAAATCATTCTAACCTTCAAAGGTGGGGGATTTTGAAGGAAAGCTTTACAGAATGCTGCTTTCAATAAGTAGTAATGTGGGCAATTAGCTATTTTTCAGTTCCCTAACACTAATTTCAAAGTTTAGTGAATCCAGAACATAAAGAGATATTGGAGGTGATAATCTTCTCCCAGCAGTTACTGGGAACATAACTGTTGTGCAGTACAGATCTTGGCAACAGGGTCTGACTTTCCGTCAGTAATGAATCAAATGCAACTCCAATGCTCATCCTTATCAGTGACTGGTGTATGTTACAAAAATGACAATGCTTCTTTTGATGATGACACCTCCCTTAGTGGAATAATTCATTCGCTATTTAATAAAGATGAAATACTGCAACTAAACCCTTCTGACAGCAGAGAAACAGAATAAAGTTGCTTGAGAGTTTCTTCTGATTGGCTGCTGCTCTGCTAGAAACTCTAGATAAACCTGGCTTTGGGGCTTCTGCTGATCTTGTAGCAAAATGTAGGCAATCCGATAGAGATTGCCCAATGAAAATTCATTGTGCCATGATTAGAATGTTGCGTAATGTTGTTGCATATTCCATGCAGATTTAATGCACAGAGTTCAGGCACTGAGTCCAGTTTCTGACTGTGTTAAAAAGTCCAACATGAGCTTTTCATGTCGCATTTTCAACTCCTATATGGTGACTGTACTGACAAGGAATGGTGATTAGACTTACAGTGTGGAAACAGGCCCTTCGGCCCAACAAGTCCACACCGACCCGCCGAAGCGCAACCCACCCATACCCCTACATTTACCCCTTACCTAACACTATGGGCAATTTAGCTTGGCCAATTCACCTGACCCGCACATCTTTGTGACTGTGGGAGGAAACCGAAGCACCCGGAGGAAACCCACGCAGACACGGGGAGAACGTGCAAACTCCACACAGTCAGTCCCCTGAGTCGGGAATTGAACCCGGGTCTACAGGCGCTGTGAGGCAGCAGTGCTAACCACTGTGCCACCGTGCCGCCCATAAGGCCATCACTGGTATGTCTGAGGAAATTAAAAATGTAACCTCTTGGTGGCTCAGTGGTTAGCACTGCTGCCTCACAGCACAAGGGACCTGGGTTCAACTCCCACCTCGGGCGACTGTCTATGTGAAGTTTGAACATTCTCCCAGTGTCTGCGTGGGTTTCCTCTGAGTGCTCTGGTTTCCTCCCACAGTCCAAAAATGTGCAGGTTAGGTGAATTGGCCATGCTAAATTGCCAGTAGTGTTAGGTACATTAGTCAGGGAATGGGTCTGGGTGGGTTGCTCTTCAGAGGGTCAGTGTGAACTTGTTGGGCCGAAGGGTCTGTTTCTACACTGTAGGGAATCTAATCTAATTTAATCTTGGTATCAGTGATTCCAACAGGATGATGCAACACCAGGAGGTAGTTATAACTTAATTGTGCTGAGGAGTGGCTGTGACCACACCCCGAATGGAGTGTAGACTGTGGCCATGACTGATTATACTGGAACTTCCTGACTGACAGCAAAAGCCCCCCCTCCCCCACTCATGACACTCTCACTGATTCTTTTTTTCTGTTTAGAGTACTCACTTCAGAATTTTCATCACTGAGTTTATTTTTGATTTGATAAGGTCCGGTAAGCCTCAACTTTAATGGTTCCTCAGGGACAGGTAAGAAAACTAACATTTTGTTTCCCATAAGAATATTTTCAATTTTCCTTTTTTGACTGCACAATGTTTGTCAAGCACACGTATATGCTTTAGTCATTTTTGACTGAAACTTGACACCCACTGCACAGAAAATCCAAGTTGGCCTAAACTTTCACTTGTCTAGGTGCTACTGGGCCATGTCCCAAAGTGTGGGCCAAGTAAGTCACTCACAGCCAGATTTATAGTCAAATTTGCTTTTTGTACCTGGAAGCATAGTCTCTGAGCTTTGGTTTATTGATCGTTCTTAAATAAATGGTTGTCTCACCTCACATCCATATATTAGTTTAAACGGGCTAAATCCTATAGATTTTTAAGGAGCATCCCTAATGATAAATCATAACAAAGGAATCCATTTATCCCAACCTTTGGGACACTCTTGATAATAAGGTCTAATCATTGTCTTCAAAGTTTGATGCCATTGGTGATGAGCAGGAAATGTAATTTGTTTCATTCTCAAACTAGTCTTCACTTCTTTGACTGTTAGCCACATAAAATATTAACTTTGATCTGACTATACTTTATTGGGTAATCCATTCCTTTTAAAAGGAAGATAACTTTTCCATTACCATTTTTGCAATACCATTTCATAGAGAACCTGCTTCAGAACATCTTGTGGAAATATCCATAATTATTAAAATACTTTAGTTCCTGGTTTTAGATGGGGATCCCACACAACCTGCAAAATGGTTCTTCAAAATCCAATACCTGAATTAAAAGCTTCAATTTAGGTGATGGTTTGAGGTTTCTGCTCTACTTGACAGGTATAGCATGACTGACAAAATTTGACCACATTTTTCTGACCACATCCTCAGATAAGGCATGTTTGTGGCTTTGGGGGCAGCACGGTGGCTCAGTGGTTAGCACTGCTGCCTCACAGCACCAGGGACCTGGTTTGATTCCAGCCTCAGGTGACTGTGTGGAGTTTGTACATTCTCCCCATGTCTGTATGGGTTTCCTCCTGGTGCTCCAGTTTCCTCCCACATTCCAAAGTTGTGCAAGTCAGTTGAATTTGCCATGCTAAATTACTCAGTGTTAGTTGGGTTACTCTTCGGAGGGTTGGGCTGAAGGGTCTGTTTCCACACTGTAGGGATTCTAATCTTTATGCAATCCCAGCCAATACAAATAGCTTAATATTTTAGTCTGAGTTTTCCTAATACTTACATGACCTACCATTAGAATTTCATTTGTCACTCATAAAACTTACTTACAATACTTAGATAGAACTACCACCTAATAGACTACTGCCACTTCCTGGTATTTGAGGTGGTACTTGAGGAGATCTGCATTAATACTTTATGTTTCAAATAAATCTAGGTCCTGTTTCTGATTCAATTTCTGAACACTGTTGGGGCAATTCTTCTAATTCTAAATCTACTTATTACATATATACTAAAGAAGGTTAGTTAATCATATCAACCTCATTCTCTTTACCTTCATGTAGCTACATTTTTAGTTACATTTTTGAAACTGGCATCCAATTAATGAATTTTCAACTTTTTTTTGTTTCATAGACTACTTTTCTTCCTGCCTAATTATATGGGCCTGAGATTTAGTCCAATTCAGTGATGGAGCAATCCAGGATCTTCCTCCTGTAACAGTTCAATTTCTTATGCCTCCTCTATTTGTTCCACCATCCTTGATGAAAGTCATTTCTCAAAGTAAAATCAATTCCTTCAATTTGTTTCACTGTTCCCATCACAACTTCTCTATCTTACAATTGACACTTCAATCCAACTCTACAATGAGTTTGTAACTTCTATGTAATCTCCAAATAATTTTTAAATCATTAACACTTCTGGAAGACAAATAGCATCATCAGGCAGCACCAGTGATCGACTTGCTCCAATATCTTTCAATTTCCTGAAAACAAAGTGGTGCGGATGCTATGGATCTGAAATAAAAACAGAAAGTATTGTAGGGATTCAGCAGCAGTAGGGATTGAGGAGAGAGAAACAGAGTTCATGTTTCAAGCCCAGTCACTATTTTTTGGATTTAGCAGCACAAGGAAGAGGGGCGGCACGGTGGCACAGTGGTTAGCACTGCTGCCTCACAGCGCCAGGGACCTGGGTTCAATTCCCGCCTCAGGCGACTGACTGTGTGGAGTTTGCACGTTCTCCCTGTGTCTGCGTGGGTTTCCTCCGGGTGCTCCGGTTTCCTCCCACAGTCCAAAGATGTGCGGGTCAGGTGAATTGGCCATGCTAAATTGCCCGTAGTGTTAGGTAAGGGGTATATGTTGGGGTATGGGTGGGTTGTCACTTCGGCGGGTCGGTGTGAACTTGTTGGGCCGAAGGGCCTGTTTCCACACTGTAAGTAATCTAATCTAATCTAAACTGTTTCCATTGGAAGAAAGGTTGGTAACAAAAGAACATAGATTTGGTTAAGCAGAACCAGAGGGGTCATGAGGTGCCTTTTTCACTCAGTAAGTTGTGATTTGGAAAGTACTGCATGAAATGGTGAGTTGAAGCACATTTAACAATAATATACAAGTCATCAATACTTGGGAGAAAAGGGAAGAAAGTACAACATTATGCTTCCCATTATAGTACATGGAGAACCAGAGCAACTCAGTTTAAAAATAAGCGATCTTTCATTAGACCAACATGGGGAGGAATTAATCTCTCAGTCTTTTAAATTCTCCACCACAAAGAACAGTGGAGACTGGATCATTGAATTTATTTAAAGTTGAGTTAGACAATGTTTTGACATATAGGGAGAGTAAAGTTATGGAGTGGGGAAGGCAGGAAAGTTTGAGTTAGTGCACAATCTGATCAATCCATGGTCCTATTGAATGGCAGTCTTTGGTCCAAGTGTCCTTAATCAATGAGTTCTAAATCTCGTCTGAGTGCATGGCATAAAGTTATTAACAGCCCTCATATTATACAGCATTCCATTTCTTTGTGAGGTTGCAAAATGAATTTCTAAGGTAGCTCTTTATCATAATTCTGCAGTCATAGCAGGGAACTACACTAACAGAAAGTAGAAGTCTAAGAATTGGAGCACGTTTTTATTTACTGAAAATGCAGGGTTACAGAATGTTACTCATTTATATAACTGGGTACTAAATAGATGTCAATAATGGTATAGGTTGATCATCCTCCAGTTTGGGCTGATCCCGTACCTGTGCACCTGAAATCAGGACCTCATTGTCTCATTAACTTGTGGGGGAAGGAACATATTTTACCTCTCTACTGTGGATGCTACTAATACAGCAATGCGCCAAGCTGCCATTTGAGCTTTTTAATTAAAGTTGTTTTTTGTTAAAAATGTCTTTTCATATATGAGACCAAATTTTAATTAGTTCCATTTCCTGCAGACTTTTAAGACTTGGATTCTGCTCAGGTGCATCCTTAACTCCTTGTTGAAACCACTCACAAAATTATTCCCCAGTGCAAAGACTGAACAAACCACTTCTAGAGATCACATTACACTGTTTAATAACTATACCACACAACAACTTGAAACACTGGACACAGAAAACTAAAGCCTGAACCAGACTAATAATTTGCTGACAGGAAGCCTGGTATTTCTCTAATACAGGTAGGCTGAGTGCATTGAGAGGTTATGCATTTGAAAGATTTTAACATTCTGGAAAATGGTAATAATAAATAAATAAAACAATTTAAACTTATTTAGTAAATTATGCTCCTTCCCAGATCCAAATAGAAGGCTAAGTCCTACTTGTGAATTTGGAATGCTGTGCAAGTCTTTCACATTATTTCTTGGAGGTGAAAATTTTTTGTGTTTTTTTGTCCATGTTTGCTTAGGCAAAGCCATTGCCAAGTCCCTCTGAATTAACTTTTGTACTGAGTTGCAAACTTATCAGCCCAGGAGGTTTCAGAGGAACTCACAAGGCATAATGTTGAAGAGCTTGATGGACAGAGGGCACTTGTTGAGAGTATTAAAGCTATTTAATTCTGTGGAGATGAAGCAATGAAAAAAAAGCTCAGTCATGCAGCATTAAATTTTCACAGCCTTCTACTGCCTCCTTTCTCACTTTAAGCAGAGTTTAATGAAATTAAAAGAAAGTTTCCACTCATCAAACTCACAACATCTCAAATGCTTCTTCTCAGAGGATTAATTATTTCTGTAAATTTGTTAGCTAAAAAAAGGTAGTGGAGACCATTGATCACATTTTATAGGAATCTGTCTCCCAGCAGTTTTCTAAGCACACATTAAAACTATTCGCTGTGTTCTGCAGTCAGCTAAAGCAAATCGTAAATGAAAGGTATTTTTGTGCCTCTATGATTCATTTGAAACAGTTCAACCATATAAAAACCATTTTAGCATTTATTGTTCCCCTGGTTCCATTTCCCAGACCCATGTACCATTCCCACCCTCTGAAACCCAGCTTTTTCTTTATTAAAACTTGACCAACATTTTTACATTCACGTGCATTTGCTCTTTTCACGGATAAATATTATTAAATTTTTGTCATGTTGGGAAAACTTTTCTTCAGATTTGACAATGGTTACATCTTAAGTGTTCTGTTGAGAAATAAGAGAAAATTTAAGTTTAAATGTAAAAGAAGGAAAATATAGATACCATTCTTTTGTTATATTTTTACAGGGCCACACATATTTCAATTTCAATTTTTGAAAGATCAATACAGTTCCAGTTGTTTTTTGCAGAATATTATCCCCGAACTGTTAGGATAGATGTTAAGATTAACATGTTGACAAAGGTGTTTTTAATTAAGTAAATTCTACCCCTCAATAGAAGCTCCTTTCTTCATGGGATATTTTGCTTTGTTGCTTGCCCTTTTTGTTTATTTTGAATGTTCTTCTAGTATGATTTCCATTTTACAGAATGTGCTTTGCCCTCCTGTAGTCTTCTGCTCAAAATAATAATTTACAGCTGGAAACTATTGCTTGCTCTGTTACCAGAACTGCTGATTTAACTTTATTTCTTTTTGATTCCTTGATACTCCAGTCTATTAATATTGAACTATTTCAGCCAAAACCTTGATGCAAGGCGGATGCATGATAATTGATAATATTATTAGCAGTTCTTAGAATAAAAGACCAAGTAAAGCTTAGCTCTTAAAAGTCATTCATACCTCAATTTAATATATTGTGTATTTATAATAAAAGTTTTATTGCAAGCTGGTAGTTCTGTATTCGTGTCATTCATTGGAAACACAAGGACTTTCCATCCAAATTTTTCCTCTTCCTCATAAGCATATACCTGGTCTCTACATCTCAAGAGTACATCCTCCACTGGAATTTCAAATTTGAAACTGACTATATAGAAAATCATGGGAATTAGTTTATCACTTATCATTCTGTCTAGCAATTCGTTGAGGAGTAAAGTACCCCTTGAGTCCAATATTTCATGCAACATTTTATTCTCTCTGCTAGCAATGAATCAAATATTGTAAGGCAGATTGATCTGTTTCTTTTCCAACTAATTTTTTGTCATTTTTACTTCAGCTTGGAACAAAATCATTGTAAATGTATGTCACAGAAGGATGTGAGCCTGCACTCTTTACTGAAGCACCCTAATGTGAAACCACATCGTAATCCCATCAGTCAAAGCCTTTCATGAGACACAAGCCAGATTAATGCCGGATGGAAACATTTGAACACAAGGCTTGCAAAGCTAATGATGTCAATTTGAATCATTTCTCAACTAAATTCACAGTCCCATAAATCCAAAAATGTAATTGATAAAGAATCTTAAAAAAGAAACAATGTACAGTTTAATGCTTTAGTAATTTTGTGTTCCTTTGAATTCATTTACCCTTAAAATATTTCAGTGTCAAATGTAAAAGTTTTTTTTCCTTCATAGTGTCCAAACTACTGTGATAAGGCATTGTTTTTGTTTTGTTTTGTCTGTTTTTCTGGTTGCATTATTGTTTTAAACAGCAGAATTGTACATGGGGTCATTACTTTCAGACCAGTTCATTGTGGTCAATAAAGAATTCCCTTTTCAAGAATTTGCAGATAACAAGTGAAGTTCATGGGTAAAAACTGAAACTTCTCAGGAAGTTTTTATTTCTATTCACAGCTTTCAAATTGTTCACTTGGCAGATGCACAATTAAAGGAGAAAAATCCAACACCGTACTTTCAGTGAAAAAAAATCCCTATTCAATTATATCACCTGATTTAAATCAAGAGTTTTTAAATCTGAGTTACCATTTTCAGTCAAATTTCCTCCTCAGCTGTATTGTTCAAAGCAAATTGCAGGGAGCTGCAAACTTCTTAGATTTGAGCCACTTATTCAAAGTGTATTTACACACCAGACCAAATGCTCTGAAACTATCAAAATTTGGGTAAAAAAAACTCAAGCAAGATACTGCTTGTTGAAACAATTTTAGTTTAAAACTATTAATTTTAACAAACATTTAATACTGGGTAATACAGTTGTTCACAACAGCACTGCTCCTTCTATATAACCTCGTTCCTTTAATCTTAATACAGTAAGTACAAATTTGTATCCATAGTTAGGTCCAGAAATTTATGTTTTAACTGGGCTGAAAGTATTTGTTCAATTGACAACTGGATGATATGCAGCAGGATGGCTGACAAATAAAATCCATGGACCCAAACACCCACCATGCCCACTAACAGCTCACCAGGGCTTACATGTCTATTGCTTTCAGAATACCCTGGGTCAGGCAATTATCATATAGTTGGCCAACATGCCCAAAATTGATATAACCAGGATGTTCACAACCACAAACACTCCTCCCCCAACACATAATTAATATTGTAATTTTTGTTCATGATCACATTTTCATTTGATTATGATCACAAGGAGTCAGAGAAGAAGAAATGTATTTTGCTCGCAAAAAAGTATTCTGGGGCAGAGCCAGCTAAAGAATTCAAAAACCTCCAAAAACTGACTTTAATTAGCTGTGAAGTAATGTTCCTTGATTGAAGGACTCAGAAGTTGGAATAAGTGGAAATTTCAAATAGTGATTCTGCTCAATCATTTCTGCCTCTATTTCTGACTTCAGTCTTGATTTTCATGTTGAAACAGGGCATCAGAATTTTGGACTAATTCTACCAATGTTATCCTATTTCCATCTCAAGACCAACTATGGTAGGATCCTCCAGGATTCCATGTTCTAAATGGCCTGCAAGTTGCCCTGTCACCATAAGGTGGAATTAATCTAGTGAGGGCAGATTAAATTGCCTATTGATTCTGAGATAAGGATAATCACTTATACGTTGTTGAACTTTACAACTACTTAAAATCATTCTCACTGCCTCACATGTACCCCCTTACACACTTAGTCATTATCCATTTTATGGGCTTAAGAGTCCTTACAACACCTCAAGTAAACAAAAAGCCTTCAGAACTACTATCTAAACAGAGGTAGAGACTCAATACATAAGATAAATGGGAAAATATAAAGCATTTACACTTGGCTTTCATTCTAGGCTACCCATTCAATAAAATAATTCATGCTTTTTATCCATTAGATCTTTTTTTTTACATATCTGAAGACATTTTAACATTAACGCTGTTGACCTTCTATTGATATCTTGGTAGTCGGCAGAAACCACATTGAGTACCTTGTTTTTGTAACTGGAGGAGATAACTCACATTTGGTAATTTCCTAACTTGGCAGGCCAACCTTGGAAATATATGATGTTTACCCAGAGATACGAGGTTTAGACTCAGTTGGGCAGTACAACCCTGCAATCAGATCATGAGAATGTGTGTTAAAAGTGGATAAGCTTTTGAAACTGTCAAGTCATTCAAATACCCTGTACTTTAAATTTTAATCAAATAAAATAGCCAGCCATCAGTTGAAAAAAAAATCGGTGTTTCAATTTTTAAAGATATTTGTTGACAAAAGCTTGAAGGTGCTCATTCTAGGATTATAACTCATTGACAACTTATGCAGCCTGTCATTATCAAAGTGGGGTAACAGTGGGAAAACTATAGGCCTTTAACTTTGCTGCTTTTATTTGTTACTTCTGTTTTTGTATTATATTGTTTGATTGACCAGGTAGGTTATAGAGTTATTCAATTGGACTCAAAACATTAACTCAGATTCTCTCTCCACAGATGCTATCAGACCTGTTGAGTTTCTCCACCATCTTTGATTTTTAATTTCATATTTCCAACATCCACGAGATTTTGTTCTTGTTTTAGGTTATAGAGAGATGTCTTTGATCTGAGGTTATGATTCGAAATACAAAAGTTTGTTTTTATCAGGGATTCAGCACTTGAAGGAAATGTTTTTATAGGATTTTAAGTATTGAGTGGGCTGTTGTCAATAAGAGCGCCTCTTTTACTTTTTTGATGTCTGTAATAGGTACTTGGAATTTTATTTTGTTTTATCACAACACGGTGCTGGTCAGCATATGGTGAATGCTGGTTAAGTTGGAATGTGGCTTATAAAGGGTTGTGGTAGGGTGTGAATTGGCATGCCACTAAGTTGGCATAGTGGCTGTAAATGCCTATTGTTTGGCATGTGTTGACAATAATTTGGCATTGAGAGCATGAGGAACCATTGGCTATGGCTAGATGGGTATGGTCCAGCATGAAGATTATAAAGGGACATGTTGGGTGGGTACAGGGGTATAGTTTACCATGGACATTTTTGATGAATTATGAGTGTTATGTTGAGAGGCATAGGTTGGAATTAAAGGCTTTTTCAGAAATTGGGGTGGATTATCTATCTGGGATTCACATTTGCAAATGTCCATGGAAGCTTCCAAACTCATTGAAAATCCAACCCATTGTTTAATAACTTCTTTCAACTTTCAATTTGAATCATAGAATACCTAAAGCACAGAAAGAGGCCATTCAGTCCATCGAGTCTATACCAACTATCTGAGGAGCATCCAAACCAGACCCTGTCACCCACCCTATCCCTGTAATCTTGCACTTACCATGGCTAATCGACCTAATCTACACATCTTTGGACTGTGGGAGCAAACTGGAGCACCCGGAGGAAACCCACACAAACCCTAAGAAAATGTGCAGACTCTACACAGACAGTCACCCAAGAACTGGAATTGAACCCAGGTCCCCAGCGACCTGTGAGGCTCCAGTGTTAACCACTCCTACTGCCACCCAATTAATGTAGAGTCATAACCCACCTTATTGAACAAAGATACAACTCATGCTACAACTTATGAAGCCTGGTAGCCTCTGTGATAAATTGAAAATAAATCCCAAGGTTAGAAGTCCCAGCCCATTCCTTTCTGAAAAAGAAAACGCAGCATATATAGGAAATCATCAGTTTCATTGTGACTGCTCCCAAAGTTTATGCCTGTACTGAATCCACTAGACATCATAGACTTTTACAATGACATGTTCTGCAATCTTGAATTCTTTACTACTAACCAAAATTAGTAATAAATGAGAGTCCACCATGTGGGAAAAAAAGATGTGCCCACCTGGAAATTTGACAGGCACTTTTGACAGTTAGTAGATCAAAATACTAAAATATAAATGGCAGTAAACATTTCTTTTACAACCCATTTTGTGCAACAGTAATGCAGGTGACACTTATTACTTCTTATACACCTTGTCACCTATAACAGCATCTTCCAACCTTGTGATCATTACTGCATCAACGTCAAGAGCAACAGACTGTTGCACCATAACCTACATGTCCCCCTCTAAGCCACGCATCATTCTAATTAGAATGTCACTGATTCAATATTCTGGAATGCCCTCCCTAACAGCACTATGTACTGACACCACACAGACAGCAGAAGTTTATATAGGTAGCTTACCATTACTTTTCCCAGGCAATTAGGGTTGGATAAAGTCTGGGCTTGCTAATAATGCAGAAACCTTGTAATTGAATAACAAATAAATAGAGAATTGCATGCACTGCAAACACAATTGGTCGCATAATAATATGTGCAGGAAGTCTGAAACTGGTGATCTCATTGGCCTACAGTCTTCCATCACCTATTTAATTGCCATGAAAGACTGCAATTGGACCATTTCCAAACAATCTCAAAAGAATTTCATCTGTCATCTGCCAAACACTTCAAAGAGATGTCTTGTCTTCCTCATTAAATTTTCTGTTGTATATTTTCCTTTCCACATCTCTTTTCATACAGCTGTTCCTGTTCCATTGATGTATTGCAAATACTACATTTGTACTTGGTTGAGTGATGAATTAACAGACAATATTCAGCTGGTTAGATTCCATGAAAATATTCTGTTAGCCAATGGAAAATAAATTATGAAAAGTGAAGTAAAACTAAGAAGCGAAATTGATCTTATTACCATAAATGTGCTAAAAAAAAACAGCCTGTACTACAAATCATAAAACAAAAAAAGACTAAAGACCTTGCTTCTTCCACATGAGCCAAATGTGCAGATGGAAAATTCAGCTGTAATTCACTTTAGCGAGCAACAATGCATTAGGTGTAGAAATGGCACAGATCTGGCTAAGCAGCTCTTTGCCAGATTTCAGATTGTCCAACATTTGTTTACTTCCTACATTGTCCTCTATTTTCCTTTGTATAGATTTGTAATTGGGCTTTTGTTTTCCTTATTTTAGGTTGAGGAGAGGGGAAACGTTAGCTTACAGGGCAAGAGCATATGGCAGCTATTTGGATATTGATACCAAGAGTGGGACAGGAAGGGAGAGGGAATACAAACATAAGAAAACAATTGTAAATGGTGTTAATGGGAGAAAAAAGTTGTAAAATAATAGCTCTTTACTTAAATGCATGTAGTATTAGGAGCAAAATAAATGAATTAACAAAAGATGCAGATTAATGAATGTGATCATATCACTATTTAGAAGACATTATAACAAGGAAATCATGATGAAAAAGAGTCAGCATGGCTTCATGAAGTGGAAATCATGTCTGATAAATTACTTGGAATTCTTTGAGGAGGTAATAGTCAGCATGGATAAAAGGCTGGGAATGGATGCAATATATTTGGATTTTCAGAAGGTATTTAGGCTGCTTAATAAGATAAGAGCTCATAGTGTTATAAAGTTGGAATAAAGGGCCATTTTTAGGCTGGCAACCTGTAACTCAGAGTGCCATGGGGATCAGAGCTGGAGCACAAATAAGTACAATATATATTAATGGCTTGAATGAGGAAAGTGAATTCACTATAATTAAGTGATGCACGATGCAAAAATAAACAGGAAGACAAGTGATGAGGATGGTACAAAGAACCTGCAGAGGGATATAAAAAGTTAAGTAAGTGGGTAAAAACTCAGCAGTTGGAAAATAATGTGGGAAAGTGTGAGGTTATGCACTTCAGTTTAAGAGGAGTACAATATTATTTAAAGGGAGAGAGACAGTAGAAAGCTATAGCACAGAGGGATTTGGGAGGTTCCATGCATGAATCACAAAAAGCTAGCATCTAAGTTCAGCAGGTAATAAGGAAAGCAAATGGAATATCGCCCTTTATTTAAATGGGACTGGAAAATAAAAGTAGAGAGGTTTTGCTAAAATTATACAAGGCACTAATCAAACCAGATCTAGAATACTGCAAACGGCTTTGGGCCCTTTATCTAAGGAAAGGTGTATTGATATTAGTGGCAGGCCAGTAGATGTTCACTTGGTTGATACTGGGTATAGAGGGACTCTCTACTGGGGAGAGGTTGAGTCAGTTATATTCTTAGGGGACTTGACAGGAAGATGCAGAAAAGTAATTTCCGCATGTGGGAGAGTCCTGGAGTTGAGGGCATAATCTTAAGATAAACGATTGCACACTTGTTATGAAGATGTGAGTGTACCTTTAAGAGAATTAAAAATAACAGAACTACTGAACACAGCACCAAGTGTTCTCAATAAGGCAACAATGTAACATGGGGGTCAAACAACTCGATTAATTTATTGCCTGGAGATGAAAACAAATTCAAATTCATCCCATCAGTTTAAATTATACCCTGAAAAAAATGCCAATTTTGAATCAAGTTTGAATTGAGTATATTGACAATCTTAAAAGCCAATGACACAATATAAGACCAGGGGAAAATTGAACAGTTGAGATGAGAATTGCCAAGTCCTAGCATGTAACAGATTGCTTAAAAAAAATCTCTTAAGAGTACCTTTTTGATCAGTACCCTGTGACGCAGAAAAGAAGAAACAGGAAGTTCTGAAGACAAGAACCTATAGCTGCCTGGTTTTGAGATAAGAAGTGTTATTTTGTAAATCTTAATTGGAAGCTTTATCGGACTAGTATTATAGAAAGGAAAGTAAAAGATAGGTGAGAGAAAGACATTGTAAATAGTAGTTAGTTAATTATTCTCTGTATTACTTTAAGAAATAAAGTTGTTATTTTTTACTTTACATTGTTCTTGGCCACACAGATAATTACAGATTACTGCATGGGATAAATCTTTTCTGTGTTGCTGGTTTTTGAATTAAGCAGTTTACCCTGTGTCATAACCATTTGGGGCTCATCCGGGATCTGAACCCGGGACCTGTCGCAGGGAGAGAGGGTGTTGGACCAGGGCCTAGTGCTTTCTTTCTGTGTTTGTAACCTCAAATGGGCTATATCAGTTTAAAGTGATGCCCTTTGGAACGAAGAACGCGCTCGCCACATTCCAAAGACTCATGAACAGAGTTGTGGCTGGGTTAACAAACTGTGCAGTCTATTTGGACGATGTAGTGATCTTTAGTAAGTCCTGGAAAGATCACATGGTACAGTTGGTAGAGCTCTTTGAATGACTATGAAAAGCAAAACTAGTGATAAATAAAACAGAATTCATGAAAGCAGAGGTGATGTTCTTGGGACATTACAATGGTCATGGAAGGTTGACCCCACGGAACGCAAAGAAGACCATCGAAGAATTTCCACGACCAACCTTGAAGAAAGAGGTACTTCAATTCTTAGGATTCAGCAGATTCTATTAGAAGTTTGTTCCAAACGTCAGCAGTACAGTGGCACTGTTAACCCATTTGCTGGAGAAGAACATAAAGTTTTGGTGGGCAGAACCATACCAGGAGGCATTCAACCATTTGAAATTAATATTAACTACCAAACCAGTTTTAGCTGCACCAAACATTTCAAAACCTTTTAAAGTCACCATTGATGCTAGTGACATTGGAGTTGGAACTGTACTCCCTCAGGAAAATGAGGATCCAAGGTGGGAGTGACACCCCTTGTTGTGGAAAAACCCACGGAAGACCAAGAAACTGAGGAGGTAAAACAGAGATATTCTGGTGGTAACCAGATCCCACTATCAAAAGTCACAGCACAAAGCGAAAAGTAAAGAGAAAGATGAAGGAGTTGAGGTTCAGTTAGCGGATACCCTGTCTGATGTAATGGTGCAGGAAAAACCTGAACATACAGAAGTGTTTACTCCTGAAAGGCTAAGAGACTTGCGACAGCAAGACCAGACGAAAGAAAATAAATATGTGAATGCATAGTCTGAAAAGGAGACCGAGAATATTCTGGAGGGTTATTATCTGAAAGATAGAATCCTCAGATGGGAATGGAGACCTCAGCAGGTTAGTGCAGAGGAGAAATGGGCTAAAGTGCACCAGATTGTGTTGCCAGTAGCATCCAGACAGGAGGTGTAACGGGTAGCATGTGAACTACCTGTAGGACATCACGTAGAGGTACGAAAGACTCAGGCTAAGGTACAAAAACATTTCATTGGCCTGGAATGCACAAGGATGTGGTTAACTTTTACTGTACGTGTCATACATGAAAATGGTAGGTGAGACACGGGCGGTAATAAAACCAGCACCTTTGTTGCCAATTCCTGCATTTGAAGAACCTTTCGGTTTACAATTGATTGTGTAGGGCCCCTCCCGAGAACTAAAAGTGGGAACCTGTACTTGTTAACTATAATGGATATGCCTACCAGATTTCGGAGGCAATTCCAATCAAGGCAAAAAAGGTGGTAGAGGCATTAGTAGCTTTCTTCACAACGGTATGAGCTACCCAGAGAGATTCAGTCAGGCCAAGGGTCAAATTTTATTGCTTAAAAATTGCACCACACTGCTAAACAATTTTAATGTTCATTTAAGAAGCACTATGAAGTTCCACTCATTTATTTAATTCAACTGAAATTCAGTCTGGAAGTAGAAGTTTCTCATGGGCTTGTTTATGCCTCTGTGTCTTTCTTTGCATTTAACCAAATAGTTTTTTTTTAAATTACTTTTGAGGATTAAATTTCTAACCCACCAAATGCAATAGACATCAGAACTGCTCACATAGGATTAATTTCCAATGATAACTGACTTACTTGTCTGTGTAAAATATACCAGAAATATGTTAGTTATTTCTAATGTTACTCTGCTGAACTGTTGATCCCAGGTGCATTAGTCATCATATGTTGTATAGAATTGTAAAAAGCCTGCAAACCAGGTTCAATAGTTGATTTAACTAACACAGTTGAAGTAGCATGAAAGAACTGTTGAGGCAGTCCTGCCTGGTGAAAAAAATACATATCAGTCACAATTCTAGCTCTTGTGTGCAGATATGGATGTTAGGGCCAAGGTTTGGCTAAAATGCTTCCCCCAATTTCTTATCTCCAGGCAATCAAAAACCCTGCCAATCAGTGAATTAAACATCTTTTATATACACTGTAGCTTGAAAAATTCCATTAAATTTGGCAAACACACTAACAGATCCATTGTGCCTCTCACTGATTGTCCCATGGATTACAAAGTGTTCACTAATTGATTTTGAATTCCAAATCACTCATAGCTGATTACCCATTTTGCACTCTGCATAATCTTTTTCATAAGTATACTATCCAAACTTGTGGCAGGTTTCACTTATTCATTATCTCATTGCCTTCAGCACCATCCCAATTTTAAAATTCTATCCCTGCCTTCTGATGTCTCCATATATTCACCTATCCTCCCTAATCTGCTATGTCCTCCCACTCCACAATTGCCTGGAATCTTTGAATTTTTCCAATTTCAACTGAGATAACCAGATGGCTAGATGATTGGTTTATGATACAGAGTGATACCGACAATCCTGCACCGGCTGAAGTTATCATAAAGGTCACATCTTCTCAACCCCACCTGACCCTTGGGTAAAACCAGCATGTCTTTCTATTGAGACAGCAGCCTTATAGGATGATGCAAATTTATCTGTGGCTTCATCATTGTTCAGAAACAGTAATTTGGTATCAAATAACATAGATCAATAATTGAAGTTCTTGATAGAAAGCAACAAGATTATAACTATCAGTAACAAAGTCCAGGAGTTGTTCTAGTTTATGGACGTTTTTAATTATTGAATAGTATATATTTCCATGATATCTGACATTCAATATTGTGTATCTTTTTAATTTCAAGACCAAATTTTAAACAAGGCTACTACTGTAGAATAAAAGCTGTTTCATTTCCCAGATAAAGTATACACATCCTAATAATTAAAACTGTATAAATTCTTTAAATATTAGATTACCAAAAGCCATAGAGTAAGAACTGCTAGTCTTTCATGCAGCTCAAAGAACAGAAGGAATAATGCCACTAACACAGATTTTGCTGACTTTGCGCTCCCATTTTTAAAAAGCGCTGTTTTTTTTGTAGAAAATAGAAGAACAGTTCATGGTGAGTTTGTAGTAGCCTGTATTATTCCTGTAACATTTGTGCTGCTGAACAAGGGAAAGCTTTAAACTGAAGACCATGTACCAGGACACTAATGTTAATATAACTACTGCATGATGACTTCCCTGATAAGCAGTTCATTTTCATTCCATTGGGACATTCTTCTTAGTTCAGTAACTTAGTTCCTATTTGACAGCAACTCACTGTAAACATATCTCTTTAACTACAACTGGAAATTCCAGAATTCTTGTGGCATTAAAATATTTGCACAGCTTGAATATATATTATAAACATTTTGATACTGCCAAAGAAATCTTGGTGACTTGCTTCCTAAAAATAGAACACAGTGCAACCATTGATGCATTGGTGGTAGTAGGAAGATTTAGTTAAGTCAGTGGAAGATGTGTAAATCAAGAAAACTGTTTTGCCTTGCATTTCCATTCTTGTTGCTGGGGAGATGTCAAGTGCAAAACTTCAGAATTCTGAGCACACAATCTACATTACATAATGCTTCTTAATCCACTTGGCACACAATTTTCTCCTTCGATTGATTCAGATTTAAGTATCAAGGGATGAGTAACATGTTAAGTCTGTAACATAATTGAAACGGAATATTGCCTATGGCCAGCTCAAGATGATCTCTATTTCTGGGAAGGATAACCTTCAGGGCTGGGGTAGAAAAGAATTCTGCTTTCTTTGCATTTTTAATTCCTGCAAAAACATGAGTGAGTGCACAAACACTACGGAATGTGTGACTGACATGATAAACCATATTAGCTGCAACATGTAGGTATAATCACCACTTCCTAGAACCATGCTGTGTCTGTCCATCCTCATGCACAACAGGTCATGCCTTAATATCCTAAATGCATTGTAGGTGTTCTTGGGAATATTTTCACTGAAGTTATGAAGTCGTTCGCCTTCAGTAACAATTAATGATCTTATACTAGACCTTTCTGCATGCTGATCACAAAAGTCAAAAGGAGTGTTTGTTGGAATGAGCAGTGGTAGAGATTTGTGGACTAGTGGGTGGGATATGCCATGTGAAAATGTGTTTGTGATCTTGACTACCCACTTGAAGTCATTAAACTTCACATGCCTGATCTTTGAGACCAGACTCTGGTAGTTAACCTGTCTTCCTATTTTCAGGTTTTCTTCAAAAATTCCGACTCATTAGTCTCCTAACCTCCTGGATAGATATATTCTCTTTCCTCCTGTCAAATACTATGGTGTCCAGTCTAAATCAGTGAATTGCAGAGCCTACTCTCTGATGTGATGTTCCATTTACCACACATAGAATTGCATTGTAATTACATTGTAAGAGTTTCAATTGTAGTTCAGTTGATAGCAGTCTTGCATCTAGGTTAGAAGGTTATAGGTTCTTGTCCTACTTCAGGATTTGAACATAAAATCCTGACTGACAGTGCAGAATTGAGGGACTATTGCACTGTCAGATGTTCAGTTTTCTGCATGAGATGTTACAACAAGGCTTGTCTATCCTCCTTGATGGATATAATCCCATGGTGTTAATCTCAAGAAGATCAAGGGAGATCTCTGTGGGGTCCTAGACAACATTTGGAATATTCTCCTGATTTGCCTAGCTGAGTGCGGCAACAAAATTACTCATGTAGATTGACACCATCTGGACAAAGTGGCCTGCTAGATTGGCATCCTCATTCACCGTCATAACTATTCAATTCTCCTACTACTGATGCAAAGTGGCTGCAGGGTGTACTACCTGTATGCAGAAATCCCAGAAATTAGGAGACCCCATTGAAGTTTCTATGTTGTCTGCTTCAGTAGGAATGGATACAGTTTGGTTGAAAATTGTCCTTCCCAAGAACAGACACAGACTGATTTCCATCCATCCTCTCAAAAACTAGTAAGTTCTTTTGAAATGAGCCATGAAAAGTACAAGGTAGGTCGGCACTGTACTCAGCAACTTTATTTTCCAAGCCTTTCATGAAATCTATACATTCCAACAACATTCACCTTCAAGCAAAACAAGCACATCCCAAAAAAATAGCAATGCTATTCAAAGCACATTAGGCATAAAATCTCTCTCCAAGATGATCATATGGACAATTTAGTCATTCACTTCACTCCCTCTGGACAGGGATCTCAGCGTAGAGAAAGTGAGGTCGACAGATGCTGGAGATCAGAGTCGAGAGTGTGGTGCTGGAAAAGCACAGCAGGTCAGGCAGCATGCGAGGTGCAGGAGAATCGATGTTTCAGGCACAGGCCCTTCATCTCAGTGTGTTTATTCCATTAAGATGTCCACCTCTCCCAGACTTGTACACAGCAATACTGCTGCCTTTTTAATAATGCTAAATCCAACTCACCAGCTACAAAGTTGCCAGAGATCTTACATGAGTAATAATTTAGATGTTCTGCAGTAAACTGGCCTTACAAAATATATTCTCTATTAAGCTTCTCTTGTTGCAACAACTTTTAGCACTTAGTGAAAGCTGTATTATCGTTTCAATGATGGCTACTAATGTTACAATCCTCCACAATGGCAACATCAATCTATGGCTTTCACACTGTCTGTCATAGTTGTCTCTTTTATATACTCAATAATGCCATACACCATTTTAGTGCTTGAATGTACAGCTTTGTCCTTGTCCAAATTAGAAGTGTTCTTGAAGCAAGCCTACATTTTAATAGATTGCCAAATATAACATGTTACAGTATGCTATGACAGAAACATTCCAAACTGTTTTGCACACTAAATTCCTTTCTTAAGTATGGCAACTATTGTTTAGCTGTTTCGGCTGTAATTTCTAGAATTTATTACTTTCAGTATATTACCATAGATCAGATCTAATTCCATTCCACTGCTCCACATGACTGCTGTAGCAATGGGCTGGCAGAGGCAGATACATTTTTTCCATTATGATTCCTCAACTATACTTAATGAAGATTCTATGCCTTCTGACTCTATGTCACTTTTTGATCAAATTATTTTCATTTCATACGAACAAGACATCCTGCCCCCTCTGCCCATCTGCGTGTCCTTTCGATAGGATATGTATTGTTGGATATTTAGTTCCCAGCCCTGATATCCTTGCAGCCAAGTCTCTGTGATATCCGCAACATCATATCTGCCATTTTCAACCTGTGCTACAAGTTTATTTACTTTGTTTCATATACTTTGTGCATTTTAAATACAACACTCTCTGTCCTGTGTTGATTGTCCATCTTCTCATAGTTGTCCCCTTATCGTCTGATATTCTCTGTCCTATAACTTATTCAGGAAACTTTCATAGCATTTGCTTAACCCCCACCACCCCACACCACCCCTTTAACTTTTTCCATAATTCTCCATGTAACTGTTCCCCACTCCCCCAGTATTTAGTTTAAAACCCTATCCACAGCCCTAGTCTTGTGATTCAGGTGGAGTCCATTCAATTGGAACAACTCCTTCCTTCCCCAGTACTGAAGGAGTCTTAAAGGAGGAAAACTAGGTAGAGAGATGGAGAGGTACATGTAGGTTATTCTAAAGCAGCTTCCAAACATTGACAAAGGAGAAGTATTGGTCAGGCTGGCTGTATTTAAAGTTGCCAAGTCATCACCAGTACTGAATGAGATGCATCTGAGAATACTGAAGGATGTGAGGATGGCAATTTCAAAATAGTGGCAATAACATTCCAGTCCTCTTTAGAAACAGGTGTGGAAGACTGGAATTTTGTAAATGTTGCAGTATTGTTCAAATAAGTGTTAGGGTCAGGACCTACAGGTCAGTTAGTTTAATCTCACTGGCAGGAAAATCTTTAGGAAGTGATAGTCCTGGACATAATTAACTGTCACCTGGATAAGTATGCATAATTTGGGAAAGTTAGCAAGGATTTTTTTAATATAAGTCGTGTTTAGCAAATTTGATTAAGTTTTGATGAGATAACAAATAGGGTAGTTATGGGTAATACAGTTAATGTAGTGGACATCAACTTCTAAAGGCATTGCAATTTAACAAGCTTGCCATCAGTCAAGTCCATTATCTGATAGGGATAATGGCAACCTGGATAAGAAGTTGGCAGAATGATGGAAACAGAGAATGGTGGAGTGCCATTATTTTCAGAAATGGAGAATGATATATATTGGAATTCACCAGGGATTGATATTAGGTGGTTTTCTTCATCAAAATTAATGATCTACTTTTGGGTGACTTAGACAGGGAGCTGGAGATACAAGTGTACAAGTTGTCACATATAGGAGAACAAGGTGAGAAAATGCTTAATAAGGCATATGGGATCCTGACTTCTATTTTTTTAAAAAAAGCTTAAAGTACCAGAAAAAGGAAGGAGTTATTGTTATGGTTCAACCTCAATGTGTTTTCACTATTATGGACAAAACATTTTGGGAAGGGTGTGGAGGTGCTGGAGAGGATGCAGAAAGGATTATGAAATGGTGTCAGGGATGAGGAACTTTGTTATATGGATAGATTGGAAAAGATGAGATTAATCCCCTTAGAGAAGGGTTGAGAGGAGATTTGATATAGGTGTACAAATTTTGAGCAGTCTGGACAGCTAGGTGGAGAAAGATGCTCCCAATGGTGGAAGGTTTAAAACTAGGTTGTAATGATTTAAGGTGAATAGCAAAAGAAACAAAAGCGACAAAAGGAAAATCTTTATATACAATGTATGATTTGGATCTGGAATGCAGTGCATGAGAGCATGGTGGAGGCATGTTTAGTTGTGACTTTTAAGAGGGAATTTAATAATTATTTGAAGAGAAAGTAAATGGCAGAGTTACAGGAGAAAGGTAGTGCGGAGTGCCTAGTTCTTTCAACGTGTCAGCTCATTTAAAGAAAGGCAGAATGTATTGCAACTATTTTGTGATTCTATGATCCAGGAGGGCCAAACAATCCTCATTATCAACATGCTTTGCATAAAATTCAGAAATGAATCTAAAACGTAATATTTTGTGCTCAAAATTGTAGAGAATCGTAGATAAGCTTCAGCCAAGCTAACCAAAACACAGATGCTGAAAATTTGAGATTATAAGTTTGAGTTCAACAATAAATTACTCTGTACCTGCAGATCAATAATATTCCAGAATAAAATTGAAATTTAGATACTAATTGACCAGCTGTGCATTTTCTAGCATTTTCCATTCTCTCTAAATTCAGAGAATGTTTCTGATGCTATTACCTTGCTACTTTAAAAGTGGTTTGACACCTGCACAGGATTTAATCATGTACTGGCTATTAATATTTTAATATATTAGAATGACAGAGCTAAAGAACGTAGAGCCAAAATAACCTTTTCAGTTGTTGCTGCAGGACACAAACTAGGCAGTTGTTTGTGTTTCGAGATTGATGAATGACTGCGAGTGATCGAAATGTATTCCTAGAACTGTGCTAGTCTATTTGCTGATAGTAGGTCACTGGCAGCCATTCAGCCTGCGATTGACGCCATTGTTTTTTTTCTCTCTCTTGCAGAATGCACACATTAAGCCTGGAAATAAAATAATAGGATTGTACTTTAAAGTTTGCATTTTGTACGTGCTGGCATGGCCAAAAAAATGTTAAGCATACAATGAGTCGTCTGGAAAAATGTTATTAAAAGTGACACTGCTGCATTGCAATAGCCAACATCACTGAAACAAAAACTATTTTAGAGCTCCTATTTCACGATGGAGCAGTTGCCAGCTGCAAGACTTATTTCCAGTTAAAATATCTGCATCCATATGTTTCTGATGGCAATTGTCTGCACATAAAGGCATATCTGATTCAAACATGGTATTAAGCCAGGCACAGAATTTCAAAATATCAAACCACTTCCCTTTCATTCCCTTTTGCATTAAATTTCTTTTAAGCGTAAAATTTGAATAAGGAATACTGATCCAAGTACAAAATGTCCCCCCTACTCACCAGTTTTGGTATTGAGAATGTTGTCGACAACCAACACACTGCAAAAAATTATTTCTCAATCAATCAGCTAACACCTAATCACATCTTGATGAATTACAATTCTGTTTTTAAACAATTGCTGTTGAGGATTCAGCAAAACTAAGCACACAAGATTATTGTATTTTACGAGTAGGGGTTTGGGCCAGTAGCAGAACTAATGGGTGCTCTCCTGCCAGAACTTTGGGAATGAAGACCTACTGTACTCTCAGGAATTCCCAGATCTGATGCACTGAAGATTTCTGTTGTACGAACATGAATATCTGTTACTCCTGGTGAGTCCCCACTGCAAGTGGCAAAAGGAAATGATTGCCAATATGCATTTTTAGCGTATCGGGCTCTCAGAGGAAATACACTTGCTTCCTAAAGGATTTTGCATTTGTGGCCATTATAAAGCCAGATCCAGTGACACCTCTTTTGCATCCTGCAAGCCCTGAAAGATGGAGCGAAAGATGGATTAAAGAAAACCTTAGCACCCCCTCTATAGGAACTTATAGTGGCAGTGGTTAAGTAACATAAATCCAGCAGTGATTGTTTCAATTTCTTGCCACTGCTTTTCTAAGACAACTGACTTTCATCCCAAAAGCGAATAACAGTTAATAGGTTTTGTTATCTCTTAATGTATTACTCATTACTGTCAAGGCAGAAGACTTATCCTGTTTCAATGAGAATAGCAAGACACCACGTCAGGAGCAGCAATAAGTATCCCTGAAAATTTGAAGTCAACATGCTGAAGTGGCAACACTACGTGTACATTCAAAGTAGAAGCAGTGTTTGAAAATTCAGAACTATGTGACCCCACACCCTGTGAATCAGACCAAAGCTCTGCAGTCCTTTGAACAACACTTAAATAACCAAACAAGGGAGGAACAAATTACTGCAGATGCTGGAATCTGTACTGAGAACAAAACGTGTTGGAGATCACAATGGGTCAGGCAAGCTAACATTTCAAATCTAGATGACTCTTCTCTTATGAAGAAGCTTCTAGATTTGAAAGGGTAGCTTGCTTCTCTGGAGAAGATTCATCAAGATGCGAAATTCAAAATGTTAGCTTGTTTTCTCTCTGTGGATGCTGCTTGACCTGCTGTGACCTCCACCACTTTTTGTTCTCAAACCAGGGGAGGAGATGGATTAATTACATCACCATGTTGCATGATAAAGGAACCCAACACATCAGTGCAAAAGGCAAGGCTGAATTGTTTGCAATCATTTTCAGCCATAAGTGCTGACTAGATGTTTCAAGTCAGCCTCCTCTTGTAGTTTCCAGCATCACAGACACCATCTTCAGCCAATCTCATTAGTTTCTACCTGATATCAAGACATACCCAAAGTACTGGATACTGCAAATGTTATGGGCTCTGACAACATCTGACAATTGTCAGAGAGTCACAGAGATGCACAACACGGAAACAGACCCTTCGGTCCAACTCGTCCATGCAACCAAATATCCCAACCCAATCTAGTCCCACCTGCCAGCACCTGGCCCATATCCCTCCAAACCTTTCCTATTCATATACCCATCCAAATGCCTTTTAAATGTTGCAATTGTACTAACCTCCACCACTTCATCTGGCAGCTCATTCCATACATGTACCACACCCTACTTGAAGATGTTGTCCCGTACATCTTTTTTATATCTTTCTCCTCTCACCCTAAACCTATGCCCTCTAGTTCTGGGAAAAGACTTTGTCTATTTATCCTATCCATGCCCCTCATGATTTTCTAAACCTCTATAAAATCTCCCCTCAGCCTCCGAAGCTCCAGGGAAAACAGCCCAAGCCTATTCAACCTCTCTCTGTAACTCAAATCCTTCAACCCTGGCAACATCCTTGTAAATCTTTTCTGAACCCTTTCAAGTTTCACAACATCTTTCCAATAGGAAGGAGACTAGAATTAGACGCAATATTCCAACAATGGCCTAACCAATGTCCTGTACAGCCACAACATGACCTCCCAACTCCTGTACTCAATACTCTGACCAATAAAGGAAAGCATACCAAACACCGCCTCCACTATCCTATCTACCTGCGACTCCACTTTCAAAGAGCTATTAAGCTGCACTCCAAGGTTTCTTTTTTTCAGCAACACTCCTTAGGACGTTACCATTAAGTGTACAAGTCCTGCTAAGATTTGCTTTCACAAAATGCAGCACCTCACATTTATCTAAATTAAACTCCATCTGCCACTTCTCAACCCATCGGCCCATCTGATCAAGATCCCATTGTAGTACTAAAGCTAACCATGTCCTAAGCCAAGAGTTTCAGCATAGTTACATCACTGGCATCTGTCTGATGATGTGAAAGATTGCCCAAATCTGTCCTGAGTACAAAAAGTGGGACAAATCCAATCTGGTCAATTATTACCCCATCATCATCAGTGAAGGGATGGAAGAGAGATTATTGACTGAGCTATCATTTGTTTGTTCAGGATTACCTTGCTCAACAATTCTTCATTTCAGTTTTCCAAAGATCACTCATCTCCTGACTTCATTACAGCCATGGTTCAATGAATATGGACAAAGAGCTGAATTCCAGAGGAGAGGTGGGTGTGACTGCCCTTGACAGCAAGGTAACATCGACCAAGTGGGATATGAAGAAGATTTAGTAAAGTCAATGAGAGTCTGGAAAAACTCTCTTCTGGCTGGACTTCAGCCCCACCACATCGCCACATCAGTTCCTCAAGGCAATATCCTCAGAAAACTATTTTCACTTGCTTTATCAATGATCTTCTCTTCTACAGTGTCAGATGTTTACTGCAGAGAGACAAACTACCTCCTTTTACATTCCACTATATTTCCTTTGTCAGATGAATCACTACTAGAATACTGAGTGTCAACATTAATCACACAAAAATATTCTGGCTATGAGGGCAAATCAGAGACTGGGTTTTCTGTAGCAAGTGATTCACCACCTGACTCATACATACAGTGCAATTGAAAATTATCATCAACCACTTTCAAATTATTTGCTGATTAGCTGTTATTGGCTCTGTCTGAATCTGTGGAAGTATTTGATGATTTATACTTCTTATGTATTCACTTGTGGGATGTTGCCGAGTGTGCCAGCATTTATTGCCTATCCTTAGTAATGCTCAAGAAGTTAGTGGTGAACTGCCTTCTGAACTGATGCAGCCCATGTGCTTTGGCTCAACCACAATGCTGTTAAAGATAGAATTTCAGGAGTTTGACCCAGTGACAGAGAAGGAATATTGATATGTTTCCAAGTCAGGATGGTGAGTGAATTAGAGGGGAAATGGCAGATGGGATGGCATTCTCTTGTATTTGCTGCCCTTGTACTTCTAGTTGGTAGTGGTTATGACTTTGGAATCTAAGAAGGCTTGGAGAATTTCTGTAGTGCATCTTGCAAATGGTATACACTGCTACAATTGAGCATTGATGGTGGAGTGATTGGGTTCTTGTGGATATGGTGTCAATTGAGTGAGTTGTTTGGCCTGAAGCTTTTTGAGTGTTGTTGGAGCTGCACCCATCCAGGCAAGTGGGGAGTATTTCCTCACACTCCTAACTTGTACCTTGTGGATGGTAGACATGCTTTGGGGAGTCAGGAAGTGAGTTATTGCCTGCAGTATTCATAGCCTCTGACCTACTCTTGTAGCCCCTGTTTTTACATACTGCGACATTCTACAGCTGGTGGTGTGGTGAGTGGTTGCTTCTGATATTAAGTGCCCTGTACTGTTACATGCTGGCTAGGATGGGTTCCAAGCTTTGCACAAGGCCCTGAGCCAAGGTGATGTTGGGTTACTTCTTGACACGCTTTTTGACAAACTTCCTAAAGCACCACGTATTTCAGTGAACATTCTCATCGACCTGTTTCTAAAGACTGCCCGACTGATGTTCTCATCAGAGTCTTCTGCATTAGAACTCATGGCCAACCTCGCCATCTAGCAAATTGGCACCTGCGCTACTCTTGTCTCTCCTAGCTAGAGGTAACTCATGAACCATTACACTCATGTGAAAATCCCACCTCTGAACTACAATCTAAAGCAGATATGATTGTATCTGAGCTAGTGGCAATGAGCACAAGAGTGAATAATGGTGTTTCTTACTACTCATCCTTTTCTATTTCCAACATTGCCTGGCCAGTTTCTCTATATCTGAAAGAAGGAAAAAATGGTTGTGGAGAGTGAGGTAGGAAAGTATTGGGTGTATTCTTAAACAAAATAAAGAGCAGATGATGAAATGAAGGAAATGTGAGAAAGAGGGTTAGGTATGCATATATTTCCATCTTCTGTTGTTTCAGAACCACAGCTGCCTAATAAATTAATTACAGGTGCTGCAAGGATAGTGAAGACCATAACTTCCATGGAGATAACTGTATGTAGCCATGCCTGTCCTCCAGTGGTTAGCCTCTGCTGTCTCTGTTAATACAACAATATGTTCTGTAATGTAGAGTGTATCAGTGAAGATGGTGCAATCTGTTAGGGTGATTTGGCTGTCAAGGTTAAATAGCCAAGGGAATGTACAAGCTGTTGGACGTGGATGTGAGATTTGTAGCAGTGACAATCATGTGAAGGTAAAGTGAATCTATGGTCTGATTTATCATTGGTGGTGATTGATGGTTTGGGGGTGATGAAGATGTTGTATATTGAGAAGAAGGTAGTGCAGATAATGGTGTTTGTTTTCTCATGATACAGTTACTGATCCTGATCATCCATGTAAAGTTATTGAATTTATTCATACAGACTCCAGGTCTGTGGGGCCATGCATTAAGCATTGGCTGCTATAGATATCTGCTCCCACTGCTTTCTCATAGCTTGCCTGGAGATGCCTCCTAGCTCTCATTGGCAGATACCACACTTTCTCCTTTATTCCTCATCGCAGATACTCTACCTACAGCATCAAAAACTTTTGTGCTCACCTTCTCTGTGATGTATCATCTTTCAGTGTATGCCTTACTCAGATTCTCTTCTTCAACCGGTTTGAGTGCCTCGAGCAGCCAGAATACTCCTTTCCTTTAAGAGGTACAAACTGCCTTTAAGTGCTAGCTGCATAGTGAAATCATTTAAATGAGCAAGGAACACACTTTTTCATGCTGCCTAACTAAATCAATGGATTAATCACATGTTACTGTCCCTACCTCATCCAATTTCATAGCCTTTATTGTCTTTGCTGTCTTACAAGGTTAATTTACAATTACAATTGTACCATTTCAGAGGAAGAGACCATTTAACTGAAAAATAATGGATAGTTTCATTATTACTGTACAGATAGAGAATATATATATACATAAGTTTCATGTTTCAGAAATATGTATACACCAAATCCTTGCTATCCATAGAGAATAGGGGCATGGACTTCGCACAGATAACAAAAATGCGGATACTATACCAACGTAACTCTCCTATGTACCACATGATCAGACTGGACAAGTCAATTGGAAACAAAAGGTGGGAGTCTAGGGCTGACCTTACAAGAGAACAGATCTAAAGTGCTGGGGACCGGACAGGATGGCTAATGAATCAGCGGATAACAAGGACAGAGTACACCGCATTGTTTTGCACAATATGTTTGCTTAGATTTCTGGTGAAATTCACCAAGAAATAGATATAACCCTGAATAGAACTTCAAATACATTTTCTTTCACATTTTGGGCAATAACTCATGAAATACTGCCAGTTCTAACTATGTTAAAACAATCTAAGACTTTGGGATGATTTGGTTTCTTGTACAATGTAAATGGCCTTTTTTATTCAATAATATTATTTAGTTAAACTTCATCCAGATGACAGCTACATTATTGTTCATTAGCTTTTGAAACAGTGACATATTATAACTGATCTATTCTTTTATTGAAATATTCTTAAATTATTAACGAGAGACAGCAAATATCAAGATTTCAGAGAATATCAGATGCATTTAGAGACATTTACAGATTGGAACAATTTAAAATCTGAAAATACCAATATAAGAAAATCTTTCAGATGAAGGAATTAATTTAAGAATTGCATTGGTAAAACTTTAAATGTCAAGAAAAGTAAAATTGTGAACAGTTCAGACAGTCATTATGAGATGATGGTTTAATTCTGTAAATTGTGTGAATTATAAGGTCGTAATCCAAAAGGATCACAAGCAAATTAAAGGTTTCATGAGGTACTCACATTTCAGTCTGGGGTAGTGTTACAACAGCCAATTATTAATGCATACAGTTAATTAAATTTGCCCTTTACCTTGAATGAAGGGGCCTGCAAAAACCATCTGGGAAAGCCTAGCAGGAATTCATTTAAGACCAATGACATTTAACATGAAAATCATAATAGAGTCAATCAAGAAGAATTTCAAAGCTTTTGAGCTCTTAAAATTGAACATAAATTTGCCGCAGGGTGCACATGTTCATGCATCAAGGTCTGTTTGTGGTCCAGCCCAACACGAGTACAATTAAAACATGGTATATAACAGAAGCCCTCACACTGATAGAAGACTGCACCACACTCAAAGCAGCTGTGTATTACCAGACTGGTTTATGATGAGTGAAAATACAGATTTATAATACGTTTTCAAAGGGATTTGGTTAGAGAAAAACCAGTGAATTAAGGGAAAACGTCAAAGAAAGAATAAGTCACCCTCCCCCACTTTTCTTAAAAACAGTTGTTGAATTATTTTGCAAAGCTGAATAGTTGCCATTTAAAGTGGAACAATTCCATTCAGAGGAGTATTTTGGCATAATTCATTTTTACAAAAGGTATGCTTTAAAAACTGCAAAGATTACATTGTACCAAGTTAGATACTTTACAGTATAATTTATTTCAAATTAGTTTTAATACTCTTAGCTCAGTTATTTAAGCAAATCATTCATTTGTCCACACGTAAAACACTGAAAGTCCCTGGTGCCAAAATTAAACATTCTTACGTTCATTTCTCAAGCAAAACAGGCACAGCGGTGACAAACTTAGCATGGTGAAAGTCTGCACCTGATCCACTTAACCTAGTTAGAACTTGTGCTTCGCAGGATCTTGATACTTCTCAGCCTGAACTGTTAGCCTGAAAAGCATCTTTCAATGGTAGCCAAAGGGTAAAACTTGAGCTAAGTTGTTGAAATTTATGCACTCCACCTTGTGGCTCGTGTAGATCAGTACTCATTTCCTAATCTCTGGACTCAATTGTCTCTCTCAACCAACACCTGAACCAACTAAAATCAGTCAGCTCTCAACTGATAAAGTGTATCAGTTGACTTGAAGAGTCACAAATTGTAATTGTATCAAGAAGCTAATGGTAAACCTTTTACGTTATGATAGTTGATACATGACTCATAAACAAGACAATATTCTCTGTGTATAATTTCTGTAATAATCAGGTCAGAAACGGTAGAGTAGTGTCCCTATTTCCTCACTCCCCATTTCATCATAACAGAGGTTTTGAATTTAATTAACATGTATTTCCAATCTAACGGGCACTTTTTTTTTACATATGGATCATAAGGAACAATCAAGAAAGGGCCTATCAAACAATTAAGGAGTTTGTTTTATTGTGCTGAAACACAACCAGATGAAAATTAAAAATGCAAAATACATTTTACACAAGCATACATGGAGTCATAGAATCATAGAGATGTACAGCACAGAACAGACTCTTTAGTCCAACTTGCCTGTGCCGACCAGATATCCTAACCTCATATATTTCCATTTGCCAACACTTGGTCCAAATCCCTCTAAACCTTTCCTATTCATATATCCATTCAGATGCACCAGCAACATATTAGAACCAAACGTATAATGTCTGGAATTTTAAGAAATAAATAAAATTGCAGAAGTCTGTGAGGAAAACAACTGGCTTTGAATTTGTTGGAATGGAGGAATGCTTGGCATGTGCCATTAATCAGGTATTTATGCACTTCATTTATGTTGCACTACATTTATATCAGCATGTTCTGGAAAATTGATTTGGCTACAATGCAATGAACTCAAAGGCAAATTATTTGAGCCGATCCTGCCAGTTTCCCAACAGTGGGATTAGGTTAAAATAGTTGCCATGCAGCTCCATGCGAGTCTTAACATTGGAGCTATGTGAACTGTGATGAAATCTTCTTTTTGTATCCATTTTGTTCAGTTCAAGCCAGAAATCTGTGAAAATGGTGATATTCTGAGAAGAATTCCAAAAGGTTGCTATATTTTACTGTTCTAAAATATTGCTGAAAATGTGTTGCTGGTTAAAGCGCAGCAGGTCAGGCAGCATCCAAGGAACAGGAAATTCGACGTTTCGGGCACAAGCCCTTCATCAGGAAATTTTCCTGATGAAGGGCTTGTGCCCGAAACGTCAAATTTTCTGTTCCTTGGATGCTATCTGACCTGCTACGCTTTAAACAGCAACACATTTTCAGGTCTGATCTCCAGCATCTGCAGACCTCACTTTTTACTCGACTGTTCTAAAATATTAGCTATATTCAATACTGTCTAGGAATAAAAAAGGGATTTATTGGAAGGTTTTCAAAAGTCGCTCAAAACAGTTCAATCAGAACTGAACAGTCACTTATAATCAGTGAATACATAAATGATTCGGATGCGAGCAAAAGAGGTACAGTTAGTAAGTTTGCAGATGACGCCACAATTGGAGGTGTAGTGGACAGTGAAGAAGGTTACCTCAGATCGCAACAGGATCTTGATCAGATGGGCCAATGGGCTGAGAAATGGCAGATGGAATTTAATTCAGATAAATGGAAGGTGCTGCATTTTGGGAAAGCAAATCTTAGCGGGACTTATACACTTAATGGTAAGGTCCTAGGGAGTGTTGCTGAACAAAGAGACCTTGGAGTGCAGGTTCATAGCTCCCTGAAAGTGGAGTCGCAGGTAGATAGGATAGTGAAGAAGACGTTTGACGTTTATTGGACAGAGTATTGAGTACAGGAGTTGGGAGGTCATGTTGTGGCTGTACAGGACATTGGTTAAGCCACTGTTGGAATATTGCATGCAATTCTGGTCTCCTTCCTATCGGAAAGATATTGTGAAACTTGAAAGGGTTCAGAGAAGATTTAAAAGGATGTTGCCAGGGTTGGAGGATTTGAGCTACAGGGAAAGGCTGAACGGGCTAGGGTTGTTTTCCCTGGAGTGTCGGAGGCTGAGGGGTGACCTTATAGAGGTTTACAAAATTATGAGGGGCACGGATAGGATAAATAGACAAAGTGGTTTCCCTGGGGTCGGTGAGTCCAGAACTAGAGGGCATAGGTTTAAGGTGAGAGGGGAAAGATATAAAAGGGACCTAAGGGGCAACATTTTTATGCAGAGGGTGATACGTGTATGGTATGAGCTGCCAGACGAAGTGGTGGAGGCATTTGGATGGGTATATGAATAGGAAGGGTTTGGAGGGATATGGGCCGGGTGCTGGCAGGGTAGGATTAGATGGGTTGGGATATCTGGTCAGCATGGACAAGTTGGACCGAAAGGATTGTTTCCATGCTGAAAATCTCTATGATTCTATGGTTCAATGACTCTAAATGAAGCATTCAGTGGAGAAGGCTGCTACATTTCGACTACTAATCAGTCAGGTACTTAGGACAGTAGGGAGAAGCTCCCTCCAAAAATGTGCTGTGGTAGCAGGCTCTGAACCATTACAACTCAGGTGAAATTTCGGGAACCAGGAAGTACATTTAGTTGTTGAGATTTGCACTAGGAACAAGCCCTGGAAAGGTTTAAGGCTCAGAGGAAAATGTCTCTCATTCATAGTTCAGTGCAGGTGAGTTTGGAGGAAGTCCACAAGCAGTATTTGCTTTGTGCAGCTGAGAAATCTTAGAGATTGGAGAATGCATGAGCAGCACCAACTTGGTGAAGCTAGATGTCAGTGAAAAAAAAACAGGAGGTGTGCCTGTGATGAGTTAATGGACTGTGCTTTCAGGAATCCAGTGGAGAGTGAGAACAGAGAGTAATGTACCAAAACATGAACAGTTGTTAAGGCCATCTATTTCAGTGTGGCATTTGGGAGACTTCTGTCTTTGAAAGAGAATAAATTGAAATGTCTTGGGAAAGTTTAATGAAATTTGATAACCCACAAGGTCACTAATATCTGAGGGTTTGTTGAGAAATCTGTGTGACGTGTCTTAACCTCATTTGTCATTTATTCTGATATTTGTAGTGTTCAATCACAGTTTGCCCATTATCCTCAGGATGTTGGAATATAAATTGTATAATGTGGATTTATTACTGTTCTAACTTTGCGTATTTATTTAAAACCTTTGAATCTTGTGGCTTCATTCTGGTACCTTCATTTGTAACTACCTGGAATCTCCCATTTTGTCAATTTTAAGTTACAGGTCCCTAGCTAGATTGTGACTTAAATTTGGCAGTCTTGTTTCAGATTTTAACAACTGCTTGGTCTGAAATCACATCAAAGCAACATTAGCCAGTGAATTTCAGTTCAAAATTGATTTAAAATACTGTGAAATAAATTCAGTGTCTGTACAGTCCCAATTCATCCTATCCCCATAGGATAAGCTAATGAGTGCACAGGGAGGTGGCCATCATTCCACAATCAAATGATCAAAGTCAGATAAAGTAAAATGGCCTAACTAATACAATCAAGGTGAACAAGCTTGATCCTTCAAAGATTTCAGAATTCAGAATTTTCTTAAAGATAATAGAATGAATCAAGAAAAAAAGACCTATTGTTGCAGAATTTTGAAATGGATGAAGCTGGAAAGCTATTAGCCTTTTCATAGAGTGGTTAGAGAGGAGGGGAGACATAGGTTCTTTCAAACAGACTTGTGTTTATTTACTCTGGGCAGAACCCAAAGGCAACTTAAGGTCATCAAATTCAATTGCCAGGAAAAACAGACTTTTCAACATGCCCTACTGATTAATTAAGCAACTTTGTGTCTCTGCTGAAGGACACATTGTAATACCTCCAAAATCCTCTCAGAACACCTAAACAAGCTGTTGCTTTAACATTGCCTACCTTTTGCTTGCCAACTCAAAGTTCAATCCATCTAATCTTTCTCCTTCTCTTGCAAGGAAAGTTGGTGCACAACAAGTGAGTCCAATGGGGGGGGCACATTTATTCTGACATGTGCACCACGAAAGAGCCCTTTAGCTGCAAGAATTCGATTGTGCTGTACCTATGTAGCAAATTGACATTAGTGCAATATTCAATGCTATATGAATTTCACTGCCACTTACTTTAGCACCTGGACAGCAATCGGTCCTGAGCAAAGAAAACAGGAGACCAAACAGAACCATTGGAATAATTAAGGAATGGATGATAGGGTCAATGTAAATGTAGGGTTGAAAGAGGAAATGAATGAGAGGATGGTCAGATACCCTGTAAACACAGAGGAGGCGCTCAGATGATTTAATTGGCTTTTTTCCAGGTTGTGCACTGGTGTAGTCTAAGGAGAGAACATATTCAGCTTTTTAATCATTTTACCCACAGTACAGCAAGTAGCAAGACACCTGGAGAGGAGAAGCTGAGCAAGAAGCAATGGGAGAACAAGGAAGCTGTTGGGAGGATACGGATGCTGGCTTTCCCACGGGAAAAGGTATGCAAATTGGCACAGGCCTTTGTTTCCCCACACCACATCCTAAGGTTGCTGCAAATGGAGTGGAGGCAAGGCATGTGGCCATTCCCCACCCACCTTATCAAAGTCCACTGCCTCATGAAGGAGTTCCAGCCACACACACTCTGTCACAAGTGCATTCAACTCCTCATTTATGTCCCGTTGCCTTGACATTGACGGTAAATAGGAGGATGATAAGAGCTAGCTGGGACGCAGGATGTGTATCCAATCAGTCATGACCTCTGAATTTAGTTTTAAGCATTGTGCTGTTCCTTTACAACCTGCTAGATTGCTGCATCTATGCACCTGTAAACTTCCTATTGTACCTTGATGATCTTTTTATTTTCCCCTTTGTTTCTCCCCACTGGACACGTTCTTCATAGTTGAGTGATAAAGGATAAAGCCCATGTTATTACTTTGTTCTGCTCTGAGTGAACATTTCAGGATCTTCAGTTGTGCATCATTGTTAATCAACACATTTAGCAAATGGTATCTATTTCTTTTGTGAAAAAGTAAACTTTCTTGAGTGGAGCATGCTATCCCATTGTTGGCTATGGCATTCCAGAGAAGGCAGCGGATTTGTGGAACATTGATAGTCCAGACTTTTTGTTGTGGAATGAATATGCCATTTAAATTAATTAGATGACCTATGGAGTGAGCATCTGCCACATCTTGATTCAGATCCTCAAAACTGCTCAGTTGATTTTGTAAAGATCTCCAATGCATGATTGAAATGAACCAGGGCTGTAGAAATGAACAATTGATGATTCAAGCTGGCGGGGCCCTTGGGGTATTAGGTGGCAATTTCAAGCTTTCTCGCAATATTTCACAGAGGAATTCCTTCCTTAATGAAACATTGCTGCTTTGACAATGCTTTAAATTGTTGTATTATGTCTCAAAGCAGATATGCAATATACCTTTAAAGTTCATGTTCGTGAGGTCATCATCATAAATGACATATGACTTAATTAGATGAAGCGCGCATCTTACTGATTTCTATTGTCTTGCAGGCATGATATGCTGAGGCAAGCATGCAGTACATCCATACTGCTTAGCTTGAGCCCAGACTTGCAATTCATGTGATTACAATGTACACATGTAGATACCAGGTGCTGTAATAAAAGTATTTAAATTCTTCAATACAATGTGACCCACATCTTATCCTTATGTTGTGGGATCACAGCATAAAATTGGCAAATCATCAGTATATCTTATCTCATAATGTAATGGCGTCATATCATTATTTGGTTACATCTTGTGCCATGATGACAATGTAGCAGTAAGCAGACTGCTCATAAAAGAATCCTCACTGAAGATTAGATAGCCCTGGTTTGTCAAGCGTTCAGATGACCAACTGCAATGAACTTACATGAATATAGATGTCAACTTAAATAGCCCGGAGGAAGGCCTACCTTATCTTTATTTAACATTTAAGCTCCAATCAGCTGTAAGTAGAAAGTGAGGACTACAGATGCTGGAGATCAGAGTTGAAGAGTGTGGTGCTGGAAAAGCACAGCTGGTCAGGCTGCATCCGAGGAGCAGGAGAATCAATGTTTGAGCTTATGCTCAAAACATGATTCTCCTGCTCCTAGGATGCTACCTGACTGACTATGTTTTTCCAGACCACACTCTTTGACTCTAATCAGCTGTAAGCCATGTATAACTTTTACAGTAATTATAAACAAAGTTTCAGCATGCTTTTCAATTTAAGTGCTAATATACAGCAGCTAGAAGCCTTCTTACATGTTTCAAAGTAAAATCAGCAGCCAAAAGGCTTCTTAGTGGTTTAAAATTAACACTAGCAATCAAAAGATACCGTCAATTTAACTATACAGCCCTCTAGCTCAAATAAATGGTGCCTAAAACACTAAAGTGTGACTACCTAACCTACAGATGCTTACCTGTGTGCAATAGTCAGTTCTGTAATTTGTCTCCTTCAATTTGGCCCATAGCTGGTATGGTGTCATCTCTCTTTATTTGGTGTGAACTCCCTTTAGTGGCTGAAACCCGCTGACAAGCTTTTCTCTCTTAACACAGATTCACACTCAGCAAAACCTCAAAAGGAGACTACAATCATTAAAAAATAGTGAAACAGAAACAAGAGATTAAAAAATAAAAGGGCAGTGAACCAAGTAAAAGGAAAGAACAAACAAACCCTGTACTTTACTTCAGTAAAATAAAAAGCAACAAACATTCTGCAAAATTGCAAGGTGAGCACTTGACTATAAATTGGGCAGCAAATGATATATTCACCAAACTATAGCTACTTAAGTGGTATCTACAGCTTTTCTTCAGAGATCAAGCTGTGAATGATCCAGACAGGATCTCCCTTAAAATATTACTTGCCATCAGTAATGTGGGGCTTCACAAAATATATTCATCCAGTCTTTCAGAGAATGATGAAAAATAAATCCAGAGAAGAATTGGAGAGTGCTTGACCAGCAGCTCAAAATATGAATCAACTTTTATATTTACAGATTCCAACTCATGTCATTCAGACAGAAACCCCATGACTCTATTGACAACTCTGCTGCCAGAAATTGTAAAGGGCACACATATGATGTCTCTGAAAAATAATTCATAAAGAGGCTAATCAAGTTGGTAACTGTCTCTCCTCTGATTGAAGCCATGATTTAGAGGTGCCAGTGTTGGACTGGTGAGCACCAAGTTAAAAACCGCACAACACCAGGTTATAGTCCAACAGGTATAATTGGAAGCACTAGCTTTCGGAACACTGCTCCTTCATCAGGTAGTTCTGGAGTACACAATTGTAAGACACAAAATTTATAACAAAAGTTTACAGTGTGATGTAACTGAAATTATACATTGAAAAATACCTTGATTGTTTGTTAAGTCTCTCATCTGTTAGAATGACCATGTTAGTTTCACTTCTTTCATATGTAAATCACAAAACATTTTTTAAAAGTTACATTCTCAGGTTAACTTTAACAATTGGTGTCAGCCCAGATAATGTGTTGAAGGTGTTCGCCCCCTGTATGCTGTTGTCTGTGCCATAATGTTTACACTTATTCTAATCTAAAAAATGAGTTAACCGAGTCTTACATGGGTTCATGCAGTTTTTGAGCAAAGTACAACGTAACTCTGCAAGTACAAATTGGCCTTACATTGAAGCATTCTTGAAAGATTTCTGGTTAAGAAGTATGGTTATACCAGTGTTGGTGGTGTGGAAATTTATCCAAACATATGAAAAAATACCAATAAAGTGAACAGCCAATAAAGCAAAAGATAACATTTCAAGATGACCAAGCCTCCCATATTGTCAACCTCACACACCAAATTGATGATATAAGATGACTATCAACATCATATGTTCCCACAAAGTAAGTGAACACAACCTGAAAGTCAAAATTGGCCCAAATTCAAGTGCTAGCATATTGGCACTATGCATCCTAAAATACATGCACCCTATCAAGTGACACTCCATAGTACAACCCACAAAAGACTATCTTGTAGCATATAATGGCTCATCAATTCCATTTAGTGGCATGATCACAAAGCAGAGCCAATATGCAAGTTCAGCATGGATTCCTGAAGCCTCCTACCTGGCAGATATCAATGATCTAGTTGTGTCAAAACTACCAGTAGGCACAGATCCCTGCATCATTATCATTCATGAGATTTATGGAGTTGAGAATGAAAAAGCCACAGGTCTTTCTTCCTCAAAAACAGAAGAGAATAAAACAGAATGAAACCAGTGGGCATGTAGAGAAATACTGTGGCTATGCAACAGCAGAGAGTGAAAGTCACAAATAGCCAGATATCAGCAAAGGTTTCTAAAACATGCAATCAGCTCAGGGTCGTATGAAGCTAATGCTGATCATGATGCTACAAAGCATAGGAACAGCCAGCTCAGACTAATGTAGGATAGACTAATCATGCAAGCAGACAGTGATGAAGGATATTCCAATGCTGGAGTTTGTGCGCTGATGCTGAGCAACAGCAACCAGCAGCAAGACAATCAAATTTTAAGCCAACAGCCACCAATAATAACACATACCTCTCCAAATGGGTATATATTCACAAGGCCATGATGAGTTGTTAAATCTCTAAAACATTATTGAAAAGTTTAAGTCATTAATCTTGTTAACTCATGCCTGTATAATTATTGAATCAACGTGACAATGTTTGACACTTCTTTCCTTTGGAAAAATGGGATGTTGTGCCATGCCTTACAGCTGATGAGCAACATACCTGACATGTGCTGCAGCACGTTCAAATTGCTTAGCTTGAGCCTAGACATCCTACTGCCTGTGATTGTAATGTACAATCTAGATGGCAGGTACTGTAATAAAAGATCATTCAATTCATCAATGTAAAATGCAAAATTTGAAAACAATTCTACACTGCCACAGTGAAGTACCATTTAACTGCTCACTGATTGCCCTTCCAAACTGTGTTTCACATGAGGCTGTTAGGAATGTTAATATTAAGTCTCCACGTTATTATCTTGAAGTCTGAGTGGCTGAAGCAAACCTGCATAAACCTAAAAAGTTCATAATGACTACTGGCAGAAATGTTTCTCAGTGTTGGCAGGGATATTGGTTGATTGGGTGCAAATGTTCCAGCAACTTATGGAGCAGTATTAAAAATAGCATAAATGATTGTGCCTTCATTTCATATTTAGACATGGTTCAGTTTTAGCACTCTGACCTCTGAGTCAAATGATATGATGTGAAGGTGTATACCAAATCAAAAGATAATAGTGGGTTCAATTCTCGCTCCAGACATCCGTACAAACATGGCAAAAGTGAGGACTGCAGATGCTGGAAATCAGAGTCTAGATTAGAGTGGTGCTGGGAAAGCACAGCAGGTCAGGCAGCTTCTAAGGAGCAGGAAAATCGACATTTCAGGCAAAAGCCCTTAATCAGGAATGAAGGCAGGGAGCCTCCGGGGTGGAGAGATAAATGGGAGGAGGTGGGGCTGGGGAGAAGGTAGCAAAGAGTATGACCTGGGGATTGCAGTGTGAGAGAGAGAGAGAGAGAGAGACTCACTGAGATTCTTGTAGAGAGAAGAGCAGAACTTCTTCAAGGTAGGCATCCTTGCATGCCAACTTTCTAGTGCAGTACTTTGGAAACACTGCATTGACTAAGGTGCTTTCTCAACTAAATGTAGAAGTGACATCCAAGGAACTCTGGTGGCACAAAGGTAGTGCCTTCCTCTGAGCAAAGAGGCTTGGGTTCAAGTCCCATCTGTTCCTAAGATGAATAACACATCTGAACAGATTATTAGAATATATCTAAAAGTGATGCCCTATGTTCCTTCTCAGCTGAATGCCAAAAATCGCATCGCATTATTTTGAAAAAGGAAACAAAAACCTGACATCATGACCTGACCAATTCTTATCCTTAATCGACATCACAAGAAACAAATTATTCAGTCAGTATCAGATTGTTCTTTGTGGGAACTTGCTGTATGGAAATCATTTACTGAATTTCCAATATTATACTAGTATACCATTGGCTGAAAATGCTTTTGAATTTCCCGTGGTATGGAAGGTTTCATATAAATGCAAGTCTTTCTTTTTTCTCCTAGAAATTCTATACTTGAAAAATGTTCTGTAATATTGGTTTGCTATTACTCTAAACTAGTTAACAACATATGCAAGCCCATTGATAAGCTTTAGATTAATTTAAGGAGCTATTTAAGGAACTAATTTGTTTCCTCATTGTCAACAGCACTATGTAAAAGGATCTGAACCTAAACCTAGCCACCAACTGTAAAATAAAACAAAGAATTGCAGATGCTGGAAGTCTGAAACAAACAAAAGCAAAAATTTCTGGAGAATCTCAGCAGGTCTGGCAACATCAGTGGAACAAAAACAGAGTCAATGTTTTGAGTCCAGTGACCATTCTTCAGAATGGCTCAGAACAAAACCGAGCAATAGAGAACAACAGAGAGCAACACATATCTCCAGACGGATATCTGATCACTAGATTAGGGTATGTTTTGAACATCCAAAACATTTCACTAAGGTTTGAAATGTTAGTCTTGTAAACTCTATTTTACCTTTTTGTATAATTGTTGTATTGATGAACCAGGCCAATATATAATCGTGTATATCTGTTTGGCATACATTTTTAACCTTTAAAAAAAAGATAGTTATTGTGTGTGTGTCCTTACCAGTTTGATGGTTTGCCTCAAATAGAAGTGCTATCAGTATGCCAGTATATCTTTAGAACACATGCTCATGATGTCATCACTCCATTATAGCATCTCACCTGATGATGTATTGATCTCATTCTCATTATCTTGGATCACGTAAATCATGACACACTTGTTATGGATCAGGCCAGACCCCCTCAAAACATTTCAAGAAGGTAGCCCAGACCCTAGCTTTGCCAGTTGTTTTAAACAGGTGTAAAGTGAATATTCCAGGAGAGAATCAACTGGTCAAACCACTCAGTTTTATACGAAACAGAATTTATTTACAAGATTACTGAATGAAACACAAACAGAAAACAGAATACCGAATAACAACCTCTCTGAAAACCCAACAGATCATCCCAACTTAATGTTGCTGTTCCAAATACTTGCAACAATCCCCATAAACACCTTTTAGCACAAAAGGTAAAATCATACACAAGTTCTTACAGGATAGAAGTCAGAGTGAGAGAGAGCGAGTACCAGCCTGGACCTGCTTCTTTGAGTCCAGCGGACTTTATTCACACTCCTACTAAAAAAAACTAAATCAGAGAAAAGCTGTGCTAGGACAACTGGTCACACCACTTCCATTGTACAAGTGTGTTTTTTTTAAACTTGAAAGCCTTCTATCTGAGGTGGTATCTGTTAGTTATTATCAAATCGGCCCTAAAACCCTATACCCCAGACTTTTTGGAGTCTGTATTGTTTACAACCTCTCTGAAAAAAAAGCCAAGGACTGCATAACTTTGTTAAAGGAGCAACTTCATCATGCAACTGGAAGAATGTACCTCTGTTGTAAAATAATTGCTTAACATTAGCTCAGACAATTTTGTACCTGAGGAATATAATGTTTGTACATAATGGCTATTTGTTAAAAAAGTATGTTTGATTATCCAAAACCATAATATCAATGCCCAATTTTTTAATGTTGTAGGAGATAATATAAGCACTGCTACATCAGATAAAACATCCTGTGAAAGCAAATTCACGCAAAGCTGGGCACAGAGAACTGAATCATTGCCAAAAATTGACATGAGGATCTGTCCTTGTCCAAAACACCTACTAAATATATTTTGAGCATCATTATTTGCTGGTGGACAGAGAATGTGTGAGTTTGTGCTTAAAATGCTGAATGCATTCGTATGGCATAATAGGTGCCTAGGGTCAAGATTAGAGTAGTGCTGGAAAAGCACAGCAGGTCAGGCAGCATCCAAGGAGCAGGAAAATCAACATTTCCGACAAAAGCCCTTCATCAGGATGCTGCCTGACCTGCTGTGACTTTTACAGCATTACTCTAATCTTGACTCTAATCTCCAGCATCTGCAGTACCCACTTTTGCACAATAGGTGCCTAACACTGCTTTTTTTATGTGAAATCTCCACTCCTTTACATGTCTGAGTTCAAGAAGGTAAAAAAGGAGTATCAGAATGTCTTTAAAATGCAGAATGTATCCTCTCATCATCTTATTCCTGCTAACCTTTATGGAGATAGATTTTGAGATCTGAACATTTTTGCTTCCATTTGGTTTTCTTTTATTTCTGCAGATTTTTCATTTTTGGAGATTCTGGTTTTGTAACCAAGCCAGCGCTGGAGCAACTTTGCACACTTTTCGCTGTATTAGTGTATTCCTATATACTATAATCTAATTCAAGTTCTAACTTCACTGTTTGCATCGGCACTTAGCCATAAAAGGATTTGGTCCAGTTATTCCACTTTGGAGTCTCTTTAAAAGAGTGTTTTCAATTTCTGTTACTCTCCTGAACTATTAACATAGTCCTGAAATTTATCTACTTAAAGAACTTATTCAATGGTTTTTTGAAAACTGTTACTGAACTGTCTTCTGTCCACCCTCTTGCACACTGTATTGCGATCACACAACAACTCACTGCATAAAAGATTATCCTCCTCATGTCTACTGTTTTTTTTAACCAAAGTACTTTAAATTCTTTTACTACTAACTCTCCTATCACTAGAAACAGTCCATATTGAACTATGTAGTGAAGCCTACACCATGTCAGTGAATTTTTAAAAAACATATCACTGCATTGAACATTTCTTTCTTGATGTCTCAGCCATGTAAGCACAAGCGAATACATTCCCTTTTCTTTTCCATTCTATTATAGAATTATATTGTGTACACTTAAATGTTTCAATATGACATGATACAGAGGCTGGCTGTGCTGCAGTCCAACATTAGTAGTGCCTTCACTAGACAAAGAATATAGGCTCAATGTGGCTGATTGCCAGAAAATACAAATGAAAGAACCAACCATGGGTTCAGCAAAGTGGAACCCTCACCCTTCCATATCCTGAGCTGCTGCCTAAGTCAGAGACTGTGCATACCTAACATAGTTAAAATTCACACAATACCAGGTTATCATCCAACAGGTCTATTTTGGAAGCACTAGCTTTCAGAGCACTGTTCCTTCATCAGTAGCCATGGAGCAGGATCATAAGACAGAATTTATAGCAAAAGATTAGTATCATGTAACTGAAATGATCTATTGAACAAGCCTAGATTGCTGTTAATTATACCTAAAATAGCGGCAGTGGAGTGCCAGTGTATTCAATTGCATACCAGTGACATCTACTCTTGACCAATTCAAGTAACTCCTGTAAATTGGAACAGTACTATATTTTTCAAATTTCATTTTCCACTGGAGTCATTCTCAAGGATCAGTTACCAGATTCTAGTGAAGATTTGCAGCCTTTGGAAGGCCTCAAAGGGACTCATGCCAACTCACAACTGGCGTAAGTTCACTGAGGCAATTTCTAAGGCAGAGAGGGTGGTCTGCCTAGCTGTAGGTGGGGAGCTTTCGCTTGCAGAGCCCCTGCCCCCTCTAGAGGAGAGGTTGCAGGTTGAATACCCACAACAATTCCCACTACCATTCACCAGTCATCCCCAACCCCAAATTGGAGCAAACTAAAATCTCAGTAGAGCACAATTAAGTTCCATTTCATCTATGAGTCCTTACTCCCCACTCTGGAAGGAAATTAGCCAACTGCCTTTTACAGTCCAAGCTTTAATAATATAACTTCAATATTCTTAAAAATATGAATCATAATGGTTGCTTATTACAGATTGAAACTATTTACAATGTGTTACATGCCAGGGAACATATTCTTGGTACTGCCCCAATTGTATTGTAAACAGGTTGATCTGTGGGAATAGTCCAAGCTTTGAAAACTGAAATGTTTATGAACAAATATCAGTGTACATTTCCTGGTGCTAATCAGTAACAGAAATACTACTGCAATAATTACGGACATTTCTTTTATCTTATTGAGTAAAGTGTCTGCATTGTAAAATCAAAGAGGAGCCTTGGCATTAAGCCAGAAGTTGAATTTTAAGTAACAGCCTATTGGGTGGAAGTGGATTGGAGTGAGCAGAGCTACAGTTTTATGCTTTTCAGTTTCTCCCATCTTCTGTGAACATTCCTCAGAAATTCAGCACGATTAAATAAAATGCAAGTTAAATCTTTATTGACAGTCAGCAGCTGCAATTAGATGCAAGTTAAATAAAACTAGAATAGTTTACCATGCTCAATAAGTGCTTTATATTTGCATTGGAGACAGAAAAATTGTGAGGATAAAGTTGGGTCTATTCTGATTCAGTGCCTTTGGCTGCTTCCTTAACCACTTTGAGAATTTTACGTTTTACAAGGATCGAATCCCTGACCCTAGATTTGTTTGCAGAATGGCAAAATTTTGTGACAAAGAGTCCCTTTGTGATCTAAATCTGAAGGATGGCAATCACTATTGGATTGCCACTTCGCTAATTTTAAGTCTATACTGAGATCCTCATTTCTAGCTGGGAATTCTGATCCCAAGTTTAACTGAAATTAACACTGTTCCCAGTAGTGTAGGACAGTTGGAGGAAATCAAATCCCTTTCGCAGCAGTCAGTGTGCCATACTCCAAATCTCCAGCAGCCTAGCTGGACACTTTGGCAGTTGCTGTGAAAGGGTAAGTATGTAATGTCAATTTATGAGGATTGAATACCTGGCCCTAGATCTATTTGCACAATGGCATTACTTTGTGACAAAGAGTCCCTTTATGATCTAAATTAGACACTGATAGCCCATATACTCCAAGTGGTGGCAATCACAGTTAGATGTCTATTTAGAGTTAAGGTAGTTGTTAGTTAAGAGGTTTGCAGAAGCTGCCAGGCTGCCAAGTAATTAGATTGCTAGCTGAGTGGGATGCAAAGCAAGTAGAGTATCAGGTAGTGGGGTTCAAGGTGTCAGAAGGTGCCATGGAGTCAGCTGGACTGGATGCCAGGGTGTCAGGTGAATAGTGTATTAGGTACACAAGGTTCCAGGTTGGTAGGATGCCAGCTAAGTAGGGTAGCAGGGTGCCTTGTGGTACTAAAGTTAAGTGAACTGGTCTGCCATGGCAGGGATTAACCTTACAACATTTTGAAGAAGGTCAAATTTTGGTACGTCCCTGAGTGCAGGAAAGACTGAAATATTATGGCCAGTGCCCCTGCAATTTCTTCCTTTGAAATCCTTGCCTGCATCTCATCTGGCTTTGTGAACTTTAAGTGCCTTGTTAACTTAAAGTGAGAATAATCTAACCAAAGCTTCAGTGTTAGTGTCTTGTAGTGACAGAGTTTCTTCCTGGCCAGCAGCCTCTTCCTTTCCAAAGACAGATGCAAAGTATTCATTCATACCCCTGTCTCAGTATGTAAATCCTCTCTCTGGTCTCTGATTAGCCCTACCATTCTTTTAGCCATTCTCTCACTGTTTATATGCCTACAGATGGCTTTGGGATTTCCATTTATGCTAGCTGTTAGTCTCCTTGACGCACTTTAAAAACTCCATCCCATTTGAACCTTTCACACTAAGACAATCCCTGTTAGGAAAGTTGATGTCCCCTATAATTATAACCTATTTCTCTCTTATCTTTCTGTGATTTGCTTCCATATCAGCCTCTCTATCTCCCTCTGACTTTTGGGATGCCTACAGTAAATTCCCAGCAAGGTAACTGCCCTTTTTATTTCTAAGCTCTACGCAGGTAATCGTAATTGAAACCTCTTCTACAACCACCTCCCTTATTACTGCAGTGATGGTTTCCTTTATCTATAATGGAATCCCCCCAGTCCCTTTCTTCACCTCAATTCCTGAAGCTTCTATGCCTTGGACTGTTGATCTGACCAATCCTGTGTTCCCTTCAACAATGTCTCAGTAATTGCAACAATATCATATTCCCACGTGCTAATCAACACTATACCAGTCAAGTTCCTTGCATTAAAATAGTTACAATTTAGCTTTCCAGACCTCCCATGCCCCTGATCCTGTACATATATTCTTTACCTACTGGACTGCCCTAGCATTCCTTCCATAACTGATTGGACCTTGCCCTCACCTTTATAACTGCTCTGTGCCCATCCCCTTGTCATTTCAGTTTAAAAGCTCCCCAACACCACGAGCAAACCTCCCAACAAGGATAATGGAGCCATTCCAGTTCAGGAGCAAATTTTCAGAGGGACATACAAAAATTGCTGTCCAGAATCTTTAATTTCCCAGGAAATTCCCAGATAATCTACTGCATCTGGGATTGTGCAGGGTTTGAACATGTGTCATGAGTCTGCATTGTAATGACTACCTTGAGATCTTAATTTCTGGACCAATGTGTTTCTTGAATCTCCTCAACCTGGATGGAGTTAGCACTGAGTGCGATGAGGCTTAATAAGGAATATAAACTGGCTGTGTTCCACAAAAATATGAAAATACAGGACAACAGTAAGGATAGGTTTACTTTTTTCCTGACAATACTACTTGGCTTTGAATAATGATAAAATTTGAATCTACTAGTCTATCACTGCGTCATCTAACGTGCTTTGAGGCTAATTTCTTAACTTATCTTTTGAATGTTCCAAATATTTTTTTCTGACTGTTTCCATTTCCTCCACAGCTCACCCCTCCCCCAACTTTTGCGATACGTCTTGCTTTTAAAAATCTAGTATCAGCATTATCTTTATATATTAATTTTAACCCTATCCACTATGTAGTGAAGGGAATGACATACAGCACCACTTTAAACACAGTCCTTGATTTTGGGATAAAGGTAAAATACTGTGGATGCTGGCAATCTGAAACACAAAGAATGCTGGAAAAACTCAGCAAGGCTAGCAGCATCTGTAAAGAGAGAAACACTGTTCATGTTTCAAGTTCAGTGTGACTCTGCTTCAGAATGAGGAAGTTCAGTTCACTTCACTTCCAAGCTCTGGAAAAATGGGAAACCTAGAAAGAGATCAATTTATAATCTCATAATAATACAAAATCAATGAACATACTACACAACCCCACTTCCATCCAGTATTTGCTTGACCTGGATCCAATTTTCAAACTCATGCATATTATCCTTCCCATGGCCCATTGCTACTTGACTCCCCAGAGTTTCACAGTTCTCTGTACTAAAGAAACACCTTGCCGTCCCTCAACCACACAGTTTCGTTCTCTTATCATCATCAAGCTGGGATTAAAAGTATTTGCAGCATAACATGTGGAAGCAGGGTGGCAAACAAATGTGTGTTACTGGACTCAATGTCTTGTGCATCACTCCTGGTGTCTACTCACCCATTCCATCCAGATGCAATTTGACTCAAAATGGAGCAGGCACCTGGAGGCCAAACAAACGAAGTGCCATTTCAGGCCCTTAAGTAACCAATTCAAAGACATAGTAACAATGTTTCTCAAGGCACAGAGGTTCTGCACATGCCAATCAATGTGTTGATGGATTGGCTTCTAGTTATGGATGGCACTACAATACATGGACCTTGGAGGTCCGTGCAACAGCAGGAAAATGTTGCAATAATGTAACATTCAAGCGATTCTAACCACTTTGCAACCACTGGGATTTAACAGAACAAGAGGTCACAGCTGAAAATGGGGATAGGCCATTTATGAAGAAAAATGAGGAGAAATTTCTACATTCAGATAGTGATGAGCCTGTGGAATTCTCTGCCAGAGAAAGCAATTAAGGCCAAAATATGAATAATTTTCAAGAAGTGGTTAAATATTTTTCTAGGATGAAGGGGATCAAAAAGTATAGGAAGAAAGCAAGAATGGGGTATGGAGTTGGATGATCAGCTATGATCATATTGAATGGAGCAGGTTCAAAGGGCCGAATGGCCGGGTTCTGGTCCTATTTTTCCGTTGTTTCAATGTTTTTTTGTTCATCCACTCTGACCAATGCAGCAGCCTTCCTTACAGGTCTTCTGCTTTGCAAAATGTAAGATCCTCTCCTTCCAAGTTCTTCCCTTTCCTAGGTTTCCCTCATCCCAGCTTAAACCAGCAAGCCCCATTTACCTTTGCATCTAGCTCCATTGATGAGGACCGTCTGCAGTCTCTGCAATGGTTCCTGATTACAGAACTGGGACTGGAGAACTGACAACTATTTGATTAGTCATCAATCCTTGGAAGTGGATCTCCATCCTCAGCGGAGGTTGAAGGCCTGAGGTTGAAGCCAGCTCATAGCCCAAAGGCTGTAAACTAGTTGCCGGGTGAACTGGGAAAGGCGGGGGTAAGCTCAACCTTGACATTTACACTTGCACAGGAACCGGATCTCCTGCATGAAATTCAGCTCAATGCATTTGGGTGGTTCGCGATTGAAAATTGCTTATTCTTTAGTAGATAGGATGAAAACCTTGTGCTTCACATATATGAGTAAAAAGTGAGGTCTGCAGATGCTGGAGATCAGAGCTGAAAATGTGTTGCTGGTTAAAGCGCAGCAGGTCAGGCAGCATCCAAGGAACAGGAAATTCGACGTTTCGGGCATAAGCCCTTCACATATATGATGTGGCTTTCATCAAGATATCATTTTTGTGCAAAAAAACCTCAGAGTTCGGTTAAATAAAGTGACATTAAAGTAAGTATCTTATTAACCCTTGGAAATTCAAACTCAAATTCTATCGAAAAATAGTCACAAAATTTTGAAACGTGACACTGATACAGTCATGACATTACCAACAATAATAGCATATTGGAAACAAAGTATAAAAAGTGGCATGCACAGTAAAGTAAATTTCTGATTGGGCCAGCAATTTTTGGAGGGAGGCTCCTATCCTCAATTGGACATATGCCCAATAGTAGCCTGTTAATAGATCATGGCCAAATTGGTGGAGTGGACAGATAGGTGGCAATGCAGAGAACTGCAAGGTGATGCATGGTGGTAGGAAGAGGTTTGAAATATAATATGAAAAATGAAGTATGATTCTAAGAGGGATGCAGGAGCAGTGTGTCCTGGGTATATACGTGTACAGATCATTGAAAGTGGCAGGGAAGGTAGAGAGAACAGTACACGAAACATATGGTATCTTTGGCTTTATAATAGGGGCATAGACGTCAAGAGCAAGGAGATGATGTTGAAACTGGTAAGGCACTTGTTAACTTTCTGCGGGAGTACTGTGTACAGTTCTGGGTGCCACTTTATAGGAAGGATGTGAACACTTTGGAGAGAGTGCAGAAGCAGTTTAGAGAAATGGTTCCATAGATGAGAAACTGTTCTGAGGACAGTTTGAAGAAAGTGGGGCAGTTCTTCTTGGAGAAAAGAAAGCTAAGTAGGAAGCTAATAGAGTGTTGCAAAATCAGGAAAGAGCTGGATAGAATAGATGGCAAGAAACTGTTCCCACTCATAAGATGAACAATAATAAGAAGTCATAGAATAAAAATGATCTGCAAAAGAAGTAAGGATGAAGTGAGAAAGCTTTTTCAGTCAGATTAGTTAGGACACGAAATGTATTGCTTGGACGTTGATGAAGACAGGTTTAATTGAAGCATTCAAGAAGGCATTGGATGAGTATTTCGAAAAAAAAAGTCAAAATATAAAACAAATAATCTTATTAATTCATTGAATTTTAAAAGAACTCAATGTGCAATTAATTACTTTGGTTTGGTATTGACAAAGCTAGATATTATAAACAATCATTCAAAATTTGGTCAATTCCTCCATGAAATTAGAAACATTTGTTGGAATATAAATATCAATAAATTTCACAAACCCAGAGACTAAGCAGAATCATATTTGCTGCATGTTGTCCCAGTAATGAACCAAAAATAATTTTTCCATAAATTTGCAAGTGTCCTCTTATAGTGAATCCTTCAATATACCATTACATATCATTGACACAAAAATACCATATTTTAGCCTTGACATCAGCAGAAACTGACTTAAATTATGCTATACATTCTAATAGCATGACAACAAAACAATAATTATGAATAATTTGTTTTTCATTTTGAACATCGGTTGACAATTGACCATTTCACTTCTTGAATGTAAATGGGAAAAGCTATTTTCCATTTGGCTTGATTGACATGATAGTGTAACCCACTAAAGATTCCTCTCCTGCAGCACCCTGCTAAATAGCAGGTCTCACCCATACCACCATGACTTCTTGAAGCAGCCAGGTCCCAAATTCACTCAGGAGAGAATGGGGTTTGAACTCTGTACCGTTGGCACAAATCTAATCTATTTCAACCAGTCAGCAATTGTGCCAAGCAGTCACCGTTAGAGATTGCTGAGTTGTTTTGGCATGGGGAGGTGGGGGCTATGCATAGTGATGATGGCAGATGATCCACTTTTTTTTCATCAGTATGATGACCAGGAATCGATCCTGTTCTTACCACCGGTCATAGGTGTGTATCGGAAGGATTTACAACTTGTACTTAGTTTTTGTCATGAATGCACCTTCCTTGTCTTGAGGCAATACAGCCGTGAAAGACAGTACTCCCTCTAATTCTCTGCAGTTCCAAGGAATTGAGTGTTCCCCAGGCTGTGCAATGAGGAAAATTGGTCCTATAAAATTCCGTCAGCACAATGACCAATCAAAATAAAATGCAAAAGTAATGTTTATCGAATTCCAATATGAGAACTATTATTTACCTGAAAAATTCTTGATCCACATCTAAATTATTTCATGGTTTACCATTTTTCTTGCTTAAATATTATCATTTTATTGCCAGAGTGTACCAAAAACTAGGAGCATCTTAAAATACAATTATAACAATTTTGGGGATTTTATAAAATAAAGGGAAAAGGAGCATAGATCTGTTTATAACAGTTCAGTTCCACACCTCTGTACTCAATGAATTTTCTTAGATGTTTAAAATTCATTCACGATTTGTGGGCATCACTAACTGGGCTGGCATTTATTGTCCATTTCTAGTTGTACCTGTAAAGGTATTGCGGAGCTGCTTTCCAGGACTGTTCCAATATTTACTGGAGGTAAACCCACAATGCCATTAAGGAGGCTGTCCCAGGATTTTAACTCAGCAACAGTGTTGGAATGGCGATTAATTTCCAATTTGGGATGATGTGTAGCTTGGAGGGGATTTTGTATGGTGGTATTCCCTATATCTGCTGCCCTTGTCCTTCTAGATGGTAGTGATTATGGGTTTGGAAGGTGTTGTCTGAGGATCATTGGTGAATATCTGTAATGCATTGTGCAGATGGTGCTCACTGCTGCTACTGAGTTTTGATGATGAAGGAAGTGAATGTGGATATAGTCCAATCAAGTGGGCCGCTTTGTCCAGGATGGTAACAATCCTCTTGTGTATTGTTGGAGCTGCAATCATCCAGGCAAGTGAGGAGGATTCCATCATGCTGCTGATCTGTGTCTTGTAGATGGTGGATAGGCTTTGGGGAGTGAGGAGTGGGGAATTGAATTGTTCTCTGCAAAATTCCTAGTCTCTGATCTGCTCATACAGCCACAGTATTTATATGGCTAGTCCAATTCAGTTTCTGGTCAATGATAGCCCCCAGGATGTTGATAGTGGAAGAATTCAACGATAGTAATGAAAGTCATGGGACAATGTCAATGGCTGGATTTTCTCTTGTTACAGATGGCTATTGTGTGACACATGTGTGGCATGAATGTTGTGTGCCACCTATCAGCCCAAACCTAGATATTTTCCAGGTTTACTTGCATTTGGACATACACTGCTTCAGATTCAAAGAAGTTGTGAATGATTCTGAACATCTTGAGTTTGTCAATGAATACCCTCATTTCTGATCGTATAGTGGAGGGATAGTCATTGATGAGGCATCTGAAGATGATTGGGCCTAAGACATTACCTTGAAGAACCCTTGCAGATATATCCTGGAGCTGAGATGACTGACTTCCAAAAACCTCAACTATTTTTCTTTGAGCAGGGATGATTCCAACCAAAGGACAGTTTTCCCCCAGTTGCCATTGACTCCAGTTTTGCAAGGGCTCCTGGAATCCACACTCAGTCAAGTTCAGCCTTGATATCAAAGGCTGTCACTCTCACCTCACCTCTGGAATTCAACTTCTCAGTCTGTGTTTGAACCAAAGCTGTACTGAGGTCAAGAGCTGAATGATCCTGGTGGAACCTAAACAGGGTGTCACAGATCAGGTATTGCAAAGCAAGTGATGCTTGACAGCACTGTTGATGACACCTTCCATCACTTTACTGACAATTGCAAGAGACTGATGGTAAGTAAGTATCCAGTTTGCTTTTGTCTTGCTTCTTGTGTACAGGATGGATATTTTTCCACAGTTAGGTAGTTGCCAGTATTGTAGCTGTAGTAGAACTGCATGGCTAGCAGCATGGCAAGTTCTGGAACACAAGTCTTTAATACTAATGTTTTTTGGGCCTTTAGCCTTTGCGGTATCCACTGCCTTCTGCCATTTCTTAATTTCACATTGACTGAACCGAATTGGCTGAAGACCAGCATCTGTGATGCTGAGGATCGCTGGAGGAGGCTGAGATTGCTCAATCACTCACAGCTTCTGAATGAGGATTGTTAAGAATACTTTGCATTACTCCAGTGATGGAGTAGATAGTAATGGCCTAGGTAGTGCAGTGGATCTACAACCCACTGGTATTGGGAGATATAAGAGGAGAGGCAAGGTTACCTAGCACATTTGGAGGCTCCCTGAACACAAAGCAGACAGCTAGTTCTTTAGCATTACAATTTCTACACAATTTAATTTCCTCCAAATTGAAGTTACAGTATTCAGTTGGCAGTCATAGTAACAGTTGCTGTCCTTGACTTTTTTTTAAATTCTCTCATGGAATGTGGCTAGGTATCATTTGTTGACTAACCTTAGTTGCCATTGAGAAGGTGGTGGTGAGCTTCCTTTCTGAAATGCTGCTGTCTATGTGCTGTAGGTAGACACACAAAGCCATTAGGGAGGGAATTCCAGGATTTTGACCCAGCGACAGGAAGGAATGACAATATATTTCCAAGTCAGTATGATGAGAGGCTTGGAGAAGAATTTGCAAATAGTGAATTTCCCATGTATCTGTTCCATTTGTCCTTTGGCCATGGGTTTGGAAGGTGCTGAGTTGGTGAATTTCTGCGGTGCATCTTATATATGGTATATATTACTGCTCCTAGGAGTTCGTGATGGAGCGAGTGAATGTTTGTGGACATGTTGCCAATCAAATGAGCTGCTTTGTCCTGGATGGTTCAACTTGAGTTACTGCACAGCCATAACATGACATCCAAACTCAATGTTCTGACCAATGATGGCAAGCATATCAAATGCCTTCTTCACCATCCTGTCTACCTGCAACTTCACTTTCAAGGAACTATGGACCTGTACCCCAAGTATCTTTGTTTGGCAACACTCCATTAACTGTATAAGTTCTAAGTAAAAACAATGACTGCAGATGCTGGAAACCAGATTCTAGATTAGAGTGATGCTGGAAAAGCACAGCAGTTCAGGCAGCATCCAAGGAGCAGGAAAAATCCTGTATAAGTTCTGCCCTGATTTGCCTTAACAAATATAACACCTCTAAATTAATCTCCATCTGCCACTCTTGGCCCATTGGCCCATCTGATCAAGATCCATTGTATTCTGAAATAATTTTCTTCACTGTCCACTACACCACCTATTTTGGTGTTACCTGCAAATTTACTAACCATGCCTCCTTTATTCTTATTCAAACGATTTATATAAATGATGAAAAGCAGTAGAACCAGCACTAATCCTTGTGACACACCGCTGGTCACAGGCCTCCTGTCCTAAAAGCAACTCTCTACCATTAATTATCCTGTCTCCTGCCTTCAAGCCAATTTTGTTCTAATTGGCTCGCACTCCTGGATCCCATATGTTCTAACCTTACTAACCAGTCTATCATGCAGAACCTTGTTGAACATTTTGCTGAAGTCCGAATAAACAATGTCTACCACACTGCCGTCATCAATCTCCAATTTCACCTCATCAAGAAACTCAACCAGATTAGTGAAACACGATTTCCCATGCACAAAACACTGACACAAAATATTTGTTTAACATCTCATCCAACTCTTGCGGTTCCACACATAGCAGCCATGTTGATCTTTAAGAGGCACTATTCTCTCTCTAGTTACTCTTTTGCCATAATATACTTATAAAAATTTATTTGGATACTCCTTAACACCTAATTGCAAAAGCTACCTCATGTCCCCATTTTTATCTCCAAATTCCCCTCTTAAGTGTACTCCTAATGCCATTACACGTCTCTTGGGATTCATTCAATCCCAGACATATATCTCTTTTTATTTGACCAGAGCCTAAATTTCTCTAGTCAACCATAATTCTCTACATTCAACAGCCTTTTCCTTTACATTAACAGGAACATATTGTCCCTGAACTCTCATTATCTCATTTTTAAGAGCATCCCACTTCCCAACCATTCTTTCATCTGCTTTCAGCCTCACCCCATCAACTTCTAAAAGTTCCTGTCTCATACTGTCAAAATTGGCCTTACTCCAGTTTAGAACTTTAACTTTTCCGTTAGTTCAATCCCTTTCTATAACTATTTTAAAACTAATAGAATTATGATCACTTAGCCCTAAGTGGTCATTGACACCTGACACCTCAGTCACTTGCTATTACTTATTTCTGAACAGAAGGTCAAATATTGCTCCTTCAGGTGCATCCACATATTGATTTTGAAATTTACTTTATTATATGTTACTTACATCAAGCAACTTTTCTTTTACACACTTAACAAATTCCTTCCCATCCAAGCCCTTAACACTATGACAGTTCCAGTCTATGCCTGGAAAGTTAAAATACCCTACCTTTACATCCCTATTATTCTTACAGATATCTGAGATCTCTTTTATTTGCTCCTTAATTTGCCACTGACAAGTTGGGGTGAGGGGCATTAATACAATCCCAAAAAGGTAGTGGAAGAGGGGTTGGGGCTGTGTAAGATGATCTTCAGGAGGGTCGATGTGAACTTGATGGGCCAAATGGCCAGCTTCCACACTATAGGGATTCTATTATTCTATGATTCTTATTTCTCAGTTCCACCCATATAACATTACTGGACAATATCCCAGGACTATAATACCTAAGCACAGCTGTAATGTTATCCCTAATCAAAAACACTACTCCCCTTCTCCTTTGCCTCCCTTTCTGTCCTTTCTCCAGAATCTACATCCCAGAACATTGAGCTGCCACTCCATCCTATCTGTGACTCATGTTTCTATAATAGAAATAGGGGCGGCACGGTGGCACAGTGGTTAGCACTGCTGCCTCACAGCGCCAGGGACCTGGGTTCAATTCCCGCCTCAGGCGACTGACTGTGTGGAGTTTGCACGTTCTCCCCGTGTCTGCGTGGGTTTCCTCCGGGTGCTCCGGTTTCCTCCCACAGTCCAAAGATGTGCGGGTCAGGTGAATTGGCCATGCTAAATTGCCCGTAGTGTTAGGTAAGGGGTATATGTAGGGGTATGGGTGGGTTGTCGCTTCGGTGGGTCGGTGTGGACTTGTTGGGCCGAAGGGCCTGTTTCCACACTGTAAGTAATCTAATCTAATCTATTTGAAAGGAATAATGTTGTTTTAAAAGGTCACAAAACATAGTGTTCAGCAGTTTAGCCTCTGCTTAATTACTCTTCATACTCCAGGCTGAAATGGTCTTCCAAAATTGATTGTCCCATTAATACTTTTACAGATACTTATTAATAAAGGAATATCTCTCAAGTACAATACTCAACTGACGTAAATAACATATAATAAAGTAAATTTCAAAATCATTGTAATGCTTGCGGCTCAAACGTCAGAGTTGATTAGTTTTATAGAATAACAGCAACAACATTTGGATTAAGATGTGCAATCGTTTCAAATAAAAATCAGTTGAATTCTTGTGTCATATTATTTTTAAATTGATGAAAATTATAAACAAATTTGAAAAGGCCACCCATGATTCAATAGTAGGATCTAACAATCCATTCTAAACTGAGATGGAGTTAAAATCTGAAAATGTTTAACGTTGTATCGAATGCGTTGGGATTTCCATTATTTCTTCTCTAAGCTACATTGAAATTGCCACGTCTTTATGGCCAAGCATTTGACCAATTCTTTTGCTATTGGTTCTAAGTTGTGGACTCCTCAGGGATATAGAAGCACAAGCCATCTAGTGTATCTGAAAATCTTTGCTATGAATATGTAACTCCCCTTTGTATTCATTTTGTACACGGGCCAAAGCTCTCTTTCGTGCTTTAAGATGCTCCTTAAAATCAAACTCTCTAACTAAGCTTGGTCATCTGCCCTAATATCTCCATATGTGGCTCAGTTTCAAAATTTTGATTTATAACACTCCTGTGAAGCACCTTGGGACATTTTATCATGTTAAAGGCACCAAATAAAGACAAATTGTTGTTATTAAAGTAGAGAAAGGATCTTTCCAAAATATTTTACAACAGAATCAGAATTATCAAAAGAACCTGGAAGGACTGGGAAGAAAAAATGAACTGGACACTAAATCAAATAACTGCAACATTATAGCATTTTTTGAGATTGGAATGATTTGTAACAGAAATGGTGTGCATGGGACTGCTGTCCACAAAGTCAACTCTAACAGTTTCAATGGTGTGATTTCAAGTGTTTATAACTTGAGATATAAATCAGCATAACATTAACTAACCTTATTAAATTATATTTTGCTCAAATGTATAATTATATGAGAATGCACAGAAAAGGAGAAGATCAGTATACTTCTTACACCAAGTATTCAACATTACTTATTACTAGCCCTAGTGATAAAGAATGTTCAGAGTTAGTAAACATTTAAATATACAGACAATGCATCTGGAAAATTTTGAAGTAATTGACATTACCAGTGAATGGAAAATGTCAGATTACATATAAAACCATAATGGAAATTGAGTCTGGAGCCCCAAAGTTGAATAAACACAAGGTGATGGTTTCCCTTATGAAGAGCAACTGAGATCACAGCTTGACTGAAAACGTCAGCACCAGGAGGAAAAGATGAGGCCAGTGATGGAGTGGACTGGGAGGAACATAGAACATAGAACAGTACAGCACAGTACAGGCCCTTCAAGCCTCGATATCGTGCCGAACTTTTATCCTACTCTAAGATCAAACTAACCTGCATACCCTTCATTTTACTATCATCCAGGGGCCGGTCCAAGAGTTGCTTAAATGTCCCTAATGTATCCGATTCTACTACCACTGCTGGCAGTGCATTCCACACACCTACCACTGTATATGTAAAGAACCAACCTCTGACATCTCCCCTAGACCTTCCTCCAATCATCTTTTAAAATTATGCCCTCTAGTGAAAGTCATTTATGCCCTGGGGAAAGGTCTTTGACTATCCGCGCTCTCTATGCCGCTCATCATCTTGTACACCTCTATCAAGTCGCCTTTCACCCTTCTTCGCTCCAATGAGAAAAGCCTTAGCTCCTCAACCTTTCATCATAAGATATGCCCTCCAGTCCAGGAAGCACCCTGGTAAATATTCTTTGAAACCTCTCTAAAGCTTCCACATCTTCCTGTAATGAGGTGACCAGAACTAAACACAATATTCCAAGTGCGGTCTAACCAGGGCTTGATAGAGCTGGAGCATAACCTAATGGCTGTTAAATTCAATGCCCCTGCTAATGAAACCTAACACAACACTAGCATAAAATGTTGATACTTGCCTAACCACATCTGGCCACACTGCACTTGTCCACCTGGTCATACTATTGTATTTTGTCTGAGGCAAAACAGCTGAAATTTTCCATAAAAAATGGGTCAATGACTTACAGTCAATGACTTTTCATGTAAATTAAGTATCCCATTAACAACTGCACCTCACCCCATCATCTTCATCATTTTGAGACCCAAGTACCAAAGCTGAAAGAATGACATTGTAATCATTATTGCAAGAAGTTAATTTTGATGCAAATATATTTATAAATAAAGATCAGGAGTAAGTAATTTCATTCTTACGGTGATGACGGTGTTCATTAAAAAAATAGGTTTATAAATCTCTTAGTAAACAGAGGAAATCTTCCCCCATGGTTACTAATATTGAAGCAATATCGGAAATGATTTAAACTGATCAGCCATGATCTTACTGTGTGGCAGAATGTACTTCTGCTCCTGTGTCATATGTGTGTTTGATATTTTTCAGATATCTAACAAAATATTCCTTAACACTTAAACTGTAAATATATTACAACCAGTGTTCATTATTTTGAATAACTGTGTTGCTCATTCTTAAAATATTTCAGATCAATGGCATTCAGGAGTTGGTCATTTCAGCAGAAACTAGTTCAATTAACATAATGTGAGCCTAATCATTCAAAAACAGCAGTTTTACAGGATAGAGCAAGCCATTAGGCTCAACCGGTCTCTGTCACAGTTTATGTTTCGTGAGTCCTTCTAACACCCCTCTTTATCCAACACTGTCAACATAACTTTCTATTCCTTTCTCCTTCATAGCTAAATAGTTTTCTTTTAAAGGCATCTATGCTATTCCCTTCAATTTCTATGGTAGTAAGTTTCCCATTCTAACTATTCTATGTGTAAGGATTATTTTTGATGGAAAATTGCAGACAATATGACACCAATTTTTTAAGATTGGGAACAAGGGAAAAATGCAAATTCTACATAATTTACACAAAGCAACAGATGGTCAACAGATGAATTAATGACCCATACAGGAGGAAATGGTCTCATATTGAAAATGAACTGTATTTTCATTTCACTGAAGTACACATTGGCTTGAGATCAACTGAAGCTGCAAGCATATTTGTATTAAGACCCCACAACATCTGTTATACTATATATTTTTGCTTCCATGAGTGATGATATCAAAATTATTTAAATTGAAACCTCCAAATATCATATTGTAGCTGACCTGAATTCGGCAAATTTGGTGAGAAGGACTGAATTTACATTCTACAAAATTCCCAGGAATAGCAGTATCCTCAATTAATGTCAGAGTATTGGAATCCTGAGCATTCGTAAATACGACTTAATATCAACAGAACTGCATTGGCAGAAGCCAGTGAGAAGGTCACCTACCAGTCTTTCTGTAGAAGCCCTTCTTTAATGCTGTTTCACAATAGAATTCATTCATAAAATTGTAAAAGAATTCCAATGTGATTACAAAATAATGCATGGGGAGGAATCTAGAATTTGTCTTTATATCAGTAATCTTCTTATTAAAGTATTACATATTTCTAGGATAGAATGTCATGATCGCAGTTGGGAGCCAATCCATCAAATAGAAACTCAGAAGTAACCTATCACAGCCATTTTCAGGCAGTCTCTTGGGGTTAAGTCACAATTAGGCACCAGCCTTTCCAATGTTGGGCCTCTCAGTCTTAGTGAGGGGATCATCATGCTTAGAACTGTTAAGTGCTGTGCAGATATCTCAACTCTGGAGGTTAGACAGCATCAGCTGTGCAATAATGGTAGCACCACCAAGAATGATGTTAATACTGTAGTGCAGCCTGGCCAGACGATTGGCAATACAGCTCATCCCATTCACTTTATTCCTTGGGCTTGCTGGGACCAGACAGGGGGACCCTTATAAAAGGCTGGGTATGGTATCAATTTGAAAAGCATAGAAGGGTGTTACTCAGGTGTCTCTCTCTGTTCCTCCCAGCAGGTGTCAAGCGGGGGGAAACAACAACCCCTACCTACCAAGCTCCAAAATAGGGTGGTGTTGGAAAAGCACAGCAGGTCAGGCAGCACCCGGGAGCAGGAAAATCAGATGAAGGGCTTTTGCCTGAAACGTCGATTTTCCTGCTCCACGAATGCTGCCTGACCGCTGTGCTTTTCCAGAACCACTCTAATCTAGACTCTGGTTTCCAGCATCTGCATTCCTCACTTTTGCCTACCAGGCTTCAACCCTACCAGTCAGGATACTTTCTCCAGCTGCTGTTTACAGGCAGTAGGCAGCAGGGTTAGGCTATTAAGTGACCACTTAAAGGTCTCAGTTGGTTTCAGCACAGAGGTTTTCCTGCCCCTTCTAGACTTAAAGGGAGGAGGGAAAGCAATGGGATCTCCCTACAAGTTCCCACCAATACACTTCAAAAGCAGTCATACTCTGGAAGATCATTAAATTCCACACTCTTCTCAAGATACAATATACATCAATTTTGTGACTGTCCAATTAAAGCAGACCGAAGTATTTCAGAAAAAACTGAAGGAACACAAACAGAACTGTATGAGTCATACTGGAAAAGTGCAGGTGTCTGTCATCCAGTACTTTGGCTGGAATTTTCCCAGCTGTTGAGCAGTATGGGCAATTGTGAGAAATTTGGGAGACGAGAGTGCGAGCAAAAGATTCAGATTCCCGATGACTGGAGGAAAGAATCTAACTTTCCCTTAAGTTTTCAATGGCTGATGAGAAATCTGCCAGTAAGGGACAAGGATTTCATTTCCATGTATTTGCATTTCATTCTTAGCCAGTCTTGCCATGATATTCCCATACACCACTGAGAAACTAGACAGCAAACAATACCCGACCCTGAAGGGAAAGAAAGTTCACTAGTTACTTTATCTGGCTTCACATCTACCTACATCTCATGACACATTCCATGAGCAGGGATTACCTTGTCCTTTGTCCATGGAAGTTGGCATTGGCAAATACCTACCTCAGCACATCATTCTCAACCCTCTGAGAGAAGAAATTCCTCCACACTTCAGTCTTAATTTAGTCTCCTTTATTCTGAGGCTATGCTCTTTTGTCCCCAATTATCCCATGAGGGGAAACATCCTCTCAACATTTGTCTCTTAATAATTCTATATATTTTAGTGAGATCACTTCTCATTCTTCTAAACTCCAATGAGTAGAGTCCCAACTTGTTTAGCCATTGCTCATGAGACAATCTCCAGACTGGGAATCATCCTTGTGAACTTTCTCTGAGAAACCTTCAATGAAATGATACATTTCATCTATGAAGGGGGCCCAAACTGCTCACAGTTCTCCAGATGTGGTCTCACCAGCACTTTGCACACTTACGGTAAGACTTCTCTACTCTTATACTCCAACCCCCTTGAAGTAAACACAACATTTCATTAGCCTTTCCTGATTACCTGCTGCACTTGTGTGTTAGCTTTGTGTGTTTTGTGCACAAATCCCCCATGTTCCCTTGTATTGCAGCTTTCTGCAGTTCTTTTCCATTTTCATAGTATTCTATTCTTTTGTTCTCCCTTCCAAAATTAACAACTTCACGTTTTCCCATACAGTCCTCCATTTGTCAACGTTTTGCTCATTTACTTAATCTATCAATATCTCTCTAAACTGTTTGTATCTCTCTCATAACTTGCCTTTCCTCCTATTTTTCTGCCATCTGCAAATTTGGCTACAATGTATTCACTTCCTTCCTCCAAGTCATTAATATATCTTGTAAACAGTTGCAGTGCCACCATTGATCTTTGTGGAAACCACAGATTACAGGTTGCCTACTCATAGTTTCCTACCCTTGAACCAATTCTCCATCAATACCAACACCATGGGCATATGACTTAACCTTTTCAGAAGTGCCTTGTAGAATGCCTCCTGGAAGTCCAAATACAACATAACTACTGGTTTCCCTCTATTTGTTCTGGTTGAGACATCCTCAAAAAACTCCAATAATTTAATCAGACATGAAGTGATTCACTTTGGAAGGAGCAACAGGAATAATGAGTACTGGGCTAATGGCAAGATTCTTGGTAGTGTAGATGAGCAGAGAGATCTCGGTGTCCATTTACATAGATCCCTGAAAGTTGCCACCCAGGTTGATAAGGTTGTTAAGAAAGCATATGGTATGTTAGCTTTTATTGATAGAGGGATTGAGTTTCAGAGTTATGAGGCCATGTTGCAGCTGTACAAAAATCTGGTGCAGCCACACTTGGAGTATTACATACAGTTCAGGTCACTGCATAATAGGAAGGATGTGGAAGCTTTGAAAAGGGTTCAGAGGAGATTTACTAGGATGTTGCCTGGTATGGAGGGAAGGTCTTATGAGGAAAAGCTGAGGAAATTGAGGCTGCTATCATTAGAAAGAAAGTTGTGGGGTGACTTGATTGAGACATACAAGATAATCAGAGGGTTAGATAGGGTGGATGGTGAGAGCCTTTTTCCTAGGATGATGATGGCTAGCACAAGAGGGCATAGCTTTAAATTGAGGGGTGATAGGTATAGGACAGATGTCAGAGGTAGTTTCTGCACTCAGAGAACAGTAGGGGCATGGAACACTCTGCCTGCAACAGTAGTAGACTCTTTAATGGCATTTACATTGTCATTGGATAAACATATGGATGAAAATGGAATAGTGTAGGTTAGATGGGCTTCAGATTGGTTCCACAGGTCGGTGCAAAATCGAGGGTCGAAGGGCCCTGTACTGAGCTGTAATGTTCTATGTTCTATGATTTCCCTTTCATGAAGCCACGCTGACTCTGCTTGATTTGATTATGATTTTCCAACTGTGCTGTTATTACTTCCTTAAGAAATGATTTCAGTACTTTCCAACAATAGACATTATGCTAATTGGTCTATTGTTACACACTCTTGCCTCCATTCTTTTTTTGACTAGGGTTGCTGTATTAGCAATTTGTTAATCCTGTGAGACTTTTCCAAAATCCAAGGATTTTCATAAAACTACCACCAATTCAACCATTACCTCTATAGATACCTTATTTTAGGAGAAAAAGCAGGTTGACAGGGGATTTTGACTGTGTTATTCACAAATTTGACATGGTTGACAAAAGGAGCAATGGATTCATCCTCCATCCTCCCTCTGTAACCCTGCACATTCTTTTTTTCATGTAATAATCTAACTTGCTCATGAATGCCTTGATTGAACCTGCATCCACCATATCTCAGGCTGTCCACTCAAAACCTTAACAACTTGTTGAGTGAAAAAGCTTCTTTGTTTAAAACAGTTTTTTTCAAATCTCCATTGTTTCTTTTGCTAAGTTTCATCGAACTAGACCCTCAATCCTTCCACCAAAAGAAACGGTTTCTCCCTATCTATGCTGTCCATAGTGTTCATGATTTTGAATACCTCTATCAAAACTACTCTCAGTCTTATTGCATCTAAGGAAAACAATCTCAACTTCTCTAATCTATGGAACTGAAGTTTCTTAAGTCTGGAACCATTCCTGCTCATCTCTTCTGTGCCCTCTCTAATGCCTTCTCATCCTTCCTAAATTGTGTCAGCACTGATCTGGACACAATAATCTGGTTGAGACCGAAACAATGTTCTAAGCAATTTTGACAAAACACTCTACTTCATGTACTCCATGTACATATTAATTGTGACAGAATTTTCACCATCTTCTGTTTTGCTGTGCTCGGCTTCAGAATCAAAATACAAGAAATTACTTCATTTGTTAAAATTCCAATCTCTAGATTCTACACTGATAAAATATGCTGTGCTGGGAATGGGACAGAAATTTTTCTCAATAAATGGAAAATTGTCAATCTCTTGTTTGGGGAACAAATAACTTAGTTTGCCTCAGCAAAGAAGAAAGTCTTGATTTTGATACATTTCCAACTTAAATATATATTATCTTTTCTTAAGGCATTAAACTGTTCTAAACTTAAGTCACAAAATGTGTAGTTGCCTAATCAAATTAGAATTGAAATATCATATTTCCAATACAGGAAAGAAATAAGTTTTGTTACTTCAGAAGGATAAGATAGGATTTTTTTTCTGACAGACAGTCACTTAAAAGACTTTCTCACATTACATAACGTGTGTGTTATTATTCAAATAAACACAATTCATTGACTAGTTAATTAAAACTTGGAGCTTTTGAAAAAATCAATAGTTGCACAGAAGCTAAAATTCTATTTCTTTTACAGTTTTGTTTCTTCAAGCCTATTCTGTTCTGTTGAAATATTTTCTTCCAGTATTGGAATGGTTTCACATGCATGAATACTTCCTGCTGTTTCTTCGTATGTCAGCCTTAAAAGTAAGTTTTGCTTTTTTTAACTCGGGAGACATCCCAGTCAAGCTCAAATTAACCTTAATCCAAAGTCCATGCAAAATGGTTTGCTGCAGGTTTCATTCATGACTATGCAAATTCGAGCCAATTTTACATGGACCAAGTCCTTTGACCAACAGTAATGACTATAATGCCACCCTAACTGTCTGGATACAGAATTAGCTGGCCCATAGAAGACAGAGGGTGGTGGTAGATGGAAAATATTCAGCCTGGAGCTTGGTAACCACTGGTGTTCTACGGGGATTGGTTCTGGGATCTCTGCTCTTTGTGATTTTTATTAATGACTTGGATGAGGAAGTGGAAGGGTAGGTTAGTAAGATTGCTGATGACACGAAGGTTGATGAAATTGTGGATCATGTGAAGGTGCAACATTAACAGGATGCTGAATTGGGCTGATATGGCAGATGGAGTTCAACGTGGAAAAGTGTGATGTCATTCACTTTGGAAGGTCGAATGTAAACGTAGAACATAGGCAGGATTCTTGACAGTGTGAAGTAATAGAGGGAGCTAGGGGTTTCCTCATTGGATGAGAGGTGACTTGATAGAGGTGTACAAGATGATGAGAGACATAGATAGAGTGAATAGCCAGAGACCTTTTCCCATGGCAGAAATGTCTATCGTGAGGGGCCATAATTTTAAGGTAATTGGAGGAAGTTTTAAGGGAGATGTCAGAGGTAGGTTCTTTACGCAGAGAGAGTTGGGTGCGTGGAATGCACTGCCAGCAATGGTAGTTGAGTCTGATACATTAGGAGCATTTAAGCGACTTTTGGATAGGCACATGGGAACTAGTACAATGAAGGGTATCTAGGTTAGTCTGATCTTAGAGTAGGATACAAGTTCAGCACATCATCAACGGGTAAATGGCCTGTACTGTGCTATACTGTTCTATGTTCTAACTAAGTGTATTAATTTGTTCATGGAATATGGGCATCAGTAGCAAGGCCAGCACTTATTATCACCCTATACCTTTGAGAAGATGACTCTTTTGACCTTAGTTCTAAATTTCAATTGGATAGAGTGCAGGAAGTAGAATCTGATGGTGAGTTCTTCACAGGATACAGTGGAATTTCTTTCCATTCATTTAAATGGAAAAAATGCCAAAGAGCTTCTGTAAAGGATTTGTTTTCCCACTAGATGCTTCATGTTGTGCTCCATATGGACAGTGGTGAGGAACACAAACATTTTAAACAAAGATATTCCTTACCTTAATGAAGCTCATCATAACCTCAAGGAACCAGTACCTTACATTTTAATTAGGAATGTTGCAGTAACATTGAGTTGAATAATTTCAGATTGTAACTGCTTGCTGCATGTATTCAGATGGGAATTGTTGATAATGATTCTGCAATGCACATTTACATCTTACTTTTTGTTTTGTCCCTTCACCCTCTGTCAATCTTTCCTGCTTTCCGCCCTATCACTGACCTCCCTACATGTTCTAATCTTGCCGCTTTCTCTGTCTCTGTATTTGCATAAATCTGTTACATCTCTAACCAAAGTGTTAAGGCTATTTCTTTCTTCACAGATGTTCAGTTTGTCCAACATTTTATGCTTTTATTTCAGATTTCCAACATCCACAATATTTTGTCTTTGTATTATGTCTACAAATTCTTGGCTGCCATTTCCTTTTCCATATTTATCACATGTGATATCTGGCACATCCACAGTTTCTGACGAATCCTTTCCGTGAATTTCTAACTGTTCTCACTGTTATTGTTACCCCAGATTGCTGTTGGTTCTGATTCTGATTTCATATACAAAAAAAAAATGATGTTGCCTGTAACACTTTGTAATCTTTTAAAGATTACAACAGAGTTGTACTTCCCACCCTTCCAGCAGTGTAGAACCACTGTTATCACTCCACACATATTCTCCACTGTAACTGAAGGATCTACAGCAGGTTAGTGGGAATTCTGTGAGCTGACAATGTAATTTTTCTGGATCTAACCGCCCAACTAAAGAAAATTCAGGCTAACACCTCTAGTGGCATTACATCTTACAGCAAGTGTCCTCAGTTAGTGAACTGATAAAATTTTTGACATTATCTTAAATTATATTTTTGCTATTATAGTTAGAACTCTGTTGATATGTGTACTTTCCTTTTTTTTTGCTTTCTTGGGTGTCGGTGATACTGGCAAGGCCAATTTTTGTTGCCCATCCTTCCTTGCCTTTAAACATAGTGGCTTTCTGGGCCATCTCAAATGGCTGTTAAGAGTCAATCACGTTGCTGTGAATTTACAGTTACATGCTGAACTTTTTAACTTATTTCTTTATTTTTCTACTTCCATAACCAAGATTTTATCCCTAGGTACTTTTTACTTTAGACAGTGCCGTGTATAGCAACACTGACTATACTCTTGTACCTTGCTTGCCAGCCCATACTTGAGTACACATGACAATACAATCTAAATCTAAATCCATCCAAAAAAAAAGGGGAAGTTTCCTTTCCAATGATACCACTGAACCAGATGGTTCTTTTACAACAATGAATCATAGCTGAAAATGTGTTGCTGGAAAAGCACAGCAGGTCAGGCAGCATCCAAGGAACAGGAGAATCAACATTTTGGGCATAAGCCCTTCTTCAGGAATGAGGAATGAAGAAGGGCTTCTGCCCAAAACGTCGATTCTCCTGCTCCTTGGATGCTGCCTGACCTGCTGCGCTTTTCCAGCAACACATTTTCAGCTCTGATCTCCAGCATCTGCAGTCCTCACTTTCTCCTCAACAATGAATCATAGTTGTCATAGCTATATTTACTGAAGCCAGCAGATTTTATTGAAGTTAAACACCACCAGAGGGATTTGAACCCAACAGTGTTAGCCTAGATCTCTGGAGTACTAGCCCAATGACAATACAATTGGTTGTGTTCTACCTAAAACTAACTTCCCACCTGGTTGGGTGGCATGGTGGCTCAGTGGTTAGCACTACTACCTCACAGCATCAAGGACCTGGATTCAATTCAAGCCTGGGAAAACTGTCTGTGTGGGTTTCCTCCCACATCCAAAACTGTGCAGGTCAGGTGAATTGGCCATGCTAAATTGCCCATAGTGTTAGGTGCATTAGGCAGAGGAAAATGGGTCTAGGTGGGTTACTCTTTGGAGGGTTAGTGTGGACTTCTTGGGCCAAAGAGCCTATTTCAATACTTAGGGAATCTAATCATAACAGATCTGTACATTCTTTCTGAATTATCGCAAGGTAAAAATGTAACTTTGTCAATCAGAGTTTTTTTTACAGATTTCAAGAGAAAACTAGTATCAAGGTTTTAAAAGATCTAGAACAAGTTGTTGAACAATTGTTAGAACTATTGTGATAATGGTAAACATGTCTAATTGATACCAATTTTCACAACTCGATATTGGTTAAAGTCTGTATCTTGTGATGCTGCCCCCATCAGTTACCTGATGAAGGAGCAGCGCTTTGAAAGCTAGTACTGCCAAATAAACCTGTTGGACTATAACCTGGTGTTATGTGATTTTTAACTTTGTCCACCCCAGTCCAACACCGGCACCTTCACAACCTAACTTTAAACAAACGTTACCTCCATGGATCTCAAATAAAGAACAAATACTCACCTAATTTGATTGTTGTGATTTCCTGACCACAGATTAAGGCAAGACAAAGGAACCAATGTGGCATAAACAAAATCTATTTGCACTGAGATTACCATGCTATCTGTAAATTGAAACCTATCGACTGAAATGGCATTAAGAGAAATTGAATTGCCTGCTTAGTTTAAACATATGTTAAAATACACATAGTGGACATCAAATGGTTGCCTGCAGTTGCCAACTTGGAAAGACAAAAGAACAGACACAGGAACACACACATATAATCATGGATTAACAGCTGCCTTTAAGTAGCAGAGTCTGAGTGACAAAAGAAGTGTGAACTGTAACAAGAAGAAGTTCTCTTGTCTGTGTTTCTCAATCTCAAAGTCACTGCCTAGTGAGAAAGCAACTTGTAACAAAAGCTATTTACAGAAAACTCAAGAATATTTGCAACAATGCCAGTGCTGAAGAAACAGGACAACAGCTATACAGTCAGGACTCAGGTCATTCTCACAACTCAAGGGCTCTAAGAAATTTGGCATTCATAGCAAAAGAATTCGAGTGCAGGAGCATTAATGTCTTGTTGCAATTATACAGCACTTTGGTGAGACCACACCTGGAACACTGTGCAGTCCTGGTCTTCTTATGTGAAGAAGGATGTTCTTTAGTGAAGGTTAACCAGATTCATTCCTGGGATGGCAAGGCTGACAAATGAGAAGAGGATGAAACAATTACATTCAGATTATATTTATGGGAGTTCAGAAGAATAAGGGGGATCGCATAGAAAGCTATAAAATTCCAACAGGACTGGACAGGATGCAGAAAAGGGTATCCCAATGACAGAGGAGCCCAGAACTATTGATTTGATTTATTGATTTATTGTTGTCACATGTATTGTGATACAGTGAAAAATGTTGTTTTGCATGCTACACAAGCAGAACGTACCATACAAAATGCATCAATGTAACAAAACAAATACAGAATTCAATGTTACAACCAGAGAAGTTGCAGAGAGAAAGAGAGAGAGAGCGAGATCAGAATCAGAACCAAGTATCACAGTTTAAGCATATGGGATAAACCATTTAGGACTGAGATGAGGAAAAATTTCTTTACCCAGAGAATGGTGAACCTGTAAAAGTGGCTACCACAGAAAATAATCAAGGCCAAAACATTGCATGATTTCAAGAAGGGATTGGATATAACATTTGAGGCTATGTGTATGAAAGGATATAGGGGAAAAGCAAAAAAAGGTTATTGAATTGGATGACTAGGCGAAAGTGAGGATTGCCGATGCTGGAGATCAGAGTCAAGAAATAGAGTGGTGCTGGAAAAGCGCAGCAGGTCAGGTAGCATCCAAGGAGCAGGAGAGTCGATGTTTCAGGCAGGAGCGGCTCCTGCCTGAAACATCGATTTTCTTGCTCCTCAGATGCTGCACTTTACCAGCACCACTCTAATCTTGACTATTGAATTGGATGATCAGCTGCAATCATAACGAATGGCGAAGCAGTCTCGAGGGGCTGAATGGCCTACTCCTGCTCCTAATTTCTATGGTTCTATGTTTCAACTGCAATTGCCTTTTCATCCCTATCTGTTCTAGACACTCCTCCCTCTTCCCACTTCTTTTTAAACTTATGTCTTGCGTTTATGTCTGTGGTTGATGTTGCAAATTTTATTAATTTTGGGGGTAGTAGGTATTAAAGTTTCACTTTCTTTCACTCAAGAAAATACTATAATTTGGCTCCTTTATTCTGATCTAGTTGTGTTTAATTGAATTGTGATAGGTGTTTGGTTAAACAAAAAGTAAATAAAAATAATTGTTATGACCAAAACAGGTGTTTAAAAAGGGAGCCCCTTTTAGTCTCCTGGCTGTAGCCATGAGAAAATAAATGATTTGACAAGAATGATCAGAATTCTTGGTTCCTAAGTCACCAGAACCTGCTCAAAATAAATCAATGAGAAGATTGAAAAAGGATAAATATATTTTTCAATGATTTTTACCTATGCAAATTTAGCCAAGGAGAAAGTGAGAACTGCAGATGCTGGAGAGCCAGCGTCAAAAAGTGTGGCTCTGGAAAAGCACAGCAGGTCAGGCAGCATCTGAGGACACTCCTCGGATACTGCCTGACCTGCTGTGCTTTTCCAACACCACTTTAATCTAGACTCTGGTTTCTAGCATCTGCTGTCCTTGTTTTTACCGCATCTGAGGACAATCAAAGTTTCGGGCATAAACCCTTCATCAGGAAATTTAGCCAAGGATCTAGAGATTGTCAATGGACTGACCTGCTTAAGTGAGAATGAGGAATTACCAATTATAATTATCATTATAACCATTTTAGTCTCAGATCAGTATGTAAAGTCTTTTAAATTCTTATATATGCAACCAAATTATTAAGTATTTAGAAATGCATAGTGAGTAAGTTGGCACAAAAGTTTCATACCATCAGTTATAAATGAGTTGTATGTGCCAAAGGCCTGAAAAGCTGTTTGTGCCAATATATTGTGGGTCAACTCACTTACATATGTATTGGAGAATTTCTGAATATAAATCCCAAAGAAAGTGGGAGTGATAAGTTGACATACTTGGATGTTAGAGTACAACCTGTAGAAATTTCATTCTGGCTGGGAATTGCAGAAGCAGATTACTACAGCAGCACACAAGGAGCAAAGTATTTGCAAGAGTGACTGTCAGCTAGCTTGATTGGATATATCATATCTGTATCATTTTACAAGAATGTCCACCACTGGAGTGGAAACAGCCAAAGAAAGGAAAAGCACAAAAACATAAATAATGAATCCACAATTTCAAAGAGTCAGACTTGTAATCTTCCTCATTGAAATGGTTCAGAGCAGAGGCATTTTCCTTGGTTTCCATGGGAAGGCACCTTCAAAATTATTTCCTGGGCCATTTGAAAGGAGGTTACACTGGAATTATTATAATATATGTCTGGAATAAATTGACAAGTCCAAAAAAGTACTAAATATACCAATGTGTTTCACAAGGTCAAAGGGCCTTTTACAAAATAAACTGCACTGCTGAATGTTTTAAGTTGGTTTGCACAGATAAAGACAATAGCACAAAAACAGAAGTTGCTGGAAAAGCTCGGCAGGTCTGGCAGCATCTGTGAAGAGAAATCAAAGTTAACGTTTTGAGTCCTTTCAGTTCTGAGCAAGAGCCACCGGACCCAAAATGTCAACTTTGATTTCTCTTCACAGATGCTGCCAGACCTGCTGAGCTTTTCCAGCAACTTCTGTTTTTGTTTCTAATTTACAATATCTGCAGTCTTTTTGGCTTTTATTTAATATTTAACTCACTGCCACATCTCTTCTAGGCATGTCCACTTGAAGAATTTCTGCTTCTCTCTTTAGCGAGACTTCTGTTCCAATCTTTTTTCTTGTCCACCAACATCAATTTCACTGTCACTCCTGGTGTTTGACCAGATATTTGCTAAACCTCATTCCACAGCCACATAACATTTCTCAGTGACTGCCTCCCAGGTTCTGAGGAAGAGTCTCCCAATCTGAAACATTAACTTTGATTTTTCTTCACAGATGCTGCCAGATTTGCTGAGCTTTTCAAACCACTTCTGTTTCTGTTTCTGATTTACAGCATCCACAATTCTTTCGATTTTTAAAGAAAATGGTAGGCAGCAATGTGTTACTGATATTGTAAGTGGTACAAGACAATCCTCAGCCTGGTAAAGTTGATGAGAGGATGGGTGGCACGGTGGCTCAGTGGCTAACATTGCTACCTCAAGCACCTGGGCCCCAGGTTCAATTCCAGCCTCGGGTGTGGTGTCTATGTGGAGTTTGCGTGTGTTCCTGTGTCTGCGTGGGTTTCCTCCGGGTGCTCCAGTTTCCTTCCATAGTCCAAAGATGTACAGGTCAGGTGATTTGCCATGCTAAATTGCCCATAGTGTCAGGAGCATTAGTCAGAGGGAAATGGATCTGGGTGGGTTACTCTTCGAAGGATCGGTGTAGACTGGTTGGGCCAAAGGGCCTGTTTGCACACTGTAGGGAATCTAATCTAATCTGGGAAACAAATATCAACACTTACTCATTTTAATCCCAAAATAAATCTGAGCACTGGATTTTACTGCATTGCTTTAGACAAAGAACTCAACATACTATTGCAAATGTTGTGTTGAGAAGAATTCTTATAGCACAAAGAGGTCCACTCCTGGAAAAAAAGATAAGGTAAAAGAATTGTTGCAAAAACCATTTACAGCTGCAGTCAGGAAAGGATCTCATTAAGTTGCCACAAAGAGCCAAATTTATCACTCTGCTGTTTATATGTATGAGGTTTTATCTTATATTAACTTGACTTCGAAGTAGAGAGGCCCATCTATGCATGCCATGAATAATTTTGGATTACAGTGTGCCTGTACTATCATATGCTTTACTGAAATCTCATTGATTTTGAAGTTAAAGGAACTTATTCCATAACTCTTTGTTTTGCCACTTTTGAATGTCATCTCTCTTTCAGAGGTCTGCAAACTACTGCAGAAATTCAGTTTGTCTCAACAAGACAAACAATGTAACGCATCGGCCATTCTCTGTTTCCACACTTGGAAACCCAAGGATGATAAACTGCTCTTCAACCTCTAACATTAAGCCCTGTATAAAAGTCTTTTCACACCCCATTCTGGGTAAGGGGAAACTTTAATTCAGGGTCTCATAATATGTGTTATCATCTCCCCTAACAGAAATCAATCATATGCACAACATTAAAATCCTTTCCTTCACTTTATAGAGTGATACCAACACATCATTATTTCAATAATAGTGAAACTGGCCTTACATTTAGATAGAAAGAGAGTGCCAAAAGTAAATTGTCTGCCAACAAACCATGGATGTGAAATTGGTCTTGGGAAACAGTGCAACCCGGGTGTGGGCCAATGGAAAACAAAATTGGGCAGGGTGTAAAACGTGCAGCCAATTTGCTGTCATCTGTTTTGCTCTTATGCTGAAGACCAATTTAATGTCCTAGGCAGCAGAAACCCAAGCTGACTAGCATTGACATGGTTGGTGATTATGTGAAAATATCCTAAGTATAACAACCAATGTTTAGCATTCAGACGCATAACAAATGTAAATTAGTTAGTGACATAAAATACATAGCATTCTATGAGATGCAGTCAGCAATAGAAAGATTCCCACCACCATTTAAATAGCATAATCCTTACCCAATGTCTGTTATGCTGCATTCGCCACATATGAATTTCTTTGTTTAGTGGAACAATTCGTTCTGCCCTAACAGAACAAATAACAATGTGATGATGGACAACATTAAACAGTGGCATGTTAAACAGAACCACTATCAACTATCACTTAATTAATCAGAGTGTCTACTTACTTTGTCTTTTCTGCAAACAAAGTATCAATTGTTAAGAAGCTGTGGGTCTTGATGGGGTACATCTGTCAGATTGTCAATATTTAAATAAGAGATTGGTGTGTCTTAGCAAAGCAACAATGATCAGCCGAATGGTATTGTTTTGGAGAGAACATGTGCAACATTTATTCACAATTGTCTATCTTCATTTTAAAACTGCAAAAATCCACTATCAAGCTTTTGTCAGTATTGTAAGAAACAAGTTTTGGAGATTCTAATTTACAGTATAAATTCTATTTTGCACCTGGCACTGGTATTAAAACCTTAACTGTGTCCACATTGGAATTTCTTCTACCCTTACAGCACTGGCAGGAAGAAGCTACTGCCAAGTCTCAAGACAGACAGCATACCAGTTACAAATTGCTGCCAGTCCAAAACACACAGGCATCTGAAAAATCATGTTCTCAACTCAGTTCCCAAGCAAAGGTTTTTGTTTAAATTACCATTTTTTAAAAAATTCAAGGCAAATGTTCTTCAAACTTTGATTACTTCTTGAGGAATCTGTGGAACTTCTGAAAAGAATTAGTGTGAAACCCAAGAAAACTATTTTGTTTTCTTTCTAACTAACTCTGTGCCCACCAGGATAGGGAATGTTGTTGTTTGAACTTTTTTCTTCAAAACATTTCAAATGTCAGCATCAAGCATTTCTTGGTCAAATTAGTCCACAGGCCATAGCTCCCAACAATGGTACAATACTTTATATTGATGTTTTGTATTGTGTATGTAATGAAAAGATTTTCTCAATTTCCCATGTCTAATAAAATTTTAAACATGTTTTTCTTTTAATGGTTTCCCCACTGCAAGGTGACATTTCTGCACACAAATGTGGCTAGAGGGATTTATAAACAAAGGTATATGTCCCTTTAGATTTACTTTTTTCAAACTGGAAACTTATTGAATTTTACCTGTCCCCAATCATCTCCAGAACACATTACACTGCATTTGCAGTACAGATGCACAGCAGAAAGACTGCAGAAGTAATAAACAAAATAAAGTTATGAAATTAATTAACACGGGTGATTATAATGCAGTGCAGTGGATTGGGTAAGCACAAAGTGCATGCTCTATCCTAAATTTCAGACTTGGTCCTCATTAACGTTTGACATTTTTTGTTCATGAAAGGCTTTGAGCAGTAAAGAAGTGAATCAATTATTCAAGTACCCTTAATCTGTTGTGGTTTTGTAGTTGTGAAATTTGTGATCAGTTGGTTCCTTGTTATCAGTGACTCACAAGATGTTAATCATGTGGGAGTTGGTGGTAGTGGGAGTGGCAGGAAAGGCTATATTTTCTCTTGTTCAAAATTTTTCCTCACTAGTCCTTATTGTTGGGAAGTCTTTTGCTTTATAAGAACATAGAACAGTACAGAACAGCACAGGCCCTTCGGCCCTCGATGCTGTGCCGACCTTTTATCCCACACGAAGACCAAACTAATCTACATACCTTTTGTTTTACATGTGCCAATCCAAGAGTGGCTTAAATGTCCCTAATGTATCTGACTCTACCACCACTCTCAATGTAAAGAACCTACCTTTGACATCTCCCCTAAACCTTCCTCCAATCATCTTAAAATTATGCCCCATTGTGACAGCCATTTCCACCCTGCGGAAAAGTCTCTGGCTATCCAACCTGTCTCTCTCTGCCTCTCATCATCTTGTACACCTCTATGAAGTCACGTCTCATCCTTCTTCTTTCCAGTGAGAACACCCTTAATTTGCTCAACCTTTCTTCATAAGACATGCCCTCCCGTCCAGGCAACATCCTGGTCAATCTCCTGCACACCCTCTCTAAAACTTCCATATTCTTCCTATAATGAGGCAACCAGAACTGAACACAATATTCCAAGTGTGGTCTAACCAGGACTTTACAGAGCTGCAGCATAACCTGGCAGCTCTTAAACTCAACCCTCCTGCTAATAAAAGCCAACGCACCATGTGCCTTCTGAACAACCCTATCAACATGTGTGGCAACTTTGAGAGATCTATGTATGTCAACCCCTAGACTCCTCTGTTCCTCCAAACTGCCAAGTACCCTGCATTTAACTCTGTGATTCAAATTCAACCATCCAAATGAATCACTTCACACTTTTCCAGGTTGAACTCCATCTGCCATTTCTCAGCCCAGTTCTGCATCCTGTCAATGTCCTGTTGCAATCTACAGCAGCTCTCCACACTATCCACAAATTCACTAGCCATCGTGTCATTGGCAAACTTACTCACTCCTAGGGTTATCCCTATTTCTTTTCTTGAACAAGGGAATACCATTTGCCATCCTCCAATCATCTGGTTCAATTCCAGTGGATAGTGAGGACGCAAAGCTCATTGCTAAAAGTGCAGCAATCTCTTCTCTCACTTCCTGTAGTAACCTTGGGTATATCCCATCTGGCCGAGGGGAATTATCTATTCAATGGTTCCAGCACACCCTCCTTCTTAACATCAACCTGTCAGCCTGTTTCACACTGTTCTCACAAATAACAAAATCCCTCTCATTACTGCATACTGAAGCAAAGTATTCAATAAAGACCTTCCCTACCCTGTCACAAGTTCCCTACACTATCCCTGATTGGCCCAACCTTTACTCTGCCCATCCTATTGTTCCTCACACAAGTGTAGAATGCCTGGGGATTTTCTTTAATCCTACCCACCAAGGCTTTCTCATGCCCTCTTCTAACTCTCCTAAGTCTATTCTTCAGTTCCTTTCTGGCTACATTGTAATCAATTCCTGATGAAGGGCTTTTGCCCGAAACGTCGATTTTCCTGCTCCCTGGATGCTGCCTGACCTCTTGTGCTTTTCTAGCACCACTCTAATCTAGACTCTAGTTTCCAACATCTGCAGTCCTCACTTTTGCCTACATTGTAACCCTCTAGAGCCTTGTCCAATCCTTCCTTCCTCAACTTTAAGTAAGCTTTCTTCTTCCTCCTAACTAGATGTTCTTCAACTCTTGTCATCCAAGGTTTCTTCACCCTACCATGCCTTCCTTGCTTCAGTGGGACAAACCTGCCCAGCACTCGTTGTAAGTGCTCCCTAAACAACCTCCACATTTCTGTTGTGCATTTCCCTGAGAATATCTATTGCCAATTTATGCTCCACAGATCCTGCCTAATTGCATTGTAATTACCCCTCACCCAATTATTTACTTTCCTATACCTCTCACTGAGTATAGTAAAGGTCAGGGAGTTGTGATCATTATCATAATGGTCGCCCACTGAGAGATCTGACAGCTAATCTGGTTCATTGCTAAGCACCAAATCCAGTATGGCCTCCCCTCTAGTTGGCCTATCTACATATTTAGTCAGGTACCTTTCCTGGACCCACCTGACAAAATCTTCTCCATCTGCTTCATTTTTGCACTAAGGAGATTCTAATCAATATTAGGGAAGTCACCCATGACAAAAACCCTGTTACTTCTGCACCTTTCCAAATTCTGTCTCCCAATCTTCTCCTCCATGTCTCTGTTGCTATTGGAGGCTCTACAGAAAACTCCCAGTGACTGTTCCTTTTCTGTTTCTGATTTCTACCCATACTGACTCAGGAGACAAACGCTCCTCAGCAACCTCCCTTTCTGCAGCTGTGATACTATCACTAATTAGCAACGTCACTCTCCCAACTCTGTTACCTCTCTCCCTCTTCCTTTTGAAACATCTAAACCCTGGAACACCCAACAACCATTCTTGCCCCTGTACTATCCAAGTCTCCATAATGGTCACAACATCGCAGCTCTAAGTACTGACCCATGCTCTAAGTTCTGACATTTCTCTGACATTTCTCAGTGAACGTAATCATTTTGTATCTCTATTTTTTGTGATTCATTAGATTGTCCTGATTCAAAGTGACTAATCACTGTAAAGGTATATTTCATCTTGTGAGTAATTTGGCAGCTGCATATACACAAAAAAATTGACTTCACCACAATACAAAGGACACTTGAACCCAGCGGTTAAAAGTTCTATTTCTTTGCAGATAGTTTGCAATATTAAATTTTAAATTAAAGTTGAAATATTTCAAAAGTCTTAAAATGCACAATGTATTATTAGAATTTTTGATAATCTGTTTTCTTCAGAAATATATTTTTATTCGATTTATACTGTTCAAATGCTTTGCAAATAGAATCAATTACTTCAACCTAAACTAGGAAATTTATTTTTCAATCCTTGCATGTGATCCGTTTTCAAACTTCAGGCTTAATGTCTCACACCATTATTAAAACTGTTTCTGCTGAGAAGTATATGGTGCTGTTAGATGGTACAATGATGCCCCCTAGTGAAGGGAGGCACAATGCAATACAATGCAAAAAGTACAATGGAATTTTTTGAACTTTTAAAATCATAATTATGAGCATTAGTGGTATATTTTATTCAGGTCTGATCCATTAAAGGTATACCATAATTTTCATAGAATCCGTACAGTGTGGAAACAGGTCATTTGGCCCAAGAAGTCCACACCAACCCTCTGAACAGTATCCCACCCAGACCTATTCCCCTACCCTGTTACTTTAAGTTTCCCCAGATTAATGCACCTAACCTACACATCTCTAAATTGCTATGATGCAGTTTAGGATGGTCAGTTCAACTTAGCTGCACATATTTGGACTGTGGGAGGAAATCAGAGCAAACCCACACAGAAAACACGCAAACTCCACTCAGTCACCCAAGGCTGGAATCAAACCCTAGTCCTTGGTGCTGTGAGGCAGCAGTGCTAACTCAGGTTTCATTTTTCTAATGCTCTAGCCTATTTAAAGGAAGAGAAATCTGCTTGCTAATAATGACCCTAGGTACGAGTGTTTATTGTGAGGTAGCCATTCATAGTGACATAGTGGTAATGTTACTGGATTAGCAAACTAAAGGTTGGGACTAATATTGAAGAAACAAACATGAATTCAAGTTCCATCCTGACAGATGCAAGTAGAGATTAATAAAGTTAGAATTAAAAGCTAGACTCATTACTAACCATCATGAAACTACCATTCTGATTCACTTGATTAGCAAAGTAAACTGCAACCTTTACTCTCTCTGCCCTATCCTCCAGATTCACACCAGTTTGACTGATTCTTCATTGTTCTCTGAAATGGTGCAGCAGTTGAAACCACTGTTGGTGTACATATGAAAAAACAGTCAAAAATGGGAGCTTTGGACATCAGACAAGAGGTTAAATTTTTAATCAATCCACTCCTAGATTTAAAGGAGGTGAAACAAGGGATGGGTAATAACCTGCACTCAGCAGTTAAATGAGCAATTTAAATATTTCAGTGACTCTGGCAGCCTCTGATTTACATATCTCACCAGTTAAATTGTGACCTGACCGTTTTCTCAGCAACAGAATGATGGAGAGGATGGCTTCTGGGAGAATGTAAGTACCTTTACAACACTTAGTTAATTTATTTTTAATGAGATGCAGGCATTGTTGCTGAAAAGGTTATATAGTTTCGTTAGAAGTGTTTTTGTAGTTAAAGGAGACGGGAAAAGAATAGTCTACAGCAAAGAATAGGGTTAGGAGTGGGTCATAAGAATGCAGCCTAGGTTGCATCATCAGCATGATAAAAGAGGCCTTGGATAGATAGAGAATATATCAAAGAAATAAGTAAACTGGCACTTGGATATCTATTTAACATGCAATTGTAAATTGACAAGATTATCTTTTGCTAATGGCAAAATTGTATGATTTGGGTAACATGGCAGCTCAGTGGTTAGGACTGCTGCCTCACAGCATCAGGGAGCCAGATTCAATCCCACTGTCTGTGTGAAGTTTGCATTTTCTACCCATGTTGGTTTTCTCCAGGTGGTCTGGTTTCCTCCCACAGTCCAAAGATGTGCAGGTTAGGTGGATTGGCCATGCTAAATTGCCCATAGTATCCAGGTATGTGCAGGCTAGGTGGATTAGCCATGGGAAATGCAGGGTTACAGGAATAGAGTAAAGAGGTGAGTCTGGGTGAGATGCTCTTTGGAGGGACAGTGCAGACTCAATGGGCTGAATCGTCTGCTTCCACACTCTGGCGATTCTTAAGGTGCACATAAGAAATGAGCACTTATTGCTTTTCAAAGTACTACCTATGACTGTCTGTCCCTACGTACACTTGAACAAATGATTATAACTCATATCTGAGTCTGCAAGTGGTTTGTCAGTTACACCACAACAATATTGACACAGTCAGTAGCACTTCATCTCATACTGTCAGGGCCGGTATTACAAACAAGTGAGTAAGAATTATACAGAAGAGGCCCTTCGGACCATTTAATCTGCACTAACATATGAGTAACACCTGACCTTCAACCTAATCCCATTCACAAGCATTTGGCCCAGAGCTTCAAAAGTTATGACGTGCCAAGGGCTTAACCAAGTACTTTCTAAGACAACCTATCTCTATCACGCTTCAAGGCAGTGCATTACCACCCTCTGGGTAAAAAGATTTTTCCCACATGCCCCCATACCTCCTGTTCCTCAGCATGAACTTGCATCCCCTCTTGAATGACCCTTCAACTAAGGGGAACAGGTGCTTCTTATCACTCATAAGCTTATATACCTCAGTCAGATTGCCCCTCAGTCTTCTCTACTCCAACAAAAACAATCCAAGCCTATCCGATGTTTTCTCATAACTTAAGATTTACATCCCAGGCAGCATCCTGGTGAGTTTCTTAGGCACTCCCTCCAGTACAATAACATCCTTCCTGTAATATGGTGACCAAAACTGCACACACTATGCTCTCACTAAAGATCTATCTAACTCTAACATGGCTTTCCTACTTTTGTAATCAATGTTTTAACTGACATAGGCAAGTATCCCATATGTTTTTTTCACCACCCTACTAACATGCCCTTCCACCTCCACAGACCTATGGGCAAACACTTCAAAGCCTCTTTGTTCCACAGATATTCCTAGTGTCATGCCTTTCATTGAATTGTTCCTTGTCAAATTACTCCATCTAAAATGTAGCACCTCACACTTTTCAGGGTTAAATTCCATCTGTCATATATCTGACCATTTGACCATGGTGTTTATATCTTCTTGTAGTCCAAACACTCAACATCAGTGTTAACTACCGGACCAATCTTTGTGTCATCACACATTTACTCATCCAATATCCCCCACGATTATTCATGTCATTTGTATAAATGAAGAATCATCGGGACCCAGCACAGAAACCTTTGGATGTTAGTGTTTGAAATCAAACAGAAGTGTGTGGCTTCGGTTTTGAGAGTAGTGTAAGAATATTTTTTTGGACAGTTAAGGTTCTTCAGGTCTTGTGAAGGAGATAGATTGGTAACATTGGGAAGCTTCGGTTAGGAGATAAGATAGAATAGCTGTTTTGTTTTAAGAACTTAGAATAATTATCTGTCTTCAATTATCAATTGATCTATAGTCAGAAATTGTCAAAGAATACAGTTAACAAGTTATTGTTTCAAGCAATCATGAATGTTATATTGTGCTCATTGATCACCAACTTGTCTTACTGTAATTAAGAACTTAAAAAATAAAACCAGATGTACTAATTGGCCACACCAATCTATAGCAAGTACACAAAGACAACATGTAGCATCAGCCATAACCTCACATGGATGTGTGAGTCTGTGAGGACATGTGTTGTAATATGGAAGAGAAATTGGGATTTGAGAAAGGAACATATTTCATCTGAGACTTCTGGTAAAATACTTACTTCCAATGAAACATAGACAATTTGGTTGTTCATCATCCATTTGATAAGGTCACATATCTCAGAGCTCCTGATCAAAACATAACCTCCTTGAGAAGCTTCCATGCCACCCTATGTGAAGGTATAACAAGCAGTTTGTTTGTTAAAGATGATAGGGCTCAGGCCTCCCTTCAATAACATTGTGTGATTTTGTTGACACTCCCAACAGATTCACTTATAATAGAAATGAAGTAGCATACGTGAGTCGATGGAGCTCGGTGCCACATAGCCAAACGACTACCAGGACTCTTATGAATTATAACACAAAGAGGTCCCTGCTTCTTTTCAAGGTCTTCCACCTACACAGGGATGGTTATTAGGAGATACAGGATACCCCCTGTATTCTATTTGATACAATTAGAAATTCACAGACGGGCACAGAGCTAAGGTACAACACTTCATATTGCAGCAGGGCCATAGTGGATCGGACTTGAGGCCTTCTTAAGTTGAGGTTTCAATGGCTCAACTACTCCAGCGTCTTTTGCAGATGAGGTAACCCAAGTTACTGTGGTCAGCTGTGTCCTTCACAATTTGACCCAAAAAAGTGGAACAGCAAACAAATTGGAAAGCAAAAGAAATCCTCAGAGGATTTCATTTTATCTATTCTCCTCATAATTTTATAAACCACTATAAAGTCACTCTTCAACCTCCTATGCTCCAGTGAAAAAAATCCCAGCCTATCCATCCTCTCCTCATAACTTAAATCCTCCAATCCTAGTAACATCCTTGTAAATCTTTTATACAGCCTCTCCAATTTAATAATACCCTTCCTGTAGCAGAGTGACAAACATTGTATACAGTATCCAGAAAAGTGTTCTCATCAACATCTTGTAAAACCACAACATGACCTCCCAACATCTACACTGAATGATTTGAGGAATAAAGGTGATGTTTCTGAGCCCTCAGTATCTAACGTAAGTTTCCCTTTTCTTCCTTATCCAACCTCGTATATTCTTCAACATCCAGGGTTATCTGAAATATTTGGTCCCACTCTTAACCTTTACAGGCACATGTTAGCCCAGAACTTTTACTATTTCCTTTTCAAAATACTCCTCTACTCCAATGTAGGTTTTCTTACAAATGACTGCTTCCAGTTTATTTGGCCAGATTGTGTCATATCATATTAAAATTGGCCATCTCCCAATTCAAAAGCTTTACTTCTGATCCATCTTTGGCCTTTCTTAAATCACTACCTTAAATCACACTGAGTTATAGTCACTATCAACAAAATTCTCTCCTACTGATACTTCTAATACTTGTCCAGCATCATTCCCTAAAATTAGATCCAGCCCTACCCTGTCTGCAACAAGGCTTTCTATGTGCTGACTTATAAAATGTTTCCAAATTTTTTTAAGAATTTCACACCTTCTAAGGTTTTCATTTTTTGTCTACTTCAGTTGATATTTGGTAATTAACACTCCTACTTATTTACATGATCATTTTTGCACTTCTTTAAAAGTTATCTTTGTATCTGTCTTTCTATCTCTGACTGTTGTGGGTCTCTAGTACACTCACAACAATGTGATTGCCACCTTTTTGTTATTTACATCTATCCATTAGCCCTCAATCAAGGAGCATTTTTTTAAAGAAATCATCTGCCCCTAATGCAGTAATTGACTTCTTGATCATTACTGCAACTCGACCTTTTTAACTCCACATCACGTCTCACTTGATTCAATAGCTCAGAATATTGGCCTGCCAGTCTTATTCCTTCATCAAACATGCTTCTGTGATAGTAATGATGTTATATCCCCATTTGTTGTTAATCAGCATCCTCAACTCATCTGACTTATTCACAAATATCCTTAAAATAATTACCATCTAACCTTGCCAAGCTTCCTTGTGTCTTATCTTGACTATATACACTCTGCCTGCCAAACTGACTTAGCTTTTCCTCTATACTTGTCTATGCATCGCCCACTATTGTATTTCCAGTCAACATCCCATTCCCCCACCAGATTACTTGAAACACTCACCAATAGCACTAGAAAAAGAGTCATAGAGATGTACAGCACAGAAACAGACCCTTCGGTCCAACTTGTCCATGCTGACCAAATATCCTAAATTAATCCAGTTCCATTTGCCAGCACTTGGCCAATATCCCTTTAAACACCGCCTTTTCATATACATACGGAGATGCATTTTAAATGATGTAATTGTACCAGCCTCCACCACTTCCTCTGGCAGCTCATTCCATACACGCACCACCCTTCTGCGTGAAAATGTTGCTCCTTACGTTCCTTTTACATTTTTCCTCTCTCACCCTAAACCTATGCCCTCTAGCCCTGGACTCCCCTACCCTAGGGAAAAGACTTCTCTATTTACCCTGTCCACGCTGCTCATTATTTTATAAATCTCTGTAAGATCACCCCTCAGCCTCCAATACTCCACGGAAAACAGCCCCAGCCTATTCAGTCTTTCTCTCTGTAGTTCAAATCCTCCAACCCTGGCAACATCCTTGTAAATTTTTCCTTTCAAGTTTCACAACATCCATCAGATAAGAGGGAGACCAGAATTGCACATAACATTCCAAATGTAGCCTAACCAATGTCCTCTACAGCCGCAACATGACCTTTCAACTCCTATACTAAATGCTCTGACCGACAAAGGAAAGCATACCAAATGCCTTCTGCACTATCCTATCTACCTGTGCTTCCACTTTCAAGTGTTCAGTGACATCCTTGATCCTTGCCCAAGAAGGCAAATGCCATTCTGGAGTTATATTTGTGACTGCAGAAATGGCTATCCGTACCACTCCCGATTGAGTCTCCTTCCACTATAGCTCTCCCTTTGTACAGCTGGTTTCTAGAGCTGGTCAACTCCAGGTTACTGGCACTCGGAGGGCAGTCAGAGATCAAACACCTGCTCAGCCCACGCAGGAGTGGACCCCATGGTGCTGGCCGTTAAGAATTTTAATTCAAATGCACAAGTTGACACAGGAGCAGCAGGCAGGTTTATTGCAAGCCATCCAGACACTAGCTCAAAGACTGTAGGAGTCCATCAATACTATCTATACCATGTTGCTCTCTGACATGTGAGTGTTCGGCTACCTCAGTAGATACGTTGGTGGCTGCCATGAAGATCCAAGTCCACCACACATTGTGCACCAGATATGCACAGACCTGTACTATGTCGCTCCAGCTAATGGTACTCAGCACCAACAGCAAGGTGACAGGGGGACAACGATCCTTGACCTCACTCCAGTTACTGCTTCCTATGAAGGAGAAAGGAGGGAGCCAGAGGCACTAAGATGAAGGAGGAACCACATACAATACCCTCAGAATTTTCCTCTCAGGACACTCTAGAGGTCCCCAGCCGCTCAACCTATATCCTGTTTGCAATCGTGCATCTTGTGGGACTTCAAGATAAGGAGGGTGAATTTGCCTCTGAGAAAAACACATTCACTGTGCCTGGGGGTATAACTATATTCTTTCTACATGCTGACTAATAAAACGTTTCTAGATTTTTTTAAAAATTCCACACCTCCTAAGGTTTTCACATTTTGTCTACCTCAGTTGATATTAAGTTATTAAAACTCCTACTTTATTACACAATCAATTTTGCACTTCTTTAGAAGTTGCCTTTGTATCTGTCTTTCTATCTCTGACTGTTGTGGGTCTCTAGTACACTCCCAACAATGTGATTGCCACCTTTTTGTTATTAACGTCTATCCATTGGCCCTCAGTCAGGAACATTTTTGTAAAGATACTTTCCTCCCCATAATGCAGGAATTGACTTCTTGATCATTATTGCAACTCAATCTCCTCTTTAACACCGCATCACATCTCATTTGATTCAATAGCTCAGAATTTTTGCCTGCAGTCCTATTCCTTCCTCAAACATATTTCTGTGATAGTAATGCTGTTATATCTCCATAATCATGGTGTCCTGTGACTGAGTTCTAAGCAGCACCCTAACAGATGTACTATAATCCCCAGACTTGTTGCATTTGACCTGCAGAACTGACCATGACCCACTTCCCAGACTATAGTGAAGCAGATCCCCAGACCTTGAATAGCCTATGCAGATGACTGACCATGTTCAAACCAGTAGACTGACAACAGACACTGCCCTTTACAGACTGCATCTGTACCCCTGAATGACAGCATGTCTGAGGACTCTGCCCTTCAACCTGGAGGCATGGCCACTTGGTTGAAGCACATGCAGTGTTTTTGCTGCTTAAGATGTAAGGGTGACATTGACATGGCACAATGTCGTACAGCCACATTTCCATCTGTTTGGCCAATCGCTACTGACAGCCATGACAAGCTGCCATGATTGCATCTGTTTTAAAAGGTAAGGTAAAATAGAAAGGTGTTGGGACCAAGATGGATGCCTGGAGGAACAAGCTGCAAACTGGTGCCATCTGCACTGACTTTCATGTCAGGAATGGATACCATCTTGTTTCTCTCTGCCATGTGGGAGAATTGGAAATTACATATTAATGAGGCAGGGTTAGATTCTAATGAGATGTCAATTCATTCAAATAACTCTCTCACCACTCACCAATTGGGATTCTCATCTTGAGGTGAAATCTTGGGTAAAATGCAAACCTTTTTTCTCAACACTAAGAGTCTAATTTTTACAATCTTACCACATTTTCACAACTGACTTGCTAATGCCCACATTTTTCTGGGTCTGGAAAAATTCTGCATGCTATTCCAGAATTTTTCCTTAATCATAACTTCCCTCAAGTTCTCAAATCATTTCTCTCTTGCTCTATCTTCAGTGATTGAAACTACAGATACCACAACATTCCTTTTGCACTTATAAATTCCACAAAGGAATCATTCGGCCCTAAATGGTAATTTATAAGCTTCAGAGACAAACAAGTATGCATTGACTATTTCACTTTTAACATTTTCATAATCTACAGATGGTTCTCCGACAGACTGGTGTAAACATTCATAGCTGTACCTAACTGGACATCTGCAACATTAATATCCAAACATTCTTTAGCCACTTCAACCTCACAGCTATCTTTTCAAATTAGATTAAATATTTTGAAGTTCAATCCTCAGTAAATTTAGGGACTAAGTAAGAACTTTGCATAAAAGCAAATTCATCACTGGAATCAGAATCATCCTCTAATCTACTACGTCATATTTTCTCTGAGCTAAGTCATGATGTCTGACTTCTCTCTGTCTCTGGAGTTCAAGCCTTTGTGAAGTGCAAGTGATCATTGACCATCTTATGACATTGCTGGGCAAACCTTTTGACAGTCAACACAGCACTGACCTGTATTACTGCCTTCACCAGGCTAGCTGGAATGACCAACTGTTGCAGGGAAAACAACTGATCATCTGTCTATCACCTTGTGCACCAACTATTCCATATCTTTATCTCTGAAACAGGGAACTAGCTAATTATCCCTTTGTGCCATCTCTTGATATTTGAGGATGGCTACCATAGTGTAAGGAGACATTCCTGGCTTTATTATCTGTATTGGTATCCAGCTGAGCTTTAAATATACTCCAGAGAGCTGAAAGCCAGAAGATATAGCCATTGATGAGAATGTCTGTTTCACTCAGCATATAATTCAGCAAGTGATGCATTCAACATCCTATATGCATAATTAATGAGATCAAAAGTACATGCCCTTATGAAATAATTCACCCTGGACTGCAATGAAAATAATTCCATGCAATTCGCTTGCTGCCAGTCTTTAAATTCTCATGTGAAATGTCCCCTCCATACAGGATCTATACATGGTAAGTCATTGGGCATGAGTGGTCTGATGCAAGGCCAGAGCAATGGAAAGCTCAGGCTCCAATGTCTGATAGGTTCTAATGCAGAAGCTGCAAATGTGTTGCTGGTCAAAGCACAGCAGGTTAGGCAGCATCTCAGGAATAGAGAATTCGACGTTTCGAGCATAAGCCCTTCATCAGGAATATTGCAGAAAGGTACAGCTAATGCAGAAGACCTATTTAAGGACTTTGTTACATGCTCAGATAACTGTTATCAAGGCTGCAGATACCATGTTCAAGAGACTTGCAGCTTTTCACAGCAATCTACCATTATTTCAACTGGTATAAGTTCAAAGAGAGAACTGAATCTTGATTCCTGTCCATTTCCTGTTTTCTTAGTCACTCAGATGATTGTTTCTCAAGTGACCAACAGATTTAGGATGAAAACTTCATGCATTGCTTTCACTGAAACCTTATCCAGCACCAACACTGAAACCAACATCCCAGATGATTTTGATAGCAGGTCAGAGAGGACTACATTGAAAGATTCACTCAGAACAAGTGAACATGATACAAGATTAAGCAGCAATGACAGGAAAATCAAGGCAAGAACTAACGGGAAAGTGATCTCATATCCTCTAAACAACAAAAATTCAGCAAAATGGGCCCAGCCTTTAAAACAAGAATGATCTCTCTGATCAGCAAGGTGTTAAAGTGTCATGCGGAAAGCTTCCAAACTATGTCGGAGAGCACTTTGGAATTTTCACACGTGGCATGGTCAGTCTGCAATTGTACATAGGGTCATGTCAACGGTCATTGTATTTGAATACTCCATTGCCAATTCATCACAGGAGTCTGTAATACCAGTAAAAACATTTCTCGGGAGTGTTCTAGGCTTTAACCTCTGTACTGACAGGGAGAGCAAACAGGTAGGGCCTTCACTTTGTTTACACATCATCTTGAGTCAACTATCCTGCAGATCATTGATGAGTTAAGTTGAGCTACAGCTCAATAGCTGAGGATATGGAACCACATTTATGAGGCCCGGTCAGGGACAGATGTTAACAGGATCCAAGAATACTGGTGCTGGACAGCATGCTGGCCTTTTGACTCTATTGCCAAGGTTGGCCCTTTGGCTTGGAATAGGATTGCAAGACCATCAGGTCTATCTGTCCGCAAGATGCAAGCAGGAAGGAGGTTCATAATGAGCCTTTTCAAGAACATCAAATCTAACTTTCCAATTGGCCTCAAGCTCCCATTGCTTCAAGTTCCTTGTGCTCCAGGAATGACGAATGTAGGCAAGGTCTCCTTCATCTTCTTGGGAAAGCTCGCTCCTCTTGTATTCAGTATCATGTGTAATAAATATAAGAGAAAACCCATAATGGATTTATACATCCATTTTAAAATTGTTGAGAAATTTATTATGACCAATCTGGTCACCCTGTTATAAGAAGGATATTAGAGAGAGTTCAAAAGTTCAAAAGGGGTTTACCAGTTTGTTGCTGAGTATGAAAGGTTTCAGTTATTAAGAAAGGTTGGATAGGCTGCGACTTTTTTTCACTGGAGCATAGGAGGTTGAGGGGTGACTTATAGAGGTTTACAAAATCATGACGGCGTAGGTACGGTTAATGTAGGTGTACTTTCCCTAGGATGGGGAATTTCAAGACTAGGAGACATATTTTTAAGGTGAGAAGAGATACATGAGGGGCATATTTTTACACAGAGGGTGGTTCACGTGTGGAATGAACTTCCTGAGGAAGTGGTGGATGTGGGCACAGTTACAACTTTTAAAAAACACTTAAATAAGTATACAAATAGAAAAGGTTTGGAGAGATACGGGCCAGCAGGAGGCAAGTGGGACTAGTTCAGTTTGAGATTATGTTCTGCATGGACTGGTTAGATAGAAGGGTCTGTTTCCATACTCTATGACTCCAAAACTAGAATTGGAGAATACTAGTACAATTTTAGAATTACCATGTTTTCCCCTGAAAGGGCTATGTTTTAGAAGTAGATGAGATGAGTTACATTATCTTGGTAAGTGACTATTTCAAATCTTGACAAACCTCACCTAACTGCATGATGGAAATGTTCTCCCGTTGCTTAGAGGTGTGGGAAATTGACAAAACTGATCCAGTCAAATTTTTCATTTTCTGGACGGATTCAAACATATGGTACACTAGATTAAAAATTGGAATTTAGCCAGAAGAAAGCAACTGAAGTAATTTAGCAGGAAGCCTGCTTAATAGTACAAATGGGTTCCAGGCAAGTACAGTCATTTCTGGAGAAAGGATTAAGGATAGAGTGAGAAATATAAAGTGGAGTTGATCTGTTAAACTGGACCAAATTCTTTGAGACTAATGTCTTTTTGCATTCCTAAAAATTCTTATCTTCACTGCTGCAGCCATAGATCCACCATAGCCTGTCAGTACTGTTCTTTTGAATAATTTCAGCAGCAACTCAGCTGGCAATTGCAATGAAATTTATTGGACTACACCACTGTGCAGCGTGACATTTTTACATTTTAATAATTAACTTTCTCGCTTCTGTGTTTTCTAAATCATGGTCTATTGGTACAGTTCAAAAGAATTGAACAGGTTGAGTAAGAAGATCTAATGCCATTTTTCTTTTGTCTTTGTATTACCAACATTGCAATAATCTGACGATCCATCAATTTCAAAACCGGTTTTCTGGTTTCAGTCACACTGAAGTTATTAAAATGTCATCAGTGGAATGTAATCATTTGTGGTTGCATATAATAAATTTCAATGCAATACACTGCTATCTCACATGCGCTCTAACCCTGCCAGTGTACAGCAAGATTCCTAAGGCAAATGGTCTACAACTTGTACTATTTTCAAGCAGTCTCACCACTCAATGATTTTCACCCACCTCATCTTCTGAAACGACTAACCCTTTCTGTCTTCTGTGCTTCCTACTCACTTACTGAGGACACTAAATCTCCTGTTCTTGCACCAGCATGAACAATTTTCCAGCTACTTCCAATCTACTTCAATCCCACCTTTTATCTCATTGCTGGATAAAGTGTCATACAACAGGACAAAGACAGAAGCAGGGTGTGTGATGGCAAAAATTCAACCCCTCCTCTGCTAAGAGAAGAAGATGCTAAGATGGTCAGAGAGGATTGAGATTTCACAAATGAAGGTGCTGAAAGCTCTATGCCCAGGCAACTAGCAAGCTTTCTGGTGCTGTATTGCTCTCCCATTACCATCCAGAGTTACCTCATTCTTAAGATGCTCTAGTTTCTATCCCCTATTGCACAACTAATGGCCTCTCTTTTCTAATGTAGGTGCTAGCAGCATCCACACATACACTGGCAAGGTTTTCACCTGCACCTTTCAGCAGCTCAGAGACTTTCACCACAATAGGTTCTCTATCTAGATTGGACTCAAGAACACAAACTGGTGACCACATCACTGACATGTCTCTGCAGCTGGTTGAGGGAGAAATGCCACAGGTCACTAACATTAAGAGGACTGTGGAAAACTGCTGAGATCCAAACAGAAGTTGATCTCATGGTGTTAACCACTAATAACGTAATGCAAATACACAGACAGTCAAAGGAGCAACAGGCAGGTTTGTCAGAGACACTTGGTAAACTGGGTTGAAAATTGGAGGAGTCCACAAATGTTATCAGTATCTGCATGTATGCATCTTGCTGTCTCCATGGACTGGTCAGCATCCACCATGGATAGCCAGCCTAAGCAGAACACTAGCGGTTGCAGGAAACTCAAGCAGACCTGTACTCAATTGGTACTCAGCATCAGCCAGGTGACAATGGAAAGTAGAACTTTGACCTGACTCCATGTGTCCTGTGGAGACAAGGTGCTGTCAGCAGGCAGAGCGGAAAAAACACACACACACCTCCCCCAGATGTTCCCTCTAAGAACACTCAGCAGTTCTACCTCCAATCTGGCAATGACCCTCAATTCTGTGGACAAGGGTGGGTCCCCTAGTGACATTTGTGCTCTGAAGTGTCTGCTGAAACCTGCCAGGCCAACAGGGTGAACAATAGAGCAGAATCTTCCCACCACAGCTACAGACCTCAAGACTTCACATTGATGTAGTGGGTGAGAAAGAAAGCAAAGAACTCACTGAGAACACAGAGGTAGCACAGAAACCTCCTAGTTGTAAAGAGCTGTTGATATTCTTTCAATATATATGCATTTTCAATCATTAATTGACATTTTAACTGTTGATGTGGTTAAGTGGCTATCATGTCAGATTTAAGCAACATCTTCATATATCCCAATATGGTAGAATTTGTATTAGCAAACCATGGCTCATCTCTGACAAACATTGCAGATAGCAGCAGATGTTCAACCCTAATGTTCATGAGTACAGCAAAGATGCAGCACTTTAATGAGCAGGAACACTGAGGCCAAAAGGTAATGTGAATGCATTATGATAGGGCCCAGCCTCCACTTATCTTCCACATTGACTGCCACCATGTATGTGTCACTAGGTGATCATTCAAGAATGTACACAATTCCAGAGGGAAAGGTTCATTCTATCTGTTTTACAAAGGAACATGCACTAGTTTATGATAGGAGTGACATTCAATATGCTATTAACATCTAAACCTGGCCTCATAGCACATTGTTCCAGTCAGGAAATACGCTGAAAGTGTTGCCTGTGTCATTATAAATATCGACATGAAATATGCTGAAGCACTGGCCTTCACATATCTGGAGGAAATTACTGTGAGGGTAGATTCTGCGGCTTTACATCCTGAGGAGAGCCTCTGCTGCTGCTTGTTGTTGTTGTTCCTGGACATCTTTGTAATTGCTGTGTCCTTTTGTATTGCCAATACATAGGGCTGTGACAGCGATGGCAGCATTAGTCATTGCTGGATCCATTCAAGGTGAGTGTGTTTATACTGAATGTGAATACCAGAACCAGAACAACTTCTCAGTAATGTGACTCCTGAACAGTCATACCAAACATAAATTAGGCTTAATCTTAGACTGTGATACACTATGGCAAGAGGCCTCCCAGAAGAAGGGTAATATCATGCTCCTCATGACTGTCTGTCTGAGTTATTCCACCTCATTTAGATGTATGTTGCATTAGTCATACTGCAGAAACAAAATTTTGCCTTTCAGTTACACAATTGACTATAACATACCATGTTCTTACATTCTTACAGTTCAGAGTGTGAGGACAGTAGCTTTGACTCATTGTACAACAATGAGATTTGTGGAAATTATTCCTGAATTTGTGAATGTAGGTAACAATTTTAACTTCACCTGTCATTACAATAGCTTTGCAAAGAATTCAATTATTATAAGCAATGGAATAGTCAAGATTATTTGAGGTCAAGATTTGTCATGTGCATTGTTAGTCAATGGATTAACTGCACATAAAGTTCCAATTGATGGTCAGTGTGTGCCATCAATGAATGTTGCTGATAAATGAAATTCCCCGAGCAAAGCTCACATCACAATTATGGCTGTCCCACCCCACAGACCAAAATATTCTCCTTCCACTATTAATGTGTTGGCAGTCATTTTGTTTCCTTACTGTGAAGTTGACATTTAGTCCAAACATTTTTGATTTTCCACTTTTGTGAATGAATTACAAGTTCCCTTATTATTTGGAGTTGTCACTGCTTATCCCCACACTGCCCCCACCGCCCCCACCCCCCCCCGCGCGCGCGCGCGCGCGCGCGCACACACACACACACACACACACAATTTCTGTGTCATTATCTTCTCAGTGTTCACAGTGCAGTCCATCCCCAGGCTAGAGTTTCCCATTTTACCCAAAACCCATGGACTGTCCCCAATAAGACCCGACTATTATTGCCTAACCCCTGGACAGACTTGTGAGGATAGCACCGACTAAACACAACCTATCTCCCTGTCCGATGCCTCTACAGCTCCTCAACTGATTGCATTACACCAAAATTGGAGGTGTAGTGGGCAGCAAAGATTACAACAGGATGTTGATCAGATGGGCCAATGGGCTGAGGAGTGGCATTTGGAATTTAACTTAGATAAATGTGGGGTCCTGAATTTTGGGAAAGCAAATCTTAGCAGTACTTATACACTTAATGGTATGATCCTAGCTGAATAAAGAGACCTTGGAGTGCAAGTTCATAGCTCCTTGAAAGTAGAGTCACTATAGGATAGGATAGTGAAGAAGGTGTTTGATATGCTTTCCTTTATTGGTCAGAGTATTGAGTGCAGGAGTTAGGAGGTCATGTTGCAGGTTACAGGACATTAGTTAGGCCACTTTGAGAAAATTGCATGCAATTCTGGTCTCCTTCCTATCTGAAGGATGTTGGGAAACTTGAAAGGGTTCAGAAAAGATTTACAAGGATGTTGCCAGGGTTGGAGGGTTTGAGCTATAGGGACAGGTTGAATAGGCTGGGGCTGTTTTCCCTGGAACATTGGAGGCTGCGGGGTAACCTGGTAGAGGTTTATAAAATCTTGATGGGCATGAATAGGATAAATAGACAAAGTATTTTCCCTGGAGTGGGGGAGTCCTGAAGTAGAGAGCATAGGTTTAGGGTGAGAAGGGAAAAATACAAAAGAGAACTAAGGGGCAACTTTTTCACACAGAGTGTGGTGTGTGCGTGTGGAATGGACTGCCAGAGGTAGTGGTGGAGGCTAGTACAATTGCAACATTTAAAAGGCATCTGGTTGGATATATGAACAGGAAGGGTCTGGAGGGATATGGAGCAGGTGCTAGCAGGTGGGCAAATATTGGGTTAGGATATCTGATTGGCATGGATGAGTTAGACAGAAAGGTCTGGATGTACGTTTGCTCACTGAGCTGGAAGGTTCTTGTTCAGACGTTTCATCACCATTCTAGGTACAATCTTCAGTGAGCCGCCGGATGAAGCGTCACTGATGATTCCTGCTTTCTATTTATATGTTTGGGTTTCTTTGGGTTGGTGATGCCATATCCTGTGGTAAGTCATTTCCTGTTCTTTTTTTCTCAGGGAGTGCTAAATCAGGTCCAAGTCAATGTGTTTGTTGATAGAGTTTCAGTTGGAATGCTATACTTCTAGGAATTCTCGCGTGTGTCTCTGTTTGATTTGTCCGAGGATGGATGTGTTGTCCCAGTCGAAGTGGTGTCCTTCCTCATCTGAATGTAAGAATATTAGCGAGACAGGGTATGTCATTTTGTGGCTAGTTTTCTGTTTGTTTGTCCAATTTACGGTTTGTTACAGTCCTTGCACAGTATTTTGTAAATGACTTTAGTTTTGCTTGTTGTCTGAATAGCGTCTTGCAAGTTCATTCTCGGCAGTCATTTCCAAGATGTCTTTGATGTAGGGGAGAGTGGACTGTGTTCTTTAGATACCCATTCTTTTTGAATACTGAACTACAAAAGCAATCATCCCAATACCCACAAAAGAAGCTGCACTAGAACATTATTTCAACAAACCACCATACACTGCAGCACAGACGAGCTATGCAGAGCAGAGGAAAATCACCTATACAGTGTATTCAAAAAGAATGGGTACCCAATGAACACAGTCCACAGATTAGACAATAGACAATAGGTGCAGGAGTAGGCCATTCTGCCCTTCGAGCCTGCACCACCATTCAATATGATCATGGCTGATCATTCTTAATCAGTATCCTGTTCCTGCCTTATCTCCATAACCCTTGATTCCACTATCCATGAGAGCTCTAATCAACTCTTTCTTAAATGAATCCAGAGACTGGGCCTCCACTGCCCTCTGGGGCAGAGCATTCCACACAGCCAACACTCTCTGGGTGAAGAAGTTTGTCCTCATCTCTGTCCTAAATGGTCTACCCCGTATTTTTAAGCTGTGTCCTCTGGTTCGGCACTCACCCATCAGCTGAAACATGTTTCCTGCCTCCAGAGTGTCCAATCCTTCAATAATCTTATATGTATCAATCAGATCCCCTCTCAGTCTTCTAAACTCAAGGGTATACAAGCCTAGTCGCTCCAGTCTTTCAGCGTAAGGTAGTCCCGCCATTCCAGGAATTGACTTCGTGAATCTACGCTGCACTCCCTCAATAGCCAGAATGTCTTTCCTCAAATTTGGAGACCAGAACTGCACACAGTACTCCAGGTGTGGTCTCACCAGGGCCCTGTACAGCTGCAAAAGAACCTCTTTGCTTCTGTACTCAATCCCTCTTGTTATGAAGGCCAGCATACTATTAGCCTTCTTCACTACCTGCTGTACCTACATGCTTACCTTCATTGACTAGTGTACAAGAACACCCAGATCTCTTTGTACTGCCCCTTGACCTAAATTGATTCCAGTTAGGAGTAATCTGCCTTCCTGTTCTTGCCACCAAAGTGGATAGCCATACATTTATCCACATTAAACTGCATCTGTTATGCATCTGACCATTCACCTAACCTGTCCAGGTCACCCTGTAATCTCCTAATATCCTCCTCACATTACACCCTGCCACCCAGCTTAGTATCATCAGCAAATTTGCTAATGTTATTACTTAATACCATCTTCTATATCATTAACATATATTGTAAAAAGCTGTGGTCCCAGCACTGATCCCTGCTGTACCCCACTGGTCACTGCCTGCCATTCCAAAATGGAGCCGTTTATCACTACTCTTTGTTTCCTATCAGCCAACCAACTTTCAATCCAAATTAGTACTTTGCCCCCAATACCATGCGCCCTAATTTTGCTCACTAACCTCCTCTGTGGGACTTAATCAAAAGCTTTCTGAAAGTCCAAGTACACTACATCTACTAGATCTCCCTCATCATCTTCAGATTACATCCTCAAAAAATTCCAGAAGGTTAGTCAAGCATGATTTCCCCTTCATAAATCCATGCTGACTCTGACCTATCCTGTTACTACTAACCAGATGTGTCGTAATTTCATCCTTTATAATAAACTCCAGCATCTTTCCCACCACTGAGGTCAGACTAACTGGTCTATAATTTCCTGCTTTCTCTCTCTCACCTTTCTTAAAAAGTGGTACAACATTAGCCACCCTCCAATCCGCAGGAACTGATCCCTAATCTATCGAACTCTGGAAAATAATCACCAACACATCCACGATTTCTCAAGCCACCTCCTTCAGTACCCTGGGATGTTGACCATCAGGCCCCAGGGACTTATCAACCTTCAGACCTAACAGTCTCTCCAACACCAATTCCTGGCAAATATAAATTCCCTTAAGTTCAGGTCCTTCAGCCACTGTTACCTCATGGAGATTGCTTGTGTCTTCCCCAGTGAACACAGATTTGAAGTACCAATTCAGTTCTTCTGCCATTTCTTTGTTCCCTGTATTATATTCCCCTGTTTCTGTCTTCAAGGGCCCAATTTTAGTCTTAACCATGTTTTTGCCTTTCACATACCTAAGAAAAGCTTTTACTATCCTCCTTTATATTTTTGGCCAGTTTACCTTCGTACCTCATTTTTTCTCTGCGTATTTCCTTCTTCATAATCCTCTGTTGTTATTTAAAAGCCTTCCAGACCTCCGTTTTCCCACTTATCTTTGCTACATTGTACTTTTTCTCTTTTAACTTTATATGTTTGTTAACTTCCCTCATCAGCCACGGTCACCCATGCCTCCTCCTAGGATCTTTCTAACTTTTTGGATTGAACTGATCCTGCATCTTCTGCATTATACACAGAAATATCTGCCATTGTTCCTCCACTGTCATCCCTGCAAAGGTATTGCACCATTGAACTTTGGCCAGCTCCTCCCTCATAGCTCCATAGTTCCCTTTATTCAACAGAAATATTGTCACTTCTGATTGTACCCTCTCCCTCTCAAATTGCAGATTGAAGCTTATTGGATTATGGTCACTACTTCCCAATGGCTCCTTCACTTCGAGGTCCCTGATCAATTCTGGTTCGTTGCACAATACCAGATCCAGAATTGCATTCTCCCTGGTAGACTCCAGCACCAGCTGTCCTAAGAATCCATCTCGGAGGCACTCCACAAAGTCTCTTTCTTGACGTCCAATACCAACCTGATTCTCCCAGTCTACCTGCATGTTGAAATCCCCCATAACAACTGTAGTAACATCTTTGCGACAGGCCAATTTCAGCTCCTGATTCAACTTACATCCGGCATCCAGACTACTGTTTGGGGGCCTGTAGATAACTCCCAAGAGGGTCTTTTTACCCTTAGAATTTCTCAGCTCTATCCACACTGACTCTACATCCCCTGATTCTAGGTCCTCCCGCTCAAGGGACTGAATATCATCCCTGACAACATGGCCACCTCACCCTCTCTGCCCGTCAGTCTGTCCTTACGATAGCACATGTAGCCTACGAAAGCTACGAAAATTACGAAAGCAACTACCCCAACACACACAAAAGAAGTTGCATCAAGACACTGTTCAAAAGGGCCACAACGCACTGCAGTACACCAGAACTGCAAAAAGAGGAAGAAGAACACCTATACAATGTATTCACCAAAACCGGATATCCCCGCAATTTCATCAACAGATGCCTAAGGGAAAGACAACGGAATGAGGACATGTCACAACCCAAAGAACTCGCCACGCTACCATACATCAAAAACACTTCTGAACTGACAGCCAGACTACTGCAACTAGGACTCATAGCACACAAACCAACAGCCACTCTCAGACAACAACTCACCAGGACGAAGGACCCTATACCCAGCATGAGCAAAACCAATGTAGTGTACAAAATGCCATGCAAGGACTGCACAAAACACTATATAGGACAAACAGGAAGACAGCTAACGATCCGCATCCATGAACACCAACTAGCCACGAAACGACACAACCAGCTCTTCTTAGTAGCCACACACTCAGATGACAAGTAACATGAGTTTGACTGGGACAACACTACTACTATAGGACAAGCCAAACAGAGAACAGCCAGGGAATTCCTAGAGGCATGGCACTCATCCACTGATACAATCAACAAGCACATCGACCTGGACCCAATATACCGGCCACTGCAGCAGATAGCTGGAACTGACAATCGGAAGCAGCAGATACAAATCACCATAAATGCCGGAGGAAACATCACAGAAACGCTTCACAGGAGGCTCCCAAGCACTGAGGATGTCACCTAGACAGGGGACGAAACGTCTGCAACACAAATTCCCAGCTCGGCGAACAGAACCAAAACAATGTGTAGCCTTGAATATTCATTTCCCAGGCCCTGTCCACTTGAAGCCACGTCTCAGTTATCCCTACAATATCGTATCTGCCAATTTCCAAAAGAGCCTCAAGCTCATCCATCTTATTTCTAATGCTTCGTGCATTCATGTGTAGTATTGTTAATTTGTTAATGCCCTCACCCTTCCTATCAACTCCTATTTCACTCAACTTTACAGCATGATCCCTTTTTGAGTTTTCTGCCTCATTGATACAGTTATCTTTCTTGACTTCCCTTGTTCTAACTTTCCCTTCAATTTCCTTCTTAAACATCCAGTTTGTCCCCTCCCCCCTCTACTTAGTTTAAATGTAGCTGTGTTGCAGTAGCTGTAGCATGTTCCTCCTCTTCTTCCCGACGTCATTTGTGCCGACATGTACCACCACCTCTGGCTCTTCACCTTCGTCCTTGAGGATTTCCTGCACTCTGTCTGTAATGTCTTTAATCCTGGTACCAGGAAGGCAACACACCATCTTTAAGTCCCGCCTGCTGCCACAAAAACCCCGGTCAGTTCCTCTCACTATGGAGTCCCCTATTACCATGGCTCTGAGCGATGTCCGACTCTTCCACTCTGCCTCCATGCCAACTTTTGATTGACAGACCTGGCTGCCTCGTGGACTGGCAGTGTCATCTGTCTCTACTGTTTCCAAAAGATTCAACTTGTTCCTGACAGGTACTTGCCCAGGGTCTCTTGCACCTGTCTCCTCTCTGCCTTCCACATCGTCTGCTCTCTTCTGGTATGGTCGGTGTAATAACCTCGCTGAAGGTCTTGTCCAGAAAGATGTCGTTCTCTCGGATGAGCCTAAGGTCCTCGAGTTCTTTCATCAGTGCTGCAATATGTTCTCAGCAACAAACCCAAACAAGCAGACAAAACACGTCCAGAAACCCTAGCCACTCTCCCCTACATCAAAGACATTTCAGAAATGACTGCCAGACTACTCAGACCCTTTAGCATCATGGTAGCCCATAAATGCACTAACATAGTAAAACAGCAGCTAATGACCTTGAAAGGCCCTATACAGACAACAAGCAAAATGTCATTTACAAAGTACCGTGCAAGGGCTGTAACAAGCCTCAAATTGGACAAACAGGCAGAAAACTAACCACCAGGATTCGTGAACATCAACTAGCTACAAAATGACATGATCCTCTCTCACTAATATCCTTACATACAGATGAGGAAGGATACCACTTAGACTGGGACAACACATCCATCCTCAGACAAGCCAAACAGAGATATGCATGAGAATTCCTAGAAGTAAGGCATTCCAACTGGAACCCTATCAATAAACACATTGAATTAGACCCGATCTACCACCCCCTGAGAAAAAGAACAGGAAATGACATCACCACCAGAAATGATATCACCAATCCAAAGAAACCCAAACATATAAATAGAAAGCAGGAATCATCAGCAATGCTTTGTCTGGAGGCTCACTGAAGATCTCACCTAGTATGGTGATGAAATGGCTGAACATGTACCTTCCAGCTCAGCGAGCAAACCTACATCCAGAGCCTCAACCTGAGCTACAAACCTTCTCAAAACTCACTAACCAAAGGGTCTGTTTCCATGCTGTACATCTCTATGATGTTATGACTCTATGATGTATCTGTAATCCCCAAACTGATTGGACTTGACTTGCCAAATTGATTGTAGCCCAATTCATGTACAGTGTGGGACCAAATAACTTAACAATCATGAGCTGAATTGAAACCAACCAGCCCCTTGACTGACTGTGGTGACACCTCTTGACTGACTATAGTTTCCATATGATCCCACGAAGAATTAGTCCTCCTTGACATTGTCATTGAGTTAAAGTTTTTGCAGTCTGTTTGCCATGTAAGTTGCTGGTATATGCTATAGCTGTAATATTAACATAGCACAGTGCCATACAGTGAAATGTGCACTCCCTTGACTACTTATTTCTGTCAACCACACAAGCTGCCTTTCTTGCTGTCTGCACTAAAAGGCAATGCAAATAAGAGATAGCAGCCTCTAATTAGGTGCTAAGTGGATGATAGCTAAGAAAGCAAGCTAGGTGCCATAAAATTCATCCTATGAGATGGGTATGTATACCTACATGCAGCGTGTGCAGGAGCACTGAAGTATAAAGTGTCCATGAGCTCCAAACTGCAGAGATGAAGTTCTGAAGAGCATTATCCATGGTGATATGGTGAGGCAGAGTATTTAGTCAATGCTGACGTTTGTGGACAAAGATGGGAGGCAACCACTGTCCACGGAGCAAGAAATGATATGCTGATGAATGGGCCTTCAAATGGACACCTGGAGAATCAAGCAACGAACTGTATCTTCCAAATAACATCTCTGACTTTCAAATTAGCAATCACTGCTGTCTACTTTCTCTGGAGAGGATGAGAGAATTGCAAGCTGCATAGAACGCAATATTAGCTAACAGTCAAATCAAGATCATGGAAATACTTAGTTGCAAGATTCAAAACTCATCATTGGCTTGTCTTCTATTGCCACATTATTCTTATGTGCAACTGAATCATTACTTGCTGCATCTCCAGATGATTAGGATTATTACCTTGTGGCTTGGTTTTGCCATCTGGCTTTGTCATGCGATTTTTTTTTGGTTACAGTATTTTATGTTATCCTAATTACATTCCAGTTAGTATATTGTTTAATTCCAGTTCAACATATTGGAACAAGTATGCCTGTATCACAGAATAACAAATACAAATGATTTGTAATGAGGAAGCTGCCCAAAAAAACCTAGATTAACCACACATGAAATTCAAAAATCTGTGCTGAATGTAATGCAAGATTTGTTACATAAAAATCTGTCGTTATTTGCAATTTTGATTGTCATGACAAAAAAGTTTCAAATTTGTACATTTTGATCAATAAGTAGTACTGTCTGCATCAGCTGTCATTGGACACTGCACTCAAGCTACATCCAATGCAGTATAGTGATAAACTTTGGCCAGTCCTGGCTATCAAAATTAAGTTGGACAAGTTTGTATGAATAGATGTTGTTTAAAGTTACATTATTTGATTCAAAATAATCAACCACAAAGAACACAAGATTTGAAATGACAAATCCCTAGACTTAGTATAAAACCATATAGTTCTCAACTGAACTTTTCATTAATTCTGGGACCAAATTACACTCTGTTCTGCTGATTATATGGTCTACTCCCTACTTCAGGAATTGATTGCATTAAAGTATTAAAGCTGACTCGTTCTTTCCTGTCAAATGTAACCGAATGGTCTTGATATTGATTGGAAAGCCAGTTTTAGAGCAAAAGGATTGAAGTGATCTGATATTGTTGAACATACTTCAATGTGCATTGCTCATGGGAACAATCTTATTGCCAAAATCAAGGGCAGTAACTTTGACTTTTCAATTCCAATCATTTTAACTAACAAACAAACATGTTGGATTGGAGGCAAGGTCCTCAAGAGCAATTTGATAACATTGTACATTGACAGATAAGAGATGATTTGTGCTTTACATTATTCTTAATTTTGGTTTGATTAGTTTTGAGCATTATGACCCTATTTTTATTGTGGGAGATATATAACTCGAAACCATTCACAATTCACATTTTTCTAAACATTTAAAAATTATTTCACTAACTCAAACATTTTCATCATAGACTCATGGAGTCATAGAGATGTACAGCATGGAAACAGACCCTTCTGTCCAACCCATCCATGCTGACCAGATATCCCAACCCAATCTAGTCCCACCTGCCAGCACCCAGCCATATCTCTCCAAACCCTTCCAATTCATATATCCATCCAAATGCCTCTTTAATGTTGTAATTGTACCACCCTCCACCACTTCCTCTAGCAGCTCATTGCATACGCGTACCACACTCTGTATGAAAAAGTTGCCCCATAGCTCTCTTTTATATCGTTTCCCTCTCATTGTAAACCTATGCCCTCTAGTTCTGGACTTCCTGAGCCTATTTACTTTGCCTATTTACCCTATCCATGTCCCTCATAATTTTGTAAACTTCTATAACGTCACCCCTCAGCCTCCAACATTCCAGGGTAAACAGCCCCAGCCTGTTCAGTCTCTCCCTATAGCTCAAATCCTCCAACCCTGACAATGTCCTTGTAAATCTTTTCTGGACCCTTTCAAGTTTCACAACATCTTTTCAATAGGAAGGAGACCAGAATTGCATGCAATATTCCAACAGTGGCCTAACTAATGTCCTGTACACTCACAACATGATCTCCCAACTCCTGTACTCAATACTCTGACCAATAAAGGAAAGCATACCAAACGCCTTCTTTATTATCCTATCTACCTGCGACTCCACTTTCAAGGAGCTATGAGCCTGCACTCCAAGGTCACTTTGTTCAGCAACACTCCCTAGGACCTTACCATTAAGTGTATAAGTCCTGCTAAGATTTGCTTTCCCAAAATGCAGCACCTCGTATGTATCTGAATTAAACTCCATCTGCCACTTCTCAGCCCATTGGCCCATCTGGTCAAGATCCAGTTGTAATCTGAGGTAACCTTCTTCGCTGTCCACTACACCTCCAATTTTGGTATCATCTGCAACTTACAAACTATACCTCTTATGCTCGCATCCAAATCATTTATGTAAATGACAAAAAGTAGTGTACCCAGCACCGATCTCAGCAAGAGGCTCAGCAATCACTTCTCTAGTTTCCCACAGAGTCCTAGGGTACATCTGATCAGTCCTGGGGATTTATCCACTTTTATGTGTTTCAAGACATCCAGCATTTCCTCCTCTGTAATATGGACATTTTGCAAGATGTCATCATCTATTTCCCCACAGTCTACAAATCTATAAGAAGTATTAAGAATCAACTGGATTTCTTTCTGCACCTTTGATAATGGTTGTATTTTTATGCATCTTTTACTGACATCCTAATCTAATTTTCTAGGGGTGGGATGGAGTGTTCGGCATATTTATTTATGAGTTAGTCACCTGATCTTTGCCTCTATGTCTCTGAAGGTGCTTCATTTACCTGGATATCTATGTATCTTGATAACAATCTGGAATTGAGAAAAGAGTTTCTCTATTTTATTTAGTTTACTGGTTTTATCACAGCATCTTACCCAATCTTGTTTGAATTCAAGTGGTGATATCCTCAGGGGTTAATCTTCTTGCAACCTATTGAAAGTTGCATTGTGATCCCCACAAGATCAACTCCAAATGCCTTCTTCATTCTTCCCAGTTTAAAATGTCTACGCCATTAAAACAATAAGCAACCATTAAACCTAATTATACATTTCATATGTCTTCATAGTCACCTGATACAAACACACTATTGTGTTTTTCAGAGCCTGTATTAAAGGATCTTCACATTTTGGGTCTGTTTCTTCATTCTAAAATGTGTTGCCAATAATAAATGTCAATGTTTTCTATTTATTTGTCAGTTGCCTTTTTGTCATCATTGTGGGTCTATATACATTTTAACATCATTTTTTTTAGTTTGGATATTTGAATTTTAAACATTGTGTCTGAAGTTAATGATTAAAAACTTTTCTATAGCCATGATGAATTCTTTTAAATCACTTAATTTGGTATTTATTGAATTTGTAAGAGTAAAAGAAATACTGCAGGATTTATTGTTCAGATTAATGGTTTGGCATTAATGGAATTATATTTTTACCATGTGTTTCAAAATGTTTTAGTGTATTTGTGTATAATTAGTAATTATATGTAATTAGTTTTGTTTGTACAATTCTAGCTTCATTTCCTTTGAGTAATAAGCTAATGTTTTATTGTTTAAACCAAATCAACAACATCACATGCTTATATTTCCGTGAGAGACCACCTCATTAAATCCAAACTAAATAAAATGCGATCTATTAAGCAATATTTCAGCCAAATGGGATGTTCCCATTCTGGTATTAAGCTGAGGAAATCACTGCAATTATAGGAAGTCAACTCACTCCACAACTGCTGTGGGATCAACTGACATGGTATTATGCATACAGAAATGGAATTCCTTCATATTCTACTCATATTCATGTGCAAGCAAAAAATCAAGGCTTTGCCATCTATTTGTGATAAAATGAGGATTATACCATTACTTATTAATGAAGTACAATTTTCCAAATTATGTTCACAGAGAAGGGGCACAAAAATTGGACTATGCTGGAACTATTTTCTAGGCAGAAAATTATTGCAAAATAGCAATTAAGAGGGTCAAACAGCATTGAAAATACAGTTACCACTATATTGTATCAGGTTTACAGGTAGCTATGGCCTGTCTCTGCTTTTAAAATCTAATTCAGAAATTGTTTTGCATTGAACGGAGAGGATTATCAGGCTTACAGGCAGTGCAACAAGCAGTCCTCATCTGATTGTGGAGCTGGAAGGAGCAGGTTACATGTAAAAATGCCTGTCTGTCCAAGGCCAAGCTTGAACTCTCCCAGTACTACGTTATGGCTCCAGGATCACCTTAGTTTCTTGCTGCCACCACTACCACTATCCCACATCCCACCTCCCAGGGATTGCTGTGCTGAGATGTCTCTGACAGGTGTCTGAAGAAGCTGATAGGTCACAAACAAATGAGTCTGATGAACTAAGTTACTCTGGTGTTTCCACCTCCCTCTTTAGAAGTGTACAACATGTGCTGCTCCAGATTGTTCTCCAGCATCATACAACTTATCGCTAAATGCACATGTAACAAAAACTTACCCAGAATTTAAAATATAAAGAAAATATTGTATATACTTGTGTAAGAGTCGATCTCATGTAAAAGTCGACCCTATAGTTTTGGCCAAAAAAATCTTATATTTTCCATATATCGCATGTAAAAGTCAACCCTACTATATCACATTATAAAACTCTTACAAAGAAAACTGCATTTTCCCATTAACCCACATAAATGAAATGACATTCATTCACTCATACTAGTAACTCTACTCATCGCTCTTTGTTTACTATATTGCGATCTGTATTCATTCATTCATAACTCTACTTAGCCCACTTGGTTTACTGCAGCACGTTTTGATTCATTCATTCATTCAGATCAGTACTAACTCTATTGGTAATTATTGCATTCTGTTCACTATATATTCAAAAGTTAAAATTGTTAAAAAGCTAATCATTTTAATTGTGCCATTATATCTGAATAAAAGTGAGATATATTAGCTACATATATCTTTAATTCTTTGACAAATTTGTCAACACTGCTGAGGTTCATTACATACGAGAGTAAATGGGAGGGAAACAGAAGAAATTAGTGGGAAAGTTCAAGATGCTTTACACATTCAGAATTTATTAAATGTTTCATTTTAAATGTGCCATTATACCAGGCCATGAGATGTTGAACAGTGTGATTTTAAAGGATTTCAATGAATCTTTGACATGTTAAATTTTCATGTATAAATAAAATTTACTATCAGTAATTCAGTCTTATTTCTCTTGCTTTTATCCAGTAATTACCTTTACCATAATTCTTTATGTCTTTCCTCTTTACCAAGAATTAGTTGAGCAATCAACTTCTGCTAATAATATGGTATTTCAAACTGCAGTATGAATTTCAGCCCCTCAAACCCAGTGCCTGCGTAATCGTCAACCCTATAAATTGAATCTTTAAAAATAGTCTAAAAAATTCAACTTTTACACAGGTATATATAGTATACAATAAGCAAGCTAGCCAATAGAAACCAAAAAGGCACATAAAGATGCCCTTTAACAGATATCAGGAAGCTATGAGAACTTATTTGTTGAGCAGAATCTTACTTCGATTTAATTTGTATTTTCATCGCTGGATGAATAAATCAAAACATTGATTAAAAAGTAATGAGCTAAATACAAAAGAATAATAGGTTTATTTAAAATGGTTCATGTGTTTAATTTTCTTGGACTTTTATAAAACATCATGCTTCAGTCCTCTACTTCTAATGAACAATACAGAAATTTATTTTAAAAATGTTCATAAACGTCAGATGGTTGGCAGTAAAAACCCTAAAAAGACAAGTGCAGAATCTGAGCTGCTGACAGTCAAACAATAGAAACCAAATGATGTGACACTTATTATCGATCAAAAATCTGATTGCTCAATGAATAATGGATCCATGAGTAATGATTATAGAGCAAAGTTGTCCTGATTTGTTTCCCTGCATTGAACCACAATACAGTAACTTGGCATTGTTATGGTTAAACTATGCACTGAAACCGCTATGGGAACATAAACAAATGTTGCTAGAGCAACAGATTCTATGATTCACGTCATTTCCACCTCCATGTACCAAAATATCAAAAGTGAAGCTATCAGTAATTCAACTACAGAACAAAGGTAAGAGTATACATTTTGTTGATGATTGTCTTGCAGAATAAAAGATAAAAGATATAAAAGATTGTTAAATTATTAAGTTTTTGAAAGTAACAACACATAGAAAAAGCTTATTCTTTGATTACATTCCAATCTTTGTTTGTCTGTTTGACAGAATGGAGAAACAAAACATTTATAACAAAGATTTAGCACACAAATATTAATGGAATGGGAATTGGGTTATCTGGTTCATTGCAAAAAGAAAGATTAAATTATGATGGCACTAACCAGTACTTGATAGGTCATTAAGGTGTGCATGGAAAATAAGTCAATTGGTAAGGAAATTGAGATCAATGTTGGACATGGCCTTTAAATTAAAGGAACATGCGGCTAAGACTCAACAGTCAATTAGAGACTGAATGGGTAGTGGTTGAATTGAGAAAGTTGTTTTTCAATTGGATAAATTGCTCACTAGGGCTGTTATACTGCGAGGTAGTGTCTCTGCTTTTGGGTCCAAGTCCAAACTGATTCAGAGGTGGATCATAAAATGTCTGAACAGGGTGATTTAAAAAATTATAACCCACTCTATATGGAACCTTGTAGTGTGGTGGCAGTGTCCCTACTTCTGGGTGAGAAGGTCTTGATTCAATTCCCACCTGACCTGAAGGCATGTAATAACATGTCTAGACAGGTTGATTAAAAATAGTTAAAGCATTTACTTACCAGCTATCTGACAGTATATACAAATTGTAACAGAATGTTTACATTTTCACTAATTAATGTGAAAACCCTGTCTCTGGAGCATTGTGTATTAAATCTGGAATGTTGTCATGCAGGGTAGTATATTGCAAGACTGTGTCACTGGTTAATGCTTGCTGCCTACAGGGAAAGGAGAGTGTTGAAGATAGGTCAGCTGGCTTCTCAAAAGTAATTATTTGAAGCTGATGTTATGTATTTTCTAGCAGCCAATTAAACAATGACGTTATGAGAGTCTTGAAGCAGTTCGCATGACTGGCTTTTCAGCCAATGATTGTATCCGGTTTGAAATACAGAGAAATAAAAGTAAGGCAATTTATGAAGAAACAAACTCAAATTAACATTGTGAACAAGAACTGCTATTTTGATACAAAAGGTAATATTAGTTTAATTGGTCAAACATAAATGTGAAAGAACATTTTAAAAGTAAAAAGGTCTAAGGAAAGAATGTGGAGTTTAAAGCCTCAGCATCTGAAGGTATGACCACTAATAGTGAAGCAATTAAAGTCAGGGATGCTCAAGAGACTGGAACTGGATGACTTACAGGGCTGCCTGGCTAGAGGTGATTACACAAATAGGGAGAGGCTTGCATCTACCTTGTCAAAGTTGTAAGACTTTTCCATGTTTTAATTAGATCAACTCTCAATCTTATAAACACCAGAGAATATGGACCTAATCTCCTCAGTCTCTCCATACAGGACCATTCCTCTAAAGCTGGATTCAGTTTGATATATCCTTATTGTAATTCCTCTAGTGAAGGTCGATGGTTCCTTAGATAAGGAAACCAAACCATACACAATATTCCAGATAGAGTTCTAGAGTCAAAGAGATGTACAGCACGGAAATATGCCCTTCGATCCAACCAGTCCATGCCAACCAGATATCCCAACCAAATCTAGTCGCACCTGCTAGCACCCGGCCCATATCCCTCCAAACCCTTCCTATTTATATACCCATCCAAATGCCTCTTAAATGTTGTAATTGTACCAGCCTCCACCACTTCTGCTGGCAGCTCATTCCATACACGTACTACACTCTGTGTAAAAAAGTTGTCCCTTAGGTCTCTTTTATATCTTTGCCCTCTCACCTTAAACCTATGCCCTCTAGTTCTGGATTCCCCGACCCCAGGGCAAAGACTTTGCCTATTTACCCTATCCATAATTTTGTAAACCTCTATAATGTCACCCCTCAGCCTCCGACGCTCCAGGGAAAATAGCTCCAGCCTGTTCAGCCTCTCCCTGTAGCTCAAGTCCTCCAACCCTGGCAACATCCTTGTAAATCTTCTCTGAGCCCTTTCAAGTTTCACAACATCTTTCCGATAGGAAGAAGACCAGAATTGCATGCAGTATTCCATCAGTGGCCTTATCAATGTCCTGTACAGCCACAACACGATCTCCCAACTCCTGTACTCAATATCTGACCAATAAAGGAAAGCAACCCAAATGCCTATCTACCTGCGACTCCACTTTCAAGGAGCTATGAACCTGCATTCCAAGGTTTCTTTGTTCAGCAATACTCCCTAGGACCTTACCATTAAGTGTATAAAGCCTGCTAAGATTTGCTTTCCCAAAATGCAGCACCTCACATTTATCTGAATTAAACTCCATCTGCCACTTCTCAGCCCATTGGCCCATCTGGTCAAGATCCAGTTGTAATCTGAGGTAACCTTCTTCGCTGTCCACGACACCTCCAATTTTGGTGCCATTGGCAAACTTACTAACTGTACCTCTTATGCTTATATCCAAACCATTTATGTAAATGACAAAAAGTAGAGGACCCAGCACCAATCCTTGTGGCACTCCACTGGTCACAGGCCGCCAGTCTGAAAAACAACACTCCACCACCACCCTTTGTCTTCTACCTTTCAGCCAGTTCTGTATCCAAATGGCTAGTTCTCCCTAAATTCCATGATATCTAACCTTGCTAATCAGTCTCCCATGGGGAACCTTGTTGAACACCTTATTGAAGTCCATATAGATCACATCTACCGCTCTGTCCTCATCAATCCTTTTTGTTACTTCCTCAAAAAACTCAATCAAGTTTGTGAGACATGATTTCGCATGTTGACTATCCATAATCAGTCCTTACATGTACATCGTGTCCCTCAGGATTCCCTCCAACAACTTGCCCATCACCGACGTTAGGCTCACCGGTCTATAGTTCCCTGGCTTGTCTTTACCACCCTTCTTAAACAGTGGCACCACATTAGCAAAACTCCAGTCTTCCGGCACCTCACCTGTGATTATCGATGATACAAACATCTCAGCAAGAGGCCCAACAATCACTTCTCTAGCTTCCCACAGAGTTCTAGGGTTCACCTGATCAGGTCCTGGGGATTTACCCACCTTTACCCATTTCAAGACATCCAGCACTTCCTCCACTGTAATATGGACATTTTTCAAGATGTCACCATCTATTTCCCTTCAGATTATATCTTCCATATCCTTTTCCACAGTAAATACTGATGCAAAATACTCATTTAGTATCTCCCCCATTTTCTGTGGCTCCACGCAAAGGCTGCCTTGCTGATCTTTGAGGGGCCCTATTCTCTCCCTAGTTACCCTTTTGTCCTTAATGTATTTGCAAAAATTCTTTGAATTCTCCTCAATTTTATTTGCTAAAGCTATCTCATGTCCCCTTTTTCCCCTCCTGATTTCCCTCTTAAGTATACTCCTACTTCCTTTATACTCTTCTAAGGATTCACTCGGTCTATCCTGTCTCTACCTTACATTTGCTTTCTTCTTGTTCTTAACCAAACCCTCAATTTCTTTAGTTATCCAGCATTCCCTATACTTACCAGCCTTCCCTTTCACCCTAACAAGAATATACTTTCCCTGGATTCTCGTTATTTCACATACTGAATCAGAAAATTGTCTTTTACACACTTAACAAATTCCTCTCCATCTAAACCCTTAACACTATGGCAGTCCCAGTCTATGTTTGGAAAGTTAAAATCCCCTTCCATAACCACCATGTTATTCTTATAGAAAGCTGAGTTTCTGTTTCTCAATTTCCCTCTGACTATTAGGGGGTCTATAATAAAGGTGATCATCCCTTTCTTATTTCTCAGTTCCACCCAAATAACTTCCTTGGATGTATTGCTGGGAATATCCTCCCTCAGCTATCCCTTATCAAAAATGCCAATCCCCCTCCTCTCTTGCCTCCCTTTTTATCCTTGCTTTAGCATTTGTATCCTGGAACATTAAGCTGTCAGCCTTGCCTATCCCTGAGCCATGTTTCTGTAATTGCTTTGATATCCCGGTCCCATGTTCCTAACCATGCCCTGAGTTCATCTGCCTTCCCACTTAGGCCCCTTGCATTGAAATAAATGCAGTTTAATTTATTAGTCCTACCTTGTCCCTGCCTGTCCTAACTATTTGACTTGCTTCTGTTCTCAACTGTACCAGTCTCAGATTGATCTCTATCCTCACTATCTCCCTGGTTCCACCCCCCCCCCCCCCCCCCCCCCACCCACCACACACACACGTTACTAGTTTAAATCCACCCAACCAGCTCTAGCTCTCCCCAATTCCCCCAGACAGTTGCAGAAAAACATTGTTACTCCTGAACTCAAATCTTCTTGCAACAAAGACTAACGTACTGCTTGCCTTCCTATCTGTTCTAAATACCTGAATGTTAACTATCAATGACTCTTGACAAGGATACTAGATCTCTTTGTACATCAATACTTCCTGATCTCTGTCCATTTAAGCAACACTGCACTTTGACATTTCCTTCCAAAATGGATAGGTTTACATTTTTATCTCATTATATCCCACTTGAAGCTATAATTATTAAAATTAATTTATGAATTTATTGGATGGTAATTACTCATTGAACTTTAGAAATTTTTGCATTACTGTGTCAACATTCTGAGGCCAGTTAGTTGAACCTACATGTCTGCAAAGCCTCATCAAAAGTAATTGCTTTAAAGGACAAAGATTGGGGGCCATCTCCTACCCATTAGCAAAGCACCCAGACAGTCACCCAGCTACTCAACTGGATGGAGACAAACCATTAGATGTAATGATGAAGAGTCATCTATACTCAAAACATTAGCTTGCTCTCTCTCCATGGATGCTGCCTGACGCACTGTGATTTCCAGCATCTGTTGTTTACATCAGATGTAATTGCTTGGACAGTGGAGCTCTTGCTATAAAAGTAATTTGTCCATACCCCATCACAGAATCACAGAACTTTTACAATGCAAAAGAAGGTCATTGAGTCTGCACTGCCTCTCCAAATGAACAATTCACTTTATCATTTTTCATTACATATGGCTCCAGATGGTATGAAACCATCCAATCATGCATGACATGCATCTTAAATCCACTATGCCATAGCTATACTTATGGGTCATTGGAGATGGAAGGTCATGTGACAAGCTAGCTAACCCTTTGTATGTTTAAGTAATTGTTTTCTCTGTCGCCACGCCATAAGCACATAGATCAATGAAGAAGCATGATCTCTGTGCAGCTTTCTTTAACTCTGCCCAAAAGAAATTACAGGATTTGAACCATGTCTGAAGGTGCTATTGACTTTCTAGGCGTCACAGGCAAGGATTTCACAAAGATCTCACATTTACAGCTGCTCTCTTCAAGAAAATATAAATCATTAGTCTATATCATGAAACAGTCTCAATACTGGCTCAGAGTAACAGTGAATTCAGCGTAATGCCAGCCAAGTTACCAACATTCAACAGCCACAGACCTGTTTCATTTAACTGGACTTCAAATTGCTTAGTCTGTCCTCCAACTTGATAATTTACTAGTGTGTGTCTAAACATTGACAGTGTGTGTACATGCAAGTAGGTTGAAGTGTTTTTCTTATTTTTTTCTTAAACTGGTGTACATATAATAAACACTATTTTCTTATCTATTTTAAAACTCATGAAAACCTGACTACTTGTTCAAATACAGCCACAGTATATCAATAATTAAATACTCACTGAATTAGCAAGCATATCTTTTTAAAAAAAATTAATGTGGGAAAATAAGCTTATGCCCGAAACGTCGAATTTCCTGCTCCTTGGATGCTGCCTGACCTGCTGCGCTTTAACCAGCAACACATTTTCAGCTCTGATCTCCAGCATCTGCAGACCTCACTTTTTACTCTGATTATTACAGTAATCTCACATCCAATCAACCTTCCATTTCTCAATCATCCTATACTCTGTTTTGATTTACAAGCTGAAAGTGGTGTAAGCATGTACCTCATATTATCTAAACCATCCCTGCATGACCAGCTTACCATGGTGATATTTTCCTTTCACATAGTGAAGAGATACAATCTGGTGAGGCTCAGGCAGCAGCACCAAGAATAGAGTAACGATGAAGACACTGCAATGCTACTCAACTATACCCTCACAGCCGCAATCTCAGATCAACCAGTGCACATGGTCTCTCAATAAGCACAAGAAAGCTGAAGCCATGGCAGGGGCAAGAGCACTGCAGATGGCAACTTACTGGAGATTGAGGGTACAATGCAAGTTCTTCTGGAGAAGACTCCAATGAAAAATCAATAGGGCAGCACACAGAAAAGACAGTTAAGTATGCAAAATAACATGCTCGTTGCATTGGAAAACCTACAAGGAAGCTTATAGGTCAATATCAAGGAACATATAGGGGCTCAGCACCAACTTGACTTAAGAGTTTGCAAAATGTTTGGAGTCTATTCTTTCAAGCATAATAAAGAAAGTCAACTCAATTCATAAATATGAAGACACGCAACAGTAATTCAGCTAACATTGCAGATGTCACTACAGCATAAGCAGCACCTACTAAATAGCTGAATGTGACAACGGAATGGAGACTGCTACCATCATAGCTATGGATTACATTGTGCAAAGGGCCTTGCACATTATCACAATAATCCAGCAAGATATCTCGAAGAGGTTTCCAGGAGTGTTGACGTGCTGCGCAAGGTAGTGACTGTGGCTCAGTGAAGTACAAAACTATTGTCCAGAAGATAAGTTGCATCCTCCTACCAGCTGTGCCATTGTTCTTGCCTATCCACAAAGATGGCCATCAACCAGGCTGACCTATTGAAATTCCTTTTCTTCCTCTACCTCTTCCTCCTCCTCCTCCTCCTCTTGTCATTATCCTACACTCAGTTACTCACCCTATAAATGGTTGCAATGGTTCTACACTCATGTTGGCAAACTGATAAAATCTGCATTGTGTAGCTTGACAGCTGGTCTGTCAAGTACTGCATGTTTCCCCAAAGGAACCCAAGCAGTAAAACGTGTGGTTCCATGTACCAATTATCTGCTTTAGCGTATTATATGTGCTAGTTTGGCTTTCATTGCACATTTACATATTGTCATTATTAATAACGATTGGTCCCCAGTAATAGAGTCATAGAGTCATACAGCATGGAAACAGACCCTTGCATCCACCACTTCCTCTGGCAGTTCATTTCACATACAAACCACCCTCTGGGTGAAAAAGTTGCCACTCAAATCCCTTTTAAAACTTTCTCCTCTCACCTTAAAAGTTATCCCTTAGTTTTGTACACATCCACCCTAGAGAAAAGATCTTTGCTATTCACCTTGTCTATGTCACTCATGATTTCATAAACCTGTATAAGTTAACCCTCAACCTCCTACACTCCAGTTAAAAAAAGTACCAGCCTATACAATATATCCTTATAACCTAAACCATTCAGTCTCAGCAACATCCTGGTTGATCTGTTCTCAATCCTCTCCAATTTAATAATATCCTTCCCATAGCAGGGTAACCAGACCTGTACATAGAACCCTACAAGTGGCATCAACAAAATCCTGCACAAGCTCAACATGATGTCCCAACACCTATATGCAATGTCTGAGCAATGAAGGCAGCATGGTGAATGCCTTTCTAACCACCCTGCCTACCTGTGATATACCTTTCAAAGAACAATGAACCTGAATCCCTAGGTCTATCTGTTCAACAGTACTACCCAGGGCCCTACCATTAACATATAAGACCTGCCCTTGTTTGTTGTACCAACATTGAATACTTCATAATTATCTAAACTAAACTCCGACTGCCCATTGGCCTAATTTGTACATGGGATGTGGGTTCTGCTGGCTGGGCCAGCATTTGTTACCCACTCCTAGTACCCTTGAGAATGTGGTGAGTTGCTTTCTTGAACTGCTATGGTCCATTTGCTGTAGGCACGAGCACAATGCTATTGGGGGAGGTTGGGTAATTCCATGATGTTGATCCAATGATATTGAAGGCACAGAGATATATAGGCAGGTGTAAATGGTCATTGTTTAACTTCTTTGTCTTTCTGGATGATAGTGTTTGCATGTTTGGAAGGAGCTGTCTAAGGAGCCATGGAGAATTTCTGTTCTGCATCTTGTGAACAGTACACGCTGCTGCAGCTGTGCATTAGCAGTGGAGGGAATGACTATGGATGTGATCCCAATCAAGCAGGTTGTTTTGTCCTGGATGGTGTCCAGCTTCTTGAATATTATTGAAGCTGCACTTATCCAGGTAAGCATCTGCCATGCTGGGATTCAACCCAGGTTCCCTGAAAGTTGCTTGAGTCTCTAGATTATTATTCCAGCAACAACAACACTAGCTTATTGCCTCCAAGTATCATGGTGATACAAATGCAGATGGCACAGTAAACTGCCAGAATGAATGTACAATAACTGCTCTGATTTTAGAGGTGTAGTTGCAGCAAGTGGCAGATTTCACTGATGATTTTCTTTAGTGAAATACTGGTGTCACATGCATTGCTCCTCGCTGAGCTTCAGGTGGAAAATTTGGTCCTTGAACTCATGGCAAGTTAGGCCCTCTGCTTAGAGCCCTTCTCACTCTTCTCCTTTGTCTCCCATTAGTTTGTGTTGACCTCATAGACTCTACTCATCACCAAGTCATGTAAGATTCCAAGGTAAATGCCTGCTCAAACACCCATTTCTGGAAGAAACCAGTTTGTGCAGGAATCTTGAAGTTAGATTAAAAAATAGCCTTGAGCACCTATCACACTACTCCCTATAATCTTTTGAATTTTGATAAACTAAAGAAAGCACCAAAAAAGTTGTGGAATTGTAACAAACCCCCACCAGAAGAAATTAAGCAACACTTGCTATATTTGGTGTGTAAATTGCCAAACAATTTGTGACAAGGAAGAGATACAACAACATAATGGTAATGTTACTGTACTAGTGATTGAGAGCACAGGCAAATGATGCTGGGACATGGGTTCAAATCTGATCACAGCAGCTGTTGGAACTTAAATTCAGTTAATAAATCTGGAACAGAAAGCAAATGCTACTATTGTTTGTTGTTAAAATCCAACTGATTCACTAATATCCTTGAGGAAAAAAGACCTGTCATCCTTATCTAATCTGGCCTACATGTTACTCCAGAATCACAGCAATGAAGTTGACTCTTAACTACTCTCTGAGTGGCCTTTAGCTAGGCACTGAGGACAATTAATAATGGACAACTGTCTTGGATTACAAAGTGTATCCAAGTGTTTCTTCAGATTTGGTTAAATGTAGTTAAGAGAAGACTCAACAACATAAATTTACTTAAATATGAATATTTACTAAGTAAATAAAAAGAATGAAAAAAAGTTTTAGAAAAACAATAAGCCTCACCCATTGGGATCTCCTCAATCAACGCCTGGCCTGGAGGCTTAGGTTTGTTCCTGACTCCATTCATGATCCTGGTCGAAGGAGAAGTCCAGTGGCTCGAAACAAAACTCTCTCTTTTATGCAGTGAAACAAACAGCAAGTATAGAAAAACAAGTACAGAAAACCAAATCAATTATGCTGTCTTTGGCATGTACAGCAATGTGGATTGCCCATCACAGGACTTATTCAAGATCATGTAGCTGTTGAATATAACAGCAACAAAAAAAAAGCAATGCCCATGTCCCATGAGTTCAAGCCACTGTATGATTTGCATTGTTTCATCATTAGTCTTGCAAACATGAGAACGAGCTATCAACTTTGCAAGAGTTGCATGAAGTTACTGAATTTTTGCCTTAATCTTGGATGAACCCTGTCATGGAAAGTTTGGTTAGGTAACTAACAGTGTAGATACCTTTTCATCAGAATATCGTCAAAATAGTAGGCTACCGGCTAAGTGCAGGTAAATGGGATTAGTGTAGTTTGGTGTTTGTTGATTGGCATAGATATGGTGGGCCGAAAGGCCTCTGCTATATGACTCTATGACTCTAACTGTTTATATATTGACTGGAACGTTAAACTCAAAAGTGGCACCATTGGCATAAGCTGTCAAAATCAGCTGTTCTGTATTCCTGGCAATGTGCACTAATATCTGCATTAATATGGCATCCAGTGTGATCTACTCCCAAAATATTGTAGAGACTATTTTGGAGCTCTAATAGCATGTATATGACCCAACAAAAGGAGCATTGATGTGCTCAGTATCTTAGCCACCAGTATTTACAGAATTATTTGGTCATTTTTCAACATATGAAATTATATTTTCAAGGTAGGTATTTTATATATTGCAGGTTTAGCACAGTGTTGCAGGAAGATTTGTTAGGTGTTGCTCTATTCATGGAGATTTCCATAATTGATATAAGTTACTCATGAGTCAACTTATTTTCCTTGCTGTAAAGATTGATTAGAGACACTTTTCCTGGCCCTTAAGACATGAAAAAGCATTTAAAGAAAAAGCTTAGATATCAAAACAGAACATGAGGACACCTCAACAAAATTCTCAAAACTCAAGCAAAAGTTAATACAGTATTAGAATTTTTCTCTGTAGTAGATTACATATAGTGTCATACAACATGGAAAAAGATCCTTTGGTCCAACTACTCCATGCTGAACATAATCCCAAACTAAACTTGTCCCACCTGCCTGCTTCTGATCCATATCCCTCCAATTCTTCCCTATTCATGGATCAATTCAAATGTCTTCTAAATGTTGTAATTGTACCCATATCCACCACTTCCTCAGGAAGTTCATTCCACGTGCGAGCCACCCTTTGTGTAAAGAATTTGCCTTTCATGTCCTTTTTAAATCTGTCTCCTTTCATCTTAAAAATGTGCCCCCAGTCTTGAAATTTCCCATCCGAGGGAAAAGTCAACTACCATTAAGTCTGTCGATACCTCTCATTATTTTATAAACTTCTATCAGGACACCTCTCAACCTTCTATGCTCCAGTAGAAAAAGGTCCCAGTCTATCCAGTCTTTCTTTATGACTCAAACCTTCCATACCCAGCAACATCCTGGTAAATCTCTTCTGAACCCTTTCATTCCTACAAATGTATATATGTAGAATAAATTGCCAGAAATATTCTAGGTCATTTTAAAGGGTAATGAATTTAAACTCATTTGAAAATGATTGAAGGCTACAGAGTTGCTAATGAATTTGATGCATTTTAATGGAGGTTAAAATGACAGTACATGGTGTTCTCCTGTAATGTGCATTTCATCAATGTGATTTGAATGTAACACGATTGGTGAATTGGGGAATGATTTTTTTTTAAAACATAAACTCCTGTTGGTTATTATGTGATTCTATCCCTGGACATCTTTTGTCCATTCTAGGTGTTTACTTCAGGTCAAGCAAATGAGGTTGAATGACAGTGCAAATTTTTTTTCTCACCTTATTGTTGATGTTTTCGAGGGTGTTTTCAGAAACGTTAAGAATGCTATTGACAGCATTGTGGAGGCCTGTGGTGACATCAGTAAGGACTGCTTGTATGCAGTTTGGTAGAACTTTCTCCCAGCTTTTCTTCATGATTTTAACGGTGTCAAACTATAAGAGCAGCTTCCAGCAATCAAGGAACATTGTGTCGCTCTTGCAAAGCAAGTTGGATTTGAAGAAGTGGAGACTGATCTACAATAACTTGTTGCAATGGGGGAAATTGAAGCTCAAGATGAAGACGACTAAGTCCAGGATGCAGCACTATTTCTCTTTTGCCTTCCATCCTGTGGGAAGTTGAGAAGCAGTTGCAGCTTTTAGAAAACAATGACTACAATGCAGAATGCAGCAGGATAGCAATTCATGGCATGAAGTCTTATCTGGCACCCTGTGAACAGTTTCTTCATGCAAGAATGGCAAAGCAGCAAAAAATGGCAAAGCCAACTCCCAAGAAACATGTTTAAAACAATAAACCACAGCCATACACTCCTGATCTGAATATGTTCTTTCATCTTAACCCTGTACCCAGAACTGCAGCTGAAAGTAATGATGATGCTGATTATGACTCTCAACCCCATCTTAATATTGTACTGCAACTCAGTAAATTCAGAAACCCCTTAAAGTGTTAAATTTATTGTTTTATTTTATTAAAATGTACGATTTCAACACTTACGTAGACTGAACTATCATTTATGATAGGGCAACTACTATTTTTGTCTCAACATTTGCTGATACTTTTGATGGTTTGCCCCAACCCCGTTTTTTTCCATAGGCCCCCATTATTTATCTTGTGCGATTTTCTAAAACAGAAGGTTGCACAAGAATGCAACTATCACATTATAGCAGAACAGACTGTATAGGTATCTTGGCTGGGTCAAAGTTAATGTTTGTGATTGCCCTGTGCTTATTGTAAATTGGAAGGGCTCATTGATCCAATTGGCTTTCCTCATTCCAAAATTCACAGTCTTCTTATGTCAGACTTCAGGCCTGTCCTACACTCACTATTTTGAATGACTACTAGTTTTTGTTTGGTGCAGGTGGGCACATAAATGTTGATTGTTTATGTCTGACTTCTTGCTTTGGTGTTGTGTGGAATCAGGCCAAGGCAGGAGAAAGGGATTAATACTGAAACTGAAATTTGCTCAGAAATATCTTAGCGTTCCTTCCAGTTAGAGTTTGCTTCGGATTAGACACAACCCTAAATCTAAACAGCAAATGTCATTGTAATATGTAGATGATTCCATGTCTTGAGTCAGATCCTTGTCTGGTATTAAACAAAGTGGAGTAAGTAATAAGACCAGTTCAGAGACTGCACAATGAGAATAGCAAGTAAAATTATTTTGCCAACACTATGCTAGCTATAAATACAGATAATGAACTGGAGCAAGCAATGTTTAATACCTTTCGAATTTTATTCACCTTTACCCAATATTATTTTTAAGACTTAAATTGACTCAGTTTGAAAATCCTATGTTAAGTCAGTCGAGGTCTTTAAAAGAGGAATGGCTCCAAATATCAACTGTTAGTAAAATATTAGCTAATCCTAAATGCATAATACAACCTATCTATGCTCCATGCTGAAAAATGACAAGTTCCTCGAAAGTATGATTAAAATTCATTTTTGTCTGGCCAAGCGATTAAACTTAAGGCTCAAAGCTTTAGCATAGTGAGACATGATGAAATCTTCTCTGTTTGTGTTACACCTACGTCGATTCTTAAAGACATCGAATCGCGAGTCCAGTAACCACATCAAAGGATCCTCTTGTTTATTGACGTGCAGTTGATTAGCTGCAATCACAGTCGGGATTTGGCTTTGTGTTAAGCACCATGGTCAGCGCTAGTTTCTGAATTCGTGTAAACGAGAGCGAGATGCTTCGCTAATGAACTCATTGCAATCCTGCAATCTCATCAGCTATCAGGTGAAAAATGGTTCATTGTATCTCCACCGGATCTTTCGGGAGCGATCTAAAACTAGTTCCTGTTTAAGTCAAATCAAAATACTGCTGATGCTGGAATTCTGAAATAAAAACCACAAAATGCTGGAGAAACTCAGCAGTCTAGTCTCAATTTCCTCCATTTCCCACCATGGTCCCCTGCATTTTCGGCTGTTTCAAACCTTTATCCCTCAAAAGACGCAACGGTCACTACTTCAAAGCAATTCCATATTTCATCAATTTTTTTTCGCTTAACCGTAGTTTCGGTGTCAATTTTAAATTAGCAACATTCCACTGCTAACTCTTCAAATGGAAAAGTATTTCCCCCAGTAGCTTCATCAAATTATTTCGTAATTTAAAAATATATAGTTTTTTTTAAACTTCCTCTTGACAGCTCTGGTAAAACAGACGCAGCACCTTAACTTTCGCTTCATGAAGGAGGTTTTCTGTTCCTGATATTTGTGTGCATTCACAATCTTTAATGTCCTTGTTTTAAAAGCACACCCAAAAACGTAAATGAGGGAAAATCCTAATGAATTCGCAAATCATTCGCCCTTCCCAAACCTGGTGGATTCAAATTGGAGTTAAATGATAATAGCGTTTACTTGTTATCATGAAAGCTTCAAAGAGATTAGCCCTCTTGATGTATTCGTCAATCTTCGCTAGCTTTCTCCTTAGGTTTTCCTGTGAGGATTCAGCTAATAAACCTGCAACTTTTCTCAGTATAAGATGCAAAATTGACATGATGAAATGTTTGAAGCCTTATGCTGTTAGCGTAGCTCAGGTAGAGGTACTGGATGTAGCTGAGTTGAAAGGATCATTTCCAGACGTTTCGTCACCATACTGGGTAACATCTTCAGTGGGCCTCCAGGTGAAATTAACCTTCCAGCTCAGTGAGCAAACCTACATCCAGAGCCTTATGTTGTCCTAACAATTTATATATATATATATATATATATATATAGTGGGACATAGACATAACTGGCTTGATCAGAATGTATTATTATATTGTACCTAAAGTTAAATAACCTGCTAGACTACTTTAGAGGGCAGTTAAGAATCACTCAAGTTTGTTTGGGGCTGGAGTTGTAGATAAGCCAGACTGGATAAGGAAAAATTGCTTTCTGTCCCTAAAGGACACTAATGGACCATTTCAGGTTTTATGATAATCCAACAGTTTCATAACCATGGTTACCTGATGCTGCGGTGGTTATTAGCAGGGAAGGTATCCAGCAGATTCATACACAGGATGTCAGCAAAGCAAAAGGGCAATGGATCAAAATCATTCCCTGCTACCAAGCCCTTAAATTACATTACTTCATGTTGACTGCTTCCAAGAAAAAGATGTTAAAAATATTTAATAAATTATTCTTTGTAAGTAGGTTACTCAAGTACGGACAAGTGTTGAATATCATGGCAAGTAGATAGGATACAATAATAGCAATTGGAAGAAATGTGAAGCATTTAGCACTGCTGCCTCACAGTGCCAGGGGCCCAGATTCGATTCCCGCCTTGGGCAACTCTCTGTGTGGAGTTTGCACATTCCCCCTGTGTTAGTGTGGGTTTTCTCCGGGTGCTCTGGTTTCCTTCCACAATCCAAAGATGTACAGGTCAAGTGAATTGACCATGCTAAATTGCCCATAGTGTTAGGGGTAAATATAGTTTAGGGGACTGGGTCTGGGTGGGTTACTCTTCGGAGAGTCGATGTGGCCTTGTTGGGCCAAAGAGCCTTTTCCCATACTGTAGAGAATCTAATGTAATCTAAATAGCTCAGATTGATCACAAGAAACAGTGAAAATATAATACAGTTTATTATAGGCAAATATGTTTCATCCACAATGTATTGTCAGTTCAAGATAAAGGGATGTTGGACAGTACAGTTGAAATTGTTATAATATGGGGAGTTTTGAGGAAGTAAATGACAGGAAGGGCCATCTTCATAAGGCAAGAGTCTCAAGCTCCCTTTACAAATGCTGTCTTTGATGGCATTACATAAAGATAAACTGCTTACTTTGAATCAGGAACACTGCTGCATAAATTAAATATAGTATTGAAGTAGTCCTATGATAAAGAGGTATGCCTGCTTTGATTTGGAAGTCTACAATAAAGGTGCATGGACGACTTGCTAGGAGTCATGCTAATGAAGATAGAGCAATTGAGCCTGGCTGTTTTGGAATCCAATGGAAACTGTCAAATTTAGCTTTAAGCTAAATGGATAGAGATAACACAGTCAAGTGAATGAAGTCTCTTAGGTTAGTTAAACCAGAGCTAATACAGAAGAAAAGCAGTGTCACGATATTTATAACAATGTTTATATACAGGTTTACTGTTTTGCAAAGAATGTATGGAGACATCAAAATATTTGATAACTGCATCCACTGCAAACTAGAATATAAAGCATTGAGGTGATCTTTGCACCATTTTCAATAGTCTGATTTGCTGAAAAGTTCTGGGGTCATCACAATCAGACATATAAAAATGCCCTAAAATAGTTAATTGTTCAGCTGAAAATGATTCCTGCCAATTCAAACAGCTTGCAAGTCCTTCACAATTCAATTACAATGGAATGGGGATGGATCAGGAATGGTCAAGTTGTTTGAGTTGTTGATGTCTGTTTGATTCTGTGTGCTCTATGCCAAATCATCATGTAAGTAGCCATAAAGAAAAGATTGTGGCAGATTGAGCGCAGCTACATTGAAGTAACTAGTGCAATGTCAATAATTAACTCTGTCCCTTTCTGGATCAGCATTTTTATGGAGAATTGGCATGTATGAATTAAGAGGTGTGCAACTACTGAAAAAGTATTTCCAATTACTAATATCTTTCCATGCTGATTCGATTTATAAATCATTACAGTAGGATCTATGTAACTACACTCATCAGGTGCAGAATGCCTTCTGATGTTAGTTGTATTTGACCTATAATTGTGACCACAGTAATGAGCTTGCTTTGATTCATTACCTGAAATAGTGTAGCATCTTCCTCTCAGGAAGGTGGAGTCAGGATTATTCCTCTGAAATGCAGTGGATCACATCAATCAACATAAATCCACAATTGGTGTCATGATGTGCGATTTATAACAATGTAATCAATCAATATTGATTATCAGTCCGCAACTACAACTTAACAAATGTACAAGAAGTTTTCAATGGGCCTTGAGTGAAGCTAATTTGACTTTGTTTACAGAAACTGACAAATTAAACATCATTATTATCCCACAGCATAAAAATCCTATGGAAAAAAGAATCAAATATTTTGGAGCACACTCTAAAAGCTGCATAATCCATAATCCCACAAGACATTCACAACTTGTCCAGGGTTCCCAGACAAAAACTGTCTTATTGAAACTACAAAGAACCTGACCATCCAGATTTTGTATACTTGGTGCGACTCATCAAGTTTTTTAGGACATGTTAATCTCACAGATAGGTTTCAACTGCTTGAAACAAAAAAAAGGATCTGTTTGCATTGCCTGGATGCTCATGAATATTCGCCACGATAGGCTCACTGTGCATCAGTCAAAGCTGTTGCCAGTTGCCTACAAAGATTAGCAAGATTGGTCTGCAACAAAGTCTTCAAATAGAAAGTACATGAAGAATTCCACATCAGAGTTTACCACCCTGCCCCTAAATCAGTTTACATCACATTGTAATTTGACCATATCCTATATAACATGAAATCTGGTACTGCAGCTGGCTATGGAAACATTTTTTTGAAGAATAACGTGATCCACAAGCTTGTTATATGCTATCACTTTTCTTCACTTGTGTCATTCCTCAAGGCCAAATGCCATCAGGAAGGCATATTAAACAAATACCATTGGCCTACTTAACACAGCCTGACAAGAATGTACAATTACTAACAAATTTCTTCTATTGAACGTTAGGTATTAAATTCTGGGCAGCGGTTCCTTCAATGTGTATTTCCTGTTACTGATAGTATGCTGAATCCAAGACGTAAGTGAATCCAGATACAATATTCGTGGCTAAGTACTCATCCCAAAATGTCTAAATGAAACTGACTTTCAGACCAACATTATGACTCTTGTTGTCTCCCTTTATTTAGTAACAACCTAAAATAATGTCTGGTATGTTGCTAGCATATAAAAAATATGAATAGCCCTGACATTTGGGTTTCTATTATTATTGGAAATGCTACCAATAATAGTGTGGTCCCTTTAATGTCTGCCTGTCCCCTGCTATTGAGTTCAAACTTGTCCAGCAAGAAAGTGCTCTGGGAAACTGCTGAATAAAGCTAATTGTTTTGCCTGTGCATTTAAGAATTTAAATTGTTGTGGCAATTTTTACTAGTTATATTCACTGGACATCAAAACTTTTCAAGCCTAAGCAATTCTTGATCATTGCAGAAATTCATTTCCATTCGACATTCTGTTTGTATAAGAGAAAAAAACCTGAAATTATGAAATGAAAACAGAAAATGCTGGAACTTGTAGAATCCCAAGAGTGTGGTGACAGACCATTCGACCCATCCAGTTCACATCAATCCTCCCACCCAGGTCCACTCCCCTACCTTTAAAACCTGGATTTCCCATGGCCAATCTATCTAACCTGCTCATCCCTGGACGCGATAGGTGATTTAATATGGCCAATCCACCTAACCTGCACGTCCTTGGACTGTGGTAAGAAACTGGAGCATCCAGAAGAAACCCACACAGACGCTGGGAGAAGGTGCAAACTCCACACAGTTGCCATAAACTGGAGACAGTCTAATAGCTTCCTTGGATGTAATTTTTCAATTGTGATAATGGGCCTCACCTAAAATACCAACTTTTCCCACTCTTACAGAAATTGGTTAGCTTGATTTTTTTTTACATGTGCTTATAGTCTGGAGTTTGCCGAGTCACCTCATTATCTAGTTCTGAAAGGGCAACAGAATTAAATATGTCCAATGATTGGACAGCTTCCTTTCAACAAACTTCACGTATTTTAGGATTACCAAAATTAATCTTGTTTAACATTTATTATAGGTTTGCTTTGAAACTAATTTTGAATATGCCTTCATTATTACAAAATGTTGTTCACTTTTAGATTGGGAATGTTCGGCTCTCACTGCTTTTGGTTCCAGGCAATTGATGAAGAGCGCCGATAATGATGTGTAAAATGGTAAATACTCATCGATCCGATAGTTATCCCTCATGTTACTGCACGGATCGATTTCCGGCTCTGATTGATCAGCGCTGAGGAAAATCATTCGCCCGAGCCAACCCAGTTTGAGAAGAGGAGGAACTTCTACCGTATGGATCAAAAATAAACGCACTTTAATTTTTCCATTGTTATTTTTATTGAACTTTAATAAAACATTTCAGATTTTTAAAAAATCATACTATCTGTGAAATTGTGAATCATTGAAAAAAATCAGGAGTTAGTTAGGTGAACTGGTTATGGTAAATCCATGAGTGTTAATGTATTTCTGAATTATATACACAGTACCAATCCCCATTACCTTTCTATACAAAGTTGTGATTACCAATCCCCATTACATACCAATACAAAGTAATATTTCCGATAGGTGTACACTACTAGATTGAAATGTGTACTCATTTGTCTCATTTAATGAGCTCTTATTCTGTTTGATTGATTGGAAAATAAATATTACAATATCTAAGTGCTTGAGATATGGGATAATGCCGATGTCTCCAAGTAGGTGGAATTGTGTAAAGTCAATCTCCCATGACCACCTCTCTACACGTCTTCAAGGGATTGGTATTTACAATAACTGATTAACACAGAACCCTTGCCTATTGCAGATGGAGCGAATTGGCCGAAGGATATGAGTTTTTTCACCACTCTAAGAGGGTCCTGTACTTGCAAAAATAGGCGATACCTTTGGGCCAACCTTTTGTCAGTCGGAAAGCAATACTGTCATACGCGTGGCTTCTCGCTCGCTCTTTGCCATTCTCAGAAAACCTCTTGCCTCCCAGTCTTTCTTTCATTTTGATCCCTGAGCAACAGCACTGAGTGGAATGTCGTTTTGTGATGTAATGCAAGGCTGTTTGGCTACTCCCAATGTCGGTGCATTTGTAAGATTATGACAGTCTTCTATACAAAACGTCGCAAAATCCTATAAAGCAATAGCATAGTTCTGCCTCATGATGCAATCTTCTAGCCACTCCTTGAGAAACCTCGCCGAACATGATGGAGCAGGATGTTCAATTGGTATTGAAAGAGATCGATCTTGAGAGGAGTTGTAAAGGATTATTATGAAACAACGCAGCGACACCGTACATCATTGCAATGGTCATGGGAAATACTTCCGGACACACTGAGTTGCCCGTTCCTTTATAGTTTATTCGACGCACTAACAATATTTAGGAACAGTAGGTGCTGCAACATTCAATGCTTCTGGGCGGCGTTGGTTGAACAAGATGCAGAATGTGCAATAAAGCAAAATTTTAGGAAAAAAATACTTTTGCGACACAACGCCAAACTCAAAAGTAATGACGTGTCACTGATCGTGCAAACGAGAATAATGCTATGTGTGCGATAACTTGAAAGTATTACGTTATATTCCTGAAGGGCTAATGCCCGAAAAGTCGATTCTCCTGCTCCTTGGGTGCTGCCTGGCCTGCTGTGTTTTCCAGCATCACATTTTTCAACTCTGGCTTCCAGCATCTGCAGTCCTCACTTTCTCCTAGTATTACGTTGGTAGTCATGTGTAACTCTTTTGACTAAATTCACAACTTTGTCCAAAAGCCATTAGTTTCTTTTCAAGTCCAAAAATGGAAGTTAATCATTTTGTTAGGGACGTGTAGGAAAACTATAATCTTTAATATTCTCGTTCTTTTGGACATAGAAAACCCCTCAGCATTTTCATCATCTTTCTTCCTTCAAACCTCTAAAGTCCACTATTTTGTTTTCAGGTTAATAAACATTTGAAGAAGCCAGTGTATGTTTATCTCAAGTGAGAGTGTGTGTTTGACACTCGCCTTTTTTTTGTAAAATAAAGAGAATTCCATAGGTATGCCCATTATAAAAGCGGTTCTGACATAATCAAAGTGTGAAATGTTTGATTTCCTTGAAGTGGTCTTACTACAGACCAAGTGGATAGATGTTCGTTTTAAAAGTAATGGGAAATCTTTGTTTTTATTACAGATTGCTGTTAAACTCACACAAAGTATGAAACACCACAACATCCCATTGGATCCATTCTGTAAATCCTTCCAAAATGTCGGTTTGCACTGTTGTGGACTTCTGTAAGAATATAAATAACCACAGGTTAGGGACATAGAATTGACCCTCCTCCGGGGCATTAGCATCTCCTCATTATTGCGGGATCAACAGAAGACACTACCTGCCATCTTTTTTTCTCTGCAGGCTGTGTGTCATCTCAGACACAGAGACAAGCATCTGGGTTATTCAGCGAGCAGTGTATCAACAGATAATTGTTCTGATCTTGACAGTGTTTTGATTGGCTTGCTATTACATCATAGCTACAATCACTGATGTCTGGAACATGTTAGGATTTGGCCAGAATATATCTGTATGAGCCCATCGCCTATATACTGGAGATGTGGCCGTGTGTTTTTAGCTAATTAAAGGGACAATGTTGGTGAAGGAATTTACTGTATTAGTTTGAAAAAGGAACAGGATCGTTTGCAGCTATAGGTTGATAGGATGCAGACATTTCAGGCAGCACAATTGTGGAAATAAACAATGTCTATTGCCTTATCCAGAATACTTTGCTGGGATCTTTTAAAATGCATCCTACATTAATAGATTAAAATGACAGATATGTATCCTCAAAGCTCCCATTAGGTACATTGAATTTATGGTATAGTTGGTCCATTTGAAAAGACACTTTCAAAGATGTTGGCATATACAATGTATTCAGCGAATCTGCATATTTTGACACTAACACGTATTTTCCTCTGTTTGTTTAATGGTAGGTATCGCCTCTTCGTAAATCCGAACGACCCTATCGCTTCATGACATGATGTATATTAAAGACCTTCTCAGATTTCTCTAGTCGTCACCAGCAAGTAATTTGGAGGGTGCGCTATTTTGGGAGCATTTTGGTGCTGCAGATGCAGACGCTAACGCAGCGAGAATGTTAAAAGATTTGAGCTGCTGGTGACTCAGCTATCTCTCCTTGGTCGTTGTGTTTTAATCACGCCGGATTACTTTCCTCTTTGGAACCGATTTCACGTAGTTTCAGCAGCTGGATCTAACGGCGTTCGATTGCCGGTGTGACTGTCAGTCTAGCACGGTAAGTCATGGTCCATTCATCACCCGAGCATTTGTTTAAAATGAAAAACCAGAAATGTGCCTAGATATGTCTGTGTATGCAGCTCGGTCGCCGTGGTTTAGTTAGGATTTACATTTTTATTTTTTTTAAATCAAACCTGGATTTGGATAATGGTGCTGGCAGAGTGTATTTATCGCGATCTCCATATCTCCAAATAATACATGTGCTGTGGGGTCTAAGGCGACCCGGTATTCATTAACTTCCAGTCCCTGTATCTGGCGGTCTCGTTGTCACTATCTACGGCGCTTTCTACCTTCGTTTGGGATAATGGCTGAAAGTAGAAGCCGCTTCATGCCTTCCTAATGTTCTGCCTCTTACTGAAAATCGGGGCAGGCCTTTAATCATCATGCTTCTGAGGCTGAAACAGAGCTTCCCATTGCGATGTTCACGGTCTTTAGTTCCAATTCAGCAAGCGGCGAGACTTCTTTTGACTTTTAAAGGGGCATTGACAACAGTAAGGTCTGGCCAGTTAAAAGAAATTCCTGTTGTGATGAGACGTACTGGGGATGTGATATCGTGCTTTTCACTTTACAATGTTCTCTGCGTCTGTATACCGAACTTCCAGTGGAGTCACTGTACAGAAACCAAGTGAGGGGAAATTCTAAGCATTCTTTTACTTCACCTAGCCTAGCTATAAAACTCTGACCAATGTTCTGGCATTGGTTTGTTAACGAGAGGGTTAAAGCAATGGCTATTACCTCGCAGGCACAAAAAAAGCCAACAGCTGTCTTTTTAATGCTGTGTCAAAAGATAATCAAATTGAAGTAACAAAACCTTGATATGCTGATTGGTGGAATTGTCTTTTCAAAGCAAATTATTGCAATTACATTGTATATGTTAACCCAATTGTTTTCAATCATAGGCCTCACTGAAATTCTCTTACATTTACAGTAATTAAGTCAGGCTTGATCCATTACCAGTAATTCCCCCAAATCATAAGGGATCAATTCCACTTCTGCATAATACTTTTAGTGGGTTTCTCATCTGTAGAAGTCTTCATCACTAAGTTTTATATTGTATTCACCAAAATCTGCCTACAAGCACTTTCCAGCAGGGATTGATGAAGAGGAAACACAAATAAGAATTGTAACTATTTCATCTGTGCCACCACCCTCCCCACCAAAAACAGAAGTGTTGATAATAGCTCTTACACTGTCTACCCCAGTTGAGATCAGCTAATTTCACATGGAGCAGACAGCAGACCATCCTTATGTATATCTCACCTTTGAATGGAGCAGTTCCATTTGTTATTTCAGATTCAATCTTTATTTTTGAAAAGTATTCTTATTTTATGAATATAGCTATAAATGTGCACTTGACTGTGACATGAGCTTCTGAACACATAGTCATATTACCACCCAGACTGTCCACATCAACCAGCATAACATCATTTGTTTGCTCCTTCCTTAATTCGTTTGTGGTTGAATTGCTTCATCTGTGCTTTTGACAACCTTCACTTCAACCGTTTCAGTCCTACCCTGGAGAGCCTTCCATTCTCCATAAACTGGTTCTCTGCCAAAATTCTAATTATCTGCAATATCCTAATTCACACTTAGTCCTGTTCACCCATCTCACTGATGACATTTGCCCCCAGTCTGACAATGTCTCAGATTTTAATCTTTAATCCATTGTTTTCAAATTCCATTTATGCCTTCAACCCTTTCTGACTTTGGAACCTTTTCCAATCATACAATCAACTAACATCTCTTTGTTCCTCTAATCCTGGTTTATTAAATGTCTCTAATTCAATTTGTTCATCTTCAACTTGTGCCTTCAATTACCTAAGCCCTAAGTTTTGGAAATTGAATCCCTGAACCTCTCCACCTCACTACCTTTCTATCTTCCTTTAAGATGTTTAAATGTAACAGTTCCATCATTTTTTTATCATTTAATATCCTTATTTGGATCAAATATTGTTTGAAAACACTCCAGTGAAGCACCTTGTAATATTCTATTAGCTTGAAGGCACCACATAAACACAAATTGTTGCTGTAGATGTTATCTTAAAATGCAAACCTCACTTTTCCCTTGCTTCTTCAATACATTTTACTTTACAAAATCAATGATCAGAGATAGAAAGGTTTAATTTTCTTTTCCTACTACTAGGCTCTATTGATATGAAAGTAGCTGCATTCTGAAACTGTTAAAATCAATAATGTGAAGAGTTAGTATTATAACTATGACAATATGGATTTAAAAAGTGTGGCTTTTGCTGGAACTAATAAAAATCTGATTATATAGTAAATAAAGTTTCATGCAACAAACTTTACATTGAAATCTTAATGCTTATTCTAAATTTAATGTGTTTATCCCTTATTTCATTCAGTAATACCAATTAGTGACATATTGACTCAGTTGATAGGCTCCATAAGACTTAGGAGCAAAAATTAGGTCCTTTGGCCTGTTGAATTTACTCTGCCAATCATGGTTGATAATTTTCTCAACCCCATTCTCCTGCATTCTCCCCATAACTTTTGATGCCCTTAACAATCAAGAATCTATCTATTGCTGTCTTAATTATATTCAATAACCTGGCCTCTGCAGCCTTCTGTGGAAATGAGTTCCACAGATTCACCACTCTCTGGCTGAAGAAGTTTCTCCTCATCTCCATTCTAAAGGTTCTTCCCTTTTACTCTAAGGCTGTACCCTCAAGTCCTATTCTTTCCTGCTAACGGAAACATCTTCCCAATATCACGCTATCCAGGCTTTTCAGTATCCTGTATGTTTCAATCAGATCCCCCCCATATCCTTCAAAACTCCATCGTGTATAGTCCTAGAGTCCTCAAACATTCCTCATATGTTAAGCCTTTTATTCCCAGGATCATTCTTGTGAATCTCTTCTGGAACCGCTCCAGGGCCAGTGCATACTTCCTGAGACATGGGACCCAAAATTGCTCACAATATTCTAAATGTGGTCTGACCAGAGTCTTATAAAGCCTTAGAAGTACATCCCTGCTTTTATATTCTAGTCCTCTTGAAATAAATGCCAACGTTGCATTTGTCTTCCTAACTACTAACTCAACCTGCAAGTTAGCCTTAAGAGAATCCTGGACTAGGACTCTTAAGTCCCTCTGAACTTTCTTCCCATTTAAAAAACAGTCTATGCCTCTATTCTTCTCCCAAAGTGCATGACCTCACACTTTCCCACACTGTTTTCCATCTGCCATTTCTTTATTCACTCTCCTAACCTGTCTAAATCCTTCTGTAGGCTCTTCAAGTCCTCAATACTACCTGTCCCTCCACCTATCTTTGTATCATCTGCAAACATAGCTAGAAAGCCCTCAGTTCCTTCATCTAGATCCTTAATGTATAAAGTGAAAGGTTGTGGTCCCCCATCAACCCTTGCAGATCTCCGCTGGTCATTGGCTGCCTTTATGAGAAGGACCCTTTTATCCCCAAACTCTGCCTTCTGCCAGACAGCCAATATTCTATCCATGCTAGTATCTTGCCTTGGACACCATGGGCTCTTATCTTACTCAGCAGCCTCCTGTGTGGCACCTTGTCAAATGCCTTCTTGAAGTCCAAGTAGATAACATTCATTGGCTCTTCTCTGATTAACCCAGAGATGGGGAACCTTTTCATGTTGGAAGGCCACATTATGTTAGTTGTAATCTAATAAGACCACATCCAAGAAACTTCAATTGTATATTCTTCTAAATTCACATTTTTTAAATTGTGGTGGTCAGTCTGTGAGAATTATTTAGTTGAATTTTCTTTTACTCTCTGGTATTTTAAATACATTCATTTTAAGATTAAAATAAAAATAATAACGGACGATAAAAAACATATTAATAAAAGATTTTGTTCTGCAAAATTTGAATTCATTCAAATGGCCAACACAATGGCCTAGAAGGCCACAGGTCCCCCACCCCTGGTCTAACCTCATATTACCTTCTCAAAGAATTCTAACAGATTTGTCAGGCATCACCTCCCCTTAATGAAATCATACTGATTTTGCCCTATTTTACCATGCAGTTCCAAGTATTCAGAAATCTCACCCATCACTTTGGACTCCAAAATCTTATCAACAATTGACTAATTGGCCAGTAATTTACTATCTTTTGCCTTACTCCCTTCTTAATTAGCCATTTTCCAGTCCTCTGGGACCTTCCCTGACTCCAGTGATTCCTGAAAGATCACCACTAATGTCTTCACTATCTCTTCAGCTATCTCATTCAGAACTCTGGGTGTAGTCCATCTGGTCCAGATGATTTATCTACCATCAGGCCATTTTCTAGCACCTTCTGCTTGGCGATGACCACCATACTCACCTCTGCTTCTTGCCTCTCTTGAATTTTTGGGATGTTACTCATGTCTTCCACTGTGAATACTAACACAAAAGTACTTGTTCATTTCTTCTACCACTTTTTTGCTTCCCATTCCTACTTGTCCAGCATCAATTTCCAGCAGCTCAATATCCATTTTCGCCTCTGATTTACCCTTAGTATATCTAAAGAAACTCTTGCATTCTTCTTTTATGTTACTGGCTAGCTTAACCTCATATTCAATTTTCTCCCTCCTTATTTCTTTTTTAGTTGCCCTCTGTTGGTCTTTGGCTCAACTTACAATGTAGGTTCAAACCCCATTCTTCAACTTTCGCACATAATCTAGGCTGACATTCTACTGCCACCAAAAACTGCTGAATTGTTGGAATCATTATAATTTGAACAAGGAAGCTAAGTCCCAACCCGTCTGCTGCATCTAGAATTTCCACTGGGTCTATTTGAAGACAAAGGATATATCATGACCAACATTTTTTTTCCCAACACAACCAAAAAAACAATGATCTGCTATTGCTGTTTATGGGACTCCGCTATGCATAACAACATCAACAACTTGCGTCCATATAATGCCTTGAATGTCATTGAGTCTCAAATAACTTCACAGGAACTTCATAAAACATTTGACACTAAACCATGCAACAACAGGTGACCAAAGTTTTGACCAGAGGTAGATTATAGGAGCATCTTAAAGGAAGAATGAGAAGGAAAGGAGTGCAGAAGTTTAGAGAGGAAACTCCAGAGGTGAAGACTTTGACAGCTGAAATCAATAACAAGAGTAGTTGGTAGCTAGTTTTGAGAAGATTTGTAGCTCGGGTTGAGATTTTGGATGCAGGTTTGCTCACTGAGCTGGAAGGTTCATTTCCAGACGTTTCGTTACCCTACTAGGTAACATTTTCAGTGGGTGTCAGGTGAAGCAAAGCTGAAAATTCCTGCTTTCTATTTATATGTTTGGTTTTCTTTCGGTTGGTGATGCCATTTCCTGTGGTGCTGTTATTTCCTGTGGTGTAGTCACTTCCTGTTCCTTTTCTCAGGGGGTGGTAGATGGAATCTACTCGATGTGTTTGTTGATAGAATTCTGGTTGGAATGCCATGCTTCTAGAAATTCTTGTGCGTGTCTTTGTTTGGCTTGTCCGAGGATGGATGTGTTGTCCCAGTCGAAGTGGTGTCCTTCTTCATCCGTATGTAAGGATACTAGTGAGACAGGGTCATGTCTTTTTGTGACTAGTTGATGTTCATGTTTGTCTACTACATTGGACAAACAGGCAGAAAACTAGCCACCAGGATACATGAACACCAACTAGCCACAAAAAGACCCTGTCTCACTAGTATCCTCACATACGGATAAGGAAGGACACCATTTCGACTGGGACGACACATCCATCATAGGACAAGCCAAACAAAGACACACACGAGAATTTCTAGAAGCATGGCATTCCAACCAGAACTCTATCAACAAACATATCGAGTTAAACCCCATCTACCACCCCCTGAGAAAAGGAACAGTAAGTGACTACACCACAGGTAATAACATCACCACAGGAAATGACATCACCAACCCAAAGAAACCCAAAACATATAAATAGAGAGCAGGAATTTTTTAGCATTGCTTCGTCTGAGGCCCACTGAAGATATTCCCTAGTACAGTAACGAAACGTCTGGAAATGAACCATCCAGCTCGGCGAGCAAACCTGCATCCAAAACAGTAGTTGGTCTTAGTAAAGGAATCTATTAATTGTAATGCACTTTAGGATATGCCAAGATAAATGTCAACACAGCATTTCCTTCATGTATATTTTATAACTTATTTAAAGCTAATCTGGATACTGACACCATTCTAATGTAAAGTAAGAGTACACCAATATATTTTTAACAGAAAGAATTTCTTGGTGCAAGACAGGAAAGATCTGATCCTCTATCACTTCCTGTGGCATAGAAAGCTGTCAATGTTTAGTTTGCAGAACAAAACTAAAATGTGAACATGATGATTTAAAGAAGTCCACAAGACTTAACTGTAAGGATGTTTTATTTTCTCTTGCATAGTTTGCCTTTATTTTTATTTTTTTTAATATGGTGACAATACCCTGTCATGATTTTCAAAATAAAGAGAAGTAGGGAGTAACAAAACATAGATAAATACACATTCACCATGTGAAAAAGAACAGTTGCTCTCTTAAACCCAATTCTTCATGACATGAATCAGCCACTTAAATTTTATTTCACCGTACATGAGATGGCAGCTGTGGCTCAAAGCTATTATTCCACACAACTGGAAATGGCATCCATGCTTCTAAACCTTTTTCATATGACTGCAAGTCTTATTAATGACATAACAATACAGACAATAGCCTTTATTATGCTCTCAGACATTTAATTTAAAAATATCCACAATTCCACAAATTGAAAATCATTATACAGATAAAAACACAGTATGTATTTGTTGATAGGAACTGTTCTTTTAATTAGGTTGAATCTCATTACATCTCTGAAAAACATTTGAAAACAGTTGAATGCTCTGCACATGAAATGCATTATTTGAAATATAGTGATGTTTGTTGTATAAGTAAATGTGAGTAAAAGAAAGAAATGACTAATTAAGCAACATGTCATCCTTCCACAGTTTTGTGAATAGTGATCCCAATGGAAAATGGAGAGGGCATAATTCTGAATTTGTTAGATCAACAACGTAATAATTTAGTGCTCTAGATTTATGCCTGTTTCAATCATTATTGTTTTAAATTAGATTTTTCACATAAGTGAATTAGTCAATGATGTACAAATATGCTGATTTTATTAAAGTATATTCTATTAACATATTACTAAAGTATTAAGTAGATTGCCAATGGAATTGAATTGATGTACTTTAGTGAAATCATAATATGTATTTCTAAAATGAAAGTCTTAATTTTGCTTTTAGCGTGTTATTGTCTGTATAGGGAATAGCATAAAAGAGACATCTGAATGAACTAGAAAGGTCAGTCACAATTTATACTGGACTGTGCTGCTTCGACCTAAGTGAACCATAGTATAATTCGAAGAAACAAAATATTCATTTTCATACTGTGAAGGTGTACTCTTCTTTCTGTTGCTTTCTATTTCTCATTTTCAAGAACAAAAATCAGTACACAATCCCTTTGCAACTTTGCCAAAATTGATAGAACCTTTTGAGAACCGTCACTTATTATCCCTGTGATTCTCTCCCTGATCTCTTCCAATTGGGTTATAGCTTTATGGATGCCAGCAGCACTCTGATAGCTCTCCAAAGTGGCTGTTTTTCATCCAGGTGGTGATCTCTGAAGATATTTTAGCTTTGAAGAGCAGGAGACTCTCAGGACAACCTGCCCAGCCCATTCATGTTCTTGTCCATAGTTTCGGTAAGGATGATTGGATAGCATTCATAAGAGGAATACAGGCAAATTATTTCTTTTTGGTTTACCCCATTCTCGGCCCTCAGTTACCCAAGCCAATTGTTACATTTGAATCACTAGCCTATTGTAAATTCTCTTAGTCAGCACAGAAAAGGAATCATGTCTTTATCTCCATTTCTCTCCCCCAGCTCCTCCCAAATACCAACTCACAACCCAATCTATTAGCTGTTAGAATAACCCAAAAGTTGTTTCCACTAACAATGTGTTCTGATATATTTTCTGGTATATCTGCTCAGAAGAAGACATACATGTTGCTAAAACATATTCATATCTAATATATAACTTTTTTTAGTTACTCACATTTAAAATCTTCTCCATTGATTATGTATATCAAATTTATGCAAACACAGAAACATAGAAAATAGGTGCTGGAGTAAGCCATCAACCCTTAAAACCTGCTCCACCATTCAATACAATCATGGCTGATCATCAACCTAACAGGGGTTCCTGTTTTCTCCCCACACCCTCTGATCCCTTTAGTCCTATGAAAAACACCTAACTCCTTCTTGAAAGTAATCAGTGTTTGGTGTCAATTGTTTTCTGTGGAAGAGAATTCCACAGGCTTACCACTCTCTGGATGAAGAAATTTCTCATCATTTCATTACTAAATGGCCCACCTCTTATTCATAGATTGTGACCCCTGGTTCTGGGCTCGCTGGTCATCAAGAACATCTTTCTTGCATTTACCCTAAGTAGCCCTGTTAGAATTTTATAGGTTTCTATGAGATCTCCCTAATTCTTCTAAACTCCAGTGACTGTAGTCCTGAACAATCCAGTCTGTCTTCGTACATCAGTCCTGCCATCCAGGAATCATTCTAGCAAATCTTTCTTGTACACCCTCCATAGCCACAACATCCCTTTTCATTTGTAAATCTTTCCTCATAAATATGCATTTATTTGTAGTAGCAGCAAGCTTTTAGGAAGGCTAATGGAAAGTTAGCCTTCATCACAACAGGATCTAATTTCAAGTGCAGTGCAATCTCGCTTTATTTGCATAAAAGCTTGGTTAGATTTGACCAGAAGTGATATGTGCAGTTTTGGTATCCTTACCTCAGAAAGGATATTATTTCTACAGGGAGAGTTAACCAAGGGTTCACCAAACTTGTTTCCATGATGGCAGAATTATCCAATGAAGACAGATTGAGCAAACTGGGCCTGTATTCTCCAGCATGTTGAAGAATGAGAGGTGATCTAATTGAAACCTGAAGAATACTTAATGAGATAGACAGAGTAGATGCAGGTAAGATGTTCCTCCAAGTTGCAGAATCTAGAACCAAGGGGTATAATTTAAAAACAAGGAAAATGCCATTTAGGATTGCTAAATTTGTCCTGGGTGTTAACTGTCAGTAAGTGGAGAGAAGTAAACTATCATGGGGAGGCGAAAGCCTTGTGGCATTTTTGCTGGAATGTCAATCTGGAGGCCCAAGTTATGTTCTGGGTACCTGGGTTCAAATCCTGCCACAGTAGAAGGTAGAATTTGAATTCAATTTTAAAAAATCTGAAATCAAGATCTGATGATGGCGATGATGATGACCATGAAACCATTGTCAATTGTTGGTTTGCTAATGTCCTTTAGGGAAGGACACTGCCAGCCTTTTCTGGTCTGGTCTACATGTAACTCCAGACCCACAGGAATGTGGTTGACTCTTAACTTAGCCTCTGAGTAATTAAAGATTAGCAGTAAATGCTGGTCCAGCCAGTGATGCCCTCATCAAATGAATTTAAGAAAAGCGATTCATCTCTGTTTCCTTTCATAAGATTAATGTTATAATTTAAGTTGTTGTGCAAGAAAGATGGTGCAACAACAGCTTCCTCTCCCAAATGAATTGTCCATCACTAAGATACTAATCACTCAATCAGCTCTGCTGGGCAGAATGTGCCATTCATGTGCTCAACACCACAGTCTCAAAGCAACTGTTCTGCTCAGAATGCAGTTCTGGCAGGAGACTCTCAGGACAACAATGAAAATCCTTTTGGGATGTAGCTGAGCAGCCCTGACTAAGTCATGAGAGTTCTTAATTGTGGAGAAAATCCATTCAGAAAGGCACTGAAAACATTCAGACACTTTATTGGGGAATGTAAAAATGAGGAAGTCAAGGAATCAGTGAGAACACATAAAGCTTCAAACAGGTCATTCACCCCACTGTCCCAGCACCACCTGTCCTCTATTCAACATAGTCTTGCACATTGGATTTATCAGTCATCTCAGAACCAGACTGAAAGTAAATCATACTAAATCCCAAAGGACTGCCTGAGAAGAAGAAGTTATCAGCACAGGTTATATTCTTTATGTTTAAATATTATATATCACATCCTATTTCAAACATTTAAATGCATGTGATACACATTTTAATCTGCATAATGTAGATATTAGTTGGTTATTTAACTTGGAATTGTGAAAACGGAACAAGAGAAAAGGAGCATCAATTGTGTTATTCTCAAGAAAAACTAGAGGTTGATATTATATTTTTTCCTAAGATTTATGCGTATGTGGAATAGGCTCTCAAATAAAGTAATTCATTTTATAACGACTGTACATCTTTAATAAAGAACTAAAGGAATGATTAATTGAATTAGACAGTAAGCACAGATAGGGATCTATGAATGTTCAACAGAATGCCATGATTTCAGTGTTTCTGGAACAATGAAAGATAAACAGCTAATAATGAAAAATGAAGCCAGTAAGATTAGATCTGCTGAAGTTCCATTTGACTCATTGTTGATGACAATGGGGTGAAAGTTTGCAGAAATATTTATCAGAAAATTGGATATCTTGATACAGCCCACTTTTATTTTATACAGAAATGAAACTTTCTATAAAATATAGAAGGCACCAGCATCATGAAGTGCCCACCCAATGTTTCTCTGACAGTTGACCATTTTTCAGTGTCAGTTGAAAATCAGCCCGTCTGGCTGGTTTAAACATATAAATATCTTTGGCAAACCTAAAAGTGATAACATTTAGATCAAATAAGTTCCTACCAATATGGAATTTAATTCACTCCTTGAGAGTGGGCAATGACCACAGAATTGTGAGGGAATGCAGGGTGAAGTGCCCATTGCCTTTCTGACACCACCAATTAAATTAGGGGTGGGGAAGATCAAGGCTGCCAATATGAAGCCCACAAATGTTCAACTAAGGGCATCATCCTGCTTACTACTGTTTTTGTACCTGTTATAGGAAGTCTACATTGCCACATGGGAGATCACACAGTAAGAGCTTTCAAATAATGTCATGGTATCTTTTATATTGGAAAGGACAGATGCGCCCTCGGTTTAGTATGTCATCCTAAAGGTAGTACCTCTAACAGTCCAGCACTCTGTCATCATGGCACTGGAACATCACCTTGAAATTTATGTTCAAGTCCTGGAATGAAACCTCACTCCACAACCTTCTAATTCAGGTGCTAGAGTGTGATTAAGTGAACCTTGGCTAACATTATGGGAGGTGGGAGAGGAAAAGGTGCAACCTCAGACCATCTGCATTTTGAAAGTGAGAAATAATTGTGACATGATGGGGAAGTGCAATGTGAGATAGAGAACTAGGTCTAGGGGTGACATCATTTTTGATGGTTCCAGGCCAACCCCTCTGCTGGCCATGGCCTCAGTCATGATGTCGAATACTATTTCCTCCATTGTGGCGAGGAAATGCAGCAGTGACTGTCCCCTCCTTCGGTATTGCTGCTTGTATGTATGACCTTATTCTGCAGGAAAGGATTTGGTGCATCATTGAGTCAGATGCAATGTGTTTGGGTGATGTGCTTGTCATGGCGGAATAAATAGTAATGTGTGTTATGAATAAGTTTAAAAGCAAAAGAATTGGAGCTGAAGTAAACCATTTGATCCCTCTATCCTGCTCCGCTATTCATTAAGACCATGGCTGATCAGTGTGTCAGGGTGGTATAAAGCTATAAATATAAAGACTTGTCATCGTTGACAGAGATTATTCCTTGAAAAGTCAAGGAAAGTGATGAATTAATCAGTATGTGAAGCTAGTGGTTGAGTTGATATAGCATTTAAAGATGCATTCACTAACCTTAAGCACTCATGTCATCACTAAACTTAGGCACTGCATCTAGGTCCGTGATGCTACATTGATGGCATTGACCATGATAGATATCTGCTCCTACTGCAGTGTCTAATCAAAGAGCTTCCTGTGTATAAGGGTTCTCTCTACTCTTGGGTACATCCTGCAACAAGGACTGCAGTACTGCACAGATAACCTTGGGACATGCTCATTGTTAAAATGTGTCAATCTCATAGCTTTCTCTGAATCAGGCTGTCAGACTAACTAAGAAAAGCTTCCAGTAGCAGATCCAATCAAAATACCTCTTTAAGGTTGGTTTTCTAAGATTTATGATGTTATAGATTACCCAGAAAAAAAGGGAGAAGTTGATAAGTCATAAGCCATTTTAAAGTACAGGGTGACCCCCGTATCTGCAGGTCCTGTTACCGTGATTTCAGTTGCCCGTAGTTTACCACAGCCTGAACGTATTACAGGGAACATTGCAGAACCAGTGACCAGGAGGCTCTGGGAAGGCAAATTTTCCATTTAAATGAATGGGTTAGCTACTATGTGTGGTTTCGGGCTTTCGCACTAAGTCTTGGAGCATATCACCCACGGGTATGCGGGGACTACTGTAGTTTATAAAGAAACAACGGTTTAGATATGATACATATACTAAAGACAGAAAAAACCTATGACCACAAAAAGGAGAATAGTTTGCTGTCAAACAGATACAATAAGTACAGTGATACTGAATTAAAAGGATGTCAACAACAGTCTCATGCACTATTTCTATCCCATCTTGCTACTCACTTTGAATTTCAGAATTGAATTATGTTTCTGACACTGGCACTATATTTAAACCTCTGTTGTGCACTTGGATAAGTATTGTCAGTCTGGAGTTGTCCTGCATGCCTGTACATGTTGAAAGGGGAAATCCTCCCCCAGCTTTGTGGGCATGGTCTTGACAGCCTGATCTGCAGGTAGGATTTTATCTTCCCACAGGATTAGCAGTGGAAATGACAGCACACTGCACCAGCCTGTTCCAAGGTTGACACCCATGTTGAAGCAGTCTCAACCATCTGGTGTAATGCCCAGCACTGAAGGAAGAAAGTCAATTTTCTATGCCACTCCAGCATAAGTGCCAATATAATCACACGAGAGATGATGCATGTGCGGTTTACCAGGATTCTGCCTGGGCTGGAGCGTTTGAGAAATAATGGAAGATTGGATGAGCTTTGGTTGCTTTCCTTGGACCAGCGAAAGTTAAGAGAGGAACTAACAGAGATGTATACGATTATGAGGGGCTTAAACAGAAGTTTTCCTCCTCTCTCTACAAGAATCTCAGGGAGTCCCTCTCCCACTGCAACTACTTTCTCCCCACCCCCACCCTCCTCTAGCTTATCTCTCCACGCTTCAGGTTCACTGCCTTTATTCCTAATGAAGGGCTTTTGCCCAAAACATCGATTTCACTGCACCTTGGATGCTGCCTGAACTGCTGTGCTCTTCCAGCACCACTAATCCAGAATCTGGTTTCCAGCATCTGCAGTCATTGTTTTTACCTTGTTGATTTTAACCCTACTGCGAATCCTCTTGCAAGGATGCCTGCCTTGAAGAAGTTCTCCTCCTCTCTCTACAAGAATCTCCCACTGCAAATATTTTCTGCAGTCATTGTTTTTACCAGGGTGAATAGAAAGGCATTCTTTCCATTTGCAGATGGATCAATAGCCCAGGGACATTGATTTAAGGTTCTAAGTAGGATGCTAAGAATTTTTTTTAAGTCAAGAGAGGAGTGTGAGCTGAACTTCATTGCTTGAAAGGGTGATTGAGACAGAAACCCTTACAACATTTAAGCAATAGCTAGTTATTCAATTCCACAGACTCCAGGGCCAGAGGCCAAAAGCTGGAAAATGGGGTGAGGGCTGACAGATCTTTATTGACCTGGCATAGACGATGAACTGAATGACCTCCTTCTGTGCTATAAGTATCTGTGAGCCTTTTCAAGTTTAGAAATGTTGTGTTTCAAACTCTGTGTAAGAGCTATGTTCTTGGCACAAATAACAGACCTACACAGTCCTGTTTGTCAATCTAGAGACCTTTCTTCATAAGAGTGAGGGAGCTGTTCTTATCATAAGCAATAAATGCCTTAAGACTTAGTATGGTTACTGTACAGATTTTTTTTGTTGTTAGAAGTACTACAATAGCTTGAACTTGTGCTAGCCACTGACAATTTTCCATCTTTGCTCAGGAGTAAAACTGCTCAACAGGCACTTAATGCTAGCTGGAAACTGCGATCATGTAAATGAGAAGGCAGTACAAAGTTTGCAAGCTGCCTGCATCAAAATAAATAGCCACAAATTAATGGCACATCATAATTCTTGTCCTTGTTTTTGAGGCTACCCAATTTTATTCTCATCTTCTCTATGTCTACTGCATCATAGCATTAAAGATTGCTGTCAGAATACCAATCATTTGTTTCGAGAGAGAGCTTTCCAGTGTGTTCAATCTTTCCTGATCAGTATAATCTCATAGTTCTAGTGTCATTCTGGTCAATCCTTATTGCAAGTTGTCGAGTCGCTTTTATAATCTGGAGAATAGAACTGCCCACAGTTCTTCAAATACTATCTAAGGTTCAGAAAGAATTCTGTTCCTGTTCATTACAACACAATGTATTACATTCTGTATGTGTGCACAGTGCTATCAAAAGATCATAAATGATACTGTATTTGATAGGGTGTTCAAACCTGACAGCCCATAATGCATTTGATTAGTGTACTAGCCCTACTAACAAAGGCATGTTTTCTCTTTAAAATCTGCTCACATACTCTATTATGACTCTAGTGTATTTTTAATCTTGTACTCATCTACAAAGGACCAACTTCATTATTTATGTTGTGCTGTGAAATTAAATCTTTCCTGGAGTGCTGTTGAAATTCTGGCATTTGAAGTTGAAATGATACAGCCAATGCAGAAATAGGATTCATTTTATTAAGTGCCTGTGTGCAAATCACAGTCTTGTAATTTGTCTACTAGCTTCAGGCGAGAAGATTGGTTATCATAGAAGATTGATTTGTTGGTTTAGCAAATGGTGGAACATCTGATTGTACGGGTGACACCTATGACAATGTCAGCTTATTGAAAAAAGGAATGTTCAAAATAAAAATCTATGATTCTTTTTAAGAAATGACCCTTGAAAATCAAATCTGTTTGGAAGGCAATTTTAGATGACAAGTCAAATGTTCAGTGGCAAACAATGCAAAAGAAAAGTCTTACCATCAACATTTTTTAAAAAATTATTTTCTTCTAAGTTATATCACATAAGTGAATGGACCAATAGTACTTTCAAATACTGCTCCTCCAGTACCCTTAACAGGAATTAAAGGAGATGGAATTATTTTCTCAAAGGGGTTTGGTTTGAGTGACTTTGGAACTGTCTGCCTCAAAATTTGATAAAAATGCAGATATTGAATATTTTTAAAGTACATGTTACACTTCGTTAGTTTAACAGGGTAGATGGGAATGTGGAATTCAAACAGATTAGACATGATCTTATTGAATGGTGGAGCAAGTTTGGATGATCTACTTCTGTCCCTAATTTTTATGTTCATAAATTATAAAATGTGTTCTTTAATAATGAAAATCTTATTGTTTAATATCAGGGGAAGTAACATAGTTCTCATGCAATGGCACCAGAAATACAATTTGTAAGATGCTAATCATACTCATGCCCAAAATACCAGTTGGTCTAACACAATTTTAGGATTTCTCAGTGACAGCCTCTAGCTCAGATTCACTCTGTATGGATTCGAACTGAAGTTTTAACGTTAGTTCATTTAAACTGTTTTGGACATTCACAGCATGTAATTTGTAATGGACCCAGTAAATGTTCCCAGTAATTAGAACATTTGAACAGAGATAAGCTTTTTAACCTTCTGAGCAAATTCCAGTGAGATTATGGCTGATTAGTAACTTGGTTTCATATTGTCACTTATATTTCATATCTTGCATTACCTTTAGCTAATTCCAGTCTACCAACCAGTTTCAAGCTGATCATCTAGCATCAATTGCTACCTGCAACCAAGACCTCTCAAATGTCTCTACCCTTTGTGTGAAGGGATGATTCCTAATTTTACTTCCAAAAAGTCTGACTCTAATTATTAGACTATGCCCACAAGACCATTACTTCCAGGCCAACAGAAATTGTTTCTCTCTATCCACTTACCTAGTCTATTTAATATCTTGAAAGTCTTCTAAATTCTAGTGAATCTGGATTGTGTAAAGACTGGTGCCCAGAACTACTAATATTACTTCAGGAACTTAAGCTGAGCTCTGTAAAAATGAAGCATAGCTTCCAACCTTGCATTATGTTCCTCCAGATGTAAAGGCCACCATTCTGTTAACTTTTTAAAATTATGCTTTGCACCTGTTCATGACATGTTAAAGATCTATCTATCTAAACTTCAAGCTTTCTTTTTGCCATCACTTTTTCTAGGTTTTCATATTGTAGAAAGTACCGTTTTATCCTTTTTTATATCCAATGTAGATTACCTCATATATACACTTTAAAATCTATTTGCCACAGTTTTCCCCTTTACTTAATCTAACAATACCTTTTTTTAAATTTTTAACTTAAACTGCTTAAATACTGGCTAACTTTATCATAGGCAAATTTGAACATGTGCCTTTCTATCCTGTCATCTAAGTAAATGTTAAGTGTAGTGATTAGTTAAGACATAAGACCATAAGAAATGGAAACAGGATTAGCCACTGGCCCCTCAAACCTGCTCCGCAGTTCAATATGATCATGACTATTAGATTGAAACTCCTCACGTTCACTTTCTTGCCCTTTCCCGAAGCTCTTAATTCCCCTGCTGATCAGGAATCTATCTATCTCAGTCTTCAATATACATTAGGACTTTGCCCTCCACAGCCCTCTGTGGCAAGAAGTCCAAAGACTCATAAACCCTCTGAGAGAAGAAATTCTTCCACATCTCAGTCTTAAATTTGCACTCTTTAATTCTGAGACTATGCCCTCTAGTCCTAGACTTTCCTATGAGAGGTAACACCCTCTCAGTATTTACTCTGTCAAGCCCCTTAGGAATCCTATATCTTTCAATGGAATCACCTCTCCTTCTTCTAAATTCCAATGAGTGAAGTCCAAACACGTTTACCTTTGCTTATAAGACAATCCCTCATACCAAGGGATACCTTAGTGAAGCTTTTCTGAACTGCCTCCATTTTCCTACATTATACTCTATTTGCTAACTTTTTATCCACTTACTTAATCTATGGATGCCTGTCTGTAAACTGTTTCTTTTCTTCTCACAACCTGACATTCCACCTATTTTTATGTTGCTTCTGAATTTGGTACAGTACATTCATCTCCTTCCTTCAGGTCCCAGCACCACCAGGTACAAAGGTCCCAGATAAAAACCCCTTTACCCCATTCACTGTTTATTGCCCATTAGTCAGTTTTTTATCTAGGTCAATATATTACCGCTAACACCATAGGCTGTTACCTTATGACTTAAACTCATGTGAGGTATCTTGTTGAATGTTTTCTGGAAGTCTAAATACAACACATCTACTGGTTCCCCTCTGTCTATGCTGGTTGAGACTTCTTTAAAATACTCGAATAAATTAATCAGACATGATGATGCCTCAATACATCCTTGCAGGACACCTCTGAAACCATCACTCCAATTATAGAACCTGCTCATTATTCCTACTGTCTTTCTATTCTGCTTAGTTAATTTCTTAACTAGTTCAATGACTTGCCTTCAATTTCATGTGCTTCAGCTTTAACTAACAGTCTCTTCTATGGAGCTTTATTAAATGTCTTCTGGATGTCCAGAATGTTTATATATAATTCATTTATGGAATTGCAGAATGTTAGCAAGATTAACATTTATTTTCTACCTCTCAATGACAATCAGGGGTGATGTTCAACTGCCTTTTTGAACTACTGCAGTCCATATCCACAGTGCTATTAGAGAACGAGTGCCATAGTTTGACAGAGCAGCTGTCAAATACTGGATGATGTGTGAGGGGAAGAGAATTTCCAGGTAGTATTGTTCCCCTGCACCTGCTGCTCTTGTCCTGCTAAGTATTAAAAAGCAAGGGTGCGTTTGGTGAGTGGCAGCAATGCTTGTTGTAGATGGTACAGGTAATGCGTTGTGCGAGGACTGAATATTAAAGGAAATGGATGTGATGCTGAGCTGCTTTCTTGTGGGAAAATGTTAAATGTCTTGAATATTGTTGGAATAACACTCATCCAGGTAGGTGGAGAGCATTCTATCACATTCCTGATTTGTGCCTTGTCAATGGTAGAAGAATCAGGAAATGAAAATATATTTTAAAAAGATTAACAGAATGCTGACCTTTGTATCTAGAGGACCATAATACATGGATTAGAAGCTATTTCAGAATCTGAGGCATTGTGAATAATATTGAATATTATAGAAACATTGGGGGATATCTCTACTTTTAATCTTCTTTTGAAAGGGAGACCATTGATGAACTAGCTGAAGATGGTGTAACATGTGCTGTAAGGTACTACATGAGGAACAGCTGCAGAGATTTTCCGGGAGTAAGATAGTTGGCCTTCAACATCACAACCATCTTTCTTTATGCTCGATATGCTCCAGGCTGTGGAAAGCTTTCCTACTGATTCCTATTGGCTCTAGCTTTGCTAGGGGTCTTAAATACTCCACAGGAATATCAAGATTATCATCACACCTCTGGAAATCAGATCTTTTGCTTATGCCTGAAACAAGGTAATAATGAGCTTAATATCCCTAGTGGAACCCAAGTTGAACATCAATGAGCAGATTATTGATGAGCAAGGGCATTTTGATAACATTGTTGCTGACACTTTTGTTTAATTGGGAGAGGGGAAATTACAATGGTATTAGGCAGGAAATGGGACACCTAAATTGGGAACAGATGTTCTCAGGACAAAGCACGATGGAAATGTGGAGGTTATTTAGAAAGCGCTCGCTGATAGCGCTGAACAGGTTTGTCCCACTGAGTCAATGAAGGGATGGTAGGTTGAAAGAACTATGGGTGATGAGGGATGTGGAACATCTAATCAAGAAGAGGAAGAAAGCTTATTTAAGGTTGAGGAAGCAAGGATCAGACAGGGTTCTAGAGGGTTACAATGTAGCCAGGAAGGAACTGAAGAATGGACTTAGGAAAGCGAGAAAGGGGCATGAAATAACTTTAGCGGGTAGGATTAAGGAAAATGCTAAGCCATTCTGCATTTTTTTGAGGAACAAGAGCATGGCCAGAGTGAGGATTGGGCCAGTCAGGAATAAAGGAGGGAACTTGTGCTTGGAGTTGGAGGAGGTCGGAGAGGTCCTTAATGAATACTTTGCTTCAATTTTCACTACTAAGAGAGAGCGTGATGTTTGTGAGGACAGCGTGAAACAGGTGATATGCTCAAACAGGTTAATGTTAAGAAGGAGTATGTGCTGAAAATTTTTAAAAGCATAAGGATAGATAAGATCCCTGGTTCAGATGGGATATACCCAAGGTCACTATGGAAGTGAGGGAAAAGATTGTTGTGCCTTTGCCGATGATATTTGCATCCTCACGGCCCACTGGAGTAGTGCCAGATGATTGGAGGGTGGCAAATGGTGTTCCCTTGTTCAAGAAAAGGAATAGGGATAATCCTGGGAACTACAGGCCAATCAAGTTTACATCTGTGGTGAGCAAATTGTTGGAGAGGATTTTGAGAGACAAGGTTTATGATTACTTGGAAGGGAGGAGAAAGTGAGGTCTGCAGATGCTGGAGATCAGAGCTGAAAATGTGTTGTTGGAAAAGCGCAGCAGGTCAGGCAGCATCCAAGGAACAGGAAATTCGATGTTTTGGGCATAAGCCCTTCATCAGGATTACTTGGAAGGCCATAGCTTGATCTGACACAGTCAGCATGACATTGTGAGGGGCAGGTCATGCCTCACAAACCTTACTGAATTCTTTAAGGATGTGACAAAACACATTGATGAAGGTAGAGCATTGGATGTGGTATATATGGATTTTAGCAAGGTGTTTGATAAGATTCCTCACAGTGGATTCATTTAGAAAGTAAGAAGGCATGGATACAGAGGAAATCTGGCTGCCTATACACAGAATTGGCTGGCCCATTGAAGACAGAGGGTGGTAGTAGATGGAAGGTATTCAGCCTGGAGCTTGGTAACCAGTAGTGTTCCACAGGGATCAGTTCTGGGGTCTCTGCTCTTTGTGATTTTTATAAATGACTTAGATGAGGAAGTGTAAGGGCAGGTTAGTAAGTCTGCCGATGACACGAAGGTTGGTGGAGTGATGGATAGTGTAGAGGGCTGTTGTAGGTTGCAGTAGGACATTGACAGGATGCAAAGTTGGGCTGATAAGTGGCAAACAGAATTCAACCTGAAAAATGTGAAGTGATTCATTTGGAAGGTTGAATTTGTATACAGGATACAGGGTTAAAGGCAGAATTCTTGGTGGTGTGGAGGAACAGAGATCCAAGATCCCTCAAAGTTTCCACCCAAGTTGATAGAGTTATTAAGAAGGCGTATGGTGTATTGTCTTTCATTAGCAGGGTAATGATTTTAAGAGCCATGAGGTTATGCTGCTAGTCTATAGAGCCCTGGTTAGACCATACTTGGAATATTGTGTTCAGTTCTGGTAGCCTCATTATAGGAAAGATGTGGAAGTTTTAGAGAGGGTGCAGTGGAGATTTACCAGGATGCTGCCTGGACTGGAGGGCATGTCTTATGAAGAAAGGTTGTGGGAGCTAGGGGTTTTCTCATTGAAACAAAGAAGGTTGAGAGGTGACTTGATAGAGGTGTACAAGATGATGAGAGGCATAGATAGACTGGATAGCTAGAGATGTTTCCCAGGGCGGAAATGGCTATCACGAGGGTACTTAATGTTAAGGTGATTGGAGGAAGGTTTAGGGGAGAAGTACGAGGTAGGTTCTTTACACAGGGAGTGATGGGTGTGTGGAATGCATTGCCAGAGGTAGGAGTAGAGTCAGATATTTTCGGAACATTTAAGCGACTCTTGGATAGGCACATGGAAGATAATACAACGAAGGGTACATAGGTTAGTTTGATCTTGCAGTACGGTAAAAGGTCGGCACAACATCGAGGGCCGAAGGGCCTGTACTGTGCTGTACTATTCTATGATCTATGTTCATTTTCCTAATTATTAAGAGTAATTTGATGAACAGTAATTTGGCCAGGCCAGACTTGCACTGTTTTTTATGGAGAGGCTATAACTGGACAATTTTCCACATTGTCAGGTAGATACCAGTATTATAACTCTTTTGGAATAACTTGGCTAATTGAACAGATAGCTTTGGAGCACAAGTATTCAGTATTTCCACTGGAATATTGGCTATGGGATCATCTAGTTTTGTCTTTACTATGTTGCATCCACCATCCATGCTGCATGTGGACCTTGAACATGTTTCAGCTTCACTAAGTTGGCATCTCATTTTAGATTTCTTTGGTGCTGCTCCTGGCTTCATGATAATGTTAAATGAGGGATATGCAGGGTGTGAGTTACAGATTGTGACTAAATGAAACTCTCTTGCTATTGCTGAGTCACAGTGTTGCATGGATACAAAGTCTTGAAGTACCAGATCTGGTCAGTTTCATTTAAAATGATCGAAAAGCTGCACAACATCACAGTCTGAATAGCATAAAGACTGTGTGGTAGTCACACCTGCAAATATTTCATGCACAGATGCACATGTGACAGGTAGATTGGTGAGGATAAGGTTAATCAGATTTTTTCCTCTTGTTGGTTCTCTCAGCAGCTTCAGGACTGAGCCAGATTGGTCAGAAGTGGTGCTTATTATGATCCCAACAGGGAGTTGTAAACCAAAATAATCAATTTTTTTTTAAAAAGAATAAAATTCTAAGATTTTGAATTAATTTAAAATAAATCAAAACTAACACAAATTACTATGAATTATCAGAGAAATTATACTTTGAATAATAAGTTGGATTTCATATTAAGTAGTTTATAGAACAAAGATATGTCATGCCTAACTGTTAGCAGTCACATCACTCCTCACATGGATGTTATAGTACATAGCCACACAGTTCCAGAGCATACTGCCTTTTATATACCTAGGACAGGTCAGGAGTCCTATCTGACAACAGCTTTCACCTTTGAGTTTAATAGGTACGGTGGTATGACTAGCATCTTCAGCAATAGTAAGCATAGGTGTGAAACAGCCTGTCACCCGAGGAACAGCTCCTCACCAATTCTGTTAGTTCTGTCAAATTCTATTTGCAAGGCTGAGTATTTTCTGCTTGGTCACCCTGTGATGGAATTTTCCTAGGTGTTCTGGGCATTTCTGTGGGCAAATGTACCCACTGCCCATGTGTACTTGGAGTATTGCTTGCAGCTGTGTAGAATTTCTGAGTTGAGTGCACAACCTTCCTGCTACTGGGTCTTTAATCTCTAAAAGCTTCTGACTCCTTTACTGCAAAACATAAAACACAATCTCTTCATGAGAGCTACTTTCTTCCACCCCTCACAAGAATTCTGAGTTTTTCTTTCTTTTTCTGTCTTCTTTTTCTTTGTGTCTGCATCTGTGCATTGATCATCTTCACCTTCCAACACCTCTGTTTGTAGCTATCCTTTGTAGCTGCTGTTCTTCTTTGTGTTTGCCAGCCGCATAGCTTTTCTCTTAACTTCTTTCCCGTTGCCACGTCAGGATGCACCCGGTTATGTGGACCAGTATTTGTTATTATCAAAGAAGATTGTAATTGATTACTTCACAATTGATGCAAAGTAATTAAACTTAAAAGTAATTTTCAAACGTCCTTAAATCCAATTACAGCTTCCATTGACATTTTAAATAAATTATGAACGTTCCTTACAGTATTGCTTCCTGGTCAAAGATTATAAAACAAGAAGAAGGTATTATGGAAGATTACAATTAGGGTATACACTGTGGTCTCTTTTGCTTTTTTTGTATTCCTTTTTTTGTATCATTTTTTAGTATTTGGTAACTACTTGAATTAGTTTTCTTAAGTCCCTGGCCCTGGTTCTATAATAATTTCCTTGGGATGTCCAACTTGTTAACCCCTTCCTTAACAGTAGATGATAATGCAAAACTTTTTCAGTATGTCTTCCATTTCCTTACATTGACAGCATTACCATTACCAGTTTACATGGGGTCCATATTGCTTCTGACTCCATTTTTCCTAATGTAATTGTAATTGTTTCTGTATTGATTTATATTTATATGTTTCATTTCACTCATCCTTTCTGCAGCTTTGATTATCTGGTTTTGCTACTTTTCCATTCAACATGATCTGCAAGTCTTTAGTATGTTTGAAGAATTTAATTTTATATTGTCTTTTACCTCTTTAGTTGACTATCTTTTTGACAAGTAGGTCATTTTCTCTTTAGGGGGTATAAAATTGTTCTCTGTCACATTGCGTTATTTTTGAATAATTGCCATCAGTCTTGAGTCCTAACCCACTAACATATTCATAATTATTCCATTATTAACTTCATAAAGCATCCAAATTTAAAACATTTTAAAAATGACACTAAATAAAATTTTAAGCAATGGATCTTGGCTTATGTAGTATTGCCCAACTTTTTAAAATTGACTTTTTCTAACTCATCTGGTTTGACTTACAAGCTTCTGTAATAATGTCTGCCACTGCTTCTTTTGTTGATATTGGAAATCTTACAATGTACTCTAATTTCTGCAGAGCACAGAGGTCAGAATACTGAACCAGAACAAATACAGCTGTAAAACAGTTTTTGAGCAGAATTTAGAGAGGGGGAAGTGGAGAAACGTATACAGGAAAAATAATGACCTCCAGAGGCCCAGTGTTGACACAGGAAATTAATATGGGGGCCTGTGAGTGTGCGTGTATCCAAGAAACCAAGCTTTTCTTAATGCTGATCAATCACAGTTGAATACCTGGGAGGTGCCAGAAATGTAATTCTAGTATCAATTTTGATGATACTTGGCTAGATTGTGTACTAGCACCTAGATGGTGCTGGTCAGCTTCCTTGGAGCATTGAGTGGGACAATGTATTGCGGATTTCAGGTTTCTGCAATCACAGTGCATCAGCATTGCATTATTAATTGCATAGACTATCACAAACTTAAAGTATTGTCATCTGACAGTAAGCAACCGACACTGGTGTATTTGGAGTTGCCTAGTTTTTCCAGGTCTGATCCATGTGAGTCACAAGTTTCTGTATAAGGTCAGAAGTCAGACAACACCAGGTCATAGTCTAACAGGTTTATTTGAAATCATAAGCTTTTTCAGCATTGCCCCTTAATCAGGTGAAGGGGTAACACTCAGAAAGCTTGTGATTTTAAATAAATTAGTTGGACTATAACGTGGTGTCATCTGACTTCTAACCTTGTCCACTCCACACCATGGAAGTTTCTGTATAGCAACCTTTCTTCATTTACTGTTGCATTTGTTTTCCTTGAAAATTGCACAATGCAGTTTAATTTCCACATGGAAACTGAGGGTGAACACAAAAAGAAATATGAAACACAGTTCTTTTTGTAATTTAAAAAATTAGTTTTTTTTTAAGGTGATTATCCTGAGTATAAACCTATCTGTTCTTGTAAAACCATGGTTTATCTTTACTAAAATAAAGAACTACATTTACAATGTGACAATAATAATGACCTTTATGACTAAGTTACTTTATGGACTTCTTAAAAGTCTCTGACATTGCACCAGATTTCTTGCATTGATCAATTTTGCCAGAATGTCTGAAAAAAAGATATTTTTCAACATATGCAACACCTAAGATTTTTTTTGCAAAATAGAATAAAAGCATACAAAGTAACACAAAGGTCACCAGAAATAGTTTACTTGATTTTTAGAAAATGTTACATTAAAAGTTTGCATGCAAGGCTTTTTCAAGATGTGCTTGAAATGGAAAGGAATTCTGGACACTGACAGTGGAGTAACTGATTGAGGCATGAGGGTTTGTAACTTTAAATTGCTGGCAGAAAATGGTGGACAACAAACTAAGAGGACAACAAAGCCTAACAGTTAGAGGTAGACTGGAATTCTGACATATCCCACAGCGTCTGGCGTAGAGAAAATGCGTATGGTTGGCTCCTCACAGCAGACCAATGGCTCAGTGCTCTAGGAGTACTTTGAGACTGTCCCAGCCTAACTGACCAAAGCTGTAGTTGAGGTCACTCTACAGAGGCTCTTCCATGCCACAATAATAGTCCAACAGTTGTGGCCATTTTTAATCTCAAATATTTTAAATATGTTAAGAGAATGTGGGTTTGGAATCCAGCTTTAAACCTGACATTTTAATCACAACATCCTGACTATGTTTGGAGATTCATATTGATATTCACGTGAAAAACTGGAAGAGCCAAAGAAATCCAAACATATAAATAGAAAGCAGGAATTTTCAGCATTGCTTCGCATGAGGTCCACTGAAGATGTTACCTAGTAAGGTAACAAAACGCCTAGAAATGAACCTTTCAGCTCAGTGAGCAAACCTACATCCAAAACCTTAATCTGAGCTACAAATCTTCTCAAAAGTCGCTAAGATAGTGTCCAAGTCAATGTGTTTGTTAATAGAGGTCCGATGGAATGCCATGCTTCGAGGAATTCTCGTGCTTGTCTTTGTTTGGCTAGTCCTAGGATGGATGTTTTGTTCCAGTCAAAGTGGTGGCCTTTCTCATCTGTATGTAAGGATACTAGTGATAATGGGTCATGTCTTTTTGTAGCTAGTTGATGTTCATGTAACCTGGTGGCTAGTTTTCTGCCATTTGTCCAATGTAGTGTTTGTTACTGTTCCTGCAAGGTATCTTGTAAATGATGTTCATTTTGCTTGTTGTCTGTAGAGAGTCTTTTAAGTTCATTAGCTGCTGTTTTAGTATGTTGGTGGGTTGTGGACTACCATGATGCCAGAGGTCTGAGTAATCTGTCTATCATTTCCGAGATGTCTTTGATATAGGGGAGAGAGGCTAGAGTTTCTGGGCATGTTTTGTCTGTTTGTTTGGGATGGTTGCTGAGAAATTGGCGAACTGTGTTCATTGGGTACCCCTTCATTTTGAATACATTGTAGAGGTAATTTCCTCTGCTCTTCATAGTTCTTCTGTCCTGCAGTGTGTGGTGACTAGTTGTAATAATGTTCTAATACAGCTTCATTTGTGGATATTGGAATGATTACTTCTGTAGTTCAGTACTTGGTCCGTATGTATTATTATAGCCACAAAAAGACATGACCCTAGTATCCTTACATACAGATGAGGAAGGTCACCACTTTGCTGAGACAACACACCCATCCTTGGACTAGCCAAACAGAGACACGCACAAGAATTCCTAAAAGCATAGCATTCCATCTGGATCTCTATTAGCAAACACATTGACTTGGACCCTGCCACCCTCTCAGACAAAGAACAGGAAATAACATTACCAACACAGCAAATGATGTTAATACAGGAAATGACATCACCAATCCAAGGAAACCGAAACACATAAATAAAAAGTGGGACATGACACCAAAGGCTCACTGATGATGTTACCTATCATGGTGACAAAGCATCTGAAAACAAACCTTTCAGCTCAGTGAGCAAACTTACATCCAGAACCTCAACCTGAGCTCCAACTCTTCTCACAACTCGCTAACTATTACAAGTTATTTTGGTCACTGGTTAAAAGCAATAGCTTACAGTAACTGGAGGGGGGTAAGTAGCTGGCTTCTACTGCAGAGAGGTAGAGAGACAGAACCTGGTCTTCTAATAGTCTGGGGGTGCTCACCCTCTATCAGGAACATCTGAGCTGTTTACCTGTCCAGGAAACAATCAGGGAGCTGTTATTAGACTGATGACCTTTGGCATTCAAAACTGTTCACATTTGGACAAATCAAATCAATCAGAAGGAGGCAAAATCTCACTCTGCACATACCCCCTGGTACTGTGCTGTCTTGTCTCTCCTCCCCTGCTGCTTGCAAAGCAACAGTGTAAACACAATTCACAATGAGTTTCAGTAATTTGTTTTTAAGCATTCAGAAATTTCTTACTCAGCCCTTAGTTTTAGAAGTCTTTTTACAACTTTATTCCACAAACAAGAGTTTAAAAAAGTAAAAAAAACACTTTACACCTTTAATAACATCTGTACTTATATGTTCTGTCAAATATGACTGAAAGATTAAGAAATTGTACACTCTTCACATTGTGAAAATAAAATACCTGTAAAGTTGTAAATTATATATTTAATTCAGAATACGGATGGCATTTAATTGAAAACCTGTTATAAGTAACTGTTGTCCCTTTGTGTTGTGAGTGCTGTAACATGCACTTACAATGTTAAACATGCCACTGTGTGGCAGACAATGGCCTAGAAATGCAGGCATTTCATGTTTAGTTTTCTGAGCCTTTATTTCAAGTACTAAATGACCTCCAATTTGGGTGGCAAAAACATGTACATATATTTTTGTTTATTTGTCTTAGAAATGTCAACATTATGGCTAGGCGAGCATTTATTGCCCCTCTCTAATTGCTCTAGAGATGGTAGAAATGAGCTCCTTTCCAGAATCAATAAAGTCCTTGGTATTGCATCTACCATACTGGCAAAGAGCGTAATCAATAACCCACCAGTCACCATTCCCCAGCCCAATCAATACTGCCTTTTTTTTAGGTGAGGATTGCCATGGACCAAGTTTCGATCGCACCTCATAAGCAAGGTGTGTACTGTAATGTTAATGATAAATAGGTAAATAGTATACATCTGTAATGTAAGAGATCATTTGACAAGACCCAATGGAGAAAACATCTGTTTTAAGTATTGTGCTAAGATGTATCCTATAAAGACTTATAAGAATGTTTAATATGAGGTAAAGTTATCAACAGATAGTTTCCAGCAGTCTCTATTCATCCTGACAAAAGACATAACCTCCCTAATCCTTTCCATGACAATAACTGGTCGAGTAAGATCACAACTTTAATGGAAATAATCCTGAAGCCTAATATTGGGATCATTTCAGGTCTCAAAGTCTAGCATAAGGATTGTATCCTGTGCTTTCCATAGAAGTGGGCATCCCTAGATTTTCATGCCAACACTTCTACTTTGTACTAATTAGCATACAAACCTGAGTGCACAATTACAACAAGGTTCCCATATGCTTTGCATTTCTGAAATATTTTCAGGTTTTCTGAATTATAACGTTGGGAATAATAAACAATTACACAAGAACATAGGATGTAGGAGTACAGCTTTCAGCCCTTCGAGTCTACTCCACATTCAATATGATCTTGACTGATCTGGTTTGGTCTTGACTCCACTTTTCTGTCATAAATCTATCTACCCCAGCCTTGAGTAAATTCAATGATGCAGCCTCTGTTAATTTTTGGGGAAAAGAATTCCATAGATTAATGACCCTCTAAGAGGAAATATTTCTTCTCAGCTCTGTCCTAAAAGTGTGACTTCTTATCCTTAAATTGTGTCCCGTAGATATATGTATCCTGCAAAAGGAAATATCCTTCAGAATTCACCCTGTCAAGTGTTCCCAAGATTTTGTATGCTTCAAAAAGAGCACTTAGAATCTGAGTCATACAGTGTGGAAACAGACCCTTGGTTCCAATACATCCTTGCCAACCAAATATCCTAAACTGAACTAATCCCATTTGCCTATGTTTGGCCCATATCCCTCTAAACTTTTCCTATTCATGTATCTGTCCATTTCTTTTAAATGTTGTAATTGTACCAGCCTCTATCACTTCCTCAGGCAGCTCATTCCATATACACACACCACCTTCTGTGTAAAAAGTTGTCCCTCAGTCCCTTTTAAATCTTTCCCTTTTCACCTTAAACATAATTTTGGACTACCTCACGCTTGGAAAAAGACCTTTGCTGTTGACTTTACCTGTGCCACTCATGATTTTATAAACTTCTATAGGGTCACTCTTCGGCCTCTTTTCATTCTTCTAAACTCTGACGAATAAAGGTATGTTCAACCTTTCTTTATAAGCCCTCAGCCCAGAAATGAGTCAAATGAACCTTCTATGAACTTCTTCTACTGAAAGTACATCCCTTTTCAAATAAAGAGACCAAATTGTACAGAGTACTCTAGATGTAGTCTTAGGAAGCTGCAGCAACATTTTCCTATTCATATATTCCATTCTCCTTGCAATAAATGCTGGCATTCCATTTGCCTCCCTGTTAATCTCTGTACCTGGAATTAACTTTCTGTGATTCATGTACCAGGATTCCCCAATCCTATGTGCCTCCCAGTTCTGCAATCTCTCTTCATTTAAATGGTGTACATTTTTTTATTGTGCCTGGTCATGTATCCCAAATATATGCCTCCTGTTAGCTAACTAATCCTTTAAACATTGCTAATCTGTTACCCCTTACATTATGAGCTCTTAAATGCTATTTGGAAATTGAATTTATATCACAATCACAGATTCCCTTTATCCATCTTGCTTGTTTCTTCTTCAATAATGACTACCAAACTTATTAGATATGATTCCTCTATCACAAAACTATGTTGACTCTGTTTGATCACTTTGTGATTTTCTAAGTATGTTATTGCAATCTCCCTAATAAGGGACTCTAGCAACTTTTCTATGATAGATTTCAGGCTAACTGACCTATAGTTTGCATGTTCTGTATCCCTCTTTTCTTGAACAACCATGTTAGTTATTTTCCAATCTGCTGAATCTAGGGAATTTTGGAAGATAATAACCATTGCTTCCAGCTCTGCAGCCACTCCACTTCTTTTACAAGTGTAGGCTGTAGGTCAGTTGGTCCCGGAGAATTGAAAGTCTTGAGGTCTAATACCTTTCTCAGTACCTTTCCCTGGTGATGGCAATTGTTTTAAGTTCCTCTATCCTGTTCACCTCTTGATTCTCAAGTATTTTTGGGAAAATTTCAAAGTCTTCTGCAGTTAATTAAATACACGTTCAAACTATCTGCCTAATTTTCTATTATAAAGTCCCCATTCCTTAGGACCAACTTTATTTACTCTTTCTGATTTAAGTACTTGAACATAACTCTTACCATCTGTTAATATTACTAGTTAGTTTTGTCTCATGCTTTATTTTCTCCATTTCTTTCATAATTCTTTGCTAGTTTATAAAATTTGTTCAATCTTTTCATAACACTAACTTTCCCAAGTGTTTTCCTTTCAATTTGATACTATCCTTGCCTCCCAAGTGGCTGGATCATTGATTTGCAGAGCAGTGTGATGCCAACAGCATGGGTTCAATTCTCATCACCATTTTGAGGTTACCATGAATGACTTTCCTTCTCAACCTCTTCCCTCGCCTGAAGTCTGGTGACCCTCAGGTTAAATCATCACCAGTTGCTTCTCTCTAACAAGGGAGCAGCCCCCATGGTCTGGTCAGATTACGGTGACACAAAATCCTTTCCTCCCTTATTTAGACATGGATGATGTACACTTCTCATAGTGTTTTTCCCATTGGAATATATTTTTACTAAGAGTTATTTAATATTCTATTAAAATTCTGCCACTACTTCTCTGCTGTCCAACCTTTGTAACCTAGTTTCTGAGTTCATCTTAGCCAGTTCTGTCCTTATGTTGTTGCAGGTGTATTGATTTAGGTTGCAAACACTAGTCGTTATACCAAATTTCTTCCTTTAAATTAAATGTGAAGATCTATGTTATGATTGTTGTCATCTAGAGGTTCCTTTACCATGAGGTTATGGACTAATCCAATGTTGTTGCTCATTGTCTAGAATAGCTTGCTGTTTGATGGGTTCTAGAATGTACTACTCTACATCCTGGATGAACTCTATGAACTAATTTTAACCCTTGTCAATCTTATATTCTACATATTGTATAACAATATTAAATTTGATAAATGAATCATATTTTAAAGTGTAATCGTGCTTTCACTCAAGTTTTTTTCTGAAAGCTTTAGCCTACTTTCAAAGCCATGAGTGACCACTTCTACTCATTCTGCAAATGTGCATCTTGGATAATAAATCCATTTAAGTGCATCAGTCAGAATATAGGCTAGAAAATTTCCATGTGTGAGTGTCTTTGTTTTTATTCATATAAGCAACAGGTAAATAATAACAAGTTTTTATTTCAGGCAAACAATTAACAAATGTTTTTGAAATAACTCTACAGAGACCAATATCCTATTACCAAGTAATCCTTTATTGACACGTGTATAGCACTTGATACTGATCCGGCTTCCTCAGAGCCAGCTTTTAGAGTGATCTGAACCTCTGACACTCTTGTTTATATCTGTCAGTCAGGGGTCCCTGATTGGACCAGTTTAACAGCCCTCATCAGGGAACTCACATTCTATGAGGTCGACTAGGCTGACCTTGTTACAATCACTACAGTTTTCATTTCGGATTATCAATCAAGTGACTAAAACAGCATATTGAAAGACAAATAGCAATTAACATTTGAACATGAACAGCTGTTCATTTTTTTTTAAAACAGAGGGTCAGTTTTAAGTCTCAGGCATAAATGTGGTCACCTGGTCAGGAGTATCTCTATTTCTCCTGCCCCACAAAGAAACCTAAGAAGTTTTCAAAACATTTCCTCTGATTTTCTAGAATCCTGTCAACTTTAATTTCTTGCTTAACCATCATTACTCCTATATACAGCCTCAGCCTTGATCAAAGTGACATTATCAAAGCTGTTTATAGAATTAAACACAAACCTTGTTCGCTTTGGGCAGGAGTTTTTGGCACATGGAATTTAATATTAAAATCAAACAGAACTAGATTAAGATTGTCCCCAGTTTATTTATAAGCAGTGGATTGTATTAGCCAATAATTGCTTACATATGGCGATGTATTAATGTACAGAACCCCTACTGAACAGATTATGACATTTTTTTATAAAATATAAACTGAGAAATTGGAAACGTTATGACTTTTTAGTACTTAATGTTATAACGTTTGTCTTGTCATTGGAACTATATGTTTCAGGATGTAAGTCAGCAAAAAACTAAAAGTTGTCACTTGCCAAAAATGAAGAGTGTATATCAGGGAATTCTGCACTCCAGCCACAAACTACTATCAAAAGTTCAAAAAAAGAAATTCAAATATATTTGTTTTAGGATATATTAATAGGAATTGGCAGTCAATAGAATGAGTAGTGATGGTAGTAACTACCATTCAGGTGACACGTAAGGTGAGAACCTGTTCTTTCAAATAGTGGATGTTCTCTTTGACATGAGTCTCCCACAGAGGCTTTAAACCCTGCTCCAGCTGATAGTTCCAGAAACATCCAGAACTCCAAAACCACATATGAATTCTTCTCATCCTTCATGTCATTACCTCCTGTTCTCTACTCCTAATTCCTTCAAAACCCTTCTCAACAATCACAAACCTTTCCCCTTAATTTTATATTCACTTTGAGCTCCCAGACTTGGGCACATTCTTCTAAATCTGCCAAGGCTTAAGATTCTCTCTTGAACAAAATTCTATCCTGATGAGTGATCTTGAAGCCTCCATTTTAAATACAAATTGAACTCCAGTAGCCCTTTCGTACTCCTCTCAGATTCTGCTGCTGATCTTATAATTCTATTATATCTGTGAATCCATTCCAATACTGCCTTAATAAACAGAATTGTGCAAAGTATAGAGTATAGAAAGATGCCTCTTAGCCCAACTGGGCTGCTAGCATTTATGGTCCACAGTATTGTCCTCCCATCCCTCTTCACCTAACACTATTAGTATACAGCTTTCTATTCTTTTCTCCCTTATATGCATATCTAACTTCCCCTTTATGCATCTGTGCTCTTGGCTAATAACAAAATCTACATGCTATCCACTCTGTAATTATGACATTTTTCCTGAATTTATGATCAGTGACTTTCTTATATTTTTGCTTACTAGTTCTGATCTCCCCCACAAGTAGATACATCTTATTTACACTTGCCCCATTTATTCATTTAGCAAATGCAAATGCCCAAAGCCAAGCAATTGCCACTTCATTTGCTAAGTTGAGCGTGATTAGTCTTTGTCTAGGTGTGTCTTCTCTGCAGACTATATGCAGCATCGTTTGAGAGAGGCAATGCAGCATCCCTGACAAGGATCACTCTCACCATGGTAGTTTATTACAAGGTACTTATTAGTGATTTCTGTGTTTCTCATTGCCTGATCAAAAGGATTTCTGTTGGTAGAGCATTTACCTTATCAAGCCGTTTTATAATTTTAAATTTCTCTATTAAATCATCATTCAACCTTCTCTTTTCTAATGAAAACAAGCCTAAGCTTGATTAGATTTTCCTGATAAGTTTTCTCAACTCTTTTATTATCCTAGTGAATCATTTCTATCGCCCATTCATGATATGGAGACCAGAACTGCGTACAGCATTCCATGTGTGGTTGAAATAAGGTCACATGCAAGCTAGACAATGTTCCTTTTCAGTTCTCACCCTCTAAAAATGAAGCCCATCGCTTGATTTTTTCATGTAATTGTGAAAACACAGAAGGAAGTCACTCTGCTTCAATGAATTGGCAACAAAGAGCCTCAATCTGCCTCCACTGGTACTACATCCATTCTGTTTACCACATTGCCCAGTAGCAGCACCGTGTATCATCCCAAAATGTATTGAACAAAACATACCAAGGCTCATTAGAATGATCCTTCCAAATCCCTGACCACTATCTAGAAGCTTAGGGCAGCAAATACATGAGAACACCGCCATGGTATGATATTATTTTCTGGCATGATATTATTTTATATTAAATGCTCCCAAATAGCACCAGATGAAGAGCTTATGCTCAAAACATTGACTCTCCTGCTCCTTGGATGCTTTTCCAGCACCACACTTTTCAACACTGCCAGTTGTCAGTTTCACTCCAAGCCAACTACCATCTTAACTTGGAAATACATTGCTATCCCTTCTATGTCACAAGGTCAAAATTCGCAACTACCTCTAAACAGCACTGACGAGTACCTACACAAAATAAACTGCAGCAATTCAATAAGGCAGCGCACCACTAGCTTCTCAAGAGCTACGAGGGATGACAATAAATGATGTCCGTGATGCCCAGAGCCTACAAATGATTAAAAAATCTCTAATGTTATCTGTCTCTCCCAGTATTCTGCACCTTGGCATGATATTATCTTCTGGTACCCATACTCCTGCCCAGTTAACTTAAATGCTTCCCAACAGCACCAGCAAAATGCATCGTAAGGAAATTGGTCCTTGTCTGTTTAGTTGTAACCAATAAGGTCAGGTTCTCGCTCTTCCCAATCTGGTCCCAATATTCCAGGAATTTAAAGCCTACCACCTCCACCATCTTTCCAACCATGCATTTATCTGCATTATTCTCCCATTTCCAAACACACTTATGTGTATCACTGAGTGTTTTTTTTTCATTCATTCGTGGAACATGAGTCACACTGGCCCAGCCAGCTTTGCCCTAGTTACCATTCAGGACGTTGTGGTGAGCTGTCTTCTTGAACCAATGCAATCCATGTGCTGCAGGTAGATCCGCAGTGCTGTTAGGGAGGAAATTACAGGATCTTAACCCAATGAAAGTGTATCTTGTAGAAAGTACACACTGCTGCTATTGAGTGTTGGTGGTGGAGGGACTGGATGTTTGTCGATTAGACAATAAGAAAGAAGTAAGAAAACAGAAATTGCTGGAAAAACTCAACAAATGTGGCAGAGAAAGCAAAGTTAATGTTTTGGGTGCAGTGATCCTTCTTCAGGACTGAAATAGTAATCAGGAAGGTGAATGTAATGTTGGCTTTTGTTTTAAGGGGTTTGGAATATAAGAGTAGCCTTACTGCAAATGTGTAAGATTCTGGTAAGACTATACTTGGAGTATTGTGAGCAATTTTGGTCCTCTTTTTAAGGAAAGATACTATTACATTGGAGGCAATTCAGAGAAGGTTCATGAGGAAGATCCCCAGTAATGAGCAACGGTCAGACAGTTTGGGACTCTACTTTTTGGAATTTAGAGGAATGATTAGATTCCCTACAGTGTGGAAACAGACCCTTCGACTCAACCAGTCCACATCAACCCTCCAAAGAGTAACCCACCCAGACCCATTTCCCTGACTTACGCACCTAACACTATGGGCAATTTAGCATGGCCAATTCACCTGACCTACACATCTTTGGACTGTGGGAGGAAACTGGAGCACAGGGAGGAAACCCACACAGACACAGGGAAAATGTGCAAACTCCACATAGTCGCCCGAGGCTGGAATCGAACCTGGGACCCTGGTGTTGTGAGGCAGCACTGTTAACCACTGAACCACTGTGCCGCCCTCAATGAGAGGTAATATCATTGAAATATCTAGAGTTCCTAAGAGGCTTTACAGGGTAAATGCTAGATGATGTTTCACCTCATGAGAGAGTTAAGGACAGAGGGCATAGTCTCAAAATGAAGGGTGCCAATCTAAGACTGTGGTGCCAATCAAGTGGGCTGCTTGTCCCTTGTAAAAATAAGCACTGCAGATGCTCAAAACCAGAGTCTAGATTAGAGTGGTGCTGGAAAAGCACAGCAGGTCAGGCAGCATCTGAGGAGCAGGGAAATTGATGTTTCAGGCAAAAGCCCTTCATCAGTAATAGAACTTTTTCCTGGATTGACTCAAGCCTCTTGAATGTTGTTGGAGCTGCATTCATCCAGATATGTAAGAGTAATCATTACACTTCTGACCTTGTTGGTGGTGAACAGGTTTTGGGGAGTCAGGAGGTGAGTTACTCACTGCAGAATTCCTAGTCTTTGATCTGTTCTTGTAGCCACTGCATTTATATGGCTAGTTCAGTTCAATTTCTGGTCAGTGTTACTGCCATGATGTTGATAGTTGGGACTTAGTGATGATAATGCTACTAAATTTCAAGGGACAGTGGTTAGATTGTCTCTTATTAGAGATGGTCATTGCCTGTTTTATTATGTGAAGTGAATGTTACTTGCCACGTTTTAGCCCAAGCCTGGCCATTATCCAGGTGTTGCTGCATTTGGACATGGACTGCTTCAGTATCTGAGGAGTGTTGAATGCTGCTGAACATTTTGCAGTCATCAGTGAATATCCCCACTCCTCTCCTTAGGATGAAGGAGCTGAAAATGGTTGGACCTAGGACACTAAACTGATAGAATTCTGCAGAGATGTTCAGAGATTATCACTTTTGAGGACTTGCTTTCTAATTTCCTACTTTGTTTCTTATATTCTGATTGCACGTCCACATCCCTCTTCCTTGGAACTAGTATCTATATTAATGGCTTGGATGTTCAGATTAGCTGGTGGAATAGTTAAAAGCGATGTGATTTAACACTGGACCAAGTCCTTTTTTTTCACTTCATTCATGGGACATGAATGAAAATCCCTAGGTGCCTTTGAGAAAGAGTTGGCGACTGCCTTCTTGAACTGTTGCAGTTCATGTGTTATAGGTAGATTTCCAGAATTTTGACTGATGACACTGAAGGAAGGATGATATATTTCCAAGTCAGAATGGTAAGTGGCTTGGAGGGGAACTTGCCGGTGATGGTGTTCCTATGTATTTGCTGCTCTTGTCCTTCTCGATGAAAGTGGCTGAGGGTTTTGTAGGAACTGTCTGAGGAACTCCAATGTTTAAGTTCAGATGGCAAAGAATACATTTTACAATTTGAACAATTATTCAAATTAAAACAATATAAAAACTAAGAAAGGACAGTGACAAAACAAATGAGGTTAGACTGTGGGCAAGTTCTCAGAAAGATAAGAAGTAAGCTGGTTACTATTCTAATAAGCACAGGAAAAACATTTTAGCCAAACATTTAATTGCAGTTAAAAAAAACTCTTCTATCATAGTAAAAATTAAAGCAAAATGATAATAACGATGCAACTGAATTTATTTAAGTTCAATTGGTAAGAAAGTCTCTGTCTGATTTCCAACTAAACTATCTTTCAGCTGATAAATCAGTACTCCTCTATGTTGTGCATTGTTTGGAAGAAGTACTGAGGATTGAACAGGCACAGAATTTACTCTGGATGGCAAATCTCAATATTGATTATTTCAAGATGTTGTGAAAGTTGAAAGGGTTCAGAAAAGATTTATAAGAATGTTGCCAGGGTTGGAGGATTTAAGCTATTGGGCGAGGCTGTTCAGGCTGGGGCTGTTTTCCCTGGAGCGTCAGAGGCTGAGGGGTGACCTTCTAGAGATTTACAAAATTCTGAGGGGCATGGATAGGGTAAAAAGACAAAGTCTTTTCCCTGGGGTCAGGGAGTCCAGAACTAGAGGGCATAGGTTTAGGGTGAGAGGGAAAGATATAAAAGAGACCTAAGGGGCAACTTTTTCACACAGAGAGTGTAGGTGTATGGAATGAGCTGCCAGAGGAAGTGGTGGAGGCTGGTAAAATTGCAACATTTAAGAGACATTTGGACAGGTATATGAATAGAAGGGGTTTGGAGGGATATGGGCCGGGTACTGGCAGGTGGGACTCGATTGGGTTGGGATATCTGGTCAGCATGGATGGGTTGGACCGAAGGGTCTATTTCCATGCTGTACATCTCTATGACTCTAAGTAGTTTAGAAGCACCATCACTGAGATGCATCAAGGAGTGAAAGAACTAATACAAAGAAATAACCTATTTGATGTTGCCCATGTCAGTATTAGATATGCAGGTACCTAAGACGGTCAACCAGAACAGCTCCAGAGTTGAATGAGAGCAGATGATTTGCATTGGAATTAGTGTCCCTGCCTCTGAGCTCGGAGATCTAGGTTCAACTCCCAGCTGTTCTAGAAATATATTATAACACATTTGAATGGGTTGATTAAAAAGTAACATCTCTGAACAGATTGGTTATCTAGTGCTGGGTTCTTTCCTCTCTCTCTCTCTCCCTTTATTTTCTCAATTTTGTTTTTGTTGCATTGCCCCTGATGGGCAGTGCTTGTCATTTTTCATGTTGATCAGAAGCATATATGATTTGTTGGCGTGAAAGCAGGAAAACAAGTAACACGAGTGATTTGGAAAACAAATAGAGCTGGGCTCTTCTGCCTCCAGTTTAATTTTAATTTAGTTCCCACATCTTTCCCTAACCAATCCCCCAAAATAAACATGTGCATGTGCGTTTGTTATTGTTACACTAGACTTGCTGGGTAGTGGTTAATAATTGTTTTTTTGATTAGAAATAGAGGTGACTTTGATGGTGGAAGAAAACAAAATCCAGAGGTGTGAAATCGGTTCTCTGAACAGAAAAAGTGAATTAGAGCTGTGTTCTGTGTTCTGGTAATATCCCAAACTCTGAGCCAGAAGATGTTGGTTCAAGTCTCACCTGCAGGATGTGTAATAACTTCTGAAAATAAACCAGATGATGGAAATATTTAGAGTTGAGTTCTTCTGCAGGAGGAGTTGACTTTTAGACAGGGTAAGGGTGTCACAAAGGAAAACTGGAAACCAGTACTTGTGCTAAACCATAGTTCTTGTAAATATTTAAATTTTTTTTAGTTGCCTCATTCAACATATGGATATCAGTCTGTTGAACAGTCCTCATCAGCCTGTCTGTTACAGATGCATGATAGTACTGGTAGAAGTTACCATTTAATCCTTGTGGAGACAATATCTGTCATTCAACCAGATACCCTCCATGGTATTAACACTACAACATGCCAAATGATAAATAGATTCAGATTAGGTTTAAGTGTCATGCTCACCAGACACTGTTTAAAACTGATTAAAACATTCTGAAGAAGAGTCATATTGGACTCAAAACATTACCAATGTTTCTTTCACAACAGATGCTGCCAGACCTGCTGAGTTTCTCCACCACTTTGTTTCTATTTCAGATACTGAAAACAACCGTGATCACTATGGTGCACACCATCGGTTTATGAGATCAAAGTTTGTCACTAGTTGTACAAAACTGGACATCCTTGAGATGATCAGGGCCAACAGCAGCAACAGACTCGTACTCCACCATAATTTGTAAACTCTCAGCCTGGCGCATCCTTCACTCTACGAAACCAGTAAGCAGGGCACCTGCATTACTTCAAAAAGGAAGGTACAAATGCCTGCCAGGATTAGCTCTGGGTATACTTGAAAATGAGGTATCAAAATCAGGTGAAGTTACAAGCAGGATTATATGCATGTTAAACAGTATCTCAATGACATCTAATTACAGATCAAACATGTCAGATCAAAGTTCATTGGCCCTGCACATCCAGACTTGAATGGAAGAAGAAGGCTTCATGAGTATATAATCCCATATTTAAACATGATGGAGACCAGTACATTAGTGCAAGAGACAAGCTTGACGTTTTTGCAATCATCTTCAGCCAGAAGGTCCATCTCAGTTTCCACCATCAATGAAGAAAGCCTTCAACCAATTCTTCTGTATGTGGAGGAGTTCTGCTTCTGAGCACTGCTAACAAATCAACTGGCTGGCAGCTGCCTGGTGCCAGCTGTGACATCAAAGGGGTCAGCTCTTTCGCAGTGCCACAGTTCCTTCAGGAAATTTGCTGCGATGGAGACCCCGCCCCATGTTGCCCTCCAAGATGCAGCACCATCTTGACTTCCTTCATTACTTCAAGGTCAATATTGACTTGGAAATAGATTGCTATTCTTTCATTGTGTCTGGATCAATATCCCAGAATTCTGTAGCTAACATCACTGTAGGACTACCTCTAATTAAAGGCGCAGCTGTTTAAATGTTTGGATGGTACTGCATGTGTCAAAATTAATACATGAGTTTCAGATTTTTTTTCAGAAACAAAAGTCTAGTAGTTTGAGTAGAAAGCTCAAGGTCTCCGCGCTTTAAGCAATCATTTCCATTTGTGAAACCGGCTCTAACCTAATCAAAAGTTCATTGCTTCTGAAATGACCGGAGTATTTTTGCTTTCCGTTTCTACTTATGGCCTTTGTCCGTTGAGTTAGAATTCTCTGGCATGTTATGTCACAGCAGGTGCCAACATATATGACGAAGATCATGTCAGAACAGTTGGCCTGTTCAAAAAGCCTCAGATTCTCAACCGTCAAATAACAAGCGGCTCTGTAGCAGACTGGGTGAGGAAGGAAGCATTCCCTCCGTTACAAAAAGAATCATGACGCCGGATTTGGGTGATAACCAAAACTGAGCAGATTCATTGGATCGGCAGTACACAACTCCAACTTGCTACCTCTTTTCTCCAGCCTTAAAAAGCTTCTTGAACCTGCCTCGACAGCTAAAATTCTGTCGGCCCGCTCCTCAATTCATTCTGACACAAGTTTGTCTCACCCTATCCACATGCCGAGCGCCTGGGCTATTGTCCACCCCCGAGCACTCCTTCTAAAGTCTTCATGTTCCATGAAAAGTGCCATAGAAGTGGAAGTCGCTGTTGAAGTAGGAAGAGAAATCTTTTGGAGTCCGTGTGGGACAACTCAAGATGATGAATTGAAATCATCCAGTGATTTGATAGTTTTGATTTTCCGGCTATTGTGGCGAAGAATAGGTAATGATTTTTCCGGATGATTTATGAGCTGTACCCGAGCTTCAAATCTACAGTCTGCTTACACCACAACTGGTGTGTACACTGGATTCTAACTGACACTTCTTTTCCGACTTGTGATTCACGTAGTTTCTCTCTGCTGTTAGCTTGTTTTTTTCACTTCTGATAGTTTTTTTTTATCCTCCTTGCTATCTTGCTACCTTTTTATTTTCTTACTCCTACCAAGTCCCACAAAAAGCATCATGAGTGCAAACTATATACACAAAGTAACTGCTTAATTTCCCTATAGATATCCTTGCCTGTTTTCTTTAGAATTGAATAGCCTTTATTGTAGTGTGTATTCAATATAAAATATAGTGAAAAGTGTGTACCATTGCCCGTACGTCGACGCCATTCACAGTAACTTAAGAGTTAAAATTTTAAAATCTTCTAACATTATTGAAAAATGTATTAGTCAACAGACATCCTACACTGTATGAGTTCGGCAATTCCTTCCCCATCTCCTATTCTTGCCTGTGTCTTCATTAAAAAAATGGGAAGAATTCCTATTTTGACACCCAGTTTATAAATTTTATCAAGTAAGTATTTCAATAGTCATAGAGATGTACAGCACAGAAACAGACCCTTCGGTCCAACTTGGCCATGCCGACCAGATATCTCAACCTGCTATAAATAAATGATTGTGCACTAAATTCTCCTCCACTACCCTATTTTTATTTATTTTGCTAGTGGCTGTTTCTAAACGTATTGCAACTGATCAAGAGCTTTTGGTATGCTCAGCATTTGGACAATTTTGTCCAGCTACAGTCGGTGATAGTTCTTGTCACTGCACTATGGAAAATATAGTTGAAGAGGCCCATAGCTAAAAGAGATAGATTTAGCATAAGTGGTAGGGGTTCAGAGCAAGTCAAGGGGAAAAGATTTCAGTCAGAAGGTGGTGCAAACTGGATCTCATGACCTGAAAGAATGGGAGAGGCAGAAACCCACACAACAATTAAAAAGTACTTGCATGGGCACTTGAACTGCCATAACCTTCGAGGCTACAGAGCAGGAGCTAGGAAGTGGGATTAGGCTGGATGGCTAATTGTTGGTTAGCAGGGATATAATAAACCAAATGACTTCTCTCCAAACTGTAAATTTCTATAATTTCTTTTATTGTGCTACCAACTAATAACAGACAACTATTTACAGGCAGTTTATATACTAAATATTTAAACTTTTAAAAACAGGTTACTTAAATTGTTTTTTTCAGTACATTTGCAGACAATAATGTAATTATGGATTTGTGCTCTCTATTTTTGTATCTAGTAAAATTGTGCTAATTATGTTACCAAAATGATGTTGTCTACATAGAAAATTGTTAAAAAGCAATAATAGCAATTTTCATAATATTGCAAAGGAGAACAGGTACCTCTGATATGTGTTGGTGTAAAATACAAGGTGACCTGATGAATAATTTTATTCCTTCAAAATGGTGGAGCTTATTTTTACCAAAAAGATGATGCCCAGATGATTCATTTGTAGATTTGTAAGCACATGCTACACAATTTTGTATTGTTATCACCTCCAACAACGAGTGCAAGAAGTTCATAACCTTCTTTGTCATTAAGAATGAAACAACCTGCTCAGCACCTAAGTGCTGCAGTATCCTTTTCTTCTCCCAGCACAGCAAATTAAGTCTTTCCCTCCAACCTAATCTTGAAGCCATGTCTTTCTCTAGTTCAAATCCTTTTTTTTCTCATGGTTGCACCATGCTCAGATACTCACTAAGACAAATTCCTGTCTCTATAATTCCAATCCCAGTGAACTGTTGACCATCCAATTTAAACTTTGCATTCCCATGTTAGCTATAGTTAAATCATTCATTCTCCTCAAGTAATATTCTCTTGCTTTTCACAATCATTATCAATCAACCTCAAAATCCCATGCTTGATCCTTCAAGGATGTAAACTTAAGCCACATCTCCAGCCTCTTTCATTTTTAAGAACTGTAAATGCTTTCACCTGTCAAGTTTATGCCCTTTTTTCTAATAAGTCAATGTTTGAATCTTTCTGATTAGGTTTCCAGTTCTAAGACAATGTTGATACATCATTAATCAAAGCCAAAAATGATTTCCTTAATGATTAGAATGCTTTGTATGTCCTGTTTTTACTTACGCTCTACTTTTGGCAGCCAACACAATGTCTTCCTCTGCCATTCCTTGAGTGTTGCTGGGTCACAAGCATAGAACTCCCTCTGTTATGGCATTGTAGGTTACCTACATCAAATGGATTGCAGTTGTTCATGAAGGCAACTCACCTCTACTTTCTTAAGGATATCTAGGGATGGGCAATAAATTGATGTTTCAGGCAAAAGCCCTTCATCAGGAATGATGAAGGGTTTTTGCCCGAAACGTCGATTTTCCTGCTCCTCGGATGCTGCCTGCAACACTCTAATCTAGACTTTGATCTCCAGCATCTGCGGTCCTCGCTTTTGCCATGGGCAATAAATGTTGACCAAGCCAGCATCGCCCACATCTCTTGAATGAATTGAAAAAAAAAGCCTCTCCATTGCTCAGTCAAGTGGTACTGCTCTCAGTTGATCCACTCTCATCTGTCCAATCTTAGACAGACCATCCCAGCAATAATTCTGTTCCTGAACCAGCATCATTACCACCAATGCATCAAACTTTGCCCAATTACAGTCCTTCTTAATTCTGTGTCCTGATCCTAATGACATCATCCAAAGCTTGGGATCAGATTTCACTTGTATGATGATGTCACAAAATTCTACCCTCCCCAAACTCTCTCTTGCCTGTACATGTATCTAAAGTGAGTCTTGGATCAAAGGTAATGCCATTCAGTTAAATACTGGGAAGACTGACATCAATATTTTTAATCTTCCACCACAAATTTTGTACAGTCACCACTGGTTACATTCTTCTCCCAGTCATTGATATTAACTGAATCTGACTGTTCCCAACTTCATCATCCAATCTGATCCAGAACTTAACTTCCAATTCCAAATCTTTAACATCATGTAGACTCTTAATTTCCACCTCTGTAATATTATTTATCACTTCAGCCTTTACCTCAGCCCATTTGTTAGTTTCAGACTTGGCATTCTTCCTATGGTCTCCTGTTCAAAACACTGCACCCCATAACCTCTTCCACAGCATTCTACCCATTCTTTATTCCTGACCTTGCTGACTTATATTGACTTCTAGTCCTTTACTCCAATTTAAAATGCTCATCTTAGTTAGACTTTGTCTATCCTATTTATTCTGATCTCTTCTACATCACTAGCTCTTTTGTTACAATTAGTAGCCAAATTTCAGCAATCTGGGTTCAAACTTTCTAATTCTGTCTAAATCCCTCCACGTCACTTTGGTATTATATGGTCTTTTTTTGAAACTTACTGCTTTGCCTAAAATTTTGTCGCATCTCATATTTGACTCTAGATCACTTTTTATTCTTCTCTGATTTTGTCCCTGTGCAGACTATTTCTTACGTTAAAGGCACTTTATGTTAAATATACAAATGCTTGCTGTTGTTCCATATCTTTAAGTTTGTACAATTTGTACAGGTTGATTAAAGACTGAGGAATGAACAACAGATTATAAGTGACATATGACAAAATAAATGAAGATGAGTAAGATCTCAAGAGGTGGAGAAAAAACAGGAAATTATAAACTAGTTAGCCTGACATCAGTAGTGGAGAAAATGTTAGGTCCATTATAAAAGATTTAATAGCAGAGCACTTGGAGAATAGTGACGTGACCTAACAGAGTCAACATGGATTACGATAAGGAAATCATGTAGGGTAAATCTACTGGAATCTTTTGAAGATGTAACTGCTGGAATTTATAAGTTGGAGCCAGTGAATATGGTTTACTTGGACTTTCAGAAGACAAAGTCCCACGGAAGAGATTGGGGGTAGTGTACTGACAGCAATAGAAAACTTTCTAGCAGACAGGGAACAAAAGAGTATGAATAAGCTTTTAAGGTACCAGAAGGATCAGTGATGGAACCCCAGCTAAACATAATATATTTTAATGATTTACATCAGGGAACTAAATGTAATATCTCCAAGTCTATAGACATCACTAAGCTAAATGGGATGGTGAGCTGTGAGGAGGATTCAGAGGTCCTTCAGTATGATTTGTACAAGATGATTGAGAGGGTAAATGCATGACAAGTGGAGTATAATGTGGATAAATATAAAATTATCCAGTTTGGGAGCAAAAACAGGAAGGCAGGTTACTTTTTGAATGACAATAGCTGGGAAAGGGAGAGGTGCAATGTGTCCTGAGTTCCTTTGTACACTAGTTGCTGAAATTAATCATGTACGTGCTGCAGGTTGTGAAAAAGGCAAATGTATTTTGTTTTCAAAGCAATAGGATTTGAATACATGTGCAGCAATGTCTTGCTGCAATTGTCCAGAGCCTTGTGAGATTATACTTGGAGTACTGTGTGCAGTTTGGTCTTCTTATCAGAAGAAGGATAGTCCGGCTATGAAGAGAGTACAACAAACTGATTCCTGGGATGGCAGAACTCACATGTGAGGAGACTGGAGCGGCTAGGACTATATTCACTGAAGTTTAGAAGAATTAGGATAGATCTCAATGGAACCTCTAAAATTCCAACGAGCCCAGACAGGGTAAGTGCAGAAAAGATGTTCCCGATGACTGTGAAGTCCAGAACCAGAAGTCACAGTTTAACAATACGGGATAGGCCATTTAGGACTGAGTGGAGGATAACATTCTTCACCCAGAAGGTGGTGAGCCTGAGGAATTCTCTGCTGGAGAAAGCAGTTTATGCCAAAATATTGAATATTTTCAAGGAGTCAAATATAATTTTTTTTACTGCTAAAGACATCAAAAGGTAGTGGGAGCAGGGTACTGAGGAGCATGATTAGCCACCATGACTGAATGGTACAGCAGACTCAAAGATGCACTGGTAGCAATTTTCCAGGAATCCTTAGATTCTAGAAGAGTTTGAAAAGATTGAAAACTACCAATGTAATTCATTTATTTAAAATGGGAAGGAGAGAAAAGAAAGGCAACTATAAGTCAGTTACCTTACTGTCTGTTATCGGGGTAATGTCAGAATCTACTATAAAGAATAGCTTCATGAATGGGAAATTTATGTCTGTCAAATTTACTAGAATTCTTTGAGGAGGTAACAAGCAGGATAGATAAAAAGGAAGCAGTGCATGCAATATATTTGGCGTTTCAGAAAGCATTTGAAAAGGTGCCATACATTAGGCTACTTAATAAGAGCCATAGTATTGGAAGTATTATATTAGCATGGATAGAGGAGGACTGGCTAACTAAAAGAAGTCAGAGAGTTGAGCTAAGGAGGACATTTTCAGGGTGGCAACCTTTAATTAGTGGTGTGGCACAGAGATCAGTGCTGGGGCCAAAATCATTTAAAATGCATATTAATAACTTGGATAAAGGAAATGAAAGTACTAAAGCCAAGTTTGGAAATGACACAAAATTGGTGGAAAGGCCTTTACTAAGAATAATACAAAGAATTTTTCGTAGAATATAGACAGGTTAAGTGAACCTTGACAGATGCACTATAATGGGGGAAAATGTGAGGTTTTGCACTTTGGTGGGAAGAATATAGGAGCTGAATATACTTAAGGCAGAAGGAATACAGAAAAATCCAGAACAAAGGGATTTTGGTGTTCATGCCCTTGTCCATGAATAAAAAAAATGCTAGAATCAAAGTTCAGCGAATAATAGGCAAGGCAAATGCATTGTTTTGGCCTTTATTTCAATAGAATGAAGTATAGCTGTAGGGAGGTTTTCCTAAACTGTACAAGGCACTAGTCAGACCACAGGTGGAATACTGTGAACTGTTTGGGCTCCTTTATCTAAGGAAAGATAAACTGGCATTTGGAGGCAGTCCAGAGAAGATTTGATAGGCTAATGCCAAGTATGGAGGCACTATCTTATTGGGAGAGGTTGAGTAAATTTGGCCTGTACTGGTTAGAATATAGAAGGATGACAGGTGACCTTACATGGTTCTGAAGGGGACTTGACAGGGTAGATGTAGAAACATTTCCCCTTAGAGGGGAAAGAATAAGGAGTTGTACATTTGAAGCAGAGATGAGGTGGAATTTCTTCTGAGGGTTGTGAATCTGTAAATTCTTTTTCACAGAAGACTGTTGAGGCTGGGTCGTTCAATAAATTAAAGGCTGAGATAGATGTATTTTTAAGCAATGGGGGAAATCAAGGGTTATGAGGAAAAGGCAAAAGGTACTGGAGGATCAGCCATCATCTTAATGAATGGCAGGGCAGACTCAATGGCCCGAATGGCTACTTATGCTCCTACGTCTTCTGGTCTTAGTACTTAATAACTGAACCTAGCTTTTGATTAACACTGCCCCCTTCCCCCCCCCCCCCCCCACTTCAATCATGGATGATTGATTGGCTGAGGTTAGCTAAGATCAAATATTGTTATAGAGAAGTAGGGAAACCTGTGCTGCAGTGGCTGTGTCCCGATCTCTGATCTAGGTTCATGTCTCAGAGGCGTATTGCAGCATGTCCAAACAAGTTGATTTAAATTAACAACAAGAAGTAGGGCTGGTAGCTGTGAGGCTTTTGTGGCCATACTTTCATCTATGATTTTTGTTAAAGTTCTCTGTGTCAGGTGTGATATGACACATTTATCACATAGACAGATATGACATGAATGCTTGTCTTCAGAATGATGGAAAGGCCAATATTTGAAAAAGTTGCCTCGTTGCTTTACACTCTATCCCTGATATCAGATATGTTTTCTCATACTCTTCTTATTTGTATGTTCTATATGGTATTTATAGGCAAATTTATTTAAAAAGTCATCTCATATAAAGTTTTTAAAACTGCATGTTATATTAACAGATATTCTTGAAGACAAATGTGGGAGTGAAAAGTAGAGCATAGTTAATGCCAGTAGTGCAGCATGTCTGGGTGATAGTTTACTTGTACATAGATTCCTAATCGAGAAGAATGGTGCATGAATAGCAAATCTTTTAAATTATTCCAACTGACAGCCAAGAGAAGCTTTGCTTTTTCTATGATAAAGACTTGTGAAGTGGGTAGGTGTTACACGCATTATTGCGAATTAACTTAGAATAATTGTACAAGCAGAAAAATATAGTTGGGTACTTGCTATATGTTTTGGAATACGTATTATGTGCTGTATTAACTTTAGGTTTCACGTGGAAACATATTTTCCCCAATTCCAAAAATGCAAGTATGCAATGTCCACGTGTTTACAATCTGTCTTTCTGAATCTGTCATTCAACTAATGAGACTACATCTTCATGTATCATGCACACAGCATTCTGAAGTAAACAAATGAACCTGATAACACAAATTCCAGAAATAAATACGGACAATAAGATAAATAGTAATTCAAGACACACGACTGTAGGATAACAAAGATAGGGACCTGAAATTGAAATGTTTAGGGGCTAAGGAGTGACCATATAGAGGTTTATAAAATCATGAGGGGCAGATCTTTTCCCTGGGGTGGGAACTAGAGGGCATAGGTTTAGGGTGAGAGGAGAAAGATATAAAAAGGGCCCGAAGCGACAAAGTTTTCATGCAGAGGGTGAAGCATGTATGGAATGAGCTGCCAGAGGAAGTGGTGGAGGCTGGTACAATTGCAGCATTTAAAAGGCATCTGGATGGTTATATGAATAGAAAGGATTTAGAGGGATATAGCCCAAGTGCTGGCAAATGGGACTAGATTAGCTTAGGATATTTGGTCAGCAGGGACGAGTTGGACCAAAGGGACTGTTTCCATGCTGTACATCTCTATGACTCTAGGCATTTCGGAAGGATTGGAGCTAAGAAAAGGTAGAGAGGTAGCGCTATTAATAAAAGATGGTGCTTGCCCAATATAACGGGATAACCTAAGTTCAGGAATCGGGAAGTAAAAGCACTTTGGTAGAAATGATAACTGAAAAATAATAAAGAGGCAAGAGGCCACTTAGGGATTGGGAGTGAAGTACAGGGCCTCTAACACACAAAAAAAACATGATAGGACATAGCCAAAAATGAATGAATGGAATTCATCAAAAAGAAATGGTGATAATAATGGGTGATTCTAATCTAGATAGTCTAGAAAAAATAGATGAAGAAAAGTAGTCTAGATGAGAAGTTCATAGAATATTTTTCCAATAAATTCTCAGAAAAGAACAACAAACAGTACGGCACAGGAACAGGCCCTCTAGTTCTTCATGCCTGCGCTGACACATTTTGCCCTTCCATACTCAAACTGTCTTCACTTACAGGATCTGTATCCCTCTATTCTGTTCTTATTCATGTATTCATCCAGTCACTTCTTGAATGCTGCTATTGTGTCTGTTTCTACCACCTCCTCTGGCAGCACATTCCAAGCACTCATCACCCTTTGTGTGAAAAACCTGCCCCACACATCTCTTTTAAACTTCCTCCCTCCGCACCTTGACCCTATGTCTCCTAGTAATTGAGCCCTCCACCCTGGGAAAAAGCCTTATATTTTCCACTCTATCCATGCCATTCACAATCTTATAAACCTATCAGGTCACCCCTCAACCTCCTGTGTTCCAGTGAAAATAACTCAGTCTATCTAACGTTTCTTCATCCTGGAAAACATCCTGGTAAACCTTTTCTGTAACCTCTCCAAAGCATCCACATCCCTCTGATAGTGTGGTGACCAGAACTGTATGCAATGTTCCAAGTGTGGCTGAACTAAAGTTCTTTCAAGCTGAAGCATAACTTTTCTATTCTCATACTCAATGCCCCTACCAATGAAGGCAAGCATGCCACAGACCTTTTTTACTACTGATCTACTTGCATTGCTACCTTCAGTGATCCATGGAGGTACACACCCAGACTCCTCTGCATACCAATACTTCTTGATCTTCAAACGTATGTCACTTCACATTTGTCTGGACTGAACTCCATCTGCCATTTTCCTGTCCATGGCTCCAATTGATTTATATCCTGCTGTATCTTCTGACAATCCTCCTCGATCTTTGTATCATCTGCAAACTTACTAAATAGACTAGCCAGGTTTCCTCCAAATCATTTATGTAGACTACAAACAGCAGATGTCACAGCACTGATCCTTGTGGAACACCACTAGTCACAACCCATCCTTCATCACTAGCCTTTGTCTCCTATAACTAAGCCAGTTCTGTATCCATTTTGCCAGCTCACACGATACCATGTGACTTCACCTTTTGTAAAAGTCTGCCATGACCTTGTCAAAAGCTTTACTGAAGTACATGTAGACAACATCAACTGCTTTTACCTCATCAATCATTTTTGTCACCTCAAAAAAACTTGATCAAGTTAATGAGGCACAATCTCCCTCCCTCCCCCCCACCAACCTCCCCCCCCCCCCCCCAATACTGTCGCTAAAAGGTCCATTTGCTTCTAAATGCGTATAGATTTTAGCCCTGAGAATCTTTTCACTGGCCTATAATTTCCTGGATTATCCCTGTTACCATTCTGAAACAATGAGACTACATTTGCTATTCTCCAGTCCTCTGGGACCTCATCTGTGGCCAAAGAGGATACAAAGATGTCTGTCAATGCTCCAGCAATTTGTTCTCTTGCCTCCCAAAATATTCTGGGATAGATCCCATCAGGACTTATCTACCTTAATACTTTTTAAGACACTCAATACCTCTTCCTTTTTAATAGCAACTTGGCTTAGAAATTTAATACTCCCTTCTCAGAGATTAGCCCCACCAATTCCTTCTCTTTGTTGAGTACCGACACAAGGTATTCATTTAGGACACTGGGGGCTACCAGGGAACAGACTATACTAGACCTGATATTATGCAATGAGATAGGATTAATTTATAATCTCATAGTGAAAGTGTCCCTGGGTAGCAGAAATCATAACATGACTGAATTTTGCATCCAGTTTGAGAATCAGTTTAAATAACAGAAAAGTGAATCGAACATGAGTATTTTAAACTTTAATAAATGCAGTTATGAGCACATGAAAACAATGTTAGCTGAAGCAAACAATGGTAGTGAATAGATCTGTAGAGGTGCAATGACAGATATTTAAAAGAGATATTTCAGAATAGATGTAACATAACAGAATACGTACATTTCAAAGAGAAAAAAGAACTGAAGGGGAGGATTTACTGATTGTGGTTAACTGAGAAAAGTAAATATAGTATCAAACTTAAGGGGAATCCACATAATTGTACAAATATTGATGACAGATCAGAAGATTAGGCAGAACATAAGAAGTGGTATGGACAATAAGTGCTGACCTAGCCAGTGACACCCACAATCCATGAATGAATTTTTAAAAATTAAAAGATTACTAAGGAGAGTACACAAGAAAGCTCTTCCAAATCCAAAAATAAAGAAACCAAGAATATGAGTTCCTACAGATATTTGAAAAGAGAGTTAACAAAGTAAACAATGGTCCTTCAGAAAGTGAGTCTGGGGAATTAATGATTAAATATAAGGATATCCCTTTAAATTTAATGGTTATTTTGTATCAGTCTTTGCTATACAGAATACGAGTCCCAGAAATAGCTGTGAGCTATAAAATAGAGGCAAAGGAGGAACTCAAGAAAACCACAATCACTAGTGAAGTGATACCGAGCAAACTGTTAGGGTTTATGGGCTTACAATTAATGTTCCCTCTAATATGCATGCTTTGAGGGTCCACACATAGCAATCTGCTGTGCATGGATCTCAGAGGTTTGTGTAAAAGAAACAAAAATTAGTGGGAATGTGCTGACAAGCCCTGAGTCCTGATGTCCTCTGGTCTTAAAAGAAGTGGCAAAAGAAATAGTTGATGAATTGGTTTTAATTGCCCAAAATTCCCTAAGTTTTGGAAAGGTTCCATTAGATTGGAAATGGGCAAATGTGACAGATACACAACTGATGGAATTTATCAGAGTACATTTTATAACTCCTCGCTTGCTTCCTTCGCACTTGCTCATTTGAACCTACTTGGAAGCTCCCTGCATCTTTGCCTTGTCTTCTCTTGCTTTATCTTTTTGTGCTTTGTTGCCATAATCAGAGCTCAAAGGCTCACAGTACTTCTGTTTTACCTTCTAGCACAGGCATAAGGCCAAGCAACATATATTGTTGTTAGCAGTCATCAGTCAAGGGAGTGGACATGTTGTTGTATGGCATCATGCTATACCAATCCCATACCTGTACCATATCTCAATAGCCTATGTGGCTTCAACCAAATAGCTATGCCTCAAAAAAGTCAGTGAGGACAGCCTTAATTGAGAGGTTTCTAGCAGAATTAAGGGCAGTGTCTGCTTGCAGTCCAGGGACTTGGTGACAGTCAGTTGGTTTTGGCATCACCATATGAATGGTTGTCGTCCTCTCCAGCTAGCATAAGGATCTCTTGTCGTAGAGGGTGAGGAGATGAATATCGGGCATCCCCAAAATCTGTCTTGGCTTGCTGTGCCCTATGGTGCGCTGTTTTCTCCTGGAATGAGACAATGGGAGGAATTGAGTGAGAGGAAAGTGGCTGACACAACTGTTAGTTCTGATGCAGATGGGAGAAAGGTAGTGAAGTGTCCAAAGTGAGAGTGAGTAGGCAGCACAGAGTGACATTGGTGTACAGGAGAAGCCAAAACCAATGACAAACTCACATGCTCAATCTTAGTGCTTCCAAAATTTATTCCCATGTTCAAGATCATACTCTGGACTGAATTTGTAGAAGACATTGTTCGGTTGTCTAGGAGCAGCAAGATATTTGTTATCAGGTGAAGTGGTCCATGTTTCCTCACGGGTGCAGAAGAACATTCCTGCTTCTCCTGGACCACAAAAAGTAAATAAAAAGTATAAATGTATCTATTTAGATCTCTTCTGGCCTTGACTTTTCTTTGCAGTTATCGTCCTGATGATAAGTTTCTCAGGTTGAAATTCCAGATGATGCCTTACTACGTCTTTACTTAGATAGGAGACGGCCAACTTGTGGGTGGTTTTAAATGCTGAAATTTATGATAATAGTTGGTCAAGTCAAAGCAAAAAATGAGTTGGTAAGAATTACACTTTGTTTTAATTGCTCATTCTTCAGTAATTGCCAGGTTTCTAGAAGGTTAGGATGATGGGTGGGTGGGATGATGGAATGGGATCTGTGGGAGCGGAGTTAAAATCAAGGCTCATTATATAAAGAAAACTCTATCTTCATCCTCCATTCTTCCATAATTAATTTTAAACCTAAGTCACTTTGTCAACGATTCACCAAGCAGAGAGAGAAGATAATCTTTCACTAATAACCTTCCAGATTTTAAAAACTTCATTAAACTCCACAATTTTTCCTGTTCGATAAAAGGCATGACTTTTAAAACACTGAACACTTGTTAATTTTTTATTGAACATGTTGTCATGTGTGTATTTAAAATGTAAAATCTTGACATTATTAAATGAAGAAAAGATTTCATAAATTAAGCTCCAGGACATTTCTGCAGAACTTCCTCAGGGTAGTGTCCTAGGCCCAATCATCTTCAGCTGCTTCAATGACCTTCCCTCCATCGTAATATCAGAAGTAAGGATGTTTGCTGATGATTGCACAATGTTCAGCTCCATTGCGACTCTTCAGACACTGAAGCAGTCCATGACCAAATGCAACAAGACCTGCATAATATCCAGGCTTGGGCTGACAAGTGGCAAGTAGTATTCATGCCACACAAATGTCAGGCAATGACCAATTGCCAACTAGAGACAATCTAACCACCACCCCTTGACATTCAAAGGTGTTACCATCACAATCCTCCACTGTCAATATCCTCAGGGTTATCGATCAGAAACTCAAATGAGATAAACAATAAATTCTGGTTAGCCATTAAAACGAACAAATAAAAAAAATTAAACAAATAACCTCAGACCATTCATGTCTGAGATACAAAGACGAAGATTGATTTAAAAGGTCACAAATAAAGTACTTTGGTTTATAATGATTCATGGCACATGAAAACTGCCACTATAACCATGCTTTGTTAGAATGCACGTGTGAGTTGTAAAGAATCCAGTATAACTGAAACATTTACAATTGTTTAGTGACCAAAAAAGTTTATTCATTTGTTCTTTTTGAAAAGTATGCACAATTTTTTTTTCCATGACCTAAACAGATAATAGAGAAGCTACATTATTTTCAATTCCCAAGAAAATTTAACATTGTTTCAATTCACTTACAAAGACATTATATCTGACCTCGAAGTATGTTGTAAAATAACCATTGCACATTTTCGATATTGATTTTTAATTTCTTTGGGGTTAGACCGAAACTGCCTCAGATATGTATGTAAAACTGACACTTTGTTCATTTTACAATTGGGAAAGCTTGGACTTGACACAAAGATATTAAAATTCTAAAGAACGTTTATTGGATAATATGCTGAACATGGATATTTAGGCCTGACATTTTGTAGCCTGGGGATGATATAAGCCAATATTAAGTGTACAGAAACTTGGTACAGGCTTAAGATCACATAGGTTCCCATCCCTAATGTGCCTATGTTGCAAATCCTTGGGTGCTGCAGTGTTCTATTGGTGGCAGCCATTCTTTTTCCAAATGTAGACTGTCCAGCCTATACAGATCACATCCTCCCCAGAAATGGTCCCAGTGTTCCAGAAATTTGATACTGACCCTTTACACCAGCTTTCTACTTTCATGTTCAATTGCTCGAGTCTCCTATTTCTATGCTCATTAGCATTCGGGTTGGGAGAAAAGATGAGACTAATGCTTCAGAGGACATGCCTTTCAATCTTCTACCCAGCTGTCTGAAACCTGCTTTCAGGACCTCCTCCTTATTCCTAACCAAATCATTGGTACAAATGTGAATCATGACCACTGGCTGATCACCTCTCCTAGAAGAAAGTCTTGTAGCCATTCTGTAACATCCTTTAGCCTGAGCAGCAGAAAAGTGACATCTTGTCTTGGGGTACTTTGACTGTCATAAAAATGCTCATCTGATCCCCTGACTCTGGAATCCCATATCACTATCGCTCTTCTAGTCTTCTTCCTCCCCATTGTAAAGCTAAGCTGCCCATGTGCCATCAACTTGTACTTTCAGCTCTCTCCTGAAGAATTTCCCTCACCAATATCCATAAAAGAATCAAGGTGACTCCGGTTTTGCCTGCTTGGCTTACTTAAACGGCCTGGTGGTTACACATTTCCTTGCTGCCTATATACTTAAAACTTCTGTGTGATCACATCTCTAAACATGTAATCCATCTAGTACTGTGGCTTGTGTGTGCACAGCAATGCTTCAAGCTACTGTTTAAGTTTCAAAACCCAGATCTCAAGATTTTGCAGCCCATGACACTTCCTGTTCATTTGGGACACAATGATGCATCCATGACTGCATACATACTGCAAGATGTATGCTCCACTTGGCTGAGCTGATTTCAGTCTTTTGGATATCTTCCATCTCACACTGTTTTCAAGCTTTTGAACTTCTTTCCTAGCTGTTGGTTGCAGTCTTGGGATTCTCAATTTGCCTTGTCCTCTACGTCACAGAGGAATTTGATTTTGATTCAGTGACAGTGAAGATATGATGATATAGTTCCAAGTCAGGTTGTTGCGTAGTCTGAAAAGGAATTTGCAAGTTGTGGTATTTCCATGCCTCTGCTCCCTTGTCCTTCTAGGTGGTGGAGGTTATGGGTGTGGAAGGTGCTGTCAGAGGAATCTTGGTGAGCTACTGCAGTGCATCATATAGATGGGACACACGGCTACCACTGTACATCAATAATAAAGAAAGCAAATGTTGAAGGTGATGGACAGCATTCCAGTCAACTGGGCTGTTTTGTCCTGGATAATCAACTAGGAGAAAGTGAGGGCTGGAGATCAGAGTCAAGAGTGTGGTGCTGGGTTGGTGGGAGGTGTAAACCTGACAAGAGAGTCTGGAGGGAATGGTCTTTACGGAATGCAGATAGAGGTGGGGATGGAAATATATCTCTGGTGATGGGGTCCGTTTGTAGGTGGCGGATAATATGATGCATCTGGAGGTTGGTGGGGTGGAAGGTAAGGATCGTGGTGCGGGGGGGAGGAGGAGGAGGAGTTCTGTTCTTGTTGCAGTTGGAGGGGTGGGAGCTGCATACATCTAGGCAAGTGGAGAGGACTCATTGTAGTCCTCACTTGTATCTTGATGGTGGATAGACACTGGAGATTCAGGAAACAAGTTACTCTCCACAGAATTCCTAACACTGACCTGTTTTTGCAGCCACAGTATTTATATTCTTGGTTTAGTTCAGTTTCTCGACAACAGTCTCAGGATATTGGTAGTGATGGATTGATCAATGGTAATGCCAATAAATGTCAATAATTAGATTGTCTCTTATTGGAGATGACCATTGCCTGAAACTTACATGGTGTAAATGTTATTTGGTACCTATCAGTACAAGCCTGGATTTTGTCCAGGTCATGCTGTATATGGACAAAGATTCCAAATTTAAGATTTGCAAATGGTGTTGAATATTATGCAATTGTCAGTGAACATCCCCAATTTTGACCACATGATGATGGGAAGGTCATTGATGTAACTATGGATGGTTAGGTTAAGGACACCACCCTAAAAAGTCCCTGTAATGATGTCCTGAGTCTGAGATGATTGACCTCCAATAACAATAGTCAATCTCTGTGTTAGATATCACACCAACCAATGTAGAATTATTCTCCCAATTCACCTTCTCCTTGATCACTTACAGTTAGATACTGTCTAGGTGTTAAGGACAGTTAGGCTCACCTCAGCTCTTAATTTCATGTATTTTGTCCATATTTGGACCAAAGCTGTAAAATGCTTTGAGATATCCTGCAGTTGTGAAAAGCACAAAAGAAAAAAAAACTTTTTTTTCTCTCTGGCTGTATCTTTTTTATTGTCTCCCATATATTATGTGGTTATTCATCATGTTTATAGGTATCCTAGCTAATGTTATTGAAACATGATTTTTTAAAATCTTGATCATCAAAGAATGTATTGTTGGGATGGTATATGTCATAAGGGCATAGATTAATAACTTTTTTGCATTTATTGGAAACTATTGGAAACAATCTTGTGTAAGCAGATAGTTAAAGAGAGAATTATTTCTGATAATTCAAGTAAATAAGCCTCATTTATTTCAGTAAGGACACTGTCATTGTTCAGTTTTAAAGCTTAAATTTTGCTATCCAAGCACTTGATAGGTAGTTTGTAAAAATGAATTAAGCATGCTATATCTGGTTCATATAGATATTTGCAAAGACAGCCAGTCCATTTTCTGCACACTACACAATTCTAGAGGGCACTTCCAGACCTTTTGAAAAGTACAAATTTCTGAAGTCACAAAATTTGCAGATCAAATTAATTCTTATTCAAGTGTCTTAACTTACTGCATTTAAAAAAAGGAACAATTTCAAACTTGAGGATCTTTCTATTGATACAGCAGTTAAAGATAAAGGAACTTATATGTTCATTATTAAACAACAAGAATCTAAAGATGCTGAGCATATTCAAGCATTCTGCAAGTGAAGGAAGCAGTTTATGTTGATATGGATATTTGATAATTGGATTAAAATTTCACTGAACAGAGTGAAAATCTAGTTTAAGGTTCTAAATCAAGTTAATAATTCATATATTTTCTTTATGAAATGCATAAAATCTTCTTGCTTTAAAAACCCTTGGTAGAAATGTAAGGATCAATTTGAGATTTTCATTTTTAAATTTTCAGATGCAGCATTCCTCCCTCAAGGACTTTAACTTAGTGTCTAAAATCTAAACCAAATCTCCAAATTTGTATTAGAATTACATGGCAAATTTTCTTACAATACAGATTCTTCATCATTTCCTTTACTGACAATGAATAATGACAAAGTATTACACAAACTTTTGAAATTACAAGGCACAGTTTACATAGTTGCAGCCTGAAAGAAATACAACTAATTAGTGTACTGAGATAAAACTAGACATAATGTGGTAGAATTTTATTACTTTTTTTAGCATTTATTACTGCTAACATTTTACAGGGAGTGGTTATTCCTAAATTCTGAGAATTTATGTGATGGTAGGACACTGTGCTACATTGATTACACACTGTTCCACAAAATGGAACAGAACAGTTCCTGTAAAACTGCATATTACACTTAAATAATTCAGAGCTGATTAAAAATCCCTTTAGGAAGCACAGAGTTTTCTGCTCTTTGGTTATCAGAATTCACAAGTTTAGTGTACACTATGAGTAATGTTTTTGAATATCTGGGATATTTTCAACAATTCTGTATTCATCCGCTGATAAAATTTTGTTCCACATTGAGAATCTATTGATCTCTCATTATGTTATCAGTTGTCTTTTTTAACAAGCTATCTTAGTTTCCAAAGTGGCCACCACACACTGTTTGTGATGCATTATTTTCAAGATTAATTCTATCCCAGTCACTGCTTGAGAATACATTTCTTGTCTTTTTTATTCTCTCTTTTCAAAGTTCTAACTTTCCAGTTTCCTTCTCCTATGTATTGCACCCAATCAATCTAAATGCCATTCCTCTGATTCTTTTTATCACTGGTGTCAGCTTTCAGTAACTGAACCCTTTCCCTCTGTTAAGTCAAATGGAATCTAGTTACTCCGAACTTCTATCCTCTAGATGCCAATAACAAAATAATATGTCATATGGAAAATGTTACCCATGGAACCTTGATGGCTAACAGCTGTTTTGAAGATTTTGGTGTATTGTGCCTTTAAGAGAGTAAAAAGTTCCTGACAGCACGAAGTGTTCTCAATAAAGTAACAATGTAATACTTCGTCATAAGCTAGTGTAACTGGTTGCCTGGAGACAAAAACAGATTCGAATTAGGCTAATCACTTTAAAATATGCACTGAAATATGTCAAATTCCAATCAAGTTTGTATTTAGTATATTGACAATCTTAAAAACCAATGACACAATCTGATGCTTTGTGGGTATAAGACCAGGGAAAACTGAACAGTTGGGAGGAGAACTGCCATACCACCAACATGTAGAGACTGCCTGAAAAGTAGCTGTCTTAAAGGTACCTTTATTGATCAATAAGCTGTGAAGCAGAATCTCCAGGAAGAAGAAAAGAATATAGGAATACAGAGAATAACCGAAAGCTGCCTGGTTTTATGATAATAAGGTTTGTTTTGTGAATCTTACTCAGGATTTTTATCATACCAGTATTGTAGACGGGGAAGTAATAGATAGGTTAGAGGAAGGAGTTGTAAATAGTTGTTAGTTAATTATTCTCATACTTTAAGAAATAAAGTCATTAATTTTTACTTTAAATAGTTCTTGGCTTCTCGAATTTTCAGATTACTGAAAGGGATAAACATTTTCTGTGTTGCTGGTTTAAATTAAGCAGGAGGATTTACTTTGTGATGTAACAGTTTGGGGGCTTGTGCAGGATGCTTGTGGCACAGCAGTTCTCCTTCCAACTGTGCAATTTTCCCTGATCTTATACCCCCAAAGCATTGGATTGTGTCATTTGCTTTTAAAGTTAAAAATTATACAATATCAGGTTGTAGTCCAACAGGTTTATTTGGAAGCACTGACTTTCGGAGCGCTGCTCCTTCAATAGGTGGTTGTGGAAAATAAGGTTAGGAGAAAGTGAGGACTGCAGATGCTGGAGATCAGAGCTGAAAAATGTGTTGCTGGAAAAGCGCAGCAGGTCAGGCAGCATCCAAGGAGCAGGAGAATCGATGTTTCGGGCATAAGCCCTTCTTCAGGAATCAGGAGGATCAGGAAAATAGGACTGTAAGACACAGAATTTATAGCAATTTAATTTATAGCGCTCCAAAAGCTAGTGCTTCCAAATAAACCTGTTGGACTATAACCTGGTGTGTGATTTTTAACTTTGTACACCCCAGTCCAGCACCAGTGTCTCCAGATCATTGGCTTTTAAGACTGTCAATATACTAAAATCAAACTTGATTGGAATTTAGTATATTTCGGGTTATAATCTAAAATGATTGGCTTAATTCGAATCTGTTTTTGTCTCCAGGCAACCAGCTACCCTAGCTTTCGACCAAGTATTACATTGTTATCTTATTGAGAACACTTGGTGCTGTCAGGTAGCTCTGTTAGCTTTCGACTCTCTTAAAGGTATAGTACACCCACATCTTCATAACACAGTTCATCAGCATCTCAGACCCCACTGTGCTTAATTCTTTCTCCTCCTCAGCCCAGAAGATTATTTTGTTGATGGGAATGTAATTTAAAATTTTACATTGAATAGATGATTGAGTTAAGCTTGTTGTGATTGTCTATGCCAGATTTCAATTTCTCTTTTCTCAAATAAACTCAATTTTCTCAATAATAAAAGCAAAAATTGCTGGAAAAGCTCAGGAGGTCTGGCAGCATCTGTGGACAGAAATCAGTGTTAGCCTCTTGGATCGAATGACCCTTCCTCAAAACTACCAGATCTGTTAGCTTTTCTGGCAATTTCTGTTTTAATTTTTGATTTACAGCATCCACCGTTCTTTTGGTTTAAATGTTTTGAGACTTGTGTTTTAAATATGCTTCTTAAATTATCAGTTTGTTTTCCAAAGGTTTAGCATTGATAAAGTGACAGTTTCTACAGTATTCTGGATTGCATCTGCCAATGTCTTATATAGCAGTAACACAACCTTTCCAAAATTTATAATGCTTTTGCTCATGTGAGATCTTTACTCACCTAAAAACGTATTTAAGCCACTGAGTTGCTTTGTGATATGTTCCGTTTTGTACAGTTTATAGCTGTCATAAACATCTCTTCCATTCATCATGCCCAATGTCGTCGGCTAAACAGTGTGAAATTCAGTTTTAATTTAGAAATGTGGACACTGTGTAAATTGTAAATGAACCCAAGATTCTTCTGATTCTGGATGTAGGTTTGCTCGCTGAGCTGGAAGGTTAGTTTTCAGACAGTTCATCACCATACAAGGTAACATCTTCACTGAGCATCTAAATGAAGCACTGTTGGTGTAGCTCGTGTTCCATTTATATGTTTGAGTTTCCTTGGGTTAGTGGTGTCATTTCCTGTGGTGACATCATTTCCTATGATGATGTCATTTCCTGTTATTTTTCTCAGGGTTGGTAAATGGGATCCAAGTCAATGTGTTTGTTGATAGAAGCATGGCATTCCAACCGGAATTCTATCAACAAACATATTGACTTGGATCCCCTTTAACACCTCCTGAGAAAAAGAATGGGACATGATGTCACGATAGGAAATGATGTCACCACAGGAAATGACACCACTAACCCAAGGAAACTCAAACATTTAAATAGAAAGCGGGCAACACCACCAGTGCTTCATTTGGAGGCTCACTGAAAATGTTACCTGGTATGGTGACCAAACATCTGAAAATGAACCTTGCAGCTCAGCGAGCAAACCTACATCCAGAATCTCAAATCTTCTCAAACTCGCCAATACTTCTGATTGTGAATCAGTTGGACGAGATAAGACTTGTAATTCATGGCACAGTATTCCACTATGAAATTTACAGTACTCCAGGTGTTAAAACCCCGACAAAATTCTAATGCATGGATATTAAAACATTACATAATATTTGACTAGAATCTTATGTTTGGAAATGTGACTTTTTTCCATGCGTGTGAAGCGTTGAATACTGAAACGGGCTACTCCTCTGTGCTTCTACTACTAACTGGTCGTGTTTTTTTTGTAGTAATTTACAAAGATTATGAGTGTACGGATTAAACCTGCTGTCAGTCACACAGAGACGGTTACCTACGTGGGGGGAGAGGCGAGATCATTCATCCCATCGATCCACCCACACTCAGGATTCCATAACTGCAGCATTGGGTTATTTTCGCGTTTTTGTAGGAAATTCCAGGATTGCCTGCTGATGTTGTTTGTTCGGTTCCATCAGGAAGTTTACTGAGGTGCACAGAATAGTGACATTAAGGATAATTCGGGTGTCGTTGCTGATGTACGACGACCGGTTCCCTCGCAAAGAATTCCCGATGGTACGGGGCCGGGCTTGTGACACTTTAAAAATACAGATTGTATGGGTTCAAAGTAATTGTAAATCAGATCACTCACGGAAAGCGGCAAATTGACGGTGGCGAACTCCTAGGTGTTTGGTTTGTGAGTACGCGAGTTGACAGCGGGCGTTGAGTAGGCCGCGTTACCATGGCAATGGCAGCGGGGGTAGAACCCATTTAATTTGCTGTTACTGACAGGGCCTCGGGGGCCGCAGCACGTGCAATATGATCACTTTTTATCCCCCCTCTGTTTTTATTCCCTTTCCCCTTGCAGGACCGTCTGGCGCAAGCGCTCTCCGGCTCCGCCCCGGCCTCGCTCCGCCCCCACTTCACCCCGCCCCCTCGACACCGCGGAGGAGTATGGGTAGAAAGCGGGGCTTCGCGGAAGCGCCGGTGGATTCCAAGATGGCGGCGGGGTGCTGTGGAGTGAAGAAGCAGAAGCTATCGAGCTGTTCGTCTTCTTCCACCTCGTCTAACAACTCCAACGAGAACCACTGCAAGGACGTGACCCGCGCCAACGGTTTCAGTGGCTGCCCTGGCGGCAGGAACATGGTGGTCAACTCGGAGATGTGCTGCTTCTGCTTCGACGTCCTGTACTGCCATCTGTACGGATATCAGCCGCCCCGGAGCCCACGATTCACCAACGACCCGTAGTAAGTACCCAAACTCCTTGGCATGGCACCGCCGGCCGGTCTCGGGTTTTCTTTCGATTTAAGCGTGTGTTTTCGATTTCCAGCATATCCAAAGGCTGCTTGTTTTATTTCTCTGATTTATTTTCCCCGCTGGGAAATCTCGTAACAAGTAGAAAGAAATGCAATTCTCTGCCCGTTTTCGGGAGGTTTTGTGTGCGAACTTCATAAACAAAGGAACTAACTCTGCCTCCTTCTCCAAGTTTGTCAGAACAAACTCCGCAGCTTGTTTTGGATCGTCCCTACAACTTTTATTTTTCTGTCCCGGGATGCGTTTGCTTGGACTCTACGTTTAGACTTTTTTTTATATAGCGCTTTTAAAATAATGTTTTACCGAGTGACTTTGGCTAGGATGTGCGAGAAACGAATCGTTTCTTCCACTCAGTCTTTCGAGTACGAAGTGAGTGCTGTATTCGCCCGTTCAGTAATTGCTTTTTTAAGGAAACTTCGGAACGATCCTGCTGTGATTGTGTTCATTGCCAGAGGGAAGTGTTGTGTAACAAGTTGTTTTTAACCTTTGTCAATATTACAAATCCAGCTTTAAACAATTAAACTGAAATGTTATAGTTAATTACTGACGGACCGGCGTTATTGAGATACAAACCGTATTCTTGGAGGATCTGCGGACTGACGAGGCCAGGTTATGTTCCATGAACTTTTAAACATCAAAGCAAGCGATGCTGTTTAGTTCAGGGGAAGAAAAAACTGTTCGATCATTTCAATTGTTTTTGGTTTGAATTATTTGATTTACGACTTCTAAAAGATCAAAGAAACACGTTTCGTTAAGTCTGATTCAGCAAATCTGTTTGTACTTCTGCATGGCATTCTCAGCTATTTAATGGTATTTAACAGGCATGAAACCTTCCCATGTTTCTCATTAAATTACTGTGCTTTAAAACTAAGGTTTTCAGTTTTAATTTTAAATACTTTGTATGATTTGTGCGCTGTGCTGAAATGATTGCAGTAAGTGCAAAATAAACAATGTCACGCAGTTGTAATTTAGTGACACTTTGCATTTCAGCGTCATGAAACTAGTATGAGAATGAATGGGAAAAAGTTTATCATCAGGTACATGGTGTAAAGAAACAAAATTTCCAACTAGTTCCAAAGTGCACAAGTTGAAAAAGGTTATTGATTAGAATTGTATAATGAATGAGCATTTGCTACTTGTTATTTGCAAGTTTTTTTTATACTCCATGCAGTTTGTTGGAGTTGGCATGCCTTCATTGTTCAATACTGTTTTCAGGAGTCTTGATGAATATGGTGTAAGATCCCTTATATTTGGGATAGTTTAAAAGGTGTTCACAGAATCATAGAATCCATGCAATGTGGAAGCAGGCCATTTGGCCCATCGTGTATGTACTGATCCTCAAAGCATCCCACACAGACCCACCTCCACCCTATCTCTGTTACCCTGCATTTCTCATGGCTAATATGGCTTTGGATAAAGGAGCAGTTCAGGGTAATAACTCTAGAGCAAATCAGCCATTGGAATTAAAATGAGAAAAATTTGGAAAATTGTACAGCATACAAGATAGAGCATTCTGAATCATAATTCTGAAATTTTAATTTTACTGTGGTGTAAATGTACATATCTTTGGACTCTGAGAATAAACATGAGCACCCAGGGGAAACCCACACAGACATGGGGAGAATGTGCAAACTTCACGTAGTGAAATTGAACCTGGGTGCTTGAGGCTAAGGGGCAGCAGTGATACTACTAAGTATACTCTACCACCCTGTAGTGTTATCATTTGTTAGTTTTACACTATAGTAAAATTAAATTTTGAATTATGATTCCATCTTGTGTGGTGTACAATTTTCCAAACGTTTTCCTCATTTTAATCCCAATGTTTGATTTATTCTGCAGTTATTATCCAGAACTGCACCATTTTCACAAGCTGCATTCGATACTAACTATAGGTTGAGTTGTCATGTGTCCTCAGTCCTGGATCACTCTGGTTTCACTAGCAGGGGAAACTGCTCGTTCGAATAATGAGAATAGGGCTCGTTTAATGAAACGTTTGAAGGGGAGTCAGAAGAATAACTAACCATGCAAATATTATAATGTGAAGCTTACAATTGCATGGAGTAAGTTTGAGCCGATATATGTTTTAAGCAGTTATTGTGAATTGTTAATATAAAATATGAAGTTTACTTTTTGGGGTCACTTGCCCAGAACTGGCACTGACTAAGTATTTGTAATGCTCAATGTTTATCATAATATATGCAAAAACCTTTTGGGAAGAAAGTTTACTTGGTCTTTTGTTGGAACTCAGTACCTTGAGGAGCTTAGAAGTGAAGAAATGTCCTTTTGTGGAGGAATTTACCAGAGTATGACCGGGGGAGAAAATGGTGTAACAGGTCAAAAGGTACAGTCTTTTTAGGGTAAAGCCTGAAAGGTAATTGAGCCAAAACACAGCCCCTTGGATGATGAGGGAGATGGAAATTATGATGGAACTAGAAAGTGTAATGTTGCATGTTGGATGAGTTTTTCAACGTAAATCAGATCCGGTACAAAAGGTTGAGAAAGGTGAAGACTGAAATAAGATGGGCAGATAGAAAACAAGAATAGAATGGTATTGAGGGTGAGTTGGAGGTTTGGATTAGGAATTGGCTGGCTGGAAGCAGAGAGGATAGTAGTTGATGGTAAAGCTTCATCTTGGAGTGCAGTTACTAGCGGTGTTCTGCAAGGATCTGTTTTGGGACCATTATTGTTGGTAATTTTATAAATTACCTGGAGGAGGGTCTAGAAAGTTGGGTGAGCAAGTTTGCGGATCATACGAAAGTCGGTGGAGTTGTTGACAGTGAGGAAGGATGTGGCAGGTTACAGCGGGATATAGATAAGTTGCAGAGCTAGGCAGAAAGGTGGCAAATGGAGTTCAATGTAGGTAAGTGTGAAGTGATTCACTTTGGTAAGAGTAACAAGAAGATGGGGTACTGGGCTAATGATCGGATACTGGTAGTGTGGATGAGCAGAGGGATCTTGGTGTCCATGTACACAGATCTCTGAAATTTGCCACCCAGGTAAATAGTGCTGTGAAGAAAGCATATGGCGTACTGGCTTTTATTGGTAGATGAATTGAGTTCCGGAGTCCTCAGGTCATGTTGCAGTTGTATAAGACTCTGCGGCCGCATCTGGAGTATTGTGTGCAGTTTTGGTCGCCGTACTATAGGAAGGATGTGGAGGCACTGGAACAGGTGCAGAGGAGGTTTATCAGGATGTTGCCTGGTATGGTAGGAAGATCATATGAGGAAAGGCTGAGGCACTTGGGGCTGTTTTCATTGGAGAAAAGAAGGTTTAGGGGTGACTTGATAGAGGTGTACAAGATAATTAGGGGTTTAGATAGGGTTTTCCACGTACGGAGTCAGCTATCACGAGGGGGCATAGCTTTAAATTAAGGGGTGGTAGATATAGGACAGATGTTAGGGGTAGATTCTTTACTCAGCGAGTCGTGAGTTCATGGAATGCCCTGCCAGTAGCAGTGATGGACACTCCCTCTTTATGGGCATTTAAATGGGCATTGGATAGGCATATGGAGGATAGTGGGCTAGTGCAGGTTAGGTGGGCTTGGATCGGCGCAACATCGAGGGCCAAAGGGCCTGTACTGCACTGTATTTTTCTATGTTCTATGTTCTAGAATGGCAGTCAGCATAAAAGGGCATTCAAGTATCCTACTAGCATGCGAACAAATGAGTAGTGAGAGGTGGAGTGTAAAAACGATGGTAGTGCAGTGATGGTTTGGAAAGGCTAGAGGTAAAAAAAATCAAGATTTACAAAATGCTGACAAATTCAGGTATATTAGACAACGAAAATCTTTTGCCATAAACTGATTGTAACAGTACAGGTACTAGAAGACACAGAGTTAAGATTTTGCGGAAGGGATATAGAGGAACTGTTGGGAAGAACTCTTGCACAATAAATGGTAATAGCTAGAACATGGTGTAGTACAAACAAATCCTGATTTCTATCAAGGAATTGGTTGGAGCCTTTGAAGAAATTATAATGCTGGGATTTGGGATTTAATGGGGTTGTGATACTGATTGAATTCCTTTTTGGGGAGCTGGCATGAACTCAGTGGGTTGAACGGTTTCCTGTGCCATAAAGTATCCTTGGATTCTGTAGAATTGTTGCGACTAGAGGTGTATGAAGATTTATGTAAAATATTGAAGAAAAAATGTGCTAATATTCGTCAGCTTTGATCAAGATAAGTTTCTCTCTTTTATAAATATGATATTTTTAAAAACAATCCAGAAGGTTCAAACATTAAGGAGATAATACATAGCATTGGATCAGTGGAAGAGTGGATAATTTGTTCCTAGATTTTGATTTGGGCTGCTGGTGGACAAACTTTCAAAATTTGGCTTCTGTTGAATAACTGATACTGGGCAGAAACTGTGAAAGGAATCATTAAAGATAGTAGATGAAGTGCTAAGGGAAGAATTTGGGGCAGCAAAGAAAATTTTAGTATTTGGCCACAACATGAGCACGAAACATTTAAGATTTTAAATGCTGAGCACATGAAATGTTATTACTGGCCTTGTATAATTGTAGTTCATTAACTGTCATCCTTGAAATATTTTGACGACCAGAAGTTATATGTGAAGCTGGTAGCCTTTGTATATAATTTGGCATTTGTCCTTGCACTTATTTTGGGGGGGAGGCGGGGGTGGAACAGGACATGTATAGATTACCTGTTACAAAAGAAATTATGGATTTGTTTGTAGTAGGTAGTTTTACAACTTTTCTAACCCTTAGTTCTTGTGTTCTTACAAGTCTCCTTATTACTGTTTCACCAACAAGTAGAAAATCTATCATGATTTACTTTTAGTTTACCTTTTCCATTAACTCTATCTCCATTAGGTCACTCATCAACCTTCTCTGCTCTATTAGAGGCCAAATGTCTAAGTTTGCAATATTCCATCATGCTTTGTGATATCTTATAAAAATTGACAAAAGTAACTTGACTGTGGCTTTGTAAAATGTCGACATCAATTTTTATATTTCTATAAGAGTGCCTAACATTTCTGAGCAATATATCCAAGTGCAAATATGTTAGTTTTTTTTTACAGATTTGATGTTATGCTTAGTTAATCAAGATATGAAACTAAGCATTTGGTAAGCCTTTTATAGTGCTCTTACTGACACTCACCTTTTACCAAACTGTTAACTGAGTTTATGTCCTCTGGAAAATTTACTGTTTGCTGTGTATTTCCTTTCCATGTTCTTTTACAGAGTATTTTAATATTTCATATTGAACTGCATCTGCCCATCCTGCTATTCTTTGTCTTGTTGTGTTCTTTCACAATCAGCCATTTGATTTAATCAGAAATCTTAAATTTATCAATTATTAAATTTAATGTCTTGTGAATGTAAAGTTGAAGTCAGCAGGTGCAGTCCAATCTAATACCAGGCTGATGGCAATTATTGTTGGAAGCTAGTCATCTCAACCTCAAGGCACACTTGCTGGAAAATATCCAGGTACTAATTTAGATCCAACCATCAGCTTCATCAATACTTTCCCTTCACCATAGCCTCAGCATGGTCTGCTGATGATTTGGATAGTATTCTCTTCCACTAGAACTCTTCAGATTATTAAGTGCTGGATGTCTTGAAATTCATAAGTGGATAAGTCCCCAGGACTTGATCAGGTGTACCCTAGAACTCTGTGGGAAGCTATGGAAGTGATTGCTGGGCCCTTTGCTGAGATATTTGTATCATCGATAGTCCCAGGTGATGGTTTTCAAAGCTGAAAATGTGTTGCTGGTCAAAGCACAGCAGGCCAGGCAGCATCTCAGGAATAGAGAATTCGACGTTTCGAGCTTAAGCCCTTCTCGAAACGTCGAATTCTCTATTCCTGAGATGCTGCCTGGCCTGCTGTGCTTTGACCAGCAACACATTTTCAGCTGTGATCTCCAGCATCTGCAGACCTCATTTTTTACTCCATGGTTTTCAAAGACTGGAGGTTGGCTAACGTGGTGCTATTATTTAAGAAAGGTGGTAAGGACAAACCAGGGAACTATTGACCGATGAGCCTGATGTCCGTAGGGAGCAAGTTGCTGGAGGGAATCCTGAGTGACAGGATGTGTGTATTTGGAAAAGCAAGGACTAATTAGGGATAGTCAACATGGCTTTGTGCGTGGGAAATCATATCTCTCAAACTTGATTTGAGTTTTTGGAAGAAGTAACAAAGAGGATTGAGGGCAGAGCAGTGATTTTTATGTGAACTTCAGTAAGGCGTTCAATGAGGTTCCCCATGGGAGACTAGTTAGCAAGATTAAATCTCATGAAATACAGGGAGAACTAGCCATTTGGATGCAGAGCTGGCTCAAAGGTAGAATTCAGAGGATGGTGATGGAGGGTTGTTTTTCACACCTGGAGGTCTGTGACTAGTGGAGTCCCACAAGGATCAGTGTTGGGTCCACTACTTTCAATCATTTATATATAAATGATTTGAATATGAACAGAGGAGGTATAGTTAATAAGCTTGCAGATAACTCCAAAATTGGTAGTGTAGTGGACAGCGAAGAGGGTTACCTCTGATTTACAACAGGATCTTGACCAGATGGGCTGAAGGGGTTGAAAAGTGGCAGTTGGAGTTTAATTCAGATAAATGTGAGATGCTGCATTTTGGGAAAGCTAATCTTAGCAGGACTGATACACTTAATGGTAAAGTTCTAGGGAGTGTTGCTGAACAAAGAGACCTTGGAGTTCAGGTTCATAGCTCGTTGAAAGTGGAGTTGCAGGTAGATAGGACAGTGAAAAAGGTGTTTGGAATGCTTTCTTTTATTGGTCAGAGTATTGAGTGCGGGAGTTGGGAGGTAATGTTGCGGCTGTACAGGACATTGATTAGGCCACTGTTGGAATATTGCATGCAGTTCTGGTCTCCTTTCTATCTGAAGGATATTGTGAAACTTGAAAGGGTTCAGAAAAGATTTACAAGGATGTTGCCGGAGCTGGAGGATTTGAGCTATAGGGAGAGGCTGAATAGGCTGGGGCTGTTTTTTTTTCCCCTGGAGCGACGAAGGCTGGAGGTGACCTCATAGAAGTTTATAAAATGAGGGGTGTGGATAAGATTAATAGTCTTTTTTTTTCCCCTGGGGTGGGGGAGTCTGGCCCTGGAGGACATAGGTTTAGGGTGAGAGGGGGAACAATATGAAAGAGACCTATGGGGGAACTTTTTCACAGAGGGTGGTGCATGTATGGAATGAGCTGCCAGTGGAAGTTGTGAAGGCTGATACAATTACAGCATTTAAAAGGCATCTGGATGGGTATATGAATCGGAAAAGTTTAGAGTGAAATGGGCCAAATGCTGGCAAATAGGACTAGATTTGGTTGGGATATCTGATCGGTATGGACAAGTTGGACCAAAGGGTCTGTTTCTATGCTGTACATCTGACTCTGTGACTCTAAGTATATGCGCATACAAGAGGTCTTAGGGACATTACCACTGCAGAAGACCCAATCTTTTGGACAAAGAGATCCAAATCCCACCTACTCCAGAGGGGTATCGCAACTTATTTGAAAGGGTTCATTTTTAAAATAACTTTTTACAGCATGTTCAAGGTAGACCAGTAAGTAACATTACTGAACAGCAGTATTTACCTCCAACGAGAGGAAATTTAGCCATCTTACCATAACATTCAATAACTTTAATGTCATTAAATACCCCATCATCAACATCCAAAGATGGTGTGGTGCCCCAATTCACTAGAAGCTTGATTCGACCAACTGTCGTAATACTAAATGAGCAGGCTAGAATTGGGCACTCTTCCATGAATGACTCACTTCCTACCCTCCCAAAACTTATAACTCAGTATGACGGAAAGCAGAGTGTCAACTCCTGGTTTCCACCTTAAACATTGACTCAGTTAACTGCTAGCACAATGTGGCTCTATTACATACCATATTCAGGACACAATGTAGACTTGCAAAGGCTTCTTCCCAACTCTTAAAAAGAGCCGTGACTTGTATCATCTGCAAGTGCACCACCACCTGTGCCCACTAGGTGCACATTGTCCCGAATTGGAAACATGTAACTGCCAATATATTGCACGTTCCTTCCTGATACATTTATAATGCTATCTTCATAGTCTGTAGCAGTTCAAATAGATAACTTGTTGCTCCTCTCTCATGGCAGTAAATCTTGGTCTACCAGTGATAACCACATACTGTGAATTAGTTTAAAAACAAAATTAAACCCAGCACAGCACTCTTGTACACAATCTGCAGCTTTTAAAGTCTAAGAAACGTACTTATAAAGATCAGAATTAAAAGAATCATTTGAGTATTGCAGTAGACAAGTGGTAAAATTGCTATAGACCTAGATGATGGGGCAGCTTTGTCATTGATAGGCAATTGGTGGTGGTTCAACATGAGCATCACAATGCCTCAGGTGAGGCGAGAAGTTGATGATTACAGTTGTTCATAGTAACCTCAGCCAGTACTGGAATTAAACCTACACTGTCGACATCATACTGTACTGTAAATGAGTTGTACAGCCAACTGAGCTAATAGAAGATGTTGACAGTAGTTAGCTACGAAAAGTTTTCTGTCTGATTATTTGGTTTACACTCATCCTCCTGCTGACTGTTGCCATCCGTTTTGAAGCAACCAGTTATTTGACTTTTAACAGTACCTGTAGATTTTGAGTCTGATCATCTCTTTCCCACATGTTCATATTTCCCTGAATTCCAGTGCCAATGCATTTTGAGACTCCTGCTGTACCTAATCCAATAATGTTCATTAATTTCTGACTTTTATAATGCCAACCAACAGCATTTGAAACATAACTAGTAATTTTAATAAATTGGCTGTGACATGTTTGCCAAAATATTTTCAAGCTATATTTTTTAATATGTTGATATAACAGGCTTCAATTCTATTGAGGAAATGACAGTTTACTAATTTTAAGTCATTTGGTGGTACAGAACTGAGTTTTGCTGAAAAAGGTCACTTGTCACAACTTTTGTCTTGCATTTTCCAGGACACTTCACAAGAAGAAACAATGTAAAAGGAAAATAATGTTTGTTGTAAGTGGGGGAGTGCTGATTGCCCAGTTAAATTTGTGAATTGTGCTGAAGATTGCAAGGTAAACAGCTTTGACAAAATGACTCATTTTAGTATTGCTGGAATTTGAAAATTCTGCAAGGTGACCTAGATCACAGGTTTTGAATTGTAATTAGTAAAATGAATCTGCAAATGCAGGTCGTACTATAACTATTGAAAGTGTTTTCTCCCTCATTTGAAGTGGTAGTAATCAGGATTTTCATTGACCATAACATACTGAGGATATTAGTTTTTTGAATATCTTGGGAGCATTGAATGTTGGCGCATAGAATGGTTGGGGAAAAAGAAACTTGCAGCTTATTCCTTTTACTTGTAAATTATGGTATTGGAACTTATTCAGCAATCAAGCAGATGTTGCACAGTAATTTGCAGTATTTATTCCTAGATTCTTTGTAAAGGTGTATAAAAACCTGAGTGTGAAACTTCCTGACCTGGAGTTCCCACAAAGTTTATAGTGCTGTTTATCAGAAAATGGCCAAACCAGAGCAAAGATCAACAGATTTCAACCATAAATTATGTCTAACAAAAATTGAGTTTCTATTGGTTTTAAAAAAAACATGCTGGAAACTGGCCATGTCACCAGATCAAATTAATCACCATGGTGAGTTTCCAATAATTGCATGTTTACAAGTCATAGCTTAATTTTAAAAGATCTGTATCTTTAATGTGCATGAACACTACTGTGCATCTTTACGAATGTTTCCATATTTAAAGTTAAGTGAGAAATTGAACCATATCCATCAATAGAATAGTAAAATGTGTAATTTCTTTTTGTTATTTTCGATGTTTCTTATGAGTGGTGGAGGAGATACTTACTTCTATTCAAAAATTCTAATAGTTTCTGCAGAGTTGCTTTTGCATGTCTGGACTAGGCATCTGACTTAGAGAATTGCCCGGGAAATTGAAAATTCCTTGGGGCAATTTCCTGACCTCTAGAACTCCCTGGGAAAAAATAGATCCCACATTTGAGTTTTCCTTCGGTTTGATCATTGCCCGGGAAATGTTAGAGGATTTAAAAACCTGCTGTAACTCGGGGTATTATACTGAACCCTCTTCAATTCATAATTGAACCACCAATAGCACCTCTTTGACACCCGCAGTCCTCCAACTTCACGATTGCCAGTTAAGTACTTATCTGGCATCCTAACTTAGAGTTACCTTGCATAATTTTCCTTAGCTGTCAAAGTAGCTCCAGGACCTTTTAAGTGATTTAATACAGCCATTTACTGCTGATTTCCATGCTGCTGCACTCTGCTGCTGGTTGCAAGCATTCCTGGATTGGTCTCTGGGGCTCCTAATCCTGATTGGAAGATCTAGGCCATGGTTCAGAGTTTTTTTTTGACATATGCTTTTAGTGGTAATTACTTCAAGTTTTGAATCTCTATATCAGGAAATAACCTTTTAATATACGTTCTGAAGCACTGTCTAGTTATATTGGTTTGTGGCACAGTATATGCCAGTGAGTATGAGCAGAGATTTGAGCAAAACATCCACTGTCCGAAATCAGTGCACTTTGTTCCTGGAGCATCGACTATTTCCAAGTGGAAACTACAAGCATATATGTTTACCAATTTTCATAAAGTGGTATTTTAACTGATCAGAAAATGTGTTCTGGAAAAAGTATTTTCACAAAGTATTTGGCTTTTCAAAACTTGCATTGTGTACGGTGAAATAACATACTGGAATGTTTCCCAAAACTTAAACTTAATCTGACTTGGGGGTAGTCAGTAGCTCTTTGGGTTTGCAGTTTGCCTTTATGTGGCCCAGTGAAATCAATGTGCTAATGTATTTTATGTTTACACTTTTAACACTATTGAAACCTCTTCAGAAAAGGCAAGAGATGACCCTGGAATGAACTGCCCTGCATTGACCTAGACAGTGGGAAAGCAGTGGCACATCCAGCCCTACCCATCCCACAAAGTTGTCAGTACTAGCATAGGTCTGTGCCATAGACTAATCAAACAACACTCTGACGCGGTCATAGTCAGAATTGAACCTTACAGGCAGTGTCAAGTGCTATCATCCCCTGATGTGTGGCAGCATGGTGGTTACAGTCAGTATTGCTGAGGGACATTGCATTTTGGCACTGTGAAAACTCTCTGCGGATTGGTAGTAGGCATAGCAATAAGTCATTGTGGAGAAGTACCATGTTCATTTTGAGGATATCCTCTAAGCTATTATTTGGCACTATCATACTTTTAAATGGGGATTTCTAAGAAATCCAGCAACTCAACTACACTTTTGAGGTAATGTGGATAAGCAGAATTGTATTCCATCATAATTTCTAGCCTCTTTATTCTCTCTTCAAACATTGCTACCAAGCTCTGGATTCAACCATAGCTCAGCAAGAGGTTTTTTTAGATTAGATTACTTAGTGTGGAAACAGGCCCTTCAGCCCAACAAGCCCACACCGACCCTCCGAAGAGCAGCCCACCCAGACCCATTTCCCTACATCTAACACTATGGGTAATTTAGCATGGCCAATTCACCTAACCTGCACAATTTTGGACTGTGGGAGGAAATCGGAGCACCTGGAGGAAACTGGAGCAGACACTGGGAGAAAGTTGCCTGAGGTGGAAATTGAACCTGGGTCTCTGGCGCTGAGGCAGCAGTGCTAACCACTGTGCCACTGTACCGCCCAGGTTTCGTCAAGGCCAGTACCAGGCATACTGAAACAAGATATCCTCTTGCACGCAAACCAATGGAAGCACTATGGTATAGATGCAGCTCTGTAATTTCACGAGTAATAGAGCTAGTCTAAGCTCTGTAGTGTTGCTGCTACTAACCATGGATGGTGGTGGAAAACTAAACAGGAGGAAGAAGATCCCAATCCTCAACAATAAACCATGTGTAAAAGACTAGCTTGAAGCACTTGCAGCCAGCTTCAAGCAGAAATGCTAACTGAATAATTTAATCTCTTTCTTTCTTCCTGAGGTTGCCACCATCACGGATGCATGTCATTTCTAAGCATATTAAGTATTGCCAAAAGGCACTTGGGACTATAAAGGCTATAGGTGTTGACAACATTCCAGAATAGTTCTGAAGCCTTGTGCTCCTAGCCAAGCTGTTCCACTGCACTTGCCTTTCAGTGTGGGAAAAATTGCCCAGGTATGTCCTTTTCCAAACCTGCTGGTTCACTCACCACCTGACCAGATGTCATAAATAATGGCATGAAAAGTGGATGGAATGATTTTTGAAATTGGAGGATGACAAGTAAACAAGTAAGGAAGTAAACGGTGATGAGATGGTCCAGAGGATAATTGGGAAAATGTGAAACTGTCCATTTTGGCAGCCAGAATGCAGAAGCATATTTTCTAAATGGTAAGAGATTACAGAACACTCGGTGGCTTAATATATTTTCCTCCTTCATTTTGAAATGTTGGCATTTCTGGCTTTGCCAGAATTTGCCTATGGCTATTTGTAATTGAGAAGGTGGTGGTGAGCTGCCACCTTGAATCACTACAGTCTATTTGGTAGAGATGAACCCACAACACCTGTTTTGGGAGGAAATTCTAAACTTTGAACCAGTGACAAAGAAAAATGGTGAATGGCGTTGAGGGGAAATTGATGGGATGGTATTCCATCTATTTGCTGTGCTTGTTGACTGCAGTTGTCCTGGGCTTGGAAGATGTGAAGTGGTCTTGGCACATTTCTGCAATACATCTTCTGTCACACAGTGCTACTGCTGAGCATTAGTGCTGATGCGAGTGAATATTTGCAAATTGCTGCTAGTGAAGGAGGCTTTGTCCTGTTTGGTATCAAGTTCCTGGAGTATTGTTGAACCTCTGGAAAGTGGGGAGTATTCTATCACATTCTTGATTTGTGCTTGCTCGATTGTGTGAGCATGCTTTGGGGACTCTGAGTTACTCACTGCTGAATTCATCACTTCCAAACTCCTGTTGCCACAGTACTTGTGTAGCTCATCCAATTCTATTTCAGGTCAAGAGTAACACTCAGGATATTCATCGTGGTTGATTCAGTGAAGATAGTACCACTGAATATAAAGGGGTGGTAGTTTCTTTCTTGGAGATTATCATTCCTTGGCACTTACGTGGCGTGAAGATTAATTGCCACTTGTGAATCCAAGCCTAGATATCATCTAGGTCTTGCTGAGTTTTGGATCTGGACTGCTTCAGTACAGGTTGTCCCGCTATAACGTGTGTTTCATCAATGTGAATAGGCTATGACGAGATTGAGGAATGGGAACGCTGCTTCTAAAGTGCAAAATTTTAAAATGTGTTGTCTATAACATGATTACATTGCCAACACTGTTATTTTTATTGCGCGATATTTATATCGTGCAGGGTTGCACAAGAACGCAATCATCGTATTATAGGCGAACTGCCTGTATCTGAGGAATTGCACATTGTGATGAACATTTGTACAATCAACAGCAAACATCCCTATTTCTGACCTTATGGTGGTCTTGAAGCAAGTAAAGAAGGTTGGTTCCAGCACATGACCCTGAGGAACTCCTGCAGGCATGTCCTGGAATTGTGACAAATGACCTCCAGCAACAGCAGCTTATTTTCCTTTTGGCAGGTTTGACACAAGCCTAAGGACCATTTTTACCCAGGATTTTCACTGACCATTTAGTTTTGCTAGGGCTCCTTGATATCATACTTGGTCAACGACAGTAATTTGCATCTTGCTAGTTGCTAAATCTATTCAAAGTTATCGCATTGAACAATGTTAGTGCCAACACACATGAGAATATCTCTATTGCATTGTAACGAAGGCACTTTGTCTCCAAAAGAACTATACAATGATCACTATTACTGATGTTGTCATGAGCAGATGCACCTTTTTATTCATTTTGAGACTTGGGCATTGCTGCCTGGCTAACATAGTCCATCCTTATTTGCCCTTGAGAAGGTGCTGGTGAGTTGCCTTCTTGAATCACTGCAGTGCACTTGCTGTAGGCTGACCCACAAGCCCACTAGGGAGGAAATTCCAGGATATTGACCCAACAACTGTGAAGCAACAACAGTATATTTCCCAGTCAGGGTTGTGTATGGCTTGGTGGGCAATTTGCAGGTGGTGGTGTTCCCAAGTACTGCTGCCCTTGACTTTCTAGATGAAAGTAGTCATGGATTTGGAAGTTGCTGTCTAATGATCTTTGGTACATTTCTGCAGTGCACCTTGTAGATAGTAGCAGCAGTGTGTACTGAGCAATGGTGGTGGAGGGATTGAATGTTTTACAGATGTGGTGCCAATCAAATGGGTTGCTTTGTCCTGGATGGCATCAAACTTTGTGTTGTTGGAGCTGCACCCATCCAGGCAAGTGGGGAATATTCCACCACACTGCTGACATGTGCCTTGTAGATGATGGATAGACATTGGGATGTCAGAAGGTAAGTTACTCGCTGCAGTTTCCTTAGACTCTGACCTGTTCTCGTAGCCACTGTGTGTTAGTGGTCAGTCCAGTTGAGTTTCTGGTCAGTGGTTACCCCTAGATGTTGACTGGGGGATTCCGTGATGGTAATAGTGTTGAACGTTAAAGAACAGTGGTTCGAGTGTCTTTGGTTTTGGTCGTTATCTGTGTCGTGAATGTTACTTGCCACTTGTCGGTCCAAGCCTGGATATTGTCCCAGGTCTTGTTGCCTTTGAGAATGATCTGCTCCAGTATCTGAGGAATCGTGAATGGTGCTGAACACCACAATCATCAGCAAACATCCCTATTTAGAGATGTACAGCATGGAAACAGACTAGATATCGTAACCCAATCTAGTTCCACCTGCCATCACCCTGCCCATATCCCTCCAAACCCTTCCTTCCTATTCATATACCCATCCAGGTGCATTTTAAATGTTGCAATTGTACGAGCCTCCACCACTTCCTCTGGCAGTCCATTCTATACACATACCACTCTGTGTAGAAAAGTTACCCCTTCAGTCTCTTTCATGTCTCTCCCTACACCTCTAGTTCTGGACTCCCTGACCCCAGGGAAAAGACTTTCTGTTTATCCTATCCATGCCCCTCATGATGATATAAACCTCTATAAGGTCACCCCTCTGCCTCCAACACTCCAGGGAAAACAGCTCCAGCATGTTCAGTCCCTCCCTGTAGTTCAAATCCTCCAACCCTAACAACATCCTCAAATTTTTTCTGAACCCTTTCAAGTTTCACAACATCTTTCTGATGGGAATGAGACAGAGAATATGACAGAGGGCAGGTCATTGAAGCAGCTGAAGATTGTTGGACCGAAGACACTGTGTGATAGGCAGATTGGTGTGAATGAGGTCAAGCATGTTTTTTCCCTCCTGGATCACTTAGCACTTGCCACAGTCTAATAGCTACGTCATTTGGGAGTCAACCAGCTCAGTCAGTCAGTGCTACTGCCCAGCTACCATTAATGCTCGACTTTTATCCTCCATCCAGATGAAATTCTTTACCCTTGCTGTCCTCTGTTTCCTCCAGTGCTATTCAACATGAAGCAGCCCTGATTCATCAGCTTATTTCAGGGAAGGAGGCAAGCACAGCATGTCGTAATTGGGAGATTTCCTTGTTTGTCCTGTTTCCAGAGGTCCAGCATCAGTGTTGAGGACCTACAAAGGGCACCCTTCTAACTGCTTACTGGTTAGTACTTGTTAAAACTGAAAGATTTTAACTACCATCCACAAAGTCAAAGGTCAACTACACTACTGTGGGTCTGGAGTCAGGTGTTCCAGAGCAGACAAGGAAGCAGTTTTCCTTCTCTAAAGATATTGATGTATGAAATTTCTTTGTGATAGTCAACATTGGTTTCACTGTCATCTTAGAATTTAAATTGCCGAATTTGTAATTTAGCCATTTTCTATGATGGGATTTGCACCTGGGTCTCTGGATTGCTGGATCAGCAATAATATCACTGCTTCCCCATGATCACGAAGTTAGCATGTAATGAGGCCAACTAGTAGAATATTATTGTTTTATTACCAGTAGAATTTAATACAACAGGGGGGAGGTCATGCTTCAGATATCCAGGGCACTGGTGAGATCACGTGTGTGCATGTTACTGCTCACGTTATTTAATGAGTGGTGTAAACATATTGGAAATAGTTCATTAGGTTTACCAGATTGATACCTAGAATGAGTGGGTTGTTCTGAGGAAAAAAGGTTTGATAAACTAGTATGTTGTAGAGTTTTGAAGAGTAAAAGGTGACTTGTGTTTCAGTTAAGATCTTTGCAGGTGAATGTGGATAACATGTTTTCTCTCATGAATCTAAAACTAGAGGTCATTACTCTGGGAATTTTTTTTCCCAACCAGGACAGATCCAACCTGGCCGATTAGCACTCCATTGATCATTGAAGTGACCGAATATAATCGGTAGTGTTGTGCAGTGGCACTTGCTCAGCAATAACCGGTGTACCGACGGTCCGTTAGGGTTCTGTCAAGGCTAATCTGCTTCCCTTATAACTGTGGTCTAAACATGGACGAAAGAACTGAATACTCTGAGGTCAGGGTGTCTGCCTTAGTCAAATTCTACCTTTTAATATTAAAGTGTGACATTAAAGCAAAAGTGGAGTTAGTGTGGAATCACAGGTAAACCTCTCATAGAAACATAGCCTAGTCCTGCTCCTATTTTCTGTTACCCTTTTTGAGCCTGTTCCAGTAGTCAATATGATCATGGCTGGTCATCCAACTCTGCACCATGTTCCTGCTTTCTCCCCATACACTTGATCCTTTTAGTCCTAAGAATTTATTCATAATTATATAATTAATATATAATAAAACATTCAATGTTTTAGCTTTGACCGCTTTCCGTAGCAGAGACTTCTACAAGCTAGTGAATGACTTTCTCTGATTTCTGTCCCAGATGGCCTATCACGCATCCTTAGATTGTGGCCCCTGGTTCTGGACTCCGCAGTAATTGGGAACATTCTTGGTTAGAATTTTATCGATTTGAGATCCTGCGCTCGTTCTTGTAAACCCCAGTGATATAGTCCTAACCAATGCAGACACTCTTTAAACATCATTCCTTTCATCGCAGGAATCAGTGTGGCAAAGCTTGTTGCATTTCCTGGTTGGGCCGCCATTTATTTCCATTCCTGGTAGTTCGTGAGAAGGTGGTGGTGATGTACTGCCTTTGTTGAACAACGGTAATCCATATCATGTAGGTACTCCTGCAGTGCTGTTCAGGTGGGAATTTCCAGGGTTTTGACACTGACTCTGAAAGGAGGGAAATATATTTTGAGTCAGGATGGTAAGTGGCTTGGAGTGAACCTGGAGGTTGATGGTATTCCCAGATGTCTGCTGCCTTGTCTTTCTAGATGGAAGCGTTTGTGAGTTTGCAAGTATTTTTCAAGGGTCTTTGGCAGATTTTTGCAGTGCATTGTGCATTATACACTACTACTGCACATCAGTGCAGGAGGGAGTTGTTACTTGTGGATACGGCAATAATCAAGTGGGTTACTTTGTCCTGGATCACATTAAACTGTTTGATTACAGCTCAAACAACACTCATTCAGACAAGTGGGATGTATCCAATAACACCCCTGGCTTGTGCCTTGTAACTAGTGTACAGGCTCTGGGGAGACAGGTGAGTTACTCACTGAAGTATTCTAAACCTCTGACCTGCACTTATAATTACGGTGGTTATATGTGTGTCCAGTTGCATTTCTAGTTAATGGTAAACATTGATATAGAGTTTTTTTCAGTGATTGGTAACAGTCAACGTATACTGGTTTGACTGTCTCTTATTGGACATGATACCCTACATTTGTGTGGTGCAATATTGCTTGTCACTCTTTAGCCCAACTTCCCATGCCTCTGGCTGTAAGGGATCTACACTTGTCTTCACTAATCCTTGTACTCTTCAGATTCCCAGAAGAAGCCTTTACATTCTGTTTGTGTTTTCCCCCTGGCTTGCTCTCATACCCTCACTTCCCCTTAATCAATACCTTTTGCCGTCCTCTGCTGAAATCTATAATTCCAATCTATAGGTCTGCTTTTATTTTTTGGCCAATTTGTATGTATGTGGCTTGGATCCAATACTATCCCTAATTTCACTGTTTTCATTTTTGGGACAGAAAAAAATGTTATGAAGTTGATGTGTACTGTACCTTTTTGAGAGCTTGCAGGCACCTGTCATGTGACTGACTAGCAGTCTAAGTCTACTGGAAAATTAAAAATATGTAACACCTGGCTGTGAATCAAAGACCTGAATTTTGGTTGCTGTTTTCACAACAGTTCGAATTTAACCAATCACTTTAAATTATGCCCCAGGATACTAAGACCAAATCAAATTTGAATTTATTGTTTTTGCCAACCTCTAACTAATGAGACGATCCAATGTTGGGTATAAAGAAGTAGATAGTCAGCCAGTGAGAGTGACTGCCATTCAAAACAGTCTATCAAAGGTATCTTTTTCACATGAAACATCTTTGCAGCAAAGGACTGACGATGCCCTCGGGAGACCTATGTCCAGAGGAAGATGCTGACGATGACTGCCACTGTCTGGTTTTGAAAATGAAAATAAAGTTGATGTAATTTTAATACAGGCTTTTATTGGAACAGTATATTATAGAGTTGGAGGTGGATAATGAACCTTTTAAGAGAAAGGAGGTTTAGAGTTGTAAATAGTTGTTTAATGTTCTGATATTTTTCTTTAAACACGTAATTTGGGAGTTCTGTCACTCCTACTTTAACAGATTACAAGGCGAGGCGAGCTTTTCTGGGTGTTTGGCTTAATTTTCAAAAGGGCTCGCTGCAGTGTTGTAACAACAAATGAACAGTTGTTGTAGTTCTTGCATGCACTCTTTAATGGTTTGCTCTTAACTATCCACTGTCGCCCCTTTAAGTAACGTACTCCAATTTATCGTAGTGAGCTAATGCCTCAGACCATTGTAGTTTAGAGTCAGATGTACAGCATGGAAACAGACCCTTCTCTCTAACCCATCCATGCCGACCAGCTATCCCAACCCAATCTAGTTCCACCTGCCAGCACCCGGCCCATATCTCTCCAAACCCTTCCTATTATATACCCATCCAAATGCCTTTTAAATGTTACAATTGTACCAGTTTCCACCACTGTGTACTTTCTATTTCACTTTTATGCTGTTCCTGACTTCCCTTGTCAGGCATGATTTGGAGATGCTGGTGTTGGACTGGGGTGTACAAAGTTTTAAAAATCACACAACACCACGTTATAGTCCAACAGGTTTAATTGGAAGCGCACTAGCTTTCGGAGCGACGCTCACAATCACCTGATGAAGGAGCGTCGCTCTGAAAGCTAGTGTGCTTCCAATTAAACCTGTTGGACTATAACCTGGTGTTGCGATTTTTCACTTTGTCAGGCATGGTTGCCTTGTCCTCTCCTTTAGTATACTACTACTTCCTTGGGATGAAGTTCTGCTATGCCTCACGAATACCCCCATAAACACCTACCATTGCTGCTTCACCATCTTCCCTGCTCTGCTCTCCTTCCAACCAACTCTGGCCAGCTCCTCCCTCGTGTCTTTGTAGTTACCTTCACTCTGATACTTTTAGATCTGATTTCCCCCTCAAACTGCAGAGTGGGTTCTATCATAGTATGATCACACTCCACTAGGAATTCCTTCATCTTAAGTTCCCTAATCCCTTTCTCATTACAAATCATCAAATCCAGAATTGTCTACTCCCGAGTGGGCTGTACCACAAGCTGCTCAAGTAAATCATGTAGACCTTTCACAAATTCCTTTTCTTGAGATCTGCTACAAACCTGGTTTTCCCAGGGCACTTAATATATTGAAGACCCCATGTTTATATGCCAATTCTTTCTCCTGAATAATTTTCTTCCCCACAGCCTGCTTTGAGACCTGTACATAACTCCCAGTAGGGTATTGTTTCCTCTGCAGCAACTCAACTCTACCTACACTGATTCTATTTCCTTCTTGGTATCCATTCAATTTCACTTCCTTTCGTTTAGATTCAGGACCTTCGAATCCAAGTCACTCTCCACCTTAATGAAAATATCTAGCATTTTCCTCGTCCTAATCCAATTTCCCCCAAGACAATGCAGCCAGCATGATTGTTTAAGCCGGTGAATAAAGTATATTGTAACAGTAGGTATACCATGTACAAGTCGTGCTACAAAAACTCACCATCACTCCTTCAACATCAGCTTCTATGTCCCTAGTCTGTTTCATCTTGACAGGCAAGGGTAGCAGATGGATGGGAACTCCACTACTTGTGGTTTAGAGCAAATGTACACCATTTGGAAATCATGAACCTCCCTTCTTAGGACTTTAGTTGTGTTTGCACAATGTAGATTGCAATACATTTCAAACTGTCTTGCCAAGTTAAAGGTGAGTACTAAATAGAAAATAGAACAAGAGAGCGCAGAACAGGGCCTTTGGCCCTCTTACGCTGACCTGTGAACTAATCTAAGCCCATCCTCCTTCATTATCCCATCATCATCCATGTTCTTATCCAACAATTGGTTAAATCTCCATAACGTGGCTGAGTTAACTACATTGACAGGCAGGGCATTCCATGCTCTTACCTTTATAAAGAAGTTGCCACTGACATTTGTCACCCCTCAATTTGTAGTTATGCCCCCTTGTACAAGCTTGTCATCATCCTAGGAAAATGATTTTCACTGTCTACCCTATCTAATCCTCTGATTATCTTGTATGTCTCTATCACATCCCCTCTTAGCTGCTGCTTTTTCAATGAGAACAGACAAGTTTCAGCCTTTCGTCATAAGACCTTCCCTCCAGGCCAGGCAAGATCCTGGTAAATCTCCACTGCACCTTTTTCCATTGCTTCCACATCCTTCCTATAATGGGGCGACCAGAACTGTACACAATATGCCAAGTGCACTAGCGTGTTTTGTATAGTTGCAGCATGATACGGCTTCTGAACCTGATCCCTCTACCAATAAAACCTGACACACTGTATACTGCCTTAACAGCACTATCAACCTGGGTGGCAAATGCCAATAACACCTATATCTCTGAAAGAATAAAGACTTCAACAAGGTATTTAATTAAACCATGCAGGTGCAGGACCCAATTAAGACCCATGTGTGAGGCCATTAGGCATATTGTGGAAATTAGAATACCTGCTCAATAGTCCCATTCTGCCATCCTCCACTCAAGTTTAGAGCATGTTCAAAATTTGTCTCTAATTCTATGAGCTTCAAAGTTAACCAACGATCTAGGTTAATTTAGGATATTTGATCGGCATTGATGCGTTGGAGCGAAGAGTCTGTTTCCATGCTGTATAATTCTGACTATGCTAGCAATCACAAATTAAAAACACCCTGCTGGAAAACTTCAACAGGTCTGTCAGCATCTGTGGGGAGAAAGCAGAGTTAATGTTGAGTCCAGTGACCCTCATTTTGTTCTGAAGAATATGCAATGAGTTTGGAAACATTAGTTTGTACTCAGTAATTAATTTTACACTTGATAATTCAGCATGAAAATTTTTTTTGGGTATGACCAAGTAAATGGAATTAAGCAACCAATCAGTGATGCCAGGTTCAACAGGCTAAATGGTCTATTCATATTCCTGCGTTGAGTCCCTGCATGGCATTGTATTATTGGAAACATGTGAAAACCTAAAGGATAAACACAACAAGAGATAGGCAGCTAATATATCAGCATCTATAGGTTCTGACCACATAGTAACACCTCAACTATAAATCCCTTTCGAGAACACATTGCTGTCTTGTAATGTTTTTGGTTTCTTGCAGCAAGTAATATTTTAAGAAATGTGTCAATATTTTTGCCAACAATATACCGCACAGAGGAAACTCAATTATTTGAACGAGATAGGCGGGTACTTTTGTTCTGTTTATTGATTCGATGCCTCTCCTCTGGGTCTTGGAGTTTTCTGAAGTTTGCTCTTTCCTCCTGCCTGCCTTGCTCCCCCTCTCTGTCTCAGGATTTGTTTGAGTAGAGACACCCTTGGCGTAAGGGACCTGCCCCATCCCCCAATAGTTCAATGGGATTGACAGTGAGCACGTGCTAAGTCCACTCCCCATTCAGTTGACTATGCAGCAGCACACTGCGCCCCATCTGAGTGGGAGTTGGGACATAAAAGAATCAGATTCTTTTTAGTCTGTACTTAAGTAAAGGTAATAAACTAAAAGCAAAGGATTCAGATTAAATTCATTTCCACCATGTCTGGGGAGCTTGAGTTGTGATTTAAACATCATTAACTAGGTGGGGAATTCTAGCTGCTCATGACAGTCCATGTATATGGGGAAGTATATCTGGCAGGAGCATTTCACCCTCTGAGTTTTGGAGCTTGATTTGTGACTGGGGGTGCTACACTTTGTTAACAAGGCTGAAATATTCCTGTCTAGCACATTTCAGGACATGGTCATCCCACTGTATAAAGGGAGTGTGCAGGCAGAGGAGGATTGGATGACTGCCAGACAAATGAGACCAATTAAGTTGAGTGAGTCTCTGCAAATCACTTTTTTCAGTCTTCGAAAACAGTGAAAGTGATTTATTTGTAGAGGCCAACCAGAGCTGAGGCAGCGGCACAGTGGGAGGGATCAAAATAGCTAAATAATGCACAGGGGAACGATCTAGGTTAATTTAGGATATTTGAATGTAGAAAACCCAGAATGGAAGGGATAGTTTTGGGCTAACATTGGAAAATGAGCATTGGCAGCTAGAAGGCTGATCAATAGCTGAGCATTTTGGAGATGGCCAACATAGAACAGATTCAATCTCAGATATTTATGGAAAAAATAAGGATGGACTAGGGATAAAAGTTCTAATTTTGGGAAAAGCTAATTTTACTGAGATGATTTGTCCCAAATGGATTGAGTAGCTGTTTGCAGATAACACTGTATTTGAACAGTGGGAGGCATTTATGGAAGAAATAATAAGAATACGGGGCCAATATAGTCCCTTTAGGGAAAAGAGTTAGATCAAGACTGGAAAACCCTGACTGTCATTTGACAAAGGTTAGGATTAAGAAAAAAGTGAAATATATAGCAGACCCCGAGGGCCCAATACAGCAGAGTCCTTAGTGTGCAAGTTGCAGGGATAATTTCAAAGGAAATTAGGAAAGCAGAGTCCACAAGAGAGTATTTGTTAATAGAATAAAGGCAAAATAGAAAGGGTTTTTAAAAGTATAAAAAGAGCAAGAAAATTGGGGAAAGAGTATGGTCCTACTTGGAACAATAGAGATAATCAGTATGGACCTGGAAGAGGTGGACATTTCCTCAAGAAAACTTTGCATTAATATTCACAATGGAAAAGGACAGGTATAGATGAGTGGAGGACTGGGACATATTAAAAGAAATTTACAGGAGATCTTCATGGAATTAGCAGCCTTAAATGTGTATCAGTCCACAATCCGCGCTATTGGAGGAGGAAAACAAGAGGATATCAGGGGCCCTGGCAGTAATTTTCAGATCCTCTTTGGCAACCTCTGACACCTCACCTATGACCAATGTTGTTGCTTTGTTAGAAAAAGGAGGACTTGGAAATAGGAAGTATTAGAATTAACAGGATGGAATGTATCTGTACTGGGGGAGAGAGACATGGCTTACTTCATGGAAAGTCAACATGGATTTGTGAAAGAAAGGTTGTTTGACAAGTTTAACTATTCTTTTGAGGTAACCAAGATTCTTGATGGTGATGCTTTTGATATGGTCTACATAGACCTTTTAAGAAGGCTTTAGGCAAGGTCCCTCATGGCAGCCTGTTCAAGAAAATAAGAAACCATGGTGTCCAAGGCAAAGTGGAACATTAGATCCAGATTTGGCTGATAGGTAGAAAGTAGGGGTAGATGGTAGGGGGATGTTTCTGTCACTGGAAGTCTGTTTACAATGGGGTTCAGCAGGGCTTGACACTTGTCTATGGTGTACGTTAACGATTTAAACTTAAATGCAGTGGGTCTGATGAAAATTAGTAAGGTGGTAAATAGTGAGCTTCGTAAACTCCACAGGGATGTCAACAGACTGTGTTCAATGGGTAGAGCAGAGGTAAATGATACTCGACCTCAAAGTGTTGAATAATGCAGTTGGGAAAGTCTAGTGAGTCATGGGATAACAAACAGTAGGATCCTAGAAAGTGCTGAAGTTCAGAGAGCCTTCAAGAGAATATCCTAGAAACATCAGGGATGTATGGTTAAGTAGGTAATGTTTCTGAAGTCATATGGTATTATAGTATATGGCCTTCATTAGTGGTGTTTGAGAATAAAAGATCAAAAATGTTTCCAGCATTGTCTATAAAACTGTAGTTTAGGCACAACTGGAGTGTTGCATGCAATTCTGGTTACTGCATTACAAGGAGACAGTTGCATTTGAGTGTGAACTGGAGATTAGCAGGATGCTGCCCCGGCTGGAGGAAAGATTTGGACAAGCTAAGGTCGTTTTCCTTGGACCAGTGAAGACTAAAAGGCATCTGATTGAAGTGTATAAGAATTTGAGGGGCATAAGATGAAAAGGAAGGCACTATTTTTCCCATTTGATCAGGGATCACTAACCAGGGACAAAGGTTTAAAGTAAGAGGTAATATTTTTTAAGATGAAAGATTAGCCATTGTTTCACTCCAGGGATGGTGGGAGTCTGGAACAGACTGTGTCTGAGAGGATTGATGAATCCAAAACACTCAATACATTTAAAAAATATTTTGATATGCACTTGCGATGACCTAGCCTCTGGAGCTTGTGGTTCAGAAGCTGGAAAATGAAAGTGTTCAGATTTTAGTTAACTAATGGAAACGTGATGAGCTGGATATCATCCTGCTGTAGACATCTGAGTCTATGCTTTACATCCATTGGGATACTTTCAATTAGTACTATCAAACAGCAATATTGTAATAAATAAACCTGTCTTTGGGATGCTGATTTTAGGATTATTTCTTTTCTCTTCAAAATAGTCATAGAATATTACAGCATGGAAACGGGCTCCAGTCCAATTCATCTGTGCCAACCAGACACCTCAATGTGACCTCATCCCATTTGGCCCATATCCTCCTAAATCCTTCCTTTTTCTTATATCCATTCCAGGTGCCTTTCAAATGTTGCAATTGTATCCGCCTCCATCACTTCCTCTGGCAGCTCATTCCATACACACACACACACTACCCTCTGTGTGGAAAAAGTTAAGTATCACAGGATTTCTTTTTATACCCACCTGAGAGGCCAAATGGGCAATGGTTTAATGTCTCATCTGAAAGATGGCACCTCCTGAAAGTGGAGTGTGAGACTCTTTATCTTAATGTCTATGTTCAAACTATAGAGAAGAGAAATTGAACTCATGAACTCTTGTTTACATGCAGTTAAATGCAAGCATGCATCCACTTCCAAACACTTGAAGTATCTCCAAAGATCTAAAATTTCAGCTTAAGTGCAAAGACACACGGTTCATTGTCAAATTAGTATACCTTACCAATTTCATCATCTGATCTTGCTTCCCAATCCCTGCATGCTGTTTTAATCGCCTGTGTTCTTCAGTCCCTTACTGAAGAAAAATGTCTTTTTTTTTTCCCCCCAAAAAAACCTGGGATTGAAATGAGATGACTGTTTTTAAAAACAAACAGTTTAAGAGTGCCTGCATCCATGATAGGCTTTGTAAACAACAGAACAAACAGTAGAATGCAGAGGGTATGTATTGATGAGGCTTTTGTTGTTTGGACAGTGAACTAGTGATAGTTGTCAATGATAGACCTTTGTTTGTCAACAACTCTGGTTTTGTTAAAATAGCTATTCAAGATGGCTCAGGGAATCCCTGAGACTCTATCTGTAAGCTTGTTTTGGTAAGTCCCGGAGATCGTACCCTGTAATAGTAAATGCATCAGTGTTATACTATAAACATAGCTCCAGCTTGGCTTATAGTTATCTAAGGTTCTAAAACCATTAGCAGTGTAGCATCGCCAGCTCTTACCCCTAAGAGCTCTCTCAGGCTACTCAATTTATTGCTGCAAACAAGCTGTCTTTATACAGAATTTGGTATTAAAATTACAAAAATGTCACATGTCCTTAATCAGATAAGCAGCAATGAAATGGCAAAAGTTTGCAGAGGAAGAGAAAGTCATTGACAGGTCTGAGTACACTTGACCAATTAAGTGAGATGCACATTGAAGTGGGGAACCTTATCAAGCAAATGGCCGATTGCTTAACCAGTATATCATAACGAGAGACTAGCCTAAACAATGTGGAAAAGGTCATGAGGTAACCTTGCTCAGCTAACATACACGGTATCATTGTCCTACAAAATGTCTCCTTTTAAAATCATCTTATATTCCCAGAATGCAAATTTAATTCATAACATTCCCAGATCTCAAGCTCCAGGGAACAACACAACCTTTCAATTCATGACAAGTTAGTGTTTAGATTAGATTAGACTTACAGTGTGGAAACAGGCCCTTTCCACACCGACCCGCCGAAGCGAAACCCACCCATACCCCTACATTACCCCTTACCTAACACTACGGGCAATTTAGCATGGCCAATTCACCTGACCCGCACATCTTTGGACTGTGGGAGGAAACCGGAGCACCCGGAGGAAACCCACGCAGACACGGGGAGAACGTGCAAACTCCACACAGTCAGTCGCCTGAGTCGGGAATTGAACCCGGGTCTTCAGGCGCTGTGAGGCAGCAGTGCTACTGTGCCACCGTGCCGCCCACGGTCAGTCAAATCAAATCAGAGTTGATCTTTCCACCAGCTTCCATCCTCCCGCTTATACTCTCTCTGCAACCCATCGGTCAGTGAATGTGAAGTACAGAAGAATGTTTTGCCTCTCCGCTTCTCATGAACATCTTCCAACTTTCTTTCTTGCCAGCTTTAGCCTTCCATTGACACTGAGAACAGATGTCCCCAATTCTTAACAAATGTCCCCCTCCGTGGTCAAGTGCCTTCCCATATATCCTGCAGCAAATGTCACATGTAAGGCTGCAAGCTTTCTCAGTGTTAAAGGGCTGGATAGATTAGATGCAGGGAGAGTGCTTTCCCTGGTTGGAGAGTCTAGAACTGGATATGGGGTAATCCATTTTACAACTGAGAGGAGGAAAAAATAATTCTTCACTCAGCGTTCAACTTGTGGAATACGCTGCACAGAAGGCTGAGAAGCCCAAGTTGCTGAACTCCTTCAGGAAAGAGAATACTTTAGATTTAAAGGGGTGCAATTGGGGGAGGGGAATGGAAAAGGTGTTGAGATAAAGGATTGTCCTTAATTATATTGAGTGTCATATCAGTTCAAAAGGCCTGTTCTAGATTATTCCAATTTTTTTAGAACCTTTTGGACTATGGAATGTTGTTAGCTTATCACATTTGATATAATTGAGCTACATGTGCACTGTGAGGGCCACTATTGTCTTCTGTGACTTCGTTGGTTCAATACCTATTTTTTTTCTTTGCTAATAATTTTGAATTATTGAGACCAGAATTGCACACAATATTCCAACAGTAGCCTAACCAATGTCCTGTATAGCTGCAACATGACCTCCCTACCCCTGTGCTCAATACTCTGACCAATACAGGAAAGCATACCAAACGCTGCCTTCACTATCCTATCTACCTGCGACTCCACTTTCAAGGCGCTATGAACCTGCACTCCAAGGTCTCTTGTTCAGCAACATTCCCGAGGACCTTACCATTAAGTGTGTAACTCCTGCTAAGATTTGCTTTCACAAAATGCAGCACCTCACATTTATCTGAATTTAAATTCCATCTGCCACTTCTTGGCCCATCTAATCAAGATCCTGTTATAATCTGAGGTAACCTTCTTCACAGTCCACTACACATGTCATCAGCAAATTTACTAACTGCACCTCTTATCATATCCAAGTCATTTATATAAAATGATGAAAAGTCGTGTGGACAGTTTCTCCCTATCAGCTGTGTCTCCGTCATGATTTTGAATATATGAAATCTCATCAACTGTCTCACATTCCCAGCTTGTCCAATCTTTCTATGGGCATTCCTTATCCATTGACATATTCTTGTGAATCCTTTCTGCAACCTGTTCCAATGTCTTGATGTTCTCCCTGGTAAGGTACCCAGAGCTGAACACCAAAAGCCACTTGAGACCAAACCAATGTTGTACACAGATTTATCATAACTTGCTTTCGTATTGTATGTGCCCTTCTGTATAAATCCAAGGATCCATTGTCACCTTCATATCGGTAGCATTGATTTCCATTGGTCACTTTCAATCAATGACCTATTTTGTATTAACGTACATTTGGCTCAAACGCCCAACTGCCTTTAGAACCGGCAAAAGAAAATCCTCAGACTGTCAAGTGCTGTATGTTTAGGCCAGCTGCACGAATATATTCATAAAACTAATTCTTCAAAACTTTTGAACCTGAGCAATTTGACACACTGCCTCTTTATAGAACACCGAAACAGAACAGCACATGAACAAGTGGCCCACCTGAACGTGGTGCTGAACATGACACCAAATGAAACTAATCCCTTCTGCCTGCTCTTGGTATGCATGTCATAATTTTATAGACTTCTACGTCGTATTCCCTCTGCTTCTGCTGCTCTGGAGGAAAACACCTGAGTTTTTCTTGCTTCTCCTTTATAGCTCATACACTCAAGTCAGGTAGAGAAGAGGTTTTACCCAGGATTCTATCTTTTCCAAAGCTGCCTTATCCTTCCTGTAATGTGGCACCCAGAATTGAAAGCAAAACTAAAGTCTTATAATGCCACAACGTGACATCCTGACTCTTGTACTCAGTTCTCTGAGCAATGGAGGCAAGCATACCATATGACTTCTTTGTCAGCTTATCTACCGGTGTGGTCACTTTTAGGGAGCTACGGATTGAAATCCAAGATGCTTCTATACATCAGTGCTGTTCAGAGTCCTGCCATTAATTGTATATTTTTCCTTAACATTTGGTCTCCCAAAGGGCAGCAGTTTCATACTTGTGTATCTTATATTTGTAAAGAATAGTGTGGACAAATAATGAAAGTGTGTGAACTTAAGACTGTAATGGTGAATGCACTGCAATAAAAAGTGCCACAAATATAGCTCTTTGAGCTGCAAGCTCAATGTCTCCTGTTCAATCATTAGCATTGATTTTGTACATAAGTTGTTGGTTTTTTTCAGTCAATTACCTATGTTGTATTAACGTACATTTCTGATACAACGTAATATTTCTGTTTTTGTGCGATCTTGTGTTGTAAGGAAATCGCGAAATAGCTGTGCCATCTAAACTACTGGGCTTGAATTACAGATTAGTTGATACAGGGTAAAGCTTGCATTCTACAAAAGTCTAAATTCTTCAATTGCATTAAAGCCAATTCACTTGATCAAGCTTTTGGCTTAATATCTCCGCTTTGAAGTCGTCATCTTTTGAAACACCTTAAAACATTTCATTATTTTAAAGTCACTTCGTAAATTGTCAGATATATCTCAATAGGTTTTCATTTGAGTACTCATTTGTGCTGCTTTGTTTCTACTTGTTGAATCATCAAGTGAGTATTGGTTCCATGGCATTAAGATCAGTTGTTAATCAAGAACTGTACCAGATACATCTGGCATTGAATAATGAATACTTGTTGGCGTATTTATAGGAACTTTTTTTTTGTCGTTGTCTTCCAGTGTTTTTGAGAAAAGCTGTTTTTCTTCACTGAAAAAATCCCATGCATGCTTTTGTACTGGGCATTACTGTGTACAGTACTAGGTATACATAAGTTGATGTGTCCCTGCATTTACTTTCCTTAAAGCTAACAATATTCTTTGTTACAGTTTGAATACTTTTTTCTTTTACTGTTGACATTTAGACCATGGAGTGCCTTGTTAACTGTGCTCTTGTGACATATAATTGCAGTGCTTTTTGCAATATTGGATAAAATTGGCAAAATATCTACTCCCTTTTTAACAGCTTGTAGATTTGATCTGTAGAAAATGCAAATAAAGGATTTTTTTTTCTGTATCTTAAAACAGCTTAAATTTTGGCAATCCTGAATGTATTGATACATTGTTGGTCTGAGTGCCAAAACAGAGACCATTACAATTTTTTTGTTTTCTTTTGCAATGGCAATAAGAATAGAAGAGATTCATAGTTTTTGGAGCGACTGGTGAAGGCAGGTCGTTGTGATCCTAAGGACAAAGATTTTCTATTGTGCAATTTTTGATTTAAAAAAATGAGCCCAGGGCTGGGAGAAACAGATCAGAACTGGGTGCTATTGTCTCTTCAAATGAGCAACTCACTTAGCTGTATTCCTGCCATCTCCTTATAACTGTTTACTTTTATTTTTCACAATTCCTTTTTTGACAGTCTCAATTGAACCTGCCTCACCATCACTATCAGGCGGTGTATTACAGATTCTAACAAATTGTGTTTTTTAAAAAGAAAGCCCCATCACTACTTTTGATTTGTTTAGTAATTACTTTAAATCTGTGTATTCTTATCTTGCTACATTCACAAGTGAGAACAGTTTCTCCTGATCGACTCTGCCCAACTTACTCATAATTTGAAAAAAGAACTCCCCATTAAGCTTCTGTAATGGAAATCTGTCTGAACTTTCCCAGTCAATCTTCATACCTAATGTTCTTTATCCCTGAAATAATTACATTTTGTACCCCTCAATATTTTGGGCAATGAACTAGAGTCCCAATCTCCAAGAAATCATGTGACTTCAGTTAGTGCTTTGTACAATATTCATTGACGGTGTTTAGGAAGTTCAACTTTTATGGCATGGCGAAGGCATGCCAGAGGGCACTATTTTATTTAGTTGCATTCAGAAGAACAATTTTGACAAGATAAAGAAGGATATTCTATTTCTGCTTGTTGGTATGTCAGTAACTAGATGTCACAATTTTGGTCAGAACATGGATTGAAACTTTTAGATTTCAGTATGCAGATGTGTGAGAGAAAGCTGGTTATTTTCATCTTGTGTAATAAATTTGTTTTTGTTGTTAAAGATTATTTGCAGCATTGTAAATATGTTCATGACTAGCCACCATAGTAAACAACTGCAAAAGTTAACTTGCTTGCGAGATCATATATTTTTCATTCCAAGGTCTGATGTGTCCATATTGCTATCAGCTTGGACCATATGCACACGCATACACACGTGCACAATTTCTAGTTAACAAATGTGTTGGACTGGAATAGATTTACAGTGAGATCTATACGAACAAGGCATTATGATTTTCCTACATGTGATATCCTTTACATTTTTTAATTATCATATGTTTCTGACAGTGATCTAAATCCAGAAGTTGTTGTTGAACCCAATACTTACTGTGTAAATACAGTAGTTTCCTTTACCTGTAATAAGATCTGTATGTTAATCAACCTACTTTGAAAAGAGAAAATTGATATCTCCGCTTCATCTCAAGCCTCATCATGCATTACTTCTGCTTTTGGTAGAACCTTGCTGTTTCAGCATCATGTTAAACTAAGCTAGTTTCTTGTGAATGGTATTAATATTTCATAATCTTACTGTGGGTGATGCCCTACAGATTTCTTTTGAACAGTCTATTTTCCTGAAAATGATCATAAATTGACATCTTTATAAAATGAAGTAATGTGATAGTGCCACTGTTGGGATTAGAATATCAACCAAAACTGACGTCTTTCTTCCAAACCCATATTACACTGCAGAGACCTGTTTATAGTAAGAAATTGAGTAAAGGAAAAAGTTACTTGTAAAAAAACATTGTGTACATTTGGAATCTGTTTTAAATTTTATCTTTAATTTTTGGTATTTTATTGCTTGGTCTAAACTACTTCACTTCATTGAGAAGAACTCTTAAGTAAAAATTCTACAGCTAGATAAGTTGCCAAATGTACAGTTTCTATGGTCAACATTGGCATCCTCTTTCTGATGACATGTTCCTTTGTCAGCATTTTATCACAAGTTATCTTACTTCTGCTTCCACCATTAGTGAGTTTGTAGCATTGAATTTGCATGTACCTGCTCATTCTTTTATGGTTGCAAATGTTGAAAACAATGGTGTTATGAATTTTTTTTAAAAAGCAAAAGAATCTAATTCTAACTTTAAAAAAACACTTCAAGTCACTATTCTACACAGTTGTAAGTTCCTGTGCTCTTGAAGTACTAGAGGTTGCAAACCGACAACTGGATTTGAGAATTCAAGCTTCATATTGAAACAGTAGATGGAAGGCAGATCTTAAATAGGACTTGAGGCTTTGTTTGGTGAAACCCTTGCTTCATCAAAATTAACATTTTACTATCATTGATGAGTTATGAATTATTTAATAAACCTAGCTAAGGATAGCCAGTGTGCAGACTCCAAGAAGAAGGCTTTATGAACTATATTCAGAGACAGGAATAGGGAGGACAGAGAAGCCAGATACTATGGAAGTGCCGTCACCACAGAAATAAAGAAAAATTATCCTAATAGTCCAACTTTACAAGGAACACCTTTACCTTACTATAGAAGCCATCACATTTGTTGCACTTGATTTCAAGTTTTAACTTGTTTCAACGTGAACATGGAGTTTATGAGCATTGTCATAGATGTAAAGTGTGGAAACAGATTCTTTGATCCAACTCCATGCTGACCAGATATTCCGACCAGAAATTAATTTGGTCCTATTGCCAGCATTTGGCCCATATCCCTTTAAACCTTCCTATTCATATGCCCATCCAGATGCCTTTTAAATGTAATTGTGCGAGCCTCCAACATCTCTGGCAGCTTATTCCATACACCCACCACCCTCTCCATGAACACGTTGCCCCTTAGGTCCCTTTTAAATCTCTTCCCCCTCACCATAAACTTATGTCTTCTAGTTTTGGATGCCCCTACCCTGGGGAAAAGACCTTGTCTATTTACCCTATCCATGCCTCATACTTTTATAAACTTCTATACAGTCGCCCAGGCCTCCACTCCAGGGAAACTAGCCTCAATATGTTCTCCCCCTATGGCTCCAACTCTAATTATATCAAAATCTTTCAAGTTTCACAGCATCTTTCATATGGCAGGGAGACCAGAATTGAACACAGTATTCCAAGAATGTAGGACCCAAAGGTATACCATGCAGATTTTTTGCTACTTTCTTCTTGCAGTTTTTTGTTTTAACTGCTCTTGTTTTGCTTTTGAAATCTAATCTCGCTTAATACATAAGGAACTTTTAGTAACAGCTTGGACAGACCTAGCTTTTAAACTGTTCAAACAAAAGCTTCACTGCTGGTTTGCTTTAACTTGAATCATTACAAATTAAAAGGGGTATAAACAAGCTGTGTTAATTCAGTTCTCCGACTATGTAGTAGATGTACTTGGTGATTGTGACTCTAGATCTCAGTATACTATTCCTCTCCAGTGGGCGGCACGGTGGCACAGTGGTTAGCACTGCTGCCTCACAGCGCCTGTAGACCCGGGTTCAATTCCCGACTCAGGCGACTGACTGTGTGGAGTTTGCACGTTCTCCCCGTGTCTGCGTGGGTTTCCTCCGGGTGCTCCGGTTTCCTCCCACAGTCCAAAGATGTGCAGGTCAGGTGAATTGGCTAAGCTAAATTGCCCGTAGTGTTAGGTAAGGGGTAAATGTAGGGGTATGGGTGGATTGCGCTTCGGCGGGTCGCTGTGGACTTGTTGGGCCAAAGGGCCTGTTTCCACACTGTAAGTCTAATCTAATCTAATCCATATATAGGATATGTTAGTATTTAACAAAATAAAGTCAAAGTATTATACAATAGTAGCAAAGTATGACCTCACAATAGGGACTGTTGGCTTTTATATTTCTTCTGTCCTTTTAACTTCTTTGTCTAACAGTGCCTGTGCTTTATTTCTCGCATTGTCATGTGTCTTTTCAGTAATTTGAATTGCATGTACCTCCTGCAACACATTCGAATGACAAATGAAGCCTACTCTTTAAAACATTACCTAGTTATTATGTTTTTGATCAATGCGTACAATTATACTTCCAGTACTGCAACTTTGGTCCTGTTTTCCTTCAAGTCCTCTCTAAGCCATGTACACAGTTGACATTCTGTCATTTGACTGCAAGGTGTTCCATGGGCATTTAAAGGATTTAAGTTGTGTGAAGTTTTGAAGAATCTTTATGGCCAGCTGTTAATGAATCATGTGGCTTCAACATAATAAATTTATGCTTTGGTGAAGCTAGGTAGCCATGAATTAAATTATTTCAGCTTCAGTATCAAAATTTGGCATCAGGACAGCTAGAATTAATTTAATATCTAATCACAGTCTCAATTCATGGAATCTAATTTATGGGTCATTAGATCACATGGGAATTAATTGAATTAAGTCACGCTGACTTCAGGGGGAAGAGTGGAGCTGGCTAGAATTTAGTTGGTTAAGGAAATATGAAACCAGGCTTTCTGGGAAGCAGGACAACAAAAAAAATCCTTTCTGGAGCCTGGATGAGACATGCACCTAGAAATGTATTAACATCTGTTTCAATTAATTAGGGGGTGAAACTTCCTTTTGATTCCCTTCCATAACTACTGGTAAGTGAGGTAGATGTGCTTGTCTGTTTCTGTGGTTAGATTTCCTGGAGCAGATTGCCAAGCTGCTACCCAGAGGCTGTGATTGAAGGGCACAGCTCCACATCAAGCATGGCTGACTAGGAGGCTCTCCAGATCCCTTCCTATCTATCAGTGTTTGAAGAATTATGGTATCTTCCATGGCCATCACATCTGGCTGAGATCTACATTGGACAATATTGATTTCCTCAAATGATAGCTTTCTGTTCAGTTTTCAAGTTTAACTTATCTAATTTTATTCATAGAGATTTGATATGGTTGCTAGAGAGAAACTCCTACTTCTGTAGGTGATTACTTCTGGTGGAGAAATCCAAGACATAATGCTAGATGAGATTAAAACTATTTCATTTTGGATTGAAACCAAAGAACTATGCCATGTGAGAATCAGTGGAAATCTGAAGTATCCATCCCAAAAGTCTGCAGTTTTAAGTTTTTTTTTAAGACTGAGATTAATTTATGTTTGTAACTCTAAAACAATATGGAGCAAGTTTGGTTAAAGAGACCCTGCTACTGCGTGCTGATGGAGATAGTGAATAACATAGAACGTAGAACATAGAAAAAATACAGCGCAGTACCTGCCATTTGGCCCTCGATGTTGCGCCGATCCAAGCCCACCTAACCTACACAAGCCCACTATCCTCCATATGCCTATCCAATGCCCGTTTAAATGCCCATAAAGAGGGAGAGTCCACCACTGCTACTGGCCGGGTATTCCATGAACTCACGACTCGCTGAGTAAAGAGAGTGTTTGTTTGTAAAAGTAAATGTTTGTGGATGTGGTGCCACTCGAGCAGGCTGCATTGTTCGGGATGGTGTCCAGCTTGACACTTAGTTACACTCACTCATCCAGGTAAGTGGGGAGTATTTTATCCTGACTTGCGGACAGGGCTTTGGGGATTTGAGTTGAATTGAGTTACTTGTTGCAGGACTTTTGACCTCTGACCTGCCCTTATATCTACACTACTTATATGGCTAGTCCAATTCAGTTTCTGATTAAAATTCTGTGGGCCCTCACTAATAGTGAGGGTTTTGGCGATAGTGGTGACATTGAATGTTAATGGGTGATGGTTAGATTCTCTCGTTATTTTTTCATTGTTGACGCCACAAGTACTTGTCAGTCCAGACCCAGAACAGCCAGAGAATTCCTAGAAGCATGGCATTCATCCCCAAACTCCATCAACAGACACATCGACCTGGACCCCACATACAAATCACTGCAGCTGAAACTGACACCCGGAAGCGGCAAGAACAAACCACTATAAATACCGGAAGAAACATTAAAGCAGCGCTTCACACGAGGCTCCAACAGCACTGATGATGTTCCCTAGCCAGGGAACGAAACGTTTGCAGCAAAAACTTCCAGCTCGGCGAGCAGAACCACAACAACGGATACCCGAGCTACAAATCTTCAATCAGATTTTATTGGCTGTATTTATGCACTGCTTCAGTATCTGAGGAGTTGTGAACAGTGGTGAACATTGCACAGTCATCAAATATTCCTGTTTCTGACCTTATGGTGAGGAAAGATATTCATAGATTCATACATGCAGAAAAGGCCCTTTGGCCCATCAATTGTGCAGTGACAAAACTACCACTAAAAGTGCACTATTCCCAATTTCCTGCACTTGTCCCATATCCTTGAATGTTATAGTCCAACATGTTTATTTGGAAGCACGAGCTTTTAAAATGCTGTTTCATCAGGTGGTTGCAGAGGCTTCAAAAACTAGTGCTTCCAAATAAACCTATAAGCTGGTATTGTGAGATTAGGTTGTCCACCTCAGTCCAACACCTGCTCCTCCAAATCATGATATTTGAAGCACTCATCCAAATGTTTTTAGAAGTTAAGGTTTCCAGCCTCTACTATTTTCCCAGGCAGTGCATACCAGATTCCTACCACCTACTGAATGAAGAGGTTTTTCAAATCTCCTGTGATTCTCCTACCCCTCTCCCTAAAACTATGGCCTCTCATGATGGACCTCTCAACTAAGAAGAACAGCTGCTCTTTATGTACCCTTCCGTAGTGAGGATACCAGTACTGCATGCACACAGTACTCCAGTTGAGACCTAACCCTGTGCAACTCCATCATTGCCTCCTTGTTCTTATACTATACCATGAATTATGAAACCAAGTGTCTCATATACTGCCTTAGCCACCCTATTTGCAGGATCTGTGAATAATTACCCCAAGATCTGTCTGTTCCTCTAAGCTACCCAATGTCGTGCCATTCATTTAAATACTCCCTCATCATGTTTCTTCCAAAGTGCATCATCTCGCACTAATCAGAGTTAAATATCATCTGCCGCTGGTCTTCCCACCTGACTAACCCATCTATATCTTCCTGTAACCTAAAACATCTCCTTCACTATTAACCGCTCTACAAATCTTGGGGTCAATGACAAATTTGCGCAATGCATCCCTATTTTTGTATAATAATTCATGTAGCAAACGGTAAGGGTTCAGTACTGATCTTTATGCTATGCTGCTGGATTCAGGCCTCCAGTCACTCAAACAGCCTTCTACAACTACCCTTTGTGTCCTATTAATAAGCCAGTTTCTGATCCACTTCGCCAAGTTTCCTTCAATTCCATGTGCTTTAACCCTCGATTAGTTCTGGATGTAAGTTTGCGGGCTAAGCTGGAAAGTGTGTTTTCAGACATTTCCTCACCATATTAGGTAACATAATCAGTGAGCCTCCAGTGAAGCGCTGGTGTTATGTTCTGCTTTCTATTTGTGTTTTTGTTTCCTTGGGTTAGTGATGTCACATTCTGCAGTGATGTCATTTCCAGTTCATTTTCAGAGGGTGGTAGATGGGATCCAAATCTGTTTGTTGATGGAGTTCTGATTGGAATGCCATGCTTCTAGGAATCCTTGTGCATGTCTGTTTGGCTGTCCTAGGATGGATGTGTTATCCCAAAGTGGTGTCCTTCCTAATCTGGTATGTGAGGATACTAGCAATATTAGGTCATGCCTTTTTTGTTGCTAGTAGTTGATCATATATCCTGGTGGCTAGTTTTCTGCCTTCTCAAAACTCGCTTCTCAATCTGTTTCCCATGGGACCTTGTTAAACACTTTGCTAAAATTCATATAAACTGAACTTCCCTCAGCCATACACTTGATCACATATTCAAAAAATTCTAACAGATCTGTTAGGCATGACCTTCTCGGACATGCTGAATGTCCCTAATTAACCTGTGCCTTCCCAAGTGGATATTAATTTGCTCCTTCAGAATTTTCTCCAATAGTTTTCTTACTGCTGAAATGAAACTTAAGTCTATAACTTCCTCGTTCATCTCTGCCACCCCTCTTTAAAAAGTGGAACTATTAGCCACCTTTCAGTCCTCTGGAACTTGCTCTATGGCCAGAGAGGAATCAAACATTTGTCAGAGCCCCTGCAATTTCCTGCCTCATCTGCCACAGCAATCTGGGATGCAGTTCATCCAGGCCAGTTTTGAAGCCTGATGAGTCTACATTACATCATTACCTATGTCAGTGTGCAAGTTCCTCATGTTCCTTTTCCTGAATTCTGTACACATGTTCTCCTTTTCCAGTGTAATGACCGAAGATAAGTATTCATTCAATACCCTTCAATATCTTGTGGCTTCACACACAGGTTTACCCCATTGGTCTCTAATGGGTCCTATTCTTTCTCTGGTTATCCTCTTCCCTTTATCTTGGGATTGTCCCTTTAATCCTGTTCGCAAGTCCTTCAGCATGCTATCTTTTTGCTGCTCCTAATTGCCTTCTGAAGTTCACTCCTGTATTTCCTGTATTCCTCTAAGGCTGTAGGTGAATTAATCCCTGTGGATTAAAAGCTCTCCTCTTTTTATCCAATCCCGAATTGTCCTAGACATCCAGGGTGCCCTGAGTTTATTACTTCTAATTTCCTTCTCAAGGATATATGTTGGATCCACAGTTTCTTTTTGAATGCCTTGTATTTCTCTGCTGTAGACTTACCCACCAAGAGCTGTTCCCAGCTGCCCTCTTAACATTCCTGAACTCTACCCACAAAGCCTTGTTTGAGGACACTCCTCAAGGTATCATCTCTACTCACTGCAGTAATTGACCCTTTGATTAGCCATGCTATACCACCACCCTTTTTGCACCCTCCTCTGTCTCCCCTAAAGATTATATACCCTGGAATGTTGAGTTGGCAATCTAGCCCTTCCCTCAACCACGTTTCTGTGATAGCAACAACATCATACTTCTATGTACTAATCCACACTATTAACTCATCAGTCTTGCCTATTACACTCCTAGCATTAAAGTAATTGAAGTTAATGAAGCAGCCAAATATGGTTGAGCCCAGCACACTATCTTAAGGAACTCCTGAGCAGCGATTGTGGAGTTAAGATGGTTGAACTGCAATCATAGCTATCATCCCTTTTCTGCTAGTTGTGTCTCAACCAATGGAGAGTTTTCACCTGATTCCCATTGATTGTAATCTTATTAGGGCTCCTTGACACCACAGTGCTAAATATGGCTTTGATATCAAGGGCAGTCAGTCTCGCCACCTCTATAATTCAATATTCGCGTCCATGTTTGAGACCTAAGGCTGTAATGAGAGCAGGAGCTGAGTGGTCCTGGTCAAGTAAAATATAACAGTAAGCAAGCCGTGCTTGAATAGCCCTGTTAACAATTCCCTTCCACTTTACTGATTAGACTGGGGCAGTAAAAAGTTCAATTTATCCTGCTTTGTGTTCAGAGCATACCTGGACAATTTTTAACCTTTTCATGTAGATGTCAGTGTTATAACTGGACTTGTACAACTAGGCTAGGCAAGTTACAAATCTTTACTATTGTTGTCTGGAATGTTGTCAGGTCCAAACCCATGTCAGTATCCAGTACTTTCAAAAAAACGAAAGAACTACGGATGCTGGAAATCGGAAGCAAAACAGAAATTACTGGGAAAACCCTGGATATGGCAGCACCTGTGGACAGAAATGAGTTAAGCTTTCTGGTCCAGTGACGACAACTCTTCAGAATCCATCATTCTTTGACTTGGCTGAGAATCTTACCCTGAGCCAAGTAGACAGTACAATTAAAAACACCAGGGAGATCCAAGATGGCGGCGACTCAGCAAGTCTGAGTTTACAGTGCTCTTCCCAAAACCTGGGTAAAGTGAGTTACTCACCCCCACCACACTTACCAAACCACCCAAAAAAATTTTCTAACCTTAATTAGCTGCTTACTATTATATTTAAGCAGTTTAATATTAATTGGATAATGAGTAAACCAAAGGGATCCCGCAGCTCTCAGAAAACAAAGACCCCTCCCCCACCCTCCTCTCCTCCTCCGGCTGCAGCTGATGTAAAAACAGGCCTTGAAGAGATGATTGCCAGGCTGGAAACGACACTCGTCAATTTCATCGCAGAATCCAGACAGAGATGGAACTCATTCGAAGAAAAGTTACAAAAGCACAGCCAGGCTCTCAAGGAATTACAGGGCCGAGTGAAGGGGGCGGAGCTAAAGGCCACGACCTCCGAGGCTGCAGCACAAACAGCTGCAGAACAGGTGCGAGCTCTGGAGCAGAGAGTCAGGGCCTTTGAAATTTTGCATCGATGACCTGGATAATAGAAATCGGAGAAAGAATATCCGTCTTCTGGGCCTCCCTGAACAAGAAGGGAAAGGACAGTTAGTAGTATTTCTGGAGCGATGGCTACCCCAGCTTTTAAACCTGGGGGCTGAAACTGATCGGGTAAGGGTGGAGTGGGCCTACCGGGTCGCAGTACGCGGATCTGGCCCAAACCAGCGCCCACGCCCGGTCCTGTTCCGGCTGCAGAGTTATAGGGAGAGGCAGATACTCCTGGATGCCTCCAGAAATCTTGGAAAGGTTCCTAAAGCTATGATCCATGAAGGATCCAAGATTGTTATTTCAGGACTTCTCCCCGGCTTTGGCACGAAGGAGGAAGGCGTTTGATGAGGTGAAGAAATGTCTAAGGAACTTAAATATTCAATACACCTTACGCTACCCAGCGACGTTATGCTTTAACCACGAAGGATCCGAGTATAATTTTAGATCACCAGAAGAGGCTAAGGAACTTTTAGACTCGTTTAAATAAATCGTAAGAGACAATTTATGTTGGCTTGCCTCTTCCACACTCCGTGGGGAGAAATGGATACTTTACTCTACTTTACTTTTGCTTCTGGGAGCAGGGTTGTCTTCCCTTGCTATTTTATGTTATTATACTTAACTGTAATTTGTTGGAGTTGTAATTTTATAGTTGTGTGTTTGTACGTGGCATTGATGCTATCAGATATACTCAGGTATGGGTGGGGAGGGGTGGGGGTGGGGCGCTCACTGTTAACTCTAGCTCGGTATTATATCTAAATCCTATTAAGGAGCGCCCGGGTCAAGGGTGGGACACTGTTTGGGAGAGGATATGGTGGACCTTTAGAAAGGAAGTAAGGCCCCCTGAGAACAAGGGGGAGGATCTCCATTCAAACATGTTTTATTTTTTTTTGTTCTTATTGTTTGGAAATAGTTTCCTTTTTATTATACTGTTATGAGTGTATTGGAGAACATTTTCTCTTGTTTGAAGGATGTAAGTGACTCAACTATACACTCTGGATAATTGTGGATTAGATTAGTAGTTAACTGAGTTTCATTGTTTTTCTTTCTTCTTTAGTATCATTCCTTTGAATTTTGATGATATATTTAAGATCTATTTTTATATTAATGTTTGTGCTTGAAAGTTCTGTTTATTTTTGTAAATCTGTCAAAATATTAAATTTCTAATAAAAATATCTTTTAAAAAAAAAACAAACACCAAGAGCTGAGGATACTGTAAGGGCATTTCTGACGAAGGGCTGGTGCCCAAAACTTTGATTCTCCTGTTTCTTGGAGGCTGCCTGACTGGCTGTTCTTTTCCAGCACCACATTCTTGACTGTGGATACTGGAAATGAAACAAAAACAGAAATTGCTGGAAAAGCTCCAGCAGGTCTGGCAGCATCTGTGGAGAGAAATCAAAATTAACGTTTCAGGTCCAGTGACCTTTCGTCAAACCTAGATAATTTGCCAAGTAGATTAATGGCAACTTAAAATGCAGGAAAATAGAAAGCTTTGTCGTTTCTGGTTCAAGGTATTTGGCACAGTGATACAAATTCTTTTGCAGTTATATCCCACCATACACCTCGTAAGATTAATGTTTAAAAAGGTTTGTGCTTGGAGAAATCTGTCTTCTGCAATTTGAAGGGTATGATGCCAATGAAGTTACTGTTTGCAAAATATCAATGATAACAACATTTATTTGACCATTCCAAACAAAGGTCAAAGTTCAGTTGAAGTTTCTGAACTTCAGTAGTTAGGATATCTTCCTCTTGTGCAATGGTTGCATACTTCTGACCCAAGACTTCTAACATCTAGTCGGAGCCCAGTTTGCTATCCAGATTCGAAACTAAGTGGAAATTATTAGCTCTGCAATTTTTCATTCACTCTGGTTTTGTTCAAGTTGGATTATTTGTCAGAAAATATGTTGAGCAGAGTCTAAGTTAAGGTGTGTTCTTATTTATTGCCTTCTATTTTAAAAACCCATTACTAAAACAGATGCAAATATATAATAGTCATTATATAAAACAGATTATGCAATTATCCTCTCCTGCAGATCTTCAACTTCAATTAGACCATAACACAAACAAGAACAGAAGAACATTGTTTCCTGAAACCAGTTCCACCATTCAGCAGAATCAAGGCTGATTGTCAACCTCCAGTCCACTTTCCCACTATGCACCCGTGATTCTCTTAAAAATCTGTTTATCTCCATCTTGCATATACTCTATGCTTAAGCGTCTATAGTCCTTTAGCATATGAATTCCAAAACTTCACAATGCTCCTTAGTAAATTTATCATGTTTCTAAATGGCTGACACTCTTACCCTGATAGATACCACGAGTCTTAGATCCTGAAAGATTTGAAATGTCATCTCAGCATTAACTTGACATGCTCAGAATCTTGTGTTTCAATGAGATCGTCGTCCATTTCCTATCATCCTCTAGAATTGTAAGACCACACAACTCTAGTTGTTCTTATTTGAGGAGTTATTCCAGTGAATTTTCATTGCACCCCCTCCTAGAATTGACATCCTTAGTTATGTACAGAGCCCAAAACTGCATGCTTTCTCTTTAGGTAGCATACAACCAAACCTTTCAGAATATTTTGTGAAGTTTTGGTCTCCATGTCAGAGTAAAGATTTTATGGCTTTTGAGGGAGGCTAAGAAGGTTTACCAAACTAATTTCTGGGATAGCAGGACTGGGATATGAAGAGAGTGGATTGGTTTGGGTGATATTCACTGGTGTTTAGAACAATGAGTTATCCTGAAAGAAGCCCATAAAATTTTAATAGGACTAGATATGGTAAAGGCAGGAGAGATGTTCCAGATGACAGGAATCCAGAAGCATGGATCACAGTCTAAGAATAGCCCAAACTTCACTCAGCAAGTGGTAACCCTGTAGAATTCTCTGCAAATTGTTTTGAGACCAACAAAATGAACGTTTCCAAGAAGTTAGATATAGGTCCTGGGACTAAAGGGATCATGAAAGCAGGAATGGGGATTCCATTGGAAGGTCAGCCACAGAACAGAATCTCTGCAGTGTGGAAACAGCCCATTTGGCCCATCGAGTCCACAACAACACTCCTGAGAGCATCTCTCCCAGACCACTATCCTAACCTATATCTGTAATCCTAATCCACCAAAGCCTGAACATGCCTGGATCTGATGGGCACCAGACCTACACATTTTTGGACTGAGAGGAAGCCAGAGCAGCCAGAGGAAATCTACACTGACACTGGGTGACTGCAAACTCCACACAGTTATCCATTGCTGGAATTGCTCCTGGTGCTGTGAGATAGCAGTGCTAACCACTGAGTAATCATGCCATCATGTTGAATGGTTGAGCAAGCTCAAAGGACTGAATGGCCTACCATTTATATCTCTTTTTTTCAATGTTTAAGGATACCAGCATTCCTCTGAACACCTAGACATCATAGTTTCTCTTTAGTCTAGATAATCTATTATTCTGTTCTTCTGACTAAACTGGATTGAAAGAAACCCATGAAGCAGATAACAACTTGCTAAATGTCATTGTTTTGCAAATGTGTTGCATAAAAAATTACAGCAGAATAAACAGCTCAAAAACGGGGTCTGAATTGTGATTTTTGTCTTAGTCCATTTATAGTTACTAAAGAAATCTGTTATGACACACCTCTGGAGCAGGTGCAATTTTAACTCTGGGTTTCCTAGCCCAGAGGTAGGGACCCGAAAGGAGCTCTCCTGATCTGGTTGTACTCTGCCCTCAGACCTTTTGCTTGATGTCTACCACAACTCGACATTCCATGTGCCACACTATCGTCCCATTTTACCCCCCTCAGTCAAAGCAAAATGCTCAGAGACAATATAGTTTTATCTCCTTCATCTTTACTCCGGGCCCTGGAGGGACAGAAAACAATTGCCCATGTGCACAGGAGCATGAGTCAGTCTTCTCTGAGACAGCAGTTTCTCAATTAACTATATAGTCCATTTACAGGGAGGAGCTTCCAGATAAGGCAACATACATATAAATTGTGAGACTGACAATCAGCCAGTGTCAATAATAAAGATTAAGCCATCTGATGTTGCACAATGAATAACTGACTTCACATAATGAATATTTTTCATGTTGTTAAACTGACCTCACATGCTGAATTCGTCCAATATTGTTAAATGGCTCTACATAATGAATGCTTTTCCACCTTGTTAACCTATTATCCTTGCCTGCAGCATCCCATTGTTACCTGTAAGTTCTTATCTGATCTGAGTCATGTTCAGCTGAACCTTTTGTTTCACAACTCAGAACTTAACTCTTTCCCTGTCTGCTTATACCCTATACACATTCTCAATACAGATGTAAATGACTAATATAAATATTTTTGAATATTTTAGGAAAATTCACATTGTTTAATGTGAATAAAGTGTGTCTTTTGTTGGCCTGGCTATTTGCATAAGGGCAACAAAAAGTGATCAGTTGTAATATTTTAGCTAAACATCTTGATGGCTAAAACAGGTCACTGTGTGAAAATTGGCTTCTCCATTTCCCTTCACTAATTCCTGATTTAGTTATCTGTATAGTGTTTTGGGATGTTTTGACAGCATGAGAGATGCAGTATTGCTGCAAATTACTTATTTCCTACATGTTCCCTGTTTCAATGAATGTATTATTTGTGCACGCACAGACATAGACCATTTAACCCAGTAAAAACAATGACTGCAGATGCTGGAAACCAGATTCTGGATTAGTTGTGCTGGAAGAGCACAGCAGTTCAGGCAGCATCCAAGGAGCAGATGAAGGGCTTTTGCCCGAAACGTTGATTTCGCTGCTCCTTGGATGCTGCCTGCAGCACCCTATTGTTGGATGCTTCCTCAACTGCTGTGCTCTTCCAGCACCACTAATCCAAGACCATTTAACCCCTCAAGCTACCTCTGACATTAAATAAGTCTAAGTCTATGTACCTGGCACAGCTCCATACCCCTTAGAATTAAATTTTATAGGTTTGTTAAAATTAGCAATTGATCCATATTAATTGCTTTTTGGGAGAAAAGAGCCAAAAATCTAGCATCCATTTTACGTACAGATTTCTCCTAATGTCACTGCTGACCAATGTGCTAGATCAGTTTTTAATTTGTTTCCTAGTTCAATATGTCTAACAATCGAACAATTTAACTCCCTAACGTAGTAACTCCCTTAATACCTCCAAGGCTTTGATGGAAGCCTTTTAACTGTCTAAATTCAAGAAAGAACATTTCTAGTTTATACAATGTTCCCTAATATAACACTTGGAAGTATTGTTCTGTTAAGCTTGTGCTGCTCTTCCTCTAAGGTGCACATATTCTTTGTAAGATCTGGCACTTTAACTTGAGTATCCAAATTGTTTTCCAACCAGGGTTTTCATTAGCTGAAGTATTACTTTTGTCCAATGGATAACCTTGTGTTTGCTCACATTTGAAATACATTTGTCATATTTTTGCCCAATTACTTGATTTGCTTTATTTGCAATGTTATTTCATTTATATGGCTTAGTGCTGCCTATCTTTGTGCTAACAACAAATTTGAATTATGTCAGTTTCTGTCCCAATAACACTCTATTAATATAGTGAATTGTTCATGTCTGACACTGTGTTCCTCTGAGAGCACCACTCTTTCATTGTCAATTAACGTATCTATCCGTGATCTTTACCCACTACTCACATTCAGCCAATTTTCTAACCATGTAAGTAATTTAATTCAATTCTATAGATTCCAACTTTAGCTTGTGTATTATTTTAAAGCTTGATAGCTTTCACATTTTCTTAAGGTATTTGAGCTCAAAAAGCACCTCATTTAAAACCTATGTGTGCCTGCAATTGTCATTTAACAGCTTTAGGTGTCTTTCTTGCTACAATAATTATTGCTCGGCTTTACTTATCTGCTTCTGTTATGCCAGAGTAGATGAGCAACGATAACATGGATTCAAAAGTCTCTAAGGTGCTTCATGTCAGTGCAATCAGAAAACTGAACCGAAGGAAGAGTTATTCTTAGCATTGACCACGTTTAATCAGAGGTTAATTTTAGAGTCTTCAAGGGAGACTAGGGAAATGAAGTGTAAGGAGGGATTTCCAAAGTTTGATTTTTCAGATGGCTCACTCTGATACCAGGGTGGTGTGAAGGGATTTTAGGAACACAGTTGGTCAGTTAGGGAGGTAGTTGAAGGACTGGTAAAGGTGGTGAAGGGGGTGGTGCAAGTCCATGAAAGAAATTGAATGCTAGTTTAAATTGTTAATTTGAGATGTCTGTCAATCACATATCAGTGTAAATTAATTGATGGATGACTGTCCCTCATATACAATTTTAAATGAACTAAATGTTTGTAGATTTGAAAGTGGTCAGCGGGGCATTGGAATTCTTAATTGAAAGATGTAAAGGTATAGATGATTTAGTAGTAGATAGTATGATTGTTGGAACTGGGTGATGGTTTAAGTTATGAAGAGGGGGGGATGTGGTTTGGGTGCTCAGTTCTGGTTCACAGTTAAGTTTTCACATTTTTGTTTAACTGTAGATGTTGCCTGTGGAGAACAATTGATGGAATTGGCAAAGTATAGGTTATGCAAGAGCCAAAGACACTGGTTTTGCTCCTCCAAGTCTTGGAGGAAATGACAACTTAATATGGACTGAATGTTAGGCAATTTGATGCAATGAAGGGATCAGGAAATTATGGATAGGTTTGATGTCATTTAACTCACCTTATATCTTTTAGATTCTCGCCAAGTGTCACAACTTAGATAATAGACGAATAGTCAAGAATAGATCCTTGGGAGATGAAAGACGTGACTGGGCAAAGAAGCTATTTCTAGAAACACACTGTTCACTGTTAAGTAGGGAAGGGTGAAACCAAGTGATAACTGTCAAAGATTTATTATAGCATAACTCCTCAACATCTTTCCTCTAAGTATCAAAGAGCATGAAGGGCAGTGTGAATAGTCATCGCGTGAATTTTCTGTTTTCTGTTTGGATGATTGCAGTATTGTGATGAGCAGAAATATTATTGCAGAGATTCAGTCAAGGATAAATGGTTTTGGATTTGGAAGCTAACGACAAGTTCAAGACTAGAAAGATTTTCAAGGGTAAAGATCAAATTTTGAGGCTGGTCATGGCAGTTTTGAAAAAAGCAGGTAAAGTAATTGAATGTAAGCTGTGGAACCAGGAGGGAAAAATGGATTGTTTCATTTAAAGTGAGAATGGTGTTGACAGTAGTGACTGGATCTAGTTGGAAAGTAGAATACAAAGGAGCCTCATTTTCTCTGATATGATTGTGGAATGCCAAGGTTAGTGTAGCATTGGAGCAATCAAGATAACTTTTACCAATTGGCCATTGAAAATTAGAAATGACAGCACATCTTATTCTGAAAAGGAGATGCAATGTCAGTGAAATGATATATTTTCAAAGTGCTTGCCAGAGAGTGGTAGCTGTATACACAAGTCTTTATAAATGGTATCACCTGTTGACAAAGCTGATACTTAAAACCAGGATTTGAAATCCGTTTTTAAGTATGAAAACATAGAAGTTATGCTAAACCCTTCTAAATCCCTCGTTAGGCCTAGCTAGGTGGAGTAGTGTGTTCAGTTTTGAGCATGACACTTGAAAGAAGGCAAGACCTTGGAGAAGAATGAATTGGAAGGGTACAAGAAAAGAGCGATAGCAACTTGGTGGAGAGATAGGAAAAGCTAGAACAAAACTGTTAAAGTAGGGATTTGAGTTGTTTAATCTATGTGAAACATTAATATAAATAAGGGCAAACTGATTGAGAGATGAGTTGGTCACTAAATTTATTGCGATTGGGGGAGAAAAGTGCCTTTTTTGAAAACATGGCAATTTGTAATAGTCCTGAATATACTGCTTCAATCAATGGTGGAGACTTTAGTTGTAAATTTGGAGGAAAATTGGATAAGTTTGTAAAGGTAGGGGACAAAAGTGTTTGGGAAGTGTAGGAGTGAGTCTAAATATGTAGTTCTACTGAAGAGCCAGCACAAGTATACAGGGATGAATGGCCTCCTGTGCTTATCATTCTGTGATTCTATTGTAAATGCATTTTGTGCTTTTCCAAGCAGTAGAATTGGTGCTTATTACAATTTTAAATAGGCAAATGCACTTGAAGTTGAAAACATTGATTTTTGTGTTAAACAATACTGGTAGTAATTTATGATACTTATCTTGTTCCTGTGGTAATCTTAAACTTAAGGGCTGATTTTATATTAAAACAGATTTACTGAAAAATTTATTTAGATGGTTGCAAGTTTTAAAAATGAACTTGTTTACAAATACTGTAAGATGCTTGCAGTGAATAAGGTGTTAAGATACAAATAAATTTTGCTTTAATTCCCTCACTCAAATCTTGTTCAGTTCTTTGCTCTGTTGTAAGAACTGAAGTAGCCCATTCAGCTTGTTGAACCTGCCTGACATTTGGTAAAATGATGGCCGCTCGGACATTTCAATGAGCTTTGCCAATCCCATCCCATAACTTTATGACACTAGTAATCAGAAATCAATTGATCGGTTCCTAAAACATACTCAAAACTGCACTTCTGCAGCCTTTCCTTGATAGAGAATTCCATAGGTTCGCAAACCTCTGAGTAAACAAGTTTTCTGCTCATCTAGGACCCAAGTGGCATTCCCCTTTTATTTTTAAGTGTGCATCCTGGTTCTCGACTTCTCAAGAGGCAGTCTTACCTATCTCTCCCTTTTAAGTATTTAGTATGTTTCAATGAAATCACCTCCCATTCTTAGTCTAGAGACCAAGATTGCCCAATCTGTCTCCACAGGACATTCCAGCCACCACATGGAGCAAGTATGGTTAACCTTTGTACTCCCTATGTAGCAGAAACATCTTTCCCGATATGAGACCAAAATTGCGCACAGTACTCCTGATGTAGTATAACCAAATTCTTATAATTGGAGCAAGATTTTAACTTAATGCAAAATAATGTAGACATTGGAAATCCTTCAAACTGAGAATGCTGGAGAAACTCATCAGGTCTGGCAACATCTATGATGAGAGGAACAGAATTATGATTTTGAGTCTGGTATGACTTTGAAGAGAGAATATTTCATTCGCCATTCTTGTAACTTGCTGCACCTGTAGTCTAGCCTTCAGTGAATTGTTTGACAAGAACAGAGGGTCCCTTTTGTACATCAACCTTTTCCACATTTTAGAAATACTTTGCACATCTGCTATTCCTACCAAGGTGGATAATTTCATCTCTTCCCACACTATATTCTATATTGCCCACTTACTGAGCCTTCGCAAGTTCTCTTGAAGCTACCTCAGTGTACATATTCCCACTTGGCTGTGTATCATCCACAAATTTGAAAATATTAGTCCCTAACTCCAAACAAAATATATAGTGAACAACCAGGTTCTGAACCTTGTGGATTCCTACTAGCGCCTCTCTCTTAATGAGAGAATGACCATTATTCATATCCTGCCACAAGTAGGCCAGACCAGATGTGGATATTCAGGACATTAGTAAACCAGATAGGCTTTTTACAGTTGATTATGGTTTCATGGGCACTATTTAGCTTATTATTTCAAATTATCATAGGTTCAAATCCCATAGTCACTATTGTGAAATTTGACTCATTGTTCCCAGAGCATAAGTCTAGGTCTCTGGACAATTACTCCAGTAACAAGCTGAAAATGTGTTGCTGGAAAAGCGCAGCAGGTCAGGCAGCATCCAAAGAGCAGGAGAATTGACGTTTCGGGCATGAGCCCCTAGTCCAATAACAATACCATTATGACACTGCCTCCCAGTTAAAAGGGCTTTAGTGAATTTCTGCAGTGTGTCTTGCAGTTGGTACATACTACTGCTACTGAAAAGAAGAATTTTGCTTCTTGAGTCTGTTAACTTCGACTACAAGGCAATCTTGACACCCCTTTTACCTCTTTGACACTCATTGTTTACTCAAAAGATAAATGCCAATCAATTTCAGTAGTTTGGTGAAATTGCATTTCATTCCAGCAAAAGTGATAAAGTTGCTGCTTTGCACATCAGGAATTCTGGCCTTGGGTGATTGTGTGGAGTTTGAACGTTTTCCCAGTGTTTGTGTGGATTTTTAATGGGTGCTCTGGTTTCCACCCACCATTCTAAGAACATTAGAAATAGAAGTAGGCCATCTAACCCATCAAGCCCGCTCTGCCACTCAATAAGATCATGGCTGATCTTTTTGTGGCCTCAGCTACACTTATCCATCCTCTCACCATGATCCTGAATTCCTTTACTATTCTAAAAATTATCTATCTTAGTTTTAAAAAGATTCAATTAAGCCTCAACTACTTCGCTGAGCATGGAATTCGACAGATTCACAGCCCTCTGGATGAGGAAGTTTCTTCTCAATTTGGTCCTAAATCTGCTGCTCCTAATTTTGAGGCTATGTCCTCTTGTCCTAGTTTCACCTGCCAGTGGAAACATCCTCTCTTCTTAAACATAAAACATTACAGTGCAGTACAGGCCCTTCAGCCCTCGACGGTTTCACAGGTCAGCGCAACAATCTGAAACCCATCTAACGTACACTATTCAATTTTCAGTCATATATCTATCCAATGGCCATTTAAATACCCTTTAAAGTTGGCAGGTCTACTACTGTTGCAGACAGTGTGTTCCATGCCCCTTATACTGAGTAAAGAAACTACCATTGACACCTGTCCTATATCTATCATTCCTCAATTTAATGCTATGCCCCCTCATGTTAGCCACCACTATTGGAGGAAAAAGGCTCTCACTGTTCACTCTGTCTAACCTTCTGATTCTTACATGTCTCAGTTAAGTCATCTCTCAACCTTTTGTCAGCTTCTGTCTTATCTATTCCCTTTATTAATTTTAATATGTTCTATAATATATCCCCCCATTCTTCTGGAATTATATGCATTGTAATTTAATATACTCCATCTCTCCTCATAAGCTAACCCCCTCAAATCTGGAAGCAACCTAGTGAGCGTCCTCTGCACCCACTCTAGTGCCAGTATATCCTTTCTCAAGTAAGAAACCAAAACTGCACGCAATGCTCCAGGTGTGGCCTCACCAGCACCCTTTTACAGCTGCAATATAACCTCCCTGCTTTTATACTCAATCTCTTTAAAAATGAAGGACAAAAATCAATTTGCCACCTTAATTACCTGTTGCACGTGCAGCCCAACCTTCTTTGACTTGTGCACAAGGATACCCAGATTCCTGTGCACAACAGCATGCTACAGTTTTTTTAAACCATTCAAATAATAGTCTTTTTTACTGTTATTCCTACCAAAATAGATTACTTCACGTTTATTAACATTGTATTCCATCTGCCAGACCTTTGCCCACTCACTTAAACTATCTATGTCACTTTGCAAAGTTTCACAGTCCTCTGTGCACTTTGCTCTAACAATCAATGTAGTGTCATCCACAAACTTTGACACCTGGTCCCCATCTCCAAATGGTCTATGTAAGTTGTGAATAATTGCAGTCACAACACTGATCCCTGAGTCACTGATCACCAACCAGGGCAGCACTCATTTACCCCCACTTTGTTTCCTGTTAGTTAACCAATCCTGTATTATGCTAATACATTACCTGTAACACCATGCATCCTTATGCAGGCTGGGTGGATTGGCTGTGCTAAATTGTGCTGTGGTGTGCAAGGTAGGTTGATTAGTACTGGGTTATGGGGATAGAGTGAGGCTGTGGTGGGTTTGGGTGTGATTGTCTCTGGAGAATCATTGCAGGTTTGATGGGTCAAATAGCCTCTATCTGTGCTGTATTTTTATTTTTTTTCATTCATTCTTGGGGTGTGGGTGCTGCTGCCTGGGCCAACATTAATTCTGATCCATTGTTGCTCTTCAGAAGGTGAATTACTAGTCTGTTTGAGATGGATACGCCCACAATGCTATTGGGAGTGTGTTGGTGTTTTGACCCAGCAACAGTGAAAGACTAATATATTTCCAAGTCTGGATGGTGAGTAGCTTACAGTGGAGCTTGTAGTGTTATCTGCTGTCCTTCGCCGCCTCAGTAGCAGTGGTAGTGTGGTTGGAATGTGTTGTCTAAGCAGACTTAGTGAACTTTTGGCAGTGCACCTTTATTGATAGTTCACACAAATGCTGCTAGACCTGCTGAGATTCTCCAGCACTCTGTGTTTTTATATCTGTCTTCACTGCTTTGATTTTTTTTCATTGTTTCATTCTTTTGTTCTTTCACAAATGTGGTGACACTCCCTTTTTATTCCTCCTTCTGTTGATCTGAAAATCCTGATAAATTATCGTTTCTGTTTTATTTTAATGTTTCAGTACGAGCAATGATATTGCACTTCTATATGTTCAACTATGCCCTCAGTTCATCTGATTTACTAGATTACTTGCATTCAGATATGAAATTAATCTCTGAATAGATCATTTTATCTATTTTCTAGACATTTTTCTTTCTGCTTTATATCTTTGCTTACTGATTTACTATTTGTCCAGTGTAATGTTTGCAGTCCTTGCAGGATATTTTGTACATGACATTCATTCTGCTTTTCCTTTGGTACTGGGCCCTTTTAAATTCATCAGGAGCTACTTCAGTGTGGTGGTAGCTTTGTGGGCTTCCATGACACTAGGGGCTGGAGTAGTATGGTCGTCATCTCAGAGATGTCTTTAATGTATGGCAGTGTGGCTAGAGTCTCTGGGCGCTACTACACTTAAATAGCTCCTGATGAACTTAAAGGGCCTTGTACCAACAACCAGCAAAATGGAAATTATAAGGACTGCAACAAACATTACATTAGACAAACGGGCAGGAAGCTAGCCACCAGGATGCCTGAGCACCAACTAGCCACCAAGAGACAGGACCAACTATCACTAGTATCCATACACAGGCAAATAGGGACACCAGTTCGACTGGAACAATACATCCATTCTGGGACAGGCTAAACAAAAACACACACATTCCTAGAAGCCTGACATTCAAATCGGAACTCCATTAACAAACATATTGATTTGGGCCCTATTTACCAACCCCTCAAACAGAACTGAAAGTGATATTACCTGCCACAACAGACAGAGACCCACAAATAACAAGTGGGACAGAACACCAATGATTCATCAGAGGCTTACTGATGTTACCTAGCGAGACATCAGTGAACAAATTACCAGATCAGTGGGCAATCTTACAACCTGATCCATAACTTGAGCTACAAATCTTCTCAAATCCTTGATCCCTTTTGCTGGAAGGGCCATGCCCAGCTCCCTCGTGAATATATCTAATGAACTGGCCCCAGCAGCTTCCTATGAGAGAGAAGTCCACAGGTTCACAACTCTTGAGTGAAGAAGTGCTTTCTCATCTCAGTCCTGAATGTTTTACCCCTTATTCAACTTTGGAAACATTCTTCAAGCATCTAGCCTGTCCAGTCCCTTCAAGATTTTGTTTGTAAGATACCCCCACCCCCTTTTTGTATTTGCTGAAATTTAAAAAAAAACTTCGTCGATCTAGTGTTTCCTCATGTCAGTCCTGCCATTCCAAGAATCTGTCTGTCTGGTCAGCCTTTGGACTCCCTCAATAGCAAGAATATCCTTCCTCTGCCTAGGAGACCATAACTGTACACGATACTCAAGTTGTGGCCTCACCATGGTCCTCTATAACTGTAGCAAAACATCCTTACTCCAATAGCTTTCCTGACTATGCTGAATGTCTTGAAACGGTTAAAGGTGGATAAATCCCGAGGACCTGATCAGGTGTACCCGAGAATTCTGTGGGAAGCTAGAGAAGTGATTGCTGGGCCTCTTGCTGAGATATTTGTATCACTGATAGTCAGGTGCGGTGCTGTAAGACTGGAGGTTGGCAAGCGTGGTGCCACTGTTTTAAGAAGGGCGGTAAAGACAAGCCTCCACCACATCCTCTGGCAGCTAATAGTGAATAGGTAGTATCATTTCTTAACAGTAATTTTAACATAAGATCTTAAGAATTCATGGTTTCGTGTTTGGGGAGCTCTTAATGGTAAAATTGTTAATGTTACTAGATGTAGAACTATCTTATGGGTAATGTTTGATAGCCTTGAGCTCAAGTATTCTGCAGTTAAGTGGGTAGTTTGACAACGCAGAATGACTGACCTGCAACAGCACAGGTTCACATTACCAACTGAGGTAACCATAAAGACGTCATTACCTCAACCTTGCCCATTGCCTAAAGTGTAGTGACCCTCCAGTTAATCATGCCACCAGATCTCTCTCTGAGATATCAACCTGTGGGTTGAAGGTAACTTTCACTTTCACTTCCGAGGAACCAGCCACTAGAGAATTTGAGAAATATATTCAGCAATCGAGTTAATTTCATATTCTTTCTCTTTTAAGAGCTGGGATTTTCATCAAACATAACACACACAAAATATTTGGCAAATCACGTAGCAATGTGTTCAAGTCAATTATTTGTTTTGACAACTATTTTGTTTTTGTTCGGCCAGTAGATATTTAAGACTATATACCATCCTGAGTTTTACATGGAGCTACATCATTGTTCCTTTTGCTGTGTCAAATCCTGTAACTGCCTCCCTAACAGTGCTGCAGGTATACAATGATTGCAATGATTTAAGGAAGTGACCCACCAGTGCCTCGTCAAAGGCATTTGGATTGGGGCAGCAAATGCTGACCTTTTCAATAGCACACCAAACCCATGATTGAGTAGTCAATAAGCTTTTGCATATTTTATCCATGATTGTTTGATGAAAAATATGAAACTTGAGTTTCCAGTAAGCTTTAGTTTTGAATTGGTATTTGCCAATTATCCTCCCTTCGATTGCACTTAATGATTTTTCACATTTTAATGTCATGCCAGCAACTGCCTCCTTCTGAAATTTGATTAAAAATAATTATTGTGTACTGATTAATCTGCATTTACTGAATCTGATCAGCCAGTGTTGTGAAACCTTAATATAAACAGTATTTTACTTGATTCATTACTTTGATATGGAATTGTACCAAAAAGGTCTTCATGGCTTCACCTAATTGCATGCCTCACTGTGAATGACACTTTGTATAAAATTAATATATTTACCAAAATTAAGAAATACATTTTGCAGATTTTTAGATTTTGACCTATCAAAAACAAGCTAGTCTGAACCATTTAGCCCACATGTCAATTGCAGAAAATAGTTAAAGATTTATTTGTTATTGCTATGATCTTATTAACTCTTAAGTCCGGATAGCACCAGTTTCAGGTCAAAAGTAGACACTTTGTTTCTGAACAGCCGACGTGAGATCCTGGGTGACACCAAAGGAGTCCCGGATCCACCTTGTGATGACGCTCCCTGACATACCTCTGAATATTACATACAGGCAGTATATTTTATATCTAGGTCAGGTCTGACTAGTACAAAGTTCTTAAATTCCATGGCTGTTCGATTGCAACTATATTGTTTTAAACAGGTATTTCTTAATCTTACAATGACTAGTGATTACTATCTTCCTGTGACACAGTAACAGACTCATGTGAACATTTCTTCCTGTATTATTCGCAATCTTCTGTTCAAAGGTAAGGAGGTAGATAATAGGATCTGGTATTGGTCTTATTGTTGGTCTTCGCATACCCTTGTTAATAGGTAAGGAAGTAGGTTAATAGGAACAAGAGGCAGTTAATAAGATCTGTAACCAGGGCTGACGGTCTTATTCAGGGAAACAAATATCTTTGCCCAGGGCTGGGAGCAAAATACACACTTGTGGTTCCAGGCGATTTTGACAGTTCGGAAGTAGCCAGGTGCCCGCTGTGATTTCCGGTGTCAGTCTGTCAAAGGACAGGTACACAATCGAACATGTAGTGAATCACTCAAAGGGATCTTTAAACATTACATTCCCAGTACTTCAAAATGATACGATAAGCTAGTATAGTAGATTTTTAAAACTTTTTTAGGTTTCCAAACTTTATCGATGTCAGCTGATGTTATTTATAGTCAAAACTAGTGGCGCTGAAAAAGCGCAGCAGATCAGGCAGCATCCGAAGAGCATGAAGATCGATGTTTTGGGCAGAAGCCCTTTGTCAGGATGTTATAGGACAAGTCAGATCCTGGACTGAAACCTAGCTTGATAAATCTTATTTTGTGTTTCTTTTTAGTTTTAACACATTGGTCTTTCATTGACTTTCATCCAATAAAAGTTTATTTTCAAAAGAAATGAAGATGAAACAGAATGAAAATAGTTTTGTTTAATCATACAAGTTTTCAAAAAAAAAGTACAACTGGGGATGCTGGAAATCTGAAACAAAAAACAAAATTATTGGGGAGACTCAGGTCCAGCAGCATCTGTGGACTGAAAGCAGGGTGAACATTTCTGGTCCAGTGACCCTTCAGAACTAATTGTGACAATGAGTATGTTGACTTTTGTGCTGAAATTGGGTAACAATGAGGAGTAAACAATAGGTAGAAATGATTCCCAAAGCAAAAGAACAGTGGAGCAGAAGAATGGATACTGGTCAACTTGGGCGAATCAATAGAAGCTAATGGGGACTATTAGTAGCTGGCAATGGGATCATTGTTTTAGCAACCCATGTGATGACAAGGCCTGGTGTGTGGGAGTTCGGAGAAGGACATGGAAGAAGGTGCTCAGGCCCTAAAAGTATTGAACTGGATATTGAGTCTTGAAGCTGCAGGGTCCCTAAAAATGAGATACTGTGTTCTGGCTTGCACTGAGCTTTGCTGGAACACCGCAGCATGCCTGAGACAAATGTTGGCCAGGGAGCAAGGTGATATGTTGAAGTGGCATGCATTTTGAAATGCATAGGAAAGTACAAGCCCATTAATGGCAGTCATTGTACTTTTACAAGACTCTCTGAAATAAAATTCCATTCTATTTCACATTAATAAGGCTTAATTTAACTGTTGCTTTAAGGCCTCACCACAAAGAGTCTAACCTCTTCCAAAGCTTTCACATACAAGCCCAAAAGATCAATTCCAGAATCTCCTACTTGAAAGCTTAATGTACTACACTGTTTACTTTGTTAGCTTGTAAACTCTCTTAGTGTGAACAAATTCCCACTGGTCTCCCAAATGCTCTCGCTTTCAGACTGTTACTTTAAAAAAGCATGCCATGGCTCCAGAAACCATTTCATTCCTTAGACCTAAAGAAGACCCGTATGTCACTAGTTCAAAATCCAAATCCAAATAAATGATATGAAGAGATTTATATAAATCTATACCCTGCATCACAAATTGCTTAAATAACATTGGTTCCACTTTGGGGTATGACTACATTCATGAATTCTTTGAATGTGATCAAACCAATTATTATTACAGCCTGATTTAATGGTTAGGGTTTCCTATATTGCCTTTTGGTATCTGCAATTAAATTTCTGCATTAAGATTGACTATATTTGTTCATGACTTGCATATTGCCCAGCATAAACTGGTATGGCTTAAGTGCTTTATGGAAAGTAGCTTGTTAATATCCTTAGTTCCTGATTTTGAATGCAAGTGTAAAACTTTTTAAGGTCGTTATTTTAAACCACTAACTTTAAATTATGGCTGATGCTGCCACTTTGTTCCAAGAATGGAGATAGTGGCGGAAGTATAAATATTTGCTAAATAATACGTGTGGTGCACTTTTGAATGGTAAAAGTGAACTGTAAAAGTTCAACTAACAGATTATCAAAAGGAGGAAAATTAGATTTAAAAACTTGAAGCATGGCAGGTAACATGCATTTTAGTTTGATTTGAAACTTGTAAAAAATAACATCTATTACGATTGATGCTTAATGCTGTATTTATTTTCCAGCCCATTATTTGTGACGTGGAAGATTGGCCGCGATAAACGGTTGCGAGGGTGCATAGGTACATTTTCTGCCATGAACCTACATTCAGGACTCAGGGAGTACACTCTTACCAGGTGAGTTGTTGAGGCTTTATTTTCTTATATTTCAGCACGTGTATTATGTGACTTGTTTGCCAATAATTCTTAAGTTCACACATTGGTATGTTTGTTTAAAATATGATCATTAAATGGATAACTAGTTCAATAGCTGAAAGTGCTGCTGGAAAAATGCAGCAGGCCAGGCAGCATCCAAGGAGCAGCAGAATTGACGTTTCGGAATCATTCCTGAAGAAGGGCTCATGCCCGAAACGTCAATTCTTCTGCTCCTTGAATGCTGCCTGACCTGCTGCACTTTTCTAGCAACACAATTTCAGCTCTGATCTCCAGCATCTCTAGCATCTGCAGTCCTCACTTTCTCCTAACCAGTTCAAAAGCTCATCTAGATAATTCATAAGATGGGTGTGTATACAAATTTTATTAAATTATCCTAGCTTATAGTCCAGCAACATCTGTCACTGTTGCATTTCAATTGAACAAACAAACTACTTGGTAAGCATGAAGAAACTCGAGTTTTGATAGAGGTTTCTTGCGTGTCCTCAGTATGTGAGTTGCTGACTTGTTGTCCCACACACAGTTCTTTTGTAGCCCAAGTACAGTAAGGTATGGCATAGAGTTGCTAGTTGTTTCTGTGATTCAAAAATCACATTTAGTCTACTTTGAGCAGTTTCTTATTTAAAATTTGTTTGACACTAAGTTTATTTAGAAGAGATCTCCATCCATATAGATTTACTAAACTTTTCTGCTTGGCAAAGGAAAATTTTTTTTTTCCCTCCAATTACTAGAAGCTGAGCCAGTTTATTCCATTCTATTATACTTAGCAAAGTGCAAACAAAGCTTCTAAGGAGTTTGGCCATGGCTCACCTTAAGATCTTGAGTCCGGAACCCGAAGGAGCCTAAATGGCTCACTAAATGTTGAGTTCATGCGCTCTTCAATAATCTCTGCTTGATCAATTACTTGATGAGCATTCTGTTATTCCTTCAAATACAGGAAATCAGTAGTATTAAATCTCTAACACAAGACGTTCTTCACAACAACTGGTGATGTAACTCACTCTTAAAATGTGTTAATTGACCATAAATCAACACCAGGAGTCTGTGTTCCTTTTACACATGTGGTTAAGTGTTGTTGCCTAGGAATGTAAAGAAAGGAAAATCATGGAATTGATATTTTTACTATATTAAATGCTATAATAGCATGGTTTTTTTGGGTCAATTCACAGAGCAGAATTTATATTGATTGATTAAAATGCCCTGACTATCCAATTAACAAATGTAAATAACTACTCTAAATATTCATCAAATCCTTAGTAATTATTTTCATTCTGAAAGTTCACGTAAACACTGAATTCTTTTAAATTTATTTTGTGGGATGTGAGTGTTGCTGGCTGACCAGCATTTTATGGCTTGTCCCTAGTTTCCCGTGAAGGTACTGGTGAGCTGCCTCCTTGAACCGCTGCAATCCACCTGCTGTGGATTGACACACAATGCAATTAGGGAGGGAAATCCACGATTCTCAGTCAGCGACAGTGAGGAACAGCTATTATGTTTCCAAGTCAGGATGGTGAGTGGCTTGGAGGGCGACTTCATTTTGGTGGTGTTCCTATGAATCTGCTGTCATCCTTCAAAACGGATGTCGTCATGGGTTTGGAAGGTGCTTTCTGAGGATTTTTCAATTTCTGTTGAGAGCAACGGTATGTACTGAACATGAGTAGTGTAGGGAATGGATGTTGTGACAATCAGGCAGGCTACTTTGTCCTGGATGGTGTCAAGCTTGAGTATTGGAGCTGTATCCATCCAGGGAAGTGGGGAATATTCCATCACAGTCCTGATTTGTGCCTCTTGTAGGTGGTGGGCAGGCTTTGGGGAGTCAGGTGTGTTACCTACGGCAGTACTCCTAGCCTCTGATCTGCTCTTGTAGCCACTTTATGTGGTGAGTCCAGTTGAGTTTCTGGTCACTTCAGGATGTTGATAGTGGGGGATTCAGTGATGTTAGATTGTGTTTTGTTCGTGATGGTCACAGCTGGCATTTGTATGGCATGAATGTTGCTTGTGACTTGTTAGTCCAAGCATGGATATTGTCCACATGTTGCATTTGAATGTGGTCTGCTTGTCTGAAGTCACGAATGGTGCTGAACATTGTGCAGTCATTGGCAAGCATCCCCACTTTTGACATTGATGGAGGGAGTGTCATTGATGAAGTACCTGAAGATGGCCCTCGGACACTACCCTGAGAATGCCTGCAGATGTCCTGGAGCTGAGCTAACTAACTCCCATCTTCCACGGTGTCATGTATGACTCAAACCATCAAAGAATTGCACCCTGATACCCTTTGATCCAGTTTTGTTAGGGCTCCTTGATGCCACACTTAGTCAAATGCTGCCTTGACGTCAGGGATTGTCACACTCGCCTCACCTCTGGAATTTAGCTCTTCTGTCAATACTTAAACTAAGGCTTTAATGAGGTCAGGAGCTGTGTGGCCCTGGCTGAACCCAAACTGGGCATCACTGAGCAGGAAATTGCTGAATAGGTGCTGCTTGACAGCACTGTTGATGACACTTTCCATCACTTTACTGATTGACAGTAGACCGGGTTGGTTGATATGCAAATATACCTATTTGGTAGCTTTGCCAGGTTGATACCTCATTTTCACATTTGCCTGGTGCATTACCTGGCATGCCTTTCTACACTCCATTGAGCCAAAGTTATCTCCTGGCTTAGTGGTATTGCTTGAGTTGGAGATATGCTGAGCCATGTGATTACAGATTGCTTTGAATACAATTCTACTGTTGGCCCACATCACCTCATGGATGCCCTGTTTTGAGATGCTAGAGTTGTTTGACGTCTGCCCCATTTGGCACAGTGATTAGTGCACTGAAACACAATGGAGGTTATTCTCAAAGTCCATGTGCAGTGGTCACTTGTACCAAAACCATCAGGGGTAGATGTGTCTGCAGCCGGCAGATAAACCCTTCCTATTCATGTCCCCATCCAGATGCCTTTTGAAATAGTGTAATTGTACCTGCCTCCACTACTTCCTCTGGCAGCTCATTCCACATGCGCACCACCCTCTGTGTGAAAAAAGTTACCCCTCGGGTACTTTTGAAATCCTTTCCTTTCTCCTCTCAACTTGAACCTGTGCCCTCTAGTTTTGGACTCCCCATCCCTAGGACAAAGCTCTTGGCTTTTCACCCTACCCATGTTCTTCAAAATTTTATAAATCTCTAAGGTCACCCCTCAGCCCCTAATGCTCCAAGGCAAGAAAAGCTCCAGCCTATCCGGCCTTTCCCCTAAAACTCTAAAACCCTAAAGTCTTGGCAACATCCTTGTAAATCTTTTCTGAATCCTTTCAAATTTAACAAGATCCTTCCTATAGAAGGACACCAAAATTGTATGCACCATTCTAAAAGTGGCCTCACCAATGTCCTGTACAACTGTAACATGACGTCCCAATTCCTATATTCAAATATTCTGACTAATGAAGGCAGATTGGTAAGGATGTGACAGGTATGTTTTTCCCTCTTGTTGGTTCCCCTCCCCACCTGCTGCAGACCCAGTCAGATAGCTATGTCCTTTAGAACCCAACCAGTTCGCTCAATACTACTGCTGAGCCACCCTTATTGGGGGTCGTTGCAATCCCCCACCGAGTACATTTTTTAAATTGCTGAAAATGTATTGCTGGAAAAGCGCAGCAGGTCAGGCAGCATCCAGGGAGCAGGAGAATCGACGTTTCGGGCATGAGCCCTTCAGGAAAGTCTCCTGCTGCTTAGATGCTGCCTGACCTGCTGCGCTTTTCCAGCAACACATTTTCAGCTCTGATCTCCAGCATCTGCAGTCCTCACTTTCTCCTAGAACATTTTGTACATTGCCATCCTCAGTGCTTCCTCCAAGTGTTGGTCAACATGGAGTACTGATTCACCAACTGAGGGAGGACAGTACGTGATGATCAGGAGGATGTTTCTTTGCCTATGTTTAACCTGAACGCAAGAGACATCATGAGTCAATGTTGAGGACTCATAGGGTAATTCCCTATTGACTATACTGCGCCACGACCTCTGCTGGGTCTGCCCTGCTGGTGCCATGGTGATGGAGTCTAGGACATTGTCTGTAAGGTATGATTCTGTGAATATGACTGCCTGACTGTTGTTTTACTAGTTTGTGAGATAGCTCTCCCAGTTTTGGCACTAGCCCCCAAATGTTAGTAAGGAGGACTTTGCAGGTTGACAGGGCTATTTCTGTCTTTGTCCTTTCGGCGCTTTGTTTGATGTTTGGTGATATGTTTAATTTCATTTTTTTTGAGATTTTGTAAGGATTGATACAACTGAATAGTTGGCTACACCACTTCAAAGGGCAATTGAAAGTCAACCACATTGCTGTCACTCTGGAGTCACATATAGGCCAGACCAGCTGAGGATGGCAGATGTTCTTGCCTGAAGGGCATTAGTGAACCAGTTGGGTTTTGGGTCGTAAGTTTGCCTGCTGAGCTGCAAGGTTTGTTTTCAGATGTTTTGTCACCATACTTGATAACGCCAGTGCTTCACCAGAGGCTCACTGTCCCAGGTGGGTGATATCACCCACTTTAAGAAACCAAGACACAAATAGAAAGCAGGACATAACACCAGTGTTTTGCTAGAGGCTCACTGATAATGTTACCTAGTATGATGATGAAATGTCTGAAAACCAATCTTCCAGCTCACGAGCAAACTTACAACCTGAACCTCTACCTGAGCTATAAATCTCTAAGATGGGCTTTTTCGACAATAGGTAGTGGTTTCAGGGTCCTCAATTGATTCTTAATTCCAGATTTATTTCTGTGGAATTCAAATTCCACCATCTGCTGTAGCAGGGTTTGAACCCAGGCCTCTAGAGCGTAACTGAGGTTTTGACTCTGTGTTACCACTAGACTATCACCTGCCTGCTTTGGATGGCTAGTGGAGAGAGAACTTCGACCTTATCGCTCCCACTTTTCTGAATCCTTTTTTTTCCCACATAAGGATATTCAATGAAACTAACCATACTATCTTTGAGGGTAACTTGGCATGGGTCTGCTAGCAAAGCCTTTGACAGTGGCTGAATTTTTAATAATTGAAGACTAGGCTTTGCAAAACAATACGTAAAATTACACTATTTCTTTAAAGCCACCTTAGATCGTAACTTTTTTTAAAAAAATGTTTGCTTTGTATTTCCAGCAAAGCCTACAGATGTTCTGTCTATTCTTGCATTAGAAATAATTAGGTAGCTTCTGATTGGGCATTCAGTTGTGACCCAAGTGTAAATGTGGCCACGTGTTTCCTGTTTTCCCACTCTCTTTGGTCACTTACAAATATACCAACGGCGCATATTAACTTGAAGGACCTTGAGCTATCAGAAAAATGCATGGTGGACTATGTGCAGAAATAGACTGTGAACTTGAGATTGCAAATAATTGTCAAAGGATACTGATCATCTTCAATAATGTACATTTGTTGTAAATCCCCTCACTTTCTTGCAGTGACAGTTTAGTTGTAATGGAGAAATGAGCAACAATTTTCTCCATGTTTCTAATTATACCAATAGACCATGAGATGTAGGAGCAGAAGTAGGCAATGTGGTTCATCAGCTGCCTCCTAACATTCAATGGCATAACTGATATGATAATCCTGTATACCACTTTTCCATCTTATCCCATAACCCTAGATTCTCTCACTGATTTAAAATTTGCCTATCTTAACCTTGAATATACATCATAAACCAACCTCAGCAGTCCTTTGCAATAAAACATTCCACACATTCAATGTCCTCAGAAGAAATTCCTTCTTTATCTCTGTGTTGAGTGGGTAACCATTTTAGTGTTAAGATTATGACTTCTGGTCCTAGACTTTCCCACAATGGGGAAACAACCTGTCTGCCTCTACACTATTGAGGCACTTAAGAACCTTGTATAATTCATTAAGATTTCTTCTTCTTCTTCTACTGTCTCCCTTTTAATAACAATCCGAAGTAAATGTAGTTCAAATATTTGTAGCAATCACTGAAAGATGAATAACAATTTTATAAAAAAGCATTTATTTTAAAAATGCCCCTGATATTATCATCCAGTAGGTGGATTTCCATTTTCGTTAAGTTTACAGAGACCAAACTGAACGTTGTTTCCATTTGACCTTCTGCGTTATGGGAGACTGCATAGTTGGTGGTCCTAGGAATATCTGGAAGCTTTTTATTGTCCAAACTACCATATTTAGAATACAACAAAGTATTGTAGGTGCTAGAAATCTGAAACAAAAAGGTACTGCTGGAGAAACTCAGCAGGTCTGACAGTATTTGAGGAGGAAAAGTAGAATTAAAAGTTGTTGTCCATTGATCCTCCTCCAGATCATATTTAGAATGCTATCCAAATGGCAGTAGAACCAATATTAGACCAGGACGTTGTTATTATGGCACCTTTCTCTCTCTGCTCACTATTTTGGAGCACGTTTTAAAATTTTGATGTAAGTAGAAGAAAACTTGCTTGCATAGTCAAGTTTTTAATGTTTATTTCTTTCATTTTGCTTTAGTAGAGCAGGATTACATGAACTGGCTACTGGGATATAGCTTGCATTGTTACCATCTCGGCAGATAAAAGACTTTGCACAAGTCAAGTTTAGATCATTCTGCTACACAAGTACTAAAAAGTTACCTTGGAGGCTCCTGATATCTGGACAGCATTACTTGTTGTAAATAATAGACATCCTGAGAATCTGCTGGCCAAGAGATACTTTAAGCATAGTGTAGAAAGAGGGATTGAGATTTTTTACAGACTTAAATGTGCCAGCACTTTGTTGTCAGAATTTGAGTCCTATGGCTACACTTGAGTATGCTCTGTGCTGACTCTCACGTGGATGGACATGTGCATTGTCAGAGGGATTTGAAGCTTATGTCATTGAACTAATATGACCTGTAGCTTGTGCTTTCTTGTAGATGTAAGTTGACTATTGTAAGAGCTATAGCAAAAAAACAACATAAATTCTCCTGCATTTTTATGAAGTAGCCTGGATCTAATGAATCTTTGATCTTGGATTTCTGACAGAACTATAAGTTGATAAAAGTACATAGAAGATTTGGAATTCTTTCTCTCATTTTTTATTTCTGGCAAAATATCCAAACTCTGGGGTAAATCTGGAAATTTGCATCATCTGCGTGCTGTGCTTCATGTGAAAGGCTGTTTCACCTAATTGTACTGTTGTTTTATGGAGCCATGTTCTTAAAGAGAAGATATGTTAACCTTTTTTGAAGAATTAATCCACTATTTTAAGTTATAAAGTTTCAGTAACTTTATCGTGTGGCTCCTGTGTTTAATTTGTAGGTATGTCCAAGGTGTTGCAACATTGTATAGAAAAAGAAAAATGCAATAAAATTAAATTTGCATTGTTCTAGTAGGCAGCTAGCACAAAAGCTGACCATTGTCGTCCTGGTTATAAAATTCTCTGCTCTGCTGCAGAAGAGAGGGATAATAGTGGTCATCTTTTGTTATTGTGACTAAGAATGAATAATATGCTATAATTATGTATTGTCTGTTGTAATAAATACTGCTTGTAAGGTCTATGTCAGTGTGGAATTCCTTCATGATGTTGGGACCACTACCATTCCTAAGTTTTTTTTTGTAAATAGCTTTGATTCAAGAACTTAGTGCAATTTGGTTAATGTCATCTTGCTTTCAAATCAGCAAAATAGGTGAAACCGGAGGAGATGGCTGAGAAGTTACAAATAAGTTGGCTGAAGGAAGAAGGCAGATAATGTCATGAAATATAATGCAGATAAATGTAAAGTACTTACGGAAAAAGTTGGCAGTATATGTGCTATGAGTGATGATACAGCTAAGGATAAAGTTGTAAGAGAATGTGATAGAATATGTCAGAGGAAGTAATAATCAAGCTTTCTTTAGGCACATTTGTCATATTTCACCTTGAATACGGTATCCAGTGATAGTCAAGGAACTAGGGACATTAAATGCTTGTGTCAGTACAGGGATGTCTTATGAGGCTGATATGTTTTCAGGGATCAGAGTAGCAAAGAAAGTACAGAAACATAATTGTAATCCTACTGTAAAGCAGGATTTTGAGAAATGATCTTTGTATAGGTTATATTCAATTGTAATGACATCTTTTTAATCAACCCAAAACATTACATTAAATTAAAATCTGGAGTAGAATTAGAAATGTGGAATTAAATTGAGAAAATTTTTAGGGCTGATGTTGGGAAATAATGTTCCACACAACTTTAACATTTAAAAGATTTCCCTCCCCCCCCACTTATTTTATATTTAAACAAACATCGCTACCTTTTGGTATCACAAATTATATCAAGAACAGTCATACTGTCCTTTGTACAGTAGACCCCCTCAAATCTCTGAATAACTTCCACTATCTTTTTAGGCTCTTGCAATGCTCAAGAACTCTGTTCTTCCAACTGTGGCTGCTTGTTCTCCTGACATTTATCTTACCTCACCGTTGGTTGGCGCTTTCAGCCGCTTAGGCTCTTAAACAATGGAACTTCCTAACTAAATCTCTCTGGCACTTCATCCTTCACTCCTTTTTAAGGCCTCTCTCCAAGCCTGTGTCTTATGTTATTTATCATTCCACCTAAGATCATCTTATCCCAATTTTGTTTGATTGCACCTCTGTACAATACTTTGGCTGTTTTCCCACTTTAAAGATGGTGGTATTGATTGAGTTTTTATTGAACTTATGAAAATGACTCCACATAGGAGCCTGGAGGTTGACAAGTCATATTTGTAGATATCCGTATTAAGGATGTGTTGTGTTTAGTCATTGAGATCAAAAATGTGATAAAACTCCAGTCAACTTTCAACAGGATTCACATTCATTTAATTGTTTTTAAAGACTTCTGAAAATTTGTTTCTGTTCTATTGCCAAATGTAAGGAAAAGTAATACTGCTATAGTAACTGCAATTCAAAGAATTGATCATTGCCTGTGAAGCATTGAGCTCATGTATCTGAATTCATAAAAAGTGCTATAAAAATGCAACTTTTAAGTATATCTGTTTTGCTTTTGATTTCATCCAAAATTTGACGATACTAAGTGTGTCTGTTAAGATCCTAGGATTGAATTACTGACCTCTTGGGACAAGACTACACTACTGCAGTTATAAATCTGCCTTTTTTGAAGAGGAAAGAAGTGACTAGATTAAATGAGGACCAAGGGAATGCACAATTTAATTTACATCTTAGTTTTTTTTGAGCTATTTAAAATATTCAGCTTTGATTTTAGTGAGGAAATGCTGAAAGTAGAATGACCTGAATGGTTTATTGCTGCTTTTAAAATCTCAAGTGCTGTACTTAATAGTCTTTGAAACTTACTTTCTTCTATTCAAGCCTCCTTTCTCCCTGTTGCTACAATGTGAAATTTAAATTTTCAATTTTTTTTCATTCTTTAATGGGAGCAAAGGCATCAAAATATCTTTAATTGCCTGGAGAAGGTGTAATGAATGCCATTTTAATCACTGTGATGAATGTACTCTCTCAATTACATTTTTGTTAGAGAGTTCAGGATTTAAACACTGTGATAACGAAGGAATGATGTGTATCCTCATTGGGATGTTATGAGAATTATAGTGAGCCTTAGGGGAAATTGCATTTGCTGCTCTTGTCCTTCAAGAAGGTGGAAGGTCTACCCAACTCAACAAGTTATTGTTTTATATTTGTGGACAGTGTACACTTCAGCCACAGTATACTGGTGCTGGGAGGGGCTGGTGAGTGGATATTTAGGATACAAAATAAGGTGTGCACACACACGTTTTTTTTATTTCCATTAAATAAAGTAATACCTAAACATCAGTAGTTTAATCAGCTGTGTTTCGAACCTTAACTGTAATATTTAATTGGTGGACTGATGTTTGACCATATTGTGCGTTTTTTGATTAAACTGCTCAAGTTTACAGTGCAGAAAAATGTCATTCTGGTTTGTTTTGTGCCTTTTTCCTTTGTGCTCTTCCTATACTCTTGTTCTTTTTACTATTTCAAAAATGTATGTTTCATTAAAAATACAATAGTCTTCTGAAAAGGCATTGCAGTGTACAGCATGCATCACTGTCTTTGTGACTATTTCAAATTAGCTCCTTGTCACTGACTCTCCTATTGAACTAACACTAACAAAGTCCTTCATAGTTATAAAAGTGTAATGAAATCTCTTTTTTGGGGGGAGTTTGGTTATCCAGACAATTGATGTGGAACTCCGACTAGTACCAAGATCACAATTTACATTCACATTGTGGCTGAAGTAATCTTGGGGCTGCCATCTTTGTCATTACCCTATAGTAAATCACAGTATCTAGTTGGGGGCAGAAAATCACCCCCCCCCCCCCCAGCCTTAATTGTTCCCATATAAGTAGCTGACATTATAATTCCCCAGCTGGCATCATGCTGTAGAGAATAAGGAATAACACAATATTATTGGAACGGTGTACTTTTGGCATTCTTAGATTAGATTACTTATGGTGTGGAAACAGGCCCTTCAGCCCAACAAGTCCACACCGACCCGCCGAAGCGCTACCCGCCCATTCCCCTACATTTACCCCTTTGCTTAACACTTCGGGCAATTTAGCATGGCCAATTCACCTGACCTGCACATCTTTGGACTGTGGGAGGAAACCGGAGCACCCAGAGGAAACCTACGCAGACATAGGGAGAATGTGCAAACTCCACATGGTCAGTCATCTGAGTCGGGAATTGAACCCGGGTCTTTGGCGCTGTGCGGCAGCAGTGATCACCACTGTGCCACCGTGCCGCCCACGTTCTACATTGTATATTTCAGTTTGTGAAAAAATAGGATGTCTTGCATTTGTAATTATTTGTATTATTAAAGTAACCGATTAATTTAAACTCATTTCGCTAACTAGTATATTTCAAATGCCCGAGAACTTTGTAGGGAAGTTTTTTAAATTTAAACTGGAGCATGCTCTAGGCTTGCTTTGTCAGATAGCTTTACACTCAGAACCTATATTGCAACTGATACGGTTATTTGCTAATTATATAAAGAAAGAGCAAACATAGTTTGATTAAGGGTAGTCAGCATGGCTTTGAGAGGGGCAGGTCATGCCTCACAAGCCTTAGAGTTATTTGAGGATGTGTCAAGACAAGTTGAAGGTCAAGCAGTGAATGTGGTGTAAATAGATTTTAAGTAAGGCATTTGATCAGATTCCCCATGGTAGGCTCTTTCAGAAAGTTAGGTATGGGATACAGGGAAGTTTGGCTGCCTGGATACAGAATTGGCTGGCCAAAAGATGACAGCAAGTGGTAGTGGATGGATGATAATCTGCCTGGTGGGCAGTGACTAGTGGTGTTCCGTAGTGATCTGTACTTGGGCCTCTGCTCTTCATAATTTTACAAATGAGTTGAATGAAGAAGTGGAAGGGTAGGTTAGTTTGCCGATGACACAAAGGTCGGTGGTGTAGATAGTACCGAGGGTCGTTGCAAGACATTGACAAGATGTAGAGCTGAGCTGAGAAGTGGCAGATGGAGTTCAACCTGGATAAAGGAGAATTAATTCATTTTTGGAAGGTTGAATTTGAATGCTGAATACAGGGTTAAAGGCAGGATTTTTGGCAGATCCTCAAAGTTGCCACTCAAGTTGATAGGGTTGTTAAGGTGTATGGTGTTTTGGCTTTTGTTAACAGGGGAATTGAGTTTGAGCCAAGAGGTTTCGCTGCAGCTCCAAAACCTTGGTTAGGCCACATTTGGAATATTGTGTCCCATTCTGGTCGCCTCTTTATAGGAAGAATGAAGGTGCTTTAGATAGGGTGCAGAGTAGATTTACCAAGGTGCTGCCTGGATTGGAGGGCTTATCTTGTGAAGAGAGATTGAGGGAGCTAGGCTTTTCACACTAGAGAGAAGGAAGAGAGATGTATAAGATAATGAGAGGCATAGAGATAGAGTAAATATCTTGAGTTTTTTCCCCATAGCAGAAATGACTGTCACAAGGAGTCAGTAATTTTAAGGTGATTGGAAGAAGTTATAGGGGAGGTGTCAGAGGTAGGTTCTTTACGCAGAAAATGGAGGGTGCATGGGATGCACTAACAGTTGTAGTAGAGTCAGACATTAGGGACATTTAAGCAACTGCTGGCCAAGCACATGGACAGTAGTAAATTGAAAAGTGTGAAGGTTGGTTTGATCTTAAGATAAATGCTCAGCACAACGTGGGACAAAGGACCTGTACTGTGCTGTACTGTTCTATGTTCTATCACAAACCCCACCTCTAAACACCTTAAGCATTTTATGAATATATTACCTGTAATACCTGTATTACAAAGTGTTGTGATTTTAGGATGTATTCACATGTAGTCAGCACTGCAACATAACTACTTCCACTTAAATGTGTTGCTAAAGATGACTTTGAGTGTTTGCAAGGTTGTGCTGACTTCATTTGCTGACTTGGAAGTAAAATCAGCAGCAATATAAACGTGAACATCTGCAGCCAGGCTCAAAAGGATGCAAGGGTGTGGTCATGAAGGGAAGGGATAATAGAATAGTTTTTAAATTGCCTCAAGGTAAAATCAATTTGTATGTGTATGTTGTGACAATATTAACACAATTCCTAGCCAATACAGAGTACTTTCCAAATCTGATGCAATTTAGGTACTCTTAATTCTGTTTAATTCCTGCAATATAAATAAACTGTAGGTTTGTTTCCAACTCTACAATGAATATCTGGTTTCCTTGGTTTAATAACAGATGAGTCAAAATCAAGTCTCGGTGAAGCCCAGTATGGCCTGGAGCGCTCTAGAGGCTAGGTGCAGGCATGGACTAGGTTGGAAGGACTGTTATTCTGAACTTATTCTATGTTTTTCTAATTTATTCCTAGCATCTGTAATGCTGCACTTGTTATTTGTTTCCTATTTTTCCCCAAAGAATTAATACTTGAGAATCTGTACTTAAGATGGCACCTTAAGGGGATACTTGTAAAGTTTTCACTGTACTCATTTGAGTACGTGTGACAATAAAGCTTATTCTAAATATTAGCTGCAGCTCCATGTGTTCTTTTGTCATTCATTGACTTCACTTGACAATGGGGCCACAGTCTGAGAGCTTGTGATTCAGATAAATCTGGACTGTAACCTGGTATTGTAATTTTTAACCTTCTCCACCTGAGTCTGACACCTCCACATTAAAGAAAATTGATGCTCTGCTATAATACATACTTGAGACAAGGTTTCAGAATAGACCTTGTCCCATTGAAGACAATTGGAAGTATTTCTTCTGAAAATTTGTTTAATATTTTGAATTCTGTACCCTAGAGAGCACTGGAAGCTTAGCCCTTGAAAATGTTCAAAGTTCTAATGCAGACTTAGGAACGCTAATGAACCTGTGAAATCTGTGGAACAGGTAAGAGAATGCAGATGGGTCCAAATCAGATGAGCAATGAGAAGGTGGAGGGACAGTCTAGACGACTACTCTTTTATATTATTAATTTGCTAATACAAATACAGAGGAACGGCAAAAATCAGAATTTCGGAATATGCGAACAACACTGGGGAGTATTTTGCTCAGATAATTGAGATGCCTCTGTATTAATTAATTTAATCGCCAGAACTGTCCATTTGTTGAGGATTCGTGTTACTTTATCTTTTAAAATTCTTGCAATAATGGAAAAATACTACTAAAGCTTTACACTTTAAAGCAGTAGTGCATCTATTCTTTTATCTCCAGAGGATATGCTAAGGCAACTGTTGGTCAAACCATACCTACTTTTTGTTAAAACTTTGTTAAATGTAATGCTGACCAAGAAGAACAATATACATTTGGTTCACTGGAACTAGAGGTTGAGAGCAAACTAATTCTTACATTGAACTGTGACATTCTTAATTCATTGACCGAATAAACGAATCTTTGGCCGATATAGTATTCCTTTGTGGTTATTACAAATGTGATTAGCTGTTTACGAAAATATTTTAATTTTTATTACCTGGTTGGTTTAAGAGATATCTAAATGCAACCTATTTGTTCTGGTTGCTTCCTTGTTTGAGGGTGTGAATCAGAGTATTGAATATTATGTATAAAGTCGCTTAACTTCATTAATGCGGCGTGTGCATCTCTGCCTCAAACCTAAGCCAGCATTATTGCCCATTGCTAATTGTCCTGGAGAAGGCAGTGGTGAGCTGTTATCTTGACCTGTGGCAGTTTTGGGTATAGGGAAACTCTCAGTGTTGTGGGAAGGGAAGATCCAGGATTTTTGACCCCCAGTGACATCAAAGGAATGATTTATCTGTTTCCAAGTCAGGATGGTGCATCTGGGAGAAAGATTTATAGTTGATGGTACCTCCATGCATCTGCCTTCAATCTTCTTAGTAGTAGAGGATGCGGCTAGGCATGTGGTGACAGATTCAGTTGGCACATTCAAGAGTTGGCCGATTAGGTGAATAGAAATAATGTTCAAAGACCTGGGCGGGGGGGGGGGGGGGGGGGGAGGAGGGAGAGTAGGTGATTGTCATCTTCAGTGCTGTAACACTTCTGTAATTCTGTAGATCTGGAAGGTGCTGTTGCAGAAGTTTTGGTGAATTATTGCAGTGCATCTTGCAGATACTACACACTGCTGCAACTGTCAGTAGTAGATTGTGTTCCAATTGAGCGGGTTGCGTTGTCCACAATTGTCAGGCGGCTTGAGTGTTCTTGATCTGCACAACTCCAGGCAAGTGAAATGTATGCCATTGCATTCCCGTCATGTCGTCTAGATGGTCGACAGGCTTTTAGGCTTCTAACAGAGTTAGATAGCTAGTAGATTTAGAGGTGTGATTATACATCAAGATCAGTCACCCAACTATCTGACTATCAGGAAAGTTAACAGAAGGCTCTTGTGGCTATTCCTCTGTCAGACAGATACTCCATTTTTGGGTATTGTTGAAATGGATAGTCTCTCAGGAAAATAGAGGCAGTCAAGAGCACAGACCGATTGTACAGCAGTGAGCATGACTCTAGGATTTCCTGGTGCCAGGATTAAGGATGTATCAAAATGTTTGAAGCATGTTGTTAAAGGGGGAAGAGTGAAAAACTGGAAGTTTTCCTACATGTTGGTAGGGATTACATTGTTAAGGAAAAGCTCAAGGCTTTACGAAGAGAATGAGGTTGGGTAGAAGCTTCAAAAAGCAGCCTCAAAAGTAGTAATCTCTGGTTTACTCACGGTGCTAAGCTCAAATGAGGGAAAGAATAAATCAGTGGCTGAAGATGTGTAATGTTCAGAGATTCAGGTTCTTGGATGATTGGGATCTCTTCTGCGACAGAAAAGACCTTTGAAAAAGAATGGATTTCATCTGTATTAGAAAGGGACCACTTTCCTCGAGAGAAGGTAATTCTATTTAGGGAGCTTGTAGACTGAAGGGATGGATATGGAGGGAATCCTCAGTAATGGAAGAAATAGAAAGTTGGTGAGGATGATATTGAATTTGAAAAGAACAAGTTAATTTTAAAAAAGACAGACCAGAGCAAATCAGAAAGCCAAGTACCTCTGAAGGATTAAATTGCATTCCTTTCCATGCAAGGAGCCTTCCAGGGAAGGTTGATGAACTTGGCATGTTTGGGAACAAGGGATTGGGATGTCATGGCTATTGCAGAAAGTGAGCTGATTGATGGACAAGACTGGCAGTTCAGTGTTCCAGATGTTCAGGTGCTATAGGAAGGATAGAAAGAGAGGCAAAAGAGAGAAAGTGGATTTTTTTTGATTAAGAAAAGCACTGCTGTTGTAACCAGAGGATATTTCTGAAGTCATCCAATGAAAATACATGGATAGAAATTAGAAAAAAAATAACAGAATGATCACATTTGATGGGAGTGTACTACAGTCATTTACCACTTCCTCCTCTTCTACCCATCTCTCACAACCACCCCCCCCCCCCCCCCCCCCCCCTTCCCCCTCCCACGATCCAAACAATGTCAGATGGAAATTGAGCAAATGTGCAGAGAGGTCTCACACATATATATGTAAGATTGTAATAGGAGGTGGATTTTAATCTTCCAGACACTGACTGGAACTACCATAGTGTTAAAGGTTTAGACGGTGAAGATATGTGCTAAAAATGTTCAAACATTTTTTTTCTTTATCAATATCTAAATGTTCCTACTATAGAGAGCAAAATTTGAGGGAGACCGCAAAAGCCGAGAAAGGATGTGAGAGTCTTGTCAAATAGAGTTAAGGATAATCCAAAGATATTCTACAAGTACGTTAGGAGAGCAACCGGAGAAAAATGAGGGTGCCCTTAAAGGTCAAAGAGATTGCTGTTGTATTGAACCTCAGGAGAGGTATTAAATGAATGTTTTTGAGGTTTTAGTGTGGAGAAAGAAATGGAGGCTAGAGACCTTGGGGAAATAAATAGTTGCTTTGAAAACCGCTCACATTACAGGAGAGGAAGTGCTGGAGTCTAAGAAAACAAAGATGGCTAAATCTTTGATCTAGTGTATTCCAGGCTTTGCCTCCTTCACCTCCCACAATCGTGGGTCCAGTTTCAGAAATATTTGTATCATCTATAGCTATGAGTGAGGTGCAAGATGTTAGGAGACTGGACAATGTGTCTTTAAGAATGAATGTAAGGAGAAGCCTGGAACTATTGACCTGAGATTCTGACTTTGGTGGTAGGTAAGTTGTTGGAGGTGATTCTGATATAGATAGGATTTACAGTGGTGCCTCGGAATCTAACTTTAATTCATTCCAGGAGGCTGTTCCGATTGCGAAAAATTCAGATTCCAAAACTATTTTCCCCATAGGAAATAATGGAAAGTGAATTAATCCGTTTCTGGACCCAAAAGAAAAACACTTTCAAGACACTTTTAACTGCAAATATACATAGTTAAGGTAAAACAAGATGAGTAAATGACCTAAATATTAAGTAATTATAATGAAAACAAGAAATAAATGTACTAACATGAAAATAACTTCATTTACCTTAGTGAGGAGTGTTAATGGTGCATGTGGAAGCTGGAGAGAAAGAAGAAGGGAGAGGGTTTACTGCTTGGAAGGTGATAATTTTTTTTAAAAAAGCACAAATCAAGGTGAAAACAAGGTAAACTAATGATGGACACACGAGAGATGCTTTCACGACTACTTCCTGGGGCGAACTGAACAAACAATGTGTGACCTGAACGGTACGTGGTGTTCGGATTCTGAAAATGTATTCGGATTTTAGGGCAATACTTTCCCGAAATAATTGTTTGGATTCCAATTTGTTCAAACAATAGGGCGTTCTGATTCCGGGGTCAGCACTGTATATGTATTTGGTGAGCCAAGGAATGACTAAGGATAGTCAGCATGGTTTTGTACAAGGAAAATAGTGTGTCTCAAGCTTGATTTGATTTTTTTTTGTTTGAGGAAATAACCAAGATTGAGGACAGAGCAGTAAACATTGATTACCTTGGACTTCAGTAAAGTCTTTGATAAGATTTTGCATGGTTGACTAGACTAACTATAAAGGTGGATCACATGGGGTTCAGGGAGAGCTTGCCAAAGGATACAAAATTAGCTTAATGGTAGGAGACAGTGGTGGCGAGTTGTTTTTGGACTAGAGGCCTGTGACTAGTGGTGTTCACAGGGATCAGTGTTTAGATTAGATTACTCACTCGCTTCCTTAGTGTGGAAACAGGCCCTTCGGCCCAACAAGTCCACACTGACCCTCCAAAGAGCAACCCGCTCACACCCATTCCCCTACATTTTACCCCTTCACCTAACACTATGGGCAATTTTTGCATGGCCAATTCACCTAACCTGCACATTTTTGGACTGTGGGAGGAAACTGGAGCACCCAGCAGAAACTCACGCAGACAAAGGGAGAATGTGCAAACTCCACACAGACAGTTGCCTGCTGGTCCACTTCTGTCATTTATATAAATAATTTTAGATGACAATATAGAAGTAATGGTTAGTAAGTTTTTAAATTACACCAACATTGTTGGTTAGATGGACAGTGAAGGTGGTCATTTAAGAATACAAAAAGACCTAGATCAATTGGGTCAATAGCTGAAGAGGTGACAAATGAAGTTTAATTTGGATAAATACGAGGTATTGCGTTTTTGTATAAAACAAACAAGGGCAGGACTTGTACAATTAAAAATATGGCCTTAGGATATGTTGGAGAACAGACATACCTAGGGGTTCATGGTACTTAATTCTTTGAAGTTTGCATCATAGGGTGGTTAAGAAGGCATTTAGCTTGCCTTTATTGCTCAGACCTTTTGAAGTGCAGGAGTTGGGACATGATATTGAGGTCGTCCAAGATATTGGTCAGGTCTCTTCTGGAGGAGTGTGTTCACTTTCTGGTTTCCTTGTTATAGGAAGGATATTATTAAGCTGGAGAGGGTTCAGAAGAGATCTACCAGGATGTTGCTGGGATTGAAGGGTTTGAGTTCTGAGAAGAGGCTGGATATGTTGGGACTTTTTTCATTGGAGCATAGGAGGTTGAGCGATGACCTTTTACAGAGACACATAAAATGATGGGTATAAATAAGGTAAATGGCAGGTGTCTTTTCCCTAAGGTGGGGGATTTCAAGACTGTGGGGTGTATTTTTAAGGTGGGAGGAGAAAGATACTTTTTTTTAAAAAAAGTCATTGGGGCAATTTTTTTTATGCAGCAGTTTGTGTGTGAAACGAACTTCCAGGGAAGTGGTGAATGCAGATACAGTTACAATATTTAAGACGTTTAGGTAAGTATGTAAATAAGGTTATGGGCCAAATGCAGGCAGGTGGGGTTAGTTTACTTTGGGATTATGGTTGGCATTCAATAGTTGGACCAAAGGGTCTGTTTGCATGTTGCATGACTCTGACATCTGGAAGTGAGATACTCACCACTGAATTCCTGTGACCTGCTTTTGTAAATGTTGAATTGAGCTAGCAATATCGATATAGTTTCTGGTCAATGATGATCCTCAAGATGGTGGATACTTGGAATTTGGAAGTGATAATGCTCTCAATGTCAAGGTGTGATTTATGTTTAGTTTGAACCCAACTGTTATACTACTCAACTTGTAGACTTTGTGACCTTTTTTTAAAACCGTTTTATTGGAGTTGTTGACTCATCCTTTGCAATGAAATCATAATTTTTCTTTGCTATAGTTTTATGTCTATTATGATATAGCAAGTCTGAAGCAGTGTTTGATCCATGACCAGTAACTACTAGAATTCACTGAGTAAATTGCACCATGTTGGAACATACTTATGCATTTTTCTTTGACAATCCAAGCATCTTACTCGCCCGTGCTCTTTCCCACAGTGTTCTAGTACTGTTCCCTCCCTCTCCGGTTTGAGGCATAGTTCTGCCAGAATGAAAAATGTGATTGGGTGCTGCAGACCATAGTGTCTGCCTGAGTAACTTGAAGCTCATTTGAAAATTGCACATCCCCCTCATAACCAGAGAACATGAGGAGAGTGTCAGAAGTTTCTCATGGTACCAATTGAATGAAACTGCCTTTTACCCTCTTAAAATGGTTATCTCTAACCAACTAAATGCATTTTTTTTGTTGTTGTTGCTCATTGCAGGGTTTAGCATTTAAAAATTGTAAAATTTGTAACTTATAATTGCATAATGCCACGTAGGAGGAACTTAAGGAAACCGAGGAAAGGCAGAGTAAGCCGAATACAAGATCGGCCAGTGGTATAAACATTTCTTTCTCTATTTTGCAGAAAGCCTGTTGTTTTATTTTAAATGGTTTTGTCTGATATTTGAAACTGTTATTAGCACACTTGACTTGAATTTGGAAAATATCTGCACCATGAAAACTAGTCAGTTTCAAATTCTGAAGAACAGGTAATGCTTTGCCAAATAAACTGCTTCAAATCTTTGCTGCCTGTAAGAAGCATAACGCTGAGAGTCATAGTCATAGAGATGGACAGCACGGAAACAGACACTTTGGTTCAACTCGTTCATGCCTACCAGATAGTCCCACCTGCAAGCACCCAGCCTATACCCCTCCAAACCCTTCCTATTCATATACTCATCCAGATGCTTTTTAAATGCTGCAATTGTACTGGCCTCCATAACTTGCTCTGGTAGCTCATTCCATACATGTACCACCCTCTGCGTGAAAAAGTTGTCTCTTAGATCTCTTTTATATCTTTCCCCTATCACCCTAAACCTATGCCCTCCAGTTCTGGACTCCCCTGCTCCAGGGAAAAGGCTGTTTATCCTATCCATGCCCTCATGATTTTATAAACCTCTTTCAGGTTACCCCTCAGCCTCCGATGCTCCAGGGAAAACAGCCCTAGCCGACTCAAACTGTCCCTGATCCTCCAACCCTGGCAACATCCTTGTAAATCTATTCCAAACCCTTTCAATTTTCACCATCTTTCCGATAGGAAGGAGACCAGAATTGCACACAATATTCCAACAGTGGCCTAACCAATGTCCTGTACAGCTGCAACATGACTTCCCAACTCTTGTACTCAATACTCTGACCAATAAAGGAGAGCATACCAAAAGCTGCCTTCACTATCGTATCTACTTGTGACTCTACTTTCAAGGAGTTATGAACCTGCACTCGAAGGTCTCTTTGGTCAGCAATACTCTCCAGTACCTTACCATTATTATCTATAAGTCCTGCTAAGATTTGCTTTCCCAAAATGCAGTACCTCACATTTATTTAAATTAAACTGCATCTGTTATTCCTCAGTCCATTGGCCCATCTGACCAAGGTCCCGTTGTAATCTGAGGTAATCTTTGCTGTCCACTCTACCGAGTAAAAAGTGAGGTCTGCAGATGCTGGAGGTCAGAGCTGAAAATGTGTTGCTGGTTAAAGCACAGCAGGTCAGGCAGCATCCAAGGAACAGGAAATTCGACGTTTCGGGCCAGAGTCCTTCATCCTTCATCCTGATGAAGGGCTCTGGCCCGAAACGTCGAATTTCCTGTTCCTTGGATGCTGCCTGACCTGCTGTGCTTTAACCAGCAACACATTTTCAGCTCTGTCCACTATACCTCCAATTTTGGTGTCGTCTGCAAAAATACTAACCATACCTCTTATGCTCACATCCAAATCATTTATATAAATGATGAAAAATAGTGAACCCAGCTCTGATCCTTGTGGCACTCCACGTGTCACAGCCCTCCATTCTGAAAAGTTATCCTGCACCACCACCCTCTGTCTTCCACCTTTTTGAGCCAGTTCTGTATCCAAATGACTAGTTCTCCCTGTATTCCATGAGACCTAACCTTGCAAACTAGTCTTCCGTGGTGACCCTTGTCGAATGCCTTGCTGAAGTCCATATAGATCACATCTGCTCTGCCCTCCTCAATCCTCTGTCACTTTTTACAAAAACTCCAATCAAGTTTGTCAGATCTGAGTTTTCAGACACAAAGCTATGTTGGCTATCCCTAATCAAAATACGTGTACATCCTATCCCTCAGGATTCTATCCAACAGCTTGACCTCCATTGATGCCAGGCTCACTGGTCTGTAGTCCCCTGGCTTGTCCTTACCTCCTTTCTTAAACAGTGGCACCACGTTAGCCAACCTCCAGTTTTCTGGCACCTCAGCTGTGACTGTCGATACAAATATCTCAGCAAGAGGCCCAGCAATCACTTCCCTAGCTTCCCGCAGAAGCTTGTTTAATTTAAAACTTTTTCACAAATCTGGAGTGAATTATTATGTCTGGATATCTCTCATTTTGAAGTTTGCCAAATAAATGCAGTATTTTTTCCTTTCAACCCTCCAACTAGAGCATTATTGCTTAAACTACAATGAAAACATTGAACAATAACTTTTTAGTTTTTTTGTACAAACAAATGATAGCATAAGAACTCTTGATGTTTATGAGCTGTGCAGAAATTGTTAATGTTATGAACGAAAGCAGTTCATTTTGAGTACAACTTTTCACTTTCACTTTGGGCTTTGGTTTAGATATTTTTAAATTTTTAATTTTGTGATAGTTTTATAGACACACAGATGTGAATTTTATGCTGTTATTGCTTTAAAAAAAAGTGTATTCTATTGATTCTTTGCATCAACTAAATTCTTATGTGGGCACCTGAATAGCTTTCATTTATTCCTTTAATTTCACCCCATCACATGTTAATACTTGTGTAACTGGGAGTTCTGAAAAATAACAACTGAGTTCAAGGCTGTTTAATATGCATATTCCATTTGTGATCAATGAAGTAGTTATTGGGGAAACAGAATAATCAAGAGAACAAAAGAAAAGTACAGCACAGAAACAGGCCCTTCAGCCTTCCCGGCCTGCGCCGATCATCATACTGTAACTAAACTTTTAATAAAACCTTCCGCTCTTATTTGGTCTGTATCCCTCGATTCCCTCCCTATTCATAAACCATCCAGATACTCTTAAATATCACCAATGTGCCTGCTTCCACCACATCTGGCAGTGGGTTCAACCAGGCTCCTACCACTTTTTTTTTAAAACGTTCCCTCCCACATTTCCCCTCTCTCCTTGAAGCTCTCCTTGTAATTGAAACTTCAACCCTGCGATAAAGCCTCTGACTCTTCACCCTATCTGCGCCTCAGAATTTTGCAGACTTCTATCAGGTCTCCCCTCTCCCACTGTCTTTCCAGTGAAAACTATCCTAGTCTCTTTAACCTTTCCTTTATAGCCAATGCCCTCGAGACCGGGCAATGTCCTGCTGAGCCTTCTCTGCACACTCTGCAAAGCTTCCATATCCTTCTGGTTGTATGATACCCAAAATCTGCGCACAATCTCCTCGGATGAGGAGACATTCCACTTCCAAGCATTCCAGATTTCTACCTATTTCGAATACCGTGCTTTTCCTCCCTCTGTCATCCAGTCAGCCCTCCACCTCACTACCCCATTCCATTGCTGTATACCCTCACTTCCAAACGCAATAAAGACCGTGTGCCCTTTGTCCTCACCTACCACCCCTCCAGTCTCTGCATCCAATGCATCATGCTTAAAACACTTCCACCAACTCCAACTAGACCCGACCGCAAAGAACATCTTCCCCTCACCAACCCCCTCTGCCTTCCGCAAGGACCGTTCCCTTCAACAGTCCTTGGTTTTTTGCCATTCACACCATCCTTGAACCCCCAAAACCGGAAAAGATGCAAAACCTGCCGGTACACCACCCCCCTGCCCTCTATCCAGGGCCCTTAATAGTCCTTCCAGGTGAGACATAGGTTTTGCCTCTCTTCCAACCTAGTTTACTGCATCGGGTGCTCCTGATGTCTTCTCTACATCGGGGAGACCACACGTCAACTTGGGGAACAGTTCGCCGAGCATCTCAGCCAGGCCTGCATGGCTGATCAGACCTCCCAACCATTGCCCATTTTAATTCCCCATCCCACTTTATTTCCGACATGACCATCCTTGGCTTCCTTCATTGCCACAATGAGCCAAACTGCAAATTGGAGGAACAACATTTCGTCTTCTGCACGGGCTGCCTAAACACTGAAGGACTCAAATATGAATTCTCCAAATTCGAATGAGTTCCCCCTTCCACTCCTCCCATCGACCAACTGGATTCATTGGCCCCATTGACCAACCAAGTCGTACCTTCTGCCTGTCTTCACCTATCCCCACTCCACCTCCCTGCCCCGTCACCCCCTTTATCTGCAACTCCCCCTGCATTCACCTCCAGTCCTGAAGAAGGGTTACACCCAAAACGTTGACTTCGCCACCTGATGCTGCTTGGCTTACTGTGTTCTTCCAGCCTCCTGTCTGTCTACTTATGATTCCAGCATCCGCAATTTTTTTTTGTTTCTAACCATACTCCAAATATAGCCTAGCAAAGATTTTATATAGCTGCAACATAGTTTGCCAACTCGTGCTCTGGCAGATGAAGGCAAGCATTGTCATATGCCTTAATCACCTTGGCCATCTGTGTTGCCAATTTAAGGGAACTGTGGACCTGCATGCCCAGATCTGTCTATGTTGATGTTTCTAAGGGTTCTGCCATTTTTAGTATAATTCATACCTCCAATGCATCTCACATTTAACTCCATCTGCCATTTCTGTGCCCAAGTTGCCAATCTATCTATATTCTATTGTATCCTTTCACAATAGTCAGCACTATCAGCAGCTCCACAAAACTTTGTCATCTACAAATTTACTAATCAGACCACCCACATTTTCCTCCAGATTATCTATATACAATATAAACGACAGAGTAAAAAGTGAGGTCTGCAGATGCTGGAGATCAGAGCTGAAAATATGTTGCTGGTTAAAGCACAGCAGGTCAGGCAGCATCCAAGGAACAGGAAATTCGATGTTTCGGGCCAGATCCCTTCATCAGGAATGAGGAGAGTGTGCCAGGCAGGCTAAGATAAAAGGTAGGGAGGAGGGACTTGGGGGAGGGGCGATGGAGATGTGATAGGTGGAAGGAGGTCAAGGTGAGGGTGATGGGCTGGAGTGGGGTGAGGGCGGAGAGGTCAGGAAAAAGATTGCAGGTTAGGAGGGCAGTGCTGAGTTCGAGGGAATCGACTGAGACAAGGTGGGGGGAGGGGAAATGAGGAAACTGGAGAAATCTGAGTTCATCCCTTGTGGTTGGAGGGTTCCCAGGCGGAAGATGAGGCGCTCTTCCTCCAACCGTCGTGTTGTTATGTTCTGCCGATGGAGGAGTCCAAGGACCTGCATGTCCTCGGTGGAGTAGGAGGGAGAGTTGAAGTGTTGAGCCACGGGGTGGTTGGGTTAGCTGGTCCGGGCGTCCCAGAGGTGTTCCCTGAAGCGTTCCGCAAGTAGGCGGCCCGTCTCCCCAATATAGAGGAGGCCGCAGCGGGTGCAATAGATGATGTGTGGGGAGGTGCAGGTGAATTTGTGGCGGATATGGCAGGATCCCTTGGGGCCTTGGAGAGAAGTAAGGGAGGTGGTGTGGGCGCAAGTTTTACATTTCCTGCGGTTGCAGGGGAAGGTGCAGCAACAGAGGACCTAAGAATGTAACCTGTGGAACACAACTGCTTACAGTCTCCATTCTGAAAAATACCCTTCCGCCACTACCCTCTGTCTTCTATGATCAAGCCAGTTTTGTATCTATCTAACCAGCCCACCCTGAATCCAGAATGTTTTTTTTAGTTTTTATACCAATCTGCCATGTGTTCCTAAAGTCCATATAAACTCCATCTATGGCACTTCTCTCATCAATTATCTTTGTCACCTATGATACTTTTAGATATTTCTTTGGATAAGCACTTTTGTCACGAATATCCGAGCCAAATTGCCTCATCTCGAGGAATTAAATCCTGTCTGTGGTAGTATGTTTGATTAGTGCTGTCTAATACTTTTTTGAGAAGGGGACATGGTTGTAGTTTTCTTTGACAGACAACTTATTGACCGGGACTATGGACTTTGTGTGCTACATGTTTGTCTGCATAGAGGTGTTTTTAATAACATTTTGTGCTGGCCGGTTGATTTCAAATGGTAACCAGTTTCATACTTCAAAATGTAGCTGTGATTTCTTCATTTCTAAGTATTGAGAACTATAAAATATATGTAGGTATATAGGATTTACTATTTGCTGTTCTTTCTTTCTTTTGTGATGTTGCAAGAGGTCAGAATTAGTGCAGGTAGCTTGGTGGTGTGTGGGAGCTGGGGGGAATTAGAGGTGTGATTGGGCAAAGACAGACATAAAAGAATTCTTGAACAATGCAGCAAATTTAGAAAGTATGACTTTTACTGGATATCCAGTGTAGGACAGCAAGCTCAGTGATGGGGAATTGAATTTATTCTAAGTTCAGATGCCACAAATGCAGTTGTGAATTACCTCAAGTTTATAAAGGCACAAATGTGAGAATTCACCCAAGAGTGTATTGGAATAGTTGAGTCAGGAGGTAATAAAGGAATGAATGAGGGCTTAGCAGCTGATGAATTGAGATTGTCTGACTTCCACTATGTTTTTAATAGTGGAAATTTTGCAGTCTTAGTGATGGCATGAATAGAAGGTCAGAAGATCGTCTTGGTCAGATGTGACACCAAGGTAGTAGACATAGTAGGTTAACCTCAGACTTTTATCAAGAAAGAGAATCAGTTACAAACTTTCAAGTTACAATTGTAAGTAATGACTTCAGCCTTTACAGTATTGAATTGGAGGAAATTTCTGCACGTCTCACACTGAATGTTGGATATACAGTCTAGTAAAAGTCAATCTCATGTAAAGGTTAATCCCTTATTTTAGAAGGTTACTACTGTTACAATTTCACCAGTTTGTAATCTGAAATCAACAGAAGGAGGGCTACAAGTTATCCTTGCCTTGGAAACATGGACAAAACACCTGTTATTCTTGGAGTTACATGCTGGAGAATCGAACTGTGAAAGAAAAAGGACAAAAAGCAGTACTGGTGAGAACCACTGGGATAAATAGGTTTATTTTAGTTCGTTCTTGTATGGCTGATGGCACTAGATTAAAACAGATGGCTGTTTTTAAAGAGAAATTTCCAAAAGGAATTGTTGTCCATATGCGCCCACAAGGCTGGATGGATGAAGGTAGGTGTAGAAAATGGATAAAGGAAGTTGGGAATTTACTACCTGGTGGACCACGCAAGGAAGAGTGTTTGTTTGCTCATCTGGGACTAGTTTAGATTACGTGTGAAGAATGTTGTTGATAACATCCGATCACACAACACTGATGTAGTTGTAGTTTCCAGCGGGCCTGCAAGTGTTTTTCAGCCAATAGATGTTGGTGTCAATAACCCATTTAAGGACATGATGACAATGAATTGGAATAACTGGGTGCAGGATGGAGAAAAAGCATGCAGTCACCATCATGGTCACTGATCTGTGAATGGATTATTGATTCATGGAAGGAAATAAAAGCTGATACTATTTGCAAATCATTCAAGAAATGAGGGATTTTGAATGCATTGGACTGTGCAGAGGATGGTTATCTATGGGATGACATACATGAAGTGAATGATGTTCAGCAGGATGAAGAGGGTCCATCCAATATCATTCATGCTGATGAGTATGAAGCCTTATTGGGTGTAGGAGATATTGAACAGTATGATTTTGCAGGATTTTAGTGCACTTTTTATTTGACATGTTTAATTTAAGTTGTGACATGTACTTATTTATAGCCACATTATATTTTCACTTCTCTTTTTGTATATAAAAACTTACTAATTCATTTTTGTTTCTGTTGTCTTAATCCAGTAATTACTGTAATTTGTTTTCTTTATTCATTTAGAGATCAGTTGGGCCTCTGCTAATGATGTGGGATTTTAGACTGTAGCATTAATTTCAGCCCCTCAAAAGTATTATCCATGTAATAGTTGACCCCATAAATTTAACCTTAAAGTTCAAAAAGTTTGACTTTTACACTAGCATATTTGATATGTTAATTCAGCAACAGTGGAGGTTTCAAGATTAGGTTAGATTACTTAGTGTGGAAACAAGCCCACGCTGACCCGCTGAAGCGCAACCCACTCAGACCCATTCCCCCACACTTACCCCTTCACCTAACACTATGGGCAATTTAGCATGGCCAATTCACCTGACCTGCACATTTTTGGACTGTGGGAGGAAACCGGAGCACCCTGAGGAAACCCATGCAGACACAGGGAGAATGTGCAAACTCCACACAGACAGTCGCCTGAGGCGGGAATTGAACGGGTCTCTGAGGCGGGTCTCTGGTGCTGTGATGCAGCAGTGCCGCCCAAGTAGAGCTGACTTTTGCCAGAGTATTTGTGAAAACTATTGCTATCCTTTCAAATGCTTTCTCAAGCAGTGAAAATGAGAGCATTTAAAAAAAAAATTCATTCAGAGGACGTGGTATGAACATAGAATGCTACACCAGCATTTATTGCCTATCCCCAATTTCCCTGAAGAAGATAATGATGAGCAGTCTCGAACTTCTAAGGTCTTTGCAATGCCGGGGCACCCATCATGCAATTAGGAATTCAAGAATCTTGACCAAGTGACAATGAAGGAATGGCAGTATGGTTCCAGATCATGAATTGGAGAGAGCTTGCAGGTGATGTTCCCATGCATTTGCAGCCCATGACCATTTTTGGGTTGTTGAAGTCACAGGTTTGGGAATGGCCTGTTGATGGACGCTTGGTGAGTTACTGCAGTGCATTCTTATAGGTTTTACCAAGTTCTGTTACTAGCTGGTGCTTACTAAGGGAGTGAATGAAGAACAGATGATGAATGGGAGTTGAAGTGCACCTTTCCGCTTTGCAAGCCCGCAATGCCGTCCATTGAGATCATAGCTGATCTATTTGTGTTTTGAAGGAGGTGATGGATGAGATGCCAGTCAACTTGGATACTGTCTTTAATGGTGTTGTGCTTTTTGAGGCTGCACCCTTTCAGACAGTTGGAGAGTTTAGAGTCACATTTCTCAATTGTTCTGTGTAGATGGTGACAGTCTTTGGGGAATCCAGAGATGTGTTACTCCCATCCTCTGACTTTTTTTTTGTAGGCACAGTGTTTATATAGCTGATACAGGTCAATGGTAAACACCAGGATGTTAATAATGAGGACTTCTGAAGTCTATGCCTTTTGAACATCTAAGAGAATCTACTATTATGCCTTGTTGTTGGAGAGCCTCATTACCTAGTACTTGTTTGGCATATATGTTACTTTCACTTGTCAGCCCAGGTCTTGCTGCATATGGGTGTGGTCTGCTTCAGTATCTGAGGAGTCAAATTGAATATTGTGCAATTAGCACCATGCATACCCTGTTTTGACGACCTGATGGAGAGAAGGTCGTTGATGAAGCTGCTGAAGATTGTGGGTCTAGTGCACCACACGGAGAAATTCTGGGGAGTTCTTGTGACGTGGTGGTAGTGTCCCTATCTCAAGGTCAGAAGTCAGAATTAAAGTCCCACCTACGCTAGAAATGTTTCATAACTTGTTTGAATAGGTTGATTTAAAACAAATCTACACTGAGGAACTCCAGAGAGTAGAGTCAAGAAAATGATCCTTGAGGAAAGCTCGAGATAATGGTATAGGAGCAAGAAGTGAAACATCTAGGGAAAAATCTCTCTAGCTGTGATTACACAGATAAGAATGGAACTGAGAGAAGGGATTCATATCATCATTGTATTTAAGAGTGGAGCAAGGACCAAATGATCTCTTCCTACTTACAAATTCTGTATTCTTATGAATAGGTTTTCAAAGGGGTGGTGAGATGAGTTTTAGTAACGATCTGCTGCAGAAATGTTGTGGACAATAGAGGACCAATAGTAATATAGTTGAAACTTTGAAGATGTTGGAAGTAAAAAGGAGGGAGGGAATAGTTGCTTTTCCAAGTGCAGATACAGGAGGAGTATGGTTATAAGGTAAGAGAAGGGCATGTATGTGGTGAGTGATTTAAGATTAGAGTCCATGTAGTTTTCTTCAAACCTCTCTACGCCTTCATCAAAAAGGTGAATCGAGTTAGCTAAACTTTATTTATCGGAATAAATTGCATTTATCCAGGTGATCTTTTTGAAAGCTATTCAGTACCCATTTGACCGATGCAATGATCGTATCCCTACTTCTGAGTTAGGAGGCTCGGTTTCAAGTCCGTCCCCCTGAAGATGTATATAATATCATCTCTGAACATGTTCGTTAGAAAATGTCACTGATAAACCCATTTAACTGAGGGTCTTGGTGCGCAGTTGGTGTGTCCTAAACTCTGGCTGGAGGTCTTGGTTCAAATTCTACCTGCTCCAAAAGTCTCATTCTTATGTAAGAATAAGAGGACTGAAGTAACTACCCATTTAACTACAGCTTTTTAGGTGGACCCCATGTTAAAGATCTGTACAATTTGTAGTTATATATTCTTTGTATCTAGGTAATATTAGAATATTGCCAGTGCTTCTGCAATTTCTCCTTTTGCTTGCCTCCATATCCTTTGATAGATCTGATAAGTCAACAGGGTTAATCAACTTTGGTTACAGACGGCTTTTCCATAGTGTCCTCTCATCAATTTTTAACCAATCCAGTGTCTCAATTACCTTCCTTGACTCTTTGACAATATCTTTGTACTTAGTGAAGATTTTCCAGTACTCTTTACCAAGTCCACAATGACCCTTGCCTCAGGTTTAAATTTGATTTTGACCTGCAATTGACGCTACCATTTATTTTACTACTATTTTTTTGCTATTTGTATACCTAAAGTTTTTTTATGGCATTCCTCTTAACTATCTGTCTATTCTCTCTCCTTTTTAACTACCCATTACTTTTCTCATTTCCCTCTGAATTTCCTGTATTCATCCTTGATCTGGTTTGTATTATCAACCTGGCATCTGTCATGGCTTCCTTTTCTCATTTCAGCGTATTGTCTGAGTTTTGCCATTAGGAAGGTCTGGGTTTGCTTATTTTGCTTTTTTTCTCCGTGTGGGACTGTACCTAAACACACCCTTAATGTCAAAATTGAACAATGATGGTCTTTGCCGAGCAAACTTGAATTCTAATTTACTAGAACCAGGTCTTCTCTTGCACCACCCCCCCTTTTGTCCTATGTTTCAAAATATTGATATCCCTTCTCCTTTATTTCTGCATATTTCCTAAGCATCATCTATTCAAAATTATTTAGAATGTAGTTCTACCGGCATTTTGATCCACACCTCTGGTATTGTAGTAATGTCCTATTCCCACTTGTCTGTCCAAACCAGCAGCTCACCAATCATACTTATCACTTTCCCTATGTTCACGTACTTACACTTTAATTTTAATTTAGAACTTATTATTTCCCCTACCTTTTGACTATTACCTAATGCCTGTACTGTTTCTTGTTAGAGTATTATCTAGTGCCCCTTGTGACATTCCCAATCCTTTGTGCACCATGTTTTTCCCATCTAATGTTGCATTTGATTCCCATTTCCTACATTAGTTCAAACCCTCCTCAATTGCACAAGCCATCTGTCCTACAAGGGCATTGAGCTGGCAAGTATGGGCACTATGGTATTGCATCTGTCCTTCTGTATCATCTAGCCACACACACACCTGTTTAACTACCTTCTATTTCTAGACCCTCCAGTGTGTGACACATAATCTGGTCTTTAGCAGTAGAGCTGCTGTTTTTTTTTTCCCTCTTGGTCCTAAAATGTGTCTACGTGTTGCAAAAATAATTTTTCTAAGAAACCGAATACTGTTTATGAACTTATCCTCCCAAGTTGCCTTTGCCAATTTGTTTCATTGATCCTATGTGAAGTTTAAAATCTCACGAATATTGCAGTATCTTTCTTACAAGTTTTCATTATGACTTAATTTATGTTCTGTCCTACCGTACAGCTATTGTCAGTGACTTTCATTGCTTTCTCTTATCTCTAACCAAACTGCTGCTGCTTGTTAACCCTCTGAACCAAGGTCAGATCTCATTGTCATCTCAACCTTTATCAACAGCCAAAATTCAAGTAGCTGTATTAATCGAAATAAGAGACCATTTCGTAAATTGTATCCCAGATGTGACTGTTTCTGAAACAGTGAGAAGTCAGCAATCCATTCTAATGATCTGTCCATTTAAAATAGAAAGATCTTTTCTGATATGCATGTTTTAGTTGATGAAATCCCACACCTGTCATCACAAGATGTCCTTTTAATTCTTTATGTATTTATATACTGCATATTAGAATGTAAGAAATTATTGAAATTCGTGATCTATATTTTTAACTCATGATGGTACTCAATTTGGTGTGTTATAACATATTAAATTACTTGGAATAGCAGTGCTTTAATTTATCAATGAAGTGCAATATACTATGCAGTAAATTATAAAAGTAAATAACCTGTATGTCCTGTCCAGGCTGCTTGGTGCAAGTCCTCAAAGTGTATGGGAAGGTTTAAACTCTGTTTTTAAAATTACGTTCTAATTCATGAAAGTAATGGGAGAAATATACACTTTTTTAATATAAATTTTATGAACATACTATTACTTATGGCCAAATGTAGAATTTTGCAAAGGCTGTGCTATTGTATCTCTTGGAAACTGTAGAACACGTGAAAGTTGTGAGCAACATGTTATCTTGGTATTGTAACTCAGTCACTTACTCTGAAGGCTGAGTTTAATGCCTGTGCCTGATGATTCTGGTATGTGTTGTTTCTCAAAATTCCACATACACAATAAGTTACAGAATCATGGATCAGATTTAGGAGTAGCCATGCGTTGGTTCCCTCATTGCTTCTGAGATTGATTGCAGCGTCTGCAAATGCACATGCAGTTAAACTAAACCCAGAAGTCTGAGATTCTGTCATCATCTGTAGGGTGTACAAGGGAAATCTTTGTAGACTGAAATCAAATAGAGTTCACTGAACTTCTGAAAGAAAGTGTTATTTTATACTGTTAGCCTTATAATCACAAAATGCTATTTTGAAGAAAAGAGGCCTTTCAGCTGTCCAAAGAGAATCCCACTCAGACCCAGACCCCACCTTATTCCCATGACCTTGCATTTGCCATGGCTAATCCATGTGATCTGCACATCACTGAATGCCTTGTGGCAATTTAGTATAGCCAATCCACCTAACCTGCACATCTTTGGATTGCGGGTGGAAACCAGAACACCCGGAAGAAACTCGCTCAGACGCTGGGAGAACGTGCAAACTCCATAGACAGCCTTGTTGTGAGAACCATTGAAAAAGTTTCATCTTGTTGGCTGAAATGCAACTGGATTCTTAATGGCATTCGAAGCATCATTATTGTTGCTGAAAAACCCCTCTGCCTTGAAAAACCATTTCATTTTAATAGAAAGAAAAATACCTACATCATAAATGCTGCTTCATTTTGAGTTTGCTTAATATTTCAGCTTCTATCCTACAGACATCCCAATAATTTATTTCCATTAAACCAAATGATAGTTGATGCATTTTACTTTGTCCGCTATCTGTGATTTTCTTGAATGTGGTTAATGATATCTAGTAAGTAGGCAGCTAGTGTTGCTTACCACTGGAGATCCCTTGAGTTGATCTTTTGATATATTGAACCTAATATCAGAAAAGGAACAGATCAAGCAACACTCTTCTTGTCGTTTGGCAGCCAAATGTGAAATCCAGGTCAATGAATTCATGATTTTTATAATGGTCTGGATTTCAGTTTCAACAAGGGCTTTTTCTATCTCCTGTAGTGCCCTTAAAGACAGTCGCTTTCCTCCAATGACGAGGGAAGAACTACCACGGCTTTTTTGTTCGGTGTCTCTTCTTACCAACTTTGAAGATGTTGGGGACTATCTAGATTGGGAGGTAAGTAACTTTTTTACTGTATCTGTAAATCCTAGAAACGCTAATGCTTTAAATTTATCCTAATGTACTTCAAAATAACTGAATTGCATTCTCCTGAGGTTGTGGCAGCAATTTTCAAACAGTAATTTGTTTTTCTTTTAAGTAGTTTAATGGAAATCTTGGAGTTTTTTTTTCTCAAGAATTTGAAGCCATTGTATCCCACCTAGGCAGGAGGATGGACTTTTGCTTACTGGCATACTTGACTCACCCCATAACCATGCATGTAAATTATGTATTTACTCCTTTTTTTGTTTTTGGCAAGTCTAGCTTTGCTGTGTATTTCGGAGTGCAGACGAGTTTGAACATCACTGCGTCACTCTCAAACAGCCTCAATTCTGTTGACACTTTGCATCACAGAACTTTTTTAAAAAATAATAAATTATACTACAGGTGGAAAATAGAAACCAGAGGGATCAGATAGCCTGTTGGATCACAACTGCACTAATTCTCGATAGCATTAATCTGACTTCCACCATATCTCATGACGCCCTTAATTAAACATCTGTTGTACTTGATCAATTGATCCAGCTTTCATGGCTGTTTATATGAATGTTCCAGATTTCTCATTTTTGAATGGAAAATATGCTACTTGATTTCGCTCTCAATTGACTTTGTTCTAATCTTGAAATTTTCAAATTCCGAGGTTATTGAAGGCATAATACGATAGCCAAATGTGCAATTGAAGCTTGCATTTCTAATGTGAATTCAACATTGTACAGTGTTTCAAAGGAGCATAAATACATTTAGAAAAATGGCAATGAAGAAATGATTAGGTGATTCAAACCAAAGAATCTGGAATGGAATGTTTACGAGAAAAATAAAGCTGGATGAACCTGCAGAGATGTGGATGAAATGTGATTAGAACTTGTTCTAAAAAAAGTATTGCACAAGGCATATTTAGGGCACGATGGAATCCAGTGCATGAAAATTTGGGCACATTGCTTTTATAGGGAGTAGGCAGGGTGGAAAGTTGGGATCACAGAATTTTGATTTGAAAAGTGAACTTGAAAAGGGTTTTAGTTGTGGATTAATCAATGTAAATACCGAGCAGATAGTAGTGTGCGAGTGGGTCTGAGTGACTTTTGATAGGCTCAAATCTCATCAGACTCATGTATCATCAAGATTGCACACAGGGTGGGTCAGTGAAAATAAGCAGTATGAATAACAAAGGGAAAAACCAATTGCTTCGACCTTCCCATTTGTTAACTCTGTGAATTTGTTTTGTCCAATATTAATTTCACAACCTGTCAAGTGCAGAGGCTGTCAGAATATAGAATTGAAAGTAATGTGCAAAGAAAGACCCAGGAGTAGGTCAACTGGCCCCTCAAGCTTGCACTGCTGTTCAGCAAGATATTTGCTTATCTGACTGTGGCCTTTACTGTACATCTATGCCTATATCTGATAACCTTAATCCTTGTCTATGAGGCAGGAGTTAATCTAATTCTGCCTTTAAAAATAGCCAAAACGCTGCCTGTACTGCTTTTTGTGGGGTAAAGAGTTCTGGAGTCTTGCAACCCTCTGACTACATAACCACGTGTTTTTGGGAAAACCTATCTGGATCAGGAATGTCCTTTTCAGGGATGTAAATCTGCCATCCTTGCTGGTCTGATCTGAATGTGACTCCAAAGCTCCAGCAATATGCTTTATTGCTAACTGGGGATGGGCCATAAGTACTAGCCCAGCCAGTGACTCTCGGATCCCATGAATGATTTTTTCTTCAGAGATCGCTTAAAATGAGTAAATGGTTATCATACTTTTGGGATTCAAATTAATTAAAACAATGAAAGAAATGTAGTTTGCTGTCTAAACCTTGTGAACTTAGTGACTTTAATCCATTCTGGCATCAATGTTGTAGCTCTTCTGATTCCCTATTATCATAAATGCTAGTTAAGATATTCTGCATGTTTACAGCATGTTTAGAAATGTATATACCAATGCCTGTTTTGGCATTTGTCCAAGCAAACCCTGAAATTGCATTGATCCTTGCATTATCTTTTGATCATTTTACTGCTATACCCAGCAAATTCGGTTAGCATTAAATTTCCACGATTTCGATCAAACATTAGAAGCTAGTATTATTTTCCAGTTCAGTGAAGATTGTGGCTCTCTTTTGCAACTCCTTTCAACTTAATACAGCAACAAAGCTTTTTATTTCAATTTACCAATGTTTACCACAATAGTGTCAACATTCACAAGGGTTATAGGTTTTTTTGGACAGGAATGGTGTGATGGGATATGGGGGAAAAGCAAGAAATTGGCACTAGATCATGAAGTTGAATTAGATAATAGAGCTGGTGTATTCTGTGATTCGGTCTTCAAGATAGACACCAGTCGTTTATCTCCATGGCTATGCTTTATATTCCAATTCAATTCCTCTGTTCTTTTTGTCTCACCGTTTTGGTTACTTTTATTCTCCAAAACTTTATTTAACTTCCTCCATTAGGATTTAACCTGACTTCATAGTTCATTTTTTGAATTGCCTTTCGTTGAGCAGTATTGTATTGCTGATTGGTCCTGCATTGGAGATTAAATTTGTATTAAGAAAAGTCATCTCTCAGAAAAATGGTTATCCTTGGGAAGGTCAAGTCTAAACAAAATACCGAAGCCTTGTAGCTTAATTTTTGCATATTTCATTCTAATGAAGCTGCCAATTTCTTCCAGGTGGGTGTACATGGCATTAGAATAGAATTCATCAATGAAAAAGGATCAAAACGAACCGCCACATACCTGCCGGAGGTTGCGAAGGAGCAAGGTCAATGTTGTGCTTTATGTACAGTATAACACGGACTTCCCTCTTGTCCAATTAAAGTAACTTTGTAGTGTCTGTTCTTCTGCATTTAACATTTACCGCATGACTCCAAATGTTTATTTGAAAAATAGTGACTGGCTTGCAACCTGTATCCTGTGCTTGAGTAATAAAGGTAAATTTTCTTCCATGGCTTAAGATCTCACCTTTGTAATTTTCTACAGGTTGGGACCACATTCAAACCATAGATTCCTTGCTACGAAAGGGAGGTTACAAGCCTCCCATCACGAATGACTTCAGGAAGACAATTAAACTGACTAGGTAAATATACTGTCTCAAATTCATCAGCTGTTAAATTCAGAAAATTCAATCAAATCTAGTTTACTTAAAGCAGAACAATTTTAATGTGCTTTTAACCACATTTTCAAAAAGCTATTGAATTGTTTCACTCCTTTTACATTAGGCTTGCCTACTTGGAGCCCCATTTAAACAATTCCAATACTGGTAACATTTGAGGACCATTGCAGTGATTGTTGAACAGCAAGGACTCCTAGAAAATAAATAGTTTAAGATCTGCGTGAATCTACTTTTACAAATCTCTTACTCTAGAAGATTGCAAGAGTAAATATACTTTTAGTACTTGGTTAGTGATATTTATTCAAATTTTCATGTCTTGATGTGCTAGAGTGAACTATCTAAAATTCTGTGTAGTTGAACTTTTAATGCTAAATAAAATGTGACAACCCCAAATATCCAAGCTTAAAGTACAAAAATATTTCTGAACAACATTATTTCTCTGACCAACATACTTTGACTCACTTAAAAATATAATTGTTGCTTCTGTCCCATGAAGTTGTCAGTAAGTTGGGTTGCTTATTTTTTGCCTCTTGTCTAATGCCTCCCCACAATAATTAAGAGTTTCGCAAATCCAAAACAATGACAACTAAAGTGGAGAAAGAATTCAAGAAAAGAAACTGATTGATTGCAATAAATTATTTTTAAAACAATGCCTGCATTAAAACAATACGTTTTTGAGCTTTTGCAGTTAGAAAAAAAAACCCGCTGTTCATGCTATACCTTTTTGAAGCAAAACCTGAGTATTTAAATATAAACACATTAGGATTGCTTTAGTTCCTGAGAGAATGTCTGATAAAGAAATAGTCTCATTGGTCAAAATAATATAGAAGCTCATTGTCACAGCAAAGCAGGCATGCTTTGTTTTCATTTTAAAGAAGTAACTTGCCTGAGCAGTTTCAGCAGGACCTTTTTAACCAGCAGAAGATGAGGGCTGTCAAGATGTATGCTGGGAAACTGCATCATTGGTGTTGACTTTCCCACTGACTGCAGAAGTGATTTTTGCTTTATAGCTATCTATGTGGCATGAGTTCTGCCAGTATATTTTGATATGTATGTGTGTGTGAGAGAGACAATAAGTTTTTCTGTCAAATTCCTTTTGGTGTGCCTTTTGGTTGATTAGAAAAATATCTCTAAACTCTCACTACAAAAAATTAGCTCATGAAAAATTAATTTTTAACAATGTATCAGTTTCTGATAAGTAGACTTTTGCTAATATTCAAAAGAAAGAAAGCTATCTTCCTGCAATTAGAAACATTAATGTCCTTTCTTTCTGATACATGACATGAGTTGGACCTTGATTCCATACTGGCCCATCCTTGTCTGCATTTTCAACAGGAAAGTGTAATGACCAGAGGTAACACACACATGAAACGCAAGAACAAAAATATTGTAAAGTGTCCAGGTAAAGCCTGATGGGTAATCCATTGAAGCAGAAATGAAGACTTATTGTAGGTAAATCAAATTGGACAGTTTGACTGGATTGATACGCAACATCTGCACACAACTTCAACCAGTTAAAGATTGTTCATTTGAGATCTCTAGGGAAATTTAAAAAAAAAACCCTCAAACTCAGTTACTGTTTCAGGTCAGTTTTCAGAACTCGTTCACAAAATCAAAAACCCACATGATCTAGAAACAGTCTGGCCAAACATACTGCTGCCTCACAGTGCCAGGGACCCAGGTTCAATTCCACCCTCTAACAACTGTGTGAAGTTTGCACATCTGCATGGGTTGCCTTTGGGTGTTCTAGTTTCCTCCCACAGTCTAAAAATAAGCAGGCTTGGTGGATTGGCCATGCTAAATTACCCATAGTGTCCTGGAATGCCTAGGTTTGGTAGATTAGTCTTAGAGGATCGGTCTGGATGGGATGCTTTTCAGAGGATCAGTGTGGACTCAATGGGCCAACTGGTCTGTTTCCACACTGTAGGGATTCTATCATTCCAATAAGTAGTGTATAATTGAGTAAAAGAGAAGATTGAAGCAATATTCTTATTCGAGCTTTACAAGGGTTCTCATCTGCCATTCTTCTTTTATATATGGCGTTTGGTGCAACTGATCAACTATACGCAAGATTTTGCTTGAAATCCTTCTGTAGAGTCCAGCAGTTCCTCGTTAATCTTGAAAACTGCATTTCAGGGCATCCATCTGATATGTTGGATAAAATGTGGAAACATTTAAAAAGTGTTTTGACTTATAGTCTGGGTTTTTGTTTTGGACATGTACATTTGTGAATACTTTTGTCACAATCACCAAGATATTAGTACAGCAGTTCTGGTTTGTTGGTTTGAGAAGTTGTCGTCGAAGATCCTGATTTAATATACTGTATCCATAACAAAATTACTGCACACCACCTCCAGAGAAGTTCTTGGCTCTTGTTAGAGTTCCCTTCTCTTCATCTCGTAAAGCAATTTGTGTGTTGGATATCAGCCTCCAAAACGCCACCTTGCCATGAATCGTTTCATATATAGCAATAAATATGCCGCCTCAGTGCTTTTATTTTAGCTGCACAAGTTGCATCCAATTTCTGAAATCCCGTCTTTCACTAACTGTTGTGATGAATGTTTTACAATTTCTCATCCAGTTTTACAATTCTCTGCTCAATTCAAAATGTGAATTTATCTTACCAAATGCTTATCTACATCTAATATAGATTTCACAATTTACTCCTTTTTAAATTTGGAATTCCTATCCATTCTTATTTTAAAATTTTTGGAAGCAGGAGAAAAGTAGAACCAATCTATATCATAGACTAACTGGAGCAAAACGTCTCAACCACTATCAATGTTGCCTCTCTCGCTATTGCAAAATGTATTGCTTGTGTAAAAATCCATACTTGGTCATCTTGCATGGAGCTATAAGATGGTGTTTTTTTTTCCTGACTGCAATCTTCCATTACAATCATTGCTATCCTCTAGTAAGTATGAACATCTACCCACTGATGTTTCTGAAAAACCATTCCTCACCTCCTACAAATTCACCCAAGATCCTCAGACAGCACCTTTCAAACCCGTGACCACTTCCATCAAGAAGGCCAAGGCCAGCAAATACATGGGAAGACAGCCACCTTCAAGATCTTCCCCAAGCCATTCACCACCCCAACTTGGAAATATTTTGCCGTTCCTTCACTATCACTGGGTCTCAATCCCGAATTCCCTTCCTAATGGCAGTATGGGAAAACCTAGAGCACAGGGACTGCAGCAATTCAAGAAGGCAGCTCACCACCACCACCACCTCAAGGGTAACGAGGGACAGACAATAAATACTGGCCAACCAGCAATGCCCGTATACTGCAAATGAATTTAAAAACCCACACTCCTTATGTTCCTACGTAGTGATCTACATAATTTTGAACATCACTTGCTGTTAAAACCATCATCCTGCCTTTTGTCACCTCCACCCTCAACCATTGCAATATTCTCTTTATAAACTTGAACTGACCAAAATTGTTACATATATCCTATTCTGTGTCTGGTTTCAACTTCCAATAAATCCTGTTATTGCTGTGAACTTTGCTTAGTTCTGTGCCTCACCGATGCAACTACTTTTAAATTCTCCTATTTAAATGCCTTCATTGCCTTAGCCATGCTTATTTTTATTTAATCTCCTGCAGTTCTGTAATAACCTCTTACCCATCCCTTGACCTTAGCTTTTTGCCCATCAACTACCTTTCAATCAATGAACCCAGTGAAATAACTTAGTCTAAAAACAAATGTCAGTATCAAAACTAGGGTTTAGGACTTGAACCTGTTCTAATTTTCTTTCAGTATATTTATCCAACTTGCTATGGCTTTTTTTTTTGGTCATTTGTGTTTTGATATTTCTGCCCTTGCCTATAAGTAATTTTTCAGATAATTGCCATTAGCGCCAGGGGTAATTATTAGCTACCTTGAATAAAGATGACAGATTGAGACTACAGAAATGTCCTTGCAACTCAGTACAGTCTCCTTCAAAATGCAAAATTAAAGTATATGTACTCTGAAAATTTTAAGTGAGTTAGAGGGGGTATAGTAACACTAGACTTTTTGATTGCTAAGATTAACCATTTAGAAAGCACATTGGAGTTTGATGTCTGCACCCTGTTCACATACCAAAGGGGCTTTGGCACCTTGTTGTTTTCCCTTTCTGATCAGTGTGCTGTGTTTCTACTTGACTGCCTGTCCATCGAACCTCATAGAAGATCTGTTGGTGTGTTTTAAGCATTTTCATGCATGTCAACAAGCTTCACAGGACATTCAATTGCATAGCTTGTCAAGAAGTGTCATAGCAGCTTGGCTTGCCTCAATGAAGTTCAGGGCCACTGATCAGGAATATGAAATCGATTATATTTTTGCACCAGCTACACCTGAATAAGCCATGTAATAAAAGGGTACGTGGAGAAGTTGACAATCATGGAGGCTATCTGGCCAGTCTATACAACTCCGCACAACTCTTACTGACACCCCACGTGCCTTCAAAAACCCTGAAGCTAATATCAGTATCACGAATGCTGTATTCATCGGTGTTTTAGTTATGATACTTTATCAAAGGGAATCAGTTTTGCTAACAAATTTGTGTTTATTACATGTATCTGGCTAATGAAAAAGTAGTTTTCATTTTAAATTCTTGTTGTTTAAACTAATAGAAAAGCAAAGACAACATTTATTACTTTTGTACTGTGCACACAACTTTGAGGTTGAAGAAAGAACAACTGGCGTTTATCTAGTGCCTTTCAATAACTCAGAATTTCCAAAAGCGCTTTCATCATTTTAAATATTTTTGGAATGTAGTCACTGTTACAATGTCATGGCCAAAGCATTGGAATCTTTATTTTTCTAACAGTAATTAAAACATAAATCTGTCTTTAAAGGACTGATTTTTAATAAATGTTATTTTATAGCAATACTGCATTTACTGTTGGAAGATGGATGGGTATACGAATAGGAAGGGTTTAAGAGGGATATGGGCCATGTGCTGGCAAATGGGACTAGATTAAGTTAGGATATCCAGGTGGCATGGACAAGTTGGACCGAAGGGTCTGTTTCTGTGCTGTATATCTCTGACTGAGTTGCCAAATTTGATGTCAGCAAGTTTTGTTTTTAAAGTGGTTTTTCTGCAATTACACTTGTACATTATAAACAGCTTTGACCCAAGCACTGATGAATTTGGGAACTTTTGGTGATTCATTGGAATAGATATCCATTAGATCTCTGCTGGGCTCCACATGAAATGATGTCCAGTCCACCAACTTCCCACCCACCCTGGACATAGCCCTGTAACAAGACTTCCCTCTTGAAAATCCATTCTTGACTTTCATATTTTAATCACATTGTTAATGACATGTTTTGATTAATCTTCGGGATGTCACTTAATACTTCCTGCCCTATGCATTTTTCAGTTGCCTCTATGATTACAGATTACATTATTTTCCGATCTTTGGGTAAGGTGTTATTTTTGATTCACTAAAGATAGTGAACACTATATAATTTGATTTTTGGCAACTGCCACTTTATCCATAATGTTTTCTTTTTAACTTCAGTCCAGTTCTGATTGCTTTGTGTGAAGTTTCCAGTACTTTTTACTAACTCCAGTCTCTTTCCATCAACCCTGTAAATTTTAAGATCTGTATGAAAATAACTAAATATATTTTCCAGTGATGGAGCTAGTTTGATACCAAGTTTGGCCACAGTTTTCTTATTGCAAATATATATTTTTAGAAATGTTAGTCTCTTATTCCCTTTACTGAGTTGGTTTCCTATTTTATCTGTCCTGAATAATCTCCTGTCTTACTTTGTATTGCACCAGCATGCTATTTGTAGATTTAATTGTTAGTAATTTATTTTTGCTCGCCTGTCATGTATTGATTCTTTGTTCACGTTGCCCTTTATTCTTTGCTAATGATATGTTAGTTTTATACTGTAGTATAAAGGTAAAGTTATCACAGTACTACTGGACCATAGGGTGGTTCACTCATTGCAGAGTGGAGGGTTACTATATACGTCAGGCAAGGGGAGTGGTTGAGAAGGTAACCCTAACTGGTGTGGGAAATTGAACCCATGCTGTTGGCATCATTCTATCACAAGCCAGCCATTTAGCCAGTTGAGCTTTCTGACCCTGCTACTCTTGGATATATCATTGCTTTAAAAAAAAAGTCACCTACATCTAGTCAATTTAACAGTCCAGTCTGGTTTTCTAAAGTTTATTAACTTCCCCTTCCTTAATTTCTACCTTTTGTAATTGCTTCCAGTATACTTTCTTTTTCTTGATGTGGAGGAGCTGGTGTTGGTCTGGGGTAGACTAAGTTAAACATCAGACAACACCTGGTTGTAGTCCAACAGGTTATTTTGGAAGCATGAGCTTTCGGAGCGCTGCTCCTTCGTCAGGTAGCTGTAGAGCAGGATCAGAGGACTCAGAATTTATAGCGAAAGATTAGTGTCAGGCAACTGAAATGATACTTGAACAAACTTAGATCGTTGTTAAGTCTTTCATCTTTTAGAATGGGTTGCAAATTTTGATTCATTAACATGTAAATCCTAGAACAACAATTAAGTCACATTCTTGAGGTAGCTTAAGATTTTAGAATAAAAAGTGACATCTCAGCTCAGTGCATTAAAGATGTGAAGTTAGAGTATGTCTGTATCTCAATCTTGAGTCTGGTTCTATTTCCAAAGTAGAATTTACAAAATATTACATGTGTTGACTGCCTGCAAATTGTGCATTTTTGAGCAAAATAGGATGTATCTGCAAATACAAATTCACCATGCATGAAGAAGTGTGTCCATGAGGGTGCCTGTGAGAGAGTGCGTTTGCGTGTGCATGTGTGCAAGCTTGGTAAAGTGTGTGAGTGTGTGATGGCGTATCAGCTGGAGTGTGAGTGTGAGGTGGTGTGTATGAGAAGTGGGTCTGCGTGCGTGTGAGTGCGCGTATTGGGTTGCCTGTAATGTGCCATGGACCTAAAATCCCAGTTGAGGCTATCCTCATGGGCACCGACCTTGGATATCAGCCTCTGCTTGGTCACTTTGCATTGCTGCCTATCCTGAAGTCTGCCTTGGAGGACGGTCACCTGAACATCCAAGGTTGAATGTCCCTGACCACTGAATGTTCCCAACTGGGAGGATTGTCTGGTGACTGTTGCACAGTGTCCATTCTTCCATTGTCGTAGTGTCTGCTCGGTCTCACCAATGCGCCATGCCTTGGGGCATCCTTGTCTGCTGATATGAGTCAGACAACATTAGCTGAATCACATGAGTACTTGCCACGTACATGGTGGGTGGTGTCCATGTTGACACTCTGACATGTTTCGCAGTGGTTGCCATAACGGTTGTATGGTGTTGTGGTCGATGTTACTCTGAAGGCTCCTCCTTTATCTACTGGTTTCATGACAATATTGTGATTGATTTTTGAGACCGTGGATGGTGTTGTTGTGATTGGGTGATGTTTTCCTCTACTTTGTAGGTATGGCTGATGAAACTGGCATTTACACATTTACTGACTTTGTTTGTTTGTGCATACATGTCAAGCCCAACACTCTCACTCTCTCTCACTCTCTCTCACTCTCTCTCTCTCTCTCTCTCTCTCTCTCTCACTCTCTCTCACTCTCTCTCACTCTCTCTCACTCTCTCTCACTCTCTCTCACTCTCTCTCACTCTCTCTCACTCTCTCTCACTCTCTCTCACTCTCTCTCACTCTCTCTCACTCTCTCTCACTCTCTCTCACTCTCTCTCACTCTCTCTCACTCTCTCTCACTCTCTCTCACTCTCTCTCACTCTCTCTCACTCTCTCTCACTCTCTCTCACTCTCTCTCACTCTCTCTCACTCTCTCTCACTCTCTCTCACTCTCTCTCACTCTCTCTCACTCTCTCTCACTCTCTCTCACTCTCTCTCACTCTCTCTCACTCTCTCTCACTCTCTCTCACTCTCTCTCACTCTCTCTCACTCTCTCTCACTCTCTCTCACTCTCTCTCACTCTCTCTCACTCTCTCTCACTCTCTCTCACTCTCTCTCACTCTCTCTCACTCTCTCTCACTCTCTCTCACTCTCTCTCACTCTCTCTCACTCTCTCTCACTCTCTCTCACTCTCTCTCACTCTCTCTCACTCTCTCTCACTCTCTCTCACTCTCTCTCACTCTCTCTCACTCTCTCTCACTCTCTCTCACTCTCTCTCACTCTCTCTCACTCTCTCTCACTCTCTCTCACTCTCTCTCACTCTCTCTCACTCTCTCTCACTCTCTCTCACTCTCTCTCACTCTCTCTCACTCTCTCTCACTCTCTCTCACTCTCTCTCACTCTCTCTCACTCTCTCTCACTCTCTCTCACTCTCTCTCACTCTCTCTCACTCTCTCTCACTCTCTCTCACTCTCTCTCACTCTCTCTCACTCTCTCTCACTCTCTCACAAGTGCAAACACACACTCATGCACTTAGATGCGCATGCACTCACGCATAAACTCTCTGTCTGCGCTCCCCTCCCCAATCCCCCATTGTCTCTCCACCCCCCTCTGTTATGCATGTGTGCACACATATAGGTCTATGGGGTGAACTTGAATTTGCAGATACATTCTATTTTGCTTAAAAAAAAATGCACAAATATCACCCAATCACAGCAGCCATGCTCTCAAAACCAATCGCAACATTGTCATCAAACCAGCAGATAAAGGCCAACATCAACCACAACACCATACAATCCTGTCATGGCAACCACTGCAAGACATGTCAGTGTTGATATGGATATCACCTTTATATGTCGGGGCACCACCCACCATGTATGCAGCAGGTATCCGTGTGAATCGGCTAACATTGCCTATCTCATATGTTGCAGGCAAGGATGTCACATGGCATGATACATTGGCGACACCATAAGACATCGGAATGAAAGCAAGACCATTCGCCCATTGAGTCCACTCCACCATTTAACCATGGCTGATGGGCATTTCCATTCCAGTTACCTGCACTCTCCCTATATCCCTTAAATTCTTAATCTCGCAAGCAATTATCAATCTCTGCCTTAAAGACTACCTTTGTCCCAACATCCCCTGTGCTTGATGGCAATGAATTCCACAGGCCCACCACTCTCTGGGTGAAGAAATGTCTCCTTATTTCCGTTCGAAATTGGCCCCCTCTAATTTTAAGGCTGTGCCCACAGGTCCTAGTCTCCTCACCTAACGGAAACAATCTCCCAGCATTCACCCTTTCTAAGCCATACATTATCTTGTAAGTTTCTATTAGATCTCCTCTCAACCTTCGAAACTGTAATGAATACAATCCCAGGATCCTCAGCTGATCATCATATGTTAGGCCTACCATTCCAGGGATCATCAGTGTGCATCTTAACTGGACACACTCTAGTGACAATATGCCCTTGCTGAAGTGTGGGGCCCAAAGTTGGACACCATATTCTAAATGAGGTGTAACTAGAGCTTTATAAAGTCTCAGAAGCATGTCGCTGCTTTTATATTCCAACCCTCTTGAGATAAATTACAACATTAAACTTTGCTTTCTTAATCACTGACTCAACCTACAACTCAATCTTTAGAGAATCCTGGACTAGCACTCCCAGATCCCTTTCTACTTCGGCTTTATGAATTTTCTCACCATTTAAAAAATAGTTCATGCCTGTATTTTTTTTTCCAAAGTGCGAGACGTCACACTTGCTCACATTGAATTTCATCAGCCATTTCCTGAACCACTCTCCTCAACTATCTAAATCTTCCTGCAGCCTCACTACCACCTCAGTACTACCTGTCTGTCTGTCTGCCTAACTTCGTATCATTGGCAAGCTTCACAGAATGTCCTCAGTCCCTTCATCCAAATCATTAATATATAAAGTGAACAACTGCGACCTCAACAGTGAACCCTGCGGGACCCCACTTGTCACCAGCTGCATTCTGAAAAAGAACCTTTTATCCCAACTTTCTGCCTTCTGTCAAACAGCCAATCTCAATCCATGCTAGTAGCTCACCTCTAACACCGTGGGCCCTCCCCTTACTCAGTAGCCTCCCGTGAGGCACCTCTCACCTTTTAATACATTGTCTGAACTGAGATGTCACTTTTTTTGTAAAACCTTAAGTTATCTCAAGAATGTGACTTGAAAGAAGTTCTGGGGTTTACATATTAATGAACCAAAGCCTGCAACCCATTCTAAAACATGAAAGACTTAATAATCTGGGTTTGCTCAATATTGAGGAACCTCAATTATCTGGCATTCAATTACCCGTATTTCGGATTATCCGAACAAGATCGCAAGGTCCCGATGTATGGCTAAACTATGTCATCCGGCATTCGATTATCTGGCATTTGATTAACTGAGCGAAATACTCCCTGCCAATGGCTTTCAGATAATCAAGGTTCCTCTACATAATTTCAGTTGCATGACATTGTAATCTTTTGCTATAAATTCTGTCTTATGGTCCTGCTCCACAACTACCTCATGAAGGAGCAGTATTCTGAAAGCTAGTGCTTCCAAATAAACCTGTTCAACTATAACCTGGTGTTGTGATTTTTAGCTTTCTTGTTTAAACCTCAACTTCATCTCCACTTAATGAAAAGAACATTCCTGGTCTGGATCTGCTTTGCCATTGTGTAGTTTTACTTAATAACTCTACCTGCATGAATTTGTTACATTGGAACATAAAAGAATTGCGAGTCTCAATGTTCATGAAATATCAGCAGCTTTACCAGAGAGGCCCATTTCCACTCCAATAAAAAAATAAAGAACTGCAGAAATCAAACAAACTCAGAAATTGCTGGGAAATCTCAGGTCCGGGAGCATCTATGGAGAAAAAGCAGTGTTAGTATTTTGGGTCCAGTCACCCCACCCCACTCCATTGTAATCATTTGTTTAACAAAGAATATAGAGCTCCACAAAACAATGAGGATTTTATTAGACTTTTATTATTTCTTATCAAGTTTCTGATTTCTGATTATTGTCACTTTTCAATGAATCAGAGTACTGGTATAGCACTGCATTACCTGTTACTTAACTGGGTGACAGAAGATTGTCTATAATGCATCTTGTGGTCGTTGCTCACCAAGATCCTTTTACATTGTGAAATAGTTTCTATGCTCTTTGCATACCCAGAGACCATAGTACAAATGATAAACTTTGTGTGTTGACATTTAATGTCATACAAAAGGATAACCTTTTCTAATAAGAACCTTCAGGCCTCACTATATTGAGGCCTTTTCCAATGGTTTATAGAACATCTGAAATATTAATTTCTTCAACACTCTGTTTGTATCATCGTATTGTGTATTTGCCTGCAGTTATCAAATCTTTCTTTGTACCATAATAATATCTGGCTAATAAACATTTTTAGCCAACATGATGTTTTCCTCATTTTGTTGGTCATTCCTCCTATCAAAGCTTACCTGCCCTGAAAGGGTACTAACACTAGTCCATATGGTTTAAATTGTCCCCGCCAGTTTTATTCAGCGTCCTTTCAAAAAAAAATGCTCTGCTACCCCATCTTTGCTATCCACTTGTTGACCTGACTAAGCTGCCACTCCCAATGGTAGCACTGAGAATAATCCTTAAATTGCAAGGGCCCCAATTATATGATGCTGTTGATTTCTATAAGATACATAACTTTTGGCTGTTTTCTCCTTGTAATTCCAGGAAGTAATGCACCACTTGAGATTCTCCAGCAGCTGGCTGTCAAGCCCCCAATTATAAAAGTCCCTCTTAGCTAGCACTAACTTATTCTGATAGTGAGTGTCTCTTTCTTTTCCTGGTATTCCCTCCAATTCTGGTTCGAGTGTTGCTTTATATTTTCTGCATTATAAATGAATGCATTTTGGAGACAAGGTTTTTTATGATGATACAATAAAGGTTAGAGATTGAGCTGGGTTAGGTCCACACCCCCCACCAATCCACCCTCTCTTCCCAGCACCTTTTCCGAACACTGCAAGAATTGCAAAACCTATGCCCACACCTCCTCCCTTTCCTCTGTCCTAGGCCCCAAAGGAGCCTTCCACATTCGCCAGAGATTTACTTGTACTGCCACATGCATGATCTACTGTATCTGTTGCTCCCAATGTGGTCTCCTCTACATTGGGGAGTCAGGGTGGCTACTTGCAGAACGCTTCAGGGAACATCTCCAGGACGCACGCACAAAACAATCCCACTGCCCCATGTCCAAACATTTTAACTCCCCTTCCCACTTTGCCAAGGACATGCGAGTCCTGGGTCGTTTCCATCGCCAAACCCTAACCACCCGATGCCTAGAGGAAGAACGCTTCATCTTCCACCTTGGAACCCTCCAAATTGGGATCAGTGTGAATTTCACCTGTTTCCTAGTTTTCCCCTCCGCTCACCTTATCCCAGATCCTACCGTCCAACTCTGCACTGCCCTCTTGACCTGACCTACCTGTCCATTTTCCTTCCCACCTATCCGTTCCATCCTCCTCTCTGACCTAACACCTTCACCCCTCTTCGTCTACTGATCGCATTCCCAGCTATCTTCCCCCTCAGCCTCACCCCGCCTCCAATTTATCTCTCAGCCCCCACCCCACCCTCTGATTTGGAGGGCTTGTGGTCAAAACATCAATTCTCCTGCTCCTCAGATGTTGCCTGACCAGTTGTGCTTTTCCAACATCGTGCTCTTCAATTCTGTAGTCCCATCATTCCATAGGTCACTAATATATTTAACACTTTTGAGTTATCAACAGGACTAGTTATATTACTATATTAGGCTTAATTTAAAAAGATCCATCAATAGATTTATTTTACAAACCAAAATGCTTAATTTATTTTAAGACAACACTTCATCAACATACCTGTTTTGATTAACACCAACTGAAAGTGTCAGTATTTGTCTGTCTAAATAACCCTACACTTAATTTGTTATGCCCAAGATGGGAAGCGTACACTATCCTTTTCTAGTCCCACTACTGCACTTGTCGCAACACAAATTTAATTATATAACCCAGTTCCCAATGCAACCGGTTGTATAACCTCATTTTTTTTTTAAAAAAGCCATTAATGGCCATCTTTAATAAACGCAATATTAATTTATTGAATATTCAATATTGAAAAGCAATTTCATCCATGAAGATGTAGAATTGTTTAGCGCAATTAGTTTGTGATGTGAAAATCAAAATGTTTACTCATCTAAAGTGATTCTCTCTCCCTCCCTCCCTTCTCTCTCCTCCTCTTTCTTCCCCCCCCCCCCCCAAAAAACAAGCTGTTGAGTGACAAAGTTAGGAAATTTGCTTTATTGTGCCAGTGCCCTCCCCTTTCTAAATGATGGGGGACACAGATTTTGAAGGTGCTCTCAAAAAAAAAACCTATACATGCATACCTTACAGCCACTGAGTACGGTGGTGGACAGAATGAAATTGAGATCAGTGGCAAATTAAGTGTTTTATTTAGCCCTGAATGATGTCAAGCTTCATGCCTGTTAGAACTGAATTCATCTTTGCAAATGAAGAGTATTCCATCAGAATCCTAACTTGTGCCATTTTAGATGTTGAATGGGCTTTCAAACGCACTTTCAACCATAGTATGTAGCTGATCCAGTTACATTTCAGGTCAGTGAGTTCTTCAAATGTTGGTAGTACCATTAAATATTAAGGTAATGTGATTCTCTCAAGATGGTCACTTCGTGTCAGTTGTGTGATATAAATGTTACTTGTCACTTAGTTTAGGTCTGGCTGTGAGCTAGTATGGATTGCCAGCCCATTATCTTTTATTTCAAGCTGACTGTTCCACTTTTCTGATAGCAAAGCAATCTTTTGATCATAGTATAGCAATTTATTTAACTAGCATTATATCATGTGACAATATATTTGTTGCGATCATTTTCTCCATCTTTGCCCACAAAATCCTATCCCTTCAATATAATTAATTGCCTTGTTAATTAAAGTTGCAGTATTAACTTTTTTTTCTAATCCATATGTTCAGAAATATTACATACCTCTGGAGCAGGTGGGACATGAACCAAGATCTCTTTGATCTAGGGCAGGGATGCTACCACTGTGCCTATTAACATATTAGTGTCTTGTATCTTCTGGAAATTGAATGTTCCTAAACTTTGATACTTGCAACTCTGATTTTGCTATGTTGTTGTTTCTGTTTTCTGTTTCCTCCAACCATTCTGTTCAATCCACTGTGAACTAATAACTGATGAACATGTTCAGTTTATATCTGAAATGTCAACTCTTCTGCTCCTTGGATGCTGCCTGACCGGCTGTGCTTTTCCAGCACCGCACTCTTCAAACCCAAATACAAGTCCCGTTTAAAGTTTCATCCACTGCCTTGACTCAAGCATATTAAACATGGTGGAAAATAAATGCCTTATGAACCATCTGTGGTTTTGAGAGGTGACCTTTATAAAAGTTTGTAAAATCATGAAGGACATGGGTAAGGTGAATAGCATGGGTCTCTTCCCTGGGGTGGTGGTGTTTAAGACCAATGGGTGTATTTTTAAGGTCAGGGGAGAAAGTTTTTTAAAAAAGACATGACTGGCAACTTTTTTTTTAGAGTGGTTAGTGTGTGGAACTATCAGAAACTCTGGATGCAGGTACAGTTACAAGACGTTGGATTTAAAAGACATTTGGCTATGTTCATGAATGAGAAACACACTAACTGAAAATGCTAGTGGCATACGTGATGTGCTTTTCAAATGGAGGTATTTAGGGGTTGGGATTGCACGAAGAGGTGAAAAGCAAAGCATACTTGGAGGGTTGATCTTTGGCTTCTAATTAACCATAGAAAACTCAGCCCAGCTGGCATGATATGATAAAACACAAGATGGGGAGCAAATATAAGTTTACAAAGGAAGTTTTAAGACTATTAAATGAACATTACTAACTCCATACATATGTCAGCTTCCTTCATTTCAAGACCACCACTACCACCTTTTGTATAATACATCACATGATTTATGTATGGCCAACTATTTCAGATGAAAGTATTTCATTGTCATTCTGGAGGTACCCTGGAAGTGTTACTGAAATGGAAAGCCAGTGTGATGAATTTTGCTCCCTTTATCCCAATATTTTCAAACAGGAGAATTTTTTAAAAAACTGCTGTTTTTATATTGCTTAATCATGCAACTATTTAGTAATGGATGCCGACCACTGATAATTACAGATTAACTAATTGTTTATAATTCTGCAAACTTCAGTGTATTTAAACACCTAAAGGTGGAAATTTGATGAGAATTTCACCATCTTTCATTTCAAATTCTCCCCCTAATTCTGCTATCATGGTACACAGAATGGACAAAATTAAATGCTTATTACTGAGCAACCATCTTCAACATTGTGTTATAAATGTTAGCCATGTGAAAATCTTAAATTATGAAAGAATGAAATTATACTGTTTAGCTGGCTTTTTGTAATACTTTTGTGTTAAGATTAGATTAGATTTCCTAGAGTGTGGAAATAGGCCCTTCAGCCCAACGGTCCACACTGATCCTCCGAAGAGTAACTCGCCCAGACCCACTTCCCTCTGACTAATGCGCCTAACACTATGGGCAATTTAACATGGCCAATTCATCTGATCTGCACATCTTCGGACTGTGGGAGGAAACCCACGCAGACACTGGGAGAATGTCCAAACTTCACACGCACAGTCATCAGAGGCTGGAATTGAACCTGGAACCCTGGTGCTGTGAGGCAGCAGTACTAACCACTGTGCCACAGTGCCGTGATCTTTGACACGTCAATTTTAATCGGTTAGTATACCTAGTTGACCCATTACTACACTGGTAACTGATTTTTTAATTCTCCCATCGACTGACTAATTAGAATACTACTTTTTTTTAAAAAGTCATTTATGAAATGTGGGCATCACTGAGCCAGCATTTATTGCTCATCTCTAGTTACCTTTGGAAAAGTACTGGTGAGCTGCTGCCTTGAATCTGTTCAGTCCATTTGCAGGGATACATCCAACATGCTGACAGGAAGAGAGTTGCAGCATGTTGATTTAATGACGCTGCAGGAACAGCAATACATGCCTAAGTCAGGATAGTGTGTGGCTTGACAGAGAACTTGCAGGTGGTGGTGTTGCCATGTGTCTAAAGGCCTTATTCGTCTAGATGGTTGTGGGTTTAGCAGATCTAAGGACCTTTGGTGACTTTCTGTCATATATATGTAAATATTACACGCTGCTACTGAATGTTGGTGGGGGGAGTGGATGCTTATGGATGTGGTGTCAATCAAGTGCAATGCTTTGTCCTCAGTTGCATTAGGCTTCTTGAGTGTTATTGGAGCTGTGCCCATCGCATTTTCCTGTTGTGCCGTAGATTATGGAAAGAGTTTGGGAGTCAGGAGGTAAGTTAGCTACCACAGTATTCCTAGTCTCTGACCTGTTCTTGTAGACACTGTATGTATACTGTGGGTCCAGTGAGTTTCTGGTTAATGGAAACTCCAGGATATTGATAGTGAGAGTTTATGATGGTGTTACTATCATGTCAAGAGGCAATGGTTAGATTCTTCTTCGTTGGAGACTATCTTTGCCTGGCCTTTTGGTGATGTGAATATTATTTGCCACTTGTCAGTCAAGCCTAGATATTGTCCAGGTCTTGCTGCATTTGGATATGAACTACTTGAGTTGCAAATGCTATTGAACATGGCACAAACCTCCCCCACTTCTCACATTGTGGTGGAGAGAAGGTGATTGAAGCTGCTGAAGATAGTTGGGCCGAGAACACTACCCTGAGGAACTTGTGCAGAGAACTCCTGGAGCTCAAAAAACTGATTTCCAACAACCACAGTCATCATTCTAACTGCCAGGTATGATGCCAACCAGTGACGAGTTTGCTGCTGACTTCCGGTTTTGTTAGGACTCCATGTTACCACACTCAGTCAAATGTGGCCATAATATCAAGACGGTCATTCCCGCCTCCTCTCTGGTATTCAGTTCTTGTCCTGGTTCAGACAGGCTGTAACAAGGTTAGAAGTTGAGTGGCACTGGCAGAACCCAAACTCTGCATCAGTGAGTAGATTATTGCTGAGCAGGTGCTGCTTGATAGAACTGTCAGTGGCACCTTCCATAATTTTACTGATGATTGAGTAGACTGGGGCACAAATTTGCTGAGTCCAATTTGTCCTTTTTGCATTCAGGAGATAACCCAGGCAATTTTCCACACTTATTGTGTAGAAGCCAGTGTTGTAACTGTACTGGAAGAGCTTAGTTAAGAGAGCAGCAAATTCTGAAGCACAGTATTGCTGGAATGTTGTCAGGATCCATATTTTTTGCAGTATCCAATAGGTCCAACCATTTGATATCGCATGAAGTGAATCGAACTAGCTAAATACTGGTATCTTTAATACTGGGGACCACTGGAGGAAGATTGAGATGGATCATCCACTTGGCACTTCTGGCTGAAGATTGCTGTGAATGTTTCAAACTTAGCTTTTGCATTAATGGGTGTGGAGCTTTTCCATCATTCATTCAAGAATGAGCATCTTTGCAGAGCCTCCAGTGTTGGTTCTATTGGGAATATAAATTGTATTTATTATACTTCTATGGGAAGTGGGCCTGGTTGACAATGATGGACAATTCATTGTCCATCCTTAAAAACCCTTGATACGCTTTCTTGAATCACTGCAATCTATCGGTTTTATTCACTGAAATGTCCAAAATAAATCAAGGTTCAGTGTTTTGATTTCTAATCTGTCCTGAGCCACTTATTCTCAACACCGTGGTACTATTTAAAGTTGCTAAAATTACCCTCTGCATTCTTGAGCAAGAGAAAAGAAATTACAATTTCTGCTGCAAGATAAAAAGCTGAGGGGTAAACTTCTCTGTCATGCTACCACGAGTGAACAACTTGTTACTACCTAATGCATTCACAGAAAAAACAGAGCTACTTGAACAAAATGAGAGATAATGTGTCAATAGATAGAAAAATTAGAAGCACGGTTGTTTTGCAACGTCAAATCCGCAGAAATTCCTAAATTGCAAATAAACTTTAGATGAGGTAGCTCCAGTGGGTGTTGTCTCCAGCTGCTTGAGACTTTAATTTAGTGTAATGGAAATGAGTCAAGTAGAACATGAACTGTTGTCTCTGGTTTAATGATAAAGTTTCTGGAATCCAATTTCTGTGTTGCATTCTGTTTACTGACACAGCTTCATGTGATGGCAAATTCCTATCCCTGAGGCAGAAGAACAATTTTTAGATTTACGTAACATTTTGATTTCTTTGGCTCTGAATTATGAATCATAGAATCCCTACAGTGTGGAAACAGGCCTTTCGGACCCACAAGTCCACACCAACCCTCCAAAGAGGACCCATTCCCCTACCCTATATTTTCCCCTAACTGATGTGCCTAACCTACATATCCCTGAACACCATGGGTAATTTTAGCATGGCCAGTTCACTTAACCTGGGTCTTTGGGTTGTGGGAGGAAACCGGAGCACCCTGAGGAAACCCACGCTGAAATGGGGAAAATGTGCACACTCAACACAGTCACCCAAGGCTGGAATCAAACCCCAGATCCCAAGTGCTGTGAGGCAGCAGTGCTAGCGTGCTGCCCCACAGTTGAAAGTAGTGCCAAGTGAAATGTTTGTAAGATGAATAAATAGGAACCAGGAGCCATTTGAGCCCACTGTACCTTTAGCATGATCATGATTGATCTTATCCTAGTCTCGACTCCACTTTCCTGCCTGCACCGCATAGCTGTTTATCCTAATTCTTTCTTTCTTGAATCTGATGATTTATTCTGCTACCACTGCACTCTGTGTGCCAGTGAGTTCCACAGATGCGCAACCCTTTGAGAGAAGTAGTTTCTCCTCATCTCAATTTTGAATCTACCTCCTTTAACTCTATATCGAAGCCTTTTTGTTCACGACAATCCCACGCGAAAGAACATCATGTTCTATATCTACCTTATCAATCCCCTTTAGAAGTTTTTATACCACAATCACATCTGCTCCAGGCAATTCTTCTGAACTCTATTGTGTACAAGTGTATGGTTAGTAAGTTTGCAGATGACATCAAAATCGGAGGTGTAGTGGACAACGAAGAAGGTTACCTCCAGAGTACAATAGGACCTTGATCAGATGGACCAATGGACTGAAGAATGGCAGATGGCATTTGATTTGGATAAATGTGAAGTACTGCATTTTAGAAAGACAAATCTAGGAAGAACTAATGCACTTTATTGTTAAGGTGCTGGGGAGAGTAGCTTGGGAGAGAACAAAGAGACCTTGGAGTGCAGATTCATAGTTCCTTGAAAGTAGACTTGCAAGTAGATAGGATAGTGAAGATGATGTTTGGTATGCTTGCCTGTATTGGTCAGTGCATTGAGTATAGGAGTTGGGAGGTCATACTGTGGCTGCACAGGACATTGGTTAGGCTATTTTTGGAATACTGTGTGCAATTCTGGTCTCCCTACTATAGGAAGGATGTGTGAAAGGGTTCAGAAAAGACTTGGCAAGGAATTTGCCACAGTCAGGAGATTTTGAGCTATAGGGAGAGGCTGAATAGGCTGGAGCTGTTTTTCCATGGAGTGTTGGAGGCTGAGGGGTGACCTGATAGAGATTTATAAAATCAGGACGGGCATTAATAGGGTAAATAGACAAGGTCTTTTCCCTAGGGTGAGGGAGTCCAAAACTAGTGAGCATAGGTTTAAGGTGAGAGGAGAAAGATTTAAAAGTGATCTAAGGGGCAACATTTTCACTCATAGGGTAGTGCGTGTATGGAATGCAGTACCAGAGGAGGAGGTGATGACAACATTTAAAAGGCATCTGGATGGGTATATGAATAGGAACGGTTTAGAGAGGAATGGGCCAAATGCTGGCAAATGGGATTAGATTTATTAAGGATATCTGGTCAGCATGGACAAGTTGGACCAATGGGGCTGTTTGTGCTGTACTTCTGATTCTATGAATCCATTTGCCTTTATGTTGCGTTTCTGCAATCCATGCACAAATGTGTCCACGTCCCTCTGCACTGACTCACATTGAATCTGCTTCCAATTTAAACAATTTGCTATTTTGTTTATTCATCCAAAATGGCCAACCTCACACTTTAACACATTAAACTCCATCTGCCAGATTCTGGCCCATTCTCCAAGCTTATCAATAGCCATCTGTAAACTCTTTATTTCTTCATCACCGCCTGCTTTTCCATCTATTTTAGTTTTATTGATTACCTATAAAATGGTGGTTGTGAGCCATGGAAAGAAAAAAAACAGTTGTGTGCACTCCACTCCAAATCACTAACCTGACCAATCTGAGTATTTGTGTCCCAAATTTGAGGATTCCAGAACTTGAGGCCTATCCAACACCAGTTAAAGCTGCCAGGAATAAAGCAATTATTCAGTGTTGAGATCAGAATTGGATGAGCAGGGATATCTGGGGAGTGGCTCTAGTTGGTTAGTAGTGAGGCAGGAGGAGATTAGGGAGATGGGATCAGGCAAAGATATTTGAAAACAATGGAAATTTTGATCTCTGTTGGAACAGGTTCAACACACAGCAATCTTCTATAACTCAATGTGCCAGTGGTGTTTCTGAGCAAGAGTCTAGTTTGGCTTGTACCCAATCTCTGGGAGCAACGTTACAGACCAATGAACTCATCTTCATTTTAACAACACTTGTTGCCATATTTTGAGTGTTAAAGATCAAAAGGCAACTTTGACCATAATGTGCCAGGTAAGTGCTGAGCATTTAGGATAGGTCAGGTGGTATAGTTAATTTCAACAGGACCAAGTTAAATTATTAAGGGGTGGAACATATGCTATGCATAGGGAAGATGGGGGCTATTCAGCAGGGTAGGGTTGGAGTGCCTCTGATTAGAGGAAACATGTCTAGTATGATCAGGTCAGGGGAAGGGCGGCCAGTTCAGTGGAATTTAGTGTTTGGCGCTGGTTGGGTTGGTGGAGGGGTTTGTTGGTCTTGGGAGTGGTAAGTAATTTGGTGAGATCAGAAGGGTTCTGCCTTCCTTTAAAGGAGGTGATTTTGGGATTGGGTTGGAAAACTTTTATTATGGGGGAGAGGGTTTGTGTGAATTGGAGGTTCAATTTAATAGTGACTGGTTACAGGGTTTTTTTAATGTTTCCTGGATGACTAAGTGTTCAGTTCTCTGATGTTGAGGATTTTTCAGAGGGCCACCAACTTAGCAAAGATATCTAAAGTTTTTAATTTCCTAGGTAATTTCCATGGAGTCAGCTGCATCATGGTGCTACTTCACAACTCCAGTCTGTGCTCCTCCATTGACTAGCCAACAGAATATCTGGGCCAATTTGGAGTTCTCATTTTCTAACTATTGTGTACATGTATTTGATTGTTTTGAGTTTTCTAAATGTTGGCATAAATACCAAATAGTTATAGTCATACCTATACTATAAAATTCTTTCCAACAGCAGAGAAACAGCAGCTGTACAGATAATATGTCAATTTCACAGCAGTTCTTGGTCCTCAATAAAATGTTGGTGTTAGAAGAAAGTATGGTGACATACAGGATGATTACATGCATTGTTGAGGGTTCATAATGTGCCACTTTAAATATCATCCAAACTTTGAGTAAACTTGTATTAGGTTTCACTATTCATTTCCAAACCTAGAATATACAATTCTAATTCAGCTACAGAACCTGTATTTGTATAACTCTTTCCATGCCTGCAAAATTCCTCCCAAGGTTTCACAACTAATGATCAACTCTGTCGTCTAATCTTTGGTAGCACAGATATACACTGTGTGTCCTACAATTAAGTGTAGTAAGCGATTAATGAATGTTGTTCATGTTGGCTGGGGAGTAAATCTTGGGACAGCCAGAAAATGTCCGTCAAGTAAAAGCAAAATATTGTGGATACTGGAAATCTGAAACAAACACAAAAAAAGGGAGAAACCTGATGTTTCAAATCTGATTTGACATGTCAGACTTCCCTTGCCCCTACTGTTTGGATCCAGTTTAACATGTCATCCAACAATGGCAGCTGTGCCAAAATAGCACTCATTCAGTACTAGACTAAAGAGACTGATTCGGTTATGTTAAGGCTGGAGTAGATTTATGATTGACCTTCAGTGAGGTACTGAGGAGAGGAAAGAACGTTTAAATTGCCTTCATGTGGCTGAGTGCAACACCAGGGATAAAAGATAGATAGTTTGAAAGCTATCAATTGCTATCTTGTTATAAGGCAATTGAGGTAAGTGCCCAAACTACTAATCTTTTTGTCAAAACCAAATTTTGTTTACTTTAAATTATTTAACTTTGTCTGGCTGTCTATGCTAGATTGTCGACTCATTTGAGAAAGGATTCATGTCACCAGCATAATCTTGCAGCATAAAGGCATCTGGTGGGGATGCTTAGCATATTGACTGAGCAATTTTTGAGCTTTTCACAAATAAAACAACTAATGCATTTTTTTTATCTGTTCTCTGCAGATACCATAGTGAAAAGATGACACTGAGTTACTCAGAGTATCTAGCTCACCGCCAGCATCACCACTACCAGAATGGCATTGCACATCCTCTACCACCGTACAACCATTATTCCTGACAATGACTTGCATGACCAGTCACTTGATCTTTCAGCGGACCTCTTCCCAGGGGACCCTTCCCCTTCTTGGTCTAGCTATCTCTATTACTGTACCATTTTATGATGTTAGTTTCCGTTGCCATAATGGCATGCAGCTATTTGGCTGATGTCAATTTGGCAACGGGTGGTAACAACTCATAATTATGTATCAATGTATTTTCTTTGAGCGTGCCCTTTCATAAAATAAGTTCCGATGAAATTATTACCTTTTTGCATTCCCAGAATTTCCTAAGCCTGTGGATGAATGGAAGGAGATATGAGGGAGATTGGTCCAGCTTGATTCTAAATTTGCAAGAGCAGGGTTAATCAAATAGTGTCTTTGTTCTTAGGCAGATATTGGACCTACATTTCTTTAATGATTCGATAAACCTTCTTTAACAGTCAGAACCCTATAGTTTCAACTGCTGTAAAGTAGTTACAAATCATTTCAGTGCTGCATTTGATTTGTATAAAATCCCCCCTTTGTCATACTGACCATTTTAGTATGAATAACTTTTTAAACTTAGTTAATTTTTGCTTTAAAATGCAGTTGTCGAAGGACAACAAAAGTTGGTAAAAAGAATTACATTGAGTTCCTCAAGTACTGTATCAAAATGTTAGGCATACAACTTGACCTCCCATGACAGATTTCTAAAAACTTTCTACAATAGAATTGTTATTGGGTATACTTGGCAAATGGAAAGTAACTAAGATAATATCTTGTATCTTATGATAATGTATATAATTTGTGTGTATGTATACACAGCTTTTTTTCCCTTGTGGGGAACAATTTTTCTTAATACATTTGTTATAATAATTAGACATAATTACATATGAAGTTTTTTTGCAAATACTTGCATTGAGTAAAAATAGGTTCAACAGTTTGATTTATGGGTTACAAGTACATGAATATAATAATGCAGATCAAGATTACACATTATGATGGCATTTGTGTGCTGTTGGACTTTACCTACTTGCTGTTACCTCCAGGAGGAAGGGGCAATATTACCTTTCTTCTGAATTTTAAACACTGGCTTGTAGGTCATCTATTCTGTACTTGTAACTGCCTCTGTGATAGGGCACTAATTTTGAATTGGTAAAGATAATTTAGTTTGAATTTCTTTCCACATAGATAGGTATACCCAAAACATCACATCTTCGAATAATCTGGAAACACCTTTTGAAATGTTATTTAATCAGCCATTTGTTGAATTTGGTTTGGCTTTGCATTGCAACAGAATAATTCACACTATATACAGTATATAAAAATAATTAAATACTCCCATCTCAGTTTCTCACCCGAATATAGAAAACTGTGTAAATTTGGTTCTAGGAAAATGTCAACATGGATTTTCAGTTATTAACTGGATTTTGATTCTTTAAGTTCTAGCACTTGTTTTTGTACCTGTAACATTTTAATTATAAACATATATAGTTTAAGCCAAGCTGCTTAGTTTATAAGATTAACTATAACAATTCAGTTCTGATTCAGATTTAAATATTTTATAATTCAATAAGGAATTTTTCTTTATACTAGAAAAGAAAGTTGAGACTCTAGGGAGCTGTGCAATCGTGGTGCTAGAACTCAGGAAATATTAACGCGCAGTATTTGTGCAGCCTGAGGCTCCCAATACATCTGTGTAAAATTTATTTTGCTCAGCTTCTTATTGTCAGGGTTGGAAATTTTAAATTAGCCAAGTTTATTATGACAGTGCAGATTTTCCAGTGAACAGAACTGTTTGGGAAAACGAGATGATCAGATGTTGGTAATTTTAGATTTCTGCTTTTGGTCGTCACAAATCTAACAGAAAACCTGGAATATCCACTGACTTCAGGTATGGTAAAATAGGTTAGAAATAGAAACCACCTGGTGTTATTTGTTCAACTGATTTTTTTTTAAAAAGAATCAAACTGAAGACTGCAGGTGACTGTCTAAATTTGAGAGTTTAGATTAAGTGTACATTTTTTTCTAGTAGCTTTAAAGATCAGATTAAGATGTTAGATCTGTCATTAAGACATAGTTGAAACAAACTTAAATCTGAGACAATACTTCAGTAGCATTTCTTCCTGCATTTATTACTACTTTAACTTTTGAATCGTTTTTAATTTAACCAAGGATATGTCTCCTGAATAAGATATTTGTAGCTTATGATCCAACCTTAAGACATTTGAAACTTAAAATCCATTGTCTCCTAAATTTTGTCTTGAAGATACTTCATTTAATAATTAGCTATTGATATTTACAATCAGCAAAGTTTGAAATCCTATAGTAAAAAAAACTCTCCCTTTTTTGTAAAGGATTCTGGTGCAATTTCAAGTGTCCATTAATATTTGTTTTATTGGATATGTTCAAACAGGCTGTGTTTTTCACTAAATATCAACGTTGGGGAAAACCATTAATTGCTCATTTGAATATCCTCCGCTATATAAATGAAATGTAAGGTACGGTCTTTAGATTTGATTAGCTTCTTAGTGAAAGATTTGCCTGCATCCTATGAAAATAGTCCATTGTGTGAAGCTGAAGATAACTCCTTCCATTATTCACATTGGTAGAACTTAAGAGCTGTGCATCCACAGTAATTCCAAAAGAAATGATTTATATTTCACTTGTGTTGCCTTAATTTTGACACAAATAGCACAAACTGAACAATCTTGGCTGCCAAGTGGAACTTAGTTTACTGAATTTCTCTGAACATCATGTCCTTCATCTCGGCATGCTCATCCTTTCTTTGAGCTCACCACTAGTGGGGAAAAAAAATGGTGCTATACGACTCTGAATGGGTCACGTGACTGGTCATGCTGACTCCGAGATCATATCGGAATAATCTTGATATATGCAGATATTATACAAAACTTTACTACCAGTGTAATAATGATGAAAACAAATAAATAAAATCCTGCAGCCTTGCAAGGACGAGGTCAGCAATACTTCCCTGCATGGCATGGTGGAATGGGACATATCTCGTCGTGTGTAGCTATAGGAGCATGACAGTGTGTCCATGCTGGTCACTTTCTTTCCTTTGAAAAAAAATAATTAAACTGAAGCATTAGGTATTTAATATTTTTATGGGGCTGTTACATTACCTGCCACCTCTTGAACATGTTCAATTTTTATATACTGTTGTGCAGTCGAGGTTACATCACGTTGTCGTTCAGACTGAACCAAAGATGCCTCCAGCCATGATCTAATGCTGCTGTGAATTAAGCCTGCTTTCCAGTCCTTCAAGGCTACTGCAGGAGGTTTTAACAATTTGTTTTTTATTTTTGTACAATTTCTAACTGGTTTTGCTAGTAGCATTGATTCAATTAAGTTTAATTTGAAGATTCTCAATGAGCACTGTTGAACATTGATGTCTGGTAACTTTGCCCATGCAGTGGCTGTATCGAAGAAGCCCCATAGTGTGCCTCTCAGACCTAAGGGTTTCTTTAATCTGTATCCTAGAGACCAGCAGAAAATCTTTATACTAAAGATGTTTAATTATTTTTACCATTGTTGTTTGAACACTTGTTTCTTAATTTTACTCTGGACCTAGTAACTGCACTGGTTGTCAATCGCACTGAGAGAGCGAGAGAGTTGTGTTTCAGACTTTTGTAACAACACATGTATGACGGTTTTTGTACATTGAAATCAATTCTTTTCAGAATTTTTTGGATCTAGTTTCTAAGTTATTTTAGTGTTTTTTTTATATATGTTAAAGATGAGATGAGTTAACACTGTCACCAGCAGACTGATTTACCTACTGATGCTACAGTGATGCTGGGTTGATAGCTACCTGGTGTAGCTTGTGCCCAAAAAGTTTTTTTTTCCTTTTTATTAGTAACTGTTGAATAATGGCACCACAGTATATGTGAAGAACCCCCTTTCATTATGACTAGATCCTCCTTCCACATTTAAAATTTTACAATTACTATTAGTGTGATAATGTTGAAATGGGCATTTATAGTATGGTCGTAAGTCAAAACGTGGGGGGAGGGACTTTATAATAAAATGATCAGTGGGTCTGTGAGACATGGATTGTGGAACAATGTAGTAGTTTTAACACTATTGTTACATTTTAAAGCATTTACCCAATAAAATATTAAGATTAATACATAATTGGTCTCTATGTTGGTACACGGGATGAAATGAGTGTTTCACGTGCCTAAGTATATTATACTAGTTACAAGCAGATTCAAGAAGGATCTCATGATTGCAAAATATTGTGGGTTTTAGTGGATTAGAAATGCTTTTTATTTGATGGAATGGACTTTATTTTTAAAACCATGTTCAACAGTGGAGGTAGCAGGCACTGAAAGTATTTCCACTCATGTTGGGAGCGATACCACTTCATGTGACCAGTACCAGTGGATGCAAATGGGCTTGCAGCAAAGAGAGTCCACCCAGCAACGTTCTGTGAAGGGCATCCACCTACAAGCAGAACAACGTGAATTCCAGACCTGCAGAAACCTACACTGACTTTTTCTAAACTTGATCATTTGGTGGGGAGGGGGGAGGAAATCTATATGAATATTCAGTGAAATATGTGGGACGTTTTCTCCACAATGTTTTTTATCAATAAAAGCACATGTAAGTGTTGAAACAAATGACTTATTGTATTGAATGGTTTCAAAAGCTACATTTTACATGTATTCTTTCAAAACCTTTTTAACCTTTGCTGTTTTAAAATGATATGTTGCACAATCTAGCTCAATTGATCAGTTTGCCATGTTTTGTTTGTGCAAGTAGAGTTTGTAGGCTTCTGCTTAGGAAATGTATTACAACTAATATCTGCTGTGCTCTCCATTTGTTTTGAACATTTTCAATTATGTATCATTGGATGTCAATTGAGAAATAGATCTTATTTTCTCCCTACCTTGACTTGGAATCTCAGAATCACTGTTAACCAGACTAAGAGCAGATCTATCTTGAAGTTGATATTTAACCAAAGTCAAGTATATTTTTCCATAAATGGAAAATGAGAGATGTCAAATGTTTAAAGCAAAAGTAAGTTTTCTTTAATTTCTCATCTGCACTACTGCCTTTACGTTACAGCATCTTTGTCATTGTTGCCATCCAACCTTCTATGAAAAATGATGGATGTGTAACAGGTAATTTGTTTCAGATAGAGGATCTTCCAGTGGTGCACTTTTTGCCAGTGTCCAAAGAGGCCAATCCTTTTTGGGCCAGTTCTACATGTGAAGCTACCAAGTGTGATTGTGGATTGTTTGTTTTGGCATTGGTGTCTCTGCCAAGCCACTTGAGGCATTGGTCAGTGCAATGGTGTACATCTCAGATGTTGCCTTTTTCCTCTATCATCAGCTAGTGACTCCCAGGTGGTGATTGATAGAACATTTGAAACATAAAAATAGAGTGGGAGTAGATCTTTTGACCCTTCAAGTCTGCTCCACCATTCAATGCAATGATGGTTTACCACTAGCTAAATGTCATTTTCCCACTTTTTCTGCATTTCTAAAAATCTTCACACTTGTAGATCTCTCTTGAAGGTTTTAAGTAACCTGACCACCTCTGCTTCTATTGTAGAGAATTTTATCAGCTCATTGTTGAGTGAAGAAATGTTTCTTCATCTAAGTACTAAATGTGTCCCCTGAAATTTATGGACTTTCATGTCACACATCTAGGCATCCTTAAAGCAGAACTTTGATTGTTCTTCCTCACTACAGAGGAAGTCCTTGGGCATGTAACTGGCTTTCATATACAAACATAGCAACCTCATGAGTACTAAGTTGGTGAGGCCTCTTCTGGAGTACTACATGCAGTTCTGGTTGCCCTGCTATAGGATGGCTTTATTAAACTGGAGAGGGCTCAGAAAAGATTTACCAGGATATTGCTGGGGATGGAGGGTTTTAATTATTAAAATAGGCTGAGATTTTTTTCACTGGAGCCTGGGCCGTTGAGAGCCCTTTAAAGCGAGTTAAAATCTTGTAGAGAGTGAGGACTGCAGATGCTGGTGATCAGTCAAAAAGTGTGGCACTGGAAAAGCACAGCCAGTCAGGCAGCATCTGAGGAGCAGGAGAATCATCATTTTGAGCATAAGCTCTTCGTCATGAAATTGATTCCTGATGAAGAGCTTATGCTCCAAACATCAACTTTCCTGCTTCTTGGATGGTGCCTGACTGGCTGTGCTTTTCCAGTGCCATATTTTTTGACTGTAGAATCATGAGGGGCAAAGATAAAGTGAATTGCAAGGGTTTTTTTCCCTTTTGCTGGGGGAGTTCAAAATTTGAGGGCATAATTTTAAGGTGAGAAGAAAGTTTTAAAAAGGACATGAGGCATCTTTTTAAAATTCATTAATATATCCCTTTGAGAAACTGGTAATAGTATCTAGTGATTGAAAACAAATAAGACATCTGTAACTTGTTTCTTTGGAGACAGTGATGTTGAATATATTCAGGTTGATTTGAGTGCAGATGTATTAGTATCATTGTCCAGTAGTTACCTGAACAAAGAGTTACTGTTTTCCTGCAATTATAAGTTGAATGCCATGTTTGGGGGGAAAAAGAAATCAATGGGTTTCTCTGAAATAATGATTTTTATCACATGTATTTGACATCTTGGAGATATTTTAAGACCGTCATACTAAAAATTTATCATATGTAAAATCTGTTGTCAGATTTGAGGGGTATGAAGTATAATCCTTTGTAGATCTTGATGGATCATGCTGTAGTCAAAGGCTCTGAACTCTATACCTGCACTTAACAGCCTACATTCAGCCTGAAACCATCAGACATGCAATCCCAAGATTTTTAATAGCGATATGCAACTACTAAGACTTTTTTATCACTCTTATGCTCGTATTAGGAGTGCTAATACTTTAACTCCTACTGTCACTCCTGTCCACAATAAGTTACTGGTTTTAAAAATTTTTGTCTTGGTTTCCAAATTACTCTTTAGCCTTGACCATTCCTATTTCTCTAATCTCATTCAAATCAAAATCGGAGTTACCTGCTCTCATTTTGGCCTCTAGTGTGTCCCCAAATTTTTCAGGCCATAGTGTATTCAGCTCAGTTCAATAGATATGTTACTGGTGTCTATGACGGAGAGTTTAATGTAGATTACAGGAGCATCAAGAGCCAGGCTTTTATTTGAGAGTTGTCATAGTGTAAAAGGGGATTAGGAAGGCCATCAAGGTCATACTTTGAGGTTCAGAAAGGAAATGGAGACAATCTGAAATGAGCTATGTGTAGTCCACAACTATATGCATTACAGCTGGATAAAAAGTACAAGGAGTGATAGGAATTTGTACATGAGTTGACAAAGTGGTGGAAGATAGAGTATAGCAATATGAAAATCTCATTGCAACAACCAGGATATTTGTAAGACCAAAATTAGTGTATGTGTTTGGTCTCCATGTTTGAGGCAGCTTAGTGACAACCTATTAACAGCAATCAGTAAAAATTGAGCAGAGAACCTCCTTTATTCATTCTCAAATGCTTAAGAGGTGATATTAAAGAAACATTAGACTATTTGGGGGGGGGGGGGGGGGGGGCGGCTATGGAGAGACTGGTTTCTTCTAGCAGGGTTTGTTTGCCCCCTGTACCGCCTAAGTCTTCAATTAAGACGGCAGAGAAATTTCTTCTGTCACTTGAACAATTAGGATACGTAGAAACTCTGCTGTATATGCCTCCCCACCAAAGCTTTGGGAAGTGCATCATTCCTGAAAATATTAAACTAATCATTCTATTTGTAATTAGGGCTAAATATTGGCTGAAATTTGATGACAGTAACAAACAAAACAACACTTCAACATTTTATTAAACAATTTATAAACAAACGTAAATAAGCCAGAAAGTTGCAATGTTAGACAAAATGTTTCAGTTGGTAACTTCAATTTTATTATACAAGCAGAACTGTTTGTAACTTTAGAAAAGCAGCTTGAAAGAAATTTAGAAAACCTACACGTGGCACACTTCATTAGATAGCGTTGCCAAAATTGCAAAGAATTTGGTTGTTTTGCTCTTGTCAAAACTTAACTTGAATATCATTTTTCCCATTTTTTGAGGTATATCTGGAGTATACAAAACACAGCTGAGACATCCAAACATTTGAGAAAAGTTACAAAAGTTAGCCATGAATGAAAGATCAGCAGTCTCTCTCTCTCTCTCTCTCTCAAGAACTGACCATATTTACATTGGAAATACTGAAATGTTGAAATGTATAACAATACAAGTACATTCTTTTCTGGCACCTTTAGAATCATACAGATAGAAGCAGCAAAATGAAGTGATGAGAGAATAAATATCAATAGAGTAAAAGCATCATTGCACTTAGCTTACTTTCAATGTAGTCAGGTGACTTCAGGCAATGATTCAGCTCCCTGAGTTGAACTATCAATACTGCAGAATGGTTTGCAGATGTATTTTCAGGCAGCCAGAGGATTGTGAAAGGTTTAACAAATTCTACAAAAACTCGCAAAAGCTTTGGAAAATTTGGTGTCAAAGCTAGTTTGTACAGCTTCCCTACACTGCTTCCCTGTTTCCTCTCTGCTGTTCATCACATTTTTGCTACCAGTAATAAGGCCTGTTTATCAATAGTTTCAGCTGTGTAATGGGAGATCTTACTGTCTCTGGAATGTCTTCAGATGCTAAATTTAAATGCAATGCAAAATAATCCATTTTACAATACATTTTAAAAGCCTATTTATAAATAATTTATACATATTTTACTTGCTACTAAACTATGTCCCCACCTCACAACCCCAGGAGAAGTGTTGACTTTTCAATCAACCTATTTAATAACCCTTTTATGGTGTTGTATATGGTTGGTCAAGTTCTAATTGAATCTTATTGTGCAACTTGTAGCTTTAAGTATTATCAATGCTCAACTAAAACTAGGTTTGTAATGGTAAACTGAATAACATCTAAGGAGTTGGGTCTGGAGTGTTAGTTTAGTGCCCACATCCCATAATTTATTGATATGACTATCAAATTTACAGTAATCCCATGGTTTAAAATACTTTCATGCCCTTAAATTTGACTCATACAAGCACTATTCTCTAGCCAATAGACTGGGTGGTCTTCTTACTTTCATCTTTGCTTTTAGGAAACATCAGTCCAGTGAGAAACAGCAAGTGACTTTTAGCCATAGAGGATATCACTGTTAATCCAATCATCATCTTATTTGACATCATGCATCTACACTCTCCAGTGAGATCAATGAATAGTGATGGATGGCAAATGTTTTTTTTTCCCCTTCTGTTTCATGATATCTGGTTGAATCAGCTAATAGCACAGATCAGGCATCAGATTTGGGATTGTTAGGTTTGTAGAACTCCAGTAGAAACCACAATACAATCATCCACTAGGAGAAAATGTAATTATTTTATGCAACATATTGATAGATAGCTACCAATATTGCAGTATTAAACTTTTTCACTACAGTACTAGAATATGGTAGGTTTCAGGTGAATTGCTTTATCAATAGTCTGACTGATGTGCTTGGTTCTCCCATTTTGGAGTGAAGAGGAAATACATGACTCCACATTCCAATTTGCTTTCCACTGCTTTACCTGAGAAATGACAACTAACAAGTGTTGATAAATTGGAATGTCCAGGTTAGAATAGATGGAAGAGAAGAAAATGAAACAAACTTTGCTTCACATTTAAATCCAATTTCTACTTGCAAAAGATAAGCTTACAAATGAATAATCTACACTAATTAATAAAAATTTGTACACTTCCAAATGCATTCATTCTTTGAATATTGACAGATGTCCATATTTACTTTTCCCTCAATGACAATTCTAAATTGCACTCATTAGGAATCATGATATGTGGCTTTGGAAAGGAAGGGAGCTTAACTTATCTTCAAACTATTTCCAATGCTGAACTTGAATGTAGGATTTTCACAAGGACAAAACTACAGATCTTTAAAACTACTTGAAAGCTTTGAAATGGAAAATTACAGATAATAAGCAACCGGTTAGACGGAGGCTGCAGAACCAAAAATAAGTGATTGTAAGATATGGGACAAGGAACAGGGTTGACACAAGCCAACCAAATACTGTTTCACAGTGTTCTGCTTGTATGTATTAAAAGAAATACAAAATACCAAAACTGGGGAAAAAAAAACAAACCTCCCCAGAGTCAAGCTGAATATTTCTCTGTACATTATCACAGTAAAATATATTCTGGTTTCGTATAAGAACTTTTTTGACTTGCTAATAGGGGAAACATTTTTGGAATGTTTAATATGGTAGGAAATAGCTTTAGATTTTTTAACCTCATGTTATTCATGATGTTTTAATAGGATTGCCTTATACCACACAGCCAATCTTTACTTATATAACAAAAAGTGCTTTTGGTCAACTAGTTACATGCCACATAAACACTATTTCTTTTTATCACAAACACAAAGTACAAGTAACCATTAGAATTATTTCTTTAAGGCTAGATCTTAATACTTGACTCACGTTGCACAATAGGGAACATAATTACAAAGTTTTTATCTCTGACAAAGTCCACAACACAGATACATATGCACAAGTATCATTGCAACACCTACAGGCGTACATCAGCTGGAACTATATCTAAACCCAGCATACACCTAAAATTAACATAGTCTGGGAAATCGGATTAATTGGGCAAAAGGCAAAAATATCTTTGTTGGTTCTAAAAGTCTTTAGAATTGTACAGATGTAACTTAAGGGATTTAAGAATGGAGCAAAAATAAACAGTAAATAGTTGCTTTACATGGGCAGTATATCGTTATAATGCAAGTTTATGAGCGTTCATTTTTGGTTAAAGCTCTGTCACCTATAGAAAATACCAAGTGGAAACAGACTGTGAACCACACAGAGTAACAGCTATTACCAAGCAGTAATAAAGCACTGTCGGTTGAAGCCTGGGATCAACTTATTGGCCTAGCTTCCTATCTACTGTATGGTCAACACATCCACTCCTTTAAAAACAATGAAAACCTCAAAAAGATGAGATAGGCGTTCATACAGGTTGATTCAACATAGAACAATTCTGTAAGAGTGTTGTAAGTAATGTTGTGACATTGTTGTGACATTTTCATATAACGCATAAATAAACTAGCTTCCTCGTGTTGAGAGAAAAAAAATAACAGAATAATTTCCATTAGTTTCCTTGAACTCCATAACTTAATATTTCCAATTATTTGGATGGATTGCTCAATTATAGTTACTCAAAAGCTACTTCAGTGGAAACATATTAGATAACAGCACTTTTGTCAGAGACAATACGTGGGAAGGCAAAACAGAGCAAATAATCTGTGCCAACCTTTTCCTCTTCCTCTCACGACTGTTCACTTTCTATCGTGATAATTATCTTTTTTGAACTTGCTCATTTAAATCTGAAGTTGTAAAGAACATTCAGTTTCATTGTATTTGAAAAAGTACAAAATCATTTCAGATAAAGATCCCTTAAGGCCACTATTTTGCCACTGTTTGCAGCCTTTGTTTTAAATCTACCTTTCTAAATCTTCTGCCACCAGTTGAAAAAAAATCTAAATATTATACTTTGCCATGTAAGATCTGCTGCAACATTTCAAATTATTTTCTTCATTGGCAACTTGACCATATCTACCAAGTACTTGCAAGCAGGAGCAGCAGCATAGAAGAGAAGAGTAACCAACTTCCCATGCGTCACCGTCATCAACGTTTGATGTCCCGATGCCCAGACCCGATACCAGGAGCTATAAAAAGGGTCCGATATTGCTGGACAAAGCATGTTGTTCAGATTAACTTCTGTGACCTTAAAAATAAGATAAACACTCAATGTTATGTTTGCAAAGAAAAGCGCCATAGTTTTATTTTGTTGTAGGCTATAAGCAAGAGACAGAGAAAAAGCAATTTAATAAAACAATATGTTTGTAAGAGGAAGATTTTAGTTTCTATCCCCAAGTAGGAGTTATTTTAAAAGTACAAATTTGCAGAGTAGCAGAACCCTGCTTGAAGGATTTTATTTTTGATGATCAATTTTGACTGGGAATTTAGAGGAATAGCAAATCTAGAGAGTGCAGCTTTTCTTTAAAGAATTTTTCCTCTGTAATACGTTGTTAGTATATAGGTAATTTGGTTTTAGGTTTTATAACATTGAACTTTTTTCCCATCAGATTGGGAGATCTTATATTGTGGCTGGAACATTGTACTTGTTTTGATATTGTGTGGTGTATGAACTAGTGCTAAATTTGGAATAAATTATTCTGGGAGACAGGAAGAAAGATCCTGTTTGAAAAGTGAAGGAGGTGACTTTCTACGCCCTACTCAACAGATTGTGAGTTAGGCATCATTAACCAAGTCATCAGGAGATGATGAAGGGTCATTGGACCTGAAACATTAATTCTCATCTCTCTTCAGAGATGTTGCCAGACACGCTGAGCTTTTTCAACAACTGCTGTTTTTGTTTCGTCTGGAGGTAAGTCCATCTTGGAGAAACGTTTGAGAAGGAGACTCCATGTTGAGAGGGAGTGATCCAATTCTGGAAGGCAATTCTGTTTTACAGAGGAAATCTTGATTTATTTTGTTTGGCTGCGAGCAAAAAATAATTAACAACATAAAGTATTATTAATAATCCTGCTAATCACTTCATTAACCCTTGTTACAGGAAGAAAACATTCTGTATTCTAGATTAGCTCCACTGACTTCTGAAAAAAGATCCCATTGTTCAGATCTGGTGCATCTTAATTTTGGAAACCTTTGGTAAGTTGCAGATGCAGCAGATTCCAGGTAGGTGTTTACTTCCTCTTTCATGTCACTATGACAGTGGGCTTAACTCTCATGTTTAAGAAAGGAAGTTGCAAGTGCAAGCCCCATTCTAGAGATTCTTTTTTGCACTCGGTGATAAGTAATAAATATCCAACCAGTGATGCCCACATCACACATACTCTGGAGAAGGCAGTCATGAGTCGGTCATTACCGCTGCAGTCCTTGGTGTGTAGGGACAACGACACTATTGTTAGGAAGGGAGACAAAAAGGTGAATTGCTCACTGGGGAATTCCTTGCTTCTGAGCCACTTTCATTGCCACAGTTTTTATGTGAGTGGTCCAACGTATATGACCATTACCATCTGATCAATGGTAACCCCAACGATCCTGATATTGGGAGATTCAATGATGGTAATGCCACAGAATAGCAAGGGGCAATGAATAACTTTTATCATGTTGGAGAAAGTCATTGTCCAGCACTTGCATGGGATGAATGACCATAATCCTAGCTGACAGAGTGTATTACTCAGTAGTGCTACGCTGACAGCAGTGCTGCCTTTCAGATGAATCATTAAAATGACAGCCATCTGAAACGAGTTAAAATATCTCAAGGCATATTTCAAAGAAGAGCAGAGAAATTCTCTAAGGAGCGCCGGGCAATATCTATCCATTATCTCAAAAATGTATTTGCCTAGTCATTATTACATTGCTATTTCAGAACTCCGATGACTGATCATCAAGCTGAAATGTTTACCCTGTTTCTCTCTGCAAATGCCACCTGACCAGCTAGGTTTTTCCAGTTTTTTTTAATGCAAAACCTGTTTGCAGACTCAGCACTTTTCCTCATATTTCCCTCTCCAAGCTCCTGACCCTCAGCTTGAACTTGCATCCCCTCGTGACTGACCCTACAACTAAGGGAAACAATTGCTTCTTATCCCTCATAATCTTGTATACCTCAATCAGATTGTCCCTCAGTCTTCTCTACTTGAACGAAAATAACCTGAGCCTACCAAAACTTTTCTCATAACTTAAATTTTCCATCCCAGGTAGCATCCTGATGAATCTCTTCTGCACTCCCTCCAGTGCAATCACATCCTTCATCTAAGGTGGCAACCAGAACTGCACACACTACTATAGCTGTGGTCTCACCAAAGTTCTGTACAACTCCAAAATGACTTCCCTGCTTTTGTAGTTTATGTCTCAATTGATAAAGGCAAGTGTCCCATATGCTTTTTTCACCATCTTGCAAACATGCCCTTCTACCTTCAGATATCTATGGACAAACACTCCCATCTCTTTTCATGCTGTCATGCCTTTCATTAGAAATCTCTGTTGGGTATTCGATGTTACAGTTTTGGTTTCTAGATTTTCTTTACCTTTAAGATATTCTGCTGAGTGGTCCACAGATCCTAGATTTGTTTCATTCTTCTTTCAAATATTTCTTGTTCCTACTGGGTCATTGACAGGGCCCTTCATATCCTAATTGACCATGAGACATTAACTGAGACAAAATTCATTGTTCTTCTCTTCTAGTTTGCATTCTTTAGCAAAGGGCAACTGTTGAATTTTATGGGAACATTTTTTTCCCCTATTTTTGTCCCATAAATTAAATTGGAATAGAACTTAACCTTACAAGGCTTTTGCCCGTAGCCTCTGAAAATTTCTCATTTCCACATAAAACCAAGGGCTCTCACTGGGGAGTAGCCAACCCAGACTTACAACTTACCAAGCTAGAATGCAACTGGCTACAACATCAAGTGGTCTTCACAGAAGCACGAGTCAGGATTATGGCGCTTAACATGAAGCTAGTATCATCACTAAGCGGCCTTGCATTTACACAGCTAAATATAATTCCCTGGTCTTTCAAATGTTTGCAATGCCAATACGTCATTTCTGCTGCTATTTTTCCAGCTGCCATTTAGAGACTTTAAAAAATGATACTCATTTAAAATGAATCATAGCTAAAGACTGATGCATTAATGAGTTATGTTGAACACACAGAGATTCAAACATATTGAGATGTTCTAGAAAGAAACTACTGATTAGACTTTTCAGGATGCACCAATATACACAAATATATTTCTTTATAGTTACTACATATACACACTATAATTAATTTGTTGTTTATAGCAACAGGTTAGTGCATGCTTTCCACATAAATATGGATGCAATCCTAACTTTGTGACAGAATATTTACATTAAGCACCACAAAGATAGACAAGAATGCTCAGAGACAAAAAGAAACTGTACACTCTGCACTTAATTTTGCTGCCAACAGCAGCTCTGAAGTAAGCAAATTAGGAAAGCAAACAAAGTGAAGTACACAAAAGTATGATTGCCTGTGATAGTATTTTACAAAATTCATTCATGGAGTATCCCTGGCTAGGCCAGTATTTATTGCCTGTCCTTAATGGTCTTGGAACAGCAGGGCTCTCTTGCCCATTTCAGAGACAGGTACATAGCTGTAGATTTGGAGTTACATGTAGTAAGATTTAAGATTTTCTTAAATAAAACAAAGAACTGCAGATTTAAAAGGTAGATAAGTCATCACAACCTGATCAAGTATATCCAAAGATATTGTGGGAAGATAGAGAATAAGTTGCAGGCCCCTAACATAGATGTTTGTGAAGTGCCAGAGGACTGGAGGGTGGCTAATGTTGTGCTTTTGTTTAAGAAATGCTGCAAACAAAAGCCAGGAAACTATAGACCAGTGAGTCTGACATCAGTGGTGGATAAGGTTTTGGAGGGGAGTCTGAGAGACAGAATTTAAGTGCATTTGGAGGGGCAAGGACCGATTAGGTAGTCAGCAGTATTGTCTATGAGAAATCGTGTTTCACAAACTTCATTGAGTGTTTTGAAAACATGACCAAGAGGATAGAGAAGAGTAGGGTGGTAGACATTGTACAAGGACTTCAGTAAAGCCGTTGGCAAGGTTCTGCATGATTGACTGATTAGTAAAAGTTAGATCACATAGGATTCAGGAAGACCTTGCTGACTAGATACAAAATTGGTTTAACTGTAGGAGACACAGGGTGGTGGTAAAGGGTTGTTTCTCAGACTAGAAACCTGTCACCAGCGGTGTTCTGCAGGTAGCAGTGCTGGGTCCACCATTGTTTTTCATCTATTTAAATGATATTGATGAGAATATGGAAACATGGTTAGTAAGTTTGCAGATGACAACAACATTTGTGGTATAGTAAACAGCGATAGTGGTTATCTAAGATTACAAAGGAATCTAGATCAGCTGGGCCAATTAGCTAAGGAGTGGCAGAGAATTTAATTGAGATAAATGTGAGGCGTTGCACTTTGGTAAGTCAAACCAGAGCAAGATTTACACAATTAATGGTAGGGCATTGGGGAATGTTATCAAACAGAAAGACCTAGTAAGTGGTACCATTGAAAGTGGTGCCACAGGTAGACAGGATGGTGAAGAGGACTTTTGGTACGCTTGCCTTCGTTGGTCAGAGCAATGAATACAGGATTTGGGACGTCATGTTGCAGCTGTACAGGACGTTGATGAGGCCACTTTTGGAATACTGCATACAATTCTGGTCACCCTGCTATAGGAAGGATATTATTAAATTGGAAAGGGTGTACAAAAGATTTAAAGGAACATTACCAAGACCAGAGAGTTTGAGTTATAAGACCATAAGACATTGGAGTGGAAGTAAGGCCATTCGGCCCATCGAGTCCACTCCGCCATTCAATCATGGCTGATGGGCATTTCAACTCCACTTACCCGCAATCTCCCCATAGCCCTTAATTCCTTTTGACATCAAGAATTTATCAATCTCTGCCTTGAAGACATTTAGCGTTCCGGCCTCTACTGCACTCTGCGGCAATGAATTCCACAGGCCCACCACTCTCTGGCCGAAGAAATGTCTCCGCATTTCTGTTCTGAATTTACCCCCTCTAATTCTAAGGCTGTGTCCATGGGTCCTGATTTGGAGATGCCAGTGTTGGACTGGGGTGTACACAGTTAAAAATCACACAACACCAGGTTATAGTCCAACAGGTTTAATTGGAAGTACACTAGCTTTCGGAGCGACGCTCCTTCACCTCAATCACCTGATTGAGCGTCGCTCCGAAAGCTAGTGTGCTTCCAATTAAACCTGTTGGACTATAACCTGGTGTTGTGTGATTTTTAACTCTGTCCATGGGTCCTAGTCTCCTCGCCTAACGGAAACAATTTCCTAACGTCCACCCTTTCCAAGCCATGTATTATCTTGTAAGTTTCTATTAGATCTCCCCTTAATCTTCTAAACTCCAAATGAATACAATCCTAGGATCCTCAGCCGTTCCTCATATGTTAGACTTACCGTTCCAGGGATCATCCGTGTGAATCTCCGCTGGACACGCTCCAGTGCCAGTATGTCCTTCCTGAGGTGTGGGGACCAAAACTAGACACAGCACTCCAAATGGGGCCTAACCAGAGCTTTATAAAGTCTCAGTAGCACAACGGTGCTTTTATATTCCAACCCTCTTGAGATAAATGACAAGATTGCATTCGCTTTCTTAATCACGGACTCAACCTGCATGTTTACCTTTAGAGAATCCTCTACCAACAATCCCAGATCCCTTTGTACTTATAAGGAAATGCTGGATAGACTGAGACTTATTCCCTTAAGTGTAGGAGGTCAAGGGGTGACCTTGTGGAGGGGTTTAAGAAATCATGGAGATTTCATGAACATAGATAAGGTGAATAACAACAGTCTTTTCCCTGGGCTGGGGTAAGTTCAAAACTAGAGGGCATTGGTTGAAGATGAGGGGGAAAGATTAAAAAGGCACCTGAGGAGCAACATTTTCACACAGAGTGGTGTGTATATGGTAGAAGGCCTAGACGCAGATCCAGTTACAAAATTTAAAAGAAAGTTTGACAGATATGCGATAGGAAAGGTTTAAATAGATATGAGCCAAACACAGGCAAATGGGACTAGTTCAGTTTAGGAATCCAGGTCAGCATGGACAAGTTGGACTGAAGGATCTGTTTCCATGCCCTATGTCTATGAGATGCTGAAAATCAAACAAAAACAGAAATTGCTGAAGAAACTCAGCAGGTCTTGCAGGATCTGTGAACAGAAAGCAGAGTTAATGCTTCAGGTCTAGTTACCCTTCTTCATGAAGAAGGGGTCTTCAAGAAGGGTAATTGGACCTGAAATTTAATTCTGCTTTTCTCCACAGATGCTGCAAGATTTGCTAAGTTTCTCCAAAGATTCAGTCATCAGTGACCTAGGTGGCTTTTTACAATCAGCAAAGGTTTATACGATCAGATTCCAGATTTTATCCAGTTCAAATTTCACGACCTGCCATGGTGGGATGCAAGTTTCAGAACATAACTTGTGTTCCTGGACTACTGGATGGCCCAAACTGGCAAAAAGAATCCAAGATATTTCATTAAGGTTTAGCGCAACACCTGCTCTCCATATAAGATTCAATTCTCAGGAGTGGTCAGAAAATATTAACAAGGATTTTCTGTTGGCTAAATTCTCATTTGCTTTTAACTGTAATAGTGAAAGCTTGGGCCATTTGCCAACATTGTTTTTTTCCCCACACTTGGTCAATTTTGGTTCATTTTGGGACTTTAGACAAATAAAGGCCAACGCAATGCAAACAAAGAACTGCTTTGGATGAAATGTTAAACAAAACTCTATTCTGCTGAGTTTTAAAGGCTCCATGTCATTATCTGAAAAGCACAGTTGCAGTCTGACTATCATTCCACCCTCAGACTACAGCACCAGTAACTGGATATTGGTATTCCTGTTGTTCAAGAGACCTTGCTGTGTGAAAAATAGCTGCAACTATTTATCTACATGACACAAACTTTGAAGTAATTCATTCTGCGCAAGTCTAGGAGACATGTTAAGGTACTATATAAATGCAAATTTGTTCTTACTGCAAGGCTAGCTTAATATTTCAGGCATTTATTATTTGCAACTTGCCATGATTTTATAGTTTAGTGAAATGATGGTTATACTGCTACAATTATCCTCATTCAGTTTCCTTCATAAATATAGTAGGTCAGGAAATCTGCGCAAAATGAAGTTTTAAAAATATAACAATTGCATTTGAAAATAATTCCAACATTTTGCTTTTGGTTCAGTCAACTTTCTCAACTTATTATTTGGAGTGATATCTAGAATCAAGTTTACATGTAGCAGATGCGTGACTGAAGAACTCTACACAGTCATCACAATATCAAACTGATGCAGCTCATTATGGTCTGAATAATAAGATAATTAAATATTTAAGGAAAATATAATTAAATATGGCAGTGGGGACAAATAACATTGAAACAAAATGATCATCTCAAAACTCAATGCACGGGACAGAGGATACTAGTTTACCTCTAGTGTGTGACAAAGGAGACAGATCTACCACAAAAACTGAGAATTTAAATTAGTGGCTGATCTGGATGTAGGTTTGCTCACTGAGCTAGTGAGAGAGGGTCATGTCGTTTTGTGGCTAGTTGATGTTCACGTATCCTAGTGGCTAGTTTTTTGCCTGTTTGTCTAATGTAGTGTTTGTTACAGTTCTTGCACGGTATTTTGTAAATGACATTAGTTTTGCTTGCTGTCTGTATAGGGTCTTTCAAGCTGCTGTTTTAGTGTGTGGGTGAGTTTGTGGGCTACCATGATGCCAAGGGGTCTGAGTAGTCTGGCAGTCATTTCCGAGATGTCTTTGATGTAGGGGAAAGTGGCTAGGGTTTCTGGACGTGTTTTGTCTGCTTGTTTGGGTTTGTTGCTGAGAAATCGGTGGACAATGTTCATTAGGTACCCATTCTTTTTGAATGCTCAGTATAGGTGATTTTCCTCTGCTCTGTGTAGTTCCTCTGTGCTGCAGTGTGTGTTGGCTCGCTGAAATAATGTTCTGATGTAGCTTTGTTTGTGGGTGTTGGGATGATCATAGTTCAATATTTGGTCTGGAGGCCCACTAAAGATGTTACCTAGTACGGTGACGAAACATCTGGAAATGAACCTTCTAGCTCAGCGAGCAAACCTACATCCAGAACCTCAACCTGAGCTACAAATCTTCTCAAAACCTGATTAGTCGCTGATATTTTTAAAAAAGGTTGCAACTTACACAAGTAATGAAATGGTGAGGGCAGATGCACAAAAAGAACATTCCAAAATAAATCAGGTACAATAAACTTTCCAAGGAACATTCAGGTAGACAGAATGTCATTACATTAGCAAAATACGGAGGAAATTATTACCTGGGTAGAAGCGTCGTGGGGAGAAGCACAGGGACAAGAATGGACCACTTAGCCAGAACCAGTTTCACAATTTCATTAGATCACAGCAAGTCTAACTCCACATACTCCATATTCCTGTTCCACATCTCTTAACCAGAATCTAGCTCAGATTTGAAATTAACAATTGATCTAGCATTTGTTGTTATTCAAAACTTCGATCATGCTAGGCGTCTAGAAGCGTTTCCTGTTGTATAAGGCAACTAGTATCAGAAAGAATTAACAGATAACTTGCAATAAACTCAGCCATAAAGGATATGAAAGGACTGTACGTGGGGGGAGCTAACCAGTACTAACTTACATGTAGCCAAAAGGGTAATATTTACCTACTCAAGAGACCAGTGTCATTCAGCTATAATGCAACTATCTATTAAGCATTACCTAATAAATCTATCCTACTTATCAAGACAAAGCCTCTCTTCTGCTGAAGGCTTCACATGGGTGTCCTTTCCCAATGGATATCAGTAAATTCCTGTAAGAAGGATTGATGGCACTGAATCTACCCAAAGTATCTCAGATGGTTCCCATGGACACAAGCACAACATTTACCTTTTTCTAACTTCATTTCTGAAAGGTTTGGCACTAATATTTTGGCTATTGCACTCATCCTAGACTCCCCAATTTGGATCTATCAATCTAACTTATCGGCTCCTCTTAATACCTTGAAAACTTCAATCAAATCTCTTCTTAGCCTTCTAAACTCCATGGACTACAACCCCAATTATGTAATGTCATCTTGTAATTTCCTTTTGGAGCCCAGCTATCATTCTAGTAAGCAACACTCCCTTTGACAGTAGTGTGCTGTGGCAGAGTGGTAATGTCCCTCCCTATGAGCCAGTAGGTCAAGGTTCAAGTTCCACCTGTTCCAAAGGTTATCATAACATATCTCAATAGGTTGAGATAAAAGAACTACACTGTATGCCATCTAATATCTGATGCCAGAATAAAAGACAGGAGTTGTGGAGTGTAACTTCTACAATTTTGTATTCTGTTCCTGTGGACATAATAACCAACATGCCAAATGTCCTTTTGATCCTATTTTGGCCCTATCCATGGCATTTTGATGTAAATATAACTGAATCTTCAAGTCTCTTTGGACTTTCAATGTTTCTAGCTTTTCACAAAATGATAAAACTGAGTACTTTGTCAATTAAGTCTGCAGTGAAATCCAATTGCCACAGTTTTTTGGCAATTCACATTTACACTGCTCATGATACTGCTGAACATTGTATCATTGACACTATAGGCTTCTTTTTCATTATCCAAGTTGTTAACTAAGGAGGTGAATCATTGTGGATTAACAGAGATTCCACTGGGATACACATTGTACAGCTGTGACAATTAAAGCATCTGCCCAATAACTCTTCATTGATTCAGCAAATTTCTTTACCAGGTTAATAGTTTGTTTTTGATGTCATGTACAAACTCCTGCTGTGCTTTTCCGCACCACACTCTTGACTCTGATCTCCAGCATCTGCAGTCCTCACTTTCTCCTAGTCGACTTCATCAATTACCTTCTGGAAGGCTATATAAATATCACTCACACCCCATGCATTACATTATTCACCTCTTCCAAAAATTCACTTTCTTCATATGATTCACCATTTACCAGTTCCATGTAACCAGCTGAAAACCTTCAAGTCATGAACAAGAGATTTGGTAATAAAACTTTAGGCTAACGACTGTATTTTATTGTCTTCACTCATTTCACTTGTGTGCAATGTAAGGGAACTTTGGAAAATTATGCTAAACTTCCACTATTCTCTTATAACGACATGACATTCTCTTATAACAGTGGATGTTGCAAACATCCAAACATCCATAGGTTGTATCTTGCGTTTAATGGCATTGTTCATACCTAAAACGGACTCTGTAATTGTAGTATTTCAGAGCTAACAGAGCATATTAAAACTACATTATGATAGTGTAAAACTAGTAACATGCAACATTATATCCAAATGTCATAAAAAAACTGGATACTGCAGTTTTCACATATGGCCTTGTGCATTTCCAATTTCTCAGAAGGCAAAACTTACAACTCTTTAGCAAGATGAGGTCAGTGGGAAATTAAGAATATATTTTGCCTATTTTATAACTATGCAAGATCGATTTCCAGTCAGTTTCTATTTTTATTCTATTCATGTCATTATAAGAGAATAGTGCAAGTTTAGTATAATGTTCAATGTTCTGCAAAGTTACCTGAGATTGCATACAAGTGAGATGAGTGAAGACAATAAAATACAGTCATTACCTTAAAGTTTTATTACCAAATTTCTTATTCTTAACTTGAAGGTTTTCAGCTGGTTAAACAGAACTGGTAAATGGTGAATCATATGAAGAAAGTGAATTTTTGAAAAGAGGCAAATAGTGTGATGCATAGGGTTCGTGAATGTTATTTATATGGACACACAGAAGGCATTTGATGAAGTCTGCCATGTAGGAGTCTGTTGATGACATCAAAAGCAAACTACTGACCTGGTAAGGAAATTTGCTGAATCAATGAAGGGGTGTTGTGCTGGTACTTTAATTGCCTCAGACGCACGACTTGTATCCCAGTGGAATCTCCATTGATCCACAAATGTTCACCTCCTTTATTAACAGCTTGTAAGATAAGAAAGTTACAGGAAGCATTTATAAAGCAATAAAAGCATGTTGCTCTCACCTGTCCCACAGGCAGGAAGACCAACCATTTCTCATATCCTAACCCATTCCAAGGCCTGCTTTTGAGCTTCATGCTTTGCAGAGGAAAGACGTACAGCAATTTTCTCAATTAAAATTGATAGGAATAAAAATAAGTGCAAGATACTAAATAAAATTTGGATGTTACATAATCTTTCGAATTGAAAAGTTTGCCTGTGTTTTGTCATTTTGTACCACTATAGCAAATTATAGAAAATCTACAGGACGTTTTAAGTTATACAGTCTTTGACAACAACGGCATCTGAAAATTATTGTGTGGTTCTCGTATGCACAGTATTTGGACAGCAAATCTCAAAGAGCTATTGCTCCATACAATTTAACATTTAATAAACACTGTAACAATGAAGTAACATTCAATATTAAACAAATAAAATGTGTTTTGTCAGCAAGCAAATTTAAAACAGCAGCATGGAAATATTTACCTAGACCTGTTCATCAGTTAAAGGTTGAAGAACACATTTTATGTAATATTTATGCATAGATGTATACACATTAATTATGCATATTATCTCCTATTACATTGTTCCCAGGTATTGAAGGGTTCTGGATCATGTTATAGTTTAATTCTGCTGACAAGTCTGTGTATTTAAGGAAGCTGCTCAAATATTGCTCGGGAGTTTGGTCTAAACGGGTTCCAAAGTCAATTAGACTGTACGGGTGGAAAGTTTGAGGGAGGCTCCTCTCTGTTGGCTCAACAATCTTTCCAGTTTACACAAGGGTATCGACAGCAGGCATCCTTCCCCTTTTTGTCCATTTGGATTGTATCAAACAGCAATGAATCAGAAACAAAGTATAACTTCTGGAACAAAACTTTTACATCTAATCTCATCCTTTTAAAGCGTACTGTAAGTTTTTAATTTTATTATCAGAAGATTGATGATAGTATTACCCATGACAGGTATATAGTTTGCAACATGTTGCAGTACATGATTCAATGGGCTACGGATTATTTTTCAGTCAGCCAGTCCTTAATGTCATCGTTCAGGAAAATCTGGGAAAAAAAAATTCTCCCTGCATTGAGTCACACTCAGATTCCTCCAAAATCTTTTCACATCACACGCTTGTCCCTGTCAAATAGTACTGTCCAAGGTTTGGGGTTGACTGTTCCTAATTCTCCCCGTTTCCTCAACTCTCCTGTTGCTCTTTTCCCTTCCATCCGTAACATCATTAGAAAGAAATAGGCCATGCCTCTCTTCAGACATGCTTCACCAGTCAATAAGATCATTGATGAACTTCAACCTTCGATTTAAAAAGAGCAGATGTCTCCATGTCCTTCAATAACCATAAAGTCTATGCACCAAAAACCAGTGTCGTATTAAATTTGCTCAATAATGACGCACTCACAGCACGTGGGGGCAGAAGAGTCCATAAGATTCAAAATTCTCCAACTAAAAATTTTTTTCTTCGAAGTCCCAACTGACATCTTTTCCTGAGATTGTGACCAGTAATTTTACACCCCTCAGCCAGGGAAAGCATCCTCTAGCATCAACCATCACGTCCTTAAAGAATTTTATATCATTGAGTATACCTTCATTCTTTTAAACTCAAGGGAATTTGAAGGGCACATTTACTCACTTTGTTTGCCTTGCCCCACACAATCAATCTTTGCACTCCCCACACACAAGTTTATCCTTCCTTACTTAAGGAGCCAAAACTACACCCAGCACTCCAGGTCTGATCTCAAGGCCGTTATTCATTACGGCAAGACTTCTTATATTCCAATTTCTTTGTAGCTAAAGACTAATGTACCCTTTGCTCGCTAACATGCAAGTACAAATTTGTGATTTGTGTACAAAGACACCCAGGCCCTCTGAATACCAACACTTCCCAATCTCTTGCTTCTTAATAAGCATTCTGTTTTTCTATTACCTGTCAAAGTGGACAACTTCACATTTCTCCAAACTGCATTCCAACTGACAAGTCTATGCCCACTCATTTAAACCATCAATATATCTTTACAGACTTTGTACCCTTTTCAGAGCTTATTTTCCCAACTAACTTTTATAATCATCAGCACATTTAGAGGAATTACTTTTGATCCCCTCACCCAAGTCATCAAAACAGATTGTAAATAGATGTGACTCAGATACAATGCCTGCATTATCTCATGAGTTACAGTCAAACTGAAAATGACCTCTCTTCGGTTTAAAATACCTGTAGAGACCAATCACATGTCTAAAAACGTGAATTACCCAGTGACCTAGATAAAGAATCACATGACAAAATTCACATTTTAGGACTTTTACTGTAACAAACAAACTAAAATCAACACAAACAAAAATTTACTGAGTCCACTAACCTACAAATAAAAGTCCTTATCAACTTGGTTAAACAACTGAATATCCCATCCTATGTTCCTAATTGTTCCCCACCACACTCTGCAGAAATCTAATCTCGTGTTTACAAATTGCAATTTCCTGCCAGGTTTTTTGCAGGATCTCTTCTCCCTGCCTATCAGCAATCATTACAGTGTGTGTACACCTGTAGACTGTCAGCATCTCTTTCTTGTGCTCATGGACTTGACTGGTTATATTGCCCAGTAGATAGGCTGCATTTGTCACCATTTCAACAAGCAGTCAGTCAACGATATAATCTGTTCAGCCAGTTGTCTTTGTAAATGTCAGCCCTTGAGGAATATCAGTTGTGCTGCTTGTCAGGAAATCAATTCTTCTTAATTATAAATGTTTAATTAGATCTTTTCAGGTGGCAGAGCAACTATATAGCAATATCATAAATATTAACTAAATAATGCATTACTCATATCAACTGTATTAGTAACAGCTGTATGCATTCAGCAAACATTTTCCAAGGACATTTAAAATTCTAACAAAGAATAAAAATTTTGTCAAAAATTATTTTAAAACTTGTAATTTCTTTTTGTCCGACCAGGATAAAGATGAAATTCCGATATTAAAATGTCTTGAAGTACAGAAAGGAGGAAACAACATTGGTTGCATTCTGCTCTTAATTGCCATCCATTATTTAGTCAAAAATCATTCGAGGAGAGGACTAGACCTGATTTTGATGTTCTGACAAGCTTCCCACCACTCAATCCACACACTCTCTACAACAGTGGCGACATTGATAGATTATCAGGCTTCTATGTAATGTGGCTGCACTCCAGCAACTGTCTGCACCTCTCAAAAGCAAAGAAAAAGAGAGAGAGAGGGAAAACAAAACTATTCATCACATTTGGTTTGTTTTATAACAAAAACAAGAGCATAGGGAATGTCTTTGTTAGGCAAAGAATATGCTTGTGCTGAAAGTAAAAGGGTTCATCATACACCAAAATGTTGAAAAGTGAATAAAAAATGGCCCAAGTTTTCAAGTTTAGGGGAGACCAGTGTCTCACATTGCATTACTGATGTGCATCAGAAATTCCCAACATGTATACACCTGCAGCACCTAGGCAGGAAGTTCATGTTTCCAATTACCTTTTGCCATGTTCTAACTGTTCAGTGATTCCATTGACAGTGGTATCAGATGGTCAGAAGTACACAAACTTGGAAAATTGACAGCTGCATTTTAAAAAGGTCAATCAACTGAAGACAGATCTTAAGCAGTGTGTCATCAGTTCATGACACGAAAAAGGATATAGCTGTACTAAACGCATCCTGGACAACTGGCCTCCTTTTGCATTTATTATGACTGCATTACTCAAAAGCATTTTTAAGAAAGATCAAAATCTCATGCAATTTCTTGTGAGATGATATTATGGCTTTAAGAGGTGTATTGTCTTTTATTTAAAAAAGGACAATTGAGAAAGAGTTGCCGCATGGTCTGCTCCAAGCTAGTAAAAGTAAACAGCTTATGAGCCTTGGGGATTTTCTTTAAAAACAGATTGGAACAATAGAAGCAGCCTGAATGGGTGGAGTCAGGCTCCCACAGAACTAGGGTTTTCATTTAGCTTCCAACAGTTGTTGGGCTTTTGAAGTTGTCATGCATCTCTCTTGGCTACAGCTAAAAGCTCGAGTTCTGTCTCTTTGTCAGAATATCCTCCATGTTGTTTTCTCCTGGACTGGGGAAACATTGTATGTGAGATAATATATTTTACTGAATTTGCCTTTGCCAAGGGTGTGTTTATGAGATGATTTGGAATAGTTGGTGTTTAGTCGTTAAATAATCTATTATTCTATTAACTATTCCAACAGGCTATTCCAATTTTTCTTTCTTTTGTTTGTATTTTAACTCGAAGAAAGAATAAAAAGTGTGCTTTGCTTAAAGCTAAGGAGTTTGACCAACTAAATTACATCTGGAACAAAAGGACCTCACACATGCTTTTACTTATGAAAAAGTTAGCGTCTAGGCTATCTCCTTGATTGGTCTGGCCCATTATACTTGCTGAAAAGTAACCCATGGATATGCTGTAACAAAGTAAAATACTGAATGAAGGAAATGGCTGCAACTGCATTTTCCTGTATTAAACACTTTGGTTTTCAAATTTTAGCTGTGCAGGCTCAATAATTCAGAATCACAGAAATGTAATGACCCAGGGGAGACCATTTGGCCCATCACGTCTGTACCTTTTACATTACAAAGTGCCAATCTCCTGCCTTTTCTCAATATCTCTGCACACTATTTCTATTTAAATAATTATCTAATTCTCTCTCAAAAGCCCCACTCAACATTTCCAGGTGATGCATTTCAGATCCTAACTACTTAGCGTGGCCTCCCCTGGGTCATTACACTTCTGTGATTCTGAATTATTGAGCCTGCGCAGCTAAAATTTGAAAACCAAAGCATTTAAAACAGGAAAATGCAGTTGCAGTCATCTCCTTCATTCAGTATTTTACTTTGTTACAGCATATCCATGGGTTACTATCCACCTGATGAAGGAACAATGCTCCAAAAGCTAGTGTGCTTCCAACTAAACCTGTTGGACAATAACCTGGTGTTGTGCGATTTTTAACTAGTGTGGAAAAGTTTTTCTTTACATCATTCTTGCTTCTTTTGCACTTCACTTTAAATCTATCATCCCTTGTTCTTTTTGTTCTTTCCAAGTGGGAACAGCTTCTCCCTATTTTATCTCCCTCATGATTTTGAAAACCTTAAAATCTCCTGTCAGCCTTCTCTCCAAGGAGAACAGTCCCAACTTATTGAATCTATCCTTTGATTTACTGTGACAACAGATAAAATTATAAGACAAACAGTTGTACTGTTAAAAATAAACTCCTTTCATCTTCTATGAAGAAGTTATGATAATACTGCTTCCAAATAGCATTCATCGTTGCTGGCTTGAATGCAACAAAAGAAGAACAGTATAAATAGACAATGTGCATATTCTCTCAGATTTTTGTATTCCACTTCCCTCAGTGACCATTTCCATGAGGATACAATCCTCAAACACGTCTCAATCAATGAAATATCGTTGATATATAGTCAGCGCAGGAGCCAATTTTCTGGCAGCACAGTGCTACGAACAGTAATGTCAAAATGACTTGGTAATCTGTTTCTGAGATGACGATTGAAAGGTGATTATTGGTCAGGTCAGTAGGTATAACTCCCAAATCTTTTGAAGCAGGTCATAGGATTTTTTGAATAATCCACCTGAAAAGGTCTTTTCTTCATTAGTTCATTGGATAGCTGGTGCCTCTGCCAGCACAGCACTCCCTCAAGAACTAGAGGAGTGTCAGCCTGGACTATGTGCTGTAGTCTCACATGTGCCTTGCAGACTTGACTCTGAGACATGAGTACATTCTCATTTGATCAGGACAATAATGTGTTTATTTAGATAATGGAAAGCAACATGGACAATGAATAATTACAGTTAGAGACTGAGCAAATGACCATCTATTTCTTTGTTTCCCCCGCCTTTGCACGCTGGAGGAAAATTACATTACGATACAAGATCATGCTACAAAATTCTTGAAAAACTAAGTTAATTTAATACAGATGTATACATATGCTAACTGTTTCACATTTGTGTTGGGGAATTCGTTTTGAAAAATGTACTCACCAAGCCAAGGATCTGAAGAAAGGTAAAATGATAGAAGAAAAGAAGTCCTGTAGCAAGGAGGGCCCACCAAAAATCACCGAGTGGTTCGGGTTTGTACACACCTTTTAAAGCAAAAGAGAAGTTTGTTAAAAGTAAAATCAATCATTTCCTCAAAATGTTTCATTAGACTGTTCATTATGTGTGGCTTCTCATTGTAACAGATTTCAACCATTAGGCTGGTAATTCAAAACTTATCTAAAAGGGGCTCCCAGTGATGCCATTAGGCTTATTTAGCAGTTTCCTTTCCTAACAAACATTAGTGAACCAGATGGGTTTTTTCCAACAATCAGCAATGGTTACACTGAATTCAAATTCCCCCATCTGTCATGGCAGGCTTCAAACTCAGGTCCCCAGAACCTTTTCTGGGTCTCTGGATTAACAATCCAGCGATAATACCACTAGGCCATCACCTCCCCTAATTCAATTACCTGCTGTGACACTTAAAACTCCCTTCATTCAGACACAGCAGCAAATGGGCTCCAGAGCACAGAGGTTCTGGTGAAAGTGAAGGCAGACCTAGATCGAATTCAAAGCGAAGGAATTATAGCTGTTATTTGGACTTGAGACACAAGAACAAATTGTACTTTTGAAGATTTAAAAGAAACAAAATCTTTATTGCTCCAATGATTGTCAAGGAGGGGGTCAGAGGTTTCTTTAAAAGGACTGGAGAATTTTAATGAGTACATGAGGTCTGCTAGAAATTAAACAGACTAATCAGAAAGAAGAGAGTGGAGTTGAAATAAGAGTGGACAAAGTAACTGATGTAAAGGACAGCATGGCACAAAGAGCCAGATGTCTTGGCCTTGGAAACTAATGACTTAACAAAAAGAATCAAAAGGAGGAGCTATCACCTACTTCTCCAGAGGGAAACGGTTATTACTGTAGCTTTGGGAAGCAACACAATGCCAAATTGTGGTGTGCATTTTGCCAGATAGTGACAAAAACATGAGAGTTGTCCAAAGCACAGTAGATAATTCACTAAAGTTTTCAAGAGCAATAATAATTTCACAGATATGCATCATGCTATTGGACTGGTCACTGTTCCGTTTCAAGTACAACATTTGTGTTTTTTCTATTCCGGTCATAGAATTTATAGCAGGGACAGATTTTCTGATACTTTCAGATCCTTCAATTTTAAGCCAGCCTTAGAATCCATTTGCTCTGCTTTAATTGAAAAGGAGTTTCGTGACTTTGTTATTCTGTTAATAGCAATGTGAAGTAGTGATGGGATTTTTATGAGAATGATACTGGCTTGTAGAAATCATGCCTGATGCTTATTTTAAGATGTAAGCTGATGGCCATCTGCTTCAGGCATTAGTATCATCAGATTATCAGACACATTCAAATGTAGGCATATTCAGGCACCACGAGCTATAGCAGTGCACAGAATTTGGCTGTGAAAAGTAAATTTCAGAGGGCCTGGACAATGGACATTCTTCACCACCACCATTTGGGCTGACTCCTCGTCTTATTTTAAATTAAGTTTAAAAGATCTCTTTAGCAATCATCCTTTTTTTCCACAGGAAGAGTCAGCTAAAAGGACAGAATTTGCTATCATGCTACATTGTGGTGTTGAGTTATACCAGTTTACATCAACTTGCATCTGAGCTTCTTTAGAAATGGAGGCAATGCCTAGGTGGAATGAATCATTGCATCCTGACCACATGAATTTAACAGCTGTAATGCCACCCTGTTCAAATATAAAACAGAAGATACTTTAAACAGAGGTACATCAGTGTTAAATATTCTGAATCTAATGCAGCATTTTGCTCGGGTTCCATCGGATTCCCTTTTCACTCTCCCACAGAGACAACAATTTACTTCTCTCTCTAGGGAGAATTCCACGGAAAGTGGCACTAGGGAGAATCATGACCTTTTTAATTAGAGGGGAAAAAGTGAGAATGCTAACATTTGGAGCCTTTTTATTGAGTTAGAACCAAAATTCAGTGCCTCAATCCAAAGTCCTACTTCTCCCAGAGTTTGACTGCTAACTCACCCCATCTCAGTGCCCCTCTGACTTGTCGCACTAACAGCTAGGGCCACTGAGTATTTTGAGCAGGAAATAGAATTCATAGAGCCACAATTCCTAATAGTAACACTGGAACTGTTTTTAAGAAAAAGATATTCATGATCGGGATATGGGCATTATTAGAGGAGAAAGTGAGGACTGCAGATGCTGGAGATCAGAGCTGAAAATGTGTTGCTGGAAAAGCACAGCAGATCAGGCTGCTGCTGAAGGGCTTATGCCTGAAACATCAAATTTCCTGTTCCTTGGATGCTGCCTGATCTGCTGCGCTTTTCCAGCAACACATTTTCAGCTATGGACATTATTAACTAAGTTAACATTGTTTGCTACAGATGGTGGTGAACATCACTGAAAAGAAATGATTGAGACATAATTATTTACCAGGGCATTAAAGATAAAGAAGAGTAGCCTATTTGGTAATGGATGCCAGTAAGAGGAGACAAGAAAGAAGAAAATGAAGAGAAGGGGAAACAAGAGGTGAAAGGTAAGTAGGTCACCATGGAAAAGGGAGAAATGAATGATAGTGAAAACAAACAGGTAGCTGGCCATAATTTGAACGAGGTATGTCAGAGCAGAGGAAGAGGGTGGGTTGATAGAGAGGAAGAAGAATCTCAGCTTAACTCTCAAAGGAGACAAGTGGCATGTTGGATTGGAGAGGCGTGGGCAGGGATGGGAAGTTTATCTGGAAGAGAACTAACTGGAAAAGAAAACCACTATGTTAAAGGTGGATTAATGGGAAAGGTCATACATGTTCCTGTGAACTGGATAAAGAGGGATGCAGTACCTTGTAAATGGATAGGTGCATTATCAAATTCAGGAGAGTGATGAGAGGTATCTTTTGGTGAAACAATCATCTGGTAGTTCTGTTGAAAATTCAATTATTATCTCTCTTTACTCTCCACTAACATTGAAATACTGTTTATGATCAAAGTATGTAAAAACTAGAAATTATCATGGTGCAAAAAGAAGTTTCATACAATTTCGTCTCCTGAGATATTATCAATTTGACATCTTTAACATTTGAATATTTTGTACTTGCCTTACCTCAGGTGAACAATGTTATGTATACCTGCTGAATAAGTTCCAAAGTCTATTAACTACACATTTTCATATTCAGGGGTATGGGTATTTTGCCAGCTCTTCTGGAGCTGTGCCAGGTGATTTTAAACATATTGAACAGACTTGCTACTTCTCAAGGGCAAAACATAACATAAACAATGCACTTCAATACAACACAAGTAAAAACACTATTGTACCATCTTCTATCTCAGTAAGGTTTTGCGTGCTGCATTTGCAAACAATTCTTTTTGAGGTATTTTATTTAATTTATTTAGACTACACTTGCAGCCCATCTCTAGATTTATTTGGTCAAGGTGAGTTGGAGCTTATGACTTTTCATAAACCCAGCAGTGATGTGTCATGTAATGGAGAGAATATGATGAAGGCCAGGGCAATTTACAGGGACCAGATAACTCAAATGTTGTTCTTTCCAAAAAAAAGACATGGAAAATCTTGCCAGAGGATTCAGGATATCGGGTGGCTTGCTGTCTGTGATGCTTGATATGTTATTGGCAAATCTGCAATGATTTTGAAAGTCAAGACCAAGTGTGGTCTAACGATAAGATGAGGTTGAAGAAATAATTGGATAAGCTACATAAATTTTAATTCAATATTTATTTTGAAACCACAATTCTATTTTAATATATAGTATTTATAAAATCTATTGATTTTACATTATTTCTACTGAAATAGCAAAAGCATTTGAGTACTGGAGAAGTATATTTGGTGAGGTCATCTGAGCTGTTCTGCAGTATAACCAAAGAAGGGGAATGCAAAAATGAGGTACTACTGTATCACCTCTGGTGAGATGATGCAATTACAAGATGACAAGTTTTCAAAGGCCATTTGCAACGCAAATGGGGACATATGGATTAGAGTGGTGCTGGAAAAGCACAGCAGTTCAGGCAGCATCTGAGAAGCAGGAAAATCAACATTTCGGGCAGAAGCCCTTCATCAGGAATGGGGACATAGCAATTTATAATGGAAATAAATCTTACAACAAAAAAACAGAAAGAGGAAGAAAGATTTCATTGAAAATTAAATGTTATCTTGAGATTGTAAATACTGTTAGTATTGAATAGGCTGGTGTTCTTCACATTAAAAAGGAAAATGCCTAATGGAAGTCTTTACATTGCTATACTGGTTCGATATGGTACATATATAGGACATAAATGTGAAGACAATCAATAATAGGGGATGCAAGAGAAACCTCTTTATCCAGAAAATGATTAGAATGTAGAACTCAGTAGTAGGATTGTGGTTATATTTTCTCATGTCTTTGTAGAGCTGCAGACCTCTGTTGGATTGCTCCAAGCTTATGGGTAAATACTGCTGTGATTTACCACTGCCTGCTGAAGAATGGCTGACCACCAAACTGCCACAGTCTTGCTGCCTGCCATCAGGAACATTGGGAGGATTTATAGGTTGATCATCAACCAGTTGGCCGTGTTACTCAGTGTACTTTCAGTGGCCAACAAGTCCAGGCATGGGACTTGATCCCAGAACTGGCCCAAAGAGAGAGCTAATGTCACAAGCACTGTAACATAAAATCTCCTTTTGAAAAAGTAACTGAGGCAAACTGCATATATACACTTAAGGACAAAGCAAGAGGAGAGTTACATTTATGGATTTAGTTTAAAAAAAAGATGCTGGGTGGTTCATGTGTAGCATAAACACAAGGCGACCAACTGAAATAACTTTCTATATTGTACAATGTATGAGAAAACTTTTCTCACATTTCTACTTACAATAATGAATACAACAATTATTGCTCATCATTAAAAAGTTGGAGGTGAATCTTACAAGAAACTAAAAGTCATAAATTAAAGCATTAAAAAGCCATGCATTACATGTGTTTTGCAAACAAATTAAATTAAAAGAAGAATGTAAAAGGTTTCTAATGTGTGGAAATGCGAGCTACAATATAAACAAACTGCTTGTACCTTATGGTGCACTAACAATAGAAAACCTTCAAGAGCAAGTTTAAAACAGGATTCTCCCAACCCAACATCCGAGTGAAGAATTCTGACAAGTACCTACTCATCCTGTATTCAGCATGGCAATTTTTAAAGACAAATTAATCATGGGATAGAGGCAGTGAGCATTTATTGCCCAACTGTAATTGCTCTCAAAATAAGGTGATGGTGAACCCTTTCTTGAGCCCATTACATTAACTGGGTGCAGAGTACAATTGGGGAGTAACTTTCAGGATTTTGACTAAACATCTATGAAAAAAAGACAGCGTGAACTCAAATCATGAAACTCCAAAGAAAGTACCAACTTCAACTTGTGTGTAAAGTTGTCTATTTTTATGTTTTAACCAGAGAAGATAGGTTTGAATTCATAATGTAGTAAACTTTAATGGCAACACAATCTCACAGACATCAAATAGCATAAGCAGCAAGTGATACACAGTGATAAGTAATTCCGCAACAATATAAAAACAGGATAGGTTCCGCAGTCCTATGGCATCATGTCATGAAGGCTGGTGGATAATTAGACAATGGAAGAAAAGACTCCACAAATATCCCCGGCCTCAATCCCTGGGAAATCCATCATGTCCAGGACATTTCCAACAATCTTCAGCCACAGGTGCCAAGACCTCTCTAGAATTTAAAAGTTCACAGGACAATGTGATCGAAGTCTCCAAGATATTAATAGGAAAATGCAGGGCAGATAAACTATTCTTGGTTGGAGATTCTAGAACAAGCGGAAATAGCCTGGAATTAAGGCCAGACCATTCAGGAGAGATGTTTCAAAGCAGTTCTTAACATAAAGGGTGGTAGATATTTGGAACTCACTTCCACAAATGACAGTGGATGCTGTATTATTTTTAAATCAAGAGATTTTATTTTGTGTTCATCAAAGGGATCAAGGGATATGGACCAAAGACAGGTAAATAGAGTTAAGCCACAGATCAGCCATGATTTCAGTGAATGGCGGGGTGGGCTTAAAGGCTGTATGCTCTAGAACCTGCCATGCTTCTAGCTACTTAAGGGTTTACAAAGAAATTCAAGTTGAATCGTTGGCTTTCCACATGCATACTTCACGTGGATAAATTATGAGTCTCAAATGCAACATTAACATTGTTTAATGGCGGATAGGAAATAATGCCCAATCACAATCAACAACCTCTTCTTATCAACCAAAAACAGTCCAGTCTGCCTAATGTGCACATGCAAGAAAATATGTAGAAAACACTTTGTAATCTTACTAGATATGCAAGATAGCTTACAAAGAAAGTGAAATGGCTACCTGTGAGCTAGCCAGCATTTGTGCAAATTAGGCTAATCAATTGTTGGATGATAGAGTTTATTACTTGCCTGCCATTGGTCCTGCACAAGTTTGTTATGAAAGAGAATAATTGTGTTTTTTTTAATCTGAAGAACTAAGACTCAACGTCCATGCCAAGATCTGTTATTCAAAAAAAACAGAAACCCAGAACAACGGTTCAGAGAAAAGCCTCCCCTGATGCCTACTTTACAGACACTGTTGGATATTCTGCTGCTTCACATAACGGGTCATGGTCTGATTACATGATCCATCAACAATAAGTTATTGTTATCCTGAATTAATCCATTTACAATTGTTGGAAGTACTTACAGCTCTAGTGGCTCTTCAAACTACTGCACATCACAAACACGTTACACAGAAAAGTTACAATTGTGAATTTAGACTTTTGAAATAAGACCATAAGAAATAGGAATGGAAGTAAGGCCATTCGGCCCATCAAGTCAACTCCACCATTCAATCATGGCTGATGGGCACTTCAATGCTACTCACCTGCACTCCCTCCATATTCCTTATTTCCTTGAGAGATTAAGAATTTATCAATCTTTGCCTTGAAGACATGTAACATCCCAGCCTCCACTGCAGTGAATTCCACAGGCCCACCACTCACTGCTGAAGAAATGTTTCATTTCCGTTCAAAATTGACCCCCTCTAATTCTAAGGCTGACCCATGAGGCCTAGTATCCCACCCTGACAAAAACAATTTCCCAGCATCCACCCTTTCTAAGCCATGCATTATCTTGTCAGTTTCTATTAGATCTCCCCTCAACCTTCTGAACTCTAACTCATACAATCCCAGGATCCTCAGCAGTTCATCATATGTTAGGCCTAAATGAGCACACCCTGATTGTTTACTCGTACATATACACAGGTTAATTTTGTCAGACCTTGAAATGCTTTAGTAGAATCATCAACCCACATATTTCACATCAAGTACAGAAAAATGTTTTTCACACCAGTTTTGTGATGAACACAGCTGCCCATGTCCTAACCTGCAGACAAAACTATACATCCAGGATCCAATACTTGCTGACCAAGACCAGTTTTAAGAAACAGAATTTTAAAATTCTCATCCGGATTTTAAAATTTCCAACCCCCAAATCATCAAACACCCATTCATTCATTTGGCTCTCCTTATTTCTGTAACCTTTTCCACCGTGCAACTGAAATCTCAGAGCTCTGCCAATTCTGGCCTATTTAGCAGGTCTTATTTTAAGCCCTTCATCATTGGCGGTCATGTCTTCAGTTGTTTAGGCCACAAACTCTGGAATTCCTTTGAACTCTCCACCACTTATCCTTTCTTAAACATGCTCCCTAAAACCTATGTTTTCGACCAAGCTTTTGGTCACTTGGCTTCATATATGTCCTTATGTTATTTGGTGATAAACTTCGGTTGATATCACAGGCACAGCATCTTGGGATATCTTACGATGTTAAAGCTACTGTGTAAATACACATTGTCCTTGTCATTAATATAAAATGGAGAAAAGTAAACATTACTGTACTGCAGAGAATCTATTTTGTTTATTTTACTTTTATCAACTTTTTATTGATGCAAACCGAGTTGAGGTTAGTGTTAGATGAACTTTGTACAGTTGTGTATTTCAAAAGAAAAGACAATGGCCATGCTAAATTGCCCATAGTGCTAGGTGCATTAGTCAGAGGGAAATGGGTCTGGGTGGGTTACTCTTCAGAGGGTTGGTGTGGACTGATTGGGCTGAAGGGCCTGTTTCCACACTGTAGGGAATCTAATCTAATCTAAATGCAGATGTTTGCTGTTGTGGACTGGCCTGGAGTACCATGCAACTTAATTACTAACCTAAGAAACAACGCACAATTCAACACAATGTTTTGTCATACATGGGCTGGCAGCTTGTTGGATTATGAGTCGGTCAACTGGGGAGGACCAGTGCTATGCGACCAACAACAGAGAATGTTAACAAGAAAATAAAAAAACAAAAGGAGGGAGAAAAGAGGGTTGACCGAGTTTGGCAGATGATTTTGGAAACTTCAGCACTAGCTGCTGTGTTTTTCTCTCTCTACTTTTACAACCAAATAAAGAATTGTTGAATGTTCTGAGAAAAGAATCCCAATGTATAAGAAATAAGTAAATAATTCTGGAAGTCAACTGAAACAGTTTGCATTCATTGGTGACTTCAGAATTAAATATGCAATCATGTCTATCCACCATTTGAAACTGTTTAACTGAACTGGTATGGAAGCTATTATGGCAGTAATGCAGTTACCTTAGTGTTGCAATGTATGCCTGGGATCACGTTACAGGTGTCCAGTAACAGATAATGGTAGTGCATTGTGATAGGTTAGTTAAATCACTGGAAGATGAGCTAATGCTGAAGATGATGGTGTTGTAATGTGATAGGTTAAGTGTGGCAGACGATGATTAGTTTAGAAAGACAAAGCAAGCCAGCATGATTGGCTATGCTAATGTGATCTGATTAGCGCGGGACCAACAAATCGTATAAAATGGAGGAGAACAAAGAAATTGTGGGGAGTCAGGGAAGACGTTTGCTAGCTCCCACAGCTTTGATTTTGCAAGATTAAAATTTAATTTTGTGAAGGATTTTCTGCACATCCTGGTAATTTTTTTTATAGAACATGGAGTGATTCTTCCACAACACTGGCAACTTTTTTTCTTTTTAATCTATTTCTTAACAGTGTCTGTTAGCCTCACATTCTCTCAGATAGGCTATGATCAAAGAAGATTGGAATATAATAAATCACAGTCATAATTACACTACCTCGGCATTTAGTTTTGTCATCCAAACAGCCCTCCACTTGTACCACCTCCATTCCCCTCCAAACATAATAAAGACAGAGTCCCCCTTGTCCTCATCTACCACCCCACCAGTCTTCACATCCAACGCATCATCCTTAACCACTTCCGACAACTCTAACTAGAACCCACCATCAAAAACATCTTCCCCTCCACACCCCTCCCTGCCTTCCACAAGGACCAGTCCCTTTGACAGTCTTTGGTTCATGTCATTCTCCCCACCAACCCCCCAGCCCCTTGGTACCTTCCCCTACAACCGGAAAAGATGCAAAACCTGTTAGCACATCACCTCCCTCACTTCCATGCGTGGCCCCAAACAGTCCTTCCAGGTGAGACAGAGGTTCACCTGTCTCTCCTCCAACCTAGTTTACTGTATCCAATGCTCCCATTGTGTCTTCTCTACAGGGAGACCAAACTTAATACAATGGACCGTTTCGTCAAGCATCTCAGTTGGGTGCGCAAGGGCCAACTTGAACTCCCAGTCACCGCCCATTTTGATTCACTTTCCCACACTCTTTCTGACATGACTATCCTTGACCTCCTCCATTGCCACAGCAAGTCAGACCTCAATTTGGAGGAACAACACCTCATCTTCCGTCTGGGCAGCCTACAGCCCAGTGGACTCAATGTAGAGTTCTCCAATTTCAAATAACCTCAGCCCCTCACCCTCCCTTCCATTCTTCTCATTGACCCTTCCTTCGAGCCATCAAGCGGATTCATTCCTCCCACCGACCAACCAGGTCATACTCTCTACCTGTCTGTCTCCACCTATGCCTACCTCACCATCCTACACCACCAACACCCCCCCCCCCCCCCCCCCCCCCCCCCCCCCCCCCCCCCCCCCCACTGCCCCCCCCCCCCTCCCTTTATCTACACCCACCCTCGGCCCTGAAGAAGACTTACATCCAAAATGTTGACTTTCCCATCTCTTGATGCCGCCTGATTTGCTGTGTTCTTCCAGCCTCCTGCCGGTCTACCCTGGATTCCAGAATCTGCAGGGTTTTTTTTGTCTCAAACCAAGTTTAGTTTTGTCCAGCTAAAGTTACAGCATTGATAATAAATTGTTTACATTTGTTTGAGTTATAAACCTGGAGCCCAAGATCTATTATATGTAGAGTCTGGTTAGGAACAATAAGGCAAGTTTTGCGAGTTAGTGAATATTTTAATTTCACTGGTGTTGCAAATCCAGTGATATTAAAGGTGATTTGGTTTGGCTTGCTTTTTGATGGTCATAACATTACAATAGTGTAAAGTTAATGGAAAGTTTAACATGAACCATTTGAAGTCCATCTCTAAAGCAACCAAAACTATACTGAAAGGGTACAGCATAAGATGCAAAGGATGGCTTTTATATAATGTTCAGGCTCAACATGAAAAGATCTTAAATTCCTTTGGCCAGTCATCTTACGTATTGATGCTTTAACTCCTGACTGATCCCAATTAACTTGTCAGGGTCAGGAGACGTTTGTGGCTAGTGATAACAATCACAGTATTCGTAATCCAGAACCCAGTTCTGGAAACATGGGTTTGAATCTCCCCTTGGCAGTTGGCAAAATTTGAATTAAATTTTTAAAAAATTTGGAATAAAAAACTAGACTAATGGCACTCATAATTACAGTGAATCATAGAATCTCTATCGTGCAGAAAGACATCATTCGGCCCATCGCTACTGTACTAATCCTCTGAACGGCATCCCACCCAGATCAAGACCCCATCTTATCCCTGTAGCCCTGCATTTGCCATAGCTAACCCATCCAACCTGCATAACCCCAGACAATATGGGACAATTTTGCATGATTTCCACTCACCTGAAGTGCATATCTTTGGACCATGGGAGGAAACTGCAGCACCCAGAGGAAACCTACACAGACATGGTGAGAATGTGCAAACAGAGTTGCCCAAAGCTGGAACCGAACCCAGGTCCCTAGTGCTGAGAAGCAGCAGTGCTAACCACCAAGCTCACTGTGGAGTGCTGTTTTAAGAAAAAATTGGTTCACTTAGATCTTTTGGGGAAAAAAAAGGGTCATCCTTCCCTAGTCTGGTGAAACTTTGCCTCCAGACCAGTGGTAATGCGGTTTACTATTACCTGCCCTCCAAGCAATTTGCAATGGGCCCAGTACAGTAGTACCTGAGGAAAAGAAAACTGTGCTGAAGCCAATGTGCCCTCCAAGTAATGCGGCTGTTCCAATCATTCATGCATAATTATCAGTGGTGGCACGGTAAGCACAGCATTCACTTCCAGTTCTGGACGTCACTGCCATACACAGGCCTCTGAGGCCTGAGCAGCCAGTAAGAATATCACAGGAGCACTGGCTGGAGCTCAGCAACAAGGGTCAAGAGCTATAAAGAAACAGAACAATCCAAAAGTGTAGCAGATGGCAGAGTGTGTACAACTGTCCAACATGGAGTCAAAGATACAAAGTAACTGTTCTGAAGTTAAAGCCTTTGTTTTGTTGGCGGTTTGTTTCAGATGTCCCTGGGAGAGGCACCAGATGAAGGGAAAGTGCACTTAGTGACTGCACAGAAATTAGCCAAAAAGGAAACCATTTGCAGCTGTAACAGCCTAAATATAAATGGGGTGCCTTGGCATGGAGATGGTAACACTTCACTGTAATTTGAATACTTATTATGTCATTGTAAGGATGAAAGTGGTTGCCTGTGCTTGAGGATATTTCTGTTTCCTGTAATGAATTCTTTCCAATGTTTCATTTAGTGTTCATGATGTCTGGTTCCTTGATTCATTGTGTTAAAAATTAACTGGCAGTTTCTTGTAAGTGCATGTATTAAACAACCAAAATAAAGTTAGGGTGTAATTGTTCAGGTTTCAGTCTGGGATCTAGTGTTAGGTTCAGCCTAATTAGAGGCAGGCGATAATGACTATCATATACAAGCAGCACCGTCCATCAGTGTGTTTATATATACACCTATAATATACACACACACACACACACACACACACACACACACACAAAAGGTCTCTGTGTACCTGTCTGAAGAGTTGATAGCAAAGTCAAAGTTTGCCCATTTTTATTTTAAAAGTCCACTCTTCACTAATCCAAGCCATCATCATTGCCTGTTCATTCACATGAACCTCACATCGCCCCTTCAGCATGGTCAACCTGTCCTAACCTGGCCCTATCTATGCCCATTACACAGAAACCCTGACTTTCAGACAACAATCCCCAGTCCAGCACCATTCCCCTGGGGCAGTGCTGATGTTCAGGATGTGAGAGAAATCCATCTCCCCACCGGTCATTCAGCAAATGGCAGCACAGGACAGCAACCCACATTGTGTGACACCTCACTGAGTTACTGACTGGTTTAACATCTCCCAATAAGATTAGTTGGAAAGTCATCATAAAAGCTATACATTTTTATCATCAAGATTCAGCAGAGGATTTTTATTTTGGGGGTCAAAAGTAACAAGAAAACATCAAAGGGGTGACAAAATCTGCACTGGATTGTGCTAGAAATGTGGCATTTTAAAATTCACTGCAGATGTTAATGAATTCCAAACCAGGTTCAGTATGAGAAATTGTTAGAAAGGGCCTTAAAATGAAACTAGAAGATTTTACTTCCTAAATTTATGTTACTCAATAGTTGGTCACATTGAAAAAATAGATGCAGCTTCTACAATATTTAAGAAAACAAATAGAATTCACATTCTGTACTACCCTCTGCACTCAACCCTGGTTAATAAATCTTAAAATGACCTGCATACTTCTCTCAATAAGGTCACTTTGGTAATTAGTGTTAGTTGGTGTATAACTCAGGTGCAAGAACTAGAGAAAGGAGTAGACGTTAGGCTGAAGTTCATCAGATTTCTTTGCTACAAACTTGCAACCCCAATTGGAAAATTGCTGTCACTTTCCACTTTGCCAAAAAGAGAAATGCTCAGAAAAGAAGGAATGTTGGCAGAAATGCCACCTTAAACAGGGCCAATGGAGAGATGGCAGATAGATCAGGTTATATCAGAGGTGCTGTGTTTGTGCCCAGCACAATGCTTACACCCACGGACTGTAACACAAGTCTGGCTCTATGCAGAAGCACTACAAGTGGAAACTCTCAGTCCTTAAAGACATTGTGAGACAAATCAGATTCAAATGTTGTGGGGCTATGCAAACAACCATGGTAGCTTGTGGTTCGGGGGAGAGTGCTAACACCAATCCTCCTTTCTAAGTATGTTGAACCAACTTGTTCCAATGTGTCATGATACATTTCTGGCACGATGGGACTTGAACCTTGACCTTCTGGCCCAGAGGAACAGACCATGCCACTGTGCCACAAGAGCCAATATCAGGTTACACAGCCCCTTGGTGGAGCATTGTAGTAAAAAGAAACAAACCAAGACAGTCAATGGAAGCATATAGAACTGGAATGGAAATTCGTTAAATTAAATCAAGATAACAATATCTAGGGTGATGATGCACTTCAGCCCCTGTGGTGCCCACTGGTCTCTAAAAGCTGAGATAGCTCCAGAGGCAGTATCTGGTCACTAAGTCATCCTTTATTTACAAGTGGAGGTCCTTGACACTGATCCAGCTCTCTCTAAGCCAGCTCTGTCTGAACAGAACTCAAATTCTGTTCTTATCTGTCAGCCAAGGCTCCCTGATTAGGGCTATTAATCTGGTCCAATCAGGGAACTCATATTGTATGATGTCCACCAGGCTGACCTCAAAAACCTCTATTGGGCCACATGCCCTCTTGTTGGACACCCCAGTACAGACCTAACTGTGAAGGAGGGGCAGAGAGTCGGGTACTATTACCCCGTCGATAGTTTCCTGTCTGGACTTGTTGATGGCCAAGCCCAGGTGCAGGCTCATTAGGAGGCCCTTTGTTCTGCCTCCACCCCCACATCCCGCAGAACACATGCCTGTAAATTAGGAGTCTGGGCTTGAAGCACAACCAGAAATTTTAAAAAGAAACCCTAAAATGTGTCTGCAAACAAAATCATCTGACATAAATATGCAATAGCATTTCCACCAGGCCACAAAAATCAGCATCTGACATTTAGTAGATCACACCCAGTGATCTACTAAACCTTATCTTGGATGGAGCAGCACACTCCACCCCAAATCCCTAATGGAAAGATGAAGAACCTTCTTATAGAGTGCCCTCTACTGGTTGCTACCAACCAGTCCCTTATACAACACCAACAGCAGTCATAAGATATACATAAAGATTCATGAACTGCAGCACCAGATACATCACAATCATACTGACTGGCCACACACACACACACACACACACACACACACACACACACACACACACAAAGATGCCACTAAGCCCATACCTGTCAGTGTTGAGGCAGCTACCGGGAGACAGCCATAGAGCACTGTCTCCAGAAACAATAGAGCTTGACACAGAACTGTGTCATTAGATACTGGAATAGCAATGATTAACACACAAGCAAAGGTTTATTACAGTCAGTGGCAGAGATGGCCTTACAGTCTGCTTTTCAGGCATATTGCAAAACTGACCCATGGAAAAATGGGGAATTTGAGACACTGCATTGACAGCCACCTTATGAGGATCAATTTCATCAAACAGAAATCAGGTACTGGACTTGAGTTGATTGCCCACGTCTTATCATTTTAATTAATCTTTCCCCATTACTTCTCTCTCCCTTTCAGCATTGGCAAACACTGTCGATTTTTTTTCAAATATCTTTACAGCTTTTCCAAGGTCTGCACGAATATTAGCTTCCCTATTCCAACACTTCGATTTAATTCAACCTGTTAAAATTCACCCACACTGTTATTAATGCTCAAACTTGCATGCATAGCAAAACAGGGATACTAAACTGGTCACAGGAAGTAGCACATAAACACATGAAAGCATAAAAAAACAAGAACTACAGAAGGTCACTTGGCCCCTCAAGTCTACTGTTTCATTCAATAAGATCATGGTTGATCTCCCAGTTTAGTTGCACCTACCCATACCATCCGCATATTCTACAATTTGCTTAGTATTCAAAAAGTTTATCAATGTCTCATTTTATGTTAAGGAATGTTGTGCTCTGCGATAGCTAATGCCAAATTTTCATTGTCTTCTAGTGAAGACACTCTTCTTTATCTCACTCTAAAGTGCTCAGCCCCTTTATTGTGCGACTGTCAGTTCTAGTCTTACCAACCAAGGAGACACCCTCTCAACATCTATCATATCAAGTCCCTCAAGAAATCACATCTTTCAATTAGATTACCTCTTATTTTATTCAATCTCCCTTTCCAGGAAATTCAACTTCGGAATCAGAGCAATGAATCTTTCTTGCACATTTTCCAGGGTATATATTAGAATCTCTGCTGTGTGAAAACAGGCCCTTCGGCCCAACAAACCCACACCGTAACGCCAAAGTGTACATTCCCCTACATTTACCCCTGACTAATGCACCTAACCTACATATCCCTGAACACTATGGGCAATTTAGCATGGCCAATTCACCTGACCTGCACATCTTTGGACTGTGGGAGGAAACCTGAGCACCTGCAGGAAACCCATACAGACACAGGGAGAATGTGCAAACCCCACACAGGCACTCGCCTGAGCATGGAATCAAACCCGGTTCCCTGGTGCTATGAGGCAGCAGTGATAACCACTGAGCCACCATGTCACCCCTTCCATGGGTAAGGTGGCCAAAACTATACCCAGTATTCCAGATGTGCCTTGCCAAGGCCATAAACAACTGTGGTAAGATCACTTAACTGGGATACTCCAATCCTTTTGGAAGAAAATTTGTTTTCCTAATTCCTGGCTATATCCAAATGTTAACTTTCATGATCAAGGGCACCCAGATCATTCTGAATGCCAACATTTTCCAGACTCTTGCCATTTAAAAAATACTCTGCTGTCATACTTTACATACTAAAAGAATAATTTCATTTTTCTCCACATTATATACAAGAAAGTGGGCAGCAGTGTATATTCACCTAACCCATCTAAGTGATCTTCCACTCTTTGTACCCTATTCACATTGATTTGCTGGCTTAACTTAAAATTTTCAGCAATTTTGGGGTCACATCAGTTTCTTCCTCTTAGTTAAAACCTAAAGAACTGCAGATGCTAGGAATCATAAGCAAAAACAGAAACTGATGGAAGAGTTCAGCAGATCCTGCAGCATCAGGGCAGAGAAATTAGAGTTAATATTTCAGGTCCCGTTCTAAGGAAGGATCAGTGAACCCGAAACTTTAACTCTGATTTCTCTCCACAGATGCTGCCAGACCTGCTGAGCTTTTCCAGCAATTTCTGTTTTGGTTCCTCCTTTAGTCATTGACACTGATTCTAAAAAACAGGCTCATGCATTGCTCCTTGCTGCATTTCATTAGTTAGTTTGTCAACCCAAAAATGAGCTCCTAGAGCTCATTGTTGAACACTGCTGCATGTCAAGCAGTGATAGAGGAGAGAGAAGACAGCAGTGGAGATCCAGCCAGGAACAGACTGGTGATTGGTTTGTGTAAAATTGTGACCAGTTGTCTACGCCAAAGGCAGTCAGCCTGACAGCACCAGTCTGACTGGTTTCTGGACAGCTGAACAGCTAGTGTGCATAAACAATACAAAGGCAGAAGGTGTCCAAACTGGATAAAGTAGTCAGTCTCTGACTCTATGCAGCCAAGTGGAGACAGTTATTTTGCCTCAGCAATGACTGTAAGCTGTTGTGTTTAACCATGTAAAAACTTTATGATTTGCATTCCAATCCCCCTGTGCAACCTGTGAAGTAGTAAAAGAATCCAGAGAGGAGAAGAGATTAGAGAACAGAAGGCCTTGGGAAGCAAAAACCAAAAAGGGGGAAAGCTCAGAAATATAAAATCCTGATGGGACTGGACAGGCCAGATACAGGAAGAATGTTCTTGATGTTGGCTAAGTCAAGACGTGGGTGTGCGGTCTAAGAATAAAGGGGTAAGCCATTCAGGATTGAGAGGAGGACGAAAGTCTTCACTCAGAGTTGTGAATCTGTGGAATTCTCTCCCACAGAAAGCTGTTGGGGCCCGTTCAAGAGGAAGGTGGGCCTTGCTGTTAAAGGGATCAAGGGTATGGACAGAAAGTGGGAGTACTGAAACTGAATGATCAGCCACGATCATATTGAGTGATGGTGCAGGCTTGAAGGGCCAAATGACCTACTCCTGCATCTATTTTCTATGTTTCTCAGTTGCTATGGAAGAACTCAACAAATATTGTTGACTGGTGCTATTGAACTGTGCTTCCACTGTATTTTTTCTATCGCCCCATAACATCAGTGTTGTGTTTAACTGTGTCTGTCTGTTTGAATAAACAAAGATTTTAAAAGGGAATTAGAGTTACAAGGTGATAGTTTATAGATTATAGTTTTGCTTGCCTTGACTGGAATCTACTTATTTGCAATAAACAATAGTCCCTGTTAAATACAGGAAGCTGGTTAGCTGTTTCTATTAACATAGGTCCAACAAAAAATAAAATAAGAAGGACTTTGAGTACTTTGATTGAATTCATTAATTTTTGTGGTGACCCCAGGAGTAGTTGCATTTGAGAATCCAAGCCTTTTCCGAAGTGGGTTTGTAGCAAATGATCATTTTATCAAGGTATAGCAGTTATCCACCATCGTTAATATAACAGATTGAATGTAGATTTTCACTAAATATGACAATACAAAAAAAAACAAAGTATGTCCTGACTTTTTAGCACACTCAACCTGTACCTCCCACAAATCCAATGATCCACAATGTGGTTGACTGTGCACCAACCATTTAAAACTTCCTGTGACCACATTCTACATTAAATTCAATAATTCGCAGAAGAAATCAAGCAAAACTCCAAAAATATTCTTACCCCCTCACATCTTGGACTGTTCAACCCCAGTTTACTGCCTCTCTCTGACAACTATCCCCCACAAACTCCATAATAATGATTATATATCAATTTACAACAATCATGATTCCCCACCTCTCTAACTTGCACTTCTGATTGCAATGTGAAATTAGTTGCTGGTGTTTAATGTTCTACAAATCAGAACTAGAGGGGATGAAAAGGAAAACTGCATCAGCCTGTTCTATTAATAACTTGGTTTAAATTAGACACCGCATACAATTAATGGATAAAGGAAATCCCTGAAGCTATAAAAAAAGTGGGATATATTTAAAGTTTGAACATAATAATTCCCACTGTAACTACTCCCATGAGTAATTCAAATTATTTTCAGAAGATTGTATCTCAGTGCAGCTTTGCAAATACCCAAGTCACGCTTATGTTAAAAGAAATAAAAGTCAAATAAATAAACATCAACCTGGAATGTGTGGGAGACATTTTAAAATTAAAGTGAATCTTGCTATCTGGAGCTTCTTCTGAAGTTTATAGATGCAGTATCCTAAACCACACACATCAGGAAGATAGTGCGAAATATACCCAGTATTGCTGGAGTAATATTTGAAGTGTGAACCATGCCCCTCATGGGCATATGAGAGGAACAAGAAAAAGATGTAAGGGCAGAAGTAGGCCATTCTGTCCATTGAGTCTATTGCACCATTAAATGAGTTAATAGTCAACCTGCTCTGTTTTTTTTAAATCCAGTAGCCCCAGCAGGGGTTCACCTGACCCATACAGTCAAACCTGATTGTGTCATAGCGTCATAGTCATAGAGATGTACAGCAAGAACAGACCCTTCACACATGCCAACACAAGGTTGGCAGTGATATCCTTGTTGCCACCAGCCTGCCAACTCAGAGATGAAGATTGTCTACTTGGCCGACAGCCTCTGACACTCTTGAAACCATATCGCAGCATGAATCACTGCCTCTAGGAAATGAAAGGGGGGTGGCTTAGGCAGAGAACAAAATCTAATCAGAAATAATGACAAACTATGGCCATTGACATTTTAGCAGGAGGTTGCAAAACAATTATTATACGTAACTTAATTTCTATCATAACATGCAGCCAGTTACAAACTACAAATTGCTGCTTCTTCCAAAATGTATGATATTCAGGTGGTAAACCATGATGTTAATATTTTCAAGTTGATTTTCTAGCCAGAGTGCAAAGTTATGCCTTTGCCATCCAGTCTTACACACGTTGAATATACAGTAACAGAATTTTCATACAAGATGACAGATTTCCTACAGTGTGGAAACTGGTCCTTCAGCACAACAAGTCCACACTGACCCTCCGAAGGGTAACCCACCCAGACACATTCCCCCTACCCTATATTTATTCCTGACTAATGCATTTAACCTACACATCCCTGTACACTATGGGCAATTTAGCATGGCTAATTCACCTAACCTGCACATCTTTGGACTGTGGGAGGAAACCAAGGTACCCGGAGGAAACCCACACAGTTATGGGGAGAATGTGCAAACACCATACAAATAGTCACCAAGGCTGACATCAAACCTCGGTCCCTGGCGCTGTGAAGCAGCAGTGCTAACTACTGAGCCACTATGCCATGCTTAGTGACAGTACAATTGAACACCTCTACATAACTGTCAAACATTACATAAATAAATGATATACATAGGTAATATGTAGATGATAACATGTTCACACAAACATAAAAACTGGGAAGTAAAAAGACAACAGGGTTTCAAAATCAATTCCAACTGCCTCATAAACAGAACAAAAACAAGCTTGCAATATGAAAGCAAGCATCTCAGAAAGCAGGTTACCAAAGTTTAAAGAGAATTCCCCTCAACAATGACTCTTTAAAATGCTAAAGGAAAATGTTAAAGGATTATGACTGGCTTTAAGCTTTTTACATTTCTTGGTATTCCCAATAAACTCAATGCTTTCACTTGGCATGGGAAAGATTAACTGAACACAACAGCACAAGGGAAGGTGCATTAATAAACTGGTAGAATAATGATCACCATGATATCCAATTTTAATTAATTGCTGTCAAATCCATTTCCTCACACTATTAGTCTCAGTACTTCCTGATTAGGTCATCAACATTTCCAAAAAATACTCCCTCCCCCACCCAAAATAAAAAGCATGCTGCATTAAGAAAAACAAGTTGATGTTAAAATGAACTGCAATTAAATTTAATTTGAAACTGGTTTAAAAAGAAACAGCAAAAATAAAAGGTGTTGATTACAACTCTGTCTTGAAATTACCCTTGCAACTATCAGTGCAGGGTTTAGTAATCTGTACAAACATCAAGCATTGCCTCCCACACAAATGTTCTTTTGAGTTTAATCACAAAGATGATTAAACATAATGCAATCTTTTAATATCCACTATTCAACTGCTCATAATCCATCGTTATATGAAGACTTTTTCTTTAGACTGCACCACCGAATAGGGATAGATCACTGAGTGGGACTAATTTGCAAGTACTTTCGAAGAGCCAGTACAGGTTCATTGAGCCAAATGGCCTCTTTCTTAATGTATTTTCCATGAGGAAGCCTTGGCTTAGTATTAGTGCATTCACTTCAGAGCTCAAAAACATAGGATACAAGTTTAGTTCAGTCAGTCAGACGTTTGGAGACTGAATTCTTGGTGACATCTTGCAGGGTGTTCACGACTGGTGGGTGTTGAGCCCTTACATATTCCATTGTATGTGTTACATACTAAAACACTAAAATGGGAGGAGTAGGCCACTCAGCCCTTCAAAACTGCTCCGTCATTCCACATGTTTATACCAATTATCCAAGTCAATACGCGGTTTTCACTTTCTCTCACTACACTTTTACCCTTTAGCACCAAGAACTATATCTAACTCCTGAAACAAAAACAGAAACTGCTGAAGAAACTCAGCAGGGTTGGCAGTATCTATGGAGAGGAAGCAAAGTTAACGTTTCAAGTGCAGTGACCTTACTAAAATGTTAACTCTTTCATTGCACAAAAGCTGCTAGACCTGCTGAGTTTCTCCAGCAATTTCTGCTTTTGTTTCAGATCAGCATTCGCAGTTCTTTGAATTTTTTTTCAAGGAATTAGATAAAAACCAATGTTTTGACCTCAACTACTTTCTGTGGCAGAGTATTCCACAGGGCACAGGAGTTGACAATCAAGAAAATTGTTCCTCTCTAATGGCCAGCACAAAAATGAATACAACCACATTGCAGCCTGTCAGATTGTTAACTGCACATAGAAACCTTCGTTGATTCCCTCCTAATGAAAAATATGAAGATTGGAAAAAACACAAAGCTTTAAGATGCTGGCCCATTTTCTGGCACCACACAAACGGAATGCATGAGAAATCCCATAAGTCATCTCCAGCACCACCCAAAATACTTTGGCTCCATAATATCATTTTTAAAAAATATATAGAACTGAAGGTTGGGAAACAAAATCATCACCAGAACTAGCAGCTTTGCCAGGTTCAATTCAACATGAGAAAAATGTTCCTTTAGTCAAAATGAAACTGAGAGAAAGCAAAAAAAAATGTAGTAGGAAGGATTCTTCCTGTTGCTACGCCAATTCTTTAGTCACGCATAATTCCTAAAACAAATGTGTAGTAGGCAGCTGACTGTGATGCAACATTTCATTTTTAAAAAGGGCATTTATGAGTTTCAAGTGTGCTTATGTCAGCAAATACTTTGCTGTTAAGGGAAAATACATGCTGAGGTCCTGCATATTGTCTTCTGTTCATAGCAATACAAGTGCTAATTACAAGATTAATTTCTTCTTTCCTCTATTCCCTCATGGGATGCCAGCTTTGCTGATTAGAGATAGGCAATGAACGCTGGTCAATCATCACTTGAACCAACTGGCTGCCAAGGCCACATGCTGTAAAATAATTGCAGGCTGAGGGATGACCTAATAGAAGTTTATAAAATCATGAAGGGCATGGATAAAATAAATTGACAAAGTCTCTTCCCTGGGATGGGGAAATCCTGAACTAGAGGGCATAGGTTTAGGGAGAGAGGGGAAAGATAAATAAGGGATTTAAGGGGCAACTTTTTCATGCAGAGGGTAGTGTGTGTATGGCACGAGCTGCCAGAGGAAGTGGTACATGCTGGTATAATTCCCGCATTTAAAAGGCATTTGGATGGGTATATGAATAGGAAGGATTTAAAGGGATATGGGCCCAAGTGCTGGCAAATGGGACTAGATTAGGTAAGTCTGGTCAACATGGACAAGCTGGACCGAAGGGTCTGTTTCCGTGCTGTACATCTCTATGACCCTGTTTGGGAATACAGACGAACATCGATTATCCAAATATCAATTATCCGAAAATTATCTGAAGGAGATCTCAAGGTCCCGACAAAAACATTACATCAAAGACATGTTTCCAACATTGATCGCGTCTTTTGTTTACATTGATTACAAGTGCTGCCGAGAACAATCCTGAACTGATGGAAGCACAGGCACCATCTCTACATCACTGACCTCCCATCCTCCCTCTCCCTACACTTTCCCTGGAGTTCTACACAGGTGTGTACCCTAAACCCACCTTCCTCAGATAATCTCTCCAACATTGTCCTGTAGAGGAACATGTGGACAGGATGGGGGGGGGGCGATGTTGGACAGGATTGGGGGGGTGGGAGGGTGATGTTGGACAGAATTGGGGGGGGGTGGGGGGGCGGTGTTGGACAGGATTGAGGGGCAGCCAGGGGGCGGTGTTGGACAGGATTGCGGTATAGACGGTGGGGGCGGGGGGGGGGGGGGGGGTAGAGCGATGTTGGACGGATTGGGGGGGGCGGGGGTGTGATGTTGGACAGGATTGGGCGGCAGCTGGGTGATGTTGGACAGGATTGGGGGTGGGGGGGGCAATGTTGGACAGGATTGGGGGTGGATGGGGGTGGTATTGGACAGGATTGGGGGCCAGGGGGGCGGTGTTGGACAGGATTGGGGGTGGGGGGTGGTGTTGGACAGGATTGGGGGGTTGTGCAGGGAGGGTGATGTTGGACAGGATTGGGAGGGCGATGTTGGACAGGATTGGGGGGACGGGCGGTGTTGGAGGGTTTGAGGGGGTGGTGTTGGACAGGATTGGAGGGTGGGTGGGGGGTTGGCTTTGGACAGGACCGGGTATGTGGGTGAGGCGGGGGGGGGGGGGGGGGGGGCGATGTTGGACAGGATTGGGGGGGTGGGTGGGTGGGGTTGGACAGGATTGGGGGGGCGATGTTAGACAGGATTGGGGGGACCGGTGGGGCAGGGGGGCGATGTTGGACAGGATTGGGGGGGCGGGGGAGGGCGATGTTGGACAGGATTGGGGGGGGGTGGGTGTGGGGGTGGTGTTGGACAGGATTGGGGGGTGGCGTTGGACAGGTTTGGGGGGTGGGGTGGTGTTGGACAGGATTGGAGGGCGATGTTGGACAGGATTGGGGGGGTGGTGTTGGACAGGATTGGGGGGTGGTGTTGGACAGGATTGTGGGGTGGTGTTGGACAGGATTGGAGGGCGATGTTGGACAGGATTGGGGGGATGGGCAGGAGGGTGGTGTTGGATAGGATTGGGGGGTGGAGGGGTAATGTTGGACAGGATTGAGGGGAGTGGGCGGGGGGTGGTGTTGGACAGGATTGGGGAGCGGGGGGTGGTATTGGACGGATTGGGGGGGCAGGTGGGGGGGCGATGTTGGACAGGATTGGAGGGCGATGTTGGACAGGATTGGGGGACGGGGGAGATTTTGGACAGGATTGGGGGGGTGAGGGGTAGTGTTGGACAGGATTGAGGGGAGTGGGCGGGGGGTGGTGTTGGACAGGATTGGGGAGCGGGGGGTGGTATTGGACAGATTGGGGGGGCAGGTGGGGGGCGATGTTGGACAGGATTGGAGCTGCGGGCGGGGGGGTGTTGGAGGGTTTGGGTGGTGGGGGCGCAGTGGGTCGATGTGGCGATGTTGGACAGGTTTAGGGGGTGGGTGGTGGGGTGATATTGGACAGGATTGGGGGGGCGGGCGGGGTGTTGGAGGGTTTGGGGGCAGTGGGGGCGATGTTGGACAGGATTGGGGGTTGAGCTGGGGGGGCGGTGTTTGACAGGATTGGGGTCGGGGGTGTTGGAGGGCTTGGGGGGTGTGGGGGCGAAGTTGGACAGTGTCGGGGGGGTGGTGTTAGACAGCGTTGGGGGGAACGAGGAAGGTGGACAGGATTGGGGGTGGACGGGGCGTGTTAGAGGGGGTTGAGGGGCACAGGGAGGGTGGTGTTGGAGGGTTTGTGGGGGGTGAGCGGGGGCTTGCATGCGGTGTGATGCTGCCTGATCTCCTGAACAGGGAGCAGACTTTACAGAAAACTTCGATCCCCAGAGGAAAAGCATTGAATCGATTTGCCAAATAATCAATTATCCGAACGAAATAATGCCCGTTCATCTCATTCGAATAATCGAGGCTCCTCTGTATAGATTCTAAAGTTAGTGAAATCTTTCTTGGATTTTAATTCTGTGAACAGGTCTACAAAGGGTCAGAAAGTCATTTTTCCAACAGGAACCTCAAAATGTCTTTACAGGAAAGAAAGCTTGCAACATAAGCTAAACTATCGTGGGTGTTTATGACACACTGAGAAACAAATGGCTAGGGCCAACAATGAGGTTTCAGTTAAGAAGTTAAAGATTCATATCAGCAAAACAGTAGTTAAGTCTGTAGTAGTCACTAATCTATCAGAGCTAGCAAAACAAAATGTTGAATTGTTTTAGAAGTTTAAGTAGATAGAGTTTTGTTCTAAGTTCAGTTAAGAAAATGCAATGAATTAGCTGATGAATAATGCGTGCAATTCTGGTCTCCTTCCTAGCAAAAAGATGTTGTGAAACTTGAAAGAGTTCAGAAAAGATTACAAGGATGTTCCCAGGGTGGGAGGATCTGAGCTACAGGGAGAGGCTGGACAGGCTGGGGCTGTTTTCCCTGGAGCATCAGAGGCTGAGGGGTGACCTCATTGAGGTTTACAAAATTATGAGGGGCATGGATAGGGTAAACAGGCAAAGTCTTTTCTCTGGGGTCAGGGAGTCTAGAACTAGAGGGCATAGGTTTAGGGTGAGTGGGGAAAGATATAAAAGAGACCTAAGGGGCAACTTTTTCACACAGAGGGTGGTATGGGTATGGAATGAGCTGCCAGAGGAAGTGGTGGAGGCTGGTACAATTGCAACATTTAAGAGGCATTTGGGTGGGTATATGAATAGGAAGGGTTTGGAGAGATATGGGCCGGGTATTGGCAGATGGGACTAGATTGGGTTGGGATATCTGATCGGCATGGACGGGTTGGACTGATGGGGCTGTTTCCATGCTGTACATCTCTATGACTCTATTGGAAATGCTTGCAACCTTGTCAGTTAAGTACAAAATTAATAAGTTAAGATAGAACTGATACGTCTTTAGAAATGAGTGACTGTAAAGGATATTGCTAGGAAAAAGGGTTGAACCACTCTTTTCAAGAATAGCTTCTTCCCTGTTGTAATTAGATTTCAGAATAGACCTCTCAAATTTCAAATTTAATGTTTTTTTTGGATTAGATTACTTATAGTGTGGAAACAGGCCCTTCGGCCCAACAAGTCCACACCGACCCTCTGAAAAGCAACCCACCCAGATCCATTCCTCTACATTTACCCATTCACCTAACACTACGGGTAATTTAGCACGGCCAATTCACCTAACCTGCACATCTTTGGTCTGTGGGAAAAACCAGAGTACCCGGAGGAAACCCACACACCAGATACTGGGAGAATGTGCAAACTCCACACAGACCAAGGTGGGAATTGAACCCAGGTCTCTGGTGCTGTGAGACAGCAGTGCTAACCATGTTTTGTGCACCTTCTCTGCTGCTGTAATGTTGTATTTCTCGCTTTGTTCTATTATCTGTATGCACATTGTATGGTATAATCTGCCGTACTGCACACCGAGCAAAACTTTTCAATGTACCTTGGTAATAAATCAAAATATTTGTGCTTAAGAGCTAAAATTGTCAAATTTGTACATTTTCACCCCTTTTGGAGTAATAAACTTTTGTGTTCTTTTCTTAGAAAAACATTGGCAGCCTCATATGAAGATGTCCAGTAACTGACCAATAATAATTAAATAGCAAGAATTAAAACTTATGGTCTGTCAAGCCAGATTTCACTTTTCATCAACTGTGATCTTAACTCTGAATAGTCAAAACTGGAACATAACAAATAAAGCATTATGAAGCGCTTTTTGAAAATAACAGATCAAAACTAGAAATACCTGGTCAATGAATCCTCTCAAACTGGACAACAATTGGAGACTTCCAGTTCACTTGTTTCAAATGTGAGGATGGGGGAACTAGCAATGATTATTGATCATGATTCAGGGACTGCTACCATGAAAGACATTGAAATCAAATCCAGCCACAGAGCATGGCCTCACCACAGTGGCCATTAACAACATGCCAACATTTTAATGTCTGGGCTCACATGTGAAAAATCACCTTGTAGATGAGGCACTTCAGTAACACTAAACCCAGAGGACAGCTGCCCCAACATTCGAAACGGATGTCATGCTGTGATTTACAGAGCTCGGCCTAAGGATTGGCCCACAAGGGTTGGACAGCTCTTGCCAAATGTTGCATCACCAGAGTACAGTTTGACACCATTTATTTCCTTGCATATTCCTTGATAGCTGGAACTTTATTCACAAACCAACTGGCCTGATGTGAAATGTGCCCTGCTTAGTGTTTCCACCATTTTCTCTTTTTATTGCAGATTCCCAACAACTGCAGGATTTTGCTATTGCTTCTACTGTGCCATTATTTACTGAGAATTTACTGCGCACTGATCCATCAAGATCACCTTGTAACCTGTTCTTTTTTTCAAAGTAACAAGGTGCATGACCCTTAATGTTGCTCTCTTTAAAGCAGCAAACTTCACTGCCATACCTGAGCACTTCCGGCTTTTTCCATTTTTATCTCAGATATCCAGCAGCTGCAACATTTTAGTTTCTGTGAACATCAATCCCCGCCTGTGACAGTGTGCACATTTTTAAGAATGGTTTCCTTGGCAAGTTATCAAATAATTTGATTTTCACATTACTGGCATTTTTCAACTTTCACCACAATGTTATTTGGCAAACAAACTGCAAAGTGCAAATGATATAAACTGCCAACCTGGCTCGGGGTTTCAGTTATTTAAATTTATGTTTTTGAACTTATTTCCTACTAGCTTTGGCAGGTCTATAAAGATAACTTTACAAAGGGGCCATTTAGCAATGAGGTAAAAGTTTTAACAAAAACATTCAAATGTAAAATCGCCTGACATTTGCAGGAATACAATTTTGATAGCTTCAGGGGATAGCTTCAGTCGAAACAAAATGCAGCCTGTTAATGTTAATTTCTGCAAGTCACCAGCAGATGGCCCCAGCTGACCATTAGTCAGTCAGATTTATAAATGGGTTAGTGCAGGGTTGCCGCCTACACGATGGCGATTAAATAGTGTCATGGACATTAGAGTGTCAATCAGCATGGAAAGAGACCCTTCAGTCCAACTCATCCACATCAACCAGACATCCCAAACTGATCTAGTCCCATTTTCCAGCATTTGGTCAATATCCCTCTCAAGCCTTTCTATTCACATACCCATCCAAATGCTTTTTAAATATTGTAATTATACCAGCCTCCATCACTTCCTTCCATACATGCACCATTCTCAGCATGAAAATTTTGCCCCTCAGGTCCTTTTCAAATCTTTCCCCCTCACCTTAGCCATGCCCTCTGGTTTTGGACTCCTACACCCTGGGTTAAAGACCTTGGCTATTCACCCTATCCATGCCCCACATGATTTTATAAACCTCTATAACTTCACCCCTCAGCCTCCAATTAGAAACATGGTCAGATGTGTTCTTCCATCAAATTCTCCTACCATCCCCCACTTGAATCACTCTACAATCCCCTTATGATGTTAACTCACATTGGGATAGGAATGCCTAAACTGTTATTTTAGCATGAGTTATAGATATTGAATATTTTAACATTAATTATATAAGTACAATCCTTATGCAGTGCTCAAAGTGAAGTGGCTAAGTGTTCACTAGCTCCAAATGAAATACTAACAGTGGTACAACTACAATGGTAAATGGTATCCTTTGTATCCAGCAAAGGGAGCAATTTTTATTTCTTCTCCAGACAAGACAGTGAAGCTAACATTAACAGATGTGGACTCCAGCCAAATACAAATTGTCAATTTTTATGGTTATGAATTGTTCAAACTGTTCAACACACAATTACTCGTTATTCTCTTAAAATCTCAATACAGACAAAAAAAGGGTGAAAAGCCTTTCCAAGGATGACACATGAATAAGGTGGTGTGAATCATAAAATTTCTACTCAATAAAACTGTTTTACTACATGTGAAGTCACAGAAAAGGTATGATGGTTACTAAATACTGGTTTACTTTCCATTCAAAATCTCTGAAAATGGATCTTTACTGCATTGTACAAGGTGCCCTCAAGAGTCATCAGGAGTCCTCAGGGAAAGCTACTGCTTCATACAGATTCAGTGATCCATGTGCTCTCACTAGGGTGATAGCGAAGAAGAATGGAAGAGACACAAGCAGAAGCTTAGGATTGCAGGCATTTGATTGGAGACACAAAGCAAGAGAGAGAGAGAGGAGAGAAGCATTGATAACCTCAAGACTGCCTCTAACATAGCACAGGACAAGAAATGGACTGCCCCCACATCCCTTCCACCACTGTCTCCTCCCCTGCCAGACTTGAATATTTCCAGCTTTTTGTAGTTTCACCCATTGAATAGAGTTAATATTAATGTTTGAAATAGCTAAATTTCCAGTCTCTTACTTGACTGCATCCAGTGAATGCTCCCTGACCATACGACCAGCCTCCTCATCAACTCCCCATTCTGTTCCAACATTGCACCTCAGCTGTACTCTCATTGAACCACCCACTAACCCACCATATTCCTATTCCTCACAAGCTTCTGGATCATCCATGGAGGCAGTTGAGAAATTTGATGCTGTGACCACTGTAGCTTTAAGAGGTGTGTTTTGTCCTGGTTTCTTTTATACAGAGACTGAAGTGTTGAGCAGACTACGAGAAGCTAACTGACTTGTGAGGCCTTGGGTGTTGTTTTTATAAAGTTGTAACAATAGAAGAAGCCTGAATGGGTGTGGTCAAGCAGGAGATTTTAAGTTTTAGCTTTCAGCTGTTAGTTGGGGGTCTTAATCTCCCGAGGTGGAAAACTAGGCTTTAATACAATGTACTGACTAATTCCATTCAAATGGTTTCAAAATAAAGTCAATTGAGCAACCAAATATTCCTCCTCTCCTGAAGGTACCAACTTATGCTGGGTCTGCCAACATTTCCCAGTATCTTGTCCAAGTTTCATTCCTTACGACTAAGTCTAGACTATCAACCAATTTGTTTGCTGAAAGAAACATTATAGGAGGGACCCAATTCTGTTCTCATCTGACACCTCAATATATTGTGTCAGATTGAGTTACTGGCTAGAGATCAGAATCAGAATTCCTTATTGGTTCTCCCTCCCTTGTACAGGATCAGTAAAACCAAAGTTTATTATTATTTCTTGAGGTCAATGAATTCACCATAAGCCAGTGATCAATCCTGTTACATTTTTGGTTTTAGTGTTTGCTTTTCCGCACTAGGCCAAGCATTTACTCAGCCAACAGCTACTGGTTGAGGCAATGTAGTAAAATGTGCAATAAATCAAATATTTAAACTGGCACAAGAGTTTGTCATTTGAAACATTTAAAAATCCAAAAGGCTTACCCCCTTTCTGCAACAGATAGATTGGAACAATGTATAATGTGATGTGTTGGATGTAGTAGACTTCCATCTCGAAGGGGAGCTGGGAAGATAACATACAAAATACTTGTGAAATAAACATGTATTCTTTATCTCCCCCATTCACTTACACCCTTCAGTTGTTATCAATTGATCAGATTACTAAGAGCTTCGCAAACAACTTGCTTTTGCCATGTCACATATCTGATGGAAGTGGTTCTGGTTAAAAAAAAGTGTTTAGTAAGTCTGACTATTTTCAAACATCCAACAGAAACAAGTCTTCAAGTTTTGATAAATGCAGTGTTAACCCAATGGTAGATCAGATACATTCGTCTTATAAAGGGAATCATTCCGTACATGGCGAGCTTTGTATCATCATGGGCATTGAGGGGAAATGTTTAAGGGAATGCTCAGCACTAATGAACCCACAGCATTAGCACAATGAATGTATGAAACATTCTAGGGGTTAAGCACCTTAATTTTATTCTGTGATGTTACGTGATAGAAAATGTAAAATGACAGACAGAATTCAACTTGAACTACGATAAGAAATGAGCTTCAACGTATATCAACATTACAGATTCTTCTAAAGCTTGAAAGGAACCATTGTTACAGAGAGGAATCGGTGTCATACAGTTCCAAGGTAAAACAACAACCGCTTAAAATCCAAATCCATAGACTAAAATTCAACAGGGTTACTGCAGGAATCTAGGTGTGTAACAGAACTACATTGAGAAATCAGTCTCTCCTTTAATTCATCTTCCTTTCCAGGTCTATTGTCATCTTTCTTTCTGAAGTCCAACTAACACTGAAATTTCCCTCCTGTTACAGTAATGGAAGCAGGGTTACTTTAGAATCCATTTTAACTGACAATTATCTTTATTACATGGAAATGGTGACGGTACAGGTGGTGGGCACCATGACATGGCTCTCATGGTTTAGGCAGTTCTGTTATTCAGGGACTTATCATGAAGCTCCTCTGCGCTGCCATTTCCTTCCCCTTTTCTTCTTCTGTTTTCTGCAGTGTTTGTTTTAAAACCCAGAGGGAGTGGAGGAAGTGAGTCCCAGACCAACGGCTGGCGCAGGGAGGCAAGTCCCAGACCAGAGGCCAGCGAGAGGAGGAGAGTCTTGGGGTGAGTCCCGGACTTTAGGCTGGCACAGGGGAGAAGAGGCCCACATGGACTGGAAGTGAGGCCTCAGGTCTTGGAAGGCCAATGTGGTCTGGAGACTTGGCCTGGTGCGGTCCGGAGGCACAGTGCTGGCACGGACTTGGTGAAATGGAGTGTAATTTGAGTAATCTCTAAAAACATTGAATTCTTATGCTGGACTTTTATTTATTATTCTTCCATTTCTGTACCTAGGTGTCCTGTACCTAAAAAGGCACCATAAGCAGCAACATTGCAAACTTTTCACTTCACTCATTTGAGTGCACATGACAATGAAGCTACTTCTAACTGAATATAGACTTCCTATTACAGCTGCAAATATTGGGATAGTTCTGTTTCTGAAACAGACATGCATTAAAAAAGGAAGAGAAGCATCAGGAATTTCCCATCCAGGCAACAAGAGAAGTCTATCTAATACTCAGGATCGTGCGCTGACAGGAGAGTTAGTAAATTGCGCGCCACAGCAGTCATTCTGGAGTTTGATTTAAACAGTATCTACTCCCAAAATATGGGCTTCACCTTTCAAAATCAGTCACTGTCTCATTGAGGGGCTGAATGGGCTACTCCTGCTCCTATGTTCCTCAGATTAGAGATCATGTAAATCAAATTACATCACCTTATTCTACCTGCAACTGCTCTGCAGCTCTCTCTACACTCATAATTACGTCGAAAACAAGAAATATACAAACCACCAACTCGGTTATCATTCTAAATTTTATAACAGCGTACTTATGGGGTTGTAGCTTGCGTAAATGTCCATAAAATTGTCCAGAAAAACACATAGCGGTTCAGTGGCATCTGCAGACACTGTCTGAAGCAAGAGCTGAGCAAGTAGCTAGAATTGTGATAAATTAAGATCATCACACAGGAAGTATATTGACAGTGTTAACATGTAATGTCCTCTGAACTAAAGCACTGTAGATCAAATCCTGCAGTTCCAATTTATTCAAATAGATGCACTCCGCATGTTCAGTGAGTGAAATCTACATTTGATACTTCAAAATTTACTCATGCAGACACAGAAACAAGCAAAGTAGTTAAAATAATAATCTTTAAAAAGTTTGATAGTTTGTGTGCTTTTGAGAGGGAACCTGATGTTTTTACACAGGGGTGATGATTCATCTACAAATATCATAAAAGTTTAAAAAAAGTAAAGGTATTTCCAGCATTTACAGCCTTCTTTGTGGTTTCTATCTCAGTTGCTGTATGCTCTTTCCCAGCTCACCACCACACTCTCAAGGGCAATCAGGGACATGTAATAAATGCTGCCAGAGATGTCAACAACCCACCAAAGAATTTTAAAACCAGTGCTCCTCTGAATTGTATCCATTAACTGTGGCACAGAAATAGCAGTCTCTCTTTAGTCAGAAGGTCAGGAGATGAAAGTTCCACTCCAGAGACTGGAGCGAATAACCTGGGACAACGTTTGAATACTGTACCTGGAAAAAGCCATACTGCCTGAGGTGCTACCTAATCTGGGTATCAGGAAAATCACACCCATGCCAACTGCACTGCCTTTCATGGAGAAGAATTCTACCAGCTCAATACACAGTGCATGGCCAAAGGAAGCCATTGACATTGACAGTTCACATTGTTGCTGCAGTGCTCATGCCCTAACACTCTCAACTGAGGTCAGGAGTAGCCCATCCGCCTTCTCAATGATAATCCAACAGCAATCTAATATGTGCAACATGTTAAACACTTTTAGGCGAGACTCTACCAGCTCCCTCCAAATCCGGGAGAAAGTCCCACCTTGAAAGAGCTGTTTGCCGAACAAATGGCCAGCAACACCATTGCCCTCCACAACCCTGACCTCCTACCCTGTTCCCAGGCCATTCCAAGCAGCACCAACCAGGAACAATGGCCACTGCTGAGACTGGAGTCTGTCTAGTCATGACCAGGAACCCAGTTAAGTCCTGGGTCAGGAGTCTCAGCGAGGACAGTGGAAGGAGAGCTGAAACTATTCTTGGACAGGGCTGCTGGGGACCTGACCCCACCACAAACATCTCTGCAACTAATGATGCCAGACCTCCAGTTTAATGAGTGCCTCCCCCAACCACTCAGACCAGTTAAAGGCCCTCAGTATGTCCATAGGGATATAGGTTGTCTGGCACGTCTTCGGTCCCCCATGGGATTATAAAAAGGTGGGGATACAGCAGGAAGGTTAACCACTGGTCCTTTTGTTAGAAGAAGTAATGTGCTCCCAAAGCTATAGGTTCAGCCCAGTGACACACCAGGTTAGCAAAGGGCCAAAAACCAGCAGCACAGCACAATGGCTCAGTGGTTTGCACAGCTGCCTCACAACTCCAGGGGTGTGTGTGTGTGTGTGTGTGAGAGTGTGAGTGTGTGTGAGAGTGTGAGTGTGAGTGTGAGAGAGAGAGAGAGAGAGAGAGAGAGAGAGTGAGAGAGTGTGTGTGTGTGTGTGTGTGTGTGTGTGTGTGTGTGTGTGTGAGAGAGAGAGAGAGAGAGAGAGAGAATGGTTTATTCTGGGTGCTCTGGTTTCCTTTCACACTCCAAAGATGTACAGGTTAAGTGTATTGGTCATACTAAATTTCCCATAAAGTGTCCAGGGATGTACAGGCTTGGTGGATTAGCCATGGGAAATGCAAGATTACAGGGATAGAGTAGCAGGATGGGTCTGGGGTGAGAAGGCTCAATGGCCCGCTTCCACACTGTTTGGGTTCTATGATTCTAACTCTTCTCCAAAGCTAATGTTATCAATTTCCAGTCAAACACAACTGTTGTATTTTACTGCAAATTAAATTTGCTTGAAAAATTATGTGGTCATACTTAGAATAACAAAACAATTATTTCACTTGGCAGCACAGGGAGCATTACAAACAAGAACTGCAATACAGTGGATTCTCTCCACTCATGTTCCTGGTTATGGTTTCAGTTAGTATTGAACACTAATCATCTTTAATTTACATGAACATCAAAAGATGATTAGCAATAGAGAGAGATAAAACAAGGACACCAATGTTGAACACAAACTGGAGGGGGAGGGAGGGTTAATAAGAATTAAAGGAGTGATTAGAAATGTGAACTTTAACCTGTTAAACAATAGCATTAGTCATTTTAATTAGTTATTAGCACTACAAATTTAATATCCAAATTAACACAAATCCAGCATTGCTCAGAGAAATCCTGATTGTATTTTCTATTATATGACTAAAACTAAAGTCTGTGGTTATATGTTACTACAGTGATAATACTTCAAAAAGTATTTCATTGGCCAATAAAAAGGTTTTGAATCTCAAGGATGTGAAGGGCGCTACAGCAATGCAGGATTATCCATCTTTTCTTTCACCTAGTTTAGGCAGTGGAGGCCTCAATTTATCCAAAAAAACAGCACCACTGACAGTGTAGTACTCCCTCAACACCGACCTGACGTGTGTCAAGATTGTAATGATCAAGTACTGGTGTCAGAATACTTTATTATTACTAACAAAGTAATAAAAACTCCTGTTGTATGAAGAATTTCTATCGTATATCACCTATTGTAAGTGGTCAAGGTCAGGTTTTCAACCTAGAGTGTTCAGGCACATTCTCAATTATAAAAATTCCCCCATTTGGTCTCTCTGTTTGATACCAGCACTCATTCAACGACAATGAAACCACAGACCAACAACAACAACAACAACACCACCAACATGATTTTCTGAAAATTAGGAGATTGCAAATAGAAAAGGGAAAACAAGGAAATGCATGTCTCATTCTTGTGGAAAAATCTTTTCTTGTTAAAATGAAGAAAGCATTAATTATAAAATAATGTTTGGAATTCCTACAATGGTTCAACCTCATAAAGAAGAAAACAAAAAGGAAAGAGAGACCTGGCATTCAATCGCAGTTTGTACCAGTGTGTTTGCACAACGTTAACAATGAATCTACAACTGGGCACAGCAATCCAGAGGTAGGGATTGCAATATTGGCTATAGTCCTCAACGCTCAATGCTGCCAACTGCAGTGCAGACATCAGGCAAGCAAAGGATAAGGTTCAGCTGTAATAGCTGAACAGCTTGTCCACACAAATGGTCCAGACTTAACATTAAGAGCTGCCTCTTGGACTAAGCTACTAGGTGAGTGCCTGGTGCCAGTTAACCACACGCACACAAAAAGGGAGACAGGAGAAAAGTGATACCAATAGAGGAAAAGGGGTAAAACAAGTATGTAGCGATCCTACGACTGGTAATTCAGACTGTAAACCCTGGCTCTCGTCCACCTTCCGACATTTTAAATAATTTGTGAACTGGTTTTCAAGTACCAGAGAAACAAGCCCCCTGACTGCAGACACACAGCCAAAAACTCCATGCCGAAATAAAACTATATACATAAATTATTTCTTCACAGGAAACATTGAGTTTTTTTGTGAAGTTTTATTTGCAGCTATTTCCTTCCTTTTCATGGAACATTGTTTTGCGCAAACACGAACAACTGACCTCAAGTTTGAGTGTCATTTTCACCTACTACAAAACAGGACAGTAATCACTTGGTAGTCCATGCGTGAGCCATAAGAGACGTACTGTCGGATCTTTTTTTCCTTGCACTCATCAAGACAAGAATTACCAGTGTAAATTTAATCAACAGGGAAACTAACCATGCTGTACTATGCAGTGCTGTTCACCATCAACAGGATGTTGACTTCAAGCTGAAAAGATGTCTATCGTGCGGTCTCAACGAATACAGTTCACCATAGCATGGATTTTACTTTACTACTCTGCTCAGCAGTTACACACATCTGATTTAAGATAATACCATTGCCCTCTTGACTCAGAGCAATGCAGAAGAATATCTGCACTTCATAACTCCGTATTCCTGCACACATTCCTGTTCATTGTGCTTGTTTCGGCTGGATAAGTTTTTAAAATCTGTTCCCAAGGACATTTAGAGTCATCGAGTTGTACAACATGGAAACAGACCCTTCGATCCAACTCGTCCATGCCAACCAGATATCCTAAATAAATTTACTCCGATTTGCCATAGCCCTCTAAATCCTTCCTATTCATATACACATCCAGATGCCTTTTAAAAGATGTAATTGTCCCAACTTCCACCACTCCCTCTGGCAGATCATTCCATACATGCACCATCCTCTGATGGAAAAGTCCCCGTTAGGTCCCCTTTGAATCTTTCCCCTCTCACCTTAACCCTAAGCCCTCTAGTTTTGGACTCCCCCACCCCTATCCATCCTCCGACCCCCCAACCCATCCATTCCTGCCCCCCCACCCACCCCACCGAGGATTTTATAAACCTCTGTAAGGTCACACTAGCCTCCGACACTCCAGGAAAACAGTCCCCGCCTATTCAGCCTCTCCCTATAGCTCAAATCCTCCAACACTGGCAACATCCCTAGAAATTTTTTCTGAATGCTTTCAAGTTTAACAACATCCTTCCTATGGGAGGGAGACCAGAATTGCATGCAATACTCCAAAAGTGGCCTAATCAATGTCATGGGCCGCAACATGACCTCCCAACTCCTATGCTCAATGCACTAACCAACAGTCAAGTATACCAAATGCCTTCTTCATCATGCTATCTACCTGCGACATCATTGCAAGGAACTATGAACCTGCAGTCCAAGGTCTCAGTGTTCAGCAACACTCCCCAGGACTTTACCATTAAGTGTATAAGTCCTGCCCTGATTTGACTTTCCAAAATGCAGCACCTCACAAACCTCCATCTCCAAGGCAGCAGAAGAGCTGTCAGAATATCCTCAACTTTTAACTTCCAGCACTACAGATGGGTTGGGTGAAGATCCACATCCTTCAGCCTCCAGATAAGCAATCTTGTATGTCAGGCAAGAAATATTAAAAGATAGTCTTCTTGCATATTTTCATGTCTTGATTTGGAGTTTATATTAACTTTACACTCATAATCTATACTTTTTTGACCTTCTGTGAACATGAGTTTCCAATAGTGAAGCTTAACTTAACATGGTGATTTTCAGGAATATATATCCATGTTAATCAAGGACCACCTATGTATGCATTTCAGCACCAGCCTGTGCAATACCACATATGTACATCCTATGGCTGATGGATCATTTCCAACATATTTCTTTGACTGCTTACAAAGGACTGGTACTAGACATGCACAACCAACCAGTTAATGCTTGCACAACTTAACAGTGTAGATGTAACTCTGAGATTGGACAGTATTTGCTAAATAATTCTGAGTGTGCTAATAATTATAATTATAACTAATGTAAAGTCATCAGTGTGACACTTGCAGCTTTAATCAATCTAGGCCCTGCTCTTTGTAGATACAATGAACATGCACAGACACTGCAACCGTTTCAGCTTAACAAGGTTGCAAGCTGTTCTCTGGCTCATTCCTCAGGGCAAGGCCTTGACCAGTCAGAATCAACCTGTCATCTGGACAAAGCATAGCAGTTAATTGTCAGTCATCATCTAATTGGCACATGCTCCACAATGACGCCTCCACCAGTCAGGATCCATTGGCTAACCAACCAATCAGCACACTCCTTGTACAGTACAAGATGTTTCCCTTGTATTTGTGAATTCTTGTGAATGTTCTGATGGAAGATGAAATACCCTAATAAAATGTATGTTTTCCCCCCTAAGCAATACATATGAATATTGGATCAACAGGGGATAATGCTTTACACAAAATTATATTAAATATTATATTTGTCTTCGCTTTCTGATCACATTGGTTATAGGAGTAATAGAGCTGCCGAAATTTTAGAAAATTGGGTTGAAATTCATTACATCTGATCAATGTCAATGTTGTTCCAATTCTCCAATCAACCATATTGGAGGCACTCACCCTGGGAAACTGCAAACAACTGATAGATGTATTGGATTTTTCACTACACATTTTAGTTGTAAACATGGTTTTATTGGCTAAGTTGTATAAACTAGACTTCCTGGGTACTTGTGCACCAGACTGCAAGTGAAAATGAGCATTGAAGGACAGATAGAGAGAATCAATTTTAATCAGCTATTCACAGGAGCTTCTTTCTTGGTCTGAATCACATTTCCAGAAACTTTTGACAATTGTCATAGTGCCACTAGCTTCAATCCCAAGGCATCCCACAGAACAGTAGCCTGAGAGATTCCAGCATGGCTGACACTTGCTCTGAAAATAAGCATCATCATGGAGAAAGGGAGAAACTCACTATTGTAAGGGAACCAGGAAGAGCAGTTCAGGCAAGAAGGGACAGACCGGAAGTTAAATTTATTCCATACTTCCACCATTAAAATTCACTAGTATGCCTCTTGTGTGAATTATGCTGAGACTTTTCCATTCCCACTGCTTGTAGACTTCTCGTGTTGTATACCACTTTCAATACAATCAATTCAGATATTAAAGTCTTAGAATATAGAACATAGAAAAATACAGCGCAGTACAGGCCCTTTGGCCCTCGATGTTGCACCGATCCAAGCCCACCTAACCTACACTAGCCCACTATCCTCCATATGCCTATCCAATGCCCGTTTAAATGCCCATAAAGAGGGAGAGTCCACCACTGTTACTGACAGGGCATTCCATGAACTCACGACTCACTGAGTAAAGAATCTACTCCTAACATCTGTCCTATACCTACCACCCCTTAATTTAAAGCTATGTCCCCTCGTAATAGCTGACTCCATATATGAAAAAGGTTCTCATTGTCTACCCTATCTAAACCCCTAATCATCTTGTACACCTCTATCAAATCACCCCAAACCTTCTTTTCTCCAATGAAAACAGCCCCATGTGCCTTAGCCTTTCCTCATACGATCTTCCTACCATACCAGGCAACATCCTCTGCACCCGTTCCAGTGCCTCCATATCCTTCCCATAGTATGGCGACCAAAACTGCACACAATATTCCAGATGTGGCCGCACCAGAGTCTTATACAACTGCAACATGACCTCAGGACTCTGGAACTCAATTCCTCTACCAATAAAAGCCAGTACACCATATGCCTTCTTCACAGCATTATTTATCTGGGTGGCAACTTTCAGAGATCTGTGTACATGGACACCAAGATCCCTCTGCTCATCCACACTACCAAGTATCCAACATTAGCCCAGTACCCCATCTTTTTGTTACTCTTACCAAAGTGAATCACTTCACACTTACCTACCTTGAACTCCATTTGCCACCTTTCTGCCCAGCTCTGCAGCTTATCTATATCCCGCTGTAACCTGCCACATCCTTCCTCACTGTCAACAACTCCACCGACTTTCGTATCATCCGCAAACTTGCTCACCCAACCTTCTAGCCCCTCCTCCAGGTCATTTATAAAAATGACAAACAGCAATGGTCCCAAAACAGATTCTTGCGGAACACCGTTAGTAACTGCACTCAAAGATGAACTTTTACCATCAACTACTACCCTCTGTCTTCTTCCAGCCAGCCAATTCCTAATCCAAACCTCTAACGCACCCTCATTGCCATACCTCCATATTTTTTTGCAGTAGCCTACCATGGGGAACCTTTTCAAATGCCTTACTAAAATCCAAATACACCACATCTACCGCTTTACCCTCATCCACCTCCTTAGTCACCTTCTCAAAGAATTCAATAAGGTTTGTGAGGCATGACCTGCCCTTCACAAAATGTTTCTTCTCAGAAACACTGCCGAGGACAGCCTCTGAACAAGGTCATTCCTCTAATTTCCAAACATTGTTTGGAGTCCCTGTTTCTGGAAGATGAAAAGTCACAACAGACTGTGGACCATGTGACCTCTTCACCCTATTTCGAGGCCACCTCCAGGCACCAACTCAACTGTAGAAGGTTCACTATTGCATGTCAGTAAGATCTCTATGAAACTGAAGTAGAACACAAGAGAGGACTGGAAAGTTCAAGCTACTCTGTGGATAACATATTTTTGCACGTTAGCTGGAAGGTGGATAAATGAGAGGTAATTGTCCAGAATCATTAGAATAAACTTTTAGTATGCCCACCCCAACCATATTCCTACCAAGATGAACTCCCTCCATATATTTAATATGGCAATGGTGTCCCAAAAGATACTGCACATGCAAGTAATGGCTACTTCCATATAAGCCACATTTTTTCTTGAAACAGTCCAGAAATCCTGCTCAGGACTGATGCCAAGAAAGCATGCATTTGGAATAGCAAAGAAAACCCAGGAATGTAATAATCAAGTTTGAACATCTTCTCATTTATTCCCAAATCAAGGCTTAACCATAAAGAAAAATCTGCCTAGAGCCTAGTTTTCAGAGATAAAGCAATCTTGTGGGGCTTTTTTGAGGTGGGAAATGTTGGCAGTAGATTTGAAGAGGAGAGAATAGTAACAAGTAAACAATATCAGCTAAGAGTGTCTCCTCCTCCTGCTCTAGCATTAATACCTGTGACATTCCCAACGATTGATTTGCCCCTCAATCATTCTCAATTCCTCATCATCTTTGCCACTTCCTCAAAAAACTCAGTTAAATTTGTGAGACAAGATCTTCCCTACACAAAACCATGCTGACTATCCCAAATTAATCACTTCTTTTCCAAATGCAAGTAAATCCTAATCCTCAAAATCTTCTCCAGTAATTTCCCTGCCATTGATGAAAGGATCCCTGGCTTAAAATTTCCTGAATTATCCCCGCTGTCCTTCTTATACAAAGGAACGTTGGCTATTCTCCAGTTTTCTGGGATCTTGCCTGTGGCTAAAGAGGAAACAAAGATCCCTGTCATAGCTCCTCCCTTGCCTCCTTCAAATTTCTGCAATAGATCCCATCAGGCCCTCGGGACTTACCTACTTTAATGTTTTCAGGATACCGAAAGACTATAGTCATTTAAATATTATGAACATTCTACTATCTCATTCAGTGGCAATCATTCAGTTATTTCCCTCAAAATAACAGTCAATTCAGCAGTCTAACTAGAGGAAGGGATGAATGACATCAAATTAGACAATAGCCAATAGGTGCAGGAGTAAGCCATTCTGCCCTTTGAGCTTGCACCACCATTCAGATTCTGTTCTGATGCAGAATCAAAATGCATCCGCTTAGAGATGTACAGCATGGAACCAGACCCTTCGGTGCGACTCGTCCATGCCGACCAAATATCCCAAACCAATCTAGTCCCACCTGCCAGCACCTGGCCCATATCCCTCCAAACCCTTCCTAGTCATATACCCATCCAGATGTCTTTTAAATATTGCCATTGTACCAGCCTCCACCACTTCCTCTGGCAGCTCATTCCATACACAAACCACCCTTTTTGTGAAAAAGTTGACCTTTAGATTTCTTTTATATCTTTCCCCTCTCACCCTAAACCTATGCCCTCTAGTTCTGGACTCCCCAACCCTAGAGGAAAGACTTTGTCTATTTATCCTACCCGGATCTCTGGCGCTGTGAGGCAGCACTGCTAACCACTGTGCCACCGTGCCACCTTGCTTTATAAGTATTATCCAACAAACATTAAAGATTAAATTACTGACTGCAAATAAGCAATCTCATTAACATATAAAGGGTTTTCCTTGTTCAAAATATGGACTATTTGAAGAAACATTACAACATGACTGATTACCCAATTTAAACTCAAGGTTATGTAGATGAATAGTGAAATAGGTCAATTATAAATGACCAGAGGGGTTCAAATATGACCCATGAAAATGTTAGTAAGTTAGTTGGAACAATGTGAAATCAGACAGAATTTTACAGAAGGTAAGAGAAAGAATAAGTTACCAGGTCATTCTGTTGAAGTGGACAGGGTGTACACTTCCAAACAGAAGCTGTTAGAACAAATCAATATGAAAAATGACTATTCAGGCCTGTGTCAGTTGGCTCATTCAGTGTAGAGTCAAGAGACACAGGAATCACATGACTTGAGCAATCCATCATCATTCTTTTACTTATAAATACAAAAGTATTTAATGTGTCCCATCACATCACCTGCTTATCATGGAGTGGGAGATATTCTTCCCCAGTAAAGCCATCACAGTAATACTGATGATGATCAGAATGTTGCACAACCGATCCTGCACAACTTCTAAATGATTCCTGAAGTTATTGAGGGAGATTACTAGAATGGCTGCAAGCTCTGTCAGAATCAAACTATGTAGAAAGAAGCCATTCAGTTCATCAGGTCTGCATTGGCCCTCTGAGCATTTTGACTTGGTATCAAATTCCTGCCATTACCCTGTAGCTCTCACATCATTTCCATTTAAAGAACCATCTAATCCTCTCTTAAATGCCTCACTTAAAAGCTTTGTCCACCATAATTTTAGGCATGGTGTTCCAAATTCTGACCACTTGATGTCTGAAACAGTCTTTTGTAAAGCTTTTTTGATGATCCTTTTATGAGCAGAAGCAGTTTCCGCCTATCTACTCTGTCCAGACCCCTCTTGATTTTGAGACCTTCTGTTAGGTCTCCCCTTAGCCTTCTCCCCACCAAAGAAACAAGTTCAAACTTGTCCAATTCATTCTCATAACTGAAATGCCTCATCTCCGGAACCATCCACATAAATTTCCTCAGCATGCTGTCCAATGTGTTGGCATCCTTCCTGAAGTGTAATACCCAGAACTACACAATACACTAGCTGAGGTCTAACTAACATCCTACATAGTTTCAGAATAATCTCTCTGCTCATGTCTCTCTCTCTCTCTCTCTCTCTCTCTCTGTGTACATTCAAATACACAGTCATGATCTATTCCCATGTTATACATGGACCATACTTTCAAGCCCTCAATATGAATGCTCTGACTGATGAAAGCAAATGCCTTCTTCACCATTCTGTCTATCTCTGACACTACTACGTACCTGCGCTTCCTCAATCTCCGATTGACAACACTCCCCAGAGACCTACCATTAACTATAAGTCCTGCCCTGGTTTGTCTTACCAAAATACCACACCTCACATTTATCTAAATTAAATGCCATCTGCCATTCGTCAGCCCACTGGCCCAGTTGATCAACAGACTATTGTATTCTTAGATTCAGTTCTTCACTGTTGACGATATCACCAATTTTGGTGCCATCTACAAACTCGTTTTGTACTGTATGAATCTATATGATGGACATGAAGTTTTGAAAATTCTTGAGTTTTTAGATCCTGAGGGTGTCATAATTTTTTGTGTGTATTCAAGAACAAGACTTATGTTGCCAGATTTCTGCATTTGTGATGAATGACTGACAGAACCACTAAGCAAGCATTTCATGTTATATCGATCTAATTTGGTCTTCATCTGTCTCCAGCCAATCTCCACACAATATGGGGTAGTTATCACATTATCATCCTCAGCTTCATCTTTCTTTTAACATTGGACAGCATTTTGTAAATGCTGAAAAGGCTCGACAACAATTCAAAAATGACATAAAGGCCACCTCCCATTCTTCTCAACCCAAATGAGTACAAGCCCATCTACTCAACATCTCCTCATAGGACATTCCCTCCATATCCTGGATCAACCCTTCTTAATTTCTGCTTCATCCTCCCAATGAATGACATTCTGCAGTTCCCTCAAGCCCACCAGTGCCACACAATCTTTTCCTTTAGTTCACAAAGCTGTGAATCTGAACTAGCTAACAGGAGTTGTAGTTTTGAAGCACTGGGATGAGGTAGCCTCCAATTGTCCCACAAGCTAACAAAGGGCTACGCCCCACCTTCCCACGCACACTGCCCCAAACAGAGTGACTGACAAAAGCAGTCCAGTACGATAACCCCAACCAGCAGAGAAATCAAGGATGTAGGCAATCAGGAAATGATTCATCTATGGATTTTAATGTGTTGTCTTTGTAAATTATTGATTTAGATTTAACTTTTAAGAAAGTATTAGCTACTACCTTACTTGAAGGAACCAATGTACACTCCCCATCGGTCATGCTGAGATAGTCACTTGCTACATGGACGGTGTTGCCAACAGGAAATAAAATGTCGTTGTGTTCTGTAATGATGCCAGAAGACACACACAGAAACATGGGGGGGGGGAAACGTCCCAAATTTCTCTTCTGCCACTTTTTAAAAAAATATTTTTAGAAAAGTCAGTTAATCCAAGGTATAATGAAAGAAAACCACACAGAGCTTTATACCATTCTTGGCAAGACAATTTCAGTTCTTGGTTCTCAAACAGCATGTGAACTGCAGCATTTTAACAGAAGAATCCTTTCAATGGACAATCAAAAGCCATCATAATGAGTTTTCTAATTCTATTATTTGCCAAGTGCCACAAACTTTCATTGTGAACACGATGAAATCATTGCCACTGAACAAAGAAACAGATACAACCAGGGACTTCACTTAGCAAATCACTGCTTTAGACTCCATTCAGTTGCAAATGGCCAATCTTGAAAATACTTGTAATTCAAAGAGATTGTTTTTGGTGTTGGTTGCAACTTGCTGAGCTTAATGTTAAGAGAATGGTAACAATATCCAAACAACCAGTCAAATTATTTATCAAGCATAAACAGAACTAAAGTACATTCTTACTGCAATATTCCCATTTAAACAAAACTTATCAAACATTACACACTTAATAGAGAGATTTGGTATTTATAAAGATTTTGTAAGCTTTGTTCATTTGATCACAGTCACATCCCTAAATTTAGAAGTAAACTCATGCCCCACCTCCAAGCTATAACAACTTTAAGCCTGTTGCTGGTTTGAATTGTTTAAATGAACACTAAATTATGGTATGTATGGAAGAAGAGAAGGGAATTCCTGAAATCATATCAAAAATTCCCATTTCAATCAATAATCTTGATAAAACATGAATTAGACATGCAATTCATCAAATAGCTTTAACTGGACACTGCTACTGAAGAATAATTCAGTGAGTCAACAGCCTATCATTACCATTACAAGAGTTATTACTATTTAAAGTGATTGGGACACTTCATGATGAATTGCCATATCGAATATAAGCATCACTGCTTAAGCATAAATCTCAATTATATAGGACTTAGCTTCAACAGGAGTGATAGTGTGATCATCAGTGCACTTGCAAGGACTAGGCATTTGATAAACACCACTAGCAAGAAAGAGTTTCATTACAGGTTTACAAAAAAGAATAGGTATGCCTAGGTTCAAGTATACTGGCAGCTTTCACAAAGAATGAATGTCAAGTTTAGTTTGGAAGAAAAATAAACACTACGCTGGTGTGAATTCATAGTTCCAGAAAGGTAAGTTCCTAACAAAACAAAAAACAAAAACAATCCACAAAATTGTAAATTTTAACAAAGGAGGGGGATCAAGACCAAAAGGTTAAGCACATTGTGAAGACAACAGACATAAAATGGAATACTCACCAGCCTGGTATTAACTACAGGAAATAGCAATGCCAATAACGCTCCATTCAACATGTGCATCTGCAGCCTGCCAAGACAGTTCAACAGAATAGTTATTTTCTTTCATCAAGTAACAAAACCTGGTTACAGTAATTATTCAAATAAATCAGAACAGTGTGAATAGGTTTGGTACTACTACATTCTGAATTTGCAAAGAACAAAGTTTACTACAGTGATATTTAATCGCCTTCAGGACTGAAGTTGCTATCCAAACACCATTAGTCTTGGCTTGATGCCTCCAACCCACCTCTTTCATGTAAGAATTCTTTTGCTTATAAAAAGGGTTTGAATTCATGATCAAAAAGAATATTGTGAATTCAGTAGTTACTCAGATTTGCACAAAACCTCACCAAAGTCAAAGCAGTTTAAAAAGGTCTTGCCATCATCAAGACCTTCTCAGTAATCTTTCTTTATTTTGCAATAGGGTTGGCTGCTGTTTTAAAAAAAAATTCTGCTATTTATTCCTGCCAATGTACAGAAGGGGATAAAAGAATTAGACCAGATTGTGCCTGTCTTTGGGTGAAAACATGACTTCTCAAGAGCAATTAGGGATGGACAACAACAAGTGCTGGTCAGCCAGTGATACCAACACCCCACAAGTGAATAAAATAAAATGACAAGCATGAGTGATTGTGACCCAATATATCCTGAGAGTGGCAATGAAACTTACTTGCTACCACTCAAGGTGTCTGTTTAAAGGACATTTTGGTGCCTCAAATATGGAAATTAGGGTCAAATGCCTAATAAATACTCAGATTGAAATTCGGCAATTGGTTGGGGATTGGCCCCAGCCTTTATTAGGTTCCTCCTATAAATCTATACAGTTGACCAGATTCTTTTGACAACAGATAAGTGGAGAGCTAGAGCTGCCAATCAAAGAACATTTTCACTGGGGATCAACTGTTCCAACAGATGTCTGGACTCTCCACCAAGAATGCATAAGCAGTCTTCATAGAAAACCCATGAATCCAGGAGACTAATGAAACACCCAAGCTCTGAAGAAAACATTACTTATTGACATATCTGGCTCTCTTATTTCTGTTGTGAACTACACAATGTGTATTTATACACCCGAGGTTAGGAGGTTTCAAGAGTTTGCAGTTTTTTTCTATTGATATTTTAAAAGGGATCGAGATGATTAACTACTTTCAATAAAATTGTTGAAGGTCACTTCTAAATAATGGAGATGGATGTATGGATGATTGTTTCTAAAGCTTTTTTTTTAATTCCACAACCTGTGACTCAGGTTAATTTGTTTTATGCAGTGTGTGGGTTAAGGAGCATTACAACATCATAGCTTGGCATAAGAGTACAAGGGCCTCAAGGGTACAGAAGGAGGGGTCTAGCTTAGTAACAGAGGGCATAAAAGGGTCATGGGTGTAGATAAATATCCACAGTCTGATATAGAGGGCATGGCTAGGCATTAGGCATGAGGCGATTTACAGAAATCATGGCAAATCTGTGGTGTTAAAGGCTAGAATACTTTGCATTATTCACTGTAACTATGATGAGGTCCCACAGCACTAAGGTGGACAGTTTAAGCAGGCCCCCTCTATATCCAACTGCTGTTGTGGCTTGTCTTTGTGGGCACTTTCTCCTGAGGCAGATGGGATTTCCCAATCTCTGATACCAACCTCTGGAAACTCAGGCCCTCATCCTGCTGTTATTGAAAAGGCATGAAATTGTTGCACGAGTATAGTAGGTGCAAACTGAACTCATTGTTGAAAAATAGAGCAATGCAGAGTGACACAATGAACATGTTCCTGGGCCACGTATACTAATTTTAACCAGGCTGGATCCTTCCAAAAATGTGCACGTTAATTATAAATCCTGAAATTCAAGATACTAAAAATTAATTATTACAGGAGTTGAATGTTTTTTAATTTATTCATTTTGTGGAATATGGGTGTTGCTGGCAGGCCAGCCTTTATTACCCAACCCTAGTTGCCATTGAGTAGGAGATAAAAGCTGCATTATATATTGTAATAATTTAGGATTTGCAATTTAAAATATTCAGATAGATTTCAGTTGATTGTGAGAGGGTAATTTCATTTTGAAAATAAAGGTCAGAAAATCGTTTAGATTAGTGACCTAAATACAAAATTTCCAAGAAAGGCACGTGACCCCATTGCTTGGCTGGATACCAGTGGTATGAATGGATGGAATGTTTACAGTGTCAAATTTGCGACAGGCGACAGGACATGAGTCTAGCTTTTGATTTCTATTCTAAAGAATCAGGTGGTTAATTCAGAAAGGAGAACAATCTTCTCTGAGCAGGAGAAAGAATATTTTCAGTTCAGCTTAGAGAAACCAATCACCCTGGCTGAGGTCAGTTTAAGTTGTGGAGAGATTAGAGAGAGGTCTTCAAGTTGTTAGAACCAGATAATTCAGGTTGTCCAAGTTGTGAAAAGGAAATCATGCCAGCAGTCTTAGAAAGGAAAAAACACAACTTCCACAGTCTAAAGGAAAGGAACTTGGAGTCGTCAATTAATTTTTTAAAATTAAAAGGGTGGAGTTGGGAGTGATATCTCTCTGGAACACAGTATCTGTAAAAGGATAATGTTGAAAACAAGTTGAAACTGTGTTTTTCAGTTTGTGTTAAGCCCAGTCTCTCTATTCCTGAGATGCTGCCTAACCTGCTGTGCTTTGACCAGCAACACATTTGCAGCTGTGATCTCCAGCATCTGCAGACCTCATTTTTTACTTACTTATAGAAAAGGTAAAGTTGCCATAGCCCCAAAGGATCATAGGTCTGCTCTGTCATGGATAGAAAATTATTATAAAATAAATTTTATTGTTGAAGAACATTTGCAGCTGTGTCTGTATACTTCAGCGATGACCCATCATCAAAAATCAAAACATCAAATCAGGTTTAATGTGTCCAGTATCACCATCAACTGGGATCGTAACAAGATCATTGCTTCAAACTATAATTGCTGGACATAAAAGTAAAAAACTTTTCTTGAGAAATATTTTCCTCCCTTATTTTTGCCTCTCAATCTTAACTTTCTACTTCTGTACTTGACTTAGCAATAAATACACTCATCCTAATTTACACTTCCTTCTCATTTCTAGAGTTCAGAGTTTCAAAATCCCTCAATTTGATTAATGAAACATACAGATGCTTGCCCTGTCCACTCAGGTCCCACTTGCCTGGTTTCATTCACAGACAACGTTATCAGCTTGCACTTTCAACAACTTGCTATCATTGAAAGTAAACATGCAACAGTAAGATCAAGATGGAGATGGTTACATAGCCTGCAGCTGTAAATTACAGCCCAACAGGGCTTTGCACCAACTTCCATGTGCTCTTTGTTTGCTTTCCCTAAGAAATTAATTATGTGTCAGTATTTCACATCGGCTTGAGTCTTGGATCTGCTCAGCAGCACCAGAGCAGTCGCTGCAAAATTATTGTAAAACACTTTAAATAGCCAGCATTAAAAGTGAAACGCCAAGTCAAACACTGCAGGAACACAAACTTCATAAGAGTGCATACTCACTGATCCATAGCAATAACCATAATTGTTATGTGTTTGCTAAAAGAGTATGAAAATACTCTAGGCATAATAAGACTGGCTGTGGGAATTGCTTTTCATAGTTCCACACTGGTTTACTATTTAGAGTCACTTTGTTGTCAATACATGAGCAAAGTGTTGCTCATTGAAGGTCACATTTGACTTAATGAGAATCGACATTAAAATTAATCCTGTTTTCACACAAGTCTGATCCATAAGAAAATAAACAGCTTCCAAATAACAATTTCACATAACTTCACATACTTCAGCTAATAATAGTCCAAGGTAGTCTGCGATCTGACTATGGATTTTTTTTTAAAGGCAATGGTAACATAAGTCTTCTTAGGTAACAGTGGTCAATTATCCAGGTCATCTATGGCTCTTACTGTTCATCAGAGTCAGTGAGAGGGAAGACAGAAGGATGTTACTGATAAGCAGTTGACGCCAAAATTGGAGGTGTTAGTGGACAGCGAAGAAGGTTACCTCAGAATACAACAGGATCTTGATCAGATGGGCCAATATGCCAAAGAGTGGCAGATGGAGGTCTAATTTAGATAAATGTGCAATGCTGCATTTTGGAAAAGCAAATCAGGACAGGACTTATACACTTAATGGTAAGGTCCTGGGGAGTGTTGCTGAACAAAGAGACCTTGGAGTGTAGATTCATTGTTCCTTGAAAGTAGAGTGCCATGTAGACAAGATAGTGAAGGCTGCAGTCGGTAGGCTTGTCTTTATTGGTCAGTACATTGAGTACAGGAGTTGGGAGGTCATGTTGCAATTCAACAGGACATTGAGTAGGCCACTTTTCGAATATGCATACAGTTCTGGTCTCTCTCCTGTAGGGAGGATGTTGTAAAACCTGAAAGGGTTCAGAAAAAAATCTACAAGGATGTTACCAGGGTTGGAGGGTTTGAGCTATCGGGAGAGGCTGAATAGGCTGGGGTTGTTTTCCCTGGAGTGTCTAAAGCTGGGGAGTGATGAGGGGCATGGATAGGGTAAACAGGCAATGTATTTTCTCCATGATAGGCGAGTCCAAAACTAGAGCGTGTAGGTTTAAGGTGAGGGGAAAGGTTTACAAGGGACCTAAGGGGCAACCTTTTCATGAAGAAGGTAGTGCGTGTATGAAATGAGCTGCCAGAAGTAGTGTTGGAGGCTGTAAAATTACAACATTTAAAAGGCATCTGGATGGGTATATGAAAAGGAAGGTTTTAGAGGGATAGGAGTCAAATGCTGGCAAATGAGACTAGATTTATTTAGGATATCTGGTCGGCATAATGAGTTGGGCCAAAGCAACTGCTTCTCCACTGTATATCTCAATGACTCAGTGGCCCTTTCTAACCTTAAGATTCATTTGGGCATGCTGAACAGAAATAAGACACAAACACGCAGCCAAACACAGAGCAGGCAGGTCCTAGGACAGCCCAGAATCAACAATGCAAATTAACAGTACATCATGCAACATATCAAGCACAATGAAAGAGTCAAGGACTTCATGGTATAAATAAAGCGTGACTTGGTGACGGGATACCAGCCTCTCTGGAGTTATTTCAATAGCAACTTCCATTTTCCACCAACAGCCATGATGAACACAAATTGCTGGAAAAACTCAGCAGGCCTGGCAGCATCTGTGAAAAGCAATCAGTTATCATTTTGGGTCCAGTGACCCTCAGAACCGAGTTTCTGATATTTGGTTTTTATTTAGCCACAATAAAACATGGTCTAAATAAGTGTGCAAATTTATTAACAATTTTGTCAGTTATAGTTTTCAAAAAGATGTAGAAGTATAGCCTATTCAATTTTTTCAAAAATTGATTCCTGGGATGTAGGTATTGCTTGCTACGCCAGTATTTTTCACCCCTAATTATCATTGAAGTTGATGGTGATGAGTTTTCTTGAACCGTGCTAGTTAATAGGATGTGGGGGACTGCTGTTATGAAAGGACTTTGACCTTTCAAGGCGGTAGTTCCAAGCCAGGAAGGTCCTGATGACTTGATGGGGAACACGCAGGTGGTGGTGTTTATTGCATTTCTGAACTTGTAGAAGTCACACGTTTGGACATTCTGTGAGAGGAGGTTTGCTGCGTTACTGCAACTTATCGTGTAGTCTGCCACTGTGCTTTGATGTTGAAGGGAGTGAATACTGAGAGTGGAGGATGGAATGCAAAATGAAGCAGGATGCTTTGTCCTGGATGGTATCAAGTTTCTTCAGTGTTGTTGAAGCTGCACCCATCTCCGCAAAGGAAAGTATTGCAATACACTCCTGACTTGTGCCTTATAGATGGTGTTTTGGGAAGTTAGGAGGAGAGTATTCACCACAGAATTCCAAACCTCAGACTTACTTTTGTAACCACAGTATTTATGTGGCTGGTCCAGTTCATTTTCTGGTCACTAGTAACCCCTAGGATATTTATAGTAGTGGGGAACTGAGGGATAGTAATGCTATTGAACGTTAAGGAGAGATCATTAGCTATTAGAGATTAGATTCACTACAATGTGGAAACAGGTCCTTTGGCCCAACAGGTCCATACCGACCCGCCAAAGAGTAACCCACCCAAACCCATTTCCCTCTGACTAATGCACCTAACACGATGGACAATTTAGCAAGGCGAATTTACCCGACCTGCACATCTTTGGACTGTGGTAGGAAACCACAGCACCCAGAGGAAACCCACACAGACACAGGGAGAATGTGCAAACTCCACACTGATAGTCGCCCGAGGCTGGAATCCAACCTAGGTTTCTTGTTGTTGTGAGGCAGCAGTGCTAACCACTGAGCCACTATGCCGGGGATCATAGACTGGTCATGTGTGTGTGTGTGTGAGATATGTTAGTTGTTACTTATCAGCCAAGATTTGCATGTTGTCCAGGTCTAACAACGTATGAACATCGATCTCTCCAATATCTGAGCATTTACAAATAATGCTGAACATCAGTGAATATCTTCACCTCGAATCTTAGCACCTCAGTCAGTAGTGCTGCTTTCAGAATCCTAAAGAACATAGCTGCTGGAATGATCTGCTACAAGCAGTCAGGAAAATCTTGCAACATCCATAGCCTTTGTAGTATCTGCCGACATCAGCTGCTTCTTGATAACACAGAGCAAATCAAATTGGCTGAACACTGGCATCTCTAATACTGGGGACCTCAGGAAGATACCAAGATGGATCATCCACTTAATATTAGCTGAAGTTGGATGCAAAGACTTTCGTCTTTTGCAGCCATGAAATGGAACTGCCATCATTCAGCATTTGCGGAACCTCCGCCTCCAATGAGTTCTTTAAATTATCCAGTTGTGAATCGTGGTGGACATGGCTGGCCTGCCTGGCTAAGATCTGATCCATTGGTTGTTGGACCACTTAGCCATACTATTACATGCAGCTTCCACTGTTTGCAATGCAGGCTGACTAGCTTTGCAGGATTGATGCTTCCCGACATGGCATGCCCTCCTATACTCTTCATTGAGCCAGGACTGATCTCCTACATTAATGGTTTACCAAGTCATAAGGTTTGCAGGTTGTGGCAGAATACAATTCTGCTGCTGCTAATGGTCCAGTGTCTCATGGATGCCCAGTTGGAGTTGCTAGATCTGTTCCAAGCTAACTCAGTGAGTATGCCACACAGTAATGAAGGATAACCTCAATTTAAAGGTGAGACTTTTGTTTCACAAGGACTGGATGGTATCTACTTCTACTGATATTGTTATGACAGATACATCCTTGACAGGTAGACTGGCAAGAACATGATCAAACTTTTCTTTCTTATTCGTTCCCTCACTGCTTGTAGTATACCATTCCAGCAGCTCAGTCAGTAGTGTTGCTACCAAGCAACTAGTGGAGTGGACAGCAATTCCACCCCACCAACCCCCTCCCCCCACCCCCCGCAGTTCATTTTGAGCCCTCACCACCCTCAGTGCTTCCTCCAAGGAGGCAGTTAATATGAAACAGCACAGAGTTGTCATTCAAGTGTGGCTAGGTTGGAGTGGGAAGGGAGTTGGTAGCATCCTGACACCAGGAGACATCATGAATTTAGAGTTAATGTTAAGGATCCCCAAGGCAACTCCCTATTGACTGTATACCACTCTGACATCAATTCTAGTGAGTCTCTCTTGCGAGTGGAACAGTGATGGTGATGCTGGTGTATATGACACAGTTATACCCCTACCTTGTAGACAATATCTGGCTGTTGGACAGCAATTCAAGCTTTGGTACGATTCTTCTTGTTAGCAAAGAGAACTTTACAGAGTGGGCAAGGGTGGGTTTGCTGTTTTAGTCTCCATTGTCTGTGTTGATGCCAGCTAGTTTCATTTCTTTTGACTTTGTCGTGATTTGATGCAACAGAGTATAATTTGCTGAGCCATCTCAGAAGGCAGTTAAAAGTCAATCTTATTGTTGTGGGTCTGGAGTCAGACCAGGTGAGGATGGCAAAACTCTTCCCCTGAACGGCATCAGTAAACCAAATGGCTCTTTCCTGCCAAAATCGACATGGTAAATCACTGGATGAACTTTTAACTCCAGATTTTACCCAAATCATAATTGCCTAAAAAAAAGTGCTGGAAAAGCTCAGCTTTCTGCCTCAGACGCTCCAGGGAAAACCGTGGGTGGCACGGTGGCACAGTGCTGCCTCACAGCACCTGAGACCCGGGTTCAATTCCCGACTCAGGCGACTGACTGTGTGGAGTTTGCACATTCTCCCCGTGTTTGCGTGGGTTTCCTCCGGGTGCTCCGGTTTCCTCCCACAGTCCAAAGATGTGCGGGTCAGGTGAATTGGCCATGATAAATTGCCCGTAGTGTTAGGTAAGGGGTAAATGTAGGGGTATGGGTGGGTTGCGCTTTGGCGGGTCGGTGTGGACTTGTTGGGCCGAAGGGCCTGTTTCCACACTGTAAATCTAATCTAATCAAATATCAACAATCTGCTGTGGTTGGATTCAAACCCATGACTCCAAGAACTTTCTCTCCACAAATCAGAGAAGGACTAATACATGTAATGGTACGGTCCTGGGAAGTGTTCCAGAATAAAGAGACTTTGGAGTGTAGGTTCATAGTTCCTTGAAAGTGGAATTCAGGTAGACAGGATAGTGAAGGCAGCAGTCAGTATGCTTGCCTTTATTGGTCAGTGCATTGACTGCAGGAGTTGGGAGGTCATGTTGCAATTCAATAGGACATTGGTTAGGCCACCTTTCCAATACTGCATTCGGTTCTGGTCTTCCCCCTATAGGAATGATGTTGTGAAACCTTAAAAAGTTTCAGAAAAGATTTACAAGGATATTACCAGGGTTGGAGGGTTTGAGCTATAGGGAGAGACCGAATAGGCTGGAGCGGTTTTCCCTGGAGTGTCTGAGGCAGAAAGCTGAGCTTTTCTAGCACCTTTTTTTTAGGCAATTATGAAATGGATTGAAATCATGAAATGATACAGAAGATGGCCATTGAATTCATCACGCTTTTGCCAGATCTTTAACAGAGCTATCCAATTAGACTCCTTTTTCCATGACTCCTCAAATTCAAATATTTACCTGTTACTGAATCTGCTTCTACTACCTTTTCAGGGCATACACTTCAGAATTAGGATTAGCTGGAAATTGGGTTCTCACTCCTCCATGGAATTTTTTCAAGCAAACGTCAAATGCTTATCCAGTCTGAGTTTGAGGGAGATTCAAACTGCATTGGTCAAGTTTAATGAGAAACCATACAGCTGGGAGATCCTAGCATACAGTCCCTCAATTCAAATGAATGGTTTCTTCCCAAAACACAATGCTCCTTCTTCCCAGTCATTTTTCTTATTTGTCATAAGTGAACATCATTTCTGCATAGAAACAGTGAATGTGAGCTAAGAAAATGAAACTGTTCACCCTGCAGGAGCAGAAGCTGCAGGATTATGGCTTGGAAAACTGCCTCTTTTATAGTTTTGCAACATAAAGGCTCAGGGTCCATTTTGTTCAATAAATATTCATAGCCAGTAACTAAAGTCATTTTCAATCAGCTTAAAAACCAGTTCCGTCGTTAGGGCCAACTGCCTGCCCCTCTCCACAGTTACGTTAGAGCCCGGGTGTCTCTGGAGAAGGAGCACGCGGTCTCCACCGACACCCTGGAGTTGTTCAGGGAGAGGTGAGTGCCGCTGGGAGTGGAGTGCATTATTTCCCCCTCCAACTATATTTTGATTTAATCCCTGCCCTCCCCTTCACTGTTTGATCACACAGCATTGCCCTTTGATGTGAAGGGCACTGCTTGTCACTGGCCACCCGGGTGTTTCCTATCTTGCTGGTGGTGGAAACGGAGTAAAGATTTGTGCACCTTATGTCTTTCACTGTGTCTCACACCTGCACACACACAACATGGATGCTGGGGAAAAAATAAGCACTACCACAGTTAGGCAGTAGTGTGGGGGTTAAAAAAAAATTTTTTTTAATTTTAGAAAAAATAAAAACCAGTTCCAGAAATGGTCTGGTAGAAGTCCAGCAATTTAGGAAGGCATGTAATTCCAGGCCAGTTACACTCGTAAATCACCTTTTACGGTAGCAGAGAGCAGACAGTACAATTAAAGAAAAAAAAGAACTGGCGACACAGATGCGCAATGGGCATGAAATTGATCTTGGAAATTAGCGCTGACCAGACAAGAGACATTCAGCAGCCTAATTTATGTTCTCCCTGACAAATATCCATTCTCTCAAACTCAATCAATTGAAGCAAAGTATGAATTTGTCTATCATCTGTTATATGTTACTGTCCAGGATAAATTTCACTCTTTCATAGAACCATACAATGCTGAAGGTTCAGGGCTCTTGTAGTACAGTGGGCAGTGTCCCTACCTCTAGGTAGGAAGGTCCACATTTAAATCCTACCTGCCACAGACATGGGTCATATCTGACTACGTTAAGTAAAAATATTTACATGGGAGATCACTTAGCTTTTCAAAAGATAAGATGGGCTGCTTTCCACTCTCCTGTTCTTTCCCCACAATTTTCTTTCAGTCACACTAATTTTCAGAGAAGTTTCAGACTCTTGAGCATTGACGTAACAGTCTAGACTCAGAATATTTAAATACAAAACATCTGTACTTCTGATAAGCACAGGATAACTCAAGGCTAGTACCAAATGGGGCTTTACTTATTTAAAAACTGGACTTTAAAATTGAAAAAAACAAACACATTCCCTCAAATGTTTTTTTAATAGGAAGTTAGATTCAAGCGAGTAGCTTCAGGGAGAGTTATCACAGCCTTTTTACAAAGTTATTACCTCTCTGAGAAGGCAGGTAACCCACAGTATTGAACTGACTGTAAAGCCTCTCTCTGTTGCTCTCTAGAGCTTCATAGACCTGGTTAAAAACAAATGAAAAATGCACAGCCCTGAAGGACAGTAACAAAAGGCGACTGGAGCTAGAACAAACCATCTCTGTCTAAGAAATGGTATTCCCAAACCTGAATTTAAAAGTTGAAATAACAACCAAAACGTTGTGTTGTGCAAGTGCTGCAGAGACTCAGTGGGCACATTAACGTGCTGTGTTTCCCTACAATACAGCAATGACTACATTTTAAGGAGCACTTAAAATAGTCCGAAAGCATTTCAGGACTTCCTGAAGTTGTGAAAGGTGATATTTAAACATCAGCCATTCTTTCTATTGTTATTTTTCTCTTCTGCTTCTTGATCTTATGTTTCTGCATTGGTGTTAGGAAGGCAAATCAAGATTCCTCCAAGAACAATAAAAGATAAGGCAGTATCTGAAGGTTATGCTTTTTCTGTGATATTGCCGGTGTTGCCCAATGGGAGGCAGTGGTATTTTCACAGGACTAGTAACCCACAGGCAGAGTCTAATGCATTGGTGACATGAGTTCAAATTCCTCTATGGCAGGCTGAGTAGTGTGAATTCACAAAAAAAATATGGTGACCATGCCGACTGTCATAAAAAATTCCATCTGATTCTCTATTGTCCTTATTCAGTCTGGCCTCCTTGTGACTCCAGAGCAACGTGTTAGATTCTTAACTGCTCTCTGGACAATATGTAATAATCAATAAGGCCCAGTCAAAGACATCAGCATCCCAAGAATGGATAAAACAAAAGTACTTAGCATTTTCTATCTTTATTGAAATTTCAACTACAATCCCAGTTCGAACTGGAAGTGCAGCTCCCACTGTGGTATAGTAGACAACAGCAATGACCTGGGGCAGAACTTTGGAAGCCCGCCAGAGATAGGGATTAAGGCAGACATGACCAGAAGTTCTTACCGTCAGCCAGGCATCCCAGTCTGCTGGGACAGTTCCCATTCTGGGATGAGAGGAAAAAAAAAGAGAAAAAAGAAAAGAAAATGAAAAAAAAAGAAAAAAAAGGACAAAGGAAAGAAAATGAAAAAAAAGAGCAAGAGTGAGATGTGGTCACTCTCACAGCACATATTCACCCACTAGCACACAAAACAGAGTTGACACTGACACATTAACCCCTGTTCTTGTGCATTCTCGATCAATTAAACCATGCCTCTTACACAGAGAGTTATCTTTCCTCCCATCATGTTCGCAGTCTGAGATAACTTGCTCAGAATTTATACCTTTCGTCATTTTTTGGCTGTAGATCCTTTTTTAAAAAATATTATAATTGAAAGCTCAACATGTCTGCAGGTGATCCACAGTTACAATCCATGGTATGACAGGAAAAAAAAAGGGAGAACAACACATCCTCTAATTGTTTTTGTAGCATATAGCAGTTTTTTTAAAATGTTTACAACCCTTGGTTTTTTTTTAAATGCAGGACTGAGAATGCTCAGTCCCTTCAAAGTGAAACAACATTTGCACAGCCCACACAGAAACTTTGCAGTTGTGACATGACTATGCAGTTTGGAGGCCATGCTGGTGCAGAGAACTCCCAGCAGCCAACGTTCCTCAACTGACATCATCAAAAATGGACTCAAGAGAGCTAGTTGCTTGTGATTCACTTGCCTGATCCCTTTGCAGCATTAAAAATAATTTGCCGTACATTATGAGCCTTGAGACTTATTGAGAATTAGGATTATCTAAGTGCCTATGAAAGCTTCTATTTCTTCATGTTCAATGCAATGAATGAGTGAATATGTTTGGCAACATACTGTCACTGGGAGATCTTGAAGCAAGTGAGGAGGGAGAAATTGAGACTTGCCTGTAGTTGGCTGGACAGCCGATCATTCTCCCTCTAATCCAAGGCTCACTAATTGAGCAATAATAGGCACCAATGCCTCTCATATCAAATTAGGAAGGGAACAAATCCAATGTTATTTACAGTGTAAGATGGATAACACACGTAGATTCTGCTCTTAAATGAATAAACATGCAGGAAGTTAAAGGTCTATACAGGACAAAGCTTTCATCTCCTGCAGAAATCCCAAAGTCAATCATACATTGCTCCCATGGAATTTTTTCCTATTTATTCAGCATTTTGTACAGTGCTGGTCACGCAAGAAATTCAGTTGATTGGTCCTCACATACAGCATTATAAAAACGGAACCAATTGTCTGATTTATACAAGCATCAAGGCCATTAGTGGTTGTTGTGTTGATCAGACGTTATTGTCAGCAATGATGAGTTGGTTTTATTTCATTTAAGTAGTGTTTCAGCTTCAAGCGCCAACTCTGTGCTCATAAAACAAAGTATGCAACAGTATAGTTTCAAAATTTGACACTCTAATCTTCAGCAAGTGAGTATCAGTAACTACCCAATTCATATCAGCACACAAGACTATGTTTCAGTATTATAGCTTTTGCTCCCCATCTGGAGCACACGCACACACAAGAATAGTCCACTCAGCACCCTCAGCCTATATGGCTAATTGGAATCACAAATCCAATTAAGCTCTCCACATTCTCCATATTAAAGAACACACAAATAAGTGCAGATGTAAACCATAATTGCCCATCAGGCCTGTTTCCACCGTTTAAGCCTACCACAGCTGATCGAAGGCTTCAATTCTACCTTCCAGGGAAGTTTCAATTTAAGGGTGGTTTAAAATAAAAACAAAAAGCATGAGAGAACAGAGGTTTAAGCTAAAGACGACATGAACAATAATAAAAACATGAGCTAAGGGACTGGAAATATCAGCAAGAAGATGCAGCAGAAATTAAATCCAGAATAAGTAACTGTGATTAATAGTCAAAGCTTAAGACTCTTTTTTTCAAATGTATGCAACATTTGTGACAAGATACAGGAGTTGAAGGTACAAATAGAAATAAATGAATGATACTTAACAGCTATTAGAGAGATATAGCTGAAAGATGACCAGGATTGGGCACTCAATATTGAAAGAGTATTTGACATTCTGGGTAGCATTGTTAATAAAGGTTTCAAATCAGTGCAGTGGTGAGTAATAACATAGGTGCAATAGATTGCAATTTAACAATCAGTTTGGTGGAAAGAAGGGATCAAACCATGTAATGGCAATGTCATTCAGGGAAGGAAATCTGCCATCCTTACCTGGTCTGGCCTACATGTGACTTCAGACCCAAAGCAAGGTGGTTGACTCTTAACTGCCCACTGGGCAATTAAGAATAGGTACTAAATGCTGGTATAGTTAGCGACATCCACATCGTATGAATAAATTAAGATAAAGAGTGGTAAGGGAAAGGGAGTCACATGTAGGCCCTCAAACAGTTTCCTCACTGTAAGACAAATCTGAATGGGGTTATGATGGAAGCATGTAAAAAGGGCACTACAATTGTCCTGGGGGAATTAAATCTGTCTGTTGACCAAACAAATCAGATCAGCAAGAGTAACGTGGAATCTGGAAGAACACAGCAAGCCAGACAGCATCAGGAGTTGGAGAAGTCAACGTTGCAGTTATTAACCTTTATTCTAAATACCTGAAATATTGACTTGTCCACGCTGCCCGGCATGCTGTGTTCTTCCAGGCTCTTGTTTGTTTACCTTGGATTCCAACACCTGCTGGGTCTTTTGTGACTCTAATGTGGAAGACTAGTATTTAGAGTGCATCCAGAATTGTTTATTAGAGCAACACATTATACGAGCTACTTGGGAACAGGCGACATCTGGGAATGTGTAATAGGATACGATTAATAAAAAATATTGTTGTTAAGGATCGTCTAAGGTGGTAATGATAGAGTTTTAAATTCACTTTGAGGAAGAGCAACTTTCTTTAAGTTGAGGATGTTGGTTTGAAAGGCAATTACAGAAATACGAGAGAATAAAGGAAAAACTTTCAAAAGCAGGAAGGGAAAACAGACTAGGAGGAAGGTCAGTAGATGAGGTGAGGCAGACATTTAAACAGCTATTTTATAACATCCAGTAAACATTTATTCTTGTCTAAAAGAAGGACTCAATAAGACGGATAAACCACCCATGGTGAACAACAATGGCCAAGGATAGTTTCCCTTTCAAGTCTTTCCCTTTCTCTTTTAATGGCCCTTTCAAGTTGCTATCAAAGGCTAGGTATATAAGGCATGTCTGATGTTAGGGTGCTGGAAGGGTAGGGTGCCAGTTAGGGTGTGAGATGTCAGGTAAGTAGGGTACCAGCTGGGGAGAGAAGGTTGCCAGCTGTCTACAATACCAGTGAGTAAGATGCTTGATGGGCACAGGCTGGGTTCCAGGTAAATAAGGCAGTAGCTTAGGGGAGAGCAGAAGAGTAACAGCTGGATTACATACCAGCTGTGTATGGTGCCAGCAGGTTGGATATTCGATGGATAAATGTAGAGTGCCAGCTGGGTAGGATGCCAAGTGACTAGAGGTGGCAGGTGAATGGTGCAGTGGATCATTTAAGATAGTTCAGGGTGGGTGGGAGAAGTCATGGCTAGCAGATGGCAGGGAGGGTGGATCTGGTCCAGCCATGTTGAGGTCATGTCAGGTCAAGACGTAAGGGATCTGGAGGTATGCAGTTGGGGGTACAAGGGGCAAGTATGAGGTCAGTTAAATAATGGGAGATGATGTAGTTAATAGTCTACAATAATCTGTAACTATTTAACTAAATTTCATTGGAACCCTCCAAACTCTCCAGTTTAAATAGGGACACAGATCAATTGCCAGGGAATCTTCAATTTCCTGGGCAATTCCTTTCAAGTCTGCTGTGATGGGGATTGTAAAGGTTCCTCATACAAAACTGTTATCTATAATGGGATAATGGCTGTCTGGCCATTAGAAAATCCAGCTGCAAATGTGTTGCTGGTCAAAGCACAGCAGGTTAGGCAGCATCTCAGGAATAGAGAATTCGACGTTTCGAGCATAAGCCCTTCATCAGGAATCCTGATGAAGGGCTTATGCTCGAAACGTCGAATTCTCTATTCCTGAGATGCTGCCTAACCTGCTGTGCTTTGACCAGCAACACATTTGCAGCTGTGATCTCCAGCATCTGCAGACCTAATTTTTTATTAGAAAATCCAGGCCAAGATACATTCGTTAGAACATAGAATGGAGAATCTTGCTGAGAGATTTACATAACTCACAGGAACTTTGGGAGGGCAGCTGCCTAAAGCTTCAGCCCTCAATTCCTCAGTCAGTGTTCAAGATGGACCCATACAGAAGCTAACATGGACACCTTGGTTAGATCCCATGGAATACAGGGAGAACTAACCATTTGGATGCAGAACAGCCTCAAAAAGGTAAAAGGTGGTGGGGGAGGGTTGCTTTTCAGACTGGAGGCCTGTGTCCAGTGGAGTACCACAAAGATTGGTATTGGGTCCAATACTCTTTGTCATTTATATAAATGATTTGAATGCGAGCACAAGAGGTACAGTTAGTAAGTTTGCAGATGACACCAAAATTGGAGGTGTAGTGGACAGTGAAGAAGGCTACGTTAGATTACAACAGGATCTTGATCAGATGGATCAATGGGCTGAAAAATGGCAGATGGAGTTTAATTTAGATAAATGCAAGATGATACATTTTGGGAAAGCAAGTCTTAGCAGGACTTATACAATCAATGGTAAGATCCTAGGGAGTGTTGCGGAACAAAGAGTGCAGGTTCATAGTTCCTTGCAAGTGGAGTCACAAGTAGATAGGATAGTGAAGAAGGCGTTTGATATGCTTTCCTTTATTGCTCAGAGTATTGAGTACAGGAGTTGGGGATGTCATGTTGTGGCTGTACAGGACATTGGTTAGGCCACTGTTGGAATATTGCGAGCAATTCTGGTCTCCTTCCTATTGAAAGGATGTTGTGAAACTTGAAAGGGTTCAGAAAAGATTTACAAGGATGTTGCCAGGATTTGAAGATTTGTGTTACTGGGAGAGGCTGAGGGGTGATCATATAGAGGATTATAAAATCATGAGAGGCATGGATATGATAAATGGACAAAGTATTTTCCCTGAAGTGGGAGAGTCCAGAACTAGGAGGGCATAGGTTTAGGGTGAGAGGGGAAAGATATAAAAGAGACCTAAGGGGCAATGTTTTCACGCCGAGGGTGGTACATGTATGGAATTAGCTGCCAGAGGAAGTGGTGGAGGCTGGTACAACTGCAACATTTAAAAGGCACCTGGATGGGTACATGAATAGGAAGGACTTGGAGGGATATGGACTGGGTGCTGGCAGGTGGGACTACATTGAGTTGGGATATATGGTTGGCATGGACAAGTTGGACTGAAGGGTCTGTTTCTGTGCTGTACATCTCTATGACTCTCTGACCTAGCAGAAACAATTGCACAAGGGGCAATCCTACTCCCTTTACTAACTTATCACAGTCAAACATCAGTGGGATCAGAGACAAACAGTGCAGTGGGCCCAAGAGTTTTCAGGCCCATAACGTAATTAATCTTTTCCAATAGAGGGATCGTTTCTTTTTTGGGGAAAAAATACACATTGTAACTTCAAAAGCAGAGCTCCGGGCTGTCTTTTCAGGCGAATACAAACAAACAAACAGACAGGTACAGTTTTACAGTAGCCTAGCCAAACCCATCAGTCTATTAAAAATCAAAACCAACTTAAACTGGTCAATTTTCTCATCTGCTGTCTGGTTTCTTTTGGAGTTAAGTGTTGTGAGAATTCTTCTACAAAAGAGAAAATAGCTCGGTAAGGGAAATTACTCAAATACAAAATAAGCTTACAAAATTTTAAGTGTATCTTTAATGGCATAACGGTTTCATAATATATAAGGCACATCATCAGGAGCTCAGTAAAGAAAATGTAAGTTTTGTTTGAAAATGGCCACATCTCTCCAGTATTCACAGTCGCTCCGGTGGCTTTCTAATTATTATATCATTATATCTAAAATAGTACAGGAGCTTCTGAATCAATATTTAAATGACCAGCTATCCCCACAAATCAGTGAATAATTACACCTCCCATGAGCCACATAGACAAAGCAGCTACTGGGTTGAGTAGGGGCAGCATGGTGGCTCAGCGGTGAGCACTGCTGCCTCACAGCACCAGGGTCCCAGGTTCGATTTCAGCCTTGGGTGACTGTGTGGAGTTTGCACATTCTCCCAGTGTCTGTGTGGGTTTCCTCTGGGTGCTCCGGTTTCCTCCCACAGTCCAAAAGATGTGCAAGTGCATTAGTCAGAGGGAAATGGGTCTGAGTGGGTTACTTTTCAGAGGGTCGGTGTGGACTTGTTGGGCTGAAGGGCCTGTTTCCACACTGTAGGTAATCTAATCTAATTAGGTAGTTAAGTGTGCAGGTATGGTGCTACAGCTACAGCTCAGTAAAATTGGGCTAAAGAGAAGACAAGTAAAATAGTCAGCTATAGATAATGACTGGAAATTGAATGCTGGTTGACACTGAACAATGTGTGCCACTACAGAGAGTCTAGACCACGGGTCCTCAGTGTAGTCCATAGGTTACTCAGATGCAAGTAACTGATGAGCAACGTCTTTGCCTAGGCTATGTAAAAACAAAGGCCTTTGTCCTCTTCCCCATCACTTGTGTGTCAAACATAAGACTAGAACCCAAAAACTCCTTTCATTTTCCATGCACATTATTTTCTTTCAGCTAACATAATGATCTCAGCCTGGACTGTTCTGCCACCCAACTATCAGATTCCCAGGCATGTCCAAATGTTTACAGAAATTGTCTGATTCAGCTTATGGAGTCTTCCAACTTCATTAGCATTGTATCATCTCTCTTAACTCTTACATTCAGTTTGATTCCATCAGATATAAAAATAATAAGGCCTAAAATAGACATTGCTCACACATTTTAAACTATCTGTAGTAGAAGAAAACCTGCCCTGCCACAACGTTCAGAATGTTACTCTTCTCAAAATGAGGAGAGACAAAATCAAACCTGGAATAATTTGAATGCAGAATGCTTATTCGATAAAGAACAAACTCAATCTAAAGGAAAATGACATATAGAAGAAAGAGTAGCAGCATGATGAGCAAAAATACAGATGGAAGGGTTTACTTTGTGTACAAGTTTGTGTTAGGATTTTATTGTAATAAGACAAATGAAAAGCTGTTTTAAAAAGGTTTGAATATTAAAACATATTATTGGTGCTACAGTGCACAAGCTGATATCAAACAAGCAATGCTAAGGGAGTTCAGGCACATACAAACCTCTGAATCTGGGAGCAGATTAAGAAGAAAACAAATTAAAAGCCTTTTAAAAAGTGAAATTAAATCCACCCAGCTACGCAAGGTACAAAGGAAGGATGTGGTTTGGTCAAGCATCTTGATATAAAAAGAACGGAAACAAATTGTAATCAAATAAATGTTTCGTAGATTCCTGGGAAGTAACAGGCAGGAAAGGCTGCACCCAAAGCTCAAACAATTAGTCATTTCCCCATTTCATCCAGAGGATCTAAAATATTTCACTCCTCAATTTTTATCTTAAATCTACTCTGGAAGGGGATCACCAGTTTGAAATATGCTCATGATTTCTGACCTGGTTTAGCATTGAGCAGTCTGACTGGGAGATATGGGGGGGGAGGGGGTCGAGAGCTGGCAGGCCTCTTGTTCCTAACAGGACAACGTTAAAGTAGACATGACTAAATAGCAGGCTATTTTTAACAAGTTTATGTCGGTAGTCTCATTGTCGGCATGTTCAAGTTCAAAGAGCCCCCACAGCCCACCTCTATGTAGTCCCATGACTGGGGTCCTCAAACCCAAAGTAAAATCTAATCTCTATCACAGAACAGGAGTGTAAGTTTCAAAGGTCAATTTTCTTTGATTAGTAGACAAAATTTGAAGGATTACCCAATTATGATACAGGTCAGATTGTTGCAACTTTTAAAGCACCTGAGTGAGCAACAATATACACTGGCTTGTTGTCAAGATTTTCTCTTATCAAGCAGATTAATTGTGCAATTAGGGATGTGGGGCAAGTGGGATGGATTGCCAATGATCTACTGCTGTAGAATTTATTTTGAAGGTAGTTTAGAACAACAGTATTAAAAATACTTACTTGGTCACAGGCTATTAAAAGCACAATGTGATATTTTGTCTTAAAGCAACGCAACTAGCTATCTTCTGGGACAGAGACACATCGACTTGAAAGTAATTAGAACGTTTGTCTCTATTTAATTACGGTGTCAAATCATGTTCATTCATACAGTGCCTAATCCAATTAATCATGGTGTTTGTGCCGGTGGCAGAGACGAAGATGCTCTGGGCTATACAGGAAATTACATTAGCCCATTTTAAGCATTCCATTTTTGATTTGTCAGCCAGCAGCTGAAATTAAATACCACTCCTTTGGCTTGAACAAGTTGCTTCTGTCTTGTTCAGTTAATGAGCAAAGAAATTTATTTTCTACATTCACTTCAGAGAGATCAGAAATGCCTTGTTTTCAAGCAATAGCATATTTGGATGTTGCAGGAAGTGTAAAATTTCAAACAGAAACAAATAATTTTACCTGAGATGTTAAACAGATGGATACCTGGATTGAGTGCGTTCATTGCTAATACTGATGGGAAAATCAATATTAGCAGTATAGAATAAAGAGAGTGTGGTGCTGGAAAAGCACAGCAGGTCAGGCAGCATCCGAAAAACAGGAAAATCGACATTTTGAGCATAAGCCCTTCATCAGGAAGGAGGCTTGTGGACCAGGGGGCTGAGAGATAAATGGGAGGGGGGGGGCGGGGTAGGGCTGGAGGGAAGGGAGCTGAGAATGCAATAGATAGGTGAAGGTAGGGGAGAAGGTCATAGGTCGGAGAGAAGGGTGGAACGGATAGGTGGGAAAGGCGATGGACAGGTCAAGAGGGCACTGCCGAGTTAGGACTGGGAATAGGTGGGGGGAGGGGAAATGGGGAAATTGGTAAAATCCACATTGATCCCATGTGGTTGCAGGGTCCCAAGGCGGAAGAGGAGGTGTTATTCCCCAAATATCAGGTGGTTAGGGTTTGCGATGGAGGAGGCTCAGGACCTGCATGTCTTTGGTGGAGTGAGAGGGGGAGGGGGAAAGGGAATTGAAGTGTTCAGCAATGGGGCAGTGGGGTTGTTTGGTGCGGGTGTCCAGAGATGTTCTCTGAAGCGATTCGCAAGGAGGCGTCCTGTCTCCCCAGTGTACAGGAGATCACATTATGTGCAACGTTTACAGTAGATGACATTAGTGGAGGTACAGGTAAGTTTCTGTTGGATGTGGCAGGATCTTTTGAGGCCTTGGACAGAGGTTGGGGGTGGGGGGGGGGTGGGGGGAAGGTGAGGGCGCAGGTTTTGCACTTCCTGCTGCGGCAGGGGAAGGAGCCGGGAGAGAGATAAGGGTTGGTTGGGGGGGTGGACAGCGTGGATCTGACAAAGGAGTCACGGAGGGAATGGTCTCTCTGAAATGCTGATGGGATGGAGAGGGAAATATATCCCTAGTGAAGGAGTCTACTTGTAGGTGGTGGAAGTGGTGGAGGATGATGCATTGTACCCAGAGGGGTGGAAGGTGAAGACTGGGGTTTCTGTCCTTGTTGTGACTGGAGTGGTGGGATTCAAGGGCAGAGGTGCAGGAAGTGGAAGAAATGTGCTGGAGGGCATCACCAACCACATGGGAGGAGAAATTGCAGTCTTTGGAGGAGGAGGCCATTTGAGATGTTCTGTGGTGGAATTGGTCATTTTGGGAGCAGATGCGGCAGACGCGGAGGAATTGGGAGTAACGGATGGCATTTTTACAGGAGGCAGGGTGGGAGGAGGTGTAGTCCCGGTAGCTGGGGAGTCCATGAGTTTGTAGATGTTCACCTGGACCATCTCAGATACCACCCTCCTCTTCCTGGACCTCCACACCGGCCAACTAACCACAGATACCTACTACAAACCCACATACTCCCACACCTTCCCCTTCACCTCTGTCCAAGGGCCCAAAAGGATCCTTCCGCACCCGACAGAGATTTACATGTACCTCCACCAATGTCATCTGTTGTATCTGTTGCACTCAATGTACTCTCTTCTACAATCATGGAGACAGGATGCCAACTTGCAGATTGTTTCAGAGAACATCTCTGGGTCACCCATACCAACCACCCCCACCGCCCCATGGCTGAACATTTCAGCTCCCCTACCCCCTCCCACCCCACCAAGGACATGCAAGTTCTGGGCCTCCTTTATTGCCAAACCCTAACCACCCGAGGCCTGGAGGAAGAACACCTCATCTCCTGCCTTGGGACATTGCAATGACATGGGATTAAATATGGATTTCAACAGTTTCCTCAATTCCCCTCCCTACACATTATTCCAGCAGCTTAACTACAGAAGAATTAATAGTGAGGAAAAACAACTGTATTAACAACCCCAACTGAGCAAATGATGATGTAAAACAGCAAACAACTGAAGATGTGATTTTGTTTAGTTGAGGCATCATCATAGAGAATGCACCACAGGATTATCGCCACCATGCAACTGGACAAAACTTAAAGAATATCTTGAGTGTGTGAATGTTTATACTAAAAAAAATTAGATATATTTTTGTGCTTGCTAGAAACTACTTCTAGTCATATACAGGGACTGAAGTTCTGCAAAAGGAATATGTCTAGGTGTTGCATCTATTTTTGAATTAATCAAAAACATGAGGAACAATTGCTCCCTGATAATTGGTCGAGGCATTATGTTCAGCAATCAGCTTTTTCTTCATGCAGTATACATTCTTGTTTCCTTTACATTTTCTTGCCTCTGAGGAGTGCAAGATGAAATCTCTTGCAGCATCTTTTGTGGTCATTTCTCTGAAATACAGTTAATTTTTTTTCTCAAAATAGCTGTTATTATTGGTCCCAAATGTGCATAGTTGATGCTGTTGGTTATGTATCTTTGAATAAATGCAGGGAAGTTTCAGTTTAAATTCTACACTGCCCAGTCTAAGAGCGAAACTCATTCCAACACAGAGGTAGCATGAACAATAGGGACTCGAGACCAATTAATATAGACTACAACCAGCAATTGTACAATAACGTTTTTAAAGTTATCTTTTCCTTTGTATGCCTTCTGAAATCGGATCTAACAATTTTGTTGACTGCAGGCAATCGTGTAAATGTTTCACATCTACAATTTTATTTATGGATACAAAAGAAAGGGATACTTAAATGGAGCAATTCTTACCTGAAAACGATCAAGGCAATTCTACAGGGAGGACACGCAAGGAGAAAGATCTGTAATTAAAAGCAAGAAAAAAAATATAAATTTCTTCTTTGACTAAAAACTCACAGAACATTTTTGTAAACCAAAGCTGTGAATGCAGAAACCTGATTGAAATAAGATGGTAGTCGAGAGCGTGGTGCTAGAAAAGCACAGCAGGTCAGGCAGCATCTAAGCAGCAGGAGAATCGGCGTTTCGGGCAAAAGCCTTTCATCAGGAATGAGGCTAAGAGCCGAGGGGGTTGTGAGATAAACGAGAGGGGGTGGGACTGGAGGAAAGGTAGCTGAGAGTGCTAAAGGAACTTCCCTCAACCACGCCCCCCCCACCTCCCCCCCCACCAATTATCTCTCAGTCCCCTTGGCTCACAACCCTCATTCCTGATGAAGGGCTTTTGCCCGAAATGCCGATTCTCCTGCTCCTCGGATGTTGCCTGACCTGCTGTGCTTTTCTAGCACCACACTCTCGACTCTGATCTCCAGCATCTGCAGACCCCACCTTTGCCTGAAATAAGATGGTACACCTGCAAGAATGTGTGGCCTGAGTATGTTTAACAGATTTCAAAGAAATTAGCATCCAACTCCTGTCTGAAAATGCCTGGAATGATGTTAAGAATAGCGAGAGGTCTGCAAACTGGGGCAGGGTCCATTTCAATTGTTACAAAATGAACAAACTACCTCACCATCTTCTGGCCATTTTGCTGCCAGCCACTCTCTCCGTTCTGGAAGGCCTGCATTCTCTGCTGCAATTACACCTCAGGCTTTCCCGGATATTGGAGGTTAACTAGCAATATGGCCTAATTAAGGTCTGGCATTTTGATCACAATTAGACACCCGCCTAGTGGTTTAACTGGTTGCCAGAACGCTGTATTCAGCAAGCCAACACAGGAAATTAAGTATTAAAGGAAAATTGGAAGCTCTTGGAAATATCACTTTTAAAAAGTCCTAAATGACATTCACTTTAGTGCAGTCCTGATACATGCACTACTCATCCTGACCGAAAACATTCATCTATTAAAAATGTAGGCAGCTGAAGAACTGTTAAGTGATCAGTGAGTAAACTGATCACTATCAATTGAGTACCAGCACAAACAAGACTGAAACACAAAAGAGTGCAGGCTACTACAGAGGACTTACTTACTTTCAAACTAAACCAATCTTGTCCATTTACTGCTATTGATTCTATGTCGGGGTTCTCAAGCAGAGAGACAATAGACATATAAGGAATGAAATTTGACATAAGCTAGCATTACTAAGTAACAAAACATATATACTTTTTCACATATCACAAGGACATTTTAGAACAGGAGCAAGATCTTTTCTATTTTTTTGAGATTTTGTGATATAAATTTGTTGAAATGTCAGCAAAATCCCGAAATGAAATATAACTCTCCTCACAAATGTGAGCACCGAAGTAAAATAATCAATGACAGGCTTATATACAAAGCACCATTGATAGAAAGTTCCATTCTAACCTGCATTCAAATGGCAAGCTTATGAAGCCTTGGGAAAACGGTCAATGATGGAGGATCAATGATTTGGGTGGCACGGTGGCTCAGTGGTTAGCACTGATGCCTCACAGCACCAGGGTCCTAGGTTAGATTCCAGCCTTGGACAACTGTCTGTGTGGAGTTTGCACATTCTCCCAGTGTCTGCAGGGATCTCTTCCAAATGCTCTGGTTTCCTTCCACAATCCAAAGATGTGCAGGTCAGGTGAATTGGCCATGCTAAATTGCCTATATAGTGTTAGGTGCATTAGTCAAAAGAAGATGGGTCTGGGTGGGTTACTCTTTGGAGGGTCAGTGTGGACTGGTTGTGCCAAAGGGCCTGTTTCCACACTGTAGGGAATCTAATCTAATCAAGTTCACATCATCTGGGAAAGACATGTATCGAGTCCAATGGAAAGAAGCAACTACCACTCACTTCAAATCCTGATGTCACAATCTTGCACGACTGGAGTACTTGCAAATCACTTGAAGACAAACTAATTGATGCACCGATTTGTTCACAGATCGGCATTATTACATTTAATTCATGGGTTTTTCCATGTCATTAGAATTAATCAGACAGAAGAAACGTCACTGGATATACCAAATATGAAGTTTCTATCGTGGTCAATCACTGGCCTCTGTTTTAATCCCCTTCTACCACTCCACAATAGGTGGTGGTGTGGTTAACGAGTTGAATATAAGGAACACAGCTCCAACTCTTGCCATGCACACTTGCTGCCCTTCTCACACTGACATATCAGAATCTCGGAGCACAGACAGGACACAATTAGTATACTTAACCCACAGTGCATTTGGGAGCCCAATTTAAAGTTGACCACTTCTGTATATGCTTCTCAGGGTCAGCAATAAAAAAGTAAATTGGAGCTCTGACTCCCTAAACAGTAAAAGATATCCTTCCCAGCACTTTGTTAGACACTGAGCAACAAGTATTCTTCCCAGGACCCAAACGAATGCTTTGGCCTCCCCTGATTTGCGAGTACTCTGATCGTGCAAGGTTATGATATTGGGATTTGAGTGAGTGGTTATTGCCTCTTTCCATTGGACTCAATACATGTCTGTCCCAGATGATGTGAACTTGAACCCCATGATTTCTCGTCTCCTCGCATTACCACTCATCAAACTGATGCCTCCTTGTTCCCTTCCTGAACATGTCCTCTCCTGAGCACATGCTCCTTGCAAACATGTATACAATATGGCGCTCCGCTCGTCCTCCCCAAATGCAGACTTTCCTTCAATTGACAGATCCAGCCAGCTTCTTCTTAGGGCATTTTCAATTCTCTACACCCTTTCCCCACTCCAAGCATTATTTTTCTCAAATACAAATTTTGTATTACTGCTGTTAAAATAAATATCAGTTTTGTTGCACGTATCTGTTAAAAGGCTAAATTGGATTCAATCTTTCCAAGGCATTCTCATTGAGGTTGACAAATACATTTTTTTTGTATATTCATGGCTTCTATCATCCACATTCAAAAAGAATTTCTCTAGGTCAACGTGTCTCCTACCAACAGCACCACAGCACACAAGCAGCTACTCACGTTCTGGCCAGGTACCACAAGACCGTCATTCTCAGGTTATTCAATCATTCCTGCAATCTCAACGAAGAAAAGAAGGGTGAATTCAGAAAGTCTACACTCCTGTCTGCAACACGGCCAAAGACACCCATGAACCTTTCTGGATACCAGCTGAGTGCCATTACAATAACGCCCATTTTATGTTTGCTTATTCAGGCCAATTACATTTCTATTGGCCTTGCAAATATTTGGCAAAAAACATGCAATCCTTCTTTCCAAATATAATAATCTGATGATATGACCCTATTCCCTTTGGCTACTTTGGCCAGTTCTTAATTATTTTTCTTCCATATTGTATCACTGGCTTCACATATTTAAAATTTAAAACTGTTTTATCAATTCACCAGTCACCTACAGGTGTTAATCAAATGTAACGCTGGAGTTTAGGACAAGATATAAATGCAATAATTTGTTGGATTTTAAATCAAATTCAAAGACCAGGTGAGTTATCTCTAAGACAGCACTCATTAAATTACAGAGCCAGACACAATTATAATTGCTGTCACGCATTTACTGTATCATAGCTAAATGAGAACAGCAATCACATTACCCTAATGCTGTAATGAAGACTAATCAGAACAAAACCATTTGTTGCCCCTGTCAAAACAGTGGATTATCAAACAGGCACCTAATATGCCATTAGGGAACTCCAGTCTCATCTAATTTCCCAGAAACTGATCTTTTACAGTATTAAGTAGTTGGAAACATAACGTAACATAAGGACTAGGAACAGAAGTCGGCCATATGGCCCTTTGAGCCTGCTGACATTCAATAAGATCATGGCTGATCTTGTTGTGGACTCAGATTCACTTACCCAAGCTCTCACTGTGACCCTTAATTCCTTTTGCTCAAAAAGGAAAATCTTTCTTAGTTTTAAAAACATTTACTGAAGTAGCATCAACTACTTCACTGGGCAAGGAATCCCATAGACATACAACCCGCTGGGTGAAGACATTCCTTCTCAATTCAGTCCTAAATCGGCTCCCTCTAATCTTGAGGCTATGCCGTCTTGTCCTTGTTTCACATAACAGTGGAAACATCCTCTCTACGTCTCTTTTATCGATTCCCTTCATAATTTCATGTGTTTCTAGAAGATTCTTCCCCTCATTCTTCTGAATTCCAATTAATATAATCCCTGTCTCCTCATAAACCAACCCCCTCAAATCCAGAATCATCCTACTGAACCTCCTCTGCACTCCCTTCAGTGCCAGTACATCTTCTCTCAAGTAAAGAGACCAAAATTGCATGCAGTACTCCAGGTGTGGACTCACCTGCACCTTAACAGCTGCAATATTACGTCCCTGCTTTTAAACTCAATCCCTTTAGCAATGAAGGACAAAATTCCATTTGCTTTCCTAATTACTTATTGTACCTGCAGATCAATCTTCTGTGATTCATGCACGAGGACACCCAGGTCACTCTGCATTGCAATATGCCACAACTTTTTAACCATTCAAGTAATAATCTATTTTGCTGTTTACTCCTATCAAAATGGATAACTTCACATTTATTAACACTGTATTCCATTTGCCAGACCTTTGTCTACTCAGTTAAAATATCTATGTTCCTCTGCAAAGTTTCACAGTCCTCGCGACCATTGACTCCAGCTATCTGCTGCTTGTCTATTGTAAATATGCCTGTTGTATATCATCAGGATGTGATGGCCTGGTAGTATTATTGCTGGACTGATAATCCAGAGACCCAGGTAAAATTCTGGGGACCTGAGTTCAAATCCTGCCATGGCAGATGATGGAATTTTAATTCAATTTTTTAAAAATCTGGAAGTAAGGGCCTAATAATGACCAGGAATCCATTGCCAATTGTCAGAAAAACTCATCTGGTTCACTACTGTCTTTTAGGATAAAGATTGTGATCTTAATCTATTCTGGCCTGCACATCACTCCAGACCCACACCAATGTGGTTGACTCCTTTCTGCTCTCTGGGCAATAAATGCTGGTCCAACCAGTGATGCTCTAATCCCATGAATAAGTGAAAATAAATAACTGGAGGTCAATAATATTAACACTGGTGACAGATTATTTGGCATTCCTAATGTGATATAACGCCAAAGTCAGTGAGAGAGAATTATCATAGAGTACTCCAGGTTGCTCCTGGTTCTATGTTCTATGTACTGTATGCAGTTTTGATCTTGTTACTTGAGAAAGGACGTACTGGCACTGGAAGGGGTGCAGAGGCGGCTCAGTAGGTTGATTCCAGAGTTATGGTGTTGGCTTATGAGGAGAGATTCAGTAGACTGGGATTATATTCATTGGAATTTGGAAGAATGATGGTAGACCTTATAGAAACATATAAAATTATGAAGGGAATAGATAAGATAGAAGTAGAGAGAATGTTTCCACTGGCAGGTGAAGCTAGGACAAGAGGGCATAGTCTCAAAATTAGGGGAAGCTGATTCAGGACTGAATTGAGAAAGAACTTCTTCACCCAGAGGGTTGTGAATCTATGGAATTCCTTGCCCATTGAAGTAGTTCAGGCTTCCTCAGTAAATGTTTTTAAAGCTAAGGTAGATAATTTTTTGAACAGTAAAGGAATTAAGTGTTCCAGTAAGAAGGTGGCTAAGTGGACCTGAGGCCATGAAAAGATCAGCCATGATCTTCCTGAATGGAGGAGCAGGCTTGAGGGGCCAGATGGCCTACTCCTGCTCCTCGTTCTTATGCTCTAAACTATTCATCAACATAAGTCAGTTTCATCACTGAATTAGATTATGGCTGATTGGCATCTGAACTCCACATCCCTTTTCCCTCTCATAAAAATCAACTCAAGCAATTTGAATAAGTTCCAACTGACCCACAATCCAAGCCATTTTCTTATGGGATGAAAGAATGGGGGACGGATATCAGAATTCCATTTTTCTATACTGCTTTGTTTTAATCGCACTGGGTCACAGGGATGAATACATGTCGATGTGAGACTGTTTAAAAGGCCTTCCTCAGTTTTGAGACTTTGGCTCATTTGTAAGGCTGTTAGTGCCACTAAACCTCACCCTCCAATTAGACGTCCCTCTGATGTCATTTCCCTGCTTCCCCATAGCTTCCATACTCCCTTTATCCATTCACCCAGTATTTACAATGGGCAGACCCCAGGAGCCATATGGAAATAAAATATCAACAATTTAAGAGAACTTTCCTTTGCACATTTCATACTGAAAATCTTTCATTAAAAACCCAGATTTTAAATTCCAAGTGGTCAATTTGACATAAGAGTTGAAAAATGTCGTGCTGGAAAAACACAGCTGGCCAGGCAGCATCCGAGGAGCAGGAGAATCAACGTTTCGGGCATAAGCCCTTCTTTTCCTGCTCCTCGGATGCTGCCTGGCCTGCTGTGTTTTTCCAGCACGACATTTTTCAACTCTGATACTCCAGCATCTGCAGTCCTCACTTTCCCCTAATTTGTCATAAGAACAAAGAAACATCCATTCAGTAACCATAAAGGCAATTAATCCTTTAGCAACCTCTTAAAATGATCAAATTGTGAATTAACTCACTGCAGAGATAAATTTTTGTAGCTGTTGAAAACTGTTAGGAATTCATAATAAGCTTGAGTAAATAACATCCCTTCGAAAATGTCAGTCATAAAATTTGTTGAAACTGTAGGAACAGATTTTTTTTTCCCCTCTAAGATACATCAAATGGTCAGCCAATGTAATACTGTAGTAGATTTCTATATTGATTACAGTTCAAAACAGCAACCTGATTATTTATTTAGTTTTTTTAGGGTGCCAGGGATTTAAATATTTCCGCTTAAGACAGTTCCTGAAATCTTGTCTGCCATCGAGAAGCATTTACGCCTCAACAAATTTCAGACTCCCACATTGAATTAATGGCCCTTGACACAGCAATAATTGCGACTGTTTAAAATTATCATTAACTTCAAATGGTCAGGCAGAGATCAGGTTTGCTGCCCATGAGATATATTTGCTTTCCTCTGTTGGGAAAACATGACATAAGTTTTGGCAGAATTTAGTCACTGGGGTCTTTTCTCTCACTTAAAAGGCCTCTGGCCATATGCCTCATTGTTCTGACTTCTTCCCAAGAGAAACCAGTTACTTTGCATCTCATGGATTAAATCATTGCAAATGCTTGCATTTGATTATTCCTGCATTTACTGTGGAAGAGAATGCTAAAACTTAGCTTGTAATCTGTACTGCATTCATAATTGAACCTTTTGAGCCCCAGAAACGTTCCAGTGCTAGCACACTTTTGATAAAACCCAAATTTCCACATGTGTGAAAAGTAATTCAATAGACAAATCAACCAGCCCCGTAACAGTTCCCAGACTCTCACTATTTAAACAAAAACTGCCTTTTTTGATCAGGGCCTTCCTTATGGCCACAATGAAATCCTTTTAACAGTTTCCTTTCCCATTCATCCACATTCCACAATCCTTTCTCGCTTCATGTTGTCATCTGCACAATTCACTGTGCCCCTTCATTTAAGACATATAGAATTTTCCTTCTTTCATCTAAGCCATTGATGCAAATAGTAAAATGGTGAGGTTCTAATACAATCTGTGCAGCACCTCTGTTACAACCCACAAGATATTCTCTCATGTCCCCACTATTTCCTGACTTCTACATCATTTCCAACCTAGCATGCAAACTTGCCTTGTGAATTCCATGTGCTTTCATTTTGGTGAATAAACATTTTGTGGAAGGTGATAAAATGCATTCTGCAGGGTCTAAATTGCTAGCAAAATTAAAACCCATGGGACAACATGGATATAAAATTAACTCAGGGATAAAAATTAGAGATATAGTGAATGGCTTTTTATAAGGGAGGTAAATTGTGTGGTTGCTCAACTATTTGAACTACTGCATGTTTGATATGTATTAATTCAGCTGAAAATGTGTTGCTGGTTAAAGCACAGCAGGCCAGGCAGCATCCAAGAAATAGGAAATTCGACGTTTCGGGCATAAGCCCTTCATCAGGAATGACGAGAGTGTGCCAAGCAGGCTAAGATAAAAGGTAGGGTGGAGGGACTTGGGGGAGGGGCGATAGAGATGTGATAGGTGGAAGGAGGTCAAGGTGAGGGTGATAGGCCGGAGTGGGGTGGGGGCGGAGAGGTCAGGAAGAAGATTGCAGGTTAGGAGGGCGGTGCTGAGTTGAGGGAACCAACTGAGACAAGGTGGGGGGAGGGGAAATGAGTAAACTGGAGAAATCTGAGTTCATCCTTTGTGGTTGGAGGGTTCCCAGGCGGAAGATGAGGCGCTCCTCCTCCAGCCATCGTGTTGTTATGTTCTGCCGGTGGAGGAGTCCAAGGACCTGCATGTCCTCGGTGGAGTGAGAGGGAGAGTTAAAGTGTTGAGCCACGGGGTGGTTGGGTTGGTTTGTCCAGGCGTCCCAGAGGTGTTCTCTGAAGCGTTCCGCAAGTAAGTGGCCCGTCTCCCCAATATAGAGGAGGCCACATCGGGTGCAGCGGATGAAATAGATGATGTGTGTGGAGGTACAGGTGAACGTGTGGCGGATATGGAAGGATCCCTTGGAGCCTTGGAAGGAAGTGAGGGAGGAGGTGTGGGCGCAAGTTTTACATTTCCTGCGGTTGCAGGGGAAGGAGCCGGGAGTGGAGGTTGGGTTGGTGGGGGGTGTGGACCAGACGAGGGAGTCACGAAGGGAGTGGTCTTTGCGGAACGCTGATAGGGGAGGGGAGGGAAATATATCCCTGGTGGTGGGGTCCGTTTGGAGGTGGCGGAAATGACGGCGGATGATACGTTGTATACGGAGGTTGGTGGGGTGGTAGGTGAGAACCAGTGGGGTTCTGTCTTGGTGGCGGTTGGAGGAGCGGGGCTCAAGGGCGGAGGAGCGGGAAGTGGAGGAGATGCGGTGGAGGGCATCGTCGATCACGTCTGGGGGGAATCTGCGGTCCTTGAAGAAGGAGGCCATCTGGGCTGTGCGGTGTTGGAACTGGTCCTCCTGGGAGCAGATGCGGCGGAGACAAAGGAATTGGGAATATGGGATGGAGTTTTTACAGGGGGCAGGGTGGGAGGAGGTGTAGTCCACGTAGCTGTGGGAGTCAGTCGGTTTATAGTAGATGTCTGCGTTGAGTCGGTCACCCGAGATAGAAATGGAAAGGTCTAGGAAGGGGAGGGAGGAGTCTGAGACAGTCCAGGTGAATTTGAGGTCGGGATGGAAGGAGTTAGTAAAGTTGATGAACTGTTCAACCTCCTCGTCGGAGCACGAGGCAGCGCCGATACAGTCATCGATGTAGCGGAGGAAAAGGTGGGGGGTGGTGCCAGTGTAGTTGCGGAAGATGGACGGTTCCACATATCCTACGAAGAGACAGGCATAGCTGGGGCCCATGCGGGTGCCCATGGCAACTCCTTTAGTTTGGAGGAAGTGGGAGGATTGAAAAGAGAAGTTATTCAGGGTGAGGACCAGTTCAGTCAGTTGAAGGAGGGTGTCAGTGGAAGGGTACTGGTTGGTGCGGCGGGAAAGGAAGAAGCAGAGGGCTTTGAGTCCTTCGTGATGGGGGATGGAGGTGTACAGGGACTGGATGTCCATCATGAAAATAAGGCGTTGGGGACCGGGGAAGCGAAAATCCTGGAGGAGGTGGAGGGCGTGGGTGGTGTCCCGAACGTAGGTGGGGAGTTCTTGGACTAAAGGGGACAGAACCGTGTCGAGGTATGCGGAGATGAGTTCGGTGGGGCAGGAGCAGGCTGAGACAATGGGTCGGCCGGGGCAGTCAGGTTTGTGGATTTTGGGCAGGAGGTAGAAACGGGCGGTGCGGGGTTGTGGGACTATGAGGTTGGAGGCGGTGATGGGAGATCCCCTGAGGTGATGAGGTTATGGATGGTCTGGGAGATGATGGTTTGGTGGTGGGAGGTGGGGTCGTGGTCAAGGGGGCGATAAGAGGAGGCGTCCGCGAGCTGGCGTTTGGCCTCAGCGGTATAAAGGTCGGTGCGCCAAACTACTACCGCACCTCCCTTGTCTGCCGGTTTGATGGTGAGGTTGGGGTTAGAGCAGAGGGAGTGGAGGGCTGCACGTTCTGAGGGTGAGAGGTTGGAGTGGGTGAGAGGGGTGGACAGGTTGAGTCGGTTAATGTTGCGGCGGCAGTTGGCTATAAATAGATCGAGGGCGGGTAAGAGGCCAGCACGGGGTGTCCAGGTGGATGGGGTACGTTGGAGGCGGGAGAAGGGGTCGTCAGAGGGTGGGCGGGAGTCTTGGTTGTGAAAGTAGGCACGGAGGCGAAGGCGGAGGAAGAATTGTTCAATATCTCGCCACGTGTTGAACTCATTGATCCGATTCAATATCTCGCCACCTCCTCCAGGATTTTCGCTTCCCCGGTCCCCAACGCCTTATTTTCACAATGGACATCCAGTCCCTGTACACCTCCATCCCCCATCACGAAGGACTCAAAGCCCTCCGCTTCTTCCTTTCCCGCCACACCAACCAGTACCCTTCCACTGACACCTCCTTCGACTGACTGAACTGGTCCTCACCCTGAATAACTTCTCTTTTCAATCCTCCCACTTCCTCCAAACTAAAGGAGTTGCGATGGGCACCCACATGGGCCCCAGCTATGCCTGTCTCTTCGTAGGATATGTGGAACAGTCCATCTTCCGCAACTGCACTGGCACCACCCCCCACCTTTTCCTCTGCTACATCGATGACTGTATCGGCGCTGCCTCGTGCTCCCACGAGGAGGTTGAACAGTTCATCAACTTTACTAACTCCTTCCATTCCGACCTCAAATTCACCTGGACTGTCTCAGACTCCTCCCTCCCCTTCCCAGACCTTTCCATTTCTATCTCGGGTGACCGACTCAACACAGACGACATCTACTATAAACCGACTGACTCCCACAGCTACGTGGACTACACCTCCTCCCACCCTGCCCCCTGTAAAAACTCCATCCCATATTCCCAATTCCTTCGTCTCCACCGCACAGCCCAGATGGCCTCCTTCTTCAAGGACCGCAGATTCCCCCCAGACATGATCGACGATGCCCTCCACCGCATCTCCTCCACTTCCCGCTCCTCCGCCCTTGAGCCCCACTCCTCCAACCACCACCAAGACAGAACCCCACTGGTTCTCACCTACCACCCCACCAACCTCCGTATACAACGTATCATCCGCCGTCATTTCCGCCACCTCCAAACGGACCCCACCACCAGGGATATATTTCCCTCCCCTCCCCTATCAGCGTTCCGCAAAGACCACTCCCTTCGTGACTCCCTCGTCAGGTCCACACCCCCCACCAACCCAACCTCCACTCCCAGCACCTTCCCCTGCAACCGCAGGAAATGTAAAACTCGCGCCCACACCTCCTCCCTCACTTCCTTCCAAGGCCCCAAGGGATCCTTCCATATCCGCCACAAGTTCACCTGTACCTCCACACACATCATCTATTGCATCCGCTGCACCCGATGCGGCCTCCTCTACATTGGGGAGACGGGCCGCTTACTTGCGGAACGCTTCAGAGAACACCTCTGGGACGCCTGGACAAACCAACCCAACCACCCCGTGGCTCAACACTTTAACTCTCCCTCCCACTCCACCGAGGACATGCAGGTCCTTGGACTCCTCCACCGGCAGAACATAACAACACGATGGCTGGAGGACGAGCACCTCATCTTCCGCCTGGGAACCCTCCAACCACAAGGAATGAAATAAGATTTCTCCAGTTTCCTCATTTCCCCTCCCCCCACCTTGTCTTAGTCGGTTCCCTCAACTCAGCACCGCCCTCCTAACCTGCAGTCTTCTTCCTGACCTCTCCGCTCCCACCCCACTCCGGCCTATCACCCTCACCTTGACCTCCTTCCACCTATCACATCTCTATCGCCCCTCTCCCAAGCCCCCCTCCCTACCTTTTATCTTAGCCTGCTTGGCACACTCTCCTCATTCCTGATGAAGGGCTTATGCCCGAAACGTCGAATTTCCTATTTCTTGGATGCTGCCTAACCTGCTGTGCTTTAACCAGCAACACATTTTCAGCTGTGATCTCCAGCATCTGCAGACCTCATTTTTTACCCTATGTATTAATTCACCAGATTTGATCACACAAAGCTTAATTTCAAAGTTTGCAAATAATCTGAAACTAGAAAGTGCAGTAAATATTAAGAGGAGGCTAGGAATAAACTTCAGGAGAACATTGAAATCAATGAATAGGACAGGCATACTGGAGATGTAATTTAAAACAGTGCTGTGCAAAGTGATGGTGTTTGATAGGAAGAATGAGGAGAGACAACACGAACAAATGGTACAACTTTAAAATGAATGCAGAGAGCTGGAGATGTAAACCCCACAACCTGCAACCTCCACCATCTACAAGGGCAGAGCAGCAGGAATATGGGAACACCATCTTCTCCTTGTTCCCCTCAAAATCACATAAGACCATAAGACCATAAGACATAGGAGTGGAAGTAAGGCCATTCGGCCCATCGAGTCCACTCCGCCATTCAATCATGGCTGATGGGCATTTCAACTCCACTTACCAGCATTCTCCCCGTAGCCCTTAATTCCTCGAGACAAGGATCTATCAATCTCTGCCTTGAAGACATTTAGCGTCCCGGCCTCCACCGCACTCCGTGGCAATGAATTCCACAGGCCCACTACCCTCTGGCTGAAGAAATGCCTCCGCATTTCTGTTCTGAATTGACCTCCTCTAATTCTAAGGCTGTGTCCACGGGTCCTAGTCTCCTCGCCTAATGGGAACAATTTCCTAGTGTCCATCCTTTCCAAGCCATGTATTATCTTATACGTCTCTATTAAGTCCCCCCTTAATCTTCTAAACTCCAATGAATACAATCCCAGGATCCTCAGCCGTTCCTCATATGTTAGACCTACCATTCCAGAGATCATTCGTGTGAATCTCCGCTGGACATGTTCCAGTGCCAGTATGTCCTTCCTGAGGTGTGGGGACCAAAACTGGACACAGTACTCCATCATCCCACCTTGAAATTTTATTGTCATTCCTTCATCCTCCATGGGTCTAACTCCAAAGTTTCTCCCCATTAGCCCCCCAAATGGCACTGCAAGATTACCAGACCACACAAACTGCATAGTGGTTCACAGCCACTTCCTCTAGAACAATGAATAGATGAATAGACTTCCCTCAAAGTCCTATAAAGGAATTTCAAAGAAAACAAAATCTTTTTAGAAAGACACCCTGGATCCTTGGCTTTATTAATAAAAGAGATGAATTGTAAAAGGAATAAAAGGTTTTCAATAAAGAACAAATGATCACAATTAGCTAAACAGAGTTAGTGTCAATTCAAATGTAGCATTATTTGAAAAGTTGCCCACAACCTTCCAGCAGCTACAGAATGAACACACACACACACACACACACACACACACACACACAGTTGAAGTTATGCAAGTCATTTGGATATGTTAGTTTCAACAATTTGATAATTACCTTGCTCATTCACCACTTCCCCAGTATTCCAATGGGAAAATGTTTGTGTGAACATCAGAAATAAAACAAATTCTCAGAATTTGCTTCAATCGTTCCTTTCCTCCACTCAAGTAGCTTTCATCCCACTCAATTGCCCATTTCCTGCTGTTCAAAAATACAAAACCCTCCAAACTCCCCACAATCCAATGGAACTAACCTCCAAGTTCAAAGAGGCATCTCACTTTAAATCTTCACGAACAACAAAGGCACCACCTCTTCCAAACTCAGCAACATTTCAGAAATATTTGTTCCTTCTAAACATCTTTCATCAAGTTAATAAAAAGAACTCACCCTTCAAGCATTTTGAAATTTCTCTCCATTCAGCTTTATTCAATCTACCAGAACACTCCTACTCCTCAAAATTTCCACCCTAACCTCACCCTTCAACTCTTACCACAGTCAGAGATAATCCTCCTTAAATTCTCTCTCCTGATTCAAAGGGGCATGTTAAGTGTTCAACTGCACAACCAGCACAGAGGCAATTTTCCTCTTCTTTCCCAAACCCAGTACAAAGTAATTTCTCCTTTAAATTTATATTCACCTGAGGTATTTGCCCTGTCCAGAAAACCCTGCAATACTGCCTGACATTTCTCCACACACAATCTTCCCCCAAGAAATTCACAAAATCATTTTACTTCCTTTACTGAAGACACTGGCAGCTGTGTTTATGTAGTGCTCATGGTTAATTTTTCAGATCAATTTATAATAAGTCAGGAATACCGTTCTGCAGCATAAGGCCAGCAAGTAACAACTTTAGCGCAAAAATGAGAGAACAAAGCAACAGTGTTAGGCTCAAGCTGTACCAGGAAATAAAAGTCAGTAAATGGAACTGTGTAGCCTCATTCCTTAAGGAACATAAACCTAACTGCTGTAGCTCAAATTTGTATTCAGACTTACCTCAATATTTAACTGAGCATGCTTTCACAAGTCTCTTACAGTTGATTACTGTTAAGGAATGGTAGGGGGATGGTAGGTGTATTTCATCACTTCCAATTGCAATTAATACGGTCAGACACTACAAAAGCTGCACTGAAGTAGCTTGAAATTCAACCTGAAGATTAACCCTGTGACAGACTGTAGTTCATCAAATTTCACTCTTAAAGAAGGTGGCATATTCCAACTGTTACCTGTCTTACCAGCAGCCTCCAAGCCCTTGAAAACCTCACCAGGAACTAGCCCACATAACTGCTAATGGATATTAATTGGGTATCAGGTTGCTGAAAGATCAGAACACAATAGCTCTGGACACAGATCACCTCAGAGAATCCTCTACCAATTGATCTTTGGATTATTCAAGCAAGAGGTTACCCAAGTCAAGTTTTAACTTTTTAAAAAATGAAATTGCGCACCCCCCCCCACCCCCCGCAACTGACAGTGCACTTTAATGACTTGATCCTTGTACTGACTGTCATCAAAACAGATATCCACCAAGTGTTTTATTAACTGCAACTGGAGATGATTAACAATTTTTTAAAAAAATTCAGACTCCATTCTTTTGGTACACTTTGATTCTTTCATAGAAACATGCAACTGGAAAACAGACTAAATCACAGGCCTCACATATGACGTGAGAGTCCAGAAATGCATAGTAATTCCACTAAATCACAAATAACATTTAAGTAGAAACCCTCAACTTAGGCAAAATAGGTTGACATTTTGAGCAGAAGCCTGATCAGTTTTACCACCTAGTTCTGAAATTCAGCACCTGTAGATTTTATTTTTAAATTCATTATCATTAAGCGGATGATTCAGAGCTCGACTCAGCACACACTCCTGCCAAATTCCTGAATTCCTTTTCAATTCCTTCACAAATCTAATCTGTCAAACTCCCTCCGCAACTCCCCCCACCCACCCACCCCCCATCCCCACTCCCACCCCCACCCCCACCCAAGTCCTCACAGTTATACTTTTCTGTTAAAATTCTGGGGAAGTCAGTACATTGGGGCTGGAATCTCAGTGTTAGCCACTAATCATTTCTGCTCTCACTTGCCCACTACACAATCCTCAGGGTAGTTCTGCTTTCTGTCCCAGGAGTGAAATGATGCTCTACAGCCATGCTTCCCCATGCTCTGGGGCCACATATGAAAATCATGCTGTGTGAAACTGGAATTAACATTTGAGTAATAAAACTAGCCAAGACTAAGGATGACCACATCAACATGGTAACTACCAATGATCATTGTAAAATCTCTTCTGGGTCACAAATGCTCCAGAGAAGGAGCGTGTGCCATCACTACCAGGTCTACCTGACATATGATGCCAGGTGAACTGCAATATGGATGTTTCTTAACTGCCTTGCAAAATGGCCAAGCAGCACACTTAAGTTCAAGAGCATTTAGGGGTGGGCACTGATTATTGCTGGCAAGGTGAAGAATCACATCCCATTAAAGGCCAAAGAAATCTGGTTGCAAGGGATCAAGCATCTGCTGCTCACTACTTGCAGTACCACCAGCCAGTTCCCTTAATTTGACAGGAGGAAGACACTAGGGAATCTGCACAGACTCTTCTCTTCTGTTCCTTACCGCCTCCACCATCACCTACATGACCAGACGATAATCAGATGGGGGCAGCCATCCCACATCTTCCTGTCATCATGCTTCATCAATATTTGGTGCAGCTGTTCTGACCCTTGCTGACGTACCTTTAGATGGACAGATAAGAGATCTATTCATTCTCTTTTATGTATCCCATTAACAGGATGTTAATGTCATGACCAAAGCCACTGCTCATGGACGCCCTGCCCCCATGTCAAACCTCAGAATCACCACCCACTATTCATCCAATTATAGCAGTATTAACACAGAATTTACTTCCATCTAATCTCATTTTACAATATTATACAAGTAACCAAACTGCCAACCCTCTGCGTGCAAAAGAAAATCCCAAATACTACAGGCGGATTTTTAAAAAAATTAATAATAATTTGTACTGAGATTTTTGGACGGATTTCACCATAAGGCTCAATGGGATTTCTCAGGTAACTCAGAAAATATGCTTCATTTACAACCTTCTATATCTCTAATCCATCTTAATGTCACCAGATATCCACCAAAAGACCTGCATCCCCTCCACATACACCATCTTTAAAAGGCTGTGTACCCAAACAGATATTGCCAGTTTGGCGTTGATCCTCACTGGCAAGGTAATGGCACAGAGTTGTGTTGCTCATCACCAGCATGGCTAACATTCCCTCACATATGCATACAGTCTCGTTTTCTCCCACAGTCACTGCCCAACATTCAGGCCACATTACTAACCTGCCCTCAACTACATCCCATCAAAACATCCTCACTGGTACTCTGTCCCCAGTGACCACTGGAGACCCACAGTCTGTTAATGTTCAGTGAGAGAATAACACGTATCGACAAATAATCGGACACTTGTAAACAAGAGCTTTTATTTACAGTCTCCAAAAAATGAACACAAACCGAAGAGGAGCTGCTGTTTATCCCTCACCATCCAGAAAGGAAGGACACCCACAAACTGGTCCAAGCAGCAGAGCCACACCTTCAGCAGCCCCATCATCACAGCCCTGGTCAAAGCATGGACAATGCTGTATCTACACTCCACATCAGTTCAGTATTTGGGAAATGTTGTCATGAGTTAGTTATAGTGGGCATCCCTTGTATCCTAATAACCAGCTGTGTGGACCCTCAAACCTATCAGGTATGAGTGCTCTAGGATGTAAGAGTCATAATAGCTGCCAGGTTAGTGGGGAAATCTTCAGGGTGGGGTACAGTGATCACACATCACCTGTGCATTAATTGAATGGAATTTCTTCCAGTCATTGCATGCAGTGTTGTGATACAGCCCTCTCAGTGCCACATGTGAGCAGTTAATGGCACACTGCACCTTGGAGAAGTTGGCTAAGTTGGCAAAGCCTGCTGGCCGAACGGCAGTACTGACTAGGCATTGGGTAACAAAATGAATCAGTGAGATCTTGCACAGATGGCATCAGTCACTGTTCTGATGTATTTGTGGGTGCACAACTGAGAGATCCCACATAGATCACCCTTCACTCCCTGGAAGAAGCCAGTTGCAGACCAGTTCAATGTGATGGTAACCTTCACAGCCACAATGAGAGGATGGCTCCCACTCCTACATCCCTCAGGATCCACTCTAGCAGCTGACATGGTTGCATATGTCTTGGAACACTCTAATGGAACTAGTGCTGAAACCAACCCTCACTCATCCCCAAGAAATGGGGGGGCAAATCTATCTGGTCCTCCTGAGAATGTGTATTGGGTATAAGTAGGCAGGGAAAGAGTTAGGTTTTGAATTTTGAGAAACAAGAGGTTCAGCTAAGCATGACTCAGATCAGGTAAGAACTTACAGTTAAACAATGGGGGTGCTGGAGGCAAGGGTAATCAGTTTACAAGGTGGAAAAGCAGTCATTATGGAGAGCCATTTAACAATATTGAAAACATTCAGTAGGCAAGGTCAGCTAACAAGCAGAAAAGTAATTGAATAAAAGATTCGTACACCTTGTGTCTCTCACTGTGTCTCACACCTGCACACACACACACCATGGGTGCTGGGAAAAAATAAGCACTACCGCAGTTAGGCGGTGGTGTGGGGGTTAATTTATAAAAAAAAACAGGGGAAGAAAAAAAAATAAACAGGAGTTCACGGTTACATTAGGGCCCGGGTGAAAAAAAAGAGAAAAAAAGAAAAAAAAAAGCAGAAAAGTATCTATTGAATGAATCCAGCTAACCAGGTTAAGAACATTCATTACATAACAGTAAAAGGGCTTGGTCTCTGCTATTGATACTCGTTGATTGCAACAGTCACCAAATTAATATGTATGTTGCCTTATCTGGATGTTCCTCCCTGTAAAATGGCTATGTAGTTCATTGAGAAACTGCTGTTCCAGAGAAGACCATGAACTCATGTCTCTGTGCATCATTCTCTCTCCCTCCAGGGCCCAGAATAAAAATGGAGGTAAAATTACACTGTGTCTCTGAGCATTTTGCTTTGACTGGGCAGGGGGGATAGGGGAAAAAAACAGGACAAAACTCCTGCAGACCCCATGCGGATGAAGGTGCCTATGGCCGTGACCTCTCTCTAAGTTAGATGCTTCCTGTCCTCCTACGGCTCTTGGACTTACAATCAGCCCTAGCTCTCCTCATAAGAAGGCAGCCTCAGCAACCGGGTGTAGGACTGCAGGAAGAAATTACCTAAATTCTGCGCACAAGTAAGACATTCTTAGGTCTCAGTCAGGTCAGTGGCAGCATGCATTGCATAGAGAGCGGCACACTTGTTCCATTCTGTGAGACATGTTACACCCCCATGAACAAGGAGCATTTCACCATCATTCAGTTAGCTTCAGCACATGCACCACACTCACTCAAGGTCCAGTACATTACATCAAAAGGGAGTGCTCCAGGCTCTTACCCATCATAAATCCTCAATCATTCAGCTTTTTATTGCAGTCAGTTAACTTTCCTGACTGATGATGGAGCGCTGGTCCATACCTTGGATAGTATCCTTGAAGGTTGCACAATAATAATTTGCCTTCCTTCAGAATTAGCCTCTTTTTGAAGTCACTGTTGCTAACTACTGCATTATTGAGACACAAATGAAGGACCAATGGCAAGGTGCAAATCATTTGAAGCCCTCAGGAGGTTCACTCTGCATGCATTGCAAATGAACAAGAAAATTATGACAATGAAATATTGCTGGAGTTTACCAAAGACTGTGTCACGTATTTGCCCCTTCAATGCCCCAGTGCGCAGCAGTTTCACCACCAGTTGCCTTCACTTTAACATTTCCCCTCTAGCTTCAAGTCCCACTCTGTTTGGCAATGATCACTCTGTTGCTTATACAGGCCACTTTCCACCCTCTTGAATCATTAACACAGAGACCACCAGGACAGTCATCACTTCATATCTCTAACTTAGATGGGCAGAACCACCCAGACCTATGACCATTGTGTTTGCAGTTCCTGACTGACCATACCAATTTGTCTGAGCATTGTTGCTGGCTTTCAGGACAGACTATTGTCCATTCCCCAGGTCATACGCTGACATATCCCTTGACTGCACCCTGGCCTCATGAGAAACGTGCCTCACCACCCAACAAACGGATAGAAGATGCATTGGGATGTTTCCAAAATCAGGTTAGGCCTCAGTGAACTTGCTGTCCAATTCTGCCACAATTCCTGCTAGAGCCCACATCACTCAAACTCCAAGATTCTGTCATAGCATACAAAGGAAGGGAAGGGAAAGTTTCATAAAGTAATGACTGGCTAACCTCATTAGGTGGAAGAGAGATATAGTGGAATGGCTAATGACAAAGTTTGCAACAGTGAAACAGTGAGAGTACAGCATGCTCATAGTCACATAAAATGTGATTAATAGATTTCACCAGAATGCCTTCAGTATTACAGCTGGGTTGGAAACCACACTGCAGGTATTCAACACAGAGGTAGGCCAGAGAGTGAGCTCACAATGACACATCTGATAAAAGAAAGGGAAAACATTTCCAAGAGTAGATAGTTTGAGGACAGCATTGTTCTGCTGACACTTGCAGATAGATGGTCTTATTTTCCTTGCACAAAAGCAACTGAACATAGGAGAAGAAAATCATTACCTTTGACAATATAATTGACCTAGAAAATACGGTGCTTGCAAAAGATTACCAGCATCGTCCCAAAATAGATCTGGCTATGCAAAATCAAGAAGAGTTCTAGTTTTATGATTACAATATGTAACTAACAAAAAATTAAAAGACATATTAAATTTTTGCAAATCATTAACAACGTAATGTAATTCCTGGCACACTCTTATAAGTTACTTATTTCAATTATCTTATTCTTTGAAAATTGCAAATCCCATTTTATTCAAATTATCACTTGTTTTTTCATATATTCAGTGCATAATAAGAATTTAAGAGGGGCAACAATATTTTTATTTTGACTACTGTTTGATCCTGTTCAAGAGCCCAATCACCAGGTATTGACATGTGCAGTTCCTAACTTGATCCCACAGATGCATAGGTAAGTCTCAGTTTGGATTATAATTCCAGAATAATTAATAAACTAAGCCACTGAAGTGGTTATTAATAAGATTGCAGGATCACCAACCTGTATAAGGCATGATAACACTAACACCCAAACTCCTGATTTTTTTGCAATCATATTAATAAACAGGATTTAAACAAAAAGTAAAAGCATGGAAAGTTTATGTAGTGACCCTGGCTTAGATTCCTTTCATATTAATTTACATAGGACTGCAGCAGAGAATGATGGAAAACTAAAAGTGTCAAAGACTGTCCCCAGCACCTTCAAAGACACCTACTGGCCACTAATTAAGCTGATATCAATAATAATCAATGATGCTGTGAAAACCCAGTGGTGCACCGATACTCTCATGGTGTCTGAAACCGGATATTGTTAACCTCTCTAGTCTTTACTTCAGACACACAAAGTAATTGGCATTTAACTGCTCTAATGTGACCCAGCAAATCAGCAAGTTGTATCAAATTGCTATGACAACCATAGTTGGAAAAGATGCCCCACCTCCTTTATCTCAAGGAGGATTTGCATTCGGCAGGGAGTGCTATCCTTATCAGGGGTGCCCAAGTGGAGCACACAAATTAAAAATATACTCGCACATCAGTGCGTGCAAGGTGTAATAGAAGGGATTTTCACCCTTGGTTGTGGGGAAGTTTCTCTCCTACTTGCCCACTAATTCCTTGAACTCCTATGTTGAAGATAGCAACAAGCTCTTATAAAGACACCTGAAGTTCGCCTGGAGATAAAAGGGGGCTTTATAGTCATCATTGGTCTTTATAGGCTAGAAAAACTGTGTGTGTGAGCCTCAGTCTTTAGCAAGGTCTACTAGCCTCAGTATTCATGGTCTTTGGGGAGCTTCCCTTTTAACTCTATTGCCCACTTTAGTACTACCAGTATTTGTCAGAGATCTCATAGGAGGTTCAGCTTTGGTGACAGAAATCTTACTGGCAACCAACCAAGTTACCAAAAAATGAGTGTGGTGCTAGAAAAACACAGCAGGTCAAGCAGCATCCGAGGAGCAAGAGAATCGACGTTTTGGGCATAAGTCCTTCATCAGGAATGGGGCTTATGGGTCAGGGCTGAGACATAAATGGGAGGGGGTGGAGTTTTGTGGAACATAGCTCAGAAAGTGATAGGTGGATAAAGGTGAGGGAGGTGGTGATAGGTCTCAGGGGGGAGTGATGGACAGGTCCAAAGGGTGATGCCTAGTTGGAGGCTTGGGACTGGGATAATGTGGACAGAGGGGAAATGAGGGAGCTGTTAAAATCCACATTTATCCAGTGTGGTTGCAGGGTCCTAAGTCAGAATATGAGGTGTTCCCCCTCCAGGCATTGGGTGGTAACAGTTTGGCAGTGAAGGAGGCCCAGGACCTGCATGTTCTTGACGGAGTGAGAGGGGGAGTTGAAGTGTTCAGGGGTGGTGGGGTTTGTGGGTGCGGGTGTCCCAGAGATGTTCTCTGAAATGATCCACAAGAAGGCATCCTGTCTCCCTGATGTAGAGTAGACCACAACAGATGCAACACATGCAGTAGAAGACACTGGTAAATGTACAGATAAATTTCTGATGAATGTGCAAAGATCCCTTGAAGCCTTGAACGGAGGTGAGAGGAGTGGTGTGGGTGTAGGTTTTGCACTTCCTGTAGTGGCAGTAAAAGGTGCCAGGAGTGGAGTGTGGGCTGATGGAGGGGTGGATGTGGATCAGAGGAGGGAATCATGGAGGGAATGGCCTTTTACGGAACGCTGATAGTGGTGGGGAGGGAAATATGTCTCTGGTGGTGGGGTCCATTTGGAGGTGGCAGAGGATGATGCGTTGTGTGTGGAGGTTTCTGGTGGAAGGTAAGGACTAGAGGAGTTCTGTCCTTGTTGAGTTGGGAGGAATGCGGTTCAAGGACGGTGGTGCGTGAAGTGGAAGGGATGCGCTGGAGGGCATCATCAACCATGTGGGAAGGGAAGTTGCAATCATGGGAGGAGGCCATCTGGGACTTTCTGAGGTGGAATAGGTCATCCTGGGAAAAGATGCGGCGGAGATGGAGGAATTGGGAATAAGGGATGGCGTTTTTACAGGAGGTAGGCTGGGTGGAGGTATAGTCTAGATAGCTGTGGGAGTCGGTGGGCTTGTAATATATATCTGTGATTTGTCGGTCACCCGAAATGGTGACGGAGAGGTCCAGGAATGGGAGGGAGATTTCCGAGATGGTCCAGGTGAATTTGAGGTTGGGGTGGAAGGTGTGGTAAAGTAGGAACATGAGGCGATGCTGATACAGTCGCCAATGTAGCAGAGTAACAGATAGGGGAGGGTGGGTGCCAGTGTAACTACGGAAGATGGACTGTTCCACATAGCCGACAAACAAGCAGGCATGGCTGGGTCCCATGTGGGTACCCATGGCTACCCGTTTGGTTTGGAGGAAGTGGGAGAATTGGAAGGAGAAGTTGTTAAGGGTGAGGACCAGTTCAGCTAGACAGATGAGGGTGTTGGTGGAAGGGTACTGGTTGGGATGGTGTGAGAGGAAGAAACGGAGGGCTCGGAGACCTTCATTTTGGCGGATCAATGTGTACAGAGACTGGATGTCCATGGTGAAGATTAAGACCCTTGGGGGCCGGGGAAACAAAACTCTTGGAGGAGGTGAAGGCCATGGGTGGTGTCATGAACGTAGGTGGGGAGTTCCTAGACTAAGGGGGACAGGACGGTATCGAGGTAGGCAGTGGGACAGGCACAGACTGAGACAATTGATTGACCAGGGCAGTCAGGTTTGAGAATCTTGGGAGGAGGTAGAATCTGGTGGTGCGAGGTTCACAGACAATGAGGTTGGAGGCCTCATCAGGTTCATATCTCCCACCCCTGGCACCTTTCCCTGCCACCGCAGGAAGTATAAAACCTGTGCCCACACCACTCCCCTCATCTCCGTCCAAGGTCCCAAGGGATCCTTCCACATCCTTCAGACATTTACCTGTACCTCTACCAATGTCATCTACTGCATCCGTTGCACCCGGTGTGGTTTGCCCCACATCGGGGAGACAGGACACCTTCTTGTGGATCGTTTCAGAGAACATCTCTGGGACACCCGCACCCACCAACCCAACCATCCCGTGGGTGGACACTTCAACTCCCCTCCCACTCCGTCAAGGACATACAGGTCCTGGGCCTCCTCCACTGCCAAACCATTCCCAAGCGATGCCTGGAGAAAGAATGCCTCATATTCCGCCTTGGGACCCTGCAACCACATGGGATAAATGTGGATTTCAACAGCTTCCTCACTTCCCCTCTCCCCACATTATCCCAGTCCCAAACCGCCAACTCTGCACAACCCTCTGGACGAGTGCATCACTTCCCACCCCCCCCCCCCCGCCCCCAACTCTCCCTCACTTTTATCCACCTATCACTTTCTAAGCTACCTTCTCCAAAACCTTACCCCTACCATTTATCTCTCAGTCCCGACCTACAAGCCTCATTCCTGATGAAGGGCTTATGCCTGAAACATCGATTCTCCTGCTCCTTGAATGCTGCCTGACCTGCTGCGCTTTTCCAGCATCTGCAGTCCTCACTTTCTCCTACCAAAAAATGAGTCAGTTTTGATGGATAAGCATACAGGTAGGAACTCTATCACTTACTCATTATGCTGCTGCTTAAAACACATCCCCCAAGTAGGTCTGGTTAATTAGTCACCCTTTCATACACAATGTCATATTATAAACGTAGAATTAATTCTCATTCACTGACAACAGAATAAATCGGACCATGGTTAGGTCTAGCTAAGTTTGGCTTTTGCTGAAAATTTTTCCACAGAAATTAATTTAAAAGGGACTTACATTAAACCTTGTATTTTACACTGTTGTGTATTCAGGCCCATTAAAAGGAAAAAAAAGGGAATCTGAAGCAGTGAGTAATTAACAAGCTAATGAGCTCAATTTTACAGGTAACCTTCTCAACTGAACATAAAAATCAGTTTGCTCAGTTCTTTCAATACCTGACGAACATCTCCCTCCCACTTCGCTGAGCAATCCTTGGCACACTGTCTGAGTGTATGCAGCAAAGAGAAAAAGACAGAGCTATGTGGAGCAGGGAGGTTTTGAGAATAGAATTTTGAGAACCAGTAAGGCCTAGTGAATGGTACTGACAGTGATAAAATGTAAGGGCAGTTACAAATTGTTTTTGAAAATGCTAGACTTTCCAACGTTATTATCTATTACATGAAAACTATAAAGGTCAATTAAGTGAATCTGACCGCAATTGCTTATCTTTACATCCCATCAAATCTCACAATGTTGATGTTGCATTTGTCTCAAAGTGGCACTTCCCTACACGTATCCACACTGTTACTCCCATCTCAGTAACATTGGCTGATTCTCTCCCCAACTTAGCTCATCTGCTGCTGAAATCTTCATCCATGCTTTTGTTACCTCAAGAATTGACTATTACAACACAAACCTAGTCTACCTCCCATCTCTCTCATTGTAGAAAAACTCAAAGTCATCCAAATCCTAACTACCCATCTCTTAACTTGTATAAAGTCCCATTCAATGTGGTAGCTGACCTACAGACAGAGAAGCTTACATTTAAACACATGTCTAAGCATAACAAAACACACTTCGCAGGAATATTATTAAACAAAATATAACACTACGAGATAGTAGATCAGATCACTAAAATACCAAACAGGTAGGTTTTAAGAAATGTCTTTAAAAGGAGGAAAACAGGGTAGAAAAGAAACATCTAGAACCTGGGGGTCTAGGTAGAATAGTCACCTGTTTGGCTGCACATGTACAAGAGACCAGAATGAATCAAGCACAAATATCTGTTGCTTAAGGAGCTTGGAGGAAGCTACAGAGATAGGGTGAAGCAAGACCATAAGAGATTTAAAAAGAAAAATGAAAATTTTTAAAATCAAAACATTGCTTGACCAAAACCAACGTTGTTTAGTATGTTGAGGGTGCAGGGAAATGCAATTTTCTCAGAATCAAGACATGGGCAGATCTCAAGCTTAGGAGGATCAAATATGGGAGATCAGCTACCTATTGGAATAGTCAAGATAACGAAGACATGAAAGAAAGCTTCACAAGCAGACGAGTCAAGATGGCCACAAAGTCAAGTACTGTTACAAGGTATTAAAGTAAAAAGGTCAACTCGGAATCAGATATGGACACAGAGATGACATGCAGACTGCCTTAATTTCAGAATGTTGCTACATTGGTGATGCCTCATTTATGAAAATTCTCATTCTTCAATCCTACCATGGTCTTGTTCCTTCCTCGAACCTCATCCAGCCCAGCAGTCAACATTGCCTCTGGTCGCATCCATTTACAACTCTTCCCTCTTTTACATTTTCTTTAACACTCATTTATATAAATATCTTGGATGGCTCAGTGTCAAATTTTCTGGCAATGCTCCCAAGAGGCATATCAGGACATTTTATTACATTATAAATTGCTATATGTAAATTATGGAAGACTTGCCTTCAATATGATTGAAGGAATCTTCCTGCAAAAGACACAAATATCTCATTTAGGGCACATACAAGGACTAGAGTTGCAGCCCCATATTATACCATCATTCAAGTAAATATAGGACACAGTAGGCCTACCTTTTGCAAATGCTCAGACTATTAACTAAAATATTGAACAAAGAATAAACACAGCATGGGTGAACACCTCAACACATTAGTTCAGGTATTAGCTGATTGACAAAGCAATTGTAATTTCAGATATTTTTATGGTACGAGGCAGGGATATGACAGTTTCACTTTGTAAATTGTGACATGATATAATCTCGTAAAGTACTCATGGTTTGTCACTGTTAGCCAGCATAAAGAGAACTGTTACTTAAAGTCCATCCATAAAGCTGTTCCAAATTGATGTGCTTTAATCAACTGCCAAGTCCCATTTATTTGAAAGCAACAGAGATTAGTGCGTCAATAATACATGGATCTGTTTTCATTTCCAGATTATTTAGAATACCTCTGTGGTACTCTTGTTAAATCGAATATTGAGTGCAACTCAACTCCCCATGCCTAGAATTTTCAGATGCCACTGAACTTGTTTCCTTGCTGTTCATGCTTAACGGAGAACATTGGCTGGAGAAAAAATGGAAAGTTTTTCAATGTGCTGCAATTCAGAGGGACAAAACTTGCTGCATTTATAAAAATACTACCCAATTTTCCATAGCTCTGCCTATCTAATACTGGAGCCAACAGAATGAACTGTTTGGCTGCTAATTTTGCCTATACATTAAAGGTTACTGTAAATAAATACAAAGGAAATGCAAATGGTTGCCAGAAAAAGATAAGTGCTGAAGGCAGTTGTATATATCTATTTACAGGTCAATGATGGACATTTTCTTGCATGAAAAAAACATATTCCAGCCTTGCATCACAAACAATGTATGACAACATGAAGTTTAACAGAAATATGTTGGATGCAAGACTATATAATGGACTATATTAAAGTCACTTGCCCCAGGGCTGTATTCCAACAGCAAGGAAAAGGTACCAAACACTAAATACAATGCAGGGCACATTCAGAACAGAAATTGAGCAGATGAACTGGAAATTACTCCTCCAACTTTAATCGATATTCCAAATTGGTATCTATAGAAATCCCAATAAATGCAAATATTTGCTTTCTTGGATGTAGACTTTCCCACAAGAACAGTTTGAAAGTTCATGTTCCAACTTGCAGTATGTTTCTCCAAAAGAAAAATTCACTCATAAATAACCTTGCAAACTGACTCACGTCTGGATTTTGCATCAAGTTAGTCAATGCTAAAAGATTAGAAGGCTACTTTAAAGATTAGTTCAATCACATTGTGAAGTATAATTTATTGTGCTGTTGTGATTTGCTTGAAAATGACAAAAGGTCACTTTCATTAAAACAAAAACTTGGTTTTTGTTGAAAAGTGGCAGAACAGGCAACTTGTTTCACAGTCCAAAAGATACAATGGAATATTTTGAACTAATTTGTATTACCACATCAAATGCTCACAACCAGTTTGTAATACATGAAGAGTGCCCATGAAGAATTTGTAAACCATGCTTCATTTGTGCTCACATTTCATCTATTTTCGGAGACAAAACAGCTTCAACAGTCAGTCAGTCATTTCAACCACACCTCCTTAAAGGCAAATTGCTGCTGATAGTTCTGACAGATTCTCATCTCTGAACTAGACCTGACATAACAGAACAAACTTGTATATCCACTAAATAGAATAAAGGCATATATCTACTAAACATGTCACTGAAGATAATCTCACAGCTGTATTTTGCATTTTTATAACTTGCGAAATTATGTAATTTGAATACAGCTGTAATTTCATATTCCTGCTCCTTGGTGAGATGAATTAGAAACAGAAGCTAAGTTGGACTGTGATACATGGATTTTTAATCAATGAGGGAATCAAGGATTATTAGGAAAAGGTAGGAAAATGGAGTTGAGGATTATCAAATAACCATGATCTCATTGAATGGTAGAGCAGATTCCATGAGCTTGAATGGTCTACTTCTGCTCCCTTGTCTTATTTTATCTTAATTCCAAGTACGAATCTCTCCAATTGGGCTGTCTATGAATCCAGAGCAGCTACCATTCCAGGTCATATCTCCCAGGCAGGCAAAAAAAAATGGTTTTAAATCCTTTTACAGCTTCACGCCTGCCTTTTGCTATAATCTCCACCAGATCCCACTCCTTCAAGATTCCAACAGATAAATTAATTCAGGTTTGCAATGACTCTTAAGTCATGCCATCCTCAAAACATTAGCTCTGTTCCTCTGTCCACAGATGCTGCCAAACTTGTTGCGTTTCTCTAGCATTGCATGTGTTGGATTCAGATTTCCAATATCTGAAGTATTTTGATGTATAACAATCACTCCACCATTTCTCACTATACTTTCAAGTACTCAGGCCTTAAGCTTTGGAAATTCCTCTCCCAAGTTGTTTTATCTCCCAATATTGTTTTCCTCCTTTAAATATTTTCCATTGAAGCAGACTCTCTGGTCAAGCTTTTCACTATCTGACCCTCAGTGAGGGATTTTGATTTATTAAACCTTCCCCGTGAATCACCTCGGGAGATTTTTAGAATGTTATCAACTCAATACAAGTAGAAGTTATTCTTTCTTTAGCTGCAGCTAAACAACTGCCAATAGCACTCCCATCTGCATTGTAAGTAATTTTCCTGAACCCTCTTTGTTAGGTAGCCTTAATTGTTCATGCTACACAACGTCTCCATGGATCTCTTACTCACTATTTGCTGTCTTCAAAAGTTATTCCAAAAAAAATGTGAGAGGAAAAATACTTGGGGTGGTGAGGGGGTGGGGGAATAGGAGGTATTAGTCTTGGGGACAACTTTCCCACTCTCCAAACTGTGGTGATATAAAACAAAGAACAGCCGATGCTGGGGACTGGAAACAAAATCAGAAATTGCTGACAAAACTCCAAAGTCTGGCAACATCTGTCGGCAGAGAGCAGAGTTAAGGTTTTGTCTCCAATTGACACTTCATCAGAACTGATAGCAGCTGGAAAACAAAAGGTGGCATTTACACTGAAGGTGAAGTTTGGGTGGTTGGCGGGGGTGGGAAGGATGTAGCACAGGGAGGTGTGATGGGAGAATAGATGAAGATGGAACCCCAGAGAGCGAGTCCCAGATACAAAAGGGGTAGGCAGACAAGGCAATTAGTGACATTACATCATGACAGGAGACAAGCTGAAAAAGTCAGAGAGCTAAGAATAGGAGAGAATCAGTAGACCACGCTGATAGCAACCCATGTCATGCGGTAATAGGACCAAGAATGGGTAGAACAGGTTAGTGAGTGGAATATTATACATGCCACCTTCAACCCAAACAAAAGCACGGCCAATAGGAAGCTGTAAAATCTAGTATCTGGGTTGACTCATGAACTACTATTTCCAGAACCTTCTGCATCAGGCACAAAAACTCCATCCCTCCTCTTCCAAGAGAACCCTGCTTCTCTGATCAATAAAAAGCAAATTCAGGAAGAAGAATCTAAACTTCTTAGTCGTTGCAGACACAGGAATAAAATACAATGTAACAGAATGCACTAAATGAGTGGATAAATTACATGAACCGAAATTATTCTGCAGAATCGTCTCTCTCTCTGAAAAAAATGAATGCTTACGTCTGACTTCCATATGTCATGTAAACATCCAGAACACCAGGATTAATTTCAAGCTCTCTTGTGTTTTCACAGACACTGGTTCTAAGCATAAATAAGCAGTCGTGTGGGATGGGGGCTAGAAATATTGGATGAGCTTTATGAGATGCTGGATTACTAAGAACACAGAACAGCTTCAGATATAAAGATTAGGAAGGCCAGATCTCTAATCTGTAATAAATTAGCAAATCTCAACCAATGTCACTGTGGCAGGGCCAAAAGCAGCTTCAGTATTATCTAAGTAAGAAAAAGAAATCCCAGACCAGTCTCCCTCTTTTGTTCAAATACTCCCTCTCGGCCCATCTAGAGATGTGCATGCTGGACTTGTGCCAACCAATAAGCAAAAACGATCACTCATTGTTAATGATGGAATTATATTCACTCTTCAGAGCAACACTGGAGATGAAAAGTTTAGATGGGGATAAGAACAGTTGCTTGTTAACACATTACTCAGCCTTGAGATGTGGGTATTGCTCTAAAGCCAACTTTTCGAATCCATTCCAGAATACAAGACTGTGATACATAGATTTTTAATCAATGAGGGAATCAAGGATTATTAGGAAAAGGTAGGAAAATGGAGTTGAGGATTATCAAATAATCATGATCTCATTGAATGGTAGAGCAGATTCCATGAGCTTGAATGGTCTACTTCTGCTCCCTGGTCTTATTTTATCTTAATTCTAAGTACAAATCTCTCCAACTGGATTCCCACCAGATCAGAGTACCGACACAGCTCTTACCAAAGCCGCAAGTCATATCCTAAGCGATGGGAAGGTAAACCTTCCCTTTATGATCCATCTCTAGTCTTTGGCGCAGTTGACCACAGCATGCTCCAACATCTCCTTCCAGTCCCTTGCAATAACTTATCGCTTCCTGCTCCTCACCATTACCTACAAGAATCTTTCTGCTTTCCTATTTCTCACCTATACACTGGCCTCAGTGTTCTCATCTGGAAAATACAGGAAGTTAGTTTAACATTTAAATTAATGACACACCACAATCTCTCTCACCTTCCCCACTGTTTCTAGATCATATCAAACCCTGACATCTAATGTTGAACACACATATCCCCACCATTAGTTTACAAAAAAGCTGAAGCTCCTGTTTTCAGTTCCCACTCCAAACTTCCTCGCTACTATCCCCATCTCTATCCCTTGCAACAACCCAAGATTAAAATCAGTCTGCCTGCAATTTTGGTGACACATTCAATAGTGAATTAAGCCTCAGGCCTAATTATTATATCACCATTTTGGCTCCATAATTTGACTCAATTCTGCCTCTGATTTCATTAGGTGAGTGGAGACACTCATTCATGTCTTTGGTATCCCTCGTCTCAACCATTCCAGTGCAGTCCTGGCAAGCCTTCTGCAAGCTGGAGAAGTAATCTGAAACAGCATTAACTGTGTCTTAACCCAGACCAACTTCTATTCAGCAAACAAACATTCTTATATTCACTAACCTACACCAAACACTTGATCAAGCGACATTATGTCATAAAAATTCTCATTCTTGTTCTCAAATCTCTTCACAGCTGGAGCCCCTTCTCTGCCAGCCTCCTAACCGTCAGAGATGGAGAAGCTAATTGAGTCTCATCTCTTGGGATTCCAGAGTTTAGAAATCACTCCACCACTAGTGATCACACTTGCAGTTGCCTGCATGAAGCTCAAGAATACCTTACCTATACTTTCTACCCCACTTTCTTAAGTCCTTAAGATTTCTTCTTCGACTAAGCTTTTTATCTCCCACAACCCCCAAGTTTTGAGGTGACTGACTATTTTTATTTATTTTCCAATGCTTCTGTGAATCACCTTGGGTTAGAAAAAGCCCTACATTAAATTATAAATTGTTTTGGACGTTCATTTGAAGCACCAGTCTGTATTTTTAGCTATTTCGTAGGTATTGTCATTTATGACTCATACACATGGATGTGTCCACAGCCCGACCACATAAGGGTGACAGATTTCTCTCCCTATTAGTGAACCAGTTGGGTTTTGATGACAATTTGAGCTTCATGAGCACCTTAACTGGTAAATTTCATTGAACTGAATCCTCAGACTTAAACTGCCAAGATAGAACTTGAACACATACTCCGGAGATTCAGTGCAGACCTCTAGGTTACTTACTTCCTAGAAAAGGAAGAAAACAAAATCATAAAGAACTGGAACCTTGACAAAGACATCATAACCATCTCAGTTCATAAAACCTGTCGAACATCTACTCAACAACTGGAAAATTTGCTCAGGTATGTTCTGTTCACACAAACCATCACAAACCTGGCTAGAAAACCCTCCATCAGCAAAATGGTGGAAGAGGTCATCAGTATTGCTACTAAATAGCACTGCCAAAGGAATAACTTGCTCAGTGACAGAGTTTGGGTTCCATCAAAATACTCAACTCCTGACCTCATTACAGAATTTGTTATGAGGGGATTTAAATGAACAACCCGAGCGTCTTTCGAGAGTCTTGATTACGTTAAAACTAGTATGAGAGACAATCTTCCTGAAATTATAAATGTAAATTTGCTTGTATGGTCAGAGTTTTACATTTGGACCAAAAGCGTAATCATTGAGGAGATTTCAATAGGTTGGAAAAAAATAGTTGGGATTTTGTTTCTGTTCATGGAATTTTCACTGGACGTAAGAAACAGTTTCACCTACAGAAAAGAATTAGTTTAGAGCAGTAAGGAGAAAGGTTACCTCAGGGTAAGTTTGAAAGTTCCAGACCATGAGTGTTTGATTAGAACTCTCAAATCATTATTTGAAGTTGAGAACATCGTGGCTTTAATTATTCACATAACTGAGCAGCAGTAATCAAACTCTCAAAGTTGGAAATTGAAAGCAACTGTTAAGTCAAACCTATAGCTGTGATAGAGAAGTATATCTCCGGTGTATTCAAGTACTTTGAAATGGTGATGTTGGGATATATGGAATTGTATTTTTGCTGCGTTTCAAATTCTGTTATACTTTATTTTCATTTCTTTTGCATAATAAATCGTTATTGTTAAAACCAAACCAACAACTGCGAGCTTGAGTTTCACTGAAGGATCGTCTCAGTAAATTTTTTAAAAGTACAATCCATCAAGACAGATCTCAGCCTAGAATTTGACTTCTCCAGTAGTAACATTAGCAGGGATCATAACATATATGTTTCTTTCATATCAAAAGATAGATGCAAGTCTGTTGTACGTGTATGTTGTGACTCATAGAAGTTTCTCCTTCATTCGGTGCAATGCAAAAACATCTCAATTCTCCATGCTTTCAAAACTTGGTGTTCCAACATTTGATATGATTTATGATTGGACGATATTTGTTGAATGGTCACAAGTGTGCAAAGAATAACACTGATAACTAAGTTAGAACGTGATAATGACAATTTTAAAGAGGTTTGAAAGAGGTGAGGGAGAAAAGTCTCAAGTCAATATCCCTTTGTAGAACCTAATGATCACAAGTGCACACAATAAACCTATTCCTCTTTGGATAGGTAGAGTTTGAAGAAGTTTGTGAGATAAGTCTTCAGCTGATGCATGTTACATCTTTCTCTAACTCCACCAAGATATATATGATGTTGAAGCAGACAGGTCAGGGAAAACACAATATTCAAAGAAACTGAAAAAGTGTAAGATGTGAAACCTCTGAGCCTCCTCCACTATTCAATAAAATCATGAACTTCTATATCAACTCCATTTTCCCAAAAATCTTTGAAGCACAATCTTAAATATACTCAGTGAATGAGTAGTCACAACCTTCAAATTCATAATCCCTGAGTGCAGAATTCCTCCATATCTCAGAGCTTAGTGACTAATTGCTTACCTGGAAACCATGACCCCCAAGTTGAGAATCTCAAGTCAAGGAAACAGCTTCTGAACCTCTACCCGTCCGTCCCTCAGAACTGTTTATGAAATTACCCTTTATTGTTCATAATATGGGCCCATTCTATTCAATCTCACAGTACAACTCTCTCATCCTAGAAAACAATCTAATGATCTAGCATCACTGTGAATCAATATTCACTGAACTTATGAACTCAGCAACTCAGTTCAGCTTTAGTGGTCCCATGTATTCCCAAATAGTGTTGCTTTGGGATCACTGCTCTCTCAAAGATCTTTCTTGCGCTCCATGAGAAACTTGGCTTCGAGAATGACACGCATTCACCTATTTATGCACATTTTTAATACGTAGAGGATACGTTTACTATATTTTAATCTGCAGTAATCTGTAAAGGATTTCCTTACATGTCTTAATGAGCTCCTGAAGAGTGCCCAATCTATCTCCAAATATCTTGGAAGGGTAAGGTACATCAAAAATTTAAGTAACAGATGAGTCTAACTGTCTCACATGCAAGTATGCAGAAGCAACACAAGTGATGTTTACCTCTAACCGGTTATGAGATTTACCATCTGTCTATCATACAAATGAGAAATATGGCTATCCCATCAGAGCAGTGCTGGACTGTACAGCCAAAAGGATGGCAGATTGTATTGAGGATTCTCAGATCAGCCACGACGTCACTGAATGGCACAGCAGACACAATGGGCTGAATGACCTACTTCTGTTCCTATATCTTATGGTCTATCAGCAAATCGTTTTGGCTGCTGTGCAACAAGCAAGATTCTGATAGTATCCAACCAGCCCAAGGGTGCAACTCAAGTGTTCCAATATTAGACGTTATTACACAATGGAATAATATTTACTAAATAATTCTGGATCAGTGGTGCTGGAAGAGCACAGCAGTTCAGGTAGCATCCAACGAGCAGCGAAATCGACGTTTCGGGCAAAAGCCCTTCATCAGGAGTAAAGGCAGTGAGCTGGAAGCATGGAGAGATAAGCTAGAGGAGCTGCTCGCTGGATGCTGCCTGAACTGCTGTGCTCTTCCAGCACCATTGATCCAGAATCTGGTTTCCAGCATCTGCAGTTATTGTTTTCACCTTTACTAAATAATCCTGAGTGTCCAAATACTTACATTGACAACCAATTTCGAAGTACACAAAAGTGAGGACTGCAGATGCTGGAGATCAGAGTCTAGATTAGAGTGGTGTTGGAAAAGCACAGCAGGGCAGGCAGCAGCCGAGGAGCAAGAAAATCGACGTTTTGGGCAAAAGCCATTTGGAAGTGTCAGTCATGCAGACCCAGAGAGAGTGGTGAACCTGTTGAATTCGCTGCCACAGAACGTGGTCGAGGTCAAAACATTGAATGTATTCAAGAAGGAGTTAGCTGTAGTTTTTAGGGTGAATGAATTCAAAGGGTATGGGAAGAAAGCAGCAACAGAGTTTGATGACGCAAGAAAGATCTTTGTGAGAGCATCAAACAGAGTTTGACGATCAGCCATAATCAAATTGAATGATAGAACAGATTTGGACAGCAAAATGGCGTATTCCTGCTCCTATTTACTTACAGATACCATTAGTAATACATTGGTGAGTCAGCCTGTTTTTGCCTTCTTCCACTGATATGATCAGTGTGAGTTACATTATCTTATCTGGCAGACCAACTTAAGCTTGACTGGTATTTGACTGTGTGAAGAATTAGGAGGAGGACGCAGATTAATGATAACATTAAAGATTTGTGCTCCTGATAGGAAAACATAGAGATGCTGGCTTTTCTATCATCGCAGATGGTATTGCTTTCAGTATTATCATGTTGCTTTAAAGTTTATACCGAGTTCACAGTATACATGCCCAAGCAACATACTGAAATGAGACAGTAAACAAAACATCAATCTCTCTTGCATCTGGCTGATTATCCGAGCAGATGTCAACCTGAAATATTCTCACTCTCTTTCCACAAACACCACCCTGTTCTGCTCTGGACTTCAAGCATTTTTTATTTCAATTATTCCAATACTCTCCTCATCAATCTCTGAATGCCACAAGAAAACCAAAAAACTGTCACTTGCATTTGACTCCATCATAATCTCATCACCCTGTCACATATATCACAGAATCAAAGAATTCCTACAGTGCAATGGCAGGCCATTTGGCCCATCAAGTCTGCACCAATCCTCCGAACAATCCCACCCAGACCTAGTCCCCTACCCTATCCCCATAACCCTGCATTTCTCATGGCTAACTCATCTAGCCTGCACATCCATAAAACCATAAGACAAAAGGAGCAGAAATTAGGCCATTCAGCCAATTGAGTCTGTTCTGCTATTCAATCACAGTTGATTAGTTTCTCAACCCCATTCTCCCAGTAACCCTTGATACTCAAGAACACATGCTAAACTGTCCATAGTGTTAGGTGCATTAGTCAGGGGTAAATGTAGGGTATGGGTCTGGGTGGGTTACTCTTCGGAGGGTCGGTGTGGACTTGTTTCCATTCAGCAGGGAATCTAATCTAATCCATCTATCTCAGTCTTAAATATACTCAATGACTTTGCCTCCACAGCCTTCTGTGGCAGTGAATTCCATAAGTTCACCATTCTCTGACTGAAGAAGTTTCTCCTTATCTCCATTCTAAAAGGTCTTCCCTTTACTCTAAGTTTATGCCCTCGGGTCCTAGTCTCTCCTACTAATGGAAGAATCTTCCCAACATCTACTGTCATTCAGTATCCAGTATGTTTCAATTAGATCCCTTTTCATCCTTCTAAACAACAGAGTATAAACCCAAAGTCCTCAAACACTCCTCATACATTAAGTTTTTCAATCCTGAGACCATTTTCCTGAACATGTTCAAGGGCTAGTACATCTTTCGTGAGATACAGGGGCCAAACCTACACACAAAACTCCAAATGTGCTCTGACCAAAATGTATAGAGCTTCAGAAGTACATCCCTGCTTTTGTATTTAAGTCCTCTCAAAATAAATGCCATCACTGTATTTGCCTTCCTAGCTACTGACTCAACCTGCAAATTTACTTGAGAGAATCCCGAACTGGAACTCCCAAGTCTCTTTGCACTTCAGACTTCTGAATTTTCTTCCCATTTAGAAAGTTGTCCATGCCTCTATTCTTCCCACTAAAGTGCATGACCTCACACTTTTCCAACTTGTACTCCATCTGCCACTTCTTTGCCCTTCTCCTAACCTGTCCAAATCCTTCTGCACGCTCCCTACGTCAATATTACCTGACCCCCTGTCTTTGCATCATCTGAAAACTTAGTCAGAATGCCCTCAGTCCCTTCATCTAGATTGTTAATGTATAAAGTGAAAAGTTGTGATCCCAACACAGCCTTGCAGAACACCAGCTGCATCCTGAGAAAGATCCTTTCATCCCCACTCTCTGCTTTCTGCCAGACAAAAAAAGCTACCATCTATGCTAGCACCCTGACTCTGACACCATGGGCCCTTATCCTACTCAGTAGCCTCCTCTGTAGAACCTTGTCAAAGGTCTTCTTGAATTCCAGAGCGATAACCACCTTGGTCTAAGCTGCTCATTACTTCCTCAAACAAGTCTGGCAAATTTGTCAGGTGTGACCTCCCCTTGATGGAACCATGCTGACTTTGCCCTATTTTACGAGGGCAAATAATTCTAAGCATTCGGAAATCTCATTCTTCACAATGGATTCCAGGATCTTAACCACAACCGAGGTTAGGCTAATCAATCTGTAATTTTTCATCATTTGCTTTAAGCCCTTTTTAAACAGGAATGTTATGTTAGCAATTTTCCAGTCCTCTGAACACTCCCTGACCCTAGCGATTCCTTAAAGATCACCACTAATGCCTCCACTATCTCTTCACATATTTCCCTTAGAATTCTGGGGTGTAGTCCATCTGGCCCAGGTTATTTTTCCACTTCAGGTCATTTAGTTTTTCTAGTACCTTCTCCTTGTAATGGCCACCAAACTCAGCTCTGCCCCTCACTCTCTTGAATTTTTGGGATATTACTCGTATCTTCCATCGTGAAGTCTGACACAAAATAATTTTTCAGCTCCTTAACCATTTCCTTGTTCCCCACTACTCTCTCTCTCCAGTGTCAGTTTCCAGTGGCCCAATGTTCACTTTTGCCTCTCTTTTGCCCTTAATATAGCTAAAGAAACTCTCAGTCTTCCTTTATATTATTGGCTAGTTCACCCTCCTATTTAATCTTCTCCGTCATTTGTTTTTTTGTTGCCTTCTGTTGGTCTTTGTAAGCTTCCCAATCCTCTGCTTTCCCACTGCCACATTACATGCACTCTCTTTTGTTTTTATGCTATCCCTGACTTCCCTAGTCAGCCGTGGTTGCCTCATCCTCCCTGTACCATGCTTCATTTTCCTTGGGATGAATCTCTGTTCTATCTCCTGAATTACTTCCAGAAACTCCTGCCATTGCTGTTCCACTGTCTTTACTGCTGGGCTCCTCTCCCAGTCAATTCTACACAACTCCTCACTCATGCCTCTATAGTTGCCTTTTTTCAGCTGTAATACCATTACCTCTAATGCTATCTTCTCCCTCTCGAATTGCACCGTAAATTCAATTATAAAGGTTCTAAAGGTTCATTCACCTTAAGTTCCCTCATCAAGTCTGCCTTATTGCACAACACTAAATCCAGTATTGCTTGTTCCCTAGTGAGCTCCACCACAAGTTGCTCCAAAAAGGCCAATCCACCTAACCTGCACATTTTTGGACTGTGGGAGGAAACCCACAGAGACACAGGAAGACCGTGCTAACTCCACACAGTCACCTGAGGTTGGAATTGAGTGTCCTTAGTGCTGTGAAGCAGCAGTGCTAACCACTGGGCCATTGTGCTGACTGGAATTTCTCCAGCTTCTTCTACGATGATCTTCCATTGCCTCATTCCAAAACCTATTGTCTAATGAGAATTTTATTCAAACTCTAATCACTTCAGCATTCCTCTCTTGTTTCTTTGCAGCTCGTGTTGCCTTGGCCCTGTACTCAGAATCCCTACAGTGTCCAGAGGCCATTTGGAACATCAAGTTGACACCAACCCTTTGATCTGTGGGAGGAAACCAGAGCAACTTGCAGAAACCCACACAGACACAAGGAGAACGTACAAACTCCAGACAATCAGTCACAGTCACCCAAGGCTGAAATCCCAGGTCTCTGCTTATCCAACTCAATTCCAACCTCGGGGGACTGTGTGGAGTTTGCATGGTCTTCCTATGTCTCTGTGGGTTTCCTCCCTGCTATGACGCAGCAGTGCTAACCACTGTTTTTCTCTCAAACCTTTTACCTAGCACACACACTCTCTTCAGAAAACTTCAAATCCACAATTGGTTGCCTATCAGATTAGTTTTTTTTTCCACCCATCACTGCTTCATATTGGGTTTCTTTTTCATCTCTCTGTAGTACATAGGCAAAGACATTGTTAATGTGCAAATACTTATTGTTGGGTCAGTTCTCGTTCCTTCATTAAAAGTGACAAATATGTAGCACTTAACAAATCGTACAAGTAGGGCATTTCTGCAGTGATGCATATATTATTCTAAAAGCGGTAGAGCAAGGAACCATGTTTTAAGAATTTAGCAGTTCTCAAAATGGTATCAGATCTAGCATATCAATCTGTTCTGGCAAAAATGATATCCCAGAATAGGCCAACACTAATTTCTATATTCAGACATAGAAGGTGGGCTTTGCTGTCAGGAGGTGCAGTGCTTGAGGAAATCAAGGCCCCACCTGTTACCTCAGGTGATGCAAAAACCTCATGTCAGTATTTCAACCAGAGGAATTACCAAAATCTATCCACCAAACATCTATCATGTTTGTGGAGTCCTGATGGGACCAAATAGGCCCTCTCAACTTTTACTTTAAAACAATAGTGAGAAGCTATTAAGTGTGGATAAACAAAGAATTAGGGATCCAAACATAGAAATCACTAAAAGCTGACAAGTGTAAAAATAAAGGATGATGAAATGTTAGCCTTTCCTGAACAAAGAACAATGCAGCATAAGAACAGCCACCATGCTGTTGCCAACACATGATGCATTTCTAAACCGTGCAGTCCATATTCCTCTACAGCCTGCCTATTAATGTGTCTGTCAAGTTGCTGCTTAAATTCTATTCATTCACGGGATGAAGGCAGCACGGGCTAGGCAGTATTTATTGCCCATCCCTAGGGCAATTAAGAGTCAACCACATTGCTGTGGGTCTGGAGTTACATAAAGGCCAGATCAGGCAAGGATGGCAGTTTCCTTCCCTAAAGGACGTTAGTGAACCAGATGGGTTTTTCCAGCAATGGATTCATGGTCATCAGTAGATTCTTACTTCCAGATGTTTATTGAATTCAAATTCCACCATTTGCCGTGTCAGGATTCAAACGCAAATCCCCAGACCATTTCCTGGGTCTCTGGATTAATAGTCCAGCGATAATATCACTAGGCCACCAATTCTGCCTTAAATGTTACTATTGTATCCATCTCCTCTGGCAGTGCATTCCGGGCACTTACTATCTCCTTACCCCAAAACTGTACATAATATTCCAAATGTGGCCTAAAGTTCCGCACAGCTGCAACATCACTGACAATTTTTTACACTGACCAAAAAAGGCAAACATGCCATAAACCTTCTTGACCACCTTATCCACTTGTATTGCCACTTTTGGGAAATTATGGATCTATATCCCTAGATACCTCCAAGCGTTCAGCCATTTAGTGTACTTCATTCCTGAATTATACCTTCCAAAGGAGTCAATAGTATCTGCATTAATAACTACATTCTAATAGCCAGACTTGTATTAGATGATATGAAACTGGGGCATGATGGAAGAACATTCTATTGAAGCCCTGCTATACCTTACTCCTGTATTTAGTTTAATGGTTCACAAATAACAACTAGTATACAGTAATGTGTGTCAATCCCTGGTTGATCCCAAGCTCAGAGAAGCTGTTGCACAGAATGGGACTTATGAAACGGGTTTACTCGGCTCATCACACTTACAGGAAGCCTGATATCGGCATTGGAATGGACACAGCACAGCTTTGCAAGGATGCTAGAGGCTTAAAAAAAGGTTAATGTGTCCAGACTGTATTGATTAAGATCACTGTAAATGATCCCTTTGACAATTTTTTTCTCCCTAATGTTGCTTCCCATTCTCAGGGACCCAGTGAGGAGGCAGGATCCAAATCTACATCAGAGAACAGAAAACAAACCCACGCTGTGGTGTTATTCTGAATCACAAACTGGCTACCTGGCCAGATTAAATTGGTACTCCCTTGGAGAACAGAAGCTTGTATACAGATCTACTTGAAAGTCCTTCAAGATAATTAAATTTTGATGGAGGAATACCTGTGTCTTATGAGAACCCAGAACAAGAGGGAATAGCCTTAAAACCAGAGACGGCCATTATTAAACTAAGGTGATGTCAAGAAGCATTCCCTCACATCAAGGGTAGGCCCCAACCTCCCTCCCCCCACCAAAAAGCAACTGGTGAATTCCAGTTTAATTAAAAAATGTCAACACTAAGATGGATAGATTCTGTAAGGATAATGAAGTGGAGTCAGGTACAGCTCAATCCTGACTGATGTGAATGATAGAACTAACCTCAGGAGTTGAATGGCCCCTTCCTTTTATGTTGCCTGCAAAATGTTTCAGGAAATCTTGGGGTTGTAACAGATGCTACATAAATGAAATACAGTCATCCTGTGCCAATGGAACTCAGTCACCACTGGCCATACTGCTTGGATGTCTATATTTGACCAAAACTCCAATCAAAAGGAGCTCCAACATGACTTAATCATGGCACTAATTTCCTTTAAAAGTCTAATTAAGGCTCAGCTCATCTTATTTCGATTTTATTTTGGCAATTGAGTCGATGGGGTAACTTTCATTTCATCCACACATCAGCTACAAACAAATCAGGTTGCCTCTCCCTCCATTTACCTGCAGCATGGTGACAACGTGACAGGGGTTCAACAGGTAAATTAAAGTCTTGGTGGCAAATTTGAAGCCAACTTCAATGCCAAAGGTGAGACACAGGGCGACCAAGAGCAGGTTTTTGCCCAGACTGTCCTGCTTCTCCTGGCACACTCTGCCCAGCTCCTGCTGCCTGATCTTGCGGTACGACACGGCCATCTCCAGTAAGGAAATCGCCACAAAGATGACAGTCTCCACCCATCGCTGGCGGACTGGCAGAAACGCCGCGCATTCGGGTCCCCCGTTACCAGCGAATTTGGGATCCACCCCTCCGTACGCCCAGTCCAGCAACATGCACACGTTGTAACGATACATGCTCCTCTTCACGTCTCGGTCGGAGCAAACAGAAGACGGCGCAAAGACTACAACATTGGTTTCTTGTCGGAACATGAACTTTGCAGGAGGCCTTTCTGTCTGAAGGTTCAGGGAACGGAACAACCGGTGGTTCTCAGGTCCCAGATGGAGCTGAATTTCAAACGCCTCTCCACCCCAGTTGAGCTCGCTTCCTCCCCTCTTTACTGTGCAATCAGCAGCATCCCTACCAATTTCTAGCTCACTGGGTGCTTTGTGACAAAGTTGCCGAAGCAATTTCCCCGACACAGGGACGATAGCGGCTGAAATGGGAGTAAAATGCGATTGGTTGCAACCCAGTGAGATCCCACCCATTTAGGACATTGACAGGTCACCCTGAGCCAGTCACATTTGAAGAGGTAATGCGTTTTAGTCTTCCTCCCCCCCGTCTCCCCTTCGAAGAAGGAATTTATTAGCTCCCGCCACTGGGCGTCAGAACAACAAAAGGGAGGAGGGGTACTGTTGTTTGTTTGATGGGGGTGTTCCCAGTGTAAAGTAACGTTTTTTTTCTAGTGTTTTTTGTTTGGTTTAACGCGGAGTAAAGGCGAGGAGAGCAAACCGTGAAGCAACGAGATCAGCGCTGTTTTTGCCAAATGTGCTCATTTCCTTTCAGGCCAAATATAACTGAACGGGTCACTTTACCAGATCCTGGATGTGTTTCTATTCGCTGAACTGTCAGCGCATTCCTCCGCCCCTCCTCAAAAGAAATGTTATTTTATTTCAGATAGTTTCCGTGTAAAATAACGTTACAGTAGAAAAACATCGATTGAGGTGCAATCATTAGATTTGAACTAGTTTAGTTAATTTAACCCCATTTATTAAAAATGAGTCCTCATTATGGAGTATCATTAATCACCTTAGTCATTTGAGAGTGGGGGGTGGGTTCGGCAGCTTAATAAACTGCAGAAATAAATGGATTGCTCAATGCTATAATTTTGTATCAATACGTACACGAGGCTCGTGATTAACATTTGAAGCATTTTAACTGACGTTTTGCTCCCACATACCTTTTCTAATTTATGATGTGTGTTTTTCCATACGCCACACGCCATAACGAGACCCTCAGTTTAGAATAGGCGACCATTCTAACAAAAAATCGTGGAAGTGCACATATCAAACTGTTCTCCCCCCAACGCGCTGGAAACATTCAACAGGTCAGTCAGCATCTATGGAATAAACAGGCAAGTGTAGTCGTGGTGGTTTCGGACACAGTGCCTTGGTCAGAATTCAGAAGGGGATAGAGTGTAGGTAAACAGCATCCAACCGGGAAAGGGACAAAGAACGAAAGCAAATTCCTTGCAAAATAATCAGAGGGAAGACATGAATAAAATGGAATAAGTTAAATGAATGAAGGTTTTGTAGTGCAAGAATCGATGGGTTCAAGTTCCACGCACGGACTTCATGGGTCAGGGAAGGTGCGATCATCGTACGGCAAGTCGATTTGAGAATCGACGTTTCAGGCATAAGCCCTTCTTCAGGCTTCTGCTCCTCGGATGCTGCCTGACTAGCTGTGCTTATCCAGCACCACACTTTCCGACTCTGTGAAACTCCAGCATCTGCCATCCTCACTTTCTCTCAAATTAATTTGAGAACTAACTTGTTACTCCTTCCAAAGTATCAAGAGCTAATAAGAGTAAGAGTACTCCCTGGAACAGCTTTGACGACACCACTGCTGATTCAGAAACCCACCCAGTCTATTTTGGATAGAGTGGGCCATCAATATACAATGGGAGTTGACATAATCCTTACGATTTTCTGGCTCACTGGAAACTTTGTAACAAAATTGCCAAAGCAATTTTTTTTTGCATTGAAGTAATTTATTTTGCCTGGTATGAAAGATGGCAACAGGCAATTTGTTTAAAAATGGGACAATACTGCAAGGCAGTGAGATGTGTGAATTTAACACATGGCTGGGAGGTACCCTCAGCTATGTCCATCTTTATTATGTACTTGCCAAAGACTTAATACTGTCTGTAATCCACATTTCAAAATCATCTTAACATATTGCTTATGTCCAATTTTTGAAAGGATTAAGATGCATATTGTGGTCATGACATTAGCAAAGCATCTGTTGGTTTATCCAACCACTGCACTATCTGAAAGACTTGATGTACAAATGAGCCTAGATTTAGCTACTATTTTGATTGGTTCCTCAGCTTTGACCTGTGCCTAGCAGCATGTCACAGTCACATCTACGTGTGAACATGCACTGACCCTGTTGTGCAGAAGAATCTGGTTTCTAATTGTCTCAGAACCTCATTGCATTGCCAAGACTATGTTATGCTCCAACCATCTCATACATTTAAAAAATGAAGGTATTTTCCACTCGACAAAATAAATTCTGGGAATTTGAAAATCAGGACTCCCTTGAATAACCCATCAGTGACAGACCTGAGCCCCTCATTGTCATGATAATTAAGGAATTCCAACATTGCTCTATGTTTTACATGATGGGTAGAAGAAGGGAAACTAAGGAAATAAGGAACAACATCTCCACAAAGTGCACCTCTCCAGAAATGAGCTTGTCTAATGCCTGAGTGATTTTCCACTGTGGGATAAGGGAGTGCTTCAAATGTCCAGCTCACCAGACTGATGAATTAACATGCCACTGTCAGCAGAGCACAAATTCTTACACTTGAGGCAATAGATGACACCAAGAATGAATTCTAAATTGAACTGGAGCAATTCATAACTGAAATTCGAACAGGTGAGAAACTGATCAGAGATTTCAATGTCAAAGTCAGAAATGTCACACATCTCTGAAAGGGTGTGATAGGCAAGGAAGGAATCACAGAGTCAGAGATGGGAGGCAGGAAAGCAAGCTCCTTTTCCTGGCAGTCATGGACATGAGGAAGGGGCATAGTGAATAATTTGAACTGTCTTCTTTTGTCCATAGTAGGGATTTCTTAAAAATGTCTTGTTTTCTCTTAAAAATAAGCAGCGATGTGTTTCTTCAAATCTTGTCTGTGAAATCCAATTTACAATGTCCCACAATAAATTCTATCAGATGAAAACAAAGTAGGGTTTATTTATACATTCAAAATCTGGAGGAATGCTTCACAACACATATTCACGCAAATATATATCCAAGAAAGCAAAGAGAAAGGAAAGGAGAATAGTTACGAATTACAAATTACTTAGAATCCTATATTGAGATAGAAAAATTAGTTCACATTAATTAGCGAGTTCAATAAATCAATATCCAATTATTATTCTTTTAGTTGGCTGTGCACAGATCTCCTTTGTGCAAGTTCAGATACAATGAAATTGCTGTAGGTGTAAGCTGGAGATTGGTTCATTTCATAGGTGAAAAACACAACTTCCATTCTATAAATAAGACTTCTGTGATAAATTAAGATACCTGAAACTTCCGACTGTGATGTGTACTGTTCTGTTGTGACAAGCAGACTGAAAAACAAAAGCTAGAACTGTGTCATTAAAAGTGATTCAAATAAACCAGGAGTTTCAATCATGTGACTGGGACTTTGAATGAAGATACTCAGTTAATATTGTTTTATGTTCCCTCATCCGAAACCCTTGCATTAAGGTTAGGTAACTGTGGAGACATTTGCACTGACTCAACTAATGATGCTTCTTGATTGTTTCCTTTGTTCAGAACTAGCCAAAGCAGAGATTTTTTTTCTAGTGGTCCTTTGTGTTGGCTTGGCTGAAATGTTTATACAATACAAACTCTGGGTCAGATATGTGGACGACACCTTTGTAATCATTAAAAACACAGAAATAGAGAACTCACACTCAACGCCACACTCACAGGAATCCGATTCACGAGAGAGGAAGAAAAGGACAACCAGCTCCCATTCCTAGACGTGATGGTACAGAGAACACCGAACGGAGAATTCAGCACAAAGGTATAAAGGGAAGCCATACACACAGACCAAGTCCTGAACTATGAAAGCAACCACCCCAACACACACAAACGAAGTTGCATCAGGACACTATTCAAAAGGGCCACAACACACTGCAGCACACCAGAACTGCAAAAAGAGGAAGAAGAACACCTATACAAGGTATTCACCAAAAACGGATACCCGCGCAATTTCATCAACAGATGCCTAAGGGAAAGACAACGAAACGAGGACATGCCGCAATCCAAAGGACTAGCCACACTACCATAGATCAGGAGCATTTCCGAACTGACAGCCAGACTGCTGCGACCACTAGGACTCATAACAGCACACAAACCAACAGCCACTCTCAGACAACAACTCACCAGGACAAAGGACCTAATACCCAGCATAAGCAAAACCAATGTAGTGTACAAAATCCCATGCAAGGACTGCACAAAACACTACATAGGACAAACAGGAAGACAGCTAACAACCCGCATCCATGAGCACCAACTAGCCACGAAACGACACGACCAGCTATCCTTAGTATCCACATACTCAGATGACAAACAACATGAATTCGACTGGGACAACACTACTATTATAGGGCAAGCCAAACAGAGAACAGCCAGGGAATTCCTAGAGGCATGGCACTCATCCACAGATTCTATCAACAAACACATCGACCTGAACCCAATATACCGACCACTGCAGCGGACAGCAATTGACAACCGGAAGTGGCAGAGACAAGCCACTATAAATGCCGGAGGAAACATCACAGAAGCACTTCACAGGAGGCTCCCAAGCACTGAGGATGTCACCTAGAAAAGGGGCGAAACGTTTGCAACACAAACTCCCAGCTCGGCGAACAGAACCACAACAACAAGCACCCGAGCTACAAATCTTCTCCCAAACTTAGAAGTGTCATGTCCTCGGAAAATGATGTGAGCTTTTGTCCTTTGGTTGTTTCTGGTCAGAACTTCCTAGAAACTGTAACCAATTGCCATCACGTCATTAGTGCATTCATGTTGTCAGTCCAACAAAAAGTCAATATTTAAGAAAATTGAACTAAGAGGATGTAGCTTAAACAAAATATTTTATGCTGTCTTTGTTCCTGCTGTCTGGATAGCAAACTGACAAAATATCTGGAACATAATTCTGTCATAACCAACAATCTATTCCTCATGGCACAACCTCATAAAAACTTTGCCACTTGAGTATGTTATCATTTGAGCAAGGGATTGCACACATGTCCAATTCCTGCAAATGGCAGTTACTGATGACTGCTGGACTGATCACCACTGTATCCAATCACCAGTTTATTCAATCTACCACTTTCACCAAGCTGGCCCACTAACAGCAGAGATAACTGAAATACTACAACAAGAAAAATAAAATTGAAGTTGGCACCTTAACTGTTAACCTTCAGTTACACATAGCGCTGACTTGACCACCAAGTCCATTAGAGCAAGCACATGTGAAGATGTCCTTGTTCATTCCAGTAAGAAATTTATGACTGGGTGGACAAAATTATCAAGAGATGCAAGTCCCAACCAAGTATAAATATAAAACTTACTGAACTGGAAATTTCACTATGTCTCAAGGTTTAAGCAGGTCATATAGGCAGCTGAAGGCTGTACATAATGAAACCCATTAGAAAGATCTCAGGAGATCCCAAAATCTTGTTGGTACCACCTACATACAAAATCTCTTTACAGTATCAGACCGCCTTTGGCCAGCCATCTGGAGCAGACCCTGTTTACAGCCAAACATGGATGGTATCTCATTAGCATAGAGAGGCAGGAGGTGCTGTCTGAAAGAACATGTTCAATAATTCAACTGAAACTCTGACTTAGACCTGAATGTCCTCAATTCCTATCATCAATACCACATCTGACTTGGTCCTGGTGTTATCCCAGTCTAGAGCAAAGTCTAAAAAGTAACCTGACATCCAAAACTAACAACTCCCCTGGATCAGATGCAATCTCTACTGAAATTCTGAAACATAATGGTGATATAGTTTTGATCTGTCTAAACAAGCTCATATCCCTCATCTGGGACATAAAGCACATGTCAGAACATCTCAGGGACACTGTGATCAAGTCTTTAATTCAAGATGGGAGACATTTCAGATTGTAGTAACTACAGAGGATACCCACTGTAACCTGCCACAGGGGAGGTCACTGCAGAGACCAGAGGCTCTTTCCAGAGTCATACTGCAAACTTCGTCCATTGAGAGGCATCACAGATTACCATTGCTGGGCAAAATCAAAAAAATGGCGCAAGGGACACCAACTGCTGTATGTGACCTTTTTCAAGGTCAGAAGAACCACTGACTCTGTAAGATGTGAAGGCTCTGGAATATTCTGCTCAAATTTAGCTGCCCTCAGAAATTTATCACCAATCTTTGCCTCATCCACAATGACACAGAAACTATAAAGTTCACAAATGGAACCACCACAGACCCTGTTGTTGTGTAAGGGGATTAGGACTTTGTAATGATGTCACAGCTTTGCATATCATTGAGTATACATACAACAGTATGGTGGATTTTGAACATTCTTGACCAGTAGGATCATTCTAAAAAACACACTTAAGTGAGACTCTCGGGAAGAAACACAGCAAGCACCTGGAATTGGATACACGATGAAGTTAAATCATTACTGTTACTAAAATTACTATAAATCAGTGCCTAGTATATCTATGATTACCATGAATAGTCTTGAAGCTAAAGCCTGAAGATGGTCTTGACTTTACCTCCTCCTTGACCAGTCTGTAAAGAACCCAAACTCATGGTGTGCAAACCACATGGATAAAATAACCATCTCACCGAAAACTAGGGTCAACAAGGTTGTATCATTGCACCAATTCATGTCTCATTTTTCTCATGATAATAATGTACCTCACTTCCAGTAAATTACCCACAGGTGTAAGGATAATCTATAAAGCATTGGGGAACTTTTCAATCTGCACCACATTCATTACAAAAGCAACCTCAGTAACCGAGCTTCAGGTGATGCTGGTCTGTGTCTAAACTCTGAAACTGAGCTCCAAGTCACTTTGACTTCTTCACGGAAGCATACAAAAAACATAGAACTTTCCATAAACACTGGGAATACTAAGATCCCCTTGTACATAGCCTTCACAGTAAAACATCTCCCCCTGTCAGTTAAGGTCAATCGTGAGACTGTGGGAAATGCAGACTATTGTCCTTATCTTGACAGCCTCCTACTGATACAGGTGAATGATGAAATCCATGATTGTCTCCAATGTGCCAATTAAATGTTGCCTTTGAAAGAATATTTGAGAACCAGGCTTGCAAACCTAAGATTAAAATTATGTTTTTCTGAGCAATAGCAATTCCTGCTCTCCTAAACTTAGACTTCTACAGAAGGACCTCACAGAACTAGAGTATTACCATTTATGTTGCCTTTGCAATATCCTCCAAATCCAGTGACTGGAAAGGTGATCCAGCATTAGTTTCCCCTCCTCAGCCAATTTCATTGGTGTCAAGATGTTAATCACACAAATACTTGATGGGACAGTGAGCAGTGAGGAAGACACAGAAATGCTTCACTGTGATTTGACAAGATTAGTGAGTTGGCAGATGAAGGATAATGTGGGTAAATGTGAGGCTATCCACTTTAGTAGCAGAAAGAGAAAATGATGATTGACTAGGAAAGGTGAAGGTTCAACAAGATCTGGGTGTCCGTTATACCAGTTACTGAAACCACGCAGGCGAAAGTGAGTACTGCAGATGCTGGAGATTAGAATCAAGTGTGAGTTCCTGATGAAGGGCTTTTGCCTGAAACGTCAATTTTCCTGCTTCTCGGATGCTGCTTGACCTGCTGTGCTTTTCCAGCATGACACTGTTGACTGAAACTATGCAGGCAGGTGCAGCAGGTAGTGAAGAAAACAAATAATATATTGGCTTTCATAGTGAGAACTTTGAGTACAGAAGCAGGAATGTCTTGCTGCAATTGTACAGGGCCTTGGTGAAACTATACCTAGAGTATTGTATGCAGTTTTGGCCTTCTTATCTGAGGAATGGTAGCTGGTTATTGGAGGGATTGCAAAGTAGGTTTGCCAGAATGGTTCCTGGGATGTTAGTACTAACATATGAAAAAAGATTAGATCAGTTAGAACTATGTTCACTGGAATTTAGAAGAATGAAGAGACATGTTATAGAAACATATAAAAGTCTAACAGAACAACACAGGCTAAATGCAGCCAGGGGTTGCCAGAACCAGGGGTCATAGTTGAAGGATACAGAGTACGTCATTTATGATTGAGATGAGGAGGAATTGCATCATTCAGAAAGTGATAAACCTGTCGAATTATCTGCTGCAGAAAGTGATTGAGGTCAAAACATTGAATATTTTCAAGAGGGAGTTAGATTTAGAGTGGCACAATGGCTCAGTGGTTAGCACTGCTGCCTCACAGCACCAGAGACCTGGGTTCAATTCTAGCCTTGGGCAGCTATCTGCATGGAGTTTGCACATTCTCCCCAAGTCTGCATGGGTTTCCTCTGGGTGCTCCGGTTTCATCCCACAGTCCAAAAGATGTGCAGGTCAGGTGAATTGGCCATGCTAAATTGTGTAGGTTATGGGCATTAGTCGAGGGAAATCGGGTAGGAGAATGGGTCTGGGTGGGTTAGTCTTTGGAGGGTTGGTGTGGACTTATTGGGCTAAATGGCCTGTTTTCACACTGCAGGGCTTCCATGATTGTATATAGGTCTTAGAACTAAAGGGATCGAAGGGTACAGGGAGAAAGCAGGAACAGGGTACTAAGTCGGATAATCATTTTGAATGGTGGAGTAGGCTTGAAGGGCTGAATAGCCTAATCCTGCTCCCACTTTCTATGTTTCTAAAGAAACAGCTCTCCAGTATGGGATATGTCTTTCGTTAACCTGACAGCAAATTCTCAAAGCAGTTGTACTACATAGAACTTAGTTGTGGCAAGAATAACAGAGGAACCATTGTAGGGATGTGCTCAAAGCATCCAGGAAGAGATCAAACAATCTTTTTTTTAGATTCCCTACAGTGTGGAAGCAGGCCCTTTGGCCCAAGCAATCCACACCAATCCTCCAAAGAGTAACCCACCCAGACCCATTTCCCTCTGACTAATGCACCTAGCACTATGGGCAATTTAGCATGGCCAATTCACCTGACCTGCACATCTTTGGATGTGGGAGGAAACTGGAGCACCTGAAGGAAACCCACGCAGACACGGGGAGAATGTTCAAACTCCACAGTTGCCCGAGGCTGAGATCCTGGTGCTGTGAGGCAGCAGTGCTAACCACTGAGCCACCGTGCTGCTCTATGGGCTTATGGGCAACCTGGATTGTGATCAACCAAACTGGAGAAACTTTGTCGAGGAAGACACCAAATACACCAAATAACTTGGTCATAAACATGCAAGGTAAATGTGAGGCATTGGAGGGAGCTCACAAACCTATAATTGACCCATCTACCCAACCCCTCAAATCTACCTGCCATGCATGTGACAGAGTCTGCAATCATGCAATAGATTTATCAGCCATCTCAGAAACCATTGAAGCCATGGAAACAATGAAGTGGAAGAAATTCTTGATCCTGAGGTACTGCCAAAGAATTCCCTCAGTATTGTACTGAGGTGTCAGCCTAGAATGCATGGTCAAATATCTGGAGTGGGGTTGAATTCACTTCATGTCCAGGGATGCCATTGTTACCAGCTGAGTCATTACTGCCACTGTGAACGTGGCAGCAGTGAGTGGCAGAGACTGTCAGGAATGATGTAGATCTGAAATGCAAACAGTGAAATTGGTCAAGTGGAACCCAATCATGTAAGCACAAAAAGAAAATCTCTGAACGGTTTGATATCATTTTAAGCAGGAACATGCTAATCATCTATTAACCAAGATGCAGAAATATGATTAGTATCCATTGTCAGTCATGTTGCAGTATGTAGTGCAATGGATTATATCTGTGTTTTTCTGTAACAGATGAGTTTCTGTAACAAATTTGCAAATATACAGAACCTGTGTCTATTTACCAATCCTTATGTGAGCTTGGTAAATTTGTATAAATATACAGAAAACCACAACATGGTAAGCAACTGTGGTTTCACTTAGAAAATGTGAATGAAGCAATGCAAATATGAATTATAGGACAAGCCAGAAGCAAACTTTGAAATTATAGAGCTGTTATAAGTGCTCTAAAACCCATGGAAGCAGACTCATAAGACAAGCAACACTGGCTGAATAGTAAGCACAAGATTTGTGGACTGGCTGAATTGATATTTCCTGTGAGCAAAGAGTCAATTTTGCATTGGACTGTAAAAGTTACAGGGCATCAAAACATCCCCATGTGCCATTTATGGCACTAAAGAAAAAAACATGCAAATAGGAATATCCTGTGGTCACTGCAAAGAGCAGGTCAGGGAAGAAATAAAAAGCAATATCTAAACAGTTAGATCTCCCTACAGAGTAGCAAGGCTAAAAATCCACTACACATGAGCAAGCTTCATAAAAGACAGAGATTATTAGAAAGGTGATTATCAACTTGAATTGGAAAGCTACAGATATCCTACCTGAATTTCACCATTTTAAAATTATCAGCCATTTCGGAAACCATTGAAGCAATCAGAGCAATGAAGTGTTAGAAATTCTTTATCCTGTGGGATAAGATGTTGGAGCAATGCTTTTTAGATTTTACTCTTGCATAACTGTATGAATAAGCAGTGAGAATGAGCAGTAACAACTATATCTGTATTTTCTGCCAATTGTAAGAATTTGAGTACGTGGACTTCATGCCCCTCTGTTCCTACATCCTCATTAGAAAAATTCTATAAAACTGTGATGCCTTTTCCTATCACTTCTGTCAGAACAATTCCCATTCCTTTGCACTAAATTCTATTTGCCCCTATGCATTGTCCTGTTGTAGGCATTTGGTGTCATTTTCATGAATTGTGACAGTTTGATATCATAAGCAAATTTTGAAATATTACTCTGTATTCCAATCATTTTTAGATTTCAGGAAAGCAGTGCCCTAGTATTGATTCTTGGGTAACATTACTGTCTATCATTGTCTATGCTGGAAAAAAGTATTTATCACAACTCCTTTATTGCTCCTTAATCCAATTTTGTTGTTAAATCAACATTGACCTTGATACTGTTTTTCTATAGTCCCCAATCTTTGCTAATCAGCCATTGCTTTGGTACAGTGTCAATTTTTTTTTAAATCCATGGGCAACATCTGTAGGATCCCCTTTATCAACCTTCCCTGTTACTTAACGACAGCATTCAATTACATTAGTCAAGCATGATCTGCCGTGTTTGATAACATATACAATTACAGCAAATAGAAGGGGAGAGGGAATTAACAAGGGGGAAACTTCAATGGGTTCAATCTTAGCAGCTAAAAGCAATGCCACCAATTGCAAGAGAAGGAAGTGACAAATGCACATGATGACAGTCAACGGACCAAAAACCTTGAAGGGTGAGGGACTTTTGGACTGTAGGAGTACCGGAAGATTGAGAGTCATAAGGGATTTAAATATTAGGCCAGAAATTATCTTTTAAGATGTTGAGGACAAGATGATGTGCAAGCAAGATGATTCAGCAAAGAATAAAGCTGGAGTGTTTGATTAAGTTTATGGTGTGTGACAAAAGTGAGATTGATTAAGATAATATTGGACAAGTCTTGAGGAGAGGAAGATATTGAAGGGGGGTTACAATGTATGGACTTAGGGAGGGGTAGGGTGTGTTCATGTTACACAGGTAAAAATTGATCAAATAAGAGGCAGTACCTTCCAGGCCATTTAATAATTAGCAGAATTGTAAGATGTGACTTTCAAATACCAGTCCGTGGAAACAGAAATGACCATTAAAAGGAGAGACAAAAAAAATCAAAGATGGACTATGAAAGGCCAAAGCATAGGTGGAAACTTCAAACATAATTAAATTCTCCATCCAGTTGGCTGCAAATAGCTCTGATACAGTGATCAATGTAATGGTAAACATGTTTGGGATGGGCTTAAGTAAGCCCTGAGCATTCAATGTATCCTACAAAGTCAGACAGCTAGGGCACAAGTGAATCTTAAACAACAGTTTTTATCTGGAGCCCCGTAAGTATGACATCAGGCCCCTTCTGCAGAACAGAAAGCACAAAAATCAATCTGATCTTACTGAATGACCATGGAGGCTTGACAAGGTCTACTTTTGCTTCAGATTCAATAAATCTGGACGCAAACTTTGACCCTTATCTGTAATAGTGTTCAATTGTACAAATGATGAACACACAGCATTTTATCATTTTCATTTTTTAAAGAAAAACATATTATAGAATCCCTACAGTGTGGAAGAAGGCCATTCAGCCCATTGAGTCCACACTGACCCTCTGAAGAGCATCCCACTCAACCCTACCTTTCCTGTAGCTAAGTCACCTAACCTGCACATCCTGGAAACTATGGCAATTTAGCCTGGCCAATCCACCTAACCTGCACAGCTTTGGAACGTGGGAGGAAACTGGAGCACCCTGACAAAGACACAAGGAGAATATGCAAACTTCACACAGACAGTCAGCCAAGCGTGGAATTGAACCCAGATCCCAGGCTCTGTGAGGCTGCTGTGCTAACACTGAGCCACCATGTCATGTATTTCATACTTCCACCCCAGTTTTTCATTGGTACGCACAGCATACACTAATAGAAAGGTATATTTTACATAACTTGGGATTTGGGAACAGAACAGTGTTTAGAGTTCAGGATTACTTAAATGCTAAATAGAATTTAGGTGAGTTAATGGGAGGTACAACCCATTAATGTGTTAATACACCCTGTAAGGTTAAACCATTGTTCTTTGTAATGCTATGGAGAAGTGGTTTATCATTTGCATTATTTCTCTGAGCACTTAAGAGTGGGATTTGGGTATATGTGAGATATTTGACTTACATGGCCTTCCATGAACAAATTCCATCCTGTAAGGTATTTTCACTTATTCCCAGATGAAGTGTGTACTTTTTTAGTTAACTGTTTGTCCCATAGGTTTTAGCTCCACATTTGCTTTGGGGAGGCATGTGCCCCATTGGAAGCTGAATACACCATCTTACAGTGAGCAGCACGTCTTGCATTATTACAATAAGGATTCACTTCTGGTCTACAACATAGACAGTAATATTTACATCTGCCTAAACCCTGTCTAAGACTCATCTCTCAAGGAAGGATGCTATTTGTGGGCACATAAGAAATAGGATACGCAAGTGTATGTATTTGAGCCGATCCTGAGACATTTTAGTACAAATAGTAAGTGCCTAGTTCCATGTCTTTGCAGGGATTTGCTGGGGAATAGAGAAATAGTTCTGTGACATTAGTTCACAGGTAGGTTGGTGCTCGGGCTTGCACTGGGAGAAAATGGTTAATTTAAAGGTAGCAAAAAGGTCAAGCTGTGTGAGATGAAATTTCATCTGTTGTTTCATTGTGATGGTGTCTTGGGTAAGCAGATTATTGATTGAGTGCTCAAGACTATGATAATTAGTAACCTGATTTGTGTCATTATGTAAACAGCTGAAAGAAATTACTGGATAATATTTCATAAATTTAGGGTAAGCTGTATTTGCTGTGTTACCTGGCCAACACTGAAACTGCCTCTAATACTCTTTTGGGCATTACATTAAATGTCATAATAATTGCTAAATAATTAATTTCTCATAATTTTACCTCTTACACTTTTGAAACTATCCTCAGTTTGTACTTTTCTATTTCCTGACCATTGCATTGTGTGTTCTCAGTTATTCCATCAAAGTAGAGGAGCTGAGATCCAGTTTAGTTCTTCTATGGTCCTAAGGTCCTAATAAAAACATCTTTGCTCAGGAAAGCTAGTCTGTGGGACCAACTTACCTGCTGTAAAAGAACCCACTTTAATTTGATACCATGTAAAATACATACTCTAAACACTAGGTCATTTTTGGGAAGGCAATACACATTATATTTGAAAATTATGGGATGGTGTAGCTGAAAGATATTCAGGAGTTAATGTTTAATTTGCAACTTCAGGAAATGCATATTTCTGCAAATGATCTTCCAAATAATTGCTAAGCTGTTGCTGATGTGAAGATATTATTCAAAGTGTCCACTGTAACAGCTGTGTTTTCTTTTCTGGCTCAACTGTAATGTTTGCCTACCTAGTCCCAGAGAAAATAATTACAGAGCTGAAAAATGTGTCGCTGGAAAAACACAGCAGGTCAGGCAACATCTAAGGAGCAGGAGAACCGATGTTTTGGGCATAAGCCCTTCTTCTGAAGAAGGGCTTATGCCTGAAATGTCAATTCTCCTTCTCCTTTGATGCTGCCTGACCTGCTGCGCTTTTCCAGCAACACATTTTTCAGCTCTGATCTCCAGCATCCGCACTCCTCACCTTCTCCAAAATAATTACAGATACAGAGATAGTATTCAGAAGAATTTCATAGCTGCATGGTATCAACAGAATTATGTGGAGGACTAAAATGACAACAGTAATTAGCTGGATTGTGTTAACGGTGTGGCAAATTTGGGCAATGTGAGCAGTTGTTTAATTTCCAGGTGGTCATTTCACAGGTTTTTCAACAGCATTAATGAGTTCCTGATAGCAAATTTCACTGGCCTTTGCCAGCCTTGAATCTGAGAGTATTATCTGAGAGTATTTGTGGGTGGCACGGTGGCACAGTGGTTAGCACTGCTGCCTCACAGCGCCAGAGACCCGGGTTCATTTTGTGGAGTTTGCACATTCTCCCCGTGTCTGCGTGGGTTTCCTCCGGGTGCTCCCGGTTTCCTCCCACAGTCCAAAGATGTGCAGGTTAGGTGAATTGGCCATGCTAAATTGCCTGTAGTTTAAGTAAAGGAGTAAATGTAGGGGAATGGGTGGGTAGCGCTTCGGCGGGTCGGTGTGGACTTGTTGGGCCAAAGGGCCTGTTTCCACACTGTAAGTAATCCAATCTAAGTATTCTCTAGTAGATGCAATGGCACAATTTGGAATATATAAATCCCCTCTGGGTTGTCTTTTATCCTCTGTCCATATTGTACCTTCCTGTGGTACACTGTATTCCCTCACAAAAAAAAATCACTTATTAATGTTGGGTATCGGCAAGGTAGAGGTTGGGGCAAAATTGTGCAGAGATTCCGCATTACCCACATTGCACCAATCTGGTATCTCCTGAACTTCCTTTTGCTCACATTATATGGCCTATGCCAAAAGTAGGCTCACAATTAAAATGATTCCATCAGTGATGTAAGAAAGGAGCATGCTTAGTTGACTATTTCTGCATCTTTAAACTTTGACCAAAGATGCCTCTCAAAACCTGGTACTGAAACCTGCTCCTGGACCCTTATGAATCAGGTGCCATCAAACATCATAGAGAGAGGCTGCAGAAAGCACATATAAGTTCAGATCACTACCTTTTGCCATTAACCCCCCTACCCTCACCCCCAGCCCTACCCCCACCCCTACCCCTACCCCCACCTCTACCCCCACCCCTATCCCCACACCTACTCCTATCCCCACACCTACCCCCACCCCCACCCTACCCCCACCCCCAACCCTACCCCCACCCTGACCCAAGTGGCCTTTAGGAAGACCTCGGCCATGAGTAACTGCAGAGTTAGACTCTCAGAAACCCAACATGCTGATATACAATTGCACTTTTCACCTGTGTTTTAAACCCAGTGCACAGCAAGACAGCATGTCTGCTCTGTCAGATTTACAAGGCCATTGGAATAGCTCAAAGTGTTGCTGAGGTGGGGGGATTGCTAGCAAAGATGTATTTATGTAGTGTTTTCTTGATCGGCACAGATGCATTTCAATGTCATGAATGCAGTTGCATAGTGACTGGCACCCAGAGAGAAAATCCTCACAAGATTCTACATGAAGCCCATGTAGAGATACTGGAATAATGTTGCACAGGTCAAAATTAAAACACTCGATTGAAGATACTGCACAGAATTAGGATACTCAGCCCAACTAGTCATTATTTGGAGATGCCCGTGTTGGACTGGGATGGACAAAGTTAAAAATCACACAACACCAGGTTATAGTCCAACAGGATTAATTGGAAACACACTAGCCTTCGGAGCGACGCTCCTTCATTGGGTGATTGTCACCTGATGAAGGAGCGTCGCTCCAAAAGCTAGTGTGCTTCCAATTAAACCTGTTGGACTATAAGCAGGTGTTGTGTGATTTCCAACTAGTCATTGTTGGTATTTGTACTCTACACAGATCTCTACTTGTAAGATTTACATTAATGTATATTCAGTATATCTTTTTATATCATTTCATACCCATTTCTCTCATGCACTCGACCAGTTTACTTTTGAAAGCATCTGAGACATTAGTCTGAACAACTTTTTGTGGTAATAGTTTCACATTCTAAACACTCACAGAATAACAATGTTTCTCTTTATCTCTCTGCTGGATATATTAGTAATGACCTGATAATAATTGCTTTTGGTTCTGGACTCTCACGCAAATGGAAACATTCTTTCCATATCATGGTCCTAAAATCCACACTGAATTGGCAACATATCAACTTGTGTTTTTTTTTAGCATCCTGAATGATATCAAATGTCTATCTAAGTGCCAGGAAAGAATTAATGTCAAATGTCATTTGGATTCACGAACATTCTAACATATTGATGGCAGCCATTTGAAGCCAGATGGAAGATCATCAACATTAAGTGAAGCCAATAATTGCAGAATTAAAGGAACCGGGCCACATTGAGCCATTTCATAGGCAGTGTCATCGGGCAGAATATTATTGAGGCCTGAACAATGTGGACTGTGGAAACATTTGAGGTACAGTCACATAAGGAGTTCGGTCAGGCCTATCTCAGTGTCAGGAACAATGCAGCTCTGATAATGAGTGGAATAGATAGAGTCAATAGCCAGAGACTTTTCCCCAGGGCAGGATTGATTGGAACGAGGAGTCATAGTTTGAAGATATTAGGAGGAAGGTATAAAGGAGACATCAGAGGTAGGTTCTTTACGCAGAGAGTTGTGAATGTATGGAATGTGTTGCCAGCCGTGGTTGTGGACGCAGTCATTATGGACATTTAAGCAACTGCTGGACATGCACATGGATAGCAGTGAGTTGAGGGGTGCGTAGGTTAAGTTGTTATATTTTACATTAGGATTAAATCTCGGCACAACATCATGGGCCAAAGGGCATGTTCTGTGCTATACTTTTCTATGTTCTATGTTTTATCTTTTATGCAACTGTCAGGCATTAAGGTGAGATTCTCATCAGGCAACAAGTTGGCAAAAAGTAAAGAGGATAATTGCTTGTTAAATGACTAATTAATGGCTACATTAATATTTGGCTTCCCATCTTACCAAGCACCTCAAAAAATCTAGAATGGTCAACATGGAAGTCAGAGCAGGGTATCTGGTGACTTCAGTTCATTGCTGGCTGTGAGGATCATCCATGTTGCTCAGCACAAAGCAGTATCTCAGGGCACAATCCATGGGCACTAGTCACATGCACCCCTCATTCAATGAAATTGGCACCCAACATTTGCCAACTCCTTACAGTCTTCACAGTGCCTCTTTGATCCTTTTGCAGGATGCTTATGAACCATAGACTCGCATGGCAGAGTGCACTGGCAGCTTGCATTAAAAACTGCAGTGCGGGCAGTTTGGATTAGGTTGGCATCTCAAAGCTGCTGGCTTACTCTCTTAACACTTGATCACTTCACATCTATCTGCCTACTCGCAGTATCCATGCCTTGTCTTGAATTGCCATTGAAATTAATGTGGTCATATAACCAGGCAACTTTTCTAGCTGGTCAGCAGATTTCAGACAAAGGGGTGTATATCATGCTATACTACAGTGTACTCTGTCACACCTGCACCATATGCCATGGTACACACACTTTGTATGGGCAGCAAACAGGTAGCCAACTCTCAGAGTCCTCACTGAAATCCATGGTGGTTCTTGTCAGTCAGGGAGTTATGGGACAGTCAGTACTCAAGGATATCCTGTAGTACCAGTCTAGGGTATTGGACATGGCCAGGTGGCCTATCAGGGTGTTTTCTTTTAGGGGTCTGTGCCTCTTTAGTCCAGAGAGTGAGTCACAATCGCTCATGTGGCTCCATAGCAGCCAGCCTGGGGATTGGGCCATCACAGTCGATGAGATGTACACTGGGTGGTCAGGTATCTGAGCATTTCCAACCTGGGGCTGTTAGTTAGGTTTGGCTTAAGGGTTGTCCATCATGTCTGTTCACAGAAATTCACAAAAAGGCGAGTGGATGTTTGGGATGTGTGGGTGACGGGGTCGGGGGAACCTACTCATTGCAATTAGGGGTTGTAGGCTTGGAGTTGGTGGTGGGAGTGGTGGGAATGCTGGCATGATGAGGTAAGCATCTTGACCGGTGAGGGATGGGAATTCCAGGTCCACTAATTGTGAGGCCCTTTGGAGGGCAACAAAATTACACAGAGATCCAAGCACTGGATAGGCCTCAGATCCATGGAATTCCTAATCTGTGCCAATCCTAGAATTGGGTTCCTGCATACTACACAACTCCCTACCTCCAACATTACTGACCCCTTCATTCACCCCAAGGCCTATAGACACAGAGGCCAGGGGAAGAATTGGGATGTTTTAGCCTGATGGGCAACAGTGTCAGCACAATGCACAACCCTATATACACCTTGTCCATTTTGCATCCACACATTGCAGCAGATTCTCAACGCAGACACTGATCCATTGTACACCCTGCATGATCTTTAGGTAAGGCATCATGTTGGCATATTCGGAGGTACATGGAGAATTAAACAAACAGGTATGGTACAAGACCAATCAAATTTGTAATAACATAAGATTTTATATACTCTGAGCTTTCACCTGTGCCACAAAGGTGCATTGAAAAGGTATTGTTTTCTTTTCTTCTCACTCACAATGCCTCAGTGTTGTCCCAGGCTGTAAAGCTGGGGAGGAGGAAGCTTGTTTTGCTGGAGAGTCCATTGACCCTGGAGAAAGTGATTGACCTTCTAGAGGCTCTGCTGGCTATTTCTCAGCACCAGGGAGACTTGACTGATCTGGGTGGTCACCTCTGACCAGACTGCCAGTTTCTGGTGTTGCGGACCCTTCTGCTGGTTTTCTGGGTAGTGAGCCACCCCTCTCCTCTGCTTCATCCAGTCCACTAGTACCTCCAAATTCTTATCAGCAAAATATGGTACCACCTTCCCTTTCTGTCCATTGTCACACCATCTGTTCGCCAACAAACAGAGCAGCTTCAGAACACCAGTGGTCTCCCAATTACACAGCAGCATTTTGAAGAATGCAAGGGTAATAGGGATGCTGGTCTTTCAGTAGATATCCACTAAATGGTGAGTTGTTTCAAGAAAAACATGATGGGGATAGAATCAGACAAGAGGAACGCCAAGGGGTAGGGCATATTTGGTTAGATACAGTAAGAAATCTCATTTGGTCTCACCACAAAATCCCACAATGCAACTGGCACCTTGCCAAAAAATCATAAGGTTCAGCCTTTTGTTTCTGGATAAGGTATGATAAGCCAGGTATCTGGTGTGCTGGTTAAGTGTACACATTAAAGTTAGTTACATTTCAACTGTCCTCACCGCTCCATGAGGCGTTCCTCATACTTTAACGGTCATCACCTGTTATTCATAAATTAAATTGTCTTGTGTCAACTGGATAGTTGCCACTTTTATGCACTTTACAGTGGATGGAAACAATTTTCTTCTTTTTTTTCCAAGTTGACTGCCTATTGGAGTGCTTCCTTTGAGATAAATCATCCTCCAAAAGCTCGCACAAGTTGCGGTGACTCGTGTCACTCTCGACATGTCAGCAGACTGTTTCATCCTTGTCTTTCAGCAGGGACTGCTAGACAGGAATCAGGGGGCAGTATTTGTAATATTTAATTCTGACAGAGCAATATCGATTGGAACATCCATCCTGTCCCATGCCAATTGACAAGGGCAAACTCACTTTGGCCAGAAAGGAAATTGCTGGTCTTCCTGTTCCGTTTGATTAAAATTGGGCAGGGATTGCAAATGGGTACAGGGATTGTGATGCAGTGTTTTGCTTCTAATGCAGGCCACATGCAAACTACTTGTTCACTCAGTTGAACGGTTTATGCATTGTATGTCAGCACTACTACACATCATAGGATCCCCTCTGTTACAGTGCTGAAATTATTGGATCCTGTTGATCTCCATGCACACATGTTGCCATTACACGAAAGAATCCTCCTTTACTTGTACAAAACTGACTTTGTCCTGCCTGTGGGTCTCAAATCAAGTGCAGGGTTAAAAGGCAGCTTAAATGCATTATACGCTTCCTCCTGCTTTGGTCATCAATTCATCAATTCCAGTGGACCCTTCCCCCATCACCAAGTTTTGAATTGGAGCCAAGGAAGCAGTGACGCCCAACATAAAATTTAACAACATCATCACTCTCCAGGCACAGCATTTCACTGACCACTAGCCATCGGCCATCTGACATTGACCTTCTTCCTTGGCTGTTTGTATGATCTAGGTGGTGCATGATTCCTTGTTTAATCTGCACTATCCCCTGCCTCTGGCGGGATTATAAAATATACTCCAATGCTTCGCAATGTCTCCCTTTGAAGCAATTAGTAAGTTTTTCCCATACTATAAAATTGTACACCCATGGCGGGTTAAATCTCAAATAAGACCAAGAATTGCAGATATTGAAGGTCTGAAGCAAACAAAAACATAAATTGCTGGAGAAACTCAGCAGGGCTGGCAGCATTTGTAGAGTGAAAACACAGTTATTGTTTTGAGTCCAGTTACTCTTCTTCAAAATTAGAGGCAGCTAAAAAAAGTGACATTTATGCTGATGACGGGGTTGGGGAATAGAGGGGGGAGGAGTGAGCAGATAGATGGAAATGGAAGTCAGAGAGAAAGGAAAATAGGTAGACAGACAACGAGATTGTTGATAGAAATCTAGGCAAGAAGAGAAACTAGCTGAGTGATAATGGGGATTGTGAATGGCTGTGCTGAAAGCTTGAAGTGGTGGTGATGGTTAAATCGCTATTGCCTTTGACCTGAGCCACAGCCTGACGAAACATAGCTGGGCTGTTGTGGAACCCTTGTACAAACAAGACCATGCATGCTGTTTATCTCCTGTAGTGAATGCAGGACCAGAGCTAGACGCAAATTCCAGAAACTGCTTGCAATATCCAGAACTGTAAATACCTGCATTCTGGGCTCAGTCCATTCAAAATTGTAACGGTATTGGCCACAATAGGGAATAGCCTGGATTTGAAGAAGGTGTCTATTCAATTGTGAGTTGCCAGATGTAATCTAGCTTCCTAACCAGCCGTACTGGGTGAATTAGCGGTGTAGGTGGTTCCCTTACCTAGTCCTCAATTAATAAATCCATTATTTAGTCTGAATGCTATTCAACGTTCGCTTTGATAGGATAATGTTTGTGGGGACAATGGACCAAAACTTTGACGGCTATGACTGTGACTGTACACTGGTTAGCACAGTTCTGACAATTGCATGCATTGTTGGAAGTGCTTTCTTTCAGAAGAAAGGCTAAATTGAGTTCTAGCAATTCAAGTATATGCTAATGATCCTTTTGTAAAAAGAATGATTTGCTGTCCAAAATACGTCACACAGCAAGACTGCCAAAAACGAAATGATTATATAACTATTTACCTAAATTTTGGGTGATTACACAGTTTGGCTGCAATGTTTATCTAAAATATTTTAATTACATAAGTCATTGATTCTGTGTGATCCCTGGCAAATTTATGAAAGTTATAATATGGTATGACATAACATCCTTCTTTAGTTGTAAGATAGTAGACCTGGGATTTAAAATTAGAAGGATATTGGTAGACCAGATAGATTTGACTACTTTTAGACAAGGTGGTGAGCAGGTTTTCCAGGAAGTTGGTTAGATGCAGATAGAGTTATGATGCTAGCTGATGGTAATATTAGACAAGTCAAAATGCCAGAGTGAAACATAGCTTGATAGATCATAAAAGTTATTTTTGCAGTTAATTACTGTGATGTTCAGTTACTGAAACATGTTCATGAGGCTTCCAATGTTCTCTTAACAGAAAAACACATATTTATCGTGCAAAAAGAAATGATACAAACAACACCATGTATATCCATGCTAGCCAATTTGAAAAGAACTGAAAATAAAAGCAAAGAGTATGGATTCAACCTTTTTTCCAGCAAAGTCCCTTTTGGATACTCAGCCCAGAGAAATATCATTCCTATATCAATCCTCTAAGTTATTCTTTAACAAAGTCTTTCTAGTTTGCATTTTTGAACTGTTGAAACAATTTTCAGACCTCTTTCTAATAAAATGTCCCCTTTCAGTTCTGACAGCCAGAAGACTTTTGTGAAATTCCACAGCTTGGAGATTCTACAAACTTAACAACCTGCCCTGCTACTCGAATGAAAACTGCTCTTTGTAACTGATTCTTCTGCTAGCATGAAACTGAAACCCAATTCTTCTGTACTGAACCTAAGCAGCCAATGTTCCCTCGTCTCTTGAATAAAGGCAAAATACTGCAGATACTGGAAATCTGAAAACATCACAGAGAAAACTGAAAAATTGTAGCATCAGGGTTTGAGAGAAGTTTCTTACAATTTATGCCATGCTAAGTACAAATATGGAATATTTTGAACTTTCAGGCAGTTGTTTTAAAAACTGGATACAGACAAGCTAATACAAACAAACCAAGTGAGCTCTGATAATAGAATTATAGACAGATCAAAACCTGAAGAGAATACCTCTTTTAAGCATGGATTTCACACATCCTTTTGTTTCAAAATGGATCAAGAGAAAAGGACTGTGGGATTCCAGATGACCTGTCTGCAAGAGTCATTCTGGACTAAGGAGGAAATTGAAACACAATTGGTTGTAAACAGAAGTGAATGGCCCTATCGCCATCCTATTGTAACAATATTCAAGGTGTAAATCACAACACAAATGGGAATAAACATGAATATTATCCCTTATTTTGGAGGGCTTGTACTTGTAAAAAATCACATATTTAGGAAGCCACGTAATTGACAGATTTTAAAATCAGCTAAAAGTTGGATCAGCAGGACAATGGTCAGCAACACAGATTGTTAGGGACTAGGCCAGACCACTCAAAACATTCTTAAGCAGGCAGCACAGACCATAACTTTGCAACTTGTTTTGGTAAGTGTACAGTAAAAATTACCTAGAGTGAGATAGCTGGGTTGACTACTAGATTTTAAAACAGACAAAAATGTATTCACAAAATTACACAATTAAACACAAAGAACAGAATAAAGAGACCCCTACAGAACTCAGCCTATTCAACCAGACTTAATTATGCTGTTCCAAATATAAACAATAGTCCCAATAAGCAAACTCCCTTTAAAAACCAGTATAAATGGAACACAGACTTACAGGTTGAAGTTGAAGAGCAGAAAAAGAGAGAGAGTTTCCACACAGCTCCCTGTTGAACTCCTCACTAGTTCAGACTGAACTAAAAACTGCTCAGATCAGCTAGAGAGCTGACCACTCCCCTTTCTTTATACAGGTCACTTCTAAAGCCTGACCACATTGGCCTGAAGACTCATCTGTTTACATATAAACAAAAGGTCTCTCAAAATCCTTTTTATTTCTGTACCAAACCAGACTGATTGGAGCCCGGCCCGGTTTATTGCCCCTTTGAAACAAATCAAGGACGGAGTCTTCTTGAGCCAAGGAACAGCTTTTAGTAAAAAAAAGGACTAATTTTGTCACACCTTCCCCCCTTTAAAAAAGAATGAACCATCAATACCAAAAGATGGCTTCATTTGTAACCCTTCAAAAACCTGGCTAGTAATCTAAATACACATATACACTATACTAACTATAAACATGCAAACATGCATAACCTCATGCAATTTCAGGCCGCGGTACACCCACCACCAGATGCCTCCGTGTCTCATTCGAGTCTCAGTAGCACATCAGCAATCACATTTTCATGACCTGCCACATGCACAATTGTAAAATTGAATGGCTGCAACACCAAGCTCCATCTAAACAGTCTGGCATTTTTGTCCTTAAATTTCTCCACAAATGTCAGTGGGTTATGATCAGTGTATACGCTTGTCTCAGATGCATTGCTAGTCATATAAACACTGAAATGTTTTAATGCCAAAACCAAGCTTAAAGTCTCTTTCTCCACCGTTGAATATTTCTGTTGATAAATGCTCAACTTCCTGGAAAAATACCCTATGGGTCTTTCTATTCCCTCGTCATCGTCCAGTAGGAGCACGCACCATGACGCACGTCACTGGCATGGATAGCCACCGTGAAAGGCTTTGTGCAATCTGATGTGGCTAATACTGGGACAGTGGTTAACACAGTTTTAGGCTGTCAAATGCCTTTTGACAGTCCACTGTCCACTGAAACCTCTTGCCCTTTTTTAACAATTTGGTGAGTGGAGCAGCTGCACTGCTAAGGTTTGGCACAAACTTACGGTAAAATCCACTCAACTGCAGGAACTGTAGCACTGCTTTTTAAGTCGACAGTGTGGGAAATTCCCCAATTACTTTCATTTTTGCATCCAATGGGGCCATTACTCCATGTCCAATAACATGGCCCAGGAAGGTGACTTGGGCTTTGGCAATTCACTTCTAACTAGGTTTACCACCAAGCCTGCCTTTTGAAGTCGATAAAACAAGTCCGATAAATGCTGTAAATGTTCCTTCCATAAGTGACTAAAAATCTCCAGGTCATCAATACACACCACATAGTTGGGCAATCCGGCAATAAGTCAGTCTCTGAAATGTGGCTGGAGCGTTCTTCATACTAAATGGCATGACTATGAACTGATATACTCCATTTGGCTTTACAAAAGTTGAAATTGCCTTTGCTCTCTCTGACAGAGGTATGTGCCAGTAGCGTCTGAGCAAGTCCAACTTAGAAATATAAGTTGCTTGTCCCACTTTCTCAACACAGTCCTCCAACAGTGGAATTGGATATGCATGAGTCTTTGCAGTGGCATTGACTTTGCGATAGTCCACACGTAACCATTGGATACCACCTGTTTGTAGTCCAACAACATATCCAGGCTTGTCTGGTTTTCCTATATCTAGTTTTCTCCTCACCCACCAACACTGTGATTCTGTGTGGCCCATTTTATTACAATGAAAACATTGGAGGCTTTTAACTTCTTTGTCCTCCTCAAGGGTTTCTTTTTTTACCCTGTGGTACGTTATCCTTATGATCTTCACTGAGATCTACCTTTCCCTTTCCATGTGAGGATTTCTCTTTGCCCCAATTTCTATCCCTCATGGACTGAAATTGATTCTGGAAGCCAAACTGTATTTTATGGATCAGCGCATAACCATCAGCCCCTTCATCTGCTAACCTTGCTGTTTTAACTCTCTTCTCTTCCATATGAGTTCACATTACTTCCTCACTGAGCCTACCCTCAGCCTTTATCTCCAGCCTTTTAAGCTGACTTTTATTTTTTAAGTGTCAGTTTTTGAAGTTCAAAAGCTCTTGCTTTTTCTTTCTCTTCTCTTTCTTTTTCCTTCTCTTCTGCTTCTAATCATAACTCAAACTGTTTCAACTCTGCTGCCCTTTCCTTATCTCTTGTCTCTAACTCAAGCTGCTTCATTTGCAGGTGAATTCTTGCCATCTCCATAGATTCTGATGGTTTCTCCAGCAAGTTTAAATGCTGAGCTACTGATGTAATTATCTCTCCTTTCCTCACAGAAACAGGCAATTCCAGCTTCTCTGCTAATTCCTGCAGCTTGGTCTTATTCACTTTTTACAAACCTTCCAAAGTCACCACATCCACTTCCAGAAAACTTTTGGCGACTGAACGAGCCATTCCTATCTCAAGCTTTGTCTACCCAACTAAACCAACACTCAAAATAAAGACACGAGCACCTATCACTCGCTGTTTAAAATCCTGCAAAAAGCCCCCAATCTGTTATGGTCTAGGCCAGACCACTTCAAACATTCTTAAGCAGGCAGCCCCAGGCCATAACTTTGCAATTTGTTTCAGTAAATGTACAGTGAAAATCACCCCGATTAAGTTAACTAGGTTGACTACTAGATTTTAAAAGAGACAAAAATGTATTCACAAAATTACACAATAAAACAATGCATTAGAAATATCCAAGAAACTATAGGCCTGCTTGTTAAAAGACTGTGATCATCGAAACTGTAAAAGCAAAAGATCTTCTAATCTTTTTATGTGCACATGTGAAACTGTCTGTGTGTATGAGTGAGTGAGTGTGTGTGTGTGTGTGTGTGTTTTTGTGAAATGCCACGTTTAATTTGGCACACCTGTGTGAAAATCACTTTTCTTTATTTTCAACTCACAAAATATTGCTGCCTAACTGATTTAATTGGAAAACACACACAAAGGGTAATAAATATTGCATATCTTCCACCTAAATATACTGATAATGGGCAGTAAGGGAGCCCACATTCTGTCTTTGGTTCTTCCTTGCTTTTGTACCCTGTGCCTCTAGTTATGAATCTCACAATTCGGAATGCATTTTTACCCACATCTCAACCTGGTCTGCCACATTGAGTGATTTGTATGATTGTGTAGCCAGGTCTCTTGCTCCTGTATCCTTTTAGAATTAACCCTTTTATTTTATACTGTATCTCCATGCTCTTCCTGTCAAAATGAATCCCTTCACAATTCTTTGACAAAATGGACCTCCAAGCAAAATATCCTTTATCTCTGGAATCATTTTGCACATCCTGTTAAGAACCCTCAGACCTTTCTTAAAGTGTTTTTGACCAGAGCTGAATGCAGTACTCCAGTTGTAACTGCACCAGTTCTTTATAAGTATTTTCTATAAGTTACCAAAGCAAAATGCTGCAAATGCTGAAAATCAGAAATTAAAATAGATAATTTGGAAATAAGGAACAAATCAAGCAGTGCTTTCTTTTCTCTCAACAGCTGCTGACTGACCTTGAGTATTTTCAGTATTTTCTGCTTTTTATTTCAGCATATCTTCCTTGCCTTAATTTTCAATATTTCTATTTTGAACACCAAAATCCTATATTCCTGATTCACTGTGCTCTCAATATGTCCTTACCCCCTGTCTCTCCACACTCTTTGCAGCTGGTCTTTAAGTCAATGTTGTCTCTTCTTGCTGCTGCTACCAAAATGCACTATGTCACACCTCTTTGTATTGTTTCATTTGTTACTCATTCTTCCATTGCATGAACCTGTAGAGTTGTCACTGTTTGGCACTCTCCAAGTCTGGTATCATTAGCAAGTTTTAAAATTTCAAAATTCACAAAATAATACTTCAATGTATATAAGGACACCTTGTAGGCAAAAGTGGGGACTGCAGATGCTGGAGATTAGTGTCAAGAGTGTGGTGCTGGAAGAGCAAGAAAATCGATGTTTCAGGCAAAAGCCCTTCACCGGGAATGAGGGCTTCCTGATAAAGGGCCTTCGCCTGAAACATCGATTTTCCTGCTCCTTGGATGTTCCCAACCTGATGTGCTCATCCAGCACTACACTCTTCAACATAATGGCACATGTATCTATAGACCTGGCACTTTAGGAATGGTCAGAGGGTTCTTGACAGGATGTGCAGAATGATTCCAGAGAAAGAGGATTTTTTGCTTTGAGGTCCATTTTGTACAAAGAATTGTGAAGGGATTCATTTTGACAAGAAGAACATAGAGATACAATATAACATAAAAAATGTAATTCTGAAAGGATGCAAGAGCAAGGAACCTGGGTGTACTTGGGGAGCCACAGTATCAACCATCCTCCAGTCTCTGAAGCAACTATTGACTTATTGCTGTCAGTCCTTCCGCCAACCTTTCCATTGGCCCTCCTATTCCTGAGCTTCAACTTTGTTAATCAGCCTTTTATGTGATACATTGTCAAATGCTTACTTCAAATGCATGTGCGCAGGATCCATTGCTTTGCCATCATCAACCTTCTCTGTTCCAAGTGGCTGTTGATTTGGCTATATAGATTTTAAAATATAGATTAACCAAGATATTTTACAGAGTGCCTTGCTTAGCTGCTTTTAAGATAGTCATGTTGTTGTGCAACTGGAGTCACTTATAGGTCAGATTGGGTAAGGATGGCATATTTCCATCCCGAAAGAGTAATAGCAATGCACATTTTTTTAAAAATTAGTTCAGAATTTTTGTGGTCTTTATTAATGGCAATAGTATTCCATTCCAGATTGATTAATTAATTTAAATTTCCCCAGCCACTGTACTGGGATTTAAATTCACCTCTCTGGAGGCTTCATCCTGGTCTCAGACATTACTGCTGTATGACTGCATCCGTAATCCATTTATCACATTAAAAGTGAGATGTACTACATTAAGAGCAGTAAGGCTGTCATAACAGATGCAAACCAGGATAAGGAATGATCATCGGAACACAAATAGGCTAATAAGATTTTCCATGAGTAAATGATTTATGCAGTGAGATAACTAAAAGTAGGGGGATACAGTTGGTGAGAGACTTCAGAGAATGGCCTGACAAACCTTACTGGTGATTGAAGTCTCAATGCAGAGAGAACATCAATGATTGCATGGCTGAAAGGATGACCATGGGTATCAGTAGGAAAATTTATGTTGAGAATGAGATCAAGTTAGTGGAGGGACAGCTGGTCACTGAAAGCTAAAAGAGTTAAGGATAATAAACAGCTAATTATAAAGTTCCATTCCTCAAACTTATTTTCAATACTATTCTCATTTATTACCACCAAACATCAACAATCTACATGCTGAAAGGATATAAGTATAGGAGCTTGGGAAGTATCAGCTACCTTAATTTGCCAATCTGATGCAAATATTGGTCATACTCCAGTCTCTCCATTCAGTCCCTTATATAAAGTATCTCAATAAATAAATGTAGCAAAGATAGTATCACAGAGGTTAACATGGAGTCCACAACTGTGCCTCCTCCAGCTTTCTTGGAAAGATGTGCCACCCAGTGGCCAAGGCAAGAACTAATAAAACTAATCCCAAATTATTTCTAACTGGAACAATTGCAATTTTGCATTTGTATAGCACGCTTTCAGTGCTTCAGAGTGCATAATCAAAAAGTTGTACATTAAGCTAAACGTTGACAAGAAGAAAAAACATGCCTGGTTAATGTTGTAGAATGTGGATGTTTAAATAATGCTATATCAAGTTAGTTGCTTTTCTATAAGGTTAAAAGCAAGTAGGTTTCTGTGTTTCTGGAGCTGTGACTCTTCCCGTATGTCTCAGAGAGCGAGGAGTATGGAGTGTTAATGGAAGGTTGTTTTTACTATGGCAGTTTACGACAGATGAGGTAAACATAGAGGGTCATTAACCTGTTTTTGGTTCAGGTAAGCAAGGATTGATTTTAGATTAGAAAACCCAGCAAGTAAAGGTTCTGGGGCATTTCTGAGATCAGAAATAATTGTAGTTTCTCTCTTAAAAAGAACTATAGAACATTTCAGGAAAGCACAATTATCTCAATCGAAGTGTTTAGTTTTGTAACTTCCAAAACAGGAGTGTCATGTTATAAATCTGCATAGGGTCATCGAGATGTATGGCACGGAAACAGACCCTTCAGTCCAACTTGGCCATGCTGACCAGATATCCAGCATGTGCAGTTTCTTTTGTCTCTGGCCAGATACTCTAACCTAATCCAGTCCCATTTTCCAGCACTTGGCCCATATCCCCCCAAACCCTTCCTATTAATTTACCCATCCAGATTCCTTTTAAACATGGTTACGAAAAGCTAAGAACATCTAAATTCTCCATTTTGTGATTGTAATAAGCATGTCATTGTGCTCACTAAAGGGCAAGAAGAATCCATTATGTTGAACGTAAAGATTTGGCATAGGGAGGCAATTTCACTGGATTTGAATTGTTGAAAATGATGGCATCGGTGAATAAACCGGAACTTGGTTTTGTTGTGTGTTTTAAGATTACTTTCTTACTGCATTGTACGTCTACATATCTCTCATGTTTGTTTTGTTTTCATTTTTGAATAAGAAGGTGAAGTTGCTATATTCTTACCAGATGACAGGACTGCTCTCTAATTAGAAAGAGACGACTGATGGTGGTTTAACCTGAGGACCATCATGCCTCAGGTGAGAGGAGAGGTTAAGAAGAATGCTCCATGGTAACCACAGTCAATGCGGGAATTGAACTCATGCTGTTAGCATCACTCTGCATTGCACTCAGTTGGCTGCATGGCAGGTTTTGTCCAGTAACCTTCTGTTGGTTAAAGAAGCTCTGCAGCCTCATGTGTATGTGTTTCAATGGCTGACCGCCACATTACCTAAAATTTTAAAGAAGATCTATCAGGCCAGATTTGTGCTAGGATCTATCTTGTGTAGTAGTACCGCCAGCTGGGATGATAACAATATTAAAAGCATGACAAAATAACAACTAAAAGAACTGGAAATCAGTAACAAAAACTGAAATTGCTGGAAAAACTCAGCAGGTCTGGCAGCATCTGTGAAGAGAAATCAGAGTTAACGATTGATAGTCACCTCCCTAAATCCACCCTGACTTTCTCCCAAGATAACATTCCCCCTTTCACAATGAGTACAATGAGCTACTTTCTAACCTTGTAATTTACCTCAGGCTGTCGGCTACGGAAATACCTACCCATTGCCTATGTTCTGAATGATTGCAGTCTGTGCCTTATTGCTCAAACCTTAAAATCCCAGCTCACTCATAATTTTGACTGGCTATATGGGTGGCACAGTGGCTCAGCAGATGGCATGGTTGGCTCAGTGGTTAGCACTGCTGCCTCACAGCACCAGGGTCCCAGCTTCGATTCCAGCCTCCAGTCTGTGTGGAGTTTGCACGTTCTCCCCGTGTCTGTGTGGGGGTGCTCCGGTTTCCTCCCAAAGGCCTGTTTCCACACTGTAGAGAATCTACTAATCTAATCTACACCTCGTTCCATTCTTCCTGTCCTCACTGACCCTTCCTCAGAATTTTTTTCTGTGGAATGTTGAATATCACAGAGATATCTGGGTGAATTCAAAACATGATGAATGAAACTTGAGTTGGAATCCACCTGGCGAGTCTGAGCTGGAGGTATCACTGAGGAATGTGAGATAGTTGTGGAAACATGTTTTAGCAAATACCTGGTTAAACACCAGGAATGACAGTGAAATTAGTGTCGGTGGACAAGAGAAAAGATTGGAATGGAAATCCTGTTGGAGAGAGGAGCAGAACCCTTCAAGGTAGGCATGCTGAGGAGAAGTGTAAGTTAAATACTAATTAAAAACCGAAAGAACTGTGGATGATGTAAATCAGAAACAAAAAACAAATTGCTAGAAAAGTTCAGCAGGTCTGGCAGCATCTGTGAAGAGAAATGAGAGTTCGGGGTTCTGAGAAAGGGTTAACAGAACCGAAATGTTAACTCTTCACAGATACTGCTTTTCCACCAATTTCTGTTTTTGTTTAAAAGCATGACAAATAGTTTGATCAAACAAATGAGTTTTCAGGAAGGCATAAATGTCAAAGAGACTTTGGAAAGGGAATTTGAGAGTAAGTAATCTAGATAGTTGAACTACAACAATAATGGGAGGGTAAAGGGGCATAGATAAGATGTTGGAGTCTGTGAAACAGAAAGTTCAGCATGGCTTGTACATCTGAAGAAGGTTATAAGTTATTAAGGGGCAAGGCCATAAATTGATTTAAAGATAAGAATGCAAATTTAAGGGTTGGGGAATATGAGCCAATGTAGGTCAGTGAGAACAGGAAGAAAGGGTGAATGGAACCGGTATAGCCAGTCAAAATTTGCATGAGCTGGGATTTTAAGGTTTGAGCAATAAGGCACAGACTGCAATCATTCAGAACATAGGCAATGGGTAGGTATTTCTGTAGCAGACAGCCTGAGGTAAATTACGAGGTTAGAAAGTAGCTCACTGCACCTGTTGTGAAAGGGGAATGTTATCTTGGGAAAAAGTCAGGGTGGATTTAGGGAGGTGACTATCAATCGTTTTCCATACAGAACTGACAGAAAAAAGAAGCTTTGGTTAGAGATCCCCCACCCTGCCTTCTCCAAAAATGGCATAAGAGCAGAAGCTCAAGCCACTGAATAGAATTGAGTGGCAGTATACAGCTTTGAAAATTATCCCTTTGCGTTGGTACAATGTGCAGGCAGTTGACCTACATGCAACAATGATTTTATGGTCTCTTTGACCCTCTCTGCAAGGAAGCCTTCAAAAAATAAAACTGTTGTTTTTTTAACCTGGCAAAGCCTAAGATGAGTCTCATCATTTTATCATTTTCACTGAAGAGAATTGAACATCTCTTTTTATTCCTCAGTGTGCCAGGAATCCAAAAATCGACCAGATCTGAGAGAGGGCCAGAATCAGGAACTCACTGTGTGGGAATTTCCATTTGCTCGCCACATCAATGACTTGGCTTTGGGTGGTAGAAGGATTTGACCACAAATATCACTGAAAACCCTTCTATTTAATTCTTCTAAGCCCTTTGTGTATCTGTGTCCTGGTGTTGTTTGCAGTCCTCATTCTGATTGCTCCCTGAACTAATGGAAGGATATATGAGTAGACTGACGATTTTTTAACTCTATTTAAAAGCAAAGAAAATTAATTTTATCTTCATTATTCATTCCAGCATGTGAGAAAATGCATCAAACAAAACATTAAAATCCACATTGACCTCATCCAGAAAATAAATCCTGTGATTTCAACATTGCTCATGAATTTGCATACCTATTTTCCCACTGTTTGATGGGTGAAAGAACGTTGGAGATATTGACAGCTTAAACCACAAATTTTCAATGTATGAGGACATCAGGTGAGTTGAAACAATAACATACTTTAGTTTATGTGGAGCTAAAACAAATGAATCCAAGTGAAAATGTCAATATTTTGCATAGTGATATTCAAAACATTATTTGTTAGTAAAACTAGCAGCATTCACAAAAGGGGTAGGACATACACTGGCTGAGATAGACTAGTTAGTGTTTCATTCTCAATATCCAATTGCACGACACTCCAAACTTACTTCTTTTAATTTAACTCACCTTTCTCTTTTCCTGGTGGCACTAAGGCATACTGTGCAAAATGTTGTTCAGGGACAGTTTCTCCCAAGCTCCATTAAAAGTGTTATTAGCTACGTTTTGTTTTCAGCAAGCCTTCCTTCTAGTTCAATAATCTGAATTATATTTTGAAAAAAGAGACCCACATGTTTTACAATGTGTATACTATGAGCTTATTTTCTTTGTAAGTTAGAACTAAGTTAATTGCTTGGCATATGGGGAACAAGAATTATCCTACTTCCAGACTATAATTTCTTACATTAACTATGGCAAGGAAACAGCACTGAATCCCACAGCTGGGCACACTGTGCACATGCTTCTTTAGTTCTGCTGAGGGCTTCATATAAAGCAAAAACATATTGTGTGAGAACTATATTAGAAGCATTCACTTTTTCATGAATATTACAGCTAAAACTGTTAAGAATTCAGCGTGTAAATGTTGTGATTTAGAAGTCCTCTTAACCTCACTTTTTTAAAATGGAATTCGCCCTATGTATTTAGAATGGATGTATCATAATGCAACTTTGTAAAAGTACCATATCTTGGTAAATCATTCATTATTATTTTAAATCACAACTGTATCAACTAGCTGTTAATGCACATCATGAGTAATCCTTACCAATCTATTCTTTTTACAAGCATAATGAAACTCTGATCGACAAACCACCAAACTCAGACCCATTGTGTCAATCAAAAATTAAGTAGCAACTTAATGGAGGAGATTAGAACTGATAGAATTTTCACTACAGAACAATACTATTAAGTTGATTGTAGCTGTGCTGAGTGCTAATTTGATGATAATATCTGCCTTGAAATCCCTGTGCTTCAAACAGAACTGCACAATACTTCAAACCATTACAGTTAACCTTTGCAAAGTTTGTTTTTTGCATGAAACCTTACACATGTCAATACATTCTGAATTCAAATTAAAACTGTTAACCATTTCTTAAAAAGGAGAAGAAGGGAGATAATGATGCAAATTGAACTAATTTTGGGGTAATTCAGCTAGATTGTTTCTCATATGCAATTGGATTTTCTGTACTTACTAAAGAATTACCTCATGGTTTGGAGATGCAATGCAAGTTCATAATTGCAGTCGTGGTAAAATGCTACAGGTTCAAGACAAGCCAATGTATTAAGAACATAAATCATGTCAGACAATGTCAAATCAATCTGGATCTCAAAACTCACAAATATAATTGTGAAAATACTCAGCTGGTGGAAGACTAATTTTAGTGAAATTGGTAAACAGTAGACAGGCTGGAATCAAAACTTGGTACGTGAAGCAGCAAAGGAGATAACATGGATGTAGATGAAGCACCTTACCAGAAGTTAGAAGTAAAAGGCATGCAGAGCTGACACCTCCGAGTTAACGAAAGACACAGGATTTAAAACGAAGCAGAACAAGAGGCTTCTGATCGAGGTCAGATTCATAATTCATTACAAGCCGAACACAAAGTGTGAAAGGAAGAACTGAGAAAGAGGAGAAATAGGAACAAAGAGCATATGTAAGGATTGATTAGCTGATGAACTTAAAATGAAAACTCAAATATCTATATAAGTATTAATAGCAAAGAGTAAAACCATGCAAAAGTTTTTTTGGAGGCAGAGGCCATAACTGAAATGAATACTTTATAATTGTCTTCATGAAAGAAGACAACACTGCCAATGGCACAATAAGGCAAGGGCTAACAGAGAAATTAGATATGTTAATAAAAAATACTGAAACAAGATGGAAAAGTCAATTGGTCTGAATGGGATACATCCTAAGTTGTTCAGAAAAATAAAACTGGAAAGAGTATAGGCTCTGGACCTAAATTTCCATTCCTCCCTGGATATGGGAAAGTTGCAAGAGCATGACGGAAATTTCAAACATTGCATCCATTCTCAAAAAATGGGAATGGGATAAACCTGACAATAAATGCCAGTCAGACTAATGTTGCTGTTGCAGGAAATTTTAGAGAAAATAAACCATGGCAAAAACAATTTTCATTGGGGAAAAATGCTTTAAAAAATGAAAGCTAACACAAATTTCTTAAAGGCAAATTGTATTTGACTAAGTTGATTGCATTCTTTTAGAAAATAATGGAGAGGGCTGATGATAGAAATGCTGTTGATGTTATGTCTAGGCACTTGAAGGAGGCACCTGATAAAAGTGAAGTCTGTGAGACTGATTGGATGGTGGATAGATGGATAGAAAATTAACAAAGGGAAAGAACTGGACTGAAGTGGTGAATAACTATTTTTTCAAATTGAAGAGGAGTTTGCACTGTTGATCCTCAGGTATTGGGACAGCTCCTCTTTTGGATCTATACCAAATACTTGAAATTTGGCTTTGCAGAGAATGATTTCAATGTTTGATGATGATATGAAACTTGGAAATGCAACAAAATAGCAAGGAGGATGGTAAGGAACTTCAGAAGGACATTGACTGGTAAACTTGGTAAAGACATGACAGATGGTATTCAATGCAGAGAAACGTAAAGACATTCAGTTTGATTGGAAAAATTAGAAGAACAATACAAATTACATGCTACAATTGTAAATGAGATGTAAGAACAGTTGTGTGTATAACAGATAAAGGGTAGGTTTTATAAACAGAGGCAAAGGGATTTAATACTGGGCCTCTGTAACAGACTGGTTGGCTTCCAGCTGCAGTGTTACATTTAATCCTGGGCATCACATCTCAAAATTCATGCCATGGCCTTAGAGAGGAGCCTGAGGAGATTTACAAGAATTGTTCCAGGAATTAAAGACTTCAACTATATGGAAAGATTAGGGACACTAGGGCTGTTATTCTTACAATGTAGAAAGTTGAGGGGAAATACGATAAATGTGTTGAAACTCAGACACAGTTTGATAAATAAATAAGGAGAATCTGTTTACAGAGGCAGAGAGATTGGTAACCAGGAACAGAGATTATAGACAATTGGGAAAATTGAAATCAGGCAATAAAGTGTTGCATGGACTGCACAATATGAAAGGGCTGTGGAAGTGTATTCAATAATATCTTTCCAAATGGAATCAGAGAAATACCTGAAATGGAAACATTAACAGGGTCTTGGGAAAAGAGCTCTGTCAAACAGCTAGCACAAGCACTTTGTCAAATGATCTCCTTCAGCGCTGTATCAATCTCTGATTCCATCTACCTGATTTGTAAAACTGATTAAAATCTTAGTTCTGTGCGCCTAAATGTGACTGAGTATTGTAACAGTTATGACTGCTTTGCTTTCATGTCATTATAATGTAACAGGACTACAGAGAAAGGTCAAATATTATTCACAGTAATGTGTTCTGATATCATAAGGTGACAGGCAGGTGAGGTGGGTCAAGAGTAATCAGGCCAAAGACTATTCAGTCTGGTCAGGCATTGTTGAGAAGTGGTCAGGAGGGATAGTTGAGTCAGGTTGGAGGATAGTCTGATTGTTGGGTGATAGTCACACCTGGTCAGAGCTGTGATTTAGTTTCAGAAGGATGTTGTGAAACTTGAAAGGGTTCAGAAAAGATTTACAAGGATGTTGCCAAGCTTGGAGGGTTTAAGCTGTAGGGAGAGGCTGAATAGGCTGGTGCTATTTTCCCTGGAGCATTGGAGTCTGAGGGGTGACTTTATAGAGGTTTATAAAATCATGAGGGGCATGGATAGGATAAATAGGCAAGGTCTTTTCCTCAGGGTGGGAGAGTCCAGAGCTAGAGGGCATAGATTTAAGATGAGAGGGGAAAGATTTAAAATGACCTAAGGGGAAACTTTCTCATGTAGAGGGTGATGCATGAGGGGAATGTACTGTCAGAGGAAGTGTTGGAAGCTGGTAGAAGTACAACATGTAAAAGGCATCTGGATGGGTATATGAACAGGAAAGGTTTAGAGGGATATGGGCCAAATGCTGGCAAATGGGACTAGATTTATCTAGGATATCTGGTCGGCATGGACGAGTTGGACCAAAGGGTCTGTTTCTGTGCTGGACATCTCTATGACTCAATGACTCTAAGTGGTTATGTGTTAAGGTAGTCTGTAATTAGAGGGGAAGGTCCTGTTGTGTCTGAGGGGCAGATGTGGCGTGTATTGGTGGGGGGTAGTTAGAAGTTTGTGGGAGAAGTTGAGGGTAGGTGTGAGTGCTTGTGGGGGTGGTGTGGGGGGTGGTGGGGGGGGGGGGGGGTACACTTGTGTGGTTCCCAGGAGTTAGACTAAAATTAATAGGTAATTATTCATTTTAAGTACATCCGAACTGTCTGAAGTCTCCAATGCTAACCTAGAGTTGGACACTTTGCCAGAGTGTCCTGTGAAGTAGGGGAACCTCTTATTGTAAGTTCAAACTTCCAGTCAATTCCCAAGGTAGGCACATTTGGACTTCTTTGGAACTTGATACCCATTTTGGGTTGTATGTGCATCATCTGACATGGAGACCAAAAAATCCAGAATGTTGGACAGTTTTGTTTAACTGGAGTTCTACAAGGCTTAATTAACACAATGTTGTTCCAAATGTTACCTCCAGTCTACGCTGTAGCATAAAGTGCATCTGAATGTTGCAGAAGTACAGACTACAGTACGTATCCAGACAATAATGTCAGCTCTAATATCTCAAACATTATGGGCTAGAGCCATAAAAATCAAGACATTTGGAACAAAAATCACATGTTTCTTTGTATTTGTGCAAGTAGTGTGTGTGTGCCATTTCATGTTACCTTATTAATAAGCACTGTCTTTGCTTAAACACAAACTAATTCAAATTGACAGTTGATTTATAAATCACTTAAGCCACCAGTCGACTCTCTTTAGTAGAAGAGCTGTCCTGTGGTTCTCTGGAACTATATTGACTTTACCTTTTATCTCAAGCCTCATTAGTGATTTATTTAATCTCTTACATTTTACACAAACTGATTCCATGCATCTGAAATTACTGTACAAGTTTTTTTGTAGAAATTCTACCTCTTGACTGGATATTATCATAATGCTACTAGAATGGAGGTGACAAATATCACATTCATAGGAACATAAGAACAGGCATAGGCCATTCAGTCCATCCAGCTTGCTCCACCATTTAATATTTTCAAGGCTGATTGAATATGTAAATTCCCTTTCTCCACATTTTCCCCATAATCCTTTATGCCATTGGTAATCAGAAATCTAGCAATCTCTGCTTCAACATACTCACAGATTGAGTTTGCACAGCCCTTTGTGGTAGAGAATTCCAAGATTCTCTGGAAATGAATTTATCCTCATCGTGGTCCTAAATGGCATACCCCTGCTTTGATCTTGTACCCCCTGGTTTTTGACTTCCCTACCTGGGAAATCATCTTGCCCACATCTACCTCGTCGTAAGTATTTTGTAGGTTGCAATGAAATCACCTCACACTCTTTGAAAGTCCAGTGAGTACCAGCCCAGTTTGCCCAGTACCCTTCATAGCAACAAGTCTGGTGAACCTTTGTTGCATTCTCTTTATGGCAATACCTGACCTGAGGTAAGGAGAACAAAACTGCACATAATATTCCAGGTGCAATCTAACCAAACTTCTTTACAATTGATGCAAAACTTCTCAATACAAACCCTCATAGTCATAGTCATAAGTCATGCAGGTCGACAGCACAAAAGTTGGCCCTTCGGCCTATCAAGTCTGTGCCAGTCAAAAACAACTGCCTAACTATTCTAAGCCCATTTCCCTGCGTATGGCCCATAGATTTGTATGTTTTGGCATTGCAAATGCACATCTAAACACTTTACACTTGTTACAATGTTTTCTGCCTCTACTACCCTCACAGGCAGTGAGTTCACGATTCATAGAATCCCCCACAGTGTGGAAGCAGGCCATTCAGCCCATCAAGTCCTCATTAACCCTCTGAAGACTATTCCACCCAAACCCACCCCATCCCTGTAATCTACATCCTCCTGTATTCTAAGGCATTCAATATATTTTGTAATCCATGTGACATTTTATAAATTCTCTTTTGGAAATAGAACCAGTCTGACTCAAGATTGGAATACATATAGACTCTAACCTCACACCTTTAATGCATTGTCTGAGCTGAGATATTACCTTTTTTTATTAAACCTTGAGTTATTTCGGGAATTTGACTTGAAAGAAGTTCTGGGATTTACATATTAATGAACTGAAACCTGCAACCAATTCTAAAAGATGAAAGATTTAACAGTTATCTAGGTTTGTTCAATATATCACATCAGTGCATGACACTATGATCTTTACCTATAAATTCTGTGTCCTATGATTCTGCCCCACTAGCTACCTGACGAAGGAGCAGCATTCCAAAAGCTTGTACTTCCAAATAAACCTGTTGGACTATAGCCTGATGTTGTGTGATTTTTAATTTTCGAGGAGTAAGTGAGGACTGCAGATGCTGGAGATCCTGAAGAAGAGCTTATGCCCGAAACGTCGAATCTCCTGTTCCTTGGATGCTGCCTGACCTGCTGCGCTTTTCCAGCAACACATTTTCAGCTCTGATTTTTAATTTTGTCCACCCCAGTCCAACACCGGCACCTCCACATCATCTCTACTTGAAGACTGCTGCAAACTATTTATTCAAGTCCTCTGCTGTATCCTGGTTGTCCATTATAATTTGAAGAACACGCTAAAACATCTTGAATATGCTTTGATTTAATTCTTTCTGATTTGTATTGTTTCAGTTAGTTCAAATACATCCATAAACTGTTAATGCCTTTTGAGGTGACAGCATAGGACTGTATGCATGTTACATGGAGACAATGTAAGACGATAGACCAGAGCTAAGTGACCCTGTAACTGACAAGGTAGCTCCAAATTCTGTAGCTATGGGCTTTGTGAATGATGACAGACAACTAAGTAACTAACAAGTGGACATTGTTACTCAAACGTCATCATTCTCAGTGCTGGTAGAGTACAGTAGCAGAGTTCAAACAATACAGCTGGAACATTCTTCAGTGAGAAATGCCAAGTGGATAACCTCATTCAGTCGTCTCCTGCAAACCCAGTATCACAGTTGTCAGTTTTCCATGTAAAATATCCTTAGCATCAGCAAAGGATTGCCTAATGCTTGTTTGGTGAGTGTGCTCTTGATGTACACCATGTAAGGAGACACTGTCAGTTATTTGCTCGCATCTATTCTCTAGGGAATTTCTCCAGTGACAGCAGGTACTCTCTGTTTCTGCCTTGCTGTGGAATGTACAGAAGGCAGCAGCTGGCCACTTAGTTCAGGAGGCAGTGAAATTGATGGATATGGATTCAATGTAAGCAATGTGTTTGTTCCTTAATCTGTCATTAAGTAAACTAAAACATAAAATCTATGTTTGCAAACATTCTCAGTGTAATACTGTGCTGCTCCAGTAATATCAAAGGACTCTTTAAGATTGATCACTTCGGAACGCAGTCATTGTTAAGCTTCACGGGTAATGTGTCAATACCTGATCTGGTATGCTGTGATTGCTCCATTTTGTTAGGATATCTTTATAGTTTATAGAGTTAAACTCTTTGTACATCACACAAGACTTTCTCTGTCTCCTTGCACAAGACACCAAATCACAGACTGATTACTCATGCTCTGCAAATTTACTTCACTTGATATCACATCAAGTTTGGTTTTGCAGTCAGGAGAGCCACAAATGTCCCCAAGATGGCCTTGTCACCACTCTCCTGAATTTCACATGGGGCAGATGAGGTCTCTTCAGGGATATTTCCAGACCAGCCTCAATTTTGAGGTGGGAAGGAGAAATATAGTAGCAGGAAGAAGCCTGGCCATCTTGCTTAGGCCTCAGGCAGGACATGGGACGAAGGGTTATGTCCCCTCAGGGATCCCTTTTTACATTTGGTGACTTCCCCTCCCCACTCTTCTGGTCCCAATGGTGCTCTCTCCCTACTGGCCTGTCCATCAAGACCTCCATAGCCTTCTCCTCATGAAGCCCTTGCTGCTTAATCCTGGGCCTCTCATCTCCTTTCTCCTCACCATGAGATCCCAACATAATTACTTAGTTCTGGACTCCAGGACCCAGAATCCGAGAGCAGCTCATGTTTGTTGCAAAAGGATTTTAATGGAATAATCCAGTTTCAGTTAGCACATCTGTTTAACAAGATCATTTATTATTGCAGAAACCAAGTGGTATTTTGAGTGTTGATTTTCACTTACTTTACTGTACAGTTTATTTAAGTGCTATGATGGAGGAAAACACAAGACATGCTATGCTTCAACTGGAAAGAAAGTGAAAGCAGAAAACAGTCCATGGCTTTATGCAAAGGTACAGCAGCTGAGGATGTGGCTTAATTTGGAGAAACATTCAAATAGCTCATAAAAGTTGCACATAATATTAACTTCTCAAACAGAATTGATGCTGTTTTGTGATCAGCATGGTTTTGACTGAGAGAGAAAGCATGGGAATTGCTGTCATCCAGGCAGAAGCAGCTGCAGATGAATACCATGAATTCTACAGTCTGCTGTAATGATAAGAATCCATGCCACAATTCTCAATGCCCATACTTTTTTTGTTGCAAATCATTGTTGCCAGTAGAGTGCCTTGTAGAATCAGTTGAGGTTGAAAATTATTTGTGGTCATGCAACAACTAACATAAGTTGCATGGGGACCCTGAAGAATCCCCATTGTAGCAGATTCTGAAGAAATTGTCAGGGAAATTAACATTTCACTTTATACCTGGAACTGTCCAGCTGTTTCCTTTTCAATCGGAGAATTTTGGTGAAATTAAGAAAAATAGTTACTCAGGACAAGACTATTAAATAGATTGCAAAAACCCAAGAGTAATTACTAAACCGACCTCATGTTTGCCTTACACAGCCCCAGCTGCACCTCCCCAGATCCCCAACATCCCCCAGATCCTGAGAGGACACTATCCCCTGCCTCCCCTCTGCCCAGGATCTGACACCCCTGAAGAACAAACACACCAGCCTGCTCCATAGCCGAGCCCCAGCTGTTGTCGCTGGACCCAACCACTGAACTCTCTTGCCGCCAGTGCCAGACATGAGCCCAGATAATCATCCCCTGCTGCCAGAACCAACCCTTGACCTTTGCCTGTCACTTCTGTCTTTGCCAGACTCAAATCCCAAAACCAACCTCCTGTCACTGCCACCAGACAAGGAGGCAATGGCCTAGTGGTATTATTGCTGGTAAATCAGAGACCAGGGTAATGTGTTGGGGACTGAATTACGCCATGGTAATGGTGGAATTTGAATTCAGTAAGTATCTGAATTAAAGAGTCTAATGACAACCATGAATCCATTGTTGGTTGTTAGAAAAAAACACCTGGTTCACTAATGTCCTTTAGGAAAGGAAATTGTCATCCTCACCTGGTCTGGCCTACATGTGACTCCAGACCACAGCAATGTGGTTGACTTTTAACTGCCCTCTGGGCAATTAGGGATGGGCAATCAATTGTACCCAACACACACACTCTCCTTCACTTTCTTTCGCTCATCCTGACCCACCCAGAACACTGCACCATTACACAGACCCCTTGCCATCTTGTACCCTTCCCAACTGGCAGCCTACTCACTGTGTGCCCTACTCCCTACCTAACTGTACATTAACAATTGTCACTCGATTGGGTTGGTATCTTACATCTGTCCATCTGATATCATAATACCGGGCACACTTGGCAACCCATCCCCTACCTATCTGGCATCCTCTTGACACCCTAACATCATACTAATGTTACCAGCTTTGAACAGCAGCTGGCAAAGTGGCTGCCAGGGCCTTTACATTTCAGAATACACATGCTGACTGTTGGGTGAAAAAGGGCATGGTTTGTCTTCCTCTGGTAGTACTAGTCTACAAACAGACTGGCAGAATGGAAGTATGGCTCCTCGTTTCTGAAAGGGCACTGAGCGGGATTCCCTCTCATAACTGTGAAACTTTCTTCTTTCATGAAGAAAAAGTAGCAATCCTCCAAACTCTGGCCAAACTTTTCTTATCTTTTTCTCATCAGCTCAAGGCTGCACAGGTATGGAACACAAAAATGATGGAACACCAAGTATGGCAACGCCAATCAGAGAATCACAGTCCAGTTTTCATTGGTACAAAATTATTCCCTGGAATAGAAGCCGATAAATACACAGAAATGTGCCCCTGCTTGTCAAAGGTACAATAGCTGGTACCTATTTTGCAAGGTGTGTTGCATGCACCAAAGGCCATGCAATGCTTTCATGAAATGGCATTTGTTGTTTAGAAATCCCTTATCCTGTGCTCCACAGCTGATGGGACACACATCCCTGAAGAAGCAAATAAGGTGAATTGAGTATACAATTACCACATAGTTCCAGCCCCTAGAGGCAGCCTGGACACATCACGAGAATAGACATCAGGAACACGCTGGATTTTCCATGGGCTTCAGAATCCCGAGAACAGGATATAATGGAGTGTTTGAAGGGGTGGGCATCCCAAGCCAATCCTTATCAGCAACAAGTCCAATGGCACAATCTTCCCATGAGCTACCAAGACTCCTGATTCTGCAATGCATGTACTGGGCTCTCCCACTCAGAGGTATGTATTTAGATGTAGGAATTTCAAGGGGCAGTTGGCTCAGGGTGGAGGGGGAAACCAGTCTGGTGGAATCATTTAGCTCACTTCTGCCTCAATTTTGAAAAAGGATCAGTAATGGAGCCTGAAGCATGATCACCCACCTGGGATTCCCTGCTCTCTCCTGCCAGCCTCAAAACAGTGGCTGGGGCAGGGCAGGAAGCAGCCATTAAATCATCTCAATCAGAGTGAGAGCAGGCAGGCAGCCTTATGCTTTGCCTGCCATATGTAAAATTGCAGACGAAACAGGGATAAGATGAAGCCATATGTGAAATTTTACTTCCTTGGTGTTGGTTAATTTCTGCTCACCTCAAGCACTACAACCTGCAAGTCTCAGGACCATGTGCATCAAGGCGATTAAGATGGGTGGCTAATTATTCAGCTGGCACTGAAACAATGGACTGGACAGTCTCTTTCTGTACTATAACATTTCTATATCTGCTATCATGGTCACTCCTTCACCTTGTGATCCATGCTAGTTTTATTCTCTACAGTCACAACGACAGAATTCAGGTGCATCCGGAAACCTGATGCCTTCTTCAATCACCCGCAGGAATTGATGTTTTGTGTTTATACAACCTGGTGAAACCAGGTTTAATTAACGATGCTTAATTGTTTACATTGCATGTGGAAATTTCCCTTCAATTTTCCAGTGCTAATTTCCCAAATGCCCTCTACATTCTGAATTTTATTAAAGCAAAGTTTACTAATTATAGCTTAATGCTGAGACACGATTTTAATGGGAAAATCCAAATATAAATGTAATATGCATCAAAGTCTTAAATATCAAATAGCTTTTGTATCACTTGTCTTTCTAATTTTTTTCGCTGTATTACACTATTGTGGAAGGACTGTTATTCTGACATTTAATCTGCTTATTTTTGTGATTTATTACAATGATTTTGCATTTTTGAAGGTCTATAATGCTGGACATTTTACTTCTTTATTTTTCTAATACTTTCCCTAAGAATTTGTACTTCAGAATCTGTACCTATATACCCTTGTACCTAAGATGGCACTATAAGTGGTGACTTGCAAACTTTTCACTGTATTCATGTGAATACATGTGACAATAAAGCTAATTCTAATTCTCAAGCTAATTCTAATTCTTTAGAGATGCCAAGACAGAGAATGCAGGAAATACATAACTAGTTATTTGTAAAGGAGCGAAGAGAAAACCGAGTTATAGTTGAATGTTAACCTGTCTTCATTTGAAATCTATTTCGAGAATTTGTTTTTTTTTAATTTTTGTGTTACTTCTCTTCAGCAGGACAATGTGGAAGGGAAAGTGACCACTGAAACTTGATTCCATGCTCATATTTGCAGAAGTTGAGACACAATCATTTAACAGTTCTGTGTTCCATTTCCATTTCTTTGTAAGTAGGCTACATTCTGCAATTGATTGGATACTGTGCTGTACCGTAACATTCAATTCTTGCCATGACTCATAAATATATTTGAAGAACAGCACATAGAATTCAAACTAAATCTAATGCATTACAGTCAGTAATGTGTGAACATGTGATGGAATAAAGTCTCTGGTGCTTCATAAGTTGTTTTGTTTAACATGAATACTGTGAATTCTTTTTAACATTACATCAAAGGAGTAGCTGTCTTCCAAGAAATGAATTGCCCTTTCACTTCACTAAGCGTGATTCTGTCTTAATCGTCCACATATCATTTACTACCCAAAGCTGAAACATTTTTCCATTATACACTGCTGATATTTCCCCAGCAACTTTGAAGTCACATTTGATCTCAAGGTAAACCTTCAATTACATGGTCAATTTATCACTTAGAGTGAGACAAAAAAAAATTGCAGATACTGGAATCCAAAGTGGACAAACAGGAGGCTGAAAAAATACAGCAAGCCAGGCAGGAGGTGGAGAAGTCAACACTTTGGGTAGTAACCCTTCTTTTTGAGTACTTATCACTTAAAGTGTCAAATTTCACCTCTGAGGTATTGCCAACCCTATCCCCATCTCAGTTCATCTGTAACTGAAATCCTAATCCATACCCTTGATACCTTTAAATCTGACTATTGTGTCACATGAAGCCTTTAAAAATTTCATGTCACCCACTCCCTAACTCCACACCAAATCTCATTCCTCAATCACCCTGATACTTGCTGACCAACACCAGCTCCTAGTTAAGTAACCACGGAGTTTTAAGATTCTAGTCTTAATTTTCAAAACCCACTTAATGGCATGGCCCTCATTTAAGCTCTGTAATCTCCACCATCCACACAACCCTCTCACCATCCTCAATTTTAAAGTCTCCATCATTGGTAGCCGTCCTTTCAGCTACCAAAGATTGAACTGTTGTAATTCTATCCCCAGAACACAATACCTCTTGACGTCTTTTTCCTTATTTACATGACTCCTTGAAACCCATCTCCTGTTGTAATATTTCATTATGTGGCTTGGTGTCAATTTTGTTTGATAACATCTCTCTGAAATAGTTCTTACTTTAAAGGTGCTAAATACCTCAAAATGCTTGAGGTGATCATTAGCCAGAAACGTAGCTGGACCAGCCAGATAAATACTGCAGCTGCAAGAGTAGTCACAGGAACATAGGACTTTAGAACAGGAGTAAGCTATTCATTCCTTTGGACCCACTGTTCAATAAGACCATAGTTGATTTAGTTCTCATCTCAAATCCACTTTCCTGTCTGACCACAAAACCCCTGATTCCCTGGTTGATCAAAAATCCATCTTACTCTGCCTTGAATAAATTTGAAGACTCAACCTCCTCTGTCTTCTGGGTTAGAAAATTCCACTGACTAATGACACAGAGAAAACAATTCTCCTCATCTCCACATTAAAAAGAAAACCTCTTATCCTAAAATAGAATCACAGAATTGTTACAGCCCAGAAGGAGCCATTCAGCTTTTAATCCCTGTGCCCATTCTATGACCTTCTTGCCTTTCCTTGAAGGAATCTGAGGCTGTGGTCTATGGTCAAAACCTTAAATTCTGAGGTAACTCATTTCCTGTCTCCCCAAAACCTCTCCAAAGTTTGTAATGCACAAGTCAGACATGTGATGGAATACTCTCCACTTGCCTGAATGAGTGCATCTCTAACATCATTTAAAAAGCTTAATATTATCCAGGATTTAACTCTGATCAGCATTGATCCTAAGCAGCCCACTTGATCAACATTGGGCGGCACGGTGGCACAGTGGTTAGCACTGCTGTCTCACAGCGCCTGAGACCCGGGTTCAATTCCCGACTCAGGCGACTGACTGTGTGGAGTTTGCACGTTCTCCCCGTGTCTGTGTGGGTTTCCTCCGGGTGCTCCGGTTTCCTCCCACAGTCCAAAGATGTGCGGGTCAGGTGAATTGGCCATGCTAAATTGCCCGTAGTGTTAGGTAAGGGGTAAATGTAGGGGTATGGGTGGGTTTCGCTTCGGCGGGTCGGTGTGGACTTGTTGGGCCGAAGGGCCTGTTTCCACACTGTAAGTAATCTAATCTAATTGTATTGACCTCTTAAGACATTCATGCCCTCTACCATTGCTGCATAATGGCAGCAGTGTGTACCATCTACAGGATGAACTGAAACAACTTGCCAAGTCAACTTGAACAGCACCTTCCGAACCTGTGAGCCTGTCCGTTGAGAAGAACAAAGGCACCAGAAATGTAGGAAGACCATCACATGCAAGTTCTGCCCCAAGCCACGGATTATTGTCAAATTGCACTGTACCAGTGCTCTTTCACTATCCCTGGACTATCACTATCCGTACCCATAAGGAGGGCCTCAACCGGGACCTTGGGTTCATGTCACACTACAGGTGACGACCATTGCACTATACGCACACACAGACACTCCTACACACACACACACACACACACACACACACACTCCTATTACTGACACGCACGCTGACACACTCACACATGCGTCCTTTCACAGACTTTGACCACTCTACACTCACACACATACGTATACACTCTGTCTCATAGACACTCACAACCCTCCACCCCAGACATACATACAGACATACACACTCCTACAGACACATACACTCCCACACAAACTTAGACACTCTGCACTCACATACACACACATATACACTCTCTCTCACACTCACATTCCCCCCACCCCAGACAGACAGATATACACACACACACACATACACACACACACACACACACACACACACACATGCACATATATACATATATTTTTGTGGGGTGAATTTGTATTTGCAGAGTTACATTGTACTTTGCTCAAAAACTGCATCAATTCATGTAAGATTAGAATTTAGATTTTTAGATTAGAATCAGTCTAAACATTATGGCACAGAGAACACTGGGGGCTAACACCTTCAACATATTGTCTAGCTAACACCAATTGTTACAGTTAACCTGAGAATGTAACTTTTAAAAAAAAGTTTTGTGATTTACACATGAAAGAAGTGAAACTATCATGGTATTCAAACAGATGAAAGACTCAACAAATAATCAAGGTATTTTTCAAAGTATAATTTCAGTTACATCAGACTGTAAACTTTTGCTATAAATTCTGTGTCTTCCACAACCACCTGATGAAGGGGCGGTACTCCAAAAGCTAATGCTTCCAATTAAACATGTTAGACTATAACCTGGTGTTGTGTGATTTATAACTTTGGACTAAACCATGAAATACTTTTCCTTACAGCTCTGTGAGTATGCCTACACCACATGGTTATGAGGTTCAGGGAGGTGACTCACCGCGTTCTCAAAAGGCAACTAAGGAAGGACAATAAATGTGAGAGACATGTAATCTCAAGAATAAATTTTAAAATATATCTTTCTCCATTTTAACGATTTACCAAGCCAAGTATGAATTTCTAGTTATGAGAGAAAGCAAACATTTAATTGCAGATCTCTGGTTTAAGAGACTTCTGGGAATTCTAAGAAGAAATTTTGTGAACACTTCCCCGTGGATTTTCCCTTTGTTTCAGATGAATTTTGGCATTTCTAGCTAAGAAATCCAGGGGTTTTATGTTACTTTCCTCTCAACTAACTGCTGAACTGACTTTCAGATATATTCAATGATTCTGCACTCAGGGTTAAACCAATGACATTAAGTAATCTGGTCAGATTTGTGCCAAGATGCTGCATTCAATGCTTTGCACACAGAAGCATATTTCTAAGAATATAAGTCACATAATTCAAATTAAATGGAACATATTGAGGCAATGCATGAACATGCTTTTTAACAATGTCATTAGTGTTTGATGAAGGACTTTGTGTTCTGTTCATAAGGCATCAAAGGATTAGCTATTATCATGACAGAATTAAATTTCTAATTCTTCGAAATAAATGTGATTCCTTCATGATCATTTATATGACTACCTTACTATACTTCAGCAATATTTGTTTGAACATAGTAGAATACATCATTGTAGATATCTTATTGTTCTTTGAAGTGAAAGACTATTTCCAAGATATGGAAATCAACAAATATTTAAGAATTAGGACTCTACTTCTAGCCAGCTTCAAGCAAGTATATAAAAATAGCATAGAAATAACCACCCAAAAGACATAAGGGTTATCGAGATGACCTTCAAAAAGTTTTCCACTCGAAGGAACCTTTACTTTTCCACCTGAAGTGTTGACAGATTCAGTATACCATTCACTGACACAATATATGTGAGAATCAGCCTCCTGATACATATATTTGACTTAACCAAGATGAAGGAAATAAGCCTAAAAACATAACAGGGATTAACTTGGAGCAGTGGTCTTATAAAAAGTAAGTCTGAAGAATTAATTATGGAAAATAAAGAGATGGCAAATGATTTGTACAGGTATTTTGCATTGGCTTTCCCGATAATGGATACAGGAAACCAGAGCAGATAGAAAATCAAGAAATGGAAGACAGAGAGGCAATCAGGGAAATCACAATCACCAAGGAAGGTGGTGCTGAGTAATTAATGGTAAAGACATTTGAAAAAGTATCACATCAAAGGTATTAGGTATGTTAAATGAGTAGGCAAAGATGTGTCAACTGGAGTATATTATAGAAAATGTGAAATTGTCCATATTGACAAGAGGAATAAAAAAAGAAGCATAGTATCTAAAGGTTGAGAGATTGCAGTGCTCTGGGATGTAGAATGATGTGTATGAATCACAAAAGCTTAGTATACAGATACAGGAACTAATTAGGACGGCTAATATGAAAATTGAATATGAGAAGAGCCAGATTATGTTTCAGTTACACAGAACACAATGAGATCTGAAGTACTGAGCACAGATTTATCCCCCTTATTTTAGGAAGAATTATATGTGTTGGAAGTAGCTGGAATAAGTAGGTTGTGTTATGTGGAAAAGGCTATGCTTATATCCAGTGGAGTTTAGAAGGGTACGATTTGACTTGATTGAAATATACAAGACCATGAGGGTTCTTGGCAGGGTGCATGCAGAGAAGATGCTTCCTCTTTTGGGAGAATCAAGAACTAGGGGTCACTATTTTATTTAAAACAGAGATTAGGCAACAACATTTCAAATAAAAGATAATTGAGTTTCTGGAATCTTACTGCTGGTGGCAAAAACAGAGTCTTTGAATATTTTTTAGGCAGAAGTAGAAAGATTCTTATAAGCAAGGGGTTAAAACATGACCATGGGTATGTGGGAATGCAAACTTGGAGTTACACTCAAACCAGCCATGATCTTGTTGAATAGTGAAACAGGCTCGAGAAGCTGAATGGCCTACTTCCCCTCCTTGTTTGTAGGAAAGACAAAAAGTGAGAAGTTTGTCTCATTAGCACTCATTTTATGAGCACTATAGGGGTTGAAATGCTGCTAACTTGGGTCCACAAGATACATATAATTTTGGAGTGAATCACCAGATGCCATAAGTGGATTCATTAGTGTGTATTATCATAAAATCGTAATATATTGACTATTGGTCTTTAATTCTGTTGACTAATTTAATACATGGGACTTTGGTTGGAATGGAAAGAAATAGCTTTAAAAGAGTCAGGATACTATATTTTAAAATGGCTGCAGAAGGCTCCTTATCCTGCCAGCTAGCCAAACCCCACACAGAATTATAAAATGGATGCCTAAACAACAGTGCTGAGGAACTGATTGACTTTCAGATCATTGAGGCTCAGGTTAAACCACCACCAATCATCTCTCTCCAGTGAGAACAGCCCTATCATCCATTAGGACTATGGTAACTTTACTTTTTAATTGAAACTGATGATGGTACAAACACTTGGTCTACATAACCCTGTGTATGCATGATGATCTTTGAAAAACTTATACCTTCATGGAGGGTAATGGGGAATTATAGCTGAGACATTAATATTCAATTAACTTTGGCAATCACATTGGCTTACTGAATATTAATGGACTGCCTGTGTTGAAGACAAACTATCTATGGATCTACCTACAACAGTTGAGAGTGAACCCCACTGGCTTATGGGACCAGGACTATGCAGTTTGAAAGCCAGTCATGACAGCAACATCTTTTTGGCAAATACAGAAAAAATTGAAGTAAAGTGAATTTTAAACAAATCATCAAGTCTGCCACAATAACAGATGAGGAGCACCCAAATTTAGTCATTTCAAAAGTTAAAGGTTTAAAATAATACACAAAATTCTTCAATTTACTCGATTTTCAGATTTAGGTTGAAATGGTCCATGTTTTTAAACTTAACAAAATTACTATCTATTACAAGTATTTAGACGCTAACGACAAGTAAACAGTTAGTAACTGTCACTCTGCTTACATGTGCACACATAAACACACTACAAATGTAGACAATGAAAAATAAGTAATGAACAGAGGAAAATGGGAAGCAAATCAGTGGCTTCCATTCATGAATTGCTAAGATGATCCTTATGATTTAGTCAGATGCTTTGCAGTTATTTTTCTTCAGATGCTTATACTGGTTTGCAAGAGACACAGGCAGCTGTTTCACTTATTAAAAAAAAGAAAGTGGAAGAAGAAAAAATTTCTTCAGAGTGGGTTTTGACTGCAGAGAACAGAGAGACTTCCAATCCTCTTCACTTGTGTTTTTCACATCATTTTATATTGCATATATTTTCATCTTTCTTTCTCTCGCTCTTGTTTGCTTTCTCATATATTCCCCCTCTCATTTTCCTGTACAATTCTTCCAATTGAAAAAGTTGGGAAAGCTTCATCCTGTCTGAAGGTGAGATGAATGATGTTGACAGGCAAAACGTCCACTGCCATTGAAACTGGTCACTAGACCATGCACCAATAAAGTTCCTGTTACCACCCAGTTGCATTTGCATCACAGGTCCCCTCAGCTCCAATTCATCTGCAACTTCAATTACTATTTGTTCAAACAGCTGTTTATACAATGATTGCCTTTTCAAAATGTGCACCAGACCTTAAAACATTGATCTTAAAACTGTTCTTCTCCATTTCAGCCCACAATTTTATAAAGTACAGAAATAAAAAGACATACTCTTTACAAAAGAACTAGTCAAGAGATACTTTCCTCATTCATAATCATTCATTCTCGCCTTCAGACAGGATGAAGCTTTCCCACCTTTTTCAGTTGAAAGAATTGTACAGGAAAATGAGAGAGGGAATATCTGAGAAAGAAAACAAGAGAGCAAGAAAGAAATATGGGAATATATGGAGTAGAAAAATAAAGTGTAAAACAGAGTGAAGAGGATTGGAAGAAGTGGGGATCATGGGAATATCTATGAGAAATCCAATGATGGAAAAACAGAAGAAAATGAATATATGTGGACAAGTTCATACAAGGGTCTGCATGGATGAGAGACAATACAAGTTAACATTCTAAGAGTAAAAGATAATGAATATATGGAGGGAAGACAGAAAGCAAGAAGTCAAGAGCATAAAAGAAGAGCATGTGAAAAACATGAGGTTGAAAGAGTGAAAAGTAAGGAGCAAGTGTATGTGCAAGGGGAGGCAGGAATTAAGAAGCAAACATCATATTTCCCATCATGAAGTAGCTGACTAAGAAAGGGATCATGAATAGAAATAACTTCAATACAGAAGCAGGTCCTTTAGAGGTGAAAGAATCTGATGCAGAAAGAGGGGAGTTCAGAAAAAAAAAAATCACATTCTGCTCAGATTCAGAATACTGTCGTATCCATCGATTAACTTTCCCATTCACACTGACAACTTAATAAGTGCACCAACTATAATTCATTCTTAAAGTATTAGATACCTGGATGCATAAAATAAGTTTTTTCTTATTCAAATGTAAACAGCACATTTAAGCCATACTGTCACCTAATCAATCCAGATCATAATTACAGGTAAAATTTGCATCCCTGTAGAAAAGTTATATGCTCTTTTAGAATTTTAGTCTTTCAAAAATCTAATCATTACATCCTTATTTTTTCATGATCTTTAACTATATGTTAGATTTTTCTTTCTTAAGAAAGACTGTGGATTGAAACTGGTGGCTTTTTGGATTAGTTCAAGTTGCATCAGGGAGTGATTTTCACCACAGGCAGTAAGAATTTTCTGCCTGAATATTATCAACTTGCCAAACTAGTTGTTGTAGAGGAAATGTCAAGAAAATATTTTTCGCCCAGATGCTGGTGGGAATCTAGAACTCACAACCTATAAAGGTCTTACAGGCTGAAACCCTAATAATGTTTAAGAAATATTTAAGGGGACACTTGCAATGCCAGAATATAGAACTGCTAGAAAATTGATTTAGATTAGTTAGGTGATTTTTTTGACTGGCACAGATTTGATGGGTCAAGGGGCCTTTTGTTTCTGTGCTGCAGTTCTCTATAACTCTATTACAACACAATATAGAGTGTGCAAGTCTGTAAGGGTGCTGGAGTAGAGCATCCTGGGTGCATTGGTGCACAGATCACTGAAGGTGGCAAGACAGTGCACAGTATCCTCAACTTTATTAATAGCAGCATAGAGTAAAAGAGCAAGGGCCTAATGTTGTATATGTTTACGACACATGTTAGCCTTCAGCTGGACAATAGTGCACAGTTCTGCATGTCACATTATAGGAGAGTTATGAATGCATTTGTGACAGTGCAATTTACATGAGGGGTTTCAGGAATGAGGAACTTCCGTTAAGAGGATAGATTAAAAAAGGTAGAATTGTTCTGTTTGGAGAGAAGGCTACGAGGAGATCTGATTGAGGTTTTCAAAATCATGAGTGAATGGGGTGGGGTGGCAGTGGGACACTGTTCCTGCTATTAAAAGGAGTCAGAAGAAAAGGGTATAGATTTAAAGTGATTTTAAATGAAGCAATTGTGATGTAAGAAAAACATTTTTGTGTTACAATTAGTTACAGTTTGGAATGCACTGGAAATATGGTCAAGGCAGGTTCAATTGAGGCATTCAAGAGAGCATTGGACTGTTACTTGTGAAGATATGGGAGAAAATCTGATTAGCATTAGATAATGATGTGTATTGAAGAGCCGGTGCGGATACAATGGACTGAATGGCCTCCTACTGCTCTGTGACAATGCTTTGATTCTGCGCTTAGACTTTCTCTCATTCTGTAAATCTCCAGTTTGGATCCTATCTCTAACATGGTGTAATACATCGCCAAGATAATTAATTTAAAAATGAAAGTAACTTCTAGTACCAAAGAACCTACTCTGGAAAAGAATGAATTGAAATTCGAGACTATTAACTGGGGAAAAACAAATTCAAAGCTTACTCGTGGCACAAATTTCCAGTTTCCTGCTTCCTTTACCATTTGAGCATGTTTCAGGATGACCTAATTCTCTGCAAATACGGGACATCTCTCACACTTGCCATCTCCACCATCCAAGTCTTCAGTGCACAGTTCACAAATCTTGGCCAGTAAATCTATCCCATGTTCTGTTATTAAATTCACTTTCTAGCAGCTTTTGCTGCAGCCACACCACACTTTCCCTTTAAGAGGGGCAGGCTAGGGTTAATGACTGCAGACTAACTTTGACTAGTTTGAACAAGTTATAATTTTGAGCCTTGTGTTTGTTTCTACAATCTCAGGAGCAATGTAGTTAGTGCTGGCTGCATGCACAAATAATTTAAACGTATGGGCATGATACTGGTTTGCTGTTTTCATTATATTAAATGGCTACAGGTTAACACACAACTCGGTCCCTGTGCTAGTTTTTGTACAGTTCCAATTCACTTCCCAATTTGAGGTTTACAAAATAAATGGAGTTTACAAAATAAATCTTGTTCACCATCTAAAGACATTCTATGGTATTTTGAACTCATTATCTTTAAATACAGTCACATGTTTTTCTTTTCTGCCAAACTGCATGAAATGTTTGCTACAAGCCAGATGTGCATTTACATAGTTGTACTTCATACAGAGTATTTAAAATTTTCAGACATACTCAAGATGATAATTCTCATTAATACATATAAACCACTTACATAGTGGCATTTGTGATTAATCTTTCTCTCCTGTTGAACTTCCACTTAAATAAATACATTGTAGATAATGATGAGAGTCTTGCCTCTCATAAGATAATGGTTTGCACCATAGCAGTCAACTCTCTGTTAACTGTCACCTGTTGTAGTTCAGGACCCCCATTTGAGGATGGCACTTCCTGTTGGTGAGGATGAGAATGGCCTCAGAAAGTGTATCATTTCTCTGGGTCATTTTCTTGACCAGCTGAGCTTCTCACTTTCGCTTGCCTCTTCCAATCTGATTGAGAAACTAAATATGCAAAGCTATCAACAATCTCAAGTGTCATGTTTTCAATGTGGAAAGATGGTGGTATGGCAACATCCTGACAGTGAATATCATTAGAAAGAGCATCTGCTATTGTATTTTACCGGACTCTGAATGTCCGTCCTTTTATCTCTGGAATTATAATAGAGTCAGTGGTTTGACAGGGTGTGACAACCTGCAACAAATCCCACAAGTTTGCACGTTTATTTCATGTAACACAACTTGTTCTTGGGAGTATTATTCCCTTTAAAATGTAGTTGCTGTATGTGATCAGTTTTCTCAGTTGTATGGTCCTTTTTTTTAACGGTTGCGCACACATTCCAAATTTATCAAGGAACAAGGCATGCTGTATATTTTCCATGCTGCTTTTGGCCACATATAATACCATTATTGGGAGCACTGTTCAGTTGCAGATAAGCTGCTAAATTAGTAAAAATGTCTGTCTCTGAATGATGTAAAGTAATTTGCTGCAATGAAGCTATTGTCTTCATCATAAAAGCTACGGCACTTTTATGTGAAGCTTCCCCATTTCTCTCTAGCACAGTCAGAGTTTTGTTGTTAAGCCACTTCCAAATCCAAATTGATCCCAAGCAGCCTAGATCACTTTCATCTGATATTTGTCTACTGCCTCAACTCATTTCTGATCTCTCTATGACTCCAATTCCACAATTTACCTCTATGCCTTTCCTTTATGTTCACCTGCTGTTTAATATTATGTATTTCCTGCTGGCCAGGAATTAGATTCATGAGGGAAACTGACCATGTGTAATTGAAGCCCGGAAGTTAAAATCTCCCGTGTCACAGCCTGTCTAGACCAGAACAGTTTGCCCCTTGCCTCAAATACCACTCCAACTTAAAACATGAGCTTAATTATTTGGTTTGATGTTATCTTGATGTAAATCTGCACAAATTAATAAACCTCATGCATGAGATTGAATAGACGTTCATTAGAGTTACTGTTTTCTTGCTGGATGGGAAAATAATAAAATGCAGAGTTAGTTGGGGCAAAGCCTTGTGTGCTGGGAAGAAATGATGAAGTAGTTTTAGCTTTTACAAAAATCAACAAAACAAAAAAAAGTCTGCTCTTTTCTCCCCTCAACTGAACATTGTCGGCTGGTGAGGAACACAATGGAAGGCAGACTAAACAAGAGGATTCTTTCTACCACCTAGAACATGAGCAGCAGGCATGTGGGAACACCACCAGTACCTTGTTTTTTTCTACAAATAGACACCCTGCTAACTTGGAAATGGATTACATGTTTCTTCATTGTTGCTGAGTCAAAATGGAAGAGCTCTGCAGAGGTTGTGGGAACTTGGCTGCAGACCAGAGTGATAGTACTTGGCATTACTGATATTTGACATGAACAACTTCCACCCTCTTCAGATACAATCAAGTGTATAAAATTTGGAGGAAAAGTAAGGGGGTGGGAGGGTGGGGGAGTGGAGATTTGGAACTCTATTCTGCAAATAACAGTTGATGCTAGGTCAGTTGTTAAATTTAAAGCTATAATTTTGTTAACCAGAGCAGTTTAGAGGAATCAGGAGAAGGCAGAAATACAGAGTTAGGTCACAGATCAGCCATGATCTTACTGAATGATGCAAAAGCTTGTGAAGTTAAACAGCTTTCTCCTGTTCCTAGGAAACACACATATGGAGGCCTGTGACCAGTGGAGTGCCACAAGGATTGGTGTTGGGCCCTCTACTTTTTGTCGTTTGCATAAATGATTTGGATGCGAGCACAAGCGGTACAGTTAGTAGTTTGCAGATAATACCAAAATTGGAGGTGTAGCGGACAGCCAAGAGGGCTACCTCAGATTACAACAGGATCTGGACCAGATGGGCCAATGGGCTGAGAAGTGGCAGATGGACTTTAATTCAGATAAATGCGAGGTGCTGCATTTTGGGAAAGCAAATCTTAGCAGGACTTATACACTTAATGGTAAGGTCCTAGGGAGTGTTGCTGAACAAAGAGACCTTGGAGTACAGGTTCATAGCTCCCTGAAAGTGGAGTCGCAGGTAGATAGTGAAGAAGACGTTTGATATGCTTTCCTTTATTGGACAGTATATTGAGTACAGGAGTTGGGAGGTCATGTTGTGGCTGTACAGGACATTGGTTAGGCCATTGTTGGAATATTGCGTGCAATTCTGTTCTCGGTCCAACCCATCCATGACGAACAGGTATCCCAACCCAATCTAGTCCCACCTGCCAGCACCCGGCCCATATCCCTCCGAACCCTTCCTATTCATATACCCATCCAAATGCTTCTTAAATGTTGCAATTGTACCACCCTTCACCACATCCTCTGGCAGTATTTCCATACAGGTACCACCCTCTGCGTGAAAAATTGCCCCTTAGGTCTATTTTATATCTTTCCCCTTTCACCCTAAATCTATGCCCTCTAGTTCTGGACTCCCCCACCCCAGGGAAAAGACTTTGTCTATTTATCCGATCCATGCTGCTCATAATTTTGTAAACCTCTATAAGATCACCCCTCAGCCTCCGATGCTCCAGGTAAAACAGCCCCAGCCTGTTCAGCCTCTCCCTGTAGCTCAGATTCTCCAACCCTGGCAACATCCATGTAAGTATTTTCTGAACATTTTCAAGTTTCACAACATCTTTCTGATAGGAAGGAGACCAGAATTGCACGCAATGTTCCAACAGTGGCCTTACCAATGTCCTGTACAGCCGCAACATGATCTCCCAACCCCTGTACTCAATACTCTGACCAATAAAGGAAAGCATACCAAACGCCTTCTTCACTATCCTATCTATCTGCGATTCCACTTTCAAGGAGCTATGAACCTGCACTCCAAGGTCTCTTTGTTCAGCAAAACTCCCTAGGACCTTACCATTAAGTGTATAAGTCCTGCTAAGATTTGCTTTCCCAATATGCAGCACCTCGCATTTATCTGAATTAAACTCCATCTGCCACTTCTCAGCCCATTGGCCCATCTGGTCCAGATCCTATTGTAATCTGAGGTAACCCTCTTCGCTGCTCACTACACCTCCAATTTTGGTATCATCTGCAAACTTACTAACTGTACCTCTTATGCTCGCATCCAAATCATTTATGTAATGCTAGAAAGATTAGAATATCTGCATAGTCTTGGTTCTGAGATTACAGATTTTGAGACAGTACACCTGTCAAAGTATGACATGAAACCGGGTGCATTCTGGTTATTCAGGCTTTTGCTCTCCATACACAGAAAGAAACTTTTTGATGACTCCCCAATGACGCCAACAAACTGGAATTATCGTGCACCTGCCTGGCTCTCCTGGCCCATTAACAAATGCCCAAAAAAGATTAAAAGGCCATTAATTGGAGATGAACAGGTTATCATTTCCATATTCATGCCAACCTTTACAAAACATCAATCATGCTTCTGGCTCCTCTTCTCTCTCTCTCGCTCTCTCTCTCTCTCTCTCTCTCTCTCTGATAATCACAAAAGTCAGATCAGCAAACACTTCCATGATTATCTCCATCAGTGACTTACTGGTTATATAACTGAAATCACATGACTTCTTGCAAATGTTGCTTTGAATTCACTGTTCAAAAATTACATTCTGACCTTTAAAAAAAAGGTTCAATTAAGAACATAGAACTAAGAACAGTACAGCAAAGGAACAAGCCCTTCAACCCACCATGTTTGCACCAACCATGATGTCATTCTAAAGTAAATGTCATCACGGTGATTGCGCCTTTCCCATCCTTGAGGTCTACCAATTTGGCTTTGGCATTTGGAAATGTGGTGGACAGCAAAGAAGGTTACATCAGAGTACAACAGGATCTTGATCATGTGGGCCGAGGTATAGCAGATGGAGTTTAATTTAGATAAATGTGAGGTGCTGCATTTTGGATAGGTATATCAGGGCAGGATTTATGCACTTAATGGTAAGGTCCTGGGAGTTTTACTGAAGAAAGAGACCATGGAGTGCAGGCTCATAGTTTCTTAAAAGTGGAGTCGCAGGTATTCCTCCAACATGTCCTCTCTTAGTGCAACTGTAGCATCTCCTTAATCAATAATGTAACTCTACCATCCCTTTTACATCACTCTCTATTTCACCTGAAACATCTAAACTCTGGAATGTTGAGCTGCCAGCCATAGAGTCATAGAGATGTACAGTACAGAAACAAATCTTTGATCCAACTCATCCATGCTGACCAGATATCCTCACCATTTACCAGCATTTGTCCCATATTCCTCTAAACCCTTCCTATTCATATAGCCATCCAGATGCCTTTAAGTCCTGCTCTTCTCTCAACCAAGTTTCTGCAATGGCTTCAACATGGTAGTTCCATACACTAATCCAGGCTCTAAACCCATCTGCTTTATCTATTATACTCATTGTGTTAAAATAAATACACTTCAGGCCATGAATTTCACTCACCATGTACAATAACCTGGCCCTGCCTGTTCTTGCTATTAGACTTACTTGTCTTATCCTTACCTTCTCATCAATCACTCCACACGCTGACCTACAGCTCGGATTCCCAACCTCCTGCCACTTTTGCTTAATTCTCACAGAACTGAAAAAACTAACCTTAATTTTTCCTCCACTTTATAGCCGAAGTTCTCCAATAACATTTTATGATTTAAACCTTCACAGTAGTTGCTCAGCCTGCTTCTGAAATAGCTGCAGTTCACCTGGTGTAGGTGCTGTTTCGAAAGCAATTTCAGGGTTTTGTCTTGAAAATGGTGAACAAACAGTAATATAGTTCACAACGCTGTGTCACGCAGGGATGGTATTCCCATGCGCCTGCTATCCTTATCCTTCTTGATGGTAGAGGTCACAGATTTGGAAGATACTGTCTAAGGAGTTTTTGTGTGAGTTCTGCCATACATCTTGTAGACTGTACACACTGTGTTATGTCAATGGAAGGGAGTCAAGACTGAAAGTGGTGGAGTGGTGCCAATACATGTATTTGGAAAGGCAAGGACTGATTAGGGTAGTCAACATGGCTTTGTGCATGGGAAATTGCATCTCACTAACTTGATTGAGTTTTTTTGAAGAAGTAATGAAGAGGATTGATGAGGGCAGAGCAGTGGTTGTGACCTATATGAATTTCAGTAAGGTGTTCGACAAGGTTCCCATGGGAGACTGGTTAGCAAGGTTAGAGCTCATGAAATACAGGGAGAACTAGCCATTTGGATTCAGAACTGGCTCAAAGGTAGAAGACAGAGGGTGGTGGTGGAGGATTGCTTTCTAGATTGGAGGCCTGTGACCAGTGGAGCGCCACAAGAATCAGTGCTGGGTCCACTACTTTATGTCATTTATGTAAATGATTTAGATGTGAACATAAGAGGTGTGGTTAGTAAGTTTGAAGATGATACTAAAATTGGAAATGTGGTGGACAGCAAAGAAGGTTATATCAGAGTACAACAGGATCTTGATCAGGTGGGCCCGAGGTATGGCAGATGGAGTTTAATTTAGATAAATGTGAGGTGCTGCATTTTGGATAGGCATATCAGGGCAGGATTTATACACTTAATGGTAAGGTCCTGGGAGTTTTACTGAAGAAAGAGACCATGGAGTGCAGGCTCATAGTTTCTTAAAAGTGGAGTCGCAGGTAGATAGGATAGAGAAGAAGGCATTTGGAATGCATGACTTTATTGGTATTGAGTATAGGAGTTGCGGCTGTATACGACATTGGTTCGACCACTTTAGGAATATTGTGTGCAATTCTGGTCTCCCTCCTATGAGAAGGATGTTGTGAAACTTTAAAAGGTTCAGAAAAGACTTATAAGGAGGTTGCCAGGGAGAGGTTGAATAGGCTAGGGCTGTTTTCCCCGGAGTGTCAAAGGCTGAGTTGTGAACTTATAGAGGTTTATAAAATCCAGAAGGGCATGGATAGAGTAAATAGGCAAGGTCTTTCCCCCAGTGGGGGACTCCAAAACTAAAAGGCATTGGTTTAAGGTGAGAGGGGCAAGATACAAAAGGGACCTAAGAGGCAATGTTTTCATGTAGAGGGTGGTGTGTGTTTGGAATGAACTGCCAGAGGAAGTGTGGAAGCTGGTACAATTATAATATTGGCTATATGAATAGGAAGAATTTAGAGGTATAAGGGCCAAACGCTAATAAATGGGACTAGATGTATATAGGATATCTGGTATGGATGAGTTGGACTAAAGGGCCCTTCTCCATGCTGTATATCTCTATGACCCTAAATGGCTACTTTGTCCACAATGGCATCAAACATATTGAGTGTTGTTAGAACTGAACCATCCTGGCTCCATCAAAGGGAGGTCATGCCTAACAAATCTATTAGAATTCTTTCAGGAAGTAAAGAACAAGTTAGACAAAGGAGAGCCTGTGGATGTGATCTATTTAAATTTCCAGAAGACCTTTCATGAAGTGCCACTCAGGAGGCTGCTAATTAAGAGCCTATAATGTGAGGGGCAGGTACTGCTATGGATTGGCTGACTGGCAGAAAGCAAACAGCAGGGATAAAGCGATCTTTTTAGGATGGCTGGTGGAGTTCCACAGAGGTCCATGTTGGAACCACAGCTATTCATGTTATACATGAATGATCTGGAACTGAGGGCATGTTGCTAAGTTTTCAGATGGCACAAAGATAGGCAGAGGATGGGTAGTGTTGAGGAAGTAAAGGGTCTGCTTGGACTTGGACAGGCTAGGAGAGTGGGCAAAAAAGTGAAAAATGGAATATAATATGGAGGAGTGCGAGGTTATGCACTTTAGTAGGAAGAATAGGGGTGTAGACATTTTTTATAAACAGGGAAATGATTTGGAAATTTGAAGAACAAAGGAGTGCTAGTTCAGGATTCTTAAGGTTAACATGCAGATTCAGTTTAGATTAGATTCCCTACAGTGTGGAAACACGCCCTTCGGCCCAACAAGTCCACACCGACCCGCCGAAGCGCAACCCACACATACCCCTACATATACCCCTTACCTAACACTACGGGCAATTTAGCATGGCCAATTCACCTGACCCGCACATCTTTGTGACTGTGGGAGGAAACCGGAGCACCCGGAGGAAACCCACGCAGACACGGGGAGAATGTGCAAACTCCACACAGTCAGTCGCCTGAGGCGGGAATTGAACCCAGGTCCCTGGCGCTGTGAGGCAGCAGTGCTAACCACTGTGCCACCGTGCCGCCCTTAGCAGTTAGGCAGGCAAATGCAATATTAGCATACATTTTGAGAGGGCTAGATTACAATAACAATGATGTACTGCTGAGGCTGTACAAAGGCTCTGGTCTGACCACATTTAAAATAGCGTGAGTAGTTTTGGGCCACATATGTAAGGAAGGACTTGCTATGCTTGGAGAGAGTCATAGAGTCATAGAGATGTACACCATGGAAACAGATCCTTCGGTCCAACCTGTCCATGACGAACAGATATCCTAACCCAATCTAGTCCCACCTGCCAGTACCCGGCCCATATCCCTCCAAACCCTTCCTATTCATACATCCATCCAAATTCCTTTTAAATGTTGCAATTGTACCAGCCTCCGCCACATCCTCTGGCAGCTCATTCCATATGCATACCACCCTCTGTATGAAAAAGTTGCCCATTAGATCTCTTTTATATCTTTCCCCTCTCACCCGAAACCTATGCCCTCTAGTTCTGGACCCCCCCCCCCCCCCCACCCCCACCATCCCTGGGAAAAGACTTTGTCTATTTATCCTATCCATGCTGCTCATAATTTTGTAAACCTCTATAAGGTCACCCCTCAGTCTCAAACGCTCCAGGTAAAACAGCCCTAGCCTGTTCCGCCTCTCCTCTAGCTCAAATCCTCCAACCCTGGCAACATTCTTGTAAATCTTTTCTGAACATTTTCAAGTTTCACAACATCTTTCCGATAGGAAGGAGACCAGAATTGCATGCAATATTCCAACAGTGGCCTAACCAATTACCTGTACTGCCGCAACATGACCTCCCAACTCCTGTACTCAATACTCTGACCAACAAAGGAAAGCATACCAAACGCCTTCTTCACTATTCTATCTACCTGCAACTCCACTTTCAAGGAGCTATGAACCTGCACTCCAAGGTCTCTTTGTTTAGTAACACCCACTAGGACCTTACCATTAAGTGTATAAGTCCTGCTAAGATTTGCTTTCCTAAAATGCAGCACTTTGCATTTATCTGAATTAAACTCCATCTGCCACTTCTCAGCCCATGGGCCCATCTGATCAAGATCCCACTGTAATCTGAGATAACCTTCTTTGCTGTCTACCACACCTCCAATTTTGGTGTCATCTGCAAACTTACTAACCATACATCTTATGCCCACATCTATATTTGGAAAGTTAAATCCCCTATCATAACCACCCTGTTATTCTTACAGATAGCTGAGATCTCCTTACAAGTTTGTTTCTCATTTCCCTCTGACTTTTAGGGGGTCTACAACACAATCTCAATAAGGTGATCATCCTTTTCCTATTTCTCAGTTCCACCCAAATAACTTCCCTGGATGTATTTCCAGGAATATCCTCCCTCAGTACAGCTGTAATGCTATCCCTTATCAAAAGCGCCATTCCCCCTCCGCTTTTGCCTCCCTTTCTGTCCTTCCTGTAGCATTTGTATCCTGGAACATTAAGCTGCCAGTCCTGCCCATCCCTGAGCCATGTTTCTGTAATTGCAATGATATCCCAGTCCCATGTTCCTAACCATGCCCTGAGTTCATCTGCCTTCCCTGTTAGGCCCCTTACATTGAAATAAATGCAATTTAATTTATTAGTCCTACCTTGTCCCCTACTGTTTGACTCACTTCTGTTCTCAACTGTACCAGTCTCAGATTGATCTCTTTCCTCACTATCTCCCTGGGTCCCACTCCCCCACCTAACTAGTTTAAATCCTCCCGAGCGGCTCTAGCAAATCTCCCTGCCAGTATATTAGTCCCCTTCCAATTTAGGTGCAATCCGTCCTTCTTGTACAGGTTATTTCTACCCTAAAAGAGATTCCAATGATCTAAAAATGTGAATCCTTCACCTATGCACCGGCTCCTCAGCCATGCATTAATCTGCTCTATCTTCCTATTCCCGCCCTCACTAGCTCGTAGCACCTGGAGTAATTCAGATATTACTACTCTCGAGGACCTCCTTTTTAAATTCCTGCCTAACTCTCTATAATCTCCCTTCAGAATCTCAACTTTTTCCAATGGCTCCAATATGGACAATGACCTCTTGCTGGCCCCTCTCCCCCTTGAGAGCATTCTGCACCCTCTCTGAGACATCCTTGATCCTGGCACCAGGGAAGTAACACACCATTCTGATTTTTAGCTGCTGGCCACAGAAATGCCTGTCTGTACTCTGACTAGAGAGTCCCCTATCACAATTGATCTCTTGGATGTACCCCTCATTGCATTAGAGTCTCAATACCAGAAACGTAGCTGTTTCTGCTATGTTCCCCTCTGAATCGATCACCCCTGCCTTTTCCTAGTCTGAATGCTGTTTTAGTCATGATGCATATAGACATGGCTGATTCGGTGGTGCATGCTATAAACATTTCACATCCACCTAAGATGGTAAATGGAACCTCAGTTTAATATTTCACTGGAAATAGAGTGTTTTTGACCATGCAACATTCTATCAGTACTGCGTTAGCCTTGATTTTTGTGGTCAATACTGGAAGGGAATTTAAACAAGAATCTGGTACCTTACAGTGCTAACACATGAGCCACAGCTCAGTATCAGTTTAAAGAAACAAAGATGAATCCATGCAAAATGTTGTTTCGGTCACAGTCACTGTCATGTCTATCATACCCGATGCCTCAATATAGAAATGATGGGCTGAAGTTTCCCAAAGATTGGCTGGCAATTTTGAGAAGGTTCATTGAGGGCTTCTTTCTGAGAGTTGTAGCAAGCCAAATCATGAAATTCCCCACTGTTTGCCTCTTTATGTATGCACCATGCCCCATAGCATCCTACCCAAGTTATCATGGAACTGTCCAGCTTTGCAAGTGTTTGCCTTTGACCTCTCAAGATTCTCAGTATTGGCACCATATTTAAATTCAGGTGAAGTGCTGTCAGTCAAGAATTTCCCTATACAATACATGTAGTGGAAAGAAAATGAAAAAGCTAAGTTTTTGAGGGCACATCCACGGCACTTCATGATAAATAAAAGTTCACATTCATAAACATAATGTTATTTTAGATTATCCCCTTTGTAATTGACTGTCATTCTAACTGCAGTCTCAAGAATCAAGGTGCGTAGGTCACATATCTTTAATGCCAAACCATCTGAGAATTCTAAGGGAGTACTACACTTTCCTTAATGTCCAGAATACCTTCTTATCATTCAATCTGGGGACATCACACGCAGGAAAGTCTTTAAACAGTTGACAAAGTTAAATTTTATTGAACAGCAGCAAAAGGAAAAAAGAAACAAACAAAACAAGCTGTATTTGCTTTTGGAAACAAACAGTGACTGTTTGCTTTTCAAACAACAAATTTACAGTCAATAAATGGTCACTGTAGCCAGCTCACATCTAGTGGAATTGGATGCCAATGAAGTCCTGTCTGGCTAGTTATCCCCCTGCATATTTAGTCATGATGAAGATGATGTTCCTCTTCCAAATGTCCTCAGCTTCTCTATCAAAAGACTGCTGGTGCTCTCCCATCTCTTCACTGTCCATCACATCTCCACTTGGCCCTGCTCCAGCTCCCAGCATGCTAGAATTTCACAGTATACTCAGTCCGGACTGGACTGTAAAGCTTCCCCAGTCTCATCTAAATATCAGAACTTCCTCTTCAGGAGGCCTATCCTTTGTTCCACAATGGTCATGGTGGAAGAACAGACTGCTGTGTATTTACACTCAGCTTCAGTTGGGAGAGTTACATGAAGGAGTCATCAGACACGGTTGCAGAAGGTAGCCTTACCTCCCAGTAACTATCTTTGTAAGGCATCTTATAATGAAGCAAGGACTTGAGAGATCACAAGGATATAGGCTTCATGATAGCTTCTAAGATGTGGTGCCAATGATTACAGATGACTTATACATTGATACAATGGGACTCTTTCCTGTTGATGAAGCCTGCTGCATTAAGATAGGATGCTCTCAATGAAACATGTATAGAGTCTAAAGTGCTCTGCATCTGGGGGAAGCCAGTTATGTTGCTCAAGCTTACTGCCTGAACTGCAGCACTGACCATGTCATGGGAAAACAACATAAAATGGTGTGATCAGGTTCAAAATGCATTGGTAACATTCTTGATACATTTATGGGTTGATTACAGATTACTGATACACTCCCCCCAATTGCCACAATAGCCAGGAACGACAGTATTGCACGTAACAGTATGTTGGTGAATACTTACAGCTCAAAGTGAAAAGAAGTGCAGACTGTAAGATCTTTTGACTTTGTGAATTGTGGCCCAAACGTAAGACTTTTAAAGTCACCTGTGATTCCTTCTGCTTCACAGAGATGACAGTGATCAATTACATGATCATGATTGCTTGTGACAAGGATTTGCATCCCAGACTGTTGGACACTGCATGCTGTCCAGAAACCCTAGCCACTCTCCCCTACATCAAAGACATCTCGGAAATGACTGCCAGACTACTCAGACCCCCTGGCATTATGGCAGCCCACAAACTCACCAACTCACTAAAACAGCAGCTAATGAACTTGAAAGACCCCATACAGACAACAAGGAAAACTAATGTCATTTACAAAATACTGTGCAAGAACGGTAACAAAAACTCCATTGGATAAACAGGCAGAAAACTAGCCACTAGGATTCATGAACATCAACTAGCCATAAAATGATATGACCCTCTCACACTAGCATCCTTAGATACAGATAAGGAAGGACACCACTTCGATTGGGACAATACATCCATCCTCGGACAAACCAAATAGAGACACGCACGAGAATTCCTAGAAGCATGGAATTCCAACTGGAACTCGATCAAAAACCACATTGACTTGGACCCCATTTACCACCCCCTGAGAAAAAGAACAGGAAATGACATCACCATAGGAAATGGCATCACCACAGGAAATAGAGTCAGCAACCCAAGGAAACCCAAACCTATAAATAGAAAGCAGGAAACACCAGCAGTTCTTTGTCTGGAGGTTCACTGAAGATGTTACCCAGTACGGTGATGAAACATCTGAAAATGAACCCTCCAGCTCAGCGAGCAAACCTACATCCAGAACTGCATGCATCTCACAGGCAGAATTCTATGTCTTAAACCTGGACTGTGTAAAAGCTTGATTAATGAAATTGCCCCTTGACATGCCTCAAATTACTAAAAAGTAAACTCCATGGGCTCAGACAGAATTTTGTTTTTAATTTTACCTAGTCTGGGTATGGTCACAGCCATTTTCACGTCCATTGTGCATTTACAATTCAATTGAGTATGGAAGGCAACTCAGGTTAAGCTTGACAGAATGAATCACAGACCCAGCCTGGTAACCAATATGGCCTCCCTAAACCATGCTCCATCCTTGTACTTCCTGTCAGCCCCATCAGTTCTGAGCTTCTACACATTCCACCCAACTCTTCCATTTATGTTATTATCTCCCAACACAACACCCTAACCCCCTTCCTTAAATCCTCGCCATGCCAACCACAATGCTACATTGACCCCTCGAGGCCAGGATGGTTGTAATCTTGTTGACACCCCCTGCCCCCTTTTCTGCGGTAAATCATGTCCTCCAATGCACTATTGTGTTACATATTGAGTTGGCCCACTTCACAATTATTGTCCCCTGGACACTGTCTCCACTCCCCACAATTGACTTGCCCAGATTTCCTGCGATAGCAGGAGCCTGTGATAACCTTCTATACCATGGGCCACTCCCTGACTGACTTGGAAGGATAGCCACAAATGCTGTGTAATGGGACCCCAACTGATCTTTGTGCAGTTTCCTGCCTGACTTAACACAAATCCCTGGACTGGGTACATTGCACCTGCAGGACTAGCTGTGATCCACTCCCAAAATTAATGTGACACAGAATCCCTAACGCTGACCACCCTAAGTGGCTGGGTGACTGTTCCAAACACCCTGGACTAAGATTGGATCCCCTTGACTGATGACTGTCTGCCTTGACTCAGTTGAAGATTACTCCCCTTAGACTCCGCATTATACCATTTTGCTCAAGCATGTGTGGTATGGCTGCCATTGAAGCTACCATTACATGGTACAGTTTTAACATTCACACAGAAAAGTGTCCTTAACTGATCACTGTTGATACTCGTAAAAAGCTGTCTGGCCATAGCATAGAGATTCTGTAAGTCTTTAAGTTGTGAATAAGGCAACAGACCACAGATGCTGTGAGCATCCACCTGAGCACAAAGTGAGTGAGTGCTCAGTCAGGATGGAGGAGTTCTGAGATTGTACCCTATCCTGGTCTGATCTATAACATGGCGCCTTTCCGCAGCATTAGAATGAGAGATGCTGGTGTACTTCAAATTGCAGAATCAACATGAGAACTGTAAATCTGAATTTTGGAGGTATGCCATGAGGATGCGGTGAAGCTGGTAAGTTTCCGATGCCAAATTCCAGTCAATGGGGTGGTGCATATAGAGTGTACTCTGAGATACTAGGCAGACTGCTTTCCGAGTTGGAGGTCCTGTGAGCATACAGCTGGCTAGAGCTGCCAGGTCTCTACTCTGACTTTCATGTCAGGGACTCTTTCCATATAGTTACTTTCAGCAGAGAGGAGCATATTAATGAAGTGAAATATGGCATTAATGAATTGTTAATACATGCAAATAGACCTCTCACTGCTCACCAGCAAGATTCTCATTTCATTGTTCAAAACTTGATTGCAAATTCGAACATTGTTTTCTCAACAGTAAGAATCCCATTTTCCTTTGTGCTATTATATTTTCCCTGTGCTGTTATATTTGGCTCACCATTGTCCACGTTGTTCAGGGGCTTGGACAATTCAGCCCAATGTTCCAGCCAGAGATACCATACAGTGTACTTGTATGATACCAATAAAGAGGGAAGCTAAAGACATACTGAGATAACTTCTACTGAAGGAGAGGAGGTCAAAAAGAATCAACAGAATTTCATAAAATTATGAAGGATTGTGATTCAACAAATAGAAAAAGACTACAGAGTTGAGGCTGGTTTACACAAGCAGCATGAAACAGGCTCGTAATAAGTCAGTAGTTGATACTCTTTCCCCTAAAGTTCACAGAACAAAAATTCAAACTCTTGGAGACTCGTTTCTTTATCCCTTTATTTGATTTGAAATCTTAAACTTTGGCAATATTTTCCAAATCAATAAAGACTAGGTCAGAGGAGAAGAAGCTAGTAACCTGGTACAAAACTCATTTTGCAGTGTCAGGCCAGTCCCTTTATCTGCTGCTCAGGGAATCAGTGGCAAGGGTCCATAAGTGAACGAGGAAAAAGTTTAAGCTCTTTTTTTCACACAGTCTGGTTGTACAACAGAACACTTTATTACAAGACATGTTTCATGTAGAGATCTTTGCATCTTTTAAGGGAGAAATGAATGAACATTTGAGAAGAAACAGGTACACCGCTGTGAGGAAAAAGCAAGGCAGTGGAAATAATTTGGTTTGGAAGACTGGCATAGATGCAATGGATAGATTAGCTGCTTTCTATCCTCTAAGCCCTGAATACTACATACTATATGTATGTAGGTGTATATATAAAGCTTTATTTCTTTCTCTGTGAAACTTTAATCTGATACCCCCCATTATGATTTCTATAGAACAGCCAAAACGTCCATAGCATTCTAACAAAGCATTATTCTTTATAATTTGTTGAATCACCAATAAGTTACATTCAGTCTTCTCAGCTTCCATCTGTACTACCCAAGACTCTGCATAACTGAACCTCCTCAAACCTGAATCTATGTTATACCTTTCCCATTGCATTAACTTCCTTCCTACTTTAAGGAAAGCAAATTGTCCAAAATATTCCAACTGTATTGTAAATAAGGTTTTGGATAAGCTCAATTTTTTTTTGTTCTTGTATTGTTTGCAAAATAAAGGACTTTTTTTTATTTCTTGTGTATCTGTACACTAAAATCACTTTGCTCCCCTCGCCACGTAAAATCTTCTCATTTAAAATGCATTTCTGTTTCCTATTTTGACTTTTTAAAACTATTCCGTCAAATCCAAGACAACTAGCCCTGATTAACTCATATATTTTCAACTCCTTAGTATTTTCCTTGACTGAGGATCTTTGTCATGTTGTAACCATTGCCTGCAAGTTCCTCTCCATCCGGACTTGGAACCACAGCACAGTTTCCTGTGGCTGAGCCAAGACCGTGGACTAATGTCGGGATGGGTGTACCTACACTTCTTGGACGATAATGGAATATGCAAATGATAATTACATAAATCGTGATGCTACTTTGACATTAGCAGAGCAGAAGGAAGCAGCAGAGGAAGCTATGTAAACTGCAAGACTTACTGAGACACTGCACAATCAGCAACTATAAACGTATTAATGTGGATAAAGAATGTTGCAGTACTGAAGAGAGAAACCCTTTCTCAGGATAAAGATGAACTAGAGATGCTAGCAAGTAAGAATAGTAGTAACCAAGTTAAAAGGGAGCAGCTGCTAAGAGTTTTTGTGTCAACGCCCAACATCTAGAGATATATCGAGATAATATTCAGCCATGGAAGCAGCATATCAAACCATGGTGAAAAGATATGAAAGCTTGGTAGGCTTCAAAATATCAAATTGAAGTCAGATCACAAGATGCAGAAAAAAGAAGGAAAACTCTGAAGGGCAGAACAGAACCTCAGAAAACTTCAAAGACAAGACAGCAGGAAAGGAAGATTCCAAGAGAGCAAACAATTCAATTACTGTACTAAACCAGGTCATGAAAGCAGCTCCAGTTGAGGTATTTCTAATGTCACAGCAATTTGAAAATGCTGAGGGCCAACATTGAGTTCAGGAATAGAAACTTTAAAAGCAGCAGCTCCAGAAGTACTGGACTGTATCAAGGTTGCACACAAAGAAACAGAGGCATGTAGTCGGTACAGTTACATATGCTGATGGTGCTGTCACCCTCTCAAAACCCCACCAAAATGCCAAAAGGGCAGGAAACAGCGTCATTGCTCATAGTAGGCTGGCTTTAAGGTGTGGGTCAAGTCAGCAACACAAGCATAATGAATGCCCAGCAGGGGGTGCCACGTGCTATCAATGCAGGAGAATGGAACGCTCTGCAGAGCCCCGGCACTTACATCAAGAGGGAAACTGAGGAGAGGAAAATAATTTGGAAAGGAAAATATCTGAGAAATTAAGGTCTAAGCATAAAGGTCAATGAGATAAGGCAGCATGGTGAAAGTGAGTACTGCAGATGCTGGAGATTAGAGTAAAGATTAAAGTGGTTCTGGAAAAGCACAGCAGGTCAGGCAGCATCCGAGAAGTGGGAAGATCGACATTTTGGGCAAAAGCTCTTCATCAGGAAAGGTGTGATCAAAAAGAGCCAGCAGATTCTTGCCTATCATCTTGAAAGTATAAGGGTTTGAAACAGATTTTAAACTTGATGCAAGTTTAATCAATAATATCTATTTCAGTAAGATCTGACAGATTACTGTGGTTAAAATCAATACATGCTCACCCTGCAAGGGCCAGGGACATTGATGCTCTGGAGCACGATAATTCACCACTGAACTCAATCGTTTAGGGCAAGACGTCTGTGAGATACTGTACATACTGAAGAATGAGCATATTTCAACAGTACATGGAAATGTACACATTCCAGCTCAGTCACCTGGAGGGAGAGAATACAGTGTTCCAAGAGATAAGTGGAAGAAGCCCATCTGCTTAAACATACTTCACCCATTATAAAACAAGGCTCATTTAGATAGTGTGTATTAAACATACTTCACTCACTATAAAATAAGGCTCAGTTAGATAATGTGTATTAAACAGACTTCACCCACTATAAAACAAGGCTCAGTTAAATAGTGTGTACTAAACAGATTTCACCTACAATAAAACAAGGCTCAGTTAGATAGTGTGTATTAAACATACTTCACCCACTATAAATCAAGGCTCAGTTAGATAGTGTGTATGAAAATTGAGGTCTTAACGTAGCAGTTTTCTCTCCTGCTCCTCGGATGTTGCCTGACCTGCTGTGCTTTTTCCAGCACCACGCTCTTTGACTCTGACTCTCCAGCATCTGCAGTCCTCACTTTCTCCCAGTTGCTGAAAACAATAGTATTCAGGTCTTTTACAATTCTCAAACACAAACTAAGATTGTGCATGGAATCTGATTCAACTGATCAAAAGGGATCAAAGAGATAATAATCCAATTTCATCAATGGAAGACGGTTTGGTTACATGGGCCAGAAGCAAATCCTTTACCAAATTAGGAGCAAGGCTTTGGCAGATGATCCAATGAGTCAAGGTTGCTGACTATGTTCATCATGCAAATTAGACAATTCTATTTCAAGCATCTACCTTTCTGAATTTCATATACACCAGAAATCTTCTGGAGAACAATGACAATGTCTTGAAGGAAAACATGGGTCCATTTGTCATACGGACCATATTCTCGTACATGGTCAAAAAAAAAGTCAGTGTACTTTTAAGAACATTCCAAATTGCAGGTTTTGCACTCAATCAGAAATGTCAATTCTCAAAGACAAAAATCTAATGTTAGGTCTTATCATTTAGAAGCATGGCATTACCACAAATCTCACAAAACCAAAACCTCTGAGTGAATTTCCATAACCGCAAATTATAATCAACATATAGCTTTACCTAGGAATGGTGAACCAAGTGGAAAAATTTCCTAAATTGCCTGGTGTCACTCAACCCAAAAGGAAACTTTTGAAGACAATAATGGGACTGAAGGCTTGAACAGATCAGAAGATTAAGGAAAAACTAATTGCCTCAGGTATACCAGGTCACTATAAAGCAGGCTTAATTATCACCATTGTTATGACATATCATCAACTGGACTAGATACAGTTCTCATTCAGATGGAAAATGATGGAACCAGGAAGTCTGTACACTTTATGTGAAGAGTATTGTCAGAAACTGAACAGAGATATGCTGCAACTAAAAATATAGCATTGACAGTTACTATGTACCATTGACATTGGATGTATGCTGTTTGCAGATTATCTGATAGGATTGACATTCATTGAATCATACAGTACAGAAGGGGTAATTTAGCACATCAAGTCTGTACTACCAACATACTACTGCCTACATAGTCCCACTTTCCTGCTCTGAGCCTATAGCCTTGAATGTTATGATACTTTAGGTGCTCATCCAAGTACTTCTTTAAAGTTATGAGGTTTCCTGCATCAATAACCATCCCGGGCAGTTCATTCCAGATCCTTACCACCATCTGGGTGAAAACATTTTTCCTCACATCAACTTTAAACCTCCTGCATTTCACTTCAAAATTGTGCTAAAATTATTCTCAGTTGAAACAGACCGTATGCCACTGGCTATGTTAATGGGATCAAAAGAAAGGGCAACAATCCACCATGAATACAGATTCAGACTCAGAGTAATGTGATATGACTATGTGATAGTCTATGTCCCAGGCAAGGCACAGATTACAGCTGACATACTATCCAGAGCAACAGTGGATCTGACAGAAAAATAAGACATAAGCCTCTTTGAACAATTGGAATTATATTCTACTGCAGTTACCAGTGCACTAACAACCACTGAGATGAAACTCGGAAAACTTGTGCTGACAAGGCAGATAAGGAATGCAGAAATAAATTTTTTAAATATTTAAGCATGGGGTGGGAGCATCGACAGCTGCAGCAGTACTTATCACCTGCCACTAATTGCCTAGAGGACAGTTAAAAGATAAACCACTTTAGTACTATAAGACCATAAGACATAGGGGTGGAAGTGAGGCCATTCGGCCCATCGAGTCCACTCCGCCATTCAATCATGGCTGATGGGCATTTCAACTCCACTTACTAGCATTCTCCCCGTAGACTTTGCTATGGGTCTTCCGTTACATCAGGTAAAGATGGCAGATTTTCTGCTGTAGAGGGGGTTAGTGAACTGATGTTGTTTTTAGAACAATCAGTAGACATTATAGAGCCACCACATTTCAGATGTTTATTAAATTCAAATTTCACATTCTAAGAATGGTTAAATTTGAACTCTTGTCCCGAGGATGCTAACTTAGGGTTGCTGGGTTACTAGTCCAGTGACATTGCCACTACGTCACCACCTTGCCATCATTTCACACAGTGACCATAGGAACAAGTGTAAGCCATTCAGCCCCTTGAGCCTATCCACCATCCTCCTGTAGGCCACACATGAATAGCAAACATCTGCTGTGTATTTAAACTGTATCTGTTTTATAATAGGCTCTTTGCAAGTGACCAACAAGACCAGCAGATCATTGAGCAATGAGCCCATTTCACAAATGCACTTGCAACAACTCCCACTCCCATGTCCTACCCTTCAAGGTGTTAAATGCTAACAGGGAAATAAGCCCACAATCAAAATATCTAGTTAGATTAGAAAATGCTCTCAAAAAGGTGCTGGAAATACGGTCAAGCAGATCAAAGTTTGAAGGGGTATCATGAACAGAACAACATCTAACAGTTGTAGAAGACCAACTTGGTGTTTGCTCACTAATAATGAAGTTGATGAGACAAGAAATCCTGACAAAACTTTGTGGTAGACACTTTGGAATCACAGAATGCAGGGCTAGAACTCAACAATCATTTTGCTGGCCAGGCATTTGGTAGGTAATGGAAAATTTCCTCTAGTGTCAGATGTGTACTATTCACAGTCCGGTACAAACAGACTTATCAATATCTTCAAAACATCCAGAAAGGCCTTGGGAGAGACTAGCAATAAATTTATTAGACTTCAAAAGAAAGGCACATTCAAGTCTAAGAGATTTGGATTCAAGTGGACTCTGTGATTCGAGCACAAAAGGGGTTTTTGCAGCATAGTGGAAATAGTTTTGGATAATCGAGCTCAATTGTGAATGACAATTTTAGAAGTTCATGACAGAGGCAAACGTCAGATTAAGTGACAAGCTCTCTACTTCACCCTCAGAAGAGAAGCAGAGAGGGTGGTCAAAACTGTAAATTGTTCATGTCCAAGAATGTAAATTGGGGGTTAGCATTACACAGTTACAGAGCAATACCCATAGACCATGGATATTCACCAACAGAACTACTCAATGGGAAGTTTAGGAACAGAAAAGCCACGGCTGAAGTGCAATCTCTAGACAAACGTAATGTGTCAGGACCATAAGAAGGTCAAGGAGATGTTAAAAGACCACAGATGGAAACAACATAAGTGGTGTAACTTGTGACTCAGGACAAAAACACTTTGGCTTTGACACTAGTCAGAAAGTCTGTATAAGGAACATAAAAGCAAGGGAATTGCCGAAGGAGGAACAAGATTAATCGAGATAATTTATAATTTATATACTGAAGGAACATCAGGAAAAACAGGTAGGCACTGATTTTACCCAAGCCAAAAAATGATTATGATTACCATAGGATGTGGGGTACAGCTAACTGTAATATATCTAATACTATACAGAATGGCACAGAAGTTCCAAGAATAGTGGAGAATCTCAGCTGTATGGGGAAATTAGATGAATTAGAGTCAATCATACAGTTAGAGTTCTACCTATCTCGACCTGTGAGATTCAGACTTTGAGGAGAAGAGGACAGGGTGTTAATGATGTCATTGGTGATAATGACGGAAAGAATTAGAAACAAATTGCTGGAATTATATAAACTAGATAAGTGCAAAATTTTTGGGGAAATGCAGTCAGATGGAATATGCAAATGATCATGTAACGGGTGGTGCAATTCTGACTTGAGCTGAGAAGAGCAGAGCAGAGTAGTGTAGAGGAAAGACCAGAGAGAAGTATATAAAGGATATTATATGAGAGAAATGTATTCAGTAACCTGTAAATATATGAATATAAATAAAGGTTTACAGAATGAAGAAAAGGAGAAAACCTTACCATAGGATTGTGGGTGGCTTGGTGGCACAGTGGTTAGCACTGCTGCCTCACAGGGTCAGAGACCCAGGTTCAATTCCCACCCCAGGTGACTGACTGTGTGGAGTTTGCACATTCTCCCCGTGTCTGCGTGGGTACCCTCTGGGTGCTCCGGTTTCCTCCCACAGTCCAAAAATGTGCAGGTTAGGTGAATTGGCCATGCTAAATTGCCCGTAATGTTAGGTGAAGGGATAAATGTAGGGGAATGGGTCTGGTTGGGTTGCACTTTGGCGGGTCGGTGTGGACTTGTTGGGCTGAAGGGCCTGTTTCCACACTGTAAGTAATCTAATCTAATAAAGATAAGCTAGAGACCAAGAACACTGAAATATAATAAAACGTGAGCAGTCTCTAAGATTGCATGTGTAATCTCCATGCAATATCAGACCAGCCAATGATGCCCATATCCCAAGAACAAATAAAAATTCCTCCTCGAGGTTTTTTAGATTTTTTTAAAGTCACTGCCTGTTGGTGGCTGTGCTTTCATTGACCAAGCTATAAATTCAAGATTCCCTTCATTAACCTCATTAGTTATTTCTCCTGTTTCAAGACGATCCTTTTGGCCTGATATCTCATGAAGTGCTCTGGTGTCAAATATTTTGTTTGATAACACTCCTGCAAAGCATTTGGGAATTTTTTACCGTAGTGAAGTAATACTATACTTTGTACAGGTTTTTGGTATATTCCTAGGTAAAAACAATGACTGCAGATGCTGGAAACCAGACTCTGGATTAGTGGTGCTGGAAGAGCACAGCAGTTCAGGCAGCATCCGAGGAGCAGTAAAATCGACGTTTCGGGCAAAAGTCCTTCATTAGGAATAAAGGCAGAGAGCCTGAAGGGTGGAGAGATAAGGAAGGTGGGGTGGGGAGAAAGTAGCATAGAGTACAATAGGTGAGTGGGGGAGGGGATGAAGGTGATAGGTCAGGGAGGAGGGTGGAATGGATAGGTGGAAAAGAAGATAGGCAGCTAGGGCAAGTCATGGGGAGAGTGCTGAGTTGGATGTTTGGAACTAGGGTGAGGTGGGGGAAGGGGAAATGAGGAAACTGTTGAAGTCCACTTTGATGCCCTGGGGTTGAAGTGTTCCAAGACAGAAGATGAGGTGTTCTTCCTCCCCAGACGCCTGGAGAAGAACTTCTCCCCACCCCCACCCTCTTCTAGATTATCTCGCCACCCTTCAGGCTCTCTGCCTTTATTCCTGATGAAGGGCTTTTGCCCAAAATGTCGATTATACTGCTCCTCGGAAGCTGCCTGAACTGCTGTGTTCTTCCAGCATCACTAATCCAGAATTTGGTATATTCCTGTTATACGTTCTGGAGGAAAACAACTATATAAAACTTTACATGCACGTTGTCATATATTTTGAATCTAATCTTCTTATAACTTAAAAAAATATGAAAATGGCCCAGGATATCAGGTTTAAGTTCCTAGCTCTTCTTCAAAATACTGCCATGGGATTGACCCCATCCACTGAGAGAACAGGCAAGGCCTCAGATGTGCCTGTCATCCAAATGGCAGCAGCTGTAACACCCAAGTGTCAGCTTCACTCTTTTGTGCTCAAGTCCTGAAGTGAACCTTGAACCCTGAGCCTGTGATTCAAACATAAGGGTGTTGCCAATTGAGCCATAGCTAAGATAAACAGAAAATTCTGCAAACACTCAGAGGATTTGGCAACATCTGTGGACACAGTATCACAGTTAATGTTTCAGGCCATAACCCTTCACCGCAATTGTTGCCACAGTTAGCAGCTGACTTTTCTTGTTTCAGATCCCTGACATTTGGATTTCTTCTTCTTTGCAATTTTCAAAATAATATAGTCCCAAATCAACTTTGGCTACAAATGTTAAGGCAATAGCTGTCCTGTGGATTGAATTTTGTGCCAAAAAACATTTGGGCCATATGGAAGGTCAATTCACAGTCTGCTCTCAGCAGGAATGGCTTCTGCGAGGGGTATAAGTTACTTATCACTGTAATTGTAAGTCTGTTTGGCCAGTCTCTTGAAAAATTGACTGTACTCGAAATAAAAGGAGAAGTTAGATCACATGCAGCTAGCAACAGCCTCAGATGATGATGAGAGCTTGTGTCTGTCCAGGAAGTTGGTCTTAGTTGAGCCATCACTAAGTGAGTGCTCCAAGCCCAACCACTATATAAGACAGGGGTAGTTAACTGAAACGTTAACTCTCCTCACCCCCACCCCCCATACCTCAATTTCCCTGTTGGGGCAGAAACCTATTGCCATATCACTTGCCCTTCACCCCTCCCTAGAACATCTTGACACCAAGAACAGCTACGTAAGAATCCTACTCACTGACTCCAGTTCAGCTTTCAACACTATTATCCCCTCGAGACTGATTATTAAACTTAGTGATCTCAGACTAAGCCCCACTCTCTGCAACTGGATCCTCAGTTTCCTGACCCACAGGCCACAATAGTGAAGATTTGGGACAATATTTCATCCTCACTAACACTCAACACTGGAGCCCTCCAGGGTTGCATACTCAGCCCCCTACTGCATTCACTTTATACCCATAACTGCGTCATCAAATACCAGACTAATGCCATTTAAAAATTTGCTGATGACACCACCATAGTTGGTTGAATCTCAGATGGCGATGAAACAGACTACAGACGGGAGGTGGAAGACCTGGAAAAATGGTACACTGAGAACAACCTATCTCTCAATGCTGGCAAAACAAGGAACTCATTATTGACTTTCAGTGGGATGTTACTCAATGCACCCCTGCACCTTAACAGCACAGAGTTGGAATGAGTGGAGAGTGTCAAGCCCCTGTGAGTGGTCATCCACAACAAGCTCTCTTGGACTCTTCATGTGGATGCACTGGTTACAAAAGTCCAACAACATCTCTTCTTCCTCAGGCAGCTGAGAAAATTTGGCATCATGGCAAATACCCATGCCAACTTTTGTAGGTGCGCCATTGAAAGCATTCTGTCTGGATGTACTTGAACCATTCAAGATCGGAGATGGTTACAGAGAGTGGTGAACTCTGCCAAGACAATCACAAAGGCCACCCTCCCATCTACAGAATCCATCTACCAGGCCCACTGTCAAGGAAAGGCCGCCAGCAGTCTCAAAGATCCATCCCACCCTGGTAATGTTTTTCTACAATCTCTACCGTGGGGGAGAATGTATAGAAACCTCAACACATGCACCAGCCAGTTTTGTAACAGTTTCTACCCTACTGTTGTTAGAATACCTGAATAGACTCACAAACTCTTAACATTTGCCTGTACCTGTGTTTTTGTTTTTGCTGCTGTTTACCTCTCATTTATTTATCTATGCTCCTTAACTATGTGATTTGCCTGTATTCCCCACAAGACAAAGTTTTTCACTGTGCATTGGTACGTGTGACAATAAATTCAACTCCATTCAGGACTATGTACATATACAATATCCTAACCCTTGGCCCATACATAGCTGATCCACTTTGGTCCCAATGAAATTTTAAGTCCTATTATTTCCCAGTATCAGTACACGCCGTGTGGAGGTGCAGGCGTTGGACTGGGGTGGTCAAAGTTAAAAATCACACAACACCAGGTTATAGTCCAATAGGTTTATTTGGAAGGACTAGCTGGGCAGGATCATAAGTCACAGAATGTATAGCAAAAGATCATCGTGTCATGCAACTGACACGATATATTGAACACACGAGTACAAAGTGGGCGATTAGGTACTGTGGAGGGAATAAGAACAAATTGTGTTGTGGTTTTCACTATCAGAAAATACTCCACTGCGGTTATGTTACTCTGTCAAAACTAGCTACTCCTGGAACTGCATGAAATATTCTCCAAATTCCGAACACAAACCAGCTGGAGAGAGTATTATCGCCACAGTCAGTCCTTCAGCAGAGTCCCCACCCTGTATTCCAGGAAATGCAGCAGAATTGTTTCACTGAGAACAAGCATCAAGACACAAGTAATTTCTGAGGGTGAGCCTGGAACCCTGGGTTGGGTTTGTGTAACGGCCTCCACATTGAGAAATCTAAACTGCTGTGTGGATGGAACCATCGGGCCTTGGGTTAAACCTCTGGTGTTTATCTCCCGGTCCTGATGCCTTCACGGAAACAATGCGAGAACATTTGCAGCAAACATTAACATCAAAATCCAAAATCCTGGCTCGTAACTATCACAATCGGGTTGATCTAATACAACTGCGAATGCTGGAGATCTGAAACAAATAACAACAGAACTTGCTGAAGAAACACGAAGTTTATTAATCAGGTCTCGCTGCTCACCTCAAAGGAAATTTAAAACCCACCAATCTCGTTGCAATCCCCGCCAAGATCCCAACCACTCAGAGACCCGTTCACTTGTTTTCGCAAATGGAAGAGGTTGAAATTTGATCGAGTGGCGCCAAATTTGGGGCAATGTCAGTCCGTGGCAATACCGCATCATGATAGGAGTTTTTTTTCCCCCATGTCGCCTATGACCAAATATGGGATTCATGTGTTTAAAGCATCAGATTTCAGTTCTCATTTTCTAAAAAAATTGGCAATTTTTTTCCCCTACCTCTCCGAATCGTGCTGTCATTAGTGAGTACGTAATTTGCTGAGTGGATGGATTGGCCCTGCAAGTTATGCCCCCTGAATATAGAGCTATTTGCCAGAGTTTATGTGACAACTGCTGTGATCACATAGTTATTGAGATGTACAGCACAAAAACAGAATCTTTTGTCCAGGTTGATCAAATATTGTAAACTAATCCCATTTGCCAGCAGTTGGCTCATATCCCTCTAAACCCTTCTGATTCATATATTCATCGAGATGCCTTGTAAGTGTTGCAATTGTACCAGCCTCTACCACTTCCTCTGGCAGCTCATTCCATACAAGTACCACCCTCTGTGTGAAAAAGTTGCCCCTTCAGTTCATTTTAAATATTTCCCCTCTCACCCTAAACCTATGCCCTCTAGTTCTGGATTCCCCCACTCAAGGGAAAAGACCTTGTCTATCATTCCTATCCATGCTCCTCATGATTTTATACACCTCCATAAGGTCACCCCTCAGCCGCTGATGCTCCAGGGAAAACCCCTCAGCTGCTGATGTTCCAGCCCTAGCCTATTCAGCCTCTCCCAGTAGCTCAAATCCTTCAACCCTGGCAACATCCTTGTAAATATTTTCTGAACACTTTCAAGTTTCACAACATCTTTCCGATAGGAGGGAAACCAGAATTGCACACAATATTCCAAAAGCGGCCTAACCAATGTCGTGTACAGCCACAACATGACCTCCCAATTCCTATACTCAATGTTCTGTCCAATAACGGAAAGCATAACTATGCACTTATCTGTTTCTGAGCTGTGAGCTCTCCCACAGAGGTACCTCCAAGGTCAGCTGTGAATTTCACTGTTTGTTAATTTTTATATGAACAGAACCGGATTCTGTAATATAAGGGCTATCGTGGAGGAAACAGAGAAACATTTAAGCAGCAGTATAATTATAGGATCACTGCGGAACAAGTTCAATTTGATAGAGTTGCTCAAAATCATAAGGGATTCAGACAGAGCAGATGTCCACTGAAAAACATAGAACGTTAGAGTGCAGTATAGGCCCCTCTGCCCTCGATGTTGCACTGATCTGTGAAACCAATCTGAAGCCCAGCTAGCCTATACTATTGCATTATCGGCCATATGTTTACTCAATTACTATTTAAATGCCCTTAATGTTGGCGAGTCTACTACTGTTGCAGGCAGGACATTCCACATCCTTACTACTCTCTGAGTAAAGAAACTATTTCTGACATCTGTCCTATATTTATTATCCCTCAATTTAAAGCTTTGTCCACTAGTGCTAGCCATTACCATCTGAGGAAAAAGGCTCTCATTGTCTATGCTATCTAATCCTCTGATCATCTTTTATGTCTCTATTAAGTCACCTCTCAACCTTCTTCTAACAAAAACAGCCTCAAGTCCTTCAGTCTTTCCTCACAAGACCTTTCCTTCATACCAGGCGACATCCTGGTACATCTTCTCTGCACCTTTTCCAATGCTTCTACTTTCTTCCTATATTGCGGCGGCCAGAACTGTATGCAATACTCCAAGTGTGGCTGCAACATGATCTCATAGCTCCGAAACTCAATCTCTCTGCCAATAAAAGCTAACACACCGTACCCCTTCTTAACAACCCTACCAACCTGGGGGGCAACTTTCATGAATCCTTGCACATGGATACCGAGATCTTTCTGCTCATCCACACTACCAAGAATCTTACCATTAGTCCAATACTGTGTATTCCTGTTAGTCCCTCCAAAATGAATCATCTGATACTTTTCCACATTAAACTTCATTTGCCACACTCAGCCGAGCTCTGCAGCTTGTCTATGTCCCTCTGTAACCTGCAACATCTTTCAACACTGTCCACAGCTCCAATGACCTTAGTGTCATCTGCAAATTTACTAACCCATCCTTCTATGTCCTGTTCTCATTGTTGGAAAGATCAAAGATCTCAGTTATTTGCGAAAGCATTGAAAACATTTTTAAAAATCCTCTTTAGACAGTGGTGTAAAACATAGAACTATGGAAGAAATTGCTGGAGAAACTCAGCAGATCTAGTAGCATCATTGGGAACAGAGTTAACATTTCAAGTCCAGTGATAAGGTCTCATGAAGGCTCATCATGATTTGGAGATGCCGGTGTTGGACTGGAGTGTACAAAGTTAAAAATCGCACAACACCAGGTTATAGTCCAACAGGTTTATTTGGAAGCACAAGCTTTTGGAGCACTGCTCGTTCATCGGGTGGCTGTGATGAAGGAGCAGCGTTCTGAAAGCTAGTGCTTCCAAATAAAACTGTTGGACTATAATCTGGTGTTGTGTGATTTTTAACTATGAATGGTCATGAGATCCTTTCTGCTTTCTTCCCATAGATGCTGCCCGACCCTGTTGAGTTTCTCCAACAATTACTATTTTTACATAGTGAATGGTTAGGATTTGAAATGTGTTGTCTGAGATCATGGTGAGACAGGTTGAACTGAAGCCTTAAAATGATTGTTGAATAATCACTTCAAGTGCAACTAAAAAAAAACTCAGGGCTACATAGAAAGGACGGGGGAAGATTTTTTTTATTTCAAAAATATACTTTATTCATAAAATATGCATAGAATAATTTGATACACTGTACATTAGGTAATGCCATTCATATTTCCACATTTACATACACAGCTCCGAATTATCATTATTACATACAGATCAGTGCATTTCTCACTCATATATTGAGCTGAGGTGTCAGCAGAGCCCAAATGACTGCATGGGCCCCCTGCTTTTCTTTAGACAGGCAGATGTTAAACGGTGGTCTTTCCCCACCGCGCCTTGGCGGCAGCTGCCCCCAAGCTTCAGCGCGTCCCTCAACACGTAGTCCTGGACCTTGGAATGTGCCAGTCTGCAACACTCAGTCGGGGTCAACTCCTTCAGCTGGAAGATCAACAGGTTTCGGACCGCCCAGAGAGCGTCCTTCACCGAGTTGATGATCCTCCAGGCGCAGTTGATGTTCGTCTCGGTGTGCGTCCTGGGGAACAGGCCGTAGAGCACGGAGTCCTGCGTCACGGCGCTGCTCGGGACGAACCTCGACAAATACCACTGCATTCCTCTCCAGACTTCCTCTGCATAGGCACATTCCAGAAGGAGGTGTGTGACAGTCTCGTCCCCCCCCCGCAGCCGCTTCGAGGGCAGCGTGCGGTGCGGCTGAGAGTCCGGGCGTGCATAAATGATCTCACAGGTAGAGCCCTTCTCACCACCAGCCAAGCCATGTCTTGGTGCTTGTTGGAAAGTTCTGGCGATGAGGCATTCTGCCAAATTGCTTTGACAGTCTGCTCAGGGAACCACTCAACAGGATCCGCCCTCTCCTTTTCCCGAAGGGTCTCGAGGATGCTACGTGCTGACCACTTCCTGATGGACTTGTGGTCAAAGGTGTTTTTCTTCAGAAATTTCTCCACGAAGGACAGGTGGTACGGAACGGTCCAACTACTCGGAGCGTTCCGCGGCAGCGAGGCCAGGCCCATCCTTCGCAACACCGGGGACAGGTAGAACCTCAGTACGTAGTGACACTTGGTGTTTGCGTACCGGGGATCCACACACAGCTTGATGCAGCCACACACAAAGGTGGCCATCAGGGTGAGGGTGGCATTGGGTGTATTTTTTCCCCCGTTGCCCAGATCTTTGTATAGTGAGTCCCTTCGGACCCGGTCCATCTTTGAACTCCATATGAACTGGAAGATGGCCCGGGCGACTGCAGCGGCGCAGGTTCTGGGAATAGGCCAGACCTGTGCCACGTACAACAGCAATGACAGTGCCTCACACCTGATGACCAGGTTTTTTCCCGTGATGGAGAGCGACCGTAGCCTCCATCTGCCCAGTTTCTGCCTCACTTTACTGATACGCTCCTCCCAAGACTTGGCGCACGCCCCAGCCCCCCCGAACCAAATACCCAGCACCTTCAGGTGGTCGGTCCTGACGGTGAAGGGGATCGAGGATTGGTCGGCCCAGTTCCCGAAGAGCATGGCCTCGCTCTTGCCTCGGTTTACCTTGGCCCCCGAGGCCCGTTCGAACTGGTCACAAATGCACATGAGTCTGCGCACGGACAGCGGATCCGAGCAGAAAACGGCGACGTTATCCATGTACAGGGAGGCCTTAACCTGCAGGCCCCCGCTGCCCGGAATAGTCACCCCTCTCAGGCTCGCATCCTTCCTGATGGACTCAGCAAATGGCTCTATGCAGCACACAAACAAGGCTGGAGAGAGAGGGCAGCCCTGTCTGACTCCAGATCTGACTGGGAAGCTATCTGATTCCCACCCATTGATTGAGACTGCACTGACGATGTTGGTGTAGAGCAGTCTGATCCAATTGCAGATTCCCTCCCCAAAGCCCATTTTGGAGAGAACATCTCTCATATACATGTGTGATATCCTGTCAAAGGCTTTCTCCTGGTCCAGGCTGATCAGGCAGGCGTCCAACCCTCTGTCCTGCACGTAGGCGATCGTATCCCTGAGGAGTGCGAGACTCTCAGCGATCTTCCTGCCTGGCACAGCACAGGTTTGGTCAGGGTGAATCACCGACCCCAGAGCAGACCTGACCCGGTTGGCAATTACCTTTGACAGGATTTTGTAATCTGCATTCAACAGTGTGATCGGTCTCCAATTTTTGAGTTCCTCCCTCTCCCCCTTCCGCTTATAGATGAGGGTGATGATGCCTTTCCTCATGGATTTGCTCATGGTACCTGCCCGAAGCATACTGACATACACCTCCAGCAGGTCCTGGCCAATCAAGTCCCACAGAGCGGAATAGAGCTCGACCGGTAAGCCATCGCTTCCGGGAGTTTTATTCTTTTCGAAGGACTCGAGGGCCTTGGTCAGCTCGTCCAGAGATAGCGGCTGGTCCAGCCTCTCGCGTGTTCTGTCGTCTAAGACCTCCGTGATAGACGACAGGAACGACTGGGAGGCCGCGCTGTCGGTCGGAAGGACGGGGGAAGATGTGGGACCAGCCGAGTTACTCTTCGAGGGAATCAATTGATGGAGGGGGAGCTGACACAGGCACGACACGAATTGAACCCCATTATAGTATTAGTGTGTCATGCAAATTCTACTTAAGTAGACAATGGGCTTATTTCTGTTTAGTGTGTTTCACCAATATATGTGTTCAAAAAAAATTTGCAAGCCAAATTTAGCTATTCGGTCTTTCCGCCTTTGCCTTCCATTGAACTGCATTGCTGAGAAAACTATGACTGCGGTTCCGGCAATGGCCGAGGCGGGGCCAAAATGAGGAGTCTCCATGATTGGCTGCTGCGAATCGAATCAGATGACGTGTACTCTGTGTTTCCGGGATTTCCCCCTTCTGGAGGGGAGAGGTTACTGTCGGTCATTGACACGCTGTCGTTCCTGATTCAGTCTGCCAAGAGTGTGGGAAGCGGAGAGACTTGAGGTAAGTCCGGTCATCAATATTTTTATATCCTTAGAGAGTGCAAGAGAATTTATTATGAATTACATCTTATCCTTATTTTCACTTATATTTTATAGGAACTGAACATGTTGGTGAGAGTTTATTTCACTTAAATTCACTGATTGCGAGGAGTTATTTGGGGACAGGAGCTTGTCCTGGGGAGCTTCATAGTCTTTCAGATGTAAAGCAGAAAATGACCTTTTAAGCCTGCTGTCTCATTTTTAATACGGGTATGAATATGTATATGAAGTTGGCCGATTTATAAAGGATAATAGGATAGCGTTGCGCATTAAGTGCTCATCAGCTCTCCTGATCATGCATGGCTTGTTCCGTTGGTTTCTCTGGGTAGCTGTTTCTGATCAGTCGGTGAATGTCTGGCTGACCGGTTTTTTTTCTATTGCAGGCAGCAAGGAAGCAGCTCAATGCGGAAGGAACGCCGCTGAGGTGAAATCTGGCGCCACCTTCTAAATTGGAACGCTGATACATTCTGCTCGTCGCTGAATACAGCCAGGTAATATACTTAATCCGTGTGTCACTTCCCCATGAGTTCATGGCGCATCTCTGGTCGGATTTACTGAAAGATTTTAAAATCCATGCGTTTTACAGTGACATTTGGGCCACATTTGGCTGCTCCCGCCTAATTTATTCACGCATTGAGTCATCGTCTGATGAACATTCATCTGATATTACTTTTTCTGTTGAGTGTTCATTCTTCTCCCACTTGCATTGTGATTTTTCAAGATCGGAGAGGGGGGCTTTACGTATCTGTGGTTATGACTATCTGGGGTGAAGTCTGATTGATATGCTAATGAATACATCACAGGAAGTGCTGCTTAGGCATAATCTCTTGCCTTTTTTTTGCAGCCTCGTGGCAAGATGAAGCTGAAATAAAGTTAATGTTTTTCTTGCCTCAGCAGACTCTGCAATATTCTTTAGCAGCACGAAAGACCAATGATATTGTTGTTTAATACACAATTTAAATAGTACCATTAACCAAAAACTGAACTAGTACAACCATGTACTGTGGCTCAAAGACGAAGGGGTCAGAGGCTGGGAGGGTGAGTAAATCGCTTCCTGACTCAAAGCTGTACATCAGGTACAATTGAAGATTGCAATAGGGTATTCTCAAGTTTCAGTGGCTGCAGCTTTAACAACACTCAAGAAACTAAACACCACCAAATAAAGGCAGTCAACTTGATTAATACCCCAGCTAACACCTTAAACCTTCACTGTCTCCACCATCAACACATGGTGGCAGCAGTGTGCACTATCTACAAGTGTCATGGTAACAACTCTCCCAGACCCTTTCAACAGCATTTTCTGAACCAACAGCCCTATGACCTCAAAGGATGAGGAAGGCAGATCTGGGGACACACCTCCGTTTGCAAGATCACTTCCGAGCCACACTGCTACCTGATTGGAACCAGTTCACCATTCCTTCACTGTCTTTGGGTCAAAATGCTGCAAATCCTTTTCTAACAGAACAGTGGGTGTCCTACATTTGCAAGGACTGCAGTAATTCAAGAGGTGATTGGCCAAAACCTTCTCAAAGTCAATTTAGGGGGAAACAATAAATGTTGGCCTAGCTATCAACACACACATCTTGTGAATGAACCAAATTAACATGAAAGGGTAAATTATATCTCTTGCCCCTTTCTGTGGCTTCATCCTGCCTTTCACTCCTTAAGCCCCAAAACTTTTTAAGTTCGCACTTTATTTCTGCCAGTTTGTGGGCCTATCTCTGTCCAGGTTGGCTATTCATGATGGTAATTTTTCTTTGTACTCTTTGTTTTCTCTGATTTTATGATCTCAGATTTTGCTTGAATTAGGCTGATTGAGGAAGTTTCAAATAGATCCTAGGGTTATCAAGAATTGTGTAAGACTTTAACAAAACAGATGTTAGCCATTAAAATTGTTTAACATAGTAGCATTTGGCTGGCCATGGTTGTTTGCAGGAACGCAGCAGTTTTGCCCAACACTTGAGCTTTGCTCCCATATAACGTTGCAATTTAATCCTTGTGCAAATTAGCATAAAATTATTAATTGGAGCCTCATGGCTTCTCTTCCTTCTCCTACATTTTTAACATCTATCCCTACAGGCTCTATCCTTGACACCTACTGTTGCTCAGCTACACATCTCAGACACACCTCTTGACAACATCCAGCTGAAGCACTCTACCACCCCTCTCAATCTCTATACTGGTTTAAAATTATTAGACTGCGTTTATCCAACATCCAGCACTGAGTGAACAGGAAAAGAATTGGGAAGACCAAAGCCATTATCTTCAGCATCTGCCACAAAACCTGATCCCCTCCCATTCTCGTAATTATGGCTGAACCACACAGTTTGCAGCCCTGGTGTCATATTTGACCTCATTACAGCTTCTGGCTACATCGATGCCATTGCTAAGGCTGCTGTATTTTCACCTGCACACATCAATCACCTCTATCCCTACATCAATTTGTCTGTTGCTAAAATCTCTGTCGATACCCTTTTTTAAATCTCTGACTAGAGTATTCCAAAGTATTACTGACTGGCCTCCCACATTCAATCGTCTGTAAACTTGAGTCATCTCAAACTCTGCTATCCATTTTATAATCTCTATCTAAATCTCATTCATCCACCAATTGTTGAATTACATTGGCTCCCATTTGAATATTGCATTGTTTGTTTTATTTTTACATTGAGTTTTATTTCCAAATCCTTCCATGGCCTCACTGATCCCTATCTCTGTAATCTCTTTCAGCTCTACAACCATCTGAGATGCCTCCACATCACTAATTCTAGTCTCTTGAGTATCCCTGATTTTAATCGGTCTGCCATTGCTGGTGTTGCTTTCAGTTGCTAAGACCCCAAACTTTCAAATTACCTCTATAAAGTTTTTTTTGACTCTGTCATTTTCTTTTTGACCAAACATTTGGACATCTGCTGTAAATGCCTGTGGCTCGGTGTTGAATGTTGTTGCACTCCTGTGAAACACATTGAGCAGTTTACTATTACAAAGTCATTATACATTTACAAGTTGTTGGCTGAAGTAACACCTTTTGAGTTGCTGTACATTGTGCTAAGATGTTCCATATATCATTTAAATTGCGTTATGGACCGGTAAAATTCATCATAACCATTTGCACTGACCAAGTGCATGTCTAGCAGCTGCAAAGTTCTTGTTGAATATGTTTGTCTACCAGTGTTTCAGGTCATACTGTCCTGATCTTAACAACTGACCTGTGGAAAACAAGCTTCTTGTTAACTGGTGGTCTTGTTACTGACTCGCTTGCTAGAGCAAAAAGGTTGAGAGAAGGTACAGGTAAATTTGGTACACTAACGGTCTCGCTCAGTCAGTTTACAATATAACTGATGGTCAAGGAGCCAGTTTTTAAGGAGTTCCTCAATTTCAGAAATTGAGGTATTGCCTTCATATGAAGGAGTCTGTTTTCATTCCAAGAATGAAGCTTACTGTGTAATGTAAAACAAGTATTAAAATGATAGCTGGTACAACTTGGACAGAAATCTATTTTCAGTTGTTGAAGGAAGAGCAGGGGGCCATTAATACAAGACCAAATGAGAGTTGGAATAAAAGCCAGCTGAATTATTGATGTCCAGCGTTGTGTATGGAATACACTACTGTATTCATTTGGATAGGTGTTTGAAAAAAGAGGTTGAAAGCATGTGGGAAGACAAAGTTGGGTAAATGTGACAATGATTTACAGTACTCGTTCAGAGGGTCAATGCTGAAGTGGACTGGTTGGGTTGACTGTTGTGTTTCTGAATTGCAATCTCAATATTATTTTGTATTTTTCTACATCTTGATTGGCACTAACTCAAATAGTTGAACCAATGGGTTGGCACCTTTTTAATATCAGCCTATTGTAAAGCTGATGGGTTTTTGTTTGCCCCAGGGTGCACATTCTCCATGATTGCCAGCTGTTGTAATCTGAATAAGAATCCAATTTAATCCAGGTGACTAATCAGCAAATGTGCAGCTTCATCTTGTGGATTCATTTTCAAGATTCAACAAGAGCTTGTTAATCAGCAATTTTATTGAAAGTGTGGACTCAGCCATGGGGTATGGTGTCCATTATCTACTTCATCTAAATCCCAGTTTTGAATGTAAGCCAAAACTTGATTGGCAGGCAGTTTATGTTTGGGTGCGTCACTGCTGTTGATTGCATCCAACATTCTGTCACATCTTTTCCAACCTCCCTTCAGAGCATTTTCCAACTCCCAGCTGGTGTTCCATATTGCTTATGTAGATGTTGATCTCCTCAACCACTTGTTTCCCTTCACCTTTAATGAATTGGTCCCCAGTGGAACATGTCTCACCCTTGCTGTTTCTATGGTTCACTAACATCAAATCCTTAAACTAAGAAGCACAAATAAGATGATTAATGAATACATGATTTAATTGTCAAGGCCAAGGCATCAGAGCCACATTGAGTGCAGTTTCCCTATTCTGCATCAAAGCTGTCCAGTATTCTGTGGCTTGCCCTGAATGGCAAGGAAACCTGGTATCTGTTCTGTACCAAGTACACTTCAAGTCCTGTCCCCTGCCCACTCCATTCTCTCAGAATCTGAGGAGTTTGAGAACTTCTTTATTGAGGCCGACTGCATAGTTAGTTGTCTGTGCTACTCTAATCCCAATGGGTGGCAAGTTGAATGTGCCTGTCTGTGCCTTATCCTGATCACACACCATCCTGTGGCTCCTCTTCATGTTTTTTGAAGCTGGTTTTGCCTACAAGCTATGTTTCTTGCTTCCTGTGTCTGCATTCCTAGTGAAGTATTGATCTGTCTGTTTGTTAACCACAGTTAAGCATGAGGGAGGAAGGGATAGAAAATGGCTGCCGATGGAATTGAATGAAATCAGCTGAGAGGCATCCCATGTGGAGCAGATCTGTCGGCATAGACCAGTTGTACTGAATGATCTGAATTCTGTACAATCTAAGTAAGACTTCTGCTCAAGTATTGATCAAAGCCTCATTTATGCCTTTGTATCCTCTGGATTCTAGCTGGCCTCACATTCTCCATCCTTTTGTAAAGCTCTGCTGCCTAAATCCTATTTGTATAACAAATGCTGTTCCATTTTTACCCTGCCTTCTCAACTTGCACTACCTTCTGCTTCCCTGACACCTCAAATTTTGTAATCTCATCCTAATTTCTAACACTTTTCCTATCTCTAAATAACTTCTTGCAGCCTGCAATCCAAACACTCCTTTCCTCTGCTTTCTTGTGCAAACTTCCGTTTTACTGCCACCAAACATTGTCATCAGCTATCTTGATCTTGCATACAGGATACCTCTGCCTTACATTTGGTCTTTCAAATCTTGCTTTACAAGTCTTTTGCAGATGATTTTCTTTGCCCTCTTCTAATATCTTTTTTCAGCACCACGCCCTTTTGCTTTTAACACTCCTTTGTTTGGCAACTGGAAATGGTTTTTCTGCAGGTGAGGCATTATATAAATGCAATTTAGTCTCAATCTCAGGAATTCGGAGGTACCTCCTTACGCTATTAAAGGACATGATTTCACTGAGACCATGTGACTCCTGTCATTTTGGGGGTCCCTTCCCAGCTGGGAGGTTAATGTGGAGCATTCACTGAAATCCAATTCCAAATCACTCTAGTATTTTACCCTGCACACAATAAACTGGTCATGTCTGATTCATCCTGCTGTTTGAATGTTTGTAATGTTCACTGTGAGAAGTTAAAGATAAAACAAAGAACAGAGATGCTGAAGACATGACACAAAAAAAAATTGCTGGAGAAACTTGGGCCTGGCAGCATCTGGGAAGAGAAAGGAGGGTTAAAGTTTCTGGATGTAAAATGTCCACTCTGTTTTCTCTTCACTGCTGCTGCCAGATCTCCTGAGTTTCTCCAGCTCTCTGTTTTGTTTGTGAAGGGTTTATGGTGTACTTGAGTTCCAAACCATTGATACTTTAATATTGCCCTTGTACAATTGGTGCTTGTCAGTTGCACATTAATTGCAAGCATCAACTAAACTATCAATATGATGCAAGACATTCTCTTTTGGTCTGTCTGAAACTTGCTGGTCTTCCAGTGCAAAGAATGGACCTCCATTGACTCTTACACACAGCTAGATTCCTATGACCCAGAACTTTTATTTTTGTGATTTGTTCATTGTGGTTTGCGCTTTGCTAGTTCAGTCGCAAATACTGCCCTGAAGTACATAACTGAGGGGTCACTAAAGTTTGGAGCTGCTGCAGAGGTGCAACTGGGGGAAAGACGGTCTTTCAAGACCTTTTCAGCTATGGTGCACCAAGGGGTTGGAAACTGGGCATCCCTTGAGCCCAGTTTTCCCTTGGAAATGGTGCAGGTCGAAGATTTTGAAAATAGTGGGTGGTAAAGTTATATTTTGAGTCGTCTCAGAATGGAACATGGTATATAAAGAAATTTATTTCCATTGCACTTGTGTTTTCCAAATTGAAATATTTTACTGCCATACTGTATACTTAACTGGAAATGTATATTGTAAATATTTAGATAATTACTGATGTTGAATGGAACATGCTGTAGACAAATGGGTTGATTTTATTACACCGTAGTGCTGTTATATTCAAGTTGAAATGTTTTCTAGTGTATTTTTACAGATTTTATGTATCAAGTGTTTTTGTGGATGAGGTATCGTTAGATTTGCTATAAATGGTGCAACAATTAGATTTATCAATGTTTTATTCAGCGTTGTAGGTTCCTTTTGTCAAATTAATTCAATAGCCACTGAAATAGATTAAGGTAATTTGTTTCAAGACTGAAGTTGCCCTGAAGTGTTGGCAGTTTGGAATAACACATTTGAGTGTCTTCATCACAGCTGGATTTTATCAAGTTGTGGTGATCGTGTGGAAATTTCAAATTCCTTTTGCACTCCCAATGTTTAATTAGCAGTCGTTTTAGCTCTCTGCTTTCTGACCATCTGGCACCAGGTTGAAGTCAGCCTGATGATCGATCGGTGTAGTTCTTGTCTCATATTTTTGAACCTTGTGCCTTTTTGATTTGATCTTTTAACTCTTGTTTTTTGAAAGAGTTGAACTTTGCTTCTTCATATGCTAGTTGGTGTTGTGTATTGGTTTTGAGTAAACCTGAACTATGTACTTAAGGTGAGTCACTCATCGGGAATGATTATTGTGGCATGTAAGGCAAATGAATTAAAAGGTTAATGACACTTGAATAATAAGACTTTAATATTAGTGAGCACACTAATACCACAAACACTGGTATTTTGTTTCTGACATTTAATGCATGAAATTATTTACAAATGATTAATATATCCCAAGGCTTCACGAGGTTCCATGCATGCAAGTGTTTACTGTTTCAGGATCTTCCCTCTTTGAGACACGTCATGTACCATTTAAAATCTTTTTTACTTGCGCAAAGAAAGGCATTTTGACTTTCATCACCCTCCTCCTTTTTCTGATTTGGCATTCCAGCGCAAGCAAACTATGAATAACCTGTAATGTGAGAGAGAGGAGTTGATGAAGTAATATCTTTGAATTATGGAGCAAAACCCTCATGCATCCATTTTGCTTTCAAAAGACATTTGACTTGGTGTAATATTGGATGTTAGTGCAAGCTTCTGCAAGTGAGCAGAAGTCTAGGTTCATCAAATAACATTTGGTTTCGGCACATTTCCACCAGCAGTCACTAAAGTTTTATTACAGCTGGAAAGAGTGGCTGAACTACTGTAACCTTGCAGTAAATCTAATGGATAATTTACAGGCTTTTGACATTCTCACTTCAAACCAATAAATTTTTGGGTGTTAAAATGATTCAGTCATTGGTGCTTTCTAAATTTTTGACATGCTAGAGTCTCAAGGACAAGTGATTCTGAAACAAAAGTTCAACTTTCAAGGCTAAGTTTAAACTAATCTCTCGGCCTGTTACCATGAAGTTAAGGCAAAATGCACTATTTGTAATTTGGCCCTTCAGTGCTGGTAATTCATGTTGTTTTCATTGGAAAGCGCTGGTAAAATTTATCTCTGAACGTTGTATTTCTGGTGTCTCCTTTGAAGAATTACATGCAGTTTTTATTTATGTAGTTAACCCTGAGCAACTTTATTCAATGTACAAATGAGAAGAGAGCCATCCGGCTTCTCGAGCTAGCCTTGCTGGTCTGCTTGTAACATCAAATCTACGTTCCTGCCTACCCCTTTAACCTTTCATTCCCTTGCTTTTAAGAAACTATATACCTCTGCCTTTAAAAATATTCAAGGACTCTATTCCAGAAAGTGCAGTGGGAGTAAAGATCCCAAAAAACACTCTACTGTGAGAAAAGATTTTGCCTTGTCTGTTTTCAGTGGATAAGCTATTACTTTTAAACATTGACTCCCTGTTGTAGATTCTCTCAGAAGAGGAAACACCCCCTCTGCATCTACCCTGTCAAGACCCATCAGCATCTTGTAACTGCTGGCTGAAAAACTTACAAGACTATCCAGAATTCCCTGCATAAGACAACCTGCCTGTTCTAGCTATTAGTCTAATAATAATTGAACTGTGTCCAATGCATTTGCATTCATCCTTAAATAAGATAACCAATACTGTTTCTAATATGGTTTCACCAGTGCTGTCTATAAATGAAGCATCACCTCCTATTCGATGCCCCTTGCAATAAACAATATTCTGTTGGTTCTTTAAAATTACTTCCTGTTTCTGCGTACAAGCCTTTGCGAATTTGCACAAGGACGCCCAGCTCCCACTGCATCTGTCTCTACAATTTCTCACCATTTTAAAAAGTATGCTTGTAGCTTTAACAGTTTGGAGAATACATTAATTATGTAGGAGACTGTTGTAACCATTTTTTTAATCAAAATTAATCCTCTTTTCAGTTAGGTGAAACGCTGAAGATTTATAGTTGCTCTTGCATTTCCTGCTGTGAATTGGATTGTGTGCATGATGATTCCATTTTGTTTCATTTTGAGTATTTTCTGTTTAGTTTGGTTACACGTCTTATGAATCAGCTATTATCATCGGTTTTAACTTCAGACGTCTATGGAAAAGGTGGTAGTGCCACTTAAGCATTCTCTATCTATTTGTGGGTTTGGAAGATCTCCCGCCTGTTTGTGGTGTAACTGTAGTGAGGGTGCTGCTCTCTCCTTGTCCTGCTGCAGGAGATACAGTTTCGGGTGCAGTATTGAGAAGTCTCCTGCCTTCTGAATGGGATCAGACAGTATGGGTTCATAAGTCTTTTCTTCCCCTGAAATTACATTTATTCAGAATGTTTTGCAATTAAGTTGGTCATTGCCACTTGTGTTCATTTTTAAAATTGAAAACTGAATTCAGCACTCCTCCATACAACATGTTCCACACTTGGAAGCCTCAGTATAATTGTAATAGTCGTAAATGTTGTAGTGTAAACTACAAGTCAGGCACACAGCATGAGGGCAGTAAATTTCAAATGGAAATTGCAATAGAAGTAAACATTGCTGCTTTCTGGGATGCAATTTTGATGCTCAGTATGTATTCCTTTGACAAGCATACAGTCTGGGGTTGCATGTTTCCAGCCCCTCAGCGTACTATAGTTGATGGAGTTAGACAGTGGCATTGTGCTTCTGTACTCTTTAGTGTATCCCTCAGCATATCATCCTGAAACATGCGGCAATCTGCAGCACTCTTTGCAGAACAACACTTTGCTCTACAAGCCTTTATTCAGACCAAAGAGTTGAAGATCCTCCAGTCACAGATGACGTTTGGCTCTTTAGAAACAGCTCTGCACATTGCAAAGTCCCATGTCATGGGGCTGTTTGGGATGAGCCTCATTCAAAAGCTGCTGACCAACAAGACAACAGTTTCTTTCCTAGCAAAGCCATCTAACATCATGTCTGATGCTGCTGAGACTTTTGTGTAGGCAGGATCTGATGGGAAGGGCTTTTTACCACCAGCCGTGCTAGTTTGTAAGTACTAGTGATGAGTCATTCTGTCAAATGACTCTGACAGTCAACTCATATAACCACCTGAAATGTCATTTTCCCACTGAGCTTCAGGACATTGTGTAGACCACTGCCTGAGAGGAACAGGAATCCTTCTAAACTCTGTCCTAACTGGGTGGCACCTTATTTTGAGATTGTGCCCTCTCATCTTAGACTCTCCCACAAGAGGAAACCGCCTCACTGCGCCTAACCTGTCACATTCCCTAAAACCCTCATCCATCATTCTTCTAAACTCCTACTCAACCTTTCCTTAAAAGACAATCTCTCCAAATCTGATATCAACCCTAGTGAACCTTCCTTGGCCAGTATATCTCCCCTTGGATAAGGGGCCAAACTGTTCATGGTATTTCAGTTGTGCCTTGTGTTATTTTAGCAAGACCTCACCAATTATTATACTCATTTTGCAATAAAGGCAGCATTCCATTAGTTTTTCCTTTTACCTACTGAACTTGACTGCTAGCTTTTTGTGGTTGCTATAACTCTATCAGCCAGATCACCTGTCTTGTCTGATTGATAAAAGCTTTTCATGTCTGTGAGAAATCTCGATAGAAGAGTTGCTGTTTGTAATTAGCAAATAATTTCTTGCAGCTTGCTGTTCCTTGCTGTCTCTGAGCCAGGTCTCATTAATTTCTGAAGAATCCGCCTTGCTCTATTGAATTTATTCTTGAACGTGGCTTTGTTGGCTGTCTTGATGTTTTGTCAAACAGCTGCAAATTGAACTTTGAACTAGCTGGAACAGTTTCAGTTAGACACTCCTAAATTCCACAACTCTTTTGCAACGTCTTGCCACATAGTCTGTCATATCAAGCATTTTCTTCAACATCATTCCTCTCCATGTAACCTAGACTAACGATCCCCTTCACTTTTTTTGTGTGACATTTGCCTTTTGTAACGGGGAGAGTTTTGTGAAAGGGTTACCCCTGCAGAACTTTGACGACTTGAATATTGCTGTTACCATGACATTAGTTCCATTCAGGCTGGCGAAACCATTTCATTGAAACAGATGTTCTTAACAGGTGATACACCATGTCTTCTGCAGACCTTCCAATATCTGAGTAATCCTGTCATTTTCATCTGAATGGATGTTATTTCTGTTGTCTGGTATAGATTGTGGTTAACCTACTGAATGAACCAAGACCTGTAGGATTATCCTCAGTCTGTGATTCAAAATTACGATCTGATATTAGCTATGCAGCAACTATCACTCACCCCACCTGCATAACCAGTAACTCCCTGGTACTTTTTATCTGTGGCAGAGGATCTAGAGTGTTAAATGAACTTTAGCTTTGCCGTCTGCTAAATCTGTAGATATTGAGTATCGCCATTCTTTGATTATCTTGCAATGTGATTGGAACACTGTGACTTGCAAGGGCTGTTTGGAATTTGATATAGGGGAAAAAAAAGCTTTGTGGAACTGATGAGCTACAGAAGAAAGACCCATAATTTTACTTTCCAGGATTGAATTCCATTCTCTTAGAATTTGCATAGCCAATTCATCCTCCTCCATTAATCCCACCTAATTGCAATTCTTTTGGTAGCAGGTTTGACTATTTGAATTGACAGAAACCTTTGTGACAGGAGTATATTTTCATCTCATTTAGCTCCCTCTCAGATGCACAGTAAGTTTAGCTGCTGTTTAATTTATGATAATTGTAGTTTTTAAAGTGTACAAGCATTGACTACTGTTCTGGCAGATGTCATTACTCTAGATCTGGTTCTTGGCAACACATTGTGTTTAATCCAATAATGTTGTTTACCAGCGGTTATCAAATTACTTTGCCCTTTGTGTGACTAATGTGTGTGAAAGGTGCACATGGTTGTCCAATGTTTATATCTCTGAAAGGCGCAGTACAGTTTTTTTAATGTTGAACCCGTGCCCAGGTAGCCAGTGCAGTAGCTGGTCCCCGAGGCTCGAGGGATAGGTGTGAAACTGTGGTTTCAACTGTATGCAAGTGCATGCAAGAACAAGAATAATAAAGATATTTTTCACAATTGATACGACTAATGACATTTTTCCTAAAAAGTCCTGGTTTGAAGGAGTTGGTGTTGGACTGGGGTGGACAAAGTTAGAATTTGCACAACACCAGGTTATAGTCCAACCCGTTTATTTGGAAGCACTAGCTATCGACGTGCTGCTGCTGCTTCAGCTGGGGAAGGAGCAGTGCTCCGAATGTTAGTGCTTCCAAATAAACTTGTTCGACTATAACCTGGTATTATTTTTAACTTCCTTTTTAAAAAAAAATGGTTGTTCAGTCAGGTTTTGGTCAGGGAGGAGGTGTTGGTGGCAGTTGTTGTCATCCAGAGTTGCTGCCCACAGAGGGGCTAAAAGTGGAAAAATTAAGTGGGGAAAATGGCGAATCAATGCCTGCAAAAATTAATTTGAGTACAAGATTGCCAAATATTTATGGTAGCTGATTACTAAACTTGTGCAAGTTTATACCAGTCTTGCTGGTCATCACAATCTGAAATTTCAGCACATGAGGGGTCATCTGACTCACTGTTTCTGTGCTGGTATGTGCTTCAGTTTAGAAGGCTTTTCTTCAATTTAGTTTCTTTGCTTTTTCCCGTTTGACCTTGAATAATTTTCTTGGTAAGTGTTTAACATGAAGCTTGAAAGAGTTCAGGTCAAATTAATAGTTTTGCCAATAATTGCTGGATAGATTACTTCCTGGCAATGCTGCAAGTGTTTTCTATCTCTCTTTCACTTGCATAGATTACACTGCCCTAAAATCTAAGGGCGGCCCAGTGGGAATAACCAACCGTAAAAATTGTAATTTCTGGACTAGTAAGTGACACGCAGTTTAGAAGAAAACTGGGTAGGGAAACCAAGAGAAACCCTTGGTAAGCTGGAGATCTGCTGTCTTTTGTAATTGTATCAGATGGTTTATATCTCAATTTGCAATATGAATAATCATTTTTATGCATGAAGAATAGTGCTCATTGTGAGTACTGCTTGCCTGTCAGTTGATTGCTTGAAGGAGGCATCTGCCTTGCATTTTAACAGCCAATCTCTACAGACGATAGCAGGGGGTTATCATCGGTCATTGACTGCACTGGCGATTCAAATAGGGAGAGCTGCCAGGATTTGTCTTATCTGCTGTGGGGGATGTACCGTTAAGTAAGTAACTGCACACTATGCCTTGGTGAAACACCGAAAATTATACCCGGTATTTGTCTGACATTTGAAGTAGCATGCATGGAATATGCTATGATAGAAAGGTTAAACAATCTTTTGAAATTCTGATGATAACTTTGTCAAAATTCCAGTGGAATGGTTGCCTGTAGCACCAGGTTTGAGTCTAATATGGGGAGATGGACTTTTGAAATTTTCTGTTGAGACAAAATATGTTGCATCCAGTGGCTTGAGTCTACAACATAATTCATACCTTTTAGATTTTCAGGTCGTGAAAGCTCTAATATACAATCTATATAAAGAAGTTGACAAACAGTTCAAGTTTATCTCCTCTTTGTGAGTGATGTATGTCAGATATGTTAACAGCTTTGTTCATTTTAGCATTTTTCTCTTACTGCTTTGTAGCTTTTTTTTGACCACTTGCTCCTGGAAGAATATTATAAAATTGGAGAGGGTTCAGAAAAGATTTACCAGGATGTTGCCAGGACTGGAGGGTTTGAGTTATAAGGAGAGGCTGGGGACTTTATTCATTGGAGCATAAGAGCTTGAGAGGTGATCTTAGAGCTTTATAAAATCACAAGGGCTATAGGTAAGGTGAATAGCAAGGGTCTGCTCCCAAGGGTGGGGGATTTCAAACCTAGAGGGCATATTTTTAAGAGGGGGGGGCGGATTTAAAAGCAACCTGACCGGCAATTTTTTCATAGAGAGGGTGGTTCACACATGGAATGAACTGCCGAAGGAAATGGTAGATGCAAGTACAGTTGTGACATTTAAAAAAAATATTAGACAAGTACATGATTAAGAAAGGTTTCGAGGGATATGCGCCCAATGCAGGCAAGTGGGATGAGTTTACTTGGGAAATTTTGATTGGCATAGATGAGTTGGTCTATAGAGTCTGTTTCCATGCTCCCTGACTCTACTGCACTGAGGCATTAACACAAAAGCAACCAAGTTGGAATATGTTAGGATTGGGCGTGTAAATGAAGACGAGCCAAATGGTCTCCTTTGCCATAACGATTTTGAGATTCTGTGAAAAGGTTCTAAGAAGTGAATTTAAAATATCAAGGTAATAACAGCTTCAGAAAAGCACCCTATTTAATATCAATATCTATGAAAGATCAAGGAGCAAAATTTTGATCACTGTTTTTGCTCAAGGTTTGCATTTGTTTATTTCTGATCTTTAAATGAAGATGGATCTTTTCCCTGGGGTGGGGGACTCCAAAACTAGAGGGCATAGTTTCTTGGGGCGGGGGGGGGGGGGGGGGGGGAGTTTTGGGGGGGTGGGGTGAGATATAAGAGACTTAAGGGGCACCTTTTTAATGCAGAGGGTGGTATGTGAATGAAATGAGCTGCCAGAGGATGTGGTGGAGGCGAGTACAGTTGCAACATTTTAAGAGGCATTTGGATGTGTACATGAATAGGAAGGGTTTGGAGGGATATGGGCCGGGTGCTGATAGGTGGGACTAGATTGGGTTGAGATATCTGGTCAGCATGGATGGATTGGACCGAAGGGTCTGTTTTCGTGCTGTATATCTTTGACTCTTTTTTGCTTTTCAATGAAGTCAGCAGATGCTTGTAGCCCTGTTACATCACTCTTTCCTCAATTCAACAAGGTTAGAGTGACACTTCTGCTACGATAATATTTCAGGGGTCAGAGTAACTGAACTTGTGTTTTAAACCTGCACAGTGTCCCTGACAATGCATGGAATGCAACACGAGACGTCGGTCATGGAATATTGAGGAGGGCAGAACAGGGAGAGAGAAGATTTAAATATGCAACATTGTTTCTGGGCGAACAAACTAAGACGAACTGAGTAGCTTCTCTTTTCTGTAATCATCCCACACTGTTACTGATCTTTAATCGCTTATCGGAAAAGTTGGGTCAAAACACAACCTCTGCAAGCAGCAGTGAATAGCGTTCTATTTTTCTTCATTAACCTATCTAATGCCTGGTTGACAGCAGGTTCCTGGTTTCGGTGCTCCTGCTCAGTATTTCATTTCCCTGCTTTGTGTTAAGGTTATTTGCTCTGCCAGCAATTGTGTTGCCTGCCCAGCCAATCAGCAGGCAGTTTATCGCTCACCCCACTCTATACGACACACACATCTTCCCACCCAGTGCCCGCAGGTGCAGATCGCAAAAGCCATCCTTCCCACTTAACAACAGTATCCAGCAGCCTGCAAGCAAGACCAATTCAATTCACTACAATAGCAACAAGCGACTCCGCCTCCCCAGAATATTTCAGGATGTGATTATATGTACTATTAAAAGAGCTGCAGCACATTTAAACCCTTTCCTCTCTGAGTCCTCTTCAGCACAAACAATCCCTTGGTCTAACAATGCGATAAATGTTCTAAAAAAAGATTTAAATGTTCAAAAATCCCATTAAAATCCCATTAAACTTAAAAACAAGTAGAAACGCTGTTTGAACTTTCATCAAGAAAATAGGTCTGTGGTTTGTAACTGGGCTGATGATTTATTGCCTCTGAAAGCCTCAAGTTTAGAGTTTAGCCACAAGCTAGTATTATTCCAAGAATAACTGACTTCATGTAACCTTTTCTGAAATTAGATATGGCTGTTTGGTCTTGCAAATACATTCTTTTTATCTCAACTCGGCTCAGACAGCAGAATTGTGAAACATATTGGTGAAAATGAAGGACATATAATTGAGGCAACTGCCACGCAGGCAGCTTACAATATCCCTTCCTCTTCATTCTCAAATTGTCGCATTGGATACAACTAGACTAATTGCTATGTTGCAGTGATATTCCTGTGTAGAGTTTGACTGATGCAGGAGGTTCTGTTAAACAACCAACATCCGTGTTATGCTCTTCACTGACTAGTTATAGTCTTAAAATCAATGACTGACTGTATTCTGTATGTCCATTTAAAGCAGATAGCTTGAATATACGAATTGCTGTTCAAGCTAAAGATCGCATTTGCAAACTGCCTCCTCAATATACTATATCACAATATCTCTTGTGTTGCATTCCGTGCATTGTCAGTGACATTGTGCATGTTTAAAAACAAGTTCAGCTACTTTGACCCCTGAAATATTATTATCGTAGCAGAAGTATCACCCGAACAATCTTGAATTGTAAGGAATGAGTGTTGCAGGGCGACAGCATTTGCTGACTTTGTTGAAACAGGTTTGAAGATTGGAGATGAAATAAATGCAAACCCCTTGAGCAAAATCGCAGATTGAAATTTTACTGTTAGGTCTCTTGTAGACATGTTATTAAGATGGTGCTTTTGTGGGGCTTTTATTCTTAACTTGAACTTTCAAAGTGGTTAATTTCTTAAAAACTCTTTACAGAATAGTTATGGCACAGGAGGAGACCATACCTGTGCTTGCTGTCCAACTGAGCAGCCTGAATTAATGCCATTCTGCTGCAGTTTTTCCATACTGTTGTATGTTGTTACTTAAATAATCATTTGAATGCCTCAATTGACTCTGCTACCATCACACTTCCAGGGATTCCAGACAGAAACAACCAGATGTGAAACTTTTTTTTTGCATATTTGCCATACGCTTTAAAACTCTGAAGCCTTGCTTTTGATGCTTTTACAAATGGATATAGTTTCTTGCTATCAACTCCATCCAGCCCTCACATGATTTTGAACATTTTCGTTAGAATCCCTCTTGGCCATCTTTTCTCTGAGGTGAACAGTCCAACCTCCCAAATCTTAATAATTGAAGTTTCTCATCTCTGAAGTCATTCTTGTCAATTACTTCTGTGTATCTGCTACGGATTCATATCCTTCCGCACGCACACAGACAAGCAACACGCATGCACAAAAAAAAACCTGATCTCTCTCTGCTGAGGTTTATTTATCATAAAGCACCACTTTCTGGTCGTGCGAGGCATTCTTCATTGCAAAACAGAGTAAGGCATGGAATGGGCTTAAGCCTGTCATTCTAATGTTCTGACACGGGAACTCGAGTCACTAAACATGCACAATTGTTTCAGACACAGCTTGCTTAGGATGTACACCACTAAGCAGTTCCTTCAGTCTCTTGCCCAGGTAAATGAGTAGGTTTCCATAAGACATAGGAGTGGAAGTAAGGCCATTCGGCCCATCGAGTCCACTCCGCCATTCAATCATGGTTGATAGGCATTTCAACTCCACTTACCCACATTCTCCCCGTAGCCCTTAATTCCTTGAGACATCAAGAATCTATCTATCTCTGTCAAGTTTCGCTTGAACTTGAGAGAGTTCTTTTAAAAATTCAGAGAAATCAGTTTGGCAGCCTTTCATCCAAAGCTCCTAATTTCCCACAAATGCAGATATCAGTGGAGGCAACAGCCTGGCAGTAATGTCACTCTTAATCCAGGCCCCCAGGTATTGTTCTGGGGGCCCAGATTCAAATCCTACAATGGCAGATGATAGAATTTGAATTCAATAAAAATGTGGAATTAGGAATCTAGTGACCATGAATCCATTGCCAATTGTCAGAAAAACCCATCTGATTAGGAAAGGAAGCTGCCATCCTTATCTGGTCTCGCCTACATATGACTCCACACCCACAGCAATGTGATTGACTCTTGACTGCCCTCTCGGCAATTAGGGATGGGCCAGAAATGATGGCCTAGCCAAGGGTTCCCATTTCCCGTGGACGTTTTTTTGAAAATAAAGCACACTCTATCAACTGCAGCAGGGATGTAAAGCAGTTGTCATCAATCTTATTTCAAGCGAGGGCTATTTTTTTTTTAAAAAATCTCCCAATCCAAAGTGATCAATCAATTACCTTTTTAAATAAACTGGTTCAGATACTTTCCTGAAATTTGAAACGTGTTTTTCCACAATCTCTCTTTCAAATTTAAGACCTCCAAGAAATACTAAATATGTAGCATCTTAGAAACGACATGTTGCTGTTACAAAGTGAATAAAAATAAAGTACAATGGATGCTTGAGAGCTGAAATAAAAGCAGAATGCAGGAGAAATTTGGCATGTCTGAAAATCAATCTAAGCATTATCTGTTTCTCGTTCCACATATACTGCCAGATCAGTTGAGTTTATCCTACACAATATTTTTAAATGGGGTTGTCTGACATAAGATTGTCATTATTGACAAGAATAGTCCAAGGAAGGCTCTTCCTTTTGGGAAGTTTGACCTGAGGGATTTGTTTGAATAGTGATTCATGTGCCTTAAGGGGGTTATTTAACTTTAATAGTAAAAACAGGAACTAGAAATTGAAACGATATCCTGACTTTCCAATGTTGTCAAGCAGGTGGATTCTTTGCAATTTGCCGAGTTCAAAAAGTTAGTTCCATACAAAAGATGTGTTTTTATTTTGAGAACAGGTGTTGTGATGCTGTTGGATAATGATACATTGAAATAATCATTCCTTGGGAATGCGTATGTTTTAAAATTCTTCTGAGCACTTTATTGAAACAGAGCCCTGAGTAAATTGCAGAAGCATATCCCCAAGTGTCATGGACACCGATTTCATATGACCTGCTTTTAAATTGTGCAATATACAGTACATACCTTGGGTTTTGATGACATTTAAATAGTGTATGGAATGTTCTAAGGTATCACTTGACTGAAAAGCTGTGGTAAATACTTCAGTGCATAAAGAGGGGTAATGGTGGAGATGTCATCCAGTTTCTTCATATTCACAAAATGAGCTGGTTGACTGAATTGAAGGGAAGTTAAAAATGTTGTTGTGCAAGTTTACTTTCATAATAGCTCTTATCTGTCAAAGTTTAACCTCGGAACTGACCTGAAGACTCATTGTGCTCAGACTTTCGCGACATCCTCTCATCTATCAAAGACTGTTTAAAAGCCACCTTTGAGAAATCTCCAGCTTTTCCTTCCACCTAGTTCCATTTGTGTTGGTACTTGCAAAGGCACAAGGTGAAAACATCAAACTGAAACGTTATTCTGTCTGAAAGGAACAAAATATAGGCAAGTCATGAAATTCAGCTGCAAAATTCAGAAACGAACCTTAGAACGTGCTTGAATTTGTTTTCATTCCATTTTGAATGTGTTTACTTTCTGAGAAATGAAGTCTTTCTATCCTTTTTGTAATAGGCCACTCTACCACAAACAAGGAGTTCAATGATGCAAGTTTCTTCTGAGAAAGTCAAAATTATAAATGTGCGACAAGTTTTTTTTAATTGACTTAATTTTTTTTCAATCATGAGTCAGGCTATTTGTGTCCATTAGTAAAATATGGACAAAACAAACTGTATTTAGTGCAAGTTTTAACTTCAAATCTTCACAAATTATACAAACACTATAAAGTCATTCTCTCCCTTCTAACCATTTTTCTATAATTTTGTTTTTGTCAAACTTCCAATACATCAAATGTGTGATCAAAACTTTCTAGATCAGGCATCACTTGTAGATATAATTTAAAACAAAGTATGGTTTCTTTGCTCCTGACACTGACTCCAAATGAAGCTAAATGCTGCATACTCTGTGTACTCAGTTTTATTAAGGAGTTATGAACAGTGGTTTATTTTTTATTCCTAATCCAAATACAAGAAGAAAAAAGTTTCAATTTTTTCAACTGAATTTTTTTTTGGTTGCTAAATAACAATGGTCTGACATCCAACCCCTCATGACAATTTTATTATCTGCACCACACTTTAACACTGTTCAGAATTTAACCAGCCTTGCCACAGAGGTATAGACATATTGAAATAATGAGATTGCTCAGTTCAGATTACAGACTCCATCAGGCAGTGGTTTTGTAATCCATGGACTTTGCAACGCATACTGAATGTTGCTTGTGAAGTTCATGAGCTCTGAAACTGAGAATTTCAAATTGGGTTTATTGATTAACTCAGTCTGTATTGCAGAATTGGCAAGAAATTCCATAGTTTGTTCCTGGTAAATGTTCAATTTACATATTTTCATTGTTCCATTGCTAGTGGCTGTCAAGGGCATAAGCTTTAGCATATTCTCTCTTATCCCTCTTTGAGCATTTGGTAAGCTGATGAAATATCTCCCTAAGGGACTTGGTGTTATATTTTGTTTTAAAATGTTCCTGTGCAGCACCTTGGGCCATAAAAAAAATGTTACTTCAAGATTAAACTGAGGGCAGAGATTATGAAGGAAATCTCACATGAGAGCACAGTTCATTAACTTCCAGGGAACAAAATGTTTATAACACAATGGACTTAGTGAAATATTTAGGAAAGAATAAGCATTGAGCTACCTGGTTTTGTTTTTGTATTTTTGAATAAGAGTTTATGTCAGTGGAGAGGTAGTGATCAACAGTGGGTACTTGATAACATTTTTAGCTTGCTTTTGTGACTTTAGCCAGACTTTATTTCCCTTCCCTCCTTCTTTCTCCTCTTGTTGTGATTATAATTGTAAACCCATCACTGATGCAGGTCAATTTTAAACTGGATTATGTTACTCTTATGTATGTGCACAATGATGCCTCATTAGCCTTTCACAGTAAATCACTTCTGAAGTGGCTCATGTTAGTTGTGTGGCTCAAACTTGCACTGTCACTTGCTATGTTTAGGATGGGAATTATGCAACAGTGACTATCAGCTGACCATGTGAATGCCAGTTCTTGGTTGTGAGCAACTTTGAGGACTGCAGATGCTGGAAAGCCTGAGTCGGTAAAGTATGAAGCTGGTCAAACCACAGCAGTGTCAGAGGAGCAGGGGAGTCAAGGTTCTGACTTTATTGTTGCCTCTGCTGCTTGACCTGCTGTGCTTTTTCCAGCTCAGTGTTTTATTCTTTTTTTCTCTCTCGCGCGTTCTCTCTCTCGCGCGTTCTCTCTCTCGCGCGTTCTCTCTCTCGCGCGTTCTCTCTCTCTGTTTCCCCCTCCTCAATCTGAACTCAGTTGAGCACAAGGCTCAGAAATCTTGCACAGTACTGGCTAAAAGATTGGTAGGTGAATGACAAAGGTAATGTGAATGGGCCATAGAGTAAAGGAAGGGAATCCAGGGATAGAGGAAATGGTGATAATGCAGGAAGTTATAGAATATGGAAGCAGGCCATTTGAGTCCACACCAACCCTCCAAAGAGCATCCCATCCAGACGCAGCCCTCTACCCTATCCTTAGAATCATGCAATTCCCATGGTTAATCCATCTAGCCTGGACACTATGGGGAATTTAGCATGGCCAATCCACCTAACCTACACATCTCTGAACAGTGGGAGGAAACCGGAGCACCTGGAGGAGACACTGGGAGAATATATGGAGTTGCACGGACAATCACTCGAGGCTGGAATTGACCCCAGGTCCCTGACTGCCCCTATTGATCAATCAAAAGGTAAAATCACTGTAGTCTCAATGGAGCATAAGGCTGCTGCTCACTTGAGAGGCCTGGTGGTGCTTTAACCTGAGGGTTACCATGCCTCTGGTAAGGTTAAGAAGGAAAGTTCCTCATAACTTCAGCCAGTGCAGGAATTGAATCCATACTGTTGGTATTACTCTGATCACAAACCAGTCATCCAGCTAAGAGTTGGCAAATGGGATATAATTAGAGAAATGTGAATGTATTCATTTTGGAAGGGAGAACAGAATATGATTTAAAGGAGAGAAACTACAGAAAGCTGCAATACAAAGTGACCTGGGGGTGAGGAGTTTTACATGAAAGGTGAACACACAGTTGGAGCAGCTAATCAGGAAGGCTGAAGGAATGTTGGCTCTTCAAGGGCGTTAGAGCACGAGTTGGGAAGTCTTACTGCAACTGTGAAAGGTACTGGCGAGACCACATCTGGAGTTCTTGCCACTGAACTGAAGGGGCAGAATTCCTTATGTAAATTTAAGGCTGAGATAGATAAATCCTTTGATCAGTCGGGGAATTGAGGGTTATGGGAAAGTGGATGCGAGGAACATGAGATCATTGATCCTGTTGAGTGATGCAGTAGGCTCAGGAAGCTGAAAGGAATACCACTCTTCCTATTTCTTATCGTTTTAACTGAGCTAACCAGCCCTAGTGTCAATGAGCTACAATGGTATCTAGTGGAGCAGGTATGGAGGGTGAATTATCTTGTTCCTAATTAAATGTCATTTTTCACTCCTAGCTTAAGTAGGAGGAAGGATGCAGAAACGAGTCAATAACTGGGAGAACACCAACTGTTTTGAGAGAGTTTAGGGGTTTTTTGTGCTAGATGTTACCTGGCACTTCAAATGGAAAGATGATGAAAGCTCTTGTCAGTTTGTGTGCAACTTTACAAACCCAGCAACCGTTTAGTTTAAGGTTCTGAGCTGTCTGTAGCTATAGAGCAAACTGCCCAGAACCTCGAACTAAATGGTTGCTGGGTTTGTAAAGTTGCACACAAACTGACAAGAGCTTTCATCATCTTTGGGGCCAATAAAAGGGCCTCCGTAGCTGCACTCTGCAGTAACATGGCGGATGCTGCAATGATGGGGGAACAGATCTGTTTGTTTTTAAATTGCATTTTTTATTCTTGGCCTTTTCCTACCTCATCTTTCAGGATGCTGGAAAGTATTGGAGTGGTGTCAACAGTGCCAGGCTGGTTCAGACGGTCGAGTAGATTTATTGCTGACCTTTTTACTTATCGAATCTACTTCATGACATTTCCTTGCTGAGAGTCAGCAGATTTCAAATTACAATTAATTAACTATATAAGTAGAGGGATCCAGCACAAATCAGGAAGCCACATCTAATAGGAAAGTGAGTTGCAAGCAATTCATGTATTGTTACTCTTTTTTTTTATTTTAATTTGATCCCATAAAAAGTTCGCTTGCACTTGAAGATTTTGTTTTGTGAATTTTGTCTTCGAGAAAACGTCTGACGAATTTATATTTAAACTAGAAGAATTTGCAAATCTGATTGTGACCCTTGAATGGAATTTTACCAAACATCACCTCCCCATGTCTGTTTTTTTTTGTAAGAATATTTTAGGTTTTTCACTCAAGCTATTCAATTGAAGATGCTTCATAGGGCCCACATAGCACCAGAACGGCTTGCAAAGTTGAAGATAGGAGTGTCCCCAATGTGCCCGAAGTGCAAAATAGAATTCATTGTTTGTGAACATGTCACGAGATTTTCAGGAACTGGGACAGTGTAGCAAATGCCTTGGCAAGGGTCATGGGAACCGAGATTGGGTTGGATCCGATGTCTCTCCTGTTGAGTTTTCCAAAGTTTCCCCCTCTTGATGTACATGGGAAGAAACTGTTTACTATCCTCTCTTTTTGTGCGAGGAAAAACACTTTTTTTTAGTGAGTTGGATATTGGAAAATCTCCCAGGAGTTTGACTGGCTTAGGATAATTATGGAACATATTCCCTGGACTGACTTAGGGATATGATGCACCAAAAAACGGAATTGCTTTAGAGAACATGGCGGCCCATGTCAGTTTTAAGAGAATTTCCCTCCATCGGCTGTTGTGGGTTTTCTTGTGCAAGTCTCCACCCCTCTCCTTGTCAGCTGTGCCCCCCCACCCTTCTGGCACCCTGCTCCTACTATCACGTGCTCAGAGATGGCGGAAGCCTGCAGCACTTTGGGACCTCCAGGCACCATTTTTAAAGCCAGTCATGCACAAGTTGGGAGCTGCCTTTTTTTTAATCCACTGAGTGATGGGAATGATAAAGAAACACTTCTGAAGGCCTGCAGCTGGCATGGTGGCATATTATTCTTAAAACATATCGCTGTTTTACATTTGATGCCTGTCTGATCCCACAGCTGTTGCGATGGGAGTTACGTGAGTCAAACTACACAGGTTCCCTGCCCTTAGTGCCATGCCATCTTCGAATTTGTCTGAGGAATTGCTATATTTTCCTTAATGCCTGGTGTTCACTGTTCAATGTGGGAGTGCCACATACCAGCAATGCATTCAAGCAGGCGAAAACCCTTCACTCAATGGCAGCAGCAACAACAAAGATATTAAACAATAGAAAGTGGTGCACTTACTTCCGGGTTACAGACAGGGAAGCTGTTTGAGCAACAACAGTTTTACAGTCAGTGAGTGATTGTAACACCGTGGCCGCAATGACAATATTCCCCAGTGCAGCTGGCTCTGTTGGTCACTGTTTCGATGTCTCCGTGCGGGAAATATCCGAAACACAACAGGTTCTATCATTTTTGTGAGCAATCGGCATTCACACCACAAAAACAAAGATTTAGGATAGTCTTCCATGGTGGGGAACGAGGAGGGCCCCAACAAGGAGGGCTGTGGAGTGCCTTCACATGTGCCTTTTGATATAAGGCAATTTAATCGAGTGTACACATCACAAACCATGACGAACAAATGGAGGAAAAGCATGAGTGCAGTGGGATTGCTGATGGCTTCTCTTATCCACCCCCACCCCAACACTGTCAAAACCCCACCCTCTCCCCATCCCTCCGAAAAGAATGGCAGCTTTGTGTGTTCGAGCATTTTGGTGAATACATACAATTCAAGATGAGAGGAAATCAGCTCCATGCCCTTGTGTAGCCTCAGGGATTTTGGATTGTATTTGTGAATTGTGACTCCCAGGTCAGAGTTTTGTCACATGTGATTACTTCTGCTTCACAGAGAAGACCCTAATCAGGCTGTAATGGTAAATGTCATGGTCACCATTCCTTGTGGCTAGGATTTGTATCCCACATGGTTGGTCACTGCATGCACCTTGCAAGCATGGTATGTGGAAACATTGGAGGTGACCATTCAGCCCTTCCAGCCCACTCCGCCATTCATCCCAATCATGGCTGATCATCCAACTCAATAGCCTAATCCAGCTTTCTCCCCATAACCTTTGAACCCATTCACTTAAAGTGCTATATCTCACCGCCTCTTGAATACATTGTGTGTTTTGGAATCAACTATTTCCTGTGGTGATGAATTCCAAATGTTCACTACTCTTGGGTGAAGAAATGTCTCCTCATCTCCATCCTAAACAAATCGCCCCAAATCCTCTGGCTCTGAATACACCCACCACTGGGAATATTCTCCCAACATCTGCCCTGTCGAGACCTGTTAGAATTTTATAAGTCTGAGTCCCCCACCCCCACCAAATCATCTGAACTCCATCAAGAGCAAGAGTATCCTTACAGATACCTTCAACCTGAACTGTGTCAATGTCTGATTACTGCAAATATCCCTTGAGCCTCACAAGTAGAGTCCAAATGCTAAAACAGAGCCTATTTTCCCCCTCCCACTCCAAGTGCACTTGCAGCCATTTTCCATTTTGCATATTTATTGTGCATCGGAGGTTAAAGGGCAGCACTGATTGCACTTGGCAGAGTGAGTCTAGTAATGGAGCTCCCTTTGAGCTTAAGCCTTCATGTTCCCTTGTTCCTGGCATGCCCTACTAAGATATCAGCTCGGAGCTTTTGTTATATATCTTAAATTTATGTCTTCATCTCCCGTCGTTATCCACTAGTCCCCTGCCCTGCAACATAGCCATGCCAACCATTATGCTACACTGTTGCTCCCTCCACCCAGTTGCGTGTCAAACCAGGGTGGGAGTGACTGTGTCGCTGATCCCCACCAAACCATTTTCCTCTGCTGTACTATTGTTGCTCATCCTCTGTTGAGTTAGGTCCAGTTATTGTCCCCTCTGCATCCCTGTGTTGCTGCCTCGAATCCCCACAATTAATTTTCCCAACTTGCCCATCACAGTAGCAGCCCCTGACTTAAATCCCTAGATATTCACTGAGCACAAGCCTGATTGTGGCCCAGCACCTGCACCAGTTTTGGAAGGATGGCACTGATTAATGTGACTAGGCCCCTGAACGATTAGATTATATTCCCTACAGTGTGAAAACAGGCTATTTGGCCCATCAAGTCCACAATGACCTTCCAAACAGCATTCTACCCAGACCCACCTCACTACCTGATCCCTGTAACCCTGTGTTTCCCATGGCTAATCCACCTAACCTAAACGTCCCTGGATACTATGGGTGAATTAGAATGGCCATACAGTACAGGACAGACCTTTTTCAGTTCAACCAGTCCATGCCAACCATTATCCCAAACTAAACTAGTCCCACCTGCCTGTGCTTGGCTCATTTCTCTCTAGACATTTCTTATTCAGAAACTTATCCAAATGTCTTTTAAACCTGCATCCAGCATTTCCTCTGGCAGTTCATTCCACACAGTTTAAAAAGGAAATCCCGAGACTTGGTCAACTCCCTCATGGCGACTGGTGGAACTTTAATTCAACTAGTCAAGATTTGTAATTGAAACCTAGTGTCAGTAATGGTACCATGAAATGATCATCAATTGTCGCTAAAAACCAGCTGGTTCCCTAAGAAGGGAATCTGTCATCCTTCCTTGATCTGGTCTACATATGACTAGACCCACAGCCATGCAGTTGAATCTTGCCTGCCCTCTGGAATGACCTAGGAAATTACTTCATTTCTTAGCAGTTGAGGATCGACCCTAAATACTGGCCTCACCAGTGAAGCAAGTATCTCATGGTAGAATTGAAGAAAAACGATAACTGACAGCAGTGTGGCCTACCTCACCTTCTTCATCCAACGTAACCTGAGGGCTCTGATGCTCCTCAACATTCCATCAAAGCTGCCATCTGACAAACAACTCCCAAGGCCTTTCACCTCTGATTCTACTGGAATGTACATTCCACGTGTTAATCACTGGATATCTAGGAATTTCTTCACAATCTGGCTGGTTTCAACCTGTTTCCCCTCGTCCTGCCTTTATGGTTTAGTTTTAGCTTTGGATTGCAGATAAAAATCTGCAGTTCTGATGTGAGTCAAAGATTAACCGTTAGATTAAAGTCAGATAAGTACACATTTTTCATTTCCCCCCTCCAACTGATCTCTGTTAGTGATCAGGCCTCCTGAGAACCATAGTTGTGTTTGACTAAACCCTGTACTCGTAGGGATTTAACCAATAAACAACCAGCTTGAACATTCCTGCCTTGTAGTGATCATCATGTTTCACTTCTTCTGTTTTGCCTAGCACCTGCTGCCAAGTGAACTCTACACTTTGGCTGCTTGTTGCCCATTATGTTTTTCCAGCACGCAGCGTTACAAACCAGTGGAAATTAAAATTTTAGTGCTCCCCTCACCTACATATTTTAATGGTTTTGTTGGTTGCATAGATCATTGCCAGCAGTTGACTGCCACATAAGTATCCCCACATCTGCAATTGATTCTGCTTTTGTAGGCCGCACATGTTGGGGCTGAATGTTAATTTTTTAATGAAATTAAGACTTCAGGTTGTCAACGTCTGTCTTGAATTTAAAAAAAAAACAATTTGTAGTAGCACTGACCTGAGTCAGTCAGAGATGTGCAACACAGGAACAGACCCTTCAGTCCAACTCGAACGGATATCCCAACCCAATCTAGTCCCACCTACCAGCACCCGGCCCATATCCCTCCAACCCCTTCCTATTCGTATACCCATCCAGATGCCTTTCAAATATTGCAACTGTACTAGCCTCCACCACTTCCTCTGGCAGCTCATTCCATACACATACCACCCTCTGCGTGAAAAAGTTGCCCCTTAGGTCTATTTGATATCTTTTCCCCTCTCACCCTAAACCTATGCCCTCTTTTTCTGGACTCCCCCCCCCCCCCCCCCCCCCCCCCCCCCCCCCCCCCCCCCCCCCCACCCCCACCCCCCCCCCCACCCCCACCCCAGGGAAAAGAGTTTGTTTATTTATCCTATCCGTGCACCTCATAATTTTATAAAACTGTATAAGGTCGCCCCTCAGTCTCCGACACTCCAGGGAAAACAGCCCCAGCCTGTTCAACCTCTCCCTATAGCTCAAATTCTCCAATCCTGGCAACATCCTTGTAAATCTTTTCTGAACCCTTTCAAGTTTCACAACATCTTTTCGATAGGAAGGAGACCAGAATTACACACAATATTCCAACAGTGGCCTAGCCAATGTCCTGTACAGCTGCAACATGACCTCCGAACTCCTATACTCAATACTCTGACCAATAAAGGAACCCATAAATAGATCTTGATCCAGTGCAATTGTGTTGTGTACTGCTTTCATTGGGAGTACTGCTTTATTACATGTTTTTTTTGGTAGAAGAAATGAGGTTTTTGGTTTTGATTGGGTTAACATGCTTGTTTGGTTTGTACTGTAGTGTAAAGGAAATCAGTACTTCAAAACAATTTGTCTATCTTGTCTAATTTGGCTTACAGTTTTCACTTGCTGTGGGTATTAAATAGGATGTTTTACATCTGTTGTAAACCATTCCTGACTTGCCAATTTACAAAGTGTGGCTTTTTGTTTTAAAATTACGACTGTTTGGCTCATTTCACTGTGAATGTTAAGCTTGTCAAAGCTAATCTCCACCTTCCAGGTTACCTTCTCCTCACGGAGTGCAGCAGCTTGACTGGTTAGTTGAGCTGTTAAAGGTTGGGTGTGGATTTCAGTCATTGGCAAGAAGCTATACTGGCAAATTCACAACAACATTCCAACCCATGACAGGATGTGGTCAGGATTTGATCATTGACCCTCATTAACAAGCTTCCAGGCAACTTCCAACCCAATCCCATATGAGATGGATTTTTAAAGCCTTACCATGATTGACCTTCACTGCCTGTTGACAGACCTGTTTCATTTGAAGGTATGAGCTAGGAGGTAAAACTCCAGTTAAGGCTGAAAGATATTAATCTGGCTCCAATCTGCATGTTCAAAGAAGGATCTCATTGTGTTTGAGTAGGCTGCTGAGGCTGTGGAATTGGAAATGGCTGGATTTGGATGAGAAAATTGCTAGTGCATTTTAAATCCTTTCTCACCTGGTTTTGACTGACTCAGGCAGGCTTGATATCTTTCCTTTGGTGAGAATATGTATCGGGTATGACCTTGAGATTGAGGTTCAACCCTTCTGCATGGTTCTGGGATTCGAGTCCCTTGGGGTTGATTTGATTGAGATTTAACCCCTCTGCACGGTACTGGGGTTCAAGTCCCTTGGGGTGGGTTGGTTGAGGTTAGAATCCTCTGCGCTGCATTGTGGGCGGGGGGGATGTGTCATTGAGGTTCGAGCTCTCTGCACAGTACTTAGGTTAGAGTTCCCTGGGGGTCGGTGTGATTTGAGGTTGGAGCTCTCTGTGTGGTACTGGGGTTCAAGTCTACTGGGGTGGATTTGGTTGAGTTTAGAGTCCTCTGTGGTATTGGGGATCAAGTCTACTGCATTGGTTTAAGAGTGGTTAGAGTCCTCCGTACTGTGCTGGGATTCAAACTGTATTTAAGTGGGATTCAAGCCCCCATGAGGAGTAAAGTGAGAAAGGGGTTAAAGTCCCCAAATGGTGAAATTTGAGGCTCTGAGTGTCCTTGTTCTGGAGGGAAGAGTGTGGCTTGGATTGTGGCGTCATGTGGTTCGCTGCGAGGGTTTTCTCTTGTTATAATGGTAATTTCAGTGAGAGGATGGAAAAAAAAATGAGAACACTGAAATTAAGATAGTCCTAATACTTGGGTTGAAACTTTCCACTTTCAATGTAAATTGTGTCAAGCTGAGAGTGTTTGATGTTTGAAAATTTTGGTTTGTTAAAATACTGGTTCAGAAACCCTTTTTAAGTGACTTTTTTGTTTTGAATTGAGATCCTGATTAAAACCATGTTTTATGTGCGCTATGTAATGGGGCAGATTTTGTTTTTACATTGAAATTGTACAAGATTGTCGCTCACAAAATTATCAAACTTGTAACCTTAAAACAAATTGAGTGCCTTGAGCCCCTTGTTGATTTGTTTGAAATTCTACTATGCCTGTTTCAAAAGGAACAGTGGTCATGCTTTAACCAGATGAGAGTCTTGTATTATAATATCTTTGCTGCTTTGTTTTTAATGCAGAGTGTTCACAAAAAGAAGAGTGCATTTTGAGTTTGATGTTTTGTTAAGATTTTCTAGAGAATATCAGAACTTGGGGCTGAGCTGTTTAAATTCTGTTAATTATTGTTAAGACTTCATTGTCCCCCTTCATATTGCAAATTCAAAGAATGTTGCATTCTACCAAAATTGCCACTGTAATTTCATCTGTTTTATTTGGGAAGTTTCATTTGGATAAAATATTTTAAATATTTTGTTTCCCACGAATATTTGAGATTTAAATCTGAACTGAAACTGCCTTTTCAGTTGCTAAAGCACAGGAAACATTTTGTTGTTTTCTTGCTGTTCCAGATTTTGGAAATATTTTTCACGATAGGTTTCACATTAGCCAAATATCAACTTGTTAAAAGAAAACAATTGTTGAATAACCCAAATGAGATACCTGAGGATTTTACTTTAGGACCATGGATTGTTGTTTGTAATTGAATTATTTTGGCAGTAGAGTTTAGAAGTTTATGGATTGTATAAAACTTGATAATGTCATAAATAGTGAACATAGTAACAGACAAGAATTCAAAGAACGTTGAAATACGCAGACACAATTTATTGCAGTTAAATGTGTGACTGTCTTCATACTAATCGCAGAAGGTGCAACACCTCCCCCATGCTCACCATCCAAGGCCCCAAACACTTGTACCTCTTTCAATTTGGTCTGTTGCATTTGTTCCTCCCAATGTGGTCTCTACATCGGAGAGACAAAATGCCGACTGGGTGATCGCTTTGTGTACAGACCGAAGGTGCTCAACAGTCAGGTCCCGGACCTTCCCATGTTTGCCACTTCAACACACAATCCTGCTCCCATACCCACATGTCTGTCCTTGGCCTGCTGCAATGTGCCAGTGAAGCTCAACACAACCTGGAGGAACAGCATCTCATCTTCCGATGAGGCATGTTACAGCCTGCCGCTCTCAACATTTGAATTTGACAACTTCAGATGATTATCCCATCTCAACCCCTCTGTTTTCATTCTGCTCTGTAATTTTATTTCATTTATTTTATTTACCTTTTTAAATTTTTTTTTTCACTGTTCTGTACCTCATTTCTCGATTGTCTCTTTCACTCGCTCCCCACTCTCTCATCACCTTTTTCCCCTCCTCTTCCCCCTTTGCTACTCTTCTCCCCTGTTTTCCATTTTGCCTCTGCTTCACCCATCCCCCCACATATTTTGTCACATAGCACTGGCTTCAGTCTTAGTCATTCACAGCTCCTAATCTCCCTATAATCTCTCTATGCACTGTCATTATCACCTCTTTATTGCTACATTTGCTTCTGGAGCCATGACTCACCTTCTCTCAGCCTAGTATAAATACCTCCCATTTTTAAGCTTTGACAAAGGTCAGTTAGACTCAAAACTGCCAGACCTGCTGAGATTTTCCAGCGTTTTCTCTTTTGGTTTCAGATTCCAGCATCCGCAGTAATTTGCTTTTATCCAGGGAAAGAGTTGAGTTCTGAGTTTTGTGAAATGAGAGGTTCAGCTGAGTATGACTCAGATCAGATAAGAACTTACAGTTAACAATGGGGTGCTGGAGGCAAGGGTAATAGGCTAACAAGGTGGAAAAGCATTAATTACGTAGAGCCATTTAACTATATTGGAAACATTCAGTATGTAAGGTCAGTTTAACGAGGTGAAAAGTATTCATTATGTGAAACAAGTTAAGGTTAAGAACACTTATTGTGTAACAACAGATGGTTTAATCTTTACTATTGACACTCGTTGATTGTAATGGTTACCCAGTCAATATGTATGTCGCCGTATCTGGATGCTCCTCCCTGTAAAATGGCTACATAATTCATTAAAAAAACACTCTTCCGGAGAAGATTGAGAACTCATGTCTCTGTGCACATGGGCGATCGTTCTCTCTCCCTGCAGGGCCCGAATAAACATGGAGGAGGTAAAAGTATACTGTGTCTCATAGCATTTCACTTCAACTGAATTGGGGAGGGGGGGGACGTGGAGAACAGGATGACATTGGTATTAACTCTGATCTTCACTTGGTGACCACACAGAGTTGGTGTAAGAGGTCTATAAAATTGTACCTATGGCCCAGCCAAGATTACAATGTTGCTGGTGATTGTGGCCATTTCTATATCTTGTTCTCTGCAAAGTTTACAATACAAGCCAACTTACTATACTGAGCCATTTGCCTTGAATGACCTTTTTTATTTCAATTAATGCAATAATCAGTTACATTTGGATTTAAACTCCAACCTTGCGTTTGTAACTTTTAGCTTTTTATGCATAAAGCTATTTTCCTTTATGAAGATAGGATTTCCCAAAATGAAGCATTAGTTGTCATGGCAATGTAGGAAACAGGAAAGTTAGTTAAGGCACAGAAAGCTTCCACAATTAACAATAAGATGATGAGTAGGCAAGCTGATTATTATATTCCCTTAGGGATAAAAATTGGCCAAAACTCCAGAGGAAGCTTCCTAGACTTTCCAATGATTAGTGCCTCAGGATCACCTGCATTCCACTGGTAGCCTTGGTTCAGAATCCCATCCAAAATGGCCCCTCTCAACAGTGCAGCCAACCCTGAGCAATGAGAGTGACTGGAAATTTTGTGCTCCAAATTAGAGTGGATTGTGAAACGACAACCTCTGGCTCAGCAGTGTGATTGCATCCAGCTGAGCACAACAGTTCACACATTAAAAAGACAGACTGCATCCTTTGCTACCTTAAAGTCATGCTGATTTTGTTTTCCCGGTCTCTCTGGGCTACTGTATAAAACATAGAATAACTCCACCAAACTAATTCTTGGCATGGTGCCATCCCTACAGTCTGATGTAATATGCCTATTTATGGTGTGTGTTTCAGGAAAATATCTACAGCGACAACGTGTTCTGATTTAAAATTGTGAATCACTTCCTGTTCAAACTTTCTCCCCTTTCCCCTAGTACGAAATGAGGGCAGTGAGTTCATTCGAGGGGTGTGTTGTATTTTGTAGATGTATAAAAAGAAAGTCTTCTGTCTCTGCTGCATTCCTGACCCCCTCAGCTGGCTGAAAGAGTTGGAGTATAATATTCGTAACCTGCTGGTAAGGGTAATTATTACACTTTGTGTATTTTTCTACGATACGTCAAAGTGTAGTGATGTGGCAAATAAACCTTGAGGCAACAGTCTCTTTTTAAAGTGTATTTAATATTTTTCTGCCCAAATGATCAATCCACCTGAAGACTGCTGCTCAATGTGCATGGCTGATCTTTTGACTTGTTTGCTACTCTTAGAAAATCCTGTGTATGTAATTTTGTATCTGCTTTTGGACAGCGACAGTCTAAAAACAGTTTAATCTGCAAGTCTTTGGCATAGTGCTTTTACCAATATGCACCAACCTCCATTCACACCGAAATGTTACCGAGTTTGTGGGCACTTCAACAGCGTGTGCTTCAGCATGAATGGAGAGAGGAGTTAGGCTCGTGTCTATACTCCGACTCTGCGTTTGTGTCGTGCCACGAAGAATGGGAGTGGAATGAGTCAGCGATTGACAGCTTTTTTTTAACTTCCTTCCTAGATGAGGGTGGGACCGGTCACCTTCCATTGGGGTTCACTGGAAAGTGGTCACGGCAGGTTTTGAGCATAGGAGCTATTATATGTCCGACTGTGTCCTATCCTGCAATGATCTGGATTGAAGTGATTTACGACACAGTCTGATGTCAGGAGTTTGATGACAGTGATGTGGTCATGCACTAATCTTCCTTGTCGATGTTTCTTTTGTGTTGGGGGGGGTTGGTGGGAGATGTCTTCTCGGCTTTTGCTTGCTTGCTGCCTGTTTTATTGTGTCTACCGTGCTGGATTAATTGTCTAATACCTGAATACTCTGAACTTACGTATCTAGCAAATGCTTGTCTGGCACCTATTACAAGAACACTTTGCCATTTGAGAACAGGAGGGGCCTATTAACCTCTGTAGTACCTGATTCTGTAATAATTATACCTTCTCTGAACGGTTGGTTTTAGAATAGAACACTTTTATTATTAAAGGAAGCACACAGCCTGTACTTTCTGTTGCTATCAAAACTTAAAGCCAGTGTGGCAAATGTAGCTGTAAGATTTAATTGAGAAAAGGAGGGATAATATTTGAAATTGGCCTGTTTCAGCAGAAAGTGAGGTCTGCAGATGCTGGAGATCAGAGCTGAAAATGTGTTGCTGATTAAAGCACAGCAGGTCAGGAATTCCTGATGAAGGGCTCTGGCCCGAAACGTCGAATTACCTGTTCCTTGGATGCTGCCTGACCTGCTGTGCTTTAACCAGCAACACATTTTCAGCTCTGTTTCAGCAGAAGCTTTGGGAATCTGGAATTTTAGGCTTTTTTAGAAATAGAACTGTCTGGGGTTAGGTCATGTCTCTTTTTATTTGTTTTTTACAGTCTGTAGACTGAAATGAGTCCAGTTTTGAGCGCTTGAAAGTGTAATCTGCAGGCTTTGAAAGCAAGTAATTTAATATTCACGATAGGCGTAATGAACAACTGCTTGATCAAGTAGGAATTGAAGCTCAGATTGTGGACGATCTTGAGTGAAGGGTGTGTTCTGATGCAGCTCGTTCAGTGAATCAATGGGATATTTTTTGGTCTGTGAGATTGTGACAGTTGTCAGTGTCAGAGCCTTTTGCTTGCCAATAACAGTGTGTTCTGTTCTTGGATGATTGAGCAGCATGGAACTGGAAACCAGTTTCGGAGAGGGAGGAAAAGAACTCTGCAGACTTTCTCCCAGCCCTAAAGCTGCCTGCTGTCTGCAGTCCAAAACTCACTCGAAACATGAAGGCAATTACTTTTTCTTCAGTAGTTGCTGCAGGCTGTGACTTATTTGAATTAGAGTCAGAGAGTCATAGAGATGTACAGCAGGAAATAGACCCTTCAGTCCAACCCGTCCATGCCGATCGAATATGCCAACCCAATCTAGTCCCACCTCTCAGCACCCAGCCCATATCTCTCCAAACCCTTCCTATTCATATACCCATCCAAATGCCTCTTAAATATTGCCATTGGACCAGCCTCCTCCACATCCTCTGGCAGCTCATTCCATACACGTACCACCTTCTGTGGAAAAAAAGTTGCCCAGTGGGTCTCATATCTTTCCCCTCTCTCGCGTAAACCTATGCCCTCTAGTTCTGGACTCCCCAACTCCAGGGAAAATAATTGCCTATTTATCCCATCCATGCCCCTCATAAAATTGTAAACCTCTATTCGGTCACCCCTCGGCCTCCGATGCTCCAGGGGAAACAGCCCCAGCCTGTTCAGCGTCTTTCTGTAGCTTAGATCCTCCAACCCTGGCCACTTCCTTGTAAATCTTTTCTGAACCCTTTCAAGCTTCACAACATCATCTTTCTGATAGGAAGGAGACCAGAATTGCACGCAATATTACAACAGTGGCCTAACCAATGTCCTGTGCAGCCGCAACATGACCTCCCAACTCTCAATCAAAGTTTTTAATTGAAGCAGCCACTTATGCTGCTTACAAACCAGTGGGAATTTCCAGGGAGGCATGGTGATTGCAGAACATACAGGAGATAAGCACAGCCTCTTGCCAAGGCTCCTTTTATCAAGATCATCTAAACCTAAAAATGCTAGATGTATAAAGGTCATTAAAGTGATGCACTTTGGGAGAAGTGACACGATGAATCACTATAATCTTGATCGTAACCATATACTTTTTGGTTGGCAGCTGGTGACGTTACACACCACATGGACCTCCTTTTTGTTCCTTTATTTGTCTCTTTTGAGCATTTTTTTTTTGTCATATCATCAGTGGGAGCAAGGCAATGAAAAAGCCTGGCATTCACTCATGAGGCATGACACCAAGCATCAAGCCTGCTGTCACACCAGCAACCCACCTCTTCCCCCACCTCCCATTAGACAGATTCAGACATCACCTCAACATCAATCTGTTCACAGCCAAAGACACCATTTGTGAACAAGTGGCCAATAAACTGAAATCTGTACCTCCGACCTGCCTAGCTCCTTTTCCATCTATCCACTCTACCCTCTCCTCCCTGACCTATCACCTTCATCCCCTCCCCCACTCACCCATTGTACACTATGCTACTTTCTCCTCACCCCCACCCTCCTCTAGTTTATCTCTCCACGCTTCAGGCTCACTGCCTTTATTCCTGATGAAGGGCTTTTGCCCGAAACGTCGATTTCGCTGCACTTTGGATGCTGCCTGAATTGCTGTGCTCTTCCAGCACCACTGATCCAGATTCTTATACCTTTTGTCATTTTGTCTTTCTGACCTTCTACCCTATCACAGATCTTTCCTGCTTTTGGCTGCTGCACTTAAAAATAGTTTCATTGCTGTTTGCTCCAACTTTGACAAAAGATCATCTGCAAAAAGCGTTAACTCTGTTTCTGCTGTAGATACTGTCCAATCTGAGTGCCTGCAGTATTGTCTGTTTATTTCAGGCGTTTCCAATGCACTCAGTGCTCATGTATAGTACAAGAGTACTCTTTTGAGCCTTAAAATACTTAAGTGATAGTTTTGACTCATTGGACTAAAGGTCTTTTTCTGTGTTGTAGACGTCTGTGACTCTGACAAGAGTGGCAGTGATTGGGTGCCTATTTGCAAATTCTTGGAAGACGTAATGCCAGCCAAGTATATGAAATAGCTTTCCAAACTCTGAAGTTGAAAGCAAAAGAAGGAAGTCATGCCAAACATTTTATAGGTAACTGATTAGGCTTCACTTGGAAGTATTGTGTGCTGTCCTAATGCCCTTTTAGGGGAAAAAACTGCTGTTCCTATCTGGTTTGGCCTAACTTACCTCCAGACCCACAGCAATGTGGTTGATTCTTAGCTGCCGTCTGGGCAATTAGACCATAAACAGTGGCCTAGCCACCGACACCCACATCTGCCAATGAATAAAATTCTGTGTTCTACAATTCAGGAAGGAAGTTGTGATCTTGAGGATAGAGGAATTTCAGTCACGTAGAAAGATTGAGGAAGCTAAGGTTGTTGTCCTTGAATCAAAAAGTGTGAAGAAGAAAAAGCTGTGGGCTTTTAGTAGGTCAGGTGGAGGGAACCAGGGTTCAGAAAAGATTTCAGAGAATGTTGCTGGGATTGGAGAGTTTGAGCTACAGGGAGAGGCTGAAAAGGCTGGGCTTTTTTTAGCTTAGAGCATCGGAGGTTGAAGGGTGACCTTTTATAGTGGTTTATAAAATCATGAGGGATATGGATAGGATGAATAGCCAAGGTCCTGGAGTCAAACTACAGGATATTGGTTTAGGGTGAGAGGGGAACGATTTAAAAGGGCTCTAAAGGGCAAGTTTCTCTGAGTATGCTGCATGTATAGAATGAGCTGCCAGAGGATGTGGTGGAGGCTGGTACAGTGACAACATTTCAAAGGCATCTGGATGGGTATATGCATAGGATCTAAAACCATTTGCCTTTATATGCCGTACCTGCATACCCACCTCGACCATTTAAAAAGCATCCAGCTGCCTTTTTAAACGTTGCAATCGTACCAACCACCACACTTACTCTGGCAGCTCATTCCATACATGCATCATCCTTTGTGTGAAAAAGTTGCCGCTTATGTCCTTTTTAAATATTTTCCCTCTCTCACCCTAAACCTATGCCATCTAGTTTTCGATTCTCCCAGCCAAGGGAAAAGACCTTGTCTATTACCTTATCCGTGTCCCTCATGGTTTTGTAAACATCTATAATATCACCCCTCATAAATTCTGACTTTTATGCTGATACTCACCAATGTATATAGCGCTTGTAGTTGCCTTGTTGTAATGTATATAGCTAATTATGTACACATTTCCGGTGTGGATTAAGGGCATCTGGCTTTTCAGCTTGCAAAGATTGCATTTTGCTGCAATGATTAAACTTATCAATTACATCAAGACTGTTGAGGCTGGCTGTTGTGTCACAGGAAAAGAAAATAGATTTTATTGATTTTTTTTAATATCAACTTCTAAGAAAACCAAACCGGATGTAACCTTATAACATGATTAAATTACTGTGAGGGCAGCAACTCTCTATATATCATCAACCTCTTAATTATATGTAAAATACATGGAGCACTGTGTACTGATTCTGCATGTTTTTTGAAATACTGGTGTCCTCACTAATTTTTGATGCCTTCATGCAAGTGTGTTAGTCACAAAAACATAAATCTAATGTTTTAACCAGGTTGCAGTGGTCCGGCAGTGTGGCCCCTGTCACATTTAGGGGTGATCACAAGAGTGTGTCGGGTATCCTTTTGTGATCTCTGTAACTCGCTGCAGTTAAGTAACCCTGTAACATTATATCAGTGTGATCGGAGGTACAGATTTCAGTTTATTGGCCACTTGTTCACAAATGCTGTCTTTGGCTGTGAACAGGTTGATGTTGAGGTGATGTCTGAATCTGTCTAATGGGAGGTAGGGGAGAGGTGGGTTGCTAGTGTGACAGCAGGCTTGATGCTTGGTGTCATGCCTCATGAGTGAATGCCAGGCTTTTGCATTGTCATATCATCAGTTGGAGCTCCAGTAGTTTTTTTTACAATGACTTAGAGTGATAGTTAATTGCAAATGCAGCATTGGATTTTGAAGGAGCACCAAAACACAGATCTGCTGCTACTCATAAGCCTGAGCTTGTCCTTCCATCGCTGTATGGTATTATATTACATAAAACATATGCATTCCTCACCTACTGAGTATTTTCTCCTTTAGGCTATAAAATTAGTTTGCATCTTCATTGACTCATTGCTATTCATCCAGGAGATCAGACTTTGACTTTGTTTGTGACACTGCCGTTAGAAATCCCTCAATTATTGTGACTTGGATATGTTCTGTTCATGAGTAATGACTAATTTTTTTGAAAATTTGCATGTAGCAGGAAATTTAAAAAAAGGTATAAGCATGTTGTATTGAGACAATCTGTCCATGTCTTGTTTTCTGCAAGGGCGGATTGTAACTTGTTATCTTTTCTCACGACAAACTGTAGCAGTGAGAGCTCTCTTGACAAAATGCAATATTTCACTGTGGAAGGAAATTTTAAAAATATAATTCTGATTTTAAAACAAAGTTTCCCTTTTCTCACTAACTTAATTTTTTTAAACCAAAATCTTATATAGTATTACCAACTGGAATGTTATTGAAATCCAACCTAGATCAAGGACTTTTTTTTAGCTTAGCTGTATGGGTAGTTCAGGTCTATTATGCATAGTTTGAAATGGCAGTGAAAACTTTACTGTGCATCTTTTGACAGTGCGCTGGCTACTGAAACTGACCATGCAAGATTTTCAACACTGATTTTAAGTTTAATTATTCTGCTAACTCCATATTTCTTCTCTTAGAAGAAAATCAGTTTGTGAGCAGTTAATGGTAAGAACACTATTTTGCATGGTGCTGATTGCACTCAAAATGAGAAGTGGTCAGTCAATGTTGAATTCCATCGCTCAGTTTAGCACTTGGACAGTGTGCAATAAGAAGCAAAGTGCAATAGTGTGAAATATTCAAAAATAGGTGGGAAAGTGCATTTAAATAGTTTACTCTTAAGATGAAGCATTGATGGCCATTTGGTTGGAGACTGTTAAGAATTTTGCAGTGCGGAAGAAGGGAATTCAGCACATCTCCTCTATACTAGCCCTTGATGTTAAATTCTACATTCAGTACCTGTGTTTTCCGAGCCTTTAGTTGCTCATATAATGTAAAGACATCAGAGACCATGTAACCTGTCATTATTATTAATAAGGTAAAAACAAACAAATGTTTTGAGTAAGGTTTAAAATAAAGAAAGATGTGCCATTAGAGATAATTGTAAGACTGCTTGCAAAAACATTAGATGTTCTAAAAGTCATTGTCTTGTTTTTTTTTAAAATGTGTGGAATTCCAAACACAAACTGATCGGCCATAGTAGAGCTCCAGGGCTTAATGGCTTACTTCTGTGACTGGATGTCTGTGATTGGTGGTGTTTAACAAGGATCAGTCCTGGGACCGGGTCTACAATTTGTATAAATGACTTGGATGAAAATGTAGCTGGGCTGATTAATAATTTGCAGACCACACAAAAAATTGAAGTTGTGGATAGTGAGGAAGGTTGTCAAAGACTATGGACAGTTGGAAATTTGGGTGGAGGAATGGCATTTTGGGAGGTTAAACACAAGAGGAAAGTATACAGTAAATGATAGTAGCCTTAAGAGCATTGATGCACAGTGATCTTGGATCCCATAACCCCCTACAAGTGGATTCGCAAGTAGATAAGGTGGTAAAGAAGGCAGACACAAGTTTGCCTTCATTGCTCAGGATTTTGAACAGAAGTTGGCAAGTCATGTTACAACCGTATAAGACTCCAAGCCATATTTAGAGTATTGTGTGCAATTCTGGTTGCTACATCATAGTGAGAATGTGGAGGCTTTGGGGAGGCTGCATAAGCAGTTTGAGAGCGTTGCCTGGATTAGAGTGGATTAGCAATAAGGAAAGTTGGACACACTTGGGCTGTTTTCCCTAAAGTGTTGGAGGCTGAGCAGTGACCTCATAGTGTATGAAATAATGAGAGGCATGGATAGTTAGTCTTTTTCCCAGGGTGAAAATGCCAAATACTAGAGTGCATATGTTTAAGGTGAGAGAGGGAAAGTTTAAATGAGATGTGTGAGGGAAGTTTTTCTTCGAGGGTGGTAGTAGCATCATTGAAGAGAAATTTAGACAGAGACATAATTTTTGAGAAATTTCAACATTCCACTTTTCACCTTCCCACCCTTACACACCCCCCCCCCAAACTGGGACAAAATGTGGTTAGGCCTGAGAGACACATTGATTGGCAGCTCTACATCCTGGGTAACAATTCAAATAGGCAACATAACCTGTACTTGTAAAACATCTTTCAAGTCCTCATAGTTAGCCATGAGGTGCTACTGTGATGCATGGTTTAAATGCTGAGCAATTTGCACACTGCAAAGTCACAGAACTGTGAACGTTTTGTTGTCCCCAATACAGGGGACAGTATTGGTCCAGACACTGGGGGAGTTCCTCTGCTCTTCAAATCATGACATGGGTTTTATATGAAAGGGCAAGTGAGGCCTCCAGTTTAGCATCTCATTAGTTAGATGGCAACTTTAGACAGTATGTCACTGATTTGGTTTAATTTTGATTTGATTTATTGTCATATATACCTAAAGTTTATTTGTGAGCAGGACAGGCAGATCATAGGGTGCTTGAACAGGGTGAGGCCAACAGATTAGTGTACAGGAGGTGTGTGAAGCAAGATCAGAAGGACATGTTGGGTTGTGTGCAGGCGGAGATTTGCTGAAACCTCAGCAATGGGGCTTTATCCAAACTACTATAACTCAGCCAAGTTTCCCACATTAGCTAGCGTTGGCATCTGAGCAAAGCAGAAATACAAAATAAACTTGGTCTATTGTCACAATTATTTTGTTTTGCTTCAGGTTAAAATCCATCCAGAAGGAAAGGAATTCCAAAAGCACTTGAAGTCTCCCTGAAGCTGGACGTGCTGTAAGTAGTCATTAGCTGTTGTGAAAGCAGTAACTAGAAATGGTGTGTAATGTACTGTGTACCTTAGATATCTCATTCTCAGCTGGATTGTCATCACTTGGTGAAGTCAATATGTTTGATCTCCTTCAATAAATATTTTGTAATGTAATGCTGAAGAAACAATTGATTCAACTGAAGGAGCTGTTCCAGTAAATAGTGGAAGTAAGCTATTTTAAATGTCAGTGAGGGAAATGATTCATAGGTTTTTGCAAACACTGTTTCACTGGTCTTTGAGGCATTTAAAGTTTTCAGTGGCAGTACAGCACCTAGACACACCAGTACAAAGTCTGTTTTCTTATGCACTTTCTGTGGTGGTGTTTTTGTTTAAGTTCTTGTGTAAATGGGAGGTAATGGCGATCCTAGTTTTGTTCTGGATTATTGCTTTCTTTCCAGGTTATTGGAGTACTTATTTTGGAATTCATTACACAAACAAAATATGACATGCTTTGCCTTTCTATCTTATATCCATATGAGGTTGAGTAACACGAGGGGAAGTGACAGCATAGTAACAGCTAAATATTTATTCTGTTGCCTGATTTCTATCCCTGTGGTCTGCTTTTTCTTTGGTGCTGAAACTCCAAGATACCAGAATTGCAGTTGTTTTGTGACAAACTGAGCCCCTGCTTCTGCTGCTAGCATTGAGCATGCAGTAAAAGTGTGAACTGCAGCACAGTACAGGCTGCCCTCGATGTTGTGCCACCATTTATCCTACTCTAAGATCAGACTAACCTACATATCCTTCATTGTACTATCTGCCATGTGCCTATCCAAGAGTCACTTAAATGTCCCTAATGTATCTGCCTCGACTACCACCGCTTGCAGTGCATTCCACCCACCCACCATTCTGTGTAAAAAAAACCTACCTCTGCCATCTCCCCAAAACCTTCCTCCAATCACCTTAAAATTATGCCCCTCGTGATAGAGATTTCCAGCATGGGAAAAAGTCCCAGTCTATGCATTCTATCTATGCCTCTCAACATCTTGTACACCTCTATCGAGTCACCTTTTATCCTTCTTCGGCCCTCTGAGAAAAGCCCTCACTCCCTCAACCTTTCTTCATAAGACATGCCCTCCAGTCCAGGCAGCATCCTGGTAAATCTCCTCTGCACCCTCTCTAATACTTCCACATCTTTCCAAAATGAGGTGCCCAGAAATGAACACAATATTCCAAGTGTGGCCCAACTAAGGCTCTGTAGAGCTGCAGCATAATCTCGTGGCTCTTAAACTCACTCCCCCTTCTAATGAAAGCCAACACACTCTACTCCACCTTAACAATCCGATCAACTTGGGTGGCAACTTTTGAAGGATCTGTGGTCATGGACCCCAAGATCCCTCTGTTCCTCCACACTGCCAAGAATCTTGCCTTTATCCTGTATTCTGCATTCAAATTTGACATTTCAAAGTGAATTGCTTCACACTTTTCCGGGTTAAACTCCACCTGCTACTAATCAGCCCAGCTCTGCAACCTGTCAATGTCCCGTTACAACCAACAAAGCCCTCCACACTATCCATAACTCCACCAACCTTCGTGTCATTGGCAAACTTACTAACCCACCCTTCCACTTCCTCATCCAAGTCCTTTATAAAAATCAAAGAGTGGAGATCCCAGAACAGATCCCTGCAGAACACCACTGGTCACCAAGCTCCAGGCTGAATACTTTCCACCTGCTACCACCCTGTTTTCTATGAGCTAACCAATTCTGTATCCAGACAGCCGGATTTCCCTGTATTCCATGTATTCTTATTTTCTGAATGAGCCTTACATGGGAAACCCATCACTGACATAAGACTGAATGGGCTAATTCCCAGGATTATCCCTATTCCCTTTCTTTAACAAGGCAATAACATTTGTCACCCTCCAATCATCTGGCACTACTCCATTAGACAGTAAGGACACTAGGATCATCATCAAAGGCGCAACAATCTCTTCCCTCGCTTCCTGTAGTAACCTTGAGTATATCCCCCATCTGGCCTAGAGGATTTATCTACCCTTGTGTTTTTCAAACTTTTCAGCACATCTTCCTTCCTAACCTCAACCTGTTTTAGCAAATCAGTCTGTTTCATGCTCTCCTCAGAAATGTCAAGATCCTCCTCAGTAGTGAATACTGAAGCAAAGTATTCATTTGAGGACCTCTCCGACGACTTCTTCCCACTCCAGGCACAAGTTCCCTCCAGTAGCCCTGATTGGCCCTACCCTCACACTGGCCATCCTCTTGTTCCTCACATAAATGTACTCTGCCTTAGGGTTTTCCTTAATCCTACCCACTAAAGCTTTTTCATGCCCCCTTTTAGCTCTCCTAAGTCCATTCTTCAGTTCCTCCTGGCTACCTTGTAACCCTCTAAAGCCCTGTCAGATCCTTGCCTCAACTTTAAGTAAGCTTCCTTCTTCCTCTTGACAAGGTATTCCACATCCTTTGTCTCCCAAGGTTCTTTCAACCAACCATCCCTCCTTTGTCTCAGTGCTGGACAGTTTTGTCTCACTATCAGCAGGTGCTTCCTAAACAACCTCCACATTCCAGTTGTGCATTTCCCTGAGAACACTAAACTCCATTTATAATGTGAATGAACTCTGAACAAATTTTTTTAAAGTTGCTTTGGATGACCTCTTACCTCAATCCCTATCCTTTATTTTCCCTAACTTGTAGTACATGTGAGGTTTATCTGATTTTTGTGCTAACCATGTGCATTAAGAAAAGCCACTGACCAACAAAACCAACATTGGCAATTTGATTTGGTATTTTGAGTGAATTTTACCAATATGCTGCAAGCTGGTGAATGCTAAGTATCTGTTGTCTTTCAGCTATATTCTGCTTGTCTAGAGTCCTGATGGTACATTTTCCACATAACCATCATCACTAGTTTCTTAACTGGTAGATTCTTTGTGTTACATTGCTATAAAGCTTTCGCTGATAAATGTGTTGCTTTTATGGGTAGTGAGTATGCTAACTATGTACTAATGTGTCCAATTTTTCTCTTCTCTCTCCCATGCTCAAATTGGTGTCACCTGACCGGTATCTGCTGTTGGCTTTTAAAAACGTCGGTGTAGGCTTTATTGTACTTTTTTCTCCTCTCCCTCCCTTTTTCTCTCTGTCAAACTCGTCACTCTCCAACACTATTTTAACCAAACTGCAGCTCATTTGCCACCTTCTGAGAATCAAGTCACACTCACCAACACCCAAAAGCATAGTTCAGTTGAAAGTGAGAGACCGCCAAACAGATCCTAGAAAATATCCAGTTCCAGTATCTAAAGGGGAGGGACGAAAATCCAAATAATGAAGCTTAAGCAAGAAGTGCATTGCATTTTCTTGCTTCCTATCTACCTGTTGATGTGGCTTTACACAACCCTCACCTTTATCCCATGGTATTTCCTCTCTGATGCAAAGACGAAAAAGGCAATGGCAAAACGAATCAAGGCCAAGCCCACATCCGAAAAACCAGGCAGCCCATTCCGATCTGTGGACCACTTTGACTCCCTTGCCAAAATGGACTTCCCTGGGCTGGACACACTCGATAAACTCTTTGAAGCAGCTGTGAAGAAGTTTCAGAAGCAGAACTGTTTGGGCACAAGAGAGCTGTTGAGTGAGGAGAATGAGGTGCAGGCCAATGGAAAAATATTTAAAAAGGTGAGCAATGTGTTGTGCTGCTGAATACTTGCCGGTAAGATGTATCCATGGTGTGAGAGAGGAGGGTGGTTTCTGCTGTAGCTATGTTTTGTGTGCGTGTACCCAGCCTGAGGTGGGATTTTGACAAACTTGAGGTGTGTCTCTACACAACTTGGTCAGTTCAATTCTTCCTGTCCAACCTCCACATGCTGTTTGAGTGAGTCTCATTATTGGAGCATGTGTAACTGGTAAAGTCACAAAAGACTGCTTTAATCTAAATACTTAAAGCTGATCCTTCCCATTGACTCCGCCCCAATTTCCTCAGGGGTTAAAGGTCTTATAAGTTGCTATAAACATTCCCATGTTTTTAAAAGCAGTAGATTGTACATGTTCATGCCATAGACTTCCATCTGAGGCGTTTTTTGATGACTTCATGGGCCAGGAATGGTTGCCTTAAACATAGGATTTCTGTTTGGCATCAAAAAGGCCTTATACTTCTAAATCTTTAGCAATTTCCCCTCCCATTCTACAAAATGATAATTCTTCAACGTGAAAGAGGAAGGCAATAAAGAATTCTTTTCAACACTAAGATGGAGAACAAAAGCTAATATCCATGAACTCCATATCACTTACCTTCTTTCACCCTTTTCTTTCTCCTCCCTTTTCTACAAAACCCCACCATCCTTCCATGAAGGAAGCTGAAGACCTTTTGCCTGGTCCACCCCGTACAATTCTGGGGAATAGACAATATAACTCAAAAGAATAGAAAGGGAAGAGAATGTAATACTGCTGACCTAACAGATACATATTCACTGTGACTGTGGTCAGGGAGAGGTTTCAGTATTTGGAACTTCCTTGCTTTGATAGAGTGTACATAGAGTACTGTTTCATCAATAGTTATTTTTCACTGCATGAATGTATCAGCAGCTTAAACGGAGATGTAATGGCTTGTCTGTGTGTTTGAAAATGTATGCCATATTTGCCAAGTTTTATGTGAGATTACATTTTCAATGTATCCCTATGTTAAGGCCAGGAGGATGTATGTTTGTTGGCGTTTCCTTGTCTGATTGACAGAAGAATATGCTTTGACTTAACCTGCAGCTAATCCTGGGAGAATATAAATGGCTAAGCTATGAAGAGGTAAATCAGCGTGTAAACCGCTTTGGCAGTGGCCTATCTGCCTTGGGACTGAAGGCAAAAGATATGATTGGCATCTTCTGTGAAACCAGAGCTGAATGGATGATTGCAGCCCAGGCCTGCTTCAAGTACAATTTTCCACGTAAGTATTTTAGCAGTTATCCTACAACATGAGAGAACTGTTGAATCAAGACAATGACACTACTCACTTGGATGAGCTGGGCATTGTGAAGAGGATTTTTACTCCTGCCAAATCTAGTTTGATACCACATTTTCGGAAAATGAAGCAAAGGGCAGATATTGGGTTTAATGGGTTACAAGTGGCACACAAAACTGTACTTAAAAGAGGGGACACGCAGCCCGTAAGAACAAAAAACACACGATAATGGAGATATTGCATTGATTGTTTATCCTGTCCACGGATACAGCCAGAGTTAATGTTTGAGACTGTGACCTTTTAATCAAAACCGGAAAAAGGCATGTAACGGGTTGAAGCCACTGGAAAGTGGGAAAAAGAACAAAAGGGCAGATCTGTGATGAGTTTGGAGGGATTAAGTGCTGAAAGAATTAGTGCAGGGCCAAAGGAAGTGGCAGTGGAACTAGCAAAGAAACAGGAGATATGACTTGGGAACATATGGATGTTAGACTGATGAACAGCTGCTTCTGAAAGCAAAAATGAGCGAAAGCTGCCAAACAAAATGAAGCATAATAGGAATAGAGGTTACAGTCTGATATTGTTCAATTTACTGTTGAGTCCAGAAGGCTATCAGGACCCCAATGAAAAGACGAGGTGCGAGCATGGAATTTCATTGAAATACTGCAGCAGGCTGAGGACAGAGCAGTCACTTTGAGAACAAGAAGTATTGAGAGATTGCCAGTGATGCTTGTGTCCTTTGAATAGATGATCTGAAAAAAAAAATCCATACATGTCTGCCTCCCAGTTGTGCTGCTGTGGAAAAATACAGGATAAAAGCAGTAAGTTTTGTTATGTGGAGGAATAACTGGAAACCTTTTCTCTGAACTGCATTTGTAGTTCTGACCTGGGTTCAGGGATTGGTCTTGGAACTGACTATAGGGCCAAGCAGGGGAGAAAGTATTTGGATGTGCCTTTGCCTCCAAACGGAAGGCAATCTTAAATATTCTCAAAAGAAATGCAACTGAAAGATTAATGATGGATGATGAGTTGGAAACAATCATGAATTTGGATAATCAGAATTCTCATGTAACGTTATGGAGAAAGAACTTTTGTTTGTTATTTGTGACCTCTATCTTTACAGCCACAAAGAATAACTTAGAGTGAAACTTGCAGTAGGAATTATTGTAAGCTATGACTGAAAGAAACATAACAGATATGAAGAGGTTAATCAATTGTAACTGTGGAGTGAACATCATTAACCCAACATATGAGCTTGGAAAGTGCTACAATTCTGTGTTAGCTATCTGACATGTGGTCTTTAACGTATTCTAGTTATTAATGTATTTTTGTTCAGTTAATCCTGTTTATTCTCCACAAACACTCATGTGTAAAGCCACACAGCTTTCTTTTATTTTAAAAAAAAGCACAACTTTTTCCATAAACACATTTTTTTCCAGTGGATGATGTTGGCAACATTTAACTTGTTAGAAGCCAAAGAATAGTTCTGAGATTTCCCTAAAGAGATCCCAACAGTAACACTCATCTTTCTGAACAAAATGATGGTCATTTCTGGAAATAAGCACACAGTGTCTGTGCATCTTAGGAAGCTGCGTAACGAGAGTGGGTGAGTCATTATAGAGTGTGGGAAGTGCGTACCTATTTGCCAAGTGGATCAGATGTTTTTGGAACATGTAGCAATTGTTCTTCCCATTTTTTTTAAAAAAAAAATGTACAACTTGCAACATTTCCATGGTGTCGTAAGTTTGAAAAGGAGGGAGGGATAGTGTAGTTGGTTTCATAGCTTCTGACCTCACACCATTCACCCCCCCTCCCCCAACTTCTGATTTGTTTCTGATTCCTCTCATTTTCACATCTTTCCTGCCCCCACATGCTTCAAAACTAATGTGTTTAGGAAGATGGATTGGGAGGAACCCAGCTTCATTGCGTTCCCCCTTGCACAAAAATAACCTTGTTACTTCCTGCTGGTCCTTGGGCAGAGATGATGTGTTAGATTAGATAGCAAGACTCGTCAAAACCTTACCAAAGAAATTGTACTCTAATGCGGAGTTCGAACTTTTGAGAAGAGCGGAAATCAACAAAACAGAAAAACAATCTGGAAGTGAATGGCATTTTAGGGTTTAAATATTTTCCAGCTCATGTCACCACTTTAACAACTCAGCCTTACGTTTTAGTCCCACCCATCCCTCAATTAATGACGCCTGCTGAATGTTTACTTCCTCCTGCTGTTGTGCTTGTCAGTCCCTAGTTTGAAGATCAGCATTTTAAACAGTCTTCTGCACAGTCATTCACCTTGCGGTTTGTTTTTTCTGCAATAACTATGTTAACACTGGTTTTAAATAAAGCTTGTATTTTTTTTTAAAAAAAGCACACTCTGGCCATGACTGAAACTCCACAGCAACTCTGATTGATTTTGTTTGACTTCACATTTCTCTCCGTGATTAGGAGTGCACTTAAATCTGCATTTAGAGCTGGTGTTGGTGAAAAGGGGCAGGTTGTTTGGTTCCGTAGTTCAACCAGAAAAATTAAAGTTTCATGTTAAAATTCTGGGGTGAAATTAAAGCTTAATTTTTCAGGTCTTTTTCACTTTCCTGTAGCACCCTCTGAAAATACAGAAATGGTCCATTCGGATGAGAGTTATAGCAAGCCTAGTCACCCATATAAGATAATGGGAATGCAGCACATCAAAATAAATGGGGGTGCGGTTTACTTTACATGGCTCACTTTAGCTTGTGAGAACAGATTTCTGCCATATGTGTCATACATGACGTAGTTAACGGGCATTATTTGTAAAATGTTTGTTTTTGAAAGCTTCTGTCAAGTTGCTGTACCCAATGATTGTTGCAGTGGCATGTATCAACCTACAAGTGGCGTCGCCATTTCTCCCTCTTGTCAGTTATTGTCTGCCTGTGAAAACTAACATGTAGGGTCTTTATGTCTTGCTTGTAAGCAGCTTTGAGGCAAAGCTTTGGTATTGAATATTGGATCATCTCCGATCCTGCAAACGTGCCTCAGCTTGTCAAATTGCCTCTGCCTGATGAGTGCCAACATACCTGGGGAAACTTGCCCTCTTAAGGATGACCATGTTCATGATTTTGCCCATGAAATGCCTGGCATAATTTGCATGCAGCAGTGTTGGATGTGAGATCTCATGGAACATTACCCCCCCCTCACTAGGAATGAGTATGGCCAGGAATAAAAATGACTATGAAAATATTACTCAAATAAATTCAATAATTGGGATAAAATTAAGCTCTCCACTGAAGGATTTTAAAAGTTTGATTTGTGTGCCTGTTGAGAGAATTACTATCTTGGCTGGAATGACTTGGGCCACTCAGCTGACCATCCTTGTACTCGATATCAATGAGACCAAGGTCTAGCTTTGGTTATTATACATATTTCATTCTGTAGCCCATTTTTGTGGCTCTTCTCTGCTACTTCTAGGAACATGACCAGGCCATTTTAGATGGCAGCTAAATAATTACATCGGGACAGAATGACTTCACTTGATATACCATCCAATCGTCATTTGAGCTTTTTTTTAAAAACTCCATTCACACTCACCAGATACTGTCACAACATTTTGGAAGATCGATTTTCTAAAATTCCTAAATTCCTTTGTTGTTCAGTCCTCTGGTCTTGGCTTCCAATAATCTTACAACCTTAAGTGTATGGCTTAAGGTTGAGCTACCACAGTGCTCTGGATCATAGTGTGTCTCGGTATGCAATAGGATTGAGATATGTGCAATTGTTTGGCAAAAGCTGAACCAAGTGTTAGAAAATTTTAAATCTCTGGTGCCCAACAGATGCTTCCAATTAAATGAAATTAATGTGTTTAGATTAATTTGAAGCAAATCACTAGAAATAAACAATGAATCCTGGCCTTTATCTCCAGAAACGGGCTGCAGTTCATTTGAAAGAATGCATTTGGGCTTAGTTCATTCTTTCAGTTTGAGCATGTCTTGCAATCATTCCTTTCACTCTTCATTAATCAAATTCTTCTGAACAAAATTTAACATTCCAATTTCACCTTTCACTATTCCTACTTTCCCAACATTCCCAAATTAGAACAGAATGAACTTTAAATTTAAACAGCACCTTTTGTATTCTATAGCCACTTTGCACTGAATTGCTTTTGACATTTACTTAAAACAAATTTGCATACATCTAAGTCACATGATCTAGGAGACCAGTTGATCAGTTGATGTGTTTTGATTGCAAGATAAGCCGTTGCCCATGATACCATAGATAAGATAATTTGCCTGCTGTTCTTCAATTAGGGAAATTAGATCTTTTTGTAACTCTGAACTTAATGCTGAATCCGAAAAGTGATGCCCCGCTAAATGCAGTGGAATCTGTCTAGATAATGTGTGAAGGCCTGAGATGGAGCTTGATCCACTGACGCTCTTCTTCACTAAAATGGACTAAAAAAATTATTCAAAAATGTGAAATATGTATTTAACTTACTGTTACCCTTTGTCATGTACTATGTACATGGAAATAGTGACCCAGCTAGCTCCGAGCTATTTCGAGAGTAAGTAGAATGCTTGACATTCCTATTTTTTTTTGACTTTTTCCTTTTTTTTTGCAAGTCCTTCACACACACTGATCCAGCTCCCTCAGAGTCAGGTCTCAGACTGAACAGGATAACACTCCTGTTCTTCTTTTTTTCTTCTTTTTTATTCCTCATACTATCACCTAACTGCAGTAGTGCTTGTTTTTTCCCCAGCACCCATGTTGTGTGTCTGCAGGTGTGAGACACAGTGAAGACATTCCTATTTATATCAATTAGCCAGGACTCTGATTGGACCAGGTTAACAGCCCAAATCAGAGGACTCCTATACTTGGTTGACCTTGTTCCAATCACTCCAACCTTCCGTCTAAGTCCTGGGTTGTAGACCTGTTCTTTATCCTGTAGCTTTTCCTGGGACTTTCTATTTTGCCATTTACAAAGTAATGCCAATTTTAAATGAATTTTGATCCCACTACATGCTGTGGAGGTTGCATCCATTACAATCCCATGTGTAACTTGATTATTTTCCTTCCCTCCTCTCAGTTGTAACAATTTATGCCACCCTTGGAGAAGATGCTGTCGCTTATGGACTAAATGAATCCGAGGTAACGCATCTCATCACTAGTGTGGAACTCCTTGATACCAAGTTGAAGGTGAGCTTTGAAGATTCTGTATGGCCCGTAATCCTTAGTTAGAGCTTTTGTATGTGTGGAAATACGAAGGACTTGGAAAATTAGGAATCCACCATACACACATTCAGTCTTGATCTTTTGTTGTGGGCCAAGTTTGAAAATCCTTGAGCAATGCTTTTCCCCATTGCTTTGCTTCATCTAACCTTTCACAATTAAAGAAAATCATTTCTTTATCTTGCATTTCTCCTGAATGTTAGTGTGAGGAACATTGTGAAACCTACCTGGAAAAGTAGTGTGTTCTAGTACAGCAGCATTTAGTGTTTCAACATAAATAGATATGTTTTGTTTTTGATTCTCTTCTGTATTCAATATTCAGATTCTTTTTATAGATGATAATGCATTCTACATTTGAATTCTAAATTTGACTGACCAAATTATCAAGGTTATAAAAAGAATTTAATTTCCAGTCATATTGACACTGACATAATCATTGGAATATCCCGAGAAGAGCTTACAAGTTTAATATTAGTGAAAAGTCGTGTGACGGTCCTATCAGTAGCATGCAAATCTACTTGCAAGCTATTTCTGCCAAGCTGGTCTGGGTTAAAGATTAGTTTTACAGCAACATCGGTTGTAAACGTTTCAAGCACTTCAAAAACAAGTCAATGGTCTCACTTTTTTTTCTTCTACACTTCACATTTGATTAAGTTCGACCCCCACAGTCTCATGAATATGTAAAGTACATTGTGTTACCAGGGAGGACAGAAATAATTGAACTGGTTAAAAATAAAGTTGAAAGGACATGATCACAACCTAAAAGGGATGGAGGCTTTCATAAGCACACAAGGAATGAAAGATTAACTAGGTCAATTATGTCCGTAGTGTTAGGTAAAGGGGTAAATGTAGGGGTATGGGTGGGTTGCGCTTCGGCGGGTCGGTGTGAACTTGTTGGGCCGAAGGGCCTGTTTCCACACTAAGTAATCTAATCTTTTAAAAAAAACACTCAGATGAAGATGATGGCCGCACGGTGGCACAGTGGTTAGCACTGCTGCCTCACAGCGCCTGGAGACCCGGGTTCAATTCCCGACTCAGGCGACTGACTGTGTGGAGTTTGCACGTTCTCCCCGTGTCTGCGTGGGGTTTCCTCCGGGTGCTCCGGTTTCCTCCCACAGTCCAAAGATGTGCGGGTCAGGTGAATTGGCCATTCTAAATTGCCCATAGTGGTAAGGGGTAAGGGATAATGTAGGGGTATGGGTGGGTTGCGCTTCGGCGGGTCGGTGTGGACTTGTTGGGCCGAACGGCCTGTTTCCACACTGTAAGTAATCTAATTCTAAAGGCATATTTTGCAATTTTTTGCCAAGAATGCTGGGCATGAGGGATTGGAAGGTGACAATGGTGTACCTGGTGCATAGTAAAGTCACCGTAGTATTGCCCGACCATAGGGTTGCCCTTCCTCATTAGGGAGTGATGACTGGTGGTAGTTTAACCCGAGGGTCACTGTGCTTTGGGTGAGGGGCGAGGTTGGGAAGGAGAGAATTGAACCTGCGCTGTTACCATCAACCTGCCTCGCAAATCATCTGTTCAGCTAAACTGACCTCCAATTGATAGATATCTATAAGAGAAGAAATTTGGTTCTGAAATCTTAATTGGGTTTTTGGTGGAACTAACTAAATTCTGAACCCTCTAGTCGATGGAAAGAAGTCCAAGAGGATTGCAGAGGTTTGAATTTCTTCAGTATTCCTAAACTACATGCATTGAGCTACAGGACTGGCGAGTAATAAGTGAAGTACCTCTATTTAAGAAGATGGAGTATTATAAACTGGTTCAATGTAGAAAGTTAGTGTGGTAACACATCTGTCGAATCCATAATTTGGGACATGTCAGCAATAAGGAGTTAAGAATTTCTCTTTAATCAAGGGCAACCAGTATTTTTGTTTAAAAACTTTGTTTTTGAAAAATGCTTTATTGGAAAAGTGAAAGTTTGGCTCATTACAGAATGCACTTAGTGTGCCTATAGATTTCCTGAAGGCAGTCATTCAGATGGCTCAGGATTTGTGATGTTAACTGAAATGCAGCAATAAAATAGGATATCGATGGATGGCTAGACACGAAAGCACAAGGTTGGATTAATTGGCTTCTGCTCAGACTAGGCTTGAAGCAGCATCTTAGTTTCGCCAACTGCAGCAAGTATATGGCTTGCCAAAGTATTAGAAGGACTGGGGAAGATTGAAAGACACAGATTGGAAGGGTAAGTAAAGAAGTAGTCAGTGCAGTATTGAGATGTGATGAGTGATATTGTTGCTGGAATAGTAATCTTCGAGGAGAAAGTGAGATTTGCAGATGCTGGAGTATCAGAGCTGAAAATGTGTTGCTGGAAAAGCGCAGCAGGTCAGGCAGCATCCAAGGAACAGGAAACTCGACGTTTCGGGCATAAACCCTTCATCAGGAATGGATTCCTGATGAAGGGCTTATGCCCGAAACATCGAGTTTCCTGTTCCTTGGATGCTGCCTGATCTGCTGCGCTTTTCCAGCAACACATTTTCAGCTCTGCTGGACTAGTAATGCAGAGATTCTGGTATGTGGTAGAATTTCAGTTAAATAAAAAAAAAATCTGAAATAATTGTCAATGATACCATTGTTGATTGTTTTTTTTTAAAATAAAACCCAGCTGGTTGACTAATATCTAATGAAAATGGCCATCCTTATCGCACCATCATGTGACTCCAGACCCAAATCAATATGGTTGACTTGTAACTAAAATGGCTGACTCTGAAGTAGCCTAGCAATTTACAGGCAATTAGGGATGGGCAACAAATGCTGCCCAAGCCCGCAATGCCCACACTCCATTAATGAATGAATAATAAGCACGAGCTTGAGATAATGTATTTTGGAATATGGCAGGTCGAAACAAGGGAATAGAGAACTAGATACATGATGGGCATAGAAAGGTATGGATGAATAGAGATCTGCAAGAGTCAAAGAGTTACCTTGGTTTAAGTCACAGTTTGAGGACAGTTTTGATTCTTTAGAATAATGCAAGGGTGGGAAAATATAGTTAGAAGTATATGGGAAATACTGAGACTGAAGAGATTTTAAATAAGGTTTTGTTTAAAGAGATTATGAAGGCTTTTGATTGAATAGGGAAAAGACCGTTTTTTTCATATGGAAGTAGTTAGTGACGAGCTCAATTTAAAATCCATAACGAGGTGAGAGGAGTTCGAGAAATTCCTTCACGCGATGTTGAGGAAAATCAAGTACAGTATTTTGCTAAATGGGATGAGTAAGGCATTTTCTAATGGGCAAATTGGACATGTAATTCAAGTGGAGGATGGAGAGAGCAGTAAAAGGTTTAGTTTTGAATTGCTCAAACCACGAATTAGCAAGGCATTACTGATCAAATGACCACTTTGTGCTGTAAACATTTGGGCTGCGTATGGGGAATAAACCAAAGATCTGTGGATGCTGGAAACTTGAAACAAGAACAGAACATAGTGAGGTGGATTCTGAAGAAGTGTCACTGGACCCAAAACGTTGACTCTTTCTTTTTGCAGATGCTGACAGACCTGCTGAGTTTCTCCAACGATGGTTGTGCATGATTTGATATCAATGTGTAAAACATACAGCTTGGAAATCCTATCCTATTTTGCACCTCCGTCATCCTTCTTTTCACGCTTTTATACTTTATTTTGACAGAAAGTGCTGCCGAAACTTCAGAAACTGAAGCATGTCATTTATGTGGACAAGAAAGCCATCAATGCTTCGGAATACTCTGAAGTTCTCCAGGTCCACAGTATGGCTTCTGTGGAAGAACTTGGAGCCAAACCTGGGAACTGTACGTATGTAGGCAATTTCTCTTGCCATCACTGCATGTGGCAATTCTTTGAGTAATTAATTGTTGCTCGTTTTTCACTTACCCATTTTAAAACTCTCATTCTTTTTAAGATCCTCGGTATCTCTCTCTAATATTATTGTCTGTAACATCTGTCAGCTGCATGCTTGACTATCTCCAACATTTTTATTGCCTTGCTATTGGCAGTTGTGCCTTCAGCAGGGTAAAACCCCAAATCCCTCCCTAAGTCTCTCCACATCTCTCTCTCTCTTTTTGTCCCGTTGAAACACCACTTTAAACTTACATCTTTGATCAAGCTTTCGTTCACCTGTTCCAATATATCCCTCTATAATTCAGAGTTCAGTTTTATTTGAAAAAAAGCTTCTGTGAAGTATCTTAGGATGTTAATAGAAATGTAGTTTGGTGACATTATTGTGAATGAAATGGTCCATTAGTTTCTCTTTTTCAGCAATTTCTAAGTCTGCATAGATCTGATTTGAAAGTGTCTGATTTGAGAAAATTGGGGTTGTGACTAATAATTAACCCTCGCCCAGTTACATAGAATCCCTACAGTGTGGAAGGAGGCCCATCGAGTCCACACCAAACCTCCGAAGAGTATCCCACCAAGACCCACCTAGCATCACCTTGCCGAATGCCCTGTGAGCAATTTAGCTTGGCCAGTCCACCTAACCTGCACATCTTTGAACTGTGGGAGGAAACAGGAGTACTCCAATGAAACCCACACAAACACAGGGAGAATGTGTAAATACCACACAGATAGTCGTTGGAGACCGTAATTAAACCTGAGACCCTGGCATTGTGAGGCAGCAGTGCTAACCACTCAGCAACCATGCCACCCAGATGAACAAACATATCTTTCATGCAACCAGTTGAACAACTGTTCAAGAATTTTTGTATTAAATATATTTTTCATTATTTTAAGTAACTCCAATAGCTCTTCTGTTGGACTTTCTTTGCCATAGAATCTGTTTCCATCAGATCAGGATATATTTAGAGTTATCCCAACGTCAATTTCACAGTGCACCGACTAAAATCAGGCTTGTACTTGATAGTTTTTCTCTCTCCCTTCTTCCCTTCTGCCTTTTATAGCGCACAAAATCATTCTTACATTTCAGTTTCTAAGCTGGCCCTGTCCATCAGCCCTCCATGCTGTGGGGACCAACATTCCCTTGTGCTAATGTTTGCACCACAGAGTGACGGTCCATTATAGTTCGAACAAAGCATAGTTCCGAGCAGTATCCATTTCTAACCAATGTTGCTTCTGTAACATTGCAATACAAATAATCTTGAAATCAGATTTTTTAAAAAAAATTCACTCATGGGATTTGGGCATTATTGTCTGGGCCAGCACTTAACACCCATCCCTGGATGCCCTCAAGAAGGTGATGGTGAACTGTCGGAACCCCTGCGGGTGTTAGGGGAAGGGGGGAGATAGTTGGCAGCTGGTGGTGTTTCCACATATCTGTTACCCTTGACCTTCTAGATGGAAGTGGTCTGAGGAACTTCGGTGAATTTCTGCAGTGCATCTTGTAGATAGTACACACTGCTGCTACTGAACATTGGTGGAAGGACTGGATGCTTGTGGACAGTAAAGCATGCTGCTTTTTCTTGGATGTTGTCAGGCTTCCTGAGTGTTATTGGAGCTGTATTTATCTAGGCAAATGGGCAATATTCCATCACACTCTTGATTTGTTCCTTGTAGATGGTGGACAGGCTTTGAAGAATAGCAAGGTGAGTTGCTCACCACAGTATTCCTAATGTTCGGCCTACTCTATTAGCCACTGTTTGGTGAGTCCAGTTGAGTTTCTAATCAATGGTAACCCCAAGGATGTTTGTTTGAGGGCGGCACGGTGGCACAGTGGTTAGCACTGCTGCCTCACAGCACCTGAGACCCGGGTTCAATTCCCGACTCAGGCGACTGACTGTGTGGAGTTTGCACGTTCTCCCCGTGTCTGCGTGGGTTTCCTCCGGGTGCTCCGGTTTCCTCCCACAGTCACAAAGATGTGCGGGTCAGGTGAATTGGCCAAGTTAAATTGCCCATAGTGTTAGGTAAGGGGTAAATGTAGGGGTATGGGTAGGTTGCGCTTCGGTGGGTCGGTGTGGACTTGTTGGGCCGAAGGGCCTGTTTCCACACTGTAAGTCTAATCAAAATAACAGCATTGAATGTCAAGGGATGGTGGTTAGATTGCCCCTTTTGGAGTTTGTCATTGCCTGGCATTTGTATGGTATGGCTATTACTTGTCAGTCCAAGCCTGGATATTGTCCTGATCTTGTTCGATTTGAACATGGACTGCTTCAGAATCTGAGAAGTCATGACTGGTGCTAAACATTATACAATAATCAGTGAGCATCCCCACTTCTGAGCTTATGATGTAGGGAAGGTCATTGAAGCAGCTGAAGATTGTTGGTCCTAGGACACTACCCTGAGGAACTCCTGCAGAGATGTCCTAGAGTGGAGATGACTGACCTCTGACAACCACTCCAACCAGTGATGAGTTTACCCCCTGACTCTCATTTGATTGCACTTTTGCCAGAGCTCCTTGATGGCAAACTCAGAATGCAGCCTTGATGTCAAGGGCTGTCACTGTCACCATCCTTCTGGAATTTTGTTTTGTCCATGTTTGAACCAAGGCTGTAATGAGACCAGGAGCTGTGTGGTCCTGGCAGAATCCAAACTGGGTGTCACTGAATAGGTTATTGCTGAGATGGCACTGTTGATGGTTCCTTCCCTTACTTTGATGATTAAGAGTAGGCTGGGGCGTAAATTAGCCGGGTTAGATTTGTCCTGCTTTTTATGTACCAGATACTCCTGGGCAATTTTCCCCATTCACACCTAGAAAAGATTCAGCAAATTCCTGAGATGCTAATTTGCCCAGAGGGTGTTTGGATATCGGAACATATTATCTGGAGCAACAGCTGGTGCATATTAGCAATAATGCAATTTGAGGGAAGGTAGATAAGCACTTCGGGAAAAGGAGAGTTTGAAGATACATTGGTAGGATGTGATAAAGGAATAGAAGGGGGCCCGAATGGGCCAGCTGAACTGAACAGTCTGTTTCTTTCAGTAGAAGTCTGTAAATCTAAAGAATAGAGCCACTCTGGCTTAGTGCAAAGGTTTTTTTTAAATATAATGCAACCTTCTGAGGAAAGCAGGAAATGCGTGTGTCATTAGCAGATCTTGAGCATGCACACAACTTACCTTGGTAAACCCCTCTAGCTCCTGGTCTAGTGCTCTACTCATTCACCCTAATATTCCAAACGTCAGTGTTCTGACTTGGCGCTGGCACTTTAAAATCCCATCTGTCCATCTCTTGGCACTTTCAACATGCCACTTACAGACTTCGAACAGTATTTCAAAAGACTTCAATATCCTCTTTCTGCAATTTCCCTGTCCCTCTCCATGCACCATTCCTTTCCCATTGCTTTCACATTCTAGACAGGCCCGTCCGCACAAGATGATTCAAACCAGGCTTTCTCCCCGCACCTGCATAATTGTTTTACACAGCGATCTGTCACCTGCAGCTTCTTCTGGATCATGGTCTTAAACTAAATTCAATGTAAGTCCAAGGAAACCTCGAATAGTCAGGGCGTTGCTTTAGTTGCCAATCCTACTGAAATCCCAGCTCATCCTAAATGTATATCTAAATGCTCCTGTAATGTCAATCATTGCTACTAGTTGAAGTCACTGAGTTGTATATTCTGAGGCATTAAACAGCCTATTCTTTAACTGTGTACACATTTAAAGCTAAGCAATGTAATCATGTGGAGGTTATTTCATCTTGATATGGAAATTCTATTGTATAACGCTGATTATGGTGTCTCCTACGCAGTAAACATAACTCCATCCAGACCTGTTCCCTCGGACTTGGCTGTGGTGATGTACACAAGTGGATCTACAGGTCATCCAAAAGGAGTGATGATGGTGCACAGTAACTTGATAGCGGGTATGACTGGCCAGTGTCAGAGGATACCTGAGCTGGGGTAAGTGGTAAGCTTCCTGTAACGGGTGTCACCTAATTTTCAGAGATATCCTGCTTGATGAGTGAAGGACAGTCAGTCTCTCCTGGCAAGCTGGTACTATTTAAACAGGCAATTTCGATCTTTCTCCTTTTCAGTTTCTTAAAAAAGAAAACTTCACCTACCACTGAAGAGTAAGTTCAGGTTATTGGAAAGGGCAAGTGGGTTTGAATGTCTACTGAAAGCAACAAATGCTGGAGATCACATCGGGTCAGACATCCATGGAGGGAGAGCTCAGGCTAATGTTTGAGTCTAGATGACTTTTTTTCCCATTTTGTTGTTTTCAGTACAAATTCCAGCATCAAGGGCAAAGACCAAGGCACCACATGGTGAGATCAGTGCAGGAGAGAGTAAAAGAAACCTGCACTGCTCCCTGACACAGCAGTGAACCCACACAGTTACTGCCTTTGCTGTTTAAATTCATGTGTCGCTGGACATCGGGATGTGTCTGGGAAAATTAACAAACGGTGAAATTCACAACGGATCTTAGAGGAACCTGTTTGGGGCAAGTCACAGCATAGAAACAGATAAATGAATAGTTTTAAGTGTGGCCTTACAAAGTCTGCAGTAGTGAGTGTAGTGGGTTCTTTCTTGATTATAATTAAATGAGATATGTCTTTTGTTTAAATTTTAAAATATACGGCATAAGCATTGTTAGACTGGAGCAGTGTTTTGCAGAGGATTAAGACAGTGCTATTTTCTGGGTGTGTAGGTTGGAAGAAGCAGAAATGGTCTTTAGTAGAGTGATTTTTGTTTTTGTCGGACGTGGGAGTTTAGGAAGAGTTTACATGTTACTGAGGATTATATCTGCAATAAATGCCGTTGCGGATTCTATCTGATCGAATGGATCTGTTGGAGAAACAGTTAGAGATAATGAGGAATTTACAAGAGCAAGGGAATGTAATGGATGGCAGTTATAGGAAAGGAGAAAAGTTGCAGATACAGGTCACATAGATGGGTTAACTCCAGAAAAGGTAAGGGGGTAAGCAGGTAGTGCAGGAGTCTTCTGTGGCTCTCCCCATTTCAAACAAGTATGCTGTTTGGAAAATGTAGGGGTTGATGGATTCTCAGGGGAGCGTAGCATGAACAGGCAGGTTCTGGTATCGAGACTGGCCCTATGCAATGAGGGGTACGTTGGGTTCCAAGAGATTAATTGTGTTAGGGGACTCTCTAGTCCGAGGCACAGACCAACATTCTGTGGCCAGAGGCGAAAAATCAGAATGGTGTGTTGCTTCTCTGGTGCCAGGATCAAGGATGTCTCAGAGAAGGTGCAGAATGCTCTTAAGGGGGAGAGTGACCAGCAGGACTAAAAATTGTACACATTGCAACCAACGATCTAGGAAGGGAAAAGAATGAGATTTTGAAGAGAGCATATAGAGAGTTAGGCAAGGATTTAAAAAGGACGTCCTTGAGGGTAGTCATATCTGGATTACTCCTTGTGCTGCGAGCTAGTGAGGGCAGGAATAGGAGGATAGAGCAGATGAATGCATGGCTGAAAAGCTGGTGTATGGGTGAAGGATTCACATATTTGGATCATTGGAATCTCTCTTGGGGTAGCAGTGACCTGTACAAGGAGGACGGATTGCACTTGAATTGCAAAGGGACTGGCAGGGAGATTTGCTGGAGCTGCTTGGGAGGATTTAAACTAGTAAGGTGGGGGGTGGGACCCAGGGAGATAGTGAGGAAAGAGATCAAACTGAGACGAGTATAGTTGGGGAAAGGAGCAAGTCAAACAGTCAGGGCAGGCAGGGACAAGGTAGGACTGATAAATTAAACTGCATTTATTTCAATGCAAGAGGCCTAACAGGGAAGACAGATGAACTCAGGGCATGGTTAGGAACATGGGATTGGGATTTCATAGCAATTACAGAAACACATGGCTCAGGGATGGACAGGACTGGCAGCTGAATGTTCCAGGATACAAATTCTACAGGATGTATAGAAAGGGAGGCAAGAGAGGAGGGAGAGTGGCACTTTTGATCAGGATAGCATTACAGCTGTGCTGAGGGTGCATATTACCAGAAATATATCCAGGGAAGTTATTTGGGTTGAACTGAGAAATAAGAAAAGGATGATCACTTTATTGGGGTTGTATAATAGACCCCCCCCCCCCCCCTAATATTCGGAAGGAAAATGAGAAACAAATTTGTAAGGAGATCTGTTATCTGTCAGAATAACAGGGTGATTGTGGTAGGGGATTTTAACTTTCAAATTACAGACTGGGACCGCCATAGTGATTAGAGTTTAAATCAAGAGGACTTGAAGTGTGCACAGGAAAACTTTCTGATTCAGTCTGTGGATCTACCTACAAGAGAAGGTGCAAAACTTGACCTAATCTTGAGAAATAAGGCAGGGCAGGTGACGGAAGTGTTAGTGAGGGAGCACTTTGGGCCAGTGACAATAATTCTATTAGTTTTAAAATAGTTATTGAAAAGGACCAACCAGATCTAAAAGTTGAAGTTTAAATTGGAGGAAGGCTAATTTTGAAGATATTGGGCAAGAACTTTCAAAAGCTGATTGGGGCAAATGTTTGCGGGTAAAGGGATGGCTGGAAAATGGGAAGCTTTCAGAAATGAGATAACAAGTGTCCAGAGACAATATATTCCTGTTAGGATGAAAGGCTGATAGGTGTAGGGAGTGTTGGATGACTAAAGGAATTGAGGGTTTGGTTAAGAATAAGAAGGAACCATATTTTAGGCATAGACAAAATAGGTGGAATTAATCCTTAGAGTGTAAAGGCAGTAGGAGTGTACTTGAGGGAAATCAGGAGGGCAAAAAAGGGGACAGGAGATAGCTTTGGCAAATAGAGTTAAGGAGAATCAAAAGGATTCTGTGAATACATTAAAGACAAAAGGATAACTAGGGAGAAAATAGGGCCCCTCAAAGATCAGCAAGGCGGCCTTTGTGTGGAGACGCAGGAGGTTGGGGGAGATACTAAACGAGTATTTTGCACCAGTGTTTACTGTGGAGAAGGACATGAAAGATATAGTGTGTAAGGGAGCAGATGGTGATATCTTGCAAAATGTCCATATTATAGAGGAGAAAGTGCTAGATGTCTTGAAACACAAAAGTGGATAAATCCCCAGGACCTGATCAGGTGTACCCTAGAACTCTTGAGAAGATAAGCAAGTAATTGCTGGGCCCCTTGCTGAGATATTTGTATCATCGATAGTCACAGGGGAGGTGCCAGAAGACTGGAGGTTGGCTAACGTAGTGCCACTGTTTAAGAAGGGTGGTAAGGACAAGGCAGGGAATTATAGACCAGTGAGCTTGACCTCGGGCAAGTTGTTGAAGGGAATCCTGAAGGACAGGATGTACGTGTATTTGGAAAGGCAAGGACTGATTAGGGCTAGCCAACATGGCTTTGTGCTTGGGCAATCATGCCTCACAAACTTGATTGCGTTTTTTGAAGAAGTAACAAAAAGGATTGATGAGAGCAGAGCGGTGGATGTGATCTATATGGATTTCAGTAAGGTGTTCAACAAGGTTCCCCTTGGGACACTGGTTAGCAAGGTTAGATCTTAGGAAGTTTGCTGATGACACCAAAATTGTGGGCGGCACAGTGGTTAGCACTGCTGCCTCACAGCGTCAGAGACCCAGGCTCAGTTCCTGCCTCAGGTGACTGACTGACTGTGCAAACTCCGCACATTCTCCCCGTGTCTGCATGGGTTTCCTCCGGGTGCTCCGGTTTCCTCCCACTGTCCAAAGATGTGCAGGTCAGGTGAATTGGCTATGCTAAATTGCCCGCAGTGTTAGGTAAATGTAGGGGAATGGGTGGGTTGTGCTTTGGCGGGTCGGTGTGGACTTGTTAGGCCGAAGGGCCTGTTTCCACACTGTGTAATCTAATCTAATCTAATCTCATGGAATAGAAGGAGAATTGGCATTTGGATACAGAACTGGCTCAAAGGTAGAAGACCAGAGGGTGGTGGTGGAGGGTTGTTTTTCAGACTGGAGGTCTGTGACCGGTGAAGTGACACAAGGATCGGTGCTGGGTCCACTATTTTTTGTCATTTTATACAAGTGATTTGGATGTGAGCATAAGAGGTATTGTTAGTAAGTTTGCTGATGCACCAAAATTGGAGGTGTAATGGACAGCGAAGAAGGCTACCTCAGATTACAACGGTATCTTGATCAGATGGGCCAATGCGCTGAGAGGTGGCAGATGGAGTTTAATTCAGATAAATGCGAGGTGCTGCATTTTGGGAAAACAAATCTTAGCAGGACTTATACACTTAATGGTAAGATCCTGGGAGTGTTGCTGAACAAAGAGACCTCTGAGTCCTTGGAAGTGGAGTCGCAGGTAGATAGGATAGTGAAAAAGCCAATTGGTATGTTGATCAGAGTATTGAGTACAGGAGTTGGGAGGTCATGTTGCGGCTGTATAGGACATTGGTTAAGCCACTGTTGGAATATTGCATGCAATTCTGGTCTCCTTCCTATTGGAAGGATGTTGTGAAACTTGAAAGGGTTCAGAAAAAATTTACAAGGATGTTGCCAGGGTTGGAGGATTTGAGCTATAGGGAGAGTTTGAATAGGCAAGGGCTGTTTTCCCTGGAGCATTGGAAGCTGAGGGATGAGCTTAGAGCTTTATACAATCATGATGGGCATGAATAGGATAAATAGACAAAGTTTTTTCCCTGGGCTGGGGGAGTCCAGAACAAGAGGGCATAGGTTCAGGTGAGAGGGGAAAGATATAAAAGAGACCTAAGGGGCACGTTCATGCATGTGTATGGAAAGAGTTGCCAGAGGTAGTGGTGGAGGCTGGTACAGTGCAACATTTAAGAGACATTTGGATGGGTATATGAATAGGAAAGGTTTGGAGGGATATGGGCCAGATGCTGGCAGGTGGGACTAGATTGGGTTGGCATATCTGGTTGGCATGGACGGGTTGGACCGAAGGGTCTGTTTCCATGGTGTGCATCTCTATGCCTGTATCTATCTGCAGTAATTTGCTACTATCTAGATTTGACTGTCAGCCCCTGCTGAATTGGACAATGTTTTACCTCATCCTAAAGTACTATTTGCTTGACTGTGGGAGCTTGCTGTTCACAAATACATTACAGCAGAAAGCTGAAACAGCTTTGCTTCAATTGTGTGCCTTTGGTTTTGTTAAAAGTTATGAATGAACAGCTGTTATAAATGAAAAGTAAATTGTTTAACACTGATACACCACAGCCCTGGTTATTAAACTTTGCTGTCTTCCATTTGGATAGTTTAAAGTTGGAGAAATTTCATTGTAGTTTTGCAGACTTTGCATTTTCTGTCGTCTTTTTTCCACAAGAAAATCTGCCTTGAAAGTCAGTTCCCGACTTCCCATTTGCGTCCATGCATCATCTAACATCTGTTGATTTTATCTGAATGTTGTGAAGTCAAATATAAAGCATAGTTCATGATGAGTGCTGGAACTCGATGTATTATTCCATGCATGGCTGTAGCTCACTAATGATGCTCTTCCCTCCAAAATCAGAAAGTTGTTAAGTCCCAATCAGACGCGCACAATCGAGACTAACATGCCAGCACAGTCCTGTGGAGGTGCTGTACTGTCGGCAGTGTTGTATTCTGGGTGCAGTGTGAACTGAGGCCTTGCCTGACCTCAAGTGGACATGAATGGTGTTGTGCCACTGCTTTGAAGAAAAGCCTGAGTGTTCTGTACTGGAGTCCTGAGCAATATTGTTCCTTGACTTAAAACAGTGGTTATTATCTCATGCCTGGTTCTGGAAGTTTGCTGTGTATGAAAACATTCCAACAGGACAGTATTTAGAAAGAATTCAATTGGCTGTGAATAGTTAAGCAGGTTGTAAAAGGCACTGTAGGTATGAGATTCTGTACTAGGTGTGAGATTCTAGACAAGGTGTACCAAATATTTAGAAGTTGCAGATTCCTTTTTATTGCTGTCATGTCTCTAGTCTACCTGGTTTGGGGATTTTTCTGTTTTGAACCTCTGTTTTGAAGATGGAATGTTTATACATTCCATCCAGATTTCCTGTTAGCGTATGTTGGAATGATCTAATCTCTGCTTGTTTTTAATAAGTTGCTTCCTTTCCAAACTCTCCAGTTTCTTAAAGATGTCCTTTTTCTTAAAAAAGTGTGCAACTTAATATGTTAAAGCATAACTTCCAGACTTTTAGAAATTTCATGACTTATAACTTAAAACTTGCCATGTTTAAGTAAAGAATTGTTCAGGATTAAGACTGTTGTTTTGAGCACAAAAAGTAGTGTTTCTGCAACAGTCCTTTTGTAGAGTTGTTTGAACATGACCCATTCGGTTTTATTTTCTAGGCCCAAAGATACATATATCGGATATCTGCCATTGGCTCACGTCCTGGAGCTTACTGCAGAAATTTCCTGTGTTGCATATGGCTGTCGAATTGGTTATTCATCTCCCCAAACCCTGTCTGACCAGGTGAGCAATGTCTCAGGCTGTCTAAAACCCATGACTGCTCTGGTGAAGGGTCTTTATAACGCTGCAGTTATAATAATGGCAGGCAATGGTGGAGCTGCAGACCACTTACATGTTGAACTCCTATATAAAACGTAGAACATTACAGTGCAGTAGAGCCCCTTTGGCCCTCAATGTTGCGCCGACCTGTCATACCAATCTGAAGCCCATCTAACCTACACTATTTCATGTACATCCATATGCTTGTACAAGCCTACTGCACCTGGTATTCCCAGGCTTTCTCCCATTCACGTACTAACCAGGCCTGAGTCTGCTTAAGAGGGATATTATTAAGCTGGAGAGGGTTCGGAAGAGATTTAACAGAATGTTGCCAGGGTTCAGTTATGGGGAGAGGTGGGGTAGGCTTGGACTACTTATCAGTGGAGTGTAGGAGGTTGGGGGGGGGGGGGGGGTGACCTGAGGGGCATAGATAACATGAATGGCAGGTGTCTTAGGTTAGGGAATTTAAGACTAGGTGATGTATTTTTAAGATGAGAGAGATTTTAAAAAGACATGAGGGGCAACTTTTTAAACAGTGGTTTGTGTGTGGAATTAACTTCCAGAGGAAGTGGTGGATGTGTGTACAGTTTCAAAGTTTAAAAGATGATGTTTTAGATAAGTGCGTGAATAGGAAATGTATGGAGGGGTATTGGCTGAGTGCAGGCAGATGGGACTTCTTTAGTTTGAGATGATAGTTGGCATGGACTGGTTGGACAAAGGGTGAACAACTTTTCCGGAGCGCACATTAGAATTCCCATCAAACTATCCAAATCCATTATTTAAAATGGGAGGTTTTTTTCACTGATCACAGTACTCATTTTGCACTTGCTCTGCACCATTTTCTGGAGTCATAGTCATAGAAATGTACATCACGGAAACAGACCCTTCGGTCCAACCTGTCCATGCCGACTAGATATCCCAACCCAATCTAGTCTCACCTGCCAGCAACTGGCCCCGTAGCCGCCCTCTAAACCCTTCCGATTCATATACCCATCCAAATGCCTCTTAAATGTTGCAATTGTATCAGCCTCCACCACATCCTCTGGCAGCTCATTACACGTACCACTCTGTGTGAAAAAGTTGCCCCTTAGGTCTCTTTTGTATCTTCCCTTCTCTCCCCCTAAACCTATACCCTCTAGTTTGGACTCCCCTGACCCCAGGGAAAAGACTTTGTCTATTATGTTTTGCACTGATTTTAGTTTATTAACTGCTTCAACGTTTTGTGTTCGTTAAATGTAGAGTTAAACAAATGTGTGTTATCAGTGTACCAATCTTGCTTTTTTTCTTGTATTATTTCCCAGTCAACTAAAATCAAAAAGGGCAGTAAAGGTGATTGTTCCGTCCTGAAGCCAACACTGATGGCAGCAGTTCCAGTGAGTAAATAATCTCCGCTTTCATGTGTAGCTTCAGAGTTTCAACCTGGAGTGTAACTTATTTTTGAGTACCTTACCCTCAATTTTCACTTAATCATGAGAAGTGCTCCGAGCTGAGGAGGTTGTGTTGTGTGTATTCAAAGCTTTTAGTTTTCTTTTAAGTTGGCTCACTCACCAAATGGTTATATGTAATGCAGTGGAAGACATTGAAAAATATTCATTTTGTTTCTCCAATATGGTGATCCAATATTACAGTCACAGATGGAGTGTGGCTTAGTTGGTTAGACTGGTTTGCAAAGCAGAGTGATGCAAACAGCGTGGGTTCAATTCCTGCACTGGCTGAGATTACCATGAAGATCTTGCACGCGCTCTCTCGCGCGCACTCACGTTCCTCACCTGAGGTATGGTGACCTTCAGGTTAAACTACCTTCAGGTCGTGTCCCTCTAATGAGAGAGTGGCCCTTTTGGTCTGATAGAGATATGGTGAATTTACAGGCGGAGTGTGAGAGCGTGAAAAATATGTTGATGCAATCAGGGTACTTCATCATTTTGATAACTAACTCTGTTTTACTTTTTAGGAAATCATGGACCGTATCTATAAAAACGTCATGAGCAAGGTGCAGGAGATGAACTATTTACAGAGGACTTTATTTAAATTAGGTTATGATTACAAGTTGGAACAAATCAAAAGAGGTTATGATGCACCCCTCTGCAGCATGTAAGGAAACTGGCATTTCACAAAAATTTTATTAATTGTTTAATTGCTTTGAGTAGGTTAAATCTCACCAAAACAAGGGCATCGCCTTTTGCCCTACTTGTAAAAATATCTACCTGCACCACGTGGTCTACACAAGGCCACCAGCACTTAGTTGAAGACAGTTACGGTTTCCTGATAAATGCTGGTATTGTGAATGATGCTCATCCCAAAATGAATTTTTTTTAAAATTATGGCGATTGGATTTTTATTTTGCCAATTTTACTGGGATCTCAGTACTCTGGCATTGCCATTAGCTAATTTATTCAACAATGTACATTTAAGTACTGTCTGCTTAAAAGTATCCCAGAACTGTTAAAAAGTCATAGTCAGAGTGTCATACAGCATGTAAACAGACCCTTCAGTTCAACCAGTCCATACCAAACATAATTTTTTTAAAAACCCATCCCACCTGCCTGTTCCTGGCCCATATTCCTGTAAACCTTTCCTATTCATGTATCCATCCAAATGTCTTTGAATTGTTGTAATTAAATCTGCATTTCCCACTTCCTCGGGATGTTCATTCCACACGCAGACCATCGTCTGTTTTTTTTTAAAAAAAAGCTTCTTATGTCTTTTTAAAATATTTCTCCTCTTATCTTAAAAATGTGACCCCTCTCACCTTGAAGTTTCCCATTCTAGGGAAAAGATGACTCTCACTAACTCTACCTGTACCTCTCATTATGTTGTAAACTTCATCAGGTCATCTGTCAACGTCTTATGCTCCAGTGAAAAGTGTCCCCGCCTATCCAACCTGCCTTCATAACTCCAACCTTCCATACCTGACCTAAAGAGATAATGGGGTGAAAATTTTGATCAAGCAGACTTAAAGGAACATAACAAAAGAGCACTAGCAAGTCAAAGATGTTTAGGGAGAAAATTCCAGAACTGAGAATCTCAACCTCTGAAGCCCAGGTCCTTGATGGTGAATCACTTAAAAATCAGGCCTGTACAATAGGCCAGAATTTGAGAAATGCTGATATCTTGGAGGGCTATAGGGCTGGACAAAGTTGTATAGAGTGGAAGGAGCAAGGCTGAGGAGGGAATTGAATCCCAGAGTGATTGTTTTAAAACAGAATGTTTCTTTTGTCAGCAGACATCAGGTTGACGAGAATGGACAAGTTAGGATGTGGACAGCACCGATATGGATGAACTCTAGTTTACAGAGGGTGTCAACTGGGTTTCTAGCCAGGATAGTGTTTCAACATGTCAGCTGTTTTCTCCAAATATATAAGCCACTAGTTTGTCTAAAATACAAAAGTTGTTTTTCTAGAAGTACATCTGGGAACACTCCTTAACAGAATGCTACAATTTTATGGCTGCTTTTCCTGTTCCAATGCCATTACCTCTGGTGTTCACCAGGGATCTGTCTCTGTGTCCCTCTTTCTCATCTGCCTACTGCACTCTGGCAATATAATTTGACGAGACTGCATTATTTTTTATGTGAACACTAACAATACCCAGCGTTACTTCACTACCACCTTTCCTGACCTCTACTGTTAGCAACAGTCAGGCAGTTTATCTAATGTCCACACTGGAATGAATGGAAATTTTCTCCAATTAAATGTTGCAAAAACTGAAGCCAGTGTTTTTGGCTCTCACTCCAAATTCTATTCCCTCAAACAACATCACTCTGTAGCAAGAATCTAAGACTGACCAGTCTATTAACAATCTTTTTTGTGTTATATTTGACTGCATGTTTGTGTCATCACTAAGAACTAAGGTAACTTTTATTTTTGACTCCCTAATATCATCACTGTCTTGACTTATCTGTCACTGACAAACCTCCTTTCTTGCCTTTTTGCCTAAGAAAAGAAAAACCAGCATTTGAGGTGGTGCAGACAGGTTCTCTAGATTGGTTCTATGTCTGGGGTGATTTTCTTATGAAACATTGAGTAATAGTTTGGCCTTTACTCAGTGGAGTTGAGAAAATGAGTGAAGATCTTATTGAAACGTTAGATTTTTAGGGCACTTGGCGGAAGAATCACCAGCAGGCATCATCTCACAATAGGGAGGTTAAGGTTAAGAAATTTCTCCTCATCTCTGACAATAGGGAGTCTGTGGCATTCTTTACTTCAGGGGACTGTCGAGGCTAGATCGTTGCATATGTTTAAGGCCAAGGCCAAGGGCAATTTTTAATCAGGAAGGGAATTTAGTGTTTATGGGAATATGGCAGGAAAGTGGAGTTAAGGATCTCAGTGAATGGTGGAGTCAACTTGGTGAGCAGCATTCCCTCATAGCTGTGCTATGCCTGGAGATTGGCACGTTGACACCAATCATTATATTGACTTCTGATTCCAGAAGTCACTGCCACCTACAGAGACCTGCGCAGCCTGTAAATTAGAGGGAACTCTCGTCATTGACCGAAATGGCCTACATCTGCTCTTACAGCTTATGGTCTTGTTACCTCTAGACTCAACTACCCTGACATATTCCTGATTGCTCTCCGACATTCTATCTTTCTTAAATGTTGAGGTCATCCAGACGTTTGTCTGAGTTTAACTGGCAGTGAGGTCTGTTTCCTTATGCTTGCTGACCAACACAGACCGCTAGCCAAGCAGTGATTTCCTTTTAGAATTCCCAAACTTATTTTAAAACCCACGGCCTCACGTTTCCCTCCCTCTGTAATCTCTTCCAGCCACACAGCTCACTAAGGTATCTGTGTGCATCCTTGTTTTAATTGCTGGCCAAGCCTTTGATTGTCTAGGTGCTAAGTTATCTATTATCTTCCGTACACCTCTCTGCCTCTTGGCCTCCCTTTCCTCCCTTAGAAATCTCCTTAAACCTATACCTTGGCCAAGCTTTTGGTAATCTGACCTAATCTCCTGCATGGCTCAGTGATATTTTGCTCTACAATATTCCTGTAAAATATGTTGAGATATTTTTATGGTAAGGCTGTGATTTAATAGAAGTTGTTTTATGTGCTTTGAGGATAATTTGTACATACTTGCAGATGTCCAGATATTTTAGTTTTGGATATTTGGAATCCTATTACTAAATATCAAATGAGATTTTTTTTGTTTTATAATAGGATATTATTTAAAAAAGTGAAAGCCCTTTTAGGAGGAAATGTTCGAATGATGCTGTCTGGAGGCGCTCCTCTTTCTCCACAAACACAAAGGTTTATGAATGTGTGTTTCTGCTGTCCAGTAGGTCAAGGTTATGGCTTGACTGAGACATGTGGAGCTGGAACCATCACTGAAGGTGAGGACTTGAACCATCTGATAAAGTGGTCCTCCTTATCAAGTGACAAATGCATCTAAGAGGTGAAAAAAAAACTCAAAAACAAAAGCCAATTGTGGGCATTTAATATACATCAGAGAATAAAGTGGAACTGTTGAAAAATGACAGAAATTATACTTTACCTTATTTACTGAATGACTTGGACAATGAAACCATCTGAAAATGAAGCCATTAAACTGAGCATCAGCAATACAGTTTGAAGTTTTATAAAGTGTTCAGTCTTTTTACACGAAGCATTGTTTAATCTCAGTTGTCAATTAGTGATTAAATTGCAGTAATCCATTGTCCCTCTGCCACGCTATGTATATGTTGCGGTTCATGCTCTTGTAACCGTTCCCTTTCCCATGTGTTAATAATGTTTGTTTAATGTTGCATTGTGTGCTGTGGTGGATATGTTTACACTCCACTTCAAGTAAGGATTTCTGAATGTATTGTTGTTAATTATCAATCTTTCAAGTGGAAAGAGATTGTTGATCTTGATTGGCCTAATGCGTGTCTCAACACGGAAACCTGGTGATGTACAGGCATGCAGAAAAATTGCATCTTATCTGCATTCCAGGCTCCACAACTAGGTGTAAATAGTATAGCTTGAGGCACCATTCACTTAAATTATTATTTATACACCTGAAAGGATTCCAATTTCTAACACGCCAGTGTTTTTATAATTTCAGTATTGGACTACAGCACGGGCAGAGTTGGAGCCCCATTGATCTGTTGTGAAATCAAACTGAGAGATTGGGAAGAAGGTATTTGTTAAACATTCTTATAGATATGAGCTCTCCTTTGGGCTAACTCTGGAATTTATCTTTCTGTACACATCAGGGTCTTGGCACAGTATTATATGCAAGAGTTAAAACACTTTGACATCACGTCATGAGTCTTTGTACTTTCTAGACTAGATGCAAAATGAAGCTATTAAATTGAGCCTCTAATACAGTTTGAAGTTGTTTTATAAACTATCTAATCTTCTCACACAAAAGTATTGTTTAAATGTAATTGTGATTAGATTGCAGTAATACATTGTCTCTTCGTTGCGTTATAAATATGTCGAGGGAACGATGCAATGACCTTGAGGCCAGTGGTACGGGATCTTTGCCTCAAGTTTAGAGTCAAACTCCATAGTCAATCATGCTGGCTTTTTAAAAATACAGTGGTGTTCCCTCCATATCTTCAGGTATAAACAGAAATGTCATAAGAGCTGCGATATTCCTATTTAGCCCAAGTCATTATATCAGCAAGATTATATGGAATCAAAGTGTTGTCATTGGTATGATGGACCAAATGGTCTCCATCTATTACAATGTAAGTATAATGATACAGCTGATGGGAAATCTTTGTGACATGACCCCTGCTGTTTTCAAGCTCCCTTGTGTTTCCGGCAGGGTCACGAGCTAATGGTGAGATATAGAAATTGCCTTCCTCTTGCTATGGATCTTCAAATCCATTCCACTACCAGCTTAAAGTGGCACAGATCTTGGTTCAAATTGGCTGGTACACTCGTAATTATTTTAGTTTGTGTATTTGCTAGGAGTAAAGTAGATTTTGTTTATCTAAACAAGTAACTAAATTGATTGATTATGGTGCTAATTTGGCATTTATAGCCTGAATTAGACTATCATTTCTGTGTTTGGGAATAACCTCAGTGTTTTGTTAAATGAATAGTAAGTTTCTGAAAGCTTAAGGGAGTTGAATTGTAGGTTTAATTCTCACTGATCCTCCTTGTTACATTTGAAGGTGGATACACCACTTGTGATCAGCCCAATCCAAGAGGAGAGATTCTGATTGGTGGACCAAATGTGGCTATGGGGTACTTCAAAAATAATAAATCCAGCAATGATTTCTTTGAAGATGACCATGGTCAGCGTTGGTTTTGCACAGGAGATATTGGTGAATTCCACCCAGATGGTTGCTTACAGATAATTGGTAAGTGACATTGAGAAAATGTGACCTGAATTGAAGCATAGGGTTTGATTTTGGCAAGAGAGATCCCAAGACTGGATAAGGACACCCATTTTGCTTTGAATTCTGGAAAATGTGTTCCTTTTGTTCTCTTGGCTGTCCTATGCTGAAACTACTAATGATTGATTTAGTAATTTTTAGATTAGACTTACAGTGTGGAAACAGGCCCTTCGGCCCAACAAGTCCACACCGACCCGCCGAAGCGCAACCCACCCATACCCCTACATTACCCCTTACCTAACACTACGGGCAATTTAGCATGGCCAATTCACCTAACCCGCACATCTTTGGACTGTGGGAGGAAACCGGAGCACCCGGAGGAAACCCACGCAGACACGGGGAGAACGTGCAAACTCCACACAGTCAGTCGCCTGAGTCGGGAATTGAACCCGGGTCTTCAGGCGCTGTGAGGCAGCAGTGCTAACCACTGTGCCACCGTGCCGCCCACGAGCATAAAGACCAGGACTTTATCCTAGGCATTACTAAGTGAGGTAGTCTTCTCTGGATGCCAAATGAGCAGCTGCAGTGGATCTCTCTGACAGGGAGATTAGCAATACATGGCAGCTGCTGATCACTGTCATGCTGGACTTTAGATGAGTATATTGTCTGGGTAGGGCCCCTATGTGGCACAGTGGTAGTGTCCCAACCCTTGTCCCAGGAGGCCTGGGTTCAAGTCCCACCTACTCCAGGGGTGTGTCATAACATTTCTGAACCCGTTGATTATAAAATTAGGCTAGTTTTTTTTTGAATGTCTGGGTTAGTGCTCATAGTGTCCCTGTTACAAGCCCTGTTCAGTTATTATCTGGGCTTGCAGTTCATTTTGAATCTGAGTTGGTACTCCCCTTCAGTCAACTGCTTTGAAAGAAGAAAATATGAAGAATGGAATTTTGTTGACAGCAGTTGTTGGTGGTTATTTTCAGAGGGCACATTTTTGTAAATTCCTTTGCACACTGTGAAATAAGGATTATTTGGTTTGTTTGGAAAAGCAGAATTTGGTTGCGAGTTTTGTCCTTCCTGTGACCTACTTAAAAATTTGTTTTCCAAATTTCTTAAACACTGCCCCTGGTTTGGCTCTTGTGGTTTGATATCACTTGAATGCCAGGAGAAGGTTTCTTCCTTAATCTTTTGCATGGTGTGTTTTTGTTTTAATTTTGGTTCAGTACTCCGTGTTCTAAAAATCATTCATTTATCATTCTCTGTCTACTTTTTTCATGAACTTGAAATGATGTTATAATATTATAACTGTTTGCTCCTTAGATCGCAAGAAAGATTTAGTGAAGCTACAAGCTGGAGAATATGTCTCTTTGGGTAAAGTTGAGTCTGCCTTAAAGAGTTGTTCCCTCATTGATAATATTTGTGCATACGCAAACAGGTGAGATTAAATATCTCTCACAATGTGATAATTATACTGTCCAATTAATTATCATTTTTTTTCCATGGATCAAATAGCCAAACTGATTTCATAAATATTTTTTCCCTTTTGAAAATGGTTTATTTGATGGCAAATATAAATAATGGCCATTGATGTAATATTATTATTCATAAGATCAAGAGGTGTGTTAAATGGAAGTCATACCCTGTGCCGACCAGGGAAAGATTAGAAATTCAGTGTAATGAAAAGACAAAGTTATTTTGTGGCAGTAACTGCACCGCATCTGGAGTGCTTTGTGCCGTAATGTTTATATAAACCACAACCTATTAACTAGTGGTTAACCAGGATCAATGCTGGGGCCTCAATTTTATTAAAATATAAATGAATGAATTGGATCGGGAAAGTGAATGAACTTATCACCATGTTGACAGATGTCACAAAAATAGGTGTGAAGGCAAGTGCTAAGGATGACCCAGCCTGCAGATAAGTTAAGCGAGTGGGGAAATGTGAGGTTATACGTATTTTCAGGAAGAATAGAAAAGTTCAAGATTACTTAAATGAAGAGAGACTAGAGAACATTAGTAATTTGGGCATCCTTGATAATGTATTACAAAAAGTGCTGGTGTCCAGTTCAGCATGCTAGTAGGAAAGGCAAATGGAATGTTAGTTATCATTTCAAAGGGAATAGGGATATCTTGTTACACCTACACCAGGCACTCCTCAGACCTCAGCAAATACGGTGGACAGTTATCAAAGGAAAGATATTCTGTCGTTCGAGGCAGCCCAGAGAAAGTTCACTAGACTAATCCCAGGTATGGTGGGTCTGTCTTAGCAGTTAAGTTAGTTGGGCCTGAACTCATTGGAATTTAGAAGGCACCCTTATTGAAACATAGAAGATTCTTAATGGGTTTGAAAGACTAGATGTGGGAAAGTTGTTTCTCTTTGTGGGAGAATCTAGAGGGCATGATTTTAAGACCAGGACAAGGAGAAATTCTTCTGAGATAAGTGAATCTGGAATTCCTAGCCACAGGAGGTCTTAAAGGTTCGGTCATTAAATCTATTCAAGGCTGAAATAGATTCTCAATCAATAAGGGAATCTAGGATTATAGGGAAAAGGCAGGAACATGAAGTTGAGGATGGTCAGATCGACTGCAATCCCACTGAAGGTGGTACTGATTCTGGGCTGAAGGGCCAGCTTGTGCTCATTCATCTTATGACAAAGGGGAAATGATATCATCTGACAATGTGCAGATTTGACCAAGGCAAATATCTGGTCTCCAGAATCTTAAATTGAAGAATGGAATGACAGGGAGAGAAGTGTTGGCTAAGAGGCATTGTCGAAATTATGGAGAAGTTTGATTAATTTTAAAGTAAACATGAAATGTCCTAGTGCTGCAAAGATGAAGTAAGTTAGCAGAGAAACAACTTACACTTAATTTGTGCCTCGAATATTGTGAAGATGCAGGGATATTTTAGTGTTGTCAAATAAAATCTGATGCAAAACAACATGAGCAATTATTCGGAAAGATGATCAAATATGTAGACTTTAGTGAGTATCTTTAAAAGAAACAGAGAAGCTTAAAGAGGGATTCCTTACTTTAGGGTGCAGGTAGCTGAAGGCATGTCACCAATGCTGGATTGATTAAGACCATAAGACATAGGAGTGGAAGTAAGGCCATTCGGCCCATCGAGTCCACTCCACAAAATAGGGCATGTACAAGAGGCCAGAATTGGAAGATGCAGAAATCTGAAGAATATTGTCGGGATGGAGCACAATGCAGAAATAAGTCAGTGTGATGCGGTGGAGAGCTTTATAATCATCTGCACAACAACAAAAGGCAGAGATACTTGTGAAGAAGAGGGGATAGACAGAGATGGTGTGAAGGTGAGGCCCAGGGCCAGTAAAGATGGTACACTTGCGAACCAAGTCATGTTTTCTTTCTCCCCTGTACATTGTGTTGTGACTCAAGTTAAAGGTTTATACTTATTAGACAACGAGTAGAGTATGTACTTACTATTTGTTTTGGTTACTGCTTCTAAACTTGTAATTGCCAAGTGAATTTAAGTAGTTGTTTTTAATGGGAGTTTTATGAACTTCAGGATGTTCCTCAAAGTTTGATGGTAATAAATCTGGATAGGCTTTACAGATTCAGACATTGAGAATACCTTTATATAGCTAAGTACAATGTTGAGTTTTAAAAATTTTCCACATTTCCATTTGTTTTACCTTTGCCCCTTTTATGGTGCATGATATTAGAGTGCATGTAAAGATGCTATCCGCTTACTGCAATGACGGGCATATTAATCTACAGCTAAATGCAGGGAATAGAAAATATTGCCCATTTTCATTCAAGCTGCTAATTTTATTGGCATGGGGCCTAGTCTATTTGTTGATCATTTGATACTGAGAAATGATTTAAGTCTGGGAATGTCCAGTCACCAGAATGGGGAGGAAGTTAATAGTCTCTCAATTGTTAGGACGGGCTACCGTCCCCGTGTTCGTTTGAAGGAGAGAAACACTGGATCTGATTCAAAATATAAGCTGTTTTAATGAGAGAGAGCCGTACACAAATACAGTGAGGTTTTCAGCTCACTGGAGAAGGCACCTTCTGCCTATTGTTCTCTTTGTCTAGCTTTTTAGCCCCTCGCATCCCAGTGCTACATCCTTATTTGGCAAGATACGGTATACTCGTATGGCATTGGTCCCGAGCTGATAACATTCTGTTACCTCAGTTTGAGCTACGTGCAATTTAACACGGTTCCAATGTCCTGTTATCTTTTCACCCTCCCTGGGGCCTCTTCAGGCTATGCCATCAGCTTTTCAGTCTGTTCTTAGTGTAACATAATGGCTTACTGTTGTCTAGTGAAGCTAACAAGTTCCAGACTTGCTAATACTACCTTACGTGAGCACTACCTAACAATAAAGTTTCTTACACTGCCTAACCTTAATAATGGATCCCAACACAATTTAATTACAAAAAACCAGGCAGCTATTTCATGTGAATTGATAATAATGCTTCCAGCTTGCCAGCCCCTAGTTGAGGAAATTATAAAGCGTTGAATGGGGGGGGGAAAGAAATAATGTGCATAATTGGAAACTTAAATGAATAATCAACTCCTATCCTCTAGCATATGCCTTGTGGTTGAACCTAAACCTACATTTTTTTTTGTTGTTTCCTTCACAGTGAGCAATCTTATGTAATTAGTTTTGTGGTACCCAATCAGAAGAAGCTGACTGCCCTTGCGGAACAGAAACAAGTTCAGGGAACATGGGAGGAAATTTGTAACGATAGCAAGATGGAAGCTGAAGTACTGCGGGAAATCAAAGAAGCATCAGCATCCAGTGAGTATATTTCATCCGTTGGCGTCCAAACAGCAATTTAGGAACAGCAAGAGCAGCCCATCTAATGTAACTGTGTGGATTTTTTTGTTCAATTCATGGGATATGGAGAATACTGGCTGGGCCAGCATTTATAGCCCATCACCAACCACTTGAGAAGTCAGTGGTGAGCTGCCATCTTGAATGTGCATTGCATGGGCAAAAGGGATATCCACACAGCTGTTATGAAGTTTCAGGATTTTGACTCAACAACAGTGGAAAAGTGATGATTATAGCTCTGAGTTGGCAAGTCCTGTGGACTGTAGGGGAACTTTTAGTTGATGTTCTTGTGTATCTTCTGCCCTTGTCCTCAATGGTAGAAGTTGGGGGTTTGAAGGGTGCTGTTGAAGCAGCATTTTAATTAGAACACATGGCCAATACTAAAATGCATACAACTGGAAAAAAGTGGATGAAAATATTTGTTTTCAAAAAAAGTAGAAATTACTGGAGAAACTCAACAGATCTGGCAACATCTATGGAGACAAAGTAGAGTTAACGCTTAAAGTCCAATGACCCTTCGTCAGAATACAGATGCTGCCAGACCTACTGAGTTCCTCCAGCAATTTCTGCTTTAGTTTCAGATCTTCAGCATCCACAGTTCTTTGTTTAATTTTAGGAAAAATATTTATTCAATATCTTTTAATTATCAGTTTCTGCTCTCTAAATTACAGTGGTGCAGTTAAAGTCTCGTGTTCTGATGTTAGTTTGACAAAATTCAGATTCAATTAATGTGTATAATATCTCAAAATTAAGTTGCAGAAGAAAATTTTCAGTGGCTTCATAGCACAGCAAGGTTTAAAGTGTTAGTGCTTGGCCATGACGCTAATCAAATGAGAAAGATGGGAGGTTACAGGCATGATTTCTGATGTCCCTGAGTTTCATGAGTCATCCCCGAGAAAGTGAGGCTGTGACATGATTTTGGAGGGAGGCCTTATTAGGGAGAGCTACTGTTGAAAGCCTGCAGGTTTTTAATTACAAGTTTCATATGTGTGGTCTTTGTTTTATCTCAGGTAAATTAGAGAAGTTTGAAGTCCCTGTGAAGGTTCGTTTGAGCCCAGAGCCTTGGACTCCCGAGACTGGTTTGGTAACAGACGCCTTCAAACTTAAGAGGAAAGAACTGAAAAACCACTACCTCAATGACATTGAAAGGATGTATGGAGGGAAATAGATTCTTCAAAACCCTGGATGATAGATTTATGGTGCCTACAGAAAGGTAGCGCACCAAACAGGACAGTGATTAATTTTAAACAAATTAATGAACCCAAATGGGCAGTGTTCCACCAAATGGTTTTTCTCCAATGTATTCACTCTTACTTGAACATTAAAGCAAGCAATTGGAAAATTTCTTGAAGGTTGTAAGGTTCCACCATGTGCCCACCTTCGAGTAATGACCATTGTCCTCTTGCATGTTTGTTTTTTACCTTTTTGGTTTTTGTGTTTTTTCTTTGTGAGGGGACCACCAGTTGGTTATACATGAAATGCTGGGGAGAGAATGGAGTCTGTTATTGCAAATGAGCTTTTAAAAAAGTGACCATTTTCTTTCCTATTTTCTTTACTTAACAAAGAAAACAATGCGAGGTTTCTCCATGTAGCTTGAACCTCTCAAAACCCTAATCGGGTGGTGGCACTGTTTTTTTGATGTGATGTTTGCACTAGAATATTTCGTGTTTATATAAAATGTTGCTGAAAATATTTTGGTTCTTAACCATGATAGATCATTTTTCCCTATTTACACCGCAGTTGTTTAACTGTCATGATTGCAGATTGATAGTTTTTAAACATGAACCGGCTGAAAATTGACATGACTGGGCAACTTTTAATTGTCTTTGTGATAATAAATAGTGGCTCTGTAGTTTGCCAGTACCATGGTACTAAAGAGCTCACTGGCCTTTCTCCTGGAGGGATGCAGCTGACATAACATGTCTTCATGGCGTGGTATCAACTTAACTCTTAACAGAACAGTCCTTTTGGTCTCCAGAATACCTTGTGATGGATGTTTGTGGACAATGACAGTTAGAGTTACTTCATCGCATAAGTAACATATCCACTCAGTGTAAATGCCAGCTCTTGAGTTCAATGCTTTGGCAAAAGCCCAAGATTTTTTTTCCAAAGGTATCTCCACAAATCCTCAATCATTTGTGTTGTGCACGAGCATTGCATGAACCAAGGAAGGCACGGTTTTGGAGCTGCTGCTACTTGATCACTTTGGAGAGGCTGCTGTAGACAATACACCAGTGTGGATGTTCATTGAAGAGAGAATTTGATTTCGACGTCATTGTGCACAGATATCAACAGTTTGTCTAATCTTTCAGTCAAAAGAACCATTTGAAAACTGGAGAGGGGCACCCAATATTCTGTGCAACTTTATCCAGGTCTGAGTCAGCACCCTTTTGTGGAGAAGGGAGCAGAACCTTGTATGATAACTAGACTATATTTATTTGTCCACTTCAGGTAGCCTTGCTGTAGTAATCAACTTGTAAAAATATCCATTGGGCAAACCCCTTTTGCGTTGTTAAAGTACATCTTTAATCATGCTTTTGGCTAGTTTCTTTGTTGTTTTGGAAGCTAGGTACTCACTTACTAAATTTTGTTTTATTTTGTTCCTAACCACCTAGAAACCTGTAATGAATCTAGCTACTCCATCCCACCACCCCTCCCAAACACACACAATTACCATGTAATTAGCTAGGAGCATTGAGATGGTTTGGGTGGCCAATAATTGGGCGAAATGAAAATCTGACACAAAAGCAGCTGGTTTCCGTTTATTATCCTGTCCTTTTTTAAAAAAGGAAGGATATGCCTAAGAGGGAGGGAAAACCCTTGATATGTGGTTTGTTTACTGTGAGTTACCTTATCTTTTGTATATGTAAAAGCTGTCTGCTTTACGTTTGTGTGACATGCCATCTTATGTTTGGCACAACCTTTCTGAAACTGTCCTGGTACTGTGGAACTGGATTAGTTCATGGCATTCATTCGTGTGTTTACCACTTATTTGAGCTAGGATTACAGCTAATTCACAAACAGATTTTCATTTCAGGCTGTGACTCAAACAGTTCATGCTGAAAAATGGTGTATTTAAAATCCAGTTAATTATCAGTCATTTGTATCAAGACCTTGTCTCAAATTTCAGCAACTCGAATATAAATTGAGTGCTTTAAAACTCCACCCAGGCCTCTGTGCTCGTTAAAGATCTTTTTCTTCTTCAATTTAATTCCGTGTTTGTGTCTTCTTGAAGAAAGTGCAAACAGGTAGCTGATGGTAAAATGCTGAGTGAAATTTAAGTGCTGTACATTTATTTTAAAAATTTATGATTTGGAATGAAACGGGTCAGGGCTTAATAGAAACAATTGTTTTGATTTTTAAATTAGTGTTTTTGTACCTTGATCAGCTTTCAGAAAGCTGATTCCTTGGAGGAACATTCTACACATCAGTAAGTGCTTATGTGGGGAATCACTTGTGACTGTAACTTCTGTACTTAATGTCAATTGTCTTTATATATATATATTTAATGTGTAAGTGGGAGGAGTAAACACAATTTAAAGATTCATTATTTTGAGTGTCTTCAGGTTTTAAATTGCTCCTTTTCCTTTTGGAGCAGTATGAGAGTGATGTGTGTTCCATTTCCATATGGCCCATTTATGTTATAAGTACCCTCACAAGGTTTCACAATATTCAACATTAAAAAGCACTTCAGTCGATCCTGATGGTCTCATGGATCAAAGTAAAGCCGGTGTGGTACTGAGCTGCACTCACCCGTGAACCAGGTTTGTTTCCTAAACTGAGTTATATTGATTGTAGTGATGGCCAGACTCCCTACGGTTAACTCTACAGTTTTGGATTAGCAAGTGGGAAAGGACAAAGAAAACCCTCAGAAACCAGTGTCCCTGCTCTTGATTATTATCCAGTGATCCTCTGGTAGGTCTGCGTGCCGATGCTGGCAAGAGCAGTACCCTTGCCAACAATAACTATGTGCGACCAGCTCTCTCCATCAAGGCACTGTTGAGTGAGTATGTTGCTAGCAGCCCTGTGACACCAAAGCCATATCTGCACCCAGCTTGCACCAGTATCAGCTGAGGAAAGGGGTGAGGGTGTGAAGGAAGATAGTTCACACATACCCCAAAAAGTGTAGAAGGAACAATCTAAAATGTCCATTAAGCCATCTCATGGTGGCAAGTACTCCATCTACTGGTAAGTCATTGTAATGACTTTGGATTTTAAGAAGACTTCTTTTCCTGTCCAGTTTTCACCCTCTGTTTACACAACACATTTTTTTTCAATTGTGTTGAATGCACTATCTGTATTTTAATGAATGCGTGCAGCCAGTGATTCCAGCTATGAGCACTGTTGCCTCCAGTGGTGGAGGTGGAGCTTCTCTGTAGTAACATGGGTTTTGACCATGACCTTTTTATTTAAATAGCATCTCTCCTCTCTACATATCATTGAACCAGCTCTGATATCTCAGGCAACTTCCTCCTCCTCCTCAGGGTCCCAAAATGTAACTGCTTGATTGTTGAGGTAGGAAGAGTGATCTTGGAGGAATTCTGTGTTAAAAAACTAATTGACCATTTTTAGCCATGAGCAATGTGTCATATAAACATATTCTCGCAGGTGTGACCCATTTCCTTTTCTTATGGGTACCCTGGTGTCAGCAATGAGATGCAATCAGTGACAAGAGGCTTTGTTGCCAAAGATTTTGAGGGTTCATAAATATAGCCTTTGTTCCATCCATAATTCCCATCAGCATCAAGACCATGCCTGAATATTTCTATTCATTGTAATGATTTCCCCTTCTCAGTTCTGCCAGCAGAATGCAGTTGTCTATGGACAGATTTGAAAACACCACTGCTCAATGTTGATGACTTAAATTGATATCTTTGGCTATTGAATATTTGTATAAAAACAGGTGTAATTAAAACTAGGTTATTTATCATTCTCTCAATTGAATTGTTCATGGCTGTTTTCTTGATTTTTAAACCTGCATTATGACAGCCAAAAATGTAAAATAAAAAATGTTTCTGTGGAATTTTAGGGTGTGAACCTTATCCACCTGACGGATAAATGTAAATAAAAAGTGGTTTCTCAGCACAATCACTGGTGGTTGTTGTCCTGTTTTTATTCAGATTCTTTTTAAAAATATTTATTGTGTATTCAGTCTTTGTGCTCATTGTGGGGTGGTGGCTGTATTGGGAAAGACCATATACTATTGATCTGAAGGATACTGTTTGGGCCTGATCTGTCTCATTAGCTGATCCTTACTAGATCAATTAGCTGGAGCACCACTCTGCTAAGGCCGTGGTTAGGTTAACCGCCAGTCTGGCTATTGGTTATGCCCTGCAAGTTACCGATCCCACAAGCTTGGTGTTATGGTCAGTCCTGGAGTGACTGCCTTTATTGCCTGTTTCTAGTTCTTAAACTTCATTTCTTTAACCGTTAAATGACACGGTATACAAAAAGTGTTGAGAGTCATCATCAACTGGACTGGGTAGGAATCTTGTGCTCTTTGTTTTGAAGACAGTTAGTCTTTACCAGTTGTAAATATGGGGTAGGTACAGAGAAACTGTTTCCCATGGGGATATAATAAAATAAAGCTGGGGCATTTGAGTAAAATCATATGGTAGTGGAAATCTGGAGCTCCAGTCCTGCTCTTGCTAAATAAATTTAAAAGAGCAGATTGATATATTTGATTTTTTTTAAAAAGTCTATCCAGGGATATGGAACATAGATGAGTAGATGAAATTATAGTCCAGATCTACCAGGAATGACCAGATAAGCTCAAAGTCAGAGAGTGTGGTGTTGGAAAATTACAGCCAGTCAGGCAGCATCCGAGGAGCAGGAGAGTCGAAGTTTCGTGCATAAGCCCTTCATCAGGACTGTCTCTTGAAAAGACGGTAGAAGCAGTTCCAAAGACTTAACACCCGCTGAGAGAAAACATTTCCCCACATCTCCATCTAAGGCTGAGCACTCTTATTTTTAAACAGTAACTTACAGTTGTTGACTATCCCTCTGGAGGCAATATTGTCTCCACATCTACCCTGTCGAGTCCCTTCAGGATCTTGAATGTTTCAGTCAAGTTATCTCTAACCTTTCTAGCCGCCAGTGGACACAGGCCTAATCTATCCAACCTTTCTTGATAAGGCAACCTGCCCATTCTTGAATGTATTAGTCCAGTAAACCTCCAAGCTGCTTCTAAAGCATTTACATCCATCCTTAAATAAGATCAATACTGTACACAGTACTCCAGATGTGGTCTTGCCAATAGCTTGTATAGCTGAATCATTTCTGAAGAAAGGCTCATGCCTGAAACATCGATTTCTCCTGTTCTTTGGATGCGCTTTTCCAGCAACACATTTACAGCTCTGATCTGCAGTCCTCACCTTCTCATAGATGAGTCATAACCTGCTGCTATTCTATTCAATTTGCTTAGCAATAAATTACAGCATCATTAGCTTTCTTGCTGTATCTGCATGATAACAGTTTGCAAATCATACACCAGAGTCAAAAAGTGTGGTGCTGGGAAAGCACAGCAGGTCAGACAACAGCTGGGGAGCAGGAGAGTCTACGTTTTGGGCATAAGCCCTTCATCAGGAATTTGTTTTCTTGGCAGAAGTTGCAATAGGAGGAGTGGCAGCGAGGACCAGAGGCCCAATGGGAAAGTAGGAGTAAAGTTTAAACAAAACTTGCCTCGTGTATGGGCAGAGCACATGCTGAGCAGGAGCGGACATGGGTCTGCTGGGTAAGTGAGGCTTTATATTTTGGCGATTGCTTTATGCAAAACGCTAACCGGGTAGTGTCTCCCACCCATCCTCCTCTAACCAAAAAAAAAAGGTCTGTGCACCAGATTGATAAGATGACTAGTCTTTTTTTTTTCCCCCCTCTTTTACTGTTCAGTAGGCTCGTTGGGAATTTAGTATAATGGGAATGGAGGTGAGGGTAGTTAAATGTACCTCCTGCAGAATGTGGGAGGTAAGGATCACCACCGTCCCTGCTGACTCTATCTGTGGGAAGTGCACCCAACTTCAGCTCCTCAAACCACAGGGAACTGGAGCTTGAGCTGGATGAACTTTGGATCATTCAGGAGGTTGGAGGGGTTATTGAGAGGAGTAGGAGAGAGGTAATTACACCACAGGTACAAGAAGAAGGTAGATAGGTTACTGTCAGGGGACAGAAAGGGAACTGGCAGGTAGTGCAGGGATCCCCTGTGGCCATTCCCCTGAACAACATATATACAGTTTTGGATGCTTTTGTGGGGGTGGGGGGGGTATGACTTACCAGGAGTAAGCAATGGGGCACAGGTTTCTGGCACAGGGTCTGTCCCTGTCGCTCAGAAGGAGCGGGGGGGGCGGGGCGGGGAGAGGAGCAGAGCAGTAGTCATTGGGTTTCCATATTTAGGGGGTCAGACAGGAGGTTGTGTGGGAACAAGAGTGATTCACGGTTGGTGTGTTGCCTCCCAGGTACCAGAGTTCATGATATCTCTGATCATGTTTTTGGGATCCTTGAGGGAAGGGGTAGCAGCCCCAAGTCGTGGTCCACGTGGGCACTAACAACAAAGATTGGAGTGGGGATGGGGATTTAAGGCAGAAATTCAGGGAGCTAGGGTGGAAGCTTGGAGCTAGTACAAAAAGTTATCTCTGGTTTGTTGCCTGTGCCACGTGCTGGTGTGGTGAGGAATAGGAGGAGTGCAAGAGGGAGGGTTTTGGATTCCTGGATAATTGGGCATCCTTTTGGGTAGGTGGGACCTCTACAAAGAACAGTCTTCACCTGAACCAGAGGCGTACCAATATCTTGGGGGAGATGTTTGCTAATTCTCTTCAGGTGAGTTTAAACTCATCCAGCAGGGGGAATGGGAATCTTAAATTGTAGTTCATGTGTGGAAGAGGCTGAGAGTAGGGAGGTCCAAAATAAGGTTTTGGGGTCGCAAGAGGGCATCAGCAAGCAAGACGTTGGTTTGAGATGTGTCTATTTCAACACCACGAGCACCCAGAATAAGGTGGGTGAACTTGCAGCATGGGTCAGTACATGGGAGTTCAATGTTGTGACCAGCTCAGAGACATGAGTAGAGAAGGGACAGGAATGGTTGTTGCAGGTTCCAGGATTTAGATGTTTCAGTAACAACAGAGAAGATAGTTAATCAAGTATTACGATTACAGAAAGGGCGTTTGAGGACTCGTCAACTGAGTTAGTATGGGCTGAAATTATAAACAGGAAAGAAGAGGTCACCTTGTTTTCTATTGGCGTCCGAATGGTTCCAGGAATTTAGGGGAAAGGATATCGGGGATGATTCTCTATAGAAGTGAGAGTGACAGGGTGGTTTGTTATGGGGGACTTCAACTTCCCAAATATCGCTTTGACTCTGTGAAAAAATTGACACAATGCTGGAACCAATTCATGCCACGCTGACAAAGCATGAGCAGGAGATTCTGGCATCAGATCGACACGGGGAAGCAGTTGAACAAAAGACTGAGTTGCTGCTGGAGATCAAATTGGGCCAGGTGAGGTGGGGCGGGCCCACTGGATCGCGATGCGCAGGTCAGGGTCGGGTCAGCGCCCCAGCCCCGGCCTAGTGCAACTCCAGCATTATAAAGAAAAGCAGTTAATGATAGAAACATCCAGAAGACTGGGAAGAGAGCCACTGGCTCTGGTATATAAAGGTTCAAAAATAATGTTTTTCCAGGACTTTTCTGGGGCCATAATTAAGGGGAAGTCTTTTGATGATAAGAAAGAGACTTGACTATTCAATATTCTCTGAGGCAATGTGGCAATACTGCGTTTTAATTATGAGGGATCTGTCCATAACTTCAACTGGCCAGAAAAAGCAAAAGCATTTGTGAACTCTATGAAATAATTGATTTGGGCTGAGGGTGAAAAAGGAAAAGATGTTTGCGGACAATGGCATAATATTTTGTTATCTTCTCTCTCTTTGTTCTAAATTTTGTTTGCTTAATTACCAAACGTATACAATATTATCTGTTATTTTGTTCTTTTTTGCTGGATACTGCAGTGGGTACTGCTTTGGTGTAAAGATGTATGGGCTTGAGATATGGAGGTGGACGTCCATTGTTAACTTTCATGAGTGTGAATAACATTGGTGTTTTTTCACCTTTGCCTGAGGCGATGGTTTGGGGCCTGGCCTTAACTGGAGGGTGCCAGGATGGCTATAAGGTTGGGAGTGAATGCCCCCTATGGGTGAGGGGAGAAATCTGTAGTGAATTGTGGTTTATGTGCTTGTCTGTTCAAGTCAGGAGTAGTGGTTAGTTGTTTAGTTCGAGTAGTGTTTGTAGGGATAGTTTTTAAATTTAGTAAAGTCTGTGTTTTTTCCACACGCTGCACATTGAATGGGCTTCTTCCTCTCAGGGGACCGCGGGCTGTAGTGTGCGATCATGGCACACCTGGACCACCTGGAATATAAAAGGGAGCCTTGGAAACCGTTGTGATTCCAGTCTATTCCTTGTGGAACCCCAATGGTTACAGGTTGCCAATCTGAATACGAACGATTTATCCCCACTCACTGATTCCTGCCCATTAACCAACTCCTCTATTCACGCCAAGATACTACCTTGGACAGTGTAGGCGCTTACCTTTAACCTTTCATGAGGTACTTTGATAAGAAAAAGAAATTATAAAAGGGAGCATTTCCCCCATTAAAAGGAAAAAGGTGCTCTCAAACCTTAAGAAGGAAAGGGTCGACATTGCTCTGCTGCAAGAGACACATTTAACCGATCGGGAACATCTGAAGTAACAGCCGGGAAGGGTTGGGGGGGGGGGGGGTGGTTTGGGGGTATGATAGGGTATTCTTCTCCTTCAACTCCAAAGCAGAGAGTGGCTGTACTGAAATAGGAGGTTTCTTCGTACCAGGTGAGATCAAATCAAACTTGTGTATGCTCAGGTCATCATTCTCAAGGCTCTGGTACACTGAGAGGAGTATAGCATCCTGAACTTTACTGCCCCCGGCACATTCTTCTCAAACTTTTTGTTGATGCAGTCTCTAAATTAATGGCTCTTGGGCTGCACCACACGACTGTAGGAGGAGATATTAATTGTCTCCTGGACCCTGGGGTAGACAGGATGCCATCTAGACAGCTAGTGGACTTGTATAAGGGGTTTAGTTTGGTGGATGTGTGGAGCTATCTCCACCCTAATGGGAGGGATTTTACCTTTTACTCCAACCCACATAAGTGCCACACAAGAATCAATATGTTCTTTATTCTGCCGGTTTGTTTGGCCTTGGTGTTGATCTGCAGGATTGGGAACATAACTGTGTCGGACCATGCAGCTGTGTACTCGGATGTTAAGACCATAAGTAGTGGAGCAGACGTGCAGCACTGGCGCATGGGTCCATTTTTGTTGACAGATGGCAATTTTGTCCAGTATACTACAAGAGAATTCAGAGGCCTTCTGGGACATCAGTTAGGGTACGGTCAGTAATTCATTGGTTCTTTGGGGGACCACCAAGGTGTGCTTAAGGAGTCTGATTATTTCATATTCAACAACTCGAAGGAGGCAGAGAGGGGAACGACAGCAGATGCTTGAGGGCCCACTGAAGGCAGCCGAGTCAGCATATTATAACAGATCATCTGTGGTTAAGTTACAGCGGCTCATGGCCCTCCAGGCTGCTCTGACTCGGCGCTCACACAAGCGGCCAAAATGGGGTCTCCTTTGCAAAGCAAAGGCTGTTCAAATATGGGGATAAGCCAGGTAGATACCTGGCTTGTGTGGCTAGGAAGAAAAGTGCTCTGCAGTCCATTGCCTCTATTAGGGAGAGAACTGGTACTATCACTCAAGCTGGAAAAGATTAACGCCAGATTTTGGGAATTCTGTGCAGAGTTATACTGGTCAGAGGGCTGTGAGGATGGAATAGCGAAAATGGAATCCTTTTTTCAAAGCCTAGTTCTCCCTGGTATAAATGTGGAGCAGACCTCCCTTTAAATGCACCTCTGACAACATAAGAGGTGCAAGAAGCAGTAGGCAGTTCCAAGGTGGCAAGGCACCCAGGCCCAGACAGGTTCCTGAGTGAGTTTTACAAAGAGCTTATACACATGTTAGCTGAACCACATCTGGAGATGTATCATCATTCTTCTGACTTTTCTTAGGGAGGCTAATACCTCCCTAATTTTAAAGAAAGGGAAAGACCCCCGAGGACTGTGTCCCATTGTTGAATGTAGACTTCAAACTTTGATAAAAGGTGCTGGCTCTGAGGTTGGAAAAGGTGCTGCCCACTATAATAAAAGAGGACCATTATTAAGGGCTGCAGTTCCTCCAACAATATGAGGAGATTGTTGAATTACAGTGCAAGTATGTCAGCAGAGGTTGATTCTGGGCTTGGTGGTCTCCCTGGGTGCAGAGAAGGTATTTGATTGGGTGGAGTGTCTGTATCTTTTTGCTGTTCTAGATCACTTTGGTCTTGCGGGGGGAGGGTCTCTGCTTGGTGGGTGACAGTGTTACATAGAGACCCCAAGACAGCGGTTATTACAAATGGTGTCAAATTGAATAATTTTAATGTGGAGAGAGGCAGCCGACAGGGGTGTCCTCTCTCGCCACTGCTGTCTACCTTGGTCATTGAGCTGTTGATGGAGGCCATCCGAAAGAACCCTGAAATAGTGGCACCAAAGGTGGGAATTGGGGAGCACAAAATTACTCTTTATGCGGATAATGTCCTTCTGTTTCTGGCTACCCTGGAAAAGTCTGTAACCTGGCTAATACAACAAATTAAATTATTCGGCAGTTTTTCGGGACACAAGATAAATTTTACAAAGGCGGAAGTCATGCCTGCGGGAGGATTGGTGGAAGCGCCAGAGCTGGAGGGTGGAACACTGTTTCCTGGTGGTCACGGAAAGGTTTTCTCTACCTGGGAGTTTTTATTACCCCTGCCTGCTGTCAGCTGCCAATGGTGGGAGGAGCTGCCAATATCATGGCGAGGCCACATAGCTCTGATTGAAATGAATGTTCTTCCTCAGCTATTATATCCTATGATGATGCTCCTGTTACTGTTACCCAGGCAGGTGCTGCGGAGGTTTGCCGGTTGGCTTGGATCATTTATTTGGTGCTGAAGGCGCCCTCTAGTTAAATTTACCGAGCTGCAACTTCCACAGGATATGGTTTGGAGCAGATCTCCCAGATCTGAAGCAATACCAAATAAGCACCCTGCTGTCATATGTGGGTGACTAGGTACATAAGGAATTGTGGTGGATATGGATTGATGTTAAGGCCTTGCAGGCAAGGTGTCCCCTCATCAATTTACTGTTTATGGACAAAATGAGATCCATGGCTAAGCATTGTGAAAATCCAATTATCTTAAATAAGGTGAAAGCACGGAGGATAATGCAACAGGGTGAGGATAATTTGCTTAAGTCCTCACCGTTCACCCCATTACTGGGAGCCCCAGGATTTAGACCAGGGTCAATGGACTCTGACTTCAAAGCATGGGAGGGTAAAGGAACCTCTTGTTTGGAAGATTTATTTGAGGGAAAAGTCTTGATGTCTTTCAGCCAGTTCAGTCAGAAATACGGGATTCATAATAGGGACCTTTATCGATACTTCCAGGTTGGGGACTATATACAGAAGAAGATCACAATCTTGGCACAGTCCTACAAGTTGGACATAGAGAGGAGCACCTTGGGGGATATGGAGAGACTCCATGGGATCTGGAATCAGGGGCTAAAGGAAGAAATTTCAATGGAAACATGGGAGGAGATATATGGGAAAATGTAAAAAAAAAATCTCTATGCAACAAAGCACAAGCTATGCAATTGAAGATCCTTCACGGGGCCCGTATGGCACCAGAGAGATTAGCAAAGTTTAAGAAAGGATCTTCTCCAGGATGTCCCAAATGTAGAATTAGCACAGGCACCCTTACACATTTCTATTGGGCCTGCTTGGATTCTTGGATACTGGGGTGCCATAGTGCATGAGCTGGGGGAGACTCTGGGAATTGAAGTTAAGATGGATTCAGTATCCCTTCTTTTGGGACTGCTGAATCTGCCCTCTCTGTGTGAATGTAGGAAAAGGTTATTTAACATTCTTACACATTGTGCAAAGGAGAATATCCCTAATGAATTGGATATCAGAAAAAAAACCCTGGTCTTGTGGGGTGGCGCAGACTTGTGATGAAGTACATCCCCCAAGATTAGCTGAAAGTATGGTGCACCATGGAACGGAACAACTTTACAAGATATGGCAGCCCTTTTTAAATTACATAGACACTGACCTATTGGTGATACTGATTAAGGCCTTTATATAGCTGTGAGGTATATATGGTTGTCCAGGGACCCGGGAGAAGGAGACCTTGTAAATATGGGATAATAACTGTTGTTCCTGTGGACAGGAGCTTCAATCGAGGTGCAGCGAGTGGAGTCGAGTAGTGTAATTTAATTAAATTGGTTGTAATTTACTTTAATTCGATTTTATTTAATTTAATTCAAGTTTAAGTAAATATGTGATCATTGTATCCTGTAGAGTAGTAAGTAGTTTATTGTTTATATTACTGTAATATAATACTGTGACATCGTTTCTGGGGTTTTTTGGATTTTTATAAGTTTTTTTTTCCTTTTGTAAAAGAGTTAAAAAATTTTCAATAAATAATTTTTTTAAATGGGCTTCAGATTGGTTTCACAGGTCGGTGCAACATCAAGGGCTGAAGGGCTTGTACTGTGCTGTAATGTTCTATGAAGGGCATTTTCCTGAAACATTGATTCTCCTGCTTCTCAGATACTGCCTGACCTGCTGTGCTTTTCCAGAACCACATTCTCTTTGTAAATAAAATGTTTTTCCTCATGTCCCTCTAATCCTTCTGTCATTTTGGTCGAATCTATGACCCTTGATTATTTTAACTCTTTGCCAAGAGAAACTGTCTACTCTATCTCTGTCCCATCAATTTTCTATACCTCAATATTATCACCCCTCAGCCTTCTCAGTTCTAAGGAAAACAACCCCAACCTTTCCATTCTCTTCTTGTAGCTACAATTCTCCAGTCCTGGCAACATTCCTGTAAATCTCTGTACACAGTCCAGAGTAATTATGTCATTCCTATACTATGGTGACCAGAACTACCCACATTACTCCAGCTCTGGCCTCACTAGTGTCTTATAGTGTTTTATCATTAAATCTCTATTTTTGTATTCTATATCTCTGCCAGTGAAGGCCAGCATTCCATGTGCCTTTTTTACAAACTTACCCAGCTATACTGCGACCTTTAGCGGCCTGTGTATTTGACACCAAAGTCTCTCGCTCCCTCTCCATTTATTTCCGTTTATTGTGCATTCTCTTTTACTGTTTGACCTCCCCAAATGCATTACCTCACACTTATCAAAGTTGAACCCCATCTGCCATTTTCTGCCTACTATCTAAACAACCTGACTATCTCATTTTGGAACATTGAGCTATCCTCTATAATTTCCATTACACGGCAATTCTTGTGTTGTCTGCCAATTTCCCAATTGTGCCCCCACATTCGTGTCCAAATTGTTAATAAAGCAAACAGCAGGGGGTCCAACACTGAGCCCTATGGAAAACCATTTAAAACAGCTTTCCATTCACAAGGGCAGCCATTGACCATTGCCCTTTGTTTGCAAAGCCAACTTTGGATCCAGTGGTCAAAGTTGATCAACAGCTGACATTGCACATGATAGTGCAGCAAAGAATTTTACATCAAGATGAAGTATATAGGTAATTTAATCAACCTATTCAGAGATGTTATTACGCACCTCCAGAGAAGGTGGAAATTAAACCCAAACCTCCTGGCTGAGATAGAGACACTACCATTGCACCACAAAAGCTGTCCCGATCTAACCATTTATTTAATCTGAAGTAATTATATTTAGCTGTCTCAAATTTACTTTACAAATACAAGATTAAATTGCATAACTCATTTTCTCTCGGGAGAATAGCAAATGAAAACAAATTGGTTCATTTAGCGATTGACTTTTACTGCACCTGGAATCAGGGAAGTCTGTGTCAACATATGTGTCTTGTGATCAAGTCCCTTAAACACCATGATGCCATTGATGATGTATTAGATGCTGTTCTGGTCCCCTTGCTGAAGGAAGAATCCATTCACCACAGAGGGAATGCAGCAGAGGTTCCCCAGACTGATCTCTGAAGATGAGGGGGTTGTCCAAGGAGGAGAGACCTGGACTCTGTTTTAATAAGAATTTTGAAGAATGAAGAATAAAAAGATAGACAGGGTAGATGTAGAAAGGATTTCCCCTGGTTGTGGAGGCCAGAACCAGGGAACCACAGTCTCAGAATAAAAGGCAAGCCATTTAACATTGGCGTGGCAAGGAATGTCTTCACTCAAATGTGAATTTTTGGAATTCTTTATCCTAGAGGTCTGGAAGACTCTCATTAAGTTCAAGACATTGACTGAAAGCTTTTGAGTTACTAACAACATCAAGAAATTTGGGGATAGCAAGGAAAATGGCATTGTGATAGATGATAAGCTTTGATGTTGAATAAAGGAGAGGCTTGAAGGGCTGAATGGCCCACTACTCCCACTTTGTGTTATATGTTGGCTGATATATTGGGTGGACTCCTAAAGGCTGGTAGCAAGAGTTGGGAAATTGCCTGACTTGATGTATCGAGAAAGGTGAAGTTTTCATTCAGGGAGTGGGGAGGCATTTTGGAGGCAGCCACTTGCTGAGTATCAAGGCAGGATGGTTTTAAAAAAACTTTAACGCTCTAGAGTATTGTCCCAGTTGCTTCAATTAATATCAAGACTTCTAGCCCTCCCCACTCATCCATTCAATATTTTGCTCAATCCCCAACCATGCCAACTCATGTTTTCTACTTATCCCATTACCTTTCTTGACCTCCATCAATAATTCTACATCTACATGCCAATTCTACATCTATTTATTCTATCCAGTATATAAAATCAATTTTCCACATTGTAACAATAAATCATTAGAGCTTTTTTGAAATATGCCATTCATTTTGCATGAAGACATATTGAGTTGTTTCTGTAGCTTCTGCTATTGGTACTTAAAAGTCTGGGGATCAAAACTTTCATAGTATTCCATTATCTCTACAGTGTTCAAGCATATACTGGGCAATTAGGCATTGACATCCTATAGTTGGACACAGAGCATATAAGTAGACATGGAAGTAAGGTGGAAGGGCAAAGGTTAGCATAGCAACAAAAATAGAAGTTGCTGGAAAAGCTCAGCAGGATCTGTGAAGAGAAATCAAAGTTAATGTTTAATGTGGGTGACCCTTCCTCAGAACTTGTCTGTTCTGAGAAATTTAGTCACTCAGACTTTCTTTTCAGCTGAGATCTTTTGAGACTGTTAATATTTCTGCTGTCAGATGTCCTCTGAATGAATCTACACGTTGACTTTCTCAGGATTGTTCTGACTTTGTCCTAAATGTCTCCTGTAATTAGGAAACAGTTATTTTCTTCTCTGCCACCCATTTTTCTAATGCACTGAACTCTTCTCCTCAAAGTTTAAGAACCTAATTCAAATGTAAGAAATGAAACAAATCTCTAGGCACATTGTTACCACTCTCAAAATCTAAGATGAAACTAAAAATAACTGCAATGAAATCTTCCCCTTCTTAGCACACAAAGTGAAAATATTCCAACTCTCATTCTACGTCAGCTTTATCATTTGAGAGCTTGAATTCTAATCGTGTCTGGCTGAACCTTTATCACATTCTTGCAATACCTAATCCTAGTAGTATCTCAGTATAAGTCTTTATCAGCTTGTCATCATTTATATCAATACCTTAGATAAAATGCTCTTAATTTTGTAGATGATAGTAAGTCAGAAGGTGCAGTTTATTTTTTAGATAGTAACAGTAAACTGCAATGCTACATAAATGAATTGAGTGGGTCAAATAGTGTCAGGCGAAACTTAATGTGAGATGTGAGAGGCTGTGCATTTGGGATACAGGAATGAAAAATCAGAATATTACCTTCATGAAAAAAAATTCAAAGGAGCAAAGGAAATTGATTGCTTACATGGAGAAATCACTAAAAACATTTTTAATTAAATCGTAAGATATGGAGCATCACGATTGAGGTGAACTTTTAATGCTCAACTTTAATTATCCAGTGGACAGCTGAGAATCAACCAAACTGCGGTGTGTCTATTTGATGATCTTTATCAAAACAAACCTGGAATACGAAGGGAACAAAATGATGCTACAGTTGTGCAGAAACTTGTTCGAACCCTGTGCAGATAATTGTTTAGTGAAAGTTATGGAAGAAGTGTCAGACAAATTCATTACAGTTCGGAGGAGTAGTCATTGGACTCAAAACATTAACTCAGCTTAAAGGTTAAGCTATGACATACGAGTGCATGAACGCCGCTTGTACTCGGGGTCCCTTGAAACGTTAGGCAAAGGAATTGCAAATTGGCGTCATGTTCTAATAGGAAGAAGGTGATAGAGTGTTGACCTATAATAAAGCAAAGAACTGCTGATGTACGAGATCTGAAACAGAAATTGCTGGAGAAACTCAACAAGTCCGTGGAGAGAAAGCTGAGTTAATGTTTTGAGTCCAATGACCACTCAGAACTGTTCACTCTCTTTTCGAAATGTGAACTCTGTTTCTCCCTCCGCAGGTGCTGAGTTTCTCCAGCAATTTCTTTTGTTGTTGTTTCCAGTGGTGTCCTGTACTCTGACTCAATCAAGTTAAAAAAATCACACAACACCAGGTTATAGTCCAACAGATTTATTTGGAAACACTAGCTTTCGGAGCGCTGTACTTGATGAAAGCTGGTACTTCCAAACAAACCTGTAACCTGGTGTTGTGTGATTTTTAACGTTGTACACCCTCGTTCAACACTGGCACCTCCACGTCATGTCTCAGTTAAGATCCTATTGAACTTTGCTATCATTAACCTTGAATCTTCAGAGCAGACCTCCCTGACTCTGGGTGCAGGGTTGAATTTACTCGGTGAGAGTTTTATGTTGAGCTATTGAACGAGATGCAGCGGTCCAATCCATTGGTCCTAGCTGCGGCAACATAGAGGGGCAGGGGCGCTGTTCCTCTGATCTCCCACCCTACCCTGAGCAGCGGTAGAAACCGGAGCCTCTTCCAATATTTCTCTTGGATAATTTGGGAACTGTAGACTTCGGAAATTACGCTCTGTTAACGCCGTGGTGTCTTCTGTTTCTGTTTCCCAGTCCAAAATTCAGTTGTGTCGAAGTGCTGTGGCCATGAACTGCTCGAACTATTTAAGGTTTGCGTCTCTCTTACAAAGACTTCTAACTGAGTTGAATAGAACATCCCACACATCTGGGAAATCCGAACTGTACAGGCCATTTCCCCCTGTGGGAACGTCAGTAACGGCGCTTATCTCTCCATCCTGCTGGTTAGGGTCTTTTACGCCTTTCTGGTTGGACGTTGGTTCTCGCCTATCCCCGCTCTCACAGAGTGAAATCTGAGGAAAAGCCGACCTCCAGCCGGGACTGCTCTGATCAGTCAGCCACCCCGGGCGGGAAGGGCAACGTGGAGAGAGGTACTGTCAGCTTGGAGACTGAGCAACAATCTCCTTCCTTCTCCAAACCATTCTCCCTGCGGCTCATTTCAAACTAGATTTGCACATGACTCTCCAGGAACGGTCTCTAAGAGAATGATTACTTTTGTATCTTCTCAATTCCAGTCCATCCTGACAATATCGAAGCGGTTAGTGTGCAGCCCAATAATCCATTGAACGGACGGTATGCCAGGATGCAGATGGGATGGTGAGTTCACGTGGTGGCATTCATCGTCTCATGTCACGTCAGGGAGCCAGGGTGGCACATTGTAACCTGAACACATCAAGATTTTGGCTGTATTACTGAAAGAGAATGGTGATGAATGGGAAGTTCCGCAGAATCCTGTAGGACCATAGAGTTGCTCTCTCATCAGAAAGAGAGACAGACAGAGGTGACGGGATCAGTGGTGCTGGAAGAGCACAGCATCCAACTGCCTGAACTGCTGTGCTCTTCCAGCACCACTGATCCAGAATCTGGTTTCCAGCATCTGCAGTCATAGTTTTTACCCAGAGGTGACTGGAGGTGAGTTTAAAGTAAGGACCACCAGACCTCAGCTTACCTCAGCTGGTACCTGAACTGAACCGTCCTGTGGCTATCAGTTCCCTCGCAAACCTCATCTAAACTCAGCGGAAATCTTTTTAATTCCTTCCTCCGCCTTCACCTGCAGGGAAATGCTTTATAACCGCTTCTACTGTCTTTCGTGTTTTGATTTTAGTTCTGAAGAAGTCATTAACTGCGTTTCTCCCTGCACAGATGATGCCAGACCTGTTGAGTTTCTCCACAATTTTCTGTTTTATTTGCATTTTGCAGTACCCGCAATGTTATGCTTTGCATGTACCTCTCTGAGTGTACAAAGGGACCCTTCCTCACTGAGATGCCCTTCAATTGATGATCACACGTATCAGTTGGTCAGATTCAATACTTCCTCAGGTTTAATGTGGCATGGCAAAGCCATACGTATAATTACATTGCATTTAATAAAGAATTTGCTTTTAAAACAACACCTTTTTTTTTATCAAGGTGTTTAGAACTGTAAACCAGGTCCCCATAAAAGTAGAAATGAAAGAATTCCAGATTAATGAAATAACAGTTGAATTGGTAATAAAATCTGCATTCGTAGCTTTGAGAAAGAACACCAGCCACACTATTAAAGTGAGTTCTCACTTTCAGATTCTTTTCATTTAAGTAATGCTTACAATAAAAGTCTTGCTTTTAGAGACTTGCTTTTTTATATTTCCTTTTGTGATTTGAGAATACTGTTTGCATTCATTTCCAGTTTTAAAGAACTGTATACCTACCCTTTTGGCTTTGTGATTTGAATGTCTCTGAGCTCCAGTAAGCCCTGATTAGGATGGGTGGCACAGTGGCTCAGTAGTCACCACTGCAACCTAACGCTGATGGAGACTCATGTTCGACTACAGCTTTAGGTAACTGTGTGGGGTTTGCACATTCTCCCCCAGGTCTTGCGTGGGTTCTTCCCATAGTCTAAACGTGCAGTTTAGGTGGACTGGCCATCGAAAGCGCAGGGTTACAGGGAAAGGATCGGTCTAAGTGGGATGCTATTCAGAGGATTGGTGTGGCACGAATGGCCTGCAGCCACACTGTAGGACTTCTGTGAAATTGACATTTCTATGAAACACCAGAATAGAGCAATGCATGGAGGTCCCAGGTCTCTGCTCAAGTCCACTGGTTCGGAATCTATTCATAGATATTTACATCAATGGAGAGGGTGCTTGATGTCTTTGGGCTCTACTGATAGTCTCATTGTTCTGTTCTTCCCCTCTAGCAAAATAAATGTATCCTTTTTGAAGTCCCTTTTGACACTTACCTGTTTCCACCAACTTTGATCATGCACTCTAGGCAACAAATCCGCCCCATCTCTTCTTTGAATTTTCATTTAAATTTTACTTGTACTAAGAAATGTAAGTTAATTGTGCTGCCAAAAATGCTTTCACTATACTTCTGATGGCAATGGGTTCAATCATGGTATTGAATATTGGCATCTGACGTTGAACTTATTTGGTATTTGAGAAAGGCTGCACAAAGCTCACAGGGAAGAGATAGATGAACCATTGCCAGCATACAGGCAGAATGTTAGAGTTGTTATTACAAAGTTAAAAATCACACAACACCAGGTTATAGTCCAACAGGTTTATTTGGAAGCATTAGCTTTCGGAGCACTACTCCTTTTACAGGTAGCAAGTAGGGCAGGATCATAGGAGACAGAATTTAATAGCAAAAGCAACACTATGATCATTGAAGACGAACCTTCCAGCTCAGCGAGCAAACCTACATCCAGAACCTCAACCTGAGCTATAAATCTTCTCAAAACTCACTAACAGCATTGTTAGAAACAGGCAGTGGTTCAAGGAAACACATCAAACTCTTAGACAGCTCGGGACAGATAGGTGCCACCCTTAGCAACAGTGAAAATGAAATGAAATTAGATTAGACTTACAGTGTGGAAACAGGCCCGTCGGCCCAACAAGTCCACACCGACCCGCCGAAGAGCAACCCACCCATACCCCTACATTTGCCCCTTACCTAACACTACGGGCAATTTAGCATGGCCAATTCACCTGACCTGCACATCTTTGGACTGTGGGAGGAAACCGGAGCACCCGGAGGAAACCCATGCAGACACAGGGAGAACGTGCAAACTCCACACAGTCAGTCGCCTGAGTTGGGAATTGAACCCAGGTCTCTGGCGCTGTGAGGCAGCAGTGCTAACCACTGTGCCACCATGAAATGAATTGAAAAAGAAATTATAAAACTCCTAAGTTACATAGGATTTAAAACTAAAGCCTCATTTTTCTCCTTTATGGAATTAGACATAAAATGTAATAATTGTAATACAGCAGCATGTGTATCCGGAAGAGGAACATGTTGTTTTTCTCACCATATAAATAACATTGATTTAGGAACTTACAACATGTTAATGGTTATAAATAGCTGCAAATGTGTTGCTGGTCAAAGCACAGCAGGCCAGGCAGCATCTCAGGAATAGAGAATTCGACGTTTCGAGCATAAGCCCTTCATCAGGAATAATCCTGATGAAGGGCTTATGCTCGAAACGTCGAATTCTCTATTCCTGAGATGCTGCCTGGCCTGCTGTGCTTTGACCAGCAACACATTTGCAGCTGTGATCTCCAGCATCTGCAGACCTCATTTTTTACTCAATGGTTATAAATATCTCATTTATAACCATTAACATGCTGAAAGCTCTTAAATCAATATTATTTTATATCATGAGATGAACATTGGTGTATCTTATGTATATATCATTTATAACCATTAAGAGTCACAGGTAGATAGGATAATGAAGAAGAGTCTGAATTAGAGTGTTCCTGGAAAAGCACAGCAGGTCAGGCAGCATCCAAGGAGCAGAAAAATCAACATTTCGGGCAAAAGCCCTTCATCAAAAATAGAGGCAGGAAGTCTGCATGGTGGAGAGATAAATGAGAGGGGGGTGGGGGTGGGGAGAATAGGCAAATGGGGGTGGGGATGGAGATCTCGGGTCAGAGAGGAGGTGGGGGAAGGTAGCAAAGAGTACAATAGGTGAATGAGGGTGGGGATGAAGGTGATAGGTCAGAGAGGGGGATGGAGTGGATAGGTGGAAAGGAAGATAGGCAAGTAGAACAGGTCATGGGGATGGTGCTAGCTGGAAGGTTGGAACTGGGGTAAAGTGGGGGGAGGGGAAATAAGAAAACTGGTGAAGTTCATACTGATGCCCTGGGATTGAAGTGTTCTGAGGCAGAAGATGAGGCGTTCTTCCTCCAGGCTTCGGGTGGTGAGGGAGCGGTGGTAGAGAAGGGCCAGAACCTGCATGTCCTCAGCAGAGTGGGAGGGGGAGTTGAAATGTTGGGCCACAGGGTGGTGGGGTAGATTGGTGCGGGTGTCCCAGAGATGTTCCCTAAAGCGCTCTGCAAGGAGGCGCCCAGTCTCCCCAGTGTGGAGGAGACCGCATCGGGAGCAATGGATACAATAAATGACATTGGTGGATGTGCAGGTAAAACTTTGATGACTGTGGAAGGCTCTTTTGGGGCCTTGGATGGAGGTGAGGGAGGGGGTGTGGGCGCAGGTTTTGCAATTCCTACAGTGGCAGGGGAAGGTGCCAGGAAGGGAGAGTAGGTTGTTGGGGTGTGTGGATCTGACCAGGTAGTCGTGGAGGGAATGGTCTTTGCGGAAAGCGGAAAAGGGTGGGAAGGGAAATATATCCCTGGTGTGGGGTCTATTTGGAGGTGGTGGAAATGTTGGTGGATTATGTAATTTATGCAAAGGTTGGTAGGGTGGAAGGTGAGCACCGGGGTGTTCTGTACTTGTTACAGTTGGAGGGGTGGGGTTCAAGGGCGGAGGTGTGGGAAGTGGATGAGATGTGTTGGAGGGCATCTTTAACCATGTGGGAAGGGAAATTGCGGTCTCTAATGAAAGAGGCCACCTGGTGTGTTCTGTGATGGAACTGGTCCTCTCGGGAGCAGATACGGTGGAGGTGGAGGAATTGGGAGTACGGGATGGCATTTTTGCATGAAGTAGGGTGGGAAGAGGTGTAATCCAGGTAGCTGTGGGTTCTTCCTCCCTCTACAAGGATTTCAGTAAGTCTCTCTCTCACTGCACCGCCCAGGTCATCTCCTCTGCACAGAAGCTCTTCAGCCACGTTCTCAAACAGACTCGTTACCACAGCCACATCTCCTTCCTCAGCACCTGCCTAAGGAACCGACTGATCCCACACGGACTCCGAACTACATTCCAACCAACAAAATTTGGACCCAACCAGGACAACCTGTACCTACAACAAATCCGAAGCCTCCAGCAACAGACCTCCCTCCGGATCCTCCGCTCCACCCTTGCAGCCATGCGTCGCCACTTACACTCTCTACAATACAACACGACGGCTGGAGGAGGAGCGCCTCATCTTCCGCCTGGGAACCCTCCAACCACAAGGTATGAATTCAGATTTCTCCAGTTTCCTCATTTCCCCTCCCCCCACCTTGTCTCAGTCGGTTACCTCAACTCAGCACCGCCCTCCTAACCTGCAATCTTCTTCCTGACCTCTCCGCCCCCACCCCACTCCGGCCTATTACCCTCACCTTGACCTCCTTCCACCTATCCCACCTCCATCGCCCCTCCCCCAAGTCCCTCCTCCCTACCTTTTATCTTAGCCTGCTTGGCTATTCTCTCTCATTCCTGATGAAGGGCTTATGCTCGAAACGTCGAATTCCCTATTCCTGAGATGCTGCCTGGCCTGCTGTGCTTTGACCAGCAACACATTTTCAGTTCGGGTTTGTAAAATATGTCAGTGTCAAGTCGGTCATCATTAATGGAGATGGAGAGGTCCAGGAAGGGGAGGGAGGTGTCAGAGATGGTCCAGGTGAATTTAAGGGTGGGATGGAATGTGTTGGTGAAGTTGATGAATTGCTGAACCTCCATGCAGGAACACGAGGTGGCACCAATGCAGTCATCGATGTAGCGGAGGTAGGGGTGTGGAATAGTGCCGGTGTAACTATGGAAGATGGATTATACTATGTAGCCAACAAAGAGACAAGCATAGCTGGGGCCCATACGGAAGCCTTTGGCTACCCCTTTGGTCTGGAGGAAGTAAGAGGATTCGAAGGAGAAATTGTTAAGGGTGAGGACCAGTTCAGCCAAAAGAATGAGAGTGTCAGTGGAAGGGTACTGTTGGGGATGCCGGGAGAGAAGAAACAGAGGGCTTGGAGGCCCTGGTCATGGTGGATGGAGGTGTAGAGGGATTGGATATCCATGGTGAAGATGAGGCATTGGGGACCAGGGAAACAGAAGTCTTGGAGGAGGTAGAGGGCGTGGGTGGTGTCTCAAACATATGTGGGGAGTTCCTGGACTAGGGGGGGATAGGACAGTGTTGAGGTAGAGATGAGTTCAGTGGGGCAGGAGCATGCTGAGACAATGGGTCGGCCAGGGTAGTCAGGCTTGTGGATTTCGGGAAGGAGGTAGAATTGGGTGGTGCAGGGTTCCCGGACTATGAGGTTGGAAGCTGTGGGTGGGAGATCTCCTGAGGTTCTGTATGGTCTGGGAGATAATGGTTTGATAATGGGGCAGTGGGGGGAGGTGTAGAAGGCATTTGGTGTGCTTGTTTTTATTAGTCAGTGCATTGAGTATAAGAGTTGGGAGATCACGTTGCAGCCACTTTTGAATATTGTGTGCAATTCTGGACTCCCTCCTATAGGAAGGATATTGTGAAACTTAAAAGCAGTCACAAAAGATTTACGAGCATGCCAGAGTTGGAGGGTTTGAACTATATGGAGAGGCTGAATAGGCTGGGGCTGTTTTCCCTGGAGCATCAGAGGCTGAGGGGTGACCTTATAGAGGTTAATAAAATTATGAGGGGCATGCATAGAGTAAATGAACAAGGCCTTTTCCCTAGGATGGGGGAATCCAAAACGAGAGGGCATAGATGTAGGTGAAAGGGTAAAGATATGAAATTGACCTAAGGGGTAACTTTTTCTTGCAGAATGTGGTGTGTGCATTCAATGAGCTGTCAGAGGAAGTGGTGGAGGTTAGGACGATTACAATATCTAAAAGATATCTGAATGGATATATGAATAGGAAGGGTTTGGAGGGAAATAGGCCAAATGCTGGCAAATGGGACTAGATTTATATAGAATGTCTAGTCTATGTGGACAAGTTGCACTAAAGGGTCTGTTTCCATGCTCTATATCTCTATGACTCTATGGTTGTAATAAAAAAGAAACACATTTAACAGTCATTTTCATTCCCCCACCAACATTCCTGATAAAGGGCATTTACCAACCCAACCACCCCGTGGCTCAACACTTTAACTCTCCCTCCCACTCCACCAAAGACATGCAGGCCCTTGGACTCCTCCATCGCCAGAACATAACAACACGACGGTTGGAGGAAGAGCACCTCATCTTCTGCCTGGGAACCCTCCAGCCACAAGGGATGAACTCGGATTTCTCCAGTTTCCTCATTTCCCCTCCCCCCACCTTGTCTCAGTCGATTCCCTTGGACTCAGCACCGCCCTCCTAACCTGCAATCCTCTTCCTGACCTCTCCGCCCCCACCCCCACTCCGGCCTATCACCCTCACCTTGACCTCCTTCCCCCTATCACATCTCCATCGCCCCTCCCCCAAGTCCCTCCCCCCTACCTTTTATCTGAGCCTGCCTGGCAACCCTCTCCTCATTCCTGATGAAGGGCTCTGGCCCGAAACGTCGAATTTCCTGTTCCTTGGATGCTGCCTAACCTGCTGTGCTTTAACCAGCAACACATTTTCAGCATTTGTCCAAAATGTCAATTTTGCTATTCCTCAGATGCTGCCTGACCTGCAGTGCTTTTCCAGCGCCCCACTTTTTGACTAAAGTTCTAATGTTGCCAAACTAAAAAATGTCAAAATATTTTCAATTGCTAAGATGATTTTTTGTTGTATTTTGTTACTGTATAACCAGTGTAAATTTTAATTCCCATTTTGCACGAAGGAGAATGCTCCATTAGCATATTATTTAACTTTACATTATTTATTTCATTATTTACCACTGCTTCTTAATTCTAAATTGCAGGAAGCAATTACATTATGTATGCAAACATTGTGATGAAATCCATTTGATATAAGCCTGCAAGCTGTGGACTTCGTAACATCATATTCAACTGTTCAAATGGTTGATAAGTTCAACAATGCCCAAGAAAGTGTTCAGGGCTTGTTGTGGGTTTTCAGTATATCATTAAGAATCGTTCAAGGATTACTGAATAGTTTTAGTCAGTTGGACAGATGCAGTCAGAGTAAAACATTGCTGCCTTCAGGTTGCTCGTCAGTCACATATTTTGGAGCAGGGAGAAAAGGCTCTTAGCTGAAAAGTTGTGCTATCGCAGGCCCCACATCAGTATGACTCAGATAACACCTTTGGGAGCTATGGGGACTCAGATGAAGCCATGCGTCATTAATAATTCAATGCAGCTTAGAGGAAGGATAAAGAAGGTCCACAGGCATAATGTGCTTTGTTTGTTTGAGTTTTCACAGAGCTTGGAGAAACACAGGGGCAGTACCAGCTTTTGTGAAACTAGCTATAAGCGAACAAGCTAAAATTGCCTGTGAGCTGATGTTTGAATAGTTTTCAGAATCCAGGAGAGCAGAATTTCAATCAGGTGGGTGAACTACCAGATTGTGAGCAGTCAGCGAGACAATCCATGATACAGCAGCTTTTGAGGGAGTTCATGAGTTAGGTTTTCAAATATTAGAACTCCTTGTGACATTTTAATGAGATTCAGTGACTGACAAGTGTCGCAAACATCTGAAATACCCATCACATCTGTGTTGGCTGAATTTGCTATTTGTTATTCTTCATGGGCTGTCTGACTGTACAGAGTTTGTTACCCATATTTACCTCAGAGTAATTCTAAGTGGATGCTAAAACATATACATGTTGTAGTACTGGTCCACGTTTGTAAAATAAAGTTTATTGTTGTTTGCTCAAAACTATGTAATCTAATCGCTTTAATCTCTTTAGGAGGTCCTACAGTCTCACACTTGTCTACTTTTTAAAAAAAGAGGTTACTAGTCCAAAGCCAGACCATAACATAAATTTGGCAGTCTGGTCTGGGATCATAACATCACAGCCAGGTATTCATTGGTGCAGCTATGTGCTATTATGTTGTCATCATAATAAGACACAGAGTAATGAAAATAATCTGCTTTAATCTAACAATAAAAGGCAATCTATAAATGATCATTCAGCACATCAATTTTTTTTAAGTTAACCAATTATAAGGACTGACAAATGACGTATCATATTGGATTGGTAGCGTATTCAAATATCACTGCATCAGTTTAACAATTTTTGACATCAGTTTTTCAAAGCATGCTAATTAAAAAGCTGGTACCAATAAAATAGATCCCAGAAAAGAAATCCAAATAATTCATCAATCCCTTGGTATGGAAGGAAATCTTCCACCATTTACCAGTCTCCTCAGCATGCAACTCCAATCCACATCAAAGTCATTGTCTCCTAAGTAAAGGGTGAATTGGTGTATTGAGTCTCTCAGTTAAGGATGGCAATTAATGTCAACCTTATCAATGGCATCCAGTCTGAGAATAAACAAAAGAAATCCTAGCCACTCCTTATATTTAACTGTAAGCGGAGGGTACTTTTGTACTGTTGCTTATAAAATGGCACTCTTACATCAGTGACCTTAGTGAAATTGTACTAGCCCAATGATCCAATTGCTGCAAAACTGTCAGACACAGATGAAACCAGATTGTTTTACCATATTTTTACCAGACTGCTCTTTAATATTTAAAGATGAGACGTGCACCGGTGAAAAGCAAAGCAGGAAACATGTCACTTCCATGTCTTGTGCCAACATGGATAGCACTGAAAGCAGTTGTTCTTGTGATTAGAAAGTCCAAGAAACATTACTTTGCGAATGTCAAGACACTATTCACACAATAGGAGGCTAACAAACACAGCTGCATGACCTCCAGCATTTTTGAGCAGTGAATCAGGAAACTGGACAAAATGTAACAATAAAAGAAAGATTATCAACCTGAAGACCAAGAGTCTGCTTAATGCCTGCTGCTGATCAGCCTGTTTCCCCAACTGAAGCTGCAAAGACTGGGAGATGTCGTGGGATTTTGCACCACCATGAAAATATAGAATAAATAAAATGCTCGACTGCACTGAAAACATGATGGAACCCTTCGAAAGCAGCTTGCTATGCAAAATAAAGAGTTTCTAGTGTTAACACCTAATGTTTCTCTACGCTTTTACTGTAAAGACTCAGGCCACAATAAGGTATACAAATTGAACAATAGTTTTCACATGATTAGCTTTGACTCGGGAGGCCATTTGTAGGCAAATTGGGTTGATTCCCAACCCTACTTAAATTTTAGGTAGACTGATGATTAAACTATTCATGGTTTGATCATAAATGTGAAGCATTAGGTAGACATATAGTGTTTCTTTAATTAATATTATGGCTCAGTGGATTAAAACACTGCCCTTTCAATGAAAAATACAGGAGGGAATGTCAGGAACAGTTTCAGATTAAAAATCAGATTAGAACAGTGTCCTGGAGAAAGACAGCAAGTCAACTGATGCTGCCAGTTGCTGTGTTTCTCCAGTAGTGTTTTTATTTCAGGTTTTCAGTAGCCACAATTCTGCGTTTATCCCAAAAATGAGATCAACAAAGTGAAGATACAATACAGAATCATCTACAACTGGCATAAAAAAAGTCAGAGACAAGAGCAAATCAATTCCACAACCAACAGATTAGAACAAAGCCCTACAGGCTTGCCACATCCATTCATGAATGATGGTAGACAATTTAAGAACGGAGGAGAAGGCTCCATAAGTATCCCCAGCCTCAATCATGGAGGAGCACAGCATATCAATGCAAAAGGTAAGACTGAAGCTGTGGGAGTGGATGATACATCTTGATATCGTCTAGAGGTCCATAGCATCGCAGCTGCTGCGGTAGCACGAGGTATTTAAAAAAAAATGGCCGGGGACAATGGATATTGTTAAGGATGTGGGTCTTGACAATAGAATGTTCACATTATATAAAATAATTAGTCCCAGATTAATTATTGCACAGTTCAAGAAACAAAGGAAACATAACTCCATAAAGGTTTGTGTGGGACACCAAGTATATCACCATTGAATTAAACTTCCATGCATGTGGATCATTTGGTAATTCAGTACACAAACATATACAAACAATGCATCTGTATTGTTTTAAAACTTAGCTTATTTACTTTATAATTGCAATGTAGAACATCTGCGTTGATTTTTTTTTGCTTTGATTTGTTTTATTCAGCTTTGTTTTTATTTGAAAGCAGGAATGAGAATGGAACCAAGAGACCCCAGTCCCATCCAGACGGATGGCAGTGGTAAGACAGAGAAAGATAGTGTGGTCAAAACAGCAAGCTCTTGGATTTAATTCCCATCTTTGTTACTTGATCTCATCTAGGATGATGAGAGTACAACAACTGTCCTCAGTTACATAGTTTAAGCAGTGTTGAGAATAAACTATGTTTCTGCTTTTGCTTGCTTTCTAATGAAACACTGTTAGAAAGTGCACCATGATGCAGGTTAGAATACAAGGGTAAAGAAGACTAGCAACACACTTTCTACACAGATACATGAATGTCCATTGGAACTTGACACCAAGGGTAACCAGCACTAACACAATCACATGCAAGGCAGGTTCAAATTCCTAAATCGCCTCCATCCTATGTCCCAGCAGAAAAACATGAAATTTGGAACATTTCATTCAGCTTAAAATACAGATCTAAAACATGAGCAACACAAGATCAGGAACAAATAAATTTATTTACTGAAGTCTGTTTCAAACAGCCTGGTATACAAAGCAAGTGAAAAAGTGATAATAAGTGTCAGGTTTCATATTAAAATCACAGACTTTAGACCTCAGGGTGTGCTGTTGTCAACTACTACCTACAAAATACTGAATATCAGTACCAGATACAACGGCCATAAGCTTCTTTACGAGAGGATGACTGCAGGTGCCCTTATCCTCTTTTTGTTACTTTGGTCACAATGCTTCACATAGTTCTTGTACTTTTTATTCCTTAAACGTTTCCACCATTTACTTCCAGAATTAAATCCAAAGCAGTGTCAATTCATCATTTTCCTATTTCAGACCATGAATTAACTGGCCCAGTCCTGGAAGCGGAAACAATCACTTGCAATTTTCCACACGGTATTTTGTGGGGCTACTTGTGCTGTGAGCAAGAAATTTTGGTTGAAGTATCGCTGTTTATTTCCTTCAAATTTCACTGTTCCACAGGTGACCACAAGCACAGTGGTCTGCCCTTGAGTAGCTTGTTCTAGATAGACAAGACAGCACAGCTGAAATCAGTAAACCACAAAATAACCTTCAAGCTAAACAGTTACAAAGCTGACAGTTACTCAATGACCAGATACACTCCACCTTTTTTTAAGCGAAATTGTGTCTCTAATACATTGAAGATTACAGAATTTTTACATAGGGAAAAGCTTTCCTTAAAATGCTTCGCTTTCATTTACTTGATACCTGGTCTTTAATACATCAGTAGATTGACAGGTTAGAACAGCACAATGCAAAAATTGGTTTTCACTATCATTTAGCTGCCATCCTACCATGTCTTACTGAACAGAATGGAAAATAAATCATTTGAACTGAAAATATCCATATCAGTTTGAAGAGATGGAGAAGAGAAAAATAAAATGAATCCCTTTCACCTTCACAGCCAATTTCAAAAACACAGGAAAAAATGCTTTCATTTGTAAAAGATCAAGATGTTGGATATAACTATTGCTCCTTTTGTACAAAACACTAAACTGCCTTGAATGTTTTAATTTGATAAAATAATCCCTTCAAGAGTACATTTTTGCAAACACCTGAGAAATATGTCTTGGAGAGTTAAAATTGTAATCATCCTGCTACAAAACAAAGATGAATAAAATACATATGCATTGCTCATTTATACTACTTCACTACTGGAGTGCAAACAAAGTGGCCCACTGGTAAAGCAACCCTTTGTTTTTAGATACAAGATAACAAACACTGTTCAAGTATCTCATGACTATCAAAGAAGTGTTTCTAGTATTAATATCAACTGCAAAAGGGATGAACGAATTCAGGAGCAGAGACAAGAAAAACATGTATTTTTATATATAAGTAAAAATGATAAAGGGAAACTAAATTAATAAACAAACCAGACCACGGACACAACGAAGAAAGTTTCGTTCTTTTCAGTTACACTGTTTTTCCACACGCTATCCAATTTTTATTGGTTTTTTTTTGCCAAGGATGATGGGGCAGTGGACTTCAAGTCAGGAGCTCAGATTACTACTCTGCAAGACATGGGTTCAAATTAGGGTACAATAACTGACAGAATGTGAATCCAATTTATGCATTTGAATGTAAATGATGACCATTAAACCATCATCCGTCACCATAAAAAAACACCTCATACCACATATTGACTCCTGAATGCCTTCTGAAAAGCCGCTTAGTTGCATGGAGTGGAACTAGAAATATCACTGCAATTGACAGGTTGGAAAAGACCGAACATTCAACTCCACTGATTCCGCAAAATCCTCCTTACTAATGATGTGGTTGTGGGTAGGTTCACAGAATTAGGAAGCTAATTTGCAGACATTTCGTCTCCTGTCTAAGTGTTACCGTCAGTGTTTTGGAACCTCCTGTGAACCGCTGCTGTACCATCTCTTCCGCAATTTTATTCGGTTCTGTGTCTGCTGCTCCCGGTTGTTCATTGTAGAGGCCAGTATATTGGGTGCAGGTCAATGTGCTTGTTGGTAGTTAGTGGATGAGTGCCATGCTTCTATGAGTTCTTTGGCTGTCCTGTTTAGCTTGTCCTATAATAGTTGTGTTGTTCCAGTCGAACTTGTGGTCCTTGCCGTCTGTGTGTATGGCTACTGGGGACAGCTGGTCGTGACAATGAGTGGCTTGTTGAGTGTTCGTGGATGCGCATTGTTAGTTGTCTGCCTGTTTGTCTGATTATAGTGTTTCGGGCAGTCTTTCCATGGAATCCGGTAAATTACATTAGCTTCACACATGATGGGTATAGAGTCTTTTGTCCTGGCGATTCATTGTCCAAGCGTAGCTGTCATGAACCCGAGTGATCGGAAAAGTCTGGCTGTCAGTTCAGAGATTTTTTTTATATATAAGATAGCTTTGCTATTGAGTTAGATGGTGGCATGTTGTTACGTTGTTTGTTTGGCATTTGTGGATAAAGTTGCTGGGATATCTATTCTTGGCAAAGACACTGTAGAGGTGTTCTTCTTCCCTTCATAGGTCAGGAGTGCTGCAGGGTGCTGTAGCCCTTTTGAATAGGATTCTAATGCTTCTTGTATGTTTGGGTGGTTGCTGCTGTAATTCAGAACCTGGTCAGTGTGTATGGCTTTCCTGTACACCTCTGTGTCACATTCACCATTGTGTTCTTTGTACCATCACATCCAGGAGGGGGAGTTGATTGGTGGTTTCCTCCTTGCTCGTAAATCTGATCCCTGAGAGTATGATGATAATCCAGTGTGTGTTCTCAATTTCTGTTTTCTTAATGATAACAAAAATGTTGTCTATGTATCTGATGCAGAGTTTGGGAATGAATTTGTGGTAGGGCTGTTTGTCCCAATCTTTGCATCACTACTTCTTCCGAGTCCAGAGATGGGTGAGCCAATGGGTGTTCCATTGATCTGCTCGCATATTTGGTTGTTGAACGTGAAGTGTGTTGTCAGGCACAGGTCTGGTAGTTTGAGTATACAGGCCTTGTTGATAGGTTCCCCGTTGTGTTGTCTGATCTGTTTGTCCAGGCGGTTGGCTATTGTTGCTCTGGCTAGAATTTTGTCAGTTGAAGTAAACAGTAAACCTTGAATGGGACCATTGCTTCGTCTTTGTTTATGTTTATGTTCTTGGTGTTGTCTAGGAATTCCTGTGATGATTATATGGAGTGTATGGATACAGTGATAAGATCTATTAGTTTTTGTTGGAGTTCTTTCGCCAGTTCATGCGATGACGCTCCTGGGAATGCCACAATGGGTCTAAGTGGTATGTCTGATTTGTATACCTTGGGTAATCCGTAAAATCTTAAGAGCTTTGTTACTTTCTGATTACATCCTTTAGGTCAATCCTGATTACTAGTCCTTTAAGGTTGCATAGCGTATAGTTTATTCTATTGGTTAGCTGTGGCGTGAGGCCAAACCCGCTCTTTAGGCAGGTGTCGATAGCTGCAAGTAGTTTCTCTGCTTTCTGAATATATATCGTCCTGTCCATGATAACCGCTGTTCTGCAGTTGTCTGCTGGTATTATGATTATGTTCTTGCTATTTTTGAGTGTTTTTAGGGCTTCTCTCTCTTTGGTGTTGAGGCTGTTTTCCTTGTTGGTATGGGTACAATGGTTTGTCTGACTGCTTGCTATATCTCTTTGGTTAGACTGTTAGTTCAGAGCGTCCATTCTCCTGCAGCATTCTGCTGTTGTTTTTGCATCCATGAGTCCCATGGCTAGTACAGCTTTTCTTTTAAAGAACAGAAATCGAGAACACACAGCTGATCATCAACAGGGATCAGATTTACGAGAGAGGAGGAAACCAACAATCAACTCCCATTCCTGGATGTGATAGCACAAAGAACACAGAACGGTGAATGCACCAAAGGTGTACAGGAAAGCCATACACACACAGACCAGGTCCTGAGTTGCAACAGCAACCACCCAAACATACACAAGAGAAGCGCATTAGGACTCTGCTCAAAAGGGCTATGACACACTGTGGCACTCCCAACCTATGAAGGGAAGAACACCACCTCTACAGAGCATTCGCCAAGAATGGATATCACAGCAACTTCATCCGCAGACACCTAACAGACAAACAACGCGACGAGGACATGCCACGACCTAACTCACTAGCAACGCTACCTTACATGTAAAAAGGTCTCAGAAATGACAGCCAGACTTCTCCGACCACTAGGATTCATGACAGCCACATTCAGACAATGACTCACCAGGACAAAAGACCCTATACTTATCATGTGCAAGCCTAATGTAATTTACAGGATTCCATGGAAAGACTGCCCAAAACACTATAATCGAACAGGCAAACTAACAATCCGCATCCACGAACATCCAACAAGCCACTAAATGCCATGACCAGCTGTCCCCAGTAGCCATACATACAGACGACATGGACCACAAATTCGACTGGGACAACACAACTGTTACAGGACTAGCTAAACAGAGGACAGCCAAAGAACTCCTAGAAGCATGGCACTCATCCACTGACTATCAACAAGCACCTCGACCTGGACCCAAAATACCCGCCACTACAACGAACAACTGGAGCTAGCAACCGGAAGCAGCAGAACCAGAACGAAATAAATTCCAGAAGACATTGTACAGCAGCACTTCACAGGAGGCTCCAAAGCACTGAAGATAACACCTAGACAGGGGACAAAAAAAAATCTACAAATTGACTTCCCAGCTCAGTGAATATACCCACAACCACAACAGCCGGCACCCTAGCTACTAATCTTTACACAAACCTTGAATCTCCTTCCTAATATCTGGAGGCTGGTGCCAAAATTGGGAGAGCAGCTCCAGACATTAACCAAGCAACAGCTTCACGTAACCATACTATACAATGTCCAAGATACTACTAGCACCATACGTTAGTATGTCTTGCCTCACCAGAGGTGAGGCAGTGGTATACAGTTGGAAGGAAGGTTCCCCAAGAAACCTCAACAACCCCACGGTCTCAAATACGGTCAAACAGAAGCCAGGAAACTACCTGTTTATTACATACGGTCGGGTTCTGCTATAACGCGATAGTTCCATTCTCATGTGATCTCACATTAAGAAAATCACGCAATAACCGCACCATTTAAATTAATTATAGCCAATACAGGTAAGGAAAGTTTGCATTCTACAAATAACTGCCTAAATTCTTTAATTACATTAAAGCTAATCGCACTGAAAAAACACAGGTTATAGCAGAACCGACTTTACGGCTCTCCCTCATCTAACATGTTGAACACACCTGAAGGAGGCACAGAGGATGCCAAGTGTACCAAATGTACTCCGGTGGAGGAATTCAATGTTTATCATGAAGAGTGGCTCAGTGACACTAGGACTGAGCAAGCTGACCAACTCCTAAAAGACAGAGCAATAGGACTGAGTCTGCAGCAGGCAGTAAGGGAAGAGAAGGAAACAAACCTATTTGACCTCATCTTCACAAATTTAATGTCAAAGATACATCTGTAAACAGCATTGGCAGACTGATCACCACAGTCCTATCACATTGAGGATACATCCATTGCGTTTTAGATTAGATTCCGTACAGTGTGGGAACAGTCCCTCCAGCCCAATCAGTCCACACCGAGGGTCCACAATGACCCTCCGAAGAGCAGCCCATCCCCTCTGACCAATGCACCTAACACTATGGGCAATTTAACATGGCCACTTCACCTGACCTGCACATCTTTGGTGACTGTGGGTGAAAACCAGAGCACCAGGAGGAAACCCACACAGACACGGGCAGTATGTGCAAACTCCAAACAGACAGTTGCCAGAGGTGGGAACTGAACCCAGATCCCTGGCGCTGTGAGGCAGCTGTGCTAATCACTGTGCCACCTGTGTTGTGGCACTTAGCACTGCAAGTGGCATGAGCTTCAAACAGCACTAGCAATACAAAACTGGAGATTCATGAAACACTTCAGTAGAATTGTATTCAACCACAATCTATGATCACACACCTAAACATAACCCCCCCCAGGTTACAATGACCAAACTAGGAAATGTACCCTTGTTCAGTGTAGAGTATAAGGCAGCATGTCAGGAGCAGCACCATGCATACCTAAAAATGAGATGTCACCTGGTGAAGTTACATTAGTCTAATCGCAGGCCATAACAAAATAGTGGCACATGATGGACAGATCGAAGTGATCCAACAGATCAAATTTAAGTTTGGCAATGCTGCCATATCTAGTCCTGTACGGTCAGGAATAATTAAATAACTGGAAGAGGAGGTTCCACAAATATCCCAATTCTCACTAATGGGCAAGTCTAAAACAAAAGACAAGACTGAAGCATGTGTGGGCTTCTTCAGCCAGAAATGCCAAGTGAATGATCTACTGTAGCTTCCTCCTCAAATCCTCAGCGTCACAGATGTCAGTTGTCAGCCAACTTGATCCATGCTATATGATATCAACAAGCTACTTAAGGCACTGGATATTGCAAAGGCTCTGACAACAGTTTCAGGACAGCTACAACACGGGCACCTACTCAGTAAATTTGAAAAACTGCTGATGGGCAATTATGGATTAGCAAAAAATACTGGCTGAACCAACAATGCCCACGTTCTATAAGTGAATAAACAAATAAAGCAGTAAGGATGAAACAATTCATGGGCAATCTACACGTCTATTTTTCTTGTTATTAAAGCCATCAACTTCCAAATTAAAAAATACTCAGGACTGCTCGTAAGATTAGTGAATCTAGCAATTCTTAACATTTACATTTGATTCAGTTCTGGTCAGGAATAACTGTAGCATACCATGAACAGGTTGACAATCCAGCATGTTTACTTGAAATTCACTAGAAGGCAACATTTCAAAAAATTCAGCGAGTGCTTGATGGCCTGATATTGCATTTCCATTCCACACAAGGTTTGCTGTATCCAGGTATAATTTTGTTAAGACCTAAAACACAAAATCAAAATGCAAAAACTGAAGAGAAATGGCAATTTTAATATAAGCCAAACATTTGGGAGATGCTGACCATGTTAATGAAACTTTAGCAACTTTCACTCTCGAGGTAAAAGAAAGAACTCATTGGGTTGTGACATTTATAAAGCTAAGTTCTAGATAGCCATTTTAGTAGGAAGGCAAGATGAAACAAAATGCATAAACCAAGTGTAAAATAAAAGCAACAACTTAAGACAAATCCCAGTTTCAGAGTGGATAATGGGATGTTGGAAAAGACAGTAAAATCAAGCAAATAATGAACTCCGGAAAAATTACAATGAGCTAAAAGATAAATTTAATGTTAGGTACAACTAAACTGAAAACAGAGCACAAGAGTGAACAGAAGGAACAAAATTAGGGAGGAGAAGAAAAGGACAAATTTCAAGTGCACTTTTAACTTTAAAAAGAGCCAACACTGGCAAAATTACTCCCTGGACCTGCAATAACAGTGCCACTTATAACATAGAACCAAAATAACTGCAGATGCTGTAAACCTGAAACAAAAACAGAAGTTGCTGAAAAAACTCAGCAGATCTGGCAGCATCTGTGAAGATAAATTACAATTAACATTGCGGGTCCAGTGACTTTTCTTCAGAACTGATGGTAGCTAGGAAAATGTCAGTTTAAATGCAGAAGGTGGGGTAATAAATGATAGGTGAGGACAGAGCCTAAAGAGAGACAAGAACAGGTGGGTAGTCATGATTTGGAGATGCTGGTTTTGGACTGGGGCATACAATGGTTAAAAAAATCACAACACCAGGTTATAGTTAAACAGGGTAAATTGGAAGCACTAGCTTTCGGTGTGCTGTTCCTTCATCAGGTGGTGTGGAGTACACAGTTGTAAGACAAAGAATTTATAGCAAAATTTACAGAGTGATGTAACAGAAATTGTAATTAACAATTGGTACTTCAGGGATCATAGCAAGCCTTAGTACTGAGAGAGACCAGGCATGCCTGGAGAGACCATTTGCATGTTGATATCAAGCAGCTTCCTATACACACTTATATTTATTGCAATAAATAGGACAGGCAGATGGGAGTACAAGAATTCATGGCTGAAGGGTTCATACACGAGGGAAGTCTTTAGGTTCCTGTCACGTGTCCACAAACGTGAGAAAAGAAATGTCAAACTATAAAATTTTAACAGGACTAGACTAGGTAAATGCAGGAAGGATGTTCCGCAGAATGGTGAATCTGTGGAATTCTCTGCCACCAAAAGTAGTTGAGGGCAAACGTTGAATGTTTTCAAGAGGAGGTACATGTAGTTCTTAGGGCTAAAGGGATCAATGGTATAGGGTAAAAGTGGGAATAAGGTAGTGAGTTAGCTGATTAACCATGACCATACTGAATGGCGGAGCTGGTTCAAAGGGCCAAATGGCCTACTCCTGTTCCCATTTTCTATGTTTCTATGGAAGGCTGAGAGGGGCAGAATTCTAACGTATATAGGACAGCATTTTAAGCTAGCTGGTAGGAGCCCCTACAAGAGGGGGCACTGCAGGACCTAATTTTGGGGAATGTAGCTGGTAAAGGGGTAGAGCAGTCAGTCCGGGAGCATTCCAGTGAAAATGACTGCAACTCTAAGATTTAGGGTAATTATGGAGAACGTAGTCTTCTCAAAAGAAAATAGTGAACGGGAGAAGATTGTGGCTGGACAGCTGCTCTTGGTTTTGAAGCTTTTTCAGTACTCAGCTGGATTTCCTCACTTCCTTGGGGCAGGAACTTCTGCTTTTCTTTAACAAGCTTTGCATTGTTTTTGATCTTTTATATAAAGTTCCAAAAACAAAGATACTTTAAAAGGTTGAAAGGAGATTGTTTCAGGAGAGCAACTGTATGGCAAGGTCGGAGACTGAAGAACTGCCTAAGGCTTAGAGATTGGCTTTTTATGAAGCAGCTAACAAGCGTAGTTTCACAGCTGTCAGACTGAGAATTTGCTCTGGAAATCGGGTTTTACTAAAATAACAAACGTGCATTGCAATTTCACAGCCGATGTTAGACGTCCAATGTCCAGCTTCACATTCAGCTGCAAAGGTATCAGTGACTCCAAAATCATTTCACTGCCCGAAACTACAGAAGAACTAAACTACATTGATTTTAAGACGTATAAAACTTCTAACCCGTCATCTGTTTTTTTTCTTGTAAGGGTGAAGGCTTTTTATGTTTATACTGAGATTTGCCTTGATTGACTCTTAATATTAAGGATTGGAAGTTATCCCAGAGCACTGTTTTTGAGCTGTAAGATTGGGCTAACGCTGCCTTTTTGAGCAAGGTGCAATGTGTTGGTATTTAGGTAATTTTGGGGTCTGACCTAGTCCCATTTGTCAGCATTAGGCCCATATCCCTCTAAACCCCTCCTATTTATATAGCCACCTATATGCCTTTTAAATATTGGAATTCTACCTGCCTCCACCACTTCCTCTGGCAGCTTGTTCCACATCTCAACCATCCTCTGCATGAAAATGTTACCCCTCAGTTCCTTTCTAAATCTTTCCCCCTCACTTTAAAACGATACCCTCTAGTTTTCAACTTCCCAACTCTAGGGAAAAGATCACAGCTATTCACCCTATCCAGCACATACAATATTTGCCTTTATTAGATATGGGACAGAATACAAGAGCAGAGGATTTTGATGAAGCTGTATAGGACATTGGTTAAGCCACAGCTGGACTCTGCGTGAAGTTCTGGTCACTAGAAGGTTATGACTGCATTGGAAAGGGTGAAGAGATTTACAAGGAAGTTGCATGGCCGGAACGTTTCAGCTCTGAAGGAACACAACATGACCTGGGACTGTTTTCATTGGAGCAGAGATAGGGTCTAAATAAGTAAATCTTTTTCCCTCAGTAGAGGGGTCAATAACCATGGGGACACAGAGTTATGATAAAGATGTGGATCAGAAAGGATTTAAATCAATCTTTTCTGACCAAGAGGGTAATGGGTAACTGGAACTCTGTCTAAAAGAGTGGAGATGGCAAGAATTATCACAACATATTAGTATTTAGATGAACAGTTGAAATAAAATAACACATATGTCTACAGACCAAATGCTGAGAAATAGGATTAGGGATATTATGTACTTGATGACCGACAGGGACACAAGGGGCCGAAGGGCACTTTTCCACACTGTAATACACCAATGATTATGAACACATGTCTATGAAAACCAGAAAAATATTTTTGGTGACATGTGCTATGTAACTAACAAACAGTAACAAAATCTGTTTTTCTGAGGTTCTGCTCTGCTGTCTCCTCTCCGCACTCAAAACAAACTGAATGTAACAGTAGCAAGGAAAAGAAAACCATGTATTGTCCAGAGGGTTACTTACTCTTCTCCTCTTGTCCATTGTGTCATAATAAATGTTGACAAACTCATCTGCTGCTCTGCATGCCTGGTCCGCATGGGTTTTGAAGTCCTGAAAATTATAATTTTATGCAGAACATAAAGAAAATATTAAATTTACAAAATGCAAACTCTGCTCACAAACCATATTTTGGGTTCAGAAAAGATTTACAAGGCTGTTGCCAGGATTGGAGGGTTTGAGCTATAGGGAGAGGCTGAATATGTTAAGGCTGTTTTCCCTGGAGTGTCAGATGCTGAGAGGTGACATTATAGAGGTTTATAAAATCATGAGAGGCATGGATAGGATGAATAGACAAGGTATTTTCCCTGGGGTGGGGGAGTCCAGAACTAGAGGGCATAAGTTTAGGGTGAGAAGGGAAAACTTTAAATGAGACCTAAGAGCAACAGCATTTCGGGGTGGGGGGTGGAACTCGTGTGGCAGTGGTGACAGGGATATGGGGGGGGGGGGGGCAAGAGTGTGGAAGTGATGGTGGGGCTAGGGGGAGAGAAGTGTGGAAGTGGTGGGGGGAAAAAGTGGTGGGGGGGGGAAAAAGTGGTGGGGGGGGGAAAAAGTGGTGGGGGGGGGAAAAAGTGGTGGGGGGGGGAAAAGTGGTGGGGGGGGAGAAGTGGTGGGGGGGGAGAAGTGGTGGGGTGGAAAGAAAGTTGTGGGTGAAGAAAGAGAGGGTTGGGGGGGGGAGGTGGATCAGCACTAAAGCTCTCAGTGCGGCTCCGAGATGGTCAATTCAAATCGGTATTTCCGCTCTCACCAAAGAGCCGGCCATGAAGCGGCAGAGGCCAACGACCACGTTCCGGAGCCGGAGCCGGAGCCGCCACTTTCCCTCCAAATAAACCTCCGGCTCCTTCCACCTCCCGCACACAAACCGCCCCGCGCTCCAGTTCCGGTGTACAGCACCGATCAACCTTCCGTACAATTTCCCGCAACCTCCGTTCCGGCCTGGAGACTGCTCCCTCTCTGGGAGATTCTGGAATTACTAGGGGGCGGGCTGATGGTCTGCACTTTTAACAATCATCATCTCATAAACGGGTGAAAGCCAGATTCATTTAACGAATCACCAGATTTTTAAAAACCTGGATACACCATTATTGAGAATCAAGGATGAGTTGGATATTATTATGCATTGATATTTGCAAACATGAATCATTACCTTCCAGTCACTGATCTAAACCAATGTTCTTTCTTTATAGACATTGGCACATATACTCTGTACTTTGGTACTTTTTGCGCCTTTTTATTCAATGGTCCCAGTTAAGTGTAGCTGACTTCTTCAGACCCACATCACACAAACTATACACATTGCCATCTATTCAATGAAACAACTGCTGATGCTGGAAATCTGAAACAAAAGCAAATTGCTGAAGAATCTCATGATTTGGAGGTGCCAGTGTTCGGACAGGGGTGTACAAAATTTAAAAATCGCACAACACCAGGTTAGAGTTCAACAGGTTTATTTGAAAGCACTAGCTTTCGGAGCACTGCCCCTTCATCAGGTGCCCTACGATCTTATACTCCACAACCACCTGATGAAGGAGTGGCACTCTGAAAGCTAGTACTTCCAAATAAACCTGTTGCACTAAAACCCTGTGGTGTGTGATTTTTAACTCTGAAGAATCTCAGTAGGTCTGACAGCATCCATAGAGAGAACAAATGGTGCGAACATTTTAAGACCAGTAACTCTTACACAGAACAGCTGTTATTCAATCACAACCCCACATCACTTTGACAGATTGCACTGATAGGGCTGGACTTTACCGGGAGGGTGGGGACTGTTAATTGGCCACATAAGGATCCCATCTAGCCTAAGGTGGATAGTTGAGTGCAGGACATTATCTGGGTCTCTGGGTTAACAGTCTAATGAAAATGCCACTATGGTAATGCCCACCCTCACTTTTAGAATACCTTCTATCATGATGTATGGCATTATCATAGTGCTAAAAGGGACAGACTTCAAACAGATCGAGCAACTCAAAACTGGACATCCTTGAGGCACTGTAGGATATCAACAGCACAGAAATGTACTCCAACAAAATGAAAAATGTCATGACCTGCAATATTCCCCACTCAACCATTACCATCAACCCTGGTTCAATGGAGAGTGCAGCAGGGCATGCCAGAAACAGCACCAGGTATACCTGAACATGAGGTGTCAACCTGGTGAAGCTACCAAACAGGACTACTTGTGCATCAAACAGCATAAGCAGCAAATGATAGACAGAACTGAGCAACCCCACAACCAAAGGATTAGATCTAAACTGAGCAGTCTTGCCACATCCATCGTGAATGGTGTAGACAATTCAACAACTCATTGAAGAAGGAGGCTCCACAAATATCTACATCCTCGATGATGAAAGAGCCCAGCACATCATTGCTTAAGATAAAGTTGAGACATTTGCAGCAATCTTTAGTCAGAAGTGCTGAGTGAATGATTCATCTTGGTTTCTTCCAGTGGTCGCAGTGTCCCAAATATTCGTGATGAAGGGTTTATGCCTGAAATGTTGATTCTCCTGCTCCTCGGATGTTGTCTGCCCTGCTGTGCTTTTTCAGCACCGCACTCTCGATGCTGATCTACAGCATCTGCAGTCCCCACTTTCTCCTCAGTGTCCCAGACTTTAGCCATTTGTCTCACTCCATATGATATCAAGAAATGGGGAGGTGCTGGATACTGCAGAGTCTGTGGGCCCTGACAACATTCTCTTAATAGTAGTGAAGACTTGTATTCCAAAACTTGCTGATATCCTAGCCAAGCTCTTCCAGTACAGTTACAACATTACTGGACAATGTGGACAATTACCCAGCTATGTCCTGTACACAGAAAACAGGACAAGCCTAACCTGACCAATTACCACCCCATTAATCTACTCTCAATCATCAGTAAAGTGATGGAAGTGTTATCAACAGTGCTATCAAGCAGCAACTGCTCAGGAATAACCTGCTTGGTGATGCCTAGTTTAGATTCCAACAGGGCCACTCACCTCCTGACCTCATTACAGCCTTGGTTCAAACATGGATGAAAGAGCTTAATTCCAGAGGTGAGGCAAGAGACACAGGGCCACATTTGACAATTGTAGGATTTTCAGTGTTTAATGGTTTATGTCCTTTTGTAAGTTTGATGAAGTTTGTCAGTAGCTTTGTATAGATGTTGTTTTATCTCAGTAGAAGGCTAAACTGATTCCTTTCTTTGACCCATCCTTCCACTGGTAACAACAAGCTCTGAATTTAAGAAGGGAGGCGATACTGCCAATTTTCAAACTGTATATAGTTCAGTGCCTGATACGAGTCAGCCATGCTCCTCAAGTAACAAATAAATGTTTATTTTAATGCATGTAAAACTTATTTCAGCAAAGATAAAAAGATTATGAATGAAAGTTTTAAACTGTGCAAATATATACAACTACCCTTTAAGAAGGGTAGTTTAACACACACTACCTCAAAGTCTGGGAGGAAAATATAAAACTTTGCAGAATGTTATATTGAATACTTTAGCCAAGTAACAGTTAAATTCAGGAAAGAAAATCACACATAGTTTTAGGACTACTCCCAGTAATAGGGGAAACTACAGCCTCGAGGCATTTTTGTTGGACTGTTAATCTAGAGACTCGTATATGTTCTGGGGCATCTGGGTTTAAATCCAGCCATGGCAGATGTAGAATTTATATTCAATGAAAATCTGGAAATAAGAGTCGAAAGTAGACCAGTCCATTGTCAAAGGAAAATCCATCTAATTGACTAATGTCCTTTAGGGAAGGAAATTGCTATCCTTACCTGGTCCACATATTAGTCCAGACCCACAGCAATGTGGTTGACTGTTAACTGCCCTCTGGGCAATTAGGGATAGACAATAAATGCTGGCCTAGCCTGTGATACCCACATCCCGTGAATGAAAGTAAAAAATATCCAAATTTTCGCCTGTAACCCAAATTATTTCACATCAGCAGTTGGCACTGTGGCATTTTTCTAGATCAGTTATGGTTGTCTGAGAATGCTTTCAGGAGGCAGTTGTAGATTTCAAATTCTCTCTTAGGAACACTCCACTTGCACATGAGATTTTCCAGGGATTTCTCAATTCATAAAGTTTTATGTCAGTGGTTTTAGAAGAACAGAGATTAAATTTGTTGTTCATGCGGCAGTTTAGCTTTAACTAACACCCACAACCTTGGTCATGTGACCAATCTCTGAAATTATTGCAGACACAATGACTCCAGTCCAGCAGCTTGTGATCTTAGCAACTGCAATATCATTCCTGATAAAACCAGCTATCTTTGCAAAGTGTTTTTTTACAAAAATCTCCAAGATGTAGATCCACGTCCAGTCAATGTTATCATAAATTAATATTTTAGATTACACATCTTCATACACCTCTGTCTTGAAGGAAAGAAACTTTAATGATAATGAAGGTTTATTAATACTGAGTTTAAAAATATAACAAATTCTTCTCAAAATAAACTCCTCACAAATAGCATGGTGTACAGATAATCTTTTCATTTTCCACAATTACTGACCTACACATGTTGTACTGTACTGGCAAAACTATGGAAATGTATCTGCAACAAAGAGAAGTAACAAATAGGATTAGCAGGATATAAGCATAATAGCATTAATATAATTCAGCATTGATCTTTTATCCTATGCCCTTCCTTTAACTCTGCAAAAAATGCTTCAGTTAAGCACAGTGCCCAATTGTTGCTCTTCTCGTCAGCAACTTTATATTAAGTTCATTTTCTGAACTCAGGCATGGTAAATTCTCATTGTTAGTTAATAAGGTCAAAATGATTTCTTTGTGTGCTAGCAATTGACCTCCCCCTTGACCTAAATCTCTTATTGGGTTTTGAGAAGGTTTGTAGCTCAGGTTGAGGTTCTGGATGTAGGTTTGCTCGCTGAGCTGAAAGGTTCATTTCCAGATGTTTCATCACCTTACTAGGTAACATTTTCAGTGGGCCTCTGGGCAAAGCACTATTGACCCTCTCTCAATAGCATCCTTACATGCAGATGAGGAAGGACACCACTTCGATTGGGACAACACATCTGTTCTAGGACAAGCCAAGCAGAGAGATGCACGAGAATTCCTAGAAGCATGGCATTCTAACCAGAACTCTATTAACAAACTCATTGAGTTAGACCACATTTCCCACCCCCCTGAGAAAAAGAACAGGATTTGACATCACCACAGGAAATGATGTCACCACAGGGAATGACATCACCAACCCAAAGAAACCCAAACATATAAACAGAAAGCAGGAATTATCAACAGTGCTTCGCCCGGACACCCACTGAAGATGTTACCTAGTATGGTGATGAAGGGTCTGGAAATGAACCTTCAAGCTCAGTGAGCAAACCTACATCCAAAATCTCTTAGGGCTGATTTGAGGATGTTATCTGAACATTTTCCATTTTCAAATAAAAGTGTTATGTCTGACTGCTGGCTATTATTCCTAAACACTTTGAGATTTTCACTGTCTCATAACCCCATCTTATATGTGCCTATTGTGATTTCCTGAGCAAGGTCAATGGCATTGCTGTTCGAGACTTATTTTTCTTTTCTCCCATCCTTTGAATCCTTGTGGAGCTTTTTCTTACTATTTTTGTTAGAAACATGCTTTCGATGGTTTTTCTAGTTTACTCTGAAAAGCATACATATCTGGTTAATAACAGGCTTCAAAACTGACACTCTGTCATTTCATTGTTTCAATTCACACCAAACGCATAAAGGAACTTTTACTATCTTTACTCAAGCCACATTCTACTTTATTGAGAGAAGTGTCACAGTCATCGGCATACATTCATTTCCATCCCACTGCACTTTGAAAATGGAGCCTTCGTTTCTACATCTTGCAAAATTTCTTACAAATTTTTATTTTTATTCTCATTTTCACTTTCATTTTCAAGTTTGTTGATCTTTTCATTCAGTTCACTGGTCCAGTCAGTTCAGTTGCCTTTCTCTCACAGTCACCTCAGAATGTTCATGAAAAATGTTTGAATGTAATTTCTTGAGACACAGAATAGAAAAGGAGAAATGTCAGAAACCAGTTTGAGAGAGGCAATTTGATGGTCAAGACCTGAGCATTACATCGCGCCAGTTGATACACCAACGTTGAGTCAGAAACATTTTAATCTGCAAGAAGTTTTATTTAAACTCTGCTTATGTCACTAAAGTGTCGTAAATTCACATAAAATTATTTCCTGCAGTCTGAAATGCACCAACTGTTTAAATTCACAGCTTATTCCTTGCTGTTATCAGACTACTGAATGGACCTATCTAATTTCAAAGCTAACATTGATCTTGTTTATGTGCAGCTGTAACCCTGCATGCCACATTCTGTTTAAACAACCTATGGTCTGTATGATATTGTATGTTATGATCTGCCTGTACTGCTCGCAAAACAAGAACTTTTCACCGAACTCAGGTACAAGTGACAACAATAAATCAAATCAAAATCTGTGTTTTTAAAATCTTTTCTCATTTACTATTTTTCTACATGTAGCAATTTATAACCCTCATTTATTTCTGTTGAACTCTCCCTGAGTAACACTCACACTAGGATTTAGCATTGCAATTGAAACAAATCTTAAGGTCATCGTATGTAGGTCATTGAGATACACTGCTTTGTAACATATCAGTTTAAAGGATTTACTATTCCTTGGTCACACTACTGCCTGTAAGCTGCAGTCTGTACTATGTAAAGCAATAACCTTCCACATTGCAACTGTTTGCCCACAGTTTGGAGAGAAAGTAATGCATGTGAAAAGATTGTTTTTGACATATCCATCGAGATCAACATAATATGAAGGAAAAGAACAGGAATTACAATATTAGTATCGAATGTTGCAAATTGGTAAGCAGGTTGATGCGATAGAATTTAATCAGATCAGTCACTAAAGTCTGAGACCTCATTAAACAGAGAATGAGAGAAAGTAACTTCATTTCCTCATCTGAAAAATCAGTAAGTTTCGATTTAATTCATTATTTTAAGAGTTTTATAGCAAGGGAAGTAATTTGGTTTATGATGTTAGTGTAATAATCTGGTTTGGTATGGTTACAGCAAGTTTTACTTAATATAATGTAAAGTGGGTTACAGTGCAGCTGCAATAAATTGAGTAACAATTGCTGTAAGATACTAGTATAGGATTTGACAAATTCCCATAAACCTGAATTGTCAATATACTTTAACATGTCATATTAAGGTTCAGGAAATGCTTTTTTCACTATCTGTTTCTTTCACTATTCTCCTGGACTCATATTTTAAAATTTTATTTAATGTAAGTTCCATTGTACAGATTATTGAAAAACATGTTCAGTTGTACAATGTGAGGTATATTCAATTGTGCGACATGTGAGAGATTAGACAGAATGATTCTGTGCAGGTTAGCTTTTACAGGAATAATAAATACGCATCAATTGAAATTCAGCTCGACTGATTTTATGATTGTATTCACATTGCAAACTACTTATAAAACAGAAAGTATTGAAGAAACTCACAGGTCTAGCAGCATTTGTAGAGAGAAAAACAGAGTTAATGTTTTCAGTTCAGTCCTTTCTTCAGGCAGGAAATGAGTTTTGGCTGTATACAGAGATAATAGAAGTTTATGTAGTGCACTGCACTGAGCTAGCGGTCTAAATGTCAAATTCAGTTCTGCCCACCCTTGATTCTTAAGGATTAAAGAAATACAAAAAGTGAGAGAAAAATATGAACTTTCATTGTTTTGCAATATTTTAAAATAACACACTAATGTAATATATGTTGCAGAGAGTATTAAGATGTCCTCCATTGTGACACGTAACTCCTAGAAAGCACATTGAAGGAGTTTTGGATTCACAAGCCCAGTTTCAAAACCCATTAAAATTGATGAATGGTTCCAGGATGTGCAGCTTCTGGATGCTACTCTCCACTGGCATCACTGAATCTGCCACCAATTTCAGTGTAGAGATGACTTAGGAATTAAGGAGAATGTGAAACATGTGATGTGGTATATTTGGAGCTAGAAAGATTAAGCAGGAACTTTGCAATAATAGTTATAATCAAAATACAGTCAAGAAAGTCAATGAAATTGAACATGAATGTGTAGGCATTGAAAATAGAATGTATTGATGAACCTAAGTCTGTTTTTCTTTTTATAGAGCTTTTGCAAACACATCTGAAAGAACTTGGATTAATTTTTAAATGCATTTTCCAGCTGAATGCTTTGAACTACCATAGGATAGCCATGTCATACCACTCCTCTTGTTTCAGTGTGTTTACATTGAAATTATCAAATCATCCAATTTGGACTGATACCAAAAGTCAAGGGTTTGCTTCATATTTATTGTCACCTTTCCAACTATTTTGCACCATTCTGTTGAGTATGACACTCCCACATTCAGTACAATGTGCAACGTACAAAGTGGGCATCATAGGACCCTGGAGGTGTGACCCAATTTTTGCTAAAGCTCTTCCAAATGTTGCTGCCAAATTAGCTATTGATCGAATCAACAAGGATTCCTCCTTAAGTCTTGGCAAACACTTTGATTATGTGATACTAAACGAAGACTGTCAGACCTCCAAAGCTTTAGCTGCTTTCCTTGATTATTCAGAACTAGCATCTGGATTCATTGGTCCTACAAATCCGGGCTATTGTGATGCTGCTTCTCTGTTGGGAAAAAATTGGAATAGAATTATATTTTCATGGGCTTGTATAAACTATGAAATGGATGATACTCTGAATTATCCAACCTTTATGAGAACTTTACCATCTCCAACAAGAATTCTCTTCACAGTGATGAAATATTTTCGGTGGGCCCATGTAGCCATCATCTCATCAATGGAAGACATTTGGGTAGATACAGCTGTGAAAGTGGCTAGTGCCCTCAGGAAACAGGGCCTGCCAGTGGGAGCTGTGCTTTCAATGGACAATGAACCAGGGAGTGTCAGAAGCACTCTCAAGAAAATAAAAACCATCGACAAACTTCGCAGTATGTACAGACATTTTTGATTTCAGTTTAAGTGGTTCATCAACATCTTCTCGTGAGTAATTAGGGATGGGTAATAATTGATGGTGAACAAATAAATTTCAAAAATTGAATTAACTTCTGATGTTAGCGATCTGTAACCAATTAATTGGAATATTGTTGATATCTGAGAGCTCTTCACGGTGAATTTTGTGTAAATTCTTCAGCATTAGTTTGTCGCTGTATTGATCGCAAAACAGTCTGGGGACTAGCAGAAGGGACTGAATGAATAATCAGGAAAGATTTGCATCTATACAGTGCCTTTTACCACCATTGAATATCTCAAATCATTATTCTGTCAATAAAACCAATTTAAAGATTGTTGTAATGTAGAAAACACAAAGCTAATTTGAAAACAGCCATCACCGCTTCCCCCACCCCAAATAGCAATGTGATAATGATAAACTAATCTGCTTTTGTGATGTCAGTTGAGGCATAAATATTGGACAGGATACTGGGAAATAGTTCCTTCAAATAATTTACAACTATCTGGGGGGCAGATGACACCTTGGTTTTTTGCTCTGGCATTACAGCACTTCCATAGAGCTGCATCGAAATTCCAGCCTTTTTTAGTGCTCAGGAACCGGAGTAGCACTCAAACCTTCTAACTTGGAGACAAGAGAGTTAGCAAATGATATATAGCTGCAAATGTGTTGCTGGTCAAAGCACAGCAGGCCAGGCAGCATCTCAGGAATAGAGAATTCGACGTTTCGAGCATAAGCCCTTCATCAGGAAGGGCTTATGCTCGAAACGTCGAATTCTCTATTCCTGAGATACTGCCTGGCCTGCTGTGCTTTGACCAGCAACACATTTGCAGCTGTGATCTCCAGCATCTGCAGACCTCATTTTTTACTAGCAAATGATATATAGCTAACCGTGTCTCTTTTTCCTCTACTTTATTGACAATCCCATGTTTTTCCCAAAAACACCTTTGAGTATTCCCCCAAAATTCTAAGTAAGCACACATTACCTCACCCATTCTGGATTTTTATCACACCATCTCTTGTTCCACATTATTGCTTTCCTGGAACCTTAAATTCGGTCAAAAATGTACTCTGCTCCTCTGGTGCCCCTCTTGTCTGATTCCATCCCCATTTTACAACAGTTGAAGATTGGGCTCATAATTCTCCAACAGGAAGCTGGAAGTCCTGGAGGAGTGGATGGTGGAGAGGAAAGTGTTCTCTTCCCAGAGGCTCAGCAGAAGAGGCCATGACACCAGACCTTGGCAGCTCACTGCCATTCAGTACGATGGCCTCCTCTACAACTGAGGCCTGCTGACCAGCAAGGCAAGGCCAGGCTAGGCAAGTCAAGAGTGCTGTGAGCAACAGACCATCTAAGCGTGCAACCACTGGAACCCCAGCGCACGTTGATCAGCGTGCTGGTGAATAGCCTCTGCGTCTGACCATGCCTGGACCGCAGGCATCCATGCAGCAGTAAAAACCTATACAGCAAACGTTAGCTCTGACCAAGTGGACAGTGAGTGAGTGAGAACGAGGGCAGCAAGCCAGCAGCTCTATGATGCAGCCTGGTCCAATCCTATCCCTACATGCAAAGCCTTTTTGTTCCAGTCTATCAGTACTGGATCACCTTGCAGTGCAGGTCTGTGCTTCCTGAGCACCCTCCAGCTGGTTTGGTTGGGGGTACCATGATGATTATGAAGGGCTGGTGAGTGTCGGATGCTAATGACCATGGATCAGGGGGTGCATGTGCATGTGCCTGAGATACATTAATCTCTGTCTCTTTTTCCATATCATTGGTATAGACTGCAAATCGCTGAAGCCCCAGCACTAGTTCTTGCAACACTTCACTAATCACAATCTGTCAACTTGAAAATGCCCTTTTTATGCTGCCCAATTTCTCCCTGTCTGTTAACCATCCTCTATTAATGCTAACATATCACCCAATTTCATGAGCCCTTATCTTTCCCAATGACTTGCACCTCATTGAATGCCTTTTTCAAATGCAGACATATTACATCCATTCATTACCACTGTATCGATCCAACTAGTTATGTTCTTGAAAAATGTTAATAATTTTGTCAAAATGGATGGTAACTATTGTAATCACAGTATTTATAAAGAGACAAAACAAGAATTTATCGACCAGTTAGCCTGACACTGGTGGGCAGGATTGGACAGAGTCAGCATGGATTTATACAAGGGAAATCAAACTTGGAAAATCTCTTGGAATTTTTCAAGGATGTAGGAATTAGAATTGATTATGGAGGTGGAGGGGGGGTGATGATTTAGATGAGAGAACTAAACATAATATCTCCAACTTTGCAGACGACACAAAGCTGGGTGGGAGAATTAGCTATGAGGAGGATGCAGAAATGCTTCAGGGTGATTTGGACAAGTTGAGCAAGTGAGCAAATGCACAGCAGATGAATTTTTACACAGGGAGCGGTTCATGTGTGGAATGAACTTCCATAGGAAGTGATGAGTGTGAATATAGTTACAATGTTTAAAAGGCATTTGGATAAGTACATGAATAGGAAAAGTTTGGAGGGATACGGGCTAAGCACAGGCAGGTGGGATTAGTTTAGTTTGGGATTATGGTTGGCATGGACTGTATCCACGCTGTATGACTCTACAAATCTATGACTCTAAAATAGAAAAGCTTAACATTATTCAAAAGACATGAAACTAATTAATATTAATCTTCAAAAGGATCTGGGTCTATTATCATACAAGGAACACCGAATGTTTGTATGTAGTTGCAGAAAGCAATTATGAAGTCCAACAGTATGTTAGGCCTTTATTGCAGAGGGGTTTGGAGTAGAGAAATAAAAAACAACTTGTTAAAATTTTACAGAACCCTTTAGTGAGACCACACCTGAAAAACTGCATGCAAATTTCATCTTCATGTTTAAGGAAGGAGGTGTATGTATTGCAGGCAGTATAGTGAAGGTCCACTCGATTTGTCCCTAGGATGAAAGGGCAGTCTTCTGATGAGAGACAAACTATATTGCGCCTATACTCTCTGGAGTTTAGATGAATGATATGTTATATCATTGAAAAGTACATGTTTCGGAAGGCTCTTGCCAGGGTAGACATTAAGAAATTGTTTCTGCCAATTATGGAATTTAAAGCAAGGTGGCCCAGTCTCAGAATAAGATGTCAATCAGCTAGGACTGCGTTGAGGAATTTTTAAAAAAATCTTTGAAATTTTCCATCCCAGAGGTTTCTGGATGCATCATCACTAAATATGTTGAAGATTACAATAGAGACTTTTGGAGATTAAAGAATATTGGGAATGGGTGAAAATCGAGATCAACCATAATCATATTGAGCAGGATTGACTGGCCCTGTAGTTTACTCTTGATTCTACCTCTCATGCTTTTGCTTTAACATACTTAGCTATGTGAGAATAAGAATCTGTATTAGTTGCAGCATTGAGCTTGAAAGTAGCTTCACTGGCACTAAAATAGCTTTGGAGGCTGTTTGCCATTGCTTGTGCTGCATGCTTTCCATGGATTTGAGAGGAACATACCAGAGTCCACACTAAGATAATGTTCATTGTGATCTAGACACTGTTTGATCCCCAAGTAGTATGCATAGAGCTGAAACCATAGGAAAGCCCAAATTTAGACACGCAGCTCTTAAACCAGAAAATAAAATACCAAATCATCTAGAGAAAACAAAATAAAGAGAGGAAGGTATATATAGGACTAGGAAAGATAATAGGCAGAGACAAACAGGTAAGCAAAAATTATTTTAAAATAATTTGCAAAATATTAAGAAACTTAAGGAATGAAATTCCACATTTCTAGAAGTTAATTCACAGCTACAGAGTGATTGTTTAGTAGTAATTAATAACATTGCCATACTTTTAAGAATATATTTGAAAGGACAAATCATTATATATACAGCCCTGTTTATCAGGAATGCTTTGTGTAATAACAATAACTCATGCATTTCTTTGTATTGTAATGCCATGCCATTCCATCAGATACCAGGATACCAAAGTTTCTGGAGAAGCAGGATAACTCCAATAGCAACTTCCTGGTTTTCTTGCGTAACTCTACGTGCAGAGCTCAGAGGACTGTGGATGTGCTGTTGTTGAGTATCTTTAAGATAGAAATTGATACACATTTTCATACTAAGAGAATTAAGAGGAACCGAGATAGTGCTTGGAAGTGAAACTGATTTAGGAGGTCAGTCATTTTGTATTGAATAGTGGAATATTGTGCAAGGGCGAATTGATCCTCTCCAGCTCTTATTTCTTATGTTTTTATGTAGTTATACGTTGAAAGTAGCAAGCTAGATTTGTGAATTGTGATTCTCCACTAAAAGTTTGATAACAAAACCCTTCTGTGTGTTTTTCAGTGATAATCATGTGTATGCACTCAATTTTTATCGGAGGTGAGGTGCAGAAACACCTTTTGGAAGTTGCCCATGATTTGCAGATGACTGATGGCAGCTACGTGTTTATACCATATGACACTCTTCTTTACAGTCTCCCGTACCAAAACACTCCCTACCCAGTACTGGTGAACAATTCAAAGCTCCAGAAAGCATATGATTCAGTGCTAACAATCACTGTGGATTCTGCAAAAATGTCATTCCACCAGGCATTTCAAGAACATGTGCAGAGCCAGGAAATTATAACACATTTGAAGCCTCACCAGGTACCTTTTATTTGTTGATTACTTATCTTCAGCATATTTCTGAGTGATGCGTGCTGGAATCCAAATTCTTCAGTTTCTTTGCTGAGTGACCATTTATTATGGGTGAGTTGGGCAGTGCACATATGAAAAACACTTTAGCATCACAATCAAGCCCAAAGCCCTCCACCCATATATACCAAAAGGTAATTGGAAATTATCATTAGGAGAAACACAATATAAGCAGTTTGTTTTTAGAACCAGAGAAGGCCTACAGCACAGAAGGAGACTATTCAGTCTTTGATGTCCATCCTGGCTCTCTGCAGGAGGAACTCATCTCCTCCTTCTCTCCTGATAATGTCCTATGGCCTTGATTTTTAATGATAATTATCTGATTCCATTTTGCAAGTCAGGGTATTGTGTTTTACTTGTTTGTGGATTCTTGTAACACCTCTTGTAACATCTCTGCCTCTAGGTTCAAGTCCCTCCTGCTCCAGAGGTGTATCATGTTGTGTCTAAACAGGTCAATAAAAATACCTAGAATCTGTGTCCACCACACACTCAGGAAGTGTATTCTAGACCTCACACACAAATTGCCTGAAAAAACTTTTCCTCATGGTGCCATTGCTTTTTCTGCCAATCACCTTACATCAGTGTTTTCTGATTTTTAATCCTTCCATCAACAGCAGCACTTTCTCCCGATCTACTCTGTCAATCTTTTCCTCACCCTCTCCAATGCCAATTCGCATCCTTCCTAAATTATGGTGCTCAGAACTGGATGCCATGCTCCAGCTGTGAATGAATCTGATTCTGGAGGTATCATGGCCAATACCCCTTTGATGCTCCATCTGAGATCAATACACTCCAGCACACAAATTTGGACAGTATGGGCTCAGTAACCACTTCACTCTGTGTTTACAGTTAGAGAGGAAGCTGCTTATGTATCTTTTCACTATGTAATTAAATTCTTCTTCGCCAGGGTAAGCTGTGAAACACTTTTTGTTTGGTCGCCAGGTATCCCCACTATTTGGTACAATCTATAACTCAATCTATTTTCTTGCCAAAGCTATGGAGAACAATAGAAAACACCAAGCCTGGATGTCTGGCAGCAACATAGCTAAGTTTGCCAAGGACATAAGATTTGAAGGCTTTAATCAGAGGATTTGGACTGATAAAAATGGGGACAGCTTCACTGATTATGTCATCCTGGACACTGATGGAAAAGGAACCGAACTGTATCACACTTACATTGTAGATATGGAAACAGATCTAATACAATTGACAGGGCGAACAATTCATTTTCCCAATGGAGTCTTGCCAAAAACAGATTCTGCATGCTGGTTTACCCGTGGGAAAATCTGCACTGGAGGTAAAATGACATTCTTAAAATCTTATATTTTTTATAGTTGTTTAGTTCCTGTTGGAAGTTTGTGCTTTTCTCAGGACCAAAATATGAAGTTTAAGATTTCATGGATGCCAAAAATCATGTATGTTTCCAGAAAACAATGGGTCATGGTTTTCTGTAAGATTAACAGTGAACTGCAAGGCACATACACTGCTACTGTGAGTGAGCAGTGTAAGTGTGTACATTGGCTGCAGTGTGTGTGAGCAGTGTAAGTGTGTACCTTCACTGTACTCTTGAGAAAAGGTCATGATGAAGTTTTTTTGCTGTTTGAACGCCATCTATCTTTATAGCTCTTGAATGAAAGGAATAATTTATTGTAAATTCATGTTGGACTGCCGCCAGTTTTGTTCTATGGGTGTTCAATTAACACAAACAGAGCTATTTCACTATTTTACAGCCATCAGCAAGTAATCTTTGCACCAATTTAAACTGATTCCAACATTGATCCAAAGGCGTAAGGACAGCATGCCTGTTTTAACTTTAAACATAACTCAAAGAATACCTTAGAGAATGACAAAACCTGTTTATTACAAAAGAGAAAGTGCTAGAAAAGCTAAAAGGTCTTAAAATTGATAAATTTCCTGGCCCCGATGGAATACATCCTAGAGTTCTGAGGGAGGTGGCTGAGGAAATAGTGGAGGCGTTGGTTGAGATCTTTCAAAAGTCACTGGAATCAGGGAAAGTCCCAGATGATTGGAAGATTGCTGTTGTAGCCCCCTTGTTCAAGAAAGGATCAAGACAAAAGATGAAAAATTATAGACCAATTAGCCTAACCTCGGTTGTTGGTTAAATTCTAGAATCCATCATTAAGGATGAGGTTTCTAAATTCTTGGAAGAGCAGGGTCGGATTAGAATAAGTCAACATGGCTTTGATAAGGTGCCACACGGGAGGCTGCTGAGTAAGGTGAGGGCCCATGGTGTTCGAGGTGAGCTACTGGTATGGATTGAGGATTGGCTGAGTGACAGAAGGCAGAGAGTTGGGATTTTCAGAATGGCAGCTGGTGACAAGCGGTGTCCCGCAGGGTTCAGTGTTGGGGCCGCAGCTGTTCACATTATATATTAATGATCTGGATGAAGGGACTGGGGGCATTCTAGCGAAGTTTGCAGATGATACGAAGTTAGGTGGACAGGCAGGTAGTACTGAGGAAGTGGGGAGGCTGCAGAAGGATCTAGACAGTTTGGGAGAGTGGTCCATGAAATGGCTGATGGAATTCAATGTGAGCAAATGCGAGGTCTTGCACTTTGGAAAAAAGAATACAAGCATGGACTATTTTCTAAATGGTGATAAAATTCATAAAGCCAAAGTACAAAGGGATCTGGGAGTGCTAGTCGAAGATTCTCTAAAGGTAAACATGCAGGTTGAGTCCGTGATTAAGAAAGCGAATGCAATCTTGTCATTTATCGCAAGAGGGTTGGAATATAAAAACCATTGTGCTACTGCGACTTTATAAAACTCTGGTTAGGCCCCATTTGCAGTATTGTGTCCAGTTTTGGTCCCCACATCTCAGGAAGGACATACTGGCACTGGAGTGGGTCCAGCGGAGATTCACACGGATGATCCCTGGAATGGTAGTCTAACATACGAGGAACGGCTGAAGATTCTGGGATTGTATTCATTGGATTTTAGAAGATTAAGGGGAGATTTAATAGAAACTTACAAGATAATACATGGCTTGGAAAGGGTGGGTGCTAGGAAATTGTTTCCGTTAGGCGAGGAGACCAAGACCCGTGGACACAGCCTTAGAATTAGAGGGGGTAAATTCAGAATAGAAATGCGGAGACATTTCTTCAGCCAGTGAGTGGTGGGCCTGTGGAATTCATTGCCGCAGAGTTCAGTGGAGGCCGGGACGATAAATGTCTTCAAGGCAGAGATTGATAAGGGAGAATGCGGGTTAGTGGAGTTGAAATGCCCATCAGCCATGATTGAATGGTGGAGTGGACTCGATGGGCCGAATGGCCTTACTTCCACTCCTATGTCTTATGGTCTTATTCCATCTCAGTTAGAAGCCTGGTCCTGGTTACCCATGTTTAGGATTATGGATGAAGTAGAATGATGAAAATAACCCATCGTAGGATTCGAGCATTCATCACTTTTATTTCTCCTTTACTTTATCTATTGTCATGTTGTTCTGTGTACTTCTTATTTTAGGAATCGATCCTTTCTTTGCTGTGACAGTGCCACTGATGATCATCTTTGCTGTGCTTTTCAGTATGGGTCTTGTCTACTGTATAAGGTATAGCATTTGTTAAATTACCTTCGACAGTAAAATGCTTGAGCTCTTGGATTTAATCAAAATTTATTCTTAATCTTTCACAAATATTAATGATCTTGAATTAATGGCAGGAATGGGTTGGTGAGGCGTTATAAACAAGCAGAGTCTTACCTGCTTAGATTCTGCTACTAACCCACACAGGGTTTCAGGCAGTAGCCTCTTAAACCCATACAAACTGAGGTATTATAAGGAGACTGAAGCTCCAACATAGATTTATCTGTGGCTTGAATAAGACTACCACTGCTTTAATGCATCAATTAGTTTTACATCTCACTATAGATCAATTAAAAGTTCTTTTGGCTCAGTGGATACTACCTCTGCTTTTGAGACAGAAACTCTGCGTTCAGATCACACTCCTGGATATTTTGATCATGGAGGAAACACTCATGAGGTGGTTCAACAGGCCTGCTCCTTACCATCATTTCTGTCCTATCCCCATAGGGGAAAAAGATGACTGTGAAGCTACAAGGAAACATGGCCCAATTTATCCATTGACTCAACAAAGAGGCTGAACCATTTCTCATAATTGATGTCTTACAGGATGATGCTGGGTTGGGGTTTTCAGCTCTCTGGTGGGCCATTCAAATGAACCCAAATCCAATTTCTGTTCAGACGACCTACTTTTGAAAGGTGGCAAGCTAATTTCATTAAATTCAAATCCCTTTCTGGATGTAAATAGAAAATCCACTCCATTATATCTTGTTAACCCCATAGCTCAATAATCATAAAACAGTGTACAACATCTAACAATTAATGGATTGTCACGAGCAGTAACACAGAATAAAACTAACATTGCAATTGGTCTGGTAAACCTTCTCTGAACAGCTTCCACCATACTTACATGTTTACATAAGATCAATACTAAACATAATTCTCCAGATGTGGCCTCATCAATGCACTGTGCAACTGAAACAAAACCTCCCTACTTTTGCCTTTAGTTACATTCAAAATAAACAACTTTTCTAATTGCTTGATGTATGGGCATTTTGTGATTCGTGCATTAGGACATCTAGATCACTCTGTATCTCAGAGTTCCGCAATCTGTCACCATCTGGATAATTTAAGAAGTGTTGCATTAAAATACCATCTTCCATAATGTTCCCAAAATGTTTTTGAAATAATTAAGTACTTCTAAAATCTTATCACTGTTGTGATACAGCCTAATACAATTATACACAGTATAGTCCCACATTGAGCAATAATAAACGAACAGGCAAAGAGTCATAGAGTCATAGAGATGCACAACATGGAAACAGACACTTTGGTCCAACTCATCCATGCTGACCAGATATCCCAACCCAATCTAGTCCCGCCTGCCGCACCCAGCCCATATCCCTTCAAACCCTTCCTATTCATATACCCATCTAGATGCCTTTTAAATGTTGCAATTGTACCAGCATTCACCACTTCCTCTGGCAGCTCATTCCATACATGTACCACCCTCTGCGTGAAAATGTTGCCCCATAGGTCTTTTTTATATCTTTCCCCTCCCACCCTAAACCTATGATCTCTAGTTCTGGACTCCCCCACCTCAGGGAAAACTCTTTGCCTACTTATCCTAACCATGCCCCTCATGATTTTATAAACCTCTATAAGGTCAACCCTCAGTCTCCGACGCTCCAGGGAAAACAGCCCTAGCCTATTCAACCTCACCCTATAGCTCAAATCCTCCAACCCTGGCAACATCCTTGTAAGTCTTTTCTGAACACTTTCAAGTTTCACAACATCTTTCCGATAGGAAGGAGACCATAATTGCATGCAATATTCCAACAGTGGCCTAACCAATGTACTGACCTCCCAACTCCTGTACTCAATACTCTGACCAACAAAGAAAAGCATACCAAATGCCTTTTTCACTATCCTATCTACCTGCGACTCCACTTTCAAGGAGCTATGAACCTGCGCTCTAAGGTCTCTTTGTTCATCAACACTCCCTAGGACTTTACAATTAAATGTATAAATCCTACTAAGATTTACTTTCCCAAAATGCAGCACCTCACATATATCTAAATTAAGTGCCATCTGCCACTTCCCAGCCCATTGGCCCATCTGATCAAGATCCAGTTGTAATCTGAGGTAACCTTCTTCGCTGTCCATTACACCTTCAATTTTGGTGTCATCTGCAAACTTACTAACTGGACCTCTTATGCTCACATCCAAATCATTTATATAAATGATGAAAAGTAGTGGACCCAGCACCGATCCTTGTGGCACTCCACTGGTCACAGGCCTCCAGTCTGAAAAACAACCCTCCACCACCACCCTGTCTTCCACCTCTGAGCCAGTTCTTTATCCAAATGGCCAGTTCTCCCTGTATTCCATGAGATCTAACCTTGCCAACCAGTCTCCTATGGGGAATCTTGTCGAGCCTTGGTTTATCCTGTCTTCCAGAGGACATCACCTTTGACCATGCAGCATTGTAATGCATGGAAGAGTGAACCTGGATTGGGTGTTCCATTCTGATCGTTTAACCTACTGACCAAAGAAGTGAAAGTTCTACCAGTGTAACAAGGCTAACACCTTAAGGACAATAAACAGGCAAAAGAAAGTCACTAACATTTGCTGCTAATTTTTTCTCTCTTTTACTTACAGTTTTCCTGTGGGCTAATTTCTGACTTTAATTTCCAGACGCAGAATAATTCAACTTAAGTTACTGAAGGGCCCTGATAAAATATTACTGACACTCAATGATGTAACATTTATAAACCCACAGCTCAGCAAGAAGGTTGGTCATTTATAGCTCAATATTAATTATATTATCAGTTAAATTTCTATGAAAATAAATGAAATGTCACTCAGAATTTTTTTAAAAAGTGAGTTATATCAAAAGGTCTTCATAACCATGTGTGCATGTTATCACTTACATTTGGCTCTAACTTTCTCATGTTTCATTTTAAGAAAATCAGTGGTGAAGACAGCCAACTTAGTGAAGGGGGACAAAGTGGATCTGAGACCAGAAGTAGAAAATCTCCCATGTGGTCACTATCAATGAGAAGTCTTACTCCTGCCACCCATGAAAACTCAAATGTAGCAGTTTATGAGGTTATTATTGTGTTTTATATATTATACGTGTGTGTGTGTGTGTGTGTGTGTGTGTGTGTGTGAATATTTGCATACAATCATTTAGATGTAGCATATACAATTATAATGTATAGCAATAAAGAAATTTACATCAATATGGTTGCTATGAAATCTTCCATGATGATGGAGAAAGGGGTCAGGGATGCCAGGTTAAAGGTTAAAAAATCACATATGAGGCTGGTTCTAATTTTGGAGTGGAGAGATACGTGCCTAGTGTGTCAATGTCCCATTGGGAAAGGCGGTAATAGAAATTAAATCAGGTTTTCACAGTACAGTTACAGACACAATTCAAATGCTTGAGCAACCTGACTGGTCAGTGGAGATGGGAGCTGCTGGCTTCACAAGGTAAATACATTTTGAAAACACTCTGTGTAGGCCAGGAGGAAGCAGAGTACCTCCCATCCCTGAGCCTGTACCAAACCATAGCCATGACAGCTGTTCTTCTTCTTCACCTTCATCACCCTCCTCTGATTGTGCTCACCTCCATGACCTTTCCTTCTCTCCCAATTTCTGGGCTCCAACATTCTCACTACCATCCATCTGCTGTTATTGAGTCATAGAGTCATCCGGCATAGAAACACACCCTTCAATCCAACCAGGCCAGGCTGACCATAATCCTAAATTAGACTAGTCCCTGGCACTTGGCCCATATCCCTCCAGACATCTTATTGATGTACTTACCTGAACGTCTTTTAAATGTTGTAACTGTACCTGTATCCACTACTTTCTCTGGAAGTTCATCCTACAAACGAATCTCACTCTTTGTAAAAAAAATGCTAAACACTTTCCTACTCATCCTATCTATATGTGGTGCAAACTACAAAGAATTATATACCTGAACCACTAGGTCCCTCTGTTCAACAACACTTCCCAATGCCCTACTTTTAATTGTATTTGTTATTGTCCTTGTTTATTGCTGGTATCATGCAATAACTCCTGTTTTGTGCTATTCCTCCGAATGTGGCACAGTCACCTGCTTTGGATCAATTCAGTTTACCTATAAGCTCACCTATAAAGTACAAATAAGGACTGTAGGTGTTTTTCTGAAGAGGATCTGTTTCAGTTGGTGAAGTGTCAAATCAATGAATGAGAAAAAAAGTAGATTTTAAAATCCCAGAGAAGGAGCTGGCAGGAATTCTCAGTTTGGAAAGATACATGAATAGGAAAGGTATGGGCCAGGAGCAGGCAGGTGAGACCAGTTTAGTTTGGAATTATGTTTGGCATGGACCGGTTGGACCAAAGGGTCTCGTTCCATGCTGTAGACTCTATAACAAAGCAGACTGTTTACAAATGCTTAATTGTCCACGGCGGATATTTCTGTGTATAATGCAGAAGATGCAGTATCAGTTCATTCCAAAAAGGAAGAAAGATCCTAGGAGGAGGCATGGGTGGCCGTGGCTGATGAGGGAAGTTAAGAAACATATAAAGTTAAAAGAGAAAAAGTATAACGTAGCAAAGATAAGTGGGAAAATGGAGGACTGGGAAAATTTTAAAGAACAACAGAGGATTACTAAGAAGGAAATATGCAGAGAAAAAATGAGGTATGAAGGTAAACTTGCAAAAAATATAAAGGAGGATAGTAAAAGCTTTTTTAGGTATGTGCAAGGCAAAAAAATGGCTAAGACTAAAATTGGGCCCTTGAAGACAGAAACAGGGGAATATATTACAGGGAACAAAGAAATGGCAGAAGAATTGAATTACTACTTCAGATCTGTGTTCACTGGGGAAGACACAAGAATCTCCCTGAGGTAACAGTGGCTGAAGGACTGAACTGAAGAGAATTTATATTTGCCAGGAATTGGTGTTAGAGAGACTGTTAGATCTGAAGGTTGATAAGTCCCCAGGGCCTGATGGTCTACATCCCAGGGTACTGAAGGAGGTGGCTCGAGAAATCGTGGATGCATTGGTGATTATTTTCCAGAGTTCGATAGATTCGGGATCAGTTCCTGCGGATTGGAGGGTGGCTAATGCTGTATCACTTTTTAAGAAAGGTGGGAGAGAGAAAGCAGGAAATTATAGACCAGTTAGTCTGACCTCAGTGGTGGGAAAGATGCTGGAGTCTATTATAAAGGATGAAATTTCAAAACATCTGGATAGTAGTAACAGGATAGTCAGAGTCAGCATGGATTTATGAAGGGGAAATCATGCTTGACTAATCTTCTGGAATTTTTTGAGGATGTAACTCTGAAGATGGATGAGGGAGATCCAGTAGAAGTAGTGTACCTGGACTTTCAGAAAGCTTTTGATAAAGTCCCACATAGGAGGTTAGTGAGCAAAATTAAGGCGCATGATATTTGGGGCAAAGTACTAACTTGGATTGAAAGTTGGTTGGCTGATAGGAAACAAAGAGTAGTGATAAACGGCTCCATTTTGGAATGGTAGGCAGTGACCAATGTGGTACCGCAGGGATCAGGAAGTGAGTTAGTGCTGGGACCGCAGCTTTTTACAATATATGTTAATGATATAGAAGATGGTATTAGTAATAACATTAGCAAATTTGCTAATGATACTAAGTTGGGTGGCAGGGTGAAATGTGAGGAGGATGTTAGGAGATTACAGGGTGATCTGGACATGTTAGGTGAGTGGTCAGATGCATGGCAGATGCAGTTTAATGTGGATAAATGTATGGTTATCCACTTTGGTGGCAAGAATAGGAAGGCAGATTACTACCTAAATGGAATCAATTTAGGTAAAGGGGCAGTACAGAGAGATCTGGGTGTTCTTGTACACCAGTCAATGAAGGTAAGCATGCAGGTACAGCAGGTATTGAAGAAGGCTAATAGCATGCTGGCCTTCATAACAAGAGGGATTGAGTATAGAAGCAAAGAGGTTCTTCTGCAGCTGTACAGGGCCCTGGTGAGACTACACTTGGAGTACTGTGTGCAGTTCTGGTCTCCAAATTTGAGGAAAGACATTCTGACTATTGAGGGAGTACAGCGTAGGTTCACGAGGTCAATTCCTGGAATGGCGGGACTACCTTCCGCTGGAAGACTGGAGCGACTGGGCTTGTATACCCTTGAGTTTAGAAGACTGAGAGGGGATCTGATTGAGACATATAAAATTAATAAAGGATTGGATACTCTGGAGGCAGGAAACATGTTTCCGCTGATGGGTGAGTGCCGAACCAGAGGAAACAGCTTAAAAATATGGGGTAGACCATTTAGGACAGAGATGAGGAGAAACTTCTTCACCCAGAGAGTGGCGGCTGTGTGGAATGCTCTGCCCCAGAGGGCAGTGGAGGCTCAGTCTCTGGATTCATTTAAGAAAGAGTTGGATAGAGCTCTCAAGGATAGTGGAATCAAGGGTTATAGAGATAAAGCAGGAACAGGATACTGATTAAGGATGATCAGCCATGATCATATTGAATGGTGGTGCAGGCTCAAAGGGCAGAATGGCCTACTCCTGCACCTATTGTCTATTGTCTATTGTCTCATTAATGTTATATCACTGTCAGCAATAATCTGCTCATTGGAAAACAATTTGAATTCCTCCAGTCCACTCAGCTCCTGACCTCATTAGAGCTTTGGTCCAAACATGGGTGGGAGCATTGAATTTCAGAAGTGAAGGGGTGAGTGGCAGCCCTTGATATCAAGGCTGCATTCGACCAAGTAAGGCAACAAGGAGTCTGAGCAAAGCTGAAGTCAATGAGGATCTGTGAGAAAATGAGTCATATCTAGCAGCAAATTAGTTGGAGGTCAATCATTTCAGTTTCAGGACATTGTTTCAGGAATTCCTCAAAGTAGTGTCCTGGACACAAGCATCTTCACAAACCGTAATGACATGCCTTTCACCAGAAGGACAGAAGTGAGAATGTTCACCCATAGTTACACAATGTTCAATACTGTTCACGATTCCGCTGATAATACAGCAGCCTGTGTCCAGATGAAGTAAGATCCAGACAACATCTATGCTTGGGCTGATAAGTAACAAGTAATATTTGTGTCATACAGCTACTAGACAATAGCCATCTCCAGCAAAAGTGAATGTAACATTTTTTTGTTGACATTCAATGGCCTTGGCATTGTTTGCAAATTCTGCATTAAGTAACTCACTTCCTGATTCCCCGAAGCTAATCCACAATCTATAAGGCACAAGGCACAAGTCAAAGAATCATTGAATCCCTACAGTGTGAAAGTAGGCTGTTCAGCCCATCGAGTCCATACTGATCCTCCGAAGAGCTTCCCACCCAGACCCAACCCCTACCCTATCCCTGTAACCCTGCTTTCACAATGGCTAATCCATCCAACCTACACATCCCTGGACACTGTGGGCAATTTAGCATGGCCAAACCCCTAACCTGCATATCTTTGGACTCTGGGTGCTTCCGGTTTCCTCCCAGAGCAAACCCATGCAAGCTCCACCCGACAGTTGCCTGAGAGCAGAATCAAACCCGGGTCCCTGGTGCTGTGAGGTAGGGCATTACTAACTACTGCTGTCTGTTAGTCAGGAATGTGATGGAATACTCCCTACGTGCCTGGATAGGTGCAGCTCCAACAACTCTTGGGCAGCATGGTGGCTCAGCAGTTAGCACTGCTGCCTCACAGCACCAGGTCTCAGGTTCGATTCCGACCTCAGGTGACTATCTGTGTGGAGTTTGCACATTCTCTTCGTGTCTGTGTGGGTTTCCTCCGGGTGCTCAGGTTTCCTCCCACAGTCACAAAGATGTGCAGATTTAGGTGAATTGGCCATGCTACATTGCCCATAGTGTTAGGTGCTTTAGTTAGAGGGAAATGGGTCTGGGTGGGTTACTCTTCGGAGGGTCGGTGTGGACTTGTTGGGCTGAAGGGCCTGTTTCCTCACTGTAGGGAATCTAATCTAATCTAATCTAAAACTCTCAAGAAGGTCATCATCATCCAGGACAAAATAGCCCCCTTGATTGCCACCACATTCACCACCTTCATCATTCACTCCTCTAGTCCTGACATACAGAGGTAGCAATGTGTGCAACCTACAAGATGCATTGCTGTAGCTCACCAAGGTGACTTTGACAGAAACCTTCACCCAGAAGTACAAGGAGAGCACATACATGGGAAGACCACCACCTACAAGTTCTGCTCGAAGCTGTTCACCATCCTGACTTCCTTTGCTGTCATTGCATCAAAATTCTGGAATTCCTTACCTAACAGAACTGAAAACAGTGCCAGCATGATACATGCCGCACTTTTTCATGATGGCAGTTTATCCTCACTATCTCAAAGGAAATTTAAGATGAACAGTAAATGCTTTCCTAGCCACCAATACTCATGCCACACGAGCGAATTTAAGAAAGAAACATATTTTGATGTCATTACAATTGTTCCATAACATGTACTTGTCAATATTTCTGCTTAACAGCAGTATCTCTTTAACATGTTTCTGACTGTCATGAGATTGCTTTCTTCTGTTATTGGTAAGTGTGTGTGACTACAACTGCGACAATTCATCACTAGGACGTCACAATGTGAAATAAAAGAATTTCCTTTTTGCAGGGTGACTGGGTTTGGTTGAAGAAGTTTCCTTACGAAGAATATGGAAATATTAAGCCAGGTGCAAGTGCTATGTTTGAAATGGTAAGTTTAAGAGGGAAAAAACACAATCTTTTTATGTTCAGCCCAATGCAGGTTTGGGATTAGTGAGTTCAGTTTCTGCAAATGGCGTTTTTTGATCAGCTGACAGGGGAATACCAAAAGAATGTGGGAACAGGAATGGGCCATTCAGCTTTTCAAGCAAGTGCCAAAAACTTAAGGAAAGGACTCCTTTTGATTTGTCTTTTGAGAGATGCCTTAAGTCAATAGAGACAAAGTCTGTATGGTATAGCAGGCCAGCACTATAACTCTATCCAAAGGTGTGGGCTTACTGTTGGCGATGTTATGAGAATGCTGAACATATTTGCATAAAATTTCTTTCTTCACCATTTTAACAAAGGGTAGGTGATAAGCCTTTGTATGATAAACGTTACTTACAGTCATTTATACCTTATGGTCTCATTGTCCAAGTGCTTTTACTTCTGAGACATTTCGTCCTATTTTACAAAACATTTTCAGAATCCTGTAATGTAATTCTTTGCCTTGAATAGAAATTGTAAAATGCTTTGTAGAGACCAATTGGTATCATCCTCCAAATAGCTCACCTGGAAGAAAAACATCCTCACTCCTTCATGTCACAATATCTTGAATCCATTTGTAAGGAACAGGCACATCATCTGGCTATAGTTGTTTAAGGGCCTGAATAACTCTACAGAGGCTGGTATCCTGTCACCAGGTCACCCTTTATTTACACATGCACAGTAGATGGGCTAGAGCCAATTCATAGAGTGAGGAAAATCCCTAATACTCTTGTTTATTGTGTTGTCATAGTCTTACCAGACCATAGGGGCTGCTGTCTCATTAGAGAGATATAACTGGTGGTGTTTTAACCTGAGGGCCACTAGATCTCAGGCGAAGGAAGAGGTTCAGATGGAGAGCCCTTCATGGTAACCTCAAACCAGTGATGGGAATGCTGCTGACATCACATTGCTCTGTAAACCAGCAATCCAGCCAACTGAGCTAAATCGATTTCTGATAGCCCTGTTTATATTTTTTCTTTCTTTTCTTTTCTCTTTTTTAATTTTTTTCTTTTACTTTGTTTAACCCCCACACTATTGCCTAACTGTGGTTGTGCTTATTTATGTGTGTGCAGGTATGAGACACAGTGAGAGACACAAGGTGTATGAATCTTTATTCAATTTCCACCTCCAGGATGAAAGAAAACAACCGAGTGGCCAGTGACAAGCAGTGCCTTTCACATCAAAGGGCAATGCTGTGTGATCAAACAGTGAAGGGGAGATACTCCTGTTTATTTTCTTTTCCCATGTTGTGTATGTGCGGGTGTGAATCCTCTGGTTTTTTTATTTTTATTTTTTGTGTGTGTGCAGATGTGAGACACAAGGCGCACAACCCTTTATTAAAATTTCCACCACAAGGAAGAAAAGAAACACCAGAGTGTGGATACCATTTTTTTTTCTTCTTCTTCTTTCTATTTTTTTCTTTTTTTTCCCCCAGCACCCATGTTGTGTGTGTGCAGGTGTGAGACACAGTGAGAGACACAAAGTGTACGAATCTTTATTCAATTTTCACCTCCAGGAAGAAAGGAAACACCCGAGTGGCCAGTGACAAGCAGTGCCCTTCACATCAGAGGGCAATGCTGTGTGACGCCACTCCATTTATTTTTTTTGGACACCCCTGTTTGTTTTTTTTCTTTTTTTTAAAACCCCCACACTACCACCTAATTGCGGTAGTGCTTATTTTTTTCCCCAGCACCCATGTTGTGTGTGTGCAGGTGTGAGACACAGTGAGACACAAAGTGTACAAATCTTTATTCAATATCCACCACCAGGAAAAATAGGAAAACACTCAAGTGGTCAGTGACAAGCAGTGCCCTTCACATCAAAGGGCAATGCTGTGTGATCGAACAGTGAAGGGGAGATACTCCTGTTTATTTTTTTTTATTTTTTCTTTCTTTTTTTTCCTAATTAACCCCACACTACCGCCTAACTGCGTTAGTGCTTATTTTCCCCAGCACCCATGGTGTGTGTGTGTGTGTGTGTGTGTGTGTAGTTGTGAGACACAGTGAGAGACGCAAAGTGCACAAATCTTTATTCAATATCCACCACCAGGAAAAATAGGAAAACACCTGAGTGGCCAGTGACAAGCAGTGCCCTTCACATCAAAGGGCAATGCTGTGTGATCAGTGAAGGGGAGATACTCCTGTTTATTTTTGTTTATTTTTTTTTAATGTGAATCCCCTGTTTATTTTTTAAAATTTTTTTTTAATTAACCCCCACACTACCACCTCACTGCGGTAGTGCTTATTTTTTCCCCAGCACCCATGGTGTGTGTGTGCAGGTGTGAGACACAGTGAGAGACACAAGGTGCACAAATCTTTATTTAATTTCCACCACCAGGAAGAAAGGAAACCCCCGAGTGGCCAGTGACAAGCAGTGGCCTTCACATCAAAGGGCAATGCTGAATCCCCTGTTTATATATTTTTTTTATTAACCCCCACACTACCGCCTAACTGCGGTAGTGCTTATTATTTTTATCCCCAGCACCCATGGTGTGTGTGTGCAGGTGTGAGGCACAGTGAGAGACAAGGTGTACAAATCTTTATTCAATTTCCACCACCAGGAAAAGCAGAAAAACACCCGAGTGGCCTGTGACAAGCAGTGCCCTTCACATCAAAGGGCAATGCTGTGTGAACAAACAGTGAAGGGGAGATACTCCTGTTTATTTTTTTTTGTTTTTTTTGCAATGCTTCTCCTGGTTATATTTTTTTTTCTTTTCTTTTTTTTTATTAACCCCCACACTACCGCCTAACCGCGGTAGTGCTTATTATTTTTATCCCCAGCACCCATGGTGTGTGTGTGCAGGTGTGAGACACAGTGAGAGACGCAAAGTGCACAAATCTTTATTCAATATCCACCACCAGGAAAAATAGGAAAACACTCAAGTGGTCAGTGACAAGCAGTGCCCTTCACATCAAAGGGCAATGCTGTGTGATCGAACAGTGAAGGGGAGATACTCCTGTTTATTTTTTTTTATTTTTTCTTTCTTTTTTTTCCTAATTAACCCCACACTACCGCCTAACTGCGTTAGTGCTTATTTTCCCCAGCACCCATGGTGTGTGTGTGTGTGTGTGTGTGTGTGTAGTTGTGAGACACAGTGAGAGACGCAAAGTGCACAAATCTTTATTCAATATCCACCACCAGGAAAAATAGGAAAACACCTGAGTGGCCAGTGACAAGCAGTGCCCTTCACATCAAAGGGCAATGCTGTGTGATCAGTGAAGGGGAGATACTCCTGTTTATTTTTGTTTATTTTTTTTTAATGTGAATCCCCTGTTTATTTTTTAAAATTTTTTTTTAATTAACCCCCACACTACCACCTCACTGCGGTAGTGCTTATTTTTTCCCCAGCACCCATGGTGTGTGTGTGCAGGTGTGAGACACAGTGAGAGACACAAGGTGCACAAATCTTTATTTAATTTCCACCACCAGGAAGAAAGGAAACCCCCGAGTGGCCAGTGACAAGCAGTGGCCTTCACATCAAAGGGCAATGCTGAATCCCCTGTTTATATATTTTTTTTATTAACCCCCACACTACCGCCTAACTGCGGTAGTGCTTATTATTTTTATCCCCAGCACCCATGGTGTGTGTGTGCAGGTGTGAGGCACAGTGAGAGACAAGGTGTACAAATCTTTATTCAATTTCCACCACCAGGAAAAGCAGAAAAACACCCGAGTGGCCTGTGACAAGCAGTGCCCTTCACATCAAAGGGCAATGCTGTGTGAACAAACAGTGAAGGGGAGATACTCCTGTTTATTTTTTTTTGTTTTTTTTGCAATGCTTCTCCTGGTTATATTTTTTTTTCTTTTCTTTTTTTTTATTAACCCCCACACTACCGCCTAACCGCGGTAGTGCTTATTATTTTTATCCCCAGCACCCATGGTGTGTGTGTGCAGGTGTGAGACACAGTGAGAGACGCAAAGTGCACAAATCTTTATTCAATATCCACCACCAAGAAAAGTAGGAAAACACCCGAGTGGCCTGTGACAAGCAGTGCCCTTCACATCAAAGGGCAATGCTGTGTGATCATACAGTGAAGGGGAGATACTCCTGTTTATTTTTTTTTCCATTTTTTTTAACCCCAGCACCCATGGTGTGTGTGTGCAGGTGTGAGACACAGTGAGAGACACAAGGTGTACAAATCTTTATTCAATTTCCACCACCAGGAAAAGTAGGAAAACACCTGAGTGGCCTGTGACAAGCAGTGCCCTTCACATCAAAGGGCAATGCTGTGTGATCATACAGTGAAGGGGAGATACTCCTGTTTATTTTTTTTTGTCCTTAGACCCCTGTTTATTTTTTTTTTCTCCTTTTTTTTAACCCCCACACTACCGCCTAACTGCAGTAGTGCTTATTATTTTTATCCCCAGCACCCATGGTGTGTGTGTGCAGGTGTGAGACACAGTGAGAGACAAGGTGTACAAATCTTTATTCAATTTCCACCACCAGGAAAAGTAGGAAAACACCCGAATGGCCTGTGACAAGCAGTGCCCTTCACATCAAAGGGCAATGCTGTGTGATCATACAGTGAAGGGGAGATACTCCTGTTTATATCTGTCAGCCAGAACTCCCCGATTGGCCAAGGTTAACAACCCCAATCAGCGAAATCATACTCAACAAGATTCACCTGGTCAATCACTACAGAACCCCACTCCAGCCCATCAGGTATCTCAATTAAATAGAAAAATGTGACCGCAAAAATACACCAATATATTAGTACTATTTAGCAATAATTCTAGTACTATGACAGGCATCAAATTCTGACTGTATTTGTGGATAGAATTTATTTCCAAATAATGTATAATTCTATGCAAATATGTTATGAATTCAAGCACATTAAACTCAGAATACTGTATACACAGGCAGGAAGTGTAAGCATTCAGCCGTTTAACCATATTTGTTATCTCTGTGGTTTCAAATTCTGACAAACCTTACTTACAAATCTGTTAGAAACAAAGGGCTGAATCATATGTTTTTGGCTAAGTGCAAGCTATGTCCAATTTTTTTGGAGGTTTTTCACCACTAGGCCTAGTAAATTTTCTCATTGTGTCTTACCAAACTTACCATCATCACCAATCCACATCCCCGCACCTCATCACAACCCTCATGTCCAAATCCAGCCCCATCTTACCACCTGCCATTCCCAGAGAAACTTGCCACTGCTGGAATACTCTGAAATTTGCCCACATCCCTTTTACCTGTGCCATCTTTACGAGCCCATTGTGCACTTTGTGAAGCTCTGTCAGTTTGGAGCTGTCCTGCACAATTCCTGATGTTTGCCTTGGACATGGCAGACAGGGGAAATTGTCACACTTCTTTGTAGGCAGGGACCTGGAGGTCCTGTTGGACAGGGTTGTACAGAGTCAGGAATTCCTCTTAGAGTCATAGGATCACATAGCCATGCAACACAGAAAAATGGCCTTCGGCCCAGCTCATCCATTCCGATCAGGTAACCAAAACTGAACTAGTCTCATTTGCCTGTATTTGGCCCATCTTCGACTAAACTTTTGCTATCCATGTACCTGTCCAAGTGGCTTTTAAATGGTGCGATTGTACCTGCCTCTACCACTCCCTCTGGCAGTTCATTCCATATAATACAAGTGGAGGCCATGACATCAGACCATGCCAGCCTGGTCTGAGATTTATACTCAGGTTAGAGCAGCCTCAGACATCTGAAGGAGTGCCCAGACCATGAGAAGAAAGTCAATAGCCTTTTCAAGTTCATCAGCGTAATTTTTTCTCCAATATCTCACACTCACTCTGTGTCAGTTACCGGACTTATTTCCCGCAAAACCTAATGCACTATCACTCTCACTAATGCTTACCCACTTATTTATTCTCAATTCTAACACCTGTAATCATGCACACCCTCTACATTGCCTATTCACTCACTCAGGATGGAAATTAACAGTTGTGCCACTTGCTTTCATCTCCTGTAATACCTGCCTGTCTCTCATTCTAGGAGGAAAGCAGCCCCCAGTAGGCTAGCAAGACTTAATATGGGCAGTGAGCAATGTTCCCTCTAAGCTTTCAGTATTCTGCACCTGGCGATTGGCTTAGGCATGTTGATTACAATACTGTCTTCTGAATTTGGAAGTTGCTGCTGTACATGGGCCTCAAAGGCCTATGCAGCTGAGAAGAAAATTAGAGAGAATACTGGTAGTGAGCTTCCCAACACTCAGCTCTTCATAATTTCTGTGGAAAGCATCCTGACTCCCACTGCCACAAATGGCAGACTGACCATGTCCAAGGACCTACACTGCTGCTGGAGTTTTCCCTTAATTTATTGCCCTGGGATCCATGATCATAGGTTATCTCCCTTGACCAAACTGAAATTTGCTTACAATTATGACAAACTTCCTGTCTGTGTATCTGTAATAAATGCAATGATAAGACAAATGTGATATGAGCCTGGTAGCTCTCTCTGAGGAGCCAAAGCATACAAAGGCAAGGCAAAGCAGGGATGCTGTGAGCTACCAGGAGAGTTCAGAATGAGTGACTAATCTGATACTGAGTGAAAAGTCTGGAGTTGCAGCCTGGTGCAGTCCATATGCTGGCTGTATGTTCCTGAGCACACAGTGTCCTTTACAATGATAATTGCCAGTGTAGCATGAGCTGCAACAGAAACATGCAGAAACTCATTGGAGGTGTGCCATGAGGGCTCTTAGAGGCTGGTATATATTGGATGCCAACATCCATGGATGTGGGTACGTGTAGGTATTGCCCTGAGATGTTGGCATCCAACATGGATGTCCTTTGGTGCAAATGGTGAGATGAAGTGATCAGGTATTCACTCCGATTTCCATCTTAAAATTTCTCATCATCTATTGGTTGGAGCATTATTTTTGCAGAAGGGGCTTAACAAAAGGATCCAAATGTCTGATTTTCTTATTTGGCAAGGTGATAATTGTGAACACGTACACCAGAAAGATTATTTCATAACACTTCTTACTTATCTAAATCTATTTTTCCTTTGGCACCACCAATTGTTCCGATTTTCATTGACATAGATGAAGGATTTTCGACATGAAAACATAAATGTTTTCCTTGGATTCTTCTTTGACTGTGGGATGCTTGCTATTGTGACTGAGTTCTGTACCCGTGGAAGCCTGCTTGATCTGCTGAGAAATGAAGATGTGAAATTGGACTGGATGTTCAAATCATCATTACTGCTGGATCTGATCAAGGTTGGTTACATTCCTGATATTATTGGCACTTCTGTTCCTGTCAACATTGTGGAGGTTGTTACTGGTCTTGCAGCATTGTCTTATAGCAGATGAAAGTCAATTTTACATTGCAATAGAGAAATATGTTATTCTTTCTTCCAAATGAATCTTTCACCAAGGGAGTGAAACAGGGAATGTGTACCAATGCAACTCACAAAGACTGTCAAGCACATTCTTGCATTTTGATGCAACTTGCTTAATTATGCCTGAGTATTTTAGCAAATAAATACATAAAGCTCAGATAAAGAAAGACTTGTATTTCTACTTATAGTACCTGCCAAGAACAAAAGATTTTGTGCAGTATTTTACAGCAAATGAAGTACTTTTTGAAGTGTAGCTGTGTTTTATTCATTCATTGGTTGTGGATGATGCTGGCAGGGTCAGAACGTATTGCCCATCCCTGTCACTGATGTAAGAATATAAGAAATAGCAGCTGGAGTGGGCCATTGTCTCCCCCAAATCTGCCTTGCCATTCTATAAAATCATGGTTAATCTGCCTATGCCTCTAAAGCATTTTTGTGCCAACTCCTCATAGCCCTCTTATCCTTGATATTTCAAAATCCAGCTTTCTCTCCTTTTAACACTTTCAGTGATATCGTGCTCACAACTCCCTGGGGTACAGAATTTCAAACATTCACTACCCTCTGAGAGAAAACTTTCCTATGCACCTTGGTTTTAAATAGGTGTCCCTTTATTTGGTAACTAAATCCTGTACTTTGAGACTCCCCCAGTCATGAAAACATCTTCTCAAATTCTCCCATATCAATCTTCCTCAGAAATGTATATATTTCAATAAGATAATCTCTCATTCATTGAAATTGTAATGAATAATGATCAAAGCCAAGTGAATCAGCCAATTAAATCTCTTTCAAACTGCCTTCAATGTCAGCCTTAATCATGAGGACCACAACTGTGCACAATACTCCAGGTGCAACTCTACCAACACCCTGGACAGTTGTAACAAAACTTCTCTATTTCTAAACTTTACCTCCCTAGCCACAAAGGCCACTATCCCATTTGCCTTCTGAATTACTTGGTGCATCTGCATGCTACCATTCTGCTTCTCGTGCACTATTACGGAGTCTCTCTCTATTTAAATATTAGTCTGCCTGTTGTTTCTTGCTACCCAACTCTTTCCTATGTAACATGCTTTCCTATGTAAAGCTCCTTCTGCAAAGTGTTTGCTCACTCGCTCAACCTACCTTGATCCCCTTGCAGATTTCATATGTTTTGATCACCGGGCAATGATACAGATGTTGCAAATCACTTTGCTCGTTAGACAGGAGGAACATAAGTCAGAGCTCCTACTCCTGATCCTGTCCAATGATGCCTGGTGGAAATACTTATGGCTGTGACCACTTTGTAAAGAAAGGATCAGGTTTGGCTGCAGTGCCTGAGTGGGGTATTGTACCTGTTGTGAATAAAAATGATTCTTAATATTATGGAGCAGACTAAACCCCCTCAAAGTATTTTGAGGATGGATTAGATCCTAACTCTTTTTATTTTAAAATTAAATGTTAGATGTTGCATTCCAAATGCAGCTCAATCGAACAAACTACTGGAATTAAAGCAAAACACACTTTATTGTTCCACTATAGTTAAAATACAACAAAAGATAGAAGAAATTAGAATAACTTAACTCTACTGGAAAACTTAACAGAATAATAGGTATAGTAACTAGTACTAATTAATTGTTCCAAAATAGTAATCCCATAAACATACCCCTTGGCAAAAGACAAATTCAGAAAACAGGTTGTCTTGCATGCAATTCCAAAACCTGGAAGAAAACCCCTGGACTGGAATTTTGGGAGACAGAGAGAGAGAGGACAAAAATAGCTTCCACTTCGTCAAGACCTCAACAGGGACTCCTGAAAGCTAAAACTAACATTCCTGGTGCTGTGAGAACTTGATCACACCCATTCAGGCTGCTTCTATTGTTCCAACTTTAAAAGAAAACCCAAGGCGGCACAAGCTGATTAATTTAGTGGCTCTGGTAGACTGGTCATCTCCTCTGCCTTAAAACCTCTCTTCAAAAGATAAACAGGTTAAAATACACCTCTTAAAGCCATAGTATCATCACATTTAATTTGTTCTTTTGAAAAGCATTACTTATATGGAAGAAACCTCAGAATATGTGTTCGTATTGAAGTACTTTATTATTTAGCTGGATATGCAAAGGGATGCCATCCTTGTCAATGTGAATCCAATTTCCAACCAAACATTATAAAGCACCATGTTCCCCAATTAGTGTGATGTTACATAGAATATATAACCATTTGTGGACTGTTTGTTATAAAAGTAAGAATGCTCTTAGCGTTATTCAGTCTGGAAATGGACAATTGGTTAATTTTCCAATAACTTACTACTACAGGGCATGAGGTATCTACACCACCGAGAATATGTACATGGAAACCTCAAGTCAAGGAACTGTGTTGTAGATGGACGCTTTGTCCTAAAGGTGACGGACTATGGATATATTGAAGTGGCCAAAGCCCAGAACATTCCATTGATGGAACCTCCAGCAGAAGGTAAAAACAGGCACTGCAGGTTAATATAGTACTTCTCATCTTGACGCATATTAGACTTTTATACACAAACCATGTCGACTTTTCCTATTGAGCAGAGTTAGTCTGCTGCTGCCTTTTCTTTTGGTGTGGTGTCTGTCATATAATCAAGTATTTTGAGGCTTGAAATAACACCCCGTGGAGATTTCTTGACATATCGTTCCTTCTTTCACGCTTTCAGAAGAAGCATCAGATTGCCATTCAATTGACTTAAACTAAAAGGGTTTGTGCATATCTGAAATAACATTGCACAAAACATTCAGTGTCCAAATGCTAATCCTCATAAAATACCTTTTTAAAGCTTTTTGCCTTACAGATCTTTGGATTGCAGAAGTACACTGTGAAAGTTTCAAAAGAATTACTTCCGCTATTTTATTTCGGAAATTGCAATGCTGAGCTTTTACCATAAATAGAGACAGTAAATGAAAGTGAAGTAAGGCTTTGTGGATTGTGGCATCAACCTGCTGGCTCAGCCAAATAGCTACTCTTCATAAAAGAGTCTGTCTAACCAAAACTTTGGAAGGCTGTCAAAGTCAAATAGTTATGTTCTTATCCAAGATCCACATTATCTGTCACGTCTTTTTAAACACAAGTTCCTGACAAATCTGGTAGCTTCCTCATCTATTTCTCTATTATTTCTTTATGCCATGCTATTGTTTAATGTGGTTCTAAGCCTTTTTAAGAAACCCCTATCCATTATGCAGCTTATAATACACCACACAAGCCACGTTACAATGCATGTTTACTGCCCACTATAAAGTAATGGTGACAAAGAATGTATTCATATGGTTTTGTGGTTAGCAGGAACAAATTTTCACATGTTGCCTCAAGATAGAAAGACACTGAAAATTGGCTATAAATGAGCAAACAACTAAACTCAATAAAACTAATGGCAGTTTTTTTTAATGAAAATCATTTCCATTGTGGCTATACTTTGTTGAGTGAAAGCATTAGTCATAACAGTGAAGTGCTGTAATGGAAAATAATGACACAATGCACATGTTGTCAAAACAAATGACTATGCCCAACATAAGAATGCATTATTTATTTGTTAATCATGCACCTAAAACATATAAAAACTAATGTACTTGACAGGTGAGTGTAGTAATTTGTTTTGGAAACATATGCTCTGGGTAATTGTTTTCTTTTAAAGCATTTGACTATGTGCTATTATGGGGAATGTTTGGTTGAGGGTCAGGGTGGTAATGCTTCTATATATGTGAATACATATTCTTACTGATGACAGAAGTGCGACAAGTATTTAACTGAAACTCACACCTACTTATATCTGATGTTTTGTATCTGACAAATATAGTCAGTGTGGAAGAAGAGTGAAGAAATCATCCTCTGTACACAAAAGTGCTTTTCACTTTGGCCTGATTAATACTTCACATGCTGGGTTTGATTCTATATTTGTTCAAATTATTTTGGCCTCCGTGCCTCTTTTGCAGTCCATTACCAAACTCAGTCTCTCAAATTGAAAACTATAAAAAAACAACAGTGAAAGAATTAATGAAGCAAAGCTAAAAACAGGAAACAGAAATGGGAGACTTAATAAGAATCGATAACTCCTGAAATATAAGGCAAAGATTGATATGAGCGCAAAGCAAATTCACAGAACAGAAGCAGGCCTAATAATCTTTCAAGCCCTTTCACAGATCAAGGATCCATCTATCCACCCACTCAACAGTTTTTTTTTCAATCAGATCTCCTTGTAAAGCACACTTTGGACCCTTTTTGTATTGTGTACTTTAATGATTATCATAAGTCAGTGACTTCATGTGTTTAAAAGACTTTGCATAAAAATGTTCTGCTTTATTTCTTGTGTGTACAAATTTGTAATTTTTGTAATTAATTATTGTTCAGGCAAAGTTGTTTTCTGGTTCAGTAATTTGAAATTAACAACATAATTAATGCAGAGAAGCAGAAATGTAGGACAGATTTCTCCTCTCCCTGTGGTATGAGTAATGATGAGAAAGTTGGGAAAATATTGTGAGAATGAAAATATTAGTTTCTCAACATCGAGAGCTTTTTCTCAATTTTTTACTCTTAAGACTTAAATGGTGACCTCAGAATCTCACCATTAAGCAGCAAACACTGTATTTCCAAGTATATGCACCTCATGAAAGCCTAACTGGCCTTTTTATAAGCCATTTCCAAATCTCCTCTCTACTGAGTAACTCTACTGAGCAGCAATTCTCAACATGTACATCAGAATTAACACCTGGTGGCTGTAGCTTGCCAATTGTCCTGGTACTCATGAAACTGCTTTTTCAGAACAACGTCACTGCCTGCTCCATGAGCCCCATTCTCCTCAACCTTTCATCCACAACTTACAACATCACCAATCCATCAGCCTCAACGCATCATCATATTTACTCTTGAAATAACTCTCACACCATTTCAGCACTTCAACATTTTACTTTGGAGCTCAAGGACTGTAATAACTTGCCTGCTTCTGCCAAGTTGCTTTGCCTTCCGAGGCAGTCATGCATCTCATGCACCTACACAGAGTGGTGTTTTGCTCCTATGACCACAGGGATCTCATGAGTGCATGGGAGAGGCAATGGCCTAGTGGTATTATCACCAGACTATTAATGTTTAGAAAATCAGCTAATGCTCTGGGGATCCTGGTTCAAAACTCACCACATCAAATAGTAGCATTTGAATTCGAGGAAAAATAAATGTATTCGAGTTAAGAATCTATTGATGATCATGAAGCCATTGTTCAGGGCAAAAAAAAACCCCACCTAGCTCACTGATGCCTTTCAGGGAAGGAAATCTGCCATCCTCACTTGGGCTCGCTTATATGTGACTCCGGATCCACAGCAATGTGGTTGACCCTCGGCTGTCCTCTAAGATGGCCTACTGAACCACTCAGCTGTATGAACTGCTATGGCATTTCAACAAAGAAATGAAGCCAGGTGGACTACCTCAGGTTGACCCAGGCTCCTGAAAAGGAAACAGCAGAAACAGCCCTGTTGACCCTGCAAAGTTCTACTTACTATCATCTGGGGAGAGCTGTCTCACAGACTAGTCAAGCAAAAACCATCACAGAATCAATTACCGGGATGCCACCATCACTATTCCTGGACATATCCTGTCCCATCAGTAACACAGACCGAGCAGTGGTGTTGGTACAGCGATATACAGTCAGTTTTTAGTTACTAGCTCCAGAATCTTAGGCTGTTTATTTTCCTGCATGGGGAGAAGCAAGATGTTTGTGACATTTGGGACACTAAACAGTCAATCAGTTAGGTAGGGGATGCTGTGCAGCACCATGCTATGACAATGTCACACCTACACCATGTGCCAACAAGCATACAACATGTGTTTCAAGCAACTGGCCATGTGTGAAAGTCAAAAGGATGCAATGAAAGCTGGCTACAGTCAGTCTGGAGATACTACTAAAATCAGTCAAGGAGCCTGCCTTATTGCAATCCACAGCATTGACCATGGTCAGCAGACACTTGGTCATACCAGAGTTTGGGGATTTTTGGTCCTTGCAACCTGCTGATTGGGTTATGGTCAGCCCTGCAGGGATGCTGCTGAGACATCAATCCAGGATTTGGGCCAATTTTTTCTTCAATGAGACAAAGGGAGGGTTTGAGTCTAATTAAGTGAATATAAAAGCATGTCGTAGTAACGCTTTCAGGTGAGATATTGCGTAGGAAGCACAGAGGGAAGGGAAGCTTTGAAGTTTTGGAGGTTGAGGTGGAGTGCACAAAATGCATACAACAGTGTGGATTGCAGTCCATGACCCTTGGGAAGATGCATGTCCAATGGCAGATTTAGAGTGAGTGGAGCCCCTGTATGTGCAGGTAGCAGAGAGAAGATGGTGGAAATTACCCTTGAAGAGTACTTAGACCTTCCTCCTGCACCACTGGGAATCCTGCTTCAACTGAGACAGTGCACTGATCTAGTAATTTGTGTCAAGGTGGGCTTTGGCTGGTGGTGTAACCCCTTTTGATAGTCACCTGGAAAAGGACTACCTTCCTCACCAACATCCAATCAACCAACACCTCTCTGTCCCTGTCTGCAATACTGGAGCAAGTGTTTTTTGCCTTTGGGTCAAATGTTGAATATTATAGATCAAGAATTGCAATGTGAGGACTGTTTTACAGTGTCTATGGCTGAGTAGAGAACATGGCACCAGTGCTCACATGGTTCCCCAAGAACGGTCTCCAAGAGGATAGTTACATGGCTTATGAGGTGAAGATCGGAAGATGCCTGACTAATGTTGAACTGAGTGCCACAATCCTCATTTACCAAAACATTTCATTGGGAAATGGAAAAATTCACTCTTAACGATAGAAACAAAAGCTCACATAATTTGAATTAGGAGTAGACAGTGTTTGAACTCTTCACAATAATAAGCAACTTCATTGAACAAACTTAATAAATTTCCCCAATAAACTTAAAAAATTCACTGAAGTTAAGCCAGTGTCTCCCATATTATGCTCATCCTGGACTGGTTGGACCAAAGGGTCTGTTTCCAAGCTGAATGACTACGTGTCTATGAGAACAAGCCTAATAACATAAATTCTGAATAACTGGAAACATCTCCTTAATTGGTTTGGCATCCTTTTAAGGCAATACCACCCTTGCTGTGATTGAGTGAATTGAGCTGCACAGGTGATAGTCCATTTTGATTTGTAAAAATGTGTTTGACACTTCGATCTTGCAATTCTGAAATAATTAATTTTAATTTTATTGCAGAATTCCTTTGGACTGCTCCTGAGATACTACGGAAGCCTAATCCTTTAATGAATGGTACTTTCAAGGGCGACATTTATAGTTTCGCAATCATAATGCAAGAGGTGGTAATACGAGGTCCACCGTACTGCATGCTTGATCTCTCTGCAGAAGGTAAGAGGGTTCCTTGTGTGAAAGTAAAGTATAGGCTTCCCAAAGTCTTAATTGATAAATGTACTGCGCATAATAGAAATGAGATATGAAGGAACTATCTTAATCCAAGGACTCCTCTCAGTCAGGTAGTGGCTTGATGCTGCAATGGGTCTTAACTCTTCTAGAAAGGTATTAAAATCTGCCAAAGTTCTTACTCCTAACTCTTACCCATTGACCAGACCTAAACAGTATTTGTGTGTGATCTCTGATGTGGATGAATTCATATCAGCTTCATATTTACAATGTTTAAATAATCTTTCAATTTTAGAATGACAAATGCACTTGACTGAGATAAGGGAGGGAAAGCAAAATGGAACAAAAATAGAAAATATTGGAAGTATTGCAGATTGCTGAATCATGGATTGGTGCATGGCACTTTTATTTCAAAGTCAGAAGGTGCTGGATTCACAATGCACTGAGAAGATTTGAGCACAATCTTGGCTGACTGTCCAGGATAGTAGAGTAGGAAAACTGCACAGTCAGAGATGCTACCTTGAGGTTAAGACATAAAACCAACATGTGCCCAAAGATTACCCAACATTATTGGGAAGAAGAGCAGGGGAATTGTCCTGCTAAATATTTATCCCTTAACCATTAGTCCAAATCAAGTCATTATCACATTCTGTTTGTTGGAATTTGCTGCCATTTTTACTCCATTTAAGTATTACTTAATTGATTACGATATGCTTTAGTATGGTGCTGGAAAAGCACAGCAGGTCAGGCAGCGTCCAAGGAGCAGAAAAATCGACATTTCAGGCATAAGCCCTTATTTTAAATTTGTTCATATGTGTGATTCTCCCCTCTTCTCAAATGAAGACATTGACTTATCCTGAGTTTAGTTTTACAGGTTCCAAAGGAAAAAAAGACATTGCAAATGTTAGATTCTCGATATAAAACTCCTGAAAATGCAGGTCTGTCCATAATGACAAAAAGGGAGGCTCATTGTTCGAATGTAACTTTGGTCAGAACTGAATGCTGAAAAATAATTACATACTTCAGTAGTATCGGGCTTATGCCCAAAATGTTGATTCTCCTGCTCCTCAGATGCTGCCTGACCTGCTGTGCTTTTCCAGCACTACACTCTGGACTCTGATCTCCAGCATCTGCAGTCCTCACTTTCTCCTACGATGTGCTTTAAAATGTCCTGAAGTTGTGAAAGGCACGAGACAAATGCAAATCTTTCTTTCCACTTAACAATGCAAAATCAAGAAATGTCCAGTTGAGCCTCTAGCCCAGGAGAAAGCGTTCTTTGTTTCTGATACTTCTAAAGTATGTAATTATTTTTCAGCTTTCAGTTCTGACCAAAGTTACATTTGAACAGTGAGCCTCCCTTTTCTCTTTATGGACGGACCTGTAGTTTCAGGGGGTTTCTTATCAGGAACCTAGCATTTGCAATTTTTTTTCCTTTGGATTCTGTTAAACTTAACTCAGGATGAGTCAATGTCTTCAATGAAGAAGAGGGGAGAATCATACATATGAGCAAATTTAAAAGAAGAAATAACTAGCAAATTTTGTTAAAATTATGTTAACTATCTATAACTATTCTTTTCCAGAAATTATCGAGAATGTAAAAAAGCCCCCTCCTTTGCTCAGGCCTATTATTACCCAAGACCATGCTCCCATGGAGTGTATCCAGCTAATGAGGCAATGCTGGAATGAAATACCTGAAAGAAGACCATCCTTTGATGAAGTCTTTGATAATGTAAGATTTTACCAATTTACCTAATCATATTTTCTGTCTCATTAGCTAACTAATTGCAACCGTAGAATCCAGCTTCATGCCCTCACCTCTTTGGATGCTAATCACAATCTGTTCATGTAACCTGCATACTTATATCTGTTTTCACTTGTGCAGTTCAGGAATATCAACAAAGGTAGAAAAACCAATATTATCGACTCTATGCTGAGAATGCTTGAACAATATTCCAGTAATTTGGAAGATCTCATAAGAGAACGAACTGAAGAATTAGAAATAGAAAAGCAGAAAACAGAGAAACTTCTGACACAGATGTTACCTCCGTGAGTATGATCTTAAATCATGTTTTTTTTCACATTACTATGTATTAACCCCAAATCTTGACAGAGATTTCCATACTTATTTCACCCTGTCTATTTTACCTGTAAAATGTTTATAAGTGGCAGAAGTAAATTCACATGATGATGTGGACAATTCTGATTTTACATCTGAAGACTATGCTGGATGAACTATTTCCACAAGGTGTAGAGCTGTGCAATTGACTTCAGGGTACCTGGGTAATAGAGAAGAGAAAATTTACCAAGGTTCTCACATTTGATGATGACTCATTGAATCCCGTTGATGGGGAGATGTTTATGGATGTTGGGAAAGGAAAGAATAGGAATAAATGTCGTTGGTTCTCATGTTTGATTAACCTACCAGCCTTCACTGTCTCGATTCACTCATATTAAATGTCCACTTATTGTGTGGAGGTGAATTTATCCATGACTTAAATACGAGGTGTAGCAAATAAAGAGATACACACTGGTGGCCACAAGATGCTTTTCCAGGTGTTCAGCAAAGGCACATTGTTTGGCCAAAATATAGGAAGCAGCACTGCAGCTAGCTACGTTACACAAGACCAGAGTATAAAATGTTCCACTTCTGAGACATTACTCAAAGATTCAGACACAAAAATTATGACAAAAAGGGAGCGAATACTCAGCGTTCAAATTAAACACTCATGTCTTTACCAGATTTACTGAGAATAGTCATAAGCAATAAGTAGGTAAAAAATGAGGTCTGCAGATGCTGGAGATCACAGCTGAAAATGTGTTGCTGGTTAAAGCACAGCAGGTTAGGCAGCATCCAAGGAATAGGAAATTCGACATTTCGGGCATAAGCCCTTCATCAGCAATAAGTATCCCTGGTAATCACAAAGACATTAGTTATACATATAGGATTTGACACTCCCCCATCAGTGGGTTGGATGATATAAAGGTACTTAAAATCCATTGGGAGACTTTTTGTCACCTATCTGCCCAGCCAGAATTTGTCTTAAAGTTTACAGGAGATGGAGGAAGCCCCACCAACTGGTCTTGGGTTACTGAGCCTTGTTATGAAGATGTGGGTGTACTATACCTTTAAGAAAGTTGAAAGCTAGTAGAACTACCTGGCAGCACCAAGTGTTCTTAACAAGGTACAATGTAGCATGTGGTCCAGCAGTTAGAGTAGCTGGTTGTCTGGAGACAAAAACAGATTCGAATTAGGCCAATCAGTTTAAATTATATGGCCCTCCCCCCAAAATAAACCAAACTCCAATCCAGATGAATTGAGTATATTAACAATTTTGAAAGCCAATGCACAATCTAATGCTTTGGGTGTATAAGACCAGGGAAAATTGAACAGTTGAGAGGCGAACTGCCACATCACCAGCATGTAAAGACCACCTGAAAAATAGCTCTCTTAAAGGTATTTTATCAATCAGTAACCTGTGAAGCAGAATCTCCAAGAAGAAGAAAAGAAGACAGGAATACAGAGAAAACTGAAAGCTGCCTGGTTTGGAGATAAGAAGTTTTGTTTTGTAATTCTTAATAGGGATTTTTATCAGACCAGTACTGTAGAGGGGAAAGTAAAAGATAGGTTAGAGGAAGGAATTGCAAATTGTTGTTAGTTAATTATTTTTTGTTATACTTTAAGAAATAAAGTTGTTAATTTTTACTTTAAATAGTTCTTGGCCTCTCGAATTTTCACAGATTACTGCACGGGACAAATTTTTTCTATGTTGCTGGTTTAAATTGAGCAGGTGGGTTTACCCCATGGTATAACATCCTTGTAAGTGGTCAATTGAGTGAGATGGTATCAGCAGTGGTGGTGGTGGTGGTGCAGTGGTTATGTCACGAGGCCAGCAGTCTAGAACTCCAGGCTAATGTTCTGGGCAAAGGTGAGGACTGCAGAAGCTGGAGATTAGAGTCAAGATTAGAGTGGTGCTGGAAAAGCACAGCAGGTCAGGTGGTATCCAAGGAGCAGGAAAGTCAACAATTCGGGCAGGAGCCCTTCATCGGGAATGTTCTGCAGACATAGGCTCAAATCCCACCATGGCAGACATCAAATTTATTTTTTTAAACAATAAAAATTTTGCAAGCTTTATTGTGCTGATTTAACCATTGCTGATTGTTTCAAACATCGTCTCAGTTAATGGAGGACGTTGAACTTTGGACATACATAGTTCACAAAAGGTGCTACATATATAAAACTGTATCTTCCATTAGTCAGGTCTAATTTTTAAAAGGAAACTGGGAAATATAACTTGTACACTTTAGACAGGAGAATGTTTAAAGCTGCTGGGGATACTTGGAGAGTTAAGTTACTTTTTTGTAAATATCCTGGTACACATAGAAGCAAAGATGGTCTTTGGGAGATGCCAAATGCCATTTGGAATTATTAAACTTAGGTATAACTGAGCGTAATAGTACATAAACTCAATGGAGCTGCCAAGCCATCGACAGAGCTACCAAGTAAACTGTGAAACTGTCAAGAAACCTAAATCACCTGGACTTTGCATTTCAACACTTGTCTCAAACAATGCAGACAGTTTATGAAGAAGTGTCTGCAGTGTTTGAGAAAAGTGTTAAAAAGTCACTGCTTTCTATTTCAGTCTGAGGTCTTTCATTAAGCTGCATGGCTGATTTTACAACCTATCTTTTTCACAGTGGGATGTCTGTTGTTCACATTTTGATTAGCAGCTCCAAGTGCTTCTAAAGTCATTGAAATGAGGCTAAGATTATGAATGTTTGTTTTTAAAAGGGGTTATGTAACTGAAAGAAGTTAGACATAGTGAATGGGTGTTAATCAATGAGCATTTTGTGAATAGTAAATTCATCAATAGACACTTAAATACATTGTCATATTTCATTTTGGCATGGATGGGTTCCAAGATTAGCCCATGGTGAATAATGGGTGATTTGGGATGGAGGACAAAGAATGCTAAGTGAAGGAATGGGTTGGCCTAAATTTTGATAGGGGCTATAATGTGTTATGTGGGTGAATAGATGGACATGCATTAGCACAGAGGTATGAGGAGCCAAAAGAAATGGATAGAGAAGTATAGGTTGACATAAATGGGGCATTGGATGTATGTGGCTATTTTCAGCTTTTTTGGCTATTTTACCAGCTGTGATAAAATCCAGATTATTGAAGTGGGCTATTTCCACAGCCATGTCCACTTGTGGCAGCGTCTGTGGCTGCCTCTGGACTCTTGATGTGGCTGTTGGGATTGACTCTATCATCACATCCCATCCTGGATGAAAATCCAACTACTCAAGATGCTTTCTCCGAGTTGTATTAGGATTAAGTTTAGGATTTGGCTTAGAGTTAAGGTTAGGATTAGGGTTAGTGTTAGGATTAGGGTTAAGGTTAGGGTTACAGTTAGGATTAGGATTAGAGTTAGGGTTAAGATTAAGGCCAGGAGCTGGGAATTTTCCCAAGTCTGCAGCTCTGATCCAGGAATTAAATCTGAGTCCCCTTGTGCTTTGTGACTAGTTTCATTCTTATCAGTCTCATGGGAACATAAAGTTTCACTTAGTTTCTAACTTTGTATCAAACCAAAGCACAGCTTGGATGAATGGCTGTCTGTCTTTCCAGCTTATTTTATGACCCATGAGGATCTTGGTCTGAAAGCAATGTTTTACACCAAGGTCCTTGTTGATCTGAGAGAAAATAGCCTGCAAATTTTAACGGGTTATTTTACTTAAAAAAAACATTTTTTTCTCTTCAGCGTATACCGGTACATTTCAAACAATTATTTGAAACCCTTCAGAATTCCACAGTGTGATAAAGCTTAGTTAAGCCATTCCATATTGTAAACCAACAACATCATACGAACAAGGAACACTCAGCCCTTCAGGCATGTTGCATCATTCAACATGGCTCCACCATATCTGATCTTATTTTAATTTAAACTCTACATTCCTGAATATTGTTGATTATCTTTCATCCCCTTGGTAATCAAGAATCTATTTAACTCTGCCTTAAAAACATTTGAAGATTCTGCATCCATTGCCTTTTGAGCAAGGAGTCACAAACCTCTGAGAGAACATTTTTTCCGATCTCTCTTTTAAATGGACAACCCCTTTTTAATGATGACCCCTAGTTTCCCCAAGAGGAAACATCCTTTACTTATCCACCTGTCAAGTCCCTTCAGTATCTTATTTCACTCAATTAAGTCACCTCTAATTCTTCTAAACCCCAGTGGATACAGGACTAGCCTGTCCAACTTTTCCTCATAAGGCAATCCAGTCATTCCAGGTATTAGTCTAGTAAACCTTCTCCAAACAGCTTCTGATACATTATCATCCTTCTGTAAGTACAGCAAACAGGAGTGTGGTCTCAACAATGCCCTATGTAATTGACGTATAACCTCCCTATTCTCATGTTCAATTCCATTTACAAAAAAAGCATAGCATTTTCTGTTGGCTCTCCTAATTATTGTTATAGCTGCATACTAATCTCCTGTGACTCATACACTAGGCCACCCAGATCTCTCTGTATTTTAGAGTTCCCCAAACTCTCACCAATTAGATAACATACTTCTATTTATTCTTTTTCTCAAAATAGACAATTTCACTTCCTCCCATTTGCCAGATCTTCATTCATTCACTTAACTTTTGTAGGTTCTTTGTGTCCTCTTCACAACTTACTTTCCTAGCTATCTGTGTCATCAGCAAATTTAGTCACCATACCTTTGGTCTGTTCATGCAAATCATTTATACAAATTCTAAAGAGTTGAGGCTCCAGTACTGATCCCTGTGACACACTACTAGTGACATCTTGATGGCCTGAAAAACACCCATTTAGTCCTATTGTCTACTTCCGTTAGCCAGCTAATCTCCTATCCATGCTGATATATTACTGCTCATACCAGGAATGGTTAGGTCAGTTAGCCTGAAGGCTGGTTTGTGATGCAGAGTTCTGCTAACAGTGTGAGTGTAATTCCCGCACTGTTTAAAGGACTTCCCTTCTCCCCTCACCTGAAATGCGGTGATCCTTAGGTTAAACAACCACCAGTTGTTTCTCCCTAATGAGTGAGCCACCCAATGGTCTGGGAGGACCATGTTGACTGTATTACTTCCCTGGTAATTATAGTTTTCACAAATTCTCCCTCCTTTGGAAAACCTGATTTACAGCTGTATCTGGGATATCATTTGTATCCTGTCTGGTGAAGAGCAAAGTAACTTATCTGTTCAATTTGTCTGCTCTCTCTTTATCCTCATTACCAATTTCCCAGAATCATTTCCCATAGGAAGAACCCTTAATTTATTAGTTTGTTTTAAAATGTGTGAAGAAATGTTTTTTATATTTTTAGCTAATTTTCTGTCATACCTTTAATTTTTTTCTCCTCCCTTTTAATCTTTTAGTTGTTCTCTGCTTTTTTTTAATATTCTGTCCAATCTTCTGGCCTGCCATCTATCTTTGCATAATTATGTGTCTTTTCTTTGAGTTTGATACTGTCTTAGTCTTTTATTTAGTTTCCCGTGGATGGCAGGTTGTATCTTATAATTTTTTCTTATTTGTCAGAATGTGCAAATATTGTCAACATCTTGCACATTGGGTATTTGGATAAGAAGAAAATGTTTGACTTTTAGATCAGTTTCAGAGTCCCTGAAAACTGGCTGCACTGTTGAGCCTGAATACTTTGACCAGGTAACCCTGTACTTCAGTGACATCGTTGGTTTTACAACAATATCAGCAATGAGTGAACCTATCGAAGTGGTCGACCTCCTGAATGATCTCTACACACTGTTTGATGCTGTATTAGAAAACCATGATGTCTACAAGGTATGTAAATAATGATAACAATTGTCAATTAATGGGCCTAACTTTAATTCCAAATTTACTGACCTACGATAGTCCCAATAATGCTGCACATTTCCCTCTTCCTCAACCATTATTAAATTCTGTACTTCTGCACATTTGGGAAGAAGGAAAGGGTTCAAGATCTTGACAAAAGGAGTTGACAGATGAGAAGTTGTACATAAATCCAAACCATCACTTCAATCTCCTGCACTCTGCTTCCTCACTGAGAGCTGTACAAGCCTGTCTTTATACTCTGGCTAATAGTGTTCACATCGAACTATTGGCAAATGCAGGAGGTTTGCTAAAGTGTACCTATCTTTGATTTAGATTAGATTAGATTACTTACAGTGTGGAAACAGGCCCTTCGGCCCAACAAGTCCACACCAACCCGTCGAAGCGTAACCCACCCAGACCCATTCTCCTACATTTAATATTGTGAATGTCATATTTAGATTAGATTTCCTCTGCCTTACTATGAGAAACTGACTTGCCTTGACTCAAGGCATCCAGGATCCTTAAAGGTGGAACTAATGTAGGAATAAACCTTGCATACCAAGCTGCATACTGAACCTTAACATTGAATTTACCCAAATGCACATCCTGAGCACAAATCAGCTGCTGCATTACAACAGTGCCTACATGTCAAAAAATTGTTTAATTAACCTTCGCTTTGAGAGTCATGAAAAGCACCATAGAAATGCAAGTCTTGTTTTTTCTTTTAACCTTGTCACTAACCTACAGACATTTTGCTATTAAGGATATGAGAGATAAATCTGAAAATCATTAACATGTCTGTTTGGCACACAGGTAGAAACCATTGGAGATGCTTACATGGTGGTCTCTGGCCTTCCAACAAGGAATGGTAACAGGCATGCAGCTGAAATTGCAAACATGTCCCTGGATATCCTGAGTGCGGTGGGCACCTTTAAGATGAGGCATATGCCGGATGTGCCAGTTCGAATAAGGATAGGACTGCACTCAGGTAAGGCACTCACTGTTGAACTGTAGAAAAGCAAGTCCTTGCACATGCTGGAAATCTGAAATAAGAACAAAATTGCAGCTCAGACAGCATCTGTGGAGAACAACAGAGCCAACATGACATTTCATCAGAATTATTGAATCACATTGTGTCTGCTGATGACTGAAGGTGAAAGCTGTCAGATATGTTTGTGTGTTTCACTTATCTGTAATCAGTATGAACAGCTAAACCATTAGCAAATGATGTTGAAAGTTCAGTAAGGCTGTTTAGCAAAGATGAAGCATCAACAATTGGCTACATTTATTCTTGTGCAATGGAATGGCAGATGCCAGGACCAAAAGTGGTGCTGCCAATATAATCATAGCAGGGTAGAGTCAAACTTCTGAGCCTTGGTTCACTGATGTCAGTGGACATTTCACCTCCTGCCGAAATGATCGCTGAAAACATTTCAATACAAGTTCAGCTCAGTAGTATACTGGGTTTACTCTATTCCATTAACATCAATATTTGTGACTTGTTGGTTCCTGCATCAGATTGAGCTTTTTGGAACCTCATGACAACATGGCAGAATGGAGCATCCCATTGTTCCAAGAAACGCAGGGGATTTATAAAATGAAGTCGAATGACGTCAGGCACAGCAAAAGGTAGTTCAGGAATCCACCAGAAGGAGAGAGTTTAGAATGCTTGTAAAAAGTATGAGGCTGGGTGAAACAGAGGCTGCTGCAGGCTCACAGACCTGGTGAAACAGAGGCTTTTGTAGGTCTACAGACCTGGTGAAACAGAGGTTGCTAAAGGTCCACAGACCTAGTGAACCAGAGATAGCTGTAGGTCCTCAGACCTGGTGAATCAGAGATTGCTGTTGGTCCACAGAACTGGTGAAACAGAGGCTGCTGTAGCTCCACAGACCTGGTGAAACAGAGGCTGCTGCAGGCCCACAGACCTGGTGAAACAGAGGCTTTTGTAGGTCTACAGACCTGGTGAAACAGAGGTTGCTAAAGGTCCACAGACCTAGTGAACCAGAGATTGCTGTAGGTCCTCAGACCTGGTGAATCAGAGATTGCTGTTGGTCCACAGACCTGGTGAAACAGGGGCTGCTGTAGCTCCACTTTCTGGGTAAAACAGAGACTGCTGTGGCCTGTCAGACTGATTATAATGGAGGATTTTTTCACCCAGATGCAGGGATGAGTTGGACTGTATATAAATTGACTGATTGACATTTCTTTGGGCTGGTGAAAATCAAATTTGATTTGGTGAATGGGCAGAAACTGGGGCGAAGGGTGGTCCACCTCAATTGCAGCCCATGAGAATGCCAAGATGCTGTTCAGTGTGTGCAAGAAGGTGGAAGGATTGCCACAGGAGTAAATGTATTTTAGTGAAGAAGGTGCTGTTGTGGAGATGTGAACTTACCAGTGCAGTCTGTGCAGGAGTAGATTGAAGTGTGTCCATGTTGGCATTGGCTACACACGCCTTAATAATTAGGAAAGGAATGCTGAGGATGATTCTACGATGCAGGGTCATTATCAGTAAAGATGAAGAAGGGGAGAAAGACACAAAATTATTCCACAAACACCTAACCCCTGCTTTTTGCTGGTGGGTCTGTGGTTGAAATAATGGTTGAATTGTTAAAGTATCACTGTATCAGGAGTGGGAAACTTGCTCAATTCTTGACACTCGGTTGATGTCGAGATAATTCATCTCAACTAAGGAGTAAATAAGAGTGCAGCTGTTGTGCCCATAGGCTGGAGAGAAGGGACAAATGGAAATCAGTTGTAGATCCCACTCCTGATGGCTCATCCAGGAACCTCTGCTGGAAAATGCATATGTGCTCAAATATTACATATGGATAAGATTCTCATCCCCTGTGATACTTTCTATCATTGAATAGTTTGCCAATACTAACTTTTAAATATATGAAGAACACAGAGCTATGACCAAGCCAGAAAATAAACCAGACTTTACAGTTAAGGAATAGCTAGAATTGGGAATTGTGCTGTAAAAACCTCTATGTCTGAGCTATTAATTGGACAGCATTAAATCATGTCTTTCACTTCTACAGAAGATATGATGATACTTTGCCTTTTGTAGGGCCATCTGTTGCAGGAGTTGTGGGTCTGACCATGCCACGGTATTGTCTCTTTGGAGATACAGTCACTACAGCTTCTCGCATGGAATCCACAGGACAACGTGAGTAACCAACTTCAGATCATTACCTAGAAATGATTCAGTGTGAAACACGGAATATTGTAAATAAGAAATACATTGTTATACATTATCATTGGCTTCTCATCATTAAGAAAGGAAAGATGAAAGTAGAGGGTGAAGATTGAGGTTGTCTAGTAGAATCTTACAATACAATGCTATACATTATACACACTGTTATGAAAAGTATATTACACATAGGATTACACAATTTCTTGCCTCATGGGCTGCAACTGGGGTGGACCCCAGGTTCTGCCCATTCACCAACAAACTTTCTTTCCTTGCCTACTGTGAACGACCAGCATTATAAAGATATAGTAGCTACACTCTTTGTGAGTGAGGCAGGATCATGGGTGAAGGGAATTACTTTTCTCCATTTGGTTACAGCTGTCATTGAATTTCCATGTGTGTTTTGAAGCTTTTGAGTATTTTGAGTTTTGGTTACTCCTTTCATGGCTCAGCCGCAGTGCCTGGGTGGGAGGGCGAGATCGTGACAAAGGTAGACCATGTCACTCAGAATGCTCCGTGCCTGACAAAACCAATGGCTACATAGACTCGGGTTCCTGCTCCAGGACAATCCAGTTTTGACAACTGGCAATTTGTATGGGAGTGCAAATGAGGGCCCACTGTGCACTTGTGTTTGAGCACATTAAGGACGTTTGAGAGAGCAGGGTTACTGCCTGAGCTTAATGCCCTTGTCTACTTGGGGCCTGGAGTCTCTATGCATCCAATTATGTGTATTCTCACTGCTTCCGAAGCTGGGGAAATGGGGTCATCATATTCCCCCCATTGAGAAGGTTAAGCTTAGCTTGGCAGCATTGAAATATTATATCTCATCTCCTGGCCAAGACTGGGAAAAATCAATGACTGCTTCCACACCTAATTGTTCTCTGGATTCAGTGAAGGCAAAGCCATTGCACTTCAAAGGGCAATGGTTAGGTTCACTCTTATTGAAGATGTTCTTTGCCTGGGTGTTGCATGACATAAATGTTAGTTGCCACTTATCAGCCAAACATGCGTGCTGTCTGGGTCTCATTGCTTTTGGAATTGGACTATTTGAGAAATTGCAAGTGGTGCTGAACATTGTGCAATCATCAGCAAACATCTCCACTTCTGACTTTATGATGGAAGGAAGAATATTAATGAAGCAGCTGAATATGCTTGTGTCTAAGACACTACCCCAGAGGACTGCAGAAATGCCTGAAACTGAGCTGACTGACTTCCAGTAAATACTACCATTTTTCTTTATGCCAAGTGTGGTTCCAAGCAATGGAGAGTTGTTCCTCTGATTGACTTTGGTTTATGAGGGCTCCTTGGTGCCACAATCAGTCAAATAAGGCCTTGATGTCAAAAGTAGTCACTCTCTGCCTCACCTCTAGAATTCTGAATTAAACCAAGTCTGTAATGATGTCAGGAGCTGACTGGCACTGGCGGAACCCAAACTGAGCATCAGTGAGCAGGTTATTGCTGAGCAGGAGCTGTTTTATAGCACTGTTGATGATCTCCTTCATCACTTTACTGATGATTGAGTGTAGACTGATTGGGGATAATTGGCCAAGTTGTATTTGCCCTGCTTTTTATGTACAGGACATACCTGGGCAATTTTCCACATTGTTGGATAGATGCCAGTGTGGTAGCTATACTGAAAGAGCTTGGTTAGGAGTGCAGCAAGTTCTGGAGCATAAGTCTTTAGTACAATTACCAGAATGTTGTCAGGGCCCATAACCTTTGAAGTATCCAGATGTGTGTGATGCTAACTGGATTGCTATTCAAAAGAACTACTGCAGACTGGAATAGCTGAATGACATCTTTCTGCACTATTACACTACAACCAATATATCCTTCGAAAGATATGGAATCTCAAACCGTTCAAGACTCCAGGAGTATGGTAACTGGGCTTTTGTAGCAGAGGGACGTCTTCTATTCCTTTGGACGAAAAGGAAACTTCCTTCATAAGCTGTTGTGCTTTATCTTTTGTAACTGTTCACGGAACTTCAATGATAAAGTAGCCATAGTCACAGAGAACCATAGTCCCACTCTATCATTAGAGAGAGAGAGAGAGATGACTGGTGATGGTTTAACCTGAGGTCACCACACCTTAAGTGAGGGGACAAATTGCGAATAGTCCTTTGTGATAACTTTAGTTGGTGCAGGAATTGAAAACACACTGTCGGCATCACTCTGCATCATAGGCCAGTTGTCCAGCCAATGCAACAAAACTCCAATGATCAATATACTGAAGTCAAAAAGTCTCTTTGAACCTCCACCTTTTCTAGATCTTCATATTCCAGAAAGCATCCTGTTCTAATGTTTTATGCCCAAAGTAGACAACCTTATTTTTACCCACACTGAAATCCATTTGCCACAGTTTTGTCCAGTCACTTATCTATTAATATCACTTTGTAACTTTACAGTCAGCCTATCTTGCTTTCATTGCTGCCTGTGTTGAGGTTATATGATAGACATGTTGAATGCCACATGAGAGGGTATAACTTATTTCAAGGAATACTATAGCTGATTGTGACATCTCAGAAAAATGATATTGACTCACTTGTCTATCTTTACAGCTTATCGCATTCATGTCAATCACACAACTGTTAAAATTCTTATAAGTCTGAATGAAGGTTATAAGCTGGAGCCTAGAGAACGAACTGAGCTGATGGTATGCAAAGCCTACATCCTGACTGAGAATTTCCACGTTTTGTGTTCAGTGCTACTGAAGAGAAAACACTCAGATATCATTTTCCATTTTGTTTGAAAGGGCCAAGGCTTTGAGCAGACCTACTGGCTGGTAGGGAAAGAAGGTTTTACCAAGCCATTACCGAAACCTCCAGAATTGAAACCAGGGTAAGCAAAATAATCAGAGCCTGACCAGCACATTTGCAAATGAAGCACAGATAAGCAAAAATATTGCTGTCGCTAACTCACCTCACCCCACTATTCACTGTTTTGTTTCCACAGGCAAAGTACTCATGGTTTGCAGATGGAAGAAATGGCAAGATACAAACAATTGAAAGCACAAAAACAGCAAAAAGCAAGTATCCAGGTATTAGTGTGTACACTAATGTCTAACGATCTCGGTCTTGTGTACTTTCCTTTTTACTTCGGCATTTTACAAATGACTACAATAAAAAGAAATTCCAGTCATCATTTATATATGATCACCACAGGTGTTTTCTCTAGGTTATAATTCAAGGGCAGGCACGGCACAGATTGGAATTTTAGTTGTGACTGAATTTTGGGTAGATGGTATGGGTAGAACTGAATCTCTCTGATGATTATTATTTGTAGCCCAGATTAATTATCCATTGGTGGCCTGGCATTTTTATATCTGGGCTTCACTTAAAAAATGCCTGAATAGGGCAGACAATGGCAACGAATAAACGAAAATTAGATTGAACAAACATTATCATCAGTGCTCAGATAAAGCACAGCGGGTGTAGACAGACAAATGAGATGGTAGCGAAGGGGCAATGGCTGGGAAGAGTGAGAGGCCACTACAGTAAAAATCCAAACTTTCCTCAATACCATTATGGTAACAACATGTAGGAATGCAAGAGCAAAAGGGCAATCGATTTGTGGAGGCAATTTTACATGTGTAGGCCCATGCATTTCAAGTCTGCTGGGGGCTTAAAATCAGTCTCTTTACTTCAACTCTATACTACTCAGGAATAAATGACAGTGGACGGTAATAAATTGGTCCGTGTTCTATTCTTGTATCTGGAGCTGAATTAGTCTCCTCTTTTTGACAGCTTGCAATACCAGGGGTAAACATTGCCCCTGTGTATTGCTTTTCTATTATTTATTTCCCATGGACAGTGTAGCTGTATAAGTAGATAAAGGAATATCTTCTGAATATGTAATATGTTTATCCTCTTATATGATCAGTGTCAATTTCTAGGTATTAGTGTCTGATCAAACAGTGTTATGGACCCGACAAACCCTCCCCCATTCAAGTATATTAAGGAGATAGCCTAGAACCTAACTTTTTCTTATTCAAAAGCAAGCATAAGGTGCTGTGTCCCACATGTAATGTGGTTTTGATTATTAAAAAAAACTCATTTTAAAAAAGGACAAAATACACCTCTTAAAGCCATAGTATTGTCACAACAGCGATTATTAATAATTGTCCAATCCTAAAACCCAACCATCCCACTTAAACATAGATGGCTGGTCACCCTAAATCTCAAACTTATCTGAAACCATTCTATCTTTATTTACTGTCATCTCCTTTAAAGTATATAACATTTTATCATTGTATTTTAATAATGTTATATCATTGGAACTCATCTGATTCCATGGTAGTGATGTATATAATGTCTATTCTGATGTTTAGTACTTTGGAACAAACCTGAAGCTGTTATATTCTTTTAAAAAGCACCAAAAGCACTCAACATTGAGGATGTCAGTGGCAGGAAAGCTGCAACATTGCGACATTGGAAAAATATTCAGGTCATGTTTCCTGCTCAAAATTAAATATGTGGATGCTAGATACAGCTATGATACTTCCTAAGGTCCTAACATTATGCTGTAATCTCACTGTGTTGACTGATATGTGATGAACGAACACTTGGTTGAGTCACTAGAGTAGGGCCAATGGGATCATCCTTTCTGATTGCTTTCAAGAGAGGAAGAAAGTAAATAAACCCAGTGGTTTACTGGGTTAGCATAATACTTAATAAGCTTGAGCCACACAGATTGAGACATTTGGATCTCCAGTTCATGCTGTGTTAGCCAGCCTCACTCAAGATGATGGTAGAATTGGCATAGCTAGCATACATGTCACTGGTTTAAGAAGGGTGGACAATACCAGCTGTTTCTGTTCCCAATCACTGTCTGTGGACTGTAGCTTACTACAGGCAATGAAGTAAGTTGGGACTCAACCACAGCTCAATCAAATAATCTGCTGATACTCAACGATTTGGAGCCATATCCCAGCATTAATCAAGTAAATAATATCATTATAAACTCAATGCAGAATCATGATTCCTAAACCCAACCCTCACTGAGCTTCTTTTACACTCACAGCACACTTACTATGAGGGCAAATTTCTACCTTATTGCATTTTTAACCAATGAGTCAATAGACTGTTACTGGGTGGTAGCACCTTTGGATTTGGGTAGAGGGTAAAGGGCTCAAGCCCCAGTCCAGGAACATGAATACATAATCTCCAGTGACATCTCATTGTGTTGCATTGCATTTCTCAACCACACCCCAAAACATTTTCTGACTATCTTATATCACTTTTTGTGGGATCTTGCTATGCATAAAATAGTTATCACATTTCCTACATTAAAGCAATGACTCCACTTTAAAAGTGCTTCATTGTCTGTAAAGCAATTGGAACATCCTGAAGTTGCAAAACAATGCAGGTTTTTCTTACTGTTGCATTAGCATATATTAAGTCTGTGGAACGTATTGCAAAGTCATGAGCTTCCTTAGGAAGAACCACATTGAGGTGACACGTGACTTAGTGGTTTGCACTTCTTCCTCACAGTGCCAAGGACCTGGGATCATTTCCTGCCTTGGACAACTGTCTCTGTGAAGTTTGCTCATTCTCCCTGTGTCTGCGTGGGTTTCCCCTGAGTGTTCTGGTTTCTTCCCACAGTCCAAAGATGTGCAGGTTAGATGGATTAGCTGTGCTTAAATTGCCCATAGTGTAGATGGAATAGTCATAGGAAATGCAGAGTTAGAGGGATGGGGTGGATCTGGGTAGGATGCTGTTTGGCGGGTTGGTATGGACTTGCTGTGTAGCCTGCTTCCACTCTATAGGAAGTCTAAGATGCCAAACTTTAGACAATGACTAAAACCAATGAAAGCAGAGTGTTAGTTGAACTAATGGTGGTGTACTGTGAGCTTCACGTTTAACCTGTTTTCACCTTTACTTCTAGCCTTGACAGCCTAAAGGAAATAACCTGTCTATGAAGAAGGCAACATACATGCACTATGTGGCAGCACAGCTCATGCAACAGGAGAACCATGATAGCTTCACAGATGGCAACCTTAATCTTCATCCAGTGATTAAGAGGCTGCATCTGATTAACAATGACACTCTGAAACGCTATTCTTAGTAGTATTAAGACTACTGCAGCAGATAAATCAGAGGTAGATTACTAAAAGTAATCTTGAAGGAAAGTCTAAAACTCAATTTCATGCCCATTTTCCTTAGTAGTGACAAATGTAAAAATTTGGTGACTGAATATTGCTGGAATGAAGGGCTTTTCACCTTAGCACATAAAAACAAGAAAAAAATCCAACATGTAGCAGAGACTTTTTGCGCTTGAATCTAAGATTTCAGAATATCTAAAGCTTCATCCAACTGTGGGTAAGCTTTATTTGTTAGGAAGCTTTCCAAACACCAAACATCATGGCAAATTACTTTTCTCAAGGCCTTTGTGCTACATGTCATTATAAAGTGACATTAACCCTGAAAAAAAATCCTAATGTATATTATTGTAAGAATCCCAGAACATACATAGCATCACACAAATCTTTTGCAAAATTGTCAAGTATGCATATGTGTATATTTTCTAACTGTAGAAAGAATTCCTAGTGGTAGCACACTATTTAAACTTGTCTTTACCATTCCACTATGAACAGCAATCAGAGGGAGACTTCCTCTGGTATAGATTGAAGAGAATTTTATGTACCAATGCAGGTGTTGGTAGTCTTGATGTGATGTAAAATGAAATACCATCAATTTCATTGTCCTTGCATCTATATTCCAGAAAATGGTGCATTGAAGTCTAGATGCTGAGTTGTATACAGTATTTTTTGGTATTGTATAAATTCAGGTATTATACCATTGTTACCTTTACCCTGACTTGTCTGTGTGCTGTGTAATTTTGTAAAATAAAATCAGTTATATGCAGTTGTTTCTTTCCTTCCCCCAAAGTTTCACTTTTCCTTTCCCCGGCTTTCTTTGAAGTTGCTGACTCACTGTGGTATAGGTCAATGGGTGATTCCAATCCTGCTATATCTTGTCCAATCAGACATTCTTCATGGTTCAGCCTCATGATGAGGGTCACCAGATTATCAGACTGTCAGATCATCATAGCCTTTCCGATACAGCCCTTTGCCAACCAGTACTGTCCAGCAGGGTAATAACAGTGAGAAATGGGACCCTGAATAAAGTTGTGTTTTTAGTTTACCTCCACAACACAAAGTGTGTTGAAACCAACTTCTGCCATTCACCATTATTCTTTTTGTGATTCAATCTCTTCTGTTTTCCACCCTATAACAGTCATCCCCTTTCGTTATTTCCTACCCTCCATTATAGCTTTATCTTTTTCCAGCTTTCACAAAGGTCATTAAGGTGCAACATTTGTCTATTTCTTGTTCTCAAGATGTTGTTTGCCCCGCTGAGACTTGCCAGCATTTACTGTGCAAAGGTTCAGTTTTCAGTATGCACAATCATTTTCTTTTTGTAGAATACCCTATCTACTTCCAGTTTAAATGATTTAATTTCATCACATACCAGGCATTGATTCCCAAGTTCTGCTGATTGTATGGCTCAGTTTTGGCTTACCAGTGATTTTCTCAACAGAGCCATCAAGGAAGACCCGATAATGTACGTGATACACATAGATAGATTACAACCATTTTAAGGTCTTGATTGCTGTAAGACATTTGTGAAAGTTTGCTGCATAATGACATCAGAATCACTTTGTTAGATCAATCTTTCTACCTCTCCAGGAGCCATCTGCCTTCCTTTTGCACACAGAATTTTTTAATGTACTCAGGTGCTCCCAACTGTCTAAACACTACTCATTTAATAGATTTCCATTATGATAAGGTCTAGGAAATCAACATGACAACGTTTACTCAGACACTGCTGGAGGGAAAAAACATTTCTTAGCAACACCATTCAAAAGCCATTGCTAGGTGGCAGAATATTTGCACAGCTTTGTAAACAGAATCCAATATGAATTGGTTCACTTGGTGTCATCACTCAGGTTTACAGGAACATCTGTCACTCACTGCAGTATAGTTCCTTTGATAGTCATCAGCAGCTTACGTAGGTGTGCAACTGCCATATGTGAACCTAATCCTGCTGATCTACTTTTAATCTTCTGGTACCTCATTAAGGTTACCAATCATTGGAAACAAAAAAAGAATTGGAATAGGACTGAGCACTTAGGAGCTGAAGTAGCCATTTGATCTTTCAAGCCTGTTACACCATTCAATAAGATCATAGATGGTTTATAAAATCATGAGGGGCACAGATAAGATGAATAACCAAGGTCTTTTCCCAGGATAGGGGAGTCCAAAACTAGAGAGCGTAGGTTTAAGGCGAGAGGGGAAAGATTCAAAGGAACCTGAGGAGAAACTTTTTCACACAGAGGGTGGTGTATGTATAGAACGAGCTGCCAGAGGATGTGGTAGAGGCAGCTACATTAAAAGGACATTTGGACAGGTATATGCATAGGAAAGGCTTAAAGGGATATGGACCAAATGCAAGGCAAATGGAACTAGTTCAGTTTTTAAAAATCTGTTGGCATGGATAAGTTGGACTGTAGGGTCTGTTTTCATGCTGTATGATTCTATGACAGTAGTTTGGACCTCAGCTGAGCTTTCCTTCTGTATCCCATTACTGCTTGGGACATCAAGTATGAATGTACAGACAACCCAAAGATCATGAAGCAAGGATTCTTTATTCAGGTCATTTTAAACATGAAGGATGAATATAGGTCTAACCTGCTCAAACTGTTCCTCATAAATAAGCTTTTCATCCCAAAAAAAAGTGTTGGTTGAACTTTGTTTGAAGTTTAAAATCACACAATACCAGGTTATAGTCCAACAGGTTTACAAGTTTATTTGGAAGCACTAGTTTTCGGAGCTCTGCTCTGGAGCACTCCAAAAGCTAATGGCATTCTGAAAGCTAGTGCTTCCAAATAAACCTGTTGGACTATAACTTGGTGTTGTGTGAATTTTAACTTTGTCCACCCCAGTTGAACACGGGCATCTCCAAATTAGAACTTTGTCTGAACTGCTTCAAAAGCAATAAGTCTTTATTCAAATAAGGAATCAGAAGCAGTATATAGTACATCATTACAGCCTCAACAACATCCTTTTCAGCTGTAATAGAACCTCTCTACTTTTATATTAATAAGTTTCTAGCCATTCCTAGTGCAATAAACATCTAATTGCTTTCCTAATAAACTGCACATTAACTTTATATGGTTCATATACCAGCTCACCCAAGTACCCCTGCATCAAGAAGTTCTGCAACCTCTCTCTAGTGAAATAGTAGGCTGCTGTCTGTTCTTCCTGCTAAGGAGTGTGAGCAGAATGTTTGATGATAACAGGGCAATTCACACACTATGACAGAAACATTACAGTTTTAAGAGCAAGGCTGCAACATTGAACTATTACACTCCTTGGGATGCAGATAATTCCACAATGTCGTTGGAAAGTAGGTTTTGTCCCAACAACAGTGAAAGAATGGTGGTGTAGTTTTAAGTCGGGATGTTAAACATCTCTGAGGGGAACTTGCTGGTGACGGTGTTCCCATCCATCTGCTGCCCTTGAACTTCTCAGTGAGCTTGGAAGGTGCTCCCTGGAACCTTGTTTAGTTGTTGCAGTACAGCTTGAAGATGGAAGACCTTGCTGTTGCTGAGTGATGGGAGTAAAAGGAAATGAACATGGAAAGTGCTGGATGGGGTACCAGTTGAATGGGCTGCTTTGTCCTGGATGGTGTAAAACTTCTTGAGTGTTGTTGGTGCTTCATCCATTCTTAGAGTAGTGCTGGAAAAGCACAGCAGGTCAGGCAACATCCAAGGAGCAGGAAAATTGATGTTTCGGGCAAAAGCCCTATCACACTCCTGACTTGTGCCTTGTAAATGCTAGACAGGCTTTGGGGAGTCAGGAAGTAAATAACTCATTGCAGAATTCTTAATGTCTGATCAGTTCTATAGCCAAAGTGTTCATGTGGTTGGTCCAATTTAGTTTCTGTTTGGCAACAATCCTGAGTATATTGACAGCAGGGGGTACTTAGTGATAGCAATGGCCATTAATCTCAAGGGAAGATGGTTAAATTCTCTCACGCTGGTGATCATCATTGCTTGGTACTTGTGTGACTTCAGTGTTACTTGCCGCTTACCAATCAAAACCTGTATGTTGTCCAGGCTTTGCTGCATAAGGACATGGCCTTTCTGAGGGGTATGAATAGTGTTGAACACTGACTTGTTGGTGTCACTTCCTGTCCCTAGTTTGGCGCTGGGAGATTTTTCCAATTCCTGATCTTTTCTTTGATATGGGAGGTTTGATGTTTGGCTTGCTTGGTTATTTCAAAAGACATTTAAGAGTCAACCATGTTGCAATGTTTTAGGTATCACATTTAGGCTGGATCAGCTAAGGGCAGCAGATTTCTTTCCTTAAAGGACATTAATGAAGACATATTTTTACAACAATCAATAATGAGCAATGGTTTCATCATCACCATTAGATTAATTTTTAATTTTAGATTTTATTAAATTCACATTTCACTCTGTACCATGGTGGGATGTCTGCAGAGTATTCCCCTAGGCCTTTGTTATAGCCAAGTGACATTTCCACTACACCACCACCTCTTCATCAGCGTAACTGATGGGGAGCTCAAATTTAAGAAGGTTTGTTTCAGTCAATCCCCATCCCTCAGGGGCTTGTTTCTGTTGAGCTGATATTAAACGCTCATCTTTATATTTCACTGCATAGCTGCAGAATTTTACCCTGACAGTTCTTCACCATAGACCTCAACATGGCGTCAACGTATTCCTGGCTGCTTTCTTACATTCAACACACCTTAAGCTTGATGCTATTCAAAATTCGGTTTGCCTGTGCTTTAACTCACATTATATCCTGTTCCACATCTTCTCTACTTTTTTTTTAAACTCACAGTGCTGTATTTTCAGGAAGATACTAAAAATGAAGACGCTGTCTTCAAATCCTTCCACGGCCCCATTGTCCCTCTAATCTCATTCGGACCTACATCTCCCTGCAATATCAATGCTACTGTAATTCTGATCTTTTGTACAACCCTGGTTTTAATTGTAAACTGCATTAATTGTAAACTGGAAAAGCATTTTGATATTTCATTGTGTCACTACCTCACAATTCTTTTAAAAACACTCCTTAATATCTACCTTCTTGACTAGACTTCCAATAATCTGACCTAAGATCTATTTGAGTGGCTTAGCTTTCATAGCTCATTTATTATATCACTCCTGTGAAGTATCCTGGGGTGTTTTATTCTGTTATAGATGTTATATATATTGTTCAAAAAAAAAATCCAAAGAACTGCAGTTGCTGGAAATCGGAGAAATAAAAGATCAGAAATTGTTGGAAAAACTTAGCAGGTCAGGCAGCATCTGTGGGTGTGGAGAGAAAGCAAAATTAACGTTTCTGGTCCAGTGACCCTTCTTCAGAACTTCACAGATGCTGCCTGACCTGTTAAGTTTTTCCAGCAATTTAAGATTTTGTTTCAATATACATTGCTGTTGGGGGGGGGGGGTGGAAACGTTTACTCTAAGGTTTAATAAACCATCTTCAAAGGATAGGAATCCTCAGAGCAGTCACGGATAGACTGATAATTTGGCCTTCTCACCTGATGTCCATTACTTTTTACGGAAACTTTCTCAGTAAATGTAAACGAGAAGAAAATATGGTTTGTGATCCCTTCATTTTCTTGAACAGCAGTCTCCATCTAGTGGTGGACCTAAAGATGACATGCATGTGTGGCGACTGGGTAATCCACATACAGTGTACAGTATTCTGATCCTTTACTGCCTCAAAACAATCTTGTTCAAAGGGGCAGACTGACCACATTTCTGGGCTCCCTTCAACAATGGTTGCCTGTTGGGAGTGCAGAACTGATGAAGGTATTTTTACAGGAGCATCATTTTCATGTTATTAAGCACAAATAAGGCGAAGAAGCAGCAGTAAATCTAGATTAGTCAACTTAATTCAAAGCAGTCATCAAAAACTATTAATTCCTTGAGCAACAACAGAAATTGCTGGAAAAGCTCAACAGGTCCGACAGCTCAAGTCCTGAGGAAGGGTCACTCGATCCGAAACATTAACTCTGAATTGGAGGTGTAGGGGATAGCAAAGAGGGTTACCTCAGATTACAACAGGATCTTGATCAGATGGGCCAGTTGGCCGAGAAGTGGCAGATGGAGTTTAATTCAGATAAATGTGAGGTGCTGCATTTTGGGAAAGCAAATCTTAGCAGGACTTATACACTTAATGTTGCTGAACAAAGAGACCTTGGAGAGCAGGTTCATAGCTCTTTGAAAGTGGCGTCACAGGTAGATAGGATAGTGAAGAAGGTGCTTGGTTTGCTTTCATTTATTGGTCAGAGTATTGAGTACAGGAGTTGGGAGGTCATGTTGTGGCTGTACAGGACATTAGTTAGGCCACTGTTGGAATATTATATGCAATTCTGGTCTCCTTCCTATTGGAAAGATGTTGTGAAACTTGAAAGGGTTCAGAAAGTATCTACAAGGATGTTGCCAGGGTTGGAGGATTTGAGCTATAGAGAGAGGCTAAACAGACTAGTGCTGTTTTTCCTGGAGGCTGAGGGGTGACCTTATAGAGGTTTACAAAATTATGAGGGGCATGGATAGGATAAATAGACAAACTGGAATTGAAATGCCCATCAGCCATGATTGAATGGCAGAGTGGACTCGATGGGCCGAATGGCCTTACTTCCACTCCTACGTCTTATGGTCTAATGGTCTTTTCCCTGGGGTCGGAGATCCAGAACTAGAGGGCATAGGTTTAGGGTGAGAGGAGAAAGATATAAAAGGGACCTAAGGGGCAACTTTTTCATGCAGAGGGTGGTACGTGTATGGAATGAGCTGCCAGAGGATGTGGTGGAGGCTGGTACAATTGCAACATTTAAAAGGCATCTGGATGGGTACATGAATAGGAAGGGTATGGAGAGATATGGGCCAGGTGCTGGCAGGTGGGACTAGATTGGGTTGAGATACCTGGTCAGTATGGACAGGTCGGATCAAAGGGTTTGTTTCCATGCTGTACATCTCGATGACTCTATGATTTCTCTCCACAGATGCTCCACAGAGAAATCAGAGTTAACGTTTCGGTTCAGGTGACCTTTCATCAGAATTTGTACTGCCAAACCTGCTGAGCTTTTCCAGCAATTTCTGTTTTTGTTTCTGATTTCCAGCATCTGCAATTCTTTCAGTTTTTATCAATTCTTGAACATTGTTGATTGTTAAGATATACAGATAGCGATGTTGAACTCAACATTTCTTAAGAATGGATAGTGGATGTTTGTTCATAAAACTATTCTGACAAGTGCATCCTTATGTGAAGATAACATTCTCTTCCTGTTACTATTTTCTTTCCTGTTTCTTGTTGCTTCTTGTTGCTCAATGTTACAACTTGTTGCATCTTTTAACTAACTCTTGGCACTGGGGCAAGACTCTTGTCTGGAAGTTGAATGTTGCCTATGAATGGGGATTATTCCTTGTAAATGACCTTAATGACTGCACACCTCAACTCAATAATATTCTGTTTCCTCTCTTACGACCTGCTGTAAGCAAACTTGATGCTGAGAATTCTTAACATGGAGGTCAGAGCGGGTACTAGGCCACTCCAGCTCAACCCTTGTTCCAAAGAGCCTCCAAGTTGGGCGCCAGGCATAAAGCTATCACGAGACACTTCAGCAGCACTGGCCACATGCTTCCCATACCTATAGACATTGGCACTGACATGTGCCAACCTCTGAGAACATTCATGGCAAATCGCTGATTCAATTACAGGATGCTTTTGTGCTACAATGCTGCATCTTAGGGTAAACTTGCTGCCACAAGGACACTGTGCACTCAGGGACACACATCCAGCTCATGGACTGTACCAGGCTGTATCTCTGGGCTGTTCGCTTGCTCACTTTGCATTCACTTACTCTCAGTGCTTCTTCATTCATAATTCACCTTTGTTAATTTTATGACATTTAGACTTGTCACGTACAGGGTCTGATAACAATCTAAGGCTTTGGACAAAGCCTGTCAGCTACACAGGGCTGTCAGAGTCAGGATCCTTTCTCATAATGGGGAGGTGCTGAACGTTGGGCAGCCCACCGGTGACCTTGACTGTTTCTGTCCTATTATGGGCTGTTTTCCTCCTGCAGTGAGGGAGAGGCAAATACTAAGGGAGATGAAAGTAATTGGTACGTCCGTTACTTATGGTGCAGGTGGGGATGGGTCTCAAGCAAATGAGTGGCTAATGCAGAGGGTGTGCAGGGTTAGTAGTGTGGGGGGGAGGGGCTAGGTACATGACAGTGAGCATGGGAAAATGTACTAGTGAGAGTGATAGAGCCTGAGCCTCGATGGGAGACAGTTGTGATAACAGAGACAGAGTGTGAACTTTTGGATTTGGTGCCATTTACACAGCTGTGTGGAGACAGTCACTGCCCTTCTTCCTATGGTGCTGCACATTCCTCTAGATGGCCAAGACTGCACAGACCTTGGTGCTAACCAGACTGGGTTGGGATGATGTGGTGTCATGACCTCCTCAGTTAGTCCCAGGAGAAGAAAGCCAAATTCCCACGTACAAAGCAGGGCACCTATTTTCCTTCATCTACCATGTCTAGGGCAAATGTCATGGACCACAGAGGCAGCCCCATCCAGGCTTGTCTGAGTGCATCTTATAAATATGGCACAGTGACAAGGGATGACAGTCCATTCTGGAACATCCCAGCAGGAAATGGTAAGATGAGGCTAGAATTGGGTGAGAATGATGCCATAGGCTGGGTAGGTAGTTACTCAAGCAGGTTTTATAATACCCCACAGTGAGAAAGCTCCTTATGCCTCATGATGAGAAACCCTCCCTGAAACTTACGGAAACAATACTTACTCATAAAAATGTAAGATGCACCCCGTGATCTTTCTTCATTCCATATCAAAACCTCCAGAAGAAAGTGAGAGATCAGAGTCGAGAGTGTGGTGCTGGAAAGGCACAGCAGGTCAGGCAGCATCCGAGGAGCAGGAGAATCAACATTTCGAGCATAAGTCCTTCGTCAGGATATGTCTGAAACGTCAATTCTCCTGCTCCTCGGATGTTGCCTGACCTGCTGTGCTTTTCCAGAACCACACTCTATATCAAATCCTCTGTTACACAAGGCATTATTTTCATAGGTTTCTGCTTAATAACCACTTAATTTAATGTTTATCCTCAACTACAATGATCCTTCTTTCCTCCAGTCGTGTAGGATCAATGTGATTTTGCAAAAGGGAAATAATGTTTGACTTCATTGAGATCATAACAAACAGAACTGATAAAGGGAACCAGTGGATGTAGAGTATTTTGATTCCCAGAAGGCATTTAGTACAATGCCACATAAAAAGTTATTGCACAAGATAGGAGCTTATGATATTGGGGGTAATGTATTAGCATGGATTGAGGATTGGTTAGCACACAGAAGACACAGAATCATGATAAATGGGTCCTTTTTAGGTTGGAAAGATGTAACTAGTGGATTGCCACAGGGGTCAGTCTGAGGGCTTCAATTATTTATGATCTTTATGTGTGAGTTGGAGGAGGGGATACAGTGTAATGCATCCAGATTTGCTGATGACACAACCATAGGTGGGGAAGACATGTTGTGATGACGATATAAAGAATCTATAAGGAGATATAGATAGGATAACGGACTGGGCAAAACCTTGGCAGATGGCGTTTAGTGGAGGCAAGTGTGAGATCATGGACTTTGGTTGAAAAAAATCGTAAAGGCAGACAAGTACTTAAGTGAAGAAAGACTCCAAAACCAATGCAGCACAGAGGGATCAGGTGCCCTTGTGCAAGAAACATTAAAAAAAGCATGCTGATGTAGCATGTAGGTCAGAGGGCAAATTAACTTTTGACTTTTATTGCTGGGTGGTTGGAGTTTAAAAATACGAAAGTCTTGTTACAACTGTACAGGGTGTTTATAAAGTTTCAGCTGGGGTACTGTCTATAGTTTCGCTCCTTGTGTTCAACAAACATGTATTGGCATTCTAGGTGGTTCAATGGACATTTATTTGGCTTTCTCCTAGAATGAAGGGGTTGACTTATCAAGTATGGCAAAACAGATTAAGCCTTTGCTTTTTAGAATTTAGAAGAACAAAAGATGATTTTATTGAAGCATACAAGATTCCAGGAGAGATTGCCAGGGGAGATATTAAGAAGATATTGTTGCTCGTGGATGAATCTCGAACTAATGGAAGTAGAATAAGGGGACATACATTTAAAATTGAGATGCAAAGGAATTTATCCTCCCAGAGGGTAGTGAATGTCTGGAATTCTCTGGAATGTCCTTGCTGCAGCATTACAATGATAGTGGTCTATGCAGATTGAAGTGTAGGAGGATACTGTAAGTGGATTGGAGATGTTACATGATGGTTGTTAGAAGTTAGCACATTTTGGATGATAATGTCTATAGGTGTGGAGTGTATGTGGCTAGTGTGCGTGGAGCGTGCCGTTAGATGGCAGTGCCCAGTTTCTAACATGGAGTTTGCTTCCGGTTTCCTTGTTGAGTTCTTCCATTGCTTGCTATTCTTGCAAAGATGGGAGGCTGAATATTAATAAAGTGAGTTGGGCTGTTAAGTGGGCATTTAACAATCAATGATCCCTGTCAAAGGGGAACTTGCCACTGCCTAGTGAGGATTTCACCACAGCACTTGTGGAAAGCTTAAGTAATGAAGCAAGATATCTCAACTTTGAGGTAGGCCTCACATTCTCATTCACATTTGGTGCCATAGCCCATGTCACTTAAGCCCCACTAAGATTTTACCCAATATCTGATGAGAATTCATTTTTGTTTATAAATATAATGGGCACTTAAAAGATTACAACTTTCTTCACATGGCATTCCAGTATCAACTATGGTAAGTCTGAGTTCAGGGTTTTATTATACTTCTGGAAGTTTGACGGTTTAAATCAATTAAATTAAGTTATACATGGCGTTTTGAATACAAAGCTTTCTTCAAAAGCACTCCATCTTTTTGAAAATGATGTCACAATCGCCATAGTCAAATACGAAAGTGTGACCCTAGTAATGCTCTGAAAATAGTGTTATTACCCTAAAAAACAACTGGAATTTGAAATGAAGAGGACAAAGGTTAGGGCACTGGACACTAATGTGTGATGAGATGTAGACTCCACCCTGTCTGATTCCCATTTTGGGGAGTTTCCATTCATATGACAATGTTATGAACAGACCCGAGAGTTTGCCACAAAAGAAAGGGAAAATTAGAGGAAGGTCCCAGAAATTGGTTAGGGAAGAAAATGTATGCAAAATTTAAGAAAGAAATGGGGCTGTATTGAAGACATCCTCCCAAGTAAAAACATGACATTTATGATAAATTTCCAAAACTATGACTCACATGACATGTAAATATTGCATAAGGCTAATATATTTTCATACCGTCGGTTCACCCACACATAGTAGGGAGAAGGAGAAACCTTCCCTGACCTGCCAGACAAGGAAGTGAAGCAGGAAGTAAGGTATCGCTGTATTAATACAGTTGTATTTATTTATGTTTTTGCTCTAGAATCACTGTGGATCTGCTAAATGACAAATTGTTCAAATAATTTTTTTTGGAGCAGCAGTTGAGAATTTTCCATATTACATTTCTTAATGAGCAAATAAAGGTAAATTATTTTCTTTGGACGTAGGTATCACTGGCTCGGCCAGCATTTATTGCTCATCCCTAATTGCCCTTGAGAAGGTTTTGGTGAATTGCCTTGATGAGCTGTATTGGGGGTGCAGGGACATTGGTCATGCTATTAGAAGGGGAGCTTCAGGATTTTCACCCAGCAACATTGAAGTAACCGCAATATAGTTCGAAACCAGGCAAGTGTGTAGCTTGGATGAGATTTTCATGTGGTGATATGATAACATGAGACCCCATTTCGTCCATATAAGCAGCTCTTGATTTGAGAGGAATTGGAAGAACCAATTTACAAAGCAATATTGTCCTGAAATATAGGTCCCAGATCTCTAGGGATTCTGTAATGGCATCAGATTCTTGATAATGTAGCTGATCTCTAGAATTATATCTGTTGCTTTTCAGATACGCATATTATTTTCATTTGCTACATAATAGAAAGTAAACTTCCTTCAATGAGAGTGTTGTTTTTTTCCTCAGTTAATGACAATATTTGCAAGAGGTCCCTGGACAGTCTTTGCAGTGGGCTCCAGGAGTACACTGACATTTCCAAGAAGTTTTTTCATCCCACAGTAAAGTTTAAAAGCTGCTGCACAATTCATACTCAATACTTACAAAGAGCACACTTTATCTAATGTAAAAAAGACTCATGTATGAGGTCTACCTTAGTTGGTATCCCAGAAGTTGCTTATTGACCAAGTTCCACCATCAACACCATAAACCCAAACAAACTCCTCTCCTAACTCTGAGACCTAGGTCTGGGCTCCTCCCTCCGTAACTGGATCCTCGACTTCCTGACCCATAGACCACAATCAGTACGAATAGGCGACAATACCTCCTCCACCATAATCCTCAATACTGATGCCCCATAAGGCTGCATATTCAGCCCCTACTACACTTCTCATACGCTCGTGACTGTGAGCCATATTCCACCCCAACTCCAATTACATGTTTGCTGATGATGCCATCATGGTAAGTCGGACCTCAAACAACACGACAGAACAGAAAAGAGTGCTTAGCAGTATGTTGTAAAGACAACAATCTTTCCACCAATGTCAGCAAAACAAAGGAACTGGTCATTGACTTCAGGAAGTAGATGGAGGGTGCACATCAATAATGCTGAGGTGGAGATGGTCGAGAGTGTCAGGTTTCTGGGAGTGATGAGCGACAACAATCCGTCTTGGTCCACCCATGCCAATGCAACAGTCAAGAAAGCACAACAACGCCTCTACTTCCTCAGGAGGATAAAGAAATTTGGCATGTTCCTAAGGACTCTTACCAATCTTTATAGATGCACTGTAGAAAGCATGCTCTTCCCAAGACTGCATGAAACTACAGAGAGCTGTGAACACAGCCTGGTCCATCATGCAAACCAGCCTTCCATCCATTGACTCTGTCTATCCTTCCCACTGCTTCAGGAAAGCAACCATCAAAATCAAAGACCCCCTCCCATTTCGGTTATACTCTCTTCCACCCTCTTCTATCAGGCAGAGGATTCAAAACTTTGAATGCACATACAAACAGATTCAAGAACAGTTTCTTCCCCGCTGTTATCAGCCTTTTGAATGGACCTCTCAAATGTTAATTCTGATCACTTTCTCCCTGCACCTTCTCTGCAGCTGTAACAGTGGATTCTGTGCTCTGTTCTGCTACCCTGATGCACTTTGTATGGTACAGTCTGCCTGTATAGCATGCAAAGAACACTTTTCACTGTTTCTCAGTATGTGTGAGAACAACCAATAAATCAATCAATCAGGTTAGAAAGTTGTGAGTTCAACTCACATTACAACTCACAAAGAATATAAGGTGACATTTCAATGAAGTTGAGTGGAATGTGTTACCTTTCAGGCAAGATGTTATACTGTTTACTGTACCCTGTGAATCTAAAAGATTCAATGGGGTTAATTATAGTTCCTTGCCTAAGTGTCATTGTTGTTGAGTTCCTGGATGAGTTCTCATCCTGAGACTTAGCAAATGTTCTTCCCATACCTTACCTCAGCTTGTTGACTACTTACTTGCCATTATGGCACTCCCCTCATCTGATTCTAACCCAATTCTACCTCTTAACATACCCATAACAATTTGCCACGCCAAGCTATCCTGGAATGGACCAGTACCCCTGGTGTGTGCCATTTTTTAAAGACCACTGTCTATCTGGACAAGCAATGACCAGAGTTGCCATGCACACTTGCTAACATTTGGGTCGGTAATGGAAGAGAAATGAAAATTGGCATCTCATTTTGTGGGCTAGGAGCTGGAGGCCTCAAGATCAGCAGAGGAAGGTCATTTGTCTAGACTATGCCACCTGGGTCATGCAGTCTCAGTCATCTGGAGAAAAAAGGTCAATAACCTTCACTATGCCAAACAGTCAATGGAATTTCCATTACTAAATTCCCCATTATCAACATCTGAGGTGATGCCATTAGTCATAACTTGAACTGGACTAGCCAAATAAATACTCTGGCAACAAGAGCAGGTCATGTGCTGGAATCCTGCAGTGAGTAGCTCACTTCCAGACTCCCCAAAGCCTGTCCACCATCTACAAAGCACAAGTCAGCAATGTGATGGAGTACTTCCCATTTGCCTGGACAAGTGTAGTGCAAGAAGATAGGCAATATCGAGGAAAAGGAAGCCCACCTGATTGGCAGTGCATCCACAAACATTTACTCCATTGGCCAATAGCAGCAATGTACACCATCTTCAGGATGCACTTCAGGAATTCATCTCGGATCAAACATCATCTTCCAAGCCTGCCTAGCTATATTTTGAAAGACAAAAGCAGAGAAAAATGGGGACACCACCTCCTGCAAGCTCCTCGCCCAGCAACTCACCATTCTGACTTAGAACCATATCACTGTTACACACCAAGGCTAACAGCGGTTCATGAAGGCAGCTTGCCACCATCTTTCCAAGGCAATTTGGGATAGGCAATAATTGTTGCTCCAGCCAGTGATCCCTAATCATGTGAATGAATGAATAAAGAATGTTGTTCAAGTACCAATTTTTATGTTCTCTGATCTGTTAACATGAATAAAGAACGTTTATTAAATACTAGGAAAATAAATTTAATTCAAAGCAATGGAGAAGCTGCAATGTTGTCTGTATTCTGATGCTAGAATATTTCTGAAGTCTTAACCAAACCCTAGAGAGGATGTAACCAACCTTTCTGTCTGAAAAGATACAATTTATTCTTGCAACCCAGACCTTTTCCCTATATTTTTGGAACGTTTTGGAAATTCCCTATCTATCTCAGTTTCCCTGCCATATTAGTCTTTAGGTCTCTGAAGTTCTCTAAGCATCTTCTAAGGTTCCACATCCTTTCTAATACTTCAACTCATCGCTTCCCCACTCACATTCCCCATGCCCATCCCCTCCCATTTGTTTAGTCTTTTCCTCCTTGTGTGATTGATCAATTTACTTACTACTTCCTTGCCAATTTACAAATATGCCTCAGTTTCCAGAGATTGCTCCCAAGCATATACCATTTGAAAATAAATCAGGTAATAGATGCATTACAGTAACAACTACTTGTACTTACGTAGCATCCTTGACACAGTAAAGCACTCCATAGATTTGACACCAGAACCAAATGAGGAAAGTTTATAATAGGGTAGATTATCAAATGCTTTATCAAAGAGTTCAGTTCTAAGTAGTGGAGGAATGAAAGAAAATGAGGAGAGGTGTAGGAAAAGAATTCCAAAGCGAAAGGATTACATAGATAAAGTATGGCTTTTAACCATAGATTGATTAAAATTGGAAAACTTTTTAAGAGTTCAGAATTTTTTAAACTTGGATATCTTTGAGGAAGGAGAAGAAGACACAGGAAAGAGCACCAGGAGGGATTTAAATGAAGACAAAAAATAGTTCCTTGAAAGTGGAGTCACAGGTAGATAGGATAGTGAAGAAGGTGTTTGGAATGCTTTCCTTTATTGGTCAGAGTATTGAGTACAGGAGTTGGAGGTCATGTTGCGGCTGTACAGGACATTGGTTAGGCCACTTTTGGAATATTGCATGCAATTCTGGTCTTCTTCCTATCGGAAAGATGTCGTGAAACTTGAAAGGGTTCAGAAAAGATTTACAAGGATGTTGCCAGGGTTGGAGGATTTGAACTATAAGGAGAGGTTTTCCCCGGAGCGTCGGAGGCTGTGAGGTGACTTTGTAGAGGTTTATAAAATCATGTGGGGCATGGATAGGATAAGTAGACAAAGTCTTTTCCCTGTGGTAGGGGAGTCCAGAACTAGACGGCATAGGTTTAGGGTGAGAGGGGAAAGATATAAAAGAGACCTAAGGAATGAGCTGCCAGAGGATGTGGTGGAGGTTAATACCGTTGCAACATTTAAAAGTCATCTGAACGGGTATATGAATTGGAAGTTTGGAGGGATATGGACCAGGTCTGGCAGGTGGGACTAGATTAGGTTAGGATATCTGATCGGCATGGACAAGTTGGACCAAAGGGTCTGTTTCCGTGCTGTACATCTCTATGACACTATGACTCTATAATTGCCAATATGGCTCAACGTGCACAAAGACACTGGACTGGTCTTGATGGCAATAGGACTTTGGCAGCAGTGTCTATGGCGGTACACTGTAATAGCCAGATCGAGTCATCAGAAAGACAAGAATGAGATAAAATAAGCCTGGGAATGGAGTCATAGAATCATAGAATCCCTACAGTGTGGAAACAGGCCCTTTGGCCCAACAAGTACACACTGACCCTCTGAAGAATGACCCACCCAGACCCATTCTCCCTATCCTAAATTTAATGGCTAATGCACCTAACATACACATCCCTGAACACTATGTGCAATATAGCATGGCTAAATCACCTAACCTGTACATGTTTGGACAAGTGATGCTGAGTTGAAAATAGGCACTTGAAGGATTGGAATGGATACAAGGTTGAAATTTCATCTTGAGGTCAACTATGGCACCAAATTAGTGAATAATCTGGTTTTGCCTAAGATAGCAACCAAAGGAAAGGGTAGAGTCAATAGCTAGGGAATTTTGTGAAAACAATGACTGCTGATTCTGGAAACCAGATTCTGGATTAGTGGTGCTGGAAGAGCACAGCAGTTCAGGCAGCATCCGAGGAGCAGTACTGCTCCTCTAATGCTGCCTGAACTGCTGTGCTTTTCCAGCACCACTAATCCAGAAGCTGGGGAATTTTGTCAAGCGAGCCAGAATATGACTACAGCATTTGCAATATTTAATTGAAAAGATTGAATTGAATTTATTGTCACGGGTACCGAGGCAGAGTCTTGCGAGTGACACAGGCAGATCACGTAGTTAAGTGGCATAGATAGTAAATAATAGGTAAACAGCAGCAAAAACAAAAACACAGGTACAGGCGAATGTTAAGAGTTTGTGAGTCCATTCAGTATTCTAACAACAGTAGGGTAGAAACTGTTTCAAAACCAGCTCGTGCTTGTGTTCACACTTCCGTACCTTCTCCCTGATGGTAGAGGTTGTAGGAAAACATTGCCAGGGTGGGATGGATCTTTGAGAATGCTGGCGGCCTTTCCTTGACAGTGGGCCTGGTAGATGGATTCTATAAATGGGAGGTTGGCCTTTGTGATTGTTTGGGCTGAGTTCACCACTCTCTGTAACCATCTCCGACCTTGAATGTTATAGTAGCCATACCAGCTAGTGATACATCCAGACAGAATGCTCTCAATGGCACACCTATAAAGGTTGGCAAGGGGATTTGCTGTCATGCCAAATTTCCTCAGCTGCCTGAGGAAGAAGAGACATTACTGGGCCTTTGTAACCAGTGCATCCACATGAAGAGTCCAAGAAAGCTTGTTGTTGATGACCACTCACAGGAGCGTGACACTCTCCACTTGTTCCACCTCTGTGCTGTTAATGTGTAGGGGGAGCATGAGTAACATCCCGCCGAAAGTCAATAATGGGTTCCTTGGTTTTTCAGATATTGAGAGTTAGGTTGTTCTCAGTGCACTGTTTTTCCAAATCTTCTACGTCCCGTCTGTTTCATCGTCTTTTGAGATTCCACCAACTATGGTGGTGTCATCAGCAAACTTGTAAATGGCATTAGTCTGGTATTTGGTGATGCAGTCATGGGTATAGAGTGAGTTCAATAGGGGGCTGAGTATGCACCCCTGGGGGGCTCCAGTGTTGAGTGTTAGTGAGGATGAAATATTGTCTCCAATCTTCACTGATTGTGGCCTGTGAGCCAGGAAACTAAGGATCCAGTTGCAGAGAGTGGGGCTTAGTGAGATCACTAAGTTTAGTAATCAGTCTTGAGGGGATAATAGTGTTGAAGGCTGAACTGTAGTAATGAGTAGGATTCTTATGTAGCTATTCTTGGTGTCAAGATGTTCTCGGGAGGAGTGAAGGGCAAGTGATATGGCATCTGATGTGGATCTGTTGGTCCAATGGGCAAATTGGAGTGGGTCAAGAGTGGGGAGGCTGGAGTTGATTAATGTCAAGACCAGTCTTTCAAAGCATTTCATGACCACCGAAGTTAGGGCCACTAGGTGGTAGTCATTGAGACATGCTGCATGAGCCACCTTAGGCACAGGGATGATGTTGGCCTTCTTGAAGCAGGCAGGGACAGTGGCCTACTGCAGGGAGAGGTTGAAGATGTCCGAGAAAATTTCTGCCAGTTGATCTGCGCATGCTCTGAGTAGAAGGCCTGGTACTCCATCTGGCCCCATCACTTGCCTTGGATCCACATAAAGTAAAACTTACCTGAACTCTGATGCAGTAACTGTTGGGATAGGTTTGTCAGAATAGGTGTGGCCTCTCCGCCAAAATTCTGCTTAAAGCCAGCATAGAAGGCATTCAGATGATCTGGGAGGGATGTATCATCATCTGCTATTTTGCACTATGTCTTTTTAGAATCTGTGATGTCATTCAGTCCTTGCTATAGTTGCCGGGTGTCTGTCTGGGTCTCTAGTTTAGATCGGTATCGGTCCTTGGCTGTCTTATTGATTCTGCAAAGGTATACTTGGATTCCTTATACTTGAGTGGGTCTCCTGATCTGAAGGCCTCACACCTGGTTTCTAGCAGGTTCTGTCTGTCATGATGCATCAAGACTTTCCCGTTAGGGAACACCCGGATTGACTTCCTCGGTATGCAGTCATCCACACACTTGCTGATGAAGTCTGTGATGGTGGTGGTATACTCGTCCAAGGTACCTGCGGACTGTTTGTACATGGCCCAATCAGCCGATTCCACTCAGCACCAGAGTTGATCCTCTGTCTCCTCCGACCAGCACTGGACCTGCATCCACAAGGGGGTCTCCTGCTTGAGCTGTAATTTAAGAGAAGAAACACATCATCATGGTCAGAGTTCCTGAAATGAGGGTGGGGGATGGAGCAGTAGGCATCGTTCACAGTGGTTTAGCAGTGGTCTAAAATGTTCAGGCCCCTGGTGGGACAGGTAGTGTTCTGCTGGTACTTGGGCAACACCTTCCTTAGATTGGCTTGACTGAAGTCACCGTTTACAATAAACATCCCCTCGGGGTGTTCCCTCTCCAGTGTATTAGTGGTGGAGTACAGCACATCCAGAGCTTCCTCAACCTTTGCGTGTTGCTGTATGTACACAGCGGTTAATATAGTCACGGTAAATCCCTGTGGTAGATAGAAGGGGTGAGAGGGATGGTGCGGTCATCTAAAGCAAGGCTGATGACAATTTAAGAAGGATGAAGAGGGGTAATATACCTTGTGGCAATCTCATAGACTGCCATTTGGCACTTTTATAAGTTGTATTTGTGCAGGGCAAGGACAGATATTGGATTCAAGAAATTAAAATAGGAAGTTCTGGAAAGGATGGGTGCATATTTGGGAGGTGATCACAATAATCAGTCTTTTGAGAGAAGAGGGAGTTGAAGATCAAAAAGTAGTTTACAAAGATAACAGCATCAATTTTGTTTTGAGGATCGAGGTTAATGGCAGATTTGCAGGAAAGGAACATTTACAATATCAATAAACATGAAAGCCAGGAAGGCAAGCTAAGTAGACATAAAATTAGTGGATTTAGAGGCAACAGAGCTGGAGGTAGGTCTTATAAATAAAATGAACTTCAATATGTTTGGCAGAGGAATTTGAAAGAAATAAGAAAACAATACAAACTCAGGGCTGGGCCAGGGGTAATCTTAGAGATAGTTTGACCCAATGTCCTAGTGGAAGGAGAAAAAGCGTGTTAAAGACTTTGACTTGGAAGCAGTTCATAAAGGATAAAAGTGCTTTTTTTAGACAGTTCTGTGAAATATTGTATTATTTTTCTGAATATTTATAAAGGTCTTGTAACAAATTGCATCAATAATAAAGAGATCAATTGTGATGTTCATAGATGATAATAAATACTGTTCCTTGTGGCTTGGTGCCCCTTAACCTGGTAGCAGTGCCAATATGATGGATGCTAAAAAAAAGAGGCCATGTGAATGGCAAATATAGAGGAGCTACAGGTGAAGGCATAAATGCAGACAAAAAAAAAGCTGAGAAAGAGGAAAATAGAGAATTTTTGTGATAAGAAGCGTATCATACAGGCATAGAGTAATAGAGATGTACAGCATGCAACCAAACCCTTTCATCCAACTCGTGCATGCCAACCAGATAGCCTAAATTAATCTAGTCTCATTTGCCAGCATTTGACGCATATCCCATCTAAACTTCTCCTATTCATATACCCATCCAGATGCCTTTTAAATGTTGTAATTGTACCAACCTCCACCACCACCTCTGGCATATAAAGTCACAGAGTCATAGAAATACACAACACAGAAACAGCCATATCATTGTCAGAAAGAGGTTAATTTGTCTGTTGGCTGGAAAGGAACTCTTGACGATGCTACACACATTAGCTGAAAGGTTCTAAGTCTGGAAAGCTATCTGAATGGTTTAAAGGTACTGAAGAACTGGGTGATTTCCAAAACCTGGCCTAACTGTGAATCAGGGTCTTTTTTGGTCAGTTGAAACAGAAGTTACAAATCAGAACTGTCCAGATCCGAGGTAGAACAGGTTTATCGAGGTGCCCTGGTGATGATAATCATACCACTGAAATTTGAGGATGAACACTATTGTTAGATAGGATTCCTGAATTAACCTGTGAATGAACACGAGCACATTATGGCACTGTACATTCACCCTATATGCTGAAGGAAATGCTTATTGGTGTAGAAAAAATATTTTTGTTCTGTTGCTTACTTAAAATTAAATTTACTTTTCTATTTGAAGGATTACTTGTTTGTTAATTCATTTTTAATTGGCATTGTTTCATTGTTTCTGATTTATGTTAAAGTAAAAATTACAAAAAAAAACAAACTTTATCTATAATTTCATTTAAGAGTTAGTTGGTAACTTTGGTTATTTTGATTCATGGTTTCCCCACAAGGATCAGAAGAGGTGGAGGAGGGAGTTAATAAGGCGATCTCCGTTTCAGTGAAAAGAATGTCTATGAGCCCCGTGCACATATTGTTTGGAGATGACGGCGGAAATAGCAGGGAAGTAGGGCAAACATAGATAGCTTACAGTAAAGAGGAAAAGCCAGGGGTTATCTTTAATTCCAGTGAAGCAGTTTCTCCAAAGTGACAACTTGAAAGAGGCAATGTGTGATGGAAAAAAGCTTACTGTGTGAACTTGACGAGCTGGCAAGAGTTTGATCAATCAAGCTTCACCAATGTCAATAGGTGATTAGTGACATCTTGATAAGCACTTCATCTGGCCAGAATGTCACCTACCTACAGTTGCTCTTCCCTACAACCAGCTTCAAAATGGGGGGAGGTTAAATATCCCTATTGGTCACTCTGTTGAAGGGCCTGGACACAAGGTTGCACCACTAATTGTTTTAGTCACAACTCAACAGCAGCACCAGCTACCTTCCCTTCACCCATATGCCTCTCCATAGAATAGAAAGGGTAGATACCAAGTCCAGCTGAAAAGAAATTAGACACAAATTCTAGAGGCAGGGAACTAGACTTCCTGACATGTGTGAACATCAATGTCTCAGGAGGATGTAACTATTGAGGTCTCAGTTAATTGCTGACATCTCCATTCTCATAGAACAAGACCTCCTTCCCAAGAAGCTCACTCCCCCTGCACTGCCTTCTCCGCTGCACATTTCTGTTTCTTATCAATTTGTATGTAGCTAAGTATGAATTTTCACAATGATTATCACAGGTCTTGTGATTCAGTAGCACCCATGTACATGAGTCAGTAGCTCTAGGTTTAAGTTGCAATCTAGGATTTTCTGAGTACAGAAGGAGTATTCAGGATGAGATTTAATGGGTTTAATCAGCCCATTAAGGCTGCCCTGTCATTCAATACAGGTATAGTTGATCAAATGCTTAAATGCCTTTTACTCACCTCATCCCCAAAATGCTGTGCGCCGTAAGTAATCAAACCTCTATCAGTCACAACTGTAAACACACTCAAAATCTGAGTCATCTCAGTTCTCTGTGGTAGAGAATTTCTAAGGTTCACAACACATACCTAAATGGTATCCCCCTTATTTTTTATTGTTCCCCTTGTTCAAGATGTCCCAACAAGGGAAACTTCTACCCTGTCTATCTCTTCAAGTATTTTGTAAGTTTCAAAGAGATCACCTCTCATTCTTCATATGACATTCCTGTTATCCTAGAAGCAAGTCTGGTGAACATTCTTTCTACTCTCTCTATGGCAATATTATCCTTCCCATGACAAGGAGACCAAAACTGCACACAAAATTCCAGGTACGGTCTAATCTACATAATTGATGCAAAACTTAACTAATCCTGTGCTCAAATCCTCCTCTAATAGATTCCATTTGCCTTCCTAATAGCTTACTGCATTGCACGTTAACCTGCAGTGACTTATTGACAAAGAAACCTAGGTCCTTTTGTATATCTATACTTTCCAACCTCTTGCCATTGAATAATGTGATGCATGGGCTGAAAATAGCATTAGAATGAGGCCAATGTAAGTGTTGCCTCTTTATATGGAGTTCCTGCAGAGAAAGGAATGAATTGAGGTGTTAGCTGTGTTGATCTAAGATGTGCTGTGTAGGAAAATGTTGGTCACAGAGTGAGTATTGGCATCTGAAATGGTTATGTCAATCTTCTTTCCTGCCACTCCTCTTAGTGCAATGTGTCCAGGTTATCATTCCAGCTTCTCACTTGTTCAGTCACTTCCATACCTGCTTACTTAGTTTGAGAGCTTGTCCACCTTCATCTTATGGGATCTCTGCTTTCTTAAATCTGTCACATCCACAGCAAGACCCAATGGTAAGAATGAGAGACCCAGAGGGGGGTAATTTCCCAGGACTCCTCTCTGGGTCTGGTGCCTTGCTGCAACCTCAAAAGTGCTGACGGATTATTTTTCTTAAACATTCTGTGGCCCTTTTAAATGTAAATCCTTCCTCATAATGATTGTATAAACCTTCCTGGCTGCCCATTCTAATTGGTCAGGAGCCTGGACTAGGGCTCTCATTGGCTTGGCGCATCTATAATATTATGAACAGTCTAGACACCACACTTTCAAAAGGATGTGCCGATTTTGGAGGGACTGTAGCATGGATTTACCAGAATTATCAAATAACTTAATAACAAGAAGAGATTGTGCAAACTAGAACAAACTTAAGGAGTGGTTTGATCAAACTTTTGAAAATATTAGGGTTAACAAATAGGTAGGAAGGCGATGCTATTTCTGTTGCTTTAAGAAACTAGGACTATGCACATGATATAAATATTGGATTGAAACTTTCAGGAGTGAAATGTGTGTAGTCTACCAGAATGAGAATAACATTTTCTCATGGCAAGCACCTTTGCATGGAGTGCTTTAACCGTAGAGTTGGGGAGGGAGTGTGCACTGCGGCCCATTCTGTTTGATCAATAAACTTCTCCCTCTTTCCACCGGTCTTAGGCATGATCAGAAGGATTTGCAGATTGCTAATTAACCTGTTTGGCTGTGTTATAACACACCTTTCATGATGACCAAGTTCTGAGGTGGATTTGAACTCTGAGACAGGGATGCTACACCATGCTCCTAAATCTCCTGATGGAGTGAAATGAGGCACAGGGTGGTACAACTTTGAAATCCCTTTCTGCAAACAGCAAGTGATGTTAGATGCAATAACTGAGATGGATAGACTTTTTGTCAACCAACAGTGTTAAGGAATGGTAGGCAAAAGACATGTAGAATTAGGTCATGGATCAGTCAAGATCTGATTGAATGGGGATGAACGGACAGAAATAGACAACACAGTGTAGGTGGTGGTAAGTCACTGGAGTAGAAAAGCAGAACCGCAGTCTATTGTTCTGGGCAAATTGGTTCAAGTCCCAATACCACAAGAAATGGCGAATTTTGAATTCAATAAAATGTGGAATTAAAATCTACCCTAATGGCTAGCACAGTTAATATCATCTTTCCTGTTGGAAAAAGCCATCTGGCTCATTAGTGTCCTTTGGGGAAGAAATCTGGCTTACAGACCAAAGCAGTGGGATTAACCCTCAACCGACTGGTAATAGGTAATACCCACATCCCACGAATGAATAAAGTAAATGTTAACACGCATCAAAAAAATATCTTCACGCACAAATTCGCACATATGAATATCGAAAAAAGCACACAGGTAAACGATAAATGTTATATACTCGGCGAGACTTTCCAACATTTCCTATTTAAATCCAGTTGGCTGATTCTCCGGGTGGAGAGTTCTGCGAATCCGTTCTACATTTTATGAACGTTTCAGACATACCGCCAAAATATAACCACGGTAAGAAGGAAAAGCTGATCGTTGAACACCAATCTCGTGATGTGTGTGTGTAGGGGGTTAACTCTATTCCAGACCACTCACCCACACAAAAAGTAGTGGGTCAGAAGTCACGTTGTGCGCAAATAACTTCCAAATTCGTGCAATTTTCCCCGATTACGATAGATCAGGATCTGGGAATATGTATTACACGCTGTACAGTCGTGTCACTCTATTGTTGCCTGGGGCGGAGAGATGAACCTTTGGCTGCTCCTGTGGTTTACGGCACTGTCCTGCCTTCGGGAAAGCAGCAGTGATGATAACAGCACAGCATCCACTGCCTGTCAGCAGGTAGGAATTATACCCAGGCGCTCTGTTTGAATTAAATGCATGATGTTAAAAAAAAATGTAATTTTACAATGGAAAGACACAATTAGGACAGCTTACATTTTTCTTTCATTCTGCGGTTAGTCGCCTCCGTAAGCAAGAGTCAGTCTATGCAAGCGACAGAATTGGTCAGTTAGAGCAAGTGAACTTGATGGCCCATCTCTTTTCACACAGGTTTTACTCACTATGATTTTATACGTTTAGTTATCGTGTTCTTCGTGTGAAAACTTGCGATGCAGGTTCAAATTAAAAGTGGAAATTCTCTCAGATTTGAATCCTACCCGCTATTTTACAGGGAACAATTTAACATTTGATGTGTTTTTTTGTCACACTTGGACAGTCTCCCATTAAAATAATGAAAGGACTTATATTCTAAATAGGCTACAACTCATTCCACAGCCATGAGCATCCTGATACCAACGCAGCAGCTAATCATACACAGGCATAGCGAAGGGATTTGATCTCTCACACCCCGTAAAGTGAGCTGAGGCAATATACTACACCAGTCCTGAGTACACTGCTGGATCTCAGGTTTAAGATACTGAGCTCTGGGTTCAGCTCACTTGAATTGTCAGGGAATTTGAGCATTACATCCTGTAACTCAAAGATGGGAATGCTGTCATTAAACCAAAGCTCATTGCAAATAAATCGATTCATAACATTGTTCAAATCATGAAAAAAGACATTTAATTATTCTAACAATTATTTTTTAATCTCATTTACCTTATTTATTTCAGTTATGTCATAATAGACTACAAAATATAATTGTCCCTATCGTTAAAATGCAATTATTTTCTGCAAAATGATAATATATTTACAGTTTTATAAAAGAGACCTTGGAATGCAGGTTCATAGTTCCTTGAAAGTGGAGTCACAGGTAGATAGGATAGTGAAGAAGGTATTTGTTATGCTTTCCTTTATTGGTAAGTGTATTGAGTATCAGAGTTGGGAGGCATGTTGCAGCTGTACAGGACACTGATTAGGCCACTGTTGGAATATTGCGTGCAATTATGGTCTCCTTCCTATTGGAAGGATGTTGTGAAACCTGAAAGGGTTTAGAGAAAATGTACCAGGATGTATGTTGCCAGGGTTGAGCTATAGGGAAAGGCTGAATAGGCTGGGGCTATTTTCCCTGGAGCATCGGAGGCTGACGTTTATAAATTAGTGAGGAGCATGGAAAGGTGAATAGCAAAGACCTTGCCCCTGGGGTGGGGAAATCCAGAGGTAGAGGGCATACATTTAAGGTGAGAGAAGAAAGATTTAAAAGGGACCTGAGGGGCAAGTTTTTTCTCGCAGAGGGTGGTGCGTGTATAGAATGAGCTGCCAGAGGAAGTGGTGGAGACTGGTACAATTAAACCATTTAAAAAGCATAAGGATGGGTATACGAATAGGAAAGGTAAGTGGGATATGGGCCAGATGCTGGTAAATGGGATTGAGTTGGGCCGAAAAGTCTGTTTCCGTACTGTACAGCCCAATGACAATGACTCTTGTTACAGAAATCATCAATTTGCAGTGTTCTAAAACTTACGTTGTGAGGCCCAAATGGTCCCAACTCAAAAGATATCAATTCTTCCCCTTTAAAATGCATAGAAACATTGGACATTACTTCACTGCTAGCAATTAATGAATATGCTGAAAAATATTTGCTGACCTTTTTATTGTTGTGCAAATAAAACAGTGATCTTAAACTAGTATTAAACTATTTAAACTGCTTGTGAGAGAAGAGGAATATTTATTGTTTTTAATCTTATTTGGCAGAAAGGCCATGTTGTGTCCTGTCAATATCAAAATCTTTCCAAAGTGCCTGATCTTCCAATGGTGGAGACTGAAACAATAGATTTATCCCATAATTCAATCAAAGCATTGACAGAAGAATCGCTGCTAAATTTCAGTTCACTGCAACACCTGGATGTCTCTTACAATCAATTGAAGACGATAACATCAGGAGCTCTGGCGCATTTGACTACCCTGACAGTGCTCATTTTGGCAAATAATCAGCTAAGCAGGAACTTCTCATCCAGTCACGAAACCTTCAGCCAATTAAAGAAACTCAAAGTACTAGATCTGTCAGAGAATTTTTGGGACAGTGACACAGTGTCTCAACATCTGAAGAATCTGTCTTCACTGGAAAAAATACATCTGTCAGGGAACCTATTGATGAAGTTGACCCCTGATATGTTCTGTGAGATGCAGTTTTTGAAATACATTTTCCTTGAAAAAAATTATATTATGGAAATAACAGCAGGGTCCTTTGAATGTTTGACAAACTTGCTTGAGTTGAACTTGGCCATGAATTCACTTTCTTGTATTTCCAATTTTCATCTTCCTAAGCTCCAAGTTTTGAACCTCAGCAGAAATGGCATTGAGTTCTTCATGACAGATGAGAGCAAGGAAGAATATCATCTTCAAGTACTTGATCTGAGTCACAACAGGTTGTTACATTTCCCATTTCTTCTAAAATTACATCAGCTAAAACATTTGAATTTGTCAAATAATTTAATGATCAGTGTAACACCTGATCTACTGAGCAACTCAGCTGAGTGGGATGCAAGAAACCGATATAAAGAATTTGAAGTGTTAAATAAGACAATCAAACATAGTGCGTATGCAAATTTATCAGACGTAATATCTTTGGATTTAAGCAACAATGTACTGCCGGATATATCACATGGCTTTCTGAGTAAATTTAATTCTCTTCAACACTTGAACCTCAGTAGAAACTGTTTCCAGAATTTTAGTGTAGCAGATAATGATGAACTGAATTCCCTGTCTTCTCTAGATTTAAGTGACAATAAACTGGACAATATATCTGTGCTGGGAGATAATCAAAAATTCCTTTCCTTAAGGTACTTGTTCCTTCAAAATAATTCCATTCAGTTACTGCCCTCTCAGTTTTTCAAAGCTCTGCCTAAAATTGAAAAGGTCAATCTTGCTAACAATAATGTAAAGATTTGTAATGTGGCAAATAAAAGCATAGGATATGGTGACCAAATTCACAGCAGCCACAATGACTGTGTGTCTTTTTCTGGAATACCTACTCTTAAATACCTCAACCTCGATGGAAATAATATTACACTGCTTGCACCTCACACATTCTATCAAACTCCCCTGGTGTACTTGGAGGTTTCCAGAAACAAATATCTGGAAGTGCCAGATCAGGCTCTGACAGGCTTGGAACAATCTTTACAATACCTCTCTTTAAGTTGGAATTTGATGCAATGCACCAAAGTGACTCTGCCTTGTTTGAGTCACCTCAGAAGTTTGGATTTGTCACATAATCAGTTTGAATGTCTACCTTATGGTGTTGGATGTTCTCCATTGCAATACCTTGATATTCGGGGCAACAATTTGTATGCTCTTCAAGATTTAGTAACAAGAAACATGTCCCAAACTCTTAAAACACTGTATTTGAGTGGAAATTACTTTAATTGTTGTGCATTGACTTGGCTAGATGCACTGAATGGTGCCAGGGTTGAAATCCCAGATATGGATGACACCCAATGTTCTTACCCAAACCATAATGACTCTTCAACAGTCCAATTATTAAGTGATCACAAAGGAGAATGTTATACTGAAAGCGTCACGAAAGTCAGTCCCCTTCTACTTCTAATATTTGCACTTGCCTTTCTAATAGTTATTGGATCTGTGATAACATTAATTGCTGGAGAGTGCTGTAGGTTGTGCCTGAATCCTGGGGATGATGTTTTTGAGGCAGACACTGCTCCAGTGAAAACAAACAGTGAACACCAGCTGGAAGGGCTGTCTCTAAGTGTCATTAACATAGAAATGTGAAACAGGAGAAAGCATTGCTGAACTGCACCATGGAATAGAAATACCAAAGCTTCAAACACAACTTCAGACCTGACGCAGATTTGGACTCCAAGTGAAGCCGAGCTATTGAAAGCAGAAAGACTTTAGTTTTAGGCCATGCAACCAAGCTTTGTTCAGTCTCAAGTCTGATAAAGGTTTTCTGACTTTTTGTTTGGAGATATTTACAATTTCTGGTAGCCCATCAATGGCTCAGTGACTAATTGTATCTGTGATGCAGTTCTGAATCATATATTCCAGGAATATCCCTGAGTTTGATGCATTGTCAATGCTGAGTTAACTTATCCCAGCTCAGGTAGTCGTGGGACACTTAAATCAGTTCCGGCTTCCAAGAACTTAAGATGAGGAAATAAAGCGGCAGGGATTCTCTCTTTTCAATTGCTGGTCCTGCTGTGCCACTCAAATAAAGACAAAATATTGCAGGTTCTTGAAATCTGAAGCAAAGTCAGAGAATGGTGCAGCAACTCAGCAAGTCTGGCATTATCTGTGAAGAGAGAAACAGACTTAACGCTTTGAGTCTGGTCTTCAGAACTGCTGAATTTCTCCAGCAATCTCTGTGCTTGCTCCTGCTGTGTCACTGTCCACTATTCTTGCAATCAAATTGCCTTCCAGTGGTCACTCTAGTGTCACAATGGAACATAGGAGCAGCTCCTGAGTCTACTCCACCCCACATTTATATCAAAGCTGATCTGTACCATTAACTCAACTTTACTTAATATCTCACAGTGTCCTTAAATTTAAAAAAAATCATAAATCTGAGTTCACGCAAGATTCGTAGTCTTGCCAGATTTCCATTATCTGTTGAATAAGAAAGAACTTCCTAATTTCACTCATGATTGTTCTGGGTCTAATATTAAGAGAGATAAATGGCAGATTGAGAAAGGTACTGGAGAACAGTCATGTTCAAAAATGCAATCCTGTTTGTTGGTGAGGAGGCAAAGGAAACATTTGGTGAGGTGGGGGGGGGGGCGGGGTGGATTATAATCATTGATGGTACAACATTTCAATGTCTTTTGTTATTATTTGAACTGTTAACTTTGATTCATGTGATTCATTGATATACTCTCATACAAATGATTTCTTAGGATTTACCATTTGAATTCCTTTGCCACAGTGGAAATGCCAGAACATTTCAACTGTATATTAGTAAAATGTAAGGTTTCTATAGTTCTAGAGAACTGTAGGGCAGCTCTGTCACTAGAGAGATACAACTGGCCGTGGTTTAACCTGAGAGTCACCACACCTCAAAGACATTTTGTATATATTGTCTATGAAAGCAAAACACTATTCACAACACTAATGAATTAATACTGTGCATTTTATATCATGCATATAAATAAATGTAAAATGAATGCCATATTATTTAAATACAGCTATTTTTCATTGATCTAAATAAATCATATAGATTATGAGAATTATTTTCTAATAAGAAATGACACATTCTGGTGTAGTATTCATAAATAAATTGTTTAAGTGAGAGGCGGGTGCAAACATTTCTTGTGTTCTGGGAAGATATACAAGAATTCTCTGAAGTGTTCCAAACAATCATTGCTACTTCTTTCTTTAAAGGTATCATTTAGAATTTAATTTATATCACTCAATGGAAATTCTATTTTTATTTCAGACTTTCAGAATTTGCAAATTTTTGTTCATATTTATACAACTTTGTTACATCCATTGAAATAATAAGCAATGTTTCATATTTAAATGTTTTCATAAATGGCATAAAAATGGCTACAGATAAGAATGTTTCATCTTTTGCCTTATCATTTGCTTAAGCTTCCATATTAGTTATGTATGCTTGCTAAAATCAGTTATTTACTTTAATTTTTAAAAAAACAACGAAGTACTGAAGTGCAAATAATCAGAAACAAAATCAGAAATTGCTGGAAAAATCTAGCAGGTCTGGTAGCAGCTGTGGAGAGAAAGCAGGATAACATTTTGGGCCTCCTTGAGAAGGGTCTTTCAGGCGACTGGACCCAAAACATTAACTCTGCTTTCTCTCCCCACATGCTGCCAGGCAAGCTGAGTTTTTTTCCAGCAATTTCTGAGTTTATTCCCTGTAATAACTGCAGGAATAGCATAGTGGTAATTTTACTAAATGACTGGTTCACTGACCTGGTCTAATATTATGAGTTGAAAAATTTGGTGCTGGAAAAACACAGCAGGCCAGGCAGCATTCGAGGAGCAGGAGAATCGACGTTTCGGGCATAAGCCCTTCTTCAGGAATGAGGCTGGTGTGCCAAGCGGGCTGAGATAAAAGGTAGGGGGAAGGGGATTTGGGGGAGGGGTGCTGGGAATAAGAGAGATGGAAGGAGGTGAGGGTGAGGGTGATAGGCCGGAGAGGGAGTGGGGGGCGGAGAGGTCGGGAAGAAGCTCGCAGATCAAGAGGGCGGTGCTGAATCTGGGGGTTGGGACTGAGATAAGGTGGGGGGAGGGGAAATGAGGAAGATGGAGAAATCTACATTTATCCCGTGTGGTTGGAGGGTTCTAGGTGGAAGCTGAGGCGCTTTTCCTCCAGGCATCGTGTGGTCAGGGTATGGCGATGGAGGAGGCCAAGGACCTGCACATCCTTGGCGGAGTGGGAGGGGGAGTTAAAGTGTTCAGCCACGGGGTGGTTGGGTTGGTTGGTCCGGGTGTCCCAGAGGTGTTCCCTGAAACGTTCTGCAAGTAGGCAGCCTGTCTCCCCAATGTAGAGGAGACCACATCGGGTGCAGCAGATACAGTAAATGATGTGTGTGGAAGTGCAGGTGAATTTGCAATGGATATGGAAGGATCCATTGGGGCCTTCGAGGGAGGAGAGGGGGGAGGTGTGAGCGCAAGTTTTGCTCTTCTTGCGGTTGCAGGGGAGGGTGCCGGGAGTAGAGGTTGGGTTGGTGGGGGGTGTGGACCTGATGAGGGAGTCGCGGAGCGAGTGGTCTCTCTGCAATGCTGATAGAGGTGGGGAGGAAAATATACCCTGGTGCTGGGGTCTGTTTGGAGGTGGCGGAAAAGACAGAGGATAATATGATGTATCCAGAGGTTGGTGGGGTGGAAGGTGAGGACCAGTGGGATTCTGTTCTGGTGGCGATTGGAGGGGCGGGGTTCAAGGGCGGAGGTACGGGAAGTGGAGGAGATGTGGTGGAGAGCATCGTCGACTACGTCGGAGGGGAAATTGCGGTCTTTGAAGAAGGAGGCCATTTGGGTAGTTCAGTAGTGGAATTAGTCCTCCTGGGAGCAGATACAGTGAAGGCGAAGGAATTGGGAATATGGGATGGCGTTTTTACAGGAGGCAGGGTGGGAAGAGGTGTAATCTAGATAGCTGTGAGAGTTGGTCGGTTTGTAGTAAATGTCTGTGTTGAGTCGGTCGCCCGAGATAGAAATGGAGAGGTCTAGGAAGGTGAGGGAGGAGTCTGAGACTGTCCAGGTAAATTTGAGGTCAGGCTGGAAGGTGTTAGTAAAGTGAATGAATTGTTCAACCTTCTCATGGGAGCATGAGGTAGCGCTGATACAATCATCAATGTAGCGGAGGAAAAGGTTGGGGGGGGGGGGGTTGTGCCGGTGCAGGTGCGGAAGATGGACTGTTCCACATATCCGACAAAGAGGCAGGCATAGCTGGGGCCCATGCGAGTGCCCATGGCTACTCCTTTGGTTTGGAGGAAGTGGGAGTATTGGAAGGAGAAGTTGTTAAGAGTGAGGACCAGTTCAATCAGTCGACCGACTCCCACAGCTACCTAGATTTCACCTCCTCTCACCCTTCCCCCTGTAAAAACGCCATCCCATGTTCCCAATTCCTTCGCCTCCGCCGTATCTGCTCCCAGGAGGACTAATTCCACTACCGAACTACCCAAATAGCTTCCTTCTTCAAAGACCGCAATTTCCCCTCCGACGTGGTTGACGATTCTCTCTACCACATCTCCTCCACTTCCCGCACCTCCGCCCTTGAGCCTCGCCCCTCCAATCGCCACCAGGACAGAACCCCACTGGTGCTCACCTTCCACCCCACCAACCTCCGGATACATCGTATTATCCTCCGTCATTTCCGCCACCTCCAAACAGACCCTACCACCAGGGATATATTTCCCTACCCACCCCTATCAGCATTGCAGAGAGACCACTCCCTTCGTGACTCCCTCATCAGGTCCACACCCCCCACCAACCCAACCTCCACTCCCGGCACCTTCCCCTGCAACCGCAAGAAGTGCAAAACCTGTGCCCATACCTCCCCCCTCACCTCCCTCCAAGGCCCCAATGGATCCTTCCATATCCATTGCAAATTCACCTGCACTTCCACACACATCATTTACTGCACCCGCTGCACCCGATGTGGTCTCCTCTACATTGGGGAGACAGGCCGCCTACCTGTAGAACATTTCAGGGAACACCTCTGGGACACCCGGACCAACCAACCCAACCACCCCGTGGCTGAACACTTTAACTCCCCCTCCCACTCCGACAAGGACGTGCAGGTCCTTGGCCTCCTCCATCACCAGACCTTGACCACATGACACCTGGAGGAAGAGCGTCTCATCTTCTGCCTAGTAACCCTCCAACCACACGGGATGAATGTAGATTTCTCCAGTTTCCTCATTTCCCCTCCCCCCCCACCTTATCTCAGTCCCAACCCCCGGATGCAGCACCGCCCTCTTGATCTGCGATCTTCTTCCCGACCTCTCCACCCCACCCCCTCTCCAGCCTATCACCCTCACCCTCATCTCCTTCCACCTATCATATTTCGAGCACCTCTCCCCCAAATCCCCTTCCCCTCTACCTTTTATCTCAGCCCGCTTAGCACACCAGCCTCATTCCTGAAGAAGGGCTTATGCCCGAAATGTTAATTCTCCTGCTCCTCGGATGCTGCCTGACCTGCTGTGTTTTTCCAGCACAACATTTTTCAACTCTGGTCTCCAGCATCTGCAGTCCTCACTTTCTCCTGATATTATGAGTGCAAGTCACACCATGACTGGAAATGTAAATGTAATTAATTAATAAATAAAAAGCTATGTTATCAGATTGACTTGAAAAATTATGTAGTTCACTAATATTTTTTGAAACAGGAAACCTTTCAGCTTCACCCTGCCTGGGCTGCACAGCGTCATTGAGTCATAGAAATGTACAGCACGGAAACAGACCCTTCGGTCCAACTCGTCCATGTTGACCAGATATCCTAAATTAATCTAGTCCCATTTACTAGCATTTGGCCCATATCACTCTAAACCTTTCTATTTATTAACCCATACAGATCCCTTTTAAAAATTGTAATTGTACCAGCCTCCACCACTTCCTCTGACAACTTATTTCATCCATGTGCCACCCTCTGCATGAAAACGTTGCCTTTTAAATCTTCCCTCTCTCACCTTAAATCTATGTTCTCTAGTTTTTGACTCCCTCACCCTGGAAAAAAGACCTTGGCTATTCACCCTATCCATGCCCCTCGTGATTTTATAGACCTTCATTAGGTCATCCTTCAGCCTCCAACGTTCCAAGGAAAATAGTCCCAGCATTCCCTCAAGTTCAAACCTTCCAGTCTTACCAACATCCTGGTAAATCTTTTCGGAACCCTTTCAAGTTTCACAACATCCTTCCTATAGCAGGGAGACCAGAATTGCATGCAGTATTCCAAACGTGGTCTAATCAGTGTCCTGTTTGGGCCGCAACATGATCACTCAACTGCTACACTCAGTGCACTGACCAATAAAGACAAGCGTACCAAATGCCTTCTTCACTATCCTGTCTACCTGGGACTCCACTTTCAAGGAACTATGAACCTGCACTCCAAGGTCTCTTCATTCAGCAACACTCCTCAGAGCCTTACCATTAAGTGTATTAAGTTCTGCCCTGATTTGCCATTCCAAAATGCAGCACCCCATATTTATCTAAACTAAACTCTATCTGCCACTTCTCAGCCCATTGGCCCATCTGATCAAGATCCCGTTGCACTCTGAGGTAACCTTCTTCGCTGTCCATGACACATCCAATTTTGATGTCAGCTTCAAACCTACTAACCATACATCCTATATTCACATCCAAATCATTTATATTAGTTTACATACATGGTCCACCAAACTACAGGATGGGGTCGACACTTAATTGCCCAGTGAAATGACCTGGAAAGCTCACTACCACAAATTCTTTCAGAAAGTTTAAATATGAATAAAACTATGAAAATCGTTGTGTCTCACCTTGGCACAGGTCCCTACAAAAGTGCAACCTGCCCAGTGGCATGCTGCAAATACAGAGCTGGGACCAGATGTCAAACTTCGGAAAGCTGTCTCACAGACAGGAAAAGTAACAGCAGGATATGGTTATACTCGCCAAAGAATTCATTACAGCCAATGTCCCAAACATCTGCAATCCATTCCTCTGTATGTTCTGTCCCACAACCATCAGTTGGATGCACACTGACATGCAGCAGGAGGGTATGGCCATAAGGGTCGCTAATATTGATGCTAGATCCCAAGCAATTCCATGACATCAGGTCAAATACAAACAAACAAACCTGTCAATTGTTATCTATCACTGTCCCTCAGCTGACAAATCAATACTTCTCTATGTCGAGCACGGTGGCACAGTGGCACAGTGGTTAGCACTGCTGCCTCACAGCGCCAGAGACCCGGGTTCAATTCCTGCCTCAGGCGACTGTCTGTGTGGAGTTTGCACATTCTTCCCGTGTCTGCATGGGTTTTCTCCGGGTGCTCTGATTTCCTCCCACAGTCCAAAAATGTGCAGGTTAGGTGAATTGGCCTTGCTAAATTGCCCATAGTGTTAGGTGAAGGGGTAAGTGTAGGGGAATGGGTCTGGGTGGGTTGCGCTTCAGTGGGTCGGTGTGGACTTGTTGGGCTGAAGGGCCTGTTTTCACACTGTAAGTAATCTAATCTAATCATTTGGAAGAAGGGTACAGCATGTATTCTGAGGGAGGATTAAACTTACATTACCAAGAGTGACTTGGACAGTGCTTCACTGATTGAGCTAGCTGAGTCACGAAGGACATATTTGCCAGGCTAGGCCTGTGGCAGGTGATAAGGGAACCAGCAAGAGAGGAAAAACCTGCTGAACTTGCCCTCAACAATCTAATAGTTTGAGATGGATCTGTCAGTGATATCTGTCAACTCTAGTATGAGTGATCACTGCATAGCCCTTATGTAATTCACGATAAGGATGTGTTCCAAAGTGCTATGTGACATTAACTGTGTGCTGACTGGTATAGATTCAGAACAGATCCGCTGACTCCAAATTGGGTTACAATAGGTGAATGTGGACAATCAGCAGCCACAGAATTGTAATCAAGCACAATAAGTAGCCTTGGCCTCGAATATGCCTCATTCCATCATTACCATCAATCCAGGGTAGCAATTTCATGAAGGCTGGAGAACAGCAACTGAGGAGTAGCAGCAGGAATACCTAAAAATGAAGTTACAACCTGGAGAAGCTACAATATAGGATTACATCCACATTAAACAGCAGAAGCAGTATGTTTTAGATGGAGCTAACCAATCCCTGAAGTAATGAATCAGAACAAAACTCGGCCACCCTACCTCATTTAGCCATGATGGTTGCTGAACACTTAAAAACTAACCACAGGGGGAGTTTCCACAGGCATTTTCATCCTCGATGAAGTGGGAGTCCAGCATGTCAATGCAAAGTTAAGGCTGACACATCTGCAATTGTCTTCAGTCAGAAATGCTGAATGCATGAGCCACCAGGCCAACTCAGCTCCTGACTTAAATACAGCCTTGGCCCAAACATGGACAAAAAAGCTGATCTGAAGGAGAAGTGAAGATGATTGTCCTTGACGTCAAGGCAGCATATAACCAAGTGTAGCATCAAAGAGTCTTAGCAAAACTAGGGTCAGTAGCAATCAGAAGGAAAACTCTCTGCTGATTGGAGCCATAAAGGAAGATGATTATAATTGTTGGAGGCCAAGCTCCATGAGTTCCTCAGGGTAGTGTCATCAGCCTAACCTTCCATCATAAGGTCAGAAGTGGGAATGTTTGCCAATGGTTTCATAGTGTTCCTAATTATTTGGAACTCGACAGGTACTGAAGCGGTCTGTGTTCCCATGCAGCAAGTTCTGGGTAACATCCAGGTTCAAAGAGAAAGTGAGGACTGCAGATGCTAGAGATCAGAGCTGAAAATGTGTTGCTGGAAAATGCAGCAGGTCAGTCAGCGTCCAAAGAGCAGGAGAATCAACGTTTCGGGCATGAGCCCATTCCTGAAGAAGGGCTCATGCCCGAAACGTCGATTCTCCTGCTCTTTGGATGCTGCCTGACCTGCTGCGCTTTTCCAGCAACACATTTTCAGCTCAACATCCAGGTTCAGTCTGATAAGTGTCAAATAACATTGTAAGGAAGAATCTGACTTGCAGATTATGTTCAAAACCTATTGGAAAACTACACACCTTGTTGCTCTCTGAAATTGTATGAGAGGGCCATCTATTATTTTTGTTGAACATTTTGAGTATTGTCTTTCAATTGCTTGTCCACTTGTTTAATGGAAAGGTTTGGTACTACAATGCCAAGCCAAATAAAACATTTGACTGTTGATGTTTTTAGCTATACTTTGGTTTCTATTACATTCATTATATGACTTGAAACAAAATTTTAAAAAGAGCTTTGAAAGTGCTACATGATATAAATAGATGCATATAAATGTAAGTATATAAATGTTTGTATTTGTTTTTATCTGTGTGTGTTGTATGTTTAATATTTATAAAGACAAAAATGGAACTGTTGTGTCAAGCAGGAGTTTTGTGACACGTGATTTGTATTTGTTTAAGAGATCATTTATTAAAAACAAACCAAAGTTAACTGTGAACCAGTTGGTTACTCATTAATGATGTTAAATAGCATTTGGAAGCTTTTGGATTAGAGATTGGAGAAAAGAATAAGCCATGCAGCATGGAAACAGTCCATGCCAACAATAATTCCAAACTAAACTAGTTCCACCTGCCTGCTCCTGGCCCATATTCCTCCTTTCCTATTCATGTACTTATTCAAAAATCTTTTAAACATTGTAATTGTACCCACATCCACCACTTCCACAGGAAGTTCATTCCACACACAAATTACCCTCTGTGTAAAAAAAAGGCCCTCATGTCTTTTTTAAATCTCTCTCCTCTCATCTTAAAAATGTGCCCCTGGTCTTAAAATCCCCCATCCTAGGAAAAAGACAGCTGCCGTTAACTCTATCGATACTCCTCATTACTTTAATAACTTCTATAAGGTTGTCTCTCAACCTGCAGTGCTCAAATGAAAAAAGTCCCAGCCTCTCCAACCTTTCTTTATAACTCAAACTTCCATACCCAGCAACATCCTGGTAAATCTCTTCGAATCCTCTCTAGCTTAATAATATCCTTCTTATAACTGGGTGACCAGAACCAAACAGTATTCCAGAACAGGCCTCATCAATGTCCTGTACAACCTCAACATGACTTCTCAACACCTATATTCAAAGGACTGAGCAATGAAGGTAAGCATGCCAAAGGCCTTTTTAACCACCCTGTCTACATAGTAAATGTCAAGAAAAATGTCCCTACTTAGAGTCATTATTCTAACAAGCAATGTTGACAAAATAGTCGTTAAAAAGACAATCGGATGCAATTGTAATAAGAAATTAACGAAGGGTTAAATTTGATTACATGAACAGCACTTTTCATTTCACAACTTTTCCATGATGTTGTGTGTCGTGTTCATCCAAATTGAACATCATTTTTGACCACTGAAAAAGTTGAGCGATTCTTATGGTGATGTGACCTTCAGAGACTGGTATTCAAATGGAATGTGGAAATGAGTTCTACTGTCCAGGCTTATCAACTAATCTATACTGAGTTAGCCAACATTTGTACAGTAACATGGTCAAATAGTCTGTCTTCAGGTGAAGAATGACCATTTGGGTACAGTATAAACTACAAATTGATATAACAAATGGGAGCCAAATTTGTACTTTCTGTACTCCAGTGAAGTTCCTCCATATATGAGCTCAGGATAATTAGTCTGAACAGACCAATCAAAATCAAATCTGAGCCCAACTTTGTTTTCCCTGAAGAATGGTGGAAATGGATCTCAGTCTAGGAAGCTGGTCTTTGGAGTAAGTTTTACAAAAGGCACCGAGGGAAAATGTCAAGCCTCATTTACAGGCTGAGAATCACGCCTCCGGCCTGAATGACTTAGGTTACATTGATGGCTTCTGTACTCCCTAGAGCATCAAGAAACTATAACAGTTGGAATTCTTAATATGATTTGGAGATGCCAGTGTTGGACTGGGGTGTACAAAGTTAAAAATTCTTAATAGCTTTTAAATGTCAATATGAACAAAACAAATCCAATATTATGTAGTGTTCTTCATGTCAAATTTATTAACTAATTTTATCATCCTTGCCTTTTTATTTGCTCACTATATTGCTTTCCTCTTGTAATTGATTGTTTCACCTAAAGAGTTAATTTAGGATACCCCTCCCCCAACCCTCTTAATTACTGCCATCTGATTTCCTCTTTCATAATAGGGTAAAATCATCTATCGGGAACTATTCATCTTGCTAGATCAAACTAGTTCACTGAAATTGGTAAAAAATCAATTTATGAAATTACAAGGACAGGTAAACATCCAACCTGTCCTGTGCTATTACCACACCTGGTGTATTACCATGTATAAACTTTCACTGGAAACAGAGGCATATGGCAGTGTCTGTAAAGTAGCCGTAATCACATCATGGCACTTCCAACCCATGCCCTTCACTGTCCTAATTCTGGGGGAGATCCCGTTCCTGATTTTTTGACCTTTTGTAAGAGTTAAGTTTAGATTAGATTTCCTACAGTGTGGAAACAGGCCCTTCAGCCCAACAAGTCCACACCAACCCTCTAAACAGTAACCCACCTAGACCCATTTCCCTCTGACTAATGCATCGAGCAACATGGGTAATCTAGCATGGCCAATTCACCTAACTTGCATATCTTTGGAATGTGGGAGGAAAACAGAGCACCCAGAGGAAACTCACGCACACACAGGGAGAATGTGCAAACTCCACACAGATAGTCTGCCTGAGGCTGAAATTGAACCTGGGACCCTGGTGTTGTGAGGCAGCAGTGCTAACCACTGAGCCACCGTGCTGCCAATGGCAAGAGGCTTAACTCTCACCAGAAGGAATTCAGTATGGTGACAAAACGTCTGTAAATGAACCTTCCAGCTTAGTGAACAAATCTACATCCAGAACCTCAACCTGAGCTATACATCTTCTCAAAACTCAGAATTCAGGGAGTTAGAGTTTGATAGAATGGCTGGTATTTGAGCCCAGAATTCCATCACACAAGTCCATTGGATGATTCTTGAGAATGGGGCAGGTGAGTCGGTTTCTACTTCTGGTGTGGACACCTATCCCCATACATCTCACCTACTTTTAGAACACTAGTGACTGCGCTTCAATTGACGCTTTGAGGTATCATGAAACAGCCTATATAAATGAAAATTTGTGTGTTCCCCATTCTATTTTTCTTTTGCAGATTAAATACATAATTAAAATTCATATGTAATATAATTTATTTGGGGAAAACGGCTTAAACATCGACTGATTCCTTCTGTCAGACTTTCTGCACCTCTAGTACTTTCATTTCAGGAGCCTATCTTTCTAGCAACACAGTTCTTGAGCCTGTCCAGCTTTTGCTCAAGGTTGCCCTACCAAAACATTTTTTTTTTTACAGAACAATTCAACAGCAAAAGCTTTAAAAAAAGGGAACCAACAAAGCATTTAGGATTTCCTCTTGTTTGGAACTGGCTCTGGGTGTGCGTTGGTGGGGTCATTTCTTTACAGCTCATTATCACTCGCCGACATATTGCAATGAGTCAAAAAAAAATTCCTTTTGGTAATTTTAAGCAACAACGTGAAGAAATTGTGGTTATTTGTTTCCTTGAGTCTGTGCATAGCGTGTGATTATATGACCATAAGTTATACATGGTGATGTATCAAATTCATTATCTTGAAGAGATGACAGTGGTCCAATTCTAGAAAGTAAGGAGAAGTCAATCCCCATGACACTTCAACATTACATAACTTCTAAATATGGTTTACGGAGGTCGGCAGTTAGGAGTTCCCCCTTCCAACTCATCTCTGCATATTTGCTATTTATCCATGATGGTGTAAACTGTGTCACAGGCTCCTCATGACAAAGTATCTCTGTGTATTTCAGAGATGAAAAAGGATGGCTATTTTGTCTGACATGGATAATTTAACTCAACTGTCATTGTGGCTGTGAACTAATTACTTAAACATCTGTATGTTGTAAAAGAAGTCATATTTATTTAAGAATCAATTGATCTAGTTGGCAGGAAACCTCCCGTATTAAAGTATTCCTTTCTAGAAATTAGGTCACACTGCTATCAGTGTACAAACATATCCAGCTACGAGGGAGCCGGAATTGTTATTTGGGCTTGGAAAATTACATTGCAAGCTCACAATATACACATGTGGGCCATGTGAGACTTTGACAGGGATTTCTGTCTTTTCACACAAGGGTTAGGTTTGCAGTGCTGTCCACAAAGAATGTGGAAATGGAAGTGAGCCAGTTAGAAGGTCCGCCTCACTTCTCTGTCTCAGTGCCACGGCTCTCAACATAGTATAAGTACCCAAAACCTCACTCTTCATCTGACCCCCACCATGCCATATCACATTCTCTGATGCCAATCTATTCCCCTTATGTTCTGCAGATGACCTGACTTATCCATGGTTCCTCACACTCACCAAGCCACTTAATAATCATTCACCATTATCCAAAAAATCCCATGTATCCACCATACCCATTTACCAAATACCTGTTTTATACAGGTTTCAGAAGCCATGCAATTGCATGGAAATTATTTTACTATTATTAATAAAACATTAAACATCTAATAATAAATTGAACTCACTGACATTGAAACTGGACCCAAAAACCCAAGGGAAATTGTAATCCTTTAAGTGCCTATTAGATCTTTAAGAAAATAAAAAAAATTCTATCAAAGACACGGTCTGTTATAGATCATAGAGTCATAGAGATGTACAGCATGGAAACAGATCCTTTCGGTCCAATCCGTCCATGCTGACCAGATATCCCACCTGTCAGCACCCGGCTCATATCCCTCCAAACCCTTCTTATTCATATACCCATCCAAATGCCTCTTGAATGTTGCAATTGTACCAGCCTCCACCACTTCCTCTGGCAGCTCATTCCATACACCTACTGCCCTCTGTAAGAAAACATTGCCCCTTAGGTCTCTTTTATATCTTTCCCCTCTAACCCTAAACCTATGCCCTCTAGTTCTGGATTCCCTGACCCCAGAGAAAAGACTTTGCCTATTTACCCTATCCATCCCCCTCATAATTTTGCAAACCTCTATAAGGTCACCCCTCAGCCTCCAACGCTCCAAGGAAAACAGCTCCAGCTTGTTCAGCCTCTCCCTACAGCTCAAATCCTCCAACCCTGGCAACATTCTTGTAAATCTTTTCTGAACACTTTCAAGTTTCACAACATCTTTCCAATAGGAAGACCAGAATTGCATGCAATATTCCAACAGTGGCCTAACCAATGTCCTGTAAAGCCACAACATGACCTCCTAACTTCTGTACTCAATACCCTGATCAATAAAGGAAAGCATACCAAAAACCTTCTTCACTATCCTACCTACCTGTGACTCTACTTTCAAGGAGCTATGAACCTGTACTCCAAGGTCTCTTTGTTCACAATACTCCCTAGGGCATTACCATTAAGTGTATAAGTCCTACTGAGATTTGCTTTCCCAAAATGCAGCATCTCGCATTTATCTGAACTAATATCCATCTGCCACTTCTCAGCCCATTAGCCCATCTGGTCCAGATCCTGTTGTAATCTAAGGTAACCCTCTTTGCTGTCCATTACACCTCCAATTTTGGTGTCATATGTAAACTTACTAACTGTACCTCTTATGCTCACATCCAAATCATTTATGTAAACGACAATAAGTAGAGGACCCAGCACCGATCCTTGTAGTACTCCACTGATCACAGTCCTCCAGTCTGAAAAAACAACCCTCCATTACCACCATCTGTCTTCTACCTTTGAGCCAGTTCTGTATCCACGTAACTAATTCACCCTGTATTCTGTAAGATCTAACCTTGCTAATTAATCTCCCATGGGGAACCTTGTTGAACACCTTACTGAAGTCCATACAGATCACATCTACTGCTCTGCCATCATCAATCCTCTTTGTTACTTCCTCAAAAAACTCAATCAAGTTTGTGAGATATGATTTCCCATGCACAAAGCCAGGTTGACTATCCCTAATCAGTCCTTGCCTTTCCAAATACATGTACATCCTGTCCCTCAGGATTCCCTCCAACAACTTGCCCACCACAGACGTCAGACTCATTGGTCTATAGTTCCCTGGCTTGTCCTTACCACCCTTCTTAAACAGTGACACCACGTTAGCCAACCTCCAGTCATCCAGCACCTCACCTGTGACTATTGATGATATAAATACCTCAGCAAGACGCCTAGCAATCACTTCTCTAGATTCCCATAGAGTTCTCGGGTACGCCTGATCAGGTCCTGGGGATTTATTCACCTTTATCCATTTCAAGACATCCAGCACTTCCCCCTCTATAGTCTAGACATTTTGCAAGATGTCATCATCAATTTTGCTACTTTCTATATCTTCCATACCCTTTTCCACAGTAAATACTGATGCAAAATACCCATTTATTATCTCCCCCATTTTCTACAGCTCCACACAAAGACCGCCTTGCTGAATTTTGAGGGGCCCAATCTCTCCCTAGTTACCCTTTTGTCCTTAATGTATTTGCAAAAACTCTTTGGATTCCCCTTAAATCTATTTTCCAAAGCTATCTCATGTCCCCTTTTTGCCCTCCTGTTTTCCCTCTTAAGTATACTTCTACTTTCTTTATACTCTTCTAAGGATTCACTCACTCTAGCCTGTCTATACCTTACATATGCTTCCTTCTTTTTCTTAACTAATCCCTCAATTTCTTTAGTTAACCAAGCATTCCCTATACCTACTTTCCTTTCACCCCAACAGGAATATACTTTCTCTGGATTCTTGTTATTTCGTTTCTGAAGGCTTCCCATTTTCCAGCCATCCCTTTACCTGTGAACATCTGCCCCCAGTTAGTTTTTGAAAGTTCTTGTAAACATTTCAGTAGTAGTTCTTCATTCAATAACACTACATGAAGAGCCAAAACTTTTGAAACCAGCCAGGCATTCATAATGGAACAGCTATCATAACAGAAACCTCAAGCTCCCTGCTGAAATAAATAGCTGTTGCCATTTCAAAGCAAAATTTCTGTCAATTAATGAAATGAGAAGAGGTGCAGACCATTTCTTTCTCTTTCAAGGCAGTTTTTTGAACTTTCAGATCTGTGAGTCCAATTAATTCAGAGCACAAAAATGCAACTGCACCGGACACTTGAAAGTTTGTTTTTATAATGTTGTATGGCACTTTCTCAATTGGAAAAATATTATAATGGAAGTGTTCAATTATGTAATACTAATCAATATCATGGTCAATTTAAAAGCAAGGTACTGCGTAAGATAGAACCCTGAGTCTTATTACTTTTGTTCTCAGCAGAGTGAACTCATTTCCTTATCTTCACATCTAACATTTACATCTATTTTACATCACTCCCTCGCTACCATTATCACTGCCTTTGCCTTCGTTCACAACATATTCCACCTGTTCCGCCTATCCTTCTGTTACTAGCATAATTATTCAGTTCCTTCCATAGTTATATAGGCTGTAAATGATAACTCGTTTTTTTCTCCACAGTCCTGTTGAGTTTCTTCAGTACACCCTGCTTTTATTTAAGGGACCAATTTATCTTTTCAGGACAGATCACTGTGTTGAAAGACTGCATTACAAAACCATTCAGTATTACAATACAGCAGCAAACAGTGGCATTTATAGGTGTGAAAAAGTGGCATCTATTCAATGTTTCCAATTCCTCATCAGGCTTTCTATTTTTTTTCACAAACCTTCTCCATGCTTTTATTGGGGCTTCCAAAACCCACACCACGAGATGAGATTGGTGTGTGGGAGAAAATACAATTTTCATTCTCCATTTAAAATGGAAAATCTGATCTCAGATATGTTTTACACACTGGGCCTTTCTTTCTTATTCAGTAAATGCCAGAGAAAAATGGTGTGGAATCAGAAAAGCAGTTGAAAATCACATTTCTTTCAACAGATTCAAGAATGGCTGCTTGCACTCTGAAATGCACCTGCACACGGACACAAATTCAAATCAGTCTTTGTTTCTAATGTGATGGGTGACATGCAAAACTAATTTCATGCCAAATGTACACCACAGAGTCTTTACAATGCAAATAGTGACCATTTGGCCCATTGAGTCTACATTGATGCTCTGAAGAGCATCCCACCCAGACCCACTCGCACACCCTATCTCTCCAACCCCACATTAACTGTTGCTAATTCACCTAACCTACACATCTCTGGGCACTGCAGAGTAATTTACCATGGCCAATCACTTAACCTGCACATCTTTGGACTGTGGGAGGACACCAGAGCATCTGGTAGAAACCCACACAGACACAGGAGAATACGCAAATTCCACATAGACTGTCACCTAAGGCTGGAAACAAACTTGTGTCCCAGGTGCTATGAGGCAACAGTGTTAACCACTGGGTTAGGGCTGCCCATGACTGGGCAATACAAAATGGCTGACAGCTGCCCATGGCTCATGCAGCAGAACATGGCTAATAGTAATTAGAGAGTTTGGAAAAATATTTGTTACATGTAGTCTTTCACAAGAAGAACAATAGTAGCTCTGTAGACCCAAGATAACAGAACTGAAATAGAATATACTGTTGCAGTTGTTTATGTATAAGACATAAATAAGAACATTTCACTCTATATTTAATTAGTGAATCTCTCTTGAATTATTTAATCAATCTCTCACTAATGGTAGGTTTTAGTTAATATCCTTCAAATAATCATTCATACAGATTCTGAACTAGTTATATATTTACCTACATACAAAACACTAAAAGCTTTAGAGGAAATGATTCAAATAAAATTATGAGAGCAAACCAGTCTCAGATGTATAAGCCGCCCCCATATCATTACAGGGTGAAATGAATCATAGGTATAGAAACTAGCAGACCTTGGAATGTGGGATGAATGAACACATTTGTAAGACACCCAAGGATAAAGATTGGGCTGTCCACAAATACGGTAAGAAACATATGGTTAGAAAGGATAGAATATGCTGTTGCAATTGTATATGTATAAGACATACGTAAGAACATTTCACTCTACATTTAATTAGTGAATTTTTCTTGAATTATTTAATCAATCTCTTACAATACAAATAGTAGTAGGTTTTAGTTAATATCCTTCAAATAATTATTTATATAGATTCTGAATTAGTTATAGAGTCACCTGTATACAAAAAAAATTACTAAAAGCATTAGGAGAGAAGATTCAAATAAAACTGAGACCAAACCCATCCGAGTGTAAAAGCAGCCCCCACATCATTACAGGGAGAACTGAATCATAGGTACAGAAACTAGCAAACATTTGAATGAGGGATGAATGAACACATTGTAAGACACCCAAGGATAAAGATAGGGGTGCCCAGTAAATACAGTAAAAAAGAAACTGCTCACGACTTGTTAGGTAAAGAATTCTAACATTAGGTGTAACCACGTAACTTTGTTGGATCTGATATTGTAACAATTAGTAAATATCAATATTCTTTTGTATTTCATGTAATGAGGATAATGAGGAAATTAAAAGGACTTTAAGTGAGAGGCTAATTAAATGGCAGATAACACAGTGCAGCTGGCAAATGCTTGGGCAGGAATGTCCTTGAGTACAGGGTCCATTGTGAAAAGCCCCAAGAAGGGAGATAAGAGTCTGGGAAACATCATGACACATGGAGGACCAAGGGTTGACCACAAGCCTGTCCATCTCTATCTGCGTAGTCATATGATTAGCATCATAAGAAATGTATGTAATTAATTAATAATATGATTCATTTGTAAATGTTAGAGACAGGATAAAAAATCTAAAAATGTATATTTTCCTCTGTTGGATGAGACCTCTCTGGATTTTTAGAGGGCTTCTTCTCACTGGTGTAATTTCAATAAACTCTGTTGCTGGAAGTGAACTCCTGAGTGCAAAGTGAATCATTTGGTCATTCCACCACAACAATTAGGTGCTGCGAGCAAAGTATGGGAAGCAGGGCCACTGATGAGTGAGGAGTAAGGTTACTTGAATAGTTTATATTCGTTGTCTGTCTGGCTTGCTGAGAGCTCTTGGCGAGCACGCCCAAAGCCGAATCCAAACTGGGTTCACTCAGTCTCAAAGAGTGGGGATACCAACGTTGTAGTTTATGGTCGGACACGATACCCTGGAGTTGCAGCGGGCTAAACCTTCGAGGGCGGGCCAACTCAATCAGATGACAATTTGTAGGTGGTGACCTCTGGATTATTCGTCATGATAGGACTTGGGCAAAAAAGGTCAGAGGTTAATCAAAGGGGTCATTAACTTAATGTATTTTGGTGTTGGCGCAATGTGACTACCCAAAGCTGTGACTGGCATGCGGACTCCAGGGCTGAGGAGGACCATCTCAGGCTGGGAGGACCTCTGGTTAGGCTACTGGATCAGGTGAGAAAGGTTAAAGCTCTGGTTAGGCCCCATTTGGAGTACTGTGTCCAGTTTTGGTCCCCACACCTCAGGATGGACATACTGGCACTGGAACGTGTCCAGCGGAGATTCACATGGATGATCCCTGGAATGGTTGGTCTAACATACGAAGAACGGCTGAGGATCCTGGGATTGTATTCATTGGAGTTTAGAAGATTGAGGGGAGACTTAATAGAAATTTACAAGATAATACATGGCTTAGAAAGGGTGGACGCTGGGAAATTGTTTCCGTTAGGCGAGGAGACTAGGACCCGTGGACACAGCCTTAGAATTAGAGGGGGTTAATTCAGAACAGAAATGCGGAGATATTTCTTCAGCCAGAGAGTGGTGGGCCTGTGGAATTCATTGCCACAGAGCGCAGTGGAGGCCAGGATGCTAAATGTCTTCAAGGCAGAGATTGATAGATTCTTGTTGTCCCGAGGAATTAAGGGCTACGAGGAGAATGCTGGTAAGTGGAGTTGAAATGCCCATCAGCCATGATTGAATGGCGGAGTGGACTCGATGGGCCGAGTGACCTTACTTCCACTCCGATGTCTTATGGTCTTATGGTTACTCTGAAGTGTGTGTAGGCGCAGGGATTTCCCTGGTGATGTGTGTGTGTGTGTGCGCGAACACAGTTTGGTTTAAAGGAGCAGGCAAGGATTGGACCATGGCTGTACAGTTCAGAGTTGCATTTTTTTAGACCTGCATCCGGATGACTTGCCACTCGCTAACCCTATATAATGGCCAAAACACCCCACACCCCTTTTCTATTAGATATAAATAAGAAGCTAATTGACCAAATGATTAAAGAAAATTGGAATCCCGCAGATCCCGCCTAACATGTGAAGAGAGTGGTGGGATAAAGAAAAATAAGGATGAGAAGGATTTAATATTAGTCCACCACGGTCCTGTCAAATTAAAGAGAAATTCTTTGCTCAGCAGATATTTGTCATAACTGAGATATATGGAGATAAACTCCCTGTAAATAACTTGGTCTCGGAATGTGAAACTGCTTTGTGCTTTTCACCCTGTTTCCTAAGTCTTGGAGTGAGAGAGAGAGACCAGCTTTTATGTTTGACCAGGTAATAACTTTTTTCTGTCTGATGTATCTCTTTTACAAAGTGTTAACTCTTTGCGGTCTGGCTTGGGTGCATCTTCGTTTATTGGTTGTTAAATGTTTTCTGATGTAATTTGTGTGTTTTGTCTCCCAGAGCTCGAGATTTGGAAATGCTTTAAGGTTAGTTTGTATTTTGGGAATGCACACATTCCTGATGAAGGGCTTATGCTCGAAACGTTGACTCTCCTGCTCCTTGGATGCTGCCTGACCTGCTGTGCTTTTCCAGCACCACGTTTTTTGACTCTGATCTCCAGCATCTGCAGTGTTCACTTTCTCCTTTTGGAAATGTATGATCATTTGAAAGTGTGGTGTGAGCCTGTATCATAGTCAATGTAATGTCCTTTTCAAGGAATAATGAGTGGTTGTATAAAGCAAAAATTTATGATAAAATCTCTATGCTGTCATAGAGATGTACAGCACAGAAACAGATTCTTCGGTTCAACTCGTCCATCCTGACCAGATATCCTAAATTAATCTAGTTCCGTTTGCTAGCAGTTTGTCCATATTCCCTTAAACCCTTCCTTTGCAGGTACCCATGTGGATGCCTTTTAAATGTTGTAATTGTACCAGACTACACCACTTCGTCTGGCAGCTCATTCCATATATGCACCACCCATTGCATGAAAAAGTTGTTCCTTAGGCCCCTTTTAAATGTTTCCCCTCTCACCCTAAACCTATTCCCACTAGTTCTGGACTCTCCCAATACAGGGAAAACACTTTGTCTATTTACCCTATCCACACCCTTCGTGATTTTATAAACTTCTATAAGGTCACGCCTCAGCCTCCGTTCTCCAGGAAAACAGTCCCAGCCTGTTCAGCCTCTCTCAATAGCTCAAACATTCCAACCTTGGCAACATCCTTGTAAATCTTTTCTGAATCCTTTCAAGTTTCACAGCATCAGATAGGAGGGAGACAGAATTGCACGCAATATTTCAAAAGTGGCCTAACCAATGTTGTGTACAGGCCAGAAGTGGGAACTGCAGATGCTGGAAATTAGAGTCAGGATGACAGTGGTGCTGGAAAAGCACAGCAGGTCAGGCAGCATCCGAACAGCAGGAAAACCGACGTTTCCTGATGAAGGGCTTTTACCTGAAATGTCGATTTTCCTGCTCCTCGGATGCTACCTAACCTGCTGCACTTTTCCAGCATCATTCTAATCTTGACAATGTAGTGTACAGCTGCAACATGACCTCCCAAGTCTTATGGTCAATGCACTGACTTAATAAAGGAAAGCATAATAAGTATCATCTTCACTATCCTATCTGCCTGAGACTCTGCTTTCAAGGAACTATGAACCTACACTCCAAGGACTCTTTGTTAAGAAACACACCCCAGGACCTTACTATTAAGCGTATAAGTCCTGTCTTGATTTGCCCTTCCAAAATGCAGCACCTCACATTTATCTAAATTTAAATTGAAGGCAAAGGATAGGAGGGGCAAGATTTGTGAACCATGGATGACAGCAGAAATTGTACGACTAACCAAGAGGAAAAGGGAAGCATCCATAAGGTCTAGGCAGCTAAGAATGGAATGAAGCTTTGAGGAATATCAGAAGAGTAGGACAAGTCTTAAATGAGGAAAGAAGCGGGCTAAAAGGGGTCATGAAATAGCTTTAGCAAGCAGAATTAAGGAGAATCCCAAAGCATTTTATTCTTATATAAGAAGCAAGCTGGTAACTAGAGAAAGGATTGGTCCACTAAAAGATAATGAAGGAACGCTGTGTGTTGAACCTGAGAGAATGGGTGAGATTCTGAATGATTACTTTGCATCAGTGTTCACTGAGGAGAGGAACATGATGAATCTTGAGGTTAGAGATAGAAGTTTGATTAGTCTGGGTCACATTGACATAAGTAGGGAAGATGTGTTGAGTAGGCTAGAGATTATTAAGGTGGACAAATCTCCAGGACCGGATGGGATCTATCCCAGGTTGCTGACGGAGGCGAGAGAGGGAATGGCTGGGGGCCTTAGAGATATCTTTGTGGCATCTTTTAATGCAGGTGAAATGCCGAAGGACTGGAAGTTTGCTCATGTTGTCCCCCTGTACAAGAAGGGTAGTAGGGATATTCCGGGTAACTATAGACCAGTGAGCCTGACAGTGATGGAAAGGCTGCTGGAGAGGGTACTGAGGAATTGGATCTATTTATATTTCGCAAAGAATGGGCTTATCAATGATAGGCAACATGGTTTTGTGTTGGGGAGATTGTGCCTTATCAACTTAATGGAGTTCTTCAAGGAAGTGACCAAGTTGATAGATGAAGGAAGGGCTGTTGATGCCATATACATGGACTTTAGTAAGGTGTTTGATAAGGTTCCCCATTGTAGGCTAATAGAGAAAGTGAAGTCACATGGTGAGCAGGGTGTTCTAGCTAGGTGGATAAAGAACTCGTTGAATAACAGGAGACAGAGAGTAGTAATTGAAGGAAGTTTCTTGAAATGGAGAAAGGTGACCAGTGGTGTTCCACAGGAGTCAGTGTTGGGACCACTGTTGTTTGTAATATACATAAATGATCTAGAAGAGGGCACTGTTGGTATGATCAGCAAGTTTGCAGATGACATGAAGATTGGTGGAGTAGCAGAAAGCATAAGGGACTGTCAGACAATACAGGAGGATATAGATAGACTGGAGAGTTGGGCAGGAAAGTGGCAGATGGCTTTCAATCCAGATAAATATGAGGTGATGCATTTAGGCAAGACTAATTCTCGAGTGAATTATACAATGAAAGGAAGAGCCTTTGTGAAAAGTTGATGAGCAGAGAGATCTGGGAGTTCAGGTCCATTGTACCCTGAAGGTTGCTGCACAGGTGGATAGAGCAGTCGAGAAGGCAAATAGTATGCTTGCCTTCATTGGACATGGTATTGAGTATAAGAGCTGGCAAGACATGTTAAAATTGTACAAGACATTGGTTCGGCAGCATTTAGAGTTCTGGTCGCCACATTACCAAAAGGATTTGGACGCTTTGGAGAGGGTGCAGAGAAGGTTTACGAGGATGTTACCTGGTATGGAAGGTGCTAGCTATGAAGAGAGGTTGAATAGGTTTAGGTTTGTTTTCGTTAGAAAAAAGGAGATTGAGAGGGGGACCTGATTGAGGTTTACAAAATCATGAAGGGTATAGACAGGGTGGATAGAGACAAGCTTTTTCCCAGGGTGAAGGATTCAATAACGAGAGGTCATGCTTTCAAGGTGAGAGGTGGAAAGTTTAAGGGGGATACACGCGGCAAGTACTTCACACAGAGGGTGGTGGATATCTGGAACGCGTTGCCAGCAGAGGTAGTAGAGGCAGGCACGGTAGATTCATTTAAGGTGCATCTGGACAGATGCATGAGTAGGTGGGGAGCAGAGGGTTATAGATGCTTAGGAATTGACCGGCAGGTTTACACAGTACATTTGGATTGGTTCAGGCTTGGAGGACCGAAAGGCCTGTTCTTGGGCTGTAAATTTTCTTTGTTCTTTAAACTCCATCTACCACTCCTTGGTACATCTGATCCAGATCCCGTTGTAATCTGAGGTAACCTTCTTCACTGTCCACTACACCTCCAATTTTGATATCATCTGCCAACTTACTTACTGTACATCCCATGTTCACATTCTAATTATTTATATAAATGATGAAAAGCAGTGGACCCAACATTGATCCTTGTGCCATTCCATTGGTCACAGGCCTCCAGTCTGAAAAGCAAACCTCCACCAGCACCCTCTGTCTTCTACCTTCAAGCCAGTTCTAGATCCAAATGGCTTGTCCTCCCTGTATTCCATGAGATCTAGCCTTGATAATCAGTTTACCATGAGGAACCTTGTCGAACGCTTTACTGAAGTCCATCTAGATAACGTCCACCATTCTGCCTTCATCAATCATCTTTGTTACTTCTTCAAAAAGCTCAATCAAGTTAGTGAGACATGATTTCCCACACACAAAGACTATCCCAAATCCAAATATATGTCTATCCTGTCCCTCGGGATTCTCTCCATCAACTTGCCCACCACCGATGTTAGGCTCACCGCTCTGTAGTTCCCTGGCTTTTCCTTACCACGTTTCTTAAATAGTGGCACCACGTTAGCCAACCTCCAGTCTTCCGGCACCTCATGTGTGACTATCAATGATCCAAATATCTCAGCAAGGGGCCCAGCAATCACTTCCCTAGCTTCCCACAGAGTTCGAGGATATACCTGATTAGGTCCTGGGGATTTATCCACTTCTATGCATTTTAAGACATTCAGCACCCCCACTTCTGTAATATGGACATTTTTCAAAATGTCACCATTTATTTCCCCGCATTTTGAATCCTCCATTTCCTTCTCCACAGTAAACACTGATGCAAAATACTTCTTTAGTATCTTCCCCTCTCCTGCAGTTCCACACAGGGCTATCTTGCTGATGTTTTAGGGGTCCTAAAAGGATGACTAGGGTAGGTATCGGTCCAGTCAAGGATAGTAGTGGGAAGTTGTGTGTGGAGGCGGAGGAGATTGGAGAGACATTAAATCAGTACTTTTCATCAGTATTCACTCAGGAACAGGACACTGTTGCTGATGTGAATATGGAATCACAAATAATTAGAATGGATGCCCTGGAAATATGCAGGGAAGAGGTTTTGGGAATATTGGAAAGGATGAATATAGATAAGTCTCCTGGGCCTGATGGCATTTACCCCAGGATCCTATGGGAAGCTAGGGAGGAGATAGCAGAGCCATTGGCCTGGATTTTTATGTTGTCATTGTCAACGGGAATAGTACCAGAGGACTGGAGGATAGCGAATGTGGTCCCATTGTTCAAGAAAGGGAGTAGGGATAGCCCTAGTAACTATAGGCCAGTGAGTCTGACTTCAGTGGTGGGCAAAGTCTTAGAGAGAATGGTAAGGGATAAGATTTATGAACATCTGGGTAGGAATAACGTGATCAGGGATAGCCAGCATGGTTTTGTGAAGGGCAGGTCGTGCCTCACAAACCTTATTGAGTTCTTTGAGAAGGTGACTAAGGAAGTGGATGAGGGTAAAGCAGTAGATGTTGTGTATATGGATTTTAGTAAGGCGTTCGATAAGGTTCCCCATGGTAGGCTAATGCTAAAACTTCGGAGGTATGGCATTGAGGATACATTAGAGGTTTGGATTAGGAATTGGCTGGCTGGAAGGAGACAGAGGGTAGTAGTTGATGGATTATGTTCATCTTGGAGCGCAGTTACTAGCGGTGTACCACAAGGATCTGTTTTGGGACCATTGCTTTTTGTTATCTTTATAAATGATCTAGAGGAAGGACTTGAAAGCTGGGTAAGCAAGTTTGCGGATGACACGAAAGTCGGTGGAGTTGTGGATAGTGAGGAAGGAAGTGGTAGGTTACAGCGGGATATAGATAAGTTGCAGAGCTGGGCGGAAATGTGGCAAATGGAATTCAATGTAGCTAAGTGCGAAGTCGTTCACTTTGGTAGGAATAACAAGATGATGGATTACTGGGCTAATGGTAGGCTACTTGGTAGTGTGGATGAGCAGAGGGATCTTGGTGTCTATGTACACAGATCTCTGAAAGTTGCCACCCAGGTAAATAGTGCTGTGAGGAAGGCATATGGTGTACTGGGCTTTATTGGCAGAGGAATTGAGTTCCGGAGTCCTGAGGTCATGTTGCAGTTGTATAAGACTCTGGTGAGGCCTCATCTGGAGTATTGTGTGCAGTTTTGGTCGCCATACTATAGGAAGGATGTGGAAGCTTTAGAACGAGTGCAGAGGAGGTTTACCAGGATGTTGCCTGGAATGGTAGGAAGATCGTATGAGGAAAGGCTGAGGCACTTGGGGCTGTTCTCATTGGAGAAGAGAAGGTTTAGGGGAGATCTGATAGAAGTGTATAAGATGATTAGGGGTTTAGATAGGGTAGATACTAAGAACCTTTTACCGCTAATGGAGTCAGGTGTTACTAGGGGACATAGCTTTAAATTAAGGGGTGGTAGGTATAGGACAGATGTTAGGGGTAGATTCTTCACACAGCGGGTTGTGAGTTCATGGAATGCCCTGCCCGTATCAGTGGTGAACTCTCCTTCTTTATGTTCATTTAAGCGGGCATTGGATAGGCATTTGGAAGTTATTGGGCTAGTATAGGTTAGGTAGGACTCGGTCGGCGCAACATCGAGGGCCGAAGGGCCTGTACTGCGCTGTATCCTTCTATGTTCTATGTTCTATGTTCTATTCTCTCCTTAGTTACCCTTTTGGCCTTAATGTATTTATAAAATCCTTTGGATTCTCCATAACCCTATTTGCTAATGCTATCTCATGTCCCCTTTTTGCCTTCCTGATTTCCCTCTTAAGTATACTCCTACTGCTTTTATACTCCAAAAATTCACTCAATCTCTGCTGTCTATACCTGATGTATGCTTCCTTCTTTTCTTAACCAAACCCTCAATTTCTCTCATCATCCAGCATTCCTTGCACACCCCCAGTCTTGCCTTTCACCATAACGGGAACATACTCTCTCTGGGCTCTCATTATCTCATTTCTGAAAACTTCCCATTTTCCAGCCATCCCTTTACCTGAGAGCATCAGCCTACAATCAGCTTTTGAAAGTTCTTGCCTAATACCGTCAAAATTGACCTCCTCCAATTTAAAACTTCAGCTTTTCGATCTGGTCTATCCTTTTCCATCACTATTTTAAAACTAATAGAATTATGGTGGCTGGCCCCAAAGTGCTCCCCCACTGACACCTCAGTCACCTGCCCTGCCTTATTTCCCCAAGAGTAGTTCAAGCTTTATACCTTCTCTAATTGGTACATCCACATACTTAATCAGAAAATTTTCTTGTATACACTTAACAAATTCCTCTCCATTCATACCCTTAATATTATGGCAATCCCAATCTATGTTTGGAAAGTTAAAATCCCCAACATTGCCACCCTGTTATTTTTACGGATAACAGCTCTCCTTACAAATTTGTTCCTCAGTTTCCCACTGACTATGGGGGGGCGGGGGTGATCTTTTGTACAGTCCCCATAAGGTAATTGTCCCTTTCTTATTTCTCGGTTCCACCCAAATAACGTCCGTGGATGTGTTCTCAGGATATCCTCCCTAAGTACAGTTGTCATTTTATCCCAAATCAAATACACCACTCCTCCTCATCTCTTGCCCCATTTCTATCCCTGCTGTAGCACTTGTATCCTGGAACATTAAGCTGCCAGTCCTGCCCATCCCGGATCTGCATCTCTCTAATTGCTATGATATCCCTGTACCATGTTCCTAACCATGCCCCGAAATCATCTGCCTTCCCTTTTAGGCCTCTTGCATTGAAATAAATGCAATTTAATTCACCTCATTCGCTGCTTTATTCCTGCCTGCCCTGTGTTTGTTTGACTTGCTCATTTTCCCAACTGTACCAGTCTCAGACTGATCTCTTTCCTCACTATCTCGCTCTGGGTAATCCTCTCAAGCAGCTCCAGCAAATCTCCCTGACAGTATATTAGTCCCCTTCTAACTCAGGTGCAATCCGTCCTTCTTGTGCAGGTGACTCCTACCCCAGGAGAGAATCCAACGATCCAAACATGTGAACCGTTTTCCCCTCCACCAGCTTCTCAGCAACGATTTATCTGCTCTATCCTCCTGTTCTTACCCTCCCTAGCTTGCAGTGCCATGAGTAATCCAGATATTAGTACTGATTTTAAAATTTGGTTCTTAAAGCTTGGTAAAAAATTGCCTCTTTGAATTGGCTACAGTGATTAAAGTTAATTGAGGAATTAAAATTAAGTCAAAAGATATCATTTATTTGCTCTTTCCTCAGATTAATGTACTATTTCTGTTGTGCTTGGATTAAGGAAAGCGGTCTGAGTGAATTTTCATTTTTGAAACATTATGTTTAAATTACAATGTTTGGAATTTCATTTTCTGGCCAGAGTGAACTTCCAAATGCTGTTTTAATATATGAGTGAATCTTTAACTCTGATGATTTACATCATAAAAGTACTTTGTTAAAGTATCCAAGTAATAGAGAAATTAGAATTTTGGAAATGTAATTCTCCGAACAAAATGTTTGATCGTCTGTTCTAAAATCTTGAGAAAACTGATATTGAGGAATTTTATAAAAGGAGAATGTAAAAACAAGGAGGTAGGCTTTACCTTTGTTAGTTATAACACACTTATTTCTGTACAGGAGGAAGATATAATTACGTCCAGGAGTTTTCACCCCACCTCTTTTAAACCAGCAATAAGCCATTATGAATGAACTCTTTCTGCTTGAAACGGAATGGATAGATGCTGTTTTGTTTTTCAGAGAATTGAAGATACTAAAGGCTTTCACCAATGGATACGAATTTCTGAACCTGTCTACAGACTTGCAATGTCACAACACAGTGATGGATTAGGCATCCTCAACCCATCAAGCCATTCATTAGCAACATAACTCCGCATTAGAGAACTACTGTGAAAACATTCAATGTATTGAGTATCAGAAATTTTGAAACCACTAAGCCTGGTTACACTTAGGTACTGTGATAAAAAAATTATATTAAGACCCACATGGCCTGACATTTTAAAACATTTTAAAGGGAATAGTTACCAGAAAACTTAAAATGATTAAGTGAATACACACAGTCTGTGGTTTCAGTGCATAAAAATAGTTAGTACTACTTTGACGGACAAATTTACATCGACAAATATCAAATATTTAAAATGAATTATCAAGTAGCTTTAAAAACAAAAGGTGTCATCTTGGAGGAAGAACAAACAAAATGTGTTCATGCCTGAATCAAACAAAAATGTTTAACATCTGTTTTTAGATATTATAAGAATATGTTCCATAGACTATAAATCTCTCCAGAGCTCTGGAATTAGTTAGGTAGTTATAGTTAAATTGCAAAATTGGATGAGATGAAGTAAATAAGGGTGGAGACTGATGGTAGAAGACAAATAAAATTAGAATAATGGGTTGAAGTGGCAATTGAGGTTAAAATGCATTTTAGTGAAAGGGAAGTTTAGGTGAGAGTACTAAACTGATAGCTTTATCTTGGTAACGTTTGTATCCTTGTTTTCCTTTTAAGAAAACTGAACTTGACGATTGAGCCATTACCTGAGGCATTTGGACCATACATGGAGAGATAAGTAAAACCTCAACGATATTTTGATAAGATAATACAAGAGTCATGATCTCGGGAGACTAATGTAAGTGTGCAAAAGCAATTATTGCTTCCAGGGTAAGAAACACACGGCTTTTAAAGAAATGCACTGAAGAGCCAACCTGAGATGTGTACACCTACTTGACGAAAGGGTTAGTGTGGCCTTGAAGAGCACAAAAACATAGTTTAAATGATAAGGCACTGACACATAATCCATAGGGAAACTGACTTTAAAACAGTGGAAGTTGTATTAGTGAAAGGGGTTTAAAAAGAATTACAATCAAATTTTTTTTTAAAAAAGAGCAATTGGCTATTACGTCAAAATGTTACAGAAATGAAAGAATGTTGATTCTGGAAGGAGCGATATTGGCTGAGTATAAGGGCCCAAGAATGATATACACATACTTCATCTTGAGCAGTTGCATAATGCATGTGCTCCAGTGTTTAAACAAATAGCTGAAATTGTAATGTGTTAGGACAGTGTATATGAAGGAATGCCAAGTTAAGACTTGGTGGTGTCAGAGCCTGTAGTAAGGGAACCCTGGGGAAGATAAAAGGTGGTAAGTATAAGCTGAAGATAAAGCCTGATGAACACACTGTAATTTGTTAGAGCTATATTGTTTGATACAGTGTACACTGCAGCTCAGATGGGGTGCTAGCATATAAAGGTAGTTACTGCTCAATGATAGTCATTCATAAAATTAGCAAAGGAAAAGTGTTGAAGAAGTATTTTCAAGGCAGATGCAGATGAAGAGGTCTGGGGAAATTTTGAGTCCATATGGTGTTATTTTGCTGTTATTGAGTGAGGTGATCTGTGGTTAGGGAACTGCAAAAAACAAATTAAGGAGCATGAGTCTGAATTTGAATAAAGTGAATTCTAGAACAAATAGATTATCTGAAAAAAATGTAGACAATTTGAGCAGACCATTACAATCAAAGGATTAAGGGAAGAATGACAGGAGAAAAAGTTATGAAACAAGGGGTGAGAGAAAGGTTATATCCTGGGGAGACCAGACATCATCGATGCGATTGTGTAACATGGACAAGCAAGGTGTCTGAACCCATCACTCTGATGGGACATTTTGGAGGTGAAAAATAAATTCTGAGCAGTATCAGACAGCCACATCCTGTGGTGATGTAATTTTCTGTTCTTTTTCTCAGGGGGTGGGAAAAGGGATCCAAATCAGGAAATGATGCCACCAATGAAAATGAAATCACCAACCCAAGGAAACCGAAACACAGAAATAGAAAGCGGGCTATGCCACCAGTGCTTCATCCGGAGGCTCACTGTTGTTACCTGGTATGGTGAGGAAATGTCTGAAAATGAACTTTCCAGCTCAGCGAGCAAATCTACAACCTCAACCTGAGCTACAAATCTTCTCAAAACCCTGGAATAATACTTTTAAATCAAGAAGAGATATTGTATGATAAAGCATGAGATTGTACCCATTCTGCTCAACATTTCGGGTATCCAGGTGCTAGAATGTTGTCCAGATTGGTTAACATATTATACATTCTTTTTAACCAATGTAGTCATGCATTCAGCTGCGGATGCCAAAGCAGCCACTAAATTCAGAGAATACATACTTTCACTCGACGCAAGGACGATATTGAATGATATTTTGACGGGTCAATGCTGGGTCTTCTGTGATTAATTGACTAATCATACAGGGTATGAATGAGCCTGTGCAATGGTTGAGACAAACTATGAAAGAATTGAGAGAGGGGGCTGAGGAAGCTGGGATAGAACAAGCAGGGCTAGGTAAAAAGACAAAGGTACAGATAAATGGGTAGCTGTAATGGAGGCACGTGCTAAGACAATCAATCACTTGATGGACAGAGTACAAGAGGATCGCACATGTGGATTTTGGATAGTAGGCTAGGTATGACGACACAACCTTAGCCTAATCCAAAGGGGGCACTAGGTAACTGATTAGATTGGTGATACAGAGCTGGTGCAGCTAATCTAATCAAACAGGATACTAGATCACTAAGTTCTAATGAGTTTATAAATGAGGACTTAATAGCACAAAAGGGCGTATATCAGAAATCACCCATGCCCCCACCTCCGACAGATCACTCAATCAGTACAAAAAGGAAACAAGTATTGTGTGTGAACCATTAAATATCTTAGATTACATTGACTCATGACACACCCCAATTCTCGGCCAAGCTCGATTTGAGGTACACCGAACAGTGAGAACTGGAAATACTACCTGCTCCACAATGATCTCATTTAAGTGAACAGGTTTTGGGGAGTTCAGCACAGGATGGGTCAGCTAGTCAAACTTCACCAGCAGTCACAAAAAAACTAGATATTCATGAAGAGGAGATAGACACAGGAGCATCAGTATTAGTTACAGACTGAGACCTACCACTCATGAAATATAACATTTGGATACAAAGAAAACAGAAGCATATAAAAGTCAGACTCAACTGGATTAATGATTCCAATGCATTTTTGGGTACGTAAAAATTCAGAGGGCACGGTATTGGGAATAGATGTACTGGTTGAGATGAGAGCATTAATAGACACCAAAGAGAAATGAATAATGTGGACAACTAATGGGCAAAAATATAAGTTAGGAGGCAGTCATAGTGTAGTTAGGAATATTGCAACAATACGGAATACTGCCACCTTTTGAACAGGATCTGTCAGTTGATAGGAAATTTGGGTCAATTTGCTCCGCAATCCGAAATATTTGGGCTAAGGTTAAACATAATTACGGGTTGATAGATACTAAACCCATTAATATACCCGGCCTGTGTCTTAAACCACACAAGCAGTATCTTATCAAACTTGAAGCTGCAAAGGCAATTGAAGAAATCATAGAGGTGCTTGTGCTTTGTGGGGTCCTAAGACCACTGTACCCACTACTAATTCACCGATGTGGCCAGTTAAGAAGCCAGCTGGGTCATAGCAGTGAATACTGGACAATAAATTGACAGCAAAATTTGGTTTAAGTGTTTTTGGTTGGCTGAAAATATTTGCAACATGTAGTATTCACAAGAAAAACAACATTAGCTTAGTAGACCCAAGGTAAACGAACTGAGAGAGAATATACTGCTGCAATTGTTTACGTATAAGACATCGATTAAAAACAATTCACACTGCAATTAGTGAACCTCTCTTGAATTATTTAATCAATCTCTTACAAAATTACAACATAATAGGAGGTTTAAGTCAATATCTGTCAAATAATCATTCATATCAATTCTAAATTAATGTTAGGTTCACCTAAATATGAAAAAACAGACATCCAAGGATAAAGATAGGGGTGCCCAAAAAATATGGTAAGAAAGAAACTGCTCACAAATTGTTAGCTAAAGAATTCTAACATTAGGTGTAACCACATAGCTTTGTTGGAACTGATATTATAACAGTTAGTAAAAATCAATATTCTTTTGTATTTCCTAGAATGAAATTAAAAGGACTTTAAGTGATAGGCTCATATCCAATTAACTGGCAGTTAGCACGGTGCAGCTGGCAAATGCTTGGGCAGGAATGTACTTGAATACAGGGTCCATTGTGAAAAGCCCCAAGAAGGGAGATAAGAGTCTGGGAAACATCATGAGACCATGGAGGACCAGGGGTTGACCACAAGCCTGTCCATCTCTATCCGTGTAGTCGTATGATTTAGCTTCCTTGGACATGTGTGTAATTAATTAATAATATGATTGGTTTGGTTTGTAAATGTTAAGGGCAAGATGAAAAAAAATCTAAAAATGTATATTTTCCTCTAGTGAGCGGCACGGTGGCGCAGTGATGACCACTGCTGCCTCACAGCGCCAGAGACCCAGGTTCAATTCCCAACTCAGGCGACTGACTGTGTGGAGTTTGCACGTTCTCCCCGTGTCTGCGTGGGTTTCCTCCGGGTGCTCCGGTTTCCTCCCACAGTCCAAAGATGTGCAGGTCAGGTGAATTGGCGGTGCTAAATTGCCCGTAGTGTTAGGTAAAGGGGTAAATGTAGGGGAATGGGTGGGTTGCGCTTCGGCGGGTCGGTGTGGACTTGTTGGGCCGAAGGGCCTGTTTCCACACTGTAAGTAACCTAAAAAAAAATCTAATCTCTGTTCGGTGAAGACCTCTCTGGATTTTCAGAGGATTTCTTCGCATCTGTGTAATTTCAATAAACTCTGTTGCTGGAAGTGAACTCCTGGGTGTTGAGTGAATCATTTGGTCATTCCACCCCAACACACTCTGCAACTATGCCATCCATTATTTGCCATAATGAATCAAGGTCTGTCATTGATCTCCAAACTGCACTTCAGTGGCATTTGAAAGACTCATTATTATATAGTATTATACTCCTTTGTTTGTATGTTTGAATCTTTCAGGAAATTAATCTTGCCAAGAAACTGATGAAGTAGTGCTAACAAGCAATCATAAAAACCTATGATTGCTAACAAGCAATCATAAAAAAGCTATGAATAAAAACCTCCTACTCCATTCCCTTGCAGACGGCTGGTTACTTTCTGCATTGCTCACAGCAGTTTTCTGAATTGAACTCTGTTCTGAATCCTACCACCAGGGATATATTTCCCTCCCCTCCCCTATCAGCGTTCCGCAAAGACCACTCCCTTCGTGACTCCCTCGTCAGGTCCCCACCCCCCACCAACCCAACCTCCACTCCCGGGACCTTCCCCTGCAACCACAGGAAATGTAAAACTTGCGCCCACACCTCCTCCCTTACTTCTCTCCAAGGCCCCAAGGGATCCTTCCATATCCGCCACAAATTCACCTGCACCTCCACACACATCATCTATTGCATCCGCTGCACCCGATGTGGTCTCCTCTATATTGGGGAGACAGTCCGCCTACTTGCGGAACACTTCAGGGAACACCTCTGGGACGACTGGACCAACCAACCCAACCACCCTGTGGCTCAACACTTTAACTCTCCCTCCCACTCCACCGAGGACATGCAGGTCCTTGGACTCCTCCATCGGCAGAACATAACAACACGACGGTTGGAGGAAGAACGCCTCATCTTCCGCCTGGGAACCCTCCAACCACAAGGAATGAACTCAGATTTCTCCAGTTTCCTCATTTCCCCTCCCCACACCTTGTCTCAGTCAGTTCCCTCAACTCAGCACCACCCTCCTAACCTGCAATCCTCTTCCTGACCTCTCCGCCCCCACCCCACTCCGGCCTATCACCCTCACCTTGACCTCCTTCCACCTATCACATCTCCATCACCCCTCCCCCAAGTCCCTCCTCCCTACCTTTTATCTTAGCCTGCCTGGCACACTCTCCTCATTCCTGATGAAGGGCTCTGGCCCGAAACGTCGAATTTCCTGTTCCTTGGATGCTGCCTGACCTGCTGTGCTTTAACCAGCAACACATTTTCAGCTCTGATCTCCAGCATCTGCAGACCTCACTTTTTACTCTGAATCCTAAAACTTGTGCTTGTGACTGGGCCTGATTGCCTGATTTGAAATGGGTACGATCAGTCAGTATTTGGAACAAGAGGATAAAAGTGACAGGAGACAGCAGGGAAAGCTTAGAGATGGTGAGCATTGTGTCAGAGGACTGAACAGTTCTGGAAGCAACTCTTTGGCTCAAATCCACCGAAGAGCAAAGCGATCAGCCTGCCTCAACATCTGTTATGCAGTGCCACTCAGAGCATAACATAGTGTGGTTAGAGTGAATCATGGAATCCTTACAGTATGGAAACAGGCATTTGGCCCACCAACCTTCCAAAAAGCATCCCACCCAATCCCTGCATTTCCCATGGCTAATCCACCTAACCTACAAAGCCCTGTACACTATGGGGCAATTTATCATGGCCAATCTACCTGACCTGTGTAACTATGGACTCTGAGAGCACCCAGAAGAAGCCCATGTAGACGCAAGGAGAATGTGCAAACACCACACAGACAATCACACAAGGCTGGAATTGAACCCAGGACCCTAGTGCTGCGAAGCAGCACTGCTAGCCATTGAGCCATCCTAACCATTTTATTCCAAATAATTACAGCAGCCAAATGTTTACACATATTTCCCAACTTCATTTTAGTAATTGAAATTTCCACCTGCAATAATTATTGCCTAAAGGATACCATACTGGCAGATCTGTCTACCAACGCAGCGATGTTTCTTAGTCTCTCCCACTCAATGCTGTCTGGAATCCTGTTTTGGTCACCATCTAAAGGGGAATTTCAAATCACAAGATGTTATTGTTGCCCCTTTATGATGTTGGGTCAAAAGATAAATAATTTCCAGAACTGGCACTAAGCTTAAGGAAGTCTTAATGCCAATAACAAAATATAAATGAGTAAAAAAAACCTGTTTACAAAATTTTGAAATATTCTTGTCTTAACATGACTTTGACCTTTACATGATTTTCCACATAAAGGTACTTTCAACTTGCAGCCCAAACCACCCATTTCATGTAATTTAAATCTGGTATCCTACACACCAGATATTCAAGGAATGATGTGTCATACATACACTGTCACAAAGGAATATGTAAATAATGGGCCTAGTCATTTGAGATGGGAATTTCACTTCTGCTAGTTCCACAAGACAATCCGTAAGACCTAGGAACAGAAATAGACCATTCAGCCCATTGAGTCTGCTGTGCCATTCTGAGATCATGGCTGATCTGATAAACTTCAACTCCATTTTCCTGTATTTTCCCCAAAACCTTTGTTTCCCTTACTGATTAAAAATATGCTTATCCGAGTCATCAATTTTCTAAATGACTCAACCTCCACTGCCTTCTGTGCTAAAGACTTGCACAGATTCACAACCCTCTGAGAGAAAAATTCCTCCTCATCTCTGCCTTAAATGTGCAACCCCTTACACTATGATTATTCTCCTTGGTCTTAGACTCTCTCAAATGTGATTTGGATCAGAGTGGTGTTGGAAAAGCACAGCAGGTCAGGCAGCATCCGAGGAGCAGGAACATCAACGTTTTGGGCAAAAGCCCAGCATAAGGGAAACAACCTTTCCACATTTACCCTGTCTACTCCCCTAAACATGTTTCAATAAAGTCGCCTCTCATTCTTCAAAATTCCAATCACTACATTCTCAATCTATTCAATCTCTCCTCATAAGACAGTCCCTCCACACCTGGTATCAGCTTCTTAAGTCTTGTCTAGACTGCGTCCAATAACATTATGTCTTTCCTTCGATAAGGGATCGAAAATTGCTGTTAGTTTTTGTATTGTGGTCTGACAAGTACCTTGCATAGTTTTCACAAAACATTCCTAATTTTATACTCTGTTCCTTTTGAAATAAGGCCAACATTCCATTTGCATTGCCATTACTGCTGAATTCGAGTGCTAGGTTTTTTTTAGTAGTTCAAAGTGACCACATCGCTTTGTTCTGTAGCTTTCTGCAGTCTTTCTCCATTTCAATGATATCCATCTCTTGTATTCTTCCTGCTACAGTGCAAAACTTCACATTACATTCCATCTGCCAAGTTTTTGCCCACTTGTTTAACCTGTTCATATCCCTCCGCAAATTCTTTGTGTCATCCTCACCGCATATCTTCCCATCTATTTTTATGTCATCCACAAACCTGGCTAATGTACTTCCACTTTCCTCATCCAAGTTACTAATATATATTTTCAGCAATTGTGACCATTAATCCCTATGGCCCATCACTAATGAGCAGGTTACCAATTTGAAAATGCACTCCTCATCCCAACTCCTTGTCTTCTATGAGTTGGCGAATCCTCTATCCCTGTTAATATACTACTTTAAACATCATGATGTCTTATCTGATACTTTAGCAAGCACCTTATGAAAATCTAAGTATATTAGATCGACTACTTCCCCTTTATCTATCCTGCTTGTTACCACCTCAAAAATTCTAGTAAAGTCTCATCAGGCATTATTTTCCCTTCACGAAACCATGCTGACTCTGATTAATCATTTTATCTATTGCTAAATGCTCTGCTATTGCATCTTTTATGATAGTCTCAAACATTTTCTCATTAAATATTAAGCTAACTGGCCTTTAGTTGCCTTTTTTTAACTCCTGCCTTCTAAATTAAGGTTACATTGGCAGTTTTCCAGTTCTCTGGGACTTTTCCAGAATCTAAGAATTCCTGGAAGACTGCTAACAATATATCCAACATCTGTGCAGCTAATTTCTTTGATATCCTAGGATGCAACCCATTCATCCCTCAGATGCCATGCTGCATTATCAGGTATTCTGTAGTTCAGATGCTATTGTAATCACCCAAATGAGAAATAGAATAGGTCATTTGAGCCATTCCTGATGAAGGGCCTTCGCCCGAAACATCGATTTTCCTGCTCCTCGGATGCTGCCTGGCCTGCTGTGCTTTTCCAGCATAGCTCTGATCTAAACATTTGAGCTAGTTAGCCCACTGTATCATTTTGTTAGCCAAATACTTCTTTTGTTTTCTCATTCTAGTCCCTGACCAATGCTTATTGTAAATCCATACACCTCATTTTTAAATATCTCAGTTGACTCTATTTCAATTGCCTTATGGGGCATTTTTTGTATGAAGCATCTTCTTTGGGTTTGCTTTCAACTTACTGATTTAGGTTTGTGTGGTTTGATTCCCTCATTCTACATTCTGCACCAATAGGGAAACCTGCTCCCCAATTAGATAGGTAAGTTTCTTTCAGTATTTTAAATACCTCAGGGTAGCGAATGTTGTGCCCTTATTCAAGAAGGGCTGCAAAGTAGAACTTGGGAAAGAGTAAAGTCTGAACTTACTATATCACGTACCTACCCCCTAAAATATATAACTCATACTTTACCACTGCTTCCCCTCATAAACATGGATTTTTTTTTTCCCTGGGCATGTGATGATTGTATCTGCTTGAGTCTAGAGCCAGTGAGGTTTGACACTTCCTCCAGCACAATGACAGAGCAGAATTTAACTCAGTACAGAACTGTCATTGAAGCTGCAACCTTTCTAATTTTTTATGGCTCTCAACCACCATACACTAACATTGTTTCTGTTCAAAAGACATAAGTAAGTGGGAGAGTTGTATAGCTTGGAAATGTTACCGAGGGAAAAACAGCTGAGGGAGGGGAAATTTACTGGGTTCCTGTTTCTAAAGATTGGTCTCATCTGTGGTAAATAACTTGATTTCAACCTTTTGCTGTGGTGTTGGCTATGTCTTTACTCATTTGAATAAAAGCAGAAAATGCTGGAAAAACTCAACAAGTCTGGCAACATCTGTGTTAAGTGTGTCAAGTTGGGTCAAGAGATGTTTCAATCTGATGTAAGGACTGCGCCTGTCCTGAAATATTGACTGTTTCTCTCTCCACAGGTGCTGGCAGACCTGCCAAGTTTCTCCAGAATCTTCAACGCATGTTCCATTCATATTGTGTGTTTTTCACAGTGATCAAGTGAGAGATAGAGTGAGCTTTTATCCCTGGCAGTCCACAGATGTATATTTATTCTAATTATTGATAGTTTGTCTCATCTTGGCTCATTGTAGATCTTGAGGGCCAGAGAGTACGAGTTGTTTGGAGATGTAGTGGGCACAGTGCTTTATCATGGCAAAACATTCCAATCTGTCTTATGAAAAGTACCCAGTCACTGAACAAGAGTCTCAGAGCAGTGTTTGGGAAAGACAACAAGGGAAAAGATGTCAAAGTAGAATTTGGGAGTCCTCTGAGCAACGACAACAAATTTATCCATTCAATATCACAAATTTAATGTAACAAAAATATATAAAGCACTTCATAGGAGCATCAAGCAACAAAGTATGACATTGAACATTTTTAAATTAATTCACAGGATATGAATGTCACTGATTAGGCCATCATTTATTTCCGATCCTAACTGCCTGGAAAGCAATTAAGAGTCAAATATATTACTGTGGGTTTAGATCATAAATAGGCCAGACCAGGTAAGGAAGACAGATTTTCTTCCCTAAAGTCATGAGCGAACCAGACCGCTACACTTGAGGAGATATTAGATCAGATGACCTAATGCTTGGTCAAAGAAGTAGGGAGTGCCTTGAAGGAGGAAAGCGAGATAGAGAGGGAGCGAAGCAGACTGCTGGAGAAAGGATACATGCGAAATCTGCCATCAGTGATCCAGTGAAAAAGGGATGATACATGAATCAAGGTCAGTAGAACAAAGGACCAAAGTTGGAGGAAGTTGCAAAGACAGAATAGAACAAGGCCACTTAAGAAATCAAGAATTTGAAATGATTGCATTAGGAAATGGTGGAAGATGATAAAGCTAGATTGAGACAGAGTGGAACCGAATAGATAATGGTCTGGTTTGGTGTGATCAGCTTTTAGCTTTATGATAAGTTGGGGTACTGCTTGTTTCAGGAGAAAGTGAGGACTGCAGATGCTGGAGATTAGGAATCCTGAAGAAGGGTTCACGCCCGAAACATCGATTCTCCTGCTCCTTGGATGCTGTCTGACCTGCTACGCTTTTCCAGCAACACAGTTTCAGCTCAGTGCTGCTTGTTTCGTCAATATAGACATAGTATTGAGAAAACATTAACTTATTTTCACCAAGTTCTTAGACTGACTTGGTATCTTTGCTAAATTGCTTTTTTTAAATTAAACATGCTAAAATCACAATGTAAATTTGAAATGTATAATTGGATGTCAAAATAGTGTCATTAAAATGTGTAATACTTTAATCTAAAATGTTACTATTTAGAGAAAACAAAATATTCAAATAAACTGGGTAAGCAATCCTATTTTTAGATGTGGTTCAACACAGAGGATACAGGAAAATTAATGCATCTAGTATAAGGAGAGTTGCTTAGTTGTGTTGTAATTTGCAGTTATCGTGGTTACAGCGGTTTACAGCATCTGAAAGCAATTCTGGGAAATGTCAAAAAGGAGGGAATGATAAATATTGGAATGGTGACTTAATTATAAATAGTACAATTACAATAAACTGACTATTCTGTTCTAGAGTTAGGTGAAACTGGCAGGAAAGATCCGTTCCATCCCCAATGGGGCCCATCTGTTCCTTTATGGGTCAACAGCTGTCCATGCAATGCAATCTGTTCCTGTGGCAATGTGACTCGCCCAACACAGTTGGCTTTGCAGTAGAATGACCTTGTTGTTGGCTGTTTCCAGGACTTCAATGTCTATGTTGTGGTCCTGTCAATAGAACATGAAGAGGCAGAGCCTCATAGAAGTACTCTGGAAGATATACATGTACACGTTGGTTCATCAATAAGTTTCTTTTGTGCCTTTGTGTGAGCTTGAAGATGTCAGAAGTTGAAAAGATTTCAGCCTGCCTGGAAAAGCAGAAAAAGTCATTCCTTAAGGTCTTCTTGTACTGCAGTATGTTGAAGAAGATGGTGAATAGATTTGTGATCTCCCTATTTGACACTAATAGAGATGCAGAAGTAACTAAAAAAAGTCACTGTTGTGCTTGACTTGCCCATACTGATTTACATGAAACTGTTTCACAGCGATCCTGACCATTTTCATTGTCAAAGAAACCATCAGCCCAGGTGATGTCCTGTTTATCATATCTACCATTACTATGTTTTGCCCATCAGCTGAAGTGGTGAGCCAGCGTGTGGCACTTGGAACCAACAGTGACAGTTGGTGTACATGAAGGCCAGTGACTCCAGTCCATCTTACAAACAGAGTGCATTTTACTACAGGTATAAAAATACTACAACTATTCGAGCACCCTTATGCCCCTGCTAACTGAGAAAGAATTAAGAAGGGTGCCTCTACACAACCAGAAATTGTGCTTCCATTTTATGAAGTTTCCCTATGAAGCAGTAGTCCCTTCCATATACTCTCTTCCACACCTCCACCTGACAGAAGTTATAAAAGTTTGTATACACATCTGAATAGATTCAAGAACAGCTTCCGCCTTGCTCTTAGTAGACTTATGAATGGTTCTCTCAAATTTTAAATTTAATGGAGGCTGGTACAATTACAAAATTTAAAAGGTATGGGTAAATGCATAGTAAGGGTTTAGAAGGATATGGGCCAAATGGTGGCAACGGGACTAGATTCATTTAGGATATCTGATCAGCATGGATGCTTTGGACCAAAAAGTCTGTTTCCATGCTGTACAGCTCTATGATTCTATGACTATTATGTAGACCTTGGTTTCTGTGCTGAAAATGTGTTGCTGGTTAAAGCACAGCAGGTTAGGCAGCATTCAAGGAATAGGAAATTCGACGTTTCGGGCATAAGCCCTTCATCAGGAATGAGGAGAGTGTGCCAAGCAGGCTAAGATAAAAGGTAGGGAGGAGGGACTTGGGGGAGGGGCGATGGAGATGTGATAGGTGGAAGGAGGTCAAGGTGAGGGTGATAGGCCGGAGTGGGGTGGGGGCGGAGAGGTCAGGAAGAGGATTGCAGGTTAGGAGGGCGGTGCTGAGTTCGAGGGAACTGACTGAGACAAGGTGGGGGGAGGGGAAATGAGGAAACTGGAGAAATCTGAGTTCATTCCTTGTGGTTGGAGGGTTCTCAGGCGGAAGATGAGGCACTCCTCCTCCAGCCGTCGTGTTGTTATGTTCTGCCGGTGGAGGAGTCCAAGGACCTGCATGTCCTCGGTGGAGTGGGAGGGAGAGTTAAAGTGTTGAGCCACGGGGTGGTTGGGTTGGTTGGTCCGGGTGTCCCAGAGGTGTTCTCTGAAGCGTTCCGCAAGTAAGCGGCCCGTCTCCCCAATATAGAGGAGGCCACATCGGGTGCAGCGGATGCAATAGATGATGTGTGTGGAGGTACAGGTGAACTTGTGGCGGATATGGAAGGATCCCTTGGGGCCTTGGAGGGAAGTGAGGGAGGAGGTGTGGGTGCAAGTTTTACATTTCCTGCGGTTGGACTCCTCCACCGAGGACATGCAGGTCCTTGGACTCCTCCACCAACTGTAGGAAATGTAAAACTTGCACCCACACCTCCTCCCTCACTTCCCTCCAAGGCCCCAAGGGATCCTTCCATATCCGCCACAAGTTCACCTGTACCTCCACACACATCATCTATTGCATCCGCTGCACCCGATGTGGCCTCCTCTATATTGGGGAGACGGGCCGCTTACTTGTGGAACGCTTCAGAGAACACCTCTGGGACACCCGGACCAACCAACCCAACCACCCCGTGGCTCAACACTTTAACTCTCCCTCCCACTCCACCGAGGACATGCAGGTCCTTGGACTCTTCCACCTCCACCCTTGGTTTCTGTGCACCTTGTATTCTTGTATTCTTCTGTGCATATTATATTCTTCGCTCTGTTCTATTACCTAATGCACTTTATATGGTATGACCTGCCTGTAGTGAATGCAAAACAAAACTTTTCAATGTACCTAGGTACATGTGACAATACTAAATCAAATCAGTATACATCCAGGGAAAACTGAACACGTCAGCAGATGTACTCTTTGGAAATATCTTTGGGCAGTTTTACTAGGCATGATATTTGGTTAAAGTGAGGTCTGCAGATGCTGGAGATCAGAGCTGAAAATGTGTTTCTAGAAAAGTGCAGCAGGTCAGGCAGCATCCAAGGAACAGGAGTTTCGACGTTTCGGGCATAAGCCTAAAGAAGGGCTTATGCCCGAAATGTCGAATCGATTCTTGAAGAAGGGCTTATGCCTGAAACGTCGAATCTCCTGTTCTTTGGATGCTGCCTGACCTGCTGCGCTTTTCCAGCAACGATATTGCTGTTGTTCATTAAACTGCGTTAAATTGTTGTAGAAGCAGGCAGAAAGAGGAAACAGCGATAGTCAGTATCACCTAGAAAGTGAGCAAAAGAGGCACCCAAGAAATGAAGAAAGCAGAACCTATAAAGTAGTATTCTCAGGATTACTCCCGGTGCTGATTGCTCATAAGATCTGAAATAGGAGAATGATTAGGATGAAGGGATGTCTGGAGGGATGGTCTAGGAGGGAGTGATTTAGATTCCTGAGTAACTCTGTACTGGATGGACAGATTGCACTCCAGCAGGATTGGGGCCAATATCTTCACGGGGCATTCACTAGAACTGTAGGGGATGGTGTAATCGAGAATGGCAGGAGGCTGGAACTCTGATTTTTTACATTTCATGCATATGTTCAAATAAACATCTGTCAGGTGTCACCTCACTATGCTCGCAATCTACCATCCTATCTCACCACTCTTGAATGTGTTTTTGTCTCCTAAATCTGCACACATCTTTCCCAGAACTCCATGTTTGAATTTCTCTAATTAGGTTTATGTATTCCACTGTCAAAAATGCTGAAGCAACTTCTTTTAAAACCACAAACTGCAATTTGTATGATTTTAATATATTGTTGCTTTTCTCAATATATTGTTTGACATAGTTAACTACATCAACTCCTCCAATGCCTTTCCACCATCATCTAACTGAGTAGGGACCACTCTCACCTAGTTCCATTCTTATCTAGCCAATAGCATCATCCTGAGTACCATTTGCAATGGCCTCTCTTTCTGCTCCTGCTCTATTACCTCAAGGATCTCTTTTGGCCCATTCCCATTTCCCATCCACATGCTACCCCTTGATGGGACCGTTCAAAAGAACAATATTCACTTTTGTGTGTATGCTGACAAATCCCAGCTCTGACTCCCACTACTTCTCTCAAAACCTCTGCTAATACTAAACAAATAGAATGCTAATCTGATATTCAGTTGGATGAGCTGAAACGATCTCCAATCAAATTCTGGGCAACCTGAAGCCATTGTTTTCGGTCCCCACTCCAAATTTCATTCCCTAGCTACCAAATAACATAGGTCTTGTAGCTCAGTGGGTAACATTCTTGTCTCTGAATCAGAAGATTTGCATTCAAGTATCATTCCAGTCCTTCATGACCAGGAAGGGTACGTTCATAACACAGCCAAACAGGTTGAATACCAAATTGTAAATCCTTCCAGGTCATTTAATGACAGACAGGAAAAGTGGAAGGGATACCTGGTTAGCCATGGAAAATGGTTAAAGTCTGTACTAACTGTGCCTCCTGGCTACAACATGCACAAAGTGGTCTGGTAGACTGCACAGTTTGAGCATAATTAGGGATGGGTAATATATGGGGGCCCTGCCAGTGACTCCCTCATCCCAAAAAGAATTGAGGAAGTTAAAAGTATGTTACCATAGCAACATGAATCCTCAAAGAGCCAGTTGGCTCAGTTGGCAGCACTGCTGCAGTGGACCAATTTGTTTCCAGATGCCCAGGGTTTGATTCCTGTTTTGGCTGGGACGGATTCAGGGCCTGCCTCTTTGCCCTATCGATGGGAATCATTGTGGACACTGTGGAATAATCTGCCCTTGGGCAGAAAACTCAAGAAGAAGATGCTACCTGGCAATAGTTTAGATTAAGCTGTTTTGTTTACAAACGACATGTCTCTTGTTCAAGCAATACTTTGATTTTAAAATTCTGTCCTTGTTTTCAAATCTCTCCAAGGACTCACCCTATCCTAGTTACAAAATCTCCTCCAAGCACAACCTTCCGAGGTATCTGCACTCATTTAATCTGGAATCTTCAATATCCCTGATTTTAATTTCTTTACCATGGGTGCCTGGGCATAGGCTCCGCATCTCTTCACCTCACTTTCCTCTTTGAAGACAGCAGCTGAAACTTCCCTCTTTGAGCAAGCCTGTAGTCATCTGACCCAATACCTCCTTATGTGGCTCAATGTCACATTGTTTTATAATGGTCCTATGTAGCAACTTTAATATGTTAAAGGTGCAATATAAATATAAGATTATGCTAAATGTGTGTCGTTCTGTTAATGCATTACTTAAATTGTATGTGTGTTTTGCCATTTGTGTGTGTGTGTGTGTGTGTGTGTGTAATGAATAAATTTGGGAATCTCTGCTGTACAGATAAATTCAAACTGGCCACATCTTCAGCAGATCAGTATTCCCTGATAATACAAGTGGAGCCATTCACTGTGGGAGGGTGGAATATATGGAAATTATTTTCTCACTTACAAAATCTTTTTCCGATGATCTTGGTTTAGGTTTTCTGAATCTCAAAGCTTCGGTATACATTTCAAACTTTCTCTTTGATTATCATTCACCAACATGAACTTGCAACTTTCTAAATTCTATCTCACGCTTCCCATCCATTGTGTACTTAATTCCATATTTGTGATTTCTAATACTTGGGTAACCATTTAGGAAATTACCACAGGATTTAAAAAAAACCCTCTTTGTTGAAAAAAGTAGATTACAATTAAAGTCTCACTTTAAAGAAAATTGAGTATTTTATGATAAATTCCATGGGAAGTTCCCTGTATACTGAATATATGAAGAAAATTCCCCATGTTTATCGTTACAAAGGATTTATGCATTCAGTTGCTGCAATGAAATTAGCAGAACTATAGTATCCTATCTCCTTATCTTGAAAAATCTCTGTCTTATGATAATAGTGTCCTATAATAACTCAATCTTAAAAGTCTTAGCAGCATAGAAGATTTTACCTCAATTCCATGAAAAGATAAATCTTGATAAAACCAATTCAAAATAAAACTATTTTATAGGGAAATTCTTAATAATTAGACACGCAAAGGTAACTCCAATTTAACTAATGCATTCACAGAACTACACACTTTTAGCATAATCTTATATTTATATTGCACCTTTAACATAATAAAGTTGCTACATAGGATCATTTGATCACCTTTCTGAGTTTTCTGTATGTTTACTGAGTTAGAATTCTGGATTGTTAATGGCACAATGATTAGGAGATTGTTAATATGCTGTTTTTTCTACAACATATTTTATCAACTTATAAAGTGTCTTCGGCTTTTAAGGTATGTTTAGAACCATATTCTGAAAGTAAAGTTGTTTGGAATAGATAGCAAGGGTTAGTTGGGTCCTGTGATTGAGTTGCCATTGTCAGTCAGACACTTGACCCAATGGCCCATGGCTTTGGCGGAGGGGAGAAAGACTTTTTGCAAGATCCATTCCTGATGATTACTCAAGTTGACGAAGTATGGTTAAATAGTTAATCATGGATTCACACAAAAACATGATCATTTGGATGAAGTGTCAGAGGAGCCCTACAGTAGTAAGAGTGTCATGTAAATAAAAAGAGTAAAGGGAAGAAAATGAGGCAAATAAAAGATGTTGGGTGACAGTAGTCTCAACTGGATCTCATGCCTAACTCAACATCTATGCCTATTCCTTTGCATACATAGTGATGTGTTACTCCTATTTTAATTTCTTTTAAAGAAAAACAGCAAATTCCTTAGTGAAGGGGAAGAGCATTTTATTTCAGAATCAATATTACATCTTGGAAAGACACTCCTCAAATTTCAACCTTTCACGAAGATCTTAGCTATCAGGAAACTTGTGAAGCACACTGTGGTCACAAGATCTTGTAATAAGTGTCAATGTTGCGCAGTAGTAGCATGAGTTCCCTTCAGTTCTCATGACTCCTACATATTGTCTCTGTGATGCCAATTTGCTCCAGTGAATGGAGTTGTAGAACCAGAAAAAAACTAAAATATTTCAGTTGCCTTCTCCTTTGTCAACAAAACTAGTTATCATTGCTGAAAATGATGCATTTCATATCTTAGCCATGTCCCACCGACAAATCTCCTCATTAACGCCAGCTCTTGTCTGACAACACTTTCACTTTTAGTATGCCCCATAAAAAGTTTGGATTCCTCTGTATTAGCTGCCAATTGATTCTCTTACATTTCTGATACACCATTTATTTTCTTTTTCACGCCTACTGTGTACTTTTTATATTTTACCCAATTTCCCCTTACACTGTGAAGCTGACATGTCTCCTTTGTCCCCTCTTCAAGCTCTTCTCAAGCCCTTCTATCATCCAAGGAGCTTGGTTCAGGCAAGAATATACATAAATGTACTCAAACTAATCCCTTCCTTAAAGCCATTCATTGCTCCATGCATTTCTACCTGCCAAACATTGGCTAATTTATTCTGAGCATATCCTTCCTCAGTTTATGAAATTAACCCTATTACAGCAAAATATTCTTATTCTAAATTGTTACTTGTCCATCTCCATAACCATCTTATGGTATTAAATTCAATGTTGCTGAGATGCTCTTTCCAGAGAGACATTTTCCACTTAATCAAGTTCTTCAAGATGAGATCCAGCAATGCTTTTTTCCTCATTGCACAGGGAACAAAATAATTGAAGAAAGTTCTCCTATACACTATTCAAAAATTCCTCCCCTCGCTGCCTTCAACACACTCAATGCCGCATTCAGTATTAGGGTTGTTAAAGTCTCCTAATATTAGGAATTCATGATTCTTGAACCTGTCAGTAATTTGTTCGTAATTTAAGCTATTAACCAAATATCCAGCTGGCCACAATGCTCCTGATGTTGAATTTCAGACAGATTTTAGAAGTATTTGAACGCTACAAGGTATCAGCATGATATCTTCAAGGGTAATTATGGATAGGCAACAAATGCTGACCAGCCAATGACACCTACATCCCACAAAATAAGTAAATAAAAAGAAACATTTTCTATAAAGTGTTTAATTGAGGGATGGATTTATGGCCTGGAAGTAGACTCCAAATCTTTCTTTAAATGTTCATTCCTCATGAATGATCTGGATAGCAAGGGTGGGTGGGGTGGGGGATTTTAATCTGACAAATTGGGAGGGTATCTAAAACAACAGTTCAAAACACCTAAAATTATGGCCATGCTGAGAAAGTCGCAAGAATCTGCCTAGCTCCACTTTTAGCCTGAGCATGATTTGTGACATGTGGGAATTCCCTGTGGGACAGGAAGTTTTACTTTTTAAATACGCAAAGTGCTAATGTGAGCAGAGCATGAAGAATCCTGTGTTCTCAGTGGAGACTCTTCATTGCTGTGCCTGCCTCCCATCACCTGCTCATGCTCATTTGTTGTGTGATTGACCATGTGACACCTCTCATTGAGGTGTGCAAAACAGAATTAGTGGCAGATGCACGCAACTCTTCTTGGTGGAGAAAGGAGTCTTTATCCTTGTTCTGCCCCATCTCCTGAGGGATACTTGAGGGGCCTTTGAGAGTGAAGATATGAACTAGAACTGACAAGTTGAGATTACTTTAAGTCATCGTTGTACAGATAATCATTTTTCATTGGATAAAAGCAAATTACTGCGGATGCTGGAATCTGAAACCAAAAGAGAAAATGCTGGAAAATCTCAGCAGGTCTGGCAGCATCTGTAAGAAGAGAAAAGAGCTGACATCAAAGGGTCAGTTTGACTCAAATCATTTTTCATTGCCTGCTTTTCTGCCCACCAATGCAAGTGGGTATTGTGCCTAGTTCGTTGTTTAATTCTGTCAGCAAGATGGGAGACTCCCATCTCTCCATCACCAATTCCAGGTAAGGAGTTTCATCAATGGTGTTCCCTACTCTGCAGCTGGTCAGTTTGAAAGGTCTGTGGACCATCTTCGCCTCTCTGTCTCTTGCAGTTTTATGATTTCTTCTTCAAAGAGACAAAGAAGATCCTATTGTCAGCCCTGTATCAGTCGAAGCAAATACTCAGAGACACACTATGGCTTTATCTCCTTCATCTTTATTCTGGGCCCTGGAGGGGAGAGAGAATGATCACCCATGTACACAGAGACATGAGTTCTTGGTCTTCTCTTGAACAGTAGATTCTTAAGGAAATATATAGTCACTTACAGGGAGCAGCATCGAAATAAGGCAGCATTTATATTGACTGGGTAACTGTTACAATCAGCGAGCATCAACAGTAAAGCTTAAACCATGTGGCATTACCCAATGGATGTTCTTAACCTTGTTAACTGCACAATGAATGCTTTTCACCTTGTTAATTGGCTTTAAGTAATGAATGCTTTTTCACCTCATCAACCCACTACCCTTGCCTTCAGCACCTCATTATTTACTGCAAGTTCTTATCTGATCCAAGTCATGCTAGCTGAACCTTTGTCTCATACGACAAAAACTTAACTCTTCCCGTGCCTGTTCATTCCTTATACACTTTCTTACTACGAGTGTGATAAAATTGACTATTTTTAGTGGATAAATAAACAGCATTTGTAACAGGTCTCTATGAGGAATGCGACAGAGATGAGGTTAAGGGTCAGTGACAGAGAAATTACCCAATTAAATAGAGACCATACAAGCGTGGATCAAGTGAACTTGACAAGCAGTTTATTACAAGTGATATTACTGGAAGAGAAATTGACTAGGCTGACACAGAACTGACAGTCTGTACAGGTAGACCAAGAGTTCTCTTCCTCGAGGAGTGGGCACACGCAGTTTTATAGGGGTACAGTCATGTGGAGTGAATTACAGTACAATCAAGAGTAAAACTCAATCAATGGGTGGACAATCAGCAGTCCGGTAGCAGCAATCAGTCAGTGATTGAGTTCGGAGATTCCAATCCTCTGTGAGAGTAGGTGCTAATATTTCTCATTGTGGCACCAATGGGTTTCCATTGTAGTTAGTTCGCAAGCAAGGTACCTTGGTGCCTCACAGTCTGAGCAGCCTTTGTGGAGTTCCAGTATGTGTGAACAGTGAAGCTTCCCTTAGGGCTTCAGGAACAGTTGTGCTTACTGAGGGTGAGGAAGTTTATTGTCAGCCTGTCTTGGGAAGTGTATTCCCCAGTCTGGAAGTGGCTTGAGTCATCTCGTGCTTGCAAGGCGAAAGTGAGGACTGCAGATGCTGGATGTTAGGGTCAAGATTGTAGTGCTGGAAAAGCATAGCAACTCAGGCAGCATCCGAGGAGCAGGAAAATGCAAGTTTTGGGCAAAAGCCCTTCATCAGAAATGGGGCTGGGAGCCTCAGGGGTGGATGATGAAGGCTTTTGCCCGAAACGTCAAATCTCCTGTTTGCTGCCTAGTGTCTTAGTTAGCCAGTTTGGTTAAGACTGATGCACTTTGGATAGATTCTGTTGTGGCTTAAGCAGACATGGTTCCTTATGTTCTTTGTGTCCTTGTGGACAGGGAAGCGGATTTTCTCCCACAGTCAGTAACGGTCAACTCGGAACAGAAGGATGTACCTTATCAGCAAAGGTTGGATACATCAGCAAAATGCATTGATCTGAGGAGTGATATGCAGGAAAAGGCTAGAGAAGGCAGAGTGAAGGTGTTTGTAGTTGAATGTGTTATGCTGCTCACTTTTTATTCCCTGATAGGTCAGTGAATGTCATGTGACATTGTCTCAAGTATCAAAGCACTATACTCCTGCTCCTAAACATCTTTGTCACATCCAGCCATGCCTGCAGTGTGGCAGCCTTCTTCCTCCTGGTTTGGGAGTAGAACTGCTCTGAAACCTACATAATCAGAGAGCTATCACTGTATTGTCTTGTTGCCTTGCCACATTAACCCTCAGATTTCTGCAGGTTTTGCCTCTATCTACATCATTCTACTATCCTTTAAATGTGCTGCTCATCCTTTAAATAATGGAATGAAAGAGATTGCACCATGTCCTGCTCCAACTGATTGAGAAATCCAGAACTCAGATGTAAATATAGTGGCTGTGGTAGAAAGCAAACACTGACAGTTACGCTCCTGAAATCTTCTGGTGCCTAACATGCTGCTCTCTTTCTTTTGGTGAGTTTCAAAGTTCAAATTCATCAATAAGCCTCTAATAATCATTGGAAAGTTTCATAACCAACCAACTCGAGTCTGGTTCTTGCCTATTGTCAACTCTTTTCATTGCTTTACAGCAGAATAGGATTTTTGATGATCAGGAATAGGAACCCCAGTTGATTCTGTCCTTTCCTTGCTGATAGTGACTGTGTTCTGGATCAGTGGTGCTGGAAGAGCACAGCAGTTCAGGCAGCATCCGAAATCGCTGCACTTTGGATGCTGCCTGAGCTGCTGTGCTCTTCCAGCACCACTGATCCAGAATCTGGTTTCCAGCATCTGCAGTCATTGTTTTTACCTGATAGTGACTGTGGTCTATTGACTGCTTCTTTGACTGAAATCCGTAAATTCATCAGAGATCTGAAGTTGAACCTGAGACCCTAAAGGATTGGATTTGACGTTGTGCCAATCAATGCTCTTTGGCCCTTCAAAGGATCACTGGTTTCCAATTATTTTCCTGTTCTTATCTACGCTGTGGGCTTTAACCTGTGCAGTATGTTTGGATGTTGTGAAGTATCAGAAAACAATGAAAATTTAATTCGAAAGTTTAAGAACTCCAAACATGAAGCTGCAGTCATAAAGAGGTTAAGGGAAATTCCAAGCTTCAACTGAACTTCTACTTAATACACATAATGCTGACACAGTTGTGAGTTCTCAATCCCAACATTCAACATAGAAAATATTGATAAGTTTTGAGGATTCTTATCTTACAAACAAACATTTACTGATTGAGATACTTCAAAATTTCTTTACTCTGAAAATGGAATGATTTGTTGAAAGGAATTTTGTATTTCAAGGAAGTTTAGTGCAGTACGTGAAATGCGAGTTCTCGAGAACTTGGAGTTTCCCTCATATTTGGTTCTATTTCAAGGAATACCTTGTATGGGCACAAAACAAGTTCTAAAATAGCTAACAAAAAAAATCTAACTTCAGAGTGATTCACTTAATCAGGGTGATGTGCTTTCATTTGAATTACGTAAAAGTGAGTGTCTCACTGGTGTAAGACTTCAGGATGAGGTGAAAGCATTTTTAGGACTTAACCTAGCTCTGATAAGCTCATTTGTAAATGTATTATGTATCATGATGCAAAGTGGTACATTCATTGATCTGTACTGAGTTACATAATCTCAATTTAGGTAATATTTAGAGTGCTCCTTGTAAAGCACTCTTAGGCTAGGGTAAGCTAGAATCCATTAGGCCTGGTGACCATTGCTCAAGAATTCCTGTGTAGATTTAGGTTTAATTATTTAGATTTTGGTTGTATTGAATTGATTTGAATTGAATTTATTGTCACGTGTACCAAGGTGGAGTGAAAAGCTTTGTCTTGCGAGTGACACAGGCAGATCACGTAGTTAAGTGGCATAGATGGTAAATAATAGGTAAACAGCAGCAAAAACAAAAACATGAGTATAGGCGAATGTTAAGAGTTTGTGAGTCTATTCAGTATTCTAACAACAGTAGGGTAGAAACTGTTTCAAAACTGGCTAGTGCATGTGTTCAGGTTCTATACCTTCTCCCCGATGGTAGAGGTTGTAGAAAAACATTACCAAGGTGGGATGGATATTTGAGAATGCTGGCGGCCTTTCCTTGACAGTGGGCCTGGTAGATGGATTCTATAGATGGGAGGTTGGCCTTTGTGATCGTTCAGGCTGAGTTCACCACTCTCTGTAACTGTCTCCGATTTTGAATGGTACATTTGCCATACCAGGTAGTGATACATCCAGACAGAATGCTCTCGATGGTGCACCTATATAAGTTGGCAAGAGTATTTGCCGTCATACCACATTTCCTTAGGTGCCTGAGGAAGAAGAGACATTGTTGGGCCTTTGTAACCAGTGCATCCACATGAAGAGTCCAAGAATGCATCTTGTGGATGACCACTCCCAGGAGGTTGACATTCTCCACTCATTCCACCTCTGTGCTGTTAATGTGCAGGGGGGCATGAGTAGCATCCCGCCAAAAGTCAATAATGAGTTCCTTGGTTTTGCTGGCATTGAGAGCTAGGTTGTTCTCAGTGCACCTTTTATCCAGGTCTTCCACCTCCCGTCTGTAGTCTATTTCGTCACCATCTGAGATTCGACCGACTATGGCGGTGTCATCAGCGAACTTGTAAATGGCATTAGTCTGGTTGAAATGAATAATGCACTTAATTAATTCACTGACACTCTGACTACTTGGATCTGCATAGCAGGAATAACCAAGTACATGGAGGTATTGGGTCAATGCATGTTATGAAATTGGGCATGAACAAAATTGCATATGATGGAACCAAGTCAAAACAGCATTGTTGCCAAACCTACCAAATTGCACTAACTTAAGATGATAAATGTGTGTCTGTCGTTGATAGACAAGAACATCTGTGAATATGGGCATTGTGAATTCTGACCTACCGTCAAACTCAGATGGCTCCAGAACACCACTGGAGTGGGTATTTTTCACATACCTGAAATGACCATTTTTATGGTCATTTAAGCGGGCATTGGATAGGCATTTGGAAGTTATTGGGCTAGTATAGGTTAGGTAGGATTCGGTCGGCGCAACATCGAGGGCCGAAGGGCCTGTACTGCGCTGTATCCTTCTATGTTCTATGTTCTATAAGGATATTTTATTGTGTGGAAGATCAGAGCGTGCACCATGATGTTGTTAAATAAAGATTCATAGATGCATATTTTCCAGTTGACATCATAGAGTGGATAGAGATCAAGACTAGCAAGTTATTTGATCTTTTTCCTCTTTTTAACCCAGGGATAGAAACCAGTTGTTATGTCTGCATTGCTATATTTGACTCATATCACCTAACTCAGTATGAATGCATTTGTCCCACTTTAAGCAGAAATGGTGCCAGAAAATCCTACCATAACAAAAACACATCAGAGGGCTGATTTGGAAATATTTCCAGATTGTGCCAATGAATGCACGTTTTGAAAAAGTATGTCTGCAAAGTCAATTTTATCTCTAGGGTCTTTCTTCAGACAATGTATCTCTTAAACGTATGTCTCCTTATAGGGAACACTGCTTGGAGAGAAAGGAAACTTACTTTCGCTATGATATTAATAGCTTCCCCTTGACTCGTGACTTTAAAAAGCCAAAGTCATATTACTCCAGAAATTGATCAAATTTTACACAAGCATGACAATGTTTAAATCATCAATTACATAATCGTCCATATTTTGTGGTTAATGGCAGATATGTCCAATACACTGTCTGTTGTCCACAGGGCTATGGTGGGCTTTGAGTGATAAAGTATAGTCATGCATTTTTTCTGGTCTGATAACCCTTTGCAAGGAATTGCAGGGGCGTATGAGCAGAACAGGTAACAATGAGCATCTTCAACCAATCAGACTGAAGAAAAATAAATGCAAAATACTGCAGATGCTGGAAATGTAAAACAACTGCAGCTGATTCATGTAAACATGTTTGTATTTTATTTTTCCAACAGTGTGTTAGTGGTCTGAGGTACTAGAATGTGGACTAGTGTGCTGTGAATGTCAAAGTTTGACAATAGTCACTAAACATACCTGCACTGCAGGTAAAAAGGGGAAAAATATTACTCTTGTTGGATAGAGTCAAATTCCACAGTTTATTTGTTTTCTTCACGTGCTACTGTACAAAACTGAACTGCTTTAGTGACTATGTTTCTTTTTAAATTAAAAAAAGTATTCATTCTGAGTGCTGCCAGTCATTCAGCTTTGAAAAAACACAAAACAAAAGAATTTCAGGTAACCTCAGCCAACCTGTAGATTTAACAAGGATCTCAAAATCTGCTGCTCAACAATCAACACCAATGCTACCAATGCCATCAGCTTTCGGAGCAACGCTCCTTCATCAGGTGATAGTGGAGGGCTCGATCGTAACTCAGAATTTATAGCAAAAATTTGCAGTGTGATGTAACTGAAATGATACATTGAAAAATTGATTGCCTGTTAAGCCTTTCATCTGTGAGAATACTGTCATAGTTTCACTTTTTCATGGGTAAATCACAAAATCTTTTTTTTAAAGTTGCATTCTCGGGTTAGCTGTTAACAATGGTGATAGCTAGACAATATGTTGAAGGTGTTGGCCCCCTGTGTTCTCTGTCTATGACCTGATGTTTAGATTGATTCTAATCTAATAAGTGAGATAGCAGTGTTTTACAGCTCAGAGTTCTACATGAATGTATGCAGTTTTTGAGCAAAGTGCAATGTAACTCTACAAGTACAAATTCACCCCACAAAATATATGTGCGCATGTGGGTCTTTGTCTGTCTGTGTGTGTGTGTCTGTCTGGGATGGGGGTTATGAATGTGAGAAAGTGTGTGTGTGTGTGTGTGTGTGTGTGTGTGTCTAGTGAGTGCTGAGTGTCTTAAGTCTGTGAGGGGGTGCATGTGTGAGTGTGGGAATGTGTGTGGGTGTCTGTGTGCGCGTCTGTGTGTACTTGTGTCCATGTGTATGTGAGAGTGTGTGTGTGTGTGTGCAGTGCAATGGTGATCACCTGTAATATGACATGAACCCAAGGCCCCAGTTGAGGCCCTCCCTATGGGTACTGAACTTAGCTATCAGCCTCTGCTTGGCCACTTTCCTCTGCTGCCTGTCCCGAAGTCCACCTTGGAGGATGTCCTGGACCTTCAGCCTTGGACCTTTGGGTGACCATCCAAAGAGGGAGAAATTGAATAAACCAAAGGGTGATCTGAAAAGTTGATAAGAGTCAGCCATTGAGTTCCTCAAGTCTGTTCACATCAGTCAATTACATCAAAGCTGATTTGTACCTTTTTATTACATTAACCCACCGTACATTATTATAGCATTCTATTGTCAGCCTAATTTTCAGTTTTATTTACATTTGTGTAAGTTTGATCCTGCTTCATTTATTGACAATTGTTGATTAACTACACAAATAGTGCATTTGCATTTTAGGGGTGCATTACCTATATATGGGTAGTACTATGACTCACCAGTTTGCACTGTTGTCATTTCCGCCAACTCCAAACGGACCCCACCACCAGGGATATATTTCCCTCCCCTCCCCTATCAGCGTTCCACAAAGACCACTCCCTTCGTGACTCCCTCGTCAGGTCCACACCCCCCACCAACCCAACCTCCACTCCCGGCACCTTCCCCTGCAACCGCAGGAAATGCAAATTTTGCGCCCACACCTCCTCCCTTACTTCTGTCCAAGGCCCCAAGGGATCCTTCCATATCTGCCACAAAATCACCTGCACCTCTACACACATCATCTATTGCATCCGCTGCACCCGATGTGGCCTCCTCTATATTGGGGAGACGGGCCGCCTACTTGCAGAACGCTTCAGGGAACACCTCTGGGACGCCCGGACCAACCAACCCAACCACCCCGTGGCTCAACACTTTAACTCTCCCTCCCACACCACCGAGGACATGCAGGTCCTTGGACTCCTCCATCGGCAGAACATAACAACACGACGGTTGGAGGAAGAGCGCCTCATCTTCCGCCTGGGAACCCTCCAACCACAAGGAATGAACTCAGATTTCTCCAGTTTCCTCATTTCCCCTCCCCACACCTTGTCTCAGTCGATTCCCTTGAACTCAGCACCGCCTTCCTAACCTGCAATCTTCTTCCTGACCTCTCCGCCCCCACCCCACTCCGGCCTATCACCCTCATCTTGACCTCCTTCCACCTATCACATCTCCATCGCCCCTCCCCCAAGTCCCTCCTCCCTACCTTTTATCTTAGCCTGCCTGGCACCCTCTCCTCATTCCTGATGAAGGGCTCCGGCCCGAAACGTCGAATTTCCTGTTCGTTGGATGCTGCCTAACCTGCTGTGCTTTAACCAGCAACACATTTTCAGCTCACAGTGCCAGGCACCTGGGTTCAATTCCACTCTCGGATGAGAGAGTCTGGTTGGGATAGCCTTCAGAGATTTGATTTGGGCCTGAGGGGCTGAAGCCTGCTTCCACACCGTGGGGATTCTATATTTTAGCAAATACTTATCTGAATGTTTATTCATAGAGTTACTCATTAATGCTCAGCCAGTTGTTGCAATCAATTTGCTTTTCATCGCTTTGTAGTTTGTTTTTTTTACATGAATTTAACATTTTCCCTGTGGCTATCTATTCTCCCTTCTAGAACTTCAATCCCATTTTGACCAATATTTGTGAAAGGTTCCCTTACATATCACTAACAATGTTGACACCACATTGTTGTCATTGCAAATACAATAAATAATTTAAATGTTGTTAACCTAATTGGACCATCAAAACAGCATCTCCTGCTATAACAACTCACTCTATCTACAATTGGCCTAATCAGAAGGGCTTATGCCCGAAACGTCGAATTTCCTATTCCTTGGATGCTACCTAACCTGCTGTGCTTTAACCAGCAACACATTTTCAGCTAATCAGTATCCAATTGATCTAAAATGACTTGAATTATTAGAGATTTGATCCCACGTGTATGTTAGGAGAACATGACTGTTGTAAATATAGATCCAAACCGTGGTGTCTGCTAAATTAGTAGGATCCAGGCTGAAAAACAAAAGGACATTATGGTTGTGCAGAATTTCCCAAGGTTAGGCAGCGGAGATATGTGGGTGCATGTTTTATGCGTTTCTTTAAGTCAGTATTTTGTGTGCTTTCAGATGGATTTCGCTCTGCAGTGGGTCAGATCGAAACACCAATGCAGGTTTTGTTCGTAAACTCAACTATTTGTTCAATAATTTCCTCAATTTCCTCTTTCAAAGCCTTTCCTTGTCACATCTGGAACTAGATTTGAAAGAAGTTCTGAAATTTACCCATTAATGAACTGAAACCAGCAACCCATTTTAAAAGGTGAAAGACTTAACAGCAATCTAGATTTGTTCAATATATTGTATCACGTGCATACATGATACTGTGATCTTTTGCTATAAATTCTGTGTCTTACGATCCTGCTCCACAGCTACCTGATGAAGGAGCAGCGCTCTGAAAGATGGTACTTCCAAATAAACCTGTTGGACTATAACCTGATGTTGTGTGATTTTTAACTTTGTCCACCCCAGTCCAACACCGGCTCCTTACATTTGGAATTGAGGATCTTGCAAAATAACTTATTTGGTCTCATGAAGTGTATTAAGATACACAAATGCAAAGATACTCAAATACAAATGCATCAATCATATCCAGGGGATTTCTGTTCAAGTAGAGAGCATTTGTTGAGATTTCAGGTCAATGATCCTACCTCAGTTCTGAAAAGAACAACCGAATCATTAATTCTGTTTCTCTCCCCAGAGATTCTTCCCAATGATGTGTTTCCAGCAGTTTCTTTTCTTACATCAGACTTCTAGCATCTACAGTATTTTGCTCTTGTGATTGATGTGTTTATGTTTTGGGAGGGGAAGATGCAGGAATTTTCAAAAGTTTCTTTCAAAAAATTGGAACGTTACACACACTATTGACGTGTTTAATAAGATGTTTATATTTTATTCTGGCTTGCCACTTATATCCATGCCTGCCCACCTCTTCCCCAGTTCCAGCTCCTTATCCTCTTTGCTGAAAGTAGGCAGATTGTTCCTCAGGGTGGAGGTACTCATTAACCTTATGGAAGTAGCAGAGTGTGAAGATCTGTGCCTGCAAATTTGCATTGCGGGAGATTTCCCTCTTAGGAAATTGATAGAGGGCAAAATGCAAACTTCCCCATGTACAGAGGGGAACTATTTGTTGAAATCTGGTGCTTGTAACTACTTCTATCATGGTATGTCACACTCATCTGTCTCACACATCCACTGTAGTTTTGGAAGGAGCTACGGTTGCTAATATTAGCAAATCAATAATCCCAAGGGCAAAACCTCACAAAGATCAGAAATTCACAATCTGCATTAAATTATTTCATCTCAGCTACAGCAGGCGTTACTTGGTGTGAAAGGGGTAAACAAAATAGCCACAGTTCCTGCTTCTGACCAATACCAAGTAATTCTTTTGGGCACAATTTTCACTTATGTAGCCCCTTTAATAGATGAAGGCACTTTACAAGGACCTTATCAGCCAACATTTGGCACCAAATGTCGTAAGGAAGTATTGAGGCAGGTGAACAGAAGTTGGTTTCACGGATGAGGGAGTAGACAGGGATAGGAAGAACTCTCAGGATAGAATTAGCCTCAATACTCTTCCCTCCTGCTAGCCCCATGGATATTTACTCAAGTAATTGCAACTGATGTAGATGACTGACAGTATGCTGTATATTATTTCTACCGAACTGAAAGAAGGAAGATGTTTAGTTCTGTGTGTCAAAGCATCTGTATGATGTTCATATTTTCAGATTTTATCAAGGTCAAACTCTAATGTAAGGTTATATCCAGCAGGACCTACCCTCTATCATATGGGCAGAATTGGGGATGTTTGCTGATAATTGCACAATGGTCACTACCATTCATGACTCCTCAGATACTGAAGCAATCCAAGTCCAAATGCAACAAGATCTGGACAATTCTAGGCTTGGGCTGAAAATTGGTAAGTAATATTGTTAAAAATCACACAACACCAGGTAATATCCAACTGGTTTATTTAGAAGCACTAGCTTTTGGAGTGCCACTAGCTTTTAGGGTGCTTCCAAATAAACCTGTTGGACAATAATCTGGTGTTGTGTGATTTTAACTTTGTCCACTCAGTCCAACACCAGCACCTCCAAGTCATTGCAACTAACATTGTACAACTCAAAAGCCAGGTAATGCCATCTCCAATAAGAGGCCATCTGACACCACCCCTTAACATTCAATAATGTTACCATTACTGAATCTCTCACTATCAACATCTTGTGGGTTACCATTGACCTGAAACTCAGCTGGACTTGCCTATAAGTGCAGTGACTACAAGAGCAGGGAAGAGGTTAAAAATACTGTATTGATCAACTCTACTGTAGTGAGTAAAGTCTGTCCGTCATCTTCAATACACAAGTCAGGAGTGTGATGGAATATTCCCCACTTGCTTGGATGAGCGAAGCTCCAATAAAACACAAGAAACTTGACACCATCCAGAACAAAGCAGCCCGTTTGATTGATACCACATCCCCAAGTATCCACGCCCTCCACCACCAATGCACTGTGTACTATTTGCAAGATGCACTGCAGAAATTCACCAACAATCCTTAGCCAGCACCTTCCAAACCTACTACTAATTCGACATTGAAAGAAAGGGAAGCAGATACATGGGGAACACCACCACCTGCAATTTCCCCTCTAAACCAATCACCATCCTGACTTGGAACTATATCGCCGTTCCTTCACTGTTGTTAAATTTTCTCTCTAAGAGTAATGTGGATCTACCTGCACACGTGGACTGAAGTGATTCAAGAAGGTAGCTCACCACTGCCTTCTCAAGAGCAACTGCAGATGAGCAATAAATGCTGACCAGACAGTAAAGCCTAAGGCACTCCAAAAAAAAATCAGGTTTAACACAAAAATCAAAAGAATTAAGGAGACAAAACTGTAGATGGGCTAAAGGGGAGTAGATTAGAGGGTGAACGGACTTCCTTTCTGTGCGTACATGACATCAAAAGAAAACTTTTGTGCTTGAATGTACAAAACAAACTTTTTAAATTTCCTATGTCTTAGAACATAAGGTAACATGCACTATGAAAAGGCAATTTGGCCCATCAAACTGTTGTACAGTTCATGTATAATCTGTACCCATTGTTACCTGCTTCTTTTGAGTACCAGAGGGAAAGTACCTGAAGTGCTTCCAGCTAACCTTGCATGATGATTGAGTTAAACAACCCGACATGGTGTAAAGATCTCAAGTTGTGTCAGCTTCATGTCGCTTGCATTGGTTAGATTCTCATTACAAAAGTAACTTTAATTTGCTTGTCACAGTGGTTAGTAAGTGTTGCTTCCTCCCTAAATTTGTTCTGTTATTTTGTACAAATTGCTTTGCATCATATAATCTACCTTGTATATTCTTCTTACATTGTTTTAATTTATTATTCTTGCTGCTCAAATGAAATAGCAATCAACTTGCCTTATGTCTGTAGTGTTTTCTAAAGATTAAATTTCAATAGTTCCTTTACACAGACAACAATGGACAAATTAAAATCAGAAACATTCAGGAAAGAATGTTTCCTTCTGTATGTGAGTCCAGAATTAGGGGCATTATTTCAAAATTAAGAGTCCCTTTTCAGACAGATGAGAAGTTTTTTTCTCTCAGAGTGATATGACTCTGTGGAATTCTCTGCCTCAGAAACAGGAGGAGGTGGAATCATTGAACATTTTTAAGGTGGAGGTAAACAGACTTCTGTTAGGCAAGAGATAAATCTGGAATTCAAAATATAAACAATTCATTCATAATACGACTGAATAATGGAGCAGGCCATGATGTGAGAACATGAGACAGATGTGATGTACTTTGAAATAGTCAATGTTAGTGGTAAACAAGGCATAAACAAGGGTCTCAGCCGCAGTTTAACTGTGACAAGGGCAATGTTATGAAGGTGGTTTAGGTGATGTTTCAGATACTTGGTGCGAAACCATCTTGGAATAAAATATAACACCAGCTTGTTTCAGCCTTGAATAGATGGTTGGAAGAAACATGCTTGGTAGCTAGGGGACAGATATGAGCTGGGAACAGAAGATATTAGCTTCAGTATCTTTAATGTTTAATTGGAAGAACTTTCTTCTCCAATTCTGTTTAGCAGGCAGAAACCTAACAACCTGAGGTAGAGCTAGGTGTTGCCAGTATACAATATTGGATGAGAGCATAAGAGGTATAGTTAGTAAATTTGCTGATGACACCAAAATTGGAGGTGTAGTGGACACAGCGAAGAGGGTTGCCTCAGATTACAACAGGATCTTGACCAGATGGGCCAATGGGCTGAGAAGTGGATGATGGAGTTTAATTCAGATAAATGCGAGGTGCTGCATTTTGGGAAAGCAAATCTTAGTAGGACTTATACACTTAATGGCAAGGTCCTAGGGAGTGTTGCCGAATAAAGAAACCTTAGAGTGCAATTTCATAGCTCCTCGAAAATGGAGTCACAGGTAGATAGGATAGTGAAGAAGGCACTTGGTATACTTTCCTTTATTGGTCAGAGTATTGAGTATTGGAGTTGGAAGGTCATGTTGCGGCTGCACGGGACATTGATTAGGTCACTGTTGGAATATTGCGTGCAATTCTGGTCTCCTTCCTATTGGAAAGATGTTGTGAAACTTGAAAGGGTTCAGAAAAGATTTACAAGGATGTTCCCAGGGTTGGAGGATTTGAACTACAAGTAGAATTTGAACAGGCTGGGGCTGTTTTCCCTGGAGCATTGGAGGCTGAGGGGTGATCTTATAGAGGTCTATAAAATCATGAGGGACATGCATAGAATAAATAGACAAAGTCTTTTCCCTAGGATGGGGGAGTCCAGAACTAGAGGGCATAGGTTTAGGGTGAGAGGGGAAAGATATAAAAGAGACCTAAGGGGCAACTTTTTAACGCAAAGGGTGGTACCTGTACGGAATGAGCTACCAGAGGAAGTGGTGGAGGCTAGTACAATTGCAACATTTAAAAGGCATTTGGATGGGTATATGAATAGGAATGGTTTGGAGGAACATGGGCCAGGTGCTGGCAGGTGGGACTAGATTGGGTTGGTATATCTGGTCAGCATGGACAAGTTGGACCGAAGGGTCTGTTTCCATGCTGTACATCTCTATGACTCTATGACTCTATGTGGAAACTGATGGTGTGTACTCCAAAAGGCAGCATGTGGATAAGAAATAGGAGGGAGCCAAGGAAACCCTTGTGGGCCACCAGAGATAATGATATTGGAGCAGGAAGAGAAGCAAAGAACATTTATTTTTAATTCATTGATGAGATGTGTGTGTTGCTGGCTGGGCCATCATTTATTGCCCAACTCTATTTGTCCCAGGGAAGGTGGGGGTGAGCTACTTTATTAAATTGTGTAGTCCTTGAAGTCTAGGGACAGCCACACAGCTATTATAATGACATAGAATCCTTACAGCATGGAAGCAGGCTATTCAGGCCATTTAACCTCTGGACAACATCCCACCCAGACCCACCCCTACTCCAGAAACCCTGTATTTCCCATGGCTCATCCACCGAGCCTACATATCCCTGCACGTTATGGGCAATTTCATGTGGCTAAGCCACTGACTAATCTTTAGACTGTCGGAGGAAACTGCAGCAGCTGTAGGAAACCCATGCAGATACGGGAGAATGTGCAAACTCCACACTGACAGTCGCCCGAGAGTCGAATCCAACTTGGATCCCTGGCGCTGTGTTGCTACAGTGCTAATCTCTGAGCCATCATGCCACCCCTATTAGGAAGGGAATTTCAGTGTTTTGACCCAGTGACAGTCAGCAAATTGTACTATAACTCCCGAGTTAGGATGGTGAGTGATTTGGAGGATAACTTATATGAGGGTAACGTAGGTGGTGTTCTGAGGCATCTGGTGCCCTTGTTCTTCGAGATGGTAGAGGTCATGAGTTTGGAAGGTGCTGTCGAAGGAGCCTTGGTAAAGGTAATGTAGTGTATCCTGCAAGTGATGCTGCTGTACGTCAGTGTTGAAGAAATGAATGCTGATGGTAATGGACAAAGTGCCAAATATTGCATTTATCAGATCAAGGTGATTCTCTGGTTACGACAAGATAAAAAAATTGCACTGAAACCACGCGGAGTACACACCATCAGTTTCTATATAGAGTCATAGAGATGTACAGCATGGAAACAGACCCTTCGGTCCAACTTGTCCATGCTGACCAGATATACCAACCCAATCTAGTCCCACCTGCCAACACCTGGCCCATGTCCCTCCAAACCCTTCCTATTCATATACCATCCAAATGCCTTTTAAATGTTGCAGTTGTCCTAGCCTCCACTACTTCCTCTGGTAGATCATTCCATACAGGTACCACCCTTTGCATTAAAAAGTTGCCCCTTAGGTCTCTTTTATATCTTTCCCCTCTCACCCTAAACCTATGCCCTCTAGTTCTGGACTCCCCCACCCTAGGGAAAAGACTTTGTCTATTTATCCTATGCATGTCCCTCATGATTTTATAAACCTCTATAAGATCACCCCTCAGCCTCCAATGCTCCAGGGAAAACAGCCCCAGCCTATTCAAATTCTACCTGTAGCTCAAATCCTCCAACCCTGGGAACATCCTTGTAAATCTTTTCTGAACCCTTTCAAGTTTCACAACATCTTTCTAATAGGAAGGAGACCAGAATTGCACGTAATATTCCAACAGTGGCCTAACCAATATCCTGTGCAGCCGCAACATGACCTCCCAACTCCTGTACTCAATACTCTGATCTGTGGTGGGCACATTGGGAGTAGCAAGACCTCATGGCCAGATACACATAATTGGAGCGGCTTCACAAGTATCTAAAACTGGAAGCTGTACTGTGTCATCTTGCACTACTTCAGAATGTCACCATTGCACACCCTATCCTCAAAAGCAGCAGTGAAGAAATGGCTCATACTTATTAACATCCAAGTATTTCTGCTGCAACACAGGAGGGTCGGTGTTTCCAGGTGGAAAGACACTCAGGAGACACTTCACAAAGGCATCCTTAAAGAGGTCAAACATCCTCATTAGACTTGGGAATCCCTGGCTTGTGACCATTCGACGGGAGAAGATTCAGTCAGGAAAGCACCAAAAAAATTGAGAGACTTTGTCAAGACACAGAAACAAATTATAGGTATCAGAGAGATGGCATAAACCTCCAAGCAACTCATCTACCTGATTTCTGAAGCACCACCTGCTCTGTTTGTGACAGAGTCTGCTGTTCATGTATTTTAACAATCAGCCATCTCAAAATCCATTAAAGTAGAATGGAAGCAAGTCTTTCTCCATTCTGAGAGACTGCCTTAGAAGAAGAAGACAAAGACGGTAAAGTTCTGGTGCAATTTGGTCACTGGTTGTGAGCTCCTGTGAGCAGATCTAAGTTTTCTATTTCCTACAATTGTTCTACACTTTTTAAACTTAATAACATGTTTTTGAAAATTACTAATAACTCTGTTTTACCTAAACTCACAGGTTTGGAGCTGCTCCGATCACAAACTCTTAACATTTGCCTGTACCTGTGTTTTTGTTTTTACTGCTGTTTACCTATTATTTATTATCTATGCTACATAACTCTGTGATCTGCCTGTATTGCTCACGAGACAAAGCTTTTCACTGTGCCTCGGTACACATGACAATAAATTCAATTCAATTCAATACTAGAAGGCGTTAGAAATTTCAAAATAGTTGTGGAAGAGATTTGACTTATTAAATTATTTCATTTTAAAAAACCCTTTAACATTATTGTGATACCACTTATCTAACTTATCTAACAAAATTTATTAATATACATTTTTTACAAGGATTGATAATACTTATCTGACTTTTAAAACCTGTATAGATTTGTAATTTTTTGAATGATTTTGTTCAAATTTGTCTGGTGTTTTGATATGAATCTATTCTGGCTGGTACTGCAGCAGTTTAGTTTTGACAGACATTTAGTTTGGACTAAATATCGCATCATTCCACCGTAGCATAGGTTTGCATGAACAAAAAGGAATGTAACAGCTTCCACACTTTGCCAGCAAACATTTCCTTCTTGTGGGTGGAGGTGGATCATTGGTAAAATTGTGGTTTCCTCTGACTTGAATAATTACAACATTTCCAGTAGGGGGCACTGCTATCGCAATAATACAGATAAAGTCGCTGAGCTCTCTTTTGTTGTGCAGGCCCTTTGAAGACAATTGTAGCAATCCTCAGACCACCTAACGCAATACAGACTAAGAACATTGTGCTCTACTTTTTTGCTTTGAATCATTGAGAAGGCTTTTAAAAATACTCCAAAAATTTCTGGTTTGAACCATTGCGAGTGAACTATTTGAAAGTTTACTCCTGAGCCGCTAGTCCTCAATAGAATGGAACTCTCTGCTGTTGTGGAGCTTGTATTGTTGAGACAAGATCAAGAAAGGCGCAGGTTCCACTTATATGATGTATGGGCATCAGTGTGTTAACACTCCACTTGTGGCATTAAGTAGACTCATGCTGTTGAATCAGACCCTCTCAATCAGGACAGGACAAGGGACATTGCAGCTGGCCTCAATGTATTTGGGATTTTGGTGAAGAAAAGTTCAGCCAGGATACTGCACTTTATTGCTGGTCTGTAATTCGTACTGGAAAGCCTGCATGTTAAAGCAATAGGTGTGGGTCGAATTGGATTGGTGTACCCCATAAGTAAACAGCTTTCCAACACTGATGAGATTTTCCCATTAAGCATAAGCTTTGCTGGAAATTGGATTGATTGGCAGGTGGAATTCTGAGGCGGTGCTTTTAATACAGAGAAAGTAAAGAAGATGTAGCATAGAGCTTCACTTTACCAACTATGAATTGCCACATTATGCGTCAAAAACACTGATTATGATTGAGCCCAGATCTAGTCTCAGTGAGAAAGTCAAGGAAGGATGATGAATGAAACCTGCCAAATTCAACATGCAGTTACATGCGTAAGTAATGTTTTCACAGAAGCTTTACTATATTACTTTATAATAATTTACCTCCTCTTTCATAATGTAAACTCCTCATCATGGGAAAAACATGTTAACTTTGAACAAAATTTGAGTTCATGTCACAATACAGGTGACCACACACAAGCACATACATACACACACACACACACACACACACACACATACACACACACTCATGCAGATCCTCTCTCATACACAACTTCACTCTTGGGCACACACACACACTTGCGCACGCCCTCTCACAGGCATATACTCCATCTCACACACACATGCACTCTCTCTCTCTCCCTCTCTCCCACTCCCACACACACACACACACACTCCCACTTTCCCTCACATGCACACATAAGTCTATGGGTTGAATTTGTATTTACAGATACATTCTATTTCATTCAAAAAGCACACAATCTGTAGGCAGTCAATATTCTTTATAATCCAGGTGACATTTTATAAATTCCTACTTTGGAAATAGAACCGTTCTGACTCACAATTGGAATACACCCAGACTCTAACCTCACACCTTTAATGTATTGTCTGAGTTGAGATGTCACCTTTTCTTAATAAAACCTTAAGGCATGACAGGAATGTAATGGGATTTACTGATTCAAAACCTGCAACTCATTCTAAAAGATGAAAGACTAAGCAATAATCAAGGTTTGTTCAATATATCGCATCGGTTGTATGACAATATGATCTTTTGCTATACATTCTGTGTCCTATGATCCTACTCCACTAGCTACCTGGTGAAGGAGCAGCACTCCGAAATTTGTACTTCCAAATAAACCTACTGGACTATAACTTGGTGTTGTGTGATTTTTAACTTGCACAGGTCCACGCTGTTTATTGTGATTAGAGTAACCATGTCTTAGAGCACCAACATGTGAACTTCTGCAGTGCTTATTGTTCTATCAGGTACCAGTCAAAGTGATTTCGAGAGAAGGAGGTGATCATCAGGAAAAGTACAAACAGGAGCCAGTGATAGTCTTCACCATAATATTGAACCTTGGAGATGGTAAATATTGGCTTTTGGGCAGCAGGGTTGCCACACATAGGATTGAAAATTCAGGTTGCTGAATGTGGTCGTGATTGGTGAGGGGGGGATTACTTTATCTGGAGGCATTAGCACAGGTAGTCATGTCACTCACTCTGAGCATTGATACATCTTGTTCACCTTGTTTCTGGCCTGGTTTCGTTCTCCTATATAATCATCAACACTTTCCTTCCTACAGCTCTCTCAATCTTCTACCTATTGTTTCTCTAGCTTTTGATCTGCGTTCATCAATGTAAGAACGCTCAGCACACACAAAAATGAAAAGTGCTCCTCTCTATGGCACAACAGTGAGTATTGGGGCACCTTTCAGGCAGGGCAATGGCCTTATATGTGGGTATTTATGGTAAATCATTACAACACCAACCTAGGGCAATGTGAGTTACTTTCCCCAGGATGCGAACTGCTGCATAGAGCAGTGGAAATGTTGAAAATGATTACAGACTATCTGGCTTGATGCAGCTTCATATCAGCCAATGAAATATGAAACTGAGTTAACATGAAACATCAATCTTTCACTCCCAGCAGTCACGGTCACTCAGCGAGGCTTCATATCCAGACAAATGTATCTCATTTAAAATGATGGATGAAACTCACAGATAATGGAAAGCAGACGTGCAGATAACCGCAGAACCCAGGAGAACTCCCTTAATTGATTTTTTTTTAAAAAGGCTACTGCTCCTTTAGGTATGTGCAAGTGAACCTAAAGCCCATAACAAATATACTCTGCATGTTGACTAAGTATAAATACAAATTTAAAAATATGATCATTTTGAAAAAAAATTTCCATGAGAGTTTATCCAGTGCTAAAGTAACCCACACGTTTGGATCTGATTCACATTCTGTGCTGATTTAGCTGGCACAGGATGAAGATTTGTTTTGTTCCTTTGTGGGATGTGGTTACTAATGGCAGGACATTTGTTGCCTATAAGTAATTGCCCTTGAACTGAGCAGCTTGTTTGGACATTTTAGAGGTCAGTTAAAGATCAATCCCATTACTGTGGGTCCAGAATGATGTATAACTCAGGCCAAGTGAGGATGTCACATTTCCTTCCCTAAAACACACTGATTTTGAACAACAATCCACGATAGTTTCGTTGTCACCACGACTTTGATGGATGTCCAAGAAAACATCTCCAACTTGGTGACTGAGTAGGACTCCTTAGCTGAAGCTCATCCACTCTGTCTATATCTTTTCTTTTTGTGTCTTGCTTTTTGCATTCTTTTTCTTTTCACATCCCATCTTCGGGCAGCATGGGAGATGACTGGGATGAAAGCCAGTACAGACATCCGGCCTCAGTATGGACATCGACTCCTGGCCTCAATATGGACTCAAATTCACTACCTCAGCGTGGACACAAACTCCTGGCCTCAGTGTGGACTCGAACTCCCAGCCTCGGCATGGACTTGTACTCCCGGCCTCAGTGTGGACTCGAACTCCCGGCCTCAGTGTGGACTCGAACTCCCGGCCTCAGTGTGGACTCAAATCCCCGGCCTCAGCGTGGACTCAAACTCCCGGTCTCAGCGTGGACTCAAGCTCCCGGCCTCAGTGTGGAATCAAACTCCCGGCCTCAGTGTGGGCACAAACTCATGGCTTTGAGGTGAAGCCCCTGCAGTCTGTTTTGGAAAGACTGTTATTCTGAACTCCTTTGTCTAGTTTTCTAATTTATTGCTGGACTTTTCATTGCTTTACTTTTTCTACTACTTTTTTTCCCTAAGAATTTGTACTGAAGGATCTGTACCAAGGTACATTGGTATCACGCTGGTACCATAAGTGGTAACTTGTAAATTCTTCACTGTATTCATGTGAATATATGTGATAATAAAATTAATTCTTGTTTAACTATGGATGTTTATTCATTTAAATCAAGCGTCACCAATTACCACAATGGGATTTGAACCCATGCTGCTCCCCAGGACATCAGTAATGGCTGTCCAGATTACAAATCCAATGAGAGTAGCACTAGGCCATGGTCACCACTGGCAGTGCCTAATGGGAATGGAATTCCTGTCCCACCCTGTCCTGCTGGTATTGTACCTATGTCTCGAGGAGATCGGATACCGTGCTACATCATACTTTTCGAACTTGCAGTCTCCTCACATATCCTCAGTAGCTCATCTGTAACCTAGGTTGAGCCCTTTTTTAGTGCCCTCCACCTTTCTCTCTCCAGAAGATCACCATCATTTTGCAACTCTGATCAATCAAAACAGTGACATTTTAATTTCTGACTGTCACTTTTTAAGAGATTGCTCTTGCAGTTTCAAATACTTGTTCAGTTATCGAATGGTCTGCATATGGAACTTTAAGCATGCAAAGTGTCCCAATTAATAAAGTTCTGACTTATGAAGGCTTGTACTTATGAAGGAGATCCCATATTAATACTAATTTTAAAGTGAATGTTTGCTCATACTCATGAGCAGCTATTTTATATTATATTGTGTTCCAACTTGCATACAAATTAACTTACGATTCTACTGAAGAATGGAACCTGTAACCTATGGACTACCTACACCTCTTAGCATCCACATTTCAAAGGTCTCTACTTTCATCAACAGCTTTTTTAAAATTTAGTTCTGGTTTCTGAGGCATACAGAAATGTAGGCACATACTATCTTAGGAGATTGTTTCTTGTTTCATGCCCAAGTTTTCTTGCTGTTGACTTATCCTCCATTTTTGGTAGAGGAAAATCAACCAACATTCCTTCTTCTGATCTTTGTGTGTTGTGTAAGAATGAACGGCTGAGCAGTCTGTATTGAGTCACACAAGGATAATAGTCAGTCGAATGCTGCAGCACAGACAGGCTACAATCCAGTCCTCACCCAAATTCTATTTGTGTCTATTTTTCATCAGGACTCATTGTATTTCAATCAACAGCAAAGCTCCTTGCCAATTATCTTCTGTCTAATTAAAAGCCTCTAATCCCAATTGCAGTTTCTCTGCTACCCCAGTTCAGATCAACAAAAGCAGCACAATACAGAAAAAAAACTTAGAATGATTATGCTCCGTAAGGCTCAGTTAACCATTCTTTGAATTACAGGTGGGCTGGCGATTAGTAACACCAAATGTTGCTGAAGTATTTGCTGAGGAAGTACTTTGTATTCTGAGTGCCACATAACAGACTTGTGAACAAAGTTGGAGCTCATGAAGTTGAAGGGACAGTATCAACATGATACAAAATTAGCTGAATGGTGTGGAATAGAATGCAATGCTTAATGGATATTTTTCAGACTGGGAAAGGTTTTTAACGGAGTTCTCCAGGGGTCAGTATTAGGGCCCTTGCTTTTCACACATACGTCAGTGATCTAGTCCTTGGTGTACAACAGACAATTTCAGAGTTTGTGGATGCTACAAAACTCGGATGCATTGTAACCTGTGAGGAGGACAATGTAGAACATGGACAAGTTAGTGGAGTAGGCAGATAGGTAGTAGGTGAATTATAATGCGGAGAAGTGTGAGTTGATGCATTTTGATAGAAAGAACAGGGATACCTTTGTTATCCATTGCCTAGTCTGAGGACAGTACAGGCAGTTCCCAGGTTGCAAATGGGTTTCATTTTTAAGTCCATTCACAAATCAATTTGTACACAGGTTGATACACAATGCAGGACAACATAAAATAGCCATTTGTAAGTATGAGGAATCACTCATATGTTGGATTTTTAAAATCATAGGAGAAAGTGAGGACTGCAGATGCTGGAGATCAGACCTGAAAAATGTATTGCTGGAAAAGCACAGCAGGTCAGGCAGCATCCAAGGAGCAGGAGAATCGACGTTTCGGGCATGAGCCTGAAGAAGGGATATGTATCATCCAAAATACTAAGGATACTGGCAGCCTTAAAAAAAAGGAAGTATGTCTGACAGTACCATGGCTGAGATCAGTGTTTTAGCATACACTTCAAATCTGACATTGCACTGAAGGATTGTGGCCTTCAGTGATACCACCTGAGGTCAGGGTGATACCACCTGAGGCCTGTTGACAGGCGACAATATCCTGATTTACCTTCCTTTGTTCAAAAGTCAGTTACCTCATACCCCCTTCATCGAAATTCATCTGTCTTTTGCTGCTCATTTAGTCAGGCTATATTTGAAACTCTTGCTTCATGTGAATTCCAGTTTACTGACCCTCTGAACTGAGTGGCCATCAATGTATTAACCAACATAGAAGGAAAACCTTGAAAACAATCTTTTAAAAGAAGCGTAGAAAATAAAAGCAGGAATAGGCCATTCAGTCCCTCGAACCTGGTCTGCCATTCAATGTGATCATAGCTGATCAGCTAACTCAGTACTCTGTTCCTGGTTTTCCCCTATACACTTGATCCCATCTGAACTAAAAACAATGTCCAACTCCTCATTGAAAACGTTCGATGTTTCGACCTCAACCACTTTCTATGACAAAGAATCCCACAGGCTCATCACTGTCTGGGTGAAGACATTTCTCCTCATCATAGTCCTAAATGATATAACCCAAATCCTTAGACTGTGGGCCCTGTTTCTGGGTTTTTCAGTTATCAAGAACCTTTCTGCATTTGTCCTGTCAAGTCTTGTTTGAGTTCTGTAGAGATCCACCCTCATTCTTTTGAACTCCAGTGAATATAGTCCGAACTGATCCAATCTCTCTTCATATGTCAGTCGTGCTGTCGCAGGAATCAGTCTGGGAAACCTTTGTTGCAGTCCCTCTACAGCCAGAACATCCCTCCTCAGATAAGGAGACCAAAACTGCACACAATACTCCAGGTGCAGTCTCACCAAGGTCTTATAAAATTGCAGGAAGATCTCCCTGCTCCAGTACTCGAATCTTCTCACTATGAAGGCCAACATATCATCTGTCTTCTTCACTGCCTGCTGCACCCATACTTATTTTCAGCAAATGGTGTACAAGGACAGCTAGGTCTTGTGCACCTCCCCCTTTCCCAATCCTTTGCCATTCAGATATTAATCTGCCATCCTGTTTTGTGTTAACAAGATTGATAGTCTCACATATAGTACATTATGCTTTGTCAGCCATGCACTTGTCCACTCAGTGTCCAAATCACCCTGAAGCATTGTGCATCCTCCACACAGCTCACCCTCCCTCTCAGCTTTGTTTCATCCAAAACTTGGAGATATTGCACTTCGTCCCCTCACCTAAATCATTCATATGTTTAATGAATAGCTGGGGTCCAAGCACTGACCCAGCAGTCTACCACTCGGTAAAAAACCCTCTTTATTTCTCCTCTTAGTTTCCTGTTTGCCAACGAGTTCTCTAACAATGTCAGTACACTACCCTCAATTCCATGTATTTTAATTTGACATGCTCACCTCTTATGTGGGATCTTATGGAACGCTTTCTAAGACTTCAAGTAAGCCACATGCTCTGGCTAACCCTATCAGCTCTACTGGTTAAATCCTCAAAACGCTCCAATAGATTTGTCAAGCATGATTTCCCTCTTGATTCCATATTGTCTCTGTCTGGTCGTGTCATTGATTTACAATTGTTCTGCTATTAAATCTTTTAAAATGGACTTAATATTTTCCCGAATATTGATGTCAGGCTAACCACTCGGTAGACCATGTGTCCATAAGACATTTAGGCAGAACTAGCCATTCAACCCATCAAGTCTACTCCACCTTTCAATGAGGTCATGGCGGATCTGATAACATTCTTGGATTAGATTACTTACAGTGTGGAAACAGGCCCTTCGGCCCAACAAGTCCACACCGACCCGCCGAAGCACTACCCACCCATTCCCGTACGTTTACCCCTTTACCTAACACTACGGGCAATTTAGCATGGCCAATTCACCTGACCTGCATGTCTTTGGACTGTGGGAGGAAACTGGAGCACCCGGAGGAAACCCAAGCAGACACGGGGAGAATGTGCAAACTCCACACAGTCAGTCGCCTGAGTCGGAAATTTAACCTGGGTCTCTGGCGCTGTGAGGCAGCAGTGCTAACCACTGTGCCACCGTGCCGCCCACAACTCCACTTTCCTGCTTGTTCCCCCTTTATCCTGTATTCCCTACTGACTAAAAATCTGTCCATCTCAGCCTTTAATATACTTAATAACCCAGTGTCGACAGCCCTCTATGGTAAAGAATTCTACAGATTCACCACCCTTTAAGAGATGAAATTCTTCCTTATCTCTGTCTTCGATGAGCCCTCTGGTCCTTAACTCTTTCAAAAGAAGTAGCAACCATTCCACATCTACCTTTGCAAGTTCCCTAAGATTCTTGTTGTTTCAATAAGGTCGCCTCTCATTCTTCTAGAATTGGAAGAGTATAGACAGAATTCACTCATAAGACAGTCCCTCCATATCTACAATTAGATGAGCGTGCAGTCTCTTGATTACCTCCAATGTCAGTATATCTTTTCTTAGACTAGGAGCTTAAAACTGTTCAGTATTCCAGCTGTGGTCTGACTTGTACTTTACATAGTTTTAGCAAAACGTCCCTCCAATTATACTTCATTCGCTTTGAAATAAAGGCCAATATTCCATTTACCTCTCCAGTGAACTTAGATGCTAGTTTTGTGCGATTTGTGAACAAGGATTCCCAGATCCCTCTGTTGTGCACCTTTCTGCAGTCTTCCTCCATTTAGATAATATGTCATGTGCATTCATCACTATCACCGGATGAAGGAGCTAGTGTGCTTCCAATTAAATCTGTTGGACTATAACCTGGTGTTGAGTGATTTTTAACTTTGTACACTGCAATCCAACACCAGCATCTCTAAAACATTCATCTTGAGCATAGACAGCACATATAAGCAATCTATTTGAATGGGTTGGGTAAAGAAATTACAATTAAATCAAATCTTTTCTTTACCAAATTGTCCCTCACAATCTCATTTACATGCTGCCCCCTTGTGGTATCATCTAAAATCAGCATTCAACCCATTTCACCACCACTTCTCCTGACTCTAATACTATACAGGAATTATGCAGTTCTTTACCATCTTCCTGTTCAGTGTGTTGGCAGAAAATATGCCATTTTTACATTATGTTATTTGAGCTTACTGCTCTTTCCAGGAGCTAACTGTGGGAGAGGGTCACACACTTTAATACGAAGAATCTTAGACTACATATTATAGGTGTACTGTATAGTAGTTTACTGGTGCTGGAAGGTATTCAATTAATTAATGACAGTGACAAGATGGCTAGGAAAAACCTTTATTAGTCGCTCAGTTTCAGATAGAATACCAAATAAGTCGTTACGGGAATATGCTCTCCCACAATGGATGTTTGGGCTTCAAAATCAGCATGTGGTTCCAGTTAGTTTTTTTAAAACCTTTTCCCAAAAACTGAGGTGTCTTTCTTTTTTAGCTGTGGCTTCTATTCTGGTCTATTGCCAGGAAACCTGAGAAAAACAGCATGGAGTTCCAGCACATACTTTTGTTCCATCAGTTATTTTCATCTTTCTGTCACAGAATCAATCATTGAAGGAAGAATAAAACTGAGGGGAGGAAAAGATATCCGGGAAAGAAATAGTCTCAATGGATCAAGGTAGATATCTAAGCACTGTCAAAGCAAGTCAGCTTCCTGTTCACAGGCATGTATTGAATCTAGTGTCTGCAGCTTGTGATTTTGTTGTTTTAATACAGCTGTCCAGGTTGATTTTGGCAAACTCATTCCAGTTGCCAACCCAGACCTTAAAATCCAAGCACTGAAGTGCTGAGTGAGAGCAACAACTGAATGATTTGCAATGAATCCAATTAAATTGCTGGCAGGTTTACCAACACTGATTGTTTTTTCATAAACTTGTCCATTTTATTCTCATTAGCTCACTGAGATTCTGCTGAAAGGCTATTGCTTAGAAGTAACAACTCTTGTTTCTCCCAGCCCACAGATGCTGCCTGACCTTTTCCAGTATTATCTGATCTTAATCCAAGATTTAAAGCATCTGGAGTATTTTGTTTTAACTGAAGACAGGCCAGTGATTGAAAGTTCGACTTTCTTAGAACAGTATTATAATGGCATATTGCACTAGCTGTCAAGGGAGTTAGTGCTCAGTAGTTTTCATGGAATTGTAGGTTAAGAGGCTTGTAGTGTTTCATGTGGCTATAAAATTACAAGGGGTGTGGACAGAGTGAGTAGAAAAAATATCTCTTCCTCTTCGTTGAGAGGTCAGTCATGAGGGGGCAGAATTTGAGGATAAGTGGGCAGGAGATTCAGAGGGGATTTGAGAAAAATGTTTTTCACTCAGTGTGGTGGGAAACTGGAATGCACTACCTGGGAATGCAGTGGAGGTCAGAAACCCTACAATCTTTAAAAAATATTTGGATGAGCACTTAAAATATGACAACATGGGACATGTGCAGAAAATTGGGATTAGTGCACCTTGACTGGTAATTATCAGCAGTGCAGACTTGATGGGCCAAAGAGCCTTATCTGTGGAGTGTTGCAGAACAAAGGCACCTTGGAGTGCAGGTTCACAGCTCTTTGAAAGTGGAGTTGTAGGTAGATAGGATAGTGAAGAAGGCGTTTGGTATACTTTCCTTTATTGGTCAGAGTATTGAGTACAAGAGTTGGGAGGTCATGTTGCGGCTATACAGGACATTATTAGGCCACTGTTGGAATATTGCATATAATTCTGGTCTCCTTCCTATCAGAAAGATGTTGAGAAACTTGAAAGGGTTCGGAAAAGATTTACAAGTATAATACCAGGGTTGGAGGATTTGAGCTATAAGGAGAGGTTGAATAGGCTAGGGCTGTTTTCCCTGGAGCATTGGAGGCTGAGGGGGTGACCTCATAGAACATAGAACATTACAGCGCAGTACAGGCCCTTCGGCCCTCGATGTTGTGCCGACCAGTCATACCAATCTGAAGCCCAGGTTTATAAAATCATGAGGGGTATGGATAGGATAAATAGACAAGTCTTTTTTCCCTGGGGTGGGGGAGTCCAGAACTAGAGGGTATAGGTTTAGGGTGAGAGGGGAATGATATAAAAGAGACCTAAGACAATAGACAATTGACAATAGGTGCATGGGTAGGCCATTCTGCCCTTCGAGCCTGCACCACCATACAATATGATCATGGCTGATCATCCTTAATCAGTATCCTGTTCCTGCCTTATCTCCATAAACCTTGATTCCACGATCTTTGAGAGCTCTATCCAACTCTTACTTAAATGAATCCAGAGACTGGGCCTCCACTGCCCTCTGGGTCAGAGCATTCCACACAGCCGCCACTCTCTGGGTAAAGAAGTTTCTCCTCATCTCTGTTCTAAATGGTCTACCCTGTATTTTTAAGCTGTGTCCTTTGGTTCGGCATTCACCCATCAGTGGAAACATGCTTTCTGCCTCCAGAGTGTCCAATCCTTTAATAATCTTATATGTCTCAATCAGATCCCTTCTCAGTCTTCTAAACTCAAGGGTATACTAGCCCAGTCGCTCCAGTCTTTCAGTGTAAGGTAGTCCCGCCATTCCAGGAATTGACCTTGTGAACCTACGCTGCACTCCCTCAATAGCCAGAATGGGGCAACTTTTTCACGTAGAGGGTGGTAGATGTATGGAATGAGCTGTCAGAGGCTAGTATAATTGCAACATTTAAAAGACATCTGGATGGGTATATGAATAGGAAGGGTTTGGAGAGATATGGGCCAGATGCTGGTAGGTAGGACTAGATTGGGTTGGAATATCTGGTCAGCATGGACGAGTTGGACCGAAGGGTCTGTTTCCATGCTGTACATCTCTATGACTCTATTGTTTTGTAACTCTAACACACATTTAGCATTAAACAATTTGTAATAATCCATCCAAATAAGGATTGTTTCATTTATCAATAGAACTTTCCATCATTGCTCTAAAATATGCAAAATCTATTTGATAGAGAAATGATAGGAAATTATTTATGAGATGGTTGAGATGAATATGCATCTTTTATGTGGAGGTCGCATTTGGCTCATTGTCAATACCATTCCAATGCAAGTACACAATCTGCAACCTCCCCAGGTCAAAAGCCACTCGAAAGGTTCTAAAAGGTGAAATACATTTTTAAAAATGCATTTGTTAGTACATGTATCTGGTAAATTGTGCCCATCCAAGAGTCCCATCCCTATGTTCCTAATGTATTTGATATGACTACCATGGCTGGCAGTGCATTCCCTGCACCCACCACTCTCTGTGTAAAGAACCTACCTCTGACATCTCTCCTAAACCTTCCTACAAACACCTTAAAATTATGCCCCCTTGTAGCCAATTCTGCTCTGGAAAAAAAGTCTCTGGCTATCCACTCTATCTATGCCTCTCATCATCTTGTGCACCTCTATCAAGTCACCTCTCATCCTTCCTCGCTCCAATGAGAAAAGCCCTAGCTCCCTCAACCTTTCTTCATAAGACATGCCCTCCAGTCCAGGCAGCATCCTGGTAAATCTCCTGCACACCCTCTCTAAAGCTTCCACGTCCTTCCTATAATGAGACAACCAGAACTGAACACAATATTCCATGTGTGGTCTAACCAGGGCCTTATAGAGCTGCAGCATAACCTCTCAGCTCTTAAACTCAATCCCCTTGCTAATGACCATACGTATTCTTAACAACCTTATCAACATGGGGGGCAACATTGAGCGATCTGTGCATCTATGTGTAATTCATCCATTTCATGAGGCTACTTTTAAACAGTCCACACAGTAGTATTCATTAACCTTTGTGCAAGCCATAAGCCTTTACAAAATAAAGAGGCTGTAAGTGCTGACGGGAAAGTTGGTGAGTGATCCCAAGTGAGTGGGTGAAAGATGCAGAGGCTATGCAGGGTTAGCGTGGAAGGCTGGGTGAGAGCAAAGAAAAGTAGATGTTGCACCCAATAGTGGGAGTGGTTAGCATGATCTTTGTGGGAGTTGGGTACTGCGCCAGAGATGTGTGAGTGTGAGGAAGCAGAGTAAGGATGGCATTTAACGTGTTAGAATGGGAATGGTATTTGACCTTCTCGCAGCATTGTTGTTCATTCTGCCAGATGGTTGTGACCTCACTGACCTGGATGACAACCCTCAGACCAGACTGGAAGGGTCCAGTGTTACATAGAACATAGAACATAGTGCATTACAGTGCAGTACAGGCCCTTCGACCCTCGATATTGTTCCAACCTGTGAAAATAATCTGATGCCTATCTAACCTACACCATTCCATTATTATCCAAATGTATGTCCAACGCCAATTTAAATGCCCTTAACGTTGGCGAGTCTACTACTATTGCACACAGGCTGTTCCACACCCCTACTACTCTCTGAATAAAGAAACTATCCCTGATATCTGTCCTAAATCTATCACCCCTCAATTTAAAGCTATGCCCCCTCATGTTAGCCTTCACCATCCGAGGAAAAAGGCTCTCACTGTCCACCTGATCTAACCCCCTGATTATCTTATACGTCTCAATTAAGTCATCTCTCAACCCTCTTCTCTCCAACGAAAACAGCCTCAGTTCCCTCAGCTTTTCCTTGTAAGACCTTCCTTCCATACCAGACAACCTCCTAGTAAATCTTCTTTGATGCCTTTCCAAAGCTTTCACGTCCTTCCTATAATGCGGTGACCAGAATTGTACGCAATACTTCAGGTGTGGCCTTACCAGTATCTTGTACAGCTGAAGCATGACTTTGTGGCTCCGAAACTCAATCCCCTGACCAATAAATGCCAACGCACCATATGCCTTGTTAACAACCCTAACAACCTGGGTGGCAACTTTTAGGGATTTATGAACCCGGACACCGAGATATCTCTGTTCCTCCACGCTGCCAAGAATTTTACCATTAGCCCAGTACTCTGCATTCCTGTTATTTCTTCCATAGAGAACTACCTCACACTTTTCTGCATTAAGGCCCATTTGCCACTTCTCAGCCCAGCTCTGCATCTTATCTATGTCCCTCTGTAAACCACAGCATCCTTCAGCACTATCCGCAACTCTGCCTACCTTAGCGTCATCCACAAGTTTACTAACCTATCCTTCTATGCCCACATCTAGATCATTTATAAAAATGACAAATAGCAGTGGCCCCAAAAAGGATCCTTGTGGTACACCACTGCTAACTGAGCTCCATGGATGAACATTTCCCATCAACCACCACCCACTGCCTTCTTTCAGCTAGCCAATTTCTGATCCAAGCCGCTAAATCACCTTCAAGCCTGAAACTCCGTATTTTGTACAATAGCCTACCGTTGGAATCTTATCAAATGCCTTATGAAATCCATATACACCACATCAACCATTTTATCTTCATCCATTTGTTTCGGCGCCTTCTCGAAGAATTCAATAAGGTTACTGAGGCACGATCTATTCTTCACAAAACTGTGTTGACTATCCCTTATCAAATTATTCCTTTCCAGATGATTATAGACCCTATCTCTTATAATCTATCTCTTACAACACATTAACCATAACTGAAGTAAGGCTCACTGGCCTATAATTACCAGGGTGGTCCTGACTCCCCTTCTTAAACAAGGTAAACAACACTTGCTTTCCTCCAGTCTTTCTGGCACTACTCCTGTCGACAATGATGACATAAAGATCAAAGCCAAAGGATCTGCAATCTTCTCCCTGGCTTCCCAAAGAATTCGAGGATAAATCCCATCTGGCCCAGGGATCTTATCTATTTTCAGATCTTCCAAAATTGCTACTGTTGGAATATTACAATTTTGGTCTCCTTCTCATCGGAAAGACATTGTGAAACGTGAAAGGGCTCAGAAAAGATTTACAAGGATATTGCCAGGGTTGGAGGATTTGAGCTATAGGGAGAGGCTGAACAGGCAGGGACTGTTTTCCCTGGAGCGTCAGAGGATGAGGGGTGACCTTATAGAGGTTTACAAAATTATGAGGAGCATGGATAGGGTAAATAGGCAAAGTCTTTTCCTTGAGGTCGGCATAGGTTTAGGGTGAGAGGGGAAAAATATAAAAGAGACCTAAGGGGCAACTTTTTCATGCAGAGAGTGGTACGTGTATGGAATGAGCTGCCAGAGGAAGTGGTGGAGGCTGGTACAATTGCAACATTTAAGAGGCATTTGGTTGGGTATATAAATAGGAAGGGTTTGGAGGGATATGGGCCTGGTGCTGGCAGGTGGGACTTGATTGGGTTGGGATATCTGGTCAGCATGGACGGGTTGGACCGAAGGGTCTGTTTCCGGGCTGTACATCTCTATGACTCTATGACTTAGTCCCATCTAATCTAGTAGCCTGTATCTCTGTATTCTCACTAACATTGTCCTTTTGCAACGTGAAAACTGACGAAAAGTAGTCATTAAGCGCTTCCCCGTGTCCTCAGATTCCAGACACAACTTATCAATACTATCTTTGATTGGCCTTAATCGTACTCTCGTCATTTTTTTATTCCTGATATACCTATAGAAGGCTTTGGGTTTTTCTTGATTCTATCCACCAACAACTTCTTATGTCCCCTCCTGGCTGTTCTTAGCCCTCTCTTTAAATCTTTTCTGGCTAAATTATAACTCTCAAGCCCCCTAAATGAGCTTTCATGCTTCACCCTCACATAAGCCTTCTTCTTCCTCTTGTTAAGAGCTTCAACTTCTTTAGTAAACCATGGCTCGACAACTACCTCCCTGTCTGATAGGTGTATACTTATCAAGGACCCACAGTAGCTGTTCCTTGAATAAGCTCCACATTTCAAGTGTGCCCATTCTCTGCAGTTTCCTTTCCCATCCTATGCATGCTAAATCTTGCCTAATCACATCATAAGTGCCTTTCCCCCAGTTATACCTCTTTCCCTGCAGTATATACCTATCCCTGCCCATTGCTATTGTAAACATAACTGAATTATGGTCACTAACACCAAAGTGTTTACCTATCTCCAAATCTAACATCTGGCTGTGTTCATTCCCCACATCCAATGTGACATCGCTCCTTGTTGGCCTGTTTACATACTATGTCAGAAACCCCTGCTGCACACATTGAACAAAAACTGACCCATCTAAACTACTTGAAATATAGCATTCCCAGTCAATATTGGGGAAGTTAAAGTCCCCCATAAAACTACCCTGTTACCCTGTTACTGGTACCCTGCTGGTTCAGGTGAAGACTATCCTGTTTGTACAGGTCCCATTTTCCCCAGAAAGGGCTCCAATTATCCAAAAATCCGAAACCCTCCCTCCTGCACCATCCCTGCAGCCACATGTTCAGCTTCACTCTCTGCCTGTTCCTTGCTTCATAAGCAAGTGGAGAAAGTGAGGACTGCAGATGCTGGAGATCAGAGCTGAAAATGTGTTGCTGGAAAAGCACAGCAGGTCACGGCAGCATCCAAAGAGCAGGAGTATCGACATTTCGGGCATGAGCCCTTCTTCACTATCAAGTGGCACAGGCAACAAACCAGAGATAACAACAGAGATAAGCTTCCACCCTAGCTCCCAGAATTTCTGCCTTTGATCCCTATCTTTCTTTCTGCCTATGTCATTGGTGCCTATGTGGATCACGACTTGGGGCTGCTCCCTTTCCCCCTCAAAGATCCCGATAACATGATCAGAGACATCATGAACCCTGGCACCTGGGAGGCAACACACCAATCGTGGGTCTCTCTCATTCCCCCAAGCCTCCTATCTGTCCCTAACTATGCTCCTCCTCCCCCTTTCACTCTGAACAACAGGGATAGACACTGTGCCAGAGACCTAAGCCCCATTGCTTACCCCCTGGTAAATCGTACCCCGCAACAGTATTGTTGTTGAGGGGAACCACACAGGAGATCCCTGCACTGCCTGCCAGGTCCCTTTCCTACTCCTGACAGTAACCCATTTACCTTCTTCACCTGGCTGTGGAGTAACTACCGCCCTGTAACTCCTCTCAATAAGCCCCTCCGCCTCCCGAATGATCTGAAGTTCATCCAGCTCCAGCTTTAGTTCCCTAACACAGTTCTTGAGGAATTGGGTGCACTTCCCACAAATGAAGTCAGCAGGGACATTAAAGGTGACCCCTACTTCCTACATACTGCAGGAGGAACATTCAACTGCCCTAACCTCCATTTCCACTACTCTAAATTCCCAAATAGACTACTGAAAAAATGAAAAACGAAAGAAAACACTCATCACCTTACCAACTGACGCTCCAAACTTTTGTTTTTGGTTCGAGAAAGAGGATGAGTGGGAAACACTACTCGAATAGTGTTTTGGGTGAAGCAACCACCCAAATATGTGACCTTGTGACCTCTCCGATAGCTTCCTGCTCATGCTCCTGCACTTCCTGCTGCTGGAACAACAATGATTGTGGCATCCTCTGCCAGCCCTGGAAGAAATAGACAGTCCTCTTCTAAACCAACCATTCCACCAAAACCTCTACCTCACTTTCAGCAGTTCAGATGCCAGTTACTTCCCAAAGCCTGGGAAAATGCCATGAAAAACGCAGAGCAGCTCTGGATTGTCAGCCCCTAATCAGATATACATAGACCTTTTAAAGATGGCACTGACGCCAGGGATCCCAGGATATTCTGGCAATGGTGAGGACTTCCAACTACGGCAAGTAAGAGGATCCGGCTAGCTTCAGATGAGCAAGGCGCCCATGGGTGGGACAGGTACTTAACAAGGTGAGTTTGGAATGGTCACACCAGAAAACTTAGAAAGTGTGACAGAGAGAAACCCTCCATGAAATTCCATGAAAATGAGTTAGCCAACATATCGGGAAGTTCAGCCAACTGTATTGTAGGCTCTATTTTGGCTGGTTTAGGATCCCACAGAGCCATGTCTTCCAGAATCAACCCTGCTTTCTCTGGTCACATCCATATAGTTTTGCTTTTCAAATTGAGCACTTTTTCCAAAAATGAACAGTACATTGCATGAGCAATGTGGGAGCAATATTTTTTTTCTGTTGAGAGAACTTGTTTCGAGTGAATGATTACTAAGGTGTAGGCAATTGAGTGCTGTAAACAGGGAATGCCATGTAAGTCTACCTCTCCAGTGAGTCCAGTTTGCATGTCAGGACTGAACCAGATATGTGCTGATAGGTGGCAGAATTTCTCAACAATGCAGTGTTAAACCACAGGGTGGCTGATCTCAGAAAAACTCCTGTTAGTCTTTGAAGCAGAACAATAATTTTCACTTTATTTCAGAGTGATATGAAGGCAATTACTCTCTCTGTCTACAAGTTTCTTTCTATTCTTTTGTTGAACCTCTCAGATCATGTTCTTCAGTCATTACTGCTCCTTGCCTTGTGATGTATTGAGTGCTGATAGGTGAGGTGACCAAGCTACAGGACACACCCTCCAGGCAGTACTACCAGCTCTGATCATCACTGGAGATGTGCAAACACTCTGGATAGCTTTAACAACTGGTTTAAATCAGAAAAAAAACTCAGTATGATAAAATAAATCCCAAAGAAATCTTTTTATGCTGCAGGTTAATTTCGTCTTTGCAGCAATTAGCAACAGAGGACGTTGCTAATGCATCTGTATATTAACTTCCTTGAGAAATCAAACACTCTATTATGACCAGTATTTAGGTGAATTTCCCTAGTTTATTATAGTTCCACATAAAAACTCCATATTATAAGGTTCTCGGATGAGGTGGGATAAACTGACTCCCCTTCTCTATCCCCGGATTGACCCAACAAGATTAATCTAAAAAATTCCTCCCCTTGTGCATGTGTTTCTCACAACCCAAATAGATCCATGTATCAAAAGAAGTCAATTTTGCCAATCTTTCTTGAGTTAATGTAAGGGTGAGTTCATTAATTACTAAATGGGAACAACAATGATATTGCAACAAACCACACAGGTCAGAAATCAGGTGAGTCCAAAAAAAGATGAAAGTTAAAGAAGATGTATAAATCAGTCTTTGACTCCACAAAGAGTAGATGGTGGGATGTTGCTGCTAATATGTTGGATGATCCTAACAGCATTGAAATTGTTCGGTGAGCCGTTGATTTTGAGATGCTTAGTTTTGTAAGTCAGCTGAAAGGTCTTTGCCCTGTCCTTTTAGAAGTGCATTTCATTTACCTTTTTGGTTTCAAGCAAAGAGAGAGATAATTCTTTTGTTTTACATGCAGTGCAGGGATGATGAGGGTTTACCTCAATCATGACCCTCACAGCAAGTACCTTCGCCCAACAGCACACACAAACTATGGTTGAAATTAACAGTCCTGAAGAAGAATCACTGGACTCAAAACTGTTTCTCTCTCCACAGATGCTGCCCAAAGTTTCTCCAGCAATTTCTGTTTTTGTAATAAACATGATGGATTCTTCAATAGCATGTTCCATGTTTAGTTCTAATGTTATGAGGGTTTACATACTGAATTAGGGAAAACTAACTAACTGATTTAAATACGAAAGGCTCAATTTTAACTTGTTGCAAATGCATTGGATTTGACTGAATCAAAAGTGAGTAAGTTAAAAGATCCGTTAATTTATGGAGGGGAATAGAGGTCTTCATTAACTTGTAATCTCTGACATGAAAATTAAATGCTACCTTAGCATTGAAAGACTATCAAGTTGCCACATTTACGATCTTTATCGACATTTAACATGTGCTTTGCTTTTCATTTTGCTTTTTTTCTCCTTTTGTAAGAGACACCCCTGTGAACTGAGACCTTTTACACAGCTGTGGACAGGCTAGTCCTATCAGATACACCAATCACAGACCTTGGTCTTCTATAAGAAAATAGACTTTTTCCTTCACAACCCTGGTGGCTGTTGAAAGTGAGAACAATGCTCCCCCAGTTCCTAGTGGGTGGCACAATGGCTCAGTGGTTAGCACTACTGCCTCACAGCACCAGTGGTTAGCACTACTGCCTCACACTTTCTAAGTTTTCAATTCCTGCCTCAGTTACTGTCTCTGTGGAAATTGCACATTTTCCCTGTGTTTATGCAGGTTTATTCCACGTGCTCTTTTTCCTCCCACAATCCAAAAGATGTGCAGCTTAGGTGAATTGGCCATACTAAATTCCCCATGGTGCATTAGTCTGGGTAGGGGAATGGAATGGATTGTGGATTAGTGGTGCTGGAAGAGCACAGCAATTCAGGCAGCATCCAAAGTGCAGCGAACTCGACGTTTTGGGCAAAAGCCCTTCATCAGGAATAAAGGCAGTGAGCCTGAAGCATGGAGAGATAAGCTAGAGGAGGGTGGGGGTGGGGAGTAAGTAGCATAGAGTACAATGGGTGAGTGGGGGAGGGGATGAAGGTGACAGGTCAGGGAGAAGAGGGTGGAGTAGATAGGTGGAAAAGGAGCTAGGAAGGTAGGACAAGTCTGGACAAGTCATGGGGACATTGCTGAGCTGGAGGTTTGGAACTAGAGTGAGGTGGGGGAAGGGAAAATGAGGAAACTGTTGAAGTCCACATTGATGCCCTGGGGTTGAAGTGTTCCGAGGCAGAAGATGAGGCATTCTTCCTCCAGGCGTTTGGTGGTGAGGGAGCGGCAGTGAAGGAGGCCCAGGACCTCCATGTCCTTGGCACATTTGCTTCCTCAGTGCCTGCCTCCATAACCAACTTATCCCACAGGGAATGGAATGGGTTGGGTGAATTACTCTTTGGAGGGTCGGTGTAGACTTGTTGGGTCAAATGGCATGTTTCCACACTGTAGAAAGTCTAATCTAGGTTTGTTCCTGATGCTCATTTGGCACACATCAGTAACTAGTAACTGTTAAGATTTCTGGGTAGATCTAAAGACTAAAAATAGTGTGAAATAACTATGTGAACCTACTCTAGTTTGTTTTATTTTAATTGTTTAAACTTTATACTACATAACCCTGCAATAGGAAATTGGAGTAAGAAATTAAATAGATCGAAGTCAACAGATAAGAAAGGTGGTCATTATCTTAATGTTGTTTCTGAAAGTTTGCTGTGCTCAAACTATTTCTGACATGATAACACTTCAAAAGCATTTCATTGACTGCAAGTACCTTAGAATATCCTGAGACCATGAGGGGCCATTGAGTGAAACTTCTTAGCTTTCCTCTCTTTCCCTGTCTCTCACTATATCTCTCTTTCTCTTTCCTTTTCCTTCTCTCTTTCCTTCTTAATTATAATTTTTCTCTACTTGGATAATAATTGCTGCTTTTATTTAATGATGCAATTTGAGAGATTCCTTTGTAAATGGCTTTGTTACATTTATTTAATGAATGCATTTGTGGCAAATCAGCTGCATTAAATAATTCATTGAATTCAATAGTTCTGATGAAAGATTAACGGTTAGAGTTAGAAAATTTATTTCTCTGGCCACAGATGCGGCCTGACCTCCTGAGTGTTGCCCGCATTTTCCAGGTTTCCCTTATCCATGGTTTGCTTTTGTTTTAACTATGGCTTTTTACATTTAGTTTACAACACTCAAATAGTGCCCATGTCCCTACCCGTGAGTTCACATCTTTTTCTCATTCTCTTCTGTCTCCTTCATGCCCTTTCTGAACTCTGAGACCCATCTCTGTTAATCCCTCAATCCCATTCCCACCAAAATTGCTGTTCACCAACTTCCCATTTTAGCTCCCAGGGTGGCTTACATTGTAAGCAATTCCCTCCTTTCAGATACTGTGCCTCTCTCTTTTAAATCTACCATCATCACCTCTCTCCTCAAAAAAATGACTACGCTGTCCTTTCCAAATACCACTACATCTCTAACCTCCTTTTCCTCTCCAGATTCTTGAACATAGTGTAATTTCTCATCTTTCCTGGGATGCTATGTTTAATCCCTAAGAGATTCCTCAAAAACATATGCTCACTATGGTGCCCAGTCCACTACATCTTGCTTTTAAAATTCTTGTTCTTGTTTTCAAATCGCTCCATGGCCTCACCTATTCTATCTTTGTCGTTTACTCCAATCCATTATCCTCTTCATTCTATTTCTGGCCTTTCACCATCCCCCCAGTTCCAATTGCACCACCATTGATGGCTGTACCTTAGTTGCCTTCGTCCCAAACTCCACAATGCTGTCCCTGAACCTCACCATGTCCTGCCTTGTTTTCCTCCATTAAGACAATCCTTGAACTCTACTCTGACCAGATATCTCCATGTGTGATTCAGTGTCGTAGTTCACTTCATAATACTCCTGTGAAATGTCTTGGAATGCTTTAGTTTGTTAAAAACACTGTATAACTATGTTATCACTGCATAGATATCTGCATGCCAGCAGTATAAATGGCTGGCCACTGCCATTCTAATTAAATCATGGATTGATCCATTTTATAAATTGCCCTCCTTTAGTTTACGAACCTTAGCATAAATGATCAATACAGTAAATATTTATTGTTTTTAGTTCATACTTCCTAATATGATTCAGAGTCTACACCATCCTGTCAACAACTCTACAAATGGATTAAATGTGCATCTGATTTTCGCAAAACATCGATCTGGAAATGCACCATATGACTTGTGCCATTGTAACACATGGCTCTTAGCAGTTTCAACTTCAAGATGTCTCTCTCATGGCAGTCAAATGGTTCTCCTGTAAATGGAGTGCTCATTGAACCCTCAGAAATTGTAAAGATACAAGGAGTCTTGAACAGGAGATGAAGAGAAAGACATCAGAAAGAATTCCAGTATAATTGATTTTGTTTTTTTGGAGCAATCATTCATTAAAGTTAACTTTTTTGACCATTTTATTTCATTGTGATAAAAATTGGTATTATGGTGGCTCAGTGGTTAACACTATTGCCTCACAGCACCAGAGACCCAGGTTCGATTCCAGCCTTGGTGACTGGCTGTGTGGAGTTTGCACATCCTCCCTGTGTCTGTGTAGGTTTCTGCTGGATGTGCTGGTTTCCTCCCACAGTCCAAAGATGTGGATGTGATCTATTTGGACTTCAGTAAGGTATTTGACATGGGTCCTCATGGTAGACTGGTTAGCATTGTTAGATCTCATGCAATACAGGGATACTAGCCATTTGGATACAGAACTGGCTCAAAGGTAGAAGACAGAGGGTGGTGGTGGAGGGTTGCTTTTCAGACTGGATGCCTATGACCAGTGGTGTGCCACAAGGATCGGTGTTGGGTCCACTGCTTTTTGTCATTTATATAAATGATTTGGTGTGAAAATAGGAGGTATACTTAGTAAGTTTGCAGACACCAAAATTGGAGGTGTAGTGGACAGCGAAGAAGATTACCTCAGAGTACAACAAGATCTTGATCAGATGAGCCAATGGGCCGAGGAGTGGCAGATGGAATTTAATTTAGATAAATGTGAAGTGCTGCATTTTGGAAAGGCAAATCAAGACAGGACTTACACACTTATTTGTAAAGTCCTGGGATGTGTTGCTGAACAAAGAGACTTGGAGTACAGGTTCATATCTCCTTGAAAGTGGAGTCAGAGGTAGTTGGACAGTGAAGGAGGTGTTTGGAATGCTTTGCTTTATTGGTCAGTGCATTGAGGATAGGAATTGGGAGGTCATGTTGTGGCTGGACAGGATATTGGTTAGGCTATTTTTGGAATAATGTGTGCAATTCTGATCTCCCTCCTATAGGAAGGATTTTATGAAATTTGAAAGGGTTCAGAAAAGATTTACAAGGATGTTGCCAGGGTTGGGGTTTGAGCTATAGGGAGAGGCTGAACAGGCTGGGGCTGTTTTCCCTGGAGCGTCAGAGGCTGAGGGGTGACGTTAGAGTCATAGAGATGTACAGCATGGAAACAGACCCTTCGGTCCAACCCATCCATGCTGACCACATATCCCAACCCAATCTAGCCCCAACTGCCAGCACCTGGCCCATATCCCTCCACACCCTTCCTATTCATATACCCATCCAAATGTCTCTCAAATGTTGCAATTGTACCAGCCTCCACCACTTCCTCTGGCAACTTATTCCATACACATACCACCCTCTGTGTGAAAATGTTGCCCATTAGATCTCTGTTATATTTTTCCCCTCTCACCCTAAACCTATGCCCTCTATAGAGACCTTATAGAGGTTTATAAAATCATGAGGGGCATGTATAGGATAAATAGACAGGGTCTTTTTCCTGGGGTGGGGGAATCCAGAATTAGAGGGCATAGGGTGAGGGTGAGAGGAGAAAGATATAAAAGGGACCTAAAGGGAAACTTTCATGCAGAGGATAGTAGAGTAATAGAGTCATAGAGATGTACAGCATGGAAACAGACCCTTCGGTCCAACCTATCCATGCTGACCGGATATCCCAACCCAATCTAGTCCCACCTGCCAGAGGAAATCGTGGAGGCTGGTACAATTATGATATTTAAATGGCATCTGTATGGGTATATGAATAGGAAGGGTTCAAAGGGATGTGGGCCAAGTGCTGGCAATTGGGACTAGATTAATTGAGGATATCTGGTCAGCATGGACAAGTTGGATCGAAGGAACTGTTTCTATGCTATACATCTGTATGATTCTACGACTCTATGTGGAGTTTAGATGGTTTGGCCGTGCTAAATTGCCCTGTAGTGTCCAGGGATGTGCAGGCTTGGTAGGCTAGCCAGGATAAATGGAAGGTTATGGGGATATGGTGGGATTCTATGTCTGGGTGAGATGCTGTTCAGAGGGTTGGTGTGGACTCGATGGGCTGAATGGGCTCTTCCCACACTGATAGGATTCTAAGAGGGAGACACAGCTTAGTACCGAAGACAAGCCAGCTATATGACGGATGTGTTCAGTCAAACTACCTAAAGCCACGGCCTGCAGTGGTGTGAATAAACAAAGGAGTTTCCAGTCACACCCAGGAGCTTAGTCCACCTGTGGGAGCAACCTTTGAATATTTGGCTAGAGAAGCAGTTGGCGCTGCTGAATCTGACTTCAGGTTCAACCTTTTCACTCTCGGAAAAAGAGTATTCAAGCAAGCCAGGTTTACAACCATTTTTAGAGCCTAGTCTCCTCTTATCTACACAAGTAACTTCTATCCTTATGTGAAAATATTTTCATTATGCATTTACCACTTTTCAGCAATAGGTGTGTAATAAACTAACCTTTGATTTTATAATGTTTAAAATACACACCTCATGTGACATTTTAAGTGGCACACACTTGTAATTCCATTAGCTCTCCCGAATTCACTTTTGTATGCATTCGGAGTCAATTTGCTTTTAAAATGATGAGTTGATTTATTACCTCACAGTACATAGATTTTTAATTAACAAAATCTGTCCATGGAATAAATGATGCTTGAAAAGTCAACCTATCTCTAAATTCAGAAACAATTTATCTCCACCTAATTATGGTTGTGATGGGAATAAGTGTGCGAGCTATATTCCTCACAGTTCAGAACAATTTTCAATAAGTGAAAGAAAGTAAAAAAGCTTATACATAAGAAAGTAAATGCTCTTCAATAAGCTGAAAGAAAAATTGCTTTTGCCACATTTTCTATCAACTTAAAAGACAAGGTTGTCTTGAAACATCACTACCAATTCAACTTCCTTCAAGCAAATGATCAAAGTAGAAGCCAGTTAAGCGTAACAACTATCTCCACACTGTATGCTTGTGTAGTGGCTATGGCACTGAGAACTCAAAATCTAATATTGTGAGTTATGTGTAATCAAGGTAAAATTAAATTGAGATCAGTAAATCCAGTAAATTTGGGGACTAGCATGTTATCATGGCTTCAGCTTTGCTACCTATGGGAACCTTTAAAGACTAGACACGAGCACACATCTTCACAGCCAGTACCTACACAAAACTCAATCTGCAATGGAACAAATTAGTGTTAACACCGGCGCCTAATAGATTGGGTTGTTATTAAATTGTCTGTGTTCAAAATAAAGAAAGAAAACTGCACTTTTACCGACAATTATACTTCAGTACAATTATTCTGGCCAGTACTATTCATTCTTTTTCTAATTTTAGACTAATGAAGCTATTTAGTTAAAAATCACACAACACTAGGTTATAGTCCAATAGGTTTAATTGGAAGCACACTAGCTGGTGAAGGAGTGGTGCTCCGAAAGCTAGTGTGCTTCCAATTAAACCTGTTGGACTATAACCTAGTGTTGTGTGATTTTTAACTTTGTACACCCCAGTCCAACACCAGCATCTCCAAATCATGAAGCTATTTAGAGACAAGCAAACTGTATTTATCCTTGAGAAGGATCTTGACTCATACCAGAGGCTTCAATAAAGTGTTATGCATGAAAATGGGTTTCGTCTTCAAAGGGATGCCTTCTTCTGGTCAATACAAAAGACTTGTTTATCTGAAAGAATTTGAAGAGAATTCAAACAGCTTTTTTTATATATCTTTTTATGCATCTCTTTCTTCTCAAATGTAAGCTCGTCCACATTGAATTACACTGGGTTCAAGAGCATGACAGTTTCTACAATGCAGAGTTAAACAGTTTCCATTTTACAAACGACTCCCCCCACCCCCCCAAAAATGCTGAGTGAGAATTCAGTCACACTGCATTTCGCAGGTGTCCACCCTCATTCCCAGGAAGGCTACACCACTGGCAACACAATTCCCTGCAGACTGCATTCCTTGAGAATTTGGGTGCAGTTGGGAGGATCTCTGTGTGTGCTGGAACATGGATTTGGCCCCTAAAATAAAAGCAGTAAATGGTCAGGTTCATACAGAAGAAGATTCCAAATGGAGTAAGGGCTTGGAAACAGTCCTGTCTCACTCCATTCCTAAATCTGGAACCGTCAGAAGTGGAGAATCTCAGGTTGAACCTGCGTTTTGAGAATTGGCCTCTTCAGCCATTAGTAACAGTGTAGCACAGGAAGATATGCCACCTGAAATAGATTGTTTCCATCATCTTTCATAGATGGTTGGATGCTGAAACACTTCTGACATATTTCATTGGTTGTAAGTCACTTTGCATCATCTTTAGGATGTGAAAAGCATTTTAAAAGTCCAAGTTTTTGCTGGTGTACAAGTATGTTCCAGTGCCTCACACCAGTGTTCATCACCTATTTTGAACCTTAACAGTATAAATCATATGGGTTTTCCCACGGTCTCCCTTAATGAAATGGAGGTGCTGATGTTGAACTGGGGTGGACAAAGTTAAAAATCACGCAACACCTGTTTATTGTCCAACTGGTTTATTTGGAAGTATTAGCTTTCTGATGAAGTAGCAGCGCTCAGAAAGCTAGTACTTCCAAATAAACCTGTTGGACTATAACCTGGTGTTGTGTGATTTTTAACTCTCTTAATGAAGACCAATACTGTCATCTTCCAACAGCTGGAAGGTAGTGATTAGGAGTGATATAACTGCTAATAAGGCTATCTAGTAATACTGTATAGATTATAGATCAAACTTGTGACCCTCAATTTATGCTCAATGCTTTGTTGTTCACTTTTCAACTGAGTTATTTGACTCCCTCTGTTGTACTTGAGTATTGTGCTAAGTGGTGTTTTTTAGCCACTAGTCAATCAGGGATGTTGTTGCTATCAGGACTGTTGCAACAGGTTGAGAACTGATCTTAGCTGTAGAAAGCTAGATTATTCCAGATACTCTCGACAATGGAAAGGGAGAAAGAAAATCATCTTGAGCTCCTGTTCCTGATGAAAATCTATGGGGGTGAGTCAAAGGCATAACCTAAAAACAGGCGTTTCATCCCACCTGGCCTACGGCCCCCAGTGTTAGCACAGAATTAGGATTGACTAGCTCCTGTGCAGTAGGCTTCTGATAGTCACTGTCAAGGCCTGTACATATTAATGAGAACCAGGTGACATATTTTGATGGAAGGGAAGAATTGGAACAGAGAATTAGCAAGACAAAAAAGCAACTTTAATTACCTTTGAGTCTGGTCAGGTGTTTTTATATAACTCAAACTTGGTTTTAGTCTTTTTAGCACAATCTTCCCACCTGAAACTTTCACACTGTCTGTCATGCTGTTCACACTAAGGATTTAGGCTTGTACAAGTAACATTATCACTTAGACTCTGGAGTGACCATGTGTCTATAGTATTCTGGCCCAGTGTGAGACAGCACCTTCGGTTGAGGGAAGAACAAGCGACTCAGTTAGATAACAAAAGGTGAGGTGGCATAATTAGCAGCTGTGAAGTATGTGTTCCTGTTCGCATGGAGTTGTTGAATGTTTACTGGATGCTTTTATTCAGGTTGGAGTGGGGGTTTTGATTAGACACAATTGGCACATATATAGGGAAGGATGATCATTAATGGCCACCCATAACTCTCATACTGCCAATAACAATCTCTAATATGAGCCCTGGGGATCTAGGTACTGCTGAAGGTGTCAAAGCTTTTGCAAACTCATGTGAACTGTTCACTTAATGTTTGAACACATAGAACCAGATTCTACTCTTCTACATAAATCACCAGACCCTAGCTTCTGTGAGGCATTAAACTGCAGCAACTGCAGGATGGATGGAAAATACATAATGGCACATGACAGTCATTTGATCACCACACTCCTGAGACTACGACTTAAGCAGCTTTTAAAAGGAATTCATTGAACACATTCAACACAGTTAGTGTTTCAAACCCTTAGAGTTATGTTACATTCTCAATCAAACTTTTTGAGTTGGGATTCCCAACCCAGGCTTATCCTCTTTTTGTTATTTGTCTTGGAGATGGAGTGATGTCTGCTCTTCAAAAGACATTTAAAGGTTTTTGGAAGCTCTGTTTCTGGCAGACTGCTCTGCCAGTTTCCCAGCCAAGAGGCAGGAACCCCAGGAATTATATCCTCCACACTGTCTGTTGACCAACTGCTACTGATGGGATGCCACTTTTGTCTTAATTAGAGCAGCGGAGAATCATCAAATCATCTCAGCACAGAACAAGGCCATTTGACCCATCCTTCCATTCTATGGCCTTTCTATGGAGGCATTCATGTGCAATCACTCCCTCATCCTCTCCACCATCCTTGTACATTCCTTCCCTTCATATGTTTAAAATATTCAAGAAATCAAGACAGAGATGGGTGTCACTTACCCATCACGTCTACACCTACTGAAAAAGGAACCATTCAGCCTAGTCCCATTTTCCAAAGTTTGTATCTTTGGTTTATGGACTTCAGGTGCATATTCAGACACTTTTTAAGTCAGTTGAGAAGGTTTTTGCCTCAACTACCCTTTCAGGTAGTGAGTTCTAGGCCCCTACCATTCTTCGGATGAAAAGTTTTTCCTCACTGACCAACTTATGCCCTACAGTTGGAAATGGGTACTGCAGATGCTGGAGATTAGCGTCAAGATTAGAATGGTGCTGGAAAAGCACAGCAGGTCAGGCAGCAACTGGGGAGCGGGAAAGGTTAAAGAACTTCAGGGCAGAGGAGAGTGAGAGGAAGACTCACTGAGATCTCTTAATGAAGGGCTTTTGTCCAAAACATCGATGTTCCTGCTCCTCATATTCTCTAATCTTGACTCACTGCCCTACAGTCATTGACCCCTCTTCAAAGGTAAATTGGTCTGTCCCATTCATTATATCCAGGCCCCTCATAACCTTGTAGATTTTAATCAAACATTCCTTCAGCTTTCTATCTTCCAAGGGAAATACAGTATCTGCCAATCCTTATCTAATCGTTTCCTTATATCTGCAGTTTTCACTCCCTTCACACCATCCCCACCCACCATAATGGGCCAGTTCAGACACTGCATGGGCTGACTAGATAGTTTGAATTTCAGATCTCCAGGCATGTTTACACTGCATAAAAAATGATCCACAGCCGTTCCCCCACTGACTCATTATGCAGACAGGAAAACACCACCACATCAAAAGGCTTTCCTTCTCATTCTGTGCGACATCATCTTTCTCTGTCTCCAGGAAAGTAGCCAGTGGCTCGATGACTCAGTCTGATCTACCCCATCAGTCTAGAGGCTCCTGCAGGTTGTGATGGATCAAGGTGAAGGTGAGAATTTTAAACAAACATGTAAAAAGGAAAATAAAATCAGCATGCTTTCAAGGTGAGAGGTGGAAAGTTTAAGGGAGATACTAATGGCAAGTACTTCACATAGAAGGTAGTTGGCATTTGGAACGCATTGCCAGCAGAAGTGGTAGAGGCAGGCATGGTAGATTCATTTAAGATGCGTCTGGACAGATGCATGAGTAGGTGGGGAGCAAAAGGATACAGATACTGAGGAATTGACCGACAGGTTTAGACAGTATATTTGGATTGGCTCAGGCATGGAGGGCCCAAGGGTCTGTTCTTGGGCTGCAAATTTTCTTTGTTCTTTGTTCATGAGGAAAGAAAGGATACTTCTTTGATGGGTCATAGAGTCATAGAGATGTACAGCACGGAAACAGACCCTTCGGTCCAACCCGTCCATGCCAACCAGATATCCCAACCCAATCTAGTCCCACCTGCCAGCACCTAACCCATATCCCTCCAAACCCTTCCTATTCAGATACCCATCCAAATGCCAACCTCCACCACTTGCTCTGGCAACTCATTCCATACAAATACCACCCTCTGTGTGAAAAAGCTGCCCCTTAGGTCCCTTTTATATCTTTCCCCTCTCGCCGTAAACCTATGCCTTCTAGTTCTGGATTCCCTGATCCCAAGGAAAAGATTTTGTCTATTTATCCTATCCATGCCCCTTATAATTTTGTAGTCGTGATTTGGAGATGCCGGTGTTGGACTGGGGTGTACAAAGTAAAAAATCACACAACACCAGGTTATAGTCCAACAGGTTTAATTGGAAGCACACTAGCTTTCGGAGCGATGCTCCTTCATCAGGTGATCACCTGATGAAGGAGCGTCGCTCCAAAAGCGAGTGTGCTTCCAATTAAACCTCTTGGACTATAACCTGTTGTTGTGTGATTTTTAACTTCATAATTTTGTAAACCTCTATAAGGTCACCCCTCAGCCTCCGATGCTCCAGGGAAAACAGCCGCAGCCTGTTCAGCCTTTCCCTATAGCTCATATCCTCCAACCCTGGCAACATCCTTGCAAATCTTTTCTGAACCCTTTCAAGTTTCACAACATCTTTCCCATAGGAAGGAGACCAGAATTGCACGCAATATTCCAACAGTGGCCTAACCAATGTCCTGTACAGCCACAACATGACCTCCCAACTCCCATACTCAATACTCTGACCAATAAAAGAAAGCATACCAAATGTCTTCTTCACCATCCTATCTACCTGTAACTCCACTTTCAAGGAGCTATGAACCTGCACGCCAAGGTCTCTTTGTTCAGCAACACTCCCCAGGACCTTACCATAAAGTGTATAAGCCCTGCTAAGATTTGCTTTCCCAAAATGCAGCACCTCACATTTATCTGAATTAAACTTTATCTGCCACTTCTCAGCCCATTGGCCCATCTGATCAAGATCCTGTTGTAATCTGAGGTAACCCTCTTCACTGTCCAGTGCACCTCCCATTTTGGTGTCATCTGCAAACTTACTAACTGTACTTCTTAAGCTCGCATCCAAATCATTTATGTAAATGACAAAAAGTAGAGGACCCAGCACCGATCCTTGTAGCACTCCACTGGTCACAGGCATCCAGTCTGAAAAACAACCCTCCACCACCACCCTCTGACTTCTACCTTTTAGCCAGTTCTATATCCAAAATGGCTACTTCTCCCTGTATTCCATGAGATCTGACCTTGCTAATCAGTCTGCCATGGGGAGCCTTGTCAAAAGCCTTACTGAAGTCCATAGTCAACTCTGAGGAATCTTAGGAATTGTCTTGAGTTATTTTGAAAACAATCATTTGTTGTAGGATTTAGGATCAGCAACAAACAATGAGGTCAGAAGTCCCACAATACCAGGCCCAAAAAGTTTATTTCAAATCACAAGCTTTGTGTCAGGTGAAGCCCTGGGGCTTCTACTTTGTCCGTCCAACACTGGCACCTCCACATTAACCAATGAGGGCATTCAAACAGCAGAGGCAATCAGTTATTCGATAATATCAAGACCATTCCTAACCAGTTGTCTGAATATAGGAATACCTTGTGGCACATTTCTGAATACATTCAATTATCAAAACTTATATATCCTTAGGACATATGAAATCTCTACAGAGTTAGTGAAGAGTTTTGAAGTGAATTCGATGTTCTAATATAAGACCATAAGACATAAGATGGAAATAAAGCCATTCAGCCCACCGAGTCCACTCTGCCATTTAATCACGGCTGATGGGCATTTCAACTCCACTTACCTACACTGTCCCCGTAACCCTTACTTCCTTGTGAGATCAAGAATTTATCAATCTCTGCCTTGAAGACATTTAACGTCCTGCCCTTCACTGCACTCCATGGCAGTGAATTCCACAGGCCCACCACTCTCTGGCTGAAGAAATGTCTCCTCATTTCCATTCGAAATTGACCCCCTCTAATTCTAATGCTGCCCACGGATCTTTGTCTCCCCACCTAACGCAAACAACTTCCCAGCGTCCACCCTTTCTAAGCCATGCATTATCTTATAAGTTTTTATTAGATCTCCTCTCAACCTTCTGAACTCTAATGACTACAATCCCAGGATCCTCAGCCATTCATCGGATGTTAGGCCTACTATCCCAGGGATCATCCATGTGAATCTCCGCTGGACACAATCGAGTGCCAGTATGTCCTTCCTGAGGGGTGGGGCCTAAAATTGGGCACAGTATTCTAAATGGGGCCTAATAGAGCTTTATAAAGTCTCAGAAGTACATCGCTGCTTTTATATTCCACCCCTCTTGAGATAAATGACAAGATTACATTTGCTTTCTTAATCACAGACTCAACCTGCAAGTTAACCTTTAGAGAATCCTAGACTAGCACTCCCAGATCCCCTTGTACTTTGGATTAAAAATTTTCTCACCATTTAGAAAATAGTCCTTGCCTGTATTCTTTATTCCATAGTGCGAGACCTCACATTTGCTCACCTTGAATTTCAACAGTCATATCCTGGACCACTCTCCTGAACTTTCTAAGTCTTTCTGCAGCCTCCCCACCTCCTCAGTACAACCTGTCTGTCCACCTAACTTGGTATCATCGGTGAACTGCGCCAGAATGCCCCCTCTCCCTTCATCCAGATCATTAATATATAAAGTTAACAGCTGCTCCCCCAATGCAGAACCCTGCGGGATACCACTTGTCACCAGCTGCCACTCTGAAAAAGAACCTTTTATCCCAACTCTCTGCCTTCTGTCAGACAGCCAATCATCAATCCATGCCAGTAGCTCACCTCAAACACCATGGGCCGTCATCTTACTCAGCAGCCTCCCATGAGCACTGTATCAAAGGCATTTTGGAAGTCTAGATAGATAATTCATCCACTGGGTTTCCCTGATCTAACCTATTGTTACCTCTTCAAAGAATTCTAACAGGTTTGTCAGGCACGATCTCCCCTTACTACATCCATGCCGACTCGTTCTAATCTGACCCTGCCCTTCCAAGAATTTAGAAATCTCATCCTTAATAATGGATTCTTGAATTTTACCAACAACTGAAGTTAAGCTAATCAGCCTTTAATTTTCCATTTTTTGTCTTGATCCTTTCTTGAACAAGGGGGTTACAACAGTGATTTTCCAATCATCTCGGACTTTCCCTGACTCAAGTGACTTTTGAGAGATCATAACTAATACCTTCACTATTTCCTCAGCCATTTCCCTCAGAACTCTAGGATGTAGCCCATTGGGGTCAGGAGATTTATCAATTTTTAGACCTTTTAGCCTTTTCAGCACTTGCTCTTTTGTAATGGGTATCAAACTCAACTCTGCCCCCTCACTCTCCTTAGTTGTTGGGATATTACTCATATCTTTCACTGTGAAGACTGACACAAAGTACTTATTAAGTTCTTCAGCTATTTCCTTATCTCCCATCACTAGCCTTCTAGCATCAATTTGGATCGGCCTAATGACTACTTTTGCCTCTCGTTTGTTTCTTATGTTTTGAAAGAAACTTTTATTATCATTTCTAATATTACTGGCTAGCCTACCTTTATATTTAATCCTCTCCTTCCTTATTTCTCTTTTGTTATCCTCTGTTTGTTTTTGTAGCCTACCCAATCTTCTGATTTCCCAGTGCTCTTGGCCACTTTATAGGCTCTCTCATTTTCTTTGATACGTTTCCTGACATCCTTTGTCAGCCAGAGCAGTCTAATCCCCCCCACCAGATAATCTTTCTTTTCTTTAGGATGAACCTCTGTACTGTGTCCTCAATTACACCCAGAAACTCCTGCTATTGTTGCTCTACTGTCTTCCCCGCGAGGCTCTGTTTACAGTCGATTTTCATCAGTTCCTCTCTCATGCCCCTGTAATCACCTTTATTTAACAGTAATACCATTACAACTGTGATCTTGCCTTTCTGACATGCCCTGTCTACTTCCTGGTACATCTTACGCCCCCAGTCCTGATCACTGTTAGGAGGTCTGTACATAACTCCCATTATGTTTTTTTTTGCCTTAGTGGTTCCTCAACTCCACCAACACAGACTCCACATCTCTGACCCTGTGTCATTCAGTGTCATAGATTTAATTTCATTCTTAACTCACAAGGCTACTCCGTCCTCTTTGCCACCTCCCTGTCCTTTTGATAAGTTGTAAATCCTTGGATGTTTAACTGCCAGTCCTGAACCCCCTGCAACCACATCTCTGTGATGCCTTCCACATCATAGTCATTCACGATGAATTGTGCTGTTAATTCATCTACTTTGTTATGAATACTAAGAGCATTCAGGTAAAGTGCCTTAATGCTAACTTTCTTATCACTACTAGAGATATTGGAAGTCATAGGATGTCCTAAGTTACCCTTCCTTTTTGCTGCATTCATAGTCTGCCTCGAGTCTAAACCCACCTGCACACATGCTCTCCTGCTGCTTATCTTTCCAGTTAACTCTATATTCCCTGTCGCTTTTGCTTTCCCTTCCCTCGACTCATAAGTTTAAACTCCTACTGACCACCCTATTTATCCTTTTCACTAGAACACTGGTTCCAGATCAGTTCAGATGGAGACCGTCCCAATGTTACAGATTCCCCCGGTTCCAAACTATGGGATTGTGTCATCATGTCAAGGCCCTAAAAGTGCTGAAAATGACCAGACAATTTTACTTTGTAACATGGCTAAGGGAAAACAATTGGGCAGGATGTGAGGATCACTAAACTCAAAATGTTCACTAAGTAAAAAATGAGGTCTGCAGATGCTGGAGATCACAGCTGCAAATGTGTTGCTGGTCAAAGCACAGCAGGCCAGGCAGCATCTCAGGAATAGAGAATTCGACGTTTCGAGCATAAGCCCTTCATCAGGAATAAGAGGGAGGAAGAGAGCTTCTTCAAGGAAGGCATCCTTGTAAGAGGATTCGCAGTAGGTTAAAATCTTCGAGTAAAAAATGAGGTCTGCAGATGCTGGAGATCGCAGCTGCAAATGTGTTGCTGGTCAAAGCACAGCAGGCCAGGCAGCATCTCAGGAATAGAGAATTCGACGTTTCGAGCATAAGCTCAAAATGTTCACTGTTTGTTTTCTATCAACAGATGTTGGCAGAACTGTTGAGTTTCTGCAGCAATTTCTATACTTGAGTGTTCCTGCTCTTTTTTGAAGAATTGTTCTGAGAGCCTTTACATCTCCTGCTGGGGCAGGGGTCATTATTTTAACAGCTGAAGGCAACACCTCTGACAGTACTGGGCTTACTTAGTGTTGCACAGATCTACAAGTCCAAATCATAAGTTAAATCTGTACACTGGGACTTGAATTCAAAATTCTGATTCAGCAGCAAGAGAACACACAGCATGACACCAATCAAGAGAAATAACTTTTTTACAAGAATTTTTATGAGACAAAAGGTGTTTTTCCTGGCTGCAACAGAATATTTCAGGCCAGTGGGAGTATGTGCAGTACCTCATTAACATGTAAATCCCAGAATTTCTTCCAAGTGCAGCCCTGAGATAACTTAAGGTTTTATCAGTATATTAAAAAAAAGTGACATCTCAGCTCAGACAATGCATTAAAGGTGTGAGGTTAGAGTCTGTCTGTATCCCAATCTTGAGTCAGACTGGTTCTATTTCCAAAACATTTTCAGAAATTTGGATTTTGATGAATTGGCTGATAATGGGTATGGTCTCAGTGAGAAAACCCTGGTTACAACCCTGAGCCAGGATCTTAGGTTCATGTCAATCTATAGGTGACCCCATCTCTCACACACACACACACACACACACACACACACACACACACACACACACACACACACACACACACACACACACACACACACACACACACCTCTCTCTCCGCCCCCACCATGGGGGGGCAGAAAGAGAGGTGCGTGTGTGTGTGTGTGTGTGTGTGTGTGTGAGAGAGAGAGAGAGATGGGGTTACCTATAGATTGACATGAATTTAAGATCCCGGTTGAGGGTTGTAATCAGGGTTTTCTCACCGAGACCGTACCCATTATCAGCTAATTCAACAAAATCCAAATTTCTGAACTGCCAAAATGCTTTTAGCTTCTTATTGTCAGCTTTATGCCACTGGTACTGTCACTGACAAAAATTTGCATCCGTTTCAGGCAGAAGCCAAACTATTGCACCCCATTCTAACCCTACACAATCCCTCCACTCTGGTCGTCATGATTTTCTGGGGTCAGACTTTCATTTTTCTACAAGAAAGTGAGGACTGCAGATTCTGGTGGTGTTGGAAAAGCACAGCAGGTCAGGCAGCATCTGAGGAGCAGGGCTAATGAAGGGCTTTTGCCTGAAACGTCAAGTCTCCTGCTCCTTGGATGCTGCCTGACCTGCTGTGCTTTCCCAGAGCCACATTCTCGATTTTTATTTTTCGACCACATTCTTCCCCTTTACTCTATGATAAGCATTCCTGAAATATGGTTTCATGATTGCCTGAGCCATGGGTGGAGTGGGGGATGGGAGGAGCTGTAAAACAGCAGACAGTCCCATAAGGCTGGATCTCTGACATACTCCCATCATCTGCAGACTTGGGGTAATTCATTAGAGTCTGAGGCTTTATTCTAAAGGCATTTCAGGGCCATCGCATTGAAGTTTGTTGCTCTCCTCATCCACATACACAAACGAACCGGCAGGATCACCAGCTGCTGCCAGGACCAGCAGGAAGGTCAGGTTCAATATCTCTCCATAAACCCGGAGTCATTCGATTTCATTAGTTGAAGAAGGTGCCCATAAAGATTGATTTGTGTACTGGGACTGTACACAAAATGGCCAAGGCATGGTATGTTTTTTCTCTACATTGGTTTGATTTTCATGGTTTATTTTTAAATGTATCAAATTAATGTCATTTCTGATCATATATGAGTATATAGTGAGATTAAGAAGTCGATAGCGGGGTTAGAATTCTATGTGACCATGTTACGTTCGCTGGGAATCTAGACCTCAATATTTAAGGTGGGATGTTACTGAGCATAAACAAAGTTGCTGTTGTCCCAGAGGACCGTGGGGCTGCTCTCTCATTACAGGGAGATGACTGCTGGTGAATTTAACTGAAGAGATACCATGCCTCAGGTGAAGGACAAAGTTGTGAAGGTGGAACCTTCATGCTGACCTCAGCTGATACTGGAATTTGGACTCATATTGTTGGTATCACTCACATTGCAAAATGGCTGTCCAGCCAACTGGGCTAACTGACCCCCTCCAGGCCTGTCCTGAAGCAGACATATTGGCACTGCATGGTCTCTTTTGCTATAAATATCAAATAAAACAGAAGTGATGGGAATGAAAGTCGTGAGTTGCCAGATTTCTCACATAATGCAGAAACAGTGGTGATCTAATCAGAATGTGAGACAATGCCCCCTACATTGATCACATTAATCTTGACTCCACTGACAATGAAAAACATTTAAAGATACCAGAAACCTCTTGACAATAGTTACATTTATAGATAAAACAGTACATATCAATGCCTGAATCAGTCATCAGTCTGCAGTTGGATCATCATGTCAGCATGCATGAAGAGCATCATCTTGGGAATAGGGGTGCTTTACATCAAAGGATTCCATTTTAGATATAAAAATAGTTTAAATAACTTTGAAAGTTCTGTGAAGTTCTTTCTATAACACGCTTCTTGATGAGCAGCAGCCAGTGTGGCATATCAGGGAATGTAAAGCTAAGGCCAGAGAGTGTATCAGACCAGGGTTGATCTTACCATTCCCCTCCACTGCTGTCTGGTTGGATGGGACTACACTCACTAGGTTCCACTCATACCTATCAAATATCTTCAGCCTCCTGCTCAAACTCCCGTTCCCAGTCACTGACTCCATTCCTCTCCTTGGAAGCTGTGTTAGGCTGAACCAGTCCTGAAAACAACACAGAATGGAGATCACAGCAGGTCAGGCAGTATCCATGGACAACAAGCAAGCTAACATTTCAAATCTAGATGACTCTTCATCTTCCCTTTCTTTTAGCTCCACTAAAGGGAAGATGAAGAGTCATCTAGACTCGAAATGTTAGCTTGCTTTCTCTCCATGGATGCTGCCTGACCTGCTGTGACCTCCAGTATTTTTTGTTTTCAGTACATATTCCAACATCTGCAATTTGCTCCTATTTACGCTGATCCTGGCAACCTCAGTGTCAAACTTAACCCTGAGGCAAGCTTCCAACTAAGTATCAGTCTCATCAATAAGACAACTTTCATCCCTTCATGCCTCTGTCACTGTCCCAGATCACCTGTTCGGAAACCATCATCCATACCTTTGTTATCTCAAGACACAATAATTCCAATGCAATCATGACTGGCCTCCTCTTTGAAAACTTGAGAGCACATAAAAGTCTGCCTCCTATATTCAAGTTTGCAATAAGTCCCAATTACCTATCAGCTCACTGGTGACCTTTGGCTGCCAGTTAAGAAATACCTTGACTTTAAATTTCTCATTCACACTTCAAATCCCTCCATAGCCTTGCCACTCTCTAACTCTGTAATCTCCTTTACCCAGAGATCTTCCAAGATCTCTGAGCTTCTATAGAATCCCTCATTTTAATTGCTCCACTTTTACTAGGTTTGCCAAGATTTTTTTCTTAATTTGCACTTCTTCCACTACCTACCTCACTTTCCTAAGGTGGTCCATAAAACTTTTACCAAGCTTTTGGCCATCTGACCTAAAAGCACCTTGTAGGATTCAGTGTCAAATATAATTTTATAATACTCTGGTGAAGCAGCTTGGAATATTTTTTCATATTAAAGGCACTGTCGAAATAAAAATTGGAATTATCGCAGAAAGACCTGTGTGAATGGAGAATGTAAATTGATGGAGTCATCAACAGTGCTACCAAGCTGTGCACGCTCAGCAATAACCTGTTCAGTGATGCCCAGTTTGAGTTCTGCCAGGGCCACTCAGCTCATGACCTCATTACAGCCTTAGTTTAAACAAAGACAAAGTAGCTGAATTCTGTAAGTGAGGAAAGAGTGACAGCCCTTGACATCAAGACCACATTTGACAATGAGAAGCCCGAGCAAAACTGGAGTCTATGGGAGTCAGAGAAAACTCTCCATTGCTCAGAGTCATACCTGACACAAAGGAACCTGGTTGTTGCTGCTGGATTCTGGATTGGTGGTGCTGGAAGAGCACAGCAGTTCAGGCAGCATCCGAGGAGCAATAAAATTGACGTTTCGGGCAAAAGCCCTTCATCAGGAATAAAGGCAGAGAGCCTGAAGGGTGGAGAGATAAGCTAGAGGAGGTTGGGGGTGGAGAGAAAGTAGCATAGAGTACAATAGGTGAGTGGGGGAGGAGATGAAGGTGATAGGTCAGGGAGGAGGGTGGAGTAGATAGATGGAAAAGAAGATAGGCAGGTAGGACAAGTCATGGGGACAGTGCTGAGCTGGAAGTTTGGAACTAGGGTGAGGTGGGGGAAGGGGAAATGAGGAAACTGTTGAAGTCCACATTGATGCCCTGGGGTTGAAGTGTTCTGAGGCGGAAGATGAAGCGTTCTTCCTCCAGGCGTTTGGTGGTGAGGGAGCAGTGGTGAAGGAGGCCCAGGACCTCCATGTCCTCGGCAGAGTAGGAGGGGGAGTTAAAATGTTGGGCCACAGGGCGGTGTGGTTGATTGGTGCGGGTGTCCCGGAGATGTTCCCTAAAGCACTCTGCTAGGAGGCGTCCAGTCTCCCCAATGTAGAGGAGACTGCATCGGGAGCAACGGATATAATAAATGATATTAGTGGATATGCAGGTAAAACTTTGATGGATGTGGAAGGCTCCTTTAGGGCCTTGGATGGAGTTGAGGGAGGAGGTGTGGGCGCAGGTTTTGCCATTCCTATGGTGGCAGGGGAAGGTGCCAGGATGGGAGGGTGGGTTGTAGGGGGGCGTGGACCTGACCCGGTAGTCACAGAGGGAACGGTCTTTGCAGAAGGTGGAAAGGGGTGGGGAGGGAAATATATCCCTGGTGGTGGGGTCTTTTTGGAGGTGGCGGAAATGTCGGCAGGTGATTTGGTTTATGCGAAGGTTGGTAGGGTGAAAGCTGAGCACCAGGGGCGTTCTGTCCTTGTTATGGTTGGAGGGGTGGGCTGCTGGAGGTCAGCGGTCTCAGCTTCAGGACATCACTGTACAAATTCCTCGGAGGAGTGTCCTCGGCCTAACCATCTTCACTTACTTAATCAATTATCTTCCATCATGTGGTTAGAAATGGGAACATTTGTTGATGATGGCACAATATTCTGCACCATTTGCAATTCCTCAGATACCGAAACAGTCCATGTCCAAATGCAGTAAAATCTGCACAGCTTGGGCTGAAAAGTGGCAGGAGAAAGTGAGGACTGCATATGCTGGAGATCAGAGCTGAAAATGTGTTGCTGGAAAAGCGCAGCAGGTCAGGCAGCATCCAAGGAACAGGAAAATCGACGTTTCGGGCATGAGCCCTTCTTCTTCCTGAAGAAGGGCTCATGCCTGATACATCGATTCTCCTGCACCTTGGATGCTGCCTGACCTGCTGCGCTTTTCCAGCAACACATTTCAGCTTTATGTTATATGTAGCAAAGTATGAGGTCATACACTATGATCGGAAGAATAGAGGCATGGAGTATTTTCTAAATGGGGAAAAAATTCAGAAGTCTGAAGTGCAAAGAGACTTGGGAGTTCTAGTCCAGGATTCTCTCAAGATAAACTCGCAGTTTGAGTCAGTAGTTACGAGAAAGTGAGGACTGCAAATGCTGGAGATCAGAGTCAAAAAGTATGGCGCTGGAGAAGCACAGCAAGTCAGGCAACATGTGAGAAGCAGGAGAATCGACATTTCGGGCATAAGCCCAAAATCACATTCCTGATGAAGAGCATATACCCAAAACATCGATTCTCCCACTCCTTGGATGCTGCCTGACCTGCTGTGGTTTTCCAGTGCCACACTTTTTGTCTCTGAGTCAGTAGTTAGGAAGGCAAATGCAATGATGCCATTTATTTTGAGAGGACTTAAATATAAAAACAGGGATGTACTTATGAGACTCTATAAGGCTCGGGTCAGACCACATTTGGAATATTCTGTAGTTTTGGGACTCATATCTCAGGATGGACTGGTCTTTGAGCGTGTTCAGAGGAGATTCACAAGAATGGTTCCAGGAATGAAAAACTTAACATCTGAGGAATGTTTGAGGACTCTGGGTTTATACTCAATGGAATTTAGAAGGATAGGGAGGGGATCTAATTGAAACATATAGAATACTGAATGGCTTGGACAGAGTGGTTGTTGGGAAGATGTTTTCATTGGTAGGAGAGACTAGGACCCAAGGGCACAGACCAAAGTAAAGGGAAGACCTTTTAGAAACTTCTTCAGCCAGAGAGTAGTGAATCTATGGAATTCATTGCCACAGAAGACTGTGGAGGCCAGGTCATAGAGTATATTTAAGGCTGAGATAGTTAGGTTCTTGAGTATCAACAGTGACAGGGAGAAAGTGGGAGAACGTGGTTGAGAAACTTATCAGCCATGATTGAATGTCAGAGCAGGCTCAATGGGCTGAATGGCCTAATTTCTGCTTTTATGTCTTATGGTCTATTCTGTGTAATAGTAAAATGTGCCTACCCTCTCCAAACTTAACAATTTCAAATTAGATTACTTACAGTGTGGAGACAGGCCCTTCGGCCTAGCAAGTCCACACCAACCTGCCAAAGTGCAACCCACCAAGACCCATTCCCCTATATTTACCCCTTCACCAACACTACAGGCAATTTAACACGGCCAATTCACCTGACCTGCACGTTTTTGGACCAGAGCACCCCCACACAGAGAGTTGCCTGAGGCAAGAATTGAACCAGGTCTCTGGCACTGCGAGGTAACAGTACTAACCACTGTGCCACCATGTTTCCTTGTAGGCCTCCTCAACCCCACTCTCTATAACCTTCACCATTTTAAGAATCACGTTAAACATTCTCCCAAATCCATCTCTTCACCAAGTCTTTAGTCTTCTTTCTTAATCTTCCTGTGACTATTTTCTTTATTTCTTTAGCACTGAAGACTCAAAATTAATGGGAAGTGTTTTTGATTATTTGAGGGAACACTTAATTGTCTGCGACTGTCAAGTGTTTCCCAGAGAACCTTGGTATGATAAATGGTTAGAAAGCTGAGTCCCTGTGCTCATCTTTAGTAAATTAGCCTGACTTGTCATGAATCATGCATCAGTTTCACTCTAGGGGGTTCTGTAAGCACCATACATCTTGTTGGGGAGCCTTCCAGACATAATGAAACACTCCTTTGAAATTAGTGACTCACAAGTCTATTCTCGCCTTCAACTGCATAAAATATTAATGTATGCTCACACATTTGTAATGTAATGACAGGGCATTGTATGATGACTAATGATAAAGATCAGAAAAGAAGGTGTGAAAATGCAACAACATTTTATACCGTGAAAGGTATTTTAAAAGGATGTTGCACTTGCCTGCTAATTTGCGAAATACAACATCCTTTCAAAAACTAAGCAATGTTGTCTCTAAAACAATTGTGGCATAATTTGTTAAAACATCTCAGACAGGAATACATGCAGGTACATGAATAAATTTCCTACTTTTATGGCACCAATAAAAGTAAATTTATTTAAGTTTTGATGTATACTCTAGGTGAGGAAATTTGGAATTAAAACTGAAAATGCTGGAAATACTCAACAGGTATCTGCCTCCATTTCCGGGGATAGACTGTCAAGCGGTATACATTATAAAATGACCTTGACTACACTTCAGCAACAACCAGGTTATTTCCATCTTGAAAGATGATGGTTTGTATCATAGAGGTTAAGTCTGTGACAATGGTCACCTGGTGTGGTTCAGGAGATCCAGTCTGGCATGGTCGGCTCTGACACATTCACTGCAGAGGAAGGCAGTGGGCGTGATTCATCTTTGTTTTTGGTGGGCCCTTTTCTTGACGCGTTGAAGTTTTCTGCTCACCTCGCACAATTTTTTTTCTAACTTCGAAAATATACTTTATTCATAAAACATCTTTATATACATACATAATCACGAGAGTAACTCAATTCTCTACAGTCTTTGCATTTGGGGGACAAGCAAATCCAAGGCATTTCTTACTTATACAAGACTATATTAACGTATATTTGAGGCACCAGGAGGGTCTGAATGGACTCCCATTTGACTTCCGCAGTAAGACGTTAGGTAGTGGTCTTTCTCAACCGCACCTTGGCACAGCTGCCCCAAACTTTAGTCGCTTGCCTTTCCCAATGCCATTCCAATTAGTCAGCCTCTAGAGGTCTAGACCATCAGCGCTGTCCCCCATTTGCCAGTGTCAAGGTCTGCTGCTTTCATATCACACTTACAGGTGTCCCTGTAGCAGAGGTATGGATGCCCAAGAGGTCACAATCAAGTGGCTAATTCACCATGCAGAGATAAAGGGCCGATGTCCCTTCATTGAATGTGGCTGAACCGGCACAGATGCTGTTGACTTAGCAATGATTGTATGCTGATGGGATTAGCCTGCTTCAGGACCTTTGAGTCAATGATCTTGTCCTACCAAGAAATTCCAGAAATAAATCTGAGAGAACAAAGATGAAAACCATTCTCCTGTTTGGTACATGTTGGCTCACCACAGGAGCTACTTTTCAATTTAGATCTCCATCAGCCACTGTATTTTGCTTTTATTTAAGTTGCTGTTTAGTGGCAGTGAATTTAGGTAAGTCGGTACACAGTTGTGGCTTTATAACATCAATTTAAAATATGATTCAGTGTATGAGATAATAAAAACACAGAAGGTTAGAAGTCCAGAGCTTACGGTCTTGTATGGTTAGTTAGCAATCTTGCCCATGGGGAACATGAGAATGAATTTTAGTATTCCATACATGAGAGAATTTCTTTTATTCATTCATGGGATGCTGGCATGGCTGGTTCAGCCAATAGTTATCAGCCATCCCTGTTGTCCTTCAGAAGGTGATGGTGAGCTGCATTCTCGAACCATGGTGTAGGCAGACCCACAATCCTATTTAGAGGGGAATTCCAGGATTTTGATATTTTACCACAGCGACAGCGAAAGAACAATGATTCATTTCCAACTCTGAATAATGAGTATCTTGGAAGGGAAAGAGCAGGTGATTGTGTTCCCATATCTGCTGCCCTTATACTTTTGGGTGATAGTGATTGGTTTGGAAGATGCTACCTTAGACACCTTGGTGAATTTCTGCAGTGCATTTTGTAGGATAGTACACACTGCTGCTACTGAGCATTAGTGGCAGAGGGAGTGGATGTTTGTGGTTGTGATGCCAGTCAAGCAGGCTACATTATTCAAGCATCTTGAGTGTTGGGAGAGGGGATCTGTTCATCCTCATTATATAGTGATCTTTGCTGGTCAAGAAGGGTCTGAACACCCTCAGCAAATACAGAATTGAGCCACATGTGATGTATCACCTGTTCGAATAACCTGGCAACCCTCATGACCAAAAATTACTCTTGGACAATGTCCAATGGTACTTGTGCACCTACATGCCTGAGAGTATTGCATTTAGGGAAGGATGTTGGAAAGAAAACCAATCAGTTAAACCTCAGTGATCTTATATGTGGTCTTTCCAGCAATAATTGATGATGAAAAATATTCTTTAACATGTGGCAATTCTTTTAAACAAGATAATATAATTAGCCAACCACTTAGCCAAGGGATTATATATCTTAAGGGACAATATTTAGCATCAAGTGTTGAGAACAGAATGCAGCGGTCTTCTGCAATCCCATGCACCTCCACAGATAGTATAAGAATTAAATCTACACCTTTGATATCATTTTGGACTGTGTCATTTTGCCAGCACTTGGACCATATCCCTCTAAACCCATCCTATTCATGTACCTATCTAGTTGTAATTGTACCAGCCACACACACCAATATTCCAATAGTGGCCTAACTAATGTCCCGTACAGCACAACATGACCTCCCAACTCCTGTACTCAATATTCTGACCAATAAAGGAAAGCATACCAAACACCTTCTTCATTATCCTATCCACCTACGACTCCACTTTCAAGGAGCTATGAACCTGCACTCCAAGGTCTCTTTGTTCAGCAATACTCCCTAGGACCTTACCATTAAGTGAATAAGTCCTGCTAAGATTTGCTTTCCCAAAATGCAGCATCTCGCATTTATCTGAATTAAACTCCATCTGCCACTTCTCAGCCCATTGGCCCATCTGGTCCAGGTCCTGTTGTAATCTTCACTGTCCACTACACCTCCAATTTTGGTGTCATCTGCAAACTGTACCTCTTATGCTCGCATCCAAATCATTTATGTAAATGACAAAATGTAGAGGACCCAGCTCCGATCCTTGTGGCATTCCACTGGTCACAGGCCTCTAGTCTGAAAAACAACCCTCCACCACACCCTCTGTCTTCTACCTTTGAGCCAGTTCTGTATCCAAATGGATAGTCCTTCCTGTATTCCATGAGATCTAAGCTTGCTAACCAATCTCCCATGGGGAACCTTGTCGCAATTCTGGTCTCCTTCCTATTGGAAAGATGTTGCTAAACTTGAAAGGGTTCAGAAAAGATTCACAAGGATGTTGCCAGCAGTGGAGGATTTGAGCTATAGGGAGAGGCTGAACTGGCTGGGGCTGTTTTCCCTGGAACGTCGGAAGCTGAGGGGTGACCTCATAGAGGTTTACAAAATTATGAGGGGCAGGGATAGGATAAATAGACCAAGTCTTTTGCCTGGAATCAGGAAGTCCAGAACTAGAGGGCATAGGAAGGGTTTGGAGGGATATGGGCCGGGTGCTGGCAGGTGGGACTAAATTGGGTTGGGATATCTGGTCGGCATGGACGGGTTGGACCGAAGGGTCTGTTTCCATGCTGTACTTCTCTATGAGTCTATGACACCACTCTCTGCATGAAAATGCAACGGTAAAGGCGGCATTTGGAATGCTTGCCTTCATTGGCCAGGGCATTGAATATAGGAGCTGGTACATCATGTTGAGGTGGTACAGAATGTTGGTGAGGATTATAGGAAGGTTATTATTAAGCTGGACAAGGTTCAGAAAACATTTTCCAGGATGTTGCTGGGAATGGAAGGTTTGAGTTATGAGGAGTGGCTGGATAGGATAGGACTTTTTTGACTGCAATGTAGGAGGCTGTGAGGTGACCTTATAGAGGTTTAAGGGAAGTGGGGAAAGGGACCTAAAGGGCAACTTTTTCACACAAAGGGTGGTGCTCTCTTGGGGTACCTCCCAACAGCCAAGGGTGCTGACTGTGCCTCCCACTTGCACTTTCCAAAATACTTACCCCTCTCTCACCCCAGATTGGTGGTAGCCCAGGATGAGTGATGAATCCCATTGTTGCCCCAACATAGAATCTCTACTGTGTGGAATCAGGCCATTCAGCCATTTGAGTCTGCACCAAGCCTCTGAACAGCATCCCACCCAGACGCACTCCCTGTTACACAGCATATCCCATGGCTAATCCACCCTAACCTGCACATCTTCTGACTGTGGAAGCACCTAGAGGAAACCCACGCAGACATGAGGAGAACGTGCAGACTCCACACAAACAGTTGCCCGAGGGCGCAGTGAGGCAGCAGTGCTAACCACTGAGTCATCATGCTGCCCTGCTCTGTGCATGTGGAGATCTTTCTGATTTTGAGTGGCCCGAGTGACTGACTGAGCATGCCCAGGCCTCTGAACTGGTATTGCAGCCTACTGTTGGTTCACTCTGCCAGGATCCCCCTGAGTAAAGGCTATACCCATTGACAGTCCTGACTGCCATCACCAGCTTCCTGCTTTGGTGTCTGTGCTAAACAGCAAAGCAAGACGGAAACAACATAATCCTGATATCTCTTGATAAGGGGGCAAAGCCATAAGATATAGTGAGTCATTGAGTCATAGAGTCCTACAGCACAGAAACAGATCCTTTGGCCCAAACTGGTCCATGCCCATCAAAATGTTCATTCATGCTGACCCCATTTTCCTGCATTTGGCTCATATCTTTCTAAACCTTTCCTATTCATATATTTGCCCAAATCCCTTTTAAATGTTGTTAATATAGGTGCAGAATTAGGTAATTCAGCCCACTGAATCTGAATTTAGCCAATTCGATCATATCTGATATGTTTCTCAACCCCATTCTCCTGCCTTCCCCCTGTCATCCTTGATCCCCTTACCAATCAAGAACCTATCTATCTTTGTCTTAAAGACACTCAAAGACTTGGCTTCCACAGCCTCTGCAGCAATGAGTTCCACAGAGTCACCATCCTCTGGCTGAAGAATTCTTCCTCATCTCAATTCATCCCTTCATTGCCTCAGGGCAATGCCTCAGGGTCCTAGTTTCTCTGACTGGTGGAAACATCTTCTCCAGTCCACTCTATCCAGACCTCGCGGAACGCTGTAAGTTTCAATCAGCTTCCCCTGCTTCCCCACACCCCTACCCCTAACCTCCATCCTTCTAAACTCCATCGGGTACAGTATCAGAGTCATCAACCGCTCCTCATGTGACAAGCCCTACATCCCTGGGATTCTTGGGCTATACCATCATGCATCTGCAGCTGGACAACAACCATCTTCCATGATAATCCTCAAGACATGAGTCCCGCAAGACTGCGTACTGAGCCCCTTATTATACTCCTTATACACTCACAACTCTGTGGCCAAATTCAGCTCTAACCCCATTTACAAATTTGCTGATGACACCACCATAGTGGGTTGGATCTCAAATAGAGACTGAGTACATAGAAAGAGATAGAGAGCTCAGTGGCACAGTATAAAGACAACATCTCTCCCTCAATGTCAGCAAATTGAAAGACTGGTCATCGACTTCAGGAAGGGGAGTGGAGAACATGCCCCTGTTAGTGTTGAGAGCGTAGTGCTGGAAAAGCACAGCAGGTCAGGCAGCATCTGAGAAGCAGGAGAATCAACATTTTGGGCAATAGCCCTTGTGGTGCTGGGGTGGAGATGGGCAAAGCCTTCAAATTTTGAGGAGTAAATATAACCAATAATCTGTCCTGATTGAAGTACTTATGTAAGGTATGATTTGGCTGGATAGCATGGAACACAATAATTTTCACTGTATCTTGATGCATGTGGCAATAATAAATTAGATCAAATCAAAATTTTAATTTATGCAGCACCTTTGACATACCAATACATTCAAAAAGACTTCACAAGAGTTTGATACACAATCGACACAGAGAAGGTGACATTATGTACAATAAGTCAAAGTCTTTTCAAAGTGCAAGATTTTAAGAAGGACCTTCCTTAAATGGGTAGCAAGAGGTAAAGGAATTTCACATCTTTGAGTTGAGAAGGTTGAAGGGAAAATGAAAACAATGAGCTATATTTTTGGCTCTGTTTTTCTAAAAAGATTTACAATCTGGTGAAAACACAGATCCCACTTGCAATCATGCAGCTCATTTCTTTTGTTTCAAATGGCTTGAGTCTGACCATTTTATGTAATTTCATTCTGATGAAACATCCTCTGAAGAAAAGTAAAAATAACAATTTTCAATCAAACTAATTATCCTCACTGGCAGTGAGTTCAGATATTGTGGAAATACTGAGGAATTGGATTGACCCATGATCTTTAATGAGATTACAACATTATATGGGACAGGTTTCTATTGCATGGAGAAAGCCTTTGGGTCTCCGCATCATTAAAAAGCAACCAAAAAGGGCTTGATTATCAGTCTGAGTTTATAATCTATCATTCTCATATTGATTATTAATGTTGCTCCTGTCAAAGTGACCAGAGCCCAATTTTGGCATTTGAAGCATGGTTCTTCATTACGTATATTGTTAGCTGGAAGTGAATTCGTCCTGAAAGATGCTGAGTATACAGAAATGAAGGGGAGTGATACTGCATAATGTTAAGGACATATTCATGACCTCTACATGCCATACTGCTGACTAGCTATAAACTCTTCAATTATTCAGATGTTCAGTATGCTTCCATAGAAATCACTCTTTTTTTAATATGATTTGGAGATGCTGGTGTTGGACTGGGGTGTACAAAGTTAAAAATCACACAACACCAGGTTATAGTCTAACAGGTTTAATTGGAAGCACTAGCTTTTGGAGCACTGTTCCTTCATCAGGTGGTTGTGGAGTACACAATTGCCCTCCCTATGGGTACCGAACTTAGCTCTCAGCCTCTGCTCAGCCACTTTTCATTGTTGCTTGTCCTGAAGTCCGCCTTGGAGGATGGTCACTCGAAGGTCTGGGGTCGAATGTCCTGGACCACTGAAGTGTTCCCCAACTGGGAGGGAACACTCCTGTCCGTTGATTGTTGTGTGGTGCTCATTCATCTTTTGCCGTAGCCTCTGCTTGGTTTCACCAATGTACCATGCCTCAGGCAGCCTTCCCTGCAGCGTATGAGATAGACAACATTGGCTGAGTCACATGCGTACCTGCTACGTACATGGTGGGAGGTGTCCCCATGTGTAATGGTGGTATCCATGTCCGCACTCTGACACGTCTTGCAGCGCCTACCGTGACAGGGTTGTATGGAGTTGTCCTGAAAGCTGGGCAGCTTGCTATGAACAATGATCTGTTTGAGGTTTGGTGGTTGATGAAAGGCAACCAGTGGAGGTGTGGGGAAGGTCTTGGTGAGGTGCTCATCCTCATTGATAATGTGTTGCAGGTCGCGAAGAATATGGCATAGTTTTTTGGCTCCTGGGAAGTATCTGGGAAGTCCAGTAGGCTGCTATTGTCACAGCCACGATGGAATCCCTGTGCAATTTCAGGGCAAGGCTTATTCAACATCTACTTTGGGAATGGCATGGTAAACCATTAATTATTGAATTACAAAGGCTAATAAAAGAGTTACAATGTGTATATATATTTATGGTGCAAAAATGCCCACATTTATCATAACTAAGAGACAAAATGAGCTAAACGGATAAGACAGAGAGTGTAAATCAAACCTACAGGAATAAGCCTAAGCCCTATTCACTATCTTGTAACCTACCTGCACCATCTAAAAATTCAAGGCGCGTGTTTCTGTTTAACTCAATGAACCATGGCTCTGCACTAATCTCTCAGTGGCTTGGACTCTACGGGGCGCTTGCATCACTGAAACCTGACAATATTCTGGATCAACAGAGAAAGATTACAGGATGTATGTGATTGGAATAGATAGAAAATCAGACTGGAGACCATCGAAAATGAATGTTTGTTGATGAAATGGCGACCAAATAATAGTTTAAAATAGGACTTTTTCAAATAGTGAAAACTTCTTACTCCTGCTGCAGACTTTGTTGTGTTCATTTTGGTTGCACTGGCACTTCACGAATGTTTAATTTTCTGTAAAGCCAATTGGAATATCCTGAGGTCATGAAAGACGCTAAATAATCATCTTCTTTTCTTTCCTAGTCAAACTCACCCAAAAGCATGGCAACATTTCATAACAGTATGGAGACTCAGACACCGTTCTGTCAAACAAGATTTTGTGACCTGGTATTTCAGACTGAGTGGATCTTCATTTTTAGTTTAAGGGATAATTATAGAATCATAGAATCTTACAGCACAGAAGGACATCATTTGGTCCGGTCTGTTGAACCTGCGTCAGCACTTTGAGACATGAAATTACAAAGAGATATTGATAGATTCAATGGCTGGACAAATGGGAGGTTTTCTAAAAACTTTGGAACCAAAGACAATAGAACAGGGAAAAAATGTCTGAAACTGAAAATCCAAATTGACTTGGGAACCTAAGTACATTGTTGATTGAAATGTCGTTAACAGGTACAGAAAATTATCAAAAAAGCTGGCAGAATACTGGCTCTTACTCCGAGAGGGATACAATTCAGCAGTACAAAGTCCTGGTTAGATCATAATGAGAGGGTCTTCAGCAGCACACTTTGGGAAGGATAAACATTTTCTAATGAATCTGTTTTGTCATCCCTGCAGGAAATGGGACTTGAACCTGGACCACAGCTAGGGGCACCCTTATTTTACTGCACCATAAAAGCCCACATTGAGATAGACAGGCCACTGACATGTGGTGGGTGTATGGGTGTGGCCATTGCTGTCAGGGAGTCTCTAGTTGGTTCAAAAGGCACAGGATAGGTGGTCCCCACACTGAAACCCATTGAGGCAGGCAACACCATCTCCCAAGCAGATGATTTTAAAATGCCACCAGAGGAGGGGAAGGAGCACTGACTTGGCCACTGAAGCACTGACCCAGTTGGGCTCACTGTTTTTCCCAACTGCTGGTCGCATGGCCTGGGGACTGGAAGGCCACAGTCACATCACTTCAGCTTTCTGTGCCATTTTGCCAGTTTCCGAGCCTGTCCTCAGAGGGCTACTAAAATCCCGCCCATGTGATCCCTCATCCATGGTACCATTCTAGAAAATCCCTCCTGTAACTTCTTTCTGGATGATCACTTTCTTCTTAAGGTGTGGTTACCAGAATTTGTCCACATCCCCTGAATGAATAAAGGAAGGGTCATAATATTTGAATTGTGGCCTAACCAAATAATTTTTTAAAAGTCTAGCATGCTATCCTTATGTTTACACTGAATAAAACTGAATCTATTTAAAGCTGTGATACTTAGTACAGTTTAGCAACAGGCTTTTTAATTCTTTCTTCAACTTACAAATTCCCTTGGGTTGAAATAAAATTGGGCTCGTCCGGGATTTGAACCCGGGACCTCTCGCACCCTAAGCGAGAATCATACCCCTAGACCAACGAGCCACTGCGATGGCAAAATTCTGCAGTTATGTCATTTTTAGTATTATCATGCAATCTTGATGTCATTGTGATTTATGTTTGTTTGGTTAACTGATTGTCATGCACATAACTTGCTGAGCGATTTGAAGAACTGGCTCTTACCCTCACAAGAAAATAAACTAACATCTCCAAACAGGAAAACGGAGTGCTTTCCTCCTCCAAAGAACTCTGAATGAAGCTGACCAAATGTGATCAATAAAAATTATTGCATTAAAGAATACCTAGCTATTTTCCCATATGTGCGGGTTAACTTAATTTTTTTTGAAACCCTGCATTTGGATTTGGATTTGACTCTTTTAATTTTCGTCAATTGCCTTGAATTGGTGGACGCTGCTAGGAATAGGCAGCAAGATTAATCATCATTGCATCAGCCCTCTATTCTCTGAAAACAAACTTTGATGATATCGCACAGCAGCTATGTTTTACCAGGAAAACCGATCGCTGCTGCAAGACTTGGTTATTGTCTTCTGTATAGAACCAACAGCGCCTCGTCATTAGGGGTCTCTGGGACTGAGAGAGCTGTGTAAGACACGCCCGTTTTTCCAAACAACTGTGAATGATCATTGGGAAGGGAGCTCATGGTTAAATATTTGCTACAGTGTGTTTTTAAAAAGTGCAGCATTGACACCCCCCTCCCCCCACCCAGAAATAACTGTCCGGTTTTGACAGTGAGGAAAACTGTTTCTTCATCATTGACCGCATTCATCCATTTCTCCTGAATATAAATTATCCTGTTAATATTTCAGTGTCACTAACTTTAGCAGTACTTGTGCTTATATTTAAAGGTTGGCTCGTTGGTCTAGGGGCATGATTCTCGGTTTGGGTCCGAGAGGTCCCGGGTTCAAATCCCGGACGAGCCCATTTTGTTTATTTTTAAACTAAATGTCCATTTTTTCATTTAAAGATTATTATTATTGTTTTATTAATCTGAAAAAGAAAAACGGTACACGCCTGGGATTTCAATCCAGGATTTCTGACACTCAAAGAGACAATCCTACTCTTCACTGATAATTCAGCAATCCTACTGCCAGCTCGACATCGGTTTTGCTCCGGGTTTGTCATCGTTTCATTTCATCATGAGTGACCCGGAATGTTAGCTTTCGTGCCGCTGCTGGGGCTCCTTTATTTTTGTAATGATTCTCTAATTTAATTCTATGATGATCTTCACCGTTCAATCCGATTTTAACACATTGTGATACGCAACAGTGTTCTAACGTTGCTGAGTAAATCGATAGGAAATTTGCACAAAGACTGACTACGCATTTTGCGACAGCGCCAGTCACATATATTTTTACAACTCCTTTGTTAATTAGCTTAATGTTCAATGCCGACTTAAGTTGCTACTCCATGCATTTTAATACCACTCAGTTGCCTTTTTTTTAAATGAAATGCACTTTATTTTTTCTCTCTCTGCATGTCTCAAGATGCACGTTTAAGACAACGCACGCTCTTTCAGAAGGATAAGTTGTTGGATGCACTCAGAAACCCAGGCAGCATGTGCTGATTTTGTTCGAGGTGACAATCTTTGAACAGACCCGGTATCTGTCAAATTTTTAGCGTGAGATTTTCCCCCTACGTAGAACAGGGACTTTACTCCACATTGCGGTTAATCCACTTATTAATGAGACAATAAAGACAGTGAGGAAGGAAAATAAGGAAATTAAGGCTCACTAACTTTGCTTCATAGCATCTGTACTCACATTTTAGTTTATTTTCCCAAACTCAATATAATGCTGAATAACATCTATAGGGGTGTTTACACCACTGTAACCCTGGCGCCCGAATTACGGGTGTATGCAATTCAAAGTTAAAGCGAAAGCTTTGACCTATTCTGCAATATAAAGTGTACCGAATTGGCAAATTACATCAAAGGTGGGATAACTCCCTGGAAGAGAAATTCAGGCCATGATATCTGAGTTACATTTCTAGTTTTGCAAGAATATGCAGTGATTTTGTCGTTGCATTTTAAAAAAGTGAGCTTGGGGGATCTGAGTTTATCATTAAAAAAAGGCTGACATTTCAAGTGCGTGGTCCGTCATCAAAATAATATCCACTGTTCATTCTCATCAACTCACACAATATCTGTCTCACAACTCAATCTCCTATGTCAGAAGCAACACAGTAGTTGCCTCAGTAACATAAAAAGACCTGGAAACACCTAACAGCAATTCTAACACCGTGTCTTTAACGTAGGAAAATAAATCCAAGGTACATTACAGGAAGGCAATTAGATGTAAATTGACACCAATCCTATGGAGAACAAGTTGGAAATGATCCCTACAATGTGATTAATGACGGTTATTACAGGATACGTCAAAGGAGAGAGAGAGAGAGATGGAGAAACAGAGAGGAAATCTTGATTAAGAGCACTTCAGCTGAAAGCACAGCTATCAACAATAAAGCAACAGAAGTATGAGATAATCAAGATGAGATTTGGAGAGTTAGAGGATTTTGCAGAAATAGGGAGGGATGAGACTATAAGGAGCATTGAATATGGATTGAACCAGTGTAGGTGAGTGACCACAGAAGTGCTGGATCAGAGGAACTTGAGTTATGAGCAGCAGTTTTGAAGTTTGTCGATGGAATACAACCAAAATGGTACATGAAGGTAACAAAAAAAACATGACTAAGAGTTTCACCAGTAGATGTGCTTAGGTAGGACACAAACATTGTGTTACATTGTAAAATCTCTCTATAACACCTAAAAACATTGTAGTACAGAGGTGGGAGTAGATGATTTTTGTGACAGGGTATACATTCAGAAGCTCAGCTCAAGGTCAAATATGAAAACAAGGACAAAGCTCTAAATTCTGGTCCTACTCTTTAATTTGAAGTAATTTGCTGAATGTAATTCTTTTTTTCCTTTTTACATACCATCATTTCTCTTCTCACCTTCAAAACTAATTTCAATTGTGCTTTTATTCACTTAATCTCACTATTCTGTTGTTTTCTTGCCATCTGCCTAATTTCCACTAGCTTTCTTCTGCATTTTAAAATGTTGTAAGAAATCTCTATATAAGAAACGTAACATAAATGAATGTTTTTGCATATCAATGAGGTCACCAATCAGTCACTTCATTTCAGTGTTAAAAGCCCAAGATTTTACAATCTCTCATAGAATCAGTCTTCTGACACCAACAATTAGTTCCAAAATAACCAAACTTGACGATTTGATTGGCCAAAACTATGCACATTATTTTAGATATAATCTGACCAAAATACTGCCCAATTTAACCAAATCAGCCCATGCATGTGGTCGTTTATACAGATTTCCTTATCAATATCAAAACATGCAAAAGTGCCTCTTTCTGCTACTGCAAATCTTTCCAGATATCCTACTCTGTGCATTGTTCATTCTTCCACGTTAACAAAAGTATGTTATGTGTTTCCTATCCCTCTGCATTACTGTTGAGGCAGGGTCTTCACTTTTGTTTTCTGGAATTCTTGGGCAAATTATTCCAATTTTTAACAGACTCCTCTTCAAAGTCTGCCTATCTCATTGACTACCAATCCTAACATATTTCCCCTTCATCTTGAAGCTGCAGAAATTATTGTTGCTCAATTTCTCCTTTTGCATCCTGTCAGACATTCCAATGAATTATTAAGAATTTAATGATTATTACGTATCTTTGCTCGCATTCAAACCTCAAAGGTATTTTCAGATGATACAGTTTCTGATGTTTTGATGCTTTGACAGTGTACTAAGTCTAGAGGGCACTGCATTTCTTAGTTAAGCAAATGCAATGTGAATCCCTGAAAATAAGAAAGGGAATTTTAAAATGGCAGTTCAATGTCTATACAGTCATAGAGTCACACAACAAAGAAACAGACTTGTCCGTCCAACCAGACCATGCTGAACATAATCCCAAACTAATCTTGTCCCACCAACCTGCTCCTGGTCCATATCCCTCAAGACCTTTAATATCCATGTACTTATCCAAAAATCTTTTAAACATTATAATTGTATCCACATCCACCACTTCCTCAAGATGGTCAGTTCACATGTGAACCATCCTGTGTGTAAAAAACTTGTCCCTCATGTCTTTCTTAAACCGTGCAGAAAATAAAAGTGCCGATCTTGAGATCCGAAAAATTGCTTCCAGAAATAAATTGCACCCTTTCGAATTGAGATTACTGTTCTGATCAACCCATTTTCCCTTCCTGTACCACAAACAGAATTTGGGATTGAACAGGATGTTAGTTAATGTACTGACCTCCAAAAACCCAAGGCTTTTTGTCTGGAAGAATTAACATTACATGAAGTCTAAAATACGCCCAGCCAGTGGCCTAGCAAAACCTATTAGCTGCCTAAAGGTCAAAAGGTCAGATAAAAGCCAGATGCAGTAAAAGCGAGATTCACACTGATACTGCAGTGACACGTGGCCTATCAAGAGTTTTGTTGAACCAAACATTCCATCAGATTTACTGCAGAGTGAGAATATAAAAAATGCAGCACTTGTAGGCTTAGAAATTACTGAATGTCAGCAGGAGTGAGTGTACCTGTTGTATTTGCTGCAGCTGAAATATTTTGCATCAGAATTAACAATGGAAAAGGATATGGAAGATATAGACTGTAGGGAAATAGATGGTGACATCTTGCAAAATGTCCATATTACAGAGAAGGAAGTGCTGGATGTCTTGAAATGCATTAAAGTGGATAAATCCCCAGGACATGACCAACTGTACCCTAGAACTCTGTGGGAAGCTAGGGAAGTGATTGCTGGGCCTCTTGCTGAGATATTTATATCATCGATAGCCACAGGTGAGGTGTCGAAAGACTGGAGGTTGGCTAACGTGGTGCCACTGTTTAAGAAGGGTGGTAAGGACAAGCTAGGGAACTATAAACCAGTGAACCTGATGTCGGTGGTGGGCAGGTTGTTGGAGGGAATCCTGTACATGTATTTGGAAAGGCAAGGACAGATTAGGGATAGTCAACATGGCTTTGTGCATAGGAAATCATGTCTCACAAACTTGATTGAGATGTTTGAGGAAGTAACAAAGCGGATTGATGAGGGCAGAGGGGTAAACGTGATCTATGTGGACTTCAGTAAGGCGTTCGACAAGGTTCCCCATGGGAGGCTGATTAACAAGGTTAGATTTGACGGAATACAGGGAGAACTAGCCATTTGGATACAGAACTGGCTTAAAGGTAGAAGACAGAGGATGGTGGTGGAGGTTGTTTTTCAGACTAGAGGCCTGTGACCAGTGGAGTGCCACAAGGAACGGTGCTGGACTACTTTTTGTCATTTACATAAATGATTTGAATGCGAGCATAAGAGGTACAGTTAGTAAGTTTGCAGATACAACAAAATTGGAGGTGTAGTGGACAGCGAAGAGGGTTACCTCAGATTACAATGGGATTTTGACCAAATGGGTCATTGGGCTGAGAAGTGGCAGATGGAGTTTAATTCAGATAAATGTGAGGTGCTGCATTTTGGGAAAGCAATTCTTAGCAGGACTTATACACTTAATGGTAAGGTCCTAGGGAGTTCTGCTAAACAAAGAGACCTTGGAGTGCAGGTTCATAGCACCTAGAAAGTGGAGTCGAAAGTAGATAGGATAGTGAAGAAGGCATTTGGTATGCTTTCCTTTATTGATCAGAATATTGAGTACAGGAGTTGGGAGGTCATGTTGCAGCTGTACAGGACATTGGTTAGGCCACTGTTGGAATATTGCATGCAATTCCGGTCTCCTTCCTATTGGAAAGATGGTGTGAAACTTGAAAGGATTCAGAAGAGATTTACAAGGTTGTTGCCAGGGTTAGAGCATTTGAGCTATAGGGAGAGGCTGAACAGGCTGGGGCTGTTTTCCTGGAGTGTTGGAGGCTGAGGGGTGACCTTATAGAGGTTTGCAAAATTATGAGGGGCATGGATAGGGTAAATAGGCAAAGTCTTTTCCCTGGGGTCGGGGAGTCCAGAATAGAGGGCATAGGTTTAGGGTGAGAGGGGAAAGATATAAAAGAGACCTACGGGGCAATTTTTTCACACACAGGGTGGTACATGTATGGAATGAGCTGCCAGAGGAAGTGGTGGAAGCTAGTAGAATTGCAACATTTAAGAGGTATTTGGATGGTTAAATGAATAGGAAGGGTTTGGAGGGATATGGTCCGGGTGCTGGCAGGTGGGACTAGATTGGGTTGGGATATCTGGTCGACATGGACGGTTTGGACTGAAGGGTCTGTTTCCATGCTGTACATCTCTATGACTCTATGACTCTATTACCTGAAGCATCACATTCTTGCTATATTGATCTTAACTCCTTTCCATAAAACTAGGACACATGACACTTTCTACTTTTGTTGGCTTTTTTGATTACTGGAGCATATTATTTCTAACCAAATAGAATTGCATGCCTTAAATATGAAGACAAAAGTAGATTTCATTGAGAATATAACCTCAAAAAGTCATATGAAATATACGATTTAGGAACAAGAGCGGGCCACTTGGTTTCTCCCTCTGCCATTCAGTAAGATCATGATTACTCTACATTCCCATCTACTTTCAAAGACCTTTCACAACACCTTTTGCTTATCAGGTATTATCTACGTTTTTGTTTTCACATTTTCAGGAAGAAAGTTCTAAAAATTTTCAATGCTCTTGAGAGAGAAAAAAATCCCTTTCTCTTCTCAAACAGGTGACTCTGAATTTTGAAACTGTGACCCCTAGTTCTAGATTCTCACAGAAAACAAAAACATCCATTCCACACGCACCCTGCCCAAACTTCAGGATCTTTTATCAAGTTGCCTCTTACAATTCTAATCTCTGGTGGATACAAACCTAGACTGGGAAAATTATTCCCATAAAACAACTCAGCCATTTCAGATATTAGTCTAGTGGACCTCTGAACTGTTCAAAGCATTTACATCCTTCTGCAAATAAGGAAGTCAATGCTGTACACAGTACATCAGATCTGGTCTCACCAAGGCTTTGTATGACTGAAGCATAACCTCTACCTTTATATTCAATTACCTTCACAATAAACATAATATTCTACTAACTTTCCTAATTACTTGCTACATCTGAGTAAAAGCCCTTTGCAAAGGCATCCAGATACCTCTGCAATTCCTAACCATTTATATAATATGCTTCAAACCTGCCAAAACGAACAATATCACATTTTGCCACAATGTTCCATTTTCCAGATTTTTGCCCATTCATTTGGCCTATCTCTATCCCTTTGTAGCTGCTTATGCCCCGTTCAGAACTCACTATTGTACCAACTATTGTGTCATCAGCAAATTTAGAAACCATACCATTGGTGCTTTTGTCCAATGGATTTATATGAATTGTAAATGTGAGATCCCAGCACTGACCCTGTGGCACACCACTTGTTACATCTTGCCAGCCAGAGAATAACCCATCCATGCCTCCTCTCTGTTTCCTGTTGACCAATCTTCTTCCATGCCAAAATGTTACCCCTCTGATTTTCCACAATAAACTCAAGTCATATTAATTTGTTAATGGTAACTGCTCCCCAAAAATTGGAGCTCAGGTCTTGGCTTCATTAAAGCCATGGCCTAAACCTGGAGAAAAGAGCTGAATGTGAGGTGAATTGAGATAGACTGCCATTGACTCAAGGTACAAGTGAGACATCACGATTCTCTGGTGAAAAGTCATTAGGAATCAGAGGGAAGAATCTCCACTGGTTAGAGATATACCAATCACAAAGCAAAATGGAAAGGGTTATTGGAGGCCAATCATCTCATCACTGTAAGAATTCCTCATGGTACAGACCTAGGCCCAACCACCATCAGACTTTTCATCAGTGATTTTCCTTCCATCATAAGGTCAGAAGTGAAATGTTTGCTGATGATTGCACAATGTGCAGGATCATTTGTATCTGCTTGATACTAGTCTCCAAGTGCACATGCTGAATAATATTCAAGATAGGACTGTCAATGTCAAACAGTATTCAGAGCACACAACTGTCAGGCAATGACCATCTTCATAAAGAGAACCTAACTACTACTTCTTAACATCCAATGACACTACCAATAACTACAATCAACATCCTAAGTTTACCATTGGCCAGAAAGTGATATGGACCAGTCATATAAATATTGTGGCCACAAGTAAAGTCAGAGACTTGGAATTCTGAGAGAAGTAATGCCTGAGTCCACAAAGCATGTCCATCATATATGTGTTATAAGTCAGGAGTATGACTGAGTATTCCCCATTGGACTAGATGTGAGTGGCTCATACTTAATAAGTACATCAACATCAAGGACAAGACACCCCACTTATCCTTGCCATTCATCAAAATGAACATTTATTTTGTCCAATATAAGTGAACAGTGGCAGCAGTGTGTAACATCTGCAAGATGCACTGCAGCAATTCAGCAAGGTTCATTGTCAGCACCTTCCAAATCCGTGATGTCTGCCATCCAGAACAACAAGGGTACCAGACACATAGGAACTCCACCACTTCAGAGATCTCCACTAAGCCACTCACCAACTTAACTTGAAACTATATCAGTGATCCTTCACTACTGTTGGCTCAAATTCCTGACATTCACTGATTAACCACATTGTGGGTGTACCTGCATGAGAGGGACCATAAAAATTCAAGAAGATGGATCTTGAGCACTTTATGACAATTAGAGATTGGCAATAAATGCTAGTCTTTCCATTACACACACATCTCAAAAATGCCTTAAAGTACCAAAAATAATCTCAATCCACAATTAATTCTATGCTCACAGAAACAAATTAATTCACTTTCGTTTTTCTTTGTTGAGAGGAAGGCAGATGAGCTGCACAGTAAATTACATGAGTGTTGATTGATTTAACTACAGTATTTGCATTTTTTAATCATCTCATTTTGGGATAAAGGTAAACCAATATTATCGAAACAAATTCCAAATAAATTCTGATGAATATTCTACAACTGCATTTAAATAACACCTTTAATGTAGTGGAATATCCAAGAGCATTCGCAAGAGTGTAATCAGACAAAATTAACATCAGATCAAAGAAGGAGAAATTAGGACATACTTTCAAAAGTTTGGTCAAAGAAATAGGTCCTAAGAAAAACCTTCAAGGGGGAGAGATGAAGAGATTGAAAGGACTGGGGAGGAAATTCAAACCTTACAGTTTAGATAGCTAAATCACAGCCACCAATAGTGGAAAGGAGAAAATGGGAATGCACAAGAGTATTGAGTTGGAAGAACACAATTTTGGATGATAGCTTTTCATTTTTAAGGAAGGTGAGAGAGGGATGGATAGTCAAATGAACATTTGAATAGTTGCATGTAGAAGTGGGTATAGCATCAATAAATGTTTCAGAGGCTGAAGGGCTAAGGTAAGGACAGAAAAGGGAGTTACTACAGAGAGGTGATGGGATCGAAATCTCAGTTCAGGGTCAAAGAAGAGCCAAGATTGCAAACATTTGGTTCAGCTTGAGACCCCCCCTGGTCAGAGATGGAGATATGTTTGGGAAATAGAATTTATGGTTCAGGTGAAGACAATGGCTTCAGTTTTCCTAATGTTTGGCTCACCTCAGATTTGATGTGGTACGAACAGTTTGTCAACATAAAGACACTGTTGAAATTGAGAGAGATGAATTGATGAGGCATAGCTCAGTGACATTAGTATACATGTGGGACCTGAAGTGTTATTAGATGATGTCAGCAAAACATTAACTTATCTCTTCCGCTTTTAGATGATGATTAACCTTTTCATTTCAAGTATTTTCTATTTTTAAAACCTTAAAGCACATGGGGTTTGCTATTTACGAGGGCTATTATAGTGCAGGAATACTTTACATATTTTTATGATATTCCTCTATGCAAAGTTGCAACAATGATGTTAACCTGCTAAAATAATCATGGAAGCACACTAGTCATTCAACGGCTATTATCAGTAACTGTGATAGTGATCCTATCATGCACTTCTGTCCTGAAATAGAGGAAATTTTTGAACCATTTAAAAGAGTTATAAAACACTAGATGTGTTTTATAGAAAGTCACCAACTCTCAGGAGAATCTGACTGATTTTCAATTCATACTAATTGTTCACAAGGCCTATTACATTTCCTCACATCGACTCTAATACAGATGAATTTGATCTTTCTTTTCCCAGTTATTTCTCTGTAACAAAGGATGTACCTCCACTCATGACTGTTTCATGCAATCATGGCATTCAATCTAAGCATTTTAGAGTGAACATTTGATTCAATTATCAGACTTTCAATGACAACGTATTTCAATTAATCATCAAATATAACAGAAAGAAAAAATTGTATTCGTTTAGCACCCTTCAAGGCCACAAAATGTCCCAAAGCACCCAGTGCTGCAATGCAGGATATGTGGCAGCTATGATGTGCTTTCAAACACATCAAGATGATAACAACCAAGTAAAAATGAAATTTGGCCAAGACGCCAGGAAGAATTCCCCTGCTTTTCTTCTACATAGTGCAATGGAATCTTTTACAGCCACTCAGAGAACACAAGGAACTTTATGTCTCATTTTAAAGATGGCACTTCTGACAGTGTAGCACCCATTCAATGTTGCACTGCAGTGTCCGTTCTGGTTTGTGTGTTTGAGTCCATGAATATATAAAAAAGCCATTAAAGTCATCAAGTCTGTGTCAGTACCTTTCTCTACATAAATACCTAGTTTAATGTTTCTTCTCTGCTTGATCCCCATAGTCTTTGATATTACACTATTTTACATATCCTGTAATTTTATTGTGAAATAATTTAATGACTTTGCCTAACTAGTCATTTGTAACAAATAGTAAATTCTCATCATTCTCTACATAAAAAATATTTTTCTTTGTTTCTTTACTTCCCTTCTATTTTGTCTTCATTATCTTAGATTAGTGGATTCTTGTCACTACGGAGCGTTGGAGGCTTAGGGTGATAGGTATCGAGTGAACAGACAAGGTCTTTTTCCCAGGGTAAAGGAGTTCAAAACTAGAAGGCATAGGTTTAAGGTGAGAGGGTGGTGGAGCTGACAGTGGAAGTGGTGGAGATTGGTACAATTACAACATTTAAAAGGCATCTGGATGAATATAAGGATAGGAAGGGTTTAGAGGGATATGGACGAAATGCTAACAAATTGGACAAGATTTATTTAGGATATCTGGTTGGCATGGACAAGTTGGACTGAAGGGCCTCTTTCTGTGCTGTACATTTCTATGACTTTATGGCTATCTTTTATGAGAAAAAAAAGTCTGCCACTATAAACATGGCAAAATCAGGAGACCCCCTCAATCTACCCTTTATCTTTCTCGGTGCTCATAAAAATAGCCCTAATTTCCCGTCACTTATGATCATAATCACTTGCTCATGCTGGGATCTTTGTGCACCTATATAGCCTTTTTTTATGATGCTTTTACATCTTCCCTATAATTAAGTGTCCACAACAGGAAACAGTATTCCAACTGCAGATTAACTAAAGGATTATTCAACATATTGTCTTGATTTGTTACAAATTCGTCAATGTATTGATAGGAATTTCCCATGCATTGGCAAATTACTCAGTTTTTGCCTTAAGAGCATAATGATCCAGGTTTTGTGGTAAGAACAGTGGTGAGGCAATCAGTGCTCATATTAATATGGCATAATTCAGACAGAGAGTACTGGCATTTATACACGTGCACATAATTGTGGGAATCAGGAAATTGCTGTCAGATTTGTCTAGCCCCAATTAACTACGCCAGTCCATTTTCAATGGATTTGGATGGAAATTACATGGAATGGTGTGTAATTGTAATATTTTCTACTTTGCACATTAGCATTTTGTGAATTTTTCAATGGTGTTTTAAATCTTAATTACCGCCAAACAGCACCTCTGACTTTGTGATGTAATATGTGATTTATATATAAATATAACTTATTTTTCAGTTTGGATTTATGATTTTGAACTAGTGGCATATGGATTTTCTGTGTGCCAGAAGGAGTTTAATGATTAACTCATATTTCTGTAGTCATGATGATTTACTTTAAACCCACCTGAGAGAAAGACTTTCTGAAGATCAATGGGCTTTTGTTTACATCGAGAAATTTTGAAGCAAACCAAGGAAATTGCTGTGTCCCAGTCTAGAAGATCTGTGGTTTTTTAATTAGGGAAACACCCTAACTTGGGCAAAAAAGTTCTTTGTTAGTTTCAGTTCTGCAGATTTCCTAGTTTACATTGGAAATGTAAAGTGATGGCTGCTGAGAAAGGTAGAAGATAGTTTAGAATTATTAACAATAGGTTACTTTAGTGTAGGAACAAGAGTGTTAAAATCCTGAGGGGTTATTTGAAGCTTAAAAAGTTTACCCTCAGCTGTACGAAGGTTCCAGGAAGAGGCTTTCAGATTCTTAATTCTGGGATTTGAAACCACAGTAAAATCAAGCTTTATAGGTAATAAAAGAAGGCAATTTTCTCTGACATGAATAAAGACATGATTTGAAAAAGTTGGTATTGGACTGGGGTAGACAAAGTTAAAATTCACACAACACCATGTTATAGTCCAACAGGTTTATTTGGAGGCACTAGCTTTCAGAGCACTGCTTCTTCATTAGGTAGTTATCAAGCAGGACCATAAGACACAGACTTTATAGCAAAAGATAACAGTGTCATGCAGCTGAAATGATATATTGAACAAACCTAGATTGTTAAGTCTTTCATCTTTGAGAATGGGTTTGCTGGTTTCGTTTCTTTCATATGTAAATCTCAGAACTTCTTTGAAGTCACATTCTCAGGATAACTGAGGGTTTTATAACAAAAGATGACATCTCAGCTCAAACAATGCCTTAAAGGAGTGAGGTTAGAGTCTGTCTGTATCCCAATCTTGAGTCAGAATGGTTCTATTTCCAAAGCAGAATTTACAAAATATTACATGGATTGACTGCCTGCGTTGACTGCCTATAGGTTCTGCATTTTTTGAGCAAAATGGACTGTATATGCAAATATAATTCTGCAAATACAAGTTCACGCCATAAATGTATAGGTGTGTGCTTGTGCAGGCGAGAGTGTGTGAGAGAGAGAGAGTGAGTTTGTGCATGTGAGTGCGCGAATGAATGCATGTACATGTTAGAGAGTGTGTGTTTGTGTGTGTGAGTGTGATGGAGCATAAGCCTATGAGAAGATGCTTGCATGGGTGTGAGTGTGGGAGATATATATGTATGCATATGAGAGAGAACTTGTGTGAGAGAGGGTCTGCATGAGTGTATGAGTATGAAAGAGTGTGTTTGTGCGTGTCTGTGTGTGAGAAAGAGTGTGTGTGAGAGAGAGAGTGTGTGTATAGTGCAGTGGGGTTGCTTGTAATGTGACATGAACCCAAGGTCCTGGTTGAGGCCATCCTCATGGGTACTCAACTTGGCTATCAGCCACTGCTCGGCCACTTTGTGTTGTTGCCTGCCCCGAAGTCCACCTTAGAGGATGGCCACCTGAAGGCCTGAGGCCAAATGCCCCTGACTGCTGAAGTGTTCTCCGACTGGGAGGGAACGTCCCTCCCTGTTGATTGTTGTGTGGTGTCCATTCATCTGTTGTCATAGAGTCTGCTTGGTCTCACTGACGTACTATTCCTCAGGGCATCCTTGCTGCAGCTTATGAAATAGACAACATTGCCCAAGTTACATAAGTACCTGCCACGTACATGGTGGATGGTGTCCCTACACAGATGGTTGTATCCATGTCGACGCTCTGACACATCTTGCAGTGACTGCCATGACAGGGTTGTAAGTGTTGTGGTCGATGTTGTCCTGAAGACTGGACAGTTTGCTATTGAAGATGGAGATGGCAGAGTGCAGGGTGACACTAGGCACATGGACACACAAGATTGCCGCTGAGCCATCAGTTGGCCAATTGACACACAAAATGGCCGCTGCATCACAATATGGAGAGAAATAGCAGAGCAGATACAGACACTGCCTGAGCCACCAGAATGCCAGCACAATGCACTCACAACTCAGTTAATATTTTAAGACAGGTGGGAGTGAGAATACACATGAGTAATGAACACTGCCCACTGAAATGTCTAGGTCCAGCCAACACCTCTTATAGAAATGTGAACATCTTGATACAAACTCAATATGAAATGCTAATAGCCAGGAATGCAGTAATCATCCTTTTCAGGAAGGGTGACTAGCACCCATTAATACAACAATGCATTTCCATATGGACATTGAAACCGACAATGTCTACATTGAAACTGACAATGACACGCGGAAATTAACAAAGACTGCGCTGGAAATGACAAAGACTGTATCGAATCTATCAACAATTCTGCAATGATTACCATAAACAAACCATGCTACAAAGACAATAATCTCATCACTGACTTATTGTATCACAAGAGGTATAAACGTTTCTTGATGTGTGCTCCAGGTCAAGAGGAGACTTGCAGCTAACCTCAGTGCTGTTGGTGTCTTTCTCTCCCCAGAGCTCCGGTATTTCCTTGTGCAATAAACTCTGTCATTGAACCCTGATTCTGACTCTGAGACTGGTGTTTTTCCCCACAACACTATGAACAATGATCCATTTAATGATTGGCGGTTGTTTAAAGGTGAGAAGTGGAGGCGTAGGGAAGGTCTTGGCAATGTGCTCATTCTCATCGATAATGTGTTGCAGGCAGCAAAGAACATGGCCTACTTTTTCAGCTCCCAGGAAGTACTGGACAATGAAGGGTACCCTATTGGTTGCAACCACAGTCTGCCTCCTGAGGAGGTCATTACAGTTTCTCATTATAGCACTTCGAAACTGGTGATCAATGAATTGAGCATTGTACCCTGTTCTTATGAAGGCATCCTTGAGCATCTTCGGGTGTACATCACGTTCCTCCTCATCTGAACAGACCCTGTGTATGTGTAGTATCTGTGCAAAGAGTAGTATCTGTCTCATTCTTGGACGAATGCATTTCCATCAAGGAGAGGCACCTCAGCACCTCACTCTACTGGATACCCATGGATAACCTCACAATGCTGCATTTCTCTAGCTTTCACCCTCAACATGCTAAAACAGCCATCTCCAATGGACAAGCCCTATGCATACACAGGATCTGTTCAGATGAGGACGATCGTGACAGGCACCTGAAGGTGCTCATAAGAACAGGGTACAATGTTCAATTCATTGATTGTCACTTCCAATGTGCCCCAGCAAGAAACTATAATGATCTCCTCAGGAGACATACACAGATTGCAAACGATAGAGTACCCTTCATGGTCCAGCACTTCCCGGGAGCAGAAAAACAATGCCATGTTCTTCTCAGTCTGCAATATATTATTGATGAGGATGAACATCTTCCCTACACCTCCACTTCTTACCTTTAAACAACCACCAAACATTAAACAGATCATTGTTTGCAGCAAACTACCCAGCCTTCAGGACAACATTGACCATAACACTGTACAACCCTGTCATGGCAACCACTGCAAGACATGTCACAGTGTCGATTATGGATACCACCATTACACATGGGGACATCACCCACTATGTACGCGGCAGGTACTCATGTGACTCGGCCAACGTTGTCTATCTGATTCGCTACAGGCAAAGATGCCCCAAGGAATAGTACATTGGCAAGACTAAGCACACGTTACGACAATAGATGAGTGGATATCACACACAACAATCACCAGACAGGGATGTTCCCTCCCAGTCGGGGAACACTTCAATGGTCAGGGACTTTAAGCCTTGGACCTTTGGGTGACCGTCCTCCAAGGTGGACTTTGGGACAGGCAACAATGCAAAGTTGCCAAGCAGAGGCTGATAGCCAAGTTTGGTACCCATTGGGATGGCCTCAGCAGGGACCTTGGGTTCATGTCACACTACAGGTGACTACCATTGCACTATAAACTCTCTCTCTCTCACACACACACACTCTTACATACTCACACACTCATGCAGGCCATCTCTCATATACACACTTTCTCTCATACAGACACATATATACCACCCACACTTATACCCATGCATGCACCCACTCACAGGCTTATACCCCATCACACTCACACACACACTTTACCAAGTTTGCACACATGCAAACACTTACATTCACATGCACATCCTCACATTCTTTCTCTCTCTTTCTCGCTGGGTCTCTGTCCCGCACATGCACATACATATAAGTCTATGGGGTGAATTAGTACTTGCAGAATTATATTTGCATAAATATTCTGCTCAAAAAATGTCCAATCTGCAGGCAGTCAATCCATGTAATATTTTGTAAATTCCACTTTGGAAATAGAACCAGCTTGACTCAAAATTGGGATACAGATAGACTCTGACCTCACACCTTTAAGGCACTGTCTGAGCTGAGATGGCACCTTTTGTTATAAAACCTTAGGTTATCTTGAGAATGTGATTTAAAAGTAATTCTGGGACTTACATATTAAAAAAACCGAAACCAGTAAACCCATTCTGAAAGATGAAAGACTTAATTTAGGTTTGAAAATGTGTTGCTGGAAAAATGCAGCAGGTCAGGCAGCATCCAAGGAGCAGGAGAGTCGATGTTTCGGGCATGAGCCCTTTTTCAGGAATGAGGTAAGTGTGTCCAGCAGGCTAAGATATAAGGTAGGGAGGAGGGACTTGGGGGAGGGGCGTTGAAAATGCGATAGGTGGAAGGAAGTCAAGGTGAGGGTGATAGGCCAGAGTGGGGGTGGGGGCGAAGAGGTCAGGAAGAAGATTGCAGATTAGGAAGGTGGTGCTGAGTTCAAGGGTTGGGACTGAGACAAAGTGGAGGAGGGGAAATGAGGAAACTGGAGAAATCTAGGTTCACCCCCTGTGGTTGGAGGGTTCCTAGGCGAAAGATGAGGCGCTCTTCCTCCAGGCATCGTGTTGCTATGGTCTGACGATGGAGGAGTCCAAGGACCTGCAATTTCAGCTACGTGACACTAATCTTTTGCTTTAAATTCTGTATCTTATGGTCCTGCCTCAAAACACCTGATGAAGAAGAAGCACTTTGAAAACTGGTGTCTCCAAATAAACCTGTTGTGTTATAACCTGGTGTTGTGTGATGTCTAACTATGAATAAAGATGTACTTTTAGGATTCATGGGATGATTTTATTTTACTGTGTTTTTATAAATCAGTTACACGTAAATAAGTTGGTTTCTTCAATGTTTTATTTCATTTGCATAAGAAACATGTGTTTTATTGCTAATCCCATATCTGCAGCTTTATGTTCTGATACGAAAATTATTTTTGAGGTATCCTACTCCTCTACAGGTTCTTTTACATTAGCACTTTGTTAATAGATTAGGCATTACAACACCATTAAGGAAATGAATTTGAAATGCTCATTATCTGCTAATACACACCAGAAAAGTTAAGGCTATTTTAACAAAGTAATGACTAATTGTCTGGTAGCACAGAACTTGAGTATAGCTGAAAAACAACACTGCTTATTAAGCCCTTTCATTTTTCAATGTTTAGGACAATTCACAAGAATAATAGTTTAAAAGGGAGCATGGATATACTATGTGAGAAAAGAGTTCTGATTGGTTCACAGTAGATTCTTAAAACACAGAGATATTGCCATGGAGAAATATCAAATGAGGTGATGACTGACAGCTAACTGGAATGTTTTGTTCAGAGTCACAGAGATGTACAGCATGGAAACAGACCCTTTCGGCTGACTCATCCATGCCAACCAGGTTTCCTAAATAAATCAAGTCCCATTTGCCAGCATTTAGATTAGATTACTTACAATGTGGAAACAGGCCCTTCAGCCCAACAAGTCCACACCGACCCACTGAAGAGCAACCCACCCAGACCCTACATTTACTCCTTCACCTAACATTACGGGCAATTTAACATGGCCAATTCACCTAACCTGCACGTTTTTTGGACTGTGGGAGAAAACCAGAGCACCAGGAGGAAACCCACGCAGACGCAGGGAGAATGTGCAAACTCCACACAGACAGTTGCCTAGCGCCGTGAGGCAGCAGTGCTAGCCCCACTGTGCCACCCACTGTGCCACCATTTGACCCACATCCCTTCAAATTGTTCTTAATCATGTCCCCATCCAGCTGCCTTTTAAATGTTGCAATTGTGTCAATCACCACCACTTCGTCTGGCAGTTCATTCCATAGACACACCACCCTCTGCAAGAAAAGGTTGCCCCTGAGGTCCCTTTTAAATCTTTCCCCTGTCACCTTAAACCACCTGGCCTCGAGTTCTGGAGTCCTTCACTCCACTGAAAAGGCCTTGTCTCTTTACCCTATCCATGTCTCTCATGATTTTATCAACCTCTAAAAGGTCACCCCTCAGCCTTAGCCACCGACCCTCCAGGCAAAACAACCCCAGCCTAATCAGCCCCTCCCTATAGCTCAAACCTTCCAAACTTGGCAACATACTTGTAAATCTTTTCTGAACCGTTTCAGGTTTCACAACATGCTTGCTAAGGCAGGGAGACCAGAACCAGATTATTCCAAACCCAGCATCTGAGGAGCAGCAAAATCGACGTTTCAGGCAAAAGCCCTTCATCAGGAATAAAGGCAGCGAGCCTGAAGAGTGGAGAGATAAGCTAGAGGAGGGTGGGGGTGGGGAGAATGTAGCATAGAGTACAATGGGTGAGTGGGGGAGGGGATGAAGGTGATAGGTTGGGGGCAAGGATGGAGTGGATAGGTGGAAAAGGAGCTAGGCAGGTAGGACACATCATGGGGAACAGTGCTGAGCTGGAAGTTTGGAACTAGGGTGAGGTGGGGAAAGGGGAAATGAGGAAACTGTTGAAGTCCACATTGATGCCCTGGGGTTGAAGTGTTCCGAGGCGGAAGGTGAGACATTCTTCCTCCAGGCGTCTGGTGGTGAGGGAGCGGCGGTGAAGGAGGCCCAGGACCCCCATGTCCTCGGCAGAGTGGGAGGGGGAGTTGAAATGTTGAGTCACAGGGCGGTGTGGTTGATTGGTGCGGGTGTCCCGGAGATGTTCCCTAAAGCGCTCTGCTAGGAGGTGTACAATCTCCCCAATGTAGAGGAGACTGCATCGGGAGCAACGGATGCAATAAATGATATTAGTGGATGTGCAGGTAAAACTTTGATGAATGTGGAAGGCTTCTTTAGGGTCTTGGACGGAGGTGAGGGTGGAGGTGTGGGCGCAGGTTTTGCAGTTCCTGCGGTGGCAGGGGAAGGTGCCAGGAGGGGAGGGTGGGTTGTAGGGGGTGCGTGGACCTGACCAGGTAGTCACGGAGGGAACGGTCTTTGCGGAAGGCGGAAAGGGGTGGGGAGGGAAATATATCCCTGGTGGTGGGAAATATATCCCTGGCACTGACCAATAAAGTCAGGCATACCAAATACCTTCTTCACTATCCTGTCGACCTGTGACTCCACTTTCAAGGAGCTATGAACCTGCACTCCAAGGTCTCTTTGTTCAGAAACACTGTCCAGAACCTTACCATTCAGTGTATAAGTCCTGTCCTGGTTTGCCTTTCCAAAATGCAGCACCTCACATTTATCTAAATGAAACTCCATCTGCCACTCCTTGGCCCATTGGACCATCTGATCTAGATCCCATTGTACTCTGAGGTAACCTCCTTTGCTGTCCACTACATCTCCAATTTTGGTGTCATCTGCAAACTTACTAACCATACCTCCTATGTTCACATCCAAATCTTTTATATAATTTTAATTTTCAACCAAGCAGGTTGACTTTGCTCAGTCAAGGCACTGGCTTGAATAATTAACCAGAAAATTGCTGCCACCTATTCTGTTCAATTGAAACAGTGCAATGAGTATATGATCTTTGTGTTTCATATATAGCAATCAGTTGGTTGGCACGGTGGCACAGTGGTTAGCACTGCTGCCTCACAGTGCCAGAGACCTGGGTTCAATTCCCACCTCAGGCGACTGCCTCTGTGGAGTTCTCCCAGTGTCTGTGTGGGTTTGCTCTGGTTTCCTCCCACAGTCCAAAAATGTGCGGGTCAGGTAAGTTGTCTGTAGCAATAGGGGAATGGGTCTGGTTGGGTTGCACTTCGGCTGGTCGGTGTGGACATGTTGGGCCGAAGGGCCTGTTTCCACGCTGTAAGTAATCTAAACAACTGCATCGCACTGTGAGTCTGACTGCCTTGAATAAATTGGTTGTCAATGTAGTTCTTAGCACACTCAAGATTATTTAACAAAGTTATCCAATCACAGAATCACATGTTATGTTGGACACTATGTTGTGTTTTATGCTGTTTGGACATGGTCAGTTCGTTGCAGACAGCCCAAGGGACGTGCTATTTGATACAATCTGGTAGCATTTGGGACAAATGACATATATACCTGGTTTCAAACTAGCAAATGTCCGGTCACCATAGTCCCACTCTCTCATTAGAGGGGGATGACTGATGTTGAGTTAAACCTGAGGCTCACCACGCCTCAGTCGAGGGGCAATGTTGAGAGGTTGGGATCCTTATGGTGATCTCAGCCTGAGGGATTGAAATTGAACCTGTGATGTCAGCATCAGTCAGACTCCCAAAAGAACCTTCCAGCCACCTGAGATATCTCACCCCCAAAATTAGTACTGAGATTCAAAGTCCACACCACTCATGTGTGTGATTCATAGAACGTCATTTTGGCTAGATGGTAGAACACTTCTGGAGGTGAACGCTACTTGGTTAGCTCTATTGGATGGATAGTTTGCAATGGGAGAAAGTGAGGACTGCAGATGTTGGAGATCAGAGTTGAGAGTGTGGTGCTGTAAAAGCACAGCAGATCAGGCATCATCCAAAGAACAGGAGAATTGACATTTGGGGCAATTGTTTGCAATGCAGAGTGACACCAGCGGCATGGGTTCAATTTCCACACCAGCTGAGGTTACCATGAAGGTCTTCCCTTCTCAAATCTGCCCCTCACCTGAGGCATAATAACCCTCAATCTAAACTCACCACTAGCCATCTCTTTCAGATCAAAGAGCAGTCCTTTGGTCTGATAGGACTATTGCGACCTTACCCTGACTGTAAAGTCAAAAAGTGTGGAGCTGGAAAAGCACAGCCGGTCAGGCAGCATCCAAGAAGCGGGAGAGTCGCTAATTCAAGCATAAGCTCTTCATCAGGAATGTGAGGGAGGCCCAAGGGGGATGAGAGATAAATAGGAGGAGGTATGGAGCTGGGGGAAAGATAGCCGGGAAGACAAAGGTGGTGGTGGTGGTTTGGGGGGGGGGATGGATGATGGGTGATAGGTCGGAATCAGGATGGAGTGGATAGGTGGGAAGGAATATGGACAGGTAGGACAGTTCAAAAGGATGGTGCTGAGTTGGAGGGTTGCATCTGGGATAAGGTGGGGGGAGTGGAGATGAGGAAACTGGTGAAATCAATATTGATTCCATGTGGTTGGAGGGTCCCAACGTGGAAGATGAGGTGTTCTTCCTCCAGGCATCGGGTGGCTAGAATCTGGTGGTGGAGGAGGCCCTGGACTTGCATGTCCTTGGTGGAGTGGGAGGGAGTGTTGAAGTATTCAGCCACAGGTCGGTGGGGTTGTTTAATGCGTATGTCCCAGAGATGTTTTTCTGAAATGTTTCTCAAGTTGGTGACCTGTCTTCCCAATGTAGAGGAGACCACTTTGGGAGCAATGGACTTAGTAGATGACGTGTGTGAAGGTGCAGGAAAATCTCCGGCAGATGTGGAAGGATCCTTTGGGGCCTTTGATCATGGTGAGGGGGGGAGGTGTGGGAGCATCCTTACTATATCAACATTCAAAAAATGTCAAGAGGGATACAGCTACAAAATATGTCACTTCTGACCTTGATTAGGGCCAGTTCATTTTAACTCTTCAACCTCTTTGGAGAGAATCAACATGTAGCAGTGGGAAAGATGAGCAAGCATTTGAGAAGCTATCATATGCTTTTGAATTTAGGGAAGCTAGAGGTGGAACATTACAACAGAGGAGTCAGGAGTGATATTTTGAGGAATGGGTGATGATGCTGATTTTGAAAGTTTGATAATGAGTAGCAAAGGAGAGAGAACCATTTACAAAACAATCTACATTAGCAGAGTAAATGTCTCCTTCATTGTGTAGGCTAGAATTCTCCTCAAGAATACAATTATTTTCATTAAAGAAATCAAAGAACTGCAGATATTGAAAATCTGAATTCCTGGAATTTGAGTGGAAGTCTGCTTTCTCTCCGCAGATGCTGCCAGAGCTGCGGAGTTTCTCCAGCAATTGCTGTTTTTGTTTCAAACTATTTCCGTATCCTATTGGTTACTGTAATTTTGTTTCAAAGTAAAATAAAGCTTTTGACATTACAGCGAAAGTTTTATTTCTCAACAGTCAAACACAGGAATGATAATGGGGAAAAGACAACACAGTAATGTTCCCTCACAACTAAATCAAAGCGAGTTTTAAATAGCTGCTTTCCACATAGGGATTGCTATACAAACATACCTTACTTTGCAACGTTTTATTTTCAGCAGCTTTGCCTACGGTTAATCTGGTAGGAACAAATACCCGGTATTGTGAGTATGCGTTAGATGCTGGGAATGTGCTATCTGCCCCCTTTTTAAAACGATGATTGCGCGCCGCTGTTTGTTTCATCTCTCTGCCATTCTCATGCTAATTCTAAGTTTGACACAAACCTTCATTTCAAAAACAGTTCAAAGGCTCGGCAGATGGGAGCAGATCGCTGCACCGATTCTTCAAAGTGAAATCTTCCAAATGTCTGGCCCTGTGTGCACTCCGGAGCATTGATGGGAGGCAGATATAAAAGTTCCGCATTCCCGTTAATTAGCTTATACAATGTCGCGACTGATGGCTCTTCGCCAAATTAGTCAGGCCAACTGAACTATATATATCCCCTCGCTAACCTCACAAAATGGATACAGGGCAACCCAACAAGAATTTACAGCTCCAACAGGAGCTATTAATAGAGGGATTAATAACTAATCGATGGAGCTCCTCTTTTTGAGGACAAGATAGTTATGGTGCTGAGTGTGTGGTCAAGCGTGTACTGTATATTGGGATTGATATCATTTCCCTTCTTGTCTGTCACCCAACGAGGAGATTACTTCAACATGGGAAACTGTAAAGCCGTGCATATTGAAGACATAACATTTGACAAAACTAGTTGGTATCTGGAGCGATGGGATCATGAGGAAATTAAATTATTCGTTGGACTGTAAACGAGAGGCGATGGGGAAAGGGGGTGGGGTGGGGTGGAGGTGATCAGTGCCTATCTGGACAGCGGCTGGACGTATTAAACCCGTCTGGTTGGTTTTAAAAAAAATGGACCCGGTTGTGTTCAGGAATGTTGTTTGACTGTGGGGTTTGAAGTAGAAACCAAAAGAGAAAATGCTGGAATATCTCAAGGAGAGAAAAGAGCTGACGTTTCGAGTCTAACTGACCCTTTGTCAAAGTTGCCCAGACCTACTGAGATTTTCCAGCATTTTCTGTTCTGGTTCCAGATTCCAGCCTCCGCAGTAATTCGCTTGTATCTTGGCTTTAAAGAACCGAGTCCATGGTCAGTGCTTTTTCTGCAAACCGTGCTTGAATATCAACGTCGGATCCAGTTTCTCGGCTACAATAATGGGTGTTTGTTTTGCCGACCTGCCCTGGGGGGCAAATCCCATGGGGAGGGGGGTTGGCAGGAGCTGGATTTATGTGTATTTGCCCAGCCGCGAGATTAACATGAATAGGAATCCGTGTCTGCAGCCGCTTTGATGTCCCCGCAGCTGCCGTCAGCTCCACTCGCTGCACCTGAAGCCCACATCGCTGGGCTGGAATGGAGACAGCTCGCGTCATCCAGACCTATAAAAGCTGGCGTTTTCCGGGCCTCCCCCCCTCACAAACTTCACCGAGACACAGAGGTGGCTCCTTAACCCAGCAAACCGGAGCCCTGACACCCCGACCTCAGCTCCCGCCTGCAATCAACCCAGAGCGGAGTTCATCTCAGCGACTGGAGGAGAAATGTTTACGATATAAAGAGGGAACCTCAAATCCGAGGTGGAAGGCAAGAGTCACGTTTCCCACTGGCCAAGTCGTCCCTTTGCAGTGAATCCGGCAGTAGTGTGAGTGCGGACTGAGTCGATTGGAAGTATAGCTGGTACTGTCCTGGTCCCACTTCGCTTTCTTTGCTTCCCGAAGCCCACATGCATCATAGAATATTTCGGCCAGGAAGGATCAAAGTTTTTCCACTGGCGACTTTGCCCAGGCCGATTCAGAGGTCAATGCAAGTGTCAGAGAGGCAGCTGCTCGGTTTATTTACAAATATCTCTTATCTTCCAGGTGTCGCCTCAGAGACAGAACTCTTGTCTGGAGCGAGCCCCCCCTCGCCTGTTTATTTGACCAACTTGAAAATGGAGATTCGAATAGGTTACCTTTTGTTGCTGGTTGTTCAGTGGCAGCTGTGTGGCGCTATACAGTGGCTGTGAGTACCACTTTCTGTCCCTGAAAGGGTTTAATTATGTGGTCTGAGATGGAACAGATTTCAAAATAAAACAATTTGGATTTTCACATTCTATATGTTTCTATAATGAGGAAATTGAAATAGAATGGAAATCGAAAATTCGTGGGTCACTTGTCCCAGAGTTATTTATTGGGATTTGGCTTTGCATGTATAAGTTGTGTAAATCTTTGTTGGATATGTATTTGTTTGAGTGTTGCAAACGGAGCTCGGACCTGGACATCGAACAAGTCTCTTTATGTCTCGGACAGCGCCATCGCAGTCAGCGGGACCGCTGTGGGTTGGAACCATACCCAGCATTGTAAACGGCCTGGGTTAGTCCCAGACCAGCAGCAGCTCTGCCGGAGGAACCTGGACCTCATGCCCAGTATGGTGTTCGCGGCGCAGCAGACGCGTCTGGTTTGTCAGAAAGCCATGGCAGACATGAGGTGGAACTGCTCCTCCATCCAGTTAGCCCCCCGCTTCAATCCAGACTTAAACAGAGGTAAATACAGCGCGTTTCTGTTTCCTGCAGATTTAACATACAGTCCGTTTAAAAGTCCCATAGAGTCCCGTGGGAAAAAAAAACCTTCGGCCCAACTTGTCCATGCCGGCCAGATATTCTAAATTAATCCAGTCCCAATGGCCAGCACTTGGCCCATATCCCTCTCAAACTTTCTTATTCATATACCCATCCAGATGCCTTTTAAATGTTGTAATTGTATCAGACTCTACCACTTCCTCGTTCCATACAAATGCCATCCTCTGTGAAATGTTGCCCCCAGGTCCCTTTTAAATCTTTCCCCTCTCACCTTAAACCTATGTTCTCTAGTTTTGGATCCCCTACCCTGGGAAAAAGGCTTTGATATATAGGAGTTGGGAGGTCATGTTGTGGCTGTACATGACACCAGCTAGACCACTTTGGGAATACTGCGTTCAGTCCCGGTCTCCTTCCTATAAAAGGGATGTTGTAAAACTTGAAGGGGTTCAGAAAAGATTTATTAGTATGTTGCCAGGAGAGTTTGAGCTTTAGGAAAAGGCTAAATAGGCTGGGGCTGTTTTCTCTGGATCGTTTATAGAGATTTATAGAGATTTATAAGATCATGAAGGGCATGGACAGGGTGAGCAGCCCTGTCAGGATGTTGAAGCAATGTTGCATGTTGACTCTTCAATGCAGGATTAAGTCGGTGTGCTATCAGAAGTCATGATTTGGAGATGCTGGTGTTGGACTGGAGTGTACAAAGTTAAAAATCACACAACACCAGGCACCTGAAGAAGGAGCAGCGCTCCGAAAGCTAATGCTTCTAATTAAACCTGTTGGACTATAACCTGGAGTTGTGTGATTTTTAACTATTAGAAGTGTTATCCTCTTGATTTAGGAAAATTTATGACATGTGTTTAAAGAGTGCCATTCGCTCCCCAAAAGGTTTTCAGCTAAAGTCTAGTCTTATCAAAATGTAGCTGCCAATTTTCACACAGTAAACTCCCTCAACAATGAGAGAATCTTGTTTCATTAGTGTTAGTTGAGGGACAAATATTGGAGTGACCCCTCCATTCAAATAGTGGCAAGGGATCCACCAGAAGGGGCATGAGAGGTCTCAGTTTAAAATCCTATCCAACTGATAAGCATGTTTGACTGTACAGCAGCCCCTCGTGGTGCACCAGCTTGCCAGCCTAGGATTAACAACACTTCACTCTGCAAGGAACTTAAAATTCAATACGTGCTCAGGATTTCAAATAAGTTCAATTAATATTTACTATTACAAGCAATAAATTTTGAAAGGCAATCACACACAGCATGTTGTGAAATACAGCAGTTGAAAAGGTAATAATTGTGTGTGGGAAAAGTGGGCAGGATATTGGGAAATTTGGTGCTCTTCAGATACTGTCATCTCAAATACTTCAACATCTTGAACTGATTACATTACTTACAGTGTGGAAACTGGCCCTTCGGCCCAACAAGTCCACACCGACCCGCAACCCACCCATACCCCTTACCTAACACTACGGGCAATTTAGCATGGCCAATTCACCTGAATCACACATCTTTGGAATGTGGGAGGAAACCGGAGCACCCGGAGGAAACCCACGCAGACACAGGGAGAACGTGCAAACTCCACACAGTCAGTTGCCTGAGGCGGGAATTGAACCTGGGCCTGTGGCACTGTGAGGCAGCAGTGCTAACCACTGTGCCACCGTGCCACCTACAGCAGTGATAAGAACCTTGTATTTCAACACCATTTACCCCAAAGGACAGCAGGTTCTGTGGTTTGGTTGTTGGCAGTATTGTAACTGATCTTCAAGGCCCAGGGGTTAGCTCCCACCCCAAGACTGAAGCACAAAAGTCAAAGATAGTACTTAGGCAGAGCTGCACTGTTCGAAATGCAATCTTTTGGAAGAAACATCAAACCCCAAGACCTTGTCTGTCCCTGGAATGGATGCAATAGATCCCTTGACATTATTTTGGAAGAGAAAGACATTTTTCTCTGGTGTCCTAGCCAATGTTTATCCGTCAAGTCGCATAACAAAACAGAATATTCTATCATTGCAGTTTGCTCTGTGTGTGAGATTGTGAAACGTAGTAAACAGTGAAGAAGACAGACAGGCTGCTGAAATTAGTGCACAAATGTGCAAGGTGATATGTTTTGCGAAATAATTGAATGAGACCAAAATATAAAATGGAAATACACGACACTGTCATAACAGAGGAGCAGAAGAGGACGCTATAAACCGAGAAGATGGGAAAGCTGAGCAGGTCTGGCAGCATCTGTGGAGAGAGACAGAATTAACATTCAGAGTCCAATATGACTTTTTTTAAAGAACTTAGGTTCTGAAAAAGATTCATACCAGGCTGTTTCTCTCTCCACAGATGCTGCCAGACCCACTGAGTTTCCCCAGCATTTTGTGTGTTTTTTTTATCTTCTAGTTATTGATGCTTCAGGCATTGGGAACAGTTGCCTTTATCGTCCTTTAACTAAACCATCTAGATTTTAAATGTATCTACTAAATCTCCCTGTTAGCCTGCCATGAAGGAGAAAGATCCTAGGTTCTCCATTCTGCTCATATAGCCATAATGATTCATCCCTGGAACCAATCTAGTAAATCTCTTTGTGCCCTTTACAAAGCCTTCACTTCCTTCCCAAACAGTGGTGCCCAGAGAAAATGATCTAGCAGCATTGAACATATGTTTAGCTTAATTTCCTGTTTTTTTTTGCAATTGAAACCTCGGGTCCGATTTTTTTTTACACACTGTTTTAACCTGTCCTGCTATCTTTATCTTTAAAAAAAATGTACATGTAAGTTTCTCTGCTAATATTCCCCTTTTTGAAGTTGTGCTAGTATTTTAAATGTTGAATTCAATTGAATTTAATTGAATTCTTCTTACAATTGAAGTGAAATGTTTCTAACTAGACATAGATTACTAATAACTATCTGTGCCTGAGATAGAATCACACTGAGGTGCCTCATGATATTTTTCTGAATAATGTCTTTCTTTGTATTTTGTGCCATTGAATAGATTTAAAAAAACACAGAACTGTTGTAACCTTTTACACCCTGCAAAGCTGGAATAAGACATGACACATAAAACAAAGGGTGCATGAGTAAAGTGGTCTTACTCATGCATGAGTGAGATGGAAATGTGCTCAACTGTGCCAATGCACAGGATTTTATAAAGGATAACAATCAAAGAACAGACTTTTGTTCTTGCTGTCTGGTTTTATCAAAATCACTGTGCAGTTGACCCAGAATTTGCTTGTGCGATTCAATTGAGCAATCTAAACAGATGTCAAAATATCTTGTGAATGTCTTGTCAAGAGTTTTGATAGTAGGAAATTTCTTCTCTTACACTTGTAAATGGATGTCTCTTGGTGGTGAATACTCAAAATATTATGTTCCAACTTCGGGAAGCTTGCATTACTGTCCCTGCTTTTTATTCACTTTTAAAGTCAGAGCCTCATCTTAAAACGCCTCTACACCATTGTTGCACTGTGCAGTCATCTTCAGTCCTACAGCTTTAATTGTAGGACCCAGTTTTATTTAGCATACCAGTTCTCTTTGAACCACCAGCCACAATAGAGTTCCTCTGTCATCATAGTTCTGTTATTTGGAGTTTGGAGTGAGATCTTAGCATTTGTAGGTGGTTTTACTGACAGGCGGTGTCAGCGAGGTATTGATGAAGAGTAGGTTCAGACTATCAGAAAGATTACATTTTTCAATCTGTTGACCCTTGGAGACTTAATGTGGACAAAAATCTTGACAGTGCTTCACCAATATCAGCTATCCCTTAAAAAGCATGACAACTGAAAATCCATTACATGGAGGTCAGTGAAAATCTGGTTTCTTTTTTCAATCGGGTTGGTATGTATAACTAATCGCTGTGCAGATAGATGCATAATATTGATCAGAACCATTACTGATACAACATACAATTAGAAGGGCCTATTTTGAGGTGAGAAAGTTCTAAGTTAAAAAGTGGACAGATTTTCTTTACTGATGTAACAAAGCAGAAACTGGTAGACGTTAATAAAATAAAAGTTTGAAGATCTTTTAAAAGTGATTGCATTTATTTAGCATCTTTCACAGCCGCAGGATATCCCGTGGTTTTGAAGTGCAATCTTTCAAAAAGCAATGTGATAAGAGCCAGTTGATCTGTGTTACTGCTGTAGGCGGTTGAGGGATAAATATTCACCAGGATCCTGGGAGAACTAGTCTCACTTTAAAATCATGCAATGTCAATTCTTACATCTACTTGAGAGGGCAGGTTAAACATATCATCCGAAGAGTAAATGTGCGTATACATAAAAATCACATGAGTTAGTAACTGTGAAATTTGACTGGTCTTCATACCTCTTCTCTTTACATGTATTTCAGGAACACGAGAATCATCCTTCGTGTATGCACTGTCTTCTGCTGCACTCAGTCATTCCATAGCTCGATTCTGTGCTTCTGGCGAGTTGCCAACTTGTTCCTGTGGTCTCAGCCCAGCTGAGGTTCCTGGGCCTGACTTCAGGTGGGGTGGTTGCGGGGACAACCTCCGCTATGGGCTGCAGCTTGGCTCTGTTTTTGCAGATGCACCAATGAAAGGCAACAGAGCTGGAACACAGGCGAACAGACTGATGAATAAACACAACAATGATGTTGGCAGACAGGTAAATGGCTAATAAGGCTAAAACAATATTATTTTTCTGCCTCCTATTGCTCGGCTATATTGCACCCCAAAAAATATTGTGCCAACATCCAGAAAGTTATCTCTTCTAACTGAGAGCCAGTATAAACATGCATAACTTCAGCAGCTTGTTTCAATTTTCTCTTACCAGGCATTGATTGATTCCTTGGAAACCAAGTGCAAATGTCATGGTGTTTCTGGTTCATGTTCTGTAAAGACCTGCTGGAAGGGATTACAGGAACTAAACAAGATTGCTGTTAATCTTAAGTCAAAATATCTGGCAGCCACCAGAGTGATTCACCGTTATGTTGGCACAAGAAAACAACTTGTGCCTAAAGAGCTTGATATCCGACCAGTTCGGGAGAATGAACTGATTTATCTAGTGGGATCACCTGACTACTGCACAGCAAGTGAAAAACAAGGCTCCTATGGTACTCATGAGAGGTAAAGCCTGAACCAACTGTGATTCTAATGCTATCTTCATTTTCTATCTTTATTTATTAACATGGATATGATAGATTTATTTATCTCCTGGCAAAAATGGGATACATTTGGCTGATATTCCATTCTAAAGGTACTGCCCACCTGCCAGGTTCTTGTCCAATGATATTTCTTATGATGAATTTAATCATGGAACCCCTACAGTGTGGAAAGAGACCATTTTGGCCCAACAAGTTCACACCAACCCTCAAGAGTAACCCACCCAGACCCATTCCCCTACTACGCGACATTTATCCCTGACTAATGTACCTAACCCACACATCCCTGAACGCTACAGGCAATTTAGCATGGGCAATTCACCTAACATGCACATCTTATAATTGTGGGAGGAAACTCACACAAGGCACCGGGAGAATATGCAAAGTCCACGCAGGCACCTGAGGCTGGAGTTGAACCCAGGTCCCTGGCACTGTGAGGCAGCAGCATTATCAACTGAGCCACCATGAATTTGAATGGGGCTAATAAATATTTTATCAGATGAGCCACTTTGGGGAGAAATTTCACTATATCTTGTCTCCATTCTGACTTTCACAATCTTTTATCAAATGCACTGCATCAGTAATTTTGAGTGTTACTCATTTCTGCAGTTAGAATAGAACCGGGAATCTCTACTGATGTGAGACCCTAACAGCCCTCACAAGGGCCATAAAACATTTATAGAAAATCATTCTTTTAGGAACAAGATTACACAAGGACATTGAATGGTAGGACAATAGGCAGCTATCTCTTGTCTCTTCCTTTCATGAAACCTTAATAATGCTCTCAAATCTCTTAACCATGGGAATCACAAAGAAAAGCAAAGAGAAACAGAGTGAGAGAAAACAGTGGGGGAGGAAGGGAAGCAAACTAATGTTACTAAAACCATCCCCTGATACCATGGGAGAAATGTGGATTTTTGGCAGTGTTCCTGTAAAACAGATTAGATTAGATTCCCTACAGTGTTGAAACAGGCCCTTCGGCCCAACCAGTGCACAACCCGAGCCTCTGAAGATTAACCCACCCAAACCCATTTTCCTCTGACTAATGCACCTAACACTATGGGCAATTTAGCTTGGCCAATCCACCTGACCTGCACATCTTTGGACTGTGGAAGGAAACCCACGCAGACATGGGGAGAACATGCAAACTCCACACAGACAGTTGCCCAAGGCTGGAATTGAACCGGGTGCTGTGAGGCAGTAGTGTTAACCACTGAGCCACCGTGAATGAACATTTGTCCAATGGGGACTGTATGTGTCAAAGCTGAGTCTGCATGTTTGGATCACCAGGAACAGAAAACCACGCCCACCCTCTGCCATGATAGGTAAAGGTCACAGTGACTAATTGCAGTGTTTCGTCCAAATTTTGGTAAGAGAACAGATCCAGTATTTGTCTGGTGATATGCCTTTTTTATGAGGTTTTTGGTACTCGTTAGCTTAAGATCACCCATACACCTGAGACTATAATACACGAGGCAGATCTATTTCTATCCAGTAGATGTATTCAGTCATTTACAGGTCTAGTTTCATGTAAATACAGTAGTTTTTTGTTGTTTTGACATTTTTAACCGATCTTCCTTCATTTGCTTCATCTGCAGACAATGCAACAAGACTTCTGTGCGCAGCGACAGCTGTAACCTGATGTGCTGTGGTCGGGGATACAATGCATACACAGAAACAATTATAGAACGATGTAGTTGCAAGTATCATTGGTGTTGTTACGTAACCTGCAAAAAATGTGAAAGGACAGCGGAACGGTATGTTTGTAAATAATTGCTAAGGACCTTGCTCTATAAAATAGTAGTAGACTAAATTAAGCAGTGTCTGGGAACATAAACCATGGGGAGGGTTAAAAACCTGGAGACGGTTGCCAAGATAAAGACCAAAAATTCCTTGGACACTACTGGCAAAATGAGTGCAGCGAACCTCAATATTGAGAGAAAAACAACAGATAAAAGGCAAAATTGAAAAACCAAGAGAATGGACAAGTTTTATTCAAACGAATGGCAAGTGGACACATTTTCATTTATCAGAATGATTCTTTTGTTCCTTTGCTGTGTTCAGTGGCCTGAAGGATAGTTGACATGTTCAGCAGGAAGAATGCCAGTGATTTGAGTGAAGAGAATGGAGTTGAAATAGAGGAGAGAGCTGTGATCAACACTAATCAATTGTTGAAGAGAAAGATGGTGAAGGACAAAATGAAAAGAAAGCGCTGCTCAATCTGGGAAGAATTAAACGGGGTACACTTTCCAGTGTTGAGGGAACAAATATGACCTTGGACGATCATCTGTTCTGATTCCTTAACATTGAAATGCTGTAAGTACAGTGCAGCAGAACATGTTATCGAGCATTACAACAGAGGCATTCCACCTAGTTTGGAGTGTAACCTTAAACCCTAAGTATGATGACAAATTCCAATGCGCTGGAACTTATTACAATGTGCAATAAATGTGCCACCCTACCACTGACAGATATAATTTCGTTAGGAAAAGGACTCCTAGTAAAAGTTTCAGTGTTGCCAAATACGTGGCAGTTCTTATTTATGGACGATTTTGGGGGAGGTTGGGGAAGGAGAGAGCTGGCTAGATGTGTTTTTCACAGAGGCTGGCATATCAAGCTTGGTAAGCACAGGTTCTATTTACATGAAAGGGGAACGCTGGTTTCTGTCACATTCATAATTTTGTAGCAGTCAGCTGGTACTTCAATTTGTGTGCTTTTGTTATGTAGTGTTTTGTTTAATGTCTGCTTATTATTTATTTTCCTAAATAAAACACTTCTTCTGGTCTGAAGTTTGTGCCAAATCATTCTGGAGGAGACAGGAGTGAAATTATACATTGTTTATATATAAAAGGCCTTTTTTCCCCTGGTTACCATTGCTAACTGTTAAAGCTATCACCAATTATGAAACTTCACATTCACAGTTTCAGTTTTTCTGGGTAACTTCTCTATTCTGCATCTGTCCTGAAGCAGAAGGGCAGAATTTAATCCAACCTGTGTGGGTGCAGTCCAGAGGTTGGGGCATGAGGGTAGAGGTCTGGTGTGGGAGATCCATAGAAGCATGACTGAAGGTAAAGGATAGCCAGCTCATCACCTTCTCAACCTGCCCTCACTGTTCAATTAAATCAGGGCAGGCAAGTCCAAAGGTAGGCCTTCTATCCTAGAAGTCAACTGAGTCTCTCAAGTGGCCGGAAGAATGCCATTGGTGGGGAGGCTGCAATCTTCCAAATGTACACTTTGTTCCTACAGTGCCCCACCAACAGGAAGAGCTGTCTCCTTGCAAAGACTTCCTCCCTTCAATAATGTCGGCTGACCTCAGGCAAATCTCCACCCCCCCCCCAATTGCATCCCATAACTCTCAACACCTCCGTCCCTGTCAAGCCTTCACCATTCCCTTGCTGGGCCTGGCAAGCTAACCCACTTCTTACCTGAGTTCCATGGCTACCTTTGGTTTCTGCCCTTGGCAAGGTGCATTATCAACAGTAATCACCACTCCCGTTGGTACAGCTGGTAGTGTCGAGCTGTAGTCCTCTGGCTATGAGCTCTTGGATCTGAGACCTTTATCCTTAACGGGACAGCAATCACCATCCCATGCGGCTGTTAATTCCTGGCTGTCTATTCAATTACATAAAAATTCAATTACATCAGACTTCCAGGAATGGCCATGGATTGAGTTCCCTCAGCTTTCCAGCCCACTGTCAGAACCACTGCCACTACCATTAAATTGCAGGTGTCAGTGCCTGTTATAAATTACCAGGGATCTTTTCAGAATAACTCTCATTTGTACTGTCTGCATCTTCAGTGACTTTGGTAGGATAAGTCATCAGCCATGGTAGTGCTCCTGTCTCTGGGTCAGGGGCTCTGGCTTCAATGTCAATGTGATATGGGTGTGAAGGAATCTGGCAAATTAGCTTTGTCTCCTACATTATAACAGTGGGTAAACATTAATTGATTTGTTATTTAAACCCAGGTACCAGCATCCTTTGTAAGATCTGTTAACTGAATGCTGTATTCTGAATCTTCGCCTTTATTTTCTTTAAAGGATTATTTCAAGAGTGCGTTGGGAAAAATTGATTGACCCCCTTGTGCATTGCAATCTATAAAGCCAACAGCAGAAGTTACTGGTAAAATAGTGCAATTCTTCAGATGACCTAGCAACCTCTGCCTTAAAAATATTCAAGGCTTCAACTTCTACCACATTTTCCGGAAAAAAGTTTCAAAGATTCACGACTCTGTGAGAAAAGGAAATTGCCTAATGTGTCATCCCAGATTTTTAAACATCGGCCTCCCAATTTTAGATTCACCCGTAAAAAGAGACATATTCTCCATGTATGCTCTGGCGTGATCCTCCAGGATTGTATGTTTTAAACAAGTCATCTCTTACTCTTGTAAACTCCACTGATTCAAGCCTAGTCTGTCCCGCCCTTCTACGTGAGACAACCTGCCCATTCCAAGCATTAGTCTGGTAATACTGTCTCTGGACTACTTCCAATGCAATTACATCCTTCCAGAAACAAGGTGACCATATTATGCTATGCACACTACGCTCACCAGTGTACTGAATAACTTTTATCTCCTTTCTCTTATATTCAATTCCTTCTCAGATAAATGATTAAATGATAACATTCTAAACGCTTCCCTAATTGCTTGCTGCAACTGCATATTAACCTATGATTCTTACATGAGGATACCCAGATCCCTCTGGATATCAGAGCTCTGCAATCTCCCACCATTTTGATTCTATGTTTATTCCTTATTCTTTCCAAATGGACACTTTCTCACACTGTACTCCTTTTGATACATCATTGATCACTCACCCTGTCAATATTTTTGTAACCTCTGTCCTCATCAGTAACTTTGGCGACAGTACCATCCATCCCTTCATTTAAGCGATTTATAAAAGTTATAAACAATTGAGATCCCAGCACCAATCCTTGTGATATATCACTCATGACATCTTGCCAACCTAAAATAGATCTATTTACACCAAATCTGTGCTTCCAGGGAGCCAATTTTCTATCTACGTCAATGTGCTCCCCTCAACACCATTGATAATCTTTGACTTGGCACCTTATAAATGCCTTGTGGAAATCTGAGGTGCAGTATAACTCCCAGCTCCCCTTTATGCACAATAAGTGTTACCACATCAGTGAACTCTTTAATAGACTCGTCAAACATGATTTTCTTTCACAAAACCATGTTGACTCTACCTGATTACCTTAAGCTTATCTAAGTGTCCTGTTATAACGGCTTTAATAATAGTTTCAAATATTTTCCCAGTAAAGGTTGTGAAGCTAACTGGCCTGTAATTTTCTGCTTTCTCTGTCTTTGAATAAATGAGTTATATCTGCTAGCTTACAATCTAATGGGGCTGCCTCTGATCAAGGGAGTTTTGGAAAATTAAAACCAATTCATCAAATTATATCACTAGCCACTTCTTCAGGACCCTACAATGACAAAGACTCTCAGGACTCAGGCACTTGTACTGACTGAACCTATTGACTGACCTTAACATATAAACATTACTCCAAACAAATAAGTATTTAACAGCCTGAAGTGAGTTTTTAGTAGTGTGATTTTTAAGTGGACAAACAATTAAGTCTTCCTCAATCTTTCGTATGCTGCAGTGATTGAATGTATTTACAGTGTATTGTGCAATATTTGGAATTCATGCAAATCAGGAAGGTGAGGAAGCATACGTGCTCAGTCCATGCTGATCGAGCTGATTTTCATCTAGATTCTGTAGTCTCAACGTTATTGAGATAAGAAATGGAGAAATCAGGCAGGGTTTCTGTTGTTGAAAACTCTGCAGTGACTCCTGCTGGATGATACAAAGCAGTGGAGTTTGACAAGGATTTGAATGCAACCAATTGAGTATGTTGATACTCAATAGCACTAACAACTTTTATAAAAACAGACTTGCATTTGCAATCACTGTTCCTAACTACCAGACATCTCAAAGCAGCTTCAATGCTGATAAGTATTTTGCTGCAATGTAGCCACTGTTGTAATGCAGAAGTACAATTAAAGTAATTGTTTTGGGGCAGCATGGTGGCTCAGTGGTGAGCCCTGCTCTCTCACAGCATGATGGGCCTAGGTTCAATTCCCACCTTCGATGACTGTGGAATTTTCACATTCTCCCTTTGTCTGTGTGGGTTCCCTCCCACAATCCAAAGAGGTACAGTCCAGGTGAATTGATAATGCTAAAAGTACCCATAGTGTTAGGTGCCTTAGAGTTAAACATAGGGTAGGGGAATGGGTCAGTGTGGACTTGTTGGGCCAAAGGGCCTGTTTCCATACTGTAGGGAATCTAATCTAATTTACTTTACACATAGTAAGTAACCTCCCGTGAGCAGCATTGTGATGAGGGTGATCAAATTTTGTGATTTTTTGATGGATAAATACTGACCACGATACAGAATAAATCCCATGCTGCTCTTCAGATTAGTACCAGGTCAGCCTTAACATCCCCCTAAGAGGGCAGACTCAGTTTGACATTTCATCTGAGAGACAGCACATCTGAGAGTGCAGCATTCCCTCAGTAGTGCAATAGAATATCAGCCTAGATTTTTATGCTTAAGTCCCAGAGACCTTAAAATCCTGCAAAACATCTTCAGACATAGTAAAACATACCTAGAGTCTTCAGTGGAGCACAATTAAAAACAAAATTTGACACCAAGGCCCATAAAAAGATATTAGTACAAAATATATCCTCAAGATACCAGAAAGAAATCACTTTAATGATTCATTGACTTGGGGGGGTGGGGGAGGGCTTGGGGGGAGATGTCAGTGAAACCTCAGTGTGGGAAAGAAACAGAAAATGTAACAAATGACTTATTCATTAATGACAAATATAACAGCGCATAATTGAGAGATTTAAATTCTTGTTGCAGCACCACCAAGTGGAGAATTGAAGAGTTACAATTCTTAACGTTCAAATTTTTTGCTTTCTGTGCAGACCTTTTATTTCAAAACACTTCCGTTTCATTCAATCTATTGCCCTTACCTCCTGAGGCACTGATCAGACTTGCTTTGATTCTATGGATAATTAATAACCTTTCGAGCCTTGGGCAGGCTGCCCATTTCCAATTTCTTCATTGGGTCATGAGTGGTGGAATGGGAATGGAGGTGGTGTGGCAGAGGGCTCTCCGGATGATGGAGGGAGGAATGTCTCCTCATCCGAGCAGATGCGGCATTCCACCCAGCCCTCAAATTCACTTGGTCCATCTCGGACTCCTGCCGCCCCTTTCTTGACCTTTCCATTTCCATCTCTGGTGACAATCTCCAGTTGGACATTACTATAAACCCACAGTCTCTCACACTACCTGGACTACACCCCATCCTCCCAGTATCCTGTAAGGACTCCATCCCATTCTCCCAATTCTTCCACCTCTGCCGCTTCTGCTTGGTGGAGGAGACGCTCCACTCGCAAGCATCCCAGATGTCCACCTATTTTGAACAATGTGCTTTTCCTCCCTCTGTAATCCAGACAATCCTTTGCTGCACTACCTCCATTCCCCATTCCACTGCTCTAAACACCTCCCCTCCCAACACAATAAAGTCCTCACCTACCACCCCACCAGTCTCCGCATCCAATGCATCATCCTCAAACACGTTCCACAACTCCAATTAGACCCCACCACCAAGAACATCTTCCCCTCCCCAGTCCTCTCTGTCTTCCATAAGGACCTTTCCCTCTGAGAGCCCTTGGTTCATGCCATCCCTGCCACCGAACTCCCAGGTACCTTCCCCTGCAACCAGAAAGGATGCAAAACCTGCAGGTACACCCTCCCCTTCCCTCCATCCAGAACCCCAGACAGCCCTTCCAGGTGAGATAGAGATTCACCTGCCTCTCTTCCAACCTAATCTACTGCATCAGGTACTTCCAAAGTGGTCTTCTCTATGTCGGGCAGACCGAACGTAAACTTAGGGAACGGTTCACCGAGCATCGCAACCGGGTCTGCAGGGGCTGACCAGAACTCCCAGTCACGGCCCTAAGTTCCCCAAACCACTCCCCTTCTGGCATGACCATCCTTGGCTTCCTCCATTGCCAGAAACCACAGCTCCTACTGGAGGAACAACACCTTATCTTCCACTGGGCAGCCTACAGCATGGAGAACTCAATACTGAGTTCTCCATTTTCAAATAACCTCCCTCCCCATCCCCTGACTTCCTTCCCTGTCCCTCCTCCTCACTTCCACCAACCAGATTCATTCCCATTGCTCAACCATGTTGTACCCCCTACCTGTCTTCACCAATCCCCACTTCACCAGCCTGCCCCCACCTCCCCCTTTATCTGCAGCTCCCCCTACATCCACCCCCAGTCCTAAAGAAGGGTCACAATCGAAACGTCAACTTCTGCACCCTCCTGATGCTGCCTGGCTTGCTGTGTTCTTCCAGCTTTCTGTCTGTCTACTTTGGATTCCAGCATCTGCAGTTTTTTTTTGGTCTCTAATACAGTCAAAGGAGCAGTGTAGAGCCCAGCACCCGTTCCTGCCAACATCTATATCTCTTTGTGGGACATTGACAGGGGCAGTTCAGTCAGTTAGAAATTAGAATCCCTACAGTGTGGAAACAGGCCCTTCGGCTCAACAAGTCCACACCGACCATCTGAAGAGTATTCCCCCCCTCCCCCAGACCCATTATCCTATATTTACCCCTGACTAATGCACCTCACCTACACATCCCTGAACACTATTGGCAGTTTAACATGGTCAATTCACCTAATCTGCACGTCTTTGGATTGTGGGAGGAAACCAGAGCACCTGGAGGAAACTGACACAGAGACACAGAGAGAACATGCAAACTCCACACAGTCACCCGAGGCCGGACTCAAACCCAGGTCCCTCTGGCTGTGAGGCAACATTGTTAATCACTGAGCCACCAGGCGGTTGTTGGTGACAGGTTACAGTGTCATTAGCCCAAGCAAATTGAGGACCTGTTATATCAATAGGAGCCCACCATGATTTTGAAGTAGGTGAAGTAGAGACTTACTGTTCTTCCTATGCTCTTTGACATGGAATGACCTCTCCAACTGCTTGTTCAAGGGACCACCACAGGCTTTCTCAGAATATTGGATATTGGGAGCAGCATGGGATGAAAGCCTTTGTCAGTTGTTTGGAAAAAGAGGCTCAGAGAACCATAATGGAGTTTAAGAATTCATAATCTGAGCCAGTTATATTTTTCACTACAATGAATGTTTCAAATGCCACACTGATGAAACTAAAAGTGATAGATTCAACAAGTTTATCATCAAATTATAAAAGACTGTGCTCAAGGAATCAATGAACTAATTCAACTTGTGATGCCCCACCCACATGAACAAATGAAAAAAGCCTTTCTTTGTAAACACTAGTCAAAAGGGCTGCTTTGTTCTGGATGGTGTCAAGTGAGAGTGTTTGGCAAATATAACCTGCTCTTATAACTATGAGCGTTTATGTGAGCAGTCCAGTTTCTCATCTATCATAATCCCCAAGATATTGATGGTGTGGAATTCCACAGTGGTACTGTCATTGAGTGTCAAGGGAAACAGAACACTGCAATCAAGCACTGAATGGCATAATATGATTTATTGGCTTCTAAATGAATCATATATTCTTTGGAGAACGTTGCGTCATGAACACAGTCTCATAACATGTCATGGTCAATATGTTGACTCACCTGTAGCTCTGTCGTGGTATCCTGTAATGAAATTACTTGGTTACTGTCTTGATTGCTAAATGCCATCTCAGTCAATGTTATTTGCTTCCTGACAGTGTTTGTGCACAGTACCTACATCTTGAATTGTGATTGTGAGATCAACATTAGTATGGACAACTGGCGAAAGATAAGCTGACAATGGGGTAGGCTGTCAAATCAAGAGATATCACAACCCCAATAACACTCCATTGATTCTCTAATGGGAAGGGTGTGCTTGGATCAAACTGGATTTTAACATCCTAATAATCTAAGCTGCCTACACTTCTGTGTGTTCACGTGACCACTCGGGTGAGATTCTGGACTCACGAACATCTGTAGAAATATATTAACTTAGGCAGTGAAATAATATAGGAGAAAGTGAGGACTGCAGATGCTGGAGATAAGAGCTGAAAAATGTGTTGCTGGAAAAGCGCAGCAGGTCAGGCAGCATCCAAGGAGCAGGAGAATTGACGTTTCGGGCATAAGCCCTTCTTCAGGAGAAGAAGGGCTTATGCCTGAAACGTCGATTCTCCTGCTCCTTGGATGCTGCCTGACTAGTCAAATAATATAGAAAATAAGTAATCAGCAAGCAAGTGAATTAGATTTGTAAACACATTTGCTTCCCCCACTCAAATGCAACTTGTTCTTCCCTATCCTGATGGCCCTGATTCTAAATGGAGTGTGGTTCCCTAGCTGCTTACTGCCTTCCACGAACTCACCCAGGAAACAATCTACATTCCTTTATACCATTCTAGGTGGTGTATTCACCTACTGAGATCATCGAGGTACTTGCTCAGTGTTTTTAGAAGAGTGACAGTCTTTTTGTCAAAGTAAGGGCAAAATTAATGAAAGTGTGCATGTTTTCAATGTGAATGGATGTGCTTTTTAGAAACAAAGATATGTAGGAAATAGGAGCAGGAGTAGGTCATTCAAGCCTTCAAGACTGCTCTGACAGTTGTCATGATCATGGCTGATCCTTCAACTCGATAGCCTGTTCCTGATTCTCTCCCATATTATGATGCCTTTAGCTTCCAGTGATGCATCCAACTCCTTCTTGAAATAATACACAGTTTTGGCTTCGACTACCTTCTCCTTATCTCAGTCCTAAATGGTTTACCCTGTATTCTGAGACTGTAACCTCTGGTTCTAAATGCTCCATCATTGGAAACATCCTTCCTGCATCCACTGTGTTAGTCCTGTTAGAACGTTATCAGTTTCTATGAGATCTTCAATCAGTTTTTGGAACTCTGGTGAATGTAATCCCTGTTAGTCCTGCAATCTCAGGAATCAACCTGTTAGTCCTGCAATCTCAGGAATCAGTCTAGTAAACCTTTGGTGCACTCCCTCGACAGCAAGAACATCCTTCCTCACATAAGGAGACCAAAACAGCGCACAATATTCCAGGTGTAGTCTCTCCAGTTCTAGCATAATATCCCTGCTCCTGTGTTTGAGTCTTCTTGTGATGAAGACCAGCATGCTATGTGCCTTCTTGATCACTTACTGTAAGAATCATATAGTACAGAACTTTCTCTGACCCCATGACCTGGCTGAGGGAAAAAATGGGCAAATCTTGTTTCTAATTCTTGTGTTCTTGAGGACCATATACAAATGATAGAATGAGACAGGAGGTGGAGAAGTCAACTTTTCAGGTATAACCCTTCTTCAGGTTATACCTGAAACATCGACTGTCCCACCTCCTGGTGCTGTCTGGTTTGCTGTGATCTTCCAACATCCTGCTTGTCTACTTTGGATTCCAGTGTCTGCAGTTTTTTTGTCTCTAACGTAACTGCTGAGGTCCCTGGCAGATTTATCTTATTCCTGTTTATGTTGCTTCTGAAGTTTGCTATCAGTAAATAGGTATCATTCTCTGCAAAGTAGTAAATAATTTCCAGAAGGTCCCAGTGGAGATACTGGTAGAGGGCCTAGTAGCACTCTTCCTTCCATGTATTACATCTCTATCACTTGTCAGTGTAGGCCCTGTTCTATCCTGAGTGTATAAGACCACAACTCCTGCTGTCATCAGGCATTTCTTCCCCATTAATTTTGTCTCCACTTTCACAAGCCCTTGGCTCCAACATTCCTGCTACACTACTGCCAGAATTTCGCTTGGAGGCTGAAGGTGGCCTTGCTATTTCAGTGACAGTCCTGCCAAGAACCTCTGATCTATCAATAGGAAGCCTTAACTTAGAAAGGGGATTGAGTTGGAGACAAGATCAAAGTGGCGTGTGGAGATTTTGCTGTGTCAGAAATTTATTCCAAAGAGAATGGGATAAAAAATTATTGCTGTTGGATTAGTATTAACAGCAGGTAAAGGCAACAACAAGGGCCAGTTTTCGGATCAGTGCTGTTCTTAATTGATAACAGTTACAGTCACTGCCGCTTTGGCATAGACAGCTGCCCAAGGTGCCAACCTGAGACAAACATTAAGCCACCTACATATGCGCCTAAGGAGAATAATAAGGAACCTGCGGGACCCCTGCACTAAACTGGCCAGTGATATGTAGAGTAGGCCACAGGACTATTCAATAGCATCACCAAATGTGTGGTGCCAGTTCCACAGCACATCTCAGGGATGTGACTCATCCATAATCAGCCCCTCAATTCCAGAACTTGCCTGAGGGCCATTGATTTAGTTGAGAAGCAGTAACAGATGTCACCAAAATTATCATGGTCTGGTTTGAGTCTCAAGTTTAGATCATTCTCAAACCTCTGTTGAGGGGTATACCTTCCATCAATCACCCAAAACTAGCCAGAATCAACGTTTACCCAAGTATTCTTAGGTAACGTGCTGACAAATTACAGTATATTTTTACACTGTCTTTACAATCCTTGCAAAAGTAAGGTTATTTATACAAGGAGGAACATTATAAAAGAAAACTGGAGCTGAGGGAGATGATTAAAAAATTAGGTTTACAGAAATTCTGATTGCAACCAATTTATCATCCCGTATCCATTAATGAGAGAAACTATTCTTTGAGTCACTCACTTTTATTTTAACAGAGGCAACAGATGCTATTTTGGAACTGTACCTTGTTGTTTGCGGAGATTGGCTGAAGTTGTTTATTACCACAGTTGTGAGCATTTGAAATGAAATCTGTTCCACGTTTGCAAAAATAAAAATTCATTACAACAATAAAACACAAGAAATTGTACCTGATTGCAGCAACACAAGAAACGTATTCGAATAAAATTTGTAGATGGAGAAAAGGAAGGACATTTAATAATATAACAAAGACAGCTTGTGCCTATAACGTAACAAAAGTGTCCTGAGATACTTCACAGCAGCCTAAGTTTTAAAAATGTCAAATCAAAGGACAAGATTTCAGGTCATTAGAAAGATCAGGGTTGATTAAAAATATCTATAAATGAAGCATCACCAGTTGCATGAAGAAGGCTGATACCAGTGCACACCAGTAAATGATCAACACCTTCAGCAGAATGAAATGTCTGTGGAACTGACCCAAGTATTTGATTATATCAATTAACCATTTAATAGACCAGAATGAAAAAGGCCAAAAATTTCCAGACTTGGTTTTCAGAAAAGAGGAGCTTGAAAGCCTCTTAAAATTATTTATCTTCCCCCCGCCCCCCACTTACAGTATAGTCCTAAAACAAAAATAGAGTAAACTATCTCAAGGAACTTGCAACCTTAACAACAGAGCATGTCACTGCAGCAACAGTAAATGGATCCCCCAGGAAAACACAAGTATGCTAACCTCCTTAACCCTGGCCAGCTGCCAAAATGCTAATTTTCCTTAAATGGGGCTCTCAGTCAACAAGGTCATTCCACAGCAGGTAGCTTGGAGGACCAATGCTAGAACTGAAACCTAGCAGCCACAGAGGTGTTAGAAATATGCCATGTCATAGTTTCAATAGGCATTTACAGTACAGAAAACATATACTTTAAAGCCCAAGGTCATATCTGGCCAGTCAATTGTGGATGAGAAAATTGCACTTTGTAGCAATCAAATTTGTTAAAAATAAAGTGAAATAGTTGTAAAGAACTGCATTATGTTATATTGTCTAGGGATACAAAGCGATAATACAGTGGGGTCAGAACAACACTATAACTGCAGGGACGTAGATTAGATTACAAGTCCTGTAAGGGCTTTCAGCTACATAATTAAACACCCTCAATACAATTGCTTATGGGAAGATTTTCACTTTATGTAATTTCTCATATGTCAGCACTGATTACACTACATTATTTAAAGTTCATTCAGTAAGGTTGAAATGTTAAGAAGATGGTTGATATTTACTTTTGTTTGGACAATTTGAAATTAGAAAAAGGAATTTAAGTTTTGTTGACAAATCTGAAGTGATTTCCTTAAAAGAAGTAATTCAAAGTTCACAGTGAACATTGGAGATTTTGTTTAACAAAGCTTGCTAGAAATCATTGTTTGGTTTCTGGCTAGTGACTGGCAAGGAGACGGTCTTGTTTTATTTGGTTCAGTTGGAGGGAAGTTTGCTAAGGGCAAAGTGAGCTAAAGGAAAGTTTGCTATGAACAAGCTGTCCAGGTATTGTCTCTCATTTCTGAAAATATTATACATTAGTTTACAGTGAAACCTAACAGTTCTTTTGAAAGTGTAGTTGGTAGAACATCTCATGATTGTTTTTTCTGAGAAAGCTATGTCTACAAGATTGTAGAAGCAAAGTTAAAAATCACACAACACCAGGTTATAGTCCAACAGGTTTAATTGGAAGCACACTAGCTTTCGGAGCAACGCTCCTTCATCAGGTGATTGTGGAGGGCTCGATTGTAACACAGAATTTATAGCAAAAATTTGCAGTGTGATGCAACTGAAATTATACATTGAAAAATTGATTGTCTGTTAAGCCTTTCATCTGTTAGAATACAGTGATAGTTTCACTTCTTTCATGTGTAAATCACAAAACCTTTTTTTTAAAAAGTTGCATTCTCGGGTTAGCTGCTAACAATGGTGATAGCTAGACAATATGTTGCAGGTGTTGGCCCCCTGTGTTCTCTGTCTATGCCATGAAGTTTAGATTGATTCTAATACCATGTATTATTAGTGATTTGACCACATACACCAGAACAGCAGAGGACCAGACTCTGGAACATTCTATGTTTTATCCTTTTGCTTTCAAGAATAACCCGTTTGGTCAAAGTGTTGTTTATTCTCAGAAAGCTAATCTCACAGATAATTTTTTTTTCTCTTTTCACAGGAAGAGTGAATATGTTGGGGATATTTATGGAAATAAGCTTTTATACTTCTACATTACTGACTGTGTATATTAAACAATTATTGCATCCTCACTGACACTGAATCTTATGCGTTTTTTGCGAAGTCTGCATTGCGTTGGGAGGGATTTTGGACAGAAACTCGCCACAAGACAAGTGAGTTTTTAATTACCTACCATGCCCCATGACATCTCTGATGTCCAATTTTTGCCATATCTTACCACCGCCTTTCCCAGACCAGCTGGCCACACAATGGATATCTGGCAAAACAATGGGATTCCATGAACCCACACCATCTTTAAAATGCATCCAGATGAACACCGACAATGTGAAGGTGCCCTTGGTCACTGTCAGAGTTGGAACATGATGGAGAAGGGAAAGATGTGATTGTCCAATTGGGAATTGGAGATCTTGGTCAAGGGACTGTTGCAAAACTGAGGAGACCCCTTCCCAGGGGATCTGCAGAGGAAGGTGCATCATCAGTCCCTGGCAACCCGGTCTAAGTCATTGTCCAGGTCAGTGTCATCTTCAGGATGCACAGGAATGGCCAACAGTGTAGAATGAAGGTGAATGCCCTTACTCACTTAGCCACAGTATATGCCAGGCTCTTCTCTCTGTCACCTCATACTCACTCTATCTCTGCTTCCGTACTGGGTGAGAATTGTCATCAGAGAGGGTGTGGGTCCATGGTGAGCACCTCACAGCAATAGCTCCACAACTAATGCTAATTGGTATGGCAAAGCAAGGCAAGGCAAGGAGGCTGTGAGCAACCAGGTAACCTTTAAGCTAGTGAATATTAAAAGAGCAATCGAACAACCCTAGTGTGCAGCCTAGTTAAATCCACAGGCTTGGTGCCTGTCCCAGTCCTTGTTGCAATGCTAGTTGCTGGTGTGCCATGTAAGTCTGTGCTTCCACAGCACACTGCCAGTGCATAGTAAAAATGCCAGGATGGTTGTAATGGGTTGGCAGATGGCAGATGCAAATGTCCATGGGCGAGGAGTGCATTTGGCTGGTGCCCCTGGATTGTGCCCTGAGATGTTGTTGACCATTGACCCAACTTAGCGGTGGTTTGGAAGAAGTAGTGAGTTGAATCTGCCAACACACTTTGGTTTTCTTGTTGAATTTTCCTGATGTCAAGCTTACTTGGTGAATTGGGAGTCAGACTATTAATGAAATTAGTTGTGGTGTTAACAAGGGGCTTAACAATCATAAATGAGCATCTATTGGTATCTAACTGCTGCCTAGTGAGAATCCTACCATGCCGTTTGCAAAAAAATCATAAAAGATGGAGCAAGATGATCTCAATACTAAGATGGACCTCACCATACTTGTCATCCAATTCTACTGATTCTATAAAATTCTGACCTAACTTAAGTTCTTAAAACTCTTAAGTTGATTAAAAAAAACTATTTATTAAGAAATCTAATTGATCTTTTTGTTTAAAATTTGATATAGGTAAGGTCATGATGGCAATGGGAAAGGTTATTCTTATCTTACATTGTGACCTGTGATACAGTGAGACTAGAGCAATGGCTATAACAGAAGGATGATAGCATGGGAAATACATTCTTCTGAGAATGAGGAGGTTGAAGTTAGAGCAGAATGGAGGGAACTTTCCTTTGCATCTAGATCACAAAGTTTGGGAAAACTTTTAATAAATTTAAGGTTAATGGCGGGTGTCTTTTCCCTAGGATTGGGGGATTCAAGACTAGGGGGCATATTGTTAAGGTAAATGGAGAGAGGTTTAAAAAAGACATGAGGGGAAAATGTTTTACACAGAGGGTGCTTTGCATGTGGAGTGAACTCCCTGAGGAAGTGGTGGATGTGGACACAACTATAATGTTTAAAATACACTTGGATAAGTACATGAATAGGAAAGGTTTGGAGGGATATGACCCTAATGCAGGTAAGAGGGACTCATTTAGTTCAGTAACATAGTTAGACAAAAGGGTCTGTTTCTGTGCTGTATGACTATGAGTAGAAATAATTAGGTTTGCCAAGATTTACCTGAGTTTCCCCACAGTGAGGTGAAGCTTTCAGATGACAAATTATTCCAGATTTAATCTTACTGTTCCATAATGGCCAGTCCGCAATGGCAGAGGAGGAGATTCAGAGAAATCAGACCTGGGGAAATGTGAGCGACACGGTGTAGGAAAACATCTTAGAACAGATTTTGAAAAACTAGCTGTGGAAAGATGGGAATATAAGTATGCTGATGAAAATGTAGCAATGGTATTGAAATGCTTTTTTTTCCACATAGGAAGGTTAGAAGAAGAGATCTTGGGGCACAGTGCACATTATAATGTTGGTACCTTCTAAGATGACCATTCCTGATATCTACTGATGTTTGCCATTTTTGCCAGTTTGTTTACTGATGATTGTGCATTGTGATATCTCAGACACTGAAGCAGTTCATGTTCAAAAAGATCAGACTGGGACAATATCTTAGAAAAGTGTTTCCACTCTGTAGGGAATCTAATCTAATCTAATATTGAAGCTTGGACTGAAAAGTGGCGAATAACATTCGTGTAATTCAAATGCCAGGCAATGACCATCTCCAATCTAACCATTGTCTCTTGATATTCAGTGGGTTAATACCACTGAATACTTCACTTTCAACCACCTGGGAAATATCAGAAACTCAACTGGCATCACCACTTACATACAATGGCTACAAGAACAGGCCAAAGAGTAGGAATACTGCAGCAATTCCCAAAAGCGTGTCCACCATCCAAAAGGCATAAGTCAGGAATGTGTTGGGATATTCCCCACTTGTCTGGAGTAATGAAGCTCCAACAACACTCATGAAGCTTGACATAATCCAGGACAAGGCAGTTCACTTTATTGGCACCACGAGCATCCGTTCCCTCTTTCATCGACACTCAGTAGCAGCAGGGTGTCCTGTCTACAAGATGCACCACAGAATTTCAACAAAGATCCTGAGATTGCACCTTCTGAACGCTCAACCACTTCCATTCAGAAAAACAAAGGGAATAGATTCATGAGGATAACATCATCTGCATGTTCCACTCCAAGCCAATCACCATCCCAACCTGGAAATATATCACCGTTGCTTCACAATTGCTGGATCACAATCCTGGCATTCCCTCCCTCTGGGCATTGTGGATCTACCTGCAGCATATTGAAAGCAGTGGTTTAGGAAGGCAGCTCACTACCACCTTCTGACATACAAGCAAGAAATACTGGCCCAACCAGTGATACCTGTGGCCAAGGAGTGAATAAAACATTGTCTTTGCTTCAACTTGGGCCTATCAAGTGATTAGTTATAATAGAGGGTACACCATTCGTAGAGTATTAACATAAGAGTCACTGTCCTTTGATAACAAAATATTTTATTGCAAGATAGCAATAAATATTTACATTTTGTTAGGTATTGTTATTAGGACTTTAGGAGGCTAGTATCTCTCCTGTCTTCCAATCACATTCTGTGTGACATCAGTAGATGAGTGGAGCCAATGTATTATGAACATTAATCCCTTCAGAAGCATTAACTTATACAACAATAACATTTTGTTTATTTTGACTGTGACATTAACATTTTTCAATGTTATTCATTCCTCAGTGTAGTTCCTAAGCTGGGGAAAGAGATCAGCGGTTCAGTGTAAGCCAGGTCACTGAGGATTTGTCCTTCTGCAATTGTTCTAGGATTTCCATCACTCTTAAGAAAAACACATAGAAAGTCAATTATGTTTCCATCTTGAATCTAAGCCAGCAACATTTTCAGGAAAAGTAATTCTTAATGTTTATAAAACAAAAAGGTGAATAGCCAGGATTAAAAAAAAGTATTATTCAGATGTCAGCATTTTGCAAACTTTCCTATTTATTATCATGAAAATAAAAGTGCAGCTTTTTTCTTTCTGAAGTTACTGTATAGATCTAAAGTTGCTATCCATACAAAAAAAACCTAAAAGGAGCACTGGTCGGAATAATGAGGCAGATTAATGATTAATAACTCAGGCTTTGACTAAATCTCATAGCCTATGATACTTGGATTCCATGTAGAATTTTACCATTGAGAAATTGGAATTTAAAAAATTGTCAAAAGCAGTTAGGTCATTTATCAACATAGACCCAATTTAATTGATATAGAGTAAAATGTGCTTATTAAAATCACCATTGGGAATGACCATGGGTGGTCCTTCTAACAGATGGTTTCTCTAACAGTGTGCAGGTTGCAAGTAAGCAGCCTGTATACTACAGCACACATTTTTCAGTTACGGCATACAGGTAGCCATAGTTCTAGTTAGGGTTACAAATAACTAATTGGCATACTTTCAAGATGTTTAAACAGGCAGTGACCAAGGGGCGGGGAATTCTAACTTGATGGTCAAATATCAACTCTTATCCTTCTGTTACTGATGGTTCTAACTCAAAAGTTACTTGACTCCCTTGAGTGCACAGACTCATGTCTATGGGTTGTTAGATTTTTCAGACATAGAGAACATTGCAATTAGGCCTAATCCTTTTCTTTAGTAAAAAACAACAAACACACATAGGCTTCTAACATATTTAGAAAACTGTAGTGGAAGCTATAATTTAACAAAAAACGTTGATAACCCTTAGGATTTTCCAAGTCCATAAAGTTTAATTAATCTTTGCATCAACATACAAAGTCATCAATCACTATTGAGCAACTGTTAAAAATCCAATTGAAAGGGAGAGTAAAAAATGTCAGGTCAAAGTTTGGAACGTTATGTCAACAATGGGTCATTGGCTTCAAGCCATCTGTGATGATATTAGTCAGGTATCACAATATGTGACCAGAGAAGAAAAAAAAACACTCTATCAATATTCCTCTTCTAATTGTGATCCAGTCACATCTCTACTTGTTTGTTACTGATGTTACACCATTTCTTAGCTACTCACTTCAAACCGTCCATAATCTCAACATCATATTCAACCTTGAACTGAGTTGAATTTCAGATGTATATTTTCACCACCCTGACCGCCAATTTCAATGCTGAACATCTCTTTCCATATCTGACAAATGAACTACAGTGCATTGACTACATCATCCTTACCTATCCTTTCTGTTACTTTTTAGGAGAAAGTGAGGACTGCAGATGCTGGAGATCAGAGTTGAAAATGTGTTGCTGGAAAAGCGCAGCAGGACAGGCAGCATCCAAGAAGCAGGAGAATCGACGTTTCGAGCATAAGCCCTTCTTCAGGAGTGAGGATTCCTGAAGAAGGGCTTATGCCAGAAACATTGATTCTCCTGCTCCTTGGATGCTGCCTGATCTGCTGTGCTTTTCCAGCAACACATTTTTCATTTCTGTTACTTTTTCACAACATTCAATACGGTTGGACAAGCCTGGACCTTTCTTTTGAAATCTATGATGATTATCTTTCATATTTTCAGTTTCTACATGTTTTTCTACTACATCTGTGAGGAAAAATACCATTATCTTTTCCAACACCGAAGTTGTACTAATTGGTCTGTTGTTTACTGGAATTAGTCTTGTTCTCTTATTAAACATAGGAATCGCATCAACTACCCATCAATCCTTTTGTTCTGTTCCCCTTTTCTAATAACTTTTACATTATATATTATGGTGCCTCTGCTCTTTCTTTCCTTATGTATTTCAATAAGAAGAGCTGCAGAGTCCATCCAGACCAGGGAGTTTTATTATGATCTAATTTGATCAGAGATACGTAGAAACAGAAAGCAGGAATCTTCCATTTGGCACTTTGAGCCTGCTCTGCCCTTTAATATGCCCATGGTTGGTCATCCAGCTGAATTCTTTGTTCCCATTTATTCCCCTATACCTTTTAACCTTAAGAAATATACCTACCTCCTTCTTGAAAACATTGACTGGTTTGGCCTCAACCACTATTTGTGGCAGAAAATTCCACAGGCTCACATCTCTGGGTGAAGACATTTCTCTAACTCATAGTCCTAAATGACCTATCCTGTTTTCTTCAACTGTGCCCTCTGATTTGGACTCCCTGAACATCCTTCCTACATTTACCCCATCTAGCCCTGTTAAAATGTTAATGGTTTCTTTGAGATGCCCCCTCACTGTTCTAAACTCCAGTGAGTATACTCTGAACTGAAACAAAAACAGAAATAGCTGAAGAAACACAGCAGGTGTGGCAGAATCAGTGGAGAGAAAAGATCAGGTCCAGTGACCCTTTTCCAGGGCCCTTCATATTCCTATCTGATCTGTTCTCCCTCTATGTTCAGTCCTTTGATCTGAGCAATCAGTCTGGTAACTTTTTGTTACACTCCTTCCATAGCTAAAACAATATTCCTCAGATGAGAAAACCAAAACTGTGCACAATACTCCAGGTGTGGTCTCACCAAGGTCTTGCACAGTTGCAGCAAAATACCTCTGTTCCTATAGTCAAATTCTCGCACTGTAAAGGCCACCAACCATTTACCTTCTTCACCATTTGCTGCACCTGCATACTTACTTTAAGTGATGGGTGTACAAGGACATCCAGCTCTCACTGTACCTCCCCCTTTCCCAATCCATCACTGTTCAGTGAATAATTTGCCTTCTTGTTCTTGGTCCTAATGTGGATACACTTGTATCTTCCTACATTATAGTTCATCTGCCATGCATTTGCTCAACTTGTCCAAGTCACACTGAAGCAACTTTGCACCCTCCATACAGTTCATTATCACACTCAGCTTTGAATTGTCTGCAAAATTAGAAATATTACATTTAGTTCCCTCACCTAAAGCACATTATATATTATATATAATATGAATTATAGAAATATATATATAATATGAATTATTTATATATATTGTGAATAGCTAGGGCCCAAGCACTGATCCACTGGTCACCACCTGTCATTTGGAAAAAGACCTGTTTATTCCTACTCTTCATTCCCTGTTTGCCAACCAGTGCTCTATCCATATCACTACTCTACCCTCATGAACCCCTCCTTTAAATTTTAAATATCTTTCTACTTTTAAAAGTTTATTATCCTAATGTCTTGCCTACCATATTAGTCTCCGAGTAAATACTGATACTTGTTAGGATTCTTTGGGAAGAAACATTGTGATCCTTGACAGGATTAACCACAATGACATTCCAAATTGCCTTAATGTTGTAAATCCTATTGATGATTGCATATACAAGCCGACTGAAGAGGTTTCTCTGATTGTGAATTAGAATAGAGAAAAACCTGCCAGGACTGAGCTGGCCAGATTGCTTAAGTGTCTCACCAACTTTCAAGTATTAGTGTAAATCAACACTCAAAACAACTTCATTTGTGGTGACCCAAAGTCTGACAGCTTTAAAGAAATAAACTTGAACTTGCAGTTAATAGTTGAAGGATGTCATAACAAGAGTTCTGAAACTTTTACAGATTAAAGGCAGTATTGATGAGGGATTATTGTCGCCAGACAATTTTAACCTCAAACCATGAAACTTTTTGCTTTTAACACAACCAAAAAACTCACTTTATAATTTATTTTACAATGATCTCTTTTCATAATCCCAGTCCTAAGTGATTTTTAGCTCACAAGGGTTTATTTGTATGTCTTCCCTTTCCCAGCCAGGTAACTTTCACAGGTATTTTAATGATTTGGAGATGCCAGTATTGGACTGGGGTGTACAAAGTTAAAAATCACACAACACCAGGTTATAGTCCAACAGGTTTCTTTGGAAGCACTAGCTTTCGGAGCACTGCTCCTTCATCAGGTGGTTGTGGAGTATAAGATCGTAAGATACAGAATTTAGTGTGATACCTGTAAAGTTTTGCTATAAATTCTGTGTCTTGTGATGTTATACTGCACAACCACCTGATGAAGGAGCAGCGCTCTGAAATCTAGTGCTCCCAAAGAAACTTGTTAGACTATAACCTGTTGTTGTCTGATTTTTAGCATTTTAATGGTAATTCTTATTCTAATGAAAGGTGTGCAAGTTTTAACAGCCTCATATCTATTCGTTTCAACTCAGCTGTGAGCTTCCCAACTGCATATTTGGGTCCCTAGTTGCTCTCTCTCTGTCTCCTGGATCCTGCAAAATGCCTGTATCTGTGAAATTCAGGGATATCATAGAAATACTTCCCCTGACCATTTTCAGACAACATGCATCACATGGTCATTGTATCCAGGTAGAAATGCTCATTATAATCCTGTCTATCTTGGAAGTAAATGTTCGTTTAAACCATAACTGTTCACAACTTAACATTCTCAACACTTTCCTTGGACTTTAGAGATCAGCAATGTAACCATAGATGCTGCTGTCATTATTTTTAAGTGCAAGCAACTGACACTTTCTTTCCTGCAAAACAAGTTGGTTCCCCACTAATGTTTCACATCCACATCACTCAAGCATGTGGTTATGCAAACAAATGATCTCAACGATTTTACCTTAAATTAGAAACAAAATATAATAATCTTATAAACTTCAATTATAACACATTACACCAAGTAGGGAATATCTCATGTTCTCGTGCCTAAATCTTTCTTGAATGAGATACATTTCGGTAATGCATTATTTCCAAATTATTGCAAGTCTTCTTATCAGGGAAGAATGTAAGGCACAACTGACAAATGGAAAGAATGGCATGGAGAGCAATGACAATAAATACACAATACCTGAGATAAAAAGGAGTTCTTCACAGGGTCAGCACATCGACAATTGGAACAAAATAAAGGGGCAGAGTAACCGAGGGTTCAGCTATCACTACTATGGCATGGGAATGTTACTTTAGAGGAATTGGGGATGTTACTGTAGAGGCATGGGGATGTTACTGTAGAGGCATGGGGATGTTCACGAAGAAGCATGGGGTTGTTCATGTAGAGGCAGGGGGATGTTCATGGAGAGGCATGAGGATGTTTATGTAGAGGCATGGGGATGTTACTTTCGAGTCATGGGGATGTTACTTTAGAAGCATGGGATGTTCATGTAGAGACATGGGGATGCTCATGTAGAGGCATGGGGATGTTACTTTAGAAGCATGGGGATTTTCATGCAGAGGCATGGGAATGTTACTTTAGAGGCATGGGGATGTTCATGTAGAGGCATGGGGATGTTACTTTAGAGGCATGGGGATGCTCATTTAGAGGTATGGGGATGTTACTTTAGAGGCAAGGGGATGTTCATGTAGAGGCATTGGGGATGTTATTTTAGAGGCATGGGGATGTTACTTTAGAGGCATTGGGGATGTTACTGTAGAGGCATAGGGATGTTAATGTAGAGGCATGGGGATGTTCATGTAGAAGAATGGAGATGTTCATGTAGAGGAATGGGGATGTCATGAAGAGGCATGGGGATGTTAATGTAGAGGCATGGGGACTTTCATGCAGAGGCATGGGGATGTTACTTTAGAGGCATGGGGATGTTCATGTAGTGGCATGGGGATGTTACTTTAGAGGCATGGGAATGTTAATTTAGAGGCATTGGGATGTTCATGTAGAGGCATGGGGTGTTACTTTAGAGGCATGGGGATGTTACTTTAGAGGCAAGGGGATGTTAATGTAGAGGCATTGGGATGTTCGTGTAGAGGCATGGGGATGTTACTTTAGAGGCATGGGGATGTTCATTTACAGGCATGGGGATGTTACTTTAGAGGCAAGGGGATGTTAATGTAGAGGCATGGGGATGTTAATGTAGAGGCATGGGGATGTTCATGTAGATGAATGGAGATGTTCATGTAGAGGCATGGGGATGTTACATTAGAGCCAGGGGGATGTTCATGTAGAGGAATGGGGATTTTATGAAGAGGCATGGAGATGTTAATGTAGAGGCATGGGGACTTTCATGCAGAGGCATGGGAATGTTACTTTAGAGGCATGGGGATGTTCATGTAGTGGCATGGGCATGTTCCTTTAGAGGCATGCGGATGTTAATGTAGAGGCATGGAGATATTCATGCAGAAGCATGGGGATGTTACTTTAGAGGCATGGGAATGTTAATGTAGAGGCATGGGGATGTTCATGTAGAAGAATGGGGATGTTCATGTAGAAGCATGGGGATGTTCATGCTGAGGCATGGGCATGTTACTTTAGAGGCATGGGGATATTCATGTGGAGGCATGGGGATGTTCATGAATAGGCATGGGGATGTTACTTTAGAGGCAGGGGGATGTTAATGTAGCGGCATGGGGATATTCATGTAGCGGCATGGGGATGTTCATGTAGAAGCATGGGGATGTTCGTGTAGGAGCATGGGGATGTTCGTGTAGGAGCATGGGGATGTTCAGCTAGAGGCATGGGGATGTTCATGCAGAGGCATGGGCATGTTCATGTAGAGGCATCGGGATGTTAATGTAGAGGCATGGGGAGTTCATGTAGAGGCATGGGGATGTTCATGAAGAGGCATAGGGATGTTACTTTAGAGGCATGGGGATGTTAATGTAGCGACATGGGGATGTTCATGAAGAGCCTTGGGGATGTTCATGAAGAGGCATGGGGATGTTCATGCAGAGGCATTGGGATGTTACTTTAGAGGCATGGGGATGTTCATGCAGAGGCATTGGGATGTTACTTTAGAGGCATGGGGATGTTCATGTAGAGGCATGGGGATGTTCATGCAGAGGCATTGGGATATTACTTTAGAGGCATGGGCATGTTCATGTAGAGGCATCGGGATGTTAATGTAGAGGCATGGGGAGGTTCATGTAGAGGCATGGGGATGTTACTTTAGAGACATGGGGATGTTCATGAAGATGCATGGGTATGTTCATGTAGAGGCATGGGGATGTTACTTTAGAGGCATGGGGCTGTTAATGTAGCGGCATGGGAATATTCATGCTGAGGCATGGGGATGTTCATGGAGATGCATGGGGATGTTCATGTAGAGCCATGGGGATGTTCATGTAGGAGCATGGGGATGTTCATGAAGGGGCATGGAGGTGTTAATGTAGAGGCATGGGGATGTTCATGTCGAGGCATGAGGATGTTTATGTAGAGGCATGGGGCTGTTACTTTATAGGCATGAGGATGTTACTTTAGAGGCATGGGGATGTTAATGTAGAGCCATGGGAATATTCATGAAGAGGCATGGGGATGTTACTTTAGAGGCACGGGGATGTTCATTTAGAGGCATGGGGATGTTACTTTAGAATCATGGGATGTTCATGTAGAGGCATGGGGATGTTCATGTAGAGGCATGGGGATTTTCATGCAGAGGCATGGGAATGATACTTTAGAGGCATGGGGATGTTTATGTAGAGGCATGGGGGTGTTACTTTAGAGGCACGGTAATGTTCATGTAGAGGCATGGGCATGTTCATATAGAGGCATGGGGATTTTCATGCAGAGGCATGGGAATGATACTTTAAAGGCATGGGGATGTTCATGTAGAGGCATGGGGGTGTTACTTTAGAGGCATGGGGATGTTCATGTAGAGGCATGGTGATGTCCATGTAGAGGCATGAGGATGTTACTTTAGAGGCATGGGGATGTTAATGTAGAGGCATGGGGATGTTACTTTAGAGGCATGGGGATGTTAATGTAGAGGCAGTGGGATGTTCATGTAGAGGCACGGGGATGTTCATGTAGAGGCATGGGGATGTCCATGCAGAGGAATGGGGATGTTCATACAGAGGAATGGGGATGTTCATGTAGAGGCATGGGGATGTTCAGGCAGATGCATGGGGATGTTCATGTAGAGGCATGGGGATGTTCATGTAGAGGCACTGGGATGTTCATGTCGAGGCATGGTGATGTTCATGTAGGAGCATGGGGATGTTCAGGTAGAGGAATGGGGATGTTCATGTCGAAACATGGGGATGTTCATGTAGAAGCATTTGAATGTTCATGAAGAGGCATAGGGATGTTCATGTAGGAGCATGGGGATGTTCAGCTAGAAGCATGGGGATGTTCAAGTAGAAGCATGGGCATGTTCATGTAGAGGCATCGGGATGTTAATGTAGAGGCATGGGGATGTTCATGTAGAGGCATGGGGATGTTCATATAAAAGCATGGGGATGTTCATGAAGATGCATGGGGATGTTCATGTAGAGGCATGGGGATGTTACTTTAGAGGCATGGGGCTGTTAATGTAGCGGCATGGGTATATTCATGCTGAGGCATGGGGATGTTCATGGAGATGCATGGGGATGTTCATGTAGTGCCATGGGGATGTTCATGTAGGAGCATGGGGATGTTCATGAAGGGGCATGGAGGTGTTAATGTAGAGGCATGGGGATGTTCATGTCGAGGCATGGGGATGTTTATGTAGAGGCATGGGGCTGTTACTTTATAGGCATGAGGATGTTACTTTAGAGGCATGGGGATGTTAATTTAGAGCCATGGGGATATTCATGAAGAGGCATGGGGATGTTACTTTAAAGGCACGGGGATGTTCATTTAGAGGCATGGGGGTGTTACTTTAGAGGCATGGGGATGTTCATGTAGAGGCATGGGGATGTTACTTTAGAGGCATGGGGATGTTAATGTAGAGGCAGTGGGATGTTCATGTAGAGGCACGGGGATGTTCATGTAGAGGCATGGGGATGTCCATGCAGAGGAATGGGGATGTTCATGCAGAGGAATGGGGATGTTACTTTAGAGGCAGGGGGATGTTCATGTAGAGGCATGGGGATGTTCATGTAGAGGCACTGGGATTTTCATGTCGAGGCATGGTGATGTTCATGTAGGAGCATGGGGATGTTCAGGTAGAGGAATGGGGATGTTCATGTCGAAACATGGGGATGTTCATGTAGAAGCATTTGAATGTTCATGAAGAGGCATAGGGATGTTCATGTAGGAGCATGGGGATGTTCAGCTAGAGGCATGGGGATGTTCAAGTAGAAGCATGGGCATGTTCATGTAGAGGCATCGGGATGTTAATGTAGAGGCATGGGGATGTTCATGTAGAGGCATGGGGATGTTCATATAAAAGCATGGGGATGTTCATGAAGATGCATGGGGATGTTCATGTAGAGGCTTTGGGATGTTACTTTAGAGACATGGGGCTGTTAATGTTGTGGCATGGGGATATTCATGTAGCGGCATGGGGATGTTCATGCAGAGGCATTAGGATGTTACTTCAGAGGCATGGGGATGTTCATGTAGAGGCATCGGGATGTTCATGTAGAGACATGGGGATGTTCACGTAGAGGCATGGGAATGTTCATGTAGAAACATGGGGATGTTCATGAAGAGGCATGGGGATGTTCATGTAGAGGCATGGGAATGTTCATGTAGAAGCATGGGGATGTTCATGTAGCGGCATGGGGATGTTCATGCAGAGGCATTAGGATGTTACTTCAGAGGCATGGGGATGTTCATGTAGAGGCATCGGGATGTTCATGTAGAGGCATGGGGATGTTCATGTAGAGGCATGGGAATGTTCATGTAGAAGCATGGGGATGTTCATGAAGAGGCATGGGGATGTTCATGAAGAGGCATGGGGATGTTACTTTAAAGGCATGAGGATGTTACTTTAGAGGCATGGGGATGTTAATGTAGAGCCATGGGGATATTCATGAAGAGGCATGGTGATGTTACTGTAGAATCATGGGATGTTCATGTAGAGGCATGGGGATATTCATGAAGAGGCATGGGGATGTTCATGAAGAGACATAGGGATGTTACTTTAGAGGCATGGGGATGTTAATATAGAGGCATTGGAATGTTCATGTAGAGGCATGGGGATGTTCATGTAGAAGAATGGGGATGTTCATGTAGAAGCATGGGGATGTTCATGCTGAGGCATGGGCATGTTACTTTAGAGGCATGGGGATGTTACTTTAGAGGCATGGGGATATTCATGTGGAGGCAAGGGGATGTTCATGTAGAGGCATGGGGATGTTCATGAATAGGCATGGGGATGTTACTTTAGAGGCAGGCGGATGTTAATGTAGTGGCATGGGGATATTCATGTAGCGGCATGGGGATGTTCATGTAGAAGCATGGGGATGTTCGTGTAGGAGCATGGGGATGTTCAGCTAGAGGCATGGGGATGTTCATGCAGAGGCATGGGCATGTTCATGTAGAGGCATCGGGATGTTAATGTAGAGGCATGGGGAGTTCATGTAGAGGCATGGGGATGTTCATGAAGAGGCATAGGGATGTTACTTTAGAGGCATGGGGATGTTAATGTAGCGACATGGGGATGTTCATGAAGAGCCTTGGGGATGTTCATGAAGAGGCATGGGGATGTTCATGCAGAGGCATTGGGATGTTACTTTAGAGGCATGGGGATGTTCATGCAGAGGCATTGGGATGTTACTTTAGAGGCATGGGGATGTTCATGTAGAGGCATGGGGATGTTCATGTAGAGGCATTGGGATATTACTTTAGAGGCATGGGGAGGTTCATGTAGAGGCATCGGGATGTTACTTTAGAGACATGGGGATGTTCATGAAGATGCATGGGTATGTTCATGTAGAGGCATGGGGATGTTACTTTAGAGGCATGGGGCTGTTAATGTAGCGGCATGGGAATATTCATGCTGAGGCATGGGGATGTTCATGGAGATGCATGGGGATGTTCATGTAGAGCCATGGGGATGTTCATGTAGGAGCATGGGGATGTTCATGAAGGGGCATGGAGGTGTTAATGTAGAGGCATGGGGATGTTCATGTCGAGGCATGGGGATGTTTATGTAGAGGCATGGGGATGTTACTTTATAGGCATGAGGATGTTACTTTAGAGGCATGGGGATGTTAATGTAGAGCCATGGGGATATTCATGAAGAGGCATGGGGATGTTACTTTAGAGGCACGGGGATGTTCATTTAGAGGCATGGGGATGTTACTTTAGAATCATGGGATGTTCATGTAGAGGCATGGGGATGTTCATGTAGAGGCATGGGGATTTTCATGCAGAGGCATGGGAATGATACTTTAGAGGCATGGGGATGTTTATGTAGAGGCATGGGGGTGTTACTTTAGAGGCACGGTAATGTTCATGTAGAGGCATGGGGATGTTCATATAGAGGCATGGGGATTTTCATGCAGAGGCATGGGAATGATACTTTAAAGGCATGGGGATGTTCATGTAGAGGCATGGGGGTGTTACTTTAGAGGCATGGGGATGTTCATGTAGAGGCATGGTGATGTCCATGTCGAGGCATGAGGATGTTACTTTAGAGGCATGGGGATGTTAATGTAGAGCCATGGGGATATTCATGAAGAGGCATGGGGATGTTACTTTAGAGGCACGGGGATGTTCATTTAGAGGCATGGGGATGTTACTTTAGAATCATGGGATGTTCATGTAGAGGCATGGGGATGTTCATGTAGAGGCATGGGGATTTTCATGCAGAGGCATGGGAATGATACTTTAGAGGCATGGGGATGTTCATGTAGAGACATGAGGGTGTTACTTTAGAGGCATCGGGAAGTTCATGTAGAGGCATGGAGATGTCCATGTAGAGGCATGGGGATTTTCATGCAGAGGCATGGGAATGATACTTTAGAGGCATGGGGATGTTACTTTAGAGGCATTGGGATTTTCATGTAGAGGCATGGAGATGTCCATGTAGAGGCATGGGGATTTTCATGCAGAGGCATGGGAATGATACTTTAGAGGCATGGGGGTGTTACTTTAGAGGCATTGGGATGTTAATGCAGAGGCATGGAGATGTTCATGCAGAGGCATGGGGATGTTACTTTCGAGGCATGGGGATGTTACTTTAGAGGCATGGGGATGTTAATGTAGAGTCAGTGGGATGTTCATGTAGAGGCATGGGGATGTTCTTGTAGAAGCATGGGGATGTTCATGCTGAGGCATGGGCATGTTACTTTAGAGGCATGGGGATGTTCATGTAGAGGCATAGGTATATTCATGTAGAGGCATGGGAATGTTCATGTAGAGGCATGGGGATGTTCATGCAGAGGAATGGGGTTGTTACTTTAGAGGCATGGGGATGTTCATGTAGAGGCATTGGGATGTTACTTTAGAGGCATGGTGATATTCATGTAGAGGCATCAGGATGTTTATTGTAGAGGCATGGGGATGTTCATGTAGAGGCATGGTGATGTTCATGTAGGAGCATGGGGATGTTCAGGTAGAGGAATGGGGATGTTCATGTAGAAGCATTTCAATGTTCATGAAGTGGCATGGGGATGTTCATGTAGGAGCATGGGGATGTTCATGAAGAGGCATGGGGATGTTCATGAAGAGGCATGGGGATGTTCATGTACAGGCATGGGGATGTTCATATAGAGGCATGGGGATGTTCATGCAGAGGCATTGGGATGTTACTTTAAAGGCATGGGCATGTTCATGTAGAAGCATCAGGATGTTTATTGGAGAGGCATGGAGATGTTAATGTAGAGGCATGGGGATGTTACTTTAGAGACATGGGGATGTTCACGAAGACGCATGGGGAAGTTCATGTGGAGGCATGGGGATGTTACTTAAGGCATGGGGATGTTACTTTAGCGGCATGGGGATGTTCCTGTACAGGCATGGTGGTGTTCATGTAGAGGCATGGGGATATTCATGCAGAGGCATGGGGATGTTCATGCAGAGGCATGGGGATGTTCATGTCGAGGCATGGGGATGTTCATGAAGAGGCATGGTGGTGTTCATGTAGAGGTATGGGGATGTTCATGCAGAAGCATGGGGATGTTCATGCAGGGGCATGGGGATGTTCATGTAGAGGCACTGGGATGTTCATGTAGAGGCATGGTGATGTTCATGTACAGGCATGGTGGTGTTCATGTAGAGGCATGGGGATATTCATGCAGAGGTATGGGGATGTTCATGTAGAGGCATTGGGATGTTAATGCAGAGGCATGGGGATGTTCATGTAGAGGCATGGGGATATTCATGCAGAGGCATGGGGATGTTCATGCAGAGGCATGGGGATGTTCATGTCGAGGCATGGGGATGTTCATGCAGAGGAATGGTGGTGTTCATGTAGCGGCATGGGGATGTTAATGTAGAGGTATGGGATGTTAATGTAGAGGCATTGGGATGTTAATGCAGAGGCATGGTATGTTCATATAGAGGCATGGGGATGTTCATGCAGGGGCATGGGGATGTTCATGTAGGGGCATGGGAATGATACTTTAGAGGCATGGGGGTGTTACTTTAGAGGCATGGGGATGTTACTTTAGAGGTATGGGGATGTAAATGTAGAGCCATGGGAATATTCATGAAGAGGCATGGGGCTGTTACTTTAGAGGCATGGTGATATTCATGTAGAGGCATCAGGATGTTTATTGTAGAGGCATGGGGATGTTCATGTAGAGGCATGGTGATGTTCATGTAGGAGCATGGGGATGTTAAGGTAGAGGAATGGGGATGTTCATGTTGAAGCATGGGGATGTTCATGGAGAGGCATGGGGATGTTACTTTAGAGGCATGGGGATGTTCATGTGGAGGCATGGGGATGTTACTTTAGAGGCATTGGGAATGTTACTGTAGAGGCATGGGGATGTTCATGCAGTGGCATGGGGATGTCAATGCAGATGCATGGGGATGTTCATGCAAAGGCATGGGGATGTTCATGTAGAGGCATGGGGATGTTCATGTTGAGGCACTGCGATGTTCATGTATATGCATGGGGATGTTCATGTAGAGGCATGGGAATGTTCATGTAGAGGCATGGGGATTTTCATGTAGAGGCATGAGGATGTTCATGCAGAGGCATGGAGATATTCATGCAGAGGCATTGGGATGTTACATTAGAGGCATGTGGATATTCCTGCAGCGGCTTGGGGATGTTACTTTAGAGACATGGGGATGTTCATGTAGAGGCGTGGGGATGTTCATATAGAGGCATGGGGATGTTCATGCAGAGGCATGGGGATGTCCTTGTAGAGGCATGGGGATGTTCATTCAGAGGCATGGGGATGTTCATGTAGAGGCATGAGGATGTTCATATAGAGGCATCGGGATGTTCTTGCTGCGGCATTGGGATGCCACTTTAGAGGCATGGGGATGTTAATGTAGAATCATGGGGATGTTCATGTAGAGGCATGGGGATGTTCATGCAGAAGCATGGGGATGTTCATGCAGGGGCATGGTGATGTTCATGTAGAGGCATGGGGATATTCATGCAGAGGCATGGGGATGTTCATGTAGAGGCATGGGGATATTCATGCAGAGGCATGGGGATGTTCATGCAGAGGCATGGGGATGTTCATGTCGAGGCATGGGGATGTTCATGCAGAGGAATGGTGGTGTTCATGTAGAGGCATGGGGATGTTAATGTAGAGGTATGGGATGTTAATGTAGAGGCATTGGGATGTTAATGCAGAGGCATGGTATGTTCATATAGAGGCATGGGGATGTTTATGTAGAGGCATGTGGAAGTTCATGCAGAGGAATGGGGATGTTCTTTCAGAGCCATGGGAATATTCATGCAGAGGCATGGGGATGTTCTAGCCGAGGCATTGGGATGTCACTTTAGAGGCATGGGAATGTTAATGTAGAGGCATGGGGATCTTCGTGCAGAGGCATGGGGATGTCAATGTAGAGGCATGGGGATGTTCATGCAAAGGCATGGGGATGTTCATGTAAAGGCATGGGGATGTTCATGCAGAGGCATGGGGATGTTCATGTAGAGGCATAGGGATGCTCATACAGAGGCATGGGAATGTTCATGCAGAGGCATGGGGATGTTCATTTAGAGGCATTGGGATGTCACTTTAGAGGTATGGGGATGTTCATGTTGCGGCATGGAGATGTTCATGCAGAGGCATGGGGATGTCAATGTAGAGGCATGGGGATGTCAATGCAGAGGCATGGGGATGTCAATGTAGAGGCATGGGGAAGTTCATGTGGAGGCATGGGGATGTTACTTAAGGCATGGGGATGTTACTTTAGCGGCATGGGGATGTTCCTGTACAGGCATGGTGGTGTTCATGTAGAGGCATGGGGATATTCATGCAGAGGCATGGGGATGTTCATGAAGAGGCATGGTGGTGTTCATGTAGAGGTATGGGGATGTTCATGCAGAAGCATGGGGATGTTCATGCAGGGGCATGGGGATGTTCATGTAGAGGCACTGGGATGTTCATGTAGAGGCATGGTGATGTTCATGTACAGGCATGGTGGTGTTCATGTAGAGGCATGGGGATATTCATGCAGAGGTATGGGGATGTTCATGTAGAGGCATGGGGATATCAATGCAGAGGCATGGGGATGTTCATGTAGAGGCATGGGGATATTCATGTCGAGGCATGGGGATGTTCATGCAGAGGAATGGTGGTGTTCATGTAGCGGCATGGGGATGTTAATGTAGAGGTATGGGATGTTAATGTAGAGGCATTGGGATGTTAATGCAGAGGCATGGTATGTTCATATAGAGGCATGGGGATGTCAATGCAGAGGCATGGGGATGTTCATGTAGAGGCATGGGGATATTCATGTCGAGGCATGGGGATGTTCATGCAGAGGAATGGTGGTGTTCATGTAGCGGCATGGGGATGTTAATGTAGAGGTATGGGATGTTAATGTAGAGGCATTGGGATGTTAATGCAGAGGCATGGTATGTTCATATAGAGGCATGGGGATGTTCATGCAGGGGCATGGGGATGTTCATGTAGGGGCATGGGAATGATACTTTAGAGGCATGGGGGTGTTACTTTAGAGGCATGGGGATGTTACTTTAGAGGTATGGGGATGTAAATGTAGAGCCATGGGAATATTCATGAAGAGGCATGGGGCTGTTACTTTAGAGGCATGGTGATATTCATGTAGAGGCATCAGGATGTTTATTGTAGAGGCATGGGGATGTTCATGTAGAGGCATGGTGATGTTCATGTAGGAGCATGGGGATGTTAAGGTAGAGGAATGGGGATGTTCATGTTGAAGCATGGGGATGTTCATGGAGAGGCATGGGGATGTTACTTTAGAGGCATGGGGATGTTCATGTGGAGGCATGGGGATGTTACTTTAGAGGCATTGGGAATGTTACTGTAGAGGCATGGGGATGTTCATGCAGTGGCATGGGGATGTCAATGCAGATGCATGGGGATGTTCATGCAAAGGCATGGGGATGTTCATGTAGAGGCATGGGGATGTTCATGTTGAGGCACTGCGATGTTCATGTATATGCATGGGGATGTTCATGTAGAGGCATGGGAATGTTCATGTAGAGGCATGGGGATTTTCATGTAGAGGCATGAGGATGTTCATGCAGAGGCATGGAGATATTCATGCAGAGGCATTGGGATGTTACATTAGAGGCATGTGGATATTCCTGCAGCGGCTTGGGGATGTTACTTTAGAGACATGGGGATGTTCATGTAGAGGCGTGGGGATGTTCATATAGAGGCATGGGGATGTTCATGTAGAGGCATGGGGATGTTCATGCAGAGGCATGGGGATGTCCTTGTAGAGGCATGGGGATGTTCATTCAGAGGCATGGGGATGTTCATGTAGAGGCATGAGGATGTTCATATAGAGGCATCGGGATGTTCTTGCTGCGGCATTGGGATGCCACTTTAGAGGCATGGGGATGTTAATGTAGAATCATGGGGATGTTCATGTAGAGGCATGGGGATGTTCATGCAGAAGCATGGGGATGTTCATGCAGGGGCATGGGGATGTTTATGTAGAGGCATGTGGAAGTTCATGCAGAGGAATGGGGATGTTCTTTCAGAGCCATGGGAATATTCATGCAGAGGCATGGGGATGTTCTAGCCGAGGCATTGGGATGTCACTTTAGAGGCATGGGAATGTTAATGTAGAGGCATGGGGATCTTCGTGCAGAGGCATGGGGATGTCAATGTAGAGGCATGGGGATGTTCATGCAAAGGCATGGGGATGTTCATGTAAAGGCATGGGGATGTTCATGCAGAGGCATGGGGATGTTCATGTAGAGGCATAGGGATGCTCATACAGAGGCATGGGAATGTTCATGCAGAGGCATGGGGATGTTCATTTAGAGGCATTGGGATGTCACTTTAGAGGTATGGGGATGTTCATATTGCGGCATGGAGATGTTCATGCAGAGGCATGGGGATGTCAATGTAGAGGCATGGGGATGTCAATGCAGAGGCATGGGGATGTCAATGTAGAGGCATGGGGATGTTCATGCAAAGGCATGGGGATGTTCTTGCAGAGGCATGGGGATGTTCATGTGGAGGCACTGGGATGTTCATGTAGAGGCAAGGGGATGTTCTTGCAGAGTCATGGGCATATTCATGCAGAGGCATGGGGATGTTCTTGCCGAGGCATTGGGATGTCACTTTAGAGGCATGGGGATGTTAATGTAGAGGCATGGGAATATTCATGAAGAAGCATGGGGCTGTTACTTTAGAGGCATGGGGATGTTCATGTTGAGGCATGGGGATGTTACTTTAGAAGCATGGGGATGTTCATGTAGAGGCATGTGGATGTTCATGTAGAAGCATGGGGATTTTCATGCTGAGGCATGGGAATGTTACTTTAGATGTATGGGGATGTAAATGTAGAGCCATGGGAATATTCATGAAGAGGCATGGGGCTGTTACTTTAGAGGCATGGGATGTTCATGTTGAGGCATGGGGATGTTACTTTAGAAGCATGGGGATGTTCATGTAGAGGCATGTGGATGTTCATGTAGAAGCATGGGGATTTTCAGGCTGAGGCATGGGAATGTTCATGGAGAGGCATGGGGATATTCTTGTAGAGGCATGGGGATGTTCATTTAGAGGCCTGGGGATGTAACTTTAGAGGCACGGGGATGTTCATGTGGAGGCATGGGGATGTTACTTAGAGGCATTGGGGATGTTACTGTAGAGGCATGGGGATGTTCATGCAGTGGCATGGGGATGTCAATGCAGATGCATGGGGATGTTCATGCAAAGGCATGGGGATGTTCATGTAGAGGCATGGGGATGTTCATGTTGAGGCACTGCGATGTTCATGTATATGCATGGGGATGTTCATGTAGAGGCATGGGAATGTTCATGTAGAGGCATGGGGATTTTCATGTAGAGGCATGAGGATGTTCATGCAGAGGCATGGAGATATTCATGCAGAGGCATTGGGATGTTACATTAGAGGCATGTGGATATTCCTGCAGCGGCTTGGGGATGTTACTTTAGAGACATGGGGATGTTCATGTAGAGGCGTGGGGATGTTCATATAGAGGCATGGGGATGTTCATGTAGAGGCATGGGGATGTTCATGCAGAGGCATGGGGATGTCCTTGTAGAGGCATGGGGATGTTCATTCAGAGGCATGGGGATGTTCATGTAGAGGCATGAGGATGTTCATATAGAGGCATCGGGATGTTCTTGCTGCGGCATTGGGATGCCACTTTAGAGGCATGGGGATGTTAATGTAGAATCATGGGGATGTTCATGTAGAGGCATGGGGATGTTCATGCAGAAGCATGGGGATGTTCATGCAGGGGCATGGGGATGTTTATGTAGAGGCATGTGGAAGTTCATGCAGAGGAATGGGGATGTTCTTTCAGAGCCATGGGAATATTCATGCAGAGGCATGGGGATGTTCTAGCCGAGGCATTGGGATGTCACTTTAGAGGCATGGGAATGTTAATGTAGAGGCATGGGGATCTTCGTGCAGAGGCATGGGGATGTCAATGTAGAGGCATGGGGATGTTCATGCAAAGGCATGGGGATGTTCATGTAAAGGCATGGGGATGTTCATGCAGAGGCATGGGGATGTTCATGTAGAGGCATAGGGATGCTCATACAGAGGCATGGGAATGTTCATGCAGAGGCATGGGGATGTTCATTTAGAGGCATTGGGATGTCACTTTAGAGGCATGGGGATGTTCATATTGCGGCATGGAGATGTTCATGCAGAGGCATGGGGATGTCAATGTAGAGGCATGGGGATGTCAATGCAGAGGCATGGGGATGTCAATGTAGAGGCATGGGGATGTTCATGCAAAGGCATGGGGATGTTCTTGCAGAGGCATGGGGATGTTCATGTGGAGGCACTGGGATGTTCATGTAGAGGCAAGGGGATGTTCTTGCAGAGTCATGGGCATATTCATGCAGAGGCATGGGGATGTTCTTGCCGAGGCATTGGGATGTCACTTTAGAGGCATGGGGATGTTAATGTAGAGGCATGGGAATATTCATGAAGAAGCATGGGGCTGTTACTTTAGAGGCATGGGGATGTTCATGTTGAGGCATGGGGATGTTACTTTAGAAGCATGGGGATGTTCATGTAGAGGCATATGGATGTTCATGTAGAAGCATGGGGATTTTCATGCTGAGGCATGGGAATGTTACTTTAGATGTATGGGGATGTAAATGTAGAGCCATGGGAATATTCATGAAGAGGCATGGGGCTGTTACTTTAGAGGCATGGGATGTTCATGTTGAGGCATGGGGATGTTACTTTAGAAGCATGGGGATGTTCATGTAGAGGCATGTGGATGTTCATGTAGAAGCATGGGGATTTTCAGGCTGAGGCATGGGAATGTTCATGGAGAGGCATGGGGATATTCTTGTAGAGGCATGGGGATGTTCATTTAGAGGCCTGGGGATGTAACTTTAGAGGCACGGGGATGTTCATGTGGAGGCATGGGGATGTTACTTAGAGGCATTGGGGATGTTACTGTAGAGGCATGGGGATGTTCATGCAGTGGCATGGGGATGTCAATGCAGAGGCATGGGGATGTTCTTGCTGAGGCATTGGGATGTCACTTTAGAGGCATGGGGATGTTACTTTAGAGGTATGGGGATGTAAATGTAGAGCCATGGGAATATTCATGAAGAGGCATGGGGCTGTTACTTTAGAGGCATGGGGATGTTCATGTTGAGGCATTGGGATGTTACTTTAGAAGCATGGGGATGTTCATGTAGAGGCATGTGGATGTTCATGTAGAAGCATGGGGATTTTCATGCTGAGGCATGGGAATGTTACTTTAGAGACATGGGAATGTTCATGCAGAGGCACGGGGATGTTACTTTAGAGGCATGGGGATGTTCATGTGGAGGCATGGGGATGTTACTTTAGAGGCATTGGGAATGTTACTGTAGAGGCATGGGGATGTTCATGCAGTGGCATGGGGATGTCAATGCAGAGGCATGGGGATGTTCTTGCTGAGGCATTGGGATGTCACTTTAGAGGCATGGGGATGTTACTTTAGAGGTATGGGGATGTAAATGTAGAGCCATGGGAATATTCATGAAGAGGCATGGGGCTGTTACTTTAGAGGCATGGGGATGTTCATGTTGAGGCATTGGGATGTTACTTTAGAAGCATGGAGATGTTCATGTAGAGGCATGTGGATGTTCATGTAGAAGCATGGGGATTTTCATGCTGAGGCATGGGAATGTTACTTTAGAGACATGGGAATGTTCATGCAGAGGCATGGGGATGTTACTTTAGAGGCATGGGGATGTTCATGTGGAGGCATGGGGATGTTACTTTAGAGGCATTGGGAATGTTACTGTAGAGGCATGGGGATGTTCATGCAGTGGCATGGGGATGTCAATGCAGATGCATGGTGATGTTCATGTTGAGGCACTGCGATGTTCATGTAGATGCATGGGGATGTTCATGCAGAGGCATGGGAATGTTCATGTAGAGGCATGGGGATTTTCATGCAGAGGCATGAGGATGTTCATGCAGAGGCATGGAGATATTCATGCAGAGGCATTGGGATGTTACATTAGAGGCATGTGGATATTCCTGCAGAGGCTTGGGGATGTTACTTTAGAGACATGGGGATGTTCATGTAGAGGCATGGGGATGTTCATATAGAGGCATGGGGATGTTCATGTAGAGGCATGGGGATGTTCTTGTAGCGGCATGGGGATGTTCATGTAGAGGCATGGGGATGTTCATATAGAGGCATGGGGATGTTCTTGCTGCGGCATTGATATGCCACTTTAGAGGCATGGGGATGTTAATGTAGAATCATGGGGATGTTCATGTAGAGGCACTGGGATGTTATTTTAGAGGCATGGGGATGTTTCTTTAGAGGCATTGGGGATGTTACGGAAGAGGCATGGGAATGTTAATGTAGAGGCATGGGGATGTTACTTTAGAGGTATGACGATTTAAATGTAGAGCCATGGGAATATTCATGAAGAGGCATGGGGCTGTTACTTTAGAGGCATGTGGATGTTCATGTAGAAGCATGGGGATTTTCATGCTGAGGCATGGAAATGTTACTTTAGAGGTATGGGAATGTTCATGGAGAGGCATGGGGATGTTTCTTTAGAGGCATGGGGATATTCTTGTAGAGGCATGGGGATGTTCATTTAGAGGCATGGGGATGTTACTTTAGAGGCATTGGGGATGTTACTGTAGAGGCATGGGGATGTTCATGCAGTGGCATGGGGATGTCAATGCAGAGGCTTGGGAATGTTCATGTAGTGCCATGGGGATTTTCATGTAGAGGCATGGGGATATTCATGTAGAGGCTTGAGGATGTTACTTTAGAGACATGGGGATGTTCATGTAGAGGCGTGGGGATGTTCATATAGAGGCATGGGGATGTTCATGTAGAGTCATGGGGATGTTCATGTAGAGGCATGGGGATGTTACTTTAGAGGCATGGGGATGTTACTTTAGAAGCATGGGGGATGTTACTGTAGAGGCATGGGAATGTTAATGTAGAGGCATGGGGATGTTCATGTAGAAGAATGGGGATGTTCATGTGGAGGCATTGGGATGTCACTTTAGAGGCATGGGGATGTTAATGTAGAGGCTGGGAATGTTCATATTAAGGCATGGGGATGTTTCTTTAGAAGCATGGGGATGTTCATGTAGAGGCATGTGGATGTTCATGTAGAAGCATGGGGATTTTCATGCTGAGGCATGGGAATGTTACTTTAGAGACATGGGAATGTTCATGGAGAGGCATGGGGATGTTACTTTAGAGGCATGGGATGTTCATGTGGAGGCATGGGGATGTTACTTTAGAGGCATTGGGGATGTTACTGTAGAGGCATGGGGATGTTCATGCAGTGGCATGGGGATGTCAATGTAGATGCATGGGGATGTTCATGCAAAGGCATGGAGATGTTCATGTAGAGGCATGGGGATGTTCATGTAGAGGCATGGGAATGTTCATGTAGAGGCATGGGGATTTTCATGTAGAGGCATGAGGATGTTCATGCAGAGGCATGGAGATATTCATGCAGAGGCATTGGGATGTTACATTAGAGGCATGTGGATATTCCTGCAGAGGCTTGGGCTTGTTTCTTTAGAGAAATGTGGATGTTCATGTAGAGGCATGGGGATGTTCATGTAGAGGCATGGGGATGTTCAGGCAGATGCATGGGGATGTTCATTCAGAGGCATGGGGATGTTCATGTAGAGGCATGGGGATGTTCATTCAGAGGCATGGGGATGTTCATGTAGAGGCGTGAGCATGTTCATATAGAGGCATAGGGATGTTCTTGCAGAGGCTGGGCATATTCCTGCAGTGGCATGGGGATGTTCTTGCTGAGGCATTGGGATGTCACTTTAGAGGCATGGGGATGTTAATGTAGAGGCATGGGGATGTTCATGTAGAGGCACTGGGATGTTACTTTAGAGGCATGGGGATGTTTCTTTAGAGGCATTGGGGATGTTACTGTAGAGGCATGGGAATGTTAATGTAGAGGCATGGGAATGTTAATGTAGAGGCATGGGGATGTTCATGTAGAAGAATGGGGATGTTCATGTGGAGGCATGGGGATGTTACTTTAGAGCCAGGGGGATGTTCATGTAGAGGCATGGGGGTGTTACTTTAGAGGAATGAGAATGTTACTTTAGAGGCCTGGTGGTGTTCATGTAGAGGCATGGGGGTGTTACTTTAGAGGCATGGGGATGTCATGTAGAGGCATGGGTATGTTCATGGAGAGGCATAGGGATGTTCTTGCAGAGTCATGGGCATATTCATGCGGAGGCATGGGGATGTTCTTGCTGAAGCATTGGGATGTCACTTTAGAGGCATGGGGATGTTAATGTAGAGGCTGGGAATGTTCATATTAAGGCATGGGGATGTTTCTTTAGAAGCATGGGGATGTTCATGTAGAGGCATGTGGATGTTCATGTAGAAGCATGGGGATTTTCATGCTGAGGCATGGGAATGTTACTTTAGAGACATGGGAATGTTCATGGAGAGGCATGGGGATGTTACTTTAGAGGCATGGAATGTTCATGTGGAGGCATGGGGATGTTACTTTAGAGGCATTGGGGATGTTACTGTAGAGGCATGGGGATGTTCATGCAGTGGCATGGGGATGTCAATGTAGATGCATGGGGATGTTCATGCAAAGGCATGGAGATGTTCATGTAGAGGCATGGGGATTTTCATGTAGAGGCATGAGGATGTTCATGCAGAGGCATGGAGATATTCATGCAGAGGCATTGGGATGTTACATTAGAGGCATGTGGATATTCCTGCAGAGGCTTGGGCTTGTTTCTTTAGAGAAATGTGGATGTTCATGTAGAGGCATGGGGATGTTCATGTAGAGGCATGGGGATGTTCATTCAGAGGCATGGGGATGTTCATGGGGATGTTCATTCAGAGGCATGGGGATGTTCATGTAGAGGCGTGAGCATGTTCATATAGAGGCATGGGGATGTTCTTGCAGAGGCTGGGCATATTCCTGCAGTGGCATGGGGATGTTCTTGCTGAGGCATTGGGATGTCACTTTAGAGGCATGGGGATGTTAATGTAGAGGCATGGGGATGTTCATGTAGAGGCACTGGGATGTTTCTTTAGAAGCATGGGGATGTTTCTTTAGAGGCATTGGGGATGTTACTGTAGAGGCATGGGAATGTTAATGTAGAGGCATGGGGATGTTCATGTAGAAGAATGGGGATGTTCATGTGGACGCATTGGGATGTTCATGCAGAGGCATGGGGATGTTCATGTAGAGGCATGGGAATGTTCATTCAGAGGCATGGGAATGTTCATGTAGAGGCGTGAGGATGTTCATATAGAGGCATGGGGATGTACTTGCAGAGGTATGGGCATATTCCTGCGGTGGGATGGGGATGTTCTTGCTGAGGCATTGGGATGTCACTTTAGAGGCATGGGGATGTTAATGTAGAGGCTGGGAATGTTCATATTAAGGCATGGGGATGTTTCTTTAGAAGCATGTGGATGTTCATGTAGAAGCATGGGGATTTTCATGCTGAGGCATGGGAATGTTACTTTAGAGACATGGGAATGTTCATGGAGAGGCATGGGGATGTTACTTTAGAGGCATTGGGGATGTTACTGTAGAGGCATGAGGATGTTCATGCAGTGGCATGGGGATGTCAATGTAGATGCATGGGGATGTTCATGCAAAGGCATGGAGATGTTCATGTAGAGGCATGGGGATGTTCATGTAGAGGCATGAGGATGTTCATGCAGAGGCATGGAGATATTCATGCAGAGGCATTGGGATGTTACATTAGAGGCATGTGGATATTCCTGCAGAGGCTTGGGCTTGTTTCTTCAGAGAAATGTGAATGTTCATGTAGAGGCATGAGGATGTTCATGTAGAGGCATGGGGATGTTCAGGCAGATGCATGGGGATGTTCATTCAGAGGCATGGGGATGTTCATGTAGAGGCATGGGGATGTTCATTCAGAGGCATGGGGATGTTCATTCAGAGGCATGGGGATGTTCATTCAGAGGCATGGGGATGTTCATGTAGAGGCGTGAGGATGTTCATATAGAGGCATGGGGATGTTCTTGCAGAGGCTGGGCATATTCCTGCAGTGGCATGGGGATATTCTTGCTGAGGCATTGTGATGTCACTCTAGATGCATGGGGATGTTAATGTAGAGGCATAGGGATGTTCATGTAGAGGCACTGGGATGTTACTTTAGAGGCATGGGGATGTTCATGCAAAGGCATGGAGATGTTCATGTAGATGCATGGGGATGTTCATGCAGAGGCATGGGGATGTTCATGTAGAGGCATGGAGATTTTCATGTAGAGGCATTAGGATGTTCATGCAGAGGCATGGAGATATTCATGCAGAGGCATTGGGATGTTACATTAGAGGCATATGGATATTCCTGCAGAGGCTTGGGGATGTTACTTTAGAGACATGGGGATGTTCATGTAGAGGCGTGGGGATGTTCATATAGAGGCATGGGGATGTTCATGTAGAGGCATGGGGGTGTTTCTTTAGAGGCATGAGAAGGTTACTTTAGAGGCCTGGTGGTGTTCATGTAGAGGCATTGGGGTGTTACTTTAGAGGCATGGGTATGTCATGTAGAGGCATGGGTATGTTCTTGCAGAGTCATGGGCATATTCATGCAGAGGCGTGGGGATGTTCTTGCCGAGGCATTGGGATGTCACTTCAGAGGCATGGGGATGTTAATGTAGAGGCATGGGGATTTTCATGCTGAGGCATGGGAGTGTTACTTTCGAGACATGGGAATGTTCATGGAGAGGCATGGGGATGTTTCTTTAGAGGCATGGGGATGTTACTTTAGAGGCATGGGGATGTTCATGTGGAGGCATGGGGATGTTACTTTAGAGGCATTAGGGATGTTACTGTAGAGGCATGGGGATGTTCATGCAATGGCATGGGGATGTCAATGCAAATGCATGGGGATGTTCATGCAAAGGCATGGAGATGTTCATGTAGATGCATGGGGATGTTCATGTAGAGGCACTGCGATGTTCATGTAGATGCATGGGGATGTTCATGCAGAGGCATGGGGATGTTCATGTAGAGGAATGGAGATTTTCATGCTGAGGCATGGGAATGGTACTTTCGAGACATGGGAATGTTCATGGAGAGGCATGGGGATGTTTCTTTAGAGGCATGGGGATGTTACTTTAGAGGCATGGGGATGTCATGTAGAGGCATGGGAATGTTCATGCAGAGGCATGGGGATGTTCATGTAGAGGCATGGAGATTTTCATGCAGAGGCATGGGGATGTTACATTAGAGGCATATGGATATTCCTGCAGAGGCTTGGGGATGTTACTTTAGAGACATGGGGATGTTCATGTAGAGGCGTGGGGATGTTCATATAGAGGCATGGGAATGTTCATGTAGAGGCATGGGGATGTTACTTTAGAGCCAGGGGGATGTTCATGTAGAGGCATGGGGGTGTTACTTTAGAGGCATGAGAATGTTACTTTAGAGGCCTGGTGGTGTTCATGTAGAGGCATGGGGATGTTACTTTAGAGGCATTGGGATGTCACTTCAGAGGCATGAGCATGTTCATGCAGAGGCATGGGGATGTTCATCTAGAGGCATGGGGATGTTACTTTAGAGGCATCGGGATGTTAATGTAGAGGCATGGGAATATTCATAAAGAAGCATGGGGCTGTTACTTTAGAGGCATGGGATGTTCATGTGGAGGCATGGGGATGTTACTTTAGAGCCAGGGGGTTGTTCATGTAGAGGCATGGGGGTGTTACGTTAGAGGCATGAGAATGTTACTTTAGAGGCTTGGTGGTGTTCATGTAGAGGCATTGGGGTGTTACTTTAGAGGCATGGGTATGTCATGTAGAAGCATGGGTATGTTGTTGCAGAGTCATGGGCATATTCATGCAGAGGCATGGGGATGTTCTTGCCGAGGCATTGGGATGTCACTTCAGAGGCATGGGGATGTTAATGTAGAGGCATGGGGATTTTCATGCTGAGGCATGGGAATGGTACTTTCGCGACATGGGAATGTTCATGGAGAGGCATGGGGATGTTTCTTTAGAGGCATGGGGATGTTACTTTAGAGGCATGGGGATGTTCATGTGGAGGCATGGGGATGTTACTTTAGAGGCATTGGGGATGTTACTGTAGAGGCATGGGGATGTTCATGCAATGGCATGGGGATGTTAATGCAAATGCATGGGGATGCTCATGCAAAGGCATGGAGATGTTCATGTAGATGCATGGGGATGTTCATGTAGAGGCACTGCGATGTTCATGTAGATGCATGGGGATGTTCATGCAGAGGCATGGGGATGTTCATGTAGAGGCATGGAGATTTTCATGTAGAGGCATTAGGATGTTCATGCTGAGGCATGGAGATAACCATGCAGAGGCATTGGGATGTTACATTAGAGGCATATGGATATTCCTGCAGCAGCTTGGGGATGTTACTTTAGAGACATGGGGATGTTCATGTAGAGGCGTGGGGATGTTCATATAGAGGCATGGGGATGTTCATGTAGAGGCATGGGGATGTTACTTTAGAGCCAGGGGGATGTTCATGTAGAGGCATGGGGGTGTTACTTTAGAGGCATGAGAATGTTACTTTAGAGACCTGGTGGTGTTCATGTAGAGGCATGGGGGTGTTACTTTAGAGGCATTGGGATGTCACTTTAGAGGCATGGGCATGTTCATGCAGAGGCATGGGGATGTTCATCTAGAGGCATGGGGATGTTACTTTAGAGGCATGGGGATGTTAATGTAGAGGCATGGGAATATTCATAAAGAAGCATGGGGCTGTTACTTTAGAGGCATGGGGATGTTCATGTGGAGGCATGGGGATGTTACTTTAGAGCCAGGGGGATGTTCATGTAGAGGCATGGGGGTGTTATGTTAGAGGCATGAGAATGTTACTTTAGAGGCCTGGTGGTGTTCATGTAGAGGCATGGGGGTGTTACTTTAGAGGCATGGGGATGTCATGTAGAGGCATGGGTATGTTCATGCAGAGGCATGGGGATGTTCATCTAGAGGCATGGGGATGTTCATTCAGAGGCATGGGGATGTTAATGTAGAGGCATGGGAATATTCATAAAGAAGCATGGGGCGGTTACTTTAGAGGCATGGGGATGTTCATGCTGAAGCATGGGAATGTTACTTTAGAGGCATGGGGATGTTCATGGAGAGGCATGGGGATGTTTCTTTAGAGGCATGGGGATATTCTTGTAGAGGCATGGGGATGTTCATTTAGAGGCATGGGGATGTTACTTTAGAGGCATGGGGATGTTCATGTAGAGGCATGGGGATGTCAATGTAGAGGCATGGGGATGTTCATGCAGTGGCATGGGGATGTCAGTGTAGAGGCATGGGGATGTTACTTTAGAGGCATGAGAATGTTACTTTAGAGGCCTGGTGGTGTTCATGTAGAGGCATGGTGTATTACTTAAGAGGCATGAGGATGTCATGTAGAGGCATTGGGATGTCTCTTTAGAGGCATGGGGATGTTAATGTAGAGGCATGGGAATGTTCATTTTAAGACATGGGGATGTTACTTTCGAGATATGGGGATGTAAATGTAGAGCCATGGGAATATTCATGAAGAGGCATGGGGCTGTTACTTTAGAGGCATGGGGATGTTCATGTAGAAGCATGGGGATTTTCATGCTGAGGCATGGGAATGTTACTTTAGAGACATGGGAATGTTCATGGAGAGGCATGGGGATGTTACTTTAGAGGCATTGGGGATGTTACTGTAGAGGCATGGGGATGTTCATGCAGTGGCATGGGGATGTCAATGCAGATGCATGGGGATGTTCATGCAAAGGCATGGAGATGTTCATGTAGATGCATGGAGATATTCATGCAGAGGCATTGGGATGTTACATTAGAGGCATGTGGATATTCCTGCAGAGGCTTGGGGATGTTACTTTAGAGACATGGGGATGTTCATGTAGAGACATGGGGATGTTCATGCAGAGGCATGGGGATGTTCATTCAGAGGCATGGGGATGTTCATGTAGAGGCATGGGGATGTTCATTCAGAGGCATGGGGATGTTCATGTAGAAGCGTGAGGATGTTCATATAGAAGCATGGGGATGTACTTGCAGAGGTATGGGCATATTCCTGCAGTGGGATGGGGATGTTCTTGCTGAGGCATTGGGATGTCACTTTAGAGGCATGGGGATGTTAATGTAGAGGCATGGGGATGTTTCTTTAGAGGCATTGGGGATGTTACTGTAGAGGCATGGGAATGTTAATGTAGAGGCATGGGAATGTTCATGTAGAAGAATGAGGTTGTTCATGTGGAGGCATGGGGATGTTACTTTAGAGCCATGGGGATGTTCATGTTGAGGCATGGGGGTGTTACTTTAGAGGAATGAGAATGTTACTTTAGAGGCCTGGTGGTGTTCATGTAGAGGCATGGGGGTGTTACTTTAGAGGCATGGGTATGTCATGTAGAGGCATGGGTATGTTCATGCAGAGGCATGGGGATGTTCATGTAGGGGCATGGTATGTTCATGGAGAGGCATGGGGATATTCTTGCAGAGTCATGGGCATATTCATGCAGAGGCATGGGGATGTTCTTGCTGAGGCATTGGGATGTCACTTTAGAAGCATGTGGATGTTAATGTAGAGGCATGGGAATATTCATGAAGAAGCATGGGGCTGTTACTTAGAGGCATGTGGATGTTTCTCTAGAGGCATGGGGATATTCTTGTAGAGGCATGGGGATGTTCATTTAGAGGCATGGGGATGTTACTTTAGAGGCATGGGGATGTTCATGTAGAGGCATGGGGATGTTCATATAAGGCATGGGGATGTCAATGTAGAGGCATGGGGATGGTAATGCAGTGGCATGGGGATGTTCATGTAGAGGCATGGGGATGTTCATGCAGAGGCATGGGGATGTTCACGGAGAGGCATGGGGATGTTACTTTAGAGGCATGAGGATGTTCATGCAGTGGCATGGGGATTTCATGTTGAGGCATGGGGATGTTACTTTAGAGGCATGGGGATGTTCACGGAGAGGCATGGGGATGTTACTTTAGAGGCATGAGGATGTTCATGCAGTGGCATGGGGATTTCACGTTGAGGCATGGGGATGTTACTTTAGAGGCATGGGGATGTTCATGTCGAGGCATGGGGATGTTGCTTTTGAGGCATTGGGACTCTTAGAGCAGCAACAGCCAATAAGAGGTTGATCAAAGGTCCCACTACTTCCGCTCCCAGCCCTGATTAAATGTGCAACTCATTGCCTTTCGGGTCCTCTTCAGCAAGACAGCTGTTTGGTCAAGATGTAATTAACTATATTTTACTTAAAACCTTAACATAACATAGATAAAGGAGATAATTAATGTAAATAACATGTTTTATTATTCATATCCATGTTGCATTAAAAGGTATTTCTTATTTAAATAAGATCTCTACAGCATGGAAGCTGGCCATTTGGTTCAGAAATTCCTCTCTGACAAGGATCCCACCCAGATCCTCCCAATCCCAGTAACCCACTTAACCTGAACACCATGGGCAATTTACCTTATCCAATCCACCTGTCCTGCAAGTCTTTAGATTGAGGTAGAAAACCTCCACAGATTAAGACAGAATGTGCAAACTCCCTACAAACAGTCATCTAAAGGTGGAATCAAATCCGGATCCCTAGCCCTCTGCGGAAGCTGTGCTAACCACTGAGCCACTATGCTACTTCATTTCAATCTCTATACTGAAACTCCAAACAAAAAATTAAATCTCGTTTGCACATGAAGCAGAACTTTAAATGGGGATTATAAGTAAAACAATTTATCATGGATTAGAGCAGCAAAAAATTGTCACAGGAAAACTGCAAATGGAGACAGTGGTATTCTACACAAGTCCAAAGACAAATGACACTCTGAGCTCTGTACACTCAGGGAACACAATGCACACTCTATACAAACGTACAATGTTTTGAAAATGGGAATTGTGGAGCTAAATTGTAGGCTTGACCTTTAGTAAAATTGAAAACATTCAAGGGATTAACATCAAGGTCAGACAATCAAGGATAATTAATGATATGTTTAAAAACATGCTATTAAGCTTTGTCTTCATTGGAACGCTTTCCATCATAGATGGACTATGAGGCATTCTTTGATGGAATAGATTTACTTAAGGTAAGGTTGGATTACTTAGCTAACTTGGACAAATCAATAACTTTTTAGACAGTATAGTAAGTACGATAAAACACGCAGCAAGTAAAGCCAAAGAGGCCATGATGGGGTTGGCCTGTCAAAAGATCTGCTCCATTTTGAGGACAGAATACTTACTTACATCAGACTTCTGGTTTCAGTCAGAAATTGAGCAACCTTGAGCATATAACCTGTTCTAAATATTCGGATGTCAGGATGCAGGAAAATGTATTCTTGGACATGGGGGTGACTATGTAGATGTCGTGAGGCCGCTGAGATTATCCAAAGATGGATTACCGAAAGAAGCCATTGTTGCTGCCCTATTTAAGTATACAACTCCTTTCTTTTAGGGTCTTCTTTAGCTGGACAGCCATTTGATATGCAAAATACCAACACAACCAGACAAATCTAACATAGCATTGAGTCTCATAGATGTCATAGAACTAATCATCAGATGTGGAGTCTCTCCTGCCAGCCACTTGGCCTGTACAGCAAAATTAATTTCAAACACTTCATTTCATTTCCCTAACTCTCCCATCACTTCCACACAGGAGATCTGTACACACTGTCTGATGTCACTTCAGAATTCCACAGAACTCTTTCTGGTTTCATAGTAGCCACATTATGGTGGATGTTTGAAGACATAAACCCATTGGGTGTCCCAATTGCGAATAAACTGCCTGAAAGGGCAGAGCAAGCAGATATAATTTTAAAATAGAACAATATCATATTTGAATGGAAAACATGTATGGCTGTATGGGACAGAGCAGCAGACTGAGATTAATGAAGCATACTATCAATGAGTGAGTTCAGGGACAATCAGAAATGACTTCCAGACTACTCAGACTACTTGGCATCATGGTAGCCACCAGGATACACGAACACCAATTAACCACCAAAAGACACAATCCACTATCACTAGTTTCCATACATGCAGACAAAGTAGGACATCACTTTGACTGCGACAACACACACAGCCTAGGACAGGCGAAACAAAGACATGCACAAGAATTCTTAGCAGCACGGCATTCTAACCAGAACTCCGTTAATAAGCACATCGATTTAGATCCTATCCACCTTCCCGTGAAAAAAAACCAGAAATGACATCATCCACCTTAAGAAACCATGACCTATAAATAGAGAGCTGGGACTTGCCACCAGTGCTTCACCAGAGACTCTCACTGATGATGTTGCCTAGCATGGGGCTGAAACATCTGAAAACAAATCTTCCAGCTCAGCGAGCTAACTTCCATTCTTATTATCAACCTAAGCTACAAATCTTCTCAAAGAAAGGTCTGAATAGTCTCATTTGGTGCTGTATCATTTTATGATTTCATAATCAGTACCAAGTAAGCTGATCCAATCAAAGGCAGCAGTTCATTGTGACAAGCTTTGACCGAAAAGCAGGGCAGTCAGGAAAACTTGAAATTTCCTTAAATTGTTTGTTGAATTTCTAATTGGGTTTAAGAATATTTGAAAATGAGATTTTAAATTCACATGGTAAGGAAAAGCCAGAAAACTATAGGTCAATGAGCCTGACACAGATAGTGGGTAAGTTATTGAAGGGAATCCTGAGGAACATGTTTTACTGTATTTGGAAAGGCAAGAACTGATTAGGAACAGTCAACATGGCTTTGTGTGTGGGAAATCTTGTCTTATGAACTTGACTGAGTTTTCTGATGAAGTAACAAAGAGGATTGATGAATGCAGAGTGGCGGATGTGATCTATATGGACTTCAGTAAGGCTTTTGACCAGATTCCTTATGGTAGACTGATTAGCAAGGATGGATCATGTGGAATACAGGGAGAAGTAGCTATTTGGATACAGAACTGGCTTGAAAGTAGAAGACAGAGGGTAGTGGTGGAGGATTGTAGACTGGAGGCCTGTGAGCAGCAGTGTGCCACAAGGATCAATACTGGGTCCACTGCCTTTCATCATTTATATAAAGGATTCGGATGTGAACATAAGAGGTAGAGTTAGTAAGTTTGCAGATGACATCAAAATTAGAGGTATAGTGGGCAGTGATGAAAGTTACCCCAGAGTACAATGGGACCTTGATCAGACAGGCCAATGTGTGGCAGATGGAGATTAATTTAGATAAATATGAGGTGTTGCATTTTGGAAAAGCAAATCAGAGCAGGACTTATACATTTAATGTTAAGGTCCTGGGGAGTGTTGCCAAATAAAGAGAACTTGGTTCATAGTTGCTTCAAAGTGGAGTCCTATGTAAATAGGATAGTGAAGAAAGTCTTTGGTATGCTGTCCTTTATTGGTCAGTGCATTGAGTACAGGAGTTGGGAGGTCATGTTGAAGCTGTACAAGACATTGGTTAGGCTACATTTGGAATACTGCATGCATTTTTGGTCTCACTGTTGTGGGAAGGATGCTATGAAACTTGAAAGGGCTCAAAAAAGATTTAAAAGGTTGGAGGGTGTAAGCTATAGGCTGAATAGACCGGGGCTATTTCTCTGAGAGTGTCAGAGGCTGAGGGGTGACCTTAAAGAGGTTTATAAAATCATGAGGGGCATGGATAGGGTAAATAGATAATCTATTTTCCCTGGGGTGGGTGAGTCCAAAATTAAAGGATATAGGTTTAGGTGAGAAGAGAAAGATTTAAAAGGAACCTAATGGGCAACTTTTTCATGCAGAGAGTGGGGTGTGAATGAAATGAAATGAGGAAGTGGTAGAGGCTGGTGCAATTACACATTTTAAAGGCGTTTTGGTGGTTATCTGAATAGGGAAGGTTTAAAGAGATCTGGGCCAAATGCTGACATATGAGACTAGATTTTTTTTTAGGATATCTGGTTGGCATGGACGAGTTGGACAGAAGGCTCTGTTTCTATATATCTCTATAACTGTATGACTCTGACATCACTTCGAAAGAGATTATTTGTAATCTTCTTTGGTGATAAGAAATACGGGTTTATTGACTTGGCATTCCTTGAGTGTAAGCAATACCAAAATAAAAGAAGTTAACACATGAAAGTTATGTGGTTTGCTAACACAAAGGAGAGCTGGAGGCAGAAGATGATTAACCCACAGATGCTAGAGATCTTAGTCACTGTGTGAGTGTGCTGAAAGGTCTAAAACCTGGAAAGTTGCTGAGTAACTGAGAGAAATAAAAGAACTATGCGATCTCCTAGAAATAGTCAAACCATGAGCTGCTGTGTTACGGTTCTTTGTTTGAAATGAAATACTCAAAGACAACATCATTAGAATTGTCATAATCAGCTGAGACAGCCTTTTTACTGATGTGCCATGCAGATGATAATCAAATACAGGAAACGAAGAGATTGTTATGGATTAGGCCAGACCACTCAAAACATTCTTAAGCAGGCAGCCCTAGACCATAACTTTGCTATTTGTTTTGGTAAGTGTACAGCAAAAATTATCCAGAGTAGGTTAGCTAGGTTGACTACTAGATTTTAAAACAGCCAAAAATTTATTCATAAAATTACACAATGAAACACAAGGAACAGAACAAAGAACTCTTACAGAACTCAACCTATCCAATTAGACTTAATTATGCTGTTCCAAATACACACAACAGTCCCAATAAGCAAACTCACTTTAAAAACCAGTATAAATGGAACACATACTTGCAGGTTGAAGTTGTAGGGCAGCAAAGAGAGAGAGTTTCCACACAGTTCCCTGTTGAACTTCCCAGTTCAGGACTGAACTAAAAACTGCTCAGCTCAGCTACAGAGCTGACCACCACCCACCCCCCTTTCATTATACAGGTCACTTCTAAAACATGACCACTTTGGACTGAAATCTCATCTGTTTACATATAAACAAAAGGCCTCTCAAAATCCTTTTCATCTCTGTACCAAACCAGACTCATCAGAGCCTGGCCTGATTTATTAGCCCTCTGAAAAAAATCAAGGACAGAGTCTCCTTGAGCCAAGGAACAAATTTTAGAATAAAAAGGGACCAGCTTTATGACACCCCCCCCCCCCTTAAAAAATAGAACATCAATACAAATAGATGGCTTCATTTTTAACCCTTCAAAAAGGCTAGTAGTCTAAATACACATATACACTATACTAACTATAAACATGCAACATGCACAATCCTATGCAAATTCAGGCCGTGGTACACCCACCACCAAACTTCTCCACATCTGATTCGAATCTCAATAACGCATCAGCAATCACATTTTCACGACCTGCCACACGCACAATTGTCAAATTGAATGGCTGCAACACCAAACTCCATCTAAACGTATTGGCATTTTTGTCCTTAAATTTTTCCACAAATGTTAATGCCTTATCATCAGCGTATACAATTGTCTCTTATGGAGTGCTGGTAATATAAACATTGAACATAGAACATTACGGCGCTGTACAGGCCCTTCAGCCCTCGATGTTGCGCCAACCTGTCATACCAATCTGAAGCCCATCTAACCTACACTATTCCATGTACGCCCATATGCTTGTCCATTGAAATGTTGTTGCACCAACACCAAGCTTAAATGCTCTTTCTCCACCGTTGAATATTTCTGTTGATGAATGTTCAACTTCCTGGAAAAATACCCAATGGGTCTTTCTATTCCCTTGTCATCCTCCTGCAGGAGCACCACACTGACAGTCACATCACTGACATCGATAGCCACCTTGAAAGGCTTCATGTAATCCAGTGTGGCTAATACTGGGACAGTGGTTAACACAGTGTTTAGGCTGTCAAATGCCTTTTGACAGTCCACTGTCCACTGAAACCTCTTGCCCTTTTTTAACAATTTGGTGAGTGGAGCAGCTGCACTGCTAAAGTTTGGCACAAACTTACAGTAAAATCCACTCAACCCCAGGAACTATAGAACTGCTTTTTAAGTCAACGGTGTGGGAAATTCCCCAATTACTTTCATTTTTGCATCCCGTGGGGCCATTGGTCCATGTCCAATAACATGGCCCAGGAAGGTGACTTGGGCTTTGGCAATTCACTTCTAGCTAGGTTTACCACCAAGCCTGCCTTCCGAAGTCGATAAAACAAGTCTGATAAATGCTGTAAATGTTCCTTCCATGAGTAACTAAAAATCACCAGGTCATCAATACACACCACATAGTTGGGTAATCCAACAATGACCTTATTAGTCATTCTCTGAAATGTGGCCAGAGCGTTTTTCATACCAAATGTCATGATTTTGAACTGATATTTGAATTGCCTTTGCTTTCTCTGGCAGTAGCCTCTGAGCAAGTCCAACGTAGAAATGTAAGTTGCATGTCCCACGTTTTCAACACATTCCTCCAACCATAGACTGGATATGCATCAGTCTTTGTAACAGCGTTGACTTTGCAATAGTCCACACATAATGTTGTGTCCCATCTGGCTTTGGCACCATGACTATAGGTGAGCTCCAGTCACTGTAACTCACTTCGATTATGCCATCTTGAAGCATGCGCTCTATCTCCTACTGAACCTGTGTTAACTTTAGAGGGTTATGCCTATAAGGATGTTGCTTAATTGGAACACCATGGACAACTAGGTTAGTACTTGCCAGTTATTTCCGTATATCTCCCCATGTGATAGTAATAACTCTTTGATTTTCTTGTGAAAGGTAACACAATAATTTATCCCAATTTTTAACAACTTCCTCATTGTCCAATTTAATTTGTGGAGTGTACAATTCAGAAACCTCTGTACTTGGCTCTTCCTTCTGTGGTGTAGTCATTAACACCTTCTCCTCTTGCTTTCTCTCTCTATCAAAATACCTTTTGAGCATATTCACATGACACTCTGTGAGATTTCTTTCTGTTTGGAGTCCTTATCAAGTGGTTCACCTCACTTAATTTCCTCTTGTTTTGATACAGTCCACCAAACCTGGCTTTTAAAAGTTCACTTGTTACTGGAAGTAACACCAATACCTTATCCCCGGTTGCAAAATTGTGAATTTGTGATTTCTTATCCGCTTCCTGGTTCACTATATGTTGTGATACTTTTAAAAGCTGTCTAGTCACCTCTCCAGCTCTACCTAATTGTTCTCTAAAATTTGACACATAATCCAAGTGGGTGGTCTCTGAATTCTGACTTATTAATTTCTCCTTAATCAATTTTAACGGTCCTCTTACTTCCTGCCCAACAATTAATTCAGATGGAGTGAATTTGGTCAATTCATTCGGTGCATCTCTGATCGCAAAAAGTATAAACGGAACTCCCTTATCCCAAACATTTGGATAATCCTGACCATAAGTCCTCAAAATAGTGTTTAGTGTTTGATGCCATCTCTCTAGCGCTCACTGCGATTCTAAATGGTATACACTAGATTTGAATTGCTTTATTTTCAAGTTACCCATAACCTCCTTGAATAGTTTGGATGTGAAGTTTGATCCTTAATCTGACTGGATCTCTATTGGCAGTCCATATCTAGTAAAAAATTTAATTCTTCTCCAATCCTTTTTGCTGTGATGTTGCGTAATGGGATTGCCTCTGGAAATCTAGTTGTCACATCCATTATTGTTAATAAATACTTATTCCCATTTTTTGTTTGAGGTAGGGGCCCTATGCAATCAATCAAGACTCTAGTGAAAGAGTCCACAAATACTGGAATGGGTATTCAAGGTGCAGGTTTGATTACTGCCTGTGGTTTTCTGATTAGCTGACATGTATGACATGGCTGGCAAAATTCATCTTTGTGGTCCAGGCCAGTAAAAATGTCTTTGTATTTTAGCCTGTGTTTTCCTCACTCCTAAATGACCTCCAAGTGGTAGCTTATGTGCAACTCGCAGCACCTCCTTTCTATACCCAACTGGCAAAACAATTTGATGAATCTCTGCCCATTTCTCATCTGCTTGAATGTGTGATGGTCTCCATTTCTTCATTAAGGCATCATTTGTCAAGTAATAACACACAGGAATGCATCCACTTTCTTCATTCGTAAATGCCTTTTGATATAACTGTTTTAACTCCTCATCTTTTTGCTCTAATTCAATCAGCTTAGCAGAGCTAAAAATACTTGTCTGTTTACTTATTTGCTCCTTCTCTATTCCACTTACTGATCAAAGTAAAATTTGGATAACACTATGTGAGCTTCCTTATGTGTGCCTTTTGATCTCTCCTGATTCAACTTGTGCCTGTGTGATCTTGTGAACACACAATCAGGGAAATTACCTGGAAAAACATTCTCCATGTCTTCAGCTACTTGCGTCTCCACTGACTTTTCAACTAGGGTAGGCAGCATGCCTACTTGTTAATCAGCTATACCATTTGCAAGGACAAATTGAATTCCTGGAGTTGAGAGTTTGTCTAGTACTCCTACCACAAGTTCTCCACTCTTCTCTGGACTGTCTAGCCTCACTTTACATAATTGAGACTTTTTGTCTCACAATGAATTCCTGTTACCTGTACCTTTTCTAGCAATAGTCTGTCAGGAGTACATATCTCCTCATCCTTCAGCATTACACACTGAGAGGATCCTGTGTCCCTTAATATTGTAACCTCCTTACCTGCTGCTCTTGGCCTACATGAATAAACTTTACCCTTGCATGTATATTTTTTAAGTAGATGTCCTCCTTATGTCCTCCTTAATCAACCTCTGATCATCTTGTACACTCTGAGGCAGTTGTCTAACTTCCCTTGTGCCTTTTGTTACTAATCCAACAAAACATCCAAGCTTGTCTGGTTTTCCTACACCTGGCTTTCTCCTCACCCACCAACACTGTGATTTCGTGTGGCCCACTTTATTACAATGAAAACTTCTTTGTCCCCCTCAAGGGCTTCTTTTTTAACCTGTGGTAAGTTCTCCTTATGATCTTCACTGAGATCTACCTTGTCCTTTCCACGTGAGGATTTCTCTTTGCCCCAGTTTCTATCCCTCATGGACTGAAGTTGATTCTGGAAGCCAAACTGAGTTTTATGGACCAGCTCATAATCATCAGCCTCTTCAGTTGCTAACCTTGCTGTTTTAACTCTCTGTTCTTCCACATGAGTTTGAACTACCTCAGGCAGTGAATTTCTGAAGTCCTCCAAAATAATTACCTCTCTGAGGGCATCACAGAGGTTTACTCGATTTTTAAAGCTCCTATCCATCAATCGAAATTACTCTGTTTGATCCTTTCAAACTCCATATAAGTTTAACTAGGGTCCCTCCTTAGATTCCTGAAACATTGTCTATAGGCTTCTGGTAAAAAGTGAGGTCTGTAGATGCTGGAGATCAGAGCTGAAAATGTGCTGCTGGTTAAAGCACAGCAGGTTAGGCAGCATCCAAGGAACAGGAAATTCGACGCTTCGGGCCAGATTCCTGATGAAGGGCTCTGGCCCGAAGCGTCGAATTTCCTGTTCCTTGGATGCTGCATAACCTGCTGTGCTTTAACCAGCAGCACATTTTCAGCTATAGGCTTCTGGTACAAGCTCAGATGCACTTAAAATGGCTTTTTTCACTTCCTCATACTCCCCAGATACCTCCTCTGAAAGTGATGTGAATACCTTACTAGCCCTGCCTACAAGTTTTGTTCAGATCAACAAAACCAATATTGCTACTGGCCACTGCATTTGTTTCGCCACCTTTGCAAATGAGATGAAAAAGGTTTCCACGTCCTTCTCATCAAATTTAGGCAATGGCTACACATACAGTTTCTCATTGGGCTTCTGACTACCAGGGGCTTGCTCATCCTCCATTTCTTCCTCACTAAGCTTACCCTCAGCTTTCATCTCCAGCCTTATAAGCTGACTTTCCTTTTTAGTGTCAGTTTTTCCAGTTCAAAAGCTCTCTCTTTTTTCTTTCTCTGCTCTCTTTTCCCTCTCTTCTGCTGCCCTCTTTTTCTCTCTCTTCTTCTACTCTCTCTTTTTGCCTCTCCTCAAACTGTTTCATTTCTGCTGCCCTTTCCTTATCTCTTGTCTCTAACTCAAGCTGCTTCATTTGCAGATGAATTCTGGCCATCTCCATAGATTCTGATGGTTTCTCCAGCAAGTTTAAATGATGAACTACTGCTGTAATTATCTCTCCTTTCCTCACAGAAACAGGCAGTTCCAATTTCAGCTTCTCTGATAATTCTTGCAACTCGGTCTTATTCACTTCTTACAAAACTTCCAAGTCACCACATTGACATCCAGAAAACTTCTGAGGTCTGAAAGACCCATTACTATCCCAAGCCTTGTCTACCCAACCAAACCAACACCCAAAATAAAGACACTAGCACTTACCACTTGTTGTTTAAAATCCTGCAAAGATCACCCAATCTGTTATGGTCTAGGCCAGACAACTCAAAACATTCTTAAGCAGGCAGCCTCAGACCATAACTTTGCAATTTGAAAATTACATGGAATAAGATAGCTAGATTGACCACTAGATTTTAAAACAGATAAAACTTTATTCACAAAATTATACAATGAAGCACAAAGAGCCCTTACAGAACTCAACCTACCCAACTAGACTTACGTATGCTGTTCCGAATATACACAATAGTCCCAATAAGCAAACTCACTTTAAAAACCAGTATAAGTGAAACACAAGCTTACAGGTTGAAGTTGAAGGGCAGAAAAGAGAGAGAGTTTCCACACAGCTCCCTGTTGAACTTCCCAGTTCAAGACTGAACTAAAAACTTCCCAGCTCAGCTAGACAGCCTACCACTCCCCTTTTATTCTACAGGTCACTTGTAAAACATGACCACTTTGGCCTGAAGTCTCATCTGTTTATATATAACCAAAAGGACTCTCAAAATCCTTTTTGTCTCTGTACCAAACCAGACTGATTGGAGCCCGGCCCGGTTTATTGCCCCTCTGAAAAAAATCAAGGACAGAGTCTCCTTGAGCCAAGGTACAACTTTTTTAAAAAAAAAAGGATCAGTTTTGTGACAAGATGAAAGCTGTTGTCAGATGGAACCCCTGACCTACCCTGTGTGAATTAACAACAGCATATTATTGAAGATTGTCATTATGTAATGCCATACACACTGAAGGAGTGTTTTGTGATCATGTCAGACTATCTTTGTTGTTTTGGCTATTCAAAGAAAAATTACCTCTTTACTTGAAATAAATTTGGTCTTTTAATTCATGTTTAATATGTGCTGATTCTGATTTGCTTTTAAGTAAATGTTACAAAAGTTGAAATCGTTTGCAATTTCTTCATTTGTGGGTCATTCGGAAATGTGCTTATTTTTGTTTTTGGCTCCGCCACAAAGATCATAATCTACATGACCAATTATTTTACCATCTCTCAGCTAAAGGCTGTTTCAAGAGGAAAGAATACAGAGAGAAATGGGTAAGAATGAGACTATCAGTATTTACTGTGGAAAAGGATATGGAAGATATAGAAAGTAGCGAAATAGATGGTGACACATTGTAAAATGTCCATATCACAAAGGAAGAAGTGCTAGATGTCTTGAAACACATAAAGGTGAATAAATCCCCAGGACCTGATCAGGTGTACCCCAGAACTCTGTGGGAAGCTAGAGAAGTGATTGCTGGGCCCCTTGCTGAGATATTTGTATCATCAATAGTCACAGGTGAGATGCCGGAAGACTGGAGGTTGGCTAACGTGGTGCCACTGTTTAAGGAGGGTGCTAAGGACAAGCCAGGGAACGATAGACCAGTGAGCCTGACCTCGGTGTTGGTCAAGCTGTTGGAGGGAATCCTGAGGGACAGGATGTACATTTATTTGGAAAGGCAAGGACTGATTAGGGATAGTCAACATGGCTTTGTGAGTGGGAAATCATGTCTCATAAACTTTACTGAATTTTTTGAGGAAGTAACAAAGAGGATTGATGAGGACAGAGCGGTAAATGTGATCTATATAGACTTCAGTAAGGCGTTCGACAAGGTTCCCCATGAGAGACTGATTAGCAGGGTTAGATCCCACAGAATAAAGGGAGAACCAGCCATTTGGATACAGAACTGGCTCAAAGTGATGGTGGAGGGTTATTTTTCAGACTGTAGGCCTGTGACCAGTGGAGTGCCAGAAAGAACGGTGCTAGGTCCTCTACTTTTTGTCATTTATATAAATGATTTGGATGCGAGTATAAGAGGTACAGTTCGTAAGTTTACAGATGACACCAAGATTGGAGGTGTAGTGGACTGGGAAGAAGGTTACCTCAGATTACAACAGGATCTTTACCAGATAGGCCAATGGGCTGAGAAATGGCAGATGGAGTTTAATTTAGGTAAATGTGAGGTGCTGCATTTTGGGAAAGCAAATCTTAGCAGCACTTGTACACTTAATGGTAAAGAAGAGACCTTGGAGTGAGGTTCATAGCTCCTTGAAAGTGGAGTCGCAGGTAGATAGGATAGTGAAGAAGGCATTTGGTATGCTTTCCTTTGTTGTTTAGAGTATTGAGTACAGAAGTTGGAACGTCATGTTGCAGCTGTAAAGGACATTGGTTAGGCCACTGTTGGAATATTGCGTGCAATTCTGGTCTCCTTCCTATCGGAAAGATGTTGTGAAACTTGAAAGGGTTCAGAAAAAATTTACAAAGATGTTGCCAGGGTTGGAGGATTTGAGCTATGGGGAGAGGCTAAACAGGCTGGGGCTGTTTTCCCTGGAGAGTCGGAGGCTGAGGAGTGACCTTATAGAAATTTACAAAATTATGAGGGGCATGGATCAGATAAATAGACAAAGTCTTTTCCTTGGGGTGGGGGAGTCCAGAACTGGAGGGCATAGGTTTAGGGTGAGAGGGGAAAGATATAAAAGGGACCTAAGGGGCAACTTTTTCACACAGAGGGTGGTACGTGTTTGGAATGAGCTGCCAGTGGAAGTGGTGGAGGCTGGTACATTTGCAACATTTAAAAGGCATTTGGATGGGTATATGAATAGGAAGGGTTTGGAGGGACATGGGTTGGGTGCTGGCAGGTGGGGCTAGATTGGGTTGGGATATCTGGTCAGCATGGACGGGTTGGACCGTAGGGTCTGTTTCCATGCTGTATATCTCTGTGACTCTATAAAGAAGGGAAAAGAATCAGCCATGGTTTCCACTCCAGATGGCTTTTAACAACTCATAATAGGAATGTGTATGTTAGGATGAGCACAATTTTTGGCTTGGGTATAAATGCAGTTTTGTCAAATTACCCACTAAAGCTCATAGGTTAAGCTCATATATTAAGACTGATCATTTGGCAAAGTATTGGAAGAATACTGGAGTATGTGGAACAAATGAGTACATTTCCTTTCTCTTTGGTAGCTGTTACAACCAAAGACAAAGAGGAAGTACAGCCAGTTGGTGCAGCTCCTTCAGCAATTGCAGGAAATAAGGAGCCTAATGATAAACCCAGTAGGTTTGTGTTGGAGTGGCTATCTAGATATGTTGATATGTGGCCTGCTTCTTATTAATCTCCCCTAGGCCAAGAGAGAGAGCTCTTAAGTCCTTCATGCCCATTTGGCTATCCTGGTAATAAATGTATATTCACTGAATCTCCCTCTAAAAATCATTTATTCCACATGTGTTACAATTGTGCCATTATAAATATTGCAATCCGAAAGTGAATGTGTATGCACACCAATATTTAATAGTAAATGAGAAATTCTGCTAATTCAAAAGCAATGATAGTTTTCTATTGGAGGCAAAATGTAGGGCAATAATTCTTTTATTTATAAAATAGTGATAAAACAAGAAAAATAATAAATATTTTAGTAACAAAATTCCTATAAATTCACGCACCCATCAGTGTAATTGTAGTAATTTACTCCTCAAGTAAAAAATGAGGTCTGCAGATGCTGGAGATCACAGCTGCAAATGTGTTGCTGGTCAAAGCACAGCAGGTTAGGCAGCTATTCCTGAGATGCTGCCTAACCTGCTGTAATTTACTCCTCAAGTCAATTTTCAAGAGATTTGGTTATAATTTTTATTGCATTTCCGATTAATTTTTGGCCTCTTTCCCTGACTGCATTTTAAAAAAATTCTTTTGTTAAATGTAGGCATTGCTAGCTGGCAAAGTTTTATGACCCATCTTCAGTGGCCCTCGAGAAGGTGGTGGTGAGCTGCCTTCATGAACCACTGCTGCCCTTAGGTATCATCCCTTTGTCAGTCGTGATTTCATAATTGTTTGATAAAAAGCTTTTAAAAGCTGCTGCTTCTTGTAAAACTATTGTTACCTGACTGTAACTGGACATAACAAGCACAGCCACTATAAGTCACCTGACAATACAACTGCAAAATTTAAGTGGATTGCAGAGAGATATGTTTGGGCATGTTAAGATTCTCATTGGGGAGAGAATAACATTTCAGTCATGACTCATTGTAAGATAAAAATAGACATTGACTAGAACAAAAGCTTAGAACCCCAAGTCAGAGGAGAGCAGTTTCAGGAATGTCAATGCCTTATGTAGTTACTTGCAAATATTAATCAGTAAAGCATTCATCCTGGTTTGCCAGAGTGAAGGGATACAAAAAGTCAAGCTGGCTAGTGTTTTGATCCCTTGTGATGGTAATACTGGACAAGTCAGAACCCAGAAGAAATTTGGTTTGAAGTTCATATCTTTAGTTTTTGTAGTTGATTACCATAGGAGGTAGTCAATGAAACATATTCACACGAGGATGCATACGGTCTTTGACAATAGATGTAAGTTTATCTCACACATATGTGTGTGTGGCAGTATTAAAATTTTAGAACAAACAGTTTTAAACAAAAACGCAAAGTGCTGGAGAAACTCAACAGGTCTGCCAGCATCTGTGGAGAGAAAAACAGAGGTACCATTTCAAGTTAACTCTGGGAGTTTACTCTGTTTCTCCATCACTTTCTGCATTTGTGTCAGATCTCTAGTATCTCAATCCTTTGTTTTATAAAACTAAGGTTTAACCTGTTTCTATTCTATTCCAGAGAAATATCCTTCTCATTTCAACTATTTAAGCTTTCTACTTTCTTCTTCTTGGATGTCAGAGTCACTTTTCAGATTCCTTACCATGTCCACTATGTAAACATTTCACATTCCCAAAGACCTAAACATCTTTAGTTTTTGCAACTTGAAGATTTGTATCCAAAACTCTCCTGAATTGAAAGCTCCACAAACTAAATATTTTGGCTTGGGTGACTGCTTCCCCTGAATCAAAAGTTTGATTTTTCTGCTGGAAGGGCTTGTTCTCTGTTCTGAACTGATATTTAATTCACCTGAACAGAACTCAGAAAACTAAGTTAATGGCTTTCTGCTCTGTTGTAAACTAGCAGTGAAATCATTCCATCCGTTAACACCACCGGGGTTCTGCCAGGTACTTGACTGCAATCACATGTTTTCTTGGAATTGATGTATCTCTGTTCCAAATGACTTTCTGTCCTGTTAAAAAGAGCTGACTCACATCCATCTGTTGTATTTTTAATTCCAAATCCCATGCTGTGAAATCTTAATGTACAAATGTTAAGGCATTTTTATGAAAACCCTTTCCCTACTTTTTGAGCCAATGACCCATTTAATGCCTGTAATAAAATACCAAATCAGTAGATACTTGGGGGACAGAAATCTTTGGCATTGTCATTAGACTAGTAATTTGAATCCCAGACTACTGTTCTGGGGACATGTTTTTTCTTCATACCACGGCAACAAGTTAAATCTATATTCAATTAATAAAGCAGGAATTAAAAGCTTGTCACCATGAACCTGTCACTAATTCCCATAATTGCCAATCAATTCACCAATATCCTTCAGGGAAGGAAATCAACTGCCTTTACCTGGTCTGGCCTAAATATGATTCTAGACCTTCATCAGTATAGTTGACTCTTAAGTGCTCTTTGATATGGTCTGGTAAGCTATTCGATCAAAGCCAATTAAAGATGGTATCACAAACTTGCCAATCAATACTGTTTTCAGATTTACTTCATTATTCTTTCCTATCCAGTTCAATCACTTTAATAAATAACATTTTGAGACATTTGGCCCCTTTCGTAATTTCTCAATTTAAGAAGGGGACGAAACTAATCTTCAAAGAATTCCACGAAAGGACTTTTCTCCTGGAGAAAGCATAGGTTTAAGGCGAGAGGGGAAAGATTGAGAAGAGACCTAACGAGTAACTTTTTCACACAGAGGGTGGTACGTGTATGGAATGAGCTGCCAGAGGAGGTGGTGGAGGCTGGTAAAATTGCAACACTTAAAATGCTTTTTTATGGGTATATGAATAGGAAGGGTTAAGGGGGATATGAGCCAAATGCTTGCAAATGGGACTACAATATTTTAAGATCTGGATGAATTAGACTGAAAGATGTGTTTGCATGCTTTACAGCTATTTGGCTCTCTAATTAGAGATTGTTTCTCCATTTATATAGGACCTATGTCGAACTAAGTGACATAAATTAGTTTGAGGAAGGGTTGTCAACACCTGATCCCTATTTTCATCATTTCATCAAGATCCTTGCTGCTGCAACAAAAGTAGAGGAAGAGTCAGTAACTCTGTGACTTGCTCCTGAATCCAGCATTTCTAACTTTTGGAGGGTGAGATTGGGGCAGTCTGTCATTTGCACACAAACATTTTGCAGAGGCAAAATGAATAGGTGCCTCTAGTAATTTTAGAATCCCTGGTATCCGCAACCCAGAGTTTGGAGATTAGACCAGATCAGAGCAGGTCTCCACTCACTGCATTTCTTTCAGAAAGCTAGGACACCCTTTGGAAAAACTGAAGTACCCCTTTAGATATAGTCACAGGACACCTTGGAGATGGAGATCAGGGAACTCCTGGGAGTGGTGGATGGAGAGTGGGGTGAGGGGGAGTGGATGTCAAGTGCCCTGAATGATTATTAATTGTGAATAAGGTTGTGTGTAAGTGATGCAAGAAGTGTCAGGTCCTGTCATGAACTGTCAACCTGTCTCGATCTGCCAAGAAACCTATATGTGGAGATGCAGGAGATGGATGAGATACTAAATGAGTATTTTGCATCAGTGATACTGAAGAGGACATGGAAGATATAAAATGTGGCAAAATAGATGGTGACATCTTGGAAAATGTCCATATTACAGAGGAGGAAGTGCTGGATGTCTTGAAACGCATAAAAATGGATAAATTCCCAGGACATGGTGAGGTCTACCCTAGAACTCCATGGGAAGCTAGGGAAGCTATGGGCCTCTTGCTGAGATATTTGTGTCATTGATAGTCATAGATGAGGTAACAGAAGACTGGAGGTTGGCTAATGTAATACCACTGTTTAAGAAAGGTGGTAAGGAAAAGCCAGGGAACTATAGACCAGTGAGCTTGACTTCGGTGGTGGGCAAGTTGTTGGAGGGAATCCTGAGGGAGAGGATTTACATGTATTTGGGGAGGCAAGGACTGATTAGGGATAGTCAGCATGGCTTTGCGCATGGGAAATCATGTCTCTCAGACTTGATTGAGTTTTTTGAAGAAGTAACAAAGAGGGCAGAGCGGTAGACATGATCTATATGGATTTCAGTAAGGCTTTCGACAAGGTTCCCCATGGGACCCTGGGAAGCAAGGTTAATTCTCATGGAATACAGGGAGAATGAGCCACTTGGATACAGAATTGGCTCAAAAGTAGAAGACAGAGGGTGGTGGTGGAGGGTTGTTTTTCAGACTGGAGGCCTGTGACAAGTGGTATGCCACAAGGTTCAGTGCTGGGTCCACTACTTTTTGTCATTTATATAAATGATTTGGATGTGAGCATAAGAGGTATAGTTAGTAAGTTTGCAGGTGACATCAAAATTGGAGGTGTAGTGGACAGCCAAGAAGGTTACCGCAAAGTACAATGGGAACTTGACTGGATGGGCCGATGGGATGAGGAGTGGCAGATGGAGTTTAATTATGATAAATGCGAGGTGCTGTATTTTGGAAAAGCAAATCAGAGCAGGACTTTTGCACTTAATGGTAATGTCGTAGAGAGTGTTGCTGAACAAAGAGACCTTGGAGTAGCTCCTTGAAAGTAGAGCCACAGGTAGATAGGATAATGAAGAAGACATTTGATATGCTTTTCTTTATTGATTAGAGTATTGAGTATAGAAGTTGGAAGTTCATGTTGCAGCTGTACAGAACATTGGTTAGGCCACTTTTGGAATATTGCGTGCATTTCTGGTCTCCTTTCTATCAGAAAGATGTTGTGAAAGTTGAAAGGGTTCAGAAAAGATTTGCAAACATGTTGCCAGGATTGGAGGATTTGAGCTACAGGGAGAGGCTGAACAGGCTGGGGCTGTTTTCCCTGAAGCATTGGAGGCTGAGGGATAGATATTTATAAAATCATGAGGGGCATGGATAGGACGAATATATAAAGTCATTTCCCTGGGTTTGGGGAGTCCAGAACTAGAGGACATTGGTTTCGGGCAAGAGGGGAAAGATATAAAAGGGATCTAGGGGAAATCTTGGCACGTGTATGGAATGAGCTGCCAGAGGAAGTGGTGGAGGCTGCTGCAATTGTACCATTTAAAAGGAATCTGGATGGGTATATGAATAGGAAAGGTTTAGAGGGATATGGGCCATGTGCTGGCAAATGGGACTAGGTTAGGTTAATATCTGTCAGCGTGGATGAGTTGGACCAATGGTCTGCTTCCATGCTCGACATCTCTATGACTCTAAGTACTTTTATGAGATGGAATTTTTTTTTCAATACAATGCAATATAGAATTTCGTTCTCATGTGTGCTTGGATATTTGAGGATACTAAGTAGGTTGGCATGGTGGGTGAACTGTAAAAGGGACAATGGAGGAGGTTCACCCTAAGTTAGCCTAAGGGGTATGAAGGATCAAGAGTATAATGGTGTAAACTAGTATAGGGGATATGAGGGGCTGTAGGTTGGGTATAGGGCAAGAGATACCTTAGATTAGCAAGAATGGAACATGGGGAACATGTAAGAGTTTAGACAAACAGGAGGGGTGAGGATTGAAGAAATTATTTTGATTTTATTGTTTTATTTCAATTTTTGGACACAGGCTTTCCACCCAATCTGCCACAGAAACAAGCAATCTCCTGAGCTTTTACTGAATCCTGACTCCAAATCCAGCCTGGAAAGTAGATGCTGGGCAGTCAAATTTCTAGACTAATGTATTTTACAAGCACCCAAGGCATCAGTGGGTACAATGGCAATGAGGGAGCATAAGATGAAATTGGGGAAAGTGTGGCAAGGAAAAGAATGTATTAGGGAACACTGGGGGAATACGGATGGCATAAAGTTGAACTTTATGAGATGGTTATGTCCAAAACTGTTTCTGTTCAATTATGGTGAAATAGTACACTGGATGGTAATCATATCAACTCTGCCCAGAGACAGGCCCATGTGATCTGATTGAACTGAAGGAACAAATCAAAACCTATTGAAAATCAAATGAAAGTTTTCAAACCGTAACACAGAGAGAATGACACCTGCTGTTTGAGTGCAAAGGCAAAGAGACAGACAGAGATAGAGAAAGACAAATATTTCACTGCTGTGTGGGGAATTACAGCTGGTGTGAAGAGCAGGATGAATCGTTTTTGTGTCAACATCTAAACAGAAGACCTGTAATAGTTAGAATGTTTTTATCCAAAGGAAGGCTACAGGATTTACTGGAGTTTGAGAATTCAGGAACAAGGAGTTGCCAAGGTGGGTCTTATTGGTAGAATTGTGTTCTACAATTATCAGACTGACTGGAATGATTCTCAAAGGGCACTGGAAGATGCCACATGGTTGTAGCAGGGAGACATGAACTTGCAGGAAGCTGGGAATGATTCGAGACTCATTCTTATATGAATATTCACATACTAGAGGTAGCGTGCAAAGTAAAACCATTTTCTATTGCATATTTCAATTGAGTTAATTAGTTCATGTAAAGATACCTTTTCTTTAAGTTAGTTCTATTCGTTAATTAGAGTCATAGAGTCAAAGAGAAGTACAGCACGGAAACAAACCCTTCAGTCCAGGCACTACAGCCGCAACATGCCCTCCCAATTCTTGAACTCAATGCTCTGACCAATAAAGGAAATCATACCAAATGCTTTCTTCACTATCCTATCCATCTGAGCCTCTACTTTCAAGGAGCTATGAATTTGCACTCCAAGGTCTCTGTGTTCAGCAACACTTACCATTAAGACCTAAGATTTGCTTTCCCAAAATGCAGCACCTCGCATTTAACTGAATCAAACTCCATCTGCCACTTCTCAGTCCATTGGCCCATCTGATCAAGATTCCATTGTAATCTGAGGTAGCCTTCTTTGCTGTCCACAACAGCTCCAATTTTGGTGTAATTTGCAAACTTACTAACTATGCCTCTTATACTCACATCCAAATCATTTATATAGAGTCATAGAGGTGTACAGCATGGAAACAGACCCTTCGGTCCAACCCATCCATGCCGACCGGATATCCCAACCCAATCTAGTCCCACCTGCCAGCATCTGGCCCATATCCCTCCAAAACCTTCTTATTCATATACCCATCCAACAGCCTCTTAACTGTTGCAATTCTACCAGCCTCCACCACTTCCTCTGGCAGCTCATTCCATACACGTACCACAATCCGCGTGAAAATGTTGCCCCATAGGTCTCTTTTATGTCTTTCCCCCTCACCCCAACCCTATGCCCTCTAGTTCAGGACTCCCTGACCGCAGGGAAAAGACTTTGCCTATTTACCCTATCCATGCCCCGCAAAATTTTGTAAACCTCTATAAGGTCACCCCTCAGTCTTCGACACTCCAGGGAAAACAGCCCCAGCCTGTTCAGCTTCTCCCTATAGCTCAAATCCTCCAACACTGGCAACATCCTTGTAAATCTTTTCTGAACCGTTTCGGGTTTCACAACATTTTTCCGGTAGAAAGGAGACCAGAATTGCACGCAATATTCCAACAGTGGCATAACCAATGTCCTGTACAGCCGCAACATGACCTCCCAACTCCTGTACTCAATACTCTGACCAATAAAAGAAAGCATACCAAACGCCTTCTTCACTATCCTATCTAACTGTGACTCTACTTTCAAGGAGCTATAAATGACAAAAAGTAAAGGGCCCAGCACCGATTCTTGTGGCATACCACTGGTTACAGGCCTCCAGTTTGAAAAACAACTCTCCACCACCACCCTCTATCTTCTACCTTCAAGCCTGTCCTGTATCCAAATGGCTAGTTCTCCCTGTATTCTATGAGATCTAACCTTGCTAATCAGTTTCCCATGGGAACCTTGTCGAATGCCTTGCTGAAGTCCACATAGATCATGTCTACTGCTCTGCCCTCATCAATCGTCTTTGTTACTTCCTCAAAAAACTCAATCAAATCTGTGAGACATAATGTTCAATGCACAAAGCTATGTTGATTATCCCTAATCGGTCCTTGCCTTTCCAAATAGATGTACATCCTGTTCCTCAGGATTCCCTCCAACAACCTGCCCACTACTGATGTCAGACTCACTGGTGTTTAGTTCCCTGGCTTGTCCTTACCACTCTTCTTCAGTGGTGGCACCACGTTAGCCAACCTTCAGTCGTCCGGCGCCTCACCTGTGACTATCGATGGTAAAAATATCTCAGCAAGAGGCCAAGCAATCACTTCCCTAGCTTCCCACAGAGTTCTAGGTTACACCTGACCAGGTCCTGGGGATTCACTCGATCTATCCTGTCTATACCTTTAGATTAGATTAATTACAGTGTGGAAACAGGCCCTTCGGCCCAACAAGTCCACACCAACCCACCCATACCCTACATTTACCCCTTACCTAACACTACAGGCAATTTAGCATGGCCAATTCACCTGACCCACACATCTTTGGACTGTGGGAGGAAACCGGAGCACCCGGAGGAAACCCACGCAGACACGGGGAGAACGTGCAAACTCCACACAGTCAGTCGCCTGAGGCGGGAATTGAACCCGGGTCTCTGGCGCTGTGAGGCAGCAGTGCTAACCACTGCGCCACCGTGCCGCCCTTACAAATGCTTCCTTCTTTTTCTTAACCAAACACTCAATTTCTTTAGTCAGCCAGCATTCCCTATACCTACCAACCTTTCCTTTCACCCTAACAGGAATATACTTTCTCTAGATCCTCATTATGTCATTTCTGAAGGTTTTCCATTTTCCAGCCGTCCCAGTACCTGCGAACACCTGTCTCTAATCAGTTTTTGACAGTTCTTGCCTAATACCACCAAAATTAGCCTTTCTCCAATTTAGAACTTCAACTTTTAGATCTGGTCTATCCTCTTCCATCACTACTTTAAATCTAGTAGAATTATGGTTGCTGGTCCCAAAGTGCTCCCCCACTGACACCTCAGTCACCTGCCCTGCCTTACTTCCCCAGAGTACGTCAAGTTTTGCACCTTCTCTAGTAGATACATCCACATACTGAATCAGAACATTTTCTTGTACACGCTTAACAAATTCCTCTCCATCTAAATCAAGAACAATATGGCAGTCCCAATCTCTGTTTGGAATGCTAAAATCCCCTATCATAACTACCCTGTTATTCTTACAGATAGCTGAGATCTTACAATTTTGTTTCTCAATTTCCCTCTGACTATTAGGGGGTCTATAATGCAATCCCAATAAGGTGATCATCCCTTTCTTATTTCTCAGTTCCACGCAAATAACTTCACTGGATGTATTTCCAGGAATATCCTCCCTCTGCACAGCTGTAATGTTATCCCTTCTCAAAAACACCACTCCCCCTCCTCTCTTGCCTCCCTTTCTGTTCTTCCTGTAACATTTGTATCCTGCAATATTAAGCTACCAGTCCTGTCCATCCCTGAGCCATGTTTCTGTAATTACTGTGATAACCTAGTCCCATTTTCCTAACCATGCCCTGGGTTCATCTGCCTTCCCTGCTTTGTCCCTGACTGTTTCACTCACGTATTTTCTCAACTGTAGCAGTCTCAGATTGATCTCTTTCCTCACTATCGCTCTGGAAACCCCCCCACCCCCGCCCAACCTGATTAGTTTAAATCCTCCCGAGCAGCTCTAGCAAATCTCCCTGCATATATTAGTTCCCTTCCAATTCAGGTACAACCTGTCCTTTTACAGTTCACATCTACCCCAGCAGAAATTCCAATGATCCAAAACATGTGAATCCTTCTCCTCAGCCATGCATTCATCCAAATCATTCATCTGCTCTATCCTCCTATTCCTGCCCTCACTAGCTCGTAGCTCTGGGAGTAATCCAGATATTTTTACTCTCGAGGACCTCCTTTTTAAATTCCTGCCTAACTCTCTGTATTATAGAGTCATAGAGATGTACAGCATGGAAACAGACCCTTCGGTCCAACCCATCCATGCCGACCAGATATCCCAACCCAATCTAGCCCCACCTGCCAGCACCTGGCCCATATCCCTCCAAACCCTTCCTATTCATATACCCATTCAAATGCCTTTTAAATGTCGCAATTGTACCAGCCTCCACCACTTCCCCAGGCAGCTCATTCCATACATGTACCACCCTCCATGTGAAAAAGTTGCCACATAGGTCTCTTTTATATCTTTCCTCCCTCACCCTAAACCTATGCCCTCTAGTTCTGGACTTCCTGACCCCAGGGAAAAGACTTTGCTTATATACCCTATCCATGCCCCTCATAATTTTGCAAACCTCCATAAGGTCACCTTTCAGCCTCCGACGCTCCAGGGAAAACATCCCCAGCCTGTTCAGCCTCTCCCTATAGCTCAAACCCTCCAACCCTGGCAACATCCTTGTAGATATTTTCTGAACCCTTTCAAGTTTCACAACATCTTTCCGATATGAAGGAGACCTGAATTGCACGCAATATTCCAAAGTGTCCTAACCAATGTCCTGTACAGCCGCAACATGACCTCCCAACTCCTGTACTCAACATTCTGATCAATAAAGGAAAGCATACAAAATGCCTTCTTCAATATCCTACCTACTTGCAACTCCACTTTTAAGGAGCTATGAACCTGCACTACAAGGTCTCTTTGTTCAGCAACACACCCTAGGGCCTTACCATTAAATGTATAAGTCCTGCTAAGATTTGCTTTCCCAAAATGCAGCACTTCGCATTTATCTAAATTAAACTCCATCTGCCACTTCTCAGCCCCTTAACCTATCTGGTCCAGATCCTGTTGTAATCTGAGTAACCTTCTTCGCTGTCCACTACACCTCCAATTTTGGTGTCATCTGCAAACTTACTAACTGTACCATTTATGCTCGCATCCAAATCATTTATGTACATGACAAAAAGTAGAGGACCCAGCACCGATCCTTGTGGCACTCCACTGGTCACAGGCCTCCAGTCTGAAAAACAACCCTCTACCACCACCCTCTGTCTTCTACTTTTGATACAGTTCTGTATCCAAATGGCTGGTTCTCCCTGTATTCCGTGAGATTTAACCTTACTAATCAGTCTCTCATGAGGAACCTTGTAGAATGCCTTACTGAAGTCTATATAGATCACATTTACTGCTCTGCCCTCATCAATCCTCTTTGTTACTTCTTCAAAAAACTCAATCAAGTTTGTGAGACATGATTTCCCACGCACAATGCCATGTTGACTATCCCTAATTAGTCCTTGCCTTTCCAAATAAATGTACATGCTGTCCCTCAGGATTCCCTCCAACAACCTGCCCACCACCGAGGTCAGGCTCACTGGTCTATAGTTCCCTGGCTTGTCTTTACTGCCCTTCTTGAACAGTGGCACCACATTAGCTAACCTCCAGTCTTCCAGCACCTCACCTGTGACTTTCGATGATACAAATACCTCAGCAAGAGGCCCAGCAATCACTTCTCTAGCTTCCCACAGAGTTTTCGGGGACACCTGATCAGGTCCTGGAGATTTATCCACCTTTACCCGTTTCAAGACATCCAGCACCTCCTCCTCTGTAATATGGATATTTTGCAAGATGTCACTATCTATTTCCCTACAGTCTATATCTTCCATGTCCTTTTCCACAGTAAATACTGGTGCAAAATACTCATTGAGTATCTCCCCCATTTTCTGTGGCTCCACACAAAGGCCGCCTTGCTGATCTTTGAGGGGCCCTATTCTCTCCCTAGTTACCCTTTTGTCCTTAATATATTTGTAAAAGCTCTTTTGGATTCTCCTTAATTCTATTTGCCAAAGCTATCTCATGTCCCCTTTTTGCCCTCCTGATTTCCCTCTTAAACATACTCCTACTTCCTTTATACTCTCTAAGGATTCACTTGATCTATTCTGTCTATACCTGACATAGGCTTCCTTCTTTTTCTTAACCAAACCCTCAATTTCTTTAGTCATCCAGCATTCCCTATATCTACCAGCCTTTCCTTTCACCCTGACAGGAATGTACTTTCTCTGGATTCTCATTATCTCATTTCTGAAGGCTTCCCATTTTCCCTTTATCTGCGAACATTTGCCCACAATCAGCTTTTGAAAGTTCTTGTCTAATGCCATCAAACTTGGCCTTTCTCCAATTTAGAACTTCAACTTTTACATCTGGTCTAACCTTTTCCATCATTATTTTAAATCTAATAGAATTATGGTCGCTGGCCCCAAAGTGCTCCCCCCACTGACACCCCATTCTCCCTTCAGAATTTCATTACTTGTTTGACATTACTTGTTAAGCAATTTTGATTTATATTAATTTGAGTTTGTTAGTGTGAAATTGTAAAAATCTTGACCCTTATTTCTGATAATTATTTTGAAATTAATCTCTTTTTTAAGTTGTTAGTTTGTTAAGGGATCATAACACACAGTGCAAGATCAATTTCAAATTGTATTATAAATGCAATGTAATGTGCACCATCAAGATCAGTATAGTCTGCAATTGAATTTATGTGACCTAGCATGAGTAATCGTGATCAGAATACGGATGCATTAGGGTCCCATTTGAAACTTTAAAAGGGGCTTCCAATTAGCGCATTAAATACATTGAACAAGGAACATTGAATACTGAAATGAGAAAATCAACTGGTGAGAAATGTTAAAGATGTAAGGAAGATGCTAACGAAGGACTGTGTCTTTTAGTTCTGTGTTTTAAAAACTGTCTCCTGAAATGAGAACAAACTGTTCAAAAAATAATGATTCAAAGAGTGTCTGCAGTTTTGAAAGTAAGTAGCCTGATGTCCATGGCAGGCAGATACTGAACAACTGTTTGAACATTCATTAATGAAGTTCAGATAGTAGACAACCTGGGAGCTGAGGGTTTACACTGATTCAGCTCTTGTTGGCAACAAGAAATTGTTTGGTTCTCAGCATATGGAGCAATTTGGAGCTAGCAACAAGTTACTGAGACACAGAGAAAGAGAAATGCGTGAGTAGATCTTCTCCCAGCCTAGATTCTCCCTGTTTCTTGTTACTTTTGCTGTAGTATTTGCTGCAAGTGGTGACTTGTGAATTGATACATTGAAGGCATTGAATCATGAAGTCATACAGCACAGAAACAGACCCTTGTTCCAACACATCCCAATCTGACCTAGTCCCATTTGCCAGCATTCAGTCCACATCCCTCTCAACCCTTCCTATTCATGTACCCATAAAGATGCTGTTTATGAGTTGTAATTATAGCCACCTCCACTGCTTGCTCTGGCATCTTGTTTCTTATATGCAACATCTTTTGTATGAAAATGGTACCCTTCAGATCCTTTCTAAACTTTTTCCCTCTCACTTAAAATGATATCTCCTAGTTTTGGACATCCCTACCCTAGGAAAAAGACCTTGGCTATTCACCCTATCCATACCCCTCGTGATTTTATAAATCTCTATTAGGTCACTCCTCAATCCCTGTTGGTGGAGGGGGGAAAAATGCCTCAGACTATTCAGCCTGTTCCTATAGTTCAAACTCTCCAGTCCCAGCAACATCCTTATCAACCTTTTCTGTAGCCTCTCAAGTTTAACAACATCCTTCCTATAGAAGGGTGACTAGAATTGTGCACAGTATTCCAAAAATAGCCTCACCAATGTCCTACACAGCCATAATATGATATCTCAACTCCTATACTCAATGTTCTTACCAATGAAGGAAGTCTGACAAATGCCTTCTTCACCACCCTGTCTATCTGCAACTTCATTTTGAAGGAATTATGAACCTGTACCTTTGTGGTGGTCTCTTTGTTCAACAACAGTCACCAGGGTCCTACAGGTAATTGTATAAGTCCCACCCTGGTTTGCCTTACCAAAATACAATACTTCACAATTATCTAAATTAAACTCCACCCACCACACTTCGGTCCATTGGCCCTTCTGATCAAGGTCCCATTGTACTCTGAGATCATTATCCTCATTGTCCACCAGACCACCTATTTTGGTGTCATCTGCAAACTTACCAACCATATCTCCTATTTTTACATCCAAATCATTTATATAAATGATGCACAGCAGTGGATCCCTCACAGATCCTTGTGGCACACCACTGGTCACAGGCCTCTAGTCCAAAAAGCAAACCTTCAACATCATCCTCAGTATCCTACTTTCAAGGCAATTTTGTATTCAGTTTGGCTAGCTCCCCCAGATCCCATGTAATCTAACATTATTAACCAGTCCATCATGTGGAACCTTGTCAAACACCTTGCTGAAGTCCATATAGTCAACGTCTACTTTTCTGCCTTCACCTGTCACCTCTTCAAAAACGTGATACGTGATTCCAGGTCCACAGCAATGTGGTTGATTCTTATCTGTCATCTGGACAATTAAAAATGGACAATAAATGCAGGCCTAACCAGTGAAACCCATAAATGAATTTTTTAAAATCAGTTATTCTACACTTCTTACAAACCAGTGGAAGCATCCAGAGAGGGACATCTGAATGCCAAGGGATGTATCCAACTGAAGGATGAGCATCTCAACATCAAAAACGGGAAGCAAAGACCTTTGAACTGACTTTTCAGCTTTCCAACCTCTGCCAAAGTGTATTTTCTCTGTTTGTTTGTGTGTGTACATGCACGTAAAGGAGGAGTTTTAGTAAGTGGTCTTATATGCCAATAGTTTATATCTGTTTACTTGTTGTCTAATTACTTAGAATAAATAATAATTCATGTTCAATACAGTCACCTAGTCCATGATTTCTATCAACTTTGGTCTGAAAGTCAGGTACAGTGGAGTAATGTGTGCATTTTTTAAAAATGTAGAACTCTGGGAATTGTGGGGTACAGTTTATGACTGCCACAGTGGTCATAATAATGAAGATAAAATTCTTATATTCAAGGAGCCCTTAACTGAGGCAATGGATGGAAAATGAATCCTGGTTGACGATCTAAATAAGATTTAGGCTTGAGCTTTGAGTTCCAGAGTATGGAACTATCCATTACATATCCCAGCTCTTGGTATTTCCGAATAGATTTGGCAGCAATGCACAGCTAGAGCATTTCAAAGACTCCAACTTGTCGTTCCCTCAGTACAGTCATTTCTGAATATGACATCAGCTGTCACTAGAGGTGAGATGAATAATTGACATTGTATGGGGGAATGTGTGATGTCTAAAATGTGATGTTAGAGAGGCATCTATTCTTTGATCAGTGCAAAGTGCTGATAGCTGCAGCAGCTGCAGGAACTGAAATACAACACTAGGAAAACGTTGTGAATTGGAAAAGTTTGATAAAAGTGAAAATAATATCTGTCTGATTAGGGAATGTTAGAATACTGAGGAAAATATAAGCCACTTGTAAAACTAGTATATCTTTACCAGTGCCAACAAAAATTAGAGCAAGTGGACTTCTAAAACATTTTCTTTCTCAGTTTATTAACATGAAAAACTAATGGGGAAAATATTAACCCTTGTTGGGTCCATTACAATCATTTCAAAATTTTCAGCTAAGAAATAAAAATACCATCATACTATAAACTATTTTGATTCACATGATCTAAGAGGAGCTAATTTGTTTATGTCTTATAATTGGAGGCAGGGATTAAAGTTACTTAGAAACACATAAAATGCTTATATATACACTCAGTAAAATCACATTAAAACCCAAGGTTACAAAGTAACACACATTACAGGTAAAATCTTAAATTATGGAACGTAGAACCAACTTGCTTATCCCACAGATTGCTACCGGTTACTTTGTATATAGCCAAATAGTTATTTCAGTCCCCTTCTGACCCAAGAGTTAATTTGGATTATTTCATGCAGTCAGTCACATTGCTATATATACAAGTCATAATCCCAATATACTCACCAACATATCCTAGTGCCCCATACAACCCTTTCAACTATGTCTTTGTTATGGTCATTCAAAATACAAACTTTTACTGTTCGCCCATGAGCAAAAAACTGTGCATATGTTGGATACATGAGAAAAACAGAAAATATTGGAAATACATAGCTGGTCAGGCAGGATCAGCGGAGAGAAATAGAGATAAGGTTTTAGGTTAAGAACCTTTCATCAGAACTGAAAAATCTAAAAGTGCAACAGATTTTAAGCAAATGCAAAAGCAGCGACAAAGACACGAAAGAACAAAAGGGAAATCCAATCAGAGGGTAGACGACCAGAGAGATTGAGAAAAGAACAATGGGCTAACACCAAAGTGGGTAGCAATGATAAAAATAGCAAAATCAAGGATGGGTCTAGTAGAGGTGTAAGTGAGATTAACAGACCGTTACTAACAGCTATTGTCGAACAAAATAATGATAGTATGAGCTGAAATTGCTGAACCTCAGAGTTGCTTCCAGAAGTCTGTAAATTGCCTAACTGCAAGATTATCTTCTGTTCCTTAAGCTTACTTTACATTTCATTGATTAAAAAAGTTACATCTCATTGGAACTATGCAGGCAGCCAAGGGCAGAGAGGTCAGAGTAGGACTGAATTAAAATGACAGGTGATTGTAACGTTCTGGTAATGATTGTGAACTGAACAGAGACATTTTGCAGTGCAGTCCTCCAATCTGCATGTGATGGATTTTTAACCATTGTTCCTCTTCACTGTCTTAATCTTGTTTGAAAATGTTATCTTTCACTTTTCACTGGTGGTGTTAACCCACTTATTAACTTTCCAGATGGCATTTTTTTTGTTGCACATTTCCAGAATCTTTTATGTTTGTTAAAATATTTAAGAAGATAATTCAATAAGATAATTTTAAAGTCAGTTGAAGTTCATAAAAACCAACGAGACAAGGTAAGGGAATTAATGTCTTCCTTTGGGAGAGGTTTTGGGGTGGTGGTAGTGTTTGCCCAGGCAGGAGGGGATGGAAAACTGTCTTTTCATTCATGGTCAGCCTTCCCACTTCACTACTAAGTGAGGCACTAAATGGAGAATTAATGACAATAAAAGGGCTTCATCCCACACCATACAGATTGCTAGAAGAGCAAACTGTTTCAGCATCCGAAAATTGAAATAAAGAACAACAGGCGCCACAGAAACGGGCCTAGCACAGGAATAGTACTCTCTGGGAAAGGAATATCACCCAGGTGAATACCTGGTGACAACATGAACCCGCACTGGCATGATTTAAAAACTAGGTGTGCAGTGCATGTGCAGAGACTGGTAAGAATAACGAACTATAATACTTAACTTAGCAAACTCAACATATAAATGGTAACTCTCCTTCATTCTTTCATGGGATGTGCTTGTTACTGACAGTTTTTGCCCAAACCTCATTGCACTTTGTCAAAGGGCTGTTAAGAGTTAACTGCATTGCTATGTGTCAGGACTAACATGCAGGCTAGATCAGGTAAGGCTGACAGATTTCAGCTGACGAGTTTCACGGATGCCATTACTGAGACTAGCTTTCAATTCACCAAATCCAAATCCCTCCAGCTGTTATGGTGGGGTTTGAACCCATTCCACTAGTGCATTAGCCTGGGGCTCTGGATTATCAGTCCAGTGATATTACTGCAAAATTCACTGTCTCCTCCTATGGACTGGGAATGTCTGGGATAAACCGCAACATTGTAACAATGTGTCACGTGGCCCCTATCATGAAGGAAATGGCATGTTGCCCTTCACTGTAACAGAAGGTTGGTTCTTTTATAAAAAATATAAGGATATCTTTTAACTGGAGAAGTACAAAGCCATGATAAGGCTACAGTTTGGGGATTGTGTGCAATTTTGGTCCTGTAATCTAAGAAAAAATAAAGCAGGAATGTAATGAATGTCAGACTTATTCTTGGGATGACAGGATTGTTGCTTGAGAAGGGATTGGGTTGATTAGGCCTTTATTCACTGGAGTTTATAAGAATTAGAGGGAATCTCATCGAAACTTCTAAAATTCTAATAGGACTAGACAGACTGGATGCAGGACCTTCCCATGGATGGGTATGAACCCAGGAAGCATGGGAGGAATGGGGCTTGATCCTGAGAGGTGATAGAAGGGTTGTATGATAAGCAATGGATTGCAATTTCAGGGGGGGGCCAGGGCAGGCTGCCAATTTCATTTATTATTATTGTTATTATTAAGTTTCCCATGGGTGAGGGAACTCAGACAAGAGTGGAGCTAGGAGCCGTAAAAGGTGAATGGATGTCTGGAATCAGAGAGAGCCCAAAGGTTATGTTCAATGTAGCAAACTGGCGTAAATACTTCCATTGCCCTTGCCAGGATTTCCAAGGCTCCACATTCAAATTTGAAAGCAAACACAATGAAGTTGAGAGCTAGCTCATCTCGTTGAGGCAGAATGGTCCCCTGGCTTCCGCTTTCCACCTTTCCCCACCCCCACCCTCAGATTAAGCCAGAAAAGAGTGGATTGGAGGTGGTTTTGGGTCAGCATTCTGCTTTTTAACTCTTCATCTCCACACATACACCTCACAACCCAAATCCAATTTATTTAGTTAAAGTTTGTCCCTGTTGTGACTTTTTCAGATCACGAATATGAGATGTGCTGTCTCTGAGCACTTTCAAGTGAGGAAGCCATGACTTTGTGGGATTATTGCTAGAATATTAATCCAGAAGGCCAGGTTGTGTTCTGGGATCCAGGTTGAATCCCATTGAAGCAGATGGTGGAAGTTGAATTGAATAATGACAGTGTGACCATTGCTGATTATCAGGGGAAAAATCCATCTCTTTCACTGATGCCCTATACAAAAGGAAACTGCTGTCCTTACTTGGTGGGACCTACATGAGAATCAAAACCTCAGCCATGTGGTTAACTCTTAACTGCCCTTTGGGCAATTAATGATTGGCAATAAATGCTGACCTAGTCAGTGACACCCACATCTTGTGAATGAAAATTACAACAAAATTGGTAACCTGAACATTTTGTTTCAAAACAATCAAAAGCGATTATTTCTTAAATGTGAACTACAGTGATGTAGTATTTCCAAAGAAAGAAGTAATCTAAGATAACGTGGTGAATCAGATATAGAATAAAGAAATAATTATCATTATTAAATTTCTCTGTAAGACTATACATAAATGCATTTGAAGAATTAATCGTTTACCCAAGTATGAATTTCAAGATTTCTTTTGTTTGCGTATTAAGGATTAGGATTCACTCTCAAGGTAATAACACATAGCGTTATTTACCTAGTCTTGTGCTTTAATAAAAAATGTTGCCTGATTCTATAGTATGGTTGGGTCTTAAGCTTGTCACTATGTCTTGCATTATTCTGCAATGCAAGAGCAAGTGACTGTGTAGTTCATAGCTGCACACAGTTGTAGTTACTAGATGAGACTAATTAATATGAAGAGGATGAAAGTTTTGGGTATATTTGCAAGATAAAACAAGGGGGATAAAGGCATGGTAGATTGGATAGATGCCTAACTAATCCTCATTTGACTGTTGCCCTCATGTGTATATATACCTCTGAGGTGGCAACAGTGGCTTTTTTTAAATATTCATTCATGGAATGAGGGCATCACTGGCTGGATCAGCATTTATTGCCCATCCCTGACCATCCAGAAGGCATTTAAGAGTCAACCAGATTGCTGTGGGTCTGGGGTAACATGTAGGGCAGGCCATGTAAGGACAACAAATTCCTTTCCTAAAGGACATGAGTGAACCAGATGGGACTTTTCCAACTATGGAATTATGCTCATCTTTAGATTCATGAATTCAAATTACATTATCCACCATGGCAGGTTCGAATCCAGATGTTCAGAAAATCATCTAGCCCTTTGGATTAACATTCTGCCGATAATACCATAAGACCAACATTTTAGCAGATTAGGAACAAGTTGAAGTTTATATTGATGCATATTGATGCATTAAAAGGGACTTACCTCGGGAGTCAGACCTCCATTTGCCAAGAGGTGCGAGGGAGGAGCGAAGGACTTCTGGGAAGTCATATATTTGTGAGGTTGCATTACCTGAAACACTACTCGAGTAGTATCTCCCACCCATCCTCCTCCTCTAACCAAAAAAAAAGGTTATTTGCACCAGATTGGTAAGGTAACGAGTTTATTTTTTATTCCTTATTTTTCAACAGTTTTTTTGAGAAGTTAGAATCGTGGGAATGGAGGTGAGGGCAGTTGAATGTTCCTCCTGCAGAATGTGGGAGGTAAGGGTCACCACTAGTGTCCCTGCTGACTACATCTGCGGGAAATGCCCCCAACTCCAGCTCCTCGAAAACCATGTTAGGGAACTGGAGCTAGGGTTGGATGAACTTTGGATCATTCGGGAGGCAGAGAGGGTTATTGAGAGGAGTTACAGGGAGGTACTCACTCCTCAGGTACAAGAAAAAGGCAGATGGGTTACAGTCAGGGGACAGAAAGGGAACTGGCAGGCAGTGTAGGGATCTCCTGTGGCCATTCCCCTCAACAATAAGTATACCGTTTTGGATACTATTGGTTGGGACGACTTACCAGGGGAAAGCGGTGGGGTACAGGGCACTGAACCAGAGTCTGTCCCTGCTTCTCAGAAGGGAAGGGGGAAGAGGAGCAGAGCAGTAGTCACTAGGGACTCCATAGTTAGGGGGACAGATAGGATGTTCTGTGGGGATGAGAGAGACTCACGGTTGGTGTGTTGCCTCCCAGGTGGCAGGGTTCGTGATGTCTCTGATCGTGTTTCTGGGATCCTTAAGGGGGAGGGGGAGAAGCCTCAAGTCATGGTCCACATAGGCACCAACAACATAGGTAGGAAGAGAGATGGGGATTTAAGGCAGAAATTCAGGGAGCTAGGGTGGAATTCGCTAAGGCTATTAGGGTGCGTTTAAACTAATCCAACAGGGGGATGGGAACCAAAATTGTAGTTCGAATATAAAACAGGTTGAGAGTAGGGAGGTCCGAAATCAAGTTTCAGGGATGCAAGATGGCAGCAGCAAGCAAGAAGTTGGTTTGAAGTGTGTCTACTTCAATGCCAGGAGCATCCGGAATAAGGTGGGTGAACTTGCAGCATGGGTTGGTACCTGGGACTTCGATGTTGTGGCCATTTCGGAGATATGGATAGAGCAGGGACAGGAATGGTTGTTGCAGGTTCCAGGATTTAGATGTTTCAGTAAGAACAGAGAAAATGGTAAAAGAGGGGGAGGTGTGGCATTGTTGGTCAAGGACAGCATTACAGTTACAGAAAGGATGTTTGGGGACTCATCAGTTTGGGGACTGAGGTAGTATGGACTGAAGTTAGAAACAGGAAAGGAGAGGTCACCCTATTGGAAGCTCCAAATAGTTCCAGAGATGTAGAGGAAAGGATAGCAAAGATGATTCTCGACAGGAGTGAGAGAGACAGGGTAGTTGTCATGGGGGACTTCAAATTTCCAAATATTGACTGGGAACACAATATAGTACAAGTACTATATATGGGTCAGTTTTTGTCCAGTGTGTGCAGGAGGGCTTCCTGACACAGTATGTAGACAGGTCAACAGGGGGCGAAGCCACATTAGATTTGGTACTGGGTAATGAGCCCGGCCAGGTGTTAGACTTAGAAGTAGGTGAGCACTTTGGTGATAGCGATCACAATTCTGTTATGTTTACTTTAGTGATAGAAAGGGATAGGTGTATGCCACTGGGCAAGAGTTAAAGCTGGGGGAAAGGCAATTACAATGCGATTAGGCAAGATTTAGGAACCTTAGGATGGGGAAGGAAACTGCAGGGGATGGGCACATTAGAAATGTGGAACTTATTCAAGGAAAAACTCCTGAATGTCCTAGATAAGTATGTACCTGTCAGGCAGGGAGGAAGTTATAGAGTGCGGGAGCCGTGGTTTACGAAGGAAGTGGAATCTCTGGTCAAGAGGAAGAAGAAGGCTTATGTTAGGATGAGATATGAAGGTTCAGTTAGGGCACTTGAGGGTTACAAGGTAGCCAGGAAAGACCTAAAGAGAGAGCTCAGAAGAGCCAGGAGGAGACATGAGAAGTTGTTGGCGGATAGGATCAGGGTAAACCCTAAGGCTTCTATCAGTACTTAAGAAATAAAAGAATGACGAGAGTAAGATTAGGGCCAATCAAGAATAGTAGTGGGAAGTTGTGTGTGGAGTCAGAGAAGATAGGGGAAGCACTAAATGAATATTTTTTGACATTATTCACTCTAGAAAATGACAATGTTGTCGAGGAGATTACAGAGATACAGGCTACTAGACTAGATGGGATTGACGTTCACAAGTAAGAAGTATTAGAAATCCTGCAGTGTGTGAAAATAGATAAATTTCCTGGGCTGGATGGGATTTATCCTAGGATCCCTTGGGAAACCAGGGAGGAGATTGCCGAGCCTTTGGCATTGATCTTTAAATCGTCATTGTCTACAGGAATAGTGCCAGAAGACTGGAAAATAGCAAATGTGGTTCCCTTGTTCAAGAAGGGGAGTAGAGACAACCCTGGTAATTATAGATCAGTGAACTTTACTTCAGTTGTTGGTAAAGTGTTGGAAAAGATAATAAGAGATAGGATTTATAGTCATCTAGAAAAGAATAATTTGATTAGGGATAGTCAGCACGGTTTTGTGAAGGGTAGGTTGTGCCTCACAAACCTTATTGAGTTCTTTGAGAAGGTGCCCAAACAGGTAGATGAGAGTAAACTGATCGATGTGGTGCATATGGATTTCAGCAAGGCATTCGATAAGGTTCCCCACAGTAGGCTACTATACAAAATGTGGAGGAATGGGAGTGTGGGAGATATAGCAGTTTGGATCAGTAATTGGCTTGCTGAAAGAAGACAGAGGGTGGTGGTTGATGGGAAATGTTCATCCTGGAGTCCAGTTACTAGTGGTGTACCGCAAGGGTCAGTGTTGGGTCCACTGCATTTTTATAAACGACCTGGATGAGGGCGTAGAAGGGTGGGTTAGTAAATTTGCAGACGACACTAAGGTCGGTGGAGTTGTGAATAGTGACAAAGGATGTTGTAGGTTACAGCAAGACATAGATAAGCTGCAGAGCTGGGCTGAGAGGTGGCAAATGGAGTTTAATGTGGACAAGTGTGAGGTGATTCACTTTGGTCGGAGTAACCGGAATGCAAAGTACTGGACTAATTCTTGGTAATGTAGATGAGCAGAGAGATCTCGGTGTCCATGTACACAGATCCTTGAAAGTTGCCACCCAGTTGACAGGGTTGTTAAGAAGGCATACAGTGTTTTAGCTTTTATTAATAGAGGGATCGAGTTCCGGATCCATGAGGTTATGCTACAGCTGTACAAAACTCTGGTGTGGCCGCCCTTGGAGTATTTTGTATAGTTCTGGTCACCGCATTATAGAAGGATGAAGAAGCTTTGGAAAGGGTGCAGAGGAGATTTACTAGGATGTTGCCTGGTATGGAGGGAAGGTCTTACGAGGAAAGGTTGAGGGACTTGAGGCTGTTTTTGTTGGAGAGAGGTAGGTTGAGAGGTGACTTAATAGAGACATATAAGATAATCAGAGGGTTAGATAGGGTGGACAGGGAGAACCTTTTTCCAAGTATGGAGATGGCGAGTATGAGGGGGCATAGCTTTAAATTGAGTGGTGATAGATATGGGACAGATGTCAGAGGTAGTTTCTTTACTCAGAGAGTAGTAAGGGTATGGAATGCTTTGCCTGCAACGGTAGTAGATTCGCCAACTTTATGTACATTTAAGTCGTCATTGGACAAGCATATGGACATACATGGAATGGTGTAGGTTAGATGGTCTTCAGATTGGTATGACAGGTCAGCGCAACATCGAGGGCCGAAGGGTCTGTACTGCGCTGCAATGTTCTATGTTCTATGTATGTTCTATATGATAATTCAATTGAGTTTTAAGATTGTTTCTTGACATTCAATAAAGTATAAAAGTTATAGAAATTTAAACTGTGCTTTGATGTTTTACAATACTCAAGACTCAGGAATGTTTCCACTTTTGGCAAGCAGTCAATACCCAATTAATACTCTCACAGTTCTTTGGCACTTCAGTGATTGTAGTCTTTTCTTTTATCCAAAGTACCATAAGGATTGAATGGAACATCGTTCATGTTTCCCAAAAACATCTTGCTATTTGGGAGTAAGACAGAAAATCTTAAAATTTACAAAGTTTAGTTATAGGTTCCAATATAGCTACTAAACCAGATTCTTGGAAGAAAATTAAAGTTGAAGTGATAGAAGTTTAAAAAATCAGAGTTTGAGAAAGAGAAAAACCTTTCTTCAAGATGCTAGCAACGTAGAGGAATTTAGACAAACTTCGTTCCAGATACTAGATGGCACTGTGTCCATTTTTCAGGCACTAACTGGGAGACCAAAACGTTGATATAGCAGGCAATAACTATACACTTGTCACAAACTGAAGACGAATCTCATACCAGATTGGTATAAGTTAAAAAGAATTCTCCAGACAAAATATCTGCAGTAGGCTTTTGGACCTGCTGTGTTTTGTGACCCTGTTGGCAACACACACTTAGACAAATACTGGAGCTCATGTTTTTACATCTCTCCATGTGTGTACTCGACTTGTATATTAATGCTGCGGTCTGGAGTCACATGTAGGACAGACCAAGAAATGACAGCAGATTTCCTTCCTCAAAGGGCATTAGAGACTTAAGCCAACCAGATGGGTTTTTACAACAATCAGTATCATTGCCATTGGCTTTTAATTCCAGATTTTTTTAAAAAAAGGTAAATTCAAATTTCATCATCCTGCCATCTTGAAATTTGAACCATGTCTTCAGAACATTAGCCTGCAGTTCTGGATTGCTAGTCCAAAGACATTACCACTACACTATCTCCTCTGCAGATCCTAGACACATATATTTGAATGAGAATAACAACATAGTTCCTCACTTAGTTGGAACACCATAAAAACATTAGAGGAACTTCACTTATATTCCTTCCTTTTCCACATAAAGCATTGTCAGCTATTACTAACTTCCAAAATTATAACAGTGACACTTGTATACCATTGCAACAAGGGACTTTTGATAAAATGAGAAGTATGAAGTTAGACAGCAATTTTTAAGTTTATACAATGTGTGTATCAGATTATTATACAATCATGGAATCATACAGTATAGAAGAGGCGCTTCATCAAGTCTGCATCATCAAAACAAAATCTACTGTAAGTCTATATTAGTTCCACTATCCAAAACTTGACCCATAACCCTGAATGTTACGACATTTCAATTGTTCATCAAAGTACTTTTCACAGGTTGTGAGGTTTCTTGCATCAACCACCCTTCCATACAGTGTAATCTAGATCCTCACCACCACCTGGGTGAAAAGAACTCCTCAAATCCCCTCTGAGCCTCTTGCCTTTCACCTTAAAATGATGCCCCTTCTCAGTGATTCCTGAGCTAAGGATACAGTTGCTTTCAAATCATCCCGTCCATACCCCTCATAATTGTATATACCTCAATCAGGACCCCTCTCAGCCTTTTCTACTCAAAAGAAAACAACACAAACTTATCCAGCTTCTCATAGAAGCTAAGCTGCTCCATCTCAGGCAACATCTTGGTGAATCTCCTCTGCATCACCAGCCCTCGCTATAGTGCTGTGACCAGAACTGCACACACCACTCCAGCTGTGACCTAACCAAAGTCCTGTATAACTCCATCAAAACTTCCTTGCTCTTATACTCTCAGCCAGGACTGATACAGTCAAATAGGAGAAAGTGAGGACTGCAGATGCTTAAGCCCGAAATGTCGACTGTCTTGCTCCTCAGATGCTGCCTGACCTATTGTGCTTTTACCAGCTCGATACTTTACGACTTTATGCTTTCTAAATAACTCTATTAACCTATCCTGCTGCCTTTAGGATCTGTGGACAAGCACTCCAGGATCTTCTGTTTCTCTCAGATTCCTAATGTCCCAGCATTCATTGTCGAGAATGATTAGATTAGATTAGACTTACAGTGTGGAAACAGGCCCTTCGGCCCAACAAGTCCACACCGACCCGCCGAAGCGAAACCCACCCATACCCCTACATTACCCCTTACCTAACACTATGGGCAATTTAGCATGGCCAATTCACCTGACCCGCACATCTTTGGACTGTGGGAGGAAACCGGAGCACCCGGAGGAAACCCACGCAGACACGGGGAGAACGTGCAAACTCCACACAGTCAGTCGCCTGAGTCGGGAATTGAACCCGGGTCTTCAGGCGCTGTGAGGCAGCAGTGCTAACCACTGTGCCACCGTGCCGCCTTTTGTGGAGCTGGAAAAGCACAGCAGGTCAGGCAGCATCTGAGGAGCAGGAGAGTTAACATTTTGGGCAAAAGCCCTTCATCAGGAAACAGCCTTTTGCCCAAAACATCGACCATCCTGCTCCTCAGATGCTGCCTGACCTGCTCTGCTTTTCCAGCTCCATACTTTCGACTCTAATCTCCATCATCTGCATCCTCACTTTCTCCTAATTCATCGAGTACTCCCTTGTCTTGTTACTTCTTCCAAAGTGCTTCACCTCACACTTATTAGGGTTAAGTTCCATCTGTCACAGTTCTGCCCATCTGATCAATCCACCAATACCTTCCTGTAACCATGATTTGGAGATGCCGGATTCCTGTAACCAAATACTTTCATCATCACTATCCATGACGTATACAATCTTCATGTTAACCACAAATTTTCTTCTCTCCTTATCCCTTCCACATTTTCTTCTATATGTATGTAGTTCTGAGTAATAAATATGGCCTCCCACCTGATGTATTTGGGGGGGATACTAAAGGGCTTTATTAAGCATGATTAGCTGATATGTGTAAATCAATCTTGTGTGGAGTTGTACGATGGAAACTTGCAGCTCACCATTTTCATGGGGACATAGAATTTGTCGAAGTAAACCCTCATGAATCACTATTAATGATTCAACCAAGAACAGGAGGTTATGTTCTGAGCACTGAAGGAGAAACTCGGAGTTGAGTTGAACAATGAGACTGTTAAGCACTTTTGACATTCTTCTAAACAGCTGCTAAAGTAACTTCTGGAACGTACATTCAGTTGCAAATAACATTTGATATTTGGTTGCAATAAGAAAAACATGTTCTGAAGATAAAATTTGTAATTTGATTCATGGAACAAAAATAATTTTACCAGATGTCTCAAGAATAGTCAACAGGAACTGTAAGACAAAACCAGGCATTGTATTTGTGTGTTTTTTCAAGGGTTAAGAGGGTTAAACTGCATTAAAATTAAACTGAATAATTAGTTGGACTATTAGTTAATTTATCCACATTTTTTACAAATTAACATCTCCTGCTATTTGCCCACATTTTGCAACTTCATTGTTTGAGAAAATAAGTTGAGTTATGCTGTCACTGTTTCCTGATGTTATCTTGCAACAAATAACATGGCAGGGGACAGAGCAACATCCCATCACCCCAAAAATCTACCTAACCTCTTCAGAGTTTCAGTACCTCACTGTGAGTTTAGGAAAGAGCACGATCCCTATTTGGATCACCCTTGTTGGCAAACTGACCACTTATGACAACTAGAACGAAGCTCTATACTATAGCACCGGCATCCCATCCTCAGCTGTACCACTTCCATAGTAAAAATCATTAGTTAAACTTTGGAGTGATCTGATATAACAAAAATACATCACAATATTAATTTGTACTATTGTGATACTTTTAGTGCTCCACCCAACCCATCCTTTCTCATTTTATCCCATTTGATATAGAATTGTATAGAATATATGACTCAGAAATTGCACAACCAATTGAGGCAGCATGGTGGCTCAGTGGTTAGCACTGCTGCCTCACAGCGGCAGGGAGCTAGGTTCAATTTCCACCTTGGGTTTCTATCTGTGTGGAGTTTGCACTTTCTCCCCGTGTCTGCATGGGTTTCCTCTGAGTCTTCCTCTGGATTCCTCTCACAACCCAAAGATGTGCAGGTCAGGTAAATTGCGCATAGTGTTAAGTGCATTAGTCAGGGTAAATATAGAGTAGGGGAATGGTTCTGTGTGGATTTGCTGGGCCTGTTTCTGCACTGTAGGGAATCTGTGTTGACATTCATTTGTCAATTATTTGCCTGTTCTATAAGTTTATTAATGATCTCCTATAATTTGATGCAGTCTTTATTATTGACCATCTACCCTAATTTAACAGTTGGTCTTGGTTAAAGCTATAGCCTTACTTTTCAGTTCTTGCTTCACTATATATCTGGACAAAAGTGTCCATCCCCTCATTGTTTCTTTGTCTTCTAGTTCAATAGAAGTTTTTTTGTTGTCACAATTGAAAGCATCAAATATTGGGATTCCTATTAAATGGAGCAGTAACATTGAGTATGTAGAGATCTAAGTCAAAACTAATAAGGATAATATCATAGCAATTGGTAACAGTGAACATACAAAGAGAAGGAACAAGTGAGAAAAGAGTTGAAAGGGGTGAAAACAGGATGGAATAAGCACAAAATCATCAGAATGATTGAATTCCAGGCAATTATGGAGGAAATACAAGCTTTGTTTTTCAATTCTACATCACAAATTTTTCATAAAGAACTGAAATTTTTTAAACAGAGGACATTTGAAGTTTGTTTTAGGTACCCAATATATCATGATCATCTATACAGTGTTCTGAATGTTTAAACTGTTGAGGATGAGCATAAGTCATCCTTTACTTCATTGTTCACCAGTCACCTTATTAACTGCATCCAAAAGGATATTTATCATACTTTGCTTTGTTAAGGACTCTCCCTTTACTTACAAATGAGCAAAAACAAAATTGAAGGCAGAAAATGTTGAACATGTTTCATAACCTTCAAGAAAACTTGGAAATTTTAAAATATTTGTACAATTGCATTTTCAGATCCAATAAAAGATGTTGAAGTACTAAGTGGAACAGAAGCTAACTGTTATCCAATGTTTAATAGAAGAACCAAACTTTGGGAAAGGAAATTAACATTTGTTCCAATAAGTTTACTTTCGAGGTTAGTCTTGCAAATATTTCAGCTTCAGTCCAGAAAACATGTGATTATACTATTCTTTCACTGTCAACCATTTAAGATGCTGAAGGTGTTTGACAGACCTCAGCAGGGATGTGGTAACTAGGAGGGACAATTAGGAAATAATACTTGTATGGAAAAATACAGGGAGACACATGGAGGACTAAATAGTCAATAGTGAGTTAATAGGTGTTGTTGGAATAAGGAAGAAATAATGACGTCTAAATCAGGCTTAACACAACATGGGAGGTGGAAAAGCTATCAAGAGAAGGAAAGATAGATTAATGAAAGAAGACCGGCAACTAACTTAAGGATTCCCAAAGTTTGTTATAAGCACAAGAGTAGTCATGGGTTGTTACAGTCAGAGTAGTGATGACTAGAGAAACAAAAAAGGAGATTTACACAAAGAAGCAAGAGGCATAACTGAGGTGTTAAAAGAATGAATGCATTAATTAATTACTGATTTTATTGTCACGTGTATTTTACAGTGAGAGAAACAGTAAAACACAGTGAAAAGCTTTTCCACTGTTGCCATGACCCATCACCATTTTGAATAGTTTTAAGAATAAGATAAAGAACAGAAAGATATAGCTTAAACAGACTTCATCAGTACTGAGCCAACTCAGCATCAACAGCAGCTGTGCTGCCATCCCTCCTCCATTGCCGCCATCTATACTGGAACCAACCAACAGTGAAGTTGCCCCTCTTCAAAGAGACACTGAATGCAATTGGTACAACTCGGCTCTACCGCTGCCTCACACCGCCTGCACCAGACACATCGTCAGAGTCACATGTGTCACCACTGGACCCATCTCACCACTGTTGCTGTGATACTGTTCCACCACCACTTCGCCGCCAACACTGGACCCAACCAACGATGGAGTTGTTGATCATCAGGCACCATCTTTCACCCCCATCTCATGTGCTGCATTTGTCTTTGCCTAAGGGCCAGATGCTGCCCAGGCCCTGGTGGGAGAGAGGAAATTCAATCACCAGAACATGTCGTCTACAATGCTTTCAGACAGCATTTACATAGCAATAAGCTGCTTTCTGATGCCCCATTGGGTTCCACTTGAGCCACTCAGCTCCTGACCTCATCACAGGCCTGGTTCAAACATGGACAGAAGAGCTGAATTTCAGAGGGGAGATCAGATTGATAGTGCTTGATATCAAAGCCACATTTGATTGAGAGTGGCATTAAGGTGCCCTACAAAAACTACTGTCAACTAGTAGCTGGGGAAAAAAACATACCACTAATTGGAGTCATAACTAGCACAAAGGAGGATGGATGTGTTTGTTAAAGGTAAATGAAATCAACTCCAGACCAATTTTTCAGGAGTTCCTCAGGGCAGTGTCCTAGGCCCAAACATCTTACCTTGCTTGATCAATGAGCTTCCCGCCATCAGAAGGTGAGAAGTGGGGATGCTTGTTCATGATTGATGTTCATTACCATTCACAGCTCCTCAGATACTTAAGCAGTCCATTTTCAAATGTAACAAGATGTGGACAATATTAAGACTTGGGCTGACTCCAACCAGCTCAGGTGAAACTGAGGACTGCAGATGCTGGAGATTGGAGTCAAGATTAGAATGGTGCTGGAAATCATTCCTGATGGAGGGCTCCTGCCTGAAACATTGATTTTCCTGCTCCTCGGATGCTGCCTGAAATGCTATACTTTTACAGCACCACTCTAATCTTGACTCCAACTAGCTCAGGATGACTCTAACCAGTGGAATGTTTTCCCTGATACTCCTTGACTATAGTTTTACTCGAGCTCCTTGATTATATTTAGGGCAAAGGGCAACTGATGTTCATGCCATACCTTGAGATTGTAAGACACAGGTACAGAGGTAGGCCATTCAGTCTATCGAGGCTGCTCCACGATCCCACACAGATACAGGGAGAACGTGCAAACTCCACACAGTCAGTTGCCTGAGGCAGGAATTGAACCCGGGTCTCTGGCACTGTGAGGCAGCAGTGCTAACTACTGTGCCACTGTGCTGCCCACAAATAAAAGTGCTGAGAGAGCTGGTGCATAAATGATGGACTGAGCAGCCTCATTATCATTGTAACAGTTCTGTGACTATGTGATATGATCATTATTTTTAATTCTACGGGCAACAATGAGCTTATCATGTCTACGTAGATTCAACCTTTAGCTTTTGATGATGACATCGGTATTTCAGGAACATGATTTACATTTCTGTGCTTGTGAATGCAAATAGACTTCTCTCAAAAGCCTGTCTGTCCTCCACCAACAACACCAACCCTTCCTATATTTATATCTCATCTGTAATGTAGTAAAATGTTCTAAAATGTTTTATAAGAAGGCATTTGCTTCTGAGAAGGAAAGAAATTGGATCTGGTTGGTCTGTTAAAAAAATCGATGAAATTTAAATTAGAAAAGTTGTGAAAATTAACCAAATTCCAATAAAACTATTCAAAATTTTCCAGAGTGAGATGTATTCAGAATCTCAAAATACATAGGCTTTTGGTAAAGGAGAGAGGATTGCAGCATTAGAAAGATAAGTTTGCAATTCTATTTGAAGAGCGCTGACTGCAATGATCACATGGTCTAAAAAGTTGGCCTCATGTCCCTAATTCATAACCAAGCAAATTTGTCAAGACAGACATTGATCAAAACCTTACTTTTCTCCTGGTAACAGATTAATCGCTGCTTTTGGGAGGATCAAGTGTTCAAATACAAATAGAAATATTTCATTCATAAACAGCAATTAGCTCATAGCTTTCAAAATAAATATTTCCTTCTCTTTAGCTGAAAAGAATACAATACCCTCATTCACCACAAATTCAAAAATACTGGACCAAGTGCCAAAAATCACCAGTCCTGAGGTTCTCCTTGAAAATAAATTTGCACCTTCAGTGCCCATTTACAGTTTCAGGTTTCATGCACTTATTTATTTTCCTCCAAGCGGATTAGATCAAGCTTTGCAATTTCAAGCTGTTTCTTCCTAGGGATTTGCAGTCATTCCATGTTAATATCAGAGGATAACTCTGTAGTGGACGTTGCTGTTTAACCTGGTTTCCATTCCTCAAGAACAATATCCCATAGACACATAATGAAGAGAAAATATAAATTTAAAAGAGAAATCACCAGGATCTTCTTTGAAAAATAATCTAGAACTAGAATTAGGTTTTATTGTCACTTGTGCTCAAGTACAAGGATACAGCGAAGTTGTATAAAGTTGCCAATGTCCAGCGCCATCTCAGTTTCAAAGATACCAAGGTACAAAATCTTAGGTATAAAGTAGAAAATAAAGAAATAAAGTTGAAAGTTGAGCATTGCAGTCCTTTTTAAGTGCTTAGCCGTGGGCCTGGATCCAGGCTCTTCCACCCTGATGCTGAGACCAACACAAGTCCCCTCGCCAGGCCGCCACCTCAGAACCACGTCGTCATTCTTTGGCGCCATCTTGTCTCTGCCAATGATGTCATCGATATAAGACCATGCTGGGCTAAGCTCGGCAATGCAGCCGCTGCCGGAGCTGCCGAGTGCACTCCACTGATGATAAGTATAGTTAAAGTAAAACGATGACTAGAAAGGAAAAAAAAAGTAAAAGCATACAGAGCAGATGAGTCCACAATAGGCTTCACCGTGAACCTATGCTAGGCTTCAACTCAGGTCCATGCTGCACTTCACCTCAAGTCTGCACTGGCTCAGCTCATTGCCACCGATGCCAAATTGTAAGTAGAAGGGAAAAAGGAAGCAGGAAAAGAGAGAAAATATAGAAAAGAAACAGATGGAGCAGATGAGCTCCATCTCAGGAACCCTACTCCACCGCCATCTAGTCATTGAAGGGAAACATCTTATTAGAAGTAATGTTCCAAAGACTCAAACACAAGAAACAAATACAAATTAACACAACAACAAAAAAGGAGAAAGTGAGGACTGCAGATGCTGGAGACCAGAGTTGAAAAGTGTGATGCTGGAAAAGCGCAGCAGGCCAGGCAGCATCCGAGGAGCAGCAGAATCGACGTTTCAGGCATGAGCCCTTTTTCAGGAATGAGGCTGGTGTGCCAAGCAGGCTGAGATAAAAGGTAGGGGGGGGATGTGGAAATTTGGGGGAGGGGCGCTGGGAATACGATAGGTGGAAGGAGGTGAGGGTGCAATTGAAAGCACACAAGTGGTGCTCTGAAAGCTAGCGTGCTTCCAATTAAACGTGTTGGACTATAACCTGGTGTTGTGTGATTTTTAACAATCTATTTCATAACTTCCTTCACCTCTGTGGCCTTAGACAAAAGGGCTGGAAAATCTTGTTCAGTTTCTCCTGGTACAGGTTTATCCCTGCATTAATTCTGCTCTTGCTACACTCTGCTGTAAAAAAATACACTCTGTGCTCCTACCAGAGTGAGTAAATTTGATCATCTCTTGCAAATTCTGTCTGTTTCCTACACAGGCTTTTATCCTCCACACTTGACCATAGGACTGTAGTGGATCACTTTGACTGTCGCTTTCATTCATCAGCAGGAATAAGAAACGGAAAGCTACATTTACTCTCCCAGTCTTGTTTTTTGTTGTTGAAAAGTGTGTTGCTAGAATAGCGCAGCAGGTCAGGCAGCATCCGAGGAGCAGTAGAATCGATGTTTCGAACATAAGCTGTTCTTCAGGAATGAGGCTGGTGTGCCAGGCGGGCTGAGATAAAAGGTGTGGGGGGGGGGGTGGTGGAAATTTGGGGGAGGGGCACTGGGAATACAATAGGTGGAAGGAGGTGATGGTGAGGGTGATAGGCCAGAGAGGGGGTAGGGGCGGATAGGTCGGAAAGAAGATCGCAGGTCAAAACGGCGGTGCTAAATCCGGGGGTTGGGACTGAGATAAGGTGGGGGGATGGGAAATGAGGAAGCTGGAGAAATCTGCATTCATCCCGTGTGGTTGGAGGGTTCCTAGGCGGAAGATGAGGCACTCTTCCTCAAGGCGTCGTATGGCCAGGGTCTAGTGATGGAGGAGGCCAAGGACCTGCATGTCCTTGGCGAAGTGGGAGGGGGAGTTAAAGTGTTCAGCCACAGGGCGTTGGGTTGATTGGTGCGGGTGTCCCAGAGGTGTTCCCTGAAATGTTCCGCAAGTAGGTGGCCTGTCTCCCCAATGTAGAGGAGGCCACATCGGGTGCAGCGGATTCAGTAAATGATGTGTGTGGAGGTGCAGGTGAATTTGCGATGGATATGGCAGGATCCATTGGGGCCTTGGAGGCAGGTGAGGGGAGAGGTGTGGACGCAAGTTTTGCACTTCTTGCGGTTGCAGGGGAAGGTGCCGGGAGTGGAGGTTGGGTAGGTGGGGGGTATGGACCTGACGAGGGAGTCGCGGAGGGAGTGGTCTCTTCGGAACGCTGATAGGGGTGGGGAGGGAAATATATCCCTGGTAGTGGGGTCTGTTTGGAGATGGCGGAAATGATGAAGGATGATACGATGTATCCGGAGGGTGGTGGAGTGGAAGGTGAGGACCAGTGGGGCTCTGTCCTGGTGGCAATTGAAGGGGTGGGGCTCAAGGGCAGAGTTGCGGGAAGTGGAGGAGAGCATCGTTGACCACGTTGGAGGGGAAATTGTGGTCTTTGAACAAGGAGGTCATTTGGGATGTTCGGTAGTGGAATTGGACCTCGTAGGAGCAGATGTGGCAGAGGCGAAGGAATTGGGAATATGGGATGGCATTTTTACAGTGGGCAGGGTCAGAGGAGGTGTAATCTACGTAGCTGTGGGAGTCAGTCGGTTTGTAGTAAATGTCTGTGTTGAATCGGTCGCCCAAGATAGAAATGGAGAGGTATTTTCCAGCCCTTTTGTCTAAGGCCACAGAGGTGAAGGAGGTTATGAAATAGATTGTTAAAAATCACACGACACCAGGTTATAGTCCAACACATTTAATTGGAAGCACTAGCTTTTTGAGCACCACTCGTGTGCTTTCAATTGCACCTGTTGGACTATAACCTGGTATTGTGTGACTTTTAACTTTGTACACCCCAGTCCAACACTAGCATCTCTAAATCATGAAATAGAATGGTTGTGAAATAAGCTGAGTTTCAAAACCTTCATACAGCTGTGAGATTTTATGCCGGTCAGATGGCAAATCAAGTGGTCACCAGGCGCAGTTCGAAAGTAAAGGTTCTTAAGATGATTAAAGTAAGAATTGATCAGGATTTCAAGGGCCCATTCCAATTTTTTGAATTGTGTGTGGGGGACCGTGGAGCATTGAAGCCCTGGCATTTCCAGCACAGCAGTAGGGAGCTTGCAGCTCAGATCATTGCTGTATTCAGCAAACATTCAATAACTTCAAGGCAGTTTGTTCTGCAAGAATGCTGGGGGTGCATAACATTTTACATCTTGTCAGCATGTCAATATGATCAATTCACTCCACATAAGCACCAGCCAATATATTATTTAACTGCAGGAAGCCTGCAGAAAGCTATAGAACAGAGGAATTTAAGGGTCCTCATGCAAAATCTCATAAAGCTAGCATCCATATTCAGCAGGTAGTAGGGAAAGGAAACAGAATGTTGGAATTTATTTCACAAGGAATGGGCAGGTTTTGTTGAAACTATACAAGGCACTAGACAGACCACAGCTGGAATATTATGAATAGTTTTGGGCTCTAATCTAAGGTAGAATATACTGGCAATGCAGGCAATCTGGAGAAGCTTCGCTGGACCAAAACACCAGACTCTCATCTGAGGAGAAGTTGAGTAGATTGGGAAAATATGGAGTAATGAGAGGCAATCTTATTAAAACATATATGGATCTTAGGGAACTTGGCAGGGTAGATGTAGAAAGGTTATTTCTTCTTGCAAGAGAGTCTAGAGGCCTTAATGTCAAAATAAGGGGTTGCACATTTAAGACAGAGATGAGAAATTGTGTCTCCCAGTGGGCAGTGAATCTGTGGAATTCTTTACCACAGAGGACTTATATTCAAGGCTGAGATAGAGGAACTTTTAATCAGTAAGAGAATCAAGAGTTTGACCAAAAAGGCAGGAAGGTGGAGTTAAAGTTTATCAGATCAGCTACAATCGCATTGAATAGCAGACCTGATGGGCTAAAGGGCCTACTTCGGCTCACATGTCTTATGATCTTGTGCCCACATTTTTACTGCATTGTCATGATGAAGAAGCTCCAAGCTGCCCTCGCTTCCTTTGGTATATAAGGAGTATGACATTTAGATACAAGATCAACCCTGACCATATTGGCTGGAGGAGCCAGCACTCCTGCTTCTTTTTTTTGTAATTGGCTGAATCTTAATGTTTTTTGTTTGTTAAGTGTCAGTTCTGTCAGTTTTCATGGAGGGTCTCTCACCATGAAGCCTAGAAAGTTCTGTAGCTGCACCTGAACAAACTCATCTTATTAATTACCCATCCTTCTCCTAAAGCACCCCCTCATCTGATTCTTGCCTTATTCTGCACCCAGAACACCTCATCATTGCCAGGATATCCCAAAATATCCAGGCGTCCCATCTTTAAAAGCTCATTAGGTAAGCCCTGACAGTCCAGAGCTGCCCTTCACAGTTCCTGATACTTACCCTGGACATGGCAGACAATGGGGTAACTGGCACCCTGTTCCGCGGTTAGGAGAAAGTGAGGACTGCAGATGCTGGAGATCAAAGTTGAGAGTGTGGTGCTGGAAAAACACAGCAGATCAGGCAATATCTGAAGAGCAGGAGAATCGACATTTTGGGCATAAGTTCTTCATCAGGAATGCGGGGGAATGGTGGGGTGGGATGGGGGCTGAAGGAATAAATAGAAAGGTGGGGATAGCCGGGGGCGGAGAGGGGCGGAGATTGCTAGGAAGGGGATAGGTAGATACAGGTGGGGGATGATGGCGATAGGTCGGAGGGGAGGGTGGAGCAGATAGGTCCAACCACACGGCATCAATGCCAATGTCACCAGTTTCCACATCTCCACTTTCCCTACGTCATCCCAAATCCAACACTCCAACTCAGCACCGCCCTCTTGAACTGTACTCCCTGTCCATCTTCCTTCCTATCTATCTGCTCCACCCTCCCCTCCGACCTATCACCATCACTCCCCTACCTGAATCTTCCTATCGCCTTCCCAGCTACTTTCCCCTCCCCCCCCAAACCCTATCCCCACCATCCTATTTATCTCTCAACCCCCATGCCACCTTCCCCCCCCCCCCACATTCCTGATGAAGGGCATATGCCCAAAACATCAATTCTCCTGCTCCTTGGATGCTGCCTGAACCATTGTGCTTTTCCAGTGCCACCCTGTTCTGCAGGCATGGACAGTGAGGTGGTATAGATGCAGAATGTTCTCTTTTCCCAGGTTGGACAGTGGAACCACAGCAGCAGACCATACCAATCTGGTCCAAGGTTGTCACCTGAGTCTTTGTAATTTTAGCCGTTTAGACGACTATGCAGCAATGTAAGAAGAAGGTTAAGCTCTCCTCTCTGCTAACGTAAATACCAAAAGTTTCTCTTTGATACCTCATGCTCACTCTATCAAAGTAACTATTCTCACTAGGGCTCATGGTCTACCACTCTACTGTCTCCAACATCTTTTCTCATTCGCAGTCACCCACCATGAGTCTGGCACCACCAATCCAGTGTGCCCTCTGCATTGCCTACACAGCTTTCGGTACCTCCTCATTTACATCAACAGCGACAGCTGTGCCACCCACTTTCACCTCTGGTAATACCTGCCTATCCTTCATTCCAGGAAGAAAATAACCCACGATATGTCAGAAAGTGTCAAGACAGTTGCTAGGCTGCCCAACATTCATCCCTTACATAGAGAGGATCCTGATTGTTCAGAATGGTTGACTTAATATAGCAAAGCTCCTGGACTAATTTCTTAGACAGTCCATGACTTACTGTGCTGGTACCCAAAAAGGTGCCATGGGAATAAAGGCAAAGAAATGATAATAGTTGTAATCAAGGATTAAAGTATTAGTGCAATGTGATGCTAATGGCAGAATAATCCAATGGCAAAAAAAGATGAAAAGCAAGATTAAGAATGACATGATGTTGAGCTGTATAATGTTAAGTGAGAAGATGCAAAGCTGTTCCTCCATCTCGCATTGACCTTTGCTGGAACGTTGCAGTAGCCTAAATGTGAGCACAAGAATAAGGTGATGGATTCCGCTGGCGAGCAATGGAAGCTCAGGGTCATGCTTGCAGACTGATTGGAAGTGTTTCACCAAGTGGTCACCCAGTCTGTGTTTGACTGCATTTTGAGCATTGAACTTGGTACAAAAGCAAGGGGAATCATTCCGATCACACAATGACCTAACAAGGATCATCACCTTTTGAGAAATGCCAGAACTGGAGCATGGAGGTTTATAGACCCTGTGCTTATAAATTTGTAGTTCAAGTGCAGTGTAGGATCAAACAAAAGAATAGATTTATTGCCTACACAGAGCTACAATCCTTTTCTATTATCCCTTATTAACTGTGTGACCATTAATAGTACTATTGTTACTGAACCTTCTTTGTGCTATTTGTAGTGTGGAAGCTTAGCTCTGGCATAGTTTACATGAGAAAACTGTACCAACAAGGAATGCCTGTTATAAATGTGTAGATTAGGAATGTTCTATTTTATAAATAGTCTACGGTAAGTCAGAGATAAACTGGACTCATATCCATTTCACTATAATCCAAGCTGTTTAATCTTCTTCCAGTTATTCACTTAGCCGTCAGCCAGAAACAAGAATGCATTTCATTTCCTGATCAATGAATGAATTCACTGCAAAATAAAGAAAAAGGTTCAGGTATAGCAAAATTCTGCAACATCTAAAATTATTGGGTAACAAAATTTCTCCTCTAGATGAGACTTATGTTTGTACAGTTCCGGCAACACCATTGTCCTGGTATCTCCCAGTGACTATTACTCAACTATGAATTTTTGACAGCAAATGGCGACAGTTTGTTCAGCCATGTCTCATGCAAGTGATCAGATGAAGGAACATTTCAGCAGTCTGTGGAAGATGAGAATATTCAAGCCCAATCCTTGTTTTATCTGATCCACATCACTTTTCTCTATGACTCAGATTTTACAATCAGCATTGAAATGACACTGTTCATCGCTCACAACAAGGGAAGTTGCCGACAATGATGCAGCAATCTCTACAACATAGATTTCAGCTTTATCGATCTAATTTTATTCCGGCATCATTTCAAGCAACTCTCTGGCATTCAACAATAGTTGACCTCATTAATCAAGCTAACCAGCCAATCACATTGATGAATTTTCATTGTCAACAAACCAGAAAATTAAAATCACTGACTATCATTCAATTTAATAATTTTACAGCCTACAAAATAAAGATTAGATGTCCACATGGGACCGAGGTAGAAGCATATTCCATAAATATAAAACTAATTTTTCACAGCCAGAAAGGTTATACAACAATAATTATGATACTGCATCAATCCTTTGAACAATTTCTAGCATTCTTATAGTGGTGCTAATAGTTCTAAAAATGTCAAAACAACAGCACTTTTGAAAGGGAGAGGAACAGACAAAGGTAGCATATTGTCAGGCAGTGCAGGAGAGAGAAAGAAAAAACAAAATTCTCCCTGACACAGCAGTGAACTTGCATAGTTACTGCCTTTGCTGTTTGAATTCATGTATCGCTGGACATTGGAGTGCATCTGGGAAAATAAACAAACAGTGAAATTCACAACTAATCTTGGAGGAACCTGTTTGAGAGAGGTCACAGAACAGAAATAGATAAGCAAATAGTTTTAAGCGTGGCCTTATAGTAAGTCTGAATTAGTGAGTAGAGTGGGCTCTTTCTTGATTATATTTTATGTCTCTTGATTAAACTTAAAAATGTAAGCCATAAGTATTAAAGCTAACCTAGACCAGTGTTTTGTAGAGGAATAAGACAGTGCTATTTTCTGGATGTGTAGATTGGAAGAAGCAGAAATGGTCTTTAGTAGAGTGATATGCTCTTCTTGTTGGATGTGGGTGTTTAGGGAGAGTTTACGTGTTACTGAGGTTTATAACTGCAAACAAAATGCCATTGGTAGTGAATCTTGCCAGATTGAATGGATCGGTTGGAGAGGCAGTTAGAAGCAATGAGAAATTTACAAGAGCATGGGGGTGTGATAGATGGCAGTTACAGGAAGGGGGAAAATTTGCAGATACAGTCAACATAGATGGGTTAACTCCAGGAAAGGTAAGAGAGTGCAGGAGTCTTTTGGCTTATTTACAAATGAGAGGGACCGTATTGTTGAAGAGGAGAGTATGAAACGGATTGGTAAGCTAGAGGAGATACTTGTTAGGAAGGAAGATATGTTGGGCATTTTGAAAAACTTGAGGATAGACAAGTCCCTCGGGCCTGACGGGATATATCCTAGGAATATGTGAGAAGCAAGAGAGGAAATTGCAGAGCTGTTGGCAATGATCTTTTTGTCTTCACTGTCAATGGGGGTGGTACCAGGGGACTGGAGAGTGGCGAATGTTGTGCCCCTGTTCAAAAAAGGGAATAGGGATAACCCCGGGAATTACAGACCAGTTAGTCTTACTTTGGTGGTAGGCAAAGTAATGGAAAGGGTACTGAGGGATAGGATTTATGAGTATCTGGAAAGACACTGCTTGATTAGGGACAGCCAGCACAGATTTGTGAGGGGTACGTCTTGCCTTACAAGTCTTATTGAATTCTTTGACGAGGTGACCAAGCATATGGATGAGGGTAGAGCAGTGGATGTAGTGTACATAGATTTTAGTAAGGCATTGGATAAGGTTCCCCATGGTAGGCTTATGCGGAAAATCAGGAGGCATGGGATAGTGGGAAATTTGGCCAGTTGGATAGAGAACTGGCTAACCTTTCGAAGTCAGAGAGTGGTGGTAGATGATAAATATTCAGCTGGAGCCCAGTTACCAGTGGAGTTCCACAGGGATCAGTTCTGGGTCCTCTGCTGTTTTTAATTTTTATTAATGACTTGGAAGAGGGAGATGAAGGGTGGGTCAGTAAATTTACAGACGATACGAAGATTGGTAGAGTTGTGGATAGTGAGGAGGGCTGTTGTCGGCTGCAAAGGGACTTAGATATGATGCAGAGCTGGGCTGAGGAATGGCAGATGGAATTCAACCCTGTCAAGTGTGAGGTTGTCCATTTTGGAAGGACAAATAAGAATGCGGAATACAGGGTTAATGGTAGGGTTCTTAGTAAGGTGGAGGAGCAGAGGGATCTTGGGGTCTATGTTCATAGCTCTTGAAAGTTGCCACTCAGGTGGATGGAGCTTGTAAGAAGCCCTATGGTGTATTAGCGTTCATTAGTAGAGGGATTGAATTCAAGAGTCGTGAGGTGATGTTGCAGCTGTACAGGACCTTGGTAAGGCCACATTTGGAGTACTGTGTGCAGTTCTGGTCGCCTCACTTTAGGAAAGATGTGGAAGCTTAGGAGAGGGTGCAGAGGACATTTACCAGGATGTTGCCTGGAATGGAAAATAGGTCGTACGAGGATAGGCTGAGAGTGCTAGGCCTTTTCTCATTGGAACTGCGAAGGATGAGGGGTGACTTGATAGAGGTTTATAAGATGATCAGGGGAATAGATAGAGTAGACAGTCAGAAACTTTTTCCCCGGGTACAACAGAGTGTTACCAGGGGACATAAATTTAAGGTGAAGGGTGGACGGTATAGGGGGGATGTCAGGGGTAGGTTCTTTACCCAGAGAGTGGTGGGGGCATGGAATGCGTTGCCTGTGGGAGTGGTAGAGTCAGAATCATTGGTGACCTTTAAGCGGCAATTGGATAGGTACATGGATAGGTGCTTAAGCTAGGACAAATGTTCAGCACAACACCGTGGGCCGAAGGGCCTGTTCTGTGCTGCATTGCTCTATGTTCTATGTTCTATCCCCATTTCAAACAAGTATGCTGTTTTGAAAAATGTAGGGGGTGATGGATTCTCAGGGGAATGTACCATGAACAGCCAAGTTTCTGGTATTGAGACTGGCTCTAATGTAATAAAGGGTGCATCGGATTCCAAGAGGTGAATTGTGTTAGGGGACTCTATAGTGCGAGGCAAAGACATATGTTTCTGTGGCCTGCAGCAAAAATCAGAATGGTGTGTTGCCTCCCTGGTGCCAGGATCAAGGATGTCTCAGAGAGGGTGCAGAATGTTCTCAAGGGAGAGAGGGACCAGCAGGAGGTCATTGAACACATTGGAACCAATGACACAGGAAGGGAAAAGGATGAGATTCTGAAGGAAGAATACAGAGAGTTAGGCAGAAACTTTAAAAGGTGCTCCTTGAGAGTACTGATATCTGGATTACTCCCAGTGCTACGAGCTAGTGAGTGCAGGACGAGGAGGATAGAGCAGATGAATGCATGGCTGAGGAGCTGGTGTATGGGCGAAGGATTCACATTTTGGATCATTGGAATCTCTTCTGAGGTAGAAGTGACCTGTACAAGAAGGATGGATTGCATCTGAATTGCAGGGGAATTAATTATACTTGTAGGGAGATTTGCTCGAGCTGCTCAGGAAGATTTAAACTAGTAAGGTTGGGGTGGTGGGACCCAGGGAGATAGTGAGGAAAGAGGTAAATCTGAGAATGGTATAGTTGAGAAAAGAAGCAAGTCAAACAGTCAGGGCAGGCAGGGACAAAGCAGAGAACAAAGTAAGACTGATAAATTAAACTGCATTTATTTCAATGCAACAGGCCTAACAGGGAAGGCAGATGAACTCAGGGCATGGTTAGAAACATGGGGCTGGGATATAATTGCAATTACAGAAATGTGGCTCAGGGATGGACAGATCTGGCAGTTTAAGGTTCCAGGATACAAATGCTACAGGAAGGACAGAAAGGGAGGCAAGAGAAGAGATGATCACCTTATTGGGATTATATTGTAGACCCTCTAATACTCAGAGGGAAATTGTGAAATAGATTTGTAAGGAGATCTCAATTATCTGTAAGAATAATTGAGTGGTTATGGTAGGGGGTTTTAACTTTCCAAACATAGACTGGGACTGCCACAGTGTTAAGGGTTTAGATGGAGAGGAATTCAAGTGTATACAAGAAAATTTTCTGATTCAGTATGTGGATGTACCGACTACAGCAGGTGCAAAACGTGACTTACTCTTGGGAAATAAGGCAGGGCAGGTGACTGAGATGTCAGTGGGGGAGCACTTTGGGGCCAGTGACCATAATTCTATTAGTTGTAAAATAGTGATGGAAAAGGATAGACCAGATCTAAAAGTTGAAATTCTAAAGTGGAGGATGGCTAATTTTGATGGCATTAGGCAAGAACTTTCAAAAGCTCTTTGGAGGCAGATGTTTGCAGGTAATGGGACGGCTGGAAAATGGGAAGCCTTCAGAAATGAAATAACGAGAATCCAGAGAAATAATATTCCTGTTAGGGTGAAAGGGAAGGCTGGTAGGTGTAGGGAATGCTGGCTGACTAAAGAAATTGAGTGTTTGGTTAAGAAAAAGAAGGAAGAATATGTCAGGTATAGACAGGATAGATCGAGTAAATCCTTAGAAGAGTATAAAGGCAGTAGGAGTATACTTAAGAGGGAAACCAGGAGGGCAAAAAGGGGACATGAGATAGCTTTGGCAAATAGAGTTAAGGAGAATCCAAAGGGTTTTTACAAATACATTAAGGATAAAAGGGTAACTAGAGAGAGAATAGGGCCCCTCAAATATCAGCAAGGTGACCTTTGTGTGGAGGTGCAGGAGATGGGGAGATACTAAACGAGTATTGTGCATCAATATTTGCTGTGGAAAAGGACATGAAAGATATAGAGTGCAGGCAAATAGATGGTGACATCTTGCAAAATATCCATATTACAGAGGAGGAAGTGCTGGATGTCTTGAAACACACAAAAGTGGATAAATCCACAGGACCTGATCAGGCATACCCTAAACCTCTGTGGGAAGCTAGAAAAGTGATTGCTGGGCCTCTGACTGAGATATTTGTATCATCTATAGTCACAGGTGAAGCGTCAGAAGACTGGAGGTTGGCTAACGTAGTGCCATTGTTTAAGAAAGGTGGCAAGGACAAGCCATGGAACTGTAGACCAGTGAGCCTGACATTGGTGGCGGGCAGGTTGTTGGATGGAAACCTGAGGGTCCGAATTTACACATTTTGGAAAGGCAAGGATTGATTAGGGATGGTCAACATGGCTTTATGTGTGGGAAATCGTGTCTCACAGATTTGATTGAGTCTTTTGAAGAAATAAAAAAAGAGGATTGATGAGGTCAGAGCAGTGGACGTGATCTATATGGATTTCAGTAAGTCATTCGACAAGGTTCCCATGGGAGACTGGTTAGCAAGGTTAGAGCTCATAGAATACAGGGAGAACTAGCCATTTGGATACAGAACTGGCTCAAAGGTAGAAGACAGAGGGTGGTGGAGGAGGGTTGTTTTTCAGACTGGAGGCCTGTGGAGTGGAGTGGAGTGGAGTGCCACAAGGATCGGTGCTGGGTCCTCTACTTTTTGTCATTTATATAAATGATTTGGATTTGAGCATAAGAGGTACAGTTAGTAAGTTTGCAAATGACACCAAAATTGGAGGTGTAGTGGACAGCAAAGAGGGTTACCTCAGATTACAACGGGATCTGGACCAGATGGGCCAATGGGCTGAGAAGTGGCAAATGGAGTTTAACTCAGATAAATGTGAGATGCTGCATTTTGGGAAAGCAAATCTCAGCAGGACCTATACACATAACGGTAAGGTCCTAGAGAGTGTTGCTGAATAAAGAGACCTTGGAGTACAGGTTCATAGCTCCTTGAAAGTGGAGTCACAGGTAGATAGGATAGTGAAGAAGGCGTTTAGTATGCTTTCCTTTATTGGTCAGAGTATTGAGTACAGGAGTTGGGAGGTCATGTTGTGGCTGTAAAGGACATTGGTTAGGCCACTTTTGGGAAATTGTGGACACCTTCCTATCAGAAAGATGTTGTGAAACTTGAAGGATTCAGAAAAGATTTGCAAGGACATTGCCAGGGTTGGAGAATTTGAGCTACAGGGAGAGGCTGAATAGGCTGGGGCTGTTTTCCCTGCAGAGTTGGAAGTTGAGGGGTGACCTTATAGAGGTTTATAAAATCATGAGGGGCATGGATAGGATAAATAGACAAAGTTTATCTCCTGGGTTTGGGGAGACCAGAATTAGAGGGCACAGGTTTAGGGTGAGAGGGGAAAGATATAAAAGAGACCAAAGGGGCAACTTTTTCACTCGGAGGGTGTTACATGATGGAATGAGCTACCAGAGGAAGTGGTGGAGGCTAGTATGATTGCAACATTTAAAAGGCATCTGGATGGGTATTTAAATAGGAATAGTTTGGAGGGATATGGGTTGGGTGTTGGCAAGTGGAACTAGATTGAGTTGGGATATCTGGTCGGTATGGACAGGTTGGACCCAAGGCCCTGTTTCCATACTGTACATCCCTATGACTGTGACTCTATGACTTCTGGAGATGCGTATCAGTGAGGTTTTCAATAACACAGCTGTTGGAAGGTTTGCAGTAACTTCTGGATTTCTACAGTTAAACTATGTATGTCTACCTGCCAGAATACGCTGTATGTTTTGCATTGTAGTTGTGGAAAATGATGACAGCTTTAATGTTGTCAGGCCAATAAAATTCAGGTCATTGGCTTGTGACTAACAAGAGGAAGGTAGTTGACTGGATTGCATATAGATGGGCATCAGGTGAGACATGATTACGACGCCTCCACACATCAACAACTCACATCAATTTAATACCTTTAATGCGCTGAATCTTGCCAGGGTATTTAACATTGCTCAATTTCTAAGGCTATTTACACTGAGGATGAAAACGTAGGTGAAGTATTGGAGGATTACCAGCATTCATGAAATCTTTCTCTATTATGCAAAGTGGACACGAAGCTGGAAGAGACTTGGAAATATCTTAATTTTAGTTGTTCTAGAAGATTTTAGACCTCTAACCCTCATCATTCACTTCCCTTGGTCCCTTCCATCCATCCTCAATTGTTCCTCAGTGGATGAGGACATTCAATGGTGTTGCATGTCCTCATCCACTGTCCCATGGCCCCTCCTTGTCCCAGTCCTATTCAGTGTCATCGACACAGTGGTAGACCTCATGAGCCAAGTGGAAAGGAAAAGGTAAACTTCCAGAGTCAAATACGATATCTTTGTTGTACAGATTGTGAAAAACACTCCCATTCATGAAAGCAACAAGGATTTTGAAACTCATCAAATGCCAAGCCTTTCATTAAAAATAAACTTGGTTGATACCTTCAGAATTTTGACAGACTCGTAAAGGTATTAGTTGAATGGTGATCTCTGAGGTAGATGTAGCTTTTAAACTGTGAACTCATAATTCCTTGCTACTATCATGTTATTTTGAAGCTCAGCCAAGCATTCATAATGTATAGCTATTAGGGAAATGTCAACAAATAACTCCATTGAAATTGATTTAACAGATTTAATAGCTAGCCTGCCAATCAAAACAGTTTAGAAGAGTTTTTTTTTATACTATTCATTGTCATCTGCAATCCTCAAATGTGAGGGATGTAAAAACAAACGCTTCAGATTATACCAGCTAAAAAAGGCCATATTGACCATTAAAGAGAATTTACGCCACTGATTTATAACTCTGCAGTACTGCTTAAGGCATTTGAAACAGCTTAGACTTGGACTTAGATTTGAAACAGCTTGGACTTAGTTCTCCTGTCTATCTACAATGATCATGGCCCAATGCTTACATTTGGACACAATAATCAGTCTTAGCTAGTTAAAGTTCTATTATAATGCTTGTACTTCCATCTACATACTGCTGAGAAGCAAATCAAACTTTATATTTGAAGAGAAGCGAGCAAATTCTGTGAAGGATCAGTTCCTGAAGACATGCAACAACACGTTATTTCAAACACAGTATTGCCAAAGTCATGTTGTGTAATTGTGTAATTAACTTGTAGCATGAACTTATCGCATTTTATCTTCAATGGTACTAAAAGCTTCATGAGAATTAAGGTCCCCAGATGAAGTAATGGAGAACCTCCTGAGTTAGCAGAGAACAGTTCACCTGCAAATGCAACCTGGGTCTCCTTTTATTTGGAGAGGCTTTCTTTTTTTTTGCCATATTTGCGATGTTCCACCATATCTTGATGAGTAGAATATGACCTCTGTGGTATAAGGTAGTGCTTCTGAAAGAGTTAATGTTGAGAGCTGTATTGAGCTTCATCCAAACTAATGATGTCACATAGTCTTTAGTTGGATAAACAATTCATCTTGCACAAGTTCCCTATGGAGACAGATGTGACAGACCTGGCTCCTGGTAGTTGTAATTATGTCTAGCTAGTTCATGTTAATTATACCTAATGCTGTCATACAATAAACTATACTTCATATATAAGATAGTGCAGAGTCTTGTGGCATAGTGGTAATATCCCTACTTTTTATCCAAAAAGCTCAGCTCAAGTTTCACCTGCTTCAGAGGTGTGAAGTAACATGTCTGGAAAAGTTGGTTAAACATATCTATAAGGTCAGTTAAGACTTCATGTGAAGACTCTCTAGTGATCTGTCTTCTGCCACTGATAACTAGACAGGCCCTTAGATTCAGCCAAGAAAGAGGGTGGCTCAGTGGTTAGCACTGCTGCCTCACAGCACCAGGGTTTGATTCCTGCTTTGGGTGACTGTGTGAAGTTTGCACATTCTCCCTGTGTCTGTGTTGGTTTCCTCTGGGTGCTCTGGTTTCCTCCCACAATCCAAAGATGTGCAGGTCAGGTGAATTGACCATAGTGTTAGGTGCATTAGTCAGGGGTAAACGTAGGGGGTGGGTTATTCTTCAGAGGGTTGGCATGGACTCGTTTGGCTAAATTGCCTGTTACCACGCAACAGGATATTTAATCATTGGTGGCAGCAATCTACCATAAGCCAGTGGTGGGCAACTAGAGTTGAATGGGGAAGAGGATTTTTGCAGCAGTCCCCAAATCAATGACTACCATTGTGACTAAAACCCTGGTTCTGTGTGTTTTCACTGATCACTTGCCAAAGTTGTGACAGTTTAGCAAGAGAACACTGAAGGAAATTCCAGGCATAGATGTCTGAATGAGGCATTGTTTATTGCGACCTATTTTGGCCAAGGAGTATGTCTAGCTGTATATATACAATGTAATGAAACTTAAAATATTTGCATATAGCTGCTATTGATGCCAATCCCAAGGTCTCTTCTTCAAAGCAATGCATTGATGAATTGTGCCCTTTATTAGTGACATGAGCAGGTACAACAAGAGGTGACAATTCATTTAGCATACTTCTAACAGACAAACAGGTGGCTTTAAAACAATGCTGGTGCTTGGTCTTTGAAGAGACCATTCAGCAAGATGTTTAACATAGTAAGTACGTTAGTATTTAGCTTTGTCACAGAATCATAGAATTGGTGCAGTATAGAAAAAGGCCACTCAGCCCACCATGCCTTTAGCTATAATACCTTCAGTTATTCTCTCACCTTATCCCTATGTCCCTGCATACCATTTCTATCCAAATAATCATTTAATGCCCTCTGGAATGGCTTATTGACCTGCCTCCACCACATTTTCAGGTGGTGCATTCCATACTCCAGTTACTTGAGGGGTGGTAGGTATAGGACAGATATTAGGGGTAGATTCTTTACTCAGCAAGTCGTGAGTTCATGGAATGCCCTGTCAGTAGTAGTGTTGGACTCTCCCTCTTTATGGGCATTTAAACAGGCATTGGACAGGCATATGGAGGATAGTGGGCTAGTGTAGGTTAGGTGGGCTTGGATCGGCGCAACATCGAGGGCCAAAGGGCCTGTACTGCACTGTATTTTTCTAGGTTCTATGTTCTATGTACTTGCTGTGTGAGAAAATTCTTGCTTGTACATCAGCTTAAATTTTTGCTCATTTCTTATTTCCTATCTTATGAGCAGGACCGGCTTCATCCTAGGTGAAAGTGAGGACTGCAGTTGCTGGAGATCAGAGTCAAGATTAGAGTTGTGCTGGAAAAGCACAGCAGGTCAGGCAGCATCCGAGAAGCAGGGAAATCGACAGGCAAATGTCCTCCATCAGGAATGAAGGCAGGAAGCCTCCGGAGTGGAGAGATGGATGGGAAGGGGGGGTGGGGCTGGGGAGAAGATAGCTAAGAGTGTAGTAGGTGGATGGAGGTGGGATGAAGGTGATAGGTCGGAGTGGAGGGTGGAGCAGATAGGTGAGAAGGAAGATTGGCAGGTAGGACAGGTCATGAGGATGGTGTTGAGCTGGAAGGTTGGAACTGGGGTAAGGTGGGGGGAGGGGAAATGAGGAAACTGGTGAAGTCCACATTGATGCCCTGGGGTTGAAGTGTTTTCAGGTGGAAGATGAGGCATTTTTCCTCCAGGCGTCGGGCGGTGAGGGAGTGGCGGTGGAGGAAGCCCAGGACCTGAATGCCCTCAGCCGAGTTGTGTGGGGGAATTGAAATGTTCAGCCATGGGGTGGTGGGGTTGAATGATGCAGGTGTCCCAGAGATGTTCCCTAAAGCGTCTAGTCTCCAGTAAAGGAGACCGCATCGGGACCGATGAATGCAATAAATGACATTGGTGGATGTGCAGGTGAAATTTGATGGATGTGGAAGGCTCCTTTAGGGCCTTGGATGGAGGTGAGGGAGGAGGTGTAGGTGCAGGTTTTGCAATTCCTGCAGTGGCAGGGGAAGGTGCCAGGATGGGAGGGTGGGTTGTTGGGGAGGGCGTGGACCTGACCAGGTAGTCACGGAGGGAACGGTCTTTGCAGAAAGCAGGAAGGGAAATATGTCCCTAGGGTTGGGTCCATTTGTAGGTGGTGGAAATGTTGGCGGATGATGTGGTTTATGAGGAGGTTGGTATGGTGGAAGGTGAGGACCTTGTTGCGGTTGAAGAGGTGGGGTTTTGAGGACAGAGGTGTGGGATGTGGATGAGATGCATTGGAGGGCATATTCAACCACGTGGAAAGGGAATTACAGCTTCACCCTGTCGACTCTGTGAAACCTACTCGTGATTTTATAATACAACAAAAGAGAGTGAATTAACAAACTGCCTTATCTGCTCCAAATGGCCTGTTTAAAGCCTAAATTGCAATGATGATAAGAAATGAGTTGCTATTACCATTGAACTATCTGTTGTTTTACACTAAGTTTTTCCTAATGGACATTCTTCAGACATTTCTACTCAAAATCTGCCCGGGAGCCAAATATCTCAATACACAGACATTAGATCAATCACTGCCTTTGCACTCTGCATGTGCTTCATTATCTGCAATAAACTGGCCTCCATTCCAAACAACTCCAAGCATTTTTTTCCTCCATTGGAATCGAAATAGCCTTGAAGGGTAAGCCTCTTCCGGCATCAGGAGCCCATGTGTTCTGTGATTGACATACGTTCCCATTGTTAGTCCTCCTAGCAAAGAGACCCCTATGTCAATAGCAGTCCATCTGTCCAATATGCCGCCAGACACATACTTTCAGCACTAACTGTGCAAGAGACAACTGTGACTGACTATAGCCCTACCCAGAAAGAGAGCAACCAAATCTCACTGCCTGTTGTGTAACTCGACAAGTAAAGTGGGCAACCCCTTGGTCAGGCTGATTCATTTCAGTCACATTTAAGGATTCCAGTTGAAATGCAATATATTCACCTTTTCAGAATGTATCAGGTCATGGGCAGTCTTTCAGCATTGCAGCCAGATGCCAGGGACAATCCCACGGCTGATGTCTCCATCCAGGTTTACTTGTTTGCCCAGCTGATCTACTCCCCCCAGCATGAGAGATTATAATGCATCTGTTTATGTTTATTCACTGTGTGCATTCTTATTCCCTAATGACAAATTTTAAAATTGACTGTACAGTCTCAAAAAAATCACATCATCTGTGTTAGGTGTTCACTGGAGAAATGCACTTAGAATTACTGCATGAATTGTGATGAATTGACCCTGCGACAGAACCTAGGGATTTGGGCTTCAGTTCTTTGCCTCTTTGCACATCGCAGGTTTCTGATTGAGTTCTGTGACATGAATGGGAAATCTTGAGGGAGGGTTAGACAGTAAAAGGCCAGAACAACCGTATAAAAGTAAACGTATTCTGAGTGGAGTAGTGTGATGAGAGAAATCCCAAATGACTATTTGTTGAGATCAGTATTCAATAATTTTTAAAAAAATATAAATGTGCTGAAGGAAGGTCATAACATCTAAATAATTACTGATTAAACTGAAATAGAAATTTTATTTACAACTGTAGAAATGAGGAACCAATACAGGAAAATATATATTGTTTGGAGGAAGAGCAGACAATTGACAAAAGCACCCACAAGTGCCTTTGGGTTTCACACGGTTATATCCTGATGTTAGATGTTACCTCAATACGTATTTGTTTCAACAGAGTGTTTAATTAGGCACGACTAAAATAATCATTTTCCCAATTGATTCATGAGATAGAGGCTGAACTGGTTTGGGCAGCATTTATTTTCCATCCAGAAATTCCCTAGAGAAGATGGTGGTGAGCTGCATTTTTGAACCTGCTGCAGTCTTTGTGGTACATACACACCCACAGTGCTGTTAGGAAGAGATAACAAGAATATTGACCCAGCAAAAGTGAAGCAGTGACAATATAGTTCCAAGTCAGGATAGTGTGTACCCTGAAGAGAAACTTGCAGATGGGTACATGTATTGCGAGTATCTGTTGCCGTTGTTCTTTAAGTTGGTGGATGTCACGACTTTGGAAGGGGCTATCAGATCAGGTAAATGACTACAGTGCATCTTACAGATGGTACACACTGCTGCCACTGTACACCAGTGGTAAAAGGATTGGAGATATTGGATGTATGCTAATCATGTGAGATGCTTTGCCCTGGATGCTGTCAAGTTTTTTGAGTGCTATTGACCACTACATCCATTCAGGAAGCAGAGAATATCCTACCATGTTGCCTACTTGTGATTTGAGGTTTATGAAATCATGAGGGGCAAGGATAGGGTAAATAGACAGGGTCTTTTCCCTGGGCTGGGGGAGTTTAGAACCCGAGGGCATAGAAGGGAAAGTGTGAGAGGGAAATGATTTAAAAGGGACCTAAGAGGTAACGTTTTCACACAGAGGATTGTGTGAATACGAATGAGCTTCCAAGGGAGGTGGCGGAGGCTGGGACAATTGCACCATTTAAAAGGCATCTGGATGGGTATATGAATAGGAAGGGTTTGGAGGGATATGGGCCACTGGTGGAAAAATGGGACTAGATTAATTTAGGACATCTGGTCAACATGGACGGGTTGGACCGAAGGGTCTGTTTCCAAGCTGTAAATCTCTATGACTCTATGACAGGCTTTGAGAAATCAAGCGAATTAGTCATTGCCTAATTGCAAACCTCTGACTTGCTCTTGTAGTCACAATATTTATATGGCTGGTCCAGATCAACTCTTTGACAATGGTTAACCTAAAATCTTAAGAGTGAAGGCTTTAGTGAAGACGATGCCAATGAATGTTATGGGGAGTGGTTGAGTTCTCTCTTGTTGGAGATAGTCACTGTCTCAGATTTTCATGTGTGAATGATATTTGCAAGTCATCAGCCCAAACCTGAATGTTGCCCAGGTCTTGACGCATTTGTCTGAGGATTAACAATTAATGCTGATTAATGTGCAATCATTAGTGAATATCCACACTACTGATATGAAGTAGGATAGGTCATTGATGAAACAGCTGAAGGTGGTTAGATACACTACCCTATGGAATCATAAATAGATGTCCTCTATTAACTACAACTATCTTTCTTTGTGCTAGGTATGACTGCAAACAGTGGAGAGTTTTCCCTCGTATTTGCCATTGACTCCAGCTTTGCTAGGGTTTCTTGAAACCACAGTTGGCCAAGTTGGACCTTAATGTTAATGGCAGTCACAGTTACTTCCCTTTTTGATTTCAGCTCTTTGTCTATGTTTGAACCCAGGCTGTACTGATGTTAGAAGCTAAATGGTCCTGGTGGAACATAAACTGAGTATCAATAAGCAGCATATTGTTGAATGGTATCTCTTTAAAATGCTAATTAATGATGTAACATAGGTACAGTAAGCCAAGATGGAATCTTATCGGAGTTTGAGTGATGGAGGATATGGGAGAATTGGACGAGACACTTGATAAGCTTTATCTCAAAATCGAATTCATCTCACTCCACATTTTATGCCTTTAACAAGCAATGTGGCAAGATTCTTGCTAGGGAGTAGCAGAAGCAATTTGGCTCAACTTGGCTTGAATCTTCATTCCTGATGAATGGCTGTTGCCCAAAATGTCGATTTTCCTGCACTTTGGGTGTGCCTGACCTGCTGTGCTTTTCTAGCACCACTCTAATCTTGACTTGAATCCTCAATGGTCAGATGGAGACAGGCAGCATTGAGGTGCAGCACCTGTGCACCTCTGGAGCTTCCTGAGTGTAGACGTCTGAGGGGGCTTCGAGTCGTTCATTCTCCAGTTGGGTGTTTGTGAGGATGGGTGTTTGTGTTAAGTATCTCTCTATTTGAAGGGCTCCCTCTGCCCTGTTGTGAGTTCTCTTCTCTTGTAAGGAGAGAAAAGGGACCAATGAATGGTATTGAAGTAGGTGACACTGCTATTAGCGCTGGTGCATGTGGGGGAAGGCTGGTGAGATGTCCCAAAGGACTGAGGAGGCAGCATACAGGGCATGCAGGGTCAGTGGCATGGGAAATTGAAGGAGAGATGAGAGAGATGAAGAGAGGGAAGATGCTGCAAATAATAGTGAGAGAGGCAGAGATAAACTGTGAAGTAGCATTAACATTGGTGAAGTGAGAAAAGCCATTCACCTTCTTTCTGCATCAGTATCATTTGCCCACAATGTGTGTAGGTGGCATTGACTCGAGGGGTGACCTCACGAGAGGTTGGCAACATCTGTGGGCACACCTCCACCATCGGTCCTCCAGGAAGAGGATGCCTCTTTTCTGGACCACCCTCTCCATCAGGATATCCAGGTCCCTCAGAGAAAAGCAGTGCCATTTTCCTTCTCTCGGGACATGTCCAGATTCTGGCTGCCAATGAGTTTGAAACTGAAAATGTGTTGCTGGAAAAGCGCAGCAGGTCAGGCAACATCCAAAGAGCAGGAGAATTGACGTTTCGGGCATGAGCCCTACTTCAGAAATGAGGAAAGTGTGCCAAGCAGGCTAAGGTAAAAGGTAGGGAGGAGGGACTAGGGGGAGGGGCATTAGGAATGTGATAGGTGGAAGGAGACTAAGGTGAGGGTGATAGGCTGGAGTGGGGGTGGGGGTAGAGAAGTCAGGAAGAAGATTGCAGGTTAGGAGGGCGGTGCTGAGTTCAAGGGTTGGGACTGAGACAAGGTGGGGGGAGGGGAAATGAGGAAACTGGAGAAATCTGAGTTCATCCCTAGTGGTTGGAGGATTCCTAGGCAGAAGATGAGGTGCTCTTCCTCCAGCCGTCGTGTTGCAATGGTCTGGCAATGAAGGAGTCCAAGGACCTGCATGACCTTGGTGGAGTGAGAGGGGGAGTTGAAGTGTTGAGCCACGGAGTGGTTGGGTTGGTTGGTCCGGGTGTCCCAGAGGTGTTCACTGAAACATTCCGCGAGTAGGCGGCCTGTCTCCCCAATATAGAGGAGGCCACATTGGGTGCAACGGATGCAGTAAATGATGTGTGTCGAGGTGCAGGTGAATTTGTGGTGGATATGGAAGGATCCCTTGGGGCCTTGGAGGGAAGTAAGGGGGGATGGTGTGGGCGCAAGTTTTGCATTTCATGTGGTTGCAGGGGAAGGTGCCGGGAGTGGAGGTTGGGTTGGTGGGGGGTGTGGACCCGACAAGGGAGTCACGGAGGGAGTGGTCTTTTCGGAATGCTGATAGGGGAGGGGAGGGAAATATATCCCTGGTGGTGGGGTCCATTTGGAGGTGGCGGAAATGACAACGGATGAAACGATGTATATGGAGGTTGGTGGGGTGGTAGGTGAGGACCAGTGGGGTTCTGTCCTGGTGGCGATGGGAGGGGCGGGGCTCAAGGGCGGACGAGTGGGAAGTAGCGGAGATGCAGTGGAGAGCTTCGTTGATCACGTCCTGGGGGAAATTGTGGTCTTTGAAGAAGGAGGCCATCTGGGTTGTTCGGTATTGGAACTGGTCCTCTTGGGAGCAGATGTGGCGGAGATGAAGGAATTGGGAACATAGGATGGCATTTTTACAGGGGGCAGTGTGGGAGGAGGTGTAGTCCAGGTAGCTGTGGGAGTCGGTCGGTTTATAGTAAATGTCTGTGAAAAATGTCCATGTCCACAGCCACTTATGCCCCCAGTGACATCACTCATCTGCACAACGACAACACTGCATGCGTCTCCGTCCCCACTCCAATATCCGTCCGCACACCTAACCCCGCCTCCATGCCGATCTCCATCTGCATGCCTAACTCCGCCCCCAAGCTGACCTCCGTCCGCACGCCTAACCCCGACCCCACGACGATCTCCGTCCCTGCCCCGATTCCCGCCCCATGCCTAATCCCGCCCCCCACTCCCAGCTCCAGCCCCACACCAGGTCCTAGCTCCCAGCCCTGCCGTGTTTGCACCATTCCTTCAGAACTACCCCTCTCTGAGGATGAAAGATCAGTCCTCGGCAGAGGCCTCACCTTCATTCCCCTACGCTCTCAGATTAACGAGTTCAACACGTGGCGAGACATCGAACAATTCTTCCACCGCCTTCGCCTCCGCGCATACTTCTTCAACCAGGATTCTTGTCCACCCTCTTATGACCACTTCGCCCACCTCCAACATACCCCACCCACCTGGACACCCCGTGCTGGCCTCTTATCTGCCCTTGATCTCTTCATAGCCAACTGCCGCCGCAACATTAACCGCCTCAACCTCTCACCCCTCTCACCCACTCCAACCTCTCATGCTCGGGACATGCATCCCTCCACTCCCTCCGTTCCAAACCCAACCTCACTATCAAACCGGCAGACAAGGGAGGGCGGTAGTAGTTTGGCACACCGACCTTTACACTGCTGAGGCTAAAAGCCAGCTCACGGACACCTCCTCCTTCTGCCCCGTTGACCATGACCCCACCTCCTACCACCGAACCATCATCTCCCAGACCATCCATAATCTCATCACCTCAGGGGATCTCCCCTCCACCGCCTCCAACCTCATAGTCCCACAACCCCGCACCACCCGTTTCTACCTCCTGCCCAAAATCCACAAACCTGACTGCACCGGCCGACCCATTGTCTCAGCCTGCTCCTGCCCCACCGAACTCACCTCTGCATACCTCAACACGGTCCTGTCCCCCTTAGTCCAAGAACTCCCCACCTGCGTTTGGGACACCACCCACGCCCTCTACCGTCTCAGACTCTTCCCTCCCCTTCCTAGACTTCTCCATTTCTATCTCGGGTGACCGAATCAACACGGACATTTAATATAAACCGACCGACTCCCACAGCTACCTAGACTACACCTGTTCCCACCCTGCCCCCTGTAAAAATGCCATCCCATAGTCCCAATTCCTTCGTCTCCGCCGCATCTGCTCCCAGGAGGACCAGTTCCAATACCGAACAACCCAGATGGCCTCCTTCTTCAAAGACCACACGTTCCCCCACACGATGCTCTCCAGCGCATCTCTCCACTTCCCGCTCCTCTGCCCTTGAGCCCCGCCCCTCGAATCGCCACCAGGCCAGAACCCCACAGGTCCTCACCTACCACCCCACCAACCTCCATATACATCATATCATATGTTGTCATTTCCGCCATCTCCAAACGGACCCCACCACCAGAGATATATTTCCCTTCCCTCCCCTCCCCTATCAGCGTTCTAAAAAGGCCACTCCCTCCGTGACTCCCTCGTCAAATCCACACCCCTCACCAACCCAACCTCCACTCCCGGCACATTCCCCTGCAATCGCAAGAAATGCAAAACTTGCGCCCACACGTCCCACCTTACTTCCCTCCAAGGCTCCAAGGGATCCTTCCATATCCACCACAAATTCACCTGCACCTCCACACAAATCATTTATTGCATCCGCTGCATCCAATGTAGCCTCCTCTATATTGGGGAGACTGGCCGCCTACTTGTGGAACGTTTCAGAGAACACCTCTGGGACACATGGACCAACCAACCCAACCACCCCTTGGCTCAACACTTCAACTTCCCCTCCCACTCCACCAAAGACATGCAGGTCCTTGGACTCCTCCATCACCAGACCATAGCAACGTGATAGCTGGAGGAAGAGTGCCTCATCTTCCACCTAGGAACTCTCCAACTACAAGGGATGAACTCAGATTTCTCCAGTTTCCTCATTTCCTCTCCACCCACATTGTCTCAGTCCCAACCCTTGAATTCAGCATCACCTTCCTAACCTGCAATCTTCTTCCTGACCACTCCGCCGCCACCCCCGCTCCAGCCTATCACCCCCACCTTAACCTCCTTCCACCTATTGCATTTCCAACACCCATCCCCTTCGTCCCTCCTCCCTACCTTTTACCTTAGTCTGCTGGGCACACTTTCCTCATTCCTGAAGAAGGGCTCATGCCTGAAATGTCGATTCTCCTGCTCCTTGGATGCTGCCTGACCTGCTGCACTTTTCCAGCAACACATTTTCAGCTCTGATCTCCAGCATCTGCAGTCCTTACTTTTTCCAATGAGATTTGGAATGACACTGCTCAGCTAGATACACAATGAGCTTTTATAGGAAACAAGGGATGCTGTTTTTGGTGGTGGATATCTGCAAGTGGCGAGTTGTTCCAGGAATGGAGCATGGTCAGATGGAACAGAAATCACACATGATGGATATCATGGGTCAGGGCAGGAAATGAATGCACCGAGTTTGGAAAGATAGGCTGAGAAAGCTCACTAGGCCAAACATGACGCAACTTGGAATTCACCAAGAAAAGTAAGATGCAGCTCCTCATTGCTATGGCACTGCACTGGAACCCACAGGTTGTGAGATCAACTACCATCTTGGCAAGATGTACAACTGAATTCAATATAACTTTGCACATCAGTGAGAAAGGACAAAAATAAAAGTGAATTGCTGAATAATCCAACTGTCTCATCGAGTCTTTTAGGGAAAGGAACCTGTCACCATGTTAAAATACAATCATATTACATATGGTTAATTCATAATGCCTCAGAATAGATAGAGATGGGCAGTAAATACTATCCACATCCCAAACAAAATAAATAAATGTCTTCCTTAATAATTTTTCCTTCGATAACAAGCAGATGTTCCTTTGTAACTGGAAAGAGGCCCAAATCTTGAAATAATTATTTTGTATCCTTCTGTGGAGCAACAATCTTAACCCCACTAACATTCCCATACATTATTTGCTCCGTGGAGAACATGGTTGAGATGTTCTTTGGAATGTACAAATATCAGCATATTGCTCACCACGTGTCCCCAAAGAGCAGTACTGTGCACAAAGATTGTCTTTCTCAGAGTAAATTAATAACTACAATGAAGAGATAACTGCTCAGTGGGGACTGGGATCACAGCCATTGAATTCTATATGGACCCTATAGCTTTCAGACCTGATCATGCTCCATGCTAACCAGTTAATTTGTGAGGCCCAGTAATAATACAGATTTGCAGTGAGGGAGGCTTAACCTTCTGCTTTTTCAGGGCAACATGAGTCTCTTAAATCTAATCCTTGGCTATTTGCCACTCCACAAAAATTTGGGATGGTTCTGTTAAGGTCTGAGATGGAAATCTTTCCTGGGACTATCTGTGTCAGATTTAATACCCATCTAGTTCAGAACAGAAAAGCTTCCAAAGTCAAACTAAGGGAGAAATGTCTTTTATAATATAAATTGCCTCATAGATTTGGGAATAATTTCATTTGCATGCAGCCTTAATTGCAATTACAGGTTCTAAATTTGGGGAACAGAGTTAATTAAGAAGCTTAAAAACCCTACCAAGGACATTAAAAATCGCAAGGAAAGGACTATAAGAACTATTAATCAATAACTAATTATGGCCATCTCACTTAAAGTTGGAAAAGAAACAAGAATTAATTTTTTAAAATCTCTTTCATCAGTTTCTCTGCAATGACTGAATAGAATACTGAATTATATCATCAGCAGCACGGGATTGCATCTTACACTTCTTTTTAATGTTGTTTCTTTCTTCTCATGTTTTCCCATGAGGTCCATTGATATTTAAGATCATAAGACGTGGGAGTAGCAGTTGGCTATTTGGCCCATCGAGTCTGCTCCACGTTGAATGAGATCATGTCTGATTGGATAATCCCCAGGAGAAAGTGAGGGCTGCAGATGCTGGAGATCAGAGCTTAAAAATGTGTTGCTGGAAAAGCGCAGCAGGTCAGGCAGCATCAAAGGAACAGGAGAATCGACGTTTCGCGCATAAGCCTTTCTTGAAGAATGAGGAGGGTGTGCCAGCAGGCTAAGATAAAAGGTAGGGAGGAGGAACTTGGGGGAGGGGCGTTGGGAATACGATAGGTGGAAGGAGGTTAAGGTGAGGATGATAGGCCGGAGATGGGGTGGGGGTGGAGAGGTCGGGAAGAAGATTGCAGGTCAAGAAGGCGGTGGGATTGGGACTGAGGGTTGGGACTGAGAAAAGGTGGGGGGAGGGCAAATGAGAAAGCTGGAGAAATCTGCATTCATCCCTTGTGGTTGGAGGGTTCCTAGGCGGAAGATGAGACGCTCTTCCTCCTGCTGTCGTGTTGCCATGGCCTGGCGATGGAGGAGGCCGAGGACCTGCATGCTCTTGGTGGAGTAGGAGGGGGAGTTAAAGTGTTCAGCCACGGGGAGGTTGGGTTGGTTGGTGTAGGTGTCCCAGAGGTGTTCTCCGAAACGTTCCGCAAGTAGGCGGCCTGTCTCCCCAATGTATAGGAGGTCACATCGGGTGCAGTGGATGCAGTAAATGATGTGTGTGGAGGTGAAGGTGAATTTGTGGTGGATATGGAAGGATCCCTTGGGGCCTTGGAGGGAAGTAAGGGGGGAGGTGTGGGCGCAAGTTTTGCATTTATTGCGGTTGCAGGGGAAGGTGCCGGGAGTGGAGGTTGGGTGGGTGAGGGGTGTGGATCTGACGAGGGAGTCGCAGAGGGAATGATCTTTCCGGATCGCTGATAGGGGTGGGGAGGGAAATATATCCTTGGTGGTGGGGTCCGTTTGAAGGTGGCAGAAATGACGAAGGATGATGCAATGTATCTGGAGGTTGGTGGGGTGGTAGGTGAAGACCAGTGGGGTTCTGTCCCGGTGGCAATGGGAGGGGCGGGGTTCAAGGGCGGAGGAGCGGGAAGTGGAGGAGATGCGGTGGAGAGCATCGTCAACCCTGTCTGAGGGGAAATTGCAGTCTTTGAAGAAGGAGTTCGGTATTGGAATTTGGTCCTCCTGGGAGCAGATGTGGCGAAGGCGAAGGAATTGGGAATATGGGATGGCGTTTTTACAGGGGGGAGGGTAGGAGGAGGTGTAATCTAGGTAGCTGTGGGAGTCAATTGGTTTATAGTAAACATCCATGTTGAGTCGGTCATCCGAGATAGAAATGGAGAAGTCTAGGAAGGGGAGGGAGGTGTCTGAGACAGTCCAGGTAAATTTGAGGTCGAGGTGGAAGGTGTTAGTAAAGTGGATGAACTGTTCAACTGGTGCCATTGTAGCCGCGGAGGATGGACTGTTCCACATATCCAACGAAGAGGCAGGCATAGCTGGAGCCCATGTGGGCAGCTACACTGGCACCACCCCTCACCTTTTCCTCTGCTACATCAATGACTGTATCGGCGCTACCTTGTGCTCCCACGAGGAGGTTAAACAGTTCATCCACTTTACTAACACCTTCCACCCCGACCTCACATTTACCTGGATCTGTGGGACACCTGCACCAACCAACCCAACTGCTCCGTGGCTGAACACTTTAACTCCCCCCCCCACTCCGCCAAGGACATGCAGGTCCTTGGCCTCCTCCATCGCCAGACCATGGCAACACGACGCCTGGAGGAAGAGCGTCTCATCTTCCGCCTAGGAATCCTCCAACCACAAGGGATGAATGCAGCTTTCTCCAGCTTTCTCATTTCCCCTCCCCCCACCTTTTCTCTGTCCCAACCCTCAGACTCAGCACCACCTTCTTGACCTGCAATCTTCTTCCCGCCCTCTCCGCCCCCACCCCCTCTCCGGCCTATCACCCTCACCTTAACCTCCTTCCACCTGTCGTATTCCCAATGCCCCTCTCTTAAGTCTCTCCTCCCTATCTTTTATCTTAGCCTGCTTGGCACACCCTCCTCATTCTTGATGAAGGGCTTATGCCCAAAACGCCGATTGTCCTGTTCCTTTGATGCTACCTGACCTGCTGCGCTTTTCCAGCAACACATTTTTAAGCTCTGGATAATCCCCAGCCCTATTTTTCACCTTTTTCTCATTACACTTTATCCCCTTAGAGATTTTTTTAAAATCAGACTTCAATACTTAAAGACCTGACATTGACTACCTCCTGTGGTAAAGAATTCCAGAGATTCACAATCCTCTGAGAGAGGAAGTTGTATCTCAGCTCTGACTTAAATAAATGACCCATCACTCTGAGATTATGCCCTCTTGTCCTAGACCAGAAATTCCTTTGCCAAGTCCCCTAAGAATCTTATGTGTTTCAGTAAAATCTCCTCTGATTCTCCTAAACTTGAATGAGTACAGGCCCAATCTACTCAACCTCTCCTCATAAGAAAATCTCTCCGTACCTGGAGTCAACCTAGTGAAACCTCTCTAGACCACCTACAATGAAGGTATATCTTTCCTTAGGTAAAAGGACTAAAACGTTCACAATATTCTCATTGTGTTCTAATTCGTGCCTTGTACATTTTTAACTCCAGTCCCTTTGAAATAAATGTCAACATTCCATTTCTTTTCCTATTACCTGGTGAACTTGAATGCTGTTTTTTTTTCATTTTCCTTGGTCAAATCATTAATAACTATTGTAAATAACAGTGGACCCAGTTCTGATTCCTGTAGCTACTCAACTTGTTATAAGTTGCCATCCTGAAAATGCCTCCTCATCCCAATCCCAACCCTCTGTCTTCTATTAGTTAGTCAATCCTCTATCCATGCTGATTTCCTAACCGCAACAATCTTATCTTGCCAAGTAATCTAATGCATGGCACCTTATCAATCGTGTGCTAGAAATCCAAATATATTAGATCCACAGATTCTCCTTTGTCTTTCCTGCTTGTTATCTCTTCAAAGAATTCTAATCAATTTGTCAGGCATTATTTTCCCTTCATGTGCTATGCTGGCTGTGCTCAATTACATTATTTAATACCAAGCTATTATATCCTTAATAACAGTTCATAATGTTTTCCTAATAACAGATTTTAAGCTAACTGCCCTATAGTAATGGATTCTTTGTCTCCTTCCCTTTTTCAATAAAAGTAAAAGTGACAGTTTTCCAACCTCTGAGAATATTCCAGGAGTTAAGCTTCTTGGAAAATTACTACCAGTACAACGACCAGAGCTACTCGCAACAGTCTAGGTGTGATCTCATTATTGCCTGTGCATTTTTAGCAAGACTGCCCTACATGTAGAGTCCACTCACCTTGCAATAAGAAGCTAACATTCAACTTGCCATCATAAGTACTTTATATACATATATCACAATCATTTGATATATCACACCAGATCCCTCTCAACCTCAGAAGCCTGTAGTCTGTCTCCATTTAAATAATCTGCTGCTTTTCTATTCTTCTGAACAAAGTGGACTGTTGTATTATGTTTCATGGTTAATGTGTCAGTATACTTCTGATATCAATACTATTATTGCTCACAACCAGAAAGTATAAAGGTTTCACACTCTATCTTAACCTAGGATACTTGAAATATTATACGTTGATGAAAATGTTCTGCTCTTTGTAGCTGAATGGCTTACTGTTAGCCTAAACATGGATATGCCAATGAATATATTTACATATATTAGTATGCAATAATAAATGTCTATTAGATCTTTCAAATCACATTACCCATGTCTGAGTTGTTTTATGTTATTAAGGTGAAGAAAAGCATTGCCACATCAGGTAAATATATCCTACTGGAGGCAAAACCCGCATCAACTGGACAAGATCATATTACAGTTCAATTGACAAATTTTTGCCCACTCATTTAAACTATCTCCATTACTTTGCAGACTTTTTATAACCTCCTCACTACTTGCCTTTTTAGCATTTTTTTTATATTGTCGGCAAATTTGGAGAATTCAGGAGAGCTCCATTTCTCTCATTTTCAAATTTATGTGAAATGCTTTGCGTTTATCTGCAAGTCCTAGATTGGTGTCTCATCTGAGGAAAAGCATAGAAAGCAATGTGGATCTCCCTTAATACTGCATGGAAGCATCAGCAAAGGTTGTGTGCATCAATCTGTAGGCTTCTAACTCATGTGGGAGTTCTACCATTGAACAGGTGGACATTGAAATTATCAGTTTTTTATTTGAGTTAGCTCAAATCATGCAATGAGGCAATTGCGGCCCTGCAATTTGCCTGTGTCCTTGCCTTGAAAGTAGAATAACAGCAGTGAAATTTCGCAGTGAGTGCTATTCAATTATTTCAACAGGTCCTGCCTTCCACTTCAATGCTTCCAAAGATAGAATGGATTGCAATACTCACTCAGAGCAGGCAAGGGAAAACTAAACAAGCATAGAAGGGAGAAGAAAGCAAAGATAAATGATCATTACAATGTTCAATTCAAATGAGGAAACTTAGAGGAGATTTGAGTCGAGGTTAACCATTGCATGGACTGGTTGTGTTTTTCCGTGTATGCCCCATTATATTTAGTTTCAACACAGTTGGTCCCTTTATCTGAGTATTTAATATGAATCATAAACTGTGTGCCCTAATAATGAATCCTGTTGCACTCACTCATTACAATTTGCCAAGTTAAAATGACATATTTATCCTTACATTTTGCTTTCTGTTATTTAACCAATCCACTATCCCCTCTAATATAATCCCCAATACCATAAGCAGTAACTTGCACAGTAACCTTTTTTGTGGCATCTTATTGAATGTCCTTGGGCAGGTTATGTGTATCCTCTACATTAATGTTTCTTTTTAAAAGTAGTTACTAGTAGACATGAATGGTGATCAATTACATACGTAATAACTTTTATTCCATTTTCACCCAGTGCACCAAGAAGGTTAGAAGCCTTTTGTACAATGCATTCCTTTGTGCATTTAGCAAAGTGATAAATCATTACAAACAAAAAAAGGAAAAGGTGGATCCCAAAGGATCATCCATTGAACCATATCCTTGGTTACGTACCTCCCAAGATAAATAGTATTCTACAAAAACAACATCTGTTATCCAGCTTCTGAGAAACCAACCCTCACCTTTTTAGTACCCAGAAGAGGAAATTAAAGTGTACTACAGAGCATACCTCTGGCAACCAAAACTCCAGCACCAGAACTATAGGATACAAGCTGACAGAAAAATTAGAATTAGGCTTGGTGTTCAACTCTTGACCCTGCGGCCTGATTTCTGATCATTATAAATACTGAATATGTTATTAAAGTTATTTTATTTATGGGCATATATTTAAGAGTTTAACAGCAATTCATAAGCTGTAAATAAAATTATTGAACAAAATCTCTTTCATTTACAATGACTTGTGTGACTAAGCAGAATTGTATGCACTATTTAAATGAAACCAAGGTCCGCTTACTGGAAAGGTTTTCTACTCCTTCCTCAAAAATGGTCTCATTGACATTTTGCTTTTTAACTTTGGGAATGCATTAAAGCTGGAAGACCATAAAAAAAGGAACAGGAGTAGGCCATTCAGCCCCTCAAGCTTGATCCACCATTCAATAGGATCATGGTTGATCTGACATTCCTAATAGTGTAAGTACTCTACTCTAATCTAATCTAATCATAGGAATGAAAGAAGTGAATGTAAAATGCTAATTCGTTGTGATTTCTGAAAATATATCATCTCAAGTGGTAAACATTTTCTGTCTCAATCCCTAATCTCTTCCCAGGCCAATGTTTTTGATTTTAAAATCATATTTAAAATGAGTCATATTTAATATTTTTTCTTATTTATTGTGTTCTTCCATCTGGAGGCATAGACTCACAATAATGTGATTCCAGAGTGGTAAACAGGTCATAAACACTTCATCCAAATGACCTTAGGACAAACCCAATCATCTCCTCATCTAACATACCTCAATATCCAGCATGAAGTAAGGGATCTGAATGAAGTTTTTCTTCCCAATGTGAATGGCATAATAAAACATCAACAATATTTCCTTTGTATTCCAAGAAAAATTGTGTCCTTCAATAAATGGATCTGCTGTCAGCATTGTGTCAATATTGGTGTGACTTTATTCGCATCCTTTAGTGCAGGAAATTTTCTGACTGTTTCTCTCGAACCTGGAAATGTTTGGATGACTAACAGATACATGCTATATACTAAAATGGCTGATGAATAGAAACCACATGTTTGATGCTCTGCGGACATTTTCTACTTATTACCAACAATAACTATTATATTATGGAATCACCTATGATATATCCCAGAGCAACAACATGAAAGCTCCTCAGGACTAACTAAATTTGCATGAAATTGCGAATTTTCTGATAAAAGATCCACATTAGCACCAAGATGTGTGTTCATTCCCTGCACCCAAAATTCATTGTAAGTGTAAATGCTTCCCAAATTTCCAAAGCAAAATACAGCAGATGATGGATATCAGAAATGTTTTAAAAATCAACTAATTTTAATAGGGCTACCTGAAAAGCATTCCTATGTACATGTATTTGGAAAGGAATGACTGAATCGGGATAATCAACATAGCTTTGTGCGTGGGAATTCATGTCTCACAAACTTGATTGAGTTTTTTGAAGAAGTAATAAAGAAGATTGATGAGGGCAGAGCAGTAGATGCGATCTATATGGACTTCAGTAAGGCATTCAACAAGGTTCCCCATGGGAGACTGATTAGCAAGGTTAGATCTCATGTAATACAGGGAGAACTAGCCATTTGGATACAGAACTGGCTCAAAGGTAGAAGACAGAGGGTGGTGGTGGAGGGTTGCTTTATAGACTGGAGGCCTGTGACCAGTGGAGTGCCACAAGGCTCGGTGCTGTGCCCTCTACTTCAGAAAAATGTTGTGAAACTTGAAAGGGTACAGAAAAGATTTACAAGAATGTTGCCAGGGTTGGAGGATCTGAGCTACAGGGAGACGCTGAACAGGCTAGGGCTGTTTTCCCTGGAGCGTCAGAGGCTGAGGGGTGACCTTATAGAGGTTTACAAAGTTTGGAGAAGATTTGTAGCTCGGGTGCCCGTTGTTGTGGTACTGTTTGCCGAGCTGGGAATTTGTGTTGCAGACGTTTTGTCCCTGTCTAGGTGACATCCTCAGTGCTTCGGAGCCTCCTGTGAAGCTCTTCTGTGAAGTTTCCTCCGGCATTTATAGTGATTTGTATCTGCTGCTTCCTGTCGTCAGTTCCAGCCGTCCACTGCAGTGGCCGGTATATTGGGTCCAGGTCAATGTGCTTATTGATTGAATCTGTGGATGAGTGCCATATCTCTAGGAATTCCCTGGCTGTTCTTTGTTTGGCTTGTCCTATAATAGTAGTGTTGTCCCAGTCGAATTCATGTTGCTTGTCATCTGAGTGTGTGGCCACTAAGGATAGCTGGTCATGTCGTTTCGTGGCTAGTTGGTCTTCATGGATGCGGATCGTTAGCTGTCTTCCTGTTTGTCCTATGTAGTGTTTTGTGCAGTCCTTGCATGGGATTTTGTACACTACATTGGTTTTGCTCATGTTGGGTATCAGGTCCCTCAGCCTGGTGAGTTGTTATCTGAGAGTGGCTGTTGGTTTGTGTGCTGTTATGAGTCCTAGTGGTCGCAGCAGTCTGGCTGTCAGTTCAGAAATGTTTTTGATGTATGGTAGTGTGGCTAGTCCTTTGGGTTGTGGCATGTCCTCATTCCGTTGTCTTTCCCTTAGGCATCTGTTGATGAAATTGCAGGGGTATCCGGTTTTGGCGAATACATTGTATAGGTGTTCTTCTTCCTCTTCTTGCTGTTCTGGTGTGCTGCAATGTGTTGTGGCCCTTTTGAACAGTGTCTTGATGCAACTTTGTTTGTGCGTGTTGGTAGATTTACAATATTATGAGGGGCATGGATAGGATAAATAGATAAAGTCTTTTCCCTGGGGTCAGGGTGTCCAGAACTAGAGGTCAGAGGTTTAGGGTGAGAGGGGAAAGAGATAAAAGAGACCTAAGGGGCAACTTTTTCACGCAGAGGGTGGCACGTGTATGGAATGAGCTGCCAGAGGATGTGGTGGAGGCTAGTACAATTGCAACATTTAAGAGGCATTTGGATGGGTATATGAATAGGTAGGGTTTGGAGGGATATGGGCTGGGTGCTGGCAGGTGGGACTAGATTGGGTTGGGATATCTGGTCAGCATGGATGGGTTGGACTGAAGGTCTGTTTCTGTGCTGTACATCTCTATTACTCTATGACTCTATTACTCCTGGTGTGTTCACAATTTATAAGATTAAAAGACCTTCCAAGCTATGTAAAAGGAGGTACCAGAAAATCTCATATTTCAGCAGCAAGGCCAGGAATTGACTTAGTTGTTGAACATATTGTACAAAGTAGAATTGTTCTTAAGAAGTTTAGATAAATGTCACCATATTGCTGAATTTCAGCATTACAATGAACTAAAATTTCTGAGGAAACTTGTTGGGCACAGAGATCAATTCAAACAAGTATGTTCATCTGGTCACAACGGGCAGCGAGAACTCTGCCCTTGTCCATCACTGTCTATTTCCGTTGAGCACAGGCAGTGTTCTGCTCTTGAAGGTGGTCCTTACATTTGTTTTTCCTGATCTTTGGTCGATCCTCTTATTTTCCCATTTGATTTGTTCAACCTACTGCCATTCAACAAGAATTGTGGCACAACTAGTCTTGCCTCTTGGGAATAAGCTCAACTAGACCAAGTGGGAATGAGTGAGCATTTAGGGAATAGTATTCATTGTATCTTCACTGATTTTAGGAACATTGCAGGAGGACATGTCAACAGCGGCACTGGGGATACTTAAAAGAGAGCTGGCAACATGGCAAAGCTATAAAATAGGAGTATTTGGGTGCAAAACAGCACATGCAGCCAGTGATAGACAGGTCTAAATGATTCTACAACCAATGGATCAAACCTAAACCTGTCACATCTAGTCATGGATGATGGTGGGCAATTAAATAACTCACAAGAAAAAAAATGACTGAGGAACCCAGCACATCAGTGCAAAAGATAATACGTAAGCATTTGAAATTATCTTCAGCCAGATATATTGTGTGGATGATTCATCTCAGCCTTCTCCTGAGGTCTTCAGCATGACAGGTGAAGGTTTTCAGCCACTTTGATTCACTCAACATTTTATCAAGAAATGGTCTTGATGCTGGAAAGGTTATGGGCCCTGACAACATTCTGGCGATAGTGGTGAAGAATTATGTTCCAGACTTGCCATCCCTCTAGTTAAGTAGTTTGAGTTCAGCTCCAACATTCACATCTACCCAACAATGTGGGAAAATTGCCCCACGTTACGTCCTGTCCACAAAAACCAGGACAGATCCAACCCAGTCAATTACTGCATCACCAACTCCTCTCTCAATTATCAGTAAAGTCATGCAAAGGTTATCAACAGTGCTATAACCTGCTTAGTTTGGTTCAATGAGGGACGTTGAGTTCCTGACCTCATAACAGACTTGGTTCAAGTATGGATAAAAGTGCTGAATGCGAGAGGGGAGGTAAGAATGACTGCTCTTGACACCGAGTTCATATTTGACTGAGTGTGACATCAAGGTGCCTTAGGAATCTATTCATTGAGAAGCAGGGGAAAAATGATTGGAGTCATACCTACTTTGAAGAAAGATGGCTGTGATTGTTGGTTGTCAGGTATCCCAGTTTGAAGGCATCTCTGCAGCAGTTCCTCAGGTTGTGCTCTAGTTTCAAACATCTCTCATTGCAGCATTGTGACCTTTCCTCTAACTAAATGTCGGAAGTAGGGATATTTACTGATGGTCGTTCAGTGTTTGGCACCATTTGTAACTCCTCAGATACTGAATTAGATTATGTGCAAATGCAGAGTCGAAAAGTGGGGCAATGGAAAAGCAGGTCAGGCAACATCTGAGGGGAAGGAGAATCGAGGTTTCAGGCATAACCCCTTCACCAGGAATGTGGCCCTTCATCAGCACATTCGTGATGAACGGTTTATGTCCAAAACATCAATTGACCTGCTTCTTAGATGCTGCCCGACCGGCTGTGCTTTTCCAGTGCCACACTTTTTGACTCTGATCTCTGGCATCTGCAGTCCTCACTTTCTCCATGTGCAAGGGCAACAAAACTGGACAACATCCAGGTTTGGGTTGACAAGTGTCAAATAATATTCAAGACATACAAATGCCAGGCAATGGCCATCACTTATAAGAGAGAATCTAATCATCACCCCTTGATTTTCAATAACATTCTGAATTCTATCAAAACCCTGGGAGTAACCATTGGTCGGATACTGAACTGTTAACCATAAAAAGTCTATCAAAAAATATATTATGGACATCAGCTTGTTTGGCTCTTCGTTAAGATCAGAAGCTAAATATTACTGGTGTGGGTCAGGCCATTAGACAGGTGATTAACAAGCTATAATCCTTGTGAATTGGCGGCTTGCTGCTGTCTCATGAGAAACTCACCATGACACTTGGCAAAAGAACGAAAGATGATGTGAAATGCTCCTGATATCAAAATAGGCTTTGTTACTGATCCTGATACAAATCTGCCATTGCCCAAGTCACTCAGACCCCTACAAGATTCTGTCTAAGATTCAGGGCCGCAGGCATTAACCTGAAGGATGACACCACAACATAATAGTCATTCAGACCAGATGGGCCAAATGGCCTCCTTCCGCATTGTAACTATTCAATGATTCTGCACTGCACAGGGCATCCTGAATGACTAGACAGGAGGATATTTGTCCATTTTCTAAACGTTCAGTGACTGCAGCAACTGGAAAGCATAACACTACTGTCAGCACCTGGCAAGGTCTTCAGTGCTGTGTAGCCCAACAGATTGAAAGAAGTAGACAGTACACTTCCTAAAGAACCTAGCAGGTTCCCAAGATGACAGCTCATTTGCAAGCAAACTTTCTGTTCAGGTATATTTTCGAGCTGAGCCTAGAGTATCAGAAGCCATCGTTATCAATTAAATACGTTTCAAGATGTTTTCAATAACACTCATCAGCAGTCATTCTGGTGCATTGTAAATCAGTACGGCATCTAAGTACGGTATACTAACATCCCCAAAGTCTTCAAACTAGGACTCAACTTGCTACTATAAGACTAGAATGAGTACCATGGACTCCTTCACCATCATGGTAACATTATGCAAGGCCACATACTCTCTCCACTTCTTTATTTTTGGATATTAAATTATCTCTACCATTACAATTTTCTGTCAGGCTATATACATATATAATATTTCAAAATAAAAGATTTACATATGTACCTTCTTCAACATGTGAGTTTGGAGAATAATGTGCCAGTCAATAAATTGCATCCCATTTCTAACCCAACCCCAAAAACAATGAATGTGGAAATGAATAGGATCAATGAAATGGTGAAGTGGTTGCAAATACGACAACCGTTTGCAGACTTCTTTAAACACCCCTTTGTTAAACAAATCATTCATTTCAGAGTTAGGTTCTATTATGCAAGGAACATATACTGAACCAATATTCTAAAGTGCTCTTGCCTTGCTAAATACGCATGGTTAACAAAATACGATTCAAGATTAATTGCACTTATAGCTGCAGCCATTTAGTTTCCATGTTGACCATAATGTTTCAGAACATTCGCTTAAAGTATAAGGTAAATATTTCACTTATAATTACTTCTGCACAGACAAAACAGGCAACTTGACAAATGATGACCAAATTGTCGAAAATTTATTTTAAAGTTTGTTTTTTGAAGCTCTATTTGAGTTCCACAGCCATAAAATCTCGATTCAGATTTTTGGGGTGATGTATATCATGAGAATGTCTGAACTATCGGTGCTTAATGATGCATATAAGTGTAGCTGGCTATGGTAAAGCTAACGTCAATTGGTATGTGAAAGTAGTTCACTGAAAAGCCAACATAATCATACCTTTACGCTTAATAGAAAGCAGATGTTAATGTCACATCAATTCCTTTTGAATTGTAGTTACAAAATAATACAGCAATTTAATACTAACCTTGTTAAGGGTCTCAACACAGCAGACCACTGGAACTCACATACAGGTGTCAGATTTAAAGCCAGTCAAATGCATGGAAATATGGGAATTGCATTAAATTCATTCCAAGGTACATAACACATTTTTATCCTTTGAAGACATCAAAATCTCTATGGATGCCGCTGTGCATCTGCTTTTCTGATCCTCCGAGTCTCATTTAATGAAATTCAACTTGATTTATTTAATGCACTTGAAGTCCAAGCCATAAGCCCCAGTCCCTCCAAGTTACTTGGAGGTCTTATGTTTTGGGAAACTGCACAAAATGGTGACTGTACTAGTTCCTCAATGTGTCATGTTGACAGAAATAATGAAAACAAATAATAATTGAGGTGTAAAATAGATGGAGCATTACTGAGTGGCTGTCTATGGGAGCTAAAAATCAATACAAGACTGAGATGACACTGTGATGGCCACTAACAGAGGGAGGTAAAGTATGAGACTGTGGTTGAATGGGAAATTGTGATTAGGTTGACTGGTAGTACATTTGGATAAGCTGATCATCGACTGTCTGATCAGAAAAGAGATGGTTTGTCTGACTGCCCCTGCTCTTCTTCCATCTCCTCTTCAACTGCTTACAGTATACCTGATGCCAGAGTCTGTGCCTTTGTGATGGTCAAGATTTTGCAGGCTACAACAGACTATCACTAATCTTGACACGGCCTTTACCAAGTGCTGTAGGCATCCCCACAGAGTGGCCCAGCCAGCAAACAGCATTGTTTCAGCACCTCAATGGATTCGTCAATTACAGTCTACTTGGTATTTGCTTCTGAGTAGTGTTGTCCAACGACCACTCGAGCTTTTTTTCTTTAAACTTAAATGTATCTCCTGGAAAACAACGTGTATGCAGCAATGGCATGCTGCACCATGATGAAGCCTACTATCCTTCTGAAGCCACATGCACACTCCTCCTGCAATCCCCCCTCTGTATACAATGCAGCAGTCTCTTCCCTCATACAACCTTGTGAGATAAACTGCAAGGTGTTAGAAACACTTTTTGTTCCCAACTGGATGGAAGGAAGCATAGAAGATTTCATCATTTTCACAGACACAGGCAGCGTTATCCTTACCCTGCTCTGTAGCTGCAGATCAGCTTTTAATAGGTGGTGGATTTCACTAAAGTACCTCTTTAGTGAAGTGCATCGCTCTTTGCTGATGTTGCCCTGTGAAGATCCAAGGTAAATGTGTCCTTCGGCTGAGAGCACCACCAACCACATTCCCCTACTCTTTCTCAAAGCATCTCTTTCTCCTCTGTGTTGTCTCTGCTCATTGTCCCTGTCATGATAAGGAGGAGATGAACGAAACTGTCCCCATCATTTCAGAATGCCTTTTAAAATAAACAAGAAATTTAACATTCCAAATGCAAAATTATACTTGCAAGTGCTAACTTCTCCTCGGATGCTGCCTGGCCTGCTGTGCTTTTCCAGCACCACTCTAATCTAGACTCTGATCTCCAGCATCTTCATTTTTGCCTAACTTCTCTCATTGACCATCGGCCAATTTAATAATTTACAGATTCTATGATTCTATGAAATGGTTGTAATGTTAGTGAACAAAGACTTAAAGTGTTACAGTATTCATTAAAACATATTTGACCAATCTTTTCTTCAATCAGCGACATCAGTTAATATTGAAACTTTAGAAGATTATGCATTACCTTCTTCTCCCAGAGTCTACACAAAATATCAAATATGTTTTCTGCAACAGGCTCAGTAGTTAGATTTAGATTTTATTGTCATGTGTACTGAAGTACAGGAATATAGCAGTACAATGAAATGTGTATAAAGGCACCTTTCTCTTAAAATATGAAATACAAAACTAGACTTAAAAAAAACAAGAGAAGAAATAAAATAAACAGAGCCAAGAAAAGAAAAATGCCCAGATCTTAAGGTCCTTATCCAAAAGAAAAGGAAAAAGTCCAGATTTCAGTAGTTTTGAACAATTTCAGACCAAATCTGTACAGGCACTTTACAATCTTCTGGAGTCAACATTGATTTCAGCAACTTCAGGCTATATTCTGTCTCATTTTGTTTCCTTTTTGTGATTTGTTTCAATTTTTCCCTTATTTTTGCCTCTGTCAGCAGCAAAACTACCATAGGCACAATTTTTTTTGTACATTTGTTTGGCCGTGGAGAATAAATCTTCTGCTATTTAATCTCTCCAGCCTTGTGCCTAACACAGATTTTCCTTCCTTCCATCCATTCACAACCTGCTCAAAACCTATTCCATTTCGGTGATTTGAAATATAGGCCCAAATCTTCTACTCGCATTTGGAATTCCTATTTCTGAGTGAAGAAATTATCTACAAACCTCCCTCTGATGTTTTGGGCCCATTTTCTGATAGAAGATCCTTTCCAACTCTTTGAGCAGAGGAGACCAGTGCAGGGAATCTCCATGGAAGCCATCCATCTTTTTTACAGTATTAACTACTGTATTCCAATCAACAGAGTTTAAATGCCCAGAGAGAAGTTAAGATAAGTGTATGAGGGGTAGGATGGCAAGTGGGCGTACGGATAGGGTGCCACATGTTCAGGGATGAGGTAGACAGGTCGGAAGAGTGCGTAGCAGGGTCAAAGTGGCAGTTGGGTGGGCGAGGAACTTGGGTTGGGGATGGATGTAGTCAAGCCAGGAAGTAATCATGTTAGGCGGAAATCAGGTCAGAGGTGAAAGTTAGGTCAGAGTGTAGTCAGGGGTGTAGTTAGGGGGCATCAGCAGGCTAGTTGGATATGGTCAGGGTTAGTCAAGGATTGAAAGGATAATTGCAGTGGGGTCCAACTGGAAGTTGGGCACAGTTGTATAACTATAAAGGAGTTAGATCTTTTTTTTAATCCAACCATCAATTCCTAGATAACTATCCAGATACTCAAGAGTTGGAATCTTTTTCAAAGAGTTTTGGAGATATGATAATTGTCCATTGGAAATGTTTCCTCCATAGTCATTGCATTACGTCATCTGAGGAGGCCAATACATTGCTGGTGGGGTATGTCCAGTCTCTGATGATCTGGAGACCAGATTTCTAGCTGGTAGCTCTGTTTCTCTCTTCAGGGACATGACCTGACTTAGAGTCATAGAGTCATAGAGATATACAGCATGGAAACAGACCCTTCGGTCTAACCCGTCCATGCCGACCAGACATCCCAACCCAATCTAGTCCCACCTGCCAGCACCCAGCTCATATCCCTCCGAACCCTTCCTATTCATATACCCATCTAAATGCCTTTTGCTGAGGATTTACATTTTCTTTCAGATTTCTGACATTTGCTGTATTATGCAAATTAGGATTCCACTCTCTCTTCCATAACTACTACATACATGTAATACATTTAACCAAACACATTCATTCTGTACTAAATTTACACTGTTCAGAAGTAATTAGATTATGGCCTAGGGTTGGCAGTTGGTGGCAAAGCAAAGAAATTCACTTTTGACCTCTAAGTCAATTTTGCAATCTTTTCTCACAGCGTGAGAAAAGGGTGCTTGTAGATTGGGCCATCACTGGTATATGGAGATGCAACAAGAACAGTGAATTGTTCATCTTAGTTCTCACACAAGGCAGGCAGTTTCTGTTTGGGTAGCAGGTTAGAAAATTGTAGCGGAGATTACTAGTTTCCATGTTTCCTTTATGGACAGCACAGTGGCACGGTGGTTAGCACTGCTACCTCACAGCACCAGAGACCTGGGTTCAATTCCCGTCTCAGGCGACTCTCAGTGTGGAGTTTGTACAGTGTCCTCTAGGTGCTCCGGTTTCCTCCCACAATCCAAAAATGTGCAGGTTAGGTGAATTGGCCATGCTAAATTGCCTGTAGTGTTAGGGGCAGGGGTAAATGTAGGGGAATAGGTCTGGGTGGGTTGCGGGTCGGTGTGGACTTGTTGGGCCGAAGGGCCTGTTTCCATTCTGTAAGAAATCTAATCGGGTGAAAATCACACCTCCATAGCCGTGCAATTGTTTGTAGCTTTCTTTATCAGGCATTCACAGAGTGGAACTGGAGGGATGCAATACACTGTCAAAGCAACCAATGACATGAAAGAATTTTCACAGACTCCCAGAAAGGAAACAACAAACATTAAAACAAAATAACTTTAAAAAATTGTGCAGAGTAGTTAAAGACTGAGACACACAGAGGGCATGCAAATAACAAATAAAATGTATTGAAAAATTTTTTTGTTTGTAAAGATTGTTTTAACATTCTGCGATTTAAAAACTCTACCCCTTAGAGCGTTTCACGAAGATAAAACTAAGTTTGTCAGCCTCATTCTCATGAAGCTGTATGAAACACATCATTGTTAAGAACTCAAACATGCTTTATGGTATGACCTTTTATACTGCATTATTAGAGGGGGAGGAAAAAAACTGAAAATTCTCACTGACTTCAATGATTTCCAGAACTGGAGAGTGGATAAGGGCAGGGAAACAGTGCAGCATTTGGCCACAATTTCAAGATTTCTGCTAATTTGTGTACGTGCCCCACCCTGAAACTGCTGTCAGTTTCAGAAGGCTAATGACTCTCTGTCATCAACAGGCTCTTCACTATTCCTCTCACACCCACTCCATCTCCAACAAGACATAAGTCCATATCTAGTTTGCGGAACATTAATGTGCTCGAGTTATGTGTTATGAAGGTATTCTGTCAAGGTAAATCAGATCTCTTGGATCAAATAACCTTCTCTTTTCTGACCTTTCCTACATTCTTCTTATGTTCCTAAGCTATACTGATAATTCAATTGGAATTAATCCCAACATTACCAAATGGCTGAGTGTAACTATGCCTTTGAGCAGAAGATTTTTATTTTGTCCCACCAGTCTTTTTAAAAAATTTTCTGTCACAAAGAACCTGATGACTCATCCGATGGTGAAAGCAGCCCAAATGGTGATCGTCAATCCTGCCACAATGCACTTTTCAATGGGGTTCATTCAATGGTGATCAGGGATGGGAACTCTTGGATGAAACAGTCAAGTTACCACTGAAGAAGGAACTGAAATAATACTTTCTGTACAGATTGTTTATTCTGTAGGGGTGTATATTTTAAAATGATCATTATCCATGATGGAAACTTCATAGGTATTCTTCGGAAATAAAATATCCCTCAGGAATTAGGACAGTAAATAACTTTTCTTCATTGCTGTTAAGATATATTATTTTAGAGATTTAAGCTAAGCATATGCTGCTATGAATTGTTGTGGAAATAAAATGTCATGATACTGTCACCCTCAAAGTCTATGACACCAACTCTTTCCAGAATGCAATTACATCAACCATGGACATGAATCAATCTATAATGAAGTCCTGCCCAGTTGTTTTCTCTGTGAAATGTATCACTATTGATGTTTTTGAAAGTTGGGTGCCGAGATAATGTAATAATGTGATGTCTGTTTTGGAGAATGAAGAGTAGACGGCTTCACTGTACATAACTATTCACAAGGCACAGTGAGAAAAGTCATGCTGCTGAAGCAATATCAACTCAGATTCCAGTTCCATGTGATCTGATGTCACAATGAGATAGCTTATTTTACACATGCTTAGTAGTTATTCCTAGAGTAAAAATATAATTAACCATTTACACCACAAATAGTGCTAAGCCCCTCACTCCATCAAAGCCATTGTTTTCAATGTTTTCAAACACTTAAGAAGCTACAAACTAGGCCAAATATTAACAATATGCATTAGACTTTCCACAATAATAACACTTGTAATGGACTTTAATGTAGAGAACTGGCAAGTGGAACTATGTATTATTTTTATATATGTGTGTCTGTGTATGTGAACATCTTTAGTTTAATATTCTGGTGAAAGTATAGTTATTATCCCCATAGAGACCAGGAATTTTCCCAGCAATCAACGTAAATAACTGAGGAACAAACTATCACATTTTAAGACTGTAATGAACAAACCAAAATCAATTGAAGTCAAACTGACATGCCAAAGTAAATAATAGGTACTTTTGCATTAATGTAGTCATGACGTGTCTTACAACAACTCTCACTACATATTACATTTCTAGCAGTGTAGCATTGCAGGAACAAGTCAAAAAGTTAATCCCACTCTACAAAGGTTCATTTCTCTGTTTTGTAGATCTGACTTTTACCAAAAAGGAAGCTATAGGAACAGTGTCCCCAATTTGTCAATCATGTTATAATGAATTTGCATTAACAAAACCTGGGTTATAGCAGAAAGATCTGTAGTTCCTGTGCCTCAAAAAGCAACTGACCTATGTGTGAAAGCTGATTTTTCAGCATGTTTTTGTTTGAGTCTTTTTCCAGATTAAGTCAATCTGGAGTAAAGGTGTTCAGCATGACCTCACAATACCCCTTTCCAAAATGTTACGTTTCACCTTACACTAAAGGAAACAGTAAGTAAAGCCCCAACATTCATAATAATTTGCATCGTTGTAACAATACATGACAACATGCTATGACCCTTTGTGCTCACATTAGATTTGACACAGTGGACGCAGACAAAGAAGAACAAAGATCAAAGAAAATTTACAGCCCGGGAACAGGCCCTTCGGCCCTCCAAGCCTGAGCCGATCCAAATCTATTGTCTAAACCTGTTGGTAAATTCCTAAGCATCTGTATCCCTCTGCTCCCAACTGACACATGCATCTGTCCAGACGCATCTTAAATGTATCTACCATGGCCTGCCTCTATCACTGCTGCTGGTAAGGCGTTCCAGACATCCACCACCTTCTGTGTGAAGTACTTGCCCTGTGTATCCCCCTCAAACTTTCCACCTCTCACCTTGAAGGCGTGACCTCTCGTTATTGAATCCTTCACCCTGGGAAAAAGCTTGTCTCTATCCACCCTGTCTATACCCTTCATGATTTTGTAAGCCTCAATCAAGTCCCCCCCTCAATCTCCTCTTATCTAATGAAAACAAACCAACTTACTCAACCTCTCTTCATAGTTAGCACCTTCCATACCAGGCAACATCCACATAAATCTTCTCTGCACCCTCTCCAAAGCGTCCACATCCTTTCGGTAATGTGGCGACCTGAATCATACACAGTATTCTAAATGTGGCCGAACCAATGTCTTGTACAATTTTAACATGACTTGCCAGCTCTTATACTCAATACCCTGTCCAATGAAGGCAAGCATACTATATGTGCCTTCTTGACCACTCTATCCACCTGTGCAGCAACCTTCAGGGTACAATGGACCTGCACTCCCAGATCTCTCTGCCCATCAACTTCTCCCAAGGCTCTTCCATTCATTGTATAACTCACTCTAGAATTAGTCTTGCCTAAATGCATCACCTCACATTTGTCTGGATTGAAATCCACCTGCCATTTTTCCACCTAGTTCTCCAGTCTATCTATATCCTTCTGTATTCTTTGACAGTCCCTTATGCTTTCTGCTACTCCACCAATCTTCATGTCATTAAATACTATTAGATGAGAAATCACAAGAAGCTAAAACACTCAGTAAATTACTGTTAAAAATGATAATGCTGTGTTAATTTTTGGAAACTTCCAGAATGATTACAAAAGCCTCGTTAAATTCTGTCATCAGTGTCTTTATTATTCTACTACTATTGGTTCCTTTAAGAGTGCCTTTCCCATGTTCAATATTAGATGCACCTTGAGAACTTTCAGGATATGGAGGAAAAAGCAACTAATTCCATCATTTTTATAGATCAATTACCTACATTTCACAGTATCCCTCTCTCCTTTATTTCTTTAGGAACATAAATTCATTCACATTTACAGTACAGAAGGAAGCCACTTGGCCCATTGTGTCCATGTGACAGCATCAAATTCATCCATGGAGTCATAAAGCACGGAAACAGGCCCTTCAGTCAAACCAATCCATACCGATCTGACATCCCAATCTAACCGAGTCCTATTTACGAGCATTTGACCCATAACCCTCTAAATCCTTTCCATTCATGAACCCATCCAGACACCGTTGACATGTTGTAATTGTACCAGCCTCCAGCACCTCTTCCGGCAGCTCATTCTATACACGCACCATCATCTGCGCGAAAAAGTTGCCCCTCAGGTCTTTTTAAAATCTTTCTCCTCACCTTAAACCTATGCACTCCCCTTTGGACTCCCCTACCCTGGGAAAAAGAACTTGGCTATTCACCCTATCCGTGCCCCTCATGAGTTTATAAACCTCTATAAGGTCACCTCTCAGCCTCTGACCCCCCAGGGAAAAAAACCCAGCCTATTCAGCTCTCGCTCAAATCCTCCATTCCCGTCATCATCCTCGTAAACCTTTTCTGAACCCTTTCAAGTTTAACAACATTTTTACTGTAGCAAGAGACCAGAATTGAACACAGTGTTCCAAAAGTGGCCTCACCAATACAGTCGCAACATGACATCCCTGTTTCTATAGGAAAAAAGGGCTCCTGAAGAAGGGCTCATGCCCGAAACATCGACTCTCCTGCTCCTTGGATTCTGCCTGACCTGCTGCGCTTTTCCAGCAACACATTTTCATCCCTGTTTCTATACTCAAGGGAGTGACCAATGAAGGCAAGGATACGAAATCCTTCTTCACCGCCTTGTCTACCTGTGACTCTGCTTTAAAGGAACTTTGCACTTGCATAGTTGGCATTCTACACAAAAGCCTCACCATGTCATCATGGCACATCTCTCACACACTTAGAAAATAGTTAGCCAATTCAATGCTGCTGTTTAAGAGTGCACCTACAGCTTTCAATGTAATGCTGCTGCCAGGTTGCTTTGCAAGCAGTGTCAAGACCCAGAACATGCATTGGCACAGGGTTTATCTCAGGGCCTTTTGCTGGCTCTCTTGGTGATCACACTCTTCGCACCCAGTTGGATGCTCACAAGATTTCTGGTTGGCCTTGCCTTTTTTGGTCTATGTCACCTATTTCAAAATGTACAGGCTAAAGTCCTTCTGTCTTGTGCTGGTGTTTAGCATTGACACAAATCCAGACAGCAGTGACCATGGGAACAGATATGCTGGTAATTGTGCTAAATCAAAGTTACATCTACATCATGTGTTAGTGGCTTATACAGCAAACACACTGCACGTGCTTCAACCAAGTGACTACATCTCAAAGTATTCGGGGAGTAGTCCCATAGCCAAATCAACAGGATTTGTCAGTCAGCCATCCCCACCGTCAGTCAAGAGCAGCATCAAATCTCAGTCCAGAGTCTTGGACACAGTCAGGCTGCCACTTCGAGTGTTCAACTGGTGAGAAACTTTACTCGAGCACACTAACAGAAACCCTCAGGAAACTCAAGAAAATGAACACTCAGCCGATTTTTAGCCAAGTTCATCCCGCTGTTTCATGAGTGATCACATGCCAGTAAGAAGCTGAAGAAGTGATCAAGGGAGGTATGAAGTGACAGAAGAACACATCAGAAGAGGGATGTTAAGAGAGGAGCATTGTTTAAAACTGGAAGAAAGCACGGATTGGGAAACTATTCTTTACCAGAAGGACATATTCCACAGAGAATGGGTAATTGTGAATTTTATCCAACATATTATGGAGTCTTGGCATAATCAATTACTATCTTGAACAATGTAGCAAGAAAGGAGACCTATGGAAGGATCAAAGAACCTCATATTATGAATGGTAAGAGAGCCAAACTGGATCATATTTTAAGCCATTACATGGGTTTTGTGATGATAGCTATGATTAGGTGGGCAACACAAAGTTTTGTTCTCTTAGTTCTCACACACCAGAAGAAATCTTCAGTTGCAAATTCAGAATCTGACTGGATCAATATATTTTTGTGAATAATAACAATAACATGCCAATTAGGAAAAAAATGAAACACAAGTTGATCAACAATTATATTGATGACCTTGTTAAGATTTAACAACCTACCTTCATGCTGTGCTCAATTGCATCTCATTAGCCATGTAGCATCAAGGTCAGCATAAAGGTTTCAATGTCCCTGTGCTGTAGAATAGAGGAAAATCATGTCAGCATTGCCAACCCTGACCTCTTTTCACTGACGTTGCTGGAATGTGTGCACTTGGCCATTGAGTAATGGACAGTGTTCAGTTTGATTAGAAGGCCTTCAAAGGTGGCATGGTGGCTCAGTGGTTAGTGGTGCTGCCTTACAGTGCCAGGGACCTGGTTTCAATTCCAACCTCAGGTGACTGCCTGTGTGGTGTTTGCACAAGCTGCCCATTTCTGCTGGGTGCTCCAGCTTCCTCTCACAGACTAAAGTGAGCAAGTTAAGTGGATTGGCCATGCGAAATTGCTCAGGAATATGTAGGTTAGGCGCATTAACCATGGGAAATGCAGGATGATAGGGCAGGAATCGGCATGGGATGTTCTTCAGAGGGCCAGCATGGACTTGTTGGGTCAAATTGTGGGGATTTTATGATTCTAAAGGTAACCTCGTGGTGCTCACTGTCTCAGCTTGTACAATAGTCACTTGATTGGAAACTGAAGCCAATAAAGTGAATCCCCATATAGGTCAACCTTGTCAAGAGAGAAAAACAATTGATCAAGAGGAAAATGTTTCAGAACTGGGCTACCACAATTTTTAGAAGATATAGATAAAATGAAAACAACTCTTTCAAAATTTGTGAATACCAGAACAAATCTCCACTTGAACTGAATAATGCAAACACTCAAAGTACATTTGTCAAAAAGTTGATAATCACCTGTAAAAAATCATAGATCTAATTTTTAGATGTAACTCTATATTACTTGTTTTTTAAAAAAATTGGCAAACGTAACACATATTTGATTAATGATTCATGTACCGTTCAGGCTTTACACTTCCTGTAATCTGAAACAAAGAGCTTAATCAGTAATGTCCACACAATGGTGAGCAATTGCAGACAGATTCTTAGCATTTCACTTTCCAACAATTCTTAACCAGACACTTCTTTTTCAAGCCCATTATAAAATGTGTTGTGCTCCATGCTGCTCTGGTAATTTAGAGTTATAGGCTTAATTTTGTGGTCCTTCTTTGGAGTATTTGAAGGGAAGGGGGCTTGTATTATCCAAGTGTATAATACACAGCCTATTTGTTCGCTTCTGAATGACCTAGAATTTTACAGTGGGTGTAAGAAGCTTCAGGAAGCCCACCTTCTAATGGCCTTATTGATGTCCACCAAGGGTCTTATTCTGTTTCTGCCACTATTTCATCCATGGCAGAGGAAGACCCGTTTCAAGCTGGTAGAAGGTAGCTTTTGCTGTTCAGCATTATTGGGCAATAATTAGAAGGGACTATCTGTGGACCACCTCATTACACAACTACACCCCGGCTTCTCAAACTATGCCTGACCTAGCTGGGGCCTGCCAGCCAGCAACCACCAATACTCTGGACCTAGTTATCAATCAAGACCCTGCAAAGTTCTCTTCTTCAGGGACTGGCCAATTTTCGAACCTGGCACTTCTGCAGTACAGCTACTTGCTGGCTGGCTCTGTTGATAGAAATTTACCCAGAAACAAATAACACTGCTTCCGGCATAAACCGGGTGTGAGGTAGCTGGCTTCTGCATTGACAAACTCAGCACTGACTTTTCAATCATGTAGAATGCCATACTTCACAAAAATCCAGACCAGAGATGTTACAGTTCATACAAATATTATTTTCACTTTTTTCTACAGGAAGCCCCTATTCAAAATCTGATTTCAATATTGCATAGTTGAAGAGTGGGGAAAATGAGGCAGGTTCTTCACTTTCAATTGCTATTAAGATCCTTATTGTGAAATGCAAATTTGTGGTTTTAGTTCAGGAGATGAGTTTGGTTTGTGTGCACTCTGGCATGAAACGGCCTCTCAGTACTCACTGTCTGCACTCATTCGTGAAGACTAACCATTTGGGTGAAATATTCAGGATAACCACTGCTCATAGAACTGTAGCTCACAAGTCAATGCTTTCCCAACAAATCAGCAAACAATATGATAAATACACTTCACATGACGGGCTTGTAAAAGCTACTTCAGCAACCACGATAACACTTTTATGTTTGTTTTATTGTTTGCTGTTCAAATCTCAGCTGGAAACAAAAAGAAAACAAATGCAATAACATCCTGTAATGTGGCACTGTTCAGTTAACTCGATACCAGGCCGTCAAAATGCTTCAACTCTCTTTTAATGTAGAAACTTCAAATGCAATATGATATGACAAAAAGAAAAATGGTTTGGTGAGCTGCACAACTTATACCTGTCCCTGGAGCTAATAGTTTAATGTCTTTTGATCTGTAGCTATGTGAATGGTAAAAAGGTGATGTTTGTCATTTACTTGCAGTTGGAAGTCTGGTTTAAGTTATGCACTGTAAGTAGTTTTGAGTCAGTGTTTATTCACAGATAGGTCTGTTCTTTGTTATAAAAAGTGTGATGTATACAAAGGCTCTGGAGACCATGGGAATGTGGAGAAGGAAACCTGTGGAAAGCAAGTCTTCCAACCAAAGATTGATCTCACTGGCTTGTCCTCAGAACAGCCTGGTATTGAGTTAACTGAACAGTGCCATTTTACAGGATATTATTGCATTTGTTTTCTTTTTGTTTCCAGCTGAGATTTGAACAGCAAACAATAAAACAAACATAAAAGTGTTATGGTGGTTGCTGAAGTAGCTTTTACAAGCCCGTCATGTGAAGTGTATTTATCATATTGTCCTCCTCAAATACCACAAATGGGGACGGTCCAGCCACAGAAAGTAATCCTGGTCTCCACAAGTTAACAGCATGATTTAACCACCAGCAGCCCATCAGTTTGTACTGAGGACAAAAGACTTGGCAATGGATGGAGATAGAGGGGGGCTTTCTCCACAAGAAAAGAGGCAGTGCCAGGAGGGCTCCAGTCAGGGATGATCATAAAAATATTGTTGCAAAATGTGGTTCACTTGTCTCCTTTATGGAAGCAAATCTGTCAGCCTTCCCTCGTTTGGCTGACACATGATTCCAGACCTGGAGCAATGAGGTTGACCCTTAACTGCCCTAAATGCCTTAGCAAGCCACTCAGTTGTATAAAACCGACACAGAAAAGTCGATTGAGAATAATGGACCACATACAGACACTGAAAATGGAAAAGAAACATCCTCACCAGTGGACTCTGCAAAGTTCTCCTCAATAATGTCTGGGGACATTGGCCAGAATTGAGAGAGAAGTCTCAGAGACTAGTCAAGCAATAGCCTGAGTAGGCATACTTACGGAATCGTACTTAAAGCTAATTCATCACCATTTCTGTAGGTGGCCCTGTCGCAGCGATAAGACAGATCCACCAGTGGTGATCACAGAGCCATATATATTCAACATATATATTCTATCTATCCTCAACAATAAATCTGTAGCCCTTAAAGTCTCAAAACGTCAGGTCAAACTTGGGCATTTAAGCCTCTGGCTGAATATCAGCTTCCATTCTCCCTCTGCCAAGGAACTGAGAGGAACAAGGCTCTGAATACATTCAGGGCAAGGGACTTCAACAGAGTCAAAGAACCATTGAATCAGAGAGGTGTACAGTAGGGAAACAGACTCGTCGGTCCAACTTGTCCATACCAACCAGATACCCTAAATACATGGTTGTGTGGCTCATTAGCATTATATTGATGAAGTTGGACAAGTATTAAAGAATATATCTGTCAGTCTGGGCTTCAGTAGATCATGAGTGAACCCAATAAGGTGGATAAATTGATGATATCATTGGAGAAATCAGTTCCCTCTCCCTTTTGCAATTGGAAAAATATTGCTTCCAATTTCCACCATGTTCTCATCTTTGCCTCGGCCAAATTGAGGACTGCAGATGCTGGAGATCAGAGTCTAGATTAGAGTGGTGCTGGAAAAGCACAGCAGGTCAGGCAGCATCGGAAGAGCAGGAAGATCGACATTTCGGGCAAAAGCCTTTCATCAGGAATGAGGCAGGGAGCCACCAGGGTGGAGAGATAAATGGGAGGGGGTGGGGCTGGGGAGACAGTAGCCAAGAGTACAATAGATGAATGGGGGTGGGGATGAAGGTAATAAGTCAGTGAGGAGGGTGGTGCAGATCAGTGGGAAGGAAGATTGGCAGGTAGGACAGGTCATGAGGACAGTGCTGAGCTGCAAGGTTGGAACTGGGGTAAGGGGGGGGGGTGAGGGGAAATGAAGACCTGGGGATTGCAGTGAGAGAGAGAGAGAGACTCATTGAAATCCTTGTCGAGAGTGGAGGAGAGCTTCTTCAAGGTAGGAATCCTTGCAAGAGGATTTGCAGTAAGGTTAAAATCAACTAGGTGAAAGTGAGGACAGCAGATGCTGGAGATCAGAGTGGGGCTGGAAAAGCACAGCAGGTCAGGCAACATCCGAGGAGCAAGAAAATTGACGTTTCTCCATTTCTGATTTTTCTCTTCCTCAACATCTCTGCTTCCATTTCTGGAGATGGGCTGGTCACTAATATCCATTACAAACCCACCAACTCCCACAGTTACCTCAGCTATACATCCTCATATCCTGTTTCCTGTAAAATGTCCATCTCATTCTCACAGTTTTGCCAACTCCATATGATACCACCTTCTGCAGGTGGCCTCAGACATATCCGTCTTTTCCCTCACCCAACGATTTCCCACTACCATGGTTGACAGGACACTGAGCCATGCCTGACCTATTTCCCTCATTTCTCCCCTCAGCCTCCTACTGTAATAAGAGGGTTCCCCCAGTCCGCACTTCCCACTTCACCAGTGACCACAACCAAAGGATAATCTGCTGCCATTTTTGCCATCTCCAGCAGAATGCCACAACCAGACACAACATCCCCTCATCTCCTTTGTTCATATTTCACAGGGACCATTCCCTCTGGGACATGCTGATCCACTCCGCCTCCACTCCCAACACCTCTCCACAGTCCGATGCCACCTTCCCTCTAATCGCAGGAGGTGTAACACCTGCTTGTTTACTTCCATCCTCCTAAGTATACAAGGCCCCAGACCCACCTTGCAACTAAAATTCGAATTAGCTTTATTGTCACATGTACTCACTTGACGACGCTTATGGCACCTTCTTAAGTACCAACGAATAAAGGTCCAGATTCTTCAGTACAAATCCTTAGGGAAAAAAATAGTAAAATACAGAAATAAATTAGAAGAATAGAGAAATAAGAGTTCAGAATAACGGTCCTTCCAACACAGACTACGCCTGTCTTCGCCTTGAGGTCGAGAGTGCCAGGAGAAAAGTACACACTGAGAACACGCTGAGGCTGGGAGTCAAGTACACGCTGAGGCCCGGGGTCGAGTACACGCTGAGGCTGGGAGTCAAGTACACGCTGAGGCCCGGGGTCGAGTACACGCTGAGGCTGGGAGTCAAGTACACGCTGAGGCTGGGAGTCGAGTACACGCTGAGGCCCGGAGTCAGGTACACGCTGAGGCTGGAGTCAGGTACACGCTGAGGCTGGAGTCAGGTACATACTGAGGCTGGGAGTCAAGTACACGCTGAGGCCCGGGGTCAAGTACACGCTGAGGCTGGAGTTGAGTACACACTGAGGCCGGGAGTCGAGTACACGCTGAGGCCGGGAGTCGAGTCCACGCTGAGGCCCGGGGTCGAGTACACGCTGAGGCCCGGAGTCAAGTACACGCTGAGGCTGGGAATCGAGTACATGCTGAGGCTGGTGTCGAGTACACGCTGAGGCCAAGGGTCGGGTATACGCTGAGGCCGAGGGTCAAATACACGCTGAAGCCAGGACTCTAGTACACTCTGAGGCCAGGAGTCAAGTACACGCTGAGGCCTGGAGTCTGGTACATGTTGAGGCTGGAGTCAGGTACACTCTGAGATGGGATTCAAGTATACGCTGAGGCCGGGAGTAGAGTACACGCTGAGGCTGGAGTCGGGTACACGCTGAAGCTGGGAGTCGAATACACCCTGAGGCTGGAATTGGGTACATGCTGAGGCTGGAGTCAAGTACACGCTGAGGCCGGGAGTCGAGTACATGCTGAGGCTGGAGTCAGGTACACGTTGAGGCTGGAGTTGAGTACACGCTGATGCTGGGAGTTGTGTACATGCCGAGGCCACACTCAAGTACACGCTGAGGCTAGAGCCGGGTACATGCTGAGGCTAGAGGCAACTACACACTCGAGGGTTGGAGATGAGTACACGTTGTGGTGGGATTCAAGTACATGCTGAGACCCTGAGACGGATACATGCTGAGGCCGAGGGTCGGGTATACACTGAGGCCAAGGGTCAAGTGCATGCTGAAGCCAGGACTCTAGTACATGCTGAGGCTGGGAGTTGAGTATACGCTGAGGCCGGGAGTTGGATACATGCTGAGGCTGGAGTCGAGTACATGCTGAGGCTGGAGTTGAGTACACAATGTGGCTGGGCGTCGAGAACACGCTGAGGCTGGAGTCGAGTACATGCTGAGGCTGGGAATTGAGTACACGCTGAGGCTGGAATCGAGTATACGCTGAGGCCGGAAGTCGAGAACACGCCGAGGCTAGAGTCGAGAACATGCTGAGGCTGGGAATCAAGTACGCGCTAAGGCCGGGTGGGCTGGGAGTTGAGTACACGCTGACGCAGGGTGTCAAGTACATGCTGAGGCTGGAGTCGAGTACACGCTGAGGCCGAGAGTTAAGTACACAGTGAAGCCAAGAGGCAAGTACACGCTGAGGCTGAGAGTCGAGTATGTGCTGTGGCCAGGAGTCATGTACACGCTGAAGATGGGAGTCATGTACACGCTGAGGCTGGAGTTGAGTACACACTGAGGCTGGAGTTGAGTACACACTGTGGCTGGGAGTCGAGTAAATGCTGAGGCTGTGAGTCTAGTATACGCTGAGGCCAGGAATTGAGTACACGCTGAGGCCCAGAGTCAAGTATGCACTGAGGCTGGGAGTTGAGTACATGCTGAGGCCGGGAGGCGAGTACATGCTGAGGCTGGGAGTCGAGAACATGCTCACGCCCAGAGTCGAGTATACGCTGAGGCTGGAAGTCATGTACACGTTGAGGCCCGGAGTTGAGTACACGCTGAGGCTGGTACTTGAGTACATGCTGACGCCAGAAGTCGAGTACACACTGTAGCTGGGAGTCGAGTACATGCTGAGGATGGGAGTCATGTACACGCTGAGGGTGGAGTTGAGTACACGCTGAGGCTGGAGTTGAGTACACACTGTGGCCGGGGAGTCGAGTACACGCTGAGGCCTGGAGTCAAGTACCCGCTGCGGCCCAGAGTCCAGTACATGCTGAGGCCCGTAGTGGAGTACACGCTGAGGCCCGGAGTCGAGTACACACCGAGGCTGGGAGTCGAGTACATGCCGAGGCCCGGAGTCAAGTACACACTGAGGCTGGTACTCGAGTACATGCTGATGCCAGAAGTCGAGTACACACTGTAGCTGGGAGTCGAGTACATGATGAGGCTGGGAGTCGAGTACACGCTGAGCCTGGAAGTTGAATACACACTGAGGGCAGGATTCGAGTACACACTGAGGCCTGGAGTCCAGTACACACTGAAGCCCAGAGTCGAGTACACGATGAGGCTGGGAGTCGAGTACATGCTGAGGCTGGGAGTCAAGTACACGCAGAGGCCCAGAGTTGAGTACGCACTGTGGCCCAGAGTCGAGTACACGCTGAGGCTGGGAGTCGAGTACACGCAGAGGCTGGGAGTCGAGTACACGCGGAGGCTGGGAGTCGAATACACGCTGAGTCTGGGAATTGAGTCCACGCTGAGGCTGGGAGTCGAGTACACAGTAAGCCATGGAGTCAAGTACATGCTGAGGGTGGAGTCAGGTACACGCTGAGGTTGGAGTCGAGTACTCACTGAGGCTGGAGTCGAGTACATGTTGAGGCTGGGAGTTGAGTACACGCTGAGGCCAAGAGTAAAGTAGACGTTGAGGCTTGGAGTTTGGTACACGCTGAGGCTGGATTCGACTACACGCTGAAGCTGGAGTCGAGTACACGTTGAGGCTGGAGTCGCGTACACGCTGAGGCTGAGATTCGAGTACACGCTGAGGCCGGGAGTCAAGTACACAGTAAGCCCTGGAGTCAAGTACACGCTGAGGGTGGAGTCAAGTACACGCTGAGGATGGAGTCGAGTACACACTGTGGCAGGGTATCGAGTACACGCTGAGGCTGGGAGTCGATTACACGCTGAGGCTGGGAGTCGAGCACTCGCTGAGGCCAGGATTTGAGTACACGGTGAGGCCTGGAGTCGAGTACACACTGAGGCCCAGAGTAGAGTACACACTGAGGCTGGGAGTCGAGTACACGCGGAGGCCCGGAGTCGAGTACACGCTGAGGCCGGAAATCGTGTACATGCTGAGGCCCAGAGTCGAGTACACGCTGAGGCTGGAGTCGAGTACACGCTGAGGCTGGAGTCGATTACACAATGTGGCCAGGAGTCGAGTACACACTGAGGCTGGGAGTTGAGTACACGCTGAGGCCGGGAGTTGAGTACACGCTGAGGCTGGGAGTCGGATACATGCTGAGGCTGGGAATTGAGTACACGCTGAGGCTGGGAGTCGAGTCCACAGTAAGCCCTGGAGTCAAGTACACGCTGAGGGTGGAGTCAGGTACACGCTGAGGTTGGAGTCGAGTACACACTGTGGCCAGAAGCTGAGTACGCGCTGCGGCTAGGAGTTGAGTACACGCAGAGGCCGAGAGTTAAGTTCACGCTGAGGCTGGGTGTTTGGTACACGCTGAGGCTGGAGTCGGGTACACACAGAGACTGGAGTCGAGTACACGTTGAGGCTGGCAGTTGAGTATACTCTGAGGCTGGGAGTGAGTCCATGTTGGGGCTGGAGTCAAGTACACGCTGGTGCTGGGACTTGAGTACATGCTGAGGCCGGGAGTTGATCACACGCTGAGGCGAAGAGTAAAGTACACATTGAGACTTGGAGTTTGGTACACACTGAGGCTGGAGCCGAGTACACGCTGAGGCTGGGATTCGAGTACTCGCTGAGGCTGGAGTTGAGTACACGGTGAGGGCGGGAGTCGAGTACACAGTAAGCCCAGGAGTCAAGTACAGGCTGAGGGTGGAGTCAGGTACACGCTGAGGCTGGAGTCGAGTACACACTGTGGCCAGGAGCCGAGTATGCGCTGCGGCTAGGAGTTGAGTACACGCTGAGGTCAGGAGTTGAGTATACCCTGAGGCTGAGTGTTTGGTACATGCTGAGGCTGGAGTCGGGTACACACTGAGGCTGGAGTCGAGTACACGTTGAGGCTGGGAGTCAAGTACACGTTGAGGCTGGGAGCCGAGTACATGCTGAGGCCTGGAGTCAAGTACATGTTGAGGCTGGGAGTCAAGTACACGTTGAGGCTGGGAATCGAGTACATGCTGAGGCCGGAGGTCGAGTACTCGCTGAGGCCGGAGATCGAGTACTCGCTGACGCCGAGAGTCGAGTACACGCTGAGGCCGGGAGTCGAGTACACGCTGTGGTCAAGAGTCGAGAACACGCTGAGGCTGAGAGTTGAGTACACGCTGAAGCTGAGAATCGAGTACATGTTGAGGCTGAGAGGCGAATACACACTATGGCTGGAGTGAGTACACGCTGAGACCAGGAATCAAGCACACGCTGAGGCTGGAGTCAAGTACACACTGTGGCCGCGAGTCGAATACACGCTGAGGCTGGAATCGATTACACACTGTGGTCGTGAGTTGAGTACATGTTGAGGCCAGCAATCAAGTACACTTTGAGGCACGGAGTCGAGTACACACTGAATCTGGGAGTCGAGTACACGCTAAGGCCCGGAGTCGCCTACACGCTGATGCCGAGAGTTGCGTACACACTGAGGCCGGGAGTCGAGTACACGCTGAGGCCGGGAGTCGAGTACACGCTGAGACTGGGAGTTGAGTACACGCTGTGGCTGGAGTTGAGTACATGCTGAGGCTGGGAATTGAGTACATGCTGAGGCTGGGAGTCAAGTACACAGTAAGCCCTGGAGTCAAGTACACGCTGAGGGTGGAGTCAGGTACACGCTGTGGTTGGAGTCGAGTACACACTGTGGCCAGGAGTTGAGTACACACTGAGGCCGAGAGTTGAGTACACGCTGAGGCCGAGAGTTAAGTTCATGCTGAGGCCGGGAGTTGAGTACACGTTGAGGCCGAGAGTAAAGTACACATTGAGGCTGGAGTCGTACTCATTGAGTCTGGAGTCGAGTACACGTTGAGGCTGGGAGTTGAGTATAATCTGAGGCTGGGAGTTGAGTACATGCTGGGGCTGGGTGTTTGGTACACACTGAGGCTGGAGTTGGGTACACACTGAGGCTGGAGTCGAGTACATGTTGAGGCTGGGAGTCGAGTACACGCTGAGGCTGGGAGTCGAGCTCATGCTGTGGCCGGAAGTCAAGTACACGCTGAGGCTGGGAGTCAAGTACATGTTGAGGCCGGAAGTCGAGTATACGCTGAGGCCCGGAGTCGAGTACATGCTGAGGCCCAGATACAAGTACACACTGAAGCTGGAGTTGAGTACACACTGTGCCCGGGAATCGAGTACATGCTGAGGCCGAGAGTCGAGTACACGTTGATGCCGGGAGTGGAGTGCACACTGAGGCTGGGAGTCGAGTACACACGGAGGCCGGGAGTCGAGTACATGCTGAAGCCGGGAGTCCAGTATACGCTGAGGCTGGAAGTCATGTACACGTTGAGGCCCAGAGTTGAGTACACGCTGAGGCTGGTACTCAAGTACATGCTGACACCAGAAGTCGAGTACACACTGTAGCTGGGAGTCGAGTACATGCTGAGGATGGGAGTCATGTACACGCTGAGGGTGGAGTTGAGTACACGCTGAGGTTGGAGTTGAGTACACACTGTGGCCGGGGAGTCGAGTACACGCTGAGGCCGGGAGTCAAGTACACAGTAAGCCCTGGAGTCAAGTACACGCTGAGGGTGGAGTCAAGTACACGCTGAGGATGGAGTCGAGTACACACTGTGGCCGGGTATCGAGTACACGCTGAGGCTGGGAGTCGATTACACACTGAGGTTGGGAGTCGAGTACACGCGGAGGCCGGGAGTCGAGTACATGCTGAGGCCGGGAGTCCAGTATACGCTGAGGCTGGAAGTCATGTACACGCTGAGGCCCGGAGTTGAGTACACGCTGAGGCTTGGAGTTTGGTACACGCTGAGGATGGAGTCGGCTACACGCTGAAGCTGGAGTCGAGTACATGTTGAGGCTGGAGTCGAGTACACGCTGAGGCTGGGATTCGAGTACACGCTGAGGCCGGGAGTCAAGTACACAGTAAGCCCTGGAGTCAAGTACACGCTGAGGATGGAGTCCAGTACACACTGTGGCCGGGTATCGAGTACACGCTGAGGCAGGGAGTCGATTACACGCTGAGGCTGGGAGTCTAGTATATGCTGAGGCCCGGAGTCGAGTACACACTGTGGCCGGGTATCGAGTACACACTGAGGTTGGGAGTCGAGTACACGCGGAGGCCGGGAGTCGAGTACATGCTGAGGCCGGGAGTCCAGTATACGCTGAGGCTGGAAGTCATGTACACGCTGAGGCCCGGAGTTGAGTACACGCTGAGGCTTGGAGTTTGGTACACGCTGAGGATGGAGTCGGCTACACGCTGAAGCTGGAGTCGAGTACATGTTGAGGCTGGAGTCGAGTACACGCTGAGGCTGGGATTCGAGTACACGCTGAGGCCGGGAGTCAAGTACACAGTAAGCCCTGGAGTCAAGTACACGCTGAGGATGGAGTCCAGTACACACTGTGGCCGGGTATCGAGTACACGCTGAGGCAGGGAGTCGATTACACGCTGAGGCTGGGAGTCTAGTATATGCTGAGGCCCGGAGTCGAGTACACACTGAGGCTGGTACTCGAGTACATGCTGACGCCAGAAGTCGAGTACACACTGTAGCTGGGAGTCGAGTACGTGATGAGGCTGGGAGTCGAGTACACGCTGAGCCTGGAAGTTGAATACACACTGAGGCCAGGATTCGAGTACACACTGAGGTCTGGATTCGAGTACACACTGAGGCCTGGAGTCCAGTACACACTGAGGCCCAGAGTCGAGTACACGCTGAGGCTGGGAGTCGAGTACGCAGAGGCCCAGAGTCGAGTACACACTGAGGCTGGGAGTTGAGTACACGCTGAGGCTGGGAGTCGAGTACACGCTGAGGCTGGGAGTCGAATACACGCTGAGTCTGGGAATTGAGTCCATGCTGAGGCTGGGAGTCGAGTACACACTAAGCCATGGAATCAAGTACACGCTGAGGGTGGAGTCAGGTACACGCTGAGGTTGGAGTCGAGTACTCACTGAGGCTGGAGTCGAGTACATGTTGAGGCTGAAGTCGAGTACACGCTGAGGCGGGGAGTTGAGTACACGCTGAGGCCGGGAGTTGAGTACACGCTGTGGTCAAGAATCGAGAACACGCTGAGGCTGAGAGTCGAGTACACGCTGAAGCTGGGAGTCGAGTACATGTTGAGGCTGGGAGTCGAGTACACGTTGAGGCCGGGAATCGAGTACATGCTGAGGCTGGAGGTCGAGTACTTGCTGAGGCCGGGAGTCGAGTACACGCTGTGGTCAAGAGTCGAGAACACGCTGAGGCTGAGAGTCGAGTACACGCTGAAGCTGGGAGTCGAGTACATGCTGAGGCTGGGAGTCGAATACACACTATGGCTGGAGTGAGTACACGCTGAGACCAGGAATCAAGCACACGCTGAGGCTGGAGTCAATTGCACACTGTGGCCGGGAGTCGAATACACGCTGAGGCTGGAATCGATTACACACTGTGGCCGTGAGCCGAGTACATGCTGATGCCGGCAATCAAGTACACGTTGAGGCCCGGAGTCGAGTACACACTGAGGCCGGGAGTCGAGTACACGCTCAGGCCGGGAGTCGCCTACACGCTCAGGCTGGGAATTGAGTACACGCTGAGGCTGGGAGTCAAGTACACAGTAAGCCCTGGAGTCAAGTACACGCTGAGGGTGGAGTCCGGTACACGCTGAGGTTGGAGTCGAGTACACACTGTGGCCAGAAGCCGAGTACACGCTGCGGCTAGGAGTTGAGTACACACTGAGGCCGAGAGTTGAGTACACGCTGAGGCCGAGAGTTAAGTTCATGCTGAGGCCGGGAGTTGAGTACACATTGAGGCCGAGAGTAAAGTACACATTGATGCTGGAGTCGTACTCATTGAGTCTGGAGTCGAGTACACGTTGAGGCTGGGAGTTGAGTATAATCTGAGGCTGGGAGTTGAGTACATGCTGGGGCTGGGTGTTTGGTACACGCTGAGGCTGGAGTTGGGTACACACTGAGGCTGGAGTCGAGTACACGTTGAGGCTGGGAGTTGAGTATACTCTGAGGCTGGGAGTCGAGCTCATGCTGTGGCCGGAAGTCAAGTACACGCTGAGGCTGGGAGTCAAGTACATGTTGAGGCCGGAAGTCGAGTATACGCTGAGGCCCGGAGTCAAGTACACGCTGAGGCCCAGAGACAAGTACACACTGAAGCTGGAGTTGAGTACACATTGTGCCCGGGAATCGAGTACATGCTGAGGCCGGGAGTCGAGTACACGTTGATGCCGGGAGTCGAGTGCACACTGAGGCTGGGAGTCGAGTACACGCGGAGGCCGGGAGTCGAGAACATGCTCAGGCCCAGAGTCGAGTATATGCTGAGGCTGGAAGTCATGTACACGTTGAGGCCCGGAGTTGAGTACACGCTGAGACTGGTACTCGAGTACATGCTGACGCCAGAAGTCGAGTACACACTGTAGCTGGGAGTCGAGTACATGCTGAGGATGGGAGTCATGTACACGCTGAGGGTGGAGTTGAGTACATGCTGAGGCTGGAGTTGAGTACACACTGTGGCCGGGGAGTCGAGTACATGCTGAGGCCGGGAGTCAAGTACCCGCTGCGGCCCGGAGTCCAGTACATGCTGAGGCCCGTAGTGGAGTACACGCTGAGGCCTGGAGTCAAGTACACGCTGAGGCTGGGAGTCGAGCACACGCTGAGGCCTGGAGTCGAGTACACGCTGAGGCCTGGAGTCGAGTACACACCAAGGCTGGGAGTTGAGTACACGCTGAGGCCCGGAGTTGAGTACACGCTGAGGCTGGGAATCGAGTACACACTGAGGCCTGGATTCAAGTACACACTGAGGCCTGGATTCGAGTACACACTGAGGCTGGGAATCGAGTACACGCAGAGGCCCAGATTCAAGTACACGCTGAGGGTGGAGTCAGGTACACGCTGAGGTTGGAGTCGAGTACACACTGTGGTCAGAAGCTGAGTACGCGCTGAGGCTGGGTGTTTGGTACACGCTGCGGCTAGGAGTTGAGTACACACTGAGGCTGGAGTCGAGTACACGTTGAGGCTGGGAGTTGAGTATACTCTGAGGCTGGGAGCCGAGTACATGCTGAGGCCTGGAGTCAAGTACATGTTGAGGCTGGGAGTCAAGTACACGTTGAGGCTGGGAATCGAGTACATGCTGAGGCCGGAGGTCGAGTACTCGCTGAGGCCGAGAGTCGAGTACACGCTGAGGCCGGGAGTCGAGTACACGCTGTGGTCAAGAGTCGAGAACACGCTGAGGCTGGGAGTCGAGTACACGCTGAAGCTGGGAGTCGAGTACATGCTGAGGCGGGAGATGAATACACACTATGGCTGGAGTGAGTACACGCTGAGACCAGGAATCAAGCACACGCTGAGGCTGGAGTCAAGTACACACTGTGGCCGAGAGTCGAGTACATGCTGAGGCCGGGAATCGAGTACACATTGAGGCTCGGAGTCGAGTACACACTGAGTCTGGGAGTCTAGTACACACTAAGGCCCGGAGTCGCCTACACGCTGAGGCCGGGGTCAAGTACACGCTGAGGCTGGGAGTTGAGTACATGCTGAGGCTGGGAGTCGAGTACACGCTGAGGCTGGGAGTCGAGTACACGCTGATGCCGGGAGTCGAGTACACGCTGATGCCGGGAGTTGAGTACACACTGAGGCTGGGAGTCGAGTACACACTGAGGCTGGGAGTCGAGTACACGCTAAGGCCCGGAGTCGCCTACACGCTGAGGCCGGGGTCAAGTACACGCTGAGGCTGGGAGTTGAGTACATGCTGAGGCTGGGAGTCGAGTACACGCTGAGACCGGGAGTCGAGTACACGCTGATGCCGGGAGTTGAGTACACACTGAGGCTGGGAGTCGAGTACACACTGAGGCTGGGAGTCGAGTACACACTGAGGCCGGGAATCGAGTACACATTGAGGCCCGGAGTCGAGTACACACTGAGGCACGGAGTCGAGTACACACTGAGTCTGGGAGTCGAGTACACGCTAAGGCCCGGAGTCGCCTACACGCTGATGCCGGGAGTCGAGTACACGCTGAGTCCGGGAGTCAAGTACACACTGAGGCCAGGAGTCGAGTACACACTGAGGCTGGGAGTCGAGTACACGCTGTGTCTGGGTGTTGAGTACACACTGAGGCTGTGAGTCAAGTACACGATGAGGCCGGAGGTCTTCTACATGCTGAGGCTAGGAGTTGAGTACACGCTTTGGCTGGGAGTCGAGTACATGCTGAGGCCGGGAGTCAAGTACATGCTGAGACCGGAGGGATCGAGTAAACGCTGAGGCTGGGAGTCGAGTAAATGCTGAGGCCGGGTGTCGAGTACACGATGAGGCCGGGAGTCGAGTACTCGCTGAGGCTGGGAGTCGAGTACTCGCTGAGGCTGGGAGTCGGGGACACACTGAGGCTGGGAGTTGATCACATGTTGTGTCTGGAAATGAGTACGTGGTTAGACTGAGAGTTCCAGGTATAGCAAGGATTTACCTGCATTTCATTCAATCTAATCGACTGTGTTCGCTTCTAACAACGTGATCTCCTCTACATAGGGGTAATGAAACTCAGACTGAATGACCATTTTGCAAAACATATATGTCCTGTCCGTAAAAATGACCCCTGCTTCCAGTTGAACTCAGCACTGTGTTCCGATGGTAACATTTCTGTCACACTCCTGCTGCAGTGGTCCAATGAGCCTCAGCACAAGCTTCAAGAACATCACCTCATTTTCTGTTTGGAGACTCTGCTGTCTCTCGGGCTCAATATTGAGTTCAATAACTTTGAAGCCCTGATTCCATCCTTGCATGCTCTTCAGCCAGCCTACACCTGGAACATAGACAATAGACAATAGGGGCAGGAGTAGGCCATTCTGTCCTTCGAGCCAGCACCACCATCATTATGATCATGGCTGATCATCCTCAATCAGTATCCAGTTCCTGCCTTATCCCCATAACCCTTGATTCCACTATCCTTAAGAGCTATATCCAACTCTTTCTTGAAAGTATCCAGAGACTTGGCCTCCACAGCCTTCTGGGGCAGAGCATTCCACACAGCCACCCCTCTCTGGGTGAAGAAGTTTCTCCTCATCTCTGTCCTAAATGGCCTACCCCTTATTTTTAAACTCTGTTCTCTGGTTCGGGACTCACCCATCAGCAGAAACATGTTTCTGTCTCCAGAGTGTCCAATCCTTTAATAATCTTATACGTCTCAATCAGATCCCCTCTAAACGCAAGCGAATACAAGTCCAGTTGCTCCAATCTTTCAGAGTAAAATAGGTTACTTTCAGCCCAGCCTTCCCAGTCTCTCCTATTCTTAGCTCTTCTTATCACTTATTCAGCTCCTGGATATCAAGAATCCCATTTTGGACTACCCCTTACGTACCTCTCTCTCTCTGGGCTCTGTGTCCACATATACTTTCACTTCTCACCCAACCTTGCATTCACCATAAATATCACCTACTCCTCGCTGCTAGCAGCTCTAATGAAGAGTCACCGGATTTGATACACTAACTCTGCTTTCTCTCCACTGATACTGCCAGACCTGCTGAGTTTCAACAGCAATTTCTGTTTTAGATGGATAAATCTACTTGCCCTCACTCAATCACCTGATACCAATGCATCTGTCCGTAACAACAGATGTGACCACTGCACAAACCTTATGACAAAATCCGAAATTCAAGCTGAGAACATTCTCCACCAAATGGTGTGCCACAACCCCAGTCTGAAAATGGCATTGATACTGAACAGACCTAGCAGCTCAAAACAATTGCCTTTTCCTTGCACTAATTAAATTCTAACTCATCACGTGGGAGTGGATTTAGGTCTAAACTGGGCCTCCATGAGAAGTTGTGATCCTTCAGCAGAAGTGTAGATACAACCTTGGCATTTGTTGTGGTGTCTCACATCTAGTTTTCAATTTGCCTTTCAGAAACATGCTTCTGATGTCACTACATCATAGCATGTCAAACGGTGGCATAAAGATCTTCGATTCCATCTCAACTGGAGTATGATACTGATCGCAAATAAATAATTTAGTACTGGCCTAGATACTAAGGTGCTTCTAACTGTAATACGTGTATATACCAAGAGCTGTCATAAATGTTTATTGAATATTCCATCGCTACATTAACACATTTCATTTTTACATGACGGAATCCAACATAAGTGTTGCAGTATATGTCTGAAGATGTCAGACCAGACTCAAAATGTTAGCTCTGTTTCTCTCTCCACAGATGCTGCCAGATCTGCTGAGTTTCTCTAGCAACCTCTGTGAATGTAGGATATTGCCCAGGTTTATCTTATCCAAAAAAAGGGGGATAAATCCATCTCAGATTTGATTAAATCTGGCATCAGGTGCCTTAGTACAATGAATGTCATTGGGACTAAGGAGAAAATTTTGAGTAAAAAATGAGGTCTGCAGATGCTGGAGATCACAGCTGCAAATGTGTTGCTGGTCAAAGCACAGCAGGCCAGGCAGCATCTCCCGCCTGGGAACCCTCCAACCACAAGGCATGAATTCAGATTTCTCCAGCTTCCTCATTTTCCCCTCCCCCCACCTTGTCTCAGTCGGTTCCCTCAACTCAGCACCGCCCTCCTAACCTGCAATCCTCTTCCTGACCTCTCCGCCCCCACCCCACTCCGGCCTATCACCCTCACCTTGACCTCCTTCCACCTATCCCACCTCCATCACCCCTCCCCCTAGTTCCTCCTCCCTACCTTTTATCTTAGCCTGCTTGGCTCTCTCTCTTATTCCTGATGAAGGGCTTATGCTCGAAACGTCGAATTCTCTATTCCTGAGATGCTGCCTGGCCTGCTGTGCTTTGACCAGCAACACATTTGCAGCTAAGGAGAAAACTCTCCACTAGCTGGAGATATCTGTGATACAAAGGAAGATCTCAGCCTTAGACATCACTGCAAGAGTTCCACAGTGTAGTCTCCCAAGTTCGATAATCTTCAGTAGTTTACTAGCTTGTATAGCAAGCCAATTCTTGATTATGTTGAGACATCTAACAGTTTCAGTGTACCAATAATCTATTCCACTGTGCTTCCACTTTGTAACTGACTTCAGGTTAAGCCTCATTATGTATCAATGGGTCAGAGGTCAATGCTCTATCGGTTTACTCTAGGCCTCATGAATCTATCTTTGGGAAAAGTAATAAGTGAAAATATTGACACAGGCATTCAACTTATTTCTGATCTGTTTGATGTGGCTGGGCATTACAAGTTAGTAGGTTTGACATCTCCCCATTGGTCTTGCTTCATATAATCCAAAAATAGCAATAGTTCAAGATAGTCTCTTCTGAATACTCAATGACAAAATCAGCCCTAAGCTTGAAATGGTTCTAAAATTAAGTTACAAGGAAGTTATTCAAAAGTGAGAGTCATTCAGCATGATAGATAGCAACACAACTAAAACATTTCACTTGTGCACTTAATTGTTTACTAATTCCAAAATAACAACAGCCAATTGGTTCGTATTATGGGTAAGCAATTGCCTTTGCTTTGCACTAATTAAATTCTAACTCATCACATGGGAGTGGATTTGATCTAAAAGAAATTTGGCGTCTGGATTGGAAGACCGACTGCATGTAAATCGGACAGAGGTTCACAATGTTGCATGGAGTATTAATGAACAGTATTATCCACGGACATACAGGAAATTCTAAATATAGCAGGATATCAATTAGCGGATCAGTGATCAAGTTATACAATCTGGGTGGCACAGTGGCTCAGTGGTTGGCACTACTGCCTCATGGGACCCTGGTTCGATTCCAGCCTTGGGCGACTGACTGTGTGAAGTTTGCACATTCTCCCTGTGTCTGCGTGGGTTTCCTCCCACAGTCCAAAGATGTGCAGGTCAGGTGAACTGGTCATGCTAAATTACTCATAGTGTTAGGTGCATTAATCAGAGGGAAATAGGTCTGGGTGGGTTACTTTTCAGAGGATTGGCGTGGGCTCGTTGGGTGGAAGGGCCAGTTTCCACACTGTAGGGAATCTAATCTGGTCTGCTTTTTTGCACACAATGAAACCTCATTCCTTGTCGTGGTCCTGAGAGAAAGAAAACTTGCCTTTTTTATAGGTGACTTTATAAAATCATTTCCTATATCCATATATTTACAAATAAAAATACAGGAGATAGTTAATCCCGTAATACAAAAAGTAAATGTAAAACTGACAAAGGTATATGTTTTTGGGTATTGTCTTATTTTGAGAATGCATGCATGAAAATTATTCAGAGAAATTGTTTAATTCTATCCATCTTAACAAATTTGATAGCAAATCATTTTTGCAGCTGTTATACATGAAAGGGGGTTTCAGACACTGAAAGATTTAAGGGCAACGTACTTTGCTGGCCAGTACAGAAGAGTTCGCAAAAACCTCCTTTCATTCACCCAAATGATAAAATGAGTCATCAACAGTACCAAAGTGTAGGTGTACCTTATACATTTGTAGTCCATCTGTGTATACTACAAACTTAGTTCACAAACTGATTGTCCCCTTTCAAACAGACAATAGTGTAATCTCATAGGAATGTCACTAGAGAATGTTTATGACAGGTGATTTAAATGTACAAATCTGAAATGACCCAAAAGGAGCTGTTTCAGATTAACAAACTTGGTTTTTATGGGTAATAATCCTTGGAACCAAATTGAACTAATCTGCATGTGGAAGTATTCTTAATTTTCCTACTAAACAGAAGGGTTCTGATATATTTCAGCAGCAAGTTGTGAAACAAATGATTCAGCACTTAAAGTAATAGAAAGATGATGTGTCTTCAAACTTTGATGACAACAAACCCAATGACGAAAACAATAAGAGTATAGTGTTGATTTATTCTGTAACATGCAAGCACTGGATGAAAATAAGCAGGCAAAATACTTTAACTCTAATGTTACTAAATCCCAATCTGTCATTACAATTGTCAATAAATGCACACAAAGCATTTATTTCCACAGTTATTTCCCCTCCTGAAGGCTCAGACTAATGAGTATGCACATTTCCATGGAGACTAGGAGCATCTGCTACCTCATGAAGGTGGCCATGTCTCATGTGCGAGCCAAGACAGAGAACACTGACAGATTGTTCAATTGTTATTTGATCATGGAGATTACAGAACATTTCAGCTGAACCCAATCCTGTTCTTATCTTCACATTTCTCTTTTATCCCATTCCTCACTCCCTTCTTCCATTATGTCACTGATATTGAACCTTCATTTCAAGGTAAGCCCTCTGCACACTTCCAAGGACACATCAAATTGCAAAGTACTTCCAAGCTCCTCTGAAAAATTTCTAATCAAGTATCAGCTGCCAAAGGAAAGTAGTGTAACATGCAAACAAACAAACAAATGCAATATCTGCTGATATTTGTTTCATAGTTGGAAGATAGTTGACTTCCCTCACCTAAAATTAGGGGTGGCACAGTGGGTCAGTGGTTAGCACTGCTGCCTCACAGCACCAGCGTCCCAAGTTCGATTCCAGCCTCAGGGAACTGTCTGCGTGGAGTTTGCACATTCTCCCACTGTCTGTGTGGGTTTCCTCCCACAGTCCAAAGATGTGTCAGTCAGGTGAATTTGGACACCAAATTCAGGTGAATTTGCCATGCTAAATTGTCCGTTGGGGTAGGTGCATTAGTCAGAGGTGTGTGGGTTACTCTTCAGAGGGTTGGTGTTGACTTGTTGGGGCAAAGGGCCTGTTATAGGGAATCTAATCTAAATTCAAGATCGATGACCCTACAATTTGGAAGTGTTGAAGCACAGTGTTGCAGGTAGTAGGCACCCTCTAATGCCTTGTCTAAGTGAACATGCTTCTCTGAACGCAAGTGACCCTTTACATGCTACTTAGCCATAGGCATGAGACATGAAATGAGTTAAACCAACATCAATATCCATTCTTCAACACAACATTTATAGGCTGTGATTAGGTGTAGGAACCCTACTAATTTTGCATATACATAATCCAGGGAGCGTCAAACCTTTGATATAACTGAGGTTTTTGCATTCAAATCAGGTTGTGGATTGAGTCTGAAGACTTCCTAGTCAGCATGTTGACTTACACTTTGGTAGACCGACTCCATCACTGCGTAATTTCTGTAAAGTTAGGTTTCCTGTAGTTTCCTCAGAGAAGAGAGAGAAGTAGGGAAATGGAAAGGTTTAGGAAGTTTAAGACCAAGAAAGCTCAAGGCAGGGCCATGAACGGTGGAGCAAAGTAAGTTGTGAATGCCCAAGAAATAAGAGCTCTAGGGTTTGGGAGAGATGACAGAGATTTGGTGAATTTCTGAAGTATATCTTGTAGATCATGCACACTGCTGCAGTGGTGGGGAGAGTGAATGCACATGCAAGTAATGCCAATAAAGCAAATGGTGTAATGTTTCTTGACTGTTAGTGGAGCTGCACGCATCTAGACAAGTAGGGATTATTCCATCATAGTCCTGACATTTGTAGATGATGAACAGGCTTTGAGGAGTAAGGAGTGAGGAGGTGGAAATCTAAATAACTCTACTTATTTAGACTTAAATATTGGAGGCTAAGGGACGATCTGGTAGAAATTTACAATATTATGAGAGACATAGATAGAATGGATAGTCAGGTCTTTATGCCAGGTAGAAATGTCAATTACTCAGGCACATAGATTCAAGGTAAAAGGAGGATAAGTTGAAGGAGATGTGAGAGGTAGGTTTTTTACAGGGAGCATGGTAAGTGCCTGAAAATGTGCTACCAGAGGAGGCAGTGGAGGTGGATACAATAGCAACTTGAAAGGCATCTTGACACATATATGAAAAGGCAGGGACTTGAGGGATATGACCCACATATAGACCAAAGGTTTTTAGTTTGGAAAGAAGCATGTGTTGGCTCAGGCTTCGTGGGCTGAAGAGCCCGTTCCAGGACTTCAATTCTTTGTTCTTTATTCTTTGTTTAATATGTTCTACAAAAGAAGCCAATGTGAAGTGAAGAAAAGCATTTCACTCAGCATGTGGTTAGAGTTTGGAATGCAATGCCTGAAGTGTGGTAGAGGCATGTACAACTGAGGTATTCAAAAGGAGATTGGATGATTACTTGGATGAAAATGTGCAAGAGTATGGGGAAAAAGCAGAAGATTGGCATGAGATAATAATGCTCATTTAATGAGCCATTGATGGCATGATGTTTCCAAATGGCCTCCTTCTATGCTGTGACAATTCTGTGATAAATGGGCTTGTCATACAGTTATTAAGATGTACAGCATGGAAACAGATCCTTCGGTCCAACTTGTTGCAGCTTCAATATGTTGATACCTCATTTTTAGGTATACCTAGTGCTATTCCTCCTGGTGCTCTCCTGCACTCTTCATTGTGTCAGGATTAATCTCCCAGCCTGATTCTAATGGCAGAGAAAGCCATTTGCCAGGTCATGAAGTTGCAAATTGTGTTTGTATGCAATTCTACTGCTGCCAATAACCCACAGGGCCTCATGGATACCAGTCATGAGTTGTCATGATTTGGAGATGCCAGTGTTGGACTGGGGTGTACAAAGGGGAGGGGGGGGGCTGGTGGAGTGACAGTATGCAGTAATCAGCAGGAGGTTCCTTGCCCTGAAGCTATGGTGTCCACGGTCAATGTTACTCATGGATAATCTTCCTCATTTCTGTGTATTGGAGGAAGAATTTCTTTGTTGCCATCTTAAATGAGCAACTATTTCATCTGAGATTATGCCCTGCAGTTCTGGACCCTCCCACAAGAGGAAACAAAGTACCAACATCCGCATCTACCTTGTCCAGCCCCCTAAGAATCTTGTTTGTTTCATAACAGCCACCTCTATTCTTCTGAATGCCAGTGAGTACAGGCTGAACCTTCTCAACCTCTCCTCATAAGACAGTTCCTCTACACAGGTAGTTGTCCTATAACATGCCTTGATTAAATACAATTTGGTTGTAATGCGCTTAGTGAATTGCTGACCCTTTTATTGATGAAGCAAAATCCTGTTCGCTGTTATGTAATTCCACTCTTGGCACTTAGCTAAACAGCAAAATGCAGCCTCATGATTCCCCGTCTGCAAAATGCGAACTCAGTGTGTTCAGCTGAAACAGCAGTGCAATCAACTCTGCAAGCCTTGAAACTGGAAATTGGAAACAGCTTGAAGCTGGGAATTGTAGTCTACATCGAGAAGGAACTTTATTTCAAACCAGAGGGAGAATCTTGAGGAGGATTGGACTTCTGCCTCGGCATCACATGGTCAGTCAGCTTTGAGTGCTTTCTGGTGGAGAGCTTTGTGAAAGGTATAGTGCTGTAGTCAATGATTTAGTGTTAATGTGTTATATTTACTGTATTATTTTATTAAAATATATGATTTAAAGATTCACTTATATTGTGCTATTGTTTGTGTTAGGCTAACTATTATTTTTGTTTTGATTTTTACTGATATTTTTGGTGGTTAGCCCCTAATCCGAGTTTTCTCATAGGCCTCATTATTTATATTGCACAATTTTCAATAACACAATGTTGCGCAGGAATGCAACTGCCACATTATTGGAGAACTACCCAGACTACCTAGTGAATTATCCCTGGATTGCTTCTAATGCCAGTATATCTGTTCTTAGATAACGGGACCAAAACTGTTCATAGTATTCCAGTCTACCTTATTCCTTGTATGGTTTGACAAAAAAACCCTCTTTTTTCTACTCCATTCCCTCTGAGATATAATCCAACATTCCTTTTGCCTGCCGAACATATATGCTAGCTTTTAGTGATTTATGTGCAAGGGCTCCCAAATCCAATCCCCACCAACGCTTACTGCTGTCTTTCTCCATTTAAATAATATTCAGCTCCTCTAATGTTCAATTGCCTCAGCATGCTCCCTGTAGGACTCCACGTTTTACAAATTGTCACTCTGAAAATGCTGTCCTTATCCCAACTCTTGTTTTCTATTCATTAGTCAATCCTTCAACTATGCCAATACACTACCTCCAATGTCACGGACTTGTATCTTAAAAAGTAACCAAACATGAAATTCCTTAACAAATGCATTCTGAAAATTCACATGTATTACAACCATTGCTTTCCCATTATCTATCCTGTTTGTTACTTTCTCAAAGAATTTAGCAAGTTTTCAGGCATGATTTCCCCTTTGTGAAGCCATGCTGACTCTTCTTGATCATATCATGTATTTCTAAATGCTCTGCCATTACATCCTTAATAGTGGACACCAATAACAGAGTTAAGCTCACTTACCTATTTATTTGTCTTCTTCCTGATTTTAACAAAGGTGTTGCACTGGCAATTTTCTGTTCATCTGGAACCCTTGGGACGGCATGGTGGCTCAGTCCTGAGCACTGCTGCCTCACAGCGCAAGGGACCTGGGTTTGATTCCAGCCTCGGATGACTGTCCGTGTGGAGTTTGCCCATTCTCCCTGTGTCTGACTGGGTTTCCTCCGGGTGCTCCGGTTTCCTCCCACTATCCAAAGATATGCAGGTCAGGTGAATTGGCCATGCTAAACTTGCTCATAGTGTCAGGTGCATTATTTAGGGGTAAATGTGGGGAATGGGTCTGGGTGGGTAACTCTTCAGAGTGTTGATGTGGACTTGTTGGGCCAAAGGGCCTGTTTCCATATTGTAGGGAATCTAAGGATTCTTAGAAGATTGCTATCAGTGCATCCACTATCACTGTAGTTATTTCTTTTAATATCTGATGAGGTCCAATGAATTTAATAGCCTTTGACCCATTAGTTTCCTAAGTGATTTTTCTCTAGTGATTATTATTGTGTTTATTCCTTCTCTTACTTTTGCCCCTTATTTATCTAAAGATTTTGGAATGCTATTACTGTCTTCCATTGTTAAGACTGATGCAAAGTATTTATTCAACTCCTCTCCCTATTCCTGGTTCCTCATTATTATTTCCTTAGCCTCATTCCTTAAGGGCCATGACCTAACTTTGGCCTCTCTCTTCCTTTTAGTATAATTAAAGAAGCTAGTACATTGATATGACAGCAAGTTTGCCCTCAAAGTTTATCTCCTTTTTTCTTTAGTCACCTTTTGTAGCTTTTTAAAACATTCCCAAGCCTCTGGCCCATCACTAATCTTTGCTGTATTGTCTGTTTTTGTTTCTTTTAATTTGATGGTTTTAACTTTCCTGGTTAATCATGGCTGCCTTAGTCCCTACCTTGAATCCTTCTTTCTCACTGGGACGTATCTTTTCTGTGTGTCATGAACCACTTTCTTAGCTGTGGTGCCATTGTTCCTCCAGCTAACTCTATTCTCATTCCTTTGTAATTATCCGTATAAAAGTTTAACATAGTTATTTCCAACCCATGTTTCTCCCTCTCAGATTGAATGCTAAATTCTACCAAATTGTGCCGAGACCACACCTGAGTACTGTGCATGATTTTGATCTCCTTATTTGTTAAAGGCCATGGAGGGAGTGCAACAAAAGTTTACAGACTGATTCCTGGGATGGCAGGATTGACGTATAAAGAGAGGCTGGATCAGTTAGCATTATATTCAGTGGAAATTCGAAGAATGAAGGATACCACGTAGAAACCTATAAAACTGGGACTAGACAGGACAAATTCAAGAAGGATATTCCCGATGATCACTGAGTCAGAACTAGGGTCACAGTATAAGGATATGGGCTAGGCCATTTAGGACTGAGATGAGATATATCTTCACCCTGAGAGTGGTAAGCCTGTGGAATTCTCTGCATAATTCTATATAAGCCACCGAAAGCAGTTGAAACATTAATTGTTTTCAAGAAGGACTTAAATATAATTCTTAGGGTTCATGGGATCAAAGGGTATGGGGAGAAAGTGAGAACAGGCTGATCAACTGTGGTCATATTGAATGGTGGAGCAGGATTAAAGGACGGAATGGTCTACCCCACTCCTATTTTCTATTTTTATTCCCACCCCTTCCCTTTCCATGGGTTCAGTCCCAGTCACAGATTACTTGCCATTCCATCTCTCTGCTCCTACAGACTAAACACATACACACACACGTCTAGGATCTCAGCAATTCTCAAGCACCAATCAATGTGGTGGGAAATCAACTAGTATATTGTAATCTCTTTACGCATTTAGATAAGTGAGAATGCAATTTAATTATTAAACTTTGGCTATGATAGTGTGGAAATTAAAAAGTCTCTGGGGAAAAGAAAATTTTTCTGGTGGCCATGTGTCAGTGACATCATAATCAACGTGGGGAATATTTACTCTAATTGTTGCCATGAATACATTAGTGGCTTCACTAGAAATAATGAACACAGGAAATCTCGCTGCTTTCTTTATGATTTTTCAACACAATTTGATTAGCAGAACCTTTTCCTTTTACATTGGAAGTTTATATAATTAATACAGGACTTGCACTTCACTCTTAGTGCAATTAGAATTCAAGGTACATTTAGCAATCTGAACAACAGTTACTTTGAGCATTTAAAACTAACATTTATATGTTGCAATTCACCTAATAGTTTCCATTGAATTTCCACAGCTTCTGTCTCCTTTCTTCAGAGATCTAGAGTTGGGACTGTGTTTGGAGTAATACAATACTTCAGATTTGTATGAAGCGTGAGGAAGTTTCTCAAAGGCTTTAACCTTTTAAAATTGGAAACATCTGTAAACTTTCCACTGGGATAGCTGCCTTCATGGAGAATGATATGATCAGTCAAGATCATCACATACCTTTTCTAATACCAAACACATGTTCAAGCTTTTACAAATAGCCGCACTGGAACTGTGATAAAATAATTATTTGCTGAAAATTGCCAGTGGGTTTGTTTATATAACTTACAGGTATGAGACAAATAAATCATTCGAAAATGTGTGTGGTATATAATGTCTAAATTTCTAACTGCAATTCATCATCAATTCCAGTTTACTTTCACAGTGAAATCCGATAACTATTGAGAACATTGCTGGATTAAGTAATACATCAGCAAATGATGGCAATAATATCCTAACATTTTAACAGACAATTAGTGCAATCATGAGTGACATGTTTATTGTAAAGACCAGTATTAAAGGTCTGAATAATGAAGCTGTAGGCCGTATGAATTGTTGTTCAGCTTTATACAATTGAACATTCTCACAAAGGGGGAAGACATCTTTGCACGAAAATAAATTGCACAATAAAACATGGAAAATTCAAACCTGAGGTCAATATTTGCATGATGATTTTCATTGTGGGCTTTCTTAAAAGACATAAAAGGAAAGCAGGAATTACAGTGAAAGTGATTCACATCGTTAGTTAAGCCACACCATGTGGTTAAGGTGGTCAAGTTGAAGTATGCAGTGAGGGGAGTGATGGAGGAGAGTACATAATGAGAATAGGACACCCTATCCTTCCCATATAATTTCTCATGGCCATGAAGAATGGTTTGTTTCTTTGGCTCCAGGTCCTCTGACCCACCATATTTGTTGCATGAGACATACTCACCAGAGTTACCATGGTGACAGATACATCAGGTAGATTTGCTGTCACCATCCTCCTTTTAAGTTAGGACCTAAAGGATTTGATTGGTCTAGTGTGGGAGTGGAAAACTACTTGGTAGTCTAACAAGAAAACTCCTGTCTTAAACAAGAGATGGGTTATTGCATGACAGCAATTGGGTACAAGCTATATTTATTTATTAGTATTGTTAGAGACTGTGATGGAAAGTTTGATGGTGGGTCTGACTCCTTTGAGAATCCAAGGTTGGTCTCCTGCCTCAACCCAACATTGTATTGAATAGGCTTAATGCATTTTCTTCAGCATTAATTCTTTCAGATATTTACCATCAGCCCATCCCAGACATGTTTAAATCAATCTGTTCAAAGATGTTTTATATACCTCTGGAGCAGGTGGGAATTGATCCTGGACCTCCTGGATCAGAGGAAGGGACAGTATTACTGCGCCACAATATCGCTCCCTTTCTCTCTCATTGCCCACACTACACTATTATTTTTCATTTAACCTATTTTTCTAATTAACCTGTTCAGAAATGTTATTACACATTTTGGAGTAGGTGGGACTTAAACCAAGGCTTCATGATCCAAGGATACAAGAGGGGTCCCATACAACACTTTGTTTGAGCCTAAGTAGCAATAGCTCCATGAAATACAAGACTGACCAGCTAGCTTAGGGCCAGTTGCTACAATGAGGACAATCCCTGAGACTCCTGTTTATTTTTTTCTCAGTGTTAGTGCCCAGTATTAATGCTTTATCATCAACAGCTCAATATTGTGTGACCATATCTGAGATACCCTCTGAAATAACTCGCACTGGCCAGTATCACACACCAAGTCACCCTTTATTTACACATGCACAGTACACGGACTCTCACTAGGTAACTCAGAGTCAGTTCCTCGAATGGGGAGAATCCCTGAGACGTCTGTTTATTTTTCTATTTTTAAAACTGCCCACGCTACCACTGCATCCAAAGGCAGTGGTGCTTATATTTTCCCCAAATTACTCATGGCTGTGAGCATATGTAAAAAAGACCCCCTTGTGGAAAGCCTTTATTTTATAATCTCCTCCATCAGGAAAACACCCATGTAGCTAGTGAAGCATTAACAAACAAAGCCTGATAATGGCAACTCTTATACAACACTATAATGATGAGAGACAGAATGAGGCCTTTAACTAGACAGTTAACATTGGGCAGTTAAAGGGCTCAATAAGTCTAAGTTTGGGAAGGTGTTACAGTGGACAGCTTGGAGTAAGTGGGACAACAGTAGGCTAGACACTCATTCTATTTTATCTATCCATATGCATATGGAGAGAAAGTGTAAAACCACCCATGCATATTTTTTCTAGGATTACTGCATTGTCATGGCCATTCTTTTTCTTTTTAGTACTATTTCAATTATATTTCTGTATTTGCAGTGATTGTTCCTTCGAAGGGAGCAATGGATTTGAAACAGTACCAAAAATAGTTGCATGAAATAAACTAGTGTGGAAGATGTACCAAGAGTTGTTAAAAAGAAACAAAAGCATAAATCCGCAAATGCTGGACAACTAAAAGGAAACCAGGAAATGCTGGAATACACAATAGGCCAGGCAGGATGTATTCATAGAAAATTAGTACTCACACTTCCAATAATTGATCTTTTATCAGAATCCAATTTACAAAGAACTTTGATTTTCCTTAAGCCATTCAGTAGATGTGGCATTCAGCTGGTAGACATTATTAGCCATGGCAAACATGAAGACTGCAGATGCTGGAAATCAGAGCCTAGATTAGAGTGGTGCTGGAAAAGCACAGCAGGTCAAGCAACATCCGAGGATTAGCTGTGCTTCAGTTGATAGGATGACCTCTTCTCAGATAGAAAGTTGTGGGTTCAAGTTCCACTCTGGAAATTTAAGCAAAGAATTCTAGGTTGATGTCAAAGTAGAAAATGCTAGAAATACTTTGCAGCATTTGCACATTGCTGAATTTTACAGTGAGTTTAATTGATAATTAATGCACAAATACAGCAATTTCATGAACTCTTGGGGGCTAGTTAAGCGAAGTTATGGGCAAATTGTCCAATAGCTTGTGGTATCTGTTCCTTGTGTAGGTCATCAGATGATTTACACATTAATGACTTGCAGACATCAGTGTTGTATATGGGTCTGAAAGGGTTGGTACTGAGAAGAGCAATAGCTCCCACCCACTATGAAGATGTAATATGCTCATGTGGCCAGATTAGCTTAGGATCTTGAAACTGTGAGATGTTACATCTGGTCCTCCTCAAAATCTCAATAATAAAAATGTGCTATATTAATGTAACTTGTAATGAAATGCTTTCATCCAATAAATCATTTCTTAGGTGAAAGTGAGGACTATTCCGCATCCCTGATGAAGGGCTCCTGCCCGATACATCAATTTTCCTGCTCCTTGGTTGCTGCCTGACCTGCTGTGCTTTTCCAGCACCACTCTAATCTTGTCATAAATCATTTCTTGTTAACTAAAAGAGATCCATAATATCTCTTTGTAGTCATTTCAGACAATGGGTTGCTGTTCCAAAGTGAGTGCTTAGCTAATTTGCAGTTAGTTCCAGATATGACCATGCCAAAAACTTAATGAGATATTCACAAGCATATAGGAAAGCCGAATATGGAGTCAGGACAGCTCAGACACCATTGAAGGAGAGTACCAACTTCAACATGGCACTGCAAAATGATAGGTGCGCCTCACTCCAATATGGTCCAGAACCATCAGAGCTGTTAATGGGCCTGTTCCCCATTCTACCAAAGAGGTTGACTCCACATTTACGTCCGTGGAACTATCACGTACTTACATAATAAGGAGCAGTCCTACCATGCGCTTTGAGCCACACACTACAATTGGTTATAGCATTGCAAGACAGCTGTCATATTTAATACAGAGAAACAGGTGTGGATCAGTGATTGAACAGAAGAGGTATGAACAGCCAAAAAGCTGAAAACTAGTAGAAATTGGATTTTTTTTAATTGCCAAAGGGGTCAAGGAAACTGCAGGAAACTTGTCTGATTACTGGATAATTGTCCATTACTAGAGTAATGGGATAAAGGAACTGAACAAGATACCCAAGAGACCTATAGATATCAGACAGTCAGGTAGAGAATGAAAAGCAATAATCTTCCATTCAGCAAACCACAGGGCTTTTCTCTAGGCGGGGGGAGCTCAAAACTAGGGGACATTTTTTTAAGGTGAGAGAAGAATGATTTGAAAGGGACCCTAGGGGTAACCTTTTCACACAGCAGGTGGTTTGTATATGGAATGAACTGTGAGAGGAAGTGATGCAGGTACAGTTACAATATTTAAAAGACATTTGGATAGGTACATAAATAGGAAATGTTCAGAGGGATTTGGGCCAAACACAGGTGAGTGGGACTAGTTTATTTTGGCAAACTTGGTCGGCATGGATGAATTGTACCAAAGGTTCTGTTTCCATTCTGTAAGACTCTATAACCAAAGACCCCAAATCTTACCAATCCAAAGATAGCAGGACTGATTAGGGATAGTAAACATGGTTTTGTGCATAGGAAATCATGTCTCACGAACTTGGTTGAGTTTTTGAAGAAATAACAAAAAGGATTGATGAGGGCAGAGTGGACATGATCTATATGGACTTAGTAAAGTATTCGAGTAAAAAGTGAGGTCTGCAGATGCTGGAGATCACAGCTGCAAATGTGTTGCTGGTCAAAGCACAGCAGGCCAGGCAGCATCTCAGGAATAGAGAATTCGACGTTTCGAGCATAAGCCCTTCATCAGGAATAAGAGAGAGAGAGCCAAGCAGGCTAAGATAAAAGGTAGGGAGGAGGGACTAGGGGGAGGGGCGATGGAGGTGGGATAGGTGGAAGGAGGTCAAGGTGAGGGTGATAGGCCGGCGTGGGGTGGGGGCGGAGAGGTCAGGAAGAGGATTGCAGGTTAGGAGGGCGGTGCTGAGTTGAGGGAACCGACTGAGACAAGGTGGGGGGAGGGGAAATGAGGAAGCTGGAGAAATCTGAATTCATACCTTGTGGTTGGAGGGTTCCCAGGCGGAAGATGAGGCGCTCCTCCTCCAGCCGTCGTGTAGTTGTGTTCTGCCGGTGGAGGAGTCCAAGGACCTGCATGTCCTCGGTGGAGTGGGAGGGGGAGTTAAAGTGTTGAGCCACGGGGTGATTGGGTTGGTTGGTTCGGGCGGCCCGGAGGTGTTCTCTGAAGCGTTCCGCAAGTAAGCGGCCTGTCTCACCAATATAGAGGAGGCCACATCGGGTGCAGCGGATGCAATAGATGATGTGTGTGGAGGTACAGGTGAACTTGTGGCGGATATGGAAGGATCCCTGGGGGCCTTGGAGGGAAGTGAGTGTGGAGGTGTGGGTGCAAGTTTTACATTTCCTGCGGTTGCAGGGGAAGGTGCCGGGGGTGGAGGTTGGGTTGGTGGGGGGTGTGGATCTGACAAGGGAGTCACGAAGGGAGTGGTCCTTGCGGAACGCTGATAGGGGAGGGGAGGGAAATACAAGGTTCCTCATGGGAAACTGGTTAGCAAGGTTAGATCTCACGGAATACAAGAAGATCTAGTCATTTTGATACAGAACTGGCTCGAGGGTGGTAGTGGAGGGTTGCATTTCAGTCTGGAGCCTTGTGACCAGCAGAGTGCTACAAGGATCAGTGCTGGGTCCACTACTTTTTGTCATTTATATAAATGATTTGGATGTGAGCATGAGAGGTATAGATAGTAAGTTTGCAGATGACACCAAAATTGGAGGTGTAGTGGACAGCGAAGAAAGTTACCTCAAAGTTCAACAGAGGTAACATTGATCAGATGGGCCAATGAGCTGAGGAGTGGCAGGTAGAGTTTAATTTAGATAAATGCATGGTGCTCCTTTTTTGGAAAAACAAATCAGAGCAGGACTTATACAATTTATGGTAAGTTCCTAGGGAGTATTGCTGAACAAAGAGACCTTGGAGTGCAAGTTCATAGCTCCTTGAAAGTAGAGTCACAGGTAGATAGGATAGTGAAGAAGGCGTTTGGTATGCTTTCCTTTATTGGTCAGAGTATTGAGTACAGGAGTTGGGAGACCATGTTGCGGCTGTACAGGGCATTGGTTAGGCCACTGTTGGAATATTGCATGTAATTCTGGTCTCCTTCCTATTGGAAAGATGTTGTGAAATTTGAAAGGGTTCAGAAAAGATTTCCAAGGATGCCAGGGCTGGAGGATTTGAGCTATAGGGAGAGTTTTCCCTGGAGCGTTGGAGGCTGAGAGTTAACCTTATAGAAGTTTATGTAATCATGAGGGGCATGGATATGATAAATAGACAAAGTCTCTTCCCAGGGGCAGGTGAGTCCAGAATTAGAGAACATAGGTTTAGGGTGAAAGGGGAAAGATATAAAAGAGACCTACAGGGCAATGTTTTCATGCAGAGGGTGGTACATGTGTGGAATGAACTGCCAGAGGAAGTGGTGGAGGCTGGTACAATTGCAGCATTTAAAAGGCATCTTGATGTGTATATGAATGGGAAGGGTTTGGAGGGACATGGGCTGAGTGCTGGCAGGTGGGAGTAGATTGGGTTGGGATATCTGGTCGACATGGGCAAGTTGGACCAAAGGGTCTGTTTACATCTCTATGACTCTAGGACTGCATAGGTCAGGAGAATAATGAAACCTCCAAGTCAGCTGAATTTGTAAAATTAAAAGATTGATTGGGAGAAGGGTCGTGGTAAATGTAATTATGTACACAAATGTCCAATAACAATAATGGGAAATAATCTTGGGGAAGAGATGTTTATATGAATCTGAAAGGGTTAGTGCTCAGGAGTGCTTCGATAATCCATTATGATGATTTCAGATGGACTTGTGGGCAGATCAGCTCAGGATCTCAAAGCAATCAGACCTAAAGTCTGGTCCTCCTCAAAGTCTCTATAACAATTTCTATCATATCAATGTAATCCAAAGCTAGTTGCTAACATGTAACAAACTGTAACTTGTTAACTTCAAGAGACCCTTCTCATTAGACCAGAAATTAGCTTTCCCACAGCACAGTCAGCCAAGCAGGCCCTGTAATTTCCTCTGCCTAAAGAGGACAGTGGCAGCAACCTTCATCATGAGCACGGTAAACTGGCATGGCCATGCAACAATTAAGATCACACTCAATTTGGCAGTAAAAACTGGATCATAGTCTGTCACTGCAATGGATAGGACCTTTGCTGCAGTGCACCAGAGCCAGGTGCTGATCCAGCACATAGGGGCGGCACGGTGGCACAGTGGTTAGCACTGCTGCCTCACAGCGCCTGTAGACCCGGGTTCAATTCCCGACTCAGGCGACTGACTGTGTGGAGTTTGCACGTTCTCCCCGTGTCTGCGTGGGTTTCCTCTGGGTGCTCCGGTTTCCTCCCACAGTCCAAAGATGTGCGGGTCAGGTGAATTGGCCAAGCTAAATTGCCCGTAGTGTTAGGTAAGGGGTAAATGTAGGGGTATGGGTGGGTTGCGCTTTGGCGGGTCGGTGTGGACTTGTTGGGCTGAAGGGCCTGTTTCCACACTGTAAATCTAATCTAATCTAATAAGGCACTAAAACCACATTGTGAATTTCCTTGGCAAGGTTATTTGATATTGTATATACTATCATGTGTAATTTAACATCAGTGCAGGGTGGTTGGCTTTTCAAGACCATTGGGTCTCTTGATCATTTTTTAAACTTGACACACTTGGGAAAGCGGACTCTCCCTTCCAAGCTGTCAAAAAAAGACTCATTGGGAGACTCAGAATTCCATATTTGTATAGCGATCACTTCTGCAAAGATTTGTAGCGCACGATATAACCAGGGTCTTCTTGGGTAAGGAAGACTTTCAATATCCCTTTAGTTATGGACTATACTTCAAAACTACCACATAGAGGAGCAAATGTTTTGTGTATAACACTCAGCAACATACAGGTCCTTCAGTAACTTCATAAACTGGGACTGGTACCCCGACTTTAACAAGGTAAAGACAATGACTGCAGATGCTGGAAACCAGATTCTGACATCGATTTTACTGATCTTCGGATGCTGCCTGAACTGCTGTGCTTTTCCAGCACTACTAATCCAGAATCCCCTACCTTAGCAGCTCCATTCATGAAGATATAGAAGAGAAACTTAGTATTCATAGGATAGCATGAGTTTGTATTGCATCCAGTTCATCACTTCTGCTAACTCAGGAATCAGTATCTGAATCTGTATGTATCAAATAATAAAGGGTTACTTCAGCTGTGATCTTGGTTCAGTACAGTAATACACCAGGACAGATCTCTACACATTTTACTTTAATTCTTTCGCAATCACATCACCTGGCATTGTTTTTTGTTACGGTTGGCAGGAAATTTGAAATCCTGATTGCCGTGGACAGCCCGGAGTGCTGACTATGATTGATAACAGTGGGTAATTTGCTTGATATTTCTTCTTCCTACTTAATGCAAAGGCTCAGAAGTTTTAATACAGTGTCCCAACCTCACTAAATTTATGGCAGTACATTTGCCATTGAGCCACTGAAACGTTTAGCGCTCTTTGGTATCATGCTTATTATGAACACGCGTTAGAAATATCCCAGTGCTAAAACAGCAAAATTTATTACTCAGCAGCTAGGACTCAACAGAGGATTCAATCTTTTTTTCAAACTTTGTTTTTATTCTAAGAACGAATTGCAAACAAGACTTGAATCTGGTGGTATCTGTCATCCCTTTTGTTACTAGAGCTGAAAATGTGTTGCTGGAAAAGCGCAGCAGGTCAGGCAGCATCCAAGGAGCAGGAGAATCGATGTTTCGGGCATGAGCTGAAGAAGCCCTTCTTCAGCTCATGCCCGAAACATCGATTCTCCTGCTCCTTGGATGCTGCCTGACCTGCTGCGCTTTTCCAGCAACACACTTTCAGCTCTGATCTCCAGCATCTGCAGTCCTCACTTTCTCCTTTTTTCCTTTTGTTACTAGAAGCAAGATATGATGTGTGAGACATGTATTGAACATTTCTACGTGTTACAGCACCCTCGCCTGGCCAACAAGTGGTTTAACCCACTCAGTTTTACATCTAACATCCTTTCAAGGAAATTAGATTATGTGGATTATACTGTCCAGCTGACACAGGTACTCATAGTTTGCCTTCCAAAGCTTTACTAACATATTACCTAAAATGCTTTCAATTCAGAACAGTTTATTATTAACTTTACATTCATTATTTGATGGAACATTTTTGCCCTTGTCAGTGAACAGTCTGAGCACTCTGGACAGTTACATCAGTGGTTAGGTGTAGATTAAAATTGCCCTTGTACTAACCCAGCAATGTCTTTTAATCCCTAGGTCTGAAAAGCCCCACAATTGCACTTGTATGACATTTCTACTTCCCACAGCAGCTGTCCTGCTGCCTCTTTCAGTGATGCCCTGTTTATAGTAACATGTGTGAGTTAAATCTACCAAAAAAAATCATCTGTTGTTTGCTCCTATAAATGTCCTGAATTAACACCTTCTGAACCGCATTCAGATCAATGAAGACCGCCAGAAAAATGGCTTCAATCCCAGGATAGTTTGAAGGGATGTGAGAGAGATCAGACCCATATAAACAGACAGGTGGTCTTTGTTCTTGGATTATTGGCGGCACCTCAACAACATGATCACTGCGAACCCCTTGGCTAACTCCACTGCTTGCCCATCCAATCAGATTGCTTTTCCATTTTGGGTTTACTTTTACTATCCATGGGGACAACAGTTATTACATTCCCATTCTTTGTTTTTTAAAAAAAGTTTTTTTTCATTCATTACATGCAGATGCTTCACCTTCATTTGACTTTTAGCTTAATGTCCACTGCACTGGTACAGTCATCTTTGAGTGAGAAAAGTGAAGAATTGAATCTTACCCAGAAACTTGAGCACACAATCCAGGCTGACTCATGAGTGCTATGCTGACAAAGTCTTACACTGTCAAGGGTGCATCTTTAAGATGCAATGTTAAATGTGGTCTCTTGGGTGCGTGCAAATGATCCATGGCACAATTCAAACAAGAGCAGGTAAGTTATTTCTGGCACGGTGGCTAAATCCATCCATCAAGTAGCATAACTAAAAGGGAACTTGCTGCATTCACAACAGTGAATGTAATTTTAAAGTAGTTAACAAGCTGCAAAATCCTTTGTGGTGTCCTTGGCTCACGGGAGGTGCTATAAAAATTGTGAGTGCTTTCTTTCAAATTAGCACAGAAAGATTGAAAGAATGACTGGTTCGGCTAAACTGAGTTATAGATGATGGGGGAAGGCAGACGAGCTCAGGAGTTCAAGATCAATAAGGATGATAGCCCTAGCATTACTCATCCTGTGACAATGCTTGCAGTAGAATAAGGGTGATTTATTGAACCAATGTGTGAATCATTTGAGACTCAGATTGGGGATTCCTATTCTGGGTTGAAGAACAGCATCTGAAACTCTTAGACTAATTTGAGATGGAACTAATCATATGCCAATTGAAATATTGTCTTACTGTTTTAGATTCTTGGAAATTCAGTTTGATCACCTTTATTACAAATTTGAATGGATAGCATTTTACATTGGCCAAAGTCAGTTCCTAACATTCCATCAAAGACTAGGATACAAAAACTTAGCACGTACTTAAATTCTTCCTTCACCAACATTTCAGAAACTGGTAGTTTGTGGTTAGAGAGACATGAGTGCTGAGAACCATAAATGACAGGAAGTTTGGCACACGTCACCCGCATTTTATTATGAAACGCTGAATTAATGTAGTTAAGTGAATAAATGTGCTAGAGGGACTCAGTTCCAGCCACTTATATGTCTTGTTTTATCTTGTCTTTTAGTCTACCTATTCCCTTCTGTGAACATCAGTATCTGGAAAAGCTGACATTTTAAAAAATAATGTATAATGTTCTGGAATTTTGAAACAAACATAAGAAGAAAATGTCTCTTATGTTTTAACTGTTGGCATCCATTCAGACTGAGTATAATCCACTACACTCTGCACAGATCAACAACTCTCACAGTTGAAAGATAAAAGTATGAATGGGGGAAGCAACTCAACACAGATAAGTTAAGCAAGGAAGTATTATAAAGTGATGTGCTTTTATTGAGTGCATGAAATGCCATTTGGCCATTCGTCTGCATAAACTTTGCTTAGTGGTAGGTGGCCAAAGGACAGACTGTCAACTTGTTCCCAAGCCTCTTAGCTGAACACTAAAATGCAACGAGGATAGCTACAACACGACACTTGGAGTTTTGACCCTTGACTGGTCTCTGTTGAGTAGCTCCTTGTAACCATCAAAAAAAAGAAGAGAAATGAAAATACAATCACTCTTCTATGGTACAAAGAACTGATTCCCCTGAAGTAGATTAGATTAGATTACTTACAGTGTGGAAACAGGCCGTTCAGCCAAACAAGTCCACACCAACCTGCTGAAGCGCAGCTCATTCCTCTACATTTACCCCTTCACCTAATACTACGGGCAATTTAGCATGGCCAATTCACCTAACCTGCACATTTTTTGGATTGTGGGAGGAAACTGGAGCACCCGGAAGAAACCCACGCAGACACTAGGAGAATGTGCAAACTCCACACAGAGAGTCGCCTGAGGCAGGAATTGAACCCGGGTCTCTGGCGCTGTGAGGCAGCAGTGCTAACTATTGTGCCACCGTGCTGCCCACTGTGCCCCTGTGCCACCCACTTCATTAAAGCAAATTATTATGTCTTATTTGTTTCATGACTGAGACAAAACAAAGAACAATTTAACCTCTGATTTAGGACAAAGGAGACTGGGATTGGGTGTATGATCTGAAGAGGAAATTTTAATTTTCCGGTTTGTTTGAGTATTCTAATACTGACTTCCATCTCAGAGAGATTAGAATTAATACCTGAAACGTCTGTTCAAATGTCTGATAACAATGGGGAAGAACCTATTCTTGAATTTGTATTGAAGATCAATATTGAATCTTTCTCAAAGTAATCAAATTCTTGTCCACGCGACAAAATTATTTCCATTATATTGAAAACTTTAATTTGACAACTGTTGTTGGAAGAGATTACAAAGATACATAGCTGAAATTGAAAGGAAAATGAAAGATGAAAGTAACTGCAAATAAATGTAAGCCCCTGAGGCAGTTTATTCTTATTATGATTAAAATGTATGCAGATTGTAACAAGGTGTGAGTTTTATATTAAAAACTAATTGATCCAGTGGTGTTGGTTGAATAATATGCTAGTCTTTAGCTTAGGAATACATTGTTGGAATTCCATAAATGAAATATTAATGAACAGTCTTTAATCTGATTGAAATTGCATCTGATCCTTACTGCTACCGTGAGTAAATATTTGAATATAAACATGCACACAAGGTTCTAAGGATAATGATCAAAGAATTATTGGCAAAAACTACAAAGCAACCAGGGAAATGTTCTTTTTGATGACCATCTGGGCATGTTGGCATATGTTTAATTTGAGACAGTTTACTGGCAAATATCATTACCATGGGCTTTTCCCAAATAATGATCTCACACATCGAAGTCTCCTGTCTACTGTACATTTGCTGAGAAAGAGCATTAAATTAGTAATGAACAATGATTCATTTAAGCTAATACATCTGATTTCATTGGAAGATTTTTCAAGTTAAATGAAAAAGACATCCAAAGCAGCATTTTTCTGTGACAAGGTTGTCAGCAAATTCTGAAGCTACGATAGCCATTTTTATTTGTTTAATACATTTTTGAATGCATACATCAAATGCACCAAATAAAAAATGCACAGCAATTTTAATGATTAACAATTAGAGTCATAGAGATGTATAGCATGGAAACAAACTCTTCTGTCCAACTCGTCCATGCTAACCTAATCTAGCCCCATTTGCCAGCACTTGGCCCACATCCCTCTAAATCCTTCCTATTCACATACCCATCCAGATGCCTTTTAAATGCTGTAATTGTACCAGCCTCCACCACTTCATCTGACAGCTCATTCCATACAACCTCTGTGTGAAAAGGTTACTCCTCAGAACCGTTTTATATACTTCCCCTCTCACCCTAAACCTATGCCCTCTAATTCTAGACAACTCACCCCAGGGAAAAGACCTTGTTTATTTATCCTATCCATGCCTTTCATAATTTTGTAAACTTCTATAAGATCACCCCTCAGCCTCTGACACTTCAGGGAAAACAGCCCCAGCCTGTTCAGCCTCTCCCTATAGCTCAAATCCTCCAACCCTGGAAACATCCTTGTAAATCTTTTCGGAACCCATACAAGTTTTACACCATCCTTCAAATAGGAAGGAGACCAGAATTGCACACAATATTCCAACAGTGGCCTAACCAATGTCCTGTACAGTCACAACATGACCTCCCAACTCCTATACTCAATACTTTGACCAATAAAGGAAAGCATACCAGAGCCTTCTTCACTATCTTATCTATCTATGACTCCACTTTCAAGGAACTATGAACCTGCACTCCAAAGTCTCTTTGTTCAGCAACACACCCCAGGGCCTTAAGATTAAGTGTGTAAGTCCTGCTAAGATTCGCTTTCCCAAAATGCAGCATCCCTCATTTATCTAAATTAAACTCCATCTGCCACTCCTCAGCCCATTGGCCCATCTGATCAAGATCCTGTTGAAATCTGAGGTAACCTTTTTCGCTGTCCACTACACCTCCAGTTTTGGTGTCATCTGCAAACTTACTAACTGTACCTCTTATGCTCACATCCAAATCATTTATACAAATGATGAAAAGTAGTGGGTCCAGTCTGAAAAACAACCCTCCACCACCACCCTCTGTCTTCTACCTTTGAGCCAGTTCTGTATCCAAATGGCTAGTTCTCCCTGTATTCCATGAGCTCTAACCTTGCTAACCAGTCTCCCATGGGGAACCTTGTTGAATGCCTCAGGATTCTCTCCAACAACTTGCCCACCACTGACGTCAGGCTCACCAGTCTATAGTTCCGTGGCTTTTCCTTACCACCCTTCTTAAACAGTGGCACCACGTTTGCCAACCTCCAGTCTTCCGGCACCTCACCTGTGACTATTGATGATACAACTATCTCAGCAAGAGGTCCAGCAATCACTTCTCTAGCTTCTCACAGAGTTCTAGGGTACACCTAGAGTCATAGAGTTGTACAGCATGGAAACAGACCCTTCGGTCCAACCCAACCATACCGACCAGATATCCCAACCCAATCTAATCCCACCTGATAGCACCTGGCCCATATCCCTCCAAACCCTTCCTATTCATGTACCCATCCAAATGCCTTTTAAATGTTGCAATCGTACCAGCCTCCACCACATCCTCTGGCAGCTCATTCCATACCCATACCACCATCTGTGTGAAAAAGTTACCCCTTAGGTCTCTTTTATATCTTTTGCCTCTCATCCTAAACCTATGCCTTCTAGTTCTGGACTTCCAACTCCAGGGAAAAGACTTTGCCTATTTACCCTATCTATGCCCCTCATAATTTTGTAAGCCTCTATAAGGTCACCCCTCAGCCTCCGACACTCCAGGGAAAACAGCCCCAGTCTGTTTAGTTTCTCCCTATAGTTCAAATCCTCCAACCCTGGCAACATCCTTGTAAATCTTTTCTGAACCCTTTCAAGTTTCACAACATTCTTCCGATAGGAAGGAGACCAGAATTACATGTAATATTCCAACAGTGGTCTAACCAATGTCCTGTACAGCCGCAACATGACCTCCCAACTCCTGTACTCAATACTCTGACAAATAAAGGAAAGCATTCCAAACGGTTTCCTCCGGGTGCTCCGGTTTCCTCCCAAAGTCCAAAGATGTGCGGGTTAGGTGAATTGACCATGCTAAATTGCCCGTAGTGTTAGGTAAAAGGGTTAAATGTAGGGTAATGGGTGGGGTGCGCTTCGGCAGGTCGGTGTGGACTTGTTGGGCTGAAGGGCTTATTTCCACACAGTAAGTAATCTAAAAAAAATGTCTCAGCAAGAGGCCCAGCAATCACTTCTCAAGCTTCCCACAGAATTCTCAGGTACACCTGATCAGGTCCTGGGGATTTATTCACATTTACCTGTTTCCAGCAATTCCTCCTCTGTAATCTGGGGATTTTGCAAGGTGTCACCATCTATTTCTTTACAGTCTATATCTTCCATATCCTTTTCCACAGTAAATACTGATGCAAAATACTCATTTAGTATCTTTCCATTTTCAGCGGCTCCACACAAAGGCCTCCTTGCTGATCTTTGTGGGGCCCTATTCTCTCCCTAGCTACCCTTTGACCTTAATGTATTTGTAAAAGACCCTTTGGATTCTCCTTAACCCTATTTGTCAAAGCTATCTCATGTCCCCGTTTTGCCCTCCTGATTTCCCTCTTAAGTCTACTCCTATGGCCTTTATATTCTTCTAAGCATTCACTCAATCTATCCTGTCTCTACTTTATATATGCTTCCTTCTTTTTCTTAACCAAACACTCAATTTCTTTAGTCAGCCAGCATTCCCTATACCTTACCAGCCTTTCCTTTCACCCTGAGATGAATATACTTTCTCTGGATTCTCGTTATCTCCTTTCTGAAGGCTTCCCATTTTCCAGCCGTCCCTTTACCTGCGAACATCTGCCCCCAATCAGCTTTCGTAAGTTCTTGCCTAATACCGTCAAAATTGGCCTTTCTCCAATTTAGAACATCAACTTTTAGATCTGGTCTATCCTTTTCCATCACTATTTAAATCTAATAGAATTATGGTCACTGGCCCTAAAGTGCTCCCCCACTGACACCTCAGTCACCTGCCCTGCCTTATTTCCTAAGAGTAGGTCAAGTTTTGCACCTTCTCTAGTAGGTACATCCACATACTGAATCAGAAAATTGTCTTGTATGCACTTAACAAATTCCTCTCCACCTAAACCTTTAACACATTGGCAGTCCCATTCAGTGTTTGGAAAGTTAAAATCCCCTACCATAACCAGCCTATTATTCTTACAGATAGCTGAGATCTCCTTACAAGTTTGTTTCTCAATTTCCCTCTGATTATTAGACGGTCTATAATGCAATCCCAATAACGTGATCATCCCCTTCTTATTTCTCAGTTCTACCCAAATAACTTCACTGGATGTATTTCCAGGAATATCCTCCCTCAATATAGCTGCAATGCTATCTCTTATCAAAAATGCCAATCTCCCTCCTCTCTTGCCTTCCTTTCTATCCTTCCTGTAGCATTTGTATCCTGGAACATTAAGCTGCCAGTCCTGCCCATCCCTGAGCCATGTTTCTGTAATTGCTATGATATCCCAGTCTCATGTCCCTGACCATGCCCTGAGTTCATCTGCCTTCCCTGTTAGGCCCCTTGCATTGAAATAAATGCAGTTTAATTTATTAATCCTACTTTGTCCCTGCCTGCCCTGACTGTTTGACTTGCTTCTGTTCTCAACTGTACCAGTCTCAGATTGACCTCTTTCCTCACTATCTCCCTGGGTCCCACCCCCTCCACCTTACTAGTTTAAATCCTCCCAAGCGGCTCTAGCAAATTTCCCTGCGTATATTAGGACCTTCCAATTTAGGTGCAATCCGTCCTTCTTGTACAGGTCACTTCTACCCCAAAAGAAATTCCATTGATCCAAAAATGTGAATCCTTCACCCATACACAGCTCCTCAGCCATGCATTCATCTGCTCTATCCTCCTATTCCTGCCCTTACTAGCTTGTAGCACTGGGAGTAATCCAGATATTACTACCCTTGTGGGCCTCCTTTTTAAATTTCTGCCTAACTCTCCCTACGGAATCTCAATCTTTTCCCTTCATATGTCGTTGTTTCCAATTTAGAAAATGACTTATTACTGGCCCTCTCCCCCATGAGAACATTCTGCACCCACTCTGAGACATCCTTGATCCCGGCACCAGGGAAACAACACACCATTCTGCTTTATTGCTGCTGGCCACAGAAACGTCTCTCTGTACCTCAGACTACAGAATCCCCTAACACAATTGATCTCTTGGAAGCTGACGTACCCCTCATTGCATTAGAGCCAGTCTCAATACCAGAAACTTGGCTGTTCATGCTACGTTCCCCTGAGAATCCATCACCCCCGACATTTTCCAACAGCATACCTGTTTGAAATGGGTATATGCACAAATGACTCCTGCACTGGCTGCCTACCTCTCTTATCTTTTCCTGGAGTTAATCCATCTATGTGACTGTATGTGAGACATCCCCCCCCCCCCCCTCCTATAACTGCCATTCATCACATACTGTTGTTGTTGCAAATTCCTCATTTCTTCTAACTGTCTCTCCAACCAATCCATTTGATTGGATAAGATTTGCATCCAAAAGCATTTATGGCAGATATAATCCGCAGTAACCCTAAAACTCTCTTTAAACTCCTACATCTGACAAGAAATACATGTCACTGTACTAAAGACCATCTTTGCTCCTACACAATCTACAGACCCAGAAAATAACACCATCTTATTCTTCTACAAAACACCGGCCCAGGTTAAATTAATAGTTATGGCTTATATTTTAAGTTTAATCTAGAAACATATCTCCAAAAACATATAATCAAGAAAGAACTCACTTTAGTCACTACTGCAGCCTTTCTGTTGGACACACTTAAAACAGTGATTAACTTATTTGATTCTGTGCTGTGAACTTTGCCCAAACCGGTTCCTCCAAGATTAGTTGTGAATTTCACTGTTTGTTGGTCCTGGGGATTTATCCACTTCTATACATTTCAAGACATCCAGCACCTTCTTTTCTGTAAGATGCACATTTTTCAAGACATCACCACCTATTTCTCCACATTCTATATCTTCCATGTCCTTCTCCACAGTAAACACTGAAGCAAAACACTCGTTTAGTATCTCTGCCATCTCCTGCGGCTCCATACAGAAGCTGCCCTGCTGATCTTTGAGGGGCCCTATTATTTCCCTAGTTACCCTTTTGTCCTTCATGTATTTGTAAAAAAAATCCTTTGGATTCTCCTTAACCCTATTTGCCAAAGTTATCTCATATCCCCTTTTTGTCCTCCTGATTTCCCTCTTAAGTATACTCCTACTGCCTTTATACTCTTCTAAGGATTCACTCAATCTCTCCTGCTTGTACCTGACATATGCTTCCTTCTTTTTCTCAACCAACACTCAATTTTTTTTAGTTATCCAGCATTCCCTGCAACTTCCAGCCACGTATAGGAATATATTGGTTCCAAACTCTTGTCATCTAATTTTTGAAGTCTTCCCATTTTCCAGCCGTCCCCTTAACTGCGACCATCTGCCCCCAATCAGCTTTTGAAGGTTCTTGCCTAATACCACCAAAATTGGCCTTTCTCCAATTTAGAACGTCAACTTTTAGATCTGGTCTATCTTTTTCCATCACTATTTTAAAACAAATAGAATTATGGTTGCTGGTCCCAAAGTGCTCCTTCTCTGACACCTCAGTCACCTGCCCTGCCTTATTTCCCAAGAGTAGGTCAAGTTTTGCACCTTCTCTTGTAGGTATATCCACATACTGCATCAGAAAATTTTCTTGTACACAATTAACAAATTCCTCTCCATCTAAATCTTTAACATTATGGCAGTCCCAGTCTATGTTTGGAAACCTAAAATCCCCTAGCATCACCACCCAATTGATCTTACAGATAACTGAGATTTGCTTACAAAGTTGTTTCTCAATTCCCGCTGACTATTAGAGGGTCTATAATACAATCCCTAAAGGTGATCATCTTATTTCTCAGTTCCACCCAAATAACATCCCAGGATGTATTCCCAGGAATATTGTCCCTAAGTACATCAGTAATGCCATCACTTACCAAAAACACCACTCCCCCTCTTCTCTTGTCTCCTCTCTTGTCTCCCTTTCTGTCCTTCATTTGTATCCTGGAACATTAAGCTGCCAGTCCTGTCCAACTCTGAGCCATGTTTTTGTAAATGCTATGGTATAACATCCCATGTTCCTAACCATGCCCAGAGTTCATCTGCCTTCCCTATTAGGCCTCTTGTATTGTAGTAAATGCAATTTAATTGATCAGTCCTACCTTGTTCTCTACTTAGGTGCTGCCTACTTTGACTGTTTGACTCACTCCCTTTCCCAACTGTGACACTCAGATTGATCTCTTTTCCCACTGTTTCCCTGCGTCCTACCCCTCCTTCCCAAGACCCTCCCCCCCCACCCCCATGCCCCACTTTACTAGTTTAAATCCACCTGAGAGCTCTTGCAAATCTCCCTGCTAGTATATTCATCCCCTTCCAATTCAATTACAATCCGTCCATCTTGTGCAAGTCATTTCGACCCACAAGAGATTCTAATGATCGAAAAATGTGAATCCTTCTTCCTTGCACCAGCTCCTCAGCCACACATTCATCTGCTCTATCACCCTATTTCTACCCTCAATTGCATGGCACTGTAATCTTTTGTTATAAATTCTGTGTCTTATGGTCTTATTCTCCACAACCATCTGATTAAAGGGCTCCAAAAGCTAGTGCCTTCCAAATAAACCTATTGGAGTATAACCTGGTGTTGTGTGATTTTTAACTTTGTCTATCCCAGTCCAACACCACATTATGACTACCGTTGACATCACTAACTGTTGTCTCAAAGTGGAGAGGAACTCCAAGAAGATCGTACATATCGACACAAACATCAAGTTTCTGTAGAAATGCAAGAAAGCAGGAAAGATCCCAAAAGACTTATGGATCACAATCTCACTTAAGTCAACCTACAACACAGACTCCACTGAGAGACTTTGCCACAACACCTCTCGCAAACTCCTCAATCATCTCATGCATCATCTCTACAGCAGGTGCCATAAACTTGAAATCAAGATAGAGTCCACACTCTCAGCTTGCGCACAAGATGCGGCAATACAGTTACAGGACATTACCAAGCAGACAAGGCGACAGAACTACACCACGTACATGCACACCAGGAACAAGAATCTGGAGAAACCTGGCATCACCACCAGCAGTAGCCAAGCCTCCCCTGGCACCACAGTTGAAAATGTTATCACCACAGGGAGATGGATCGTTGACTTATCGGATCACACCCTTCAACCTGAAGAGATTGACATTCTCAGCCAAGGGCTCAATTTCTGCTCCACCACCAAAATGGACCCCATTGGTCTTGTGGCAGACACAGAGGACTTCATCAGATGAACGAGAGCTCCAGGAATTCTTCTAAGATGTCAGTAGTGATTCCAATGGGCCAACCGACGAACCAGAACAGTCATCAGAGAGATCCATAGAGGAGTGACCAAAGAAGGAGTCGATTTGGACCCCTCCGGAGGGCGGCTGTTCTGGCCTTGATGTGTATGTTCAAACTGCCAGGAAATGTGTAAATGGCAGATTCATCAGCCACACCCACAAGGTAGAGCAAAACATCATCCAATCACAACACAACGCCATCATGCTCTCAAAACCAATCGCAACATTGTCATCAAACCAGCAGAAAAAGGAGGAGTCATCGACATTCAGAATAGAGTGGACTACTGCAAGGAAGTGTACTGAGAACTGAACAACCACGAACACTACAGACCACTACCGGCCGATCTGACCAAGGAACACACCCGTGAACTAAACCATTGATCAAGACTTTTGATCCATTCCTTCAGGGTTCCCTATGCACTCTCATCCCACGTACATCTTGCATTGGCAATTTCTACTTCCTTCCGAAGATACACAAAGCCAACACACTTGGACGTCCCATTGTATTAGACAATGGGACCCTGTATGAGAACCTCTCTGGCTATGTCAAAGGTATCTTGAAACCAATTGTACTGGGAACTCTCACCTTCTGTCATGACACTGCAGATTTCTTACAGAAACTCAGCACTCAAGGATTAGTCGAACCAGGAACATTCCTTGTCACAATGGCTGTTTCAGCACTCTATACCAGCATTCCCACAATGATGGTATTGCAGTAACAACCTCAGTACTCAACACCAAGAACTGCCAATTCCCGAGCACCATCCTAAAACTCATCCACTTCATCCTCAACCCCAATGCTTTTACCTTTGACAACCAGTTCTTCATCCAGACACACAGAACAGCCATGGGGACCAAATATGCAGCTCAATCTGCCAATATTTTCATGCACAGGTTCAAACAAGACTTCTTTGCTGCACAGGATGTCCAACCAACACTATACACCAGATACATTGATGACATTTTCTTCCTCTGGACCCATGGGGAGGAGTCACTGAAACAACTACACAGTGATATCAAGTTTCATCCCACCATCAGACTTACCGTGGACTACTCTTTAATATCTGTCTCATTCTTGGACACATGCACCTCCATCAAGAATGGCCACCTCAGTACCTCACTCTACCGCATAGATAACCTCACAATGCTGCACTTCTCTAGCTTCCACCCTAACATGCGAAAACAGCCATCCCCTATGGACAAGCCCTACGGATATACAGGATCTGTTCAGATGAGGACGATCGTGACAGACACCTGAAGGTGCTCAAGGATGCCCTCATAAGAACAGGGCACGATGCTCAAGTCATCAATTGTCAGTTCTGACGTGCCGCAGCAAGAAGCCATAATAATCTCCTCAGGAGGCATAGACAGGTTGCAAACGATATAGTACCCTTCATTGTCCAGCACTCCCCGGGAGCAGAAAAACAATGCCATGTTCTTCACAGCCTCCAACACATTATTGATGAGGATGAGCATCTTGCCAAGACCTTCCCTACGCCTCCACTTCTTGCCTTTAAACAACTGCCAAACGTTAAACATACCATTGTTTTCAGTAAACTGCCAGCCTTCGGGACAACATTGACCACAACATGCAACGCTGTCATATCAACCACTGTAAGACATGTCAGCATGTTACAGGCACGGATACCACCATTGCCTGTGGGGACACCATCCACTGTGTATGTAGCAGGTACTAATGAGACTGGCTAATGTTGTATTTTTCATACTCTGCAGGCAAAGATGCCCCGAGGCATGGTACATTGGCGAGACCAAACAGATACTACGACAATGGATGAAAGGACACCACGCAACAATCACCAGTCGCGGAAGACTTCAACGTTCAAGGACATTCGGCCTCGGATCTTTGGGTAACCATCCTCCAAGGTGGACTTCAGGACAGGCAACAACGCAAAATGACCAAACAGAGGCTGATAACCAAGTTCAGTACCCGGATGGCCTCAGCCAGGGCCTTGGATTCATGTCACACGAGAGGTGACCCCACTACACTATACACTCACTCTGACTCACACGCATGCACACACACTTTTACATACTCACACACTCATGCAGATATTCACTCATACACATGCTCTCTCTCATACACACACACACATACACCCCACACACTCATACCCCCAACACACCCTCTTATACTCCATCACATCCGTGCACACATTTTACCATGTTTTCACACACTCAAACACACACTTTCTCACATGCACTCACACTCACATGCACACACTCACTATTTATATCTCTCTCTTGCATGCACACATGCACACATGGGGTGAATTTGTCTTTGGAGAATATTTGCAGATACATTCTATTTTGCTCAAAAAATGCACAATCTGCAGGCATTCAATCCATGTAATATTTTTTAAACTCCACTTTGGAAATAGAACCAGTCTGACTCATAAATGGGATACAGTCAGATGCTAACCTGACACCTTTAATGTATTGTCTGAGCTGAGATGTCACCTTTTTTTATTAAATCTTAAGTTATCTAAAGAAATTGACTTTAAAAAGTTTTTGTATTTACATATTAATAAACCAAAACCTTCAAGCCATTCTAAAAGATGAAAGACTTAACAACAGTCCAGGTTTGTTCAATATATAATTTCAGTTGCATGACACTTTAATCTTTTGTTATAAATTGCTAGTGCTTTCAAATAAACCTGTTGCACTATAACCAGATGTTGTGTGAATTTTTACCTTTACCCTCACTAGTTCATCGCACCGAGAGTAATCCAGATATTACTTCCCTCAAGTACCTCCTTTTTAAATGCCGGCCTAACTTTCTATGTTCTCCTTTCAGAATCTCATCTTTTTCCCTTCTTATGTTGTTAGTTCCAACATGTACGATGACCTCCTGCTGGTCCATCTCCCCTTTGAGAACATTATGCACCCTCTCTGAGATATCCCTCTTGATCCTCACACCAGGGAGGCAACACACCATTCTGATTTTTTCCTGCTGGCCGAAGAAACATGTCTGTGCCTCTGACTAGACAGTCTCCTAACACATTGCTTGGAACCTGATGTATCGCTCATTTCATTAGAGTCATTCTTGATACCAGAAACTTGAGTGTTCATGCTACATTCCCCTGAGAGTCCATCACCTCCTACATTTTACAAAACAGCATACTTGTTTAAATTCGGGATAGCCACAGAAGACTCCTGTACTACCTGCTTACTCCTTCTACCTTTCCTGGAGTTAACCCATCTACCTGACCATATTTCCCTTCCTGTAACTTCATCCATCAACCCTTTAGCTCTTGTAAATTCCTCATTGCCTCTAACTGCTGCTCCAACTGATCCATGCGATATGATAGGAATCGCAACCAAAGACACTTCATGCAGACAAATTCATCTGTAACATGGAAACTCTCCCTAAACTCCCATGTCCAACAGGAAAAGCATATCATTTGACTAAAGGCCATCTTTGCTCCCTCACAACCTACAGACCTAGAAAATAACACTATCTTTTTGCTCTAAAAAACATTGGGTCCAGGCTAACTTAGTACTTATCATTTATATTTCTAAAATTTAATCAAGAGACAGTAGTGGAATGGATTTTCACAAGCTCTTATGAAGTCTATCAAGAGGTTGTCATGAACTGCAATATGTTTGAATAACCTGCAATTCAAATACATTAACCTCATGATTTTATAAACCTCTATAAGGTCACCCCTCAGCCTCCAACACTCCAGGAAAAACAGCCCCAGCCTATTCTGCCTCTCTCTATAGCCCAAACACGCAAACCCTGGCAATATCTTTATAAATCTTTCCTGAACCCTTTCAAGTTTCACAACAACCTTCCTATAGGAGGGAGATCAGAATTGCAAACAATATTCCAAAAGTGGACTAACCAATGTTCTGTATAGCTGCACAAATGGTAATAGGTCATTTCCCTGGGGTGAGGAAGTCCCAAACTAGATAGTATAGCTTTAAGGTGAGAGGGGTAAGATTTAAATAGGACTCAAGGGACAACTTTTTTACATAGAGGTTGGAGCGTGTATAGGATGAGCTGCCCGAAGAAATGGTGGAGCCTGGGACAATTACAAAATTTAAAAGGCACCTGGATAGGTATATCAATAGGAAGCGTTTAGGATGATATGGGCAAAGTGCTGGCAAATGGGACTAGATTAATTCAGGATATCTGGTTGAAATGGACGAGTTGGACCGAAGGGTCTGTTTCCGTGGTGTACATCTCTATGACTCGATCACAAAAGTGACTTTTGACAAGCCAAATGCACTATGTTGTCTGTCATAGTCATAGAGATGTACAGCATGGGATACAGACTCTTCAGTCCAACTTATCCATGCCGACCAGATATCCCAACCCAATCTAGTCTCACCTGCCGGCAACCAGCCCATATCCCTCTAAAGCCTTCCTATTTGTATACAAAACCAGATGCCTTTTAAATGCTGCAATTGTACTAGACTCCACCAGTTCCTCTGGCAGGGCATTCCATACATGTACTACCCTCTGTGTGAAAATATTGCCTCTTAGGTCTCTTTTATATCCAACCCCTCTCACCCTAAACCTATGCCCTCTTGTTCTGGACTCCCCCACCCCAGGGAAGAGACTTTGTCTATTTATCTATAGATGCCCCTCATGATTTTATAAACTTCAATAAGGTCACCCCTCAGCCTCCGATGCTCCAGGAAAACAGCCCCAGCCTGTTCAGCCTCTCCTTAGAACTCAAATCCTCTAACCCTGACAACATCCTTGTAAATCTTTTCTGAACCCTTTCAAGTTTCACAACATCCTTCTAATAGGAAGGAGACCAGAATTAAATGCAATATTCCAAAAGTGGACTGACCAATATCCTGTACAGCTGTAGCATGACCCCTGAACTCCTGTACTCAATAATCTGACCAATAAGGGAAAGTATATCAAATACCTTCTTCACGATCCTATCTACCTGTGACTCCACTTTCAAGCAACTATGAATCTGCATTCTAAAGTCATATGCTTTAATGTGCTGTAAAATTAATGTGTTGTATATGTAGTGTCATAGAAACAGGTCCTTCGGCCCACCACATGTATACCAACCAACACTATGCAATGCTAAACTACACTGATCCCATTTACCTGCACTTGGTCAAGAGCCTACTATGCCCAGGCATTTTAAGTGTTCATCCAGATGCTTCTTAAATGTTGTGAGAATACCTAGCTGTACTACCCTCTTTGGCAGTACATTCCATATTTCTACTACCATTTAGGTGATTTTTTTTTCTCAGATCTCCTCTAAAACACTTATTCCTCACCTTAAACTGTACCCTCTGGTCTTAGGCATATCTGCCATGGGGAAACGATTCTCACCATCTAAATCTGTCTATGCCTCTCACAATCTTGCATACATCACTCTCACCTTCCCCTTCTCCAAGGAAATCAAACCCAGTCTATCCAGTCTCTCCTCATAATTGAGATTTTTCATCCCAGGCAACATCTTGGTGAATCTCCTCTGTGCTCTCTCCAGTGCAATTATGCCCTTCCAATAGTGTAGGGACACATTAACAAATGTTTCATCTACCTTAAAAATTCTGAACTAAAGAGAACTCGGAGAAATAGACACTGAAGTTTTTGAAACAGTTCCCATTACAGAAGGGGAAGTATTAGAGATCATAGAAACATAAAGGTGGATAAGTCTCCAGGACCTGATCAAGTGTATTTCAGGACATTGTGGGAAATTGCAGGGTGCCTAACAGAAATATTAATATAATCTATAACCATGGGTGAGGTTCCAGAGGACTGGAGTCTGGCCAATGTTTGTGCCTTTATTTAAGAAAAGATGTAAGGAGAAGCCTAGAACTGTAGGCCTGTGAGCCTGCCATCGGTGGTGGGTAAGTTATTGGAGCTGATTCTGAAAAATAAGGCTTTCAAGCATTTGGAGAGGCAAGGAATAATTAGGGATACTCAGCATGATTTTTTGTGAGGGAAATCATGTTTCACTAACTTGATTGAGTTTTTTGAGGAAATAAACAAAAGTTTGGTGAGGGGTTAGCAGTAGACATTTTTTATATGGGCTTTAGTAAAGTTTTTGACAAGAGCCCACATGGTAGACTAATTAGTAAAGTTAGATTACATGGGATTCAGGGTAAGCATGCCAATTGAGTACAAAACTGGATTTACGAGAGGAGACAGAGAGTGGTGATGGAGAGTTGCTTTTCAGTTAGAAGGCCTTTGATCAGTGATATTTCACAAGTGGTACTGGGTCCACTTATGTTTCTTATGTATATAAACGATTTGGATGAGAATCTAGGAAGCATGGCTAGTAAGTTTATGGATGACACCAAAATTGGTGATATAGTGGACATTGAAGAAGGTTTTCTAAGAATACAAAGAAACCTTGATCAGTTGGGTCAATGGACTAAGGAGCGACAGATAGAGTTTAATTTGGATAAATGTGAATTATTGTAGTTTGGTAAAGTAAGCAAGGGCAGGACTTATACAACGAATGATAGTGCCTTGGGTAGTTTGTAGAACAGAGACCTTGGGGTCCAGTTACATAATTCTTTGAAATTTGCATTAAGGGTGGATAGGGTGGTTGAACAGGAAGCAAATCTGATACTATGGATACCAGTAACCCAAGTGATGTCCTTTCCCATGCGACGAAGATGCAGGTGGAGAATTGGTATGTGATTCACATGAAGACCCATGACAACTATTAAATATCATCCTTCAGTTGAGGGACAAATGACAAAATTCTTAAATACAAGAATGTTAATTAATTTGCATTTTTCAACCAGATTTCTTACATTAAAACAGTGGCCAGCAACTCTAAAGTTGATTGAAAATATTTGGGGGCTACCACAGAGCCTTGTTGAGACTGCTCTGGATTGTGAAGAAGCCAGTTTTAGGTCAACTCAAAGAAAGTTGTGATTATATCACCACAAAACATTTGAGGGATTGTAATGAAGTTTCTTGGACATTCAAATCTGGAGCTCATTTTACAAAGCCACATGTAAAGTTATAGACTGTAAAGTATCAATACTTTAGTCAGGTCAATGAATTCAGTGAAGAGCTCCAATTTTGCTTTTGACAATGTTCTTAGATTAGTCTGGTAACAAAAACCAAGGCCCAGATTTTCACTCTCAACTCATGAACACAGAGATGGGATATTTCCTGGCTCCTCAAGCTCAACACAGAAAATGGGCCAAAGATGATCAGATTTGGAGTAGTGGGGTTCCTTGGGACGTCAGAACAAGAACAGAGTTTGCTGGTTGTAGACATGTTTTGGGCACAAGGCACCAGCAATGTAATTAAGAAAAAGAAACTAATAACATTCATTCAGTACTTACACCTCACATTCCTTACACCCCATACATGCTGCATGCCATGCCATCTCATACCGTCCATGCCTCTGTATCCTTCTACCTTCCATGATCTATCATACCGTCAATATCAGTCTATGACCTCTACTCACTTCCATGATCCTTCATCGTTCCTACACCAACTTACTGCGGTGTACCCAACATCCTGGCCTTTATAACCCCATGATAATTTACACCAAATACTCATCACTGTCTCCTTTAATAGTCCTATGCCAAATTAGTGCCAACAAAACCAACACATACCATCACCACCATTTGTTCTCCATTTCCATGCCAACTCACCTAGTATTCACCATCAGCAAATATTAGAAGCCATGATGGCAATTATGGCTGTATTGGTGATATCATTATTTGAACACAATACTGTTTAATGAAAAATTTCAATATAGTGAAAATCCTTAAACTCTTATGAAAACAAACATTTCATGTTCTTACATACTTTGACAGCCCATCGACAGATAAATGTAATAACAATGACAATGGCTGTTATGGTGTATATATTACAATTGACAGTGTGTGTATTTTTAGACACATGCTTGAATGTTTTTATCACAATTCCAAATATTACTTGATATCCAGGTGCACCCAACCCACTCCCAAGAGTGCTTGACAACTCCCCCTCTGAAGGTTTCCTGGTGCGTCATGTGGAATAGTAACTCACCTGCCCAAAGGAATACACTAGCTACTCAAAATATATTCTACTCTGTGTACTCCAGATTCCAGATGGCAGGGATACCAAATCCAATCGAAAAGAATGCTGGTTACATTTTCAAGCTGTCTCTGAGGACCATGCATGCCTGGAATCGAAACTTACAAGATAATACATGGCTTGGAAAGGGTGGACGCTAGGAAATTGTTTCCGTTAGGCGAGGAGACTAGGACCCGTGGACACAGCCTTAGAATTAGAGGGGGTCAATTCAGAACAGAAACGCGGAGACATTTCTTCAGCCAGAAAGTGGTGGGGCTGTGGAATTCATTGCCGCAGAGTGCAGTGGAGGCCGGGATGCGAAATGTCTTCAAGGTAGAGATTGATAAATTCTTGATGTCACAAGGAATTAAGGGCTACGGGGAAAATGCTGGTAAGTGGAGTTGAAATGCCCATCAGCCATGATTGAATGGTCGAGTGGACTCAATGGGCCGAATGGCCTTACTTCCACTCCTATGTCTTATGGTCTTATAGAAATTGTCAACAAAGCTGTCCTCACAAAAATCAGAAATCATGCATGTCATGAGGGATTTCCAATGTTTGGGATTTTTAGTATTTTCACCAATATGGACAGTCTGATCATTACAGTGAAACTCTAGGCTCATATCTCCTAAAATAGTACTGAGCATTACTAAAAGATCAATGAGTAATAGTGTCTCCAAGTGCTTTAGTGAACCACATAGACCATGAAATTTCAGGGTAATACCTGAGATGAAGGTCAGGTATATGAAGAAAGGGCAGCTATAGGTCTGAAGAAGAATCACATAGAACTCAAAACCTTAACTCTGTTTCTTTCTCCATTGCTGCTACCAGATATATTGTTTATTTCCAGCACTTTTTATTTCATTTCAAGTAAATTTCTGGGCGGCACAGTGGCACAGTGGTTAGCACTGCTGCCTCACAGCGCCTGAGACCCGGGTTCAAATCCCGACTCAGGCAACTGACTGTGTGGAGTTTGCACGTTCTCCCTGTGTCTGCGTGGGTTTCCTCCGGGTGCTCCGGTTTCCTCCCACAGTCACAAAGATGTGCGGGTCAGGTGAATTGGCCATGCTAAATTGCCCGTAGTGTTAGGTAAAGGGGAAAATGTGGGGGTATGGGTGGGTTGCGCTTCGGCGGGTCGGTGTGGACTTGTTGGGCCGAAGGGCCTGTTTCCACACTGTTAGTAATCTAAACAGAACTGTATTTTTTTAAACTGCAAAGATTCAGAAAGAAGTTGATAGAATTATGCAAAATAATAAAATAAACAAAAACTAAGATATAAATAGTTTACTATCCTTCAGTAAATATATCAAATTGTATTTTCAGAGATAATTTGAAGCCATAAAGCAATAGTCTCAATGTTAGTACATAAAGGGAAAGGAGAAATGGAGATCTTTAAAACTGTTTACAAGTTGGTAAGTGTGGTGCTGGAAAAGCAGAGCAGGTCAGACAGCATCCAAAGAGCAGGAGAATCAACATTTCGGGCATAAGCCCTTCATCTGGCGTGCATCCTAATGAAGGGCTTATGCCCGAAACATTGATTCACCTGTTCCTTGGATGATGCCTGACCTGCTCTGCCTTTCCAGCACCACACTCTCTATTCTGATCTCCAGTATCTGCAATCCTCACTTTCTCCTGCAAGTTGGTAAGTACAGATAAAGCATGTTTAAGATCAAACAATGAACAGGTGATATAAATGTGGAAAACACTGTCACATAGAATAGTTGAACAAAGTGACATTGAATAAATAAAGACATGGTTGACCTACATGAGGAAGAATAGAATATTAATATGGTGGAAAAGCTAATTGGAGTGAAAAGAGGCTTGTGTGGAGTATAAGCATGTTGCATTTAATTCATAATTTCTGTGCTACCTAAATTTTGAGGTTTTATAGCTCCTAAATAGAGTATCTAATTATTTTGACTGTAGTCCTCACAAGTTCATAATTCTTAGAACCTAAAATTGAGATTTGCTCACTTTACATTATGTGCCAAGTGATTTTCTTTTCAGTTTATTAGTATGCTTTGAGGTGGTCAGCATTAATTGTCCAGAGTTTCAGACATTGCTCATCTCTTACATTTTCTGGGAAATGAAGAGGAAATATTCAGACATCTAGACAAGTTTATGTTTAATTTTATGTTTAAATATGAGAGCTTGTAGCCCTCTTCCACTATTTGAAAGTGGTGTTCGTCAATGTCCGGCTATACTTCAGCCATATGTTCCTGATACTTGTCACCCAATGCAGGTAGGAATGGGTAAAGGTTGGAGTTTCTCCTGATGTGTTTATTCCTGAACCTGTTTGAGGTGGTCAACTACTGGTTTGGATTGGTTGCGGCCTACAGTAGTTGTTGTTTTGGCTCCTATTATGTCTAATCTATACCTTGACAACACTGGAGATGTAGTATGGCTTATTAATACACTCAAAGACTTCTGTAACTGATGGTCCTGCAGCGAATGGGCTGTAGCATTAACAGAATCATTTGTAAGTGTTCCTTCATTTTGATCATTGTGCCTTTGAAAAGGGGGATAATTTTGTTAGGTTTTATGTATTATCTCCTTATAGGTTAAAGAATAAGGAAAATTTACAGCCCAGGAACAGGCCCTTCGGCCCTCCAAGCCTGTGCCAATCCAAGTGCACTGTCTAAACCAATCGCCCAGATTCCAAGCATCTGTATCCCTCTGCTCCCCACCTACTCATGCATTTGTCCAGACTCACCTTAAAAGAATCTACCGTGCCTGCTTCTATTACCTCGGCTGGCAATGTGTTCCAGGCACCTACCATCCTCTGTGTATCCGTGTGTACCCGCTTAAACTTTTCTCCTCTCACCTTGAATGCGTGATCTCTCATTGTTGAATCCCTCATCCTGGGAAAAACTTATGTCTATCCACCCTGTCTATACCCTTCATGATTTTGTAGACCTCAATCAGGTCCCCTCTCGATCTCCTTTTTTCTAATGAAAACAATCCTAACCTACCCAACCTCTCTTCATAATTAGCTCGTTCCATTCAAGGCAACATCATTGTAAGCCTTCTCTGCACCCTCTCCAAAGCATCCACATCCTTTCATAATGTGGCAACCAGAACTGCACATAGTATTCTAAATGCTGCCAAATCAAAGTCTTGTACAATTTTAACATGATCTGCCAGCTCTTATACTCAATACCCTGTCCGATGAAGGCAAGCATACCATATGTCTTCTTGACCACTCTATCTACCTGTGCAGCCACCTTCAGGGTACAATGGACCTGAACTCCCAGATCTCTCTGCTGATCAACTTTTCCCAAGGCTCTTTTGTTTATAGTATAGTTCACTCTAGAATCAGACCTTCCAAAATGCATCACCTCACATTTGCCCAGATTGAACTCCATCTGCCACTTCTCCGCCCAACTCTCCAGTCTATCTATATTCTCCTGTATTCTTTGCCAGTTCCCTATGCTTTCTGCCATTTCACCAATCTTTGTGTCATCTGCAAACCTACTGATCCTATATGATGGTTTGGTTAGTTGGTCTCTAATCTTCTGGGCTTGACAAACCTCAGCTCATTCAAGATTCTACAGTGTCTAACTTGCTCCCATATTTGGCTCCCACTCCAGCAATGTCTGAATTTTAAAATTCTCATCCTTGTTTTCAAATCCTTCAATGGTCTGATCTCTTGCCATCTCTGTGACCTTGTTCAGTTTGACAGCTCTGAGGTATTTGCGTACGTTCAAACAATGACCTCGTGAGCAAATCCAATTTTAATTATGTCGTGCATTGGCATCTCTATCTTCAGCTGCCAATGCCCCAAACTTTGGCAGTACCTCTCCCAAACTGGTCTCACATTTCTCCTTCCTCCTTGACAACACTCCCTATAAGCTACTGCTTTAACCAAACATTTTGTCACCCACCTTAATCTGTCCTTCTGTTAAAGAAAAACAGAGAGTGATTAGATTACTTACAGTGTGGAAGCAGGCCCTTCGGCCCAACAAGTCCACACCAACCCTCTGAAGAACAAACCCCCCCAGACTCATTCTGCTACACCTAACACTACAGGCAATTTAGCATGGTCAATTCTCCTAACTTGCATATTTTTGGACTGTGGGAAGAAAGCAGATCACCTGAAGGAAACCCAAGCAGACACAGGGAAAATGTGCAAGCTCCACACAGACAATTGCGTGTGCCATTTAACCCATGCCTCTGGCGCTGTGAGGTAGCAGTGCTAACTACTCTGCCACCCACAGTGTGGATGCCAGAGAATCGAAACAAACAAAAACAGACATTGCTGCAGGTGCCCAGCAGCATCTATGGAGAAAAAGCAGAGGTAAAGTTTCGCGTCCAGCAACGCTTCTTTAGATCCAAACATAATTTGGTTTGGTAGGAGAAACTGAGGTCTGCAGATGCTGGAGAGTCTTTTACACTGTAAAATATGTTGCTGGAAAAGCGCAGCAGGTCAGGCAGCATCCAAAGAGCAGGAGAATTGACGTTTCGGGCATGAGCCCTTCTTCAGGAATTTGGTTTGGTGTCAAATTATGTTTCATCATGTTTTCTTAGAGTGACATATTCGGCGAGTTGAAACGGTTCTATACTGAATCAGAGTTAAAAACCACACAACACCAGGTTATAGTTCAGAGGGTTCAATTGGAAGCACTAGCTTTCGGAGCGCTGCTCCTTCATCAGGTGGTTGTGGACCTGAAGCCTGAAGGAGCAGCGCTCCGAAAGCTAGTGCTTCTTTGCGTGATTTTTTTAACTTTGTACACCCCCAATCCAACACCGCCATCTCCAAATCAAACTAAATCAGGTTGTTGTTGCCGATACTCGGCCTTGAATGGATCAAACCATGGCGCATGCTTAACCCTCTGAACCAAAGAGGGAAGAAAGGGCCAATCACAAGGCGCGAAACCGAGTTCGACAAGTTGTCGGGTGGGCAGGGAAGACTGACGCTGGCCGCAGTAGCCAATCACAAGATGCCATTGTGGGCTGATGGTGACGCGCCGTGCGCGTCTGCGTCATGGCGTTGCCGGTACACTGAAGTTTGGGGGGACGCCAAGATGGCACCTGGGCGGATGTTGGCGGTTTTAGTTGTCCTGTTTGTGTGCTGCGGAATCCCTTCTGATGGGCAGAAGAAGAAAGAGGTTTGAAACATTGGGGCGGGTTAAATCTAGTTTATTAATTTAAAATAAATGGGTAAAGTGCCAGGGAGTGCGTCATGAAGCGTGTGGGGCAGATGATCTGAGGACGAGTAGTCTCAGCACGGTCTGACCACTGGAGAAGTGAGCGCTTCTCACTAATAGCACTGACATAGTGACCCTTTGTACACCTTAATGACAAAACCCCGCCCGCGTACAGTTTACACAACCGCAGCGTTTTCCCCGAACAGGTTGTTTTGTTTGTTAGTTTATTGAATTGTGTTTTTAAAGCGGCCACCCACACAAGCTGGGGAATCCATTTTTCCTCTTAACCAGGAAAGGAACTTGTATCGTTTCAAATTGACTAACAAAACAGTAACCCATTTTACCGATTGAAGCTTGCTGTTTCTTACGCTCCAATAAGTTGAAATTAAAAAGGCAGTTGCGGTTTGAACTCGGCTCAATTTTATTTTGGGTACGTGTAGTATTGCTCTATTGGGTTCACAGTAATAATGTCACATTAAAATTGTGTAATGTCTGAACTGACATAATGGCATTCACGTGCTATACTGAAGTATTTCCGCATGAAGAACTGTAATGCATTAGCGTCCTCTTGGAATGCAGAGCCAAAGGAAATGGTGGAAGCTGGTATAATTGCAACATTTAAGAGACATTTGGATGGGTATATGAATAGGAAGGGTTTGGAGGGAGATGGGTCGGGTGCTGGCAGGTGGGATGAGATTGCGTTGGGATATCTGGTTGGCATGGGCAGGTTGGACCGAAGGGTCTGTTTCCATGCTGTACATCTCTATGACTATGATCATAGCAGTGGTTATTAATTTTTTTAACACGGCTTTTTAAGTAACTGGGTTCTCACCAATTTTGACTTTCACATAATTAGTTTTGCTAATGTAGTGATGTAAGTGAACAGAGTTTGGTTGAAAATAGACCGATGAGAATGATGGTTATTTCACAGATCATATATGTGAAGAACAACTTAAAGTTGAGTAGAACCAGAAATAGCTGCTTTTGAAATAAGGTGGCTAAAATTCTACTTGACTGCAATACCTTTGCTGTCTACCTTTATGTTTTAGATCTGTTGATTTTGAAATCTATTGAAGTATCAGTTCTTGATTACTGTAGAGTTCCAAGCTTCCATTCCAATTTGTTCATAGAAATGTTTCTTAACTTCAATCTTAATGCCTGTTTCTTATATCTAAGTTGTGCCTCTAAGTCGTAGACGCCCAGCTCCCGGACCCCAATCGGTGAAACTGAAGTATTTCTGTTTACCCCATATGTACCCATTAGTCTCTTAAACTTTGATCAGATTTCCCCTTTTACTTTTCTGAAGTCCAAGAATTTCAAACCTAGTTTCTATAATTGCTACTCATGGTATGATGATCATGATAGATTAGCAAGAATCCTATGTTGCAGTCTGTTTTTAAAAGAAATTATTTATAGGCCATCGGTGGCGCTGGCTGGCAAGCAGTCATTGCCACACTTAGTTGGTGTTGAGAAGGGTGTGGTGAGCTGCCACCTTGAACAACTGCAGTTTGTATGTCTTAGGTAGACCCATAATGCTGTTATGGAGAATATTCCAGGATTTTGGCCCAGTGACAGTGAAGAAATGGTGATGTTTCTCTAACTTAGGATGGTGAGAGGATTGGAGGGGAACTTGCACATGGCATTGTCCTGTTAGGTGGAAGTAGTCATGGATTTTCAAGGTGCTGACTAAGCATCTCGTGTGAATTTTTGCAAACTATCTTGTAGATAGCAGCAGTGCGTACTAATGGGCATTGGTGGTGAAGGGGGTGGATGTTTGTGGATGAGATGGTAAGCAAATGCGCTACTTTGTCCTGGATGATTACAGGCTTCAGTATTGTTGCAGTTCAGGCAAGTGGGACGCATTCCATCATATTCCTGACTTGTACCATGTCATATTCAGGAGAGCCTGGGGTTGTTTTCCCTGGAAGATTGGAAGCTGAGGGGTGACTTTACGGAGGTTGAAAATATCATGAAGGGCTTGGATAGGATAAGCAGACAGGGGTCTTTTCCCTGAGGTAGGGCAGTCCAGAACTAGAGAGGTATAGACTTAGGTTGAGAGGCGAAAGATATAGAAGGGACTTAAGGGGCAACTTTTTCACGCAGAGGTTGGTGCATGTATGGAATGAGCTGCCAGAGGAAGTCGTGGAGGATGGTACCATTATAGTATTTAAAAAGCGTCTGGATGGGGAAACGCATAGGAAGGGTTTAGAGGAATATGTGCCAAATGCTGGTAAATGTGACTAGATTAGGTTAGGATATCTGGGCGACATGGGTGTATGGACGGAAGGGTCTGCTTCTGTGCTGTATATCTCTGACTCTATGTAGATGATGGATAGGCTTTGGGGCATAAGGAGTTACTCACTACAGCCTTTGACCTGCACTTGTAGCCTCTGCATTTTATGTGGTGAGTCCAATTGAGATTCTGATCAATAATAATTTCAATAATTGTTGATTGTGTGGGATTCAGTGATGGTAGCATCATTGAATTCCGGGGGTAGTGGCTAGATTGTCATATTGAAGATAATCATTGGTATCTGTGTGATGTGAATGTTACTTGCCACTTGTCAGCCCAAGCCTGGATATTGACCAGATCTTGTATTTGATCTTGGACTGTTTCAGTATCTGAGGAATCCTGAATGCTGCTAAATCCTGTGAAATCATCCATGATTGTTCCCACTTCTGACTTGTGATACAGGGAAAGTAATTTGAAGCAGCTGGGCCTAGACACTATCCTGAGGAGCTCTTTGTAGAGATGCCCTGGAGCTGAGATGACTGACCTCTATTAACCATGATTATCTTGCTGTTGCCAGGTTTGACTACAACCAGCAGAGACCTTACCCCGTGAAACCCATTGATTCAAGTCTTGCTGTGGCTCCTTGATGCCACACTAGGTCAAATGCAGTCTTAATGTCACTCTCATTTGGAATCCTTCTTTTGTTGTCCATGTTTGAACCAAACCTTTAATGAGGTCAGGAGCTGAATAGTCCTGGCGGAACCTAAACTGGGCATCACCGTGTAGATACTGCACATTGCACTGTTGATGACACCATCCATAACTTTTCACCATTTATTTAAGAAAAGATCCTGGGCTATCCTTGATGGGTCCAAGATAGATAGATTCCACCAGGATTTTAAAGGAGACAATTTTGTCATTCTCGAGTGCTTTTAGTTCCTTTACCTTTGTTACTTTAACTTATTTTTTGGGTAGACTGTGTACCTAAATCAATGTTAGCTTCCTTGTGAAATTTGATTGTTTGTATTAAATTCATTCATGGGATGAGGCCATCACTGGCTGGACCAGCATTTATTGCTCTTTTCCTTATTGCCCAGAGGGCAGTTAAGAATCAATCACATTGTTGTGGGTCTGGAGCAGGGCTTTTGCCCAAAATGTCGATTTTCCTGGGCACGGTGGCTCAGTATTAGCACTGCTGTCTCTCAGCACCAGGGTCCCAGGTTCAATTTCAGCCTCGGGCGACTGTCTGAGTGGAGTTTGTGCATTCTCCCTGTGTGGGTTTCCTCCGGGTGCTCTGGTTTCCTCCCACAGTCCAAAAATGTGCAGATTAGGTGAATCGGCCATGCTAAATTGCCCATAGTGTTAGGTGCATTAGTCAGAGGGAAATGGGTCTGGGTGGGATACTCTTCAGAGGGTCGGTGTGGACTGGTTGGGCCGAAGGGCCTGTTTCCGCACTGGAGTGAATCTAATCTAATCTGGTGCTGCCTGAGCTGCTGTGCTTTTCCAGCACCACGCTCTTGACTCTAATCTCCAGCATCTGCAGTTCTCGTTTCAGCTAGTCACATGTAGACCAGACCAGATATAAATGGCAATTCCTTTCCCTAAAGGGGCGTCACTAAAGGACATTAGTGAACTGGATGGGTTTTTCCAACAATGGGCAATGGATTCATGGTCACCATTAGATTCTGGATTCCAAATTTTTAATGGGTTCAATATTTCATTATCTGCTTTGTCAGGACTCAAATTCAGTTCCCTGGAACATTACCTGGGTTTCTGAACTAACCAGAGCTGAAAATGTGTTGCTGGAAAAGCGCAGCAGGTCAGGCAGCATCCCTGGAGCAGGAGAATCGACATTTCAGGCATAATCCATTTTTCAGGAATGAGGAGAGTGTGCCAAGCAGACTAAGATAAAAGGTAGGGAGGAGGGACTTGGGGGAGGGGCGTTGGGAATGCGATAGGTGGAAGGAGGTTAAGGTGAGGGTGATAGGCCGGGGTGGGGGCAGAGAGATCAGGAAGAAGATTGCAGGTTAGGAAGGTGATGCTGAGTTCGAGGGTTGGGACTGAGACAAGGTGGGGGGAGGGGAAATGAGGAAACTGGAGAAATCTGAGTACATCCTTTGTGGTTGGAGGGTTCCTAGGTGGAAGATGAGGCACTCTTCCTCCAGCCGTCGTGTTGCCATGGTCTGGTGATGGAGGAGTCCAAGGATCTGCATGTCTTTGGTGGAGTGGGAGGGGGAGTTGAAGTGTTGAGCCACGGGGTGGGTGGGTGGGTGGGTTGGTTGGTCCGGGTGTCCCAGAGGTGTTCTCTGAAATGTTCTGCAAGTAGGCAGCCTGTCTCCCCAATATAGAGGAGGCCACACATCGGGTGCAGCGGATGCAGTAAATGATGTGTGTGGAGGTGCAGGTGAACTTGTGGCGGATATGGAAGGATCCCTTGGGGCCTTGAGGGAAGGAAGGGGGGAGGTGTGGGCGCAGGTTTTGCATTTCTTGCCGTAGCAGGGAAAAGTGCCTTTGAAAAAGGAGGCCAAAGACCACAATTTCCTCCCAGACGTGATCGACGATGCTCTCCACCGCATCTCCTCCACTTCCTGCTCCTCCGCCATTGAGCCCCATCCCTCGAATTGCCACCAGGACAGAACCCCACTGATCCTCACCTACCACCCCCACCAACCTCCATATAAATCATATCATCCGTCGTCATTTCCGCCACCTCCAAACGGACCCCACCACCAGGGATATATTCCCTCCCCTCCCCTATCAGCGTTCCGGAAAGACCACTCCGTCCGTGACTCCCTTGTCAGGTCCACACCTCCCACCAACCCAACCTCCACTCCCGGCACCTTCCCCTGCAAGCGCACGAAATGCAAAACTTGCACCCACACCCCCCCCCCCCCCCCACCCCCCTTATTTCCCTCCAAGGCCCCAAGGGATCCTTCCATATCCGCTGCAAATTCACCCGCACCTCCACACACACCATTTTACTGCATCCGCTGCACCCAATGTGGCCTCCTCTGCAATCTTCTCCGCCCCCACCCCACTCTAGCCTGTCACCCTCACCTTAACCTCTTCCACTTATTGCATTTCGAACGCCCCTCCCCAAGTCCCTCCTCCCTACCTTTTTATCTTTGCCTGCTTGGCGCACACTCCTCATTCCTGAAGAAGGGCTTATGCCCGAAACGTCGATTCTCCTTCTTGGATGCTGCCTGACCTGCTGCGCTTTTCCAGCAACACATTTTCAGCTCTGATCTCCAGCATCTGCAGTCCTCACTTTCTCCTTCTAGACTAACCATCCTATCGTAATACCACTAGGCCATCATCTCCCCTCTTAGATCATGCTGACGTCATCCTTGACAGTAAATACTGGTAGAAAGTAATAGTTCAAATCTTGTCTGCCATTCCCTTATTTTAATTGACAATATCCCAGTTGTTGGTTTATTGTCCCTAACCATTTTTCTTCCAGATATGATAAAGTGTCAATTCATCTGTTGAAACTTTGTTTTGTGATTTTCTTTACACTTTGTTTTTAAGTTTTTGAATTGACTGTCACTGATTATTTGTACAGTTTTCCATGGCTGCATTTTTTGGAAGATAGTCTTTCTCCCTTGGACATTTAATTGGTTGAAAATCATCACATAGATTTGTTTCATGCCCTTCTCTGTTCGTGTTCTTTTATCCATTGAGAGATTTGTCCCCATCATATTGCTATCAGCCTTAACTAATTATCTGAATATTACCTGTTTTGCATTTCTTTCTTTCGCACACTACATTGAACTCAATCACTTTAAAAAATTCATTAAAGGGTGTGGGAATTGCTGACTCGTTCAGCATTGCCCTTGAAATGGTGTGGTAAGTCCTGCCAAGGGATTCGTTAGCTCAATTGGCTAGACTACTGATTTGTGGTGCAGCGTGATGCCAGTAACGTGTTCAGTACCCCTGCCAGCTGAGGTTACCATGAAGGTCCGTCCTTCTCAACCTTTCCCCTCGCCTGAGGTACGGTAACACTGCAGTTAAACCACCACCTCTTGCCTCTGTCGAATGAGAGAGCAGATGTGGTCAAGTACAACTGTGGAGCTCCTGGTGTAGGTGTGTGCGCACAGTGCTATTGGAAAGAAAGTTACAGAATTTTCAACCCGTGATAATGAAGGACTGGTGACATGGTTTAAATTCAGGCTGGTGTGTGTTCCCATGTGTTTGCTACCCTGTTCTTCTAAATGATGGCTGTTATAAATATGGAAGATGCTGTTAAAGGAAGTTTGGTGAGTGCATCTTGGAATGATTGTTTGATTTTTTTTGGATGGGGTATAACTCAAATGACCTGCTTTGTGCTTGAATGTTGTTGAGCTTCTTGAATGTTGGAGCTGTATTCATTCAGGCAAGGGGAGAGTTACACCACATTCCTGATTTCTGCCTTCTACATACAATGCACAACTTGGGCAGACAAGTGGTGAGTTATTTGTTACAGAGATCCAAACCTCTAATCTATCTTTTATTTCTAATTCACTTGCAGCCTGGAGAAGGAGCTGGTGAACTGTCCATTTGGTGTAGGTGCATTCATAGTGCTGTTAGAATGGGAGTTCCAAGATTTTGATCAGGCAACAGTGAAGAAGTGGTGATATCTTTCCAAAATCCTGTTGAGGGGGTCTTGTCAGTGGTGGTGGATCTCTTGTGTATCTACCAGATGGTAGAAGTTGTAGGTTTTTTCGGAGGCTTTGGTATAGTGCATCCGATAAATGGTACACGCTGCTCAAACTGTATTGATGTGCAGGGGGTGAATGTGGAAGATGTTAAATGGGCTGTCAGTCAAGTGCACAATTTTGCCATGGATTGTGTTAAGCATAAATGTGGTTGAAATTGATTTGCCCAGGCAAGTTGAGAATGTTCCATCACATTCCTGAATTATGTTTTGTAGTTGGTTGATAAGTTTTTAGGAGAGGGAAGACGAGTTACTCTCTGCAGAGTGTCTATCCTGTGATCTGTTCTTACGTCTACATTATTTATGTGGCTAACTTATTTCAATTTCTGATTACTGGTAATCTTAGTATTGACAATGAAAGCCAGTGAATGCCAAATCCAGAAATATGGTCTAGCTTAAAAATAGAAACAGCTTATCTAAAACAGAGATGAGGAAATTTGTTTTGTTTGATGAAGGTCTTTGGAATTTCCTTCGTGAAAAGGCAGTAGATGCAGAATCTTTGAATATTTTCAAGGCAGAAGTAAATAGAATCTTGATTACCAAGGGGACAAAAGATTATCAGGGATGGCTATTGATGGGCAGTCTATCCCCCAAAATGGAATTAATCAAATAGTCAGAGATTGACCTGCTGGTAGTAAGACAAGGATAGAAATTAGAAGCAGTACTAATGGATTTTTCCGAGTTTGAAATGAGACCAAGGCCTGGACCTATTACATTGTTGATTTATCAGTCAAAGTTGCGGGTCTGGGAACCAAGTAGAAATAGAAGAAATGTTTCACATACTCCTCAAAAGACAGGGAACAATTGGGAACAAGGATTTGATTTGGAGAAAATGAGAGATAAGCTAAAGGAGAAATTGTTCATCGTGAGAAGAGCTCATCCAAGACAAAAGATGGAAAATTATAGATCAATTAGCCTAACCTCAGTTCGAGGTAAAATTCTAGAATCCATCGTTGAGGATGAGATTTCTAAATTCTTGAAAGTGCAGGGTTGGATTAGAACAAGTCAGCACGGATTTACTAAGGGGAGGTCGTGCCTGACGATCCTGTTAGAATTCTTTTGAAGAGGTAACAAGTAGGTTAGACCAGGGAAACCCGGAGGATGTTAATCTAACTAGACTTCTAAAAGGCCTTTTAATAAGGGGTCTCACGGGAGGCTGCTGAGTAAGTTGAGGGCTCATGGTGTTCGAGGTGAGCTACTGGCATGGATTGAGGATTGGCTGTCTGACAGAATGCAGAGAGTTGGGATAAAAGGGTTTTTTTCGCAATGGCAGCTGGTGACAAGTGGGGTCCCATAGGGTTCAGTGTTGGGGCCCCAGTTGTTCACTTTATAAATAAATGACCTGGATGAAGGGACTGGGGGCATTCTGGCGAAGTTTGCCAATGATGCAAAGTTAGGTAGGCAGACAGGTAGTTCTGAGGTGGTGGGGAGGCTACCGAAAGATTTAGACAGTTTAGGAGAATGGTCCAAGAAATGGCTGATGAAATTCAATGTGAGCAAATGCTAGATTTTGCACTTTGGAAAAAGAACACAGGCATGGGCTATTTTATAAACTAAGAAATTTCATAAAGCCAAAGTAAAAAGGGATCTGGGAGTGCTAATACAGGATTCTCTAAAGGTTGACTTGCAGGTTGAATCCATGGTTAAGAAAGCAAATGTAATGTTGTAATTTATTTCAAGAGGGTTGGAATGTAAAAGCAGTGAGGTGCTCCTAAGACTTTATAAGGCTCTACTTAGGCCCCATTTAGAATACTGTCTGCAGTTTTGGGCCCCACACCTCAAGAAGGACATACTGGCACTGGAGCATGTCCAGCGGAGATTCACACAGATGATCCTGAGATTGTATTTATTAGAGTCCAGAAGGTTGAGGGGAGATCTAATAGAAACTTACAAGATAATGCATGGCTTAGAAAGGGTGGACCACTGGGAAATTGTTTCCATTAGGTGGGGATACTAGGACTTGTGGGCATAGCCTTAGAATTAGAGGGGATCAATTTAGAATGGGAATGAGGAAACGTTTCTTCAGCCAGAGGATGGTGGGCCTGTGGAATTCACTGCCACAGTGCGCACTGGAGGCCAGGACATCAAGGCAGAGATTGATAAATTCTTAATCTTGCAAGGAATTAATGGATGTGGGGAGAGTGCAGGTAAGTGGCTTTGAAATACCATCAGCCATGATTGAATGGTGGACTGGACTAGATGGGTTGAATGGCCTTATTTCCACTCCTATTTCTCATGGTCTTATAGTCATCCAGACAAAAAAGGATGGTGAAGGCGGGCAATTGCTTACATCTCCTTTCATGTAGAAATAAAGAACCTTCCAACTACTGTAATGAGATATGGATGTGTATTTTTACATCCACGGTGAAGAGGAGGCATCTTGGGCCAGGAAATTGTGGAACCCCTCCATAAAACATCAAAAGAATCCCAAAAGTAAATGGAAGGAGACTGCAAATTGGGTAAAGATAGTTGAGTTAGGAATAAATACAGTGGGACTAAAACAGGCTGAACTGAAGGGTCTGCCATGATAGTCTGTGGATTTTGGAAAGAATGTAGACTGTGTGTAGTTGTGCTACTGTATAAGGTTGAAAGGGATGATTTCCAGCAGTCAGTGACAGTCCTGGAAGGAACATTTTGATATTCAGAGGTAATGTTCTGTTGTGGACAAAACCAAACCCCATTCAAATATGTCAAGGATCCTAACCTGATCCGAGCTTTCCTTATTTAAAATCATGTGTAAGGTGCTATGTTCCAGATATAATTCACTTGATTACACTATTTGGCTTTAAGCAAAACACACTTTATTCTTGCATCCAAACAAAAGGAAGAAGAACTGGTATAACTGGTAAGTCAGTAAAATAGATTTTGACATGTGATTCTGGCAGCAGAGAGAAAAGTCTGGTTGAGAGGAGAGACAGCTTCCTTACCCAACATCAAAACTCCAACTACTGTTGAAAGTTAAAAGAAGCCCCTGGTTCTGTGGGAGCCTGACTCCATCCATGTATGCTGCTTCTACTGTTCCAACATTCTTTTAAAAGAAGACAAGATGCCTTAAGCTGTTTATTTTATTGGCTTGGACGAGAAAGCTTGGCACCCATTGCTTAAAACTTCTCTTTTAAGAAAAAAGGACAAAATGCATCTCTTAAAGCCATATCATTGTCACAGTCCTACTTCCCCTTTATTGACTACAACTATTTCACCAATCATGTTTTGTTTCACATTGGTTTGGCTGTTAGCAAAGCTGACACATTTTCTCCTTGTCATATATATTGGCTGCATTTTAAATGTTTCTCTTTCACCACCATTAACACTCCCTGTTCCTTTAGCTCTGACACCATCACCATCTGTTTGATTTGCTCCTCCTCCCTCTGTTAACAGCATAAAAATCACTCTTTTCGAGTGTCTTTCAGTTCTAAAGAAGTCATGTTGGCTTCAAAATATCAACTGTTTGAAAGATGTTCAAACCTATTTTGGAAATTGGGGAGCCTATATTTCTGTTTCTTTCTTCATTGCTGTAATTTGACCAATGAGCAACAATTTGTCAACCATCCAGCACCTTTGTTTTCTTTTCTATTGTGGATTGTTGTGTTTTATTTTGAAATTTTTGCACCTTTGCATTTGTATTGATAATGGCAAGATAAAGCTTCAGTAATGTCTTTGTTTTTAGCAATATTCAAAATTGTGCACTGTTTTGGGTCTTTTATAAATCAAGGTAGAAACTAAGAACCAAGATGTAGTGATAAATTTCACTCACCTTTCATAGATTTTTTTTTTAAAAGGCGAATAATGTCCTCTGATTTCCTGATTGTTAGAATAATTAATCCAGTCAATTGAAGGGTATGATGTCAGTTTATACATGCTGAAGGACAATCATTGACTATATTTGCACTTTAGTTTTCTTGAGGATGTTCTGAATCACCCATTTAAAAATACTTGATGATCTGCTACTTCATACTTCTCATGAATTAAACTGATAATTATCCTCTTAAAGTTTGAGGAAAGAAATGCCACTGTATGGTTGAAATACTTTAATTTATTTGCTTTACAATTGGCTAAAGTTGGCATGTAACTGCAGCTAGAAAAAGAAAGTCATTTCAAGGTTCTTTGTCACAAGGGTTACATTGATTGTTGTTTCTTTGCCTCAGACTCTGCTGTCTGAAAAAGTTGGGCAGATGATGGAATGGGCAAACAGGCGAGCTGTAATTCGGATGAATGGCGAAAAGTTTCGTCGATTTGTGAAAGCTCCTCCAAGGAACTACTCTGTTATTGTGATGTTCACTGCCTTGCAGCCACAGCGCCAGTGCACTGTTTGCAAGTATATAAACTAGCTTTTTTTTTAATTGTGCTATTGGTTCATTACTGTGTGATTGTAACATAAATGACATTTTGATAAGTGTTGAATTGCAAATTTTCCTAAAAATCTGACTTTAACTCTGGATAGGCAAGTGGATGAAGAATACCAAATTCTGGCTAACTCCTGGCGTTATTCAAGCTCCTTCATAAATAAACTTTTCTTTGCTTTGGTGGACTTTGATGAAGGATCCGATGTATTTCACCAGGTGAGGCAGTTAACTTATGAATTAGATATTTATAACATTTTGCACTATTATTAATATAATTAGTACATACAAGGGTAAATAGTATCTACTAAACGCTTGTTTAGGCTAATTAAAGTTTAGGTATTGATTTTGTCTATGTCTGTCTTCTTTATCTTCAAGATATTCTTTGCTTTATCCAATTCTTTCTCTAACTTGAGAGCCTTGTATTCTTGTTGATCATCTAGAAAACTTTGCCTGATATATAGGATAAGGTTTTGTGAAACTCTTTCACCTGGTGCCAGTATGTTTCACAAGCCAAGCTATTATTGTGAATGTGTCTTACTAATCAAGTGAATATTCTAATAGGTTGTTGGAAGTCATTGTTTTTCCTTCTTTCTCAATTCCTAGGATGAAACCCATGAAGGCTGTTGATTTGGTTTCCACTGTCTTTGTTAATCACTATTTTTTTGACAGCTTTTACCAACTATCTACCCATTCTGTTTTACTTCAGGGCAATGCAAAATACCTCAGTAGGTTGAACCTCTGCATGGTATTATGGTTGTGATGAAAGGTGTATGATTTATAAATTTTCTAGAGTTTAGAATTCAAACTCTTGCAAATGGCTGTCAGTTACTTTTCATGAGCAGTTTAGAAAATGAGGTCAATCAGTCTTTATGGATCTATGATCAAATCCAATATGTCACAAGCAGAGACCTCTCAAATGTTAACAGAAGCTTGTTAGTATAATTCTAAGCTTATGACTTGAAGTGTAAACATTTGAGGGCCATTAGCTTGTTTTTTTTTGATATGGGATATTCAAGGGTTGATTTTGGGGAAACTAGAAATTGTCTGTTTTCATTTCTTCACTGTGACTTCAGAGATTGAATCAATTGAGTGGCTTTCTAGACAATTTCCGACGGCAGTTGAAAGATTGCTGTGGGCCTGTCACAAGGAGGCCAAACCAGAAATTATAAATTTCTAAGCAGTTTTGTAGGAGATCTGACAGAGCAGAAGCGCAACTCCATTCTAGAAAGGAGTAGATAATAAAAGTAGTAGAAAGTTGAATATCTGATTAGTTAAAAATGTTTAGTTTGTTAAACTACCAAGGAAGAAGTCTTGTGAATGTTCATGTGACCTCTTAGGATTTGATGCTGTAAAGTAATGGTGCTGGGGATTAGATGTGAACTGTATTAAGATCTTTCAAACTGTGTTCTACATTTGGTTTGTATGACACTTGACTATGGAAATTTTTTTTAGCATTGCCAGTCTATCTAACTGGCACATCTCTGGACCATGGAAAGAAACTGAAGCTTCCCATGAGGCAGCAGTGCTAACCATTATGTCATCGTGCCTTTCAGTTTATATTTCAGCAAAGTGTTGTCTGACATCAGTAATCTGCTGATAATGTCTGTGCACATTCACCTCTATTTCTTTTCTGCTTAAATGCCATGACAAATGGTTGAATTTGAATTTAATTCAAAAAATGTCTGTCTAGGTTTAAGAATCTACTTATGATTGTGAATCTATTGTCGATTGTTGTAAAGGAACAAACCCATCTGGCGCTCTCATGATCTTCACGGAAGGAGATCTGCCAACCTCACCTGGTTTGGCCTCCTTGTGACAGGCCCAAAGCAATCTTTCAACTGCCGTCGGAAATTGTCTAGAAAGCCACTCAATTGACTCAATCTCTGAAGTCACAGTAAAGAAATGAAAGCAGACAAGCCACCTTGAATCAGTTTAGATACTGGAAACAACAGCAGAATCGGATCTGTTGACCTCGCAAAGTCATCCTTGCTAACATCTGGGGCCCAGTGCCAAAGTTGGGAGAATGGTGTCACAGAGTAGTCAAGTAACAGACACTGATTTTCAGTTATAATTCTGTGATTATGACTATGTCCTAGGCACCACCACCACCATCCTTGGTTAAATCCTGTCCCACCGGCAAGATCGACCCAGCAGAGGGTGTGGCATAGTAGTATACAGTCAGAAGAGAGTTCCCCTGGTAGTCTTCAACATTGATTCTCAACTTTGTGAAGTCTCATGGCTTCACATTAAACTTGGGCGGGGAAACCTCCTGCTGATTACCATCCTCCCTCAGCTGATGAATTAGTACTCCTCTGTACTTGGAGTAAGCACTGAAGGTCGCAAATGTATTCTGGTTGGGGGATTTCAATGTCGACTGCTAAGAGGGGCTCAGCAGCAGCATGACTGACTATGTTGATTGGGTCCTAAAAGACACATTTGCTAAACTGTGCAGGTGGAGATGGAACCAACAAGAGGGAGAAATGTACTTGATATTATCCTCACCAATCTGCTGGCTACAGATATATCTGTCCCTGATAGCATTGGTAAGAGTGACCACGGCACAATCCTTGTGGAGACACCGTTCCACTATCAAATTGTAAATAGCTTTGATCATGTTGTGTGGCACTATCATGTACTAAATGGACAGACAGCAAACAGATCTGGCGACTCAAGACTGGGCATCCATGAGGTATTGTGGGCCATTGATAGAGTTGTACTCCAGAACAATCTGCAACCTCATGGTTCAGCATATCCTCACTTAACCATTGCCATCAGGTCAGGGGATGAACCCTGGCTCAATGGAGAGTGCAGGATGCATGCCATGAGCAGCATCAGGCAGAGCTGAAGATGAGATGTTGATGCAATGAAACTCTTAAAAAAGACTGCATACATGCCAAACAGCATATGCTGTAAGTGATAGACATGGCTAAGCACTTCAATGACCAAAATATCAGATCTAAGCTCTGCCGTCCTGCCCAATCCAGCTGAGAATGATGTGGACAATTGAAAACACACTGGAGGGGGAGGCTCCACAAATATCCCCATTCTCCATGATGGAAGAGCCCAGTGCAAAGTATTTGCAACAACCTTAGGCCTAAAGTGCTGAGTGAAATGATCCATCTCCACTGCCTCCAGTAGTCCCCAACATGATAGATACCAATCTTCAGCCTGTTTTGATTTGCATGATATCAAGAAACGGTTGGAGACACTGTATATTGCAGAGGCTATGGGCCCTGATAACTTTCCAACAACTGTACTGAAGGCTTGTGCTCCAGAACTTAACTAAACCCTAGCCAAGCTTTTCCAGTACAGTTATAACACTGGCATCCACCCAACAATGGGAAAAATGATCCGGGTGGATCTTGAACATAGACGTATGGACAATTTGAATGCAGCCAATTATCACCCCATCAGTCTACTCTTTTTTTTTCTCTGTTTTTTATCAGTAAAGTGATGAAAGGTGTCATCAATATTGCTATCAAGTCACAGTAATACCCTGCTCAGTGACATCCAACTTGAGGTCTGCCAGGGCCGCTCAGCTCCTGTCCTCATTGCAGCCTTGGTTCTTACATGCACAATAGAACTGAATTCCAAAAGAGAAGTGAACGTTACATTCCATGACATTAAGCCCACATTTGACAAGTGTGTCATCAACGAGCCCTAGCAAAATTGGAATCTTTGGGTAATGGGGCAAACTCTCCACTAGTTGGAGTCAAACCTGTCACTTTGCTGTGTGCCAATCAATCACAATAAATCACCTCAGCTCCAGGATGCCTTTAAAGGAGTTCCTCAAGGTAGTGTCGTGGGCCCAAATGTCTTCAGCTGCAACATCAATGACCTTTCTTTCATCATAAGGTCAGATATGGAGGTGTGTGCTGATTCCCTAATTTTCAGCCCCATTCCCAACTTCCAGGTACTGAAGCAGTCCATCTTCAAATACAAGAAGATCTGAACAATACCCAGGCTTGGGCTGATAAGCCCAAGGAGGAGATGGTGAGGATTGCAGATGCTGGAGATCAGAGTTGAAAAGTGTGGTGCTGGAAAAGCACAGCCGGTCAGGCAGCATCTGATGAGCAGGAAAGGCGAAATTTCAGGCTTAAGTCCATCATTAGGAATGGGGCTTGTAACATTCACAACAGACAAGTGGCAAGTAACATTTGAATCACACGTGCCAGGTGATGACCATCTCCAATAAAACAATCTAACCACCACCTCTTGATATTCAGTGGTGTTACTGTCACTGCATTCCCCACTATCAACACTGTTGGGATTATCATTGACTTGCCACAAACAGAGGCTACAAGAGCAGGTAAGAGGCTAGGAATACTGGTGAATGACTCACCATCTGACTCCCCAAAGCCTTTTCATCTACAAGACACAAGTCGGAAGTGTGATGGAATACTTCTCAGGAGACTAGATGAGTGCAGCTCCAAAACCATTCAAGTTTGATATTCCAGGATAAAGTAGCCTGCTTAAATTGCACCACATCCACTTCCTCCAAAGATGCCTAGCAGTGTGTATTATCTGCAAATTGCACTGCAGAAATTTATCATGGCCTTCCATACCTATGGCCACTTACACCAAGAAGGACACAGGCTGCAGATACATGGGAATGCTGCCACCTGCAAGTTCCCCTCCATGCCTGACTATGTCACTAGGTCGAAAATGCTGGGATTTCTTTCCTAATGGCAGAGGACTAACCTACTGCACATGGACTTGAGGTTCAAGAAGGAAGTTCGCCGTCACTTTCTCATGGGCAACTCTGGATGAGCAAGAAATGCTGACCAGCCAATAATACCCAGGTCCCATGGATAAATGGAAAAAAAATACATGTTCGATTTTAAAAAATGCCCATTTAAAATTACAAAATACTATTTTGCTTGACACTTTTTTCCATGTTAAAAAAACTTACATTCAAGTCCTCTAATTTTTGTTTGCTAGCATTTAATTGCTTTTAAAAAGATTTTGCTTGACACTTGTCTCTTCTACTGTGGTGTCTTTAGTGTCAGCTGACGGCCTATGTTTCAGTGAAAGACTTGAACTGTCAAAATGAGTTTCATTCTGGGGTCTGATTTGTTTACTAATAACTTCATCTGGGATCATAACACAGTGAGCTGTGAACACATTTCCCTTCTAGCTAAGTCAGCAAATCAAAGTCCAAGAGTGTGGGTGTTCACAGGCTGGTGTTTAGATCAGAGTGATGCTGGAAAAGCGCAGCAGGTCAGGCAGCATCTGAGGAGTTCACAGACTGGTACAGGAGAACTGACTAATCACATTCCTGATTATAATCAAATGACTTAGCAATCTCAATCATAGTTTATTATCGTGAGCGAATGGAATACTTGTGGGTCATCGGTAGCAGCATAGACCATTTGGGATGAATGGCCTGTGTCTGTGCTGTCCGTTCTATGCAAATAACATTCTGGCATTTGTTGATAATAGCCACATGGATCTTAAAAATCTGGAGGACTGCTGGCACCTATAGAAGTTAACATTAAATCAATACAATAGGGAGAAACCTAGCGAAGAGGGAAATTAAAGAAATGTAATACTTTTTTTAACATTTGTTCCTTTTGAACAGCTCAATATGAATTCCGCTCCAACGTTCATGCATTTTCCCGCTAAAGGAAAACCGAAGCGAGCAGACACTTATGAGCTTCAAGTTCGGGGATTTGCAGCTGAGCAGATTGCACGATGGATTGCTGATAGGACGGAGATCAATGTAAGTTGCTGTGTATGTGAATTTAGCATGTTAAATTCTCTATCAATTGTAGACAGGCAATTATGTAAACTGTGAATTCAATTATGTCCCTATAAATAAGTGACTTGCCTAAGCTCAGGTACTTGGCTCACTCTATTCTACTTTCATGAGCTTCCCTCTCCAGTCGGTTTGAACAGCCTTGTTTTTAATTTCAATGAGCACAGCAATTTACAACAGAAAAAGTGCTTGAGCTGGTTTCCTTTTACCTTCCTTGTGTGTTTCAAGGAAATGTAAATTCCTCTTCCCAAAATATCCTCCAATGATAAGGCGTTGTCCCTCGAGGTTCTATGTTTTCCGTAATCATGATGGGCATTTCATTGGTTCTGCCATTGACCCTGTTCAGTATAGGACTCCTTCTTGGCCCTGGGGTGCTTAACAAAAGGACGTGACCACTCTTGAAATCTAGACTCGGGTTTTCATACTTATATTCTGTAATTCTGCAATATAGTACAGTGCCTAGAAGCTAACAAAGAAATTCTGTTTGAAATCTTTGTGATGGTTATGCAAGAGAAATGGTGGGCAACAGCTGCCAGGATATGGCTATTCTGTTTTTAGAATCTGAACTACGAGATCAGTGGTGGCACTAAGTGTACGCAAAGCCAATGGTTTTGTGCCTTGAAGTTGTAAATTCAAAAGTGAAATATTTTGAGAGATTCCGATCACTTGGCTAGTAATGCAGGACTTTCTGTTCTTCCGTGAAATTTGGGAGAAGCAAAATCTGTTAGATTCTTCTGAGGTATGGTCAAGCATTGATGCATATCTGAAACGTTTGGTCTTTCCACAGATTGCACAATCTGTTGAAGTACAGTGAACTTAAGTTTAATTTAAATCCCTACTTCATTAGTCACATTTGCATCAGTGGAGTATATAAATGGCACCCAGTATTTCTCGTGTCTTTTTATGTTTGCTCATTCGTAGACACATGTATCATTGGCAAGAACAGCATTTATTGCCTGTGGGAAAGTGTTAGTAAAACTGTACTTCACAAGGTGTGGATCCACCACCAGGATCCTTTCCCATGATAGTGAAGGAATGAATTCCAAGTCAGGATGCTGTCTGGCTTAATAATTTGCTAATATTATTGTTCCTATGCATTTACTGCTCATACTTTTCTAGGTTGTAGAGTTTGTGTTTGAAAGTAGTTGTTGAAGGAACGTTTGAGTTGTGCAAACCAAGTTAGACATGGTATGCAATCCTCCCTTAATGGCAGTGGTAGAGAAACTGAGTGTTAAAATGGTGGATGGGGTGCTGGTCAAGCTACTTTATCCAGGGTGGTGGTAGGATTCTTGTGTTATTGGAGCTGCACCTCACCAATGTTAGTAAACATTTCTTGACTTGTATGTAATACAGGGTAAACCTGCTTTGGGAAGTCAGGAGGTGAGCCAGTCACTGCAGAATTCCTAAACACCCTCTCTCTTTGTAGCCACATAACATTTGGATGACTAATCAATCAAGCTTGTTGGTTTGAGATTCAGCAATGATAATACTGTGGAATATCTAGTGGGGCTTATTTGATTGTGGCTTGTTGAATTTAATCATTGGCTGACATTTGTCAGATGAATGATACCTACCACCACCAGAATGTGGTCCAGGACTTGCTGCGTATGGATTCTGATATCATAAGTATTTTAAGTTTTTGTGAATGATATTGAACAGTGCAATCATCAGCAAAATTTACACTTTGAGACCTTGTGTCGGAGAAAAGGTCATTAATAAAGCAGCTGAAGATAGTCCAAGGGCATTACTCTGAGCAATTCTTGCAGTATAGTCCTGGAACTAGAATGATTGCCCCATAAGTGCCATGCATGACACCAAACAGAATTTTATTTAGCTTTTATTATGCTAGGGCTCCTTGACGCCACACTGTATGCCTTGCTGCAAAGTGTGCATTCTTAACTTGTGTTGGTTTCCCTGAAAGGATGAATGTTTTGGATCAGAGATCTGCTTTTTGAAATCTAGAGTTCTGATGTCACTGAAGTAGTAGGACTAAAGACTGGTGAATAAGGATTAAAATGTTGTTAGCAAGTTCTGCTGTTCGTTTAAAACAAGAGAGATTTAGAACAGTTAAAATTGGCAAATAAATTCCAAGAATGCCCAACGATCACTTAATAGTTGCTTCAACTGTCAATTGTACTATTGTTCAGTAAACTGCAAAGTGGAAAGACTAGGTGCTTGAAACAACAAATGTTGAAAAGGATGAAATAATAACTCCAGCTTGCTCATACATTAGTCTTATGATGTATGTTAATTGTGTGGTACTGGGCATTGCTCATATTTCAGCATATGGAGGAGGTAGATTCTAATGATACTACATTAGACAGCACAAGTTTAAGAATATAAAAGGGCTGCTTGTTTTAATCTTGGTATTGACGATATATTGAAGTCACTATAGTAATATTTTTGAGTCATATCAAATAGCTGGAGTAAGTAGTAAGTCTCCAGGATGATCCTTCTACAATTGAGCATACTTCTATGAAAATGCTTGATGGCAAATGATAAGGCAATTAATTTTGGAAAGCCAGTGGATCTGGAGTTCATCTAGTCGGGACATGATTATATGTCCTCAATAAAAGCTGGTGACTAAATAAAATGGTCCCTACCAACTGGTTTGCAGGTAGTGTGAAGGGTGAAGGCCCTTGAGTGGCCTGGTGGTGACCTCCTGAATGAATGGCGGTTTCTGTCTGGTATCTGTTTTCAGGCTGGATAGTGGAGTTCAGCAGAAATGACATTGTTCACTACTTTTTTGTGGGGAAGCACACTCCATCAATGATGTCATTTCAACACCCCTACCCCATACCCTCAATCAAATTCTGCCCCCTCTGAGGTTTCTACTCCCTTTAAAGTTCTTGTGAGCACCCCCTTATTCTATGTCCTGGGACCAAAGATCTGTGGTCAGTCTGACTGGTCAGCAGCTCTTGAAGAGTGGACTTCCTTCCAAGGGAATGGATAAAGTTCCATTTTGAAGCAAATATAGCTCCTTTCAGCCTTAAATAGCTGTGCGGCTTTGGTGGGAGCACATTTCCTGCTGACTTTGGATGGTAGGGTGGGAAACTGTACCATTCTTAAAAATCCCATTGGCATTGGACAACATTAAGAATTGGAGCAGGAAAAGTATCTGAAGCTGCATAAAGAGTTACCCTTTTCATCAAATGCTAAGTGAATGATAAAAATCGTGATGAAAGATGAAAGTTTGGTGGTTAGAGTATATTTAATATTTGTAGAGATCAGAAATGCAAGTTAAATCTGTGTTTTGTTTAAGAAGTAGTATTAGAATGTGGTGAATTTCTCCATTTATAAGCTTCACATTGGCCTCTGACTTTAACAAAGTAGTTGCTTTGGATCTCATGGTATGTGACCAAGATAGAAATATTTTAATTCTATATTTTGTAGGTCTGGTGACTTGGTCTTTCTGCCATAAAATTTAAAGATTAAAAACATTGATTTTCAAGAAGTTATAATCCTTGGAGCTAAAGGGATCAAAAAGGTATTGGCAGAAAGCAGAACAAGGTACTAAGTTAGATGATAAGCCGTGATCATACCGAATTGCAGGGCAGGCTTGAAAGACCAAATGGCCTGCTCCTGCTCCTCTGTGTTTCTGTCAGAAGATGGTTCTTGGCAAATGGGCAATAAAATGTTTAAGGCTTCTTCCTAACCATGAATCCAAATTAATTGCAAAATCCCTGGACATCAGCTGATTGAAGTAAATGAGACATCTGAGAACTCAAGTTTCTGTGTTTGTGATGAAGGTCATGAGGACCAGTAGGGTGAGTCAAAGGCTAGGAACGAGAGTGGTCTTGATACACATGATGGATCTACAGCTTAATTGTCCATATTGGGAAGTCTCATCTAGTAAATGATGAATGTAATAAATGTGAGTGTTTAAGAACTGCTAGTGACGAGTGTTAGATATTGGTTGTGTAATTAGGATGGTGGCTAAGAAGGCCAGTGGAGTGGAAAATAAGAAAGCAGATAGCAAATACTGAGGGGGGGGTCCAAAGCTGTCTTGCATCAGACAGCATCTACCCTTGGAGGTGGAGTCTCCAGTAGTGCAGAAAAAAAATGCTCAGTAGTAGTATTGACAGATTTGAAATGCAGTAGTTTGAATGGATTATGCAGTGAACTAAGGAATGCTGCATAATCTTCTATCCAAACTAGAAAGCAGAAGGTTATAATGGTAGAGTTTTAGAAGTTGTCAATGCACAGTGTATAAATTGATGAGGAAAAACAAAATAAATTCATTAAAGTTCAGAGTTGGCATTCATTGTGAGTTACCAGATAACGGGCACCCAGCTTTACCATTTCCATGGCTTTGCACTGAAAATGTGCCTTAGGTATGGTTGACACGGCTAGTGCCTGGGACTTTTGAAAAGTGATTGTGGTGATACACATGGTAGAGGGGCTTTCCTACAGAAGGACAAGTGACTTTGAAAATCATCTTGGCTATTTTAGCCACATTGATGGAAGTGCTGGTCAGTTGACAAATGCAATTCTGCAAGCTTCTACTTTTTGAGAGTTGCTTTGGTCAAAGGGGCAGCATATGTAGAATGTAAACAACAGAAATTAAACAATTATATCTATGGCCTGAATGATGTTTCAAAAGTATGGTTGTTTTGGGTGAAGACTTTTTCAGAAAATAGGTCATCTTCAACTAAAGGAAGCTCCTGCATTGCTTTATTGGGAAGGAAAATATACAGATACCTTTTATGGTGAATATTGATTTCTTAAGTGGTGTTATCATATTTGATAAATATATTGTAGGATTACATTAAAATTTAAAATTTCATATATGCAGAAAAATCTGACAAACTAGAAAAGTGTCAAATGTGTTTGGCAAAGGGACAAATGGGAAAAACAAGCTTCGAATAAAGACAAAATTCTGTGGATGTTGAAAATCTGAAGCAAACAGCGCTGGAGAAACTCCACAGATTGGCAGCATCTGTGGAGAGAGAAACAGAGTTGATATTGAGTCTGGTGACCGAAATAAACCCTTTGTTCTTTTAAGAACTTCCACTGAGAAGTTTTCTTTATTTGTTGTGAAGGTGTACCTAGCTTTTACTTAAGTCATCGCATTATTCCTCAAGATCGCAAAGTAGCTGGACAAAAATAGGATTTACATCCTAACGTTATGATGCAGTGTCCAATATGTTCACTGACTATAATAGAAATTATAAATAGTACAAGCTTTGAATTCTACTGTTTAAAACTGAAACTGAGACAGTAACTTTAGAATTATCATAAATCAAAAAATGATTTATTTTAAATGCACTTGGAACTTTTATTTCAGCTCACTCTTTTTAATAAACTCAATGACTGAGCCTCCACAACTTTGTCAGTAAGAATTCTAAAAGTTCACCCTTTTGAGTGAATATATTCCTTCCCAACTCCAAACTAAATGGTTGACTCCAAATTCTAAGACTGCTTCTAGATCCCAGCCATCTAAAATACAAAGCAATTCCAAAAATGAGACATTTCCAAGTATCTTACCTTTCTTTGTCTTGAATCTGTCATTTCACCTGTTCTGACCAAGGTTTAAAAAAATCACTGAGCAGTCAGTGATCTTGGTAACTTTATTGAAAAGCTGTGTTTGGATGAAAAATCAGCATGGGTGATACATAAGTACTCCTCCAATCATAATTCAACAGGCTGCCTCTCTCCTGATTTTGCTGCTCCTTCAAGGAACAATTCTGATGGGATGGGCAGTCAAGGGTGGGAGAGAGGGAGCCCATGATTGGAGGAGCTGGCCTAGCCTAATGCAGAGACTTTAAGAAAAGAGATTGGAGAAGCAACTAGCAGCATTGTTATACTAAGGAGATAAAGGGAAAGAAAATCCAGTGAGTATTCTCTTTATTTTTTTGAGCACTAGACTATGTACATTCATATGTGACTTTTATATTTGAATAATATCTAAGCATTTTGCAGCCAGTGAATAATTTTTTAAAAAGAGCAGCCACATATGTGGGTAAACACTGTAGTAAATGCATGCTGAGGAAGATTCCATAGATCTGTTTTCGTGATGTTGTTTGAGGAAGAAATTGGTTAGGATACTAGGACCTCTCTGCTGTCAAAATAGATGTTTTAACCACGTCAGCATGGCAGATTTAATTTGACGTTATGTATGGCAGATAGATAAACTGAATAATGTTGCACTGAATAGCTCATTGGACTTTGTGTTTTTATTCAGTTGAAAATTAAGGTGTAATTTTTACATAAGTGTGATACAAAGAAATATTATCTGCATATAACTAAAATATCAACAGTTGTCACGCCAAAATTTTAGTGACTTGCTTTTCTTTTTGTTTTGAAAAACCAGATCAGAGTGATTAGGCCTCCAAACTATGCTGGTCCCTTGATGCTGGGATTTTTACTTGCTATAATTGGTGGACTTGTGTATCTTAGGCGGAATAACCTTGACTTCCTATATAACAAAAATGGCTGGGCGTTTGTTGCTTTGGTAAGTGAAAATGCAATTAATTATTCCAAAGTTTTTTTTTCCTGTTGTTTGTGCACTCCCTTTAGAATTATCATATCTCTGAAAATTATTTATCAAAAATAATTCATTGTAAATCAATAGTATTTGAAGTAGTGCGATTTGAAGTGTTGAGATTTTGTTTTTGAGTTTTACTTTAAGGATCACACTTGGAGAAGAAGCCTGCAATTTAAAATAAAATTTGGCACTAATTAAAAATATCACTAATGACCAAGGATGTCTGCTGTTAGACATGTCTTGGGTAGATTTGATATTGGGGTGGTGATTCCAGATTTGAAAGGATGATGATGATGATGAAACTTGTGGAAGTGAACCATTGACACTATCAGTTGGAAAAGGGGTAGTGACTATGTCAACTTGGAGATGGAATGAGAAGAGAGAGAGAAACTAGCAAAGAAATTAGATCTGGTCTAGGAAGAATGGAAACCTAGAAATTTGAACTGATGAACAAGTAGGGAGGAAGACTGAGGCACCTTAGACGATGGCTACAGTTTCTTTGCTAAAGGAGGCTATGAAATTATGTGTTGAAGCCAACAGTAAAGGAGACAAATGTAGTATTTTCTGGGTAATATATGTTTCAACCATGCAGGAGCAAGTCTGTCTAACTGATGTTGTGGTTTGTCAAAACATGGTCTATTAATTTTCTGTTACATGTTCACTCAGTGTTTTGTACTTGCTATGACCTCTGGCCAGATGTGGAACCATATCCGGGGTCCCCCATACGCACACAAGAACCCTCATACTGGTCAAGTGGTGAGTAATTCGATCATCTTTGATTTTCTAGGTATTGTATCCTTGCTTTAGTGAATTTTGCTGATTTGAATAAATGTAGATATACTTTAAATGATTTAACTTTTTTGGTGTTGTAGAATATGAACTTTTAGTGACCAGTTTTTTTTTTAATGCCATATTCTTCAAAAGAATCTGCATAGGAGCACCTGTCTTCCACTCGTCCCCTCATTTTAGTGTGAGGAGAGTATGGTACCATAATGTTCAGAGCTATCTCCTTGTCCAGCAAAAAGAAGCATGGAGGGATTTTTTTTTTTTAGAAACCAATAATTCACATCCAGATGGTAATTGGAGATAATTCCCACCTCCACTTCCTTTTTCAGAGTTTAGCAACTGCCATTAGAAATAAAGCTGTCCAGTAGAATTTCATGTAACTATCAAGATTCATTTAAGAAGAATTCTTCAGGAAATGACTTAGAATAGATTTTAAATATTGATTTCTATGCATGGTCTTATTGCTTTTTTTGATCTGGAACTGTATTTACAAAATCTATTACATACAGTTAACCCTTAACAGAGAGAGCCATAGAGTCTTACAGCATGGAATCAGACCCTTCAGTGCAACCATTACATGCCAACCATGCTCCCAAACTAAACTAATCTCACTTGCCTGCATTTGGCCCATACCCCTCCAAACCTTTCCTATCATATACTTATCCAGATGTTGTCATAAATGTTGTAACTGTAGAACTCTAAGGATGTGCGGGTGGTTTTATTCCACCATATATTGTAAATCATAATTAGGCTGGGGAGGAATATAGTGTCATTTTAAAGGAAAGTGGAGGAGTGTAGCTTTCCATCATCCTGTCATGTATCTCAAATGACTCTAGGCAGAATAGCCAAACAATAGACTATGCCCCTTTTGAGTAGGAATTTCAAAGAGCAGTACTGAACACCTACATGAATGTATAGACTATGATAATTATTATGAGAACTAAAGATCAGTTTTTCTTAAAGTTAACTTCATGAAGTAATATTACTAAAGATCGTGACCTAATTTTAGCATTCCATTTAAGTATCTAGCATGCCATTTTAGAAATCTGGTGATTATATTTCCATCAATAATAATTTTGACAAATTAGATTAAAATAAACATTTAAGCATCACTACAGTAAATGTTAAGATTTGGTCAAATTGTTGTCCTGTTTGCTGTTAATCTGTAAATAAATTCAGTATCCTGGATTTATAAAAACTAGATTGATTGAGTGCTGCCAAATGCTGCTCATAAGAGAGTTGGACTGTCCCCTCTGGAACAGTATTGAGGGACAAGGAGATAAGTAACAATAACACAGTCAAAATTAAAATCGTTGAAACTATTTTGTTCAATCCTACGGAGTATGGTCCAAAATTGGATGCATTTAATTTCCCATAATAGTAATCTCATTTTTTTCAATTTACATATTGTCAAATTGAAAGTAGAATCATGAGTTATTTCTGTTTGCGGGACTCAGACTATGCTGTGATTGAGAACATGCTAGTTGATACTGCTGTAAAATAGACTGTCTTTGGAAACTAACTAAAGTGTGCACTTCTGTCATGGAGTGTCAGCTGTGACTCAGTTAATAAGCTTTCTAACTCCTGTATGGCAAGTTTCTAGTTTCAAGTCCTTCTCAAGGATTTGAGTCCAGAAAGGTTGACATTCTAGTGTAGTGTCAAGGATGTGCTGCACTGTTGGGTGTGTTCTATCTTTGTGATGAGATGTTAAACGAAGATCTTGTCATCTGTTCCGGTAGTTGCAAAGTTTGCCTGGTATCATTTTGACGAGTATGTGAGTTAGCCTTGGGAGTTCTGGCCAATATTGATTCCATGATTCATGTAATTAAAATCAATGATCTGATCTGATCATCACCGTGGGAGTTTGCTGTGTTAAAATTGTCTGTCATGTTTGTTGCAGTATGACTGTGTAGACCTCAGAAAAAGGTAATTGCTTATAAAGCACTACGTAAAAGCAAATCATTTTTTAATGGGGCCACCAGCTTACTCTCCACATGAGATATAATATCAACTTAATTCACGTGCTAACTTTTTTTATTGAATGTAGTTTAATTGAGTGGTATTTTTTGTAGTTTCCACTCTGGATTTTGTTTTAACTTGCAAGCTAAAATGCTATTCAATTGTTCAGTTATGATTGAGGTATACTATTTGGCAATGATTGAAATTCCCTGGATTGATGCTTCTCTGTGGTGTTATGTTTTCAGCCTGAAAATACTATTGCTGTATTCAAGCAACATTTCCCTTGTGACTTACATTTTTATTTTTTAAAAAATTGGTACTTTTATCATAAAGCTCCCTAGTATTCAAAACGGAGGTCAATCTCGTGAACCCACTTTGTATTGGAAGTGAGATTGAAGATTACCTGCTTACTAGGAGTCTTATTTAGGAATGAGAGGTTCTAATTTTATGGAACACTGGCACTATTACTGCAACAGGAAAGAACTGTGTTGCTGAACTGAGTTTCACTTAAGTCCGTCTCCACGGTAAAGGATGTGAATAATGTTTGAGATGTATGAAAAACATTTTTTAAATAAAAGGGTGAAAGTGGTGAGAATTCAGGTTGGTGTGAGTTGGAGTCGTAGGGATATACAGCACTGAGACAGACCCTTTGGTCCAACTCATCCATGCCGAACAGATATCCAGACCAAGTCTAGTCCCACCTGCCAGCACCCGACACACATCCCTCCAAACCCTTCCTATTCATATATACATCCAACTGCCTTTTTAACTGTTGCAATTGTGTAAGCCTCCACCACTTCCTCTGGCAGCCCTTTCCACACATACAACGCCTTCTTTGTGAAAATGTTGCCGCTTAGGTCTCTTTTATATCTTTCCCCCCTCACCCTAAACTTATGCCCTCTAGTTCTGGACTCCCCACACCCCATGGAAAAGACCTTGTCAATTTACCCTATCCATGCCCCTTATGATTTTATAAACCTCTGTGAGGTCACCCCTCAGCCTCTGATGCTCCAGGGAAATAGCTCTAACCTATTTGACCTCTCCCTATAGCTCCAATCCTCCAACTCTGGCAACGTCCTTGTAAATCTTTTCTGAACCTTTTTCAAGTTTCACAACATGTGGGCGGCATGGTGGCACAGTGGTTAGCACTGCTGTCTCACAGCGCCTGAGACCCGGGTTCAATTCCCGACTCAGGCGACTGACTGTGTGGAGTTTGCACGTTCTCCCCGTGTCTGCATGTGTTTCCTCTGGGTGCTCCGGTTTCCTCCCACAGTCCAAAGATGTGCGGGTCAGGTGAATTGGCCATGCTAAATTGCCCGTAGTGTTAGGGTAGGGGTATGGGTGGGTTGCGCTTCGGCGGGTCGGTGTGGACTTGTTGGGCCGAAGGGCCTGTTTCCACACTGTAAGTAATCTAATCTAAACATCCTTCCGATAGGAAGGAGGCCAGAATTGCATTCAGTATTCTAACAGTGGCATAACTAATATCTTGTAATGACCTCCCAACTCCTGTATTCAATGCTCTGACTAATAAAGGAAAGCATACCAAACACCCTCTTCACTATATTCTATCTTCTTGTGACTACTTTCAAGGAACCATGAACCTGCACTCTAAGGTCTCTTTGGTCAGCAACAGTCCCCAGAATTTTACCATAGGTTTTTTTTAAAAAAGAAAATCTCTGCAAACTTGTGGATTCTAAGGGTAGTAAAACTGCTGGAAAAAATTTTTGATGCACCAATTGTGATCTTGTGAAATACTTTCACAAATTGTCACCTTTTGATTGAAAAATTGCTAGCTAAGATGTTAGAGAACCATGAAAATTACACATCTTTTCGTGTAATGTCAACTATGGGGGAAAATGATTAAAATCTTATTAGGGACAGTAATTGAGCATTTTGACAAGTATGAACTGATCAGAGACATCCAACCAGAACTTGTAGTGTTAAAATAGCTTAAAATATAAAGGTTGGGTAACATTTGTGGAGAGAAAAGTGTTATCATGACGGTGATTGATCTTTTACTAAAACTGAAGAGTAGTAGAAATGTAAGAATTTTTAAAGCTTATGAAGAGTGGGGGGGTGAAGAATAAGAAGAAAAATGTCTGCAGTGAGCACACATTTTTCCCTGCCCTCCCCTATCCGCATTCTCCCTGCAAATCCTAGTCATTGCCTTTGTCATCCCTAACATTCCCCCTCTCTCTATTTTCTCCTCATTGTACAAGCATAGATGTACACCAAGTGCTCTGTCATCCCCTTTTATCCCACGTCCAAGGCTCCAAAAGTACTTAAGGACAATAGCAATTTACCTGTACTAATTTCAATTTAATACATTGTATTTTCTTCTCATGACTAAATGCACAGTGGATGACCGCTTTGCATAACACTTCCATCAGACCCTGAGGTTCTGATTCTGTTATTTTAATTCTTCAACTTGTTCCCATCTTGACCTTGCTATCCATGACCTGCAACAGTGTTCCAGTTAAACTCAAGTGCACAAGCTTAAAGAGCAAGACTTTCTTTCGAACTGCACATGGCTGCCTATAGGAGTCGATGTTTGGTTCAACAATTTTGATCAAACCTACATCCAGTTATTCCCCCTTTTTTTTGTTTCAATAGGCTGATGGCCTTTACTTTCTTTATACCTTCCTAACACATGAAGATTTTTTTATAGTAATTGTACCTCATTTGGGCATCACTTTTGTTTATTAACTATATTTATAACTATTGCCAATTTTTGGTTGTTGAATCATGAAATATTTTTAAATTTTATTTCCCTTAGCCTCTACCCTGTCACAGACTTCTCCTTTGTTCTTCCTGTCTTCTCAGTTAACTGGTTTAAAATCTCTTACATTTCTGTTTCTCTTCAGTTCTGAAGAAAGGCATGGGCCTGGAATGTCAACTCTATTTCTATCCGCAGAACAATGTACTACAGGAGCAGGCCCTTTGGCCCAGAATATCTGTGTTAAACGTGATGCGATTCTCAAGTAATCCCATCTACTGATACATAGTCTGTATTCCTCTGTTCTCTGCCTGTTCGTGTCTGTCTAAATGTCCAACCTCTTAAACTTTGTGATCCTATCTGCTTCTCTCATCAACCCTGTAGTGCATTTCCAGGCCTCCTAAACTCCATGTAAAATAACTTCCCTCACGTATCTCCTTTAAATTTTTCCCGCATCACCTTAAACCTATGTCCCCTAGTATTTGACATTTTCATCCTGGGGAAGAGACTCCCACTATCCACCCTATCCATGCTTCTCATCATTTTATATACTTCTATCAGTTTGCCCCTCAGTCTCTGATGTTTGAGGGGGAAATCATCCAAGTTTGTCCAACTTCTCTTTGCAGCTAACACAATCCAATCCAGGCAGCATCCTAGTAAATCTCTTCTGCACCTTCTCCAAAGCTTCCACATCCATCCTATAGTGCAGTGACCAGAATTGCGCATAGTACTTCAAATGTGACCGGACCAAAATCTTAAAACAGTTGCAGCAACTTTTTCTCTCGCAGGTTGGTGTGTGTATGAAATTAGCTGCTAGAGGTGGACGCTGGTACAACATTTAAAAGGCACTTTGTATGAATAGAAACAGTTTAGAGGGGGTACGGGCTAAATGCTAACATGTTGATCTAGATTAATTTTAGGGTATCTGATCAGGATGGACAAGTTGGACCAAAGGGTCTGTTTTCGTGCTGTTCATCTGTGACTCTATAACATGTGCCAACATTTTTACTCCATGCCCCCCCTACCAATGAAGGCAAGTGTGTTATATGCTACCTTTACCACCTTATCCATTTGTGTTGCCACTTTCAAAGAGTTGTGGGCTAGGATCCCAAGATCCCTCTGTATATTAATGCTCCTAATTGTCCAGCCATTTACAGTATACTTTCCTTTCTCATTTTGGGAGGTCAAATGGACCTCTTCATGAGCAGATTAAATGCCACTTACCATTTCTCCGCTCAGCATTCCAGCTGGTCTATATTCTGTTTCAACCTTAGAGATCCTTCCTCACTATCAACAAAGCCAGCAATTCTTGTATCATCAGCAAACTCCACAAGATTGATGCTTGTGAATTACAACAGATCACAGACCTTCAGTTCGAAAAGCACCTCTCCACAGTTACCCTCTGTCGTCTTGGCTGAGCCAGTTTAGTATGCAACTTGCAGAATCACCAATTTACCACGAGGAACCTTGTTAAATACTTTAAAGTCCATGTAGACTACACCCACTTTACTCTTATCAATCATCTTTGTCACGTCCTGAGAAAACTCGATGAAGTTTGAGACCAGAATATCCCTGCATAAAGCCTTGCTGACTATCCCTAAAAAGTGTATCCTAGGATGTTAAAAGAAAGTATATAGTGTTGTGGACCCAGACCAAAGCCCCTCAAAACATGCCAAGGAGATAGCCTAGATTCTAACTTTTTTTATTTTAAAGTGTTGCAGTTCAGATGCAATTCGATTGATCAAACTGTCAGGCTTGAAACAAAATGTACTTTATTCATACACTGTAGTTAAAATACAGACTAAATAAAATAATTGGCTTAAGTATAAGTCCAAGGAGAAAGTGAGGTCTGCAGATGCTGGAGATCAGAGCTGAAAATGTGTTGCTGGAAAAGCGCAGCAGGTCAGGCAGCATCCAAGGAACAGGAGATTTGATGTTTTGGGCAGAAGCCCTTCTTAGGCCCGAAACGTCGAATCTCCTGTTCCCTGGATGCTACCTGACCTGCTGTGCTTTTCCAGCAACACATTTTCAGTTAAGTATAAGTCAATTCAAATGTTTAATGAAAAATAAACTACTAATTAGCTGTTCCAGTATAGTAACCTCCTGTAAGCACTCCCTTGGGAAAAGTAAATTCAGTAACATTGTCTCGCATGCAATTCTAGCAGCAGGGAGAGCATCCAAGCTTTTAGCTGTAGTAGATAGAGATGTAGCGTCTTTTACAACCCCAATAGCTACTGAAAGCTAGATTAAAATTCTAGTTCTGTGTGAGCTTGACCCTGCATATTTAGTTTGATTCTATTGTTCCAATGTCTTTTTAAAAGAAAATCACCCAAGGTCTTGAGCTGTTTATTGGCTTTGAGCAGACTGTTTGGTCCCTCTGTCTCAACCTTGCTTCATTTTAAAATAAAAGTACAAAAACACCTCTTAAAGCCATAGTATTGTCACAAAAGATACTGGATACATTTGTAGTAATCTTCAAGTCCCAGAGGATTGGAAAACTGTTGATGTAACACCTTAATTTGAAACGGGAAGGAGACAAAAACAGGCAACTGTGGGCCAATTAGCTAAATGTACGTTACTGGGAAAATCTTCGTCTGAGGTGAAGGATGTATTAGCAGAGCATTTAGAAATACATAATATGATCATGAAGCCAGTCTGATTTGGTTTGAAGTGGAAATCATGCCTGATCAATGTATTAGAATTATTTTAGTAGGTAGCAAGTATCTAGATGAAGGAGAAACAGTGGATCTGTATATTAATGAGGTACGACACATTGGATTGCTTAATAAAACAAGACTTATGTAGTGTTAACTACTATCTTGGCATGGATAGAAGATTGACTATAGCAAAAGACATTTTGAGATAAGGAGGGCATTTTTCAGGATGGCACCTCTTACTAGTGGTGTGCCACATGGATCAGTGTTGGGCTCAATTATTTACTAATTGTTTAGATGAGGAAAGTGAATGTACAGTAGTTAGCTTTGTAGCTGACACAGCAGGAACGCAAGTGATGATGACACAGTATCTATAGAGGGTATAAAAGGCTTAAGCAAGTGGTGAAAGCTGATAGAATACAGTGTAGGGAAAATGTGAGTTTATGCACTTTGGCATGTTATTTAAATGGAAAAAGATTTCAGAAATCTACAAAACTGGAGGATTTAGAAGTCACCATTCCCTAAATCTCTCCAGCTAGCAAACAAGTGCACTGGGTAGTAGGGAAAGAAAATGGAATATTATCCTTTTATTTTAAAGGGATGTGTGTGTGTGTGTGTGTGTGTGTGTGTGTGTCTAAAAAGATTGCCCTGCTAAAATTATATAAGGCACTGGTCAGACTCCAGCTAGCATGTAATAAACAGTTTTTAGCACCTTACCTAAAGAGAGATTGAATTGGCGTTGGAGGCAGTCCAGAGCAGGTTCATTAGACTGATACCGGGTATGAAGGGACTGTCTTTTGAGGAGGGGTTGAGTGGATTAGTTCTGTAATTATTGGCATTTAAAGAATGAGAATCGATTTTTAATTGAAATTCTTAAAGGACTTGATAATTTGGATGCAGGCTGAATGACCTCCTCTAACCGAGATAATCTTCCTGAGGTGTTTACAACAATTAGAGGAGTTGGAAAGACATTAGAACCTTGACTACAGGAGCTGGAACGTTGTTGTGGCTGTATAGAACATTGCAGAAGCCGCTTTTAGAATACTGTATAGTTTTGGCTGCTCTTCTGTAGAAAGGATGTTGTTAAACTTGGGGTTGCAGAAAGATTTATAAGGATGTTGCCAGGATTAGAGGGTTTGAGTTATAGGAAGAAACTGAATAGGCTGGGCCCTTTTTCCCTGGAGCATCGGAGACTGAGGGGGTGACCTTAGAGATCACTAAAACCATAAGGGGCATGTTGTTTTCCTAGGGTAGGAGAGTCCAACATTAGAGGGTGCAGGCTCAAGGTGAGATTTAAAACCAACTAAGGGGTAGTTTATCATGTAGAGGGTGGCGTGTGTATGGAATGAGCTGCCAGAGGAAGTGGTGGAGGCTAGTACAATTGTAATATTTAAAAGGCATCTGGATGGGTATATGAATGGGAAGGATTTGGAAGGATCTGGGCCAAATGCTGGCAAATGGGACTATGTCAGATTGAGATGTCTGGTTGGCGTGGACGAATTGGCGAAGGGTCTGTTTTTGTGCTGATGACTCCATGACTATTGACAATACTATGGCTTTCAGAGGTGCATTTTCATTTTTTTTAAAATGAAGCTGAGGTAGAGGTGATGGATGGTCTACTCAAAGCCAACAAAGTAAACCGCTTGTGACACCTTGGTTTATTGAATTTGGAACAATAGAAGCAGCCTGAATGGATGGGGTCAAGCTCCCACAGACGAGAATTTGTAGTTTTAGTTTTCAGCTGAGGTTTTGAAGCTGGATGTGGAAGCTCTTATTCCTCTGTCTCTCACAGCTAAATCTGGGGTTCTCTTCCTGTTGCTAGAATTGTATGTGAGACAATATATTCTAATAAATTTGCCTTTGCCAAGGGTGTGTTTTTGGGATGTTATTATATTGGAACAGTTAATTAGTAGTAATTTGTTTGTATTTTAACTGTATTGTAAAAAGTGTGTTCTGGAAGTAAAGTTTGACCAATCAAATTGCGTCTGAACGGCAATACCTTGTACTTAATTTTAAAATAAGTGAAAGTTAGGGTCCAGGCTATCATATTAAGATATTTTGAGGGGGTTTGGTCTGGTCCATAACACTGTGGTATGGTAGACAGAAACTTTGGTGAAGGAATCCATTGCAATCTTCAGGCAAGAACTAGATTGGTCAAAGGTGATATTAAAGTGCACTTCTTCACACAGGCTTGTGTAAAATATGGAATACTCTCCCTTCCATGTTCAGCCATCATTCCTTCCTGTATAAACCCCTGATAAAGTCAATTCAGCTTAGGTCATTGAAAAATTTCAGGACTGATTTTTAAAAAAACAAAATCTAAAATCAAAAACATTGTGCCGGGATTTCATGGTGGGTCTGACAGCACTTGTGGAAAGAGAAAAACTTAGTTTTTGGACAATGCCATTTCATCAAATCAATTCTGATGATCACAACAGTAAACTCTATTTCTGTCCATTCTTAATAAAATTCCAACAACACACTAAAACACAATATGATCTTGACGTCTTCCAGTACAATACAGTTTGATTGGTGCTCCATACACAATCTTGAATATTCACTTCTTCAGCACTAAAGGGCAATGACAGCAGTGTGTACCATCTCGCAGTTGTACTACAGCAATTCTTCAGGTTTCTTTGAATAGCATGCTCTGAGCTGAGTAGAGAGTGTGGCACTGGAAAAGCGCAACTGGTCTGGCAGCATCCGAGAAGCAGGAGAGTTGACGTTTCGGACATAAGCCTTTCATCAGGAAGCCCTTCAAGCTTTTCCAGCATCCCACACTCAACACAAATGTCGGAGATCATGTGTCCTCACTTTCTGCCTGAACTGTGACTTCTTGGTAGAAGGACAAGGGCAGTGGATGCCTGAAAACAACACTTTAGAACATCCCCTCCAAATTCTACACTTATGATTTAGAACTTGATTGTTGTTTCTTCACTTGCTAGATTAAAATCCTGGAAGTTTTTTTTTTCTGGTAGCGCTGTTGGTATATTTGCCCTATTGGACTGCACTGGTTCAAGAAGGGTGCTCATCAGCTTCTTGAGAAATTGGGGATGCACAATAAATGCTTGCCCAGCCAGTGACGCCCACATCCTGAAAAAGAGTAATGTAAAATAATGTTTGTTTATAACACACTAGTTCAGCCTCAACTGGAGTGTTGTATTTAATTCTTGGCATAACGCTTCAGAAAGGCTATGGAGACAGTTGTTCAATGAATGAGAGACTTCAGTTATTTGGATAGTGAGGACAAGGTTAGAAGGAGTTTTGATGGAGATGTTCAAAATTGTGCAGCATCAAGACAGATGAATGAGAGAAACTGACCCTGCTAGCAAGGAAATTGAGAAGTAGAACTTGACTTGAATAGTTCAACAAATTACTTTGATAAGCTGCATTTTCCTCTTGTGCGAAGAACTGGGGATCTCTAATTAAAAATTGGTGGCTACATATTTAACCAGCAGAATTATTTAAGACCCCTTCTCTTTGAGGTCTGTGTTTTCAGCAAGAGTGTTCTTGATTTTTTTTAAGTCCAAGGTAGATTTTTGTTTAGCAGGCTGTTGAAAGATCATTAGGGGTAAGTGGAAATTAAGATTTGAGGTTGTATTCAATTTAGCATTGATCATATTGGAGAGTGGAGCAGAATCGAAGGGCTGAGTGGCCTTTTTTTATAATTCTCTTGTAGTATGTGGGTGTAGCATTTATTGCCCATACCTAGTTGTCCTCCAGATGTGGTAAGCTGCTTTCTTGAACTGTTGCAGTCCATGTGCTATAGGTAAACCACAATGCCCAAAGGGAAGAAGTTACAGGATTTTGACCCAGAGACATGAAGGAACAGTGATACATGTCCAAGTCAGGAGGAGAATTTCCAGGTGATGGTGTTTCTTTCTCTGAGGTTCATCTGTTGTCTACTCTTTTTGTATGGTTTGTGTTTTTAATATATCAATGACATAAAAATATTATACAGGTGAGTGGTTAGGATTTTATGTGCACAGCCTGTGTGTGGGATAGATTCAGATTCAACTAAGCTTTTGCACGTAATTTGGATAAGCACTTAAGGAAATTTACAGCGCTACAAGAATTAGATAGGGAATGGGACTTGCACATTTGTTATTGTTGACAGCTGATATATCTGACTGTATAAATTGTTTTCTTCTGTGCTGTTGTATTTTCATGATTTTGATTTTCTGCTCATGAAACCACTAAAGCTGTAAGTTGCTTTAATTGTAACCTTGAATTAATAAGCCTTTAATCATTTGTTACTTTCTCATTTACAGAGTTACATTCACGGAAACAGTCAAGCACAATTTGTAGCTGAAACACACATCGTTATTTTGCTGAGTATCCTTTGGCCTTCATTGTATCACTTTGTTTTATATATTGAAAAACTGAACTGAAAAAAAATTATTAATGACCATTATTATTTACAGTTTATCATTTTTGGTGAGGTCCCTATTTATGTACATTTCTACTTCTGGCTTACTTGTTTATGAAAATGTAGTCACCTGCAAGGTTGCCAGTCTGAAACGGAGTTTGGTTTGCTCGTTGACTGATGTGGACTCAGCTGCTGGTGATTGAACATGAAATCTGGTGATTAAATCCAAGAATAGGAGAGATGAGGCACGGTACTACAAGGAGAGGGTTTTGGGGCGGGTACATGAATCAAAGATTTCTACACTATTTATGACTTATCTTGAATATAACTTGGCTGGAAGAAATGGTACAAAATGCTGAAGGAAAAGTAATTAGAATGGGAGATGTACAAAGCATAAAGGTCAATGAGAGCAAAATAAAATTAAAATTGGCTTTTAATTTCAATTTCGGGGAAATTAATCAGATTTCAAAATCCTATCCTGATTCAGTACCAAAGGAAGCTATTCAGCCCATTAGGTCTGTGCTGTCTGTTTTGTAGATCTGATGTGGAGTTGCCAGTGATGGACAAAGTCAAAAGTCTCACGACACCAAGTTATAGATTGATTTGAAATCACAAGCATTCAGAGTGCTGCTCCTTTGTTAGGTGAAGATTTCATCCAATGAAGGAGCAGCACTGTGAAAGCTTATGATTTCAAATCACCCTGTGGGAGTATAATCTGGTGTTCTGTGACTTCTGTGTTTGTAGTAGAGTGTAGGGTGCTGGAAAAGCACAACAGGTCAGACCGCATTTGAGGATCCTTTCCCCCTTAGTCTGTCTGTGTCTCACGCTCTCTCTCCCCACCAACCTCTGTTCAAGGCCCCACAGGATCCTTTCACATCTGACAGAAATTTACCTGTACCTCCACAAATGTCACCTACTGTATCCATTGCATCCGAAGTGGTCTCCTCTACATCAAGGAGATAGGATGCCAACTTGGGGATCATTTTAGACAACATCTTTGGGACACCTGCACCAAACAACCCCACCACCCCATGGCTGAACACTTCAACTCCCCTCCCTTTCCAGCAAGGACATGCAGGTCCTGGGCTGCTTCCATCGCCAAACACCATCCAACGCCTGGAGGAAGAATGCCTTATCTTTCACCCTAGGACCCTACAACCACAGCAGGATTAATGTGGCTGTCACCAGTTTCCTCATTTATCCCCCCACCTTATCCCAAGTCCCAAGCCTCCAACTCAGCGCCGCCCTCATCATTCCCATCTATCTGCTCCACTCTCCTCTCTGACCTACACCTTCTTCCCCCACCTTCATCTACCTATTGCATTCTCAGCTACCTCCCCATCCCATTTATCTCCGTTTCTCCCCCCCCCCGGCCCACAAGCCTCATTCCTGCTGAAGAGCTAATGCCTAAAATGTAGATTCTCCCAATTCTCGGATGCTGCCTGACCTGCTGTGCTTTTCCAGCACCACACTCTTGACCCTGATCTCCAGAATCTGCAGTCCTCACTTTCTCCTTCTGTGTTTGGAGACCTATCTAGTTAATTTACACATTCTTTACCTGTTGTTTTCTTTTAAGTATTTACCCAATTCCCCATTCCTTCAGGTGCTTTGCCAAGCACTAAATCTATGGGGTTCATTTGCTAAATGTTCTACAATGGGACATGGTTCCTGCTTATTTGCTCAATTCAAACTGTGCATAAAATGCTTTTATCAAAACTCCTCATACCACCTCTAAGCAGAACAACTTCTACAGTCTTTCAACTTAAATCCTTCATTCCTAGGAGCTTTCTAGGAATTTTCTCTTGCATCCTCTAAGACCTTGACTCATTTAACGTGTAGTGCCCAAACTTCATCTGAAGTGTTTTAGAAAGGCTTGGCATAAATTCCATGCTTTACCCCTTTTAATAGAGTGAAGCAGCCCATGTGCTTTTATTTAAATAATTTTCTTAACTTGTTCTGACAGTTTTAAAAATTTGTGTACACACAGCGGTAATGTTACTGGACTAGCAATCCAAAACCCGAGGCAAATGTTATGGCGATTATGAAATTTTGATTTGTGGAGTCGTCAAGGTCTACAGTTCGGAAAAAGTCCCATTGGCCCATTCAATCTGTTTTCGCAAAAACCAACAACTTCTCCCTATAGCTCAAACCCTCCAACCTTGCCAACATTTTTAAATCTATTCTGAACCTTTTCAAGTTTCACAACATCCTTCCTGTAGGAGGGAAGCCAATGCTGGTCCACTACTTTTTTTGTCACTAATATAAATTATTTGGATGTGGATCCAAGAGGTTTGTTTAGTAAGTTTGCAGATGGTACCAAAATAGGTGGTGTAGTGGACAGTTAAGAAAATTATCAGTTCAATGGGACCTTAATTAGAAGGGCCAGTGGGCTGAGGAGTGGCAGATGGAGTTTAACTAAGCTACATGAAGTGTTGTGGTTTCGTAAGAACTTAATAAGTAGGGGCTGGCCCGGAGGATTTGAGCTATAAGCAGAGGCTGAATAGTTTGGGGCTATTTTCCGTGATGTGTTGGAGACTGGAGTATCTATTTTAAAAAAAACATGAGGGGCATGGATCAGGTGAAAAGCCAAGGTCTTTAATCTGGTGTCCAAAACTGGAAGACGTAAGTTTTAGGTACTTGGAATGGTGTGTATATATATTAGAAAAGGGGATGACTGTGGGACTCCTGCACTACCTGCCTTCCTCGACTCTGGCTGGTAGTCACTCACGCTCTCTCTGCCTGTCAGTCTTAACCTGTAATGTGGCCATCTTATTGAACATACTATCCAGAACGTGCTCAATATCACAGATAATCCACAGTGAATTCACGCACAGCCCCAGCTCCAAAATGCAGTTAGCCAGTAGTTGCAGCTGGATGCCCTTCCGCACATGTCGGCACCAAGGTCAATCAAAGCTTTCATGATTTGCCACGTAGCACAAAATGAGTATATCACATCTGTGAGCTCTGCTGCTATAACTTCCCTTAAACCCCCTAGTTACTTGCTTTCTGAAAAATAAAGTTTGCAAGCATACAGTTAACTTATTTCCCTTGTCCCAATTTTGCTTTCTTGTATTACAGAAGTATATTGGCCCCGATTTGTCATTTATTCCTGTTGTTTCTCAGTTAATTGCTTTTTTCAAAAAAAAACTCAAGCACGTTAACCCACCACTTTGTATTTGTATTTCCAAGCAACAATCCACTGAAGCTGCAGCTGTTAACCAAACTCCCTTCTATTTGCTGTCTCCATATTACCTCACCACAACCACCATTCTGATCCTGAGCTCGTTTTATCTTGCTGACTCTCTACCCATTTGAAGATGAAGTGTTGTGCCCTTGATTCTGGACCTTGGTTTATCCTGTTTCTGACCCCCTTCTCTCTGCCCAGTTGAGTTCACTAAAATTCTGGAATAAAAAGCTAGCCAAAATGTGACCATGTAGTCACTGTCAATTGTTGTAAAAATCCACCTGGTTCACTAATGTCCTGTAGGGAAGGAAATCTGCCATCCTTACCTAGTCTGGCCTACTTGTGACTCTAGCCCCATAGTAATATGCTTGACTACCTTCTGAGCAATTAGGGATGGGTAATAAATGCTGACTTAGTGATGTTTGCATCCCAGAAATTAATTTTTAAAAAAATACACCCACAACTTTCTGTTCTTGACAGTCTTTAAAATTTATAATTTAGTTTGTATTGTTCCTACCCATTCTTTTTATCTAAACATATCACTCCACACTTAAACTTATTCTGCAGTTTTGCCTGTCTGACCATTCAAGTGCCTTATAACTTTTAAATTTTCAAATTATGCAGCTGTGTCCAGGACACTGTTCCTATCGTCAACCACTGAAGCATTGCATCTTTTTAACTTTTAGTCTTTATATAGTTTTATGAATCTTTTACATTTATCATTAACCACCTTATTCTATCTTGTGTTATTCAGAGAAATCTAGTTTTGGGTATCCTTTTCCTTTTTTTCTCTTTTGGGCATGTACCTATTCTAACCTTCCGTTGTTGAGTTACTATTTAGTCTATTATTATAAAGGGGAGGTTAACCCCCAACCCCCACCCGAGAACTAAATCCAAAACCCTCAGTGCGAAAAGTGGTATAACCTGCTTTTTGGCGACTTTTAGTGGTTAAATAAAATAAAAACCCCTACACTCACTTTAAAGTCAACAAGTAACAATCTACTTATCTAACTCTAACAGTGAACAAATTAACTAAACTCTTAATGAACCGAATAAATCCCTTCTAAATATGTCTGAATAAAGCAAGATTCTAGTGTTATGCTGTTCCAATAAGTACAAGTCCTACTCATAAAAAGAATTTATACACTCAAAATTACAGCCAGGTTATGTCTTCCAGAATGTTCTGTGCCTCCTCCCTTAGTTCTTCTGTCCAGAATATTAACTAGCTGTGCCGTTGATACCATTGTTACTTAGATGCTGCTTTCCCTAAGACACAAAGGAGGCTGAGAGCCAGCGATTCTCTCGTGAGAGCGGAGGATCACTAGATCTGGGGTCTTTGTCCAGCTCCCCCTATCTTTTTCTGCCTGTGGTGACATATCAATATTTCTTGTAATAGGATTTTGTAATTGAGTACCTGGCTCAAATTGGCTACATTTGAAATACTGTTGTCTTGGTTTAAAAAAAACTACTGCTTGGCCTGCTAACTGTACTGCGTTTTGATATAAATGTTTCAATTCGGTTGCTCTGTGTACTTGCAAACTTTCAAGCTGCTGCTCAGAGACATCCATTTTAAATCTCTAAGCACAATCTTTTAAAGGGACCACACAATGCTTTCTCCCAGCATTTTAGAATCACCAAATTCTAAATTCTTGCCTTAATCTACAAGTACTCTATCCAACTTCGCAACACCGATCAGTGTTTTGATTTTGATCCACCTTGTCTAAATCAATTTATAGCTTCCTAACTGAAGATAGATATCACCAGTTAATTTTTTTATGCTTGATTATTTCTTGCCCTCTTCCAAATCTTTTGTAAACTTGATAGGATGACTTCACCTACATGATCCCACTAAAACATGTTGCGCTTGCTCCTTACCTCATTCCTGAAATTAATATGCCTCCAACCAAATGAGGAAAGCAGTAGTGTTGGATCTAATTCTGGGGATTATTTCTTACAAGTTCTTAAACAAATTGCCACCTGTTATTCTCAATCTTTATTAAAATAACATTTCTTATTTTCACTAAGCGCTATATTTGTTTATAATGCGTCTATAAAATGTCTCCAAATTTCATGCCTTTGAATTAATTGGGGGCCTTGGTGTGTGTACTCAATGGTATAGCTGTTGTTTTTAAATGTTTGCAGAATCCTTCTCCGATGCTTTTACAGTTCGTCATTCACTCTGTTCATTCATTTTCTTGCTCCGTATTTCCAGAAGACCTTGCAACCAAAATGTTACATTCCTGGTCATCTTGGTTGATCTAGATATTGTTTATTGTTACTGTCCAATATGACAATTTTTTGCCTTATCACCAACCTTATTTTTAATTGTTACCACTTTGTATGCATTCTCCAAACCCAAGTTTGCCTCACATTTTCCTCAACTGATCTCTCCTATTTCTAAACTATTTTACTGTAGTGCTACTTTACCTCTCCCTGTCATGTATCTCTTCCCTTTATCCCAGTGCTCATCCCTGCCGTGTTAAATTTACATACATGTACAGAGAGCCATCTATTTGCAAAACAAATGCTGCTGCTTCCTTAACATAAAGAGTGGCCCTTCTTGAAAATCAGTCTGGCAGCATTCTAAGTAATCCACTGGAATTTAACTTTCTAAACTTCTAGGTTGCTGCAGATTTGATAATGGAAACGATTGCTGAGCTTTTTCCTCCATTGACTCAAACAAACTTGAATTGAGTGAAATAGAGGTCAGCCATTTATACTGTTTTAGGGGTACTTGTGAAGATCTGTTTTAAAGACAACAAAAATTCCTCAGAATTTGAGGAAATTAATGACATTGGTTTCTCGTATCAAAAGTTGACTTTCTCATTTTGATAACTCCAAAGTGATACCCTTGAAATGTTACTAAACAATTAGACCAGGATTCCCTTGAAGTGATCATTCCAAGATGTAATATGTACTTTATATCATGAGAAAAAATTTTGAGTGACCACATATTCCCTTGACACTTAACAGTAAGTTTTTAGAAAATGCATACACATTAAGTGTACACTTTAAAGATCCTCTGAGGTGGAAGTCCTAAAATGCATAAAGGTAGATAAATCTCTGGGACCTGATTTTTCCAGAACAATTCTAGGGTTCTGGTTTGAGTTGTAGGGAGAGGCTGAAAAGGTTGGTGCCTTTTCCCCTGGAGAGTTGGAGGCTGTGAGATGACCACCTTGAGGTTAATGAAATCATGAGCATGGATAGGATGAATAGGCAAGGTCTTTTTCTTGGGTAGGGGCAGTCCAAAGCCAGAGAGCATTGGTTTAGGGTGAGGGGGGAACAGTTTTTTAAAAGGGACCGAAGGTGCAACTTTTTCAGGCAGAGGGTGGTGTGTCTTCTGCCAGAGGAGGTGGTGAAGGCTGGTACAATTACAGCATTTAAAAAGGCATCTGGATGAACAGAGGGACTTGGGTCAAATGCTGGCAAATGGGGCTAGGTCAGGTTGGGATGTTTGATCGGCACAGACAAATCAAATTGAAGGGTCTGTTTTTGTGCTGCATAACTTATTTGATACATGATTTGTCTTAACTACCAATTGCAGATGCTGCTATAACATTAGGTATGGTACTTCTTCACGAAGCAGCAACATCTAAAATGGAAATAGGCAAAAGGAGAAGTAAGTACTCAATACATCTGTGGCTCGTTACTTGAAGTGGATTAATTGAGAAGTATTGGTATGATTTTATTTATCTGAACATTCATTTTGCCAGTACTTTATTATTTTAAAAAAGCTAATAATAGCTTTTTTAAGAACTTCAATAAAACTCCCACATTTGCAACCATCCAAACATTTCAGCCAATTGAAGGCTTTTCTGCAGAAGCAGAAAGTAATTATTTAACTAGTTTATTTATTCCTCACGTTGACAAATTTGGCTTGCATTGCAGTAACAGGAGTGGTTCAAATCATACTATTCAGTCAGATGTCCCCACCCCCAATCCAGTCCCCACCCCCAATCCAACCCCCACTACTTCTCCTAACTGATTTCTTGTATAGAGCACTAACATCAGTAGTGTGTGCACTGATGCTCCCTTTGGCCTGGCCCGGTCTGGCCTGTCCTGTCCTGTCCTGTCCTGTCATGCCCTGCATGTGGACAGTAGCCATGATGCATTAAGAATAATCATTCCATTTGTATTAATCCAACTGTCATCCATTTTGTCAGTAATCCATGGGAACAAAGTTTATCCACCAAATAGACTTGTTATATTCTTAGGTTGAATGGAAGGGTGTAAAGATGAGCATTTCTGTAAATTAATCTTTCTTCACTTGATAATAGTGAGAAAGCCGTTCTGAATTTGTAGTGATTAGCTGTCAGTAAAGGTGTGTGTGGCATTGTGATTTAAATGTAGTACAGTATTGCATGCTTACAATTAAGGGATAGATATCAGCACATACATGGACCATATCCATGGACAACACGTTTGCCAAAATTAAGAGAACAGAAATAAAGAACATATCCTGGATTATCAACACACGGATCCGATTTACAAGAGAGGAGTAAACCAACAATCAACTCCCATTCCTGGATGTGATGATACAATGAACAGACAATGGTGAATGCACCACAAAAGTATACAGAAAAGTCTCACACATGGACCCAGGTCCTACATTACAGCAGCAACAACCCAAACATATGAGAAACTGCATTCAAATCCTGTTCAAAACGGCTACAACACATTGCAGCATTCCCGACCTACAAAGGGAAGAAAAAGAAGAGCACATCTACAGAGTCTTCGCCAAGAATGGAAATCCCCACAACTTCATCTGTAGATGCTTAACAGACATACGATGTGGTGAGGATGCCACGACCTACCTCACTAGCAACACCACCTTACATTAAAAAAAGGTCTCTGAACTGACAGTCAGAATTCTTTGACTACTGGATTCATGATAGTCCATAAATTGACAGCCCACACTCATTGACTCACAGGACAAAAGCCCTATACCCATCATATTCAAGACAAACTTAATTTCCAAAATTCCATGCTTAGATTGCACGAAACCCTATATAGGACAAACTGGCAGACAACTAACAATCTGCATCCATGAAAGCCAACTAGCCACTAAATGCCACGACCAGCTGAACCTAGTAGCCATATGCCTGATAACAGGGATCACATTCGACTGGGACAACACGATGATCGTAGGATAAGCCAAACAGAGGATAGCCAGAGAATTCCTAGAAGCATGGCAGTCATCCACGGATTCCATCAACAAGAACATAGACCTAGACGGCCAATGCAACAAACAACCAACTAAAAGTAGAAGAACGGATCCAAATAAATTCCAGAAGAGACAGCGTTGCAGCATTTCATGGAGGTTTCAAAGCACTGAAGATGTCATCTAGACAGGGGATGGAACGTCTGCAAATCAACTTTCCGCCTCGGTGAATATACCCACAAGTTCGAAAACCGCTAGCATTTTCAATGCTATATTTATTTTGGTATCAACTTTTTATATTTTCAGCTGGTCCTCTTTCCAGTCTACGATCCTACAGTTCAGTACCACTTATGCACATATTAGCATAGTATTCTTGGGAGAAAAATTGGTCTGAATTATTTCTACCTAAACTCTTTTTTTTAAACTGATGGTCTATTAAGGGAACTGGGGTGAAGAAGAAATGGTCAATATAACTCCAGGAGAAATTTATGCTAAAATGGACTTTGTGGAAAGGATAGTAAAGACCTGTTGAATTCAAATGTTCGTGTGATTGTGGTAGACTAATATGCTGCAGTGGTATGGTGATTCACCTTTTGTGTTTTCTCTTTGCAGTTTTGTGTGTGGCAGGACTAGGACTGGTTGGGTTTTTCTTCAGCCTGATGTTGTCCATTTTCAGAGCAAAGTACCATGGATATCCATACCGGTAGGTTATTGATCGCATCTGCAGTTACGTTATGATGACTGAATACTTTGTCAAATGTAACTATATATTTGTCAGATGTGTATTCAGGCATTTTCCATTTCAAACATTGTAGCTCTTTATTTCTGTTAGCAGGGTTTCCTCTTTCAGTATCTGTTTAATCCATTTTAGTAGCTTGGTGGAATTTATGCACAGCTGTGATTAGCGACGTGGTTAATGCATTACACGCAAATATTGGCAGTTGTGATAGGCAAGTTTTTTTGAGGTCTGTCTCAAGTAGATTTTGTTCTTCCTCCTCCTCTACTTTTTACTTCATAAATTTTGCTGTTACCTTGCTGTCAACAAGGTAAGCCAGAAGGTACTACCTTTCTAACCCCTCCTCTCATGCTGCTGCAGCACTATAGTCTGATGGCAAACTGAAAAAAATGAGAGTCCTATTATTTAGGTTTATCTCTGCTTCTCATCTCTAATAGCTACTAGTTACCATTAGAGTTAAGGTACTGTACCTTGAAGGTTTATGCTACAATCTCATTTTAATCTGACTGCTGAGTATTGCTCATTGGGCAGACTGTTTGTTTGGTTTGTTAATGATTTGGAAGGTTGGGTCTGTGAGAATCCTTTCCATTCTTGAAAATAAATACCCTAAAAGGTCGGTTGATCTTATCTGAATGAGAACTGGGAAGCCTACACTTCTGCATTTCAATTTTAGCTCTTTAACCTCCAACAGCACTCCATTACATAACTTTTGTCAGTCTGAAGCTCTGCTTTTGGGAGGGGTGGCACAGTGGTTAGCACTGCTGCCTCACAGCATCAGAGACCCGGGTTCAATTCCCACCTCGGGCAACTGTCTTGTGTCGAGTTTGCACATTCTCCTAGTGTCTGCGTGGGTTTGCTCCGTTATACTCCCACAGTCCAAAGATGTGTAGGTTAGGTGAATTGGCCATGCTAGTGTTAGGTGAAGTGGTAAATGTAGGGGAATGGTCTGGGTGGGTTGCTCTTCGGAGGGTCGGTGGGGACTTGTTGGGCCACACAGCCTGTTTCCACATGAAGTAATTTAATCTAAGATGAGTGAATATTTATATAGATATTCTTCAGTCAAGCGTGGTTATAGCAGTGCAGATTTCCTAAGCATTTTAAAAGATAATTAAAATGCTTGTTGTACATGTAGCTGAACAAAAATGCAGCTGGTTCAGTGAAAGAGCCTGAATTTCAAATGGAAACATATTTGAATATGTACTTATTAAAACCCACTTCTGATTAAATGGCAAGACCACTCCAGAGGAGATATTTACAGTTTGAAATGTTCCTTAATGTTGCATAAGGAAATACATTTTTCTTGGAATAACTTAGTTTATCCCTTGATATATCCAATTTGGATACTCTTGGGTTGAGATTTCCTTGCTGCTGGAGCAATTTGATGCTGCTGTTTAGGAAATGGCAGAGGCCAAGACACAGAATGGAGCTGTGGAATTCTACAAGTCCACATTACAACTTCTATAAAATAATGGTGAGTCTTCTAACATCTCTGCAAAGCAAAGGAACAATTTAAATGAATTTAATTTTGTGTACGTGTGGAACTGAAGAGCTGCTTTGAATATTTTGCTTGTTTTAACCTTTTTCTAAAATGTATTAGTAAAATTATCATATAGTTTACTTGTCCAGAATGTTTGCTAACTGAATTTATTTTAAATTCTGCCACTTTATCTTTTTTGCCTTTTAGCTTTCTCATTAGTTGATCCTGGAGACATAGACAGAAACTAGAAGGACGGCACCATGGCTTGAGAAATATACACAAAAGAATACATGAAGTTAAGAGTTTCGTTGTGTTTCAGACTACCTTCCAAAGTTATTGCAATCAAGGTCTCTCAAAGGAAGACTTGAACCAAAGAGAGCCTACAGTGCCTTAGCAGATTTTTAAGTTTACTGTCGGACCTGAAAAATATTTTTAAAATGGAAGAGATTTCAAGGTATCCTGGGAAAAGTAGACAATAATTAAAATTGTTTGCAATTTTCAAAGAAGTATGCCAATTCTGTTGATTGATGAAAGTGCCTTAACCTGAATCATACATCAAAACCGAAGGGCTGATCTGCATACTTGTAAATTTATACTAGCTGGTGTAATGTGATATTGAAGTATCATTTTCAATAGTTTGACCTAAAATGCTACATTCTATTGTGTGCATTGGGTCATTTTCTTCAACAGATACTGTGAAACTGGCTGTTGCATTTTGCATTTACAATAGAGAGCTTGATGACTGTGGTATCAATAACTGGGCGTAAATATTAGTCTGCAGTAACTTCTTTTGAAGTGCATTGAAGCTTGTTTGATCATCTGGAAGTATTTTAAGATGTGATTATTGATTCAAACTGTTCATGAAGAAAGTTTGGTGCAAAATATGAATGCAACTAAGTTTAATTAAATAATTGGGAGTGCATGGTGCCTTGGGTCCTAGGTTCAAAATCAGAAAGCTGTAAGTTGATTGATTGAAATGCAGTGTAGAATGCTAGCTCAATGCCTTATTTTTATATTAAATGTAAATTGGATGAAAATTGAATTAAATATTGCAACTAATTGCACAGTTAGCATTGATGTCTGTTTTTAAAATATTCTGAATGTAATTTTGTGCACCATTAAGGAAACAAATATTAATCACATTAAATAACGTTGATTTCCAATATTTCTGTTTCAGATAATAGTCTAATACAATTGCAGAGGTTATACTGCTCCAGTTGTAGATCAACAAATCCTTAGTCAGAGCCCCTGGACGAGGAAACTTTTTGCCAGAGGAGTAACCAATTTTGATCACAATTCATTGAGCACAGCTACAAGTGGGTTTACGAATGGAGTCTGACTGACTAAGCTATGTAGGCCTTGTGTGTAATAGCCTCCAAATAGATGTTTGGAAGTATACCCAAGCAAGATGTTGATGCAGTTAGAGAAGTAAAGAGGAACAATCAAGTGAGGAAAAATTGGGTAACCAAACTTTTGAACAAGAAGTAAAGGAGGAAATCTATTCTACTTAAGCTGTATGCTGCATGTAGTTGTAATTGCTTTCCCTTTTATAACCAAACTCTTCAGTTCCCTCAAAGTTCGAAGACAATTTATATTATGTTTGAAAAACTAGTTTGTTGATAACATATTTTGGCAAATACTTTCTTGTTTATATTCATTCAATTTATCATGACAAATACATAACCAGATGTCTTTTTCCTCAAGTAGGTTTTTAATTATCTAATTTTTTGAGACACAATGAAAATGTAATTGTGAGAGGTTATCTATTTGGGACCACAAGAGGATAGACCAGGGTAATTTGTAGAAATTCATTATAGTGGATGTCCAGAGAGACTTGGAAGTTCAGGTGCATCTTTAAAATGTTACAAACAGGTCAGGAAGTAATAAAATCTAATGACATGCTGGCCTTTATATCTAGAGGACAGGAGTATCAGGGTGCAGACGTTATGCTGCAACTATACAAATCCTGGTTAGATTCTGCCTGGAGTACTGAGAGCAGATCTGGTACCACATCTTAGAAAGGATATATTGGCTAAAGGGTCATTTGATCTAAGTCTTCAAGATATTAACAAGCCGGGATAGGTAAAGATCAACTATTTCATTGGTTGGAGATTCTAGAACTAGATTTAGGGGTAATTAGTCTAAATTGGGGCTAGATCATTCAGGACAGACGTTAAGAAACATTAGTGTACGTGAAGGTTGGTAGATATTTGCATCTACCTTTACTAGATTAGTTGTTAATTGAAATTTGAGGATTTTGTTTTGTTCAGCGAAGATTTTAATGGATAGGGCCATAGATCAACCATTATTCCATTGAATGGTGGGGCAGACTCTGGACTAAATGGTTTACTTCTGTTCCTAGTTCTTTGAAAACAAATTCTATATCATCGCAGTGATTTGAGCAAATTGACTGCAAGTCCTTTCTCATGGGAAAGGATATGCACATTGCAGTTATGTGGTGAATGTAGAACTTGAATAGAATTTTATTTTTCCTTCCTCTTCAAAGGTTTTTTTTGCATTTCTTTAAATAGCATCATTTACAATCTGTTACCTTCAGAAAATTATAATACTATGCTACCTAAAGCTGAAAATGTAAGAATGTGACTGCTAATCTATGGTTGCACAGTTCCATACGCACAGTAGGCTATTCCATTGCAGAAACTAACATAACTAAGTCAGTTAAAATTTATATATTCATTTGGAGCATTACTTACTATATTCTGATCAGGAATGAAAACACTGGTGAATTTTCCTGAATCAGAGGATTACATAGGTCATTCTGATCTATGTCTGAGATTCTTTATCCTTGCATTTGTATCCATGTCTCTTGAAGTGCAGATGTCTAATATAGGTAATGGCTGCAAATTATTTGTAATTCCAGTGTCAAAATCAACATGAGATTCTGTCTTGTTGCAGATCTCAGTTGGATTGGCAATGATTAAATTACCAATGCTGTTAGCTCCCCTAACCTTAAGAAGTGAAAGTAGTTAGGATTCATACTGTTTGATACCCAACGGCATTTGCTATAATTTGTGTATAGCCATTGGGTAAGGACCCAATTAAGCTGATATTTACTGCATCTTGTGTTTAAAATTGCCCCTTCCCACAAAGAATGACTTTGGTCAGAGGGCATGGTATTTAAGGATGAGTGAACACTTTTTTTCAGAAATTGAAAGTTTTTTTTGGCATGGGTTTGTATACAAGGAGTTCAAAAGGAGCATTTGGGAGATGATCATCATTATGTTACAACACCTTTTGTTTAGAAATGGAGAGTGATGACAATAAAGGGCTTTTATCCCTATGTAACTCCTTTTGTAGCTTTTAGTGCCTGGTTTTAAAAATGTTCTAATATATCAACTTTTATTGTTATGATTTGGTTTATGTATGCTTTCTGGCTTCTCGGTGGTAGTTTATGGACAGTTTTGTTTTGTACAATCTGCCCATTATTTCTAGTCTGTTAAACAATTCATGAAATTATAAAAAGGTAAATGTTAGACTTGCAGGAAGTGTACACTGTTGACAAGATTGTGAATAGATACCTATGGCATTATGCAATGTTGGAAGATGCACTTGATTTGTAATGCCCCAACTAAATAAAGTATTTGAAACCAGGAAGTGTCACAGAATTGAAGTGTGATGCTTATAGAAAGTACATTAAGTGCCCTCCCCCCAGTTGTAACATTCCTTTCCACTATTACCATATCATGCGCTCACACTGACATGTCTCTGCCATGGACACATGCACAATTTCCCCATCAATGCTAAAACACATTACCCAATCACAGTTGCCTCTTTAATAAAAAGAACCTAAAACTAAAATGAACAGTCAATTATCACTTTTTTTGGCTTGGAAGCCAAAATTGACAGTCATTGAATTCAATATTCAATGTAGTAATGATCACCGATTTATGTAAATCATGTACTGTGTATCACTTGGCAAAATATCCTTAATTCTATTAAATGACACATTCTGATAACTATAATATTGCAGGAGCCAGCAGTGTATATAGTTACTTTATAACTAAACATTAAATGTTGGACTAATGTAGTCATGGAGATATTTTTGAATTGGTCAGTTTGTCTGAGAAATTACCAGTTACTAATTGTGATAATTGAAAACTGGATAGTGCAAGCCTACTTTTCAATTTTCTTAAATATCCACAGTATCCTGTCATCAATTTCTTGTATATTTAAATCTGTTTTTACATAAGCTAATTGAAAATGAGATTCGTTATGCTGTCTGGATTTGTATGGAGCACATGGCTCTATCTGTTGTCATGATGATACTATCTTGCTAGCAAATAAATATGAAGCTTTCTTGCAATGCACTAAAATAATGCTGGAAGTTAACCCAGTGTACCCACTACTATAAAATATTCATAAAACAAGGAACCAGATCAAATTCAGATTTGTTGCTTTTAGAGTACTGTCCAGGTTCATGAGAACAAATAGAATGCATACTGGATTCAGATTGATTCCAGCTTTGGTAAAATGTGTTCTGCATTTCAGAAGATTTTTTTTTGTGCTGTGAATCAGATCATGGAATATTTTTCTAATATTGTGTAGTATTTCTTCCTTTTTTTCAGCATTGTGTTTTTGGCTTACCTATGTAGCCTTGGCTTTAGCACATGAATTATTTTAACTCAATATCTTAGTCTAGGTTTGCCTTGAAAGATTGAAGCAATATTTGTTTTACCAATACACTGTCAAAAGCCCATATTTTCTCAATTTAAAATGACAGCATGTTTTGTGTATATTAGCTTTGTAATTATGCTACAACAATACCTTCACTGAAGAAGTGGTTGCTTCATATGGTACTATATTGTAATACCTCACTTCACATTACAGACAGTGTTTTCCATTTGTTTACCCAAGTAACTGCTTAATTACTAATTTGGCAGGTCACTTTTTATACAATTCAGAGACCATTTGCAGAGTTAACTTTCTATTTATTATCATATTAAGATAATTGAAAATGAGGAACAGTAATGGGATTTAAATTGTTCTCCGGGATTTCATTCATACCTCAGACCAACCTGAGAAGTACTCCTAGCATATTGTCAATATTTCTCCATCTACGTTGTAATGTCCCTTCCATGTGTCCTGTGAGGTGCATAAGGTTCTGTTGTTTTTAGAATGAATATTTCAGTAGAATCTATATTCAGTTTATTGCAGTTATATATTCTAATTTCATCAGAATATTCAGTCCTATTTACAAAGGTACTGGTCTCTGAATTGGCTTGTGAAAGGTGACATTTTTGAACGATAAAAGTGGTAACCAGGCCTTTAGTTAAACAGCCTGAAGCAAGTTTGACTTTGATTCTGATTTTTTTTTTGAAAAACTGTACACTGAGCTTTTACTCTGAATAAAATGCCTCTCATCAGTGTTGTATTTGTTTTGTTGAGTAAGCATCTTAAAAAAGCAGAAACCAATCACTGTGGTCAAGGATCTCCACAGCAAGCTATTGAGAAATGCGCAGTTTCTTTGACCTGCATCGAATTAATGCACTCCTTCCAAAAGTGACACTTTTTTTAAAAAAAATTAAGTTGGCAAAAAAGAACTATTAAAAATCCAAATTCATGTTTATCTAACATTGCTCCCAATGTCATCTCCCCTCAAAGAAAATCAGACAATGCAGTCCTCAAAGGGCCCATAAGTCTACGTTTTTGAGCTTTGTATTTATTGTTCAGTAGTTTATTCTCATCAAAGTTTGTCAGCTTGAAGATTCAGAAACCGCTATATTTGGCATAGGTGTACCATTTGATGGTTAAATCCTAACTCGATTTATATTTGTTAATGGCTTAACCTGTATGCAGTTTGGATTTCCAAATGAATGCTCTCAAACATTTAAATAGAAGGCAGGAAACATCAGTAGTGCTTTGTCCAGAGGCTTACTAAAGATGTTACCTAGTATGGTGATGAAACATCTGAAAACAAACCTTCCAGCTTAGCGAGCAAACCTACATCCAGCAATCATTTAAACTTGAAAATGACCCTGAAACATAGGATCATCGAATCCCTACAGGCCATTTGGCCCAACAAGTCCACCCAATCCTCCGAAGAGTAACCCACCCAGACCCCTACCCTATTACCCTACGTTTGCCCCTGACTAGTGCACCTAACTCTCTCATCCCTGAACATCATGTGCAATTTAGCATCATCAGTTCACCTAACCTGCATAGCTTTGGATTGTGGGAAGAAACCAGAACACCCAGTGGAAACCCGAGTAGACACGGGGAAAATGAGCAAATTGCACACAGACAGTTACTCGAGATTGGAATTGAACCCGGGTCCCTGATACTGTGACGCAGCAGTGCTGACCAGTGAGCCACCGTGCTGCCCCATGACCCTGAGTTAAAGGGTTTACACACTATTGTCCATGAGGTTCACCATTTAAGATTGTGCAGGTTACAAGTACACAATTTACTAACCATCTGCAGCATCTCTAGCAGAATGGGCGGCACAGTGGCTCAGTGGTTAGCACTGTTGCCTTGCAGCGCCAGGGACCCAGGTTCGATTCCAGCCTCTGGCAATTGTCTGCACATTCACCGTGTGTGCGCGTGGGTTTCCTCCCATAGTCCAAAGATATGTAGGTCAGGTAAATTGGCCATGCTAAATTTCCCATACTGTTAGGCATTAGATCAGAGGGGAATGGGTCTGGGTGGGTTACTCTTTGGAGGGTCGGTGTAGACTTGTTGGGCTGAAGGGCCTGTTTCCGCACTGTAGGGAATCTAATCTAAAACCGTGTTTGACTGAATATATTGGTTTACAGGATTATATGACACCAAATAACAGATTATTCTCTGAGACATCTGCACCAATCAACCACACCGCCCTGTGGCCCAACATTTCAACTCCCCCCTCCCATTCTGCCAAGGACATGGAGATCCTGGGCCTCCTTCAACGCTGCTCCCTCGCCACCAGACGCCTGGAGGAAGAACGCCTCATCTTCCGCCTCGGAACACATCAGCCCAGGATATCAATGTGGACTTCAACAGTTTCCTCATTTCCCCTTTCCCCACCTCACCCTAGTTCCAAACTTCCAGCTCAGCACTGTCCCCATGACTTGCCCTACCTGCATATCATCTTTTCCACCTATCCACTCCACCCTCCTCCCTGACCTATCACCTTCATCCCCTCCCCCACTCACCTATTGTACTCTATGCTACTTTCTCCCTACCCTCCTCTAGCTTATCTCTCCACGCTTCAGGCTCTCTGCCTTTATTCCTGATGAAGGGCTTTTGCCCGAAACTTCAATTTTACTGCTCCTCAGATGCTGCCTGAACTGCTGTGCTCTTCCAGACTAATTCAGCACCACTAATCCAGACTCTGCAAATCTCAGCCAAGCTGATTGATTAGGCAAACACAGTGGCAAGGAATATTGCAAATTTGCTTGCTTCAAGATTCCTGTCACTAAAGATTAGCTCTGATCCCATTTTGTTTCACTTAGTATGTCACTGAAAGACATCTTGCTTAGTACTTAATTGAGCTGAAAATGTGTTGCTGGAAAAGCTCAGCAGGTCAGGCAGCATCCAAGGAACAGGCAATTCGACGTTTCGGGCATAAGCTCTTCTTCAGGAATATTCATGAAATTTTAGGAAATAGTTTGAGTGGGATAAAGAAAAGTAATTTTGATGAATATAAAGATGGGCGGTGCTTTTAAGGAAACTATTTTAGAAGAACTTAAAAGTTCACTTCTTCCAGTAGTTAGTATCCGTACTAAAGCTGATTGCAACAGCTAAGAGGCAATAGTAATTGCTTATTAGGATGAGTTGATCCATAAAACTAAGCCTTTTATCCTTTACCCCCACTAACCTGAGGATAGAAGGTGAGGGAGTAGAAGGAAGGCAGACCACCAAGTTAAAGAAGCATAGCGAAACTTCAGGAGAGTTAGGGTCAGAGGTGAGTGTGTTGGCCATTACTGAGAATAAGGTTCTGGGGAGGCTGAAGGATCTGAAGATGAATAAGGCATCTGGGCCAGAAGGACTACACTCCGGAATTCTGAAGGAGATAGCTGAGATTATAGAGATATTGGAATCAAGGAGGGACCTTGAGGAATGGAAAATGTCTAATGTAGCATCCCTGTTTAAGAAGGGAGAGAGGCAGAAGACAAACTACGGGCCAGTTAGCCTCATCTTTGTCATTGCTAAGATTTTAGAGTCAATTATTAAGAGTGAGATTGTGGAGTACTTGGTAAAATGGGGCTGAGTTATTACAGACTTGACAGGGGAGGTTATGCCTGACAAATCTGTTAGAATTCTTTGAAGAGCTAACTCACAAACTTGATTGAGTTTTTTTGAGGAAGTAACAAAGTGAATTGAGGGCAGAGCAGTAGATGTGATCTATATGGTCTTCAATAAAGCGTTCGACAAGGTTCCCCATGGGAGACCGATGAGCAAGGTTAGATCTCATGGAATAGAGGGAGAACTAGCCATTTTGGATACACAACTGGCTGAAAGGTAGAAGACAGGGTGGTTGTGGAGGGTTGCTTTTCAAACTGGAGGCCTGTGACTAGTGGAGTGCCACAAGGATCAGTGCTAGTTCCACTACTTTTCATCATTTATATATATGATTTGGATGTGAGCATAAGAGGTATAGTTAGTAAGGTTGCTGATGACACCAAATTTGGAGGTGTAGTGGACAGCGAAGATTACTTCAGATTACAACAGGATCTTAATCAGATAGGCCAATGAGCTGAGAAGTGGCAGATGGAGTTTAATTTAGATAAATGTGAAGTGCTGCATTTTGGGAAAGCAAATCTTAGCAGGACTTATACACTTAATGGTAAGATCCTTGGGAGTGTTGCTGAACAAAGAGACCTTGGAGTGCAGCTTCATAGTTCCTTGAAACTATGAAGGGGAGTCTCAGGTAAATAGGATAGTGAAAAAGGCATTTGGTATGCTTTCCTTTATTGGTCGGAGTATTGAGTACAGGAGTAGGGAGGTCATGTTGCGGCTGTACAGTACATTGGTTAGGCCACTGTTGGAATATTGTGTGCGGTTCTGGTCTCCTTCCTATTGGAAAGATGATGTGAAACTTGAAAGGGTTCAGAAAAGATTTACAAGGATGTTGCCAGGGTTGGAGGATTTGAGCTATAGGGAGAGGTTCAACAGGCTGGGGCTGTATTCCCCGTAGCATCGGAGGCTGAGGGGTGGTCTTATAGAGGTTTACAAAATCATGAGGGGCATGGATAGGAGAAATAGACAAAGTCTTTTCTCAAGGGTGGAGGAGTTCAGAACTAGAGGGCATAGGTTTAGGGTGAGAGCAGATAGATATAAAAGGGTCCTCAGAGGCAACCTTTTTACTCAGAGGGTAACGCATGTGTCGAATGAGCTGCCAGAGGAAGTGGTGGAGGCTAGTACAATTGCAACATTTTAAAAAGCATCTGGATGGGTATATGAATGGGAAGGGTTTGGAGGGATATGGGCCATGTGCTGGAAGGTGGTACTAGATTGGGTTGGGATATCGTTTTGGCATGGATGAGTTGGTCTGAAGGGTTTGTTTCTGCGCTGTACATCTCTATGACTCTGAGGTAATGAGAAAGTTAGGCAAAGGAGAGCTAGTGGACGTGATTTATTTGAAATTCTAGAAGGTCTTTGACCGAGTGCTAAATAAGTTAAGAGCCCAAGGTGTTAGGGGAAAAGTACTGGCATGGATAAAGGATTGTCTGAATAAGGACTGAGGGTGGGAATAAAGGGTCTTTTCCAGGATGGCAGCCTGTGACTAGCAGAATTCTGCAGGGGTAGTATTGGGACCACAACCATTCACATTATACGTTTAATGATTTGGACAAAGGAACAAATGGTTTGTTGCTAGGGTTGTAGATGACACTGATGTGTGGAAGGACAGGTAGTGTTGAGGATACAAGGAGGCTGCAGAAGGACTTGGACAGGCTAGGAGAATTGGTGAACTGGCAGATGGAATACGATGTGGGAAAGTGAGGTAATTCATTTGGTTAGGAGAATAGAGGCATGGACTATTTTCTAAATGGGGAAAGGATTTGGAAATCTGAAGCAAAAAGGGACTTGGGAGTCCTAATTCAGGATTCTGGTCAGGTTAACATGCAGGTTCAATTAGCAGTTAGGAAGACAAATGCAATGCAAGCATTCATTTCAAGAGGGTTAGAATACAGGAACAAAAGTGTACTACTCGGGCTGTATAAGGCTTTGGTCAGACCACATTTGGAATATTGTGAGCTGTATCATGAGCTGTATCTCGGCAAGGATGTGCTGGCATTGGAGAGGGTCCAGAGTAGGTTTACAAAAATGATCCTGGGGATCAAAGGCTTGTAATACATGTACAAAGTTAAAAATCACACAACACCAGGTTATAGTCCAACAGGTTTAATTGGAAGTACACTAGCTTTCGGAGTGACGCCCCTTCATCAGGTGATAGTGGAGGGCTCGATCGTAACACAGAATTTATAGCAAAAATTTAGAGTGATGTAACTGAAATTATACATTGAAAAATTGATTGTCTGTTAAGCCTTTCATCTGTTAGAATACAGTGATAGTTTCACTTCTTTCATGTGTAAATCACAAAATCTTTTTTTTAAAGTTGCATTCTTGGGTTAGCTGTGAACAATGGTGATAGCTAGACAATATGTTGAAGGTGTTAGCCCCCTGTGTTCTCTGTCTATGCCATGATGTTTAGATTGATTCTAATCTAAAAAGTGAGATAACAGAGTTTTACATAAATTCATGCAGTTTTTGAGCTCAGAGTTCTACGTGAGTGCATGCAGTTTTTGAGCAAAGTACAATGTAACTCTGCAAATACAAATTCACCCCACAAAATATATGTGCGCATGTGGGTCTTTGTCTGTTTGTGTGTGTCTGTCTGTCTGGGGTGGGGGGTGTGAGTGTGAGTGTGTGTAGTGAGTGCAGTGAGTGCAGAGTGTCTTAAGTCAGTGAGGGGGTGCATGTGAGAGTGTAGGAGTGTGTGTGTCTATAAGGGTGTGTGTGGATGTCTGTGTGCACATCTGTGTGTACCGGTGTCCGTGTGTATGTGAGAGTGTGTGTAGTGCAATGGTAATCACCTATAATGTGACATGAACTCAAGGTACTGGTTGAGGCCCTCCCTATGGATACCGAACTTAGCTATCAGCCTCTGCTTGGCCACTTTTCTCTGCTGCCTGTCCCGTAGTCCACCTTGGAGGATGGTCACCCAAAGCTCCAAGGCTGAATGTCCTGGACCACTGAAGTGTTCCTCAACTGGGAGGGAACCCTCCTGTCTGTTGACTGTTGTGCGGTGCCCATTCATCCGTTGTTGTAGCCTTTGCTCGGTTTCCCCAATGTACCATGCCTCCATGTATAAGATAGACAACGTTGGCTGAGTCACATGAATACCTGCCATGGACAAGGTGGGAGGTGTTCCCACGCATAATAGTGGTATCTATGTCCACAATCTGACACGTATTGCAGCGTCCACCGTGACAGGGTTGTATGGAGTTGTCCTGAGAGCCGGGCAGTTGCTACGAACAATGATCTGTTTGAGGTTTGGCGGTTGTTTAAAGGCAAGTAGTAGAGGTGTGGGGAAGGTCTTGGTGAGGTGCTCATCCTCATTGATAATGTGTTGCAGGTCACGAAGAACATGGCGTAATTTTTCAGCTCCTGGGAAGTACTGAACAACGAAGGGTACCCTGTCAGTTGCAGCACATGTCTGTCTCCTGAGGAGGTCATTACGGTTCCTTGCTGTGGCACGTCGGAACTGGCGGTCGATGAGTTGAGCATCATACCCCGTTCTTGTGAGGGCAACCTTGAGTACTTCCAGGTGTCTGTCACATTCCTCCTCATCTGAGCAGATCCGGTGTATGCGTAGGGCTTGTCCATAGGTAATGGCTGTTTTAATATGTTTTGGGTAGAAGCTGGAGAAGTGCAACATTATGAGATTGTCTGTGGGTTTGTGGTAGACTGTGATGCTGAGGTGTCCATCTTTTATGGAGATGCATGTGTCCACGAATGAGACAGATAGTCAAGAGTAGTCCATGGTGAGTTTGATGGCGGGATGAAACTTATTGATGTCACTGTGTAGTTTTATCAGTGACTCCTCGCCATGGGTCCAGAGGAAGAAAATGTCGTTAATGTACCTGGTGTACAATGTTGGTTGGCGATCCTGCATAGAGAAGAAGTCTTGTTCGAACCTGTGCATAAAAATGTTGGCATATTGGGGTGCAAATTTGGTCCCATGGCTGTTCCGTGTGTCTGGATGAAGAACTGGTTGTCAAAGGTGAAGACATTGTGATCGAGGATAAAGCGGATGAGTTGTAGGACGGTGTTTGGAGACTGGCAGTTGTTGGTGTTGAGCATTGAGGCTGTTGCTGCGATGCCATCATTGTGAGGGATGCTGGTGTAGAGTGCGGAAATGTCCATTGTGACGAGGAACGTTCCCGGTTCAACTGGTCCGTGGGTGCTGAGTTTCTGTAAGAAATCCGTAGTGTCGCAACAGAAGCTGGAGATGTGTGATTTTTAACTTTGTATACCTCAGTCCAACATCATTGTAATACGTGGAGCAGTTGAGGACTCTGGGTCTGTTCTCAATGGAGTTTAAAGGATGAGGGAAGATCTGATTGAAACTTACAGAATACTGAGATGCCTGGATAGTGTGATTGTGGAGAAGATACTTCCACTAGTAAGAGAGACTAGGATGTGAGAGCACAGCTTCAGAGCAAAGGGACAAACATTTAGAATGGCTGAAGAAATTCCTCCTCATTCCAGAGAGTAGTTAATCCGTAAACTCATTGCACAGAAGGCAGTGGAGGCCGTCATTGAGTGTATTTAAGACAGACAGGTTCTTGATTGGTAAAGGAATCAAGGGTCATGGGGAGAAGACAGGAGAATGCGGTTGAGAAGCACATCAGTCATGATCAAATGGCAGAGAAAGCTTGATGGGTCAACTGGCCAAATTCTGCTCCTTTGTCTTATGGCCTTAAGATCTTATAAACAGCAGGAAACATCCTGGGAATTCTTCAGGCCAGAAAGGAAGTTGCTGAAATCAGAATCAAAGCCTAAATGTTTCCATTATCATAAAGTAGGTGACTTCATTCCTAATATCAGAATTATTAAGGTGCAGGAGACTATTTAGCACATCATGTCTACACCAGCTCTGATAATTACTGCCAATCTCCTGTCTTTTGTCCATTTCATCACCAGAGGTCAGTGATACCAGAAGCTGTTGTTAACATATCCCAAGGTTTTCTTTAGAAATTGAGTTTTTTAAAAAAAACTGGTATGTTGTCTTTGATTGACTTCAGATCTGCTAGTTGAGCTGCAATGAACTTTGCACAATCAACCATCCATAGAAGCTAAGGCTGAAGGAATTCTTAAGTGTTATTATGTTTAAAATGGAATTCTGATAAAGAAATGGATACATCCTTACAGGCCAGCTGACGAAGAGTGAACAGTTGCATATCAGATAATGGTACTGCCTAGATACCATAACGAAATACAATTTGGCACATGAAATTGATAAACTGTTATATTTACTGGCTAGGACTTACTAACTTACAGAATTGCTCTATCTTCTTATTAAGAATAAATAATTAATACTTAATCAACTAGCACTATTAATACCCCCAGTACAGTTTTTAAAGAACCTCTTAATACCTTTTAATAACTGTATGGGACCCTGAATTGAGAGAGAATGGTAAATCAATAAATCCTTATAATATGGTTATGATAACTTGATTTCAAGAACACATTCCTTTGAGGACAATTACAATAAAATTAGTGCAAAAAATTATTATTTTTTGTTTGTTATGGACAATCAATAATCCAAACTACCCTATAAAAACTTTTCATAGTGCTGGAAAATATCATAGTGCATCCACAATCAAGAATATGATACTGGAATAGAATGGAAGTTAAGAAGGTGACAAGAAATTGTATGAATTTTGGATAATGTATGAATGAAGATGAATTAAAAGAACTCTGGGTTTTTGTGCTTCTAAAGTGTATATGTTTTCAAGTCTGTGTCATAATGAAACCCAATTGGAAATGGTGAAAGATGACACTCTTTGGACATTCTGGATTAAAAGGGTTTTTCACAATGTGACTTATTCAAGCCAACAGCTTAATAAGCGCTGTACGCCACCTACTGATTTTGTGGAAAGCAGATAAATAAACCTTTAAAGAGAGATAAGAAATGTGTTCTGTGGTTTTAATTGTTGACAGACTAGTTTTAAAAGCCTTTGGCTGCAGGTTGCCTTACAAAAGCCTCTGAACTGAATTTTCAGGAGAGACTTGGGTCTGTGATCTGAAGAAACAAATCTCCAAGAAGCTTCCCAGAAAAAAGTAAGGTTGGTCTTTTTCCTGAGAAAGCAGAAACATTACAGCAGGACAAGCTGCACAGGTTGCTATCAGTGATATATCTTCTGGTAACCTGAGAAAGTTCCAAAAATCAGTGTTTCTTATTAACTCTCGTTTGAGTCTGTCACTATCAGCATTGTGGTCTCATTGACAGGAAATCAACTGGACTGGGAGAAGTTTTGATGCTTTGAGTTTAAAGACTGGGCACACCAAGGTGCTTTACCCATCTGTCATTTATTTTAAACTGACTTTATCTTTACAGAGTTGTATTGTCTGTCTGTATGCATGGGTGTATAAGAAGCAGTTAAGTATCAAATCAAAGGTTGGAGTGGTACTTCACTGAAGTTGAATGTCTAAAGAATATGGGTTGAGAGTGTGATGCTGGAAATGCACAGCCAGTCAGGCAGCATCTGAGGAGCAGGGGAATCAATGTTTTGAGCATAAGCTCTTCATGCTCGAAATGTCGATTCTCCTGCTCCTCAGATGCTGCCTGACTGATTGTGCTTTTCCAGCACCACACTCTTCTTCTCTCCGGCATCTGCAGTCCTCACTTTCTTCCTGTCTAAAGAATATTGCTGGGGGAGGCTTAATTGTTTGCTTTTAGCTGTATATGTTAAGATCTTTCTAAGTTGTCATATCTATAGCTTTGCTTTTCTTCATTTGTGTATTAATGTGCGCTTTTTGTTCGAACAACATTGGGAGTCTTCTGTGTATTGTTGGTGATTGACTACGATGAGTAAACTGCAAAAATAAAACTTAAGATCTATCCAGTCAGGTTTTACTCTGAGATTTGAATTGTCCAAAATTACCAATAGTGGGGATCATCATATTACTAAGGTCACAGTAACATCACATTAAACTCAGAGACACATCTACATATTCATTAAACCCTACCTTTACATTCCCCCAAGTGATACTTTCTCAATTTTCAACATTATACATAAAAAATATTTTCTTAACATTGTCAACAACACATTAAGTAAATGATTGCCATTTAATTTAATGCGTTTCCACAACCCCAAACTCCAAAAAAGTCATTGTTTACAGGTACAAATCTCTCAGTTCTCTTTGGTCTGGTCATTCAAAATAGTATAGGAATGCAATGGCCACAGGGCTCATCTGAAACCAAAATTTCAGCTGTTGGAAAAAACAGAATAGGATGAGTAATGTCATCCCAAATCTTCCAGAATGAAAGGGATGGGTTCCAGTTATCTTCACATCAGGACAAAGGTAGGTGTGGCTCACACCTGACCAGTTGCCAATTAACTCATTCATGACATCCTCCAATGAAAAGAAGATTTGACAATGAAATACTGCTGAATGGTGAAGAAAAACTGAAGAGTACCATGAGCAGAACAATGACATTTTGAGCTCCTTGCATCAAATTCTGAAGAGTAGAGTCATAAAGCACAGAAACCGATCCTTCAGTCCAAATCATCCACACCAACCAGAGATCTCAATCTGACCTAGTCCCATTTGCCCGCATTTAGGCATATTCCTCTAAACCCTTACTATTCATATACTTATTCAGATGCCTTTTAAATATGATTATACCTGCCTCCACCACTTCCTTTGGCACTTGTTTCATACATGCATCACTCTGCATGGAAAAGTTACCCCTCAGGTCCCTTTTAAATCTTTCCCCCTCACCTTAAAGCTATGCCCTCTAGTTTTGGACTCTTCTCCCCTGGGGAGTAGACCTTGGCTATTCTCCCTATCCATGCCCCTCATGATTTTGTAAACCATTATAAGGTCACCCCCCCGACTCTGACCCTTCAGTGGAAAAAGCCCAAGCCTATTCCCTTTCCCGATAACTCAAACCCTTCAATTCCAGCAATATCGTTGTAATTCTTTTCTGCACCCTCTCAAGTTTAACAATATCCTTCCCATGAAGAGAGGAGTGAATCATTGGGAAGACTGTACAATATTAAGGACTGCAACTGTATAAGGAAGTCTCATCAGAGATTGCTGTTTGTATCAGAAGATTTGCCTCAGGACTGTTGAGGGCGCATCTATAGTTACTGTGAAATACTGCTGTACAATAAAAGATTATATGAGAGGGAGTTTAACATCAACAGCTGCTATTTAAAATACTATATCTGGGCCACTAGATGAAAATGAAGAATTTTCTGTTCTCTGCAATCTTGCACCATTTCGTCAGACACACGTTATTTGTTGTTCATGGAGAGATCATTGTGACATCTCAAGTTGGAAGTATTTAAAGTACTTTCAAATATTCAATAGACAAGTGGCATTTCTTCATTAACACTGCTGGTCATATTATTTGCATCATCATAGGTGGCCCAGTGGTATTATTGCTACACTGTTAATCCAGAGACCAGGTAATATTTTGGGGTCCTGAGTTCAAATCATGCCATAGCAGATGATGGGCTTTGAATTCAATAAAAATCAGGAATTGATAGATTTAAAATTAGATTTTATTGTCATGAGTATTCAAGTACAGAAGTATGTGAGGGCAGTAAAAAGGTTAAATATTGCCATTCTCAGCGCTATCTCAGATACAAAAGTACCTAGATACAAAATCTTTGGGTTTTTTTCTGCTTTTATCAAAGTTAAAAATTAAAATATCACCGTGCTTCTTGGTATTAAGTAGAAAAATAAAGAAAATAATGTTAAAAATTCAACAGTCTTAAAGTGTGATGACGATGAAACGTTGTTGATTGTTGGGGAAAAAAATCCGTCTGGTTCTCTAATCTACTTCAGGAAGGAAACTGCTATCCTTACCTGGTCACATCCAAAACAATGTGGTTAAATGGTCACTGATTCTTAAATAAATCTTGACCTAGTCACCGATGCCCACACCCAAAATAATAGGAGTATGTGAAGAGTTCTACTGACTATCATTTGGAAGAGCATCAGAGGGACCTTGATGCACTGCAACATTGAAGAATCAGGTAAACAGGAATTTCTTCCTGAAATGACAAAATGTGGCCTGATAGTAATGTTATTAAGCTTTACCTCTGGGTGTGTCTCTTTAGTAACATGTGAAGGAAGGTCTTCACTCTATCATAAAGTTGATTGAACTCCTGGAAAAGCTGTGAAGAATCTTCACAAGATATCATCCAATTTCCTTCAGAAAAAAGTTTATATTCCTAGGGAGGTAACGTAGTTCTAAAGTGGACTGTAATCATCATAAAATGTCTTTGACCTGAGCTGGAATGCCTGCAAACCACGATATAAGACCTAGTTGGACACAAACTTTCCAAATCAATAAAGATTTGCCCTGATTCTGTAAGACATAAACAGGAAATTTGGCATTGTAGGTAACTGTTTCTTTAAAACAACCTTCAACTGAATAAGTGTGGCCTCCAATAAACTCAATATTAACTTTGATGGCCAAAGCCGAATCATGTCCCTGGCATTGTGATTTGTATCCAGCCTGTCTCATACACTGGACTGCCTGTTTGAAATCAAATCTTATACTGACTGCAATAAACCAGGGAGAACGCCATCAAGAATTTGAACAAACTCACTCCTCAATGTGGCATCATAACATGAATTGACCTTTCTGAGACAGCTGCCTGCTGGTACTTATGTTAGACTAGGTGCATCCAATAGTAAGGTTGTCAAGACTACAATAAACGTTGAAGGATTTCAAGACTGACTGAAAGTCTGTTTAGATTTCATCAACACCTTGTCTGAAAGAGATCACTTCTTAGTGAAGTCTACTGTGTTTTAGACCATAGAACAGTACAGTACAGGCTCTTCGGCCTTCGATGTTGTGCTGACCTTTTATCCTGCTTGAAGATCAAACTAAATACCCTTCATTTTACTATCATCCATGTGCATAGCTAAGAGTCACTTAAATGTCCCGAATGTACCTGACTCTGCTATCACTGTTGGCAGTGCATTCCACGCACCCACCACTCTCTGTGTAATGAACCTCTGACATTTCCCCTAAACCTTCCTCCAATAACATTAAAATTATGCCCTCTCATGAAAGCCATATCTGCCCTGGGAAAAAGTTTCTGGCTAACCATTCTATGCCTCTCAACATTTTGTACAGCTCTATCAAGCCACCTCTCATCCTTCTTCACTCCAATGAGAAAAGCCCCTGCTCCCTCAACGTAAGACATGTCCTCCAATCCAGGCAGCATCCTGCTAAATATCCTCTGCATCCTCTCTAAGGCTTCCATATCTTTCCTAGAATGAGGCGACCAGAACTGAACACAATATTCCAAGTGTGGTCTAACCAGGGTTTCAATGAACTGCAGCATAACCTCGCGGCTCTTAACCTCAGTCCTCCTGTTAATGAAAGCCAAAACACCATACACCTTCTAAACAACCCTATCAACTTGGGTGGCAACTTTGAGGGATCTATGGACGTGGACCCCAAGATTCTTCTTTTCCTCCACACTTTCAAGAATCTTGCCTTTAACTCTGTAATCTGTCTTCAAATTCAACCTTCCAAAATGAATCACTTCACATTTTTCCAGATTGAACTCCATCTTCCACTTCTCAGCCCAACTCTGCACCCTGTCAATGTCCCATTGCAACCTACAACAACCTGCCACAATTCCACCAACTTACGTGTTATCGGCAAACTTACTAACCCACCCTTCCACTTCCTCATCCAAGTCATTTATAAAAATTACAAAGAGCATAGATCCCAACCAGATCCCTGCGGAACACCACTGGTCACCGAGCTCTAGGCTGAATACTTTCCACCTGCTACCACCCTCTGTCTTCGATGGGTCAGACAATTCAGTATTCAGTATTCAGGCAGCCAAATTTCCCTGTATTCCATGCCTCCTTACTTTCTGAATGAGCCTACTATGGAGAACCTCATCAAATGCCTTGCTAAAATCTGTATGTACCACATCCACTGATCTACCTTCGTCAATGTGTTTTATCACATTCTCAAAGAATTCAGTAAGGCTTGTGAGGCATAACCTGTGCCTCACAAAGCCATGCTAACTATCTCTAATCAAACTATGCTTTTCCAAATAATCATAACTCCTGTCTATCAGAATCCTCTCCAATAATTTTCCCACCACTGTAATTCCGAGAGTATCCTCTGGTACTATTCCACAGTGAGGATGCAAAGATCACTGCCAAAGTTGCAACAATCTGTTACCTCCGCTTCCCGTAGTGACCTTGAGTTTATCCAGTTTGGCCCAGGAGACTTATCTGTCCTCATGTTTTTCAAAATTTCTAGCACATCCTCCTTCTTCACATCGATACGGAGGTGCCTATGTTACACTGGGGTGGACAAAGTTAAAAATCACACAACATCAAGTTATAGTCCAACAGGTGTATTTTGATAACATCAGCTTGTTCGAGCATATAGCCTGTTTCACACTCCTCACAAATGACAAGGTCCCTTTCACTAATGAATACAGAAGCAAAGTATTCATCAATGATTTCCCCTACCTCCTTCGACTCCAGGCACAAGTTCCCTCCACTACCCCTGATTAGGTCTATCCTCACTCTGGGCATCCTCTTGTTCCTCACGTAAGTGTAGAACATCTTGGGGTTTTCATTAATCCTACCCACCAAGACTTTTTCATGTCCCTAAGTCCATTCTTCAGTTCCTTCCGGGCTACTTTGTAACCCTCTAGAGCCCTGACTGAACCCCGCTTTTCAACCTTAAGTAAGCTTCCTTCTTCCTCTTGACCAGATGTTCCACATCTCTTATCATCCAAGGTTCCTTCACCCTACCATCCCTCCTTTGCCTCAGTGGGACAAACCTATCCATCACTCACAGCAAGTGCTCCCCAAACAACCTCCATATTTCTGTTGTGCATTTCCCTGAAAAATATCGGTTCCCAATTTATGCCTCACAGCTCCTGCCTAATAGCATTGTATTTCCCTGTCTCCCAATTAAATACTTTACCATACTGTCTGCTCCTATCCCTCTCGATGATTATAATAAAGGTCAGGGAGTTGTGATCACTATCACCAAAATGCTCACCCTCCGACAGAGCTGACACCTGACTTGGTTCGTTGACAAACTCTAAATCCATTATAGCCTCCCCTCTAGTTGGCCTGTCTACATATTGAGTCAGGAATCCTTCCTGGATACACCTGAGAAAATGTGCTCCATCCAAACTATTTGCACTTAGGAGGTTCCAATCAATATTCGGGAAGTTGAAGTCACCCATGGCCCTGTTACTTCTGCACCTTTCCAAAATCTGCCTCCCAATCTGCTCCTCTGTGTCTCTGTTGCTATTGGGGATCAATAGAAAACTCCCAATAAAGTGACTGCTCCTTTCTTGTTTCTGACTTCCACCCCTACTGACTCAGTCGACAAACCCTTCTCAATGACCTCCCTTTCTGTAGCTGTGATACTATCCCTGATTAGCAATACCACTCTCTCACCTGTTTTACCTCCCTCTCTATTCCTTTCGAAACATCTAAATCCCAGAACATCCAACAACCCTTCCTGCCGTGTGATATCCAAATGTCTGTAGTGGCAAGAACATCGTAGCTCCAAGTACTGATCCATGCTCTAAGTTAATCACCCTTATTCCTGGTACATCGTGTGTTAAACTTGGCACACTTCAACCTCTCACATTGACTGCAACTTTGTCCTATCAACAGTCCTTCCTCACAGACCCTCTGTATGCTGTATCTCCTGTTCACCAGCTACCCCATCCTCTGATCTGTAGCTCCAGTTCTCAACCCCCTGCCAAACTAGTTTAACCTCACTCAAAGAGCTGTAGCAAACATCCCACCCAGGAAATTGGTACCCCTCCAGTTCAGGTGCAACCCGAAAGTACTGACTTTGAACTGTTGTTTCCAATGGACACCTGAGGCTGTTCTATACCTGTGGGACTGTGTCTTGCACAACAGACATCCAGGTGCTGCATCAGACCACCCACAACCCTTTGGAAAGAACAGGTCGTGTTAAATGCTTGACTGGCAAGAACAAGCAGCAACTTTAGAGTTTGCCTCATTTTAAGTCACTCAATCACTATTCTCTTTGGGAAGTCAGAATTTTCAGGACTTTTTGCCTTGCTTATCCACTATTTTGCATATTGGTTCTTCTGATTTTTTTGAGAAAAAACATCATCCACCCAGAATTGTTGCTACCAAGTTTTAACATGGGTCTTTGGATATTTATACAAGCTCAGGCCAATTAAAAAAAATATATATTTGTCTGTATATGATTGTTAGGCTAAAGAACAGCATGCTCTGACCTGTACGAGTTCCAACTTCCTAGCCTGACAACTGGTATCAAAGTTACAAAGGTTATCTCAGAGACCAAGCAACATAATTATTAAACTCTATTTCTACAATACTATGGTGCTGTGGAGGCAGATGCTCGTGAAAATAGGGGCAAATGTATGGATGTCAAATGTTACACTGTAATCTTATGATATTTTGCACTTTTAAAAATATAGCTATCATTAGCATCATAAGTGGATGTGTGGAGGAGGAATAGGATATACACCTTACATAGATCATTAGCAACATTTATTTACAACTATTTAATTGCTCTTTTGCCTGTCCTACACAGCACCATTAATTAGATCATAACCGTGAAGAAAATGATGAACATTGCAACCACAGCGTCTGTTCTCCATAAAGTCAATTAAATTTTCAATATCTGATTTCCCCGAAATAATATTTTCTAGTTGGTTATCTCCCTGAACATCCCATTAGCCATAGCAACAGTTACCGTGGTAACATCACTATCATCCAATCAATGTGTAGAAGCTGCGAAAGCAGCCAATAGCATCAACGGTTACTGCCCGGGGTGATCTTTCCATGACGTCGCGTGTCAACCCGCGAGCCAATTGGATGAAGGGGCGCGGCACATGACCTTTGCGGCTGACAGCCTCGGTCACCATAGGAACTACCTCCTTTTCTCGATGGCAATGGCGAGGACTCGAGGTGGGAGGACGGGCCGACTCACGATGTAGTCGGGCCGGTGAGCGGATGACAGGTGGGCATTCCTTGTTGGGAGAAGGAGACGAGGGTCTGGGACGGGAGGAAAGCGGAGGTTGTCGCGAGGTATCTTTTGAATTTGATTGTGTTTTCTCCTTCTCGGTCCGTCCTCATGTGAAATGGTAGGCCCGGGGCTCCGGGTACCTCCGGAGCGACCAATGGGCGCAGAGGATACTGGAAGCATCGGGTCCAATTAGAAAGTGGGGAAGGAAGGAGGTGGGTGGAGGGTTGTGCGTCGGTGAAGCGAACGGAGAAAGAGAGCGAGAGCGCGCCATGGCGCGGTATTGTCTGTTCGGGGTGTAGGCGGACAAACAGCCGGGAGTGGGGGGAGGGGAGGGAGAGGCGAGAGAGAGTCGCAGGCCGGAGGCTTTGAGGAGTGACGCGGCGGGAGAGGGAGAAAGGAGGGAGAGCCATCGCCGCCGATGAGAGGAGCAAAGCCGCACCTTCCACGGGAGCCGCGGGAGAGATGACAGCAGAGCCGCGCAGGTACTCCTCCGGGCGGGAAAGGAGGGAAAACCCAGCGGTGTCGGTGTCGGCCCCGGCGCTGAGGCGGGCGATGTGCCTCCATTCGCCCCCCCCCCCCCCCCGTTTCCTCCCACCGTTGATGACCGCCCCGGCGGCTCAACCTCACACCCCTCCCCCACCCCTGTCAGATCCCCGAGGCGCTCGCACTTGTTCTCTCTCTCTCTCCCCCCCTTTCTCCTCTCTCTTTCCCCCCCCCCCGTTTCCCTCCGATCACATTCAGTGAGGCTCCAGAAGAAGGCCCTTTCCTTAAAAAAAATGGCGGCCTTGTTGCCTCCGGTGCACGTAGGAAACCCCCCGCCTCATCCGTTAGCGCGCTCTCTGCTGAGCTGCATCGAGGGGGTTCACGTTTAGGAAGCCGATTATTTTCCCCAAAGGAAATCCCCAATTGCGCGTTAGGCTCCCTTTCAAGGCCGCGCGCTGATCATTGAAGTTTCGTCTCATAAACACACATCCATATACATTCGTATGTAGCGGGTCTGGTGTTCGTCAGACGCTGTTGCTTCCTCACTCGATGAGGAGTGGAGAGAGATAGTGATGCAAAGGCCAAACGTCACTTTCACTGGACAGCTTTTTCTCGGATTCTCCATTTTGAATCTAGCACTGGCTTCTGCCAAGTGGATTGTTGGACCCGTGCAACGTTGCCGTTAAGTTAGCGAACGAAACTTAATTGCAGTCAACTGTAAGAACAAAAAAAAAGTAACCTTCACCTTGGGTAGAATACTTTCAAATTATTCGTAACATTTCAACTGAATGCATTTTCAGGCGCAGTGTTAAAGGTCTTGAAGGCCTTCACCCTACGGATTAGAAGCATATTTCGTTTCATTTCAGTTGGAGTCCATGAAAGTTCACTTATTAACATATCCTGCTTCTGAGTTGTGGAGTTTGTTTATTGATAGCAGAGTACCAGACTCTGAGGAATTGTTAACGAGCTGTTTCTGAAGGGTCAACTAAATGCGGTGCTTTTATCTTTCTTTTAGTCCTTTAGGAATGTTGTTACTGATGTGTATTCCTTGTATGTTTTTGCATATTTGAATATTATTCGTTTGTGTAACCTTGTTCATCACCAAATATAGCTATCTAAGAGATTGAAAATAATTATACTTTAGGTGAAGTGAGGGGTGTACTTGTATTGAAGGTTACGTTGGCATAGTGCTGCTTATGAGAATGATGTTGATGACACATTGTCGGATTGAGAGAACTGAAAAATGGAAGCTTTAGACTATTCCTTAGTTGCAAAAGATTTGCCTTGTGATTTACTAGAATGCAAAAGCTAAAAGAACTGAGTGACTTTGGGAGAAAAGTTTTTACACAAGCAACAAGAGGGTGTTTAATGAAGTAAAATTGGTAGGCAAACAAATTGAGCCAGATGAAGGGCTTTTGACTGAAACGTCGATATTCCTGCTCCTCGGATGCGTCATGTCCTGCTGTGCTTTTCCAGCACTGCTCTGATCTAAACAGATTGAGCCCCTTCCAAAACTCTGAACGTTGTCTAATAACAGCCTCTGGTCTGAGTCTATGTTCTTGTAATACATGATGAAATGCAATACATGAAGTAATTATGAATAGTTGGAATAAGCTGGAAATGGGTAAAATGTCTATCCCTTTAATCCCTAGATGACAATATAGTCTTTTAAAGGGAACTAGTTGGAGAAATTTTTTAAAGTACTGTTTGCTGATAATCAGAGCTCTGTGGATCACTATGTCTGATCTCCTCATACACTCTGAAAGATGAACTGTTAACTCATTAGAAGGATCTGTGTCCATTTGGCCTGCCACCTGGCTGACTGAAATATGATCCTTGGAGAAAGTGTGGATTGCAGATGCTGGAGATCAGAGTTGAGGGTGTGGTGCTGGAAAAGCACAGTAGGTCAGGCAGCATCTGAGGAGCAGGCGAATCAACATTTCGGGCATAAGTCCTTCATTCCTGATGAAGGAATATGATCCTGTCGACAAGAAACTGAAAGAACTGTGAGAAAGCAATCTATATTACTCTTAGTTTGGATTCCTATTCAGCTGCATTTATGCTTGTATTTCCATTCGTAATTTCTGCGCAGAACTGTTGTCTTGTCCTGTGGGTAGGGTAGAGGGGTATGAAAGAATTAGTACTCTTGGCCTGCATGATAGTTTGGTTGATAACCAGTTTGGCCAAGCGTTTAAAGCATAGGCTCCTGGTTTTAATGAATTGTATATTTTTAAGTTTATTGAAGCAACCTGATGAAAGTTGCTTATTCGAGGTAGCAATGATAAATTGAGTATTTTGGATATAAAATTGGACATTTATACTTTAGGTATAACTCACTAAGTAGTGAGGTTTAATCTCCATTGCTCATCTCTCTCCAGAGTTGTAGAGTTATAAGGTTGCCCCAACTCACTGAAATAGCATGCTGCATGTGAAAGCTCACTATAACCAGTCAGCACAAATGTAAAGATTTAATGAAACTACCAAATTAGCCAAATTGCCTCTGACTAACTGTTACCTGGAATAAAAGCAAATCATACTTTGTAATGGTAAAAACAGCTCGTTATTTTTTGTTATTGTCAAAAAACAGGCTTTGAAATTTATGTACCTTTAAACTTTACCTGTTTTTAAAATCCCTCTCAAAATCTCTTGCGTTCATATGCATACACAGATAAGCAAACACATTATGAATGGAAGGGGGAAAAAAGTCATAAATAGAACTAAGTTCTGATTCACCAGTCCAAATTGCAAACGTAGATGGGTTGGTTTTATGATTCTTTAATGCCTGTCGTTATCTGCACAATGATGAGTGGGCTTGCAGTTTGCTTAATAGTTCTGAGATATTTCCAGTTGTCTTTCTGTTTAAAATGACTTTTTTTTTCAGTGTTTATCTACTCTTTCTACAGAAAACTGTACACAAACTTTATAGCCGAAAGGGAAGATAGAAAGATTGATATAGCTAGCTTCTGGAGGTCTCTTTGCTTCTCTCAGTTTCATTCCCCATGGCATTTTAATGAATCCTGACCAGTCAGAGACTTGTTACTATTCAGAACTCTCCTGAACCTATCACAAATGTGCCATTTGTCTCTATGTAATGTTCCTGTTGTTTCATTTGCATCAGTTAGCTTTGTTTCTTTCTCTAAATTACAAATGACTCTCTGTACGTTGATAATAAAAAATGAGGAAAGTGCTGTGGCTTTGAACAGTTGCATGTTATGAGATATGATTTTAATGTATATAATTGTAGAGTTTGGATTTGAACTGTCATGAGTTTTGTTATCTGAAGGGGTTAAACGATTAACTTGCCATTTTTATAGCTATGAATTATTTCAGAAAGTGAGTGTAGTTCGTGGAGGTTAATGGGAATTTGTCTACATTAGTATTTAACAGCAAGCATTAGGTTTTCAGTTTAGGTCAGATTGATTTTTCTTTGCTTTTTATTTCCGAGAAACCCCTGTAGCTTGGAAAAGCTTTGTCTTTGCAGAAGGCTTGACTGGAGCTGGATGTATAAGAAAGTTACTCCTACAGAAGGGCGATTGTTTAAAGTTAAGAAATGGATAGCTCAGTGTAAGTATTTTAACATTCCAGATCAGCATTTGGAAAAACCTGAAGGGTTATTTGGAGCCCAGAAAGTCTACACTGTTGTATAAGGGCTCGAGAAAAGGTGATTGGAAGTTGCAGTCATTTGTCAGATACCGTGGAAGGGAATTCTGTCTGGCGTTTAAGTAAGCAAAGTGCTGCTTGAATTAATAGAATTGTAGTTTACCATGTGTTTCAAAATTTGAGCTTCTATACTAAACTTGGATTTGGTTGAACAAAATTATAACATTGTGTGCTTGTGTGTCAATGAGATACCACCTCATTCAAACAGAAAAGAAACAACTATGATATTTCAAGCCAGATTCCTGATTGGGATTTCAGTTGTTCAGTAATAACATCAGCTGAGATTGTTGCATTTAGTATTTGTTCACGGTTGCAGATCTGGAAAACTTCCCATGGATAATTGAAAATTGTGATAGGATGAACTTTAAGTTAATTACCATCACTTTGGAAAGGTGCAAGGAAAGCTGTTGGACCTGAAGGCTGATAAGTCCCCAGATCAGGTTTGCATGCATTTTAGGATCATTAGTAGTGGTACAGATTGTAGATGTATTGATAATTTTTCAAAATTCCATAGACTCTGCAACATTGTAGAATTCATTATTAAGGAGGTTATAGCAGGATGCTTAGAAAATATGGTCAGGTAGAACCAGAACTTAAGGGAAATAGTTTTTAACTGATCGATTTAAGCTTTTTTTCATGCTTTCAGGATTGACTGGGGTATTTTCCCCGGAGTGTCAGCGGCTGATGGAGTGACTTTATAGAGGTTCATAAGATCATGGTCTTTTCCCCAAGATAGGGGAGTCACATCTACAGGGTATATGCTTAAGGTGAGAGGGGAAAGATTAAAAGGGACCTGAGGTGAAACTTGCTCATGCAGAGGCTGGGATTAGCTATCAGAGGAAATGATGGAGGCAGGTACAATTAAACATTTGAAAAGCGTCTGGATGGCTATGTGAATAAGGTTGCGAAGGATATGGGCCACATGTTGGTAAATGGGACTAGATTAATTTAGGATATCTGGATGGTGTGGACAAGTTGGACAGAAGGGTCTGTTTCTGTCTTATACAACTGTAACTCTACATCACTGCATCAAAAGTTAATGCACAAGATAAGAGCCCACGGTTCAGCAGTTAACGTATTAATGTGAATCAAGAATTGATATACTAACTAGAAGGTAGTTGTAAATGGGACTTTTTTAGATGGCGAGTTGTAATTATTGGAGTATCACAGAGATCAGTGCCGAGTCTTCACTCTTGTTAAATCCATATTGACGATTTGGAGATGAGGGGGTGGAATGTATTGTAGCTAGATTTAAGCTGAAACCAAGGTAGGCAAAGTAAATTATCGGTAGAAGGTAAAGAGTCTTCAGAGTGTTGTGGACAGTGTTACGATCCTAGCTATTGTTTATAGCTGGCAAATCAGATTCTGGACTGAAATCTGGCTTGATAGATCATACTCGGTGGGTTTTTTCCTAACTTAATGAGGTGGTCTTTTACTGAAATACAAATACTGGATGCTGCAGGTCCACTTTTAACAAAACAGAAGTCTCCAGTGTAGACGAGATGATTAGAGTAGAATAGACCAAGTTTTTTGCATTTATCAGAACTTAAGACCATAAGACATAGGAGTGGAAGTAAGGCCATTCGGCCCATCAAGTCCACACCGCCATTCAATCATGGCTGATGGGCATTTCAACTCGCTTTCTTAATCGTGGACTCAACCTGCATGTTTACCTTTAGAGAATCCTCGATTAGCACTCGCAGATCCCTTTGTATTTTGGCTTTATGAATTTTCTCACTGTTTAGAAAGTAGTCTATGCTTGTATTTTTTCCAAAGTGCAAGACATCGCATTTGCTCATGTTGAATTCCATCAGCCATTTCCTGGACCACTCTCCCAAACTGTCCAGATCCTTCTGCAGCCTCCCCACTTCCTCAGTACTACCTGCCTGTCCACCTAACTTCGTATCATTGGCAAGCTTTGCTGGAATGACCCCAGTCCCTTCATCCAGATCATTAATATATAACGTGAACAGCTGCGGCCCCAACACTGAACCCTGTGGGACACCGCTTGTCACTGGCTGCCATTCCGAAAAAGAACCTTTTATCCCAACTCTCTGCCTTCTGTCAGACAGCCAATCCGCAATCCATACCAACAGCTCACCTCGAACACCATGGGCCCTCACCTTACTCAGCAACCTCCCGTGTGGCACCTTATCAAAGGCCTTTTGGAAGTCTAGATAGACCACATCCACTGGGTTTCCCTGGTCTAACCTACTTGTCTCCTCTTCAAAGAATTCCAACAGGTTTGTTAGGCATGACCTCCCCTTACTAAATCCATGTTGACTTGTTCTAATCCGACCCTGCTCTTCCAAGAATTTAGAAACCTCATCCTTAATGATGGATTCTAGAATTTTACCAACAACCAAGGTTCGGCTAATTGGCCTATAATTTTCCATCTTTTGTCTTGATCCTTTCTTGAACAAGGGGGTTGCAACAGCGATCTACCAATCATCCGGGATTTTCCCGGACTCCAGTGATTTTTGAAAGAGCTCAACCAATGCCTCTGGTATTTCTTCAGTCACCTCCCTCAGAACACTCGGATGTAGCCCATCGGGGCCGGGAGATTTATCAATTTTAAGACCTTTTAGCTTTTCTAGCACTTTCTGTTTTGTAATGGCAGCCATACACAACTCAGCCCCCGACTCCCTTTAATTGTTGGGATATTACTCATGTCTTCCACTGTGAAGACTGATGCAAAGTACTCATTAAGTTCTCCTGCTATTTCCTTATCCCATCACTAGGCTTCCAGCATCAGTTTGAAGTGGCCTAATGTCTACTTTTGTCTGTCGTTTGTTTCTTATGTATTGACAGAAACTTTTACTATCATTTCTAATATTACTGGCTAGCCTACCTTCATATTTGATCCTCTCCTTCCTTATTACTCTTTGTTATCCTCTGTTTGTTTTTGTAGCCTTCCCAATCTTCTGATTTCCCAGTGCTCTTGGCCACTTTTTAGGATCTCTCTTTTTCTTTGATAAATTTTCTGACAGCACTAGGTCCAAAATAGCCTGCTCCCTTGTAGGCTCCATCACAAGCTGTTCCAGAAAGCCATCCTGTAAGAATTCCATGAATTCCCTTTCTTTGGATCCACTGGCAACATTATTTACCCAGTCCCATATTGAAGTCTCCCATGATCACCGTAACCTTGCCTTTCTGACATGCCTTCTCCATTTCCTGGTACATGTTGTGTCCCTGGTCCTGACCATTGTTAGGAGGTCTGTACATAACTCCCATTATGGTTTTTTTGCCTTTGTGGTTCCTCAATTCCACCCACACAGACTCCACATCATCCGACGCTATGTCATTCAGTACCATAGATTTAATTTTGTTTTTAACTAACAAGACAACCCTGCCCCCTCTGCCCATCTCCCTGTCTTTTTGAATATCCTTGGATGTTTAACTGCCAGTCCTGACCCCCCTGCAACTATGTCTCTGTGATGCCTACTACATCATAATCATTCACGATGATCTGTGCCATTAGTTCATCTGCTTTGTTATGAATGCTACAAGCATTAAGGTAAAGTGCCTTGATGCTAACTTTCTTATCATTAGAGATATTGGAAGTCATAAGATGTCCTAAGTTATCTATCCTTTTTGCTGCATTCCCAGTCTGCCTCAAGTTTAAATCCGCCTGCACACATGCTATCCTGCTGCTTATCTTTCCATTTAACTCATACTCCCTGTTGCTTTCACTTCCCCCCCCCCCCCCCCCACTCCGAAGTTTAAAGTCCTATTGACCACCCTATTTATCCTCTTCGCTAGAACATTGGTACCTGATCAATTCAGGTGGAGACCGTCCCACCGGTACAGATTCCCCCAGTTCCAAAACTGATGCCAATGCCCCATGAAGTGGAATCCCTCTTTCCCACACCAATTCCTTAGCCATGTGTTTACGTACGTAATTTTCTTATCCCTAAGCCAATTGGCACGTCGCTTGGGCAGTAATCCGGAGGTTATGACCCTTGAGGACCTATACTTCAATTTCCTTCCTAGTGCTTGATAATCCCCAAACAGTTCCTCCACCCTAGTTTTGCCTTTGTTGTCAGTCCCAATGTGGACCACAACAACTGGATCCTCCCCCTCCCGCTCCAATATCCTTTCAAGCCGGTCAGAGATATCCCGCACCCTGGCACTGGGCAGGCAACACACCATGCGAGACTCCCAATCCGGCTTGCAAAGAATACTATCTGTCCCCCTAATTATAGAATCCCCTATAACAAGTTTTGTCTTTTTGCTCCCCCCTCTTGAATGGCCTTCTGCACCATGGTGCCGTGGTCAGTTGGCTTATCCTGTCCAGAGCCCTTTTCCTCATCCGTACAGGAAGCAAGAATCTCATACCTGTTGGACAAGGTGAAGTGCTGAGGCTCCTGCACTTCTGAACTCAGGTTCCCCCTACCTGCCTCACTTACAGTCACACTCTGATGTCCCTGATCACTAATTGAATGTGAATCACTTAATCTCCCAGGTGTGACTGCCTCCTGAAACAAAGCGTCCAGGTAACTCTCCCCCTCCCGGATGTGTCGCAATGTTTGAAGCTCTGATTCCAGTCATCAACTTTTAGAAGATTTATAAACACGGTAAACACGTTCCCCTCTTTCCTGATAGTTTCCCTTTACAGTACTCAAACTCCAGAGTTTGCATCTCTATCTGTCGTTCTATTCTCTCCCCCCTCTCAGTCGAAGTAAAATGCTCAGACGTAGTATGACTTTACCACCTTCATCTTTATTGCAGGCCCTGCAAGGAGAGAACAATTGCCTATGTGCACAACATGAGTTTGTGGTCTTCTCTCTCAAACAGCAGTTTCTCAATGAATTATATAGTCATTTTGCAGGGAGGAACAGCCAGATAAGGCGACATACATATTGATTGGCTGACCGTTACAGTGAGTATCAATAGTAAAGATGAAGCCATCTGCTGTTACATAATGAATGTACTTAACCTTCATTGGCTTAACATAATGAATATTTTTCACCTCATTAAACTGACCTTACGTACTGAATGCTTCCAACATTGTTAAATGCTTCTACATAATGAATGCTTTTCCACTTTGTTAACCCAGTACCCTTGCCTCCAGTACCCTATTGTTAAGTGCAAGTGCTGATCTGATCTGAGTCATGCTCAGCTGAACCTCTTGTTTCACAAAACACAACTCTTGCCCTACACTCGTTCTTAAACCACGTTTGTTCATTTAACTTAACTGTTTCTTTCAGTTTTCAGTCTTGACAATGTGCTAGCCTCTTTAATGATTAGAGTCAGAGTGTGGTGCTGGAAAAACACAGCCGTTCAGGTAGCATCCAAGGTGCTGGAGAAATCGCCGTTTACGAGCATAAATCTATGCTCTTTGGCTCTAATCTCCAGCATCTGTAGTCCTCACTTTCTCTTTATTGATTAGGCATAGTTTCAGCGGAGGTCTTGGAAACTTTTGAGGGTTAATCTCCCTTTTTTTAAAAAAAAATCTGTTAAGCCTTTTGCATTTAAGATTTACTGTTTTGGTTAATTTTGAAATCTGAAGTTTGTTTCAGGGTTAAACAAGTAAGCGCTGTACTGAGGATAGCTTGTTATGTAGTCAGAGGACTTAACAGGGTAATTATGAATACAGTCTGCATTGAGTACAACTAGCACATAGTGGAAGGCTTGAGTTTGGTTTCATGGCTGAAGGTGGTGTACTATTTGCTTTTCCTTTCCTAATACAGAGGGACCTCAATTATCCAAATGAGATGGCGGGCCCTATTTCGTTCAGATAATTGATTATTTGGTTAATCGATTCAATGCCTTTTTTCTGGGGATTGGAGTTTTCTATTAAGTCTGCTCCCCGTTCAGAAGACTAGCAGCAACAACAAGACTGCTGCTACTGCCTTTTGGTGGGGGGGGAGGAAAGTTTCCAAATTGTGTGCATGCACATGCACACCAACACCAACTTTTTACTGCAACTTTTGACAGATTCTACCTTTGCCCTGTACAGGAGAGTGTTAGAGAGATTCTGGGGAAGGGAGTTTACGGTACACGCGTGTGTAGAACTCCAGGGAAAGTGGCGGGGGGGGAGAGGAGGAGGTGGTCATTGATTTAAAGATGGTGCCTGCGCTCCCATCAGTTCAGGACTGTTCTCGGCAGCACTTGTAATCACTGTAAACAAAAGACGCGATCAATGTTGGACTGTATTGAAGAGGTTTCTTTATTTTTGAAACCTTTCTTATTGTGTCCAATAAGACTAGGCTTAATTCTAGATTTAGTCTTACAAAGTGATGTTGGCTAAGTGGATAAAGTAATAGTGGGTGACTGTGTTTTAGGAGATTATGATGTTAAATCTAATTGCAATATGACGATTAGGTAAAAGTGGACTGGTTGGATCTAATTGAAGGGGAGTGGTTAACAATCACAACGGTGTTTGAAAGAGATTCTACAGGTATAGTGTACACATGTCCCTACAAACTAAGGGTGGTTATTCAGAACCCTAAAGGTTAAAAAAGCAGCAAAGTAAACCTTATGGCAGTCTCAAAAAGTAATGCATTATTAAGTCTGGAGGGGTATAGAAAGAGAGATTAGGGAAGAAAAATTGAGGAACATCCATATGTTTTACCAGTACATTAAGTGTAAGGGATGACTGAGGAATGCAGGGTAACTTGCGTGTTGATGTGTAAAATGGGGACTTGGTTCTTCGAATGCTTTCCCTTTGCTTACAAAGAAAGGGGATGATGCATGCATTCTAGTTATTACGAAATATTAGATAATAAAAACAAAAGTACTGAAGGAGTTGACTACCTCTAAGGTGCATAAATCACCAGGGCCAGATGTATTGTATCCTAAGCTATTAAAGGAAGCCAGGAGGGAAATAGCATGTTTTTTAATTCTTTCTTGATGTAGGTGAGGTATGGCAGGACTTGGAGGCCTGTGAACCGAGGCCAAATAATTAGAATCATGTAGTACAGAAGAAGCCCATTGAATCTGCAGTGACAAAAAAAAACTAAATCTACAGTAATCCTACGTTCCAGCACATGTCCCATAGCCATGAATAGAATGACATTTCAAGTGCTCACTCAAGTTGTTTCTTTCTCAACAAATCTCCCAAGCAGTGCATTCCAGATGCTTACCATCCTCTGGGTGAAAAGATATTTAGCAACACCCACCCACCCACCCACACCTTCTGCTCTTCAGGTTAAAGTTATGCTGTTTTATTATTGACCCTTCAGCTCAGGGAACAGCTGCTTTATATTCACCCTGAGCTTCCTGCTCATTACCTTTATAGACCTAGCTTCATTTAACAGCCTAGGATCAATTCATCTGGTTACCTGTAAGCTAGGAGGCCTGGGTTCAAGTACCATCTGCTCCACAAGTGTGTAATAGCACTCTGAAAAGGTTGATTAAAAATACCTGATATATAATTGACATGGTGATTTGTCCACCTTTTTAGAGGTGGTCAGTCAGTCACTCTAGTATTTCCGTATTCAGTGTGTTTTTATGTAATATTTGTTACTTTTTAATTAGGTGGTCAGTATTACTGGAGTATAGACTAGGTCACATGACCAATCTGTCAGTAAAATGAAAGACAGATACAGAGGAATGTGGCAACAGGCAATAAAGGATAATGGTTGCTGGATGTTTTTGAGAATGTATAGTGGTTTCCAGTGGTGTTCAACAGGGCTCAGTTATAGGGTCTTTTGCCATTTGTGGTACATGTATATAATTTAGACTTAAATATGGGAAGCATGAAATTCGCAGGCTAAGTGCTTGTTTGTGAAGTGAATGACTCTAGGGTGAAATCATTGGTTGAGTGGATGGGCAGTGGCAAATATACCTCTTAAGATTGAGCATAAAGCTTATATGTGAGGTCACAAAGCAATAGAATATACACTAATCAGAGTATTGAGAGAAGTAGCTGAAACGTGTGTCCACCTGAGAATGTTTATCGGGTATGAGCTTTGACTGAGGGGAGATCGAGGCAACAATGTTGGCGTAGTCGGCAGGATCCAAATGAATAGTTACGATTGGATGGTGTGAGCGATCGCCTGGAACATTAGGTATTTTGAGATGGCGGGGCCCACAAGGTAAGATTTTAAACCTTGGTCTCTCTCAATATTCTGGTGTGCCGGAGACAGTCTCCTCGCTCAATCACTCTCTATTCTGCGGATTCCTCAAGTGGTCATTAGTTCAGTCGTGAGATACAGTTTCGCAGGTGTGCTGGCAGGCAGAAGTTCCAGACCTCTGCGCTGCACTGGGGAGGGGCGTGTGCGGAGGAGAGAGAAAGAGTGTGTGATTGGAGGTTAGAGTGCTCTGCGCAGTACTGGGGTTTGAGTCTCCTGGGTGGGTTTCAGTGAGGTTTGAGCCCCACGAGGAGTAAAGTGAGAAAGGGTTTAAAGTCCCCTAATGGTGAAATTTGAGACTCTGCGAGTCTTTGTTCTGGGGGAAGTGTGTGTCTTGGATTGTGGTGCCATGTGGTCCGTTGCGAGGGCTTTCTCTCTTTATAAGGGTAATTTCAATGAGAGGATGGAAAATAAAATGAGAAACACTGAAATTAAGGTTGTACTAATAATTGGGTTGGAAAAGGAACATTTCAACGTAAATTGTGCCATGCTGAGAGTTTTTGATGTTTAAAAATTTTAGTTTATTAAAATACCGGTTCAGAAAACTCTTTAGTAATTGTTCTGCCTTATTTGAATTAGGATCTTAATTCTGTGAGATTTGTGGGCTATGTAATGGGCAGATTTTGTTTTTACATTGAAATTGCACAACATTATGTCCTTTTTAAAATTATCAAACTTGTAACCTTAAAACAAATTGAGTCCCTTGAGCCCCTGATTTGTTTGAAATTCTACAATGCCTGTTTAAAAAAAGCAGTTGGGTCTGTGGTCATGTTTTAACCAGATGAGAGTATGTATAATAATATCTTTTTGCTTTTAATGCAGAATGTTCACAAAAAGAAGAGTGCATATTGAGTTTGATGTTTTAAAATTTTAGAGAATGTTAAAGCTTGAGGTTGAGCTGTTTCAGTTCTGTTAATTATTGTTAAGGCTTCATTGGCCCCCTTCGTATTGCAAATTCAAAGAATGTTTATCTCTACCAAGGTTCCACTGTCATTCTGATTGTTCTATTTGGAGAACATATTTTAAAATATTCAGTATTTGTTTCCCATGAATATTTGAGATTTAAATCTGAACTGAAATTGCCTCTTCAATTGCTAAAGCACATTTTGATGTTTTCTTGCTGTTCCAGACTTCTGAAATACTTTCGATGACAGCTTTCACATTAGCCAAGTATTAGTTTGTTAAAGGAAAATAATTTTTGAGTAACCTGAATGGGGTCCCCCGGTTTATAATCGACTGAATTGTTTAGGCAGTACAATTTAGAAGTTTATGGATTGTATAAAATTTGATAACTTCATGAATAGTGAACAGAGAATTCAAAGAATATCAAAGAAATCAGATTTCTCCATGGAGTGATGCAAAAGCAGACACAATTTAGTGTAGTTAACTGTAACTGTCTTCATACTGATAACCACCTTGGCAAGGAAGGAATGAGAGAGGAAATGCAATAATATTTTCAGTAGCTAACATGGTCTCGAGAGTTTCAAAAGCACGCCTTTGGAACACCGCCCACCCCTCCACAACCTGACCCAATGGATTCAGTCAGCTCCCTGGTCATGAGCACAAAAAGTGAAGACGCTAACAACAGTGAAGAGGAAGTCGGTACACTTTGTCATTGGCCTCCCTACGAACATTAAACCACATCAACTGTACCTTGTAATTTAAGGAATATGAAGGTTCACTGATCAAGCTAACATAACAAAGCCAACTGGCTATTGTGAAATTTAACAGAAGGAGCAAAGAATGCTGTGTTCACCTAGCCTGCTGCTACAACTGCTGCACGATCAGATGCACTGGTATCCTCCATCTGAAGCATCTCGGAAGGATGGAAGTCTCGTCAGCTTTAAGTATTTAACTGCCCATATCGCAGAAATCAGATTTCTCCATGGAGTGATGCACAAGGAAAGCTGAATTTTTTTTCAAGTTAGACTTTACTTTAGGGGATTTTTGAGAACTGGCTCGTTTCTACTTAACTTGGAGGGAATGGAGTGGTCACTAAGGACTGTGGATTTAAGAACTTTCTGGTGAATTTTTCCACGTGGGAGGATTCTTCCAACTTTAATTACGGTAACAGACTAGAAATTTTTGTTATAATCATTGTATGCTGTGTATCATAACTTAAATACTGGCTGTCAGAATCTTGGGAAATCTGGTAATGCCATTGGTTATCATGAAATGATAAAAAGAGGGAATGGGAATGTGTGCAGGGAAGGAGTCAAGTTTTGAGCTTTGAAACGCGATTCAGCTGAGCATGACTCAGATCAGGTAAGAACTTGCAGTTAACAATGGGGTGCTGGAGGCAAGGGTAATGTGTTAACAAGGTGGAAAAAATTCCATTATGTAGAGCAATTGAACAATTTTGGAAGCATTCAGTATCTAAGGTAAGTTTAAGAAGGTGAAAAGTATTCATTGTGAAGTCAGTTAAGGTTAAGAATATTCTTTGTGTAACAACAGATGGCTTAATCTTTACCATTGACACTTGCTGATTGTAATGGTCATCTAATCAATATGTTGCCTTATCTGGATGCTCCTCCCTGAAAATGACTATTAATTCATTAAGAAACTGCTCTTCCAGAGAAGACTGAGAACTCGTGTCTCTGCACATGGGCGATTGTTCTCTCTCCCTGCAGGGCATGGAATAAAGGTACAGGTAAAACTACACTGTCTCTGAGCGTTTTGCTTTGATTGAGGTAGGGAGGTGGGGGGGAGAACGGAATGACACACCAGTCCCTAAAGGTGGCAGGACAGATAAGATAGTAAAGAAGGCATAAGGAATGTTTTCTTTCATTGGATGAGGTATTGCATACAAAAGGATGTAATGCTGGAAATATGTAAGACACTGGTTAGGCCATAATCTTCTAGGAGAAAGTGAGGACTGCAGATGCTGGAGATCAGAGCTGAAAATGTATTGCTGGAAAAGCGCAGCAGATCAGGCAGCATCCAAGGAGCAGGAGAAACAATGTTTCGGGAATGAGGAGAGTGTGCCAAGCAGGCTAAGATAAAAGGTAGGGAGGAGGGACTTGGGGGGGGGGGGGGGGGGGGGCGCATTGGAAATGCGATAGGTGGAAGCAGGTTAAGGTGAGGGTGATAGGCCGGAGTGGGGGTGGGGGCGGAGAAGTCAGGAAGAAGATTGCAGGTTAGGAAGGTGATGCTGAGTTCGAGGGTTGGGACTGAGACAAGATGGGGGGAGGGGAAATGAGGAAACTGGAGAAATCTGAGTTCATCCCTTGTGGTTGGAGGGTTCCTAGGCGGAAGATGAAGCGCTCTTCCTCCAGCTGTCGTATTGCTATGGTCTGGTGATGGAGGAGTCCAAGGACCTGCATGTCCTTGGTGGAGTGGGAGGGGGAGTTGAAGTATTGAGCCACGGGGTGGGTGGGTTGGTTGGTCCGGGTGTCCCAGAGGTGTTCTCTGAAATGTTCTGCAAGTAGGCAGCCTGTCTCCCCAATATAGAGGAGGCCACATCGGGTGCAGCGGATGCAGTAAATGATGTGTGTGGAGGTGCAGGTGAATTTGTGGCAGATATGGAAGGATCCCTTGGGGCCTTGGAGGGAAGTAAGGGGGGAGGTGTGGGCACACGCAAGTTTTGTATTTCTTGTGGTAACAGGGGATGATGCCGGGAGTGGAGGTTGGGTTGGGTGGTGTGGTCAGTTATCCGGGACCACAAATTTAAGGTGATTTGTGGAATGATTAATGGGGAGATGAGGAAAAATCTTTCTAGCCAGATGTAGTGATTGTCTGGAATTCACTACCTAATATTAGTTGAGTTAGAAACTGCAGTTCATTCAGAAAGAACCTAGAAGTGTACATGAAGCTGTGTAAGTTGCAAAGCTATGGACCAGATATTGAATACAATTAGAAGGGGCAGCTAGTTTATTTATGGTGCAGATATGGTGACTGGACTCTTTCTGTGCACTTCCTATGGCTTCTGATTTATGTGGTTAGTAAGATACAAACAGATATGTGCATTAGTAAGGGAGGTAATATATTTGGGAATGCTGTAGTGTGGGAACCTCAACATTTGGAAATGTCTAAGATTGAGATTTTGCACCGCGTTGATGAAAGGTCTGTAGAATGAAAGAGCTGGTTGGTTAGACCTCTTGGATTGTGAGGTCTTTCAAGTTTTGGGTTGAGGGGGGAATATAAGGAGAGTATAAATTAATATATTGGTAGTCAGGGATAGTTGAGGGGAATGGACGCTTCTGTACAGCCACGTGAGTGCCAAGACATTGCTGAGGACTGAACAGAAACTTGGGTAGAAGCAGATCCAGCTGTCATGATTTAATGTCTCTATCAGTGACATAGGTACGACAAAGAAAGTGGTTCTGCTTAGTATAAAGAGCTAGGCATCATCATGAAGAGGAGATCCTCAGTCATAATCTCTGGATTATTATTGAACAATGTGCTCATTGACGTCACAAGATTAACACTTTTCAAAGACTGTAGGCAAAGTAGATTTGGGTACTTTTGAGTACTGGGGAATGTTGATCACCATGTTGTCTTGGAAGCCTACTCTTGAACCGTGCTGGGTCCAGTGTTCTGGATAACTGTGTACCTAAGGAAGTAGAGACTGGCTTTAACTAACAATGGGAAGTGACCAAGCTTTGGTATATATACTAAATCATACATGGTACAATCCAGGTTGGAGAACAGTATTATAGGAAATGATGGTCAGCAATAACAATGCAGGTAAATAGAGCCCATTTGGTCCTTCAAATATAGTCTAACATTCAATAAGGTTGTGACAGATCTGTCCCAGGCCTCAATTTCTTGCCTGCCTTTGTTAACCAAGTTCGTCCTCCAGTGACCTTTTTGACCAGAATAGATTTTGGCAGAGCATTACAAAATATCTGATAAAAGGTCTGCCTTTGATCATCTACTGACCTTCTCCTACTGTCTTGCCAACTCGTTTTAAACTTCCTTCATACCTCTGTAATTGCCATTATTTGAGAACACTGGCTTGCGACAAAGGTTGCTCTCCCTCATACTGAACTTGACATTCAGCTATGTTATGACACTATCCTGAGAGGATCCTTAACTGTGAGGTCTCATCTTCATCCTTTTGTAGGTTAGGTGCATTAGTCAGGGTTAAATGTAAAGTAACAGGGAAGGAGAATGGTTCAGGGTGGGTTACTCTTCAGAGGGTTGGTGTGGACATGTTGGGCTGAAGGGCCTGTTTCCACACTGGTAATTCCAAGATTCTATTCTGGGGAGATTACACAATGTACAGCTATAAGAAACCAATCCCTGATGCAGTCTGCAAATTTGTCTTCCTTGTTGCCCTTGCCCACTACAACTGCTGAGAGATTTGATTTCACCAGTAAGAATGCCAATTCAAATCTCTCAGCAGTTGTAGTGGCCCTTTGCATGCCTCCATTATTTCATGATTTATACTTTAATTTACAACGAAATAATGTAAGGGCAGAAAATTCAGATGTGAGGAAAACAGTTTCGCCCTGTGGTGGAAATCTGGAACTCACTTCCAGTAAGGATGATGAGCAGAAACCCCCTCATTTAAATATTTAGATGTACAGTTATAATGCCAAAGTATGCAAAGCCAGTAAATGGGATTAGCATAATTAGGTGGTTATTTTTGACAGGATACAATGGCTGAAAGGGGCTTTTTTTTCTCTGCTGTAGATCTCTACAAATGTGGTTCTGTTCGCCGAGCTGGGAGTTTTTGTTGCAAACGTTTCGTCCCCTTTCTAGGTGACATCCTCAGTGCTTGGGAGCCTCCTGTGAAGTGCTTCTGTGCTGATTCCTCCGGCATTTATACTGGTTTGAATCTGCCACTTGCGGTTGTCAGTTGCTGTCTGCTGCAATGGCCGGTATATAGGGTCTAGGTCGATGTGTCTGTTGATAGAATTTGTGGATGAGTGCCATGCCTCTAGGAATTCCCTGGCTGTTCTGTTTGGCCTGCCCTATAATTGTGGTGTTGTCCCAATCAAATTTGTGTTGTTTGTCATCTGAGTGTACGGCTACTAGGGATAGCTGGTCGTGTCGTTTCGTGGCTAGTTGGTGTTCATGGATGCGGGTTGTTAGCTGTCTTCCTGTTTGTCCTATGTAGTGTTTTGTGCAGTCCTTGCATGGGATTTTGTACGCTATGTTGGTTTTACTCATGCTGGGTATCGGGTCCTTTGTCCTGGTGAGTTGTTGTCTGAGAGTGGCTGTTGGTTTGTGTGCTGTTATGAGTCTTAGTGGTCGCAGCAGTCAGTTCAGAAATGCTCCTGATGTATCGGAGTGTGGCCAGTCCTTTGGGTTGTGGCATGTCCTCATTTCGTTGCCTTTCCCTAAGGCATCTGTTGATGAAATTGTGCGGGTGTCCGTTTTTGGTGAATACCTTGTATAGGTGTCCTTCTTCCTCTCTTTGTAGTTCAGGTGTGCACTACACCAACGTAGTGTACAAAATCCCATGCATACAAAATCCCTAGTAGCCATACATTCAGATGACAAACAACACGAATTCGATTGGGACAACGCCACCATTGTAGGGCAGGCCAAACAGAACAACCGGGGAATTCCTAGAGGCATGGCACTCATCCATAAATTCTATCAACAGACACATTGATCTAGACCCTATATACCGACCACTGCAGCGGACAGCAACTGACAACTGGAAGCGTCAGATTCAAACCAGTATAAATGCCGGAGGAATCAGCACAGAAGCACTGAAGATGTCACCTAGAAAGGGGACGAAACATTTGCAACAAAAACTCCCAGCTCGGTGAACAGAACCACAACAATGAGCACCCGAGCTACAAATCTTCTCTCAAACTTTGAATCTCTACAAATGTATATTTCTCTTTTTCACCCCTTACTTGAATGGCACTTTGGTCAGTTTGCCGATAACTCCTGTGTTTTGTGCCTTTTGTTCACATAAGAGGCATGGGTCTTGCACCTTTAGGGCAATGGCATTGGTTGAGATTCCTGCGAGTCTAAATTCTGGGTCCCATTATCTGCTTCACTCAGTTTCATCCTTCTGACCCTGATAATAATCAAATTTGATGCAATCAATCGGAGGAGTGTGACTCTGCTGTAGTGGTGTCCAGATAACTGTCCCCCCCTCTGAGATATTGTCATCTCGGCAGCTCTGAGCCCAATTAATTAACTGAGCCAAAGTTTCTTAAGCACCAGCATTTGAAGATGTCACCATGGAATCACACCAGTGTTTGGTTTCAGTATACTTCAGCTGCAACTGCCCAGCCATCTCTCTTTAATTAGGGTGTTAAATATTTTAATTGAGTATCCTAACAGTACTCTTCAACAATAAAGTCAGCTGATTTAAATCACTTGGCCAATCAAAAGAGACAGAAGACATACCCTTTGTCAATCATCTGATTCCCTGTGATGTCACACTCTAGCTCAGACAGATAGAAGCAGGTTGAATTGACTCTCTGTTGCTGTTCTGCTAAGATGGGCCTGTTGCATGGTCCTCTCCGTTTGCATTCAAGTTATTTATGTATAAGGTGCCAGTCCAGATATATTTAGGCCATCACTTATCACTTTCTGCCAGTCCAAAAAGCTGCTTCTAAATTTGTGTTGTTACCATCTTTCAAACCATGGTATTTCATGGTTCCAGACTCTGTAACCCCTGTCTGTTGCTATAATGTTTTTGTGGTAGCTTATTATTATGGAGCAGGCCAGACACCCTCAAAACATTTCAAGAAAGTGGCCCAGACCAAACATTTCTAGTTGTTTTAAGCAGGTATATAGTGGATATTTCAGGAGAGATACAGTTGGTCAAACTACTTAGTTTTAAACAATTTATTTACAAGATTACTGAATGAAACATAAACAAAAGAGAACAGAATACAAACTAACAACCTGTCTAAAAACCCAGTAGACTATTCCAGTTTAATGATGCTGTTCCAAATACTTGCAACAATCCCCATAAACCCCTTGGCACAAAAGGTAAAATCAAACACCGGGTCGTATTGGGGAGAGAGAGAGGTGACAGCACGGAACACCCTCTTCCATGTAGCTATTTCTTGGATCAGTAGCCTCAAAACTTATTGGTTTTAGTGAACAGCTAGACGATTTAAAACTAAACCAAACTAGAGAAAAGCTGAGCTGGGAGAACTGGCCACTCAAGTTTATTTTAAAAACATGAAAGCCTGTTGCCTGAGGCAGTATCTGCTAGCTATAATAAAGTTGGCTCTAAAACCCATCCAAGCCAGACTTTTCAGAATCGCTTTTTTTACTTTTCTCTGGGAAAAATAGCCCAGGACAGCATAACCTTGTTAAAGGAGGAACATTGTCAAAGTTATCAAATATTTTCTGAAATCAGTTTGCTGCATTCATTCCATTGCATCTAGTTACTCTCTGCTGCTTCAAATAATTCTGCAAGATTGTTTAATCATGATATTTCAGAAACTCCCAGTGACTGTTACATTGTTTTCAGATGTTTAGCTATCTGAACGTTTTCCAAAAATATTAGTGTCTTGTTTTACTGAGAATGTGTAGAGGGTATAAGCAGGCGGGGAACGACAGTTAAGTTCTGCGTTTTGTGAAACAAGTGGTTCAGCTGTGCATGACGCAGATCAGATAAGACCTTGCAGGTAACAATGGGGTGCTGGAGGCAAGAGTAATGCGTTAACAAGGTGGAAAAGCATTCATTATGTAGAGCCATTTAACCAGAGGTAGCATTCAGTATGTAACATCCGTTAACAAGGTGAAAAGTATTCATAATGTGATGATAGTTATTCATTGTGTGGCAGCAGATGGCTCAATCTTTACAATCGAGTATCAATAGTAATGGTCTCCGAGTTAATATGTATGTTGCCTTATCTGGATGTTCCTCCCTGAAAAATTACTAAGTAGTTCATTGAGAAACTGCTGTTCCAGAGAAGACCATGAACTCTTATCCCTGTGTACATGGGCATTCGTTCTCTCTCTCCCTCCAGGGCCCGGAATAAATATGGAGGTAAAACTGCACTGTGTCTCTGAATATTTTGCTTCGACTGAGGGTAGAAGCGGGATGACATTACCACTGACGTTAAGACAATGGTTCTGTAATTTCCTTGATGAAAATCCAAATTAGAATTGTAACCTCGTACTGAATTACAGAAGTTTATTTTTACAGTTAATGAATGCAAACAAGTTCATTTCCCGTTCTGTATTCTGTTTGTACTCTTGTCTTTCGCTGGACTAATCTATAGCAAATATGGTTATGAAGGTAAGGTAAATATAGTCCAACTGGATGACAGGGTTGCTGTCTCATTGGAGATGAGGGAGATGACTGGTGATGGTTTAACTTGAAGGTCACCACACCTCAAGCAAGGGGAAATGTTGAGAAGGAAAGTTTTTCATGGTAACCTCCAGAAATTGGCATCATTCTGCATGCTAGCCATCCAGTCAAGTGAGTTTGCCGACTGACTGGATCCCCCTGATTTGGAAAAGTAAAACATTATTACACCTGTTCTTTGGGTGTGGTTAAAAACTACTGGTGGCAAAAAACATCTTTATCCGGTTAAACATGTTAGTTTCTGTGACCTCCATTCCATTAAATGAAATTGAGAAAAGGTCAGTCACTGAACTTGAAGTCTTTTTGGGCAGGCACTGGACAGTGCAACCTGGTTTTCTGGGATTAAAAATTCCAATTAATAACCAATTAGTTATGACCAGAATCAAAATCTCTAAGCCTGAAGTGATATTATGGCAGTATGGTATTATCCATACCTCTGGCTGAGCAAGTCAGGCTTCAAGTCCCAACAAGTCATGGCCACAAAGGTATATTATAACATACAAGCAGGATTTACTTTATTTTGAAATAAAAGTCTAGTTTGAAGAATACTTGTAATTCAAGTACTTATAAGGCAAAGAACTAGCATGGGCATAATGGTTAAAATGGTTACTTGTTATATTATTTTATATATTGAAAACTATACGTTGCAAGAGCGAAAGGGTACGATACCAGTGATTAATGCCAAAGCCCTGTTGCCTGTGGAGACGGTGATGTTTGACTTTCTTGTACAGCTGCAGTTTGTGTGGTGAAGGTGCTCTCACAATGTGGTTGGGAAAGAGACATTACAGATTATTCATTCAGCAACAGTGATGATTTGAAGAAAATGTCCAAATCAAGAACAGTTTGTAGTTTTATCATCATGCTTATAATTTCACAAAAATATTATTGGGAACTTTAGGCATTAGGCCAGAGAAGGAGATATTAGGTCAGGTGACCAAAAGCATTGCCAAATAAGCAGGTTTTGAGGAATGTCTTAAAGGAGGAAAGCAGACCTGAGAGGTTTTGGCTGCGAATTTCAGACTTTGTTGCTTTGGCAACTGTAGAAACAGTCGCACAGGTGAAGTAATGAATTAACAGATCATTGGGAGTCTCGATCAGAATGGGTTGTCGAGGTCTCATAGGGTGTGTCGATGTAGTAAGCTAGGGATGATCTCAGTTGGAAATTAAATCAAGGATGAGAGTTTTAAATTGAGGGACGTGGGCCGGGGTGTGTGTTGGCAGTTGAGACTAGATTGGGTTGGAATGTCTGGTCGGCATGGACGGGTTGGATCGAAGGGTCGGTTTCCATGCTGTACATCTCTACATCTGTCTCTAATAGTAACTTGATTTGAGTTACAGCAAGGTCATCCTTTGTTTAACTGGAATATCTTCTGCAATACACACTTCACCCACAGGGTGGTGCATTGTGCAAAAACTGCTACATAGCACCACCCAGCGTATTAAGATTACTCGGACAAGTAGCTTAATTGCATTCTTCATCATTAGATTTCAAGGAGACATTTCTAGTACTTGGATTGCAGGAGCAAAATTTGAAATGATAGCTTCACAAAAGGACTGCAGAGTAAAGAGTTATTTTGTTGCAAGGCTACATTTCTGGATGCCTATTGCCTTTTCATATGATTATGTAGGTTTCCATTTTCCTGAGCCTGGGAAGTGAATTTATGCTACTCTTCAACCACCTGAATATTAAAAGAGCACCATTATACTGAACTTGTACACGTACCCTTTTACACTGAGAATTCTTGCACTCAAGCCGTATGCTCAATATTGTGCTTGAAATTCCCCCTCACAATCATTGAATATGTTGAGAGTTAGTAATCTTGTTGGCTTTTCATTGTTTTGATGTTACTTAATTGACTTTGATTTGCAACTGTAAACTAGGGTCTGTGGGTAATAGCCTGTGTTGAAAGGGAAACCAACCAAACAAGCTTCTGTTTATTCATGAGAGTGGGCCTGGATGTTAATTGCAGATCCCATTCAAAAGATTCTGCAGATGCTTCATCGCTGGGGAAGAATATTGTTTAAACATATCTTAAAAGTTGGCTATTAACGAGGTCAGTACCTGGGAATTGCTTCCAGTAAGTCTGGTAAAGACCTTTGTGCTCAGGCAGGTAGTGGTCCGAATTTGAATTGGGTTTGTGTTTGTGGGTTTTTTTTGAGATTCTACCTGTTGATGTTAGAACATGAATGTTTAACCTCCCATAAGTAGCTCTTGAATGCTCGGTTGTTTTAAATACAGTATTATTGACTTTATCTAAATGAACTGAAAAAGTAACCCAGATCTTGATTTCAAGAAAATCAACCAAAAAAAAAATCATCTCTGCCTATGGCACAACAGATTGTCAAAACTATTTAAGAAAAGTGGGCAGGTTTGTTTTTTTTTATTTTAACTGTTCACATGAATGGATATTTTGCATTTAAAGCATAGACCAATTAGATTATTTTGCTTAATTTAACTCTGCTACAGTTACTATCTTTTTAATAAATTGAAAAGCTTTAAGATACAAACCAGTATTTGAAATTGATTATTCTGTAGTTGGCTTTTCAGAAGTCTGGTTAGGAACCATTGGATCAATTTTGAGGCACTTTGAATGTTTTAATTTAGTTGCTGTAAGTACAGAAATAGGCTGATTTGGTTCTGTTCTGCATGTTGTAACAGAGTCTGCTAATTTAGCACAGAGTAAAAACCAAAAAACTGTGGATGATGTAAATCAGAATCCAGAATGGAAGTTGCTGAAAAAGCTCAGTAGGGCTGTAGTATCTGTGAAGGGGAATCCAGAGTTAATTTTTTGGGTCCGATAATCCTCCCTCAACATTTCTGGTCTGTCCACCTTCTCTCATTGAGTTTGAAAGTTCAGGGTTTGCTCTTGGATTTGAGGATGCAATCAATGCACTCTGGCGCAATACTGAGGGAGTGGTCCACTTTTGAAGCTTTTTTTATACCAGGATGGCCTGCTTCAGATGAATGCAGAAGATCACTTGGCACTTTTCAGGAAAGATGGAGTTTTCTGTTGTTACTACCATTCACCTCACTTATTTGTGGGAGCTTATTAAATAACTAGTTGTCTTTGGCATTTTGTGATCCTTCCAGAGACCAGAAAATGCAAGTTCGCTCCATTCCATTCCATTTTGCCTTTAGTGCATGAAATTTGTAGTCAGACATTGTTATCATACAAAATTGTTTTGTGCTGTATGAGAATAAGTTACTTGTGATGATTTAGTGATAAGGTACTGATACTTTATTGGAGAGGAAAATCGGAAAACGGCTTTTGTGTGCAAAGCTTTGGTCATGGACCTGCTGTCACAATTAACATCAATGTTTGCAGTCTCTGTTGAATATGTTGAAATCCTGCTGCTTCATGTTGCATTGTAATGGAGCAAGGCAAATTGCAAAACTGTCTACCTTTTTTGTTTGATTTGCCTCACTCTTAATGCCTGATGCTGGTGTTTCTTGGTAGATGGCATAAGGTCTTGTTTCAGTACAGACTGCCTATTGACTTCCTCTTTCTATTGTACCAAACCATCCCAGTGTGTCATAATAGTTTGGAAGTAGAGTCCTACAGCACAGAGACAGACCCTTTGGCCCAAGCTGGTCCGTGCTGACCAAAATGTCCGTCTACCCTAACCCTATTTCCCTGGACTCTGTCCATATTCTTCTGAACTATTCCTATCCATATATTTGTGCAAATGCCTTTTAAATGTTGCTAATGTACCTGCCACAACCATTTCTGTTGGCAGCTCATTCCATGTGTGTGCCACCCTCTGTGTAAAACTGTTGTGACTCAGGTTCCCATTAATACCTTCCCCTCTAACCTTAAGCTGATGTCCTCTAGTCCTTGATTCCCCAACCCTGGGAAAAAGACTGAGTGCATTCACCCTAACCCTGCCTCTCGTGATCTTATACACCCTTCAGAAGTCTGGACCCTAAAGAAAGAAGCCCCAGCTTGTCCACGTTCTCCCTACAACTCAGACCATTGAGTCCTGGCAGTATCCTTGTAAATTTCTCCTTACTCTTTCCAGTTCAATAACATCTTTCCTATAGCAAAATGACCAAAACTGAATGCAATACTCTGTGTGGCCTCACCAACATCCTGTACAACTGCAGAATAGCTTTCCAGCTTCTATGCTCAATGCCCTGTCTGAAGGCAAGTATGCCAAAAGCCGCTTTCATTGTTATGTCTAACTGTGACTCCACTTTCAGAGAACCGTGCATCTGAACTCCCTCTGTTCCACTATGTTGGACTGCCCTGTCTACTACTAACTGGTTTAGTGCTTGCCTTTTGTAATGTGCTGCAATCCAGTGCCTCCACTGCTCTCTTGCTTGTGGTTTGGTGACCAAAGAGGAGTTGATTTGAGCAAAGGAGGAGAAAGGACTGAAGTAACAGGTGGGTAGATTTGGTGGAGTGAGTGAGCACTTAATGGATTCAAGTGAAATCCAAATGAGCAGATATTGTTGTATGGCAAACCTTTATTAACTGGTATCTATGGGACTAAGAGTGTTCTAGTTGATCAAAAGATCCACATAATCAGTGTAAAAATGAGCATTTAATAATAGAGATGTAATATAGGAGGTCTGCACATCACTGTTATACTTGACCTTACAACATATATCACTTAAATATTAATGCAACTTTGCCTGAAATAAAATTACCAGCAGAGAGCCTTCTTGCTTGCCTCCTCAACTGACAGCTCTGCCTTGCAGATTGCAGTAATACAATAGACTTCTGGTACCTCAGGTCATCGAGTCACAGAAGTGTACACGTATAATTTTTGTCAGTTTATTCAGTGTTGGTTCTTGAGTTGCTGATTAAAACAACATTTGCTGTTTGCCCACTAAAGACCCGAGTATATGGCTGTTGTATTCATGGCATAAGGGTCTTGCATTAAAATTTAGATAACTGAATTTTATTTCAGTATGGAGTCTGATTTCTTCATAATCTTAACTGTCTTCAAGATTCAATTTCTTTTAAACTTGAGTCCTTTCTCTTTTGCTTTGTGTATGTTTAATTTGACATGGACTAAAATCTTATTCATAATTTCTGGTTTGGTCTGCAGTTTCAGTGAGGGTTTTTGTCATCTGATTTGCTTTCTGTGGCTGTAAATCCCACAGATCCTCTGTAGAGGGCAGCCTTTTGAAAATGTCCTCAAAATACTAGAGTCCTGCACAGAATCCCAAAACGTGTGGGAAACGGGCAGTGAGATGAATGATAAACATTTACCCAGCATATGAACAAACTCTCGTGGGGAATTAAATGTTTAGCTAGTACATGAATTAGCTATCGATAGCTACGTTCGGTACTCATAGGGAGGGCCTCAACCGGGACTTTGGGTTCATGTCACATTACAGGTGATTACCATTGCACTATGCACATGCACACAGATATTCCTACACACACACACACGCACAGACACAGGTGTACACACATGCGTGCGCGCGCGCACACACACGCGCTCTCTCTTCTCGCTCGCTCTCTCTCAACCCCCACTCCAGACAGACAAAGACCCACATGCACGCACACATTTTGTGTGGTGAACTTTTATTGCAGAATTACATTGCACTTTGCTCAAAACCTGCATATATTCATGTAGAACTGAGCTCAAAAACTGCATGAATTTATGTAAAACACTGTTATCTCACTTATTAGATTAGAATCCATCTAAACATCAGGTCATAGACAGAGAACACAGGGGGCCAACACCTTCAACATATTGTCTAGCTATCACCATTGTTAGCAGCTAACCCGAGAATGCAACTTTAAAAAGAAGGGTTTTGTGATTTACACACAGAATACAGTGATAGTTTCACTTCTTTCAACAGATGAAAGGCTTAACAGACAATCAATTTTTCAATGTATAATTTCAGTTACATCACACTGCAAGTTTTTGCTATAAATTCTGTTACGATCGAGCCCTCCACAATCACCTGATGAAGGAGCGTCGCTCTGAAAGCTAGTAGGCTTCCAATTAAACCTGTTGGACTACAACCTGGTGTTGTTTGATTTTTAACTGTGTGCACCCCAGTCCAACACCGTCATCTCCAAATCAAGGTATGAGCAGGAAGGTAAAGAGTTAAGTTTAGGATTGCTTGACAAAAGACTCAGCTAACATGACTTGGATCAGATAAGAACTTGCAATATACAATGAGGTGCTGGAGGCAAGGATAGAGGGTTAACCGGGGGAAAAAAATTCATTATGTAAAGTCATTAACAAGATAAAAAGCATTCATTATGTGAAGCCAGTTAAGAACATTCATTATATAATGCCAAATGGCTTAATCTTTACTGTTGATGCTCGCTGATTGTAACGGTCACCCAATCAATATTGGATGCTGCTACTTGTAAGTGACTATATAATTCCTCAAGAATCTGTTCGAGAAGATTTAGAACTTGTGTCGCTGTGCATGTGGGCGATCGTTCTCTCTCCCTCCAGGGCCTGGAATAAAGATGGAGATCAAACTATACTTTGTCTGAGCGTTTTGCTTCGATTGACACTGGGATAGGGAAACGGGATGACATAAGGAATGACCGTAATTGTGATCTATCAGGATGCCATATACACCAAGTCCTGTCAAATTTCTCATGTCTTAATTGGCTACCCTTTTTAAACAGTGATCCTGTGTTTAAGATTCTCTCTGCAAAAGAAGCTACCTTTTCACATCTACCCTATAAAGACCCCTTGCAATCTTGTATATTTCAATCAGATTGCTTCTTCTCAGCTTGAGTGGATACAAACCACGTCTGTCCAACCTTTCCTTATTAGGCAATCCACTTGTTCTAGGTAATCGTCTGATACATCTTCTCAGGTATTCTTTAAAACCATTCTTCTTTTTGAGTAGACTAATATTGGACATAGTATTCCAGGTTTGATTTCACGAGTCGTTTGTATTACCTACCTCTGTTTACTTCTCCTTTAATAAATAACGTTCTGTTAGAGAAAAGCAAAATACTGTGGAAGCTGGAAATCTGAAACAAACACTATGGAGAAACTGAGCAGGTCTGGCAGCATCTGAGGAGAGAGAAACTTTTAAAGCGGAGTCCAGTATGGCTTCAGAACAATACATTCTATTAGCTTAATCACTTGTCATATCTAAATCTTTGAGATTCATGCTCTAGGGCATACAATTACCTTTGCAGTGAGGTCCACGTTATTGTCTTGGATGAGGAACGTGAATTCAGTAGCAAAGTTTGTGGATGGCACAAAAGTGGTTGGAAAGGTACGTAGGATGAGTATAAAGTCTGTAGAGGCTAGTGGACAAGTTTAAGCAAGTGGTGAGAAACTTAGCTGGTGAAACACGATGTGGGAAATGTGAGATTATGCACATTAACAAGAATAAAGGGACTGAATGTTATTTAAATGGAGAAAGATAATTGTAGAAGACTGCAGCACAGATGTTTGCGAGTTATTGTGTATGAATCATCAAATAATAGGGAAGACCACGGTCACGTTGGCTTTGGGAGTCTTTATTAAAGCTAGACTATAGGTGGAATGCTTGGAGCAGTTTTGGTTCCCTTATCTAAGTTAAGATATACTGGCATTTGAGGCAGTCCAAAGAAGGTTCACAAGGCTGATACTGAGCATGGAAGAATGGTCTTGAGATGAGATTGAGTAGGTTGGATCTGTATTCATTGGAATTTAGAATGAAAGGTGACCTTTTTAAAATACAGAAGATACAAAAATGCAAAAGAAGGGGCGGCACGGTGGCTCAGTGGTAGCACTGTTGCCTCAGCACCAGGGACCAAGGTTCGATTCCTGCCTCAGGCGACTGCATGGAGTTGGCGCATCCTCCCAGTGTCTGTGTGGGTTTCCTCCAGGTGCTCTGGTTTTCTCCCACAATCCAAAGATGTGCAGGTTAGGTGAATTAGCCATGTTAAATTGTCATTAGGATATGTGGTTTAGGTATGTTAGTCTGGGGTAAACGTAGAACAGTAGGGGAATGGGTCTGGGTGGGTTACTGTTCGGAGGGTCGGTGTGGACTTGTTGGGCCGAAGGGCCTGTTTCCGCACCATAGGAATTCAATATCTATACTTAGGGACTTGACAGTTAGATGTGGAGTCTAAGCCCAGAGGGCATAATCTTAGAATAAAGAGTCATCCTTTTTAAGGTAGAGACAAGGAGGAATTTCTTCGGATGAGCAAATAAATGAAATTATTTACCGTATTAGAAGGGCTGTCGTATATATTCACGGCTGAGATACAGGAAGTTAATCAATACAGGAATTGAGGATTATGGAGAAAAGACAGGAAAATGGTGTCGAGTATTATCAGATCACCTATAATCTCATTGAATGGCGAAGCTGACTTGGTTGGCTGGCTAACTAGCTTGCTTCTTCTGTTACATCTTTTGGTGTTGATGTTTTGGCAGGAATAAAATACATTAACTTCATAGTTTGCCTTATTATACCATTTTGCAGATCTTTCCCCATTCATTTAACCTATGGCCCTCTGTAGTAACCTGTTCCCATCTTACCCCAATCACTTTCATATTATCAGCAAATATAGCAACCATAGCATTTTGTCCGTTCATGTCATTGTAAATTTGTCAAAAAAAAGACTTTAGGTTCCAGCACTGATAACTATAGCACACCACTTGTTATGTCTTGCCAGTCAGAACATAACAAGTCTCCTGTGTTTCTCATCATCTTTTCGGGTCATTGTTGCCTATGAGCTTTTTTTGTCATAATATCTGTGGCATCAAATACCTTGTAGATTATCTCTATATCAGTGACTCCATTTAAGCAAAGTAGCATGAGGTGTAAGAGTAGGTTATTCTCCACTTTGTGCTAGTACCACTTTCAGTAAGGTCATGGTTGAACAACCTCCACTTTCATATGCAGTGCCCAAATCCCTGAATTGCCTAAAGATCTAAAAGTCTTAAGTACGTTTTTGGGCATCCATAGCTTATTAGTACAACTGTCTAAAGATTCCCAGTTATGTGAGCAAAGAAATTTCTGCTTCATAGTCCTAAATATCTGACATCATTATATATGAAGATTTATGAGCCCCAGTTCTAGACTCATCAGCTAGTGGAAACATTTCTAGCATCTACTCAATTTCTTGTATCTAAAAATAACCAATGCCCTCATCCCAGCAATCAGTTTTGTGAACCTTTTTATGTTTCTTTTTACTTTGAATATGTTCTTTTGGGAAAGGTGACATAAAGGTATGGTTACTATTCCAGGATGTGGCCTCGAAGTCTTGTCAAAATATTTTTTGCTTTTGCTCTTGACCTTTGCTACAGAGAAGTTAGACCAAACATCAAAATATGCTTTGCTAATTCTAAATGTGAGTGCTGATAATGTTTTTACTGTTTTCTAACAAGTCAAAAGTATTTAACAGATCTCAATGTAGCTTAGTACGTTGGATATGACTTCAAAGAACTGATTAGTTTTATGGAGATGTAAATTTAGATTCTGTATATGTTTAAAAAAATCTGTTAACATGGGATGTGGCGAATTGCCTTTCTTTCAGAATATGGCTCGAGTCGGCTGTTCTAGTGTTAGATTCTTTTTTTCTTGAGATTCTTACACACTTGATGCAACTGTAGACAACCAAAATTTTATTAAGCATAGTACAGTATAAGCTTTCTGAAGAAACCCTTTAACCCACTTCGCGATACTTGCAAAACCATGTCAAGGGATCTCCCTGAACAAAGGAAACAGTCCTATTGTATTCAGAGTCTTTACATCACCATCAGTAATGCCTGCAAAACAATCCCAAGTCACTACCCCATAGTCACATGCCACTCAAGACACAATGCAGTGGCCACATCATTTACAGAAACAGTATAATGTAAATCATCCCCATGTGGTCAAGTCTGTTGTAAATCGATTTTTTTTAACTACAGGGAGTAGTCAAAATTCCAACTGCACTGTTCTTATTGATCTTAACTAGGATGATGATGTAGTCCTTTTACTCTAAATAACTAGGAAATGACCATGTAAATGGTTCCGAGTGGCAAGGGATGGGAATGTAAATTCCTTACAAGCTATCTGTAAAGCAGATACATCCCACCTTAGCCTCAGGACATCCAACTTCCTTTAATGTCTCACTGGTGCAAATTGTAGTTTTAAAATGTGAGCAGTGCCTTCAGAATGGGTTTAGCTTGAAGTAGCTTCAGTAGAAGGGAGGCTTGTAAAACATTTGTAGTGGAGAATGTGGGCCTATTAAAGAGTTGTATTGCCTGTTAAATTTATAACTTTATAAATTATGCTCTGCATGCAGTTCTTGTCAGGGGACAAAATCTTGAGTCCTACTCCAATATTGTATCCAAGGGAGGATTGGTTAATGTGTAAGAAAATAGTAATGGAAACAGACTGGTGCTTTCAGGATACAAGTCTTCAAGATCTAAATTTTCATGTCATTGAGTAAATTGAACCACTAAATGTATTCTGACTTTGAGAAGGTGTTTGACGAGGTACTTCACGAGAGGTTAAGGCAGAAGAGCCCATGATATTATGTTGGCATGGATAGAGAATTGACTTGTGGGCAAGAAACAGTAAGTGGGGAGAAGGAGTTCTCTTTCCTGGGTTGATGGCCTTTGACCAGTGGGGTTCTGCAGGGATAAGTGTTAAGACCACAGTTGTTTTCATTTGGAGAAAGAAGTGAATGTAGTGTTGCCAAATTTGTAGGTGATAGAAAAATAGGTGGAAAAGCAGTTGGAAGAGATTCAGTTTCCAGAGCAATATTGATAAGTAAGTGGGCAAAAAGTTGTCAAATTGAGAACAGTAGGGGAGAATGTGAAGTTGTGCATTTCAGAAGGGAGAACAAAAGAATGATTTGATTGGGAGAGCAAGAAAGAAGGCAGAACAAAAAGTCCCTGGGTTATGAATGAGTTCTGTTTTTAAGTCTGTTCATAAGTCGAATTTGTATAGAAGTCAGAACAGTTGCATATAGTTCACATCTAGAGTCAGTTCAGCAAATGTTTGAGTATATATTTTGCCTAAAATATCTTAAATATAATACAGTAATGTAATTTCAGTACAGTATTTATAATTGAGAATATATGTGTATAGGTATAAAAAATTCAAAATGGCCTGTCCATTGGTATGAACCATTGTGTGTAACTTAAAAAAAACTTTACGGAGGTCGGTTCGACATCACAGGCGTTCGTAAGTTGGGTATTTAAATGGAGAAAAATTGCAGAAAGTTACAAAGGACTTGGTGGTGCTTGTACAGAAACACAAAGCAAGCACACAGGTGCTCTAGTTATCAGAAAGGCGAATGGAATGTTTGCCTCTTATTTCAACGGTGTTGAAATATGAGCGTAGAAGCCTTACTGCAACTAGAGAGAGGCAAATCTCAGCCTCCTTCTTGGAAGCAAGACAAGTAACTGCGGTGTTGGTGAGAGAGCACATTGGGACCAGTTACCTTAATTTTATTAGTTTTAAAATAGTTCTGGAAAAGGATAGGCGTGGTTCACAAGTTAACGTTCTAAATTGGGAGTAGACAAATTTTGGGATTAAACAGGAAGTTCCAAAAGTTGATTGGGGGGAGGGTGGGAGGGGGATGCTGTTCACAGTGGGAGTCTTTCAAAAGTGAGAAGTTCAGGGCTAACATGTTCCTGTTAGTGTGAAGGGGAAGGCAGGCAGGATAATTTTGAGGCTGTAGTCAAGAAAAAGGAGGAGGCATTTGCCAAGTATAGATAGCTAGGATCAAGTGAATCCCTTGAGTATAAGGGCAGTTGGAATAAATGTGAGGGAATCAGGATGTCATGAGATCACTTTAGCAGATTAGGTTAAAGAGAATCCAAAGTGATTCCACAAGTGTGTTAAAGGCAAAGAATAACTAGGGAGACAGTAGGACCCCTTAAAGATCAAAAGAGCTGTCTGTTGAACCACAGGAGATGGGTGAAATCCTAAACATATATTTTGCATCAGTATTTACTGTGGAGAAAAGTACAGAATCTATTTTTTTCTTGTTCGATGGAAAAATTAAGTTTGATTTTCATGACCTTTGTGCAGAATTTCATTGCAGATTTTGACAGTTTTCATGGTATCATGGTTGAAAATCGCTGACGTACATTATATACAATTTTCTGATCACCTGGGCAGGCATATTGTCTTTCTGAAAATCTGTGGTCCTTTTTGTTGTTGGCTGCCAGAATAGTTTTTTAAAATGCCTTTCTCTCCTCATTTTGCTTATATTGGGAATCTGTAGCTGCACTCTGAAGAAATGCAAATACATTGGACAACATAGTACTTTATAAAAATATGTATAACGCTTCCTTTTACAGTGAAAGCAAGCTGAATACATTAGTGCAGAAGCTTCATGAATATTTGGCTCAATCAACAGAACAAGGCGAAGAAACTGTATCCTCTCCAAAGCTCTGTCTAAATCAGTTTTCAGGTAACTTTTTTTCATGATCAATCAGTAAGATGCAGTGGGTCCTTTTTGCTAATTATGGTCCATGATGTGTGTTTTATAAATATTTTAATGTCATTTATTTGAGTTTCAATTTTTAGTTAGTGGCTTATGGATTTTTGTATGAGGGGGCTTAATGATGGACTCATCAATATCTGTGCAGCTTTTTATTTTGAACAAGTATGTGGAGAGTTGCTGAAATTATGTTAGGCATTTACATTGAGAGAATTTTAGGATCCAACATCAAACAAATCAGAACGTAGCTAAGGAAAGATAAATTAGTATTTGGGGCAGTCAAGGATGCTTATCCTGGATTTGGAGCTTTCTTACAAGTAGTGGTTAAGTAATTTGGGCTTACACTCATTTACGTTTAAGAGAGGAAGCCTTTCTGAAACAAGTAAGATTCTTAAGGGATTCACAGGGTAGATATGGAGAGGGTTTTTCCTCTTTGAAAGAGTCTAGGGCAGGATGGTAAAAGGAAGAACTGTCAAGTTGTCAAGACTAGGAATTGAAAATAACAGTTTAGGTCAAATCTAAAGCTGTAGTAAAGAGGAGAATTCTCTCTGGTGTTTGCATATTATAATATGACGTTAGGTTAGATGCAATATTGTGCTCTTGTTTGGAAATCTTTTAATAGTTTTTTGTTTTATTTCTTTTGTATAATAAACTTCTGTTTTGTTCTTAAAATCAGATCTTTGCGTGCTTGTGTTTCAGTGAACCATTACCTTGTTTAATAGATTGAAATAACACCTTTCAAACCAAGCTTCTATCTGGTATCTGACTTGACCAATTATCATATCAGATGGTATCATGATATAGCTGAAAATGTGTTTCTGGAAAAGCGCAGCGTAATATAATCAATCAGGAATGTTGATGAATTTACCATAGTTGCAGAATAGTTTAGCGAAGACTTTTCTCACTTAGTTGACCAGTAATTATCTAAGCATGGAAAAGTGAATTTAAATTAATGAGGCTGGTGTAATTTTTAATCATGAAATACAGTACCTTAAAGAGATTATGACTGCTCAGAACAAAAAGAGAATGCTTGTGGAACAAATAGCATTTGCATCTAATTTCTGTGCTTAAAAGAAAAATAACTAAACTTACATTTCACATGCAGATTTGCTCCCAGATTTGCAGTGAAAACCTTTTAAGGAGTTTCCCAGTGTGGTATCAAATTATGAGAAATTTCCACTTGGTGACTTGCATTAGGTCTGATTTAAAAGTTGTCATTCATGGCAACACATGGTTGTTGTGATGGCTGATGTGTAGACATTTTATTCATGAAGTAGTTTTCGTATTACTGTTTTGAGCTGGTTGATGGATCTCTGTGAATGCTGCTCCTTCAATTTTTAGTATCAATTAACACTGGCAGATTTACATTGCTCAGGCTTTGTTCTATATACACTTTTCTTTTGTAAACATACCAGCATTAGCTGGGCTTCATTTTTTTAGGTTCGCAATTTCATTAGTTTTAATTTTTCAAATCTTTCGAAGGTCATCCCTATGAGTTTTTTTGCTCATGTTTGAATTCCCTGACAAGTTTTTTTTGTTGAATTCATGTTGATATAACACTTGTGTTTCTTGGTAATTTGATTTTGATTTCTCTTTTGCTTACTAATCTGTTGTCAACTTCTGTCCCAAGTTCTTTGTGTGTCCTTTTGAACTCTCCTATTTCCAAGCATTACTGAGTGTGCGTGGGCGCTAGTGGATGAACTATTGAAACTTTTGGGTTCATATCTTGTGATTTATGGACCTTACTTTTCAGATTAGCATAAGGCTATGCACCTTTGCTGTTTTTTCTCTTTGCTGTGAAATTAATTTGCTGATTGGGAAAATTGCTGACCTCAGTTGCCTGTGCTTCCTATACGTTACCTGAGGTAATTAAACATGAGTTAGTATTCCCAATTATTCTGTCACCTGGATGGTTGTCAGGAGAGGTGGTTGTGACCACACCAGTTCTAATTACCAGAATTCTAAGTTTGATTTTTCATTAACCAGTTCATCACGTTGAGGCTTATTCTATCAACAGCTTCTGCCTATTGATGCATGGCTGAGAAGAGGGACAGTGCAATAATTCTGACTATGGTTGGATAGGTAGAGTAGACCAACTAAAAGAACCTTTGAGCTGGATTGTGCAGTAGATTTATATAATTGTTGGAGGCTGTAAAGAACTCAAGGAGGATAATGACTCAAGGATACATGGCAGTGCCATTTGCAACTTGTTGTTCACTCATAGATGTTGGTGGCATGCATTTACTGTTTATCCCTAGTTGCCCTTGAAAGTGGTGATCTGCTTTCTTAAGCATCTGCAATCTTTGGTTTTCCTCCCATTAGGAGGAACTCCCAGGACTTTGAGCCAGTGACACTAAATGACCAGCAATATATTTAGGATAGTGCATAACTTAGGAAACCTGTAGATAGTGATGGTCCCATGTACCTGTTGCTCTTGTCTTTCGAAATGGAAGTGACTATGGGTTTGAAAGGTGCTGTTTGAGGAGCTTTTATTGAACTTCTCCAGTGCATCTTCCAGGCTGTATATTGAGTGCAGTGGTGAAGGGAGTGAAAACTTATGGCTGTGATGCCAGTCAAATAGGCTGCTTCATCCTGCTTGAGTGTTGTTGGAGCTGCACTCATGCAGGCAAGTAGAGTATTTCATCACTTGATTTGTGCCTTTATAGATGATGGGCTGGCTTCGGAGAGTCTAGTGATGAATCACACTACAGAATTCCTTGAAGTTTCGGAGCTTATTTGGCTATTTCTCTGCAATTGGTGCCTAGTAGTAACCCCCAGAATGAAGATTATGCCATTACGTGCTTAGTGTTTGTGTGGCATCAATGTTAAGGTAGAGAGAAATTCCTGACTGAAGCCGCAGAAAATAGTTCAGCCAAGATATCCTGAAGTACAGATGATGGACCTCCATCTGTTAGGTTCCTTTCTTGAGATTCTTACATGCTTGCTGCAATTGCAATTTTTGTGAACAGCCATGATTTATTTCAGCAAGTACAAGCTTTTGGAGGAGCACTTAACACTCTTTGCGATGCTTGCAGAGCATATCAAGTGAGGTTCTCCGAACAAAGGAACATCCTCTCATAATACAGGGTTTTGCATCAGTCAGTCAGTCATGCAAGCATGCAAGACACAAACCCTGCCACTTCCCCATAGTTGCATTCCACCCATGTATGAGATGAGGTGGTCTCTTTAGGCAGCACATGAGAGATGAGGTGGTCCCTTCAGACAGTGTGTGTGTGATTGAGGTTATCACATCCTGCCTGCAAAACAGAAAAACAAACCCCCAGGACATCCAATTTCTTATGTGAGCAAAACAAATCAATCTTTTAACATCTCACAACAACCATGATTTTTTTTTGGAATTAGATTACTTACAGTGTGGAAACAGGCCCTTCGGCCCAACAAGTCCACACCGACCCGCCGAAGCGCGACCCGCCGAAGCGCAACCCACCCATACCCCTACATATACACCATCACCTAACACTACGGGCAATTTAGCATGGCCAATTCACCTGACCCGCACATCTTTGGACTGTGGGAGGAAACCGGAGCACCCGGAGGAAACCCACGCAGACACGGGGAGAACGTGCAAACTCCACACAGTCAGTCGCCTGAGGCGGGAATTGAACCCAGGTCCCTGGCGCTGTGAGGCAGCAGTGCTAACCACTGTGCCACCGTGCCGCCCCCCGCTGTGCCACCGTGCCACCAGTTGGGAGTATTTTTGTGCCAGTTGGGAGTATTCCTGCATTCCCACTGACTCTAATTTTACTCTGGCTCCTTAGGCTACATCTGAAAGTGTGGCACCAACTTGCCAAAGGTTTTGGTATTTCGGGAACTGGTTGGAGGGGGTATGAGTAGCGAATTACAAGGAAGACCTGAAAGGGAGATTAAGTATCCATAAACGCGAATGGAAAGGTTGAATATTTAGTGAGTATGGAAAGGGTTGCTTTCCAAAGTAAGAGCTAGGTAGATGAGAAACTATTTTATAATCCTGGTGAAGTGGAAGCTCACAGAGGGAAATAAATTGCCTAAGAGTTACGTTGGGAAGAGATTCAGGAAGCAAATTAGATTCCTGGTAGGTTAATTTGGAAAGGATTGAAGTAAAAGCAAAATAAATTGGTTCAAGAATGGAATGGCTTGGATATTTGGGTGGAGTTTGTAAGTTTATAGTGAAAGAAAGTTAACCACCAGGGTCTCTGAATGTGTTCTGCTAAATGGCCTTCACTTTGAAGGAATCCTGTTATAAATCTAGATCTGACCATAGCCACCTAATTTGGCCTACTGTCATTCCAGAGTGAGGAAAATCTCCTCCTCTTGCTGGACTCTCGAAGACACAAATTGCTAACTATTCTGTTTGATTTGAATGTTTTGTAGAAGGGCACCACTTAATTTAATTATATCTTCCTTGGGTGTTTGGTGTTCAATTTGCTGCAGCATTAAATTTGCTAGGGTCATTATGTGAATAAACATTTCTCCTCGTTTATATCCATAAAATTCTGCTGCAGGTAGTGTTTAAATGTGCTTTGGGAACTCGTGTTGTGAGGTTCTTTTTCTTGAGATTCTTACACACTTGAATGCAACTGCAACATGCCAACTAATGTGAACTATCTAAATTTTATTAAGCAAAGCACTGTATAGTACAAGCTTTCTAGAGAAACCCTTTAACACAGTTCGCAGGGATTGTGGAGCTATATCGAAGATTTCCCTGAACAAAAGGAAACACCTGCAGATCAGCGGAGCAAATTAACCTATAATGCTATTTTATCATGCTATGATAACCACCTAGATGGGGGATGAGCAAGGCGCTACCATCTTATTCCTAAGAATCTTACAGTATGTTGTGTGCCAATAACTTAAGCAAGTTATTGGCACACAACATACAATGATTTATAACAACAAAAATCACTAGCCCATGCAGTAGATAGGATCCTCCCTGTAGCCATCGTAGCCAATCATCTCCGTTCTTAGCGCCTTGTCTAAAATTATCCAATTGGTTCTGCCTAGACTGATTGGCATGGGTTATGTTATACGGTTCATCCGTAACCTGGGTGATGCATTTGCACCCCACTGTTGTAAACCTCCGCCTTGTTGGGCCAATAAATAGTCTGATTTGTTCTGCGTAGAGCCTCAACTCTGCCAATTCTTGATTAACTGCCTAGTGTCCTCATTGTACTGTTTCTCAGGATGGTTAACCCACGAATAAGATGATTTTGGATTTTTGCTGTCATTGTTCCTGCCAGTCTTCTGAGGGACAGTGCCCTCATGAACCCGTAACCTAGAGAACAGCCCAGAACCACTGGGTCCTTCCAATCTGCACAAAGCTCCAGATTAATAGTTGGGTTACTATTTTGCAGCAGGTCGGTGCCTTCTCTGGGCATGGGACAGTGAGGGGTCCCAGCAGCGAACAGGACAGGAAGAGTCAGGCTGGCTGTAGTAAAGGTCCTGTTGAGAAGGAACACAAACCCTCTTTTGGCCTGGTAGAATTTCACCGCCTGGTTATTGGCAGTTGCAAACTGTTTATATTTCCAGTTTCTCTTCTGACTGGAATTTTCTCCTGATCAGATCAGATGGTCATCATAAAAAGGATACAACCACAAGGCTGAACATACATAGGTTCAGTTGCAATGCCCACAAATGAACTGCCTTCCTGTAGCAACATTTTAAGCATCTTTCCTTGTCAGAGATTAGATTACCTACAGTGTGGAAACAAGCACTTCAGCCCATCTAGTCCACCCTCCGAAGAGTAACCCACCCAGACCCATTCCCCCTAACTAATGCACCTAACTCTTTAGGCAATTTAGTATGACCAATTCACCTAACCTGCACACCTTTGAACTGTGGGAGGGAACCAGAGTACCCGGAGGAAACCCATGCAGACATGGGGAGAATATACAAACTCCACACGAACAGTCGCCCGAGGGTGGAATAGAACCCGGACCCCTGGTGCTATGAGGCAGCAGTGCTGAGCCACTGTGCTGCCCTGCTGCAGGTGAATATTCCACTGCTCACCTGGTAATGCCTGCGGGCACATTGGGTCCCACAAATACCTGTTGTGCCCAAAAACAAAGTAGGCACAGCCCCACCCCTATACCGGTACTGCGAAGTAAAGTGGATAGCTCATGGGATCATAGCAGGTTGTACCATTTCTTTCCCCGGGTCCGTGGGCAGCCAGGGGGCTGAGTCTTATCTGAATCTATCAGCTCTACACACCGTTCCGATGACACCCTTTTAAACTTCCCACTCTGACGTACAAGGGTGTGTGAAGTATCTATGATGTATAGGTTGAGGGGTTCCACCCAAGAATGGCTACAAATAATGCTTCTACTGACTGGGCAAATGGGTTACACACAGTTCACTTACCATGCAAAAGTATGAGTCTTATAAAACAAATTGTCCTCTAGGCCTAATACAGCGACGGTGACCATGATACCGTAGAATGAGAGTGCAGTCTTCAGGCCATCTGAAGGGCCTGTTGTTTACAGTTACACAGGTGGAGCCAGAGACTCTGTCTTTGAGCTTTGACTGCCATCGGCGTCTACAGGAGCATTTGGAATGGTCCTTTCCATCTGTGTCTGAGCTTGGGGCAATCTCAGTCTTTGATCAGTACGAGTTCTTCTGTTTGTACTCTGGGGCGGCTCACTCTGTCATCTGAATCTTGATCCGTCGGTGGTCTGAAGGCATGCTTTCCCTATGAGGAGAGACTTCAGGGACTATGTTAGCTGTTTGCAGTATCTCTGCATTTCCTCTCCCATAATATTTAAGTCCACATGGATGTGTGGGTGGGTTTGTGTTTGCATCCCAAAAGGTCCTCCTGGGCCGGCCATAAATTATTTCTGCCTGTCGTCCAGTGGTAGAGTGTGGGATAATCCTCATGTGATGCAGGGCCAAAGGCAAGACCTTCAATCAGTTGAGGCCTGTTTCATTGACTTAGTTTAGTTATAAGAATCCCATTTGCCCTTTCCACTATTCCTGCTGCTTGAGGGTGGTAAGCCCAGTTGAATTGCTGTTGGGTATGCAGAGCCTCACAGTTTGTAGTTCTTTTTCCCTACAAAGTGGGGGATATTGTCTGAACTAACTACCAAGGCACTCCAAACTTCGGTATGATCTCTGTCAGGAGTAATGTTACCACCGTTGAGGCTTTATTGGTGGTGGGAAAGGCTTCAATCCATCTACTAAAATGTCAATAATAACCAGTCAATACTTATAACAATGTACTCATGGCAGTTCGGTGAAATCAAGCTGGATACATTTGAATGGACCACCTGGGAAGGGTGTTCTCCCTGTTACACACTGCACCCCCTGACTGGCATTATTTTGCTGACCTGTTAAACATGATTTGACATGCTTTTGGGCTGCCTTGGCCAATCGGAGGTGTCATCAGGTACGCAATATGATATCAACTCATTCCCTTCTTGTCAAGGTGGGTATTAGTATGAAGACAGCCAATCAACATTGGCAATAAAACGTCAGGTATTCAAACTTGACCAGCTGGAGTGATCCAGAGGCTTTTTGATGCAGAGTGCGAACACTCTTCAATTTTGTTTTTGAGTCAGCGGCATTCCCCCTGCAAACGCTGCACAGTGACAATGTCTGGCATGCCTGTTGTTTTCAAGGTAGGTGAATGATTTAGTGCCTGCCAGTTCCCAGAGGACAGAAGAGAATTGCAACCTATTGCTGTGTCTTTGTCAGCTCTGGCATTCCCACTGCTGATATCATTGCCTCTGTCAGCGGCAGTTAACTAAGCCTGAGAAAGCGCACATTTGCTTGGCGCTTGTAGGCAGAGGAGTCACTAGGATGGGTGTGATACATTTTGAGGTTAACTGTGTGAGTCAGAAGCACTGCGCAAAGCATAAGACATGGCGCTAGGTGCGCTGCACTTTGCTGGCTGGTATGACGTACCCCCAAGAATGGAGGGTGTTCAGGAGACAGTTGGTATCTGTAGTGCTAGCAGTTTCTGAAGGGCCAGTTAGGAGCAAGTCATCAACATAGTGGACAATGGTGGAGCCACCCAAAATCTGAAGCTCCAAAAGCTACTGGTGCAATACGTAGCAGAATAAAGTAGGTGAATGGGCACATCCCTGAGGGAAGAGTTTCCCAAGTGTACTGCTGACCTTTGAAGGTAAAGACAAACAAATAGTGGGAATCTGCTGCTAGAGGGAGAGTGAAGAAAGCATGCTGTAGGTCAACCAGGGTGAAAATGCAGGCACTAGTGGGGATGCTGCTGAGAGTCGTTGCAGGGTTTGGCACGCCCAGGTGTAAATGCTGGGTGATTCTATTGGTCTGCCTGAGATCCTGTACTAATTTCCATTCTGAGCATCCTGGCTTTGGGACAGTTAGAATGGGGTGTTGTACAGTGATTGGCAGGGAACTAGAATGCCTTGTTTGGAGGAATGACTATCAATATTGATATCTCTTCTATTGCTTTTGGTCTTAGGGGCTACTGGGATATTGAAGGCGGTTTTGCTTCGGTATAATTTCGATATCTATAGGCTCCACAGGGGTGTATCCTACTTCATGCTTAAAGGACGACCCGAGATCGAGAAAGGGTTCTTTCAAGAGATCATGTTGGGGTTGATGGTGGCAAAGTATGCCCGCTATGGTGAAGGGGTTTGGAAGTAAGTTAAATTCCCCCTCAGTCAGCTGTTGGGGTACGTCAGTGAAACTCAAGTCTGATTGCTGCTGTCAACAGTGTGCTAAGAATCCCAGGGCCTTTTACTTTAATTCCATTCTTCACAAACAATGTAATATGGGGAGCTCGGACATTTTTCATTGGAGAAAAGGAGGAGGAGAGGGGACCTAATTGAGGTATACAAGATAATGAAAGGCATAGATAGAGTCGATAGCCAGAGTCTATTTCCCAGGGCAGAATTGACTAACACGAGGGGTCATAGTTTTAAGCTGGTTGGAGGAAAGTATAGAGGGGATGTCAGAGGCGGGTTCTTTACACAGAGTTGTGAGAGCATGGAATGCGTTGCCAGCAGCAGTTGTGGAAGCAAGGTCATTAGGGACATTTAAGAGACTATTGGACATGCATATGATCACAGAAATTTGAGGGTGCATACATGAGGACCAGTGGTCGGCACAACATCGTGGGCTGAAGGGCCTGTTCTTTGCTGTACTGTTCTATGCTCTAAATCAATCCTGGTTGATACTATAGGTGGATGGGAGCTTCCGTGGGAGCTGTTAGTGGTTCTGTATGGGGATATGGTCTCTCCTTCCTGGTAAAGCCACTAAGATTCATAAAGGTGGGTGAGAGTCTAAACCTGTGTTCATGCTCACAGTTCAAGTGTTGAAGCTGTGGCGCTGGGATCAATCATAAAGGGGATTTTGAAGCCCTCAAGCAGACTATCTGTTCATCCGGTTCTGTATTTACAGGGGGCAAGGTGGGAGGAGGTGTAACCATCCCATATTCCAAATTCCTTCGCCTCCGCCGCATCTGCTCTCAGGACGACCAATTCCAATGCAGAACAACCCAGATGGCGGCCTCCTTCAAAGACCGCAATTTCCCCTTAGACTTGGTTGACGATGCTCTTCAGCGCATCTCCTCTACTTCCCGCTACTCCGCCCCTCCAATCGCCACCAGGACAGAAACCCATTGGTCCTCACCTACCACCCCACCAACATCTAGATACATCGTATCATCCTTTGTCATTTTTGCCACCTCCAAACAGACCCCACCAACGATATATTTCCCTCCCCTCCTCTATCAGCATTCCAGAAATACCACTCCCTCCGCGACTCCCTCGTCCGGTCCACAACCCCCACCAACCCAACCTCCACTCCCCGGCACCTTCCCCTGCAACCGCAAGAAATGCAAAACTTGCACCCAAACCTCCCCCCTTACTTCCCTCCAAGGCCCCAAGGGATCCTTCCATATCCGTCACAAATTCACCTGCACCTCCACACGCACACCATTAACTGCATCCGTTGCACCCGATGTGACCTCCTCTACATTGGGCCTACTTGTGGAACGTTTCAGAGAACACCTGTTTGTCCCATGTAGTGTTTTGTGCAGTCCTTGCATGGGATTTTGTACACTCCATTGGTTTTGCTCATGCTAAATGTAATGTAGTGTACAAAATCCCATGCAAGGACTGCACAAAACACTACATAGGACAAACAGGAAGACAGCTAATGATCCGCATCCATGAGTACCAACTAGCCACGAAATGACACGACCAGTTATCCTTAGTAGCCACACATGTAGACGACAAGCAACATGAGTTTGACTGGGACAACGCTACTATTATAGGACAAGCCAAACAGAACAGCCAGGGAATTCCGAGAGGCATGGCATTCATCTACAGATTCAAATCAATAAGCACATCGACCTGGACCCAATAAACCGGCCACTGCAGCGGACAGCAGGAACTGACGACCAGAAGCGGCAGATACAAATCACTATAAATGCCGGAGGAAACATCACAGAAGCCCTTCATAGGAGGCTCCCAAGCACTGAGGATGTCACCTAGATTTGGGATGAAACGCCTGTAACACACATTCCCAGCTTTGCGAACAGAACCACAACAACGAGCACCCGAGCTACAAATCTTCTCTCAAACTTTAAGCCATCTGTTGTTACACAGTGGATGTTCTTATCCTTAACTGGCTTCACAATGAATACTTTTCCCCAACTGACCTTACGTACTGAATGTTTCTAATATTGTTAAATGGCTGAACATAATGAATGCCTTTCCACCTTGTTAACCCCTTACCTTTGACTCCAGCACATTGTTAACTGTAAGTTCTTATCTGATCTGAGTTATGCGCAGCTGAACCTCTTGTTTCACAAAGCTCAGACTTAACTCTTTTCCTGCCTGCGTATACGCTATACACATTCTCACTCCCAGTGGCCAAATTTCATTTCTCACCTTCGTTATTTTAGCATCCTGACAGGTGCTTAAACCTTTCCTCATTTTGGGGGTTGTCCAAGCATAACTGACGCAAAGGGTCCCGACCCGACTTATCTAATATTTGTCCCTTTTTTTTAAAAGTCTGAACTTCCTACTTATTTCTATATACTAGTCTTGTGCCTTTTGTCTCCATACCCGTTTCAGGGCCCTGATTTTTTGCATAGGAGATTTCCCCTCTTTACAAATAGTCTAAGGCACGGCGGTAGAGACAAGCACAGCAGTTATTTTTTATATTGCACTCTGTCCTGGGACCTCAAATCTAGTCCAGTGCTTGTAATCTCCACATCCATTTAAGGGTCCTGACCTTTGTGTGGGAGCATTTCTTCCCCCCCCCCCCCCTTAACAACCAGTCTAAGGCAGGGTGTTAGAAACAGACACAGTAATCTTTTTTATTTTTTGCACTCCTGAGCCTCAAACCTCACCACTAGAGGACTCTCCTTCCTTTTTCCAGGGGGACTGTAACCTCCTTTCCCAATAACTTGTGATTCTGAAGGTAAACTCGTTGGCGTGCAAGTGTGTAAGTTACCTCAGAGATTCCGTCACTACAGAGTCCAAGGGGACGAGGAGCCAACTGAGTGGTAGGTTAAAGAGAGAGATCAAGGTAAATCTTACCTTGTGGGCCCATCTGTCTCATGCAACAGGCACTCAGACAATCACTTATTCAGTCCACCTAGAAGATCGGTATATGTTGGAATCCCATTGCTGCCACCAAATGTTCTTGTTATTGAGTTTCTTAATTTGATGCAATTGCAACCTGCCAACCTTTTGTGAACAACCAAAATTTTATCAAGCACAGTACTGTACAAGCTTTCTGGAGATAACACACTTCGCAAGGCTTGTGTCATCCCGTCTCCCCCCTCCCCCCCCCCCCCCCCCCCCCCCCACTTCAGTCAATGCAAAAAGCTCAGAGACACAGTAGTTTTACCTCCTTCATCTTTATTCTGGGCCCTGGAGGGAGAGAGAACCATCACCCATGTGCACAAAAATGAGTTTGCTGTCTTCTCTGGAACAGCAGTTTCTCGATGAACTATTTTGTCATTTTACAGGGAGAAGCATCCAGATAAGGCAACATCCATATTAATTGGTAACCGTTACCATTAGCAAATGTCAGTAGCAGAGACCAAGCCCTTTTACTGTTATACAATGAATGTTCTTAACCTTGTTAACTAGATTCATACAATGGATACTTTTACCCTTGTTAACTGACCTTGCATACTGAAAGCTTCCAATGTCATTAAATGGCTCTACATAATGAATAGTATTCACCTTGTTAACCCAGTACCCTTGTCTCCAGCACCCCATTGTTAACTGCAGGTGTAAGTTACCTCAGAGATTCTGTCACTATCTGATCTGAGTCCTGCTTAGCTGAACCTCTTGTTTCACAAAACTCAAACTTAACACTCTTTCCCTGCCTGGTTATACACATTCTCACTTGTGGAGCTGTGTCAATATCTTCCTGAACAAAGGGAACAGTCCTTCCTTTATACAGAGTCTTTACATCACAGTCAGTAATGCCCACAAGACAACCCCCATGCCCCCCCAACAGTCCCATGCCACTCAAGGCGCAATGCAGTAATCTGATCATCTCCAGAAACAAATGTAATGTGAATCATTCTCTTAATGGCCAAGTCTGTTGTGAATTATTTCAACTGCACTGTTCCTCTTTGTTTCTGAATAAGGGGTGATAATGTAATTATTTTTTCTGAATAACTAGGAAGTGGCCATGCAAATGGCTCTGAATGGCAAGGAATGGGAATGTAAATTCCTGACATTCTACCTGTAAGACTGAGACACCCCACCCTAGCCTCGGGACATCATTTCCTGCAGGTCAGCGGAGCACATTATCCCTTTAACATCTGTCAGTCTCTCCAAAACTAAGCTGCACTAATTATAGATGGTAAAGAAAGGAAATGGGGATTTCAGTGCATCTCTGTGTAACACCTAAATTGATCAAGATAGTTTTGTCTATGGATGACCAAGCTAGTTGTGTGCTAGGTATGTGCGACATGATGTGAGAGTGGCGACTGTACCATTCAGATCATTGCCTATTAGTAGACATTGGGGCTGTATATCAAAGAAGGGGCTGAGTTAATGGATAAGTAAATCTGTAGCTATGCCAAATGGGTGGACAACATTTTGGAAGTTTGATTGTGATGGTGAGTGAGAACATTTTCAAGGGGCAGACTCAAAGGAATTGAGTTCAAAGGAGAATGATGGAATGTGACCATAAAGGCTGTAGAGTGGAGAATCTATTGTAAGTGAATTTGATTGTATGATCATGAATATGAGTAGAAGTGTTTTTGTGCAGAATGAGCTGGACATTTTGAAGGTAAAAAGCTGCATTGATAATAGGAATTACTTCAAATTGTTCATGACAAAGGCAACTGAATAGATGTCTCTTAGGAACTCCGTTGTAAATTGGGAACATGATAAATTTGATTATTTTAAAAAGACGAAGTGGCTTAAGGGTGGCAGGGGAGGAATGTTTTTCTGTCTTCCAGGCAGGATGTGACAATCTAATCATAATCTAATTGCTGCAGTTTGAGGAATAACCTAATCACGCACAGTTTTAATGAATAATCTAATCACACCTTGTTTCTGGAAATAATCTAATCACTTTACATTATTTTTGGGTGGCATGTGACTATGGAGAAGTGGCAGGGGTTGTGTCTTGTTTGCTTGACTGACTGTGATGTAAAACCCTGTTTAAAGGGTGGACGGTTTCCTTGTTTGGAGAGCCCCACTTGACACACTCCGCAAGCATCGCAAAGAGTGTTAAGTGATCCTCTAAAATCTGGTATTTGCTGAAATAAATTGGGACTGTTTACAGAAGTTGGCGTATTGCAGTTGCATAAAGTGTGTAAGAATCTTAAGGGAACCAAATATGCCTTACCCTGGGCCTGGCAGATCACCTGTCGGATGCTGTCGCTGTTCTCTTTTTTTAGAAATTTGTTTCTGCCAAAGCAAGGTGCAGAAACAATTTGCCTACTCCTGTTTCTTTTAGCCTAACTATTGATCTGCAGCATTGTGTTGGATCATTGCTGATCTTCCTCTGTGCCACTTTATGTTGCATTACCTCCATTACCCTTGATGTAATCAATTTTCAGTAATCTATTAATTTCTATCTTGAACATTATCAGAGATTCTTTATTCTCTCGTCTAGCCTGTTCAAGTTTTTCTGCAGCCTCACCACTTCGTCAACACTGTCTGCTCCTCCATCTAACTTCGTGTCATCTGCAAACCTTGCAACGAACCCTCAGTTATTTCATCCATTTTGTTACCGTATAACTCAATAGTTGCAGTTTGAACAGTGCTCCTGAGGAACAATCATCGTTGCCGTCCTGGAAATGGTCCCTTTTATTCGAACTCTGTCTTCTGCTAGACAGCCTATCCTCTATCCATGCCACACTTGCCTCTGACAATATGGGCTCTTATCTTAGTTAACAGCCTCCTCTATAGCACTTTGTCAAAGGCCATTTAGAAATCTAAATCTATCATAACTACTAGCTGTCCTTTATGCGACTATCCCCATTTCAAACATGGTGGGACCCAAGGAGATAGTGAGGAAATCTTTCCTCACTGAGACTGGTACAGTTGACGACAAAGGTGAGCCAAACAGAGAGCAAAGTAGGACTGATAAATTAAACTGCATTTATTTCAATGCAAAAGACCTAACATGGAAGGCAGATGATCTCAGGGTATGGTTAAGAGCGTGGGACTGGAATATCGTAGCAATTACAGAAACATGGCTCAGACATAAGCTGCCAGTCCTGCCTAACGTTCCAGGCTACAAATTCTATAAGAAGGATAGAAAGGGAGGCAAGAGAGGAGGGGAGTGGCGTTTTTGATAAGGGATAGCATTAGGGAAGTTATTTGGGTGGAACTGAGAAAGGATGATCGCATTATTAGGACTGTATTAAAGACCCCGTAATAGTCAGAGGTAAATTGAGAAACAAATTTAGAAGGAGATCTCGGTTATCTGTAAGAATAATATGGTGGTAATGGTAGGGGATTTTAACTTTCCAAACATAGACTGGGACTGCCTTGTGTTAAGGGTTTAGATGGAGAGGAATTTTTTAAAACGTGTACAACAAAATTTTCTGATTCAGTACGTGAATGTACCTACAAGAGAGGGTACAAAACTTGACCTATTCTTGGGAAATAAGGCAAGGCAGGAGACTGAGGTTTCAGTGGGTGACCATTTTGGGGCCAGCGACCATAATTCTATTAGTTTTAAAATAGTGATGGAAAAGGATAGACCGGATCCAAAAGTTAAGTTCTAAATTGGAGGAAGGCCAATTTTGATGGTATGAGGCAAGAATTTTCAAAAGTTGATTGGGCGCAGATGTTCGCAGATAAAGGGATGGCTGGAAAATGGGAAGGCCTCAGAAATGAGATCACGAGAGTCCAAAGGAAGTATATTCCTGTTAGGGTGAAAGGAAAGGCTGGTAGGTATAGGGAATGCTGGATGACTAAACAAATTGAGGGTTTGGTTAAGAAAAAGAAGGAAGCATATGTAAGATGTAGACAGAATAGATCGTGTGAATCCTTAGCAGAGTATAAAGGCAGTAAGAATATACTTGAGAGAAATCAGGAGGGCAAAAAAGGGGATGTGAGACAGCTTTCTCAAATAGTTAAGCAGAATCCCAAGGGATTTTACAAATACATTAAGGACAAAAGGGTAACTAGGGAGAGAATAGGGCCCTCCCAAAATCAGCAAGGCTACTTTTGTGTGGAATCGCAGGAGATCAGAGAGACACTAAACAAGTATTTTGCATCAGTATTTAGTGTGGAAAAGGACATGGAAGATGTAGAATATAGCGAAATAGATGGTGACATGGTGAAAAACATCCATATTCCAGAGGAGGAAGTCTTGAAACTCAGAAGTGGATATATCCCCAGGACCTGATCTGGTGTACCCTAGAACTCTGTGGGAAGCTAGGGAAGTGATTCCTGGGCCTCTTGCTGAGATATTTGTATCATCGGTAGTCTCAGGTGAGTTGCCGGAGGACTGGGGGTTGTCTAACTTGCCACTGTTAAAGGTGGTACAGAAAAGCCACTGAATTATAAACCAGTGAGCCTGACGTCTACGGTGGGCAGGTTGTTGGAGGGAATCTTGAGAGACAGGATGCACATGTATTTGGGAAGACAAGGACTGATTAGGGATAGTCAGCATGGCTTTGTGTGTGGGGAAACTATGTCTCTCAAACTTGATTTCGTTTTTGAAGAAGTAACATGGAGGATTGATGAGGGCAGAGCGGTAGATGTGTTGTATGTGGACTTCAGTAAGGAATTGACAAGGTTCCCCATGGGAGACTGATAGCCAGGTTAGATCTCATGGAATACAGGGAGAACTCGCCATTTGGATACAGAACTGGCTCGAAGGTAGAAGACAGAGGGTTGTTTTCCAGACTGGAGGCCTGTGACCAGTGGAGTGCCACAAGGATTGGTGCTGGGTCCACTACTTTTCGTCATTTATATAAATGATTTGGATGCGAGAGGTATAGTTAGTAAGTTTGCAGGTGACATCAGAATTGGAGGTGTACGGGACAGTGGTGAAGGTTACCTCAGATTGCAATGGGATTTTGACCAGATGGGCCATTGGACTGAGAAATGGCAGATGGAGTTTAATTTAGATAAATAGGAGGTGCTGCATTTTGGGAAAGCAATTCTTAGCAGGACTTGTGCACTTCATGGTAAGGTCCTAGGGAGTGTCGCTGAACAAATAGACCTTGGAGTGCAGGTTCATAGCTCCTTGAAAGTGGAGTCGCAGATAGATAGAATAGTGAAGGTGGTGTTTGGTATACCTTTTCTTAATTGGTCAGAGTATTGAGACCAGTTGGGAGGTCATGTTGTGGCTATACAGGACATTGGTTAGGCCGCTGCTGGAATATTGCGTGCAATTTTGATCTCCTTCATGTCAGAAAGATGTTGTGAAACTTGAAAGGGTTCAGAAAAGATTCACAAGGATGTTGCCAGGTTCAGAGGATGTGAGCTATACGGAGAGATTGAATATGCTGGGGTGGGAATGTCTGAGGCTGAGGGGTGACCTTATAGAGGTTTATAAAATCATAAGGGACATGAATAGTGTAAATAGACAAGGTCTTTTTTTCTGGGTTGGCGGAGTCCAGACTAGAGGGCATAGGTTTAGGGTGAGAGGTGAAAGATATAAAAGAGACCTGAGGGACAACTTTTTCATGCAGAGGGTGGTACATGTATGGAATGAGCTGCCAGAGGAAGTGGTGGAGGCTAGTATGATTGCAACATTTAAAAATCATCTGGATGGGTATATGAATAGGAAGGGTTTGGAGGGATATGGGCCGGGTGCTGGCAGATGGAACTAGATTGGGTTGGGTTATCTGGTTGGCATGGGCAAGTTGAACTGAAGAGTCTGTTTCAGTGAAGCATCGTGTGATACTAAAGAAGTGCATGCCCTTTTTTATGTCTCTTTTTGGAGAACTCGGGAGAGGAGCAATTGGGATAGTGGAACCGAGGGCACAAGCAGTTTTCACCTTTCCAGTTGTACCAAATCTGGACTTTATTTCTTATCAGTTTAATGGTCTATGTTGCTAATTGCATAAGTATTGAATAAATATTTCTGTACTGTTTTTAAGCAACAAGCCATTCTAACATATTACGTCAGGTGTGTATACTTGAGGCCTTCACTGTATATCTAGAAAACAGACTTTTCTAATAACTCCATGCAAGTTAGCTTTCAGGCCAGAATGCACATGCTCCATGCAAATTGTATTTCCTTTTTTTTTAGGGAATATTTTTAATCGATCAACTTGCTCATATCTGTTGCATAAGTGACAGTTTTATCAACGAATTGTTTGTACACAAGGCATTTTAAAAAGTGACATACAATAGTTGTTAACATGGTGTACAGATTAATCATTGAGTTAGTTACTATTACTGACTTTATAATCTCCCCCAAGCAATTCTTTTAAAATGAAATTTTGAGTTAGCGAACTTTTATTTATCAAGTACCTTCTCAAAGGTTGCTTTAGTTTTAGCAAATTTATGCATTTTAGCAAATCTTCCAACTGAATGTTAATTGCTTTTTGTTTTTTTTTCCCCAGGTAAAGGGAACATAACTGTAATTTCCACTTCATCACATATGGAGGATAAAGAGGTTTGTTCCAGTTTTGCTCTGCCAAAGAAATGCACATAAAAACTTTATTGGGCAAATCTCCCAGCTTCTAGTTGAGTATTGGATTTAAGTTGTCGTTTCATCACTTTGTCAGATTACTTACCTAGCAAACTTTAGGTACATCCAATTAATTCAAAACTTCATCTCATACTTCTGAATAAAAATGAATGTCAATATAAAATGGTACTTAATTTTATTCCACAGGGTTTTTGTTTTATTTGTGTAGGAATGAATTGGATAATTTTTCTTTTTTCCGCACCGTCTGCAAAGTTCCGGGTCATCTGTTGACATCATGCTGATAATTTTAGTATGGTCTCTGTGTGCTTTTTACATAGCGTAGTTACTTTATGGATATTCTCTTTGCAGACAGGTCCTGTGAATTTAATGATTTTGTTTGTTTAGAACTTTTGGTGTCATTTTATTTCAATTAATTAATTTTCTTTTTTCTCGCTCTTTTGCATTCTATTAGCTTCTCCACATCTGTGGTGAGAAGACTAAAGTTTTAAGGCACATTTAAGTTCTTGCCCATTTAGTTGAGTCATCTACCTTATATCTTAAATAGGAAAAGCATAAATTGTGGAAGACAAGATCAATTATTCTTTCCTTAGACTTGCTGTTTAGGACAGAATAGAGGGTTTCCCTGTTTTGTAGAATTGTACTCCTTTGTGGCAAAGATTAAGATACATCCTGCAAAGTTTGACAAACACATATTTTGAATGTTTTGCAAAAGACTTTCCACCCTATCTGCTCGAAGCAAAACACTCGGCAAGGCTGGGTTTTCAAAATGAAAATCTGACATGTTAGTAAGCAAAATTGAATAAGCTATCCGTGTATACATTTTAGCAAAAAGGACCTCGATCTGAGTAGTAAGGGTTAAGGTATAAAAGTTGAAATTGTTCTGAGCTTGAAACAGTGATCCCACCCTCCCACCACTGCTGCTACTCATCTATTCAGTTGGGGGCAAAGTAATATTTTGGGAGAGTTATTCCTGTTTAATATAGGTCCTGTTTTTAAAAATACATATCAAGTTATACCATTGCTATACAATCTGAATTTATTGGAATTTTTGGTGGCAATGTTATTCACAATTGATGGAATTCCAATGCAGTGAGCGTTTACAATTTCTATCTGTGCTTTGTTTTCATTTGGGAGTCAAAAGTTAACTGTGTGGATATTTTGGTGGATAGTCATATTGCTTAATTAATAATAGAAATATCAAAGGACACTCATCCATTCACTTCCTTTTCTAAACAGTAACTATGAGAGACTTCATGGTTAGTTTGTGTGCACTCTTGATTTTTTCATTAGGTAGGGTTAGGTGTCAGGAGAATTGTGTGGGGCCAACAGTAGTAATTTTATTTGCAAGAAAAATTTAAATTGATGATTATTGAATGAGCTTGAAAAATCTTAATTCATAAGTACGTTTTTTGTATATCAGTGTTTCTGCAATTTTTCAGCAAGACTCAATGCTTGATAAAATTTATTAATAGCAACTGCTGGCTTAGATAGCCTTATAAGAGAAAGACATGGGGAACCATAATCTCTGAGAAAAGATGGATGCCATAATGTGATCTAGAGGATTTAAGTAACTAAACATTTCCTATGAATATAGCATTGGCCTCTGTTTTGTTTGTTTCTATCATTTGTAATACAAATCTTTGAAAAGAGTCTTGATTGAATTCTAAAAAAATTCTTCAGTTTCTTCCCAGAGTTTTGGAATCTCTGTCCCATGAGAGCCCTAACACATTGCATTAAGCAATCCTCACCAGCTCTAATGAACTTGTCTATTCTGTCACGATTGAGAACATCTCCTGTTTGTGATACAGTTAGAAATAAATATTTTTGGATTTTTTTTCTTTAATGGACAGATTAGAAAATTTCTGATGTGTTGTTAGTGTGATAAATTCCGTGAAACTTTCTCATCTTTTTATAGGTTATCTAGAATTGATGCCTTTTACTTTACATTCTCCACATGGAGTCTTGTTTTAGCAGAACAGTGCTTCAGCTATCATTAATCCATATTCACTTCTGAGAAGCAGGCTTTTTTAAAAAAATACTGAATATTACAATGTTTTTCAAATTGAATTCAATTTAATTTTTTAAAAACCTGCGTTTGTTCTTATTAATTACTTTGCAATTAAGCATTTGAAAGCCTAAATTTAGATGTTTCTTTTTGTTTAAAGGCCTCCAGTCAAAAATCGAAGTCTTCGGGAACATCCCGTTCAAGAAGGTTAGTATTTTTGGAGTATAGTGCATAAGGCAGTGTGGTGCTGTTGGTGTTTGGCACCAAGATTAACTTTTTGCATTCCAGTAAACCCACAAGTTCAAACCCCCAAGTGCTGTACTACTGTGAAGTGATGCTTTAATCATGGAATAGTTTTATAACCGGGCTGTTGCTACACATCTTAGTCTTGGGCTAACACAAGCATTTTGAGGAGTCTGTTGCAGAGTGTGGTCCTGCATGAACTGTAAAATAGAAAATATTTTGTCATATTTGCTATTTCTAATTGCATTACCTTTAGCCAAATGCTAAAGCCAGAGTGCAAATTGTTTTTTTTTTGACAATCTTGGTTACTGAATTGTAATAGTTATTTATACAAATGTATATATGTAAGGGTCATTTGGTTGTATTGTATAGGAAAGCAATTTCCTACGACTCAACGTGGCTAATGTTGCCTCCATAGCCATACTTGTTTCAAGTCAATGATGTTTATTGGACAAGGAATTAAAACCCGAGGTGTTCATTAACAGGTGAAATGTTGGAGGCATTTGTTTTCACCACATGCTGTCTGTGTAGCAGTAATGCATTGGCACCCTTTGCAGGTCAAGAATCTTGTAGCTACATCCCTAGTTTCTTGTAATGCTGGCTGTGGACATATTAGATCTGTCCAAAACTCTGCCAGCGTGAGTTATTGTAATTTTCATGATGTTCAACTCTGAACTGAATACAAGATGAGTTGGTCAATATATGACAGGGTTGATAATTGATATATGCACCAAAGGTCAAGCTCTTTGCTGTAGTTTAAATCAGAAATGATCAGGTGCTTCAATATTTTTGAAGATTTTTTGGTGATAAGTCACTTTGTCAGATGCATTCATTGAGTCATACAGCCTGGAAACAGACCCTTCGGTCCAACTAGTCCATGCCGACCATGTTCCCAAACCAAACTAGTCCCACTTGCCTGCGTTTGGTCTGTATCCCTCCAAACCTTTCCTATTTATGTACTTATCCAAATGCTGTTGGAATGTTGTAACTATACCTACATTCACCAATTTCTGTGTCAGTTCATTCCACATATGAATACCTTTTTTCCAGAAAAAACAAGTCCCTTATGTCATTTTTGAATCTTCCTCCTCTCCCCTTTAAAAATACGCCCATGAGTTTTGAGTTCCCCACCCTAGGGAAAAGACCATTGCTATTCGCCTTATCTGTGCACTTCATGGTTTCATAAACCTCCTTATAAGGTCACCCCTCAAGCTCCTATGCTCTAGTGAAAAATGTCTCAGCCCAATGTTCAAGGATACTCTTGGGGAAATAAGGCAGGGCAGGTAACTGAGGTGTCAGTGGGGGAGCACTTTGGGGCCCGGACCATAATTTTATTAGTTTTAAAATAGTGATGGAAAAGGAGAGACTGGATTTAAAACTTGAAGTTCTAAATTGGAGCAAAACTTAATTTTGATGGTATTAGGCAAGATCTTGCAAAAGTTGATCGGGGACAGATGTTCTTATGGCAAGTCTTCAGAAATGAGATAACTGGATAGTATATTCCTGTTAGGGTGAAAGAAATGGCTAGTAGGTGTAGAAAATGCTGGATGACTAGAGAAATTGAGATCTTGGTTAAGAAAAAGAAGGAAGTATATGTCAGATATAGACAGGAGGGATAGTGAATCCTTGGAAGAATATAAAGGCAGTACGGTAAAGAACAGGGCCCATCAAAGATCAGCAGGGCAGCTTTTGTGTGAAGTCAGGAGATGGAGATGCTAAGCGAATATTTTGCATCATACTGCGAAGGACATGGAAGATGCAGAATGTGGGGAAATAGATGGTGACATCTTGAAAAATGTCCATCATACAAAAGTGGTGGTGCTGGATGTCTTAATGCATAAAAGTGGATAAATCCCCAGGACCTGATCAGGTGTACTCCAGAACTCTGTGGGAAGCTAGGGAAGTGATTGCTGAGATATTTGTATCTTTGATAGTCACAGGTAATGTGCTGGAAGACTGGAGGTTGGCTAACGTGGTGCCACTTCTTTTAAAAAAAAAAAGTGGCAAGGACAAGCCAGGGAATTGTAGACCTGTGAGCCTGACATCGGTGTGGGCAAGTTGTTGGAAATCCTGAGGGACTGGATGTACATGTATTTGGACAGGCAAAGACTGATTGGGGATAGTCAGCATGGCTTTGTGCATGGGAAATCATGTCTCACAAACTTGATTGAGTTTTTTTTTTGAAGTAATAACAAAGAGGATTGATGAGATAGAGCGGTAGATGTGATCCATGTGGACTTTAATAAGGTGTTTGACAAGGTTCTGCATGATACACTGGTTAGCAAGGTTAGATCTCATGGGATACTGGCTATTTGGATACAGAACTGGCTCGAAAGTAGAAGACAGAGAATGGTGGGGAGGATTGCTTTTCAGACTGGAGGCCTGTGAGTAGTGGTGTGCCACAAGAACCGGTGCTGGAGTCACTGCTTTTCAACATTTATGTAAATGATTTGGGTGTGAACGTAGGTAGTATAGTTAGTATACAGATTACTCCAGAATTAGTGGACAGCGAAGAAGGTTACACCAGAGTACAGTGGGATCTTGATCAGATGGGTCAACGGGCTGAGGGGTGGCAAGGAGGAGTTTAATTCCTGAGGAGTTTAATTCCGATAAGTGTGAGGTACTGCATTTTAGAAAAGCAACTCGGGGCACGACTTAGACATTTAATAGTAAGGTCCTGGGGAATGTTGCTCAACAAGGAGACCTTGTGCAGGTTCATTGTTTCTTGAAAGTAGAGTCACAGGTAGGTAGGATAGTGAAGAAGGCGTTTGGTATGCTTTCCTTTATTGGTCAGAGTGTTGAGTACACGAGTTGGAAGGTCATGCTGAGGCTGTACAGGACATTAGTTAGACCACTTCTGGAATATTGCATGCAAAGCTGGTCTCCTTCCTATCGGAAAGATGTTGTGAAACTTGAAATGGTTCAGAAAAGATTTACAAGGACGTTGCCAGGGTTGGAGGGATTTGAGCTATAGGGAGAGGCCGAACAGGCTGGGTCTGTTTTCACTGGAGCAAAGGAGGCTGAGGGATGACCTGAAAGAGATATAAACTGCATGACCTGAAAGGGGCATGGATAGGATGGGGTGGGGGTAGTCCAGAACTAGAGGGCATAGGGTTAGGGTGAGGGGGGAAAAGATATAAAAGAGACCAAAGGGGCAATTTTTTTCACACCAAAGGTGGGGTGTGTATGAAATGAGCTGCTAGAGGAAATGGTGAAGTCTGGTACAATTACAACATTTTAAAAGGCATCTGGATGGCTATATGAATAAGAAGGGTTTCGAGGGATATGGACCAAGTGCTGGCGTATGAGACTAGATTAATTTCGGATATCTGGTTTACATGGATGAGTTGGACCAAAGGGTCTGTTTCTGTGCTGTACCTCTCTGACACTAACTCAATCTTTCTAATGTAAACTTTACATTCCGAGCAAAATCCTGGTAAGCCTTTCCTGAACCTTTTCCAATTTACTAATGTCCTTTCTATAGCAGTGCACCCAAAACTGTACACAATACTCCAGAAATGGCTTCACCGCCATCTTGTACGACCACATGACATCCCAACTCCTATACTGAAAAGTCTGAGCAATGGAGGCAAGCATGTTAATCGCCGCCATAACTGCCTGTATACCTTTGCAAATTTCAAAGCATTGGGTACCCGTTTTATCTAGTGCCTTATCATTAACTGTAAAAGTCGTACCCTTATGACAATCCTGACGAAGAGTTAATGCTTAAAACGTCAACTGTCCTGCTCCTCAGATGTTGCCTGATCTCTTGTGCTTTTCCAGTGCCACACTTTTTTTGGCTTGGCTAAGTCCTGGCCTTGTTTTACCAAACTGATTCAACTATATGTTGATGAGTAACTTGGTTGATAGCACTTGTATGCTCCTGCCACTTAGTCACGGAGATAGTGGAAGACTCCTTGACCCAGGAAACTACTTTTGCTCATTATTTCAATAATTCTGGCAATTGATAGATCAGAATTTTTCTCTCCCTTTTCCTCACATTTTTTTACACCAGTCTTTTCCATATCACTTTTAATTCTGAGGGCATTGATTCTTTCTTTGAATTTTGGTATCTTTTGATACCTGGTAGCATTGGCTACTCATCATATGAGCCAAGTGGTGAAGACTGATTGAAAGAACTATATTGACCAGGAACGTAGAATTCTCACCTTTGCCTACTGAGTTAGTTGATTATAGATATGGTGGTGATGGGATAATTAGAATAATTCCTTGAATACAGAGAGAAAATCTTATGTCTGGGTGGATGTTAGGGATAAGATCTAGTTTAGCTTTGATTGTTCCCCTGGCTTTCCGTCTACCAGCACTTGCTATTTGGGTTCATGTATGAACATTGCCACTTCGAGATCCAAACGAATCTGGATTTTGTAAACCTCTGCTGTCACAATTAGTTGGGCCTCACCAGTGTGGAAAGAATAAAACTACATTTGGTATTCAGTGAGTGGAAGGTATCAATATGCAAATCTATTTGGGGAAAGTCTGCTAAAGAATACTGGTAATGGCATTGAGTAACACTGCCGGATCTACCCCACCTAATATCTCTGATCCAGAGTTGAATCTGAGATTTTCTTGATTTTGGCAACTTAGCTACTGATTGGTTTATCCAGCTCAACCACTGAAGCATTGGCAGAGTTTCTTTTGATATAGAAATAATTTAGCATCTGGTGCAACATTTCAGGGTGTTCATGTGAAGGGGCTAATGTTTGACAGAAAAAACTTTCTAGATCAACCTCTGCTTGTTTAAGAGTATCTGAGTAGCTGTTGACTCTACCTCGGCTCAAAACCTTTTTGGCTGACCATTAGTCTTCACATGCTTTTTAATAAAAGTTCTAAGAAGGTTAAGTGTAAAGTATGTTCTTGAGGGCTCGTCAATTGGGTTTTGTAACACATAACTTTTTCTGATTTTTGTTTGAAAACTGATCAGGAATGGAGCATAAAGAAGAGCTGTTGGAAAGGGGATCCAGCTCAAATGTATTATCTGCATGGACAGCCTACCAGCATCAATATATGGCATTGGAACTTATCTGTCAGTATTAAGAAAGTTGTCTTCAAGAGAATTTCCCCACAATTTAATCACTTGACCTTTGGTCTTTCTTGCTTCATTGGGCATTTTCTACTGAACTTAGAGCTTAAAGTTGAGCCCTGTCTCCGTTTTTAAAAGCTAGTTAAGAAGTTCATCCTAAGGATGATCTTATTTTTTGTTTTCCTGTACATTGTTTTTAAGTTATTCCCTCTAAGACTCTGAAAATTTTTTTTATATGATAGGTATCTTTGTTTCTTGACTTTGGGTTAATTTTACCTCTTAATTCACTTGCTGCCTTTAGTGATTGCTGACTGCATCAGAACTTTTCACTTACGGACCTAGATCACAGTATGAGCAGCTACTCTGATACTTAGCATTACTTTCTTTTACTTTTAGTGCCCTGTCTTCTGAATCCTTCCTACTCCCATTTCCCATTTTATTATCAATATTAAAATTTGATTGGAGAAATGATAGAATGCAGGGCACAAGCAAAGGTTTTTGATGAGTAATTGGTATGGCTGCATATTGCATCTTGGACGAAAAGTCTTAACTATGCATTATTCTTTCCTGAATACGTTTGGGGGATAAAAAACACACTTAATGTTGTTCCTACATTCTTGTTCATATCATAAAAATAAAGCCAGTTTCCAGCTTAGCAACTTTGAAATTCTGTATAATACAATAGATTTTGGAATATATGATCATTCATCATTTGGGCTACTATTTATAAAGATGATGAAATTCAATTTTTGATATTCTAGGAATTTAGATTAGATTAGATTACTTACAGTGTGGAAACAGGCCCTTCGGCCCAACAAGTCCACACCGACCCGCCAAAGCGCAACCCACCCATACCCCTACATATACCCCTTACCTAACACTACGGGCAATTTAGCATGGCCAATTCACCTGACCCACACATCTTTGGACTGTGGGAGGAAACCCACGCAGACACGGGGAGAACATGCAAACTCCACACAGTCAGTCGCATGAGGCGGGAATTGAACCCAGGTCCCTGGCGCTGTGAGGCAGCAGTGCTAACCACTGCCACCATGCCGCCCCAAGTTGGCTTTACAATTTAGTTGGCTTTACAATGTTGTATTCTATGTGCAATTTACTTTATTGTCACATTTGGATGATGCCAACTAAGGTCACATGGTTACACTGGATACTTGATATTTTAAATGGAATGGTCAGTGACTCTGTCCATTTCCTTTCCACATTAAACTTAGCAAATTTCAGCTGTCCACATTTTGCCAATTTCACTGTTTGCGGTCAATTGATAAAGTGCAAAGAAGGTGCCATTTTTCTGATGGGGAAACAAAGGCCCATTGCGTTTGCATCAAGAATACTAATGAACACTAAGTATTATGCACAGCAAGAATTGAGCATAGTGTTTGGCATTGAGGATTTCACTGTTTCCTTTACAGCAGGCACTGTGCTCCTCAGACCACAGAACTCTTACTTCCATTTTTGGACCGTATATGGGAGTACCGTCAATGGCAGCAGCGTGCTTGCAGAGTTGGGAACTGACCAATTCATATGCGGTCGAATACCACTGTTAGAGAAGTATGGCAATGCGGCTGCCCTGTCAAGGCTGCTGCTACCAGGGAATAAAGTTGTTCCCAACTAGAACCTCAAAATTACATATTTCGCCCAGGATGATAAAGTATTGATGTCAGCTGATCGGGTGCAGAACGTTACTCGGAACCACCTCGCTTTGAGTCGAATGGTGAACTTAATCCTGAGGGAGAAGCAGTAATGGGACAGCCCGGAATTGCGCCCTTACCTGTCTGGGAAGTGGGAGTTCTGTGTTGGAGCATTGTTTACTGTGGGGAATGAGTGTTGTTATTCCTCCCCCCATTTACAGGAAAGTTGATGGAACAAGGGCACCCAAATATGGTGTGAATGAAGGCGACAGCCAGGAGATATTTTCGGAGGCCAAATGTGAACTTTCAGGTTGAGGAGAAAGTGGGATAATGTGAAACACTCACTTTGGTAAGAAAGATCCTGTAATTATTGCTCCATTACTTATGGGGATAACCTTAAACACAGTGGCAACGGATTCATATCTATTTCACAGGACTGGTAGAGAGACAGAAGCTACAGGTGATCGTGGATGTCCATTCCAAGTGGCCCAAGTTGATGGTCTTTCAGTTGATCTTGGCGGAAGCAATAATAGACTGAGTGGATGAAATATTTGCCAGGCTTTGAAGCCCCAAACAAATTGTATGACAATGATTCAGTTTGTTGTGCAAGAGTTTGAGGACTACCTGGTAAATCACCTGAGTCAAATGTGCATTCGCCCTGAGGCAAAGGGCCAGTTGGAAAGATTTGTGCAAATCCTGAAGCAGACTTTCAAGGTTTCAGAAGTTGAAGGGTTGCTAGGATGTTGAATCAAGTTTCTCAGCATGTACAGGACCAAACCACATTCAATGACTGAATGTATCCTTAATGCTCAACTGCCAGCTGAGAACCATGTTTAACTTATTGCAGCTGGAAGAGACCAAAGAGATGATAGTGAAATCAAGCAGGACAAATGGTCAGAAAGGTGAGAACTGCAAGTTTGAGGATATTCCAGAGAGTGAAGAATGTGCTAGCCTGGATTTATATGCCTGGGGATAAATAGATCCTGGTGGTAGTGGTGGCTTAAACAGGGTCATTGTCACATATAGTACAACTTGGGATGGGCTAGTTTGGAGGGGAGGCATTCAGGCAAGATTGTCACCATCCCTCACCAACAGGAGATGTCCCTCAGAATACTGAATCGTTCCATTTTAAACAAAGGGTGTCAACTGAGCCATGTGTCCCCAAGCCAGAGTTGCTCATAACCAGGGAGGAGACAACAGTGTCACACAGCAACAAGAGTGGACCAGAGAGGGATGTATCTGCAGAGCAGCAGGGGCTTCCAGAAGGCTGGAAGACTGAACTAGATGAGATTCCTGATACTAGGAGATGGTCGTCAAGGAATTGCTATATCCGAAACTCATATCAACGTAGTCTATGGACAGAATAGCTTGTGTGTGTCTGGGTGGGGGCAGCAGGGGGAGGGGGTCACTTTTCAAAGATTGCCATGTTTTTGTAAGTAATCCTGATTATGTACATATGCTGGCTACAATGTCTGTATCGTTTATAATTTTATATGTTTATTAATGGAAGCTTTCAAAATAAAGGGGAAAGAAATGTGGTGTTTATGTAGTTGGAGGTGCAGTCCTTTTACAAGAGCTGGTCAGGTGTCTTGGAGGGGAAGAGCTTGATGACGGTCCAGAACTGGCCAATACAGGTGTAAGCAATGTCAATAAATGTCTTATACAAATTATACACATGGTCTATCATGTGTATAATTCCTGGTTCCAAAGGAAGTACCAATCTAATTGTTGACCCATGTTTTTCCCTCAAAATTCATGCTGGCTACTTTTCTTGATATAGCCTCTGCCTTTCTTGTGAAGATTTATCATGTTCTGCAAAATTAAATTTCTTGCTCACAACTGAAGTTAACTAGCCTCTGGTCTTCTTTTTAAACAATACATTATTGAAATTCTTTTGATATTGAATTCTTTTGAGAAGGTGACTAAGGAGGTGGATGAGGATAAAGCGGTAGATGTGGTGTATATGGATTTTAGTAAGGCGTTTGATAAGGTTCCCCATGGTAGGCTACTGCAAAAAGTACAGAGGTATGACATTGAGGGTGCGTTAGAGGTTTGGATTAGGAATTGGCTGGCTGGAAGAAGACAGAGGGTAGTAGTTGATGGTAAAGGTTCATCTTGGAGCGCAGTTACTAGCGGTGTTCGGCAAGGATCTGTTTTGGGACCATGGCTGTTTGTCATTTTTATAAATGACCTGGAGGAGGGGCTAGAAGGTTGGGTGAGCAAATTTGCGGATGATACGAAAGTCGGTGGAGTTGTTGACAGTGAGGAAGGATGTGGCAGGTTACAGCGGGATATAGATAAGCTGCAGAGCTGGGCAGAAAGGTGGCAAATGGAGTTCAATGTAGGTAAATGTGAAGTGATTCACTTTGGTAAGAGTAACAAGAAGATGGAGTACTGGGCTAATGGTCGGATACTTGGTAGTGTGGATGAGCAGAGGGATCTTGGTGCCCATGTACACCGATCTCTAAAAGTTGCCACCCAGGTAAATAGTGCTGTGAAGAAGGCATATGGCGTACTGGCTTTTATTGGTAGAGGAATTGAATTCCGGAGTCCTGGGGTCATGTTGCAGTTGTATAAGATTCTGGTGCGGTCGCATCTGGAGTGTTGTGTGCAGTTTTGGTCGCCATACTATAGGAAGGATGTGGAGGCACTGGAATGGGTGCAGAGGAGGTTTACCAGGATGTTGCCTTGAATGGTAGGAAGATCCTATGAGGAAAGGCTGAGGCACTTGGGGCTGTTTTCATTGGAGAAAAGAAGGTTTAGGGGTGACTTGATAGAGGTGTACAAGATGATTAGGGGTTTAGATATGGTTGACAATGAGAACCTTTTTCCGCGTATGGAGTCAGCTATTACAAGGGGGCATCCCTTTAAATTAAGGGGTGGTAGGTATAGGACAGATGTTAGGGATAGATTCTTTACTCAGCGAGTCGTGACTTCATGGAATGCCGTGCCAGTAGCAGTGGTGGACTCTCTCTCTTTATGGGCATTTAAACGGGCATTGGATAGGCATTTGGAGGATAGTGGGCTAGTGTAGATTAGGTGGGCTTGGGTTGGCGCAGCATCGAGGGCCAAAGGGCCTGTACTGCGCTGTATTTTTCTATGTTCTATTAGCAGTCCTTCTACAATATGGTCAGAGCCTCTGCTGATTCATTTCTTCTTTTAACAACCTTAGTTATGTATCATCTGGGTATTCTGATTATACAAAATTTGAAAGACATAAAAACTGCGAGTATTACTTCATTTCAAATGTTCACCACCTCTATTTGTTTTGAATTCTCTTCTTCCTTTGATATGTTGTCATTTGTATAACTTTAAATTGGCAAGTACTTAAACTCAGAGAGCCATATAATATAATGCTTAAACTGATATAACTTTCACTTAAAGTGCTTTAGTTTCACTTTGCCTCAATTGAGAACAGTCATACTAATAAAGAACTAGTTTTTTTGTGCAATTTTTAATTTTATAATAAAGTAGCATAGACAACAAACACTCCATCTCAATATTTTTGAACACTTGAGTGACACAAATGCAAATGCTTAACTGATCCTTAGAATGGAGAGTTCTTAACAATTACTAATGTCAGAAATTCTAACAGTATACATAGCCTCCTAAATTAGATGAAGCAAGACTTGATAATTAGGGAACTTACATGCAATTTTATTGAAATAAACTGTGGTAGGAGTCTATCTTGCAACATTGTTTTAATAAAATTTGTTCGGTGGGCGGCACAGTGGTTAGCAGTGCTGCTTCACAGGGACCCGGGTTCAATTCCCGCCTCGGGCGACTACTGTGTGGAGTTTGCATGTTCTCCCCGTGTCTGCATGGGTTTCCTCCATGTGCTCCGGTTTCCTCCCACAGTCCAAAGATGCGCAGGTTAGGGAGATTGGCCATGCTAAATTGCCCTTAGTGTTAGGTGCATTAGTCAGAGGGAAATAAGACCATAAGACATAGGAGTGGAAGTAAGGTCATTCGACCCATCGAGTCCACTCCGCCATTCAATCATGGCTGATGGGCATTTCAACTCCTCTTACCCACATTCTCCCCATGGCCCTTAATTCCTCATGACCTCAAGAATTTATCAATCTCTGCTTTGAAGACATTTAGCGTCCCGGCCTCCACTGCACTCTGCGGCAATGAATTCCACAGGCCCACCACTCTCTGGCTGAAGAAATGTCTCCGCATTTCTGTTCTAAATTGACCCCCTCTAATTCTAAGGCTGTGTCCTCACCTAACGGAAACAATTTCCTAGCTTCCACCCTCTCCAAGCCATGTGTTATCTTGTATGTTTCTATTAAGTCTCCCCTTAATCTTCTAAACTCCAATGAATACAATCCCAGGATCCTCAGCCGTTAGACCAACCATTCCAGGGATCATCTATGTGAATCTCTGCTGGACACGTTCCAGTGCCAGTATGCCCTTCCTGAGGTATGGGGCCCTAAACTGGACACAGTACTCCAAATGGGGCCTAACCAGAGCTTTATAAAGTCTCAGTTGCACAACAGTGCTTTTATATTCCAACCCTCTTGAGATAAATTGTAGGGGAATGGGTGTGGGTGGGTTGCTCTTCGGAGGGTCGGTGTGGACTTTTTGGGCCGAACGGCCCGTTTCCACACTAACTAATCTAATCTTTTAAAAAAAAAATTAGCACTGTGTCTGGCAGTACTTTTAATTGATAAGATAGAGTCATAGAGATCTGTAGCACGGATACAGGCCCTTTGACCCAAACTGGTCCATGCTGACCAAACCGCTCTAAACCCATTTCCCTCCACTTGGCCCATATACTTCTAAACCATACCTGTCCATGTATTTATCCAAATGCCTTTTTAAATGTTAATGTACCTGCCTCGACAACTTCTGCTGGCAGCTTATTCCATGTACGTATCATCCTGTTTTAAAAACGTCTGTCACGCTCCCTTTTATTCTTTCCCCTCTAACCTTCAATTGATGCCCTCTTGTCCTTGATTCCCCAACTCTGGGGGAAAAAAGTGAGTGCAATCATCCTATTCATGCCCCTCGTGATCTTGCTTCTATAAGATCCCCCCAAGTCTCCTATGCTTTAAAGAAAAAAGTCCTGAGCCTGTCCAACCTCTCCATATAACTCAGACCATTGAGTCCTGGCAACATTCCTGTAAATGTCTTCTGTACTCTTTCCAGTTTAATAACGTCCTGACAAAAACAATATTCCCAGTGCAGCCTCACCAATGTCCTGGACAACTGCAGCATAACTGCAATCTAACCTTCCAGAACCGCCTTGTGGAACCTTATCAAGGACCTTGCTGAAATCTATATGAGACTGCGTCTACCACCCTGCCCTCGTCAACCTTCCTGATAACTTCATCAAAGAGCGCGCTCTCCTTGAGTAACTCACCTACCACAGATGTCAGGCTTACTGGTCTTTAGTTCCCAGCATTTTCCTTGCGGTCCTTCTTGAATAATGACACAGCTTTGCTACCCTCCAGTCGTCTAGGACCTCGCACATGGCTAACAGTGACAATGATGCCCTCATTTAATTCATTGAGTTAAATTTTGAGATGTTCGAGGATCGAGCACAGGTTTCTATGGATGCATAATGTCCTGCTAATCTGAAGAAGCCTAATTTTGTTTTCTGTTAGGCTACCAATCTTCCACCTTGCCAGGATGTTATCCCCCATATTGTGACCTTTTTATTTGGCATATTGTATTTTATGTAAAACCTAATCAGATGTCTTCTGGAAATTTAATTTGATGTTCTCCTCAACTTAAAGTCATAGATTTATACAGCACAGAAATAAACACTTCAGTCCAGCTCTTCCATGCTGACCAGACATCCTGAATTAAGCTAGTCCCATTTGCCTGCATTTGGCCCATATTCCTCAAGCCCTTCCTATCCATGTACCCATCCAGATGCCTTTTTAGATGCTGTAATTATATCAGCCTCGTCCACTTTGTCTGGCAGCTCATTCCATACAGGCACAACCCTCTGCATGAAAATGTTGCCCCTTAGGTCTCATTTAAATCTTTCTCCTCTCACCTTGAAACTGTGTTTGGGATTTGGACTACTTGACCCTGGGAAAAAGACTTTCGCTATTCCCTCTATTCGTGGTCCTCATTATGTTTTAAGCCTCTAAGGCCACCTTTCAGCCTCTGTCACTCTAGGGAAAACAGCCTCGGCTATTCAGCCTCTCACTATAGCTCAAATATGCCAACTGTGGCAACATCTTTGTAAATCTACTCTGAACCCTTTCAAGTTTCACAATATCTTTCCTCTAGCAGGGAGACCAGAATTGAATGCAGTATTCCGAAAGCGACCTAACTAATGTCTTATACAACCATAACATGACATGCCAACTCCAATAGTCATTGCACTGACCAGTAAACGTAAATGTACCAAACTCCTCCTCCACTACCCTATCTACCTCCAACTTCACTTTGAAGGAACTATAAACTTGCACCCCAAGGTCTCTTTGTTAGGTTACACTGCCCATGACCTTACCATTAAGTGTATAAGTCCTGCACTGATTTACATTTCCAAAATACAGAACCTCACATCTAAATTAAACTCTCATCTGCCACTCCTCAGCCCATTGGCCCATCTGATCAAAGTCCTCTTGTACTCTGAGGTAACATTCTTCACTGTCCACTTCACCATTTTTGGTGTTATCTGCAAACTTATGAACCATACTTCCTATGGTCACCTCCAAATAATTTGCTCCAAATGACAAAAAGCAGTGGATCCAGTACTGATCCTGGCAGCACATGGCTGGTCACTGGCCCGAGGGTTGGTGCTCCCCTTAAAAAATTTTCTTAAAAATTGAGATATACTGGTTCTAAATATTCTGAAATATCCCTTTAATTAGTGATTTCTGAGGATTTGTAGCTCAAGTTGGGATTCTGGATGTAGGTTTGCTTGCTGAGTTGGAAGGTTCATTTCCAGGCATTTTGTCACCTACTAGGTAATATCTTCAGTGGGCCTCAGGTGAAGCACTGATATGTTCTGTTTTCTGATTATATGTTTGGGTTTCTTTGGGTTGGTGATGTCATTTCCTGTGGTGAAGTCATTTCGTGGTCTGGTTAGAATGCCATACTTCTAGGAATTATCATATGTGTCTTTATCTCGTTCCTAGGATGTATTGTCCCAGTCAAAGTGGTGCCCTTCCTCATCCGTTTGTAAGGATACTAGTGTGAGAGGGTCATGTCTTTTTGTGGTTATTTGGTGACTTTCTCTCGCTAGTATCCTTACATACAGATGAAGAAGGACAGCACATCCATCCTAGACAAGCCAAACAAAGACACGCATGGGAATTCCTAGAAGCTTGGCATTCCAACCAGAACTCTACCAACAACTCGAGTTAGACCCCATCTACCACTCCCTGAGAAAAAGAACAGGAAGTGACTTTGGCATAGGAGGTGACATCACCAACCCAAAGAAACCCAAGTATATAACAAGAAAGCAGGACTTACCAGCAATGCTTCTTCTGAGGCCCACTGAAGATAATTAGAGTAGGGGTGATGAAACGTCTGGAAATGAACCTTCCAGCTCAGCAAGCAAACCTACATCCAGAATCATCTGGAAAATCATCTATTATCAAACACCAAGCAAATGTGAACATTCTGACATACTGGGCAATACTTTAAAAAAGACTATGAAATTAAACATCTATCGGGCCTAATGTGATGTTTGAGCATGGTGCTTTTCTGCAAGTTACATGATACTGTGCTCCAAAATAGAGAATGATAATCGAAGGTCACCTCTTGTTGCGATATCGTTTCTGTTCTTGGATTTGTCAAGGAAACTACCTTGTAGAATCCATTCTCAACCAGTTATGTTGATGGAAAGACAATAAAACTATTTTGGCTTTCTCCCACCTGTTGTAAATTTATTCAGCAGATCACTCTTGATCTAAAAATCATCTTGAAACTGACTGAAACGACGATGTGCGGTTATGTCGCTCTGACGATCATTCAGCTGCTCTTGAATTTCTGCCTCAATTTGAGTGGGTTGTGTTTCAAATGGATTCAAAATTCAATCTGGGATACAAAGGTTTAATAAGTCATTAAATCATTCTTGCATATCCTTGTGTATCTGCTTTTAAATGTTTCGCATAAACAGTGAGGTCATTGTCCTTCAGTTCCTCTGTGATTGTCTTCACATTTGGAAATTGTAAAAATTCTTGATGTCCCATAGTGTGCCAATAGACTTCAAGTTTCTTAAGGAAAGAAACAATGGCTTCATTACAATCTGAGTTTATTGTTTTTGCCCTGTAAGGTCTTGCTTAATTAAATTTCAGAAAGATATCTGCCAGATAAAATATGTTCGCGTTAGCATCCAAATGAGTCTTTCTCCATGCTCTTTATCAGACGTGAAGGAAATTATGGCGTTCCAGAGTGTAACAAAACGTTGAAGATAGTTTCCCTTGGAAAACCACCTCACCTCTATGCAGCAGCGGCACCCGGAAGTTGTCTTCATTTTCTTCACATTGCTGCAGGAAAAGGCAATCCTGAAGAGCATGGGATTTGATGAAGTTTACAGTCTTTATGACAACTGAAAGCAAAAGATGGCGACATCCTCAATTTTTTAGCTGTTAATTGCTCCCTGTAAATGACACAATGAATAGTAAAGACAAAAAGTATAACAATGAATCCTCGGTATTGACCAACCACAGCAACAGCACCATCAGTTGGACAAGCAATCATATTCTCCATTGTTCTCGCTTACATAACTTCTGACTTCAAAAGTAGACAGTTCCTCCGTATCCGTTCAAATCCTCCTGGGAAACAACATCTCTTCCATTAGTTTGTTTCTGTTCTAGAATCTCTCAAGCCATGATAAGTGTTGTTATCTTCTAATTGTAGAGAGAATTCCTTGGATTGTATCGAACTGACTGATCCCTCTTCAATGTTCCATGCCATTTCATCAATTCTTCTGGCAGCAGTAGAATTACTGAATGCATCTTTGGTACTCAACTTCATGACATGAGATGATATTATGGACACTGAAAGCAGGATAAGTGACTCACCAATGTTGAGAGAACTTCCAGTTTTAACAATCAGTTTACTAATTTTGGGTAATACAACAAGACCCTCCTTCAATTTCTGTGATGTTTGAGTAAGCATTTGTTTCAGCATTGGCCTTCTCTTAGAGAGAATTTTAAGGATTTTGACCATCTAAGGGGTTTATCCTCCTCATCTTGGTGCGAGATAGCCAAATGTTTTCTTCAATTTGCTTGGCCTCATGCTTTCATTTAACAGTGTAGTTATGCTGTTCAAACGTGGTCAAAGATGGGTTTTGCAGAGATGCGATGAAACCATACGATAAGTATTCCAGTGAGTACTACTGATGCATTTTTTCGCCAAGGAATTCATGAGTAGAATTATTTCAGAAAATAATAAAAATAATCATGAAGCACTTCTTAGAAGGAAAATAATGAACTAGGATAAAAAATGCCTAACCAGAGACACTGTTATTTGGATAATGAAGTATGGCGATAATGGATAAGAGACTGAATACGTTGACCCGGTGCAGTCTGATTTGAGACTGACTCTGAAGTGAGGCTGTGTGGGAGGAGCTTAAGCCATTAATTTACCAGGTGTGCCTATTTCAGAGTGTGTTGGAAAGATATAAGTATGAGGGAAACTATTGAAGGTTGTTGCTTGGGTATTTCATTGGTTCAGTTACCAGGGCTCCCATAAACCCTGGGGATTCCCCTTCTTGCAGTTTTCAGTCTGTGGTCCAAGTTGAGAATGGTTGCTGTAGCTCACTCCCAGTAGTGATTTCTTTGACCAACCATTACTCAACTCCCTCAAACCTATTCAACATTCTGATCTTCTGAATCAAGGTCAACTCTAACAATGCAACAATATTGTGATTAGGAGTCCCACCCCTCTGCCTTTACCTAGCTTTGTATTTTTTTTATAAATGTTTACATCCCAATATTCAGAAGCCAATAAGCCAATCCTCCTCACTCAGCACCACCACCCCCACCCCTGCCTTAAGTTTGAAGCCCTCTTATTTTCCTAGTTTTGCAGCTTGCAAAAACACCAATCCTTTGCTGCTCTGGTATAGACTATCCCATTGGTATAGATTGTACTCCCCCAGTACTGACACCAGTGTCTCTCAAACTGTTCTTTGAACTATGATAAGTCAGTTTTCATCTGAATTAATTTAAAAGGACATCTTCCACGTATACCGTGGAATTTAGAAAGTTAAGATGGTATAACTTAATTGAGATTTCTAAGCTATGAAAGAGCACCAATATGGTTGATACGTGGAGAGATCTTTTTACTTGTTGGGAATTCTGGAACCGGGGAGATGTAGTCTAATAATCAGGGCTAGACATTTTTGGTGCAAAATTGGCAAACTGTCCATGTGCTGAGGGTGGTAGAACTTTGAACACTCTCCTGCAAGTACCAGTTGAAATGTGATGCTTTGTTAAATTTAAAACTGACTTTTTTAAACGAATCATCAAGAGCTATGGGTGGGTTGCGCTTCGGCGGGTCGGTGTGGGCTTGTTGGGCCAAAGGGCCTGTTTCCACACTGTAAGATCAATAGCAAAGCTGGATATGTGTAGTTCACAGAATACCTAGATTTTATTCAGTGGCATCAAACTTGAATGCACATTACCATTCTTGAGTTCTTTTATTCCTATACCCCTTGTGTTAAGGCAGGAAACATCAGCTAAGTTTTTTACTTCTAAGACCATTCAGCCCATCAACACTTCTCCACCATTCAATGGCTGATCTGGTCATCCTTAACCCTAGTTTCATGCCTTTTCTCCATAACTCAGTTTCCTCACTGATTAAGAATCTGTCTATCTCAACCTTGAATATGCTTAATTACCTAATGTCTATAGCTGTCTGCGATAAAGAATTTAACAAAATCAAAACCTCAGAAAAAAGAAATTCCTCTTCATTTCTGCCTTAAATTGGTGACCCCTTCTGAGATTATCCCTTTTGGCCCTGGTATCTCCCACAAGGGGTAACAGTCTCCTCATTTACCTTGTCAAGCCCCCCTAAGAAGCTTGTGTTCCAAAAAAGATTGCCTGTCATTCTTAATTGCAACAAATTCAGGTCCAACTACTCAGACTCTTTGAAAATTGTTTGTTGATACCTTCATCTCTGCTGTGAAGAGATTTAGCTTAAATGTGATACACTCAGTGACATATTAATTTTATTCAAGAATAGCCACTTAACCTGAAGAGCTTTTGTCATCTGTAAAGGCATGATCCAGCAATTTAGCATCAACAAGAGTGTTGGAAAGAAAAAAAATGTTGAATGGAGGCGAGAGGAATTACTAAAGAAAGTGTTCAAGGTTGCTGGTAGTTTAACTTGTTCATCAAAGGTAGAACACTGCCTATTTGAAACAAAATAATGTAATGCCAAAATGTAATGTGATGCATGATGGTATATTGCTGATTACAATCAAAAGTTTACAAATCTTGAATGTAATTTAATTGGGTTTTATTAGGAAGCCCTCCTTTGTGACAAAACATGTTATATCAGATGATGAAACATCAAATGAGAATACCTCAGACGGTGAAAAATTGACTTCAAAGACTGAGGATACAAATGACTTGGATGTGAATAGTCTGCCTAAAGGTAGGTCAAGTGAAGGGTTGTAATTCTGCAGGTTTCTTTTAAATGTTTGGAAAAGCTGCCATATATAGATCTGCATTTTTGTAATTGATTATAAACGTGACCTGATTTTTAAAATAACTTCTGTTAGAAAGGCCTTCATAAAATGTGAATGCAATAAGTAAAGAATAGCTGGTTCTGAAAGTCTTAGAACACTGCAAGTGTATTGTTTTCTGCTGTTTAGGATACTGTAAGAAATAATGTAATGCCAGTTGTGTTGCAACTATCACATTAGAATGATTAAAGTTACTCTGAAGACAAATTCATAAATTTTTTTGTGCACAAACGTTCTTTTGACGAACTGCTTATTCTGGTCTAGTGAGCATGGTTTCTGTGAATTATAACGTGCTTTGGAGTAGTGGAATACAATTTCACTCTGAATCAATAGTGATATATAAACCAAGCTTTATTTTTGCAGAAAGCAAACATGAAGCAGGTAGTCTGTTGATTGTACCTAACATGTGACTGTACAGAGCTGGTTCAGTGTAGTGAAATATTTGTACTAAGTAATTGGCTGCTGCTTCAGACTTGGGAACAGAAATGGCCATCTGGCCCATCAAATCCACTCTGCCATTCAGTGAGATCATGGTTGATCTGGTAATCTCGAATTCCATTTTACTGTCTTTACCCTAAAACCCCTGATTCCCTTAATGATTCTAAATTTATTTCTCAACTTCGAATATGCATAATGACCCATGATCTAAAGCTCTGTGTGGTAAAGAATTCTGTGGATTCGCAATCCTCTGGAAAAAGTACCTCCTCATATTTATCTGACATGGGCGAATTGTCGCTCTCAGATTATGCCTCCTGATCCCAGGCACTTCCACAAAGGGAAATAGCCTTTCCATATCCACCTGTCATGTACCTGAAAAATCTTTTTATGTTTCAATAAGATGTCCTTTTATTCTCCTAAGCGTTAATAGGTACAAGTCCAAGTTACTGAATATCTCGTTGAGTTTTCTTCCATAACTGGTACCAACCTCGTGAACATTCTTTGGAATGCCACCAATGCCAGTATATCTTAATTAAGTGGACCAGAACTGATTACAGTATTCTGACTGACCAATGCCTTGTATATTTTTACAATGCTCTCCAATTTTTATAGTTCACTTCCTTTGAAATAAAAAGCCAACATTTGCCTTCACTATTAACCACTGAAATTGGATACTAACTTTTAATGGTTCATGCCAATGACCCCCAAATCCCTCTTTGCTGCATATTTTTCTTGATAGGTATATAATATTTTTAAAAAACTCTTCTATTCCTCCTGCCAAAGTACATGACCTCACATATTCAGTCAGCTAAGGTTTTGACCACTCGCTTCACCTACTGATATCCCCTATAGACTTTGTCATTCTCGTAAATTCCCTTTCCACCTATTTTTGTCGCCTGTAAAGGTGGTAGTACATTCACTTTCCTACCTAACTCATTAATATATGCCAATAATTGTGGCCCCCAACATTAATCCTAGGGAGATTCTGAGATATAGGTCCTGAAAATGCCCCCTCTGTCTTAACTACTTTCTATTAGTTAGCTAATCGAATATCCATATTAATGTACTTCCAACACCATGGGCTCTTACATTAAGTAACTTGGATGCGATACTTTTTATTGCATGATTTTTTTGGAATTCGAAATATATCACATCTACTGATTTCCCTTTATCTACCTTGTGCATTTTGTTTTACTCCTTCAAAGAATTGTAATACATTTGTCGGCATGGCTTCCCCTTGATGAAGTCATGCAGACTCTGCTTGATTGCATTATAGTTTTCTGTTTCTTCTTTTTCAGTAGTTTTTGCACTTGTTATAAACTTTTTAGTGTATATCCTATAATTTCAAAGCCCTTTTCACCTTTTAGGCACAATAGTGGTACAGCCTGAACCAGCATGGAATGAAGACAAAGATAACTTTAGAGGCCCTGAATTTAGAAGCAGAAATCCTAAAAACAAAATGGAAACGGCAAAGAAACGTGGAGGTAAGTATATTACTGAGCATTTGTAACTGACCAGCTCCTCAGACATTTGTAAGATTGCTCTCCGCAGTTAACTAGTTGCATTTGTTGGTCGTAACAGGTACTGTGTTGAAGAGGGCATGATTTTAATTGATTATTTTTCCTAATTGTGCACCGTAAAATGTACTGTAACAAATAAATGGAAGATGATCGTACAGGTTTGGATGTGAACAAGAATGTGAGAACTGTAAAGTCAGCCTTTCAGGCCAGTTTTATATTTTACCTATCATAATATATATTTTACCTCCCTCCATTGTAATAACCAGCAAAAATCTATCAACCTCAGATTTAAAATTTATTAATTAAGCTAGCTACTAGTCTTTTTTCTTTGTAGGAAAGATTTCAATATCTTATGTTGAAGAAGTATGTTTTAACTTTTGAGAGGCTGATACTGATTTGAAGATTTCATCTCCTTGTTCTAGGCTCTACTTTTAGTGGGAAAGGCCTCTGACTTGTTTTTTTTTTAAAATCCAAGATCCAAACACCTCAATCAAGTCACCCCTAATCTTCCTTCTGCTGAGCCGTGCAACTCTGGTGTATATAATCCATCAGTCCCCTGAGGCCAAGTGTACCCTTTCTCAGATGGAATATATGAAATCCAGACATGCTTTAATTTCTGCTTTATGCAAAGAACTTCGCTGTCCAATATATTCCAGTCCTCTAGTTATAAAGGCTAAAATTTAATTAGTTACTTTAATTATTTAAATTAATAATTTAATTTTTTTGGTCATGATTTAGTGATTTACTTTAGTGATTTGTGCACATGGATCTCTAAGTGTTTTTGAACTGCCAGTGTCCCTAGATTTGCACCATTTTAAATTATTTACATCAGATGAGGATAGGCCCAAGCATGCGGATTTCACCCTTCCCTGTATTGAAATTAGTTTCCCTTAGTCATTAAAGGAATTCAAATCTACTTCATTTTGTTTCATACCTGTCTATTTTGTTTGAACTTCAGGATGAAGCTAATACTGTGAGGACATAAAAGAAGGCAGACTTATCACTTCCTAAATTTTAAATATTCTTCATACGTCATTGATAACTTGGAACCCTTGTATATAGCTTTGCATCAAAGATTTTGCAATTTAATTGGATTTCAAATATGGCTTGTGATACTAATAGTTTTACCTATTGAAGTTCTACATAGTTTGTAAGTTCAGTATTAAGTCACTTTGATTTTGTTTGGTTTGACTCAGGAGTAGATTTCTTACATCAAAATCACAGGATTGCAGGATAAATCTCTACTTACAGTTTGAACACATTCTAAAATGGCGCTCACTGTTGTCCTGTTTAAAATATGATGTTTTGGATCAATTGAACCAGTGTCTGCTTTTTTTAAGTTACTGCAATACCTTGTAGCCTCGTAAGAATAACAGGATCATTCTCCCAATGTTCTGTCCAATTTTTTTAAATCTGAAAGTCAGCAAAACAAGGCCAGGTGGGATTATACATGGAACCTGATGTTCAAATCTGTTGTTGTTTACTGCACATTGACTTAATTTTGAAGAGTTTAAAGTGTCCCGAGGCCAGGAAGGATGCCCCTTGCCCCAGAATGATAGAAGAATTATGCATCTTTTGCCTGGATCAATCTGGCCAAAAATAAAAATGCCCTTCATAAGCTCATGATTAAAAACTTTATGAAGATAAACAGGTTTGCAGATTCTCTCTAGGAGAAAGTGAGGACTGCAGATGCTGGAGATCAGAGTGGAAGAGTATGGTGCTGGAAAAGCACAGCAGGTCAGGCAGTACCGGAGGAGCAGTAGAGTTGACGCTTTGAATATAAGCTGTTCAAAAGGAATGAGGGAGGGTGGGGACAAGGTAGCTGGGAATGTGATGCGTAGATGAAGATATGGGGGAAGGCGATAAGTCGGTGAGGAAGGTGGAGCGGGTAGGTGGGAAGAAAGATGACAGGACAGTTCAAGAGGGTGGTGGCGAGTTGGAAGGTTAGATGTGGGATAAGATGGGGGGGTAGGGGAAATGAGGAAACTGGTGAAATCCACATTGAGCCTTATTGGTTGGAGGGTCCCAAGGCATTCTTTCTCCATGCATCGGGTGGTGAGAGTTTGGCAGTGGAGGATGCCCAGGACTTGCACGTGCTTGGCAGAGTAGGGGAGTGGAGTTAAGCAGTGGCCACAGGTTGGTGGGGTTGCTTAGTGTGTGTCTCCCAGCGATATTCTCTGAAATGTTCTGCAAGTTAGCATTCCGTCTCCCCAATGTAGAGGAGACCACATCGAGAACAACGGACACTGTAGATGAAGTGTGTGGAAGCATAGGCAAATCTCTGTTGGATGTGGAAGTATCCTTTGGGGCCTTGGGCGAAGGTGAGGGGGATGGAGGTTTGAGTGCAGATTTTGTAGTACTTGTGGATTCACGGAAGGAATGGTCTTTCCGCAACGCAGATAGGGGTGGGCAGTGAAATATATCCCTGGTGATGGGGTTTGTTTTTAGGTGGCAGAAATGGCAGAGGATGATGCAATGAATGTAGTGGTTGGTGGAGTGAAAGGTGAGGACCAGGAGCGTTCTGTCCTTGTTGTGATTGGAGGGGTGGCTTTCAAGGACAGATGTGCGAAGTCGATGAAATGGGTTTGAGAGCATCATCAACCACACGGGAGGGGAAAAAAGGAATACGAGCATGGACTACTTTCTAAACGGTGAGAAAATTCATAAAGCCAAAATACAAAGGGATCTGGGAGTGCTAGTCGAGGATTCTCTAAGGTAAACATGCAGATTGAATCCGTGATTAAGAAAGCGAATGCAATGTTGTCATTTATCTCGAGGGTTGAAATATAAAAGCAGCGATGTGCTACTGAGACTTTATAAAGCTCTGGTTAGGCCCCATTTGGAGTACTGTGTCCAGTTTTGGGCCCTGCACCTCAGGAGGGACATACTGGCATTGGAGTGAGTCTGGTGTAGATTCACACGGATGATCCCTGGAATGGTAGGTCTAACATACGAGGAATGGCTGAGGATCCTGGGATTGTAGTCATTGGAGTTTAGAAGGTTAAGGGGAGATCGAATAGAAACTTACAAGATAATGCATGGCTTGGAAAGGGTGGACGCTGAGAAATTGTTTCCGTTAGGTGAGGAGACTAGGACCCGTGGACACAGCCTTAAAATTAGAGGGGATCAATTCAGAACAGAAATGTGGAGACATTTCTTCAGCCAGAGAGTGGTGGGCCTGTGGAATTCATTGCTGTGGAGCGCAGTGGAGGCCGGGACGCTAAATGTCTTCAAGGCAGAGATTGATAAATTCTTGATGTCACAAGGAATTAAGGGCTACGGGGAGAATGCGGGTAAATGGAGTTGAAATGTCCATAGCCATGATTAAATGGCGGAGTGGACTCGATGGGCCGAATGGCCTTACTTCCATTCCTATGTCTTATGGTCTTATATTGCGGTCTTTGAAGAAAGAGGCTATCTCGGGTGTTCTGTGGTAGAATTGATGGTCCTGGGAGCAGTTGTGGGAGAGGTGGAGGAATTGGGAGTAAAGAAGAGTGTTTTTTTACAGAGGGAAGTCCAGGTTGCTGTGGGAGTCTGTTGATGTGAGTCAGTCACCGGAAATGGAGATGGAGAGGTCCAGGAAGGGAGGTCAGGGTGGAAGGTGTTCAAGAAGTTGATAAACTGTTCAACTCTTCGCGGCAGCATGAGGTGGTGGTGATACAGTAATTGAAGTGGCAGAGGAAAAGGTGGGAAATGGTGCCGGTGTAACTGCGGAAGATGGACAGTTCCACGTACCCGATGAAGAGGCAGACACAGCTGGGGCCCATGCGGGTGCCCATGGCTATCCCTTTGGTCTGGGAGAAGTGGGAGGATTCGAAGGAAAAATTGTTGAGCGTGAGGACTAGTTAAACCAATTACATGAGTGTGTCAATAGAAGGGTATTAGTTGGGTCGGCAGAAGAGGAAGGAATGTAGGGCTTGGAGGCCTTCGTTATGGCAGATGGATGTGTACAGGGACTGGATATCCATGGTGAAGATGAGGTGTTAGGGGCTAGGGGAAACAAAACTCTTGTAAAAATGCTATCCCTTATTCCCAATTCCTCCGCCTCCATCGCGTCTGCTCCCAGGAGGACCAATTTCACCATAGAACATCGCAGATGGCCTCCTTTAAAGACCACAGTTTCCCTCCCACATGGTTGTTGATGCCCTCCAGCGCATCTCATCGACTTCGCGCACCTCCGTCCTACATGTCGATCTTCCTCCCCACCTGTATGCTCCACCCTTCTCTCTGACCTATCACCTTCACCCCTGCCTTCATCTACCTATTGCATTCTCAACTATCTTGTCCCCAGCCTGACTCATCTCCCATTTATCTCTCAGCCCCCTTGGGCTACTCCCTCATTCTTGATGAAGAGCTTATGCTTGAAATATCGACTCTCCTGCATAAACTCTGCATTCAAAATAAAGTAACAGCAGTAATTGTGATGCATGGCTATCTCCATCTTACAACCTTCACCTAATAAAGTGCTCTGAAAGTTTAAGATTTCATAAACCTTTTGGACTATAATCTGGTATCATGTGACTTCTAACTTTGTCCACCCCATCCAACAAAGGTATTTGCACACCTTGGAAGCAGTCTAGAATATCTCAGGAGAAAAATGACTTACTCATTTACGCCCTTCAATTAAAACAGCATTATGATTGTAAACAGCATAATTTGTGTGAATCCGAAGGAGCTTATGATATTTATTTGTATGTTTTGATTAGAGATTGTTCCAAAGGTGTAAAATGCCAATTCTAATTGGGACAAGGAATGAATTGCCTTATTGAGAGTGCATTGAAATTTTAATAGTGTACTTGAAATCTAATTTTATTAATTGTGTGAAACAGTGAACCTATGTAAAAATTGTTTTTTTTGTTTCGTTAGATGAGAATTTGCATGGAATTGTCAGCTGTACTGCTTGTGGACAGCAAGTGAACCATTTTCATAAGGATTCAGTCCAGCGGCATCCGGCATTGAAAGTTCTCATTTGTAGGGTATGAATTGTTTATATTTTCCATTTAAAAGTTGCGCATATTGCCATTTGTAGCAGTATTATTGAACATTAACAGCAACATATTCCTTACATAGCAAGTTTAATGTACTGAAAGGATCAGTGGTGTTTCATAGGTTCTTTGAGCAAATTTGAAATTGAACCCCATAAGGCAATATTCAAATAGATTGGACAAGTTTTAACCATCTTATTTTTGGGAGAAAGATGGGGCAGATAGTGTTATAGTTTGAATTCCAGAACTTGATCCAGTCGTCTGAAGGCATAGTGACAAGTATTGAAGCTTCAGAGTGCAATGTTGGATGACTATTAAGTTGGAGCAGTTCTAGGTGAGGTAGGTGCAAGACCAATAGGTACACAAAAATGGGCATTAGAGTTTTAAAATTGAGGCATAAATGCAGCTGCCAAAAACGGTGGAAAGACGATGCTGATACTTTGGAAGTTTCCCCATATTCATTGCAAGGATGGAGTTAAGATACCCTTGACATCGGAGCTGCATTGGACAGTGTAACGTCAGGGAGCCCGAGCAAAAGCGGAATTAATGGAATCGAGGAAAATCTTTTTATCCTGATTAAAGTCAAGTAGCATAAAAGAAGGTGGTGGTGGTTGGTGATCAATCATCTCAACCATGGAACATCTCTGCAGGAGTTCTTGGGGTGACTTGGCCTGACTGCCGTCAGCTGCTGTTTCAATGACCTAACCTCCAATATTAAGTCAATAAATTGGGATGTGCAATCATCTGTGTTCAGCACCATTTGTGATAATTCTGATATTGAAGCAGCCTGTTCAAGTGGAACAAGCCTTAGCCAACATTCAGGCTTGGATCGGTAAGTGGTAAGTAACACTCATCCTACATGGTTGTCAACAGTGACCACCTCCAATGAGAGAGAATCCAATAATCCTCCTGATGTTCAATGGCCTTACCATAGCAGAACCCATCAATATCAACATTCTGACCAGAAACTGAATGGCACAGTCAAGTAAGTAGTGTGGCTACAAGTGTAAGTCAAAAGCTGGGAATTCTATGGTGAGTAACCTGCTTCAAATCCTATCTACCAGCTGCAAGGTTCGAAATGAAGCACAGACCATTTGACAGGATGTTTGCAACTTCAGTAAAATTCTAGAAGCTTAATGCCATCCAGGACAAAGCTGCCTGCTTTATTGGTATCGTATTAGCACCACAAATTCCACTGGCATCTTTAAGATTCACTCCCTCCACCACCAATGCACAATGGTAACATTGTATGCAATTTACAAGATGCACTGTACACCCCTCCAGGGCTATTTTAACAGTACCTTCAAAGCAAACATCTAGGAGGTCAGCGACAACATATGCATGGGTACACAGCCACTTGGCCAGTTTCACATCATACCACACACCATCCTGACTTGGGGTTACCTTGCCTTTCTTTCACTGTTGCTGTTCAAAATCCTGGAACTCATTTACACCAGTGAGTGTACTGATATGGTATGCACTGCAGTATTTAAGAGGGCAGATTGTCATCAGCTTGAGGACAGTTTGAGATGAGCGAAACTTGCTGACCAAACCAATGATAACCATTTGCGTTATTCTATAAGCTGTGATGCCATTATGCTGCATATAACTTTAATGAAGATGAGACAGAAGGATAATTGCAGGGGTGGCAATGTTTTTGTTTAGAAAGAAGGAAAAGCAAATTTAATGAAAAGGTGAATGCAAAAAGAAATCACGAAGTGTGCAAACTGAGTAGGTGCCAATAATTATTTAAAATGTGACTTAAAAACCTATATTTGCAGGTCATGTCTAACTCTTAAGAACAGTTTAGTGAAGAAGAGCTACATGTACCCAGGAGGGAGTTGTAGCATTCATTGAATCCTTGGGCTAAGGGACCTTTGATACTGTGCCCTTGTTATCCTGTTGGTGTTTAGAGCTTCTAAAACTCTTTCTGTAGGGTGTACTGTAGACTTGCTGCCTGACCTGCAATGTGGTTGCTAATGGTTGCATATTTAACAATGGGCATTACTACTTAGGGACTCCAGGAACGACGATGGGAAATTGAGAGAGGTGATAGTTACCTGTCTTCAGCATGCATTGTATACTTGGATATATACATATTTTAATGCATTGCTCCTACCCTGTTAAGTATTTGAAGGTGCTTGTTGGCAAATCCCTCTTTTTTAAAAAAAAATCCTCTGCTTAATGTGGCACCATGGTAAGCTAATACAGTTGAGGATGGTCAACACACTAAAATCAAAATTTTTATTATGTTTTATCCATGGTCATTTTTGTGTCTGTTACCAACAATGATCTAAACTGGTTTTTAAGATTTTTAATGTATTTCTCCTTTTTTAGAGTTGCCATAAGTACTATATGAGTGACGATATTAGCCGAGATGCAGATGGTATGGATGAACAATGCAGGTGGGTAGTGTATTTTATTTTCTAATCCTTTGTTTCTCATACTGTCATTTCACTAACATTCGTTTACACTTCACTTGAAAGGGTAGGATTCATTTAAATAGCTTCCTGGTCAGTATCATGCCAATTCAGTCTTTTATAAGAAGGTGAAAATAAAACTGACTTCAGTTAAGTATTGTTAGAAAAAAAATACTTACCAACTGCCCAAGACTAGGCCTAGGGTTAATGCTTGTCCTGTAGGGACCTGATCTCTCCTCAGTTGGTACCATTACTCAGTATTTATTTGGATCTGTCCAGAGATTTTCTTCTGTGGCTGGATTTCGCAGCATCATTGTTTCTAAGTTTGCAGCATTCTGTGCGGAATGGTTTCCTTGTTTAATTGATGGTAGAAAGTTGCCATTGGTGTGCAGAAATCCTCTGTGAATCACAGGGCACATTCCGTGAAACTGAGCTCTGAGGAGGATATTTTACTATGCAGCACCTTGAAAGAACTTGGGTGTTTGGAATTTTATCCTGAAACTTGATGTTGCAGATTTTAAGCAGCAACGGTGAAATTTGTTTTTGTGATGCAAGTAGTTTGTCCATGCCTCTCTGCTATTGGAAATGTAAAATTTCCATCTCTTGATGTAATTCTGGCTTTTTGATTCTGAAATTTCAACCTTTCAGATGTTTTCCCAACCTCTTCCGTCAGCACTGGACTTCAAATATATATCATAGTTTAACTATTTTTAATTAACTCAATGTGACTCATTTTCTGAAAGCAAAAACAGACTTGTTTTTGATTCTGGGTGAGATGGATGCATGTGCAGTTCACCTATTCTTGGATGTCTGTGTGATCTATTGATTTGTCAGATGCGTCAGAGAGAATGTTGCCGCCAGTTTATTGGATGTATAGATCAGTTAGTAGCTTGGTCACCTCGACATGACCTTTTTAATGTTGGGATTTCCATTTGAATGCAAGGATTTCCAATGCCTTGTGAAATGATATCCTTTCATTTAGAATAATAGGGTGGTTATGGTAAGGGATTTTAACTTTACAAACAGACTGGGACTGCCATAGTGTTAAGGGTTTATATGGAGAAGAGTTTAAGTGTGTACAAGAAAGTTTTCTGATTCAGTATGTGGATGTACCTACTAGAGAAGGTGCAAAACTTGACGTTCTCTTTGGAAATAAGACAGGGCAGGTGACTGAGGTGTCAGTGGGGGAGCACTTTGAGGCCAATAACCATAATTCTATTAGTTTTAAAGTACTGATGAAAAAGGATAGACCAGATCTAAAAGTTGAAATTCTAAATTGGAGGAAGGCTAATTTTGTCGGCAGGAACTTGCAAAAACTGATTTGGGGGCAGATGTTTGCAGGTAAAGGAAAATGGGAAACCTTCAGAAATGAGATAACGAGAGTCCATAGGCAGTATATTCTCTTAGGGTGAAAGGAAAGGCTGGCAGGTGTAGAGAATGCTGGATGACTAAAGAAATTGAGGGTTTGGTTGAGAAAAAAAGAAGCATATGTCAGGTATGAACAACATAGATTGAATAAATCCTTAGAGTATAAAGGCAGTAGGTATACTTTAAGAGGAAAATCAAGAGAGCAAAAAGGGGACATGAGATATCTTTGGCAAATAGTTAAGGAGAATCCAAAGGGTTTTTTAAAAAAAATGAAGGACAAAAGAGTAACTAGGGAGAGAATAGAGAATTGCCTTCAAAGACAAGCAAGACAGCTTTTGTGTGGAGCCACAAGAGATGTGTACTTTGCATCAGTGTTTACTGTGGAAAAGAATATGGAAAATGTAGAATGTGGGGAAATAGGTGGTGACATCTTGAAAAATGTACATATTATAGAGGATGTGGTGCTAGATGTCTTGAAATGCATAAAAGTGGATAAATCCCCAGGACCTGATCAGGTGTACCCTAAAACTCTATGGGAAGATAGGGAAGTATTAATGGGCCCCTTGCTGAGATATTTGTATCATCAATAGTCACAGGTGAGGTATCGGAAGAGTGGAGGTTATCTAACTTGGTGCCACTGTTTAAGAAAGGTGTTAAGGACAAGCCAAGGAACTGTAGACCAGTGAGTCTGATGTCAGTGGTGGGCAAGTTGTTGGAGGAAATCCCTGAGGGACAGGATCTACATGTATTTATAAAGGTAAGGACTGATTAGGGATAGTCAACATGGCTTTGTGCATGGGAAATCATATCTCACAAACTTGATTTAAGTTTTTTGAAGAAGTAACAAAGAAGATTAAGGGCAGAGCGGTGGACGTGATCTATTTGGCTTTCAGTAAGGTGTTCCCATGGGACACTGGTTAGCAAGGTTAGATATCATGGAATACAGGGAGGACGATCAATTTGGATACAGAACTGGCTCAAAGGGATGGTGGTGAAGGGTTGTTTTTCAGACTGGTAGCCTGTGACCACCAGGATTGGTGCTGGGTCCACTTCTTTTCTTCATCTATATAAATGATTTGGATGTGAGCAAAAGAAGTATAGTTAGTAAGTTTGCAGATGACACCAAAACTGGAGGTATAGTGGACAGCGAAGAAGGTTACCTCAGATTACAACGGGATCTTGATCAGTTGGGCCAATGGGCTGAGAAGTGGCAGATGGAATTTAATTCAGATAAATGCGAGGTGCTGCATTTTGGGAACGCACACCTTAGCAGGACTTTTACATTAATGTTAAGGTCCTAGAGACTGTTGCTGAACAAAGAGACCTTGGAGTGCAGGTTCACAGCTCCTTGAAAGTGGAGTCGCAGTTAGATAGGATAGTGAAGAAGGCATTTGGAATGCTTTTCTTCATTGGTCAGAGTGTGGAGTGCAGGAGTTGGGAGATCATGTTGCGGCTGTACAGGACATTGGTTAGGCTACTGTTGGAATATTGCGTGCAATTCTGGTCTTCTTCCTATCGGAAAAATGTTGTGAAACTTGAGAGGGTTCAGAAAAGATTTACAAGGATGTTGTCAGAGTTGGAGGATTTGAATTATCAGGAATGGCTGAATAGGCTGGGGCTGTTTTCCCAGGAGCGTTGGAGGCTGAGGGGTGATTTTGTAGAGGTTTATAAAATCATGAGGGGCAAGAATAGGATAAATAGATAATGTCTGTTCCCTGGGATGGGGAGGGACATAGGTTTTGGGTGAGAGGGGAAAGATATAAATGAGACCAGACAGGAAATGACATCACTGACTCAAGGAAACCTAAAAGCAAATAAAAAGTGGGCCATACATCAGTGCTTCATGGGAAGCTCACTGGTGATGATACCTAGTATGATGTTGAAGCGTCTGAAAATGAACGTTCCAGCAGAGTGGGCAAACTTAAATCCAGAAAGAATAGTCATTTGTGAGATTGAAAGATAGTTATTGGGTGGGTGGGGTAGAGAAATGAGGAAGCTGTTGAAATCCGCATTTATCCCGTGTGGTTGCAGGCTTCCAAGGAGGAATATAAGGCGTTTCTCCTCCAGGCTTATGGTGGTAATAGTTTGGCAGTGGAGGCGGCCCAGGAACCTGCGTACCCTTGACTGAGTGGGAGGGGGAGTTGAAGTGTTCAGCCACTAGGTGGTGGCATTGGTGGGTGCGGGTGTCCCAGAAATTCCAACACCAATCTCTTGATTCTGATCTTGAGCATCTGAAGTCCTAACTTTCTCCTGGTCCATAACAACCATCTGAGTGGCTGTAATCTCCAAAAGGTGTATAGATATACAGCACAGAAACAGACCCTTTGGTCCAAAGTATAGCAATGTTGGCCTACATGGAGCTGAGTTTGAGGCAAAAGTATCCTGATACCCTGCCCTTTGGAGCCAGCAGCTTCAGTCAGGAGATAGACAAAGATGTTTTTAATGAGAATTAATTTCCAACATCTAAATGAGTTCAAAAAGAAAAAAAAAATTAGGTGCTATTCACTAAAGTGCCGTGTAGATGATGTGGATAGATCTTTCTGCACTGTTCTACCTGTTGCAATTGATAGCTGAAGAAGATCAGAAACTCTGGCTATTACTTGATGTTTATGCTTTCTTTTTATTCTTCATTTCCTTCTGTATTGCAGATGGTGTGCTGAAGGTGGAAATCTGATTTGTTGTGATTTTTGTCACAATGCATTTTGCAAAAGCTGCATCTTGCGAAACTTGGGCAGGAAAGAACTATCCAATATTATGGATGAAAACAAAAAGTGGTACTGCTATGTATGTAACCCAGAGCCTTTATTGGATTTGGTGACTGCTTGTGACAGTGTATTTGAGTGTCTCGATCAGCTGTGGCAACAAAACAGAAAAAGGAGAGACTTTGATAAATTTAAATTGGACAGTGATAAATGCAAGTCTCCAGGTCCTCATGACAGTGACAAGTCTATGGATCATGAGTATAAAAATACTCGGAGAATTTCCAGTAAAGGTTGTAACGGTCAAGAAAAGGATGAAGACACGTTAACAACCCTTCCTCCAGGTTCTGGAAGCATTTTATATTCTTATAAGGCACTGAAAGTGCCAAAAGAAATTCTGAAGAAGGCTCGCAAGTTAATAGATACAACAGCTAACTTGAATATGAGTTTTGTTAATTTCTTAAAACAGAAAGATTTGAATGAATCTGAGCCTAATGTAAGCATGAGACAATTGAAAGCTTTTAAGTCTGTGCTTGGAGATCTAAAGAAAGTTCATCTTGCATTGGAAGAAGTTGTAGATAAAGAGATTCAGGACTTGGAAAAGGAAAAGAGTAAGAAGCATGCTGAATCATTGCAAGATTGTGTTAAGAAATTTGAGGTATTGGATTCCACTAACAAGGAGAACGATTTATTACCTGATCGGACAATTGCAGAAAACTCAGTTTCAGCTGAAGATGAATCTGATCAGATGGAAGTATCAGTAGCGCCAAGTGAACCAGACAAGATTACTGAAGACCAACAAATGTCAGTAGAACAAATAAGTCCACTAGTACTGGATTCAAGAATGCCTAGAATTGAAACTGATTGTATATCAAATGAAGATCTGTTGGTCAAAAACGAAGTTGTTGCTAATACTGAAAATACAGGTCTTGTATTAGAATCCGAGATGGGTGAAGCAACATTGCTTAACAGTTTAGATGAAGCTTTAGATATGGGTTCTGTTGCTTCATTAACTGAAGGTTTGTTTGGGGCAACTGTCTCGTTGCTACCAGATCTGGATGCTATGGATAATTCTGCTAGTAATAGCACACTGTTAGATACTACATCAGCTAAAGCACCTGCTGAAAATCAGAATTCTGAAAAATCCTCAGAGATCGACTCTGATTCCAGTGTGAAATCTTCAGCTAAGTGTGAATCTTTAAGTAAGTTGACCCCAGCTTCACTTAAGAGAGCTAAAAAAAGTGCAAAAGATGCAGGCAAGAAAAAAATATTTAAGGATAGACAAGGTACTGCAACAATAGATGATGCTGAAGGTTTTGCTGAGATGGAGGATAATGGGAGGGACACTACTGAGGCAGAGGATGAAGAAGTTGCTGAGGCAGTAGCTAATGGGAGTGATGCTGCTGAGGTAGTGGATAATAACGATGGAAACAAAGGGCATGTGGTGGAGAGTGATGCAGGCAGTGCTGGCGACAACGATGGAAATGAAGCTGATGGCGATGACACTGGATATGGAGTGGATAGTCATGACGATGTAGAAGATGGAGAAAGAATCAGTGCTGCAGAAGATTCCATTAAAGACAAAAAAGTCAGGAAAAAAATTCAAAGCGGAAATTTAAAAATTTCAAAAAAGAGAAAGAAAAAATCAGATGAAGTAATTGAAGATGATCTTGAAAATGATCCTGTCAATGATACTTCAGTTCTATCAGAAGATGCTGATACCAGGCGATCACCTCGCATTAAAACTACACCCTTGAGGCGTCCTGGTGGAGCAGGAATTGTGAACTCCAGATCTGAAGAAGACACTGATAGTACTGGTGGTGATAAAAAGCGTAGAAGATTGAAAAGGGAAGCTAAAGGTAAAGACAAAGTTGACTCTTCAGGGAAAGTAAAATCAAAAACGGTCAGCAAAAGTCTCAAGTGCGAGATGCAAGAATCTGATCCTAATAAGTCAGATACACCACATCAAGCTAGTGTGCAAACTACCTCTGACTCAGATGAAATCCCTGAGGTATTGAAAAAGGCTGCAGTGAAGTGTGAGAGTTCCTCAGATGTGGATAACAAAGATAGTGATTCATCCCAAAGAATTATTAAAAGGACTAGTTTGTTTGGCTTGAGAAAACGAATGCCACAGTCTAGTAGTCTTAAACGGAAAAGGAAATGCTCATCCTCAAGCTCAGATTTTGGTGGAAAAGAGAAAAAAAGATCCAGTAAAAGGATAAGTGTTGCGAACAAAAAAAGACAGCATCGTTCAGACTCTTCCAACTATGATTCTGACCTAGAAAAAGAAATAAAGAACTTGAGTAAAATTGGTGCTGTTAAAAAATCAGCTTCAAAGAAAACAAAAAGACAGATAACCAAGGATGATAGGGATGATTCATCAAAAGATGAGAAAGTTCCCACAAATGCTGCTCCAGAAAAAGCAAAATTGAAACGAAAGAAACGAGCCGTGGAGAAAAAGCAAAGCTCTTCATCATCGTCAGATGATGAAGAAGAAACTGAACAAGGGGACAAGCAGGACATGCCTGGAGAACATAGCAGTGATGAACAAAAGATACAGCCTATCATGGAAAACATTGTTCTCGCTACAGGATCGGGTTTTTGCCAGTCATCAGGTATTTGTGATTCTATTCATGTGATTTTCTTTTCATTCGTCATTTTTCAACGCATCACATATTTTCATAGATTTGTAAATTCCTATAATGTGGAAGCAGACTGTTCAACCATTGACCCACCAAAGAGCATCCCACCCAGTCCCACCCCCTACCCTATCCCAGTAACCCTGCATTTCCTATGGCTAATCCACTTAATCTGAACAACATTGAATTGTGGAAGGAAACCAGAGCAAACATATGGAGAATGTGCAAACTGCACACAGTCGCCCAAGGGTGATCCCTGATGCTTGAGATGGCAGTGCTAACCACAAAATGACTCTGTTGTCTACTTTGATATTGACTTTTTCAAATAACCTTATCCATAAACAAATCATGTCTTTTCTGATCTCTTATTGATGTTGCCTTACTAGGATAACCCAATCAGAACAGTTAACCTCAATTGCATTACAGTATTGACCTAATGTTTTCGATGCTATTGCAGTTGCTGTCAGCTGAAGATGGAAATATGCTACACCAGGCATTTATTAATGCATGTATTTGTTCACATTAGCTGAAACATTTGATGATTTATTGCACATATAAATGAAAATAATGCCTTTTGAACGTCCTCTTGGCTAACTTGTCTTTGAAAATATTTAATCCCTGGTTATGGACTACTGTCACATGAAACCAGTGTTGTCATTGTGCATTAACAAAACTGCTGAACTTTGGCATATTCTAGAATTAAGATTTCTCTCAGAATCTCAGAATTATGAGGGTGCAGGAGGCCATACAGCCCTTTGTTTGCAGCAGCTCTCTGGATGAATAGTTCAGAATTCTATTTCCTGGCTTCTGTATGTAACTTTAAATGTTCTTCTGAGAACTGATTTCTTTTTGAATGCTTTGATTGTACCTGCCTTCAGCACCCTCTTAGGCAATGCATTCCAGACCTTAACCAGCTGCTATGCAACATGAAGAAAAACTTCCTTTGTTTGCATGTTACTTTTAACTTTGTGTGCACTTGTTCTAAATGTTTTCACAAGTAGAAGTTTTATTTGGCTTTATTTGTGATGGTATCATCTCACTTCATTGCATGGAGTATCATTGTACTGACTTGACAGTAGCTCTAATTTTAAAACTATGTATGGTGGAGACTGAATTGTTCTGCTGCACCTGTGGGGATGGGGTGGGGAGGGTGGGCGGGTGAGGAGTATGTATAATATATGTAAAGTATCAGGTTACTTTGGAAGTACTAGCTTTCAGAGCGCTGCTCCTTCATTAGGTAGCTGTCCGATAGCTAGTACGTTCACAAAAACATGTTGGATGATCAACCTGTACAAGATGATCAGAGGATTAGATAGGGTAGACAGAAAAATACTTTTTCCTAGGATGATGACGAGAGAGCATAACTACAAATTGAGGGGTGATAGATTTAAGACAGATGTCAGAGGCAAGTACTTTACGCAGAGTTTGGTGAGGGCGTGGAGTGCCCTACCTGCTAAAGTAGTCGACTCAGCCGCATTAGGGAGATTTAAACAATCCTTAGACAAGCACATGGATGATTTTGGGATAGTGTAGGGGGACGAGCTGATAGTTCACAGATCGGCGCAACATCGAGGACAAAGGGCCTGTTCTGCGCTGTATTGTTCTATGTTCTTAAATTACATGGTATTGTGTGATATTTAACTTTGTCCATCCCAGTCTAACACTGGCACCTCCCTATTTTATTTTTTATATATATTATATGTATATGCTGAGATACTGTAGCATTTTCTGTGTTTGTTTCAGATTTCCAGCATACTCAATATTTTGCTTTTATTGTGGCTTTGTAGTATGCCAACAAGAATTGTGACCTTAGAGTAATGGTTTTACCGGTTCATTTTTTAAAAAATTAGCAATTTGCAGAAAACAGAATTAGCCTATCCTAATGGTTGCCACAGGTTGGTAAATATATATTAAATTATGTCACATTTCTAAAATAGGGACTGAAATTGGATGCTCCACGCTAACTGAGATCTGAGCAAGGTATTGTACAAGGGTAGATTAGCATGCTTTGCCTTTTAGTCAATTGACTTATCAATCCTGTTGCTTTAGCCATTACTCCACAGGCACGCTTGTAAATCTTGAGAGAAATAACACTAGAATGACCAAATCTCTCCCACTTTCTTAAACCATTTTTGCTTTTTATCATTTAACCTGTTTTTCTAATCGACCTGTTCAGAGGCATTATTATACACCTGTGAAGTGCCTAGGACTTCAACCCAGGCTTCCCTGGTCCAGGGGCAGGGACACCACCACTGCTCCACAAGGTGACCCTATGCTTTATTGCTTTAGAGCATTTATTCTGTCCGCACATACAATGTAGCACCGCCTACATATTCAGCATAATTTGCTGGTCAAATGCAGTCACCCAGCACATCACAGTCGACTTGAAGTTAGTAACATCATCTAGAGTCTTTGGAACTCCTTACTGCAGAGTGCAATAGGGGAGAGTCCTTAAGTATATTTTGAGGCTGAGGTAGATTCTTGGATCAGTTGGGGAATCAAGGGTTACATGGAAAGGGCCAGAAAGTGGATGTAAGGAATGTCAGATCAGTCATGATCCTATTTGAATGGCAGAACAGGCTCAAGTAGCCGAAAAGCTTACTCCTGTTACTGTTTTCTACAGTCTTGTGGAATGATTCCAAGATTTGTATCTAGATCACTATTAACAACAACAGTAATGAAGAATAATGGTCTCAACCTGAATTCCTGATAGATGTCTCAAGATTGTTTGTTTAGTTTCCAAACATTACTAGAGATACCTGCAACAAATACTTCCTTGTACTTTCTGGCTAATTTTCAGTTCAGTTCAATATAATTGCCACTAATATCACTGACTCCTGTTTTACAAAGAAGCCTTTCATATATTAGCTTGTCAAAACCCTTTTAAAAGGCTTCCCTCATTCCACACTTTTGCAAAGTAGTGCCCGTTGATTATGTAAAGTATAACTTTTATCAGTATGTATTTTAAAAGAAAGCTTGAATTTTTATTCATCACTCAGTAGCATTAGCCAACTAACTTGTTAAACTCGTTCCATTAATTATTGGTTTCAACATCTGTTTGGGTTGCAGTCCCTTTGTCTAGAACTTCTCCAACTGTTGTGCCAATGTCATTTTTTTCAATATAGTATGTGCCCAGCACAATGTCAGTATAGTCTCTTGATGAGACATTAACACTGAGTTATTACACAAGTAAATTTTCTGTTCAATGTAATATTTTTACATTGGAGAAGCTTTTTGGTTTTACTGTTGAAGTTACATTAAGCTCTAATTTCAGTGGCTAACTAATTAATAAAACTTATTTCATTTACCAATTGCTGAAGGGAAGAAATGCACCTTTGAAACTTTTTGTCTTGATGCATTGAAGCAAAACATGACTAAGTTTCAAAGAGAACAGTGGTGTATACTGAATGAGAAGAGGATGCAGATTGGCTGGCAAGTGGATCTTGGTAGGGAAGTTGCCATTTGACAAAATGCTGAAAACTGCAGGTTCTTCCATATAATCTTGGAAATAACTGAACTTGCATTAAAATTTGAATTGAAAGGTTTTATGGGTACCCAACTAGGTTTTGTTTTGAATTTGCATAGCCAGCGCAGGCTCCACTCCTTGCTCAACAATGCTGTTGAGTTATGTTGCCCAATTCATAAGTGGAACAGGCTTGGTGCCTCACCTGACATTCTGGGTTGCTTCGCAACAAGATGAAGGGCCACAAAATAGCTTGGATTAGTGATTAAGTTCTCCGTTCTGATATTCTAATCCTAGAAAAAGAAAATTAGGAAATAGAAATGTGAGAAGTTGAGGCATTTAGGTTAATTTTAAGATTGGACAGTAATTTTCAACCTGTCTTCATTTACCAACGAAGACAAAATTTTGCAGATGCTGGAATCTGAACTTGGAAATCTAACTCATTAGTTAGCAGACCATCATTGTGGAGGGGTGGGCAGAATGCAATATTTTAGTTGAACGTACTTGTACTGTAACTGGAATAAAACTTAAGCCTGTTATACCTAAAAGAAAAATGCAGTTGGAGGTAGGAGAAGGAAAGGGACAAAAAAATCTATGAATGGTAGAGAATAGAATTCCAAAAAAGTTGATAGATTGTCACCATATAATAGAGATCGCTCTGTTTTTAAATTCATGAATATTCTGAAAATATGGGAACTCTCAACTAAAATGTAGTCTTTATCATTACAGGTGATGAAGCGGAGGGAAATTCAAAAAATATTCCCCCATGTGCCAGTGATGACTATGACGATGACCCTGAGAATAGGTAATAAATTCCACAGTGCGGACTTTACACAGACTTATTTATCAGAAAAGCATTTTGTGTAGTCACAAACATTTCTTTAAATAATTCAACCTGTTGGTGCTAACATTTGCTGCTTTATTAAAATATGATGAGTCTTTTTCTGTTTGTAAAAGATTTTTAAACAATTTGAAACATTTTCATGTTTACAATTTATGCAGTAAATATGATTTTATGAAATTACCTGGTCCTCAGCATTTTTTTCTTGAAACTATTAATGATTCAAAATATTATGCAAATTTTGAATCTACCAAATTAAAGATGTCAAATTTTAGTTAGTTCATGTTTATTCATAATGTCATTACGTTCTCTGGAAGTGCTTAGTTCAATATGTAAGCAGAAGACAAGATAGTTTTGCGTTTAGTTTGTACATGATGTTTTTTGGCTTATGATTAGAAGCTCTTCCAGTGCAGAAGCTAATTGTTTGTAGAATTGTCCACCTTCGACTGGAAAAGAGGTTCTTGATCAGTTTCCCTTGTGGAAACTGTGTGGAATAATGTAGAGGATGAAAGAGAATTGAACATTAACATCTTGTCAGATGACCTCGATTTTAAAATTAAACATTGGAATATATATTTAAAATGTTGGATTATCATTGCAACTTCTCATTGAAACTTAACAACATTTTTAAAAGGGTGAGACAGAATGGGTGCAGAAATTATGCTTCCTCAGTCAGAAAATGTGTAAAACCAATGGATTCAGTCTCAGAATAAGGAGCACACCTCTTGAGTCTGAAATGAGGAACTTCTTCACTCAGGGTTGGAAGTTTTTAGAAATCTCTGCTAGAAGGCTGTAAAAGATCAGTCATTATGTTCTAGACAAATGTTAGATTTCCATGTACTAATGGCATTGACAGATATGGGGAAACTGGAGAAATGTCACTGAAATAGATGGTTATCCATGGCGTGGAATGGTATGCTGGGCTTGGGGCTGAATGAATTGTTTCTGCTCCTATGTTCCTATATTCCGAAATTGCCTTGATGGAAAATCGTGCCGTAATGTGGTAGCCCATTTTAGGGAAAGGCCTGGATCTCATTGTAATTTTTTTAAAACTACATTTCCAATGCCTGAAATATATATTGTCCTAGGACCATAATTTTAGAAAAGTTTATGGAATAAGAAACCCACAAATAAAAATATATGGTAGGGGGTATCTTAACTTGTGAAACATATTAAAATTATTTCAAAAAAGGGGTTGAGTTTGTTGTATTTTCTGATTTTGACATGGGTTTTGAGTTAGTTCGTACCCTCTGGTACATTCTGATATCTCATTCAGATTTTTGGGTAGAATTGAACTTGTCTATTGAAGGGATGTGCGAAGTGATTACTTTGCAGTTGTGCTGTCTTGTACGTTGGCCAGAGGAGGAGGAGGAAGCACTTTAGTTTTAAGGCTTGTCTTGTCATTGATTTTGAAATTGCTATACAGAATTACTGAATAGGGGATAGTCAGAAAATCAGAATTCTTATGAATGGCCAGCATGCCATCATGCATTGCTATGTCCTTTGCTTATCCTATTATCCTGTTCCCATAAACCTCAGTAAATTTGTGTGGTTAGCTTATTGACATTTGTATGTGTTGCTTCAGTGGTGGCTGAGGGTCTGTTTTCATATGCTTTTCCACCTATATGCTTTGACCAAGTTGGGCAGGTAAATAAATCACTTTTTTTTTCACTCCTGAAGTTGCTTAGAACATTTTGAATTTTTAAAAGGATGACATTTCTCAGTTTTCTATTGACTTGTCCATGTGTAAAACTATATGAAGAAATAAGACTGACAGATCTTTTAAGATGACAAAAAAAAAGTGCACTTTTTTTTGTAAACTTGGTTAAGTTTCAGTCGTGTTATAGTTGACAGTTATCACACTGGCAGAAATCCATGTTATTGAAGGGCTTTTGATCTCCGTGTCAAAACTTCTAAGAATCCATTCAATTAAATGGAATTTTCAGCATTTTTTTCATTATGGGCCTTAAGTTTCCTTCATATTTGGCAGTTTCTGCACACACGGTGGCTATTGAGTATTGTTCATGGGTATTTTCCAGACAGCTCAAACAATAGCAAATGTGAAATTCTGCAGGAAATCCAGCCAGAGATGTCTATTATAACCCAGTTGGGAGGCTTTATTGAAAATTAGCATCTCTTCTAGACCACATGACATCTGGGGCTATTTTAAAATAGTGTCGTAGCTCATTTAAGGTTTTACTACAATCATGGTCCCTGATGTTAAAAACTCTTTGTCTTCAAAATTCCAAGTTCATATATTACAACTTCATGTCTTTTATATTGATCATTATGCCTAGGCTTTGCAGGTTCTTTGACTTGAATATCAAAAAGAAACCTACTTCTGGAGCTTTTTGCATTTCATCCATCCAGACAAAAGGCCAAACCGTCACAACATATACTGGCGATGACAAGGGTGCTGCATTGGTTGGCATTTGGATTCTGACTGAGGCATTTCATGTGGAAAGTAACAAGCTCATCAACTCTGGGTTTCCTGATAATTACATTAAAACCCAATTTAAATAATCAGTCAAGCAGTCAGTAAAAGAATGTATTACTGTCTAGAAAGCAACATAATTTCATTGGCAGTTCTTTGCAAAGAAAAAGAGAAAATAGTCAAGTCTTGTGCCTTTCTTGAATTAGCTCAGACCTTGATAAACTAGCAGTTCCTGTTTCTTTCTCCATGGCAAATGGCCAGTTCGAGTCACCTTGTTATCCAATTAAGTGTTTGCCTGTAGTAAAAATTATGATAATGTGAATTTGGCATTCTTAGGTTTGTCTTGAGTGCAAGGTAAAACGCTTTCGCAACAAATTCTCTTTGCATCATATTCGTGATTTATCACTTTTTTTCGGGGGGCGGGGGGTCTGATGTAGGACAGGTGTGCAGACAGGAATTTATTGTAACAGCTATGGTTAGCATTAAGGGATTTGGTGTTGGCACACCGTGGCAGAAATTTCGTCACCATTGTTTCAGACGCAAAGTGACTCTGTCCTAGTGATTATGATGCACTACCCAGTTGGAGGTGTCAGATCCTACCATGGCAGATTGTGAAATTAAATTTTTACAAATTGGCTAATTTTGTTCATGAGTAGGATTAGAATATATTCAGGATGTATCCTCACCACTACCCACAATGTTGTATGAGACATTGATGGAACAGCTGCCACCATCATTTTCCTGGTAGGCATCTACAGGCCTTGCTTCGTTAGTGTGATAGAGGATGACTATTTGATCTGAAGAGAAAGGTCTCTTGTCTGAAACAAGATGTAGTTTATTGTATGATCACCACTAAGTACAAATTGCACTGATGTGATAGCCATTGTTATAGAGACTGAGAAAGACTCTGACTCGGTTGGTGGATCTTCAATTACTGTTCCAAAGGAATTCATAATCCAAAGTTGTTCTCCAAGTCCATGCAATGACATCATAGTGGGTGATGTTTAAGGTATTCTTTAACATTAATTCTCTTAAACCTTTTGCAGTTTTTATACAATTCTGCTGAAAAACTGCTTGTAATGATTGTGTTCATGCCCACCATTAATAAATTGAATACTTTTAAACGCATGCTTGTGGTTAAAAACACCGTTATCTAAATTCAGTAAGTCCAAAAAGAAAAGTTAAAAATCAGATTTATTTATTTTTAAAATGTTAAAAGCTACGTTAGGGTGGCAGAATGGCTCAGTGGTTAGCACTGCTGCCTTGCAGTGCCAGGGATCTGGGTTTGACTCCAACCTTGGGTGATTGTCTGTGTGGAGTTTAGACATTTTTCCCCATATCTGTGTGGGTTTTCTGCAGGTGCTCCGGTTTCCTCCCACAATCCAATGATGTGCAAGCTGGGTGAATTTGCCATGCTAAATTGCCCATAGTGTTCATGGATGTGTAGGTTAGGTGTGTTGGTTAAGGGCAATTGTAGAGTAAATTAGATGGGGAATGGGTCGGTGTGGACTTGTTGGGCCAAATGGCCTGTTTCCACATTGTAGGATTCTATGATTAGAAATGGAATCCTGTGCTTTTGAACCGGTTTATCCAGAGACCAGTAGAATGTTGTTATCTGGAAAGATAGGCCTCATATGTAAATTGCGAAGCTCGTGATTACTAAGTGTACAACCACTTGCTTCTGAATAATCTCAAATAGTTTGTTGAAGTCTATCACAGAAACAGAGGTGTATAACATTTCATAATTTTTAACTGGTTTTAAATCTTGAAAGAATATGCCAGTTTAACCAGTATCTGTTTCCTTGTATGTTAAAGTATTAAGTACCTTAGTTAAGTATTAAATATTGTATTTTTGTTATTGGAAATCACAGTAATGAGAAAAAACTTTGGGTCATTCGTTTAAAACTAATTTTCTTTTTGTGGATGTAAATTTAAACCGTTATGGCAAAAGGATGGGTTTACCCAGATTTTGATGGACCTAGAAAGAGTTTAAATATTTTTAGATTTGAGAGGTAAACTACAATTTTATGACCAAATGGACTGATTAACATTTCTAATAAAGAATCACATTCAATCAACAGGTATTAATTATCTAATTTGTGGAGTCAAGCACAGCAAATCTTCAATAAAACTTAAACTAATTAATCGCTGAACTTTACAAAATATCTTTTGTAACTTTCAAATATCAAGCATATCAATATTTGAATGTTTTGCAATTGGGACTTTTCCAATGCATGTTAACACAGCACTATTGTAAGAGCATATGTTCCAGGAGTTCATAATGTTGATATTAAATTTTTAATTTTTTGTTGAGACAATTTTAATATCATGGAGTTTTTAAAATTTACGGCAGCTGTGGGGGATAAAAGGGATGGTTATTGTTTTTAAAAATGGCAGTTTTTTTCTGATATTGCAGATTGTATTAAAGCTCTGTCATTGTGTTATACTGGGTGCAGTGAATCTGCTGGAAGCTTTTGTTTATAAGGGAACTGGGAGAACATGAAAGCAGTAACTTTAATGTGTCTGTATGGGATCATGAATCCTGCTATGCATGGTTGAACAAATCCACATTTTAGAATATCACTCTAGAGATTTTCCAGTGTTCAGTTGAATTGCACCTGTCATAACATGAACCAATAACTATGTACAGTAAAATAGCAGTAAGCCAAATACAGGACACCTGTCCACAAATTTATCAATTGGAGGTTTGAGATAGCTAAGCAAGTCCCGACAGATGCAGTGTCGAAAATAAAACAAATAGAAGTGCTATGGTAAAAATGTGAAAAATACCTTAGTTTTCAATTTTATCACACCTTGCAATGACCTAACCATGTGTAGTTAAAGCCATTGAAAACTTTTTGAGGGTTAGCACTAGGAAGATTCAATCTTTTTCTGATTAACAAGCTGTTTTTAGATGAGCCCATCATATTATCCATGCAGTCAACTGTGTGCTCATGCTACAAAGCAAAGCCAGAGCATCTCTGGCATTGGTGACTTAAGTTATGGAAATGGGCAAGTGAGTGTGTAGTTTTTGGTCTGTTCGGGATATTCGGGTGATAACTTTCCTTGTCCGTTGAATCATTCTGTACATTTTCCTGATCAGTGCCCCTCAGATTGACAGTCATCAGTTCTTCTCATTGTGTGGTTAGTACTTTGACATTAAAGTGCTTTGACATTCGCCAAAGCAATGTGATGACTTGGACTGTTCAATCCCAAGAAATAGCAGCTTTTTGATACCATCCTTGTTATTACAGATATTAGCAATGACATGTGTCTATCTTTGTTTTCCACCATTATGCATTTCACCTTTAAACATTAGCGAACACTTTGGTAAAGTGGTAAAGCAGTCTAGTTTCATTTGCATTAACGATGTCTTGGTTCATACATTTCTTTTCAGGGTTTGGACAAAAGCTTTTGCAGATATCACTGCAGGCTTGCCCCAAAATTTGCACTCTGGTGCAGTTGTACAACAGTGCAGTAGTTTACCTAATCTGGAATTACTGCTCTGGAACTGTCTTTTTATGGGTATTCTTTTATTGGATTTCCTTCTGGCAGGGATGGCAATAACTTTGCCAAAACTGGGATTTAGGGTTATTTGAATTTGACTGTGATTTTATGTAAATTAAAGCTTTTGTTTAAACCTTCAACAGTGTTTGTAATAAATTAAAAATCTTCCAGAGCATTCACAACCGAACTTTCATTAATGTTTCTACGTGGACATGGTAGTTCAGTAGCAGCACTTTCTTGCTAAGTTGAATTTGGAAAATAAAGCACAAGTCATTTCCTCCTCCTCTTGTATACACTTTAATTTACTGTGTCACAGACTCTGCAGATTTCAAGATCATGAATATCTGATGTAAGAATGTTATCACTTTCCCTGGATAAACTTAAACCAGATACCAAGAAAAGGACCAGGTATAGGTTGATCAGCCTATTGTGCCTGCTCCACCCATAACCTCAAATCCCTGAGTATCCCATATATCCTTCCAACCCCTTGCCTAACAAGAATCCATCTACCTCTGCTTTAAATTATTCAAGGTTTCGGTTTCCACCATCATTTGAAGAAGAGAATTATAAAGACTCGACCTTTTTGAGAGAGAAGGTAACCCCTGGTTCTGGATTCTCCCATTTAAGAGACATAATCTCTTCATTTATCCTGTCATCCTCTGGATCTTTTATATGAGCTTTACTGTTAAACTCCAAACAGCATAGGAGTATCCAACCTCGGCCATCCTAACCACTCCAGTTGGAAATTATTTAACTTTGTGACGTTAACAACGTAATAAGAGAACCATTTTTATCAAACTTGAGTTAAGCTCTCATTTTAACATCTGTGAAAATAAAGGGTGTTTGTATCATATGCAGTTTGCAACTGATCGTGCACATGTTCAGATTTTCGGAGCCCTATACTTTATTTACTGTTCTAACTGATATGTAGGTAATGTCTTAAATTTGGGTCAAAAACACTTCTTCCTTTGCTATTTGAAGTGATAGTTGATTTGGTACCTGTGTAGCTCCTGAAATGTTCAGAATAGTTGTATTTGGCAGTTTTACTGTATTTGCAGGTTTTTCTCACAATTCAGCCTTTGTACAGCAGACTGTTGCAATTTTTGCACGCTGTTAAAGTGAACCTTGATTAGTTTCTTAAGAGTTTCAATTTTGTGATCTTGTATGTCTACTCTTAATGTTTTTGTACTGTCAATGATGAATCCCTGTTTTTCAGGCCCTACCATGTGACATAGGTTTATTATTGGTGCAGAATTTGTTTTTGATGAACGCAGTCTCAGATTTTGAAGAAAGTTATGATCTTCTGATGTTGCTGGCAATAAAAGGAGCACAGCATTGATCATGCATTTGGACTTCATGGTTGGCAATATTTTTATTTCTTCACGCGTAAAATTGTTAAGAGTCCCCGCAACTGAGCGTTTCTCCACAGTGCTCCAAAGCAATTAGATTGTTGAAAAGCACAGATGTTAAGTAAATGGTTGAAATCCAAAGCCAGTGCCTGTTGGTGAATAATCCCTCCTTTTTTATGACTGGAAGTATAATCTAAAATGATGAGCAATATTATGATTTTGGCTTTGTGTGTTAGCAGATTGGGCAACATTCATTCATCTTTCACTTCCCCTTCAACAGTGCAAGTATGTTATGTTTATATTACAGTCAAATCATATACAGAATTAACACAGGACTTTGTGGATGAACAGAATGCAGGAATTGGTGGCTTCACTATGAGTAAAATTGATCTGCTTTATTAATGGTCGATTTGGATGTATTTCAGTTAGTTGTTAACTCAGTCAAAAAGAACTTTCGTGGCAATATTTCAATCTGTTCTTATCTGAACTCTTAAAATAGTGTAGTGGCACAGGCTGCCTGTGTCTCAAAGGAAGGTTTCTCTGCATTTATTACAGCTTTTGTTGGAATAAGTTGGCAAAGCATTAGACTATACTGATAGCCACATGCAATAGAGCTGGATCACTACAGCCATATACAAATCTATTTAGATATTAATGCCAGCAAGACTAATTTGTTAGCAAATGGAAGCTAAAATTCTGATTTTTCTTTAGTTTTTGGCATCTTCCATCCCCCTCTAAACTAAAGATATTAAGATCAGATGCAGTGTCTCTACTTTATTAAAGAAAATTTGCAGTAGGATGAGAGAGAAGTGTAGATTAGATTACTTAGTGTGGAAACAGGCCCTTCGGCCCAACAAGTCCACACCGACCCGCCGAAGCACAACCCACCCATACCCCTACATTTACCTCTTACCTGACACTACGGGCAATTTAGTATGGCTAATTCACCTGACCCGCACATCTTTGGACTGTGGGAGGAAACCGGAGCACCCGGAGGAAACCCACGCAGACACTGGGACAACGTGCAAACTCCAAACAGTCAGCCGCCTGAGTTGGGAATTGAACCCAGGTCTCAGGCGCTGTGAGGCAGCAGTGCTAACCACCGTGCCGCCCAAAGTTTGTTTCTGCTTCCAGATTAGGATGTTTTACTCTGGTTTTGAAATGATGCTCAAATTTTGGTTCAGATTATTCAGCCTTGTGTTCATAGGACAAGCACCTCATCCCAGGGACCAATATCGTAAACTTTTGCTCTACTGCCTTCAATGCAAGTGTGCTTTTTTTAAATGTGAAGTACAAATCTTGCCCAGAGTATTTCAGATGTGATGTCACCAAGCTATTACAACAAGGTGGCAGAAGACTTTATTTTTCTACTCTAATTCCTTGCATGTACTGCCTTAATTGTTTGCTGCACCTGCACCTTTCAGCATTCCTTATTATGAGCCCGTCAAACTTCTTCAAACATCAGCATTTGGACTTTTCATATGAATCTTCTCTCTCCTTACCCCCACCCCCAGTTTACAGTCAAAGTTAAAGCCACTAAATTACACTGTAGTGATTCTTCCAAGGATTCTGACGGTGGCTAGGGAGGCTCTGACTCCCTAACTCTAGAAAACCTTTCTTGTAGTGACCTGAAGGAGTTTAATTAAATAAGTTTTATCATCATATATTGAGAAAATACTGGAGTCCATGATATGGAATGAAATGCCTGAGGACAGAGAATGAAGAATTGCTCAAATCACTCAACATAGTGTCATTGGCCATGGCTGAGGGACTACTGTTATAAGATTTAAGAAATAGAATCTCTTGTATGATTGGGGAAAAAAAATAAATAGCTGGCATATATGTTGATCAGGATTTAAAAGTGATAAAATTGTTTTCATTGAAGGTGTAAGTTGCAGAGAATCACAACTGAAAAAGAGTATTAAGAACAAATATTTTTAGTGGTTGCAATGCTGAATTCCCTGATACAAATTAGAACTGAAATAGTATTCTTAAATTCTTTTAAGTGTGTTAGTTAAAGGGTTTTGGGTTGAGCAAGAGGTTAGACTTAGCCTATGAGGAGAAACATTCCAACTTGCACTTGAGCTGAATGGCTTGCTGCTGTCCTATTAACATTTGATGACTCATTGGCAGCATGAGCTGTGATTGCCAAAGGCTCGTGCTTGAAAATAGATCATATTCACTTTTATTGATAACTGTATACTACTTCAGTTGATGTATCTATCTGCCAAGCCGTCACATGAATTTGGGCAACTTCTAAAAGGGAAATGTTTCCAAATGATCTTTTATAATAGGGACTGTATCTTGTTTATGGAGAGGTAGAAAGATCGGCAAACAAACATTTTGCTCTGCTCTTCCTGCTTGAACTTTGTTTTGAAATCATGAAATACAACAAAGGAAAGTAATTGTCAGCAGAAAAGAAGAATTCTTCCTAGAGCAACGTTTTCTCATCTAGAGTACGATGACATGTTAATTGTTAATGTTGTCCTTTCAGCATACACTTCACCTTTTACTATTACTTTTAGAGATGTATGTTTGAAAGATGCCTAAAAGTAATCCCAGGATTTTGTCTATGAAGATTTGATGTCTTCCTATGAAGATCATTGGAAGCTTCTGGATAGAACTGTAGAATTTAAATGCTGAATTACTAGATATTGAGATGTTTGGTTTCTAATGCAGCACCAGATTTTCAGAAGTTACGTTTGTAAGTTAACTATTGAAATAGAGCAGAATTGTTTCACAGTAACTATGGCATCGTCGGTGGGCTGACAAAAAGGCCAGCATTGACACATGAAAAATCTAGTCATCACCCCCTGATACCTTTAAGAACCAATCAAAACATCTCTTACTTGCTCTTTTAGGAAATATATATTGCTGAAAATGTACCACTTGTCATGCTTTTCAATTAACATTTTGAAGCAAGCTAATTTAAAATGCAAACGTTATTTCAGTTATCCTACTTTTAGTGTAGAGCTCAAAGATCTGGTTCTCTGAATTATCACATAGTAGAGCAAATGTTTTATTACAACTTTTGCAGAATTTATTGTGAGCCGTGATTTGGTTTCCCTTTTTCATTTATTTAGTGAAATGATATTGTTCATAATCTTTTGTCATGCCTTGAGCAGGCAACTTTATTGTGCTTGAGTGTTCCTGGCATTGTTTGAAATTGGATGAGCTAATTTGTAAATTAAATTAATGTTTGTATTTGTTAGACAAAATATATCAAATCTTATGTTTTTGTTATAAAATTTTTTTTAAAAATTTGTCTTGTGAAATTGTGGTTCCATTGTAACCACAGGGAGCTGCAGCGCACTTTTTATGATTTGGAATATTTGGAAGTTGTTTGATTTTTTTATTAATACTGCGTGAAATTAAAAATCAGTTGAAAATTGTCATTACAAATATTTAATGGAATGTGAGTTTTCCATGAGGTAGTTGTAAATTTGAATTGTATTTATAATATGATTGTCAAGTAATGCTGGTGAATTTATTTTGTTTTTGTGATACTTCAAATCATTTTGTATATGTTGTATTTCTAAGACTCGAATTACAACTTTTTTTTTGTTTCTAAATTATTGTTTTGAGAATGGATGGGCAGTGAACATTTTGAGCCTGACCTGAATCAATATTTTCTGCCAATGTGAGGTAACTGCATAAAATGGATTCAGTTTCAGCCTTTGATGTAAATGAGAATGCAAAACATTGGCATCAAATGAAATTGTTCCTATGCCCCTTCAGAATTCGTAGAAAGAAATGTTCTCTACTTCGTCTGAGTTAAAGTCTGTACATTTTGAAGTTATGTAGTTGAAAGGGGGAGGGAGCAACAATTCCATCATCTTGCACATTCGGCTTTTGTGAAATGAACTTGATGAAAGGAAACTGTTTAAGGAAAGCTACAATAAAGGATTTATACAGAGTCAGAGGCCTTTGAACACTCACTTGATGCACAGAATGAACCTGCAACCAACTGGTGGAAGATGTTTGGCTCAACTGACTGAACAGTGACAGCTAACGTTTGTTGCCCCAGTGTATGCCTTGGATTGGGTTCTGAACTGCTGATTAGTTGACTTGACGTGAAAGTTCAGTCTTCAGTCTGGTGGCCATCTCCGGATTCGGTGTGCTCCAAAAGACCAGAAGAACCTGCACATCACACTATTAATACACTGTAAGTATATAGAAAGTGTATGACAAAGGAAACTCAACTATTTATCTTCAGGTGAAAACTTGTGCTAAACAATCAAACCCATCTATGATTAAAGATATTGCATGCGATTGTTTCTTGGTTTAACTATTCTTGGCGCAGTAATCAGAATCAATTTCTGTGTTTCTCTGCAATGGATAGTCTTTGCAAATCTTAAATGTTTAGATATTAAATTTTAATTTCTTTACCTAATTTTGCTGAAGTAGCTGACAAATTCCTGTGTCACATTTAATCATATTAGCAACTAGTAACAAAAGTAGACTTTTTGAAAATGCTCAGTAGATGAAATTCTTTGAAAGCAAGATCAGTTAATGTTTCAGTCTATTCTTGCTTGGACTCTAATAGGCCCAGGTCTGAAAGTTAACTATCTATTTACTTTACCTGTTGTCTGAACTGATCATTTTCAATATTGTTTCCTGCTGGCATTGCGGTTTTTATATTGCTGTAATTTTTCTTACTTGAAGAACATTTTAAGTGGTTACAAAGTTTTCAGAATGATTTACTTATTCTTGAAGAAAATATTTTGTCTAAAGGCAAAATGATATTTGAGATACAGGAATTGAAATATAGAACCAAAAATGGCATCATTCATAATTGCTTGTCTTTCAGTAAAGCAAAATAGTGGTCATGTGAAATTCTGTTTATTGAATTTTGGAAGCAGCCCTGTGTATGGGGACAAAAAATTGATTGCTGGACTGTATCTAATATTTATGGTGTAGTCCATTTGAATTAATTCACAGTACTGCACAAAAAATATAGCGAGAAATGTTTCTTGATTCCCAGATCCCAATGGTCAGATTGTTGTGGTCATTTAAGCCAGTTGAGATAGCATTCAGATGTTGAACAAATTAAATAACTTGAGAGAAAATGTTCTTGTTATAGAACAAATAGTAACAGAAGGGCACAATTGGCTGCCTTAACATTATTTTCAATGACCATGAAAATGGTAATTAAGGATGATCATAGTATTTCTATTTATTTATGAGCACAATGATGGAAAGTTGGAGTTTATTGTCTAGCTCCATTTGCCTTTGGTGGTGGTGGTGAGCTACCTATAATTGAGTGGCTTGCTATTTTAGAGGATTCTTAAGACTACTGCATTGCTGTGTCTGAAGCCACACATCACCAGGCCAGGTAAGGATGACAGAATTCCTTTTCCTAAACAATGTGGGTGCGCCAGATTTTTTAACAAAAAAAAATCTTTGTTAGTTTCTTGACCAATGCTTTATTCCAGATTTATTTAATTATTTAAATTTAATTACCCAACCATCTTGGGACTTGTTACTTGTGACTCCAGATTATTAGTTTGGATTCCAGGATAATTAGTCTAGCAGCATATTGACTCTGTTACTGTAATCCTGAAGGTTGGTCAGTTTAATTAGATGGAAGGCTATTTTATGATGCTGACAGCGTTGGTTGAATTCCCATACTGGTTTAGGCCTCCATGAAGGATTCTTCTTCTCAACCTCACCCTTTGCCTGAGGTGTGGTGACTCTCTGGATAAACTCCCCACCAGTCATTTCTAATGAGAACACAGCACTATAATGAACTTGATCTTTCAAACCTTAATCCTGAACTTGGCTGAACATAGTTTCTAGTTCTGTGAGAAGTATCCCTATAATGCCTGCAAAGGAAGTGTGAAATGTCTTTTAATAAAAGCGGGTGCCGGTGAGATTGAAGAATTTGGAAACGAAGCTTGGTTTATAAGGAAATTGTGCAGTGTTTTTAGTTTGAATTGCTACCTTAATTGTTTGCTACAGCTTGTAATGGTCTCTAATTGAGAATGTGGAATAAAGGCAGTTGTCTGCTTAAAGTGATGATTTTGGCACTCCTCCATTGTTCGTGAGGATTATGAATCTGAGCTTTTCATTGGTGAATAAACTTAGTGTGTTAACCTAGCACTTAAATCTGCAGTATTATGCGGCCATACAAGTTTATCGACACGAAAAGTAAGTAATGATTCTGTTTTTTAAACAATGATGGGGTAGAGGGAACAAGAGCGGTATTTGGCACAAAGGAGAAAATCTGCAGTCTTACAGGGAAAATGCACAGCTTTTAGTACCAGTTGAAGTTCAAGGAAATGACCAGCATTAACTACACAAGTGTACTCAAAGGCAAGATGAAAGCTGCTGAGCAGGCTTGCAAGAAACATGCAGGAGCTAGTGGAGTAAACAAATTTTTCCTGTGTTTATGGGAGACCAAAATGATTCTCACACTCAAGAGTATTGGGAGAGGATTCTGGAGATTTAAAGCTTTTGCATTGTAATCTGGAGAAATTTTCTGATGGGTTGATGGGTAAATTAAGAGAAGTAGAGGGTAACATTGCACACTTAATGCATTAGTTGAAAATATTGCTGTTGTGGAACATATTGAGAAGATGCTAGCTTGGTAGCTAAATATCATTTGTGGGTGGTCATGTAACAACTGGTTTGGAAGTGAGGGTCTCTGATCCTGTCTGAAAATCACAGGTGATAACAAGTGCAAAACAAATTCTTATTAGTTTGCTATGACATTTCTTTTTTTGACTTACTGTATTTTGATATCTCGTTTTATATATATATATATATATACACACACTTTTAAATTTAGGTGGTACTTAAACAATTATTTAGTGTGAAGCAGTTCTAATGCTGAAGTTTCCCACCCCTTTCTGTTGACCCATCATTAACTAAGAAGGATAGCCCTCTCCCTTAAGTCAAGGTGATGAGTTCAAGCCTCACTCAGACTTGAATGCAATATGGGTGGTACTTCAGTGCAGAATTGAAGTTAGCTACATTGTTCAGGATACTATTATTTAAATGAGAAATAATAAGAACACCCTCTTTATCCAAATGTATGTAAAGATCCTGTAATATTTTAAATGCATGGTTTGCTCATCCTTCTGGCTACATTTCACCCTCCATCTGCGTCAATAAAAATAATTATGTCCACTCACCTGATTTGTTTGTGATATTGCCTTGCTGCCATATTTTCCAATGTGCAAAATTAATTGTTTGTGCAATATTTTGTATCCTGAAGATCTGATAAAGGTGTAAATGTGTCACTTGTCTTCTCTTTTACCTGCTCATGGTTCTTCCTTCCCCCCCACCAAATGACCTTGCCTTAATTCTATGGTTTGGTAATCTAAGTTAAATTTGTTCATTTCAGCTTTTTTGCAGAAGAATTAATGAAGGAATAGGATTTATAAAATCATTTGTGGTATAGATAAGGCGAATAGCAAAACTCTTTTCCCTAAGGTGGGAGATTTCAATAATTGGAAGCATGTTTTTAAGGTGAGAGGTGAATGATTGGAAAAGGACATGAGGGTCAACGTTTTTACACAGTAGTTACTGTGTGGAATGAAGTGCCAGAGGAAGTGATTGATGCAGGTATAGTTACAATGTTTAAAATAAAAATAATTAGAAAAGATTTGGAGGGACTAGTTTAGTTTGGGAACGTGGTCGGTGTGCACTAGTTGGACCAAAGGGTCTGTTTTTGTGCTCTGTGGACTCTATAAATAGATTGCTGAAGATGTAATTCTTGGGTATATGATGCATTCATAGCCACTGTTCAGAAAATTGCACACTTCAATCGGTAGCAACATGAGCTTTGAAAGCAATAGCTTATTACTAAATTAGATAAATATGCATGTACGTGTTTTGTAATATGTTTTCACTGTTGTGAATTGATAGTACTTTACCAGTATCGATAGCCACCTATTTGAAACAACTTGAAATAAAGCTTTAGAAAATTTATCCAAGATATTTGAAGGTCCTTGTGTATGCAAGTTCTGTTTTTGTATGAAAAAAATACAAGATTTCATAGCAACGAAAATGATTGGTGCATATAAATTTGGAAAAGTTTATAAACCAGGAAGCTTACATGGGACCTATGCATGTTTTGTCCTTTTATTCTTGCCAACTACTGTGTGTAAGTAATACAAGAAAGTTGTTACTAATGGTTGTGAAGCAGAAGAATAGTAGAGCTTCAAATGTAAAGGATTTCTGTATTCTATAAATACTAAGTGAATCTATATTATTTGGTGCAAATTGTTACAATTCATGTCCTAAATAATTTTTTCTGAGAGACTTAATTTTGTGCAAAATATGTACAACAAAATGTAATTCGTGAAGAAAATTTTCTTTGCATAAACAGCAATGTAAAGTAAGCTTTTTTTGGTACTGATCATTAAATGTGATGTTTTCAAGTATAAATAATTTTTTTCAACAGTTTTTCTTTTTTGCCAGAATTGCTAAGAAGATGCTGCTAGCTGAAATAAATGCAAATTTGTCATCCAATGATGATAAGTCTTCAGAAGAGGAATCTGAAGAAGAAAAGAAGAAATCAGACCCAAAAAGTGAGGCAGAAGATGATGAAAATGGTAAGGAGGAGCAGGATTTGTTTAGTGCAAGAGGACAATTTATTTAACCCATTATCCAGGGTAAAGTTTTTACCTGTAATATTACATCAAACTTTTTGGGCTTTTTTTTAATAGAAAGGAATTGTAGATGTTTGCTAAATTTTAGTTATTTCCTAAAGGCCCTTATTTCTAGTCAAATAGGATTTTGAAGTTTTGATTTTTATTTCCTCTCTCACCCTAGGTTTCTTGCCCCCCACCTCTTGCCACTGAGTTTCTCAGCACTTGTTTTTATTAGCCCAAGAGTCCGTGATTAATCTTTCCAGACCATGTGCCTATCCTTGGAGTGGGTTTTGGAATCCACAGCCTACTGAATCAAAGATCAGAATGATATCACTGAACCATTGCATGTCTGGGGGATGAAATGACTCAACAGAAATAGGCCATTCAGCCCATCAAGTTGCTCAGGCATTGAGAGAAAGTGGCTGTTGTGACAATCCACAACTCCACTTGCCTGCCTTTTTTCTTAACCATTAACTACCTTATTGATTAAAGATTTATCTCAGGCTTGAATACATTTAGCAATCCAGCCTTGACAGTGTTCTGTAGTAAAGAATGCTTTAGGTGAGATGCTGGAATATTGAGCGTGGCTAATGTGGTGCCATTATTTAAGAAATGTGCTAAGGAAAAGCCAGAGAACTGGTAAGTCAGTGACTCTGACAACAGTGGTTGGGTAAGTTTTCGAGTCTTGCAGCAGGAAGACAGGCTCTTTGGCCCAAGCTGGTCCATGTCAGTCAATGCTAACCCCATTTCCCTGCCCTTGGTCCATGTCCTTCAAAACCTTTCTTATCCATGCATTTATCCAAATGTCTTTGAAATGTTGTTCATGTACCCACCTCAACTACTACTGCTGGCAAGTCATTTCATATGCATACCATCCTCTGTGTAAAAATGTTGTCCCTCAGGTTCCCTTTTATTCTTGCCCCCTCTAACCTTAAGCTGATGTCCTCTTGTCCTTGATTCCCCAACCATGGGAAAAAGACTGAGTGCCCTATCCATGCCTCTCATGATCATAAACACTTCTATAAGATCCCCACCACCCCCCGCCTCTGTCTCCAACACTAAAGAAAAAATGTCCTAGCTTGTATAACGTCTCTCTATGTCTCAGACAATTGAGTCCTGATGACATTCTTGTAAATTTCTTCTGCACTCTTTCCAGTTTAATAACATTCTTCCTCGAGCAAGGTGACCAGAACTGAACACCATACTCCAAGTACAGCCTCACCAATGTCCTGTACAACTGCAACATAACTTCCCAACTTGTGTACTCAATGTCCTGCTTGAAGCTAGTGGCCAAAAGCCTCTTTCACTGTCCTGTCTACCCTTGACACCACTTTGAGGGAACCCTGCACCTGAACTCCAAGATCCCTCTGTTCCATTACACTCCTTAAGGCCCTACCATTCACTATGAAAGTTGTTGGAGGGGATTCTGAAGGGACATGATTTACTTTTATTTAGAAAGGCAAAAACTACTTGGGGATAGTCAGCATAGCTTTGTACGTGGGAAATAATGTCTCACGACTTAATTGAGCTTTTTGAAGACGTGTCAAAGAAAATTAAAAGCAGAGCGGTGGACATTTGTCTGTATGGACTTCAGCAAGGCATTTGGCAAGGTTCTGCATGGTAGACTGGTTAGCAAAGTTAGATCACATGGAATCCAGAGAGAGTTGGCCATTTGGATACAAAAGGAGGCAGAGGGTGGTAGTGAGGGTTGTTTTTCAGAATGGATTCCTGTGACCAGCAATGTGCCGCAAGGATTGTTGCTGGGTCCACTGCTTTTTGTCATTTATATAAATGATTTGGATGTGAGTATGAAAGGATGGTTAGTATGTTTGCAGATGATCCAAAATAGGTGGTGTAGTGGATGGTAAAGAAGATTATCTCTGTACAATAGCACAGTGATCTGAAGGGTTCAGGAGTGACAGATAGACCTTAATTTAGGTAAATGTGAGGTGTTGAATTTTGGTAAGACATATCAGGACAGGCCTTATACATTTAATGGTAGGGTCTGAGCAGTATAGCTGAAGAGATCTTTGGGGGCAAGTTCACAGTTCCTTGAAAGTGGAGTCACAGGTCGACATAGTGAAGAAAGTGTTTGGTACGCTTGCCTTTATTGGTCAGTGCGTTGAATATAGTTGGGACATCATGTTACGGCTGTACAGGACACTGATTAAGCCTCGTGGATTACTGCATTCAATTCTGGTTGCTCTGCTGGAGAAAGATGTTAAACTTCAAAGGTCTAAGAAGATTGACAAGGATGTTGCCAGGGTTGGAGTATTTGAGCTACAGGGAAAGAATGAATAGTCTGGGGCTATTTTCTCCGGAGTGTCAGAGGCTGCAGGGTGACATTATAGAGGTTTATAAAATCATGAGAATAGATAGGATGAATAGCCAGGTTTTTTTTCCCCTCAGGATGGCGAGTCCAGAAATAGAGGGCATAGATTTAGGGTGAGAGGGGGAAGATTTGAGACCTAAGGAGTAACATTGAGAGTGATGCACGTATAGAATGAGCTGCCAGAGGAACTGGTTGAAATGGGTACAATTACAACACTTTAAAAGGTATCTGGATGGGTAAATGCATAGGAAGAGTTTAGAGGGATATGGGCCAAGTGCTGGCACATGAGACTAGATCAGTTTGGGATATCTGCTTGGAATGGAATGAAGGGCCTGTTTTCTTGTTTCTATATTTACGGCACTCAGGAAAAATTCCTCCTTTTGTGTACAACCCGTTATTGAGATTGTCCTCTGGTCCTGTATTCTCCCACAAAGGGAAACAGCCTTTCTATATCTAACCTTAGGTTCCCTAAAAAATCTTGTGTTTCAATAAGGCTGCCTCTCAGTTTTCTAAAGTCTGATTAAAGCCTCAATGTCTTTTCTCCATAAGACAGTCCCTCCATAGCGGCAAATAGACTAGTGAACTTTCTCTGGGTTGATTTTATACCCAGTTCTTTTCCTTATAAAAGGAGCTCAAAACTTTTCAGCTTTGGTCTGATGAGTATCTTGTACAGTTTTAGAAAAACCTCTCTACTATTAAGCTCTATTTCCTCTGAAATAAAGGTCGGCATCCTAGTTGCCTTCCGTGTTACTTGTTGAACATGGATGTTAGCTTTTTGTGCATGAGAACTCTCCAAATTCCTGTGTTCTGTAGCTTTCTGCCGTCGTCTCCTGTTAGATCAGTTTGTTAGACTGCTGGTTTGGAATACAGTGATGTTGACAGCACAGGTTGAATTTTTGTACGTTTTAAAGAGCCTCACCTTCTCAACCTCGCAATTCGCTGGAGGCATGGTCGCTCTTAGGTTAGCTTCATCTTCAGATGTTTCTGAAAGAACTGCCAATGGTCCTTACAGGCTATGAAGACTCACTTTTGCAGCTTTACTAAAAATGCATTCAAAATGAGGCACTTTCGAATGAATTATTTACTTTGCAAATGTTGTACTAGTTGGATAATATGTCAAGCCAATGTTCTTATCACGAATTTAAAATTGTGGGTAAATGCTTTGGTTAAAATTAAGATTTCTTCGACTAAGGTACAAAAGGGCTTTGACTTTTGGGGGAAGAAAATTGGAATCCGAAATGAATAAATAAAACCTTGGTTCAAACTACCAGTTAAATATCCTTTTAAACCAACTGATTCAGCTAGTTAGATGTACATACACCACAGAAACTTGATGCCACTGATGATCATGCACTACACAAATTACTTTGGCAAGTGTCCTGCCTGACAATACATTCTCTGCCCAGTCTAACCTAGTGTGAGGCAGCAATACTTCAACAATGTGGGTGACTTTTTTACCCCCTATTTTGCACGTTCTTTTCTTTCCTATGCTCATGATTTACATTTCCTCCTCTCCGTGAAACGTATATTATCTCACTGACTGAGGTTACAATAAAGAGGAGTCCTTCTCAACCTCTTCTCCTTGTCTAAAGGCATGGTGATCCTCAGGTTAAGCCTCTACCAGTTGTCTCTCTTTAATGAGAAAGCAGCTGATAATCTTGTAACATCGTGATGATTTATTACCCTCCAACATTTCTTTAGTTGGTAGTGAAACAAGAACTGACATTTCATGTGTAATGATCCTTCTTTTGATCATGTTGACTCTACTTTGTCTCCACAGATGTTGCCATACCTATTGATTTCTCTACAGCTTTTACTTCTGTTTCAAGCTTTTTTGCTTTTCTGGTTTACAACCAAAGTATGTCTGAAATAATATTTAACAACTGAATAGAAGTCAAATAATGAGCTTGTGTCTTAGTTTCATATGTCCAACCTAATATTTTAGACCAAGAATGCTACTTTTTTGTAAAGGCTTTAATAAAAGTGTTTATTTAAATAGATGAGGAAGAGGATGCTGAACCAGATTCTGATTCAGATTCTGACTTTGAAATGACAAAGAAACCACGCTATAGACATCGACTTCTGAGACACAAGCTCACAATGAGTGATGGTGAATCTGGGGATGAAAAGAAGGGATCTAAAGTCAAAGAGCAGACAAAAGAAGGCACACGAAAGAGCAGAAGAAAAGGTAATGTAGATATCTTGATATGTTTTGTTTAGACAATGGCTGCCGATCCAGTTGTGATGTTGAATTAGGGTTAGCTCAGTTGACTGGGTGGCAGTGCAGAGTGACACCTTGGATTAAACTCCCTGCAAGTCATCTCTGAGGGAGCAGCCCTACGGTCCAATGGAGCTATGATGAATTTACCTTGTTTTAGGAGAGTCCTTGGAAACCAATTGTGTTTTACTGTGATGTTATTGATACAAAATTAAATCTCCTTTTTTCAGTATTGTCTTTGTAATACCTCTGTAAATTTTTAAAATCACTTTGATTTTCTTTTCAGCAAGTAGTAATGAAAATACTACTGAGCACGAGAGTGATTCAGATTTTCAGGAGTCAGGATCGAGTGAGGAAGAGGAAAGTGATTCTGATGATAAACGGAAGCGCCCAAGAACAAGGTATAGGATCTGTTCATTAAAACTCCCAAAATGCACTATGCCATCAACAATAATAGGAAATTAGATTAGCAGATGAGTGTTTTTGTAGCTGTAGACATAACTCTTGGGTGGTCTGTTATCTCCCTAGTATCAGGGACAAGGAGGTCACTGACTGTGGGACATTATTCTGCGGACCCGTAAACACCCAGAGGTGGTGGTCCATGTCGATATCATTGTAGATAAAAAGGGGATGAAATCCTGGAATGAGATTGAAAAATATAATCTTGAAAACGGCAACTTCAGGATGATATCTAGTTCCACAATTTAATGAGTGAAACAATAAGAAAATTGAGCTGTAGAACTGGTGTGGGAGAGGGAGGCATTAAAAATTGGTTCGGTGTCATGTGAGCCCAATGGACGTTGGATATGCTGCGTCTTCGGACTAGGGCTGACGTCTTCATGGAGATTCCTTTAGTGCAGTTGGGAAGCATTTAAACCAACTTGGTAGGGGTTGGAAGCATGAGCAGTGATTTAAGGAAAGTGAAACTAGTAAAAGGAAGTAGAAAAGTAGAAAGACAGATAAAGCATAGGTAAGCATCACATCAGATCAGAATATAGTATTGTGTTAGAAAACTAAAATTAAAGACATTCTTTTTGAATGTATATAACATTTGCAAAATTGTTGCTGATTACAATGAGCAGTTTGAAGTAAATGGATGTTATTAAGTGCCATAATTGAGATGTGACCTCAGATTAGTTGAGACAAGGAGTGCAATATCCAAATATATTCCACATTTAGGAGGAGCAGGTGAACAGGAGGTAGAGGAGCACTCTTAAGGAACAAGATCAGTATTCCCGTAAAAGAGGATCTTGGATCAAAGGAACAAAAAAACAGAATTTGTTTGGGTGGAGCTATATTTTTTTAAAATGGGCAGCTTCTGTAGAGAAGTTATTTATTGGCCGTCAAAGTGTAGTGGTAATGTTGATATATTGTGACAAATAAAGATATTAAATTGTGCATGTAGCATGCGTAATACAGCAGAGCAAGTGGTTAACCAAATCTGCACTAATTATTTAGAAGGTAAATTTCCTTGAGTGTTTACAAGGTGAATCTATGAAGCCAACAGGGGATCACATTATTTTTGATTTAGTATATAATGAACAAGGTCTAATTAAAAACATTGCTATAAAGGAACCTTTAGAAAATAGTGATCATAATACAGAATTTTCCATTTAAGTTTGAATGCAATTTATTTCATTCTGAAGCTAGAATCTCGGCACAGAGGAAGTTATGAAGGATAAGATAGCTATGGTATGTTGCGATAATGCACCAGAAGATGTGGCAGTAGATAGGCAGTGGTTCATTTTTTTTCAAGAAATGTTTCACAGCCTCAAACAGGCATTCTTTTGAGGCATAACAACCAACTATAGCTAATGAAAAATGTTAGAAAGACATTGCTGAGGATTAGAAAGTAGCAAATGTAACCCTACAGTTTACGAAAAGAAGAGGAGGGAGAATAGAGATTCTCAGACCTATTGGGTTGACTTTTGAGGAGAGAAATTTTATGGTCACTTATAAAGGATGTAGTAACTGAACATTCAAGGTATAAAAAAAATGAGAAAATTGGGCTTAGTGTGTTTTTCATGTTTGAAAACCTGTTGGAGTTTTTTTGAGGGTTTGCTTGTAGTATTCATAAATGAACCAAATGGCTATGCTGTATTTGGATTTTTTTAGAAGGCTTTGATAGCATCCTGCGCTGGAGGTTAGCAAATAAAATTAGAGTGCACTGGCTTGGGGAAATCCAAGCATGGATTGAGAATTGGTTAATCGTTAGAAATTAGAGTAGGAATAAATGGATTATGCTCAGGATGGCAGACTTGTTACTGGTGAGGTACCGCAAGTTTCAGTGCTAGGTTCATAGCTGTTAATGATCTGTGTTAGTGATCCAAATCTAGAGACTAATTGTTATGTTTTCAAATTTGCTGTTGGCACCAAACTGGGTGGGAATGTAAGTTGAGTAAGATGCAAAGAGGCTTTGAGGTTTTGGACAAACCGTGATGAGGTTAGAGTATGGCCAATTTTCGTCTTTGGTAGAAAAATCAAAAATGCTAAGTATCTTGGAAGTGCTGGTGTCACAAGAGAACCTGGGTGTATTTGTTCATGAATCACTAAAAGCTAACATGCAGGTGTAGCAAACAATGAGAAGAGCAAATAGTATGTTAGCATTCATCATAGGATTTGCATTCAGAAGTAAAGAGTCTTTCTAGAGCTCTGAGCGACCACGGTACTGTAGCACCTGAGGTGTTGTGTATAATTTTGTCCTCTCTTGTATAAGGAGGGCTAAACTTGTCTTTTGAGGAAGCATAACAATGGTTCACCACATTAATCCCTAAAATGGTGGGATTGTTCTACTGGGGAGATTTGAGAAGACTGGGTCTTTATTCCCTGGAGTTTCGAAGAATAAGGTCAGCCCTCATTCTAACTTAGTTCTTCCTGGGGCTGACAAGATGGATGTAGATGAGGGATTTCCCTAGCTGGTGATTCTAAAACTGAGGTATTATCTCAGTATAAAGGGTAAGCCATTTAAAACTGAGTTGCGGTGATATTTTTTTCATGCAGAGGATGCTGAATCTTTGTCCTCTGGAATAGAGAATTTCAGTGCAAGCTTAATCATTGATTGCATGCAAGACAAAAATTATAAGTTTTCTGGAAACTAATGACATTAAGAGAAATGGCAATTGTATAAGAAAGTGGCATTGCTGTGGATGATCAGCCATGATTTAATTGAATATGGAATAGGCTCGATAGACTGAGTGAGTGGCCTACTCCTGTTCCTATGGTTTATGTAACGTCTCCACATATGTGCTCTCGATAGTTGATCAGTGAATGCTACTGAACCATAGGTGGTATTAGCTCGTGGTTTCAAAACCTTTTTTCTTAACTTTGATATTTTGGATGTTTTAGGCATTCTGGATATTACTTGCCTTATACTGGAAAAGATCCCATTTCAAATTTATGGCATTCTTGTGTTTTTACGAATTTCTATTGATTCAACCAATTTTGGCACACACTTTCCACTGAAGAAATCAGTAGAGTAATTGTCATTTGGGAGCAAATATTTACCATTGTAACTCTTAAAGTAGAGGTTTGAGCAGAGTTAAATATGTAATTTTACATTTTGTATGCAGAGCATCTAAGAAAGAGGCAGAGGAAAATCAACGTAGCTACCTTCAGAAAAAGAAAAGAAGGCGAATTAAAGTTCAAGAAAACTCATCAAGTGAAAAGGTATTTTAAGAGATCCTAATTGTGACACTAAACCTTGTTCCACTTTGTTTTGGACTGATGGCTACTCAATTTTGGTTTGGCATTTAGAGTTTAAAAACAAAATCTTGCAAGTTCCCCACTGTAATAGCCAAATATTGTTGTTTCCTTGGTACAATCCTTTGGAGAGGAATCAGATTAGATTAGATTAGGTTATTTACAGTGTGGAAACAGGCCTTTCGGCCCAACAAATCCACACCGTCCCGCCGAAGCGCAACCCACCCAGACTTATTTACCCCTTCACCTAACACTACGGGCAATTTAGCATGGCCAATTCACCTAACCTGCACATTTTTGGATTATGGGAGGAAACCGTAGCACCCGGAGGAAACCCACGCAGACACGGGGAGAATGTGCAAACTCCACACAGACAGTTGCCCGAGGCGGAAATTGAACCCAGGTCTGTGGTGCTGCGAGGCAGCAGTGCTAATCACTATGCCGCCATGAGTTCAAATTTTGAAACATTTCTAATTTCTTCACTTGTAGACATGACAGCCACGATTGCCATTTAAACTGAATAGGTAAGAGGTCCTGGAAAGAACCATTATTTGGTGAATGCAATGCAAAATAATTTATAGGGACATTATTGTTGTCTTTGTTCCAGTCCCCCCTCTCATCCCTCTGCCTTATCATTTACGATTGCATTGATGCAATTTCATCATCTTGCTCAAATTTAAACATTTTAATCAGCTATGTTTCAGATTTCCAGTTGTCATTGTTTTCACGCGGTCCTTTTCTGATTTATTCCTTTTCTTCTTCAACTTCTGTCTAATTTGCTGTCACCTTTCAGCTGTTGGGTGGTACCATCTTGATACCAAAACTGCCCATTTGGCTTCCTTCATCTTGTCTCCTCCCCTGAGTCTCTCTCCTCTTACCCTCACAACAATTGGCAAAGCCTTTTTTATCATCCTGCAAATGAAGATGTGGACATCACTGGCTGGCCGACAGTTATGGCCTTTCCTCGCTTGTTGTTGAGACTCATAGAATCCTGACAGTATGGAAGCATGCCATTCAGCCCCACTGACCCTCTGAAGAACTTCCCTGTAACCCTGCATTTCTTGTGGCTAATCCACCGAGCCTGAAAATGTTGTCGAAGGATCTTGGACAAATGTCTGCGGTGTATCTTGTACTTAGAAAATACTGCTGCTACTGAGCATTGCTGGTGCAGGGAGTGGATGTTTTGGAAAATGGTCTGTTCCATTTCCTGCACACTGCTGTCACTGTTTTCCTCCCATCTAGAAACGTGAAGTGGTTTCTCTTAGCCCAACAGACTAGTAAAAGCACAAAAATATGTCAATCAGCCAATCATATCAGGTCAGCCGGTCCACTCTCTTACACCCCAAAAAAATTTAGTACTGTAATTACATTACTTCAGATATTTATACATTGTGCACTCAAAAGTCACAATTGCTTTCCATCTTCTCAGGCAGTGCATTCCAGACCTCCTTTAATATTTCTCCCAGCTGTGTTTGGTTCGCTCTTCATTCTGCTTAAACTGGTGTCCTCTGCTCGGAGCAAGTAGGACTGCAGATGCTGGAGAGCAAAGTCGAAAAGGGTGGCGCTGGAAAAGCACAGCAGGTCAGGCAGTATCCAAGGAGCAGGAGATTGTGTTTCAGGCATAAGCCCTTCAGGGCACTCTGAAGGGCTTATGCCCGCAATGTCATATCTCCTGCTCCTCAGATGGTGCCTTACCTGCTATGTTTTTCCCGTACCACACTTTTTTGATTTTTTTGATTCTGGTGCCAAAGTGAACAGATTCTTCCTATCTACTCTCTTCTGACCAGTTGTGATTTTTAATATAAAACTAAAAGAACTACAGATGCTGGATATCAAACGAAAGCAGAAATTGCTGGAAAATCTCAGCAGGTCTGGCAGTATTTGTGGAGAGAAGTCAGTTTTGTGTCCAGTGACCCTTCTTCAGAACCTTTTTTTCCAGCAATTCATAATTTTTAACACCTATATCAAATCTCCAATCAACCTTCTCTTTCTTGAGAATAATCCCAGCTATTCCAATTTATTCGAGTCATACAGCACTGAAACTGACCCTTCAGTCCAGCTTGTCCTTGCTGACCAGATATCCTAAATTAATCTAGTCCCATTTGCATAACTTGGCCCATATCCCTCTAAATCCTTCCTATTCATTCATCCATCCATCCAGATGCCTTTTAAATATTGTAATAGTACTAGCCTCCACCAATTCCTCTAGCAGCTCATTCTATACAGGCACCATCCTTTATGTGAAAAAGTTGCCCTTAGGTCCTTTCTAAATCTTTCCCCTCTCACCCTAAACCTATGCTCTCTAGCTCTGGACTTTGCAACCAAGGGAAGAGATATTGTCTATTTTACCCTATCCATGCCCCTCATGATTTTATAAACCTTTTATAAGGTCATCCCTTAGCCCCTGATGCTCCAGGGCAACAGCCCTCGTCTATACAGCCTCTCCCTGCAGCTGAAACCCTTCAACATCATTGTAAATCTTTTCTGAACCCTTTCAAGTTTCACAACATCCTTCCGATATGAGGGAGACCACAATGGCGCACACAATTCCAGAAGTGGCCTAACCAACGTCCTGTACAGCTGCAACATGACCTCCCAACTCCTTTGCATAACGCTCTGACCAATAAAGGAAAGCATACTAAATGCCGCCTTCACTATCGTATCTAACTAAGACTCCCCTTTCAAGGAACTATGAACCTGCACTACAAGGTCTTTGATTAGCAATACTCCTCCAGGACCTTACCCTTAAATGTATAAATCCTGCCCTGATTTGCCTTTCCAAAATGCAATGCCGCACGTTTATCTAAATTAAACTCCATCTGCCATTCCTTAGCCCATAGGCCCATCTGATCAAGAATGTTGTACTGTGAGGTAACCTCCTTCACTGTCCACTACACCACCTTGTAATTAACTGAAGGCCTTAGTCCCTGGAATTGTTCTTGTGCATCTTTTCTGCACCATTGAAGAAGCCTTCAGATCCCTCCTAAATTGTGGGACCGAGAACTGTATACAGTACAGTTGAAGCCAAACCAATGTTTAAGTTTTGCAAAACTGTAAAGCATTTATACTCTGTCATTATTTCTAAATCCCAGGATATTTGCTATTTTGTTCTGACCTTGCACTTCAACTTCTGAATTCAACACAAAATCACTTTCACCTCCTTGTTTTGTATTGGGCAATTACTAGGCTCCTGTCAGGACTAAAGAATATAGAGGTTCGTTGTTTGCTGAAACCCAATGGGGAGGCTTTATTCCAAAACCAAACACTCTGTAGAATTCCGAACTGGCTAATGTCTCATCAGTGTGACTCACCTCTTAAATGGACACTGTCCCAACATAACATATCCTAAATGTAATATATAATGTTCTCCATCTCCATTGTGATTGTAAATATATAATTTTATCCCTCCTCTTCCCTTTTTCTGAAGGAACCTTCCCCATTGACAACCTGAGCACTCTTCAATTACCCACCATTCCTACCTCTTTCCACAACAATTCACTGTAAAAGTGCAGGAAATGTTACCCCTTTACTACTTACTTTCTCACCATCAAGGGCCCAAACACCCTTCCAGTTGAAACAATCAATTGTACTTTTTAATATACTGTGCTTGCTGCTAATGTTGTAGCTTCCTGTTCACCAGACACTCATTAGTGATTAGTTTTCAGAACATTTCCATTCTGTCTGCTACCCAAGTGTATTTCCTATGTTGTAATTATTCTTATATATGCATATCAAATTAGATCTTTTTTTTATCCTTCAGCAAAGTAACTCAGAAGATGAGGGTAACAGTGATAGTGATGACAATGACATTGATTCCAAATCCCCTGGAAAAGGTCGGAAGAAGATTAGAAAGATTTTGAAAGATGGAAATTTACGTACAGAAACTCAAAATGCCTTGAAAGAAGAGGAAGATAGAAGAAAACGCATCGCTGATCGAGAAAAAGAGAGAGAAAAGTTGCGAGAGGTATTGAATTATTTTCTATATGCACGTTCATGTATTTGGCTTACTTATGGATCATTGTAAGATAGAAGGGGCTCCAAAGCATTGCTTGTAATTAATTTCTTGTTTTTGTGCTGCCTTAGGCTATAAATTGCCATGCATTCAAAGTTTTTTCAATTAGTCCAAGTAAATAATAATTTAGGCATTAAAGACATCTTATTGAAGAGTGCTACTGCTCTTGTTAAGGAATACAAGTTAGTCAAGACCTAGAAGAAGCTTTTCTATTTTGAATTAGATGCTTAATTGTGAATATTTCATTGAGTTGTATTCAGCTTAACAATTACTGGGTTCTTAACCAAAATTCAGTTTACAGTTATTGATTGGTTGAAATGGGGGAGAAAAGAAAATGAAGGAATGAAGGTTAATCAACTGTTTCTTGGCTTGTATAAATAAGTTGTAATTTATTAGTCTAATAGGAAGGTGGTACAACTTTATCTACTTTTTTTTGAGAGCACTAATCCTATATATTGTCATGAAGTAACAAACTAGTTCTAGGTACTGTGGTTTGTTTGTTTTTTAATTATAGGGAGGAACCATATAGAAACAAGATGAAGTGTCTGTTTTCAGACATATGATAGATTATAATGAAGTTAATTTTAAATATGTTATGCAAGTGTTAACTAAGTGGCTTTGGTGGAAGAACTGCACGGTTGAACTTCCCTGTCTTGAAATTATTTGTATGAAATTATAAATTGTAGTTCCAAGATGTAGACAGCTAAGAGTAGATTGTCATCAGTGATGTGGGGCAAGTGTTATTTTAAACTTTTCTTTGTGAAAGACTTCCTACAAATATTGACACTGAGATCCCTTTGGCCAAGAAACAACAGTGAAACATCATCACTGATGGGTGCTGTGACTTGCCTAAATACTCCTCTTATTGCCTATAGTAGATTTTAAGATGTATGAGTTACCAACTTTCAAGATCATAACTGGCACATGGAGGAGACTATGCTGTACACTTGATGATCAATGCATGAGTGTGAAGTTGAAATCCTGAGGAATATATAGCAGTTCCATATATAGAAATACAAGATACTTGTGAAAATAGTTTCCTGATAATAAATTAAGCTCACTCGATTTAAGAGTGTGTAGCAGTGCTTGCCAAAACTAAGAGTAAACATTTTCTCTAGTAAAGCAGCTCACAACTGAGCATGCTGACTGCAATTAATGATATACTTATATTACTTTACATCCCCTTTTGAATTTAATGTGAATGTTTGGGATCTCATTATCTTTGAATAACTAGTGGGCTAAGTAAATTCACTTGAGGTGATTGCAAACAGCAGTAATAACTGTGTTTTAAATTTGCATTCAAAAATATTGGATTCATGACCTTAATTCAAGAAATTCCCGTGTTTAATCAGTTTGAAAATACTGCTCCAGGAGGATATTTCAAAATAACTGATAAACGAAATTTCCTTTTTTTTGGTTGCAATGTTTGTTTGTTAGCTGAAGACTTGTATCCTGCCAAATCCGGTAAAGGAATATGAAAATGTTGCCACTGCTGTAGAAAGCTTTGAAGGGCCAGTTGGTTTGTGTATGATATAACCCTTCACCTTTTGTGGGGAGAAAGTTAAACAGTTTGCTTGCATGTGTATTATTAAATAACATGATCCATAAGCTTCCCCAATATTGCTTCTGGAATTATAACTACACAATTCCCAAACAGGTTCACCAAAGACCTTTCATTGTGGGCAGCATGCAAAATGATTATTTGTGTATGTTTTCCAAAATTAAGAATTGTCCAAATTTCATTTAAAATTTACAGCAGGTTGTGTCTGAAGATATGTCACCAATGCAGTGTCCAATAACCACTAAACTAGTCCTTGATGAAGACAAGGAGACAAATGAATCTATTGTCCAGGTCCATAGAAATTTGGTGAGGAAGCTGAAACCTCATCAAGTCGATGGTAAGTCAAGTATTCATATACTGCCTAGCAGTAAAACCTCAATTGATAGGTTGTGCATGGACCTAATTTTATAAACTGAAGGACCAACTCTGCCTGTCGCTGTCTAGGTCATTGTACAATTGCATTTCTATAGTACTGGATCCATCCATATTACAATAGGCATCAGCCAGTATAAAATTCATTGCACAAAATCAATGAATATAATGTTTTCCACAAAATGAGTAGAGCTGAAACATTATCTGATGTGTAGAAAAAAAACTTAGCAAATGCTAAAGGAAGACAATTTTTTTTTCTGCAAGACAGGGGAGGTGCAAAGCATTGGATAGAACTCCTTGTGGTCTGTGGAATCACCACGTGTCTGCATTGAATTGCCAGAGATGACATCAATTAGCCTGCATGTGGGTTTCTGACAAATGGTGTGTTATGCATTGTCTATTGCCAGTGGGGAATTGTCATTCTGCTCTCCTGCATTCTTGCCTACACAATTTGGTGCTGACCCACTCTTGTGCGTCAGGTCTCTTCATTCCTGAGCTCATTAATAAATAGGGTAAGGGTCATAGGTGCAAAGAATCTATTATGCAACCTTAATTGTCATGAAGTAATTCTTTAAGATAAATAATGCACAAATAGATGATTTGTTAATGCCCCTTGCTAGGTTGGTAAATTAGGTAAAAGGGTCTAGGTAAATTGTCTACTGTATACAGCACAACTTTGTTGCCAAAAACCGGGTGAGGGCAATGGGCAGCAAATCCATATGAAGACAAAGATGTAAAAGATGGAAGTTATGATCTAACAACAAGATCAGCCTGAAGCTAATTCTAGTAACCAATGTCTTCTGCTTAGCACTTTCACATATAGTTGTGATTTACTGAGCTGTGGGAGCTTCAGCACCAACATATTATCTGTTTACTCTGTCCGGTTGTCTGAGGTTCTCAACAGTTTATCTCTGCAAGCAGCATTGGAAGAACGTTTTAAAGAGAGAAATCAAGTTTCATAGTTTATTTGCATGTTGAAATTATCACACTCTGTACACCTGTCCATTTCCTTCATGACAGTTTGTGCTTACTCATTTCAACCTGCGTTTGCTATGGGATTTCTTGGATAACTGGATTCAGTTGACACTGTAACATTTAGATCCATGTACATTGACAGTCAACCTGTTGATGTTTGCTTGTTCGTGAGACAGTTGCTGAGACTTTTCAGGATTGTAGGAGGGTAGTGGACATCTTGACAATTGACCACCTAATCAGACTGCCCTAAAGCTACATGAATGGGTCTAGGCACCCAGCTGGGTTTGTTCTACTGTATGAGAGCAGTCTAAGGTGTGCATCACGTGCTGTAATCTACTGTCACTGATCATTCCAAACAATCTCATCTTGCTGACCCAATGGTGGTTAATTGTTGCAGTTGACTGCTTGAGTCATCTTCTGTTGATGCTTGAGACTGTTGTGTTCCACAAATGGTCTCTGTCTGTTTTGTGAGACATTTAACAATAGCTGCAGATTCAGTTACTTCATATTCCAATTAAATGCACATTTTCCAAAATTGACATTTTGATAACTCTTCACTTTTCATTTCAAGTTACGTAGATATTAAAAATTCATGTTTATTTTGCAGGTGTGCAATTCATGTGGGATTGTTGCTGTGAATCGGTGAGCAAAGCCTTGAAAGAGAATGGGTCTGGGTGCATTTTGGCACACTGTATGGGTCTTGGAAAGACACTACAGGTGAGGGTTTAGCCTGCAAAGAACTTGAGCACAGAAGCTGATGATACATCATGTATGCTTACAACTTTTTCGTTCCTGCAAAAAGTGTAAAATTTCTAAGAATCTCATTATTGATATTATCAAGGTTGCTGTGGGTCCATGGCATACTAAATGTTTTGCAATATGTCTTTTAACATGAAAGTTAGCTGCTGTAGCATTCCCACAGGGAAATATTATCTTGCAGCTAAAAAATGAAACATGAGTTAATCTGCTTTAACACACAGCAATGTTTCATATTGGAAGTGTGCACTCAATCAAATTGAGTTCAGGCATCTAATGTTGGAATCAGTATGCACTATTTCAGTGAAAAAGTGTTCATAATCATAACATTGAATATAAAACGAAGTGATTTATTTCTTCAGACAGTGCATGTAAGTGCAGAATGATAGGTATTGGTTACAAATGGAATGAAGTCAAAATTCCTTTTGTTTATGTCAAAAACATCAGAATATTTTAAAATATTTCTAGATATACTAATAAAATGGGTCAGCCACAGAGGAGCAGTGAAAGGGCAGCAAGAAACACACTTTAGTAAAATAGAGATGGGGTTGAAATACCACATTCACTGTCTTCCTCAGAAAAACAGACAAATATTTGGTTTGTGGCAAATCGGCCAAATTTATTCAGAACAAACCTCTGTTCACTATTGAAAAGGTGGTTTTCTCTCTGCCTCCTGACAGAAGTGGTGTACTGAAGCAACAGATGAAGGGGGAAAGAACAGCTTTAGTTATGTGGAACCGCTCATCTGTTGTGAATAAGGTTAGCTTTTTGCTGTGAAAAGTGGGGGATGGACCTTAATATAAAATGCACGTTAAAAAATTAACTTCAGATATAATGTTAGAATTGAACAGTTCAATCAATTGCAATTTACAGGGAAGTTTTTTTTGCTGACTCTGAAATGTAATCAGGTCTACATTCAAAATAGAATGTCAGTGTCAGCACCCACTTCTCAATTAGTAGTCCAGTAATGTTGAAATATGTCTGGCCATGCTGTTATGATCCAGACTTTTCAATAGTATGGGTAGGCATATATGAAGTAATTAACTGCGATCAGTTTGCATTACAAGTGTGAAAGACAGATTTTTTTTTTCTCTGTTTGGATTTGAGCTGCTGAAGCACATAACTGTCCACTCTTGACAAAAACTGAAAAATTTGTGCATTGTAGTAGCGCACACAACCAGAATATATCATTGAGTGAATGGCGAAGGTCTTAAAATTCTGCAGAAGAATGCATTTAATTGAATTGTTCATTAGACTGTTCAGTGAAGTACTTTATACTTGGTTGGGATTCCAGAAATGCTGCTTGTCAAATTGCCTGTTTTGGTCTTTATGAATAGTCTGTTTCTTATGGTACTACAGTAAGGTGTTCGGTGATTCTTCAGGTTATTAACTGATACTTGAATGTGTAAGTATAGATTTGTGCTTTAATATACATTGCCCTCAGCTCTGTAATTGTGTTCTGTTTCCTCTGAGATGGACTTTACTAGAAACTTAATGTGATTAAATCACAGCCATTTCAACATATCAATTTAAGTTTTGAAGATCTACTCAATGTTTTGGGTTTCTTAACGCATACCTTTTGAACATTTTAAAAGTTTTTTTCAACTTCCTAAAGTTTTAGGAAGTTAGTATCCATAACCTTAAAGCTAATTGCTCTACATACACGAAAATGGTCTGAGCCTTTTGGTGTAATTTGTTCTGTTGTCTTTTTGTGCACTTAAACTGTGTTGGTATGGAAAACAATTAAAAGCTACAGTGAACTTTTGAAATACAACTTATGTTTTGGCTGCAGGTGGTGACCTTCTTGCATACCATGTTGTTGGCTGAGAAGCTGAACTTCAGTACTGCCTTAATCGTTTGTCCACTTAATACAGTTCTTAATTGGATTAATGAATTTTCCAAATGGCAGGAAGGACTGGATGATGATGAATGTTTAGAGGTACTGTATACTTGGATTTTTCAATCAAGGTTGGGTTTTTAAAGTTGTAGTTTATAGGCTCTATCTGTACATCAAATTAAAATGTATAGTGAGCCCTACAATAACCTGGTTTAGTTTTATTCTTTTCTGACCTCCATCACTTAAGCTGTAGCCATGTTATACTTAGCCTCCTGCATCTTCTCTCGCTTGTTTTTGTCACCAAATATTGGTACAGCTGCAGGTCATTCGGCCCTTCAAGACTATTTTGTGGCAGGTTTGGAAGACAAAAAGGGAATGTAGAGTCTGTTGAACGATGAATGGCATTGGCAAGGGCATCATTTGACGCCCATTCCTAATTGCCTTGAACTGCTTGGTTGCTGCTCTTTCAGAAGCCATGTGAAGTTGCCCTGTTTTGTATCTGGGGTTACGTAGGCCAGTCAAGGAAAGGCACATTACTTTCCCCAAAAGACATCATTGAACCATATGACATTTTGGAATCTATCATTTAATTATAATGGTCACCATTACTGACTGACTTTCAATTCCAGATTATTTGTTGAATTTGTGCTATGGTAGAATTTGAGCCCATGCCTCCAGAGATTAAACCTAGGCTTCTGGATTGCTAGTTCACTAAGCCACCATCTCCTTATGTAATGTCTGTTAGAAGCTTAAGTTATGGTGTTTGGAGTGAGAAATGTAGTGATACAGGCTACTGTGGCATGAGTTTGCTAAATTAGGTTAAGACAAGTTTATGGTGTTTTAAAAACCAGGATAAAACTTCTAAAATCAAACTATTGGATGCTGAGGGGTGACCTTATAGAGGTGTATAAAATCATGAGGGGCATGGATAGGATAAATAGACGAAGTCTCTTCCCTGGGTGGGGAAATCCAGAACTAGAGGGCATAGGTTTAGGGAGAGAGGGGAAAGATATAAAGGAGACCTAAGGGGCAGTCTTTTCACGCCGAGGGTGGTACATGTAGGGAATGAGCTGCCAGAGGATGTGGTGGAGGCTGGTACAATTGCAACATTTAAAAGGCATCTGGATGGGTATATGAATAGGATGCGTTTGGAGGGATATGGGCCAGGTGCTGGCAGGTGGGACTAGATTGGGTTGGGATATCTGGTCAGCATGGATGAGTTGGACCAAAGGGTCTATTTCCATGCTGTACATCACTATGACTCTATGATGCAAAGCAAGCGAATGCGGATCTAATACTAAATAAATGTTATAGATTAATAGAGCTGTGCAGCATGGAAACAGGCCCTTTGATCCAATACGTCCAAGCCAACCAGATGTCCTAAATTAATCTAGTCCTCTTTGCCAGCATTTGACCCATATCATCTTGTTCCCATCCAGATGCCTTTAACATGTTGTATCAGCGTCCTCTACTTCTTCTGGCAGCTCATTCCATACACACAACACCCTCCATGAAACCGTTGCCCTTTAGGTCCCTTCTCAATCTTTTGCCTTTCATCTTAAACCTACGCCCTGTAGTTCACCCTGGGGAAATAACCTTGGGTATTCATCCTATCCGTGTCCCTCATGGTTTTATAAACCTCTATAAAGTCAGCCCTCAGGCTCTGATGCTCCAGGGAAAATAGCCTCAGCCAATTCAACCTCTCCCTATGGCTCAAACCATCTAACCCTGGCAACATTCTTGTAAATCTTTTCTGCACCTTTTCCAATTTCCCAACATCCATCCTATAGCAAGGAGTTCAGAACTGAACGCAGTATTCCAAAAGTGGTCTTACCAATTTCCTGCACAGCTGCAACATGATTTTCCAACTCCTATACTCAATGCACTGACCAATAAAGGCAAACATACCAAACACTTTCTTCACTATCCTATCTACCTGCAACTCCATTGTCAAGGAACTATGAACCTGCAGTCTCTATGTTCAGCAGCACTCCCCATGACCTTCGCATTAAGTGCATATGTCCTGTTCTGATTTGCCTTTCCAAAATGCAGCACCTCCCATCTATCTAAATTAACCTCCATCTGCTGCCACTCCTTGGCCCTTTGGCCTATCTGATCAAAGTCCTGTTGTAACCTTTGCTGTCCACTGCTCCAATTTTGGTGTCATCTACTAACTTACCAACTATATGTTCTATGTTCTCATCCAAACCATTTATATAAATGATGAAAAGTAGTGAACCCAGCACTGATCCTTGTGGCACACCGTTGTTCACAGGCCTCCGAAAAGCAACCCTCCACCACCACGTTCTGCTTTCTACCTTTGAGCCAGTTCTGTATCCAAATGGCAATTTCTCACTGTATTTTCTATGATCTAACCTTGCTTACTAGTCCACCATGAGGAGCCTTGTCGAATGCCTTACTGAAGTCCATATAGATCATGTCCAGTGCTCTGCCTTCATCAATCCTCCTTGTTACTTCAAAAGAAGTTAATCAAGATAGTGAGATATGATTTCCCCAACGCACAGCCCCCTGTTGCCTATCCCTAATCAATCCTTGCCTTTCGAAATACATGTTAATGCTCAGGATCCCCTCGAGCAATTTGTCTATTACTGATATCAGGCTCGCTTGTCTGTAGTTTCCTGGCTTTTCCTTGCCACCTTTTTAAAATAGTGGTATCATGTTAGCTAAACTTCCAGTCATGGCACTTCACTTGTGGCTATTGATACAAATATCTCAGCAAGGGGCCCAGCAGTCACTTCCCTGACTTCCCACAGAGCTCTAGGGTGCACCTGATCAGGTCTTGGGGATTTATCTGTCTTTGCATTTTGAGACCTCTGTAATACAGATGTTGTTGTTAACTTCTAATTAATACATGCAGCACAAAATCAGTACTTTTAAAAGTTGAATTATAACCAGCCTTTTGTGTATTACCAGCTTTCTTTCCTCCAGTACTTGTCTGGCATTAAGTCCCTAGCTTCAGCTCAAAACTCTCCAATAACTGCTCCACTAGTTCCTTCTCTCTCCACCCCTTTACTTTACACCCCTTTTGAATCATTGATTTGTGACTAATATTCAGAAATATAGTTCTGTTTGTGTTGTTTTCTGTTCTAAAGGTAAATGAATTAGCAACAGTTAAACGTCCTCAGGAGCGGGCCTACATGCTTGAAAGATGGATGGAAGACGGTGGTGTCATGATTTTAGGTTATGAGATGTACCGTAATCTTGCACAAGGCAGGAATGTGAAAAGTAAGAAATTGAAAGAACTATTCCAGAGGACTTTAGTAAATCCAGGTGAGCTGTTCCCTTTTTTTCCCCTATGGCTTTAGTACTCTTCAGAAAATTGCAAATTTAATTACCAAAAATGGTGAAGTCCATAATATTACGGGAAAAATATCTATTTGAAAATTTAAGAGAATTTGGCACAAAATTAAACACCAATTTGTCATTAATTCATTTTAAAATTCTCAATTATGGAAGAGATTCATTCCTAATAAGTCACCCTTGTGTAAAGAATTAGAAGTTTCATTTCAGTAACTGAGTATGAGAGATTTGTGATGTATCAACATAAGTATTTTTAAATTCCAAATTAAAATATTGAAAATATACTCCCATAGTCTTTTGGTATTTGTGTTGTCTTAAAAAGAAAACTTCCAACAACTCAACACCCATTCAGGAGTAAATGTTATAATGTGACTGCATAACCTGACATAGGAGTTGGTGAAACTCCTGAAAATCGATATATAGTACCTGAAAATCAAAGCAGTCCTGAAAAATCTGAGTCCTCAATTCACAAAAAAATTGATTGCTGCTATGGGATGCATAGGTATTTTGCTGGGACAGCCTTTCTAGTTTTGTAGTTTTCTCTCCTTGCAACTCTGGTCCATCTCCAGAGTAGCACTTTTGTTTTGAGGTCAAGCATTCAAAAGAAAAACTCTAAAGTTCTGCAATTTGAATTGTAAATTCTACTTGCATATTGATGCCCGCTCATAGATGGGAATCTTTAGTTGGACCAAGTTATTTTGATGATAAATTGAATAAATACTTGAATTAAATGTCTGCCATTCTTCCATAGAGTACCTGAAACTCCTGGTACATGTATTTTTATTCTGAGTTTGCTTTTGAGTACCACATCAGAACTGACAGGAGGTGCTTTTACAATGTTTAGATGAAAGTTGGAAGCAAAAAAGGGTCTCGATTCTGTGAACATTTTTTCAAAGAAACATCATTTTTACTATGGCAGGGTACCCCTCATTTGCATACTGCCTTCAACCAAAAAGGAGCCCAAAACCACTTGATCGTTCCAGCAAGTTTTGATGGTTCTACTCTTGTGAATGTTTCATTCATTAATAGTTTGCAGAGATGATTACTTACATCTTGTTCCACATAGAACTGAAAAGACGATTTAATCAAAATTTAATTCTATAACACGATAGTTTGTACCATACATCAAATGGGGTGGCACGGTGTCTGTGGTTAGCACTGCTACCTCTCAGCAGCAGGGTCCCAGGTTTGATTCCAGCCTCAGGCAACTGTCTGTGTGGAGTTTGCACGTTCTCCCCATGTTTGTGTGGGTTTCCTCCGGGTGCTCTGGTTTCCTCCTACAGTCCAAAAATGTGCAGGTTAGGTGAATGCTAAATTGCCCATAGTGAGGTTCATCAGCCAGAGGGAAGTGGGTCTGGGTGGTTTACTCTTTTTGGAGGGTTGGTGTGGATTGGTTGGGCCAAAAGGCCTGTTTCCACACTCTAGGGAATCTAATCTAATTCCCTTGCGTAGAGTGTTTTAAATTTGCATTTAGTGTTCTGTCATTTTTGAGTATTACCTTTGAAAATTAACATCTGAGCTACTTGGATGATGCGCAAGATTCTATTCTCTCTAAGAACTCTCTAGAGCAGGCTAAAAGAGAATGCTCTATCTGTTTATTTGTTGCTGTAGCTACCTTTCTCGGACACACATCAGGGAGCTATCTATTTGACCTCATTTCAGTCCATAAGAAATGAAAAGAGAAAAGTTGGTGCTGAAAGTTGTTTAAGAACCTGGAAAACATGTTGCTGTCCAAGATACTGACCAAGAAACCTTATTTAGCCTGCCAATGGTGGTAGTGGGGTGATGGTTTACAGCAATTAATTCTCAATTCGCAAATAGTTACCAGCTTGCAGCAGCTAATTTAATGACCTCTTCACCTTCAATTCCAACAAGTTGAAAGATCAGGTTCTTATCTTGAAGTTTCGACTGTACACAAAGGCAAATTTTTCCCAAAACTTTGAACTCTTTAAGGAAATTGGTCTTGTTAAATGTGGTTGCTTTGATTACTTTCCTCTATATTTTAACTGCAATTTGTTAGATAAAAGATGTCTGATATTTTTTGAAACGGAGCAGTAGTTTTGGATTTTACTTGTGTTTAAAAAAATTTTCCCAATCCATATCCTTTCAAACACTCTCCATACCTGTCTTCCCTCACATCTCTTCCAGCAAAGCAAATGACTAGCTGTTTGTATGAGTTGCTCACTGCATCATTATGCCTGACCCTTTATCCCACTTCACTTCTTGATGTTAAATATTATTTTAACCAGCCCTTCTCAGGGCAAGGGAAAAAAGCCATATGATTATATTTCAGTAAATGATAAGGAGCTACTGCACCTAGTCTAGTGATTACTACAATTATTCAGCAGATTTATTGAGAGTACTGCAGCTAAGCTTAACAGAGAATAACTCAACATGGAGCTAATGTGTAGCCTCTGCTGAATTATTTAATCTAAGCCAGAATGGTACTCAGATTAAAATGAACTGAGTAGTTATTAGTGAAGAAAATCAAAATTGTGTCATCTAAGGATTTATCTTCCACTTCCTCCTTTCCTCTCTCATGCTTTCTTCCCTTGAAAGCAGCACATACAAAAATGTAAACTATTTTCAAGTGCTGATGAGAATCCAGTTCTAACTCTGCAACTTTGTCCCCAGAATTGCATAATTTTGAGGCAAGATGAACCCCATTTGGCCTATCTTATCTGCACTGACACTTCAGATCAGCATGATAACTTAATACTATTCTTTTTTTTTCCCCTATTGCCTTGCACATTGGGTTATTATTTAAATAGAAGCATTGTCCTTTTGAATGTCTCAATTGAGCCCTACTTCCAGGCATTCCAAAAACATTTGTGAAGAAAAGAATTTTCTCCCTTTATATTTATTTCTTTTGCAAATCACTTTTGAATTGGTTTCCTTTTGTTCTTAAGCCTTTTAGAACTGTTTCTAAAAGTTTTCCGACCAAAAGGAGACCAATTCAAAAGTTTCTCCTCATCAACTCTTTCCAGCCCCCTTATGATGTAAAGTATCTTCTTAGCTGCTTTCTTTCTTTGGAGGACACTCCCAATCTGTCCACTCCCTCTCATAACTGCAGTTTCTCAGCTTTGGAATGATGCTTGTTGCGCATCTCCAGTGCAGTGCATCCTTTATACAGCTGAAAATGTGTTGCTTGAAAAGCGCAGCAGGTCAGGCAGCATCCAAGGAGCAGGAGAATCGACGTTTCGGGCATGAGCCCTTCAGGAATGAGGAAAGTGTGCCAAGCAGGCTAAGATAAAAGGTAGGGGGGAGGGGCATTGAAATGCGATAGGTGGAAGGAGGTTAAGGTGAGGGTTTTAGGCCGGAGTGGGGGTGTGGGCGAAGAGATCAGGAAGAAGATTGCAGGTTAGGAAGGCGGTGCTGAGTTGGAGGGATTTGACTGAGACAAGGTGTGGGGAGGGGAAATGAAACTGGAGAAATCTGAGTTCATCCCTGGTGGTTGGAGGGTTCCTAGGCAGAAGATGAGGTGCTGTTCCTCCAGCCGTCATGTTGCTATGGTCTGGCGATGGAGGAGTCCAAGGACCTGTATGTCCTTGGTGGAGTGGGAGGAAGAGCTGAAGTGTTGAGCCACGGGGTGGTTGGGTTGGTTGGTTGGTCCGGGTGTCCCAGAGATGTTCTCTGAAACATTCCGCAAGTAGGCGGCCTGACTCCCCAATATAGAGGAGGCCACATCGGGTGCAGCAGATGCAGTAAATGTGTGTGGAGGTGCAGGTGAATTTGTGGCGGATATGGAAGGATCCCTTGGGGCCTTGGAGGGAAATAAGGGGAGAGGTGTGGGTGCAAGTTTTGCATTTCTTGTGGTTGCAGGGGATGGTGCCGGGAGTGGAGGTTGGGTTGGTGCGGGGGGTGTGGACCCTGACGAGGGAGTCACGGAGGGAGTGGTCTTTTCGGACAGGGCAGAACGCCACTGGTCCTCACCTACCACCCCACCAACCTCCATCTAAGTCGTATCATCCGTCGTCATTTCCGCCACCTCCAAACGGACGCCACCACCAGAGATATATTTCCCTCCCCTCCCCTATCAAATTCTCAAACATCCTTTATGCAGTGTGGTATCCAGAACTATATACCCCACACTAGCTGGGGTCTAACAGATGTCTTCTACAAGATCATCAGATACATATTGAAAAACCAAAGCTAACATCCTCACTACAAACTTCATACTTTTTGTTGGTACAAACACCCTCCAACAATGTTTGTTTGGCTGAATCAGACAGTTTGTAACCTCTTTGTTCTAGCTTTGATCTAAATTTGTTAGCATATTTCTATACGTCAAAGATGTCCTACATTGCATTTCCATATCCTCTGCCTCTGTAACTCAACATATTTGCCATTGAAGCACGTCACTCTTTTGTCATCTTTTACAAATGGCAATGGATGCAGAATCAGTTATTAATTTTAAATCTGACATAGATAAAAGTTGTTAAATGAAAATATTAAGGGATATTGGTCGAAGGCTGGTACATTGAGTTTGAATGACCGAACAGGCTCGAGAAGCTGATGGCCTACTCCTGTTTCTATATCCCCCTCTACTCTACCAATATTTACCTGACTGGCCTCTCCAGTCAACTTTACTTCATTTAAAGATCTAGTACCTAGAAGTAGTCTTCACCTATCACCCCTGTGCCTGCTGACTTGTATTGGTGCTGCATTTATCATTCTCATTCTGTGTTTAAAAACTAGCCTTGTTCAGCACTATAACTTTGCCGTTTTCCCCTCTATTGTGTCCCTCTGAATCTTGCAGTTTTGTGCATTTTCTGCTTCCCTTGCCCTATCATAGATGGCAGGGGCTTATATTGACAAAGCCCCATATGTTGAAATAATTCCTGAAACAGTTACTTTTTTTCTCCCTCAGTCCTTTTTAAAGATTCTCCTTATATTCTGCTTCAACCGAGCATTATTCTGGTGAATTTTTTTCTGCATGTTGTCTGCAGAAAGCTGTAATTTCTTTCAAACAATGAAAAATGTCATTAATAATCTCAAATTAGTTTTAGTAATGTATAGGCAGTGGTATGAATCCAATAATGGTTTATAACTTGTGATTTTGTTTATACGCAAAGCATTGAAATGCGTGTTTATTTTACCTGGCTATGATGCATAAAAGTACAACTATATTCATGAAAAGCTGCATACTGTTTGATATAAGAGGTTAGCATGTATTCATAAGACAATGGTTCCATTCAAAAAGTAAGCAAGTTTTGAAGAAAGAAATGAAAGTTACTGTGAATAAGTGAAAAATACTATTCCGGGCTAAACAGATGATAGAAACTAGTCAGTCAACCTATTTTGCAAGTTTTAAAAACACTTATGTATTTATTAAAATACTAAATTTACTCACTTTAATTAGACATGTTTTTTGCAAGTCATATAGTAGACAAAAATACAAGAAGTTAAGTGGTAGTGATTAGATAAGTTTGTAGAAAACTTAGTAAGATGGTGCAACAAATTTTCATTTTGTTGCTACAAGCATACAGAGCAAAATTAGTGAACCCAAGGTGTCATATTTTGTGCTCAAGATGAAACAAGGGCCCTGGCCACTCAACTGATTTTTTTTAAATACTGAAATGGTTTAAATTAAAACAGTATTAAAGGGGAGGTGCTGTGTTGGGTGAATTGATACTCTTCTAGATATTCTGGTAAAATTTGCTTATTCTGCAACGCATTCGATTCTTAATTCAAAGGTTGCTGCTTCATATAATTGTGAGCCGACACCAAGTTTCTATTTGCCTATTGCTTGATTCAAATTATTGAATAACTCAACCTCTAATTCAAAGCATGAGTTTTATCAGGGTAGTTTTATCATATGCTTTGGACACAGGTATTATTTGGCAATCTTCGAACAATAAAGTGATCTGTCTTTGGTGGTGCAAAAGATACCTGTTGGCCAAAGTTCAGCTTTGGTACATCAAATGGCAACAGTTAAAATTGAGACATATAAGTGTGCAATGTTTTCCAGAATTGTCTTGGGAATTATAGGACAACTTACAGTCATAGAGTCATACAGATGTACAGCACGGAAACAGACCCTTCAGTCCAACCCGTCCAAGCCGACCAGATTTCCCAACCCAACCCAATCCAGTCCCACCTGCCAGCAGTCGGCCCATACCCCTCCAAGCCCTTCCTATTCATATACCCATCCAGATGCCTTTTAAATGTTGCAATTATACCAGCCTCCACCACTTTCTCTGGTAGCTCATTCCATACACGTACCATCCTCTGTGAGAAAAAGTTGCCCCTTAGGTCTCTTTTATATTTTTCCCCTCTCACCCTAAACCTATGCCCTCTAGTTCTGGGCACCCTCACCCCAGGGAAAAGAGTTTGTCTATTTATCCTGTCCATGCTCCTCATGATTTTTATAACACTATACGAGGTCACCCCTCAGCCTCCAACGCTCCAGGGAAAACAGCCCTCTCCCTTTAGAACAAATCCTCCAACCGTGGCAACATCATTGTAAATTTTTTCTGTACCCTTTTTAAGTTTCACAACATCTTTCTGATAGGAAGGAGACCAGAATTGTGCATAATATTCCAAAGTTGACCTAACCTATGTCCTGTACAGCCGCAACATGACCTCCCAACTCCTGTACTCAGTACTCTGACCAATAAAGGAGAGTATACCAAACACTACCTTCATTATCCTATCTAGCTGCGACTCTACATTCATGGAGATTATGAACTTGCACTCCAAGGTCTCTTTGTATTCTCCCTTTGAATTAGTTCCGTATCCAGATGGCTAGTTCTCCCTGTATTCAGTGAGATCTAACCTTGCTAACGAGTTTCCCATGTGGAACCTTGTCGAATGCCTTACTGAAGTCCATAAAGATCACATCTACCACTCTGCCCTCATCAATCCTCTTTGTTTCTACTTCAGAAAACTCAATCAAGTTTGAGAGACATGATTTCCCAAGCACAAAGCCATGTTGACTATCCCTAATTAGTCCTTGCCTTTCCAAATACATGTACATCCTGTCCCTCAGGATTCCCTCCACAGCATGCACACCACAGATGTCAGGCTCACTGGTCTATAGTTCCCTGGCTTGTCCTTACCACCTGCTTAAACAGTGGCACCACGTTAGCCAACCTCCAGTCTTCTAGCACCTCACCTGTGACTATCGATGATACAAATATCTCTGCAAGAGGCCCAGCAATCACTTCCCTAGCTTCCCACAGAATTTATCCACTTTTGTGTTTCAAGACATCCAGCACTTACTCCTCTATAATTTGGACGTTTTTCAAGATGTCACCATCTAGTTCCCTACCCTACAGTCTACATCTTCCATGTCCTTTTCCACAGTAAACACTGATGCAAAATACTCATTTAATATTTCCCCTCTCCTGCAACTCTGTACAAAGTAGCCTTGCTGATCTTTGAGGGGCACTATTCTCTCCATAGTTACCCTTTTGTCTTTAATATATTTGTAAAAACCCTTTGAATTCTCCTTAATCCTATTTGTCAAAGTTTTCTCATGTCCCCTTTTTGCCCTCCTGATTTCCCTGTTAAATATACTCCTGTTCCATTTATACTCTTCTAAGGATTCATTCGATCTATCTTGTCTGTACCTGACATATGCTTCCTTCTTTTTCTTAACCAAACCTTCAATTTCTTTAGTCATCCAGCATTCCTGCACCTACCAGCCTTTCCTTTCACCTTAACAGGAATATACTTTCTCTGGATTCTCGTTATCTCATTTCTGAAGACTTCCCATTTTCCAGCCGTTCCTTTACCTGCAAACATCTGCCCCCAATCAGTTTTTGAATGTTCTTGCCTAATATCCTCAAAATTAGCCTTCCTCCAATTGAAAACTTCAACTTTTAGATCTGATCTATCCTTTTCCATCACAAGTTTTGTACCAACTTGTGGAGTGTTGAAAATCAGGTTGAGCAGAGTAAGAAATATGGTGGGACAAAATGTGGCAGGTTGTTCTAGGACCTTCTGGGGACAAAAAAAAGCAATTAAAAGGTTTATTTCGAGGGTTTGCTGGTTCACAAAATTGTATCAACATGAATGCTAAGGCAATTATTGTGCTCAACAGTGATGCTTAGTGGCCAACATGTGCAACTACATGCGAGCACCTTTGCTTCTTTCCATGTAAGTTAAATCTCTCGGAATCGTCTCCAAATTCATTACACTGAGCTTCGTGACAGGTGAGGTACCCTTGGTTCCACATGAATCTCTATGTAACCTGATATATCTACAAATTCAGATTCTGATAAACAACGATAAATATGGAAAAAATCTTCTCATCAAGTCTTTTAAATTTACAATGTCCTGATCTTGTAAAAGGCTTTTTCTGAAGTATCTGCAATCCTCCTTTGCTTAGACTGCTGCTTTCAGGCATGTGCAGTACAATTAAATGTGTTTTCATGACACAGCATGAAATTCTCTAGTGTCTACAGCCTTCATGATCTTGTCTAGCAAAGCACATTTTCAAGATCATTACTTCCATTGCCTCCCTGGCTATGTTAATACACAAAAGAAAATCTTCTATCATGCCAGGTTTCAGTCAAGTTTGACTTGTCCAGTAATAACATCAGCTGGGATCATTGCACAATCTTAGGAGTATCCTCTCCAATATTTGGAGATGCCAGTATTGGACTGGGGTGTAACTGATTAACAAAATCAGCCATCATTTGTTAATAGCAAGCTCAGTATTTAGCAAGCTCATTTATATGTTTGGGAAAGTTCAAAGTCTCCGACGCAATGGACCTTGCATCACTTTTCTATGGGAGCAAGACTTGGGTAACCCACTGGCAGCAGAGGCACTGCATCTTCTGAGTCTGAGTTCTATTTCCAAAATCAGGTGGCAGTACAAAATCTCCAGCACCCAGGTTCACGTTCACATTGTGATGGGTTATGTGGTTCACATGGAGAGTTCCTGAATATCGCCGTATACTTATCGCACTGGATTGCATCATGGGACATCCCAAACTGAGATTCAAGCACAATATGACTTGCAAGTTGGATCCCAATGCATGAGGGAGAAAAATACAACTTTGAATAGATCGAATTGGAAACATCTGTCATCAAATAACTACAGCATTTTGAGAACAAAGTCAGGTGCCTTCAGGATAAGCAAGCATGGCATCAAGGCAATGGTTCCATTCATTCCTTTGTGTATGCAGTACTTGTAGATGGTTATGCAATTTGTGAATTGGCGAAACATTTGAGACATCAACCTAGACTTGTCGACCATTTTTAAACTGAACCTCATTTGTCGAAACAGCTGAAGAATTTGATGGAATTGAAGTGCATTTATCTATAATGCATGTTTTTTTTAATCCTTCTGTTCTAGCTTTAGGGCACCTTGTCTATCAGTAAGTTATTAATACTAGGAAATTATATGCATAAAAAATGAATTTTATATGTAAAGTATGTCAAGAGTTTTTTTAATTAATTAATTAGGATTAATTTCTGCCCACTGAGTTGTTTTGCATTCCACCTTTGCACTTTATCAAAACTGGAACTCTGATTTTAACATCTTACGGACAAAGTGATTTTTACGAAGGTTTTTGAGTTTTTTTTTGTAATTTTACAATGACTTTGTTTCTTATGTAGGTCCGGACTTTGTTGTGTGTGATGAAGGGCATGTACTTAAAAATGAAGCTTCAGCTATATCAAAGGCAATGAATTCTATTAGAACAAAACGGAGGATTATTCTTACTGGAACGCCATTACAAAATAACTTGGTAGAATGTAAGTATAACTTCCACATGGTTCTGCCGTGACCTTTGAATTATGAAGGCATATTACTAACTGTTTTGAATTTAAGTGATGTAGAGCAGAGGAGCAATTGGCTAACCTATGCAATGTTAGCTCCTGTCCTTCCAGACCTCTTAGCACAGCTTTCTAAGCCTTTCTCTGTCTTAAATGTATCTATTTTGAGTTGACATGTTTTCTATAGTTATTTATAGCTCACTATATGATGTGTGAAGATGAAATACAGTAAAAGTAGTCTTGCAATAAATACCAAGCCAGGTTGTACCATGAAATCAAAATTGCATCTGACTGCCAAATGTGCAATATAGTGAGATTGTTTGATAAAAATGCTGCAATCCATTATAATTTAGTCCTTGTAAAGATTTCTGAGTGCTGGTAATGGTTAGGATGCTTGTAAATTGAAAAAGTATCACCAAATGCTGATTTGTTCTGAATCAATTTCATCTTGTATTCTGGTAGCATCTTGTCAACAAGTTGGAGGGTTACCCTCTGAATGTTTGGATTTCATTGCCATGAGGACTATGCGCGGTCATTTGCATCAGTGATGTCATGGACAGATAAAGTCTCTGATAGGTAGATTGGTGAGGAATGGTTCAAATGAGAATTCCCCCTTTTGTATTTCCACCACCTGTTGTAGTCCCGGTCTGGCAAATGTCTGTCGGGACTTGACCAGCTCAGTCATGGGATGGACGTTAAAATCGTCCACCCAGGTTATGTTGTGTGCCTTTGCTACTTTTATTGCTCTTCAAAGTGGTGGTCAGCTTGCGGGGATAGTGTTTCGTTAGCTGAGGAGAAATCACATGTTGAGGTGGGTTTTTTTTGCCCATGTTTGACCAATGCCACAAAGCTTCGTGGATCCAGGGTCAATATTGAGGATTTATGGGCCCATTTCTATCCAACTCTGTACCATTGTGTTGCCATCTCCTGATTATTGGGATAGAATGTGCCCAGAGTTAGTAATGGAAGAGTCTCAAACATTGTATTTATTGTATAACTTGAGTGTAATTTCTGGCTGTTTCTCAACAATTTGTGGTGCAGCTAGGCTCGGCAGGTTGATGCAACAGTGTGATTATGTGAGATCGCTTGGGTGACAATTCAAAGTCTGTCACATTAAGATGATCTCATATCAAGCCAGATCAGGTCAGGACAGTAGATTTCCCTCCCTGAAGGGTGTGAGGGAACCAGATGTGTTCAAGACCATGTGGTAGTTTTATTAGCATACTAAGACAAGTTTTTCAATCCAGATTTGATGATTAAATTCCTCCAGCTGTAGTAATGAAATTTGAATTTCAATGTCAACGGCACGAGGCCAAGCTTTTGGATCAGATTTATGATTATTGTTCATGTTAAATCTTTGATCTGGTTTCCATCTTTGCTTTCACATAAAATGGATGATGCACTGTCACCCTCCTTTTTGACCGGTCTTCTGCTTTAAGTTTAGTAGACTACATCATTGACTGCATCACAGTCCAACCTTTCTTCTGTTGTTCGGCTGAGTCCAACTGTCTTTGTTGGTTTATGTTTTTCGCTATCTAGTTATAGCTGTTTCCTGCAATGTCTCTCCATCACACCACCTTAGCACAAAATTAATTAATTAAAGTTGCAAATAGAGGCAAATGGGAATCCTCTTTATAGTTATCATGGAGACATGATTACAAAGGCAGAAAAGTTGGGAACTAACTATTCAGGAATATGTAAATTTTTGAAAGGGCAGGCAGGCCTCAATACAAATTGGAATAAGTGTGATCACGAGAATTGTTCTCGGATAGCTTGGTGTAGACTCTATGACAAGAGGTGAGGAGTAACAAGCGGAAGAAGACATCAGTGGAAAGCTGCCTAGCAGCTGTTTTGTAGGTCAGAAATCATGAGATGTTGAGGACATGCAAACAAAAGAAATACACTAATCATGGTTGACTTTGATTTTCCCAATCTACGTGAAGGTTAAATTGGCAAAAGTAGCCAGGAACAAATCTTTGTCTTCAGAAATTTCCTAAAACAATATGTTGTGGATCTAACCAGAGGTTAGGCTATTTTGGATCCTTTGCATAATGATGCAGGTTTAATAAATGATCTGAGTAAGAGATTCCCTAGAGACATGGTAGAATTTAACATTCAGTTTGAGAATGAGAAACTTGAGTTGGAAACAACTATGCTGTACATAAACAAGAAAAATAAGGGGAAATTAATTGGGACGAAGGATGAGTTTGCTGGGATGGACTGGGAAAGCAATTTGAGAAACAGTTTTTGACATTGAAAACTTTGCGATTGTACATTGACTTTCATCATTCAAGTCATTAATATAATTTTAAATAATTGTGGTCCCAGCATCGATTGCTGTGGGATTTAAGAAAACAGTTTGACTCTGAGTAAAGCTATATCCCAATGAGAAAGAGGGATTCTAGTATCTAGGGAGGAGATAAAACTAACCACGATTAATCCAGGAAGTTAAGGAGAGTAACAAGTTGAGGGAAATCATACACTGCAGCAAACATTAATGGTAAACCGGAAGATTTGGAATGTTTTAAGGCCAGTGATGAGCAGTAAGGAAGAATGAAGGATCAGAAAGACCTTTCGTGTACATGCACATTAGTCTCTTAAGATATCGAGTCTGGTAGATAGTGATTTAAGAAGGCATGTGGGATACTTTCTTTTATTAGATTAGATTCCTTACAGTGTGGAAACAAGCCCTTCAGCCCAACCAGTCCACACCGACCCTCCGAAGAGTAACCCACCCAGATCCATTTCCCTCTGGCTAATGCACCTAACACTATGGGCAATTTAGCATGGCCAATCCACCTGACCTACCCAGCGCCCGGAGGAAACCCATGCAGACACTGGGCGAATGTGCAAACTCCACACAGTTACCCAAGGCTGGAATCGAACCTGGGACCCTGCTGCTGTGAGGCAGCAGTGCTAACCACTGAGTCACCGGGCATGCTTTTATTGGCTGAGGCATGCAGTTTAAGGGAAGTGGGATTATGCTGGCACTGTATGAAAACGTTACACCACTCGTCCATATTACACTGCATCAGCCATGTGTTGCCCACTCAGTCAGCTTGTCCAAAATCATACTGAAGAATCACTGCATCCCCTGACAGCTCACTTGGAGATATTAATCTAAGTCATTAGTATATACTGTGAATATCTCGGATCCTAGCATGAATAACAGTCATTTGGAAAAAAGACTCATTTATTCTTACTCCAAGTTTCCTGAATGCCAACCAGTTTTATATGCATTTCAATGCACAACTCAATTCCACATGCATTAATTTTAAAATAATAATCTGTCATGTGGGACTTCGTCAAAAGTTTACTGAAAGTCTAAATAAGCCACATCCACTGGCTCCTTTTCATGTATTCTACAAGTTACATCTTTAAAGAATTCCAGTATATTTCTCAAGTATGATTGTGAGCTTATCCACTTAGGTAGCAAAAACAGGAAGTTTATTATCTGTTACAAATTAAGGGGATGTGCAAAGAGACCTAGGTGTCCTTGTACATTAGGCGTTGAAAATCAGCATGTAGGTGCATCAGCTGTAAAGAAGGCAAATGGTATGTTGGCCTTCGTAGCAAAAGGATTCGAGTCCAGAGCAAGAATGCCTTGCTGCAATTGCAAGTGCCTTAATGTGTCTGCAATTGGAATATTATGTGCAATTTTAGTTTTTTAACTTATCTGAGGAAGAATGTTCTTGCTTTGGATGGAGTACAATTAAGGCTTATCAGATTGAGTTATCAGGCGAGTTTTAATGGGATAAGATTATATTCATTGACGTTCACCTGAATGATAGGCTATTATGTAGATGACCACAGAATTCTGTAGGGAAGTCAGAACCCAGGTCACAGCCTAAGGATAGAGGGTAAGCTATTTAGGATTCAGATGAGGAGAAATTGTTTCACCCAGAGAATGATGCGCCTGTGTCATTTTAATACCACACAAGGTAGTTGGGACCAAACTTGTATGATTTCAAGAAGGAGTTGGATATAAAGCTTAGGGCTGAAGGGATCAGCCAGTATGAAGAGACAAGTGGGAGCAGGCTGATGAACCACCATCATAATGGTGACACAGGCCCAAAGGATGACACACACAGCTGCTGCTATATTTTCCTATATGACTATGAAAGTAATGGGGGTAAGAATCCTTGCATCCCAGGACTTTTAAAAACTAGCCACAAATGTGCTGGTAATATTCTTCCAATGTAGCACACATATTCCAAGAGGAAGAGAGGCACAAAGTGGGAACATGTTGGAATCTAATATAAAGGATGTCATAGAACATTTAGAAACTCATAGTATAAATCAAACAAGTAAGCATGTCTTCATGAAGGGGAAATCCTGCCTGACAAATTTATTGCAATTCTGAGAAAGTAACAGGCAGGATAGATAAGATGACCAGTAGATTAACATTTTTGGATTTCCTAAAAAGCATTTGGTGAGGTATTGCACAAAAGACTATTTAAGCTGATGACGATAACTACCCGTGATGTCAGGTATGCAGCAGTACTGCAGTGATCAAAAGTGTCAAATGGTGTGAGTAAAGTGTCAACAGCTGATTAGTAAGTGAAGGGATGGCCAATGATCCAATTAAGTGAGGTAGAGAGATAATTACAAAAAAAATTTAAAATACAGTAGTGCTCAAAACAGACCAAAAGGCTGGAATAATATGATAGGTATAAGGATTGCATGCCGAGGATCTAACCGAAGTAACAAGTAATCCAAAACTGTATAAACTAATTAAGGAGAGCAATCATAACAAGTTATCAAGCTGATGGGTGTCAGAACAGTATGAAAGATGTTACGAATACAGAATGGTAGGGTTGGTTACATGTAGTGTGACAGGAACCCAAGGTTACGGTTGAGGTCACCTTCATACGTACAGAACTTGGCAATAACATTCTGCTCAGCGATTCCACGTTGTTGTATCGCAATGGACGCCTTGAAGGACACTTACCCGAAGATCGAAGGCTAAATGTCCTTGATCGCTAAAGTGTTCCCCTGACTGGGAGGGAACATTCCAGTCTGGCGATTGTTGCACGGTGTCCTTTCATCCGTTGTCATGGCATCTTCCTTGTCTCACTAATGGACCTTGCTACAGGGCATCCTTGTCTGCAACTTGAGGTAAACACCATTGGTCGAGTCACATCAGTACCTGACACATACGTGGTGGTGGTGTTCCCACACGATGGTAGTATCCATTTAGATGATCTGGCATGTCTTGCGGAGGTTACCTTTTCAAGGTTGTGTGGTGTTCTGATCACTGTTGTCCTAAAGACTGGGTAGTTTGCTGTGAATGATGGTCTGTTTAAGGTTTGGTGATTGTTTGAAGGCAATAAGCAGAGTCGTGATGACCTTGGCGAGATGTTCATCATCATCATCGATGACATATTGAAGGCTGCGAAGAATATAACATAGTTTATCCACTCCAGGGAATTCTCCAGCTTCCACCCTAAACATGTTAAAGAAACCATCTCCTATGAACTAGCCCTACGTATACACAGGATCTGCTCTGGCAGGAGATACGTGACAGACATCTACAGGTGCCACAAGAACGGGATATGATGCTGAACACATCAGTCGCAAGTTCCAATATTCCACAGCAAAAAACTGCAATGACATCCTCAAAAGACAAACATGGGACACAACCTCCATTGTCCAGTTCTTGCTTGAAATGGAGAAACTACGCCATGTTCTTGGCGAGCTTCAATGTGTTATCGATAATGACTAACATCTCACCAAGGTCATCCCGAGGCCTCCATTTCTCACCCTCAAATAACCACCACACCTTAAACAGACCATTATTTGCAGCAAACTGCCCAGCCTTCGGGACAACAGCAATGGCAACACGACACAATCCTGCGACAGTAGCCTCTGCAAGACATACCAGATCATTGCCATCACATGTGGGAACACGACCCCCCCCCATATACACGACAGATACACATGTGACTTGGCCAGTGTTGCCTACCGCATACGCTGTAGGCAAGGATGCCCTGAGGCATGGTGTATTGGTACGAATATACAGACACTATGACAGCCAATGAATGTGCACTGCACAATAATTGCCAGGCACGAATATTCCCTCCCTGTTGGGGAAGACTTCAGCAGTTAAGGACATTAGGCCACCGATTTTCAGCTAAGCGTCCTCCAAGACGGCCTTCGAGACACAATAGGTCAGTCACTGAGCAGAAACTAATAGCCAAGTTCTATACCCATGAAGACGACCTCAGGGTATGATCTTGGGTTCCTGTTGTGTTACATGTTACCCTACTTTACCGTTCTGTATCTGTAAAATCTTCCTTAGTGTCCTGTTTTGACATTGTTACCTTGATAATTTATGTTCTCTTTACCTTAATTAGTTTGTACAATTTTAGATTACTTGTTACTTTGGTTAGACCCTCAGCATATGACTCTTTTTATACATGTTGTGTTATTCCAGTCTTTGGTTTGTCTAGACCACCATTTGTTTTTAATTTGTTGTAATTATCTTTCTGCCTCAATTAATTGGATCATAGATCATCCCTTCACTTGCTATTCAGCTGTTGACACTTTACCCACACCATCTGACACTTTTGGCCACCTGCAGAGACTTGTTATTCAGCCTGTCGACACTCCATTCACACCATCTGTACTATCTTTTGACCCCTCTCTCTATGGGTTCTGTGTCTGTGTGCTTCTCTTCAGTTCACCTAACGAAGGAGCAGTGCTCCGGAAGCTTGTGATTTCAAATAAACTTGTTGGACTATAACCTAGTGTTGTGTAATTTCTGACCTTGTCCAGCCCAAGCCAACACCAGCACCTCCGGGTCAAGTCTTCAGTTAAACTTCCGAAAAGACTGAGGCTATTATCTTCAGCCTTTTCTGTAAATTATATTCTCTCAGTCTTTTAGCTGAGTAACCCAAGTGTTCAGTTTATCCATGAGCTAGCTCATGGTCTCATACCTTTCCATTACACAAATTATCTATTTACACCTCGGATATATTACCTGTTTTGTCTCATTTCAGCATATCTGTTGAAATCCTCCTTTTGTGCACTTTCTGCAACCAAGCATTGACAGCCATGAGCTTAAGTTCTAAAGCCCCTTCTGAGATTTCACCACTGCTACACCTTTCCCTTCATTAAACTCTTGAAACGTGCAGTTTTGAAAAAGATTTTAGTCACCTTGTCATTGTTTTCTTTTGCTGTTTTGTATGTTTACTCCTGTTGGTCACTGTACAAATGCAAATAGAGGGAATTTTGGTTATACGATAAAAGTAACACTTCAATTCTTTACTACAGCATGGGAAAGAGCAGACTATTTGTCTTATTGCATTTCCATATACATGGATTAGATTAATTAGTAGTGTTGTGAAAAGATTAAATGCTTGAAATATTTCTCCTACAGATCACTGTATGGTGAATTTCATTAAAGAAAACCTTCTTGGTTCGATAAAAGAATTCAGAAACAGGTTCATGAATCCCATTCAAAATGGCCAGTGCGCTGATTCCACTTTAGTGGACGTGCGAGTAATGAAGAAACGTGCTCACATCTTGTATGAAATGCTAGCAGGCTGTGTACAGGTATTTACCATCATCATTGAAACAGTTTCTGTTTTAGCTCCTCTACCTTCCTACTTTTGGCTGCTAATGTTATTCTTCTGTTTCTTCTTATTTTGTGCAGTTTAACCTGCATTGCTTGTTGCTGTTTTGCCTTGGGTTTTCAACCACTAATGCTCTTAACTAGATGTAATAATCTAAGGTTGGGGATGAAGGTTGCCATTTGTGTCCCAATTCTTCTCCTAATAACTGTGTCCTGTTTATATTAATTTTAAATCTTTGGTTTTATTTTCAGAGTTTTGGGGGTAATTTTTCTCTACCTGTACATGTCTGTCCAACCCTCTAATTCTGATTATAAAATTTTGTACTTTTTGTATCAAATAGCGAAAGGATTACACTGCGCTTACAAAATTCTTGCCTCCGAAATATGAGTATGTTCTTTCTGTGAGAATGATGCCAATTCAGTGCAAACTTTATCAGTACTACCTTGATCATTTTACAGGTATGTAACAAAGTTTTTTTTTAAATGAATGATAATTGCAATTCATTAATATCAGTTAGGGCTGTTGTAATTTCGTCTAGTTATTGTCTTAGAACTGTAAGAAATAGCTGACTCTGACCATTTCCACATGTTATTTATAAAAGGAGTGGGTTGGACTAGAGGGGAAAAAAATCTCTGGGAAATACAGTATAGTTGCCTATCTGTGTTTTCAGAGTGACAGAGGAATTGCATCGTAATGTGTGGTAATTTGGAGTTGGGTCTTCCTGCTGTCTAGACATTGCAGAGAGTGTACTGGAATGTGGATGTAGATCCAAGAGTTATTCTGTTTCTGTTTCTGTTGCTGGCTATCGGTCCTTTCTTCCTGATTTATTGGTTTGCTGCAAGCTGTATCTTTGAACCATGTCTTAAGGCATCTCTCAATTTCACAGAAACATCCTAAAATTGAAAATGTTTCAGATATGTCAGCCTTTTTTGAAAAAAAACAATTTAAACAGTTCAAGGAGGTGACCTTTGTGTGTGATACAGTGAGCAGACTGTGCCTGGTCACTGCCGAAAGGAGTCAGCGATACTTGGTTGATTTTCATTGGCCTTCGTTATAATTATTATTGGTGAACTGCCAGGGTGGAACATGATTCTATAAGCAGCTTGCTGATTTTGAATATGGATTGGTGCAGCTGCGTGGGTGTGTATTTAATGTTGGTAACAGAAAGGAGTGGCACTGAAGCAACAATAGGTATGAGTTCAGAACCTACAGATTTAGGTGGGAGTTCTGGTTGTGAGGGTGTAGATCTGTCCATAGTCTGTTCAAAAGAATAAATAGAAAAGTGAAGAAACCTGGGAAAATATGTAGAGACAATGAGACAAATCTGCAACATGGAGGGAGAAAGTGATGTCATCCGAAAAACCGAGAACACAGTTTGTGTATTTGTATTTATGCAGGACCATTAATATAAGAAATCACCCAAGATGTTCCTTAGGAATATTGCATTACGAAAATGACATGGAGCTGCATGAGACATTGACCCAGATGACCAAATGCTCAAAGATTTAGTTTGAAGAAGTATCTTAAGGAGCAAGGTGAGGTAGAAAGGTGGTTAAGTTGGGGCGAATATTCAGAGCCTAGGTAACTGATTGCACTGCCACCAGTGATGAAGCAATTAAGATTGGGGATGCTGAGGAGGCCAGAATTGGAGCAAAGCCGTCTCATGAGGTTTGTGGCATAGTTGGCAGCTATATGGAAGGACCAGGCCTTGGAGTGATTTGAAAACCAGGATGAGCTGGTGATGGTCATCCAGCATGAGTGATAGGTGAGTGTGATCTGATGTGACTCATGGTGCTTGAGATCAATTATATAGGAGGCTGGACAGAGAAGTAACTTTCAAAAATATAAGCTAAACACTGGCTGAAGAGAATCTTCATTCACAGCAGTGCCTCAATATTAAAGAAATGAGAGAGGGTGAAATGTATTTAGTACTCGAATAGTGTTCTTGGACAATTGGTAACAAGTGTGTGCACTAAGATGGTACAACTCTGCAAGTTGATATGAAAGTGATCGGGTGTTACTGAATCACTAGTTTTGAACTTAAATTTGGATTCCTGCAAAATAACTCTTACTAAAATACTGCCATGTTGGTAGATATCTATCTGTTTCGTTGTCTGTTTGTGATAAATCCATTTTAAACTTTCAATGATTAGCCAACAGCTTATACTTGTATAATCAGTGAATACTTGTACCACTGGCCACAATTGCCTAATTAGAATAACTTGTGCAATATTTCACCAAATGCTGACAGTAACCACTAAGATCTGTTTTGTAATCTTAAAGAACAATGAAGCATTCAACCTGTGGCTTTTACTTAAGTGATGCTTCATAATTATGATTGAACTTTTTTTTGCATTCAAGTATATTATAATATAACTATGGGCATACTGGGGTTACACTATGGTGAACGTAAACCAAACATTTTTGGCATGAAATAAGGAAACACATGCCTAACTGATCTGCTTAGGGCTATTTTGGAGAGGAAATGCCAGAATTTAGAAATTGCTTTCTTTGTACGGTCCCATTATTTAATTTTAAATGATTCAAAACGAATACTGTTTTGTTCTAATTTTTGGGAGATTATTGAAACTAAAAATCTGTGTGCTTGTGATTCCAGTTGGAATTGCATTAGCTGGCACCCTTCAGCTCCTGCTCTACTGAAGTTTGCAATCATTCAGGTTACTTCATTTGCATGGTTGCACTGCAGCTGCTGTACGATGAATGATCTTGCATTGTCGTTTTCATTTAGTGTCTGCCAACCAGCTGAGAGAAGTTTTCTGGTAATCGCTCAGGCTGCCTCTGAGAGACAGACGGCCTGTTTTTCTCCAGGCTGGATCTGTTCTCTGAGTGGCTCTTCTAGGTTTCAGTTTTGGCTTAAATAAAGCAAAGAACTGCAAGTGCTGGAAGTCTGAAACAAAAACAGAACTTGCTGGTGAAACTCAGCAGGTCTGGCAGCATCTGTGTGAAGAAAGAATTAATGTTTGGAGTCTGGTGACTGTATCTCTGCTTTCTTCCCAGAGGTGCTGCCAGAGTCTTGGCAGCAATTTTTTTTCCCAGGTTTAGCTTCTGTCTATCTCTATCCTCGCTGATTTCATTAGCATTCCACCCCCCCCCCCCTTTAGTGACCTGTGCCCTGACCAGCATTTATTCTTAACCAACATGAATAATTGGTCATTATCACCTTGTTATTTCTGAGTCGTTACTGTGCACAAATTTAAAAAAGTCATGGCATGGAAATGTAATGGCATTTAATTTTGAAAATTATAAAACATTTTGAGGAAGTAAGTAGTCCAAGGTAGCTTCCCGTGATTGGCAAAATGGTAACAAATTAGACAAATTTAAGAATTAACACTAGAAGAACAAGGAATAAAGAAGTCTCTCCACACATTAGGACTGGTGATTATTTTTGAACTAGTGAGTATAAAATAACTTAAATCCAACTTGTTTTTAAGTACAGTATTCAATGAAGATAAAACTAAAAGTAAAATATGTGAAAGAGCACAGCTGATATTAAATTAATTGCAAATCCAAAAGCTAGCACTGGTACATACATGAGTTTAAAAGGGTCAACTTCGGTCTGAATATCTGTGAAATCCTCTTTTTTTTCCCGTTAATTGCTCAAGCATATATAGCAGAGAACATTTATTTTTACTGAGTGGGGCATGTGTCGCTACCCTGCTGTCAATAAACATGATTTAATTTAGAGAATAAGAACTGAATTTCAAACAATGACTCCTTAAAGACATGATGTGGGGGTGCTGATATTGGACTGGAGTGGACAAAGTTAAAAATCTCTCAATACTAGATTATAGTCCAACAGGTTTATTTGGAAGTACAAGCTTTCAGAGCACTGTTTCATCAAGTAGCTTGTGGGGCAGGATCATAGGCAAAGAATTTATAGTAAGCAATGAATGTGTCATAGAACTGATGGGATGTATTGAACAAACCTAGATTACTGTTCAGTCTTTAATTGCTTAGAATGGGTTACAGGTTTCGAATCATTAATATGTAAATCCCAGAACTACTTTCAAGTCACAGTTCCAAGATAACTTAAGGTTTTCTATTTTAAAAAGTGGTTTCTCAGCTCAATGCATTAAAGATGTGAGGTTAGATTCTGTCAGTATTGCAACTTTGAGTCAGACTGGTTCTCTTTCCAAAATAGGAATGTATAAAATGTCACACCTGCGGATCGTGTGCTTTTTGAACTACAAATTCACTCCATAGAGTTGTGTGTGTGTATGTGTGAGAGTATGATCATGTGTAAGAGTGTGTGTATGCGCACACAACACTCTTACTCATGATCACACTGTTACTCATGTGACCCCTGTCTCATACGCAAGTTGTCACCCATTCCCAACACGCACGTGCGCAAATCTATGGGTGATTTGTATTTGCAGATCATTTTATTTTGTTCAAAACATTCGCAATCTGTAGGCAGTCAATCCATGTGACATTTTCTAAATTCCTTCTTTGGAAATAGAACCGGCCTGACTCAAGGTTGGAATACAGACAGACTCTAATCTCACACCTTTACTGCATTGTCTGAGCTGAGATGTCACTTTTTTTAATACAAAACCTTTAGTTGTTTTGGGAATGTGACTTGAAGTTCTGGGATTTACATATTAACCAGATTAGATTACCTACAGTGTGGAAACAGACCCTTTGGCCCCACAAGTCCGCACCGACACTCCGAAGAGTAACCCACCTAGTCCCATTTCCCTCTGGCTCATGCGTCTAACACGATGGGCAATTTAGCATGGCTAATTCACCCGACCTGCACATTTTTGGACTGTGGGAGGAAACTGGAGCACCCAGAGGAAACCCATGCAGATATGGGGACAATGTGCAAACTCCACACAGACAGTCGCCAGAGGCTGGAATCGAACCTGGGATCCTAGTGCTGTGAGGCAACAGTGCTAACCAATGAACCATCGTGCTGTCCCAAATCAAATGCAGGTCGCAACACTTGCCAGCAATCTAGGTTAGTTCATTACATTGCATCAGTCTTGTGATACTTTGATCTTTTACTATAAATTCTGTGTCCTATGATCCTGCCTCACCAGTTGTCTGATGAAGGAGCAATGCTGTGAAAGCTTAAGTCCAGATAAACCTGTTGGACTGTAAACTAGTGTTGTGAGATTTTTAACTTTGTCATTAAAAACAGCTCTAATTTGAGCACGTGCATGCCCTCACTCCTTCTTCAAGTTGGGACTCAAATGTGTCGATTTGGCTTTTTCAGTGAACTGTTCAGGTGTCCTTTTAAGACAAGCCACTCTAGAGGTGGTAGAGATGCAGATTGCCTACCTCAGGAGTTCCCACATTCACACTCATTAAATGTCATAGCTTAAGGAGGCAAATGCACATGCATGTAATCACATGGGAAGTCTATCCTTCTGAAGCCTAGAAGAGCCACTCGTCTTACCTGAAAGATGGCAGCTCTTATAAAGCATCATTCCCTCAGTGTTACACTAAAGTGTCATGTACTGAAATCTCTGGAGTAATACCTAGCTTCTCAGCTTTCTCATTCTGAAGTTTGCGATACAGAAATGTAGGATACAAGATCAGTATAGGATTTTAAAAATTTTTCTTATTGAATGAGTTGTTGATTTTCTTATGAAAATAGTCTTACTTTAAAATCTTTTGTACTTGAATACCATGATCAGTTAACAGATTAATATGTGCATGTTACAAAAGGCTTTGTCTAACTGCTTAGTGGGATGTTATTTTTGCTAAAGCTGAAATAATTTTGAGGTAAACTAGCTTTCATGCCTCTTGAAAGGAGTGTACCAGATTTCTCAATCTCAAGGTTACAGCTTTTACTTTCAGGAGTGGGGACTAATGAAGGTGGAAGGGGGAAGACAGGAACAAGACTCTTCCAAGATTTCCAGATGCTGAGCAGGATATGGACCCATCCTTGGTGCCTGCAGTTGGACTATATTAGCAAAGAAAACAAGGTACTGTAAATTAATAGGGAGGCAAAGGCCCAGTGGTATTATTGGACTGTTAATTCAGAGACCCAGATAATGTTCTGGGGAACCGGGTTCAAATCCTGCCATGGCAAATGGTGGAATTTGAATTCAATAAAAATCTGGAATTAAGAACCTAATGATGACCATGAATCTGTTTCCACTTGTCAGGAAAAGTTCCAGTGGTTCACATAATGTCCTTTTGAGGAAGGAAGCCACCATCTTTACCAAGTCTGGCCTACCTATGACATAGACCCACTATGGTTGACTTTTAACTCTTTAGGCAATTAGGAATGAGTGAAGCCTTAATCCTTTGAATGGGGGAAAAGTGAATATTAACTATTTCAATTTTATGTAAAATATTCTGATGGATAACCATTTTGGCTGAAGTTTGTTTTAAAAAGAGCGAATCAATTACATAAGACAGTTGGTGATTATATGTTTCAGTTAACCCAGCATGAATCTTTCTGGTTTAAATGGAATTAATCATGCTACATCGCAGCAGACATTTAAAAGTGGTGTTGGGGGAAAAAATACAGGTGTTGGTTATCTGCTTTCATTAGCATTTGGGTTTCATAACTTTAACAGTAACATCAGAAACCCATCAATGATATTTAGAATGGCCTGGAGATGCTATTATTTTTTGACTATCTTTAAGTAAATTTGGCTGAAATCACTCAAACCATTAAAAAAAATTATGGAATTTCAAATGCAAAGTGAGTTTGTAGCCTTTTACAGTACTTTGAAAATCATTGCACTGGAAGCCCACTCCATTTAGTAAATTGACCATGTTCTTAGAACAGACTAATTTGAATATTTGCTCTCAATACCCATTTGTAGATCTCATAAGGGCGTACAGTGATCATGACTCTTAACTGTGATGGACTGAATGTTTATCTCTAATGCTATAAATCCTTATGCTTGTGAATCGATTGTCCTGTCTGGCTATAGCTGTGTCCTTTGAAGATAGTGGCCAGAAGTCAAACCTTTAACTGAGTTTTAAAAATGTACGTCTTTATTGCCGAAAGTTAATTTGTTTTAATAAAACTATTCACAAATTTTCAGGAAAAAATTTAAACTCAACGAATAAATACTTTTCCTTTGTGGCTATTTAATTTTACCTCTAATTCATTTGGTGATTAATAAATTTTGCATCATTCAGCAGTATTCAATCAAATGAAGCATGTAATTGAAGAACACAACATAATCAAAACTGAATTGACAGTAAAAACCAATGTGGAAATTCTCATGTGAAGGGGAACCAAGTTGAAGGTTCAAGTCGATTAACTTTTCTGATGAAAGGTCATTTGATCTGAAGCGTTAACGCTTCACCCCACAGATTCGATCAGTTTGCAGTGTTTTCTGTTTCTATTTTAAAAACATGTAACTTGCTGTCAAGACTACAAACATTTCATGTATGGAAAGTTAAATTTTGGTCTGTTGGAGGGATTATTTTCAGTTTGAAGTATAACTCCTACCTGCTGGGAGATAATGCCAGTTTAATAGGAAAGGAAAAACTCTCCCTCATGGCAGTTACATACATGCCTCCTCGCAGTGGTCAGGATGTGGGGCAGAAAATAATTCATGTGATAGGCAAGGGACTATTACAATAATCACGGGGGACTTCAATATGCAGGTGGACTGCTAAATAAAGTTGGTAGCAGATTCCAAGGAAAGGAATTTGTGGTATGTCTAAGAGATTTTTTTTTTGGAGCAGCTTCTGGTAGAGCCCACTAAGGAACAGGCCATTCTCGATGTGATGTTATGAGGCAGACTTGATTTGGGAGCTTAAGGTTAAGGAACCCCAAGGGGGCACTTACCGTAATATGATAGAATTCGCCCTGCAGTTTGAGAGGGTTTAAGCTATTTAGCAATATGAAAGAAGATTGGAAGAGTTTTTTTTAGATATATAAAAGGTAAGAGAGACAGAAGTGGACATTGGACCACTGGGAATTGAGGCTACAGAAGTAGTAATGAGGAACAAATAACAGGAACTAAATACATACTTTGCATCAGTCTTCATGGAAGACACCAGCAGCATACCAGACCTTTGAGAGTGACGGGGCAAAGGTGAGAGTTGTGAACATCATTATGGAGAAAGTGCTGGGGAAGCTGAAGGTAGGTGAATCACCCGAATGGGATGGACTATACCCAGGGTTCTGAAGAAGATAGCTACGGAGATTGTAGAGGCATGGGGTGCTGATCTTTCAGGAATGGCCTAATTCTGCTCCGGTATTGTATGGTTTTGTGGTCGAAAAGCGCTTGACACTCATTGGCACCTGCAATTTTAAAATTTAGCTGTACCCTGGAGCAGACCAGTTCGTTCATTAGATTTGTTAAAAGTTGTAGTTTTCCTGATAGAGATAACTAGTACAGGTAACAATTTTGTTCTAAGGGCACTTCTTGCATTTCTACCCCTCCTCTCTTCACTGGTGACTGTCATGCTTTCAGGATCATTTGAGAGATATGAATTTCACCATCTAATTCAAATCTGCTCAAAAAAAGGCTTGTAAATGTAAAGTAACTTCGCACTTAACATCCAGATTCAATTTAATGAGGTTTGGTAAAGTGGAATAAAATATATGACAGTGTTCTTGGTCTTGGCCTTTGCCTTGAATAGTCAGTAGACTGGATTCTCTCCAATTTAAAATAGCAAGGTTATCTGATTAATATATTTGATTTTTGTTTTGCTCTCCAGACATTCTATCTTTGAAAGAACCAATTTTCTACAAACTGTTCCTTGTCCAAATAGCAATTGGTTGCTTTGTTAACTTCAGCATTATGTTGCATCTCTGGAATTTATAGGCTATATTTGTTTCTTTAAAAAACCCTTTAATGCAAATTGATTTCTACTTTTTTTAAATAATGAAACCTTTGGTTTATTCGCTAATTCTGATTTAAAGAAGTCATAGTCATGGAGTCATGCAGTATGGAAACAGACCCTTCGATCCAAGCAGTCCATGCTGACCATGTTCCTGAACTAAACTAGGCCCACCTGCCTGTGTTCGGCCCATAACCCTCCAAACTTCTTTTTTATTCATGAATTTATTCAACTGTCATTTAAAAATCATAACTGTGCTTACATCCACTACTTTCTCTGACAGTTAAAGTGCCCCCTTGTCCTTTTTAAATCTTGCGTCTCTTGCCTTAAACAAAACTCTGAATTTTGACCTTCCCCACTCCACAGAAAAGTCCCTTGTCATTCACCTTAGCTATGCCCCTCATGATTTTATAAATCTCAGAGACCACCCCTCAGTATTGTTCACTCTTGTGAAAAATGTCCCAGTCTTTCCGGTCTATTTTTACAACACAAAACCTCCATTCCTCGTGCCATTCTGGTAAATCTTCTCTGAACCCTTCTCAGTTTAACAATATCCTTTCTACAGCAGGGTGACAAAAACTGCACATAGTACTGCAGAAGAGACCTTACCAGTGTCCTGTACAAAATCAACACGATGTCCCAACCTCTATGCTTAAAGGTCTGAGTGAAGAAGGCCCCAAACGCCATCTTAGCAAATGCAAATTTTAAAGAATTATGTGCCTCACCACACAAGTGTCTCCATTCTACAACACTACCCAGTACCCTGCCATTAATTGTGTAAGGTCTGTCCTGGTTTGTTTTATCAAAATGCAATGCCTCACATTTATCCAAATTAAACTCCGTGTGTTAGTCCTCAGCCTATTGCCCAATTGATCAAGGTCTCTTTGTAATCTTAGGTAACCTTCTTTATTGCCCACTATGCCACCAATTTTGGTGACATCCAGAAACTTACTAACCATGCCCTCCTACAGAAGAACCTCGATTATCCAAATACCAATTATCTGAAAATCGGATTATCCGAAAGAGATCTCAGTCCTGATGGAAATTTTACATCAAAGACGTGATTCCAGCAGTGAGCGTGTCTTTTGTTTACAGTGGTTAAACAAGCACCGTCACCAAATCTCTCTCTCTCTCCTCTCTCCACCACACACACACACACACACTCTCACTCTCTCTCTCTCTCTCTCTCTCTCTCTCTCTCTCTCTCTCTCTCTCTCTCTCTCTCTCTCTCTCTCTCTCTCTCTCTCTCTCTCTCTCTCTCTCTCTCTCTCTCTCTCTCTCTCTCTCTCTCTCTCTCTCTCACACACACACACACACACACACACACACACACACACACACACACACACACACACACACACACTCTCACTCTCTCTCTCTCTCTCTCTCTCTCTCTCTCTCTCTCTCTCTCTCTCACACTCTCTCTCACACTCTCTCTCACACTCTCTCTCACACTCTCTCTCACACTCTCTCTCACACTCTCTCTCACACTCTCTCTCTCTCTGTCTCCCTGGGGGTGTACCTTAAACCACGCCCTTCCACTCCCCACACACGCACACAGGGCAAAGGTGGATCCTGTCAAAACGATGTTTGTGTGTGGGCGCACGCTATTTGGAGACTTACCCCACAAAGACGACTGCAGCAGCAGTCTTGTTGTTAGTGTACAGTCCGGTTGCCCTGGAGAGGGGGCGGGGGGGGAGGTGTTGGATAGAGTTGGGGGCAGGGTCTGACACGCTGTGTGCTGCTGCAGTCTCCTGAACTGGGAGCAGACTTTAAAATCTCTGAGCCCCCAAGTAAAGGCATTTAATCGATTAACCAAACGAAATAATGCCCGCTCATCACGTTCGGATAATCAAGGTTTCACTGTATTCTCTTCCAAATGATTTATGTAAATGATAAACAAAAGAGGACCTAGAACCTATCCCTGTGAAACATTATTGATGAAAGACCTCCACTCTGAAAAGCAACTTCTACCATCATTCTGTCTCTTGCCATTAGACCAATTATATATCCAGTTGATAAGTTCACTTTGAATGCAGTGTGACCGGACTTTCATAATTAGTCTGCCATGCAGAACCTTGTCAAAGACTTTCCTAAAGTCCAAATAAACAATGTCTACCAATTTGCTTTCAATCTTTTTGGTTACCACATTCAAAATTCAATCAACTTTGTGAGTCACGATTTTCCTTTCACAAGGCCATGCTGGCTATCCCTAACCAGTCCTTGCCCTCCAAATAAATGTAAATCCTGTCTTTCAGAATCACCTCCAACAACTTACCCATCATTGATGTCAAACTCATAGGTCTATATTTTCCAGGTTTCTCCCGACAGCCTTTATTATACAAAGCGAAAAAAGTTTTACTCATTCAAGAGATAAATGTGTCATTAGCTAGACCAGCATTTATCATCCATCCTAATTGCCTGGAGGAGGAGGTGGTGGTGGTGACCTGTCACTTTTTGGCCGTTTGCAGTCCTTGGGAAGATGCATTGTCCATGCCCTGTTGAAGTTGATTGGAAAGTCATGCAATGGCTATATTTATTTGCATTACACTTTAGTAATGATAACTTGAAGCAAAATGAATGTCATGTGCAACAGTAGATTATTAATCTCTCTCCATTTTAGGGATACTTTGATGAGGATAGTATGGATGAATTCATTGCATCAGACTCAGACGAAACTTCAATGAGTCTTTCCTCTGAAGATGAGAAAAGGTTTTTGTCCTTTTTTTACTATGTTGGCTTAAAGAATGGATTATAATGTATTGTGTAAGGACATAAAAGTTGTTTCTTGTACATAAATATATGGAAAATCGTTTACCAACGATTTACTACTTCATAATGTTGGAGTGCAACATAACTCTGTCTCCTTCCATCATCTACTGTTGTAATTCTAACATTCAACCCCCTCATATAACAAATGAGGCTGAGGATATATGTGATTGAAACACCAAGAATGGTATGTTTTCATTCATCAGCTGAATGCAGATTTGACATTTCAATCCTTTTTTCATTACTTTTATGGACAGTCTTGGAACAGTGTGGTTTTGAGTTGGGAGATTTGTTTATATCAATTGTGAGGCAACTAGTAATATGTTGGGAAAAACAATCCACTTGTTTGCATTAATGAAACAAAAACTGGAAACTGGAGATCTGAAACAAAAGCAGAAACTCAGCAATGTCTGTGAAGAGTCACTGGACTTGAAACATTAACACTTTTCTTCCCACAGATGCTGTCTGATCTGCTGAGTTTCTCCAGCAATTTGTTTTTACTCCACTTGTTTGTTTCCAGCCTCTTTGAAAGTCAGTTGGGGCAATGGGCAATGTTTAGGTGCTCTTTGTGCTTCTGTAAGTCATTATTAAATTTTATTAGAGCTTTATTTCCATGTTATTCCTGGAGTTATTCTAGTCCTGAAATATTGAACTGTGAATAATTGAATATTAAATTTGCATTTTGTGAAATCACCTTTTCAAGTCAAAAGTTTACAGTGTATAATTTTCCCTTTGCATTAGAGAGAGCTGGCCAGGATGAGAAGGGGGGAGGTGTGGGCAAAAGGCCAACTATGAAGAGCCTTTGCTTATCCGTTTTCCCCCTTTCAGAATCCTGTACACTATACACTTCAAATCAATATTGTGGTAGCAAGTTCCATATTCTAACCATGCTGAGAGTTTCTGTTGAGATCTTTGTGAATGTATTGGTAAAATTGTTGGCTTTCCCTTTTGAATTAGCATTCATGTAAATTGTCTTAAGTGCTGGATAAAAACTTCATCAGAATGGATGAATCTTCATTGCAGGAATTGATTCTAGCACGTTCCTCCCTGCCACAAAGTGGTGAATGGGCTTTTCTTACGAATTGTACTCTTTCATTCCACATTGTGACATTAGTGTTGGGAGCTAATGTGGTTCACTGATGGAATAGAATGCTATTATAATTTCGCAACCATCTGCATGAATGGAACAATCATACTCCAAATGGCTTTTTAAATAAATACGTTAGTTTAAATTTGATTTGATTTATTAATTGTCTCTCAAATTATAAGACTATTGGTAAGATTTGACATTAAATCATTCATTTCCTTTTTTGTTTTTTTAAACTGTTGGGCAATAAAATAACTAATGTCAGCTTAATTTACATTTTTGTATTGCCACTGGTGGCTTAGAATAGGCTGCTTACATGAGATATTGTCAACAGAGTGGAACAGTTGCAGGAAGTAATTGCAACATTGAGAAAAATTACATGCTAAACTTCTATTAATTTTAGTAAAAAGAGAAAAAAGCGTGGAAAGAAAGATGAAAGCAGCTCAAAGGAGAGTGGCAGTGACAATGATGTGGAGGTTATCAAAGTTTGGAATTCAAGATCGCGTGGTGGAGGAGAAGGAAGTACAGAAGAGAAACCTGCAGACTCTAGTGCTGCAAAAGCAGATGATGGTAGAAATTTAATTCTTTATTGGGCTTGTTTAAGTTCATATTTTTCTATTTGCATTTTTGAATAATCCACATGAATGTCAAACCGTGAACATTTTGCAAAGGGCATTACGTTTAATGCATAACACCTTTTAGTGCATTTATGTTATTACAGTTGCTTTAATGTGGTTTATTTTTAACTGCCACAGAACTGGCTGATTATAGTCATTCTGTATTCCTTTTTTTTAAACTGATATTCCTAAAACGAGCTGCAACTTGAGCATTCCCCACAGCTGCAATGTAATGATCTGTTTCCTAACCAGAAGTGTGGTTAATGTTGTAGTTATGAATAAAATGTATGTAATTATAAATGTACTGTTTCATGACTTGTACAGTATTAATGCCGTTCCATGCGATGTCTGATGTTTCTTCCCCCCCCCCCCCCCCCCCCCCCCCTCCCCTGTCTCATTCCTGACAGCAAAACCTTCTACTGGTTCCAATCCAGGTAGCCCAGCTGCAGATTGGTACAAAGAGTTCATCACAGATGCTGATGCAGAAATATTGCAACATTCTGGGAAAATGGCCCTTTTGTTTGAAATTCTATACATGTGTGAAGCAATTGCAGAAAAAGTGTGAGTTGACATTTTTGTTTCTTGGTTTAAGGAGAGGTTTTGGAGTTATTAATTGTCGCATATATCTAGAAAGATAGTGATAAGTGCCATTTTGAATTACAAAACAAAATGAAATTACATAAATAGAACTCATCTTCTGTACAAAGGGTTTTCAAACCCCCACATGTCCAGGGCCTTCTGTGGGGTCTCAAGCAGTCCCTGCTCTGGATACAGGAATGTTAACCCAGCCAAGAGTCCACATTTCAGGCATACCGCAGTCCTCCCTGCTCTGGCCTCCACTGCAGCAATCTTGCTGCCATGAGTCCCCACTCCAGGTACTGCCACTGCTGCAACTGATGCCTCCCACAAGGCTTCCCCTTGACATCAGAAGATGAGGGGAAAGAAAGAGAATGAAAAGGGATAGAGAGAGAAAAAATGCGACTGGCTGAAATGAACGAGCTCACAAGCCCGATCGCTACCTACCATGTCGGCACTGCCATCTTGCCTGCCTTGAGTTGCTTTTGAGAAGAGCATCAATTAATTGCAATTTGTTTTAATGCCACTGCACTTCAGCTCTGAAATTTCTTATAACCCATGTTAACTTTGAACACTTCCTAAATTTTTGGTGCATTTAGTTGGGAAAGAGTTAAGTTAATCCTTAACAATTCAGACTGCATTAATCAGGGTTACTTCTAACATTACCTTGTATACGTTAATTTGTTAGGAATTTCTGTGTCGAAAAAGTTAAATTGCCAAACAAACAACTTGATGCAATGGGGATGGGTGTATCTAAGGATTTAACTACAATTGCAAAAACATCGAAAAAAGAGTGAAAATTGCTTTAATACTGTATTTACATCAAGGTTAATGGAAAATGTCCAGTGTATACCTACAGAAATTCGCATTTCTAACTGCGCTCCCAATATCCATTTGGGATACTGGGGGACCGTAAAAGAGGATATATTTCAATGTAAATGTATATGGGATAGGTCTAATATCATGCAGCAATATTTAACAGATTAGAATCAATTAGAATAAGGACCTAAAATTTGTAGTCTGCTTCATTAGGTCAACTATTTTTCTGAAAATGTCAGGAATGGAAAGATGTATGGAATAGTTCTGTTCAGTGTCTTACTTGGGCATTTTATTTCAACAGAATGATGACATTTATATTTTTGCATATTGGTTTAATGTGAGCTCAATAATTAAACCTTTTGAGTCCTTTGCAAGTTTCAAGATGTACAACAGTTTACTGTCTTCCAAGTGCATCTGGATTTTCTGTACATTTTTGTACCTACTGAATTCATTAAAAATGTAGTACGATGGCCCTCAGTTTCCATTCTTTGAGCTGGTGATGGAAATGTCTTAACTACCTTTTAAAGTAATGAAGGTCATTGATGGCTGTTCCATATAATCTAAGAGAAACCAGATGACTATTAATTTTAGCATCTGACGTCCCAAGATGGATTATTTTGGGATGATGTGACACTATACCTCATGAGCTGGTGAACACTTTGTCAGAACATGTTCTCAGGCAGCAGCAACAATGCTCAAGTGACAGTCTGTCCTGAACCTCAGGTCCCTAGCCATAAGATTAAGTTGTGCAGTTTCCAATCTTTTGAATCAATTTAGTTGCAATTTATTAGGCCCGGCTTTTAGGGTTGCAGATCATACTGCTTTTCCCTGTGGGTTCATTGAATGCACATTTATAGATTGAGTTCTTTGTAAAATTGCAGCTATTATACAGATTGCCTTGTCTAATGTTTTGACTATTTTGGTATGGCAAACCAGGGCATGGCTTATATTATTAATGGTAGGGCCCTGAGGAGTGTTGCTCAGCAAAGGAACCTAAGGCTGCAGGTACATAATTCCTTGAAAGTTGTAGGGAGCCTTGGAGTTGTAGGGAGCCAGGGTGGTGGTGAAGGCGTCTGGCACGCTTGCCTTCATTGTGCAGTGCATTGAATATAGGAACTGTGCTTGTCGTGTTGTGGCTGTACAGGAATTGTTTAGGCCACTTATAGAATACTGCATTCAATCCTGGTCTCCCTGTTACAGGGAAGATGTTATTAAACTTGAGAGGGTTCAGAAAAGATGTTGCCGGAAATGGAAGGTTTGAGCTATTTGAGAGACTGAGTAAGCTAGAGTTACTGGCCAAATATTGGGGCTAGATTAGTTTAGGATATCTGGTCAGCATGGACGAGTTGGACCAAAGGGTCTGTTTCCATGCTGTATACCTCTATGACTAATTGTCTAAATTGAAATTCAAGTCATGTTTATTTGAAATGATTTTAAAAGCAGTCATGACAGATGAGTTATTGGTGGCAGTAAAGGTTATAATATATTGCTTGATACAACATTGTTTGCCTAAGGTACCAAACCTACTCAGTTAAATAGAGCAGGAAAGCAGCATTACCGGCAGGTTTCCATAACATTACTCAAATCAGACTGTGCTAAAGCTTTCCTTTCTTCTGTTCCCATCTATACTGTACCCTCAAAAAATGGTATACAGTCACAACTTCCTATTTAACTGAGTTTCATAACATACGTGTTTCCAATTTCAGACTTGTATTCAGCCAATCCCTTATATCATTGGATTTAATTGAAGACTTTCTGGAGATGGCAAACAAAGAGAAGTCAGAAGATAAATCTGAGATTTATAAAGGTAAATTTTAAATTCATTGTTCACTTGAATTAGAGTTTAGATGCAATGCATGTAATCCTTTGGGCTGGCTTGAATTTTGTATTCAGAATTGTGGAATTAGACAATTAATCGAGAAATTTTATTTCTTTAGAATAAGACACATGATTATATTTAGGACTGATATTGAAGATGTACTTCCTGGGCAATTGTGTTGAGTTAAACTTTCATGTGTCAGTGCTTCAGTATTTTATTTGACATCCACTTTGGTTCATGTTTTATACTTTCTTGTTTGTTGTGTTTCTGCTCATGACATGAAAGATTCTCCTTCTCACCCACTCCCTTGCCTAAGATGTTGTGATCCTTGGGTTAAGCCACCATCATTTGCCCTTCCCTCTCTACTAAGAGTGCAGTCCTACGACCTGATAAGACAATGACAACCTTCACCTGACCTTAAGCACTAGCTTTTAACCTAGAGATTTGATATTTTCTTACACAATACCAGGTTATTGTCCAACAGGTTTAATTGGAAGCACTAGGTTTCGGAGTGATACTCCTTCATCAGGTGGTTGTTGGACTATAACCTGGTGTTGTGACTTTTAACTTTGTACGCTTCAGTCCAACACCGGCATCTCCAAATCATGATATTTTCTTCTTTTGCTTGAGAGCTTCCATTTAAATATGACGGAATGGGCAAATTTCAGCATTAGTTACAGTAATGTGAGGTGTGCAGTTTAATTACGAGAAAAGGCTGAGGGACTTGAGGCTGGTTTCATTAGAGAGAAGAAAGTTGAGAGGTGACTTGATTGAGACATACAAGATAATTGGGGTTAGATAGGGTGAACAATGAGAGTCTTTTTCCTTTGATGGTGATGGCTAGCGCAAGGGGACATAGTTTTAAATTGAGGGTGATAAGTGTAGGACGGATGTCGGAGGTAGTTTCTTTACTCGGAGTAGTATGGGTGTGGAATGCAGTGCCTGCAACAATAGTAGACTCGCCAACTTTAAGGGCATTTAAATGGTAATTGGATAGGCATGTGGAGAAGAATGGAATAGTGTAGTTTAGATGGGTTTCGGATTGTTTCATTGGCACAACATTGAGGGCCAAAGGGCCTGTACTGCACTGTAATGTTCCATTATATAAATTTATTCTGGATTTTGACTGGGTGTCATATGGACTTCCGTTTGTATTCGGGGGGATTTAATGAATAACTGTCTGGAGTTTTGAAGCCATGACTTCCTTTTAATAAACTAATATGTGTGTGTGTGTGTGTGTGTGTGTGTGTGTGTCTGTCTGTCTGTCTGTCTGTCTGTCTGTCTGTCTCCTTGTGGTAGTGATGGGAATTTGTTTCCATTGTGGGAGAGATTTATGAATGGAGAGATTTATGAATGGACAGACTAAGCAAATTTAATGCTCAAATGCTTACTGTTTCGAAGTAACAGGATTTAGTTTTTGCTTGAGCTAAGAACAATTTGGAAAGCTTTTGTTTTCAGTTCATAAAAATTCTAATTTTAAGTTAGATGTACAAAGTAGATTTTGGAAAAAAAGGAGTTCCTTCCAAACAGGCTACCTCAGTGTAAAGATTTTAGTTTGAAATTTTCAAACTAGAGCTGTTTGGTTAGAGCCCTGAAGGGGTTATTCGAAACTGAGCAAGTTTAAACTTAGTTGTGTATGAATCCAGGAAAAGGCTACCAAGCTCTCATGACTGGGAATTGAAAGAAACTGTTAAGTTAAACTTCTGATAGAGAGGTGAAGTCTGTCTAGTATTTGATTCTGAAAAGTGGTATCAGGATCGTATTTTTGCTCTTTCAAAATTTCAGTTGTTATAAATTGATTTGTTCTATTTTATTTTTCAATTTTTATTTTATTGTTAAAATCAAATCTGCAACATTGTTTGTTTGTTTTCAGAGAAAAACAATTTTGTATTTAAAAAATGATTATCAAGCCAGACTTTGTCCATTACTGACATTAACATTTGTAAGGCTTTGGTGAAACTTGATTGGATAATGCTTCTTAGACTCGTCCACAGTTTGTTTGTATAAACTATGATCTGCCTTGCCTAGCACCGTAAAAATAGGATTGGTGATTAAATCCCTTGAGTTTGTTCACTAGTCAAAGAAGAGAAAGTGAGGACTGCAGATGCTGGAGATGAGAGTCCAGAGTGTGTTACTGGAAAAGCACAGCAGGTCAGGCATAAGCCCTTCATCAGGAATTCCTGTTGTGCTTTTCCAGCACCACACTCTCAACTACTAGTCAGCGAACTCTGATTGAACTCCACATATCTTCAGCCCATATCTCTTCAGGTTTTGAACAAAACCACTAGGTTTAAATAAAACTTTGCTCTACAAAAAGAAGTACCAGTGGAAAAGATTTCCAAATTTCTGCCACCCTTCTAGTTTCAAGTTTTAGACAGTGCTACATTCTAGATAATGAAACTGGGGAATTAATTTCTTCCCAATTACATAATCAATTTTTCGTAATCTTTTGACAGTTTCAAATTCTCCCTGAAATTGTGAACTCCAAAGAATGTGAACTCAGTTTTTATAATGTCTTCTGTTATTTAGTCTTAACCATCCTGTAAGTGTACACTATACTCCCACCAAGACCAACCATTACTAGCCTGAGGTACTCCTCCCAAAATTGGGTCACTGAGTATGATCTATCCAGAACTTTGCATAATAGAAGTATGACTTTTACTTCCTTGTCTAATGTTAAGATACAAAGCTAGCATTCAGTTAACTTGATTGATTTGTTTTGTGGCTGTTAAAAACATAGGAATAGAAGTAGGTTATGCAGCCCCTTGAGCCTGTCCCGCTATATGATGAAGTCATGGCTGATTTGTGGCATAACTCCACATGCCTTTGGCACATAAACATGTGGACCTTCAAGTATTTTTGGACCTTCCACATTTCTAGCTTTTCATCAAGTCTTCTCTCCTTTTTTTATGTCCAACATGCATAAAATTCTAACTGCCTAAGATGGAATTTATTTGCCACCTTTGTCTATTTTCATCTGTGTAGCTTTACGGTTATATCAAGACTGGTTTACAATACCACTTATCCTTGTCGTCATCAAATTTGGACTTTTTTTTTTATTCCATCATCTGAGCTGTGATAAATATGGTAACTAGTTGATATCTGAACACCGATGTCAGTGAAGCACCATTCGTTACATACTTCCACTTAGTACTTACCCATTATCTCTACTTCTTGTGACCCCCAATTTTCTAATTAAGGTAATAGTTTGTGTTGAGTTCTTTGAATTTTAGTAGCAGCATTTAGAAGTTATAGGAACGAGAGTAGACCATTCAGTCCCTTGAGCCAGTTCCACTGCTCACTGAGATCGTGGCTAACCTATAGCCTAAATCCAGATATCTGCCTTTGCTCTATATCCCTTAAATTTTTGCTTAACAAAAATTTATCTGTCTCAGATTTAAAGCCAACAACTGATTCTGCATCCATTGCCGTTTGTGGAAGAGACTTCCAAACATCTACCACTCTTAGTGTGTCGAAGTGCCTCCGAGTATCCCTCCTGAATGACCTGGCTCTAATTCTCGGACTATGCCTCTCTAGTTGTGGAATCCCCAACCTTGGAAATAGTTTATCTTTTATAAACCCTGACTTTTCTTATTAATATCTTGAATACTTTTATCAGATCACCCCTTGACCTTTCAAATTCTAGAGTGAGCTTCCTAATTGATCTAAACTCTCTTTATAACTTAATCTCTGAAGTCCAAGTATCATTCTTATGAGTCTGTTATACTCCATCGAAGGCCACTGTATCCTTCCTCAGGTGTGGTGGTCATATTTGTTCACAGTACTCAATGTGAGGTCTAACCAGGCTTTTGTATAACCATAGCAATAACATCTGCATTCTTCTAGTGCAGTCCTCTAAATATAAAGCTCAGCATTCTGTTAGTCGTCATGATTACTTTCTGCACATTCGAGATATTTTAAAGATCCATGCACCTGAATTCCTAGTTTCTTTTGACATCCACTGTACTTTACCATCCTTTTTTGATCCAAAATGGATAGCCTCTTATTTGCTGACATTTTCTACATCTGCAGCAGTTTTGCTCATGCACTAAGTCTACCAATGTCAATTTGTAATTTTATGCTCTTATCTACATTGGTGCAATTCTACCTAATTTTGTGTCATCAGCAAATTTGGAAAAATAACTTTGTATAATGTGAATAATTCAGACCCTAACTCATCCCTCTGTGACATCACTGGTCACCTGCTAATTTAAGTACCTACCCATTATCCCTACTTTGTCACCTGCCACTCATTCCCAGTCATGTCAGTAATTTGCTGTCAATTTCGTGGACTTCTACGTTAGTTAGCCGTCTGTTATGTGGGACTTCTATCAAATGCCTTGCTGAAAGCCATATGAACAACATCCATAGGCATTTCCTAGTCCACTACGTTAGTTACCTCTTCAAAAACTTCTGTGTGGTCTGTCAGGAATGACCTAGCTGTTACAAATCCATGTTGGCTCTCCCTGATTAGCCAGAAATTTTCAAGGTCTTCAGTTAAACCATCCCTGATTATCGACTTCAACAATTATCCCCGCAGCTAAAGCTAGCTAAATTGACCCTAATTCCCTGGAGTTTCTCTTCTGGCCATCTTCAATAGAAGACTGACACATGCAGTTTTCCAGTCCAGGGGATCAACTCTTGTGTCTAGAAAATTCTGAAAGATTATAGTTAGGGTGTCTAATGCCCTTGGATAGAAACTGGTTTGTCACCCTTCAATTCCATTAATTTCCTCATTACTGACATTTTGCTTGTGTTAATTTGATTCAGCCCCTGTTCCTGATCCACTACTAATTTCCTCCAGGGCTTTCAACGAGCTTTTCTACTTTTAAATACTGAGTCCAAGTAATTATTCACCATATCAGCTATTTCCCCATAGCCAGTGGGGACTGTCTTTAGTGGGCCAAAATTGCTTCTGCCCACCCACTTTCCTAGGCACATTCTTTCCAAAGTTCCTTTCAGTATTTCTTATAAGCTACTTTATGGCCCTTTGGTCTTTCTATCTTCTCCATTCAACAGGATCTGTGCCATTTCTTTCCATTTTTCTATGTCCTTGTAGTTTTAAACTATCCCTTTTTCTCTTTCTTGTCCAATTTGTTTTTACTGTGAATCAGAGATTTTCCTTCTTGGAGTATAAACTGTTAAATGTTTAAACATCTTCACTGTTCTTCAGTTGGTTTTTTAGATTAGTTTAGATTACTTACAGTGTGGAAACAGGCCCTTCGGCCCAACAAGTCCACACCGACCCGCCGAAGCGCAACCCACCCATACCCCTACATTTACCCCTTACCTAACACTACGGGCAATTTAGCATGGCCAATTCACCTGACCCGCACATCTTTGGACTGTGGGAGGAAACTGGAGCACCCGGAGGAAACCCACACAGACACGGGAAGAACGTGCAAAAACTCCACACAGTCAGTCGCCTGAGGCAGGAACTGAACCCGGGTCTCTGATGCTGTGAGGCAGCAGTGCTAACCACTGTGCCAAATAGGTTTACCTATGAGCAAATTTACTCAGTTGGGTGTCTGTCTTACCTAAATCTAAAACTCTAGCAACCGATTCATCCTTTTCATTTTTAACTGCTAAATTAAAATTCCCCACTGATACTATCTGACTTTGCTACACATTTGCCTGAGTTTTTCATTTATTCAATCTAGCACTTCAGAGCTGCTACTAGGGGTCTTGTACGTAATACTTTCTGCAGTTTTATATCCTTTACTGTTCCTCAGTTCCACCCAAATGGTCTGCACTGAATTCTTCCCTCTCATTACATCTTCCCTTACCATTGAATTAATTTTGTTTCTAATCAGTCAGACTACTTCACCTCCTGTGCCACTTTCCTTATCTATCCTGTAACCTTATAACCTGGTTTAGTTAAATCCCAGTACTGATCATCCTGCAGTCGAGACTTAGTAAAGGCTACAATGTCGTTATCTCCAATTTGATTTTGTCCTTGCAGTTCATTTAATTTATACCGTTCTGTTCCTTTATTTGGGCCAAGCAGTGTAACCTGTCCTTCAGTGCTAATGCTTTCTTCACATGTTCATTATTTCTTTCCTTCGGTTTAATTAATACACTTACAGATTTGTCATTCCCTGATGTACATGAAGTAGGATTCCTGACTTTTCCTTTATTCTCTGACTTGTTACTTGCTTTTGAAACTGGATTGACTTGCCCCTCCGTCTCACCTCACTTCTCCCTGTTTCTTTCCCCCTGACTCCTGGACTCGAAACCTCAACTCTGCTTTCTGCCCAAAGATGCTGCCAGACCTGCTAAGTTTCTCAAGGAATTTTCTGTTTTTCAGATCTCCAACATCTGCAGTTCTTTGTTTTATTATAATACTGTGGGCAGTTTTTGTCCCTTTAGTTATTCAAAGATATTTCATTTGAGAAAATTCCAAGAAGGTTCACAAGGATGATCCCGGGTATGGAAAATGTGTCTAATGAGCATAGATTAAATAGGTTGAGACTCTATTCATTGGAATTTAGAAGAATGAGAGGTGATCTCATTCAAACGTGGCAAATTCTTTCTTGTTTCTCTCATGGGAGAGTCTAGGACCAGAGGGCATTGTCTCAGACTTAAGAGGCAGCAATTTAAGACTGAGATGAGGAATTTCTTCTTGAGGGTTGTTAATCTTTGGAACTCCTTGCCACAGAGAGCTCTGTGGGCAGAGTTCTTGTGTATATTTGAAGTTGGATTAGATTGTTGATCAGTAGGGGAATCAGGCGTTATGGAGAAAATGCAGGAAAGTGGATGTCAGAAATGTCAGATCAGCCATGATCATATTAAATGGTGGAGCAAGCTTAAAGGGCTGAATGGCCTACTTCTGTTCCTTTTTTTTGTTCTGTTATGTGGATGGATAAAACAGCAGCTGTAGGAGCATGCAAAAAATCAAATTCTTGGCTGAATTAAGTGTGAAATTAGTCTGAAGTGAGTTGTCGAATTATCTAAAAGCAACGAAGAGGAGGTTGTGGTTCAGAACTACTTAGAGTAATACTAATGAAATGCAAGGATTATGGTTGAGGAAAGGTTTGAAAATAAAAGCTTGTTTACTTTTTTCATTTTTACATGCATTTAAGTGATTGACTTTTGGCTGTGAAGAAATGTTTTCTATTTTGGGCATCCAATGTCAAGCTAATTAGGCACAGAGAAACAATTCCTACTCTGGCCTGACTACAGCCTGCATTATGAAGGATAATTCCATCGTCTGTGCCCATTCTGGGAATTTTCAGTTAGGGCTATAATAGGGATAGTTCAGTTATTTGTGCATACAGGCTATTAATTTGACTAGGCCATTTGGTATCTAACATCAAATGAAAACTGATGCAAGAAATGAGACTATTCGGTAAACCGTATTGTTATAAGCTTAATCTTATTCTTGCAGTTGCTGAGTTAAGAACTTCTCTTATATCTGTTGAAATCCATATAAACTCCCATCATGTGCACAACCCTTGTCTACGTGCTAGAAGAATTCAGCCACATTTTAGATTAGATTACTTAGTGTGGAAACAGGCCCTTCGGCCTAAAAAGTCCACACCGACCCGCCGAAGCATAACCCACCCAGACCCATTCTCCTACATTTACCCTTTCGCCTAACACTATGGGCAATTTAGCATGGCCAATTCGCCTAACCTGCACATTTTTGGACTGTGGGAGGACACCGGAGTACTCGGAGGAAACCCATGCAGACACAGGGAGAATGTGCAAACTTCTCGCAGTAGGTCGCCTGAGGCTGGAATTGAACCCAGGTCTCTGGCACTGTGAGGCAGCAGTGCTAACCACTGTGCCACCGTGCCCATGATCTCCCTCTGACAATGTCATTATAACTACCCCTGATTAAACCTTATCTTTCTAAATGAGGATTAATACTCCCTTTAAAATTTTCTCCCAACAGTTTCTCCATAACTGATGTGAGACTCCCTGACCTTTTTATTTCCTGGTTTATCTCTACCACCCGATTTGAAAAGTGGATCACGTTTGCGGTCATCCAGTCCGCTGGCACCTCTGCTGTGGCCAGGGAAGAGTTAAAAAAATTGGGTCAGGACATGTCTGATACTCTCTCTCATCTCTCACAACAGTCTGAGATACAACTCATCCGGACCAGGGGATTTGACAGCTTTTAAGTCTGCAAAATCTCTAATATCTTCTCACTTCCAGTATCGACCTGCTCAAGAACCTCAGTCTACCTTCCTGAATTCTGTACCTACCTACTCCTCCACCTCCTACTGAAGACAGATGTGAAGGACTTAATTAATACTCTACAGTTCCTCCGGTTCCATGTCCCCATTTCCTCCTCAGTCCTTAATGGGTGCTACTCTTTCCGTGGTTATTCTTTCCAGTGAATTGCATGTTTATATAATTAGGGTTGTCCTCAGTCTTGCCTGCCAGTGTTTTTTTTATGCCCTTTCTTTGCTCTCTAATTGCTTTCTTTAGTCCCTTCGTGCACATGCTGTACTCCACTAGGGCCTTCTTGAATTTCTTCCCTCTGTACTTATTATCTGCCTCTCATTTCCTTTTTATACAGTTCTGAATATTCCTAGATATACAGGTTTGCTGGGCTTGTTGCTGCTACATTTCACCCTAAAAGGAACAGTTGGACCTGTACTCTTTCCCAATTTCTTTTTATATCCTCCTACTGTTCTGTTGTGCATTTACCCTGAAATAGCTGTTGCCAGTCTATTGTGGCCAGATTCTGTATTACTTTGATAAAATCTGCCTTCCCCCATCTTTCTTTTTTTTCTTGTCACAAGCCACCTTTTTTCTGTGGCCTCAGAAATACCTGACTGTTCCCCTAACAACTAGTGCATCCCCTCACTATCACTCCTACTTGCTTCCTTCCTATACAGGCTGCTTTTGATGTCCAGAAGCTTGGCTTTGTTTGCACTCGTGTTAGGAACTGACACGCTCCTCTTCCAAAATAGAAAGCTGCTTTATAAGCAGGACCCCTGGGGTCTCCAGCATTACCTGCTGAATTCTCTTCAGCTACCTGGTGATCACTCATTTGTTTCTTCAGTCCCTTGACCTGCAGTGTACCCACCTCCCCAACCATGCCATCCATTAACTGTGTCTCGAGGATGTGCCATATTGTGTCCACCCACTGCTTGAGCTTCGAAACCTGGTGCTCATCTTTCTGCAGTTCGGAGTGCTTTCTGCACGCGTGGTCATCTCCGATGCCAGTAGGATCCATGACTTCCCTCGTTATCAGGTCAAGCACCCCACTTGGCTGACCTCACCTGCGATGACTTGAACTTGCTTTGTCTTCCTTGCTGACTTTTTGAATTGTAGCGAACTCATTATTAACCGGCACCTGTGGGACCAGGAATGTGCCGGTTGATCAAGAGGCCCACATGATCTATGTAAATACGTGCTCTAGAATAGAAACCTGCTACAGGGGTATATACATGACTCTTCTACTTGATTTACAGCATAAATGATTTAAATAATAATGCAGCTATGCCTTAAATAAAACTTACGGCCAGAAACCCTCCTTTCTTGCACCTTCACCTGATTACTTGCACATCATAGAGATCATGATAATACAGTAAACTTTTGGTGTTTGAGGTATATATTTTTTGCTAGTTTGAGTGCCAAGTTCAAAAGATGCCAGATAAAACACATTTTGCTGTACTTAATCTTAAAAATACTACATTTGGCTCAACTTCAATCACCTTTTATTTGCCCTCCTTTCCTTATCCTTGGTGCTTCTTGGCTAATCCTATAATAATCTCCCAGCTGTTCGGTTTTGGTTCACTCTTGCCTCTACTAATCTGTGAAAGTAGTTAGGAAAACAAGACAGCAGAGAAAAACAAAATAAACATGGCCCTAACTCCTACACATACTAAAATATGGTGTAACTTCACCAGATTAATTCATTTTAATGTGCCTGATATTGTTACTGAAATTCTTTCCTGCACTTCTATAATATCAGGATCAATTTCCTGACTTGGTGGTAATGGTTGAATGAGGGGAACTTATTAGGGCAAGTGGTTACATATTGTGGTTCAGTGCAATTCTGTTACTGGTAATGGCCCACAGCACCTCATTGGTGCTCTGTTTTGAGTTGATAAATCTGCTCTAAACCTAAGCCATTTAGCTCGATGAAGGTTTTCCACAAATAGTGGCCTTAATCTCCAAAATGACTGTGTGATGATCAGTTAATAACAGTGCAGATTCATCTTGGACAGGCTGATTGGTGAATATGTAGCCATATAGGTTTATTACTTTTTATTGGTTCTTGCAGACCCATATCTTTCAAGACCTGGTCAGTAATGGTACTGTTGAGCCACTTTTGGTGATGGACAGTGAAGGCCCTCATCCAGAGTACATTGTGTGTTTTCTACCCTCAGTTCGTCTTCCATTTGGTGTTCAACATGGAGATGTTCACCATCAACTGAGGTGAGGGCAGGGGTAGGGTGGTTTCCTTGCCCATGTTTAATCTGGTGCTACAAGGCTTCATGGGGTCCAGAGACAAGTTTATTATTCAGAGGGAAACTATCTCCTGACTGTGTGGCACAGTAGTACACCCTCTGGGGTTACCATGCCAGTGGGACAAGACATAGGGTGGTGTCTGGGATGTTGTCTTTAAGAAATGATTTGGTGATTAGATTTTGTCAGGCTGGTACTTGACTGGTCTTTGGAGCAGTTGATTTGATTTTGGCACATGCCCCTGGGACTTTGCAGGATTGCCAGGGCTCTGTTTGCCATTATTATTTGTTGACTCAGTTCATGCTGGGTCATTCCTTTTTGACTTTCCATAGAGGTTTGGTACAGCTGAATAGATAGCTAAGCCATTTGAGAGGGCACTGTTGAGACAACGTCAGTGTTACATCTAGGCCAGACTAGATAAGATTGAGCTTTTCTTCCCAAAAGGGCATTAGTGTATCAGATTATTTTTATAACAATTGATAGTTTTATGGTCACTTATCAGAACTTTTAATTGCAGATTTATTTATTGGACTTAAATTACTGTTGTAGCATTTGAATCTTTCCCCAAATCATTAGCAACAGCCTTAGGATTGCTAGTCCAATGACATACCACTGTACCACTGCCTCCTCGACACAGCCCCAGGAGCATGCACCAAAACCTAAATAGCTGTTCCACAGTCCAGTCAAGCAATAGCTTGACAAAACCTAATCACCAAATCATATCCTCCCAGGTAGCTTTGAAACCCTGCTGTTTTGATCAGTAGTATTTCCACATTTAGCCTCATTAATTGACTTATGGCATAATCTTTAGCAAAATAACAATATTTCCCATGTTATCTTCTACGCATGCACAAACGTCTGTATTTTCCGTGGGAATAAATTGGTTTGTTAGCTTTTCTTTATTCGTTCCTGGGATATGACATCACTAGATAGACCAACTTTTATTGTTTATTGTTTATCCTTTATTGTCTGGAAGTTGGTGGTGGTGAGTGCCTGTCTTGAACTCTTTGGGTGGTGTTAGGAAGGGTATTCAATGATAGTGAAAAAACTAAATAGTTCCAGGTCAGGAATGTGTATGGCTTGAAAGGGAACCAGCAGGTTATGGTGTTGCCTTGGATCTGTTGCTCTTGTACTTCTAGATGATAGTGGTTGTAGGTTTAGAAGATGTTGTTGAAGGAGCCTGGGTAAGTTTAATACAGTTTATCTTGTAGCTGGTAAAGGTGGTAAATGGGCCACTTTGATCTGGATGTTGTTAAAGCCTCGCTTATACAGTTAAGTGGCCACTATTCAGTAACATTCCTGATGTGTGGACAGGCTTTGGGGAAACAGGCCATCAGGTACTTTTTGTAGAACTCCATAAGACCGCAAGAAGCATAAGCAGAAATTGGTCATTCTGTCCATTGAGTCTTCTCTGCCATTCACTGAGATCGTGGTTGAGCTGATGGTCCTCAGCTCCACCTCCCTGCTTTTCTCCCCCCATAATTCTTGATTCTCTTGCTAATTAAAAATCTCTCTTAGGCCAGATGTACTTAATGACTCAGCCTCTACAGCCCTCAGTAGTTACAAATTCCACAAACTTACTACCACCTGCGAGAAGAAATTCTCTCCTCTCTGTGCTAACTAGTCCACTCCATACTCTAAAATTGTCTTCTGGTCCTATACTCTCCTACAAGGGGAAACGAGCTGTCTGCATTAACCTTGTCAAGCCCTGTAAGAATCTTGTATGCTTTAATAAGGTCACCTATCGTTCTTGTAATCTTTTCAATGAGTACAGGTCTAGGCTCTCAAAAGAAAATCCTTCCATATCTGGGATCAACCTAGTGAAGGGGAACCAAAACTTTCTGACTAGTGCCTTGTATAGCTTTAGTAAGACTTCGCTATTTTTATATTCAACTCACTTTGAAGTAAAGATGACAATCCATTTGCGTTCCTTATTACCTGCTGAACTTCAATACTCGCTTTTTATGCACCAGTATCGCCAAATTCCCTGTGCTGTAGCTTTGTGAAATTCTTCACTGACCAAATAATATTCAGCTCGTGTTATTTTTGCCAAAGTGCATAACTTTATTGTATCCCATCTAAGTTTTGCCCACTTGCTTGTCTATATCTCTCCATTAATTCTGTCATCCTCCCTACCTGCTTCCTACCTATTTTGTCATCTATAAACTTAGCGATAATGTATTCATTTTTAATGTTTATTTTAAATAATTGTAGCACCAGCACTGATATCTGTGATAATGCACTAGTAACAGGTGAAAATGCCTTTATATTAGTTAGCCAATCCTCTATCCAAGTTAATGAGAGCCTTTAGTGTCAGGAGAAATTTATTAAATACCTATCATGTGGTATCTGTCAAGCAGTTCTTGAAATACAAATATATTACATCTACCGGTTCCTATTTATTTAGCTTAGATTTTACCTTATCATAGATTTGGAGGGCATGATTTTTCTTTTGTGACGCCATGCTGATCTCCTTGATTTATCTTGCATGTTTCTAAATGCTCTGCTATTGCATACTTTGTAATAGACTGTAAGATTTTCCCAATAATTCCAAATTTGACCAAGCTCTTGCAGGCTACAGCATTGAAATAACTGGTCCAGTTCAGTTCTGGTCAGTGGTTACCCTCAAATATGTTGCTATTGAGGGATTCAATGTTAGTAATGCTTTTGAATATCAGTTGGTGATGGTTAGGTTTTGTATTGTTGAAGATGGTCTTTACCTGAAAAGAGAGAATCTACTAACAGTATTTGAAAGACAAAGTGAACTTTCACTGTCATTGTAAATAGAATATGAAGTGCAAAAGTCGATGGTATGTTTGGTTTCTTTCTTGTTTTTCAAGGAGGCAGCTTCGTTTTAAAATACTGCTGTGTTCAGCATAATCAATTTGGTGATTTGCCACCCAAAAGGAACTTAATACATTCTGCATTCATATTGAATAAATAAACTTTAACCCAATGAATTAAAGGTTAGTGAACCATTGCCTTCCAGCAATCAGCTGTATGCCTTTTGTACATCTGGCATTGGGTAATGTTGTTTCGCAGCATAATTAAACTACAGCTGTTCTGCATTTCAGTTCTTTTGTGATTAGACCTTAGAAGTTTGATTCCTGAAAGTATTACTTTGGGGATGCAATTTGTCTGAGAGATTGTTGTCCAGTAATTGCATGGAAGGAATAAAAAAAAAATAAGGTTAATGCAGTAATTTGGAAGGTTAAATGTGTTTTTTCTTTTGAAATTAGCTGTTATATAAAGACAAATATAAAAGGATAGTTACTAACTTGAAAAATTATGTCCTGTTTTCCCATTCAAGTCCCTTTTGATTTCAATATTGGGCATGAAACTTTAAGATTTGATGACTTGAACTGTAGTCATAAAGCTTTTAGTGGAAGTCTGGTTGTGAGATATAAAGGATGTGCTAGGCACTTTCTCAAATTGTGGCTTGCTATTTACAGAGTTTAATTTCGTGAAAAGCTCTGATTTGACATGACTAATTACTGCTGAGTTCTTTCTTCATACAGTTTTTATTTGACTGCTTAACCTCTCCATTTGAATTCAGTTCAAAAATAGAGAGACAGAAAAGGCAGAACAGATATTTCGATGGTTGCTAACAGAATCATTCCAGAAGCCTTATAGTAGATAGGAGGGATGCTGCTTCATTCACTCTTGAAGTATGACTTAAGGGATTTGTATTTGAAGCTGTAATTCTGTGTGGTACTTAGTCCTCATTTTCCCTCTCAAAATTAACAGAGCTGAAGAACCAACGGAGACTCTCTATTTGCAGAATACTTTGCTGGTTTGATTGAATGAAAACAATTGGAAATACAAAAGGATTTTCTGTCTGTTTGTTCTCGAAATTTAAAGGTTCTGGCCTGTCAATTGAATTTCAGCAGGATGCCATGACTTGGAATGACTAGATGTAACATAGAGCTGTCAGTATGGTCTAAAATTGAAGTCCCATAATTATTGTAACTTGTCTGGGACTCTGCAATCATTGCAGGTGCAACTTGCTAGCAAGGCAGGCTAGTTAAGCTGGCCTCTGCTGATGTAAAATATTTTAAAGTACAGTTGGTTCTGATGTAACGATAGCATGGCTTCATTCTCGCGCAATCCAGCGTTATAAGAAAATCTGGCAATAGCTATGCCATTCAAACTAATGGGGCCGGAATCGCATTATAGCCACAATAGAGTCATAGTCATAGAGTTGTATAGCATGAAAACAGACCCTTTGGTCCAACCCGGTTCGCATTCTACAAATTACAGTCTAAACTCTTCAATCGCACTAAAACAAATGCATGCGAAAGAAACATGCATTATAGCAGTACAGACTGTATTTGATTTGATTTGATTTATCGTGAAAATACAGTGAAAAGTTTTGTTTTGCAAGCATTACAGGCAGATCATAGCAAACAAGGACATACAAATGCACCTGGATAGAATGTTTTCTGTGGTGCATCTGTAAAAGTTGTTGAGGGTCCTTATGGACGTGCAGAATTTCATCAGCTGCCTGAGGAAAAAGAGGCATTGTTGTGCTTTCTTGATCATCATATCTACATGGGAGGTCCACGACACATTTTTTGGTTATTGTCACTCCTAGGAACTTGATGCTGTTGACCCTTTCCACTTCAGCTCTGTTGATCTAGATAGGGTCATCTCTTGTCTTCCTGAAGTACAACCATAAGATATAGGTGCAGAAATTAGGTCATTCAGCTCATTGAGTCTGCTCTGCCATTCAACCATGGCTGATACGTTTCTCAACCCCATTCTCCCGCTCCCCATAGCTCTTGATCACCTTGATCCCAAGAACCTATCTATCTCAGCCTTAAATATACTCAATGACCTAGCCTCCACAGTCATCTGTGGCAATGAATTTTATAGATTGACTACTCTCTGGCTGAATAAGTTTCTCATTATCTCTAAAAGGCCTTCCCTTTAGTCTAAGACCATGCCCTTGTGTCCTAGTCTCTTCTACCAATGGAAATATCTACCCTTTTCCAGGCCATTTAGCATTCTGTATGTTTCAATTTAGATCTCCCTTCATCCTTCTAAACTCCACAGAGTATAACCCCAGAGGCCTCAAACATTCCTCATATGTTAAGCTTTTCATTCCTGAGACCATTCTCATGAACCTCCTCTGAACACGCTACAGGACCAGTACATCCTTTGGTGATATGGGGCCTAAAACTGTACACAATACTCCAAATATGGTTTGACCTGAGCTTTAGAACTTCAGGAGTACATCTGTGCTTTTATATTCGAGTCCTCTCAAATAAATGCAATCATTGCATTTGCCTTCCGAACTACTGACTCAACCTGCAAGTTTACCTTGAGAGAATCCTGGGCTAGAACTCCCAAGTTTCTTTGCATTTCTACTACTGAATCTTTTCCCCATTTAGAATATAGTCCATGCCTGTATTCTTCCCACCAAAGTGCATGACCTCGCACTTTTCCACATTGTACTCCATCTACCAGTTCTAGCCCACTCTCCTAACCTTCTGCAACATCCCCACTTCCGCAATGCTACCTGTCCTGTTACCCATCTTTGTATCATCTGCAAACTTAGTCAGGATATCCTCATTCCTACATCTAGATCGTTTATGTATAAAGTGAAAAATTGTCTCAAAACTGACGTTTGTGCTACACTACTTGTCACCGGCTGCCATCCTGAGAAGGATCCTTTCATCCCCATCCTCTGCTTTCCACCAGATTGCCAAGTTTTTGTCTATGCTAACAATCTATCTCTGACACCATGGGTCCTTATCTTTCTCCGGGAGAAAGTGAGGTCTGCAGATGCTGGAGATCAGAGGTGAAAATGTGTTGCTGGAAAAGCGCAGCAGGTCAGGTAGCATCCAAGGAACAGGAAATTCGACGTTTCGGGCATAACGTCTCTTTCCTCGTTCCTGAAGAAGGGCTTATGCCCGAAACGTCGAATCTCCTGTTCCTTGGATGCTGCCTGACCTGCTGCGCTTTTCCAGCAACACATTTTCAGCTCCTTATCTTACTCAGCCTGAGTGCAGCACCTTGCCAAAGGCCGTCTTGAAGTCCAGGTGGAAAACGTCCATCAGCTCTCCTTGGTCTAACCTGCTAGTTACTTCCTCAAAGAATTCTAGTAGGTTTGCCAGGCATGACCTCCCCTTGATGAAACCATACAGACTTTCTGTATTTTGCCATACACTTCCAAGTATTCAGAAATCTCATCCTTCACAATGGATTCCAGGATCTTACCCATGACCAAGTTTAGGCTAATTGGTCTGTAACTTTACATCTTTTGCCTTACTCTGTTTTTAAGTAGGGGTGTCATGTTAATATTTTTCCAGTCCTCTGGGAACCCCCCCCCCCGATTCTAGAGATTCCTGAAAGATCACCCCGATGCCGCCACGATCACTTCAGCTATCTCCCTTCAAACTCTGATGTGTAGTCCATCTAGTCTAGGTGATTTTTCTAGCACCTTTTCCTTGATAATGGCCACTATACTCAGTTCTGCCCCTCACACTTTCGAATTTCTGAGATATTAAGAATGCCTTCCATAGTGAAGACTGACATGAAGTAAGTAATCAGTTCCAAAGCCATTTCCTTGTTCCCCATTACTATCTCTCCAGCATCATTTTCTAGCAGCCCAATGTCCACTTTTACCCCTCTTTTGCCCTTTATGTATCTAAAGAAACTCTTAGTCTTCCTTTACCTTACTGCCTAGCTTACCCTCATATTTAATCTTCTGTCTCCTTATATTGTGTTTTTGCCCTCTGTTGGTCTTTGTAAGCTTCCCAATCCTCTGGTTTCCCACTACCCTTCACCACATTGTATACCTTCTTTTCTGCTTTTATGCTGTCCCTGATTTCGAGTTAGCCGTGGTAGCCTCATCCTCCCTGTACCATGCTTCTTTTTCCTTGGGATGAATCTCAACTCTGTTTCCTGAATTACTCCCCGAAACTCCTGCCATTGCTGTTCCAGTGTCTTTACTGCTGGGCTCCTCTCCCAGTCACTTCTACCTGCTCTGTCATGCCTCTGTAGTTGGCTTTATTCAGCTGTAATACCGTTACCTCTGATTCTATCTTCTCCCTATCAAATTGCAGAGTGAATTCAATTATATTATGATCACTGCCACCTGAAGGGTTCCTTCACCTTAAGCTCCTTTATCAAATCTGCCTCATTGCACAACAGTGAATCCAGTATTGCCTGCACCAGAAAGCCATCTCAGACATTCCGCAAATTCCTTTTCTTGCAAGCCACAACCAACTTGATTTTTCCCAATCCACCTGACCACTGTAACTTTTCCTTTCCTACACATCTTTTCTATCTCCTGGTGTATCTTGCGCCTCAGCTCCTGACCACTATTTGCAGGCCTGCACATAGCTTCAGCTTTGGTTCTTTTACTTGCAGTTCCTCAATTCTACCCACACAGCCACACAGATTCTGCACCATGTGACCCTACTTCGTTTGTTACTATTAATTTAATTTCATTTATTACTAATAAGGCAACCCAACCATTTCTGCCCACCTGCCTATCTTTTCGAAAGCATGTATATCCTTGAATATTAAACTCCCAATCCTGATCCCCCTGCATCACGTCTCCATGTTGCCTACCACGTCATATCTACCAATTTTGATCTGCGTCACAAGCTCATTTAACATTTATTATACTACGTGCATTCTGATATAATGCCTTCAGTCCTATATTAATTGTCGCTCTTCTCATTGTGATTCATTTGTCCAGTGTGCTTGAAGTTTGATTGTTAACTCTTTCCATACACTGTGTCCTATTTGTGTCTGTGCTGGAGATTTTAAAACTTTTCCTGAGTTCTGCACTCTTACCACCACCTTTAATTCAGGTTTTCTAATTTCCCCTGTAACTGAGCTCCTCCCGCCCCATTTAGTTTAAAATCCTGTCTATAGCCCTAGTTGTGTGATTCTGCGAGGACCGTGGTCCCAGCACAGTTCAGTTGAAGACTCTCCCATCGGAACAGGTCCCTTCTTCCCCAGTACTGGTGCCAATGTCCCATGAATTCAGTGTTTGGCAAGTATTTTTTTTCAAAAATTGAGGTGTTTCATTAAGATGAATGTAGCTTTATGGACAGGGAAATAAATGGATAAAAACTAGGATATAAAGTTAACTAAACACAGAACTCAGACAGTCCGAGGACAATTACTGTGGAAATATTCTTGATGCAAATAATGAAAGGCAAGATTCCTAATTGGGTGGAACTGTGTAGAGACTTCGCTCCAGTTATAAGTGCCGAAGTCACATGGACAGAGCAAATGATATTCTCTTGTCACATGTTGTTGCAGTGCAGAACAAAGCCATTTGCCAATTGTATCTGCTTCAGCTCTACAAATGAGCATCATGACTTGGTGCCATTCTGCTCTCTTTTTCCCATACCCTTGCATGTTGTTTCTTTTTAGATAATCATCCAATGCCCTCTTAAATGCTTCACTTGAGCCTGTCTCCACCATACCTTCACACCTGAACCACGCATGAAAAAGACTTTTCTCGCAGCACAATTGCTGCTTTTGCAAATCATTTTAAATCTGTTTTTCCCCCCCCCTCTCTTAATTCTTGATATTTTTACAAGGGGAAAGAACTTCTTGCTATCCATCCTATCGAGCCCTCTCAAGTTTGAAAATTAGTTCTCCACTTCGCCTCCTCTCCATAAGATGTTCTTAGCATTTCCAATCTGTTCCCATAACTGAAGTTTCTCATTCCTGAAACCATTTTCTTAAATCTTCTGTACACACTCCAGTGCGTTTATATCCTTCTTACAGTGAGGTGCCAAGAATTTCATGCAGTACACTAATTGGTATTTAACAAGAATCTTATGGGGGGGGATCCAAGATGGCAGCGACTCAGCAAGTCTGAGTCTACAGTGCTCCTCCCAAGACTTGGGCAAAGTGGGCCACCCGCCTCCACCACACTCTCCAAATCATTTAAAATAGTTTTTACTTAATGTAATTAGTTGCTCAGTACTAAATTTAAAGTCTGGTCTCCTGTAAAAATGACTAGGGGGAAAGGAGACCGCAGTACTCAGCAGGCAGGAGCCCCACCCCCTCCCTCCCCAGCTGCAGCAGAGGTGTCCGCAGCCGCCCCGGGGGACTTGCCTATGGTGGCGAGCCTTGTGGAAGTAATCTCTAAACTCAATACGAAGATCGATGCCTTCATTGACGAGTCCAGAAGCCAGTGGAATTCACTCTCGGCTGCTCGACAAAAGCATGGCCGAGACATTGAGGAATGGAGGGGCGGAGCTAAAGGCCGCGACCTCTGAGACCACAGCAGAATCGGCCATGGATCGGGTCTGGACTCTCGAACAGCAAGTCCAGACCTTGGAGAATCACATTGACGACCTCAATGTTTGCTGGGCCTTCCTGAATGGGAAGAAGGAGGCCAGCTTACAGTGTTCCTTGAGCAGTGGCTTCCACAGCTGTTAAATCTGGAGGCTGGATCAGGCCAGGTAAGGGTGGAGTGGGCCTACCGGGTTGCAATGCGTGGGCCCGGCTCGAACCAGCGCCCCTGCCCAGTCCTGTTCCGGCTGCAGAGCTACAAGGGGAGGCAGATGCTTTTGGAAGCTTCCAGAAATCTTGGGAAAGATCCCCAAGCCATGATTTATAAAGGATCCAAGATCATGTTATTTCAGAACTTTTCCCCAATTTTGGTCAGAAAGAGGAAGGTGTTTGATGAAGCAAAGAAGCGTTTAAGGGGCTTAAACATTCAGTACTCCTTGTGCTACCCAGCTATGCTACACTTCAGCCATGAAGGGTTCGTGTATAACTTCGGATCACCGGAGAAGGCCAGTGAACTTTTGGACTCCCTTAGATAAATTGTAAGAGTTAATTGATGTTATTCTGCCCAACCCCCACCCTGGTTTACCCCCTTGTTTTTCCTTTCATTAGCTTACTGTTTAATATTATCTCTGGGGGGGTGGGAAGAGGGGTTTATTTATTTATGCTTAACTTAGCGATGGTATTAACATTACCAAATATATCCAGGTATTTGGTGTGGGGGGGGGGGGGGGGGGGGGGCGGGTAGGGTACTCATTTCCTGAAGAAGGGGTTATGCCCAAAACATCGATTCTCCTGCTCCTTGGATGCTGCCTGACCTGCTGTGCTTTTCCAGCAACACATTTTTCAGCTCTGATCTCCAGCATCTGCAGTCCTCACTTTCTCCTACTCATTGTTAATTCTAGCTCAGTAGTATATTTGAATTTTCTTTATCCTATCGTGGGGTGCCTGGGTCAAGGGTGGGACACTGGTTGGGAGAGGTTATGATGGATTTTTGGAAAGGAAGTGATGCCCACTGGGAACAAAGGGGAAGATCTCTATTTAAATACGTTTTATATTTTTTTATTTAGTTTTTATATTACATTGATCTGAATGTATTAAAGAGCCTTTATTTTTGTAAATTTTATATGCTCTCTGCTCGGGATGTTTTGGATAGGGTTTCTTCTCCGGAGGTTCTTGGACTTGCCCAGACGATTATGTTTAATCGGTCGATTAAATGGTGCACCTGGAATGTTAAGGGGAGTAATTCACCAATCAAAAGGAAGAAAATATTATCAAACCTCAAGAAAGAAAGCGTTGATATAGTTCTCCTATAGGAGACACATTTATTGGATAAAGAACACCTGAAATTATGACATGGAAGAGATTATTTTCTATTCTCTCTTTCTGAGCAAGGAACAACATTTTGGTAAACTGGCTGGCTGTGGGTCCTTATGGACTTTCGAGTTGGCACAGAATAATTATGAAATATGCTCCCCCTGACTTTGTTATAAATATGGTGCACCAAAAAAAAACTAATTACTCCATACTAAAAATGGCAGCCCTTCTTGAATTACACAAATACAGACAACTCGGTCATCCCAACAAGGGCTTTTATTTAATTGAGAGGGTGAACCTGGCTGGTCCGGGGCCCCTTAAGAAAGGAATCCTGCACGAATACGGGTTTTGTTATGATCTGATGTTAACACCTTCCGAGTATGTATATCACTACTCAATTTCTGTGCAATCCGGTTTTTTTTCTCTTTAATAATGTAAGAGATTTAATCATACACTTTGGTTAGTTGTAGGTTAGGTGAGTAGTTAGTTGAGTTTTGTTTTTTTTTCTCGGTATTTTTTTTTCTGTTTGATAGATTTTGGTTATTATTTATTTAAGATTTAATTGTATATTAGTGTTCATACTTGGGGTGTTTTTTTTTAGTTTTCTTTTGTAAACATGTAAAAAACATGTTCAATTTTCAATAAAAATATCTATTTAAAAAAAACAAGAATCCTTTGCACATTCAGCCTAACCTTTTTATTCTTGTACTCTATATCCCTATTAATAAAGCTTGGGTACTGTATTGTCACAACTTATATTGCCACCTTCAATGGCTTGTGTACATGTAGACCCATGTCATTCTGCTCTTACACTCTATTTAGGGTGATAGCCTCTCATGTTATGTTGTCTACTTCCTACTCAAATGTGTCACCTCTCGCTCAGTGTTGAAATTTATCTACTATCTATCCACTTGGTCAATACCTTTTTGAAGTTTTACACTCACTTTACAGTTTACAATGTTTCCAAGTTTCATATCACTGCAAGCTTTGAAATTATTTCCGAAACATAGAGATCTGGATGATTAAAGTATATATATGGAAAAGTAAGGATCCCAATACCAGCTGTGGGAACTCCACTGCAAACCTTCCTTCAGCCCCAAAAAAGAAAAAATGGTATTCTGACACCTGTCAAATTATACTTCACTTTAAAGCAAGAGAGACAGTAATTAGTTGTGCTGCTGCTACTACAGAATACATTGATAAATGTATATATAAACCTAGAAAATGGGCAAAAATAGCCCAGAGTAATTAGACAGCAGTAATTGGTCACAACAGAATATAGAAACCGACAGAAAAACATGACCTGAAATAATCAGGTGGTGTCCAGCATGTGGAGAGAAGAGAGAGTTAACATGGAATGTGTTACTGGAAAAGGCAAAAATGTAACCAGTCTAGCAAGTGCAAGAGAGCTGGCCAGAAAGAAAAACAAAAGGGAAGGTGTGTATATGGATGGAGGGCAGGAGGGCTCAAAATACCGAAGGACGGTTTTATAGTGCAAGGCCAAAAGGAATATATGGGATGTAAAGACAAATTTTAAAAAGGTTTGTCTAGAGGAAATGTAAATGTCTGTTATTGTTTCCTACTCTTCAACCAATTTTGCATCCACGTTGCTATTACTTGTCTTTATTGAGCTGTAACCTTTCTGGTACCTCTTCTTTGACTAGAAAAGACTGAAAGGGGACAGCTAATGCCTCTGCAAATTCCATTCTCCCTTCCCCCGATAGGCTTGGATATATTTCATCCAGTCCTGCTATCTTGTCAACTTTTAAGTACCAGCTGTCTAAAAGCGCTTCTTCCATAGCAGTTTTAAGCCCGTTTTTTTGTCAGTTTTCTCCTCTGTCATCAAGACATAAGTTGCATCTACCTTTGGTGAAGACAAATGTGAAGAACTCATTTAATACTTCATCCATGCTCCAATTAAGATTTCAAGTTTTCCACGAGGTTGGCTGGTAGGCTTGTCTCATAATTCATTTTTACTTCCCTTCACTGCTTTTGACCAGACCTGGAAAATTCAATTGACTTTACATCCATCTTCTGCCATTCTTGCCCTCATGCAATTTTAATCCAAATTATTTTCCTCTTTGAGTATTTAACCCCTCTAAAAATGGAAGTAATAAGCCAATATACCACTTATTTTCATGACTCCCTTGACCATATTTTTCACACTTTGCCTATTATAAGGGTGACTGCAGTCTGTTTCATGGTCTTGTCACGACATCTTCCTTACTCCGTAAGCAAGGATTTTCCCCACTGGCTGGTAGAGCTCTTGGTATTTTCCCCTCCCTCACGAACCCATTGCGATTATATGATCATACGATATAGGAGCAGACTTAGGCCATTCAGCCTGTCAAGTCTGCTCCACCATTTGGTCATGGCTGATATATTTTTCAATTCCATTCTCCTGTTTCTCCTTGTAACCTTTGATCCCCATACTAATTAAGAACATATCTATCTCTGTTGTTTCTCTCTTCCTCTTGTCCTGTTATTTTTTTCTACCCCACCCACCTCAATATTGAGCGGAATTTCTGGATGTAGGTTTGCTCACTGAGCTGGAAGGTTCATTTCCAGACATTTCGTCAGCCTACTAGATAACATCTTCAGTGGGCCTCAGGCAAAGCACTGCTGGTAAGTCCTGCTTTCTATTTAAATCTTTGGGTTTCTTTGAGTTGGTGATGTCATTTCCTGTGGTGAAGTCACTTCCTGTTCTTTTTCACAGGGGTGGTAGATGGGGTCTAACTCTGTTTGTTGATAGATCAATCAACAAACACATTGAGTTAGACCCCATCTACCACCCCCTGAGAAAAAGAAGAAATGACATCACCAACCCAAAGAAACACAAACATATAAATAGAAAGCAGGACTCACCAGCAGTGCTTTGCTAGAGGCCCACTGAAGATGTTACCTAGTAGGGTGACGAAATGTCTGGAACTGAACCTTCCAGCTCAGCGAGCAAACCTACATCCAGAACCTCTCTCCCACCCTCCCCCCACCCCCCCAACTCCAAGCTACAAATCTTCTCAAAACACGCTGTGAACTGATGTTCTTACTTCACTTCCATCATGATGCCACCACCAAGCAATGCTTCCCTTCAGTCCCTTTTCAGCATTCTGAACAGGCTTCTCTTTGGTCTACTCTGGTCCACTATTGTTCACCCTCAGCAACCCAACCTTTTCTGAGAGCACCTTTTCATATGATTGCAGGAGATTTAACCTGCTCTTGTACCTTCTGCCTTCTCACTGTAATGCATCTTCCAAGTGCAGTTGTGATTTATTTTGTGCATCTTTGCACTTATTGTTACAATATTGTATTTTCTGCTGAGGGTGTAGCCTCTTCGACAGTGAGAGACCAAACACAGGCTGAGTGACAACTTTGCAGTACACTTTTATGTTCAGCCCATTATCATAACCCCAAGGTCCTACCATGTCACTTCAATTTTCCATTTTGCTGTCCTTGGCTCCTGTAATGTTCCACTGAAAGTCACCTAAAGGAGCAGCACCTCATCTTTCAACTGATCCCATTTCAGACGTCTGGACTTAACGAGTTTAGCAGGTTGTAAGTTTGCTCGCTGACCTGGAAGGTTTGTTTTCATATGTTTCGTCATCGTATTGGTAGCATCATCAGTGAGTCTCCAGTGAAGTGCTGGTATTGTCCTACTTTCTATTTGTGTCTTGATTTCTAAAGGTGGGTGATATCATTTCTGGTTCTTTTTCTCAGAATGGTAGGTGGAGTCCTGGTTAGAATGCCAGGCCTCCAGAAATTTTCGTGCTTGTCTCTGTTTAGCTTGTCCTAAGATAGATGTATTGTCCCAGTCAAGGTGGTGTCCATCCTCACCTGTGACTTTGAGTGGGACACCTCATCCATCATAGGACAAACTAACCAAAGAGACACACAGGAATTCCTAGAGGCCTGGCATTCTAACGAGTACTCCATCAATAAGCACATCGATTGGACCCCATCTATCATCCCGAGAAAAAGAACCGGAAATTATATCACCTGCATTGAGAAACCAAAACGCATAAATAGAAAGCGGAACATAACACCAGCATTTCACTGGAGGCTCACTAATGATGTTACCTGGTATGGTGACTAAATATCTGAAAACAAACCTTCCAGTTCAGTGAGCAAACTTGCATCCTGAGCTAGAAATCTTTCAAAAATTGCTCACAAGTTGCGCAATTTTAGATTGGAGCCTTTGTCCCCATCTTATGGTGCTTCTCTCACTGCATTGGATTGTGGTTTTTTTTGTGTCTCATTTGCTTCTGCCATTTATACCATCTCTGCAAACGTTTTTTTAAATTTCCTTTATATCCCATATATTCCCTTTGGCCTTGCACTATAAAAACTTCCTTCTATATTTTGATCCCTCCTTCTCTTCATCTAAACACAAACCTCCTTTAGTTTTTCTTTCTAGTGTGCTCCATTTCACTTGCTCAACCTGTTGTACTTTTGCCTGTTCAAATAACGCACATCCCATATTTACTCTCTTTCTCTGCACATGCTAGATGCCACCTGAGTAAAAATGTTCATGTTATGTTTTTTTCTGTAGACTTCCATATTCTGTTGTGACCAATTATTGCTTCTTAAATGTTTAGGGCTATTTTTGCCCTTTTTATTTTCATGTTCCAAAAAATATTTATGAATGCATTCTGTAGTTACAGCAGCACTACTAATTGCTAGTCTCCCTTGCTTTAAAGTGAAAATATAATTTGATAGGTGTCAGACTTATTTTTCTTTGGTAAATCTATAGCTTGAATGGTAGTGTAAACCCAATTGAGATTTTTTTTTAAACTGTCACCCAGGTCCTTTTGTCTGATTGTTCGAATGCAGCAACTGTAATTGAAAGTGCATGTGACTGCTGACCAGCTTTTTTTAGATTCCACCCCTTTTTCCCCCATTTGCACACTCGAGCACTGATGTTTACCACTCCACAAGGATGAATAACAGTCTGCATGGCTGCTGCAACAATTGTACTATTCTTCTGTCCCTGGGTCACTACTTCACCTGGATTACCACTTCACCTGGATTTCTGGATAATTTGATTCTTGAAGAACCAGTGCATTTTAATTTTATCAATGTATTCCTTTGTCGAAAGATTGTTCATTTACAAATGAGTATTTCAAATTGCAGGTAGTGGGAAATGGTACAGAAATGTAGATTACTATCGAATGGATGGCTCTACAAGTGCGCAAACAAGAAAAAAATGGGCTGAAGAATTCAACGATGAGAGTAATATCAGGTAATTTACACTAAAATAGTTATGAAGCATTTAATATTTTTTAAAAATCTGAAATCCCAGAACTGACCTAAATTCGCTATGACATAGAAAAGGGGAAAACTTTAGTTCTCTAAAGTAATGGGGGCAGGTTATAATAACTGATGTTTAGGATAGTGATACATTTGAGCATGCTTTGAACAGGTTGGAAAATGCCCAGTTTTTAGCTAATTCTCATACTAATTCAAAGGTGCTACAGAAAACTCAACCTGTGCAATGCAGAAACAAAGTTAGCATGTGTTGAATTTTAGATTTGTTGCAACACTGAGCTTGTCGGTATATTTTAGATAAATAGATGTGTTTATAATGGCTGAGATCTTGTGGTCTCAAACTAGCAAATACTAAGAGGCTCACCATTTATTGAGGGCTTCTGTGGAGTCCAACTTACAATCCAATCTGGAAATTATGTTGTGCGTGAATGAGCCAGTGCTGATGTTTCCTCGGGGATCTGCCTAGGGGTGGTTGCCTAGTTCTTTCATCAATTTTTGTGGATTTTTTTTTTTACAAGTGCTACTCCTAGCGGGTATAGAGCCAGCTAAAGTGTTTAGGTATTTATATCAATAGAGTGTTCATTTGGCACCACCCGTTCCTCTTGGCTTTTCCTCAGTTCTCTTTAACATCTCTGGCTTTGTTCACCTCTGTCTGTTACACTGGAACCAACACTTCATAAATTGGAGGAGATGATGTCAGGGGGCTACAGTTACAAACACATCAAGTAAAAAAAATAGAGACAGACAATAAGAAGTGTGACTTTAGCTTTTGACATCCAAGGGGGCTTGGCTTCATTGACTGGGCCACTCCAACCAATTTGGTTCTGGATGCCAGCTACAGCTAGAAACGTAAGTCCCTATTGCCATTTACAGGAGAGGTTGAGTTTCACAATCAATGGCATATAACTGAGGGGTCTGGGCCAACATGTTTAGCCTGCACAGTTCTATGGATTTACAGCGTATTACGTTTCCAAGATGTACCATATAAAAAATTCCAAACGACTCTGCACACAGCAGCAAATTGCCCATATTTTACAGTAAGCAGTGAATAAATGGTAGGTTGAATCCTGACTGATGAATGCAGAACCTATTTAAAAATCTTAGTTTAAATATTTAATTTGATATAAAGGATTAACTGGACATGAAATGTTTAAAAATTATTTTCTTCCATTTTTAAATCCCCAATGATGAGTAAACTCTGATGGAATAAGATTCTACTTTTGTAAAATTAATTTCTGTGCCTGATTGATTAGTTGGCAGTGTTGAAGACCTGGTATGCCGTCAAAAATTTTACTTGCACTTGAGTGGACAACCCTAAAAACTTAAATATATTCAGTGCTTTCTAATGGATAAATATTCAAAATTCACTCTACTTTCCCATACTAGAAAGCCTAATTTCTCACTGAAATTTCAATTTAGCAGCTTGCTGATTTCCACATTTGCTGCACGTGTGCAGGTACAGGTACTCAAGATTTTTCAGTATATTTTATAACAAGTTTTGGAAACTTCACCAGTCGCCCAGATTTTGAAGTCTGTATGGTTTGCTGGGGACGTAACTTGAGCAAAATCCATTCAACCATCTTCGTAGTGCAATTTTCTAAAGTTAGTACAGTTTTGGTTGTTGTATGGGGAAAAAATAGAACCACTGTCCTGGTGAAAGCAATGCAAAAAGTTTGTTGTATTTTTGACTTTATTACAAGTTTTAATGTCTTGAATTTTATTGATTGATGACATTTGTTCTTTACAGAGGCCGTTTATTCATTATTTCCACCAAAGCAGGATCGCTGGGGATTAATCTGGTTGCTGCCAACCGTGTTATTATTTTTGATGCCTCTTGGAATCCTTCATATGACATCCAGAGCATCTTTCGTGTTTACCGTTTTGGACAGATGAAGCCAGTCTTTGTCTACAGGTTCTTGGCTCAGGTAAAATGATTACTTCCTTTTGTATCTGGAAGATAGATGTCTGCGTTTTTTAAAATGCTAGCACACAAATTCTCAAGGGAAAGTAAGAGGTTAAGTTATCAAGCCATTTTGAAAATTTCTCCAATCCTTATTTTGTAAAAACTAAAAGTTGAAATGCAATAGGTGCTCTTCTTCTGCCTTTTTTTAAATTTAATGTCTAAGATTGCTGTGAAGCTATCTGAAGTACAAATGTTCTTATTTCGTTGAGTGGACAAGTTCTCCACTTGAATTGCTACGAAAACACTTGATTGTTCCTTTCTGCTTACGGAATGTATCAAACATGGATGAATGGAAGTAAGTTTTTTTTTTAATCTTGCCTTCTCGTTTACCTTTTCACAAAAGCTGTGGATGCAGATTTCTGTTTGGTGATAACAAAATATCCTCATTTTGGTTGCCCTATCTAACATATGCACAAACACCTAACAGTTTTGAAATTTAAAATGAACAGTTCTGAATATTTTCACATTTTTCATTCAATGTTTAAAGTTTTCCTCCATTTCTGATACCATGTCTTCCTCTGAATATGGAAATAATAAGCATAACCTGTTTGAATTTTAGTATTTGGTTTGAGAGGAATGAATTTTGGTAAGAAGCAACTGTACTAAGTTTTAAAGAAGGGTAATTACAAAAGAATGAAGGCAGAGCTAGCTGCAGTGGATTAAGAAAGGAGTTCAGAAACAAAGACTGTTGAGAGAGAATGGCACACGGTCCAGAAAATTGTTCATGGCTTACAGCAAAGACATGTATTCCAGTGAGGAAGAAGGGCTTCAGGAATGAAATAAACTAACTATGGTGAGCCTTGGAATTAAGGATAGCATCAAATTGAAAGAATAAAATCATACATTGGGGCCAAAATTGGTCATAAGAAAAGGGATTGGCAAAGACACCAAAAATGACCAATAAAAAAGATGGTGAATATAAACTTTGAGGGTAACTTGCAAATAATATCAAGATAGATAGCAAGAGCTACATTAAATATATATAAATGAAGAGAGAAGCCAAAGTGAACGTAGGCTTCTTTGAGAATGAGGCTGGGGAAATAATGGGGAACTACGAAACACAAAGTTATACTGCAACAGGTTTATTTGGAAGTACAAACTTTTGGAGCACTGCTTCTTTGTGACAAAAACTAGTGCTTCCAAATCAACCTGTTGGATGATAACCTGGTATTGTGTGATTTTTAACTTGGTCCATCCCAGTCCAACATTGGCACCTCCACATTATGGGAATCAGGAAATGACAAAGGCGTTGAATAAATATTTTGCAACAGTCTTCTCAACGCAAGACACTAATGTCATCCAAAATTATTGAATATTTAAGAGGCAAAAGGAAAAGAACTAAATACAATAGTTACTGGAGAAAAAGTGCTTGGAAAACTAAGGTGTCTGAAGGCCAGTAAGTATCCTAGAGCTAATAGGATACATCCTAGGCTACTGAACTAAGTAGCTACAGAGATAGTAGGCACACAGGTAGTAATGTTCTGAAATCCTTAGATTCTGGAGAAGTCCCAGAAGATTGGGAAGTTGTCAAGATTACACATTTATTTGAAAAGGGAAGGAGGCAAAGAACTTAACATTTGTTATTGGGAAAATGTTAAAATCTATTATAAAAGATGTAATAGTCAACAAAGCATTTAAAAATGTTTCTTGGGAACAAAGAGTGGGCATGGCTTCGTGAAGTGGAAATTATACCTGACAAATTTGAGAATTCTTTGAGGAGGTAACAAGCAGTATAGTTAAAAGGGAAGTATTGGATGTCATGTATCTGGATTTTCAGAACGCTTTTCATTTGGTACCACACATTAGGTTACTTAATATGTTGAGAGCTAATGGTATTAGAGAAAATATATTAGTATGGATAGAGGATGGCTAACTAATAGATAAAGGGACATTTTCAGAACAGCAACCTGCTAACTAGTGGTGTGCTACAGGGACCAGTGCCACGGCCACATTATTTACAATATATATTAACACGGATGAGAAAAGTGAATGTATAATTGGCAAGTTTGCATATGATACAATCTTAAATGGGAAGGGAAGTGTTGAGGATGGTTTAGAGGCTGCGGAGGGATGCAAACAGGTTAGGTGAATGGGCAAAAACTTGGCAGATGGAATGTAATACAGAAAGTGAGAGGTTATGCACTTTGGCATGAAACATAGAGCACTTGAATATTAGTTGAGAGAGAAAGAGACTGTAGGAAGCTACGAAACAAGGATTTTGGAGTCTTCATCCAAGAATGTCAGAAAGCTAAAGATCATCAGATCAGCCATAATTTCATTAAATGGTGGAGCAGACTCGAGCTGAATGACATACTTCTGCTCCTATGTCTTATGGTCTTGTGGAATGTTCCGAATTCATGTATTTTACATTTTGTCATTGAATCATTCCCTCCACTTTCTTTCCAAGACCTAATAAAGAATGCAGTTTTCATTCTGTACAAGTAAGCATGAATTTTAAAAAAAGGGAATATAATATTGTGATTTCACTAATGGATTTGGGTAATAATTTTGGTTTGCTTTCTCATTGGGTACGAGCATTGCTGGCAAGACTAGCATTTGTTGTCCATTCTTAGCTCCCAGTGAAAAATGGGTCGTGAACTGCAATCCAACTTCCTGACTTTAGTTCAAAGTATTATGCAAATCTTTAGGACTACAGTCCCCTGTCCTTGCAATTCAAGTTAATGCAATATTTGGAATATACATTTTTTTCATCCCCTGGAATACTTTATGTACCTTCATATGATTAAAATATTTTGATATTTTTGCAACAAGATTTAGTGATGGTTAATAAAAATCAATAAAGTTTAAAAGCAGAAAATATTCAAAATATGTCAGTTTAGTTTTCTAAATTTGTGTCCCTTTAAATTCAGATAGTTGCTAGGAATCTAGTTTTGCAGTTGATTTTTGGGTAATTCTCTTTAGATTATGGGCAAATAATAACCAGCAGAGTACTGAAGCATATGTAGTAAAGGAACTGAATTGATGTAAATGTGGATCACTTTTTTAACTAAACTGCTTCAATGTCAACTAAATATAAACCTTTTCCTTGTTTAGTGAGTTTTAGTTACCTTTGAATGTTTCATACCTTCAGTATTAGTTGTTTAAGTACTCAATAAGCTGATGTAAACAGAAAAATGTTTGGTTATTCTTTGATTTGTAAAATTAAAATTCATAAATTTTAGTGCAGTTCTTGTATAGTTTCTGTTCCTTGAAGAGATAATACAAGATTATATCATGTCCTATGGTTGTTAACACTTTGTGGTAAAACAATTTACTAAAGCTTTTGTGGGAATGCAGTAATTTTAAAAGTTTGATTCTTAATCTGAAAGATCTTGCTGTTGTAGCTTTTGGTACCATGCATTAGGAAATATGTTATTGAGTTAAATATCGCTGTCTCTCAGATTAACTGCTGAAAGCATAATTGTTCTCTCCAAGACTTTTAAGGGTATAAGGTTTGCCCAGTTCTGATCTGCCAGCCAGCTGTGATTTTTGAACTAGCTGCAACTGGCTCACAGGCAAGACATGACTCCATAGGTAGGAATACCACTGTAACCAGTAGAGATCGGGTAACAGCAACTGCTCCAAAAAGCATTTGTCTATCCTTTTGATATTTGTATAGAGAAACAAATTCAAAGATATTCAGCTGACTGGCATTTCTACTTAACTTATTCAGTGGTGATATTTGGAATAATTTCAGCAAATTAGGCTTGATGTTCACTGCTATAAATTACTGTGCCAGTGATTAAATTGATTTGACAATTTGGTCTGCTGTTCAAGTTATATAATCACATCACTTCAGAAGTTAATTATCCAGTGGAAATCTTATATAAATCCAGAGAACAAACTGGTCTATTGTTCACTAAGGATGATCTGTGAAATTTAATTATTGGTCATTATGATGGGTGATTGGACAGGATTGGCAGGTGACATATGGCAAAGCACAAATTCTAACATAGCGTTGTTTTCAAATACAGGGAACTATGGAGGAAAAGATTTATGATCGTCAAGTAACAAAGCAGTCACTATCATTCCGTGTAGTTGACCAACAACAGATCGAGCGACACTTTACAATGAATGAATTAACTGAGCTCTACACTTTTGAGCCAGATCAACTGGATGATCCAAATTCTGAAAAGAAGAAGAAGAGAGATACTCCTCTGCTGCCTAAGGTTTACCACTTTTCTAACTTTTATGCTTGTCAATATTTTTTTTTAGATTGGTTGCAGTCTCAAATGGATGTATTTCAATTAACAATTGCAGTGCCATTCAGACCAAATAGCATTAGTGATGTCTCATTTTGATCCCCTCCCTACCCCTCTGTTCAGTTTCATTTTTAAGACCAGTTTCTATATAATTCCAGGAAATTTTAGCATTTTATATTTGAAAGCAAGAAAGGAAAGAGACATTTGGAGGGTAAGGGTGGAAGGTGAGGTGAAAGATAAAGTGGAAAGGAACAGAAATGAGGAGGGATCAGGCAGTTGAAGGTTGGAAAGTGGATGAATGGCACAATGGGGCCACTGATGAACTGGAGGAGAGAAGAAATTGTGAAGTGGCCAAAACAGAAGAGGAAAAATAAGAGTAAAACTAAGTGGAGAAGGTGGAGATTGAGGTAGCAATGGTAGAGAGAGATTGATTTGACTTGGAATTGGAGAGAATTGGAATAGAGCTTAGGAATGTAGGAAAAAAAAGTCATGGAAAGATCGAAATTGATGCACTCAAGTGTTAGATAAGGGTGTGGGGGACACATGATTGCAGATAAAAAGTGAAAAGCATTAAATTTGAAAATAGTGAAATGTCAGTGATGTAAAAGTCTGAGAGAATTGAGAACAGATGCTTAGATGAATGTAATGGATGGGGGAAGATGAGGCACCAGGAAATAATAGAAGTGTTGGTTAAATCTGCAAAAATAGATGAACGATGAACATGGATGAGAGTTTATTATTTGCAGATGCTTTCTTTTGGGAGCTGTGCCACTTGCAGTATTTCATAGCTGAAGGTTGGTTTTTTTTTTGGTGGTACAAAAGTTGGGGGGGGAAAAAATTAATATACCGCTCCTTGCTGTCCTTTTCATATTTTGGTTGTGTTACCGTTGACTGCCAATAAAGGACTGTACACTAAACAAAATGTTACGCAAGATACAACACAATGTTTGAGTGACAAGATATAGTTTCTGTATGATTTCTCTACAACATAGAGCAACTGGTGGCCTCAAAACTGTAGACCCCTTTTAATTATAACAAATTCAAATTGATCCTTTGGACATTATCATTGTGCTCATACTAATTAGCCATCTCATCCAATGATTTAAATTTAGGATTAGAGATTAGAAAACTGGTTAGTTTGAATATATGCTTCTTCGTCATTGGTAGTGAAATTGTTACTATAATGTAGCTTTCCAGCTGAGTTGGAACTTATGAACTATTAATTTGAAAATGAAGCAAGATCACACTCATAATCTGAACATTGTTTTACAATAACTCTACCTAATAAGCGTGCCAATTGGGTTGTGTTAGGGGATGGAGGAAGGGAATGTTTAAGCAGCTGTAATTGTTACCAGGCAAGCATGCATGTAAGTGGGTGGTTAAAGGCTAGATTTCCCCATATGAGCATAAACTAACTTTAAGTGGCTTTGATAAATGGGTATGCAATATTTTGAGTATCCCAGTCATGTGACCTTGAACAAAATGAGATTTTAAAAAAGAATTGCATTCTCAGCAAAGCAATTCAACAGTGATTTGCATACACTTTCAGGTAAAGTTTGTTTACCTGAATTAGAGTTTTAAAAATAGATTTTCAAATATTGTTTTGAGTGTTTCAGTTTACCAAAACTATAAGAAAACTGCAAAGACTTATTTGTGTTGTGCTTCATTTAACTTTGTCCTTCACGATCTTCATTTGTTTAGACCACCTACATTATATTTAACAGATATCAAGGTGGCAAAATGCTGTCATTCTTTGGTTCTGCTTGGCAACCTTGAAAGAAACTATTTGAATTATTTTAAAAATCTGTGTAATGCACAACTAATGATTTCATTGGCATGTAATTAAAATATTATGACATTAGTTGGATGTTGGGCAATTTGAAAGGGCTCAGCAAAGATTTACAAGGATGTTGCCAGGGTTGGAGGGCTTGAGCCATAAGGAGAGGCAGAATAGGCTGAGGCTATTTTCCCTGTAGTGTCGGAGGCTGAGGAGTGACCTTATAGAGATTTATGAAATCATTATGGGCGTGGATAGGGTAAATAGACTAACTCATTTCCCTGAGGTTGGGGAGCCCAGAGATAAAGGGCACAGGTTTAGGGTGAGAAAGGAAAGATTTAAAAGGGACCTAACGGGCAACTTTTTCTCACAACGTGATGCGTGTATAGAATGAGATGCCACAGGAAATGGTGGAGACTGGTACAATTACAAATTTAAAATGCATCAGGATGGGTCTGTGAATGTGAAGATTAATTTAGGATATCTGGGTGGCATGGACGAGTTGGACTAAAGGGTCTGTTTCCATGCTGTACGTCTCTATGACTCTAGTCCCAAATAGATTTTGTGTGTTATGACAATTCCATTTGCAGTATTTTGTATATGTGCACTGCAGTATTAATTGGACCTGCTAAGCTCAAGATTTGTGATAGGTTTATAAATAACGTATAGGCACTTTTTACTGAAGTACGGATCAAAACATAGAATTTGGTTTTAATTCTATTTTTGACATAATTCCTTTTTCTAATATAATAAAATACACATTTTAAACTAATGTTTGCGAAGAGGGAAAGTTATTTCCAACTAAGTGTCACTCATTTCAGGAACCATTATACTTACAAATTCTGCATCGAAAGTAAGCGCCTTTGTAAAGAAAGAATAAATGAAAGTATTGAGGAATTAAGTTTGACTCCCATGGAGGAGATTTGATTTCTCAAACGATCTTGTCTCTCAATCTTCCAAATTGCTTAATTTGTTCCCATGTTTAACAGTACATTTACCAAGCACTTTACAAGAGCTATTAAAGCATTTTCAGCTTTTGGGATATTTTGCAACATGAAAAGCTGGACCATTCTGCAGTAAAATTACTTTAGTTTACTTTTAATGCAGTGCATCAATTGTGATTTTATGGAGACTTTGATTCTCTCGCCTGTTTAACATTTAATGTCTGCTGTCAGGCAGAAATGTTCTCACCCTAGAGCTACTCTACTGGAATTTTTTGTGAGGTTTGTCGACCCTGTGGCACAAATTCAAGTTCGAATATTTTGATGCCAGTGAATGGAGTCCTTTCATTTGAATATATTTCACCTTGAGAGACACTTAAGAATCTGACATTTGTAATATTGAATATAAGTTGCCTTTTTGGAAGTTGAGTAGAACGTGAAGAGCAAACCGTTTTCTCACACCATTGAATAATGTATGGGCATGTTAAAGCTCAAACAAAAAAAGGTATGAGAACCTTCAAAAATGGTGGCACGAAAAATGGCGCAGGATATCCTGAAGGAAAATTGTGTTCTGCTGTAGTATGTGAATTTCAACATGGAAAGCAAATGGGTACATGTCTATAAATGGTACTTTTAGATTTATTTTGTATAACACAAGTTTTATTTTAAACCTCAGGATTATTGTTACCCGAAGAATTATTTTTAGCACAAAATAAAGTTATAAGAACTTGTATTCCGTAAACTGTCTCTAATTATAGGGAGAAGTGGGTACTGCAGATGCTGGAGATCCGAGTCAAGATTAGAGTGGTGCTGATAAAGCACAGCAGGTCAGGTGGCAGCCGAGGTGAAGGAGAATCGATGTTTTTAAAGGGCTTTTGCCCGAAACGTTGACTCTCCCACTCCTCAGATGCTGCCTAACCTGCTGTGCTTTTCCAGCAGCCCATAAATCTTGACTCTAATTACAATGGAACCTCCTTTATGTGTGGCTTGTTATCTATTATGTCTTTTCAGACTTTTGCTTGTAACAAGCTATTAACATCAAGAACCAATCAAAATATTAATTCTGGTTATATTGTCTCTTAATTTGTGTTTTTGATATTGTTTCATTGTATGCACAAGATGGAAAGTTGGAATTTTTGAATCATCTACCACTTTGCAATATCCATTTGAGTTTCTTCCATTATGTAATTGATGGCAAAGTTGTGAAATTACCTTCAGTCACTTAAATGTAGGAATTTGTTTTAATTGTTGCGCTGCAGTGATTAAAGCATGAAAGGGTCATGATGAGATTTTGTTCAATTAATTTGTTTCTACACTTGTTTTCATGATTAGATTAAAAGACAAGTGAAAAATGGAAGATTTTTAAAATTTATTCAGTGAAAAATTGATTTAGTTTAACTTGCTTTTACTATGCTGAATTACAGATGATATAGTTGACCTCTGAAAGAGATTATTGTCTAACCATAGTTTGTGGTATTTGCTCCAGCACTTACCAAAAAGTAATTTATATTTTGGATATAGTTTCAAATTTCCTGACTCCAAAAGATGTGGTTTACTCGCAATATAACACTTAAACAGATGTTCCATGTTCTTTTAGCCAACACTTGATACAAGATCCTATGGCTCATTTTTAACCTCATTTAACATTTGTTTTGACAGTGTTGTAAGTTATCTCTGAATTGCTGAGAGGATCAGTCAGTAACCTTTCCCTTAGTGGTTTGAGGATCTTGCAGTAGATTTGTTTTTGACATTCAAAGCTCTGTGGAATTACTGACAAATTCTCATTTGAAACCATTGTCAGTATAGGTGAAAGCTTTTTGACTTTTGGGTAAAATTCCCAATATTAAATTGGTGGCCTTGTCTTGAATAGGTAAATAATTGCTGTCTTTTTAGTATGCATATGAAAACCTCTGGTGACTTCATGTCCATTAGAGTTCTCAGCAAGAAAATTAACACCCAAATAGCAAAGCTGTAAGCAAGCACCCTCTTTGCTGCTCACCCTGGTGCAACTACAGTAATTTATTCTGTTGATGAATGGTACAAAAAAATAGCAAAATCACATTTACATGTGCTTTGTTTAATATTCTGTTGAAAGCAAGAAGTGTGGAAGTTGAAAGAGTAGGGAACACTTTGGTGAAAGGATAAATAAACTTTTTGATGCAGTCTTTGTGTTTTACTGATCTTTATTTTACCAATCTTAGATATTGGCGGGTATAGTATTTTAAATTCATGATTGAGTTCTGTATTAGTCAAAACTGGAATGCTTCTTCCTATGCATCAAAAATTTCTTATTAGGTCAGTGATATGATTTGGTTGATGCATTTATGCTGATCTCTTAAGTTACCGGATCAATGAAGAGCACTTCAAAGGTTAAGGGAAGGCCATTTAAGCCATTACAGTTCTCCTGTTTCGATTAGAAGTGTAGGAAAATACCGGTGACATCTGTCAAGTAAAAATGTGAATGGCAAGGCAGTTCCTGCCCCTTCCACTGTTCTCTTCAAATGATGCAAGTAATTGAGAGATCAATCCAACAATTTGTTCCCTGAGAAGTAATCTGCATCACAGAAGCAATATTACGCTCAAGACAACATGAGGAAATTCTCTAGGGACTTTGCTTCCCTAATTACAAAGAGTTATTTCCTTTACGCTTACCTCTTGGCACTTGCGATGTCTTAGTCTTAGATTATGAAATGCAACATACCTTTTAAGGCTTCACCCAGACAATTTACTTAGATATAATATTGTAGTAGAGGTGAACCTCTAGATCTTGCATTAAATATATACTAAATATCGATCTAATAATTAGTTTGTTAAGTAATTGATTCACGAGGGTAATTCATTTGTGGACAAATATTCTAATAGTGGAAAAATTCCCAAATGTGCACCTTAATGGAAATATTTTTCTGCCGAAGCATTTTTGAAGCAATTTGTGAATGTTATTCAGTATGTATTCTCTGAAGTTTCTGTGCTTCCTTGCAAAAAGAACACAATGGTTTAACACTCCCTCTCTCCTAACACCTCCCTCCACCCATCCCACTTCCCACCTCACTGCAAACTGTCAAGTAGACAGATTAACTGCAGTTAGGGCTAGAAAATAAATGCCCTTGCCTCCATAGCCCTTGTCCATAAATATGGAAAATAATATAATTTTCAATGGGAATACTGAGAATAAGGTGTTTTTTTTTTACAACAACATTTAAATCTAATCTTAAATCTTCCCAAATGGACAGAGGCCTCCAACTCAAATAAATCACTGGTGCCCATTGGGACCTTAAAGTCCCAAAATGCGCAAAGTTGTGACATCTACGTGGAAAGTTTATTACTAGTTTTACCCTTACTGAATTAATTGGTAAGTCCGATAGCAATATGATCACTTGGCTAGAGTCCAAAAATTGTTTGTGCTTTACTTATAAAAAGCTCCAAATAAATTCTTCTGACAGTTGTAAAACAAATGCAACTTGAGTAAATCAACTCGTGTCAAAGCACTCCACTCATCAGACATTGTGTCCATCCTCTCAGACAGATACTGAGAGATGTATCTTCAGATCGTGATGGGAGGGGGAGATGTGGCTGTCCTGGAATTATACTTGAAAATTAACCTTCCAACTACGTACACAAGTTCAACCCTATTGCAGCAAACATCAGAAGGTGGAAAGGCTTCAGTGTAAATGGACAGATTAAGTCACAGTCAGCATCAGATATTGCTTCAATAGTGAGTGGAAGATCTGGGCCTCTATCTGATTTTAAAATTGAGATGGCTTAAAGAATGCACTCATTAATAGGTTTAGTTTCATTAAGGTGTAATGGATTCTGGTAGTAAATGAAATGTAGTTTTCAGACAAAACTCTTTTAAAACCTCATTCACTCCAAAATGTGTAAGTTTGGTTTTACAGTTAAGGGGGATTGGTCAGTGAGGTAAAATCCAGTCATGATTTTTAAAAAAAACTGTAGGTTTGGCAAAATTGCTTAAAGATAATATTTCAAACTAAATGTTTTCATGATTGACAGATACATCCAAAACTAAAAGATGGCAGAAAAGAGAACATTTCGTTGATCTTGATAGCATTTATCTAGCAATTGAAATCATTAGGTGTTGGAAAGAGGTTGTTGATGGCATGTTAAAGTTTTACTTTTAAAGAAAATGTCTCCATGCTATTCCCCTTTCCTAAAGGGAAAAGAAATCTGCAGCTTTTTAATTGTTACGATTTACTTTGATATAATATTGTAGTAGAGGTGAACCTCTAGATTTTGCATTAAATATATACTAAATATCGATCTAATAATTAGTTTAAGTAATTGACAGTTACCTATATTACCTGTTCAATTTGTTTGAACCATTGTTGTGTATTTGTAGGCCTTTACTGCTTTCAGAACTCACTGTTTTTGGTTTTAAAGTAGCTCATGTTGAACATCAAAGTTTTGCTTGCAAATGTCAGAATCATAAGCACCTGAATTAATTGTTATTGAAACCAGATTTATTCATTTTTATATCATTGAACACATACAGTCATAGAGACATACGGAAACAGACCCTTCAGTCCAATCTGTCCATGCCGACCAGATATCCCAACCCAATCTAGTCCCACCTGCCAACACCTGACCCATATCCCTCCAAACCCTTCCTATTCATAAACTCATCGAGGTGGCTTCTTAAATGTTGCAATTGTACTAGCCTCCACAACTTCCTCTGGCAGCTCATTCTGTACATGTACCATCCTCTGCTTGAAAATGTTGCCCCTTGGGTCTCTTTTATATCTTTTCCCTCATACTAAACCTAGGCCCTCTCATTCTGGACTCCCCAACCAGGGAAAGGACTATGCCTATTTATCCTATCCATGCCCCTCATGATTTTATAAATCTCTCTAAGGTCACCCCTCCAACGCTCTAGGGAAAAGAGCCCCAGCTTATTCAACCTCTCCCTGTAGCACAGATCCTCCAACCCTGGCAACATCCTTGTAAATCTTTTCTGAGTCCTTTTAAGTACCACAACATGTGGGCGGCATGGTGGCTCAGTGGTTAGCACTGCTACCTCAGCGCCAGGGATCCAGGTTCAATTCCAGCCTCAGGCAATTGTCTGTGTGGAGTTTGCACATTCTCTCCCTGTCTGCGTGGGTTTCCTCCGGGTGCTCTGGTTTCTTCTCTCAGTTCAAAAATGTGCAGGTTAGGTGAATTAGTCATGCTAAATTGCCTGTAGAGTTAGGTGCATTAGTTAGGGGAATGGGTCTGGGTAAGTTACTTTTTGGAGGGTCGTTGGGCCAAAAGGCCTGTTTCCACACTGCAGAGAATCTAATCTAATCTAAAACATCTTTCTGATAGGAAAGAGAGCAGAATTGCACACATTATTCCAACAGCAGCCTAACCAATGTCCCATACAACCGCAACGTGACCACCTTCCTCTGACCATTAAAGGAAAGCATACCAAAAGCTGCCTTCACTATCCTATCTATCTGCGACTCCACTTTCGAAGAACTGTGAACCTGCACTCCAAGGTCTCTTTGTTCAGCAACACTCTCTAGGATATTACTATTATGTGTATAAGTGCTGCTAAGATTTGCTTTCCCAAAATGCAGCACCTCTCATTTATCTGAATTAAACTCCATCTGCCACTTCTCAGCCTACTGGCCCATCTAATCAAGATCCCGTTGTAACCAACTTTGCTGTCCACTACACCTCCAACTTTGGTGTCATCTGCAAACTTTCTAACTATATTTTTTGTGCTCACATCCAAATCATTTATATAAATGATGAAAAGTAGTGGACCCAGCACCAATCCTTGTGGCACTGCTCTGGTCACAGGCCTCCAGTCTGAAAAACAACCCTCCACCACCACTCTCTGTCTTCTATCTTTGAGCCAGTTCTGTATCCCCAAATGGCTCGTTCTCCCTGTATTCCGTGGGATCTAACCTTGCTCATCAGTCTCCTATGGGGAACCTTGTTAAACGTCTCACTGAAGTCCATATAGATCATATGTACCGCTCTGCCCTCATCAATCCTCTTTGTTACTTCAAAAAACTTAATCAAGTTTGTGAGACATGATTTTCCACGCACAAAGCCATGTTGACTATCCCGAATCGGTCCTTGCCTTTCCAAATACATGTACGTCCTGCCCCTCAGGATTCCCTCCAACAATTTGCCCAAAACTGGCGTCCAATTCACTGGTCTGTAGTTCCCTGGTTTGTCCTTACCACCCTTCTTAAATAGTGGCACTACGTTAGCCAACCTCCAATCTTTCAGCAACTTACCTGTGACTATCAATGATACAAATACCTCAGCAAGAGACCCAGCAATCACTTCTCTAGTTTCCCACAGAATTCTAGGGTACACCTAATCAGGTCCTGGGGATTTATCCACTTTTATGCATTTCAAATCATCCAGCACTTCCTTCTCTGTAATATGGACATTTTTCAAGATGTCACCATCTATTTCCCTACATTCTATATCTTCCATATCCTTTTCCATAGTAAATATTGATGCAAAATACCCATCTCCTGTAGCTCCACACAAAGGCTGCCTTGCTGATCTTTGAGGAGCCCTATTCTCTCCCTAGTTATCCTTTTATCCTTAATGTATTTGTAAAAACCCTTTGGATTCTCCTTAACCCTATTTGCCAATGCTATCTTATGCCCCCTTTTTACCTTCCTGACTTCCCTCTTAAGTTTACTCCTACTGCCTTTATACTCTTCGAAGGGTTCACTCGATCCATTCCTGACATATGCTTTTTCTTAACCAAACCCTCAATTTCTTTCGTGGCCCAGTATTCCCTATACCTACCAGCCTTTCCTTTCACCCTAACAGAAATATATTGTCTCTGACTCTCGTTATCTTATTTCTGGAGACTTCTTATTTTCCAGCCGTCCCTTTATCTGCGAACATCTGCCCCCAATCAGCTTTTGAAAGTTCTTGCCTAATATCGTCAAAATTGGCCTTTCTCCAGTTTAAAACTTCAACAACTTTTAGATCTGGTCTATTGTTTTCCATCACTGTTTTACAACTAATAGAATGATGGTCGCAGACCCCAATGTGCTCCCCTACTGACACCTCAATCACCTGCCCTGCCCTTGTTTCCCAAGAGTAGGTCAAGTTTTGCACCTTTTCTAGTAGGTACGTCCACACATTGAATCAGAAAATTTTCTTATACACACTTAACAAATTCCTCTTCATCTAAATCCTTAACACTATGGTAGTCCCAGTTTATGTTTGGAAAGTTAAAATCCCCTGCCATAACCATCCTATTATTCTTGCAGGTAACTGAGATCTCCTAACAAATTTGTTTCTCAATTTCCCTCTAGCTGTTAGGGGGTCTATAATATAATCCCACTCAGCTGTTCATCCCTTTCTTATTTCCCAGTTTCACCTAAATAACTTCCCTGAATGTATTTTGAGGAATATCTTCCCTCGGTACAGCTGAAATGCTATCCCTTATCAAAAACGCCACTCTTCTACCCCCCTCCCCCCCAGCCTCCCTTTCTGTCCTTCCTGTAGTATTGGTATCCTGGAACATTAAGCTGCCAATCCTGTCCATCCCTGAGCCACATTTCTGTAATTGCTATGATATCCCGGTCCCATGTTTCTGACCACACTCTGAGTCATCTGCCTTCCCTGTTAGGCTGGTTGCATTGAAATAAATGCAGTCTTGTAGTTGAGTAGACTGCCACAATTACAATCTTTTTGCTGTTTGACATTTTTCTGAAGAGAGAAGAAATCAGTAGCAATGGGTTGGTTTTGTAGGTTGGTAATACCCCATTTTGACAGCATTGAGGCAGTTGAAGAAATGGTTGAAAGGTAGAGATTGATATCATCATGTTTCAAAACTTACACTATAACTGTGTGGTTCATGTTGCTGTGTCGGCAAGGTGGTGAATAAACAGGTCAAGATGAGATCCTGGTAGTAACAATGCAGTGGAAAAAAGATGGTGTTATCAAGTTCTGCCTCCATGATTAAGGGTAGTTCATCAAGGTAGTACAATATGACTTATTAACTTGAGGTACTTTGCTACTAAATTGGGTTGAAGCAAAACTGATGGATTCAAATTGGGTGGTTCTGGGGAGAAACCCCAGCAGTGGGAGAATAACATTTATGGACCTTAAGGGAAAATGGTATTGGAGTTGAAGCAGATTGAAATACAGTTTTATTACATCATATACTTTTCCTCAAATGATTTGTCTTCTGCTTCCTCTCCTGTTCCCAGAGTCCATGATGAACATTCTGACTTGATTCCTAAGTTTTTCTATTTATCCTGTGCCGCCACTGCCTTCTAAAAATGTTTCATTGGAAGTAAATTCTAAAATTAATGTTTCAAAGTAGCTCCTTATTTTGTAGAGCTCCAATATCATTCATGGCTGGAAAAAAAAATTTTTCTTTCGGCTTTTTTCTGTACATCAATCCCATGATGCTGGACATCAAACTCATAACTTCCTGTAATTGTACTGGGGCTTCCTTATCTGTGTCTCAGTTGCTAGAATAAATGATTGCAACAGTGCTAGAATTATCTTGTGCAGAGAGAAAGAAGAAACAGCACTAATATCACACCTTTCATTACCCCTGAACATCCCAAGAATCTGCATCACCAATTTAATTATTATAAAGTATATCCACTGTTGTAATGAAGGCAAAATGTCCCATGTTGCTACAGTGACAAATGGAAATATCAATGCCGAGCAAAAGGAGGAAAGGTTAGGGCTCAAAGCTTGTTCCAAGCACGATTTTTAATTTGGCTTTAACAGAGGAGAAGGAATGAGGGAATTCCAGGTGTCTCCACCGCTGAAAGCACAATTGTCAATCCTCTCGGAGTGTTCTGGATTATCCAAGAATAAAAGATTAATCCACATGCTGCCGTGAGAAATCTAGGAGATTGATCATAGTGGCATTTAAAATGGATTTTGTCTCATTTTCTTAAAACTATTATGTTGGGAGTTTCAATGAACTGAGGTAGGATAGAAGGAAGCAAAACAAAGACATTACTGGGATAAAGAGAATATGGGGTATGAAGCTTTTCTTGGAATTGATCTGGAAACAGCTTGCACAGTCTAGTTCAGTTTAAAAATTGCTGGAATGAGGCTTGCAGTTAATGAAGAAGGTTTGTTTGTAAAAGTAAGTTTGTAAACTTAGTTTGAGAAAGATTTGTTCTGACTGTTTTGACTATCTAGTACAGCATTTGCTCTGTCAGTCAAGATCTCTTTTCTGATTCACCCTTAACTATTTTAAAATATTTATTGAATCCTTATGTTGCCCCTTTTTCTCCTGTCTGCAGCTATTTATACTTGTCAATATTAAATTTCTCCCCCACTGTTAGCCTGTGGTGTTTCATCCAACTTTTTAGTTTGCGAGGTGTTTCCTCAATCATCTGCCTGTTTTAGCTTGGTGTTTTGTGATTTGAATAGTTTCTGCGAGGTTCCTGATAACAATAGATGGACATTAAATTCGCAATTGTCCAGTCTCATTTGATGGCTGCACCCAAAATCTCTAATGAGTAACTTTTCTCTGCCCTTATGATGATTTCTTAAGCTCCTGACAAGTAATGTTTCTTAATGAGTAGCAGCAAAGAAAATAAATGAAGATTTGGCTAATACAAATAAATGAATAAGAAAACACTTTTGAAGTATCAAATTTTTTTTTAAAAAACGCTTTGAGTTATGCCACATGCTGTGAATTTAAATTGATGTCTTGCATTTGAGAATTATTTTACTGGCGATTGCCAGTCTTCTGTGGGAGGTCATTGGCCAGGTTATTTGATGACTTCATGAATTATGATTGAACCTGTGCTATCAGGAAGTTGGGCAGGATCCAAGTGTATCATCAAATCACAGTGAGGCAGACTGGGAGGAATGTACAGCAATCAGCTTGAAGTGAAGAGTGGTCTGATGTGGGAGAAGTCAGTTCTGAGTTAGAATAGCATTGGCACCAGTACTGGGAAAGTCTCTTACCTGTACCATTGGGATGGACTACATTGAACAATGCTGGGATTGGTGTTTTTAAAAACCACGTAATTAGAGGAGTTAGAGCAGGTTTTAAATGAAAAGTGGAGGCATGGGCCAAATTTGCAACACTAGTGAATCAGATTAGGGAAAACGCAACAAAGGAGGAAATTCATATGGGAAATGATAAACAGACAAAATGAAAGGAAAGAACAAAAAAATGCAAATCTAAAAGCAAATCCGAAGATTGCAAGTTGCAAAAATAAAAGATTAAGGCCAGCTGAAAGCACTGAATTTGAAACAAAACAAATGAACTAGTAGTCCAAATTGAGAAAATAAGTATGATCTAGTGACCATTTCTGAGGTGTGGCTGCAGGCGGACTTAGATTGAGTCCTGAATGTTGAAGGGTGTATGACTTTCAGAAAGGATGGGAAGTTATGAAAATATGGAGAAGTGACTGTCAATTAAAGATGATATTATCGTAATAGACAAAGACAACCTAAAAACAGAAGATTAGGATATGGAAGCAGTCTGGTTAGAGTTTCAGAACAATGAAGGCAAGAGGTCACTTGTGGATGTTGTATGTAGATCTCCTAACAGTAAATATGTGGTAGGGCAGGATATCAAGGAAGAAATGATAGGAGCTCGTTGAAAGGACGCAAGTATTATTGTGGGGGATTCTAACCTACATACAGACCATGAGACACAAAAGCAGAATGAAGTGATTTGGCCCTTCAAATCTTCACTGTACTCATTCGTGGTTGCTGTTTCTCAACCCCATTCTCCTGCCTTCTCCCCATAACTCTCGATGGCCTTTCTCATCAGTAATCAGATGGGAAAAATCAGACTGGAAAAAGTAGTCTAATTGAGGAATTTGTAAAATGTTTTTGGGACAATTTCTTAGAAAGTTTGTGGTACCAGCCAGAGAGCAGACTGAACTAGATCTGGTTTTGACCTGGGTAGCAATAAGCATAATATATTTTAAATTTGAGGACAGTTTAAGGGAGAGAAATGTAGATCCAAGGCTGTTATTTTGAATTTAAACACTGGCAATTACAAACATATGAAAGTGGAGTTAATAAATGTGAACTGACAATAAGTATTAAGGGATATAGTAGAGTATTGTGGCAAATATTTTAAAGGATATTCCAGAAAGCACAGAATCAATGCATTCCAGCAAATAAAAAGACAAAGATCAGAAAATTAGGACATAGAAGCAGTCTGGTTAGAGTTGAGGAACAATGAAGGTAAGAGGTCACTTGAAGTTGTATGTAGACCTCCTAACAGTAATCACGTGGTAGGGCATTTTGGGAAAGCAAGTCTTAGCAGGACCTATACACTTAATGGTAAGGTTCTCTGGAGTGTTGCTGAACAAAGAGACCTTGGAATGCAGATTTGTAGCTCCTTGAAAGTGGAGTCGCAGGTAGATAGGATAGTGAAGAAGCTGCTGGGATAAATTCTTTTATTGGTCAGAGTACTGAGTACAGGAGTTGGGAGCTCATGTTGCGGCTGTACAGGACATTGGTTAGGCCGCTGTTAGAATATTGCGTGCAATTCTGATCTCCTTCCTATCAGAAAGATGTTGTGAAACTTGAAAGGGTTCAGAAAAGATTTACAAGGATGTTGCCATTGGAGGATTTGAGCTATAGGGAAAGGTTGAATAGGCTGGGGCTGTTTTCCCTGGAGCGTCGGAATCTGCGGAGTGATCTTATGGGGGTTTATAAAATCATGAGAAGCATGGATGGGATAAATAGACAAAGTCTTTTTCCTGGGGTCAGGGAGTCCAGAACTAGAGGGCATAGGTTCAGGGTGAGAGGAGAAAGATAAGAGACCTAAGGGGCAACTTTTTCACGCAGAGGGTGGTATGGGTATGGAATGAGCTGCCAGAGGAAGTGGTGGAGGCTAGTACAATTGCAACATGTGAAAGGCATTTGGATGGGAATATGAATAGGAAAGGTTTGGAGGGATATGGGCCGGGTGCTGGCAGGTGGGACTAGATTGGGTTGGGATATCTGGTTGGCGTGGCGAGTTGGACCGAAGGGGCTGTTTCCTGCTGTACATCTCTATGACTCTAAATAAGAAAAATTCCAAGGGCTGATGCTGCCACTTATAATTAACTAAAAAGACCAAGGTGTTATCAGACACATTGATGTCAAAAAGATCAATATAATTGCAAAGATAGTGGCAGATCATAATATAGGTTAGAGTACATAAACAGCAAAGAGTTATATAAAATAAAACAAAAAAATTAGTACAAGAGAAAATTAGCCAAAAATTTCAAAACAGATAGAAGTTTCTTCAGATATTTAAAAAAAGACAGGTTCACAAAATAAGTCTTGGAATTAGTGATGGAGTAGAAAGAGGTGGCAGACAAGTTGAACAAATATTTTGTCAGTCTTCACTGGGAAGGATAGGTGTAAGATCCCAGAAATAGCCACAAATCAGGAATTGACTTTCTACCTTTTCAAGAAAATTACAGTTACAAGGGGAATTGAAACTGAGTTCCACTGTGTTGCTGATGGCACTAGACAATACATTATCAGTGGTTCTATAATTTTATGCTCTGTGAATAGGCAAAACTATGGCAGATGGAGTTCAATGTATGAAAGTGAGATTATCCATTTTGCACAAAAAAAGGACACTTTCTGAATGGTATGAAGTTAAATGCAGAGAATGTCCAAAGAAACTTGAGGGATTGGTGGTTTAGGTGCGTAATTTTTAAAATGTCACAAACAGGTGCAGAAAATAATTGAGTTAAGTAATGAATGCTGGCCTTTATAGCCTTGTACTCTCGTACACTAAATATAGAAGTTATGCTTCAGTTATACGAAACCCTGGTTCGAACCCATTTGGAATACAGTGAGAAGATTTGGGAATCGTACCTGAGTAAGGATATATTGGCGCTGGAGGGAATGCAGCATCGGTTTACAAGATTGATACCTGGTGGATTTCAGGAGCTATGAGGAGAGATTATACACATCAGGCCTGTGTTTTCTAGAATTTAGAAGGTTAAGGGGTGATCTGATTAAAGTCTTCTAGATGTTAACAGGAAAAGAGGGTTGATAAAGATGAACAAACAAATTATTTCAACTGGCTTGGGGATTCTAGAGTGAAGGGTCAGAGCCTGACAGTTTAAGTCAGACTGTTCAGGAGAGATTTTGGGAAATCTACAAATGGTGATATATATTTGGAACTCTGTACAAATGGCACTGGATGCTGAATCAGTTGTGAATTTGAACCCAATTTTATTAATCAAAGGTATTGAGAGATATTGGCCAAAAGCAGGTATATGGAGTTAGGCCACAGATCAGCCATGATCTCATTGAATGATGGAACAGGCTTGAGGGGCCAAATGGTCAACTCGAAACAGGAATGGACCAGATCCCAGGTGCTTGCTCTGACTAGCATGAAATCAAACTAGCTATCTTGTCATGAAAGAGGAAACTGCAAGACTTTATTAAAATGAAATTTATTTTAACTGAGTGTTATGATCCCAGCTGATATTACTACTGGACAAGTCTGATTGTAGAACTTAATTTGACAAAATTAATTTTTAATTTAATGCGGTCATTCATAAACATAAAAAGCATCCATGACACCTTGTACAAGGCTGTAGATTTTCTTTAACAATAAAACAGTAATTTATTGATTAGGAACAAAAATTATACTAAACAAGCTATCTAAGTACGCAGCTGAAAATGTGTTGCTGGAAAAGCGCAGCAGGTCAGGCAGCATCCAAGGAACAGGAGATTCGACGTTTCGAGCATAAGCCCTTCTTCAGGACTGAGGAAAGTGTGTCCAGCAAGCTAAGATAAAAGATAGGGAGGAGGGTCGATGGAGATGTGATAGGTGGAAGGTGTTCTAGGTGAGGGTGATAGGCCGGAGTGGGGTGGGGGCGGAGAGGTCAGGAAGAAGATTGCAGGTTAGGAAGGTGGTGCTGAGTTCGAGTCCCTCTCTCACTGCACACCCCAGGTCATCTCCTCTGCACAGAAGCTCTTCAGCCACCTTGACCACCTTCCACCTATCGCATCTCCTTTCCCCTCCCCCAAGTCCCTCCTCCCTACCTTTTATCTTAGCCCGCTGGACTCACTTTCCTCATTCCTAAAGAAGGGCTTATGCCCGAAATGTCGAATCTCCTGTTCCTTGGATGCTGCCTGACCTGCTGCGCTTTTCCAGCAACACATTTTCAGCTCTGATCTCCAGCATCTGCAGGCCTCACTTTCTCCTATCTAAGTACACATCAAAATGTAGAAAGATCTTAAAATGCCAGCAAAACAGTTTCACGGAACTTTCTCAAGCCACTTTACAGAAAATTATATTGAGAGATTCCCCTTTTACTTCAAATATTTTTGACTTCTCTGATCCTTCCCAGCTCTTTATTGTGAACTGTGAAGTTTTCCTGCATGCATGCTGACAAAACTGAAAGCCCGGACTTTCTCAGTCTTTTAATAATTTGCCGATTTATAGCCAAAAACTCTGGTCTAGAAGTTTCACAAACAAAATTTCTGCAAAGGTGAATTATTTCCGGAGCTGTTCAGCACTCCTTTCCAGGAGAGAACAGATATTGTGCTTCTGACCCCTAGTCAGGACTTTAAGCTCTTCTGAAACCTCATCTCTGGGTTTCCTAAGCTAAAATCAATCCTCCATAATTATTCTAAAACCAGCCCTTGATGTTTGCGCTGTTTGTTAGTACTATTTGATAGGTTTATAACAATCTTACATGAACATTTCAGGGGTCCCTGCTTTCGTTAACATATACTGTATTAGACCAATATTCTAGAAGAACAAAATGACCCTGTTATTTGTTTAAAAACCTTTCAAAAAATAAGTAACCAACACACAAATTCTCAAGATTATATTAAAAGGTACATCTGTGTAGGGTAAAAACCCTTGCTACAGAATCAGCATTAAGAAACGTTTATCAGAGAAATGTAGAAAATTTACAGTTGGCTGGTTGGTCAACATTGTTGACTACTTAAACTTTCTTTGATAATTGTAACTAAAAAGCACATTTTCCTCTTATCAAAAGTGCAGAGCTTTGCTAAAGTGATGTGCAAACAAAGCAAGATATGAGGAAGAAACTTGTTTGCAGACCGTAGTTAGTGTATCAAATCCACTGCCTGGAAATGTGGTAAAGATTGGTTTGAGGCATACAATACAGCATTGGATGATTATCTGGGCAGAAATTATGTTCAGAGATATGGGGTAGAAAGCAAACAGTAGTCAGTAGAATTGGCTCAAAAACAATGTAACTGACTGGCCACTGCATGCACCATAATGATTCTATGATTAGCCGTTCTTGCTGTGGATTATCTGTGTATTACAATGCAATTGATTGACATTTCTGACTTCGTCTTCTGTTGTGATACCCTTCAAAGTAGTAGTTCTGGAAGTTAAAAGTGTGACCCAGAGCATTTGTCTCAGCTTTACATGATTTTTTTTTAAAATGACCTTTGGACAGATGGATTCCATCTGGGAATGCAGTCCATTTTCTGAAGTGTTGGTGGTAAAGCCTAGATCACTTGAAGTCCAAGAGATGATTTGTGCTATGGCTCTGTTTTGAAAGTCAGTTTTACAATAAGTCCATTTGATCAGTCCTGGTTCTTGATTTAAAAAAATGAGTTCCAAACAGCTTTTGAAATATTTTTCCACATTGTTTCAAGTATGAAATTCTCTTCAACTGCTCTGATTAGCAATAAAGCTAGAACCAGCTAGAATGCAGAGAGTTCAACTGGTGACAGCCACATCCTGTGATTGAATATAAAAACGTGAAAATTTCTAGTCATGGTGAGTTTCCATTAACTGTAGATGAGAACAGCGAATCTCAACCCTTTTTTGGCCACAACCCGCCGAGGAGCTCTTCTCAGGTTGGAGCACTCTCGCGCACTCTCTCTTCAAACAGGGATACGGCACGAACAGATAAATAGAAATGACTCAAAGGAATTGCCTGAATTGCTGCTTTGGCACTCAAATTCATGTCATGAGATATTATTATGGACACTGAAGACAGGATAAGCCACTCATCAATGTTGTGAGCGTTTCAATTTTTAGCCATCAGTTTACTAATTTTGTGTGATACAACAAGACCCTTCTCTACTTTCTGTGATGAGTAAGCATTTGTTTTGCCGTAGACCATCTCTTGAAATTATCTCAAAGGTGTTTGAAGAAATCTAAGGGTTTATCCTTCTGATCTGGATGTGCGGTATCCAAATTTTTTTTTCAATTTGCTTGGCTTCATGCTTTCACTTGACAATATAGTCTTGCAGTTCAAATACATGGGCAAAGATGGGTTTTGCAGAGATGCAATGAAACCATACAATAAGTATTCCATTGAATACTGCTAACACTTCTTTTTTGCCAAGGAACTCATGGGTAGAATTATTTCTGAAAATATTAAAAATAATCATGAGGAACTTCGTGCAAGGAAAATAACGAACAAATGAGCTAGGATACAAAATCCTAGCAAGACATGCTGACCTTCGGATAATGATGTATGGTGATAATGGATGCGAGAACCCTTGATTCAATATGTTGAGCCGGTGTAGTCTGATTTGTGACTGACTCTGAAGTCAGGCTGTGTGGGAGGAGCTTAAACAATTAATTTATCAGGTGCGCCCAATTCAAACAGTGTTGTGAAGATATTATAAATAGGAGGGAAACTATTGAGTTCAATGAAGTTTGTTGCTTGGTTATTTCATTGTTTCAATTACCAGGACTCCCATAAACCCTTGGTGCTCCCCTTTTCTCAGTTTTCAATCTGTGGCCCCTTTCAAATGTGCTAGGCCCCCATTGAGAATGGCTAGACTAGAAGGTAGTCTTAACTCTCCCTTACTTCAGTGAGTAGGTTATCAAAAAATTCCTTTGCACTCTTCATTACTCATTTGCACAGTAATGTTTGCTTGTTTTTTTTTGGCAGCAATGTTAGCCAAGGAAGTTAAATAAAGATTAAATCTTGATCCGTGCAGAAATTTTGAGCAGTTATGCAAAATGGAACTAAATGTGCTATCACTCCATTTATACTGGACCAGTCAGTATGGAGGGCCAAGGGGCCTGTCTCCGCTCTGTAGGACTCTATGACTATGTTGTTGATAAAATAAATTGTCCACTGTTTATCGAAACGCTGTGTGAATGAAGTATGGATCTCCAATTTTGCAACCTGTGTTCTAGGTTGGCTTACAGAATTCAAGAAAATTTGTTATTAGCATATCAACCCAGATGCTGTGGTGGTCATGAAATTGTTGGCATTCACCTTATTCCTGTGAAACAATCAGTTTCTGCAAATGCTCTGATTAATAATGATTAGGTTACTTACTTAGTGTGGGGCCCAACAGTGACTTACTTCAGCCCAACAAGTCCACACCAACCCTCCGAAAAGCAACCCACCCAGACCAATTCCCTTACATTTACCCCTTCACCTAACATTACGGGCAATTTAGCATGGCCAGTTCACCTAACCTGCACATTTTTGGACTGTGGAGGAAACCGGAGCAACCAGTGGAAACCCACACAGACAGTTGCCCGAGACGGGAATTGAACCCGGGTCTCTGGCGCTGTGAGGCAGCAGTGCTATCCACTGTGCCACCCACAATAATGTTAAAGTTGACTTCGGTAATTCGGTTTCTCCAGGAGATGCCCCCGCCGCTTCAATTTGGGGGTTCTTTGGAAAAAGGTGCACCTTTCTCAATGCAACGAAACTGAGGGGTTTTCATTTAGTGGTGTATGAACTTCATAATTGCTGCTAAATCCATCGCTGGCCTTGTGAAACTATTTTATTGTGTTGAATTACCCCCAATTTTTAAAAAAAATTTCAAACTAAAAGAACTTGAGGTAGAAACTAATGATTTTAATTATAGAGGTATCCCTCGCTTTTTGCAAGTTTGCTTTACGCCACTTTTACAAAAAAACCTACATTGGTACCTGTTTTTCTTAATGAAATTAAGAATTATGCGACTGGGTGGGTTACTCTTCGGAGAATCATGTAGTTAGTTACTTTAAAATTTTGGGGTAATACATTGAACCTGTTTGACAAACAGTCACCTTTAGGACAGAATTGTTAAGTGTAATTTTCATTTGCACCAGTTTGAATTAATTTGGAACCTATGGCTTGTATATACCAAGGACCGCACTTTGGGTTTTTGTGAAATTGTATTTACTCTTTCTTTTTGTAAACACAAATAAATGTAACAGTCCCAGGAATTGAACATAAATTATCCCGGCAAGCTAATGGTTTCTAACTAAATAGATTCTCATTTGCAAGGTAGGAAAACAACCATCATTAAAGACACATAGCCTTTTTAAAAAAGTTTGTCTTTTGTTTTCTGCATCATCTCAGACACGTCCATCAGTTAAATTCTGCATTGAATAAAATCCCTCCAGTATAGAAACAGATCATTCAGCCCAATAAGTCCACACCAACTCTCTAAACAGTATCCCACACAGACTGTCACCCCTATCCCTGTAGCTCTGCATTTCCCTTGGCTAACTCACTTAACTTACATATCCTTGGACACTGAGCACCATACCATGGCCTGTTCACCAGTCTGCACATCTTTGGACTGAGAGGAAACTGGAGCATCCGGAGCCACACAGACGCGGGAAGAATGTGCAAGCTCCACACAGGCAGTCGTCCAAGGCTGGAATTGAAGCAAAGTCCCTGGCACTAAGAGGCAGCAGTGCTGATCACTCTGACACCCAATTTCTGTAAGACGGATCTTGCAATTAATTTATAAGAATGCATCTTTATTTAGATTTACCGGTACCGTACATCATTCAACCAAAAATCGGTTTGTGACAATTAGTTAAAAAACTGGTAGTTATTCTGATTATGGGCATATATCTAATTCTTATGTCTTTAAATTCTTGATGCATCTTTGAAGAATTATTGAAAGGCTTATGTCAATTAAGGAGAGTCAGCCCGGATTTGTGAAAATCAGATTGTTTGACTAATCCAGTGACGTTTTTGGAATGTGTAACAGAAAAGGTTGATGTAGCTAACACATTGGTGTCCCCTTGGCTTTTATGATAGTGTTGGCAGAGAACCACGTAAAAGGGTGAGTGAACTTCGTTGATAGTCCCAGTCTTGACTGCATGGATTTTTTTTTGAAAAAAAGACTGAAAACAGTGAGTTGTTTTCCAGACTTTGAGATTGTAACCAGTGGATCAGTGACCATTATCTTAACAAATGACTGTTGAATCTTGCTGACTGGCCTGTGTTGTTGCAAGTTATTGTGTTAACTCTTAGAATTATTTTAATCAATGTCTTAAATTTTCAGGATAAGTCATGAAATATTTCTGAATTTGAAAGATGTTGAATATAATTATAGATAATAGTATGCTCCGGTTCTCCAAGAGTCAACTGACTGGTTTTAAAAAATAAGTTCAGAAATGTGATGCACATTACCAACTATTTACTGTATCTACTGATTTCAGCTAGGATCACAGAATTATTGAATTGAACTCTTTTTTTTCTTTTTCCATAAAGAGCAATTTAAAACATGAATGAGATGTTAGTAGTTTATTGTTTTAGTAGCGATCTTGAGATTGAACGAAAGTGCAGGATTGAGTTTTATTTTAAGCAAAATATTCTAATTATTGCTAGCATTGCTTTCACGGCTGTAATGTTTGCATTTTTTTTAAAAATAGGATCACATTTTAGCAGAGATACTTCAAAACCAGAAAGATTTCATTGTGGGCTACCACGAGCATGACTCTCTCCTGGACCACAAAGAGGAGGAAGAGCTAAGTGAGGAGGACAGAAAAGCAGCATGGGCTGAATATGAAGCAGAAAAGAAAGTAAGGAACACTAACTGCAATGTAGTGTCAAACATTTAAATTCCGATAATATATATCTGGCCTAAAATAACAATTCTGTGCAAATTTAAAAATAGAGAGAAATCACCCTAACATTGACAGAAAAGTTGGATTAGTATGTCTAGAACCATTTAGTTTATTGGCACAATTAATCTTGAAAAGGTTTTAAATCATATAACCAAAATGTAACTGTTACTATTGGCAAATTTCTAAACTTGAACATTTAATTTTCTTTCTATTTTGAAATGATTGGAACTGGGCTTTTGTGGGAACTTTATTGAAAAATATGGAGGAAACCATTTTGTTACCAAATGTTAACGTGTACTTGAATGCACTTACTTGTGCAGATCATGTTACAATAAATCATCTCAATAAAATCTCATAGGCCCACCTAAAAGGAGTAGTAACTTGGAAAAGGAGGAATCCAGATACCATGAAGCTTGCTAAAATAGATGGACAAATAGTTGCACAAATAGGCTGTCAGACAGCAGTGGTGGGGGGAGGGTTTTTGGTTTTCTTTAAAACTACAGATTCTTGATTGTTTCATACCATTGTAGTCATGGGAAATGTACAGAAAGTTTGGATATAAATTGTCAGCAATCTTGTCAACTTCAAGTGTGGGTTCCAACTGTTTGCTGTTTCACAGTTCCACAGGATATTCTAAACCTACATATACCTATAGAGCTCTATGAATTCCAATAATATTGGAATACTATTCAGTCTGGCCATGACTACATGCTTTCTGATTTAAGCACACAACAGAAATTAGTCTCTATCAAGTTGGTCAGGTAATTAGGGGGAAATGATCAAAATGACCATCTTTAAATTCCTATTTAAGCTGAATAATTAAAATGCAGCAACTGCGATAACAGGAAAACAGTGAAGGAAGTTTCATTGTTCATGGATAGCTGGTTTTAAATTTCACTTTATTACAATCTGAATAAGAAGATATTGTCGGGCTGTAAGATAAACTTTTAAGTTTTCATGCCGTTGGAGGGTTTTAGAATGAAAAACATGACTTTTTAAAAAATCTCCTCCTAGGGTCTCTCCTTGCGGACTAACGTTGCAAGCGGGATTAATTTCCCTGCTGTCAATTTCAGCTTGCAGGCGGCACATTTTCCGTTCAACATAGCAACTTTGTCCACGATGAGTAATCAACAGCTGGAGGTGGGTAATATGATCTACATCTTAACTAGTGATCTCAATACCTTAATAGTAATTAGGTTGGCTATTTGAGGCTAAAAGCACTCTGAGATTAATATGTTCTAATACAATATAATACTATATTGTAGCATTACACCTCTTGTTTGTTAATTCTCAGTGGAAGGGCACTTGTTTCAAGTTATAAAGTACATAAACTTAACTGCATTTACAGAACTAAGCCAGAGATGTTGCTGTTTCTTAAATTGCTTTTGAAGTTTGCTTTGGTAATTAGTATTCTATATAAAAAGATGTAACTTCACAGTTATGTTTGATTCTATTCATAGATGTTGTGATTTGGTGTGAGATTCCTGGTTGACTTGATTTTCCTTCCTTCCCTGCTCCAAAAACTCAACAGTGTTGATCAATCGTAATGCTGACATTTTGCATACAGCCGGTTTACTGTGTTTCAGTAGTAATTACATGCTCAGTATAATTTGCATGAATGATGGCAGTGACAATTTAATTTTAAAGGTGAGATGGATGATTGGCACTCCTACAGTCCTGTTAGAAAGGGAATTTCTATATGCAATATATTTTGGTCAGCATTCACAAATCACTTCAATTTTCCTGATGCGAATAATAACAAAATGCCCAAATTAGTCTGTCCTCCTGGTTCACGCTTAGAGCAAGACATGATTGTAAGAATTGCTCCAATCTTATTTTGTTGATCATATACTGATTAAGTTATTGCAAGTAAAATTTAAGTATATTGTATATATGTGATCTTTGCTGTACTTCTTTTCGTTTGAGATTTTTCTTTTTTCTTCAGGATCTTATCAATCAAGGCAGGGAGAAGGTCGTTGAAGCCAGTACTAGTATAGCAGGAGTGAGAGCAGAGGCTCTTGAAGACCTCATTGCACAAGTGGTAAGGCATTTAAGCATACATCCCTTGAAGGAAAAAAAAGGAGTAATTTATTTTAATTAACAGTAGACTGTTCAAATATATCTGCATTTTGTTGCTGCTATCAAGTTGATCTTTAGTAGCAGTACGTAGTTTCTCACCATCAAAGCTGTTTTTTCATAAAACATATGACATCATTTTGTGGTTTATAACTTTGCATTGATCTGAGACTCAAAAGTGCTGCATGTTGGAGCTTTTTGTAAGTGCTTCGGAACATTAAACACAGAAAAGGTTATAAAAATGTTTAATTAAAAACAAAATAATTCACCATTTTAATACTGTTAATCTTGGCTTTTGTGCTGGCTATTTTAGAGCAGGCTGATTGTTCACACATGGTTTTGGTCAAAATAAAAGATATTTGGCTGAATTCCTGTAGGTTTTTTAAAAAAAAATCATTATTACTCATTGAATACTGAAGGACTTGTAATAAAGACACTCAATCTCTGATGGAAAATCTTTTTTTTAGATTTTTTAAATGTAAATTGAGGAAATTGCAGAGTAACGATTTAAGAACCCTTTCAATTGGAATGCACGTTAGTCGTTCCTCTTTGATGGAATGTTTGTCACACCTGTAAGACAAACTAAGCTTTTGCCTCAAAAGAATTCTTCAGAAAAATCTGTTTCTGGTTTAGTTCTTTGCCTACTTTAGGAAACTTCTGTCATGCCGGACACCTCTACTGCCTTTCCTCATGCCATACTTTTAGTCTAGGTTTCGAAGTCTTCATGGGAATTTGGAGGCACTGTGTGGTTTGGCTGAGAATGCGAACCTAGTACTTTGCATGAAAAGGAGACAAAGTTGGCTTGTCTTAGTCTTTTCATTGCTAGACAAAACCAAAACTGAGCGGCTTTGTTATTTAATTAATTATGCTTTAGACCTAATTCTGTTTTTGTTAGTTTGAAAGTTATTATTTGATTAGAATAGCCTATGATCGCAACACCTTGACTAAAGCATAAAATGCAAAGAATTGTCTTTATATATAATGGTGACAGATTAACCCTGTTTAAGCCACATCTGTTGGCATAAGAACAGTTTAAAAAATCATCCTGTCAAGTCTGAAGACTTCCATTATGTTATGGTTCTGTTTGCCAAGCTGGGAATTTGTGTTGCAGACATTTCATCCCCTGTCTAGGTGACATCCTCAGTGCTTGGGAGCCTCCTGTGAAGCACTTCTGTGATGTTTCCCCCGGCATTTATAGTGGTTTGTCTCTGCCGCTTCTGGTTGTCAGTTCCAGCTGTCCGTTGCAGTGGTCGGTATATTGGGTTCCCACAATATTGGGTATTTGTACAAAATCCCATGCAAGGACTTCACAAAACACGACATAGGACAAACAGGAAGACAGCTAACGATCCACATCCATGAACGCCAACTAGCCACGAAACGACACAACCAGCTATCCTTAGCCCCACACGAAGATGACAAGCAACATGAGTTCGACTGGGAAAACACTACTGTTATAGGACAAGCCAAACAGAGAACAGCCAGGGAATTCCTAGAGGCATGGCATTTATCCACAGATTCAATCAATAAGCACATCAACCTGGACCCAATATACTGACCACTGCAACGGACAGCTGGAACTGACAACCAGAAGCGGCAGAGACAAACCACTATAAATGCCGGGGGAAACATCACAGAAGTGCTTCACAGGAGGCTCCCAAGCACTGAGGATGTCACCTAGACAGGGGGCGAAACGTCTGCAGCACAAATTCCCAGCTCGGTGAACAGAACCACAACAACGAGCACCCAAGCTACAACTCTTCTCACAAACTTTGAATTTCCATTATGTTCTGAGTGTGGATATTTTCCTGATTTTCCTTCTAAATAGCTTTGCTACGATTTAAAGATAATGCTCATTTCTTCATTTGGCCTATCAGTGGAAATGATTTAGTGATTTCTATCTCTTGTTATTTAATGCCCTTTAACATTTTAAACTTTTCTATTAGCAATTGAGCTTCTAAGTTCAGGGGTTTATGGCACAGTCTTTGTGCAATTTTCCCTCATAAGCTAACCTTTTTAAGCTTGGCACCATCCTGCTTAACCTATAGCACTTTCAGAGAAGGCTGATCTTTCCTGCAACACAGTATCAAATTTTATCCAAAGTACTCTACAATTGGAGCATTACTCATTTTGATTACTTTTTACCCATGTGCTCGATCATAATGATTTATCCACATTGATCCTTAAATCTATCTGGATCTCCACACCTCTTGGTCTCTTTCCAGTTAAGAAAATATCTGATTTAAACTGGGTGTGTTTACATTACCCCACACATAATTCTATTTGCCATAATGTTATCACTCCCCATAAGAACATTAGCAATAGGAGCAGGAATAGGCAATTCTGCTCATTGAGCGTGATCTATCATTTGTTTCATGGCTGATCTGATTGTAACCTTAACTCCATTATGTCTATTTTAAATTCTTGTTCCCATTGCAGCAATTAGTTTGCTTCCTAACAGAATTATCTACGCACTGTAACAATGACTGTGAATGGTTGTGGCCACTCCACTTGCCAAGAAATCAAGAGAATGATTGAACAGATCAATTTTGGACTACTTTTATTTCTGAAAACCTGTTTAATTGGGAAAACAATAAGGACTAAAAGTAATTGTGTGCATTCACTAATTTTATTGACAAAACGTGAACTATTTTCAGATAAATTTGTTCTCTGTTCATGTGTAAGCTGCAAGTTACTTAGGAGCTTGTTTTCAACCAGAGTTTTCTGGCCACTTGTAAAGAAACCAACCAGGTTGAGATTAACTTTTAATTCTTCAAGTCTTTTTTGCTTGTTTTCCAGGTTGGTAGTCATTTTAACAGTTGTTTCTTTTCTTTAGTGGAAAGAGAATCCCAACCTGACTGAGGAACAAGTTCAAGCAGTATCACTGACCAAACAAGCCAGTCAAGAACTTGAAATAAAACGCAGAGAAGCCATGTACAATGATGTCCTTTCAAAGCAGCAGATGGTAAGAATTGTACTCCTCCTGTGACACAGTGGTGGTGTCCCTACCCCTGACCTGGAAGGCCTGGGTTCCATTCCCACCCATTCCAGCATTGCTGAACAGCTCGTTTTTTTTTAAAGACTTGTCATGGTAGCCCTTTTTTTCAATAAACACTGATGTCAAAAGTCTATATTGCAAAAACATTTGCTGTCTTTATTCAGTTAACTGACTGGATAAAGAAAAGTTGGTTTTTGGGGCACATCTGCCTTTGCCAATTTCTTCATTAAAATTGAAAATTCTTCATTGTTCAACTAAGGTTGGTTTGAAAATGTTTTAAAATTATCAATTCACACTTTCAAAAACATAAACTCTTTAGATTGGAAACAATTAGATAAACAAGTTTATCCTGTTGAATATATTTATTCTTTATCACTGACTTTACATTCTTATATTGAATATTGATTGAAAGGATGCATACAATTTTCACGTTTCTATTCTAATTGCTAGTTGTTTATGCAAAATGTGTTAACCGAATTAATGACTAACTTGTGGTAACGTGGTCCACTTAGTTGCTGCATAGGTAAAACGTCATGTAGCTGACATACAGCAGAGATTTGAGATATAAATGCAATTTTCAGGAGCTCCACAAGGCCACTTCACTAATTTCATTTCTTAGTAGAGCACATTTGCACAAGTTACTATGGTGCCATAAGATGTACAACTTGTATCAAGGGATTAATTTCCTATGAAGACCTGTGTTAAGACTAGTTACAAATTCTGAAGTTACTGTTTAAGATTGTAAATTATCTTCTGGAAATTGTCAAGTGTTTACATTTTTTTTAATGAAACAGTATTATCAAATAGGTAAAAACAATGACTGCAGATGCTGGAAACCAGAGTCTCTATTCGAGTGCTGCTGGAAAAGCACAGCAGTTCAGGCAGCATCCGAGGAGCAGTAAAATCGACGTTTCGGACAAAAGCCCTTCATCAGTATTATCAAATAGTCAAATCTTTTTAATAACTATAATTCATTTAACTGAAAATTGTACAATTTAATTCACTAACTCAATTTATTTACTTATGTATTACACAAATTGATGTTTCCTTCTCAAATGAGCTTTTCTTGGAAATACTCACCTTTCCAATTCAGGAACTGTCATCCAGAAAGTAATTTCTGTACCACATGCAAAATGAACCTCTTGCCACAGGAATAGGAATCACTGTTTTAATAGCTTCTTCTAGAACAGTTTGTATCCGAATGAGTATTGAACATCTGGATAAACTGAATATCTTTGAGGATTCTGTATAGCAATGTCTAAGCAACTTTATTTTTGAAGATCTGAGTTGAAATTGGGTACATCCTTGTGGGTGGAAAAGCATTTTATGTAATGGTTCCCCAAGCATTCCTTCGGTGGTGATTTGACAGTTCAGTAACATTAAAGTGGTGCTTTGCAGATAGAGATAAACAAGCTACTTTGATTTCTGCAGCTGTGTTTTACTGTGTTAACTGATATAGGTGTGGCTAATTGGACATTGCTGTGGGATTATAGCCATTCTAATTTTAATTTAATTGGATAACACCTACTTTGTACTGTAATGTGCGAACAAGTCAAAGTGAACAGGCCAGTGTATTCCGGCTTTGATGTTATATCGCACTAACCTAACTTTTGAAGACCTCTTTTTAGGTATTCTAGGTCACAAGGTTAGGAAGTAAACTTTTACCTACGCTTACTGAGTTCTGTAGCTCACACTACTCTCTCTATTAAACCTATTCTTCTCCTGAGAGAATATCTAGCTTCTACTCCACACCTTCCTCCTGACAATGGTAAGATCAGAACAACTTAGCATAGGGATCTGAGAAATGTTGTGACTGAAAGAGTTTAGAGTCACGTTGCAGCTTGAACCCTGTATACATATTCTGTTCTGACTTCTGCTTTTCTTTTACAGCTGATAAGGTCTGTGCAACAAATATTAATGAGCCGAAGGCAGCAGCAGTTCAACCAGATGACAGCACAGCAACAGTTTCCAATGAACTCACTTTTAAACCAATTTATGTCTTCAAGAAATCCTAGTTCAATGATGACTTATCCACACATTGGTTTAAGAGGATTACCAATGTATCCACAAACTCCACCTGGTATGCGACCTCCTCCTTTGCAACGGGCACCACCTGCAGCCATGCAGATGAAGGGACAGTCTCCTGGACCCCCACAGCTCAAACAAGGAATAAAAAATTCAAAGAAATAGTCATTGCTGAAGAGATTATAGAAATGTAGTTTTGTGCCTTTGCTACGGTAGCAAGCACATTGCTGAACTGAAAAAGAAAAGCTTCAAGTGACCAATGTATGACTGTAGCTTGCAGTTGGGACACTACTTAAGTGCATAGAATCGTACTGAAATCATCAGAGGTAATACTGTCATAGGAGATTCCACGGAATCTTTAAACATTGTATATAGCCTTAATAAATATGTGACTGGTAGGGAGAGAACATGTTTTCTTCCAAGTTTTTTGTTCTGCCAATTATTTTGTTTAATTTTGATGTACGTGAAAATTTTAAAAAGTTTTTTGAGGAGATGAGAAGTTGAGAATCCAGGACTCGTCGACCATTGAAATATAATTTAACAAATGTTATCTTTGCCACATTACTTAATGAGCTTCAGATATAAGACCAGTTGATAAAGGAACAAATGATGTTGCACCTTCATGTATTTCTGTTTTGGTGTTAACTCCTATGTCTCAATCTAACAAATGAGTACTTTTCCACAATGTTTGGTAGTTGAGTTCCTCCATCTATTGAACCAAAAGAAAATGATTTTCAGAACTGCTGAAATTTAAAGGGTAGACTTAGTGGATAATACAATTAAATGCTGACTGGAAGACTTATTTGGTGTCAACTGGTGATGAGGGTCAGTCTCGTAAATGTATAGATTTATGCCTTCAGTCTTGATAAAAGTAGTTAGGTTCATCCTTGGCAACCCCTCTGCAATGCATTGATGTACTGTCAGTGTTTCTTCCTCTCAACCTCCATATTACATTCAAATCATTTTTCTTAATTTAAGCCCAATTCTAAGTGAGCTGAATGTTGCTTTTCATATGTGTTAGACAATAATTGGATGCAAAGAAACTCTTTGTTATCTATTTCATCAATTTTAGGTATATATCCAGTGATGATCTGTTATGGGAGTGCTATTTGCCTTCCCTAGATGTTGATTTGATTTAATCCATGTCCTGTGAATTTCTTTACTTTCCTGGAGTTGGTTTCTACCCAAAATGTGGATGTTCTAATTCCACAAGTAACAAGACAGGAATTTCTATATTTCCTCTGGTCCTTGTTTAAATGCACTCATAGAATCGTACCAAGGGATATGTTCCAAATGGACAGAACCTGTCATTTGGTATGATGTAAAGATGTCCCCAGAAACATCATTGATCCTTGAACTAGCCACGCACTTGTCACAAAAATGTTCTTGTCTTTATACACAGTAGGTAACCTCAGTTTAAGCAAAGATCGCCAGCTTTGTCATCATTGGTCTAAAGTTACTGGCTGTCAATCCAAGAGCAGCAACATTTTTATTCTACCAGATGGACATGATTGCATAATTATGTATGTTGCGCCAATAATTTGTTCCGTCACCTCAGTTTTTGAGCCATTTATTGGTAACTGCTGTTGGTCCCTAACAGGTTGGGAACCCAGCATGCAACTCTTGCAGCTTGCTTGGAAATTCAACTTCATAGCTTTTTTAATATAAATTCAAATAATCTGTTCTTGTAACTGATGGTTCATCTGCTTTACATGATCTGAGCTAATTTCCAGGCTGTTCTTGAATTATTTTCTTTTAAAGAATTTGTGTAGCTTAATTGCAAGGAAAGATTTATCATTTGGTCATCACCAATTAAGTCGGAAGTAGATTTTAATAGACGAATGCATTGAGAACCTAGCTTATATCTATAAACCTAGACAACCTGCATCTGCTTAGGCATTTAAAACACGTAGGTGTTTAATGTGTTCTATGTTATTGTCCATGTGAATAGAAAATAGATTCTGTGAAGTCAACCAAATCTACTTCTATTCTTGAGGTCACTTTATGGAATATCTGCAGAGTTGCACTGTCTGGCAACTAGTGTAATGAAAAATTAGTTTTCAATCAAGTAAGTCCTGAAATTCATAAGTATCCTGAAAGGTGTTGTATAGACTGCAAGGGCATCCAGCTTGGGCAAGATTGGATCAAGTTATTGAATGTTATGGTTTTCATTGTATGGAAGGTCATTGCATTATATATCTGAAAATCTGCTCCTTTTGAATGGAAGCATTTCCATGTAACAGAATCGCACAGAATTAATTCTACTTTTGAGAGTTGCTGCTTATGGAATTTAGTATTTTGTTTTCTAGTTTTGACCCCCAAAAAATTACCAGCTTGCAGTGAAATCCTAATTGTTACTTAATGTTCTTTAAAGTACTGTATGGATTGAATTCCTCCTGGGAATCTTGGCTTCCTCCTGTGGTTTGTGGTGAATACTTCTGATTAAAGACTGAAGAACCCTTAGAGGACAAATGATATAAATTTTAGAAGCCTGTCAGGTTGTTTCTGTTCATATTATGTAGTTATATGCTTTATTTAATTTATAGATTTACAGTGTTAACCATATTTTGTGCTAATCCACATTTTATTTTTCACCAATACTGTCAGCCTGATGTAAACCAAAAATAAAGCTATTCTGCACTCTAGGCTTCAACATTTATTATAAAATCTTCTCAGTTCATGGCTATTTTGATATTGGGGTGATTTATAAAATAGAAATGTTTTCTAGTTATCTTCAGGCCTTGTAAGACTATATTCAGATGATTATATTTGGAACGTGCAGTGAAATTAACTGTTTCTAACTTCTTGCTGTTGTGTAATGTTCTGTCAAATATTTCCATTGATTTAAGTTTGTCTAATTGAAAGGTAAGACTTTTAGTCGATTTTTAGTTGTTTTTTTTGAAAACAAATCCATTTGCTCAACAGTTATTTGCTTTCTAGTAAATTTCAGTTGACAGACTCTATTTTTCCCATTGTGAAATCTTGTCAGTCATTTTTCCTCACTGCCTTTCTAAGATTGTGCCAAAGCAGTGATTTGCTAAGTTGTCAAACATTCTCATAATGTTAAGAATGGTCTAATACAACCAAATTTCACTCCAGATCTTTAAAAGGTACATAAATTCTGTTGTACCTGACACTTCACTGTTCATTCAGTGGGATGATGTTTTTAGTTGATTTGTGTCATTACACCTTGTTTTCAAATTAGAATTTGACTTTTTGTCAACATGCTTTAAATCAGTTCCCATTTTCATTTTACAATTGGATGTCACAAAATTAAAAGATAATATAATATTGTGCACTTGTTGAGGCATTTAGATTTAAAATTTAAATCTATAGCAACGTGATTTCCATGTGTTTAAGAACCCAGGAGAAATAGTTTCTGAATGTCTTTCAGGTAAAGGCATGATGGTGGGGCCATGTAGCAACAGAGGGCAGCGGATGGAATTTTAAACTCCAAGGCTGCAGCAGTTTATAGCTTTTATTTGCCTTTGCTGTCCTTCACTTTGCTTCATTTTATCTTTTAGAATTATTATTTTGTGACAAACAGTACTGCTCAAGATCTCTTGCGGTGTAAAAGTTATCAGCAATTGTTTTGGCAGGTATTCTAACAGTATAAATCAAAGGTGTTTGCTGGTCTCATTAAAACAAAAGGTGAAGCCATGGGTAGCACAATAGTGGTATAAGGCCAATGCACAGAGTCAAAATTTTGAGACGAGATATACAACAATTGGACTTCTCCTATGTTTCACTTTAAATTTGGGTTTTTTTTGTTTATATTTTCAGTGCTGTATTTAGCACTGAGTTTGACCAGGAAATAGTTTTGAAACTATAATGGTTGTGGTTGAAAAGAAATTTAAATCACTCGAATTGTTCATTTTTATAAAGTTAGATGTGATTTACATAGTTGCTGTTGCTTAACCAATAAATATGTTGCAGCTTGTATTAAGACTGAAAATGGTAAATACCATATTTTCTAACTCGTATTGTCCTTAATTTTGGATGTAAGGCATTCTTTGCTTAGTAATATGTTTTTGTATCAAACGTACCCTAGTTGATTAGCAAAAGGAGAGCCCAAAAACCATTATTTGCTGTTGAATTCTAACAGCTTTGAAGATGTAACAGTCTTGCTTGCTTTCTATATATTTTAGAAATTGTTTCAACTGTATTTATTCACTACCGTAAATACCGTAGAACTGATACAATTTCATCCCATAGGGATCATCGTGTGTAAAATAAACTGGCAGTGTGTTTTGATAGAAATTGTAGTGGATGAATAAGTACGCACACTGTTGTGTTGTTACCTTTGCAAGTGGTATCAAATCATTTAAATTTTAATATTTAATATTCAATAAAAATGACAAAATTGAAATTATGCCTAGATTATTTATTAATACAAATACTTCCTAGCAATTGCATTAATTTAGTCCCACTTATAGTATAGGTCATTTCTCCCCTTCTGTATATAAATAGCCTTTTCATATCTGCCGTTACAGTACAATCTTCCTCGGCCCTTGCTAGTGTATAAAGCACCTTTGAGAGTTGCACTTGTTTTTGCCATCACTGAAGTTGGTTTTATTTTTGACCCACTCCAGTCGGTAAACAAGATCTGAAGTTTGTTTTTACAATCTGTTCCAAGTTCTTGTAGTTCTGCCTTGACATGTTGGTTGTGGACAATGTACATCCGGAAAAACTTGCATCATGGTATTTAGGTGAAAACATTAATTGAGCTGCTGTTTGGCCTCTGGTCAGCTCTTTGCTGGTGGTCAGATTGAAATATTGCACATATTGCTTACAATATGTGTGATCTTATTTCAACTAGAGTCTCCAGAGGTCAGCTTTTTCCAGACTGAGAGAGAACTTGCTAGTAACATTTGACATTTTGAAGGTAATCTCCGAAGAAACTGTTGGAAGAGTACAGCAGTACATAGTGTAGATGGTACACTTGCTTCTACTTTGTCAGTGGTGGAGAGAATGAATCTTGAATCTGGTGGATATGGTGCTAATCAAATGGATAGCTTTGTCCTGGAGGGTGTCAAGTGTAGAACATAGAACGTTATAGCACAGTACAGGCCCTTCGGCCCTCAATGTTGCGCCAACCTGCGAAATTAATCTGATGCCCATCTAACCTACACTGTTCCATTATTATCCTTATCTATGTCCAATGACCATTTAAATGTCCTTAACGTCAGCAAGTCTACTTTTGCAGGCAGACCGTTGCACGCCCCTACTACTGAGTAAAGAAACTACCCCTGATATCTGTTCTAAATCTATCACCTAAATCTATACTCAATGTAAAGCTTTGTCACCTCCTGTTAAACCTTCACCATCTGAGGAAAACTTCTCTTACTCCACTCTATTTAACCCTCTGATTATCTTATAAGTCTCAATAAAGTCACCTCTCAACCTTCTCTCCAACGAAAACAGCATCAATTCCCTCAGCCTTTCCTTGTAAGGCCTTCCTTCCATACCAGGCAATATCCTAGTCAATCTCTGCTGAACCCTTTCCAAAGCTTCCACATCCTTCCTATAATGCGGTGACCAGAATTGTACACAATACCCCAGGTGTGGCCTTACCAGTATCTTGTACAGCTGAAGCATGTCCTTGTGGCTCTGAAGCTGAATTCCCCTACCAATAAACACCAACACACCATATACCTTAACAACTCTATCAACCTGGGTGGCAACTTTCAGGGATATATGCACCTGGACATCCGGATTTCTTTGCTCATCTACACTGCCAAGAATTTTACCATTAGCCCAGTATTCTGCATTCCTGTTATTTCTTTTGAAGTGAACTACCTCACATTTTTCTGCATTAAACTCAATTTGGCACTTCTCAGTGCAGCTGTGCATTTTATCTATATCTCTCTAACCCACAACATCCTTTGGCACTATCTTCAACTCTGCCTACCTTAGTATCATCTGCAAATTTACTGACCCATCCTTCTACGCCCACATCCAGATCATTTATAAAAGTGACAAACAGCAGTGGCCCCAAAACAGATCCTTGCAGCACATACTGGTAATGGAGCTCCAGGATGAACATTTCCCATCAACCACCACCCTCTGTCTTTCAGCTCGCCAATTTCTGATCCAATTCACTAAATCACCTTCAATCCCGAAATTTAGTATTTTGTGCAATAGCCTATCATGTGGAACCTTATCAAACGCCTTACTGAAGTCCATATACACCACATCACCTGTTTTACCTTCAGCAGTCGAAGGATATAGTTTCTAACAATATTCGAGGCAACTGGAAAGGATTTCACTGCGTTCCTGTCTTGTACTTGGTGGACAGGATTTGGGGTGTCAGAGGTGAGTTACTTGTTGCATAATTGAAGCCTCTGACCTGCCTTTGTAGTTGCTGTATTTATATGGTTAGTCCATAGTCCTTGCAGTATCCAGCACGCTCGGCCATTTCTTGATATCATGTGGAGTCGATTGATTTGGCTGATGACTGGAAGCTGTGATAATGGACGATTCGGAAGAGCAAGAAGAATCATTATTTAATATTCTTTCCTGAAGGTGACTGCAGATACTAAAGTCTCTTCTTTTGTATTGCTGTGCTCCCCCAGCACGCTCGCTAACCCTATCATTGGGGTAATGGGAATACATGGGGATTGTCCTAAAAGTTGTAGATATTGTTTTTTTAAATAATAGACCAGGCTGGTGTGTCATAAATGAAATTAATCTCAACTTTTCTGACTCATTGTACCACAAGTTACCAAATAAATTCTTATCACTATCAAACAAATCATTTGAATGCTGACCTTTTAGCTGAGTTGAAAGATCATATTATGAGTGACTAGTATTGTACAATTCACTACAGACACTCCCATCATGTCTTGAACCTGTTTGTTTTTGTTGACCCTTTGCTTGATGTATTCTCATACCTGTCAGATACATTAGGGACATTTAAGCGACTGTTGGATAGGCACATGGATGATAGTAAAATGAAGGATATGTAGGTTAGTTTGATCTTAGAGTAGGATAAAAGCATCAAGGCTCAAAGGGTCTGTACTAGAACATAGAACAATACAGCACGGGACAGGCCCTTCGGCCCACGATGTTGTGCTGAACATTTGTCCTAGCTTAAGCACCTATCCATGTACCTATCCAATTGCTGCTTAAAGGTCACCAATGAATCTGACTCTGCCACTCCCACAGGCAGCACATTCCATGCCCCCACCACACTCTCTGGGTAAAGAACGTACCCCTGACATCTCTTTTCCCCCCCCCCCCCCCCCCCCCCCCCCAATACCTTCCACCCTTCACCTTAAATTTATGTCCCCTTGTGACACTCTGTTGTACCCGGGGAAAAAGTCTCTGACTGTCTACTCTATCTATTCCCCTGATAATATAAACCTCTATCAAGTCACCCCTCATCCTTCGCTGTTCCAATGAGAAAAGGCCTAGCACTCTCAACCTATCCTCGTACGATCTATTCTCCATTCCAGGCAACATCCTGGTAAATCTCCTCTGCACCCTCTCCAAAGCTTCCACATCTTTCCTAAAGTGAGGTGAACAGTACTGCACACAGTACTCCAAATGTGGCCTTACCAAGGTCCTGTACAGCTGCAACATCACCTCACGACTCTTGAATTCAATCCCCCTGCTAATGAACGCTAAATGAACAGTACTGTGAACGCTAATGAACAGGACTGTGCTGTACTGTTCTGTCTTGTGTACTCAGTATGTGATTTATCTGAGATAAATAGATATCCTAAATTTTTAGATTCTTCTGACTATTAAGAATAAACCTCTTCTTGTATTGGTGATGGTTCTAAGTCGATACAATATCTGACTGTCGAGTCTGGGAAATCCAGGGCTTGGTGAAAGCAAGGGCAAAGAAGGTGACAGATGCGCTTGTAGACGGTGTAGATGAATGTGTTAAGTCGCACACACCTCTTTTACAAGCTCAGTTACTTATATACTAATATTAAGCAAACCTAATGTAATTTTGTCTATCTGCTGTTAATGCCATTTTAAATGTGAAGTATCTGGTTTGCACTTCTGATCATATTTGATAGTGCATTTAATTAAGAAGTTTAGGGGCACCCACAGACTCCTTTAAAGCTGTCAGCAATTACCTTTAAATTGAGGTATTTAAAGAGGCTTTGTAAAACAAGTTGTATACAAATGTGGTCAGATTTAGTTTACAAAGGATTCATTCAGAAATATGAAGACAATATCCAAATTACTGATTATGCTAATTAGATGGAATCTGTTCAAAAAGCCAATAAATTTTCTAGTTCTGCATGTCCCTTTGGTTTTAGACTAAGAAATCATTCAGTATGATCGTAGCTGTTTGTATCCCAATTTTAAAATGGGTTTGTATTCAATATAGGAAGATAGTTGGGTGGGCATGTGTGAACAGCTGATTTAATTTCTGTGCTCCCACACTGAAGAGTTGTAACTGCTCAGGAGACTAATCCTTGTTGGATAGCTCAGTGGAGTTGGAGATCTTACTCCTTTTTCCTCATTGAAAATATGAAGCCACTTGGAGATCTGGTTTTGCTTTCATAGCCGGTCTAAATAATTGTGGATGCCTTGGAGCATTACTTCACAATGTGCTGTTTAAATGTTCCATATTTAACATACCTATATAGCTGGCACCTTGTGTGTTCCAGGTAGAAGATAAATCATCACCTATAGTTTGGTATCCAGAGATGACAGAGCTTTTATTATAGCAACTGATGTTTTCCTTGTGCAGCTAGGGATTCTGTCTTCAGGAGCATAGATTCAACATGCAGAAATACAAAATGTGCACAAATGAATTTGCGCTTCAAGCAGTTTATTTGCCCCATTTCATAAATGTGTGATCAAGACTGAAATGATGAGAGGAATTCTGGAACGTTGTGGCCAAGTCTGGCCTACAAAATGTGTATAAATTTGGGTACAAGGTGGGATGAACTAGAATGGAATCAGGGTTGAAAGGCATCTAGATAGGATAGTGAAGAAGGCATTAGGTATGCTTTCCTTTATCGGACAGTGCATTGAGTATAGGAATTGGGAGATCACATTATGGCTGTACAGGATATTGGTTCGGCCACTATTGGAATACGGCATGCAGTTCTGGTCTCCTTCCTAACAGATAGATATTGTGAAACTTGAGAGGTCACAGAAAAGATTTACAAGGGTGTTGCTAGGGTTGGAGGGTTTGAGCTACAGGGAGAGGCTGATTAGACTGGGGCTGTTTTGCTTGGAGCATCAGAGGCTTAAGAGGTGATCTCGTAGGGGTTTGTAAAGTCATGAGGGGCATGAATAGAGTAAATAGACATGGTGTTTTCCCTGGGATGGGAAGTTCCAAAACTAGATAGCATAGGTTTCAGGTGAGAAGGATCCAAGGGACAACCTTTTCATGCAGAGAATCCCTAAAGTGTGGAAACAAGCCCTCGGCCCAACAAATTCACACTGACCCTCCGAAGATTAACCCACCCAGACCCATTCCCCTACCCTATATTTACCCCTCACTAACGCACATAACCTACACATACCTGAACCAAATGGGTAATTTTAACATGGCCAATTCACCTCTCCTTGGTTTGTAGGGGGAAACGGGAGCACCCGAAGGAAACCCACGCAGATACGGGGAGAATGCGCAAACTCTGCGCAGACAGTTGCCCAAGGTTGGAATAGAACCCGGGTCTCTGGCACTGTGAGGCAGCAGTGCTAACCACTGAACCCCTGTGCAGCCTGTAGGTGGAATGCATGTGATGAAGCTGGTATGATTGCAACTTTTGAAAGGAATCTGGATGGGTTTATGAATAGGAAGGTCTTAGAGGGATATGGGCCAAATGCTAGCAAATGGGAATAGATTTATTTAGGATATTTTGGTTGGCATGAATGAGTTGGGTGACAGGTCTATTTCCTTGCTGCATATCTTGTGACTCCATAACTACTTGGGTTAAAGTTGAAGTTGTTTTCATTTCATTGCATAACATGAAGGGTAAACTTGAAAGAGGTGTCCAAAAATTGTGTATGTCTTGGATAATGAGGAACTGTTTCTAGTAGCAGAAGAATCAATAACAAAAGGGCACAGATTTAAGGCAATTAATTAAAAGAAAATTGGGGATAAGGAAATACTGTGTTAATACTCTTGAATACACTATCTGAATTTAATTGTAAGTGTCAAAAGGAACTTGGATTAATGTTTTGTATTTCGGGGGTATGGGGAAGGAGTTGGTGAACGCAGCGACTTGACAATTCTTTTCAGAGAGACGTCAGAAAAACGGACTGCCTTGGGGGACTGTATTTATTTGTGTCAAAATTATGACTGACCCGTAGGTAAATGCTAATGGAGGCCGGCTGGAAAGCCTGATTCAGTATTATAATTTGTAATTCTACATAATTTTCTTTTTTCTCATGTAATTGATGTATCTTTAATTGCAAGCCTTGCTGATTGTATATTAATCACCTTCCTAAAAGTTGCTATAATTTACCACCTTTCCCTAGTGATGAGACCAGGCAAATATGTGATGGTTAACCAGATTTGCTTTCCTTCTATTGTACCTGCCTTGGGACCTGATTTTTTTTTTTCCCACAGGCTTATGGTTGATATTCTGAATCTGTGGCTTTGTGGATGCTTAAGTTCCTAACTTCAAAATCGTATTCTTGTGCATGGTTCAAGAGGAAGAAATGTCAGTGAAATTGATTGTGTCAACATCTGGAGGCAGAAAAGACTCATGTTCATGTTTCAGGTAGCACCCTTCTTCACAATCAAACTAAATATTTCCAGAATTTTCTGTTTCCGTTTCAAATTTTCCAGCATTTATAGTTTATTTTTATTCATTCCTTTGTAGTTGACACGCCTTATTTTATTTGGCTGCTATACGGTGGCAATCCCTAAATTATATCCATAAGGAGATTGCAATGCCTGAACTGTTCTGCACCACTTGTTTTACTTGCCTTCCTCTCTGTATCTTACTCCCCTAATCTAACTCTCAAACTCATGCTCCTTCACTCGGTTTCTCATTCTTTCTTAATAAAGCTATTCAAAATAAAGCCAAACTAACAGAAAGAAAATATATAGCAAGTGTAGTGGAGGTCAGAAACGGTCGCAATAAAATTTCCTCTAATTCTGTGCTATCCATGGTTTCACCATCTACTTACCACATCAACTATTTGCTTTCTGAACCCTATCTCACCTTTCTCATATTCCCATTTATGTTCCAGTGTGTACCTTATGCAGCATTCCTATGCAGCAATCTAAAACTGCTTATCTTTAAATAGAGCTAATGGCCTGGTTGTACTTTCACTGGACTATTAACCCAGTTTTGAATCCTGCCATGGCCCTGGAATTGATGACCATGAAATCATTTCTGGTGGTCAGGAAAAAACCACTTGCTCCACTCATGCCCTTTTATGGAAGGAAACTACCATCCTTACCTAGTCATGATGTTGGACCTACAGTAATGGAGTTAACTCTGAACTGCCACTGGGCAATTAGGAATGAACAATAAATACTCTCATCCTGTAGATGAATTTAAAAGTTAGTGTCAAACACTTTTTTTTCCTTTAATAATCTCAAAGTTGAATTAGGCTAGTTAGTTATGACATATCTTTTCCACTTGACTGACTAGTCATTAATTAATTGTAGGCTTCAGTTAACAGGTATTCTCCCTATACAAGTTGGAAAGTCAGGTGGAACAAACATAAAACGTGCTGTGTTTGACCTGACTGAACTTGAGCATAGTTCTGGTTTCTATGAACCACCAATCTAGATAAATTTCACCCCCACTTCCCCCATCTCAGTTGAGAAAGAGTTCTCTGATTCGACATAAATGCATGTCACCTCATGCTTCAGTTGGAGCTTATTTTCTAAGAATAAATATGGAAAGATGTGCTGTTGGTGAGTTTTGAGAAGACTCAGCTCAGGTTGAGGTTCTGGATGCAAGTTTGCTCACGGAGTTGTTTTCAGACATTTCATCGCCATACTAGGTAACATCATCAGTGAGCCTCCGGTGAAGCATTGGTGGGATGGCCCGCTTTTTATTTGTGTTTAGGTTTCCTTGAGTTGGTGATGTCATTTCCTGTTCTTTTTCTCAGGGGGTGGTAAATGGGATCCAAGTCAATCTTACAAAGTCCCTTGCAAGAACTGTAACGAACACTGCATTGGACAAACGGGCAGAAAACTAGCCACCAGGATACATGAACATCAACCAGCCACAAAAAGACACGACCCACTCTCTCTAGTAATCTTTACATACAGATGAGGAAGGACACCACTTTGACTGGGACAATACATCCATCCTAGGACAAACTAAACAAAGACACGCACGAGAATTCCTAGAAGCATGGCTTTCCAACTGGAACTCTATTAATAAACACATTGACTTGGATCGCATTTGTCACACATGAAATGACATCACGAACCCAAGGAAACCTAATCACAAATAAAAGGTGGGCCATACCACCAGTGCTGCACCAGAGGCTTAATGATGTTACCTAGTATGATGACAAAATGTCTGTAAACAAACCTTCCACCTTAGTGAGCAAACTTTCATCCAGAACACGAGTTGTTTTGGTCAGCTACAATGCAGGAAAACGGATTGGCTGGGACATTTTTTGCTGGAGCAAAGGAGGTTGAGGGGGACCTTATCAAGGTTTATCACATCATGGGGGGGCATGGATAAGAGGAATCGCAAGGGTCTTTTCCCTAGGGTGGAGGGGGGTCAAAACTAGGGAGCATATTTTTAAGGTAAGAGGAGAAAGTTTTTAAAAATGATAGGAGGGGCAACTTTGCTTTTGCACAGTTCATGTGTGGAATGAACTGCCAGAGGAACTGGTGGATGCAGGTACAGTTACAAAATTTAAAAGACATTTGGATAGGAATAAGAAAGATTTGGCCTATTTACATCCAAACACAGGCAAGTGAGTCTACTTTGGTTCAGTGGAAAATGTCCTAGCCAATCCAACCAATTTGTTTTCCTGCATTGTGGCTGACCAAAACAACAACACGTGCTCTGGATGAAAGTTTGCTCACTCAGGTGGAAGGTTTGTTTACAGACATTTTGTCATCATACTAGGTAACATCATTAAGCCTCTGGTGAAGCACTGGTGGTATGGCCCACCTTTTATTTGTAATTAGATTTCCTTGGGTTGGTGATGTCATCATTTCATGTGTGGCAAATGGGGTCCAAGTCAATGTATTTATTGATAGAGTTCAAGTTGGAAAGCCATGATTCTAGGAATTCTCATGCGTGTCTCTGTTTGGTTTGTCCTAGGATGGATGTGTTGTCCCAGTGAAAGTGGTGTCCTTCCTCATCTGTATGTAAAGATACTAGTGAGAGTGGGTCATGTCTTTTTGGTTGTCCAGAAGGGTCTGTTCCCATGCTGTATGACTGATTATAATGTGACTGATCTTTCCTCCGCCTACAAAGCACAAGTTAGGAATATGATTCAAGGCTCTCCATTTGCCTGAATGAGTCTAGCTCCAGCAATATTCCAGAAGTTTAACATCATCCAGGGTAATAAAGCAGCCCAATTGATCTGGAATGCATTCACCACCTTAGATTTGTGTTCATTCCTTCCATCACTATAATGTGCAATATGAAAGAGGTGTGTACCAGCTTCAAGTGGTAACAGCATCTCCCAAACTTGAAACTTCTCAGCCGAGAAGTTCCAGGCAGCAGCCTTATGGATGTACTATCAAGTGGGGGCCTTCCTTTAAATTTCATATTAATTTGAAATGTATTATCACTCAACACAGGTTCTGGAATAGCATGGTAGGTGTATTTATTCCTTGTGAGTTACAGCATTTCAAGAAGGCAACTCCCCACCAGTTAATCTAAGAATGGACAGTACTGATTGGATAGGCAATAAATACTAACCTTGGCAGCGGTACCCCATTCTGAAAATTATTCTTTAAAGTTAATCAGTTGTGGTGAATTCAGTCAAATAATTAATTCAAATAATGTGATTTCAATTCCCATGGAAACTGTTCACCTGCACCACAGTCCCAGTTAAATCAGAATGTGTGCTGCTTTGTGACAGGTTTAAACTGGAGATACTGTACATTTTTAAATTTCACTTTGAAATGCTAGCTGTAAGTTTGATACATCTGACATGCAAAGTGGATGTCCAGCTGGAATCATGAATGTCTCACATTGTTCTGTTCTGCACAGAAAAGGTCTCGGCAAGCATTTTGAATTCTGCTGTGTTTCCTTTACACACAAAATGGAGCATTATACAATGTTCTGAATGCACTTCACTGTGTAGTAAGTGCTTAGAAAGCAGAAATAAAGAAGAATGGTTTTATTGGCAGCTTTTATCTTTCCAGGCAAAGTATTCCCGTCTCAAAGCACTTTATTTACATTTCATTCATTCTTTGCTCCCTACATATTGGCTGCCAGGGCAGCCCCTTAACAGTGGACAACTAAAATCCAAACAATAATAACCAAAATTCAAAGTGCTGAAATATTGGTGCTGTATTTTGCACATGTCGACAATGTTGGCTGGAATGGTTGGATGATTTTCAATCACCTCATTTATTTATTAATGAAGTGGATTTGGGCAATGGGAACAGTCTTAGAAATTTGGTTTTATCCAATATAGAATACATAAAACATTGTGTGATATTTGTTGACATTCTTGCATGACATAGTTTAAAATCTTGAAAGGGCTATTATCATGAAATTATCACTAGTTTGAGGAGTAGGGTTACACTCTTGGTTGCCAAGCCTAAAAAAAACTGGACAAGTATACAAGAGAAGAGTGGTGAATGATGGCTTCTGAGCTTTGCCTTGCTGCCAACAAGTCTCCACAGAGGTGAGAAAAGTGATGTTTTTCAACTGGAATACTTTTATGGTATATTTTTTCAACATGTAATGGGGAAATAGAAAAATTCTCAGTGAAGATTCCTTTCCTGTTAACTAGTTGTTAGAATTATTGATATTTTCAAACTTATCTGCACACAAATATTGGAATGCATCTCGAGCTTTCCCAAATGTCAGCTGTCATGCGGTGTTTACACCATGGACCTTGTTCACCTGACATTTCATGGTCTTCAGTGATTCACCTTTTGGTCAACGTAGTGGTCAAAGTGAATACTGCAAGTTGACAGAGGATATATAAAAGCCAGCAATTTATTCCTGCACATATTTTCAAAATAGTCCTGAGAATTGCTGCTCTTACCAGCTGAAAAACGTAGTACTAAAGGGTGGCATGGTGGCTCAGTGGTAAGCATTGCTGCTTCATAGTGCCAGGGACCTGGGTTCAACTCCTGCTTCTGGCATCTGCCTGTATGGAGTTTGCACATTCTCCCTGTGTCTGTGTGGGTTTCCTCCCACAGTCCAAAGATATACAGGTTAGATGAATTGGCCATGCTAAATTGCCCGTAGTGGTAGTTGCATTAGTCAGGGGTAAATGTAGAGGAATGGGTCTGGGTGGGCTACTCTTCAGAGGGTCGGTCTGGGCTTTTTGGGCCGATGGGCCTGTTTCCACACTAGGAAATCTAATCTATGTGAACATTTTTATGATTTAAAATATCTTTTTAAAGAAAAAGTTCTGTTTGAGGTCTGTCAAAAAAGAATAAAAGATTTGGACTTCAGAAACTACAGACATTCAGTCACCGATTTGATTTTTCAATATACTGATGTGTTTGAAATCTCTTTGCATTACTTTTCTCATTTGAATCAATTTTCTGGAGTATTTTTAACAGCCCAAAAAGGGGCAGTGTTTGCAAGAATACATAAGAGATATATGAAGCAGATAAAAATGGGGGGGTGCAAGTTGAGGAAATTATGCAGCTGTAGGCCATTAGGGATCAATGTTGGAAGCATCATTTTTTGATTTTAAATTAATGAAGTTGGTTACATAAGTTTCAAGACTTGAAAGCAACTGAACTGGGGAAGGTAGATAAGGCAAAGAGTATGGTAACAGATTCCACAAGAGCATTGTATGTTTGGCTATGCTTTAAAGCTAATTCAACATTAATTCTTTCATGCATTGTGTATGCAGTGTTGGTACACTAGCTTACAGTCTGCATATTCAAACTCGTGTGATTCCAGCTTCATTGTCCATGAAGTACCCTTCAAATGCTTTTTAGCTAGCTCGCATGTTTTGGTCATTTTTCTCTTTTGAAAAAAGTAAGCTGGGAGCATAATCTGAGTTGTGTCCAATCAGATTTCCTTTAAATCATCCTCTTGCCTCATGCCCATTTGTATTTAAAGGTAAAAACAATGACTGCACAGATGCTGGAAACCAGATTCTGGATCAGTGGTGCTGGAAGAGCACAGCAGTTCAGGCAGCATCCAAAGTGCAGCGAAATCGACGTTTCAGGCAAAAACCCTGATGAAAGGCTTTTGCTCACAATGTTGATTTCGCTGCACTTTGGATGTTGCCTGAACTGCTGTGCTCTTCCAGCACCACTGATCCAGAATCCATTTGCATTTAAAGGTCTCATAAGGGAAGGATATGTGCAATTAATGGTAGGTCCTTAAGAACAATGGGACCATGGTGTGCAAGGAGGTGGAGGTAAACAGAATTGAGGCTCATAGATAAGATAGACTGTGAGAATCTCGTCCCCATTGCAAGTGTGTCTACGGCCGAAAGACTAAAGTTTAAGGTTAGGTATAAGTGATTTTAAGGAGATCTGAGAAAAAGGTTTTTCTCCCAAGGGTAGAATGTGCTGCCTGTGAGAGTGGTGGTACTGGTGGCAGGTGTTATTACAACGTTTAAGAAGCATCTGGATGAGCATTTAAAATGCGGAGGCATGCTAGGCAACGGACCAAGTACAGGTAAGTGGGATTAGTATGGTGGTAAGCATTGACTTAGTAGACCAAAGGGCCTCTTTCAATCCTATCTAACTCTGGGACTAAGATGTAAATCATTTTATTCCCAAGATGGTCATAATTTCTTTGAATATTTGTGACATACAATCAAATCAAAATTCATTTTTAATCCATACATTAACATAGAACTGTACAGGGCCTTCAGCCCTCTGTTGTGTCGACCTTTTATCCTACTCTAAGATCAAACTAACCTACATACCCTTCATTTTAATGTCATCCATGCATCTATCCACTTAAATATCCCTAATGTATCTGACTCTACTACATTGCTGGCAGTGCATGCCACATACTCACCACTCTCTGTAAAGAACCAACCTCTAAGATCTCCACTAAACCTTTTTCCAATCACCACAAAATTATACTCTCTCGTGATAGCCATTTCTGCCCTCGGTAAAAGTCTGTGATTATTCACTCTGTCTATGCTTTTCTTCATCTTATATACCTCTATCAGGTCACGTGTCATCCTCCTTCGCTCCAATGAGAAAGGCCGTGGCTCCCTCAACCTTTCTTCACGAGACATGCCCTCCAGTCCAAGCAGCATCCTGGTAAATATTCTCTGCACCCTCCCTAAAGCTTCCCCTATAACGAGGCAACCAGAACTGAACACACTATTCAAGAATGGTCTAACCAGGACTTTATAGAGCTGCAGCATAACCTCACAGCTCTTAAACTCAATCCCCTGCTAATGAAAGTCAACACATCATGTGCTTTCTTAACAAACCTATCAACTTGGGTAGCAATTTTGACCGATCTATGAACCTAGATCCACACTTCCAAGAATCCTGCCTTTATCCCTGTAATCTGCATTCAAATTCAACCTTCCAAAATGAATCACTTCATGCTTTTCCAGGTTGAACACCAACTGCCATTTATCAGCCTAGTTCTGCATCCGGTCAATGTCCTTTGCAACCTACAACAGCCCTCCGCACTGTCCACCACTCCTCCAACCTTCGTGTCATCAGCAAACTTACTAACCCACCCTTCCACTTCCTCATCCAAGTCCTTTATAGAAATCACAAAGAGTAGGGATCCCAGAATAGATCTCTGTGGAACACCACTGGTCATCGAGCTCCAAGCTGAATACTTTCCACCTACTTCCCACCCTTTGTCTTCTATGGGCCAGCCAATTCTGTATCTAGACTGCTAAGTTTTCCTGTATCCCATGCCTCCTTACTTTCTGAATAAGTCTACCATGGGGAACCTTATCAAATATCTTGCTAAAATCCATGTACACCATATCCACTGCTCTACCTTAATTGGTGTTTTGCCACATCCTCAAAAGATTTCAATAAGGCTTGTGAGACATGACCTGCCCCCCTCAAAGCCATGCTGACCATCCCCAAAGCAAACTGTGGTTTTCCAAGTAATCATAAATCCTGTCTCTCCGAATTCTCTCCAATAATTTGCCCACCACAGATGTAAGACTTGACTGACTGTTCTAGAATTCCCAGGATTATCCCTATTCCCTTTCTTGAATAAAATTGTAGGAAAAAAATTGCATGAAGGTTTCCAACACCATTTCTTTCCAGTAATTTTCCCTAAAAGTGCTGCCTCAGGATATCTTGTGGAAACATGATAATCTTGAGGAAACATGATCATTAAAAATATTAATTCCCATTCCTTGGTTTTATGTAAGAATCCTGCACAATCTATTAAGACCCTGCTAAATAGCTCTTCAAAACTTGGTGTCAGAATTAAAAGCTCAGGTTTAATTTCTGGTTGGGCTTTCCCCTCTACCTGCCACATATGGCATGTCTCGCAATATTAGATTGTACCTTTATATAATCCTAGACAATAAAATGTTTTATATTTTAGCCTTGGGTTTTTACTAATATCCAAGTGATTTTCAATGGAATGCAATGAGACAATTATTAATTGATATTCAGATGGGACTACTCTCTGATGAACCAATGCTGATTCCTCATTAGCTGGAAATAGTTTCCATTTCCTCATTAGTGACTTGGCTTTCAAGTAATAAAATTTAGGTATTGCTTCTCATTAATTTTGAGTAATACGGTAAAATTCTTCCATTATGAATCCAGTTGTTACATTAGCCCATCTTCTGTAATAGTAATCACATAGCCTTATTCTCTTTATATTCATCTTTTTAAGTTAAACTTTCAAAAATTGCATGAGAACTGAATTTGAAATCATTTCCTGTTTCATAGACCGCCTCTATTCCTGTCTAATTCTGAGTCTGTGATCTAGTCACAACGCAGTCAGGGGAAAAATTTCAGGATGTTCCTCCTGCGACATTTTAGTTTCTTTTTATCACCATTCTTGGTAAGGCTGATATTCTTCAACTTGTCCATCATTTCCCAATGAAGGGCTCTGGCCCGAAACGTCGAATTTCCTGTTCCTTGGATGCTGCCTAACCTGCTGTGCTTTAACCAGCAACACATTTTCAGCTCTGATCTCCAGCATCTGCAGACCTCACTTTTTACTTTCCCAAAATAAAGGCAATTCTTTAACTTGTTTCACTCCTCCATTACAGCATCTTCATTTACAAGTCACTCTTTAACCCAACTTCATGTAATGAGACTGGTTTGTAACCTGCAATTGACATTTTCTCCTTCTTTAACCCATCTAGAAGACATAGTATCATTGGCCAGGATCAATGACTGGCTTGCTCCAGTATCTCTCAATACCTTTCATGGTTTATCTCCTGATTTAAAGCATAAGTAAAACCCTCCCCATTTCAGATAAAATACACAGAACATCCAGTGGTCAGATTTCCCTTGTCAATATTCCACAAAAAACTGAGAGACTGCCCTGAGCTATCTCTTCCTCCGTCGTGCATTTTAAATATGTTCTCTTTATATTGCCATTACAGTTTTAATATCCATTTCCCTTTCTGATGTCGTTTTCTGAAAATTCCTTAGACGTCCCTAATACAGTAGTAGGTCTCTGATTTAACTTGCAGCAATTGACTTTGATATGTCTAGTCTAATTACAACGGAACATGTTAACTTCTTTGTCACTTAGTGGTTCCAGATCCCTTTTTTACCTTGGCATCTTTCCCTAAAATAAGTATCACATCCAACTGGAGAGTTTCTATTCCTTAAATTTCCCTATGGATTTCCGTATGACCATTTCTCCACCTCTTACCGTCTATGCATGATATATCAGGTATCTGGCAGTACTGTTACTTCTTTGATCTTGATTTCTTAATGCTTTCTACATAAAATTTTACATTTGCTAAAACGCTACATCTGAAATCTTCCATGATCATTCTCAAATTTGTTCTCTAGCTTTAGTGATCTAAACCACTGATCACACACTTCTTTTTCCCTTGCCAATTTGTTATGTTTGAACAGGTTTCTTCATTGTCGTCTGAAATTTGGTTAATAATCTTCAAAGGAAGGAATTAAGTTCCATCACCATCACTAAAGTAATAGTATTAGACAAGCTGATGGGGCTAAAGGCAGATAAGTCCCTTGACCCTGATGACTTGCATCCTAGGATCGAAAAAGAGGTATCTACAGAGATAGTGAATGCATTGGTTATAATTTTCCAAATATCCTTGGAATCTGAAGTACTAGAGGATTGGAAAACAGTTAATTTTAAGGGATGGAGGCATAAATGGGTAACTATAGGTCGATTAACCTAATGCCTATTGTTGGAAAAGTATTGGAATCAATTATTAAGAAAGTAAAAGCAGAATGTTTGGAAAAATCATAATCTAATCAAGCAACATCAACATGGTTTCATGATAGGGAAATCAAATCTGATTAGTGTTTTTAGAACTTAGAATTTCCCCCTTCAACCCAAGGGAAACAGTCGGCCTGTGTGAATATGTAGAAAGTGTTTGTCAAGGTACCTCACAAGAGGTTGAGTTATAAAATAAAGCTCATGGTGCTGAGGTAGTATATTGGCATGAAGAGATAATTGCTTAATCGACAGGAAGTAACAAGTGGTAACAGTTCTTTTTCAGGTTGGTGACCTGTGACCAGTGGGATTCCTTGTGGATCAGTGCTGGAACCATAACTCTTTACAAGATAAATGACTTCAAGGCAGGCAGTGAATGTACTGTAGTCAAATTTGCAGAAGAGACTAAAATGGGTAGAAAGGCAAGTTGTGAGAGAGATACAAATAGCTTAGAGAGAGATATCGATAGATTTAATAAATGGGCAAGAAGTTGGCAAATGGAGTATAATGTGAGCAAGTGAGATTCATTTCAGAAGCAAGAATAAAAGAACAGATTATTTAAATGGAGAAAAACTGCAGAGAGCTGCAACACAAAAAGACTGGGGGTGCTTGTACATGAAACAAGAAAGCTAGCACATACCTGCAGCAGGTAATCAGGAACATTAATGGAACATTGGCCCTTATTTCAAGGGAGTTGGAATATGAGAAATGGAAATTTTACTTCAACTGTACAAGTTGCTGGTGAGATCACATATAGAGTACTGAGAGTAATCTTGGTCCTTTTTTTTAAGGTTGATATCATTTCACTGCAGGCTGTTCAGAAGAGGTTTACTATGATGATTCCTGGTACAGAGGGATTGTCATATGTGCAAAGACTAAACAGGTTGGGAGCTCTACTGCCTCAAATTAAGAATGAGAGGTGACCTCGTTGAAACATATAAGATTCTTAAGGGACTTGACAGAGTAAATGTTGAGAGGATGGGAGAGGTCTCGCATTGGAGGTCATAGTCTCAGAATATGAATACCTTTTCATGACTCTCTGCTTTCGTTCTCCTCGCTTTCACTTTGTTTTCCTGTTTCTTCTAACTTGAGTCTTTTCAATTTTAACTGTAACTTGGCTCATTCCATCTGTGACATCCCAATTCAGGTTTCCTTTCATCCAGTTCTAAATGTTGGGATAATCACTTCAAGTGCCTTATCCTCACAAGATTCTGTTTTCAATTTGACCTTCAATTTAACTGCTAATTCTCTGAATAGCTTTAGTCAAAGACCTAAAAGAATCCACTGTTGTGTCTCCCACTTTCAGAAAACACTTGGAAGCATTCAAAGCTATCTTCAAATTCCATTCAATAAACTTCACTCCTCTATCGCCTCTTTATGTCTAGAACCTATTCATTCCCATTGCTTTTTTTTTAAAAAAGACGTAGATCCCTTTTAAACCCTGCAAATTCTAATCCTGCAAAAGGCTCCCAATTATTAAAATCCCAACTGTTGCTATTACTGGCTAAAACCTGACTTGGTGGGTTGTATTTTGTGGTGTTTGATCTAACAAGGTGGTCTTTCACTGAAACACAAGCAAACAATGCTGTTGGCTTTAACAATCGAGCAGAAGGTTGCTATTGAAAAGCAAAAAGCAAACTACTTACATATATCATGATTTGAAAGATCACAAAAAACAAATCTTTCTATTCCCAATACCATCTGTTTATACTACCGTAAAATACCAGAATGATTTCCCTCTGTCATATCAAGTTCAATTTAGGGAATCAATGCAACTTCAGAGAAGCAGCAGACTGCTCACAAACACCGCCAGAATCAAATATGAAAGAAAGGAACATGTTCTGTTCTTTTGAAAAAAAGGCATGAAAATCTCTGCCCTCTGCCTTTCCTCTGGAGAGGAAAATGAAAGCACAAAGGGGAAATACGACTACCAGCTCAGGGCAAGTCCAAATTTGAACATTACCTTTGTGTAGGATAAGTATTTGGAGGATGCCTCTACTTAGTTGGCAAAGTTCAATAAAAAGCTGAAAGGGAAGCAGGGTGAGCTGCTCTGAAAAGGTTCCTAATTTACACAAAACTGGGGAGAAGCTAATATGTAAAAGTGATTAGACACAGCAGAAACAGCTATTGAAACATTGTCTTGAGCTTAAACCAACACTCCAGAAAATGACTGTGCAGAGTGTGAAAACGGGTGGAAATGCACAGCACGCTTTAAGGAGCTGCAAATGACTTGTAATAGTTGTTTCATAAATAATGTTCAGATGACAGAACACAATCAGGATATAGCGAAATCCAAATAACCACTAAAACAAAGTTGAAATGGTCCAAGCTTAACAAAGGGGAAATTATTCTTGATAAGTTTATTACAATTCTTTGAGAAGGTAACAAGTAGGATAAACCGGAGGATACAGCGACAGTAATACATTTGGATTTATATAAAGTGCTGAATAAGTTATCACACATTAGGCTACTTAATATGAAAGTTCAATGTGCTTGACTAGCATTAGCATGGCAGAAGTGGGTACTGCAGATACTGGAAATTAGAGTCAAGATTAGAGTGGTGCTTGAAAAGCACAGCAGGTCAGGCAGTATCCGAGGAGCAGGCAAAGTGAAGTTTCGGGCAAAAGCCCTTCATCAGGAATAATGATGATTCCTGATGAAGGGCTTTTGCCTGAAACGTTAATTTTCCTGCTCGTCGGATATTGCCTGACCTGCTGTGCTTTTCCAGCACCCCTCTAATCTTAACATTACAATGGATTGGCTAAACAAGTACAGGATAGACAGTTAGGATAAGGTGACATTTTCAGGATGGCTATCTCGAACTAGTGGGGATTAGTGCTGGAGTCACAATTGTTTAAATGCATTTTCATGTCTTGAATGAAGAAAATGAATGTAATATTTGCAATTTTTAGGATGACACAAAAATAAGTGGGAAGGCATTTGGCAAGAGGTGAGTCTATTGTTGAAGGATGTAACTATGTTAAGTATGTGGTCAAAAAATTGACAGATGGAATTTAGTTGAGAAAATGTGAGGTCGTGCATTATGGCAAGAGGAAAAGAGGAGCAGAATATTATTTGAATTAAAAAAAAGTCTACAGGAATCTACAGTACAAAGGGATTTGGGAGTCTTTGTGCACAAATCGCAAAAAGGTTGCATATAGCTTTAGCAAATATTAAGGAAGGCAAATGGAACATTGGCCATCATCTCAAAGGAGAAAGTGAGGACTGGCAGATGCTGGAGATCAGAGTTGAGAGTATGGTTCTGGAAAAGCCTTGGGACCCTGCAACCACACAAGAATAATGTGGGTTTCACCAGTTTCCTCACTCCCTCTCCCCCCCCCCCCCCCCCCCCCCCCCACTTTCTTCCTCCCTCTACATGAACTCAGATTTCTCCAGTTTCCTCATTTCCCCTCCCCCCACCTTGTCTCAGTCGAATCCCTCGAACTCAGCACCGCCTTCCTAACCTGCAATCTTCTTCCTGACCTCTCCGCCCCCACCCCACTCCGGCCTATCACCCTCCCTTTGACCTCCTTCCACCTATCACATCTCCATCACCCCTCCCCCAAGTCCCTCCTCACTACCTTTTATCTTAGCCTGCTGGATGCACTTTCCTCATTCCTGATGAAGGGCTTATGCCCGAAACGTCAAATTTCCTGTACCTTGGATGCTGCCTGACCTGCTGCGCTTTGCCAGCAACACATTTTCAGCACCCTCCCCCCCCCCCCCCCCCCCCCACTTTATTCCAGTCCTAAGCCTCCATCTCGGCATCACCCTCCACACCTGTCCATCGTCATTCCCATCTATCTGTTCCACCTCCCTCTCTGACCTATCACCTTTTCGCCACCTTTGTTTACCGATTGCATTCTCAACTACCTTCATCCCACCCCTCCCATTTATCTCTCAGCCCCCCAGTCCACAAGCCTCATTCCTAATGAAGGGCTTATGCCCGAAATGTCGATTCTCCTGCTCCTCAGATACTGCCTGACCGGCTATGCTTTTCCAGCACCACACTATCGATCCTTTATTTCAAAGGCGATAGCATATTAAAAATAGGGAGGTCTTGCTGAACTTACGAGTCAGCACACTACTGGAATACTGTGACATCATTGGTCCCTTTACCCAGATGTACTGCTACTGTCCAGAGAAAGTTCACTATTCTGGTCCAGGTATGATGGGAGTATCTTATGAGAAGCCATTGACTAGATTAGGCCTGTACTTGATGCAGTTTAGAAGAATCAGAGATGACTTTATTGTAACATAGAAGATTCTTAGGTTATTTCTCATTGTGGGATCATCTGGAACCAAAAGGTATAATCTCATAATAAAAGTTTGCCCATTTAAGATCAAATGAGGAGGAATTTGTTTACATACACACTGGTGGAGCTGTGGAATTCTTCATCGCAGAGGGCTATTGAAGTTTTGTTATTACATATATTCAAGGCTGAGCGAGACAGATTTTTAATCAGTAAAAGGAGGCTTAAGGGGAGAAAACAAGAAAGCCGAGTTGAGAATGATTTAATCAATCATGATCTCATTGACTGGCCTACTGGTCAGTGGCTCAAGGTCTTATTATTGAAAGGACTATCATTTGAAGAGGAAAGGAAGAGAGCATTAGATCAATCCAAGGTGAGAAACCAGAAGCTTCAAACTGAGCTGGTAACTGTTACAGAGCAAAACAGAGTTGGCCCATTTGAAACAGCTTATGGAATGGTCACAGTCAGTGGTTTGTATGGAATAAAACCTGGCTGCCATGCACCACAATAAACAGCAATCATCGTCCGTGAAAGAGAAGCCTAACAACAGAAACATTAAAAATTTGACTATCACTGTTAACCAAGGCAATTAATGATGCATCCAAACAAAGTCACCATCATGATGTCTGGACATGTATCTCCAATATTTTTAGAGATTGATAGGCTCACTTGTTATTGGAAATAGGTAACAATTATTTTCGAAAGGAATAGGGTTGTTACAGATACACTCTGACTTTGAGAGAGTTCCTCTTTAAATAGTTCCTCTTTAAGGACTCCATGTCTTGTTATGTGTACAATGTTGTGACGTTATCTTGGAGTTTGTCTGCTTTAGGTCTGCAAGCTGCACACACACAATTCTCTTGGTTTGCTGAAATGTCTGCTTCATAACTTGTCATATTCACTGTTTTAAATCAACTCATTTATGAGTGGGTGATTATTAGGTAATTATCATTGACACCATAGACGTAGACAATTAATGATCTATGAAGATACAGGATAGATGAAATTTAACCCAAAGATGTATGAAATGGTTTGCATCAGTCAGGAGAGACAAAAAGAATTAAATAGTATGATCTTAAAGGGGGTGTGGAAACAAAAAAGCACTTGGAGTGTAAGTATCAAATCTTTTAAGGAGGCAGGGCAATAGTTTCCTTGGCTTTAGGAATTATGGTATGCAGTACAAAGCAATGGAGTGAAATCTTTGCAAGCACTGAACATGCCCAGTTACAGTATTGTGGCCTGTTTTAGGAGCCATGCTTTAAGAAGAATGTCCAAGCCTTAGGATGCAGAGGAGATTTATTAGAATGGTACAACAGGCGAAGTACTTCAGTTCTATGATGAATGGTGAATAACTGGGTTAATCTCCATTAGATAGAGAAGTTTAGAATGAGATTTGATAGAGACAGTGAAAATCTTTTAAGGTTTAACGTAGGTGGGGCACAACTATTTTCAGTGGAAGGAAGGTCAGTAACCAGCAGTTAGAGATTGAAATTAATTGGCAGAAAAACCAATTGAAACGGAAAAACATTTAATTTACAGCCCCTTCAATGCCAATAGAAGATGCTAATACTTTGGTTGACCGATATTGGGCAATTGTGCTGCTCACTGAGCAACACACCCCATTCCCACCTCATCAAGGAAAGAATACCCTGCGTTGCTGTCACTGGTGGGCTCTAACCGTCTGAAGTGTAATCTGGCCATTCAGTTGCTTTGCTGATGGGTGGAGCAGCCGTAGTAATGGGATGCCTCAATGCTGAAGAGTTCCATTAGGTTGGTCACTCTCTGGGGTAACCCACCCCCAAACAGACATGTACATAGAACAGTTAGGTAGTCGGATGTTAGTGAGGTCATGTCTCAAAATCGCAGTTTCACTCTCTGTGACCACTCTGAATGCATGGTCTGCAAAATTCAACCCTGTAGCACCTGGCATTTCAGATGCTGTCTTGGTTGCAAACTGGTGTCCCTGGCATGTACATACCGTCCTAGACTAACCTGTTTGAGTGTCACGTAGTGAGAGATACAAGGGTGTAAAAAGAAATGCAGAGTAGGCAGATTGTAACACTGATTCACACCAGCACTGCCTTTTTCAAGTTCACCACTCAGGCTAATGCCCCTTCTTGAGCTCAAGATTAGAGTGATGATGGAAACACAGCAGGTCAGGCAGCATCTGAGGAGCAAGAAAATCAACATTTCAGGCAAAGGCCCTTCATCAGGAATCAATCCTTGGAAGTGTATAAAGGCAGTAGGAGTATACTTAAGAGGGGAGTCAGGAGGGTAAAAGGGGGGCATGAGATAGCTTTGGTAAATAGAGTTAAGGAGAAACCAAAGGGTTTTTACAAATACACTAAGGACAAAAGGGTAATGCGGAGAGAATAGGGCCCCTCAAGGATCAGCAAGGTGGCCTTTGTGTGGAGCCACAGGAGATGGGGCAGATACCAAACAAGTATTTTTCATCAGTATTTACTGTGGTAAAGGACATGGAAGATACAGAATGTAGAGAACTAGATGGTGACAACTTGAAAAATGTCCATATTACAGGCATAAAAGTGGATAAATCCTCAGGACGTGATCAGGTTTACCCAAGAACTCCGTGGGAAGCTAGGGAAGTGATTGCGGGGCCTCTTACTGAGATATTTGTATCATCGACCATCACAGATGAGGTGCTGGAAGACTGGAGGTTGGCTAATGTGGTGCCACTGTTTGTTTAAGGACAAACCAGGGAACTATAGACCAATTAGTGAGCCTGACATCGCTGGTGGGCAAGTTGTTGGAGGGAATCCTGAGGGACAGGATATGCATATATTTGGAAAGGCAAGGACTGATTAGGAATAGTCAACATGGCTTTATGCGTGGGAAATCATGTCTCACAAACTTGATTGCGTTTTTTTAAGAAGTAACAAAGAGCATTGATGAGGGCAGAGCGGTAGATGTGATTTATATGGATTTCAGTAAGGTGTTTGACAAGGTTCCCCATGGGAGACTCGTTAGCAAGGTTAGATCTCATGGAATACAGGAAGAACTCGCCATTTGGATACAGAACTGACTCAAAGGGAGAAGACAGAGGGTGCTGGTGGAGGGTTGTTTTTCAGACTGGAAGCCTATGACCAGTGGAGTGCCACAAGGATTGATGCTGGGTCCACTACTTTTCATCATTTATATAAATGATTTGGATGTGAGCATAAGAGATACAGTTAGTATATTTGCAGATGACACCAAAACTGGAGGTGTAGTGGACAGCAAAGGTGGTTACCTCAGATTGCAATGGGATCTTGATCAGATGGATCAATGGGTTGAGAAGTGGCAGATGGAGTTTAATTCAGATAAATGCGAGGTGCTGCATTTTGGGAAAGCAAATCTTAACAGTACTTATACACTTAATGGTAAGGTCCTAGGGAGTGTTGCTGAACAAAGAAACCTTTGAGTGCAGGTTCATAGCTCCTTGAAAGTGGAGTCGCAGGTAGATGGGATAGTGAAGGAGGTGTTTGGTATGCTTCCCTTTATTGGTCAGAGTATTGAGTACAGGAGTTGGGAGGTCATGTTGCGGCTGTACATGTCATTGGTTAGGCCACTGTTGGAATATTGCCTGCAGTTCTGGTCTCCTTCCTGTCGGAAAGATGTTGCGAAACTTGAAAGGGTTCAGTAAAGATTTACAAGGATGTGGCCAGGATTGGAACATTTGAGCTATGGGTAGAGGTTGAATAGGCTAGGATAGTTTTCCTGGAGCGTCAGAGGTTGAGGGGTGACTTTATAGAGGTTTATAAAATCATGAGGGGCATGGATAGGATAAATAGGCAAAGTCTTTTCCCTGGGGTGGGGGAGTCCAGAACTAGAGAACATAGGTTTAAGATGAGAAGTGAAAGATATAAAAGAGACCTCAGGGGCAACCTTTTGACTCGGAGGGTGGTACCTGTATGGAATGAGCTGCCAGAGGAAGTGGTGGAGGCCGGTACAATTGTAACATTTAAAAGGTATCTGGATGGGTATATGAATCGGACGGGTTTGGAGGGATATGGGCCGGGTGCTGGTGGTGGAACTAGATTGGGTTGGGATATATGGTCTGTATGGACAGGTTGGACCGAAGGGTCTGTTTCCATGCTATACATCTCTTTGACTCTATAATGAAGGGCTCCAGCCTGAATCGTCTATTTTCCTGCTCCTCAGATGTTGCCTGGCCTGCTGTGCTTTTCTAGCACTATTCTAATCTTGACTTTAATCTCCAGCATTTGCATACCCAGCTGGGCACATGTGCCACCAAGTTCTGCAGGAGACCGGGAAGTGTGTCAGTCAGTGTGGCACCATGTGTTGGAGGGAGGTGACAGTATTGGTTAATTTTTTTTATTCTGTAACAGGATGAGGGCATCACTGGCTAGGCCAGAATTTATTGCCATCCCTAATTGCCCAGAGGGCAGTTGATAGTCAGCCACATTGTTGTGGGTATGGAGTCACATGTCAGCCAGACCAGGTAAAGACAGCAGATTCCTTCCCTAAAGGACATAGTGAACCAGATAGGGTTGTCTGACATTTGGCAATGGGTTTCTAGTTGTCATTAGCTTCTTAATTCCAGATGTTTATTGAATTCAAATTGGAGCCTGGTTCTCCAGATCATTACCTAGGTCTCTGGATTAACAGTCCAGTGATAGTACCACAAGACCATCGCCTCCCTTAAATAGGCAACAGTTTGAGCAAACTGAATGGCAGAGGCTTGCGCCTGTGCTCAGTGTAAGACAGTGATGTTAAACTGTGACTGTTGGGTTGGTCTGTGTCGATAGAAATTGTTGGTATGTCAGGAAAGACTGCGTTGCGTGGACCCGTATATGCGACTGTTGGTTCAGTTGTAAGGATACAGGCTTGGAATTTCCAGTCACTGGATAGTCATTATTCCAAAGTAGTACATGAGAATCCCCATTGGAGCAGACTCTGAAGGAATTGTCTAGAAAATGGAATAATCCAGAGAAAAATTCATCTCTATCTGAAACCCTCTGGAAGTCTCTGAACCACTGATGTTCTCCACAAAAATTGGAGATTTCCAAGGGTTCCAATAAGATTAAGTAAAATATTTCCTCAAGTAAAGTTAGACTATTATATATACAGTCAAAACTGAATAACTATTCAATAGACTCCATACTTAGCTCATAAACCCCAACTACACCTCCCCCAGATTGCATTCATCTCCCAGATCCTAACTCAGCATCCTCCAACCAGGGTTGACCTCCACCCCTACTCCATGCCAACATCCCCCATGTTCCCCCACCTGTGCTGAAGCTAAACTGACGCAATAAAGCCCTGCTCCACCCCCCCCAGTGCCCTGCTAGACTTGACATGACCCCCACTAATTGGCACTCATCCTCCCTCCCTGCACCCCATCACCGTTCCCAATTTCTCTGATCCACCCTGTCTCTGGCAGCTCACCAATCTAGCATCTGCCAGCTGGCACTCTACTTATCTGAAAACTTTGTCCCTACCCTTTTAGGATCGTAACCCTGGCACCTTAACCCATCCCCAACTGGCACCCTACCCCTCTACCCATTGGATATTCTACCCTGATGACCTCCTTATCCCCAGCTGGCATCCTACTTACCCACCCCCTTTGGAACCCTGCTCTCTGTGTGTTAGCACCACAGTTACCTTGTACTTAATGGTTTGACAGCAGCTGTCAAATAGGCTGTCACGCCCTTTGCAATTCAGAAAGTGGCAGTTGCCTGCTGGGAAAAGGAGGTAATGTTTACCTTCCTCTGACAGTCTGTGCAATGAAACAGCTGTCCCAATGGGAGCATTTTTGAGAGAGACCTGATCCGAATCCCCCCTCAGAAACACAGAGCTTTCTTCTTTTGGTAAAAGGGGGCAGAGTAGCAAACTCAGTAGCAGAGATTGGCGCTCCTCAGAACATCCATTCTATTATTTTTGAAAATGCATTCATTCATCTTGAACACTCGAGTGAGGTCACTGAGGTTCTTGCATTGTGACATTCAGGTCACCAGGTGGGGGTGGCTGACACGTCCCCCATTACCTTCTGCTTCCTCAGTCGTTGCAGAGTCTTCCTTGGAAAGCCTCCCGGTGGAGAAGAGGACAGCTCTCCTCTTGTCCAGTCTCTGCAGCAAGCCCACCACTCTGAGAACCTCAGACTGTGCTCTGGGCCCTGTTGGCAGCTTAGTTACATTCTCCTCGCTTAGAATGCGTTTCCCATATGAGGGGTGATAGGTTTAAGACAGATATTAGAGGCAGGTTCTTTACTCAGAGATTGGTAAAAGCATGGAATGCCCTGCCTGCCAATTAGGTTGAGTCAGCCACATTTGGGGCATTTAAACAGTCCCTGGGTAAGCATATGGATGATGATAGGATAGTGTAGGGGAATGGGCTTAGATTAGTTCACAGGTTGGCGCAATATCGAGGGCCGAAGGACCAGTTCTGCGCTGTTATCGTTCTATGTTCTAAAACTTCCAGCACACACTGCAACCAAAATCCTCTTCTTCTCTAAGAGATCTTTAAGTGGTGTTATAGAAAATATTATACAAAATGAAGTTCCCCACTGATGTGTGCTGCAATTCAATAGATTTACCACCAGATGATAGGTGCCTATCATTTTTATTCAAAGATTGCAAAACCTTGCTTAGTGCCTGTGTTAGAGCCACCCTCACCCAGAGCAACACTCATTCTCCTCTTTACAACATAGCTTCTGTCTCACGATGACAAATGATACGAGATCTGCTAGTGTTTCATTATTGTAATTTTGCCTCATGTTTCTGACATGTTTGCAATATGCTACATAATATGTTTTAATTCACTAAAAGTATCTAAATGATTAAATTGTTCCATGTGAAATAACCAAAATCACTGAAATTGAATTTACAACCTTATCTCCAATGTCATTTCTTCCTAAGGGTATTGATTGGATAGGTAAGCTGTTCTTCTTTTGTGTTGGGATAAACTGTAACACATTTCCTTTGATTCGTCGTTGTCTATGTCCTGCAGATTCTTCCAAGCTATCGAAGAAATTGAGATTTCTTTTACAGCTGCACAGCTCTCTGGCATTTTTTGCAAGGGTTTTCTGGTTTTGTGTAGTTTGTGCAGTCTGTTGCTGTGACATTTATTCGTTCTATCAAAGAAAGCCCAGCAAGGACCACTAAAAGTCATTCTGCAATGTGCTAAAAGTTCATTATACCACCTCAATTTACTCAGTCAGATTACCTCCTCAATAATACTGCTGATGGGATTGCTCATTGTACATTATTCATAAAACGTGAACCATTGGCTCTGGGTTCTACTTCATTGTCAAACAAAAGCTTTGTTTTCTTGAGCAATTTGATCTCCTAGTAAATATTTATTGATTTTCCTGTCTTTTTCATTCTATTTCCTGTTTGAATATTGCTATTTTTCTGCTTTCCAATTCTATTTCTGACCTTCCACAAAATGCTTTCATTTATTTCAATTGTTACCTTTTTTCTTTTATTCCATCAATTAATAAGTAAAACCTGAAGCATTTTATATTTTCTTCATCAATTTACATGTCTCTGTACCCACTTATTTTTTCATTTGTTTTGTTTGTCTAGACTTTGACTAGAATCCACTGGAATTACTGGCCAGAATATTAAGTGACTGACCAAACTTTCACCTCCAGGAAGGACTTCTGTCCCAGGGCTCAACCTGTTCCCGGTGAATATAGATTTCGCTTAAGGTGCTGTAATTACAAACCCCTACCTAGTGAGTTAAACATAAAAGGTACAGGGTATTCTGCTGTTAAGTGCCAGTTGTGTTCCTCTCTAACCTCACGTTAGAATATTGCATTATGGAAACTGCTATAGAAAATCATGCTGTGGAAGATTGCTAGTAGAAAATCGCTATACCCATTCAGTAGAAAGTTTGCGTTATCCAAACAATGTCCACAAGTCATCAGTTACTCGAAACTAGATACTAGATTACTTACAGTGTGGAAGTCCACACCGACCTGCCGAAGCGCACCCACCCAGACCCATTCCCCTACATTTACCTCTGCACCTAACGCTACGGGCAATTTAGCATGGCCAATTCACCTAACCTGCACATTTTTGGACTGTGGGAGGAAACCGGAGCACCCGGAGTAAACCCACGCAGACATGGAGAGAATGTGCAAACTCCACACAGTCAGTCGCCTGAGGCAGGAATTGAACCCGGGTCTCTGACATTGCGAGGCAGCCATGCTAACCCTGTACCACCGTGCTGCCCACAAGTTGCCGCCCATAAGTTGCGTTATAAGCAATTTGCCCTGAGGACCCCAATGTGCTTTATAGTAGAATAACCTGCAGCAATTTGGCTCATATTTATAATCTCCTTTCGTAGACCCCAACGAATGTTGGTGTAGGAAATATGAAAGGTCACTCTGTACTTTAATTAGTATTAGGTTGAAGATTATAAAGCATGAGAAGGAAAGTGGTGTTGAGGCTGCAATAATATCAGACATGATTGTATTGAACGGCAGAGTAGGCTCAAGGGACGAACGTGCCTGCTCCTGCTCCTCGTTCTCATGTTCTTATATTCTTATGGTTACAGGATTAAAGGCACATTTCTGGGAGGGAAGGTGAGGAGCCTTACTCTACGTGCACTCTGGAATGTTTCATGCTACCACCAGGTGCAAAATTGGGAAGTGTTTCGTTTCCCTTCATTCTGATAAGCACAAACATGAAATCATTCTGTGTTGTCTGAAATCTCAATTCCCTGGTAAAACACTGTCACCCTTATCCTAAAAGACCATCAATACCTTGCTGCTATTCTGAAAGTTTAACCAAAGTCTGCTAATTAACACAAAACATTGGAATATATCTGTGATATGTCAACTTGCATTTTGACCTGAGAGTGCAATTTTTTTTAGAAATAGAACACGCTGACACTATTAAATATCATAGCTTAGGGTCTGCTGCTATGTGGCAGGTGATGTCAGTTACTGTAAACATCCTCAGCTGTTTCAGCTATTGTGTAACCACATTAAATGGATTTCAATTGCAACCACCAGCATAGCATTCATACATGCCATTATGGAAAATTAGCAAAAGATGACCAAACCACTTCCAAACATCTGGCTGCTCCAAAAGGCCTTTCAGCAAAAAGCCTTTGAATACATTGTTCCTTCATTCTTTAATGACATGGATAGCGAATGGGGTATGAGTGTTGGAGGCCGAATATTTCCTGGGGAAGTTTAGGGGGAATAGTAACTTGGTAGTTTTGAAGTCTAACAATTAACTTGGTGCATTTTCAATATTTTCAAATCTACCACAAACATAGAGTTTGCATTTTTATTTTTAAGTAGACAGAATTTTTATCTCTTAAAAAGGAAAGTGCATTTGTTTCCTATTTTTTAAAAAAAGTTATTTGACGATTTTTCTTCTTGTGTTAAAATTCCTTCCTCTTTTATTTGTATTTGTATTTGTAATTTGGTCAGGGTCTGGCCAGCTTAAATTGCAAACTTGTGTCCCACTGAGCCTGTGTTATACAACCAAGATAAAAATTGCTGGAGAGACTCAGCAGGTCTGGCAGCACCTGTGGACAGAAAACTTGAGTTATTGTTTTGAGTCCAGTGACCCTTCAATGGACTCAAAACATTTACTTTATTTTCTCTCCACAGATGCTGCTGAGTCTTTCTGGCAAGTTTTGTTTTTGTTTGTTTCAGATCTCTAGCATCTGCAATTCTTTGCTTAATCTTATACAACTAAGACTTGTTTCGTGGGTCAAAGTACTTTAATGTTTGACTCCATCTGAAAAATAGCTGAATCCTGTGAATGATTATACAGGGCTATGCACCAAAAAAATTAAAACATCAAAAATTACTGGAAACATGGCAAGTCCTTCACTTTTAGAAATGAGTAAAGGTTTGTTAATATTTTACTTAGCATCATGAGCTCATTTACATTGGAAAGAGAGTCCATTTCTGAAACTGGCCCAAAGAGGAGCAAACAAGCAAAAACTAAAGGTAACTGGTCAAATATGCTAAACTACTGGTATAAAGAAAACTTGCAAATTATTTTAAACAAATATTAACATCCCGCTTGTCTAACTTGGTGGAAAATAAGGGTTTTGCAACAACTGATTTAGAAACATGTTTGAATATTTGTTACATGTTAAATTTAAATCATGATTTCTTTTTATTAAGAGTGAACAAGCAACATGTTAATTGTACAATATAAGTTTTGCTTTGAACAAAGTGTTTTATTTATGGTCCATAATCTTTTGAACTCAACATTCATAGATCTTCATAACTTAAAAGTGGTCATTTACATTTCAGTAGGATCTAATCCTTCCAGACAGCAATCTGGTCTATACATTGTCATTAAAAATATAGTCTATGTAATAAATAAATATATAAAATAAATATAATATTGACATTTCTATAAATAATATTATGTCCATTTGTACAGTGTCCATGTTATAATTTTAGCCCATTCCAAAGACTGGGAATCATATCTTGTTGGCTCTTCTCTTCCATGTCGCATAGTAAATATCTGCTTTCAGCAGTGTGTCATCCACAGATCGGAAATATATCAACTTTTGATAAATATATAACTTTTAGCTCAAAGCTTCTTTATTTGCAGCAGCGTTTATCACCACTTTGTGGCCTTTTGTTTCTTTCCAGCAATAAAAGTGTCCATTGTCTCCAAGTCTTTTTGTTCCTTGCCTCCTTAACAAATATCTAGAAGCAATATTCGGTGGAGAATATAGATGTGTGAGTATTAAAAAAAAAAATCCTGGGACTGTGCACTTCACAAAGGCTTGATAGTATTAATAGTGGTAACGAATTCAACCAAAGTGGTCGTCTCTGAAATGGCCACGAGTTCCTTGTTGGCACTGCTCCCCAGAATAGCTAAAGCTCCCGCGTATGTACAACACATGCAAGGCAGCAGAGTTTATCAACTATAGTTCAAGAGGTCTCTGTATAATGTTCCACGGGTCTAGGTAAAAAGTGAGTAAATTTTTGATGCCGTTTAGTCCTGTATCCTTCCCGTGGGGAACCATCTTTATTCAAAGCCACGTAATAATGTCTCCCAGTATCTGTGTGTCTATACAAAGTCGATGCATAGGTATTATACCAGTTTTCTTCAAATTGTTCCCGAAATACGCATTCAGATGTTAACTTTTTCTGAAAATAGAGAAAAGATGTTAATTGGAATGTATATTAGGTGCATTTAGATGCTAAGTATTGTCATTATTCTACTTAATAAATTGTTGAACTTATTTTTCTAATAGGAATAGGCAATAAGTGTTGGTCCAGTCCAGCCCAGTGATGCCTGTGCCCCATGAGTGAATTAAAAAATGCTTCACATCTGATAGCAATTAGAAAAATGAATTAAAATCTTACCCATTCAAAACCTACCTACCTGCACAGTTAAAATTAGACCCTTGCTCCTCTCCCTTGTAAAATTGCTGTCTCTTGTATGCAGCTGTAAATGTGACTGTTTGTTGTAAACTGTTTGTTTTTGCAATTTGGTTAATAAAATAAAAAAAAAATTAAAATTAGACCCAAAGTCATTCCAGGCAGGTGAGACTTCATAGAAAATCTAAGATGCCTATCATTTTAATTTTACACTATTCAGTTTTAACATTTACCATTTGAGTGAGATGTCAGTAACTGGGTTCCTTCAATAGAGAGCGATCAAACAATGGAGGGTCAGGTAAATTGCAAAAATACACGCTGTCTTACATATTCCAAACAGCAGTGATATTTTCTGCTATAACTTTAAGCATGCCAGCAGAATTGTATTTTATCTGACACAGAGATCATAGCTTTTCAATAGCATATGGGAATCATGTTATTTTTGGCCAAGTCTGAGTTGCATGGGTTTTTTAAAGGGATTATTGTGAACCTTTCACTGTATCATACCAAACTCATAAAGTGTTTTCCCCATTGTACGGTGTCAGTCATGTCTAATCTAGCGACATGCCAGTCCCAGAACAACTCACCACCCAGCAGCTATCCACAGAGAGATCAATTTCCTTCTGGCAGAGGAGGCCATACACCAGACTCTGGTAGCCTGACTGGAGGTTGCCACCTCGGTCTGTGCCCTCTCCAGAATGCCGAGGAATGGCCACATGAAGGTCAATGACCTTCTCTCCTGCACTCTGGTAAGTGTCACACACTTCTCTCAGCTATGTCACACTCACTCCATCCCCACTGCTGAACCCACTTCTCACCAAGGCTGAGGAGGATCAAGAAGACTTTTGGCATGTCTGGCCTGTCCAGACATAAGTGTCCATGGATCATCTGACCAAATCTCCAGGACTGATGGGTTCTCATGCAGAGCAGGCACCCTCCAGCGGGTTCTCATGCAGAGCAGGCACCCTCCAGCCCAGTTATGGAATCAGGGAGTACACTAAGATTCAGTAGGAAAGAGAGGAAGAAGAAAACTTATTGAGTGAATTTTGGTGGGTAAGGCCTATACTCTGTCATTGTCACTGTTATCTGAAACATCTTCTATCACCCATTTCCCCTGTCCCACCCCAATCACCTACACCACTAAATCAAAACCCAAAGGACTGCAGATGCTGTAAACCAGAAACAAAAATAGAAATTGTTGGAAAAGATCTGGCAGCATCTGTGAAGAAAAATCACAGTTAAAGTTTTGGGTCTGAGCAAGGGTCACTGGATCCAAAATGTTAACTCTGATTTCTCTTTACAGATGCTGCCAGAGCTCTGAGCTATTTCAGCAATTTCTATTTGTGTACCTACACTACTTGCCCTGCATGCCCTCTGTGTTACCTACTCACACCCTCAGAACAATTACCACCTTCCACCATTGCACCATCACTAACAACTGTGCCACCCATTTTTATCTCACTCATTCCCTGTCCTTCTCTTATTACAGGAGGGAACAGCCTGAAACAGGGCAGGGAGGGTGTCATTTGTGAAGAGAATCAAGTCCCTCTCCAGAGGAGATTAGGACAGTTCCTGCAATGATGCTGAAACATCCATGTCCTGTCGGCCATCTAAGGACCATTCCCCTGCAACTCTCACTGTTACTCTGCTGTCATTGATATCTATTGCACATCTCCTCTAACCACTGACTGTAACATCATCCCTCTTTTGTATATGCATGTACCAGCATTTTCACCATCTCTCTGTGTAACAGCCTGCTCCAGCCAGCTCCCCTGGAAAATGACTCCTCAACTTCTAGAGGATGAGGGGTACCAAGACCTCAGAGGAAGTATTGACAATCACCCCACATATTGGGAGGTTGAGGAGAGGAGGTGGGGGGATGGCGGAGAGGCGCAGGAGCCTTAGGCCTGGAAAATGTGGGAGCACAATCTGGTGAGCATCTCAGTGTGAGAGGTTAGCATCTGGCCACGGGAAAAAGGAGTCGTGGCAGAGACCGGGCACCTATTCAGCCCCAGGTAGGACCCCAGGCTGCTTTCATGGACAGGTTGACAGTTGCCATGGAGACCCAGCTCTCTCAGGATCTGTTGCAATGATACACTTGCACTCACTCCATCACCCCAGTTATTGGTCCTCAGGCAGAAGGCATGGTGATGGAGGGACTAGGAACCTGGCACGCGCTCCAGATGCCAGGAGTAATTCACCCACAGGAGGAACAACTCGAAGACCCCTCAGGATACCACAAAGGCAGCTGGGCCCTCCAACTCCACCATGCCTGAGCCCCTTTGGCCCGTGAAAGTTCTTGCATCTGGCCAGGAGACCCTTGACGTGTCTAGCCCATCAGAGACAAGTGCCCCCAGATCACCAAACCAGCCCTTGAAGGTAATGGACTCCTGTGCCAAACAGGGCGAAAGTGAGGACTGCAGATGCTGGAGATCAGAGTCTAGATTAGAGTGGTGCTGGAAAAGCACAGCAGGTCAGGCAGCATCCGAGGAGCAGGAAAATCGATGTTTCGGGCAAAAGACCTTCATCAGGAATCCAGTACTAAACAGGTCCTCCACACCAGTTGTGAAATCACTGAGGAAGTGCAGCATTGTCACAAGTTCTATCTTTCAGATGAAATGTATATTACTGCTCATAAAGAGCATTAGGACTGAATGCTTGAAAGACACCATCGATATGCAAGCTTTATCTTTCTTGCACTGGCAGGCTTGCTGAAGATCTTAGAAATATGCTATCTGTTAAATTATTACTTTGCTTGTTTGATAAAATAATGGAATGGAATTTCCAATATGCAGTTGAAACAGTGAAAAAACTGGTTGACGGTAAATGCTCATCTTCACTCCTACTGCCTTTGTTACACTTTGTTGAGGGTGGTATGTTACCACACAAACCTAAATAGTGAGGGGAAAGACTTTAGAGATGTGGAAACATAGGAAGTGAGAGCAGAATTAGGCCATTTGGCCCTTCAAACATGCTCCAACATTCAATATGATCATCTCATCCAACTCAGAATCAGGTTTCTGCTTTCTCCCTGTACCCCTCGACGTCCTTTCACTCTGAACGTTTTCAAGAAGGATATAGTTCTTAATGTTTTGGCCTCAACTGCTTTCTGTGGCAAAGAATTCCACAAACTCATCACTCTCTGGATGAAGAAATTTTTCCTTATCTCAGTCCTAAATGGCACACCTTGTATCTTAAACGGTAAAGCCTGGTTCTGGACTCCCTAGTCATTGAGTACATCTTTGCTGTGTTTACCCTGTCTAATCCTGTTAGAATTTGATAGATTTTGATGAGGTTTTTCTTCTAAACTCCAGTGAACATAGTTCGAGCTGAACAAATCTCTCTTCATACATAAGTCATCACATCCCAGGAATCAGTCTGGTAAAGCTTCATTGCACTCTCTCCATAGCCAGAACATCCTTTCACAGATAAGGAGACCAAAACTGCACAGTATTTCAGGTATGGTCTGACCAAGGCTGTGTACAACAGCAAGGTATTCCTGCTCATGTCTTCAAATTCTCTCCCTTTGAAGGCCAACATATCATTTGCGATCACCATATTTAGCTCAATTTGGTAAAAGTACATCTAAAACACACAGGTAAAATCCCACATGTTCTGAGTGACCCAGTCTCTGATGGCAGGGACAATTGAGCACTGTACCAAGGCCTATTGAAGGGAAAAAGTCAGCAGCATTATCTATTTAGCAGACAAGAATAAGAGCAAGTGCATTTATGATACTTCTTGAGAATAATATTTGCTAACACTTGTTGGCGACTTTCATATACTCCTTAATGACCAGTTTAACAAGAAGGTTGTAAGTTGAGTTTTGCCATTAGCAGTGAGTAGAGTAAATTCCCAGCTCTGCTAACTTAATTTGGGAGAGTGTGACTGGATTTTAATTCTGGGGGTGGGTGTTAGCAGGAAGTGGGCCTGCAGCTTCTTGAAAGAGTTCAGAGGCAGCTATAGGGACTCTCTACCATCCCCCTGCCTCCTGACAATAGGTTCCCCATGCCCAGTCTATGTTGCCCCATGCCCCTCATATCCTCTTCCCGCTCCCCATTTCCTTGACCCTTCATACCCACCATGCCAACCTATGCCCCTGTTTATTGCTTCACCTTTTATAGCCCCTGTACAGCAACGGTGCTCCCTCATGCCATCCACCACCACACTTTGCCCTTATAATAAATCCCCCATGTCAACTCAGCCAGTATCCACCATGGGCACATGCCCAGGCTCAGGATCCATGTTGAGGGGTAATAAGAATATTTTTTAAATGCATTGATGAATTCATTATTTGAAATTATACCCTCATTGCTTAAAAATCCCATCTATGACATTTAACTCTTTTCAACTAGTTAAAACATTATAAAGACAAACATTTCTGTTCATAGTGGCACTAGAGCACGTAGAACTGTTAATCAAACTATGGATCACAGGAACCCCACTGTTGTAATAATAGGTTGTGAAATTGGTCCTGCAGTGCAGCACAAACAGAACAAATAGTTAAGCACTGATTTTTTTTTGTTGGATGTTGCAGTCTTCTCAAAAGGTTAAAGGTCAGGAGAATTAAACAGCTTGAGTTTCCTCAACAGCTTGACCATTCCAATGTGTTTGTCCATTTTTTATGTACATGTCTACTTCTAACAATCCCAAAGAGCACTTGATCTCTCCCAAATCGTCATTGGGTCTGTCCAAAAGGCTACCTTTTTCTCTTCAAAGAACTCAGGCAGCTTTGTTGTGGTTCTGTTCGCCGAGCTGGAAGTTTTTGCTGCAAACGTTTCGTTCCCCGGCTAGGGAACATCATCAGTGCTATTGGAGCCTCCTGTGAAGCGCTGCTTTGATGTTTCTTCCGGTATTTATAGTGGTTTGTTCTTGCCGCTTCCGGGATGTTCTGATGATGTTCCCTAGCCAGGGAACGAAACGTTTGCAGCAAAAACTTCCAGCTCGGCGAACAGAACCACAACAACGGACACCCGAGCTACAAACCTTCAACCAGACTTCAGGCAGCTTTAGTCCTTATCCTGAAAGGTCTAAAGTACACAGGTCATATTTTGGACAACTGGACAGACTACTGGACCCAAGTGAAGACAGCTACACTATGTTCTTTCACCTCTGTGAGCTATGGATGTGCAAAATGCAAACCATCTCAGATCCACCCTCTGCTGGTGAAAATGCCGAGGATGGGACTGCCAGAATTCGTGCTCCCATAGTGTTTCGGCTAACCTGGATACCCTCACCATCATTGTGAAAATTCAGATCTGAGTGTTGACAAACATTAATTTCATCTTCATGAATAGGAAAATTGTAGAGGCAAGGATCATCAGGGTGATTCCAAACAATCACTTACTCCTTTATTTGTTATAATTTGACATTTATGATTAAGGACAGAGTGTAAAATTTAAATGGGATAACTACGTTTTTTAGCAGACCATGTGACAAAGACCGTGTTTGGACTGCATGTGTTACCTTTAACAAGAGAGCCCAACAATACGATTGATATATTTCTACTCTAGGCATTCATGGGTGTCCTAAGAGAACTACAGCAAAACATTCTCAGGCAGAAGAGTTTGTTTTCCACTCCCAAAATATGAATACACAAAGAAAATTGCTGCGGAATGTTATTTTTTTTAAACACCGTTTGTTGCCTTTCCTCTCCACAGATGCTGCCAGATTAGTTGAGAGTTTCCAGTATTTTTTGCGTTTTCTGATATTTGTACTTGCCTGCTCCAGTTTGGATGAGTTCAATTGGTTCACTAACAGCACGCTAGAGGGAGCACTGCGTACACCGTCCTGGGATGGATCGTTGTGGTGGGGGAGCAGGAGAAAGAAGAACTGGTAGGACCAGTCCTATTCCGTGGAAACATGTTGCCTTTTGAACAATCGAGCTTGTATTAACAATAGACCCAACCTGTTCTGATGGGAACAGGAAGCAGCAGTGCAGACACCAGACGGTGGAGAACTGCACAAGGCGGAGGGGGTTGGGAAGCACAGCCATCTCAAGTCTCAGACTGACACCGAAGCTTTTAATTAGTTGTTTTCAAACTACTTTTTAAAAGCTTTTTTAAAAAAACCTGTTCTAAACCTAAACGTATGTCCATCTAAAATGACTGCCTCCTGTTTGATATGAAGAGTAGTAATTGAACAAGTACATTGATGAGGTATCCACAACTTGACTCTATGTTCACTCTATGAACTGCACAACATCAGATAAACATTTTATGTGGTGGACTGAGCCAATGAGGCGAATATGATTGTTGGGGCAAAGTTTATGTTCATTGCATTGAATGATACATATAATCTGTATTTTTAATGATAGATGGTAATTAAAGAAAATGTTGAAAACAAGTAAATTCATATTTTTGTATAATGTTTATAATTACACAGGAATGTCATTATTAAAATCCTGCTGTTACAAAGCTAGGTTTATAGAAGCACTTGTCCTGACACAAAATCCACTTGAGTAAACTCGGGAGTTCATAGACTGACTAAAAGTAACCCTCTGCCAGTCTCACTGAATTTATAACAATTGTAATACTTCATTAGATTAGAGACTCTTTAAACTGGAAACCCAATAAGAAAAATATCAGTTGTGTCCTCTACCTCTTTGGATCAGATGTTACAAGCAGCTGTACTATCTGGGCTCTCTAAGTTGTTCCCAGGAATGCATGCCAAGACAAACATCCACTGCACCTAGAGAACCATCAATTCCTGAAAAAAACTACCTGAATCTTGCTGGTCTTCCAGTGTAAAAGAGTTGCTCTTTTTTTTACTGCAGATAAGCCCATTCCAAGATCCAGGGCTCAATGCCAAGGGAGGCACGAAAACTTGGAGTAGCTGCCACAAAGGCACAGCAAAGAGAGGTGGATTGTTTAAAGCATTTCAGCATTGGATTTCAAGGGACTGGTGACTTATAGAATCCCTATGACTGTATACTTGTTACTAAAACCAGATAATATATGTCACATATATTGCAATTATCTAATTTACAAGTTTTCATCACCTTTATATACCATTCTTTATAATTTAATGCTAACCCACTGCTGAACCCCAGCTAACATCTGATTAGTTTTAGTTGAATGGATAGATGACTGTTGAACCCTCTGTAGTAAGTTGGTCCTTCTTTCACTGAATATCTATTGTGCAAGTGAAAAACTATGCACTCACTGTAGGAACAATTCTTGTCTTACAGAAGCAATTAGATCACTGGAAATCTGTAACTCCCTTTGTATTTGAAATCAAGCTATGAAAGGGATGCGAGACCTATCCCAAGAGGATTTCTGAAATCAGGACTACTACAATTTTTAAAAAACAAATTCAAATTCTAAAACCTGTAACTTTGCTTTTATTTCTAAAATGTTTCCCTAGTTTTTGGGATACAAAGTATGTTCTTAAAAAAACTTGCAGATAATATGAAATATGTTGAGAATTGTGTCAGACAAACACTTATCATCTTTATGTATTCCTCCCTGCCACTAATTAGATCCTGGTTCACACAATTTTCTTTCCTAAACCTCACACTTTGATTTTCTTAGCTGTTAAATTCCTGTCTCTGGACTGTCTTCTGCTCTTGGATCCTGCTGCATTAGAAAAATATGATCAAAATCAAATGTGATTTGTCCCATCTCATTTATTTACAGCAGCAGTTAATGAAGCCAAGCCTGTACTGTGAGTTACCTCCTATCCAAACTGATATTCATTTTCATCTCAGGTACCCCAACAGATTTTCATGTTAAGATTTCAACAGCTAAATGAATAGCAGACATCAATGTAGAAAGTGTGAAGATGAGGAATTTATTTGTTCTTGTTTTCACTACATTGTTTTCTCTTTTTTTAGCTGTGGTGCAATGAAACCCATTGATCAGAGTGTGAGACTGAGCAGGTGCTACCATTGAGATTAGAGTGGTACTGGAAAAGCGCAGCAGGTCAGGTAGCATCTGAAGAGCAGGAAAATCGATGTTTCGGGCAGGAACCCTTCATCAGTAATGAGGATGATTTTCCTGCTCCTTGGGTGCTGCCTGACCTGCTGTGCTTCTCCAGTACCACTCTAATCTTGACTCTGATCTCCAGCATCTGCAGTCCTCACTTTCGCCCAGGTGCTACTGTTGGATATTGCTCTGAATCTCACTGCTAGAAGCCACAGGAATGGTCTTCATGGCAAAGCAAACTTACCAATATACATCTTAAGACCGCAGAGAATCGCAATTGTGATCCCATAGTCTTGCCCTTCACTCAGTAAAACCAAAGGTTAGTGCTCCAAAATGCCTGAGTCATTTTGTGCCACTATGCTGCAGGCCAAAGTTGATTGATGCTTATCTTGACTTTAATGGTACGAGTCAATTGAGTCAAAGCAGTTCTCTCCAATGACTTGAGCACATAATCTAGCTTAACATTTCAGTGAAGGTGCTGAAGATTGTTGCACTATGCACAGTGTTGTTTTCCAAATGAAATGATGAATCAAAGTTCCAGTTCACCTCTGGGCATAAAAGATTCCTTGGCACTTTATGAAGAAGAGTAAGGTATCTTCAGATGTCTTGGCTAATATTTTCACTCAACAACTCATTACTCAACATCACTGAGACATATAGTTGTTGTTTGTGGGATCTTGCTGTCAACTGGCTGCTGTATTTCCCCATTGGCAATAAGCCAATAGTATTTCATTGGCAGTGGATCATTTTAGATGTCTTGAAATGTTGAAAGCTGCTACATAAATGCAAGTTCCCTTTCTACTTATATATTTGTGTGTATTGCAAAAGTCCTGCACAATAAAGTGTTTCCTGGCCCAATATAAGCCCCATACAACATAAGAGTTAATTTATCAAATATAGGGAGATTGCAAGAAAGGGTTGCAATTTCCATTGCTAACATACTTAAATAATACAATAATTTCATGTCACCCAAGAGAAATAAATGTTTTAAGCAAAACCTTCAGCAATAATCACCTTGTCTGTCAAGAAAAGTGAGTAATATAGGGATATTCTGCCCTCTGAGACACTGAAAAATACCAGAAATATATATTTTGGTTCTCCTGAAATACCATTACAGTTGGTGATTGACAACAATGAGCAACTTCTAAGGGAAGGGACAAGTCTATACTACTGTTCCTGATTGATATGTTGAGTTAAAGGGCGTTATTGCTTTTAATAGTGGGTTTACTATTAGACACAGGTCTGGACCAGCCAAGAACAGCAGGCTTCAGAATTCTGCTTGATGTGCCACAGTATTGGGAGCCATGGCAAGATCACATTGCAACAGATGGTAGATCTGCACTGAACAAATATTTTCAATGAACATTTTAAGGGGGTTATCTTAAGTAACCCCAGCACCTTACAGTTGAAAACTGCCTCATGTAAAAATGATTGGAGAGGCAAATGCAATGAGATTTGCTTCAGTGGACTTCCACAGTAACAACGTCAACTCGAAACAATTGCACTTTTCTGCTGTATGTCCTTTCAAAATCACAAGCGTAATTTTCATTCCTGGCTGCAGGACATCAGGAGGCAAGACCAAGGGGCTCAGGGAGACGGAGGGATTGGTGGCTCAGCTGTTTGAGTGCACTATACCACTATGGTAACTTGCCATTCGGAACAGCAGCTGGGCAGTACCTCTTGAAGTTTGCCTGTAGGAAATCCTCAGTTACAGTACAGCTGCGGTTATATTTAATTGCATCATTAGAATGTTACTTTGAGAATGGACATAAAAACCACTTGTGGGAATGTAGGTACGTGGGAAATAACGAATGATATGGAAATACAAGTCCAGGTGCATAATGACAATTGAAAATGGGACACAAATCGCCTTACTCTGCCTCACAAGCAAAGCGAACTTTCTTGTACGGCGCTTCAGTTAGATAATACACACATATCACACTAACCAGTTGATTGACACAGAAACCAGTAGGAATCAGATTTTTTTCTCTAATATTGCAGTCTTTAACGCTTGCTGAAACATTGCTTGGTTCTCGGTGTGTAAAGGATATGGAAAACGATGTCGAACTTACCGACCCATAGAGTTCGCCTCTCTCGTTCATCCCCAGATAAAGTCCCGAGTCCACCCCACGAATGCTGACCAGTCCCACCGCTAGGCTTATGAACTCGAGGATCCCTGCACAACACACCAGACAGTGGAAATGGTCAGTGATCACACTCACCCAACCTGGAGGTACGTTCTGCCCGAGGGCACTGTAGAAATGAGTAATATGCATATTTTATTGGACATTCCTGAACCCGGGACAACTGTCCAGACCAGTAATGGTCAAACAGAACAGCTGATGTCCAACAGACCAGAGGGAGAAACTAGTGCTCTCCCTTCAATTCACTAAGCGGCGTGACTAGGGTTCAGGAGGGAACGCTGTTAGGGCTTTCTTCGGGTTACAGAAGTTATGTCGTTGTCACCAAATCGTTGAAAAAGTGTATCGGTGGCGATACTTTTTAAAAAACGTACGTGTTTAAGACTGAAATGTAGGGTCAGATCCCAGGGTCTGGTTCTAGTTATAAAGTTCGCTATTCTTTCAGGTTTCATTTCTTACTTTGATTTGATCAATAGCTGGTGCAATGTCTGCTCGGAAAGGCAGCGTTGCTTCCGAATGACAGACGGTGGAAATACTGAGAAAATGGGATTTTTAAAAAAGATTGTGTGGCTGTGCTTGAGAATAGTGACGGGGAAGGGGGGTGGGAGAGGCACTTGCTCTGGGACAGCCTGGCTGCTCTCTGTGAACGGGAGGGGGTAGTGGGGAGGGGGTGGGTGGGTTTGAGGGAGAGACACTTGCTCTGGGAGAGCCGGGCCACTCTCTGTGAACAGCCGCTGCAAGTCCGCGGAGGACGGAGCTGTTTCTTTCCAGGGATGAAAGACACCTGTTTCAGCCAGTGGAGAGAGAAAGGAGAGGTGGAAGGTGGAAAAAGAGGGAGGGAGGAGAAAGGCACGGGGATAGAAATGAACGTGCCTTCCCAAGCGGAGGGAGAGCCTTTTTACTCCGTGTATTCGACATCCCGCTGAGTCTGGGGGGGTGCCCTTGGTTTCCATCACCCTGTCTCTGCAACATCTTCCAGTCCGTGTGTCTCAGTCTGGGTTTGCTCCTGTGTCTGTCTGTGTGTGTGTCTGTGTCTGTGTGTGTCTGTGTGTGTGTGTGTGTGTGTCTGTCTGTCTGTGTCTGTGTGTGTGTCTGTGTGTGTGTGTGTCTGTATGTGTGTGTGTCTGTGTGCCTCTGTGTGTGTGTGTCTCTGTGTGTGTGTGTGTGTGTTCAACTTCCCTCACAATCTGTTAGTGTAAAGTTCCCTGTGGTGTAAAAGCCCTTGACTCTTTCCTCTCTTTCTGCCTCCCGCTGTCTGTGTGCCTCCTCCCTGTGTCTCGCCTCTCCTTGGCTAAGTCTTTCCCAGGCGGGATGGGTGCATGTTCCTCGGGGTTGCTACACTCTCCCCGTCTCTAACTCCACATGAATTGAGGGAGATGAGGTTCCGTTACCCCGGTGTCCAGTCGCTGTGTTTCATTGTGAATCCGGTGCGGGCGCTCAGAGGCACAATCTCCCAAACACACACAGACACTGTCCACAAACCCCGACCGCATCACACATACTGCCCGGGTTTATAAACCCATCCTACCCATCGGGGGGGGGGGGGGGGTAGGATACACTAGGAACTGCAAATGCTGGAGACCAGAGTCGAGAGAGTGGGGCTGGAAATGCACAGCAGGTCAGGCAGCATCCGAGCAGCCGGAGAATCGAACCGGCCCTTCGTCAGGGTCTCCCTCCGCATGTTGGTTCCTATCCCTGTGCCTTTCATCAGGGGTGAAGGGGTCCGGCCCCGAAACCCCTGCTCCTCGGGTGCTGCCGGACTGGCCTGTGCTTTTCCAGCCCCACACACGCCCTCCTCCAGTAACCGTGTCCTGTCTGAGGGAGTCCGGCTGGTGTTGGACGTGTGGGAAACACACAGAGAGAGAGAGAGAGAAAGTTTTCCAGAAGTGGGATATTTTAGAGAGTTGAGGAACCATTTTCCACTGCACCGTGAGGTCCAGGCACAGACTGAAGCAAGCTCCCAGACCTGTGCCTTCCATTAGTCAGCAAACTCAGCCATGACTGGCTTCACCCACCTCCCCAGCCCTCCCTTTGTTTATCAATACTGGGAGCTGCTCCCCCCCCCCCACCCAGCCCACCCCCCCTTACCGAAGCGGCTGTGATCCCGCCGGGTACCGTGCACCGTGCCGTTCGGGAAGATTTCCAAGTGGAAGCCGGTCCTGCAGTAGAGCTGCCTCCGCCGGAGGATGCCTTTGAGGTGGGCGAAGTCTGTGGGTGTTCCCCTCTGGAGCCTGCCTTCGATCTGGCCGAGCCTTTCGTTCAAGAAGCCGGGGGAGTCCGCCTGGGCAAGCACCGGCATATTCCCAAGAGAGACGGCGTGTATGTCTGTGTCCAGGGCTCCCAGGTAGCTGCCGACCTCGGCCATCAGGGTCATGGGGGGATCAGTGACACTCTCTGCTCTCTCAGTCAGCTTCACTGACTGGGGAACCGCGCCCGATGCAGCCCCTCGTGTCAAATAACAGGCAAGACTTTGTTTTGACTGCACCGTTTATAGAGATCCCGGCGCATTAATCTCCGCTTAAATTTCATTACTGAAGTCCCGGGGAATCAGATGAAAGCAGCTGTTTATATACATACTCGCACATTGACATATTCGATACTTAAATAAGCCCCGCCTGGCATGCCCACGGCTAATCGCCGCTCAGATTCATTGGGTTCGACCTGCGAGAGCTACAACCCATTGTTAACTGTATAAAAACACACACACTCACACACACATACACACTCACACATACACACACTCACACATACACACACACACACACACATACATACACTCACATACACACACACACATACATACACTCACATACACACACACTCACATACACACACACACTCACACATACATACACTCACATACACACACACACTCACATACACCCACATACACACACATACACATACACACACACTCACATACACCCACAAACACACACACATACATACACTCACACACACATGCACACACTCACATACACACACACATACACATACACACACTCACACACACACATACACACACCCACACCCACATACACACACACACTCACACACACTCACATACACACACACTCACATACACACACATACACACACACTCACAGACACACACTCACATACTCACACACATACATACTCACACACATACACACACACATACACACACACACACTCATAGACACACTCACATACACACACATATACACACTCATCCACACACATATATACACTCACATACTCACACACATACATACACACACACATACACACACTCACATACACACACATACATACACACACACACTCACATACTCACACACGCACTCATACTCACACACACATACACACTCACATACACACATAACATACACACATACACACACACATACATACACTCACATACACACATGCACACGCACATACACACACACATACATACACACACTCACATATACATTCACACACATACACACACACACACTACAGGGGGGGGGAAACCCAGCAAACTCTACTGATGCATACCAGCAGTTGGCAACTCCAACCCCTCCTGATGAAATCCCCCAACAGCAGCCGGCTCCCTCACAGAAATAATAACACTCCCGGTTCCTATAAGAAGGTGCAGCTGCCAACGTGGCTCGGGAGAGTTTTATTTAAGAAACGTTTCCAGTTATACCATGGCAGAAAGTGACAGAGAGAGAGAGGACATTTAACGAACCCCCCCCCCTTCCACCCGCCCCCCCCCCACCCCACACACACCCCGCCCCGGGGATGGGGTAATTGTTTACCAGACTCTCTGGACAAGCCTGGGGGGGGGGGGGTCTGAGCAGGGACTGGCTGAGGGGAAAAGGCTCCCACCTTTCCCCGCTAGTTCGTGCCCCTCTCCTCCTGTCTGACAGCAGCTGGTTAGTCTGTGCCAGAGGCGAGAGGGTTCCTCAGCACTGAGCATCCCCATCTCACCCCTCCCCACCCCCACCTACCCCAACCCCGGTCCACCAGCAGGACTGATCCCACTGAGCCAGGCCGGCCGGCCAGCAGGAAGTGTCCTGACTGAACGGGGCTCCGAGCCCTGGGTTCTGCAGCTCGGTAGAAGTCGCTGTTGATCACCTTTTTAATTCCTTGCTCCCCACCCCAGTGTAACTCTCTGGGAGCTGCACATTGAATTTCTACTTTAGTTCAAACGGAGCAGAGGGATAGGACAACTGCTTTTTATATAGATCAGAACCCCTCCCCCTACACACACACACGCATCTTGTAGGTACTTAAAACGCCATACAAATTAGTACTTGTGACTACAAAGTGGAAAGGCGTTACAGGAAAATGCATTAAAAACGATTATTCACAGCAATTGTCTTGTGTGTGTCTGTGGGGGGGGGGGAAGTCAATGGTTTTATTTGATGTGGGGTTAGGGACGAGAAAGGGAAAATCTGCGTATCCTTTTTTTCTGTCGCTGGACGCATTTGCTTTGTGAGTAAACCCAGTTGTGAGGTCAGGTTCCCTTCATGTAGCGTGTGCAGATTTTGACTCACTGTTGTGAAGTGGTTTCAGTTTGGCATCAGTTCAAAAATCTATGAGATAGGAGCCTGTTTTTGAACACAAGGGCTGGAGGACTTCGGCTCGTTCTAGCTGCTTCAATGTCTTTCCCGCGGCTGCAAGACAACCTGTCCTTCAGGGAGCTGATGCTGTGCCGACAGCCCACTGAAATGTGGGACCATGTGTTTTAAATGTATCTTGCCCCTATTAGCTGGAGTGAGCCAGGTATCTGTGCAGCGGCATGAGCTCAAACTCGCGTGCACAACCGGCAGGAAGGCCAATGTTAGATCATTCCATCGTTCCACAGGAGGCCATCCGGCCGATCACAAAAAACACAGTGAGACCTGGCCATCTGTGAAGAGTGGGGCCTGGAGTGTACTCACAGTTAGATAATGTGATGCCAGGATTGGTCTTTTTTTTTATCGATGGAAAGTAAGAGGAACTGAGTGGCCTCTCTCACCTGCTCGCCATTCCCCTGCCTTTTTATTCCTGATGAAGGGCTTTTGCCCGAAACGTCGGTTTCGCTGCTCGTTGGATGCTGCCTGAGCTCTTCCAGCACCACTGATCCAGAATCTGGAAGGGTTAAGCTGAGCCAGCCTTCACCACCTTCTCCCAGCCTTCTGCTTGTCTCCCTTGGATCTACAGTTACCTCCACCTCCTGCTGCTGCCTGGCTTGCTGTATCCTTCCCAGCCTCTGACAAGCTGGAAGTGGGGAGAATCATTTCACTCCCCACAGAATGAATGGAACGGCAAGGCTGGTAGAATTGTTCTGGAATGGGTCCTGCAGGAGGGAGAGATGTCCCATATGAGTGAAATGACAGGACCCAGTGACAAAATACAAGCAAGTTACTGCGGATGCTGGAATCTGAAACCAAAAGGGAAAATGCTGGAAAATCTCAGTAGGTCTGGCAGCATCTGTAAGGAGAGAAAAGAGCTGACTGACCCCTTGTCACAGACCTGCTGAGATTTTCCAGCATTTTCTCTTTTGGACCCAGTGACAATGTCTGCAATGCCAGCCGCTCTACTGGACCTAAAATCTCCAGCTTTGGTTGCTAAAGTGATAATATAAACTGACTTCGGATGTAGAGCCACCACTGACCATTTAATAAGAGTTCATGTCTGTATTACCAATTGTATAAACAATATCTCCAGACTGCAGAGAACTGAGACGCGCTTGGCCACAGTTTGGACAGAGTGTGGAGCCAACGCTGGGAGAGTTTCGCTCTCTACTCCCAGAATCCTAAAACCAGGAAATGTCGAGCCACTTGATTGTCAAAACATTAGTGGATGTTATTTGCAGCAGAATTATTTTGCAGATGTTGAGCGCTTTCGCCAGAGCATTAAAGGTCCCGAGCCATTAAAGGCAGCGATGGAATGATCTAACATTGGCCTTCCTACCGGTTGTGTATGTGGGTGGGTGGGTAGGGGGACAATCTGAAGCCCTCGACAAAACACACACAAGAGTCCCACCTTGTGCTTCTGTAACACGTTAATGTATTCTGAAAATGCACAATGTCCCTCTTTCGGCAATGCGATCATATTTTTTTTGTTTCTGAAATGCAGTGACCACGAGCTGTGGCGATCCAAATAGAGTTCATTGCCCTATCTGGCGTGTTGACTAATTGGTGAAGAGCCTGACATTATGCTGAGGCATTGTACAAAAAAGGGCTGTGTGTGTGTGTGTGTGTGTGTGTCACATGTGAAAGGGGATATTGCAGTGCTACTGTTGTGAAGGACAGGTTTATCGTTAGCGTTGGGAGAATTCTCTCAGCTCGTTTTACCACACTGCCTGAAAACAACGGCCTTCTTATTTCGTCTAATCCGCCGAAAATAAATGTGTGTGAGAGAAGAGGAGAGAGATTTACAGATTTTACATAAAACACATTTGGACATTTATCCTGGTTTTATGGGAGTTCCCCAGTGTATAATTAAACTACCTGTTCTGGGACACTGCCTCCACAGAGCCACCTGTCGCCATGTGTTTCACATTCCTTACCCACGAGCTGGAAGTTTGATATTAAATCCAGATTTATATTGTCATTTTATGAACCTTGATCATGATTGGATGGAGGGGGGTGGGGATGGAGCGAAACTAAAATGGTTCCTGCCCCTAACTAAAAGACATGAGTTTTCCAGTCAGGGAGATTTCGAAGCGAGGCACTTTTAAACTGAAAGAAACTGAAATACATTCTCTGTTTCATCAAGGACCTGGTCCTGCCATGTAAACCACCAGTTCAGCCTCTTCTACATCTCAGCCATTGCCATTGCCAGTCTATATCAGTTCAAAATTACACTCGAAGAAGATAACGATTTCAATTAAATTTCAATTCAAACACATCAAGTGTTTTATGCACAAACTTCCGTTTAAAGATTGCAATTTAACAGAACTTATTTTTATTTCAAAAATATACTTTCTTCATTAAATATCTTTATGTCCATACATCCTCACTAAAACGGTTTGTTTCTGTACAATAGTATATGAAGAAACAAACATTGGAGCTTGACTCTATCCAACAAACAAATCAAATGTATTTCTTACCTATGTATGATTGTAGTTACATATTTTTGAGGCCTGGGTTCTGATAATCGAAGGGAGCCCCACTACTTCAGCAGAAGGACCTGAGACAGTGGTCTTTCCCCACTGCACCCTGGCGGCAGCTGCCCCACCCTTTGGTGTGCCCCTCAGCATGTAGTCCTGGACCTTGGAAGGTGCCACTCTGCAATACTCTGTCCAGGTCAACTGTTTGCTCTGGGAGACCGACAAGTTTCAGGCAAACCAAAGAGCATCTTTCATGACGGATCTCCAGGGGCAGTCAATGGTTGTCTCATTGTCCATAGGGGGAACAGACCACACAGCACAGAGAGCTACGTCATTGAACTGCTCCTGACTAATCTGAACCAAAAAAAACCCATTGAGAATTTCTCCAGACTTCCTTTAGGAAGGCACATTACAGCAGTAGATGTGCTACAATCTCTACCCCCTCCCCCACAGCTGCTATGGGTAGTCTGCAGTGGCACAGAGAGTCAGGGTGTACATGAAGGATCTCACAGGTAGTTCCTTCTCATCACAAGCCACTCAATGCCTTGGTGCTTGTTGGAAACTTTTGGCGATGAGGCATTCTGCCAAATGACTTTGACAGTCTGCTCAGGGAACAAACTGACAGAATCCACCCTCTCCTTTTCCCACACTTCCTGATGAACTAGTGGTCTAATGAGGAAGGACAGATGATAGGAAGGATCCAACTACTTACAGTAGTAATGGGGCAAGAGCCATCCTTCACAACACTGAGGACAGGTAGAACCTTAGTTTGTGGTTACACCTGGCGTTTGCACACAGAGGGCCTACACACAGCTTGATGCAGCCACACACTAAGATGGCCATTAGGATGGGGGCAGCCTTGGGTACGTTCTTCACCCCCATTATCCAGCGTTTTGTACAAGGGGTCCTCCAGGTGAAGTGGGAGATGGATTGGGTGACTGCAAAGGCGCAAGTTCTGGGAATGGGTCAGACCTGCGCCACATACAACAGAGTACCCCACACAAAACTGTCGTGCTACTTGTCGTGATGGGGCTTGTCATCTGCACTCAGCCCCCAACCCGTGAACTCTTGCCTGTGTGAGACTGACTCCAGTACAGAAGGGTAAATAATGAGGTCTGCAGATGCTGGAGATCACAGCTGAAAATGTGTTGCTGGTTAAAGCACAACAGGTTAGGCAGCATCCAAGGAACAGCAGTACAGGCTGAAGGGTCATGTTCAGTTTAGGATATTGGTTGGTACCAAAAGTACCTGAGTCATGTTTTTGACACTGGAGCGTTGTGAGAAAAACACGAAGCGATTCCTGCACATTTGGAAAGTATTGTGTAAGCTTCCGGGCATGGTTTTTATACTGCACTCCCATTGTTCTGCCTGCACTATCCCCATGACCTACATCAGGTGATTGTCGCTCCAAAAGCTAGTGTGCTTCCAATTAAACCTGTTGGACTATAACCTGGTGTTGTGTGATTTTTAATTTTGTACACCCCAGTCCAACACTGGCATCTCCAAATCACATCCATAGAGAGGTTGACTGAATAACGTTAATGGTGTCAGCTTTGTCTGGTTGGAGGAGCTGTCTGTGGGACTGTAGGGATGAGGGAAATGCGCCTTGTCCTGGCCATCACATGAGTGCGGGAAGGCCACCAGGAAGGGGAATGACATTTCATTCGAGATTAAATAGGCGGGGCCCCGCCTATTGAAGCCGAGCGGGTAACTACCATCGGCTCACATTCATTCCTCAGGTGGGGGAGCCCTGACCCAGGCGATTTCAGGAAACGATTCCTCCAGTGCCTGACTGTGCAATGCATTTATTCACCGCGCAAGAATGCTGTTTGAACACATTATTTTTCAACTTGCCAGTGTTGGCTTTCTGAGCAAGATGGATGACTGCAGTTCCAGAAGCAAATGCCAGTTGCTGTATTCCAAACTGAGAGCCGTGGACACTTACATCCAGCCTGGCCGAGGCTTGGGGCTGATTGCAAAAGATTTAGTGCCCGGGTTACTGTAGTACCTTTTAGGACACTTTCACTTCACAACAGCTCGTGTCAATCCTTTTCAAACACACATAACCTTTTGCTTCTCCCAAAAAGATTTGTCCCTGGAACGCCTTCACTCAGAAGAGGCTGTTCCCCTCCCCCTTTACCGTCCTTTGTATTTAAACGTTACAGACAACTAAATGTTCTGGTCTTTTGATTGGATATACAAACCCAAGCAGATTGCCTGAAAGTTGCTGCTAGGTTTTGATTAGAGGAGATTATTAAAGCAGGACATAACGCTGAAACCCATGTGTGTTGTGAATACGAAGTGACTCATATTTGTCCTACACTCTGCTTGCATCGTAAATCCCGAGTTGGCTCCTCGGCTCTGATTAAAGTGAGATTCGCCAGAGGGAATGATCTCACAATGTTTCGATTTGACGCGGCAGGTTAAAGCCCCTGTAATGTCAGAAGAGCTCGTTTGCAAAAAGCTCCCGAGTTTTATTTAACTGGCTCTCGCCGAGTGTTCGCATAATCTGCTTTATCTCAAAGATTCCATGAGCAGGGATTCTCCCCACTTTGTTCTGTAAACATTTATATTTCTAACAGAATGCTCTGTGAATGTATGCGTCCAAGTCATCCTTCTCTTTCAGGACAGTTAAGAGCCATAAATGAAAACAGAAAGTGCCAGAGAAACTCAGCAAGTCTGGCAGCATCTGTGAAGAGAGAAACAGACATTTAACAGTTACAGCCCTATATGACTCTCCTCCAAAACTTAGGTTCGACTCCAGATTTCTATCGTCCACGATCTTTTGGTTTTGCTTAAAGAATTCATCAGGCAGGAGCTAAACAATGTCGAAATGATTCTGCCATGCTGAATCCTGAAACTAATGCTGATTTGAGATCAGTAACCAGTGTATAAATACACCATTAAAACTGCTAGCAGGTTATGGAAATTAATGTGCCCTGGGATGAACAGTTTTGAAACATATTTTCAGGTTTGAATTCAATGACCCTGATATGACTAGTATTACCAATGATGCTGCTCCAGTGTTTAATGTTGTGCCCAAAGTAGTGTCACTTTGTGGCATAGCTCTACATTTATTTACTGTCCAGCCCAACATGAATTTCTCTATTGTATTAGAGAGGCACCAAAACGACCCCAAAAGATCAACATTATCAAGAGACAAAGCAATATGTAACACAAATGTGTCAGAACGTATACAGATCATTCACCGAAGGAAAATTGGGTGCTTTCAGCAAAGTGGCATTGTGATTGCAGCTGTGAAAGCATTGTAGCTACAGAAAACATGATCATGACCCATTCGGACTGTAGCCTGTCAGGCTCTTGCTGCTTTTCTCACAGATAGTATGAAAAATTCATTTGTTACTCAAATGAAACAAAAAGAGCACAGTTGGGAAAAACAACGGTCTAGGCACTGGCATTTTAGTTTTGGAATCTGAATTCAAATCTGACTGAGTCATCACATAATGGGATAGAATCTTCACTTTCCAATGTCAGTTAGGTTGGAGTTCCAATCCAGCAGTCACTGAAGGCGAACCTAATGCTAACTCTGAGGCCCCCCCAAGTGTGCTGCCAATATTAAGTGATTCATATTTGTCCAACACTCTGCCTGCATCATAAATCCTGAGTTGATTAAAATGAGATTTTCCAGAGGAATCCTTTTTTTCAATGCCTATGTTTGAGCTAAACTCAAACATCATCCTAGATTTCATCATCTAAATGTACTGTATCATCATAACCCTCTATCCCATCTTCCTAAAGTGCTTGAACAGCTAGAATAAGAAATGATTGGGATGTGATTGGGTGCAAAATGGTGCAATGGAGGATGGTCTTCAGAAGTTGAGGCTAAGGCATATGAAGAGTTTCAGGGAAGTTGCTGGAATCATGCACATGCCTTGGAAGAATGTACTGCAAGAACGGGGCCTTCATACTGGTTGGGGGAAGCAAGGGGCATCTATGTCTGCATATTCTGGATGTACAGGCCAGGCTGAACTTGGGAAATGTGTCTAGATTATAGTGGTGCTGGAAAAATACAGCAGGTCAGGCAGCATCCAAGGAGCAGGAAAACTGACATTTCGGGCAAAAGCTCTTCATCGGGAATTCACTCAGTTGATTTTCCTGCTCCTCAGATGCTGCCTGACCTGCTGTGCTTTTCCAGCACCACTCTAATCTTGACTTTGATCTCCAGCGTCTGCAGTCCTCACTTTTGCCTGAACTTGGAAAAAGTTCAGATGCAACCACAGGGGCTGTGGGGTGAGAAGGGAGGCTGTTTAAAAGCTTCAATGCTTTGGGACATAGTCCCAGTTAAGCCTGCACACATTTTTTGTTTCAATACATGCTCATTCTCACTCCCTCAGATCCCGATGCCCCTCGATGACAGGTTCTGCCCTTCTACACACCTCTTCGTTCCTCGTATTTCCCATGCTAGACTATAACATTTCCTTTGTCTATTTACTCACCACAAAAACTTTATCAGTCATCAACCCTGAAGTGACAAATGAATGTGGGGAAAAAGCTTTGAAAACGCCAGTCATTCATTGATAACTTACGACTCTTTTCTCTGCAGACCAATAAAGATGTCAATCATCTAGACCCTTTAAAGTTTCAATAGTTGAAAACCACAACACCCTTGAAACCTCTCACAATGTATAAATAAACATTGCAAAATTGATAACAGATGCCAGACAGCTGAAGCTATCAGTCAAGCTGGGGTTCTGGATTTTCAAGAGACTAATGGATTTCTGGGCACTCAGCTCTGAAGAAGTATTCAACTCAAAATATTAACTCTACTTCTCCTCCTAGAAGATGCTGCCAGACCTGTTGTGCACTTCTGCCACCTTTTTCACTTTACTTCACTTTATTATTCAAAATAAAATGAAAGCTTACTCTTTTGTAGCTCTTCTTCTGATGACAAGGATGTACTTTTGAAATGTTGTGATTGCTGTAATGTTGGAAACATAGCAGCTATGTTTGCTCACAACAAGCTCCCATAGACATTAATGTGATAATGATCAGAATGGTGATTGAAGGTGAACTATTTCCTAGGACACTGGGGCTAACTGCTCTTCTTCATAATTTTCCATGGGATCTTACAAATTAATTGAGCAAGCAGAAGGGAACTTGATTTAACATCTCACCCTAAAGATGGTACCCCTCAAGCAGTGCAATGCTGTACTGGAATGTCAATGGTGGTCAAACCTTGAAGTGGGACTTGAACTTAGATGCAAATATGCTACCAACTGAGCCACAAGTGATGTGCAGGAAGTTCTCCAATTTGTATAATGCCTTTAAAATAATAACCATCACAATGCCCTCCAAACAGGCGTAATAAGGCAGTATGATACAACCTGTGAACATTTGTCATTATGGTATTATTACAACAATTAATTAGGCCATTCATTTGTTTGAGACAATTCCACTGTTCAATGAGATCATGGCTGATTCGTGTCTTCACGTTACTGAACCAGCCAAAATGCAGCCCTGGAAGTATCGAGCAAGTTTTGTATATATCAGGGGTATCGCCTTCCCTATGATTCCAGTAGAAAGAAACACCAGCTGCAAAGGATGAATATTATTGAATTGAATCGAATTGAATTGAATTTATTGTCACGTGTACCAAGGCACAGTAAAAAGCTTTGTCTTGCGAGCAATACAGGCAGATCACGTAGGTAAATAGCATAGATAAGTAAATAATAGGTAAACAGCAGCAAAAAACAAAACACAGGTACAGGCGAATGCTAAGAGTTTGTGAGTCCATTCAATATTCTAACAACAGGAGGGCAGAAACTGTTTCAAAACCGGTTGGTGCATGTGTTCAGGCTTCTATACCTTCTCCCCCATGGTAATGATTGGAGAAAAACATTACCAGGGTGGGATGGATCTTTGAGAATGCTGGCATCCTTTGCTTGAGAGTGGGCCTGGTAGATGGATTCTATAGATGGGAGGTTGGCCTTTGTGATTGTCTGGGCTGAGTTCACCATTCTCTGTAACTTGGATAGTACAGTTGCCATACCAGATAGTGATACATGATACATCCAGACGTAATGCTCTCGATGGCGCACCTATAAATGTTGGCAAGGGTATTCGCCATCATGCCAAATTTTCTCACCTGCCTGAGGAAGAAGAGACGTTGTCGGGTCTCTGTAACCAGTGCATCTACATGAAGAGTCCAAGAACGCTTAATGTTGATGACCACTCCCAGGAGCTTGATATTCTCCACTCGTTCCACTTCTGTGCTGTTAATGTGTAGGGGGGCATTGATTAACATCCCGCTGAATGAGAATAACGAGTTCCTTGGATTTGCCGGCATTAAGAACTAGGTTGTTCTTAGTGTACCTTTCTTCCAGGTCTTCCACCTTCCATCTGTAGTCTGTTTTGTCGCCATCTGAGATTTGACCGACTTTGGTGGTGTCATCAGCGAATTTGTAAATGACATTAGCCTGGTATTTGGCAACGCAGTCATGCGTATGCAGTGAGTGCAGTAGGGGGGTTAAGTACGCACTCCTGGGGGGCTGCAGTGTTGAGTGTTTGTGAGGATGAAATATTGTCCTCAGTCTTCACTAATTGTGGCCTGTGGGTCAGGAAACTGAGGATCCAGTTGCAGAGAGTGGGGCTTGGTCTGAGATCACTAAGGTTAGTAATCAGTCTCGAGGGGACAATAGTGTTGGAGGCTGAACTGTAGTCAATTAGTAGGATTCTTATGTAGCTGTTCTTGGTGTCAGGAGTGAAAGACAAGTGATGTGGCATCTGACGTGGATCGGTTCGTCCAATAGGCAAATTGGAGTGGGTCAAGAGTAATGGGGAGGCTGGAGTTGATTAATGCCATGACCAGCTTTTCAAAGCGCTTCATGACCACCAAAGTTAAGGCCACTGGGCGGTAGTGTTTTCACTGGTTCATAAAATTCCCTCAGCTTTAGGTTTGGGGATGGTTTAAAAGAAGATTGGATATGTCTGTATAGATGAGAAAGAATAAAACATAGCTAATGGTGCAAATAAATATAGGAAAGAAGCTATTTCTATGACCTTGAAGTAACTGAGTTAGTGCTTAATGCAAACCAATGGTGGCACTCAACTATTTTTATTCTTGCATGGATTGTTGATACCAATAATGAAGTTGGCATTTGTTGAAAATCCCGAACTGTCCTTGAAATAATTGGCTCTCTAGACCATGTCAGAGAACATTGCTGTGGGTCGAAAATCACATGGAGGTCAGAACAGGTAAGGATGATAGAATGGCCAGTAGTGAACATAATTATATAGCGCATTTGGTAGAACTGCAGGCTCAGTGCAATGCTAACATATTGTCAAAATACAATACCACATTCAACATTGATATAAAGATAAGCATTTTTAATAACTTTGATAAGCAGGCAGATTTAAAAGAGAATGTTAACATAGAAAAAAAGAAATATAAATGTATAGGGATAGAATTCTGGAGTTTGTCACCTAGAAAACTGAAGGCATGATCACTGCTGATGGTGCAATTAAAATTGGGGATGTTAGAATTAGATGAGTGCAAGTTATTTATTGTTTCATGGGATGTAAGCATCGCATCATTGAGCAGCATTTATTGGCCATCCCTAATTGCCTTTGGTGAGCTGCCTTCCTGAATCACTGCAGTAGGTACACTCACAGGATGAGAGTTCCAAGATTTTGACCCAGTGATAGTGAAGGAACAGTGACATAGTTCCACATCAGGATGTTGCGTGCATTGAAGGGGTACTGAGGGCCGATGTATTTGCTCCTCTTCTCCTTCCAGCTGTTAGAGGCTTTGGATTAGGAAGGAGCTGTTGCCTGTGCCTTGGCGAGTTGCAGCAGTGCATCCTGAAGATGGCAAACACTGTATGTTAGTGGTGAACGGAGCGAATGTTAAAGGTCGTGGATGAGATGACATTCATGCAGACTACTTTGTCTTGCATGGCGCAAAGTTTCTTGAGTGTTTTTGGAGTGGCACTGATCCAGGCAAGTGGAGCATATTCTATCACACATCTGAATTGTGCCTTGTAGATGGTTGACAGGCTTTGGGGAGTCAGGACGTATGCTCCTTGATGTAGTATTATCACCTCTGACTGGCCTTTGGAGCCACAGTATACATGTGGTTAGTCCAGTTCGGTTTGTAGTTAATGGTAACTCCAGGATGTTGTTCATGGAGGATTTAGTAATGGCCATATCATTGAATGTCAAGTGGTGATGGTTGGTTTTTCTCTTGTTGGAGATGATCATTGCCTGATATTTCTATGCTTTCCAATGTCTTTTTCCACTTAACAGCCTAAATCTGAATATTGACCAGGTTTTGCATATGGACATGGGCGACTTCAGCGTTTGAGAAGTCACGAATGGCTCTAAAATTGTTAATCATTGGTGAACATCGCCACTTCCGATCCTATGAAGGAGGGAAAATTATTTATGAAGCAACTGAAGACGGTTGAGCTGAGGACACTACCCTGAGGAAGTCCTGCAATGATACCCTGGGACTGTGATAAGTGATCTCCAACAACCACAACCATATTCCTTTGTGCTCAATATGCCTCTAATTATTTGTCTGATTTTCATTGATTTCAATTTTTTTCTAGGGATCCTTGAAGCCATATTCAACCAAATGCTGCTTTGATGTGAAGAGTCATCACCTCTCCTCTTACACTCAGCTCATTTGTCGATATTGGAACAAGATTCTCAGAGGCCTGTGGGGCTGGAGGAAATTAGATAGGGAGGGATGAGCCTCTGTAAGGATTTGACAACAAGGATAAGCATTATAAGATTAGAACCGAGAGTCAACATAGGTCAACAAGCACAATGTTGATGTCTGAATGGACATTCTGCAAGTTTGTTGGGTGATAGGTAGAAGTCTGTGTGCTGCGTGATGACACAAGTATCTGGTTGGATGCTCATCTCAGATACACATCAAAATTGCAAAGATTGGTTTAGTTTCTGGTTGATTCCAGGGAGAGGAATAGAGGAATATCTGGGGAAGAATATTTAAAACAGGTTACAGAAAACAGGCTTCAGTCTTCCCCACAATGAATTGGAGGAAAGTTGTACCTATCCAGTCCTGGATTTTGGATTAACTGAGAATTTCGCAACGGTGGAGGAGTAGAAAGAGATAGTGATGCAGTAGAACTGGGTGTCACCAGACCATACATAAAAACTGTTGCTGCACTATCAAATGATGTGCCTTGTTAGGGTTGATGAGAAATAAGTGTTGAGTGGGGGATGATGGCAAGGATAGATTTTTGGAGAATACCAGAGGTAATGGCTCAGGATCAGGAAGATAAACTATTCTAAGTGACAGTTTAAATACAATCAGATAGATTAGAATGGAATCAATGTGAGCACCTCCACTCAGTTGTAGTATATTGCAAAGGCAGTGGAAGAGGATGGAATAGTCAGCTATGTCAAAGACAAGGCAGATGGACCAATAGAGCTCATTTGCAACTTTGATAAACAAATTTGATACTTTGGCAGTGGGAGAAACCTGATGGAGGATTTCAAAATAGACTTTTGAGAAAGATAAGCATGAATTTTGGAGGGGACAATATGTTTGTGATCTCTTTGGGGTAAGGATGAGATATCGGTGGATCAGTGATTTTCAAGCATGATGGGTTCAAGGGTTGGTTTTTAGGGGAGGGGATGATGATAGCAGGTTATTATCAAAAGGGGCAACAACAGCAGAAGGAGAACTAATCAAAATATCCAACAACATGTTGGCTAGGAGTTGAAGTTGGGATGTCAACAGATTAGTGACATAGTTGACAGACCATGGGGTGGATCATGTAAACAAGTTGATTGGAGAAGGTGTGAGCGGGGATAGGACAGAATCTAGAGAAAGGTGTAAGTTCAATGCCAGGGTAAAGGGGATCTTTAGAGAATATTGGGCTAGCAGAGGGCAGGGCAATGACAGGGACAGCTGACTGCATGAGGTCCATCTTAACCACAAAAAAGGCCATGAACTCTTTGCATTTTTTTGTTGGATATGAAGATGGAGGGAACAGGAGAGGAGGGTTTGCAAATAAGTTTTACAATAGACAAAATAAACTAAGAGTTATCTTTGCGTTCCAGAAAAGAGAAAAATGCTTCAGATTTGAAAAGAGGAGATCCCGGTGGAGTTGGTAATTATGGAGGAATTACAGAACTGTTCATAATTTTCAACAAGTATTGCAAACAAAAACTGCTCTGAGAAATTCTAGTTCTCACAGAAAGCTGATCTGGCTCAAGGGTAGGCAAATCCACACGGCATGCATGTTTCATATTATGCAGTGATCTAAAGCTATATCAGCAAATCCAGGGGTTTAGTCTCCTTGTTTCTTTGCTTTATTTAAAAAAAATCTGCAAATTTAACCTATAAATTGTGCAATGAATTATTGAATCTTTACAGTAATGTTACCTGTCGTAGAACTTAAACTCAGAATTCTGTGCCACATAAAAATGTGATTAACTGTTAGTTCAGAGAAATAAGATCCTTTATAAACAATTAAGCGTATTCCAGCATCTTAAAAATATGACAATTGACCACACCTCCTTTAGCTTGGAAAAGGAGGATGTTAATTATACAAACTGCTGACCCATGTTCAGTAGCACCTGCCGGAAAGTCCATAGGTATTTTTGAGTTTATGCAATCAGATAAAATGAATGACAGTAATTTTGGAACCACTCCACTGCCATTGAATGCCGGAATAATATAAATGGGCGACCAATTTGCTATCACTCAGTTTACAGCATTCTACAAAATCTATGCCAGCATAATGAAACAGACTCATTGCGAACTGGCAGCTCTTTGGACTGATCTTTCTATTGAAGTTCACCAAACAATAGTTCAATCTTTTTTCGGAAATTCATTTTCCAGTCACACTGTCACTTTTACTTGGTTTGCAGTAAAGAGTTTTCTGTGCCATTTTGCAAGCCAATGGCAAATTTTAAAAAAAAGTGCACTAAAAATTCAGCAGCTGATTCACTACAAGCTTGTTTTGTCCTGCTGCATTCAGACCAATTTCACCCCCAAAATGACTCCCAATGTGCAGAATCTGGCACAGCATAGGACTGGCCTTCAGTTTTAAAAGTGATTGGATATACTGGACAAAGGAAAAGAATTGTTGGACCATGGGGAAAGGAGAGGGTGTGGAGGATTAATTGGATGGTTCATTAATTAAATAGTCAGTACAGATGCGATAGGAAGATTCAATTTCTTTTGTGCTGCAAAAATAATTCTAATTGTGATGCTGCCCATGTAACAATGCTTGTTATTAATTACTGTTGTCTTAGCTCATGTATTAAGAAGGCTACTTGGGCAAGGTATCATGACTTGTTTCCACAGTGGAATAACACTTGGGTTTTTTCAACACCTTCATGTAGGGATGCGTACAGAAAGTGGAATCTGGCCAATGTGCTTTGCAGTGAACAGGACAGGATAATAATTGGAGTGAGATGGATTGGTAATCAGAGTCCCATACTGTACATGATAATTAGTTGTCATAAATACTTGACTGAAACAATACAATGTTGTATGATTTGTGCATAATTACACATTATTTTATATGTTCAGTCTGACATTATTATTAATCCATAAAAAAACAATGTCAAAGATTTAATAAAGTATGGTTTATCTCCAGTAATACACCATTGCAAAAGGTTCCACTGGCATGGGTTCAAGATTTTCATTGCAGTCACCTTAATTGCATTTTTACCGACATCACACCATCTCAAAATTGCTCAACATACTGCTGCTCATAACACCAGGAAATCTGGAAGAAATGAACCAATATACACCAAATTATAAAGAAAAATAAAAAGCTGCCAGTGAGTTTAAGATAGTAATACAATCCTGGTGTTGTGCGAATGTTTATAAATTTCTTGAGCTTTATTCTTGTACTTTATGATGTCATCAGAGACACTTGGTTGAATTCCTTACCTCTATTTCACTGTAGCCTATCCATTGTCCTGTATTCCAAATCCCTCCACTATATTAACAACAGAATTGTCAACATACTGATTTACACAGATGGTGCAATCATTAGTTCAACATCTTGTACAGATTTGCAAAGGTCATAGGGGAAATGAGAAAGTTATACATGCCACCCTCACTACAGCAGGCTGTTGAGCGGAGCATATTTTGTATTATGGCAAAGTACAAAAGTGGATTGCTAGTTGTATATAAATTTGATCTTGAAATAGTGATTTGTTATGAAGACTGCTGAAAATTATGTTTGCATGCCTGAATGACGTCACTTATTCAACCAACGAAGACAGCACCAACTGCAATTTACTTTCCACAAGAACAGCTGAAAAATATTCTGTTCATTACTTGAAATTTATGCAGTGTCGGTTACTTTTTGTGGTCATGTATACAAGGGATGCTAGCTCTGGAAAATTGAATCGTTGCTTTGGTGGTACTCAGATTTTGGTTTTGCTATATATTTGAAGAATTGACAACCTGTTTCACATCTCTTGCTGTTCATGGCATATAGCAATAACACTAACAATTTGGATTTACCCAGCACCTTGCAGTAGTAAATATTTAAAGGCATTTCACAGAAGTGTAACCAAAAAAATAAATTGGCACACGTCCTTTAAATTTATACCTGATGAGCAAGCTTGGCCACTGAGCTAGAATATAAGGAATGGCTCAAGGGAGTTAATAAAGACGGAGAAGCAGAGAAGCCTGCGATAACTGTAGTACTTGGGTCCTAAGCCACTAAAGGCACTGCAGCCAATTATGGAGAGGTGATTTTTAGATATGTGTGGGAAGTTGGAATTGGGTGATGGTGGAGCAGTGATTCATGAAGTGTTGGAAATTGTGGGGAGTTGGAGTTAGACAGAACCCTGAAATTGGGCTTAACACTGAGGGAAGGAGAGAATACGGTTGCACAAACATTTGGGGGGGCCATGAGATTGGTGGTGGGAGTAGAGGCAACAGCAAATGTAAGAAACTAATGGAGGGAAGGCAGCAGAGGATTTGACGGGAGTTTGGGTTGACATTTCCAAACCATTACACCCAGCTTGAGATTCCAGTTGGTCTGTTGAAAACAATCAGGTCTTAAATTTTGAACTTTAAACTTTTGTGGAGATGTTGGCGTACTGGTAAGCAACATTCTCTCCAATGTTTTTCTTCTGTGAGGACCTCCAGGTTCTGCATGCTTCTGGAACTATAAGTCAACGCTACGAACTGTGTCAGATCGCTGATCATAAACGTGAACTTCAGAACGGCTAGACGAAACATTGGTGGTAAACAGATGGATTAGTAAAACCAGAGTCCCAGGCTAAAATTCAGGTGATGGCAGCTAGTAGAATTTAAACTCAATTAATAAAATCTGGAATTGAATGCTAATCTCAATAATGGCAAGCATGAAACTATCATCGATTATTGTAAAAACCCATTTAGTTCACAGATGTCCTGTTGGCAAAGAAATGACATGAAACTTGGAAGTATTGTCAATTGTGAGGAGGGCAGTGCAGAACTCCAAAACAACATCAACAAGTTGGTGGAGAGGATGATAAGTGGCAGATGAGTTTCAACGCACAGACATATGAGGTGACACACTTTGGTAGGGAGAGCATTGATAAATGATATGAAGTAGGGGTTACAATTCTAAAGGGCATTAAGGAGCAGAGGGACTGGGGTGTATATTTACACAGATCATTGAAGGTAGCTGGACACGTGGAGAGAGCAGGAACTAAAGCCGATTTTCTTCTGGGATAGGTGGGACCTCTACAAATGGGGCGGTCTACACCTGAACCAGAGGGTTACCAACATCCTGGGGGGGGAATTTGCTTATGTCCCTCAGAAGGATTTAAACTAATTCAACAGGAGGATGTGGACCTGAATTGTAGCTCCAGTGTATCGGAGGTTGAGAGTATTGAGGTCATGAATAAGGTTTCAAGGTCGCAGGAGTGTACCGACAGATAGAAAGGTGGTTTGAAGTGTATTTATTTCAATGCCAGGAGCATCCAGAACAAGGTGGGTGAACTTGTAGCATGGGTTGGCACCTGAGACTTCGATGTTGTTGCCATTTCGGAGACATGGGTAGAGCAGGGACAGAATAGTTGTTGCGTGTTCCGGGGTTTCAGTAAGAACAGGGAAGGTGGTAAAAAAGGGGGCATTGTTAGTCAGGGACACTATTTCAGTGGCAGAAAGGACGTTTGATGAGGACTCGTCTACTGGAGTAGTACAGGATGGGTTTGGAAACAGGAAAGGAGAGGTCACCTGTTGGGAGTTTTCTACAGACTCCAAAAAGTTCCAGAGAAGGAAAGATAGGATTGCAAAGATGATTCTGAATAGAATTGAAAGTAACAAGGTGGTTGTTATAGGGGGTCTTTAACTTTCCAAATATTGACTGGAAATACTATAGTTCGAGTACGTTAGATGGATCAGTTTTTATCCAAAGTGTGCAGGAGGGTTTCCTGACACAATATGTAGACAGGCCAACAGGAGCTGAGGCCACATTAGATTTGGTATTGGGTAAAGAATCGGACCAGGTGTTGGATTCAGATGTAGATGAGCACTTTGGTCATAGTGACCACAATTCAGTTAAATTTACTTTAGCAATAGAAGGGGATAGGTATATACTGCAGGTCAAGAGTTATAGCTGGGGGAAAGGCAATTATGATGGAATTAGCCAAGATTTAGGATGCGTAGGATGGGGAAGGAAACTGCAGGGAATGGGCACAATTGAATGTAGAGCTTATTCAAGAATCAGTTAGTACATATCCTTGATAAGTATGTACCTGTCAGGCAGGGAGCAAGTGGTTGAGTGAGGGAACCATGGTTTACTAAAGAAGTTAAATCTGAAAATGTGTTGCTGGAAAAGCGCAGCAGGTCAGGCAGCATCCAAGGAACAGGAAATTCGACGTTTCGGGCATAAGCCCTTCATCAGGCATAAGCCCTCCAGCATCTGCAGACCTCACTTTCACCTTAAAGAAGTTAAATCTCTTGTCAAGAGAAAGAAGGAGACTTATGTAAAGATGAGATGTGAAGGCTCATTTAGGGCGCTTGGGAGTTACAAGTTCACCAGGAAAGACCTAAAGCGAGAGCTAAGAAGAGCCAGGAGGGGACATGAGAGGTCTTTGGCAGGTAGGATCAAGGAAAACCCTCAAGCTTTCTATAGGTATGTCAGGAATAAAAAAATGACTAGAGTAAGATTATGGCCTGTAAAGGACATTAGTGGGAAGTTGTGTGTGGAGTCTGAAGAGATAGGAGAGGCGCTAAGTGAATATTTTTTGTCTTCACATAGGAAAAAGACAATGTGGTTAAGGAGAATATTGAGCTGCAGACTATTAGACTAGATGGGATTGAGGTTCATAAGGAGGAGGTGTTAGCAAATCTGGAAAGTCTGAAAATAGATACGTCCCCTGGGCCAGATGAGATTTATCCTAGGATTCTCTGGGAAGCTAGGGAGGAGATTGCAGAGCCGTTGGCTTTGATCTTTATGTTGTCATTGTCTACAGGAATACTGCCAGAAGACAGGAGGATATCAAATGTGCTCTTGCTCAAGAAGGAGAGGTAGAGAAAACCCTGGTAATTATAGACCAGTGAGCCTTACTTCGATTGTGGGCAAAGTGTTGAAAAGGATTATAAGAGATTGGGTTTATAATCATCTAGGAAGGAATAATTTGATAAGGAATAGTCAACATGGTTTTGTGAAGGGTGGGTTGTGCCTCACAAACCTTGTTGAATTCTATGAGAAGAGTAAAAAATGAGGTCTGCAGATGCTGGAGATCACAGCTGCAAATGTGTTGCTGGTCAAAGCACAGCAGGTTAGGCAGCATCTCAGGAATAGAGAATTCGACGTTTCGAGCATAAGCCCTCCTGATGAAGGGCTTATGCTCGAAACGTCGAATTCTCTATTCCTGAGATGCTGCCGAATTCTATGAGAAGGTGACTAAACAGGTGGATAATGGTAAAGTGGTTGATGTAGCGTATATGGATTTGGGTGAAGCGTTTGATAAGGTTCCCCATGGTAGGGTGTGGCAGAAAATACAGAGGCATGAAATTGAGGATGATTTGGGTTTGGATCAGAAATTGGCTTGCTGAAAAAAGAAAGAGGGTAGTGGATTCATTACTAGTTCTGGAGTTCATTTACTAGTGGTGTAATGCATGGATCTGTTTTGGGCCCCTACTGTTTGTCATTTTGAGAAATGACCTGGATGAGGGCATAGAAGGATGGGTTAGTAAATTTGCAGTTGACAGTAAAGTCAGAGGAGTTGTGGACAGTGTGGAAGGATGTTGCAGGTTACAGAGGGGCATAGATAAGCTGCAGAGCAAGGCTGAGAGGTGGCAAATGGAGTTTAGTGTGGAAAAGCGTGAGGTGATTCACTTTGGAAGGAGCAACAGGAATACAGAGTATTGGGCTAATGGTAAGATTCTTGGTAGTGTGGATGAGCAGAGAAGATCTCGGTGTCCATGTACATAGATCTCTGAAAGTTGCCATCCAGGTTGCTAGGGTTGTTAAGAAGGCATACAGTGTGTTCGCTTTTATTGGCAGAGGGATTGAATTTTGGAGCTATGAGGTCATGTCGCAGCTATACAAAATTTGGGTGCAGCCACAGTTGGAGTATTGTGTGCAGTTCTGGTCGCCACATTGTAAGAAGGATGTGGAAGTATTGGAAAGAGTGCAGAGGAGATTTACCAGGATGTTGACTCGTATGGAGGAAAGATCTTATGAGGAAAGGCTGAGGGACTTGAAGCTGTGTTTGTTAGAGAGAGGAAGGTTGAGAGGTGACTTAATTGAGACATACAAGATGAACAGAGGATTAGATAGGGTGGACAGTGAGAGAGCCTTTGTCCTTGATGTTGATGGCTAGCATGAGGGGACATAGCTTTAAATTGAGGGGTGATAGATATAGGATAGATATCAAAAGTAGGTTCCCTATTCAGAGAATAGTAAGGGCATGGAATGCCCTGCCTGCAACAGTAGTAGACTTGCTAACTTTAAGGACATTTAAATGGACATTGTCACAACCACCTGACGAAGGAGCAGTCTTCCGAAAGTTAGTGCTTCTAATTGAACCTGTAGGACTATAACCTGGTGTTGTGTGATTTTTAACTTTATCCTTATCTGCATTAGACTACAATTGATTCTCAGTGAAATAACATGGCAGACCATTCAGTTCAAGAGCAAGGACAATGAATACTGGCTTTATCAGTGGTGCCAGTATCCAAAGAAAAAATAAAGGGGGAAAAACACAAAACAAACAGTAAAATATCAAGAAAATCTATTAAATAGAAATGATTTTGCCAGTCAATTGCATTTCCTGAATTTTTAAAAATTAATTTTAGGCTGGCACGGTGGCTCAGTGGTTAGCACTGCTGCCTCACAGCACCAGGGTCCCAGGTTCGATTCCAGCCTCGGGCAACTGTCTGTGTGGAGTTTGCACGTTCTCTCTGTGTCTGCGTGGACTTCTTTCGGGTGGTCTGATTTCCTCCCACAGTCCAACAATGTGCAGGTCAGGTGAATTGGCCATTCTAAATTGCCCATAGTTTTAGGTGGATTTGTCAGAGGGAAATGGATCTGGGTGGGTTACTCTTTGGAGGGTCAGTGTGGACTTGTTGGGTGGAAGGGCCTGTTTTCACACTGTAGGGAATCTAATCTTAAATGCTAGATCAAGTTTGTTAAGAAGTTAACAATGGAATGAACATTGGATTGCAATTACACTGCAGCAAAAGTAGCAGCACGTGCTGTATTTCAACATAGCAAAATACATTTGTGTTTAGTAATTTCACTTTGGGAAACTTTAAGCCAATTTGGAACTGCACTGCATTTTGATTTATCTTTTCTTAGCCAGGCTGCTACTATTTATGGAAAACCATCACATTGCATTGTAAAGGGTTTGCACACCACTGTGACATGGACATGTTAATGAACTTCAAAACTTGGGCAATTAGCACCTAATGATGCAGTTTAACACTGAAACAAAAGGCATTGTCATATAGATTATTTGAACTGCCAACACCTGATGAAGTGAAAAGGGCTTGGAAATCATTGAATTGCTTGCTAGACATTTTTCACACCAGCCAATAAAACAGTTTAACGTGATTGCCAAAAGGACATTCATGGTGCAATAATACTTAAATAAATGCATTCAAACTTTTGCAATTCATTTGAACATTTTATTAATCTAATTACTAATTTATCAAAGGAAAACCATTATTGGAAGGTGATTTGTAAGTGCAGATTTACTCCTAAACCTTTTATTTTTTTCTCAGCCACCAGGTACCAGTTAGATGGGTTTAGAATAGAATAGTCTTTATTGTCACATGTGCTCAAGTACAGAATACAGGAGTCATGATTTGGAGATGCCAGTGTTGGACTGAGGTGTACAAAGTTAAAAATCACACAGCATCATATAACCTGGTGTTGTGTGATTTTTAACAGGATACAGGAGTACAGTGAAAAGTTTGCAATGTCGCCTCTCATGGCACTATCTCAAGTAAAACGTACCTAGGTACAGATCTTAGATACCAAAGAGGAATTAAAAAAAAGAAACAAAGAACATTTACCAACCAGAATGTGCCATTTGTAATGTATATGTTACTTTTTGTCTCAAAAAAAAGTTTGTACTAGGAAATAAGCTTTTTGCAAAATTATTGCAAAAACAAATTATTGGAGTAAAAAACAGAGTTAACATTTCTACAGAAGTGTGAAACTGGACTTGAAACCTCTGTTTCTTCCACCACAAATACAGTCAGACCTGATGAGTTTTTGCCATGTTTTCTGATTTGATTTTAGACTTCTAGCATCCACAGTATTTGGCTTTACTGGAATGGCCTGGAAGACTAAATTTGCTTTTGATTATGTGGAAACAGCAAAAGAATTTTTTAAATGCAAGGAAAAATGTCTCATGTCAAAATGATAAATAGACATTAAAAGAGTACATTTCCCATGTTCATGGTAAATTTCAAACGCTAGAAAATGCACTAATTAAAATGTAAGTGCAATCAACAATTTCAAACTGAGGACATATTGGCAGAACTCTTTTAAAAACTAAGTCTTGTGTCTTCAACATTTTCTTTCTTTTTAGAATTTCACAAAGTTTAAGTGAAGCATTATTAAGTATGCCCACAGCTGAAATGATTAAATCCATGCAAGTTCCATGAGATTTCCCCTTCACTTTACATTTTTCTTTAATTCAGTTATCAAATGAATTATTTCTGTCATATGTCACTGCCTTTATTAGCACTGTTTTGAGTTGTCAGCTCTGTTGAAATTGAATACCCTTTGCAAATTTCTTGGTTAGCATGTACAGGCTGACGGTGGTTTGTTGATATTTTCGTGGGTTTCCACACCATAAAATTGCTTCCAAATCTCTGGGTTATGTAAACATTGGCAATATGTGTGGTACTGTGCATTCTGCTTGCTTGCTGTGGTACGGTATGAATTAAATTCTTTCATTGTAATGAGATCCTGACCTCAGTCACATTGGTAAATAGGTCCTGTATGTACCAAGCATGGGTGAGAACTAAAGGACAGTGGTGTGGAGGCAGGGATCATAAATTACTTTTATGGAGTCATAAAATCGCACAGCATAGAAACAGACCCTTTGGTCCAACAAGCCCATGCCAACCAGGTTCCCAGACTAACTAGTCCCACCTGCCTGCGTTTGGCCCATATTCTTCCAAACCTTTCCTATTCATGTACTTATTCAAATTCATTTTAGATGTTATAACTACACCCACATCCATTTCTCCCTCTGGCAGTTCATTCCACACACTAACCACTTGCTTTGTTAAAATGTTTCCCCTCATGTCCTTGTTAAATCTTCCTCCTCTCACCTTAAAATCATCACCCTAATTTTGAATTCCCCTAGCCGAGGGAAAAGACCCTTGCTATTCACCTTCTCTATGCCCCTCATGATTTTATGATCCTCTGTAAGGTCATCCCCCTCACCTCTTACATTTCAGTGAAACAATTCTCAGTCTATTTTTATAACTCAAGCATTCCAGTTCAAGCAACATGGTGAACCCTCTCTAATTTAATAATATCTTTCCTATAACAAGGTGACCAGTGCTGCATAAAAAATCAATGATTCAGCTTGTGACCTTTCATTGCTACAAATACACCATGAAGTATTGTTGGCAAAATAATGTTTCCATTTATAGTTTCCAAGGAAACAAAAGATCTAAAATAATAAGAAATAAGAGCCCAAGTCATTCATTTAGACCATCAAGCCCTTAAATAAGACCCTGGCTGATGTAAAAGTTGTTTTGACTCCACTTTTCCGCCTTATTCCCCATAATCCTTAATTGTTTTATTGATCAAAAATCTAACGATATACAATGATGCAGTTTCAACAGTTCTTTATGAAGCAGAATATCAAAGACTAATAAACCTCGAGAAAATAAATTTCTTATCATCTGTGTCTTGAATTGGCAGCCCCTCATTCTCCCCATGTCTGTGAGGGTTTCCTCTGGGTGCTCTGGTTTCCTCCCACAGTCCAAAGATGTGCTGGTCAGGTGAATTGGCCATTCTAAATTGCCCATTGTGTTAGGTGCTTGGAAAATGGGTAGATTACTCTTCAGAGGGTCGATGTGTACTTGTTAGGCCAAAGGGCCTGTTTCCACACTGTAGGTAATCTAATCTAATCTAATCAAAAATTTGTCCCTCTACTCCTGTAAATGTTTAGAAGAGGAGTCATCTTCCAACCATGTATCCTGACAAACCATCACAGGAACTTGAAAAATAGGCATACCAATATTGCTTCACTTTCCCTGTCTTTTCAGGTACCTTGCCCGAGGAGGGTGTTGACGACCATGTACCTCCACTGGGCCTATGTTGGTCCATGATTATGCTTGGAAAAGTATTACTGTGCTTTGCTGTTCCATTCTGTAACAGGTTCCACAGGCTGACAATCTGATCAATCCATAAGTGCACCTTCCATGTCCAAATGTCCTGAAGTGGGACTTGAATCTGGAACCTCTGGCTGGTAGATAGTATCACTACGCCACAAGATTTTCCTCTTCACTTTAAAAACATGAAATTCTGAAAAAAAGAAATACAATTGTTGAAAGCACTAGATTTATTTCCTAAAAGGACTCTGAGGATATGCTCTCTAATAGAAAATGTTGATTATTAACAATTTAGTTGATGTGTTTCCCAGCATTTTAGAATCTAAAATGAATTTGGGAAATGTATCACTTTCATCTCCATTTGTTATTCAGACATGAATTATTTCTCCTTATATTTTAAAACTGCTTTCTGGTATTTGTACATAATCAAATACAAACTTAATCTCATGGACTGAAGGACAGTCACCCCTTATCTGATTCCACCTAGTTTGAGTGGTTGATTTCGGTTCAAGGCAGGAGACATATGGCCTTGGGAACAAATAAAATAGAAGGCAATGTGCCTATAAAATATTAGGGCAAAGTGCAAGAATCACCAAACGTCAGCTTACAGGAACAACAAGTAAGTGGGAAGGCAAATGGAATGTCAGATTTTTTTGCAAGGCAGGGGCAGAATGGAGTATTAAGATAGGGAAGTCAACTGCTGGATGATACGTGTAGTACAGTGTGCAGTTTTGGTCTCCTTAATTAAAGAGTGATCTACTTGCTATAGCAACAGTTCAGAGAAGGTCCACTCGATGAATCCCGAGAGTGAAGTGGATGTTTAATGAAAAATTTTCGGCAGGTTTGGGTCTATACGCATTCGCGATTAGAAGAATTATTAAAACGTATTGGATTTTGAGGGAGTTGGACAGGGCGTATATTTGGGGAATGATTTCTCTTGTTGGGAATCTAGAACTAGAGAGGCACAGTTATAAAATAGTGATCCTCCCATTCAAGACAAAATGGAGTAGAAGTTTCTTTTCTCAGAACATTGTTAGTGTCTCGAATTCTCTTCTTCAGACAGTAGTTGAGTTATTGAATATATGCAATATATATATATTGAATTAGACAGATTTTTGATCAACATGATCATTAAAGGTAAAGACAAAAATCAGATTAGCCAAGATCAGGTTGTTAGACTAAATTACCTGGTCCTGCCCTTATTTCTTATGATCTTAGATGCTTACAATCCTTTCCCGAAATATAAAGGCCAACATTCCATTTTTAAAATTATTTTCTACACCTGTTAGTGATATTTTAATGATCAATGCATCTGAAGCCTCGGGTCTCTGTATTTAGCTTTATGCTATCTTGAATTTAGCCTAATCGATCCTTTTACAGTTCAAAGTGGATTGCTTAAAGTGAACTCTATCTGCCACAGTTTTGCCCATTGTCTTAGCATATCAATACTTCTTTATAATTTACACTCATCTACACTCTACACTCCCTGCAATGCCTAATACCTGGCTTTCTCTTAATTCAGGAGGAAATCGGCTCACAATACAACAGTAAAAGCCAAGATGGGTCTTGGGCTGCTCACTTCTTATGTCATAGAATCATAGAATCTGTAGTGGAAGGAGGCACTTCAGAGCATTGAGTCCACACCCACCCTCTGAAGAGCAGACCATTCAGACCCAACGGCGGACAGCATTCTGATTCTGACAGCACCAAGTGGCTAACTGATCAGATCCCACTTCTGGACTGGTATTTGAGGTTTTATATGTTGGGATCCCCAGAGTGAAGGCTGTCTTTCTTAATGACTGAGATCTGCTGACAACCTGACTTTGTGGCTTTGCTCAATGGCAAGACAAAACAATAACAAAAATGTGAGCCTGGTATCTCTAGCTGAGGGGGGCAAAGTACAAAAAGGCAAGGCAAAGCACTGCAAGGCAGGGAGGCAGTGCACAGTCATGACTTGGGTGTGTGTCCCTGAGCACAAAGTGCTTATAACCTCAAATAAAAACATCAGAAAATGCTGCAGATTCTCAGTGGGTCTGGGAGCATCTGGGGAGAGCAAAACAAAGTTGCTGTTTGAAGTCTAATACTTTGAGAGTCATGTCAGAATCGAAATGTTAAATCTATTTCTGTCTCTAAGATGTTGACGGACCTGCTAGGTTTCTCCAGCAATTACTCTTGTTATTACAGAAAAAAGTCTTTGATGGTAATCTAATGTCTGAAACAGTACTTCAGAGCAATATGAGCCAGCTTCATTTACAAATGACATATGGAGGTGTGGACCTGTGACATGGGATCAGAACATCTCCCATTTCAGTCCAGGTAACCTTGAAAGCCAATGACTTCAGAGGTTGCAACATGGCCCTTGCTGAACAGGCAAGTCTGTAAGTTTGGCACTGCTTATCTGCGCCTATGATTTGGAGGTGCCGGAGTTGGACTGGGGTGGACAAAGTTAAAAATCACACAACACCAGATTATAGTCCAACAGGTTTATTTGGAAACAGGTTGACAACCACCTGATGAAGAAGCAGCGCTTCGAAAGGTAGTGATTTCAAATAAACCTATTGGATTATAACGTGGTATTTTGTGATTTTTAACTTTATCTGTGTGTAAGTTTTCTAGAGCTGGCTGAAATCTGTTTCCAATGAAAGAGTAGGTACGTTATACAGTGGTATCTTGCTCCCTGTATAATGGACCAACCAGGCAGAGGATCTTAATTGTTCAGTTCCATAGCCACTGTTAAATTTGTATTCCACTCTATTTCAGAGAAAACAGAGCTCTTTTGATGGATTTAGATTTCTAAGTTACTTACTTTGAAACTCGTTAACATAGCAATGGGTTTACATATGTGTCAGACATCCAGTTGACTAAATTAAAGATTGTTTCACACCAAACATGAGATACACACATCTAAACTCAGTTTGACTGAAAGGTGGAAGTAACCTTTTAGCCGTTTGCAGGTGTGTGTGTGTGTGTGCGCGCGCGTGTACTTGTTCAGATTTATTGAAATGGGAATCTTATACAGATAACATGGTAAATGTAATAAATGTAAGGGCTAAATCAGTTTGTTATTTTAAAACCAGAAGTATACATTACATTTATGTTGAAAGACTTAGAGGAAGTTAGCAAGTAGTGACACAATCAAGGCATTTAGACATTGATAATGTGTGTCATTTCTTGAATTCAGTGATTGTGTTACTTTATGTCTCAACTTACCTCTGTATCATCTTCTGCATTGCTGTTGAAGAGATTGGTTATGTATTTTTACACCAATCTATCTTGCACTTGTCTTAAAGGTGATATGCTATCTCTCCCTGGCACCAGTCCCATGTACCATAATCAGACCCTGCTTTTCAAGGTTTCCCTTCTTTTATTATACAGTGTCTTTGCTCTTTTAATCTTTATTTGTCACATAATTTGGTTTGACATATGATCTTGTCATAATGGCTTTGGGATTTGATGACGGAATTTTGTTTCACGTAATTCAGCCTTTTGCATCTATGGTTTGGCATCAGGAAGAATGAGTACTCACAAGTCTCCCATTGTCTCTGCTAGGTCTTCAGTGTGCTAAAAGAAATTATTCCCAATTGTCATGGCTATAAACATTTTTCTTATTTTAGTTAATTTTCTTTTGCTTGTTAAGAGAGCATTTTAATACTGCAAATATTCACTATTGAAACATCAAGCGCTCTGAGGTAACATGTTTGTTTGATAAATAAAAATTTGTTCATGGAATGTGAGCTTTAGTGGCGTCGCCAAGCTTTATTGCCCATGTCTAACTGCCCCTGAGAAGGTAGCAGTGAATCACCTTCTTGAATGATTGCAGTCCGTGTGGGAGTAACTGCACTAAAATGCCGTTCAGTAACAGGTTCCAGAATTTTGACCCAGCAATGATATTCCCATGTCAGCCCACTTAGCACCTGACCTCATTACCCACAAAAGAGTTGAACTACAGAGGGACGTTGGAATCAGTGGCAGGGGGACATTCTGCATTGGTTAGAGTTATATCTGGCACAAAGGAAGGCAGTTGTCTTCAATACGCGTCAGACATCCAGGACATCTCTGCTGAAGTTCCTCAGATCTTCAGCTGTTTCATCAATGACTTTTCTTCCATCATAAGTTCAGAGTGGGGATGCTCACTGATTGTCACATTATGTTCTGTACCATTTACAACCCTTCAGGTGTTGAAACAGTTCATGTCAAAAAGCAGCATGCCTTGGAGAACATTCAGAATTAGGCTGATAGTGAGAGATGGTTTTCTTTGAAGCAGATATGATTCTAATGGGAATATGCAGAGAGAAATTCAGGCAAAATCTGTGGAGAGACAAACAGATTTAATGTTTTGAGCCTGGTATGTCTGTTCTTCAAAATATCTTTCTTCTCTTCCTCTTTTTGAAGTTCTGAAGAAGAGTCACGCCAAAAAGACTAACCTCACCATATTGTATTCTATTCTCCAAACATTGGCATCTCAGCCAACATGACTATGACCTTCCTTAACCTCTGTGCATCCTCCTTAGTGCTTACTTTCCCAACCAAATTTGTATCATCAAGCAAATCCATATTCCAGATTTTTTGATAACGTAATTGTCTAGTTAGAAACATAAAATGTAAAAAATAGGAGCAGGACCATTCAGCCCTTCAAGCCTGCTATCCCATTCAACATGATCATGGTTGAGTATTCAACTCAGTACCCTGTTACCACTTTCTTCACACAGCCTTTGATTCCTTTAGCCCGAAATACTATATATAATTACTTCTTGAAAACATTTAATCTTTTGGTTTGAACTATTTTCAGTGGTAGAAAATTCCACTGGTTCACCATTCTCTGAGTGACAAGATTTCTCCTCATCTCAGTCCTAAATGACCATCCCACATCTTTAGACTGTTCTGAATTTGAATCTGTTTCCAGTCAACGTCGACTTGGGACTTGCCTACCTCACCCTGTTCCTGAGAGTCAATGGCAAACCACCACAGGGAAATAAACCACCACAGGGAACTGCTCAGAATTAATTACCAGCTGACAATCAGCCCAAGGCTGCCTTTTAGACAGAGCACACCAGAATGGATGATTCTTTCCCAGTATTTGCTGACCTTTCTCAAGACTTCCCAAACTAGGGATTGGCACCCTGCTAGACGACCAACTGTCTGTTATTTTAGGGGATTGACCATTTGTTTAACTATCTTCATTAAGGGATACCATTGTCCTATATTTCTAGGACAGTCTGTAGAGTGAGAGTAATTTAGTCTGTCAACAGAGAGATGTCATGACTCTAAAACAAAAGTTGCCTGTATTAGTTGATTTTAACTCCAACCCACTCCCATGACCCATCCCAGCTAACATGGTTGCAAGACCATCCCCACCCTAACCCTTTTCATGTTAATTAGATTAGATTACTTACAGTGTGGAAACAGGCCCTTCGACCCAACAAGTCCACACCGACCCGCTGAAGCCAACCCACCCATACCCCTACATTTACCCCTTATCTAACACTAGGGCAATTTAGCATGGCCAATTCACCTGACCTGCACATCTTTGGACTGTGGGAGGAAACTGGAGCACCCGGAGGAAACCCACGCAGACACGGGGAGAACGTGTAAACTCCACACAGTCAGTCGCCTGACTGTGTTGAACCTGCCCACTCTCATAGGTACAAGCACCACCAACTCACACCTAAACCCCAACACTTCATACTCTGGTCAAAGTGTCCCTTACTTTATAACATGATGTTGGTCACTTTGCTTCTCTTTTTTCTTAGCTCTGACCAAGTACATGCTGTACAGGTACTGGACTGGAGTGGGCAAGGTTAGAAGTCACATGACACCAGGTTATAGTCCAACAGGTTGAAATCACAAGCTTTTAGAGCGCTACTCCTTCTAAAGGCCTCCACCTTGTACCATCTTTCCAGCCATTTATTCATTTGCTTTACTTGCTACCTTTTTTTATGTATCCAGCATGTTCCAAAATACTTTCAATGAATTACGCTTTTAAATTGAATAAATTCTACCATTGGAAACTCAATTTGTGCACTAAAAGGTCCCACAAACAACAAAGTGACAATCTATTTTTAGTTAAAATCACACAACACCAGGCTATCGTCCAACAGGTTTATTTGGAATCAGTAACTTTCGGAGCGCTGTTCCTTCATCACATGGTTTTTAGGTTATTCTATTTTAGGTTATATAACTTTGGAAGAACTCTCAGCTTTTCTCTGAACGAGTCCCATGTATCTTTTTCCCACCAACAGTAGTAGACAAATTGGACCTTGGTTTAATGGCTTATCTGAAAGAATAACATCTCACACAGTGCAACTTGCTTTCAGTACTCTAGAGGGTAGAGAAAAAACTTCCTTTGCTGTACTTGAGAAATGTGCCTTACTCTTAAACTGAGATGAATACCAATTGTTATTTCCATTTTCAATATCTCCTTTTTAATATTATTTTATAGGAAAATGAAACTTGGTGAAGTCTGTGCAAGCCAAACAACATAAGCAGCAAGTGATAGAGCTAAGTGATCCCACAACCAATAGATCAGATCTAAACTCTGCTGTCCTGCCACATTCAGTCATGAATAGAAGTGGACAATTGAACAACTCATTGAAGGAGGAGACTCCAACAATTATTGCCATACTCAATGATGGATGCACCCAGCACGTCAGTGCAAAAGATAAGGCTGAAGCTTTCACAGTGATCATCAGCCAGAAGTGCCAAGTGGATGATCCATCTCAGCTTCCTCTAGTAGTCCCTATCTTTACAGATATCAGTCTTCAGCCAATTCAATTCATTCCATGTGATATCAAGAAACAGTTGGAGGCACTGGATATTACAAAGGCTATAGGCCCTGACAGCATTCTGGCAATAGTATTGAAGACTTGTGCTCCAGGATTTGTCAGCCCCCTCGCCAAACTGTTCCAGTACAGTTACAACAGTGGCATCTACCAGACAATGTGGATAATTGCCAAAGAATGTCCTGTACATAAAATGCAGGACAAATCCAACCTGGCTAGGAGTACTGCAGCAAGTAACTCACCTTTTGACTCCCTAAAACCTGTCCATCATCTATAAGGCACAAGTCAGGAGTGTGATGAAATAATCCCCACTTGACTGGATGAGTCCAGCCTGAACAACACTCAAGAAACCTGACATCATTCAGGATAAAGCAACCCACTTGACTGGCAGTGCGCCCACAAGCATCCACTCGCTCCACCACTGATGCTCAGAAGCAGCAGTGTGTACTAACTACAAGATGCACTGCAGAAATTCACCCAAAGAGCCTCAGGCAACACCTCCCAAACCCACAAACACTTCCATTTAGAAGGACAAGGGCAGCAGATAAATGGGAACACTACCACCTTCGAGTTCCCCTCCAAGCCACTCACCATCCCGACTTGGAAATATATTGCCATTCCTTCACTGTCACTGGGCTAAAATCCTGGAATTCCCTCCCTAATGGCATTGTGGGTCAATCCACAGTAGGTGGACTACAGCGGTTCAGGAAGGCAGCTCACCACCACCTTCTCAAGGGCAACTATGGACCAGTCAGCAATGCCCACATCCTACAAAATGAATAAATAAATTTTAACAAGGATGTGGTTGCCCACATGGTGGAGAAGGTGGTGATGAGCCATTGTCTTCAACTGATGCATTCTATCACGTGCAGGTACTCCTACAGTATTGCTGGGAAGTGAATTTTGTACCTTGACCCTCTATTGCATGTTTGACTCATTTATCAAGGCTCTTTGAGGAAGTAGCAAACAAGGTTAAAGGGGAAAGCTGGTGGTGCACAGGGATTTCCAAAAAACAGGGATTTTCAATAACCACAAAATAAGAGCCCATAATGTAAGGCATAGGATATTAACACGAATAGAACATTGGTTAGCAAACATGCTAAGAATGGAACAAAAAAAAATCATTTTTGGTATTATTAGTGGGATAACATAAGGAACCATGCTAAAGGCTCAACTATTTATGATCTATATCAATGACTAGATGAAGGGAATGAATGCATGGTAGCTACATTTGCTGATGACACAAAAATAGGAAGAAAAGCAAAGTGAAAGAGAATGTAATATATCTATAAAGGGATTTATAAACGTTAGTACGTGGGCAGGTGGAGAATGTGAACTTCACTTTGTTAGAAAGAATAGAAAACCAGCATATTCTTAAAATGGAGAGAGACTGCAGAACTCTGCAGAACTGAGAGATCTGAGTGTCTTGATGTATGAATCACAGCAAGTTGATATGCAGATATTGCAAGTGACAATTGGAAGTTTTCACATTTAGAGTCATAGAGTCATAGAGATGTACAGCATGGAAACAGACCCTTCGGTCCAAACCATCCATGCCAACCAGATATCCCAACCCAATCTAGTCCCACCTGCCAGCACCCAGCCCATATCCCTCCAAACCCTTCCTAGTCATATACCCATCCAACTGCCTCTTAAATGTTGCAATTGTACCTGCCTCCACCACTTCCTCTGGCAGCTCATTCCATATACGTGCCACCCTCTGCATGAAAAAGTTGCCCCTTAGGTCTCTTTTATATCTTTCCCCTCTCACCCTAAATCTATACCCTCTAGTCCTGGATCCCCGACCCTAGGGAAAATACTTTGTCTATTTATCCTATCCATGTCCCTCATAATTTTGTAAACCTTTATAAGGTCATCCCTCAGCATCCGATGCTCCAGGGAAAACAGCCCCAGCCTTTCAGCCTCTCCCATTTATTGCTAAGGGAATGGAATAGTAAAATAGGGATGCTTTGCTGTTGTATGGAATATTAATAAGACCACATCCAGAGTACAGTTTTGGTGTATAAGAAAGACATAATTGCATCAGAAACAGCACGCAAAAGATCCACTCAACTGGTTCCTGGAATAAGTGAGTTATCTTATGAGGAAAGTTGGAGCATGTATTAATAAGAGTTTGGAAGGGTCAGGAATGATCTGATTGAAGCAAATGAGAGGATTTGACAGGATGGATCCGGTGAACATGTGTCTCCTTGTGATGGGGGTGGGGGTGTGGCGTTCATCAGTGGATTGATTCTTTTGGAATTCTCTTCCACAGAGAGTTATGGAGGCAGCGTTGTCAGATATATTGAAGATGTGGAGGAGCCGGTGTTGGACTGGGTTGGACAAAGTTAAAAATCACACAGGTGAGGGGAGAGTGACAGCCCTTGACATCTTGCACCTTCATCAGCAGTGCTCCAAAAGCTAGTGCTTCCAAATAAACCTGTTGGACTATAATCTGGTGTTGTGAGATACATTCAAGAGTTTTGACAATAGTGTCAAAAGTTTTAGGCAGGTTGGGGGGGGAAGTGGCCACTTCACTTCAGGCAAGATCTTATTGAAAAACAGAGCAGGTTCAGAAGGAGGCCAAATGACTTAATCCTGTTCCTAATTGTTGAAGTTTGTGCCATTGTGTTTCAACAAAAACAGAATTCCCACTCTAAAGGGATCACTAGGAAACCTCACCCAGCCACCAGCAGTAGCTTTGACAGTATGGTACATGATCATTGGGATTTTTGGTGCCATCTTTTGTTCATAAGCTGGCCACCAGGAAGAAGTTTGATTGTGGTAAGAGTGCTGAAATAATAAAAAGAGTGATTGAGCAGAGGGCGGGAGTAACCATGAAAAAGTTGTTGACGAACAATCTTGGACTTGTTCACAACAGACTTTTGGGAAACAGAGAGGCTAGTTTGTTACAGGAATAAGTTAAGAAAGCCAGTACAAACTAGCAGCATGGACAGGAGCCAGACAATAGAATACTGAAAATAAGTTCAACAGAATTGGCCTGTAATATGGGTGGGAAACAAATACTACAGAATTTGATTGCAAGGGCCGGAGCTATAATCTAATGTACAAAGAGAAACAAATATTTAATAATGTATAAAATCTCAACAGTGTTTAGACTACATAGCATGTGTCTTTATGGTCTATGTAGACAGTGACAGAACATACAGTCTTTTCACTTTGAGTTCAAACAAATCCTGATGAATGGGAAAAAAGTCCTGTTTTTCTCATAACTGTAAGGCAGTTATGGGAAAGACGTTTGGAACGTCTCCATTGGATTTTTAATGTATGTTAGTTCATGGCAAAAAAAACCTCAGGTTCACTCAATTCACCTTGTCCTTGTGAAGGTGAAGTCCTGCTTTCATACTGAACATTTACTTCATTGTCAACACACCAGCAATCCTGAGGAAGGGTCACTCAACCCGAAACATTAACTCTGATTTTTTTTCACAGATGCTACCAGACCTGCTGAGCTTTTCCAGCAATTTCTGTTTTTATTTCTGATTTACAGAACCTGCAGTTCTTTCAATTTTCATATACTTCATTGTGTTGTGTGAATGCTATCCAGCATGTTAAATGTAGTAGTCAGAAACAGATCTAATAACTCAAGGGGCAGTATAGTGGCTAAATGGTTAGCACCAGGGACCCAGGTTTGAATGTCTTTGCACATTCTTCCTATGTCTTCGTGGGTTTCCTTTGGGTGCTCTAGTTACCTTCCACAGTCCAAAGATGTGCAGGTTAGGTGAATTGGCCATGCTAAGTTACCCATAGTGTCTAGGCATGTGCAGGCTAGGTGGATTAGCCTTGGGAAATGCACGGTTACAGGGATGGGGGTAGGTCTGGGTAGGATGCTTTTTGGAGGGTTAGTGGGCTGAATGGCCTGGTTCCACACTGTAGGGTTCCATAAACTCATAACCGGGCTGCTGTGAGGTTCTGCGGGCATCAGTAGTAGCAAACATGTATTCAACCACAATGTGTAATCTGATGGCCTGGCATATCCCTCTCTCCACCATTAACATCAATCCCTGTTTTAGTGAAAAGTCATTAGGGCAAGCCAGCAGCAGCACCAGCCAAGTCTAAAAAATGAGATGTCAACCTGATGAAGATACAACACAGAACTATATGCATGCTGAAAATGTGTTGCTGGAAAAACGCAGCAGGTCAGGCAGCATCCAAGGAGCAGGAGAATCGACGTTTTGGGCTTGAGCCCTTCTTCAGTGTGGAGAGTGTGTCAAGCAGGCTAAGCTAAAAGGTAGGGAGGAGGGACTTGGGGGAGGAGGAGGGTAATCAACACCCTGGTATTAAATTGACCAGTATTACACTAGGGCATGAACTTGAAGCAGGACCAAAATATGCAGTTCTAAACTCTGCTTCTGCCATTCAATTAAATCATGCCTAATCTTCAAGTTAAAATTCTACTTTTGCCTCGTTATGATTAGATGAAGAGGAGTGGTTTGGTTCCCCTCTTTTCAACCCACATTTGTTAGTAGGCAGAAAGACTTTATGTTCTTTTTAGCATGAGGCTATACTTCTCCCTGGTAAAATCATTGTTACCCAATGTCTATTGTGTCAGTAAGGAGCCAAATATAAGATGTTTTTTGAGTGAAAGAAGGTGCAATCTTATTATCTGAGAACCCTGAGATAACTAATAAACATGAAATGTTAAATATATACTCAGGCACACAATGAAAAAGGGGTAATGCCAAGTACAAAAAGATGTTGAAAGGAATATATAGTTCAGAGTCTTCACAGTTTTCCTGAGTGGTACAGTTTTAATTTGAGACCACAGCTATTTAATTGATGTTTGTACCATTAGCACTAGCAAATAATTTAGTTGCTTGTTTCTCAGTATTCTTATGTTTCTTTTTAATAATTTCTGTCATTTTTGGGAGCCTAAGAGTGTGCACTATCTCGAGCTGTTTCCATTTACATTCCTCACCTCACTTGGCCAATAGCAGCTCCCTGAAATACACACTGGCTTGTGGATGTCAGTGTCTGAGTTCATTGTTTACAAACTTGATAATTGCAGGTGATAGCTTTCACCTGAAATATGTGAAACTGATCAAACATTTTCAATTCAAAACAAGAGATGAGGTCCTAACTGGGTTGACTAGTTTAAATGCCTTTTGACGGAAGTGTTAATTTCAGTTCAGACGACTTTGTGTATTCCATGTTGTTTTCACAAAGCTTGGCTGACCTTTTCGGTCAGCTGATTGCTGTGATTAATTTAAGTCAGTGTTTCCCCTTTCCGAGACAACTTCAGTCCATGAAAGTCCCAGTTATTAAAATCAGTTGAAGGAATTTTAAAAACGAAAGTCCATCATTTATCATTATTGTGACATTCTTTATTCCCATATCTCTTCATTCCTTTAGTGATCAAAAAGCAGTCTGTTTGGTGATTATATGGCCCACGTAAATTGCAGACGTGAACAGTTCATTTGGCCCTTGTGGAGTTACTTGCATTGCAAAGTTAAAAATTGCACACCACCAGGTGATAGTGCAACAGGTTTATTTGGAAGTACAAGCTTTTAGAGCACTGCTCCTTTGTCAGGAAGGTAATAGGGCAGGATCATTGGACACAGAATTTATAGTAAGAGATCAAAGTGTTATACAATTGATGCGGTGTATTGAAAAATTCCAAAAGCAACAGAGGGATTTATGCTTTTTGTTTTTTTGTTGTAGGATATGTACAAGCCACTTTTGTCTGTGCCCCTGTTAATGAGAAGTTACTGAGGAGGGAACTGGAATTGACTGGTGTTATTGGTCCAATGACTTCACTGTATTGTGTCACTTTGCACATATTGGAGTTGCGAAAGTGCAAAGAAACTTGCACATGCCTCTGTATTTAGTGTAAACTTTTGTGCAACTTTTTCACACAGAGTGTGGTGCATGAATGGAATGAGCTGCCAATGGAAGTGGTGGAGCCTGGTACAATTACAGCATTTAAAAGGCAGCTGGATGGATAACTCAGTAGGAAGGATTTAGAGGGATATCAGCTGCAAATGTGTTGCTGGTCAAAGCACAGCAGGTTAGGCAGCATCTCAGGAATAGAGAATTCGACGTTTCGAGCATAAGCCCTTCATCAGGAATGAAGGCTTATGCTCGAAACGTCGAATTCTCTATTCCTGAGATGCTGCCTAACCTGCTGTGCTTTGACCAGCAACACATTTGCAGCTGTGATCTCCAGCATCTGCAGACCTCATTTTTTACTTAGAGGGATATCAACCAAATGCCAGCAAACGGGACCAGATTAACTTAGGATATCTGATCAGCATGGACGAGTTGGACCGAAGGGTCTGGTTCCGTGATGTACAACTCAGTTCCTCTATGACTGTATTGTAATGAACCCCATGGTGACCAGAAAACATAAAGAACTGATTTTACTGAATGAGCCTGAATGAAGCAATCAACAAGGTTACACCTTTTATAATTTTTACTTTAAAAATCAAGCCAAAATCAACATAAATTGAATGTAAATCAACACGCAGATTGTTGTCGACATAAATGTTAAATTACTCGTTAAATAACAACTGCAACTTGACAGTCCACTTAGTATATATGATGTAAAGTTGGAGCCCTCCTGTGGTTCAGTGGTAGTGTCTCTACCCCTGGACTGGGATGCCTGGGTTCAAGCTCTATCTGCTCCAGAGGTGTGTAATTACATCTTTGAACAGGTTTATGAGGAAAATAGTTGAAGTAATAACGTATGGTGCACCGTCCTTCAAAACTCTGAACTGGTGGCGTTCCAATTCCTTTCCTTCGACTTCAGTTTAGAGTAACCTGAGCTCCATCTCTTTACCACAGTGATGCACTTTTCGAAACTTTCTCAGCTTTATTGATGACAGTCTTGATAGCGTGAATTCACATAAACACCTCTATAGCAAATAGAAAGAAAACAACATAGTCTGCTTTCCTACTGGAGAGAGGGATGCCGAGTGATGAGTTTAATCTGAGGGTCAGCACACCTCAGGCAAGAGAGGAAGTAGAGAATGCAGGACCTTCATGGTAACCTCAACCAGTGCAGGAGCTGAACCCATACTGTTGGCATCACACTGTATCACAGAACAGCTAACTAAGCTAAACCTGCATAGTACAACCTGTACTGATCAGTCCCTTAAAGTGACTGAAGCGGCAGCAGTAATCTTATTTTCCTTTATCTGGGTTTTCAATTCAAGTCGTTGTGTTCCTCAGCCTGCATGCTATGCAGGATCATCTGAGCTCAGGTGGCCCTGTGTTTTTGTACCTGGTTGTAACCAACTTCAGATTCAGCTGCTGTTTTCGTTTTCAGTTGTGTTTTAGTTTCCCCGGAAACCTGAAGTTGCAGTTTCCCTTTTGGTTAAGATCTGACTGTAAAAATAGAAACCAGGGGCAAGGCACCCACTGGAGTATTCGATAAAAATGACTGAGATGTCAGTGGAGGAGTACTTTGAGGCCAGTGACCATAATTCTATTGGTTTTAAAATAGTGATGGAAAAGGATTGACTGGATCTAAAAGTTAAAGTTCTCAATTGGAGGAAGGCCAATTTTGACGGTATTAGGCAAGGATTTTCAAAAGTTGATTGGATGCAGATGTTCGCAGATAAAGGGACGGCTGGAAAATGGGATGCCTTCAGAAATGAGATAATGAGAGTCCAGAGAAAGTATATCACTGTAAGGGTGGAAGGCAAGGCTGGTAGGTGCAAGGAATGCTGGATAACTAAAGAAATCGAGGTTTTGGTCAAGAAAAAGAAGGAAGCATATGTCAGGTATAGATAGCAAAGATCGAATGAATCCTTAGAAGAGTATAAAGACAGTAGAAGTATACTTAAGAGATAAATCAGGAGGGCAAAAAGGGGACAGGAGATAGCTTCGGCAAATAGAATTAAGGAGAATCAAAAGGGATTCTATAAATATATTAATGACCAAAGGATAATTAGGGAAAGAATAGGACTCTTCAACGATCAGCAAGGCAGACTATGTATGAAGCCACAAGAGATGGGAGAGATACTAAATGAATATTTTGCATCAGTGTTTACTGTGAAGAAGTAAATGGAAGATTCAGAATGTGAGGAAATAGATGGTGACATCTTGTGGATCGTTTCAGAGAACATCTCTGGGACATCTGCACCAACAAACACCACTGTCTCATGGCTGAACACCTTAACTCCTCCTCTCACTCCATGAAGGACACGCAGGTCCTAGGCCTCTTCCATCTCCAAATCCTAACCACCCGATGCCAGGAGAAAGAATGCCTCATCTTCTGCCTTGGGACCCTACAACCACACGGGATCAATGTGGATTTCACCAGTTTCCTCATTTCCCCTCCCCCAACCTTATCCCAGTCCCAAATCTCCAACTTGGCACTGCCATATTGACCAGTCCTACCTGTCCATCTTCCTTCATACCTATCTGCTTCACCTTCCTCTCTGACCTATCACTTCCACCTCTCATTTCATCTACTTGGGCGGCATGGTGGCACAGTGGTTAGCACTGCTGCCTCACAGCGCCAGAGACCTGGGTTCAACTCCTGCCTCAGGTGACTGACTGTGTGGAGTTTGCACGTTCTCCCCGTGTCTGCGTGGGTTTCCTCCGGGTGCTCCGGTTTCCTCCCACAGTCCAAAGATGTGTGGGTCAGGTGAATTGGCCATGCTAAATTGCCCATAGTGTTAGGTAATAGGTAAAATGTAGGGGTATGGGTGGGTTGCACTTCGGCGGGTCAGTGTGGACTTGTTGGGCCGAAGGGCCTGTTTCCACACTGTAAGTAATTTAATCTACTTATCACATTCCTAGCTGCCTTCCTCCCATCCCCACCCCCTCTCCCATTTATCTCTCTGCACCCCGGCCCACAAGCTTTATTCCTGATGGAGGGCTTGTACCTGAAACATCGATTCTCCTGTTCCTTGGATGCTGCCTGACCTGTTGTGCTTTTCTAGCACCACACTCTCGACTGACATCTTGAAAATGTCCATATGACAAAGTAGGAGGTGCTCGATGTCTTGAAATGGATAAAGTGAATAAATCCCTAGGGACTGATCAGCTGTTCCCTAGAACTCTGTGGGAAGGTAGGGAAATGATTGCTGGCCCCCTTGCTGAGATATTTGTATAATCGATAGTCACAAGTGAGGTGTTGGAAGACTGGAGTTTGGCTAATGTGGTACCACTATTTAAGAAAGGTAGTAAGGACAAGCCAGAGAACTATAAACCGGTAAGCCTGACATTGGTGGTGGGCAAATTGTTGGAGGGAATCCTGAGGGACAGGATTTACATGTACTTGGATAGGCAAGGACTGTTTAGGGATAGTCAACGTGGCTTTGTGCGTGGGAAATCATGTCTCACTAACTTGACTGAGTTTTTTGTAGAATTAATGAAGAGGATTGATGAGGGCAGAACGGTAGGCTTTATCTAGATGAGCTTCTGTAAGGCATTCGACAAGGTTCCTCATTGGTAGACTGGTTAGCAAGGTTAGATCACATGAAATATAGAGAGGACTAGCCATTTGGATACAGAACTGGCTCAAAGCTAGAAGACAGAGGGTGGTGGTGGAGGGTTGTTTTTCAGACTGGAGGCCTGTGCTGTGGTGTGCCAACAGGATCGGTGCTGGGTCCACTGCTTTTTGTCATTTATATAAATGATTTGGATGTGAACATAGGAGATATAGTTAATAAGTTTACGGATGACACCAAAATTGGAGGTGTAGTGGGCAATGAAGAAAGTTATGTCAGAGTACAACAGGATCTTGATCAGATGGGCCAGTGGGCTAAAGAGTGGTAGATGGAGTTTAGATTAGACAAATGTGAGGTGCTAAATTTTGGAAAGACAAATCAGGGCAGGGCTTATAACTTAATAGTCATGACCTGGGGTGTGTTGCTAAACAAAGAGATCTTGGAGTGCAAGTTCATAGCTCCTTGAAAGTGGAGTCTCAGGTAGATAGGATAGTGAAGAAGGCATTTAGTATGTTTTCCTTTATTTGTCAGAGCATTGAGTATAGGAGTTGAGAGATCATGTGTGGCTGTACAGGAATTGGTTAGGCCACTTTTGGAATATTGCATGCAATTCTGGTCTCCCTCCTGTTGGAAGGATGTTGTGAAACTTGAAAAGGTTCAGAAAAAATTTACAAGAATGTTGCCAGGGTTTGAGGTTTTGAGCTATAGCGAGAGGCTGAATAGGCTGAGGCTGTTTTCCATGGAGCATTGGAAGCTGAGGGGTGACCTTATAGAAGCTTATAACATCTTTACCCTTGGTTTAGGGAGTCCAGAACTAGAGGGCATAGGTTTAAGGTGACAGGGGAAACATATAAAAGGGACATATATAAAAACGTAACTTTTTCATGCAAAAGGTGGTACATGTATGGAATGAGCTGTCAGAGGAAATGATGGAGGTTGATACAATTATTACAACATTTAAAAGGCATTTGGATGGGCATCTGAATAGGAAGGGCTTTGAGGGATATGGGCCATGTGCTGGCAAATGGGACTAGATTAACTTAGGATGTCTGATTACCATGGACGAGTTGGACCGAAGGGTCTCAATGACCCTCTATGACTCTAAGACAACAGTTCAAATGGCACCTCATATCCGTTCCTCCATTCATCGCAAAAATTACTGATTCCATCCCAATTTCACATCCGCTGATAATTCGGTGTGTGAGATTATTTGTAATAGATGAAAACCAAACCTGTAACAAGTCTCTTTATAATAACTGGAACCAAAGCTATTAGCCTTTTCAAGGGTGTTGTAAGGATTTTTGTTCCTCTTAAAGACCATTAAATCAATAAGACCTTTTGCCTACATTAAACATTTGTCATTGTGGTTTAAGTGTCTAAACTGTAAATGTAGAAGACTTTGGAAAAAGATAAATATCATGTGGCATCAATAATAAAGCATTGTTGTATCAGGGTGAATAAGAACATTAATCTTAGACTTCACAGCAGAATGATTGCTCATCTGGGAATATGACAACCTTTGACTGTCATTTGAGAAAGAGACTCTGATATCATTTTGGCACAAGCAGTTGTAAGCAGATTAAGTATTTCACTACATGAAAATAAAATATTACTTGTGCAAAAAATGTACTTCGAGTTTGATAGCATTAGCCTGGACAGAATTTTTTTTTCAACATTAGAAAGGGAACTTAGAAACATAGCTTCCCATTGCAAATGGGGGTAGATGAGACTGCCTATGTTAAAATTCCCAGTGCCTGGTATTCCCTAGACATTAAACTATGAGTTCAGCTATGAAATTTGAAACATCACAGGCCTGATTAGCTACTGATTATATCTATCTCCAGATTCTCTGTGAGATATTGGATATTTAACCTAAACTCCACATGTTAAACATAGCCTAAAATTTGTCACATTTTTACACTTATTACACTGTTGTCTTTAGGATGCCTGCATGTCAGGGAGATGGAAAAGACTGTATAGTTTTTCTATGAGCTCAGGACTACAGAGAGTTTGGTGAACTATCAAACAGCATGACGCAGAGGTCTGCTGTTGAAAAAAAGTTCACTTTACTTGTGTTTAATGAAAAGAAGTAAGTAAATGTGTGTGTAGGTTTTTATGGGGGTAATGTTATTTCCCTCATCTTTCAGTTTGTATGTGATAACACATTTAAATTAGGGTTACAGTGCTTGGAGTCAATATGTTCTCCACTTTGGTTGCATTCTTTTATTTATTGTGGACATAAATTTAAATTTTATACATTCAGGGCTGAATCTCACATTTTTTGGCTGAGTCTGAGTTGCTTTGAGATTTTTGGGGGGTTTCTTGCCACAAGAACACGTAAAGTTTCTCCCTGTACTTTACCACACCCACCTCATTACTTATCTACCCCATCCCATGGCACCCCCTCATGTCCGATTTCCATCCTATCTTACCATGCATTATTGCCGATAAAACTTGACACTCAATGGATATCCCACCGTTGTGATAATTAAAGTTATCTTCACCATCTTTAAAATGCCATTGGGGTCCCAGACAAGAACAGGAAGTCTGGAGCTGCCCTTCATGATTGCTGACATTTGCCTCAGGCACAATAGAAGGGAATTATTGCCCTATTTTGCAGGCAAACTTCTGGAAGCCTTGATGGATGGGGAGGTGCGGCATGGAGTTTCCTCTTGCCTCAGGACCAGCATTGGAGGCCTTGAGCCCAGCCCCAGGACCAGCATTGGAGGCCTTGAGCCCAGTCCATGCCAGCCTGAAATATGTTGCCACCTGGTTAAAGCAGTCTCAGCTGTCTCTAGAATCTTAGAATCCCTACAGTACGGAAGCAGGCCATTCAGCCCATCGAGTCCACACTGACATTCAAAACAGCATCCGATCCAGATCCCCACCCCTACCCTATCTCTGCGATCCCGCATTTCCCATGGCTAATCCACCTAGCCTGAATGTCTTTGGACAGTGGGAAGAAACTGGAACACTCGGAGGAACATAGGGGGAACGTAGACACAGGGAGAATGTGCAAACTCCGGCTAATTGCCTGAAGCAAGAATTAAACCTGAATCCACCACCACTGAGCCACCATACCTTCTGGCTGGTATCAGAAGGAAGAAAGTAATGATCCTTCACTTCTCCACCAGGGCAAATTCCATCATCTTCTCTCCAACACCTCACACTTATCCTATCTCTGCTGTGGCACCCTCCATCCACCAAGGCTCATGCTCTGCCACTCTCACTATTGTCTGCAACATCTTCCCTCATTTGCTGTTACCCACACCAATCCCCAGTGCACTAACCCTGCATGCCCCCTTCATTGCCTACCCACTCATCCCAGACACCTCCCACCTGCACCAACAACAACAGCTGTGCCACCCAGTAACATCTCCTGAAGGATCTGCCTCTTTCTCATTCCATGTAGAAAACAGCTCACAATATGGCAGAAAGAATCAAGATGACTGGTATGATGCCTGCCATTCTGTTCCTCACACCTTACGAAGTGAGGATCCTGACTCGAACTGTCCTGAGTAAGATCTGGACTGGCAACAGAAGCAAGAGTCTAGATTAGAGTGGTGCTGGAAAAACACAGCAGGTCAGGCAGCATCCGTGCAGCAGGAAAATCGATGTCTTGGGCAAAAGCCCTTCATCAGGAATAGAGGCAGAAAGCCTCCAGGGTGGAGAGATAAATGGGAGGGGGGGGGACGTGGGGCTGGGGAGAAGGTAGCAAAGAGTACAATAGGTGAATGGGGGGTCGGGATGGAGGTGATAGGTCAGAGAGGAAGGTGGGGGAAGGTAGCAAAGAGTACAATAGGTGAACGGGGGTGGGGATGGAGGTTAATTGGTCAGAGGGGAGGGTGGGGGAAGGTAGCAAAGAGTACAATGGGTGAATGGGGGTGGGGATGGAGGTGATAGGTCAGAGGGGAGGGTGGAGCGGATTGGTGGGAAGGGAGATTGGCAGGTAGGACAGGTCATGAGGACAGTGTTAAGCTGTAAAGTTGGAACCGGGGTAAGGTGGGGGGAGGGGAAATGAAGAAACTGATGAAATGTTCCAAGGCAGAAGATGAGGTGTTCTTCCTCCAGGCATAGGGTGGTGAGGGAGGGACGGTGGAGGAGGCCTAGGACCTGCCTGTCCTCAGAAGCAGGGAACCCCTGAGCAAAGGCTATCTCTTTTAACTTGACTGTGGCCTATTGAAAACTTTTTGACTTTGTGTGTGCTAATGTAAGATATCAGGAATATGAATCTGGTATCTCTGGCTGAAGGGGTAAAGCATAAAAGGCAAGACAGGGCAATACAATACAAGACAGGGATGTTGGGTAGGCTCAGAGTGAATGAACATTAATGAAATTAAAAATCACATGACACCAGGTTATAGTCCAACAGGTTTATTTGGAAATACAAGCTTTTGGAGCACTGCTCCTTTATCAGGTAACTAGTGGGGCAGGATTATAGGACACAGAATGTATCATAAAGGATCAAAGTGTCATAGAACTGATGTAATGTATTGAACAAACCTAAACTGCTGTTAAGTCTTTAATAACTTAGAATGGGGATGCAAATTTCAATTAATTAATATGTAAATCCCAGAACTTCTTTCAAGTCACAGTCCTGAGATATAGCCAGTCCAGTCTATGAGCTGGGTGTGTCCCTGAGCACACAGCGTCCTTGCTCCTACATTACAATGATGGTTGCCAGGGCAGCTTTGAAGTGCAGAAGCTGTCTGTAGGTGGATTGGAGAAGTGACCTATTTTTAAATTCTTCTACCTGTCTTATAACTGTCTGCCAGATAACTTCTTAGATGGCCTCTTTCTAGGATGAAGCCTGAGCACAGGCCTGAAATCCAAAACTTAACAGATTTTCTTCATATCTCAGACTTTTGACTCAAGGCTTCAGCCAGGTGACTCTCTCTACATTTCCTTCAACGCGTGAATGACCAGGGCTTCACAAAGTGGGGGTGGGTCTCCAAGTGGAGTTGTGAGCTCAGAGACAGAAATGGCTGCCCTGTAGATCCATGCCTCTCTCCCTCACTCTCCCAGGTTTACTCTACCCCACCCCCTGCTTTTGTAGGTCTCTCCATACCCCACAACCTGTCTTTGAGCTCTCACTGTGCAATCATGACAATCTTCAAGCCTCAAAATGAGGTCACAGTGGAAAAGTATTTGGAAACGCCAGACTTTCCTCTACCTTATTGACAAGAATGTTTTCAAGATTGCAAATCTGAGAGGAATGCTGTATCAATTAATTGTGAGAGAATAAAAATCCTGAGTTTGAAAATTCTACATAGAACTAGTTTTTAATAAGTGTGAATGACAATGTAGGTCTGACAGAATGGAGCAGCACCAGAGTGTCTATCCCAAAATGTTTAGTCTTTTTTGTCGATGTAACCAAGAACAATAATTTAACCAACATAGAAAACTCCTTGTCATATTGCCTGATGTCAGAACATTGTCTGTCAATTTCTGATTTTATTTTTCACTTTATTGCCATTTGATATCAAGGGAAATTGCATGTGGCACTACCATTTCCAATTGATAATATGAACAGGGGACAACAGTAGGCCAGAGCTGAAAATGTGTTGCTGAAAAAGTGCAGCAGGTCAGGCAGCATCCAGGGAACAGGAGATTGGACGTTTCGGGCATAAGCCCTTCTTCAGGAAGAAGGCCACGCAATCTTTACAGCCCGGTCTGCCATTCAAGAAAACCATAGTTGATCTGATTTTAACCTCAACTCTTCATTCTTGAATGCTCCAATTATATTTCAATCTCCTTAGCAACCATGAGTCTACCATTTTGAGCACAAACAACTCATAAATAATAGCCTTAATAAAGAATTTTGTAAATGGTCTGAATTTATCTCCAGAAAGGGGTTTGGCCTGACGTGGCCAAACGTGTTATCTCCCATAACTGAGAAATTGGATGTGGCTATTGTGTATTGAAGAATATGTAAGCCCTTCATTCCTGATGAAGGGCTTATGCCCGAAACGTCGAATTTCCTATTCCTTGGATGATGCCTAACCTGCTGTGCTTTAACCAGCAACACATTTTCAGCTGTGATCTCCAGCATCTGCAGACCTCATTTTTTACAACAAACTATTATGTACAAGCAGGAGGCATGTAAATGTCTGGGCTAGTGACAAGCTATTATCTTATAAGAGACAAGCATGCTACCACTTACAGGCTACTTCGGCAGCACTTTTGTACTACACCCCAGGCTGTGCTTGTGATTTGGGGTGGATTGAGTGTGGAATGATCTTCCTGAGGAAGTGGTGGATGTGAATACAATTACAGCATTTAAAAGACATTTGGATGGATACATGAATAGAAAAGGTTTGGAGGGAAATGGGCCCGGGGCAGGGCAAGTGGGGCTGGTTTAGTTTGGGATTATGTCTGGCATGGACTGGCTTGACCGAAGGGTCTGTTTCTGTGCTGTAAGACTATGATTCTTTCATGTTGCAGCAATGACACTGTGCTCCACGTGTCATGCTTCAAGAGGCCTGAGATAAAATGAATTGTGAGTCTTTTATACACTGAGGTAACATGCTATGATGCAGTCTTGATATAAGCATGACTCTTAAAGCTACCCTAATATTTTTCTGAAATATAACTCGAGAGTGGGCGGCACGGTGGCACAGTGGTTAGCACTGCTGCCTCACAGCGCCTGAAGACCCGGGTTCAATTCCCGACTCAGGCGACTGACTGTGTGGAGTTTGCACGTTCTCCCCGTGTCTGCGTGGGTTTCCTCCGGGTGCTCCGGTTTCCTCCCACAGTCCAAAGATGTGCGGGTTAGGTGAATTGGCCATGCTAAATTGCCCGTAGTGTTAGGTAAGGGGTAATGTAGGGGTATGGGTGGGTTTTGCTTCGGCGGGTCGGTGTGGACTTGTTGGGCCGAAGGGCCTGTTTCCACACTGTAAGTCTAATCTAAAAAAAAAGTGCTCCCAAAAAGTAACTTGAAGATGTGGTCTAGTGAAAATCCTTTTAGGCCACCTTCCAACATTTAGCAGATCATGTCATTTAACAAAGAAACTGGCCTCATGTTAACAATGTAACTTCACTTATCATAAAAAACTCATCTAGTTCACTAATATTTTTTAGGGAAGGAAATCTGCCATTCTCAACTGGTCTGGCCCACATGTGCTTCCAGACCCACAACAATGTGGCTGACTCTTAACTGCCCTCTGAAATGGTCTAGCAAGCCATTCAGTTCATGGGCAACAAACATTGGCCTTGCAAGCAATGTCCATATTCCACGAAAGAATAAGTAGAAAGGTCTTCAAACCAGATTCAGATGTGCAAACTCAGATGTCAAAACCATCCATTTATTTTCCTGGTTGTAGTCAACACTTCACAATCTCAAACAATTCAAGGGAATTCAAGTAAATTTTGAATTCATCATATGATAAATGTTTTGCCAGAATCCTTTAGGCTTTTCATACATTATCAATTAAATGTAAGTTTCTTCTTGCAGTTTCAGATTTTGATGTCTTGCTGCCTGAGGGAATCATAACTGTACAGCTAGGTCCTAATTCAACCTTCACTCAGTCTCTGCATATTGAAATCAGCAATTTCCTACATATGCTTGGCAACCTGATGTGCTGACAGATGCTTGCTATTGGGAACAATTTTTAGTTCAGTGTTACTAACCACATTAAGATAATAAAAAGCAAAAAGCTAGTTGGCCCATCAAGCTCATTCCTTCCACAGACCCCATTCCTTTCTTTTTGAAACTCCATTTGAATCACCCAGGAGTAGGATTCACATGTGATGGTAGTACTCTTCGAACCTGCTTAAGACCTAACAAGATGGTTGTTTTGGCCACTGGCTTTGCAAGTTAGGTTTACATAGACTGGATGAGTCCACCATGCATCTTTGAATGGATCTCAGGGGATTGGTTAGCTGGTTTGGCTGGACAGCTGGTTTGTGATGCAGGGTGATGACAACAGAGTGGTAACCTGTTGAGGTAATCATGGAGGAATTGTGTTCTCAACTTCTCCCCTTTACTGAGTTGTGTTGACCCTCAGGTTAAACTACCAGCAGTCTAATGAGAGGTCAGTCCTATGGTCTAGTGAGACTATGTGTTTTAATTAGTGAAACTCTTGCAATTTTGTACAACTAATTGCTTTTCTTGGCTCTAGACTTTGTATTTGAAGCAGACTTTATTTTTTACCATCTACTTCGAAGAGGAGTTTAAAAGTGTCTACCAAATGTAAATGAGATAACGTCACACCAACTTACATCTGTTAACAATTCTAGTTCAGTTCTGTTCACCGAGCTGGGAATTTGTGTTGCAGACGTTTCGTTCCCTGTCTAGGTGACATCCTCAGTGCTTGGAAGCCTCCTGTGCAGTGCTTAGAACATAGAAAAGTACAGCGAAGGACAGACCCTTTGGCCCTCGATGTTGCGCCAACCCAAGCCCACCTAACCTACACTAGCCCACTATCCTCCATATGCCTATCCAATGCCCGTTTAAATGTCCATAAAGAGAGAGAGTCCACCACTGCTACTGGCACGGCATTCCATGAACTCATGATTCGCTGAGTAAAGAATCTACCCCTAACATCTGTCCTATACCTACCTCCCCTTAATTTAAAGCTATGTCCCCTCGTAATAGCTGACTCCATAGTGGAAAAAGGTTTTCATTGTCAACCCTATCTAAACCCCTAATCATCTTGTACACCTCTATCAAGTCACCCCAAACCTTCTTTTCTCCAATGAAAACAGCCCCAAGTGCCTCAGCCTTTCCTCATACGATCTTCCTACCATTCAAGGCAACATCCTGGTAAACCTCCTCTGCACTCATTCCAGTGCCTCCACAACCTTCCTATAGTATGGCGACCAAAACTGCACACAATACTCCAGATGCGGCCGCACCAGAGTCTTATACAACTGCAACATGACCTCAGGACTCCGGAACTCAATTCATCTACCAATAAAAGCCAGTACGCCATATGCCTTCTTCACAGCACTATTTACCTGGGTGGCAACTTTCAGAGATCTGTGTACATGGACACCAAGATCCCTCTGCTCATCCACACTACCAAGTATCCGACCATTAGCCCATTACTCCATCTTCTTGTTACTCTTACTAAAGTGAATCACTTCACACTTACCTACATTGACCTCCATTTGCCACCATTCTGCCCAGCTCTGCAGCTTATCTATATCCCGCTGTAACCTGCCACATCCTTCCTCACTGTCAACAACTCCACCGACTTTCATATCATCTGCAAACTTGCTCACCCAACCTTCTAGCCCCTCCTCCTGGTCATTTATAAAAATGACAAACAGCAATGGTCCCAAAACAGATCCTTGCGGAACACCGCTAGTAACTGCACACCAAGATGAACCTTTACCATCAACTACTACCCTCTGTCTTCTTCCAGCCAGCCAATTCCTAATCCAAACCTCTAAAGCACCCTCAATGCCATACCTCCGTATTCTTTGCAGTAGCCTACCATGGGGAACCTTATCAAGCGCCTTACTAAAATCCATACACACCGCATCTGCTGCTTTACCCTCGTCCACCTCCTAGTCACCTTCTCAAAAAATTCAATAAGGTTTGTGAGGCACGACCTGCCCTTCACAAAACCATGCTGACTATCCTTGATCACATTATTCCTATCCAGATGTTCATCAATCCTATCCCTTACAATTCTCTCCACGACTTTGCCCACAACAGAAGTGAGACTCACCGGCCTATAGTTACTAGGGTTATCCCTACTCCCCTTCTTGAACAAGGGAACCACATTTGCTATCCTCCAGTCATGTGGCACTATTCCTGTAGACAGCGAGGACATAAAAATCAAGGCCAATGGCTCTGCAATCTCCTCCCTTCCTTCCCAGAGAATCCTAGGATAAATGCCATCAGGCCCAGGGGACTTATCTATTTTCACCCTTTCCAGAATTTCCAACACCTCTTCCCTACATACCTCAAAGCCATCCAATCTAATTAATTGTGACTCAATATTCACACCGGCAACCATGTCCTGTTCCTGAGTGAATATTGACGAAAAGTATTCATTCAGTGTCTCTCTAATCTCTTCAGCCTCCACGCACAACTTCCCATTACTATCCTTGACTGGACCTATTCCTACCCGAGTCATTCTTTTATTCCTGACATACCTATAGAAAGCCTTTAGGTTTTCCCTAATCCTACCAACCAAGGACTTTTCATGTCCCCTCCTTGCTGCTCTTAGCTCACTCTTTAGATCCTTCCTGGCTACCTTATAACTCTCAATCACCCCAATTGAACCTTCATGCCTCATCTTTACATAGGCCGCCCTCTTCCCTTTAACAAGGGATTCCAATTCCTTATTAAACCACGGCTCCCTCACATGACCCTTTCCTCCCTGCCTGACAGGTACAAACTTATCAAGGACACTCAATAGCTGCTCCGTGAACAAGCTCCACATATCGATTGTGCCTTTCCCTTGAAGCCTACTTTTCCAAGCCATGCATCCCAAGTCATGCCTCACCGCATCATAATTTCCCTGCCCCCAGCTATAACTCTTGCCCTGCAGTGCACACTTACCCCTCTCCATCACTAGAGTAAAAGTCACCGAATTGTGGTCACTGTCCCCAAAGTGCTCACCTACCTCCAATTCTAACACCTGGCCTGGTTCGTTACTCAGAACAAAATCCAGTATGGCCTCACCTCTTGTTGGCCTGTCTACATATTGTGTCAGGAAACCCTCCTGCACACATTGGACAAACACCGACCCATCTAACGTATCGAGCTATAGCTTTCCCAGTCAATATCTGGAAAGTTAAAGCCCCCATAACAACCATCCTATTACTTTCACTCTTCTCTTGAATCATCCTCGCAATCCTTTCTTCTATGTCTCTAGGACTATTAGGAGGCCTGTAGAAAACTCCTAACACGGTAACCTCACCGTTCCTATTTCTAACCTCTGCCCAAACTACATCAGATGGTGAGTCTTCACCCATCATCCTTTCCACCGCTGTAATACTATCCTTGACAAGCAATGCCACACCTCCCCCTCTTTTACCCCCACCTCTGACCCTACTAAAACATTTAAACCCTGGAACCTGCAACAGCCAATCCTGCCCCTGTTCTACCCATGTCTCCGCAATAGCCATAACATCGAAATCCCAGGTACCAACCCATGCTGTAAGTTCACCTACCTTATTTCGTATACTTCTCGCATTGAAGTATACACACTTCAAGCCATTTTCCTGTTTACAGGCACCCTCCTTCGAGATTGATGCCATGTTCCTAACCTCCCTACACTCAAGGTCTTGTACCCTAAAGCTACAGTCCAGCCCCTGCAGAGTTAGTTTAAACCCCTCCAAAGAGCACTAGCAAACCTCCCCCCCCCCCCCCCCAAGGATACTGGTGCCCCTCAGGTTCAGGTGTAGACCATCCTGTTTATAGAGGTCCCACCTTCCCCAGAAAGAACCCCAGTTATCCAGTAACTGGAATCCCTCCCTCCTGCACCATCCCTGTAGCCACGCATTTAACTGTTCTCTATCCCTATTCCTCGACTCTCTATCACGTGGCACGGGTAACAAACCAGGGACAACAACTCCATTTGTTCTAGCTCTGAGCTTCCAACCTAGCTCCCTGAAAGCCTGCCTGACATCCTCAGCCCTCTTCCTACCTATGTCGTTGGTGCCAATGTTTAACCGCAACTACAATGAGACACCGCCAAACAGCCCTTACCTGCTTCTCCGAGAGAGTGAGGCCTAGGCCTTGGAGCTGTGCGCCTTTATTGGGAAAACCTACCCAGGTAAGCTTGCACTACACCGGCTTCTGGGTCCGCTCCGCATTTTTAAAAAAAACTTTTAAATTTAAACTGTTAAAAAAAACTTAACTGCGACTACAAAGAGACATCGCCAAACAGCTCTTACCTGCTCCGCCGCTGAGAGTGAGCTTCTGTGATGTTTCCTCTGGCATTTATAGTGGTTTGTCTCTGCCACTTTTGGTTGTGTTTGTTGATTGAATCTGTGGATGAGTGCCATGCCTTTAGGAATTCCCTGGCTGTTCTCTGTTTGGCTTGTCCTATAATTGTAGTGTTGTCCCAGTCGAATTCATATTGCTTGTCATCTGCGTGTGTGGCTACTAAGGATAGCTGGTCGTGTCGTTTCGTGGCTAGTTGGTGTTCATGGATACAGATCGTTAGCTGTCTTCCTGTTTTTCCTATGTCGTGTTTTGTGCAGTCCTTGCTTGGGATTTTGTGCACTACGTTGGTTTTGCTCATGCTGGGTATCGGATCCTTCGTTCTGGTGAGTTGTTGTCTGAGAGTGGCTATTGGTTTGTGTGCTGTTGTGAATTCTAGTGGTCGCAGTAGTCTGGCTGTCAGTTCAGAAATGTTCTTGATGTATGGTAAAGTGGCTAGTCCTTTGGGTTGTGGCATGCCCTCATTCCATTGTCTAGTTCAGTCTGTCATTTCCCCATGGATAAATCCTGTTGGACTTTCACCCTTTTTCTCTGGCGGAGATAGTCTGATGGCACCCAACTAATAGTATCAGGTCTGAGTCTCTGCTGAAGTTGTTTAGTCTTTGCCAAAGTTTACTTTCGATCTTTTGTTTGCAGTTTTTCACAGGGTTTCTCTATCTTGAGATTCCTTTTTTATATTCAGTCATGGTATATCATGTTTGCTGGCTGTCCAGCATTTATTCCCTGTCCCTAGTTGCCCTTAAGATGCTGACAAGCTGCTTTCAGGAATCGCTGAAGTCCAGTGATCCATAATGCCCTTTGGGGGGGAATTCCAGATTTTGACCCAGCAACAATGAAGGAACTGGGATATATTTCCAAGTCAGGATGGTGAGTGTCTTGTAGAGGAACCCTGCAGGTGGTGGTGTGCCCATATATTGTCCTTCTCGATGGAAGTGTTCGTGGGTTTGGAAGGTGCTGTCTGAGAATCTTCAGTAAATTTCTGCGGTGCATTTTGTAGAGAGTACAGACTGCTGCTACTGAGCATTGGTTGTGGAGGGAGTGCCAATCAAATGCAATGCTTTGTCCTGGATAGTGTCAGTTTTTTCAGTGTTGGTGGAACTGCACTCATCCAGGCAAGTGAAGGGTATTCAATCATACCTCTGACTTGTGCCTTGTCGATGGTGGATGGATTTGGGGAGTCAGTAGGTGAGTTACTTATCACAGTACTCCCCTCCACCCCGATCTGCTCTTGTAGCCACTGTGTTTATGTGGCAAATCTAATTGAGTTTCTGCTCAATGGTAACTCCCAGGATGTTGATAGTAGGGTATTCAGTGATGGTAATGCCATTGAATGTCAAGGGACCGTGAGTAGATTGTCTCTTAATGAATATCATTGCCTGGCATTTGTGTGGCACAAATGTTACTTGTCGTTTTTCAGCCCAAGCCTGGATATTATCCAGGTCTTGCTCCATTCAAACACAGGCTAATTCAGTTTCTGAAGAATGTGAATGGTGCTGAAAATGATGCAATCATCAGCGAACATCCCCCTTCTGACCTTACAGGGTCATTGATGAAGCAGCTGGCATCAAGAAACTCATATCAAGCTGATAAACATAAAATATAGTTTGCTAGTGACTGTTTCAGTCACTATGTGGGTGTATATTATATTATATATATATTCCATATGTCTAATAAATATTAGACTTACCTGGATATCACTGTAGATGAATGTAGAAAATGCATCAAACTCTCTTCTGTGAATATCAAGGATCTAGAAAATTCTGATATAAGGTTCCACCTAAAATGTTCTACCATATATTTCAGAAACATACAATTTGAAAATTGCAAATTTACCAGCAATCTGCTTGGAACTCAGGTTTTGCACATTTTGACTGGGATTGGGGGAGGTTCCTTATATTGCAAGGACCTCAAAGGTGTTGACAGCTCTCAATCAGACAGACAGCTGCTGTTGGCACCAAGACAAATTAAGGTCAATTTAACACTCTTTACATAAAACTGCAAATATGTTCAAAATTTCAGAGGGAGAGAAATAATTTCAGTGCTGTAATCTGTAGCTGAGTTTCAGACAACAGCTGTGAATGGCTTACACATTGTTCCCTTGTCCCGTGATATACTTTTGAAGCACTTGATAGATCATTGCAAAGTTACTCTCAGGTATTCAGAATTTGCACAAGGCAGCAGCAAATATTGTAACAAAAAATTGATTCAGGTTTATTGCCACTCTGTTCATGAGCCTAGCAGTTTGTGAATAGAAAGGAAGAAAAGCATTTATCTCTTTGTATTCCCATCAAAATGGGGCTGTTCAATCCTTCTAGTGGGGAGGGGGATGGGGAGCAATTGAATTTTTTCCTTACTTGGGGACGGGGGGAGGTTGGTTGGTAAGCAAATTCCAGCAAAATATGGTTTGGCACAAGCATGAACAACCTTTTTTTTCCAAATGTTCAAAAGCAATAAGATAAAACTTCCAAAGAAGGGTCACTGGACTCACAGCATTAACTCTGCTCTCTGTCTTCAGATGCTGCCAGCAATTTCTGTTTTTATTTTGTGTGAATTGATAATTAGATGAGTAATTGAGAAAAATGAGCATTATAAAGTGCCTAGCTGCAGAACATTAAGCAAACACCTAAGTTAGGAAGCAGAGCTAGACAGAAAGACAGGGTCTTGGGACCCCAGATGGATTTGCAAGTTGAAATGTTGGTGTCATGAACAATGGCCATTGCGGAACTTTGGCAGAATTTTAACAGCTGCAATCAGATCAAAACTATAACTCACACAACACCAGGTTATAGTCCCACAAGTTTATTTGAGATACAAGCTTTCAGAATGCTGCTCCTTTGTCAGGTAGTTACTTGATGAAGAAGTAGCAGTCGAAAAGCTAGTACTTCCAAATAAACCTGATGGCCCATAACCTGGTGTTGTGTGATTTTTTTAACTTTGTCCAGCCCAGTCCAACACTGGCATCTTCACATCACAGATCAAAACTGACTGTTCACAACTCCCATATCCTATTTGACCAAGAGGTCAGCTGCCATCACAAGATCTCTTGGTTCCAACTTGGTGACAGACAGTAGTAAATCTGTGAAACTCATTGCCTTAGAGGGCTATGGAGGCCAATGCACTGAGGATATTTAAGATAGAGATAGATACGTTCTTGATTAGTGAGGGGAAACAAGGGTTACAAAGACAAAGCAGAAGAATGGGCTTGAGAAAACTATTAGCCAGGATTGAATGATGGAGCAGAATCAATTGACTGAATGGCCTAATTCGGCTCATATATCTGATGGTCTTGGACTCAACCCAACTCCCTCAGTTTCCATATGGGTCAGCACCTCTGACTCTATTCCACCCCTCCAACCCCATCTTCCCGATCCCAAGATCAAGTTGAAGAGAGGGAGAGCTGTGGTGTGCTGCTGGTGGAGTAGATTTCCAGACTGGACTGGACTCCTTTTGTTGGGGAGGGTCCTGGCCCAGATATTCACACATGCTGTGACAGCTCAACAAAGACTGCTCCTGTTCTCACTAAATGCCAATGAGTCAAGAGCTCAAGCAGCGTCTATGGGTGAAGGTAGTGTTGATTTCTCCTTCTCTAAGCCAAAGCCCCAGAGTCTATTGTCATTGAGGCTGACTCAGGTAGAGCGTAATTGAAGCCAGTACCTTCTTATTCTGTATCACCTGCCTAACAATTGGGAGCACACTTGTCCATCTCATTTAAACTTTGATGACATCCTATACTGTAAGTCTTTGTCTCAATTTCTAATCTAAAATATAAAAATAACTATAGATTATATATGCACTGCATCTAAAGAACTGAAGTCCTTACAACATCATTTTCTCTCCAATCAATGGTTCTGAATCAGTTATACTTTGACATTATTCGTGGTGGTACGGTGGCTCAGTGGTTAACACTGCTGCCTCACAGCGCAAAGGAACTGTGTTTGGTTCTTCCTGCAGGTACTGTGTGGAGCATGTACATTCTTCCTGTGATTGCTTGAGTTTCCTCCCACAGTCTAAAAATGGGCAAGTAAGGTGGATTGTCCGTGCTAAATTGCCCATAGTGTCCAGAAGTGTGTAAGCTCGGTGGATTAGCCATGGGAAATACAGGGTTACTGGGATGGTTAGGAGCTGGGTCTGGAGTGTGGGTGTGATCTCGATGGGCTGAATGGTCAACTTCCACACCTTATGAAGTGTATGTTTTCTTGTCTCTCCAGTAGGAATATTAATGTGCAGAATTGTAATATCCTGTAGCTGGACTTTATGAAATATGAAAAAGAACTTCAAAAGCCATGGACACAGTGCTGTAAATAAAAGCTAACCCTCTAACTGTTGCTCAGCATAAAAGATTCAACATTGTCTGATTGCTCAAAATGGGACAATGGTCCAAGGAAATGCCAATATCCACCACTTCTTGATGCAATCACCTAATAGGAGAAAGTGAGGACGGCAGATGCTGGAAGTCAGAGTCGAGAGTGTGGTGCTGGAAAAGCACAGCAGGTCAACTTTATCCCAGTCCCAAGCCTCCAACTCCACACCGCTCCTTGGGACTGATGTGATCCCAATCAGCTGGACTATGTGTGATATACTCAATGAGGATAAGCTTGCAGCCATCCTAGTCAACATATCTGATGTGGTTGTGGGGACAAAACTGAAACAACGTTGCTGCAGTTGGAAGAGGGGTCAGGTTAGTTCAGACCTACAATCAATGCTGGATGGAGCAGCCATGTTGAAGATTGGAAGTGTTCCATCCAAATCAGAGTGAACCTGACCTGGAGGAGTCTGCAGTCAGAAGCAGGGTTAGGACGTTGACTTGGCTCATGGATGTACAGTTCTCACTGGAAGGAACAACTGTGTAGAGGATTGTAAGCTATCAGCTCAATTTGAGGAACATTGGAGCTTTGAGCTTCAGGTAAACTAAGGGTAACAACCAAATCCAAGCAGTTTGGGGCTGAGTTAAGTAAGGTTTGGGCAGAAATGTGAGGTTTTTGCCAGTGGCTTTCCAATAAATACATTTTCTTAATACATTGTGGAGACCTTTGAGCGAGAGCTGAGGATAAATTGTGAGGGATTTAAATCAGAAAAACCAATCAAGATATAATTTAGACAAACATGAAAGCTCTGCATCAGAAAGTTAGGAGATTTATTTTAATAAAAATATTTTTGATTGAGCCAAATCTTGCATTTGTCTGATTTTGTTCTTTAGAAAATCCTAACTTCCACCACCGTTGTAAGGGCAGAATATGAATGGTAAAACCATTTACAATTGTCATTTTCTGTTCCTGTTAATATCATTTAAGTGTAATGTGTTTAAGTGTATCAGTTTTTTTAAAGAAGCCAATAAAAGATGAAAACTTTTAAAAATTATATTGCTATACTACTGATTGATTTTAGACATGACTGTTCAAAAAAAATTGTCTTTACTTCAAATAGGTGTATTGTCAAATTTACATCTATCGTGAAAGTAGCAAACACTTTTTGTAACAATATTACTTCAACAAAAAATCCGGTGGGATATCCAGTTGGTGAGGTTTAAAGGGAGATTGACAAGGATGTGAAACTAAAATTTACTGTAGTCCGCTAATACAAAGAAAAGAAATCTGTAACTGAGAGCTGCTTTTTGCAAAATAAATTATTTTTGATTTGGAGATGCCGGTGTTGGACTGGGGTGTACAAAGTTAAAAATCACACAACACCAGGTTATAGTCCAACAGGTTTAATTGGAAGCACTAGCTTTCGGAGCGTCGCTCCTCCACCTGATGAAGGAGTGATGCTCTGAAAGCTAGTGTGCTTCCAATTAAACCTGTTGGACAATAACCTAGTGTTGTCTGATTTTTAAAATTATTTTTGTGCAGGGTATCTCATTCACACGAACAACTGGTTCAATCAGTCCCTGAAACATTGATCAAACCAATATTGAATAATTAATATAAGAAGTGCACAGTTTGAGTGTTTTATAAAGTTGTTTTTTCAAACAGTAAAATCTCTCTGACCCTCAACTAACGGTAATATTTGACAAGTCAGGTCCTAAAATGAACTATGGCTTGCTAAATCACATAGTTAATTTTTGTAACTTGTTAATGTGGTTAGTCACTGGAAAATATTCGCACAAGGCTACAGATATTCTTTAAAAACAGCGCGTAAGTTTATTACACAAGGCAAGAAAAAATTGAACATATGTATATACAACAGTTAGAAAGATCTTTACCAAACATCAAATCAAAGGTTTCAACCTGCTGTTCAACACCATCCATTACAGAGAATCTATCCCAGAGAAATATCACTCCTTCGCTTTTTGAAGTTTTACTTAACTGATGCTCTTAGGTATCTTTCCCTTGGACAATTGAAGCCATGTTTTTACAATTCCTTTCCAGAACAGCTGGCATGAAACTTTCACAATTCTGAAGGCCTAAACTTTCTCAGTTCAACAATGTGAAGACTCCTATACAAGCGCTGGCCTGGATCTTCCACAGACTAGAAATTACTTCTGAGGTGACTGGTTCCCCTGAAATGAACTATACTTTTACTTCCACTTAACTGAACTCTGAGGTCTCTGAATGTAAACGTTGCACCTAATTTCCTTACATACAGATGAGGAAGGACACCACTTCGACTGAGACAACATATCATCAATCCTAGGACAAGCCAAACAGATACACGCATGACAATTCCTAGAAGCATGACATTCCAACTGGAACTCTATCAGCAAACACATTGACTTGGACCCGATTTACCATCCCCTGAGAAAGAGAACAGGAAATGACACCACCATAGGCAATAGCATCACCAGCCCAAAGAAAACCAAACTTATAAATACAAAACAGGAATCATCAGCAATGCTTTGTCTGGAGATTCACTAAAGATGTTACCTAGTAGGGTGACAAAACATCTGAGCATGAACCTTCCAGCTCAGTGAGCAAACCTACATCTAGAATCTCAACCTGAGCTACAAATCTTCTCAAAACTCATTGAACCTTCAGTTCAAAAACCAAAAGGTAGAGGAGCATAGGTTGGCATTGAGGGTATGATAGACAATAAAAGGTGATTAAAGCATGAAAAAAAAAACGACTGATTGCACACGCTAAGCATATAGTCACTTCAGTATAATTTAATTCTGATGTTCAAAATGGTTAAAGCTTTGATGGGATAAATAGATAAAGTAGGACGCACAATGTTAAAGTTGCCATTAGGTTGTTCAAGAGTGATGTCAGGAAAACTTCAATGGTGGAAATCTGTAACTGTTTCATCAAAAAGCTGTCAAGGCTGGATTAATTGAAAATCCTTGCTGGGCAATGGTTTTAAAGATTATGAAATCTAGAAGGGTAGATGGAATTAAGGTTTAATTAACCAAGCCCAGGTGAATGATCAATTGTAACAAAAACAGACGTTGCTGCAAAAGCTCAGCAGGTCTGGCAGCATCTGTGAAGAACTGGACCTGAAACGTTAACTCAGATTTCTTTTCACAGATGCTGTTAGACCTGCTGAGCTTTTGCAGCAACATCTGTTTTTGTTTCTGATTTACAGCATCTGCAGTTCTTTCGGTTTTAAATTATCAATTTGTCTTGAATTATTAATTAAATTTGGCTGCCTAAGATTTTACACCAGGTGTCACTGTTATAGACACAGGCCAACTGTACTGTGCTCTAGTTAACTGGAAGAATTGTCGATGCAGCCTCCACTCCTGGGTAGATGTGTGGCAATAATCTTCCTTTCATCATTAACAACTGGATACCTGCTCCCACCCTTCTCCTCTGCATCTGAATGTAATAGTTATGAAATTTGACTGCTCCTAATCTCACTGATCATTAAGTACCATATTAATCCATGCAATGTCAACACTTACTGAGTAAAGTATTCCCTCAAACTTGAATATTTACTAGAAACTAGCAGAAACCCAATGGTGACATTTCCTGTCATGCAAGTCAAAATGGTTACCTGGCAACAGCACAATGACTCTCAGTTGTTCAGGCCTTCATCCAACTCTGTCTTCATCAGATTGCCCCTGCATGCCCCATGGACATTGTCCTCCTCTATCTTTTGTTCACTGAAGTTGGCATCGGACAAACTCGCACACCACTTCAGCCATTTAAGACTTCACTTTGGAGCTCAGGGACACCTATGATTTTCATGGTTCTGCGTGCACACACGCATACATCACATGCATCTGCACAGAATGCACCTTATGGCTGTCACCTTTATTTATTGGCGCTAACTCACTTTATGTTTCTTGTGACATGCATGATTTTTCACTGCATAGGAAGAGGTGGCAGCTTGTCATATTATTGAGCACTGAACACTCTCCGGGGGGATATGTCACTGTATGGTAATGTCACATTTATACCAGGCACCAGCAGCTTACACAGCAAATGCATTGTCTGGGCTTCAAGCCATATGTTAGTGTCAAAGAGGGTTTGTGTTGGTGGCATGGTGGGTCAGTGGTTAGCATTGTTGCCTCACAGTGCCAGGGACCTGGGTTCAATTCCACCCTCGGGTGAATGCCTGTGTAGAGTTTGAACATTCTTCCCCGTGCCTCTGTGGGCTTCCTCTAGATGTTCTGGTTTCCTCCCACAGACCAAAGATGTGCAGGCTAGGTGGATTGGCCATGGGAAATGCAGGGTTACGGGGATGTAGTGGGTCTAGGTGGGATGCTCTTCACAGGATCAGTGTGAACTTGCTGGGCTGAATAGCCTCCTTCTATTCTGTGATTCTAGTCCTTAGTAGGATCAAGGAGGTCTGTGATCAGTCAAGGTATAGCACCACAGTCAGTCTGGGGGATTGTCTGATTCAGTCCAGTTTAGGCACAGTAGTCTGGCAATCCTGGGACTGGACCATGGTCAGTCCTGCAGATCAAGTGCAATTAGTGAGTAAAAAGTGAGGTCTGCAGATGCTGGAGATCAGAACTGAAAATGTGTTGCTGGTTAAAGCGCAGCAGGTCAGGCAGCATCCGAGGAACAGGAAATTTGACGTTTCGGGCCAGAGCCCTTACCCGGTGCCAGGTTGACCTCCAGGGGGGGCGGGGGGGGGGAGGCACGGGCGCCAGTTGGCCGGTGGACAGTCCTCTTGGGTTCAACCCCACGCTTGACAACCCCCCCCACACCGAGCAACGTCACCACGTCTAACCCCGCCCCTACGTCGATCTCTGTCCCTGCCCCTAACCCCGCCCCCACCCCCAGCTCCAGTCCCACACCAGGTCCTAGCTCCCAACCTTGCCGGATCTTCACCATCCCTCCAGACCTCCCCCTCTCTGAGGATGAAAGATCAGTCCTCAGCAGAGGCCTCACCTTCATTCCCCTACGCCCTCGGATTAATGAGTTCAACATGCGGCGAGATATTGAACAATTCTTCCGCTGCCTTCGCCTCTGTGCCTACTTTTACAACCAAGACTCCCGCCCACCCTCTGACGACCCCTTCTCCCGCCTCCAAAACACCCCATCCACCTGGACACCCCATGCTGGCCTCTTACCCGCCCTTGATCTATTTATAGCCAACTGCCGCCGTGACATCAACCGACTCAACCTGTCCACCCCTCTCACCCACTCCAACCTCTCACCCTCAGAACGTGCAGCCCTCCACTCCCTCCGCTCTAACCCCAACCTCACCATCAAACCGGCAGACAAGGGAGGCACGGTAGTAGTTTGGCGCACCGACCTTTATACCACTGAGGCCAAACGCCAGCTCGCGGACGCCTCCTCTTATCGCCCCCTTGACCATGACCCCACCTCCCACCACCAAACCATCATCTCCCAGACCATCCATAACCTCATCACCTCAGGGGATCTCCCATCCACCGCCTCCAACCTCATAGCCCCACAACCCCGCACCGCCCGTTTCTACCTTCTGCCCAAAATCCACAAACCCGACTGCCCCGGCCGACCCATTGTCTCAGCCTGCTCCTGCCCCACCGAACTCATCTCCGCGTACCTCGACACAGTTCTGTCCCCTTTAGTCCAAGAACTCCCCACCTACGTTCGGGACACCACCCACGCCCTCCACCTCCTCCATGATTTTCGCTTCCCCGGTCCCCAACGCCTTATCTTCACGATGGACATCCAGTCCCTGTACACCTCCATCCCCCATCACGAAGAACTCAAAGCCCTCCGCTTCTTCCTTTCCCGCCGCACCAACCAGTACCCTTCCACTGACACCCTCCTTCGACTGACTGAACTGGTCCTCACCCTGAATAACTTCTCTTTTCAATCCTCCCACTTCCTCCAAACTAAAGGAGTTGCCATGGGCACCCGCATGGGCCCCAGCTATGCCTGCCTCTTCGTAGGATATGTGGAACAGTCCATCTTCCGCAACTACACTGGCACCACCCCCCACCTTTTCCTCCGCTACATCGATGACTGTATCGGCGCTGCCTCGTGCTCCCACGAGGAGGTTGAACAGTTCATCAACTTTACCAACACCTTCTATCCCGACCTCAAATTCACCTGGACTGTCTCAGACTCCTCCCTCCCCTTCCTAGACCTTTCCATTTCTATCTCGGGCAACCGACTCAACACAGACATCTACTATAAACCGACTGACTCCCACAGCTACCTGGACTACACCTCCTCCCACCCTGCCCCCTGTGAAAACTCCATCCCATATTCCCAATTCCTTCGTCTCCGCCGCATCTGCGCCCAGCAGGACCAGTTCCAATACCGTACAGCCCAGATGGCCTCCTTCTTCAAGGACCGCAGACTCCCCCCAGACGTGATCGATGATGCCCTCGACCGCATCTCCTGGACTTCCCGCTCCTCCACCCTTGAGCCCTGCTCCTCCAACCGCCACCAAGACAGAACCCCACTGGTTCTCACCAACCACCCCACCAACCTCCGCATACAGCGTATAATCCGCCGTCATTTCCGCCACCTCCAAACGGACCCCACCACCAGGGTTTTATTTCCCTCCCCTCCCCTATCAGTGTTCCGCAAAGACCACTCCCTTCGTGACTCCCTCGTCAGGTCCACACCCCCCACCAACCCAACCTCCACTCCAGGCACCTTCCCCTGCAACTGCAGGAAATGTAAAACTTGCGCCCACACCTCCTCCCTCACTTCCCTCCAAGGCCCCAAGGGATCCTTCCATATCCGCCACAAGTTCACCTGCACCTCCACACACATCATCTATTGCATCCGCTGCACCCGATGTGGCCTCCTCTACATTGGGGAGACGGGCCGCCTACTTGCGGAACGCTTCAGAGAACACCTCAGGGACGCCCGGACCAACCAACCCAACCACCCCGTGGCTCAACACTTTAACTCTCCCTCCCACTCCTATAGTTCAAACTATGGGCAGCATGGTGACTCAGTGGTTAGCACTGCTGCTCCGGAGTGCCAGGGACCTGGGTTTGATTCCAGCCTCTGGTGACTGTCTGTGTGGAGTTTGCATGTTCTCCCATGTCTGTGTGGGTTTCCTCTGGGTGCTCAGGTTTCGCTCCACAATCCAAAGATGTGCAGGTTAGTTGAATTGGCCATGCTAAATTGTCCAAAGTGTTCAGGGATGTATGGGTTAGGTGAATTAGTCAGCGATAAATGTAGAGTAATGGGGAATGCATTTGGGTGGGATAGTCTTTGGAGGGTCGGTGTGGACTTGTTAGCTGAAGGGCCTGTTTCCACACTGTAGGGATTCTAATTCTAATTCTAATTTCAAACCCTCCAAACCTGGAAATATTCTTGTGAATCTTTTCTGAACCCTTTCAAGTTTCACAACATCCTTCCTATAACAGGGAGGCCAGAACTGAATGTAGTATTCCATAAGTGGCCTAACCAATGTCCTATACAGCTGCAATATGACCACCCAACTCCTGTACTCAATGCACTGACCAATAAAGGCAAGCATACCAAACACCATTGGCCATTTTTATCTGCAGTGAGACAAGGCGAGGGCCTGTGTATTATAATAGGTGGAAGAGCAGTGTGTGGCGGTGCAGGAGCAGGAAACGTGGCGAGGTGTCCCCAGGGAGTGAGTAGGATGTGCGCAAGGCAGGGAGGGCTGGTAGTTTGGGAGGATGAGGTGGATGAAAAACATTGAGTGGACATGTTGCGCACTATAGTGAGAATAGTGAGGACCATGAGACTTGGTGAGAGCAAGGTACAACATTGTCCTCCTCTCCACCAGCCTGTCCACCAAAACCTCAAGGTCCCTATCGTTGCACTGAGTAGCTAACAACTTTCTAGGCCTTGGGATAGCACTATGTGACCACAGTGTGATAGACAGTTCCTGCTGTGCAGTGTCTGAGGTGCTGTGGAGCTGGGGTTTAAATGTAGTCTGTGAAAGCCCTACTCTGGAGCCAAGAAGCATAATTAGTGAGACAAACAGCAGAAAATTTGTGAGCAAAGTTTCCACAGGCCCATGACAGACAGGACATCATGAATCTTACTCGAGAAACTATTTTGGCAAAATGTGGGATATTACAGCCCATTAACTCTGTTTCCATTTCGACAGATATGACCTGACCTGTTGAATATTTCTAACATTTTCTGTTTTCAGTCAGCCTAAATTTCTTGCTTTTTTAACAGCCATCTCAACTTATCTTACTACTTTCAATGATATGTATATGTACACCCACAAGCATCTCTAATTCTATACCCTGTAAAATGTAACACCTCATTCTTCCTATCAAAACGTATCACTTGACAGTACTACAAGCATTGAGCTATCATGCATTGAACAGCCTGAAAATCTACAACGTAGACTTTGTTGTCCTCATCAACCCTCAATAATATTTCATGAAAGAATGCAATCAAATTAGTGAAACAGGATTTTTCTTTATTAAATCTGCTCTGACTTTCATTTATGAGCTACATTTCCAACTCTCAATTGCTTCTGTTCTGATTATCTCTAAAGGTCCTCACACCATTGATGACAGGCTACATTTACGTAGTTTCCATCCTCTTTGTTACTCTTTGCAGTTCTCCAGCATAGGCCCATATCCCAAAGGGTTAGCAAAAGTGTAGTCAGCCTTTGTAATTTCTAGTCTTATTTCCCTCAATATTATTATCCTATCCAGAGTGAGTGACATTCCTAGTTTAAGGACTGTCCATCTTTCATGTTCTCTTCATTTTTATCTCATTCACAATCATGACTATCTCCCCTCATGCAGCTGATTCAAAATACAGTCTCACACAGGACCAAGCGCCAGCCTACCTCTGGTCTCATATTCATTTGGTCATTCTTCATGTGTGAACCAGACAACTACATCAGCTAGTAATCAGAAGGACAGACTTGCTTGATAGTGAGGAGGATGTAAAGAAGTTGAGGAAGGTAATAGACAGAGTCAAAAAGAGTGGCGCTGGAAAAGCACAGCCAGTCAGGCAGCATGCGAGGAGCAGGAAAATCGACATTTCGAGCAGAAGCTCTTCATCAGGAATGTGGGGGAGCCCAAGGGGGCTAAGAGATAAATGGGAGGGGATGAGGCTGGGGGGAAGGTAGCTGGGAATGTGATAGGTAGAAGAAGGTGGGGGATGATGGTGATAGCTTGGAGCAGAGGGTGAAGCAGATAGGTGGGAAGGAAGATGGACAGGTAGGACAGTTCAAGACGGCGGTGTCGAGTTGGAGGGTTGGTTCGGGGTTAAGGTGGGGGGATGGCAGATGAGGAAACTGGTGAAATTGAAATTGATCCTGTGCGGTTGGAGGGTCCCAAGGCGGAAGATGAGGTGGTCTTCCTCCAGGCATGGGTTGACTAGGATTTAGCGGTGGTGGAGGCCCAGGACTTGCATGTCCTTGGCGGAGTGGGAGGGGGAGTTGGAGTGTTCGGCCTTAAGGTGGTGGAGTTGTTTAGTGTGTGTCTCCCAGAGATGTTCTCTGAAATGTTCCGCAAGTTGGCATCCTGTAGATGAGACCACATTGAGAGCAACTGACACAGTAGATGATGTGCATGGAGGTGAATCTCTGCCAGATGTGGAAGGATCCTTTGGGGCCTTGGATGGAGGTGAGGGGGGAGGTGTGGGGCGCAGCTTTACACCTCATGCCATGCCATGGGAAGGTGCCGGGAGTGGAGGGTGGAGTAGTTTGTGGGGGAGGGGCATGAACCTAAAAGGGAGTTGCAGAGAGAATGGTCTCTGCAGAAGGGAGATAGGAGTGAGGAGGGAAATATATCACTGGTGGTGGGTCTATTTGTAGCTGGTGGAAATGATGGAGGATGATGCATTGTAGACTGGTTGGCTGAGGCGCCAGGAAATAGAAAATGGAATACAATGTAGTGAAGTTAGGCCTTGTGGCAGGAATGTTTAAAAAATTATTCTTGAATAGTAAGAGTTGAGGAATTTGTTTATTAAGTAAACAAGCAGATCCAGAGAGTAATTAAGAAGGCAAATGATGTATTAGCATTGGTTACAAAGGAATTACAGGACAAGAATAAAAATATCTTACTGCAGTTACATAGGATATTAGTGAAGCCACAACTCTTTGCAGTTTGTAGGTCTCCTTCTTAACTGAGGAAGGCGATACTTGCACTTGAGGAAGGGCACTAAGAGTTCACTTGATTGATTTGAATTATCCTTTGAGGAGAGATTGAGTAAACTAGGTCAAGAACACTCAACATTTAAAAGAATGAGAATTGAAACATATAAAAATGGCAAAAGGGAAGCTGTTTCCCCGGCTGGGAAATCTCAAACATGAGATCGCTGTCTCAGAATAAATGGACCAGCAACTTCAGAATTTAGATGAAGAAGACATTGTGCTCTGTTTGAATTCTATTTTGCGGAGACCTGTGAGTGCAGAGTTGGTGAGCATTTTCACACAAGTTTGATAACTTTTTTGGAGGGTTTGAGGGATATAGAGAAAATATGAGAGGACGGAATTTAGTTAGAACATCAAAAATGATGATGTGAGGCGCTGTGTTGGACTGGGATGGACAAGGTCAAAAATCACACAACACCAGGCTATAGTCCAATAGGTTAATTTGAAATCACAATCTTTCCGACCTGACAAAGGGGCAGCACTCTGGAAGCTTGCGATTTCAAATAAATTTGTTGGACTATAACCTGGTGTCATGTGACTTTTGATCAAACATATTGCTATTGGAACAGGCAGATGAGACCAAAAGGTCTATTCCTGTTCCAGTCTCTAACGTTCTTGTGTGCTGATTTATGCAGCCCTACCCTGATTCTGAAAGCACCTCCGCTCATAGTAATCTCCATCAAATGCTGTGATCAAACTTACAACCCTCTTGATTCAAATGACTCAGTATCACATCACATAATATAGTGACCCAATGAGTCAACAGGGAGCTGTTTCCATTTACTTCATTCACACTGTTAGTTGGTTAAGGATGGAAAACCTTAAATAGCAAAGCCTAAAGGTTTCCTTTCAGATACAAAAGGGAAGTTATGGATTGTAACTTTAAAAAAATGTTTAGAATGAATGCAAAGAAACAGCTGGATTCTTTTCCTTGACCAAAGAAATAAAACAATAACTTTGAAAAAATGTCTTTGAAGAATTTTAATAAGGTAAAATTTAGAGCCTTAGGCTACCTCGATATGTTGTGCTAGTCAGGCTGCTGACCATTAAAGATTCTTTTGAGTGACTTAGTGAAAATTCTGTTGTCATTGACATGAAGAATTTATTTTTCAAATCTAACCAAATGCTGTTAAGAGGTGCCATATATAAAGTAAACTTGTCATCAAATGTAATTAACTTACATATAATACTTGTCAAAATAAGTCTGTGCTTACATTTGATGTTTAATTAAAATAAAACGGAACGAAAGACAAAAGCATACATTTGTATAGCAGCATTCCGATCCTCTGAACTATACAGTGTGCCTTACAGATGATTCAGCGTGGTGCATCTGAAATATAGGCTGGATTCTTCAAGGTCTGGAAGTGGTGAACTTATGTAGGATGGACGATGATGCAACTGGATCCCTGCTTATATCCAGCTTTGTCTGGACTAAATTGTGGATGGAAAGGACCTAGCTCCATCGTCTACCTCTCAACCAAATGAGCCCAGTTTGCAATCATTTAGTGATCATTTAAGGGCCTCTTTTCCATTATTTCAGATCCAGGTTGTATGAGAAGAGGTTGGCCCATCTGATTGGTAACCACTGGTAAGGATGGTAGGGACAGGATTCCTCAGTTCATGCTAATTTGTTTACAGTCAAGGGACTGGACTGAGGGTAGGAAGGATGTCAGAATGTCTGGTTGTCATAGAGATGAATAGCATGGAAACAGACCCTTTGGTCCAACCCGTCCATTCCCACCAGATATCCCAACCCAATCTAGTCCCACCTGCCAGCACCTGGCCATTATCCCTCCAAACCCTTCCTAGTCATATACCCATCCAAATGTTAAATCTTAAATGTTGCAATTGTACCAGCCTCCACCACATCCTCTGGCAGCTCATTCCATACACGTACCACCCTCTGCATGAAAAAGTTGCCCTTAGGTCTCTTTTATATCTTTCCCCTCTCACCCTAAACCTTTGCTCTCTAGTTCTGGACTCCCCAACCCCAGGGAAAAGACTTTGCCTATTTATCCTATCCATGTCCCTCAGAATTTTGTAAACCTCTATAAGGTCACCACTCAGCCTCCAAAGCTCCAGGGAAAACAGCCCCAGCCTGTTCAGCCTCTCCCTCTAGCTCAGATCCTCCAACCCTGGCAACATCCTCGTAAATCATTTCTGAACCCTTTCAAGTTTCACAACATCTTTCCAATAGGAAGGAGACCAGAATTGCACGCTATATTCCAACAGTGGCCTAACCAATGTCCTGTACAGCTGCAACATGACCTCCGAACTCCTGTACTCAATACTCTGACGAATAAAGGAAAGCATACCAAATGCCTTCTTCACTATCCTATGAACCTGCACTCCAAGGTCTCTTTGTTCAGCAACACTCCCTAGCACCTTACCATTAAGTGTATAAGTCCTGCTAAGATTTGCTTTCTGGTTGTCTTTCTCATTGTCATAGGTCACAGGTTTTCTTCCTCCAGATTCTTGTGTGAGTCTGAAAACATCCTGGCTATGGCCATTGTTGTCACACAGGTAAATCTGATGGACGACATTGTGAAAGATGAAGAGCTAATCTATTCTGTGACATTCATTGAGGGATAAACTGATGGATAGGATACTCAGGGAACTCCAATGCTCTCATTTGAATAATCTAGGTTTGTTCAATATATTTCATCAGTGTATGACACAATGATCTTTTACTATAAATTCTGTGTTCACTGATCCTACTCCACTAGTTACCTGATGAAGGAGCAGCACTCCAAAAGCTTGTACTTCCAAATAAACCTGTTGGACTATAACCTGGTGTTGGAGAAAGTGAGGACTGCAGATGCTGGAGATCAGAGTCAAAACATGTGGCATTGGAAAAACACTGCAGAACATTCCTGATAAAGGGCTTATGCTCAAAACAACGGCTCTCCTGCCCTTTGGACGGTGCCTAACATGCTGTCCTTTTCCAGCGCCACACCTTTTGACTATAACCTGGTGTTGTGTGATTTTTGACTTTGCCCACCCCAATCCAACACCGGCACCTCCACATCTTGAATAATCTTGTAATACATATCACAGATATTTGTCAGGGCCAAAGTTAACAACTCACCTAAAATGCAGTGAGACTCTCAGTACAGCACTGAGGTGTCAGACCAATAGATGTACTAAAACCTTTCCAGTGTAGTTTCAACCCACACCAATCTACCATAGAGATGCAGAGGCTGAAGACTAAGACCTAATTATCCTTCTATTTAACTCAAGGATACAAGGCAGAATTGTTCCCTAAATGTTCATGTGTGGCATAACCTTAATTGTAAAAGTTCATGGTTGCTAACTTTAACTTGTAACAGATACATTTAGGGCCAACTCAACCAGGAAGGTAAGCTAACTAGACACCTGTGGCACCAGCATTTCAGAGGCACCAAATTAGACTTAACTTTGGCAAGTAAATAATGATAAAACTTTATTCTAGACTTCTCAATTCTCTTTATATTGAATATGGATGTGAAGAACAAAGTCATAGATTGCCTAAGGTTCCAAAAACCCCTTGGGCAACCCTGTATGTAGCGTGCTATATATGATGCAAACTGGATTAGCCAATGATTTGAAAATAACCTTAAGGAATTCCAAGAAGTATAAATACATTGATGATTGCTCGCTGTGATGGTGATTTCCTATTTTAATGCTACACAGTGAAACTGGAGTTATTGGATTAGCCGCACAATAAACATCTCTCTCCATTCATTTATTTAAAATGACAAGTATGTAATTGCGTAAAAACACTGTTGATCTTGGAGAAAATGATTCTGATCTTCCCAGTTTGTTGGCAATGTACATTCCAATCCAGCACTGAAGCCAGGGAAGACCGTGTAAGTGTCAAACATATTTCTTAGTTTTACAAGTACAGGTGCCCTTACTTGAGGAGGGATGTACTTGCCGCAGGTGCAGGTCAGAGGAGGGTCATTAGACTGATACCAGAGTTTAGGTGGGGGTTTTGTTTAATGAAGAGAGATTGAACAGTTTAAGCCTTTGGTGTCTAGAAGAATGAGAAGAGATATAATTGAGGCATGTAAGATGCTGAAGGGGATTGACAAAAGAGACATAGAAAGGATGTTTCCTCTTGTGGGGCAATCTAGAATGACAGGTCATAGTCTGAGGATAGGTATAGCAGATTTAAAGCAAAGATGAGTAGAAAATGGAGAGGTGATGGTCTATTGATGTTACAGCTAGACTATTAATCCAGCGACCCAGGGTAATGTTCTGGATTTGAATCCTGCAATGGCAGATGGTGGAATTTGAATTTTAAAAGATCTGGAATTAAGATGACCATGAAGCTGTTGTTGACTGTTAGGAAACAAAACCATCTGCTTCATTCATGTCCTTTAGGGAAGGGAACTGCCCTTCTCCTCTGGTATGGCCGACATGTTACTCCACACCTCCATTGCTATCAATGTAGTTGACTCTGAAGTGACCTCTGGGCAATAAATGCTGGCCTAGCCAGCGACAACCACATCTCTTCTGGTGTTGTGAATTTATGGGTTTCACTGCCCCAGAGTATGGTGGATGCTGGGACATTGAGTAAATTTAAGGAGGAGGTGGACAGAATTTTAATTAGTAACAGGTTGAAGAGTTATGGAGAGCAGGCTGGGAAGTGGAGATGAGGCAGAGATGAGATCAGCCAAGGTACAACAGTCTCAAGGGGCTGAATTGTCTCCTCCTGCTGCTAGTTCTTATGTGATTTGATTTTAACTATACTTAATAGTATTAATATTAGGTACATTTATATCCCACTGCTATTCTATTCAATTATTGCAGAACAAACTTTTATTAAAGATATAATTTTCAAATTATCAGAATAAACTTTTTTTATAGCAAGGAATCAAATGTTATGCCTCAGCACAGGACAGTCAATTTATATATATTCAGTTAATCACAGCTAACAATACGATTGGTTTGTAGCTGGTAGCTGTACAATTCAAAATAAATTCTGCAAGAATTATATTTTAAAATGTTATCCTGTCCTCAGAACAAACACATCTTTGGAGGTCCACTCCCAGAGATTATTTTAATGGGTGAGAATAAAAAGAAAAGGAAGACTTTCATTTATATAGCATCTTTCTTGAACACCAGATGTCTCTAGCATTTATAACCAATGAATTGTGTTTTCAAGTGCAGCAAACAAGATAGGCAATTGTGCAGAGCAGCAAACTCCCAAAAACAGAAGTGTAAAAATGACCAGATAATTTATTTTTGAGATGTTAATTCAGGAATAAATGTTCAGCGGGATACAAGGGTTAATTCCACAGTACTTCCTCAGGACTAGCACCGTCAGTGACACAGAGCTCCTTCAGTATTGCATTAGTGTATCAAACATACCATTTTAGATTTTAGGTCCCGGATTTTCAACCTCCAGAATCAAAAGTGAGAGGATCACCAACTAGGCCAGACAAAGAAGGGTAAATAAAAATGTCTGCTTTTTCAAAAGGAGGTGAGATTTAGAAATGCCATTTCTAGGTCACACAAGGAGTCCACAGGCACAGAAATTTCACCTAGCAGTGTTATGTCACTGCCAATCCACAGGTGCAGTATCTTCCAACTGGAAGGACAGTTTATTTAGCCAGCTGTAACATGTGATTGTAGGCTTTGGAGGTATTGTAAGTATGGAGCATCAAAGATGGGTCCAAATGTGGAGGGTATAAAATGTACCTGCAGGCCTTGAGGGATTAAATAGTTGCGAAGAAGGAAGGTATAGGTGGTCTGATTAGCAAGTTTGCAGATTACACAAGTTTAAGATTGGTGGAGTAGCAGATAGTGAAGGGTTCTATCAGAGAATGCAGCAGAGGAGTTGGTTTTAAAGTGGGCGGCACGGTGGCACAGTGGTTAGCACTGCTGCCTCACAGCGCCTGAGACCCGGGTTCAATTCCCGACTCAGGCGACTGACTGTGTGGAGTTTGCTCGTTCTCCCCGTGTCAGCGTGGGTTTCCTCCGGGTGCTCCGGTTTCCTCCCACAGTCACAAAGATGTGCGGGTCAGGTGAATTGGCCATGCTAAATTGCCCATAGTGTTAGGTAAGGGATAAATGTAGGGGTATGGGTGGGTTTCGCTTCGGCGGGTCGGTGTGGACTTGTTGGGCCGAAGGGCCTGTTTCCACACTGTAAATCTAATCTAATCTAATATAGATAGATTGGAGAGTTGAGTGGAGAAATGGCAGATGGAGTTCAATCTGAGCAAATGTGAAGTGATGCATTTTGGAAGACCCAATTCAAGAGCGAACTATACGGTAAATGAAAAAGCCCTGGGGAAAATCGATGTACAGAGAGATCTGAGTGTTCAGGTCCATTGTACCCTGAGGTGGCAATGCAGATGGATAGAGTGGTCAAGAAGGCATGTGGCATGCTTTCATTCATCAGGCGGACTATTGAGTTGGCAAGTCATGGTCCAGTTTAATACAACTTTGGTTCAACCACATTTGGAATACTGCGCACACTTCTCGTCGCCACATCACCAAAAGGATGTGGATGCTTTTGAGAGGGTGCAGAGGAGGTTCATCATGATGTTGCCTATTATGGAGTGTGCCAGCTATGAAGAGAGGTTGGGTAGATGAGAAAGACGGAAGTTGAGGAGGTACTTGATTGATGTCTACAGAGTCATGAGAGGTGTACACAGGGTGAATACCAAGAAACTTTTTCCCAGAATGGGGGACACAATTGCGAGGGGTCATGAGTTCAAGGTGAGAGGGAAATCGTTTAAAGGAGATATGCATGGAAAGTTCTTTACACAGAAGGTGGTGGGTGCCTGGAATACATTGCCAGCGGAGATGGTAGAGGTGGGCACGATAGTGTCATTTAAGACAGATACATGAATGGGCAGGGAGCAGAGGGGTACAGATCCTTGGAAAGTAGATGACAGTTTTAGATAGAGGATCTGGATCAGCGCAGGCTTGGAGGGCCGAATGGCCTGTTCCTGTTCTGTAATTTTCTCTGTTCTTTGTTCTTGTTCTTGAAGACAGCAGCTGAGGACCACCACATGGCTGTCACATGTAGCCTATTTCCTATACAGAAATCAAATGAGTTTAAAGGTGGTTAATTCAACTTCTTATGAACAGTCTTTGTGTTTCAGATTGTGCTGATCCTGTCCAGAAAATAACCAAGACTAAGCAGACTCTCAAGTTAACCAGGGGAAAGCTTCTCACAAATAACGGACAACCAAATCAGCTCAGAAATCAGCTACAGCAGAATAACAAAGATATGTAGCACCAAATCAACAGAGAAAAGGCTGTGATCTCCTGTGCTTGGTGATCATTACTGTTTGATTCCACAGCTATCTCTGAACTTTTAGTCAAGGAGGTTTGGACATGTGCAGACACATTCTGACTTAGGGATATCTGTCTCAGTAACCGATGTTATTAAAACCAAAAGAGAAAATGCTGGAAAATCTCAGCAGGTCTGGCAGCATCTGAAAGGAGAGAAAAGAGCTGACGTTTCGAGTCTAACTGACAAAGGGTCAGTTAGACTCGAAACATCAGCTCTTTTCTCTCCTTACAGATGCTGCCAGACTTGCTGAGATTTTCCAGCATTTTCACTTTTGGTTTCAGATTCCAGCATCCGCAGTAATTTGCTTTTAACCAATGTAATTAAGCCTGTTTGCATGTACACAGGTGTCAGTTTTGATGGTCACTTGGGCAAGTTACTCCATCCTCAAAAACTCTGCAACAGGATTACGAAATAGCCTGAGCTACCCTCAAGATTTCCACATAAACCTGAGGTGCCATGAAAAGAGGCTGTTAATGCTTGGTTTCAGTGTATCATATTCCAAAGAAAAGTCAAGCAAGCTAAGCAAGGGGTTTCAGACAATATTTAACCCTTCAACTAAAGCCATTAAAGCAGAGAGCTGTTTATGGAAACTTGCTGTGTGAAAATTCAAACTGTAAACAAAGGTGCGAGATTTCATGGTGATACCAATCAACCCTGTAAGAAGCAAACTCCAAGAATTCAAAAAGCACTTCTCAAATACACATGACCTTGTTCCTCAGTAGGTACAGCATTAATAAATTCTGAAGAAGGGACACTGGACCCGAAACGTTAACTCTGCTTTCTCTCCACAGTTACTGCCGGATCTGCTGTGTTTCTCTAGCTATTTCTGTTTTTGTTACAGCATTAGTGGAATATGTATAAGGATGGAAAGATTGATGCATCATTTATCAACTGTGCTTTTCCCATCTCTTTAACGTTTTTGCAAGGTCTCCCACTTTGGAGCCTTTGTACACTTTTCATTGTACTATACTTGTGCACTTGAGTACACATAACAATAAAACCTAATTCTAATTCTGACTAACAAATGAAAAATCAGAAATTGCTTGTTAACAAATTCTTATCACATACTTTAACTTACCATTTTCATGCAGATGTTAATCCATTTACTCACAACAGATGTTGACGTAGTTTCAGAGCTATGTGATACAAATGCATTAAGCATCTGCCTCCAAATTATCCACAGTACATTAAAATATTGTACATTCAGATTGTGAGTTACTCACCACATCCAACATTGTGTGTAATCTTAACTGTGTGTAAACTCATCAGATTGAGGAATTTACCCTCCATTTTTTGTCTATCTTTGCTCCTGTACTTCTTTCTGAGGGTTAGGCCAGCCATGGGCTTCCAATGAAACCAACAGCACACATCTGTCGGTAATGTACTGCAGTGATTTGCTAACACCTTCTGCAGAATGTCCAGCCAGGAAACACTCATGTCCTCACCACCCATCATCAAGTATATTGGAAGATTTTGCAGGTGAGGGTACAACCACCAGCAGTAGAATCATTCTAATCAGGGTTGCTCAAGGAGCCAGAATTAGAGGAACACAGAGACCTCAGAGGGTGTAGGATTGATGAAAATTTCAGAGATTAAAGAACAATGAACAAAGAACAGTACAGCACAGGAACAGGCCCATTGGCCCATCAAAGTGTGCCAATTCATGATGCCTTTCCAAATTAAAACCTTTTTGCCTCTACATGGACAATATCCCTCTAATACCTGCCTATATATGCATCTATTACATCTACTTCTACCACTTGCAGTGCAATCCAGGCCTTACCACCCTCTGTGTAAAAAACCTGCATCACCCATCTCCTTTAAACTTTCCCCCTCTCACCATAAACCTATGCCCCCTTGTAATTGACATTTCTAACCTGGGAAAAAGACTCTGACAATCCACCTTATCCATGTTCCTCATAACTCTATAAACTTTTGATTGAGGCCTGAATTTTACTAGAGGACGTATTGAGTCAAAAAGTGTGGTGCTGGAAAAGCAGAGCCGATCAGACAGCATCCAAGGAGCTGGAGAGTTGACGTTACAAGTGTAAGCTTTTCATCAGGAATGATGAAGAGCTTATGCTCAAAGCATCGACTCTCCTGCTCCTCGGATGCTGCCTGACCAGCTGTGCTTTTCCAGCACCACACTTTTTGATTCTGATTTTCAGCATCTGCAATCCTCACTTTCCCCTAGAGGAATTGCTTGTTCTTCGATGGGAAAGTTGGTGCCAAGCCGATTGACTGCAAACAAGGCTACCCCACATCGATCTAACTCTGCGATGGCCTTAGCAGGGTAATGATGGACTTCTAACCTCAGGCAAGAAAGGTTCTATCTGAGAGAGCTGCTGGAAATCAGCTGTTACCAGGAAATACAGGGAATCCTCAGAAGAAAGAAAAGGGTAACTGGACTTAGAGGATTCTTGGCTGGGGAAGGCACAGAAACCCCCAGGGAAAGGTGGACAGGATTTAGCAAGTGGAATGGGAGTTGATCACAAAGTGAGGAGTGACATCGTTGATTGCCCAAGCAGGAACAGGGCACACCCAAATGAAGTATGCCACACCACCTCTTCTGCCTGCCCTTTCACCTAGAAAGTATAAGGCTAAAAATCACACAACACCAGGTTATAGTCCAACAGGTTTAATTGGAAGCACTAGCTGCTCCCTCATCAGGTGGTTGTGGAGGACACAATTGTAGGGCTCAGAATTGTCTTACAATTGTGTCCTTCACAACCACCTGATGAAGGAGCTTCGCTCCGAAAACTAGTGCTTCCAATTAAACCCGTTGGACTATAACCTGGTGTTTTGTGATTTTTAACTTTGTACACCCCAGTTCAAAACCAGCATCTCCAAATCAAAAGTACAAGGCAGTTATCTTCCAGTCCATCTTGCCCGGCTGCACATAATGTTTTAGCAGAAAGGGAAACAGGACTTTAACTGGCCATTGACTGGTCAGTTAAGAGCATCTGTAAAGGAAGGTAAGTTATCATGAGGACAGCTCAGGAGTGGGCAGAAAGGTGGTGGTCCTGTCATACGCTCCATTTTCCATGTCCATCATCCACAACGATGCAGGCTGGGGGTGGCAGGCACCAAGTCAACTGAAAACAATGATGAGAGTTTCAAATTGAGGCACTGTTCACTGGAGACCAAGGTAAGTGAGCAAACTGAAGGGTGATGGTTGAGAGGGGTTTGGTGCAAATCAGAATGAAATCTGGAAAAGATTCTTGGAAACTTTGTCAGCATGGACAAGTTGGGCCAAAGGGCCTCTTTTCATGCTGTCTACCTCTATGATTCCAGGTTCAAGGTGCATTGCCCATTCTGAGAGCTAGCACAAACCAGGTGGTTTGACTAATACTATACTATACTTCCTTATTATAATAAATCTGTGAACAGCTGGGCTTTTGATGACCTCAGCATTGCCGGAGGCTGATACTACGTTTATTAGAACAACATTTCATCTTAGGAAAGGGAAGGGCACGGTGCTGGAATGGTCATCCCAAATTATTGACCAATATGACATTCCAAATTGTGAGTATTATTTCCACAGTGATGTTGATCTGCTGCTTATTTGAGATTGAAATTGGGGAGAATCTATTAGAGGGCTTGTTGGTATGTCACACTTTTGAACGTTGGTTACGGCTTTAATCTATTTCCATTCCAGGTATACTTGAGCACAAATGACACAAAAACTTTGATTTCAGCCATCTGTAAGGGAACGGATTATCATCTTGTACTTCACTTCTGGGACTGGGATTTCAATCGATTCAGACTAATGGATTAAACAGCACTCCTCACTGCTGGCTGTCAGCTTCTACATGAAATTAGTGTGATCACTTTAAATACAATGTCTGGGAAGCACAGATCCATGGCACAAACTGCCCATAATTCAGAACAAATGATCGATCTCACACTCAGACGAATAACAATGGGTGCAGTGGGAGCAGCAAATACACACTGAAGCAATATTTCCTTGAGAGCACTGTTCTGAGAGTGCAGTGCAGAGGAAGCAGAACATTAGGCTAAGTAACACTTGATACACTTGATCTGGGACTAATACATGTTGACATTTCAAAATATATTAAGTGAAAATGTGCACCATTCCTTCACACTCAGTCCACACCTTTGCAAGTACCAAAATTCACTAAATATTTAGAATTTAAATTGGGAAGCTTATTTTAATAATGGGCAGAATCTTGTAGAGGCCTGAGCACCTCAGCTATGGTGAGGTATGTGGTAGGATTGAAGAGCGGTGGTGAAGTCTATCTTGATGTTGGGAGCAACTTGCCCCACCCTTCATGCTTTTCACAAGTAGTGTGGTGTGATTCTCATTAGCAGAGTGGAGCTGTCAATCATTGGCGATTACTGCTTGTTGAATGCCTTGTTAACAACTGAACTCACCTCATTAGCATTCAGCCTCACAACTTTCAAAACTCGCAAACATGTTTGACATTGGGCAAAATCAACACGGAAACCAGAGTGCGTCTTTGGTGCGCCTATCTCATTACTTGCTCTGAATGACCTCCATGTTGGAAACTGGGCACCAACATCACAGGGCACACTCCATGGGCACCAACCACACACAACCTACCTCCACAGACATTGCCAGCTGATATATGCTATCCTCTAAGAATGCTCTTGTCACATCTCCAATCCATCTATAAGATTCTTCTGCATTTCAGTACTTTTCCTCGGGCTGCCCTGGCAACACTCACTGTAATATTGCAGCAAGGACACTGTGTGCTTAGAAATACACACCCAGCTCAGGGGTGGACCAGGCTGCATCTCTGTGTCCTTCACTCCCTCTCACAGTGCTCACTCACTTGGAGCCGATCTGGATGCAGGCAGCTGTGCATTGCCTTGCCTTGCCTTTTTACAGTTTACCCTTCAGCCACTAATACCAGGCTCTTTGTACTATTGTCTTGCTCTGCCATTTAGCACAGAGAGGAAACCTTGTGGTAGTTGTTATACTTGTTATGGTTATCTCTCAGGCCTCAGTCAAGTCATGGTGATAGCCTTCGCTCAGGGGATCCCAGCGCAGTAAGTCAAAGCCAACCTCCAATACCAGTCCAGGGTCTGCTTGGGTTGTCAGAGTCAGGATTCTTGACTCATGTGGATAAGGAACCAAAGGTGAGTCGGGAGGTGGGCTGGTTGGGCATTCCACCACTTACCTTTACTCTTTCTGCCCTATTGAGGGCTGTTTTCCTCATTGAATGAGCAAGTGGCAGGTATTTTGCAAGATGAAAGTGGGTGATGCACTATTACTGTTGGAGCAAGTGGGGAGGTGTCGCGAGTGAGGAGTAGGTGACAGAGTGCGGATATAGGGTTAAAGGTGTTGGAGTTTCAAAGAAATACCCTGGGATCTTTTACATTGCCACAAGCAGGAAGATGGGGGAATCCAGGCTTAATAGCACATACAAAGAAAACTACAGCACAGGAACAGGCCCTTTGGCCCTCCAAACCTGTGCTGATCCGGATCCTCTATCTAAATCTGTTGTCTATTTTCTAAGGATCTGTATCCCTCTGCTCCCAGTCCATTCATGTATCTGTCTAGATGCATCTTAAATGATGCTATCATGCCCTCCACCGCTGGTAACGCATTCCAGGCACCTGCCACCCTCTGTGTCAAGAACTTTCCACGCATATCTCCCTTAAAATTTTCCCTGTCACCTTGAACTCATGACCTCCAGTAATTGAGTTCCGCACTCTGGGAAAAAATTTTCTTGCTATCCACCCTGAATATACTTCTCATGATTTTGCAGACATCAATCAGGTCCCTTTCAACCTTCATCTTTCTAATGAAAATAATCCTAATCTACTCATCTCATTTCATAGCTAGCACCCTCCATACCAGGTAACATCCTGGTGAACCTCCTCTGCATCCTCTCCAAAGCATCCACATCCTCCTGGTAATGTGGCGATCAGAACTGTACACAGTATTCCAAATGTGGCAGAACCAAAGTCCTATAGAACTGTAACACTCTAAAAGGCATTAAAGTGCCAACTCTTGTACTCAATACCCCGTCTGATGAAGGAAAGCAAGCCGTATGCCTTATTGACCAGTCTATTGACCTGCGTTGCCACCTTCAGGGAACAATGGAACTGAACATGTAGATCTCTCTGTACATCAATTTTCCCCAGTGCTTTTTCATTTACTGTATAGTTTGGTCTTGAATTGGATCTTCCAAAATGCATCACCTTGCATTTGGCCAGTTGAACTCCATCTGCCATTTCTCTGCCCAATTCTCTTATCTAACTATATTCTGCTGCATTCTCTGACAGTCCCCTTCACTATCTGCAACTCCACCAATCTTAGTGTTATCTGCAAACTTGCTAATCAGATCACCTATACCTTCCTATAGATCATTTATGTATATCAACAGTGGTCCCAATATGGGTCCCTGTGGAACACCACTGGTCACAGTTCTCCATTTTGAGAAACTCCCTTCCACTACAACTCTCTGTTTCCTGTTGCCCAGCCAGTTCTCTATCCATCTAGCTAGAACACACTGGACCCCATGCAACTTCACTTTCTCCATCATCCTACCATGGGGATATTTATCAAATGCCTTACTGAAGTCCATGTATATGATATCTACAGTCCTTCGTTCATCAATCAACTTTGTCCCTTCCTCAAAGAATTCTATTAAGTTGGTAAGACATGACCTTCCCTGTACAAAACCATGTGGTCCATTACTAATATACCCATTTTCTTCCACATGTAAATAGATTCTATCCATCAGTATCTTCTCCAGCAGTTTCCCTACCACTGACATCAGGCTCACCAGTCTATAATTACCTATTATCAGTGGGCAACACGGTGACACAGTGGTTAGTACTGCTGCCTCACAGCGCCAGAGACCCGCATTCAATTCCCGCCTCAGGCAACTGACTGTGTAGAGTTTGCACATTCTCCCCGTGTCTGCATGGGGTTTCCTCCGGGTGCTCCGGTTTCCTCCCACAGTCCAAAAATGTGCAGGTTAGGTGAATTGGCCACGCTAAATTGCCCGTAGTGTTAGGTGCAGGGATAAATATAGGGGAATGGGTCTGGGTGGATGCGCTTCGGCGGGTTGGTGTAGACTTGTTGGGCCGAAGGGCCTGTTTCCACACTGTAAGTAATCTAATCTACCTGGATTATCCTTGCTATCCCTTTTAAACAAAAGGACAACATTAGCAATTCTCCTGTCCTCCGATACCTCACCTCTGTTCGAGGATGCTGCAAAGATATCTGTTAAGGCCCCAGCTATTTCCTTTCTCGCTTCCCTCAGTAACCCGGGATAGATCCCATCTGAACCTGGCGACTTGTCCACTTTAATGCCTTGTAGAATAGCCAACACTTCTTTCCTCCTGATGCCGACTTGACCAAGAATAATCAAATATCTATCCCTAACCTTAGCATCCATCATGTCCCTCTCATTGGTGAATACAGATGCAAAGTACTCATTAAGAATCTCATCCATTTTCTCTGACTCCATGCATAACTTTCCTCCTTTGTCCTTGAGTGGGCCAACCCTTTCTCTAGTTACCCTCTTACTCCTTATATGCAAATAAAAGACTTTGGGATTTCCTTAACCCTGTTTGCTGAAGATATTTCATAACCCCTTTTAGCCCTCTTAATTCCTTGTTTCAAATTGGTTCTACTTTTCCGATATTCTTCCAAAACTTTGTCTGTCTTCAGTCACCAAGACCTTACGTATGCTTCCTTTTTCCTCTTAGCTAGTCTCACAATTTCACCTGTCATTCATGGTTCCCTAATCTTGCCATTTCTAACCCTCACTTCCACAGGAACATGTCTGTCCCGCATTCTAATCAACCTCTCTTTTAAAGCTCCCCACGTTTCAAATATAGATTTACCTTCAAACAACTGCTCCCAATCCACATTCTCCAGCTCCTGCTGAATTTCACTGTAGTTGGCCTTCCCCCAATTTAGCACTCTTCCTTTAGGACCCTCTCGTTTTTGTCCATGAGTATTCTAAAACTTACAGAATTATGATCACTATTCCCGAAGTAATCCTTGGCTGAAACTTTAACCACCTTGCCGGGCTCATTCCCCAACACCAGGTCCAATATGGCCTCTTCCCGAGTTGGACTATTTACATACTGTTCTATAAAGCCCTCCTGGATTCTCCCTGCAAATTCTGTTCCATCTTGACCTCTAACACTAAGTGAATCCCAGTCAATGTTGGAAAAATTAAAATTTCCAATCACCACCACACTGTTGCCCCTACATCTTTTCATAATCTATTTATATATTTGTAATTCTATCTCATGCTTGCTGTTGGGAGGCCTGTAATGCAGCCCCAACATTGTTACTGCACCCTTCCTATTTCTGACCTCTGCCGACATTGCCTCCCTGCTCAAGTCCTCCATAGTGCCCTCCTTCAACACAGCTGTGATATCCTCTCTGACCACTAATACAACTCCTCCACCCCTTTTAACTCCCTCTCTATCCCGCCTGAAGCATCTATATCCAGGAATATTTAAGTGCCAATCATGTCCTTCCCTCAACCAAGTCTCAGTAATAGTAATAACATTATACTCCTAGGTACTAATCCAAGCCCTAGGTTAATCTGCCTTACCTACTACACTTCTTACATTAAAACAAATGCATCTCAGACTACCTGTCCCTTTGCTTTCATCATCTGCTCCCTGCCCACTCTTCCCGTTAGTCACACTGACTTTATGATCTAGTTCCTTACAGGCCTTAGTTACTACCTCTTTACTGTCATCTAACCTCCTCATTTGGTTCCCATCCCTTGCCACGTTAGTTTAAACCCTCCCCAACAGCATTAGCAAAAGCACCCTCGAGGACTTTGGTTCTAGTCCGGCCCAGGTGTAGAGCATCCAATTTGTAATAGTCCCACCTCCCTCAAAACCCATCCCAATGTCCCAAAAATGTGAAGCCCTTCCTCCTGCACCATCTGTCAAGCCACACATTCATCCTGCCTATTCTTTCATTTCTGCTCTGACTTGCACGTGGCACTAGTAGCAGTCCTGAGATTACTACCTCTGAAGTCCTACATAAAAGCAGCAACTCCGACAGGGCAGTTCCCCTCATTACTGTATTGGAATTGATTTTTACTGCATTCATTTTTGCACTCATACTTTGGCATGTGACATGAACACAGACCTTATGACTCAGAGGTAAAGGTACAACCAACTGAACTACAGGATTGGACAAATAGTTACATGCTACTGAAAAGCAATTTCTTTCAGTCAAATTGGTGGTATTACATCATACATATTACACCATTCACTAAGTACCTGTGGACGCCCAACAGATGTGTTACATTTTGTGGTGAACTTTCTAAATGATGTGTCACTTATTATGAAGGTGATATTGTCCATTAGATCTCATGGTCAGTATGACAGTATATGTTTAAGACACACACTCATTATGCCATCACTGTATCACGATCTGAGGGTATAAAAGTCTCAGGTAGTAACTTGTTAGGATCACTAGATGCATCACTGATGAAGCTGTAAATGTAACGTGTACAAATTAGAGAGTTAGAATAAATGTCCATTGGATTCTTCAAAAACCACATTATCTATTGCTAGTTTCTTGTTGTGAAGGTTAACATAGTACTGCTGCATCAGATAAAATAATCTGCTGGAGGCACAGCCAACATCAGTTATGAATGAGTAGAACATCTGGAGAGCAATTACCCCTGGCAGTTCTAAGCAACGTCTTAGCATCTTCTAATTGGCAGAAAACTTGGATGGGAGACTCTGTGCCTTGCTTCCAGCTGTGAAAGGTGCAGGTGCACCTACAAGGAAACTTCAATAGATATAAAGAGAAAACAGTAAATCAAATGGATAAATGCATATATTCATGGAACAAATTTGAAACTTTTTGTCAATCCGGCTATTATAAAATTGGACCATTTCCTCATGGTAAATGGATCATCATTTCTTTCTCCGTAGATGTAAATATCTGAATTACTCTCACACTGCCATCGTTAAGCAAAAGTTTGAAAATCACATTCCACACTGATGAGATAGCTCTCCAGAGGGAAAACTCCCACCTATCTGAAATCAACCTGCAATTCCTCTTCTGTTGTCTTCTTTCATTTCAGCGCATCTGGTTGAAATGGTTCACTCCAAGAATGTTTTAATAGTTTGCAATTATTTTTCATTACCTCATCAATGAAACTGTCTCAAAGAAAAGGTTGCCCCATAAAGGATTCAATTCCTCTGTATTTGATGCTTTTTAAAAAAGTTTTCTTCATCACCCCTTCACCAAAATTAAGAGACATTTCACTTCATGGTCTTCAATTTATCACTTGATGTTTGCCCCCTTGTTCAGATGAACGGGGTCAGTCATTGTCTTCCAACAGAGATTGGATCAGTTGAATAAAAAATGAGTTGCTGTTGTCAGTGTTATTCCTACATTTTGGATTATTAGAATATTTTGCCTGTACCAAGGTTTTCTTATACATTTTCCCATTGGGACGCATTTTCAGATTTATCCCAATAATTGCCAACATTTGAAAATCTTGCACAGGAAACTCCAAGTTTGATTGTTTCAAGTCATCCTTTTAATGGTATTGTGCCAGATTTTTTCTTAATTTAGGAACTAAGTTCAGGAAACAGGTGGAGATATTACGAATTTCTTCGTAAAATAGGGAATGGTGGCAGGTATCAATTGCCTCTTTATATTTTTCCCTTAGAAACCACATTGTGCAACCTTCAACAAGTGATGTGTGAAATGTGAGGTTACAAAAAAAAGTCCTCATTTTTCTGTATTCATTTTGATCCAGCTGAAAGCAATTTAGTTTAAAATTGTGGATTTTAGAAATTACCTCTTAATTTTTACAAAGCAGATGGAACTATTCAGCATAGTTTCTCATGAAGAAAATAAATAAATTAACTCAGTCTTTGAAATTGATATCCAAATTAAACATATATGTTCGTAAGGCACTATTACCTAATTGAACGTGTGCTGAGCTGTATCACTTAGTTACATCTGTTTTCCTGCCTGCTCTATCCAGACTTAACTTCAGGGGAGACGTAACCTGTAGAACTAGTATAAAACTGGCAAACTTGTGAGCCTGTGAATGGTTACAGCAATAAAGTAATAAAATAAATGTGGCCTGCAAATTCTTCTCACTGGGGGAGCTGGCTTATATGAAAAGTAATGCATCTTGAGTCTAAATTATTTTTGAACTAGCCTTTGCATGGTTTAATAAAATCTAAAATGCCGGATTGTTTCTTGTTGAATATGGCACTGTTCAGGAAGGTTTATCTAGCTGATGAATTATAATTAGACAACCACAGGTTATAGTCCAACAGGTTTATTTGGAAGCACTAGATTTCAAAGCGCTGCTCCTTCATCAGGTGGTTGTGGAGTATAAGAACATAAGACACAGAATTTATAGCAAACATTTACAGTGTGATGTAACTGAAATTATATATTGAAAAAGACCTGGATTGTTTGTTAAGTCTCTCATCTTTTAGAATGAACATGTTGATTTCAGCTCTTTCATATGTAAGTCAGCAGAATTCATACTTTGTGACCTGTTTTATATTATTAATTTACTGCAATCTACATTTCTAAATTTTTGCTATCACAGAGTTAGTTTGTATAAATAAATAAAATGGTAGAAATAATGGGATGTGTTGACGTAACTCACCTGTGTGTGATTTATAAAGCCCTTAGATTTCAAGCTTAAGTGCTCCTTGGCCTTAAACCTCGAATATATTTTCCTCATTCTTTTACGTGGACTTTCATTTTCTTAAGTATTTTTGAGTCACCAGTCTTTAAGATTTTCATTTTGTTCATTCCCTGCTATTTGTTAATACCCTCAATCCAATCACTAGAGATATCTCCAGTCAGGAAGATGGTGGGGAAGGAGTATATTGAGGTTCCACTACTTCTTCCATTGATATGAGACATTTTCATGAGCTATTCTCGAACTAAGTTAAACATTGTTTCCATCTGTTCCAAGGGCTCGATCAAATATACTTCACAGCTAACATCTAAGGTTTGTATGAGAAAGACATGGATGTATTTGCTTTCTTGATTTTTATTTTCCTCTCTTGGAGGATGTGCCACTCAGACAGGAGGTCAATTGAAGTCAGAGGCACATTATTAAATATGCAATTCTAATTGTTAAGCTACTGCAATCACAAAGGAATATAAGATTAATAAAGAACTTGCCAAGTCACTGGATGGTGCTTCCATCTCATTTTGTACTGCTTGGCTGAGGTCTGGGATTGCACGACCTGGAAATGTTTCCAGATGGAGTCAACAACCCCATAATTTTAATAAGCATTTAGCAGGTAAGATATATCCATCAAGAATAAAACCTCCCAGAGGCCTCATTGCGTGAAGTCCCACATATGAAAATAAAACAGCAAAAGGCATGGCATAATAGAGCCCATTGAGGTCTACAGACCAGAAAAAGCCCCTTCAGCCCATTGAGCCTGTGCTGGTCAAAAACAACAACCTAAGTATTTTAATCCCATTTTCCTGCACTTGGCCCATAGCTTTGTGTGCCCTTGGCATTGCAAGTGTACATCTCAATGATACTTAAGTATTATGGGGATTTCTGCCTCTACCACCCCAACAAACACTGAGTTCTGGATCCCCACCACCCTCTTTGTGAAAAATGAAAACCCTTCACCAAGGGCAAAGTTTATTCCCATCTACTCCATCTATGCCCCTCATAATATTATTCATCTCAATCTTGGTGCCCCTCAGTTCTCTCCGCTCCAAGGAAAACAACTCCAGTCTACCAAATCTCTCTACACAACTAAAACTCTCCAGCCCAGTTAACATCCTGGTAAATCTCCTCTGCAGCCTATCTAGTGCAATCACATCCCTCCTATAATGTGGATTCCTGAATGGCACACAATAATCCAGGCAGAAAAGAATTCCTGTAATGATATTTATTGAAATTACAGGAGGTGTAGAATTAAAGGAATTACTGTTTTTCATCAGGGAAAAGAAAGCAAAGAGATAAATATTGGGATGGTAAAGGTACAAACTGGACCAGAGGGTTGATACATGAAAGGTTCAAGAGACAAGAATAGCCAACATGTATTCAACAAATCGAGAGGCAAGTAAATGGAATGATGGGGAGGGTGGAAAAGAAACAAAGGTCAATGTGAGGTAGAAGGCAGGAGAGATGAAATATATAAAGGGGTGAGAATACAAGGCAAAATGAATTTGTAATGTAGCAAGTTAAGAAACTAAAAGAAGAAACTGAAGGAGTAAATAGAAGTAGCAGAACCATCACCAGCTTCCGCAAAAAAAGAGTCTAGTCGGTGCGACCTGTAATTGTTGGACTCAATGCTGCTCAGGGAAGGCTGTAAATATGTTTTTCTTTCAGATTTCCAACATCTGTAGTACTTTACATTTGGGAACTTATTTAAAGGTTCATAAGACTGAGATCTTTACTCAAAGTACTTCAGCCAGTCCCACAGACTATCAGATACCACTTCCATCGCAATGTCTAATTGTCCCTTTGGCAATCCTTTTCTTAACCTTTCTCCCTGACTGCATCTGCTCTCTGCATTGCTTGTATAAATATTCTTTTACCTTTGTATTCAAGTATTATTTTTGACCATTTTTAAAGTCCAAAACATGAAGTGTGAGCAGGCGAGAGCTGGAACTGCTCAATGGGTGGAGCTGGACAGCTAACATGCAAATACTCCTCTCGATAATAAACTGTTTTATCTTAATCATTGAAGGGCAGTGCATTTTTATTCTTGATGTCATTGCTGCTGGTAAAACAATAAATATTTCTAAAACCTATTCTTGTTATAATAGCAACAAAGGTTAAACATTATCTTTAATTTATCAATGCAACTAAGCGTTTCTGTATGTCAAAACATTTGTTAAATAATGTCACATGAATGGCAAATAAAGCAAGATTTTGAACTACAGAACACAAACTTTGCATAGAAAACGAGGAAAAATGTGGGATCACTCAGGTTCTGAAAGTCATAGCCAATGTAAACTACACTACTCTTTCAGACTAAACAATTGTCTTTCTTATAATTTTCTTTGAAAGTCATACCCTCTTGGTCAGTGATCAAACCCTATTATTAACTTGGTTCAACATGGCCATTTTTTTTCCAGAAGTTTTTCCAAAATTTGTTATCCAGGCAGATTGGGTCCAATTAGTTTCCATCAGATATTTGGTTTTTAATATTTGGCACAAGGGAGAGCGAAAGAAAGTAGGTCACCAGTCAATTTTATTTCAGCAACTCCATGGGAAATATTGGTAGTCCATGTTACCAATTTTCAGTCCAGAAGCTATACCCATGATGCAAGCCAGATACTAATTCTGATAAATTAAATTTTGATATAAAAGCTTTGCTTTAGCTTTAGGAAATATTTTTCACTGTTCCACTTCCAGCAAGCCACAAACAATCAAACTTACTGAATCATACCAATAGCCTTTCAAATGAAGAAAACACCAACAAGATTTCACTTTTTGCAACCTTTATTGAATACAAGCCAGAACCAAAGCGCTTTCAATAAAGAAATAAGTTTAATATTAAACTGTTGATACAACCAGATAAACCGATGTATGACATACACAATCATAGCCACCCCCCCCCACACACACTTCCCTCACATAATGTGCAGTTCCAAAGTTGTCTATTACAGCCTCTCATTCTTAGACTCACTTTTTCTCTCAATCAATTCGGACCTCATTTTGTTGTACCAAGCATTAGACCAAAAGACATTGGAGCAGATTTAGACCATTTGGCCCAGTGAGCCCACCCTGTTATTCAATTATGGTTGATATGTTTCTCAACCCCATTCTCCTGCTTCTCCCTTTAATCCTTAACCCCCTTACTAATCAAGAACCTATCTATCTCTGTCTTAAATACACTGTAGCAATGAGTTTCACAGATTCACCACTCTCTACTGGAGAAATTCCTCCTCGTTGCAGTTCTAAAGGGTCATGGCCTTGGGCCTTGGGTTCTAGTCTTTCCTACTAGTGGAAACTTCTTATCCGCATCCACTCTATCTTGACCTCTCAGTATTCTGTAAGGTTAAATCAGATTCTCTTTCAACTTTCTAGAGCCCGAGTCCAGACCTAGAGTCCTCAACAGCTCCTCTTGTGATAAGCCCTGCATCCCCGGAATCACTCTTGAGAAACTCCTTGGGGCCCCTCTCCAATGCTAGCACATCCTTCCTTAAATATGTGGCTCAAAACTGCTCACAATATTCCAAATTTGGTCTGGCCAGTGCCTTATACTGCCCCAGCAGTACATCTCGACTCTTGTATAGTATTGTATGAATTTGACAATTTCATTCACCTTCCTAACTGCCAACTGAACCTGCATGTTAACATGAGGACAATCCTGACTAGGAATCTCAAGTCCCTTTGTGCTTCAGATTTCTGAAGCCTTTTCCATCCCCGAGTACAAAGTGCAGAACCTCACACTTTTGCACATTGTATTCCATCTGCCACAATCTTGCTTACCCTCCAGGTCCTCTTCAGCCTCCTGAACACTCTTTGTCCCTCCACCTACCTTTGTGTCATCAAGACATAGCAACATTGTCCTCAGTTCCTGCATCCAGATCATTAATGTATAATGGGAATAGCTGTGGTCCCACTATGGACCCCTGCAGAACTCCACTAGCCACCAGCTACCATCCTGAAAAAAGACTCCTTTATCCCTAGATACAGAACTGAAACCAACATGGTCATTCTAAAAGATGAGAGACTTAACAAACAATCCACGTCTTTTTCAATATATAATTTCAGTTAGATCACACTGTAAACTTTTGATTAGATTAGGTTCCCTACAGTGTCAAAACAGGCCCTTCGGTGTAGCAAGTCCACACCAGCCCACCGCAGAATATCCCACCCAGATCCATTTCCCTCTGACTAATGCATCTAACTCTATGGGTAATTTAGCATGGCCAATCCACCTAACCTGCACATCTTTGGACTGTGGGAGGAAACCCACGCAGACACAGGGAGAATGTGCAAACTCCACACAGACAGTCGCCCAAGACTGGAATCAAACCCGGGTCCCTGGTTCTGTGAGGCAGCAGTGCTAACAACTGAGCTACCGTGCCACCTCTCTTGCTATAAATTCTGTGACTTACGATCTTATACTCCACAACCACCTGATGTACCCTTCTTTATATAAAGAAGGAGACAAATATATTGGAAACGGTAGAGAAGAATTACTAGACTAATAACTAGAATTAATGGGTCAAAAATTTAAACAAACATGGCTATCAATTTGAGTTTGGAAAGGTAAGAAGGGAAATATATCTACGTATATCTTGATGAATATATGTAGATCCTGAGGGAGCTTGATTGGATGGATATGAAAAAATGTTTCTCCTTGTGGAAGGATCTAGAATGAGGGGGTCACTATTTGAATATAAAGGAACACCCATTTACAACAGAAAGAAGGAGCATGTTTTTCTCTCAGGTGGTATATTTGCAACTTGTCTCCTTAAAGGCATCGGAGGATTGGGCAGGGGGCAGTGAAAGGTTATCTGGATAGGTGGGGATTTGAGGTTACTATCAGATTTTATTCAATGGTGAAGCAGGCACAAGGGACCAAATGGCTTACTCTAGCTCCTAACTCAAATGTCCAATTGGAGAAACCAACCTTTTTGGCAAAATGGCAGGATGTTTAGTACGTGTGGCTGGAGTGTGATCCAGAAATGGAAGCTTAGGGACTAAATGCAAATAATCACAGCTGCTTTAAGGCCAGAAAGAGATATTACCATAATATCCCTACAGTGTGGAAGAGGTCATTCAATCCATCGAGTCTACACCAAACCTCCGAAGAGTATCCCACTCAGACTATCCCCATTGTCTTGCATTTTCCCCAGCTAACCCACAGAGCCTGCACATCCTTGGTCACTACAGGCAGTTTGTGGGGCCAGTCTGGAGGAAAAATGTGCAAACTCCACACAGCCACCATGGGTGGATTTGAACCCAGATCCCTGGTACTGTGAGTCAGCAATGCTGACCAATGAGCCACGATGTCACCCACAAGCTGTAGGAGTTTGGGGTTGTTTTCAGACTGGAGGTCTATGAACAGTGGAGTGCCACAAGGATCAGTGCTGGGCCCTTTACTTTTTGTCACTTACATAAATGATTTGGATGCGAGCATAAGAGGTACAGTTAGTAAGTTTGCAGATGACACCAAAATTGGAGGTGTAGTGGACAGCGAAGAGGGTTACCTCAGATTACAACAGGATCTGGACTAGATGGGACAATGGGCTGAGAAATGGCATATGGAGTTTAATTCAGATAAATGCGAGGTGCTGCATTTTGAGAAAGCAAATCTTAGCAGGACTTATACACTTAATGGTAAGGTCCTAGGGAATGTTGCTGAACAAAGAGACCTTGGAGTGCAGGTTCATAGCTCCTTGAAAGTAGAGTCGCAGGTAGATAGGATAGTGAAGAAGGCATTTGGTATGCTTTCCTTTATTGGTCAGAGTATTGAGTACAGGAGTTGGGAGGTCATGTTGCGGCTGTACAGGACATTGGTTAGGCCACTGTTGGAATATTGCGTGCAATTCTGGTCTCCTTCCTATTGGAAAGATGTTGTGAAACTTGAAAAGGTTTAGAAAAGATTTACAAGGATGTTGCCAGGGTTGGAGGATGTGTGCTACAGGGAGAGGCTGAAAAGGCTGGGGCTGTTTTCCCTGGATCGTCGGAGGCTGAGGGGTGACCTTATAGAGGTTTACAAAATTATGAGGGGCATGGATAGGATAAATAGACAAAGTCTTTCACTTGGGGTTGGGGAGTCCAGAATGAGAGGGCATAGGTTTAGGGTGAGAGGGGAAAGATGTGAAAGAGACCTAAGGGGCAACGTTTTCATACAGGGGGTGATACATGTATGGAACGAGCTGTCAGAGGATGTGGTGGAGGCTGGTACAATTGCAACATTTAAGAGGCATTTGGATGGGTATATGAATAGGAAGGATTTGGAGGGATATGGGCCGGGTGCTGGCAGGTGGGACTAGATTGGGTTGGGATTTCTGGTCGGCATGGATGGGTTGGACCTAAGAGTCTGTTTCCATGCTGTACATCTCTATGACTCTATAACAATATTGCATACGGTTTAATAAATGTTCTTTGTTGTAAGGATCCAGTCTCATCTATGAAGAATCTTACAACAAAACGTTGCTATGTCATTGCGACAGTGATATGTCTGCCAGGGCTCTGGGTGTCCCTTGCGCCAACCTCCCCCTCCCCACCCCGTGAAATTTACTCTGAAAGTTTGAAAGGCTCCACAAAATGCCAGTCAATTTGACAATAAAATAACCTGAATTTCATGCTGGGACAGATTATTGGGCTGTTCACTAAAAAGTGATGAATACTTTTCCTGCTGAGTCAGGGTACCATGGCACTACATACAATTACATGAATGTTGCCAGTATGCTTGAGGTCCAATTAATAATATAGGTAGTGGAATTCCTTTGCTCCAGATGGGGCCTGAGAAAGGGAAAATTCATCAGTACTTCCCAGTATCAGACTGATCTTCATGATTACCTTGCTCCAGGCCTACATGCAGTATTTGCACATAGATAGAATATCATCGTTCTTTAGAAGTACAACTGGGCTGATTTAGTGAACCCAATATTCTTGATCAGAGTCTTATCTTGCTGCACAGTACAGGATAGTAATTTAGTGTCACATGTATTTATTAAAATAAAGTAAAATATGAGATAAAAACAATGACTGCAGATGCTGGAAACCAGATTCTGGATCAGTGGTGCTGGAAGAGCACAGCAGTTCAGGCAGCATCCAAGGTGCAGCGAAATCGACGTTTCGGGTAAAAGCCCTTCATCACAAATAAAGGCAGAGAGCCTGAAGCGTGCAGAGATAAACTAGAGGAGGGTAGGGGTGGGGAGAAAGTACATAGAGTACAATGGGTGAGTGGGGGAGGGGATGAAGGTGATAGGTCAGGGAGGAGAGGGTGGAGTGGATAGGTGGAAAAGGCAGGTAGGACAAGTCCGGACAAGTCATGGGGACAGTGCTGAGCTGGAAGTTTGGAACTAGGGTGAGGTGGGGGAAGGGGAAATGAGGAAACTGTTGAAGCCCACATTGATGCCCTGGGGTTGAAGTGTTCCGAGGGGGAAGATGAGGCGTTCTTCCTCCAGGCGTCTGGTGGTGAGGGAGCGGCGGTGAAGGAGGCCCAGGACCTCCATGTCCTCGGCCAGAGTGGGAGGGGGAGTTGAAATGTTGGGCCACAGGGCAGTGTGGTTGATTGGTGCGGGTGTCCCAGAGATGTTCCCTAAAGCGCTCTGCTAGGAGGCGCCCATTCTCCCCAATGTAGAGGAGACCGCATCGGGAGCAATGGATACAATAAATGATATTGGTGGATGCGCAGGTAAAACTTTGATGGATGTGGAAGGCTCCTTTAGGGCCTTGGATAGAGGTGAGGGAGGAGGTTTGGGTACAGATTTTACAGTTCCTGTGGTGGCAGGGGAAAGTGCCAGGATGGGAGGGTATGTTGTAGGGGGGGCGTGGATCTGACCAGGAGGGAACAGTCTTTGCGGAAGGCAGAAAGGGGTGGGGAGGGAAATATATCCCTGGTGGTGGGGTCTTTTTGGAGCCTGGCGGAAATGTCGGTGGATGATTTGGTTTATGCGAAGGTTTGTAGGGTAGAAGGTGAGCACCAGGGGCGTTCTGTCCTTGTTACGGTTGGAGGGGTGGGGTCTGAGGGCAGAGGTGCGGGATGTGGACAAGATGCATTGGAGGGTATCTTTAACCACATGGGAAGGGAAATTGCGGTCTCTAAAGAAGGAGGCCATCTGGTGTGTTCTGTGGTGGAACTGGTCCTCCTGGGAGCAGATACTGTGGAGGCGGAGGAATTGGGAATCCAGGATGGCATTTTTGCAAGAGGTAGGGTGGGAAGAGGTGTAATCCAGGTAGCTGTGGGAGACAGTGGGTTTGTAAAAAATGTCAGTGTCAAGTCAGTTGTCATTAATGGAGATGGAGAGGTCCAGGAAGGGGAGTGAGATGTCAGAGATGGTCCAGGTAAATTTAAGGTCAGGGTGGAATGTGTTGGTGAAGTTGATGAATTTCTCAACCTCCTCGTGGGAGCACGAGGTGGCGCCATTGCAGTCATCAATGTAGCAGTGGAAGAGGTGGAGAGTAGCCGGTGTAATTACAGAAGATCAACTGTTCTACGTAGCCAACAGAGAGACAGGCATAGCTGGGGCCCATATGTGTGCCCATGGCTACCCCTTTGGTCTAGAGGAAGTGGGAGGATTCAAAGGAGAAATTGTTAAGGGTGAGGACCAGTTCGGCAAAACGAATGAGAGTGTCGGTGGAAGGGTACTGTTGGGGACATCTGGAGAGGAAAAAACTGAGGGCTTGGAGGCCCTGGTCATGGCGGATGGAGGTGTAGAGGGATTGGATATCCATGGTGAAGATGAGGCGTTGGGGGCCGGGGAAATGGAAGTCTTGGAGGAGGTGGAGGGCATGGGTGGTGTCTCGAACATATGTAGGGAGTTCCTGGACTAGGGGGGATAGGACAGTGTCAAGGTACGTAGAGATGAGTTCAGTGGGGCAGGAGCATGCTGAGACAATGGGGCGGCCAAGGTGGTCAGGCTTGTGGATCTTGGGAAGAAGGTAGAACCGGGCAGTGTGGGGTTCCTGGACTATGAAGTTGGAAGCTGTGGGCGGGAGATCTCCTGAGGTGATGAGGTTCTGTATGGTCTGGGAGATGATAGTTTGGTGATGGAGGGTGGGGTCATGGTCGAGGGGGCAGTAGGAAGAGGAATCCTCGAGATGGCGTTTGGCTTCAGCAGTGTAGAGGTCAGTGCGCCAGACTACCACTGCACCCCCTTTATCCACTGGCTTGATGGTGAGGTTGAGATTGGAGCAGAGGGATTTGAGGGCTGCGTGTTGTAAGGGTGAGAGGATGGAGTGGGGGAGGGGGGTAGACAGGTTGAGGCGGTTAATGTCCCGGCGGCAGTTGGAAATGAAGAGGTCGAGGGCAGGTAATAGGCCAGCGCGGGGTGTCCAGGTGGATGCAGTATGTTGGAGGTGGGCGAAGGAGTCCTCGGAAGGTGGGCGGAATCCTGATTGTGAAAGTAAGCTCGGAGGCGGAGGCGATGGAAGAATTGTTCGACATCACGGGCATGTATTAAATTCATTGATGCGTGGACGGAGGGGGGTGAAGGTGAGTCCTTTGCTGAGGACTGATCGTTCGTCCTCAGTGAGCGGGAGGTCTGGGGGATGGTGAAAACTCAGCTGGGCTGGGAGCTGGGATCTGGTGTGGGTGTGGAGCTGGAAGTTGGGGCGGAACCTGTAACTGGAGTGGGTGTGATGGTGGGGAGAATGGGGGTGGAGTCATGAACAGAGGTAGTGTTCCCCTCGGGGTTCTGGGGGGGTGGGGATAGTGACAGTGGGGTCTGTGGGGGGCGTGTCAGCCGAATGCAGGTGAGTGGCGTTAGTGGGGGCGGAAGTGGTGGTGACCACGGCAGTAGGGGTGGCGGAGGTCACTGAGCATGTGGCATCAGCGATGATGTGTGGGGCGGAAGTGATGTCACATGTGATGCATGAGGAATTGTGAGGGGCGGAAGTGGTTGTGGGAGTGGCCATGATGAGGGCAGAATTGAATTCTCCTGAGGATGTAGTACAGAATGGGTCCTTTGCAATTCTGAGAGAGTGTGGCCCTCAGCTGAGGCAGGGCTGGCTATAGAGAGGTTAGGTGCCGGCGCATTGCTGCGAGCGTGGAGCAGAGGATTTTGAAGGAGAACTGTTGCTGGTGTTTTTGAATCTGTAGTCTGTACGTTTTGTCCTGTTTGGGTCCGAACTCTGCTGTCTTAAAGGTGGTAAAATATGCGTTAGTTGGCATAATCTGGCACCATTTTAATTATGTAAATTATAAAAAGGAATAAACCATACAAAGTCAGGTCAAATTTCATTTTGTTTGTTCCATCCACGGCTTCCAGATTTCCTAAGTGGCTACAGGATGCTATCACACTCTGCAGATGCCAAAGCTCACCCTGAGGCTGCAACACCAATGAGGAAACTCCCTGAAGCAGCCCCCACTGCCCCTGACTGGACCCAGTATGCCACCTCTGCCAAGGTCACCTCATCACCACCAATACTCCAGCTGCTGCTGTGGCCAGGAGATTGTCCAACTCTTGAGGACCGGGGCCCATCTCGACTTCCGAGATGACCGTTCAAATTAACTCCCGAGGACGGAGAGATCATTCACTCCACCACCATTGCAGACACTGCCAAAAGTTCAGAGGGAATAAAGGACCCCAATTCATCGACGCTGCTCAAGCTGCAACTGCCATGGCAAAGAGGAATGGACCGGATCCACTGCTCAATAGTTCCCTCCACCAGCACAGCCACAGAAGGAAGAAAACATGAATTTCATTCAAAGGTTTAATGAAGAAAATAAAAGTTAAATAAAAGGTATGGGAAAAGGAACGGATTGGCCTGGGAGACTGAACACTTCCTACATTCTCGCCTCCGCCATCTTGAATGTTAAGGCATTGTTTTTTCAGTCATTCACAGGATGTAGGCATCACTGGCTGGGCCAGCATTTATTACCCATCTCTAATTGCCCAGGGGACAGTTCAGTATCAACCACATTGCTATGGGTTTGGAGTCACAAGCAGGCCAGACTAGGAAAGGACATTAGTGAACCACTTGGGTTTTTCCCTCATCAATTGACAATGGTTGCATGGTCATTATTAGACGAATGATTTCAGACATTTATTGAATTTAAATTCAACGTGGTAGGATTCGAACCCGGGTCACCAGAACATTATTAGCTTCTCTAGATTAATAGCTCAGGATAATACCACAAGGTCATCACATGCTCTATCCAGTTGGCTTCTGACAATAAAATATAATTATTAGTATAAAATAAAATGTAGTACACATGAAACTCCTTGTTCTCTGGCCAAAGAGCGATTTAGAGCCAGCAATGAAAATGTGATTTGTCAGAACATGAATGCATTTGACTGGATTAATCTTATTGTCACTGATAGTCAAAGACAAGTGAAAAAAGGCAAATTAAAAGTCAAACCAGAAGGTAATATGATATTGCAAAGATGGCGAAAACTCAGAGCATGGAGGTGAATGCACATAAATTATACTGCAATATAGGGAAATAAAAGGTTGGCATATTTTGAAAACAGTAGTACAGTTTAAAAGGACTTGGGTTATAACAGTTTTGCTAAAGAGAGGTATGGAGATATAGAAAGATATAATACCAGGGGTGATCACAATGCTATAATTTAGTTGTAGGACTCAGAAAATATGATAAATTTCAAAAACCTTCTTTTCTTTTATTGATTGTTTTGATTCATGATCAAAATTCTGCCTTGAAACTATTTGATGACAACTTTATTCCGGCCATTTCTTCGTTGTTTTATGAGGATTTATGAGGTTTGCTTTTGCTTTCATGGTAATGGTGGTTGTTGGCACTCAGCACACTGTTGATCCACAATAGCAATCATTTCAATGACTTTATTTGCACATGGTTCGCAATGTTAGATACAGGCCTCACTATTTGTGAGGCCCCTGTTTGATTCCCTCCATCATTGCGGAATTAGCATTCTTCAGCTGGAGTGTCTGTAAAGGGAGATGTCATTCATTTCAGGGTTTCTCTTCCTAACCAAAGCTTTCTGATGAAAAATGTGCATGGGTGACCACAGGATCAGATTAGACTGCAAGAGCTCTGAATCTCCTGCTAGCAGACAATGTGTGTGTTCACACAAGAGAAACATATTGAAGGTTGACAGAATCCCTTTCTGAAGAACACTGACTCACAATAGAGTATAATTTCAGGGATTTTGCCAAAACTTGCCTGTATCTTGCCTGAAGGCTGGTGCTTAGATCAATGCATGTACAGTGGAAGACTAAGGAACATCATCTCTCAAACTTCCCTAAGACTCTAGCCCTTAGAGCCCTTCTACCCTTTCATGAGGCTGCTCACCCTCTTGTGCCAGTGTTCCTGCCTCCCCAATGTGATGGACAGGTTGTCATGCTACCATGCAAGCTTTGGTTGCTGCTATTGTTCTCCTTTCCCCTTTCCTGCACAAAGTATAGGGCACCAACAGCAATATCCACAATAAACTTCAGCAACCTTCACAAGGTAACCTTATAGGTAAGTCAGTTATCATAGTAACTGGAGTTCATTGATTTAATTCTGGACTCTAATTCAGAAATACATAATATAATCAAGTAAAACAGGCATTAATTCATGAAGGGAAAATTCTAATTCTTTGAGGATGAATAAATGGGAATCAGTAGATATAATATATTTGGATTTCCATAAGGGTGATAAAGTATCACCCATTAGGCTACTTAATAAGATAAGAGCCCATGAATTTGAGGATAACATTTTAGCATTGATAGATGATTGGCTAACTAATAAAAGAAAGAGTGTTGGGATAAAGGATTTAATGTCAGGATGGTGCCTGTAACTAGTGGAGAGCCACAGGGATCAGTGTTGGGGAAACAGTTATTTACAATATATATTAATAATTAAAGATGACACATACAGTTTATAGATAGAAAAGCAAGCCTTGACAATGACACAAAATGTCTGCAGAGGGAAATACACAGTTGACTAATGAACCAAAACTTGGCAGATAGGATATAATGTGGGAAAATGTGAGGTTACGCACTTTGGCAAGAAAAATAGACGAGCTGATTATTACTTGAATGGGGAAAGACAGCAGAAAGCAACAGTACTGAAAGATTTGGAGGCCATCGTGCATGAATCACAAAGACCTAACATCCAAGCTCATGGGTTTAGGGAAGGCAAATAGCTTTTATTTCAAAGGGAACTTAGTGTAAAAATAGGAAGCAAAAGTACAAAGTGCTGGAGAAGTAGAACAACAATGTTAATGCTCAAATCCTGTGATCCTTCGTCACCCTTTGTCTGATCAAGGGTCGCTGGATTTTGAAATGTTCACTCTGTCTCTACAGATGCTGCTAGACCTGCTGAGCTTCTCCAGCATTTTCAGTTTTTGTTTCAGATTTCCAGCACCCACAGTTCTTTCTTTCTGTATAAATAGGGTGGTCTTGCTAAAATTATGCAAGCCACTAGTCAGACCATAGCTGGAATATTGTGAACAGTTTTAGTTCCCTTAGTGATGATGCTGCTCCCTTAACAAGGCTGTGTTGTCCTTGATCTTTGATCAGAAGAGTCATAAACACAGAGACTCTGGGACATCTAGGTTTGAGGGGTTTTAAGGCCAGTTTGATTATAGCTAACAGGTATTGCCTGAGGCAAAAGGCAGTTTGGTTTGGTTTTAGCAAGCAGTCAGTTGTGAAGCTGCTGGACCCTAAGGAGCAGTTTCATGCTGATCCTGTCTCTCTGACATCTCTCCTGGAAGACCCTGGGTTTGATTTTACCTTTTTTTTAACCAAAGGCACTAGTGAGGATTGTTGCAAATATTTGGAACAGCATCATTACGTTTGGATAGTCTGTTGGGCTTTCAGATAGGTTGTTACTCTATATTCAGTTCCCTTTTGTTTGTGTTTCATTCAGTAATCTTGCAAATAAAATCTGTTTTGTTTTAAACAAAGTTTGACCAACTGAATCACTTCTTGAATATCCACTCTACACCTGTTTAAAACAACCAGCAAAGTTAGGGTCCGGGCTACTTTCTTGAAATGTTTTAAGGGGGTCTGGCCTGGTCCATGACACCTTATTGATGGGATGGTTACGAGATGAAAATGGTTATTAGGTGATATTATACAAAATGCGGAGGAATGGGATTGTGGGAGACATAGCAGTTTGGATCAGTAATTGGCTTGCTGAAGGAAAACAGAGGGTTGTAGTTGATGGAACATGTTCACCTTGGTGTCCAGTTACTAGCGGCGTACCGCAAGGGTCAGTGTTGGGTCCACCACTGTTCATCATTTTTATAAATGATCCGGATGAGGGCTTAGAAGGGTGGGTTAGTAAATTTGCGGACGACACTAAGGTCGGTGGAGTTGTGGATAGTGACGAAGGATGTAGTAGGTTGCAGAGAGACATAGATAGGATACAGATCTGGGCTGAGAGGTGGCAAATAGAGTTTAATGTGGACAATTGTGAGGTGATACACTTTGGCCAGAGTAATTGGAATGCAAAGTACTGGGCTAATGATAGAATTCTTGGTAGTGCAGATAAGCAGAGAGATCTCGGTGTCCATGTACATAGATCCCTGAAAGTTGCCACCCAGATTGACAGGGTTGTTAAGAAGGCATACAGTGTTTTGGCCTTTATTAATAGAGGTATTGAGTTCTGGAACCAGGAGGTTATGCTGCAGATGTACAAAGCTCTGGTATGGCCACACTTAGAGTATTGTGTACTGTTCTGGTCACTGCATTATAAGAAGGATGTGGAAGCTTTGGAAAGGGTGCAGAGGTGATTTACTAGGATGTTGCCTAGTATAGAAGGAATGTCTTACGAGAAAAGGCTGAGGGCCTTGAGGCTGTTCTCATTAGAGAGAAGAAGGTTGAGAGGTAACTTAATAGAGATATACAAGATAATCAAAGGGTTAGATAGGGTGGACTGGGAGAGCCTTTTTCTAAGTATGGGGACGGCAAACACGAGGGGACAAAACTTTAAAGTGAGAGGAGATAGGTATAAGACAGATGTCAGAGGTAGTTTCTTTACTCAGAGCGTAGTAAGGATATGGAATGCTTTGCCTGCATTGGTAGTAGATTCGCCAAGTTTAAGTGCATTTAAGTCGTCATTGGACAGGCAAATGGAATAGTGTAGGTGGGATGGGCTTCAGATTAGTATGACAGGGCGGCGCAACATCGAGGGCCGAAGGGTCTGTACTGCGCTGTAATGTTTTGTGTTCTATGTGATAAAGGCTATTATGCAGACTTCCTCTTTCTGCCTCCCTTGCTAACTTGGCCAATGGGGTCCATCACAATCCCACAAGACCTAACAAGGTCCAGAGCTACGCTACCAAGCTTCGAAAGCAAAACTTTAGATTCCTTGTTGAGTTTGACAGCTTGCGGCAATATACACTGCTGAGAGACTGACAATTAGTTGAGGCCCTCAGCAATATTGAATTGAATGGAATAATTGATTGTCACTTGCATTTTACAGTGAACAATTCAGTAAAATACAGTAAAATGCTTCAACTGTTGCCACAATCCAACATCATTTTGAATAGTTTAAGAATAAAAAGATATTGCTGAACGAGGATCCATCTTTGCTCTGCCATCATACGTCAAGAATCCTGAAGCCTGAGCCAGCTCACCAATAACATCTGCGTTTCCATCCCCTCCGCTGCTGCCTGTGCTGGTCCTATTAACATAGGAGTTGCCACTCTTTAGGGGCACCATCTCTTTGTCACCAGATCCATCCTGCCAATGCCGGCAATGCCCATATTGGGTCCCATCCTGAACCCTCACTCACCCAGCAACCAGGAGTCCCCAGCACAGCTGCGATATACCCATGTAGCTAAACAGTGAGGATTGCAGCTAGAGGACTCTTCAACTGATGACTAACAGCTGTCCGAGGGAGAGGCTAAAACATGGGGAAGAAAGGCAGCAACAGGCTTTCAGAGAGAATGTAGCAAGGGATAAGAATGCTGCTCTGTACAAACAGCCCTGGAAACTTCAGTCACCACTCTGTTCATCCTGCATTTCCCAACATTGAAATCATTCTGCCAATTTTCACATTGATGAATTCGTGATGAAGCAAATCCTTAAACTACTCCACAAACGCACAGTAGACCAAAGCGCCAAAATGCTGAAAATTTTTAATATGCATTCAACTTCAAATCATAAATCCACCAATCAATACACGGTGATTTCTGTAAAAGGTTTACCCAATGTGTCAGATCTATAAACTGCTCCTAGTGATAACAGGCTAATGTGAATGATGTCAAGACTGTTGAGATGCTCTTGGTTCATGATGACCTCTCGGCCCCTGAGCTCTTGAGGTCACAGCTGCAGCTTGTGGTTCCTGAGCCATTGAAGGATGAAACTAGTGCAAATGGTTTTCTGACACCGTGGTGCATGGGGGTGATGAGACAACAGGAGAAAGTGAGGACTGCAGATGCTGGAGACCAGTGTTGAAAAATGTGATGCTGGAAAAACACAGCAGGCCAGGCAGCATCCGAGGAGCAGAAGAATTGATGTTTTGGGCATAGTTCCTTCTTCAGGAATGAGCTGAAGAAGGTCTTATGCCCGAAACGTCGATTCTCCTGCTCCTCGAATGCTGCCTAGCCAGCTGTGTTTTTCCAGCATCACATTTTTCAACTCTAATGAGACAACAGACCTACTCTTTATGATTAAATTTATTGTTACCACCCACTGGAGTGACGAGCTGGAAATCATTATTCCAGGGGTTTTCATGAATGTGAAAAGATTTTTGTAAAACAATCCAATTTACCAGATTAACAAACTCAAAAGAATAGGTGTCACCAGGTTTGTACACTTAACCAGCAGAAAATGACTTATTATGAACAAATTGTCTTTAACTGAGATGCAAAAAATATGAATTACTAACTTATGGGATGATTAGGGGATGCTGGCATTGGACTGGGGTGTACAAAGTTAAAAATCACACAACACCAGGTTATAGTCCAACAGGTTTAATTGGAAGCACTAGTTTTTGGAGTGCTGCTCCTTCATCAGGTGGTTATGGAGTACACAATTGTAAGACACAGAATGCATAGCAAAAGTTTACAGTGTGTTGTAACTGAAATTAAAAAAACCTTGATTGTTTAAGTCTCTCATCTTAGTGTATCTTCAGATACTGAAGCAGTTCATATCCAAGTGCAACATGATCTGTACAATATGCAGGCTTGGGCTGACAAGTGGCAAGTAACATTCGCACCACACAACTGGCAGGCAATGCCCATCACGAATAAGAGACAATCCAACCACCGCCCCTTGTCATTCCGCTGGAATGTTTCTTCCTCAACCAGCTGTGAAGATGTCACACTCAGCAGTTTGTTCTCCCATACTTTCCAAAACTAACATTACCCCTGAGGCATAAGTATCTGGGTTTGGGGAGGGTGCAGGAGACAGTCTTGCTGATGCTTCCTCTGAGTCTAGGAGGTGGCTTCTGGGGCAGCTGGCTGTTTCACTGTGGAGGTGAAGGACATACTGACGGTACCTGCAGAACTATCGTGTCTAGTGGTGCGCAATGAATGACACTGCCAGCAGGGTTAATGTGACACTTAGAGTGTCATGAAGACTAATGATTTCTAGGGGTGCCCAAGCCTATTAGTTTTTGTGCAAGGGGGCAAAGATCAGTGAGGTGTGCCCAGTGATTTAGTAGGCTGAACAGAGGGCATGCAGGGCTAGTGGTGTGGGAAGCTGGCATGAGTGAGAGAAACTGAGGGAAGATGTTGCAGTCTATAATGAGAGTGGTAGAGTATGACTCTTGATGGGAAATGGGTACAACAATAGAGTTAGAGAAGGGGTAGGGTGACAGAGAGAAAAATATGATACTTATCCTAGTGCAGCAGAGAAGGGGCATCTGGAAATTCCTCCACTCCTGTGAAGACAGCACAGTTTTGAACATCAACCTTAGGTGACGGGTCATTATGTCCTCTGCCAGCTCTTTGGAAAGAGGACTCCTCTCCTTTGCACCATCCCCTCAACCAGGACCTCAAAGTCCTATGTTGGAGAATCATGGTGTCATCTTCGTCTTCTCCAACAGCTTCTGGAAAAACCTTGTCTGAACAGGGCAGCTTTAAATTGTCAGCTCATTAGGGTACACAGCAACCTTTGAAAGATGGCACAGGCACTAGACTTGTCCATGTTACGATGGACATTCAGTGAGTAGTGAGTTAATCTGCAATTAACATGTGGACTATGCTGAAATTGGACTTGAGAGATGCCATAGGGGTGGAATAGGTAGTTAATGAGGTGAGAAAACTCATCAAACGTGGAGCAATAAAAATTGGGCAGGAAGAAGAAGCCAATATTAGAGAACCACAAGAGTTCAGCAAGGGGTGCACTTGGTGTATTATTGCTCATGGGCTTCAGTGTTAAATAATCTGAGGTTAGAGGAGGGTGGAACAAGAGTTACCAACCAGGAGAATACTGGGGTAGTCAAGTCCAGAGTTGACAAAGGCATGGATGTGGTTTCTAGTGAAAAATGGGCTTAAACGTGGGCGGTGGCAGGTAATATTGTAGTCCTGGTTATGGGAAATCTTTGTGATGGACAGTCTGTGGTTTTATGAGCTCAGCTCCAAATCAATTTAGGCATCAAGGTTGTGAACATTTTGTTCAGACTGAAACAACAGCCAAAGATAAAAATAAAATTTGTGGCATTGGCACAGATTATGCGACGGAGGCCAAAGACGGCGGTTTTGATATTCCCGATAACTAACAGGTGCAAATTTCTTCTTAGCCAGAAGTGGATGTTTGACAAACAATCTGACAGCACAAGATTGTAAATGGTCATGGGGAAGTCGAATGAGATTGAGCTATAAATCTAGCAACACTCTCAAAATCTAGTGATTTAAATTATTGATTAAAGGTAGCTACCTCCGCTCATTCATTGATTATGTCTGTGACAGTGACAAACAGTAGAAACCTTCATATTAAGAAGGTACATATTAAAAATTCAATATCACTGCTCAGGCCACAATTAGCACTTTAGCTTTCTTCCGCAAGATAATGTGTTCAATTCACTCCCCTGAGTTCTCTAAAAATGAATAATGAATTTTAGTGGTTAGGCTGAGAGAAATCACATGTGGAAGTAGCCAAATTAAATAATATGGACTTAGTGCACAAGGTAAATAGCAGTGTGGCTTTTAAGCAACATTTTCCTATACTTCTATTGCCTGACTTAATGGGCTGAAGTTTAATTTTTGGATTTGCTTACAGTTTTGTGGAGGCAAGCAGTGGGAGGGAAACCCAAAAGATGGTGGAACATGTTTGGTCATGGCTTAGTTACTTCATCAGCATTGCATTTCTCACTCTCCTGACCAACTGGGGACAGGCAAGTATGTTGACAAACCATAACTGACCTTTGAAGTGTCAGGATTGAAAGGGACCAGGTAAGGGACAGAATGGCTCCATTTGACAATGATTAGAGTGTTGCTGGCAACGCACAGCAGGAGAGACAGCATCCGAGAAGCAGGAAAATCGATGTTTCTGGCAGGAGACTTTCATCAGGAAGCCCTCCATTTGACAATTGTCCAGACAGAAAACGTAATGGGAGTCTCAGTGTGGGATAGCTGCCCTCACATCCTGGTTCTCTGAGGTATCCCTGAAAATTATGTTTCATGTTGCAAAGCATGCAGAAAACCAAAGTTCCCCATATGGAAAGGAGAAAAAGGTAAACTTTTGTGAACAATCAGGCTGCAAGTCAGGAAGTTAGCCCCAGGAATGTGGTCCTTTACTCATGGACACAGTGTCAAAGACCAGGGATGGACTATTCCTCTCCCTGTTATATTGAGATTAATGATGAGCAACATGATTTAATTGAGTGAGTAAGATGAGAAACTTGACACCAAGAAAATATTGACAGATTACATTCTCATATCAGTGCATGTTAACAGCAAGTTCAGAATTTTGACCTCAAGTGGCAGCAAACCGAATTCCATGTATTTCCATCTTATTAATATCCCTTCCTACCATTTTAGCACCTGCACTTCTAACATTTTCCTCCACTTTGACAAACCAGGCAACACAAACATTGACAGGTAATACAGAATAAGGACCTTGTGAGTTGTCTCATCAGCATCCATTCAGCTTGTGCAATGCAAATTCTGGCTACCTCGCGCATCTTTACAAGGAACAGATTCTACTGCACAAGGTCTCTCCAGAGTCAATGGACACATCCTTCCTGGATCTTTCATCCATTCATCTTGGCATTGGCAAAGTACCAGCCCAACAAACATCATTATGCCTGCTCTCAGACCAAGTTAGCACCAATTCAGGGCTTCATGCATTGACTTTGAATCTGAAGGCAGCCATGGTTTACATGCCTCTGTGGGGTTGGTTTATGGCTGAGGGACATCCATCATATACAGGATTTTTAGTGCTAACATGGAGAAAGGCAACCTCTGCTTTTTAGTACAAGGTTTTTAGCACTTACTTTGAAGCAGACATCTTAAGTAATTAAACTCACTTTTTAGTGAACAAGGGGAGGCAGGCAGCTTGTGATAGTTGAAAGCACTGAAAGGTGAACATCTCAGTCAGACACGAAGTGGTCATGATTCAGTACAGCATGACACTACACCAAGGTCAGAGCTGCAGCACGTGCCAACAACGCATACAGTAAACACAGCACGTGCACTTGAAGTTATGGCAACATGTGAAAGTCAAAGGTGGGGGGGGGGGGGGGTGCGTTGAGTGGGGAAGCTCTTTTCTTCACCTGTGTCCCTTCAATGCTGTTAAGTTATCTTGATCTGTTTGAACATGCTCTGATGTTGTGTTTAAACTGTGAGAGGTGCTTTATGAAGATCTTTGCAGCAGTCTGTGGACACGTGAGCTGCTCATTGAACATCTCCCATCCTTGAATGTCACTGCACTCCCTTGAAAGGTACAAACATAGGAGCAACATTCCTTGACTGAGATGATGGCTCGTTGGTGTCGGGGGGCAAAATTGTGCCCCTTTGTGATAGCCATTTCCACCTCTGGTATTCATTCTGTCTATGCTTCTCATCGTCTTGTACACCTCTATCAAGTCACCTCTTATCCTTCCTCGCTCCAATGAGAAAAGCCCTAGCTCCCTCAACCTTTCTTCATAAGACATGCCCTCCAGTCCAGGCAGCATCCTGGTAAATCTCGTCAGCACCATCTCTAAAGTTTCACATATTTTTCCTGTAATGAGGTGACCAGAATTGAATGCAATAATCCAAATGTGGTATAACCAGGGCTTTATAGAGCTGCAGTATAACCTCGTGGTTCTTAAACTCAACCCCCTGCTAATGAAAGCCAACATACCATACGCCTTCTGAAAAACCATATCAACTTGGTCGGCAAGTGTTCTATGTTCCATGTTCTATGTGTGAAATCACCACTGACTCCATATTCTTCCTCGTTGGGTGTTGAATGATGTGGACACACTACACCTTGATAATTTCCCTGGACAGTGTTTGGTCTTAGTGATGGTCACATTAACACACACATTGACTGCAGTTTGCACAGTTATGTTTGTAGGATTTCTGATGGGTGAGGCTACTTGCAGTTAAAAACTCTCTTGCTTATGAGCAAAATGTGGCCATGACAATGTTTTATGTCCTTGGGGTCTACAGAGAGTCTCCCCATTTTGAACATGGATGTGATTTAACCAGCTCCCACAGCAAAAATAATTCTGCAACAGACCTTGTAACAATGCAAGTGAAAATATAGTCACACAACAGCTTCTGCAACAAAAAGTGATTTTGTGTTCCCAGCAGATTCTGTCTCTGGCACAGATTTGGGGCAGCATGGTGGCTCAGTGGTTAGCACTGTTGTCTCACAGCGCCAGGGACCCAGTTCAATTCCAGGCTCGGACGACTGTTTGTGTGGAGTTTGCACACTCTCCCCGTGTCTGGGTGGGTTGCCCTTGGATGCTCCAGTTTCCTCCCACAATCCAATGATGTGCAGCTGAGGTGAATTGGCCATTCTTAATTGCCCATAGAGTTCAGGGATGTGTTATTTAGGGGTTAATGTAGAGTAATTGGGCAGGGGATTGGATGTGGGTAGGATACTCTTTGGAGGGTTGGTGTGGACTTGTTGGGCTGAAGGGCCTGTTTCCACACTGTAGGGATTCTATGATGATTCATGGAGAAAATGTGCAGGTTAGATGAAGGTTAGGTGAATTGGCCAAGCTAAATTGCCCATGGTGTTAGGTGCATTTGTCAGAGGGAAATGGGTCTGGGTGGGTTACTCTTTGGAGGGTCGGTGTGGACTTGTTTGGCCGAAGGGCCTGTTTACACACTGTAGGGAATCTAATCTGATTTAATCTAATAACAGTGGAAGTAAGTTTAGGCCCAGGACAAGACCTGGTGGCACTGGCAGTGGCTGTATTGGTGAAGTGGACCCAAAGTGGACTCATGGCAATGGCAGTGTTGAGCTTGGGCTTGAGCAGTATCTGGCAGCATCGGTGGCATCTGCATTGGCGAAGTCCAGCAACAACTCATCGAGGCGAGGGTGTCAGTGGAGATGAGGTGACATGCAAAAGTACTGACTTTCATTCCAGCATCAGCAGGGTGGTGAATTAAACTTGTGCCTGGACACCAGGCCCACGGCCCATGATGGAGCACTTTACAAGAAGGGCTGTAAAGTTGCAACTGTTTCTTTATTTCTTTACTCTTTTACCTTTATATCCTATGTTTTGATTTATTTTCTGTGTTTTAAGATGGCTCCGGAGAGTGGTGGCACTTTGCAACACTTCTTACATTATTTTGTAACCAAATATGTGATAATAAAGAATTCAAATTAAATCAAAACCCTGTTAGACATATGCCTCAATATGCCTTCTTCTTCTTCACATTCCGAGTTTGTCTAGGTCCATTCTTGACCTTTGTAAGTGTGGTTGAGTGAGCTTAGTGACCTCAACAATGCGTTCTGTTGACCTGGAATGATTAGATGGCTATACCCTGCTGCCTTTGAGTTGCTGAAATCTGCCCAGCAGACACAAACTCGCCCTCTTTGGCTTGAGCGGCTGTAGACTTTTGGATCAGAGGTGCAGGGCTAAGGAGGACCGTCTTGAGAAGATGCTTCTTCCGGCCTTGAGAGTCACTCCTCTTCTCTGGGCCTCCCTCAGAGGAAGGAGCACCTGGAGTGAGATCGAAATGCTTTACCCATCTCACCTGGTCATTGATAATGAGAATGTTCACTCAGCTGATTCGGTGCGGAGGGATTTATTTTCATGGGAGGTTTTGTAAGTTGGGCTTGTATTCAGTGGAGTTTAGATGAATGAGAGGCAATGTTATTTAAACATATAAGATTCTTAGAAGGTCAGTGCAGAGAGGTTGTTTCCCTTTGTGGAAGATTCCAGCACCAGACAGCATAATCTCAGATTAAGGGGTTGCCCATTTAAGATAGATGAGGAGAAATTTCTCCTCTCAGAAAGTAATGAACCTGTGGGATTCTCCACCACAGAGGGCTGTCAAGGCTGAGACATTAAATATATTTAAGACTGAGATAGACAGAATTTTAATTAGTAAGGGGTCAGAGATTAGAAGGAAAAGGTAGGAAGTTGGAGTCAAGGATGATCAGATTAGCCACAATCTCATTGAATGGTAAAGTTGCTGGAGAAACTCAGCAGGTCTGGCAGAAACTGTGTTGTGAAAGCAAAATCAATGGTTCTGAAAAAGAGTCACTGGACCTGAAATGATAACTCTGTTTTCTCTGAACTGATTCTGCCAGACATGCTGAGTTCCTCCAGCAATCTTTGCTTTTATTTCAGATTCTATTCCTTTTTCTGATAACTGGCTGAGACTGAACAAGAGAGTTCACAACATTGACATTGTATTTCACCATGTGCTGAAGCTTCCAATCATGCATGAACACATGAGGACACCTACTTGCACCTCCATAACATTATCTTATTGTGTGTCTGCTTCAGCTCCTCTGCTGCTGAATCTATACCTTTGTTCCATCTAGGCTTGATTATTGCAGGGTGGAGGATGTTTGGTTTATAAATATACATACAATTTTTAGAGCTTGGATTTTAAAATTATAGCATGTGGAGTTTGTTACTTTTCTAAAAGGTTTAAAAAAATTAGCTCAGATAGTCCTTCTGGAACTGTGACATAATTATGTATGCAAAATCGTTTTTACTATGCTGGCTTATGACAGGGAGTATGAAGCCTCCTGGCTGCTAAAACACAGGTAGATTGTTAACTTGGTCAAGCAGCAAGGGATGCTGGGTACATTGGTTAAGTAAAACTCTGAAATCACAAAACCCACACATACCAGACGCACTACAAACATAGCAGCCAGATGCTAACGACATTAGCATAATGTAGAAGGCAACAGCTATTCTGAAGAGACACCCCCAACAACTTATCCACTAAACAAAGAGTTCTGACAGGAAGACACCGGGTCCTGCTACACAAAGAAACTAACAGTAGCCTGCTATCTAAATGTTTGACTCTTTCAAACTATGATGTTGGAGGTGCCGGAGTTTGACTGAGGTGGACAAAGTTAAAAATCACACGACACCAGGTTATAGTCCAAGTTTATTTGGAAACACTATCGTTTGGAGCGCTGCTCTGTCGTCAGGATCATAGGACACAGAAATTCTGGTCAGAAATCCATTCATAATATTCTGATCAGAGTTGTCTCAATTGTTTAAAGGACAGACAAAGGCAACAAGATAATGTAGCATATTTCTAATTTAAGAAACCTAGATATTGATATTTTCGGGCAATTCAGAGGAGACCTGACTGGTATCGGAAGGAAACATACTTGCTCACTTTGAAGAGAAAAAAGGATAGTCCTGAGAAAGCACAATTGTTTCAATATAAAGCCCTAGTTTATGAAACTTCCAAACCAGGAGAAAGTGAAGACTGCAGATGTGCTGGGTATCAGAGTTGAAAGTGTGGCGCTGGAAAAGCATAGCAGGTCAGGCAGCATCCGAGGAGCAGGAGAATCAATGTTTTGGCCATCCTGATGAAGGGCTTATGCCCAAAACAGCGATTCTCCTGCTCCTTGGATGCTGCCTGACCCGCGGTGCTTTTCCAGCACCACTCTCTAAACTTCCAAACCAGGAGTGTTAGTTAGAAATCTGCAGATTATTGAAGGCTGAGAAAGTTTAAGATTTCAGTTTTCTAAGTATTTGAGTAAAACAACTTCACACTTTACTGGTGACATATCAATTAAATCAAGTATAAATATTTGACACACAAGAGCAATTTCTCTGGGTTTAAATAGCAGCAAAGTGACAGCATTGAAGAACAGGTTGAAACATTGTACTGCTGGCCCATTAAGATTTGTTGAGTTATGTACTATATTCAGTCATCTTGGTTTATTTGTGTTCCTCCATATAATAAACTTATTCTGTCGTTAATGAAACGCTGCAGCCTTAGTGTGACTAAACTTCTGTAATTGACCACCACTGTAATTACAAAACTTAACCTGATCTATCGAGCTAGATTTCATTCTGGGATGTCACTTGTCCAAGCTTATTATCAGCTGGAATTGTACTATTCTAACACATTCCCGACCAGTCTCTCACCTCTATCTTCTAGAGGGCACACAAACTTTGCTGTGCTCTGCATAAATTCTCACCTTTAGTTTTCAAATCACTCCATGGTCTCAATGCAACCTAATCTGTCTCCTACAGCCCAGAATCCTCCATGATATTTGCCCCCTCTGATATTTGGTCCATCTGCTATTTGCACCACTAAGCTGAAGATACACAAAAAGTTAAATGCTAAAATTAAATGAAGAATATTAATAATGAATATGTTAGCATGAAGCCCCTTTGCCTGCAGTTTTATTAATGATATTAACCAATTTAAAATAAGCAGGTCATTAAAATAACATGAGTTCATTTATCCAAACCTTGCTTTCATCTTCAAAATATTAATGCCCTCTGAAACCAGAAAGAATGATGAAACCTTCATAGAGTCATAGAGTGATAGAGATGAACAGCACGAAAACAGACCCTTCGGCTCAACTCGTCCACACCAACCAGATAACCTAACCTAATCTAGTCCCATTTGCCAGAACTTGGCCCATATTCCTCTAAAGGAGAAAGTGAGGACTGCAGATGCTGGAGATCAGAGCTGAAAATGTGTTGCTGGAAAAGCAAATGAGATTCTTGAAGAAGGGCTTATGCCCGAAACGTCGATTCTCCTGTTCCTTGGATGCTGCCTGACCTGCTGCGCTTTTCCAGCAACACATTTTCAGCCCATATTCCTCTAAACCCTTCTTATTCATATACCTGTCCAGATGCCTATTAAAGGTTGCAATTGTAAAATCCCAGTCTATGTTTGGAAAGTTAAAGTTTCCTACCATAACCACCCTCTTATTCTTACAGATAACTGAAATCTCCTTACAAATTTGTTTCTCAGTTTCCCGCTGACTATTAGGAGGTCCTCTGTGCCTTCAAACCTTTTCTCAGCCACCCAAAATAGGATCTATGTATGAACATTTGATAAGGGGCAGGATAGACCACTATTCAGTAACATTATGCCTATGCTGATCAAACTACATTTCTGACTGCTTCTGGGAGCCTTTCAGTCCCTTGTTTATCAATAAACTGTCCACTTCTGACTTAAATATATTCAAAGACTCTGCTTCCATTACATTTTCAGGAAGAGTCCTGCAGACTCAAAACACATTAAAACATTCTTCTAATCTCTGTCTTAAATAGGTGGACCATTATTTTTAAACAGTTTCTCCTAGTCCTCGATTCTTCCATAAGAGGAAGTATCTTTCCACATCGATTCAATTACCTTCCCCGTTGTCTTCTGCTTCCTTTATTCCATCGCTGTGGCAGAGAGTTAAGGCAGTGCACCCTTATCCCTGAAGGTCCTACAGCATCACATTTGCTTTGGCAATTCTTCTAATCATTTTGCTCAACTGTACTTTGATTTGCTTCACATTCTCTGCCTTCCCAATCTGGATTTCTTGATGGCTACGCCTCATTCTTGCAAAGTACTGTGAGTGATACTACTGCATCTCAGCAATATTGTAAAAACGCTGCTTAGTGGATCAGTGTTCACCATGCAGTGCGTCCATATACAAAGTCATTGAGAGAACTATAGTTAATCTCTCTGTAGTTAATGGTGAATGGGAGTCAGAGGAGGCTGAATGTGACAACACTGCACTGCCACAGCTTCGTATAATATCATCTAATTGTGTAAAAATATTGAACACGAGATCTTCTTTAACTTTCACGTTGCTTTAAAGACCAACCTTTTTTAAACCTGGAGTTGTGAAATACGGAGCTCAATTATAATGGAAAACATAGGAGCAGAGTGACAAATTGACTGGGATTGCACTCCTCAGAACATCTTAGGCCAACAACCGTAGATTATCAGTCACATTCTTACATTATTGGCTTTAGATAGCATAGTATTATAATTTTCTGAAGTAACATAGATCGTAAATGATGCTATTTTAAAAGAAATTGTACTGAAGAAAGCATGGATTATAAACATAATTCTCTCCAGACAAATATCTATATTCTAATTGCTTTCACAGATTTCCCCGTATAATCTAAACCAAATACGCAATTTCTTTTGCAAAAGACGCTTCCAGATTCATAGATCCTAAAGCAGTTTATTCTGGAATAATGTTAGTTTTTCAATTAACTGCTCTAAACAGTTAATTGGTCTAATTTGCTAAACCATAACTTTTATACTGGGTGCTGTTACAATAGGGTACTCCTTCCACCCCTTCAAGCTAGCCTCCACTGTCGCAAGTGCACTGTAAGCTGAAAGACAAAGAAAAACGCCTGCTTATTAAGAGACCATAACAAAATGTAATGCCAGCCTTACTTTGTTAGAATACCCTACACCAACGAGTCTGGGAACGTATGGAATTTGAAACCACAGCTGGACAACTCAACTCATTTAAATAGTTGAAAAGATAGGTAAAGAAAGAGATCTGGGCATGGATCCAAAAACACTAAAGCAACACTCCTGACATCTGTTCAAGGGTGGACTCCAGTCACTATTTCCTCATCAAGCTGTTGTAAAACCCACTGTTGAACTTATGCACACAAAAATGTTATTTTTTCATTACAAATTGGTTCATAACTCTTACAGCTCATTACTATAGTAACCTACTTAGGCTGATTAGGTGAGTAACGGGGCAGTATTGAGCGTGACCACCTGGAATTTTCCAGTGTGCACTATGTTTTGATAAAAATTAACAAGAAAATTAATTTTAATGGTAAAATAATTCCAATCCTATCGAGTTAATCTTGTTGTCCATCTAAGAGTCAGAAGAATGATGTTTATACAGTCAGTCCTACCAATGAAATTCCTCATATTATTTAATCTACTAGCAGACTCTGTTATTTATATAGAGGAAAATACTTTCATTTATTCAAGAAGCTGCACAAATCATGAGAATAATAAACCAGGCCACAGCAATTCCTATTTAATTAAATGTGCTCCACATTCACGGCTGCACATGATCAAAAATATCTTTCCAATACCTTTGTAAATTTTATATTTATTTATTCAGTTTTTATTCCCTGTGGCAAAATAATGAAAAGAATCTATAGGGTCGGGAAGTGCCAGATTTGCACTAGTAATCAGTTCCAACAAATGGAAACAAATCTTAGATCTTAACCAATGTCTCTAAAATAGTTTGGTTGTCACCATATTGTTGATTATGTGATGTTGGCTACCATTGACTGTACACACTTATTGGGGTCTCCAACATTGTGAAGATCCATCTTTCTTTCGTCTAAGAAGAACAGTATTGTTTCTCCAAAAATTCTGGCCTCACCAACATCCCCGTCATCTATCAGAAAAAAATTGCTGGCCATACCTTCAGGTGCTAAGAGTGTAATCTCGCAATTCCCTCCCCAAGCCCCTCTACCTCTATCTATCTATCTTCATTGATGACAACCCGACTAAACCTATTTGAGTAACCTTTTTGGTCAACTGTGCTAACATCTCTAGTTGGCTCAGTTTCACATTTTGTTTGGTGAAATTCCTGTGAGGCACCTTGGGATATATTACTACTGAAGGCAAGGATTAATGAATGACCTCATGATGAAATAGCCTCTAGGTAAGAGGGATTATGATAGAATTTTACATTCCTTTTGTGTAAGAGAGATTTTGGTCTGAAATCACTGCTTTATGCTGAAATAAAGGCATTAAAAAGGGTATATAGACTGAGTTGACTCAGGTGGAATGGATAAGTAGATTAAAAGGCAATCTGCAATGGAGAAAGAAAGCAGCAAGGAGAAGTGGACATCAACTGTTGGTCACTGCAAAGGTTTAGTTTGAATCAATTTGAAAAAGACGCATGTTGCAGTAAAGATTAGGGTAACCCAGAAGATTGGAAGAGATTTAGAAATCTGCAAAGGGTGACTTTAAAAAAGGGGTGAAGCTAGAGCATAAGAGAAAAGTACTGGAAGATATAAAGAAAAAGACAGTGAAAGCTTTCACAAATAAATAAAAAGGAAGAGAGTAGCAAAAGTAAATATTGTTCCATAGAGTATGAGATGGGAACTAATTGCAAGAATAAAGGAAATGGGAGAAACCTTGAACAATTATTTTGTATTTGTCTTCGAAATAGAAGATACAGAAAACTTGCCAAGAATTGCAGAAAATAAAGAAACAAGAAAGTGTAGATGAAGACTTGTAGGATTGAAGCTTGACAAGTCCCCAGGATCTATAGGGTTTGGGACATCATATTGAGGTTGTACAGGACATTGGTAAGGCTTCTTTTGGAGTAGCAATCTGACAAAGGAGCAGTGCTCTGAAAGCATGTACTTTCAAATAAACCTGTTGGATAATAACCTGGTGTTGTGTGATTTTAACTTTGTCTACCCCAGTCCAACACTGGAACTTCCACATCATCGTTATTAAATTAAAGAGGGTTCAAAAAAGCTTTATCAGCATGAGGCCGGGACTGAAGGGTTTGAGTTATAAGGAGAGGTAGATAGGCTGAGACTTTTTAACTGGAACATGGGGCTTGAGGGGTGATCTTATAGAGGTTTATAAAATCATGCGGGACAGAGATAAAGTGAATAGCAAAGGTCTTTTCCACAGGGTGGGTAAATTCAAACTCAGGGGTGACAGGAAAAAGATTTAAAAGTGACTTCACTCAAAAGACTTAATCAAATTTGTGAAAGACAATGTCCTCGCACAAAACCATACTGAGCATCCCAAATCAGTCCTTGCCTCTCCAAATGCATGTAAATCCTATGTTTCAGAATCACCTCCAACAATTTATCACTACCAATGGTAGTTCTATAGTTCCCAGGTTTCTCTTTACAGCCATTAAGGCACAACATTAGCCAGCCTCCAGTCCTCCAGCACCTCAAACGTGGTTATAGGTGACAGAAATATTTCTGCTGGAGACCCTGCAACTTCTTCCCTAATTCCCACAATGTCCTTGATATACTTGATCAGGTCCCAGAGAGTTATCCATCTTTATGTTTTTTAAGATCTCCAGCACTTCCTCACCTATAATGTGAACTGTTTTCAAAACATCAATAATAATTTCCCCAGGTTCTCTAGCCTCCATTTCTTTCTCCACAGTAAACACTGACATGAAATATTTATTTCCTGTCTCTCCCAACTAGATCATGGTACAGTTACAACATTTAAAATACTCTTGAACAGGTATGTGAATAGGAAAGATTTGGAGGGATATGGGCCAGCACAGGCAAATGGGACTTTTTGGGACTTGTTTAGGAAATTTGATCAGCATAGATGAGTTGGACTGAAGGTTCTGTTTCTATACTATATGACTCTATGGCTCAATGATGGCCTGCATCTAGACTGCTACAGAAACAGTGGATGCAGGAATTCTAAGCTTCCAAAGTTTCTTATCACAGAATGATAAACTACAAAGGTAACATCATTGATAAAATAAACGGAGGAAAACAGGAATGAGTAAACAAGAGACCAGTTGAAAATGTGTTGCTGGTTAAAGCACAGCAGGTTAGGCAGCATCCAAGGAATAGGAAATTCGACGTTTCGGGCATAAGCCCTTCATCAGGAATGAGGAGAGTGTGCCAAGCAGGTTAAGATAAAAGGTAGGGAGGAGGGACCTGGGGGAGGGGCGATGGAGATGCGATAGGTGGAAGGAGGTCAAGGTGAGGGTGATAGGCCGGAGTGGGGTGGGGCGGAGAGGTTAGGAAGAAGATTGCAGGTTAGGAGGGCGGTGCTGAGTTGAGGGAACCGACTGAGACAAGGTGGGGGGAGGGGAAATGAGGAAACTGGAGAAATCTGAGTTCATCCCTTGTGGTTGGAGGGTTCCCAGGCGGAAGATGAGGCGTTCTTCCTCCAACCGTCGTGTTGTTATGTTTTGCCGGTGGAGGAGTCCAAGGACCTGCATGTCCTCGGTGGAGTGGGAGGGAGAGTTAAAGTGTTGAGCCACGGGGTAGTTGGGTTGGTTGGTCCGGGCGTCCCTGAGGTGTTCTCTGAAGCGTTCCGCAAGTAAGCGGCCCGTCTCCCCAATGTAGAGGAGGCCACATCGGGTGCAGCAGATGCAATAGATGATGTGTGTGGAGGTGCAGGTGAACTTGTGGTGGATATGGAAGGATCCCTTGGGGCCTTGGAGGGAAGTGAGGGAGGAGGTGTGGGCGCAAGTTTTACATTTCCTGCGGTTGCAGGGGAAGGTGCCGGGAGTGGAGGTTGGGTTGGTGGGGAGTGTGGACCTGACGAGGGAGTCACGAAGGGAGTGGTCTTTGCGGAACGCTGATAGGGGAGGGGAGGGAAATATATCCCTGGTGGTGGGGTTCATTTAGAGGTGGCGGAAATGACGGCGGATGATACGCTGTATACGGAGGTTGGTGGGGTGGTAGGTGAGAACCACTGGGGTTCTGTCTTGGTGGCGGTTGGAGGAGCGGGGCTCAAGGGCGGAGGAGCGGGAAGTGGAGGAGATGTGGTCGAGGGCATCGTCGATCACGTTTGGGGGGAATCTGCGGTCCTTGAAGAAGGAGGCCATCTGGGCTGTGCGGTGTTGGAACTGGTCCTCCTGGGAGCAGATGCGGCGGAGACGAAGGAATTGGGAATATGGGATGGAGTTTTTACAGGGGGCAGGGTGGGAGGAGGTGTAGTCCAGATAGCTGTGGGAGTCAGTCGCTTTATAGTAGATGCATCCGCTGCACCCGATGTGGCCTTCTCTACATTGGGGAGATGGGCCGCTTACTTGCGGAACGCTTCAGAGAACACCTCAGGGACGCCCGGACCAACCAACCCAACTACCCCGTGGCTCAACACTTTAACTCTCCCTCCCACTCCACCGAGGACATGCAGGTCCTTGGACTCCTCCACCGGCAAAACATAACAACACGACGGTTGGAGGAAGAACGCCTCATCTTCCGCCTGGGAACCCTCCAACCACAAGGGATGAACTCAGATTTCTCCAGTTTCCTCATTTTCCCTCCCCCCCACCTTGTCTCAGTCGGTTCCCTCAACTCAGCACCGCCCTCCTAACCTGCAATCTTCTTCCTAACCTCTCCGCCCCCACCCCACTCCGGCCTATCACCTTCACCTTGACCTCCTTCCACCTATCGCATCTCCATCGCCCCTCCCCCAGGTCCCTCCTCCCTACCTTTTATCTTAGCCTGCCTGGCACCCTCTCCTCATTCCTGATGAAGGGCTTATGCCCGAAACGTCGAATTTCCTATTCCTTGGATGCTGCCTAACCTGCTGTGCTTTAACCAGCAACACATTTTCAACTGTGATCTCCAGCATCTGCAGACCTCATTTTTTACCCTTAAACAAGAGACCAATTGATTCAAAATCAGTAACTGGGTAATTGGTAGAATCTATTATTAAAGAGGAAGTAACAGGGCACTTAGGGAATCACAACATAATCAGGCAGAGTCAACATGGTTTTGTAAAAAGGAAATTGTGTTTGACAAATTTGTTAGGGCTCTTAAGATATAACATACATTTTGGACAAAGGGAAATCAATTGATGTAGTGTATTTGAATTTCCAAAAGGCTTTTAACAAGATGCCACCTAAAAGGTTGCTGCACATGGTGCTAGGGCAATATAATTGTACAAATAAAGGATTAGCTAACTAACAGGAAATAGATTATTTTCAGTTTGACAAATTTTGAAATGAAGTGCCACATATCTTAATACTAGGGTCTTAGCTACATATAGAACATAGAACATAGAACATAGAAGGATACAGCGCAGTACAGGCCCTTCGGCCCTCGATGTTGCGCCGACCGAATCCTACCTAACCTATACTAGCCCAATAACTTCCAAATGCCTATCCAATGCCCGCTTAAATGACCATAAAGAAGGAGAGTTCACCACTGATACGGGCAGGGCATTCCATGAACTCACAACCCGCTGTGTGAAGAATCTACCCCTAACATCTGTCCTATACCTACCACCCCTTAATTTAAAGCTATGTCCCCTAGTAACACCTGACTCCATTAGCGGTAAAAGGTTCTTAGTATCTACCCTATCTAAACCCCTAATCATCTTATACACTTCTATCAGATCTCCCCTAAACCTTCTCTTCTCCAATGAGAACAGCCCCAAGTGCCTCAGCCTTTCCTCATAAGATTTTCCTACCATTCCAGGCAACATCCTGGTAAACCTCCTCTGCACTCGTTCTAAAGCTTCCACATCCTTCCTATAGTATGGCGACCAAAACTGCCCACAATACTCCAGATGAGGCCTCACCAGAGTCTTATACAACTGCAACATGACCTCAGGACTCCGGAACTCAATTCCTCTGCCAATAAAGCCCAGTACACCATATGCCTTCCTCACAGCACTATTTACCTGGGTGGCAACTTTCAGAGATCTGTGTACATGGACACCAAGATCCCTCTGCTCATCCACACTACCAAGTAGCCTACCATTAGCCCAGTAATCCATCATCTTGTTATTCCTACCAAAGTGAACGACTTCGCACTTAGCTACATTGAATTCCATTTGCCACATTTCCGCCCAGCTCTGCAACTTATCTATATCCCGCTGTAACCTACCACTTCCTTCCTCACTATCCACAACTCCACCGACTTTTGTGTCATCCGCAAACTTGCTTACCCAGCTTTCAAGTCCTTCCTCTAGATCATTTATAAAGATAACAAAAAGCAATGGTCCCAAAACAGATCCTTGTGGGACACCGCTAGTAACTGCGCTCCAAGATGAACATAATCCATCAACTACTACCCTCTGTCTCCTTCCAGCCAGCCAATTCCTAATCCAAACCTCTAATGTATCCTCAATGCCATACCTCCGTAGTTTTAGCATTAGCCTACCATGGGGAACCTTATCGAACGCCTTACTAAAATCCATATACACAACATCTACTGCTTTACCCTCGTCCACTTCCTTAGTCACCTTCTCAAAGAACTCTATAAGGTTTGTGAGGCACGACCTGCCCTTCACAAAACCATGCTGGCTATCCCTGATCACGTTATTCCTACCCAGATGTTCATAAATCTTATCCCTTACCATTCTCTCTAAGACTTTGCCCACCACTGAAGTCAGACTCACTGGCCTATAGTTACTAGGGCTATCCCTATTCCCTTTCTTGAACAATGGGACCACATTCGCTATCCTCCAGTCCTCTGGTACTATTCCCGTTGACAATATAGAACACAGAACATTACAGCGTAATCCAGGCTCTTCAGCCCTTGATGTTGCGCCAACCTGTGAAACCAATCTGAAGCCCATCTAACCTATAATATTCCATTTTCATTCTTATGTCTATCCAATGACCATTTAAATGCCCTTAAAGTTGATGAGCCTACTACTGTTGCAGGCAGTGCGTTTCACACCCCTACTACTCTCTGAGTAAAGAAACTACCTCTGACATCTGTCCTATATCTATCAACCATCAATTTAAAGCTATGTCCCTTGTATATGATCTATACCAATGAAGTTGATGGAGAACCAGACTATATTCTGCCTAAATAAGACAACAAACTATGGATGCTGGAGATCTGAAACTAAAATAGAATTTGATGGAAAATCCAGCAGTTCTGGCAGCATCTGTGGACAAAAAGCAGAGTTAACATTGAAGCCATTCATTTCATAACTTGCATTCATCACATTTCTTTTATAGAAGTAAAAACTATGATTTATAGTAAAAATAATGACAATTCTTAAAACTACAAGTTATATTTTAAAAATAAAAGCTACAAACTGCATGGACATGAACTGGAAGTTGGTGACTATGGATACTGCAGTGAAAGCAATTCTGAGAATGGTCAATAGGCTGATTTCTGGGCTGAAGGCATTGTTCAGAGAGGAACAGATGCGAAGATTGGTCTATTTTAATTGAAGTTTAGAAGAATGAGAGGTAATCTTATAAAATTCTGAGGGGGCTTGGCATTGTAGATGCAGGGAGGATGAGTCTGCATGTGGGGCAATGTAGAATTTGGAACACAGTTTAAGACAATGAGAAGAAATTTATTTTCTCAGAGGGTTATTAGACTTTGGATTACTCTTTCAAAGCAAGTATGGTTCATTAGATATAGTCAAGGTAGAGTTTCACCTGTTTTCAATTGATGTGGAGTCCATGCTAATAGGACAAGAGGAAAGTGAGTTAGAGCCACAGTCAGATCAGCCACGATCTTAACTAATGGTTGGCTTTTCCAGATGAGTTTCTGCGGTTCTTTGTTTTATTTAAATGTGGGTGTAGTTGCTTTCTCAATTCTCTCAAAGGATGTCATGTCACTTTTCTTGATTGAAATTGGGAAGGTGATGGTGAGCTGCTTTTTGAACCACTGTGCTTCACGTGGTGTTGGAACATCCATTGTGCTGTAAGGATGGAGTTCCAGCATTTTGCCCCAGCAACAAGGAAGGAATGGTGATGCAGTTACAAATCAGTTGGTACCTGATTGGAGGAGAATCTGCAAATGGTTGTAGTCCCACATATGTGCTGTCCTTATCATTCCAGGTGGTCATGGATCATGGATTTGAAATGTGCTCTCAAACAAGATTTGGTGGGTTGCTGCAATACATCCTATGGATGGTAACCACTTCTGGCACTGTGTATCAGTGGTAGAAGCAGTAAATAATTTAGGCAATAGATGTGGTACTCAGTAGTGGATTGTTTTGTCTTGGATGGTGTTGGACTAATTGAATGTTGTTGGAGTTGCACTTATCCAGCCGAGTGCAAAGTATAACATCACCCCCCTATTGTGCGATGTGGATTTTGGGCTGGGGGGTTTGGGAAGTCAATGAATGAGTTACATGCTAGAGTATACCCAGCCTCTAACCTGCTGTTGTAGCCACAGTATTTACATTAAATTATCATGAAGGGAGGAGATAGAGGGTATTGGTAAAGGGTTTCTTTTCAGACTGGAGGCCTGTGACCAGCGGTGTGCCATAAGGCTCAGTGCTGGGTCCACTACTTCTTGTCATTTATATAAATGATTTAGTTGTGAATATCAGAGGAATGATTAGTAAGTTTGCAGATGACATCAAAGTAGGTGGTGTAGTGGACAGTAGAGAAGATTATCTCAGAGTACAACGAGACTTCGATCAGATGGGCAAAGAAATGGAAGATGGAGTTTAATTGAGATAAATATGAGGTGTTGCATTTTGGTAAGGCAAGCAAAGGCAGGATTTATACAGTTAATGGTCTGGGCCTGGAGAATGTTGCCAAACAAAGAAACCGAGGAGTGCAGGTGGATAGCCCCTTGAAATAGGAGTTGCAGGTAGACATGGTGGTGAAGAAGGCATTTGGCATGGTTGCCTTCATTGATCAGAACATTGAGTTGGACATAATGTTGCAGCTGTACAGGACATTGCTGAGGCCACTTTTAGAATACTATGTACAATTCTGATCACCCTTAAATAAGTTAAACTTGAGAGGGTGCAGAAAAGATTTGCAAGGATGTTGCCTAGACTGGAGAGTTTGAGCTATAGTGAGAGGCTGAATAGGATGGGGCTGTTTTCCCTGGAGCATCGGATACAGAGGTGTAACATTATAGAGGTTTATAAAGTCATGAGGGACATGGATAGGGTGAATAACTAATATCATTTCCCTGAGCTGGGAGTGTTCAGAACTAAACACATGGGTTTAAGTTGAGAGGGGAAAGCTTTAAAACCCCCCTGAGGAGTAACTTTTTCACATAGAGGGTGGTGTGTGTATGGAACGAGCTGCTGGAGGAAGTGGTGGAGGTTGCTACAATTACAACATTTAAAAGGCATCTGGATGGGCACGTGAATAGGAAGGGTTTAGAGGGATATGGGCCAAATGTTGGTAAATGGGAATAAGTCAGATTAACATTTCTGGTCAGTGCAGACAAATTGTACTATAGGGTCTGTTTCTGTACTGTATGACTCTATGAACCTAATTAAATTTATGGTTAATTGTCACCCCCATAATGATGTTGGAGAGTGAATTCAATAATAGGACTGTTGTGGATTATTGGAAAAAATAGTTAGATTCTTTCAGGAATCCACAGACTGACAATGAAAAGAATTACAAATCTCCCTGTGCCATAAGGCCATAATGGCATAATTAGCAGATGGAGGCCTGCACAAACTAAGTTTTCAATATCTGGAACTGCTCAGAGACTGCAGTAAAATATACCTTAGAGATACTCCTGGAAAATGTCAGATTCCTTGACAGTACTGATGCAATCATTGAACATCCTCATTGATCTTGCTTCCATTACTTAGGCCAAGAGAAATCCAAACATTTCCTTTTGATCCCCTGAACAGAATGAAGTCCTTCACACCTCAGCAGGGCATTTCCTATCTCTTATTCTGAGAATTTTTCTCTTGGCTAAGGGCACCATAATCAGAGGAAAGATTGTTTCCACCCAGACTTTGCCAAGCCCAGCCACATTGCTTCATGACTCAGATTGATCATCCTTTGCATTGTCCGTAACGTAATGTCACGATCCTAGGCACAGAGTCCTCACTCTGACTTCATGGAACAAGGACACTATTCTTAAAATCAATCTCAAGATTCATGCCTGCCATCCCCAAAGTCTGAACTGTGCACCATTGGGTCACAAAAACAACATTAGACAGAAACAATGCTGATTATGCGAGATAAAAGGTAACCCTTGGAAGACCAGCATCTCCGTATGATGAGGGAAGATGCTCCAATTTCATTTCACACAACCACAGAAATACAAAATGTTAGCACACAAGTACAACAGGCAATCAGAAAGGCTAATAGATGGTTGGCCCTTATTTCAAAGGAGTTGGAGAATAAGAGTAGAGGAGTCTCGCTGGAACTACATCTGGAGTGCTGTGAGCAGATATGGTCCCCTTATTTAAGAAAAGATATCATTTCATTGGAGGCAATTCAGAAAAGGTTCACTGGAATGATCCCTTCTATAGAGAGATTGTCATATGAGCAAAGGCTGGGATTCTGTTCACAGGAGTTTAGAAGAATGAGAGGTGATCTCATTTAAACCTACAGGATTTTTATGTGGCTTGACAGGGTAAATGCAAAGAGGATGTTTCCGCTCATGGGAGAATCTAGGGGCATTGTCTCAGAATAAGGGGATACTAATTTAAGACTGAGATAAAGAGAAATTTGTTTTAGAGAGTTGTGAGTCTTTGGAGTTCTTGTTACAGAGAGATGTGGGTGCAGAATCCTTATGTATATTTAAGGCTGGGGATATGGGGTGATGGTAGATGTGGCTTGGGGTCCAGCCCTGCTGAGAATCTCCTGGATGCACCCTCCCGAGCCTAACCTGCTGGAGGCGTTGGGTCACTGCCCGAAAAGGTGGAAGGGTAACACCTCTGTAACATCCTGAGATGAAGCTGCAGCTTAAGGTGGCTGGCAGACCTCCACTCTGTCTCCTGGGGAAGAAGTAGCACCTAGAGTGAAGTAGCACCTCGTTCCCTCGCTTGCCTTGTCATTGATGCTTTGCACCCATGGCCACAGCGATAGTCATGTTAGATCCCCTGTCTGTTAACCACTGATTATCTGCTGGATCTGGGTATCAGAAGAGGCCACCACTTATTCCACGGAAGCAACCAAATACTCACATGCTGCAGCCATGGACAGGAGACAGAGTTTCAGCAGAGTCGACTTCAGCTTTCCCTGTGGTCTAGTAAGAGGTTCCAGCATCACTGCCTGATGTTTCCCTCCCTGTCTCTGCAAGCTCAATGTTTTGTTTATGTCCGAGAACCGAGTTATGTGCTATATGGTGTAAAACGTAGACCACTGATTTTGAATTCCGTTGTCTGATTTTTAATGACTTTTAAAGAAAGAAACTATTTTTAAAAAGAGGCCAAAAACATTAACTTAAAATGGCCACAGGCATCACTTGACCACACAGTAATGATCCATACATTTAATACAATACAATACAACACAGCATAGCAATAGGCCCTTTGGCCCATCAAGCCTGTGCTGATTCATATTCCTTACTTAGACTCATTACTTATTGTCCATGTGCGGTTTCTATCCCTCTGTTTGTGTCCCATTCATCTATGACGTTATGCCTTAAATGTTGCTAACATGGTTGCCACCACCACCACTTCCACTGGCAGAGTGTTCCAGGCACCCCCACTCTCTTTGCGAAACGTTCTCCCCGGACTTCTCCCTTAAATTTTCTCCCTCTCACATTGAGCCTGTGCCCTGGGAAATAAACCTCTAACTATCCACCCTATTTATGCCTCTCACAATTTGTAGACCTCTATCAGGTCACCTCTCAGCCTCCGTCTTTCCAATGAAAACAATCCAAGTTCAGCCAATCTCTCACCTTAACTAAAACCTTCTAGACCAGGCAACATCCTGCTAAGCTTTCTCTGAATTCTCTCCAAAGTATTCACATTCTTCTGGTCATGTGGTGACCGGAACTGCATGCAACATTCTAAATACAGTCTAACTAAAGTTGCAACTTAACATGCCAACTTTTATATTCGATGGCCCAGCCAATGAAATCAAGCATGCTGCATGCCTTCCTGACCACCTTATCCACCTGCGCTGCCACTTTCAGGGATCTGTGGACCTGTATGCCCAGATCCCTCTGCATGTCAATGCTCTGCAGGATTCTCCATTCATTATATAATTCACAATGGAATTTGATCTTCCAAATTACATCACCTCCCATTTATTCGGACTGAATACCATCTGCTATTTCTCTGCCCAAATCTGCAATCTAATTATATCCTGCTATATCGTTTGACAATTCTCCTCACTATCTGCTACCCTGTCAATTTTGGGGTCATCCACAAACTCACTAATCAGAGCACTTACATTTTCCTCCAGAGCATTTATATATATTAAAAACAAAGAAGCAGCTGAGTGAGCATTTGAAATGCATTCATATACATGTCTATGGCCCAAGTGCTGGAAAATGGGAGTCGAAACGATTGACGTTTGATGGCTGGCACGGACATAATAGGTCAAAAGACTTTTCTTCAGGCTGTAAAAATTGCATTCACTCTGATACAGGTTGGCCATGTTTCACAAAAACAAAGTGGTTTAGACAAGAGACAGCCTGAACTGAAATTATTTACATTTTACCCAAAGGCAATGAAAGCACTTAGCCCCACCCTGGGGGTGTGAAAAGGTCCTCATCTCCCATATAATCTGCACCATCATGTTTTTTGACAGGTTAGAGAGGAAATATCACCTTCAGACAGAACACACAGCCAGCTTGTATTTCAAGGAACTTTTTACTGGATATAAATTGATGTCAGACACTGTCTGCACATCTGGGAACAGCAATTTGCAAGGTCCCTCACTGGCATTCCTGTCTCCCCATCTGCACTGGCCCTGGACTTAGGTAGCTCTGTGGCCTTGGTCTGGTCCCACCTGCAATGGACAATCTTGTCCCACAAAGTGAGAGAAGGACCGAGTGCAATTTAAAAAAAATTGTTCGTGGGAGGAGGGCATCATGGCTAGGCCAGCATTTATTACTCATCCCTAATTGCCAAGAGTGCAGTTAATAGTCAACAACATTGCTGTGGACCTGGAGTTACATGTAGGCCAGACCAGGTAAGGATGGCAGATTTCCTTCCCGAAAGGACATTAGCTTTCCCCAACAATTGATAATGATTTCATGCTCATCATTAAACACTTATTTCCAGTTTCTTTTTAACTGAACTCAAATTCCACCATCTGCTATAAGCAAGATTCAAACACCAGTCCTCAGAACATTACCTGAGATCCTGCATTAACAGTCCAGCAGCAATACCACTAGGCCATCACCTCTTCCTGTTTTGCAAGGGGAACATGAGTACTGTACTGAGCACACATTGTTATACAGACCCTGATCCATCCCCAGTCAGTGATTAAGCAGGACACACTGCCTGGGGACTATTGGATCATAATGTGGCTCTCAGTCATTCAGTACCCGTCATTAATACAGTGTTGGAGCTTGATCATTTATGTGCTATCCCTCTGCACTATCATCATTAGATTGAGTGATGATGCCCAATGATTATCAAAATTGATGGTGCTATTTATCTTTGTGGAACATAGGAGAACATTCATCGTCTTCCTGCACTAGACCGAGTTCATTTGTTACAGGACATGGTCACTGATTTTTCCTATTCCAGGACACTGTGATGTCAAGGCTTCCTTCTGCTGGAGGACATTCTTTCATAGATTCCTGGTCCATGAGGTGAGATGCCATTAGAACAGTGACCAGATTTTGTTCGGTGTAAAGGTTGATGTCAGAGTGGGTGCAGTAGCTTGTGCAAGACTCCAGAGATGCTGAAGGCTTGCAGTAAATGAAAGGTTGTCCAGGTGGCCTTTAAATATGGTGCCTGGACTTTCAAACCTTGAAGGTCCTGGCAGGGGCAAGAACAGCCTGCCTGCTCACCACATAAGATTTATCGGTCAACTCATGGCACAACGTGAGTACGTATGTACAGAGTTGAAAACCTGCAGGATCGCATGAGGAAGCAGATTCCTATTCTGGGAAGACGGGTTAGTTAGTGGACAATCACTAACATGCCCAGTACCATCCTTAGAACCCATAATTGAAATTTTCATCTTCAAATTTAATGGATGGTACTGCAGAAAGAAGTACAGATGGATCATCCTGTTGGTATTCCTGGTTGGATACCACTGTAAATGCTACAGCTTTATTTTTTCAGTCATGATAGGGATTGTCTACCATCACTAAGAACTAGGATTGTAGTTCTTTCATCTGATCTGTTGACTGTGGGATTGCTTTGATCTACTGCACATTGAATCTTCTATTTAAAACGCATATAGCTGCATTTTAAGCTTCACCAGATTGGAACTTGGTTTTTAGGCACACGTGGTGTCACTCCAAACAATTTCTCCAATATATCTCATTGAACCAGGGTTGATCTCTGGCTGGATGGCACAGTAGAGTGAGAACAGGAGTACGCTATTCATCCATCAATTCTGCCCTCAATTCAAGATCATTTCTGATCATTTCCTCAATCTCATTTTCCTTCATTATCTCATGCAGTCACAACTGGCATGCCCCTTATCCTAAGAGTTGTCCCCTAGAGTTACAGTGACCTACAAGGAGAAATCCCAATCTATATCCACACTTGACCCACATTTGATCGATGTGGCATCAAGAAGCCCTCACAAAACTGGAGTAACTAAGAATTGAGGGCAAATTCTCCATTGTTTGGAGTCATACCTGGCACATAGGAAGATGGTTGTTGTTGTTGTTGGAGATCAGTCTTCTCAAGTCTAGGACACCTCTGCAGGAGCTCCTCAGAGTAGTGTTCTGCACTCAACCATCTTCAGCTGCTTCATTAATGACCTTCACACCATCATAAGCTACAAGAGCAGGCCAAAGGCTCGGAATACTGCAGTGAGTGACTCATCTTCTGACTCCCATCCACAAGGCACAAGTCAGGAGTTTGATGGAATGCTCCCCAATTTCTTGGATGGATGCAGCTCCATCACCGTTCAAGAAGCTTGACACCATCCAGGACAAAGTAGCCCTCTTGATTAGCAGCACATCCACAAGCATGCACTCTTTCCACCACTGATGCTCAGTCACAGTGGTGTGTGTACTACAACATACACTGCAGAAATTCACCAGAGACCCTTACACAATACGTTCCAAACCCACAACTACTTCCATCTCGGAGAAGAGAAGCAGATATATGGGAACACCACCATCTGTAAGATCCTTTCCAAGCCACTCGCCATCCTGACCTGGAAATATATCACTGTTCCTTCACTGTCTCTGCATAAAATTCCTGGAGATCTCTTCTAATGGCATTGTGAGTCAACCATATCAGGTGGACTGCAGCAGCTCAAGAAGGCAGCTCACCACCACCTTCTCAAGGGCGACTAGGGATGGACAATAAATGCTGGCCAGCCAGTAATACCAACGTGGCATAAGAGCATTAATAAAAAAATTGTCATGTACTTTAAGAATTTTGTAAATCTTAATAAGTTTTTGAAACGCTAGAGAATTTCCTCTGCCAGAGATGTGTTATTACAATTGTGATTTCTGCTGATGGCCTTCAAAGCCCCCTGAATGCTGTTTTGAACTGCTAAATTTGTTCTGAATTTATATCCTGTGTCATCACTGTACAGATGAGATTTTGACACTTCAAATACTGTGTAATGGACACTCTTGTCATGGATAGATGTACCTTGTTAAGGACAAGGTCAAACAGGTTTTATCACCTTGTTGGTTCTCTGCCACAGGCATATATCTTCTGTTAGCTATCGTCTTCTGATCCTGGACAGCCTCAGCTAAACGTGCAGCCATTAAGCCACTCTTAATAATAAGCATTGAAGACCTCTTACCCAATATACAATCTGTACTCTTGTTATGCTCAGTGCTTCTTTTAACTGATGTTGGATGTGAAAGTGTGCTAACTCAATCGACGCAGGGCTGAAGCTAATAATTAACAGGCAGTTTCCCAGCCCTTATCTAAACTGACACCATAAAGCTTCATTGAGTTGCCCCAGCACTTTCTTGTTTTGGGAACCATGATGTGGAGGTGCTGGTGTTGGACTGGGGTGGACAAAGTTAAAAATCACATAACACCAGTTTATAGTCCAACAGGCTTATTTGGAAGCACTAACTTTCAAAGCGCTGCTCCACTAGTTACCTGACAGAGGAGCTGGGTTCCAAAAGCTTGTAATTTCAAATAAACTTGTTGGACTATAACCTGGTGTTGTGTGATTTTTAACTTGGTTTTGGAAAGTGACACTGGGCTGGATTACTATATTTCAGCTGGTACTGATAGAATGAGTCAAATGACATTTTTCTGTGTCATAAACTCTTAATGTTCTTAGGCTAATGATGTCTGGGCATGATGTGAGAATTGTCCTTGGAGATTTTAATGAAGGTGGCAACCCTGAGGGTAATAGCCTTCTATTGACTGTACCCAATACTTCCTGCTGCCTCACGAAAGTAACCATCAAAATCAAAGACTCCTCCCACTTTGGTTTTACTCTCTTCCATCCATTTCCGTTGGGCAGAAGACATAAAAGTTTGAATACACGCACAAACAGATTCAAGAACTGTTTCTTCCTCACTGTTATCAGACCTTTGAATGGATCTCTCAAGTGTTAATTCTAATCTCTTTCTTCCTCCACCTTCTCTGCAGCTGTAACTCTGCATTCTGCACTCTGGGCTGCTACTCTGATGCACTTTGTATGGTACAATCTCCCTGTACAGCACGCAAAACAACACTTTTCACTGTATCTTGGTACACATGATAACAATAAATCAAACTCAAACTCAATTTTCTGGACATATCAAGCAAGCATGGCTGGCAGGAGACAATAATCATGCAAAGCTTGTCTTTTCAATGCATCACTAACAGAAAAGAGTGAGAAAAACGTGTCATTGGACTGAGGAAGAATGTCTACATGGGAAATGATAAAGAGCAAAAATGACAGAAATTTTTGGAAAAACTCAGCAGGTCTGGCAGCATCTGTGGAGAGAAATCAGAATTACTATTTTGGGTCTAATGACCTTTCTTCAGAACTGTTCTGACATGCTGGAGTTTGAAGAAACAGTCTGAAGAAGGGTCACTGGATCCAAAATGTGAACTTTGATTTGTCTTCAAGAGGCTGCCAGACCTGTTGAGATTAGCCAGAAATTTCTGTTTTTGTTTCTGATTTCCAGTTCTGTCATTTTTTTTAATGGTTAAGAGCTCTCACTAAGAGCAAGGACACATCTTTAATATGTATGCACCAAGTATTGAGTAAACAACACGTTGCTATGTCTGCAAAGTTGGCTTGCCTCTCAGTTCTTTAACCTTCCTAAATACTTGAAGCTGCACTTTCAGTTCATTACTGCCAAAGGGATGGGCTCATTTTCAATCCAGTGTCTCTGGCATTCTCGGCCTAGAAATACTTCCATGATCTTCACTTCTTCTTTTTCATCAAGTGCAATACAGCTGACTCAATAAGGATCTTCCCAAACCACCATATGTCAGTTAGTTCAGTTGGCTGGATGGCTGGCTTGCGATAGACAATTCCTGGACCAGCTGAGGTTACCATGATGGGCTCTCACTTTTTTAAACCTCTCCCCTTACCTGAAGCATAGTAACCCTGAGGTTAACACCAGCACCAGTTATTGCTCTAATGAGATGAGCATCCCTTTACTTTTATGTTCTTCTGGTCAAGTGACATTTTCCCTGATCAAATAAGAAGGCTGTATACAACCATCAGTAGCAAACTAACAACTGTATAAAAAATTGGTGATGATATTTTAGAATGCCTGTCAATAATACAAACTGTCTTTTGCTGCCTGTTGACTGAAATGTAAACCTATAACTTTATAGAATCATTTTTGAGTCTGACTCTGGAATATATCAATAACATTTGTCCAGCTATTGTGTTCTGCTTTAGAACAAGGTCTAAGCCATGTCTCCTGACTGAGTCACTTGAAGCACTTATTGATGGAGCACTTCCTTCTCCGTTGCAACCAAGTCTAAGGAGCTCCACCAATTCAGTGGATGCATGTATCTCTGACAGATATCATCACCATACTCAGACTGGGTCTTCTTGTTTCCACTTACTATGGCTTGCAGGAATGGAGCTAGAGCATAACCCTTCTGCCTCATAGGCTGGGGCTGGTGATCACTCCTGACAGCCATTTATAAGTCACAGAAACTCAATCCAATATCCTGATCTTCACTGGCCAGGGCTATCTGGGATGCAAGGCATCAAACCCTTCACATTACCACTAAGAACATTCCCACAATGGCACAGGAACAATTTGAAGCAATGTGACATCCTCTAGAGTACCATCAAACTCAGCTTGGCCTCAACATTACTATAATTTCAGTGTTATGTGAGTCTACATTTCATAAAGCTTATCTGACCATTATCCTCCTGAACAGTTCATCAGCTTACTATGAAGTATTGTTTAACCAAAAACTACAACAGCAAACCACGGAAAGCTCATTCAGCTAAATAATCCTCTTAATGCAGAAAAATGAAAAGCATTGCATTTATACAGTGCAATTCATGAACAACAGACAGCCAATGAAGAACTTTTGAAATGTAACTGCTGTTGTAACGTAGAAAACTGAGCAGGCAGTAAGTGCTCAGCAAACTTCAGAAGCAGAAACTCCTGCACTCTTCTTTACATCCACCTGAGCAGGCTGCTGTGGCTCTCCGTTTAACTTTGTATCCAAAGGACAGCACCTCCAAAAGTGCAGTGCTCCCTCAGTACACACTGAATTGTCAGCCTTGGGTTTTTGTACTCAGGTCCTGGGTGGGGGTGGGGGGGAACTTGAACAGAATTTTGTGACTCAAAGGTAAGAGTGCTACTAATTGAGCATTGTGATCTACAAAATTTAGAACAAGAAAAAAAACACATTTTTGTCCCTGCTTCTCACTAATGACAGGGGACAAGATCTTTCCCAAGTTGTAGGAAATAAAATACTCCTGCAGAGACTCCAGCAAAGCCAATACGCATTCAGAAATACTGAAGCCAGAAACCTGCTAGGGTTCTGATGTGGCACCGCCATAGAAGCCGTTAACAATCTGTACATTTGCATAATAGTAAATATGTTGCCAGCTTAAAATATACATAGTTCAGAGTATTGGTTCACTGACAGTAGCTATGAACAGATTGTTAACGGCATCATATTTTACCTGAAAATACCAAGGCTTGATAGTATGATAGCACATGTAACAAAAGCAATACCTAGCAAAATATACAAGATTTGGACATGAAAGACCTTGTTATGTATATTTGCTCCTTGTAAAACCTGTGCATAAACACAGAAGTAGGTACTGGAATGTGAAAGCTTAGAACAGTAGTGTTACGTAATTTGTCCCTTATTAATTCATAAATTGAAAAAAAATGTGTGGGACATTTTTGGCTACTCTGATTCTCCAAATGAAAGCAATTTCTGAGAGGTTGTTAGCTATTCATTTTTGTTGTAAAATAGAAGGCTATAAAAGGTTTTGATTTGTTTCAGGATTAGCTCCAACAAGAACAAATTCCAGAAAACTTGTTATCACTAGAATAGGATTCAGACAAAGGAATTCTGGAATAGATTGTAGTTTTCATGTTTGCTGCACTGGTCTGTATGCTCTGCCTATACTTGGAATTTCTGAAATGAAATGAAGGTTCATTGTACAGTTTCATCGTGCATTTGTGTTCAGTGGTAAGCACTGCTGCACCACAGTGCCATGGACTCAGTCTCGATTCCAGCTTTGGGCAACTGTCTGTGTGGAAGTTACTCATTCTCCCCATGTTTGTGTGGGTTTCCTCCGGGTACTCCAGTTTACTCCCACAGTCGAAAGATGTGCAGGTTAGGTGGATTGGCCATGCTAACAGTATGTAGTGTCAATTGTGTCCACCACTGTGCAGGCTAGGTGTATTAGCCCTGATAAATATGAGGAAAGGAGTTAGGGTGGCAGGCTGGGTCTGGGTGGGATATTTTTCAGAGGGTCAGTGCAGACCAAATGAGGCGAATGGCCTCTTTCACATCGTAGGGGTTCTAAGTACAAAATTGTAGAATTCTTTACCTGTCTTGGTCTTGCCTCCCTCCTATTACCAATAGTTTTCACTTGGCAAGATCTAATCACAAATATTTGATTACCTCTTCCTCATTCACTTTTTTGGCTCTGGTGATTGTTTATTTTATGGGACTTAACCTTTTATCTAGGTTCAACAACTGAAGAACAAGACATATGGATAAAATAATAAATTGTTGATTGTTTTCCAGAAGAAAGTAACCAAACTATGAAGAACAATTATTTCATTTGGCACAGCTAGAATAAACAATATATTTCATTAGATTAGATTACTTACAGTGTGGAAACAGGCTCTTTGGCCCAACAATCCCCACCAACCTGCCGAAGCACAACCCACCTATACCCGTACACTTACCCCTTATCTAACACTACAGGCAATTTAGCATGGCCGATTCACCTGACCTGCACATCTTTGGACTGTGGGAGGAAACCCACGCAGCCACGGGAAGAACATGCAAACTCCACACGTCTGTCACCTGAGTCAGGAATAGAACCCAGATCTCTGGTGCTGTGAGGCAGCAGAGCTAACCATTGTGCCACCCACAAAGTGGCAGTTAAATGCATTGACTGTCCAAACAAAGTTCGATAACATTAAAGAGCACAGTTTTTGATCCATGGTAAAGCTCTGTAGAACCTTAGAACTTACAGTTAGGTTCTTTAACCACAAAATTATACCTTATTTACTGTTAAGTACAGTTGCTGTTGTGTGGATTAGTGCAGATGGAATTCAGGGTCTTTGCAATTTTACACATTTTATGACTCCTTCGCTGCTAAAAAAAATGTAACTGGTTAAATTGACTAAAAAGGCTAGGAAAAATATATGCAGTAAAGGACGGATGACCATGAACTTAACAGAAGCTAGTTTGTTAATACCAGTAGATGGTGCTAAAATGTATATTTTAAGAAAGCATTTCAAATATTTTTGAAATCTTGAGCTGTCACAGGAAGATAAATTGAGATGCATTAGCTAATTGCTGAGTGGAACAAACACAAATATATTAAAATCAGGGTGTTTTCTTTAAGATGGAATTACTATAGACTAATAGTATGAGTGATCTTATAATTTGGCATCGCAAATATTTTGCTTTCCACTCACATAGAAGGAAGGAAAGAAAATAATTGCATTTATATAGTGCCTTTCACAACCTCAGGCCATCCCAAAGTGCTTTGCAAACAATAAAATATGAAGAGTTATGACGCAGGTATAATTTAAAGCAGATGCTGACCAGTTGAGTTGCTAAAGTATTATATAATTAATTTCTTTATCTAGAAAGCCCTACTAAGGCATTTTCATTGCAAAGTAATTCTTTAGCATTACCTTTAAAATTTCTAATGTTTGCCAATTATTGAGAAAAAAAATTAACAAGGTTGAACAAATGTATTTTTGCTGGGAGTGTGAGGTGGGTAAATGAGCAAACTTTCCACGCATCTTGAGAATATGGCTCCAACTGAATGATAGGAGATGAGTTGCCATTTTAAATTAAAAACAAGACTGGGATTGGAAGCCTAAGATTTGCCACCTTACAATAACAAAATTGTGCCAGTGGCTTAAACAAGCAGAGATGATGACTTCTGTCCCTCAGAAACAGGGTGTCCAACCTTGACTGCTGTCAAACAGTCTGACCAGCAGTTCCAACAGTGTCAGCGCACTGTTCTGGCCACTGAAGGTACTGCAAGCAGTCTCAAAAACAGGAGTGCAATGGATCTTGGATTCTGGTCTGGGAGTTATGGGTAGAGAGGGATCAGGCACTTTAAGGAGTGACCATTGCCCATTCCTTTGCCTGTCCAATTGTGGTTCTCCGACTCTGGGCTCCATCTCTACCTATCATTTCCTCCTCTCCTCCCATTGATCTTCAGCATATACATACCACTTTTCTTAGCTACAGTCAGTTTTGAAGAAAGGTCATTGGACTTCAAATGTTAACTTTGCTTTCTCTCCATAGATGCTGCCAGACCTCTCCAGCAATTCCTGTTTCTACTTTAGGGAGTGGCTAAGTTTTGGAGACGAGGAAAAAGTGGGATACTATTCTTGGGGCTGTGCCTCCTTCAAAAGGACTGCCCCCACTCCCTGCCCCACTTCAGATGATGACAAAGCAATTGCCTGCCTAACCACATCAACTACATTATGGCTGCAAGTGTAACATTGGAGTTTATTGGCTTGTTAACTCTGTTGACCATTATTTTCTATTTAAATGATGGGCAGGTGATTAATTTTAGGGCTCACCTATCTACTGTATTATAGAAAACGGGTATTTTGACATTAAGTTCACGACATGACAGTATCACGCTCAGCTTTACAGGAATCAGAAAATCTTATGTTAGGGTGGTTTCCTGATGCAACCCAGTCTCCAAGCAATTCAGTTGGCACTGGTGTCTGTTTAATGGACCATAGCATTTTCCTCCCCTCTCCACAGTGGCAATTAGATAATTATTATCAATTAAGTGCATGCTTTGTTGTAAATTGGTGATACTTTCATGATCCCCTGTCATAGCCATGATTTAGCAGCTGCACTACACTTTTGACAATTGAAAAGGTCTTCTGAGAGTGTCTCCATGTTGTGATCCCCTCACCACCTCCCATCTCCAACAGCAGTACTCACCTTTCAGCCAGCCACTCGGTGCCTCCTTCCCATCCATGGAATTTGCCTGGCATCCCTAATTGGAGAGGACTCCTAAGAAGGCCAAATGCAAATTTGCCAGCTCACAGAATGTGAACCTCAAACCAGTTTTGGGGTCTGGATTTAGAAATGTGCCTACCTGCTGAAGGTAACGCTCCAAATATGGCAAGTGATCCAAATATTCAGCATCCTTTAAGATAAACCTTGTCAGTTAATTTCTTTTGAAGATACAATGCAGCACTGAACAACAATTACTAAATCAGGTTTGCTGGAACATTCATCCAGCTGATGGAGCTTTGTGGCATTCTATAGAACTTACTGTACAAAATGAGACCATTTGGTCGAACTAGTCTGTGTTACATAGGAAAGAATGACATTAGATAAGAATGAGGTAGACCATATGGTTGTCATCTCCTATGCTGGCCTATGTTGATGTTTGAACCACATAAGCCATTTTTCTGCAGCTAACCTAATAGAATATCCTTTCATTCTCCGCTCCCTCACATACTCACCTTCCTCTTAAAGGAATCTACTGTTATTCACCTGAATGGTTCTAATTAATATGGCTTTGTGCATGGGAAATCATGTCTCACTAACTTGACTGATTGTTTTGAAGAAGATTGATGAGGCAGAGTGGAGGATGTTGTCTATTTGGACTTCAGTAAGGTGTTTTATTAGGTTCTGTTGATAAACTGGTTAGCAAGGTTAGATCATATGGAATCCAGGGAGAGCTACCCATTTGGATACACTTCAGCTTCAGACTCAAAATGTTAGCTTACTCTCTCTCCATGGATGTGGTCTGATGTCCAGCATTTCTTGTTTCTATTTGGATACAAAATTGGCTCGAAGATAGGACACAGAGGGTAATGATGGTGGGTTGCTTTTTAGACTGGAGGCCGGTGACCAGTAGTGTGCCACAAGGATCGGTGCTGGGTCCACTACTTTTTGTCATTTACATAAATGATTTGGGTGTGACTATAGGGGATATGGTTAGTAAGTTTGCAGATGACACCGTGGTGTACTGGAGAGCGAAGAAGGTACCTTAGAATACGCGGAACTCAATCAGTTGGGCAAATGGAGTGAGGAGTGGCAGGTGGAGCTTAATATAGATAGATGTGAGGTTCTGCATTTTGGTAAGGCAAATCAGGGCAGGACTTATACACTTAATGGGGTGCATTGCTGAATAAAGAGACCTTGGGATGCAGTTTCAAAGTTCTTTGAAAGTGGAGTTGCAGGTAGACAGGCTAATGAAGAAAATGTTTGGAATGCTTGTCATTGGTCAGCGTATTGGGAATAAGAGTTGGGAGGTCATGTTGCAGCTGTACAAGATATTGGGTAGGTCACCTGTGCAATACTACGTTCAACTCTGGTTTCCCTGTGTTAGGAAAGATTTGAAAGTTTTCAGAAAAGATTTACAACAATGTTGCCAGAGTTGGAGGGTTTGAGCCATAAGAAGAGGCTGAATAGGCTGGGGCTGTTCTCCCTGGAGCATCGGAGGCTAAGGGATGACCTTGTAGAGGTTTATCTATAAAAAATCATGAGGAGCATGGATAGGATGAACAACCAATGTCTTTTCCCTGAGGTTGGGGAGTCCAGAACTAGAGGGCATAGGTTTAAGGTGAGAGGGGGAAAGATATAAAAGGGACTTAAGGGGCAACCTTTTCAAGCAGAGATTAGTGTGTTTATGGAATAAACTGCCAGAGGAAGTGATGGAAACTGGTACAATTGCAACTTCATAATTCCTGGGAGTCCATGATAACATTGGACTGTCTCAATGATGGTGGTCTCAACATTGGCTTCAGTGTTTTCTTATCAATGAAGTTGTGAAAATCAGTATCCTTTCCTTTTTGCCTGATTCCGTGCAGTCAGGTAACTTGCTGATATTCATTGTCCAGCCTTTGTGTGAAGAATATATCCTGGCACCTTCCCCTGCCACCGCAGGAACTGTAAAACCTGTGCCCACATCTCCTCCCTCACCTCCATCCAAGGCCTTAAAGAAGCCTTCCACATCCATCAAAGTTTTACTTGCACATCCACTAATATCATTTATTGTATCCGTTGCTCCCGATGCGGTCTCCTCTACATTGGGGAGACTGAACGCCTCCTAGCAGAGTGCTTTAGGGAACATCTCTGGGACACCCGCACCAATCAACCACACTGCCCTGTGGCCCAACATTTCAACTCCCCCTCCCACTCTGGCCAAGGACATGGAAGTCCTGGGCCTCCTTCACCGCTGCTCCCTCACCACCAGACGCCTGGAGGAAGAACGCCTCATCTTCCGCCTCGGAAGACTTCAACCCCAGGGCATCAGTGTGGACTTCAACAGTTTCCTCATTTCCCCTTCCCCCACCTCACCCTAGTTCCAAACTTCCAGCTCAGCACTGTCCCCATGACTTGTCCTACCTGCCTATCTTTTTTTCCTCCTATCCACTCCACCCCCCTGACCTATCACCTTCATCCCCTCCCCCACTCACCCATTGTACTCTATGCTACTTTCTCCCCACCCCCACTCTCCTCTAGCTTATCTCTCCAAGCGCTTCAGGCTCTTTGCCTTTATTCCTGATGAAGGGCTTTTGCCCGAAACGTCGATTTTACTGCTCCTCGGATGCTGCCTGAACTGCAGTGCTCTTCCAGCACCACTAACCCAGAATTTGTGTGAAGAATGGCCACCATCAGGAGCTCATAGAATTCTGTGCTGGGGTCTTTGAAAGAGCCTTTCAATTAGTCCCAGTTGACAGCTTCTTCCTCACCATGTTTATCTTTTTCAAATGTCTGTCCACTGTCCTTTAAAAAGTTACGATTGTACCTGCTTCAAACAGCAGTAGATTCCATATCATCGCTAAATATTGTGTTAAAAATGTTTTCTTTATCTCCGTTGTTATGTTATCAATTATCTTGAAACTATGCCCTTTGGTCATTAACTCTCTGGCTAGAGGAATCTGTTATTCCCTATTTGCTCATTGATACCCTCATCAAGTTGAGCATCTCTATAAAACTTCCTCTGCTCTTAGGAGAACAATCGCATTTTTTTTTTGTTTTTACCCCCACACTACTGCCTAACTGCGGTAGCGCTTATTTTTAACTATCATTTTTTTTTCGTTTAACCCCCACACTACCGCCTAACTGCCGTAGAGCTCATTTATCCCCAGCACCCATGGTGTGTGTGTGCAGGTGTGAGACACAGTAAGAGGCACAAAGTGCATAAACCTTTATTCAATTTCCACCACCAGGAAGATAGGAAAACACCCAGGTGGCCAGTGACAAGCAGTGCCCTTCACATCAAAGGGCAATGCTGTGATCAAACAGTGAAGGGGAGGGCAGGGATTAAATCAAAATAGAGTTGGAGGGAGAAATAATGCACTCCACTCCCTGCGGAGCCCACCTCTCCCTGAACAACTCCAGGGTGTTGGTGGACACCGCGTGCTCCTTTTCCAGAGACACCCGGGCCCTAATGTAACTGCGGAAGAGGGGCAGGCAGTCGGCCCGAACGACCCCCTCTACAGCCCGCTGCCTGGACCTGTTTATGGCCAGTTTGGCCAGGCCCAGGAGCAGACCCACGATGAGGTCTTCAGACCTGCCCTCCCTCCTCCGCACCGGGTGACTGAAAATCAGGAGCGAGGGACTGAAGTGCAACCAAAAGCAGAGAAGGAGGTCTTTAAGAAAATCAAAAAGGGATGCCCACACCCAATATACACGTGGTCCACGGACTCCACAGAACAAGCAGTTGGACTGGGAGTCCGTGAACCACCGCAATCTGCGGTTGCAGGGGACTGCTGCATGCAGCACCCTCCACCCCAGATCCCCGAGAGAAAGGGGGAGGACTCCCACGTAGAGAGCCCTCCACTGGGGATCCCCACCGCCCGGTGGCAAATGGGCACGCCAGGGCGTGTCCGGACGGTGGATGAGGGAGAAGAGGTGGACGGTGTGCAGCAGCAGTCGATCTAGGACCTGCCTTTTTACGCCCTTAAAAGGGACAAAATTAAAATTCCGGAGGCAGCTCAGGTTGTGGGGCACAGGCTCCCACGGGAAGTACGGGACCTTGGGGCCAATGTGAAATTCCGTCCGGGCTGGGGTGAGCGCGGACGGGATCCCACCGCACACCCGAGCGTCCTCCAACTGATGTACTACGTCGGATCCGAGCACTGCCGTTTTAAGGAGTCGGATGGTGGTGGCCACGTAGCGGATGTCTACCGATGCCCTGCTTGCTATGTCCTGCAGCAGCGTCCAGCCCAGGCCCTCGGCACCCAGCACGTCCCCGATCCTGGTCACCCTCGCCGCCACAGCCCTCCCCTCCGACAGCCACTCAAACCCACGAGTACGGAGGTGCGGATTCCTGAGTAACGACTCCCTGACGACAGCCGCTACTCCTGCCAGAAGGTAGGCGCGACGCGATTCGACCATGTTCCAGACAGTGATCAGGTCCTGGTAAAAGACAGGCAGCATCTTGAGGCGACCTCGAAACCATCACGGTCGACGAACAGGAGCTTCATGTCGTAGTTGAGGTTATGCATCTGGCAGAAAAAATACGTCGCCAGGGCACACCACCTAGGAGGAGGCTTGACGTAAAGGTATCGCTGCAAGGTCTGAAGGCGGAACGTCGCGACCTGGGTGCAGACGCACACCAGCTCGCATTTTTTTTTCTTCTTCTTTCTTTTTTTTTATTTTTTTAATAGGAAAACACCCGAGTGGCCAGTGACAAGCACTGCCCTTCACATCAAAGGGCAATGCTGTGTGAATCTCTTGGTTATATATAATTTTTTTTCCCAGCACCCATGGTGTGTGTGTGCAGGTGTGAGACACAATGAGAGACAAGGTGTACAAATCTTTATTCAATTTCCACCACCAGGAAAAGTAGGAAAACACCCAAGTGGCCAGTGACAAGCAGTGCCCTTCACATCAAAGGGCAATGCTGTGTGAACAAACAGTGAAGGGGAGGGCAGGGACTAAATAAAAATAGAGTTGGAGGGGGAAATGATGCACTCCACTCCCTGTGGCGCCCACCTCTCCCTGAACAACTCCAGGGTGTTGGTGGACACCGCGTGCTCCTTCTCCAAGGACACCCGGGCACTAACATAACCGCGGAAGAGGGGCAGGCAGTCAGCCCTAACGACCCCCTCCACGGCCCGCTGCCTGGACCTGTTTATGGCCAGTTTGGCCAGGCCCAGGAGCAGACCCACGAGGAGGTCTTCAGACCTGCCCTCCCTCCTCCGCACCGGGTGCCCGAAGATCAGGAGCGTGGGACTGAAGTGCAACCAAAAACAGAGGAGGAGGTTTTTCAGAAAATCAAAAAGGGAGTGCAAACGCCCACATCCAACATACACATGGTCCACGGACTCCACAGCACCACAGAACAAGCAGTTGGGCTGGGAGTCCGTGAACCACCGCAATCTGCGGTTGCAGGGTACTGCTGCGCGCAGCACCCTCCACCCCAGATCCCCGAGAGAAAGGGGGAGGACTCCTGCGTAGAGGGCCCTCCACTGGGGATCCCCACTGCCCGGTGGCAAATGGGCACGCCAGGGCGTGTCCGGGCGGTGGATGAGGGAGAAGAGGTGGACGGTGTGCAGCAGCAGTCTGTACAGGGCCCGCCTTTTAACGTCCTTGAATGGGACAAAATTAAAATTTCGGAGGCGGCTCAGGTTGTGGGGCACAGGCTCCCGCGGGAAGTACGGGACCTTGGGGCCAATGTGAAATTCCGTCCGGGCGGGGTGAGCGCGGACGGGATCCCACCGCACACCTGAGCGTCCTCCAACTGGTGCACTACGTCGGGTCCGAGCACCGCCGTTTTAAGGCGTCGGATGCCGGTGGCCATGTACCGGACGTCTACCGCTGCCCTGCTCGCTATGTCTTGCGGCAACGTCCAGCCCAGGCCCCCGGCACCCAGCACGTCCCCGACCCTGGTCACCCTCGCCGCCACGGCCCTCCCCTCCGACAGCCACTCGAACCCGCGAGCACGGAGTTGCGGATTCCTGAGCAACGGCTCCCTGACGACAGCCGCTACTCCTGCCGGAGGGTAGGCGTGACGCGATTCGACCATGTTCCAGACAGTGATCAGGTCCTGGTAAAAGACAGGCAGCACCTTGAGGGCGACCTCCAAACCGTCACGATCGATGAACAGGAGCTGCGTGTCGTAGTTGAGGTTATGCATCTGGCGGAAAAAATACGTCGCCAGGGCACACCACCTAGGAGGAGGCTCGACGTAAAGGTATCGCTGCAAGGTCTGAAGGCGGAACGTCGCGACCTGGGTGCAGACGCACACCAGCTCGCATCTTTTATTTATTTTTTTTTTAGCAGTGCCCTTCACATCAAAAGACTCCTGTTTATTTTTTTTTGTTTACCCCCACACTACCGCCTAACTGCGGTAGTGCTTATTATTTTTAACCCCAGCACCCATGGTGTGTGTGTGCAGCTGTAAGACACAGTGAGAGACATAAAGTGCACAAATCTTTATTTAATTTCCACCACCAGGAAAAGTAGGAAAACACCCGAGTGGCCTGTGACGAGCAGTGCCCTTCACATCAAAGGGCAATGCTGTGTGATCAAAACAGTGAAGGGGAGGGCAGGGACTAAATCAAAATAGAGTTGGAGGGGGAAATGATGCACTCCACTCCCTGTGGCGCCCACCTCTCCCTGAACAACTCCAGGGTGTTGGTGGACACCGCGTGCTCCTTCTCCAAGGACACCCGGGCCCTAACGTAACCGCGGAAGAGGGGCAGGCAGTCGGCCCTAACGACCCCCTCCACGGCCCGCTGCCTGGACCTGTTTATGGCCAGTTTGGCCAGGCCCAGGAGCAGACCCACGAGGAGGTCTTCAGACCTGCCCTCCCTCCTCCGCACTGGGTGCCCGAAGATCAGGAGCGTGGGACTGAAGTGCAACCAAAAGCAGAGGAGAAGGTTTTTCAGAAAATCAAAAAGGGAGTGCAAACGCCCACACCCAACATACACATGGTCCACGGACTCCACAGCGCCACAGAACAAGCAGTTGGGCTGGGAGTCCGTGAACCACCGCAATCTGCGGTTGCAGGGGACTGCTGCGTGCAGCACCCTCCACCCCAGATCCCCGAGAGAAAGGGGGAGGACTCCTGCGTAGAGAGCCCTCCACTGGGGATCCCCACCGCCCGGTGGCAAATGGGCACGCCAGGGCGTGTCCGGGCGGTGGATGAGGGAGAAGAGGTGGACGGTGTGCAGCAGCAGTCTGTACAGGACCCGCCTTTTAACGTCCTTGAACGGGACAAAACTAAAATTACGGAGGCGGCTCAGGTTGTGGGGCACAGGCTCCCGCGGGAAGTACGGGACCTTGGGGCCGATGTGAAATTCCGTCCGGGCAGGGGTGAGCGCGGACGGGATCCCACCGCACACCTGAGCGTCCTCCAACTGGTGCACTACGTCGGGTCCGAGCACCGCCGTTTTAAGGCGTCGGATGCCGGTGGCCACGTACCGGACGTCTACCGCTGCCCTGCTCGCTATGTCTTGCGGCAACGTCCAGCCCAGGCCCCCGGCACCCAGCACGTCCCCGACCCTGGTCCCCCTCGCCACCACGGCCCTCCCCTCCGACAGCCACTCGAACCCGCGAGCACGGAGGTGCGGATTCCTGAGCAACGGCTCCCTGACGACAGCCGCTACTCCTGCCGGAGGGTAGGCGTGACGCGATTCGACCATGTTCCAGACAGTGATCAGGTCCTGGTAAAAGACAGGCAGCACCTTGAGGGCGACCTCCAAACCGTCACGATCGATGAACAGGAGCTGTGTGTCGTAGTTGAGGTTATGCATCTGGCGGAAAAAATACGTCGCCAGGGCACACCACCTAGGAGGAGGCTCGACGTAAAGGTATCGCTGCAAGGTCTGAAGGCGGAACGTCGCGACCTGGGTGCAGACGCACACCAGCTCGCATCTTTTATGTTTTTTTTAATGGGCAATGCCAGACTACTGTTTATTTTTTTTTTTGCTGTGTGAACAATCCCGAGTTTTTTTTTAAATTAACCCCCACACTACCGCCTAACTGCGGTAGTGCTTATTTTTTTTCCCAGCACCCATGGTGTGTGTGTGTGTGTGCAGCTGTGAGACACAGTGAGAGACATAAAGTGCACAAATCTTTATTTAATTTCCACCACCAGGAAAAGTAGGAAAACACCCGAGTGGCCTGTGACGAGCAGTGCCCTTCACATCAAAGGGCAATGCTGTGTGATCAAAACAGTGAAGGGGAGGGCAGGGACTAAATCAAAATAGAGTTGGAGGGGGAAATGATGCACTCCACTCCCTGCGGCGCCCACCTCTCCCTGAACAACTCCAGGGTGTTGGTGGACACCGCGTGCTCCTTCTCCAAGGACACCCGGGCCCTAACGTAACCGCGGAAGAGGGGCAGGCAGTCGGCCCTAACGACCCCCTCCACGGCCCGCTGCCTGGACCTGTTTATGGCCAGTTTGGCCAGGCCCAGGAGCAGACCCACGAGGAGGTCTTCAGACCTGCCCTCCCTCCTCCGCACCGGGTGCCCGAAGATCAGGAGCGTGGGACTGAAGTGCAACCAAAAGCAGAGGAGAAGGTTTTTCAGAAAATCAAAAAGGGAGTGCAAACGCCCACACCCAACATACACATGGTCCACGGACTCCACAGCGCCACAGAACAAGCAGTTGGGCTGGGAGTCCGTGAACCACCGCAATCTGCGGTTGCAGGGGACTGCTGCGTGCAGCACCCTCCACCCCAGATCCCCGAGAGAAAGGGGGAGGACTCCTGCGTAGAGAGCCCTCCACTGGGGATCCCCACCGCCCGGTGGCAAATGGGCACGCCAGGGCGTGTCCGGGCGGTGGATGAGGGAGAAGAGGTGGACGGTGTGCAGCAGCAGTCTGTACAGGACCCGCCTTTTAACGTCCTTGAACGGGACAAAACTAAAATTACGGAGGCGGCTCAGGTTGTGGGGCACAGGCTCCCGCGGGAAGTACGGGACCTTGGGGCCGATGTGAAATTCCGTCCGGGCAGGGGTGAGCGCGGACGGGATCCCACCGCACACCTGAGCGTCCTCCAACTGGTGCACTACGTCGGGTCCGAGCACCGCCGTTTTAAGGCGTCGGATGCCGGTGGCCACGTACCGGACGTCTACCGCTGCCCTGCTCGCTATGTCTTGCGGCAACGTCCAGCCCAGGCCCCCGGCACCCAGCACGTCCCCGACCCTGGTCCCCCTCGCCACCACGGCCCTCCCCTCCGACAGCCACTCGAACCCGCGAGCACGGAGGTGCGGATTCCTGAGCAACGGCTCCCTGACGACAGCCGCTACTCCTGCCGGAGGTTAGGCGTGACGCGATTCGACCATGTTCCAGACAGTGATCAGGTCCTGGTAAAAGACAGGCAGCACCTTGAGGGCGACCTCCAAACCGTCACGATCGATGAACAGGAGCTGTGTGTCGTAGTTGAGGTTATGCATCTGGCGGAAAAAATACGTCGCCAGGGCACACCACCTAGGAGGAGGCTCGACGTAAAGGTATCGCTGCAAGGTCTGAAGGCGGAACGTCGCGACCTGGGTGCAGACGCACACCAGCTCGCATCTTTTATAGTCTCTCCACATAATTGAAGTTAATTAAGCAATCATTAACTATGTAAGATAAAGCTGAAATTAACAATTAAATTCATGGAGAAATTTGCCTGAAAGGGGATATCGGCTTGCATGAATGAGTTAAATACTTATATGTAACTAATACCTTTATCATTATTTCATATAAAAAGACATTGTCTAACAGTGTGGCTTCAGGATGCACAGGAAACAAATTACTCCTGACCATGTGATTTGATTCATTGTTACTTTTAGGAGCTAAAACAAAAGACCTTCATTATATTGGAATTAGATGGAAAGGAAACACTGAATTCAGTTCATGCTAAAACATACCAGTATTACTCCAGTTGGGAAATTACCAGGCCTCTCAATTGTATATCGAGTAATGGATCTAAAATTTTGGAAGGGTACTATGGAAATTATAATTATTTAATTGGAGTTATTAAAAGTACAATAAACATGCACATTTCGCAGCAACGGCTCCCCAAAATTTGGCCTTACCTGCATTCAGTGCCTTGAGATAACAACCACACATTCATTATTCCACTTTGTATTTTTGAAAGGTAAAGATATATTTCACAATTTACAGAATTTTAACCTAATTTTTACATAATTTCCACTCTCGTTGGCCTCCCATATCATTTCCAGATGGAATAGCTGGGGTTGTGATCTGTTTTTTACTATCTGCCAAAACTGGTTTCAGCTCTTGCCAATTCTCAGTTTTGATTTGATCGCTCGGAGGTGTGGAAACATGGCTCCTGTGTGAGCACCATCGATTTTCATTTTTTAAATATGGAACATCCAATCATTCCTTGAGCTGCTGTACTATTAGTCGGTTAATTATGTGCGTCTTCCTCCACTGTCTCTCCTTCAAATGCACTGCTCTCCACTGACTCCACTTCTACCAGTAATAGGCTATTAGTTTGTCTCCAAGGGTTTCTCCTTCTCGGCTCCAAGATTTCTTGCTTGGCCACCACCTATTCTCAGCCTATACACCAGCAATGACATCCTGCCTCTTTGATTTGTTAAACAGCACTGTACTATCTAAATATCTGAAGCCAAATTGTACATAGGTTTCCCCCAGCTACCATCCAATTGGCATAATGCAAACTATGCATCTCCTCCCACAAGCTTTCCATCTCAGGAACTAATTCTATTTCCTGTCATTGCTGAGCCCAAATTGTCTTTCCATTACCACTTACAGAGTCATGGAACCATACACCATAGAAACAGACCCTTCAGTTCAAATAGTCCATGCTGAACATAATACCAAACTAAATTCATCTCACCTGCCTGCTCCTGGCCCATTTCCCTACAAACCTTCATGTACTTATCCAAAATGTCTTTAAAATGTTGTAATTGTGCCCACATCCACCATTTCCTCAGGAAGTTCATTCCACACATGAACCACACTCCGTGTAAAAAAAAAAGTGCCCCTCACCTTACCAGACATTCAGCTAACTAAGAAGAAATTTTTGGAATCTATAATCAAGGATAGAGTAACTGAGCACCTCGATATTTTCAGTTATTCAGGGAGACCAAGCATGGATTCATAACAGGCAGGTCAGGCTTGACAAACCTCATTGCATTTTTTGAAGAGGTGACTAATGTAGTGGACTGGAGAATGTCTATGGATGTTGTTTATATGGTCATCCACAAGACATTTGATAAAGTTCTCTATAAAAAAGCTGTTAACAAAAGTAGACACCCACAGATTTGAGGGCAAATTACTGACATGGCTGGGAAATTGATTGATTGGCAAGCAACAGAAAGAAGGGATAATGGGTAAGTACTTAAACTGGCAGGGGGTTACCAGTGATGTCCCATAAGGATGTGTGTTACAGCCTGAATTATTCACATTATTAACAACTTGGATAATAGCATAGAAAGTCATATATCTAAACTTGCTGATTATGTTAGGCAGCATTATATCAATGTGGATATTGATAGACTCAGTGAATGGGCAAAACAGTGACTAATGGAGTTTGATGTAAGCAAGTGTGAGGTTATCCATGTTTGACTGAAAAGTGATATATCAATGTACTTTCTAGATGGTATGAAGTAAAATACATGCATGCCGAAAGAGACTTGAGAGTTCAGCTGAATTGATCATTAAAATGTCACAAACAAGTGGAGAAGATAATCAGGAACGCTAATGGAATTGGGGCTTTCTATCTAGAGGACTAGAGTATAAGGATGCAGAGGTAATGCTGCAGTCACACAAAACCCTGGTTACACTGCAGTTTGAATACTGTGAGCACATCTGGACACTTAGGAAGGATATTATGTAAACATAGGTTTACAAAAATTATACCTGATCTTCAGGAGTTAAGTTACGAGGAGAGATTATATAAAAAGACCTGTTTTCTCTAGAATTTAGAAGTTTCTTTTCTCATTCATGGGGTGTGAGTGTCACTGGCTGGCCAGCATTTATTGCCCATCAAGCTGCTTTCTTGAACTGCTGCAGTCCATGTACTGTAAGTTGACCCACAACATTGTTAGAAAGAGTATTCCAGTATTTTGACCCAGTGACAAGGAAAATCGGTTTATTTCCAAGTCAGGACGGTGAGTGGCTTGGAGGGAAACATGCAGGTTCTGGTGTTCTCAAGTATCTGCTACTCTTGTCCTTCCAGATGGAAGTGGTCATGGGTTTGGAAGGTGCTGTCTGAGGATCTTTGGTCAATTTCTGCAGTACATCTTGTAGGTAACACAGCCTGCTGCTACTGAACATTATAAGACCATAAGACTATAAGACATAGGAGTGGAAGTAAGGCCATTTGGCCCATCAGGTCCATTCCACCATTCAATCAAGGCTGATGAGATGCTGCCTGGCCTGCTGTGCTTTGACCAGCAACACATTTTCAGCTGATGGGCATTTCAACTCCACTTACCCGTAATCTCCCCATAACCCTTAATTCCTCGTGAGATCAAGAATTTATCAATCTCTGCTTTGAAGACATTTAACATCCTCGTCTCCACTGCGCTCCATGGCAATGAATTCCACAGGCTTATCACTCTCTGGCTGAAGAAATGTCTCCTCATTTCCATTCTAAATTGACCCCTCTAATTCTAAGGCTGTGTCAACAAGTCCTAGTATCCCCATAATAGAGGGAATGGATGTTTGTGGATATGGCGCTAATCAAGCAGGTTGCTTTGTCCCGGATGGTGTCAAGTTTCTTGAGTGTTATTAGAGCTGCACCCATCCAGGCAAGTGTTCCATGAATTGTGCCTTGTAGATGGTGGACAGGTTTTGAGGAGTCAAGAAGTGCAGTATTTCTATTGTCTGACCTGCTCTTGTAGATACTGTGTAAATTTGGCAAGTCCAGTTGAAATTCGGGTCATTGGTGACCCCAAGAACCTTGATAGTAACTCCAGTGACTGTCAAGGACAGTGCGTGTCTATGATTGCCTCTTATTGGAGGTCATCTTTGCCATTTGTGTGACGTGAATGTTACTTGCCAGTTTAGATTAGATTAGATTAGATTACTTACAGTGTGGAAACAGGCCCTTCGGCCCAACAAGTCCACACCGACCCGCCGAAGCGCAACCCACCCATACCCCTACATTTACCCCTTACCTAACACTACGGGCAATTTAGCATGGCCAATTCACCTGATCCGCACACCTTTGGACTGTGGGAGGAAACCGGAGCACCCGGAGGAAACCCACGCAGACACGGGGAGAACGTGCAAACTCCACACAGTCAGTCGCCTGAGTCGGGAATTGAACCCGGGTCTCAGGCGCTGTGAGGCAGCAGTGCTAACCACTGTGCCACCGTGCCGCCCATATCAGCCTAAGCCTGGATAATTGTCCAGATCTTGTTGCATTTGACCATGGACTGTTTTAGTATTTGAGGACATGGGAATGATGCTGAACATTGTACAATCATTGGCAAACATCCCCACTTCAGACCTTATACTGGAGGGAAGGTCATTGATGAAACAGATAAAGGTGATTGGGCCTAGAACACTATCCAGAGGAACTCGTACAGAAATGTCCTGGAGCTGAAATGACTGACTTCCAACAACCACAACCATTTTCAAATGTGCCAGGTATGACTCCAACCAGTGGAGAGTTTTCCACTGATACCCATTGAATCCATTTTTGCTCGGGCTCCTTGATGCCACACTCAGTCAAATGTGGCTTTGATGTCAAAGGCTGTCACTGTCATCTTTATCTCTGGAATTCAGCGCATTCATTCAAGCTTGAATCAAGGGTTTAATGAAGTCAGGAGCTGAGTGGGCCTGGTGGATCCCAAACTGGGCAGAACTGAGCAAATTATTGCAATGCAGGTGCTGCTTGATAGAACTGTTGATGACACCTCCCATTACTTTACTGATGATTGAGAGCAGACTGATGGGGTGGTAATTGGCTGGGTTGGATTTATCCTGCTTTGTGTACAGGACTTACTAACATTTCACATTGTTGGGTAGATGCCAATACTGGAAGACCTTGGCCATGAGAATGACAAGTTCTGGAGGGACAAGCCTTCAGTTCTGTTGCTGGAATGTTGCCAGCCTTTACAGTATTCAGTGTCTCCAACCGTTTCTTGATATTACATGAAGACTGGTATCTGTAATGCAGGGAATTACTGGAGGAGGCTGAGATGGATCATTCACTTGGCACTTCTGGCTGAAGACTGCTGCGTATGCTTTAGCCTCAGTTTTTACCCTGATGTGCTGGGATCTTCCATTATTGAGGATGGGGATATTTGTGGAGCCTCCTCTTCTAGTGAGTTATTTATTTGTCCTTCACCATTCACGACTGGATGTGGCAGGATTGCAGAGCTTAGATCTGATCCTCTGGCTGTGGGATCAATTAGCTCTGTCTATCACTTGCTTTGAAAGTTCATGCCTAAAACCCTCAAAGTTAGCCTTTCTCTAATTTAGAACTTCAATTTTAGATCTGGTCTAGCTTTTTCTATCACTGCTTTAAAACTAACAAAATTATGGTCGCTGGCCCCAAACTGCTCCCCCACTGACACCTCAGCTATCTGCCCTTGCCTTATTTCCCCAGAGAGGGTCAGGTTTTGCACATTCTCTAGTAGGTACACCCACATACTGAAGCAGAAAATTTCCTGGAACACACTTAACGAATTCCTTTCCATCTAAACCCTTAACACTATAGCAGATTTTTGAAGTAGTAACAAAGAGGATGAATGAGGACAGGGTGGTAGACATGATCTATATGGACTTCAGTAAAGCGTTCGATAAGGTTCCGCATAGTAGACTGGTTAGCAAGGTTAGATCTCACGGAATACAGGGGGAACTAGCCATTTGGATACAGAACTGGCTCAAGGGTAGAAGACAGAGGGAGGTGGTGGAGGGTTGTTTTTCAGACTTGAGACCTGTGACCAGTGGAGTGCCACAAGGATCGGTGCTGGGTCCATTATTTTTTGTCACTTATATCAATGATTTGGATGTGAACATAGCAGGTATAATTAGTAAGTTTGCAGATGACAGCAAAATTAGAGGTGTAGTGGACAGCAAAGAAGGTTACCTCAGAGTACAATGGGATCTTGATCAGGTGGGCCGATGGGCAAAGGAGTGGAAGATGGAGTTTAATTTAGATAAATGCGAAGTGCTGCATTTTAGAAAAGGAAATCCTGGCAGGACTTATACACTTAATGGTAAGGTTCTGAGGAGTGTTGCTGAACAAAGATACCTTGGAGTGCAGGTTCATAGTTCCTTGAAAGTAGAGTTGCAGGTAGATAGGATAGTGAAGAAGGCGTTTGGTATGCTTTCCTTTACTGGTCAGAGCATTGAGGATAGGAGTTGGGAGGTCATGCTGCGGCTGTACAGGACATTGGTTCAGCCACTTTTTGGAATTTTGTGTGCAATCAGGTCTCCTTCCTATCAGAAGGATGCTGTGAAACTTGAAGGGGTTCAGAAAAGATTGACAAGGATGTTGCTAGGATTGAGGGATTTGAGCTATAGAGAGAGGCTGAATAGGCTAGGGCTGTTTTCCCTGGAGCATTGGACGCTGAGGGGTGACGTTATAGAGGTTTATAAAAGCATGAGGGGCATGGATAGGATAAATAGACAAGGTCTTTTCCCTGGAGAGGATGGTACATGTATAGAATGAGCTGCCAGAGCAAGTGGTGAAGGCTGGTACAATTACAGAATTTAAAATGCATCTGTATGGGTATATGAATAGGAAGGGTTTGGAGGAATATGGGCTAAGTGTTGGCAAATGGGACTAGATTAATTTAGGATATCTGGTCGGCATGGACGAGTTGGACTGAAGGTCTGTTTCTGTGTTGTACGTCTCTCTGACTCTATGACTCTATGCCTTGTGGCTTATGCTGTTTGACATGCAAATAGTCCTGTTTGGTAGCTTCACCAGGTTGACATCTCATCTACAGGTATGCCTGGTGATGCTCCTGGCATGCTCTCCTGTACTCTCCATTCGACAAGGATTGACCCATTGGCTTGATGGTAATGATTGAGTTGGGAATATGTGGTTGAGTGGGTAGATAAAGATGAACTATTTCCACTAGTTGGTAATTAGATTAGATTAGATTCCCTTCAGCCCAACAAGTCCACACCAACCCTCTGAAGAGTAACCCACCCAGTCCCATTTCCCTCTGACTAATGTACCTCACACTATGGGCAATTTAGCATGGCCAATTCACCTGACCTGCATATCTTTGGAGCTCCTGGAGGAAACCTACACAGACACAGGGAGAATGTGCAAATTCCACACAGACAGTCCCCCGAGGCTGGAATCGAATGTGGGACCCTGGTGCTGTGAGGCAGCAGTGCTAACCACTGAGCCACCATGCCGCCCCTAATTCTAGAGCTAGGGTGCATTGTCTAGAAATTAGGGCAAGACCATTCAGGAGAGATGTTCAGAAGCAATTCTATATATATAAAGGAGGTTGAGGTTTGGAACTCTTTTCCACAAATGGAAGTGGATAATTGTTAATTTGAAACCCAAAATTGATTAATTTTTGTTAAGTAGTTATTAAGGGACATACGCCAAGGTCAGGGACATGGTGTTCGCTCATTGATCAGTCATGATCATATTGAATGGCAGAGTATGCTCAAGGGCTGAATGGCCCCCAGTCTTGTTCCCATGTTCCTATGAGCTGAGCCTCAAATACCACATTCTTACAACCATCAAATAGGACTTTCTAAGCGTTGTTTACAAATGCCTAAATTATATATCCATTGAAGAAAATACAGTAAAGCATTTAACAAACATTTAAATGCTGAATATTCTAACATAGAATGGGAGTGATGTATAGTTTTAGAAGATCCACTCCCCTATGGGTTGAGGCGAGGATGAAAACCAGCCAGGTTTCCTGTTCTTGCAAGAATGTGAACCCATGAGAATATTGATGACTGCAGGAGCTTGGAGATGATATTCACCCTCTCTCTCCAACTGAGATATGGGGACTGTCAGTTCACATAGAAATGCAAGAAAACCCTGGATTCAAGTCTCACCTATATCAGAGGTCTGCAATTCTCGTCTCCTTCCAATCAGAAAGACGTTGTGAAACTTGAAAGTGTTCAGAAAAGATTTACAAGGATGTTCCCAGGGTTGGAGGAGTTGAGCTATAGGGAGAGGCTGAACAGGCTGGGGCTGTTTTTCGGGAGTGTTGGATGGTGAGGGGTGACCTCATAGAGGTTTACAAAATTATGAGGGGCATGGATTGGGGAAATAGACAAAGTCTTGTCCCTGGGGTCGGGGAGTCCAGAACTAGACGGCATAGGTTTAGGGTGAGAGGGGAAAGATATAACAGAGACCTAAAGGGCAACTTTTTCATGCAGAGGGTGGTACATGTCTGGAATGGATGGCCAGAGGAATGGTGGGTGCTGGTACAATTGCAACATTTAAGATGCATTTGGATGGGTATATGAATAGGAAGAGGTTGGAGGGATATGGGCCGGGTGCTGGCAGGTAGGACTAGATTGGGTTGGGATATCTGGTCGGCATGGACAGATTGGACCGAAGGGTCTGTTTCCATGCTGTACATCTCTGTGACTCTGTGATTCTATGACTCTATGAACAGGTTGTCCAAAAATAGGAAGTAGTCTTGTGATGCACTGATAGTCTCCATTATCTCTGCGCTAAAAGATTTGGGCTCAAGAGTATGTCATAACATGTCTGAACAGTTTGACTAAAGACTCTTTTTTAATAGCCAAGTGGAGAGGAGAGCAGACACACGAGCTATTGATATGTCTAAAATAGCAATGTAAATTATTCAAATGAGTGGAGTAATTGGTATCAAAAATAAGAATGAATTTAAACACTGCATCTTTTGGTGTATATTCTAGGTTTGCTCTTGAATCCTGAAAGATGATGCCAAATTATCTAAACATGTGACAAAATAATATTTTTCTCAGACTTTCACAAAATCCCCATTTATTCCAGCAATAAGTTGTACTCCATTCTATCTTGCACTTGACAACATCCACATCGACGGCTGAAGAAAGGTTCTGTATAGTCTCTTTATATCTTCAAGCCACCACAAAACAATACATATAGAAAACTGCTGCAATTATAATAAAAACAGAAATTGTTGGAAATACCCAGCAAGTCTGGCAGCATTCCTTCTGTACATATATTGCTTGAAGACACTCAGAGATATACCTCACCGTTTATTGGTGATGTGTGTGTCATGTTGAGTTTGTTGAAATGTAGAATCATAGAACCATAGAGTCATACAGCCTAGAAACAGACCCTTCAATCCAACCAGTCCATGCTGACCATAATTCCAAACTAAGCTAGTCCCACCTACCTTCATTTGGCCCATATCTCTTCAAACATTTCCTATTCATGTATTTACCTAAATGTGTTTTAAGCATTATTCACCATTTCCTCATGAAATTCATTCCACACACAAACCACTTTCCATGTAAAAAAATTGCCTCTCATGTCTTTTTTAAATCTTTCTTCTCTCACTTTAAAAATATGCCCACTAGTCTTGAAATCACCCATCCATATGAATAGACACCCCTTATTATTTGATAAACTTCATAGAACATAGAACATAGAAAGATACAGCGCAGTACAGGCCCTTCGGCCCTCGATGTTGCGCCGACCGAATCCTACCTAACCTACACTAGCCCAATAACTTCCAAATGCCTATCCAATGCCCGCTTAAATGACCATAAAGAAGGAGAGTTCACCACTGCTACTGGCAGGGCATTCCATGAACTCACAACCCGCTGTGTAAAGAATCTACCCCTAACATCTGTCCTATACCTACCACCCCTTAATTTAAAGCTGTGTCCCCTAGTAACACCTGACTCCATTAGCGGTAAAAGGTTCTCAGTGTCGACCCTATCTAAACCCCTAATCATCTTATACACCTCTATCAAATCTCCCCTAAACCTTCTCTTCTCCAATGAGAACAGCCCCAAGTGCCTCAGCCTTTCCTCATAAGATTTTCCTACCATTCCAGGCAACATCCTGGTAAACCTCCTCTGCACTCGTTCCAATGCCTCCACATCCTTCCTATAGTATGGCAACCAAAACTGCACACAATACTCCAGATGAGGCCGCACCAGAGTCTTATACAGTTGCAACATGACCTCAGGACTCCAGAACTCAATTCCTCTGCCAATAAAGCCCAGTACACCATATGCCTTCCTCACAGCACTATTTACCTGGGTGGCAACTTTCAGAGATCTGTGTACATGGACACCAAGATCCCTCTGCTCATCCACACTACCAAGTAACCTACCATTAGCCCAGTAATCCATCATCTTGTTACTCCTACCAAAGTGAATGACTTCACACTTAGCTACATTGAATTCCATTTGCCACATTTCCGCCCAGCTCTGCAACTTATCTATATCCCGCTGTAACCTACCACTTCCTTCCTCACTATCCACAACTCCACCGACTTTTGTGTCATCCGCAAACTTGCTTACCCAGCTTTCAAGCCCTTCCTCTAGATCATTTATAAAGATAACAAAAAGCAATGGTCCCAAAACAGATCCTTGTGGTACACCGCTAGTAACTGCACTCCAAGATGAACTTAGTCCATCAACTACTACCCTCTGTCTCCTTCCAGCCAGCCAATTCCTAATCCAAACCTCTAATGTATCCTCAATGCCATACCTCCGTAGTTTTAGCATTAGCCTACCATGGGGAACCTTATCGAACGCCTTACTAAAATCCATATACACAACATCTACTGCTTTACCCTCGTCCACTTCCTTAGTCACCTTCTCAAAGAACTCTATAAGGTTTGTGAGGCACGACCTGCCCTTCACAAAACCATGCTGGCTATCCTTGATCACTTTATTCCTATCCAGATGTTCATAAATCTTATCCCTTACTATTCTCTCTAAGACTTTGCCCACCACTGAAGTCAGACTCACTGGCCTATAGTTACTAGGGCTATCCCTATTCCCTTTCTTGAACAATGGGACCACATTCGCTATCCTCCAGTCCTCTGGTACTATTCCCGTTGACAATGACGACATAAAAATCCAGGCCAATGGCTCTGCTATCTCCTCCCTAGCTTCCCATAGGATCCTAGGGTAAATGCCATCAGGCCCAGGAGACTTATCTATTTTCATCCTCTCCAATATTCCCAGAACCTCGTCCCTGCATATTTCCAGGCCATCCATTCTAATCATTTGTGACTCCATATTCACGTCAGCAACAGTGTCCTGTTCCTGAGTGAATACTGATGAAAAGTATTGATTTAGTGTGTCTCCAATCTCCTCCGCCTCCACACACAACTTCCCACTACTATCCTTGACTGGACCGATACCTACCCTAGTCATCCTTTTATTCCTGACATACCTATAGAAAGCCTTTGGGTTTTCCCTAATCCTACCAGCTAAAGACTTTTCATGTCCCCTTCTCGCTTCTCTTAGCTCTCTCTTTAGATTCTTCCTGGCTACCTTATAACTCTCTATCGCCCCAACTGAACCTTCACGCCTCATCTTTACATATGCCGCCTTCTTCCCTTTCACAAGGGATTCCAATTCCTTACTAAACCACGGCTGCCTCACAAGGCCCTTTACACCATGCCTGACTGGTACATACTTATCGAGGACACGTAGTAGCTGCTCCTTGAACAATCCCCACATCTCATTAGTGTTCTTCTCTTGAAGCCTGTTTTTCCAATCCACACATCCTAAGTCATGCCTCACTGCATCATAATTTCCCTGCCCCCAGCTATAACTCTTGCCCTGCGGCGCACACTTATCCCTCTCCATCACTAAAGTAAAAGTCACCGAGTTGTGGTCACTGTCCCCGAAGTGCTCACCTACCTCCAAGTCTAACACCTGGCCTGGTTCATTACCTAGAACCAAATCCAGTATAGCCTCACCTCTTGTTGGCCTGTCTACATATTGTGTCAGGAAACCCTCCTGCACACATTGGACAAACACCGACCCATCTAATGAACTCGAGCTATAGCTCTCCCAGTCAATATCTGGGAAGTTAAAGTCCCCCATAACAACCACCCTGCAACCTTCACTCTTTTCCTGAATCATCCTCGCAATATTATCCTCTACTTCTCTAGGACTATTAGGAGGCCTGTAGAAAACACCTAACAGGGTGACCTCACCTTTCCTATTTCTAACCTCAGCCCAAACTACCTCAGATGGCAAGTCCTCTTCCATCGTCCATTCCACTGCTGTAATACTATCTTTGACAAGTAATGCCACACCTCCCCCTTTTTTACCCCCATGTCTGATCCTACTAAAACATTTAAACCCTGGAACCTGCAACAGCCATTCTTGTCCCTGTTCTACCCACGTCTCTGTAATGGCCACAACATCGAAGTCCCAGGTACCAACCCACGCTGCAAGTTCACCTACCTTATTCCTTATACTTCTGGCATTGAAGTATACACACTTCAATCCACCCTTCTGTTTACAGGCACCCTCCTTCGAGATCGCTGCATTATTCATAACCTCCCTACACTCAAGGTCCTGTACCCTAAAGCTACAGTCCAGGTTCCCATGCCCCGGCGGAGTTAGTTTAAACCCTCCCAAAGAGCACTAGCAAACCTCCCCCCAAGGATACTGGTGCCCCTCAGGTTCAGGTGTAGACCATCCTTTTTATAGAGGTCCCACCTTCCCCAGAAAGAACCCCAGTTGTCCAGAAAACGGAATCCCTCCCTCCTGCACCATCCCTGTAGCCACGCATTCAACTGCTCTCTCTCCCTATTCCTCGACTCTCTATCACGTGGCACGGGTAACAAACCAGAGACTACAACTCTGTTTGTTCTAACTCTGAGCTTCCAACCTAGCTCCCTGAAAGCCTGTCTGACATCCTCACCCCTCTTCCTACCTATATCGTTGGTGCCAACGTGGACCACGATCTGGGGCTGCTCCCCCTCCCCCTTAAGGACCCGGAAAACACGATCAGCGACATCACGTACACTTGCACCTGGGAGGCAACATACCAAACGTGAGTCACTGTCGCCCCCACAAAACCGTCTGTCTGTACCCCTCACTATCGAGTCCCCAAGAACTATCGCTCTACCTTTCTCCACCCTTCCCTTCTGAGCAACGGGGCCAGGCTCCGTGCCAGAGGCCTGAACCTCGTTGCTTGCCCCTGGTAAGTCATCCCCCCCACAAGTATCCAAAACGGTATACTTGTTCTTGAGGGGAATGACCGCAGGGGGTCCCTGCACTGGCTTCCTCCTCCCACTCCCCCTCACTGTCACCCAACTATCTTGAACTTTCGGAGTAACTACTTCCCTAAAACTCTGATCTATGACCCTCTCTGCCTCCCGAATGATCCGCAGTTCATCCAAATCCAGCTCCAGTTCCCTAACACGGGCTTGGAGGAGCTGGAGATGGGTGCACTTCTTGCAAGTGTACTCAGCAGGGACGCTAATGGCTTCCCTCACCTCATACATGTTGCAAGAGGAACATTGCACTGCCTGCACTGCCATCCCTCTAAAAAGCTAGCTTTCTTTAAAAAAAACTAAATGTAAAGAAACCAAAACAAGCAAAACGCAGCACTTACCTGCTTGCCGCAACGGGTCTTATTATTTAGGTTAGAGGAGGAGGGCGGGTGGGAGGCTCTTCTGCCGAAGTGCCTCGGGTTACTCGCCTGCGCGTTTAAATAGAGAAAAAAACCCTACCCAGGTAACCTAGCAACACAAGCCTCCGGGTCTACCCGGCGTTTTTTTAAAAAAAACTTTTTAAATTTTTAGTTTAAAAAAAGTTACTATAAGGTTACTATAAAAAAACCTTCTATAAGGTCACCTCTCAACCTTTTCCACTCCAGTGGAAAGATTTCCCAGCTTATCCAGCCTCTCCTTATAACTCGACTCCTCCATTCCTGGCAACATATTGGTAATTCTCTGCTGAACCGTCTCCAGCTTAATAATATCCTTCCTATAATGGGCTAACCAGAACTGGCATTTCGGGCATAAGCCCTTCTTCAGGAATGCTCGAAACGTCGATTCTCCTGTTCCTTTGATGCTGCCTGGCCTGTTGCGCTTTTCCAGCAACACATTTTATTAGCTCTGATCTCCAGCATCTGCAGTCCTCACTTTCTCCTAACCAGAACTGGACACAGTACCCCAGAAGAGGCCTCATCAATGTCCCGTACAACCTCAACATAACGCCCCAGCTCCTATATTCAAAAGTCTGAGTGATGAAGGCAAACATGCTAAATGCCGTCTTAACTATATGTGATGCAAACTTCAAAGAATTATGTACCTGAACCCCTCAGTTTTTTTGTTCTACAACACTGCTAAAAGCCCTACTTTGTTTTTCCAAATTAAACTCGAATTGCCATACTTCAGTCCATTGACTCAATTGATCAAGACCTCTTTGTAATGGATGTGGATTTGATCACTGAGCTGTAAAGTTCGGCTTCAGATGTTTGGTCACCATACGAGGCATCAGTGAGCCTCCGGATGAAGCACTGGTGGTATGGCCCACCTTTTATTTATGTGTTTAGGTTTCTAGCCATCAGCTAGCCACAAAAAGACATGACCCACTCTCACAAGTATCTTTAGATACAGATGAGGTCGGACACCACTTTGATTGGGACAACACATCCGTCCGAGGACAAGCCAAACAGAGACATGCGTGAGAATTCCTAGAAGAATGGCATTCCAACTGGAACTCTATCAATAAACACATCGACTTGGATCCCATTTACCACCCCCGAGAAAAAAGAACAAGAAATGACATCGTCACAACCCAAGGAAGCCTAAACACATAAATAAAAAGTGGGCCATACCACCAGTGCTTCATTTGGAGGCTCACTGATGATATTACCCAGTATGGTGATGAAATGTCTGAAACTGAACCTTCCAGCTCCGTGAGCAAACCTACATCCAGAACCGCAACCTGAGCTACAAATCTTCTCAAAACATGCTATCTCTTTGTAATCTTTGATAACCTTTTTCACTGAATAATATACCACCAATCTTGGTCATGATTTGGAGGAGCCAGTGTTGGACTGGGGTGGACAAAGTTAAAAATCACACAACACTAGGTTATAGTCCAACAGATCAGAGAAGACTCTTGAATTTTGAACTGGTTCATAATGTTTAATAAGAGCTAATGTTTAATGTGATAGTTCCATGCTAATAAATAAAAATATTTGTTGTGATTGACTGAGAGGGGTTAAAGAAAAAGAAAGCGCCAATCACCTGTCCTTAACTAGTTATGACACTATGTTCTAAAGAGCAAAACTTAACATGATAGATCATTAAGTCTGATTGAGAGAAACAAAAATTGTGCTCATTACTGAACCTGTCATGATTGTCAAAGATCTTTTGTTATCTATAATCTCAATCACATATTTGAAACTTTTATAACAAAACATGAATGGTAATGATGTATCAGTGATTGCTGCATGTGTTGTATTCACCCTGTTTGCTGCTGCTAATTTGATGCGTAGAGGTTTGATACTAAGGATGGAAATCTCGCTTTGAGACAGATGTACATAATGAGTCGAACCTTGGTAGAAAGGAACTTGGTGTAGATTTTAAAGCTTATTCTTTTGTAGGAATCTCATTGGCATCCTAATTTTCATTCCAAGGCAATTCTAACAAGTTTCATGAGTGTCTGGTATATCTGTGCAAAAATGCCGGATGTAACATCCAATGTTATGTATTCTAATCAGTGGCCCACACAGTACACATAATAAATGGAATTCAAAACTTTGTAATTTATTGCATTACATGTTCAGAATGTAAATCAAATGCATAATAGATGATTTTTTTGCACCACAAACCTTAGTGGATTATCCTTGCATTTTTGAACAGGAGAAGAAGGGGCAGTAAGGGAATTTAGTACATAGGCTAAGGAAATGGTTTTGAGTTACACACATTTCTGATGTGTCACTTGTTTCCAGTGCTATGTTCACTGACCAACAAAGAGCAAGGCAAGAAACATGGCAGCTAATTTGGGAACCTGGGTGATTTTGATTGAGAGTGAAATATTGGCAGTAAGGACTTGTGGTAGTGTCCCTATCATTGCTGAAAATGTGTTGCTGGAAAAGCGCAGCAGGTCAGGCAGCATCCAAGGAGCAGGAGAATCGACGTTTTGGGCATGAGCCCTTCTTCCTGTCCCTATCATTGGGCAAGGAAGTCTGTGTTCAAGTGTCACCTACTCCAGAGGTGTGTCATAACAATTCTGAACAGGTTGATTAAAAAAAATTAAACATCGGGCGTGATAAAGGGTGAATGTATTTAATACGGGGTTTTGAGATTTTCTAGCACCAGTTTGAGAGATGAATTGGAGGTTTATGACAGTAAGAAATCAGAACAGGCCATTCAGCCCCTCAAGCCTGCTTCACCATTCCATTGAACCATGATGATCTGACATTCTTCTTGTACACTTGCCTGCCCTTTCCCCATAATCTCTGATTCTCTGGCTGATCAGGAATCTATCTATTCCAGCCTTAAATATACACAACAATTGTGCCCCTCAGCTCTCTGTGGTATGGAATTCCAAAGACTCTCAATCTTCTGAGAGAAGAAATTCCTCTTTGTCTCACTTTTAAATTGCCACCCCTTTGTTCTGAGACTATGCTCTGTGGTCATACAGTCTCCCATGAAGGGAAACATCCTCTCAGTGTTTACCCTGTCAAGCTTATTAAGACTCAATGAGGTCATCTCTCATTCTTCTAGACTCCTGTGAGAAGAATCCCAACCTGTTTAACTTTTGCTCATAAGCCCTCCATCCCAGAGCTCATCCTGGTGAACCTTCTCTTAACTGCTTCCAATTAAATACCAAATTTTATATTATCTTAACACCTTAATATTATCTCAAATAAGGGACCAAAATTACTCACCATTTGCCAGATATGGTCTCACCTGCACCTTGTATACTTGTGGAGAGTGTTGTATGGAAAAGCTCAGCAGGTCAGGGAGCATTCGAGGAGCAGGAGAATCGACATTCTGGGCATAAGCCCATCATTCTCGATGAAGGGCTTATGCCTGAAACGTTGATTCTCCTGCTCCTCGGATGCTGCCTGACCTGCTGTGCTTTTCCAGCACCACACTCTCAACTCTGAACTCCAGCATCTGCCATCCTCACTTTCTCCTTATACAGTAAGACTTCCTTACTCTCCATACTCCAACCCCCTTGGAATAAGAATTATTATTCCATTAGCCTTCCTGATTACCTGTTGCACCTGTCTGCTAGCTTTCTGTGTTTCATGCACAAGCACCTCCTCCCCAAGTCTTTTTGCATTGCAGCTGTCTGCAGGTTTTCTCTATTTAAACAATATTCTGCTCTTTTGTTCTCCCTTCCATAATGAAACACTTTGCGTTTTCCAACATTATACTCCATTTGTCAATTTTTTGCCTACTTGTTTAAACAATCAATATCTCACTGTAAACTATTTGTATATCTTTTGCAATCTGCCTTTCCACCTATTCTTGTGTCACCTGCAAATTTGGCTACAGTAAATTTGCTTCCTTCCTCCAGGTTCTTCATATAGTAAACAGTTGTGGTCCCAGCATTGATTCCTGAGAAACTCCATTGGTCACCAATCTGGAAAAGAACCCCTTATTCCCACTCACTGTTTCCTGCCTATTAACCAATTCTCTACCCATATTAATATACTATCTCCGACTCTATGGGCTCTTATCTTATGAAGTACCTAGTCAAACTTGTTCTGGAAGTTCAAATACAACACATCTACTGGTTCCCCTCTATTCAATCTAATTGAGATTTCCTTGAAAACTTCTAATAAATTAGTTAGCCTTCATTTGCCTTTCATGAATCCATGCTGATGCTGTTTGATTGGGTTGTGATTGTCCAAATGCTCTGCCATTATTTCCTTAATAATTGATTCTAATACTTTTCCAATAGTAGACATTAGGTGATTAATTACCCATTTCTGCCTCCCTCCCTTTTTGAATAGACGTGTCACATTGGCAGTATTCTAATCCTCTGCTTCTGCTCCAGAATCCAAGGATTTTTGGAAAATTACAACTGAAGTATCCACTATCTCTGCAGCTACACCTTTTAGGATTTTAGGATGCAGGCCATGAGGACCTATGGATTTAATTATTTTTGGCCCCATTAGTTTGTCTAATTACTACTTCTCTAGTGATGGTGATGATGTTTAATTCCACCCCTGTATTCTTTAGTATTGATTTAAGTGAACCGAGATTGTGTATTTAAGTTTCTGATGCGGGTTGCCAACTCTGAATGGACATATTCCGAGAGACATCTGCATAAGCCGTTGGTGTGTCCAGGAAATGTCACCAGTGGGTGATGGGAAGCATCAAGAATACCCTCCGTTCTCTATGAGGTCAACAAGTTTTTTTTTAGATTAGATTAGAATTAGATTAGACAATCTGGGAACACAGGTTTTCAATGTTTAGACTGGATTCCGTACAGTATGGAAACAGGCCCTTCAGCCCAATAAGTCCATACCGACCCTCCGAAGAGTAGTCCAACCAGACCCACTCCCTACCCTATATTTACCCCTGACTAATACACCTAACATTATGGGCAATTTAGCATGGCCAGTTCACCAGACCTACACATCTTTGGATTGTGGGAGGAAACCCACGCAGACACGGGGAGAATGTGCAAACTCACACAGACAGTCGCCCGAGGCAGGAATTGAACTCAGGTCCCTGGCTAACCACTGAGCCACCATGCCACAGAGTTTTAAATGCCAAAATTCTGCCAAAGTTAACTTAGTTAACAATTCCTGATTGAATTGTTTTGAATCTAACATGATTTGCCATCATTGTGACTGTTCTGAACCAAGTCAATCAAATTTGAACTATAATCTCTATTTGCAGCACAGTCCAAATTTATTTAATGTTAGTTTTATTCCTGGCAAGAGTAGCTGTCTTGTTGCTTACTTAAATGATCACGTTTCATGGCTGAACATTGATAGGGAGCATAGAGAAGATGTTTGACAACCATTCTTCCTGCAAAACTGTAATGGGAGCCTCAATTGACTGGGGAATACATGTAATTAATATAACAATAGGAACTAGGCAGGAAATATATGCCAATGATCCAGTAAATATACTGGTCAGACTTTAATATCTCAAAAAACTGCTTAGACCAGGCAGGTGGGAATTAAAATTCCTTTGAGTGATTGGGAGTTGAAGTGTCAGAGCTCTGTCTATTCCTGATCCCATCATACTCCTCTCCCATCAATCACACTTGGGCTAAAGCTTATTTCCTGTACCAGATGCCTTTGTGAAATTCAAACCAGTCCAGGCATAGACAGACAAAAGCCTAGCCAAAGAGCTCCTGTCTTCTTCTGCCTTAATGCTTGAAGTTGATTGAGTGGGGTTGCACAGGAAGTGATGTCACATCATATTAATGCCTCGTAATAGAGATTGTAGTTTCTTCCTTTCCTGGTGGTTGATGATGGTGATTTTTGTTACCGATCCAGCTCCATCAGAGTTCTTTCTTCAGTCATGGGGAGATAGAGGGCGATACAAGCAGACATCTGGCCTTTCCAGGAGGGATAACAATCCCAATATAAAAATCCCACAAATTTCTGAGACAGTGCAACCACATTCTGGTCCAAACAAACCTCACTTCCCGTGGTCATAAGTTTTCAATAATGCCTTTATAGAAATAATCCAATATTGAGAGTCATAATGCAAACTAATTCTAACTCCCAATGTCACTGGTGGACTGCCATGATCTGCCTCTCTTTTTTGTTTTATTCCCTCATGGGATGTGGGTGTCTCTGGCTTGGCCAGATTTATTGTTTATCCCTAGTTGCCCCAAGGGCAGTTAAGAGTGAACCACATTGCTGTGGGTCTGGAGTTACATGTAGGCCATGCCAGGTAAGCATGACAGATTTCCTTCCCTATAAGACATTAGTGAACCAGATACGTTTTTCTGAAAATCAACAATGGTTTTATGGTCATCATTAGAGCTTTAATTCCAGATTCTTTATTGAATTCAAATTGTACAATTTGCCACAGCAGGATTTGAACCAGGGCCAAGTTCCTGGGTTAACAGTTTAGAGATTTTACTACAAGGTCATTGTCTCCACAATCTATCCATTAAATAACACTATGACGGTTCCTTCTCTGCCCAGCAGCCAATCTTTTACTCAATAAACATAGGATAGGCCTGATATGAAACCATTAGTAGAGGTGAGTGGACACATACTTTCATGGCACCTGTCTACTTGCTGGTTTGCTAGCTCTGTCCCAGGCCCAAGCCATTTTGGAGGAGGTTGTGTTGGGGCAATCAGTCAAAGCAATTGAAAGGCTAATCGAGATAATTGATCAGAGACTGACTCTGGTAGTGGCCTTCTGATAGCAGACTGGCATTGAGAACAATATAGTCTGCCCCCCCGCCCCACCTAGTTAAAGCTGCATTTTCAGGCAAATTTGTGGATAGGCACATCTGACGCTGCGGTGGGCCAGAAGGTGTGAGCCCATTCTTTAATTCATATGTTTGATTAGATTGTCTACAGTGTGCAAACAGGCCCTTCAGCGCAACAAGCCCACACCAAACCCTCTGACTAAAGCACCTAACACTATGGGCAATTTAGCACAGCCAATTGACCTAACCTGCACATCTTTGGACTGTGGGAGGAAACTGGAGCACCCAAAGAATGTTTAAAGTCCATACAGACAGTCACCCAAGGCTGGAATCGAACCTGGGACCCTGGTCCTGTGAGGCAGCAGTGCTAACCTCTGAGCCACCATGCCATTCCCATTATAAAGTTGTTATGAGTGCACCCCAAAACACAAAATCCTGCCCCTGAATTCCTCCCATTTATTTCTGCATTTGAACATTCTCCACATTCTCTCTCAATTAACAGCAATTTTTATAGCTCTTTATTTGCAATTTTTGCATTCCTTCTGAGTCTGAGAAAGGTGTTCCATAAACATAAGTATTTCTTCTCTTTCAAAACAGAGACATTCAGCATTGAACATGCAGAAGGAAATCTTACAGTCTGTGATCATTGGTGTAGACACGCAGTCCTTACACGGCAGTGGCCCATTCTTTAATCAGATTTAATTAGGTCGCTGTGAGTGTGCCTCAAAATCAAGGCAATCACAGGTGTCGTCAAACATGAAGATTTTACAAGCTTCTGGCAGTAATCTTAGTCAGAGGTTTCAATTATGTTGGGACCTGAGGATTTCACCCAACAGGCATAGACTCATAAAAGAATTATAGTATCCTTAGAGTGCAGATGGAGGCCATTCGACCCATCAAGTCTTCACCAACCCTTCGAAGAGCATCCCACCCTATCCCTAAACCCCACATTTACCATAGTTAACTAACATACCCTGCGAATCCCTGAACACTGGGGAGCAATTCATTGTTAAAGAAATCTTTTCAGATCCATGATTGGCAATAATTCAGCCAACATCCACCTTTCCAACAGGAATGTTGATTACAGATACAAGTCACTGGAAAAACGATGAATAATAGACAATTGGTATGTAGTACTGCAGGGAGAGTTGTCTGAATTTCTGGAGTGTATGGAGACAATTTGAAATATAATATTCAAATACTGATGAGTATTTGCAGATCACCTTGTAGTTTACTTTGTTTATTGCTCCACATCTTTGGGCTTATTCCCGAAATGTCGACTCTCCTGCTCCTTAGATATTACCTGACTTGCTGTGCTTTTCCAGCACCACATTTTGTGACTCAGTCCTCATTTTCTCCTTTATGAAGAGCGAGGTAATTATAGATTGAAGAATGAATATAATTTTAAAGAGGCAGCCATTTTGTTCCAACACACGTGTTGTTTGGTCTGTTTTAACAGGGGCACAGTTGACTTTGATCTATGTTGGGTTACAATCGGAGGTGGAACGGAGATCACATTTTGTCAAGTGACTTCATACTTGAATGGATTGAGGTCCTCCTTTGGGAGGCATCTTAAAAGACTAAGGAAACTCTTGAAAGGCTTTCTATTTTTGTCCATAAAAAAAGTTTATCAGATTGGTTGCTTTATACTTCTAAGTTTGAACTTTCCTCTTCATGAACATTAATGTGTTGTTGCCAACAGAAAATAAAACTTGTTACAAGAACCACCAACAGTTTAAAATATTTGGATAAAATATTAAAATGACCAAAATGAAACTTTACTGCCAGAGAAACTAAAAGCAAGACAACTCCAGCAGTAATGCAAGGCCAGAAAATCTGTCATAGTAATAAATCTGAGACTGGGAATCAGCAAGCAAATTCTTTTGTTGCATTCAAATGCCTTGGTGTCTTTTGAATTCATGGTTGAGAGAGAAGGACTCCAACTGTGCTTGAGTAGACAGCCTAGTTTAACTAAAAAACAAAACAAAACAGTGTACATAGTGGTAGGATAAAAAGGCCAAGTTCTTGTGGAAAATTCAGAGACAGCCAAAAATCCCACAGCCCCGGCCTGATGACTTTACTCTAGTACAGCGTTAACACAAGTGGAACATTTCCTTTATCTGGAATAAGTTGTAACTTTTTTTATTCACTCATGGGATGAGGACATTACTGATTAGGTCAACATTTATTGCCCATTCCTAATTGCCCAGAAGGCAGTTAAGAGTCAGCCATATTTCTGCGGGTCTGAGTCACTTGTAGGCCACTCCAGGTAAAAATGACAAGATTTCCTTCCATAAAGGACTTCAGTGAAACAGATTTATTTTTCCTGACAATCAACAATAGTTTCATGGTCATTATGAGACCATTAGCTCCAGATTCTTTATTGAATTCAAATTCCACCCTGGTAGGATTTGAATGCAGGTCCCCAGAGCATTAGTTGAATTTCTGTATTAATCGGTCAAGTAATAATACCACTAGGCTATTGCCTCCACACATAAACTGCATGATGCACATTGTTATCAAGATGTGTTATCTGAATATTAATTCAGAATATCATTTATTGAATGCTCTATCTTGAACTTCTTGGAAATAACATCTTGCAAAGCAGAGGAGAAGGAGACTAGTTTCAACAAGGTAAAATGTTGCATGCGTAAAGACAAAAACTGCCTGACTGGAGAGACTAGACTATAATACTTTCAGAGCGATATCACATTATCCAGATTGTGAATGCAATAAGGGTATTGGATTTGAACATAGACAGTCAGACAGCCTGGAAAGAAAACAGCCTGTAGCCTTTCTCCCTTTCTTTCTCTGATAGTCCTCTCATCAAATTTTGAGAGTTGAAAAACCCAGAAGAAAATCTCATCACATCCAATCAAAAGGTTCCTTCAAGTATCTCCAGAAAAATAATATTTAACCAGCCATAATGAATCCAGGAAGAAATGACAGTGCCAACTGCTTGTGTGCAAAGTGACTTCGGGTGCAGCCAACAGTTGGACAATCTGAATAATTATTTTTCCTGAATTCAACTGTGCTCGGTTAAAGTACTTTTAAGATTATGTGCTACAGAATTTTAAAATCCCTTTTTTCCACAGATTTGGATGTTGTGTGTTTTTAGTTTTCAAGAAGAGACGTTGCATTTATTTGCACAGTTTGAAATGTTTGTTGATAATCTTTATGTCATTTCTTGAGTCATTTTTGTTTGCAATAAACTTATTCATTATTCGTTACTGAGGGAACCTGGCTAACATTCTTCTGATACTGAGTTATATATAATCTGATGTATGGAATTGTCAATATCATCTGTTTTTTTAAAATTTCAGCTTTGTTGACAAGTGGAGGAGTGGGACAAGGAAAGGAATAGTTTCACTCCTCCTATCTCAGTCATAACAATATCCTTTAAAGGGACAACATTACCCACTTATTTGAGCAGCACAACTTATAGTACCAGATTTTATAGAGTTTAAAGTGGAACGTAGGTGTGATGGTTAAAGAACCATGTGGAGGTAGCAGTTCTGTTTGCACGTTTTTACCCTGCCATTTATTCTCATTTTGTCAACTCGAGAGTTATTCCTTGGACTTAAAAGTCCGAAGTGTTTTAAGTTTAAGTGAAGGAATATTTGATGTTTTCATTGTGAGGAACAACCAAACTCAGGGCCAAGGAATAAATCCTTTAAACTTAGTAATTCTTCAAATGACATTTTATAGGAAGGGTGTGGAGTGTATTGACTGAGAAGACCAACAAACTCAGTGTCCCATCCCATTGCCTTATTCCAATCCTCCAGAATTAAGCCTTTACTATGTGGAAAAGATTGAAGCAGAGTAATGATGTGACAAGATCTGGTTTATCATCCAGTTTGGTTTTCGGTTACAAATTTGACCCTGCTTAAAGTATCCTCTACTTCCTCTTGTCCCTACTACAGCAAATACCCACCCCCCAATCTGTCCTTTTTTATGACTGGCTGAATTGTGCTGTGTTCTCCAACCATGACCTGGATATCAGTTTCAGCGTACAATGTTGCATGAAGTCAATGAGAATACTTTTTGAAAAAAAAGTTATGATTCATAGACAAACAGATTTTATATTTTATTAGATTGTTAGTTGACATATGTAAGTCTGGCAATGTGACCATCTCACTGTATTGCTATTTACATCCTGGAATAATTTCACTGACATGTGAAGGAAAAAGTGACATCAAATGGTTCACAACTTTTGATAGGCTTGCTGGATGGAATTTAGGGATTCTTTAGACTTGATAAAGAAGGTAAAGTTTTCAATGAGGGTGAAAATCTCCACAGGTTGAGAAGGAAATTGCGCATGGTTTACAGTCCCTTCTGCAACCCGGTCCCCTCACTCACATCCTGCAGTTCCAAAGTAAAGATATTTCTTTCCTAATATAAATCACTTGTACAATTTGGCTCCTAAACATCAGCTCACTGCGCATGATCTAGGATACTGCAACGTCCAGTGTCGACTTGTTAGTTCCAAACATCATGTATTAAAGACGCAAATGGACCTTTGTGAGAAGAAGCTTTCCATTCCTAGTCAGGACTGTTTTCTTTTGCACTCTTTCCAATGCTTAAATGCTGTAACTACTTTGAATCTAGTGATTTCATCCAGCTGCTCAACTATTAGTGTATATACCTAGTTCAGCTTTTGGAAACTCTCTTCCATCTCCCAAACGGACTGATGTTAACAATTTATAACTTAATGACTCTTTTGCGTAATGTCTGAGTGTGAACTTACTAAGCACTGTGCCACACAGCTGCTTGATTCATGTCCCTCCTCCTCTCTTGAGCATTTATGATTAATTTCTATACTTTACATGCATTTGCAAAATCTATGTAGATCTTTCTGTGTAAAAAACACTGTTTGGGCTTGATGATTCAGCATAACTGAACACTAAGGTGTTCAAAAATAGATATTTTTCACATTGTAATTTAAAACTGGTGATAGTTAACACTCCTGTACATATTCAAAGTCTTGAAATGGCCCATTTTAGCTACACATCTTTACTTTTAAGAAAGCTATTCAGTAGCAGGACATACTCTATGTTCTAAAGTCGTCACATTTCTGGATTACCTCTTTGTTCTTGTAATAGAGTCATGAAGTCATAAAGATGTACAGCATGGAAACAGATCGTTTGGTCCAACCCGTCCATGCCGACCAGATATCCCAACCCAATCTAGTCCCACCTGCCAGCACCCAGCCCATATCCCTCCAAACCCTTCCTATTCATATACCCAGAACTGAAAATGTGTTGGTGGAAAAGCGCAGCAGGTCAGGCAGCATCTAAGGAACAGGAGATTCGACGTTTTGGGCATAAGCCCTTCTTCAGGAAGGGTTTCCTGAAGAAGGGCTTATGCCTGAAACGTCGAATCTCCTGTTCCTTGGATGCTGCCTGACCTGCTGCGCTTTTCCAGCAACACATTTTCAGCTCTGATCTCCAGCATCTGCAGACCTCACTTTCTCCTATTCATATACCCATCCAAATGCCTCTTAAATGTTGCAATTGTACCAGCCTCCACCACTTCCTCTGGCAGCTCATTCCATACACATACCACCCTCTGCATGAAAACGTTGTCCCTTACGTATCTTTTATATCTTTCCCCTCTCACCCTAACCCTATGCCCTCTAGTTCTGGACTCCCTGACCACAGTGAAAAGACTTTGCCTATTTACATATCCATGCCCCTCATAATTGTATAAACCTCTATAAGGTCACCCCTCAGCCTCCGACGGTCCAGGGAAAACAGCCCCAGCCTGTTCAGCCTCTCCCTATAGCTCAGATCCTCCAACCCTGGCAACATCCTTGCAAATCTTTTCTGAACCCTTTCAAGTTTCACAACATCTTTCTGATAGGAAGAGACCAGAATTGCAGGCAATTTTCCAACAGTGGCCTAACCAATGTCCTGTACAGCCACAATATGACCTCCCAACTCCTGTACTCAATACTCTGACCAATAAAGGAAAGCATACCAAATGCCTTCTTCACTATCCTATCTACCTGCGACTCCACTTTCAAGGAGCTATGAACCTGCACTCCAAGGTCTCTTTGTTCAGCAACACTCACTAGCACCTTACCATTAAGTGTATAAGTCCTGCTAAGATTTGCTTTCCCAAAATGCACCACCTCGCATTTATCTGAATTAAACTCTATCTACCATTTCTCAGCCCATTGGCCCATCTGGTCAAGATCCTGTTGTAACCTGAGGTAACCCTCTTCATTGTCCACTACACTTCCAATTTTGGTGTCATCTGCAAACTTACTAACTGTACCTCTTATGCTCACATCCAAATCATTTATATAAATTACAAAAAGCAGAGGGCCCAGCACTGATCCTTGTGGCACTCCACTGGTCACAGGCCTCCAGTCTGAAAAACAACCCTCCACCACAACCTTCTGTCTTCTACCTTTGAGCCAGTTCTGTATCCAAATGGCTAGTTCCCCCTGTATTCCATGAGATCTAACCTTCCTAATCAGTCTCCCATGGGGAACCTTGTTGAACACCTTACTGAAGTCTATGTAGATCACATCTACCGCTCTGCCCTCATCAATCATCTTTGTTACTTTTTTAAAAAAACTCAATCATTTGTGAGACATGATTTCCCACACACAAAGCCATGTTGACTATGCCTAATCAGTCCTTGCCTTTCCAAATGAATGTACATCCTGTCCCTCAGGATTCCCTCCAACAACTTGCCCACCACTGAGGTCAGGCTTACTGGTCTATAGTTCCCTGGTTTGTCTTTACCGCCCTTCTTAAACAGTGGCATCACGTTAGCCAACCTCCAGTCTTCCAGCACCTCACTTGTGACTACCGATGATACAAATATCTCAGCAAGAGGGCTAGCAATCACTTCTCTAGCTTCCCACAGATTTTCAGGTACACCTGATCAGGTTCTGGGGATTTATCCACCTTTAACCGTTCAAGACATCCAGCACTTCCTCTTCTGTAATCTGGACATATTGCTAGCTGTCACCATCTATTTCCCTACAGTCTGTATCTTCTATATCCTTTTCCACAGTAAATACTGATGCAAAATATTCATTTAGTATCTCCCCCATTTTCTCCGGCTCCACACAAAGGCCGCCTTGCTGATCTTTGAGGGGCCCTATTCTTTCCCTAGTTACCCTTTTGTCCTTAATAAATTTGTAAAAACCCTTTGGATTCTCCTTAATTCTATTTGCAAAAGCTATCACATGTCCTCTTTTTGCACTCCTGATTTCCCTCTTAAGTATACTCCTACTTCCTTTGTACTCTTCTAAGGATTCACTCAATCTATCCTGTCTGTACCTGACGTATGCTTCTTCTTTTTCTTAACCAAACCCTCCATTTCTTTAGTCATCCAGCATTCCCTATACCTACCAGCCTTTCCCTTCACCCTGACAGGAATATACTTTCTCTGGATTTTTGTTATACCCTTTCTGAAGGCTTCTCATTTTCCAGCCGTCCCTTTACCTGCAAACATCTGCCTCCAATCAGCTTTCGAAAGTTCTTGCCTAATACCATCAAAATTGGTCTTTCTCCAATTTAGAACTTCAACTTGTAGATCTGGTCTATCTTTTTCCATTATTATTTTAAAACGAATAGAATTATGGTCACTGGCCCCAAAGTGCTCCCCCACTGACACCTCTGCCTTACTTCCCAAGAGTAGGTCAAGCTTTGCACCTTCTCTAGTAGGTACATCCACATACTGAATCAGAAAATTGTCTTGTACACACTTAAGAAATTCCTTTCCATTTAAACCTTTAACACTATGGCAGTCCCACTCGGTGTTTGGAGAGTTAAAATCCCCTACCATAACTACCCTATTATTCTTACAGATAGCTGAGATCTCCTTACAAGTTTGTTTTTCAATTTCCCTCTGACTATTAGGGGGTTTATAATACAATCCCAATAAGGTGTTCATTCCTTTCTTATTTCTCAGTTCCACCCAAATAACTTCCTTGGATGTATTTCCGGGAATATCCTCCCTCAGCACAACTGTAATGCTATCCCTTATCAAAAATGTCACTCCCCCTCCTCTCTTGCCTCCCTTTCTATCCTTCCAGTAGCATTTGTATCCTGGAACATTTAGCTGTCAGTCCTGCCCATCCCTGAGCCATGTTTCTGTAATTGCTATGATATCCCAGTCCCATGTTCCTAACCATGCCCTGAGTTCATCGCCTTCCCTATTAGGCCCCTTGCATTGATATAAATGCAGTTTAATTTATTAGTCCTACCTTGTCCCTGCCTGCCCTGACTGTTTGACTCACTTCTGTTCTCCACTGTATTAGTCTCAGATTAATCTCCTTCCTCACTATCTCCCTAGGTTCCACCACCCCATCTTACTAGTTTAAATCCTCCCGAGCAATTCTAGCAAATCTCCCTGCCAGTATATTAGTCCCCTTTAATTTAGATGCAATCCGTCCTTCTTGTCCAGGTCACTTCTACCCCAAAAGAGATTCCAATGATCCAAAAATGTGAATCCTTCTCCCATACACCAGCTCCTCAACCATGCATTTATCTGCTCTATTCTCCTATTCCTGCCCTCACTAGCTCGTAGCACTGGGAGTAATCCAGATATTACTACCCTTGAGGACTTCCTTTTTAAATTTCTGCCTGACTATCTGTAATCTCCCTTCAGAATCTCAACCTTTTCCTTCCTATATCGTTGGTTCCAATGTGTATAATGACCTCTTGCTGGCCCCTCTCCACCATGAGAACATTCTTCACCCTCTCTGAGACATCCTTGATCCTGGCACCAGGGAAACAACGCACAATTCTGCTTTTTCTCTGCTGGCCACAGAAACGTCTGTCTGTACCTCGGACTACAGAATCCCCTAACACAATTGATTTCTTGGAAGCCAACATATCCCTCATTGCATTAGCGTCAGTCTCAATACCAGAAACTTGGCTGTTCGTGCTACATTCCCCTGAGAATCCATCACCCCCTACATGTTCCAAAACAACATACCTGTTTGAAATGGGTATATCCACAAAAGACTCCTGCCCTAGGCGCCTACCTCTCTTACCCTTCCTGGAGTTAACCCATCTATGTGATTGTATCTGAGACTTTTCCCCCTTTCTTTAACTGCCATCCATCACATACTGTTGCTGTTGCAAATTCCTCATCGCTTCTAACTGTCTCTCCAACCGATCCATTCGATCTGATAAGATTCGCATCCAACAGCATTTATGGCAGATATTATCCGCTGTAACCCTTAAACTCTCTTTAAACTCCCACATCTGACAAGAAGTACATATCACTGCAAAGGCCATTTTTGCTCCTTCACAATCTACAGACCCAAAAATAACACCGTCTTATTCCTGTACAAAACATTGCACTAGGTTAAATTAATAGTTATTGCTTATATTTTAAGTTTAATAGTCTTATCTCCAAAAACATATAATCAAGAAAGAACCCACTATACTCACTACTGCAGCCTTTCTATTGGACAGACTTAAAACAAGGATTAACTTATCTGATTCTGTGTTGTGAACTTCACCCAAACAGTAATCTTTCTGTTCTTTCCAGTTCAATAAGATACCTCATGGTAAGCTCAATTCAATGGTTTGGGCAGCAAGAGACAAGATGATTAGATGAATAGATGGCAAATTACCTTTGATAAAGCAGAGTGGAGAGGTCAAAAATAGTTACTTAGACTGGAGAAAACACAAGAACCAACTGTTGTCCATCATTTAAATGAACTGATTTGGTTTTAGGAATATGCAATCCAATTTCAAAATTTATAAATAAAGCTCATCTGAAAGAATGCACCACGATAGTAGAAGGTGTTGGGCCAGATCTTTCAGTCTGTGGCTATGCTATATGCACTGCTGCTGACTGCACAGATTAATCTGAGTTTATCATTTTTGTGATCATTCAGCCAAGAATTTCGATGCAATTGAAAAACTAAACCTCAGCAAAGTGATCAAGGAGAAGACTAAAAATGAGGAGCAGCCCAGGGGATACATCCCAGTTTTACAACTGAGTGGGTTGAAAGAGAAGGGTAGAGTGAGTGTGTGCAGTGAGAGAGCGAATGGGGTGATCAAGTGGATCGAGTAAGCGAGTGAATCAGCTATGCCTGTCTCTTTGTTGGCTACGTAGAACAGTCGATCTTCCGTAATTACATCGGCACCACTCCCCACCTCTTCCTCCGCTACATTGATGACTGCATTGGCACCACCTCGTGCTCCCGCAAGGAAGTTGAGCAATTCATCAACTTCACCAACACATTCCACCCTGACCTTAAATTTACCTGGACTATCTCTGACACCTCCCTCCCCTTCCTGGACCTCTCCATCTCCATTAATGATGACCGACTTCACACTGACAATTTTTACAAACCCACCGACTCCCACAGCTACCTGGATTACACCTCTTCCCACCCTACCTCTTGCAAAAATGCCATCCTGTATTCCCAATTCCTCCACCTCTGCCGTATCTGCTCCCAGGAGGACCAGTTCCACCACAGAACACACCAGATGGCCTCCTCTTTAGAGACTGCAATTTCCCTTCCCACGTGGTTAAAGATGCCCTCCCATGCATCTCGTCTACATCCCGCACCTCCGTCCTCAGACCCCACCCCTCCAGCCATAAAAAGGACAGAACACCCCAGGTGTTCCATCCTACCAACCTTCGCATAAACCAAATCATCTGCCAACATTTCTGCCACCTCCAAACAGACCCCACCACCAGGGATATATTTCCCTCCCCACCCTTTTCCGCCTTCCGCAAAGACCATTCCCTCCGTGACTACCTAGTAAGGTCCACGCCCCCCTACAACCCACCCTCCCATCCTGGCACCTTCCGCTGCCACCGCAGGAATTGTAAAATCTGTGCCCACACCATCTCCCTCACCTCCATCCAAGGCCCTAAAGGAGCCTTCCACATCCATCAAAGTTTTACCTGCACATCCACCAATATCATTTATTGTATCCGTTGCTCCCGATGCAGTCTCCTCTACATTGGGGAGACTGGACGTCTCCTAGCAGGGCGCTTTAGGGAACATCTCCGAGACACCCGCAGCAATCAACCACATCACCCTGTGGCCCAACATTTCAACTCCCCCTCCCACTCTGCCGAGGACATGGAGGTCCTGGGCCTCCTTCACCACCGCTCCCTCACCACCAGACGCCTGGAGGAAGAACACCTCATCTTCCGCCTCAGAACATTTCAACACCAGGGCATCAATGTGGACTTCAACAGTTTCCTTATTTCCCCTTCCCCCATCTCACCCTAATTCCAAACTTCCAGCTCAGCACTGTCCCCATGACTTGTCCTACCTGCCTATCTTCTTTTCTACCTATCCACTCCACCCTTCCCCCGACCTATCACCTTCATCCCCTCCCCCACTCACCTATTGTACTCTTTGCTACTTTCTCCCCACCCCCACCCTCCTCTCACTTATCTTTCCACACTTCAGGGTCTCTGCCTGTATTCCTGATGAAGGGCGTTTGCCTGAAACGTCGATTTTACTGCTCCTCGGAACTGCCTGAACTGTTGTGCTCTTCCAGCACCATTAATCCAGAAGCGAGTGAATCAAGTGATCGGGAGAATTGGATCAGTGATTTGGGAAATCAAGTGAGTCAGGAGACCAGAAGTGTCCGGTGATTGATTGGTGGAGGATGGAAGTGATTAGTTGGGTTGGAACTGGGTATTGCTGCTCTGACTGAGGTGTCCGGACTGCTGTAGAGTGCCTGGATATGGCCATTCCACGTGGCTGTGTCTTAATGGGTCCTTTGTCTAGGTCACTTCAGCAGCGGCTGAAGAAGACATGAATCCAGGCCTGGTATTTCCTTGAGGCTTCTGCAATGTCTTCACAGCAGCATGGATGGCCTAGCATGACCTGGAATTTAGCAGCTTGGGTGGCTGTTTTCATCGATGTTGGTCTGGGTCTCTCTCTGATGGCTTCAGTCAGTCTGTGACTCCATGTGATGTTTTCTTCGGCATCAAGGTGGGTCCAGCCTAGGATTCCAACAGAGGGATTAGGTCCTTGAGCCCTGAAGCATGAAATTGTCTTTTTTAACATTTCTTCTTTTTCATTATATTGTTGTGGAAGGACTGTTATTCTGAATTTTTTCTCTTTATTTTTCTAATTTATTACTAATGATTTTGTACTTTTGCAAGTCTGTAATGCTAGACATTTTGTTTCTTTATTTTCCTATATTTTTTCCTCAGAATCTTACTCAAGAATCTGCACCTAGGTACCTTTGTACATAAGATGGCACCATAAGAGGCAGCTTGTAAACTTTTCACTGTACTTATACGAGTACATGTGACAATAAAGCGAATACATTCATTATTTGGGACAGGGGTTAGTTGAGTCGGGGATGTTGGTAGGATGGGTTCTTTGAGGGGGCTTGGGAGGATATTCGTGGCAGTGAAGGGTGAATTATGCCATTAGTTACTGAGCCTCACCAGAGATTAAACAGAGTAACAATTCCAGAGTAAACTGCTGTGAAGATAGTGCCTATTGATCCCACATCTCTAACAATGCGATCAGTGTAAGAGACAAACTACAGTGCTGTTCAAAGGCTGCAGTTACCAGGACAGCAGCCACACTCTAACTTGCTAGAACCAGTTAAATATAACCAGGATTTTTTCAAGGTGGGGAAGTAGGGATGGGGTCTGTAGCTGGAGCAGAAGCTGACAGCCATTTCAAGAACTGGACCAGGTCTGGTACAGTAAAGAATACCACAACGTGATAGAACACCCAGCAAATTTTGTTTTTAAACACTGCACTGGAGGCCTTCTGGAATGGGTGGAAAATCCAAGAGTGTTGTATTAGCAGGGAGCAAGGAGACCATCTCGAAACATGGTCAACAGGTAGTGAGAGAGTATAGCTGCAGTATCTATTGCTGTTCCTGGAGTCAAAACATTAAAGACATGATTCATGGCCAAACCAAAAGTTCAAAGTTCACCCATAAACGGTCATCTTTAAATGCATTTTTGGAAAGGGCATCCTTCAAGGAACACAGATGAATATTTGTGGCAAAATGCCAGGTACATCGAGATGCCTGTCAGAAAGACCTCAATAGAGAATAACGAACATGGAGGAATTCAGCACTAAATTGGCAGAGGGCTTAGTGGAGAGTTCAGAACTAATCCTGGCTAGCGAAGCATTTGTAGAGTCAACCATAGGAAGCATCTGATAACCAAAGTCATTGCTTACATTTCAGCAAAAGCAATCACCCTGCAGCCCAATGTTTGGCTGCTACACTGAAAGCTCAGAGTGCTGCCGTCATAGCTGTGTAGTTTGCAAAGAAGTTTCAAACAGCAGTCTGGCAGCATTCATTCTCCCACCACTGCCTCTGCGCTTATGCTCTTTGTGTTACCTGTCAGCAGCCAACCTGTGAAATGTTCATGATGTCTTTAAATAGCTGTTCAGCTCTGCAAAGTGAATTTTGCCAAATCTTTGATCTCATCAATGGCACCACTGGCATGAAATCAGTGTAATCTGATAATTGGTGTCACATGCTGCCTGTTTTGTTTAGTTCCAGCACTTCTTCACTGTAGATGTGCTATTGTCCTTACAACGTGGTGTCTGGCATGATGCATCCTACAAGTAAGCATGTAGAGAACCACAGTCGACAGTAAACAAAGGGGAAGAGAGCGTGACAGGACAGACCAATAACCAGAAAAGAAGACAAAGGGAGACTAATGTAAAATTACATAGAAAAGACAGCTCAAATAGATTCCTCTTGCCCAACAATGCTGGAGTTTATATTCTACACATGTCTCCTCCTAATCTAATTATCTCACAGTCTTTCAGCATATGCACTATTCTGTTTTCTCTCTTGAACCTGTCTAGTTTTCTTTCAAAAGCATTAAAGTTATTGATCTTAACCACTTTATTATGACCGTTTACAGTGGAGATTTACATTCTAGCCACTGTGCCAGGGTCAGGGATGTCTCAGAATGGTGCAGAGGCCATTCTGAAGGGGGAGGGTGAACAGCCAGCAGTTGTGGTACCTGTCGGCACCAATGTCATGGGTTAAAAAAAAGAAATGAGGTCTTGCAACAGGAATTTGGAGAGTTAGGTAGTAGATTAAAGGGGGAGGTTACTATGGTTACAATGTCTGGATTACTTCCAGTACCACACACTACCAAGTATAGCACTAGGAAGATAGATCAGATAAACACGCTGCTCAAAGGATGGTTTAGGATGAAGATCTTTAGTTTTTTTGATCATTGGGAATGTTTCTGGGGTGGGTGGGGCCTGTGAGAGCTGGATGGGTTGCACGTGAACAGGAATAGGTCCAATATCCTTGTGGAGTGGTTTAGTTGTGCTATTGGGGAGGTTTTAAACTGGGGATGGGGGCCAGAATAGATTAAAGTCAGGAGCAAGGTCCACTAGCAAGTGGAGTCATCATGGGCATGGTATGGCACATGGAAGATCTGCAAAGCTAAATTATATCACTTTTAGTTCAAGGAGCTTGACTGTTAAGGCAGATGAACTGAGAGTGTTGATCAGCACATGGGAATATGATATGTTGCAATCACTGAAATTGTTAAAGGAAGGTCAGGACTAACAACTCAATATTCCAGGGTATAGGAATTTCAGGAATGATGTGGACAGATGTAAGAGAGGCGGAGGCTTTGCATTATTGTTAAAAGTTGTATATTGGAGAAATGTTGATCAGATGTTCTGGCATCTCGACAAACTGAGCATGTACACTTTAACTCCCTGGCATGGCAGCAGTGAAGGAAGTTGACATGATCTCATTGGATGATTTGAACCCAACTCATGACCTTATTGGCCAAAGGCCATAGAACATTCTGGAAGGTTGGGGTGAGGGGTACAAAACACACACACTGGAATCCATCCCCTCAGCAAAGATCTACTGCAGGGCTAGTGGCAGAAGACCGTATGGCAACCCAAGAAGATCCAGGAGAATATTCATCTTGACCTGTGAGACCCACCTTCATGGAAGTGAGCCAGCCCTACGTCAGAGGGGAAGGTGATTCCAATAGTCAGATGGATCATTGTGGATATACCATCCCTCAGACGGGTAGAACTAGATAGAATCTTAGAATCCCAGATAGAGAGTCAATATTATGAGAATTTGGGAAATTCTCACATAGTGTTTTTAATAATAAATACATTGTTATGAAATTGAATTGAACTACAAATGGAATCCTGTGTCCCTTTGTCCACCTTACCGACAAGGGCCATTGGATAAAGTGTTTTTAATATATAACTGGTCAAAGTGTCCAAAGCAAGGACAACACCCGAGTGTTCTCCATAACCCTTCCACCCATTACTCATTTAAAATCTATCTCTTCCTTCAATTTATTCAGAGTCCCAGCATCCATTGCTCTCTGTGGGGTAGTAAATCTCATAGATTTGTGACCCTTTGAGTGAAGTTTTAAATCTGTCACCCTTATCCTAAAACAATGACCTCTTATTCTAGATTGCCCCACAGGAGAAACATTCACTCTGCACCTACTTTGTCAATCCCTTTTAGTGTCTTTTATAGCTCAATTAGAACTCCTCTCATTTATCTAACCTTTAGTCACTACTGGCCTAAACTGCCAAATCTCTCCTCATAAGACCAGCCTTTCATCTCTGGGATTAATCAGCTGAAACCCTTCTAACTCTTCCTAGATGATGATGCCTGCTTGTACAAGGGGCATATCTGCAAATTGAGGGGTGATAGATTTAAGACGGATGTCAGAGGCAGGTTCCTTACTCAGAGAGTGGTAAGGTCGTGGAATGCTCTGCCTGCCAATGTAGTCAACTCAGCCACATTAGGGAGATTTGAATAAGCATATGGATGATGATGGGGTAGTGTAGGGTGATGGGCTTAGATTAGTTCAGAGGTCGGTGCAAAATCGAGGGCTAAAGAACGTGTTCTGCTCTGTTTTATTCTATGTTCTATGATAGTGGAATAGTGTAGGATAGATGGGCTTCAGATTAGTTTCACAGGTTGTGGAACATCGAGGATTGAAGGGCCTGTAATGCGCTGTAATGTTTATGTTCTAACTGCCTTCAAAGCAGTTACACGCATCCTCATTTAAAGGGACCAAAACTGTATGTTGTTTATGAAATTAAGAAAATGCGAGTTGGAAGGATTTGAAGACAAAGATGGAAATCTTATAATTAATATATTCCAAGAGTAGAAACTATATACCAAATACACTGGTTAAAATATTTTGGGACTCCTCATGATAGTAAATGGTGCTGTATAAATGCAAGTTTTTTTCTGTTTTGTCTCGTTTATTTGTATAAGGTGTGCTAGTTGGTAGGAAACACAGACAGGAGGTACAGAAGAGTACAGTTGAGCACACGATGCATTGGACTGAAGATGGTAAAACGAATGAGGAAGGAATTGGATTAGAATGGGGCAGAAGACGTATGATCTTGTCCAATATTATTGTGGAAATACAGAGAACATGCAATTTAATACATATTATATTGACAATAATCTCAAGTAGTATTAAATTTTTCTTCTGTAGGCTTTCATGCTCAACTATTTGTTCTTATAAGACATAAAATATATTGGCATGTTCCAAAACATCTTCAGCACACCATGCTTGATATCTTTTAGGTAATCCTTCTCTCAGTTCCAGTCTGTGATCTCAACCTAACAATATTTTGTTTTCTTCTATCATTTTGCTTATTGCTGATAATTATCTATTCTTCATTCAGTTGTTTCCTAATTCAGTTGTCATCAAAACACATAGTTGAATCTTGTCCAATCCTAGCTGACTCTTCTTTAGTCACCAAAACCTGTGAAATCCTTACTTTCCTCAGTTTTTCCTTCCTCTTATGGTCTGCAGAGTTTAGAAATCTAAATTTGCTATCACTCAACCTCTACTTATTGACTTCCCTATTTTAAATGGCTTGTTACAGTTGGGAATTGGGGTTGTGATTTGAGTTCTTAAGAAGAAAAGAATCCCAAAAATAGTAAAAGGTACTGCAACTTGAAACAGACTGTGAATCCCTAGTCAATGCAAAATAAACAAATACAGGCAGTCCAGTGTTTCATTAAGATTCCCCTACAGTATAGAAACAGGTCCTTCGGCCCAACAAGTTCACACTGACCCTCCAAAGAGTAACCCACCAGACCCATTTCCTTCTGACTAATGCACCTAATAATATAGGCAATTTCGCATGGCCAATTCACCTGACCTACACATCTTATTCCTTGGATGCTGCCTGACCTGCTGTGCTTTAACCAGCAACACATGTTCAACTACACATCTTTAGACTGTGGGAGAAAACCAGAGCAAATCCATGCAGACATGGGGAGAATGTACATACTCCACACAGACAGTCGCCTAAGGCTGGAATCAAACCTGGGTTCCTGACGCTGTGAGGCAGCAGTGCTAACCACTGAGCCACTATGCTGCCCCTTGAGAAGGAAGTGGTGAGCTGCCTTCTTGAACCGTTGCAGTCCTTGTGCTGTAGGCTGAATCACAATGACATTAGAGAGGGAATTTCAGTAGTGAATGCAAGCATTTGAAAGTCAGATGATCATAAACTGAGAACCACTGTACATGTTTACATAGTACAACAGCAGCATCAACAATAAATTGTTCTTTATCTAGTACCTATAATGTTATAAAATATTCCAAAGTACCTTAGTGGGAAGTTCTAAAACAAACTTGACATCAAACCACAGAAGCAGATATTAAGAAAGCTAACTTGGTTAAAATGTTGTTTTAAGGAATGTCATAAAGAAGAACCAGAGAGACAGAGAGGTGGATAGGTTTAGAGATGAAGTTTTAGGGCTTTGAATCTGCAGTGGATCAGTTAAATTTGGGGATGCATAATAGTACAGAATTAAAGGGACGCAGTGATCTCAGAGGGCTGGAGTTTACAGGTTTAGGGAAGGATGAGGCTATGCAGGAATATGAAAGCAATGATGGAAATTTTAACATACAGGTGTTGTCAGAGCAGGAAACAATATGGGTCAAAAGCACTGGGGTGACAGGTAAATACAACCTGGTGAGGGCCAGGACAAGATCAACTGAATTTTGGATGAGCTCATATTTATGTAGTGTTGAAAGTGTGAGACCAGCCAAGACAGCATTGGAAGATTCACTTCTGGAGGGATGAGGCCTGCATAAGTGTTACACCAGCAGATGCACCGAGGTAAGGCTGGAAATGGGGAATATTAGGGACTAATGGAGTCGACAGCTAGGGAACAGAGCTTGAGGCAGTATGTAAGGACAATGGGTCTTTTCAATATTTGGTTGGAGAGAACTCCTGCTCATCCAGTATTACATGTTGGACAAACACTGCAACAAATCATAGACAGTGGGGGTCTGAGATGGCATAGCTCTGGATGCTTTGGATGCTGTCAGCATACTTAGGGAAGAGAAAAACATTCTAACATGAGAAACAGCTTCAAGAGAATGATTGTGTAGGCAAAGATTAATTCATGATATACCGAAATGGGAAAACCTGCTGGTTTATGGAAGCAGTTTAGCCTTAGATTACTATTTTATGAGCATGATTCTGAGTCACTGCTGCAGCAGGTCTATTACTACATCTGCAAATGGAAAGTACTCTTAGCAAATGAAGTAAAGCAATGAAGAATGAATAGATTTTGCATAGTTTCCTGCTTTTTCTGTTCAGTACATCAAGTGCTATGGAACTTGAAGGACTAGTTCTACACCCTCTTATCACCTAATAAAAAAAACTCTTAAAGTTGGATTAATAACTTTAATTCTGAGGTATTTACAGGATGCAACATTGCCAATTAAAACAAATTCTTGCTGTGTCCAAAGTACTTACTCCAAAGGAAAGTTGGGACAAGTGAATTGTCTGTTTGATATCTCACTCTGAGGCAGTTGCTATAGTGATATATAAATTGCAGATATATATACATTTGAATGGAAGGGGCATTAAAGTGGCGTTCTGAGATCTTCCTAACAGCAATGATAATGTGCCAACACCAGATGGACCGTCGCAACCAAGAATGTGTCTCAACACCTCTTTCTGAAGGGCAATTAGGGATCAGCAGCATATGCCAGTCTTGTCAGCAATAGTCATAGAGTCATAGAGGTGTACAGCATAGAAACAGACCCTTCGGTCCAACTTGGTCATGCCAACCAGACATTCTAATTTAATCTAGTCCCATTTCCCAGCATTTGACCCATATCTCTCTAAACCCTTCCGATTCATATACCCATCCAGATGCATTTTAAATGTTGCAATTGCACCAACCTCCTTCACCTCCTCTGGCAGCTCATTCCAAACCTGCACCACCCTATGTGTGAAACCGTTGCCCCTTAGATCCCTTTTAAATCATTCCACTCTTACCCTAAACCTGTGCCCTGTAGTTTTGGACTCACATACCCTGGGGATAAGACCTTGGCTATTGACCGTATTTATGCCCCTCATGATTTTATAGATCTCTGTAAAGTCATCCTTCAATCTCTGATGCTCCAGAAAAAATAGCCCAGCTTAGTCCACCTCTCCCTATAGCTCAAACCCTCCAACCCTAGCAACAGTCTGTAGATCTTTTCAGAATGTTTTCAAGTTTCACAACATCTTTCCTAAGCAGGGAGACCAGAATTTAATGCAATATTCCAAAAATGGCCTAACTAATGTCCTGTACAGCCGCAACATGACCTCCCAACTCATATACTCACTGCACTGACCAATAAAGTCATCCGATGAAAGAACAAAAAGCTAAAAATGAAGACAATGCCAAAGCATGCTGTCCCTCATTTATTTTGTATACTATATGTATTTCTTAACTGTTATTACTTAATGACTTGCCACCCTTCATGGGGAGTTATAAATCACTTAGACCCAGGGAGCTGATGATCTCCCTGTGAAGTTACTTCAGCAATTGAGAGATTCCCCAAAGAAGGTCTTAGTTTGTCTTTCTTCAGGATAATTAGCCCTAATGCTTGTGATCATTCTGTCCTCTCACACAGATCTTTTATAAGACCATAAAATATAGGAGCAGAACTAGACCATTCAGCCCATTGAGTCTGTTCCACCATTCGATCATGATTAATATATTTCTCAATCCTATTCTCCTGCCTTCTCCACATAATCCTTGACACCTTTACTAATCAAGAATCTCTCTCTCTTTCTCTATCTTAAAGACACTCAATGACTTGGCCTCCACAGCCCTCTGCAGCACTAAGTTCCACAGAGTCACCATCCTCTGGCTGAAGAAATTCCTTCTCATCTCAGTTCTAAAAGGGTTGTTCCTTCACTTCCAGGCTGTACCCTCAGGTCCTAGTCTCTCCTACTAATGGAAACATCTTCTCCACATCCACTATATCCAGGCCTCTCAATATTCTGTAAGTTTCAATGAGATTGTCCCTCATCCTTCTAAACTCCATTGGGTATTGACTCAGAATCCTCATTTGACAAACCTTTCATCCCTGGGATCATTCTTCACAGCGACAAGGCACTGCTGTCTCTGAAGGAGAAGGAGGGGATCGCACAGGCTGTAGTACTCCCCAACACAGTTCACCAACACAGATACTTTTGAATATTTTCAAGGTCACAACCTGATCTGAGGAGCTCATGGTACTTGCCTAGGTGTTGGAGGTTGTGACAGATGAGGCCATTGACAGTAAGTGGAATGTGGGAGGCGAGGTTAATGCTGAGCTTCTGGTGGATGGTGAGGCTGTGAAGTTATCCATAGGGTGAAAGATGCTTTACATTCAGGGTGAGATGAGTGGTAATCTGCAGAGCATGCAGGGAGTATCCATGACCTGGCTTGGGGAATCCATCCAGATGAGAAGTGTTGCAATCTCCCTCACTTCCCTGGTCTGGTCTTCTCCACGTTGAGAGATTGGTGAGTCTCATGGAAAGCCCATTCAGCAGGACAGTAGGAACCTGGTGATGTTCACAGATCTGCATATTAATGCTTTGAGTTCAAAGGAGCAGTGGTGAGAGGCACCTGGAGTCTCCATCATTAATTCGTGCTTCTTAGGTTAGCAGGGAGATAAGGTGTGCTTTGTGGGGGAGGAGGAAGACCATCTGCCTTCCACATCGGAGGACTCCTCATTTCAAGATCCTGAGTTCTTCAACCATTAACAGCGGCACCTGAAGTTTTGACAACGGCAAGGGAAGCTTCTGCATTCACAACAGAGCCTGCCAGACCTGAGGCAGCCAGAGGATCACAGCTGAGAGGATCCCAGGCTTAACACAGAAAATCAGCAGCTTCAATGACAGTCACTGGCTAGCCTACCGGAACCTTGATGGCCCCATTTTGTTACATTCCTTCATGGGCGGTGGGTGTTACTGGCTGGGCCAGTAGATGTTGCCCATCCCTCATTGTCCCTGAGAGGGTGGTGGTAAGGTGCCTTCTTGTACTGCTGCTGTCAATTTGATGTTTGTACATCCACATTGCTGTCTGGGAGGGAATTCCAGGATTTCGATCCGGTGACACTGGAGGAATGAGAATAAATTTTCATGTGAAAATTGTGCCATCGTCCATGAACATTCTCACTTCTGACCATATGATGGAGGGAAGGTCATTCCTCTGAGCCAGGAATGATTCCAACCAGCGGAGAGTTTGCCCCCGATTCTCTTCAAAATAATCTACAATTTTGCTAGGGCTCCATGATGTCATTTCCAATCCACAGTGTCTAAACCAGAAAAAGTGAGAGTATTTAATTCCCTGCCAAACCATGTACAGAAAACCAAATAAAGAAGAAAAAGAGGCGATTAAGTGGGAAATAAAAGAAACAAGAGAAGTAGAAGTATTTGCATTTTAAGGCTATTACAGCCTTAAAAATGGACTTACTCTTAAAAGGATGACTTTCCTGGCATGATTATTACTATTATGTAAGTACCATAACTTTACCTTTCAGTGAGTGATGTGAAAACTGAAATTCCTGGAGAAATATTGGCAAAGCAAAGTCTGGGAAAGAGCATGGCTACATGGACAGGAGTTTCCAGATTTCCATGTTTAACAGCATGGGTGGACTCTGGAAATTGCTTTTTGATTTTTCTACCTATTAACAATTAGTGTTGACCTTCTCAACACCACCACTACTGCAAAATCAAGATCACTTTGTGTTTCTGAGCAGTGAAATATTTTTCAACTAAATTTGCAACTAAACAGAGGATTAGGAGTTTCATGGATCTTGGCCACCCTGGAAAATCCAAATGTTCAAAATGTATCCTTCAGGTAAACTTAACTCACTTGGAAACACAAAGATTGAACTTGTTTCATTCCACTAAATGAAAGAAACTGATTTTAATTTTCTTTCATGTGTGTTTAAAAAGGAAGTGATCACTTGTTTGATTTTCTATAACACTGCATTCCAGAAAGTTAAAAATCACACAACACCAGGTTATGGTCCAACAGGTTTAATTGGAAGCACTAACTTTCAGAGCACTGCTCCTTCATCAGATAGTTGGAGCTCCACAACCACCTGATGAAGGAGCAGCACTCTGAAAACCAGTGCTTTCAATTAAACCTGTTGGACTATAACCTGGCTTTGTGTGACTTTTAACTCTGTACACTCCAGTCCAACACTGGCATCTCCAAATCCTCTATTACAGAAAAGTTGCTGATATCATATTTCAAATTTGAAATTTGCCTGAAATAAAGCTTTGAAGGTTAATGCCTTTTGCATAAAGGTAAAAAACTCACATCCTTACTGCATGATGGCATCCACCTTTCTGCTTAGCTCTAAGTTACTGATAATGACTCATGAGTTTTACAAATTGCACATGCTCAGAATCCACGAGTATCTATGCAACAGTATTGGAGAAAACAGCAGAGTTTCTCTGAAATGTTCTATTTGTATTTCAGGTTTCCAGCATTCACAATGCATTGCTTTTAATTTGTTAGAGAAAATAAAACCTGCCTAAATACTAAATAGCCACTATAGAAACCTGAACTACAAACTAAAGTTACTAAAGGACACAAAAGTCAAAGCAGTGGATAAATCTCATTCAAAACTCTGGCCAGAACCTTAGGGCAGCAACAGAGGTCTCAGGGCAGAAGCATCTCTAATGAAAAGCAGCCCAACACATGGGAAGTGGTACGTACTGTCCATATGGCCCCAGCTGAGAGCTAGGATCATCCCAGGTAAGAGATGAGTTATGGTAAAAGGAGAGTGAGGCTGAGTTGTTTGGAAGCACAGGCAATGGAGTGTCTCTTAGTGGGAGCCTCTTCCCAATGTGTCTGTCCGTTCAATCTGGTACTAAGAGCTTTTATGCAAGGGATTTGTTAATCCCATTGACACACAGGCATCTACACGCAACCTGCCTTTACACTATTGATTTAGTCAGAGACCTACCCCTCATCCACCACCCTCCCCCAATTAATTACCTCCATCTCCAATGAGGGTTAGGTGGAGATATTGGAATTGGTGACAGCAAGTTTCCATATAGAGGTGGGATTTCTTTTCCTTATAAATAAGGCCTCATAAAAAAGGAATGAATGTTCCTAATGGGGCCCAGTGATGACTGGTGTTTCTAAATACAGAGGAACTTTGATTATCCGAAGGACACGGGCAGCGAATATTTCATTCGGTTAATCGAATTCGAGATAATCAAATGCCCAATAACATAGTTTAGCCAAGCATCAGAACCTTGCAATCTTGCCGGATAATCCGATATTCGGATAATCAAATGCTGGATAATCGAGGTTCCTCTGTAATCTGCAGGATATCAAAGGCAATGCAGCAATTATTTTTTAACATTACACCAAAGTTTTCAGCAGAATCATTTTTTTAGAATAGGTAATTGAATCTGTATTCAAATATGCACATAAATTTACACATATTGATGCAGTGACTGAAAAGAAGAAACTGTCCTTCACTTTAGTTCAATATTAAGTAATGCAAGGTCAGAGACGAGGAAAACTGTGACGAGTAACTCATCTTCTGACTCCCCAAAACCTGTCCATCATCTACAAGGCACAAGTCAGGAGTGTGTTGAAATACTTCCCACTTGCCTGGATAGGTGCAGCTCCAATAACATGCTAGAAGCTTGACACCATCCAGGACAAAGCAGTCACTTGATCGACACTACATCCACAAGCATCCACTCCCTCTGCCACTGACACTCAGTAACAGCAGTGCGCACTATCTACAAGTTGCACTGGTGAGCTTCACCAAAGATCCTTTGACAGCACCTTCCGAAGCTATGACCACTTCCATCTAGAAGGACAGGAGCAGCAGATACATGGGAATGCCACTACCTTCAAGTTCCCTTGTTCCTTCAATGTTGTTGGGTCAAAATCCTGGAATTCCCTTTCTAAGAGAATTGTGGGTCAACCTATAACAAATGGACTGAAGTGGTTCAAGAAAGCCGCTCATCACAACCATCTCAAGGGCAACTAGGGACGGGCAATAAATGCTGGCCAGCTTGTGATGTTCATGTACCACGAGTGAATTAAAAGATGCACATAATAATTAAGTATTATCATTATTAATTCATATAACAATAAAATAACTCATAACTGTCCTCACAATAAGAGCACAGAACATAACATGATTGTCACTTAAGAATATCTGAGAAGATGATTTGCCATTAATTATTGATTACTCCATCAGTATTCAGCCTGTTGTCAGATGCTTTTAACTAATTATTAGAACATGGTCAGAGAGGGATGTGAATCTCAGAAGTTGGAGTTTATTTATAGTGCCTGTCATTCTGGTTATTCCGGAGGGTGGGGGCGAGGTGGGAGTGGGGGGTGGTGGGGGTGGGGGTTGCGAGGGGTTGTGGTGGCAGGATGCTTGGTAACAGAATATAAATCACAAAATTATTCTGAAATGAAACTTTGATACTTCTGTTTTGTGTAAAACATTGTTTTGGACATTAGAAAATTCAGGTACTGAGAAACGAGTTGCATCATTTTTTAGTCATTGATTCAATGCATTTTTAAGAAAATATTTCCTTGCAGAAATGTTAACTCTGTTTTTCTCTCAACTGATGCTGCCAGATATGTTGACTTTCTCCAGCTGTTTCAGTTTCTGTTTCAGATTTCTGGCCTCTGCGGTTCTTTCCATTTATTTTCCTTGAGGAGAACTGTCATGTTGTCTAGCTTGACAGATCCGGTTTGCGCTTAGTGGGTTCCCATTGCAAATAACATCTGTTCCACAAGCAAACCCCTCATAATTGTAATGTGTGAAGTCTTGTAGTTAGATTGTCCCTGCTTGGAAACTTCCATACAATCACTAAGGAGGAACAAAAGTGATTTATTAAGAAGACTAATTTTGGGCAATGTTGATTCTAAGTTTCATAGCTACACAAACAGCATCCCTTTGGAAGGTCTTGCAACATCAATTGGCATGCAAATGCACTGACTTCCAGTTGTAGAAGCCACTACCACACATGGACCTTGGAGTCTGTGCACTGACAGGGAACATAGATTATGGGAAAAAAGAAACAAGAAAATTCCTCTTAGCCAAATGAGAACCATTCTAGGGCACATTGACTATATTTATGTGGCATACCATTGATCAATGATTCTTGAAATTAAACTGTTTAAAGATTAAAACTGCATGGTTTTCATCCTTTGATTTTAACCTGTATTCAAACATATTTACTCTATGAGCAACACATTTGTTGAAGAAAAGATTTTTGGAGAGAAGCCACAGTCCAGACTGCAATGAAATTTTGTTTTTATTATTTGGAGAAACTTAAATGAACAGCCAAAACCTCAAACAATAACAAGAAGATAGAAAGGGTTAGGATTGATGGTGGTGATGGGATGATGGTGGGAAGATCTAGGGCTAGTCTTTAAGAACTGCCGGAAGAATGGAAGGCAGAATTGATAAATAATGCCACAAGTTTAAAATGCTCGATAAAAATCAAGTAGAAGAGGATCGATCGTGACAAATCATGATTTGAGCACATTGACGGTATAGTGTACAAAGAGTATCAAGTCATTCTGCTTATTTACATAGAACACAGAACATTGCAGGACAGAACAGACCCTTTGGCCTTTGATGTTGCACCGACCTGTGGAACCAATCTGAAGCCCATCTAACCTGCACTCTTCCATTCTTGTCCATATGCCTATCCAATGACCATTTAAATGCCCTTACAACAGTTTCATTGTCATTGCACTAAAACATCATAAAACAATGCTAACATAAATATAATATTTATGACTTATCACCACTGAGCTGTTTTGCAATATAATATCAAGTCTGATATAATATTTTGTAGATCCATATGAATACTTTTAATTCATTAGGTGCATGGAGAATTGATGGATTCAGCTTTTAAAAATCAGCCACTTTAGTACAGCAAGTGATGTAATTAAGAAGAATGTCTTTTTTTAAATTAGAATGTTGTAACGTCTGCTGAATTTTCATTTCCTGAATCTGATTAACGAGCTCAGTAATACTCAGCCCATAAAATAAATACACAAGTTGAAACCTTCAAAACATCTCACATTGCTGAACATAGAAAATTAAAGAATGCAAAGATTGTGTGTTACTCTCCAGTTGCTAACAATTGCTATTTCTCATTTTTATATTCCTCCTTTGCTTCAATGTTTTCATTGAATTCAAATATGTGGTTCCAAATTCTTCAGAAAAATAAGAAATATAGAGGGAAATCTGAATGATCTGTATATTGTTCGGAAAATGTTGGTATGTTTTATTACTTTCCTGGGGAGTTGGAATGCCAAAACTGATGTGATCTGTGCACAAATTGTTACAATGTGGTGTACAGTCTTATAGGAGATACAAAGGATGTTCAGATATCTGTTATAATTTGGGCATATTAGGGGTGCATAATAATGGCAATTTATGCCACAAAGCAGTCAAACACTGTGAGCAAAGATTTTCAGTGCCTGTAGAGAATATCCAATTTGAATTTTCCCAAACGTTGGCTTATTGTCAATTTCAGGGAACTCTAGGGACTTCAGTGCCTTTACTCACATGCTACCCACCTCATTATATATACATCATGCCAGCTGAAATGTTCACCAGTGTTAGGATCTTATGGCATTCACATTGTAAATGTCATATTTATACCCCAGCTGCACACCATTTCAAATGTTGCTCACTTGGTCTGAAGTAACCAACCAGGTCAGTGCAGTATTCAAGGTTCAGGGGAATGCATACCCCGCATTCACTCCAACTCTGCTACTGCAGACATGTCCCAAGGCTCATGGTCCACCACTTTCACTACTGCACCTACCATCTTCCCTGAATGGCTCTCACCCACCACATTTTCCCCAAACTTCTGTACTTCCTGCTTTTTCACTTGAGACACCTTGTCACCTTTCTTGGCTGAGAATGGACAGCAGCCCTCTGACAAACCATAGTCCCCCTTGATTGGAGTCAGCACCATTCATCTTTAACTTTCAAGCATGGCTGTTTGGCTAAAGAACATGCACTATGTTTGCCATGAAAGCTGCTTTCACATACAGTAGGTATGACATTGAACATAGTACTATGCTGGACACCAACATGTCCGCTCCTCTGACTGATCACTTTTCACCAAGATGACAAGTTGTCTGGCTTTCTATCCACACTATAAGGCAAGGACAAACAGTGAGGCTGAGAGTAACCAAGTATGTACAGAAAGAATGAACACCAAGAAAATAAATTAAGACCACCAGATGCTGCAAGACCTACTGAGGATTTCCTGTACTTTGTTTTTATTCTCAGTTTTAGATTTAGAGTGTTGTCACTGGACAAGTTTAGTGTATTGCTGCTACAACACATTAGTGAATCAAATCACACTAATCTAACATTAGGTAATCTTCTTCTTGTGTAATACTCTTAAAGATACACCTCACATTGGTTCCACTACTTATAGTGATAGGAAGAAGTCTGTCTTCTCGACCCCCAGGCTTATGTGACTTAAAATACTATCTTCAGCTTCAACTCATTAGTCTGCTAGTTCTTTTTCAAAATGCTTTCACGCCATTGAACTTTACTGAGATGCAAATGACAAAGCATTGAAATGGCGTTCCAAAGCTGTTGGAAAAACTACAATTTAGGACATGATTTGGAGGGTAGGTCCAATTAAATTAATCCACACTGGTATTTCCAAGTCCTAGTTTTTACATTATTTGCACACATGTTGAGTCTATATGCAGCTCAGAGTTGTCATCAATCAGGTAGAGCATTTTGGCAAGACTAAGACAACAGTCATTTTGTAAAACTGCAGGTAACATCAGCCTTTCAGAAACAGGAGGTTAACAAAAAGTTGAATGATATATTCAATTGAAGGAAAACTGTAAAAACTGTGGGTGCTGTAAATCAGGAGCAAAAACAGAATTGCTGGAGAAGCTCAACAGGTTTAGCAGCAACTGTGGAGAGAAATCAGAATTAACATTTTGGTTCGAGTGACTCTTCCTCAGACTCCTGTTTTCAGGAAGGGTCACTCAACCCAAAATGTTAACTCTGATTTCTCTCCACAGATGCTGCCAGACCTGTTGAGCTTTTCCAGCAATTTCTGTTTTTGATTCAATTGAAAGAACTCTTTACAGTTTGATGTGAGAGTTAGTATTACCATTGATAATAATAGGTCACACATATAGGAAAGGGACAACCAAAGGAATTATTACATATAACATTTTAGCGAGTTTTGACAACATTTGTAGCTCAGGTTGAGGTTCTGGATGTAGGTTTGCTCACTGAGCTGGAAGGATCACTTCCAGGCATTTCATCACCCTTTTAGGTAACATCATCAATGGGCTTCAGGTTAAGCACTGCTAAAAATTCCTGCTTTCTATTTATATGTTTGGGTTTCTTTGGATTGGTGATGTCATTTCCTGTGGTGAAGTCACTTCCTGTTCTTTTTCTCAGGGGGTGGTAGATGGGGCGTAACTCGATGTGTTCATTTATAGAGTTCTGGTTAGAATGCCATGCTTCTAGGAATATAACATTTCTATCATTTGTGTCATGTGTGGTGTGTAAGTTATATAAACAGAGGAAGAAAATCTTGTATTTTAAATTGTAACTATCATGATTTTTGGGATACCCCACAACCAATTTATATGATAATGGTGTGGTCATGTTCTACAGAACCATCTAAGATGCCTTGGGTAGATTTACTGTCACCCAATCAATCTTACTGGTGATAGTCCAAGTTACTGCTGCCATGTGGGGAAGGATGTGCACATGAAGTGTTCAGCAGAAGATGTGTAAAAGTTTATTACATTCTAGTTAACAGCTTGTTACATTACTTCTGAGGAATGTAATAGCCTTTTGTAAGACTTCAGGCTCAACTTAAGGGTAAGTTCATATTAGCATTAGCTACATGGGCTTAGCACTAAAACAAAGAGTACTGCAACACTGGAACATTGGCAACTGAATTGTTTATTGTTTCCCAGGAACAGACCTTTATACCCTGATGGGTAGAAGTTATTTTGAAATGCCAGTTAACCCTTTCATGCCCCAACTGTCTTATACAACATCACTTATCTGCTTATTAAGTTATTTCTACAATTGTTTGAAATATGTAGATTAGATTTGCAACTACTATTTCTTCTCAATTGTTGAATTGGCTACAACAAAAGTCTACATGAGGGTGGAATGGTGACTCAGTTGTTAGTACTGCTGCCTCACAGCACCAGGGAGCTCTGTTCAATTCCATCTTGGGTGACTGTCCGTGTAAGTTTTTTTTCCATCGTCCAAAGATATGCGTGTTATGCTAAATTGCCAACAGTGTGCAGGTTAGATGGATTAGCCATGGCAAATGCAGGATAAGGGGGAGGGTTGGGGTCTAGGTGGGCTACTCTTCAGAAAGTCGATGTGGGCCTGATGGGCTGAATGCCCTGCTTCCACATTGTAGGGATTCTATGATTCTACTACTAAATCCTAGTGGCTGAGATGTCAGTAACATCAGTTGATCAGATTATGTCCATGGTTGGAAGATAATTGAATAATTCCTCCAACCCATGAGATCAGTAGCATCTTCTCATCTCTCTGTCTTAAAGAATTATTAAGCATCAATATAGTTAATCCCTGAGAGACAGTGAACATTCTTCTCAGATCTACAAGAGTTCCTTGATCACTGGTATTCATGAACTCTACTTCTAACTTTGATTTTCTCATTCTGATTAGTCAAATTATATTGCTGTTTTAAAATTACCTTAATGATTGCCCTTTTACAAAGATTTTTTCTGAAACTGTTCCCAATAATTTAAAATGACTTTAACCATGCTTACTTATTCAACATAGCAATATAAGATTTCTTTTATCTTTTCCCTAAATGTAGGGATTTTCACCCTTCCTCTGAGGGGCTAATTTACCTTGGGTCTGATATTAACTGCTGGATCTGGGTATATGATTTGGATTTTTCACCTTTTACTAAGGCCGTGTTTGATCGTCAGAAGCATTTTCAATATTTTTCATTGTTTCTAGCTGTGTTAAGCTTCTAGAGGGAGGTTTAGTATTGTTGTCATCCTGCTGCTTCTTCAAATGCTAGCTGCTTCATTCACCAATGTTTTTGACACCTCCTCTTATCTCCTCCAGACTGTGACATTACAATTAAACATCAGGTCCCTGTATCCATGATAGGCACCAGTCTTATTTTCTCCACACCTTGGACCCTCTCCATGGATGCTGTCTGACCCACTCTGATCTCTAGCATTTGTTGTTTTCAGTACAGATTCCAGCATCTCCAGCCCACTTCTACCTTCTTTCCAAAACCCACAAATGGAATTGTCCAGGCAGACTCATTTCTGCCTGTTCCTGCTCCGCAGAACGTATTTCTTCCTACTATGACTCAATGGTGTCTCCCAACGTCCCTCCCCATGTAACTTCCTGATTCCTCTGACACTCAATGTCAGTTTCATAATATCCAGTTTTTGGACTCCTCTAGCGTTCTCCTCTTCATCATGGACCTGCAATCCCTTTACACATCCACGCCCCATCAGGAAGGTCTCAGGGCTATCTGCTTCTTCATGGAAAATTTGGTCTGAAACCTCCCCTTCCATCACCACCCTTCCTCTGCCTGACCAAAGCCATCCTCACTTGCCACAACATCTACTTTAACTCCTCTCACTTTTTTCAGGTCAAAGGTAAGGCCGTGGTTACCTGCATGGGCCCCAATTTTACACGTTGTACTAGACCAGCTGAGTTTGTCCCATGTTTTCTGTGCTTTATATACTGATCGTTGGAGCTTACCTAATGATGTCAGTTAACTTATTCAGGTACTAATTGTCTTGTGAAGCACTTGCCAGCCAATCATGTACCTCTGAAGAGCAGTTACTGTTGTAATAAATGGAATACAGTGGCCAACTTACAAAAAACAAACTTTCATAACCATCCATAATGACTAAAGCTTCTGCTTTTGTGGCATTGATTGAAGCATAAATATTGGCCAGAGGACTGGTAATAACTCCCTTGTTCTACTTTGAAATAGTGTAATAGGATTGTTTACATTTACCTGAGAGGGAAGCAGGGTGCTTAAAATGTCACATCCAAAAGATGAGAGGCCAATATGAATAAGGTATTTGAAGTTTGAACATTTTCTACTTTGTCTTCAGCAATAAATTTAAATATAGCCTGAATCTGTGGCAGTACAGATTGTACACCATGGAGCCTGTGCTTCCATGATTAAAGAAATAAATGTTAACCTCTTGGGATGGGCAAATATTCTGGAATTTTGCTTGGTTTTCTTTGGTATCATGTTCAGAAAGTTCGTTCAGCAAGCCAGCTTAGTGGAAGAGTAACCGATAAGGCTAGATTATATATGATGGTAAAAGGGGGATCTTGATGGGTCAAATAATCTTTGTTTTGTCCTTGCCTTCTAACATTCTAATATTATCATGGCAATACATTTCCATTTTAACCCTAGAAAGTGACTCTGCAAATGAATACAATAAATGAAGAACACAGCTTGTGCTGATATTTAAAACAACTAGCTATGTTGTGAAATATGAACTTTTACTCTATTCTCCAGACACTCTCAATTTCAATCACACAAGTGACTGCATGTAATGAGAAATGTGGTTGGGACACATTATGAACTGTTGGCCACCTGTTTCTCACCTGAAAACTGGTGACAGCAGAGGAAAATCTGCAGGAACCTTGGAAAAGGAAATTCGACGTTTCGGGCCAGAGTCCTTCATCAGGATGAAGGGCTCTGGCCCGAAACGTCGAATTTTCTGTTCCTTGGATGCTGCCTAACCTGCTGTGCTTTAACCAGCAACACATTTTCAGCTCTGATCTCCAGCATCTGCAGACCTCACTTTTTACAGGAACCTTGGAAACCCATGTTCTCTCTCTTATTATAAACTCCTACCTGATAACACACTTGCATTGACACTCCAGGAAGCCTTGCAAACACCTGCTGTATGACTCTTACTGGTTCAATTTCCAGAAAGACTGACCTAATTAACCTTTAGACCCCTTTACAAAAATAAACAACACTTTATGTCACCAATACGAAATCCCACTCTAAAAAAGCTAATAACTCATTAAAAAAACACATCTTTTGACATACCATTCCTGCTTCCCTCCCACTTCATATACTTCAACCCACCAGGTCAACATTGACCAACAAACAGCTAACTATACTATACTCATCCCATTTACATGCACTTCATTCAAAGCCGGCTATGCCCTGGCATTTTAAGTGCTTGTCCATATGCTTCATAAATGTTGTGAGAGTATATGCCTCCATGACCCTCTTAAGCAGCCCGGTCCATATTTCTATCATCCTCTGGGTGAAAACGTTTTTTCTCAGATCCCTTCTAAACCCGTGTGGTGTTAAACACATCTGCCAGTGGGAAAAGATTCTCATGATCTACCCTATCATTGCCTTAATTTCATTTACTTCAATCAGATTCCCCCAAGTCTCCTCTGCTCCAGGGAAAACAAACCCAGCCTTTTCAGTCTCTCCTTATAACTAAGATTTTCTATCTCAGGCAACATCCTGGTAAAACTCCTCTGCACCCTCACAATCATGTCCATGCTATAGTGTGGCGACCAGAACTGCACATAGTATTCCATCAGTGGCCTAACCAATGTTTTATAAAAGTGTAACAAGACTTCCTTGCTTCTGTATTCTACGGGTCTGAGTAAAATATCAATTAGAGAAATTTTGATTCTCCAACAAAAATTCTCTTGAATACCCATTTCTATGTCACATTAACTGTAGCAATATGTTGACATTAAACATATAATGAGGCCATGGCAACCATATTTCACAGAAGCTGATTTACATCATAACACTTGGCTTCCTTCAAATGTACTCATGATAATGCATCCTCTATAACATTGTCTTTTCCAGGTACATGAATTATTCTTAAACTTTATGGCTGGAGGATTAAGCTTCCCCCAAACAACTGAATACTTTTGTCCCTAAATGTTTCCGAAAAATCAAAAGATTGTCATCTATATAAATAACAATTTTTCATGTTGTTGGTGATGTGCATTTAAAAGTGATGTTCAGCCAGTATGTGACTCAATGTTTCTTTCTCAACCATCAAATATTTCTGCTGACATGTGGTGCGTTTCTTTGAAAAACAAATGACAGGCCATTCAATCCCCATCTCATCATCTCATAGGACGACGACATCCACGTCAATGTTGTTGACATCAACAGCCTGTTTCAGTGGCTTTTCATATTTTGGCGTTACTAAAACTGGTGTGCTTGTCAGCACAACTTTCACAGCTGTCAAAGATGCTTCCAAATGTTTGTGCATTTTTCTTGACCAAATCTGTTAAAGAAGCCATAATGATGATGAAGTTTGGGACAAAGTTTGGATAAAATCTACTGATAGCAACAAAATGCATTATGTCCTAGCCACAGGAAAATCCAAAATAATTCTTTCTTCCATTTCCCTATGTATGGCTTGGCTTTACCCTATTGTGTGACCCGAATTAGTCAATTTTGCTTTAGCAAATTTATAACCAAATTGGAACTACACAGACAATCAAACAGTTCAGTGAAATGGTGTAAATGTTCTTCTAGCATCTGGCTGAGAACAACCAAGCTGTTGATGTGAAACACACTGTTACAAAGTCCCACAATTATTTCTTCAATTATTTGTTGGAACATTGTCAGATATTTTATTGCTGGTGCATTTTTCATTTCAAATGGCATGACTTTGCATTGATTAAATCGATTGGTATTATTAAAGCTGATATTTCTTTGACTCTATCAGTCAGTGGAAGTAGCTAATATTCTTTTAGTACATTAATTTTGGTGATGAATTATGTGCATCCAATTCTTTTGTGCAGTCCTCCCTTCTTGAAATAGGTTTTATGTCCAATTTTCTTACTGTGTTGATGTGGCAATATCAATATAGAATCTTTATGTTGCATCAGATTTCAACACCATCATCATAGATGAGGTCCAGCTACTATGACTCAGTTCAATAAAGTCATTGTCCAGATTGGACTCAATTCTTTTCTACACTGAAGCCAAATTCTTTGGATTGAGTCTGTAAGGATTTTATTTGATAGGTAATGCATCCCTCTCCTAAACATCATGAATGGCCAAGGATGCTTTTCATGGTCAATTCACATAAATTAAATTATGATGCCATAATAACCTCCATATATCACTTTGACAGGTTTCTGAAAGATAAAATACAATGTATTGCAAGTTTTTAAGCACCTGCATATTATTCAATCTGAATAATCACTTGATCCTTCAGTTTTGAGATTTCAGCTTCTGATTCACTCTATGTTCTGATGCTTTTATTTCATTCCACCTTTCTTTCAGTACTGTAAATATATGTTTCTCCTGACTATCATCCCTGTCTAATACTTCTTAAACATATTAACATGAAATACTCACTGATTCTTTCGCCTTCTGGACTAATTGTTGAGTTTCCTCTGACTTGATAATGTCCAATGAATGATGTTTTTAATAGTTCCCCAGAGACAAACTTTGGCCTTTTATTATGCATTAAAATGCTCTTCAAATGCTTCTTGGTCAATTCACACATGTTGGCTTCTTTCTCTCTGAAGTCAAACATTGACGGGAAATGTAACCCTTGAACATTAGTTTTTCAATTTTGCTTTAATTAGTTGAAGTGGAGCCTTCATCTCATATCCATATATCAGTTAAAAGGGACTGAATCCATTTGATTCATTAGGAACATCCCTAATTGTGCTCAGGAACAAACAAAGTTCATGAAAGAGAAAGATTTTAGAAAAGAGTTCAATTTGCATTGAAATCTGTAGATCAATGGTCTCTACAAATTAATGAAGAACTACAATTATGGAACTTTGAAATCAGATTTCATAAGAAACAGGATTGTTGTTGCAATTATTAATGCGTCTTTATCAGGTTTTATTCAGACAAAAGAAATGTAGACTTTGGAGAAAGTGATTTATTTTCTGTTGGAAGCAGAAATCAAGAAAATTCATAGACAGAATCCTGAATGAAGAAGAATCACCTTATCACAGGAGAACAACAAAATTGGTCTGCTTTAAGAGGTATAAGCATTCTATACAAACATGTGAGTATCAATATAAAAGCTAAACAATAAATACTATCAGTAATTATCAGCCTCATAGGCACCAAGCAGTGCACACCTTTGACGAAAGAATGCTATATCTGTCGAAACTACAGATCACTTCCAGAAATAGGATTGAGTTCCAGAGCTGGAAAAATGGCGGTGGTTGCACTTGTAAAGAGATCAACACAATAGGGATCACACCACTAGAAAAGATACCTGAGACATTTATCGTCAAAATTGGTGATCCAAGTGAATCAAAGTTGACAGAATTGGTTTATAGCAATGGACATCTAATTTCTTTTAAACTTGATACATTGTTTTCTGTCTCACAGCAGATATGCAATATCACCATAAAGTGTCATGCACCATGCACGTCATATCATCACCATATCATGGCATGTGATCTAATAGTATAGAGATCTCAGTTACCATTTTACTGAATTCTGTCATCTCACAGCTAGACAGACTAAAGGAAGTGTGCTAATAGTGACAGGCTGCAGAGCTCTGAGATGCAGAGAGATTGGGGTCTTAGTACATGACTCACAGAAGGTTATTAAATAGGTAGAGAAAGAAATCAGGAAAGTTAATAGAACGTTATGTTTTACTACAAGTGGAATTGAATGCAAGAGTAGAGAAGTTTTGGATGTAGGTTTGCTCACTGAGCTGCAAGGTTCATTTCCAGATGTTTCATTACCTTACTAGGTAACATCTTCAGTAGAAGTCATGCGAAGCAATGCTGAAAATTCCTGCTTACTATTTATATGTTTGGGTTTCTTTGGGTTGGTGATGTCATTTCCTGTAGTGATGTTATTTCCTGTGGCGAAGTCACTGCCTGTTCCTTTTTTCAGGGGGTGGTAGATGGGGTCTAACTTGATGTGTTTGTTGATAGAGTTCTGGTTAGAGTGATCGGTGAGCAAACCTACATCCAAAACCTCAACCTGAGCTACAAATCTTCTCAAAACTCGCTAAGTAGAGAGTTTATTCTTCAATTATACAGAGCATCTGGGGTACTGTGTACAGCACTGGTCACCATACTTAGGATGTTAATACATTGGAAGCAGTTTAGAGATGATTTTCTAGACTAATGTCTGGGATGAGCAGATTGCCTTATGAAGGAAGGCTAAGCTGGTATCCTCAGAAGTTTAGAAGACACAAGGGATGACATAATTGAAACATTTAAAATTTTGAGGGGACCTTCAGCAGGTGGATGTGGAAAACATATTTCATCTTGTGGGAGAATCTAGAACTAGGGGTCTTAGTTTAAAATAAGGAGTTCCCATTTAAGACAGAGATGAGGAAAATGTAATTCTCTCAGAGGGTTGTAAATCTTTGGAATTCTCTTTCTCAAAAGATGGTGGATGCAGTATCTTTAAATATTTCTAAGCTAGAGATAGGTAGACTCTTGGTTACCAAGCGGATGAAAGGTTATCAGGGATATGCAGGAATGTGGAGTTGTGGTTAAAATCAGATCAGCCATTATTGAATGGTGGAGCAAGTTTGAGTGGCCTACGTTTGCTCCTTGCTGAGCTTTTGTATGGCCTCCCAGATCAAATACTGAAGTGGCAGAAGTGGCAGCCTTGAATTGAATTGAATCATTTTCTTGTGATGTGTATTCAATATAAAATACAATGAAAAGTGGGTACTGTCACTGTGTATAAGTGCCATTCTTGTTAACACAGAACAGAATAAAAAATAAAGTAAGAGAACTTAAATAGATGCCAACTTTTCCTTCTCCACTGCTATAGTCCCACTCTGGGCTTCCCAGTCTGTGCCATGCTGCTGCCAGGGGCCCACTCCACATGGAAACGAGAGTCCCACTCCAGGCTTCACAAGCTGGCTGACTCTGTAGCCACGCTACCTACGAAGATGACGCTACCACTCCAGAACCCATTGAAGCTGCCCCTACTGAAGAGCTGTCTTTCTCAGGTACATTTGAGAAAGAAGAATGAGCAGAAGAAAAGATGGAAAAGAAAAGAAAGCAGATGAAGAGGACACGTCCAGGGCACAGGAGCCTGCATGCTGCTTTCTCTGCCACAGCCATCTTGTGTGAGAGGACTACATCCCCCAGATGGAATATTCTCAAGGATAAAGATTTGCTACAAGTAATACTGCAATATAAAAAGCATAAGAAAGTTAAAATGTTTCTCACTTCTGTGCCTGCATGCATATCTTGACCTCAATGTCCTTGAGGAATCAGAAGAAATTCAACTAGTTCCAAGTGAACTGGTCCAGGAATAGACTACTGTTGAGTACATTGCTGTGATTAGTCGTCCCTCAAAGGATGATCTTAAGTAGCTACCTGAATCAGCAGGAAGAGTTTCTCTGCAAAGGGAATTCAGAAGATTAAGAGTCCTCCAGATAAAGTAAAGGATGAACTACCATAGCTCAAAGGAATTATACCCTCTGTGGTTAATATCTAAGAGATTAAAAGTGCTCCATCAGAGCAATGATTCACAGATGATTTGAATCGAGATCAGCAGTCTTGAAGCCATAGACCTAATAATCTTCCAACTCTAAAAAGAGCAGGGATTCTGGAAGAACTGTGAAACCTCCAGAGAGTCTTACGTCAGAAAATTGGGGGAAGATGGGGGTTAACTATAACAGTAGAAGTAGTTATATATCTAAATGTATGGGGGCAGGTGGGGGTGAAATGTTGTATAAGGTAGTAGTTCTGAAAGGATGAATGTAAGGAGAGTGCATTTGGCTCCACCTAATATGATGATGACGTACAGTCTTTTGTGGGGAAAAAGGAAATCAAGCTCACGATTCTGGTAGGGTTTGACAGGTCATCCTTGGCTCCTGAATGTCTTGGTGATTATGTCAAACTAATCAATGTAACATGTACCTATTGCTATAATGCAATAAACTACATCTTGTTGTAATGACAAATTTCTCTTATTGTTAAGACTCAATATTGGTTCATCCTCTACCACTGTTAATCAAACAGGCCCTTTGACCTAGTACAGAAAGGAGGATTGGTTTATGTGCATTGGCTCATCCACAACACATGCAGCAGAGTAGAGAAAGAATTGAACTCTCTGTTCTATTTTACCGTCCTATTAAATGGCACTCAGTTCACTCCAGTGTCCACTAAATTCCACCCATCATGTCTGTCAATAAGTGATCTCACTTCAGTGACAGAAAAAGAAACCATATTGGAAACAGTCAGATGACCAGGCTGCTTCTGTAGAGAGAATCAACACATTTCAGTTGTGAAGGCCTTTGAAGAAGAGTAGCTAACTATGGGCCAAGAAATCAATCAGGAGCATATAGACAGATGTTGGCAAATTTCAGAAAACAATGCCTGAAGAATCAGGACTTCTAAATGAAAGCAAAGTAAGCTGAAGCAAATTTGGAACTCAGATAGACTGAGTGGACATCTTCAGAGCTCAGTTGGGACTGAGAAATGGGCAACAGATTGTGCTGGAGCAGAGCCAGCAGCTGAAAAAGAAAGGGAATGGATAATTTTGGGAGTCAGGCCAGGAGTAAGAGGAGAACAAAAAAGGGCAGATAGGGGTCAGAGGAAAGCCAGAATTTGGGCAAAGAATATTAGCCAACCAAATGCGGCAGTTTAATCTCGATTACGACAAACTGGGGAAATATGTGAGAATGGTTTGCTGTATTAATTAACATTTAATAATTCACAAGAATGTACTTCAGCAATTCGAATGTAATATTCAGCCTTTACCTAATTATATTCAGGTACTGCTTGATATCTGTTATTCTATACGTATATTTCAATATAATGATTGCCTCAGCGTCCACAGCCAAATCCTGTGCTGACGAATTTGAGAGTTCCAGTTTCATATGTTCCTGCCAACAGATTCTCATTAAAAGATGTTAAATGTACTCTTTGTAACCCTTTGAGGTTTCATATTACTGTATTTATTCTTTCAGTGATCAAATATTGAATAACTATGTTGCCATGCTTTGCAGCTTGGTGATGGATATGCATATTCCATCAGTCAGCACTAACACACTGACTTGTAGGAGTCCCATTTTGCAAGAAGTGATTGTTTTCTTTAGACCAGTGCTGCTCTTGGCCTGTCTGTAACTACTGTCAAAATGTCATTCATTTATCAAGAATTAGTTTTCTTTTCATTTGACATTTCTTTTCATTTTAGCCTTGACATTTTTTCTATCAATCAGTAGCCATTTCAGATCAGCCTGGACTCTGTGCTCAGGATTTTCAGGTGTTGGGATGACTGATACTTATCTTTTGTTGCCACACACAGGTTTCAGCTCGAGCTTACTTTATTTAAACTAATTTTTAAAGTGATGATACTGCTATTTTTCTTCATCCTGATCAAATGTTAGCTGTAAAACAATATGATGTTTAAAACATCACAGAAAATGAATTGATATTACACCCTTGTTTTAGTATTTTTCTCATGGTTTAAACTTATTTTTAATTTGTTGTCTTCACATGTTCTACTTTGACAGATGGTACACACTTTTCATCACAAAATGAGTAAATGAGCTTAATTCTATCAAGTGTTTGCTTTTAGTGAGAAGGCAATAGCCAAGTGGTATTGTTGATGGACTATTAATCCAAAGATCCCAGAATGTTCTGGGGACCTGGGTTTGAATTGCACCCATAGCTGATGGTGCAATTTGAATCAATTAAAGTTTGGAATTAAAATAACTATGAAATTGTTATCAATTGTTGTGAAATTATTACCCGTCTGGTTCATTTACATCCTTAAGGGAAGAAACTGCCTTCCTTACCTGATCTGGCTTATATGTGACTCGAGTAAAAAGTGAGATCTGCAGATGCTGGAGACCAGAACTGAAAATGTGTTGCTGGTTAAAGCGCAGCAGGTCAGGCAGCATCCAAGGAACAGGAAATTTGACGTTTCGGGCATAAGCCCTTCATCAGGCTTATGCCCGAAACGTCGAATTTCCTGTTCCTTGGATGTTGCCTGACTTGCTGCGCTTTAACCAGCAACACATTTTCAGCTTATATGTGACTCCACACTCACAGTAATATGACTCTCAAGTGCCCTGTGAAATGGCCTAGCAAGCCACTCAGTTGTATCAACTACTAGAAAGGAGAAAAGTTATGAAGAAATAACAATACCAAATGCAGCCCTGTTGACCCTGCAAAGTCTACCTTATTAACATCTGGGGATTATGGAAAATTGGAAATGCTATTTCACAGATTAGTCAAGCAATTGCCTGACATAGTCATATTCATGGAACTGTATCTGACAGTCAATGTCCAGACACTGTCATCACCATCCCTGGATGTGTCCTGTCCCACCAGCAAGATAGACCCAGGTGGTGGCACAGTGATATACAGCTGGTAAGGAGTTGCCCTGGGAGTCCTCAACACTTGACTCCAGACTCCACAAAGTCTCATAGCATCAGGTCAAACATGGGCAAAGAAACTTCCTGCTGATTATGGTACTTACCATCCTTCCTTGGCTGATAAATCATGTTGAATGTACTTAGAGGAAGCATTAAGGGCTGCAAGATTGCAGCATGTACCCTGGGTGGAGGATTTCAGTGTCCAACACTAGAGTGGCTTAGTAACAGTACTACTGATCCAGCTGATCAGGTCTTATAGTCATAGCTGCTAGACTGAGTCTGCTTAGATGGTGAAGAAACCAACAAGAGAGAAAAACATACTTGGTGCCACCCATATCAATCTACCAGCTGCAGATGCATCAAGCTATGACAGTATCAGTAAGAGTGACCACTGCACAGGCCGTGTGGAAATGAGAATATGTGAGAATTGAGAATAACCTCCATTGTGTTGTGTGGCATTATCAACATGCTAAATGGGACAGACTTTGAATAGATCTAGCAATTCAGGACTGGATATCCATGAGGCACTCTGTGCCAATAACAGCAGCAGAATTGTATTCCAGCATAACCTGTAACCTCATGGTCTGGCATATCCCCCAATTAATCATTACCAGAGGATCAACCTGGTTCAATGGAGAGTGCAGGAGGGCATGCCAGGAGCAGCACCAGGCATACTTAAAAATGAGGTGTCAATCTGATGAAGCTACAAAACAGGGCTACTTACATGCCAAATAGCATAAGCAGCATGTGATAGAGAAAGAGCTAAATGAGTCCATACCAATGGATCAGGCCTAAGTTCCACAGTCTTGCCACATCCAGTCGTGAATGGTGGTGGGTAATTAAAGAACTCACTGGAGGACGGGGTTCCACAAATATCCCTATCCTCAATGTTGGATGGGTCCAGCTCTCCATGCTTCCAGCCTTTATTCCTGATGAAGGGCTTTTGCCCGAAACGTCGATTTCGCTGCTCGTTGAATGCTGCCTGACCTGTGCTCTTCCAGCACCACTGATCCAGATATCAGTGCAAAAAATAAGGCTGAAACATTTCTAACAATCTTTAACCAGAAATGCTGAATATGATCCAATTTGCCCTCCACCAGAGATTCCCAACATCACAGATACCAGTCATCAGCTAATTTGATTCAAATGCTATGGGCCCTGACAACATTCTGATAATAGTACTGAAGTCCTGTGCTTCTGAACTTGTCGCTCCTCTAGCCAAGTTGTTTCAGTACAGCTACATCACTGGCATTTACCCAGCAATGTGGGTTGGTTTTTTTTTGAGTGGGAGCAGCGGCTGAGTAAAAACGAACCCGGAAGACTACAGCTAAGGTAAGACAGTTTGTTTTAAAATTACTTACCGGTAGCGGGCAGCGGTGTTTTGTTTTCTTTCTCTTCACAGAAAGAGCGGGAGCAGCAGGGGAAGTGACGACGACCAGAGGGGCAGCCGGGAAGGAAAACAGTGAGTATATAAATCAGGAAGGTGGCTAAACCCGCGATTCTACAACTGTAGTATCTCCCACCCACCCTCCTCCTCTAACCTCCTTAACTACACTGGTTTTTATTAAGGATTTTCTATTTCTTTACCAGTGACTGGTTAAAAATTTACTTTGTTTTTGTGTATACATATTAATTCTTTTTAGGAAAAGACTAAAGCAGAGAGGTACCAGAAAGTATTTTAACTCAAACCTGTACAAAGTAACAAAGTAATTAACTAAGCAGAGATGGCTGGGCAGGTGATGTGCTGTAGCTGTATGATGTGGGAGCTGGCTGATCCCATTGTGAATGGCAGTGACCACATCTGCAGCAAGTGTTGGTTGCTGGAAGAACTCCGGATCAGAGTTGATGATCTGGAATCTGAGCTTCAAACACTGCAGCACATCCGGGAGTAGGAGAGTTACCTGGACGCTTTGTTTCAGAAGGCAGTCACACCTGGGAGATTAAGTAATTCACATTCAGTTAGTGATCAGGGACATCAGAGTGTGACTGTAAGTGAGGCAGGTAGGGGGAACCTGAGTTCAGGAGTGCAGGAGCCTCAGCACTTGACCTTGTCCAACAGGTATGAGATTCTTGCTCCCTGTACAAATGAGGAAAAGGGCTCTGGACAGGATGAACCAGCTGACCAAGGCACCATGATGCAGAAAGCCATTCAAGAGGGGGGAGCAAATAGACAAGTAGTGGTTTAGGGGATTCTATAATTAGGGGGACAGATAGTATCCTTTGCAAGCTGGATCGGGAATCTTGCATGGTGTGTTGCCTGCCCGGTGCCAGGGTGCGGGACATCTCCGACCGGCTTGAAAGGATATTGGAGAGGGAGGGGGAGGATCCAGTTGTGGTCCACGTTGGTACTAACAATATAGGGAAGACTAGGGTGGAGGACCTGTTTGGGGATTAAAAAGCACTAGGAAGGAAATTGAAGTACAGGTCCTCAAGGGTCATAATCTCTGGATTACTGCCCGAGCCACGTGCCAATTGGCATAGGGATGAGAAAATTAGGCAAGTAAACACGTGGCTAAGGGATTGGTTTGGGAAAGAGGGATTCCACTTCATGGGGCATTGGCATCAGCTTTGGAACTGGGGGGATCTGTACCGTTGGGATAGTCTCCACCTGAACCGATCAGGTACCAATGTTCTAGCGAAGAGGATAAATAGGGTGGTCAGTAGGACTTTAAACTTCTGAGTTGGGGGGAAGGGAAAGTGAAAGCTACAGGGAGTATGGAGTTAAATGGAAAGATAAGCAACAGGATAGCGTATGAGCAGCGGATCTAAACTCGAGGCAGACTGGGAATGCAGCAAAAAGGAAGGATGACTTAAGACATTTTATGACTTCCAATATCTCTAATGATAAAGTTAGCATTAAGGCACTTTACCTGAATGCTCGTAGCATTCATAACAAAGCAGATGAACTAATGGCACAGATCCAAGTGAATGATTATGATGTGGTAGGCATCACAGAGACGGGTTACAGGGGGGTCAGGACTGGCAGTTAAACCTTCAAGGATTTTCAACTTATCGAAAAGACAGAGAGGTGAGCAGAGGGGGTGGGGTTGCCTTGTTAGTTAAGAACAAAATTAAATCCATGGCACTGAATGACATCGCGTCGGATAATGTGGAGTTTGTGTGGGTGGAATTGAGGAACTACAAAGGCAAAAAAACCATAATTGGAGTTGTGTACAGACCTCCTAATAGTGGTCAGGACCAGGGACGCAACATGTACCGGGAAATAGAGAAGGCATGTCAGAAAGACAAGGTCACAGTGATCATAGGAGACTTCAATATGCAGATGGACTGGTAAATAATGTTGCCAGTGGATCCAAAGAAAGGGAATTCATGGAACGCTTACAGGGTGGCTTTTTGGAACAGCTTGTCATGGAGCCCACAAGGGAGCAGGCTATTCTGGACCTAGTGCTTTGTAGTGAACCAGACTTTATAAAAGATCTTAAAGTAAGGGAACCCTTAGGAAGCAGCGATCATAATATGGTAGAGTTCAGTCTGCAGTTTGAAAGAGAGAAGGCAAAATCGGATGTAATGGTGTTACAGTTAAATAAAGGTAATTATGAGGGCATGAGAGAGGAACTGACAAAAATAGACTGGAAGCAGAGCCTAGCGGGGAAGACAGTAGAGCAAAAATGGCAGGAGTTTGTGGGTATAATTGAGGACATGGTACAGAGGTTCATCCCCAAGAAAAGAAAGATTATCCGGGGAGGGATTAGACAGCTATGGCTGACAAAGGAAGTCAGGAAATGTATTAAAGAAAAAAAGAGAGATCCTATGAAGTGGCCAAGAGCAGTGGGAAATCAGAAGATTGGGAAGGCTACAAAAACAAACAGAGGATAACAAAAAGAGTAATAAGGAAGGAGAGGATCAAATATGAAGGTAGGCTAGCCAGTAATATTAGAAATGATAGTAAAAGTTTCTGTCAATACATAAGAAACAAACGACAGGCAAAAGTAGACATTGGGCCACTTCAAACTGATGCTGGAAGCCTAGTGATGGGAGATAAGGAAATAGCAGGAGAACTTAACAAGTACTTTGTATCAGTTTTCACAGTGGAAGACATGAGTAATATCCCAACAATTAAAGGGAGTCAGGGGGCTGAGTTGAGTATGGTTGCTGTTACAAAAGAGAAAGTGCTAGAAAAGCTAAAAGGTCTTAAAATTGATAAATCTCCTGGCCCCGATGGGATACATCCTAGAGTTCTGAGAGAAATGGCTGAGGAAATAGCGGAGGCATTGGTTGAGATCTTTCAAGAGTCGCTGGAGTCAGGGAAAGTCCTGGATGATTGGAAGATCGCTGTTGTAACCCTCTTGTTCAAGAAAGGATCAAGACAAAAGATGGAAAATTATAAGCCAATTAGCCTAACCTCGGTTGCTGGTAAAATTCTAGAATCCATCATTAAGGATGAGATTTCTAAATTCTTGGAAGAGCAGAGTCTGATTAGAACAAGTCAACATGGATTTAGTAAGGGGAGGTCTTGCCTGAAAAACCTGTTGGAATTCTTTGAAGAGGTGGCAAAGTAGGTTAGACGAGGGAAACCCAGTGGATGTGGTCTATCTAGGCTTCCAAAAGGCCTTTGATAAGGTGCCACATGGGAGGCTGCTGAGCAAGGTGAGGGCCCATGGTGTTCAAGGTGAGCTACTGGTATGGATTGAGGATTGGCTGTCTGACAGAAGGCAAAGAGTTGGGATAAAAGGTTCTTTTTCGGAATGGCAGCCGGTGACGAGTGGTGTCCCGCAGGGTTCAGTGTTGGGGCCGCAGCTGTTCACATTATATATTAATGATTTGGATGAAGGGACTGGGGGCATTCTAGCGAAGTTTGCCGATGATACGAAGTTAGGTGGACAGGCAGGTAGTACTGAGGAAGTGGGGAGGCTGCAGAAGGATCTAGACAGTTTGCGAGAGTGGTCCAGGAAATGGCTGATGGAATTCAACGTGAGCAAATGCGAGGTCTTGCACTTTGGAAAAAAGAATAAAAGCATAGACTACTTTCTAAACGGTGAGAAAATTAGTAAAGCCAAAGTACAAAGGGATCTGCGAGTGCTAGTCGAGGATTCTCTAAAGGTAAACATGCAGGTTGAGTCCGTGATTAAGAAAGCGAATGCAATGTTGTCACTTATCTCAAGAGGGTTGGAATATAAAAGCACCGTTGTGCTACTGAGACTTTATAAAGCTCTGGTTAGGCTCCATTTGGAGTACTGTGTCCAGTTTTGGTCCCCACACCTCAGGAAGGACATACTAGCACTGGAGCATGTCCAGTGGAGATTCACACGGATTATTCCTGGAGTGGTAGGTCTAACATATGAGGAACGGCTGAGGATCCTGGGATTGTATTCATTGGAGTTTAGAAGATTAAGGGGAGATTTAATAGAAACTTACAAGATAATACATGGCTTGGAAAGGGTGGACGCTAGGAAATTGTTTCCGTTAGGTGAGGAGACTAGGACCCGTGGACACAGCCTTAGAATTAGAGGGGGTCAATTCAGAACAGAAATGCGGAGACATTTCTTCAGCCAGAGAATGGTGGGCCTGTGGAATTCATTGCCGCAGAGTGCAGTGGAGGCCGGGACACTAAATGTCTTCAAGGCAGAGATTGATAGATTCTGATGTCTTGAGGAATTAAGAGCAACGGGGAGAATGCGGGTAAGTGGAGTTGAAATGCCCATCAGCCATGATTGAATGGCGGAGTGGACTCGATGGGCCGAATGGCCTTACTTCCACTCCTATGTCTTATGGCCTTATGGTCTAACTCTGTCCACCCACCGACTCCCACCCACCCCAGAGCTCCCAGTGTACCCAGAGCAAGTAAAACAAAGGGCAGACAAACATCTAAATTTTGAAAAATAGGCTGAAACTACAAAGAAGATTGTGCTGAGATTGGATGTGTGGAGTCCAACTGTTGATCAAAGAGAATTTTGGCCAGAAGGAGGTGCAGGTGCTTTGAGCTGGGAAGAGTCAAGAAGAGGGATGGCCCAGTCACCCAGTTCTAAGCTGAAGTCTATGTTGTTTGTAATAAAGGTAAACAAAAGTTTCAAAAAAGTGAGTGGGTTTGGCTGTATTCCTAACAGCAAGCACCCTTTTAGTTGTTGCTGCTGGGAGTATAGAACTGCTGGCTATTCAATTGATTCTTCCTTGCAGGATACAGAGGGATGCCTTGCATTCAAGCACTGAGCATTGTTCTCAAGGTTTAGCTGGAGGTTTGGGTGGGGACACTACAGTATTCTGCAAAATCCAGCAGCATGGATTTATTATAGGCAACTCATGTTTGATTAATTTAATTGAGATTTTTTTGGAGAAGGGAGGGCAGCACAGTGGCTGAGTAGTTAGTACAATGTCAAGGACCTGGCCTCAATTCTTGGGTGAATGCCTGGGAGCTTGCGTGTTCTCCCTGTCTCTGCGTGTGTTTCCTTCGGTTTCTCCCCACAGTCTAAGGATGAGCAGATTAGGTGGATTGGCCATGCTAAATTGCCCACGGTGTCCCGGCACATGTAGGTTAGGTGGATTAGTCATTGGAAATATGGGGATACGGTAGGGAATGGGTCTGTGCGGGATGCTCTGTGGAGGATCGGTGTGGATTCGATGGGCTGAATGGCCTGTTCCAGACTGTAAGGAATTCTATGATTCTATGAAATGTCTGAATAGACTAGGGAAATGCAGTGGATATATCGCATTTCTTTAAGAATGCCTTCAATAATCTATTTCATAACAGAATTGTTACAAAACTCAAGCCTACGGTATCAGGGAAAAAGTACCAGCATATTTAGAAAGCTGATTGATGGATGAGGGAATAAAATTAGGTTAAATGTGTGTGGCTTGGATTGCAGAAGGTTTGCAAATGGCCTGATTTTACAGTAATAATGAGGTCTTTATCCATATAGTAAAGATAGATGATTTTGATTTAGATTAAAGAAACACAATCTCAAAATGTACTACTGATACAGAAGTCAGAGTCGAGTGATAATTAGAGGGACCTGTAATTGACAGAGGAAGGACATAGGTGGGCTATCGGAAGGGATCAGTATGTGACTGAAACATTTAGGGTGGACAAGCATAAAGTAATGCATTCGAAGTAAAAGTAACAAAGATTTATAAGTAGAGACCAAATTCACATGCTAAATCCTTTCTAAAGTGTTGATTCCAGTATACAACCTTTTATGTACAGAGGAACCTCGATTATCCAAAAATCGATTATTCAAATTTAGGATAAGCCAGATCACAAGGTCCCGATGCTTGGCTAAACTGTGTTATCCAGCATTCGATTATCCAAATGTTCGATTATCCGAACAAAATACTCCCCTCCCATGTTATTTGGATAATCAAGGTTCCTCTTATAGGGGAGGTGATGGCCTTGAGTTATTAACGTTGGCCTGTTAATCTAGACAATCAGCTAATGTTCTGGAGCCTTTGTACAAGTCCTGTCACAGCAAATGGTAGAACACAAATTCACTAAAAATCTGGAATTAAGAGTCTAATGGTAACCATGAAACCATTATTGATTATTGGAAAAACTCATCTGCATCAATGTGATCCTTTATATTAACTAATTCTTGTTCAAATGATTATGTACAAGATGCCTAAAATTTCCTGCGCAGTCATTTCAGTCCTGTAATGTCATGTTTGTTATCAAAAGAATTCAAATATTCAGCATCTGGCAACAATATTTTCAAGTGATCATGCATGTACAAAGTCAAATAATAAAATCTGCTTAAATTTCCACTTTTCATCTTTTTGGATAAGAAGGTAGGTTTGGCTGGTTCAATCTTTCCATTTGCTCGTTCACCTTAGTCACTGCTTCAATTGAACATGATACTCAGTTTTTTGGTTTTATAATTTATTTCAGAATGTCTTAAACATCTCTTTATCCCAACTGAATTACTAACATATTCTGCATTGATTTTTAAAAATTCATTTACAAGACGTTAGCATTACTGGCTAGGCCAACATTTATTGCTCAGAGGAACAGTTAAGAGTCAATTACATTACTGTGGTCTGGAGTCACATGTAGGCCAGACCAATAAGGATACCAGGTTTCTTAAGGGGATTAGTAGTGCAGATGAGTTTTTCCAATAATCAATAATGGTTTCATGGTTACCATTAGACTCTTAATTCCAGATTTTTAGTGAATTTGTGTTCTACCATTTGCTGTGACAGGACTTGTACAAAGGCTCCAGAACATTAGCTGATTGTCTAGATTAACAGGCCAGCGTTAATAACTCAAGGCCATCACCTCCCCTATAAACATCAAGTCCCTTTTCAATTTGTACCATCAGAGGTAAATTCTTACCTGCAACATTTATTCTGTCATTTGAAGTCTATTTTGGTTTATGTCAGCAGGTTGTGAATACAAGATACATTTTCATTACCAGTCGCAGTCTCCATCCTAATCCTTTCCAAGTATAGGGTGCAGTAACAAACAGTAAAACATGGTGTTGCGTGAACACAGCTTTGGTCTCAACCAGTTTGTAACTATTTTGTGATCTTTCACTGCAGACTAAGCTAAACAAAAAGGTGTTGTATCAAGGTCATTGTTTTTTGCCAGTGTTCCTTACAATCTCAGTCCTGTTAACAAGTCATCATCCCCAAACTAAATTGAAAGTGTTCATGTAGCTGATAAAATTACTTTCGACTTTATGACCAATTTCCAGATGTTTCTCAGCAATAACTTTCAGGCTGAGTATCTGGCCTGCGATAAATTACTAGGATGAAATCCAACAGTTCCAGGTAGATACAATGCTGGAGCATTTTTAGAAGAAAGTTTAAGTAACTTGATAGGGTAAGTTATTGATGTAAAGGACTGGTGGAAGTCTAAGCTTTTCTTTTGAGCAGTAATCATTTATGATTTAACCTTTTTTTCAAATATTTATACCTTTTACTGATTTAAACAGTTAGATGCAGTTTTTGAACTTTATTATATCATTTTCTATTTTCACTGAGCATTTGATGTACCTGATGGAGGTGATGGTGTATAATCTCAACACATTCATTACTCTTGGATTAAGCTACAAGCTTTGTATTGTAATCTCAGCAATGTTTTTACACAGCTGGTTTACATTTTCCTTGTTTTTAAGTAGCTCTTTCCTCATTTTTTTCTTTTAATTAAGTTTTATTGAGGTTTTAGATTCACAGATAAATACAACAAAGCAAACTGCTTGAGTAGTTAAAGCAAGATCTTTCTTCCAGTAAAAGTAGAGTATTGCACATCTGGACCTCTTTCCAAAGCCAGATGGGCTACAACTTATGGCTGGTTGTCCACTTTGACCACAATGATCACGTTCACCATTTAAACTAGCTGTTGTAGGAATAGTGACATTCAGAAGATTAATGTATGTGTTTCGATTGCACCACATATCACACAGGTACGGCCAATGGGTGGTCTGTTGGTGTGATCATATATATTTTAACAAACATACTTGCTTATTCTTGAAATGTTGAATTTCAATCCGTGTGGGCTTTCATTTGTCGTTTTGGTCTTTGTGTTTTTCAAGTTGCTAGATGCTAGAATACTGCAGATGTTGGAGATCTGAAACAAAAACAGAAACTCAGTAGAACTGGCAACATCTGTGGAGAGAGAAGCACAGTTAATATTTTGAGTTCAATGTGACTTTTTCAGAAACAGTTGATAGTCTCTTAACATTACTTTTCTCTCTACAGATGCTGCTTGACACATAGAGTTACTCCAATATTTTCTGTTTAATCATAGGGTGGCATGGTGGCTCAGTGGTTAGTTAGCACTGCTGCCTCACAGCACCAGGGTCCTGGGTTTGATTCCCGCCTGTCTGTGTGGAGTTTGCATATTCTCCCTGTGTCTGCGTGGGTTTCCTCTGGGTGCTCCGGTTTCCTCCCACAATCCAAAGGTCAGGTGAATTGGCCAAGCTAAATTACCCATAGTGTTAGGTGCATTAGTCGGGGTAAATGTAGGGTAATGGGTTTTTCTTCGGAGGGGTGGTGTGGACTTGTTGGGCCGAAGGGCCTGTTTCTATACTGTAGAGAATCTAATCGAATCATATCGAAGTCAAAGAATGTTGACCTCATTATATTTTTACATTTTTTATACTATCCACATGGATGGTGGTTTCTCCCTTCCAGTTAGACGTGAGGTTTTCTGGAGTTTATCACTTAATGACTGGACAGCATGACTTGTTTGTCACAATGGATGCTGAATTAATCTTTGATTGAGCTAAGATTTCAGGAAAAATGTACTTTATCTTGCTATTTGATATGCTTACAGTTATGAATATTCTATTCACTGCATCGATGTTTTTAAACATTTATAGCTGTGGAATGCAGTCTGGTTATATAGCTAGAGTGGGAAGATGCGATGCCAAGTGTTCAGTGGTCTTGTAAATTTGCTTTATGTTTAGGGCATATTATTTGATCTTATATTTGGGTTTGGAAGTCAGCCAAAGCTGTTGCCAGGATTTCTGATGCGGATGGAATCTTGTGGTTTGCTGTTCTAATGTTGGAAAGCATACTTTGTTGATAGATGGAATATTCAACTATATTTGGATGGTTGATGATTAAAAAGAGAGATGAACCTTGTTCTAATGTAGTATTTAATGATGTCCTCCACCATCTCAGACAGTCATTAGCTTCGGAGCACACAGTCATTACTCTTAAGTAGATAAACAACTGTACATTTATACACTTCAGGGCTTCACAAAGTCAGATGAATAGCCAGTTGATTTGATCTTTGGTGTTGTGAATTGATCGGGTCATGTCATCTGGGTGAATAGACTGATATTGAGGTGGGTGGTCTTTTGTGCCCACCTGAACCAAAGAGAGTACATTCATTTACTAAGGTCAGTTTTCAATGTTTCTGCTGTTCAAAGGTATAAATGTCTGGTGAGTTCTCTAATAAATGGGAAATCCACTTCACCTGGTTACCAGTTAAATGATTGGCTTGCATATGATTCCCACTGTCCATTGCAAAAAGCCACATTTTGCAGTACTCTCTCAGTAAAATGATTTGAACCAAGATGATGTCTATGAGAGCCAGAAAGAGCTTCAAACACACAAACCCCCGATTCAGAGATAACAGTGGCACCAATTAACCAAGCTTATGCCATTAAATGATTGTTGACATTTATGAAATAAAACTTGGCATTACTCCCAGGCCTTAGTCAGATCATTCTGACTTTACCAGAGCAAATCTGTATTAAACTTGACACCGAATTCATTGAATTGACTTGGGGGAGGAAAAACAGAAAATCTAACCAGTACCAAATTTGAACTGGGATCCTACATTGCTCCTCTGTTTCTCCTGATTTACAGTTGTAAATTGTCTGTTCTCCAGTCATGAGATATTTTATGTTTTGACTGGCAAATTATTTACGAAAGACATTTTCTCAACTAAAGTTTTTGAAACCCGAAATGGAAATGATATACTTTAATTTTCAAAATGGTCTTTGTATTATATTTACTTCATCTTCCCAATTAGCTAGGGATGGACAATAAATGTGCGGCATAGTGGCACAGTGGTTAGCACTCCGGCCTCACAGCGCCAGAGACCCGGGTTCAATTCCTGCCTCAGGCAACTGTCTGTGTGGAGTTTGCACATTCTCCCCGTGTCTGTGTGGGTTTCCTCCAGGTGTTCCGGTTTCCTCCTCCAGTCCCCAAAAAAATGTGCAGGTTAGGTAAATTGACTGTGCTAAATTGCCCGTAGTGTTAGGTGAAGGGGTAAATATAGGGGAGTAGGTTGCTCTTCGGAGGGTCAGTGTGGTCAATTTGGGCCGAAGGGCCTATTTCCACACTGCAAGTAATCTAATGTAAAAAAAATGCTGGCCTAGCCAGTGTTGCATACAATCTGTGAATGAATTTGAAAAACTCCATTGGAAGACCAATAAGGGGCCCAAACTCAAGAGCTCCTAATCCATCTTTCAAGTGATTTTGTGGCTAAAGGCCACAATGGAAAACGTTAATAATAAATTAGATTCTGATTAAGAGAATGTGAACAGCCTCCCCGTTCACTGTCGATTACAATTGTTATGTTGTATACCTGCAGTATTTTAGTGGGTAGAGACATCACCTTCGGTAGTAGATCCAAGAGTTCCTGAATTAAATCTATTCCATCCTAATTCCTACAGGATTAGCCCCCTCCAGCTAGGAAAGAAAGTAGTATCCCAAAAGTTACACACCTAGATATTATCCATGGATGCTTGTTGGAATGTACTTACATACACACTTTTAGCAAAGGTATGAATGTGCCTCTCTTCTTGGTCAAGTAACTTCTGGATGATCAGTCAGGGACCAAATTGCTTTCTCAAAAGTGTGAGATTCTTGGAAAAGAGAGATTGTTGGCAATACAGTGTTGTGGGACTATCAGAGAAGACTTGGGAAAGATGGCCAATCTAAACTGCAGCCACGCAAATAGATTACTCAGCTCAGAAATTTAGGCAAGTTACCGAGAAGCAGGTAGAATCTTCAATAAGTAAGGGAGAAGATTTGCAGGAATTAATCATGCATTACTATTTGATCAGTTTGGATAAATTTTGAATCTCCCATACAATTCTTTGTCCAAGCATTGACTCTCTTATCTTAATTTGGAATTGTGTTTTGATTTACTTTCTGGTAGATACAGCCTTCCCTAAATTTGGAAAGCCTGGTGAGAAAATGCCCTCTGGGGGAAGAGGTCATGAAGTTTTTGGAACATAACAGAATGGATGAAGGACAAACTTCTAGTCTTGGAGTAGAAGAAGTAATGAGTGGACAGTGAAAAGATGGAGGATATGAGAGATGAGATATTTTCTAATGAAAAGTCACTGGATACAAAAGATTAACTCTGCTTTCTCTCCATGGATGCTGCCAGACCTGCTGAGTTTTTCCAGCAATTTTGTTTGAGTTATTTTAAATATAAATTGAATGAGACTGTGCAGAACTTTGAAATAATGACGAGGATCTTTGTAGTCAATGTATAAAGACAGAGGGAGTCAGTGGTGCGGGAGTCAGTGGTGCTATAGGTGGATTTGACAAAATTTTATAGATAAGGACATTTGGATTGTAGAATCTTAACTAACTGAAGTTTGCGAAGAATGGAAATTATGATGGAAATGCTCCAGAAATTAACCTTAACCTTTGAGATAATGAAGATGTGGATTTGGTAGAGTAACATGGTGCAAGTGTACAGTGTTCTGGGTGAAAGAGTACACAATGAAGGCTGACTGAATGCATGGTAAAAACTACTGAGCTTCAACATTACCTGGTTCAGCTGAGCTCATAACTAGAGACGTAACATTGCTGAAGTATTTAGGTGGTGTTAGGAACTAGAAAAGTACTCAATTTTATTGATTTGAAGGAAACTTTGTTGATTTGTAACTTGATATTGGAAAGGCAGTTGAATGTACCATCAATAGTTTTATTTAATTAATTCACATGATGAGGATGTTACTGGTTAGGCCAGCATTTATTGCCCATCCCTAATTGTCCAGGAGGAAGTTGAGAGTTCACCACATTACTGTGGGCTTGCAGTCCCATGTAGGCCAGATCAGGTAAAGATGGCAGATTTCCTTCCCTAAAGGACACTGGTGAACCAGATGTTTTTTTTCCCCAAAAACGACAGTGATTTTGTGTCGTCATTAGACTCTTAATTCCAGAATTTTATTGAATTCACATTTCATCATCTGCCACTGTGCGATTCAAACCCGGGTCCCTAGAAAATTGCCTGGGTGTCTGGATTGCTAATCGAGCAATAATGCCACCAGGGTCATTGCCTTCCCCATTGCAGAAGGTAGATGAGTTTGAAAGCTGTAACAACTTTGATTCCATCTTTCTAGTATTTCTTTATAACTTTATGTGTATTCAGTGCTGGGATAGCAGTAAACAGCCCGGCTACACCTCTCTTCCTTCTGTCCCACTGTTATACCAGTGGACCAAAGCTCTTGCACATTACAACGTTAATATTAGACCATTGCTTAATTTAAACTTTCATGTGACTTCACAAAATTCTTTCCCTGGATTGTGTTAACGAAGCAGGTGGTGAACCTTTGCTTTTTGTACAATATTTCGGGAAAGAAGCTTAAAATTTTCATTATTTTCGTAACAGGAGGGATTCAACGTGGTATTTGTGTGCACAAGTGTGCCTCAGACCAATAACTCAAAATTCAGATAACAAAAAGCTTACCTGAACAGTTTTTTTGAAAGACCACAAATGTGTTGTGTCTGAATACACACAGAAATTGCTGTCATAGTAATTAGCAGCTTTTGATTTTAAGGCACATATTTGATGAACGGACACACATATTTTGAGGCATATGTTTCACCAAACAGTGACAAAGTAATGAGAGAGAAAATGTTGGTATGTTTTTGCTGCCATATGTTCAGACCCACCAATTTGGGAAGAAGGTGTCTGGGTAGCTGTGAGTGTTGAGGGTATCTCTCATTCTGTTAAATAATGTATTTGGTGGTAGCCTTCCACCTTGGAAGATAATAGTTTATGCTGTTGTGATCAATACCGTGTTAAACATTGTCATGCATTCAAGAATTCCATTCTGTCACTGCAATCTCCCCTACCCTTACTGCAGAGGAAGGTACGTGATTCTTAGAAACAAAAAAAACTGTGGATTGCTATAAAGGAAAAACAAAAACAGAAATTGCTGGAAAAGCTCAGCAGGTCTGGCAGCATCCGTGAAGAGAAATCAGAGTTAATGTTTTGGGTATGGGTTCTGAGGGAGTGTTACTGGATTATAAAGAGTAACTCTAATTTCTCTTCGCATATTCTGCCTGCCTGACCTGCTGAGCTTTTCCTGCAATTTATGTTCCTGTGCATCATTCTTAGAGTCGTTCATCTGATTTAGTTCGTGCACATAGTCAGGAGAGCTTGACTTGCTCGCTCTCTCAGCGGAGTAGGCAAGGGCTGTTTGGCAGTGGCTGCTTGTAGGCTGGGTGACGTTTGTTTAACGGTTTAAATTTGAAAGTTTTTTTTTAAAAAGCGCAGAGCGGACCCTAAAGCTGTTGTAGCGCAAGCTTACCTGGGTGGGTTTTTTGCCCCTATAAAAGCGCGCAAGAGAGGAACCTGAGGCACTACAGAGGCACTACCCGCCGTCCTCCTCTAACCTAATAATAAGATCTGTTGTGGTAAGCAGGTAAGTGCTGCATTTTGCTTGTTCTATTCTTTAGACCTAGTTTTTTTTTAAAAGGTTACTTTTAGAGGTATGGCAGTGAAGGCAGTGCAATGTTCCTCTTGCAACATGTTTGAGGTGAGGGATGCCATGATCGTCCCTGCTGATTACACTTGCAGGAAGTGCACCCATCTCCAGCTCCTCCAAGACCATGTTAGGGAACTGGTGCTGGAGTTGGATGAACTTAGGATCATTCGGGAGGCAGAGGGAGTCATAGATCAGAGCTTTAGGGAAGTAGTAACTCCAAAGATTGCAGACAGATGGGTGACAGTGAGGGGGACTGGGAGGAACCAGCCAGTGCAGGGACCCCCTGCGGTCGTTCCCCTCAAGAACAAGTGTACTGTTTTGGATACTTGTGGGGGGATGACTTACCAGGAGTAAGCAATGGGGTTCAGGCCTCTGGCACGGAGCCTGTCCCCGTTGCTCAGAGGGAAGGGTGGAGAAGAGCAGAGCAATAGTTATTGGGGACTCGATAGCTCGGGGCACAGATAGGCGGTTTTGTGGGGGTGAGAGAGACTCACATTTGGTATGTTGCCTCCCAGGTGCAAGGGTACATGATGTCTCTGATCGTGTTTTCCGGGTCCATAAGGGGGAGGGGGAGCGGCCCGAAGTTGTGGTCCACAACGACATAGGTAGGAAGAGGGCTGAGAATGTCAGGCAGGCTTTCAGGGAGCTAGGTTGGAAGCTCAGAGTTAGAACAAACAGAGTTGTTGTCTCTGGTTTGTTACCCGTGCCACGTGATAGAGAGTCGAGGAATAGGGAGAGAGAACAGTTAAATGCGTGGCTACAGGGATGGTGCAGGAGGGAGGGATTCCGGTTTCTGGATAACTGGGGTTCTTTCTGGGGAAGATGGGACCTCTATAAACAGGATGGTCTACACCTGAACCTGAGGGGCACCAGTATCCTTGGGAGGAGGTTTGCTAGTGCTCTTTGTGGGGGGGGGTTAAAACTAACTCTGCAGGGGCATGGGAACCTAGACTATAGCTTTAGGGTGCAGGACCTGGAATGTAGGGAGGTTAGGAACATGGCATCAATCTCGAAGGAGGGTGCCTGTAAACAGGAAGGTGGCTTGAAGTGTGTATACTTCAATGCCAGAAGTATACAAAATAAGGTAGGTGAACTTGCAGTGTGAGTTGGTACCTGGGATTTCGATGTTGTGGCTATTATGGAGACATGGGTAGAACAGGGGCAGGATTGGCTGTTGCAGGTTCCAGGGTTTAAATGTTTTAGTAGGGTCAGAGGTGGGGGTAAGAGAGGGGGAGGTGTGGCATTGTTTGTCAAAGATAGTATTACAGCGGTGGAAAGGACGATGGATGAAGACTTGCCATGTGAGGTAGTTTGGGCTGAGGTTAGAAATAGGAAAGGTGAGGTCACTCTGTTAGGAGTTTTCTACAGGCCTCCTAATAGTCCTAGAGCTGTAGAAGAAAGGATTGCGAGGATGATTCAGGAGAAGAGTGAAAGTAATAGGGTGGTTGTTATGGGGGCTTTAACTTTCCAGATATTGACTGGGAAAGCTATAGCTCGAGTACGTTAGATGGGTCGGTATTTGTCCAATATGTGCAGGAGAGTTTCCTGACACAATATGTAGACAGGCCAACAAGAGGTGAGGCCATACTGAATTTTGTTCTGGGTAACGAACCAGGCCAGGTGTTAGAATTGGAAGTAGGTGAGCACTTTGGGGACAGTGACCACAATTCAGTGCCTTTTACTCTAGTGATGGAGAGAGATAAGTGAGTGCTGCAGGACAAGAGTTATAGCTGGGGACAGGGAAATTATGATGCAGTGAGGCATGACTTAGGATGCGTGGCTTGGAAAAGTAGGTTTCAAGGGAAGGACGCAATTGATATGTGGAGCTTGTTCAAGGAGCAGCTATTGAGTGTCCTTGATAAGTATGTACCTGTCAGGCAGGGAGGAAAGGGTCGTGTGAGGGAGCCATGGTTTAATAAGGAATTGGAATCTCTTGTTAAAGGGAAGAGGGGGGCCTATGTAAAGATGAGGCATGAAAGTTCAATTGGGGCGATTGAGAGTTATAAGGTAGCCAGGAAGAGAGAGCTAAGAGCAGCAAGGAGGGGACATGAAAAGTCCTTAGTTGGTAGGATTAGGGAAAACCCAAAGGCTTTCTATAGGTATGTCAGGAATAAAAGAATGACTAGGGTAGGAATAGGCCCAGTCAAGGATAGTAGTGGGAAATTGCGTGTGGAGGCTGAAGAGTTTAGGGAGACACTGAATGAATACTTTTCGTCAATATTCACTCAGGAACAGGACATTGTCGCCAATGTGAATATTGAGTCACAATTAATTAGAATGGATGGCTTTGAGATATGTAGGGAAGAGGTGTTGGAAATTCTGGAAAGGGTGAAAATAGATAAGTCCCCTGGGCCTGATGGCATTTATCTTAGGATTCTCTGAGAAGCAAGGGAGGAGATTGCAGAGCCATTGGCCTTGATTTTTATGTCCTCGTTGTCTACAGGAATAGTGCCAGATGACTGGAGGATAGCAAATGTGGTTCCCTTGTTCAAGAAGGGGAGTAGGGATAACCCTAGTAACTATAGGCCGGTGAGTCTCACTTCTGTTGTGGGCAAAGTCGTGGAGAGAATTGTATGGGATAGGATTGATGAACATCTGGATAGGAATAATGTGATCAAGGATAATCAGCATGGTTTTGTGAAGGGCAGGTCATGCCTCACAAACCTTATTGAATTCTTTGAGAAGGTGACTAAGGAGGTGGACGAGGGTAAAGCAGTAGATGTGGTGTATATGGATTTTAGTAAGGCATTTGATAAGGTTCCCCATGGTAGGCGACTGCAAAAAATACGGAGGTATGGCATTGAGGGTGCATTGGAGGTTTGGATTAGGAATTGGCTGGCTGGAAGAAGACAGAGGGTAGTAGTTGATGGTAAAGGTTCATCTTGAAGTGCAGTTACTAGCGGTGTTCCGCAAGGATCTGTTTTGGGACTATTGCTGTTTGTTATTTTTATAAATGACCTGGAGGAGGGGCTAGAAGGTTGGGTGAGCAAGTTTGCGGATGATACGAAAGTTGGTGGAGTTGTTGACAGTGAGGAAGGATGTGGCAGGTTACAGCGGGATATAGATAAGCTGCAGAGCTGGGCAGAAAGGTGGCAAATGGAGTTCAATGTAGGTAAGTGTGAAGTGATTCACTTTGGTAAGAGTAACAAGAATATGGGGTACTGGGCTAATGGTCGGATACTTGGTAGTGTGGATGAGCAGAGGGACCTTGCTGTCCATGTACACAGATCTCTGAAAGTTGCCACCCAGGTAAATAGTGCTGTGAAGAAGGAATATGGCGTCCTGGCTTTTATTGGTAGAGGAATTGAGTTCCGGAGTCCTGAGGTCATGTTGCAGTTGTATAAGACTCTGGTGCGGCTGCATCTGGAGTAATGTGTGCAGTTTTGGTTGGCATACTATGGGAAGGATGTGGAGGCACTGGAACGGGTGCAGAGGAGGTTTACCAGGATGTTGCCTGGTATGGTAAGAAGATCGTATGAGGAAAGGCTGAGGCACTTGGGGCTGTTTTCATTGGAGAAAAGAAGGTTTAGGGGTGACTTGATAGAGGTGTACAAGATGATTAGGGGTTTAGATAGGGTTGACCATGAGAACCTTTGTCCACGTATGGAGTCAGCTATTACGAGTGGGCATAGCTTTAAATTAAGGGGAGGTAGGTATAGGACTGATGTTAGGGGTAGATTCTTTACTCAGCGAGTCATGAGTTCATGGAATGCCCTGCCAGTAGCAGTGGTGGACTCTCCCTCTTTATGGGCATTTAAACGGGCATTGGATAGGCATATGGAGGATAGTGGGCTAGTGTAGGTTAGGTGGGCTTGGATCGGCGCAACATCGAGGGCCAAAGGGCCTGTACTGCTGTATTTTTCTATGTTCTATGTTCTATGAGAGCAAAATATGTTAAGGGATTCCGAGAGCAGCAGCTTTGGAGCCTCAGCTTTTGAAATCGTCTAATTGGTTTGAGGTTCTTTTGGCTTTTCTGGATGTGAATGAGGGCTGCACAGGGTGGTGAGCTAATTGACCATGGTACTATGGTACAGGAAGCCATTCAAAAGTAGGGACTAAGAAGAAATATAATGGTTGTAGGAGACAGTGAGGGGGATTGGCATTGTTCTCTGCAACAAAGACCATGAGCCCAGATGGCTGCATTGCCTGCTCGATGCCACCGTTTAGGATATCTGCTCAGGACTAGAAAGCGACTTACAATCAAGTATGAGGATCAGTTGTCATGGTCCATGTGTGCACAAACAAATGCAGGACAAAGAAGGAGGCTCAGCACAGTCAGAATGAGGTGGTAGGTGCCAAATTAAGCAAATTATCAAATTAGCTTAAAGGATGAGTCAATAGAGGTGCAGTGGCAGTCATTTTGGAGGATATTTTAAAATACTTATAATAGCTATATTCTGAAGTGTAAGAAAAATTCCAAAGGACTGACCCATCATCGTGGTTAACTGGAAATGTTAAGGATAGTCTGAAAGTTAAAGGAAAAAGTATTTAATTGTACAAAGACAGGAGCTGATCTGAAGATTGGACAAAATATGATAAAAGAGAATGAACAAAAGTAAATAAAAACAGAAAAATTGGAGTACTAGAAAAAGCTAGCCAGAATTAAAAGACAGATTTGTCCCAGCCTTTGAACAATGTGGGAACTGGTGGCAAATTTGGGAATATCACATAAAAAGTCCAGCAAAGTATATTCTGCTGTCGATAGCAAAAATACCCATTTTTCAACTAAGTGTTTAATGTTGTGGAGTTTGTGGATGAATGCCATGCCTCTAGAAATTCCCTGGCTGTTCTCTGTCTGGCTTGCCCTAAGATAGTAGTGTTTTCCCAGTCGAATTCATGTTGCTTGTTGTCTGCGTGTGTGGCTACTACGGATAGCTGGTCGTGTCGTTTCGAAAATACCATGCAAGGACTGCACAAAACACTATATAGGACAAACAGAAAGACAGCTAACAATCCGCATACATGAACATCAACTAGCCATGAAACGACACGACCAGCTATCCCTAGTAGTCACACACGCAGACAACAAGCAACATGAATTCGACTGGGAAAACACTACTATCATAGGGCAAGCCAGACAGAGAACAGCCAGGGAATTCCTAGAGGCATGGCATTCATCCACAAACTCCATCAACAAACACATCGACCTGGACCCAATATACCAACCACTACAGCGGACAGCTGAAACTGACACCCGGAAGCGGCAAGGACAGACCACTATAAATACTGGAAGAAACATCAAAGAAGGGCTTCGCAGGAGGCTCCAGAGCACTGATGATGTCGCCTAGCCAGGGGACGAAAAATTTGCAACAAAAACTTCCAGCTCGGCGAACAGAACCACAACAACGAGCACCCGAGCTACAAATCTTCGCACAAACCTTGAAGTGTTTAATGGCAAGTTGGGATTCTGTGAAGTTCGTGGTGAAAGGCTGATTTGCATGCAATAACTCCTATTATCATGTCATCTTGCCTCATTGATATGCAGCTTCCCATTCTTCATGCTGCTTCAGAGAAACCAGACCATTCCTGACAGGAAAGTCCAAAGAGAGAACTTGGTGACTTTGTGCTTGCTCCTCCAGACCTCCATCAGTCAGCAACATTCCAAGGTCTGCTCCATGGGCAGCAACCACATCCAACCTCCCATCCAGCAGCATGCCAGCAGAGTGGAGTGTCAACTCTGCAAGGCAGTTGCTGGTGCCTGGCCAGGTGTGTAGCTGGTCTTTAAAGATGGTGCCAGTGGCAGGAATCTTGGGAGGTCCCAGCAATGGTGAGTACATCTGCATGTAGTGAATAGGAGAATGTGTCTGAGCAGAGCACCATATGGGTGATGTGCAAAGGTAACATGGTGAGTTTTGGAGGATAGCTTGAGAAAACCTGTTAGGATTTTACAGACAGAAATCATCCATGAACTCAGGCAAATTTGACACGCTGACCTTTGGTAAAATTTAGCTCATAAAAACAGGTAGTAAGAATTCCTACAAATATTTAAATAAGGAAAGTGAATGCAGATCCAAAGAAAGTCAGACCGGAGAACTAATAATGGAAAATAAATTGGATGAATTGATCAGTTTTCACCATGGAGGATATAAGTAACATTCCAGAAGCAATGAGAAATCAGGAAATGGAAGGGAAACAGAAATTCAGGAAAATTACAATCACCAGAGAAATGGTACTGAGTAAATTGTTGGCGCAGAAGCTGATAAATGGCCATGTCCCAATCGACTTCATCTTGGGCTTAGGTAAGTGAGAAAATCAGTGAGAAAGTTGAAGCATTGGTTTTAACTTTTCCAAACTCCCTTCATTTGGCGATGGTTACATCAAGAAGATGGCAAACTTAAAAGGGAGAGAGATGGAAAGCAGGAAACATAGGCCAATTAGTTTTGACATCTGTCACAAGAGAAACGTTAGGAGACATAATTAAAGATGATATTGTAGAGCTCTTGGATAAATTCAAGGCACAGTAATCAGGTTTTGTGAAAGAGAAATCATGTTTGACCAATCTCTTGGAGCTTTTGAGGAGGTAATGTGCTGTGGGTAAAGCGGAACTGGTGAATGTATGGTTCTCCGATTTCTAGAAGGCATGTGATAGTGTACCACATGAAAGGATATTGTGAAAAGTAAAAGCTCATGGTGTAGGGAGGGTAGCATATTGGTACAAATAAAAAATTGGCTACTTAAGAGGAAGCAGAGAGTTAGCATAACTGATCTTTTCAGGTTGACAGGACGTGGTGTACCATAGGGAGCAAACACTCATATGGGTAGTCACCTTTTCAAAATTGAGATAAATTACACAGATGTAGGGACAGAAGGTATGGTTACCAAATTTGCTGACAACACAAAGATAAATTTTTAAAAAATCACACAACCCCGGGTTATAGTCCAGCTGGTTTGTATGAAGGAACTAGCTTTTGGAGCGCTACTCCTTCAAAAGTTGATTGAAGGAGCGGCACTCCAAAAGCTAGTGCTTCCAAATAAACCTGTTGGACTATAACCTGGTGATTTTTAACTTTATCCATCCCAGACCAACACTGGCTCCTCCATGTCAACACAGAGATAGGCAGGAAGGTAAGTTCTGACAAGGTCATAAGAAAGATGCTAGATGATATAGATAGCTAAAGTGAGCAAAGTAATAGCAAGTAGAGCATAATTTGGGAAAATGCGAAATTGTCTATTTTGGCAGGAACCTTGAAAACAAAGTATGTTATCTAAATAGTGATAGATTGTGGAGCTCTGAGATGCAGAGGGATCTGGACGTTCTCGTGCATGAATTGCAAAAATTAGTACAACAAGTAGTTCGGAAAGTTAGTAGAATATTATCACTTATCACATGGATAATTGCATATAAAAGGGGGAAAGCAAAAACAGAAATTGCTGGAGAACTCAGCAAGTCTAGTAGCATCTGTGGTGCTTTAGAACTAATTTGTTGTTATTGACTAAATGACACCAGTCACTGACCTTCAAATGTTACTAGTTGTGCAACAATTAAGACATTTCAACATGATAAAAATGACACATAGGTCATTAAATTATTTTCTCCAATTTGTTGTGTGGGAAAGAATTATGTTAAATACCTGTAAACTTGTCTTAGTAAAAATAATACAGCAGGATTTATTCTAATGGATGGTCATGACATCATATAACACTTGGACATGTTTCCCGATTCTGCCCTGTCTTAATTCACATTCACCGATTCAAAATTCAGCAAAGTTTGCTGAATAATTTGTCAGGCTGAAGCATTCTATCTTGAGTTATCCTACTTTGCAGGACTTTGAATTTTCAAAGCGGATTAGTAAAAGTCAAATCTGGAGTGGCTTGTGCTGGTCAAAAGAAAAGGTGAAGCAGCACTTAAACCATCGTGCTCCAATTACTTCAGGTGTGATGTAATGTCAACCAGCTGGCAAGTTCATACTATCAAGTTTTTTTTGTTTTTAGAAGAAAACTTAGGCAACATGTAAAAGCTGGCTGCCAGATGTTCCTGAGTAATAAAGAAAGTGAGGGGTGAAGTAAGTGTTTGACAAGAATACACAGGGAGAGGTTTAATCATGAGTTAAATGTTCCGTGACACAATTATTGTGTCTTTGTTAGTGTGCTTGTATGTTTAAATAGATAATCATGTATTGTTACTGAACTCCCTTACAATATAAAATTAGAGCCGACAGCTGTTGTTGATTTGGTTAATGGGGAAGGGGATTTTTTTTAAAAGAAGCACTGTTTTCAAAGCTCTTTCTGGACAGTAGTTCAGGTTTGGCTGCCTTGTTTCTAATCATTACATTTTCAAGGCTTTGAATTTCTCTCTTATTTTGATTTGTGTTATGATTTCAACTCTTTGATCACACAGCCTCTGAATCATTATACAGCATGAAGAAGGATGGAACAATCTGTCTAAAAGGCACAGCTTCTATTAAATCACCACAGGCTGAGGTAGTTTTTTTTTATATTTATGTGTGTACCTAGATTTTATCACTATAAGCTGCGTACTCTTTAAATAAAAAGGGACTCAAATTGGGTCCTTAATGAAACTGAAATGAAATGTGTTTTGCTAATGAAACTGAAATGAAATGTGGCTTTAGTCTGTAGTTGTTTTAAAAGCATACTTGTTGCAGACACCTATACAATTATTTGCTGTATTAGAATTCAAACATACTCACCCATGGTGTGCAGAGGCTGAAACTCAATTCTCGTCAGGCTCTCCTCACTCTATCAAGACTCCCATGTGCCATCTATAGTGTCTGCAGCTGACGCCTACTCACCGACCTTGTGGCTCTGAAGGAGATTATTTTTTTTTGTTCCTTGCTTTTCAATACTAATGGTATCTTTTCCCAATTTTTAGCTGGAATGTAAATTTGAAAGGAAATCTGTGGGACCAGTTGTTTTGTTAATTCCTTGTGAGGATTGCATTTTTAATCTTTGAAACGGATCCCTTTTGAGCCTGCTCTGGGTCTCCGCTGTAACAATCTCAGTCAGTGCCTGGCACTTCCAAAGCAGTCCTCTTCTACTCTCCCTTGTATCAGAATCCCCAAAATAAGCAACAGAGAAAAATATTTTGTCATAATACTGCTAGCATTTAAAAGGGGATGGAAGCCAACTTGTGAAATAAGAGACCGTTTGAAATTGTGAAAACGATCCCTCTCGCATTCAGGCACCTATGAACACAAAGACTGCAGCTGTTATGAGTTCTTGACAAGACTTTTCAGGACCACAGCATGTATTCAGTGAGGTTCCTGCACTGGATGTTCAACTGCTTGAAAGAAAAGAGGCAGGTGAGCAAACATTTAAAAATGGAGAGTGCAGCAGACTGAATCGATAATCAGGTGGCTGCCCAACAGTCTGGGGATCTCCCTGTATGGCTGTGTATATTACCAAGACTATGTGGTGTTTATAGACATGCCCACTTTCTGCACCCTTCAAAATACATTTTAAATCCTGACCCTTTCTCTTTCCATTCTGACCGACTCCACCCACCATTGGACATGAGCAAATCAGCCAGCAAAGAAAATGGATGATAGGCAGGATTCTTCCTGACTCCTCCATGTTATTCTTAATTCAGTCTCCACCATGACTTTTTTAAAGTCATTCTAGTCATTTTGATAGGTGTGACAAGATCCTGCCACTCCAACCATGACCTGAGACTGTGGCTGCTGAATATGTTTCTAAAATAGTGTCAAGTTAAATAGCAACTGAAAGAACTGCGGATGCTGGAAATCAGAAACAAAAACAAACATTGCTGGAAAAGCTCAGCAAGCCTGGCAGCATCTATGAAGTGAAATCAGAGTTACCGTTTCGAGTCCAGTGACTCTTCCTCAGGACTGATGATATCTGGGCTGGACCCAAAACATTAACTCCGATTTCTCTCCACAGATGCTGCTAGACCTGCTGAGCTTTTCCAGCGATTTCTGTTCTTGTTTTTGAAGTTAAGTAATATTGAGAAAACATAATGGTGCTTATCAACTTTAAAGCAAAATTACTTTCCTAAGCTTCATTTGCCACCAGGTGCTGGAATAGAACTGTCAATGGAATGTGTGTGTGTGGGGATCAACTCTCATGGTGCAGTGGCAATAACCCTAACTCTGGACCAAGAGGCCCAGATTCAAGTTCCACCTGCTCCAGAGGTATATGGTAACTTCTATTCACAGGTTACTTAGAAGATATCCTAGTGTTAAATTTGTATCTTGGCTTCTGCACCAGTAAGGAGAAAGTGAGGACTGCAGATGCTGGAGATCAGAGCTGAAAATGTGTTGCTGGAAAAGCGCAGCAGGTCAGACAGCATCCAAGGAACAGGAGATTCGACGTTTCGGGCATAAGCCCTTCTTCATTCCTCCACTTTGGAGTTAGTGTTTAATGGTTGCTTTAGAATTAGGTCCACAAATCGAAAAATCAGAAAGGCTTTATCATTGTGCAGGACTCTATAAGTACTTTCACAAACATAGACATCATGTGATTACAGAATTATGTTTGGTGGAGATGCTGAACATCTTTCCACCATTCCCCAATGACACAATGAATTGCATCTGATAACACAGCTCTACTGTATTGATGCAGTAAACCTTAGGATTGGTGTGCAGTGGTGGTTTTCCTCTCTGAAACTAGACCAAGCTGTACCCTGTAGTTTAGCATACTTGAAAAGAATGATGGCTGCAACCTTCATAATGAGCAGCAGCTCAAACAGTGTAATGAGCTGGTATTGCCACACAACAAAAAGGCTTGTGCTTTTAGATGTAGTTTTGAAAAAAAAAATTGTCTTTTAGTGAACTGTTTTTATAATTGAGGGATTTATGAACCAGGAACAAACATAGGTCAGCAAACATGGGCATATGTATAGGAAGGGTGTGGAGGGATATGGACCGGGTGCTGGCAGGTGGGACTAGTTTGGACTGGGATAACTGGTTGGCATGGGCAAGTTGGACCGAAGGGTGTACTCTGTCATATGACTATTACTCAATGACATGGGAAGGTAGAAAGGACTTGGGACAAGTTTGGATACTAGCACTAGAATTTCGGATAAGCGCGGGTTCATAGAAGGTGGAAGGTAAGAACCTGATAAGGAGAGATTTTGAACGATTGAAGCTGAAGCCAACTGTATAGATAAGGATTTTATCAGCAGATAAGGTGAGGCAGGACCGGAGGTGGATTATACAATGAAGTGGATGTAGGTGATCTTATTGATGGAAGGACTATGGGGGGAATTATAGAGTCATAGAGATGTACAGCATGGAAACAGACCCTTCGGTCCATCCCGTCCATGCCAACCAGATGTTCGAACCTAATCTAGTCCCACCTGCCAGCACCCAACCATATCCCTCCAAACTCTTCTTTTTCGTATATCCATCCAAATGCCTTCTAAATATTGCAAGTGCACCAGCCTCTACCACTTCCTCTGACAGCTCATTCCACACACATACCACCCTCTGCATGAAAAAGTTGCTTGTTAGGTCTCTTTTATATCTTTATAACTTTCCCATCTCATTCTAAACATATGCCCTCTAGTTCTAGACTACCTGACCTGAAAAATGTCTGTTTATCTTATCCATGTCCCTCATGATTTTATAAACCTCTATAAGATCACCCCTCAGCCTCCAGCATTCCAGGGAAAACAGCCCCAGCCTATAGCTCAAATCCTCCAACCCTGGCAACATCCTTGTAAATCTTTTCTGAACATTTCAAATATCACAACATCATTCCGATAGGAAGGATACCAGAAATGCACGCAATATTCCAACAGTGGCCTAACTAATGTCCTGTATAGCCACAACATGACCTCCCAACTCCAGTACTCAATACTCTGACGAATGAAGGAAAGCATGCCAAACGCCTTTTTCACATCCTATCTACCTGTGACTCCACTTTCAAGGAGCTATGAACCTGCACTCCAAGGTCTCTTTGTTCAGCAACACTCCCTAGGATCTTACCATTAAGTGTATAAGTCCTGCTAAGATTTGTTTTCCCAAAATGCAGCACCTCGCATTTATCTGAATTAAACTCCATCTGCCACTTCTCTGCCCATTGGCCCATCTGATCAATCTGAGGTAATCTGAGGTAACCCTCTTCTACACCTCCAATTTTAGTGTCATCTGTAAGCTTACTAACTATACCTCTTATACTCACATCCAAATCATTTATGTAAATGACAAAAAAGTACTGGACCCAGCACCGACCCTTGTGGCACTCTACTGGTCACAGGCCTCCAGTCTGAAAAACAACCCTCCACCACCACCCTCTGTCTTCTACCTTTAAGTCAGTTCTGTATCCAAATACAGTTCTCCCTGTATTCCATGAAATCTAACCTTGCTAACCAGTCTCCCATGGGGAACCTTGTCGAATGCCTTACTGAAGTCCACATAGGTCAGACCTACCACTCTGCCCTCATCAATTCTCTTTGTTACTTCTTCAAAAAACTCAATCAAGATTGTGAGACACGATTTCCCATGCACAAAGCCACGTTGACTATCCCTAATCAGTCCTTGCCTTTCCAAATACTTGTACATCCTATCCCTCAGGATTCCCTCCAACAACTTGCACATCACTTCTGTCAGGGTCACTGGTCTATAGTTCCCTGGCTTGTCCTTACCACCTTTCTTAAACAGTAGCACCAAATTAGAGCTGAAAAATGTGTTGCTGGAAAAGCGCAGCACGTCAGGCGACATCCAAGGAGCAGGAGAATTAACGTTTCCGGCATAAGCCTTTCTTCAGGAATCAGTGGCACCACGTTAGCCAACCTCAGTCTTCCAGCACCTCACCTGTGACTATTGACGGTACAAATATTTCAGTAAGAAGCCCAGCAATCACTTCTCTAGCCTCCCACAGAGTTCCAAGGTACACCTGATCACGTCCTGGGGATTTATCCACCTTTATGCAGTTCAAGACATCCAGCACTTCCTCCTCTGTAATATGGACATTTTGCAAGATGTCACCATCTATTTCCCTATACTCTATATCTTCCATATCCTTTTCCACAGTAAACACTGATGCAAAATACTCGTTTCGTATCTACCCGATCTCCTGCGGCTCCACACAAAGGCTGCCTTGCTGAAAAGTTGAGGGGCCCTATTCTCTCCCTAGTTACCCTTTTGTCCTTAATGTATTTGTAAAAACTCTTTGGATTCTCCCTCACCCTATTTGCCAAAGCTATCTCATGTCCCCGTTTTGCCCTCCTCATTTCCCTCTAAAGTATACTCCTACTCCTTTATACTCTTCTAAGGATTCACTCGATATATCCTGTCTGTACTTTACATATGCTTCCTTCTTTTTCTTAACCAAACACTCAATTTCTTTGGTCATCCAGTATTCCCTATACCTACCAGCCATCCATTTCACCCTAACTGTAATATACATTCTCTGGACTCTCTTTGTCTCATTTCTGAAGGCTTCCCATTTTCCAGCTATCCCTTTACCTGCAAACATTTGCCCCCAATCAGCTTTTGAAAGTTCTTCCCTAAATTGGCCTTTCTTCAATTTAGAACTTCAACTTTTAGATCTGGTCTATCTTTTTCCATCATTATTTTAAAACTAATAGAATTATGGTCACTGGCCTCATTGACACCTCAGTCACCAGCCCTGCCTTATTTCCAAAGAATAGATCAAGTTTTGCACCTTCTCTAGTAGGTACACCCACATACTGAATCAGAAAATAATCTTGTACACACTTGAGAAATTCCCTTCCATCTAAACCCTTAACACTATGGCAGTCCCAGTTGATGTTTGGAAGGTTAAAATCCCCTACCATAACTACCCTATTATTCTTACAGTTAACTGAGATCACCTTACAAATTTGTTTCTCAATTTCCCCCTGACTATTAGGGGGTCTATAATACAATCCCATTAAGGTGATCATCGCTTTCTCATTTCTCAGTTCCAACCAAGTAACTTCCCTGGTTGTATTTCAGGAAAGGCCTCCCTCAGTGCAGATGTACTACTATCCCTTATCACAATTGCCACTCCCCCTCCTCTCTTGCCTCCCTTTCTATCTTTCTTGTAGCATTTGTATCCTGGAACATTAAACTGCCAGTCCTGTATATCCCTGAGCCATGTTTCTGTAATTGCTATGATATCCCAGTCCCATGCTCCTAACCAGGCCCTGAATTCATCCGCCTTCTCTGTTAGGCCCCTTGCATTGAAATAAATGCAGTTTAATTTATCAGTCCTAACTTGTTCTCTGCTTCGTCCCTGTCTGCCCCGACTGTTTGACGCACCTTTGTTCTCAACTGTACCAGTCTCAGATTGATCTTTGCCCTCACTATCTCCCTGGGTCACACCTCCCCCATCTTACTCATTTAAATCCTCCTGAGCAGCTCTAACAAATTTCCCTGCCAGTATATTAGTCTCCTTCCAAGTTAGGTGCAATCCGTCCTTCTCGTACAGGTTAATTCCATCCCAAAATTGAATCCAATGATCCAAAAATGTGAATCCTTCTCCCATACACCAGCTCCTGAGCCATGTATTCATCTGCTCTATCCTCCCATTCCTGCCCTCACTAGCTCATAGCAACGGGAGTAATCCAGATATTACTACTCTCGAGGACCTCCTTTTTAAATTCCTGCCTAACTCTCTGTAATTTCCCTTCAGAATCTCAAACTTTTCCTTTCCTATGTCATTGGTTCCAATGTGGACAATGACCTCTTGCTGGCCCCTCTTCCCCCGTGAGAACATTCTGCACCCTCTCTGAGACATCCTTGATCCTGGCACTAGGGGAGCAACACACCATTCTGCTTTTTCGCTACTGGCCACAGAAACGTCTGTCTGTACCTCAGACTAGAGAGTCCCCTAACACAATTGATCTCTCAATGATATACCCCTCATTGCATTAGAGCCCGTTTCAATAACAGAAACGTGACTGTTCGTGCTACATGCCTTGGTGAATCCATCACCCCCTACATTTTCCAAACAGTATACTTGTTTAAAATGGGGATAGCCACAGAAGACTCCTGCACTACCTGCCTACCTCTCTTACCTTTTCTGGAGTTAACCCATCCATGTGACTGTATCTGCAACTTTTTCCCCTTCCTATGACTGCCATCCATCATATCCACTTGCTCTTGTAAATTCCTCAATGCCTCTAGCTGTCTCTCCAACCAATCCATTCGATATGATAGGATACGCAACCAACGGCATTTATTGCAGATATAATCCTCTGTAACCCGCAAACTCTCCTTAAATGCCCACATCCGACAAGAAAAGCATATCACTCTACAAAAGGCCATTTTTGCTCCTTCACGATCTACAGACCCAGAAAATAGCACCGTCTTATTCCTCTTCAAAACTCTGCTCCAGGTTAAATTAATATTTATGGCTTATATTTTAAGTTTAACCAAGAGACATATCTCAATAAAACATATAACCAAGAAAGAACTCACGCTACTCGCTATTGTAGACTTACTGTACGTCCACGCTTAAATATTCACTCCTGGTTCTGTGCTGTGACCTCTCCCAAACAGATTCCTCCAAGATTAGTTGAGAATTTCACTGTTAATTTTCCCTGACGCACTCCGATGTCCAGTGATACATGAATTCAAACAGCAAAGGCAGTAACTGCGCAGGTTCACTGCTGTGTCAGGGAGCAGTGTGGGATTCTTTCTCTCTCTCTCTCTCTCTCTTTCTCTCTCTCCTGCATTGACCTTACCATGTGCTTCTTTTGTCTGTTCTTCTCCCTTTTAAAATTGCTGTTGTTTTGACTTTTTTTTCTTCAAAGTTCCAAAACAATGCAGCAGCATATAAAATAGTAATTGTTGCTCCTGGAATTCCAACCCCTAAAATACCTCAAAAAAGAAGCAGTTGTTACAGCCAGAAAGTTTTCCCGAGCTCATTTCTGGGTCAGAGAGGATGCTGAGGTTTGAGACCAGTCTGGATTAGAGTGATGCTGGAAAAGCACAGCAGGTCAGGCAGCATCCAAGGAGCAGAAAAATCAACGTTTCAGGCAAAAGTCCTTCATCAGGAATCCTGATGAAGGGCTTTTCCCCAAAATGTTGATTTTTCTGCTCCTCGGACACTGCCTGACCTGCTGTGCTGTTCCAGCATCACTCTAATCCAGACTCTGATCTCTAGCATCTGCAGTCCTCACTTTCGCCACCTTGAGACCAGTCTGGTTCAGTCTCAGACAGTGATGCGGAATTGGGGATGGATTTGATGGCAAGAGAAAAGAGATTGTGTCAGGAGCTGAGTACAGACACTTGTGCCTTCCCAATATTAAACTGGAGTTAATCAATCCTTGACATGGGGTTGATTATTAGGCTATTATCATGATCTGACATGGTGAACAGCATTGGGAAACATTGTACCAATGGGTCAAGAGTCAGCAAGCAGTTAAACAATCAGCAAACAAGTTAATCTACTCATGAAACACAGCTTCTTGGTATGCCCTATCAAGAGGCCAGTTTAACTCACCCGAGAAAGGTAAATGATTAGTGTATGTGTCAGAGGATAGCAAGCAAGGTCAAAGGCATATTGTTAGAATGGACACAAAATTTCTGAGTATAAGTTGGGGCACAGAAATTTCCTAACAGAATTTAAAATATTTAAACAGTGCTCAAAGTTACAACTTCTAGATTTGGGCGTGTCCAAAGCAAAAGGCAAGCTGTTAAGATTTACTTAGCTATTGGGAATAAAGATCAACACAGATTTAACATATCGGGATTAGCAGTCAGAGAGTTAAAAGATCCCCAAAGGAGATGGAACACATTAGAGTACTGTTTCAGAGTCAGATTAAACTCTTGTGCTTACTGACTAAGGTTCATGTCATTCAGAGAGAAACCTACAGAATCAATAGACCACTTTATGAACAGATGCAGAAAAAAAGACTCATACTGTGATTTTTCAGTTTGGGAGCTAGCAAATGGAATTATTAAGTTGGTGATCGCATCCACTCCAATGGAAGCTTTCCAGAAAGATTTGTCATGCACGCTGAAGCCTTGAAGAGTTACTGAAGGATGAACACAAGTACAGAGCAATGTTTCGGAGGTCGGTGAAGCTTCGGGTCCTCAGAATAAAGTTGACATTTGGTTCAACCATTAGACTACTTGATCAGAGCATGAAATGTGGAAAGTGTGGCCATCTTCATACATCAAGGAAATGCCCAGCTTTCAATCAATTTGCAATGTATACCAGAAAGATCATTGGCTTAGTTAGTGCACTAGAGCAGTTGCTGATGCAGCAACAAGGAGATGTGCATTGGCCCAAACAAACTGAGTACAGAGTAACTTCAAGTTACAACAAAGACCATTAGAGGTGTATGTATGATGTGATTGACAAATCAGTATCTGACAAAGAGTAGTGGGGCTTCACGTGGTCAGTCTCATGGAAAATATCCCTGTCATTGCAAACATCCAAAACATCTGCAACAATTCAAATTATCTGTCTTCAGAAAACAGAAAATTATTTATTATTGGCTAAGGTTAATACAGAGCCAATTATGAATTCTGAAAAAATATATACCTGCAGACATGGAAAGTTATAGCAAATGCAAATCCAATCAATTTACATGAATGTCAAACATTTTCAACATTGCAGATGCTGCTGGACCAGTAGTCACATGTAAACAAGTATATTATGACCTCACACTTGTCACAATCAATTGAATCAGTCAAACAGTGGAGACCCAACAGAAGTTGCAGCAGACTTTTCAAGAAACATTTGCAGAACTGACACTGAGAGAAAAGGACACTTCCATTTCTTCTGAATTAGTGGATTTAAAACCACAGCTCTGTACTGAGATAAAAATGAAGTTCAAAAGGGAAAGACTGAACAATTCACTCAGGCTAAATCTAAACTTGAGCATACCTTTGAGATGGTGAAGTCTTTGGGGATACCTCTGCCTAGTTTACAGTGATGAGGAAGTGTGGTGTTGGACTTGTGTGGACAACGTTGAAAATCACACAACACCAAGTTATGGTCCAACAGGTTCGTTTGGAAGTGCTAGCTTTCGTAGCGCTGTTTCGAAAGCTAGTGCTTCCAAATAAACCTGTTGGACTATAACCTGGTGTTGTGTGATTTTTAACTTAGTTTACAGCAGGAACGAAAGAACTGAAAGATAAAGAATAGAAGCAGGATGAACCACAAGTTCTTTATCATCAATCCAATGAAAAGATTGCCAGTTTACAGAGAGATCTGAGGCAACTTGCACATAAAACAGATAAGGTCCAATAACAGCAGCTACAGAAACATTGGCTTGAGCTCAAAGAAATCCTAGAGAAAATAATGGACGTCCAAAGAACAATACAAAAGAAATGGATCATGTAATTATTCAGGATACAGTGCTCTCAAAATTAAGTGGTCAGCAATGATACCCTGTTGAAATAACTCAAGATATGGAGAAAACTAAAAAATCAATTAGACAACATGCAGAAGAAGGTCGAGAGCGTAGTGCTGGAAAAGCACAGCAGGTCAGGCAGCATCCGAGGAGCAGGAGAATCAATGTTTCGGGCATGAGCACTTCATCAGGATGCTGCTTGACCTGCTGTGCTTTTCCAGCACCACCATCTCAACTCTGAGCTCCAGAATCTGCAGTCCTCACTTTCTACCTACATGTAGAAGAGATCCAGACTTCAAAAAGCACAAGTAAAAGCAATGTTGAAAAGGCTAGATTGTAATTAGAGCAAGGAATGAAGAGAAATTTTATATATATATATATACTGGACCAAGAGAAGGCTAAAATTTTGAAAGAATTCGGAGAATCCAGGGTGAAAAACCAAAAACTTCAAAATGAGTTGGAAGTTCCAATAAATGTCAAGAAAGTTTGAAGCTCTTGAAACAACCAGAGGAAGAAAGTCAGTCAGTCACTAATTTGGAAAATAAATTGAGCTGTCATGCAGCAAAATAAGAAAATTCTGGAACAACAACTGAAGTCCATGAGTAGAAAAAAAACTAGCTGCTGATAGTATTAATCAAAGTCACTGTCAAATGATCTTGACAATGATATACCATCCATAGGCTTACTTTTTATTTTGAATAGTTAAACATTCTTTGGGAAAGGAAGCAGATATTGCAAGCTGCACTCACACAAATCTTTTTTTTTGCTATAATATCTACTTCATTATTTAGAGTCATAGAGTCAACTGGTGGCATGGTGGCACAGCGGTTAGCACTGCTGCTTCACAGCACCAGTGACCTGGGTTCAATTCCCACCTCAGGCAACTGTCTGTGTGGAGTTTGCACATTCTCTCCGTGTCTGTGTGGGTTTCCTCCCGGCACTCCGGTTTCCTCCCACAGTCCAAAAATGTGCAGGTTAGGTGAATTGGCCATGCTAAATTGCCCGTAGTGTTAGGGGAATGGGTCTGGGTGGGTTGTACTTCGGTGTGGACTTCTTGGGCCAAAGGATCTGTTTCCACGCTGTAAGTAATCTAAGATTTTCTATCTATGGAAATAGACCCATTGGTCCAGGCCAACCAGGTATCCTAATCTAGCCCCACTTGGCACATACCCATCCAGATGCTTTTTAAATGTTGCAATTATACCAGCCACCACCACTTCCTCTGGCAGCTCATTCAATACACGTACCACCCTCTGTGTGAAAAAGTTGCCCATTAGTTCTCTTTTATTTCTTTCCCCTCTCACCCTAAACATATGCCCTCTAGTTCTGGACTCCCCCACCCCAAGGGTAAAACTTTGTCTATTTACCTATTCATGCCTCTCATCATTTTATAAACTTGTAATGTGTTATACTGTTTTAAATAAACCAGCCTACTGAGTTCATCAATCCTGATGAGTGGTTGACTATTAGACTACTATCACTATCTTGTCAGCAACAACTGAGGGGAAGCAATGGCTTAGTGGTATGGTTGCTAAGATCTTTAACAAGAGATCTAGATAATGCTCTGCAGACCTTGGTTTAGGCCCTGCTATGGTAGATGATAATATCAAAATTTAATTGAAATCTGGAAGTAAGAATCTAATGATGACTATGAAACCATTATTGATTGTCAAGAGATAGCCGTCTGGTTCATTAATATCCTTGAAGGAAACGGCTATTTTTAGCTTCCCTTAATAATCGTTTTCTCACATTAAAAAAAATTGTAAATTGAAGTGGTATTTTCCAATTTATATTAAAATATGGAACCTAACATGCCAGTCTGACTGCCATGAGGATTCATTAAAAGCTCACAGATGAGTGGAGTCAAGTTTCTTGAGAATCACACAGCATGATTCTATCTCCCGTGTGTTAGAAACTGCCGGCCAGTCAGAGATCTGGGCCTATTTCCTTGAGGAATCAGTGGTGAGAAAGTCAATGACTATTATACTCTTTCCTCAAGGTGTGGTTGAGCATGCAAGAACAGTGGGATGGCTTTCAGAAGCCTGCTCTATATTCCTTTTCTGTGCTTTTGATTGACCCCCATTTGGGGCAATTGAAAGTTCCTCCCCCCTCAGTCTAGCTGTCAAATCACCCTGGTTTCCCAGTCGGGAGCCTGGTGATCTTTCTCATTTGCTAGAAAGGTGAGAAAGTGGTGAATTGAGGTTCTTTTTTTAAATTTAAACTAGATTTTGCATTAATCTGTTCAGATGATGTTATTACACACCTCTGGATAAGGTGGGAATTGAACCCAGACCCTTCTGTTCAGGGGGAGAGACACTACCACTGCACCACGTGATTTGAGGTTCTTAAGTGGCCATTAATTGCCTCCTTAAGGAGTTTAAATTGGTGTACAATTGAGAAAATAACCCATGGACATTCTCACCTGGGCTTAATTAGCGAAATAACTGAGCACAGTGGTCCTGGGGTGAAACTTAACTATGTGAAGCAGTGGGAAGAAGCTGCGTTTTTCCTTCCAGGACCTTCAAAGAAGGGAAAATTGCATTGAGTACTGTGTAGAAGTTTTAAAGATTCCTTAATTCATTTGCAATGGCATTGTGTCAATTTCAGTTCATGCTGGAAAGGTTTGTTGAAGTTGCTAAGCTCCCAATCAAAATAGATCCTAGTTTGCTGCAGTGTGCTTGGCCTGTTATTCCAAAGTAATTATAATCATGTGAGCGTAAAGTTTTGAATTAAGTTGTATATAATTACCTTTCTGAACTGACCCATAGTTGCAATATTGGATTGGATATTACATCCCCGGAATACTTTGTTGAGATGGAGATGGAGATGGTGCACAGCCTGCCACCTACCCACCCACCCTGAGCTCATCCTGATAATCCAGAAGTGAGTGACAGCCCTCCATCAAATTGTTATAACGAAGTCGAAGAGTGTGGTGCTGGAAAAGCACAGTTGGTCAGGCAGCATCCGAGGAGCAGGAGAGTCGATGTTTTGAGCATAAGCCCTTCGACTCTGATCTCCAGCATCTGCAGTCCTCACTCTCTCCCTGTTACAATGAAGTGTCACTTGAGCTTTTAAAAGGCTCGATTGACCACAATATTGTCCTGCCCAAATCACAATAAAAGTTGGCATGAGCAGGCAGGCAAGAGTCAGCAACCCCTTTTCTCACAAGTTTCTGCAACTGTAGGAAATGAAATGTGGGTTATTAACATTGGAGGATGCTCTGGGTGAAATTCCCCAGCAGGTAGTACCCCTCTTCTTTCTTCACTGCATGGGCTTTAAAACCCACCCTTGCTATCCCCTCTATCCCCACTAAGGTCACTAAAATCTCCCTATCCATAGCTCCTTATTTACCTGGGTCCAGGATCCATTGGGGCCTTCGTCTGGTGAATGGTTACAGCACCAGCAGCATTCACTACCAAGCTCTGGTGCTAGCATTCAAAATCAGATTGTTGGCAGCTCCAGAGAGACAGAGTTCCTCCAACTGAGGGGCAGAGATCTCACTCTGCACTAACTGACCCCACCTATGAAAGGGTTTTCCCGATGAAGGGCTTTTGCCCGTAACGTTGATTTTCCTGCTCCTCAGATGCTGCCTGACCTGCTGTGCTTTTCCAGCACTACTCTCTAATCTTGACCCCACCCATAGTGTATCATGTTGGTGGGACAGCTTGTTCTAAGGCAGTCAGCTTGCCCCAACTTTCTTTCTGGGGGCCAGTAGGACTTGGAGTCAGACCAGCCATAGTAAACCCCTGTAAATGTTGGCCCATTGACTATTTTGATGAGGTTGGTGGTCGTGGAAGAATGCATATCAGACAAATGCAAAATCAGCTCTGTGCTATACCCCATCACCTTTTTAATCACTATGTTTTATTATCTTCTACTGACTTTGCCCTTAGTCATAGTAAAGTTCAAAATGTACGAAACCCATTTGTTGGAATAATGTTTGGATGGATACTAAGTGCCCTTTGATTATTATTGCTGTGAATAAAAGAAAGGGTTGTGTGTGTGTGGGTTGGGGGGGGGGGGTCTCCCTGTAAAATAACAAACTTCAGCACAATTTGCCACATGACATCATTTGCAGAACTGCCAACGTTTGGCTTTGAAATTCTGCAACAAAAGGTTGCTTATTCACTTCAATTATTCTTAACAGATTCTAATCACAGGTCAGCTCCACAATGGTAGAACTGCTTCAGGTTTGAAAGATAAGCAATACAGTGGTCATTGTTCACGTTAGATCCTTGTGACTTTTCCAATGTTCTTTCCTTTTTCTTTACCTCATCCTCACGTAATGTTCAGTGTAAAAGTAGACAAAATAATGTACTTTAAATTACTGCCCACTGAAAGCTGCCAGATCACAAGTGGGTGCAATTAAAGGTTAATGCACCATTGCCAGTCCCATTCAGCTTCAAAGCTGTAAAATTCACCATATGTACCTTGAAATTATTATTTCTTCGACTAAAAATACAGCAGGTCCTGACAAATATCATAGTGAAGTCATTGCAAAAAAATTATATGGAGAATGATTTCACTGTATTAACTAGTTAAATCAGATATATATCCAATTTAATGAAGTACAGAATACTACCATTAACTCCCTCTCCAAAAAAAACAATTAAGAGAGCAGTTGTTTGCATTAATGCCGAGGGATTTTGGATCCGCAACAAAGATTCATAAGAACTAGGAACCAGAGTAGGCTGCTCGGCCCCTCGCCTGCTCCACCATTCAATAGGATCATGACTGATCCAACAGTTTTCCCATCCACTTTCCTGCATTTTCCACATAACACTTGATTCCCTGACTGATCAAGGATCTACCTATCTCAGCCTTAAATATACCATAAGGTCTTTGCACCCACAAGTCTCTGTGGCAAGGAGTTCTGAAGACTCTCAAACCTCTGAGAGAAGAAATTCCTCCTATCTCATTCTTTAATTGCACCCACCCTCCTCATTCTGAGACAATGGAGGTTGGTTTTTCAATGTGGGAAAATGTTCAAAGGCACTGAAGTGAATGTGGAGCTCATCTGAGGAGTGCTGTTCGGGCATCATTATTGCCATATTATCATAAATATATGCACCTGGATAAACATGGAGAAGCAGTGGTAGGAAGTGAAAATTACAGTGTGGCTGGAAGTTGCAGGGATACATACTTATTGTTTGGATTTCAAGAAGCAATCTCAGAACCAGTCACAATACATCAGCCAGCCATACTTGACACACATATTTTTAGTTTTATTTGGTTGTCAGCAACTCTAGAGAGGAAAGCCAAGCTAGCTTCAAACAAAGACAAACATTTGCTCAGTTAAATGGAGAAAGGTTGGTCATATTTGAATGCGATTGACAATTATTCAAATCCAGGAAACCCTTGAAGGCTTTTCGGCAGTCATTAAGGAGCCGTAATACTTTGAATTTTGATGTTGGTTGAAATACTCAGGAGAATTGCTCCAGCCAACATCAGCACCTGCAATGGTTTAAGAAACACAAGAAGAGGACACTGTATATAACAGCATTTAACAAAAGGAAACCTAATTTTTCTTTGGGAGAACTGGGTGAAAACATCAGTAGTTGGATATTTGAGTTATCCGACAGAATATATTGGCAAATGTTGGAAAGGCCTGCTAATGATTTGGCCAATGGTCCCAAATCATAGTAGCCCAAGAAAAGTCAAGTGCGAGCCCTTTAGAAAAGTGTCCTTCCAGTTGTGGAAGCAAGTCAGGACTCCAGTGTCAGTGGATGAAAGTTCTCTTGTCCGGTTGTAAGATACTCTGGATTGATCCAGTTCCAAAGCAGCATAAATCTAAACATGGAAAAAGTTGTATATTTATTGATATTGAACGTTTCACTTTTTAGTAATTTTGTCAAGCAGTTTTCAAAAGAGAACATGGTCTTAAATCCTCTTGTGGGAATAAAGGTGTCCGAGAAATTTGCCCAATAGGTTAGAGATCACGAAAACACAGCTCAAAGTGAAATTGACAAACAGTTTATTGCAAGTGATATTGCTGGAAGAGAAACTGACTAGGCTACACAGAACTGATAGTCTGCGCAGGTAGATCAGAATTTCTCTTCCCAGAGCTGAGGATGAGACCAGTTTTATAATAATGCTGCACAATAAGGTTAATTAAGAAATGGGGAAACTACAATGTATCTGGAAATGGAGCAATCTAGTTACAAGGATGCTAATTGGAAAACAGTTATCGGATGAATATCCTGTTCCATCACACAATGCAACATCCTGACAGTATCGATGGTTCCATTCCTCTTCACAGGGAAGTGTGAATATCTCCTCTGAAATGGTGAGGTGTTTCCATTGTCCTGTTCCTTGCTGGTGCCTGTCTGTTTGACCTGCTGTTTGTGTGGCTTTGGTATTGCTGGGTTGTGAAACTACCCTTGGGACTTTGAGATATCTGTGGTGCCCTGCCATTGTTAGTGAGCTTAAAGTGTATTCCCTTGTCTGCACGGGCTGTCTGATTTGGTTTGTGAGTCTGCTTGGGAATTCTGGGTATTTCTTTGGGACAGTTTGGCTAATTTTGCTTTTGTGAGCCTATCATGGGTTGGCGGATCTTTTCCCACATGTCTTTTAGGAGACATGTATTTCTTCTTTGAAGAAGATATGCCAAATTAAGTGCTGGTGTGCTTGTGATATATCTTCTTCAGGATTATAGACCCTGGAGTTGAAATATCAGTCAATTAGAGACTAGATCTGTTATTGCGGGCAGCAAGATTTGCCATGGGGCCACAAGGTAGGAAGGGAAGTTGGCAACAAGGGGGAGGGTGTGGCTTTCATCTGCCTTTCCAATGCTCAACCTCTCACGGGGTACCAGATATCGAGGGACTGCTTCTCCAAATTCGCCTTTGGGGAGGGCATTCAATTCTGCCTAATGTATCTTAGGAACTGCTCACATAAGTTCCTTAAAAATGAACAGAAAGGTCAGTGAAAGAATACATTCAATTGATTGTATTACCATTCAAAATCTTTGTTTTTCCTTTGTTACTTTTGATTTGTTTGCTTTAAGAGAAGGTGACAGCTGTAAAACCTTTTCAAATGCACCTATATTTATATCACTCCAACAGTGGGGTTGATCAGTTCCAAAGTAGTATAAATCTCGAGTGGCCATTTTTCAAGCCAGAAAGAATTCCAATTTTTCTCTGTCAGAATTGAATGCGATGGATTCATAATTTGGCTCTTTTGAATCCTATAATTGGAAGATTAAATTTGGTCAAAATATTTTTTTTATCATTAATGCTGCTATTAAAAATAATTTCTAGTGAAATTGGCAGGTTTCATTATTTAATGCATGTTTAGGTAATTTGAGAAAAATCAATTGATTATTTATGATAACATTGCATCTGTCCTACAAATTCATACTGTCAATAATGTCTAATTGTTGAATACAATTTTGTCAAATTCCCTGTATATTTTATGGACATATGAACCTGTTTAAAATAATTAGTTATGTTAAAAAAATACAAAGAAATATGATGCAAGTGCATTAACCATGTGTATCATTCCTGCATTTTCAATCATTTTCTGGCTTAAGTTCTTATCCTCTAGACCGATGTTGAAATATAACTCAGAAAGCAATCATTGCTCTGGCTTTATCATTTAACTTTATCATTTGATTTATTTAAATTGCCTAATACAAAATGACAGCAAGATGCTCAGCCTAGGCTATGCTCTTATGTCAATGCATATCATTTAATGATCCACTAAACACCTTCTGCTCCAAAAGGGAATACAATTCACCTTCAAATACTGTAGTATATTGTTGTGTAACAGGACCCATCTGTTCATGGACAAAGTATGGTCTTATCAAATTTGAAAGTGCATGCCAAATACATGATTAACTTAAATATCACTTTCATAAGATGCCAACAAATCACCAATAAACCCAGCAAAGAACATTTAATACTATATCTCTTAAATTAAAACTTAAAACAAAACAACAATTTCCTGTTCTTTCTGATCTTGATAGTGTTTCCTCTTCAAAGAAGACAATCCAGGAATTTAGAAGTAGCTGCAAACGCAAAGACAATTTTCTCTTTGCAACTTCAATTTACTTCTGACTAAGTACATATACAATCAGAGCAGATTTATGGCATCAAGGAAATAGGTAGCATTAAACACTGTTACAATTCAAAAGCTTGCACTTTGCTCAAGTCCTTTTGAGGGAAAGCCAATCAAAACATAAACACACCGTGATATTATACTGTATGTTATGTTGCTTGATGCTCTCATCATAAGTTGCTATGTCCTTTTATTTATCTGTGGCACACATAAAGAGCTGTAATTAAGAATTACACTATATGTTCACAACAGAAATATTGCAGAGATTGAACCAGAGCAAAATGGGACAAATGAGACATGATGTAAAAGTTGGAGATACTGAACTAAGACCAGTCAAAAGCAATAAATCAAATGCAAAATAGTATGTGTCCATTGAAAAAATACCATTCTCCAGGGCAAAACTGAATTGTACACAATTATTCTTAAACCCTCAGGCCACAACCTGACCACAATGAAACAATTCCCTACATTTCCCCCTCCAAATTGAGTGTCCTCGAACAAGGAGAAAGTGAGGACTGCAGATGCTGGAGATCAGAGCTGAAAATGTAGTGCTGGAAAAACGCAGCAGGTCAGGCAGCATCCAAGGAGCAGGAGAATCGACGTTTCGGGCATGAGTCCTTCTTCAGGCTCATGCCCGAAACGTCAATTCTCCTGCTCCTTAGATGCTGCCTGACTTGCTGCACTTTTCCAGCAACACATTTTCAGTCTATCCTCGAAGAAGCCAACATTCCCAACATTGAGGCACTGACCACCCTTGATCGGCTGCAATGGGTTGGGCACAGCATCCACATGACCGGCGCAGGACTCTCCAAGCAAATGCTCTTCTCCCAGCTCCAAAATGGCAGGGGAGTCCCAAGTGGACTGAGAAAGCTTTTCAGTGATACCCTTGAGACCTCACTGGCGAAGTGTCCCATTCTCACAGACACCTGGGAATCACTGGCCCAAGACCATCCAAAGTGGAGGTGGAGCATCCGGGAAGGCGTTGAATACCTCAAGACTTGCCTTTGGGATAAATGATAGACAGCAAAAGCAGGGAAAGGAGCATGCTGCCACAGCAATGCACCACCCACTTGTTCTCATGACAACCACCTGCCCCAAGTGTAACAGAGCTTGCAGTAGCCATATCAGTCTGTTCAGTCACCTACGGCCTCATCCAGAGAGTGGAAGTCTGCAAGGGACACCAATGACGATGATGACATTTATCTTATAGGTTATGCATGCAGAGTAGTTAATGTTAAATATGTAAGTAATCAGTCTACATCATCATTGACATATCAGCTCATTGGACAACTCACTCTACAGAGAAATGGTTTGGAATTATCCATCATGCTAAGCCTTGTCCTATAAATAGTTAGAAGAATGTTTAACAAAAGCCAAAGTTATCAACAACCTGATTTGCAGTAGTCTCTGTTGACCTTAACCAAGCAACCTCCCCTAGGACCCATTATGATGATAGCAGATGTTGGCAGCAAGTGACCAACTCCGCTCTGGTGCAGACTATAGAGGAGTACCAGGAAATATCCACAGAGAAGACAGGAGGAATAATCCAGAGGTAAAAAAAGGAAAACAGCAAAGGTCAATGCTAAAAATAATGTGTAAAAAGTAACCATACAAAAAAAGGTTAGGCAGAATATATCATTTTTAGTACTGTGTGAAATGCATTGAATTTGGTAGACCAATTCTCGTAGTATGATTGAGCAAGTTTTCTCATTATATCTTACCAAACTCATTGCTTTAATTGCTGCTTGAGATCTCATAGTGAGAATTACACTATATTTCCACAGCTGCTACTCACTGGAGATCCCAGAATTGACTGAAATCCCTGGCATCAGAGCTGAAAATGTGTTGCTGGAAAAGCGCAGCAGGTCAGGCAGCATCCAAGGAGCAGGAGAATCGACGTTTCGGGCATGAGTCCTTCTTCATGCCCGAAACATCGATTCTCCTGCTCCTTGGATGCTGCCTGACCTGCTGCGCTTTTCCAGCAACACATTTTCAGCTCTGATCTCCAGCATCTGCAGACCTCACTTTCTCCTCCCTGGCATCAGTGCCATATTTAAAAGGCCATTGTGCTCATGGACAAGCACAGTCAGTCCAGAGCTGCCCTGTACAATTCCTGACAATAGCCCTGTGCTGGACAGACAGGAAGAATCCAGCCAGATGGGTTGGTGCCCAGACAGGACTTCAGTTTCCCCCAGGACCAGCAGTAGAGGCCAGATCATTCCAGTCTGACCTGAGATTGCCACCCATATTGAAGCTGTCTCAGCCACCTGGAGGAACACCCAGCATAGAAGGAAGAAATTCAATATCCTTCACATTCCACCAGAGTAAATGACACTAAGACCATAAGAAATAGGAATAGTACTAGACTGTTTGGCCCCTCATGTCTGTTCCACCATTCAATAGGATCATGGCTGATCTGACATTCTCCACATCCACTTTCCAGCCCTTTTCCCATAAGTCTTGCTTCCCCTCCTGATCAAGAATCTGTGCATTTCTATCTGATATCTCATGCTCACTCCATAGCTGCCAGTTCACCCATCTTCCATAATCTCATGCTCCAGCATGATCATGAGCATATGCAATGTCTTCCCATTCACCTTCACCACCTACCTGACACTGCGACACCAGTATCTTTGCATGTCCTCTGCACTGCCGACTCACTCACTCGGGAAATTTTACCATTGATAACAACAGCTGTGCTACTGAATTTCGTCTTCTGTAATACCTGCCTCTCTCTCATTCCAGGAACAAAACACCCACAGTGGAGCAGATAGAGCCAAAACAAGTGGTTTGCTGCCTGACGTTCAGTTCTTCACCTATTGTCTGCAGAGAATCCTGACTCAGCCTGGACTGCTTTCAGATGGCACACTTGACTGACAATGCTGGGATCCCCTGAGTGAAGGATCTCCCCCTTTCTTTGACTGAGGCCTGCTGCTAACTTTGGTGAGCTTTTGGCTTTGTGTCTATGCTAAACGACATGGCATGCAGTAGTAGTATGAGTCTTGAGCTTATAAAGCATTTGTAATGAAGTGTCCTGTAACTGGATCAGAGGCATACCATTGGATCCCAATGGGCATGAGCACAAATGGCTGATACCCATGGAACATCCCTGAGATGTTGGTGCCAGATTCCAACATGAGATCTGGTGAGTTGAACTCACAAAGACCTCACTTGGGTTTCCATGTCGAGTTTTCCAAATGGCTAGTTTGTAAGGCATGTTTGATAAGATCTCTAAGGCATGTGAACTGTTCACAAATGGTTAGAAATATTAAAGAAATGGTTAGAAATATCAATTGGGAATTTGCCATGTTGCTTGAGCAACCCAAAAGGTCGTGATGGCATGATTTTGATGTCAAGACAACTGTTGCGACATGAAATAATGTCTCCTGCTTAACTTAAAACCAGCAACACAGAAAAGATTTATCCTGTGCCGTAATCTATAAATATTTAGCGGCCAAGAGCTACTTAAAGTAAAAATGAACAACTTTCTTTCTTAAAGTATAACAGAGAATAATTAACTAACCACTATTTACAATTTCTTTCACTAACCTATCTTTTACCTTCCCTTCTATAATACCAGTCTGATAAAACTCCCAATTTAGATTTACAAAACAACACTTCGTATTTCAAAACTAGACAGCTTTTGGTTCTTGTCTTTTGATCTTCGCGTGTCTTCTTTTCTTCTGGTTAGGAATTTCTGCTTTACAGATTATTGATCGAAAAGGTGCCCTTTCAAGAGAGCTTTTTTTTAAGGCAGTCTGTGTACATACTTGATCATGGCAGTTCTCCTTTCAACTATTTAATTTTCCCCAGTCTTATCCTCCAGAGCATTGGTTGGGTCATTGGCAATCAAGATTGTCAATATACTCAGTTGAAACTTGATTGGAGTTTGGTATGTTTCGGGTATAATTTAAACTGATTGGCCGAAATTTAATTTGTTTTTGTCTGCAAGCAATGAACTAATCGAGTTGGTCGACCCAGTGTTACATTGTTACCTTTTTGGGTACACGTGGAGCTGTGTCTGGTCATTCTGCTGCTTTTAACTCTCTTAAAGTATACCCACATCTTCATAATAACAACCATCTTTCTCAAGTCTACTGCGCATCTTGATACAGCCCACGTCACTCAGTGCCTGCTAAGATTCTACCCTTTGTGTTTACTGGAGGACTTTCAACATGTGAAGTTCTGAATCAAGCCAGGAATGGCAGAGCTGGCATTTGAGGAGCAGAATGCTTTCAGGATCAGCAGAGAAACTGAACAAGGTTTAGTTCAGTATCCTCTTGCATGCTGCTGGTGATGGTGTAGATGTGTTACACAAGATATTAACAAAGAATCTGAGACATCTGAACATGTTATAAAAGTTTTTGATTCCAGGCATGGAAGAACTGTCTAATGGGAAGAGGCCTGTAATCATTGCAATATGAAAGAATGAGAGGTGATCCGATTTAAACACACAAGATTCTTACGTGATTTGACAGGGTTGATGCAGAAAGGTTATTCCCCCTGTGGGAGAGTCCCTGTAGGACAGCTTAATCTCAGAATTAGGGTTTAAGGCAGACATGAGGAGAAATTTCTTCTCTTGATGGGGGTGAATCAGTGGAATTCTTTACTGCATAGGACTAATTGGGACATTTGATATATTCGAGGGTGAGACAGGCAGGTTTTTAATCAGTAAAGAAGGTCAGAGGTTATGGGAAAGACAGGAAAGTGGAGTTGAAAATAATCAGATCAGCCATGATCTCATTGAATGGCAACATAGACCAGATGGGCTGAATAGCCTGTCTGTTCCCGTGGTTATGTTCTTACGGACAGGCAGAGATGAGAAAGCAAAACTTGATTTTTATTCAAGATGTACAGGTGAACTTTGTGAATAAAAAAGCTGAGGCAGCGCAGTTTATGGGGCACCAAAGTGGAATTGTACCTGCTCAGAGGCCAGGAAACTGCAAACAAGTATGTTGGCTGCTGTGCCCAATACTCTCATCATGGTGAGAAAAGGCAGCTTCTGCACCAAGCTCATCCCACTGAACCTGCAAAGCCCAGTTCCTGCAGGAAGAGGGACACGGTAAAATTGTTTGCTGCAACATAAAGAGTCAAATAAAAGGTACAAAATGAACAACATCCAGAAACAAGAAATTGAAGATGCTAAAGACTTGCAGTGACATGCCTGTGAGAAATTAAAGGACCCAATGGGAATCATTGCAGCAATGACAGTACCGTAAATGGTCACAAAACAGCCATCAATTTAGACAGTGGAGCAGGTAAAGTGGTTAGATGAGACTGCCTCCAATTATCCACCATTCAACCCCAAGGGTCAACAGGCACTCCACTCAAAATGAAGGGACAGTTGACTTTGATACTTTGGTACAATGGAAGAGAAATTGCATATTCTTCAAGAACATTCACTACTAAGCTAAACAAAAGTGCACAAATTTGCAACTTTATTAATTTATAAAGCTGATCAATTAGAAAAACAAGACAAACTGGAATAATTCGGGGCAAAATTCCCAATATTACAAAGAGACCTTGGAAACCTAAAAACAGCTTTGACTATCACATGAAATCACTTCAAGGAAAGTTCTACATTCACTTTTAATGAAGGCAAAGCACTACATTAAGGCAATGGGGAGTGATTTCACCAATGGGAAAAAAAAACAACAAATTGGGGTTTTGCACAGAGTCAGTACCAAAGCCAAATGGCTCATTATGAATTTGCATTGATTTTGCACAATTGAAAGGAAGTAGTGGAGAGGGAGATCAGTGAATGAGAGTTTGATCAAAAGCATTATACATCAAACTTAATGTTAACCATGACTTCTGCCAACTACATCTGGTGAAACATGCATTACACTCTTCGGAAGTAATTGCTTCAATCGACAGCCCTTTGTATTACATCAGAGCCACAAATTTCTCAAATAACAATGCAAATATCCCAGAAGGATTGGAAGACTTAAGTGCCACATGGATGACATCTCAATTCCATCACATGGTTCCTTCACATCAGTGCATGATGCCAAAGTGAAAACAGTGCTCCAATACTTGCAAGAAACAGGACTTTCACGCAATGCAAACATCAGTTCTCTTAAACAACTATTAATCCATTTGGGATGCATCATTCACACAGAAGAAATGGTTTCCAATCACCTCACAATATTACAGGATCTCAACAATTCAGGGTGATGGTGAATCAAGTTGGGAAGTTTTTACGTAATGTGGCAAGTGTAAATAAATTACCGTGACAATTGTTTTTACACAACCAAGCATTGTGCTGGAAAGAAAACCAACACATTTTCTTTAAGAGGTAAAAGAAATGTTCACTATGACCTGAACTAGAAGCTATGATACTGAGTAAAGATATGCAATAATTGCAAGGGAAGCAAAAGTAGCTATTCAGGCTTGTGAGAAGCTTTTAGACTATGTATAAGGTCTGAAGATCTCCATTGATAGAGACCAAATTTCATAGTTACATTGTCAAATGCCAAAGAGCTAGTGAAAATGCCATCAAATGTGCAGAGATTTTATTTAATACTAATCAGATTTGATACTACACCCTAGAATGTCCAAAACAAGCCTTAAACTTCAGCGGATGCATTGTCAGGAATTCCTGTTAAAAAGCCTGCATAAGAGTACAAACATTTTGTCAAAGAGGTGGAGTCATTGACTTTGTCAGTTACAAAATATTTTGCCTGTAACAACAGAGATCAGATGAAAAATTTAGACAGCTCAAATAACAGACGAATACTGTACTCAAATTTATGAATACTGTTTCAAAGGGTGGCCAGGATATATTTCAAGTAATCCTCAGTTTTAGACAATACCTCAAGCAACGCAGACATCTCAGTGTTGCAACTTGCTGATTTACAATAAATGATTTATCATTCCAAGAATCCACAACTCAACATTCTTCAGAGAATAAATCAAGGGTATTTGGGTATTATGAAGTGGCATGTCAAAGTGCAAATGTTTATGTGGTGAAAGGCTCTCAAATCATTGGAAGAAAATATTACAACCTGCAACACCCATGGACTGATAGCAAGAAGGAAGAAGGCTAAAAAGCATTATAATATTCTACTAAGTTTGAGAAAAGCCTTGAAGAAAATAAATCCTTTAGTGCTTATTAAAAAATGTTGAAAACAAGATCAGGAAGACTGATAAAAAAAACAGTGCTATGTCTCTGCAAGGCAGAGATGGAGACAGAGAATTGGAAGGTGTATGTGTGTGTGTGTGTATATGCATGTGCATGAGTGTGTATGTGTGGTGAACCGTACGATAATGGAAATTAGGCATACATGGAGTCAAATATTAGGGAGATATTTAAAAGGCTTAAAGCTAAATTAATTTGTATCATGAGTAATGTAAAAGTAAAGTCACCCTAGTTCTAACAGACTGTAGGGCTGCTCTCTCATTAAAGAGAAATGACTGGTGGTAGTCTAAGCTAAGGGTCATCATGCCTCAGTCAAGGTACAAAGAACAAAGAAAATTTACAGCCCAGGAACATACCCTTCGACCCTTCAAGCCTGAGCTGATCCAAATCCACTGTCTAAACCTGACGCCCAATTCCTAAGCATCTGCATCCCTCTGCTCCCCACCTACTCATGCATCTGTCCAGATGCATCTTGAATGAATTTACCTCATCTGCCTTTATTACCTCTGCTGGCAACATGTTCCAGGCATCTACCACCCTCTGTGTAAAGTATGAGCCGTGTGTATCCCCGTTAAACTTTTCATCTCTCACCTTGAAAGCATGACCTCTCGTTATTGAATCCATCACCATGGGAAACAGCTTATCTCTATCTACTCTGTCTATACCCTTCATGATTTTGTAAACCTCAATCAGGTCCCCCCTCAATCTCCTTTTTTCTAATGGAAACAATCCTAACCCACTCAACCCTCTCTTCGTAACTAGCATCTTACATACTAGGCAACATCCTCGTAAACCTTCTCTGCACCCTCTCCAAAACATTCACATCCATCTGGTAATGTGGCAACCAGAACTGTCCATAGTATTCTAAATACAGCCAAACCAATGTCTTGTACAATTTTAGCATGACCTGCCAGCTCTTATACTCAATACCCCATCCGATGAAGGCAAGGATATCATATGCCTTCTTGACCACTCTGTCCACCTGTGCAGCATCCTTCAGGGTACAACGTATCTGAACTCCCAGATCTCTCTGCTCATCAACTTTTCCCAAGGCTTTTCCGTCTACTGTATAATTCGCTCTAGAAGTAGACTTCCCAAAATGCATTACCTCACATTTGCCTGGATTGGACTCCATCTGCCACTTCTCTGCCCAATTCTCCAGTCTATCTATACTCTCCTGTATTCTTTAATAGTCCCTTATGCTTCCTGCTACTCCACCAATCTTCGTGTCATCTGCAAACTTGCTGATCACACCAACAGCGCCCTCTTCCAGGTCATTTATGTATATCATAAACAATAGTGGCCCCAACACTGACCCCTGTGGAACACCACTGGTCCCTTTCTCCATTTCGAGAAACTCCCTTCAACTACTACTCTCTGTCTCCTGTTGCTCAACGAGTTCTTTATCCTCCTAGCTAAAACACGCTGCACACCATGTGATTTTACTTTCTCCATTAGGTTACCATGGGAAACCTTATCAAATGCCTTACTAAAGTCCATGTATATGACATCTACAGCCCTTCCTTCATCTATCAACGCAGTTATTTCCTCAAAGGACTCTATTACGTTGGTAAGGCATGATCTTCCCCACAGAAAACCATGTTGCCTATCACTGATAAAGCCCTAATGAAGGGCTTTTGCACAAAACATCATTTTTCCTGCACCTCGGATGCTGCCTGACCTGCTGTGCTTTTCCAGTACCACTCTAATCTTGACTCTAATCTCCAACATCTTCAGTACCCGCATCCGTCTAGAGAGATCATTCTGTTAAGTTAGAAAATGTTCAATAAAGCAGTTTAACTTCCAGCAGCCTCTGTTGATCCTGAGTAAGGACACATCCTCACCAAGACCCACTATGATGGTAATTTAGCATACCATGCTGAATCTCAGTTTTTCCACATTTTCAGATGTTATTTACTATCAGCTATTTCAAATCCTAGTGCAGAAAATAATGGTCTCTACATTTTTGAGTAGAAACATTCCAAGGAAGAGAACTTTACATGCTTTAACTCAAAGATGTGGTTTGGCCCACATATTGAATTCTAGCAAGCACCCATTCTGTGCATACTTAATGTCTGTCATGTTTCATGATATTTGTAAGTAAATAACTTAGGAGTTATTGTGGCTAATATTTATCAAAGTATTGTTATTAGTATAAAGTCAGTTTACCAAAGATTCAAACCACAAACTATACATTCTTTCAGAATATGGGTTAGAATCCAACTTTTAAGGTAGATATATCAAGATAAACTGTTTCCTTTTAATTAATTCACTGGATGAGGAAATAGATGGCTCGGCCAGCATTTAAAGCCCATCCCGAAAACACATGAATTAACTAGATGGGGTTTCTTTCCCAACGATTGGCAGTGGATTCATGGTTATCATTAGACTCTCAAATCCAGATTTTTATTGAATTCAAATTCAACCATATCCTGTGGCAGAATACCACAATATCCTGTGGCAGAATACCACAATATCCTGTGGCAGGATACCACAGTATCCTGTGGCGGGATACCACAATTTCCTGGGGTGGGATACCACAATTTCCTGTGGCGGGATACCACAATTTCCTGTGGCGGGATACCACAATTTCCTGTGGCGGGATACCACAATATCCTGTGGTGGGAAACCAGAATATCCTGTGGCGGGATACCACAATATCCTGTAGCGGGATACCACAATATCCTGTGGCAGAATTCCATGATATGCAGTGCCGGGATTGGAACCCACATCACCATACATTACCTGGGTCTCCATCCCATATTCCCAATTCCTTCGTCTCTGCCGCATCTGCTGCCAGGAGGACCAGTTCCAATACTGTACAGCCCAGATGGCCTCCTTCTTCAAGGACCACAGATGCCCCCCAGACGTGATCGACGATGCCCTCCACCGCATCTCCTCCACTTCCCACTCCTCCGCCCTTGAGCCCCGCCCCTCCAACCGCCACCAAGACAGAACCCCACTGGTTCTCACCTACCACCCCTCCAACCTCCGTATACAGCGTATCATCCGCCGTCATTTCCGCCAACTCCAAACGGACCCCACCACCAGGGATATATTTCCCTCCCCTCCCCTATCAGCGTTCCGCAAAGACCACTCCCTTCGTGACTCCCTCGTCAGGTCCACCCCCCCCACCAACCCAACCTCCACTCCCGGCACCTTCCCCTGCAACTGCAGGAAATGCAAAACTTGCGCCCACACCTCCTCCCTTACTTCTCTCCAAGGCCCCAAGAGATCCTTCCATATCCGCCACAAATTCACCTGCACCTCCACACACATCATCTATTGCATCCGCTGCACCCGATGTAGCCTCCTCTATATTGGGGAGACGGGCCGCCTGCTTGCAGAACGCTTCAGGGAACACCTCTGGGACGCCCGGACCAACCAACCCAACCACCCCGTGGCTCAACACTTTAACTCTCCCTCCCACTCCACCGAAGACATGCAGGTCCTTGGACTCCTCCATCGCCAGAACATAACACGACGGTTGGAGGAAGAGCACCTCATCTTCCGCCTGGGAACCCTCCAACCACAAGGGATGAACTCAGATTTCTCCAGTTTCCTCATTTCCCCTCCCCCCACCTTGTCTCAGTCAATTCCCTTGAACTCAGCACCGCCCTCCTAACCTGCAATCCTCTTCCTGACCTCTCCGCCCCCACCCCACTCCGGCCTATCACCCTCACCTTGACCTCCTTCCACCTATCACATCTCCATTGCCCCTCCCCCAAGTCCCTCCTCCCTACCTTTTATCTTAGCCTGCCTGGCACCCTCTCCTCATTCCTGATGAAGGGCTCTGGCCCAAAACGTCGAATTTCCTGTTCCTTGGATGCTGCCTGACCTGCTGTGCTTTAACCAGCAACACATTTTCATCTCTGAATTAACAGTCCAGTGATAACATCAAATTGGGCCAATACTTGAAACCTTCTACCCATTGGAAATGTATGACAGCTTCCCCAAAATATGGTGATCTTAGTTTGAATCACTTTTCTATGAATCATGTCTTCTCAAGAGTTTGAATACCCACCTGAATCCTGCAGAAAAACTTAAAAACTAAAGAGGTATCCATTAAAATCTCAACGCGAAGGAAGATTGATGGACCTGCCATTCACTTCTCAAGTGTAATTTCTCCAGTGTCTAAACACACAAACACACCGAGCAATTCACCTTTATCTTTTGCTTACTCGCACTTCCTGTATGAATGACAAAGTGATGGGTGGGTATTGAAGAATGAGTACAGTAGTCAGTTTTGTGTTCTTTATTGACCTAAAAATCTTCTCACTACTTGCTACTTCTACCACCATTCATATAAATAAAGCTGCTTGGTAATAGATATGCCTGGGTAAACAATGCTCTAAAGAGAAGCTTGAACAGAAATATCAATACCAGAGAGGGGCTGTGTGTTTATTGTCTCTAGATATACTAGAAAGCTCTTATTAATGAATTAACGGATATGTAATGTGAGAATTGTTTGGCATAGATTTTGAAGGTGTGTCAGTAGAAATAGGAAGGTAAGCTGCTTTGTTAGCTTCTCACAGAAGTATTTCCACAGATGGACTGTCTAATTGCACATTCACAGCTGCAGGATTATTTGTAATTTGAACATTAAGCCCTTATCATGAAAGGCCAGTTTTCAGTTTCATGTCTGCATCAGATTTAGCAACACAGATTAGTTCTTTTAGGTCATCTTTATGAATCATTTACTGCTGAACCCTGTAAAAACATGTACCTAATAGGCAGCAAAAACAGCATGGAAATGAACTTCTCATTCAAATATTGATCTGACTCATGGACAATCTTATAAATGTCAGAATCCTGGCTAACTGCGGGAGGATATTGGAGAACACTGTAACTCCTGTGGAAAGGTTTATTCCTCACCGTCCTGTTCCTACACCAAACCCACCACAAAACATCCCAAAGGTGAACACAGAACCACATAAGATATTATGAGAGAGGATAATGATAAGTTCCTTAAAAGACATGAGAAAGGTTAAGCCATGTAGGGAGATGCTTGGGCCTGAGTTAGTTATGGCAAGAGTTACCAACAGTCAGGCAAAGAACACCAGGGAAGCACATAAGAAACTGGTAAAGCACAAAAGACCAGAATTTGAAGAACTCCAAGTTCTGGGCGGGTAGGAACATAAGAGAATGTTACAGATTTAGACACGGGTGAGGTCATGGAAGGATTTGAGCACAAAGATGAGAATTTTAAATTTGAAACGTTTCTGGACTGAGAGCAACACACATAATGAAAAAATGGGATATGGTTTGCGTTAGTGTTTGATGCACCCTCTGTCCTTAGCTTAGGATACAATTCCATCGGGACTAGCAGCAATCTGTTACCTTGCCCGGGAGATCTGTATTCATTTATGTGTTCAGATAGGGAGGGTTAGCTGATTATTTAATTAGCTAGTGACGTTATTATGATCGCCAAAGAGACGTTCAATTTTTAAGAAGATATTCAATCTTACATAAATAGTTGAAAGAATGGCACTTTGAAATTTAAGATGTGCATGATAATATTAAAATATTGCAAACAAGACGATATCTTTGTAAGAAATATTAGGCTGGAGTTTACCAAGAACTGGCTAAATGTTAATTTCTCAAAGTTTCGTGAGGGTTTCTCTCCATGAGATTGAACGAATTAGCCTAAGCAATTTTCCACAGCTTGCTTCCATTGTATATGTACCATCATTATACCACAGTGGCACCCTGCTCGCATACTGTGTATTCATAAGAAATGGAAATACTGCCCACTGCAAGGATTTACTGGGATTTCCATCACCAGTGCCATATTTAAATGAGCATCAGTTCAAGCATTGTCAGCCAGGAGCTGCCCTTCACAGTTGCAGTGTTGGAAGATTTGCCCTTGAAATAGCTGACAGAGACAAGTTGGTACCATGCTTTGCTACAGGGACCTGGCGTTCCTAGTGGATGGGGCAGCAGAGAGAAGACTATTCTCTTTCCTCAGGCCTGCCACAGCAGACCAAATCTTGCCAGCCTAGTCTGATGTTGCTACCCAAAACAGTACATGGTCCACAGTCTGGAGGAAGGCACGGCAATGCCACAAGAAGGTGAAGAATCTTCTGTGCTCTGCAAGGGTATATACAACCATCTTTTCTTTACTTTTTCACACTTACTCTATCTCCACTACTGCAACCACCCCCCACCAAGACTCATGGTCTACCACTCTCACTATTGTATTTCACTCAATTCCTCATTTTGTCTCATTGCAGGAGGAAATGTCAGATTGAGAGAACCAAGACAGATGATGGGAAACCTGACATCTATCTCCTCAATCCTAGAATTTTAAACTGTCTTTTTCCAGTGAGGTTTCCTTCTCCTGGAGAGTGTTCTTGTATTCCAGGCTTGGCAACTGTCACAGCTTTGTTTTAACTCTTCACTGATTTGCTCTTATTAATCCAAGGGCAAGCTTTTACCTGCATTCCTGTACGTTGTACCACAGAGGTGTTTTTAGCCTCTAGCTGCTTCCTCTCTCCTGAATCCAGACAAAGTCCCAAACACACACTCTCTGATATTCCAGAAAAGCCCTTAATATGATCTTCCAATATGCATCTTTCCCCATAGTAATGTAAATCACATGGGCTTTGGAGATAAGTAGAAATGTTAATTAAATGTTAATGGGAATGATCTGATAGCCATTCTGGAGACATGGTTACAAAGTGTTCAAATCTGAGAATAAATTGTTCAGCAATATGTGACTCTTTAAAAGGACAGGCAGGAGGGTAGCACTGATGGCAAGGGATGTAGTAACTATGGTAGCAAGATATGACCTTGAATTGGAAAATATAGAAACTGTACGGGTGGAGGTAAGAAATAAAAAGCAAAAGATATCACTTATAGGAATAGTCTAAAGCCCCCTAACAGTAGATATGTGGTGGAACAGATACTGAATCAGGAGATAATGAGGGTATGTAAAAAAAGACAGTGCATTAGTCATGGATACTTTACTCTTCTTGGAGATTGAGAGAGTCAGTTTTGCAGAGGAAGCCTTGAGAAGGAATTCATGAGGCGCATTTAGGACAGTTTCCTAAAGCAATCAATTGTGGATCCAACCAGGGATCAGGTTACTTTGAATAAAACCAAAGAACTGAGAAACAAAAACAGAAATTGCTGGAAAAGCTCAGCAGGCCTGCAGCATCTGTGGAGGGAAAAGAGAGTTAACATTTCGGGTCCAGTAATCTTTTCTCAGAATAGAACAGAGGAAGGGTAACTGGACCCGAATTGTGAACTCTGATTTCTCTCCACAGATGCTGCAGAGCTCCTGAGCTTTACCAGCAATTTCTGTTTTTGTATCAGGTTATTTCAGATCTGGTGTTATATAATGAGGTAATAAATCATGTCACAGTAAAGGATTCCCAAGGAAACAGTGACCATAACATAGTAGAATTTAGCATTCAGTTTGAGAAGGAGGAACTTGTGACAGAAACAACAATACTAAGCTGAAACAAGTGTACTTACAAAGAAATGAGGGAAGACCTGGCTGGACTGGATTGGGAAAGGAGTTTAGCTATAAAGACAGTTGAGGAACAATGACTGACATTTAAGTAAATAGCTTTCAGCTCACAGCAAAGATGTATTGCAACGAGGAAGAAGGATTCGAGGGAGGGGATAAGCCGATCATGGCTGAGTTAAGGACAGCATTGGATGGAAAGAAAAGCATACAATGTGGCAAAGATTAATGGGAAACCAGAGGACTAAAAAAATAATAAAAAGGGAGAAAACAAACTTTGAAGGTAAATTTGCAAGTATTATCAAGACAGACAAGCTTCTTTAAATATATGAATAGGAAGACAGAAGCCAAAGTGAACATTGGTTCCTTAGGAAATGAGGCTGGGAAAATAAAAATCCAGTACAGGGAAGGGCAGAGAAGTTGAATAAACACTTTGCATCAATCTTCACAGTGGAAGAAATTAATATCTTTCCAAAATTACCAAATAATCAAGGGTTAAAAGAGGAAAGCAAATAAATACAATAATTGTCACTAGAGAAAAAGTACTAGGGAAACTAACGGGGTTAGATAGTGAGGACGGCAAATGCTGGAGACTCAGAGTCGATGAAGTGTAGCACTGGAAAAGCACAGCAGGTCAGACAGCATCTGAGGATCAGGAGAGTAGACTTTTTTGGGGGGGGCTAAAAATCACTAAATTCCCTTCATCTGATGGAATGCATCCGAGGATATGAAAATGAAGTAGCTGCAGGAATAGTGGATAGTAATCTTAGTATTAACTTCTAAGATTCCTTACAGCCTGGAAAAGTCATGGAGGATTGGAAAACTATTGATGTAACACACTTATTTAAGAAAAGTCAAGAAAGAACCAACTGCAGTCCAGTTAGCTTAATGTCAGATATTGTGAAAATCTCAGAGACTATTATAAAGAATGTAATAGCAGAGCTTTTCAAAATATATAATATAATCACGCAGAGTCAGCATGGCCTACTGAAGGGGAACCAAGGACATTTACTAGAATTCTTAGAAGAGGTAACAAGCAGGATAGAAAAAGGGAAAGTAGTGGATAAGATATATTTTAATTTTCAGAAGGTACCATGATGTTGGAGGTAGTATAATGGCATTAACTGTAGGAATAACTAAAAGAACGCAGGCAATTGGGATAAGAAGGGATTTTCAGGATGCCAACTTGTAAGTAGTGGTGCTCTAAAAAGATGAGTGCTGGGGCCATAATTATTTACAATATATTTTAAAGACCTGAATGAAGAATAGGAATGCACTGTAGCCAAATTTGTGGATGGCATAAAAAGGTGGGAAAGCAAGCAGTGAAGCTCAGACAATGTGTCTGCAGAGGGATATAGTTAGGTTAAGTGAGTGGGCAAAAACTTGGCAGATGGAATATAATATGAGAGAACATGAAGTTGTGGACTTTGTCAAGAGAAATAGAGGAGATAAATATTATTTAAATGGAGAAAGACTGCAGAAAACCATGGAACATAGGGATTTGGGAGTCCTAGTCCATGAATCACAAAAAACTAGCATCCAAGTTATTAGGGAACATAAATAGAGTGTTGGCCTTTGTTTCAAAGCGGTTGGAGGCAAGGAGTAGGGAGGTCTTGCGAAAACTGTGTATGGCACTAGTCAGACCATAGCTGAAGAAATGTCTAAAGTTTTTGACGCCTTGTCTAAGGAAATATATAATGCATTGGAGGCAGTGTGGAAACATTTCTCTAGGCTGATACTAGATACAGAGTTAATGTTTTATGAGGAGAGGTTGAATAGATTAGGCCTGTACTCATTAGAATATAGAGGAATGAGAGGCAGCCTTATTGAAACATACACGATTCTGAGGGGGATTGATAGGTTGATTGCAGGAATGTTGTTTCAGGTTATAGGAGAGTTTAAGACCAGAGGGCATACTCTCAGAATAAGGGGTTGCACATTCAAGGCAAAGATGAAGAGGAATTTCTCTCACATGGTAATGACCCTCTGGAATTCTTTACCACAAAGGACTATTGAAGCTTACTCATTAATAATAATCAAGGCTGAGACAGACAGATTCTTAAGTAGGAAAGGAACCAAGGCAAAAAGCAGGAAAGTGAAGTTGAGGATTATCAGCTGCGATCTCATTGAATGGCAGAGCCGTCTTGATGGGCTGAATGGCCTATTTCTGTTCCTTTGTTTTAAAATTTTATGCCATTATTAACTATAATTGAGAGCCCAACATGCCTTTATCTTGGAACAAAATCAATAATTTTGAACATTATTATTTACAACCTGACACATTCAAACCATTTTGAACTGTGGGGAATTCAGCCTATGAATTATAAACGCTAAGATTTCTCCAACATGTGAACATTTTACATCATTGCCCCAATAACAAAGACTGGGTCTTGCCTTGATCCTTCCCCAAAATCTGCCTGTTGTCAAAACTGCTGCAGAGTAGGTCACACAATCACCCCTTTTCACAGTATAAACACAGTTCAAAAAGAAAACAACCCTATAAACCTCATAATTGTAACAGCTACCCTCTAAGTTGTAAACACTATCCGAAACATAACAAGTTTTAATGTACCGTTTAGCTTTTCTAAATTCATTCATGGGATATAGGTATTGTTGGCTGGGCCAATTTAATTTCCCATCTCTCATTGTCCTTGAAAACGTGGTGCTGAGCTATCTTCTTGAACCATTGCAGTTGATGTGGTATGGGTAAACACAGGGTGCTGTTAGGGAGGTAATTCCAGAAAGTTGACCCAGGGCCAAGGAAAGAACATATTGTTCGCATTTTAAAATCAAGTTCTACACATTTTAGCAACTAGCTTACTACATATAGTTCAAATAAAATCCTCTTTCCATGTTGTCAGACTGTCCATTAAACAATCTTACTTGGCAACATCATGCTACTTAACCCAAATCAATCATATCCACATTATGTAAAGTCTGTTTTTATGTGTTTCTTTATATCCAGCCTTGCGTATGATCAGGAATAATTTTGTTACTGGTAACTCCTTTCTTACGATGAATAAAGTTCACATTGCCCTTGAATAAAATATGTCACAGTTGTTTCAGTTTGGGAAATTTTGTCAACAGTAAAACCGCTGACTTCTGATAAGACCCCTGGTCTCTGTATTCCAGCAAGTGAATGAGAGTAAACCAAGTCAAGTGTCAACTTATAAATCCTTCCAACAGATATCAATGGCAGGTGATAACAGCAGGAGAGTTTCCTGATCAGCCACGCAATAGAAAGAAATTGGATGCATTACCATCACAATTTATACTTCTAACATGCTTGCAAAAGTTTGTTTCCATGACAACTGAGACTCCTTGGAGGTGCCTGCTGATTTAGTTGGCTTGATGGCTGGTATAGATCAGATTGGTACAATTAAGTGTTTTAAACTCCATTCCAGCTGGGGTGATTCAGGGAAAGACAAGAGGACAAGAAACAGTGATACTTGAAAATGAATGTACTGGTCATACTGGTGACTCATTTTGAAGTACGTAAGACCAATTGAATCGGTATATTTCATTTGCCAGTTTACTGTTTTTTCCTACTGGGTAAAACCCTACCTCCCTCCTGTACCAGGGGTAGATGTTGTGGTACTGTGCCTTCAGGCAGAATACTCAAGAGGAAGAAGTACAAATTGGATAATTAAACATGAAGGATGCAGAAAACCTATGAGAGGCCAAAGAAGAGCCACAGGGAAAAGGTGGGTGAGTGGGTGGGTGGTGTGGGACAAGAGATGAGAGTCAGGGGTCCTAAATAGCCTTTATAACAACTAGAACAAAGTTGAAGAGCCCCAGGATAGGCCTTCTAATTGTCCTACTTCTATGGCACCTCTGAACTGCCTCAGAAGCACTGAGCCCAACTCTGTTCCACCTGCCACTTTGGAATAAAATTATGGCATGTTGAGGGGCCTTTTTAAAGGAGATAGGCTTATTGACAACACTTAGTATACAGTGTTTGACAGACTTGTCTATATTTAAGTACATCACTGTTGATTCACAAATCATTGTAGAGCAAGTTGAAAAAGTGCTGTTTCTTGTGTTAAAATGACAATTATTTTCTGTATTTGTTTCAAAAACATTTGTGTATAGAAGAAACCAAATAATTTCAACAGTAGTTTGATGGTGTATACTTAGGACAAAACTGACACTATTGGAAGTTCAGGTCACAATTGTGTTGATGATGTTTGACAATAATTCTTTACATCACCTGAGACAGTGACAATCGTGAACTGGGAAAATGAAAGCAAGTTTGAAATGATTCCCTGCAAGTCAACACAGTGAAACGTCAGCAGAATTGCAATTTTCCTGTAAAAAAACCCTCAATTTTCCTCTTAATATTATGCAGCACCTATAGAATCTCAATATCGTATTAAATCTGTGGCAAATTTAATGCTGTAGAAGGGAAGAGCTGCATGCATTCATTTGTGTGTGCGCGCCTGTGTGTGTGTGTGTGAGAGAGAGAGAGGAAAAAAAGAGAAAGAATGTATGATTGGAGGGGAGAAACTCTCAAAACAATGCTCAGACAAGCACTTTGAACATGAATAGTGCAGGTCCTGTACAACTAAAAATGTAAAACTTCAAACAACTCTGGTCAGAGTTCACCTTAACAATTGTTTTTTTATTCCTTCCTTGCCACATACAAGCTAACTGACCACACACTGGGATGGTGAGTAATAAAGATAAAAACAATGACTGCAGATGCTGGAAATCAGATTCTGGATCAGTGGTGCTGGAAGAGCACAGCAGTTCAGGCAGCATCCAAGGAGCAGCGAAATCGACGTTTCAGGCAAAAGCCCTTCATCAGGAATAAAGGCAGTGAGCTGGAAGCATGGAGAGATAAGCTAGGGGAGGGTGGGGTGCGGAGAGAGTAGCATAGAGTACAATGGGTGAGTGGGAGAGATGAAAGTGATAGGTCAGGGAGGAGAGGGTGGAATGGATAGGTGGAAAAGAAGATAGGCAGGTCGGACAAGTCCGGACAAGTCATGGGGAGAGTGCTGAACTGGAAGTTTGAAACTAGGATGAGGTGGGGGAAGGGGAAATGAGGAAGCTGTTGAAGTCCACATTGATGCCCTGGGGTTGAAGTGTTCCAAGGTGGAAGATGAGGCGTTCTTCCTCCAGGCGTCTGGTGGTGAGGGAGCGGCGGTGAAGGAGGCCCAGGACCTCCATGTCCTCGGCAGAGTGGGAGGGGGAGTTGAAATGTTGGGCCACGGGGTGGTGTGGTTGATTGGTGCGGGTACCTCAGAGATGTTCTCTAAAGCGCTCTGCTAGGAGGCACCCAGAATCCCCAATGTAGAGGAGACCGCATCGGGAGCAACGGATACAATAAATGATATTAGTGGATGTGCAGGTAAAACTTTGATGGATGTGGAAGGCTCCTTTAGGGCCTTGGATACAGGTGAGGGAGGAGGTATGGGCACAGGTTTTACAGTTCCTGCGGTGGCAGGGGAAAGTGCCAGGATGGGAGGGTGAGTTGTAGGGGGGCGTGGACCTGACCAGGTAGTCACGGAGGGAACGGTCTTTGCGGAAGGCGGAAAGGGGTGGGGAGGGAAATATATCCCTGGTGATGGGGTCTTTTTGGAGGTGGCGGATGATTTGGTTTATGCGAATTGAAGTGAATTTTAATTGAAGTGTAGAATCAGTGTGCACAAGTTATTGGAGAGCTCAAGAAACAGGTTTGACCTGGCGATTCAACACATCAACATAAGTTAGTCACGTATTGCCTAATATCACTTCCTTCAGAGATAGGCCGTGTGCAGTATTTGTATATTCTCTTATGAGTGATTCTGAAGCATCTTCCTTCTTTTTTCCAAAGACAACTTTCAGACAAATTAAGATTACATTTCCATAATATGATTGGATGATTTCAAAAAGTATTTATGTAAAGATCAATCACAATTAATCATTTAATAGTTTGAGTCTGTATAAAGTGTCAGTGATTATTGGAGAGTGGCATCATTAAACACTTTTCACTGTATTTGTAATAAATATATGTGACAATAAATGCATCAATCACTCAATCAATGCTGCTAGAACTTCACTCTTCCAACTACACACTGTTAAAAATCATACAACACCAGGTTATAGTCCAACAGGTTTATTTGGAAGCACTAGCTTTCGGAGCACCGCTCCTTCATCAACCACCTGCTTCCAAATAAACCTGTTAGATTATAACCTGGTGTTGTGTGATTTTTAACATTGTCCACCCCAGTCCAACACCGGCACCTCCAGGTCAAAGCTATATGCTCATCACTTTGGTATTTTGACAAGTAGGTGCATTGGTATCCTGTGTATTGTAGTGTTGATCATTTATATGGTGGTCTTCCATAACTTCACTCTCTGAGTTCACAATGAAATGTGTCCTGGATGTAACTGGAGTCTAAGGGGGTGTCCAGTGGGACAGTTCCCACAGCTGGTTCAGATTCACCTTAGTGTTACTCCACTTGATGTTGTAACATTATATGTATCTAGGCTCACTACATACTTCAAATACTTGGGCAAGAAACCTGTGTAGGTTGCAACAACATTCAAGTCTTTAATGTAATGACTAGTTTTTTCCATGTGTCAATCATGCCAGTAGTTCTGTTTCCCCACTGAATGTCCTTCTTTATCATATCCCCATTCAAAAAGCAATGTTGTGTGAAAACAATACCCTGAAATGCCTCAGTGATTTTATTGCCTGTATGTCCTTCTGAACAGTGTGATCCTGAATTAACTCAGTATTTCCATTTCGCACCAATCCACCTACCCTTGAAATCATGTACTCACTGTTCTGCCTAATTACAGATCTTTGAAGGATTTAGGTTTTACAACTGAGTTTATGTTTACTGCAGACAGTATAGATTATCAATGGCTTCTTTGAAACTTGGAGATATGTAACAGAACAGAAATGAACCAGCAGCTTTCTGAATTTCTGCTCCCAATTTAACATTTGACCATTTAGGTTATCTTGTCTTCAGTCTAACATCCAACAAGTATCACTTCACAGCTCACTTTATTTCAGTTCTTCTGCCATTTCACCAGAATTCCCATGTCTAAACCATCCCCATCTAAAACTCTGGGGCAGGTAGAGAATAGGGTTAGGTTTGAGTAAAGCTCTCTCTACACTGCAGTGTTTCAATTCCCAGTCATGTTCAGCATGGGGTTAGTATTGATTAAATCACCCACTTCCTCCATCATGTCCCCATCAAACACATTCAGGGCAGATCCATCACTGGGTTAGATACAGAGTGTGTGCCCCTCTACACTTTCTCCATCTGAATCTCCCAGAGTCTGGGGAGAATGGGGTTAAATATGAAGTAAAGCTCCCTCTACACTATCCTCATCGAACAAACCCAGGACCAGGACAGTGCGAGGTTAGATGCAGAGGAACGCTCTCTCTACACTATCCACATAGCACAGATTTGTAAGCAGGTTGCATGATCCCATTGCAAGATCCTTTGCTGAAGTAAGTCCCAATCTTTTTTCTTACTTTTCAATTTTATTTCGGCAATGTGATCCCTGTCTTCAAATTCACAGTGCTGTTACCATGTTGGAATGCTTCCTATCTGCCTACAAACTCACGAATCACAGACAAGACAGGATAGCAATAAAATAAGTTAACTTTATTCCATCACTAATAACAATTCACAGGAGATCCCAACAACCATGTCTAACTTAGAGTTTCAGTATACCAACACCAACTAGTTACATGGTGCTTCAAATCACTACTGCAGTGATGTAATGTACAATATATGCATATTCTCTTCAAGCAACACTGCAACATACTGTCTCATGTTTTAGACTCTGAACTGCAAGGAAGATATTCAAGTCCAGGAAACAATGTAGAGAAGAACTATAACATTGATCACCAATGTTACAGGAGAGTATTCAGCATAACCTGGATAAATTAGAGCTTTTCAAACTTGAAAGTAAGCAATTAAAGAATCACAGAAGTCTATAAGATAATGAGGATTATATTGGCGTTAGATCATAAAACAACTTCAAGCCAATCTGACAGTAAGTCAAGAACATATTAACTTTTGAGAAGCAAATTTAGTTCTTCTCTTAGGAAGTTTGCCTCACATATGGTGCACTCATCTGGAATGGACTTCATAGCTAGCCAAAACCATTTAAGAAACAATGGGTACCACAGACAAGAGGCTTGTTATGTCCTATGTTTGGATGAAAAATTAGTGATTCTGGCTGTCAGCTTAATTGACTTTCTCAAAAATAAAATCCAGCACTATTCATTCTAGATGGTGTATCATGCTGGACATAAATACACAACACCGAAGAGATGTCACAGTGCAGATTCAGTGGGGTCAGATTCATAACAAGTATCATCAATGGGATTTATTTACAGTTTAGCCAACAGTTAAAAACCAAATACTTATGATGCATTGTGGACCATCAACAGCAACTGAATTGCAGTCCATTCCAAACTGTAGCCTCTGCAGTCTCAGTAAGGAGTGTAGAGGGGAATCATTAATAGGTACTTCTGAAATGAATTATCAACCTGAAGAAAGTATAACTATTAATAGGTGTATCACAGACAAGCCAGACAGCAAAAACAGCATGCTGCAGATTAGAGCTGAGTGATCCCACAAACAACAGGTCAGATTAAAGGACTTCAGTCCTGTCACATCTGGTCATTAAAAAGTGGTAGACAATTCACTTTGCTGTTTGAAGAATCTCTATGAATATCCTTATCCTCAATGATGGTATAACCCGACGCACAGTACAACAGGCAAGGCAAAGTATTCCCAACCATCTTCAACCAATAAGACCAAGATGAAGATGATTTATCTCAGCCTTCTTCTGAAGTTGCACTATCAAGGAGTCAGTCTTCAGCCAGTTTGATTTATTTCCACATGACATCAAGAAATGGTTGTGTGCAATGGTTATAGACCCTGAAAACATCTGCCCATAGAATGAAGAATTGGTTAGTTCTTAAGCATCTGTTTCCTACCAAGCTATTCCAGTATGTCTAAAGCACAGGTATCTACCTGAAAAGTGGCAAATTGCCTAGCTACCATCTTTCCATAAAAAGCAGGAAAAATCCAAAACAGCCAATTACTGCTCTATTGATCTATTCTCAATTGTCAGCAAGTGATGAAAGGTTACATCAAAAATATTATCAAGAAGCACTTACACAGCAATTGTCTGTTCACCATTGCTCTGAGATCGCACAACCTATTAAAGCTTATATCCAAACACAGACAAAAGAAACAAATTCCCACATGAAGTGGCAGGGATTGTCCTTGGAATAAAGACAGTACTAAACAGAATATGTCATAAAATAAAATTGAAGTTAATGAGAGTTGGTGAGGGGGAATTCCCTAGTTGAAGTTTACTGAGCTCAGGGGTAGATGTTTGCAGTTACTGAAGGACAATCATCTCAGCTGCAAGATATCACTGCAGGAGATCCTTAGGGCAGGGTCCTGGTGCAACACTCTTCACATAAATATTCAATAATGTTTGTTCCATCATTAGAAGTGAGATGATTGTTCAGTACCATTCATAACTCCCTAGTAAAATAAGCAGCTGGTATCTGCATACCACATTGATTTGGACAGTATGCAGGTTTGAGCTGATAAGTAAAGTGACATCCATGTCACAATGATGTCACATAATGACCATCTCCTACAAAGTAACCATCTCTTATGAGCCTCTTCTTGACCACAATAACATTACTACTTTCAAATTCCTTGCCCTAGCTATTCTTGGGTTAGCCACTGATATGAAACTGAACAGAGGCAGCCTGTAAATCCTGTGGATTTAACAGCAGGTCAGGGGTTGAGTATTCTGCACAACTGGCTCACCTGCTCGTTCCCCAAAATCTTATCACCCGCAAGGTTCGAGTCAGGAGTGTGATCAAATATTCTCTATTTGTCTGCAATAGTGTGCAGCTCCAGTATGTGTGTGATTGGCAGTCTTTCATAATTTTAAATAGCCACTTGCTCCAGTATCAGCACAACATGGCAGCAGTGTGCATTATCTACAAAATGTAGTCCAGCAACACAATAAGGCTTCTTTAACAGCACATTCCAAACCCTCAACCTTGAAAACATAGAGGAGCAAAGACAAAGTATTCATTGGAACATCACCACCTACAAGTTGGCCCCCATACCTAACTTACAAATATATTGCCAATCTTTTAACCTCACCGGTTCATATCAGATAATTTCCTACCTAAAAGCTTCCTACCTAGGGTGGCATGGTGGCTCAGTGGTTAGCACTGCTGCCTCACAGCACCTGGGATCTCGGTTCAATTCCCGCCTCGGGTGACTGTGTGGAGTTTGCACATTCTCCCTGCATCTGTGGGGATTTCCTCCCACAGTCCAAAGATGTACAAGTCAGGTGAATTGGCCATGCTAAACTGCTCATAGTGTTGGTTGCATTAGTTAGGGGGATGGGTTACCCTTCAGAGGGTTGGTGTGGACTTGTTGGGCTGATGGGCCTGTTTCCATACTGTAGGGAATCTAATCTAAAAGCACTGTAGTTGTACTTGTACCACACAGACTGCGGTATTTCAAGAAAAGAGCTCACGAACACTATCTCAATGTTAAAACAGATAGGCAATTGATACTGAACCTACCAGCGATGTCCTATATCCATAATGGATAAGCAAAACCCTTTAACCATGTCTACGTCAAGGACTGTATTGTATTTATGAAGAAAATCAAGTAGGGAGTTAATGCTAAATTCGTTGTTAAAGTAGGAGTAAGTCCTTATGGAAGACTATAGCTGAAGATGTAATTGTTGCATCCAGAAAAAAATTGAATGTAAGAATTAAAATATTGAACTGTAGAATACCAGCTAGCACAGCAATGATGGCAACATCGTATATCAAGTTGTTAGAATTTACTGATGAACTCGAGTCAGTGGAACATAAATTCGTTATTGGACAATCAGCAATTATTTCTGAATATCTCAGTCCAATTCCCACAAGTCTGTGTTTCAGAAACCATCGTTCAAATTGTGATGTCTATTTGGATTTCTCTGCATTTTGTTATACCACCTAATACAACTTGGTGATTTTTTTTTGCTCCTAGTTTTTACATTCATGCATGCCACGCTCTTTTACATGAGACTAAATATGATCACACCCTATTACCCAGAAGCATAAAGGATTCTCTGTTCCCCATCTGAGTCATGCTGGGCAAGGAACCATCAACCAGGATTGTGGTATCTTTTCAAAGGGGAGGTGAAAGAAAGAGAGGGATCATGCATTTTTTTGTCTATAGTGGCATTGGCAGTAGACTGAAACCAAGGCATGGAATCACCTCTGTAAGCGATTTTCAATCAGGCCAATTGGGTCAACAGTGTGTAAATATAATATACCACCAAACCAAACAGCAAAAAACTACATTCAGCTGGGAATTGATCAAGTGCCTTGATCAGTGGTTTGAGTCTTCTTTAAATAAGTTGAGCAGAATAACGTTTACCTGTTTTTGCCTGCTGTCCCTTAACACTGCTAGGTAAAGAAGCTCAGCAGGGAATGGAAATGCTCTGTTGCTGATGAATAGACTGCCATACAACAGAACACTTACTTGAGCATTTATTGAATTAGTTGTTTACATGATTGAATACAATAGATTCAAGTTGATATCAAGATGTGCACTTTGCTTTATGAAATGCATGCCATGTGTATATGCTATCTATAGCCAGATGGTAATCACTTCAATGATAGATCTTTGTTTTTGACTAAGTGTCAGTTTTGTCAAGTTACATGAAGGATTTCTCTCCATGAGGCCTAACAAGATGTAACTCACCAAACTTTGCCTCATTTAATACTGACCTCACCCTTAATAGTATCCCTCTCACCCAAGCCTAGCTCCACTCGCCTGCTGAGCAGACCAGTACAACTTACCACTGCTGAGACATCCTGAAATTGACTACCATCAATGGCACAAGCACCATCTTTAAAAGGTGTATGTTCTTGGATTTGCACACTTTCTTACCTTGCTGCCACTTTGTGCCATTGTGCCATCTTGTTGATAATTTGTGATATGTTCTGGGATCTGACCAGAAGCTTTAAAACCGGATTTACTGAACATACATTCCAAATGACCTCTGGTGCCACATGCTTTGCAGATATCCAGAAAATTTAAATAGCTTTTTTGTAAGTTCCTTCTGTCCGTGGCTTTGCTCTCACGCTGGCAACTTTTGTAGGACATAGCAGACCACCATGGTCTTGGATATACCTCTGGAATACACTGGAAGCTGCATCCCCAGTATTAGAAGTGTTGATTCAATACACTGATATTCTGTTCCACAATATTTCTGATGGCTCCATGGTTCTTGTTACCTGCCTAATTACATCATAGGGTCAAGTGTCAGAGCGGGGTCATTTGTCTTATGTGCAGCATTTGTGCCTCATCAGCCACTGTCTGGATCCTCTTGGAGATGTAAAGACAGCTGGAGTAGCAGATTGCCTCAGAATGAAGCCGCTGTGTCTGCTGCCAGGATCATAATGATACACCAACATGATGTACTGTTCATTCTTTTATACACCAACTACACATTGATAGAACGACAGCCCTTGCATTGCTATATTTCTTCCTGTTGCCACAGGGGATCTGCAGAGCCATTAGCGTGCAATCGCTGGCTCCACTGGGAATTTTGCTGTTCTGGCAAATCCATGTAACCACTCATCCTTCTTCTCCATGAGACTGGTTCTGAAGAAGGGCCACTGGACCCAAAGCGTTAACTTTGTTTTTGCTCCACAGATACTGACAGACCAGCTGAGTCTTTTCAACAATTCTTATTTTTGCCCCCGTGGGGTTTGGATAGCTTAGTTGGCTGGATAGCTGGTTTCCAATGCAGAGTGATGCCAATAGCATGGGTTCAGTTCCTGAACTGGCTGAGGTTACCATGTAGGGGTCTCAATCTCAACCTCTCCCTTCACCTGAGGCATGGTGACCCTCATGTTAAACCACCACCAGCTGTTTCTCTCTAATGAGAGAAAGCAGTTTTATGGTCTGGTAGGACTATGGTGACTTTACTTCAGAAAGTACACAATGTCACATCATGCCACTGTAACTTTTCTGGTGCAACAGGCAGTGTACTGGGAGGAGTTTTATATGGTGCCTGTAAAATGTCTTGGTTACATTGAACTACTTTGTGTTTGGCAGCCACTGGCAGTGCCATCCTTGCCATGTTGTGATGCTCGAACTTGTTTTAAAGGAGGTGATGTAGGTCCTGTGTTTACCTTCCTGGTGAATCTGAGTCAGGCATCTCTCTGGCTAAGGTGGATGTATGAGAATTTATCCCAGAAACCCCTTAAGGGCATCCTGTGGGGAAATCTCCTCCCCTTTAATTGCAGAGCTTCAATCTTTGCAGCTTCTGCTCATTCAGTTGGTTGTGTTGCTGTTCTCAGTGATTTGCAGTGACAACCCTTCTTCCTCTTGTAGACAATGGCCAACAAAATCCACTCACGAATGGACGCACAAAGTCAACAACAAAACAAAGTCAGACCTCAGCACATAGACAAGCCTCTCCGCATAAGTAGTAAGTCAAAAGCACTTGCCATGCAAATTGGGCACTCCTCCTTTTAAATCTTGCTTGTCCTTGTGGGTAGTGAGTGGAGGGCAGAGTGTGACCTAATGAAGTTGAACACGTTCAATCGAGGGTGACCGGAGCAGTCGCTCAGTCGACCTGAACAGACTGCCTTGGAAAGATTGCTTCAAATTGGCCTGAACAGCTCATTTATCATTAAACCTTTCTTCACAGTATTAGCACAAGCATGGTAAGCCTACATTTGCCATCTTCCCAGCATGGGGCACCAAGTATGAGGCTCAAGTCAAGCTGACCATCTCATTCCTTCAAGGCTTCCTTTGTGTTGGTATCAGTAATGCCATAGAGCCCAAATTCATCGACTCAGACTCAATCAGTGCAGACTGCCTAGAATAACAATGAAAACATTCTTTGATCTTGTACCTGGCAAAGAACAGTTATTTGATGTGTTAAATAAAATGTCCAGGTGTCAACAGGTGTGTTTTTTTTACAAACCATTACACTTAATGATATTTGTGGATCCCGGAGGCAAAAGAATCACAGGATTGTCATCTGTTCAAAAAAAGATATTTGTGAAACACAGAGAACTTTCACAAGAAAGATGTCATCACTCTGGCCATGCCTTAGTTTTGGGTAGCAACTATGCAACTGCTGTTTGGCATAAAATACAGCAATTTCAATAAGTGTGGAAGTCAAATACTGTTCCAGTGTTTGAGGCAAGCTGTTTAATTCACTGTCAAACTGGCTGAATAAAATTTTGGTTAATGTTTTCCTGAATTAATCATGAATGTTAATCCTGTCAAAGTTAGTCTGGAAATTCAATGCAAAAGGAAAATATGAGATAGCAAGTGCATCTTTTGCCACTGGAGAGTGGCCCCACTGAGTCCTGGAAAAGGGAATATTCCAAGGACTCAAAGTTAACGTTGGAGAATCAGTTTTGTGAAAGATATGTGATTTAACCTTAAATAGATGGCTTTTCCAAGTTAGGCAAGTATTAAACCTTTGAGTGAGTAACACTCAGTGGTTAGCACAGTTGTCTCACGGCGCCAGGGATCCGGGTGCAATTCTAGCCTCCGGTGACTGTGTGTGTGGAGTTTGCATGTCCTCCCTGTGTCTGCGTGGGTTTCCTTTGGTTTCCTGTGGTTTCCACCCACAGTCCAAAGATGTGCAGGTTAGATGAATTGACTATGCTTAAATTGCCCATAATATTCAGGGATGTGTAGGTTAGGCATATTAGTCCAGGGTAAATGGAGAGCGTAGGGGAATGGGTCTTGGTGGGTTACTCTTCAGAGGGTCGGTGTGGACTTGTTGGGCCGAAGGGCCTGTTTCTACACGTAGGGATTCTATATCTATTCTATCTTCTAACTCAAAATGGCGTGTTTTTCAAAAAGGATACAAATTAGAAGAAGTAGGCCATTCAGCCCTCCCTTTGAGAAAGTCATGCCAATTTGACTGTGGCCTTAACTTCACTTTGCTGCTGATCCTAACAATCTTTAGGTTCCTTGTTAGTAATGACCCAACATCTGTTGTTCTCCTCTGAAGAGAATTCCACATACTTGCGATTCTTTTCAAGAAATAAGTTTCTCATCTTTATCTTAAATGGGAGATATTTTTAAACATTGTCATATGCATCTAGACCGATCCACATGGGGAACCATCCTTTCAGCATCTCCCCTGTCAGATCTATTAAGGATCCTATGTGTTTCAATAAGATCACTTCTTATTCTTCTGAACTTCAAAGGATACAGGTCCAACGTGCGTACCATTTCCCATAAGGTAACATCTTCATCTCAGAGATCAGTCAAATGAACCTTCTTGACCTAATGCAATAATCTCATTTTTTTTAAGAATGAGACCAAAACTGCACACACAACTCTAGATGTAGTCTCACCAAAGGTCTGTACAATGCAACACAACTTCACTATTTATATATTCCATTCCCCTCTCAATAAATGACAACATTCCATTTGCTTCCTAATCATTCACTGTACCTCCACCCTAACATTGTGTGGTTCATATACCCACAAATGCAGGTCCCTCTGTATATTAAAGCTTTGCAATCTCTCTCCATTTAAAATGATACTGATTTTCTACTCTTCTTGCCGAAACAAATTCACATCTTCCTGCATCGTCATTTACTTAACCTGTTGATGTCCTTTTGCAGACTACGTAGGTCTTTACTTACTGTCCAATTTATCTTTGTGTTACCAGCAAGCTTAGCAACCATTTATTCAGTCCCTTCATCAAAATCATCAACTTGGCTTATAAATGGTTGAAGCCCCAGCACCGAATCCTATGGTAATCAACACATCTTGTCAACCTAAAAATTTCACTTTTATATCTGATTTCTGTTTCTTGTTACTTAACCAATCCTCAAACCTGCTAAATTATTGTCCCCTATTGATTATAGGTCTGGACATGTCCAAAATAGTTAATATTAACAAATGTCATAAGCATCACCCAAGTCATACGGACCTGCGGGCAGACCAGCATAGAATTTCTAAGGAGTAAGACCGAACATCAGGTATTTCTCAAAGTCTCTGCAAGTAGTTACTTACATGTAATAAACTATATCTTTTGACAACAAGAGTGTATTTAAGTTAGACCAGGAAGTGTGGTTTCCCTCTCCCACATTAGACTAGTCTCTGTAGTTTCCTTTGGTTACACAGAATGGTAGCAACAACTTTCATCATGAGCAGCTGCTCATACAGTGTAGTGTGCTGGCATGCCCATACAACACCTGCTACAACATGGGCTTTTGTTTTGTTTGGTAATCTTTGATGTGGTCTACAGTCTGAAATGCCCTCAGGAAATCCAAGTACACCACATCCACAGGTACCTCTTTGTTCACATTGTTTGTTACTTCATGTCTCAAAAATTAGTCAAGTGCAATTTCCCTTTTCCAACACCTTGTTGATTCTACCTGATTACACTAAGATTTCTAAGTTCCTTGCTATAACATCCTTAATAACAGTTTCAAGTGGGACATTTATAATTCCTATATTGTCCGAGAATTGTGTGATCATAGATGTGTTATTGAATTCAGTAATTTGTAAACAAGTGATAATTATGATAGAATATGTCTTCTTGGACTGAACTCAGGATGTGAAGTTTCACTTCTTAGATATAAGTATACCAGTCACACAATGATTTAAGATATGCCTTCTTGAAGCCATGTATCATCCTATAACTCACAGGGTGCATGTCACTTCTGAATGTCTGTTGTGGCTGGACAGGCTAATTCACGAATGATATTCACGAATGAATGGCACAGTGGCCCAGGGTTGACTGATTTCTTTTACTTCTGTGAAGCTTTCTTTTCTTCCATCTAGTCACTTCCTTTTTCCTCTTTTTTTTTGCCACATCTTTCCTCACTGTTTGTCTGTGGGCACTCTGGTCATCAGTAAGGATTTTCCACATATAACCTTTCATTCCAGTCAACCTGAAATCTCACTTGCAGCTGTACTTGTATCACAGACAGAGGCAACCTGTTGTTCTCATGAATCAGTATTATGTTCTCATATTATTAGCTGATTGAAACTGAGTTATGGATTTATGTTTATAGCCCAGTGTGCAGTTTACCACCAATGAAGCATTTGTTTGTATTGATTATACGTTGTCCACAAGTAAAAATTATGTAAAGGTGCTGTTTCTTATTAACTCACTGGAAAGACAACATAGGTGGTCAACGGAGGAGTCAACATCCATGATTGTCATTAATTTGTGCCATTACGACATGAGTCAAATCATCAAAATGTTGAGGTTGAAATTTAATACTAGGTTGGATGTGGAGTCTTATATCCCTCAGCCATCACCTTGTGAAAAGTTTTTCTCACTCCAGCCTCATCTTATCACTTCCTCCTGATCCACATCTTTATCACTGAGGTTGGACAATTTCACATCCACCACAACAATTCTTCCAAGCTTCAATGACTCTCTTAAGAACTTCAACGTTATCCAGAACGGACTATTTTTCCGATGCACTTTGCCATCATTTCAGTCCTCAGTTATCCAATACATCTCCAGCTTCATCCTCAATGGGCATTTTCCTCAATGGCTTCGCAATCGTCCCCAAGCAGTTCTTCTGAAGCTGGAGGTGGATCTGTTCCTCAGTCCTCATTGCCGTGACACAGCTTTTAATTATCATGAAACTGTGATATGTAACTTCCTCAGTACTGAACTGAAAGCTAGCTTTTATGTTTTTGAAATGACCACAAAAGTGTGCAAAAAGATGGCTGCCAGAGAATGACCTGACTCTATTTGTGGTTGAAACCACTCCCCCGTCCTGAGAGTACAGCACTGGATATTTCAGACTGATGTTGACTCAATGCCCTTTTCTAGAATAAATTCAATAGTGTACACCCAATTGAGTGGCTCACTCAAATACATGGATACTGGTTGTCTCAAATTCTCAAGGTGCGAAATAAAAGACGCAGGGTATGTAATATACCACTTAATTTGGAAAATATCTTTGGACTTGTAACAGATCACGAGATAAGGTAGGCATTTTTATTTAACTGATTTTTAACTGCAGAATTCCAACAGAAAATTATTGAAACAGATACAATTCATCGAAGCAGCCAAGAATGTTAATACTAATAGCTGTAAAGTGTGAGAAGGGTTTCTCCAGCCTGTTACAGCTTGAGTTCAAGTGAGAACCAACCTACTAGAAATTTGACTACAAGAGGCTCTCCAGGTCGTTTTTTGGTTATGTCCAAGATGCCACAAGAACTTTGAAAGACTGCCATCATGAAGCCCAGCAAGATTTCTCACCATATCTTATCAAACTCTGCCTATTAACTACCTACCCCATTCTATTGCGTCTGTCATTCCAATTCTGGTCTATTTACTGTGTGCCACTCTCAGCGTAACTCACCACTCAGCAGATATCTGAGCATTGGCATCTCTGGCACCTGCACCATCTTTAAAGGCCCATTGTGCACTTAGCAAGCATTGTCAGACCAGAGTTGTATGGCACGGTTCCTGAACTTTAGCCTGGGCAGTAAAGATACTGTTCATTCAGGGACATGTATCCAGCCCTTCAGGCAGCAGAGTCTGTGCTGAGCATTACAATGATAGTTCCTATTTGATTATTGGACCACACCTCACGCAACTACAGTGATAGCTCCAGCAGAGTTGCTAATGGAGGGAGGACTCCGCATCAGGTTAAAACTGACCTTCCCGGAGCTGGGAGTGAGGGTGAAATGGCGTCAGGAACACCAATACTGGACACAAGACCCTCTAAGTGCGACAGCTTATTTCAGGGGAGGAATTTGGAGCCAAAACCACGGAAAATGAAAAGGTTTTCCAGAAGGGCAGCTGGTGACACTTTAGTGACCTTCAGCCATTTTCCTTCCCACACATTGGCAACTAAATCGAAAATGCAGCATCATTATTATCTATTAGCAAATGTACAAATTCTGAGAGTCCAAAGTTACAAATAACGAGGCTCCTGTGATCCTAACAATGTTGAGGTTTGGATGTGCAATGAACATCTTTTTTCTAAAGATAGCAGGTGTAACACTGACTTACACCAGCAGCACAAATCAGGTTTGTTGCAATCCGGAGCAAATTTGTATCACATGGTTTTTATTTCCCTTTGACTCAGAAAATATTTAACTTCAATCAAGTAAAAACAACATTAAGACGAGAAAACAATCCTCAAAAAAAAGTTGAATTATTGTTCTGTGAACTTCAGTGAAAAGACGAATGAAAATTATCTGCTGATTTACTAGAACCAGTTTCACTCAATGGCGTTGACTTATTTTACTCGGTGTCTTGATATATTTCAAAAGCATTATTATGAAGAACACAGAGGAAGTCTATTTCATCATAATTTCAGATAATTCTGGTCAATTATAATGTGATACTACATCTTTATAGTGAGTATAAGATAAAAGAGATTTTGCTACAATTGTGTAAAACCTTGGTGAGACCGCACCTGGATTATCACTACAGTTTTGGTCTCCTTACCAAAGGAAGGATATAATTGCCATAGAGGGAAAGTCACTAGACTAATACTTGGAACAGTGGGACTAACGTATGAGACATTGAAGAGACTGGGAGAAAGTGAGGTCTGCAGGTGCTGGACAGTCGGCGTCAAAATGGAGGCAGTTCAGAGAATGTTTCTGAGAAAAGTGCTGGAAAAGCACAGCAGACAGGCAGCATCCAGGAGAGTTGTTGTTTCGGGCATAAGCCCTTCATCAGGAATGTGGGGGGGGGGGCAAGGGAGCTGAGAGATGAATGGTGGATGGGGCTGTGGCGAAGATAGCTGTAAAGGTGATGGGTCCATGCAGATGTGGGGTGACCGTGATAGGTTTGTGGGCAGGATGTAACAGATAGGCGGGAAGGAAGATGGGCAGGTAGGACAGGTCAAGAGGGCAGTGCCAAGTTGGAGGGTTGGATCTGGGATGAGTTGGGGGGAGGAGAGATTTGGAAACTAGTGAAGTCAATGTTGATGCCGTGTGATTGAAGGGTCCCAAGGCAGAAGATGTTGCATTCTTCCTCCAGTGATTGTGTGTCTTGGATTTGGCAATGGAGGAAGCCCAGGACTTGCAAAACCTTGGTGGAATAGGAGGGGAGTTGAAGTGGTTGGCCACAAGATGGTGGGTTGTTTGGTGCATGTATCCCAGAGATGTTCCCTGAAACATTCTGCAAGTTGGGATCCTGTCTCCAAGATGTATAGGAGACCATATCGAGAGCGACTAACACAGAAGATGACGTGGGGTGGATGTGCAGGAAAATCTCTGCTGGATGTGAAAAGATCCTTTGGAACCTTGGATGGAGGTGAGGGGGCAGGTTTTACACCTCTTGCAGCGGCAAGGGAAGGTGCCAGGTGTGGAGGGTGGGTTGAAGGGGGGAGTGTGGACCAACGAGGGAGTCACAGAGGGAATGGTCTCTGCTGAACACAGATAGGAATGGGGAGTCTTTTGTGATGGAGTCTGATTGTAGGTAGCAGAAATGGTGAAGGATAATGCACTGTGTCCAGAGATTAGTGCTGTGGAAGGTGAGGAGCGGTGGTGATCTATCCTTGTTGCGATTGGAGGGATGGGGTTCGGGGCAGAGGTACGGGAAGTGGAGGAGACATGCTGAAGGGATTGTTGGAGGAGCAATTCCACTCCAGGAAATCCCAGATGACCTCCTATTTCAAGGAGTGCGATTTCCCCTCCCATGTGATCAACAATGCTACTTCACAGCCTCAACACAACACCTCCCAATAAGCTGCCTTCCCAGCAGAGGAGAAAAGTAATGGTCTCTCGTCTGAGGTATGAGGATGAATTGCCCTCTTGGTGAGAAGAGATGTCTCCAATTGCCCTAAAGTGGGGTCTATTAGATGACACAAAATGAGGGCTGTGGTTTTTTAAAGGCTACCCTTTTGCCTATGTCTTCACACTACCCCTTAAGAAACAAAAGAACAAGATTCACTTTCTTGCATTGGAACTCCAAAGGAGTAGACCTTGACCAACAGCCTTTGGGCTGAGACGCTGCAGGCCTCTGGTTAGCAGAGCAGATATACCACTATCAAGGCACTTGGCAACACTCTCTGATTAGCACTTGATAAGTCCATTGGTGCATTATCAGCCTTGTTTTCTCAGGAGTGGAATTGCTGATTCAGTCACTGTCCCACCTCCATCCTTGGTCTCAGAAAGGGAAGCAGCCTTCATTTCTATTTTCATTGGTTTGTTCTTCTTCTTGATTGCCTCTGACATGACAAAAGTGTTTCATTTCTGTTAAAGGAACTGTAAATGTTTGACAATATAATAAACTTTCCAGTGCAGTCTCCCTTTTCCTATCCTGCTATGTCAGTTTTCATGCTATAATTATCTTGATCCACATAGGAATTTCTTCGCCCAGAGGGTTGTGTATCTGTGAAATTCCATGCACAGTGAAGTAGTTGAGGCTTCCGCATTGAATATTTTTAAAACAGATAGATATATTTTTGAACAGTAAAGGGACTAAGAGTTAATGGTGTGAGGGTGGGTACGTGGAGCTGAGTCCATGATCTTATTAAATGGCAGAGCAAGACGGTCTACTCTTGCTCCTATTTCTTGTGTTCTTATATTACCGCTACACATTGAGCTGTTGTTGTGAGCAAAGGTTTGTGGCCATTTGTAGGAAAGACAGAGGTCACCCAGAAGGGAAAATCAGTAAAACCAGCTAATGATCTATACCCATTAACACAACTAAAGATTAAAAATACAAGCAATGATGGATAGTTAAAGACTGACAGATCCATCCAGCTTGTCCCACATAAATGTGATGTCATACCCATCACAATGTATACCCCATGCCCTGCAAAACATGTAATCACCATGGAGAGGTCTTAAACCTGGTTACAAATCCAAGTTAGTTAGTAAAATACAATCTGGAAATATTAATCTTCCCATGGCAATCAAAATTGGAACAGAAAACCATTCTGGTTGTACTGTTAAAACAGTACTTGCTCTTCCAAACATTTATCCCCAACCCAACCGCAAACAGATCCACCAGCTCTCACATGAAGAGATGCAGTAAATCAAGGCACATGGCTTAAGCCAGCAGATTGTTCTATGGGGTCAGTGGAGGGATGTTAGATAAGGTGCAAGCAGAAGCTTTAAATCAAAAGGTCAGAAAATAACTGCAGACATCAGTCAGTATTGTCTCCATTCGTGACATTAAAACTAGATGTTGAAATGATCTATGAGGGCCAAATGTAAAAGAATGTTCAACATGGTAACACTTATCTCACTTTGGCTCTCACTCAACTTTGACACTTTGGGGGCAGTTTAATATCCTGTAATCTATACACAGAAGTCTACACAATATTGGCTGGGAGATGAAATTAGAGTTAATTTATGGAAGGTACATGTCCCTGTAGTTTTAGAAGAGATGTGCATGTACGAATATAAATTCTAACAGAGTAGTAAACAAGGGCAATGATTTGACTGTGAAACAGAGAAGCTCTCTCTTGTTGAAAGACAGGCACAGTATTTCAAACAAATGTTCACTTTTTTTCCCCTTTGTATAAACCACTTTCCCTCACTCAAAAGGGTTGTGACTTGCTCTGATCTGTTTCCACATATATTGGAAGGTTTCCATCTGAATTATCTTTTGAAATGTGAATTCAATTGTTGATAAGCTGTTTGATGATGGGAGAACATCCTAACTTAGTTTTTTAGGCATCGATTAAATCTTGTCAAGCAAACCAATCAGGTGAAAGTGCTTCAAACCAATTTTTCCTCTCTCAGTCCAACAATTTAAAAGACAAATGTAGTGAACATTTTCTGCTCTCACTATACTGAATTAACTCAAGACAGAAAGGGTTGGAAGTCTTTAGCATATCAATTTTGTCAGTTCAGTCATTTGGAAAATGTATTGCCATTCATCTCAAATCTTTCATCCAATCACGTCATCATACAAATGTCCTGCAAGCTATTTCTGGGTAAGACAGATCAGAAAATTTGAACTTTAACACTCAAGCTGTTTCAGGAGACCATAAGACATACGAGCAAAAGTAGGCCATTAGATCTGCTCCATCATTCATCGAGATCATTGCTGATCTGATGAACCTCAACTCCATTTTCCTGCCTTTCCCCATAATGCTTTTAAGACTGAGATTAAATTACTTACAATGTGGAAACAGGCCCTTCGGCCCAACAAGTCCACACCGACCCTCCGAGGAGCAACCCACCCAGACCCATTCCCCTACATTTACCCCTTCACCTAACACTACTGGCAATTTAGCATAGCCAATTCACCTAACCTGTACATTTTTTGGACTGTGGAAGGAAACCAGAGCACCCAGAGGAAACCCACACAAACATGGGGAGAATGTGCAAACTCCACACAGACAGTTGCCTGAGGCAGGAATTGAACCCGGATTTCTGGTGCTGTGAAGCATCAGTGCTAATCACTGTGCCACCATGCCACCCACTGTGCTTGATCCCTTACTGACTAAAAATCTGTCAATCACAGTCTTGAAATAATTAATGACCCACCCCCCAATGCCCTTAGTGGTAAAGAATTCCAACAATCCATTACACTCAGACAGAAGCACATCCTGATTCACTCTTCACTCTAAGGTGATCCCCCCTTTCATAGATTCTCCCACAAGGAGAAAGAATGTCTAACATGTCAATACTCACTACCAATTGTATATGTTTTATAAAGGTCACTGCTCATTCTTGCCAACTCCATTGAGTACAGGCTCAACCTACTTACAAGTTAATTATTAAACATCTTCATAGAAGCCAGGTCACTAGTTTAAAATCCAAACTTTCAAATAAATTATCTATGTGTGTGTGCACTCTGGTTCCTTTTGTTTCTCAATGACAAGGTCAGTGCTGCAGCCCAGACAATAGGAATCAGAAACATAGCTGGCTTCCCCCAAATGTAGGTGCCAGTGACTGTACACACGGCACTGAGACGGCTGTATCACAATGCTGCAGAATTCATCAACAGGAAAGAGTTTTTTAAATTCAATCAATGTCTAGGTGATTTGTGATAGCTATTACCACTGTGTGTGCCCGCTACCCTAGCAGGTGCCATGACTCCTACATCCTGAAGCATTCTTGCTTACCAGGTGCATTTGAGGGTCCAGGTGCCTTACAAGGCTGATTACCAAGAGAGAAGGGTAGTCCACTACAACCATGGCTGGTGACACCACTGTGCATTCCTCTGATTCATACGGAGTGCAGATACAATGTAGTCAGTGCTTCAATCCAGAGCTGTGGTGGAGTACATGATGAGCTATTGAAGATACAGTTCTGCCATTTGGTCCAGTTTAGAGGGATCCTCCAGGATAACCTGGACATTATCAGGCCAGCACTGCAGATTTGGAACACAACAGGATGATGTGTTAGATGCTGGGAAACTGGGGGGAAGGGAGCAGTCTTCCGTGGAGGAGGATGATGATGTTGAGGAGGAGGAAGCCTCCTTGTGCAAGATAGTGTTCAGCTGTATCAGATGCTAGAAGTCAGCCAGAGCCTGATTGACTTCTAGTTCCAGCAGAGTAGAGCTGAGTGCAGCAGACAATCGCGTAACGTAAAAAAGCGCAGGATCATCATGGCCGGATTTGTTTGCTTGCGGGGAAAACTGCAGCCTCTATTGTTTTATTTGTCTTCACATTTGCTGGCTCTAAATAAAAAGTCTTAATTGCAAATGTCCTGTTGCTTACCTGTTGCCATGTTCCTTCACTGAATAGTGGTATTGAGGACAATGGTGACTTACAGAAGATGTTTAGGATGCAGGTAAGCTGTGTGGCTTGTTCGTTAAATAAAGAACGGTGTGAGAAAACAGGCTTACATGTTCCAGAGAGTGTCAGTCATGCTACCTATTTGCCAAGAGGAGTGTGGCTCTGGTGTGCCATTACATTGGTGGTGAGGGCAACATCAAGTTGCCAGCTTTTCACTGCGTGCACAGGGGGATAACCAATGCTTTGGCAGAAAATCTTTGAGTGATGAGGTTTTTTTGTAAACAGCGCACGGTAAGATGGGGCTAGAATCAGCTGAAGGGTCGCCATAGCAGCAAGGTAAGTAATAAATGAAGTGACTTTGACAAGCTATGGCAGGAAAATTTGCTAGGCCTCATGGCATGAAACTTTCCAGAAAAATTCAACTGACACTTAGCCAAAACAAAAAGGAGATTCGGTCCATTGGCAGTTTTCTGATCCGCTGCAACCTTTCCTGAATCTAAGTATTCTTGGGAGATTACTGGCAGTGCATCTATTATTTCTATAGCTACTTCCCTTATTATTTTAAGATGTGACCCATCAGGTCCAAGTGATTCAAAAGCCTTTAGTCCTTTCATTTCCCATATCACTTTGTCTCTAGTGATACTTATTGCGTTTATTTCCTCTTCACCTTTTGCCTCTTAATTTAGTATTTTTGGAAAGCTAGTAATATCCAATCATAAGAACTCCTTGATATTCTGTTTTCATATTCAGTACTCACATCAAAATTATCCTAGTGTCAACATCACCATTAAAGTGATTTTAGACTTCTTACAGTATGGAAACAGGCCCTTTGGCCCAACAAGTCCACACCAACCCTCTGGGCAATTTAGCATGGCCAATTCACTTGATCTGCACATTTTTGGACTGTGGGAGGAAACCAGAGTACCCGGAGGAAACCCACACAGACACAGGGAGAATGTGCAAACTCCACAGAGACAGTTGCCCAGGGTGGGAATTGAACCCGGGTCCCTAGCACTGTGAGGCTAACTGCTGAGCCACTGTACCGAGTATATACGAAAGTTGTCACAAGATGATAAAATAAGAGACCTAGCTTGTGTAAGTGCTGAAGTAACACAATGTTGTTAAATCTTTCAGAGATAAAACCTGCCCTTTGTACAGCAGGTTTGTGAGATTATCCAGTTATATGCTGTTCTGTACGTTAACATTGGAAGGGAAACCAACAGCACTGAATCAAAATAAGTCACTTTTTAATGATGTTCAGTTTGGTTTACATTAGAACATGGATTGTTTTCCTGACCAAGGGAGAAAAAGTCTTTACAAGATTATCTGTTTAGTAATAGAAAATATAATTGATATGAATGAATGGAGAATTGTAGTCATGCTTACAGCATTTATTTCAAACATCGAAAGATGTTAAATTAAAGCACGAATGAAATAATATTATTGACTACAGATGTTGCAATCACTTTAGCATCTTACAATAATATGGATTAGCTACTGGATTGTGATGACACTAGAGATGGTGATACTTTGAATTCCGTATTCATTCTGGAATCTATTGATTGATGCAATGGAGTTGACCTTTTGTGGAATGCTCATCCCTCCCTGTGCAAAGACAAGAGCCAGGCCCAGTTAATCAACCACTGCTTCATGAGATTGTAAAAGAGATCATTAACATGACCAGTCCATTCTTAATTGCACCCATTTTTACTCCTCTAGTATTAGTGATTGGACTGACTTCAAAGAGTTAACAACTTCTAAAAGGATGAATTGAGGGGGAGCTTTACGCAACTGAAGTATTGTGGCAACGTGCCAGTGACTTTGTTGTGAATTACTGCCAAGTTTCAATGGTAGCATGTACTCTGTCAGGGAACAATCATGTGTTATTAAGGCAGTGCGTACCAACTGTTCATTTATGACTGCATGATGCTTTCAAGTTATATTTACTTTGTATATGGAGATAAATGTATTTTTGATTATTCTAGTTCATGGGTAGGTAGAATTATTGCCTCTTTTTGCCATTTATGTTTGTAAGTATCCAAAGCAATCGTCAAATGCTGTATCCACATACTTTTTTTTGTGCTGCTTATCCACTGATGTTCAACCCTTAGGCAGATCAATAACAAGCAAAGAATATTGAAGTAAAACATACGTCACTTTTTAAGCATGTTCAGTTTGGTTTGCAAAAGAACTCTAATTTTCCTGAGGAACATTAGATTACAATATGCAAGGAAATTATTATCTTTCTTTATTATATAAAATAGAGGAAACCATTCTTTGCTATAACCTTCTGAAAACTATTAAACCTTTATCAGGATTATTAGTGTTATTAGCATTAGCCTTAAGCAATAGTTTGTAGAAAACAAGGTGATAATATCAGCAAAGGGTTGGCATCAAAACCATTTTGCTTACACCTATCTTTTTATGGGTTTCTGCAGCACCAAAGTGTCATTTAGTTGCCCTACAACATATTGCTGAAAACCCAAGCAATCTTAATGATTTTATTTTATAGCTGCTAAGGAATGTTTGCATCTGTTTGGCCTTTGGCAGGAGAAAATGAGAGATTAAAACTATTTGGATAGAATATTAGATATAAGTGATAGACGCAATTATTCTGCACTCTTCTATATGTTTAACTTTTGGAAAACATTGCTCCAATCAAATTACAGAACAAAATGGATGTAATTATTGCTATGCTTGATCATGGGTGAAATGTATTTATGAAACTTAATTGGCAAAATTTGTGGCACCAGGATGGTTAAAGATTTGTTAAAGGCCAATGATGAGAAACCTGTACAGAATGGTTGATGTGAAAGCAAAATTCAACTCACAGAAGATCGAGGAAATCTATTATTCACCTTTCTCCCAAAAGGCTACAATACTGGGTCAATTTAAAATTTCAAGCCTTGTGAGAGACTTTTGAACAGGAGTTAATCTGGTGGGGGGGGGGGGAGGGGGGTAGAGGGTAGAATGTCATGTGGTATAATTGTTTGTGTCCCTGCCTCTGAGCTACAAGCTTCAAGTTCAAGTCTTACCTCAGGACCTATTGGGAGGTGCATTAATAATGCATCCGATAGGCTGAGAGTCAACCTGCATACCTTCCAAAAACAATTCAGGCAGTGACCAAGACTTCTGGTCAGCCATGTAGTTGGAAGGGTGTTGGAGTGTCCACCATCACTGCATGGAACTCCAGAATAAAGTGTGTGCTGCCACAGCAATTTGGATTCCCTGGCTGAAATGTAACACACTACAACGCAAATCAGCCATTGTGGTTTTTTTTTAGTATCCTGTCAGGGAATGTGATCATCATTTCAAGGTCAGTTTTTTTGCCAGTCCCTAACTGCCCATTTCTGAATGACTGGAAAGCCTCTTCCTGTTCCAGTGGAATGATAGGAAAAGACAAAACAGAAACAGAGAAAAAAGAAAAGCTAGCACCTGAATAAGGAGTGAGGCGATGAAAGCTTGTGTTTTCAAATAAACCTGCTGGAGTATAACTTGGTGTCATGTGATTTTTGACTTTGTTCAAATTTCAGATCAGCCAAGTACAAAAGGTCATTTCTTGTGCCTGCTATAGAGAAGGTCTCAAAAGAAAGCGCAGAAAAAATTAAATTGCTGCTGTGTTTGCTCCTTCCGCACTCAGTATAGTGGAATAACAATTCCCTGTCGACATTCATCAGACCCAAGTAGGTCTTAGTGCCCACAATTTTCGTTAAAGACAGGTTTGCTCTAATTGTGTCTTACAAATACTCAAGAACTAAGCAAATATTTGTTACAATACAGTCAATCCTTCATAGCACTTAACTGAAAATAATCCTGAGATTAAATCTGTATTCTCCACAATATTCTGCCCACCATTCAGTCATTTAGTTCAGCTACAACATGAGTCACCACCAATCTACCTAGATCCTTGGCTATCTGAGTGCCATTTACCGCCTCATCTACTTTTCTCACATCTTATCCATTTATGTCGGTCACTAACAATTATTCATTAAGAATCTTTAATTAACACTGAATCCTAAAATAAGAAAAACTAATTACACTTGGAATCTTTAATTAATGATGTAATTAAATATTTAAAAGAAATTTTAAAATTTGTCAAAAAATAACTTTAACTGTTTAGAAAAGAATTCTAAAAAGCAACATATCATCTGAAAAATATTTACAGAAATTTCTTTAACATTGCCTTAGTTTCAATTTTTCTGCTGCCTGCTGATGCATTTAAAAGTCATTCCCTGCTTCTCTTGCATTAGGAGCAGGATGCATGGCTTTCCTTTCCCTGTTCTACACCATGTTTACCCAACTCACAGTGACAGAGACAGCAGGGAATGGCCAGTACTGGAATCTGACGTTAAAATGCATGTGCAGGTAAATGGGCAGTTTTCCCTGTCATCATCTTGGTTGGTAGAGCTCCAACATCAGGCAAAAATTCTGGCTCTTACTGTTGGACAAAACTTTATTCAGGAATACTTTTAAGCTCAACTTGATTTGAAAGGTATGAATTGCTTCTATGTATATCTGGAGCTGATGGGAAATTTCACCTATGGGAAAGTCACAACCAGAATTGAATTTAAATTAAATAACTTACGAACTCAGGTCAAAAACCTCCAAAGTCTCCTTCAAATGATAATACAAATGGGCAAAGCACTCTTGAGCTAGGAAGAGGAAAAATTAGGCAAAGTACAATTTGTTACCCAACAATTCACATTGGAAGGTGAATGTGTTTGGGCATAAAGCAAGTATGGGACTGAACAGATACACTATTCTAACAGGCAAATAGTAAGAATGGTAAGCTTTGCACACAAAAGCACTATTTGGACAAGGTACTGGCAGGTAGATGATGGCAATGGGACCATACTGCAACATGAATCCACTCCAATCATCATGGGAAATTGCAGGAATTTAAACAAGAAGTCTAATATAGAAAACCCTTCAATTACAACTCTGGTATTGATCGAATGATGTTCTTGTTATGTATTGTCAAAGTGGACACGATGAATTGCCATAAATCTCCTACCCATCTGATGGATTTATAGCTCATTGGTCATGTATAACTTAGCAAGGTCAAGACTAGGACCATTGCTGTACCATCACAAGAAATAAAATACCCATTATTGTCAAGATTGGGATTGAAGCATTAAAAAGGCAGACTTAGGTACAAACAAAATAACAGTATCTTTTGTTTAACAAGATATAAATAGGATAAATTCAAAATCTAGCAAAGGAGGACTAAAAAATAATAATGACAAAGAAAATAATCTACGAAGGCAAACTAGTGAGGAACATAAAAGCTGACAATAAGAGCTTCATTAAGTATATCAAAAGGTAGACAAGGATCAAACAAATATAGGCCCCTTAGATACTGAATCTGTGGAGAGTGTTACGGGGAATAAAGGAATGGAAGAAAAATGAAAAAATATTTTCCATCACTTTTTATCTTGCAAGTTACTTTGAACATCTCATTAACAGTAAAGAATACGGGAGAGGATTAAGCACCACCACCATCATTAGAGAAGTAATATTAGTCAAACTAATGGGATTAAAGGCAGAGAAGAGGCCTGGTCCTGATGGCTTGCACCTTGAACCCTAAAAGATGTTGCTACAGGATTGGATGGATTGGTTGTAATTTTCCAAAATTCCTTAGGTTCTGGAGAAGTACCAGAGGATTGGAAAACTGTTAATGTGACACCCCATTCAAAAAGGAAGAGAGTAAGTTTTCTTTTTGTGATTTGGTTACTGTTGTGGTCAGTCTTTGAACATATTCCAAAGAGACGGCCAATATATAAAATGAAAGAACATAAAATTATTATACAAAAGAAAAGAAAACACAACTATATATATATCAGACAATTTGGATAAATCTTATAAACAGCAGAAAGATTAAAACTCTTTTCCCAACAATTTATTCTACAGACACTCAACTCCAGTCAAATATCAATTCCATCTTCACTCTTTAAATTCTTACTGAACTGGCAAGTCCACAAGTATTTCTTTTTGGTGACATTTTGTACATTCAGTAGACATGCTTCTCTCTATCTTTCCCAAAGAAACAGACCAACTTACTGACTTTTCTCATTGAACTCTAAGAAAAAGAAACTCAGGTCTTTTTTCCAGCTGCTTTGATTATTTTGGGGCTACTAAACAGCACATCAGTTGGTGTAGACTTTTTCTTCTGAACTGAACCCATGAATTGCTTCTGGCCTTTATTATATCGGCTCGGCTTGTGGTATTACTGTTCTATTTATTGAGAGATCCGTGCCATGTTCTGGGGACCTGGTCTCGATTCGCACCATGACAGATGATGGATATTGAATTCAGTAAAAATCAAAAATTAAGAGTCTAATGATGAGCTTGCAACCAATGTCAATTGTTTGAAAAAAAAAACACCTGGTTCATTAGTGTTCTTCAGGGAAGGAAATTGCCATCCTTCCCTGGTCTGGTTTACACATGACTTCAGACCCACAGACTTGTGGTTGACTCTTAACTGCCCTCTGGGCAATGAGGGATGGGCTGTACATACTGTATCAGCTGTGAATTAATTAAAAATGATTTGTTATGCAGATTTCAGTGAGACAATATGGCGAATACTGTGTGTCGTTTTGGTCTGCTTAATTAGAGATTGTTCAGAAGAAGTTTACTAGATTGATAGCCGGAGTGAGTGGATTGTCTGATGTTGATCGGGCTGGGCTTCTTTCTACTGAAGTTTAGAAGAGTGAGAGATGACTTGAGTGAAGCGTTTGGATCATGAATGGTCCTGACAAGGTGGACATTGGAAGTCCACCTTTTGTGTAAGTCCAGAGCTAGGAGACATTATTTTAAAATTGTAGGACTAAATGAGGAGAAGTTTCTCAGGGAGTTTTACACTAAAGGAACTCACTGTCTCTGAAGGCAGCAGAAGCAGGATTACTAATTTTTTTAAGGTTATTGTGGATAGACTCACTTCAGCATGGGTATCAACAATTATTGGAGTCAATGGAATTTAGAATTTACTAGATAAACAGATCAGCCATGATCTTATTGAATGGCAGAGAGGCTCGAAGGGCTGAATGGCATACTTCTACTCCTACTTCATTCGTTCGTCTGTCTGTCCATAGATCAAGGTCCTTCTCATATTCTCTGTGACAATGCCGATCCTATCAATGTAACCTGTAATGAGTTGCTAACATGCAATAAACTACTGCTTATTCAATACAAGAGTCTCTTCTAGATAGATTAGAAAGTGGTTTTCCTTGACCACACTAAACCCAGCAGACCCTACTCATGTCTTCATTTAAATAAGATGGTGTGGCAGCAAATATACCCCAATTGTGAGGCGTAGACTCAGTTATAAAACCATAGGAGCAGAAATTAGGCCATTTAGTCCACCAGTCTTCTCTGCCATTCAATAATGGCTGATAAATTTCTCAACCACAATTTCCTGCCTCCTTCCCATAGCTTTTTATCCCTTTCACAGTTAAAAATATATTGTACCAGACTATACTTATACTGCACATACATCAGGAAGCTTCTCCTCAATGGTGGCCTTTTGAGAGAAGGACTGCTAAGATTTGGGAAGTGAGTAGGTTGTCAGCTGGGCTAAGTGAGTGGTGTGCTGTTGCTCCTAACGTGAGGGAGGCAATGGCCTAGTGGTATTATTGATAGACTATTAATCCAGAAACTCAGCTAATGTTCTGGGAAGCCGAGTTCAAATCCTGCCATGGCAGGTGTTGGAATTGGAATCCAATAAAATAATCTGGAATTAAGGGTTCAATGATGACTATGAAACCACTGTCAATTCTTAAAGTCTATCTGGCTAAATAGTGCCCTTTAGGGAAGGAAATCTGTCATCCTTACCCTGTGTGGCCTACATGTGAATCCACACCCACAGCAATCTAGTTGACTCGTAGCTGCTCTCTGAGCAATTAATGATTGGTTCAGCATTTATTGCCTTTCAGAAATGCCCACATCCTGTGAGTGAATGAAAAAAAGTCTTGGTTTCAAGTCTCATCACAGAGACATAAACACATAAAAACCAAGGCTAACATTCTGATGCAATAATGAGGGACTGCAACACTGATGAATGTAGCAGGGGACCCATCTCTGATATTCGATCTAATATTTGTCCCTCAATCAACAAAAAAAAGTTCAATTTCACATTGATTACCACATTCATAATGAAAAAAACTTTCACATTATATAGATGGAAATCTGTGATAGGAAAAGGAAGAGGGCTCAGCCAATTCCGGAATCTCTTCTTCAGTATGTATGGGGAATAGAATCTGACCAGTTGTGGATTAATGTGAGTATTGTTGAGGCAGAATTCAATTTTAGGGCAAGCGACTTGTATCCAGTACAGAAGAGACTGAATGTTGAATCAATTGAGGTAGTTCCCCATGGACATAGCAGGGAAAATCCTGACACATCCTCTTGAATCACTTATAGGAGGAATCTTTTCAGCCAGAGGCTGTGACTGTGGAACCCATTGTCATAAAGGACTGTGGAGGCCAAGACACTGCATGTATTTAATACAGAGATAGATAGGTTCTTGAAAGGTAAGGTGATCAAGGACTATGGGAAGAATGGGATTGAGAAACATATCAGCGATGATCGAAGGCGGAGATGACTCAATGGGCTGAATGGCCTAAATCTGCTTCTATACCTTAAGATCTTATGGTGCTACTTTCAGGGACTGATGAAATCCTCCTAGAGACATAAGTGGTCCTGATATTCTGAGATGTGGCAGCCACACCGCTCTGAGACTTTTCCCCAAGTAAAACGGCTGAGCACTGCATTTCTAGCTGACAATTTTGAAACCGTTTTTTCAGAAATGTGGAATGTAATTAAAATTAAATAGTTTCCCTGTGGAGTAGCATAACTGGAGTTGGGGGAGGGGGGTGTAGTACCTCCTTATTAGTTAGCCTGATATTCTGGCATTTAAATGATCGGCAGCACAGACAGCCACTGAGATATCTGCTGTTAAATAGTAGATACATAGGTCACTGTGGGTTAGAGATGAAGTTGATTGAGGGGTGAGGGTATCAGGTATGTTGGTGGAGTACTGGGATAGGTCAGGATTAAGTAGCGTCCAGTCATGTGGTGAGGAAAGAACTGTTGGGTCCAACAGGAGAGGAGGGTGTCAGAGTGGGAGAGGAGTGGGCATCAAAGCCAGGGGAGGACAGTGTGTCAGGACCAATGGGAGAGGGGTGAGTGTCAGGGTTGATTGGGGGGAGGTGAGGAGTCAGGGTGAGTGGGGGAGAGATGTGTGTCAGGCCCAGTAGGAAAGGGGTGCATTTGCGCTGGCAGTGAGGAAGGGGTTGGGGTGTAAATTCAGTGAGGAGGCTGTGTCAGATTCAGTGAAGGGGGTGTTGGGTCAAGCCGTCAGCATAAACGATTGGATTCAGCAAGGGAGCGTGGGATTTTGTCTCTGGCAGGAATGGAAGTGAATGTGGGCCCGCTGAGTCTAGCTTTTGGTTCAATGAGAGGGGAGGGGTCCGGACTGGCAGGGTGAGAAGGGTTCAGGTCCAGCAAGGGTGTGTGTCATGTGCAGTGGGTGAGGAGTGAAGTCAAGTACAAGAAAGAGAATAGGGCACTGCAGGAGAGGGGTGGTAGAAGGTGTGGGAGCTCCGTTCTGGCCGAGAAATCTTTGGCTATTGAGTCTAACAGCACTGGTGTCAATACCCAGTTAAGAAGGTGCTGGTGGTGGTGGTGGTGGTTGGGGTGTGGGGTCTGAGTGGTGAGGATAGGTGTGATGGAATTGTGTTGGATTTGGGAAGGGGCTAGTCAGGGTGCCAGTTCAACTATGCCTTGGGAGTTAGACTAGATCTTCAAAACCCTAACTGGTCACGTCTAAGTATTAAGTTAACTGAAGCAGAATCCTCCAACCTCTCTGACTTTAATGGATTCTTGTGGAGGGTTGCAGACACAGGGGTTGCCCAATGGAATCTTCAATTTCATGAGCAATTCCCATGGAGTCTGCTGCATCTGGTATCTGACATAATTCCCAAAACCCAACTCCAACTTATGCTGCTCCAACAACTCTCTGTCATAGAGTCATTGAGTTGTACAGCATGGAAACAGATCTTTCAGTCCAACCCGTGCATGCCGAACAGATATCCCAACCCAATCTTGTCCCATCTGCCAGCACCCGGCCCATATCCCTCCAAACCCTTCCTATTCATATACCCATCCAAATGCCTCTTAAACGTTGCAATTGTACCAGCCTCCGCCACATCCTCTGGCAGATCATTCCATACACATACCACCCTGTGCGTGAAAAAGTTGCCCCATAGGTCTCTTTTATATCTTTCCCCTCTCACCCTAAACCTATGCCCTCTAGTTCTGGACTCCCCGACCCCAAGGAAAAGACTTTGCCTATTTATCCTATCCATGCTCCTCATAATTTTGTAAACCTCTATGAGGTCACCCCTCAGCCTCCGACGCTCCAGGGAAAACAGCACCAGCCTGTTCAGCCACTGCCTATAGCTCAAATCGTCCAACCCTGGCAACATCCTTGCAAATCTTTTCTGATCCCTTTCAAGTTTCGCAACATCTTTCCGATAGGAAGGAGACCAGAATTGCACACAATATTCCAACAGTGGCCTAACCAATGTCCTGGACAGCCGCAACATGACCTCTCAATTCCTGTACTCAATACTCTGACCAATAAAGGAAAGCATACCAAACACCACCTTCACTATCCTATCTACCTGTGACTCCACTTTCAAGGAGCTATGAACCTACACTCCAAGGTCTCTTTGTTCAGCAACACTCCCTAGGACCTTACCATTAAGTGTATAAGTACTGCTAAGATTTGCTTTCCCAAATGCAGTACCTCACATTTATCTGAATTAAACTCCATCTGCCACTTCTCTGCCCATTGGCCCATCTGGTCCAGATCCTGTTGTAATCTGAAGTAACCCTCTTTGCTGTCCACTACACCTCCAATTTTGGTGTCATCTGCAAACTTACTAACTGTACCTCTTATGCTTGCATCCAAATCATTTATGTAAGTGACAAAAAGTAGAGGACCCAGCACCGATTTTTGTGGCACTCCACTGGTCACCGGCCTCTAGTCTGAAAAGCAACCCTTCACCATCACCCTCTACCTTCTACCTTTGAGCCAGTTCTGTATCCAAATGGCTAGTTCTCCTGTATTCCATGAGTTCTAACCTTGCTAATCAGTCTCCCATGGGGAACCTTGTCGAATGCCTTACTGAAGTCCATATCGATCATATCTACTACTCTGCCCTCAGCAATCCTCTTTCTTACTTCTTCAAAAAACTCAATCAAGTTTGTGAGACATGATTTCCCATGCACAAAGCCAGGTTGACTATCCCTAATCAGTCCTTGCCTTTCCAAATACATGTACATCCTGTCACTCAGGATTCCCTCCAACAACTTGCCCACCACTGAGGTCAGGCTCACCAGTCTATAGTTCCCTGTCTTGTCTTTACCGCACTTCTTAAACAATGGCACCACGTTTGCCAGAATATCTGGCCCCATGTGGCTTTAGACTTTCCAAAGGAATCTATTTGTTGCCAAATATAAGAAACTTGTCAAGAACAACACCAGAAACTCTTCATTCAACCTGATCAAAACATTTGACTTACTGAGTCACTTGGTTCTATAGACTCTGCTCATGGACTTGCTTGCCCAAGAATTTCATTACAAAGTTGCAGCTATTTTATGATCACATGACTTCAACTTTCATCCCTGGGGATGCAGGACTCCCATCTTTCCATTTAAGAGGATTTTTATCTCCCAAATGCTGGAATTAATTTACATTCAATTAAATTGCATGAATTTCTATTCCCCATTTCATTCTAGAAGGTGGCAATCTAAAACACAGGCCTTAAAAATCCAACCTGATGTCAAGCAAGGCTGTGTTCACAATTTACCGAATGGTGGCTATTCACCTAATTAGAAAATGTGATTTCGCCTCCGGGCATTAAACACCGTCTATTGGGAAAGTTTTTCAACCTCAGCCACCTCTATGCCAAAACTGACCACTACATGATCTACAGTTCGTGGGTGACTGCACTGTGATTTCCCATTGTGCACATGTTCCCTTCATACCTCAGTCAAACCAAGGATACATTGCTCAAAACAAAAAAAAGCTGGAGATCACAGCAGGTCAGGCAGCATCCATGGAGAGAGAATAAGCCACCATTTCAAATCAAGATGACTCTTCATCAGCCCTGACGAAGAATCATCTAAATTTGAAACGTTACCTTGCTCTCTCTCCATGGTTGCTGCCTGACCCACAATGATCTCCAACATTTTTTTGTTTTCAGCACAGATTCCAGCATCTGCAGTAATTTGCTAATACAAGGATACTTTGCTGTTGAGTATGGGCTGTTCAGCAAAGGAGGGCAATGCAGTTGATTGTGATCCTACAATACCACATGATATCCTTTACTCACTAAACTTCACAGATAGTTCTCTTGAAACGTCACACTGAGATGCTCAGAAGTTAAAGCATAATGTTGAGAGTCGTTAAAATGTGGAGCTGGCAAAAGCACAGCAGGTCAAGCAGTATCAGAGGAGCAGGAATGTCAACGATGATGTAGGGTCCTGCCTGAAATGTCGACTTTCCTGCACCACTGATGTTGTTTGACCTGCTGGGCTTTTCCCAGCTCCACATTTATCGACTCTGACTTTCCAGCATCTGCAGTCCTCACTATCTCCAAAGCGTAACGTTGACACACCCTCTAGACCTGTCATCCATACTGACTTTGGTGCTTAAATTCTTGATGTTTACTTTTAAGTTCTGCGTTGGATGAATCAATTCTTACAATTTATTACAATGGCTCGGAGTGGGCTGGCTGGAGGTGGTTCTGAAGGTGCAGAGGGTAGGCAGCAGATGAATTTTGAAAACAAATCAGTTTAAGTGAGAAACGGAAATTGCACTTCTTTCAGAGAAATGTTTCAAAAATTGATATTCCCATCATCATGGAGTTTACATTAAGGCAGCAGTGAGAAAGGGGCTGAACTCTCTATTAACATTTCTCTAACAGTGGATGTATTAACGAAAAATTAACTATGAGATAAACTGAGGACTATTTTCAAATATTGTGACTTCATTTCTACTGTGGACGAGGCCCTCAACTGTCCCATTTTTCTGTAAGTCAGACTTGAAATCAAATACCTCAATAAATCCAACAGCTGTAGTTTGACAGAAGAATTTTTAAAAAAAGGATGTAGAAAATGCACTGTAATTGAATGTAGGGATTAAGTAAAGTAATGAAAGGACACCATTTAGCAATGAGTTGAACTTCCATTTCTAATACCTTGGGAGCTGCAGATCAAAGTTAATGAGATGTCTATTTAATGCTTTCAGCTCTGTCATAGGATCCAAAGTATGAATTATTCTTTTTTAGATATCGTTCTGAAGTCCCAGCCAGAGGAAAGAAATATAGGAAACAACAGATCCACACGCCTTGACTCTTGTTCTCAAATGACAGTTCATGTCATTGTCATTATGTTTTACCATTTGAAGGATTAATCAAGAAAAATATTTGATAACAACTTCTGTTTTTTTTTGAAAAAAAAATTGAACTTGCATGTGAATCATTCCTCTGTTATGAATGTGACACAAACTTCCAAAACATCTGCAGTGTATGTTCAACAGTGGGCCTTTTTAAATACCCTTTAAACCGATGATTTTTTCTCAGAGTAGTCATGTTTCTTCAGTGCCGCTAAGATTTTTATTTTCTTTTCTTTTTCTATTGTTTAATGATGCTAACAGCATTATTTTCCTCTGTGTTTACCTTGGTTATTGTTGTGTTGCTGTGGAGATTTTTTGGGGTGAGAACATGGTAGGGAGAGTGAGAATATGTCCATGCCTTAAATTTGATATCTTTTGTAAAGTAAGCATGACCTCAACATTTGGCAGGATCCATTAGTGGTGTACCTGAATACTTGACAAAAATACTGTTGTGAAATTTGGGGTAGATTCAATTTCATCAAAGCCTCTGGAAATCTCAAATTAATTAGTAAGATTAAGTAGGATTTTACCTGCTTCTTGAAGGATGTGGATGCATTTAGCAGTAATAAGCTTTAGGGTATAACAGCATTTTTTGGCAGTTGATCTATGAAACTTCACATGCTGAAATATAATCATACTACATTTTAAATTATCTTTCTAATTAGTGATTTTGTAATGAATCTCTTCATTTAGTGAACTGATCATTTGTACCAAAATTTCTTGATTTAAATAGACAACAAGGAGCACATTATAATGCTTCTGGTGAAGCATTCTTATATATCATTTCATGTGACTTGGTATTTGATAACTTGAAAGGTTTACACTCTGGAAAGAAAATAACAGATAATTTACTGATCATTTTCCTAATATTTTGTTTAAGCTAATTCTAAAGATAATTCAAAAATTCTGCAAATAGTTTTATAATATTGCCCAATAAAAACTAGTGGACAAAACTGGTAAAGGAGAATCAAAATACATAATTTATTTGGGTTTTCAGATGGCTTTTGATAAAGTCTTCCACAGGAGACTATTTAGTAAACTAAAGCATAGGGTTAATTTATTGACATGGATCAAGGATTAGCTAACAGACAGAAAACAGAGAATAAGAATAGATAAAGAAATAAAACAAAGATCTGAACACACAAAATTAGAAATTGCTGGAGACACTCTGCAGGTCTGGCTTCATCTGTGGAGAGAAAACAGAGTTAATGTTTCAAGTCCAGTGGCTCTTCTTCAGTAGACATATATAGATCATTCTCATGTTGATAGGTTATGACTCTTGTGTACCAAAAGGATAAGTATGCAGGCCCCAACTGTTCAGTATACAGATATATCTCAATGATTTGGAGGTGGGGACCACATGTGATATTCCCAAATTTGAAGATGATGCAATGTTAAGTGGGAATGTGTGTTGTGAGAAAGATGTAAAGTGGCTTTAGAAGGATTTGGAGAGGCTTGGTGAATGGGCAAGAACATGGCAGATCAAATATCATGTAGAAAAATGTGAGGTTATCCACTTTAGTAGGAGAAAGAAATGTGCAGCGTATTTCTTAATTAGTAATATTAGAAAGCATACTTAGGTGTCTTTGTCAATAAGACACTGAAGGTTAATATGCAGGTACAGCAAGGTATAAGGAAGGTTAATGGAATGTTACCGCTTAGTGCTCAAGGATTTGAATACAGGGGTAGTGAAGTCTTGCTCCACTTGTATAGGAAATTGGTTAAAACACACCAGGAGTACTGTGTGCAGTTTTGAACTTTGTCTCAGGAAAGCTATTGCTGCCATAGAGATTCACCAGACTTGTTTCTGAGATGGTGGAAATGTCCTCTGAAGAAAGACTAGCCAAACTGGGCCTGTGTTCTCTAGAGTTTTGAAGAATGAGAGATGGTCTTATTGAAAATTTATAAAATACTTAAATGGATAGACAGGGTGTATGCAGATAAGGTATGTTGACTAGTTGGGAATTTTAGATCTGATTTTAAAATAAGGGGGATGCCACTTAGGTCTGAGATAAGGCAAATTTATTTTTCCTTGGGGTAAATTGGAATGTAGAATTTGGAACACCAAAAGAGCAGTCACAATCCTTGAAATGGTGGAGCAGGAACAAGGGGTCCTATTCCTAGATCATTATTTTGAGGACATTCATTTTAATATTTAAGTTTACATATGACTGCATCTCCTCCAAAACCTTTGACTTCAAATTTTCTGTGAAGAGGCTTCATGACTCCCTCTGTAACTGTGGTATTCTTGACTTGAATAGTCTTCCTTGGTGTCTGATTCTTCCAGCATTTCAGGTTCATAGAACATAGAACATAGAACATAGAAGGATACAGCGCAGTACAGGCCCTTCGGCCCTCGATGTTGCGCCGACCGAATCCTACCTAACCTATACTAGCCCAATAACTTCCAAATGCCTATCCAATGCCCGCTTAAATGACCATAAAGAAGGAGAGTTCACCACTGATACGGGCAGGGCATTCCATGAACTCACAACCCGCTGTGTGAAGAATCTACCCCTAACATCTGTCCTATACCTACCACCCCTTAATTTAAAGCTATGTCCCCTAGTAACACCTGACTCCATTAGCGGTAAAAGGTTCTTAGTATCTACCCTATCTAAACCCCTAATCATCTTATACACTTCTATCAGATCTCCCCTAAACCTTCTCTTCTCCAATGAGAACAGCCCCAAGTGCCTCAGCCTTTCCTCATAAGATTTTCCTACCATTCCAGGCAACATCCTGGTAAACCTCCTCTGCACTCGTTCTAAAGCTTCCACATCCTTCCTATAGTATGGCGACCAAAACTGCACACAATACTCCAGATGAGGCCTCACCAGAGTCTTATACAACTGCAACATGACCTCAGGACTCCGGAACTCAATTCCTCTGCCAATAAAGCCCAGTACACCATATGCCTTCCTCACAGCACTATTTACCTGGGTGGCAACTTTCAGAGATCTGTGTACATGGACACCAAGATCCCTCTGCTCATCCACACTACCAAGTAGCCTACCATTAGCCCAGTAATCCATCATCTTGTTATTCCTACCAAAGTGAACGACTTCGCACTTAGCTACATTGAATTCCATTTGCCACATTTCCGCCCAGCTCTGCAACTTATCTATATCCCGCTGTAACCTACCACTTCCTTCCTCACTATCCACAACTCCACCGACTTTTGTGTCATCCGCAAACTTGCTTACCCAGCTTTCAAGTCCTTCCTCTAGATCATTTATAATCCTCTAGATCATTTATAATGTCTGCTTTGTGCAGATATATTACTGGTTGATTTTCTTGATGCATTTGAATAAGGTTTCTTCTATTTCAGCTTACAATAACTACCACTGTAATTACTAAACAGATCTCTGTTGATTACCATTGGTCTGACCAATTCTGCAGTCTTTCACTTGAACATGTATGCATATTTTGATTTTCCCACAACTTTTGTCCTAGTGCAATACCTTCTCTTGTTGTTACAGGGTTGTTGATTTCTGTAAGACTTCTTGTTGTCTTGAAATCTTTGCTAATCCTGCATTGCTAGGCTTGGACGTAATTTTTAGGATACAACAGAAAGTTGACTTCATTGTTTTATTTTCGTCAGTAACTTGGATGTTGCTAACCCACATTGTAATGGAGTAGATCTGCAGTTCAAGGATGCAGTCTGGGAATCTTCACTTTTTCAAGAGTAACTTGAAAGTCTTAACTTCTCATTTGGCATCACCACTGAACAGAGGATGTCATGGAAAACCTGTAACATGTACATATCAATTGCTTTCTACAGAGTGCATGAAATATTCATTAACAAGTTGTGGCCCACAATCAAAGGCAACTTTAAATGCGTTGCAAAAGTTTCCTTCAGTGTGACGATAATTACTTCTTTAGTTGTGATGTGCAACTATTTAACTTTAATCCATCTTGAAAAGTAATTGTCAACATCAAGAATGATTTGCAAAAAGCAAATATGTATATCTTCAGATATCCCCATGACCTTGTTTCAAATTTGATAGATATCATTGGTTCTCTCTGCTTTAATGAATGTTATGTACATATCTGGTAACTGGAAATAATTTCTTGGATATCAATATAATACAACACAGGAACAGGCCCTGCATCCACCAAGCCTGCACTGATACCTTGTCCTTATTTAGACCCACCACTTATTGCCTATGTATGGTTTCTATCCCTCTGTGCGCCTCCCATTCACATGTCTTTCATGATACGCCTTGAGCGTTGCGACATGTCTGCCTCTACCACCCCTACTGACAGTGCATTCTAGGCACCCACCACCCTCTGTGTGGAATTTTTCCACACACTCCTCCCCTAAACTTTCCCTTTCTCACCTTGAATCTATACCTTATTGTAGTTTATCTTTCCACCCTATCTTGCCTGTCACAACTTTGACGACCTCTGTCAGGTTGCCCCTCAGCCTCTGTCTTTCTAGTCTTTCCATCTTTCAATATCAATTGAAATTGCTGGCCATCAGGCAAACAGCTAAGTCCATGCTTTCCATTTCATGGTTCCCATGTGTTGTTGACTTTTACTCCTCCTAGATGTCTTTGCAGAATGAAATTGGAATCATTAGTCTCTCATCATACACACATATACCATTCACGATAGTAAAGAGCTTTCTGTGTTCAAAGCAAGTGCATATGACTATACCATTAGGGTGTTGTTCTGCCCAATCTTGTATACAATATTAATGACTTTGGATGTATTCCACATTTTGCATCTGTGAATGACAGATTTTATTGAGGTCGGACTTGGTACCATTGTGTTGCAGTATGCAACTCAATCTCCTCCTTAACATTCTGTTGTGTATGACAATCAGCAATTGCTCTAGAGAAAGGATCTGATGTTTTTTGTAATGTAATCTGCACATATTCATTTCAAAGGCTGAATCCCTGCATTCTTAGAGGCATTCTTTATGGTTCCTTCTTATCAAGTAAGAGGACAACTGACAGAGTCATCTAAATCCATCTTGTTATTCTTGAGAGAGGATTGTCTCGAAACCTGCAGCTATGGTGTCTGCTTCAATGATGAGTGATAATGTAGGATTGCATAGTGCATCTGGAAAAATGTACATTTACTTGAGCCTTTGAATTTCCTGCTTCTCATGTGCATTCCAACATCACTCTTGACCTTTCTTTTGAGGGTTGTTGGGACTCTTGCCACATTGGGTAGAGATTTGCCAATGATTAATAAAATCCATAAAATTGTTGAAGACCTTGGATCAGCGCTGGAATTGGGAATTCACTAATGGCTCTTGTCTTTTGCAGATCTGTCATTGTGCTCTTTCTACTGACAATGCGCTCTAAGAAAAGAATGCTCACACATTTCATTTAGTGTCAGGTTATTTTCTTGAGAATATTCAAAACTCCTTGAACTCTCACTTTGTGTTCTTCAACAGATTCACCACAGACTACGTTGTCCTCCATATGGCATATCACGCCACTAAGTCCTTGAAGTGTATTCAACATTATTCTTCAGAAAATGTCTGATATTGATGTTAAAACAGAATCTTCTGAATGGAGTTATGAATGTGGTTATCAACTTTGACTTACCATACAAAGTAATTTACCAAAAGCCACCATTCACATCAAGCTTTGTGAACATTTACTCTTGAATCACTTTACCAATCTTTCATGATTGGGACCTTGAATGGACTTCTCTCACTCGTGTCTTTTGAGTTGAGTCAAGTTCACACACTTGCAAAGGTTTAGGTTTAGGAAATATGTCAGTGCACCAATATGTTGGTTTCATGACGTGAGAAATTATCCCACCCTTGTCATCTCTTCTCACTGAAATTCAGATGTGGCGTTGCTGGTGTTGGATTGGGATGGACAAAGTCAGAAATCACACAACACCAGGTTATAGTCCAATAGGTTCATTTGAAATCACAAGTTTTCAGAGCGCAGTCCCTTCGCCAGGTGTAATGGGAGAGCAGCACACACAGACCCAGAGTTTATAGGCAGAGAGATCAAGGGCAAAGAGATAAAAAGATCATACAACCGGAATGAGTGGAGTGTCAGATAATATGTCTCCGCAGGTGACCAAAAGTGTTAGATGATATGTAAAGTGTTTATAAAGTTAATGTCAGTGATATTCTGTCATGACAATCAGACAGAGTGATAGAAATATACAAAAAGTGACATCTCAGGTCAGACATTGAAATGTAGATGTGAGACTTTGTTCAGAAATAGCCTGGAAAGATCATTAATAAAATTATCTATTAATTTACCTTAATTCTGAACTTTTCCATTAAATATAGGTCTTTCCAAAATCTTGTTGGTTCTGAGGTTCAAATATCTTTCAAAAACTTTTTAAATATCATCAAATTTGTCTGATGGTTCATCAATTCTTTGTCTGGCAGTCTGGAAATTGATATCTTAAAAAGTGCTTCCCCCTTAGTGCCCAGTTTTAGCTTTTGTTTGGTGCATTCCCATGTGCAACCCTTCATAGCAAAGAAAATTAAAATTCCATGGCCTTCGAGGCTTACTAGATATTTTCATTTCTTTAATTAAACTGTATTCTAATCATCTAAGTTTTCCCACAATTCTGAGTCTTGTCAATATTTCAACTGCAGGCATTTATTTTGGCCCCTGAAAGACTCGCTGCTAATCCAGGTAATATACTTCAAAATCTTGCAAGCTGATTAAAAACAGTTTCCTTAACTTGAAGCTATTAATTTTCTTTTCCCATCTTCCTGAAGAATCAGATTTTCATGGCCCTGTTTTGGTTTCATTTTCCCCTTTCTGCTGCATGAGTCCCATGGAATGCTGTAATGCTGGCAACGTCCAGATTGGAGCAGTTACATTTTTAACTATTTGGACAATTAACTTTTAACCCTGCTTAAGGTTTAGGTCAAGCAATTCTTGACCACTATTTGACTCACTGACTCAAATCCAAAATGGCAGACTCTTTTAATGAAGACTGAACACTTCTGTATGTGAGTTTTCTTACTTGCAGTACTTCTCCCACCTCAGAGTTCTTCAGGTTTTCTGGCCCCTCTTCTTCCAGGTCAGGAATTGAACCTTTTTGTGAAAGCTGATTTTTGAATGTCTTTCTTGGTTCTTCATTATTGTTGCTAGTTTCTAATAGTTTCCACAGGATTATAAGGGTAGGATGGAGGCTACACATCCTTAAGATCTGGCTAGTAGTGATTATCGAATCATTTGTATGTTAATAGAAATATTCATTGTACATTTGTAAGTTATATATACATTCCTGTTATATATCTAACTCTACTCTAATACATGCTCCTTCACATGTTCTTCTCATATCATCACATTGGATGATGTTACTCACATTCTTCAACACATTAATCCTTATATAACCCTTTTATAACCCTTATATAACAGATGCAAGTCATGAAGCCAGCTTGAAACTGTTGGCTTTCTAGGACTTCCTAGGAAGGACAGGAAGTGGTCAGTCAACCCATTCCCAGAAGCTGGGTTTGTACTTTCAGTATGTCAATGAGGCTGTGTGTCTGCATTCAGCTTGCTCTGTCAAATTTACTTTGATGTGAGCCTGGCTCCTTGGACTTTAAGAAACTCAGTAACTGCAGCAAAGTGAGGACAGCATTGGCAAATCCTCTTTGTGGCCTAGGAGGAGGGGAAGTGTGTACAGAACGTATCTTTTAATTTTTCTGTATTTTTGATTGTGGACTGAAATGGGAAAAGGACTGTTTCAAATCAAAGGATTGTGGAAGGGATTGCTCAACTTTTAAAAAGCAAGATGCTGGCACTTATTGTGAATTCTGTTTATACAACCAGTGAGGGTATTTTAGTTGAAGATGAATAGGCACCCTTGAGTATGTGCATCATCACATTTGGCCAGCAACAAGTAGCTGATTGGTGAATGGAATGGTGACCAGTTATTGATGACAAAGGCCTCTGCTTGCCGACAATTATGTGATTGGTCCCCAGGTATCTGAACAGCTAGTGAATATGAACAAGATGGTCAGAAGCTTTGGACTTCTGGAAAAGAAGATGTTACTTTTGTCTGTGCAGTAAGAACATCTAATGCCTGAAGAAAGCCAGTTTATTTTCCTTCGCCATTTGTTCTAAGCTGTTAATTTTAATAGTAACTTACACATTTGAATCAATCACAGTGTTTCCTGCAAGCAAGTGAATGTACATGAAGAAGCAAATGTACATCACCATGAGCAGATTCAGAGAAGCTGAAATGATCATTGAAGTAAATCCTGTGGACAAGGACAACTGAATGGCCTTCCCAGTTCTTTCCCTATAACACCAATTTTTTTTTGTCTGTTTTTATCTGTATCCATCTATATATGTGGGTAGTCAAGATTTAGAAGGGTGTTAGAGTTTTAACAGGTAGAGTCATAGAGACATACAGTATGAAAACAGACCCTTCAGTCCAACTCCTCCATGCTGACCAGATAGCCTAACCTAATCTAGTCCCAATTGCCAGCACTTAGCCCATATCCCACTTACCCTTTCTATGCATGTACCCATCCGGATGCCATTTAAATGCTGTAATTGTATCAGCCTCCATTACTTCCTCTGGCAGCTCATTCCATGTCTTTGCGAGAAAAGGTTGCCCTTCCAGTCCCTTTTAAACCTTTCCCCTATCACCCTAAACCTATGACTTCTAGTTCTGGACTCCCCCCACCCCAGGGAAAAGACCTTGTTTATTTATCGTATCAATGCCCCTCATGATTTTATAAACCTCTACAAGGTCACCCCACAGCCTCTGATGTTCCAGGGAAAACAGACCCAGTCTATTCAGTCTGTCCCTATAGCTCAAACCCTCCAACCCTGGCAACATCCTTGTAAATCTTTTCTGAACCCTTTCAAGTTTCACAACATTCTTCCTATAGGAGGGAGAGCAGAATTGCACACAATAGTCCAAAAGTGGCCTAACCAATGTCCTGTACAGCTGCTACATGACCTCCCAATTCCTATACTCAATGCTCTGACCAACAAAGGAAAGCATATTAAATGCCTTCTTCACTATCCCATCTACTTGAAACTCCACTTTCAAGGAGCTATGAACCTGCACTCCAAAGTCCTTGTTCGGCAACACTCCCCAGGGCCTTATCATTAAGTGTATAAATCCTGGCCTGATTTACCTTTCCAAAATGCAGTTACATGCCAACAATTCATATTTGTTTACCTGAAGTTACAATCTACTCATTTTTTTTAGATTACTTACAGTGTGAAAACAGGCCCTTCAGCCCAACAAGTCCACACCAACCCTCCAAAGAGCAACCCACCCATTCCCACTCCCCTACATTTACCCCTTCACCTAACACTATGGGCAATTTAGCATGGTCAATTCACCTAATCTGCATATTTTTGGACAGTGGAAAGAAACTGGAGCACTTGGAGGAAACCCACGCAGACACGGGGAGAATGTGCAAACTACACACAGACAGTTGCCTGAGGCGGGAATTGAACCCGAGTCTCTGGCGCTGTGAGGCAGCATTGTGCCACCGTATTGCCCATTTGTAATAAATAATGATAAGTACAGAAACCTGGTATGTGCTTTCTGTCAATTTGTGCCTTAAAAAGACTGCTAAATTGGGAATTTTGATTACATAGATGCAATCCTTAACTTTTGTGATGGCAATAATGGGGCTTGATTTCCAGTGCACTACCGTAGTGAGGCATGACAGATGTTTGCACTTTCTGCTCTCGTTGCCCCCATCATCAAGCCCCAACCCCCAAACATCCTGCACAGGGCCTGGACATGGACCTACCTAGCTTTGTGACCTCTCTTCCAGCACCCCCCATCCAATTGGAAGCCAAACATGTTTCTTGGCTGTCAATCTGTCATGGACATAACAGTATGTGGTGAACATGGACTTTCTCACAGGCTGTTGTCCCCTGCACCGATCCTACTGGGTCCAAAATTTAATCAACCTCCATTTGAGATCCCATCTGTCGGTTCCAATTGGGCACGAGAGATCTGATTTCCCATCAGGATTCAACTTCACTCATGATCTCGCAAGAAAGCTGTGAAATCTTTTGATTGTTCTACTGCTAATATTTGTTCAGGGACCCAGGTCAGGATTGAGTTTCTTACTCTGTCTGTCTGCTGTTTGGCGGCTTGGTTACACTGAGCAGCTCTGCAAGGCCCCAAAGCCAACAATATGTTTCTTATTTAAAAGAGGTAAGTATCCAGCAGGGGAATGGCTAGAGCTCAGAGTTTGGACAGGAATACTAGAGCTGCCTCTCTCTCTCTCTCTCTCTCTCTCGTTCTCTCACTCAGGCATGTTGGGGACCCTTGGGAGTTGCCTTAAATTTTTGGACTTTATTTACAAATTCCTGCATACTCCCTCTACTCCTGTAATAGCTTTTTACTGTTTTTCATTTCTTCACTGTAAGTGGCCTCTTGTTTAGTCCTGCCTACTCTCTTCACTTTTCACCACTTGACTCAGAATTAAGCTGACCATGGAAGGACCTTCTACGACCATGGTCCTGTCTGACTTTTGTGCTTGGCTTTGTTTGTCCCAGTCCCCTTAGTCCTGATTTAATCATGTCAATCTTGCCTGCACTTCTATACCAGTAATCTGGAGGTAGGCATGGTAAAGTAACACCAACTCTTTATTCAAACTATATTCATTACTGTAATCTTGTGTCTCTATGGAATGTTAGTTATCTATCAGTCACCTTCTCAAGTTATTTTACTTATGTTATGTTTGCGTCATCAGTTACATCAATGACTTTTTAACATTAAACACTTCATTCAGACCACCTTTTTCTGCTTTTAAAAATATATGCCCCAGGCAGCTAAATTTGCAGGTTACACTGGCAGCAGGAACTAAGTCAGACAGAGCCTAAATTACCCATGCTAGCTGGTGTATTAGTTTCCTGAAGATATCCCCAGCCAAACACATCACTGCAGGCAGAGGATAGGATCACAAGTTCAATTGATCTCCAAATTATGGCAAGTTAAGGGGGTTAAAGAGCTGATTAACAGGGATTTTGATGTCTTCACTAGGGCACGTGGCTACATATGACATCAGGACAGCCCCTAGATAAAGGGAGGCAGTCACTGTAGGGATACGGAACTTTATTTCTCCATTTTGATCTAGTCCCTTCCCACTTTCCCTACCCCCACACTTCCCCTTTGATAGTTTGTATTGCCCTTAAATAACATAGCATGTAAATATTGAATTGGTTGCATGAGTGTTTTACTGGTTGCAGTGACAAGTTTAAAAAAGAGTAAAACAAAGGTCGCAGTGATTTTGGTGGTGGGTGGGCACTCAGTTGTGTTTGATAACACTTCTGGATAGATTTAAAAATAAGGACAAAGAGAAAAAGGTTTAAAAAAAAGGAAAAAAATTACAATTGTCTGGGCCCAAAGCCTGTGCCATTTTTTTGTATCATGTGGAGTGAATTGAATTGGCTGAAGATTAACATTTGTGATACTGGGGACCACTGGAGTAGAGCTGAAAATGTGTTGCTGGAAAAGGAGCAGGAGAGTCGACGTTTCGGGCATAAACCCTTCTTCATCAACATATTTTCAGCTCTGATCTCCAGCATCTGCAGACCTCACTTTCTCCTCGACCACTGGAGTAGGTCAAGATGGATCATCCTCTCAACACCCTCTGGCTGAAGATTTTTGCAAATGCTTCAGTCTTAGTATTATGTGCTGAAATCTCCCATTATCGAGAATGGAAATTTTCATGGATCCTTCACATTCAGGTTGACATCCAATCATCTTGACAGTGATAAGAGGTTGCCTGACATGGCTATCGATGTACTGAACATCTTGATGTGCATGTTCCTCAGCATTCTCCTGTGAGCCACCCTCATCAGAACATTCAGTCAGAGTCTCCTTTAGCAGTACGGTGTCCAGTGTCACCCACCAGTCCTTTCTTAGCCTGACTGTAGTCCATTCCAGTCCAGCAACTTGCTACCTGTATGACCTGCCTCTATGATATACACAGTGCTATCAAAGTTAATTGATAAGGCTGTATAAGGTTCAGATCAATTGAGGATGTTCCTTCATCAGTCCTTTGGTGCTAGCCTCATCTTTTCCACAGGAAACTAAGAGTAGTTATTGGGTGTTTGAACACAGAAATTAAAAAGAAGAGATTTAGGACAAGAGAAGTGGTTGGGTGGTGGGGAGGAGACATGAAAAGCACAAAATTCATTATCTCACTGTCAGTACATTCTACCTCAGCAGAATGAGGGGAAGGTGAGACTTTGGAAGGGGAGGAAAATGCAATCACCTGGAATGTTCTCCATTATGCCAAATGCAATGAGACCTGTGACAGCCAGGCCCTGGTCACAGAGGGCTAGAATCCTCTGTTGGGTTTGCTTTTCCCTTCTCTATTGTATGCTACACTGTCATGGAATAAAAAAGGAAAAAGGCCAGTGAGTATGCTGCCTTGTGTTTGAGTGATGCCCCTGTTGGAGCTTAATAGCAGGAAGTAGATGGATGGCAGTGAGAAATGGATGTCAGCTGGCATCATTTAAAAGTGTGGAGGGTGAGGCGAGCTATCTCAATGTGAGACCTGAGTTTTGACCGCTAGGGACAGATGATTGCTGAATGATGTGGGATAATGTATTGAGTGGGCTGAAAAGTTGGTTGTGTAAGAGATGACTTTGAAGATGCATTCTGTGACCCTCACCGTGTGATATCTTTGAACTTTTTCTAACACTGTTAGTATATGCAAAGGGCCTGTCTCTGTGCATTCCCTTCTTTGGCTATCTACTTTCATTGTCTGCAGCAGGTATTTTTCAAGGGCTACCCAGGTTCCCCTTGAGAACCATAACCTCTCTCTTCCTATTGACATTCATATTAAAGCCCCCAGTATCTCAATTACAAACATGGGGCTTCTCTCTCTCTCTCTCTCTGCCCTGTTAATCCATTTATTTTGTCTCTTCTTTCAGACATTTGCAATGCTGACAGTCAGTAGGAGCTTTCTTCCAGTCTAAGCACCTCCCTTTTAAGAGGGGCAGACTGCCTTTAAAGACCGAGACATGTTGGAACACATGCTAGTCTCAGACACTGCTAGACCTCCTGTTGAACATGCAGCCAGCAGTGCAGGTCACACTTGACTTCCCATTACAATCAGGCAAAAAGTAGTGAACATGACATTTGTGTGCTTGATCCTGATTTAATAGGACATGACAAATCCCGGATCATGATGACCTCAAACCCAAAAATGGATGCTAACAACCTTTTACCTTGAAATGGTACAACAGTTCAGATTGATGCTGTAGTTGGTTTTCTTTGTATTGTTATTTACTATTTCCCTTTTGTGAGAACCTATCCCCTCGCTGAAGCCTGATAGCACTACTCTTGATAATATCTGGATGAGCTTAGTATTTCATAAGTGTATCGTTTTACATATTGAGGTGACTTTAGTCACAAAGTTAGTCTGAACAATCCTGGAGCCAAGGAACTGGAGCCCAGTCTGAGCTATACTCTGTCAGAGGCATAAAATAAACGTCTATCTTGGTCCAAAAGCTCCTTCTGAACATGATTTTCATTAAGGGTGCTCTGTTTTATGTGCGCAGAACCATGTTTGCCATGCCAACAATTTATGAATACATTACATGTGTTGTAACTGAGAACAATTGCAATAAAAAAAGAGAGTTCTTTTAATAGAATGCTTAAAAACCATGGTAACATGTTTATTGGGCACAGCAGCTTTGATTTTGTTAAAATGCACCCTCAAAAGAGAGGATCCAACATTTTAAAATCCAAGGAATTCTGCTCACCCACAACTTTAGGTTTGATTAGCCATGTCATTGGGAATTCTTGGCTTGCAAGACAAATTCTTGCAGGTAATCAACAGTCAGTTCAAGGGTGTGAAAGATAACTAGGCATGAAAGCCTGCCTCAGTCCTTTAGCATTAATTATGTTTTGCAGAATTTCAAAGGTACAGTTTTCATCGCCCTTATGCCACCTGAAAACGTAAATACTGTTTTCCAAGAAATAGCTCCAGCATACCTGACTACTTTCCCATTAACTTTAATGATGTTGTCTTGCATTTTTAATTCAGAGTGGCTGCCCAATGCAGCTGCAATGCAGCTACAATCTGCAGCTATAAGAAATGCCTTAATTACATTAAAGTTTTCATTGCAGCTTGTTTGTATAATATTCAATACTGTTTTGTTGGAATGTGCAGTTTGTTAAAATATATTTGCTTTGCTCTGTCTGCTGCCAACTCCCTCTGACAACTAATTGCTATGACCAAAGGCAAAGACACGCAAGCCGATTTTAACCCCTTTTTTATTATAACTTGTTACTGGACAAGTCACATCCCAGACCAAACTCTGCCTTGATAGATTTATTTTTCTTTAATTTTAATGAGATGGTCTTTCATTGAAACACAAACACAGAATGCTGCAGATTGGGGTATAACAATAAAATAAGTTTAATATAAAAAAGAAATGGAAATAAAATAAAACAAACCAAACTATTTACATAGAACAGAAATTTTAAAAATTTGAAATGCATAACAAAAGCAGCAACCCATTAATCCCAAAAGCACTCCTTTATGATACTCACATCAGAGGGATCTTCCTTCTCTTTCATATTGGGCTTTCTTTAACTATGGATTCAATTCGTTGTCTTGAGAATATGACAGCCTTTTTTGGGGGGATTTTGACAAAATTGGGTAGAGCCTTTCTCAGTTTCAAATAATCCCTTTAGGGTTCTAACCAAACACTTCTGATCTGTAACTTTTAAACTAAACCTCTTTTTTAACAGTGCTAAAGTAACCTCCCCTACTTGCAGGTAGTCCTGTAAAGAGAAGCCGTGCAACAAGTCACACTGTTACTAGAATTGTTTGAGTTGAGAAGTGCCAAAACGAGCAAAGGCAATTCGACAAGGTTAGCAGCTGAACCAAACAGGGACCAAGTCAATGACTCTCTCCATGCATCCAATGGCATTGCAGAGGATGGTTTACTGGGGCATTGTATAAACAAATTTGCCACTGATGAAGATGTTATTGAAGCATTCAATACATATTTCAACCTTCAAAGGATAGAAAGGGCAGAATTAAACAACCTCATTCCAAAACCATAAGTATGGATTCCTTCTTAAAGATTTGTATCAATTCATGGATAATTGTCAATATAGAACCCCAAATGAGGGATTATGTTATGTTTGGCGTCTTTAGATTAGACTTACAGTGTGGAAACAGGCCCTTCGGCCCAACAAATCCATACCGACCCGCCGAAGCGAAACCCACCCATACGCCTACATTTACCCTTTACCTAACACTACGGGCAATTTAGCATGGCCAATTCACCTGACCCGCACATCTTTGGACTGTGGGAGGAAACCGGAGCACCCGGAGGAAACCCACGCTGACACGGGGAGAACGTGCAAACTCCACACAGTCAGTCGCCTGAGTCGGGAATTGAACCCAGGTCTCAGGCGCTGTGAGACAGCAGTGCTAACCACTGTGCCACCGTGCCGCCCATGTCTTGGAAGAGATCTCATCGGCTTTTTACAGTTAGAGGTAGATTTGACACAAAGTGGTGCAATTAGCAACACAGGCAAAAGTGAGAATACAGAACTGGGTTTTTACTTGAGGTAACTAGGAGGTTTTATGATGGAAACTGAACGAGGCAAGGCAGGTTGTGGGCAGAGGAGTGAAAGTGCACCTCAGCTGAGGCCAGGCAAATGTAAGAAGCTGTCATTCTCCAGTGTTCTCACTTTGAAGATGAAAGGTTACCAAATATTGCCTGCCAAAAATGTGAAGGTACCATTTCTGCAGGAAGATTGGATATTTTAAAACAGTTTGCCACATCAAAAATAATCCAATTCAGAATAGGGAAACCCACTGCAATAAACACCATTCAATGAGTTGAAACAATAAACTGACATTACTAGGAAAAATAACAAGACTTCCTTAAATTCTGTCATGGTTTGCAGGAATCTTTGATAAAGCAAGCATTTGTTGCTTATACGTCATGACCCTTGAACTGAACGACTTGCTAAACAACTTCAGAAGGTAATTAGGAATGAACCACTTTGCTGTGGGTCTGGATTCAGATATAGTCCAGACTAGGTGAGGGTGGCATATGGGTTTTTATAATGATCAATGATACGTTCACTGTCATCATTCCTGAGACTCACTATATATTCTAGGTCTATGAATCGAACTTAAGTTCCACCATCTGCTGTGGTGACAATTGAACCCTGTCCCTACAGCATTAGCTTGAGCCCGACTGGAGGCCTGTGACCAGTGGAGTGCCACAAGGATCAGTGCTGGGCCCTCTACTTTTTGTCATTTACATAAATGATTTGGATGTGAGCACAAGAGGTACAGTTAGTAAGTTTGCAGATGACACCAAAATTGGAGGTGTTGTGGACAGAGAAGAGGATTACCTCAGATTACACCAGAATCTGGACCAGATGGGCCAATGGGCTGAGAAGTGGCAGATGGAGTTTAATTCAGATAAATGCGAGGTGCTGCATTTTGGGAAAGCAAATCTTAGCAGGACTTATACACTTAATGGTAAGGTCCTAGGGAGTGTTGCTGAACAAAGAGACCTTGGAATGCAGGTTCATAGCTCATTGAAAGTGGAGTCGCAGGTAGATAGGATAGTGAAGAAGGCGTTTGGTATGCTTTCCTTTATTGGTCAGAGTATTGAGTACAGGAGTTGGGAGTCATGTCGCGGCTGTACCGGACATTGGTTAGGCCATTGTTGGAATATTGCATGCAATTCTGGTCTCCTTCCTATCGGAAAGATGTTGTGAAACTTGAAAAGGCTCAGAAAAGATTTGCAAGGATGTTGCCAGGGTTGGACGATTTGAGCTATAGGCAGTGGCTGAACAGGCTGGGGCTGTTTTCCCTGGAGTGTCGGAGGCTGAGGGGTGACCTCATAGAGGTTTACAAAATTTATGAAGGTCATGGATAAGATAAATAGACAAAGTCTTTTCCCTGGGGTCGGGGAGTCCAGAACTAGAGTGCATAGGTTTAGGGTGAGAGGGGAAAGATATAAAAGAGACCGAAGGAGCAACGTTTTCACGCAGAGGGTGGTAAGTGTATGGAATGATCTACCAGAGGAAGTTGTGGAGGCTGGTACAATTGCAACATTTAAAAGGCATTTGGATGGGTATATGAATGGGAAGGGTTTGGAGGGATATGGGCCAGGTGCTGGCAGGTGGGACTAGATTGGGTTGGGAAATCTGGTCGGCATGGATGGGTTGGACTGAAGGGTCTGTTTCCATGCTGTACATCTCTGTGACTCTGTAGTAGGTCAGGCAGCATTGATGAGCAGGAAAATCTATGTTTCAGGCAGGAGCTCTTTATTTCCGATGAAGGGCTACCCCCACCACCCCCCCCCCCACCCCACCCCTCCAAAATGTTGATTTTCCTTCTCCTTGGATGCTGCCTGACCTGCTGTGCACTTCCAGCACCACACTAATCTTGACTCTAATCACCAGCATCTGCAGTCCTCACTTTCGCCTCTGTATTAGTAGCCCAGTAGTATTATCACTATTCCTTCATGTCCCTTGACACAATGGTAATTATTGGATGTTGAAACATGCAGGAATAGAATTTCAAGCTAGCCTCTGGAGCAGATGTATCGGTTCTCTCAGATGCAGAAAATTGGCTAACATGAGAACATTCACCTTCTTCTGAAGAAGGCTCACTGGACTCAAAATGTTAACTTTGCTTTCTCTCCACAGATGCTGCCAGATCTACTGAGATTTTCTGGCAATTTCTGATTATGTTTCTGATTTCCAACATCTGCAGTTCTTTGGGTTTTTTTTGTTGGCTAACATAGGACATCTTCCAGCCTTCCAACCACCAATCAATTTTAGGGACCAGGAGGAATTCAACTCAAAGTGAAAGGTCAGTTGATTGCAACACTGCAGTAAAATGGAAGAGAAATTACAGAGACTTATATGAGAGTCAAAATCAAAACTGCTCATAGCTAAGCTAGAACACTTAAATCTGTGACTCATTTATAAGGTCAACAAATCAGAAAGCCAGGGAAAACAAAAAAAGGATTCAGAGCAGAATTCCCAAAATTGTTTAGTAGCTTTGAAAAGCTAAAAACAGCTCACAGTGAGATCATTCCAAGGACATATCCACTTTTAAAGAAAATGAAGCACAAAATTGAAGCAGTGCGACATCAGAGAGTGATTTCACCAGTGAAAAAGCCAAAGAAATGGTGCTGTGGCAAGGGGCCAGTACCAAAGCCAATGGTTCTCTTGACATTTGTGTTTGCCTCACACAATTAAAAATTGCAGTGAAGCAGAAGATCCATCCAATGGTTTCTGCGAAAGAAAGATTGTCTAAACAATTTTCTCTGACTCTGTTACAAACAGTGGCTTTTGGCAGCTGCCTCTGAACAAAGAATCCAGACTACTGACAATGTTCATCACACCATTTGGAAGATATTGCTTTAATCATCCACCTTTTGGCATCACTTCAGCACCTGAATGTTTTCGAAGAGAGATGACGAACAACTTGGAAGGATTAGAAGCCTTCATCTGCCATATGGATGATCTCCTAATTCATAGCTCAACTACATCTAAAGACAATCAAAAAATGAAAACAGTGCTGAAAGCTTTTCAAACAGCAGAACTAATCAAGCAGTAGCATCAAGCAGCACTTGCACAACAATAACCTGCTCACTGACATGTAGTTCCACCAGAACCATCAGCAGCTAACCTCCTTACAGTCTTGGCCTAAATGACCTGAACTAGAGAAGTGAGGTAAGGGAGACTGCACTTGACACCAAAGTAGCATTTGACTGAATGTAGCATCAAGGAATCTGAGTCACTTGGAATCAGGAGAAAATGTACCACTGTTTGGTGTTATACCTGGACAGAAGAAGGTGGCTGTGGCTGTTTGGGTCAATCATCTCAGTCCCAGAACATCACTGCAGGGATTCATCACCACAGCACCCTAGGTTCAGCTGCTTGATCAATGATCTTCTCTCCATCATAAGAGTAGAAAGGAATTACCACATAAATGGTGGGCAATGACTATCTCTAATTAGAATAAATCTGACCATCCCCCCTTCATATTGGGGTACTATTACAATTGCGGAATCTCTTGCTATTCGTGTCCCGGGGATTCCCATTGACTGAAATACAGGATTTATACTGTCGCTACAGAACAGGTTAGAGGTGAGTGATCCTGGATTAAGCAAACTCACTTGCTTACCTCCCCAAACTGTGTACAACATCTACAAAACACAAGTCAGGACAATGGTTCAATATTCTCCATATATCTAAATGTTTAGAGCTCTATCAACAGTCAAGAATTTTTGCATCATCCAGGACAAAGTGCTCTGTTTGACTGGCACTCAGTCCACCACCTAAAATATTTACTCCCTACACCAGAAAAGCACAGTGGCAGCATTGTGTGTCCACCTACAAGACATGCTGCAGTAACTTGCCAAGGCTCCTCCAACAGCATCTTCCAAACCCTTGGTCCCTGTAACCTAGAAGGATAAGCACAGCAGTTTCTTCATATTCCCATGTGAATAGCACAATACACAAGTTCTCCTTGAAGTGATGTCATCCTGACTTGGAACCATATTGCATTATTTTCGCTATTGCTGGGTGGAAGTTCAAGAACTCTCTTCCGAACAGCATAGTAGGTGTACATGGAGCACATGGATTCAGTGGTTCAAGAAGGCAGTTCACCACCAGGTTCTCAAGAGTAATTAAGGATGGGCAACAAATGCTGACCCAGTCAGTGACACCCACATCCTTTGAAAGAATGAGAAATAGTGATGACATCAAAAGGGCTTGTGATCAAAGAAGATCAGCTTTTCCCCTGCCGTTGCAAAATTACTTTTTAATATCTGCTGAAGTGCACTCAACCTCAATTTTTACAAAATACATTCCTGCCAAATGCGAGCCTTTCTGTTAGCATTACAACATTTCCCCATAGTTTCAATGAAAAATGTTCATTGTAATTCCTTCATGCCATGAGAAGAGCCTATGGCAAATGGACAAAACACCAGATGAAACAATGAAGAAACAGCAGTCCTGATAAGGGAATAAATTTGACGTAAGGGATAATATTTTCTCAATTTATCAACGTTCTTTGGATTTTGACGGCAGCTGTGGTCTGTTACCAGTCAATTAATCAAGGAATCATTCAGCACATCTGCAGCTCCAGTTGCAGATTCTCTTATAAGGCTCTTGTGGAAAGTACAAATGTAACTTTCATTCATGGTACATTTACATGATTTCCAAGAACCACAGAAGTAGGGGAATTAAGTCTACTGTTTACATCAGCACAAGACAATCACATTCCAAAAAAACAATCAGACACAGCATTGATGTCAAAGAAACATCCCCCTTCAATCATGAACCTGTTTTTTTAAAACTTTGGCTTTTCAATTAAAACTGGTGTGAACACTATTAACCAACTATCACATCGTTCCATAATGACATAAAACATGTCTACTTTCCACAGCTAGATTCTCTGGGTCTCAATCGAGTCAAGGAGGTTCATCAAAATATTCAGATTGGATTTGACATCTTTCCCTATCCAAAAGCAGTGCAATAACATTTATAATATTGTGTTTCAAATGAAAAATATTTTTCTAAATATGTTTACATGAGGATTTGGTTTAGCTCAGTTGGCTGGATTGTTGGCTTGCAGAGCAGTATGATGCTAACAGTGTGGGTTCAATTCTTGTCAGTGGTTTGAGGTTACCATGAAAGGCTCTCCTTCTCAACCTCTTCCCTTGCCTGAGCTCTGGTGGCCCTCAGGTTAAATCACCAGCAGCCCACTTCTCTCTAATGAGACAGCAGCCCTATGGTATGGTAAGACTATGCTGACACAATATAATATATATTTACATAGACTTTAAGCTTTGTATGAACAGAGGAGATGTATCAGGATGTTTTCTGGGATGGAGAAATTAAGCTGTAAGGAGAGACAAAATAGGCTTGGATTGTTTTCTTTAGAGCAGTGAAGACTGCGGACATCACTGAGTATATAAAATTGAGAGGTGTGGACAGGGTGAGTAGATAGCAGCTGTTCCCCTTGGTTGAGGGGTCACTCACAAAAGGGTAAGGGACAGGAGATTCAATGGGGATTTGGGAAAAATCTTTTTTGTTCAGCGGATGGTGGGAATCTTGAATGCATTGCTTGGGAAGATAGAGCAGGCTGGAAAACTTACAACCTTTAAAAAATATTTGGATAAGCTCTTCAAACATTATATCATTCAAGGATATGGGATAAGTGCAGGAAATTGGGTTTAGCGCACTTTTAGTGGTATTTATGCCAGTGCAGACTCAATGGGCGGAAGTGTCTTTTCTGCACTGTATGAATCTATGAATGCTTATAAACAATGATATTTAGCCTCTCAAGCCTGGTCTTGCATTCGATAGGTTCTTTGCAGATCTGACTGTAACCTGAAATCCATGTTCTTGTCAATGCCAGATAATCTTTCACCCTTTGCATAACAAGAATCTATCCATGTCATTGCCAGAGTCCCACTCTGGGCTACACTAGCCCACTCCATGCTGTTGCCACAGTCCCACTCTGGGCTACACTAGTCCACTTCATGTCATTGCCAGAGTCCCACTCTGGGCTACACTAGTCCACTTCATGTCATTGCCAGAGTCCCACTCTGGGCTACACTAGTCCACTTCATGTCATTGTCAGAGTCCCACTCTGGGCTAAACTAGCCCACACTGTGACGTTGCCAGAGCCCCGCTTTAGGCTACACTAGCCCATACCATGTCATTGCCAGAGTCCCATTCTGGGCTACACTAGCCCATACCATGTCATTGCCAGAGCCCCGCTCTGGGCTATACTAGCCCACTTCATGTGGAAGCAAGAGCCCTACTCCAGGCTTTATAGTATTGCCTCTGCTCTGGACTCCATCAAAGCCATCTTCATACAGAAAGAGCTCTTTTTAGAAGATAAGGAAACTAAAAAAACTGACTGAGAAAAGAAGAGAGAAAAAAAGGAAATCAAAAAGCACAAGCACAGAAGCCTGGATGCTGTCAACTCCGCTGCTTCCAATGGAGGACAGAACATAGAACATAGAAAGGTACAGCACAGAACAGCCCTTTGGCCCACGGTGTTGTGCAGAAGATTAATCCTAATATAAAACAAAATAACCTAACCTACGCACCCCTCAATTCCCTGCTATCCATGTGCACGTCCAGCAGTTGCTTGAATGTCCCTAATGACTCTGCTTCCACCACCACAGCTGGCAATCATTTCATGCATTCACAACTCTCTGCGTAAAGAACCTTCCTCTGATGACTCCTCTATACCTTCCTCCTAATATCTTAAAACTATGACCCCTCATGCCAGTCAGTCCTGCCCTGGGGAAAAATCTCTGGCTATTGACTCTCTCCATGCCTCCCATTACCTTGTATACCTCGATGAGGTCACCTCTCTTCCTCCTTCTCTCCAGAGAGAAAGGTCCGAGTTAAGTCAACTTCTCTTCATAAGGCAAGCCCTCCAGTTCAGGCAGCATCCTGGTAAACCTTCTTTGCACCCTCTCCAAAGCCTCTATATCTTTTTTATAGTAGGGCGCCCAGAACTGGACACAATATTCCAAGTGTGGTCTTACCAGAGAATTGTAGAGCTGTAGCAAAACCTTGCATCTCTTAAACTTGATCATCCTGTTAATAAACACCAAGATCCCTCTGTTCTTTCACACTGCCAAGAATCCTGCCTTTAATCCTATATTCAGCATTCAAGTTCAACCTTCCAAAATGCATCACTTTGTATTTATTCAGGTTGAACTCCATTTGCCATTTCTCAGCCCAGCTCTGCATCCTGTCTATGTTGCACTGCAGCCTGCAATAGGCCTCGATACAATCAACGGCACCTCCAATCTTTATCATCTGAAAACTTACTAACCCATCCCTCAATTTCCTCATCCAAATCATTTATAAAAACTACAAAGAGCAGAGGCCCAAGAACAGAGCCGTGCAGGACACCACACAACACTGACCTCCAGGCAGAATACATTTCATCTACAACTCCTCTCTGCCTTCTGTCAGCCAACCAATTCTGAATCCAGATAGCCAAATCTCCCTGTATCCCATACCTCCTGACTTTACCAATGAGCCTACCATAGGGAACCTTATCAAATGCCTTGCTGAAGTCCATATATACCATATCCATTGCTCAACCTTTGTCGATCTGTCTTGTTACCTCCTCAAAGAACTCAATAAGGTTAGTTAGGCATGACCTGCCACTCACAAAGCCATGCTGACTGCCTTTAATCATGCTTTGCTTTTCCAAATATTCATAAATCCTATCCCTCAGAATTCTTTCCAAAACCTTGCTAACCATAGATGTAAGACTGACTGGTCTGTAATTGCCAGGGATGTCCCTACTACCTTTCTTGAAAAGAGGAACAACATTTGCCTCCTTCCAATCCTCCGGTACGATTCCTGTGGAAAGTGAGGAAGCAAAGATCTTCACCAGCGGCTTAGTAACCTCCTTTCTCACTTCCCAGAGCAGCCTGGGATAAATCTGGGGACTTATCAATTTTAATGTTTGCCAAAATTTCCAGTACATCAACTTCATCAATTTTGATCTGTTCAAGCCTGTATCCCAGTTCCTCAAAGTTCTCATTCACAATAAAGTCCCTTTCCTTAGTGAAAACCATGCCAAAAACTCACTTAGGGCTTCCCCACCTGCTCAGACCCACGCACAAGTTCCCTATGTTATCCCTGATTGGCCCTACCTTCTCCCTGATCATTTTCTTATTCCTCAAGTATGAGTAAAATGCTTTTGGGTTCTCCCTAATCCTTCTTGCCAAGCCTTTTCTGTGCCCCCTCCAGGCTCTCCTCAGTCCATTTCTGAGCTTTTTTCCATTATGCCTGTAATCCTCTAAAGCTGTGCTAGATCCTCGTTTCTTCCACTTTATATAAGCTGGCTTCTTCCTTTTGACAAGAAACTCCTCTGTTCTCGTCATCCAAGGCTCCTTAATCTTACCCCCTGTTACACGTCTCAGAGGGGCAAATCCGTGCATCACTTGCAACAACTGCTCCTTAAACAGTTTCCACATGTCTGCTGTGCCCTTCCTGTGGAATAATTGCACCCAGTCTGTATTTCCCAATTCCTGTCTGATAACATCATAGCTTCCTTTTCCCCAATTAAATATCTTCCTTTGGTAACTGCTCCTTTCCCTCTTCATGGAGATGGTAAATGTGCGGCAGTTGTGGTTACTGTCACCAAAGTATTTTCCCACTGCGAGATCTGACACCTGTCCTGGCTCATTGCCGAGCACCAAATCCAAAATGACCTCTCCCTTCATCGGCCTATGTGCTGAGTAAGAAAACCCTCCTAAAAACACCTGACCAAAACCGCTCCATCCAAACCATCTCCACTAAGGAGGTTCCAGACAATATTGGGAAAGTTGAAGTCACCCATATCAACAATCCTGCTATATCTGCATTTTTCCAAAATCTGCCGACCTATGAGTTCTTCAATCTCCCTACTGCTATTAGGGGTCTGTAGAAAAACCCCAATGAGGTGGCTGCTCCCTTGCTGTTCCTAACTTCCACCCATACTGACTCAGTAGACAAACCTCCCTCAACAACCTTTGTTTCTGTAGCTGTGAAGCACGCTCTGATTAGCAATGCTATACCCATTCCTCTTCTTTTTCCACCCTCCCTCCTCTATTTAAACGTTCTAAACTCTGGAACACCTAGCAACCATTCCTGCCTCTGTGAAACCCATGTCTCTGTTATGGCCACAACATCATATCCCCAAGTACTGATCCATGCTCTAAGTTCATCAGTCTTATTTCTGTCACTCCTTGTGTTAAAGCAGACACACTTTAACCGATCCCTTTGTTTCACCACATGAAAAACCTTCCCAATGGATTCACTACATCTTCAACTACCCCCCCTCTCAGATATGTAGCTCTGGTTCCCACCCCCACCACCGCCCCCGCCAAACTAGTTAAACCCTCCCAAACCACAGAAACAAATCTCCCACCCAGGACACTTGTGTCTCTCCAGTTCAGGTGCAACCATCTGTCTTGTACAGGTCCTACCTTCCCCAGAATATATCCCAATGATCTATGTATCTGAAGCCCTGCCTCCTGCACCAGCCTAGCAGCCACTTGTTAAGCTGCACTCACTGACTGTTCCTCACCTCACTGTCTCGTGACACTGTTAGCAAACCTGAGATCACTACTCTACTCATCCTGTTCTTCAGCTTCCAATCTAGCTCTCTGTAGTCACTTTTCAGATCCTCAGTCCCTTTCCTGGCTATATCATTGGTGCCAATATGTACCATGATTTCTGGTTGCTCATCATCCCCCTTCATAATCCTGTAAACCCGATCGGTGACATCCCAGACCTTGGCACCAGAAAGGCAACATTCCATTGAGGAGTCCTGTTCCTGACCACAAAATCTCCTGTCAATCCGTCTAACTATTGAGTCCCCTACCACTAGTGCTTTTCTATTCTGCCCCCTTCCCTTCTGAGCCACAGTGTCAGGCTCAGTGCCAGAGACCTGACAACTAAGACTTTCCCCACGAGCAGTATCCAAAACAATATGCTTATTGCTGAGGGGAACGAGCACAGGGGATCCCTTCTATATCTGTTGGTTCCCTTTCCTCCCCCTGACTGTAACCCAGCTGTCTTTATCCTGTGTCTGGGAAGTGACCACCTCCCTGTACATCCTCTCAATTTCCCCCTCAGCCTCCCGGATGATCCGCAGTTCATCCAGCTCCAGCTCCAGTTCCCTAACTCAGTTTTGGAGGTCCCGGAGTTGGGCGCACTTCCCACAGATGTGGTTGACAGATACATGTGTCTCTGACACTCCTTGTGTTAAAGCAGGCGCACTTTAACCGATCCCTTTGTTTCACCACGTGAAAAACCTTCCCAATGGATTCACTACATCCTGTCACTGCCCCATCTAACAACTACCCCCCCCCTCTCAGATATGTAGCTCTGGATCCACCCCCCCACCTGCCAAACTAGTTAAACCCTCCCAAGCCACAGAAACAAATCTCCCACCCAGGATAGAGACAGTACTGCACTGGTGTGTCACCTTCAATTTTGCATGGTTTCTGTTTGCGACGGTATGAAGTCTTTTGCATAATTGTTGAAATTGCAATGCTTCCTCATGCTGGCTCAACATGGAGCAGCATTACAAGACACTGCCTGACAAATTATATCTTGGACTAGCTTAGATTGTTAACGCAATGTAGCACAGAGTAGCTTCACCCCCTCTTTTTAAAAGATAGCAAGAATAAAACATGCATTAGTCTTTGATGTCAATTCTTGTAAATACTGGCGTCCGTACATTTTGTTCTTGATCCTATTTTCCCAAACCCTTCTTCCTTTACCTGTCCATGAACACTCTAGTTTCCAAGTGTTTCTCTTCAACATTGTAAGGAGTCCAAAGTCAAACCTTCCTGAATGTACATTGCCCAAAAAACATAGGTCTGACCTGTACCTGCTCGATCCTAAATCAGGCTAAAATGAACCTCTCTATGATCCTTGGATGCCAACTATCCCTTCCATTTTGTGTATATTTTCTTGGTTTGCTTTGAGTATCATTTCCCAGTTCTAGCAGGATGCCATCATCAGACTCTCAAGCCCGACCCTATACCCTTTCAGATTCCAGTTCTGTGGTCATCTGAAACCTTCCACCTTGTGCTGTTATTTGTGGGTCTTTGGGCAGGTTTCACACAGCCTTCTGACAGCAGCTTTGACTGTCTGACCTGTTTACTGTTATATCTGGCAGCTGCAAAAGTCTTGCTTGGGCATCCAGGTATCACACATTCCTTTTGGCTAACAACCATCACTTTAACACTCTCCAGATTCTGAACTTGCAACGAGTCCAGCATAGAGAAAGTTTTGAAATTTACATTGCCGCCGTAATCACTGATCCACTACCACATCCATTTGCCAGGCATCAGGTCTTTTAAATTGCGTTAATCATGATGTTGGGGTATGAATTCCACAACCCCAGCCTCCCCACCCACTGTGCCACATTGTTGATTATTAATTTATTTTCACTTGATTTAGCTGCGCACGACAGCTGAACAATGCATTCATGATGAATTTTTACCCCTGAGAGTGATTATTCTTTGCACTGTTAACTGCTTCTGTTTTGTTCAAAGTTGGCGTGAACTTCATCCACTTTTCCAATGTTCTGGAAGCTTATGTTACTTTGGATAAAGCCCCAGAATGTGACAATCATCTGATGACCAGATGGCAATGTTTAACCTATTGTACATAGGTGACTCAATCTCATAAGGGCTGGCTATGTGATGGGTAAGTTTGTGATCCATGTGCAGAAATGTTAAAACCATTGACTGCTTCCTCCACAAACCCTTACTAGCAGACGATCAAGAAATGTTTTCTTTTAGTTCAGGCCAATTCCATCTCCAGAACATGTGAAGCTAACCCAGCCCCAACAAGAAAACCTTGGTCTTTTTCTGCTCCAGCACTTCATCTTCTTTGACCAGACTCCAGCCACCTTTTACTCACCATACATGCCCACACCTCCCTCCAATCCTCACATTACCTCAGTGCTAAAGACTCAGTCTTCAACAGATCTCCAATAGCATCTTCTAAACAGTTTTGGTTTAATGGGAGATTTCACCAAGTTGTCTGAAACTAGTCTGCTGCCACTTGCAGATGGACGAACTGCTTCCTTTGCTGTGTTCTCATCTGAGAGTAAACATTGGTGCCAATGGGTGGAATTTTATGGCACCTTGCATGGTGCATTGTGGGAGGTCAGGGGTTGTTTAATAAGGTGGGATGATGGTATGCCTGAAGCCTGTTGCCTTTGCAGAATTAAGTCAGGGCTGGGAAGGCAGTAGTTGGACAAAGCGTCATAAGAGTCACAGAGTTTTACAGTACAGAAATAGACCCTTCAGTCCAACTCGTCCAAGCTGACCAGACATCTCAATCTGACTGACTGCCAGCATTTGGCCCATATCCCTTTAAATCCTTCCTATTTATACACCCATCCAGATGCCTTTTAAATGTTGTAATTGTACCAGCCTCTACCACTTCCTCTGGCAGCACATTCCACACACGCACCACCCTCTGCATGAAGAAGCTACCTTTCAGGTCCTTTTGAAATTTTTCCCCTCTCACTTAAACTTATGCTCTCTAGTTCTGGACTCCCCTTTTCCTTGGCTATTTAAGGCATCCATGTCCCTCATGATTTTATAAACCTTTATGAAGTCACCCATCAGCCTCCAACACTCCAGGTTGTCACCCCACTGCCTCAGTTCACGGCCCTCATCTTGATATGGGTTTTTCTTTCCAGCATTACTTTACCTAATGCAGGAATACTTATGTTATGGCTTGTAACATAATGGATAAATATAATGGACATTGAAGAATTCAGAAGACACTTAATATTGCTTAGAAATACATAAGAATTACATTCACAGGCATATGAGTGTCAAGGCTAAAGTTATGCTATAAGATTATAAAGAGCAGGATGTTTCCAATAGCATGTTATACTTCAACTGATCCGATATCCGACAATGTCTGTATACCCACAGATCAAGTGCTATGGTATATTTCTCTGAAAGGTGTACTGATTGGGAGACCTAACATACCATTGTCCTTTCTCTGACAATAAAACATTATCCTCAACATAAATGAATGGTTGAATCATATATTGCATCATATATTGGTCTGAGCTGGATTTTGTTCCTTCATAATTTAACACTGTGATCAGTGATTACTTCATATGATCTTTGCTGATTGCATATTTTAGAAAACTTTGCTGCTGTGCCAGTATTTGTATTTCTAACTCACATTCTCTACTCAGTGGGTCAGTTTGATATTTCTCTACTTGTCCATGGTGTGTCTTTATCATTCTTGATTGATTTACACATTGTCACATTTCATAGAATCCCTACAACAAGTCCACACTGACCCTCCAAAGAGTAACTCACCCAGACCCATCCCCCTACTATTCTACATTTATCCCTGACTAATGCACCTCACCTACACATCCTCGAACATTATGGGCAACTTAGCATGCCCAATTCACCTAACCTGCACATCTTTGGATTGTGGGAGGAAAGCGGAGCACTCACACAGACATAAGAATATGTGCAAACTCGACAGTCGCCCGAGGCTGGAATTGAACCTGGTTCCCTGGCGCTGTGAGGCAGCACTAAGCCTATGTGTTGCCCCTTCCTGTTTTATCACATGCTGTTCTACTTTCAAATGCTGTCTAGCCAACTCACCCACTTTATTTAATCTTTCATTAAAATTTGACACATAGTCCAAATATGTGGTCTCTGAATTCTAACTCACCAATTTCTCCTTAACTAATTTCAGTGGTGCTCTCAACTCATGTGCAAAAACTAATTCAAATCAACTTTATTTAGTTCATTAATTAGGTGTGTCCCTAATTGCAACAAAAGAACAAATGGAATTCCTTTATCCCATTCCTTTGGACATTCTTGACTATAAGCTGTCGACATGGTCTTTAAAGTTTCATGACACCATCCTAACACTCCCTGTAATTCTAGATATTATTCAATGCATTTGAATTGGTTTAATCTGAGTTATCCATAACTTCCTTAAGTATTTTTGATGTAAAATTTACCCCTTCACCCATTTGTATTTCTGTGGGTAGTCCATATCTAATGAAACATTTGAATGACTCTTGTACAATCTTTTTATCTGTGATATTGCATAATGGATAGTCTCTGGAAATCCAGTAGACATATGCATTATGCTCAACAAATACTGATTCCCATTTTTTGTTTGAAGTAGGGGTCCTATGCAATTGGTTAATGTTCCTAAAATGCAGAATAGGTATGAGGGTGTGAGGTTTTCCAATTATCTGACACGTATGATGTGTCAGGCAAAAGTCAACCGTATCTTTATGCAGTTCAGACCAATAAAATGTTTTTTTTAATTTGGCAGGCCTTTTCCTTACTACTAAATAACCTGTTCCTGGTAATTCATGTGCTACCCTCAACATCTCCTTTCTGTAAGCCACCAATAAAATAACTTAGAACAAAGAAAATTTACAGCCCAGATACAGGCCCTTCGGCCCACCAAGCCTGTGCCGATCCAAATCTACTGTCTAAACCTGTCGCCTAATTCCTAACGATTTGTATCCTTCTGCTCCCCACCTACTCATGCGTCTGTCCAGTCATACCTTAAGTGAATCAACCGTGCTTGCCTCTATTACCTCCACTGGAAATGCATTCCAGGCACCTACCACCCCCTGTGTGTAAAGTACTTTCCACGTGTATCCCCCTTAAACGTTTCTCCTCTCACCTTGAACGTGTCACCTCTCATTACTGAATCCTTGATACTGGGAAAATGCTTACCTCTATCCACCCTTTCTATACCCTTCATGATTTTGTAAACCTCAATCAGGTCCCCCCTCAATCTCCTTTTTTCTAATGAAAACAATCTTAACCTACTCAACCCCTCTTCATAGCTAGCACTTTCCATACCAGGCAACATCCTTGAAAACCTTCTCTGCGACTTCTCCAAAGCATCCACATCCTTTTGGTAATGTGGTAACCTCTCTTTACTCCCTCAGCAACCTGGGATAGATCCCTCTGGTCCTGGGGATTTGTCCACCTTAATATCCTTTTGCCTACCCAACACTTCCTCCCTCCTTAAGTCAACGTGCTCCAGAGTAAACAAACTTCTATCTCTAATCTCAACATTCATCATGTCCCTCTCCTCAGTGAACCCTAAAGCAAAGTAATCATTGAGAATCTCATCCATTTTCTCAGGTTCGACACACACCCTTCCTTCCTATCCTTTAATGGACCAACCCTTTCTCTAGTCACCCTCTTGCTTCATATATATGAATAAAAGGCCTTGGGATTCTCCTTAATTTTGCTCACTAAAGTTATTTCATGACCCATTTTAGCCTGCTTGATTCCTCATTTAAGATTGGCCCTACTCTCCCAATATTCCTCCAGGGCCCGTTCTGTTCTTAGCTGCCTGGACCTTATGTACACTTCCCTTTTCCTCTTGGTTGGTTGCACAATTTCTCCTGTCATCCACGGTTCATGAACCTTGCCTTTCCTATCCCTTGTCTTCAAAGAGACATGCCTATCCTGCATTATTCTCAACCTTGCTTTAAAAGCCTCCCACATATCAAATGTGGACTTCCCTTCAAATAGCTGGGTCCAATCCACATTTCCCAGCTCCTGCTGAATTTTTGTATAATTGGCCGTCGTCCAGTTTAGTACTCTTCCCTTAGGACCACTCGCATCTTTGTCTAAGAGTATTCTAAAACTTACAGAATTGTGGTCACTATTCTCAAAGAAATCCCCCACTGCAACTTCTACCACCTGGCCTGGCATAATCCCCAACACCAGGTCCAAATGGCCCCTTCCCTGGTTGGACTGTTGACATACTGCTCTAGAAAACTTGCCTGTATGCTCCTTACAAATTATGACCCATCCATACCTCTGACACTAAGTGTATCCCAGTCAATGTTGGGAAAATTTAAATCTCCCATCACCACCACCCTGTTGCCTCTACAGCTTTCCATAATCTGTTTACATACTTGTTCTTCTACCTCACGCTCATTGTTGGGAGGTCTGTAATACAGACCCAATAATGTAACTGCATCCTTCTTATGTCTTAGCTCTACCCATAATGCCTCATTGCTCAAGCTCTCCATAATGTCCTCCTTTAGCACTGCCGTGATGTCATCCCTGACCAGCAATGCAACCCCTCACCCACTTTTTCTTCCCTCCCTGTCCTGTCTGAAACATCTATATCCTGGAACACTTAGTTGCCAATCATGCCCTTCCTCCTATCAAGTCTCTGTGATCGCAATAACGTCTTACCCCCAAGCACCAACCCAAGCCCTAAGTTTATCTTCCTTCCACACTATTCTCACTTTGTACTTCAGACTACCCGTTCTTTTGGGTTCATCAGTTCTCTGCCTACTCTTCCCCTTGGTGATACTAACTTCCTGATCCTGTTTCTTAAAGTCTCTAGTTTCCACCTCACTGTCTACTCGTCTTCTCTTCTGGTTCCCAGCCCCCTGCCATATTAGTTTAAACCATCTCCAACAGCAGTAGCAAAAACCCCCCCAAGGACATTAGTTTCAGTCTGGATCAGGTGTCGACCATCCAATTTGTAATAGTCCCACCATCCCCAGAGCTGGTCCCAATGTCCCACAAATCTGAACCCCTCCCTCCTACACCATCCCTCAAGCCACGTGTTTTTCCTGCCTATTTTTTCATTTCTACCCTGGCTAGCATGTGGCATTGGTAGCAATCCTGAGATCACTCCCTTTGAGGTGTTCATCTTTAACTTCTCTCCTAGCTCCCTGAATTCTGCTTTTAGGATCTCATCTCGTTTTTTTACTTATATCATTGACGCCTTTGTGCACCACGACAGTCGACTGTTCATCCTCCCGTTTAGAATGCTCTGTAGCTGATGGGTGACATCCCTGAGCCGAGCATCTGGGAGGCAACATAACATCCGGGAGTCTCATTTTCAGCCACAGAACCACCTATCTACTTCCCTTACAATAGAATCCCCTATGACCATGGTTCTATAAGTCTTTTTCCTGCCCTTCTGAACAGCAGAGCCTGCCACGGGGCCATGATCGTGGCAACTGCTGCCCTCCCCTGGTATACCTTTTTTGGAGGGAGATAACTGCAGGGGACACCTGCACTGCCTTCACACACTTTCTATGCCTTTTGGTCACCCATTCACTGTCTCCCTCAGCAATTCTAATCTGTGGTGTGACCAACTCACTAAACATGCTTTCCATGACCTCTTCAGCATCGCAGATGCTCCACAGTGAGTCCATCTGCAGCAGTAGACCCATCATGGGGTCAAACAAGAGCTGCAGCTGGACACACTTCTTGCAAGTGTAAGAGTCAGGGACCTCAGCCATGTCCCTGAGCTCCCACATCAAGCAAGAGGCACATTCTGGAAAGGGTGAAAATAGATAAGTCCCCTGGGCCTGATGGCATTTATCCTAGGATTCTCTGGGAAGCAAGGGAGGAGATTGCGGAGCCATTGGCCTTGATTTTTATGTCCTCGTTGTCTACAGGAATAGTGCCAGAAGACTGGAGGATAGCAAATGTGGTTCCCTTGTTCAAGAAGGAGAGTAGGGATAACCCTAGTAACTATAGGCCGGTGGGTCTCACTTCTGTTGTGGGCAAAGTCTTAGAGAGAATTGTAAGGGATAGGATTGATGAACATCTGGATAGGAATAATGTGGTCAAGGATAGTCAGCATGGTTTTGTGAAGGGCAGGTTGTGCCTCACAAACCTTACTGAATTCTTTGAGAAGGTGACTAAGGAGGTGGATGAGGGTAAAGCAGCAGATGTGGTGTATATGGATTTTAGTAAGGCGTTTGATAAGGTTCCCTATGTAGGCTACTGCAAAAAATACGGAGGTATGGCATTGAGGGTGAGTTGGATGTTTGGATTAGGAATTGGCTGACTGGAAGAAGACAGAGGGTAGTAGTTGATGGTAAAGGTTCATCTTGGAGTGCAGTTACTAGCGGTGTTCTGCAAGGATCTGTTTTGGGACCATTGCTGTTTGTCATTTTTATAAATGACCTGGAGGAGGGGCTAGAAGGTTGGGTGAGCAAGTTTGCGGATGATACGAAAGTCGGTGGAGTTGTTGACAGTGAGGAAGGATGTGGCAGGTTACAGCGGGATATAGGTAAGCTGCAGAGCTGGGCAGAAAGGTGGAAAATGGAGTTCAATGTAGGTAAGTGTGAGGTGATTCACTTTGGTAAGAGTAACAAGAAGATGGGGTACTGGGCTAATGGTTGGATACTTGGTGTCCATGTACACAGATCTCTGAAAGTTGCCACCCAGGTAAATAGTGCTGTGAAGAAGGCATATGGCGTACTGGCTTTTATTGGTAGAGGAATTGAGTTCCGGAGTCCTGAGGTCATGTTGCAGTTGTATAAGACTCTGGAGCGGCCGCATCTGGAGTATTGTGTGCAGTTTTGGTCGCCATACTATAGGAAGGATGTGGAGACACTGGAATGGGTGCAGAGGAGGTTTACCAGGATGTTGCCTGGTATGGTAGGAAGATCGTATGAGGAAAGGCTGAGGCACTTGGCGCTGTTTTCATTGGAGAAAAGAAGGTTTAGGGGTGACTTGATAGGGGTATTCAAGATGATTAGGGGTTTAGATAGGGGTGACCACGAGAACCTTTTTCCACGTATGGAGTCAGCTATTATGAGGGGGCATAGCTTTAAATTAAGGGGTGGTAGGTATAGGACAGATGTTAGGGGTAGATTCTTTACTCAGCGAGTCGTGAGTTCATGGAATGCGCTGCCAGTAGCAGTGGTGGACTCTCCCTCTTTATGGGCATTTAAATGGGCATTGGATAGACATATGGAGGATAGTGGGCTCGTGTAGGTTAAGTGGGCTTGGACCGGCACAACATCGAGGGCCAAAGGGCCTGTACTGCACTGTATTTTTCTATGTTCTATGTTTTATGCCATGGGTCTGAGGTCCCCTGCCATAGTAAGCTTAGCTTTATCTTTAACTCAACTACATAATAACAAACAATGCACTTAAATATATGTAAGAAAAGAAAAAAACATTACTTTACAGAGTCCTTTTCTTCTGGTTAGAGGAGGGGGACGGGAAGGAGTAGTATCTTGGGTTTAGCTGCTGCCCAAATATATACTTAGTCCTTATCACCCTGGCAATCTCCTGGTCCCAAATGGCACCACAGCAGTGTCTCCCGCAGCACCCGAACAGGGAAAAAAAAAGAAAAATATTTGATGAACTTCTGCCCATTTCTCATTCACTTGAATATGTGATGGTCTCCATTTTCTCAACAAGACTTCATTTGTAAGGTAGTAACATGGGATACAGTCAGATTCTTCTTCTGTGTATGCTTTTTGATACAATTGTTTTATTCAGCTGTTGTAATTCAGCTAATTTCTCTGAACTAAAATATCCACTTTGTCTTTCACCTGTTATTGTTTCTTCTCAACCATTTTAGCAAACATAGCTTCTAATAATTGAGTTTCAACATCCTTATCGTTGTTCTTTGATTTTGCTTTCTGCTTCCACCTGTAGCTTTGTGACCTTGTTACCACACAGTCAGGAAAAAAATCCCAGGATATACTTCATGTTCTACCTCAGTTGCTTCATTTTCTATTGGCTCTTCAACCGCAGTAGGCGTCACTCCCACTTGTGATCCAGTTATATCTTTACCAAAGATGAAATGCATTTCTGGAACTGGGAATTTCTCTATTACACCTACCATCGCTTCACCAGTTTTCACCAGACTCTCCAAACTTATTTTACATAATGTAACACTGTTCTAACCATGAATTTCATATATTAACACATTTTCTGGCAATGCTTCTTCGGAATGACATATCTCCCATCATCAAATATTGACATGCTCCCGAATGTCTTAAAATCTTAATTTCTTTACCTACTTCTTCTGGCATATGTGAGTAAACCTTAACTACATAAGTAAATTCATAAGAGATTTGGCACTTTCTTCTCAACCAACCCCTGATCATGTTGTACATTATTTCGCAGGTTTTTGGTTTCCACTGTGCTTTCCTTTACCACTTCAACAAAACTCCCTGGCTTATCTTGTTTTCCCACATCCATCTTCCCAGTGCTCTATCACCAACACTGATACTTCATGTTACATGTATTTGTGAAAAGTGTTGTATAACACTGCGGCTCTCTGTTGCCATCTTAAAAGAAGAATGTCCAGTGTCTCCGAATAGTTATGCACTTGAATGTTAGGCAAGACCATTAATATGTGCCTTCTGAGCATGTGGATGGTAATTCCCCATTGGTATTGCACAAAAATACATCAATGCAATTTGCAATCTTGCTTTGTTTCTTGGCATTTAATAATCATTGAATTGATAATGTATTGTACCAGAATTGAGAGTGTGTTGCTGGAAAAGCACAGCAGGTCAGGCAGCATCCGAAGAGCAGGAAAATCGATGTTTCGGGCCGGAGCCCTTCATCAGGAATCCGAGGAGCAGGAAAATCAGGAAATCCTTCCAGATGAAGGGCTCCGGCCTGAAACATTGATTTTCCTGCTCCTCAGATGCTGCCTGACCTGCTGTGCTTTTCCAGCAACACACTCTCAACTCTGATCTCCAGCATCTGCAGACCTCACTGTCTCCTAATGTATTGTACCATATGTCCTGCTAAGACCATTTGAGCATTGGTAAGTGAGATAATCTTGTGATGTCGGTCATTCTCCACTGAGCAAATTATAGCTTGAACATAAACTGTGTCTATTGTCAGATACTATCAATGCCAAGATTCTGCTCATCATGTCAATGACGGGTGCATTCCTTGTGTAGCTAATTCAGTGAATAACAGGAAATTAGGAGGAGGAATGCATTGCAAGGATGTAAACTTCCTCTTGCATAATGAATAGGTCTGATGCTACCTTTGTAGATGGAACACTATGTGGATGTAGAGGCTCCCTCTGCTGCTGGAATTGGTACATGAGGCATGCCTCACGTGCCTTTATGAGTGATTGAATCACCTCATTTAACCCTGGCCAATGCACAGATTCACATACTAACTATCTTGTACATCCAATGCCCCTGCGTATTGGTGTAAAATGGGCATGATCTTTTGTGGAATATTTTTGTATTAGGACTCACTTGCCCTCAAAAATAGCTTTTTGTGCATCAAGTTTATCTGTATATGGCCAAAATGAACAAATCGTCTCAAGTACTTCTTTGATACTGTGCCAGGTCATCTCTGGATAATGATCTTTTGCTACTCTTGTCTTCATCATCAGTAGTTGATGGTTATAACTGTTTCACACTGACTCTGGCCAAAGTGAACCAGGTAGATCTTGCAAATATCTTCAATAAGGCTGAAGCATCAACATGCAGATCAGGAGGAATGCCTTAGTCTTTGTGTTGGTTGGGTAATCTGCTCAGTGTATCAGTTGTAATCATCCTGGTGCCTGGTTTATAGCCCACTTAAAGGTCACATCCTTCAAGCTCATTGACTGATCTGACTGTATCATGTGCGGTCTGCTTTATGTCACCTCTTGAAATTTGCATTTTGCTGAGGTGACTCTGAACCTCACTGATAGTTTGTGCTTGTGCATTCTCTATAATTGCTTTGCAAGTGTTGTGCTGTTGGATCATCTTGTTGGCCCCCAGTGTTTTGGTCTGGACTCTGACTTAGCATTTGGAATCACATTTCTAAATGAGCCTTTTAGCCCATTGGGTCTTCTCCCTCATTTAATGATATTGTGATGGCTCAGATAACGCTCAACTCTATTATTCTATACTTTCAATTTAAGCCTTGATTCCCTTACTGATTAAAAATCTTTCTGAGTCTTGAATATACTTAATGACATGTGAGTTTTGAGAAGATTTGTAGCTCAGTTTGAGGTTCTGGATGTAGGTTTGCTTGCTGAGCTGGAAGGTTCATTTTCAGACATTTCGTCACCGTACTAGCTCACATCTTCAGTGCATCTCCGCACAAAGCCTTGCTGATGATTCCTGCTTTCTCTTTATATGTTTGGGTTTCTTTGAGTTGGTTATGTCACTTCCTATGGTGATGTCATTTCCTATTCTTTTTCTCAGAGGGTGATAAATCGTGTCCAAGTCAATGTGTTTGTTGATAAAGTTCTGGTTGGAATGCCATGCTTCTAGGAATTCTCTTTCATGTATCTGTTTGGCTTGTCCTAGGATGGATGTGTTGGCCGAATCGAAATGGTGTCCTTTCTCATCTGTAAGTAAGGATATTAGTGAAAGAGGGTCATGTGGTTTTGTGGCTAGTTGATGCTCATGTATTCTGGTGGCTAGATTTCTGCCTGTTTGACCAATGTAGTGTTTGTTACAGTTCTAGGACAGTATTTTGTAAATGACATTAGTTTTGCTTGTTGTCTGTGTAGGGTCTTTCAAGTTAATTAGCTGCTGTTTTAGTGTGTTGGTGGGTTTGTGGGCTACCATGATGCCAGATTACTCAGACCAGTTGGCATCATGGTGATGAAATGTCTGAAAACGAACCTTCTAGCTCAGCGAGCAAACCTACATCCACTTAATGACCTGGTCTTGACATCCCTCTATGGCAAATAATTCCACAGAGCAATTATCCTGAGAGAGAAGAAATTTCTCCTTGGCTCCATCTTACGTGGGTAACCCCTTGCTCAGAATTATACCATCTGCTTCTAGACTGTCCCACAAGGGAAAATGTTCTTTCCGGATTTCTTCTATCCAGTCCCTTAAGTACCTTGAATGTTCAAAAAGGTTGCCTGTCATCCTTCTACATGCCATTGAATACAGGCCAAACCTACTCAACATCTTCTCAAAAGACATTCCTTCCAAATCTAGGATCAACCTTGTGAACCTTCTTTGACTGCTTTCAATACCAATATATTTCTCCTTCAGGTAGGGGACCAAAACTCTTAACAACATTCCAGGTATGTTCTAATTAGTGCCTTGTGCAGTTTTAGCAAGACTTCACTTTTTGTATTTTTATTTTTAAAGTCCAATTGCTTTGAAATAAAGGCCGACATTTCAGTTGCATTCCTTATTTCCTGGAGAATTTGTATGCTAGTGTTTTGTGATCTATACTCTATAAAGAGTCTGAAATCCCTCTATGTTGTAGCTTTCAGTAGTCTTTCCCCATTTAAATAATAAGCTTTTCTATTCTTCCAGTCAAAATGCATGACCTCACATTTCCCCACATATTCCATCTGCCAAATTTTTGTCTTCTTGGTTAACCTGTGTATATCTCTCTGCAGATACTTTGTGTCATCCTCACCAGTTTTGTTTCATTGCCAAACTTGGTCATAATTAATTCATTTTCCTTATTCAATACATTCATTTATTATAAATAATTATGGCCCCAGCACAGATCGCTGTGTCCCCATTATCCCAACTCTGTTTTCTATTGGTTAGCTAATCCCTCATCCATGCTAATATACTACCATGGGTGAGGATCTAAAATTTGTAGATTTTTATTGTAACAAAATGGTTTCTCGATTTAAAAGAATACTATAAAATGGCCAGTGAACCATACTGCTGATTTGCAGAATTAAGTTGCAGTTCAAAGATAAGAGGACAATAGAGTTTTCAAAAGCTGAATACTGACACATTAATTGACCATTTCAACGAACCTTGAACTAGTACATGGCATGACAATTTACGTAAATAAGATATCTTTTAGCATGGAATACCATTGGATTAGCCTGTTATCAATCATGTCACCTTATTATAGTTGATTCGACCTTTCTTGTAATTAAGAACCCTTTCCCAGGAAATATCATTGGAATAACTTGCTGTAAATCATGTCACCTTATTATGTGTGTTTGGTCTTTCTTGTAATTAAGGCTGTACTATTTCTTAAAAAATATATAAATAATGTGTAATTTTCAAATGTAATTGCGTAACTTCATCATGGAACACAGAAGCTTCAATCTCTGTGTTGCTGGATAGAATTGCGTCAAGGTACCTTAATTCAATAAACTAATGAACCTTGCTTTTTGAATAGACTGCATTTTTTGATTCTTTTGACCAATCTCGAACCAAGAAGCTCCTCTTGAGGGGGCGCATATCTTCATGGGCTCTTACCTTATCAAGTAGCCTAACATGTGATACCTTATCAAATGCTATCTGAAAATCCAAATGTGTTAGATCCATTGCTTCTCTTTTATCTATCCTGCTTGTATCTCCTCTGAGAATTTTAATAAATTTCTCAGGTATGTTTTCATCTTCAGAAAGCCCTGCTTATTCTGCTTGAACATAATATACACTTCTAAATATTCTGCTATAACTAATCTACATGGTAGCCCACACTATAACTAGTCTATAGTCACTTTTTTTTACTTCTCCCCTTTACAAATAAAGGTATTCCTTTTACAGTTTTCCAAGCCTTTGGGACTTTTCCAAAATCTGAAAGATCACTACCAGTGTATTCATTATTTCTGCAGCTTCTTTTTTTAAATATGTAAGATACATCCCATCAAGTCCAAAAGACTTATTGTTCTTTCATTCCATTAGTTTCCTAATACTTTTTCTCTAGTGGTACTTATTGTATTTATTTCCTTTCTGCTCTTTGCCACTTTATTATTTACTTGTGGAATGATAGTAGTGTCTTCTACTGTGAAGTCTGATGCAAAGCATTTATTGAACTCCTCTGCCATTTCCTAGTTCCCCACTATTATTTCTCAGCCTTGTTGTCTAAGCAGCCTAAGTTAACTGTGGTCTCTCTGTTCCTTTTATTATATATTTACAGAAGCTCTTGCTTTCTGCCTTAACATGACTTACAAGTGTACCGTCAAAGTTCATCTTCTCCTTATTTTCATTTTGGTCATATTTTGTTAGCTTTTAAAACATTCCCAATCCTCTGTCTTACACTAATCTTTGCCACATTATCCTTAACATCCCTTGTTAGCCATAGTTGTCTCATTCCCTTCCCTTAGTCCTTCTTTCTCATTAGGAGCCATGAACTATTTTATTGCACATCTACTATTGTATATCAACTATCTTTGTTGTTAAGGTTCTTCCCTAATCCACTCCAGCTAGCTCTGCCTTCATCCTTTTGGAATTACCCCATTTTAGTTTAGCACAGCTGTTTCTGACCCACATCCCTCCCTCTCAAACTGAATGCTAAATTCTACCATGTTTTGGTCATTGCTTTCTTGGGATCTTTAACTCTAAGATCATTTCCTAAATCTATGTCATTACACAATACCAAATAGCCTCCTACCAGGTTAGAGCCACGACATTTAGGAAACTGTCCCAAACACACTCCATGAAATCTTCCTCATGGCTACTTCTGCCAATCTAAGTTTTATAAGCTACATGAAGATTAAAATCTCCCATGATTAATGTACTGCCTTTTAATATTCTTTCATTATCTCCTGATTTATTCTCTGTGACACTGTATACTTACTATTAGTATGCCTATCGATGACTTCTACCAGTGTATTGTTCTTCTTACACCCAACCAAATGGATTCATTTCTTTCTATTGTACTTTTACCATCCTGTACTACAAAAGCAACCTCACCAATCTCTGCTTCATCCTTGGCCTTATGAAAAGTCACAAATCCATGAATACTTAGTTCTCTACTTTGGTCTTAAAATCCATATGTGTGGAAACAGGCCATTCGGTCCAACAAGTCCACACCGACCCTCTGAACAGTAATCCACCCAGACTCATTCCCCTACATTTACCCCTGACTAATGCACCTAACCTACATTCCCTGAACACTATGGGCAATTTAGCACGGCCTATTCACCAAATCTGCACAACCTTGGATTGTGGGAGGAAACCAGAAGGAACCAGAGGAAACCCATGCAGACACAGGGAAAATGTGCAAACTCCACACAGAGAGTCGCCCAAGATTAGAATCAAACCTGGGTCCCTGGCACTGTGATGTAACAGTGCTAACCACTGAACCACTGTGCTGCCAGTTTTGTTGTAACTAATCATGCCCACTAACCTGAAATTGTGCTGTTAATTCATTTATTTTGTTCGAAAAACTATGCACAGTCAGGTGAAGAGACATTAATTTTGACTCTTCTTGTTCTCTCTCCTTTTACCACGGTACCACAATTTCTTTTGTTTGTACACTTTGTCCATGCTGTCTCACTCCGGGCATCATTGAATAACTGTTGTGTAATGTGGCAACATTTTCTCCTTCCCAAACTTTGCTCCTTTAATTAATTAAAAACCCTATCTATAGCCTTAGTTATTCAATTTGCCAGTAGGTTCAAATGAAGCCTGAGTTACCAGAATAGCTCCCTTTGGCTCAAATACTGATGACAGTGCATTGTTGTGCTCATAAGTTGAAGCCCGTTTCACTGACACAAGTCTTTGATGCACACATTTAACACCTTGACTTTACTTCCTCTATTTGCCCAGTTTTGCTCATGGCTCACATAATAATTCAAAGTTTATTAATTTGGAGGCTTCTGTTTTCTAATTTAGCTGCTAACTTTTCCAAATTCTTCCCACAGAACCCCTGTTCTAGTTCAATCAATGTTGTTGGTGCCGATGTGGACAAGGCCATCCCATCCCACTCCAAGTTTCTCTCCAGCTCCAAGGAGATATCCTTAATCCTGGCACCTGTCGGGCAGTGTTTGGGTGCGTGTGACATTCCATATCTGTTATAGATGTTGTTTTGATACACTTTGCTAACTGTAGCAATGGTGTTGGCTGCACCTAAAATACAAAACTGTTGTTAGCCAACCACTATAGCTCCATAAATGCGTCCATCTTCAAATACAGCTTCAATGGCATGCCCCTTTTTCTTGCCTAGAAAATCCTTCTCAAACATTTCAATAATAGAGGCAATCGCTAATTCAATGAGCAGCTATGACTATTCCTATTCTGAAATGTGCCATCTTCCAACAAACTGGTCAATAGATTTTTGGCTTTGCTGTCTGTATCACATGAGTTGGAGTCTGTTAAGTCTGAAGTTAATTCTCACCTTGAGAACATTCCAATTATTTTCTGTATCTTTCTGATCATTCTTGGAATCTCTGGATATGAAGCCCATCATCCCAATGACAAGCAAGATTTTTAATGCTCTTTTTGTAGAATCCTGATAGTACAGATAGAGGCCATTTGGCAATGAGTTGCACCAATCCTTCAAACTGCATCCCACCCAACCCATCATCCCCACCCTATCTCCTAATGTGCACATTTTTGGATTATGGGAGCAAACTGATCATAGAATCCCTACAGTGTGGAAACATGCCATTCAGCCCAACAAATCCATACCAACCCTTTGAAGGGTAACCCACCCAGATCCATTCCCTTACCCTATTGCTCTACGTTTACCCTGACTAATGCAGCTACCCTACACATCCCTGAACACTATGAGTAATTTTACATTGCCAATTCACCTAACCTGCACATCTTTGGATTGTGGGAGGAAACTAGAGCACTCGGAGGACACCCATGCAGACATGGGAAAAAATGTACAAACTCCACGCAGACAGCTCCCTAAGGTTGGAATTGAATCCGGGTCCCTGCTGCTGTGAGGCAGCTGTGCTAACCACTGAGCCACCGTGCTGCTCCAGAGCACCAGGCTGAACTTCATGCAGACGCAGAGAGAATGTGTAAACTTTTCAGGTCATCTATAAACTGTTATGTAAAACAGAACTGCATACATTGATTGCACGTTGTATTTTGCGTTAAGTACCATCGGACATTCGTACACCATGGTGTTTGCATTCCATTTCTCTTTGGAATTCTTTGCTTTTTTTAAAAAGAAGTAGGGAGCAGTGAAGCGCTGTTTATTTATTTCATGGGATTTGCTTCTCTCTCTCCTTTTATTTTCCTCTTCTTTTGTCACCTTTTGTTTTTCTTGCTGCAAGTCTATTATCAGCCTTGGTCCCTTTAATAATATTGGTTTAAGAACCAAAGGCTTGTTATTTAGAATTGCAGAGTTATAGCTGCAGCTTCTGCCTCTGGACAGCATTTATACTAAATCAGAAACGCTGGTGGTGTCATTGAGTTTTTCTTTTGATTCTGGCACAGATTTGTTGAAAGAAAATAATCAAACAGACTGAGGTCTGAGCAGAGCTGAAACTTCCTATTTAATCTTTTTAGCAGCTTTTTATTGGAGATGAGTGCTTTTAACACAATTTACCTGCCTTTTTATTTTAAAATTGAATCTGCAGTATCTTGGCTTTTTAAAAAGAGAGTGAGTTTGAGAATTTAATTGTTAAATGTCTGTTGCCTTTGCTTTTGATTGTATTAGTAACCTCAGCCTTTTACATAAGGCAATTTTAGAAATTATGGAGATTGTTAAACAGCATAGATTTTAATTAAAAAGAAATTAGCTCTGATTTCTGGTTGTGTACTGCTCTATCCACCAGTATGTAGGGCTGTCTGTACTCACAGAAGCTGATGCTGCTCATAGTCAACATTCTGTAATGTCCAGAGCTGTTGGCCAATTAATTTTCTATTGGTTTTCCAAATATCTGCTACTGAGATCTTGGAATCTTATTTCTTGGAGAACCACCAATACTAATCATCATTTTGGTTTTGCAGGATAATTTACCACTCACCACTCATCACTCATTATTATTCATAATATAAACTAGGAATAGGTAGCATGGTATTGAAGAATCCAATAGACAATTTCATAGGCACATCACTATCTAAGTTAAGTGATATCTGAGACCTTTGGTACCCTCAGGTCAAATTCTATGATACAGAAATTATTTAATGAGCATATCTCTTAAAGGTATACTGACCATGAGACATAACAAAATACATCCCACCAATCTTGGTACTAATCTAGTGGCCAGAAGCCATGTCGACTTGAGGTATGCAGATACAGTGAACCTAACTGGCCTGCTTAAGGTATCCCAGAGGGTAATTTGTTCAAAGGAATTCAACGTCTGATAGAGAGGTGTGACATCAGGAAGTCATGAGCCCGTTGAGAAACACCCTGTCTTGGTTTGTGGCACATGCCCTTCCTTCAGTCTGTGACACCCTACCCTGCCAGACACCTCCCAGCATTCCTTGTGTCTGGCCTGGGTCACATTTTGATAGCCATTGTTGAGACAACAACCACAATCAATCCAGCTCTCAGCAGGTGGAGCTACTGTCTCCCGGGTCCTTGATCCTGGGAAAGATCCAAGGCAGGCTACTTAAATGCCCAAATGGTACTTAATATCAGGGTGCTTCCCATAAAGGGCAACAAAGGGTGACCTTATAGAGGTTTATAATATCATGAGGGGCATGGATAGGATAAATAGACAAGGTATCTTCCCTGGAGTAGGGGAATCCAGAGCTAGAGGGCATAGGTTTAGGGTGAGAGGGGAAAAATTTAAAAGGGTCATAAGGAGCAACTTTTTCACGCAGAGGGTGGGGCGTGTATGGAATGAGTTGTTAGAGGAAGTGGTGGAGGCTAGTACATTTACATGAATTTATAAATAGGAAGGGCTTAGATGGATATGGGGCCAAGTGCTGGCAAATGGGACTAGATTAGGTTGGCAAATCTGGTCGGCATGGACAAGTTGGACCGTAGGGTCTGTTTCTGTGCTGTGCATCTCTGTGACTCTAAACATGTTTTGCCAGCTCTCCCACCAGTAGGTAATACCTCTGAAGCTCCATAAAGGTCAGCTCACTCTCTTTCTTTCTCACTGTGACAAAAAAAACATTGGTTGCTGATTACCTGCAGAAGTGGAATATTAAGTTGGGCCTTTGCCTGTTTGTAGGGCCTGATTTCATTTCTCTTACCCATGGGAAGTGCCAGTTTAAGGGAAAACTATTTTCCATTAAGAAAAAAAACAAACCCAAAGTCATTGTACCTCAAATTTAATTCTCTGAGTTGAATTTAATTCAATGCATGAGGGTTGATGCTTCTTCCAAATTGTGTCATAACATCATTTTGATCTCTCTGAGAATCAAGCTGTGGTGGGAATCAGGGTGCACTGTTAGAAAGCTACAGCATCTAAAGTTGATCGTGGTGAGAATTTCTTGGATGCAAAATGAACAAGCCCTACCCCTTAGTGGATATAATTCCCTGCTTAAATTCTCCTGAAACTGCCACTCAATTTGTCATTTCCAGCTGTATATGAAATCTGCACTGAAGGTCTCCAAGATTTGGGTATTAACCTGGTTAGGGTAATATAAAAAACCCGACATTAGTTCTTGACCTTCATTGGACATAAACTAGGTGTGATTTATGCAGCCAGGAAGAATAAAACATTTCTTTCAGTCTCTGTCATGCCTCATTTTAATAAGGGAAAAATACTTTGGAACACTTTAAAACATTTCGGAAATACAAAATATGTATTTTTTTTGCTAGTTATGGAATTTTAAGAAGCATATTTTATTTTAATGGCTTGAAATAAGCAGTTTGTGTCAGTCAATGGAATAAGCGTCTCTTGTAGTGTGTTACTCTAGTCCAAGTTTATCTCATTACTGTACGTACATAAGCTTGGGTTCCAAATCCAAAGTATGAGTCATTTGTCAGGTGTGTGGCATAGCATATGTTTAATCACTTTACACTCACAATAAATAGCAACTTGGGACTGATTTCAAATACATCTTTTTGATTGAACTCATTAAAAAAAATTGTTTTTGGGGTAGTCATGTCATTTGCACTGTTTTGCAGATTTCATCTCCTTTTTGCCTATGCCAAACCCATGCCTTTTCCAGTGAGAGATTAGTAATGTTTTCTTTCTGATCCTAGAAATTTCTTCATAACTTATATTACTTACCATTGTCCATTAATAGCCATCAAGCAAACGACACCACAAAATTGGACATTAATCACTGCGTGTACTATACCTTGCTGTTCTCATACATCCGCTGATTGCAATGGCTGATGCATTTGTTAATTTTCATTGGAGGGGTGACACTAATTAATACTTACCATAAAATATTTCATGATTCATTTCAGTTACCAATAAGATAAGGCTTATTTTTAGATAATATATTGTAACAATCCTTTTACATTCATTGATAATATCCAAATATTGATAATTAAGACCATAAGTTATAGGAATGGAAGTAAGGCCATTTGGCCCTTCGAGTCCACTCTGCCCTTTAATCATGGCTGATGGGCATTTCAACTCTATTTATCCACACTATCCCCATAGCCCTTAAATTCTTGATCTTGCAAGAATTATCAATCTCTGCCTTGAAGACATTTAATGTCCCAGCCTCCACTGCGCTCCGTGGCAGTGAATTCCTCAGGCCCACCACTCTCTGGCTGAAGAACTGTCTCCGCATTTCCTTTCAAAATTGACCCCCTCTAATTCTAAGGCTGTGCTCACGGGTCCTAATCTCCCCGCCTAACGGAAACAACTTCACAGCGTTCACCCTTTCTAAGCTATGTATTATCTTGTAAGTTTCTGTTAGATCCCCCCCTCAACCTTCTAAATGCTAATGAATACAATCCTCAGCTGTTCATCATATGTTAGGCCTAGTATTCCAGGGATCATCTGTGTGAATTTCCACTAGACATGCTCCAGTGCCAGTATGTCCTTCCTGAGGTGTGGGGCCCAAAATTGGGCACAGTATTCTAAATGAAGCCTAACTAGAGCTTTATAAAGTCTCAGTAGCATATCACTGCTTTTATATTCCAATTCTCTTAAGATAAATGACAACATTACATTTGTTTTCTTAACCATGGACTCAACCTGGAAGTTAACCTTTAGAAAATCCAGGACTAGCACTCCCAGATCCCTTTGTACTTTGACTTTATGACTTTTCTCACCATTTAGAAAATAGTCCATGCCTGTATTCTTTCCAAAGTGCAAGACCTCGCATTTGGTTAGGTTGAATTCATCAGCCATTTCCTGGACCACTCTCCTAAACTATCTAAATCTTTCTGCAGCCTCCCCAACTCCTCAGTACCACCTGCTTGTCCACCTAATTTCATATCATTGTCAAACTTCACTAGAATGCCCCCAGTCCCTTCATCCAGATCATTAATATATAAAGTGAACAGCATCAGCCCCAACACTGATCCCTGCAGGACATCACTTGGCACCAGCTACCATTCTGAAAAAGAACCTTTAATTCCATCTCCCTGCCTTCTGTCAGACAGCCAATCCTGAATCCATGCTAGTAGCTCACCTCGAACACCATGGACCCTCACCTTACTCAGCAGCCTCCCTTGAGGCACCTTATCAAAGGCCTTTTGGAAGTCTAGATAGATAATATCCACTGGGTTTCCCTGGTCTAACCTACTTGTAACCTCTTTAAAGAATTCTAACAGGTTTGTCAGGCACGACCTCCCTTTACTAAATCCATGCTGAATTGTTCTAATCTGACCCTGCACTTGCAAGAATTTAGAAATCTCATCCTTAACAATGGATTCTAGAATTTTCCCAACAACCGAGGTTAGGCTAATCAACTTATGATTTTCCATCTTTTGTCTTGATCCTTTCTTGAACAAGGGGGCTACAAAAGTGATTTTCCAATCATCTGGGAATTTCCCTGACTCCAGTGACATTTTTGAAAGATTACAACCAATAGCTCCACTATTTCCTCAGCCACCTCCCTCAGAACTCTAGGATATGGCCCATCGGGACCAGGTGATTTATCAATTTTTAGACCTTTTAGCTTTTCTAGCACTTCCATTTTTGTACAAGCTACCATACTCAACTCTGCTTCCTGACTCTCCTTAATTGTTAAAATATTACTCATGTCTTCCACTGTGAAGACTAACACAAAGTAATTATTAAGTTCTTCTGCTATTTCCTTATCTCCCATCATTAGCCTTCCTGCATCAATTTGGAGTGGCCCAATGTCTACCTTTTCCTTTTGTTTGTTTCTTATGTATTTAAAGAAATGTTTACTTTCATTTCTAATATTACTGGCTAGCTTACCTTCATATTTGATCCTCTCCTTCCTTATTTCTCTCTTTGTTATCTTCTGTTTGTTTTTGTAGGCATCCCAATCTTCTGATTTCCCAGTGCTCTTGGCCATTTTATATGCTCTCTCTTTTTCTTTGATACATTTCCTGACTTCCTTTGTCAGCCATGGCTGTCTAATCCCTCCCCGAATAATCTTTCTTTTCTTTGGGATGAACATCTGTACTGTGTCCTCAATTACACCCAAAAACTCCTGCCATTGTTGCTCTACTGTCTTCCCCGCTTGGCTCTGCTTCCAGTCAATTTTCATCAGTTCCTCTCTCATGCTCTTGTAATTACCTTTCTTTAACTGTAACACCATTACATCCAATTTTGCCTTCTCTCCTTCAAACTGCAGATTGAATTCTACCATATTATGATCGCTGCCTCCTAATTGTTCCCTTACTTTAAGATATGTCATAAAATCTGGCTCATTACATAACACTAAGTCCAAAATAGCCTACTCTCTTGTGGACTCCATCACAAGCTGTTCCAAAAAGTCATCCCTATAATAACTATTGTCTTTTTGCTCCCCCCTCTTGAATGGCCTTCTGCACCATGGTGCTGTGGTCAGCTGGCTCATCCTGTCCACAGCTCTTTTCCTCATCTGTACAGGGAACAAAAATCTCATACCTGTTGGACAAGGTCAAGGGCTGAGGCTCCTCCACTCCTGAACTCAGAATCTCCCTACCTGCCTCACCTACAGTCACACTCTGTTGTTCCTAATCACTAACTGAATTTGAATTACTTAATCTACCGGGTGTGACTGCCTCCTGAAACAAAGTGTCCAGGTAACTCTTCCCCCTTCCGGATGTGCTGCAGTGTTTGAAGCTCAGATTCCAGATCATCAATTCTGATCCAGAGTTCTTCCAACAACTAACACTTGCTGCAGATGTGGTCACTGCTGTTCACAATCTGATCAGCCAGCTCCCACATCATACATAATTCACACACATTTTCTCCAACAGTTTCATTTTTTATGTGCTTGCTGTTTCTCTAACCATAATATGTTGTGGTAACCATAGAGATGTACCACACGGAAACAGACCCTTCAGTCCAACTCGTCCATGCTGACCAGATATCCCAACCCAATTTAGTCCAACCATCCAGCACCCGGCCCATACCCCTCCAAACCCTTCCCGTTCATATACCCATCCAAATGCCTTTTAAATGTTGCAATTTTACTAGCCTCCATCACTTCCTCTGGCAGCTCATTCCATACATGTACCACCCTCTGAGTGAAAAAGTTGCCCCTTAGGTCTCTTTTATATCTTTCCCCACTCACCCTAAACCTATGCACTCTAGTTCTGGACTCCCCCACCCCATTTATCCTATCCATGCACCTCATAATATTGTATAACTCCATAAGGTCACCCCTCAGCCTCCAACGCTCCAGGGAAAGCAGCCCAGCCTATTCAGCCTCTCCCTATAGCTCAAATCCTCCAACCCTGGCAACATCCTTATGAATCCTTTCTGAACCCTTTCAAGTTTCACAACATCCTCCTGATAGGAAGGAGACCTGAATTGCATGCATTATTCTAACAATGACCTGTCCAGCCACAACATGACCTCCCAACTCTGTACTCAATACTCTGACTAATAAATGAAAGCATACCAAATGCTTGTTTCACTACCCTATCTACCTGTGACTCCACTTACAACGAGCTATGAATCTGCACTCCAAGGTCTCTTTGTTCAGCAACACTCCCTAGGACCTTACTATTAATTATCGAAGTCCTGCTAAGATTTGCTTTCCCAAAATGCAGCACCTTACATTTATCGGAATTAAACTTCATCTGCCACTTCTCAGCCCATTGTCCCATCTGGTTAAGATCCTGTTGTAATCTGAGGTAACCTTCTTCACTTCCACTACATCACCAATTTTGGTGTCATCAGCAAACTTACTAACTATACCTCTTATGCTCACATCCAAATCATTTATGTAAATGATAAAACGTAGAGGGCCCAGCACTGATCCTTGTGGCACTCCACTGGTCCAGTCTGAAAAACAATCCTCCACCACCACCCTCTGTCTTCTATCTTTGAGCCAGTTCTGTATCCAAATGGCTTTAAAAAAGCATCGCTCCAGCTAAACTGATAGTTAACTTTAAACCCCCTCATACCCATTGACCAAAGACCATAGGCCACTTAAATACACACACACACACACACACACACACACACACACACACACACACACACACACACACACACACACACACACACACACACACACACACACACTAATCTTTACATCACAAAGTCCATGGAGTGAGGTTCATGGGATTGGTTGGGGAAGGGACTCAGCAGCAAAGGAAATGAATGGCTCTCAAAAGATTTATTCTTCTCAGCATCAGGTCTTCCAATCAGGTATTCAATGCCTTTGAATGAGAGTCAGCCTTTATTCCATGAGATCTAACCATGCTGACCAGTCTCCTATGGGGAACCTTGATGAACACCTTACTGAAGTCCATGTAGATCATATCCACTGCTCTGCCCTCATCAAACCTCTTTGTTACTTCTTCAAAAAACTCAATCAAGTTTGTGAGACATGAATTCCCATGCACAAAGCCATGTTGACTATCCCTAATCAGTCCTTGTCTTTCCAAATGCATGTACATCCTGTCCCTCAGCATTTCCCCCAACAACTTGAGCACCACAGACATCAGGCTCACAAATATCTCAGCCAGAGACCCAGCAATCACTTCTCTAGCTTCCCACAGAGTTCTCAGGTACACCTGATCAGGTCCTGGGGATTTATCCACCTTTATGTGTTTCAAGATATCCAGCCCTTCCTCCTTTGTAATATGGACATTTTTCAAGATGTCACCATCTATTTCCCTACATTCTATATTTTCCATGTCTTTTTCCACTGTAAGTACTGATGCAAAATACTCATTTAGTATCTCTCCCATTTTCTGTGGCTCCACATAAAAGGCCACCTTGCTGATCTTTGAGGGGCCATATTCTCTCCCTAGTGAACAATATTTCTGCTTTTCTATTCATGCTCTCTCTTTCTCTCATGTTCCGCAGGCTGCCTATCATTTTGTGGGGTGAGAGGTATTAAAGGATATGGCTGTTGGGGATGGTTCGCCTCCAATTGTGCCACCAGTCATTATCTGCATTTTCTACAGGCAATGGGCAGTGCCAAGGCGGAGCATAGCTACTTCCTAGTTCTGTGGAGGAAGTCAGAAATGAGCTATCTGTACATTGTAAAACTAGGGCTACCAGCAATCATTGTAAGGACCTATGTTTTGATGGTGTGATTGAATAGGTTAATCATCTGAGAGGAAATTTCCCCATTCGGACCATTCTTTTTCTTTAATTCTAAGGAATGTATCTTCTGTCCAGGCCCAAGGTAAATTTGGCGTAAGGGTGGCATGTTTGGACACTGCTACCTTCTTGCCTCCACCTCGAATAATTCCCAGTGTGAAAGCCAATCCAGGGTCCTCCCACCCCATCACCAATTGAGGCCCTTTACTGGGCAATTAACATGGGCATTAAGGGGGGATCTAAGATGGCGGTGATCTGAGAGGATCACACTGCAGAGCTTCGCATCGCAGCAGGAGCAGGACGGTCCTTTAACCCACCCAACCCAGGTCATCAGGATTTCTTGGGGCCACAAGAAACATTTAAAAATTGACTTACGTGTAATTTCAGCTGTCCAGAAATGCCTAAAAAGGGAGAAGGAGCATCTGAGGCCGGGCCTGCAGCCTAGCCTGCAGCAGCCTCGGAGCCGATTACTCTCCAGGACCTAGTGAACCAGCTCTCGAAATCTCACGAGATGTTGGGGAAACAGATTGAAGAGAAACTGGCTCCAGTCTCTCTCATGCTGCAGAAGCATGAGCAGCAGCTGGGAGACCTGGAGAAGAGGACGGATGAGGTGGAGAACAGGGTCACAGTGGTGGAAGCTGATGCCAGTTCATTCAAGGAAGAGATCCAAGCCCTGAAGATGCAAGTTTGGAATTTGCGTGACCAAGTGGATGATCTTGAAAACAGGGGCAGGAGAAAAAACATTTGGATCATTGGTCTGCCTGAGGGTAAGGAAAGTGAGCGGCCTGTGGAATTTGTTGAAGATTGGCTTCCGAAATTCCTTGACTTGGAGACTGGCATGAGAGGATTGAAGATAGAGAGGGCTCACCGGGTCGCAGCACGGAGGTCGGGTCTGGGTCAATGCCCTCGTCCTTTCCTGGTTCAGTTCCATCATTACCGGGATAAGGAGAGAGACATTGACGCTTCCAGACTCCAGGGGAAGGATCCAAAGGCCCTAATTTATGAGGGGTCTAAGATCATGTTTTTTCAGGCCTTTTCAGCGGCTGTGATCCAGAAACGAAAATCGTATGAGGGTGTCAAGAAAAGATTGAAGGAGCTTGGGATTCATTACTCCCTGAGATATCCAGCAGTGCTTCGGATCACCTTAGATGGATCCATGCATCTCTTTGACACATCGGACAAGGCAAAAGAATTTGTGGACAAACTAACCTAATTTAAACAATTGTAGTATGTCTAAATATTGTTGCTTGGGTATGTGTTTATCATTCTGTAAAAGAAATAGAGGAAATCCGGTTGGAGCTTTGTTTTTCCCCTTTTTTTCTCTGTTGATAATAATTTGGTTCAAACTATGTCTGGCAGTGGTTAAGATGTACATTTTAAATTTCTAAGTTAGTATGTACCGAAGGATGGGTGGGATATTTATTCCCCTTTTTTTTATAAAAGAATGTTTTTTTATTCATATTGATATTCTATGGGGTGTTTATTCTTTTTAGCTTGTGCTTGTGATGCGGCTCTAACTGGGAGAAGTGAAGGTGGTTGAGATGGTTAGATGTCTATTTATGGGCAGTTTGGGACGGGTAGTTGCCCCCTCCAGACAGGGGGTGAGTTCCCCCACTTAGCGCTATTGGCGCTTTACATGTTGGTTTGTTTTCTGGTTTTTGTTGTTTTATATTTTTAATAATTTTGTATGTTTGTTAAATGTAGTGGTTTTAGTTTATGTAGTTTTTATATTTGGTGGACCATGTGACACTAAGGCTCAGCAATTTGTGGTTCGGATTCCTCCTCTCTGGAATTTAAATGTAATTGCAGAAGATTATGGTTTATGATTTGATTAAATGGTGTACCTGGAATATCAAGGTAAGTCACTCCCCAATTAAGAGGAAGAAGGTACTTTTGAGTCTTAGAAAGGAGAAGGTGGATATTGCTTTGTCACAGGAGATTCATTTGGATGACAAAGAGCATCTGAAATTGCAGCAGAATGGCTTTGACCGAGTTTATTTTTCATCATTTAATACCAGAAGTAGGGGAGTGGATGTGTTAGGATGTTTACCAAGAGGACTTTCATGAATTCTTCAAACAGCAGGCAAGACCCTCATCATCTCTGTTAAAATGTCACCCTAAGCAGGCAAAAGTGAGGACTGCAGATGCTGGAGATTCGAGTTCGAGAGTGTGGTGCTGGAGAAGCACCAGCAGGTCAGGCAGCATCCGAGGATCAGGAGAATTGATGTTTCGTGCAAAAGCCCTTTGTTAGGAATGCCCTGATGAAGGGTTTTTGCCCGAAACATCAATTGTCCTGCTCCTTGGATGCTGCCTGTCCTGCTATGCCTTTCCAGCACCACACTCTTGTCCCTGTCACCCTAAGTATCCAATCAAGGGTCATAGTGTCATGATCAGGATGAAAATAACAATGTGCATTTAACAAGTATCTCTAACAGAGTAAAATGTTTTAAGGCACTCATCAGGAGCATTACTGAATGAAATGTGACATGATGCCATGTGAGTTTATACTAAAACAGATCACCAAAATCATTGTCAAAGAAATAGTTGTTAAGAAGTGTCATGAAGAACGAAAGCAAAGGAAAGAGGTTTAGAAGGGAACTCAAAGTTTAAACCAAAGAACTGAATACATGGTTAACAACTAATTTAGGTACGAATGCATGAACAGAATGAGAGAAATGAGATACCTTAGGAAGTTAGAAGCATACACAGAGAATCCTGAAGAAACACAACAGGTCCAGTATTATCTGAGGAGAGAAAAACAGAGCTAATGTTTCCCCTTCAGTATGACTCTTCAGAACCTGAAGAAAAGTCCGGCCGGTCTTAAAGCATTAACTCTGTTTTTCTCTTGATAGATGCTTCTAGGCTTGCTGACTTTCTCCAGCATTCTCTGTTTGCTGCAGATTTCTAGAATTGACATTATTTCGCTTTTAAGTGGAAGTTATAGGGTTGGAAGAGGTGACAGAGATACAGAAAGGTTGAGCTCATGGAGGGGTGAAGTAATGGGAGGATTTGAAAGCAAGAATGAGGTTTCTAAAAACGAAGCTTTGCTTAACTGGAAGCCAGTTTAGCTCAATGGGCAAAGTATGTCAGGGGAACTGGGGGATTGGACACAGTGCAAGTTAAGATGTACACAGCAGATATTAAGGTAGGTGCAAGAGGAACTTGGCCAGGAGTGTGTTGAAATAGTCAAGTCTAGAGGTAACAAAAGCATGACCGAGCAAAACCTACTGAGGTGGAAAGTGGAAGGTGTTCTGGCAGTAGAAATAGGCATTCCTCATAATGGTGGGACTTTATGGTTAAAAGCATCATTTCAGGGTCAAATATGAGGCTGAGGCTACAAACAGTCTCGTTCAACATTTGCCAACACTTGCAAAAAATGCAATGGATCCCATGATTAGGGAACAGAGTTTGTGACAACAAGCAAAGACCTTAGCTTCGATCTTCCTAATATTTAAATGCAGGCGATTTCTCCTCTTCCAGTTCTGGATGTCGGACAGGCAGTCTGACAATTTACAGACAGTGGAAGAGATGCCAAAGTCAACTGTAATACTTCAATTGATGTCTTGTCTTAAAGAACACCTACTCTGCTATTCTTCCTCTTCAATCTTTTCATAACTTTTCCGCCAGACTCTAAATAATTGATTTTACTTTTATGTTTTCCCTGCTTGCTTGTTCTGCTTTTTGATAGAGGGACAAGTTTTCAATGCCTCTATTTTGTTGGAATAGAGACAGACATGCTTTAAAAATGGCTGGTCAGATCTGATTCCAGGATTCCTGCCCTATTCCTGTTTGAGGCAATATTTGCCAGTGCCAAACAAGCCCACATGTAACAATCCAAATCTGGCTGGGTCTGTTGCAGGGATAGCCATATCAGAGTCAGTGCAATGTTGATGGAGTCAGGCCAGCTTTTGCAGGAGACATGGTTCTTGACCTCTCAGTGGAATCATGAAACACAAGGGAGTCCTAGTCTGGAATCAGGAATTTCTGATAAGTTTATAAACTGCATTAAAAGAAGGACACTGAACATATGACAAGATATCTGTTTTATTAGATTGCCTCATAATGATTGTTTGGCTAATTTCCAAGAATGACTAAAGAACCCAGTCCAGGAAGGGCTACTTTTTTAAAAAGAACACCTGCAAAGGGAATTGCCAATGTTCCTTAATTTATAGTGTAGTAAGGTTGTAATAATGTCATCATTCTTTGAAGTGGTTGTTCAATGCCTATGGTTTTATTTGAGTAAGATTAAGAAATGTGAGATGTTTAACTTTTTTCTTGAATGGACTTCCTTTGGCTGTCTTTGGCAAACACTTTTAAGAAATCATAAGAGGGGAAAATTGGGGAATGTTGAATGCCTGATCCATTTTTTTCATTTTCTGAACATTTCAAGGACTTGCCAGTGTTATCATGTTATCAAGTATTACTTGCTACCTTTACATTTTCTTTATCCATTCAAAACAAGAACCTTGATTCTGTGCACTGGCTTCTATTCTTTGCTTGGTTTATGCACCATTTCTGAGCTCCTTGTTCTATTTTCCTTATTTTATTTTTTCAGAATTTACTTTAATTTATATGATGAAGTTCTTGAGAAGCCATTGAAACACTATAAAGTTTATTTGCTGATATGTAATGTGTGCTTGTGTATATTTACTGGAAAGATATCAATAAGGAAAATACCAACAGTTGAAACTTGCAAACATTCAATATTTTACCGAACATTACTTTAACTATTTTTGTAACTGATCCTGTCCTTCCATCATACACACTTTCTATTCAAAAGATAGATTGGTCACAATTCTGAAACAAGTGTAATGTTACACAGTACAGGGTTAGAGTAATGATATTGCAAAATGAATCCTCCAATGGTGGGATCTTGTTGCGACTGCAAGAATGTTTGGTAGAGAGAAATCTGCAAGTGGACCTATTGTTTTTTCGATTGAGCCAAAACAGTTTCCATGTATTCAAACCTGAGTCAAGCATACAACCCTTCAACACAAAGATTATTAACCTCATAACATCTGCTACTGAAACATCATCCATGTCTTCTTCATGCCCAGATATAACTCCTCCAACACTCCATCCGTGAAAGAGTGTCTTTGTGAATATCCCTCCATTGACACCACCAACCAGAAAACAGATGGATTGAGAATGCCTGTTGTGATTGCTGTGGGTTTATACGCAGAAAGCAGCTGCTGTTTTAACTTACACGACAAGTACTTCAAAGTCTTGGAAATGTTTTCAGATGTTACTCTAGCATTTGTTAACATGGAGTTAATGGTAATTAATGTTATGGAGACACAGGCAGATGGTAGAATTTTAATTCAACCAAAAAACAATTGAAACTAAGAATCTACTAATGACTATGAAGCCATTGTTAATTGTCAGAAAAGTCTATCTAGCTCACTGTCCTTCAGGGAAGGAGATTTGCCAACCTCAGGTAGTCTGGCCTATATATGACTCCAGACCCAAAGAAATGTGGATGACTTTCAAGTGCCCTCTGAAATGGCCAAGCAAGCTTGTCAATTGTATCAATTGCTACGAAATCTCAACAAAGAAATTAAACCAAACGGACCACTTGGCATCCAACTAGGCACCGGAAAACACAATGGTAGAAATATCCCTGTTCATCCTTCTCATTAACATTTGGGGGCTCGTGCCAAAACTGGGAGGGCTGTCTCACAGACAAGACAAGCAATAGTCTGACATAGTCATACAGACAGAATAATACCATCCAGTGTATGGCCCAGAAATCACTATCACCATCCCTGGATAGGTCCTGTCCCGCTGGCAGATAAGACCCAGCAGAGGTAGTGGTGCTGTGGTATACAGTTGAGAGGGAGTTGCCCAACCTTGACTCCGGACTCCACGAAGCCTCATGGGTAAGGAAATCTTCTGCTGATTACCGCATACTGTCCTCCCTCAGCTGATGAGTCTCTATTCCTCCATGTTGGACAACACTTGGAGGAAGCATTGAGGATGGCAAGGGCACAAAATGTACTCTGGGTGGAGGATTTCAATCTCCACCACCAAGAGTGGCTCATCACTGGCACTACAGATCAATGTGGATGAGTCCTAAAGGACACAGCTGCTAGACATGTTCTGTGGCAAGTGGTGAAAAAACCAACAAGTGGGAAAAACATACTTGACTCATCCTTCCCAATCTGCCATCTGCAGATGGATCTGCTTGTGGAGTATTGCAAAATAGTGACCACTGCACAGTCCTTGTGGAGATGAAGTCCCCCTTTAACGTTGAGAATGGCCTCTATCACGTTGTGTGGCACTATCATCACGCTTAAATCGGACAGACTTTGAACAGATCTAGCAACTCAAGACTGGGCATTCATGAGACACTGTGGGCTATCAACAGCAGCAGAGTGGCACTCCAGCACAATCTGTAAGTTCACGGCCCGACACATCCCCATTAAATCATTACAATCAAGCCAGGGGTTAATGTAGAATGCAGCAGGGCATGCTGGGAGCAGCACCTAAAAAAGGAGGCCTCAACCTGCTGCAGTTAGGATGATGTGTTGAACTTCATGAGATGAGAGATATAATAAAAGAATATTTTGCATCAGTTTTTACTGTGGAGAAAGAAATGAAGCTAGAGAACCCAAGAAATAAATATTGATGTTTTCAAAACAGTGCACATTACAGAAGAGGAAGTGCTAGAGGTCTTAGAAAACATAAAGGTGGATAAATTTCCAGGACCTGATCAAATGTATCCCAGGACATTGTCAGAAGAGAGGCAAGAAATTGTGGGGCACTAAGCAGAAATATTTGTATCATCTATAACCACAGGTGAAGTGCAGGAAGGCTGGAGGGTGACTAATGTTGTAGGTGTAAGTGACTACTGCAGATGCTGCAGATCACAGTCAAGGTTAGAGTGGTTCTGGAAAGGCACAGCAGGTCAGGCAGCATCCAAGGAACAGGAAAATCAACATTTCAGGCAAAAGCCCTTCATCAGGTGACTAATATTATGCCTTTCTTTAAGAAAGGCTGTAAGGAGAAATCTGGGAACTATAGACCTGTGAGTCTAACATTGGTGGTGGGTAAGTTGTTGGAGGTGATTCTGAAAGATAGGATTTACATGCATTTGGAGAGGCAAGGACTGATTAGGGATAGTCAGCATGGTTCTGTGTGAGGGAAATTGCGTCTCACAAACTTGTTTAAGTTTTTTGAGGAAATAACCAAAAAGTTTGATGAGAGTAGAGCAGTAGATGTTGTTTATATGGACTTTAGTAAAGCCTTTAACAAGGTTCTGCATGGTAAACTAATTAGTAAAGTTAAACCGCATAGGATTCAGGTGGGCTTGCCTTTTAGACACAAACTTGGCTTAACTGTAGGAGACAGAGGGTAGTAGTGGAGGCTTGTTTTTCAGACTGGAGGCCTGAGACCAACAGTGTTTCACAAGAATCGGTACTGGGTCCACTTTTGTTTGTAATTTTTATAAACAATTTGGATGAGAATTAGGAAACATGGTTAATAAGTTGGCGAGTGACACCAAAATTGATGATAAATGGACAGTGAAGAAGGTTATTACAAAGAGATCTTGATCAAGTGGATCAATGCGCTGTGGAATTTAATTTGGATAAATGTGAGTCATTGCATTTTGGTAAAATAAACAAGATCAGGACTTATACAATTAATAGTAGGGCTCTGGAAAGTTTTGTAGAACAGAGAGACCTATGAAATTTGGATCACAGGTAGACAGGCTGGTTGAGAAGGCATTTAACATGCTTGTCTTTATTGCTCAGACCTCTGAGTATAGGAGTTGGGGTGTCATGTTGAGGTTGTACAGGATGTTGGTGAGGTCTCTTCTGGAATACTGTGTGCAGTTCTGGTCACCTTGCCATAGGAAGGATATTATTAAATTAAAGACTTACCAGGATGTTGCTGGGAATATAAGGTTGAGTTATAAAAATAGGCTCAATAGGCTGGGACATTTTTCACTGAAGCATTGAGGAGTGACCTTATCGAAGATTATAAAATCATGACGGACATAAGATGAATAGCAAGGTTCTTTTCCCTAGAGTGGATGAGTTCAAAAACAGGGGGCATATTTTTAAGGTGACACAAGAAGGTTTTAAAAAGGACATGAGGGGCAACTTTTTTATGCAGAGAATGGTTTGTGTGTGGAATGAACTTCCAGAGAAGTTTAAAAGATATCTAAATGAATACATGAATTGGAGGTAATGCAGACAAGTGGGACTAGTTTAATTTGGGAACATGGTCGGCATGGACTAGTTGGACCGAAGGGTCTGGTTCCAGGCAGGATGACTTTATGACTCTATGACTCAATGATTACCTGCAGGCCAAACAGCATAAGTAGCAACTGGTAGACAGAGCTAAGCAATCCAACAACCAATGTATCAAACCTAAGCTCTGCAGTCCTGCAACATCTAGCTATGGATGGCTAGCAACACTCTAGGAGAAGGCTCCCCATCCTCAATGATGGAAGAGTCAAACACATCAGTGTGAAAGACAAAGCTGAAGCACTCGCAGTAATCTTAAGCCTGAAGTGCCAAGTGGATGATCCATCTCAGCCTCCTCCAGCCATCCCCACCATTACAGACACCAGTCTTCAGTCAATTCAATTTGCTACACATGCTATTAAGAAACATTTGGAGACACTGGATGCTGCAAGGCTATGGACCCTGACAGCATTCTGCCAATAGTACTCAAGAGTTGTGCTCCAGACCGTGCTGCTCCCCTCGCCAAGCTCTTCCAGTGCAGTTACAATCCTGGCATCTCCATGACAATGTGGAAAATTGCCCAGTTTTGTCCTATTGACAAAAAAGTAGGTACATCAGTCTACTCTCTATGACACTTCCCATCACTTTACTGATAATAAACAGTGCTATCAAGTAGCAGCTGCTCAACAAAAACCTGCTCAGTGATGCCCAGGTTGGGTTTCACCAGGACCAGAGCTTAAAAACGTGTTGCTGGAAAAGCGCAGCAGGTCAGGTAGCATCAAAGGAGAAGGAGAATCGACGTTTTGGGGCGTAAGCCCTTCTCCCGAAGAAGGGCTTATGCCTGAAACATCGATTCTCCTTCTCCTTTGATGCTGCCTGACCTGCTGCGCTTTTCCAGCAACACATTTTTAAGCTCTGATCCCCAGCATCTGCAGTCCTCACTTTCTCCTTTCACCAGGACCATTCAGCTCCTGAACTCATTATAACCTTGATTCAAACATGGACAAAAGAGCTGAATTCCAGAGATGAGGTGAGGTTGACAGCCCTTGACATCAAGGTTGCATTTGACTGAGTATGGCATCAAGGAGCCTGAGCAAAATTGGGATCAATAGGTCTTAGGGGGCAAACACTCCACTGGTTCCAGACATACCTGGCACATAGGAAAATGGTTGTGGTTGTTAGAGGTCAGTCATCTCAGCTCCAGGACATCTCTGCAGTTATTCCTCAGGGTAGTGTCCTCAGCGCAACCATCTTCAGCTGCTTCATCAAAGACCTTCCTGCTAACATAAGATTAGAAGTGGGAATGTTAGCCAATGTTCAGTACCATTCACAATTCCTGTTATTGTAGTAACCAATGTTCGAATACGTCAAGATCTGGACAATATCCAGGCTTGGACTGATAACTGGCAAATAACATTCACTCCACACAATTGCCAAGCAATGACCATCTACAATAAGAGATAATCTAATCACTTTCCCTTGACATTCAATGGTGTTACCATCTTTTAATCCCCCCATTATTAACTTGACCATAAATTGAATTGGACTCAGTACATGAACACAGGGGCTACAAGAGCAGGACATAGGCCAGGAATACTCCAATGGGTAACTATCCTTCTGATCCCGCCCCCCCACCACTCATCTCTCCCCAGAGACTGTCTGCCATCTACAAGGCACAAGTCAGGAGTGTGGTGGAATACTCCCCACTTGGCTGGATGGGTGTAGCAGCAACAATACTCAAGAAGCTTGACACCATCCAGGACAGAGCAGTCAGCTTGATTTGCACCACATCCACGGGCATCCATTCCCTCCACCACCGATACTCAGTAGCAGCAGTGTATACTATTTACACGATGCACTCAGAAATTTACTAAAGATCCTTAGATAGTACCTTCCAAACCAAAGACCATTTCCATCTAGAAAGCTAAGGACAACAGAATAAATGGGAACCTGCAAGTTCCCTTTCAAGTCACTCACCAACCTGACTTGGAAATATATTACCCTTCTTTCCATCTCAATCAGAATACTATGGCTACATTTGTAATATTACACAACTCAATGTCTTATTTTTACACACTATAAAATAAACTTAATATTTCTCTTAGCCTTGTTTCTGGGATTCATTTCTGTACTTTATTTATACTCTGAAAAAAATGTAGTTCTAATTTACATTTATTTTTTGTTCTACAATTTTAAACGTTTTTCATGTAAGTTTTTTTAAAAAAGTCTAAAAGTTGGTTTTTCTTTCCATACATTTGACATAATCTTTTCAGAAACTTCTGCTAAAATTTATGTTTCAAAACTGTCATTGCTTTGTTCCACTTTCAACTTGAGAGATCACAACAAAGGTTGAACAATGAACTGGAGCTTGAATGACAATTCAGAATTTATTCATCCATTTCAATTTCCAATGCCTATTTCAAAATCTGAACGTTACTCAGCGTTTTCTTCCAAAAATGATAACAATTTTACTTGTAATCTTTATCTTGAATTGCAATCGTTCAAGATTTAAATATTAGCAATTCATTCTGATTTTAGTTGAGTTGATGAAAATTAAACTTAATTAATCATATTTCTTCCTCACTGTAGTTGACAAAATACTAATTATCTGGAGGTAACTTCTCAGCTTTAAAGATTTATTTTAGATGTTCAAAACATTATCACATTTTAACTTGATGGCTTTTCTTATCACTTATAGTAAACTGAACATTTCTGATACATCCCAATGATTGAGCAATGACTTCATGCCGTGAAATACAAAGTACAGCATTAGACAGAATGGTATCAATGGCAACATAAGCACATTGCTGGCTTGAACGCTTGCTGTTCAGATAATTTTTAGACACTAAGTATTTGGATTACAAACTTCTGCAGAAATACAGTTTGCCTTATGAACAGAATTGCTGGCAATCATCCACTGAAGGAGGATACAGGAAGATGGTGGTTAGTGCATGTTAGGATACAGGTAGTGAGTTTTGGATGATCTTATGTGTACAGAGGGTAGAACATGAGTGGCCAGCCAAGAAGGCATGAGAATAATCAAGCTTTGAAGGAGCAAACACATGGATGTGGATTTCAGCAGCCAATGAGCTGAAGCAGGAAGAGAGTCGGGTGACGGAATGGAATTGGAAATAGGAAATTTCTCACTTCTCCATCAACCTCAGCTTGCACATCCAATTCACCATAAGTATCATGTTTTACTCATTGCTGTCCGTTCCACTGAAAGTTCACTGAACTCAAAATGTTTAGACCTTAAGACTGTAAGAAATAGGAGCAGATTTAGGCCATTCAGCCCATTGAGTTTGTTCCACCATTCAGTCATGGCTGATATGTTTCTCAATCCTATTCTCCTGCCTTCTGCCTGTAAGCCTTGATCCTCTTAGTAATCAAGAACCTATCTATCCCTGTCTTAAATATACTCAATGACTTGACCTCCACAGCCACCCGCAACAGTGGGTTCCACAGATTCACCCCCTCTTTGGCTGAAGAAATTCCTCCTTATTGCAATTCTAAAGAGTGTTCCCTTCACTCTGACGCTGTGCCCTGAGGTCCTAGTCTCTCCTCCTAGTTGGAACACTTTCTCCACATCCACACTATCCAGGCCTCTCAGTTTTCTGTAAGTTTCAATGAGATGTTCACTCATCTTAAACTCCATCTAGTACAGACCCAGAGCCCTCAACTGCTCCTCATGTCACACACCCATCATTTCCAAGATCATAATTGGAAAACTCTCCTGGATCCCCTCCAAGACCAGTGACGATACCAAGCTTGTGCTAAAGGAGGACACTATGGCGGTCTTGGGTACTGTGACATTATGGTTGGAGCCGAGAAATAAGAAGGGTGCAGTTACATTGTTGGGGCTGTATTACAGACCTCCCAACCATGAGCGTGAGGTAGAAGAACAAATAGATAAACAGATTATGAATAGATGTAAAGGCAATAGGGTAGTGGTGATGGGAGATTTTAATTTTCCCAACATTGTATTGTACAAAGCATCCAGGAGAGTTTTCTAGAGCAGTATGTCAATAGTACGAAGAGGGAAGGGGCCATATTGGACCTGGCACTGGGGAACGAGCCAGGACAAGTGTTAGAAGTTGCGGTAGGGGATTTCTTTGGGAACAGTGACCAAAGATGAGAGTGGTCCTAAGGGAAGAGTACTAAACTTGGCCAAGGCCAATTATATCAAAATTAGGCAGGAGCTCGCAAATGTGGATTGGGGGCAGCTATTTGAAGGGAAGTCCACATTTGAGATGTGGGAGGCTTTTAAAGATAGGTTAATGGTAGTGCAGGATAGGCATGTCCCGTTGAAGGCAAAGAATAGGAAGGGTAAGATTCGTGAACCTGTGGATGACAGGAGAAATTGTATGACTAGCCAAGAGGAAATGGGAAGCATACATGAGGTCTAGGCAGCTAAGAACAGAATGGGCCCTGGAAGAATATCGGAAGAGTAGGACAAGTCTTAAACAAAGAATCAAGCAGGCTAAAAGGGAGATCTGAGAGTCCAGGTCCATTATACCCTGAAGGTTGCTACACAGGTGGATAGAGTGGTCAAGAAGGCATATAGTATGCTTGCCTTCATTGGATGGGGTATTGAGTATAACAGCTGGCAAGTCATGTTAAAATTCTACAAGCATTTAGAATACTGTGTACAGTTCTGGTTGCCACATTACCAAAAGGACGTGGATGCTTTGGAAAGGGTGCAGAGAAGATTTACAAGGATGTTGCCTGGTATGGAAGGTGCAAGATATGAAGAGAGGTTCAGTAGGTTAGGTTTGTTTTCACTAGAAAAAAGGAGATTGAGGAGGGACCTGATTGAGGTTTACAAAATCATGAAGGGTATAGACAGGGTGGATAGAGACAAGCTTTTTCCCAGGGTGAAGGATTCAATAATGAGATGTCGTGCTTTCAAGGTGAGAGGTGGAAAGTTTAAGGGGGATACACACGGCCAGTACTTCATACAGAAGGTGGTGGACGTTTGGAACGCGTTACCAGCAGAGGTGGTAGAGGCAGACACGGTAGATTCATTTAAGGTGCATCTGGACAGATGCATGAGAAGGTGTGGAGCAGAGGGATACAAAGCTTAGGAATTGACCAACAGGTTTCGACAGTATATTTGGATTGGCTCAGACTTGGAGGGCTGTTCCTGGACTGTAATTTTTCTTTGTTCTTTGTTCAAACATCCTTGGATAGTGCCCCAAAACTGTTCACAATATTCCAAATGCAGTTTGACCAGAGCCTTATACAGCTTCAGCAGTATATCCCTGCTCTTGTATTCTAATCATCTCGAAACAAATGTTAACATTGCACTTGCCTTTGTAATTGCCAACTGAGCCTGCACGTTAAACTGAAGAGAGTCCTGAATTAGAACGCCAAGTCTTTCAATGCCAGCAAAACCAAGGAACTCATCATTGATCTTCAGCGAGATGTTACTCATGCCCCCTACAAATTAACAGCACAGAGGTGGAACGAGTGGAGAGTGTCAAGCTCCTGAGGGTGGTCATCCACAACAATATTTCTTGGACTCTTTATGTGGACACACTGGTTACAAAAGTACAATGACGTCTCTTCTTCCTCAGGCAGCTGAGGAAATTTGGTCTGACAGTGAATACCTTTGCCAACTGTTATAGGTGCATCATCAAGAGCATTCTGTCTAAATGTATCACTACCTGGTATAGCAACTGTACCATTCAAGATCGGAGATGGGTACAGAGAGTGGTGAACTCTGCCCAGACAGTCACAAAGGCCATCTATAGAATCCATCTACCAGGCCTGCTGTCAAGGAAATGCTGCCAGTATTCTTAAAGATCCATCCCACCCTGGCAATGTTTTTCTACAACCTCTACCATCAGAGAGAAGGTACAGAAGCCTGAACACACGCACCAGCTGGTTTTGCAACAGTTTCTATCCTACTGTTGTTAGAATACTGAACGGACTCACAAATTCTTAACATTCGCCTGTACCTTTTTTTTTGCTGCTGTTTACCTAGTATTTACTATCTATGCTACTTAACTCTGTGATTTGCCTGTATTGCTGCAAGATAAAGCTTTTCACTGTGCCTCGGTACACGTGACAATAAATTCAATTCAATTCCAGTCCCTTGATCCTTCAGATTTCTGAAGCCTTTCCCCGTTTAGAAAATAGCTTATGCCTCTGTTCTTCCTACTAAAATGTATAACATTGCACTTTTCCACATTTGTGTTCCATCTGCCACTTCTTTGCCCTCCTAGCCTATCCAAGTCCTTCTGCAGCCTCCTGGCTTCCTTAACAGCACCTGCCCCTCCACCCATCTGTTGACAACTGCAGACTTTGCAACAGTGCCCTCAGATCCTTCATTGACGTATAACATGAATAGTTGTAGTCCCAACACAGACCCCTGAATGACCTCACTAATCAACGGCTGCCATCCTGAAAAAGACCCCTTTATCCCTACCTTTTGCCATCTGCCAGTCAGCCATTCCTCTATCCAAGTTAGTATCTTGATTTTAACATCAATGGGCTCTTATCATACTTAGCAACCTCCTGTGTGATACCTTGGTTGGAGGCCTCTGGAAGTTCAAGTAGATCATTTCCATTGGCACTCCTCTGTCTTTCTCACTAATTGCCCCCTTAAAGAATTCTAACAGATTTGTCAGGCATGACCTCCCCCGATGAAGCTGTCCTGACTCAGCCCTATGTTACCATGCACTTCAAAGTACTCTGCAATCTCATTCTTAATACAGTCTCAAAATCTTTATCAATAACTAAGATCAGGCTAACCAGCCTCCCTCCCTTCTTAAACCAGGCATGTTGCATTAACCATTTTCCAATCTTCTCAGGCTTTCCCTGACTCCAGTGATTTCTGAAAGATCACCATCAATGCATCTGCAATATCCTCAGTTGTCTCCTTCAGAATGCAGGAGTTTAGTCCACTTGGTCCAGGTAATTTATCCCCCTTCAGAACTTACAGCTTATCCAGCACCTTCTCCTTAGCGATGGCCACTACTGTCACCTCTGCTCCAGATTCTCTTGAAGTTCTGGTATGCTGCTGGTGTCTTCCAGTGTGAAAAATGATGTAAAGTACCTATTCAGTTCCTCCACCATTTCTTTGTTCCCCATTACTACTCATACAATCTCATTTTCCAGTGGTCCAATGTTCTCTCTCTTACCTTTTGGACATCTAATAAAACTCTTGCCATCTTCTTTTATATTACTAATTAGCTTACTCTCATATTTCATCTTCTTACCCCATTAGAGCTTTTTTAGTTATCCTCTGCTGGTTTTTAGAGGCTTCCAAATCCTCTGGGCTTCCCACTAATCTTCACCACATTTTTGCCTTTCTTTTGTTTTTCTTCCGTCCCTGATTTTATTTGTCAGCCATGGTTTCCCCTTTACTTTATTTCTTCATCCTTGGGATGAATTTTGCTGTGCCTCCCAAATTACCCCCAAAATTCCTGTCATTGCTACTCCACCAACTTCCCTGCAAGGCTCCCCTTCCAATCAGGACTGGCCAGCTGCTCCCTCATGTCTTTGTGTTACCTTTACTCAGTTGTGATACGGATCCATTTGATTCCAACTGCAGGGTGAATTCTATCACATGATGGTCACTGTCCATTCAGGGTTCCTTCACTTTAAGCTCCCTAATTAAGTCAACTTCTTTATACATCACCAAACTCAGAACTGCCTGTTCCCTATTGGGAGAAAGTGAGGACCGCAGATGCTGGAGATCAGAGTTAAGAGTGTGGTGCTGGAAAAGCACAGCGGGTCAGACAGCATCCGAGGAGCAGGAGAATGGACGTTTCGGGCATAAGCCCTTCTAGGGTTTATGCCTGAAACATTGATTTTCCTGCTCCTCGGATGCTGCCTGATCTGCTGTGCTTTTCCAGCACCACACTCTCGACACTGTTCCCTACTGGGCTCTACCACAAGCTATTCCGAAAAGCCATCTCAGAGGCATTTCATGAATTCTGTTTCTTGAGATCTGCTACCAACTTAATTTTTCCAGTCCACCTGCATATTGAAGTCCCCCATGGTTATTGGAATAGTTACTTTCTTACCTGATTTATTTTCTATCTCCTAATTTATTTTCTTCACCACATCCTGACAACTGCCAAGAGATAGGTAGACAACTCCCATCAAAGTCTTTTTACCTTTGTTTTCTCAGCTGTACCCATGCAGATTCTATGCCGTCCAACTCTATAATTACTCCTTGCTATTAATTTAATTTCATTTCCTGCTAGCAAGGCAACTCCGTCCCTCTGCCTCGCTGCCTGTGCTTTTGATAGGATGCATCTCCTTGTATATTTAATTCCCAACCCTGTGCCCCTTGCAGCCATATCTCTGTGATACCCGCAACTTTGTATATGCCAATTTCAATCTGCTATTAACTCTGCCTATCCCTCACAGATCTGCTAGACCTGCTGAGTTTCTCCTGTTATTTCTGTTTTTGTTTCAGATCTCCAGCATTAGCAGTTCATTGTTTTATTTTAGCAACAGCAGAGCTGTTTAGAGATGTAGTTGTGAGGTAAAGACGGGTGCATTCCTGATATGTGTAAAAACTGGTGCTTTGTTTTTGGATGGTATTTCTGAGGGGCAGGACTGAGGAGACCAAGGATAAATCCTTGGGATACACCAACCCAATGTTGATTCTTTGCTTATGATTGGATCTCTGAGGGATTAATTAGGGTATGTGGAAGACAGATTTGACAGAGGCAGTTCTGGTTCATTAGACCTGAGCCTTACTGTCTGCCAGTTACAGCATCTGCCTGTTTCCAAATCAAGGCAATGTTTTGTTCTCAATAAAACCTTTTGGTAAGTCATTCAGCTGTGGACACCTTCTGGGCAAACAAAGACTTTCGACTTGCCTTCAACTTTCCCTCCACATCCTCGAATCTGTATCCTCTCATTGGGTTAAACTGGTGTATCCAGAAATATTGTTCTGCGTTTATTTGGTCTATCTCCTTTCTGTGCTGTACATCTCAGTATTCTCTGCTATCATCGAATATGGTTTGAACGAATGCCTGAGACCCAATGGAAAAAGGTGATGGTTCTACAGTAAAGAGATAATTGGGTATGAACTGGTTGTATAAATATGTGGAGCAAGTAATCGGTGGGGAGTGAGTTTTACGCAATGTGGTTAACTGAAATAAAGGTCTCATGAAACTAAATTCAACTGTACTTCGATACAATTACCTTCTTCTGCATAACATTTTCCCTTCTGAGGTATCACTTTTTGCAGGTTATTGGTGTATAAGTAACCATGTTACTTGTCACTGTTCATCCTCCTCATACCAGAAGTCTGACACAGTCTGACGAGAACATTGTACAGCTGGAGATTTGAACACAATTGGTTCACTAAAAGAAATCAGTGCCCTATTCATTTTTTTTTCTGCAGCCTGGCACTCTTTCGACGTGGTGAATGAGAAACAAATACCTTTGGCAAATTTTATCCTTTCCCTTGAGTACACGAACCTTTAGTTCTTATTTTGGAAGAAATTTGGTTATCTCCTTTTAAGTTACCCAACTCCACCCTTCATCCTCATACTTGCAAACCAGAAACTTTGGAGGGTTCTGAGACACCCTACTAAATATATCTGCCGTATTACAGCAAATTAGTTCTTCTCCCTCAAAAGTGTTCTTTACTTCTTTCCATTGTCGGTTTAATCCACATCAGTGACTTAGAGCAACTCATACTTATATAATGTCTTGCAAAAATAATATGTCCTAACTACTGCAAAGGAACATACTCAACAAACTTGTTACCGGGACACATAAAAGAAATTCAAACACAATTAATTAAAACATGGAACATAGAAGAGTACAGCACAGCACAAGTACAGGTCCTTAGGCTGAGAATGTTGTGCCAAACTTTTATCCTACTCTAAGATCAAACTAACCTATATCATTTTTTTATCATCCATGTGCCTATCCAAGAGTCACTTAAATGTCCCTAATGTATCTGACTGTACTACCACCACTGGCAGTGCATTCCACACACCCACATCTCTCTGTATAAAGAACCTACCTCAAGCATCTCCTCTAAACCTTCTTCCAACCACCTTAAAATCATGCCCCCTCACGATAGCTGTCTCTGGCTAACCACTCTATCTATGCCTCTCAACGCCTATCAAGTCACCTCCCATCCTTCTTCCCTCCAATGGGAAAAGCCCTGGCTCCCTCAACCTATCTTCATAAGACATGCCCCCCAGTCCAGTCAACACCATGGTAAATCTTCTCTGCACTCTCCAAAAGCTTCCACATCCTTCCTATGATGAAACAATAGACAATAGGTGCAGGAGTAGGCCATTCTGCCCTTCGAGCCTGCACCACCATTCAATATGATCATGGCTGATCATTCTTAATCAGTATCCTGTTCCTGCCTTATCTCCATAACCCAAACAATCAGAATTGAACACAATATTCCAAGTGTGGTCTTACCGGGGCTTTATACAGTTGCAGCATAACCTTGTGGCTCTTAACTCAATCACCCTGCTAATGAAACACAACACATCATCAGCCTTCTTAACAACTTATTAACTTGAGTGGCAACTTTGAGGGATCTATGGACATGGGCCCCAAGATTCCTCTGTTCTTCCACACTGCAAAGAATCCTGCCTTTATCCTGTATTCTACATTCAAACTCAACCGTTCAAAGTGAATCACTTCACACTTTTTCAGGTTGAACTCCATCTGCCACTTCTCAACCCAGTTCTGCATCCTGTCAATGTCCCGTTGCAACCTATTACAGCCCTCCGCACGATCCACAGCTCCACCAACTTTCATGTAATCAGCAAACTTACTAACCTACCCTTCCACTTCCTCATCCAAGACATTTATAAAAATCACAAAGAGCAGAGGTCCCAGAACAGATCCATGCAGAACACCAGTGGTCACCAAGCTGCAGGCTGAATACTTTCCATCTACTGCCACCCTCTGACTTCTATTGGTTAGCAAATTCTTAGCCAGACAGCCAAATTTCCCTGTATCCCACACCTCCTTATTTTCTCAATGAGCCTACCATGAGGAACACTATCAAACACCTTGCTGAATTCCATATAAACCACATCCACTGCTCTACCTTCATCAATGCATTTTGTCACATCCTCAAAGAATTCAATAAGGCTAGTGAGCATGAACTGCCCCTAACAAAGCCATGCTGACTATCTCTAATCAAGCTATGCTTTTCCAAACAATCATAAATCCTATCTCTCAGAATCCTCTCCAATAATTTTCCCACCACTGATATAAGACTGACTGGTCTATAATTTCCAGAGTTATCCCTATTCCTTTTCTTTAACAAGGGAATAAAATTTGCCACCCTCCAATCATCTGGTACTACTTCAGTGGACAGTGAAGACACAAAGATCATTGCCAAAAGCTCAGGAATCTCTTCTCTCACTTCCCACTGTGACCTTGGGTATATCTCATTCCTGATGAAGGATATATGCCTGAAACGTCGATTCTCTTGCTCCTCAGATGCTAACCTGGACTGGCTGTGCTTTTCCAGCACCACACTCTAAACTCTGATCTCCAGCACCTGCAGTCCTCACTTTCTCCTTGGGTATATCCCGTCTGGCCCAGGAGACGTAACTATCCTCGTGTTTTTCAAATTTTCCAGCACATTCGTCTTCTTAACATCAAGTTATTCAAGCATATCAGGCTGGTTCACGCTGTCATCACAAGCGACAAGGTCCCTCTCAGTAGTGAATACTGACGCAAAGTATTCATTAAAGACCTCTCCTACTTCCTTGGGCTCCAGGTGTAAGTTCCCTCCACTATCCCTGATAGGCCCTTCCATCACCCTGGCCATCCTCTTATTCCTCACATAATTATGGAACGCCGACATATCCCTTCCTTACCTCAGTGGGATAAACCTATCCAGCAGTTACAGCAAGTGCTCCCTAAACAACCTTCACATTTCTGTTGCGTATTTCCCTGAGAATATTTGCTCCCAATTTATGCTCCATAGTTCCTGCCTAATAGCATTGTAATTCCCCCTCCCCCACTTAAGTACTTTCCTATACTGTCTGCTCCTATCCCTCTCCATGACTATAGTAAAGGTCAGGGAGTTGTGATCACTATCACCAAAATGTTCTCACACCGAGAGATCTGACACCAGATCTGGTTCGTTGCCAAGCACCAAATCCAATATGGCCTCCCCTCTAGTCGGCCTATCTACATATTGAGTCAGGAATCCTTCCTGGACACAAATGACAAAATCTGTTCCATCCAAACTATTTGCACTAAGGAGGTTCCAATCAATATTAGGGAAGTTTAAGTCACCCATGACAACAACCCTGTAACTTCTGCACCCTTCCACAATCTGCCTCCCAATATGCTCCTCCATGTCTCTGTTTCTAGTGGGAAGTCTATAGAAAACTCTCAAAAAAGTGACTGTTCCATTCCTTTCCTTTTTCTGACTTCGACCCATAATGACTCAGTAGACAAACCCTCCTTGATGACCTCCTTTTCTACAGCTGTGATACTCTCCCTGATTAGCAATACCACTCCCCCACCTCTTTTACCTTCCTTTGAAACATCAAAACTCCAGAACATCTGACAACCACTTCTGCCCCTGTGATATCCAAGTTTCTGCAATAGCCAAACATCGTAGCTCCAAGAACTGATCCATATTCTAAGTTCATCACCCTTATTTCTAGAATACCTCTGAAATAAAATAATGAAAATGGGTGGTATATCAACGAACCCAGCTGATTCATCAATATACCTTAGGGAAGGAAATTTGGTGTCTTTACTCAGTCTGGTTTCTCTATGACTTCAGATATACTGTTGTGTGGTTGACTGTAACCTGCCCTCTGAAATGGCCTAGCCAGCTACCAAGCTGTATATGCAGCTTACTACCATCTTCCAAATGATAGTTTGAGATGCAGAATAAGTATTATCCTTACCATGAATGAATTTGAAAAACGACAATGTCAAGAGGAAATGATCTCTTTGCCATTGTGGTTTCAGAATACCCAACTTAGTCTTTCAACTTGCTGAATGTAAATGTTAGTTTCTGTGGCTAAAGAAGCTTGACGTTTCATATTGATAGCCAACAAAAGGAGTTTCTTGAGAACTACACTCAGGATTGACAATTGCCATGATTGTGTTAAAGAGACAAACAGTTGTTACTGAAGTTGTCCACTTCCACTTGGTTGAATCAACTCTGTTGGAGTATACTACATGTCTGTGATTTGTCTGAATGTTCCATGTATTGTATTTCCAGCACATTTTGTATTCTTCAAACCTTGTGTGTAATATAATTCTAATTTCTGTTACACTAAATTGTGCATAAATGTAAGTCATGTTGTTAGTTGTAGCTGTTCCCCTGATGAATATGACAGATCTCACCTCAGTACATACTTATTAATCCACTCATAAGTAGAAAATCACCTGTAATTATTTTTTCACAGCACACTATTCCTTCTGAAGTTTAATTTTGGAGTCTCCTCCTATTTTCCCCTTCACTGAAGTTTCGAAGAATGAAGGGAGAATGTTGTTACAGCCATTCAATTATAAAATTGTGCATGTGGTAGGACGAGAAAATGTGATTGCCAATGCATTGTCGAGGCTTGATTGAGAAATGGAGGCGTTCGGTGTCAGAAATAAAGCAGACTGAAATAGAATGTAGTTGTGTATGTTTGCATGTTTATAGTCAATATAATGTATATATGTGTTGAAGAGTATTAACAATTTAGGATTAAGGGGTTTTAAAATGAAGTCATCTTTGGATATTGATTGTTTTTCTTGAGGGGGGGAGGTGTGATGAATCTACTTCTTTAACAAAGTGATGTTGTCCTTGGTATTTTTTTCAGAGAGGTTGTAACAGACACAGATTCTGAAAAGTCTATGCTGGAAAGTTTCAGAGCCAATTTGATTCTAGCTAACTGATTTTGCCTCAGGCAAAATGCTTTCAGGTTTTTTAAAACAAACGCTTGAACAATGAAAGGTGGGGTGGGGGAATGGGGTGGCCAGTTCTCCCAGCTCAGTTTTTCTCTTGTTTGATTTGGTTTTAGCACAGTAGTCTTAAAAAGGCTGCTGTATCCCAAAGAAGCAGGTTCATGATAATCTCTGTCTGACTTCTCTCCTGTGAGACCCTTCTTTTGATTTTATCTTTTGTACCAAGGGATGTTTATGCGGATTGTTGCAAGTATTTAGAACAACATCATGAAGTTAGGGTGATCTTTGGGTTTTTGGATAAGTTAAGTTATTCTGCATTCTGTTGTCTTTTGTTTGTGTTTCATTCAGTAATCTTGAAAATAAATTCTGTTTTGTTTCAAACTAAGTGGTTTGATCAAGTGCATCTTTCCTGGAATATCCATATTATACCTGCTTAAAACAACTATTCGTATACCCATCCAGATGCCTTTTGGATGCTGTAATTGTGCCAAACTCTGCCACTTCCTCTGGCAGCTCATTCCATGCCTGCACCACCCTCTGTATAGAAGGATAAGGGCCAAGTGCTGGCAAATGTGACAAGTGTTACAACATGATTAAATTAGATTAGATTCCCTTCAATATGGAAACAGGTCCTTCAGCCCAACAAATCCACACCAACTCTCCGAAGAGCAACCCACCCAGACCCATTCCCTATATTTACCCCAGACTAATGCCCCCATTACTATGGGCAATTTAGCATGGCCAATTCACCTGACCTACAATCTTTGGACTGTGGGAGGAAACCAGAGCACCTGGAAAAAACCCACTTGGACATGGGGAGAATGTGCAAACTCCACACAAACAGTCGCCCAAGGCAGGAATTGGACCCGGGTCCCTGGTGCTGTGAAGCAACAGTGCTAACCAATGAGCCACGGGCAAACCCCTCTACTAATTTAAAACCAGCAACACAGAAAAGATCTATCCCATGCAGTAATCTGTGAAAATTCAATCAGCCAAGAACTAGTTAAAGTAAAAGTAACACCTTTCTTTCTTAAAGTATAACAGAGAATAATTAACTAACAACTATTTACAACTCCTTCCTTTAATCTATCATTTACTTTCCGTTCAATTATCCTACTCCGATAAAACTCCCAATTAATTTACAAGTCAAACCATCTTATCTCAAAACCAGACAGCTTTCGGTTCTTCACTGTATCCCTGTCTTATTTTCTTCTTCCTGGGGATTCTGCTTCACAGGTTAGTGATCGATAAAGGTACCTTGAAGAGAGCTATTTTTCAGACAGTCTTTATATGCTGGTGACTTGACAGTTCTCCTCTCAACTGTTAATTTTCCCTGGTCTTTTACACCCCCCAAAGCGTTGGATTGTGTCATTGGCTTTTAAGATGATCAATCCCCTAAATTCAAACTTGGTTGGGATTTGGTATTTTCAGGGTATAATTTAAGCTGAATTCAAATTTGTTTTTGTCTCATAGCAACTCAGCCAGTGCTATCAGTTCTGAACCAAATGTTACTTTGTAAATTCTCTAGCACTGAGTGTGCTTGCCAAATCCTTCACTCTCTTAAAGGTACAGTACACTTCTACACTTTTATAACACTAGATTAGGTTAGGGTATCTGTCGGCATGGTTTAGGGTGAGAGGGGAAAGATATAAAAGAGACCTAAGGGGCAACTTCTTTGTGCAGAGGGTGGTGCTTGTATGGAATGAGCTGCCAGAAGAAGTGCTGAAGGCTGGTACAATTGCAAAATTTAAAAGGCATCTGGATGGGTACATGAAAAGGAAGGTTTTAGAGGGATATGGTCCAAGTGCTGACAAATGGGACTAGACCAGTTTAGAACATCTGGTCGGCATGGATGAGTTGGACTAAAGGGTCATTTTCCATGCTGTAAATCTCTATGACACTATGAATTTGCCGGAACCTATAAGATTCTAACACAATGGACAGGGTAAACAGAGGAAGGACATTCCCAATGATGAGGGAATCGCAAACCAGAGGATACAGTTTAAGGAAACAGGGTAGGCCACTTAGGACCAAGATGAGAAGCAATTTCTTCACCCAGAGAGTGGTGAGCCTGTGGAATTCTCTGCCACACAAAGGGGTTGTGCCAAAGTATTGAATATTTTCAAGCAGGAATTGTAGTTAGAGAGCCATAGAGTTATAAAGATGTACAGCATGGAAACAGACCCCTCCGCCCAACTCATCCATTCTGACTAGATATCCTAAATTGATCTAGTCCCATTTGTCAGCACTTGGACCATATCCCTCCAAAACCTTCCTTTTCATGTACCCATCCAGCTGCCTTTTAAATGTTGCAATTGTACCAGCTTTCAGCACTTCCTCTGGCAGCTCATTCCATAGATGCACTATCCTCTGTGTGAAAAAGTCACCCTTAGATCTCTTTTATATTTTTCCCCTCTCACCCTAAACCTATGCCCTCTAATTCTGGACTCCTCCACCCCAAGGAAAAGACCTTGTGTATTTATCCTATCCATACCCCTCACGATTTTATAAACCACTATAAGGTCACCCTCAGCCTCTGACATTCCAGTTCTTTAGGCTAAATGAATCAAAGGGAATGGGGAGAAAGTAGGAAAAGGGTACTGAGTTGAATGATGAGCCATGATCACATTGAATGGGTAGAACAAGCTCAAAGGACTGAGTGGCTTACTCCTGCTCCTATTTTCTACGTTTCGTCAATCACAATTTTTGTGATTATTTGAAATTGGGCTTTCTTGCATTTGTCCTCATGAATGCAAGGCAAAAAGCTTTAACAATGTACCTCTCATTTTAGCAACAACAATCTATACATATAATATATTTCCATTTACAATGATATTTATCTGAAGTGGAATGATGCTGTCACCAGTAGACAAACCTAGTGGCCACAATGCCCAGAGCTAAACCCCATAAACAATAAGCTGATGAAAAGACAGTTGATCAATTCTTGAAGCTTTTGGTTGGTGAGAAATGTTGGGCTCTTCTTGGGAAAACAGAAACATTTCCTTAAATTATGTTTGAACCCCAAAACTGACAGCAGTGGGTATGATGTGTCATGGGAACACAGTGCTGTAGTGCTAATGTTGTATTTAAGCGGGAAATCCCGCAGTGATTCCATACATTACAGCCATCTTGGACTTAACTCTGGATATAGGAAGTTGCCTGCTAATGTGAGGGATGCTGGGAAATAGAACTGAGCCTGCAAAGTTCTCAGAACACTCTTATTCTGACTTGTGTGGGTATATATATATATGTAATATCATGTGAAAAATTGATAAAGGTTGTTGTTCACCAATGTGAGGACAGACACCTCTCTCCAGAATCTCCAGAATGCCAGTTTGACACAATCAAAAATATAAGATAACAAGGTCAGTGTAAGTTTTTGGAATACCTTTCTTAGAGACAATCAGACCACCTTCAGTCCATTTCAATGCAGATACATAACTTGAAATTTGTTGTAGCCTAATTGGAGTTACAATTGGAATCCTTATTAGTTTCCTTTCCTCCACAAATTCAGTAGGTTAACACATCTGATCACATTCCAACAATATCCTTGTACTGGTAATAGTAAAATGCTGATACAAGGTTAGGCATAAGGCAGGACATTGAATTATGTCAGCAATTGAGATTATTAAAGGATTGGACACTCTGGAGGCAGGAAACATGTTTCTGCTGATGGGTGAGTGCCGAACCAGAGGACATAGCTTAAAAATATGGGGTAGACCACTTAGGACAGAGATTAGGAGAAACTTCTTCACCCAGAGAGTGGGGATGGGGAGACCTATCCCCTTCATCCCTTCCTCCACTCACCTATTGTACTCTATGCTATTTTCTCCCCACCCCCACCCTCCTCCAGCTTATCTCTCCACCCTTCAGGCTCTCTGCCTTTATTCCTGATGAAGGGCTTTTGCCCGAAACATTGATTTTACTGCTCCTTGGATGCTGCCTGAACTGCTGTGCTCTTCCAGCACCACTAATCCAGAATGCTTTAGTTATAACCTTCTGGCATTGTCTCTCGCACATGATGACTGACATTAGTTGCATACCTCATCTGAATATTCATTAAACAAAAAGTTTATAATGCTGCTAGCCTTGACCATATAGAGCAGATGGCCTACTCCAGAATGGAGTTTTATCTGCAAATTCAGATTTCTTGTCTATTTTGGACAATGTGTAAAAGTGCAGTTCAGGCATATGAATGACCATTTCAGTTTCGTAACTTTGAATCCGTGGAGAGCACGTTGTCTCAGGCTTAGAACCAACCTTCTTGTTATTGAGTAGTGACATAATATCAGTGTGCCTGATCAGCATGTTCAAACATTTCACCATTGAAGATATTATATAGCTACTGCCTAGCAATTAAACTCTTTGTTAAACAATATGAGGAAACCCAACAGCTGCTGGACAATTAGGCGAGAAGGCAAACTGCAATAAGTCAATGTTGCTGTCATTTCTTTAGAAGTTGCTTGCTTATAGGTGGGGACTCCAAGTGGGGTTGCAAGCTAAAACCTTGGAGTTGCAAGATCCAAGGTAGAAATAACTGCCGTGGAGTTCAGACCAAGTTAAAACTAATAGGCTTTTCCAATGCTCGAACAGGCCTTCACTCCTGTAGGTTGTCACTGACTGGCTGTGACAATTTCCAAGCTTTGAGATGGAATCATAGTGAAAGACGTTCTGAGGAACATTGATGCAGAGATCTCTAAGATCTATATGTGTAGCATTTATGGAATATTTATGTGATTCTGTAATGGTGACATGCTGACCATGAAACATAAATATGGAATGGGGTTAGAAGAATGGGGTTTTTAATTTCTTGTATCCAAATATGAAGTGAAAGTTTATTTTTCAAAAGTTACTGTAATCCTCAAGGTATTAAATACAATCTCAGTATTATTGATTTCAAACCAACATAATGTAATCGAACAGCTCTGTTTGTAACTTTGAATCCAAGGAGAGCACATTGTCTCAGGCTTAGAACTGAGCAGTGACATAACCTTTCATTTGAAATCTACAAAACCCTTGTGTTTAACTCCATGCCTCAATTCACAATAATATCAGATGTTCTTTGTGTAAAAGCCTCTACAGTGGGTTAACTAAAATCTGTTCAGTATATGAGCTCTTGTTTACCTAAAAGCAATTCTTTTTGAAGGCTGTTTACCAAGATTCACAGTTACTCTTCCGCTTTTAGAGACTGGATTAGAGCGGTGCTGGAAGATCGACGTTTCGGGAATACAGGCAGAGTGTCTGAAGGGTGGAGAGATAAATGAGAGGAGGATGGGGGTGGGGAGAAAGTAGCATAGAGTACAATAGGTGAGTGGGGGTGGGGATGAAGGTGATAGGTCAGGGAGGAGGGCTGGGGAAGGTAGCAAAGAGTACAATGGATGAATGGGAGTGGGATGAAGGTGATAGATCAGAGAGGAGGGTGGAGTGGATAGGTGAAAAGGAAGATAGGCAGGTAGGACAGGTCATGGGGATAGTGCTGAGCTGGAAGTTTGGAACTGGGATGAGGTGGGGGAAGGGGAAATGAGGAAACTGATGAAGTCCACATTGACACCCTGGGGTTGAAGTGTTCTGAGGCGGAAGATGAGGCGTTCTTCCTCCAGGCGTCGGGTGGGTGGGGAGCGGCGGTGAAGGAGGCCCAGGACCTCCATGTCCTCGGCAGAGTGGGAGGGGGAGTTGAAACGTTGGGCCACAGGGCGGTGTAGTTGATTGGTGCAGGTGTCCCAGAGATGTTCCCTAAAGCACTCTGCTAGGAGGCATCCAGTCTCCCCAATGTAGAGGAGACCGCATCGGGAGCAACGGATACAATAAATGATATTGATGGAAGTGCAGGTAAAACTTTGATGGATGTGGAAGGCTCCTTTGGGGCCTTGGATGGAGGTGAGGGAGGAGCTGTGGGCACAGGTTTTGCAATTCTTGCGGTGACAGGGGAAGGTGCCAGGACGGGAGGGTGGGTTGCTGGGGAGCATGGACTTGACCAGGTAGTCACGGATGGAACAGTTTTTGTGGAAGGCGGAAAGGGGTAGGGAGGGAAATATATCCCTGGTGGTGGGGTCCGTTTGGAGGTGGCGGAAATGTCGTCAGATGATTTGATTTATGCGAAGGTTGGTAGGGTGGAAGGTGAGCACCAGGGGTTTCTGTCCTTGTTACGGTTGGAGGGGTGGGGTTTGAGGGTGCAGGTGCGGGATGTGGACGAAATGCGCTGGAGGGCATCTTTAACCACGTGGGAAGGGAAATTGCAGTCTCTAAAGAAGGAGGCCATCTGGTATGTTCTGTGGTGGAACTGGTCTTCCTGGGAGCAGATTCGGCGGAGACGAAGAAATTGGGAATACAGGGTGGCATTTTTGCAGGAGGTAGGGTGGGAAGAGGTGTAATCCAGGTAGCTGTGGGAGTTGGTGAGTTTGTAAAAAATGTCGGTGTCAAGTCAGTCGTCATTAATGGAGATGGAGACGTCCAGGAAGGGGAGGGAGGTGTCAGAGATGGTCCAGGTAAATTTAAATTCAGGGTGGAATGTGTTGGTGAAGTTGATGAATTGCTCAACCTGCTCTTAGAGACAGGTCAGTCCCTTTGATTTTGAGTTCCTCTTCCTGAAATTGATTTTCACCTTCACACGTCTTTCTTGGGTCTAGAGGCTGGGGTTTTAACGTTCAACTGTGTAGGATTATGCATAGATCCTTAGCAGTTACACATTATCAAGTTCTTTGGAATCCTAAAATTTCACCTGAATGTAGATTCAACTTAAAAGAACATTCCTTTATAAATGGATCACAGACTCTAAAACTGCTATGTAGCAGTTTGGAACAATGTCTGGAGCACAATTCGGCAAAGTTGCTCCCAATATTGCATCTGCAATTCTAAAAAAAAATGTTTTTTAAAAGAAAACTCCCTTGTACTTCCAAATGGCTCCGTTTGCAAATCTATAATCCAGCATGGAATTTGGCAATGACCTCAATTGTCTCCATGGTTCAATCCACGCTCTATGCTAAGTTAATTGATCTCAGTAAGATGACTGCAAAGGTGGAAGTATCATCCAAGTTTCCTGATTCTGAATGCTATGCAGTGGCTCCCTAGTGGAATATGCATATGTGAATGTTGGGCCAAGACAGAATCAGGTTCAGGTTTCCAGTAAATGATAACCATTTGAGCAGGCTACTGGCGAGCAACATGCATCAGCGAAGTTGTCTCAGAACGTGTGCCAATGCTTTCAGAAAGCGATGGGCTGAGAGCAACACAGCTCATGCCAATTATTGTAAATAAAGCAGTATGGATTGATAGGAAAGGTGACAGCTTCATGATACCACACAATTTATGCTTCTTTGTCATTACTGGAATATGTTACCAGTTAAAAAGTAACAAGATTCCTTGTGACTGAAAAAAATCAAGTAATTGGTAATGATTGTTGATTATCTTTAACTATGAAGATAAACATTATACATTGATTTGTTTTTAGTCAAATTGGATGTACATGTTCCTGTATCTTCCAAATTCATTGATACCCATTGCTCCCGCACATTTATAAATATCTCCTAATGTAAGGTTGGCTTTGAGTAATGCCAATAACTCCTGTATTCTCAAACAAGGACAGAAAAACGCACCCTATCCTAATTTCTTGATGTGACAGCAAAATAGAATCCCCCCTCACTTAAATACATAGAGCTGTTAAATGTGTGGTCATTTATTAATGAAACCTGAAAATCCACACTGCCACTGTCCATCTCCCTGTGTACTACTGTGTCTGGACCTGTTTCAAATAATTTTCATAATAAATACAAAAAAATTGGCTTAAAAAGAACCACCTCAGGGTAAGTGATAGAGAATCAAAGTCTGGTGTTTGTTTTGGAGAACTTTGATCATTCCTAAGTTTCATTTAGAAGAGTTTTTTTTTACCTTCCCATGAATATGCACTGTTTTATTTTCCTTTGAAGTTACTTGATCAAGTCATGTCTCTGCATCTATGAAGGTATAATGGATGCCTCCTCCTAGATTACAGCCAAAAGCACTTTCAATCAGCCACTACAGGATATAAGGTAGTGACAATGGAGACAACCTGGCTGATTTTTCTTGGCCTCCTTCAAAATGTTGCCTAGCTTCCACCCAACGAGCCTTGTCCAATGCAATTGACATCAGTAAATCAGCAGAGTAAATTCAGCTCCATTGCACATTAATATTCCCACTAGCATTACCTCAACACTGCTCGGTTGTCAAACACTGAATGCTTTTGAGATATTGGTCCAGTAGTTGATGATGTTCTGTTATTGTGTGGCTAATCTCAAGAGGTTTAGTTGGTGTACAAAATAGAGTTGGAGTCTGAGGTCTTTACAATGTAACTATTTATTTACCTTATACTAATTCTATACACCTAGCATAGAGCTCAGACTGTTACTTCTCTCTTCAGTCTTTTCACTATAATGCTGTTGTGGCTTGGCTTTTTATATGGTTTAGTGTTAACCCTTCACTTCACATCACTCCCAAGTCTTAGAGCTGGATTTTCAAACTTGGCAGTATAGTATTTTACCATGGAGATTCATGGGATCCAGTTTGCCATGGCTCACTCCATCCTTCCTTGTGATATCTTCCACTTTTCACCTCAATAATTAAACATTTGGACTCTACTGTGCCCTCCTCATTGAATCATGTGGCAGGAGAGGCAGATGTGCTCAGAAGGAGAAAGTAAGAGCTACAGATGCTGGAGATCAAGGGGTGCTGGAGATGAAGGGCTTATGTATGAAACATTGACTCTCCTGTTCCACAGATGCTGCCTGATCAGTTGTTCTCCTTCTAGTATTCAGACCACTGACACTATGTTTAAGCCCCAGAGGTAATCCCTTCAGATGCTACCAGCCACGAGCTGGCTCCTGCACTGTGGTGCTTGACTATTATCACTGAGGACATGGCACAATCAAAGAAGCAGGCATCCTACTTCACTGGACAAGGCCTTGGTCTTGCTCATAGATGGAAACTGAGAGGACGGAGTGCTTTATCCTGCTGACTGGAAAGGATGGCACAGCGCCAGATGCAGCCAACCTGAACTGATATTGCAGCCCAGCTCAATGCTGTGTCGCAAGCAAAAAGAAGTGTCCAGCAGTGCAGAGAGAAGGTTAATGATTGTCTGCACGCTGCATGGTAAGTGACCCAGTGTCTTTTTGCTGCTCCTTCTTACTCACAGATCCACAAGTTCCTCTAATTCCACAACTGCATATGTGACAAAGCTTCATAGATTACAGTTCTCAACATTCCAATTATCATATTCACTCAATATCTCTCACCCACATCATCCTCCAAAACTACAAAACCACTCCAAACCTGTGTGCTTTCTATTTGCTCAGTAGGGGCACATCCCCATCTTTCCTGCTCTTATATCACCACTAACTGCTCTTCCAGTCACTTCTATTGCAATCAATCCCTCCCTTTAACCCATTGCTGGAAAATGTCTTTCCACTTAGGCTGAAAGATTCAAGTTGGGTGGGGAATAGCACAGATCAGGAACCTGATCTATAGGAGGGGAAAATTCTTGAGCTGGCTAGAGAAAAACACAACACTCAGGTTGGAAAGGAAGATGTCAATATCCAACCAATCGAGGAGTTTCATTCTGCTGCATTGCATACTATCCCTCTATACCCAGTGGTACAGGACGTTGGTAAGACCACACCTGCAGTATTGTTTGCAGTATTGGTCTCCTTACCAAAGGAAGGATTTACTTGCCATAGAGGGAGTGTAGTGGATGTTCACGAGGCTGACACCAGGGATGGCATGATTGTCCTATAAGGAGAGAATGGTTCGAATAGGCCTCTCTTCACTCGAGTTTAGGAAAATGAGAGGGATTTGATTGAAATAAATAAATTCTAACAGGCTGGACAGACTAGATTCTAGGGTGATGTTTCCCCGGTTGGGGAATCTAGGACCATGGGCACAGTCTCAGTATATATGGTAGATCATTTAGGACAGGAATGAGTAAAGATTTCTTTACTCAGAGGGTAGTGAATCTGTGGAATTCTCTAATGCAGAAGGCTGTGGAGGCCAAGTTACTGAATATATTCAAGAAGAAGTGATTTTTAATGTTTTAGATTTTAAAGCCGTGATGGGGTATGGAGAAAAAGCAGGAAATAGCATTGAGACAGGATCAGCCATGATCATCCATAGAATCCGTACTGTGTGGAAACAGGCCATTCAACCCAAGATGTCCACACCAACCCTCCAAAAAGCATCATACCCATGTCCATCCCCTTAACCTATCCCCATAATCCTGTATTTCCCATGGCAAGAACATCTAACCTACACGTCCCAGAACACTGTAGGGAATTTGTAGAGTCATAGAGTCATTGAGATGAACAGCATGAAACAGACCTTTCAGTCCAATCAGATAACCCAACTCAATCGAATCCCACCTGCTAGCACCCGGCCCATATCCCTCCACACCCTTCCTATTCATATACCCATCCAAATGCCTCTTAAATGTTGCAATTGTACCAGCCTCCACCATTTCCTCTGGCAACTGATTCCATACACATACCACCCTCTGTGTGAAAACTTTACCCCTTAGGTCCCTTTTACATCTTTCCCTTCTCACCCTAAACCCATGTCCTCTAGTTCTGGACTCCCGCACCCCAGGGAAAAGACTTTGTCTATTTATACTATCCATGCCCCTCATAATATTATAAACCTCTATAAGGTCACCCCCTCAGCCTCCGACGCCCCAGGGAAAACGGCCCCAGCCTGTTCAGCCTCTCCCTATAGCTCAAATCCTCCAACCCTGGCAGCATCCTTGTAAATCTTTCTGAACCCTTTCAAGTTTCACAACAGCTTTCCGATAGGAAGGAGACCAGAATTGCATGCAATATTCCAACAGTGGCCTAACCAATGTCCTGGACAGCCGCAACATGATGTGCCAACTCTTGTACTCAATACTCTGACCAATAAAAGAAAGCATACCAATAGCCTTCTTCACTATTCTATCTACCTGTGACTCCACTTTCAAGGAGCTATGAACCTGCACTCCAAGGTCTCTTTGTTCAGCAACACTCCCTGGGACCTTACCATTAAGTGTATAATACCTGCTAAGATTTGCTTTCCCAAAATGCAGCACTTCACATTTATCCGAATTAAACTCCATCTGCCACTTCTCAGCCCATTGATTAATCTGATCAAGATCCTGTTGTAATCTGAGGTAACCCTCTTCACTGTCCACTACACCTCCAATTTTGGTGTCATCTGCAAATTTACTAACTGTACCTCTTATGCTCGCATCCAAATCATTTATATCAATGACAAAAAGTAGAGGGCCCAGCACCGATCCTTGTGGCACTCCACTGGTCACAGGCCTCCAGTCTGAAGAACATCCCTCCACCACCACCCTCTGTCTTCTACCTTTGAGCCAGTTCTGTATCCAAATGGCTAGTTCTCCCTTTATCCTGAGAGATCTAACCTTGCTAACCAGTTTCCCATGGGGAACCTTGTCGAACGCCTTACTGAAGTCCATGTAGATCACATCCACCGTCTGCCCTCAGCAATCCTCTTTGTTACTTCTTCAAAAAAGTCAATCAAGTTTGTGAGACATGATTTCCCATGCACACAAAGCCATGTTGACTATCCCTAATCAGTCCTTGCCTTTCCAAATACATGTACATCCTGTCCCTCAGGATTCCCTCCAACAACTTGCCCACCACTGAGGTCAGGCTCACTGGTCTATAGTTTCCTGGCATGACCCTACCATCCTTCTTAAAGAGTGGCACCACGTTTGCCAACCTCCAGTCTTCCGGCACCTCACCTGTGACTATCGATGCTACAAATATCTCAGCAAGAGGCCCAGCAATCACTTCTCTAGCTTCCCACCTGATCAGGTCCTGGCGATTTGTGCACTTTTATGCGTTTCAAGACATCCAGCACAAGGCCAACCCACCTAACTTGTACATCTTTTGACATCATATTGAATGGCAGAGCAGGCTCAAAAAGGCTGAATGGCCTACTTCTAATCCTAATTTTGATGTTTCTGAGTCACTCCAGAAATGTCCAGCCACACCACCTTCCCCTTGTGTGTGATTTGGAAGTCTGCAGAAAATCCAACCAAGGACAAAGGGCCTGTGTATGGGCAGGACACTTGCAGCAGGCTGAGGCTCTGAAGGCCCAAATGCCTTTGGAAAGACTACCCACATCTTTCAGACCAACCAGACCAAATATAGAGTAGACTCCCTCACTCCAGCTGCAGAAGTGAGAATGCAGCTTAATATATTGGGAGGGAGAAGAAGGAACAAAATTTCTGAGGCCATTAACAACGTGGATGGCACATTTTTGGAAATAAATTTGCACTTTTGTAGATATTTATTCATTTGCACTCTTAAAGCCTTTGTCACTGTCAACCCTTGTTAAGTCTCAGCCATGTGAGAGATGACCAATCTCTTTAGGCATCCTCAAGATGAAATTCCCCAAGAATTGCTCGTCCCACACAAACAATTCACTCCTTGACTGGAGACAGCTTCAGACATCAGGGATCCTTGAACCATGATGTTGCTGACTCTATCTGAGATATTGCACTTTGATGTGGAGAACACTGAGGCCAAATGCAATGTGCTGGGATTGTGCTACAGCTTGCCTGGCACAAGTTATTCCACATTTACACCGATCTTATGAGTGACAGAATGGAATAATTGATGATAGCATACCTCTGGAGGCAAAGTTTCATTTTATCAGTCAGATTTTCAAGGGAAAATAGTGCCCTTGAGGGCTGGGAGGTGTAGAATGGATAACTCATATATTCACTCTCTCATGGATCAGTAGGGGATGCTGTACTGCCTCTCTCATATTAACTGCTGGCGAGAATGCTCAAGCATTTCAGTGCAACTTTAGCAGTCCAAGTTCACTCTGAAATATTGAAAGCTAAGTGATGATGGAAGGGTTGAAAAGAGTTGCCTCAGGATTTCTCTCAATCTAGTGCCTACCATGAAAGACTTCACTGTAATGCACTCAGATATCATGTGCAGACTGAATCTACTATGAGCACTATTTGATGTTGGTGCACTGTCTCACTGACAAATATTTTACCGCAGTCAAAAGCACATGCCATGTGTAGAGACTCGAAACTATCAAGCGTGTGATCAAATTGAGAACAAAACTTTTATTCAGCAACAGAAAACATCAAGGACTGCAACTATAACAAGGCCTTAATTTAATTTGCACTAAACAGGGACTGCGTGCCTTGTAACCAACAGAAAGTTACACAATGAAAGGAAATCCATACCCAACTCCTTCATCCTTGCAGTGGGTTTCAATTTAGTTTCTTCTGACCTATTGTACTCAACAGTGTATTGCTCTGTCATGATCTCTTGGATGTCTCTCCCATCTGATGACCTGGCCCTAAGCCCTATTCTCAGCTTCCATAGATTGCTGTTGATCTCCCATTCCTTTGCATCCAAGACATCCCCTCCCCCATCTTATCAGCTCCAGTTGTGAAGCGCATGGCATGTCACAATGATTTGGGATTTCGTCTAGCAAAGACCTCCAAACTTTGCAACAATGGTCACACATAATATGAGCTTCGGTGGAGTGGAAGTCTTTTCTATTGGTGATCTCTGCAGGTTGGTGATGGGGCACCCTAAAGCAATGTGATTGCTGTCTATTGCACCCTACACCTGGAGGAAGCCAGTGACAGTAGAGAATCCCACAGCTGAGGCTGCTTGACTCTCCCTTGTCATGGGGTAAGGCTAAGCACAGCAAGGAGCTGGAGAAAATACCAATTGGTGACACCTTGGATGCAATTATATGTAGAATATTGGGAGACTCTGCATAGGTCCCTGTTTCTTTTGAAACAAGCCACTGGAACAAAAATTTTCAGCAGCTAAACTGTTCACAAATGCCAAGTTAGGGTGCCACCCAGTCTTTCTTAGCACAATGCCAACTCCAGCAGATGACACAATTCAGTCATGATGACCCAGGACATCCTTTATCGGTGCCTGCAATCTCCGAAAGATTTAGGAAATGACAGTGAGGTGTGAAATGAGGGGTCTCAGCATTCTTCTCTACCTTTTTGAGAAATCTCTACCTGCTGCTCCTCCCAGTAGAGACTGTGTAGCAATTATTGGAGACTGGTGTTTTTGCTGGATGTGCTGACAACACTGAAATTTGTCCCTCCTTCAATGTTCTTTACATTTGAAACATAAGGACTCCTGCCATGGTGATGTCCATATTGCATGAGCACATATTCTATGGAGATTATCTGAAAGGGAATACAATTTCATCTCAGCCCTCACATCAATCACCATAAAGCTGCATACTCTGCTCTGATAGTGTGGAGGATTCACAAGGAATTTCATACCGCAATAAGGAGTCAGAGTGATGTAACCTTATCCAAAAGTATGTTGCATTACTAAAATGTTTGTGTTATATTAGAGGAAATGTAACTTTTGCAGTAAGGAACCATGATAGGCTCCCACCCATCAAAGAAAGGGTACCCATAAATCTCACAGAACATGTGCTTACATACTTACAGTTCAGTGTGTGAATGTTTCAGCTCCAAAGTATTCATTTCAATTGATAGTTTAGGAATATATTTCTGAAAAGCCAAGAACAGATTATACTTTTAAGTTAATGTCCAATTACATTTGTTTAGCTGACATGACAAGGAGGCAATTAGTGTAAACAATGTAAAGATCAGGAACATTTGGGAATATAATTTACAATGTTCATCCTTGGATGATGAATGATTTAGCAGGAGAAGGGCTTATGCCTGAAACGTCGATTCTCCTGTTCCTTTGATGCTGCCTGACCTGCTGCGGTTTTCCAGCAACACATTTTTAAGCTCTGATCTCCAGTCCTCACTTTCTCCAAGCTTAATTTTATGCCAGGTAGGTGGCAGTACTGAATCAGCGGATGCATGGTTAATGCAATTGCCCCTAGCACAGCCTCAAATTCAAAAATTGTATTCCACTCCCAAAGAAGAAAATAGTAACTTTGCCCAGCCACTCTGCATGTGATAACTGTTATATTCTATCATTGCGCAGTTGGCTTTGGATCAAAGACAACATGGTTTCAGTGCTGTTTCTTGTCAGTGATTTGCAGACTCCTTCTGAGATATAGGATGATGGTACAAAATCCCTGCTAGATCTCCATAAAATGGACAAGACAGTGCCACTCATAGCTTCAGGACGAATTCAGCAGTGGGCTCTGATACTATGTGTGTATATTTAACAGTTGGAATACTATCTGGGAGGCCAAATACCAAATGAAGATTCATCAAGCTGTCTCCTGCTGGCAGATATATCACTGGTGGTACCAGTGATATATCTTACCTGGCAGGGGAGATACCATGATCAATGCGGTGGCGCTCCCAGGATGAGGTTATCCCATTGCACTTCGGGTGTGCTGACGCCTGCGATGTCCCCAAATGTGGGATACTCGACTGCAAAATTTGTGGTAGTGGGGGAGTGCGTTCGCGCTCTCCCCTGATTTACAAACCAATGACAGAATCTGAATTGCACGTTTTCTGTAGGCTGTGCTGTTATGGTGTAACTTGCCTTCTCACTGCTACGTTTACGTCGATGTTTGCTAGGGCAGTCTTTGGGATACCTTTCTTCCTTAGGGCAGCACGGTGGCACAGTGGTTAGCACTGCTGCCTCACAGCGCCAGAGACCTGGGTTCAATTCCCACCTCAGGCGACTGACTGTGTGGAGTTTGCACATTCTCCCCGTGTCTGCGTGGGTTTCCTCCGGGTGCTCCGGTTTCCTCCCACAGTCCAAAGATGTGCGGGTCAGGTGAATTGGCCATGCTAAAATTGCCCGAAGTGTTAGGTAAGGGGTAGATGTAGGGGTATGGGTGGGTTGCGCTTCGGCGGGTCGGTGTGGACTTGTTGGGCCGAAGGGCCTGTTTCCACACTGTAAGTAATCTAATCTAATCTAATGGTACCCTCATTGGACTTGTCCATAATGGTTTTAAATTTTCTGGACATGCTTCCAGTCACAGCTGACAATATCAGACTTTGTATGCATAAAGATCCAGTCCTGGCAAAACTGAAACAGCTGGTGGTGATGGGGGAAAACCAAAGGGCTGTCACAACCAGAATTGAAACCCGGAGAGACCAGATCACAATAAAGGATGGCATTTTAGTATGGGGAGCAAGAGTGATTATCCCACGCAAAGATCACCGCCAGATACTGGCATCAGGGTCATCCAGAGGCTGTTAACTTGGCCCAGTCAGGGAGCCCTGCCTGACAGATACAAACAGGAGCATCAGATGTTCTGCTCTCCCTGAGAGCTGGCTCTGAGGAAGCTGGATCAGTATTAAGGTCTTTCCACATGTAAATAATGGATGACTTGGAGATGGGAAACCAGCCTCTGTGCAATTATTTCAAAGACCATCCCTAGATTTAAGTTTCCCACTTTACCCTGGACTTCATGGACGTCACATCCCACAACCCACCCCCCAATAAGCCATTATTCAGCCAACCCTGGGAAAAAGGGTGACACACCTGGCAGATTAACCTGGCCTCAACTGAACAATTCACATCCTTCAGACTGATGTTTCCACAGCACTCCGACTGACATTTCTGTGATCCACGGACTGGCTGCACTTGATCTGCAGGACTGACCATTTTCCTGGATTACAACATCAGAATTTCCCAGACCCCAGCAGACTGACTGTATCAAAGCTCCTGTGGTGTAATTGAATTGAACCCCTTTACCAACTGTTGTGGCAACCCCAGACTGTCTGTTTTCATTCTTGACACCAAAAAAGAATACTCCCTTTCGTTTTCAGACATGGCCATTTGTTTGAAACACATGCAATGCAGGAACACGTCCACCCTCCTTACTGTTCAGTATTTGCAATTTGACAAGCTGCTTGCATTTCCCCCTGTGCTATGGTGCAATGCAAGTTACAGAGCCTGGCAGCCCCTTGAGTGAACACATCGTGGCAAGGCTAAGAAATAAAGGAGGGTGTGTGTGTGCGTGTGTGTGTGCATCCATAAATGTATGTAAAGCAATCTGGCATTCGTTTGCAAGTCATAGGTGCCTCTGAATTCCAAACTGAAGTCCTGAAGGACTGAAGTCGCTTGTGAGAGTCAGTCCAAGAGCATGCATGATGACGTGATGATGCTGGGCTTTGCCAATGTTGCATGGATGATTAGTGCAGGGGAATGGTGTCCAAGGAGCTTACAGAGACATTGTGCTGAAGACAGAGTTGGATAAAGGCCAGGACAAGCAATCAGCAAGCTACAGTCTTCATGACTTACAGGTTGGGAATTTGCATCATCCAGTTTCCCACAGAAGGAAAGGGGAGTTGGAGGTGGTATAGAAATATGGCAAATGGGCTAATAATTAGATGTAAATACATGGAAATACATACTGCAAAATATTGCAATAATTAAATCACTGTTTCAAGCTGAAGGGAAAAACTTTTGACATTTTGATTGGTTCATTCTGGTTATTTCCCAACTATCTCACCAATGTCCTTTCCACTACAAGGAGTGGAAAATTCCACCCATAGTCCTGACACAATAGTTGCATCCTCCTACATCTATATCCAAAGTCAATGTTTCACAATGTTTCACCAATCTCTCTGATCCCATTGAACATTCTTTCTGAGGTGTCAGTGGTGACGGTTGGCAATCTCTTCTCTTCAGGTTTATGCTTGAATTCTGAGGGACTTTGTTTTGTTTGTTAGAGAATGTTACCTGATTGGTCACACTCTATTCCTGGTCATTTGGAAGGTTGGTCTCTATTACTAGTATTTTCTTTTGCAATGATACTCCTCTTCTCTAGCCCCCCCCCCCCCCCCCCCCCCCCCACACAGAGGAAAGTATTGATTTGTCAGAGCTTGGTTGATTTGTTGTAATCTTCCTGCTGTTAAGGCAAGTATCTGCACTGTCCTTTGCATTTTGCAGGTGCAGAAAGGATGCTGGAAGGTAAACAGTAAAATACATTCCTGCCCAATGTTATTAATATCATTGAGAATTTTGATTCTTCATCCAAAGGTAACTACCAGAATTCACAGGCAGCAATAAGTTTGGTAAAACTTTCATCCACTTATGTTCAAAAGTGGGTTTCTCACTTGATAACCTTCTTCAGTGCATAAAGTCTACTCAAGTGCTAATTGAGTCATTCAACTTGGACCAAGTGTCTGAATTGGGGAAGGTCAATTTCAATATCAATAGACAGGCTCTGGCAAACGTAGACTGGGAACAGTTACTTCTGTCTAAGTTTACATTTGGAAAGTGGGAATCTTTTAAACGTAGTATAGTGAGAATTCAGGACCAGAAACAGGGAATCCTGAATCTCAAGGGATATAGAGCTTGATGAAGAAAAAGAAGGAAGTACTTGTCAGGTCGAGTGCAATAAAAACAGGAGAGGCCATTCAAAAGAACAGGAAGTTTCTTATAAAGGAAATCAGGAGGGCAGATGTGATCAAGAAATGGGATCACTTTTCTTTAAGCATACTAGAAAGATTACTCGGGAAGAATGGGGCCGATTAGAGACGAGAAGGGCAATCTGTGCATAGAGCCAGTGGACAAGAGTGAGGTCTTAAATTAATACTTCTCATCAGACTTCACAGAAGTGAAAGTATCTGGGGGTTTCAATTGGAATGGTGAGGTTCTAGAAGACCTTAAGATTATAAGGAGGAGGTATTAGATGTTTTAGTGGACATACTGTGCATAAATCCCCAGGGCCTAATGAGATGTATCCCATGCTGCTATGGGAGGCAAGATAGGATGTTGCTGGGGCCCTGGCAGATATTTTTTAATATTTTGCTGGCCACAGGTGAAATGCCAGATGACTGGAGGATAGCTACTATGGTTCCTTTATTTAAAAGGGCAGCAGGGACAGGCCAGATAATTACAAAGCGGTTAGTCTGACATCAGTAGAAGGGAAATTATTGCTAAAAAGTCCTGAGGGACGGAATTAATTAAAAGTTGGAAAGACAGGGGTAGATCAGGGATTATGAGCATGGATTTGTTAAAGGGAGATCCTGTCTGACTAATTGACTATACGTATTGATAGTGGTAGTGGATGTGATGTGGTTTATATGAATGTTGGTAAGGCCTTTGACCGAGTAAAAAATGAGGTCTGCAGATGCTGGAGATCACAGCTGCAAATGTGTTGCTGGTCAAAGCACAGCAGGCCAGGCAGCATCTCAGGAATAGAGAATTCGACGTTTCGAGCATAAGCCCTTCATCAGGAATAAGAGAGAGTAGCCAAGCAGGCTAAGATAAAAGGTAGGGAGGAGGGACTAGGGGGAGGGGCGATGGAGGTGGGATAGGTGGAAGGAGGTCAAGGTGAGGGTGATAGGCCGGAGTGGGGTGGGGGCGGAGAGGTCAGGAAGAGGATTGCAGGTTAGGAGGGCGGTGCTGAGTTGAGGGAACCGACTGAGACAAGGTGGGGGGAGGGGAAATGAGGAAACTGGAGAAATCTGAATTCATACCTTGTGGTTGGAGGGACCGAGATCCAACGTAGAAGCCTGGTCCAAAAGGTAAGAGGTCATGGGATCCAAGGCAAATTGGTGAACTGGATCCAAAATTAGCTTACAAAGGAGGCAGAGGGTGATGGTGGAGGGTTGTTTTTGTAATTGAATACCTGAGATGTGCAGTCTATCACAGGGTTTGATGCTGGGACCTTAGTATTTGTTATGTGCATTAATAACTTGGATATGAACGTAGAAGGTATAATTAGTAAGTTTGCAGATTACACAAAAAATGATGGTGTTGTTCTTTGTGAGGAAGATGATCTTAAGACTATGGTTTGATATTGAGCAGCTGGTAAATTGGGCAAAGCAATGGCAGATGGAATTTAATCCCAATAAGTGCAAGGTGATGCATTTCACAAGGTCTAGCAATGGAAGGATATACACAGTGAACACTAGATCCCAAGGGAGTACTGAGAAACAAAGGGATCTTAGTATAGAAGTCCATAGTCCCTTGAAGATGTCAGCAAAGGTAGACAAGGTGGTGAAGAAGGCATGCAGGATGTTTGCCTTCATTAGCTGGAGCATAAAATATAGGAGTATGGAAGTCTTATTATAACTGTATAAAACATTTTTTAGGCCACAGATAGAATATTGTGTGCAGTTCTGTTTGCCATGCCATTAGAGGGTACTGGGAGAGGATATAAAGGAGATTTAGCAGAATGTTGTCTAGAATGGAAAGTCTCAGTTATGAGGAGAGATTGGATAGGCTGGTTTTGTTTTCCTTGGAACAGAAGAGACTGAGGAGGTAAACAAAACGATGAGAGACATTAACAGAGTAGATTGTGAGAATCTGTTTCCTATGGCTGACGTGTCTAAGACTAGAGGACACAAGTTTAAGTTGGAGAGTAAGTGGTTTAAAGGAGACTGGAAAAACTTATTTTCTCTCAGAGGGTGTCAGAAATATGGAGGGAGCTCTTGAGAGGGTGATGAAAACAGGTACTCTTGTAACATTTATGAAGCATTGGATGAGTACTTAAAATGCCAGGACGTAGTAGTCCATTGACCAAGTGCAAGTAAATGTGATTAATGTAGTTTGGTCTTTGTTGGTTGGCATATATTTGGTGGGCCAAAGGGTCTGTTTCTGGGCAGTTTAGTCAAATGACACCTTGGTAAAATATTGCCTCAGTGTCATGGACGGAATGTTCCAGTCTCCAGAGGAGGATCATTTTTATAGTGTCACTGTAATAGACCCCATCCAGAGTGTTCCACATTACCTTGAGGTGCTGTATCCTTCAGAACCTCACTCAGCAAAGGAGGGATAGCTTTGGAGAGGAAGACATACAGCACCAAGAGATCTCCTCCAATGAGAAAGGGGAAGGCAATGGTTGTGACCTCGGCTGAATGTCAGGAGCAATCCAGGGCAATGGTCAAATGGACAAACAGATCCGTGTAAACATTACTGAGACCTACTTCCAAGCTCAGTGGATTTACCTTTAATTAGATAAATCTTGGTCCCAAGAAGAAAGAACAAAGAAAATTTACAGCCCAGGAACAGCCCTCCAAGCCTGTGCCAATTCAAATCCACTGCCTATCGCCCAATTCCAAAGGATCTGTATCCCTCTGCTCACCACCTACTCATGCATCTGTCCAGATACACCTTAAATGATTCTACATTGCCTGCCACCTCCACCTCTGCTGACAATGTGTTTCAGGCACCTGCCATCTTCTGTGTAAAGTACTTTCCACATGTATCCCTCTTAAATTTTTCAACTTGAAAGCGTGACCTCTCGTTATTGAATCCCTCACCCTGGGAAAAAGCTTATCTCTATCCACCCTGTCTATATCCTTCATGATGTTGTAAACCTCAGTCAGGTCCCCCCTCAATCTCCTTTTTTCTAATGAAAACAATCCTAACCTACTCAACCTCTCTTCATAGCTAGCACCTTCCATACCAGGCAACATCCTTGAAATCCTTCTCTGCACCCTCTCCAAAGTGTCCCCATTCTTTTGGTAATGTGGTGACCAGAACTGTACAGTATTCTAAATGAGGCCGAACCAAAGTCTTGTACAATTTTAACATGACCTGCTAGTTCTTATACTCAATACCCCTTCCAATGAAGGCAAGATACCATATGCCTTCTTAACCACTCTATCCACCTATACAGCAACCTTCAGGGTACAATGAATCTCCCAGATCTCTCTGTTCATCAACTTTCCCAAGGTTGTATAATTAGATCTTCCAAAATGCATCACCTCACATTTGCCTGGATTTAACACCATCTGCCACTTTTCCGCCCAACATCCAGTCAATCTATATTCTCCTGTATTCTTTGACAGTCCCCTATGTTTTCTGCTACTCCACCAATCCTCGTGTCATCTGCAAACTTACTGATCAAACCAACAATGCCCTCTTCCAGATCATTTGAGTATATCACAAACAGTGGCCCCAGCACTGATCCCTTTGGAACACCATTGGTCTCCTTCCTCCATTTCGAGAAACTCCCTTCAAATACCACTGTCTGTCTCTTGTTGCTTAACGAGTTCTTTATGCACCTAGCTAGAACACCCTACACATCATGTAACTTCATTTTCTCCATTAGTTTACCATGGGGAACCTTAGCAAATACCTTACCAAAGTCCATGTATATGACATGTACAGCCCTTCCTTATCTATCAACTTGGTCACTTTCTCAAAGACTCTATTGAGTTGGTAAGACATGCTCTCTCCCACACACAAACATGTTGCCTATCACTGATAAGCCCATTCTCTTCCAAATATAAATAGATCCTATCCCACAGTACCTTCTCCAGCAACTTACCCACCACTGACATAGGGCTTACTGGTCTGTAGTTACCTGGAATATCCCTACTCCCTTCTTGAATAGAGGGACAACATTTGGAACTTTCCAGTCCTCCGGCACTTCATCTGTGTTTAAGGATGCTACAATGATACCCATCAGGGCCCCAGCTTTTTCCTCTCTCACCTCCCCCTGCAACCTGGGATAGATCCCATTCAGTCCTGAGGATTTGTCCACCTTAATATCCTTTAGCCTACCAAACACATCCTCCCTCCTTGTGTCAACGTGATCCAGAGTAAACAAACTTCTATTTCTAATCTCGACATTCATCATGTCCCTCTCCTCAGGTGAACACTGATGCAAAGTAATCATTGAGAATCTTACGCATTTTCTCAGGTTTGACACACACCCTTCCTTCCTTATCCTTTAGTGGACCAACCCTTTCTCTAGTTACCCTCTTGCTTCTTATGTATGAATAAAAGGCTTTGGGATTCTCCTTAATTCTGCTCACTGAAGTTATTTCATGACCAATTTTAGCCTGCTTGATTCCTCATTTAAGATTGGTCCTACTCTCCTGATATTCCTCCAGGGCCTGTTCTGTTCTTAGCTGCCTGGACCTTATGTACATTTCTCTTTTCCACTTGGCTAGTTGCACAATTTCTCCTGTCATCCACAGTTCACGAATCTTGCCTTTCTTAACCCTTATTTTCAAAGGGACATGCCTATCCTGCACTATCCTCAAACTAGCTTTGAAAGCCTCCCACACATCAAATGTGGACTTTCCTTCAAATAGCTGTCCCCAATCCACATTTCCCACCTTCCTGCCAAATTTTGATATAATTGGCCTTGGCCCAGTTTAGTACTCTTCCCTTAGGGCCAGACTCATCTTAGTCTACGAGTATTCTAATACTTACAGAATTGTGGTCACGATTCTCAAAGAAATCCTCCACTTCAACTTCTATCACCTGGCCTGCTGTATTCCCCAACACCAGGTCCAATATGGCCCTTTCCGTAGTTGGATTATTGACATTCTGCTCTAGAAAACTTTCCTGGATGCTCCTTACAAATTCTGTTCCATCCATACCTCTGACACTAAGTGTATCCCAGTTCAATGTTGAAAAGTTAAAATTTCCCATCACCACGACCCTGTTGGCTCTACATCTTTCAATAATCTATTTACCTATTTGTTCTTCTACCTCACACTCACTGTTGGAAGGCCTGTAGTGTAGCCCCAACAATGTAACTGCACACTTCTTATTTCTCAGCTCTACCCATAATGTCTCACTGCTCAAGCCCTCCATAGTGTCCTCCTTTAGCACAGCCATGATATCATCCCTGACCAGTAATGCAACTCCTACCCCCCCTCTCCCTTTACTTCCCTCCCTGTCCTGTCTGCAGCATCTATATCCCAGAACATTTAGTTGCCAATCATGCCCTTTATTCAACCTGATATCAAATTATGGAAAGCTAACGAGTTTCTTGATTCAGTGATTCAGGCACCTGCCCTAGTGTCAAAATAAAAATTTATTTGGGACCCATTTGCTTCTTAATAGGCACTCCAATACTTCCATCTTCATTGTTTCATTTCCTCAAGGAATATGAATGTTGCTGTGCTCTTCAGTGTCCTGCATGCTGTTCTTTTTACTTTTTCCCACTTCAAAGTTAAAATCGTTTTACTGTAACAGACTGAGTTACATGGTCTGCATTTGTACAGGGATAGGATTCCACATTTTTGGCAGAACAATCTGGTGTCAATGCAGCCAACTGCGAGAACACTGCGTGGTGACATCCACTGTTTTACTTTGTACTTCCCTGGTTTCAGCTTTAGTACACTTTGGTTATTTGCTCGACATATTATGTTGTCTTTAACAATTTTGTTCGACAACACCTCTCCATCACGTTTTAGTGAAAATTCTGTTTCCTGCCCTTCCTTCAGTTTGCCTTGTTAACTACACCACTTTGGTTTAAGACTTCTGTGCACTGTAGGAAACCCGAAAGGATTCCTTCAAAATGCAGATTACTATCCAAGACCTAATCAAGTCACTATTTCTTGACCTGTATTCACAGTTGTCCATAAAATGATGTCGGTCATTGATAAATGAACCCATGTCATCTTCTGACTTTTACCTTCTGTCAAAATCTTGTTTTGATGATGATTATAATGCAGCAAGTATTGAAGTATGTATTGAAAGTTTAACAACCTCATTGCAAAGATCTGTCTCCTATTTAACCTCTGTTTTGCTAAAAACTCATCTGCAATATTGTAACTTGCATAGAGTAGCATACTCACCTGGTCCTTGTGTGATTTTGCTGTCAAGCCTGAAGCATTATTATATCAAGTGAATGACCTGTGCCAGTTCTGCTAATTTTCAATTTTCTGTGGGGCCTTCCACATTCTCAAAAGATGCAGTTAGTGATAGGATCTTAAGGCTTACTTTGTTTCCCAGAGCTTACTCTCATTCTAGCTTCTTTCCCACATCGTTTTGTTGTCAGCCGCTGTGTTGTTGGTTGCTTCTCCCCGTTCACTGGGCCTGTTTTTTAGGGTTTGTCTTGCTGTTCTTGTCTGCTACTAGGATTGTCCTCAAAGTCTCTCTTGCTGCTCTGCCTGGCTGCTGTGTCTGTCAGCTGTTGTCACCATCTGTCTTTGTGTGTGCTGCCTTGAAGAATGTGAGTTGCTGGAAACTAAGTTCCATTCAACTGTTTATTCACACTATATTAACTGCTCTAGCATGCGATCCAGACAGTTGCTTCACCATACAGAATCTCAACTCATTAAATTATTTTTCACACCACTGCTAATTTTAGCTTTCTTCTTTACCTTGTTCCGTATAAACTCTTTACTCCATAGATTTCACTGTAGCATTATGAATTTGGTTAAGTGTATAATATTCTGTTTATACAGTCAGTCAGCATTTTGACATTTGGTAGGTCAGTTGTATTGAGTAACAACAGAATGGATTATGCATACTAACTGTTCCCCAATATTCACCCAGCTTATCTGCTGTGCTATCCCAGATAAATAATCTTGCTGAATAAAGCTATTCCGGAAACTGAATTGGTTTGAACATGAAATATTTGTGGGTTACTCCATTATAGAAGTATGAAACATTGGAGTTGGATGTACGAAGAATGAGAATACCTCGCTTCTGTGTTAAAGTAGAGAATCAGATAGTGTGAAATAAATTGAAATTGAAATAAGTCTGATCAATACCAATTCATAGTAAAGCTTAAGAGCAGCCAAAATTGCATCTTTCTGTTCTGTCACTGGTAATTTGACAATTTCCATCAGCCTTGGCTGCAATGGCTGGGCTATTAATAACTCAGCAGTAATAGCCAATGTGTTCACGAGCCTACTGCTCTGCCTGTTTATCACGTGCTGTTCAGGGAAGTGGGCTTCATTTCATGATGACACTAAGAAATGCATTCATATAGCTAGGATTATGATTGCTGTTTTAATGGGCACTTGAGTGGAAAATGCACCATATTCCAGTGCTATTACATTGCACATGCCATGAGATATGTACAGTCCAAAAATGTGCAGGTTAGCTGAATTGGCCATGCTAAATTGCCCGTAGTGTTAGGTGAAGGGGTAAATGTAGGGGAATGGGTCTGGGTGGGTTGTTCTTCGGAGGGTCAGTGTGGATTCTCTGGGCTGAAGGGCCTGTTTCCACACTGTAAGTAATCTAATCTAATCTAAACATATATATTATCTTAATATTCCTGTTCATTTACAAAATTATATAGTGATAAATGAGGTGTTATAAACTTCAGTTGCAGCCCTCACATTTTTGGCACTCACCTTTATCAATTGTTTGATGAGTGTTTGGCAATAATCAGTGTGGTGATGCTACCTCTGATGAGAGGAACCTCCCCCAACTCTGAAGGGGCAGGAAGAAACAAAGATCCAGATGTTCGCCAGATGGAGTGTGAAATGGTGGAAGTAGCCAAAAGTTGGAAATATTGTCTTGAACAGAGCACTGCCATTTTGAAAGGGTAGGGAGTGGAGCAAGCCAGATTTTGTGCACACATGTTTCACAGAGGTAGCTGACCATTTAAGTGACCAACTGCCTCTACTTTGACTTGCCTGTAGCGTGGGACATGAAGTGTGTATTTGACGCCTACTAAGAAAAGATCTGAACTTTGTGGATTTGTTTGTATAGCCAGGGTACCCATTTGAAGAGGTAAGGTATCCACTTGTTATGATCCTGGAATACCTTTGGGAGTGTTAAGGTGCCCTTAGAGAGGTAAGATACCTTTTGACGGAAGCTGGGATTGTTAACAGTATAGACGAATTCACCGAAAAAGTGCAAAATTAAATTGGAACTCTCAAACTGTCAAAGAACTGTAAACAGTAAAAGAATCATAGAATCATACAGCAGAAGAGAGTCCCTTTGGCCCATCAAGTCTGTACTGGTAAACATTTATGACTACCTTACACTAGTCCTGTTTTCCTGACCATGCCCATTCCCTTGAATGTTATGACACTTCAAGAGCTCATCCAAAGATATTTTAAAGGTGGTGAGATGTCAAAGAAGTATCGAAAATGAGTAGAGTTTGAAAACAAATCATTGCTAACTATTTCAATATACCTGTTGACATAAGCCAATGTTAGTTTTGTGCTGGATCACTGACTTCCCAACCTATCATTTTCATATTAAAGTGCTGGTAAAGTGAATAGTTTAGTAGTCAGATCAAAGAGCTTATAATCAGATAAATCTGCTATGATACGAGATTAGTTGAAGGTAATTCAATAGATTGAATTTTTATATCCTTCTTTTAAGTGATATAATCAATAAACACATAACTTTATGAAATCCTGGCTGGTGAGGTCTACATGTGCAGGATACTAGGTAAGATAGCATCAAATGTGAAGGGTGAAGACTGGCATTTAGGAGCTTGAGTTGGCATGAGATAGCTCTATTAGCATGTGGTCATGAAGGACCATAGAGTTGAATAGGAGACATAGATTGGCATGGTGGCATGAGATACCATGAGGATTCAGTGCAATGTGATTGTGTAGCATTTGTTACATCAAGAGCCATGCAAATAAGTGGGGTGGGTAGGTTTGCAAAGGGGGCATAAGGAGCAATGAGTGGTAGGCAGAGGGTCATAGGTTGACATGGAGGGTGTCGGGGCCATGGGAATGGTTAGAGGGCATTAGGAAGCATGGATGTGGTGTGTGTGTGTGTGTGTGTGTGTGTGGTGCAAGGGTTTGGGTACTGTGTTTAGATTCATTCATCTGTGTACCAATCATCCAGATAGTGCCAGTGGCCTGTAATCTGCATCAGGCTCTTGGTGTAGCCTTCACTAAGAGCCTGCAGCCCCTGTTCTCATTCTGGGGTTGTCCAGCCTGCCTCCCAACTAACCCTGCCATCCTGAGGTAAAAGTTGGATTTCTGTCACAGGTCACAATTGTGGATTCAGAGAAACTCCCATCTCTCTGCATTCCCAAGCCAGGAACCAAGTTAGAGCCTAAGTATCAAAATGTACAATTCAGAAGTAATTCCCTTCAAACATTCCCTTCCAGCTTTCTGATGTCAACTCTACTTTTACTGATAGGCAAATGAAACTGGGTGTGCCTTGCAGAATCACGCAACTGCTTTCTGGTCAACATGCAAGGTGGTCTTCGCTCCTTTGATAGTCCCTAGACAGTCCTGAAAAACATCCAGGTATTTAATTAGGATTTCAATTAGGTAGCCATTTTCTAACTGAAAGCCAATCCAGCTGAATCTTTCTCAATCAAGCTTGGGTTCAAGCCTTTTACTACAGTCAGTGGTCACCGAACCAGCTGCCTCTCATCAGAGACCGGAAACATACTTATCCCCTTAATCTGTGAAGGTTTCCTGGAATAAATTCTCTAGCTGAGGCCTTGGTCTAACTTAATGGTTGGAGTACAGAGCGAATTTTGTTAAGGACTGGTTGGGCAACCACTGAAACGGTCACACCAGTATTAACCTCCATTAGAACCAGATGATCTTTTAACCAGAGGTTTGTTTGAATGGTTCTGATTTGAATGTTGATAACAATTTGATTGTTCCAAACCAGATGAAGATGGACTTTCTAGGACATGCACTCTCCTGGACACCAGCCTTTGAGCACTCTTATTCCATTTAGGTCTGTGGAACACTTTTTCTGTCTCGAGTCCACACACCGACAGCTACTGCACTCGCTTGTCAGCCCAGATCCTGAAGAATATTTAACTATTTGCCTGAGGCTTTGTTTTGTTTTGGTATTTTTCTGTAGGCTGATCTAGAATCCCTCTGTTCAAGAAATATCCTGAGTGAGGCTACGCAATTGCCTTCACTCAGGTGGTGTTCCCCAAGCTCAGTCAGACTGGTGAGGGTGTCCATTGAAATACCCTGTAACTCATCTCCACTTGCTGCAATTTCCATTGATAAAGCCAGTCGTAGTGCCTCGTTGAAATTCAGTTGGTCTTCAGCTAATAGGTGCTTTTGCATTGTTACATTATTTTGCATTATTTATCCCACATACTAAACTGTCTCTCAGCATCTCATGAAGAGCTAAACCAAAATCATATGTCTCTGCCAGTCATCTCAACCTCATCAAAAATCCTTAAACAGATTCTCAAATTGCCGAGTGAAACCAATAGCATCTCAGAATCATAGGAGGCTTGGAGTCATAACAGTCTTTAACTAAGTCTGACAACTCTTGAAAGGTTTTAGTTTCTGGTGCCTCAGGGAGAGTTGGGCTCCTAATAACCAGATTAACAGCACCAATCAGGGAACTCATATTCCATGAGGTCCACCTGGCTAACCTCATTACAATCTCTACAATTAGCAGCTCACAATTACAGCAATTCATTGCATAGCAATAATAGCAGTCAAAGGGTTGAGGAAAATCCAATTTATGGTGCTCATTGCAAGATGTCCTGCTCCAGTATAATTCTGAGCTAAATACTGGCCTATGATTTCCAGAGTTGCAATGACAAAGCCCTAATTTGTTTCAGGTCATCTCTTGCATGAATCTATTCCTAATATCTAAAGGATATTTTATTCTGGAAGGAGGGATATACAACAATAGTGAATATCCGCATAGCAATCACACAGCTGTTCAGCTTCATGGGTCCTCTGACTACTATTAAATTGAAGATGCACATTCCTTGTGCGAAACCCTTGTAAAATGTGTTGCTGTATACACAGCTTGCCACATAACTAAACCACACATGCTAATTTTCCCTCTTATAGCAAAACATTGCTGTTCTCCAGTGCTATTATTATACCAGAGCAACAACCAAAAGATCTCATTTTACTGCCTAGTATCTTCTGACAATGAAAGGATTAGAAAGTAAGCAGCCTTAAACCAAGGCCTAACCTGTCAAAAATCCCAAGATATTATTTCTCCAAAAAACAGAAGGGCAGTTCTTCCTGCTCTCCTGGCCAGCATTTATATCTCAACCAATGCCACCAAAATAGATTACCTGGTCATTGTCACATTGGAGCTTGTGGGATCTTGCTGTGTGCAAATCGGCAGCCGTATTTCAACATTACAGCAGTGATTTTACACTTCACAGGGTATTTTATTAGCCATGAAGTGTGTAGGGATGTCTTTAGGTTGTGAAAGGCAACATATAAATGCATCTTCGTCTCATCTATCTGTCTATATATCTCAGATTTCTTTTGCGAATTTGATTTGTTGACTTTGTTTGCAAATTTGTCCCCTCAATTTCTTTACGTTCTGTATCTTTTTCTCTGATCTCTCTTGACCCTATAGTTTCCCATCTTCATATTTGAAGAGGAAGAGTGTGAAGCCCGTACTGTTTGTTCGTCCTTTCCCTCGCTGTTCCCTCTTGCTAATCCTCTGCCTGAAATTCTCCTGTCTTCAGGAATACAACTCAGTTGACAGCTGTCCTTGGCTCCCTGGTGCTTTTTCAGCTGTTTAACTAGCCCCTAATTGCAGTTCACAGTTAATTGTCAGGATTATTAATTCTGCTGTTCATTAGATTGCCTGCTGTGCAAGTAATAAAGTGCAAGGTTTAGCACAGATTCAGGGAACAGTAAAATCGAGGGTGGTAGGGGCAGGGGGAGGTGTGGTGAAATAAGCCAACAAACTTCATAACTCTCAGAAGGATTTAGTGTTGGAAGGGTAATTCTTCAAGTCTTTGCCATTCCAGACCCTCCATCGCAATTGTTTCCCGTAGGGGGATGTAGGAGTTGTACCAAGGCAGGACTGTTAGTGACAAAAGAATGCAGGGAGTTACAGAAGGACAGTTACTCATTCTCTATGTGATCAATGGATTTGTATGTAAGTGGTGAAGCACGTCCAACCATCAGACCAGCATCTCCTCCAAGCACCATGAACTCCTTTCCAAATGGTACTTTTAAATATATCAGGAAGTGAAGGTTACAACTGAATCATTATAAGGGCTGAAGGGTTTGAGTTATAAAAATAGGCTAAATAGACTGGGACATTTTTCCACTGGAGTGTAGGAGATTGAGGTTTAACCTTGTAGAAGTTTATAAAATCATTAAGGGCATAGATAAGGTGAATAGCAAAGATCTTTTCCCTACGGTAGGGGAGTTCAAAACTAGGGCACATATTTTTAAGGTGAGAGGAGAAAGATTTAAAAGGAACCTGATGGGCAACATTTTCACACAGAGGGTTGTTCATGTGTGGAATGAACTGTCAGAGGACGTGGTAAATGCAGGTACAGTTATAATATTTAAAAGACATTTGAATAGGTACATGAATAGGAAAAATTTAGAGGGATATGGACAAAACACAGGCAAATGGGGCTAGTTTAGTTTGGGAACGTGGTTGACGTGGACAAGTTGGACCGAAGAGACTGTTTCCATGTGGTTTGATTCTATGACTCTATAAATGCCTGACCTTCACTTCCAGATAATCCAGATCAGTGTCAATGCCCAGGGAGCTGGCTAAGCACATTTTTGGCCGGAGAGGACTAAGGCACTGACCAAGCACATTGGTTCCAAGTGAAACTCCACGGGATTCTGAAAAACAAGGTGAATTGGCTGGCAAAGTAGTCTTTTTCTTACTTTCAATGTTTTAAAGTAATTTAATGCAAATTACTCTAAGCTCTTCCAAAAAATATAAATGTAAATATAAGGTCTGACTTTCTGAATCAATTAGTTTCAGCTTTCGGCCCTCCACAACTGACTAGTGTGACCTTTTAAACTTCCATTCCCATCTAAATGCTTTCCCATCCTTGTGCCATTTATGAAATAATTTTATTGAACAAGCTGGCTCAACACTGAGCTGTTTAAAAAAGCAATGTCTAGCTATTTATATAGCTAAATGAAGATGTGGGCTGAAATTATCATTACACGGAACATTTGGCTCCAGGGTGACATCTCTAATTAAATGAAGTATTGACTATGCCACTGTTTTGTTAGTGTGATCCTTTGGAAATTTATGCTAATGGAATTCTTGAAGCAATTTCCATGTTGGTCTGGACACCCACAGGGTTTGCTATGTATAGAATAATAGATGTTTCAGGGAGTTCCGAGGCAGGATGACAGTCGTGTGTCTCAGAGAATGCCAGCAACCACAAGAGTGATTTACAAAGTTCTCTGAACCACAAGTTTGTCTTACAGGCTTTAGCTTTCCTTCTTTTGTTGTTACCTTATGTTTCTGTAATAAGCTTACAAATTATACCAATTTATGTCCTTTGTGTTTTAACTGTTGCTGAAGCACCATTGCTCAGATCATGATCTTTGCTACTCAGGTCTCAAAGCATTTGAACCAAATGACAAGAATCAGGGTGATAAATAACATTCACATATGCAATTGTGATACTGATGAGGAAGTTCTGGTTATGTCCGGGTAGCATAAGGACCAATATTGGGTGACACGAGTTTAAATCCTGTTTTGAAGAATTTCAATTCATACTTGATTAAATAAATATGCTTATTTTTAGAAAACTGCGGATACTAGCTTCACCTTTGTCCAGTGTCCTTACCTAAATGTGACTTCATATTGATAGCAGGAACATCGCCTGAAACAATTCAGTAAGCCATTCTGTTGTATCCAGTGCGACCAGAAACTCCCTCACCATGTGAGCGAATAAAAAAGTTGTTTAGTGTAACATTTTGCAGATGGGTCTCTCTCACATTGTCTTGCAAGTTTCAGTCACTTTGGAAAAAGATATATTTGTTAAAAAGGTTTAAAAAAGGAAGCCAATTATTACTTTTGTAGGAAGAATTCCTGTCATTTCACTCACATGCTTTGAGACTGCATTATAGAAGGATGTGGAAGCTTTGAAAAGGGTTCAGAGGAGTCTTCCGAGGATTTTGCCTGGTATGGAAGGAAGGTCTTACGAGGAAAGGCTTTGGGACTTGAGGCTGTTTTCCTAGGAGAGAAGAAGGCTGAGAGGTGTCATAATTGAGACATATAAGATAATCAGAGGGTTAGATAGGGTGGACAGTTAGATAGGGTGCCTTTTTCCTCAAATGGCAATGGTTAGCACAAGTGGGCATAGTTTTAAATTGAGGAGTGATAGATATAGGACAGATGTCAGAGCTAGTTCCTTTATTCAGAGAGTAGTAAGGGTATGTAACGCACTGGCTGCAACACTAGTAGACTTGCCAACTTTAAGGGTATTTAAATGGTCATTGGGTAGTCATATGGATGAAAATGCAATAGTGTAAGTTAGATGGGCTTCAGATTGGTTTCACAGGACGGTGCAATATCGAGGGCCAATAGGCCTGTACTGCGCTGTAATGTTCTATGTTCTGTGATAAAATACACCGCTGGCAGATGAATTCAGCCTTATACTAATGGCAATTGACTTCAGATAGTGAAAACTTATGGGGACAGGTTTTTAGGTGCAGATTAAAATGTTTGTATGTTGTGCAATAAATATTTCTGTTCTTACAAAGTATTTTGTCTTTTTATGTGCTGTGAGCTATGTTACTGTTAGAAAGTACATAACCAAGCAATATACTTATCCAGCTCAGTAGGAAAAGTGAAGAAGGAAGAAAAATAGATTCAATTTAAGTATGCAATTCTTAAACTGGAAATGCACTATGACATGTTTATGGTGTAAATGTTTCTCACTACTATATCCATTTCTTCTGTGTATAATTCTAACATAGTCATTAACCATTCACTTTAACAGGCTAAAATCTTTATCAAAGGATCAAGTCAGAAGTCACATGACACCAGGTTATAGTCTAACACGTTTATTTGAAATCACAAGCTTTTGGAGGATAGCCCCTTCATCAGGTGAAAGAGCAGGGAGGCAAAGGCCTAGTGGTATTATGTACCTGGACTATTAATCCAGAGAGCCAGATAATGTTCCAGGGACCCAGGTCTAGATCCTATCACAGCAGATGGTTGAATTGTCTCAGACTCCTCCCTCCCCTTCCTAGACCTTTCCATTTCTATCTCGGGCGACCGACTCAACACAGACATCTATTATAAACCGACTGACTCCCACAGCTACCTGGACTACACCTCCTCCCACCCTGCCCCCTGTAAAAACGCCATCCCATATTCCCAATTCCTTCGTCTCCGCCGCATCTGCTCCCAGGAGAACCAATTCCAACACCGCACAGCCCAGATGGCCTCCTTCTTCAAGGACCGCAGATTCCCCCCAGACGTGATCGACGATGCCCTCCACCGCATCTCCTCCACTTCCCGCTCCTCCGCCCTTGAGCCCCGCTCCTCCAACCGCCACCAAGACAGAACCCCACTGGTTCTCACCTACCACCCCACCAACCTGCGCATACAACGTATTATCCGCCGCCATTTCCGCCACCTCCAAACGGACCCCACCACCAAGGATATATTTCCCTCCCCTCCCCTATCAGCGTTCCGCAAGGACCACTCCCTTCGTGACTCCCTTGTCAGATCCACACCCCCCACCAACCCAACCTCCACCCCCGGCACCTTCCCCTGCAACCGCAGGAAATGTAAAACTTGCGCCCACACCTCCACACTCACTTCCCTCCAAGGCCCCAAGGGATCCTTCCATATCCGCCACAAGTTCACCTGTACCTCCACACACATCATCTATTGCATCCGCTGCACCCGATGTGGCCTCCTCTATATTGGTGAGACAGGCCGCTTACTTGCGGAACGCTTCAGAGAACACCTCTGGGCCGCCCGAACCAACCAACCCAATCACCCCGTGGCTCAACACTTTAACTCCCCCTCCCACTCCACCGAGGACATGCAGGTCCTTGGACTCCTCCACCGGCAGAACACAACTACACGACGGCTGGAGGAGGAGCGCCTCATCTTCCGCCTGGGAACCCTCCAACCACAAGGTATGAATTCAGATTTCTCCAGCTTCCTCATTTCCCCTCCCCCCACCTTGTCTCAGTCGGTTCCCTCAACTCAGCACCGCCCTCCTAACCTGCAATCCTCTTCCTGACCTCTCCGCCCCCACCCCACTCCGGCCTATCACCCTCACCTTGACCTCCTTCCACCTATCCCACCTCCATCGCCCCTCCCCCTAGTCCCTCCTCCCTACCTTTTATCTCAGCCTGCTTGGCTCTCTCTCTTATTCCTGATGAAGGGCTTATGCTCGAAACGTCGAATTCTCTATTCCTGAGATGCTGCCTAACCTGCTGTGCTTTGACCAGCAACACATTTGCAGAATTTGAATTCAATAAAAGATTTAGAATTAAGAGTCTCATGACAACTCTGAATTGATTGTCGGAAAAACGCATATTAAGGGAAGGAGATGTGCCATCCTTATCTGGTCTGGTGTACACATGACTCCAGACCCATAGCAATGTGGTTGATTCTTAACTGCCCCCTGGGTAATTAGGGATGAGCTATAAATGCTGGCCTAGCCAGCGATGCTGACATCCTGCGAGTGAATAAAGAAAAAAAAACACTTGGTGTTGTGTGACTTCTGAATTTGGCTACCCCAATCCATCACTAGCACTTCCACATCATCAAAGGATCAAACAGCAGAATTTGACATGAATACATGAAGATTTTGCCCAATGATATTGAACAGCATAACTTTCTGTCTTTAAGCTGTATGGCACATTAAAAATCAATGTGTCATAATGTAGTGATGACAGATACCAGTTCCAAAGACATGCAGTAAAAGACAAACCTTTAGTATGTCTAAAGAGATGCACAGATAAAACCAATTCTCAAACAAATCACATTTAACTCCAATAGGTGTTGCTATCAAGTTGATAAATTATATCTAATATTATAGTTTAGTGCTCTGATCTAGTTTTTGCAAGAGAGAATATCAAATACATCGATGCTGTAAAATGTGTAAGAAGTAATAAATAAATTAGGAGTAACAGTTGTGAAATCGGTTCACAGAATTCTTGCAAATGAATTAGCAATGATCAGCTGTATGAATTTGATTAACGGAGGGAATATGTACCACTTTGCTTTGTCAGCATCACACATGATCACGTAGATATAATTGTAAATATTGTCCTGGCTCATTACTCCATATGTTGGACATCTACATAGTAATTTAGCCTTTGAAAGAGAAATGCAAACTTTTTGGGTTAAAGTAAAATTCAGAAACGCATAGCGGGGAGAATGTGCAAACTCCACACAGACAGTCACCCAAGGCTGGGATCGATCCTGGGATCCAGTCTGGGTGGATTGATCTTCGGAGGGTCGGTGTGGACTGGCTGGGCTGAAGGGCCTGTTTCCACACTGTAGGGAATCTAACCTAAAAGTCAGCTAATATCCGAATGGATAATGCCAAAATATCTCTTCAGCAAATCGTAGTCTGATTTTTTTCTTATTCAAAAGATAGCTAATCTGCTTTATATATTTCTATCATTTTGTTTATTTGTCTCAGACTTTCAACATGTAGGTCTTTTCTTTTGATCTGAGTTGTTATTAGGTATTCCTAGAGAGAAGGATGAATTTAATTTATCCAGTGTCCACCTACGGTGAGATGCCTAGGTCCCTGCAAACAAAGGTCAGAGAAATGCAAAGAGCCCACAATTCAACGATCTGTGCTCTTATAGGATAGTGCCTTGCTGAAGGTAAGCATTCAAAGTACACCTATTATCTGCCCATTGAAATTAATTATGGACATCAAAAGGACATTGGTTCTTAATATAGCTCAGGTGTTATTGTGGATTTAGTGGAAACAAAATTAAACTTAATGGGGCAATATCCCAGGACAGCCTGCGACGCCACCACCTGGTGCTTTTGCTCATCACTGCCAGAGTACTTGCTTCCCTATCTGGAATGAATGTGAAGATAGGAGGCGATATTTTCCATTGATTAATATAATAACCCTTTATTACATTTCATGTACAACTTGCAAGCAAATACACATGATTTTTGCAATACTATCTTGTCAGCGGAATTGAAAATGAAAATAGTCTGACAAAACGCATCTAATATATGATTCTTTTGCAGTTTGCAAGCAGAAAATATATACCATCTAGAGGATAAAAAAAAATTTCAAATTCAGCTGTGAGGTGTACAAAACTCTCTGCCAAATGGATGAGCAGCTACAAAAAGAAGCTGATTTGTGGACCTAGCACATGTTCACTGTGTAATGGAAAAACAGCAGCACATTTTTGATCTAGGAGCAACCCCTCCCCACAATAAAGCAGAGATAAGATATGTGAGAAAGTATAACTAAGAATGTGAACTTGCTGTTCACCTTGTACACCATCCAAAACAAGTTACATGACTTGACAAAGAGCCAAAAGTAAGTCAAGTATGCCACTGTAAAATAGCAAAACAAGACATATATAGGCACACAGAAGCATTGGAGATGAGCAGAAAACATTGTGCTCAAACACACAAATATTTTCATGTAGCAAAGGAAGTTAACACAACTGCACATAGCCATCTTAGCAAAGAGAATGCTCAGCAAGAAGAAACCTCCAAGGACAAACTTACACTGTTGCATTCACATTGTTTTATGGGATATAATAGGAATGCACAGAATGGAACAGCAGGAATCTCTGAAAGAACAGTAAAGGGTGGCGTTTGGCAACACATATAACTTCATCATGCCTAAGGCTGATCCAGTGAAAGGATAGCCACACAATGGTAATATCTGATCACTAATTAACTGTCATCTATCTTTATATTGTCTGTTGCATTTATGCCTTTTTCACATTCATGTATTTGCATATTTGTTATTTCATTGAGGAAGTGATATTTTGTATAATTGTGTAGTAGGAGCTCCAAACTGAACCGATGCAAGGACAAACACTGCTTCTGAGAGCAATATATAATTGCTGATTTATTTGGGAAGAAGAACTTAAAAGCACTGGACCTGAGGCATGTGGAGTTGTGAGTAGGCTGATTTGCACAATTCTGCATCAATGTATTCAAGCGTGTTTTTGGAGCAAAACTGCATTGGAATAAAGCAGCATATACTGTGGATCAATGGTTTGACTTGCTTCTGAGCATAAGCAATAAGCTGTTTCTGGCATGTGGCTGAAGAGGTCATTAGATGATCTACCATTGCTTTATCTACCAACTGATGATCAGCTTACAGTAACCAGCTGGGAATACGTTGTTGGTGCATCTGCTATGGGTCACTGCTAAGTTTATAGACAGGAGATTATAAAACAAAATGAGCTGATGTTATTTCTCCGCTAGCATAATTCACAAAAAGTTGCTAAAACTTGTTTCATAATCAGGATATGCCTGGAAGTAATCTGCCTTTATAAGATAGTGATGCCTTTATAATATGATGGTGCAGTGCAGTTGGTTCTATGTTTACTGCCTAATGAACATACCAGCATACGAATTAGGATTAGGAGCACACCATTTGGTCTCTCTCGCCTTCTCCCCATTCAGTATGATCAAGGCTGATCAGATTGTAGTCTCAACTCTACTTCTTCCTATTCCCTTCGACTCTCTTGGTCTTCAAGGATTGAAAAAACTCTGCTTTAAAAGTATTCAATGACTCTCTTGTAGGCAGCAAGGTGGCTCAATGGTTAGCAATACTACCTCACTGTGCCAGAGACCTGAGTTCAATTCCACCCTCAGGCAACTGTTTGTGTGGAGTTTGCACATTCTCCCTGTGCCTGTGTCCAAAGATGTACAGGTTAGGTGGATTGGCCATGGTGTCCAGGGTTGTGTTTCCAATAAATACAGTTCTAATGAAAATGCTAGAAATACACATCTTGTCAGACAGCATTGTTTAAGGTCATGAACAGTTCTGATGAAGGGTCATTAACCCAAAGTTTACTTTGTTTCTCTAACCACAGATGTTCCTGATCTATAAAGTACTTACAGCAGTTTCTGGTTCTGTTTCTGATTTCAAGCATCTGCAATATTTTACATTAGTGTTCAATTGATTTATTATTGAAACTCTTACCTATAAATGTCTGACCTATAGGCTCAACTATTGTAATTCTGTCCTTCAACACCAGGTTTATTTGGAAGCACTAGCTTTTGGAGCGCTGCTTCTTCATCAGGTAGTTGGGGAGAATAAGACTATAAGACACAGAATTTAAAGCAAAAGATTACAGTGTCATGCAACTGAAATGATATATTGAACAAATCTGGATTGTTGTTAAGTCTTTCAACTTTTAGAATGGGTTGCATGTTTCAGTTCATTAATATGTAAACCCCAGAACTTTTTTAAGTCACCCTCTTGAGATAACTTAAGGTTTCATAATAAAAACTGACATCTGAGCTCAGACAATGCATTAAAAGGTGTGAAATTAGAGTCTGGCTGTATCCCAATCTTGAGTCAGGCTGGTTCTATTTCTAAATTGGAGCTTGCAAAATATTACATGGATTGACTGCCTGCAGATTGTGCATTTTTTGAGCAAAATAGAATGTATCTGCAAATATAATTCTGCAAATACAAATTCACTCTGTAGACATATCTGTGTGTGCATGCATGAGAGAGAGAGTAAGTGAGTGGGTATGTGTGTGTGAGTGTGAGTGCATGTGAGAGAGTGTGGGTTTGTGTGTGTGAAAGCTTGGCAAAGCGTGTGTGGGTGTGATGGAGCATAAACCTGTGAGAGGGTGTGTGCGTGGGTGTGAGTATGGTGAGTGTATGTGTGTGTGTATGTGTGTATGAGAGACAGCGTGTATGAAAGAGGGTCTGTCTGATTCATAGAGTCATGGAGTTATAGAAATGTACAGCACAGAAACAGACCCTTTGGTCCAACTCGTCCATGCTGACCAGATATCCCAACCCAATCTCGTCCCACTTGCCAACACTCGGCCCATGTCCCTCCAAACCCTTCCTATTCATATACCCATCCAGATGTCTTTTAAATGTTGTACTTGTACCAGCCTCCACCACTTCCTCTGGCAGCTCATTCCATATACGTACCACCCTCTGTGTGAAAAAGTTGACCCTTAGGTCTCTTTTATATCTTTCCCCTCTCACCCTAAACCTATGCACTCTAGTTCTGGACTCCCCTACCCCAGGGAAAAGACTTTATCAATTTATCCTATCCATGCCCCTCAAGATTTTATAAACTGCTGAGAGATTAGATTAGATTAGATTAGATTAGGTTACTTACAGTGTGGAAACAGGCCCTTCGGCCCAACAAGTCCACAACGACCCGCCGAAGCGAAACCCACCCATTCCCCTACATTTACCCCTTTTACCTAACACTACGGGCAATTTTGCATGGTCAATTCACCTGACCTGCACATCTTTGGACTGTGGGAGGAAACCGGAGCACCCGGAGGAAACCCACGCAGACACGGGGAGAATGTGCAAACTCCACACAGTCAGTCGCCTGAGTCGGGAATTGAACCCGGGTCTCTGGCGCTGTGAGGCAGCAGTGCTAACCAAACCCCTCAGCCTCCAATGCTCCAGGGAAAACAGCCTCAGCTGTTTGGCTAAAATTCTCCAACCCTGGCAATATCCTTGTAAATCTTTTCTGAACCCTTTTAAGTTTCACAACATCCTTCTGATAGGAAGGAAACCAGAATTGCACACAATATTCCAAAAGTGGCCTAACCAATGTCTGTGCAGCTACAACATGACCTCCCAACTCCTGTACTCAATACTCTGACCAATAAAGGAAGTGAGCGTGTGAGTATGTAAGAGTGTGTGTGTGAGAGAGAGTATATAGTGTAGTGGGGTCACCTGTAGTGTGACAGGAACTCAAGGTCCTGGTTGAGGCCATCCCAATGGGTACCGAACTTGGCTATCAGCCGCTGCTCGGTCATCTTATGTTGCTGCCTGTCTCAAAGTCCTCCTTGGAGAATGGTCACCTGAAGATCTGAGGCCGAATGTCCCTAAAAACTGAAGTATTCCCCAACTGGGATAGAACACCCCTGTCTGGTGATTGTTGTTTGATATCCATTCATCCATTGTCATAGCATCTACTTTTCTTTTATATTCATACATGGAGCATGGGCATCACTGGCTGGTCAGTATTTATTGCCCATCCCTAGTTTCTTCTGAACTGAGTGGCTTGCTTGGCCATTTCAATGGACAGTTGAGAGTTAACCACACTACTGTGGGTCTGCAGTCATTTGTAGGCCAGATCAGGTAAGGGTGGCAGTTTCCTCCCCTAAAGGACATTAGTGAATCAGATGGATTTTCCTGACAATTGACTTTGTTCTCATGGTCATCGTAGATTCTTAATTCCAGATTATTATTGAATTCAAATTCCACTATCTGCCGTGGCAGGATTCAAACCTGGGTCCCCAGAACATTAGCTGAGAAGGGGTCTCATTGAAATGCAGAATTTAACACGGTTGCACAAACTGAATGCAGCAGTGACACTAAAGGACGGTGGCCTGGCCAGAGGTTCCAGAACAAAGGTCTCGGGGTACGAGGTAGGCCAATTAGATTGAGAGGAGGATAAATTTCTTCACTCAAAATGTGGTAAACCTGGAGAATTCTTGTCCACAGAAGGCAATGAGGCCAGCTCACTGAATATATTCAAGAATGAAAGTATTCTGAAAGTTAAAGATGGCATGGTTCAAGGGGAGAAAGCAGGAGTATGGATTTGAGGCAGAGGTTCAACCATGATCACACTGAATGTGGACTGAGCTAGATGGGCCAATTGGCCTACTCCTCTTAATTTCTACATTTCTCTAAGTTAAGATTTGTTCCCAAATTTTAGTAGTTGAGAAGTAATGTAATCGTAGCTTTCAAAATGAGTAGATCCACAGAAATTATATCCTGAAGAATCCTAAACAAGAAGTCATATTTGAAATTAGAGCTAGTCTGTTTAGGAGTGAGATCAGAAAGTACTTTCTCACATTAAGGATGATGGAATTATACTCCACAACCACCTGATGAAGGAGCGGTGCTCCGAAAGCTAGTGTGCTTCCAAATAAACCTGTTGGATTATACCTTGGTGTTGTGTGATTTTTAACATTGTACACCCCAGTCCAACACCGGCATCTCCAAATCATGATGGAATTATAGCAATTTTAAAATGTTCAAGGTTGTGATCAATTGACATTTCATGAGATAAAGGTATTGGGGGTTATAGATTAAATATGTATAAATCAAGTTGAGGTACAGATCTATTTGAACAATGTCCTGGCTCAAGGGCCTGTTCCTAAGTACTTGAAAAACTTTCTGCCTGTGGCCAAGTAAACAACGTAAAAAAATCCTGTCATCTAAATGGATGTGGCAATTACCACTTGTTTTAATCATCTGCCTAAACAGAGGTGAGTTAATTCCCTTCACTTTGAAGTGGCATTAACATATGCTGCCAAGTATATTCTAAGTGCTTACTAAGCTAGTCTTTTTTCCAGCCAGCAGTAAACAAATCAAAGTTGTCACCATATAGTCAGCTACTAAAATTCCTTAAAGCAATAGACAAATAATCTTTTATGGTCAGAAACAAAACAGACCTCTAATTCATCATTAAGGTCTGAACTGCCATGTTTTTCATCTCAGTAATTTCCCTGACCCTTTTTTTGAATAATAGCAATCTTCGCAGAAGTGCCAAGCTCAAGTAAATAGTGTTTTCCACTTTAATTAGTGAACAGAGGAAAATAGAGCCCAAGATCCATAAAACGGTACAGTAGGAGTTGAACATTTACTTTGTAGATGGAGTGATTAATGATACCAAATTTCTGGAGGAGTGGAAAGCACTGGAGATAGAATTATGTAAGTGTGAAATGGCTTGTGTACAGTTCAAGTTACATTCCATGAACTTGAAACAGAATAAAAACCATCCAAAGCCATCTCCAGCTCCTGTTGTGTTATTTATTCCCTTTGAACTGAAAACAGAAGATAGTCCATACTTCAGGTCATCCTTCCTGCATTTCGCATCTGTCTTAATTGTTCACTCATAACCTTGCTAGAGATCTTGATGGATGCTAGTTTCAGCCTGGGAAATGATAACACCACTGGCCTTTATATTGTACCTTCAAACATGAAAGCATGTTCCATGGCATCATGCACAATTGACACTGAGCCAAAGAAGGAGATATTACAGAAGGGATGACTAAAATTTTGTTCAAAGGTTAAAAAGTTTTAAGGAGGTTTAAAAGAAAAAAAAGTGTAAAGTCAGAGCTTTAGGGAATTCCAGAACTAAAACTCATGCAGTTAAAGGCTTGATTGCCAATGGGGAGGCACAAGGTCAGAGGTAGAGAATGTGACAAAATGTTTGTAGGACTGGAGGAGTTTGCAGATATATCAGGAGAATCAAGAGCATGATAGAAATGTAAGAAAAAGAATTTCACATCGGAGGTATTGAAATATTGAAACCCATTGCAGATCAGTGAGCACAGGGATGATGAGTGAACAAGAGGTGATGTAAGTTAGGATATGGACAATGAGAGGTGGAGAATGGATGGCCAATGGGAGTAGTAGAAGCAAGTGGAATAAGCAAGGATGGAAATGAGTCAGTAGACAATCATTACAATGGGCAATACATAGGATTGATTATGTGATGGAGATCGATTATCATTGTCTTCCCAAAGTTCTACTGAAGGAAATTACAGCTCTATTAATATTGGTTGTTGGACATGAGGGCTAACAACATAGTCCTCTGAACAGTGATGAGCAGAAGTTGAAGGACAGTTTGATCTCATTATTTTCCAACAGGAAAATTCCAATATAAGGTAAATTTCTTATTTTCAAGGTACATGCCCAAACAAATCCTCTTTACAAATCATAGACCAAAAGAACTCCGGATGCTGGGAATCAGAAACTAAAACTGAAGTTGCAGGAAAAACTCAGCAGGTCTGGCAGTATCTGGGGACAGAAAGCAGAGTTAACATTGCGGGTCCAATGATCCATCTTCAAAATTTGCAGTTCCCAACAAAAGAAAAGCTGTTCAAAAAGGAATGGCTTCGACTGACTCATTCTTAACTTCTCAGAAACCAGCATATTTCTTTAAGACAGAAACAGGAAGAGCAGTATTAGGCAATTAGAGATAAGCAAGGGTGATTTGGGCTTGAGCATCTTGTTGCTTGGTGTATCTAAGAATGAAAAAAAAATGACAGACTTAGGGCAAAAGATAGAACATGAAAAGGCAAGCAGACATGGCAGCTCTCCACCTCTCCCTACTAGACCCTGTTCAGTGCCATATGATATATGCTTAAGTGGGGAAATGCTGGGACATTTTTATTGCGAGTTGTAGTGTTTACCTTGCTATTCATAGAGATCTCTTGATACCCACTGTCAGCCTAGCTTAAATTTACAATTGCCTACAGTTATGCAGTAACTAATCAGTCTTCTTGATAAGAGATAAGACCCCAAGAAACATGACTAGCATTCAGATTTGAGAACTCAGCTGATCTCTTATGATGGGTGTGGCAACCTAATAATTAGGCCAGGCAGGTAACAAAGTATTGTTGATGTTTGAGGGATTAACTCAGCTCACAACTAGAACCTGAGTTGATGAGACTAGCAGCAAGAACATTATCAATACTGATGTGGAGGTGCCAGTGTTGGACTGGGATGGACAAAGTTAAAAATCACACACCACCAGGTTATAGTCCAACAGGTTTATTTGGAAATACAAGCTTTCAGAGCACTGCTCCTTCATCAGGTAACTAGTGGAGTTGAATCATAAGACACATGTATCACATCAGTTATACGACATTATGGTTCAATATAGCGCATCAGTTGTATGACACTATGATCATTTGCTATAAATCCTGTGTCCTATGATCCTACTCCACCAGCTACCTGATGAAGGAGCAGCATTCCGAAAGCTGGTACTTCCAAATAAACCTGTTGGACTACAACCTAGTGTTGTCTAATTTTTAATATTATTAGTACTCTAAGCATTGTTTCATAATTTATTCAGTTATGGGATGTAGGTTTCAATGGGTAGGACACCATTTTGTACACATCGCTAATTGCCCTGAAGAAGGTAGTGGCGAGCAACCTTCTTGAACAGATGCAGTCCATTTGGTCTAGGTATCCCCATGATGTTCTGGATCAGTGGTGCTGGAAGAGCACAGCAGTTCAGGCAGCATCCAACGAGCAACGAAATTGATGTTTCGGGCAAAAGCCCTTCATCAGGAATAAAGGCAGTAAGCTGGAAGCATGGAGAGATAAGCTAGAGGAGGGTGGAGTGGGGAGAGAGTAGCATAGAGTACAATGGGTGAGTGGGGGAGGAGATGAAGATGATAGGTCAGGGAGGAGAGGGTAGAGTGGATAGGTGGAAAAGGAGTTAGGCAGGTTGGACAAGTCCGGACAAGTCATGGGGACAGTGCTGAACTGGAAGTTTGAAACTAGGATGAGGTGGGGGAAGGGGAAAAGAGGAAGCTGTTGAAGTCCACATTGATGCCCTGGGGTTGAAGTGTTCCGAGGCGGAAGATGAGGCGTTCTTCCTCCAGGCGCCTGGTGGTGAGGAAGCAGCGGTGAAGGAGGCCCAGGACCTCCATGTCCTCGGCCAGAGTGGGAGGGGGAGTTGAAATGCTGGGCCATGGGGCGGTGTGGTTGATTGGTGCGGGTGTCCAGGAGATGTTCCCTAAAGCGCTCTGCTAGGAGGCGTACAGTCTCCCCAATGTAGAGGAGACCACATCGGGAGCAACGGATACAATAAATGATATTGGTGGATGTGCAGGTAAAACTTTGATGGATGTGGAAGGCTCCTTTAGGACCTTGGATTGAGGTGAGGGAGGAGGTGTGGGCACAGGTTTTACAGTTCCTGCAGTGGCAGGTGAAAGTGCCAGGATGGGAGGGTAGGTTGTAGGGGGACATGGACCTGATCAGGTACTCACGGAGGGGACGGTCTTTGCGGAAGGCGGAAAGGGGTGGGGAGGGAAATATATCCCTGGTGGTGGGGTCTTTTTGGAGGTGGTGGAAATGTCGGCGGATGATTTGGTTTATGCGAAGGTTGGTAGGATGGAATGTGAGCACCAGGGGCATTCTGCCTTGTTACGGTTGTAGGGGTGTGGACAGGGACGCAGCTGCATTGCTACTCAAGCTATAAATCTGTGGGCAGTTGTAAAGGAGGAATGCCAGGAACAATACTAGGCACCACATCTTAGAATGAGAAACCAGCATAATGTGAACAACGTTGGGCTGCAGAAATCCTAAATACAAAAGACAGCAGGCAGAGCAAAGCATTTGCACATTCAATGGGTCAGAAAAAAAATAATTTTATAGGACTACAATACTCAAGAATGGTTGTTGACAATCCAACATCCAATGGGAGGAGGAAGCCACCTGAATAACCCCCTCCTCAACTAAATTGGAAGCCTGAACCGAAGTGCAAGAAGCAAGGCTGAAGTGTTTTCAAGTGTCTTCAGTAATAATCGCCAAATTGGTGATCTCATTTGGCTTCCTCCCAAGTTTCCAAAACCATAGATGCCAGTGTCTAACTAATTCAGTTTCAATGAAGTATTAAGAAATGCTTGGGTATTTTGGAGTAGAGCTGAAAATGTGTTGCTGGAAAAGCGCAGCAGGTCAGGCAGCATCCAAGGAGCAGGAGAATCAACATTTCGGGCATGAGCCCTTTGTCAGGAATCAGGAATCTTTACACTTTGGATGCTGCCTGACCTGCTGCGCTTTTCCAGCAACATATTTTCAGCTCTGATCTCCAGCATCTGCAGTCCTCACTTTCTCCTATTTTGGAGTAGAGCTGGTTAGCCCAATTGATTCAAGTGTGTTTCATAATGACAATGGTGCATGTTCAAGGTCAAAAGGTATAGCGCTGGAAAAGCACAGCTGGTCAGGCAACATCCGAGGAGCAGCAGAGTCGACATTTCAGGCATAAGCTCTTTATCAGGAATGTGGGGTCCTCAAGGGGGCTGAGAGATAAATGGGAGGGGTTGTGACTGGGGGGTGAGGTAGCTAGGAATGCGATAGGTCGATGAAGGTGGGGGGTTGATGGTGATAGGTCAGAGTGGAGGGTGGAGCGATTGTGGGAAGGAAGCTGGATAGGTAGGCCAGTTCAAGAGGGCGGTGCTGAGTTAGAGGGTTGGATCTGGGATAAGATATGAGGAGGGAGATGAGGAAACTGGTGAAATCGGCATTGATTCAGTGTGGTTGGAGGTTCCCAGGTGCAAGATGAGGTGTTCTTCCTCCAGCTGTTGGGTGGTTAGTATTTGGCAGTGGAGGAGGCCCAGGACTTGCGTGCCCTTGGTGGAGTGAGAGGGGGAGTTGAAGTGAAGTCGCGGAGGGAATGCTGAAAGGGGTGGGGAGGGAAATATATCTGTGGTGGTGGGGTTTGATTGTAGGTGGTGGAAATGGCGGAGGATGATGTATGATATTCTAACTGTAGGTGGTGGAAATGGTGGAGGATGATTCTGACTGTAGGTGGCACCACCCCATGGATATATTTCCCTTCCCTCTCCACCCATTTCAGCATTCTGCAGAGACCATTCCCTCCATGACTTCCTTCTTTGGTCCACGCCCCACGCCAACCCACCCTCCACTCCTGGCACCTTCCCTTGCCACCGCAAGAGGTGTAAAACCTGTGCCCACATCTCACCCTTCACTTCCATCCAAGGCCCCAAAGGATCCTTTCACATCTGGCAGAGGTTTTCCTGCATCTGTAAACACCTTATGTACTATGTCCATTACTCTCAATGTGATCTCCTCTACATTGAGGGGATAGGACGCCAACTTGCGGAGCTTTTCAGAGAACATCTCTGGGACACACACATTAAACAACTCCACCATCCTGTAGTCAATCACTTCAACTCCACCACTCACTCCTCCAAGGACATGCAAGTCCTGAGCCTCTTCCACCGCCAAATCCGAGCCACCTGACGAATGGAGGAAGAACACCTCATCTTCCACCTTGGACCCTCCAACCACACTGAATCAATGTCATTTTCACCAGTTTCTTCATCTCTCCTTCCCTCACCTTATCTCAGATCCAACCTTCCAATTCAGCACTGCCCACTTGAACTATCCTACCTGTCTATCTTCCTCCCACCCATCCACTCCACCCTCCACTCCGACCTATCACCATCACCCTCCACCTTTATCAACCTATCGCGTCCCGAGCTACCTTCCCCCCAGCCCCCCCCCTCCTATTTATCTCTCAGCCATTTTGGGCCCCCCTCCCCCATTCCTGATGGAGAGCTTATGCTTGAAACGTCAACTGTCCTGCTCCTCAGATGCTGCTTGACCGGGTCTGCTTTTCCAGCACCACACTCTTTGACTCTGATCACCAGCATCTGCAGTCCTCACCTTCTCCTGGTGAATGTTCAACCCCCATAGCAGCTGAAGTAGTTCTTCTACTTATCTTGTTGGGATATCATCAAGGTATCAATGAGCCATGATTAAAGATCCATGGACAATGAGGATATAACATGAAGAGAAGGAGAAAGTAGAAAGAGAGAGTACCCTAGAAACAGCAAAGACTATGTACCCTGTAATGCTGAAGACCTATGCGCCAGAATTGTCTGCTATTCCAATATAGTTATGATTCTGACAAATGGTAGCATTGTAGCAGATTGCCATTGCATAATCTATCCACAAAAAAAAGAGTAAAGATACACCAACCATTACTACTCTACCTCCTGCTAATCATCAGCAAAACATTGCAACAGTTTAGATATTTTCTAATCAACCTGTCCGAAGATGTCGTTACATACCCCCTGGAGCAGGTGGGACCTGGACTGGTTCTCCTAGGTCAGAGGTAGGGATACTATCATTGTGCCACAAGAGCCCCTGAATGGTGCCATCATGAAATCCACTAATAATTTGATCGTTTATGCTGATTCAGGTTGCTGCAGAACCATTCGGGACCAGACAATGTCATAGGCTTGATTCAGGTATGGACGCCAACCAAAAGCTATGAACAAGGTAAAAGTAACTGTCTTAATAAATAAGGCAGTATTCAACGGAATATGTCACCAAGGAGCCCTATAAAAATTGAGATTGTTGGAATTCAAGATAATAAACTTTTAGTATTTAGAGTTATGCCTGTTACAAATGTAGTTAGCTTTGGTGGTTGGAAGATAGTTTTTTCAGTCTTATGACAACAGAGTAGGCATTTTTCAAGAAAATGTTTACAGGTCAACTGTCTTCAGCTGCTACATTATTGACCTTCCCCATATCAGAATATCAGGATTGGGGTTGCTTGACCACAGTTATACTAATCACAATTTCTTTGATAATCTACCATTCCAAGACAATCTATAGTAATACATGAAACATCCAGGCTTGAACTGATGCCTCATGGGTAATAAGCATAAACAACAGAAGACCCAATTATGAACCAATGACCTGCAGTCGCACCACCATCACCAAACTAGATCCAGCAATATCCTAGCAAGGTGACTATCAACCAGAAACTTCACTGGACCAGCCACTTCAGGAGTGTAACTTGCAAGGGCATCCTACAAGCAATTGGCATGCACCTTAGTTCATTAATGACATTCCTCTAACCCAAGTCAGAAATGTAGATGGAATATTCACTACTTGATTACATGGGTGATGGTACCTTCTGCGAGTGTAAAGTTTACCACACCACCCAGCTTTAAGAAGATCATGGAGCACCAGCAACTCGGAGTTTGACCTAAATTATTCCCTTTATAGTGAAGGGTCAGCAAACTTGGATTTCCCTACCTAACGTCCTTGTGGATGTACCATCACCATAAGGAATGAAGCAATTCAAGGGATGCCACACCAATACTCTTCCAAGACAATTAAGAATGGAGGATCAATGTAAATTTATCAAATTCACACACATCCTGAGAACAAGATTTTAAAAAATGACAGCAAACGTTACCAATTCTAACTAGAACCTAGGTTCTCTAGGCAAATATTAATGTGGAATTTTCCTGCTGGCAAAGAATGTATCCCCATTGAAAATACATAGAAATGCCATCTGCATAGTTTTTTCAGTTGTATGACTTGGAAACTATAAAATAGGGTAATCAGTTTTTGTATATGTCTGACATCTAGCTGACCAACAAAAATTAAACATTCTCTCAGGCACAACCATACATTCCTCATGAGGTGCTGAGCTTGGGCATATCATCAGGCAAAGAGGAGCCAAAACCCGAGAGACCTCCCTGAAGCAAAACAAATCTGAGACAAATCAGGCAATATAATCTCAAAAAAAACTAAGGGTTTATTTTTATTGGGCTTAGATCCTCTTTCTCCTCAAAACAAACAGAATACTTAGCATTCAAGGGGAAAAAGCGACAGCCAAAAAAAAAACTTTATTTTAAGTCTCCATATGAAAATTGAAAAGTATATAATCTTTATATTGTAGCAAGCATGAATAGAAAGACGGCCTATGCAACTATCCATGTCACTCTGGAGGATACCAGGTTGAAGAGAAGATGGAGAGGTTATTTGATTGAAGTGTCTAAACTTATGAAGGGATGGAACATAGTAAATATTTCAAAGACTCAGGAGGGTGTTCTGTAACAAGGGGCCATATACATAAACTGGATGGACCGTAAGGGTTTTGGGACAGAGAACAGGAGCAATCTTTTTCCACGGTATGTTAAAGTGGAATGAAATGTAAGAATCACAGAGTCCCTACAGTATGGAAACAGGCTATTCAGCCCAACAAGTCCACACCGACCCTCTGAACAGTACCCCACCTAGACCCATTCCCCTACCCTATTACTTTACATTTACCCGTGAATAATACACCTAACCCACATATCCCTGAACACCACGGGCAATCTAGCATGGCCAATTACCCCAGTCTGCACATCTTTGGATTGTGGGAGGAAACATACAGGACAGACTCAATGGGCTAGTTAAGGTTTTCCCTTATTGTATTTTGGATGGGCTTGTTACTTTTAAGAAGAAACAAAGGGAGATTAAAGGAATACAGTTAAAGAGCAGGTAAATGCAACTATAAATACTGTTCCTGTGGGGGTGGGTGGAGGGAATAAGTTCCATCTTATAATATTGTGTATATTTGAGATCTCCTTATTTAAGGTGAGATTTACTTACATTGGAAGTAGCTCAGGGAGGGTTCACTGTGTTGAACACTGGGACAAGGCAATTGTCTTAAAATGGAAGGACTGGGGCAGGTTGAGCCTATACTTATTGCAATTCGGTAAACTCTGCTTGTAGGAGACGTATGTTGAAGGTCAGTCATCTCAGCTCCAGAAGTCTCTGTAGGAGTTCCTCAGGGTAGATTCCTAAGCCCAACCATCTTCGGCTGCTTAATCAATAACCTTCCTTCCATGATAAGGTCAGAAATGAAATTAACATTGTTCATTGCCATTCATGACTCCGCAGATACCAAAGCACTCATGTTCAAATTCAACAAGATCTGGACAGTATCCAGGCTTGGGCTGACAAGCAGCAAGTAATATTCATGTCACGCAAATGTCAGGAAATGATCATTTTCAATAAGAGACAATCTAACCACTCCCCCTTGACATTCAATGATGTTACTATCACTGAATCCTCCACTATCAATATCCTCGGGGTAACCATTGACCAGAAGCTCAACTGCACTTGCCACATTAACCCAGTGGCATCAAGAGCAGTTTGGAGGCTAGGTATACTACAGCAAGTAACCCATCTCTTGATTCTCCAAAGCCTGTTCACTATCTACAAGGTACAAAAGAGAAATGTGATGGAATATTCTCCACTTGCCTGAAAGTGTGCAGCTTCAACAACACTCAAAGCTTGACACTATCCAGGACAAATCAGCCCACTTGACTGACACTACACCCAAAGCACCCAATACTTCCTCCACCAGTGATGCTCAGTAATAGCAGTGCATACTATCTACAAGATATACTGCAGAAATTCACCAAAGATTCACCATCCAAACCCATAATCAAATCCAATAGAAGGGCAAGGGCAGTGGATACATGGGAACACAACCACCTTCATTTTTCCATCCAAGTTACTCATCATCTGACCTGGAAATATATCACCGTTACTTCGCTGTCATTGGACCAAAATCCTGGAATTCCCTCCCTAAGGCATTGTGGGTCAATCCTACCACCGGTAGACTGCAGCAGTTCAAAAAGGCAGCTCACAACCACCTCTCAAGGACAACTAGGGATGTGCAATAACTATTGGCCAGCAATGACTACATCCCACAACTGAAAAGAAAATCCTGGGAGCTACCATGTTTCTTATATATAAATGAAATCACAGGTTCTTGTCTCCTTCCATACAGGAATAACTGCCGTGAGACTAGTGGGACCCCTCCAAATATTTCTGATGACAACTTTGTGAAACCATCAATCTGTCTTAGAAAATAGATGAAGCACTTGCTCCTACCAAAGCCCCAGTGGATCAACCTGGAAGACCCTTGGAGGATATTCCCGGAAACTATTTTACATCATTCATGAAGGGCTGTAACCTTCATAACTAGACAAAGAGGAGACATAATGGATGCAAAGTGAACAGGGAAAAATCCAGCAACTTCTGAGGATTGAGATGAAAATGAGGATCAGAACATTCTGATATGTCTGCAGGTCAGATGGGATCTATCCCAGGATACTAAGAGAGGCAAGGAAGGAGATTGCTGTGTTCTTGCTTTGACAGAGATCTTTGAATCCCCATCAGCCGCAGACAGTCCCAGAAGACTGGACAATGGCCAATGTTGTTCCTTTGTTTAAGAAGGGCAACAGGGATAATCCAGGAAATTATGAGTCTTACATCAGTGGTAAGGACATTATTAGAGAAGATACTCAGGGACAGGATTGGCTTGCATTATTAGGAATAATCAGCATGGTTTTGTGTGGGGAAAGCCTTGCCTCATAAACTTGATTGAGTTTTTGAGGAAGTGATGAATTTGATTGATGAGGATAGGGTAGTGATGTAACCTACATGGACTTTAGTAAAGCATTTGACAAGGTCTCTCATGATGTGCTGGTCCAGAACATTAAGTCACATGGTGACTTAGTGAATTGGATACAAGATTGGTTTGGACATAGAAGACAGAAGCTAGTTATGGAAGGGTGTTTTTCTGACTGGACGTCTATGACTAGTGATGTTCTGGAAGGATTAACGCTGGCACCCCTGTATTAGGTAAGCGATTTGGATGAAAATGTAGGTGTACTGACTGGTAAGTTTACACACAAAATGAAAATAGGTGGAGTTGTGAATCGTGAGGAAGGTTGTCAAAAGATACAACAAGATTCATATCAGTTGAAAAGTTGGGCAGAGAAATAGCAGATGAAGATTGATCTGGATAAGTATGAGTTGATGCATTTTTGGAGGTCAAATGCATAAGTTTACAGTGAATGTCAGGATCCTCAGGAGCATTGAAATATAGAGGGATCTTGGAGTTCAAGTCCAAAGATCCCTGAAAGTGGCAATACAGTGGAGAAGCAGGTAAAGCAGGTACATGGCATTTACCATGGCCAATCCACCTAGCCTGCATATCTTTGGACCATGGGACAAAACTGGAGCATTCAGCGGACACTCACACAGTCACACGGAGAACATACAAATTCCACACAGTCATCCAAGGCTGGGATCCAACCCAAGTCCGTGACGCTGTGAGGCATCAGTGCTGATCACTTTACACCATGCCACACTAGTCAAACACAGAGATAGCTAGCCAGAGATAGCATTGTAATTTGATTTGATTTGATTTATTGTAGTCACATGTATCTAAGTACAGTGAAAAGTTTTGTATTGCGAGCAGTACAGGGAGATCATAGCAAACAAAGACATAGGGTGTGTAGACAAAGGGAAGCTACAAGATTAAGGCTGCACAGGAGGTGCAGAGAGCAAGATCAACTTTAGCAATATCACCATTATTGGAAGTTAGAGAGGTCAATTCAGCAGTCTATTAACAGCATAATAATCTAATAATTATAACACTGATATACTCCTCCATCTTTCAATCCACTATGCTGATTGTCTTTGACAAACCTGCTGATCCTGTGCCTCTCTGTGCATTTTGACAGCATCATTAATGGTCTAGAGTATGAGGTCTTCTGCCTGGGGTTGAGCAGATGCCTGATCTCTGGCAGTTCTCTGAAGATCAGGGACCTAAGGCATTTCTTTCTTGGTTTGCTGCAAAGATTGCTGAGTGATGTGCTCACCAGATTAGATTCCTGAGTCTAATCTAGAAATAGAACCATCCCACTGGGGAAAAAAGGCACTGAGCTGGTGGAGGCTGAGAGGAAATCCTTGCCAGTTCATTCTGCAAGAAGTCTTCCTTCACAGACATAGTGGTGGTGGTTCTGGAGATCTCTGACACTGGCCTCTTGGTGGAGGTTCACTGGGTGCCACTAGTGCAAAACAGAAGAGAAAGAATAAGTTTAGTAGGAGGGATAAAAGCTGTTGCAAAGAGGAATGAGTTAATGTTTTTGGTAATGGGAGGGCAGCAAGTCACAGTGAAAATTATTGAGTTGGTTAGCCTTGAAGGGCTCCCATCCCCACATTATGCTCACTCTCATCGAATTCAGGATTTCAAACTTTATGTCTGTCACCCACCTCGTTGCCACAAACCCCGCCCTCAAAATCTTGGTCTTGGCTCTCTGAGCTCAGTTTTGATCTTATTTCTCCTGTAATGATGAAAGAATAGAACAGAGTAGCCTTTATTGTCACATAACTCAAATGAGTGCAGTGAAAAGTTTATAAATGTTGTTGCTTTGGAGCCATTTTAGGTACGGGGTACCTAGGTGCAGATTTTTATGTGTTTGTTACAGAATTGAAAGAGTGAAAGAAAGTCTGGCAAAGGAATACAAAGTTTTAAAAAGTACTCAAATTACTCAAAGTCCAGATTAAGAATAAAAAGTATCTTTAAAAAGTATTCAAATTATAGTCCTTTTCACTGAGTTAATGTATGTCAATCTTCACAACATCAGGCCTCGCCACCTCCATGTGCTGGGCTCCAGCCTGTGACTCATCTCCAAGACTTGGATTGTCTTCCACTCTGGGCTCCAGGCTCCAGGCTCCAGCCCATGACTTGCTTCTGGAACTTGTCTTCTAGGTTGGACTGGGCTCGGACTGCCTCCTGCTCCAGGGTCCTTCCTGCAACTTGCGTCTAGGACTTGCCTCCCGCTCTGTCATGGTCTCCAACTCATCTCCCGTGCCAGCTGGACTGAGACTTGGACACACCTCCATTCTCCATTCCCTCCAGGTAAATCATGAGGTGGGGGTGGGGGTGAGCTGCAGAAAAAGTGAAGAAAAAAAGAAAGGAAAAGGAACCGGCAAAGCAGATGAGATTTGCCACTATCTTGGAACCATAGGGCCAAAAGGAAGGATTGATTCTGATGCAAGAGGATGGGAGAGGAGTTCGTGATGCAGGAGCTGGAGAAGAGATGAGCTGTCTCCAGTGGGAGAATAAAAAGTGCAAAAGGAAGGTAGGATTAATAGTTTGGGAGAATGAGGTGGTTGAGCCATTTATGGGCATGCTGTGCGCAATGAGAATTGACATCCATGAGTCTCGGTGAGATAGGTTGAGTAGTGGACCATTGAGTGTGAGATAACAAGGAGAAGATGATGGCACCAGGTTCACTAGATTGATTCCAGATATAAGGAATTTGTCTTATGTCTTATACTGATTGGAATTTAGTAGAATGAAAGGAAATCTAATTGAAGTATATAAGATGCTAAAAGGGATTGTCAAAGTAAATGTAAAACTGAATGTTCCTCATGTGGGGAAATCTGGAATGAGAGGTCATAGTTTTAAGATAAGGGCAACAGACTTAAAATAGAAATAAGGAGAAATTGCTTCTCATAGAATCATGAATCTTCAGAAATCACGAGCCCATAGTTGGGGCATTGAATAAATTGAAGGAGGAGAAAGACATTTTTAATTAGTAACTTGTTGAAGGGTTATGGAGAGAAGCCAGGCAAGTGAAGTTGAGGCCAAGATGAGATCATCTGTGATGGTATCAATTAGCAATGCAGTGTCGAGGGTTAAATTGCCTACTCTTGCTTGTAGTTCTTATTTTCTTATGGAGCACTAAAGATTATGAAACATATTCCTACAGGGCTAATCTTGCATTTCACCCAGGACACTGTGCTGACTCAGGCTGCTAGCTTGATCCAAGTTGACCAGGTCTGGTGGTATGGCCTCCTTTCCTGGTCATCAGCGTGCAGTAATGTTCTCCTCTCCACCACTCCATCTGCCAGCACCTCCAAGTCCCTCTTGGTGAGCTGTGGAACTAACTGCCCTTTCTGGGCCAGTTTCTTGAAGTCGACAATGTGGACCACCGTGGGAAGGACAGCTCCTGGCTTGCTGCATCTGAAATACTTCTAGGGTTAATCATGGTGCCATTGGCAAACATGCCTTGCCTGCCAGGCGACTGCAAACGACAGGGACAGCATAGTTAATGAGATGAAGAGCGGAAAATCATGTAAGAAGTGTCACTGTAAGGCATAATGGACCTGGGTCCATGATCTCACTTTCAAAAAAATACTTTTGCCTGAAAATGGGAATATTCAGCTCTTTTTAAATGTTTTTTTTTAAATGCCTGTTTTGACGGCATCTCTCCAACTTGTACCTGTTTCTTTAAGAGTTGGAAAGAAAGGAAAGAGAATAGTTTACTCTATGGTCTCCAGCCTCAACTGTCAGGGTATCACTTTCAAATGAAGCAGTGGGATTTTGTGGGAATCATGCTTCAAGAGTCAAGTGGGACATCTCCTCAGATTCAAATACCTTACACCAGCTCCATCATTTAATAATGATGGATTATGTTTTGCTGAAAAGCTAAAGCTGGTAGGTTTTAATATTGCATTCGATTCTTGTGGTGAAACAGAAATCTGTGTGCAGTATTCCTTCATGTCTAATTAGGGATCCTTTCGTGACAGAAGATGAATATCAAACATTTTCAGGGGAGAGCTGGGTTCCTGGAAGAAGTTTTTTTAAAAATTGGAGAAAAAATGGTGATGGAAAATCTGAGCAAAAAGCTGATAAATGGGAACTAATAATGTTTTGACTGTGTCTATAGTTTATCTGAAGTCATGAAAAAGACTTTTTTTTGTGGGATTCCTCAGACAGTACCCGTATGTGTTCTACAGTCTCCAGTAGAATAGTTACTTAAATCCAAGGATTAAAGATACATTTGTTTTGGCAAAAGAGCAAACAGAAATCCGAGACACAAATTTTAATCTTTATTTTATGCTCCATCAAAGAATGTTCTTGTCAATGACATTTTTTACCCTCGTTTTTTTAGGTTAGATTTCTGGTTTGCTTCTTTTTTTTTGTAGATTTATATCCATAGCAGTAATAATTTGCAGTTGTACATCTGTGTTTGCTGCCACACTGAGAATGTTTTCTGCTTTGGTTTCTCAATCTTTCAATCCGCAAGTGCTGATCTCACCCGAAAAGTATTGATGCAAACTCTTTTCTCTTGGTACTGAAACACTTCTATTCAAAAAAACTGATCCATGTGAAAGTAAACAGATAAATTAGAAAAAAAAGGTCACTTTTGTTTTTAATGCAAGGGAAATTGATTCCTTAGCTACAGTGAAAATTAAAATATCTGTCTTCAGTTGAATCAACATCTTGTATTACTGAACAAAAATAGAATATTCTAGAAATAGACAATAATTTGGTCAACAGGTAAAATAGAAAGAATGCAGGAACATTTGGCATTTGCCCCTGCTGATGCATCAAAGATTGTATCTCAGAATCTTGTCACTTACTGATGCTGATCGAACTTCTGTATATTAAACAGTACCTGTTCTTTTTAAAAATTCCAGGATTAACTGTTTTCTGACATGACCTTTTGGTGTCTGACTTATTCTTAACAACCACATGTCTAGGGCCAGATTGTTCAAAAAATGCATCTTGTCCCACAAGATTCAGAACTCATCTTTCCCACGCTCCACCCCAAATCCCCTCCTCCATAACACGCAATTTTTTTTATTCACTTGTGGGATATACTAGCTGGCCAGCATTTTTTTGCCTGTACCTAGTTGCCCTTGAGAAGATGCTGGTGAGCTGCCTTCTTGAACCACTGCAGTCCACGTGCTGTAGGTTGACCCACAATGTCCTTAGGGAGGGAATTCCAGGACCTCTGTGAACAATCATGAGCTGTGAATTAAGCTGTCATTGCGGCTCACACTATTTATGTGCAGACTGGGTCTGCTCTCAACCAGTCTGTAGCCTGCTTATGCTGGAAGAATTCCAACACTTAGGAGGTGCATGCAACATTCAGGGGAATACTTGACATGCCAAAAACATATGGGTCAAATACTAACATCTGACCCTGTGTGACAACATTCTGCACAGAGAAGATAGTCAGGCAATATTAAATTTATTTATTGCCGTGCAGAAAGCTGGACTTCATGTGGGGAATATTATTCAACAGGGACAGCAATCCTCTAGTTTCTTACTAAGTAGCCATTCGGTATGACTGAGCCCAGATATTGAGGATAGCATCTGTTCGGGCACTGGTGCGAAAACTGGGAAAATCATGTGAGATGACCAATGAGAAGCTTTTCAGCGTCAAGAGTAAAAAAGCCCAATTTTCCAAAGATACAGGATTTATGCTAGTGAGCAGTGAGAGGTCTATTTACAGGTATTATAGCAGGCATCAACAACTCATTATTACCTAAACTCACCTCATGAATATTTCCAATTCCCTACTCTGTGAGCAGCAATTCCCAACATCAAAGTCAGAGTGATTTCCTGGAAACTCCACTTGCACCGACGACCCTCCATCTTGGACACCAGGCACTTACATCTCAGGTACACGCCATTGGCAGTGATCATGCACACACCCCATACTGAGAAACCAAAAGAGAAATGCTGGAAATTCTCAGCAGGTCTGGCAGCATCTGTAAGAAGAGAAAAGAGTTGACGTTTCGAGTCTAACTGACCCTTTGTCGAAGCTACTTGAGATGTTGGCACCAGGTATGCACCAGCCTCATCACATCATCAGGGAATATTTCCAATCTACATCTAAAATGGTTCTGAACATTAGTGGTACACTTTTGGGGTGCTGCTGCCAGGACACTTTGTGTTCAGGAATAGGCACCTATTCTATGAATTCAGCCAGGCTCCTTCTCAGAGCTTCTCACTTGCTCTCGTAACGCTCACTCACTTTGTCTCTTCTCGGATGCTCACAGCGTCTCTGCCACGTCTTGTCTTTTTGCACTTTGTGGTGTCAGCCAGAGCTTATTCAGAAACATGGGAGGTATGAGCAGGAGTAGGCCATTTGAACCATCTAGCCTGTTCCACCATTCATAATGATTATGGCTAATCATTGAGCTCAATACCTTAATCCTGCTGGCCCTCATACTCTTTCATCCCTTTAGCCACAAGAGTTAGTTCTACCTCCTTTTCGTAAACACATAATGGTTTGGCCTCCGCTACTTTCTGTGGTAGTGAATTCAAGACTCACCACTTTTAGGTAAAGATATTTCTCTTCATCTCAGTCCGAAACAGTATACCACTCATCCTTCAATTTAGATCCCTCATTCTGGACTCTCCCACCACCAGGGACATCCTTCCTACATCTAACCTGTGTCAGGCTGTTCGAATTTTGTAAATTTCTATGAGGACCCCCCAATTCTTCTAAACATCGATGAATACAATTGCAACTGACTCAATCTCCCTACATACATGAGCCATGCCATCCCAGGAAACAATCTGGTAAACCTTCGCTGCACTCTCTCCACAGCAAGAACATCCTTCCTCAGAGAAGGAGATCAAATCTGCACACAATATTTCAGGTGTGGCCTCACCAATGCCCTGTATAATTGCTGCATGATATCCCTGAACATTTAGGACTTCTGTTTAGCCTTGCTGCTCAATGCAGACACAAAGCCAGGCAACTTGTCACGGTTATAGCAGTGAGTGTAATGGATATGTTATCATACCTCACTATGGATACATCAATCTCACACCCACACCATGTGCCAGAAACTACATGCATAAACACACTGCAAGTCCTTCAAAAGGCAATGTCTCAAAGGGAGTAGTCCTTGGTCAAGTCAAGGATTTCAGTCAGGGATTAATATCAGTCCAGGACTTTGGATACAGTCAATCAGTCATTTGGGGTGGTCAGTTTTAGAGATCCATACCTCTAGTGGATGATAGTCAGCCCTGTGGGTCCAGTGTCATCAATCTTCTGGGTCATGGAAGTCACTTAGGGATCTGAACAGAGATCAGTCAGGGTCATGTGTTCAAGTTGGTGAAGGACTGTGAACTCTGATCAATCCTGGATGTCCATTCACTAAAAGTCAAGATGGGTTTTATCAGGGTCCATAACTATGGGAGTGAAGTTGGTGAACTCAGTTGTGGGGGAATGGAGAACGCACATTGGAACGTAAAGAGAAAAGCAATTGTGAATGGCAGCAACTCAACATATAAACATGGAGACAAAATGGAAATGGGTAATTCAGGAGGGAGAGCAATGGTCATTGACGGTCAGCCACACTGGCTTTGATTGGGTAACAGTGTATTTAGCACTTTGGTTTGTTATGCCTGGATTCAGGAGATAAAGTGGGAGATGAAGAGTTGGATAAATACATTGATTGGGAAACATGGATAACTTCAAAGCTGATGGGATTGACAGGAAGGGCAACCAATAAGGGAATGTGTCCGAGTCTGAGCCTGAGACTCACTGTGTTAAGCATGGCCTTACCATTGTAATACAAATGGTGCTGGAACTGGCTGCAATCACACCTAGATAGACTGGGATACATGTTTTTTGCCACGTGAGAAAGGGCTTTACTTTCAAGTGATGTGAGCCCTTTGCAGGACAATAGCATGATACCGACACCCAAACAGCACAACTGAAAACAGCTAGCACCTGGGGCATTAATCCACTGTGTGGACCACAAATACGGGCTCCTAGCACTCTCAATCACATCGTGCAACTTCAAGAACCAATCACACTAATGACTATGATGTATTAGCAATGAAGTCAGGCCTGGGAAATTTGTCCAAAGGTCTCATAGCCTGCACATGCTATTGGAGCTACACATTTCACCGCTTGGACCATAAAACATCACTAAGCACTAAGGATGACTTGGCTCTGCACCGTCATTCTTAAAATTTCAGCTAGAATAATAGTCACTCATACAGCTAATGAGGAAAAGTAAACATATATTTACAAATGTGATAATGCATTTACAATGAAAATTTCACCAGCCACCTATGTAGCGTCAGAATGTCTCTTTCTTCCTTTACTTCACATTACAGTCTTGAGGTCTGCAGTTGTGATGATGTAAGTTTGCCCTATAGTTCAGCCCGTTGACCTTGGGAGTTTTGGTTGGGTGACCCCTGGGCTTGAGGGCCTGGACATGCTGAGTGTGTCCTACCCAGAGGCAGGTACACTCAGTTTGGCTTGAACCTTCACAGTTTGACAGGGAGGTGAAGGTGGAAAGCACAGGCATGTCTGGACATTCTCAGAGGAGACCTGTATGAGGTTCCTCCCCTAGTTGGATGCCTCTTTGCACTGACCTGGCTTCTTGTGAGGAAAGGCATCTGTAATGAGGTGACGGTCCATCAGCACTCTGTTGCCTTGCTGCAGGCAGCTAGAGTGAGGGGATACAGATCTGTGCACATCTCCAGCAGACACTGAGGGAGTGCTAGATATGGCTGTCCATGAAAGCCACCAATATGGAAGTACCAGACACTCACACCCCAAGGCAATATGGCAAACTTTATGTCAGTTCGCCCAGTGCCTCTGTCAAATCTGCCTGCTGCTCCTCTGTCAATATGTGTATTTCTGTGAAGTTATGTGTAGCCAGCTCTAAAGGGTCCCCTCCTTCCTGAAGCTGAGTATTCCTGCTCTCTGGCACTCCTCCAAGTACCAGTGATCTGCAGCATTTCTTTCTCAACAGATTTCAGAGGCATGGCAGTGATATGCTCACCAGCAGACACTCCTGACTCTAACTCGCCGAGCTGTCAGAATCTGAGCTGGCAGCAGGAGGCCGTCTTGCAGTACAGCCTCAGAGGGATCTGTGGATTCTTCCTCTGAGCTGGATGAGGAGATTTTTTTTAGATTAGATTACTTACAGGCCCTTCGGCCCAACAAGTCCATGTCTTGTGGGCCTGCACATCCTGTCTACTGAGGTCATGCAGAAACCAGTTGTACTTGCAGAAGGAAAAAGAGAAAATGTGTTGCAGAAAGGTGTAGAAATTGGGAGATGTTAAGAGTATATTCGCAGTGGTTGTAATGTGAGAGTACGGCATAAATGGGCAATGCTTTTTTCAAGACGTTTATATTTCAGCATTACTACACGGACGGACTCAGTCCTTACCTAATCTTGACTCCCTTCTACCTATTATAGGGCCATTTTCTCCTAGAATGAGACAAAAGGAGGAATTAAGTGCAATGAAAGTGCCTGGCACAACTGGTGCAAGTGGGGCAAAGGTGGTGAGGTATCCTGAATGAATGAGTAGATGGCATAGAGAGCATACAGTGTTAGTAGTGTGTGACGTTCAGGTGGTTAAGAGAATGTGAGGGAAGATTTTAACATACAGTGAAAGAAGGAGACGATGAACTTTGGTAGCATAGAAAAGATAGCCTTGCAGAACAGCAAAGATTATTAACCTTCTTACTGCACTGCTGGTCAATTCTCCAGATGGTTGACACCATGGTGATTCAGATAGCAATCTTAGATTTGACGGGCAGGGTTTAGTGGTTTCATCTGTTAGTCCTTGGGAAAGGGGATGGCCCTCCTCTACACTACCCTTATCTACCAGGACCGTCATTTCCGCGGAGCGAGTACCTATTTTCCCTTGTCTGCCATGTCCAGGGCACAAAACGTGAACCATACAAGACAGCACTGGATTTTGAGCATTTGACTGGGTGCACAACAGCCTTTTAAATATGGCACCAGGTACCCAATAATGGATACTTCTACCAATGGCGAGTGGGAGAATATAACGACATGGATGCCATAACGGCATGGTGCAGAGGTAATGAGGTGAGTTTAGAAAGGTGGAGTGAGAAAACTCACTGGGCCTCGTAGAGAGAAACCCTCCATGAAACTCAGTAGTAGTGATACTTAGCTGATTTCTAGTAAGAATCACCACTGAGGGTATATAGGCGATTTGATTATAGTGACGTATCACACTAGCATGAATGTCTGGTTGGAGAGGAGTTTTCCAGCATATTTCCTGAGTTTTTTTGTTATCTGACATGTTGCCTTTTCCAGAATGTTACAGGAATGATGAGCGACATCTCATTACAAAGAGTAGCCGATCTATTTTTCAGCCGATCTATTTAGCAATTGAATAAGATGTGCTTGTTCTTATCCATCTAGTGACCATGCAAACTTCCCAATGGAATCAATACGTCACTCCTATACCGAGATAAACTAAAACAGTACGGGTCAGTGACCAACGCTGCAACTTGTTTGACTGATTCAGCCCACATCTTATGGTGCACTTACCCACCATAAGCCACGTGTCCAATGGTATGCAGTCAGTCATTATGTCAATTCAAAGAGGCCAGGGTATGATATGGAATCTGTGCATTAGTTGACGACAGTTCAGTACATGGTCAGCTGTGTTCTAATGGGTAAACTCAATCAGGTCTCCCAATTCCATTGACTCACCAACGACCCCTGCTGGAATGCAGCAGTGGGTGTCAGGATTGAAATCAGGATGAAGTTCATCATCTATCTCCCTTCCTGAAAAAAGCCAGTCAACGCTTATTGCTGAAATGTTAATCACAAACAATACTCCCTGAACACAACATGAGAGAATGGCTACCAACCATGGAATTGTTCCCTCATCAGAAGCCAATCGCTTTGGAAGCAGGGGAGAAACTTAAAAGAGAAACTATTCCAGAGACAGTAACACACTGGCACATAGACATATTTTACTAGTGTCCTTTCAGGCCGCTGTAAAAAAAAATCAAAGCTACTTTTTAACAGTTTTTTTAAGTTGGCAAATGAATATTGAGATCATGATGCTCCAGATATTTTCACTCCAGGCAAAATATTATTATTTTCACTGGAATGAAAACCATAGTACTTGATTCTGCCGATATTCCTGCCATCCAGAAATGTTACACTGTGGTATTTCGCTCCAGAGAAAATGTAAAAAAATATTAGTTCACAGCAGAAAAATAACATTTGCCACACGATGTGATCTCACCATGGAAACCACATCAGTAGCCAATATGAAGTGGATGGGAACATGCACTGTTAGTTAAATAAGACCTTTTATGCGGGAATTTGCATCTTTAAACTTCTTCACATAAAGGCAGTTTACATTCATGTGGGAAGAAATGTCTGATTAAAAGACTGCATCGCAAACCAGGGCGACTTGAAAAAAAACGATGAAACGCAAATAACTCTATTAATTCTGTACTGAAATTTTCATACATTAAGGGTTCTTTACGACAAAACACTATTGCAATGCAACATCCTTGCTGATAAGTGGGTAACAAATTAGTAAAGGTGTCAACGACAGATTCAGCCATCTGTACTTTCATGGTATGCACAAGGAGGTATGTTTCTAGATGGGGTTTACTGTCAGTAAGCTATAGTTTATGCCCTCTGAGCTTATGTCCTCTGCTCCTAGACTCTCCCGTGGAGGGAAGCAACCTCTCCACACCTATTCTGTCAAGTCCCCTAAGAATCTTGTATGTTTCAACAATATCGCTGCTCATTCTTCTAAGTTCCGATGAGTACAGATTCAAACGACTCAACCTCTCCTTATAAGCCAATCCTTTCATACCCAGGATCAGCCTAGTGACTCCAATGTCAATATATCATTCCTCAGATAAGGTGATCAGAACTGTTCATAGTTTTCTAAGTGTGACCTGACTTGTGTTTTGAATAATTTTAACAAGACTTCCCAATATTTGTACCCCATTCCTTTAAATAAAGGTCAACATTCCATTTGCCTTCTATATTATCTACTGAATTTCTATCCTAGTTTTTTTTTCTGATTTATGTACAAGGATTCCCAAATCTTTCTGTGCTGTAGCTTTCTGTATGCTTTCTCCAGTGAAATAAATATTTAGTACCTCTATCCTTCTTGCCAACATTCATAATCTCACATTTTCCCACATTATATTCCTTCTGCCAGCTTTTTGCCAAATCATTTAATCTGTCTATATCTTTCTGCAAGGAGAAAGTGAGGACTGCAGATGCTGGAGATCAGAGCTGAAAATGTGTTGCTGGAAAAGCGCAGCAGGTCAGGCAGCGTCCAAAGAGCAGGAGAATCGACGTTTCGGGCATAAGCCCTTCTTCAGGAATCTTTCTGCAGTCTTTTTGTGTCACCCTCACCCCTTTCCTTCCCACCAATTATTGTTTCATCCACAAACCTGGCTATAGGACATTCATGTTCTTCATATAGGTCATCAAAATCCATTGTAAGTAATTGTGGTCTGAACACTGATTCTGTGGCACTCCATCAATGACAGGTTACCATTTTAAAAATGCCCTCCTTATCCCAACGCTGTTAGCTAGCTAATCCTCTATCCATTCTTATACACTGCCCCCACACTATGGGCTCTTACTTTATTAAGCAATCTAACATGTGATACTTTATCAATGCTTTCTGGGAATCCAAATATATTATATCTACTGGTTCCTCTTTATCTATCTTACTTGCTAACTTTTCAAAATATCCCAATAAATTTGTCCCTCTCAGACTGAATGTTAAATTCTAATATGTTATGAACATTGATTTCTAGGGGATCGTTTAGTTCCTCAATTTGATTTGCTTGCACTCTAGAAAGATTATAAGATCTTAGCTATTAACTTCCACTTGTGCCATTCATTCACTTACTTTGTTCAAAATGCTATGTACCAGTAAAGAGCCATTCATTTTGCCTTTTGTATTGTTTAATCCCCCATGGCTTTATTTTTTTTTGATATTTCTGCACCTGTCCATTCCTGTTCCACTTTGAATATCATCACCCAAATAGTTGTCATGTAAAGCTATCATATCCTTTTATATTGTACACCTTCATTATCCCTCTCCAAAACCCTAGCACCAACATCTGTAATGACTTTAAAGCCCTCTCTGCATCTCTAACTATTTGATTCACCAGGACACAGGTGCCAGCATGATTCAAGTGAAACCCAACCCACTGGAACTGCTCTCTTCCACTGTAGTACTGGTGTCAGTGCCCCATGAACTGAAGCCCATTCCACTGATGCCAATTTGTGAGTATTTGACTGTTTGACTTTATTTGTCTTGTGCCAGGCAGCACTCCCTGGAACCCCAACCCTTTGTGGTCAAGTGACCTGAGTCCAAAATTGGACATTTTAAATTGACCAATGGCCAGAATAATTGAGCATGACAGAAAATTGGCCAAATCGAATTAAACAGCAACCAGCAGCTACAGGTAACAGAGAACCATGGAAATTTTAATCAAAGAGGTTGTAAAGGTTGAAGGTCAGCCTGTTACAACCAGCCCGAGAGTAGTGTGTTGGAGGAATATTGATGAGGGGGATAAGAACACACACAGTTGGAAGCCATAGCAAGACAGTGAAGACACAGCAAGACTTAGGACAGAAGATCATGTGGCAACCCAAGAAGACCAGGAGAAGATCTGCCCTGTAAGACCCATCTTTGTGGAAAGGAATCAGCCTTACATCAGAGAGGAAAAAGATTCCAGTGGCCCAGCTCAAAAACATGGACCATTTTGGGTAATATCCTCTCTCAGATGGACAGAGCCAGATGTAGGTATTAAATATTGTAGGAAGAGAGGAAAGGCTCACACAGTGTTTTAATAAGGAATATTTTAATATTACAATTAAGTTGAACTGCAAACTGAATTATTTGTCCCTTTGTCTGCCTCACGAGCAAGAATGCTTGGGTATAGTGTTTTTAATACACAACTCATCAAAGTGTCCAAAGCACGGGTAATACCTTTTTCACTCACCATTTACCTGGATGTCTTGCTGCTCCTGGGCATCTGGTGTGTGCATTACCAGTAGCTACAATTTTTTCCATGGTGATAGTGGTGGCAACAATGTCCTACCAGTCTCAGACTGGCTTGCTGAATGAGGAATGGGAGTTGGATTTCCACTCCCAGAATCTTTGATCCTGGAAAGCTCAAGTAGCCATTGGTCACTTAATGGCTGACTGACAATTAATGTGGAGATGATCCCCAAAGGAAGTGACAGGGTGTCTCACGGGCGCTCCAGCTGGTGGAAGAAACCTCTGTCATCTGCATTAAACTCTCCCCTCCACAACTGGGGGATGTCAGGTGCACTTATGATGAGACTCAAGTTTGGTGCCGTCTCCTTGGAGCAACAAAAACAAGATAGAGAGAAATAAGAAATATCCTTCAATTGGAATTTTACAAAATTTGACGTAAACCACATGTTTTAGTACATGCAATACTAATAAAAAATTGTTGTTTTGCACTTTCAAAGGTTAACTGCACTGAATGTTTTTGTGGATAATAAACCGGCTGGTTTAGTCACTTTCTTGTTGTTTTAAGACTCTGAGCTAAAGTGTAGCTTGTATCTTCCATACTCTGGGCCAGCCAATGAGAAAGAGAACCACTAATCCCCAAAATCAATTATGTGCTGAAATAGGAGGCTGTTAAACATTTGAAATAGGACAGGCGGAGCAAAGCCAGATGTTCAGTCATCAACCTCGCAGTAGAGTCTGGCATTACAACGTGAGGAAAGCCAATTTTCCAGGCCAAAAATTGCCAACCTATTTTGACAAGGCAGGGAAAAGTAAACAATTTATCATATCAATAATTATCCCTTTCCTTTTCACACTGTTTTTGCCCCATCCCTCTGAAAATAACACCTCCCAACCCTCTCCTGAACATTGTGCCTCATCACCCTGACTTCCCAGAATCAATAATAGCAGCATCAGGTCAACAACAGCAGTAATCCTGCCGTAAATGTGGTTGACTCACAATGTACAAGGAAGTTGATAATATACTAGAGGCTCAACTGATTTTCATTGGGAAATAATGCACACTTATTTTGCTTGGAAGTGAAATAAAGTGTTAAATTTTCCTAGAGAATCTGCTAACTATTGGCAGAGAAGAAAGAAACCACAAATTTCAAAGCGTTATTGGAAATATTTTCATCCTGGATATCACTGAAGAATCCTCAGAGGATAACTATCAGCAAGATTAGAGTCAATAACCAAATATTCCTGGCACAGTGAGAATTACAGTCTACATAGAATCCTTGGTGATCTTTTACAGTCTAAACAACACCCAGCAGAGTCCCACACATGGTGGTGACATAGAATAATCATCACCCCTGAAGACGATTGTGAGAAAGAAATCTATTACGTCAGGCAAAAGAATATACTGCACAATGGAAGATGTGAGCAACCTCTTGTGAGAGAACCAGTCACATGACCAGTACATGGCACTAAAGATGAAATTACACTTTTTCATGAACACAATATCTTCCATGAAGCACATTCATGAAATCAAGGGTCCACCAGACCAGGCAAAGGACCACCACCAGTTCAAACATCATCTTTGAACCAACCCCTCAACAAAAGTGATTCACAAGATAAAGTATAATTCAAATATAGGAACAGGAGGGGGCCATTCAGCCATCAAGCCTGTCACATCATTTAATTAGATAATGTCTGATTTCCTAACTCATTGTCCCTTTCCTACATTATCTCCATAATCCCTGATATCATTAGCCTGCAAAAACCTATCAATTTCCTTAAACTTGATTGAGCTTCCACTGCTTATGTAGAGAATTTCAAAGGTTTACCCTCTCTGACTGAAGAAATTCCTCCACAATTCATTCTTAAGTGGCCTAACATTTATCCTGAGATTATTACCTCTTGGGTTTGGAGTCACCAACCAGGTATCTGTATCTAATTTTATACTTTTCACTAAGCATACTTCTCGTTCTTTGAAACTCCAGAGATAGTGACTAAGTTTTCTCAATCTCTCCTCATAAAACAATCCTTTTATTCTCAGGAATGAAATGAGCTAATCACCACAGAATACCTTCTATGGCATGTATATCTTTCCTTGACTAAGGAGACCAAAGTGGCACACAGTACGCAGTTATATTCAGTATCCAACATGCAGTAATCAGGTCTCTGTCATGTAATTAATATCATCCCACAGTCATGCACTTGTACTGGCTTAAATATGCTTAATCATTTCTATTTGCACTAGGATTTTAATTTCTTTCATGAGATATGGACTTTGTTAGCTATGCCAGCACTTATTGCCTATTCTTAATTGCTCAGAGGACAGTTAAAACCCAACCACCTTACTGTGAGCCTCAAGTCACATGTAGGTCAGACCAGGCATGGATGCAGATTTCATTCGCAAACAAACATCAGTGTTTTGATGATGTTGTAGCTTTAAGACACATATTTTGTCCTAGCTTCTTTTAAGAGAGATTAAATGAGAGGTACAGAGTTGTCTGTGGTTATGTAACTAGCTTGTGAGGCTCTGGGTTTTTTTAAGTTGGAACAATAGAAGCAGCCTGGATGGGCGTGGCCAGCTCTCACAGACCAGGATTTCTAGTTCTTTTTAGTTTTTTAGGTTTAGCTTTAAGCAGTTGCTGTTGGAATCTCAACAGGATTGGAAGCTGCAGTACATGTATCTTGGCTGCTACTGTCTCTGTGTTTTTGCTTGATTGTGTTTTCTCTCTCTCTACTGCTGGATTGTATGTGAGACAGTCTGTTTCTGACTTTGCTTTTTTGCCAAGGGATGTGTTTATGAAATGCAACAATATTGGAACAGTTAATTAGTAATAGTTACTGTATCTCTTACTCTGTTACATTTTCTGTCACGTAGTGTTGTTATTCTAGGTTCTACTTTCTTTTGTTATATTATAACCACAGTATTTTAACGAATTGTGTTTTGCTTAACGTCAAACAGCTTGACTAGTCGAATTGCCTCTGGAACACAGCACTTTACATTTGCCTTTAAATAAGAAAATGTTAGGGTCTGGGCTTCCTTAAAATATTTTGAGGGGGTCTGGTCTGGTGCATTACAGTAGAGCAGATGGGCTTTTGACGATTGATAATGGTTACATAATGCCATTAGACCAGCTCTTATTCCAGAGTTTATTGAATTCAAATTTCACCATCTAATATGAGTCAGAGTTTTGGCCTGGGGTTCTGGAATGCTAGTCCAATGATTTTACTATTGTTCCACTGACTCCCCAGATCTGTTTTTGTTTCAAATTTAATGTGAATTCAGATACAGAGCCTTTAGTTTTATTCTTTTATAATTTCTTAAGCATATACTTTCTACACCTTCGTATCAGAAATCTAGTTTTCATTTTTCACATGTATGCCTTTCTTTCTTATCTTGACTCTACTCCTTGATTTATTACAGCCTTTAACTGAAGTTGCTCAGACAGTAAAACAGCCCCTGAGCAAACTGAAATAGCTAATTTGAATTTGCTTTAAGATCTCTCTAAACCTTTCCTATCCATATACCCATCCAGAGGCCTTTCAAATGTTCTAATTGTACCCACCTCCACCATTCATTCCACACACGCACCACTCTCTGTGTGAACAAGCTACCCCTCTGGTCCTTTTTAAATCTTTTGCATCTCACCTTAAACCTCTGTCCTCTAGTTATGGACACCTCTTCCACTTGAAAAAAAGAGCCTGGCTACTCACTCTATCAGGGCCAAATGCTTGCAAATGGGACTAGATCAGATTAGGATGTCTGGCCGGCATGGACAAGTTGCACTGAAGGACTTGTTTCTGTGTTGTTTGACTCTATCACTTTATGACATCTTCCCAGATTTGATCCCTTCTCTCCACTATTTAGTTTAAAGCTCTCTCTACTTTCCCAGTTTAGTGGCTCACTAAACCACTCATCTCAGCACGGTTCAGATGTAGACTCTGATCATTTTTGCATTATGACAATTTGCATGTGGCTCAGGAAATATTCAATCAATTTCCTCAACTGCTTGGTGCCAAATTTATGAGGGTGCTCAGATTGTGAATGCAGTGTCAGCCACTTTGAGATGAATATGTTAACAGTGAATTCGATAGTTCTGTTAGCTCATTGAGGAAACAGTCAGTAGCGTAAAAATTCAAAGTCAATGCTGCCTACATTGTCCATGGATTTCTACTTTGGAGACAACACAGTTTCCCAGGTTTTAAGAAATTGTTTTCCAGTCGAACACAGTTAACTGTGCTTGAAGTGATATAGTTGGTGGAAAGCATAGTTGCAACTTTGATCAGTACATTTTTGGCTGCCTCTCTGCCAGCCTGTTCCTGCTTATCTACCAGAGCCAAGTCAAGTGGAAGGTAATATTGAATACTATGCCTTGGAAGTAAAGAAGAGAATTTGATGAAAGCTGGGAATCCCTACAGTAGGAGTGCAGCTCTGTACTTCATCTTGAGTCCTATTGACAGAAAGAACCAATCACACAAGAAATTCATAAGCCCTGGAATGTGATTTGTCTCCTAGGTACAGATAATTTTGCTGGAATGAAGTGCCAAACATGCGATCTAGTATTCCCATCAGACACAAGTCTCCTCACATCGTCAGAAATATGAAGTTGCAGCTGAGCTGATTGTATGGTATGCCATATTCCTGATTCCAAAGATGGAGAAGATATGCTTCAGATGTGCAGAGCCTTGTTCAGACCCTTTCGAAAGTTTGCATTCAGGTTTGGGTGACTCAGCTGTGGCTGACAGTGGACATGTAGATTTTCCAGAGTGACAAGGTTTTAAATTATGAGGACACTTAAGCTGTGCTTATATTTCCTTAGGGGAAAAAAATGAGGTCTGCAGATGCTGGAGATCACAGCTGAAAATGTGTTGCTGGTTAAAGCACAGCAGGTTAGGCAGCATCCAAGGAACAGGAAATTCGACGTTTCGGGCATAAGCCCTTCATCAGGAATTCCTTAGGGGATCAAGGGTTATCTGATTGTTCGCAATGTTTTAAGGATTCAATAAGATAAATTGTGAAAAAAAACTACTTGCTGACTGAAGAAACAGGAACTCTGGGATTTGGATCTTGGTTTTTTTGCCATGATAGAGAATCTTTCCACTGTGGAAGTCGGGAACCCAATATCCTGATATCTCTCAGTTTTGCAGGGGCTGTTTTGAACTGTAGATCATAGTTCAATCAGCAGCCTCCACTGAAATAAAATTTTGTAGACCTTGGTCTCTGGGACCTGGAGTATGGTGATCAGACCAGGTGAGATCAGGTCTGTTCTCAATACATTTCTTTTGATAGCCCTTTGGAGAGTTGTAGTAGTTTTGTGCATATTTTTGTGAAAGATCTTCTGGAGCAACTTCGCAATGATGCCACAGAGCTGCCTATCACACAGCGTAAATAGCACTGTGTGAGTGTAGTTAAAACACTCTAGAATGAGAGAGAACCTCAAGAGCATGCGGATATGAGCTATAGGAAGAAAATAGATGAGTTTATCACCTTATGTAATTATAAGTCAGAAACTGGAATACCTATGATTAGCATGTCCAGCAGTGTTCAGTATTAATGTATAATAAATGGTGTTACTTCAAAGCCTAAACCTGAAGTAAATTCTTGAGTTTGTTTTCTCTTTGACCAGTCTGTTTTGAACCTCTGAACTCATTGTGTGGCACCAAATCAAAAGATGGTGACAGTAACTTTAAATCACTGCCCACAGCTGTGAGGCAACAATGATGATCAAGAAAAAGACCTGAGATTACCTGACAACAAGGAACTCTAAAAATTGTTTTGTGAAGGATTCGTCAGTACAGTGTTAAGATCAGCTCATAGCAATAGACAATAGGTACAGGAGTAGGCCATTCTGCCCGTCGAGCCTGCACCATCATTCAATATGATCATGGCTGATCATCCTTAATCAGTATCCTGTTTTTGGCTTATCTCCATAACCCTTGATTCCACTATCCCTGAGAGCTCTATCCAACTCTTTCTTAAATGAATCCAGAGACTGAGCCTCCACTGCCTTCTGGGGCAGAGCATTCCACACAGCCACCACTCTCTGGGTGAAGAAGTTTCTCCTCATCTCTGTCCTGAATGGGTCTATCCCGTATTTTTAAGCTGTGTCCTCTGGTTCGGCACTCACCCATCAGCGGAAACATGTTTCTTGCCTCCAGAGTGTCCAGAGATGAGCACCTACTACGAATGAAGGAACAATAAACAGACAACTCCTATAGAAAAATCACCAGAGACATCAGTAATTCACTGAAACCATTTTACAGCCAATAGTCAGGGAAATAACCCTTTAAAAAGCAATGAGAGCAATAAAAGCCCACTTACAGCCAAGCACATAAATCTAGATCAAGCACCAATGAAAAGAGGCTGATTACTGGACATGCAAAGCAAATATCATTTTATAAGGCAGGGAATAAAATGTTTAATTTCTATATGAAAAATCAGGCCGAAGAGCACAGTTAAGAATTTTAAAAATAGACAACAAATTTCTAAATCATTTACTCAACAGCAATTAACAACAGGAAGATAAGTATTCAGGGACAGGCTTAAGGAAAATTGATTTAAAAAGGAAAGAAGAAATCAAGAATAAGATTCATTATTGCAATTTGAAATAGCAGAGCCGTAACAGTGAAGACAGATTCAATTTTTACTTGGCAATTAGGAAGCTTTTAATTTTACTCAACAAGATGAAAAGCTGGACTCACCACAAAAATGCAGTGGCTACAACAGCAGGACAGAGGCTAGGAATACTGCAGTGAGTAACTCACCTCCTGACTCCCCAAAGCCTGTCCACCCTCAACAAGGCACAAGTCAAGAGTTTGATTGAATACTTCTCATTTGCCCAGATAAGTGCTGCCCCAACAACACTCAAGAAGCTTGACACCATCCAGGACGAAGCAGCCCATTTGATTGGCACTGTATCCACAAGCAACCACTCCCTCGACTACCAACGTTCAGTCACAGCAATGTGTACTATCTACAAAATGCACTGCAGAAATTTACCAAAGATCCTCAGAAAGCATCTTCCAAACCCTTGACCACTTTATCTAGATGAGCACAGCAGTTCAGGCAGCATCCAAAATGCAGCGAAATCGATGTTTTGGGCAAAAACCCTTCGTCAGGAATTATTCCTGACGAAGGGTTTTTGCCCAAAACGTCGATTTCGCTGCACTTTGGATGCTGCCTGAACTGCTGTGCTCTTCTAGCACCACTAATCCAGAATCTGGTTTCCAGCATCTGCAGTCATTGTTTTTACCTCACTTCATCTAGAAGGACAAAGGCACAGATATATGGGAACACCACTACCTTCAAGTTCCCCTTCAAGCCACAGCATACCTTCACTTTTGCTGGGTCAAAATCTTGGAATTCCCTCCCTAATGGTACTGTGGGTCAACCCACAGCAGGTGGACTGCAGCAGTTCAAGACGGCAACCTTCTGAAGGGCAACTAGGGACCGATAAGAAACGCTGGCCAGCCAGCGACACCCATATTCCCCAAAATGAATAAACAAATCTGATCATTTGATGTTTAAGTCAAAGTGAAAATGCTTCAGGTGCAAAAAAATCAATGCAAATAGCGGACATATTTGATACAGTTAAATAATGATTGAATTTTAATAAATAAAGTTGTTTTGAGAAAGTTTCTGCCAACAGATATTGGAAGCCTTTCGGCCATCTAGGAAAAAGGAATATCTTTATACATCTGGATGGAAATGCCACCCTGGAGAATATATCATAAACATTTACTACTGATAAAGGATGACAAACTCTACAATGTAAACAACATTTAAAACAACAGAGACTCTAAAAACTTTCAGTTTTAGTACTGCAGAATCAATTTTTGCAACAAAGATTCAAGACCAACATTAATCAGCTAAGAATACAACTAGACAACAAAATAAATGTCAAGGTTAGCGTGATGCTGGAAAAGCACAGGTCAGGCAGCATCCATGGAGCAGGAAAATCGACATTTCAGGCAAAAGCCCTTTATCTGATGAAGGGCTTTTGCTTGATACATCGATTTTCCTGCTCTTTGGATGCTGCCTGACCAGCTGTGCTTTTCCAGCACCACTCTAATCTTGACTCTGATCTCCAGCATCTGCAGTCCTCACTTTCACCTAACAAAATAAATGTGTCCAAGATAATCAAAATCCAATTCAAGGAAATACTCAGTATTTCAATTGCCTATCAACAATCAGCCAATGCAACAGAATTCTCTGGAAACAATTTTCCACCAGATTGATTTTATAGATCAGCATGTTGGCAAAACTGGAAAGCACACTTCCCAAGGTTTCAAAAGCTTCTGGATTGGACACTGAATTCAATGTAGAACTTGTCAACACACTTTCTACATGGGAAGAACAGCTGATTTCATATTATACAGAGAATAGATCAATGTGAAACAAATTATGTTTGATAACCTTACTAGAAAGTTTAGACTAAGGCCGACCCTCCAGACCGATGTCTTTGCGGCATCTTGATTTCCTGACTGGTTAACCATGGGCTGGTTGCAACCTCTTTACAGCCTTTGATCAATACTTCACTTCAAGAACGAAAAGGGTACTGGTGAGATCACACTTCAAATCCCAAGAAGGACTGTGGATAATTTCATTAATGACCTGAAAGAGAAACAAATTGCTCAGGAAACTCAGCAGGTCTGGCAGCTGAGAGAAAGCAGAGTTAATACTTTGAGTCCAGTTATTCTTCATCTGATGAAGAGTTACCAGACTTGAAAAGTCTGTTTCTGTTTTAGATCTCCAGCATCTGCAGTTTTTTGTTTTATCTCATCATTAATGACCCATATGTATTATCTGAACCATAGGTTTCTGCAAGGGCTTTGACAATGTCCCATATAGGAAACCAATAAAAAGGGTAAAAACTCTTGGGATATAGGTAATTTGGTAAGTTGGATCCAAAAGTGACTAGGCGACAGAAGAAAAAGGATGGTGGTAGAAGGCTGTTTCTGTGACAGGAGCCTGGTGTGGAGTGGCATATTATAGAGAACAGTGCTGGTCCCTTATTGTTTATGATATTCATAAATGATGTAGATGAGAATGTGGGGGAGGTGGGGGATGATAGGCTTGCAGGTGACACAAAGATTGGCCAGTTGTTGACAGTGAGGAGGAAGGTATTAAGGGGGTTTAAAGGGGATTTAAGGAAAAGCTTTTTCACGTAGATGATGGTGGGGGCTGGAATGCACTTTCTGGGAGGGTAGTTGAGGCAGGAAACTTCACAAATGTTAAAAAGTACTTGGATGAACTCTTGAAGCCTCATAATATTCAAGGCTAATGGGTCTATGGTCGATGCAGCTAGGGAAACTTACAACAAGAGCTCATTTGTGACAGATTTGTCACTGGCCTCTAAAATAAATCAGTTACAGAACTTCTTCAATGAAAAGAAGATCTAATTCTAGAACAAGTGGTTCAAATGGCTGCGGACACAGAGCCTAGAAAATTGTTTAGATAGTTTATGCAGCAAAAGTCCTATTTAATGCAAGTCATGCGATGGAGCAAGTTACTTAAGGTATCATAAAAAAAACATCTGATCAAAGATCAGCCTTTCATCTGAGCACAATATTGGTTTTATGGAGCAAGGATTTCTCGATGCACTTGACTCAGAACAAAGGTCTGGGCTATAACCTTCAGGTTAGAAGCAGACTCTTAAGGAGATGAGTCAGGTCACACTTTTTTATACAATATATAGTTAAAAATCTGAAATTCCTTCCACCACAAATCTGTCGATGTTCAGCTCATTGTAGCTTTCACAACTAAGAGTGACAATTGTTGTTAGGGAAAGCGGAGTTTTGCAGAATGATGCTCCAATGCTCAGTATCCATTTCAAATGGACACTTGATGCTCCACTAGTGTGTAAAATGAAAATAAGCTGTTTGCTGATCTCATCTCTCCTTTTTGCGAGGTGAAGTACCATGGTCTCCAATGCCTAATTTACAAATTGACCTGCATTTGTCCTTGAAACACTCATTGGCGTAAGGATCCACAGTATCCTTGTCAGCCACCAGGGTAGGAGTGGCCACTCAGTTCTGAATGCAGGTCCTGCAGCAGCAGATGACACAGTTTGATGATGATACCCAAGATATCCTTAATCAATGCCTGCACGGTCTTTCAGCCAAGTGAAAAAAATAACAAGACCTTTGGTTGTGGGATCTCTTCATTCTCACTGATCCTCCCTCTGAAGACCTTATGTGATTGTGTACTTGAGGTTCCTGTTGCAGTTGTAATCCCTGCTTCCTTCTCCAATCGCTTCTTAGTTGCATCAAACCTACAAGAAATCCAGCCACAGTGATATCAATGTGAGCATTATGAACAAATAATCTTTGGGGAATATCAGAGACAACATACAGTTTTATTGAAGGAATTTCTGAGCCTCCACATCAATCGCAGTGACACTTCATATTATGCCCTCATATAGTGTGACCAGTAGGCTTCCCGAGAAGGTCATTGATATGCCTCCATAAGAAGCTCTGAGGTATTTCACTTTATCCAATTGTATATTGTACAACAATGTGTTTGTACTACGTTGACAATAAGACATTGTGATAACATCCACCAAGAAAAAGGTTCCCTTCCACTTCACAGATCTTGCCCTTGTATAATTATCATGTGTGAATATAACAGCTGCAAAGCATTGTCTTTCAATGCTATTGATAGAATGTGTTATAGAATGTGAAATGGGAAGTTCAAGTACAGCTTTCAAATGTCTTGTTTTCAATACAATTGCTGAGCTGACACGACAAGGAAGCAATTAGCATTCACAGTGTAATGGTCATGACTGTTGAGGTCGTCATTTTAAATGTGCATTCTTGGACAATGAATCACCTGCCACTGACATTCAAACTGAAGCCAGAGCATGGCATTACACAATGGGTAGAACCATGACTGGCTTCGGCAAGACCTCAAATTCAAAATGTTACATTCCATTCATGGAAAGAAAAATAGCAACTTACTCCACGCATTCTGAAATGGTGTCAGCCAGTTTGTGTAGCAAATGACTTTCAACAGCAAATGTGTTTCGCTGTGAGTGACTTGCAAGCTCCACCCACAATATATGATTCTTTCCCCCATTCTTCATTCTCCTGTGTTCGTTACTATCCTGAGGTCCCTATGAACTTTAAGCCTCTCCCTGTTTCCATAAGGTCCCTCCATATAGCTATTAATGTGACCACTTTGTTCCCCTGGGCCCATGTCTTTGAAAATTTTCATGCCCTTGTTGGCTTTACACCCTTCCTATGTAGAGACCAGAACACCATGACTGGTTTGAACCCCCTTTTCTGAAGTTCCCAACCTCATCCTGTTCATTGTAAGTCCTACAATACTATCTTTAATTGCCCCAGATCATGTCACATTTTACGTTGAGGTCCATTCCCAGACTTGTGACACTTGCTTTCCCCATGAACTGCTCCTTGATAAACCCCTGATAATTACTGAACAAAACCCGAGTGCTGACCATGACAAATGCCCCAGGTCTAATTTCATAACACAGTCTAGGCTAACTAAGGCCATTCCCTCTGGACTGAAATCTCTAAAACACCCTGAATTACCTAGTTTTAATCCTTGGACTGTTGCAGTTGACTTGCCGAACTGACTTGACCCAGAATGCAATGACAGGCATCCTGGTTCCTGGATCCTGGGAGGATGAAGTACCTGACTGACCATGCCCAACCCACTGTGTCAGATCCCCTTGACTGACTGTAGCTCCCCTTGAATTCCCTGAAATCAGATCCCCTTTGACTTTCAGACAAAGTCATTTGTTTGAAGCCCATGCAGTGTGTTTTCCAAGCAAACTGCTTGCACAAGCTGCATTTCTGACATTGACATAGCACTGTGCTGGGCAGACATGTCCAGCCCTTTGATTGTTCAGTGCTCTCCATTATGACAGGGTGTCTGTCTCTCCATCTGCGCTAAAATGCAATGCCAGCCACAGATGCTGGCAGCCTGTAATTGAGCACTGAAGGCCCTGTGCACTAAGAAAGCATTGTAAGCCAACAGAGACTGAAGTCAGTGAGCATGTACAAAGAGACCAATCTGAAGTACATTGAGGCTGGCACCACCCAAGCAAACACAAAGTGAGTGCGCACTAAGATATCAATCTAAATGTCATAATATGAAATCAGTTAGTTGCACAAGCTGTATGTGTGTTCCTGCAAGCAGAGTGACATGGCAGAAGCATGCACATCATTGTTATCCCAGAGCTCCAAAGTAGGGTATTGAAAGGACTATGGTGGTGAGAGAGTTAATTCAAGAGCAGTAACGATAATACGGTCAGATTGGTGGTTTGCCATTGCTAAATTGTGTGGTCAAAGGGTGAAGGAAGGTGGTAATCATGGAGCATGCACGGGTGTTGGTGTAGAGAAGCAGTGGCATATGCTTCAGATAATCACTCAGTGAGCTGCAGTCACCAGACACACGCTGTGAGTTACACGTTTGGAATTTACATTATCTGGTTTGTTGGTGGCAAAGAGGAGAATTGAAAGTGGCGACTAAATAAGGTGAGTTGAGGTTTTAAAGAGTTTCAAATGCACATAAGTCAGGTAGTTACTGCTCAGTGGCAAGATCCTAAAGCTTGAGGGAAAATTGCAAAAATTCTTCTTGACTTCTAGTATCTCATTTTGTTTAACTGTATTTCCCCATCTTTTTCACCATTGATCACACTCCAACAGGTTGATGAAAATTCTGTCCTATATCTCATTTATTTTCTTAGTCTAATATTTTATTTAATAATGCTTCTTTGAGGTGCTGTATGACATTTCATTGCATTCAACTCATGGTAGCGAGCTGATAACTGCCAGGGTTCCTATGGCATAAATACAAGTTGCTGTTGCTGAACTGTGGTTAACCAACAAGTTACACATGGGCAAAAGAATGAATTAATTAGTCTTACTGAAAGCAATCATATTGGCCTAAGACATTTACTGGTGGTAAACAATCACACCAAACTGACTGATATGTGTACTATGCTAAGTCTCTTCATCTTCAGTTTAAGCTGCTAACTTAACTCATCTAGTTCTCTCAAAACTATTTACGTTACTCATGTAGTTATACCATTAATTAAGCACCAATTTTGATAACATTATAATGAGCAGTCCCCTACCCCACACACTCCCATTCCCACCAAGGTCAGAAAAAAAATCTGTTGATATTCATTGTTCACTGACCTCAAGCAGACCTTCTTTTATCTATGTCTATTTTCTACAACAAATCAATTTATAATGCCTTCCACCTTTATCTTTTAAATTTGAGATGCAGCACTTGTTAAAAATCTTCTTTAATTTCACCTGCACTATAGAATATTTAATAAGTTTTCTCATCAATAATTTTAATTATCTAAGTGAAGTAAAGTCAACTAATTTTTAATTATGTTTTTAAATTGATTTAAATGGGTGGGTTGCGCTTCGGCGGGTCGGTGTGGACTTGTTGGGCCGAAGGGCCTGTTTCCACACTGTAAGTAATCTAAAATAGGACATTATGCTGATAACATTAGATGAAGGTGCATGGAAGAAGGGTTCACATGGAACATAAGCAGTAGCATAAGAAATTCTCAAACATGTTAGTGGAGATGCACATCCTAGAAAGTTTAGGAACTCAAAAGCTGAAATGTTTGTCAGTACATCTCTGTTGACCTATCTTTTAACCGAATTTGGTAATCCACTTTAACCAGTTCAGCTTTCATATTCTCATAACAGCCTTTTTGTTTAAGTCTAAGACCCACTTCTCTCTCCCTCAAAATAAATGTAAAATTCAATTATATTATGATCACAGCTACCTAAGAGAAAGATTTCGAGATCATTAATTATGTAATGAGGACCAGTACTGACTTCTCTCTTTCTGGTTCTAGAACATGATGTTCTTAGAAATTATCTTGAAAACATTTTATGAATTCTTCATCTCGGCTATCTTTACCCAGCTGATTTTTTCAGTTGAGGTGTAAAATAAAATCTTCCATTATTATCACCATGCCTTTCTGACAAACGCCCATTATTTCTTCTGTTATGCTGCACACCGTGAGGTTATTGTTAGCTGGTTTCTACAAATCTTTGCAAGCGTTTTCTTGCTTTTATTGAACTCATTTTTTCCCTTTGCATTGTGCTAATGCCTTCATTAACTAATTGAGTACTCCTTCATATTTTCTGTCATTCCTGAATGTCCTATACCATGTACTCTTCAAGATTCAGGTCCTTATCTCCATGTCATCTGAGAGCTATGTCTCTGTAATGTCTACCAGATCACCCTTTCTCATTTCTATTTGCACTCTCAGTTCTTCTGTTTTGTTTGAATGCACATAGCATTTAGTTTTATTCTTTTACTGTCTTTGTAAATTCTAGTCTCATCTGTTGCTAGATTCATAGATTCATACTCTGTATTCTTTCCTTGCATGGTTTGTTTATTGTTTTCTGTATTAATACCTTTCTCTTCACCTTGACTCTCTTTGATTTACCACATCTTCCCAAAGTTGACCTCTAAACCACGATTTAGACCATAAGACATAGGAGTGGAAATAAGGCCTTTTGGCCCATCGAGTCCACTTCGCCATTCAATCATGGCTGATGAGCATTTCCACGCCACTTACCCACTCTCTTCCCGCATCCCTTAATTCCTTGCGAGATTAAGAATTTATCAATCTCTGCCTTGAAGACATTTAACGTCCCAGCCTCCACTGCACTCCATGGCAATGAATTCCACAGGCCCACCACTCTTAGGCTGAAGAAACTCTCCTCATTTCCATTTTAAATTGACCCCCTCTAATTCTAAGGCAGTGCCCATGGGTCCTAGTATCCCCGCCTGACAGAAATAAATTCCCAGAGTCCACCTTTTCTAAGCCATGCATTATCTTGTAAATTTCTATTAGATCTCCCTCAACTTCTAAACTCTAATGAATACAATCCCAGGATCCTCAGCCGTTCATCCTATGTTAGGCCTACCATTCCAGGGATCATCCATGTGAATCTCTGCTGGACACACTCAGAGCCAGTAAGTCCTTCCTGAGGTGTGGGGCTTGAAACTGGACACAGTATTCTAAATGGGGCCTAACCAGAGCTTTATAAAGTCTCAAATTTACGAAGTCTCATATTTAGTTCAAAATTCTCTAAACGGACAGGATTTTCAGTTTCTGAAGGTGGCAAGTATATCTTCAAATATCATGCCACCAGCATGTGGCATTCTGGTTTGGGTAGTTCATTGCCACCAATCATCTTTTCTCTACACTGAGCCTAGGACCTTATTATGCCTAATATGCAGACTACCTTTGAGAGATATGCTCATGATATCATCATAATTTCATAGCATTTGGCCAAAGGGTATAAATATCTCAGACTCAGTCTTCACTTGGGCCACTTGAAGCAAGACACACTGTTGGAAGCTATTATAGATTGTAACCAAATATTTTAGTCTTAGTTCAGACATTGAATGACTCTGACAGTAATATGTGTACATACCAGGAACTATAATAAACTTTTTATGCCGTGTTATCCACATCTAGTTCTTATGTTATGGAAGCCAGCATAAATATTGCCTCATCACGTACAAATACCTTGCTGGAGGCATGACACAATTATAGGGATACTTTGATGAATTCAATGGTTTCATTGCCATTTTTACTTGTCTTGAAGTTAATGACCTTTGGCAATGGTTAATGATCTTCCAAGGCAATGGAAAATAAAAGTGATGCAGTGAACGTTGGCTACATGCCTGGTTTATTTTAAACTCATGACACTGAAGAAATGGCAATATATTTCCAAGTCAGGATGGTGAGTGACATGGATAGGGGCATTTTCAGGTGGTGAAGTTCCCAACTATTTGTTGTGCCTATCCTTCTAGATGGAAGAGGTCATGGATTTGGAACATGCTGTTCAAGGAGCCTTGGTGAATACTGTTACTTCACCTTACTGGGCATTGGATACTTTGCTAGCTATAGTCTAATGATACTCATCCTGATAATTGTTTGAGAGTACCTGCCTAATCTATCAGGTGTCTGTTGTGCTGATCATGTGGTACCCATTTTGGACAGAGATTCTGAATTGCCATTGAAAAGGCAAATTAGATGAATTTAGAAGCAGCAAAATTCACATGTAATGGATAGAGTGCATCGACTGCACTCTTAGCTACCTTCTCCCCAGCCCCACCCTCCTCCCATTTATCTCTCCAACCTGGCCACTCCCAGCCTCATTCCTGATAAAGGGCTCCTGACTGAAACATCAATTTTCCTGCTCCTCAGAAGCTGCCTGACCTGCTGTGCTTTTCCAGCACCACTCTAACCTTGAAACTTGCTCTCGCTTATTCAGTTCTTTGGGACATGTTCTTCATGCCCAATTTTCGCTTTAAGTGCCTTTAAATGTTTCCTGAACATACATATTTCACCCACGATTTTGGAAATCTGAACTAAATTTCCAAGTATTGTCTACCATCCATTTTTATTCTGTGAAACAATTAGACTTGTTTAACAAGTTAAGGCATTTTTAACATCTTTGAGAAGGTAACAAGCCGGATAGATAAAGGCGAAGCAGTGAATGTAGTTTATTAGAATTTACAGAAGGCATTTGATAAGGTGCCACACATTATGCTACTTAATAAGAAAAGAGCCATAATGCTGGCGGTATTACATCAACATGGATAGAGGATTGGCTACCTAATACAAGTCAGAGACTTGGGATAAGAGAGACATTTTCAAGATGTCAATCTGCAATGATGGAATACCACAGGGATCAGTTCTGGGGTCATAGTTATTTACAAAATATATCAATGACTTGGATGAAGAAAGTTAATGTACCATAGACAATTTGCTGATGAAACAGAAAAGGTGCACCGGCATGTGGCGAGGATGACAAAGAGTCTGCAGAGGGATAGAGAGAAGTTAAATGAGTGAGTAAAAAATTGGTAGATGGAATAAAATGTGAAAATTATAGGGTTATATACTTTGGCAAGGAGAATAGAGGAGCTGAGCATTATTTAAATGGAGAATGAATGCAGAAACCTACAGAACAAAGGGATTTAGCAGTCCTTGTATATGAACCACAAAAAGCTCGTACCCAATTCAGTAGATAATAGAGAAGGCAAATGGAGTGTTGGTCTTACTTAAAAGGGAATGTTGTTGGGAGTTTTGCTATAACTATACAAGATACTAGTCAAATCACAGTTGGAATATTGTGATTTGTTTTATCTTTGAGGAAGTGACCAGGAAAGTTGACGAGGGCAAGGCAGTAGACATTGTCTACATGGATTTCAGCAAAGCCTTTGATAAAGTTTCACATGGTTGGCTACTTTGGAAGGTTAGATTGCATGGAATCCGAGGGAGCTGGCAAATTGAATACACAATTGGCTTGATGGTAGGAAGCAGAGGGTAATAGTGGAAGGATACTTGTTGGGCTGTGCCTATTGGAGTGCCTCAGGGGTCGGTGCCAGGCCCATTGGAGTTTGTTATCTACATCAATGATTTGGATGAGAGTGTACAATGCATGATTAGTAAGTTTGCAGATGAGACAAAATAGGCAGTATCATGGACAGTGAGGAAGGTTATCAAAAATTACAGCAGGACCTTGATCAGCTGGGGAAGTGGGCCGAGAAATGGCAAATGGAGTTTAATATAGATAAGTGTGAGGTCTTGCAGTTTGGAAAGTCAAATCAAGAGAGAAGTTTCATGGTGAATTGTAGGGCCTTAAGGAGTGTAGTGGAATAGAGGGACTTTGGAGTCCAGGTGCATGATTCTCTGAAAGTGGAGTTACAGATGGATAGGGCAGTGAAGAAGCCTTTTGGCATACTTGCCTTCATTGGTCAGGATATTGAGTATAGAGGTCAGGAAGTTATGTTGCAGTTGTCCGGGATGTTAGTGCGGCCACACTTGGAGTATTGTGTTCAGTTTTTTGTCAGCTTGCTATATTAAACGGAAAGAGTGCAGAAGAATTTTACAAGGATGTTGCCAGGACTCAATGGTCTGAGTTATACGAAGAGGTTAGACAAGCAGGACTGTTTTCTTTAGAGTGTAGGAGACTGAGGGTGGATGTTATAGAACTGTAAGATCATGACAGGCATGGATAGGGTGAATGCATTAGGATTCCTAGAGGGCATCAGTTTAAGATTATCAGGGAAAGAATAAAAAGGAACTTGAAGGGCAACTTTTTTACACAAAGGGTGGTACACATATGGAATGAGCTGCCAGCGGAAGTGGTTCAGGTGGTTATACTAACAACATTTAAAAGGCATTTGGACAAATACATGGACAGGAAAAGTTTAGAAGGATATGGGCCAAGTACAGGGAAATGGGGTTAGTGTTAATGGACATTTTGGTCGGCATAGACCAGTTTGGGCTGGAGGGCTTTTTTTCCCATGCTGTATGACTCTATGAAATATAATGGTATTGAACTCAGCCCAGAGAAGGTTCACAAGGCTGATGGAGGAACTGTCTTATGAGGGGAGTTTGAGTAGATTGGACCATTACTCATTAGCATTTGGAAGAATGCAAGGTTACCTTACATGCAAGAATCTTAGCAGGCTTACAGGATAGATGTGGAAAGGTTGCTCCCCCTTATGGGAGAGCATCAGAGCAGAGGGCATAATCTCAGAATCTGGGTTTGCCATTTATAACAGAGATGAGGAAGAATTTCTTCTCTCTGAGGGGAGAGAGTTCATTGAATTTTTTATGCAGTGGGCTGTAAAGATTGGGTTCGTAAGTATATTCAAGGCTGAGAGACAGATTTTTTAAAAAATCAGTAAGGGCATCAAGGATGATGGGAAAAGGTAGGGAAATGGCATTAAGCACAGAGCGCTTTAGGGAGCATCTCCAGGACAGCCGCACCTATCAACCCCACCGCCCCATGGTCGAACATTTCAAATCCCCCTCCAACTCTGCCGAGGACATGCAGGCCCTGGGCCTCTTCCACCACCATCCCTCACCACCCAATGCCTGGAGGAAGAACACCTCATCTTCCGCCTCGGAACACATCAACCCCAGGGCATCAATGTGGACTTCACCAGTTTCCTCATTTCCCATCCCCCCACCTTACCCCAGTTCTAAAATGCCAGCTCAGCACCATCCTCATTACCTGTCCAACCTCCCTTCCCACATATGCGCTCTACCCTCCTCTCCGACCTATCATCTTTATCCCCATCTCCATCCACCTATGGCACTCTTAGCTACCTTCTCCCCAGCCCCACCCCACTCCCATTTATCTTTCCACCCCAGAGACTCCCAGCCTCATTCCTGATGAAGCACTTCTGCCCGAAACATTGATTTTCCTGCACCTCGGATGCTGCCTGACCTATTGTGCTTTTCCAGCACCACTCTAATCTTAACTCTGATCTCCAGCATCTGCAGTCCTCACTTTCTCCCGGGAGTAGTTTCAGTTACAGGGAAGGGAAAAGCCATGAGATTTCTTTTAAATTAGAACAGCATTCTGGTTAATACATTGGAGGATAAGTCAGTGAGAACAGTGCTCATGGGCAATCAGGATATAATGCAGGGCAGAATTCAAGCCAAGGAAATGAATTACAGGTAAATAGCAAAGGTCTTTTCCCAAGGGTTAAGGAGTTCAAAACTAGAGGGCATCATTTTAAAGTGAGAAGAGAAAGATTTCAAAGAGATCTGAATGCCAACTTTTTCATGCAGAAGGTGGTACATAGGCGGACTGAATTCCCAGAGAAAATGATAGTTGCAGGCATAGTTACAATATTTAAAAGACATTTGGATAGGCAGATGAATAGGAAAGGTTTAGAAGGATATGAGCCAAGTGCAGGAAAATGGGAATAATTTAGTTTGGGAAGCTTGGTTAGCATAATCTGTTTCTCTGATGTATGACTCTATGACTCCATGACTGTATTCATTACATCAGAAGTCGCACAAAATCCGGATGTAGTCCAACAGGTTTATTTGCAATCACAAGCTTTTGAAGCTCAGTCCTTTATTACTGTTGGACTATAACTTGGTGTAATGTGACTTCTGACTTTGTCTACCCCAGTCCAACACCAGCACCTCCAACTCCACTTATGAACTACAAAAGCATAAAAGTTTTTTTACACAAACATTTGCTTGTTGCAAATAATTGCGGAAACTATTTAACACTTTTGTTAGGATACTTCTCTGATGACCTAAAAGAAATGGTCATTGGACCTTTGTCATTTTACTTTCCAGTTCTTGAAATTGCTCTCATTTACCAGCAGCTCCTTGCCTATGTGTGTATTCAGCTGTTTCTTAGTGTATTGACTTAGGAAATTAGAACTTCTAGTCCCATACCTCTCCTTCACTTTTGGTTTATTGGTGTTATAATATTTTCTATGACCATAACCACAAAACACATGTCATTCTCTGTGATTCAGAACTGAACAGGTTTCCCATAACTGGGCTGGGATGTGGTCATATAATAATATCGAAAAAATGTTGAAGTTTTCTGCATGCTTTGTCTTTTCACACTGGAGAACACCAGCTGAGTGGAGGTCCTGTGTGAACATGATATGATATTTTGAATATTTAGGGACTTCCCTTGGATAGACTATGCTTTGTCTCAGCAGCAATGTAGCCCTCAAGAGCTGAAAATATTCAGCAGGGGCTGTGTCCCATTGCGGCATAAGTAGAAATAATTTACTGAGCCAATAATGTAGACCAAAAAAGTGCTTAGGAATTGGGTTCAAGGGGTTACCTTGTCACTTACACTTAGACACAATATGTAAACATGCCCCAAAGTTATTGTCATTACTCTGCTATATAAACCACTGGTTTTCAAAATTTCCTGTATGGTGCAAGCCCTGCAAATATTACTACACTCCCGGGAAACAGTCCACAACAACTGACATAATGCTGCAGACCTTGTGCAAATATTGTGAAATTCCTAAGGAACTCCCTCTCCCAACCTCCAGAAAACATTGAACCAAGAATCCTCCGCAACAATCAGCATTCTTCTGGAATGGCAGTGTCACTTACCCAAAACGAACAGTGAAACCGTGACTTCTTCATTGTTGGCACACAGCTGTAGAAGTAATAGAGATCATTTTAACATAACCCTCCTTAAAGGCTACTGCAGAATTGGATAGATTGCCCGTTTAATATCATGCCTGAATATATGTTCAATTGAATATTTGTATATCACTTTCTATACTCAATCAGAATCAATTTTTAAATCTCTAATTCCAAACAATTGTATTAAAATTATTAAGCAGGTACTGCCTCAAATTTTTTGTCTGTACTTGCTCTGTTACTATCTTGCATTTGCATTGAGAACTAGTTAGCAGACTGCAAAGATATCCTCATTCTCCAAACAACTACTGCTTGACTGAAATAGGAAAATTACAAATAAACATTTGGAGCAGGAGTTAGCTACTTCGTCTTTCAAGACCACACAGTCATTGAGCAAGATCATCGCTAACCTTCTTCCCAACCCCACCAATTTATGTTATTCCTTAATTCCATTCAGCACCTAAAAAAATCTATCAACTTGTCATCTTGAACATACTCAATGGCAAAGTATTCACAACTCTCGGTGTTAAAAGAATTCCAAACAATTTGACCTAATTTCAGTCCTATTTAAGAAAGCGGTAGCTTTGAACTGCTATGAACCATCTTGGAAGTGTATTTTATCTATGAAGTGGTAACCATCAATTAAGCCCTAACAAATAAGGAAATGCCAAGACTTGTTGAATGACTACTTTGGGTTGAATATTCAGCAGAGCTGGGAAGTTTCTACAGGTTTGTAAGAAGTTTGTATAGATGTACAAGCAGATTCAAGAACAGCTTCTTCCCCACTGTTATCAGACTTTTGAATGGACATCTTTAAAGTTGATCTCTCTCTGCACTTTCTTAGCCACTGTAACATTGTATACAGCACTCTGTTTTATTACAACAATGTATTTGTATAGTACAATCCGCCTGTAAGGCAACACTTTTCACTGTACTTCAGTAAACATGACAACAAATCAAATCAGTTCAAATGGTAAGTGGGACCTGGAGGCAAAATCCTGCCTCCATTTTCTATGGTATGATGTATGTCAGTTGTTTAAATGGAGCAGGACATGAATCACATCGGAGGGAAATGAAAAGTTAGAAGAGCCATTTGAACTTAGCATTGAACTCCAATAGACCTGGTTTTGGCTGTTGTATGTCATATGGAAGTCATGGATTGATGGAGTAGATGTAAATACACGTGAATATTGCATAAGTTTTCTTTAAATGTCATGGTCTATAGTCTTCTAAATGCTCTGCTTTTAAAAAACATTTTTAAAAAGGCTACATAGAAAATTAAATAAAAAGTTCTGCTAGACTACTCTGACTAGGTCAAATGGTGAAGGCTAGAAGGAAAAAAAGTTTGTGCTGTATTGATAAAGCTCTTTCTTGACATTTTCACAAGTCAGATGAAAGCTTGGCTGAATTTCAAAAAGGAGAAAGTGAGGTCTGCAAATGCTGGAGATCAGAACTGAAAATGTGTTGCTGGAAAAGCGCAGCAGGTCAGGCAGCATCCAAGGAACAGGAAATTTGACATTTCGGGCATAAGCCCTTCTTCAGGAATGAGGAAAGTGTGTCCTGCAGGCTAAGATAAAAGGTATGGAGGAGGGACTTGGAGGAGGGGTGATGGAGATGCGATAGGTGGAAGGAGGTCAAGGTGAGGGTGATAGGCCGGAGTGGGGTGGGGGTGGAGAGGTCAGGAAGAAGATTGCACGTTAGGAAGGCAGTGCTGAGTTCGAGGGATTCTCAGTTGAATCTGAGAATCTGAGGACCTGACCTGCTACGCTTTTCCAGCAACACATTTTCAGCTCTGAATTTCAAAAACCAAAACTTATTTCAACAGAGTGTGCTATTTGCACAGCTTGAAAAATTAAAGAGGTTATTAAAGGATTGCATGTTTTTAATGTGGTATCAGATTGATGTTTGCTTGTTTTTTTAAGATTAGCAACTTCAGAGATTTAAAAGCTTGAATGGATGTCCCGGCTGGATTATTTTTCATTATCAGGTCCATACGAATAAAAACATCCTTAGATTGTTAGTAGTTATTTTTTAATCTTCATTTATCTCCAGAGATCGGCCCATGGTAGATTCTGGGTGAGTTGCTGTGGAATTAGTACTGGTCTGGGTGAGGATCATACATTGGTATGGAGGGCAAAAGAGAGATGGAGTCGATGTTGAAATGAAGGTAAGGACTAGCTAAAGGGCCTAACCGATTATCAAGCAATGGAAACAAAATCCTGAAGATCTGAGGTGAACCTTTAAACATACCTGCTCTGGCACCCACTCGTCTCTGCAACCAACTCAAGTTATGTACTTTGATAGCAACTTCACAGAATAGAAAGATAATGTATCTATTATTCCATGGAAATCATCATTGATTCAATAACTGGAACTCACTAAAGTTAACATAAGTAACAAAACAACATTAGGCATAATAATGACCCAGACATTAAAATCTAAAATGTCAAGGATCTTACAGTTTTTATCCAAGGTTCAAAAGAATGTAGGTCATAAATTGTAGATAGTTTAGCTATAATCTTCCAAACACTATCACTTTAGGAGTTGTCACATTAAACTGAGAAGTTGAAAATGTAACTCATTAATTTAAGAAATCTGAGAGAAACAAAACAGAGAATTATAGAGTTGTCAGACTAACATCTATCATTAGAAGTTACTTGAATCTATCATTAAGCACAGAGTGACTGAGCATTTAGAAAAATTGAGATGATTACAGAGAACCAATGTGCATTTATAAGGGTTGGTTTGGTGTAACAAATACAACTGAATTTTTTGAGAATGTTAACATGAGGAAGTCTATGGATACAGTTTAAATGGATATTCCAAGTTATTCAGTGAGGTACCACATTACCGCATTTGTGGGCTAAAATTAAAGCTCATGGAATTGAATGTCAATTAACTTGTTAAGACACTGATTAGGTGGTGGAAGGCAGACAGTAGTGATATTGGGTATGTATTTGAATTGAAAGGAAGTTATGTGCAGCTTCCCACAAGGATCTATGCTGACTCTTCAACCATTTATTATATTTATGGATGACTTAAGTAGCACAATAGCCAGCCATATATTCAAGGTTGGTATTAGCACAAAAAATATATAATTGGTGTACACAGGACCATAAAATTACTAAGAGGCATTGATGGATTAAATGAATGGGTAAAAATCATGTCAGATGGATTTTAACACAGATAAGTGCCATGTTATCCATTTTGGACTAAAAGACGATTGATTCCATTATTATTGAAATGGTGAAGAACCAGAAGCATTGAAGGTCCAAAGAGATGTGAGGATCTATGTGCATTGATGACTTAAGCATAATAGTCCATGTACAGAAAATGATCAAACAGGCTAATGGCAAGTTAGAACAAAAAGGAAACAGACTTTTGTTATAGCTATACAAAGCCGAGTTAGACTACCTCTGTAGTGTTGAATTTTTGCATTTTATACAGTGCTGCATATCTTAGAAAAGATATTTTAGCCATAGAAGAGTGTAGCACAGATTCATCAGAACATTATCAGGATTTAGGAGAGTGTATACAAACTGGGTTGCTTTACTCTTAAATATAAAAGGTTGGAATGATTTAATTGAGAGTATTGTTAAGGAATGGTGAGGAAGTATTAGAATAGGTAGATACTTGTTCCACGGTGAAGGAGTCTAGGGCAAGGGGCCCTAATTTAAAATCAAAATCAGACCAATCAGGAAAACAATTAGGACTTCTTCAGGCAAAGGATTTGAGAAGTGTGGAAGTCCCTTCTACAAATTGCAATAGATGCTAACCCAATGAATAATTTTAAAGCAGAAACTGAACATTTGGAGGAAATTAAGATAAAGATTAATCATGATCACTTTCAAAAGCAGGGCAACTGGAGTAACTGGTCAATTTCTGCTCCTATTTATGTTCTTGGACTTCAGGGAAGCCTACAAGACGCAGGACCTTTTCAGTTGCTAATTTCTCTGGTTAAATGTGGTAAAGATGTTTCCAATTATGCAAGATGCAGCTGTGACCCTCTTGATGAATCTCAGCACAACTGTTTGATTGCTTTTGTTGAAATCCCTTCTGAAATTTTGGAATGACTCTTAAGCATGAAGTATGTGCGCTATGGTTTGAGCTGAGGGTTACTCAGAAGGCAGCATAGCTTTATCTTGAACATCCTGGTGAGTAAAGCTTACATAAGTAGTTTTCCTCTGACAGTCTTAGGTAGTGTGTCTCAATCATTACAGAGTGTATTTGGAAATGCAAGGACTAATTAGGGACAGTCAACATGGCTGTGTTTGGGAAATTGTGTCTCACTACTTTGATTGAGTTTTTTGAAGTAGTAACAAAGGAGTGCGATGAGGGCAGAGTGGTGGATATGATCGATGGGGATTTCAGTCAAGCATTTGACTCCTCTGCTCCTCAGATGCTGCCTGACCTGCTGTGTTTTTCCAGCACCATGCTTTTCAATTTTGCTATTAATCTTAGATCATATGGAATTTAAGGAGAACTAGCCATTTGGATACAGAACTGGCTAGAAGGTAGAAGACAGAGGATGACGGTGGAGGGTTGCTTTTCAGATTGGAGGCCTGTGAATCAGTATGCCACAAGGATTGATGCTGGGTCCACTGCTTTTCATCATTTATGTAAATGACTGGATGTGGACATAAGAGGTGTAGTTTGTAAGTTTGCAGATGACACCAAAATTGGAGGTGTAGCAGATAGCGAAGGTTACTTCAGAGTACAACGGGATCTTGATCAGATAGGCCAATGGGAGTGGCAGATGGAGTTTAATTTAGATAAATGTGAGGTGCTGCATTTTGGAAAGACAAATCAGGGCAAGACTTATATGCTTAATGGTAAGGTGCTGGGGAGTATTGTGGAACAAAGAGACCTTGGAGTGCAGATTCATAGTTCCTTGAAAGTGCAGTCACAGGTAGATAGAATAGTGAGGAAGGTGTTTGGAATGCTTACCTTTATTGGTCAGTGCTTTGAGTGTAGGAGTTGGGAGATGGTGTTGCAGCTGTACAGGACATTGGTTAGGCCACTATTGGGGTATTACATGCAATTCTGGTCTCCCTGGTATAGGAAGGATGTTATGAAACTTAAAAGGGTTTAGAAAAGATTTATAAGGATGTTGCCAGCGTTTGAGTGTTTGAGCTATCAGGAGAGGCTGAATAGGCTGGGGCTGTTTTTCCTGGAGCATTGGAAGCTGAGGGGTGACCTTATAGAGGCTTATAAAAACATGAAGGCCACGGATAGGGTAAATAGACAAGCTGTTTTCCCAGGATGTGGAAGTCCAAAACTAGAGAGCGTAGGTTTAGGGTGAGAGAGGAAAGGTTTAAGAGACCTATGGGCCAACATTTTCACACAGAGGTTAATGCATGTATGAAATGAGCTGCCAGTGGAGACTGGAACAATTACAACATTTAAAAGGCATCTGGATGTGTATGTGAATTGGAAAAGGGTTTAGAGAGATATGGGCCAAATGTTGGCAAATGGGACTATATTTATTTAGGATGTCTGGCTGGCATGGATGAGTTGGACCAAAGGGTCTGTTTCCATGTTACACAGTTCTATGACTCTGAGTGTTGCACTGGTAAGGGGACACATTAATGGTCTGCTCTGGTGCAGGTAAAACTTGTCACATTCTTCCTATCTGCTTCCTTTTCTGTCTCTCCTTCTGTTATCACAGGAAATGTTTTCACTTAGCAGATGGTGTGAATCTGGGAAGATAGTGGAGGCTGGAAACCTTTCAAACTTTACAAAATATGTGGATGAGAGCTTCAAATTTCATAACATTCAAGGATATGGGACAAGTGCAGGAAATTGGGATTAGCACACTTTTAGCGGTAGTTATGTCAGTGCAGACTTGATGGGCTGACTGGCCTTTTCTGTGCTTTATAAATCTATCAATCTGTGGAAGAGAAGAAATAAAAAGAAAGAAATACCAAGTGATCTTCAATGTTCTCTTTTTTTGAATTGGAGTAAATGTGAGCATCAGAACGAGAATTTGGGCCAAATTTTATTTCCAAAAATCAGGACATCGATCCCTGAAAGTCCATGTGAAAACACATGAATAGCCTGCTGCTCTCCCTTCAAGATATCACTTGGTGTCAGCCAGATCTAGCCTCATCTCCACTTTTATCATTGAGCATTTCCCACCAGAAAAGTGGAATTGTAGCTAGACTCCTTACGTAGCCATTGATTTGAATACTTAATTAAAAGATTTGTCCATTTTTCACAGAAGTGTGTATGCCTGATTTCCTGATGTTATTTTCCCATTTTGCTCACAGACCATGTTAAACAGGTAGTGTACCCATTGCAATTAAAATCTCTACAAGTATTTCTTCTTGTTGATGCACCGTAATTCACAGCTCTCACCTTTCTATCCAAAATTCCTAGACAGGGATGGTCACTGCAGTTTGTTTGGTTCTTGCCGTTCCTGGCATCTGTTTCTCCTTCTGTCACTTGCAGACTGATGTATAGCCATGCCACGTTCTTGCATATAATGTGTCCAGACATATCAGCACTCCCTGTGCCTTTGTGGTTAATCATTGGCCCTCTACCATGTGGTTGCTGTTTTAATTCTCTGTTTTGCATAGGTGATGTGAATAGAAATCTCAGGTAGTCCTGCATCTGATACCTCTGTGCCGGGAGACCTAACAGTGAAAAGAAATGTGATTGCCTTCCATTATGACCATTTATTGTTACTTTCAACTGTGTTACCTGACATTTGCACATTTACCAGCTACAGAAACACTCAAGTCAATTGCATATTAAAATTCAGCATTTGCAGTTTAAAGTCAATTTGGAACATTATTAGATATATTGTACAACTTAACATCAATTGATAAATAAGTGTTATTGGACATGTTAGACTAAAATTATGGGTTCATTGTCAGTGCCTATGTTTAATGTAACTTCTAAGAATATATATATGGGCAGAATTATTTTCGAGGAGGAAAAAGTGAGGATTGCAGATGCTGGAGATCAGAGTCGAAGAGTGTGGTGCTGGAAAAGCACAGTAGGTCAGGCAGCATCTGAGGAGCAGGAGGCACTTTTGACCCCACCATTGTACCACAAGAACTCTGAAGAATCATCATTGTAAGGTTAGCACTGTACAAGACTTCAACGCAGAAGGTTAGGCGACGGGCATTAGATCCATTAGATGCCTCATTTGCATCAATATCTGCCCCTGCATTGCAGCTACTAATGTAGCACGATCAACATCATGTTGGTACAGTGTTTCACTATCTGCCAGGGCTCATACTTAAATCGGCAAAGCAGCTACAACACTCAGCGCTAATTTTTCATTGTGATTAGCAGAATGCACTGTTCTGATGGTTTTTCAGCAAAGGAACAAAGACACAACCCCAAAAGATGGCATGTTGATTGGAACCCCACTGGCCTGACAAGGTCAGGTTTGCTATAGCTGTTCCACTTTGACAGGCTCGTTACCACAGTCAGGATTCACTGCGAGCATTTAACAACAAAAACCCAGACTGTGTATGAATGACACGTTCCATGAGCTGATCAACATGAGGAGGCTTCACTACTCAGACTGTAAGTGTCTGTGCAAAGAAATGCCTTGATTATGAAGGAGCCAACTAACTAAAGCAGTTTGTGCTCACTGGAGTTTGAAGGAAGAGGTCTAACCCATCAAGTTTATACCTTATTTATATACTGTAGTTGAATTTGTATTTGTTCACTTAAGTGGATTGTGCCCATTGACGTAATTCCTGCCTTATTAATCCTTATTAACGATATGCTGATAAATCCAAAACAGGTGGTCAGAAAACTGACTTAGAGTCATAGAGTCCTGCAACACAGAGACAGGCCCTTTGGCCCATACTGGTCCATGCCAGCTGAAATGTCCATCCACACTAACTCCATTTTCTTCCTTCCTTCTAAATGTTCTGATCCATGTATTTGTCCAAATGCCTTTTAAATGTAGTTACGGTACCTGGCTCAACCACTTCTGCTGGCAGTTCATTCCATATGCATACCATACTCTGTGAAAAAATGTTGTCCCTCAGGTACCCTTTGTTTCCTTCTCCTCTTACATTAAACTCATGCCTGCTAGTCCTTTATTCCCCAACCTGGGGGAAAAAAGACTGAGTGCATTCGCCCTATCCATGCCTCTCATGATCTTATACACTTCTATAAGATCCCCCTTTCAGTCTCCCAAGCTCTGAAGATAAAAGTCTGAGCTTGTCCAACATCTCCCTATAACTCAATCCCTTGAGTCCTGGCAACATCCTTGTAAATTGTGTTTGCATTCATTCCAGTTTATTACTGGAAAGCTTCTGAGAACATTGTGACAAAACTTCAATCCGTCAACTGGAAAATGAATTTATACTGCCTGGCCAATTAAGTTCCCATACCCTCCCTTTGAAGAGCTGAGACTGGGCCCAGAAAACTCTATTCTGTGAGTTTCTTTTTCTGTCAGTTGCATTGGGACCGATCGGTTTTCTAAAGAACTTTATCTGTTTTAGTAATTTAACTTTGGTGACTCACATTCTGATAACCTGAAGCTCTAGTTGTGGTGGAGTTACCAGCTGTGCCAACCAACAAAATAAGAATCCAATGGAACGTTGTCAGTGATCAGCCCAAGTTCCAAGTAGTGACTCAGGATTAGTTTGTCAAAGGACTGTGCCAGCCAATCAGCACGGAGTCAGTGCTGGACTCACAGGTAAACCTGCAGCGGGGGCTGCAAATTGGTCATGCCCACATCCTGAACAAGGATGCACAAAGAAACATTTAAGACTGGACTGGCTTTCCACCTTTTACCAATAACCCTTTAACGTTTAAAGAATAGAACATGTCATGATGGAAAGTGAAGAAAGGAAAATGTAACTGCTGTGGTTTGCCCCAATATGGATGGCATCAAAAATGCTTCTTGATTCCAATCTCCTGCTTCCTGAGATTGGAAATTCCAAGAAGTCACATTGCTATACAAATGTCAAGACCGTCCAGGCAGTACAAGGGCTAACAAACCCACTGAACTCCAGGACTTCTGAGGTGTGGATCAGGAAAGCTGCAAAGCCATATCAATGGAAGAAAGGGAAGATTATTATTCTGATGACCTGGAAAGAATCCATGAATGCCTGCTGCTTATCTGTCTGGTTCCACAGTGAAAACACAAAGGCTGAAGATAATTTGCAGGAACATTTTTAGCCTTCATCTCAGGATGTGAGGGTTTGCAATTGTGTTCTCAACTACATTGCTTCTGCTCATCTTAGTGGAACAAGTTTGGTGTGATTGCTGGGCAAACAGGAAACATCCTAGAAATGTCATCAAACTGAACATAAAACGGGTGCTTCAACCACCCATGTCCCACTTCCCCCTAGTCACTGCAGGTTGTGAGGGGCTGAATCTCAGAGAATCTAAGTTCTGCCTTAAATCCCATCATGGATCATATCACAATTCCACTTTGTTCCCTACCTAAGTAGATCTTTTTTGTCTCATGACTCGATTTAAAAGGACAACCATCAAGTCAAATATAGATGAACAAAAAATGCTACGTACCTGTCACAATGATCATCAAGATTATTTCCTCATATTTTGAAAGAATTCATCACTGAACCCATGTAGGTTTGGTGCCACACTTGGCTCCACTTTATTTCATTTTTGCTGATTCATAGTGTTGGCTTTTAAATTATATATTTTTCCACATTAGATGAGATAATTATTCTTCAATTTAACACAATTTGAATTGAGTTGGCAACAGCATCCTAGTAACTGAAAACTGACAACATTATACCCCATGTCAATAAACCAATCTAGTGTTTGTTTAGCAGTTCCTATTTAGTCATTCCAGCAATTTCAAAAAGATTGTTACTAATAAAATCTACAGTAACTTTAGCATTTTGTCCATCTATCTTTCTGCCTGCAAATATTCTGTGTATCACAAAGTAAGACCAGTATTTGCAGTACATACATTGGAATATGAAGACACACCTTTATGTAAGATTGACAAAGTTGTTCCCAATTCCCAACTCCCAACTCATTGTTGGAGAAACATATGACTAAATATTGACCACACATGTCTCGCAATGTTACTGTTAAGCCTTACAAACAATCAAGCTACATTAAAACTAGTGTTGCAATTTTGTCTCTCAAGTATACTTTGTTCCTCATGAGCAAATGTCCATAAAAATCTTCAAGAAAAATACAGAAATAATAGAGTTGCAATGGTTGATCTTTTAAGTAGACAGGGAATGAGTCAGTTCCGAAACTATTGTGTTAAAGAAAGCTATTGGTTTACGGTGAGTAGCAGGTGTCTGCCTGGTCAGTAGCCCAGAAAAGTCATTTGTATTTTGTGTCTCATGCTAAGCAACTTGACATGGGAGCTAAGTTTCCAAGCATAAATTAAGCTTGTGGGAAAATATTAAGCAACAATGTTTTTGGTGTGGTTTTATAGATTCATAGAAAACTATCATTATAAAGGAGCAGTTAAAAGTGGGAGGTTTCAATTAAAACCAGATGAGGCAAGCACATGGGGCAGCAAAGTTCATGGCTGTGCTGGGCAAGAATCACAAACTGGCCATAAAAATTCGCAACAGACGTAAAAAGTGGAAGGAGAGGATTTTCATTATATCCCACAAAGGGCCTGTTGCAACATTTAGCTTTAGTGTTCTCAGAGCCTTGGGGAACAAACATAACAGCCTTCATCATGCTATGCTGCAGTGATATATGGCATGTCGACAGGAAAGAATGTACACCATAGGCTGTATTGTGTGTCATAAATGCATCTATCATACCTCTGCTGCTTTTGTAGTGAATGAAGAGGAATCGCCTTACTTAAGGAAAAACCTGTACATTAGTGGCAGATCAATGCAGGAAGTCTGAAATTATTTAGAAGTGATTATGCCACCAATAATATACTAGCAATTATTATTGCAAATCGTCTATATTGACAGTTCAAACAGCATTCATGGTTCAATGATGGAAGGATAACAGCAGAAATAAAAACTTTATAGCTTGAGTCAATTCTGTTCTTTAAAAAAATTAGGGATGAGGCAGTAATTATAGGATTTGAAATGGTTTGACTGAAACTTTGAAAACCTGCAGTTAAAATTCTTCATGTACTAGGGAGTATAATTCTTATACAGGAAATGTATAGTCACGGAGCTGATGAATTGGATTTTGGCAGTGGTGTACTACTTTTGCTGTGCTATACAGGGAGGAAGACAAATAGAGAGATCCACTAGAACAAGTGTGCCATCAAAGACCTTCCAAATGTGGGATGATTTCCATTCCTGCCTTTATAACCAAACCATAAAGCTGTCTTGGAAAAGATCAAAAGAGCATAAATACTCAAGTGAATTGTAATGACATTTCTTGTGGGTCAATTGAGTATTAGTTCTACTTGAAATGATTTGAGCCTGCAGCTACTATCATTAATAAAACAATATATTACCTCACCAGCCTTCTTGCAAAGTCTTTAAAACATTCCACATTTTAGAAAATTAGAGGATGAAGGCAAGAGAAAAGAAAGTCTTGAATTTATATAACTCCTTTTGCCACCTCAGGGCATGCCAAAGTGCTTTACAACCAAAGAAGTATTTTCTGAAGTGAAGTCAGCATTGCAATGTAGGAAATGCAGCAGCCAATTTGCTTCCTGCAGGCCACCACAAACCGCAACATAATAATGACTTAGAAATCTGTTATGAGTGATAACTTAGGGGAAAATATTGACCGGGAGAGTGAAGAGTACTCTTCAGTTCTTTGTAAAAGAGTACCATGAAGTGTTTTATGTCCAATTTTGGCATCTTGTCCAAATCCATCTCTGACAATTCAAAGCTGAACTGAGTTGTCAGCAAAATTTGAATCTTCAACTTTTTGACTCAAAATTAAGAGTATTACCTATGGAGTCAGAACTAACATGAGGATGTAGGACAGGTGTGCATTGAACACCAGACGTTTAAACATTCAGTCACATAATGGAAAATTTGGCTGCTGCAGATGCTAATATCCTGTACTTTCCCCCTTAGAACCTGAATTTGAAAGTAATTCTGAATATTGGGATGGGGGCTGACTCTATTATTTCTGGGCTGTAAGAATCCCACAGATGATCACTTTGAACACTCTGTCAGATTCCAATTGGTGCACACAGAACAAACACGCCTCTCATTCAAAAATAATTGGCACTTTTAACTAAGAAAAATACTGCTGATTCTCATTCAGTCTAAAATTATATTTATTATCTATTGCCACTGTTGGTATAAGTCATGCGTATTTAAAACTTCTGCTGTCTCTATTGTTTCCCCTTGTCTCAATTCTTCATGCTTAAAATTGAACCCATCTGCCTTTCCATGTCTGGTAAGTAACTTGGACTATATTAATTGTCTGTGTTTTGCCAGAGATAAGGTCAGGTTAAGATTGTCCTCTACTTATGTCCATAATTTAGTAAGGAATCTTGCATAATCATCAAACAAGAAAATTACCAATACCAATCCATCTTGTGGAAAATTATTTTCAATTTCCAGAATGACCATCATTGAATCCTGATGTGAGAGACAGTTTGTTTTAATTTGCCATTGAATGTGGACATCACTGGTTAGACTAGCACTTATTGTTCACTCTAATAGCCATTGGGAAGGGAAAGCAAGCTGCTTTCTTAACATCCTGGAATGTACTTGGTTTAAGTGCACTTATGTTATTGTTCAGCAGGGAGCCCCAGAATTTGATCGAACAATAATGAAGAAGCAGCAATATATTTGAAAGTCAGGAACATGTGTGACTTGGAGGGGAACTTAGAAGCGATGGTGTTTCCTTGCCCTTATCTTTCTGTGCCATGGAAATCATGAGTTTGCAAGGCACTGTAAAAAGGTCTTGCTGTGTGCTGCAGTGCTTCTTATAGACACTTATATAGATCTTTTTCCATAGATCATGGAAAAAAGACCCTTCAGTCCAACTGATCCATGCCAGCCGGGTTTCACAAGCTGAACTAGTCCCATTTACCTACATTTGGCTGATATCCCTCCAAATCTTTCCTATTCATGTATTTGTTCAAATGTCTTTTAAATTGTTGTAAATGTATCTATATCCACCACTTCCTCTGGCAGAGCATACCATGAAAGCACCACCCTTTGCATGAAAATGCCACCCCTCAAGTCCATTTTAAATTGCCAATAATGGAGTAAATGAATAGTTAAGGTGATGGAGGATGATATGTTTGACCCAGATGACATCAAATCTTTGAGTATGTTAGATCTGCACCCATCCAGGCCATTGGAGAATATCTGTTCACACTCCAGACTTCAGCCTACAAGTTGTGGGAAGGTTTTAGGGAGTCCAGAGGTGAATTACTTGCTGCAGAATTCTGAGCTTCTCACCTACTGTGTAGCCATAACACTTATGCAGTTGCTCAGTTATGTTTTTGTTGATTGATGACCCAGGATGCTGTACATAATGGATTCAGTGACGATCATGTTAATGAACATCCTGTAAATGGATTTTGCCTGGCTAATGTGGTGTGAACATTACTTGCCCCTAATTAGCCCAAGCTTGAATGTTACCCACTTCCAACTGCACACAGATATAGGTAGCTTCCTAGTCTGACATGTTGCAAATTATACTAAACTCTGTGCAGTCAATATTGTTAATCCCCACTCCTGACTTCATAATGGAGGGAAGGGCATTGAAGCAGCTGAAGGTGCTGGATCTTGAACAAGCTACAATTTCTGCAATTTTCTGAACTGAGATGAATATCCTTCAGTAATCATAATTAATCGCCGTTTGTGCTCAGTGCGATGACAGCCAGTTGAACCTTTCTCCTGGATTCTGATTGATTTTAATCCAACAAGGGCAGTCAATCTCAACTTCACTTTGGAACTCAGCTCTTTTGCCCACAATTGGACCAAGGATGCAATGAGGTCTGTATGCAGGTGGCAATGAGCAGAATTTTGCCATTTGAAAGAACTGTCGAAAATACAATTGATTGTTTTGCTGATGGCTGATGAAGTAATAATTGTAACAACGTTTTATAATTTTATAACTTCAATTTTAAATTAAAGTATATATTATTAAATTATTGTTTTTAATCTTTTGTAATCATGATAACCTTCTGACATGACACACCTGGGCAATATTTCACCTTGGTCAGTAGAGAATGTCACAAATTGTTATATGTTAACCAAATAAATAATTAATGTAGGTTTTCTGTACATCAAGAAACAAAAGTAGTGCCTTTGCATTATATTATAATTTTTCACCAATTGTTCTCCAATTAATTTAGTCAAAGTGAACAGACAATATTTCAGCTTCCAACAGCCGGAGTCTGAGAAAGCTTTGCTACTCTAGAAGGCTATCTGTAAATTACATATTTTCTTCAAGTGTTTCCTGTAAAACAGATTTAATTATGATTTACTTTTAGGAAGCAATGTAAAGAGACTAGATATTTGCACCCACATTTGCAGGTAACACTCATTGCTACCTGTTCACTATATTTAGTGTGATCAGCGTGGAAACATTTTTCTTTTCTTTTCCATTTAATTCAAATGTTCGTAGGCCTATCACAATCCCAACTTCTAACTAATAAATTGCGGAAAGATTTTGAGCAGTCAGGAAGGGAATTATTTACTGCAGAATTCTGAGTGTTGGAGCAGTACAAGACTTTGGTTAGACCACAGCTGGAGTACTGTGTGCAATTCTGGTCACCACACTTGTAGAAAGGATGTGACTGCGTTTGAGGGGGTGCCAAGGAGATTCACCAGGATGTTGCCTGTGATGGAGCAGTTTAGCAATGAAGAGAGGCTGGATAAGGTCAGTTTGTTTTATTTAAAACAGGCATATTAGAGAGGGGAACTGATTGAGATGTATAAGATTATGAGGAGCATGGACAGGATAGATAGAAAGCAGCTGTTCCCCGTAGTTTAAGGATCAATAACGAGGAGGGATAATTTTAAGGTTAAAGGCAGAAGGTTTAGAGAAGATTTGAAGAAAACAGCTTTCATCCATTGGATGGTGGAAATCTGGAATTCATTGCCCGGGAGGGAATTTGAGGCCAGAAACCTCACAAGCTTTTAAAAAGTGATTGAATGAGCACTTGAAATGTCACAGTGGTTAGCACTGCTGCCTCACAGCACCTGAGACCCGGGTTCAATTCCCGACTCAGGTGACTGACTGTGTGGAGTTTGCACGTTCTCCCCGTGTCTGCGTGGGTTTCCTCCGGGTGCTCCGGTTTCCTCCCACAGTCCAAAGATGTGCGGGTCAGGTGAATTGGCCATGCTAAATTGCCCGTAGTGTTAGGTAAGGGGTAAATGTAGGGGTATGGGTGGGTTTCGCTTCGGCGGGTCGGTGTGGACTTGTTGGGCCGAAGGGCCTGTTTCCACACTGTAAGTCTAATCTAAAAAAAAACAGTCAATACTATGAGCCAGGTGCTGGAAAGTGTGACGAGTGTAGATTTAGAGTAATATTTATTACTGCACAAATGATGGGCTGAAAGACCTCTTCTGGGTGAATGATTCTATATTAGGGCCTCAATACCATACAGACTTGTTCTAGCAAGTTTGGATTAGAAGACGCAGAAGATAAAATAATGCAGGTACTGATGAACCAGTATAACTATCCATTTTAGACTATCATAATTCATTGGTTTTCATCACATTCATTGTTCATTACAAACTAAAGAGAGAATAAAAATAATCTATTTCCAAATCTGTGTATTAGACTAATTAGTCAGTCCACACTCTGCTCTGAAGAGGATTATATCTGCAATAAATGCCGTTGGTTGCGAATCCTATCAGATCGAATGGATTGGTTGGAGAGGCAGTTAGAGGCAATGAGGCAAGGGGGTGGATGGATGGCAGTTATAGGAAGGGAGAAAAGTTGCAGATACAGTCACGTAGATGGGTTAACTCCAGGAAAGGTAGAAGAGATAGGCAGGTAGTGCAGGAGTCTTCTGTGGCTATCCCCATTTCAAAAACGTATGCTATTTTGGAAAATGTAGGGGGTGATGGATTCTCAGAAGAATGTAGCAGAACAGCCAAGTTTCTGGTATTGAGACTGGCTCTAATGCAATGAGGGGTATGCTGAGTTCCAAGAGATTAATTGTGTTAAGGGACCCTCTAGTCTGAGGCACAGACCAACATTTCCATGGCCAGCAATGAAAAATCAGAATGGTGTATTGCCTCCCTGGTGCCAGGATCAAGGATGTCTCAGAGAGAGTGCAGAATGTTCTCAAGGGGGAGAGGGCCCAGCAGGAGGTCATTGTACACTTTGGAACCAACAACATGGGAAGGGAAAAGGATGAGATTCCATGGGGAGAATATAGAGAGTTAGGCAGAATTTAAAAAGGAGATTATTGTGAGTAGTAATATCTGGATTACTCCCAGTGCTATGAGCTCATGAGGAACGGAGTAGGAGGATAGAGCAGATGAATGCATGGCTGAGGAGCTGGTGTATGGGAGAAGTATACACATTTTTGGATCATTGGAATCGCTTCTGGGGTAGGATGGATTGCACCTGAATTGGAAGGGGACTAATATACTGGCAGAAAGATTTGCTTGAGCTGCTCGGGAGGATTTAAACTAGTAAGGTTGGGTGCGGGGGAGTGGTTTAGGACCCAGGGAGATAGCATTACAGCACTACTAAGGGAGGATATTCCCAGAAAACATCTAGGGAACTTACTTGGGTGGAGCTGAGAAATAAGAAAGGGATGATCACCTTACTGGGATTATATTATAGACCCCCTAATAGTCAGCCAGAAATTGAGAAACAAATTTCTAAGGAGATCTCAGTTATCTGTAAGAATAATAGGGTGGTTATGGTAGGGGATTTTAACTTTCCAAACATTGACTGGGGCTGCTATACTGTTAAGGGTTTAGATGGAGAGGAATTCGTTAAGTGTGGACAAGAAAATTTTCTGAATCTGTATGTGGATGTACCTACTAGAGAAGATGCAAATCTTTGACCTACTCTTAGGAAATAAGGCAGGGCAGGTGTCAGTGGGGGAGCACTTTGGGGCCAGCGACCATAATTCTATTAAATTTAAAATAGTGATGGAAAAGGATAGACCAGATCTAAAAGCTGAAGTTCTAAATTGGAGAAAGGCTAATTTTGATGGTATTAGGCAAGAACTTTCAAAAGCTGATTGGGAGCAGATGTTCACCGGTAAGGGGATGGCTAGAAAATGGAAAGCCTTCAGAAATGAGATAAAAAGTCCAGAGACAGTATATTCTGGTTAGGGTGAAAGAAAAGGCTGGTAGGTGTAGGGAATGGTGGATGACTGGAGAAATTGAGGATTTGGTTAAGAAAAAGGAGGAAGCATATGTAAGATATAGACAGGATAGATAGAGTTAATCCTTCGAAGAGTATAAAGGCAGTAGGAGTATACTTAAGATAGAAATCAGGAGGGCAAAAAGGGGACATGAAATAGCTTTGGCAAATAGAGTTAGGAGAATCCAAAGGGTTTTTAACAAATACATTAAGGACAAAAAGGTAACTAGGGAGATAATATAGCCCCTCAAAGATTAGCAAGGCAGCCTTTGTGTGGTGCCACTGTTGATAGGGAAGATACTAAACGAGTATTTTGCATCAGCGTTTACTGTGGAAAAGAACATGGAAAAAATAGAACATGGGGAAATAAATGGTGAAATCTTGCAAAATGTCCATATTACAGAGGAGGAAGTACTGGATGTCTTGAAACACATAAAGGTGCATAAATCCCCAGGACCTGATCTGGTGTACCCTAGGACTCTGTGGGAAGCTAGGGAAGTGTTTGCTGGGCATCTTGCTGAGATATTTGTATCACCGATAGTCACAGGTGAGGTGCCAGAAGATTGGAGATTGGCTAACATGGAGCCACTATTTAAGAAAGGTGGTAAGGGCAAGCCAGGGAACTATAGACCCATGAGCCTGATGTCAGTGGTGGACAAGTTGTTGGAGGGAATCCTGAGGGACAGGATGTACAAGTATTTGTAAAGGCAAGGACTGATTAGGGATAGTCAACATAGCTTTGTGTGTGGGAAACATGTATCACAAACTTGATTAAATCTTTTTGAAGAAGTAACAAAGAGGATTGATGAGGGCAGAGTGGTAGATGTGATCTACGTGGACTTCATAAGGCGTCAACAAGGTTCCCCATGGGAGACTGCTTAGCAAGGTTAGATCTCATAGAATATAGGGAGAACTAGCCATTTGGATACAGAACTAGCTCAATGGTAGAAGACAGAGAGTGGTGGTGGAGGGTTTTTTTTTCATACTGGAGGCCTGTGACCAGTGGAGTGCCACAAAGATCAGTGCTGGGTCCACTACCTTTTGTAATTTATATAAATGATTTGAATGTGAACTTGGGAGGTATAGCTAGTAAGTTTGCAAAATTGGAGGTGTAGTGGACAGTGAAGTAGGTTACCCCAGATTACATTGGGATGTTGGCCAGATGAGCCAATGGGCTGAGAAGTGGCAGATGGAGTTTAATTTAAATAAATGTGAGGTGCTGCATTTTTGGAAAGCAAATCTTAGCAGGACTAATACACTTAATGGTAAGGTCCTATGGAGTGTTGCTGAACAAAGAGACCTTGGAGTGCAGGTTCATAGTTCCTTGAAAGTAGAGTCGCAGGTAGACAGGATGGTGAAGGAGGCGTTTGGTATGCTTTCCTTTATCAGTCAGAGTATTGAGTACAGGAGTTGGGAGGTTATGTTGTAGTTATACAGGACATTGGTTAGGCCACTGTTGGAATATTGCGTGCAATTCTGGTCTCCTTCCTATTGGAAGAATGTTGTGAATTTTGAAAGGGTTTAGAAAAGATTTACAAGGATGTTGTCAGGGTTGGAGGATTTGAACTAAAAGGAAAGACTTGAGCTATAGGCAGAGGTTGAATAGGCTGGAGCTGCTTTCCCTGGAGCATCAGAGACTGAGGGGTGACCTTATAGCGGTTTATAAAATCATGAGGAACATTAGATTAGATTACTTACAGTGTGGAAACAAGCCCTTCGGCCCAACAAGTCCACACCGACCCGCCGAAGCACAACCCACCCATACCCCTACATTTACCCCTTATCTAACACTAGGGGCAATTTAGCATGGCCAATTCACCTGACCTGCACATCTTTGGACTGTGGGAGGAAACCGGAGCACCCAGAGGAAACCCACGCAGACACGGGGAGAACGTGCAAACTCCACACAGTCGGTCGCCTGAGTCGGGAATTGAACCCAGGTCTCAGGCGCTGTGAGACAGCAGTGCTAACTGCTGTGCCACCGTGCCGCCCACCATGGATAGAATAAATAGACAAAGTCTTTTCCCTAGGGTGGGGGAGTCTAGAACTAGAGGGTATGGGTTTAGGGTGAGAGGGGAAAGATATATAAGAGACCTAAGGGGCAACCTTTTCTCGCAGAGGGTGGTACGCATGTGGAATGATGGGCCAGACGAAGTGGTGGAGGCTAGTACAATTGCAGCATTTAAAAGGCATCTGGATGAGTATATGCATAGGAAGGGTTTGGAGGAATATGGGCCAGGTGCTGGCAGGTGGGACTAGATCGGGTTGGGATAGCTGATGGGCATGGACGAGTTGAACCGAAGGGTCTCTTTCCGTGCTCTGCACCTCTATGACACTATGACTCCATAAACACTGCAGATTTTACATTGAAGTGATTTTTACAATATATTCTTGCACGTTTGTGCAATTTGTCAGGAGCTGACTTTATTCAGTTCACTTAGTATTAAAAATTGGATAATTTGGCAACAATTTATGCTTGGGTTAGGATTTTGTGCTTAAATGTTTTTCTTGGAACAAGAGTTCTATACAATAGGAATGAATGAGAAGTGATTTGCTATCTTGGAATTCCATGTTTTAATTCAATATGTATTTATTTGGAATGAACTGCAGCATACCTGACATGCATATCTCCAAAGTAAAATGCATAGATTATACAATGAACTTGGTCGTCAAGCTATTGCAAAGCTTAGATTAGGATAAAATTCACTGTTATTGAGGGCTGCTTTGGAAAAAAAGATCCTATTTCAATATGAGTTCACTGAATCTCAAAATAAAATGTTCATAAACCTAACAAAGTTAGCATTCATAACCCAAATGTAAAATAGTTTCTTAAATTTTAAAAATGAAAACACATTTAGTCTAAAGGCATAAGCTACGTCAAAACTATTAGAATGACTTTGTGCATTCTCTATGTCAAGAGTTTAAGGTTCAGAGGTTTTGTTTAGTTTTCAAGATTAATTCTAAGCACAGATTTAATTGTTTTTGACAAGTGCATACCTCACAAGGAATACATGTTCCTTTATGCTTTAAAAAAAGTGAAAATTTGCAAGCCAAATAAAGGTTCAATAACAATCCCCATGGAATAACTGCTAAAAGAAATTAGCTTACTTTATCAACTTGCAGATAGCAAAGCATCACCAATAAGTCAATTGGATTTAAGTTTCTGGGCGGTGGACATCAGCACATTTAATGCACAAAAATGTCAACCAATTAAAGAGCTGCAGGAATGTTTGGTTCTTTCAAGTGTCTTTCACCCACTGTGAATGTTTGAGAAATAGTGAAAGCAGATGTGGATATCATAATGTAGTCATCTAACAAGCAAAAGAAGGTATCATTAAGAACATGGGGACAGAAAACCATCTAGCCCCTCATAGAGGGGAAATGAGGAAACTGGGAGGGGAAGTGAGGAAACTGGTGAAGTCCCCTCCCCCCACCTTACCTCAGTTCCAACCTTCCAGCTCAGCACTGTCCCCATGACCTGTCCTACCTGCCAATCTACCGTCCCACTGATCTGCTCCACCCTCCCCTCTGACCTATCACCTCCATCCCCATCCCCATTCACCTATTGTATTCTTTTCTACCTTCCCCCACCCTCCTCTCTGACCTATCACCTCCATTCCCACCCTCATTCGCCTATTGTACTCCTTGCTAACTTCTCCCCAGCGCCCCCCCCCACCCCCATTTATCTCTCCACCTCAAGGCTTCCTGCCTCTATTCCTGATGAAGGCCTTTTGCCCAAAACATTGATTTTCCTACTCCTCGGATGCTGCCTGACCTGCTGTGCTTTTCCAGCACCACTCTGATCTAAACTCTGGTTTCCTGCATCTGCAGTCCTCACTTTTGCCTCCATGAATAAGAAAGGTCCAGAGGGACATGGGTCAAGCACAGGCAAGTGAGACTAGTTTAGTTTGGTTTGGGAAACTTGATTGGCATGGACAAATTGGACCAAAGAGTCTGTTTCCATGCAATATGACTCTGACTCTCAATGATATTAGGGCAAGCAGGGGTGAACAATAAATACTACCGCACTAAAACAGTCAAATTGCCAATGAAAAAATAATAAAATCTGCTTTACTAATCGAGTTATCTGACTTGTAATATCCCAGTAGACATAAGCTGCTGATGAAACAGAGCTTATACGTAGGCCTAACAAGATGAGTCCTTCTTCAAGCCAGCATGAGGGGAACAAAATTATCTATCTCAGCATTCTCTTCAGTGATGAAGTCTTAATTAAAATGATTATCAGAATTTTCTGAACATCCCATTCATCTTACTGACAGGTTGACTTTCGCAATAAGATAACAATTTACTTTCCTATTCTTTCACAGAGTTTGTTCAGATTAATGCAATCTCCAAGCTTAGTTCACAGACAACCACTAGCAGCTGTTTTCAGCTAACATGGGGTATAGAATAGTCCATTTTAATTGAAGACTATTTAATAGGTGTTGTTATCACAGTTTTACCACTTTGCAGTTTAACAAAGTTGCAGTGTTTCAAACAATTGAGATTTATTTCAGAAATTGGCTGTTTTATACAGAATAGATAATTGATTTGGTGCACGGTATTGATTGATCAGTGGGAAATATTACTCACGATCAAAATATTTTCTGTTAAAAATAGAGTCACAGGCTGGGAAATTGATATCAATACAATTGACCTTTTTTTGGTTGGAAATTACAACAACTTATAGTAAGGACCTTGAGAGTGTGAAAATTTATATTAGTATTAAAGTACTAGTCGCCTACTTGGGCATAACAATTTTAAACTTATTGAGTAACATTCTGTGTTAACTCTTAGTTCACAATTGTTCTTTCACCAGTACCTAGGGATGGGAGATAGATTTAAACTGAAAACTGTTTTGTTGTTTGATCCATTCACAGAATGCACAAATGACCGATATTTTGCACAACTTTAATTGTCTTTGACATAGGGTGAACTACCTCCTTGAATATAACCAAACAGATGACTCGTTTCAAAAGGCAAATAAGAGTTATCAACATTGTTATGGGCCTGCAGTTACATGGATCCCCTCTGGGCAAGGATTGCAGATATCATTCTCTAAGAGATATTAGTAAACCACATGGGATATCACTTTACTAAGACTAGATATTTTATTCCAGATTTATTTAATTAATTGAATTTAAGTTCCCAGCTGTCTTGCATCCTGGTAAAAGCATGCACCTCATGTACCTACACAGGATGCATCTTATGGCTCTCAGTTTCATTTCATTTCATTTGTGCTTATTATAGCACACTGTTCTACATCAGTGTCACACCTGCAGCTTGTGCCAGCAGCTTATGTGGCAAGCACATGGTCTTTGATTGAAGCACAGGGGTACCGCAATCAGTCCTGGGGTGCCACCACAGTCAGTCAAGGGTCCATCCAAATCCAGTCAAAGGGGTTGGCCACTGTCAGTCAAGTAATTGATCCTACCAGAATACAGGTCTCTGTTCTTGTGGTTCGGGGATTGGGCCATGATTAATCCTGCAGTTCAAGCACAACCAGTCTAGAGTTTACAGGATTCTCTGAAGATATCAGTATGAGGAGTCTAGGTCAATTTTTTTTCCAGCAAAGAGACAAAAGGAGGGATTAAGTATGCAGGGAGTAGATGGAAGAGCAGTTATTGGCCATGCACAAGCAGGAGAAGTGGTGATGTAACCTCAGTTACTGAATAGAAGGTGCAAAGGACAGGAAGGGTTGGTAGCTTGGGACAAGAGGTAGAGGAAAGCTATTGAGTGCACATCATGCATGCAACAGTGAGAGATATAGTCCACTAACCTTGGTAACAGCCATGTACAGTGGCAGAGGTAGAGTGAGTGGTGACCCGGTCAGTGTGAGGAAGCAGAGAGAAGATGATAGCAGTTATCATTGTGGAACACAGAAGTTTATTAATGTTCTGCCTCATTGAACATCCTGATTCACACAAGATACAGCATCAACCCTGCCTGCAAATTGGGTCCAGGCTATGTTAGTGTGCAGGTGTAGCTTCCATGGCAGTCCTCAGGAAGAAGAACTGCCCTCCCCTCCACAACTCCATTCTCCAGCACCTCAATGTCTCTGTCCATGAAGTGTGGAGTGAGCTTTCCTTTCATCTGGGCCATGCCCAGAATGGAAAGATTCAAGCTGCATTGTGTGAGTGGTCATTTGGGCTAACAGGGTCTGAAGTGGTGTATAGCTCGGCTTTAAAAATAGCAGCAGCAGTTGTGACGGCTGAAAGGTCCAGCGTTGTGAGCACTTTCACTTCTCCGAGTAGGCAATCAAGTGAGTCCTCAAGATGAATGTTCAAAAGTACAGTTGCAAAAAGTAATGAGGTGAAGATCAGAAGATTGCGTGAGGAAGCTGCTTTGAGCCACAGCTCAAAGAAATGGAAGGGTCTATCTAAATCAAAACCAAAAATTGCTAATGTTTCATATTACTGAATCCTCAATGAGATATTTCCAGAAATTCACTGATATTATGTTACAACCCTGCACCTCTCACTTACATTTTTCAATCAAACCTACCATATTGTACTTGAGTTGGGGAAAAACTACAAGTACTCAAAATCTAGACTATAAACAGAAAATATTGGTTATACACAATGGGTCAGGCAGTATTGGAATGAAAAAAAAAGTTTAGATTGTAGAAATATAGTGAAGGGGCAAGCTATAAAATGGAAAGCCATTCAGTCAAGGCCTCAGATGAAAGGTTTATTTCCAGTCTTCTGCCCGTTATGGTCCTTCACTACATCCCTGATCAGAATTTCTTGTCCGAAGATTTGTGGTGGCAATAGGCAGTGAGACTGTCAGTGTTCCCTAATATTACTGTTAAAGCTGTATTTATCTGGTGTCTTCATGTGTGCAGGTAAAATGTGGATATCCAGAAATTATTATCACAGTTATCCAACTCATCCATAGGGCACTGCTGCTTTCTTCACAGATCCAATTGACGAAGAATAATTGCTTCTTTAATGTGAACTTAAGCTACCAACTATTCCACCTTAAGGACCAATAATACCTTTCTCATTTTACAGTAACTGAGCCTTTAATAACATACCAAGTCATAATTATTGCTCAAAAACTTCTTTGGCCCTGAGAATGAAATCAAAAATGTATACTTGCATCATCACAAGAAAATCTAAAAATGATAGTCTAAAAGAAAAATCCTTTTGCAAATTTGTATTTTACTATTTATGTATCTTCTGCAATCACTGTGTCCCAATCATTATTTAGCTATTTATTTTATTTAAATGTGATTTGTATTCCTTGCTTTTTATTTTCTGCATTGGTGTCTGAGAGGATTATTCAATCTGATTGTTTGATCAGTTTGACTACTGCCTGCCCTGTTAATGGGCAAGACGATTTCTTGTAGAAAAGGAGAAAATTGAAATTAGCATTGGGAAAGAAGATGTTTGCACTCTACTCCTGCCAAAACTTAGTGGATGGCATTTTTGTGGAATCACTAGGGAGCATTTGTTCATTCACCACTGACCACAAAATCTAGGCCATGAAAAATACAACACAGAATCAGGCCAGTTGATCCAGTTATTCAATTCTAATGTTTACTTTCAACATGAGCCTACTTCATCCTACTCTATCAACATGACCTACTCCTTTCCCTTCCTGAACTTATACAGCTTTCCCCTTAAATTTATTTATGTTTCTCAACTTAATTATTCCATGTGATAGCAAAATCCATATTCTCACTATCTTCTGGATAGAGAAGCTTCTCCAGATTTTTTTTTTAAAACAGGATTTATTTGTAGCTATCTAATATTAATGACCTCTAGATTTGGATTCTTCATTATAATGGCAAATATGTCCATTAGTTTAGCCCCCAGTTTCCTCTTTTCTAGACTAAAGAGCCCCTGCCTTTGCATTTTTCCTAATCATTATAAGCACTATTCTGGGGTGATACTTGTAAATCATTTTTTGTTGTGGTTCTGTTTGCCGAGCTGGAAGTTTTTGCTGCAAACATTTCGTTCCCTGGCTAGGGAACATCATCAGTGCTATTGGAGCCTCCTGTGAAGCGCTGCTTTGATGTTTCTTCCGGTATTTATAGTGGTTTGTTCTTGCCGCTTCCGGGTGTCAGTTTCAGCTGTAGTAGTTTGTATGTGGGGTCCAGGTTGATGTGTCTGTTGATGGATGTTCTTGCCGTTTCCGGGTGTTCAACAGACACATCAACCTGGACCCCACATACAAACTACTACAGCTGAAACTGACACCCGGAAGCGGCAAGAACAAACCACTATAAATACCGGAAGAAACATCAAAGCAGCGCTTCACAGGAGGCTCCAATAGCACTGATGATGTTCCCTAGCCAGGGAACGAAATGTTTGCAGCAAAAACTTCCAGCTCGGCGAACAGAACCACAACAACGGACACCCGAGCTACAAATCTTCAACCAGACTTTAAATCATTTTTTGCACATTGTACAATGCCTCTATTCTTTTGTAATGGTTAGGTTTTTATTCCTACTTTCCCATTGGAATTAGTCTAGATATCAATAACTGAAGGCAGTTTTAACAACAGAATATACCCAAGGTTCTTTATTAAAGCAAAGTGCATGACAAAAAACATCAAACATCTTATGCATGCAGTACTTACAATCTTAATGAACATGTTTACATGATTACACCTACATTCAAGGTTCAGACTAAAACATATGATCAAGCTGCTTCATCTCAACCTCCAGGTCCTGATCAGACAATCTCCTAAGCCAACTAATTTACAGAGGCAAGCTTGCTCTTAAACACTTTTGTCATACAGATATTGCTCTTAAACCCTTTTTTATATATACACAAGCTGTGCATTCAAACGTTGACATTATCCAGTCTCCAGCAAATCTGTTTGACCACCAGCAAACATCACAAACGGTTCGTCTACCATTCTGAAGAAGGGTTTGTGGTTCAGGTTCCTCCCTTTTGGAATTTAAATGTTAATGGAGAAGATTATGGCTAATGATTTGATTAAATGGTGTACCTGGAATATCTAGGGAATTCACTCACCAATTAAGAGGAAGAAGGTACTCTTGAGTCTTAGAAAGGAGAAGGTGGATATTGCTTTGTTACAGGAGACACATTTGGATGACAAGGAGCATCTGAAATTACAGCAGAATGGCTTTGACCGAGTTTATTTTTCATCATTTAATATCAGAAGTAGGGAAGTGGCTATATTGGTTCAGAAAAAATTCCTATTTAAATTGTTGGAGTGTTTTAAAGACACACACAGGGGATTTGTAATTCTTAAAGCCTTGGTAAATGGGGAAGAATATGGTGTGTTAAAGTTTATTGCCCCCCAGCTCATCCCCTTAAATTTAGATGCTTTTTCTAAACTGATAAGCTTAAGTCCCCAGCATATCGCTATAGGGGGAGATTTTAACTGTCTCATGGATCCCACAGTACACAAGTTGCCCAAAGGCACCTTGATACCCTTTGTACAAAATAGTGAGTCTATAGGGGAATTAGGGTTAGTAGACATCTGGAGGCGTCTCCACGCTACAGGTAGGAAATTTACGTTTTTCTCCAATCCGCACAGACGTCACACCAGGATTGACTTTTTTTCTGACCCCTGCGGTAACCCTGGATTTGGTGCATTTGTACGATTGGTAATATTACCATCTCTGATCATGCTCCAGTGTACCTCATGGTTAAGATTAACGACGTTATAGTGGGTTTGATGTACTGGTGAATGGATCCCTTTATCCTCATGGATAATAAGTTTGTGAAGTATTTCTCTAGGGAATTTCGGGCATTCCTAGACATCAACATAACTTGGTTGATAGCTCATCTGTTCTCTGGGAAACTAGCAAAGCCTAGGGGGTTAGTTATTTCATATTCCACCAGCAGGAAGCGGCAGAAGGGTAAGCAGCAACGTCTCCTTGAAGCACGGTTGAAGGCAGCCAAGACAGCCTACTTTGACAGACCCTCATTGGTCAAACTACAGAGGATTACGGCGCTGCGGTCTGCATTAAATTCCATGCTCATGCAGACGACAAAGAAGGAGTTGGCATTTGCAAAGCAAAGGTTATACGAGCATGGTGACAAGCCAGGCAAATACTTAGCGTAGTCTGAATTAGAGTGGTGCTTGAAAAGGTCATCAGGTCAGGCAGCATCCAAGGAGCAGAAAAATCGATGTTTCGGGCAAAAGCCCTTCATCAGTAATATAGGCAGGAAGTCTGCAGGGTGGAGAGATAAATGAGAGGGGGGTGGGTGTGGGGAGAAAGTAGCATAGAGTACAATAGGTGAATGGGGGTGGGGATGGACGTGATAGGTCAGAGAGGAGGGTGGAGTGGATAGGTGGAAAGGAAGATAGACAAGTAGGACAAGTCATGGGGATGGTGCTAGCTGGAAGGTTAGAACTGCAGTAAGGTGGTGGGAGGGGAAATGAGGAAACTGGTGAAGTCCACACTGACGGCCCTGGGGTTGAAGTATTCCAAGGCACAAGATGAGGCGTTCTTCCTCCAGGTGTCGGGTGGTGAGGGAGAGGCAGTGGAGGAGGCCCAGGACCTGCATGTCCTCGAAGAGCGGGGGGGGGTTGCAGTGTTGGGCCACAGGGCAGTGGGGTTGATTGGTGTGGGTGTCCTGGAGATGTTTCCTAAAGCACTCTGCTAGGAGGTCTCCTCCCTTCTTCTGTGTTCGCCACCACTTCCGCCCCCACCAACACCACTCACCTGTATCCTGCTGACATGCTCACCCCCACACCCCCCCACAGGTCCCACTGTCACCATCCCCACTCCCCAGAACCCTGAGGGGAACATCACCCCTGCTCATGACTCCACGCCCATTCCCCGACCACCACGCCCACTCCAGTCACAGGCTCCGCCCCCATCCCAGCTGCAAACCTACACCAGGTCCCAGCTCCCAGCCCCGCCGAGTTTTCACCATCTCCCCAGGTGAACAATCAGTCCTCAGCAAAGGCCTTACCTTTATCTCCCTCTGCCCACGCATCAATGAACTTAATACACGCCGTGACGTCGAACACTTCTTCCACCGCCTCTGTCTCCGTGCTTACTTTTACAATCAGGTCTCCCGGCCACCTTCCGAGGACACCTTCACCCACTTCCAACACACTCCATCCACCTGGACACCCTGGGCTGGCCTATTACCCACCCTCGATCTCTTCATTTCCAACTGCCGCCGTATTCCCAATTCCTCCGCCTCCACCATATCTGCTCCGGGAGGAGCAGTTCTACCACAGAACACACCATATGGCTTCCTTCTTTAGAGACCGCAATTTCCCTTCCCATGTGGTTAAAGATGCCCTCCAACTCATCTCGACCACATCCCGCACCTCTGCTCTCAGACCCAGCCCCTCTAGTGGGCGGCACGGTGGCACAGTGATTAGCACTGCTGCCTCACAGCGCCTGAGACCCAGGTTCAATTCCCGACTCAGGCGACTGACTGTGTGTGGAGTTTGCACGTTCTCCCCGTCTCTGCGTGGGTTTCCTCCAGGTGCTCCAGTTTCCTCCCACAGTCCAAAGATGTGAGGGTCAGGTGAATTGGCCATGCTAAATTGCCCATAGTGTTAGGTAAAAGGGGTAAATGTAGGGGTATGGGTGGGTTGCGCTTCGGCAGGTCGGTGTGGATTTGTTGGGCTGAAGGGCCTGTTTCCTCACTGTAAGTAATCTAATCTAACCGTAACAAGGACAGAACCCCCCTAGTGCTCACCTTCCACTCTATCAACCTTCACATAAACTGCATCATCCGCGAACATTTCTGCCACCTCCAAACGGACCCCACCACCAGGGATATATTTCCCTCCCCACTCCTTTCCACCTTCCACAAAGACCGTTCACTCCGTGACTACCTGGCCAGGTCCACGCCCCCCAACAACCCACCCTCCCATCCTGGCACCTTCCCCTGCCATCGCAGGAATTGCAAAACCTGCACCCACACCCCCTCCCTCACCTCCATCCAAGGCCCCGAAGGAGCTTTCCACATCCATCAAAGTTTTACTTGCACATCCACCAATGTCATTTATTGTATCCGTGGCTCCCGATGCGGTCTCCTCTACATTGGGGAGACTGGATGTCTCCTCGCAGAGCGCTTTAGGGAACATCTCCAGGACACCCACACCAATCAACTACACCGCCCTGTGGCCCAACATTTCAACTCCCCCTCCCACTCTGCTGAGGACATGCAAGCCCTGGGCCTCCTCCACTGCCGCTCTCTCACCACCCGCGCTGGAGGAAGAACGCCTCATCTTCCGCCTCGGAACACTTCAACCCCAGGGCATCAGTGTGGACTTCACCAGTTTCCTCATTTCCCCTCCCCCCACCTTACCCCAGTTCCAACCTTCCAGCTAGCACCATCCCCATGACTTGTCCTACTTGTCTATCTTCCTTTCCACCTATCCACTCCACCCTCCTCTCTGACCTATCACCTTCATCCCCACCCCCATTCACCCATTGTACTCTATGCTATTTTCTCCCCACCCCCACCCTCTCTCATTTATCTCTCCACCCTGCAGGCTTTTTGCCTCTATTCCTGATGAAGGGCTTTTGCCTGAAGCGTCGATTTTTCTGCTCCTTGGATGCTGCCTGACCTGCTGCGCTTTTCCAGCACCACTCTAATTCAGACTCGGGTTTCCAGCATCTGCAGTCTTCAGTTTTACCTAAATACTTAGCGTATCTTGCCAGAAAGAGAAGTGCCCCACAAGCCATTACGGTGATTAGGGAAGGGCCTGGGAACCTAACGTGATTCTGAAAGGATTAATGTGGCATTCCAGAGATTTTACTCTAAGTTATACCAATCTGAGGATTGTGAGGAGGGGCAGATCAAAATGGAATCCTTTTTTAAGAGATCAGAAGCTCCCGGGTGTGATTCCCCAACAACAGTCCTTTCTCAATGCCCCATTATCAGAGCAAGAAGTGCAGGAAGCTGTGAGGCAGCCTCAGAGTGGAAAGGTGCCCAGTCCTGACAGACTTCCCAGAGAATTTTATAAGAAATTTATATGTATACTGTCAGGCCCAATGCTCAATATGTTTAATGATTCATACAGTTATGATTGTCTCCCACCATCTCTGAGAGAGGCCAATATTTCACTTATCCTTAATAAAGGGAAGGACCTGGAAGACTGTGCTTTGTACAGGCCCATCTCGCTCTTAAATGTGGACTTTAAAATCCTCTCTAAAATCCTCGCATTAAGGCTGGAATCTGTGTTACCTTCTATTATTAAAGAGGATCAGACAGGCTTTATAAAGGGTCGTAGATCCTCCAGTAATGTTAGGAGGCTGCTTAACGTAATTCAAGCATGCCAACAGCAGTCAATACAGGGATTGGTGATTTCTTTAGATGCAGAGAAGGCATTTGACTGAGTTGAGTGACCGTACATTTTCTGTACTCTAGAGCGGTTTGGTTTGGGCGAAGTCTTCATAAGAGGGGTAAAGGTTCTCTATGGTGGCCCTCTCGCAGCAGTCATCACCAACAGCATACAATGAAGCAATTTTAATATTTCTAGGGGCAGCCGGCAGGGCTGTTCCCTTTCACCATTATTTTTTAACGTTGGTGATTGAACCATTGGCGGAGGCCACTCGTGGGGATCTCAATATATCAGCTCCAGAAGTGGGTTAAAATTACATAAGATTTGGTTGTATGCAGACGATGTCCTAATTCTTTGACAAATCCAGCAGTTTCAGTGCCTTCCCTGATACAGTGCATTCGCACGTTTGGTGCTTTTTCAGGGTATAAAATCAGAGCCTATGCCTATGGGTGGTCTTATGAAAGAGTTGGCTCTTGAGAGTGACTGTAGATTCCCATTTAAATGGTCACAGGGGGGTTTTGTGTATTTGGGCATATTCATTACTCCAGTTCTGGATTAGCTGTTCAAAGCCAATTTTACTCAATTATTTGGAAAAATTAAACAAGATCTTCAAAGATGGGAGGCACTTCCAATCTCGTGACTGGGTCAGATAGCACTTATTAAGATGAATATTCTCCCCGTTTGCTATACCTATATGGATACTCCCCCTGATTTTCAATAAGCAACACTCAGGAGGCTGAATGGCTGCTTCAGCTCTTTTACTTGGCATTGTAAAAGGCCCCTCATTAAATTAGTCAAACTGCAGTTGCCTCACAGATTGGGGGGAGTGCACCTTCCAGACTTTAAAAATGACCAATTAAGCTTGCTTTTGTCCTATGTGAAGATCCTCTTTCAATATGGCTAAATATCGAAGCCTCCAAGGCAAGGTGCCCCCTTACCAGTTTGCTGTTTTGGGGCAAGATGAGGACAGTTATGGAATATTGCCATAATCCAATATTTATCAATATTGTTAAAGCATGGAGAGCAATTCGGCAGAGGGAAGGCAATACTGGCAAAACATCTTTTACACCTATAGTGGGTATGCAGGGTTTTCAACCGAGTGTGATAGATTCAGGATTTAAATGTTGGGCAGATAGGGGTGTGGCTTGCATGGGCGATTTATTTGAGGGAGACATAATGATGTCCTTCAATCAGTCAGTATGGAAGTACGAGCTATCTAATAGAGACCTCTTTCATTTTTTTTTCAATTAAGGGACTTTATTCAAAAAAGGACCACACTTTTGACTGATCCCTGCAAATCCGACACAGACAGGGGGGGGGTGCTAAGGGCTAAGAGTACACTCTCTGTCAGTACTTTATATCATCAACTTGGGGGGTGCCACCTCAGATGAGTTTGATTGACTCTGCAGGATATGGGAAAGAGAGTTGGGTGTTGAAGTTTCCTCAGAGGCATGGGAGGATATTTAGGAGAATGCAAGGAAGATATCAATTTGCAATAGGACCCATGCTTTACAGTTGAAAATTCTCCAGAGGGTCCACTTGGCTCCAGACCGTTTGTCAATATTTAAACCAGGGCTATCTTCAGCATGTCCCAAGTGCAAGCTCTGCACGGGCACTCTTACCCATTGTCTCTGGTCTTGCAATAGGCTTCAACCATATTGAAGCTCTGTGGCAGGTGCAATGGAGAGGATTTTGGGTGTAAGGGTGGGGAAGGACCCTATCTCTCTCCTTTTGGGCCTGCCCACTGTATTTCCTGCAGGCGTGCATAAGAAAAACTTTTCAATATTCTCACGTTCTGTGCAAGAAAGAATATCTTGCTAGGTTGGGTTTCCGAAACCCCCCCCCCCCCCCACCTGGGCCTGTGGGGTTGGTGGAAGATTATGGAGCATATTCCCCTGGATTTTCTCACAAATATGGTACACCGCAAAACTGAGAATTTCTACAAGACATGGCAGCCCTTTTTGGAATACCTGGAGACAGATTTATCTGCCACACTAACAAGGGCTTTTATATAGCTGTAACGATTGCATTTCACTAGCCCAATATCCTGGGAGGAAGAACTGTGAATGTATGAGCGTTTTGTTTGGCTGGGCTGAATTATTACTATTTATTTCTTTGTTGTTGATTATTTATTTCTTTAGTTAAATAGCCAGTTTGAGTTTTTTTTTAGTTCTATATTTTTCTATATATGTTTATACATTTGTACATATGGGTGGGTTGGGGATTTTTTTTGTATTATTTTGAGTTGCATTGTTTTGGACTTGTGATATTAAAAAATCTATTTTTTCAATAAAAATATATTATATAAAAAAGGAATAGGCTGGGCTTGCTTTCCCTGGAGCATCGGAGGCTGAGGGGTGACCTTATAGAGGTTTATAAAATCATGAGGGGTCTGGATAGGATAAATAGACAAAGTCTTTTCCCTGGGATGAGGGAGTCCTGAACTAGAGGGCATAGGTTTAGGGTGAGAGGGGAAAAGATATAAAAGGAATCTGAGGGGCAACCTTTTCACACAGAGGGTGGTGTATGGATGGAATGAGCTGCCAGGGGAAGTACAAAGAACAAAGAAAATTTATAGCCCAGGAACAGGCCCTTTGGTCCTTCAAGCCTGAGCCGATCCAAATCTAAACCTGTCGCCCAATTCCTAAACATCTGTATCCCTCTGCTACTCATGTATCTGTCCAGATGCATCTTAAGTGAATCTACTGTGCCTGCCTCTACCACCTCTGCTGGCAATGCGTTCCAGACGCCCACCACCCTCTATGTGAAGTACTTGCCCCTTAAACCTTTCACCTCTCACCTTGAAAGCGTGACCTCTCGTTTTTGAATCTTTCACCCTAGGAAAAAGCTTATCTCTATCCATCATGCCTATACCCTTCATGATTTAGTAGACCTCAATCAGATCCCCCCTCAATCTCCTTTTTTCTAATGAAAACAAACCTAACCTATTCAACCTCTCTTCATAGCTAGCACTTTCCATACCAGGCAACATCCTTGTAAACCTTCTCTGCACCCTCTCCAAAGCGTCCACATCCTTTTGGTAATGTGGTGACCAGAACTGTACACAGTACAGTTGCAGCCGAACCAATGTCTTGTAGAATTTTAACATGACCTGCCAGCTCATACTCAATACCCTGTCCAATGAAGGCAAACATCCTATATGCCTTCTTCACCACTCTATCCACCTGTGCAGCAACCTTCAGGGTACAATGGACCTGCACTCACAGATCTCTCTGCTCATCAACTTTTCACAAGGCTCTTCCGTTCATTGTATAATTCACTCTAGAATTAGACTTGCCTAAATGCATCACCTCACATTTGTCTGGATTGAAATCCATCTGCCACTTTTCCGTCCAACTCTCCAGTCTATCTATATCCTCCTGTATTCTTTGACAGTCCCTAATGCTTTTTGCTACTCCAGCAATCTTCATGTCATCTGCAAACTTGCTGATCATACCAACAGTGCCCTCTTCTAGATCATTAATGTATATCACAAACAACAGTGGCTCCAACACTGACCCCTGTGGAACACCACTGGTCACCTTTCTCCATTTTGAGAAAACTCTCTTCACTACTACTCAGTCTTCTGTTGCTCAACCAGTTCTTTATCCACCTAGCTAGAACACCCTGCACACCATATGAGATCACTTTCTCCATTAGTCTACCATAGGGAACCTTATCAAACACCTTACTAAAGTCCATGTATATGATATCAACAGCCCTTCATTCATCTATCAACTTGGTCACTTCCTCAAAGAAGTTGGTAAGGCACGATCTTCCCTGTACAAAACCATGTTGCCTATCACTGATAAGCCCATTCTTTTCTAAATATAAATAGATCCTATCCCTCAGTACCCTCTCCATCAACTTTCCCACCACCAATGTCAGGCTCACTGGTTACCTGGAATATCCCTACTACCCTTCTTGTACAGGGGAACAACATGAGCAACCTTCCAGTCCTCCAGCACCTCACCTGTATTTACGGATGCCACAAAGATATCTATCAGGGCCCCAGCTATTTCCTCTCTCGCCTCCCTCAGATTCCATCCGGTCCTGGAGATTTGTTCACCTTAATAACCTCTAGCATACCCAACACATCTTCCCTACTTATGTCAACGTGATCCAGACGAATCAAACTTCTATCTTTAATCTCAAGACTCATCATGTTCCTCTCCTCAGTGAACACCGATGCAAAGTAATCATTCAGAATCTCACCCATTCTTTCAGGTTCGACACACAGCCTTCCTTCATTATCTTTTAGTGGACCAATCCTTTCCTTAGTTATCTGCTTGCTTCTTATATAAGAATAAAATGCTTTGGAATTCTCCTTAATTCTATTCGCTAAAGCTATTTCATGACCCCTTTTAGCCTGCTTGATTCCTCATTTAAGACTTGTCCTACTCTTTCGATATTCCTCCAGGGCCCGTTCTATTCTTCGCTGCCTAGACCTAATGTATGCTTCCTTTTCCTCTTGGCTAGTCGTACAATTTCTCCTGTCATCCATGGTTCACGAATCTTGCCCTTCTTATCCTTTGCCTTCAACGGGACATGCCCATCCTGCACTATCTTTGAAAGCCTCCCACATCTCAAATGTGGACTTCCTTTCAAATAGCTGTGTCCAATCCACATTTCCGAGCTCCTGCCTAATTTTCATATAATTGGCCTTGGCCCAGTTTAATATACTTCCCTTAGGACCACTCTCATCTTTATCTACGAGTATTCTAAAACTTACAGAATTGTGGTCACTGTTTCCAAAGAAATCCCCCACTGCAGCTTCTACCACCTGTCCTGGCTCGTTCCCCAGTACCAGGTCCAATATGGCCCCTTCCCTCGTCGGACTATTGACATACTGCTCTAGAAAACTATCCTGGATGCTTCTTACAAATTCTACTCCATCCAGACCTCTGCCACTAAGTGTATCCCAGTCAATGTTGGGAAAATTAAAATCTCCCATCACCACCACCCTACTGCCTCTACATCTATTCATCATCTGTTTACCTACTTGTTCTTCTACCTCACACTCACGGTTGGGAGGTCTGTAATACAGCCCCAACAATATAACTGCAAGTATTACAGCCTGGTACAATTACAACATTTAAAAGTCATCTGGATGTGTATGTGAATAGGAATAGTTTAGAGGGATATGGGCCAAGTGCTGGCAAATGGGACTAGTTTAGGTTTGGATATCTGGTCAGCATGGATGAGTTGGACCAAAGGGTCTTTTTCCATGCTGTACTTCTTTATGACTCTATCAGGTAATGTGGAATAAAGCCCAGGTATGTCCTGTACACAAAATCCAATCCAACCAATTACTGCCCCCATCAGACTATTCTCGATCATCAGTAAAGTAAAAGGTGACATCGACATTGCTATCACACCACACATGATTCAGCCAAAACCTGCTCAGTGACGCCCAGTTTAGGTTCCACCAGAGCTGCTCATCTCCTGACCTCATTACAGCCTTTGTTCAAACATGGACAAAAGAGCTAAATTCCAGAGGTGAGGAGTGAAAGACTGCCCTTGACATCAAGGCTGCATTGGACTGAGTGTGGTATCAGAGAGCCCTAGCAAAACTGGAGAATTAATGGGAATCAAAGGGAAAGCTCTCTGCTGGATGGATTCATATCTGATACATAGAAAGATGGTTATGGCTGTCGCAGTTTGGTCACCTCAGCACCAGGACATTTCTGCAGGAGTTCCTCTGGGTAGTGACCTAGGCCCAACCATCTTCAGCTGCTTCATCAATGACCTTCCCTCCATCAGAAGGTCAGAAGTGGGGATGCTTGTCAATGATTGCACTATGTTCAGCACCATTCACAACTGTTTAGATACTGAAGCAGTCTATGTTCAAATTCAGCAAGATCTGGTCAATATCCAGACATGGGCTGACAAGTAGCAAGTGATATTCATACCACACTGATGCCAGCAATAGCCATTTCCAATAAGATGGAATCTAACCACCTTGACATACAATGGTGATACTGAAACCCCCACTATAAACATTTTGGGGGTTATCATTGACCAGAAACCCAACTGGACTCACTAAATAAACACATTGGCTACAAGAGCAGGTCAGAGGCTAGGAATACTGCAATGAATGATTCACCACCTGACTCTCCAAAACCTGTCTACCAACTACAAAGCTCAAGTCAGGAGTGTAAAGGAATACTCCATACTTGGCTGGATGAATGTAGCTCCAATAACACTCTCAAAGGTTGACACCATCTAGCACAAAGCAGCTCACAAACATCCACTGTCTCCATCACTGGTGTTCAATAGCAGCAATGAGCACCACCTATAAGATTCACTGCAGAAATGCAAAGGTCCTTAAACAACAACTTCCAAAACAATGACTACTACCTACTAGAAGGAATACCACCACCTGTAAGTTCCCCTCCAAACCACACACCATCCTGATTTGAAATATATAGCCAGTCATTCATTGTCATTGCATCAAAGTCCTGTAATACCTTCCCTAATTCTATTGTGAGTCTATTTACAGCATACAGACTGCAGTGGTTCAAGAGGGCAACTTACCACTACCTTCTGAAGGACAGGCAATAAATGCTGACCTGCCAGCAATTCTCATGTCCCAGGAGTGAATTAAAAAATGGGAAGCCTAAACAGAAGGGTTGAGAGCTTGTTAAAGCTATGAAATGGTTGTTAATTATCCATTAATTGAGTTGATTAAAGGTACTTTTTTTTAAAACTGCAAAGAACAGGAAATTTCAAAGAGAAAACTGTGAAGCAATGGAAATGATTAGCATTGTGCCGACTGTGGGAATCATAAAGGAAACCCTGTATAGGGCTGGAATTTATCTTATAGACCTGTAAAGAGTAGAATTCACCTAAAAAAAAACCAAGAACAAGAATCACTTAATCCTAGTCCACAGGCACTAGGATTCAGTCAGTAAAACCATTAAGAAATGTTAATGGTTAATTGAGGACACTATTTTTGAGATTCATAAGCCCACAAACAAGCTGGGCATCAGACATTTTGTTTGCAAAATGTGGTAGTTCTCCATTTTGAATGCACAAGCATGGGAACCACTTCCAGTGCAGTTCACAGCCTCAATATTATTACAATATAGAATTTAAAGCCATTAAAGAAAAGGGGGTGGTGTTTACATTAGCATGTTATGGCAGTAAACCTAATAAAGCCAGAAAGATTTAATTTCAGAGAAAAGCCAAATAGAACACAGAATTAGAAATATTTAAGAAAATGTTCTTAGGTACAGAGTTGCTTACAAACACGATACTAAATCCGAAGCTAAACAAGAAAATACACTTTCAAATTAAATTCAGGCTATAGCTAATGATGCTCTAGCTCCTTCAGGCATAGAAGCAACAGATACTGTTGATGAAATTCTGCAAGACAATTACTTCAAACTCAAAACAAATAGAATTCTTGAAAGAGCAAGATTTAATAGAAGAGTTCAGATTTACTACAGCCAAAAGTAGATTTGACTTTATGGAAAGACATTCAGATGGTGGGTAAAGCAGTTCATAAACAATACAGATCGATCTGAAAATGGGGATGGGGGGAACCAATATGATCAGAGGAGATTGACAAATTTCGTGCAGTGCTTAATGTACAAAAAAAATCTGAAGACCCATACATAAGAAGTAACCTTCCACCTAAGTTACCCAGCCATAGGGTTGGGCAGTCACTCCCAAGAGCCCATGTGCACTGACCGCCTTGATGACCCTCTTCCCAGCATTGACATCAAGTTTTGGAAATTGATGCCATGCATGGACCTTGAAGGTCCAGAAAAAAGAAAATAAAATTAGAGGGAATATTGTCAATGCTGTCGAGCAAGGAAACCTTACAGACACAGTGCTCAATGACTAAGAAATAAAGCTTTATGAACAAAATAATAGATCACTTTCAGAAAATGTGCCATCGTCACAGAGCAATAAGAAGTCAAACAGCTGCTTACACAGACAACTTACAATAGAAGAAAAGATAAAAGGTATTCCTAATAGAAATAAATGATTCAGACCTAACCTTTTGCCCAGATGATATTTATGTCAATGGACTCATGTTCACCAGCTTTGCACAGGTGCAAGTGTCGCTGTATTATCAGAAAAGGGTAAACATTGAATTATATGAACCTAAAGTCTAAACAATTTGTCATTCTGATGCTAAAAATCACTTTATCTTTCTGCAAGCCATTGCTCGCTAACAGTTTCTGTTTTCCATTACATATCCCAGTGCTAATAGTCATTTATTCTAGCAGCAATGTCTTAAAGATACAATTCATGTCAGGTGCCTGGAAATAAACTTAGGTAAAATATATTAATTTTTTTGTGTATTAAATTTCACAAGTCATACAGAGGCAGGAAGACCCAGTCTTGATTTTTTTTTGACTCTTGATGAAGGGTAATTGTAGTTGAGCCGATTGGCTCTGGTTTGTTGCCAAGTGGATTAAGAAGCAAGGAAATCATCAAGTAGTCTCATTGCTATCCTGAAGGTTTTGGGATTAGGAAAGGACAGAATCAAGCTCCGCTATATATTCCTTCCCACATTCCACAATCAGCCAACTTGCTGACAGCCACTGGCCAGACTCATATGTTAAGAGTAGCCAAAGATGATGCTGGGTTTCATAAAATTGTACCTTAACACGTCTTCAACAGAGGAAAGCAGTGGAGGTGAATTTTTAATGGTGGTGTTGAAAGACACAACACAGTCTTGGAACATTAATGTTCTGATGTGTGCTTTATATCAATGTAATATGATGGATATTCAAACTAACCTCAATATTTCCAGTTGCATAGAATAAATAAAATGAGCATAGATTTTCTAGTTTGAGAGATCAGGCATTAATTGGATGTGTCAGATTCCTGTTTAGTGAAACAAAAGTGGGCTGACCCCATTGTTTCTTTTTGTGCTCAGCATAATATTAATATACTCAGTAAATCCCATGGTGTAAACTGTGCCCTTATTAGGAAGGTGTGAATGCAGGGGTAAGATATTCAGCAGTGTTGCAAGAAGCTCTCCAAAGGAAGCCAGTGTTATGTGTGGTTAATGATGAAAATTTGATATTTCTGCAGCAAAGCTCTTAATGTGGAACTCGTGAGGCGAAATCAAGGTCAGGCTACCCATTAGTTATTGGCACAAATGCTTCTTACCTCTCATAATATCTCACAGACCTTTGAATGTTACCATGTGTAGCCATTCTGCAGCAGAACCCTTTGCATAAGGACATAGGAAATATAAGCAGGAGTAAGCTGTGTGGCTTCTTGCCTGTTTCGCCACTCAGTAAGATTACATCCAACTGTTTTACCTCAATTCCACTTTCCTGCCTTAGCCCCATATTCCCTGATTCTTTTAGTGTCCAAAAGTCTTTCAGTCTCAGTCTTAAATATACTTGATGATTGATCATCTGCAGACTGCTGCACATCAATTTAAATTTGTCACGAAGAGGATGAAGAGAAAAAACTGAAGCAAATTTCTTCAGAGAGTGATATCTCTTTTAGGAAAAATGTAAAGATTTAAAACAGAAGATGATGCAGGACTGTGGAAAAAGAAGGGCAACAGGATTAATGTAAGATTGGTTCAGTAAAGAGTTGATACAGGCACAGCAGACCAGTTGCCTTTTTCTGCACTATAAACCACTGTAATTATATGGAACAACAGAGTTCTATTTGGATTCAGTTCCTCTGCTAGTGTCTTATTTAAAAACTCTTTGTAATACCCACCTCTTTGAACAAACATTTGATTATCTGATGTAATATCTACTTATATAGCTCATAGTTAAAAATCATACGACACCAGGTTATAGTCCAACAGGTTTAATTGGAAGCACTAGCTTTCAGAGCACCGCTCCTTCATCAGGTGGTTGTGGAGTACACAATTGTAAGACACAGAATTTGTAGCTATAAATTCTGTGTCTTACAATTGTGTACTCCACAACCACCTGATGAAGGAGCAGCGCTCTGAAAGCTAGTGCTTCCAATTAAACCTGTTGGACTATAACCTGGTGTTGTGTGATTTTTAAGTTTGCACACCCCAGCCCAACACCAGCGTCTCCAAATCATATGTAGCTCATAGCTTTACATTGTTTTTACTATGGTCCTGTGAAGCAGCTTGGGAATTTCAGTGCATTATTAATGATATATTAACTGTATGTCATTGTTGTTCAGTCTTCATCCTGACTCTGCTGCTTCTCATTAAGCAATACACTTTCTATGAACTGGGGCATAATTTTAAAGTGAAAGGCAGCTGGTTTAGAGGGGATTTGAGGAAAAATGTTTTTCGAACAACCTTTAAGAAAGTACTTGGATGAACACCTGATGTCATAACATTCAAGTCTATCAGCTGAGTGCAGGAAAGTGGGACTTAGTTTAGGTAGTATATTTTGGCAGTATAGATTCGATGGGCTGAAGGGCCTCTTCAGTAATGTATGATTCCACAATTCCAGAGAGGCCTCACTCTGTGCTTCCACCTAATCACTCCAATTTTCTTCTGGATGGTATGTACAGAATCTTATGGAGTCTGAGAGATATGCGCACAATATGTGGCAAATCAGACAAGGTATCTGATGAGACCTCTCTCAAGTTGGGAGACCTCACCACCTTTTTTGTTTTTGCCAAGCAGTAAGGTGAGGTTCTTGTAAGTAATGACAGTTGCCACTTAAGAGGGATGAGAACTTGTTAACTAAACCGGTCTTCTTAATATTCAGCATCCTATCTTACCAAACACACCAAAGAAGCTAGATGTCAAGAAATCTCAACATGGAAACTAGAGTAAGTAACTGGCAACTTCAGTTCACCACTGGCTGTGAGGAGTTTAGCACAAAACAGCATGTCAGGATATGATCCACAGTCTTCAGTCGCACACACCTCTCACCAATCATCACTGTCAATTATCAGATGCCTACACCTCCTGGCCAATGTGTCACCTCATCAATCTACCTGCAGGCCACTTAGGAAGCACAGATCTACTTAGCGGAGCCCACTGCCAACAAACCTAATGCATTGAAAATGTGCAGCATGCAGGGATGTGGACTCAGCTCATGGATTGGACAGGGTGCACCTCAGCACTGCTCATTTGCTCCTTTAGTGCTCACTCACTTAATGCCTACCTACCTACATACTCACAGAATCCATACCCTCCCTTGCCATACCTTCCCTTGCCATACCATGATATGTTTGTTAATATATACTCTTTGGCTCTGGCTGAAATGTCAAGCAGTACAGGTGGTACTGACACACTCTTTTGCACAGAAACAAATGCAGCTCCTCATGCTTGTCAATACAGTCTGTTCAGTGAGGATGATGAAGGTGGGGTAAGCCTTGCTGTTCGAAACACTGAAACATCACTTTGACACCTAGCTGCCTGTGCGGCAAACACATTGCATGTTTATCCAACCAAATGCCCATGTCAGAAACTGGGAAAGGGCTCACCCTCGGTCCAGTTAAGACAGGGCTGCTATTCTTGGCAGGGGTGTTCTACTATTGGCAGGGGTGGTCTGGGGTACAGTCCACACACAGTTCAGGGGTTTGGTCGTGGTCAGTCATCAGCTTCAAACACCCACCGTAGGAGGATCTGCCAAACTGAAATCTGCACAACGGGCAATCGACCACCCTGTAGGGTCAGCATCAATGGTCAGAGAGAATTGCATATGTCCAATCAGAGAACTTCAAAGGTGGTGGTCAGGAGTCACATGAGTCCTGTGTTTGTTCTACCTGTCAAAGTTGGTCAGAGGTCTGGGGTGAATAAACCCCTGAGGATGCATCCATCAATTGCTAAGGCAAAGTGCAATGGGGGCCAATAGGGAGGAGGGTCACTTCTACAAGGGTTGGGGCAAATCAAGGCTCACAGAGACATTTGTGGAGGTAGGAACAAGGACAGCGAAGAGGGAAACTCAACATTTCAATTATGTGGAACAGCATCAGAGCGCATGGTAGAGGCTTTTATTGGTGGCGGCCACCACTAGGGGGAGAGTAGAGGAGCAGGGTAGCCATCATTAAAGTGGAGTGATAGGGCTCAAGCACACACGGGATAGTCAGAAGCAAAGTTCATTGTAATGGACCTCCACATGAGGTCAGGAGGAGGGCATAAAAATGGCAAAAGCTTGAGGCATCTACAGCTACATTTAATTTATAAGCACTTGCAAACAAATATGCAATACGTATCCCACTAATGCAATGCATGCAGAGTGAACCTGAGAACGTGTCAAATGTTGATCAAAGATAGATTGCACCATGCACTGGTGCTACCCAAACTAATACAGTAATCTCAGTGATGTGCCAGAGCTTAAAAGGAGGCGAGTGCTCGGTGAAAGTACCCCATCATTTGTGATACTTGCAAGGTTTCTGTTGCATGAGGAGATCATCATTGTGTCATATATTATACAAGAATGATGATAGACTCCCATGAACAGAAAGGAAAGTGGAATGACTGATGTGGGTTTGGGACGCGAAGGTGTGCCGAACATCACAGTTACTTCCTTTCAGATGTAATGTGCTGGTCACTCAGCTGACATGGTGCTCTGAGCAGGGTTGTGGTGGAATAGGCAATAGGAATGCTAAAAAGGAGGTTCCCAGCTTCGAGGGGGCAATGGAGGGGCCTGGTCAGAGTGTGCTGCACCTTCCTGGCTCTGCTCTGCACATTTAGAGCAAGCAATGAAGTGATGCAAGAGATGCTGAGCAGCTGGGAGAACAGGAGCTATCATCTAATAAGAAGGATAAGGACTATTTTTAATTTCAAAAATATACTTTATTCATAAAGTTATTTGGATCTCTATACAATTGGTCATGCCATTCTTGTGTACACATTGCATTGCTTTACATCCAGACATTGAAATTTATTTTTCCTATATACAAGTCTGTACATTTACTATCCAGCTCTTCTGCTGAGGTGTCAGCAGACCCCAAATGACAGGGTGAGCCCCCTGTTCTTCTTAGACAGGCAGATGTAACACGGTGGTCTTTCCCCACCGTGCCTTGGTGGCAGCTGCCCCAAGCTTCAGTGTGTCCCTCAGCATGTAGTTCTGGACCTTGGAATGTGCCAGTCTGCAGCACTCAGTCGGGGTCAACTCCTTCAGCTGGAAGATCAACAGGTTTCGGACCCCCCCAGAAAGCGTCCTTCACCGAGTTGATGATCCTCTAGACACTGTTGATGTTCGTCTCAGTGTGTGTCCCAGGGTACAGACGGTAGAGCATGGAGTCCCGCATCACGGCCCTACTCGGGACAAACCTCGACAAACTCTATGCATTTCTCTCCAGACTTCTTCTGCATAGGCACATTCCAGAAGGAGGTGTGTGACAGTCTCGTCACCCCCACAGCCACTTTGAGGGCAGCAGCGGTGCGACAGAGAGTCCGGGCGTACAAAAAGGATCTCACAGGCAGAGCTCTTCTCACCATCAGCCAAGCCATGTCTTGGTGCTTGTTGGAAAGTTCTGGTGATGAGGTATTCTGCCAAATGGCTTTGACAGTCTGCTCAGGGAACCGCTCGATAGGATCCGTCCTCTCCTTTTCCCAAAGGGTCCCAAGGACACTTCATGCTGACCACTTCCTGATGGACTTGTGGTCAAAGGTGTTTTTCTTCATAAACTTCTCCATGAAGGACAGGTGATACGGAATGGTCTAACTACTTGGAGTGTTCCGCGGCAGCGAGGCCAGGCCCATCCTTCGCAACACCGGGGACAGGTAGAACCTCAGTACATAGTGACACTTGGTGTTTGCATACCGGGGATCCACGCACACCTTGATGCAGCCACACACAAAGGTGGCCATCAGGGTGAGGGTGGCATTGGTGTGTTTTTTCCCCAGTTGCCCAGATCTTTATACATCGAGTCCCTTCAGACCCAGTCCATCTTTGATCTCCATGTAAAATGGAAGATGGCCCGGGTGACTTTAGTGTCACAGGTTCTGGGATTAGGCCAGACCTGCATCACGTATAACAGCAATGACAGCGCCTCACACCTGATGACCAGGTTTTTTCCGGAGAAGGATAAGGACATTGAACTGGAGGAAGCTAACTTTGTGAAAGACAGTGTTGAATTGCTTGGGTGCTACAAGGCAGGTTGGATTAAAACCTGGTAAAAACAATGACTGCAGGTGCTGGAAACCAGATTCTGGATTAGTGGTGCTGGAAGAGCACAGCAGTTCAGGCAGTATCCAAGGAGCAGTGAAATCGACGTTTCGGGCTTTTGGATTGAAACCTGGTTCCAGTTGATGTGAACTGGGCTCAGAACTCCACCTTTATTTAATTCAGGAAAGACTGGTTAAATTGTCTTATTTTGAAACACAAGTCCATTTGGCTCTGAGAGAAAGGTGCCCACAAAGTTACTCATTGTTGTATAGTAAGGATTGATATGATAATGAGATGGTGATGCTTATCGTGATGCAACAATGACGCCAGTAATGACTGTAAAGAAAGGATGGAATAGTCTGTGCTCAAGAGATATGTTGATGTAGAACTGGGTAAATAAAATAGTTTACAGAAGCCTATCAGAGATAGCTCTCAGTCACTCTTATATAGGGATTAAAACAGGCCACATATGACCAAAAGAGACAAAGGTAGTAACCTCTCCAATGTGCAACTTGGAAGCCCAAGCCACCCTTTCAGTAACACAAACATTCATATCTTTTGACTATGTTTCAGTATTAAGGCTCCAATTCTAATCCAAATTGGTCAGGCCTCATTGTTGGAAGTACCAGGAGCAGATTTTCATGTGGGAAGATCTTGCAGCCAGGGGCCTTTAAAGGGTTCATTAGTAGCCAATATTTACCCTAATGAGTGAGAGAGAGATTCAAGGAGGTCTCATCCAGCAGGCACTTTGTCCAAGCCAGCAGCTATTTGTAGTCCATGAAAGAAGTAACGCATGAAAAGGCCACAGAAGCACAGCTATTTGGGGTAAGTACAGTCTTCTACAATATACCTTGCTATGTTGTGGACAAGGAAGTCATATTTTACCTGTAGCTCTCAAAGACAACATAGTTTTTAAATATCCTTGCCATTACCTCTTTATAATCTCCAGAAAGAGGCATCACACATCTCTCAGTCCACTGAATACAAGGACCTGAAGCTGCTCGCCAATGTGAATTAGAAGGGTTATGGTTCCATTAGTGTCCAGCTAACTACCAAACACAGAAGCATAATCACATATGTTATAAAGTCATAAGATCATGAGAAATAGGAGCACACAACAACTATTCACCCATCAAACCAGATCTATCATTCACTAAATATTATTGTTAATCTGATGGTGGTCTTCCATTAACTTTCTGCCCGCCTCCCATAAACCTTAATTTCCTTGTCAATCAAAAATCTGTCAAACACAGTTTTCAACATACCCAATCACCCAGCCACCACTGTTCTCTGTAGAAGAGAATTCCAAAGACTAACAACCCCCTAAGAGAGATAATTCCTCTTAACTCCATAAATGGGAATTTTCATAATTTTAAACTGTGCCTTCTGGAACTATATTCCCCATGAGGTTAACATAATATTAGCCTCTACCCAGTCAAGCCCACAGAATAACTTGTGCATTTTAATTGGTTCACTTCTCATTCTTACAAATTTCAATGTGAAAGGCCCATGCTACACATGCATTCCCCATTAAGATAATCCCTTCATCTCAAGAACCAGGCTATTAAACTTCTTCTGAACTGCTTCTAGTACAAAAATCTCCCTCCTTAATAAAGGAGACCACTACCCTATGTTCAGTCTCACGGTGTCCTGTTCAGTTGTTGCAAGATTTCCCCACTTTTAAAATGTGTCATCCATGTAATTAATGCAATATTCAATGTGCTTTCCAAACAACGATTCTTGTATAAGAGTTGAGAATGTAGTGCTGGAAAAGTACAGCAGGTCAGGCAGCACCCGAGGAGCAGGAGAATTGACATTTTAGGCAAAAGCCCTTCTTCAGGAATGGGGCTGTGAGCTGAGGGGGTGGTGAGAAAAATGGAAGGGGGGGAGGGGCTGGAGGGAAGGTGCAATCGGTAGATGGAGGTGGGGGTAATGGTGATAGGTCAGAGAGGATGGTGGAGCAGATAGGTGGGAATGAAGATGGACAGGGAGGACAGGTTATGAGGGAGGTGCCGAGTTGGAAGGTTGGATCTGGGATAAGGTGGGGGGAGGGGGAAATGAGGAAACTGGTGAAATCCACATTGATGCCATAGAGTTGGAGGGGCCTGAGACAGAAGCTGAGGCTGTCTTCCTCCAGGCGCCAGGTGGTTAGGGAGTGGCGATGGAGGAGGCCCAGGACCTGCATGTCCTTGGTGGAGAGGGAGGGGGAGTTGAAATGTTCAGACATGGGATGGTGGCGTTGGTTGGTATGGGTGTCCCAGAGATGTTCTCTGAAACAATCTGCAAGTTGGCGTTCTGTCTCCCCAATGTAGAGGAGACCGTATCAGGAGCAATGGATACAGTAAGTGATATGTGTGGAAGTGCTGGTGAAACTTTGGTGAATGTAGAAGGCTCCTTTGGGGCCTTGGAGTAAGGGGGGAGGTGTGGGTGCAGGTTTTGCAATCCCTGCGGTGGCAGAGTAACGTGTAGGGAGGGGAGGGTGGGTTGGTTGGGGGGGACAGGTGGGGACCTGACGAGGGAGTAGCGGAGGGAACGGTCTTTGCGGAAAGCAGGTAGGAGTGGAGAATGCCACCGAAATCCTCTGTACAACAGCTATAGCTGCACCACTTCATTCTCCTTCCATTTCACTACTGGTCCAGTCCAGCTAAAGTCCACACGCAACCAAAGATTCTCATCTGGATGCCTTGCAAGCCATGATGCAGTGATTCCTTAGGAATTATCTACGGAGTCTGTACTGCTCGCTGGGAGCCTTGAAAACGTCTCTGACTTAGAGTAGAATACTTTGGACAGTTTTGACTCACTTACTTAGAAAGTTACTCAGGAATGTTAAATGGAAAAATTCCTAATCTAATGCCTTTAATAACTATACACTGGTCCTCCAGCATACCACCCCACCTATCTACCCAACTACTTGCACCCCTAATTCTTTCTTGATTTGAATTGACAAATCACCATCTGATTCTCTCCCTGACACTGACTTCCCTTGACCTTCCAAGACCAATCTCTCCGATCCACAAAACCCCCAGACTCCACCAACACCAATTGCCTTCCCCTGGGTTCCTGACTCCCTTGCTGACATAACCAAACTAAACCCAGACTCAGCAACCCCTCCTGACCTGATCCAACTGGCACGCTCACCAACCTGGCACCCTACCAACCTATAAACCTGACTCCCTTCCCACCATAGCCAACTGCCCTCTTAACCATTTCATCTATTCGATCCCTTATCCACTTACTTCATCCATCTAAACCCTTATCCACATATCTGACTTATCTACTTTCACACCAACATTTTCACCCATTCAAACACTGTTTGCTCATTCAATTGCCCCATTCCCCCAGTCACTCATTCACCCATCTACCCACACTCCTTTATTAATATATTGAAAAGTTATTTAAATGCTCCAAAATGTTCTACATGCAATTGAATGAAGCCTTACCAGAATTTGGCAGCTAGTGCCATATAATGTGAACATTTCTCCACCAGTGCTATGAGGTTGGACTGATATCAAGTAAACGCTACATTTTGTAAGTAGCCAGGAATGGAATTCATGGACATAAATACAGCGGCCCAACATGGTGAACAAAAACAGGAGCAGAGCAACAATCTGTTGGCATTTGCCACTCCTGGAAGAGTCAGGCCAATACCTTACTTTCCTATTCTTGCTGGCAAAATTGACAACAGCAATTTACCCACATTTCACCGAATCCTGCTGTACCCCTTTTGTATCCTCTTCAAAACTTGCTTTCTTATCTATCTTTGTATCATCAACAAATTTACGCACAATTCAGTTGGTCCCTGAAATAACTCAACTGAAGCCGGCATCCCATCACCAAGTCCCCCATTATTTACACATGGAGAGTCCTTGACACTGATCCAGCTCCTTCAGAGCCAGCTCTCAGAGTAAACAGGATTTCTGGCAGTCCTGTGCTTATCTGTCAGCCCGGGCTCCCTGACTGGACTAGATAACAGCCCCAATCAGGGAACTCATATTGTATAAGTTTTACCAAGCTGATCTCACATCATTAATATAGATTATAAATAGTTAAGTCTCCAACATTGATACATGTGGCACTCAACCTTGCACAGGTTATCAGGGTAAATTATCCCAATATCCAGGCTCTTTATTTCCTGTTAGTTAACCAATTGAGTATCCATCCTGCCTCAAACAGAATTACTATGTTCCTTTTTACTGTCCATAATCAGCACCTTGCTTTGTAAAAGATGTGTGGTTTCTTGCCTTCAAATGACAATCTCCAATAAGTTATTCCAGAAGCAAGCTTTAAAATAAAGTAAGTTATTTATTAACAGACACTTGCCCTGAATTTTTAAAAGCCCAATTTCTCACTCTCTCATCTCTTAAACATTCTTTAAACATAAAGATTAAATGCAAATTAAGGTAAAACAAGATGGTATATTTGTCTCCAGCTCTTTCATAGAAGGCCTGTAGTCTTTTTAGTTGAAGGCGATGCTTTAGTTGAAGTGGAAATTTGGTAAAGCAAAGGAGTCTCAGTAGGCTGTGAGGTTGCTTGTAGTTGAGTTTTCAAGAGGTTGGTTTTCAAGTGAACTCAAAGTTGGAACATACTGGGAGTCATTCGTCCGCCCTCAACGTATTACAGTTTACAGAGGAATCTTCATTATCCGACATTCGATTATCCGAATATCAGATTATCCGGCAAGATTGCAAGGTCCCAATGCTCGGCTAAATTATGTTAAACAACATTCAATTACCCAGAATTTGATTAACCGAACAAAATACTCCCCACCCATGTCCTACAGATAATTGAGGTTCTTATGTATTTTCTTGACTACTTAGATAACTTGCAGCTAGTTCAATGATTTTTGGTCAAATTCGATCACTGCCTGCAAGCACCTTCTGCTGGTTTAAAAACAGATAACCAAGACAGGCTCCTCATGTGTGATTTTCACCAGTTCAAACAAAGAGTGATGTGTCAATTTATTTGCGCAATCCTATGGCATGGTGACACAGTGGTTAGCACTGCTGCCTCACAGCACCAGGGTCCCAGATTCAATTCTAGCCTCAGGCAACTGTCTGTGTGGAGTTTGCACATTCTCCCCGTGTCTGCGTGGGTTTCCTCCGGGTGCTCCGGTTTCATCCCACAGTCCAAAGATGTGTAGGTCAGCTGAATTGGCCATGCTAAATTGCCTGTAGTGTTAGGGAAATGGGTCTGGGTGGATTACTCTTCAGAGGGTCGGTGTGGGCTGGTTGGGCCGAAGGGCCTGTTTCCACACTGTAGGGAATCTAATCTAATCTATTATTGTTTACCATCTTGAGAGTTTGAGACAGCTGGTGCCATTGTGTTTGACTGAGCCATTCAACCTGAAATTACCCATCTGCATTAGTTTCAGGTATGACATTTTTATCAAGCTGGAGCATTGCTTTTGTTCCTTCTTGAATCAGGGGAGTGGTTCTAATCCACAAAAGAAATCGGATCAGAGGTAGCCATCGCTCACAGCATTTGGTTCAGTTTTTCAAAAATACAAAGTCCATAATATATTGGAATACGAGAGCTAATATCTTTGCCAACATCATGAACTCTTCTTGTATACAGTAAGCAATACCAAAAGTTACTATTGATTGCTACCTGTAAATGTAGCAGCTTATTGAATGCCTTTTGGAAACATTCCATCTATTGGTAATCCATCCACCCTGTTTTTTACTCTAATAACTACTCTAAACTCTAATAAAACGCTAATAAAACTCTAATAAACTTGTTTAATATAATTTCTCTTTCACAAAATTAATACTGTATTATGCCCCACAACTATCTATTTAATAATGGATTCTAGCATTTCCCCAATGACAGATGTTGGTCTGGCTTACCTAGAGTTTCCTTCCTTTGTTGATTCGTTTACCTTTGCAGTTTTTACCAATCCACTGGGACCTCTCCAGAATCAAGGGAATTTTGCAAGGTTATAATCCATACATCTACTATTTCTGCAGCCATATTTTTAAGGCCCACTGGATCCAGGGGGACTTGTCAGCCTTTAGTCCCAGTTAGTTTCCACAGTATTTTGTCTCTTGATGATGATTCTTTTGTGTTCCTCCTTTCCTTTTGCATTTTGATTTTCCAATTGTCTTGGGACGCTTTTTGTGTCTTCCACTATGAAGGCAGATGAAAAATTCTCTGATGTGTTCCTATTTCCCATTTTGAATTGTCCTGTCTCAAAGTGTAAGGAACTAACGTTCATTTAAGCCATTTTTTTTGTACTCTTGTAGAAGATTTTACCTCTGCTTTAATATTGCTTGCTAGGCAGCTATGACAGTGCTTTTTGCTTGTAGCCCTCAGCCACACAGCACACTCCCCATAGCTCCATCTGCATTATGGGATGCTGCTGGATGGACTAGGATAGCCTGTATACTAGTCATCAGTACTTCATCCTCCATGAAACCTGCGACATTGGATGCCACTATACTATTTTTTGGTTCTCACAGAATGTATTGTTTGGCCCTGCAGAAAATGAGGGTGAGATTTAATGAGTAGCTGTTGAAAAGGTCAAAGGAGCAGTATGGGCCCCAACATACAGTATATGGTGTGTGGTGAGAGCTACGAGAAGAAGCAAGATGGGACAAGGACAGAGAGATGATTAATGAGAAGCCCATTGTAGCATGAAGTGAACTTAGAGGATTCATGTTAGAGTGTGAGGAATAAAAAAGCAGTTTTAGTGTGCAGTATGGAAAGCAAATCAAGTGAGGAGTTGTACTTTTGAATGAGAGGCATTGCAAATCTTTTGATTATGTTTCAACAAATCCGATTGTTGGAATAGAAATGTTGGGAGTATTGGAAAGCAGGACGGTGAAAGAAAAGTCATTGAGACAGTTGGAGAAATGAAGCTGCATTCACTGTTGGCAGTTCATTAAAATGTTTCCTGGGTCTGAAGGCACCTCTATCTGGGCTTACTGGATAGTGGCCTCCTCCTGCAGATATTGGAAATGGTGCTGCCAGCCCTGACATTCTCGATCAGAACTTCCAGGACTACCAGGTAGAATCTCAGACTATGAGCTGAGGTAGCAGCCTAGCAATGCATTGGAATACCATCAACTGCAAGTTACCTCCAGACTACCCATCCTGACTTAGAAATCTATCACAACATCAGGTTATAGTCCAAAAGGTTTATTTGGAAGCACCAGCTTTCTGAGCACTGCTCCTTCATGAGGTGGTGACCGGCGCTCCGAAAGCTAGTGCTTCCAAATAAACCCGTTGGACTATAACGTGATGTGTGATTTTTAACTTTATCCAGCCCAGTCCAACACTGGCATCTCCTAGTCATAGAAATATATCATCATTTCTTCAGTATTGCTGGGTCAAAATCCTGAAACTCCTTCTCCAGCAGCATTGTGGATCCACATGCACACCAAATAGACCATAGCGTTTCAAGAAACCAGCTGAACACCACCTTCTCAAAGGCAAATATGGCTGGGCAACAAATGTGGGCCCAGCCACTGTCACCCATATCCCATGAGAAATTTTTCTAAAAACATTCTCCCACCTAATCCTCTTTTGAGAAGTGCAAAAAGGAAATCAAACAGAAGACAATGCTGAGCAAGGATTACTTGACCCAAAAATGTTAACTCTGAATTCTCTCCACAGATGTCGCCAGACCGGCCTAGATTTTCCAGCAATTCCTGTTTTTGTTTGAGAAAACAATGCAATCTAGCTATAAGAGGTTGATTCCTGCTTTAACTAGTTCATTGGAGGGTAGGAAAGACCGGAAAAAAACACAGGCATGCAGGTCATTTTCCAACATGATCAGATATGTAATTTGAAAGTGATATTGAAGTATGGTTTTGCAGTTAAAAGCACATGAACCAGACATTAATTATGTGATAAGAACTGCATATAGAGTCAGACTAAAATTTCAGAAGCAAGAGAATCATTTATTAGCTGTGGCATTGTTATAAACAGAGGCCTTCCCCTCTCAGGTCTGGGTTCAAACAAGCTCAGTATGATTGCTGGGAATGGTCTCTCTGTCAGTTACAGGAAAAACTACTTGGAAGGTTCCTTGAAATTGCCCCATCTAAATTAGCAACTGCTGGGGATGTGCAACATGAAGAAAACATCACTTTGGTTCAGTGGACATTGCTCTATTGTGCTTGGTATCCAATCAGCTTTGTTAAGGCAATTTTCATAAGCCAGTTAATTATGCTATCACTCCTGGAGAGTTGGTATGCCAACATCCTTCAGCATTCATAAAAAGAAATCTTCTTTAGCAATAAGCAAAGTAACATTTTCTTATTAAATTGTAAATAATCTAAGGCTACATCCCCATCATTTACCCTGACATATTGCAAACTAGATTTGCACAGATGGGCAACAAGCCAGATTGTAAAAGAAACAACATAACATTAAATTACATTTAAGGTACCTCAAGCTATGAATGCAGTCACTTTAGAATTACATTTACCCTTAAACAGCAGATTCAATTATAATTCTTCTTATTTTAACTAAACTTGCTCTTTGTCAGCGACTCATGATTATTGGTGAAGCTATCTGAAATAGGCAACATGAGTGTTTTAGTTCCAGTTGTAACATTTGCACCTTCAAAAACTCTCAAATATCTTGGGATCCTTGTGGTTTAATGGTGGAAAATACGTTACTTGTAGAATGTCCATTTAGCTCTGTGATTATGATAACCAATTCTTGCAATGATATAGTGATGTTAACACAGTAAACCCTCCAAAGCAATTCAATGGGACATTACCCAATCAACTTTTGTTCTGCTTTTAACTAGGTCAGCCAGATGGACCTCATGGACTATGAGTTCCCTAATTGGGGCTGTTAATCTGGTCCAATCAGAGAACCCTAGCTGACAGAAATAAACAGGAGTGGCAAACATCTTGTTCACTGAGAGCTGGCTCTGAAGGAGCTGGCTCCTTATCAAGGACTCTCCACATGTAAATAAAGGGTGACTTGGTGACAGGATTCTTGTCTTTGTGGAGTTATTTCAGTGGTGATGAGAGAAAAGCATGCTCCTGAAGAAATTTGCTCGCAACAGTTGTCTTTGAGTTGGGGTAAGCATTTTGACTTCATACCATTGTTTGGAAAACTTATCTCTTTTGATCTTTCCTTCAAAGACTGGGGCCAATATGTGGACAAAATGCATTATCTTTTTCTGGGCAAATGACATGGCGGAAGATGAAAAGCAATGAGTATTTCTCCTGTGGATCCACAGCTTTTTCGGTTATTAGAAGCCTAACTTTCCCTGAGGCACCAGCTGCTAAAACCTTTCAAGAGTTGAAAGGTTTGGGGCAGCACAGTGGCTAGCACTGCAGCCTCACAGTGCCAGGGATCTGGGTTCGATTCCAGCCTCGGGTGACTGTCTTTGTGGAGTTTGCACGCTCTCCCCTTGTCTACATGGCTTTCCTCAGGGTGCTCCGGTTTCCTCCCACAGTCCAAAGAAGTGTGGGTTCAGTGAATTGGCCATGCTAAATTGCCCATAGTGTTCAGGGATGTGTAGGTTAGGTGCACTAGTCAGGGGTAAATGTAGGTTAATAGGGGAGGGGAATGGGTCTTGGTGGGTTCCTCTGTAGAGGGGTCAGTGTGGACTTGTTGGGCCAAAGGGCCTGTTTACACAGTGTAGAAATTCTATGGTTAGTTGAGGAGTATTACGTCCCCAAGCCTCCTCTAATTCTGAGACGCTATTGGTTTTACTCAGCAATTCAAGAACCAGGAGAATCTGTATCGGGATTTTTGACAAGGTTGAGACGGCTGGCAGAGGCATATGATTTAGATATGACTGTTAATAGATGTTGAGAGACTATTTGGTATGTGGGATTAATAATGTAACCATGCAAAAACACCCACTAGCGGACGTCCAACTGGACATCAAACTGGAAATGCAGCAAGTGGAGCATATGTGGTGCAGGGTATTCCGATGGAAATGGATACTCTTGCCAGTCTGACTGAGCTTTGGGAATACCACCTGAGTGAAGGCAGTTTCATAGGAATAATCCAAACAGAGGGATTCTAGGTCAGCCCACAGCAAACCTCCAGAACAATGCCAGACTTCAGCCAAATGTTTAAAATATTCATCAGAATCCAGGCCAGCAAGTTATTGTAGTTGTTGCTGGTATGGAGGTTTAAGACAGCAAAAGAATCCCACTAGATCTAAATTGAGTAAGGGAATTCATAGGCCCGCATCCAGGAGAATGAACACCTTAGAAAGTCCACCCACATCTGGTTTGTAACACTTCAATTGCCTGACTGAACCAATCAAAATAACTATCTGGTTAAGTGGTCACTCAGTTCTAATAGAGGTCAATAGTGGCACCGCCATTTCAGTGAATGCAGAACAAGTCTTTAAGAAAATTTGCTATGGACTCTAACTCTTAACTTTGTGCAAAACCTCGGCTCGACTGATAACCTATGCTATCAAATCTTTACAGATTAAAGGGTACAACTTTTGTTCTGATCTTGTATAAGTAGCTGGTTCAGTTACCACTGATGGTATTAAAAGGCTCTGGCCATTGCTTGATGGGGCGAAATTGGTTGAGAAAGATTCCCCTAAATTGGCTCAACATTTTTCAATCAGAAAATGACTGCCTGAGTGAAATCCTAATTAAATACCCAAAGGTTTTCAGGGAAGTATAGAGACAATTAAAGGAGCGAAGGCACCCTTGCATGTTGACCAGGAAACAATCTCATGATTCTGCAAGCCTCACCCAGTGCCATTTGCCTGTCAGCAAAAGTAGGGGCAGAAATCAGAAAGCTAGAAAGTGAAGGAATCCTCAAACCAATCCAGTTTGAGAAATGGGTAGCGCAAATCATACTGATTGTGAAGCTCAATAGGTTGGTTTGCCCTTCTGGGGATTTTAAACAAATGGTAAAACACTTCTCACAACTGGATAAACACCTAATCCCTCACATAGAGGACTTAATGCAGAGGGGCTGCTGTCCCTCATGAAGCTAGACATGAGCCATGCAAAATTGCAATTACAGTTTGATGAGGATTCCCACAAGTACACGACAGTTAATACCCATAAGGGTTTGTACCAATATGAGACTGCCATTTGGAGTAACATCAGCCTGTACAATTTTTCAGCAGATGATAGAAAACATTTTACAAGTTCTACCCCATTTATTTCGATGATGTGTTATTAACAGGGAAGACTAATAAGGAGCACATAGAGAATATGAACATAGTCCCTAGATGTTTCTCCCAGGTGGCTGTATTGCCTTAGAAGGGAAAATTTATGTGTCACCCTAAGTGACCTACTTGGACTGGAGAGTCAACAAGAGTGGGTTACACTGATCATTAGATAAAAGTGAGGGTGATCAAAGGTGCCCTGGCGCCAATGTCAGTACCAGTGCTTAAGTCTTTTCTTGGACTGATGAATTATCATGGAAAGTTCATACATAACTTGGCCTCCATCCTAACACCTTTGCATCAACTCTTCAAAAAGGTTCACTGAGTCAAACCACAGTTTTCAGGAAAGTGAAAAAACAGCTAGCATCCTTTAAGGTGTTGGCACATTATGATACCAGCAAGATCTGGTATTGACATGCGACAACTCCCTGTACTGCATTGGGTTAGTATTAGCTTGTAGGTGGCCTAATGAAGAGGAATGGGAAGAGTTATGGGGAGAGGGGCACAGTGGTGAGGTGGTGATAGGTGAATACAAGTGATAGGTACAACCTGGTAAGTCAATAGGAGGAATGAGTCTGGTTGGTAGGTGAAAGGAGGAGTCAGTTAGATGGATGGAAGGGAGAAGGCGAGGCTGGAAAGGGAGTCAGGGGATGGAGAGGAAGATTATTTGAAGTTAGAGAACTCAATGTTGAGTCTTCTGGGCTGTAGGTTGCCCAGGTGGGACATGAGGTGTGTTCCACCAATTTGTGGTCTGATTCACTGCGGCAATGGAGGAGACCAAGAATAGACACGTCTGAGAGAGAGTGGGAAGGGGATTTGAAAGGTCCGGTGACCAGGAAGTCAGGCTTTCCCTTACCACCTCAGCACTCTGCCCCTCTCCCCACCCATAACCCTTCCCCACCCTTTATCTGCAACTCCCTCTAGCCCCTCCTCCATTTCTGAAGCATGGTTATACCTGAAATGCTAGACTTCCCCACCTCCAGGTGCTGCCTGGCTTGCTGTGCTCTTCCAGCCTCCTGCTTGTCTATTTTGGATTGCTGCATCTGCAACTTTTTTTTCTCTAATGGAGAGGAATGCTCAATAGCATATGCATCCAGGACTTTGGTTCATGCAGAGTGTACGTACACCCAGATAGAGAAGGAACCCAGATAGAGAAGACAGTCAGGACGTTCCAGAAATACCTCTATGGATGTAAATTTGGAACAATAATGGACCACAAACCCCTGCAAGATTTACTTTAATAGGCAAGGCAGTGCTGCCCATAGCTTCAGGTTGAATTTAGCGATGGGCTGTAATAACAAATTTGATAAAAACAATGACTGCAGATGCTGGAAACCAGATTCTAGATTAGTGGTGCTGGAAGAGCACTGTAGTTCAGGCAGCATTCGAGGAACAGTAAAATCGACGTTTCGGGCAAAAGCCCTTCGTCAGGAATCCTGTAATACCAAATGTGTATAATTACAAGTTGTCATATCATCCAGGAGACAAAGTTGCAAATGCTGATGCACTGAGCCACCTACTGCGGGCAGACACACCACCATGGTACCGTCACTGGTTTTAAATTTTCTGGACGCACTTTCAGTCATAGCTAATATTATCAAACTTTGGACGCAAAAACATCCAGTCCAAGTAAAACTGAAACAGCTAGTGGTGACGAGGGAAACCGAAGGGCCATCACAACCAGAGCTGAAACTTTTTTGGACCCATAGTGACCACATCATAGTAGAGGATGGTATATTATTACAGGGAGCAAGCGTGATTGTCTCGAGTAAATGTCGCTGTCAGATACTGGCTGAACCCCACCAGGGTCATCCAGGAGTTTCCAAAATGAAGATGTTGGTGAGAAGTTATTTCTGGTGGCCTGGATTAGATGCGAATCCTCTTGCAAGGATGTCTGCCTTGAAGAAGTTTTCCTCCTCTCTCTGCAAGAATCTCAGGGAGTCCCTCTCCCACTGCAACCCCCAGGTCATTTCCTCTGCCTGTATTCCTGTTGAAGGGCTTTTGCCCAAAACGTCAATTTTCCTGCTCCTCAGATGCTGCCTGAACTGCTGTGCTTTTCCAGCACTACTCTAATCCAGAATGCAGATATAGCTGTGTTGATGGGACAGTGCGCACAAAGACTAAAATTACCACCAGCAGCTCCCCCATATTTGTGGCAATGGTGGGGTAAATCCTGGAATTGGTTATACATTGACTGTGCGTGAAGTCCTTTCATTGGTCACTGTTCATTGGTATTGTGGACGCCCACTCAAAATGGTTAGATGTACATAGAGTGCATTTGTCAAACACGGGGACACAATACACGCATTGTTTGCAATACACTGACTCCTGGAAGCATTGTCACAGGTAATGGGCAATTGTTTACCAGCAAGGAAATGGAGTATTTCCTAAAGTTGAATGGTATTCATCATATAAGGACAGCTCCATACCATCCATTATCCAATGGTCTGGCAAAACGAACATTCCAAAGTTTGTGAGAAGATTTGTAGCTCGGGTGCTCGTTGTTGTGGTTCTGTTCACCAAGCTGGGAATTTGTGTTGCAGATGTTTCGTCTCCTGTCTCGGTGACATCCTCAGTGCTTGGAAGCCTCCTGTGAAGCGCTTCTGTGATGTTTCCTCCAGCATTTATCGTGGTTTGTCTCTGCCGCTTCCGATTGTCAGTTCCAGCTGTCCACTGCAGTGGCCAGTATATTGGGTCCAGGTTGATGTTTTTGTTGATATCAACAGCGGACAGCTGGAACTGACAACCGGAAGCAGCAGAGACAAACCACTATAAATGCTGGAGGAAACATCACAGAAGCGCTTCACAAGAGACTCCCAAGCACTGAGGATGTCACCTAGACAGGGGACGAAACGTCTGCAACACAAATTCCCAGCTCGGCAAACAGAACCACAAGAACATTCCAAAATTTGATGGCAGGCTGAAAGAAGCTGCCTACAACTTCATTACATACCAAACTGTCCGATTCCTATTTGATCATATGACCACCCCTCATGCAATAGGGATAGCACCAGCAAAGTTGCTAATGGGGAGAAGCCTCCACACCAGGTTAAATCTGATCCTCGTGGACCTGGGGTGGGATCAGGGTGAAACTGCATCAGAAATGCTAATGCTGGACAGAAGACTCCACTAAGTGAGTGACGCAGTTAACTTCGGGGGACAAAGTTTGACCTAGGAGCCATAGGAATGAGTACCATGCGTAAGAGACATGGTTGATGCAAGGTCAGGTCCAGTGATGCACAAAGTTCGGGTAGGTGCGATAGTCCAGAACAGGCACATGAACCCCAGATGAAAGCTTCAAAATGAGCGGGCTTGCATGAAGGATCTCAAAGGTGGTGCTCCTCTCACCACCAGCCAAGCTATGTCTTGCTACTTGATGGAATCAGACAGCTTCACTATGACACCATATGCAAGGACACCCTTCCCAGAATGCTTCACCGTGTCACCATCTGTGAGGACAACTTTCCAGAATGTTTCACCATGACACTGACTGTAAGGACACCCTTCCCAAACTGGTTCATTGTGACACTGACTGTGAAGGCACCCTTCTCATACAGCTTCACCATGATACTGACTGCGAGAACATCCTTCCCAGAATGCTTCACTGTGATGCCAATTGCAAGGACACTCCTCCCAGACTGCTTCTCCGTGACACCAACTGCGAGGACACCTTTCCCAGAATACTTCACGGTGACACCAACTACAAGGATACCCTTCCCAGACTGCTTCGCCGTGACACTGACTGTCAGGACACCCTTCCCAGAATGCTAGAGGGCATAGGTTTAGGATGAGAGAGGGAAGATATAAAAGAGACCTACGAGGCAACTTTTTCACACACAGAGTGATGCATGTATGGAATGAGCTGCCAGAGGAAGTGGTGGAGGTTGGTATAATTGCAACATCTAAAAGGCATTTGGATGAGTATATATATAGGAAGGGTTTGGCAGGATATGGGCCAGGTGCTGGCAGGTGGGACTAGATAGGGTTGGGATATCTGGTCAGCATGGACGGGTTGGACCGAAGGATCTATTTCCATGCTGTATATCTCTATGACTCTATAACTCTAATGGCAGAGCAGGCTGGAGGGGAAAAATGGCTTACTCCTGCTGTGCTCTTGTGTAGAGACATGAGTTGTATCTTTACATTACATTTTCCCATTTCACTTGAATTTTAATCATACACAGTAGAAAATACCTTTTTGACTGTTTACCTGCTGTCTCAAAATGGAAATATGTACACTGACCTCATTAGGACTGACTCATTCCATTAGAATATCATCTAATCAGCCAGCTGGAGATGTAACCAGCAGACCAGAACATTCGATAGCAGTTATTTGACCACTGTTGTCATTTAAAACCCTCCAGAAAATATTGTGCATATTCTCGACTATATTTAAGATCCGGTCTGTTGCATGAAGCATCTTTATGTCATAAAAATGGAACTATATTACAAAATGGCCACTTCTGGAATAAAATAGCTTGCAGTGAATTGATACACCCGAATTACAGTACCCAGGCATGATTACAAAAACTGAGTGGCTTGAAATACTTGGCTGCTGTCAAAACATTTGAAGTTTAATGACCACGTAAAAGTGAAAGATCTTTCAACATAATACATATTTGGTGCAGTATATGTATGAAAGGATTGCCTGACTAATTAAAAGAAATGTGGCATATTGCAATTTAAGAACATAATCAGAGACCAAGCCTACTAAAATGCACTGTAAACAATCTTATTACCCAGTCTGCAACTTCTTTAAGATAAAGTTGCATGACTTTGTAAAAGAACTTGTCGTCCCACTTTAAACACATTAATACAGTTGCAGCAGCATTATTATGACTTAAATTTCTTCTTGCAACAGTGTAAAGTGCCTCACCCCTAATTAAAACCAGATGATGAATATCATGTCATACTTGGAAAAGAACCAATCACATAAGTGGGTGGTTAGCCTTATTTGTTTTTAAGAAAACATTTCTAAGGGATCTTCCAGTAAAATGTGCGAGAGAGAAAGAACAGATGTTTGCATTCTGAAAAAGGTCCATCTTCAGATGCATTCAGAGCCGGTGAATCCAGACAGCTATTAATTCCAACACCCTGATTCAGAAAAACTATTTTGGACATGGAGGAAGCAATTAGCTTTGTGTAGGAGCTAACTTTAAATTATTTTGTCCCGGTGTGTTAATTTTGATATTGCAAAAATATTGCCTTTTTTTTTGCATTTGCAGTGACACTTTACATGGAGCAATAACGAAACTGACATTTCATGTGTAGCTTTGTACCAAAAAAATGCCACCAGGTATTTTTCATACATAATGTGGACGAATAAGGTGCAATTGTATTAAATGTTTGGCTAACTTGCAACATACAAATAGGTATCATGGCAACAAAAAAAGCTAATGCATTCATTAACAAAGGCACCATCTAAACTTGCAGCAGCCGCCCCCCCCCCCCCCCACCGAGTCTTATGAATCCACCAGATAACAACATTTTAGTAGTTGTGGAGTGAAGATCAGGGCAGCAACACAATACTTTGCAATTGCATCTCATAATGGTCAAACTCAAATTGCTAGGGTATACACAGCAGAGTTGTTTATACCAGCAGTAAAAGCATTACTGGCTACATTCTCAATTTCTTGACTGAGAATGCCTTGAATTAAGCAGCCCACTTGATTGCAGTGAAGTTCATTCAGTCAGTGTGCTCTAGTCACACTTCTGCAGTTACATAGCTCTTCTTCTGCAACTGACATGACAGAATACATCATAGCTTTGTGTGATAGAATAATGTGATGCTACTTAAATTGAAATTGATATTGAGAGAGATGTAAAATCAGTTTGTCACCCATAGCCCATTATAAAAAGTCAAATTCCACTCCATTGAGTTTTGCATCAACATGCTGGCAGAGCATAATATATTAATGAAAGGATAAACTCAAATACTAAACCACTGGTCATATCATCCAGAAATCCACACCTTGGATCATCCAGGAACCAATTTCAGCTGGTTATTTCTCTATAACATAAAACTGGAAGAAAACATTACTTTTGTTTGTTTACCACCAAGAGGAAGTGATAAGTAGATGAAAGTAGGATCCATAATTTGGGCAGTTAACAGAAGTAGAAAATAACATGCATGAATCTTAAGCAAGACCTCTAATAGCAAGAATTCCCCTGCAAAATGAACAGGGTGATCAGTGAAATATCACCTGCAGATGTCAGAGACAGGCCTGACCATATTTGGGTTTCAGGCCTCATTTGAATGAAACAGGGGAACAATTGGAAGTAGCCACTCAATTTACCAGATAGAAGCATTTGGATTTTGGCCAACTCAACAAATGAGTCAGCTGCCACAAGAGGCTGCTGGGAGAAAGGAAGAGGGCAAGCCTTGGGCTGACAGTGGGTCACAGGATTTTGTGGAGCCACAAGGAGCATGGAAATTAAGGTTTTCTTTGTTTTCAGAGTAGTTTCTTTAAAGATCGTTCATTAGGAGCTGAAGACAGGAATAAACTATACAGAGCATGCATACTGTAATCTTCTCCGATTTGATCAAGGCTTAATTACATACATTTACATCGTCAAAGCATCTGACAACTCCTTTAGGAAAGCATCAAGGCTACAGGTCACTTCCAGATGACATTAAACCTGAAATTCTTCTCTTAATTTAGCGACCAAGGAATTGGCATAACTCTATTGATTTCTTTCTGTTGATATTAGTTTCATTGGTTTAATGAAAGCATGGTTGTGGGTGAATTTCCATTTATAAATGAGATCAGAGGTTAGAGAGATAATGATAGATGTAGTCAAATGTTTTGTATGACATGATGATTGCTGAATTAATGATTTTTGTTTTGCTCATTCATGGGATGTGGATGTCACTGGCTGATCAGCATTTATTGCCCATTCCTAGTTGCCCTGGAGAAAGTAGGAGTGGGCTGCCTTCTTGAACCACTGCAGTCCACCTGTTGTGGTTGGACCCACAATGACATTAGGGAGGGAATTCCAGGATTTTAACCCAGCGACTGTGAAGGAACTGCAATATGTTTCCAAGTCAGGACAGTGAGTGGCTTGGAGATGAACTTGAAGGGGGTGGTGATCCCAAATATCTGCTGCGCTTGTCCTTCTGGATAGAAATAGTTGTGGGGTTGGAAGGCACAGACTGAAGTTCTTTGGTGAATTGCTGCAGTGCATCTTGTAGGTAGTACACACTGTTGCTATTGAACATCAGTGGTGGAGAGAGTGAATGCTTGTGGATAAAGTGCCAATCAAGAGGGCTGGTTTGCACACATCCAGGCAAATGGAGAGTATTCCATCACACTCCTAACTTGTGCCTTATAGATGCTGGATGGGCTTTGGGATGTCAGAAGATGTGCTATTTGCTGCAGTGCTCCTAGCCTCTGAACATGATACCATGGAAATGCTATGTAAAGGAAGACCGCAGATCAAGAACACGCAGTGTTAGGAGCTTGGAGTTATGGTTGAATCTTCTTCAAGGTGAGGATGGAAGAAACTGCAAAATTTGGATCAAGGTTAAATTGGGAGAGTATATATAACATGATTCTGCAAATTGTACATGTTCTACAGAGGCGACAGCCTGATAGGCTACATGATCTCTCTGTTCCTATATTCAGACATTGTCAAAACAGAAATGAATAGTTTCAGTCTGCCCAGTACCAAACTAGACAAAAATAAAGGCTCTGGAAGCACTTAGTAAAAAGTCAAACAAGGTGCTGTGAACTTGTACTGTCCATTGAATATGTTGCACATTTTACTTCAAAATGCATTAAGGGCAAAGTTCCATACTTGAAGACGACCTGCGAAACTCTTGTATAGCGTAGTTGTAGGTTGTAAATTTGCAACATTGGACAACTTGTATTGTTTGATTTCCTGGACCTTCTCAACATTTAGCATTGCTTAGTTAACTCATTTTTAGGGGTTTCCCACAGCAGGCAAGAATTACATGAGGGTGACATGATTGAAATCTTAGCTGCTAGTCTTTCAGAAATGCATCTTCTGTTGGTGATTTTTGTTTAGATTAGATTAGATTTCCTACAGTGTGGAAACAGGCCCTTCAGCCCAACAAGTCTACACCGACCCTCCAAAGAGTAACCCACCCAAACCCATTTCCTTTTGACTAATGCATCTAACACTACGGGCAATTTAGTATGGCCAATTCATCTGACCTGCACATCTTTGGATTGTGGGAGGAAACCGGAGTACCCAGAGGAAACCCACACAGACACAGGGAGAATGTGCAACCTCTACACAGACAGTCGCCTGAGGCTGAAATTGAACCTGGGACCCTGTTGCTGTAAGGCAGCAGTGCTAACTACTGAGCTGGGCAAGCAACATTTTCATGTCTACAATCTCAGTTATTTCATTCTCATAAAACCTGAAGAAGCAGCACTGTGATAGAAAATGTTAGTCAAGGAACAAACAGATGAAGAACACCTTACTCTTGATCAAAACAAGCGATTGATTCAAACCATTAGTGGATGACTATGAGTGTGCACTTAAAAGAGATTCAGTTATCTGTTACAACTTGTCGCAAAATGGGCTACATTCTCACAATAGTTTAATAGCACTATTATTTAGCACTTGCATATTTGAGGAAAATGCATTTTAAAGTCACAGATCCTTGAATACAATTGTCCATAACAATTTATGTTCATGATCTAAACCAGTGGAACATATTAATTTGAAAACATAAGTAGCTATCATTACTGTACAACTTATCAAAAACATAATTTCAAATGTTAAGTGTACAAGAAAGAGGTAATGTTTTAAACTTTGGAAGGTGCAAAGTGCCAATATTCAGGTGTTGTTGACCTTGTGATAGTCAGAATAACACTAAATAGTTTGTAGTTGTTACTGAGGGCAGAATCTTCCCAGCGCCTGAACAATATGGGCATTGATGAGAAAGTTGGGAAAACCATGTGAGATGGCCAGCAAGGAGTTTCTCAATATCCAGACCAAAAAGTCCCATTCTGCAACCAACTATTGAATAAAAAGACAATATTCTTGTGAGTGACTGTGAGAGGTCTGTTTGAATTCATTAACATCTCATTATGAGTTAATTTTGCCTCATTAACATATAGTTTTCCCTTCTCCCATCCACCAGATAGAAAATCGACAGCAACCACCTGATGAAGAGGCAGCGCTCCGAAAGCTAGTGCTTCCAAATTAACCTGTTGGACTATATCCTGGTGTTGTGTGATTTTTAACGTTACCATGAGTATGTAATTTAAAATAAGTTCTGGGATTTACATATGACAGAACAGAAACCAGCATATCCTATTCTAAAAGATGAAAGATTTAATCTAAAGTTGTTTAATGTATCACATTTCCATGATCTTTAGCTATAAATTCTGTGATTGTGATCTTATTCTCCACAATCACCTGATGAAGGAGCAGCGTTCCAAAAGCTAGTGCTTCCGAATAAACCTGTTGGACTATAACCTGGTGTTGTATGATTTTTAGCTTTACATAGAGCAAGCTATTGTTATACATTTAAGAACATCTGGAGGTGACACCTGGATTCCCAAGTATAATTTACATGTGTAATATTTTACACAAGGACATGTGGATATAGATAGGCACGAACCCCAAACAAGAATCATCTTTGTTCAATCCCTGACACTTTGGATGTTCACAAGAAAGTTATTCTGTGGAACTTCTACCTCATTCTGTTACATTGAATCAGGATTTATGATTGAACTCAAGTCCTGGAATTAATCATCTATAATATTGTTTGATTTCATTCCATTATACAAGTAGCTTTTTTAGTGTTACATAACGAGATTTGGATTTGGAGCATGTTGGTGTTGCAAAGGACATGTTCATAAGTTACATTGGCTTGCTTGTAGAATTTTGCACATATTGCAAGAAGCACATTACTCATGTAGCAAACTGCCATAAATAAGATAGCATGTAGTCTGCAGAGAATTACAATAACACTGAGGAGAGAGCTGCCACAACCCACCACAACAAAGTTTGAGCTATTCACCAGTGATTCTGCAAGCGATCTGCTGTGACAATGTGGCAAATCCTGGGTTACTTCATTTAGTGACAATATCATTTTCAGCCGAGTACTATAAACTCTGTAACTAGAAATAAAATAGTGGTTTCTGAGCAGATCAAAATATTACCAGCAAAATCTCTGAAATAAATTGATGTAAAGAATGATAAAAAGCTAAAAAACACTTAAAAATGAAAACTAAATTGAAAAAATATATAGTTGAAAAGAAAAAAACTGTTAAATAGATAGAACTATCTGAAAAAAATTAAAATCAGCTTTATGTTGTTCACATGCATGAGAACAGATGGCTTTTATCATCAGATAGTCATATTAGCAAACACTTTCGGCAAATTATTTCCACAAGAAATAATCAGTCCTATTAAAGTACTGTATTCCCAATTCATGAAGGATTGAAATATGCTCCTTCGTGATTAATTCTGTATAATATGCACAGGCGAGATCCATGGAGGTTGGGAGAAAGTTAATGGGGATTGTTCTATTTGCAGTCAGAGCTTTGGTTCTCCAGTGCTCACTCTCAACGTCTTAGCTTGATCCGTGTCTGATCTGATTCAAAAGTCAGCTGGAATGTCGGGAGATTGTGATTCCTGGAACGTGAAAGGAATTGTGAAAACATTGGTAATTTGCTTGGGCTGGTATCTTGCCCGAGCATCACAGGTGGTACCAGGCACTGCATGTTCAAAGATGGAGCCTTCATCACACCATCAACTTTGCAAAAGGCCCCACCACATTCTGGTTCTCATCCAGCTCATTCTGTACTGAATGTGCTTTATAGTGTTCATAGATCACATCTGCTTTCTATTATAACAACATCTGTAATAACAATTTTTGTGAAGTTACAAATGCTAAAAGTTATAACGTAGAATTAGAGGTATCCTTATCACCAAGTTATTTTTCAAATCTACTTACAACTTACTTTGAGGGGAAAGGCAATTCTATCGTTGTGTCTGAAATGTGAGCACTCAGGTCTTTTAAGTGTTAATTAGGAATAAAATTGCAAAGAAATTAGCCAAACCAGCACTTTTTTGTTTCATCAGTTTTGAAAGTGTTATTTTTAATCTCCTGGTTTGCGATAAATTTATCTGAGTTCAAAGCACAATTCACCTCTGAAGTAGAGACAGCCAGATAATGCTATCTCTGACTGAACCAGCGTTTGCTTTGATTTTATCTCCTGTCATTAGTAAAAGCTAATTTATTACACCATTTGTTTTCCCAAAATCATTAAAGAACTTTAGTTTTAATGGTTCCATTAAATTTAAGAATCCATTAATCTAAACTACTGTATAGAATTCCTTCAAAAAGCCACCTACTATTTATCAGATTTCCCAAGAACCCAAATCTACTGCTTGGAATATTCACTACGTACTTATTTAAGAAATTGTCTTTAAAGAGTGTATGTGAAGGCATTCAATTATTCTCCACAAAAACAGCAGTGTAATATTTTACACCTGTGCCCTGTGTGTGACTCACATGGGCACAGTGGTTAGCTCAGTATTAACATTATTTTCTCTCAATGCAGTGACTTTCCTTCAGTATTGTTTTGCAAGGTCATTAGATCAATACAGATAAGGAGCCTTATGGCATATCTCTGCACTGCCCCCAGGCTTTAAATGTTTTCCTTGTGCCCCATTGAGACTAAGGCAGGGTCTGACCAGCGTACACCCTAAAACTGACCAGCTTATCTTCTACTATTTCAGCGAATAGTTCAATTTGGTGCTTTCTTTCATCAGTCTCGCACAGTTATTTGACATGTTAATTACCAAATGTACTGATATACCAGATCCTTGTAATGTCACAGTCCATGAAAATGAGCCTATTACCCATTTACCTTTTGAAGATGTGAGGTATCCATATTAAAAGCTATCTTCCAAAACAATGAAGAGACATAATTATCTCCACATTCATCTCCCTAGTGAAATTCCTTTTAGTGAGATGAGACTCTCACTCATCTATGAATGCTTGGGTGGGCTCCACTCTAAAATATTCTCTTGTCTTAAACTTTCTCTCTGCACAGGAAATGGAACTGAGATACCAAGATTTGGCAGCAGACTATTTGGCAGCTGGTAATGACAACTGCAAATGTGAGGTAGGAGATCAAAATCCTGTAAACAAATCTCCTGTCTGTGTTAACAATATTTGATGTGGTACAAAATGGTGGCAATATTTCTATTTAGCATTTAGTTAAAAAAGGTAAAGTCACCAGTGTTGTGCTCTCTCGTTAGAGAGAGTCAATTGGTGGTTTAACGAGACAGTCATCATGCCTCAGGCATGGAGAGGTTGAGAAGGACAATCTTTCATGGCAATCATAGCCATGCAGGAATGGTTGGCATCACTCATTAACAAGCAGGCACAGGACCTCTGACCAACCACAGACAAAAAAACCATAGCCATCACTCACCAACCATCCAAGCAACTGAGCTAACTGACCCCTCCCATATTCAACAATGGTTAAATCAATTGCACAATAAGTGCAAAATGGAGTCCTCATCCTCAACCCAATAAAACAGTATCAGTGTGCTCAATTTTGAATTATGGAACAAACCTGTACATTGCTCAGAAATTAGTATGTTTCTTATCAGTCTGTGCATAGCCATGTAAATGAGAGTGGTTCAGGTGTTTGATTTGTTTGAGCATGTCAAGTCAGCTGTAAGTGGAGACTATTTCCTGAGAAACGTGATTGTACATGCGCAAAGGTTCAAATACTTTAATCCAGTTAAGGACAAAAATCTCTTGGTCATGACCAAATTCTTTTTGAGGTGATGTGGTGAAAAGTCTTTGTATCAGCCCTAACATCAATGGATCATAAAACCAGGTGCATGACCAGATGTTGACCTGTTTCTGTTAAGTGAGTTAGGTTCAAGACCTGGCTAAAAGGTTTGTTTACAGTTATAGGAATTTATTTTGGTGAAATGGCACTGGTAATACAGGCTGGAACATCTCTGAGAGAAGAAGAGAAAGAACAATAGAAAGAGAAATAAATACATTGGTGATTGTAGCCAGATACAGTGGAAGGCAAAAATGATAATATATATATTTTGTGCATGTGTTCAGTACTTGATCCATTCTAATTATTTTATCTAATATTATTGTGTTCTTGTGTCTTACACTACTCCCTTGGTAAAACCCCAGCTCGTTATACCTTTTACAAGGACCTCTGCTTGCTTTTTGATCTCGGTACCTTTCAGTTAGGTATTGCCCTGTGGCACCATGGAGCTGCCCTCTCATTAGAGAGAAATGCCTGGTGGTGGTTTAACCTGAGGATCACCACACCTCAGGTGAGGGGAGAGACTGAGAAGGAGAATCCTTCATGATAACCTCAGCTGGTACAGGAATTAAACCTATGCTGTTGGCAACAGTCTATATCACAAACCAGCTAGCCAGCCAAATGAGCAAACTGAGCCCCTTCAGAAAATGAACAACGTAAACCTAGTAATTGTTTTTAGCTACTGAATTACTCCAATGCCTTAAATGATTTTTTGCAAAACAACATATCGGACAGCATTTTCAGCTTAAAATAACAAGCAAGTTTATAACATAAAAGATAAATAAGTAGCCAAATGTAATATAATTACGCATTTCTATCAAACCTTTCAAGTGGACAAAATAAAAATATTTCAAATAACATACAGATACACAGAGTTTGATTCCTTACCACCATAGGAGCTAACATCATTTAATATGCTTCTTAGAAACGTAAATCCACTTGTTCTTTTAGTGGTTTCAAACAGATCAGTTCCTTCTCTGAGATTTTCAGATAAACTCTTTGAAGCGGAGAAGTACTTGTTTATCATATCTTGGAAAGGTTTTAGGTTCCGACTATTCCAAGTTAGGGAGGAATCGAAAATCATATGCGAACCAAACCGATTGCACTGCATTATTCCTTTCTCCAGCCTTTGGCTGACAAAGCGTTGCAGTATCAGCGTAGGCATGCTACAAGATCCTGGCTTGGCTGCTGTTAAATTCCTCAGTAGCTGATCTGTTCGCTTTTTGCTGGTCTCCTCAAGTCTTCCTCACGATCCCTGCCAAAGATGACAGGTCATGGGATTCATGCACAAGTATGTGGAGGAGGCACATTCAAATTTGCAAACGAGAGAAATGCATCCTATGGAATCAATGTGCCCTAACAATGCTGGATGCATAAGCTGTCTGCTCACCCCAGCATCCGTAAAACCATAAGATAAAGAAGTAGAATTAGGCCGTTCAGCCCATCAAGTCTTCACTGCTATTTGATCACAGCTGATATGTTTGTCAACCCCATTCTCCTGCCTTTGTCCCATAACCTTTGAGCTCCTTACTAATCAAAAGCCTATCTATCTCTGTCTTAAATACATGCAATGCCTTGGCCTCCACAGCCTTCTGTGCCAATGTGTTCCACAGATTCACCCCCTCTGGCTGAAGAAATTCTTCCTCATCTCAATTCTAAAGGGTTGTCCCTTCGTTCTGAGGCTGTGCCATCAGGTCCTCATCCCCCCCATTAGTGGAAACATCTTCTCCACATCCACTCTTCCCAGGCCTCCCAGTATTCTGTAAGCGTTGCAAAGCATGCCAAACTATTGCACTAAAATTTATAGACTCAAAGCAGAAGCTCTTTGGTTAGTTGCTGAATGAATGGTCAGGAACTGGACTTTTGCCGACCTCTATGCATCCACCACTGCTCAATCCATTTATTTGAATCAGAGCTTATTAGGTTTGCATGGGTAATTTTCACCATGAAAATATCAGCTATTTCTGCAAGAGTGGAGAAGCCCAGCATCAGAAGCGAAGGCAAGAGATTTTAAAGTGATAGAGGCTGACCAGAGATCTGTGTCAAGTTTCCCACTGGGCACCAACTAAGACTGAGCCTTCATCATGTAGATCTGTGTAGCCAAAAGGAGACATTAAAAGCTACAAAGTGGTCTTCAATGCCTGATCTCAGGGCTGGCTACCATGTGTTCAATAGGCTGGTATCCATAGGTTGAATCAGGCGGCAAAAAGACTATCAGAGATTTACAAGTGTTTTATTGTAAACAGGTAAAAAATGAGGTCTGCAGATGCTGGAGATCACAGATGAAGGGCTTATGCCCGAAACGTCGAATTTCCTATTCCTTGGATGCTGCCTAACCTGCTGTGCTTTAACCAGCAACACATTTTCAGCTTTTATTGTAAACACCGTTTCCACCATTCCTCTCTGGATCCTTTCCCTGTCCAGAAGTCAAGTCCCCGCTAAGGAAGAATCTAGCTCTTCACTTTTAATTAACACATTCACAGATGTTAAAACACACTTCTGGAGCAGATACGATGTGAACCCTGGGCCTCCTGGCTCAGAGATAGAGTCACCGCCATCTCACCACAGAGCTTCATGAACCCAGTTCTTTTTGTAAAATGAACACACCAGGGACAGTCAACAATAATAGAAGGGAAGGACATGGAAAGAGGGAAGGTATTTAATTAAAATGGAATGGGGGAGGGGATAGGAATAAGGCAGTCCACCTTCCACAGTGCCCACCTCTCTCTCATGACATCGAGAGTGTTGGTGGACACTGCAAGCTCTGTCTCCAAGGTCTCCTAGGGCAAGAATGTGATCATGGAAAAGGGGCAGACAACTGGGAACTGTGCAGAGGTGGGTACTGCAGATGTTAGAGATTAGAGTGGTGCTGGAAAAGCACAGCAGGTCAGACAACATCCAAGGAACTGGAAAATCGATGTTTCGGGCAAAAGCCCTTCATTAGCATTCATCAGCTGGGAACTGTGACCTCCCTCCATGGTCTACAGCCTGGACCTGACAATGGTTTATTTAGATCAGAGTGGTGCTGGAAAAGCACAGCAGGTCAGGCAGCAACGTTTCGGGCAAAAGCCCTTCATCAGGAAACATGAGCCCTTCCCGCTCCTCAGATGCTGCCTGACCTGCTGTGCTTTTCCAGCACCACTCTGATTTAAACTCTGGTTTCCAGCATCTGCAGTCCTCACTTGTGCCTAATGGTTTATTGAGCCAGACCCAGGCAGCAGATCCATCACAAGGTACTCAGACTATCCTGGCCCCATTTTTGCAAGATGCTCAACCCAGTTCGTGTTTTAATAAAACCACAACCAAATCTACCCACCATTGCAATGCAGCAATAACAAAATAGAGAAGCGTATGAAGAGAGGGAAAGAATTAAATTAAAATGGAATTAGTTGGACTCAGCTCTTAAATATAAAGTCCAATGAGTGTCATTTTCTCTCAGTCAACTCTGGAGCTGTTTTGGGCTTACCCTTATTTGAATATGCATTTCTAACACTGACAGATTCCAGACTCATTTTTATTCAAGTCAAGAAAAATATATTTAGACAAGGATCACAGTCTAAGGGTATGGAGTTAGCCATTCAGGACTGAGATGAGGAGAAATGTTGTCACCTAGGGAGTGGTGAGCCTATGGAATTCTCTGCCACAGAAAGTGATTGAGATAAAAACATTGAATATTTTCAAGAAGGAGTAAAATACAGTTCATAGGGAATGACAGATCTCTGACCACAAACAAGATGCAAGGGTGGTATGTTGCTTCTTATGTGTGAAGGTTGAGATATCTTGGAGTGACTACAGGACATTCTGAAGTGGGAGGGTGAACAGCCAGTAGTCATGGTGCACATTGGTGCCATTAGAAAAGAGATGTGGTCTGAAAAGCAGAATAAAGGGAGTTAGGAAACAAGTCAAACAAAAGGACCTTATAGGTAGGGATCTCTGGTTTGCCACTGGTGTTACATGCTACCATGTGTTCAACAGGCTGGTATCCATAGGTTGAATCATATTGAAACTCCATTTTATAATTCTCCACTCCTGCACCCCTTGCTGCCAATCCTTTACTTCTTGTCCTTCATCTTGGATATTTAGCCAATTTTTACATATTTCCACAGACATGGTTACATGGCCCACAATCCAAGATGTTGGCAGTGGGGACAGCAGTATTTGGCACCTGAGCGAAGGGCTCCGTCACTCTTGGGCTCATACACTGGCCCCTGTTGCATCCATGCGACTTCAACATTCAACATTCTCTTTCCAGTTTAGTAACATTTTTGTTTTGATTTTGGTTGCCCTGGGGCCTCATCCTGATGTCCTCCGATGAGTCCTCCATCTTGGGTGGCAGTTTCAGAAGATGAGCCAGGACCCTGTCGGTTGATGTCCAATGTCGTAAGAAGTGCAGGACCTGCGCTGCACCATCTCCAGCTCAGAGGCGATGACGCCATTTGCAGTAGAAAAGGACCACATTGCCAGGACTCCAGAGATGATGTCTGAGAGTAGTGATGAAAGGAGGAGGGGCAGATGAATGCTAGGGAGAAGGAAAAATTAATTTTTGAAGCTGTTTCAATCACTATAATATCAATTTAATATTAATTTATTTAGTACTTTCACATTTGTACAATTTCTTCAGTAATTTATTCTGTAATCCAAGATTGTGCCAGAATGTGGCAGGATTATACACATTTCACTGTACCTAGGTACAAGTGACAATATTAAATAAATCTAAATCTAATGGCGACCTTCCAGTCATCTGACTCTGCTGGCTGGTAAACCATTCATGAATGGAATTCGAGCAAATGATCCTTGCATGAGATTACTTTGTTATGTTCTTTGTGATCAATTAGTGTATCAGTATGTAATTCTTTTAAGTTCTGCCCCTCTGGTTCCAAACTGTAAAACTTGTGGCATGCAAAGTATATACTACTTCATTATCCACATCTTCTCCCACATTCTCAGAGTCTGAAAACTCATAACACATCCCACTCAATATGCGGAATGTGCCATTATATACTGTGATTCCTGTGTAATTAAAATTTTTGCATTATGAAAGCTTTCCAGTGAGGAGGGAGGAGCAAATTGGTTATGCAATTTTCTTATCAGTCAGTTCCTCCCTTCAGAGGTCAATAACACTTCTTGGAACTCTTGACAAGAAACTCTTGGTTTCCTTAACAGAGTACAATAAGATTTGGATTGTGTGAATTGCTTAATTTTTACTGAATACAAAAGCTTTACATTCTTCATATCCAAATGCATTTTTGCTTTTTTCATCAAAGCTTTACTCAACAATAATGGCATGTCACTGTAGATGGCACAATGCTTATCAAACATCACAGTCCTGCAATTTCACAGGGGTAAACCACTCTCCTTAAAGATGGTAATGAATTATTGTAACTGAATTAAAAGTAGGTAGAGCTTTTATATTCTTTGATTATAATTTTATTTGTTTTGTCTAGGATATCTAAGTAACAGGTCAGCCAATCAACTCAACATACATTTGAGTTCCAGCCAAGTACAGTACAACTGACTGAATCAGTGTGGGTTCCATTCCTGCACCAACAGAAGTTACTACTTAGGACACACCTTCTCAACCTCTCCCTTCTCCTAAGATCGCATAACCCTCATGTTAAACCGAACGCTTCGGTCAGAACCACAGACGTCAAGCCGGTGTTCTTCTCTGACCACTGCCTCCTGCTGGCCAACTGTCACCTACAGGACGAGCAGCGGGCTGTAAGGGAACGTGGAAGCTGAACACTAAGCTGTTGACCCCGGAAACATCGAGGAGCTCAAGAGAGATTACACGGGTTGGAGAACTGCGAAGTCCCTCTTTGAGTCTCCAGCGGACTGGTGGGAAACAGTAAAAGGGAACATCAAGAGGTTCTTCATCCTCAAAGGTGTTCAGGAGGCAAGAGAGAGGTGGGGAAAACTGTCCCAACTCCAGGAAAATATGCATAACCTGCTCCTGCTGCAGACGTTGGGGGGAGATGTCACGGAGGACCTCCAGGAGGTGAAGAGCCAGCAAGCCTCGCTCTTTGCCTCGGAGGCCTCCAAGATAATCTTCCGGTCCAGAGTCCGCTCATGTTTCTCCTTCCAGAAGGTGCACAAAGAGAGCTGTGTGCTCAGCATCCTGAAGGAAGAAGATTGCTCAGTAACGTCATCTCAGGCTGACATCATGAGGATCAGCAAATCCTTCTATGCCAGCCTGTATGACTCGAAGCCAACCGACAGTGTGGCCTCCCAGTCGTTCCTGTCCTCTATCACGGAGGTCCTAGATGACGGAACACGAGAGAGGCTGGACCAGCCGCTATCTCTGGATGAGCTGACCAAGGCCCTCGAGTCCTTCAAAAAGAATAAAACTCCCGGAAGTGACGGCTTACTGGTCGAGATGTATTCTGCTCTTTGGGACTTGATTGGCCAGGACCTGCTGGAGGTGTATGTCAGTATGCTTCGGGCAGGTACCATAAGTGAATCCATGAGAAAAGGCAACTTCACCCTCATCTTCAAGCAGAAGGGGGAGAGGGAGGAAATTAGAAATTGGAGACCAATCTCACTGTTAAACACAGACTACAAAATCCTATCAAAGGTCATCGCCAACCGGGTCAGGTCTGCTCTGGGATCGGTGATCCACCCTGACCAAACCTGTGCTGTACCGGGCAGGAAGATCTCTAAGAGTCTCGCACTCCTCAGAGATACGATTGCCTACGTGCAGGACAGGGGGGTAGACACCTGCCTCATCAGCCTGGACCAGGAGAAAGCCTTTGACAGGATATCGCATACATATATGAGGGATGTCCTCTCCAAAATGGGCTTTGGGGAGGGAATCAGAAATTGGATCAGACTGCTCTACACCAACACTGTCAGTGCAGTCTCAATCAATGGGTGGGAATCAGATAGCTTCCCTGTAAGATCTGGAGTCAGGCAGGGCTGCCCCCTCTCACCCGCCTTGTTTGTATGTTGCACAGAGCCGTTTGCCGAATCCATCAGGAAGGATGAGAGCCTGAGAGGGATGACTCTTTCTGGCAGCGGAGGCATACAGGTTAAGGCCTCCCTGTACATGGATGACATTGCCGTTTTCTGCTCGGATCCACTGTCCGTGCACAGACTCATGTGCATATGTGATCAGTTCGAACGGGCCTCAGGGGCCAAGGTAAACCGAGGCAAGAGCGAGGCCATGCTCTTCGGGAACTGGGCCAAACAATCTTCTATCCCCTTCACCGTCAGGACAGACCACCTGAAGGTGCTGGGTATTTGGTTTGTGGGGGCTGGGGCGTGTGCCAAGACCTGGGAGGAGCGGATCAGGAAGATGAGACAGAAACTAGGCAGATGGGAGCAACGGTCGCTCTCCATCGCCGGAAAAAACCTGGTCATCAGGTGCCAGGTACTCTCCGTATTGTTATATGTGGCACAGATCTGGCCTATCCCCAGAACCTGTGCCACCGCAGTCACCCGGGCCATCTTCCACTTCATGTGGAGATCAAAGATGGACCGGGTCCAAAGAGACACAATGTACAAAGACTAGTGCAATGGGGGAAAAAGCACATCCAATGCCACCCTCACCCTAATGGCTACCTTTTGTGTGTGGCTGCATCAAGCTGTGCATGGATCCCCGGTACGCAAACACCAAGCGCCACTACGTACTGAAGTTCTACCTGTCCCCGGTGTTGCAAAGGATGGGCCTGGCCACGCTGCCGTGGAACGCTCCGAGTAGTTGGACCATTCCGTACCACCTGTCCTTTGTGGAGAAATTTATGAAGAAAAACACCTTTGACCACAAGTCCATCAGGAAGTGGTCATCAAATAGTGTCCTCGAGACCCTTCAGGAAAAGGAGAGGGCGGATCCTGTCGAGCTGTTCCCTGAGCAGACTGTAAAAGCCGTTTGGCAGAATGCTTCATCGCCAGAACTTTCCAACAAGCACCAAGACATGGCTTGGCTGGTGGTGAGCAGGGCTTTGTCTGTGAGATCCTTTATGCATGCCCGGACTCTCTGCCGCACCACATGCTGCCCTCAAAGCAGCTGCAGGGGGTACAAGACTGTCACACACCTCCTTCTGGAATGTGCTTATGCAGAGGAAGTCCGGAGAGGAATGCAGTGGTGTTTGTCAAGGTTCGTCCCGAGCAGCACCGTGACGTGGGACTCCGTGCTCTATGGCCTGTTCCCCAGGACGCACACTGAGACGAACATCAACTGTGCCTGGAGGATCATCAACTCGGTGAAGGATGCTCTCTGGGCGGCCCGAAACCTGTTGATCTTCCAGCTGAAGGAGTTGACCCCGACTGAGTGTTGCAGACTGGCACATTCCAAGGTCCAGGACTACGTGTTGAGGGACGCGCTGAAGCTTGGGGCAGCTGCCGCCAAGGCACGGTGCGGAAACACCACCGAGTAACGTCTGCCTGCCTAACGAAGAACAGGGGGCCCATGCAGTCATTTGGGCTCTGCTGACGCCTCAGCTAAAATGTAATCGTACAGACCTGTAAATAAGAATGATTACTCTGCTTCGGTATGCAAGGAAATGGAATGTTTACATATGTATGGCATGTCCAGTTGTATAGGTCATCAAAGTATTTATGAATAAAATATATTTTTGAAATAAAAAAAACCCTCATGTTAAACCACCACCAGTCGTCTCTCGCTAATGGGAGCAGCATCATTGTAATCTGGTAAGACTGTGGTGTTTTATTCATTCTCAGATCCTGCTATTTCATGACCTGCTTCAATAGACAATTCCTGATATAGGGACGTTTGGCGTTACGTTGGAAACAGCTGTCAGCTATGGATTTCTGGAACTCAGTTGCTATCAGTTGCTATCAGTTGTCCCCCCAATTCTTTATTTTCCCTTGATTCAGGAATCCATCAAATGTACAACCTTCCTCAAAATAACTTGCAACAATTCCGTCCTTATACAGATCCTTGTAGCCAAGTCCCCTTCGACATTAACAGTCAATAATCATAGAGTCTTCCATTCTCTGTATCACAGCAGACCTCCCAATATGCCCTGTGATAGAAGCTGAAAACAATTATTATGACGTTTAACATCTGTCAGAACCAATGGCCTGACCGTGTGCAACATTTGTGCACAATCTGAATAGTTTAAGCATCAGCACAGGCTTCAAAATTACTAGACTGAATTGCTTTCACCTTTTATATAACCTCTCAAACTCCATATTATATTCTTCCATCGACTGATTACTAATTTTCTTAAATTTATCTAATATTGACCACACCTTGCAGGCGTTCAACAAGTTATCCTTTTTAGAACTCAAATGTCATAGAGTCATAGAGATGTACAACACAGAAATAGTCCCTACAACAAGTTCAACTTGTCCATACCAACCAGATATCCTATTCTAGTCCCGTTTACCCAGCACTTGACCCATATCCCACTGAAACCTTCCTATTTATATATCCATCCAGATGCCTTTTAAATGTTGTAATTGTACCAGCCTCCACCACTTCCTCTGGCAGCTCATTCCATACATGCACCACTCTCTGCATGAAAAAGTTGCCCCTTAGGTCCCTTTTAAATTTTTCCCCTCTCACCTTAAACCTATGCTCTCTAGTTCTGGACTCCCCCCCATCCCAGGGAAAAGACCTTGTCTATTTATTCTATCAATGCCCCTCATGATTTTATATTCCATTTGCCTTCCTAATCCCTTGTACCTGCACTCTAGGACAAGATAAAAACCGAAAGAACTGTAGATGCTGTAAATCAGAAACAAAAACAGAAGTTGCTGGAAAAGCTCATCAGGTCTGGCAGCATCTGCGAAGAGAAATCAGAGTTAACATTTCAGATCTGGTGACCCTTCCTCGGAACATTCTGATTTCTCTGCACAGATGCTGCCAGACCTGTTGAGCTTTCCCAGCAACTTCTCTAGGACAAGATGTTAGTTGCAGTTAAAGTTGATGCTTTAATTAATTTCAGAGGAGAATGTTATGCAAGGGGCTTCAGGATCCTGCAGCAACCTTGCAATAATGTCACAGAGCTGCATTTCACAAAGTATGAATGACACAGTGTGGCTGGAGTATAAACACCCAAGAATAAGAGAGAGTTTTAAGCGCAAAAGGATATGAACACACAAAGAGGATAGAATAGTCGTGATTTAATGTAACTATAAGTCAGAGCCTGGTGTATCTATGATTATCATGTACAGCAGTATCTAGTACTAATGTACAATAAATAGTGTTACTTTGAAATCTAAACATGAAGACAGTTCTTGATTCTGCCTTTGACCAGTCTTGTATCAAGCCCCATAACAAAAGAAAGAGATCAGTGGTATGATTGAGTTTTCAGAACATGAACAGACACTGACAGCTGAAAGATGATGATACAGCAGCTGGGGCCATTTGTGACTGCCTCTAACAAGTTATTCCTGTTCTGGGGAAACAAAAGTTCCATCTAATAATAGTGTAATTAACACTTCACCAGAGGACAAGGAGTTACAGTACTTTTTTTGTGTCTGTTGTTCAATTGCTTCAGGTCATTGCATTTGCAATTGGATCACAATCGGGTAACAAAAGGATGCCCTATGAATTCAATAGCATGAGATGGATCTTTCACACATTTCTATTGTTTCAAATGCATTCTGTGACATACCAGAACTCCCTTTACCCCCCTGCTATAGCTGTATATAAGGTACAATATATACGTACAAGGTGAGATTCCAAACCTGAATAGACATATTCTGGGAGGTTTCATCAGAAAACCTCCAAATGCCTGCATCTAGTCAAATATTCTTCTGACTGTCATTTGTGATAGTTTTAAAATTAACAAATAAGAAAAAATGAAATAGACAGCCAGTTGACTTGGAGACCGGGCCTCATTTGCATTGGGCTAGCAGCCTGTCATCTACAACTGAGTAGGCCTACACTGGGCGAAAGTGAGGACTGCAGATGCTGGAGATAAGAGTCGCAAGGGTGGTGCTGGAAAAGCACAGCAGGTCAGGCAGCATCAGAGGAGCAGGAAAATCGACGCTTCGGGCAAAAGCCCTTCATCAGGAATTCATCAGGCCTATGCTGGGCCAACTGTCCTCAGAACTGGAGAGAGGTGGGTCACAGAGGTAGAGCAGCCTTGAGTGGAGGTTGGCAAGTTGATGGGGACTGGAGGTGTAGAGGCTAAGTCCAGGATTATGGAATCAAGTGAGCTACTTCTGCCCATTCTGACCCTACATGTCATGTTCACTTTTCAAGTCCTCTTCCGCCACCCGATGTTGGTCAGAGCTCATAAGTTGCATGTTATACCCAGATCAAGGCCAAAATTGACCTCATTTGAATTTAACTTTTATTTTGTATAGGCCCACCTCCTGAATCTGTGGTCCGCCTCCAGCTACCCATCAATTTATGATCCTGCATATGGAGCCCATAGCAAAGGAGTGATAAGCCATTGCACCTCATGTTTTGGGGTGTTTCTACTCCATTTCTGCCAGATAAAGTGGTGAAAATTCAGTCCAATTGGTCACACTGTCCACATTGCTGGATGAGAGGTGATGCTGTAAACGGACAGTTACAAAAGAAGAGTACCAGTTCTTTGAATGGAAAGTCCGAAGTGCGAACATTCTGCAGGAGTTGCGTACACGATTCGTTTTGTTCAGAAACATATGTTCCAAACTGATTTTGTCCTTTGGTGTACCTGGTACCCCATGACCAACCACTACCACCTCAGAATCATGTGTGGCACATGAAATGATTCTTGATTACATTTACCTTTGGCCTAATGAAATTTGGGAGCTGACTCACAGTGTGGCTAGAATGATGAGTAGCATTTCTTCGGAATGTCAATTAACAATTGAAGGCTAAAAATGATGTTGCAAGCATAAAGCAAGAGCTGACAAGATGATGTGGTGCTTTAGGAATCAATATATCATGTTTGTTATTGTTTGTGAGTGTGCATGTAAATATGCAAAAAGTAAATAATAAGGGTGGTCTAAAAAAAGCGATGTGTTTTTAGCTGATGTAGAAAGCCAAGTAGAACTAAATTGAGACCTTAATTTACATGTTGTAGATTGCCAGTCTACAACTGCCTATCCCCCTCATGATTTTATAAACCTCTATAAGGTCACCTTTCAACCTCCTATACTACATTGAAAAATGTCACAGTTTATTCAACCATTTTTTTATAACTCAGATCTTCCAAACCTGGTAAATCTCTTCCAAACTCTCTCTGATTTAGTAATACCCTTCAGTTAATGAACATTTTTCCGAAGGTTGGTAAGAATATTCTCACTGCACAATAAGTATGTGAGGGGGGGTGGGGTGGGGTGGGGGTGTAAGTGAGAAAAGGATTTTTTTTAAGGAAATATAAAAAAAAGGAAGATGAACAAATCAATTTAATAAAAGCTCATTGTTTCATGTCCAATATTGTGCCATAGTTTAGGAGTTATTGACTGGATTTTCACATCCAGGGGTTTGTGATTCCAGCTTCTGAAACCTCAACCAGGGAAATAGTCACCCTTTGGAAATTTCACAGAAGTGTACCCTTTAATGGCACAGAGACAGGTTCTCTCCCTGACCCAAGGTGGTGTACGGGCTCTCAAAGCTAGAAGGCCAATCAGAAGCCTTCCAGCTTTAGATGCAAGTAACTGAGATAGTATTTCAACATCTAGCTCCGGATTACCAAAGTCGTTTTCAAACTTCAATTAAAAAGCTTGTGTAGTGTCTAGGCCACCATGATACAGGTGTTGAAGGGAAATCCCTCCATAAGGAGCTCTTTAACTGAACCTTCACCCATGGAGACAGGCAGGGACGACTTCTAGGCTGGCCACCCAGCTCAGGAAAGGCCAACTTTGAATAGAGTTAACAACAATTATGCTAATTGACTGCCTACAACTTGCGGGTTGTAGGAAAGTATTGAGGGGGGGAATTGGAATGGTGGTGGCAGGTGTCCCTGTTGGTCCTGAAATCCCCTCAGCAAAAAGCCATTTCTGGGAACCTGGCCTTTGGATGGCACCAACATTTTCAAGCCCATTCTTAGCCAAGCCAGCAGAATAAGCAGGAAATGTGACTCACTGTCTCACAATTCTAATGTAGACAGATACAACAGAGAACTGGAGAGGAGAGCAAAGTAAACAAAATATGACTAGAGGGAGAGAAGCAGGTGAAGCCGACAAAAGCGGGTGGGGGCGGGGGAATAGCATTCAAGATCCAGAGTTATATTGGAACAATGAAACCATTTTCTATTTTTTTCTTGTGGTTCAGGGAAACAGGGAAATCTGCAGCTTTGTAAATGTCAAATACCCCACGTACATGATTTTTTTAAAATCCCATTTTGGGGTCAAAGAGAGCCTTAGAGATTACCCTTAATGAATGGCTGGTGATTTTGTGCATTTCTCATTTCATAAGTGAGAAAAATAACATGTGCAACTCATTTAAGACTTGCTCTTGTGTAAAGTGCAGGAATCACCTGAATTTATAAAATTTTTATTGAATCTGACTTCCTTAATAACCACAAACCAAAATTTTGAATTTTAATTTCAGAAATTATAAGAAAAAAATACAAATGTCAAGATTGGTGGTTATTTTGCAAATGTGTTTCTGTCTTAACTGTTTTGGAAAATATGCCTATTTCTAAGAAGTCTTGTACTTTTGCCATGAAGGCATTTTCACACGTTGATTTAATTATCATAGTATTATGATGTAGAAATGACAGGGAACATGATCTAAAGTGATCTGGAACCACAAGAATGGGCCAAAAATATTAATCCTAAATGAGGATTGATTTCATACGATTGACCTGAAATGTGACATTTTATGTTGTGGTGATTTGAATTATTTTTCTTAAATCTGGAATACTAATAAACGATCTGAAGCAATGTTTGATCTGATCAAAGTTCCTTGTTTTGTGGGTATTTCTTTGGGAAAAAAATTTCAATCCGGGAGACTGCAAGTACTCCAGCTGCCAACACCAGTGATTGTGTGGATCTGAGCTCTATAGATGAGGACGGTTCAAAGGTTAAAAACCTGTAACCTCTGCTGAACTATCAGATGTTTGGCACCTCCTTGTCTGTAAGAAGAAATGTTATCCGTAGTTTCCATCCTTGTTTATGTGGAAGTGTGACAATGGACTGAAAGCAGGTTCAATCCTGCTGAGGTACTTTCCACAGTTGAATAGCCTGAAGAAACTCAATGTTTAAATCGCACACAAACTATTTGAATCAACTAAGTGTTGAACTATAGCCCCTGCACAAACCAACAGGAGATAGAGGAAGAAAGTCAGTTCTTTAAACTGCAAAAGGTTTAAGGATGTGTAGAGAATTAATTTGTTGAAAAAATACTATACTCACATAAAACTGATGACAGGTGGAACAACAAGGGTGAGCTACTGTTCTGATGAGTAGAGAAATATGTAAAATCATGTCCAAGTTCTGGTAGATTTCACTCACCAGTATTTGGCTCTCCGTCTCTAAACTTTACTCCCTCTTGATCTTTTTTTTGCTATATCAGATTCTTTGTGACCCCCAGTTTTTTTTTGAAACCGAGCTTGCACTTTTGTTCCTTTTATGTGATTCAGTTCATGTGGTTCAGCTACTTGTTTCAGATAAGTAAAAATTAGGCATATTTGGAGAAAAACAGCCTTATCAAGTGATAACTAGCTATTATTTGTTTTTATTTTATTTATTCATATGCTTTCATTTCTTTTTCTATTTGTCACTTCGTCAAAAATCTAAGTGGTTAAGTGTTCTGTACAGTATCAGGCAAAAACCACTTCAATTAACCAATTATTTTAAGTAGGCTCCAACTGATCTCAGTATCATTGGGTAGTTTTTTTGGTACAGACACAATGGGCTGGAAGACCTCCTTCGGTATTGTAAAATTCTATGATTCATTATCTGGACTAGAAAGAGGGTGGGAGTTGGAGGAGTAAGGGTGGGATAGAAGTCAGTCATGGGTTCCTGATATAGGGTGATAACAAGATTCAGCCAAGATGATGAGATGTTTAACAAACACTTTGTTGTTTAGGTTTACATGTGAAGAACAACCAACTGATGAGGTAACTGCAAGCTACCAGTGTTAATGCATCTTTGTACAATTGACCACCACAATGAGAGAGAGTGGCTGAAAATGGTTACAGGCAATGTCGTGCCCAAACCAGCAATAGTAATTTAGCATCACATATGACACCGCATTGCAGTCAATGGAAAGGGAAGTCTATCACTAAAATTGGCTGGCAACTTGCTATTGCCCATCTCCACATCACTGGTTCAGACCAATTTCAACACAAGAGCAGAAAGGGGAAATAAAGATTGGCCTCTTTCATGTGCATGAACTTAAACTAATGTTCACTAATGTGTGTATGCAGCCCCATTTGAAGAGCTGGATGACAGACATGGTGGAACACATCAATCTCCTACTCTATAAATCTGCAAGAAGAACACAACTGGAACAAAGTGGATAGATTAGATGTCTACCTGACACATTCTTTTTAAGCTCTTATGAACAATAATTCCAAATTTGAATTATGTATCTGAGGAGTATCTGCAAGAGGCAAGAAATCTTAACATTTTCTGATCTAAATGAAAGACTAGACTGTGCATATACTGTGGTTGGGAAATGCCTAGGTAGGACACGAGGAACATATGGAACTTTACCACAGCTTTAATCAATGCCTTCAGAAATGGAGGGACTTAATTAGCAATTCAGGAAAAGAACAACAAAAGTACACTTAATAGACAGTTAGTTTTCATAACAAAACTGTGTAACAAAAGCTTAAGATGGCTCCCCTCTTCGATGGACACAAAATACCATTCAAAAAGGAGCAGAAGATCTCACCGATTGCTCTGCCAACTTATCGATTATTGTCATGTTCATATTGTCATATTTTCAGAATTTCAAATTAGTTTTTATATTTTAAAACAGAAATGTAAGAAGCTGAAAAAGATGTCTGCTTCTAGGTCACTTGACTCCTTTTATGGATTGGAACCACTCTCCTAAGAGGTAACATTCAGAACTTATGAAGGAACGAACAGAACGTTCCAGACTATGCCGAAGCAACGCCTTTTCCTCAAACCAATCCGAAAGGTACTGACAAATTGAATCAGTCATTCAAACACAAAGAACAGAATCTTTTAGGGACCTGAGTGATGTTGGCAACGCTGACGTGTGTAGGACAATTGGCTGACAAGTGCAGCGAGGCCCATTGTGATGTTGGGAGCAACTCAAGTGATCTTTTGTTTTTTTCACAAGCAGGGTGACAAGATTCTCGCCAGGTAGCAGCAAGTTACCAATAGGTAGGATTATTATTTGTTAAACACTATGTTAACAGCTCAACTCACTGCATTAATATTCAGCTTCCTACCTTACCAAACGTATCATAAAAGTCATCAGGCAAACTGAACAAGTAAACATTCAGCTCACTGCTTGCTGTAAGCAACCTCCACATTGAAAACCAGGAACCAACATCTCAGGGAATTCTCCCTGGGTACGACTAACATATTCATTGACATTGGCATCTGGCATATGTCAGCCTTTAGCAACTCATATGACACATCTCTAATCCATATACACGATGTTTCTGCAATTTAGTGCTACATTTCGGGCTACACTGGCAACTATTATTGCAGATAAGACACTGTGTGCTCAGGGACACACTCCCAGGTCACTGGCTGGGCTGGACTGCATCTCTGGGCTCCCCACTTGCATTAGTAGCATTCACTCACTGAACCTACCTGGATGCTCACATCATCCCTGCCTTATGTTGTATTGCTTTACTGCACTTCTCCCCGTCACCAGGAAATATCAGATTTATATTATTACTGTATTGCAATGCTGTTTAATGCAGACACAAAGCCAGGAAGCTTGTCCTGACTGTCAGCAGACCACACTCAAGGTGAGGGAAATACCTTTGTTCAGGGGGTCTGGTACTGTAAGTCAAGGTAAGTGTCTGATACCAGTCCAGGCCCTGATGATGGAGGACCGAGTCAGGATTCTTTCCTCACAAAGGAGTGAGGAGCTGAATGACTGGTAGTCCACCACCCATTTTGACTCTTTCCACCTTGGGACAGGAGGGTGGAGGTTGTTTTCCTCATGCATTAGGAGGTGAATGTAGGGAGGTGTCCCAAGTGCGTGAGTGAGTAGGCAGAGCAGAAAGTTTGTTTTTTATTAGATTAGGACCTTCAGCCCAACAAGTCCACACCAACCCTCCAAAGAGCAACCCACCCAGACCCATTCCTCTACATTTAACTCCTCACCTAACACCAGGGGCAATTTAGCCTGACCAATTCACCGAACCTGCACGTTTGGACTGTGGGAGGAAACCCACAGACACAGGGAGAATATGCAAATTCCACACAGACAGTTTCTTGAGGAAGGAATTGAACCCAGGTCTCTGGCACTATGAGGCAGCAGTGCTAACCATTGTGCCACTGTGCCACCCACATTATCATAGGACTGAGTTTTACACCATCCCAGCTGGGATATTTGGAGACAAAGTAACTTGTAAAATAAAATGGGTGTATTGCCCTCCCATCATTAGATGTACTGAGTCCTTTAAGTGGCCAATTGGGAAATATATGGTAAAACTGCTTAGTCAGATGCTCTCCAATTAAGTAGGAATACTACTTCACTCCAACTTTGTGAACTAGGCTCCCCTCATAATGTAAAGAGAGAATTACAGGAGGAAGGAAGAGAAAATAAGTAAAAATAAAAATGGGTGAGAAGTAAAAGTTTAAAATAGAAGGTCATTGCCTTGGATTTGGAGCTGCAGCCAAATTATTCGTCCAAGTGAACACATGGAAGACACAAGTTCAGTTGGCCTAGTTAAACAATTGTTAAATTATTGTATCGTTATTTATGTTTAATCAACCTGTTCAGATGTGTTAATATACCCCTCTGGATCAGATGGGACTTGAACTCAGGCTTTCTGCCTCAGTGGTAGAGACACTGCCACTTAACCACAAGAGATCTCCACGTCCTTCTTTCTACTCTTCCAAAACTACTAATTCTCAAATAGCTTTCCAGACCCCTCTATAGCACTGCAACAAAAGTAAAACAAAAGGTTTGGAGAAACTTATAGAACTGAATGGAAACTTACTGAATCAAAATAATATTCTCTAAAGTATTGTCCTCCTTTCTGTTCTTTAGAAACAAAACTAAAATCAGGTTACATGTTCTCTGATGAGGCACTGTAATAAAATTGCCCTCTTTCTATGCTCAGTCCAAGGTGCCTATCTCATTAGCAGTGGTAGAGAATAAACCACTATTGAGTCACAACAATAAGAGCCACTTGTCTGATACAAGATGTAGTTTATTGTATAATAGGCATCGGTACAGTTACAGTGACTAGTTGGACATAATCTGTCTCCACTAGGACCTGTACCTTCTCCACCCAAAGACTGTAGGGCTCATTGTCAGATTGGGTGGCATTTAATGCAGTTTCAACATTAACTCTTTCAGAATCATTCCATAATACAACACAGATGATTGAAGGACTCATTGATATAGACATTTCCATATGAATGAAGATAGAGTCATACAGTCACAGAGCTGTACAGCATGAAAACAGACCCTTCCCGTCCAACTCGTCCATGCCAACCAAGTATCTTAAATTAAGCTAGTCCCATTTGCCAATACTTGGCCCATATCCTTCGAAATCCTCCCTATTCATATATCCGTCCTGATGCCTTTTATATGTTGTAATTGTATCAGGCTCCACCACTTCCTCCTGCAGCTCATTTCATACATGCCCCATCCTCTGTGTGAAAATGTTTCTAGTAGGGCGTTGCGTTATGGGACAGAAAAGATCTCCAACTAAAAACCTGACACCAATTTTAAATAATGCTGAGACAGTCATCAGATTGCTATAAAAACCCAATTAATTTCACAAAGGACCCCAGATATATCCTACATATCACACAAGCCACACAAACCGGATTAACCCTAAACTGGCCTTTGAAGGAGTATGGCAAGCAAATTGTATCCACTGGAATTAGCAATCAGTAATAAATGATCACCTTGTTAGCAATGCTCATATCCCAAGAGAGTTTTTTTTAAAGAAGTGTTTGCATTTTTAAGCTATAAACCCAATACATTTAAATTTATTACAGGCCCTTTGCCCCAACGAATCAGAAATGTGGCAGTTCTCTTTTGAATATTTCAGCCACACGAGTTCTTATTTCACTAGGTAGCAGCTTATTCCATCAATTGAAGCTTTGAAAAGTAGTTACCCCTTAAGTAGTGGTTACATTATAGTTTCAGATGAAACATGATCTTATACTTGCTTCATTTTTAGTGATGTTAACACTCTTGAATGTCAAGGGCGGTAGTCAGATTGTTTCCTGTAGGTTATGATCATAGCCTGGCATTTGTATGGCATGAAGGTTACTTGTCACTTGTCAGCCCAAGCTCAGATATTGTCTACCCTTTGTTAACAGCTTGAAACATACTGTAACCTTTTTTCATCCCCATAATGAGACCAGGTTTAGTTTTTCCTTCTGTTAGCCTGTTGCCCTTCACCTGGATGCGAATACTTGTCAGTTCCACCAATTCCTTTGCTAACAACAAGGTCACATAGTTCAAGGGGAAGAAAAGAATGATTATCATTTCCTGCTGATTGATCAGAGTCGTTAACGTCAGTGCATGGCTCCTAGAGATGGGAGTGTTCAGTACTGTCCTTCAGAGCACAGACTTAGGGAGTGAAATTATGAGGAACTGAAGAGCAAAGGAAAAAAATGTTTCACACATTTGAAATAATGAGCAGAGTTGATAAACTACAAGCTGTAAATTCTTTGAAATATTTTGCCTTTTCAGTTTCAAAATGAGGAACTGCAGCTGTTTAGAAGACATGCCTGAAAGAGCTGATTGTATCCTTTTGAAGGATTTATAACATATTTTGCATTGTTTCTACATAGGACTGTGCAAAATTAAACAACACAAATAAATTCAATTGCTCGTATTAATAGAAAGGAAATAATTACAGCATTCTGAAAAAGAAAACATTCACCAATCTGGCACACACATGATGAAGTTCCATGCTTTAAGTTTATGAAGGTAAATAGAAAGATGGCTGTAGTTGATGGAGGTCAGTATCTCAACTTCAGGACATCTCTGCAGGAGTTCCTCAGAGTATTGTCCTCGGCATCACTAATTACAATTACTTCATCAATGACCGTCCTTCCATCATATGGTCAGAAGTCGCAATGTTCACTGACAATGGCACAATGTTCAGCACTCTTCACGACTTCTTAGATACTGAAGCAGTCCAACTTCAAACGTGACAGGATCCAGACAATATCTGAGCTTGGGCTGACAAGTGACAAGTAACCTTCATGCCGTACAAATGCCAGGCTATGATCATTACATACAGGAAACAATCTGACCACCGTCCCTTGACATTCAAGAGTGTTAGCATCACTGAATCGCCCACAGTCAGTATCCTTGGGGTTACCAGTGACCAGAAACTCAACTGGAATTGACATATAAACACAGTGGCTATAATAGCAGGTTAGGTGACTGATTCACCTTCTGACTCCCTAAAGCCAATCTACTATCTCAAAGTCACAAGTCTGGAGTTTGATGGAATACTCCCCACTTATCTGGATTGGTGCAGCTCCAACAACACCATCCACAATTGTGGTCAAAGCGAGGAGCAGAGTGAGTGCAGGTCAAGTCCTGGAAGCCAACCGCAGCCGGAGCCAGAGTGGGAGCAGAGCCAATGCAGGCCAAGCTGGGAGCTGAGTCACAGTTGGAGCCTGAGCTGGAGCAGCAGCAGAGTGAGTCCACGCTGGCTGGAGGACATGGCCAGGAGGTGAGTCTGGGATAGAGGCCTGTGCGTGGAGGCAGTGTGGCCTCATGTTCTGAAGCCTGGTGGATACAAACTAAGTGAAAAAGGACTATGACTTGAGTACTTTAAAGATACTTTTTATTCTCATCGTAGACTTTTAAAACTCTATTCCCATGCTGGTCTATTGTTTTTTACTATTTCAATTAGTTAACAACTCTTAAAGTATCTGTACCTCAGCACCTTGTACCTAAGATGGTGCCAAGAGGCAACATTACAAACTTTTCACTGTATTCATTTGATTGCATGTGACAATAAAGGCTACTCTAAAGGCATGACAAGCTTGATAATATCCACAACAGTGCAGCGTGCTTGATTGGCACCATATCAAACATTCACTCCCTCCATTACCAATGCTCAGTAGCAGCAGTGTGTACTATGAACAAGATGAACTCCAAAATGTCACCAAAGAGCATTAGACAACACCTTCCAAACACACGACCTCTTCCATCTAGAAAATCAAAGGCAGCAGATAAAGGGGAACACCACCACCTGCATGTTCCCCTCCTGAATGGCACTGTGGGTCAACCCACAGCAGATGGACAGCAGTAGTTCAAAAAGGCAGCTCACCTCCACTTTCTCAAGTGCATCAAGGGAGAGGCAATAAAATGCTAGCCAGTCAGCAATGCCCACATCCCATAAATGAAAAAGAAAGGAGTTTTAAAGATCTTATTTTTATGCATATAGACAAAACACAAGACATCCCAGTACCACTCATGGAACTTAAAAATGAAACTAAAATTATGTTCTTCTTTAATATAAAATAATAAATCAACTTAAATAATACATTTCAGACTGGAATCCAAATAATAATAACAGGAACAAAAATAATGAATGGTCCATCAATCCCATTATCTTGTCACTTTTGAAATGTTACTTCTCTGAAGACAGTGTTCTTGTTTTTTCATGGGATGTGGACACCACTGGTTGGACTGGGAATTTTTACGCATCCTTGTCTATTGAGCGAGTGGAAACCATATTGCTGTTTCGAGTCTGGAGTCACATGTAGGCAAAGTCAGGTAAGGATGGTAGATTTCCATAGTGAACTAGTTGGGTTTTCACAGCAATCAGCAATGGTTACATGGTCACCATTAGACTAGCTTTTTAAAAAAGTTAATGTTTTTAATTGAATTGAAATTCAACCGGTTCCCACGGTGCAATTTAAACCCGTGCCCCCTGACCATTACCTCTATGTCATTGCTTCCTTGGCTCCACAAACCTTGAAAAATGGTGGGCAGAACCCAGATTTTTCTAATTGGTCTCATTTTTGTTGCAGGATGCATTCTTAAGATATTTGCAGATGACATGAAAATTGATAGATAATCTAATTATAAGATGTGGATTGTGGGATAACCCTTAACAAGAACACGAGAGGTAAAGAATTTCCTTGATCTTCTTGAAAATAGTGTCATGGAATCATTTATAAACACTTAACAATGCAGAGGGGGCTTTGGTTTAACATCTTTTCCACGGGAAAGCACGTCTGACAGTGCAGTACTCCCTCAGTGATAAAATGCAGTGTGCTGGATTTTTACCCTAAAATAAGAAAGGGATTGACTTTTGTGGACATTATGAAGCTGTCAGTAAATCCATCAAATTTTGTCTGAATAAAATAGTTGTGTTCCCAAAGTTACATTTTTAGCATAATTTGTTATATGAGGTAACAATATCAGTGGATTTGCCGTGTGCGTGAGGTTTAAGAGTACCATGTGACACTGCCTATTTGAAGAAGATGAACTGCATCATGAGTGCTGAATCTCATGGGATGTCCTTTGAAAGCAAATCATTGCATCTGACCCTGTTCTCCCCACTATTGGTGACTCCCTCTCCATGACACCCAATATGCCATGCAGCAATCAATTGTCTGCAGGGATCCAGCAATGATTCTTGGTGAAGGCCTCTCTGACTGATTGGCAATGGCCAGTGACAAACAGCTACAGGCTCCAGAATGGCCAGCAGCACCTTGGAAACTTCTTGGAGACTTAGTTCTCTTGGCAACCCAAGCTTGTCCTCCAATGCCTGATTGCATTTCAATCACAGCAGACTGCCTTCACAGAAATGGGATCACTGAGGAATGGTGATGATAGTGTCTGGGACATTGTCTATAAACTATCATTTCTTAAGTGTGACTATATTAGGCTGCTGCTTGACTAGTCTTTTGGACTGGGGCAGGCCACTCGAAACATTCGTAAGCAGGCAGCCCAGACCGTAACTTTGCTATTTGTTTTGTTAAGTGAAAATTACCCAAAGTAAGTTAGCTAGGTTAACTACCAGGATTTAAAACAGACAAAAATGTATTCACAAAGTTAAGGAATGAAACACAAAGAGGAGAATATAGAATACCCACAGAGCTCAGTCTATCCAAACTAGACCTACTTATGCTGTTTTGAAAAATACGTGCAACAGTCCCAATAAACAAACTCCTTAAACATTGAGTAAAACTGAAACAGAAGCTTACAGGTTAAAGTTAGAAGGGCAGAAAGAGAGGGAGTCTAGCAGCCTGTTTCCACACAGCCCACTGCTGAACTGACTCAAACAAGACTTCAGCTTTCAGGATTGACTACTCCCCTTTCAGTATACAGGTTACTTTAAAACATGAAAGCTGTGGCCTAAAGTCTCATCTGTTTACATATAAACAAAAAAGCCTCTCCGTAAACCCATTTATCTCTGTACCAAACCAGTCGCTTCAGAGCCTGGACTGTTTTACAGCCCCATGACTATGAAAACAAGCGACCAAACCGCTGGATCATTTGAGTGGAAAACGCATGTAGGAATAGCCTTGGCCACAATGGTGCAGTAGGTGGTCCTTTTATGAGGTTGGATTGGAGGCAAGCCATTGGAGACAACTAACCAGCATTTTGTTTTGCAAAATTTGGCCTGCGTGTGTTTTATTCTAAGACAAGGCAGCTGAGAAAGGCAACAGTTTCATGTCCAAGGGGATAAAATTCTTCATCATGACAAACATAACATTCACCAACAAAATCAATGGGAACGCACGCCAAATTTGAAGGATAACACATATAATTCAAACCTTTAGGGTTCCAAAAGAAATTAAAAATATGTCTTGATTTAATAGCAGTGCTGGTGAGGAAATATTCCAGCACAAAGTGTAAACAATATTAATGGTATAAATCACGACTGACTGACACACACAGCATTAGGAGTCTTGTTTCTTTCTAAATGAAAAAGAATATGAAATGTGATTTTGGAAAAGCAAAGCTATGTTACCAACTGGAAAAATGTTAGTGTGTTTTTTGTATGAGTCTCTGATGTTAATGTCATTGTAAATTTCAAACAAAACAGATGGGTAACGATTGCACAAATAAATTGTGATTAATTAGATTAAAAGTGTATGACAACATAGAAACCAAGATCAAAAAACTATTTCCAGACAGAGTATGTGAATGTGATTAATGCATATTAAGCCTTTTAAATATCAAGGAAACTATGCATGAAGTGGAAAATATGTGTTTTACTCCACTTTGTATTGATGTCTGTGATGTCTGCAGTCAAGCATTACGCAACAGCACTTAGTGCTATCCCCTTTGGACAATGCATCTCACAGTTTCTTGACTTTGAACATGAGAGTTTCCTTATGTTTACGATACAAACAGCTCAATTTGCTTTGGAAGTCCTCCAGCTAGGACTTTACTTATTGACCCATTCAGCCATCTAACTTCATGCTCTCAGGATATCAATCTCATTCTAGACATTTGGTGTTGGAACTTTTACACATACGTGCTAGAAAATCCAGTATGGCATTTTCTCTAAAGGCCAGAGGATATGCTAGTAAACTATGCCACACTAAATGTGTTTATTCTGTTCTTAAAGTCTGGCTATATACAGCATGACAGGTCCTTGAAGGGCACAGCATAATTGCTGTTACTCGCTCACATAATTTAAACAATGATTTAAAAACTCTTGCAACTAAGTAAACATTACTGAAGTATGAAACAAATGTACTTTAGTGTAACACCTCTAGTTTGATGGACACATGCTTTAGATGCATGGTTTTTATAAATCATCTCTACACGTTCTGTTGTTTGAAATATGTATTTTGAAAAATGATTTTAGGATGATAGAAGATCTTGAAAAGCATTGTATAGTTGAACATAAAGTGTGTTTTCAATGGTAACATAGTGATAATCCAGCATTTGGGGCATTGAATCCTTAAAGGGAAAGGAGTGGTATTGCAGCTATGATTTAAGTTGATATCACACTGAAAATTTGAAGTCCCTGGTTTAAAAGCAACACAAATTGCATACTTAAAAGCTGCTAATGCATATGGTATATGGTGACAAGATAGTTCAACTGTGAGATGCATTTGTATGTTTCAAGAGACATAAGAAAGGAACTGATGAACTCAGGCCATGAGTGGAAAGTAATGTGTAGGGATTTGAAGCACAGGGAATTGGAAAAACCAATGGCTACAACAAATAGAATTGAGTTCAATGGTTTTGAATGCTGCAGAAATGTTTGAGGAAATGTCCAGAATACGCAATAAGCTAATTGATGAATATTGACATACAAATGACATGCCTGAAAGGACAAGTAATTCAGAGATTTATTGGTTGCAGTTTTAGTAAAAAGATCATAAGAGTATGAAGAGAGAGGTGAAATAGTGCAGTAAAACTTTTACTCTGATTTCTCTCCACAGGTGCTTCCATGCCTACTGAGCTTTCCCAGCAATTTCTGTTTTTGGTCTATGATGACATTCTGTTATCACACATTAATGCATAAAACATGACATACTATCCACTGCATAAGAGGGAAAACTATTTGATCAGATTTGTTTACAAGTGAAATAATATACAGAAGCTAAATTCTTATTGCAAGATGTTAACCAAGATCTTTTTTGAATAAGAATTATTAGAAATAGCAAAATGTTGCTTATAGTCCCTCACAGGCATAATGTGTGACAGATGAAACGATTGAATTTCTCTCTTTTCTCTTCAACACGGGAATATTGTACATGAGCAAAGCAAGTTCTCGTTCATACATTGGTCAATGTCTAGATGAGATAATGAGGTGCCCAACTTGCTGACTGAAGAGCTAGTAACAGAGCTGCAATACCCCATATTAACAAGGTCTGCCAAACTACAAGCCAATCAGACAATGCTGAGACTCTTGGTGAGCCATGCAAGAATCAAGACCCTGATGCCAAGATCCCATCTAGCAAGCATTGCCTGCCAATCAGAAACCCACAGTGCTTCTGCTTCACATCAACACTGATGAGACAATGGCAGCTGTCAGAAGAACAGCCAGCAAAGTTTCCAGATTCAAAGAGGACTTAGGCCACAGGTATTGTGTAAATGTGTACATGTGTGAATGTGAGTGTATGTATGTGTGTGTCTGTGTTTGTTTGGCTGTATGTGAATGAGTCTGTGTGTATGTGTTTGAATCTGTATGTATATATGAGTGCATCTGGGTGTGTGTGTGCCTGTGTGCTTGCATTTGTACATTTGTGTGTGAGGGTACGCGTGTGTCAATGTGTCTGTATGTGTGTCTGTGCGTGTGATTGTGTGTGACTATGTGTGTGTGTATGTGTTTGTGTGCACATGTGTCTCTGTGTGTCTGTATGTATCTGTGTGTCTCTGTGCACGTGTGTGTGTGTGTCTGGGCTTGAGTATTTGAATGTCTGTGTGTGTGTATATTTGTGTTTCTATGTTTGTGTGAATGTGTGTCTGTATGGGCATGTGTGTGCATGTGTCTATGTGTGCGTGCATGTATATCTTTGTCTCTGTGTATGTACATGTGTGTGGTTGTGTGTGTGTGTTTGAGTGTGTGTAAGGAGGGGGTTTATGCGAGGTAAGGCTTGCAGGGATTTGTGGCAGGAGTGTCAGAAGCAAGAATGGAGGAATGCATGAGCCAGCTGCTTCCTGATGTCCAGTTCCTCGGTAAGGCTTGATGTAGTTAATGTAAAGCCCCATTCCTGAAGTGACAAGCAGCCCATTCAGATGGCAACAATCCCACTTGCTGCTGAGTTGACCTTGGTGGTGGCTGACTGAGGATCTCATGTAGTCCTTAGTTGGCCACTGATCAGCTTTGATAGGTGGCAATGCAGGCAAGTCCCTCCGAAGAGTAACCCACCCAGATCCATTTCTCTCTGACTAATGCACCTAAAACTACTGTCAACTTAGCATGGCCAGTCTACCTAACCTGCACATCTTTGGATTGTGGGAGGAAACCAGAGCACCTGGAGGGAACCCGCGCAGACACGGGGAGAATGTGCTAACTCCGCACAGACAGTTGCCCGAGGCTGGAATGGGCAGCATAGTAGCTCAGTGGTTAGCACTCCTGCCTCACACTGCCAGGGACCCAGGTTCAATTCCAGCCTTACTTGACTGTTTTGTGTGGAGAGTTTGCATGATCCCCCTGTGTCTGGTTTACGTCCTGGTGTTCCAGTTTCATCCCACAGTCCAACGATGTGCAGGATAAATGGATTGGAGGTGCTGGGCTGTGCAGGCGAGATGGGTTGGCCATGGTAATTGGGGGTTTAATGGGATTAGCTGGGATGCTCTTCAGTGGGTAGGTGTAGTCTTGATCAGTCAAATGGTTTCTTTCTATTAAGGACAAAAGGATAACTAGGGAGAGAATAGGGCCCCTCAAAGATCAGCAAGGTGGTCTTTGTGCGGAGCCACAGAAAATGGGAGAGATTCTAAACGAGTATTTCACAGCAATATTTACTGTGGAAAAGGATATGGTAGATATAGACTGTAAGGAAATAGATGGTGACACCTTGCAAAATGTCCATATTACAGAGGAGGAAGTGCTGGATGTCTTGAAATGCATAAAAGTGGATTATTACCCAGGACCTGATCAGGTGTACCTGAGAACTCTGTGGGAAGCTAGAGAAGTGATTGCTGGGCCTCTTGCTGAGATATTTGTATCATCGATAGTCACAGGTGAGGTGCCAGAAGACTGGAGGTTGGCTAACATGGTGCCACTATTTAAGAAGGGTGGTAAGAACAAGCCAGAGATCTATAGACCAGTGAGCCTGATGTCAGTGATAGGCAAGGATTTGAAGGGAATCCTGAGGGACAGGATGTATTTGTATTTAGAAAGACAAGGACTGATTAAGGATAGTCAACATGGCTTTGTGCATGGGAAATCATGTCTCACAAACTTGAAAAAGTGTTTTGAAGAAGTAACAGAGAAGATTAATGAGGACAGAGAGGTAGATGTGATCTATATGGACTTCACTAAGGCGTTCAACAAGATTCCCCATGGGAGACTGATTAGCGAGGTTAGATCTCACAGAATACAGGGACAACTAGCCATTTGGATACAGAATTGGCTCAAATGTAGAAGACAGAGGGTGGTGGTGGAGGGTTGTTTTTCAGACTGGAGGCCTGTGACCAGTGGAGTGTCACAAGGATTGATGCTGGCTCCTCTACTTTTTGTCATTTACATAAATGATTTGGATGCGAGCATAAGAGGTACATTTAGTAAGTTTGCTGATGACATCAAAATTGGACAGCGAAGAGGGTTACCTCAGATTACAACGGGATCTTGAACAAATGGACCAATAGGCTGAGAAGTGGCAGATGGAGTTGAATTCACATAAATGCGAGGTCCTGCATTTTGGGAAAGCAAATCTTAGCAGGATTTATACACTTGATGGTAAGGTCCTAGGGAGTGTTGCTGAACAAAGAGACCTTGGAGTGCAGATTCATAGCTCCTTGAAAGTAGAGTCACAGGTAGATAGAATAGTGAAAAAGGCATTTGGCATCTTTCCTTTTATTGGTCAGAGTATTGAGTACAGGAGTTGGAGATCATGTTGTGGCTGTATAGGACATTGGTTAGGCCACTGTTGGAATATTGTGTGCAATTCTGGTCTCCTTCCTATTGGAAAGATGTTGTGAAACTTGAAAGGGTTTACAAGGATGTTGCCAGGGTTGGAGGATTTGAGTTATAGGAGAGGCTGAACAGGCTGGGGCTGTTTTCCCTGCAGTGTCAGAGGCTGAGGGGTGACCTTATAGAGGTTTACAAGATTATGAGGGGCATGGATAGTGTAAATAGACAAAGTCTTTTCCCTGGGGTGGGGGAGTCCAGAACTAGAGGGCATAGGTTTAGGGTGAGAAGGGAAAGATATAAAAGAGACCTAAGGGGCAACTTTTTCACATAATGGTACATATATGGAATGAGCTGCCAGAGGAAGTGGTGGAGGCTGGTACAAGTGCAACATTTTAGAGGCACTTGGATGGGTACATGAATAGGAAGGGTTTGGAGGATATGGGCCAGGTGCTGGCAGGTGGGACTAGATTGGGTTGGGTTATCTGGTCGGCGTGGATGGGTTGGACAGAAGGGTCTGTTTCCATGCTGTATATCTCTATGACTCTAAGTCAACCATGGGCCTTCCACTAAGAACTTAATTCTGATGGAAATGGGAAGACATCAGGCCCACCTAATCAAATGCCCATCCTGCCTCCAAACATACTACCACTGAAAGCAGAATGTTCCACTCGTGGTTTATTGTTCTTGTTCCAGACTGGAAACCAACAGCTCAAACTATGGCTTTATCTCATTGGCCATTTACCATGTTACAGCCATTATGTTTCATGTCAAACAGACCTGTCAAAATCTTTACACTTTGGATACTGAGATTTTATTTATTGATGGTTTATCCATCTTTGATAATGATGCCAGCTTATGATTCATTTCCAATTTAATACAGGCTGTGTGTTCTCATATGATCCTGAAGACCAACTTTAATGAAAGATATTTTTCCAATCTCAGTGGACCAGCTGTCAGATTCACCTCAACGATGATTGTTCCTTGATTTCAGAATCTGGGCTGTGATGTGAATTATTTCCAATATTATCATGACATTATAAAGCTGGGCTGCCAGTTTCATAGATTTTTAAAATGGTCTGTCTGAGACTTGTTTCTTGTCAATCGTCAGGTGGAGTCAGCAACACTCATTAAGGACGTCACGCTAAAACATTATTCCACTGTTTTATTTGCTTGGGTGACAGCTTGATTTGAACCTCATTACATCATTCAGAACTGCTTGGTGAAGTATATATTTCTAAGCAAGCATAATTTAACAATCTCAGGGTTGCTCTCATCAAAGCAGTATTGATGTTCACAGGGTTTTGGCTGTAGGATCTTACCGACTGCAGAGTTTAAAGCTTCTCTGAAGTTTATTAAGTCAAATTTCGATGCTTCAGCAAGCTTTGTCAACTGATAATCTCCCACAACTGGACACAGGCGATTTTCCAGTGCTACTGTATATTTGACAGAAATTTAATCTGGTTTATCACCTTGTGGACTTCCAAGTGGTGCTACCTGGAGAACACAGTTTGCTCAGAAGTGTCAGTTGCCCAGTCAAAGTGAGCACTGAGGGCAGTGTTAACAGAAGTGAGAGAGGTGGGGGAACTTCCCAAAGCAGGGAGTCTAATCCGTTGATGCCAAGGCTGCATGTGAGGCTGCATTAGTATGGCCAGGGGTGATGGCAATTCCATGCAAGTTCCTATTTCAGCTCCTCATTAGTTGCAGAATGATGTGTTGGTCATTTATAATTTAGTTTCACACTCTCATTTAGGTTGAGCTTTCAAAAAAAACAAACATTTAGAGTCATAGAGATATACAGCATGGAAACAACCTGTCCATGCCGACCAGATATCCCAACCCAAACTAGTCCCACCTGCCAGCACCTGACCCATATCCCTCCAAACCCTTCCTATTCATATACCCATCCAAATGCCTCTTAAATGTTGCAATTGTACCAGCCTCCACCACTTCCTCTGGCAGCTCATTCCATACACTTACCACCCTCTGGTGAAAATGTTGTCCCATAGGTCTCTGTTATATCTTTCCCCTCTCACCCTAAACTTATGCCCTCTAGTTCTGGACTCCCCAACCCCAGGGAAAAGACTTTGTCTATTTATCCTATCCATGCCCCTCATGATTTCGTAAACCTCTATAAGGTCAGCCCTCAACCTCCAACGCTCCAGGGGAAATAGCCCCAGCCTGTTCAGCCTCTCCATATAACTCAAAAAAGGTTAATTTTATTACTCAAAAAAATCTCCTACTTGAAGGTTAGGGAGGAGGATTTGATCCAGCAGCCTGGATAGATTTGAAACATAATTGAAACACTAGCTCTCCTTTGTCTAACTTACTCATTACCTCCTCAAAGAATTCTAACAGATTTGTTAGACATAACGTTCCCTTGACACAGCCATGCTAACTCGGCCTCTTTTACCAGGTACTTTTAAATACTTAATCATGGACTCTAAAATCTTACCTACGAATAAGGTCAGGCTAATTGGCCTATAGTTTCTTGCCTTCAGTCTCCCTCCCTACCTAAACATTTTTCAATCCTCTGGGACCTTACATATCTGAAAAAAACTCTTCCAACCCTCTTTTATATTACTATTTAGCTTACCCTCATATATCATCTTCTTGCCCCTTATTGCATGTTTAACTTATCCTCTGCAATTTTTAAATGCTTCCCAGTCCTCTGGGTTTTCCACTAATCTTTATCACATTGTATGCTTTTTTGTTCCTTTATCAGCCATGGTTACCTCATCCTTCTCTTAGCATGTTACTTCTTCCTTGGGATGAATTTCTGCTGTGCCGCCCGAATTACCCCAGAAACATTGCTGCTCCACAGTCAGAGGATAGGAAATCTGCTGTGAGTAACTTACCTTCTGACTCCACAACGCCTGACCACCATCTATGAGGCACAAATCAAGAACGTGATGGGATACAACCTATTGTCTTGCTGAGTGCAACTCCTACAACACTCACAAAGCTCGATGCCATCCAAGACAAAGCAGCCTAATTGATTGACACCAAACATTCACTTCATCTACCACCAACTTTCAGTAGCAGGAATGTGCACCACCGACAAAAGGTACTGGATAGATTCACCAAGGCTGCTTAGACTGCCCCTTCCAAATTGACAGCTTTTACCATCTAGAAGGACAGGGGAGGTAGATACATTGGAACACCACCACGTGCAATGTCCCAACCAAGCCACTCGCCATCCTGAGTTGGAAATATATTACTGTTTCTACAGTGTCATTGAGTCAAAATCATGGAACTCCCTTTCTAATAAAATTGTGGGTATACTGACATTAGGCAATTGGGATTTGTATAAACTGGACAAGTTACAACATAACAGGACCAGGAGCGATATCATCACAGAGAGATTTGCTAATGCTTTTGGATGTCATTGAAACTAGCTTGGCAGAGGGATGGGAACTTGAGAGATAATTCAATTTGGAATTGAGCTCATAAAAGAAAGCAGAAAAGCTATGAGGGAGATGGGGGAAACAAAGCCAAATATCAAGTCTATCTTAAATGTGAAATAATGTCAAAAAGGCAAAATTAAGGTAAGCTATCTAAATTTACGCAACATTTGCAACAAGATCCGATGATCTAAAGGTACAAATAGAAGTAAATGGATAAATTGATGTTACAGAAATATGGTGACCAGGACTTGGAACTGAATATTTGATTTTTTAGGAGGACAAACAAGAAGGAAATGGAGGTGGAACTGCACTGGTAATACAAGATGAGATCATCACATTTGTAAAGGAGGATTTCAGATCGGAAAAAAACAATGTGGGAATCTATTTGGCTGGAATTAAGAGACAGCAAGGAGCAGCAGACTTTAGAAGGGGTTATTTATAGGCCCTCAAATATTAGTGATAGTGTGGAGCTTGGTGTAAGTCTAGAGACGAGAGAATCTTTTAACATATGCAACACAGTATGAATGATTCTATCTGCATATAGACTGGATAATATAATTTAGCACTAAAGCCAGGGAGGATGAGTTTCTGGAGTGTTGTAGGGTTGGTTTTTTAAAGCAGCATGTTGAAGAGCTGACTAGAGGATGATTTGGGATTTAGTATTATGTGATGAAAAAGGGTTAATTAATACGTTTGTTATAAAAAAACTTCAGAGATGAGTGACTACAATATGATTGAATTTTATGTTATGTTTAAAAGTGAAGTCGTTTCATCTGAAGTAAAGGTGTTAAATCTGAATAAGGGAAATTATGAAAACAGAGGCATAAATTGGCTGAGCTGACTTGGGAAAATGCAATAAAAGGTTTGATTGCACTTAGGCAATAGAGAATCTGTAAAGAATCATTCCATGGTTTACAGCTGCTATACGTTTCTTTAAGGTGACAAGTCTCAAAAGCTCCAATCAACCGTGACTCACAAAGGAAGTTAAGGCTTACATGAAGTTTTATAAATTGGCCAGAAATAGTAATAAATTGGAAGATTGCGGTTTTTGTTAGAATACAGCAACAGAGGACCAAGAAACTGATAAGAATAGGTAGGTTTGAATACAATGAAATCCAACAAAAAACATAAAAATGGACTGTAAAAGCTTCTATGTATGAGAAAAGGAAATGTTTCATTAAGATGAATGTGGGTCACACATTCTCCTGACTCTGCTTCAATCTGCATATACTATGGGTGACTGCATATAGATTGCACAAATCAAATTAGTAACAGTTTCATGGAGGAAGAATTCCTGGGATGTAAACAGGATGGTTTTCTGGACCAATACGCTGAGGAACCAATTAGAAAAAAGGCTATCTTAGACTGGGTATTATGTGAAGAAAGAGGAATAATTAGCAATCTAATTGTGCAAGGCTCCTTGAGGATGAGTAACCATATATGATAGAATTCATCAAGACAGAAATTATGTAGTTTATTTTGAGATCAGGGTCCAGAATCTAAATAGAGGAAACTACAGTGGTATGAGACACAAGTTAGTTATAATAGATTGGGGGACGTTACTTAAAGGGATGACAGTGGAAAGGCAATGACAACATTCAAAGAGCACATAGTTGAACTGCAATTATTGTTCATTCATGTCTAATGCAAAAGTTAAATAGGGAAGGTGACCAAACTATGGTTTGCAAGGAATAATACTAGATTCAAGGTCGAGGTATACAAATTGGCCAGAAAAAAACAATAGACTTGAGGAGTGGCAATGGTTTAGAATTCAACAAAGCAGGACCAAGGATTAATTAAAGAAGGGGAAATAGAGTAGGAGAGTAAGATTGCAGGAAACATACAAACTGACTGTAAAGGTTTTTTGTAAAGCCAGAGTAATTTTTGGGATGGCAAAACTGACAGATGAGGAGAAATTGAGTCTGCTAGAATTGCATTCCCTGAAATTTAGAAGAATGAGGCAGGATTTCATAAAAACCTATAACATTCTAACAGGACGAGACAGGTTAGATGCAGGAAGGATGTTTCCAATGACAGGAAGTCCAAAACTAAGTTCGTGGTTTGAGGATAGGAGGTGAACCTTTTAGAAATGAAATGAGGAGAAATTTCTTCACCAAGAGAGTGTGGGTTTGTCAAATTCATTACTACAGAAAGCAGTCAAAGCCAAACATCACGTAATTTCAAGAAGGAACTGGCTATAGTGTTTGGAGCCAAAACGATGAAAGGATATTGGGGAACAGTAGGAACAGAATAGAGAGTTGGATGGTCAACCAAGAAATAATGAACACTGGAACAAGCTTGAATGGTCAAATTACCTACTTTTGCTCTTATTTACTAGGTTTCTATGTTTCTATAACAGGGAACACAGAAATAACAGAGAAACTAAATTATTGCTTGAGTCTATTTTCACTGAGGAATATATGAGAAATCTTGCAGAATAAGAGATCCAAATGTCTAAGGAGATTGAGACATTGAAGGAAATTAGTAATAAGGTTGTACTGGAGAAATTAATGGGGCGGAAAGTTAATAATTCCCAGAACCTGATAGTTTATTTAAAGGAGGCGCTACAGAATTAGCTGATGCATCAGTAAGCATTTTCCAAATTTCCAGATTTTCTGGAATGATTTTTGTAAATTGAAAGCTTGCAAATGTCACACACTATTTAAGAAAGGATCAAGGAACAAACAAGGAAACACAGACCTGTCAGTCTTACATCGGTAGTGGGAAAAGTGTTACAATCTGTCGTAAAGGACATGATAAATGGACACTCGGATAAAAAAATGTTCTGTTAGTCACAGTTAGTATTCATTTCTGTATGGAAAATCTTGCTTAACAAATGTACTGGAGTTTATTAAAGATGTTAGGTACAAAATAAGTATCGGAGTACTGATAGATGTAGTATGTGGATTTTCAGAAGACCTTTGATGAGGTTCCCTTACAGGAATTAGTTAGCCAAATTAAAACACTGCCATCAGAGGCAATGTACTCTTATAGATTAAGGATTGCCTCACAGACAGAAAACAGTGAATAGGAACACACGGGTCATTCTTGTGTTGGTAGAATGTGACAGAATGTGGGTTAACACAGAATCAGTACTTGGGCATCAGCTGTTCACAATATATATCAATGATTAAATGTCGGCCCCAACTGTAATATTTCCAAATTTGTAGATGATATAGAGCTAAAAGGGAATGCGTGTTCTGAGGAAGATACAGTATAAAGTGGCTTCAGGAGGATTTGGACAGGCTGGGTGAATGGGCAAGAACATGGCAGATGGAACAGAATGTGGAAATGGGATAAAATGAACAGATGTGCAGGATATTTCCTAAGTGGTGAGATGTTGGAAAATGTAGATGTGCAGAGAGGCTTAGGTATCCTTGACAATAAGGTGCGGCAAGTTGTTAGGAAGGCTAGTGGAATGTTAGCATTTGTCGCAAGAGGGTTTGAGTAAAGGAGTATTGTAATCTTGCTTCATTAGATCACACGTTGAGTATTAGGTGGAGTTTTAGTCTCCTTATCTGAAGAAATACATTATAGCCAGTAAGAGTGTGCAATGAATATCCATCAAACTTTTTTCTGGGATGTTGTGACTGTCCTTTCAAGAAAAGTTGGGCAAACTGGGCACGCATTCTCAAGAGTTTTGATGAATAACAAGTTAATTCATTAAAATCTACAAAATACTTAAAGGTGTATACAAGGTAGATGCAGGTAAGATGATTCCCCTGGCTGGGGGCTGTAAAACCGGGGAGCACATTTTAAAAATAAAGACAATGCCATTTAGGACTAAAATAAGAAGAAATGTTTTTACACAGAGGTTGGTGAATCTTTGGACTTTTCTACCCCAGAGGGCTGTGGAAGCTCAATCTTTAAACATATTTAAAGTAGAAGTTGATAAATTTTTGATTATCAATAACAAATGGCTATAGGATTAATGTGAGTAAAAATGAAATGTAGAAACTTAGAAAGTAGGAGCAGGAATAGGCCATTTGACCCCTCGAACCTTCTCTGTCAATCATCATGGACATGTCTGATCATCGAGCTCAATACCCTAATCCTTCCCTTCGCCATATCCTTTGATCCATTTGGCCACATGAGTTAATGCATCCCTGGGTGAAGACAGCTCTCCTCATATCAGTCCAAAAAGGTTTATCCCTTAGGCTTCAACTATGTTCCCTGCTTCTGGACTCCCCCACCATCAGTAACATGTCATCTGCAGCTAAGTTTTCTTGTCCTGTTACAATATTATAGGTGTCTATGAGAATCCGCCCCACCCCCACCCCCGTCACTTCTAAATTTGTTTGCACTGAATACAATCCCAAACTGACTCTCCTCATATGTTAATCCTGCCATCTCAGGAATCAATTTGGTAAACCTTCGCTACACTGAAGTGTTCAATCAGCCATGTTTGTATTAAATATAGAGCAGGCTCAATGGACTGAATGGCCTATTCTTGTTTCCATGTTTCTAAATGAACTGCAGCAAGTCAAGATAGAAGCCATCATGACCTGCTCAAAGTCAATCTGGAATGGATAATAAATATTGATCCAGCCAACAACACCAACATCCAATGAATGAATAAAAAGAAAAGTACTCTTAAGATCTGTAATTGCATCTGCACTTATTATCCCTGTAGCAGTAAATATCCTTTTGTCCACATTATTATATTTTAAGGTTTCTTACCTGTGTTTGTGTGTGTGTGCTTGATGTTGCATTTTCTTATTTTTCTCAGTTTTGAAAGGTAACAAAACTCCACTTTCTTTCAGTTGAGGAATCCGTGGATTTGGCACTCCTTCATTTCTGATCTGTTAATGTGTTTTTTTAGTTGAAAAAGGTTTTTGTTTTTTACAAAATTATAAAAGTACAAAAAATAATATAGAAATCTTATGGTCCAACAACAATAATAATAAACTACCTACTACTCTACAGAACAAGCCAAAACTATCACAAAGACACAGAACAATCTTCCCACATTACAATTCAATAAATAATTAAACATAACAAATTAAATTAAATAAACTTAAATTGAATGAAACTAACTCAATTTAAATTAAATTAAATTACACCACTCAATGTTCCCCCACCGAAGCTCCCAACAATGGGAACATCATAAATATGCGTATTTATTCAGGTATCCTCCCCTCAGGGTCCCCAGCTTGTCCAGCCCGGTCTTTGTGACTTTACAAAGGCCCTAATCAATACGGCTGACAGGTCCATGTCTATGTGATTCAAAAAGGGCCGCCATGTCTTATAAAACAGCTCCGTTTTCTAGTGCACCACATTCGTAAGAAAGCATGCTCCATCACTAACCTACACCATCCCATAAGACCCGAGGGGTTTTCTAAGATCTAGCTCATTAGAATGTTTTTCCTTGCATAATACGTGAGCATGTTGAAAAGTCTCCTCCTGTGCTCACCTATCAAAGACAGATTCAGCAATCCCAGAAGAAGGCATACTGGAGCTGCCTTAACTTCCGTCCCCAAGATCCCCTCCAATACATTCTCTATGGCACCCCAGTACCTCAGGATCTTATGGCACAACTAAAAGCAATGTGTGAGAGTACTGGTATCTGTTTTGCATTTAGGGCACCTTGGAGATGTTCCTTTCTTAAATTTTGTGAACCACTCGGGGGCCAAACGGGCCCTGTTGAGAATCTTTAGTGCTTTATTAGAGAAACTTTATTGCAAATCGAAATCTTTTGCTCATTCTCCCAGATATCCTCCCATGTTCCCAATTCCTAATTCCAGACTCTGTAAAGCCTTTCCACATCTTCCAAGGCACCCCTCTCTGTAGATGATAGAGGGTACTGTCCAAAAGAGTGTCCACAGACCAAAACACTCTTTTCTCCATATTGGACTTATAGGGCTGAGCCAAGAGTGTGGTCTTTTCCTGTATATAGTCCCTGATCTGAAAATAACGGAAGAGGTCCCTACTGGATAACATATTTTTGACTCAACTGGTCAAAAGACATAGGCGAAAGTGGAGTACTGTGGATGCTAGAGATTAGAGTCAAGAATATGGTGCTGGAAAGCAAAGTAGGTTATGCAGCATCTGAGGATGCCTGGTCAAAAGACATCAAGTTGTCTCCCTCAAATCAATCTCCCAAACAGGAGACTCCCCTGGCCTCCCATATCTTAAAGCTGAAATCCATTGATCCTGGTCTGAATCCCGGTGCACCTACTAAGGGGGTGAACGGGGAGGTCTTATGTTGATTACCTTCATTCTGCTGCATCATTCTCCATGCTTAGACCATGTTTATAATGATTAGACTTATACAGTGCTCAGCAACAGTATTCATCCTATCTATAAATAACAAATTAAGGAGGGAACATTTTGCCGAGCAGGCCTTAATGTTCAGCCATATCAATCTCGGATCCTTGCATGCCCAATTACTCACATAAGACAATAAGGAGCTTATTTGGTATCGTTTAAAGTCTGGGAGATCTACCTCTGCCACTCCCTGTGGAAGTTGCAGCTTAGCAAATTTAATAAGAGGACACCCACAGTGCCAAATAAAAGATCCGAGCCAGCCTTTAAGCCTCCACAGTTTTTGTCTAGGCAGCAACGAGAACATTCTCATGAGGTATAGTAGGAAGAACATTCATTTGAATCAGAGCTATTCAACCTAATCATAATATTGGTAACCGCTCCCAAAGCTGAAGGTCTTGTTTTATCTTCTCAAACAACAGTACAAAATTAGCTCTGTACAATCAGTGAAAAGCAGGGGTAATGAAAATACCCAAATACAGGAAACCTTTTGTGACCACCGAAAAGGAAATCATGTTCCATCTTTCAGGTCAGGTACTCCCACAAGGCTGCCTACAGGGTCTGTTCATAAGTTTAATCAAAGTGTGAAAGTTACATACTAAGAAAGAAAGAAAAATACTTGTTGAGACCGACTGAGAGTGAATTAAAAAGAGAAGAGCACATTACCTGTCTCCTTTTTATTACAGCATTATGGGATACATTTGAGCTAATATATATTGGAGCAGACTGGAACTAGATTGGAGCTTATACTTGGAATTTGTACCTCCATGAACAACTTCTCATAGAAAATATGATAAGATTATCCTCAGTTCTATTCCTCACCACTTGGATTTCTGGAATAGCACATCTCCATTAGTAGATAATGCTAGTGGTGGTATAATTGACCCAAATCATTGAACAAGTAAAGGTATAGCTCAACTCGAGATTCTTGCATATGACCATTACAAAAGCATTAAAGGTACATAACACCAGGAAGTCCCTCTTGGCTCCTTCAACCTGATCCTGAAGTCTTAGCATTCAAATGGTCCTGCATAATTCTGAACTTTTTACCTCCAATATACCATCAGGGAATCCATTTCTTTTACAGATCATTCTTTACATCAAGATTATCTTCCTGGAATCAGCCTGAAATGTCCTTTTTGCAAGTTGAAATCTGAGCCAAACAGGGTAACATTTCAGACCAAATTACTGCAGATGCCGGCATCTATACTGAAAAATTACTTAAAATGGAGAGAGAGCAAGCTAAGGTTTCAAGTCGAGATGATCCTAGATGCTGTTTCTCCACAGATGCTGCCTAACCTGCTGTGATTTCCATCATTTTTTGTTGTCAGGGACAAAATTTCAATGGGTTGCTACAACTCTCTTGCTGGAGTCGCTCAGCGTTTCATGAAAAACAAAGTTATCAATAACACCTCGTGGTAAAAAGCAGACAGATCAGCCATCACAAAGTGGAAGTTCCAGCTGACATGAAAGAAGGACAGGAAAAAGATTACCACTAATGGTAGTCATGATTTAGAGATGCCAGTGTCGAACTCAAGTGTTAAAAACCAGGTTATATTCCAAGAGGTTTATTTGGAAGCAGTAGCTTTCGGAGCACTGCTTCTTCATCAGGTGGTTGTGGAGTATGAGATCATACAACACAGAATTTAGAGCAAAAGTTTACAGTGTGATGTAACTGAAATTGTATACTGTAAAAGACCTGGATTTTTTGTTAATCTCTCATCTTTTAGAATGATCATGTTGGTTTCAGTTCTTTCACATGTAAATCGCAAGGTCCCAATTAAGGCCATCCCCATGGGTACCAAACTTGGCTATCAGCCTCTGCTTGGCCACTCTACGTTGTCCAGTACTTCCCAGAAGCCGAAAAATTATGCCATGTTCTTCACAGTCGGCAACACACTATTGTGAGGATGAGCACCTCACCAAGACCTTCCCCGTACCTCCACTTCTCACCTTTAAACAACCCCCAAACCTCAAACAGATCACTGATCGTAGCAAACTGCCTGGCTTTCAGGACACCATACAACCTTGTCACAATAGACGCTGCAAGATGTGTCAGAATGTCAACACAGATACCACCATTACCATAGGGACACCTCCCACCATGTTCATGGCAGTTACTCATGCGAGTCAGCCAACGTTGTCTATCCAATACGCTGCAGGCAAGGATACCCTGAGGCATCCTTGAGACTGAGTAAAGGCCACGGCAATAGACGAATGGACACCCGCACAACAATCAACAGACAGGAGTGTTCCCTCCCAGTCAGAGAACACTTCAGCGGTCTGGGACATTCGACCTCGGACCTTCGGGAGGACTTCGGTACAGGCAACAATACAAAGTGCAGAGCAGAGGCTGATAGCCAAGTTCGGTGCCCATGGGGATAGCCTCAACCAGGACTTTGGATTCATGTCACACTAAAGGTGACCTCACTGCACTATACACCGACACAGACACACACATATACACAGACGCACACTCACAGACAGACAAACGGACACTCACAGACAGCCATACATACACACAGACGACACACAGACTCTCCTATATACACACACTCCTACAGACCCATACACTCACACAGACCCTCTCTCACACACAAGCTCTCTCTCATATGCTCACACGTACACTTCCACACTCACACACGCACATGCACCCTCTCACAGACGTAAACCCCTTTACATTCATACTCACATACATACACACACTCTCTCACAGACACTCATAATCACACACACACACACACACACACACACACACGCGTTTGTGGGGTGAATTTGTACTTGCCGAATTACATTTTAGTTTGCTCAAGAACTGCATGTATCCATGTAAGATTCTGTAAATCCGTTTTTTAGATTAGAATCAGTCTGAACATTGTGACATAGACTGTCTCACACAGGGCACCTCACACCTTCAATGCATTATCTGGGCTGACTTGGCAGCAATTGTTAAAATTCACTTGAGGATGTAACTTTAAAAAAGTTTTGCGATTTACATGTGAAAGTACTGAAACCAACATGTTCATTCTAAAAGATGAGAGACTTAACAAACAATCCAGATCATTTTTTAATATATAATTTCAGTTACATCACATTGTAAACTTTTGCTCTAAATTATGTGTCTTATGATCTTATACTCCACAACCACCTGATGAAGGAGCGACACTCCGAAAGCTAGTCCTTCCAAATAAACCTGTTGGACTATAACCTGGTATTGTGTGATTTTTAACCACAAATGGTAGTTATTTTGACAAAGGAACGGAGATAATTAGACACAAAATATAAAAAATTTGCTTGTTTACAAGCAAAATTGGGAAGCAATTATTTTTAAACTTCTTTCTGTCTTGCAGGTGGAGGTGACATTTCTTCATGTCATTCATTGAAGGAGGAGGTTTAGAATCTTTATACATGTCCCAGCTACTAAAACTGATAAACAGACTGATAGGACAATGTAATAAGTAAGTTAAAAAGTCCCTTTCCAATAGCACTGTGGATGTGTTTACCCACCATGGATTTAAGTAGGCAGTTCATCACCACCTTCACCAATGCAAATGATTGCCCAGCCAGCGACGCCAACATAATTTTTTTTAAAAAGGAACACATCATTTAGTTTCTTGCATCTGCTTTATCACTGAATTAGATCTGGCTTTGCTGAATTTTAACTCCACTTACCCCACCTTCACTCCAGATTCCTTAATAGTCTATAAAGAACTTATCAACCACAGTTTTATATTTCCAGTTGACCCAGCTGTAGGTTTCCAAGTTCACATGGAAACGGAGAGGTGGAAGTTAATTCTTTAACTAATATCAATCCCATGTATCATTTTGCACAATGACCACTCTGGAATTCTGCAGTACTGAACACCATGGAATAGAATTATAGCATCATAGAATCATACAGTACAGAAGAGGCCCTTCTGCTTAGCAGGCCTCAATAACCACAAAGATTGCAAATGTAGACCAAAGGGTTTAAGTCTAGCTTAACTGGTTACATCACAACAGCAACTTCACTTCAAGGACAATTAATTAACAGTGCAGTATTTTGGGAGATCATGGAAGTTGCTATCTAAATGCAAGCTCCTTCTTTCTTTTACAAAAAGACGGCTAATGACCCTTTGACCAGATTGATACCAATTTTGACAATTTCGTTGTGGCTTGTACAAGTTGAAGCACTTTGGATGACTGGTGTACAATGTTTTGGCCAGCCCATCAACTCCAGAATAGATTTAGGTTCATAATTTGCCAAGTGCTCTTACTTCAGGAAATTAAAAAAAAAAGCATATTTCTCTCATGTATCCATGGCAATGCACCTTAGTTATAGGGTTGCAATGGCATTAGGGGCCATCAAGGAAACCACAGGCAATTTCTAGGCATGCCAAGTTAAGGAGTGGCATATATGGGGCAATATGTGAAATAAGAATCAAGGAAATAGTCTTGAAAAATGTATTGTGTATGCTTTTAAAAAATAATTTAGATTGTCCTGCTTGGTTTATGTACAATTTTGAAGAAAGCAAAATGTCTCTCAAAGTCTTTCATTTTCTGTCTGGAAATTTTCAGGAAAAAAAAATGAGTGCTTACGTCTACCTAAAAGTGAAAGGTTCTTATGCAAATATTCTCATTTTTTGGGAAATCTGTCAAACATGCAATCCATTATTAGCAGCTGCTGAGCACAGCTCTGCTGCCCCTGTATGCTTTGGCAGCTGTTAAGTGCACAGGAGCAAGAACTGGAGGGGCAGAGGCTTTGATGTCTGTCTGGTGATGTTATATTTTTCTTGGCTTTTTACAGCAGTGGAAATACATTGTAACACGTTCTCATCTTTGCTAAAGTGCAAACGTATGTCAAGGCTGCAGTGGCCTGGCCATGGATTTTATTTTTTTTCCACACCATGCAATGAAATCCGTTTAATTTTTGCAGACCCCTAATCTGACACTGGGATAGCCCCCTTCCTCAGTGCCCCAAAGTACTTGCCCACTCAGGCTTACCGCCAAAGTTAGCATACCACGGTTGAAGTTATGGTCAGCCTGTCGGTTTGTTTTGTTCTGTCGTTCGACAATGTTTTTAATAGTTTAACACAGTATAATTCTCAACTGCATCATGTGGACAGGGAATAATTTGTATCCTGTGGAATCCAAAATACTGACTGATTTCTTAAAGTGTATATTTGTTTGATTTCCCAGCCCATAATTATCACAATTGGTAGGCAGTTGCACACCAAACACTAGAAATTAGCTGCATTTTCTCTCATGTATTTCTGGGAAAAAATGTCTCAGCAAACCCAGACAGAGAAAAATTAAAGGTTTTACTATCCGCTGTTGTAAGACACACTGCAATTACACCACTCATAAAAAAAATGAAAGGATCTACACAACCACTCTCCCAGATGTACACATAATTCAGCATGATTAGCAGGCCCCATAATCAATTTTCACTTATTGCGCTAAGGGGGTTCACAGTGCACAATGTTTATATCAGTAAGCATACGGCATGAGGGAATGGTTCGGATTTGGCAATTGGTTGAGGACAATCTAGCAAGGAATTTCTGCTGGGTCAAATAATAGCTGTGCCAGGTACACTATGAGGCCTAAAAGATGCTTCTCTTTTCTGACAATTTTACTTTATTGCTGCTGCAAGCTCTTACTTGCTTTCTCAGGTCATGGAAAAGTACATAAACAGCAGCATATGTGTCCACTTGCAGGTTATACAGTTCTGACAAATCCATAAAATGAGGGTCCTATACATTTAAGCAATTATTTATCCTTGTGCAGGACAATCTGTCGGCAGAATCAGTCTTTCCCTACCAGTGGCCTCAGATTACACTAAGAAAGGATGTGGAAGCGAGTAGTCACAGTTAGTAACTGAACAGTGCTTGGTACCCAATAAAAGCGAAGTACGCAATGGGGATGGTCGATTGTAGCTTTGTCTGCTTAAAGGTGGGCTGACAAAGAAGGGGCTTTGTTGGCAGAAAGGTGCACTGACAGGAATATGTCATACTTCCTAACTCTTTAGTTGCAGTCAGTGCAGACAATTCATGTACAAGTATACCTTTTTCTAAATTACAACTCATTGTTGCCATTGTTCAGTGTCATGATGAGTCAGTCATACATAATTGCTTCCAGGCAGCCATAGTGATTGATCAGGCCAGTGGTATTAGTGTTTATAGAGTCACACAGCACAGAAATAGACCCTTCGGTCCAACCATTCCATGCCGAATATAATCCCAAACTAAGTTAGTCCTACCTGCCTGCTCGTGGCCCATATCCTTCCAACACTTTTCTATACCGCTGTGGCTGACTGCTACATTGATTGTGCATTATGTGTTGCTGTAACATCAACTTTAACTCAGAGCATGAATGCATTGCATGGGTGCCAAGGCCAGTCCTCTTCACTACAACAGGTCAAAATCCGAATTATCTCCACTCTCACCATATAGATGTAAGGAATCTCGCCTGAACTCAGTAGGAATCATAAGACGGCTGGTGGACAGGTGCAGATTTTTTGGTGTGATATTAAGATACCACCAGAGACAGGGGAGAATGACTCTGGCATAATGTAAGGCAGATTATTCAGACATAGTGGGGGATGAAAGCCAGAACAGGGAAGGCTCATATTTCTTTGAGGAGCAGGGTGGAGCAGTCATACTCCAATTGGACAAGCAATCAACCTTTAACAATGTAAAATTTTAATTCAGTGGACCCCAGTGCTGCCTGCTGACATCTTATTGTACAGCATTTCATGCAACTTGAGTGACACAGGGTCCAAGTCATGTTGGTGCTCAATAGGAACCAAACATTTTAATTATTAATGAGGTCCTGCTTGCTTGTGCCAGAAGTAAAAATCACAGAGGACATAAACGTGAAGGATAAAGGAAAGAAAAAGTGAACTTGACCCCAACATTTTAACCCCCAGGAGGCCAGAAGCAAAATCAGCCCTCAGAATAATTTTCATAGTTCCATGGACAGTTTACTCGGAGGTGATAGTTGATCCAAACAGGGAAAGTTAGAAATGTGCCAATGAGTAGTTTTCTTTTTGAATTTTCTTTGCACAGTCTCAGTAAGTAGATAATATTTTGGACTGGGTCACTGTTTTCTCATACTGTTCAATTCACATTAACTATGGAAGGACATGGCTTACCTGCTGCTATCTGAAAGCAGGTCTATAATTATCATGAAAATTCTGAACGATGTTTTAGCCTTTTGGGTACTATAAGGAACTCCATCAATATTCAAAAAACAAAAGAACAACAAAAGCTGGAAATCTAAAACCAAATTAGAAATCATGGGAAAGTCTCAGTAGCTCTGGAAGCATCTATAGAGAGAAATCAGAGTTAATGTCTTGGTTTTGTTCTGAAGGAGGGTCACTGAACCTGTTATGTGAAATCTGATTTCTCTTCACAGATGCTGCCAGTGCCGCTGCAGTTTTCCAGCAATTTCTACTTTTGCTCCGTCAGTTTTCACTCTGTTTTCTACCTTATTCTACACAGTCAATGAAGTAGGATTAATGTAGCTCTTTTGAATGGTCTGCTGTGAGACTTTGTGACTTAGTAGTGTCACTTCTGCCTCCGAACCAGAAGGTGGTAGGTTCAAGTTCCAGCCCAGAGTCTGAAGCACACCATCTAAATGTGGGGCATCGGGGAAGACTGTGCAGTTGGAGGTGTGATTTTTGGAATGAGATATTAAACAGAGTTCCTGTCTGCTTTCCCAGTTCAGTATAAATAATCCATTGTGGCCAACTTTTATCCCTCATTACTGAAAGCCACTAAATATATCAATGTTGATTATGGGGCTTTGCTTTGTATAAATTAGCTACCATTACAACAGCATATATACTTCAGAAGTCCAGTTGGCCTTGCTCTGATGGATGGGGTGGTGCACAGACAGAATGCCCCTTTTCCACATGACCACCAGTGGAGGCCATAACCATGCTAGCCTGGTCTACGGTGTCCACCTGGGTCAATGAAGTCTCAGTCATCTGGAGGAATACCCAGCAATGCAGGAAGAAGATTAATGGCTTTCTCCACTTCACCAGCATGTGTCCCCAGTTTCTTCCCAGTACAAGTAACAAAGAGGGTTAATGATGGCAGCGCAGTGGACGTGATCTATATGGACTTCAGTAAGGCATTCAACGAGTTTTCTCATGGGAGACTGGTTAGCAAGATTAGATCGCATGGAGTACAGAGAGAACTAGCCATTTGGATACAGAACTGGTTCAAAAGTAGAAGGCAGAGAGTGGTGGTGGATAGTTGCCTTTCAGATTGGAGGCCTGTGACCAGTAGTGTGCCACGAGGATCGGAGCTGAGTCCACTGCTTTTCATCATTTATGTAAATGATTTGGATGTGAACATAGGAGATATAGTTAGTAAATTTGCAGATGACATCAAAATTGGAGGTGTAGTGGACAGTGAAGAAGGTTACCTCGAGTACAACAGGATTTTGATCAGATGGGCCAATGGGTTGAGGAGTGGCAGATGGAGTTTCATTTAGATAAACGTGAGGTGCTGCATTTTGGAAAGGAAAATCTGAGCAGGATTTATACACTATAAGTAAGTTTCTAGGGAGTGTTGCTGAATAAAGAGACCTTAGAGTGTAGATTCATTGTTCCTTGAAAGTGGGGTCACAGGTAGATAGGATAGTGAAGAGGGGGATGGTATATTTTCCTTTATTGGTCAGAGCATTGAATTTCGGAATTAGGAGGTCATGTTGCGGCTGTACAGGACATTGGTTAGGCCACTTTTGGAATATTACGTGCAATTCTGGTCTCCCTCCTATCGGAATGATGTTGTGAAACTTGAAAGAGTTCAGAAAAGATTTACAAGGATGTTGCCAGGGTTGGAGGATTTGAGCAAAGGGAGAGTCTAAATAGGATAAGGCTGTTTTCCCTGGAGCATTGGAGGCTGAGAGGTGACCTTATAGAGGTTTATAAAATCATGAGCATGGAAAGGGTAAAGAGACAAGGTCTTTCCCCTGGGGTGGGGTGTCCAGAAATGGAGGGCATAGGTTTAGGGTGAGGGCGAAAAATTTAGAAGAATCCTAAGGGACAACATTTTCACGCAGAAGGTGATGCGTGTATGGAATGAGCTGCCAGAGGAAGTGGTGGAAGCTGGTAAAATTACATTTAAGGGGCATCTGAAAGGGTATATAAATCAGAAGGATTTAGAGGAATATGGGCCAAGTCCTAGTAAGAGGAACTAGATTAGGTTAGAATATCTGGTCGGCATGGACAAGTTGGACCGAAGGGTTTGTTTCCATGCTATACAGCTCTATGACTCTGTGACCTCACATTTATTCTATCTCTGCTAGTGCACCCTATCTTCCACTCTCGCTTGACCACTCTTGCTATTGCCTGCAACACCTTCTGTCACTCATTCTCACCCACTCCAAACCCCTACACCATGCCTATCTTCAGAGATACCTAAATGCTCGCTTGGGTTGACTTTGTGCCACCTTTTCTCATCTCGCATAATATCTGGCTCCTCTCCGGCAGAAAACAAGCCTGCATTAGGGCAGAAAAACACAAAACAAAGCGACAAAAGGCAATGCAAGGCAGATATACTGTGAGTAGGCCGAGTGACTGAGCAAGTAAACAGCCCATGGATGCAGTCTGGTCCAGTACATGAGCTGGGTTATGTCCCTCAGTACAATGTCCTTGCCACATCTTTGCCAGGTCGTTATCAATTCAGCCTGAGGTGCAACATTGAACTGCAAGTGGATCAGAGACGTGTCATGAGTGTTCCAAGTGGTTAACGTCTCAGATGCCAATGTCTGCGGATGTAGGTGTATGTGGTAATATGGAACTTGCCATGAAATGTTGGTGCTAGGTGTCCAACAAAGAAATCATTTGGAGCAAATAGCAATCTGAAGTTGCTAGAAACTTGCTCTCTCTTCAATATCAAGGATTCTCGCCATCTACCTCTTTGACATGTTTAGTAAGATAGGTAGCTGAATATTAATGAGATAATTATATCATTAATAAAGTTAGTAATATTAAGCATTAATCCCCCTTAATTGGTAACTTGTGGTCACTTGCCTCACTCCATGGCAGATGCAGTGAACTACTCCCAACATCGTGCTAGGCATGGACCCTGCCATGAATCTTAATCACGCCCACATCACTTAGGTCCCTGTGAGATTCTTCCATTTACTTTCATAATTTCCAATTCAGATAGGTGGTGATTTAGACCTGCCTATCAAAGTGATGCACAGCATGAAGTCTCAGGGATCCCCACAAGGGAAGAAAGGGCTGTCAGATAGCATGCCACAGGGAAATCTCAGGCATTTCAGTTTTATTTTCAGTATTACATTGGCTGGGACCTGTCGGTCACTTACATACCTAATTGTGTTCATACTGGAGGCAAGACATTTCTGCAAAGCAAAGTGCCTGAAAACAATCATGTGATAATGGCCAGATACCTTATTGACAAAAAATTCACATCTTCAGACCTACTTAGGATCAATTCCTTCCATTTGAAATTACGTAGTTGGTTGCATTTCGTGTCCTTGAGCATTGTTTGCTCTGTAAGTTCATTGAAGTAACAAAATGCTTGCAAAATCAATGAAGAACTGAAGCAATTTCCTGGCATTCATGCCTGGATTGTGCCTTTTGCCATTTAAAACTATTTTGAATGTTGGTGGGGGAGGGGGGGGAGGGTAGTGAGGTCTACTGTCTCAACTACACTGGTAGTTCTTTCCTGTATTGCCACCATAGCCTCAAATTCAACATGAGTTCTATCAATCCAAACCTAGAGTGTAAAACCAGTTTAAAAAAAACAGAAATTCTTAGAAGTACACGTACTCGTCATACTGGAGCATCGCAGCGCTGCAGTGTTGCCACACCCTGCTGTGAATGGTAGTGGACAATTAAACAAAGCACTGGAGGAGGAGGCTCCACAAATATCCTCATCCTCAATGATGGAAGAGCCCAACTCATCAGTGCAAAGGAGGAGGATGACGCATTCGCAGCAATCTTTAGTCAGAGGTACAGAGTAGATGATCCATCTTGGCCTCCTCCAATGGCCCTCAGCATTATGGATTTCAGCCAATTAAATACACTCCACTTGACATCACGAAATGATTGGAGGTACTGGATACTGCAAAGGCTATGGGCCCTGACAACATTCTGGTAATAGTACTGAAGACTTGTGCTCCAGAACATGCCACACTTCCAGCCAAGTTACAAGACTGGCATCTACATGACGATGTGGAAAATTGCCCAGACATGTCTTGTATACAAAAAGCAGGACAAATCCAAACCGGCCAATTACCACTGTATCAGTCTACTCTTGATCATCAGGAAAATGACAAAAGGTGTCATCAACAATGCTATCAAGCAGCACCTGCTCAACAATAACCTGCTCAGTGATGCCTAGTTTTGTTCCACTAAGGTTCCTGACCTTATGACAGCGTTGGTTCAAACATGGACAAAAGAATTCCAGAGGTGAGGTGAGAATGCTAGCTCATGACATCATGGCTACAGTCGACTAAGTGTGGCAACAAAGACCCCTGGCAAAATTGGAATTAATGGGAATCAGAGAACAAATCTTCCACTGGTTAGTCATATCTGACACGTAGGAGGATGTGGTTGTTAGAGGTGAGTCATCTCAGCTCCAGGATATCTCTTCTGAAGTTCCTCTGGGTAGTGTCCTAGGTCCAACCATCTTCAGTTGCTTCAACAATGACCTTCTCTCCATCATCATGTCAGAGTGGTGATGTTAACCATTGATTACATACCATTCAGCACCATTCATGACTCCTCCAATACTGAAGTAGTCAATGTTCAAATGCAACAAGAACTGGGCAATAATCCGGGCTTGGGCTGACAAGTGGCAAGGAACTTCCATGCCACACAAATGCCAGGCAATGACCATCTCCAATCAGAGACTATATGATTACTGTCCTTGACATTCAATTTCAGCTTCCTCTGTTAAATCAACAAGGAGGTCCAGGGCTGTGGGGTGCAGTCAATAAACTAGATCTAAAGCCACAATCAGGTTAGCCATGAACTTAATGAATGGCAGAGAAGGTTTGAGGTGACCCTCTTCTGTTCCAATTTCTTATGAACTTTACGGTTTGGAAAAATGGCACCCCACGGTTATATTTTCCATGATGTAATTTCCATCAACCTTGAATTTGGTGCTAAAGTACTTTTAGACTATCTTACTTTATTTTAAACTATAAATTTAAATTCACGATTAGCTGCAGCATTGAGTAAGTTTATATTCCAAAACAAATAACATGGAGTAAATCAAAGGCCTTCAATATGAGACATATCATTAGGAGTTGTCACATTTGGTTAGTATGCTTTCTTTCTAGAGCACGTGAATAGAGAAAAACCAGGTATGAGCAGTAAATGTTACAAATAAATCATTCTTTAAGGTGACCAGCACCAAATGAAGTAGAAGTCATTCTTTTTTAATCAATAAGAAGCCAGTTATTTCACACGTTTTACATTATTATGAAGACATTTTGGCTTCAGATCAATCAGAATCTACAGTAGAATAGTGATTGGTGTGATTGTAAGTGTATAAAGTTTCCAGACTGAATATGAACATTAAGCTTTAACTAGTACAGTACTTGGAAACTGGAGCAAACACTTACTAATGCAAACTTTCAATTGCATCAACAGAAAGCCAGCAACATAACTTGGGTTTCCCCATTCTACATCAGTTTCAAACTAATTTCAAACATTGTAACTATGTCCTAAAGAAACTACTGCTTTGTAAGTCACTTGGTAACCTGCTGTTGTTGTGGGTATATTTGCTGAGCTGGGAATTTGGTTTGTAGACGTTTTGTCCCCTGTCAAGGTGACATCTTCAGTGCTGCAGAGCCTCCTGTGAAGTACTGCTGTTCTCTGTTGGTTGGAACTTATTTGGTTTCGTTTCTGCTGCTTCCGGTTGCCAGTTCCAGTTGTTTGTTGCAGTGGTCGGTATATTGGGTCTAGGTCTATAGTACAGTATAGCAGCACTTCACAGGAGGCCCCATTGCACTGAAAATGTCACCTAGACAGGACGAAACGTCTGCAAACCAAATTCCCAGCACATACCCACAGCAACAGCACTGGCACCCAAGCAACAAAGCTTTACACGAACCTTGATTTGGTACCCTGTGTTACCATGATGGGGTAGCAATTCTTTTTCTGTCAACAGTTCAAGAACAATGCCTTGCATATATGTGTCACCTTTCACATAGTTAAACCTCCCAAAGAGCACGATCCAACAATTTTTGACAGTGAACAACAATTGAGAGGTCACAAAGATATAGATGAACGTTTCAGCAGTTGAAGTTAAGCTGAGGTGAGGGTGGGCATGGAAAGGCCATGTTTTGAAAAAGCAACTGGGCATTCTTAGTGGTGAAGTAATGGGGTTGGATGCTCAGCTCAGAGTCAAATACAGGGATGGAATCAGTGGTTGGGGAGTGAAGTATGTGTTGGGGACTGAAGATAATGCTTATTGCTTTCCAGCAATTCATTGCAAGAGATGGCTACTCATCCATTTCTGAATGTTGGATAAACAACATGACAAATCAGCAGCAGTGGAGGGATCAAGAGGAATAGTGATGAGGAGAAGTTGGGTGTTGCAATGTTGATGTGAAATCAAAAGCTGTATTTTCTTCGAAGCTTGCTCAGAGCTGGCATGTGGACGAGAAAGAATAGGCTTCCAATGGTAATGGTGGAGAAATGAGAAGGAGAGCACTTCAATTACTCATGATCTTTCAGCTACACATGGATAGTATTGGAGCCAGGTGCAGGTAATCCCAGCCAGCAGCTCAATGATGACAGCTCAATTGGGGGGGGAGAGCATAATTGACCACAGTTATATTCACACAGTTATTTGACAGGAGCTATTTCAGTCGGAAAGCACAGGTAAAAGCCTGATAGAAAACTGAAGTTGCTGAAGGTCTGGCAGCATCTGTGGACAGAAAGCAGTGTTAATATTTTGGGACCAGGTTTTTCTTCAGAAACCTGACTGAATTGTTTCAAAATGGAGTTACTTGAAAGATAGGCATGGACATGGAATTGAGAGAAAACAATGTGTTCAAGCAGTCTGGAAAGGAATGGGAGGTTTTATATTGTGATCGCTTGCAAGCATTTTTTTAATTGACTTTAGCTCTGTTCTCAACACCATATTCCAACCAAACTCATCTGCAAACCCCAAGACCTAGGACTCTGTTCCTTCCCCCCACCTCAAACTGGATCTTCGACTTGCTGACCCACAGACTGCAATCAGTTTAGGATAGATGATAACACCTCCTCCACAATAATCCTCAACACCAGTGTCCTGCATGGCTACCTACTTAGCCCCTTATTTCACTCCTTACACACTCATGACTGTGTAGCCAAATTCTGCTCTAACTCCATTTACAAATTTGCTGATAACGCTACCTTAGAATCAGATCTCAAGCAGCCTTGAGACAGAGTATAGGCAAGAGATAAAGAGTTTAGTGATATGATGTAAAGACAATAGTCTTTCCCTCAATGTCAGCAAAATGAAAGAGCTGGTCATCAATTTTAGGAAATGGCATGAAGAACAAGTCCGTCTCTGTATCAATGGCATTAAGGTACAGATGTTCAAGAGCTTCAAGTTCCAAGGAGTAAGTACCACCAACAATCTGTCCTGGTCCAGCCACATTGACGCTACAGTCAAGAAAACACACCATTGCCTCTACTTCCTCAGAAGGCTAAGGAAATTGGGTATGTCCACAATGACACTTACTGATTTTTATAAATGCACCATAAAAAGCATCCTGTCTGGAGGCATCACAGTTTGGTATGACAGTTGCTCAGCCCAAAGTCACAAGAAATTACAGACTGTCGTGAACACAGAGACCATTCCTCAGAGACCATTCCCCTGTGACTCCCTCGTTAGGCTCATACTCCCCACCAACCCACCCTCCACATTCAGCACCTTCCCTTGCCATCCATCACAAAAGCCAGCCTTCCATCCATTGTCTCCATCTCTACTTCCTGATGCCTTGGGAGAGCAGCCAACATAATCAATGGCCCTTCCTAGCCCAGTTATACCTTCTTCAACCCTCTTCCATTTGGCAGAAGATGAAAACATGTACCAACAGGCCAAGAATATCTTCTTCCCCATTGTTGTCAGACTTTTGAATGGACCTCTCATACATTAAAGTTGATCTTTCTCTGAATCACCTAACCTGCACATCTTTGGTTTGTGGGAAAAAACCAGAGCACCTGGATTTTTAGGACTGAGTGGGAATCCTGAGTCCCAAGGGTACACATTTTCAAAGGGTGGCGTCCTAATTAGCTGGCTCTGCGTTTGCTGTGCACAGACTCCTTTAAGCAGCTTGGGAACCCTGGTAATACCTGTGAAGGATGGACAGACTCGGTGAAGGCATATCGCCATAGATCCACCCACAGTTATCTGGCCATTATAGGAAAGCAGGAGAAAGGGGACCATTTCTCTGAAGGATTATCCTCATAACTGAAGTTTCTCATCCGTGGAACCACACTTGTAAACTGTTTCTGCGCTCTCTCAAATGCATTCACATCTTTCCTTTAATGTAGAGTCCAGAACTGGATACTGAAGGCTAACAAGTGTCCTTTACAATTTCAACATCACCTCCTTGTTCTTGTACTCTATGCCACTATTAAAAATCCAATTAATAAATTATTTACTTTCTGCTGTCTCTACCTGTCCTGCCACTCTCAATGATCTGTGCATTAATGCACATATATCTGTTCCTGCACTCCCCCTTAGCCTTGTATTCCTTAGTTTATATTGCCTTCCTGCCAACATGCATTATTTCACACTTCTCTGCATTAAAACTTATCTGCCACCTATCTGCCAACTCCACTGCCTATTTTATGTCCTTCTGGAGTTCCACACTGTCCTCATTGTGACAATTCTTGTTGACAAGTTTTGTGTTAATACACAATAGATAATAGACAATAGGTGCAGGAGTAGGCCATTCAGCCCTTTGAGCCAGCACCACCATCATTATGATCATGGCTGATCATCCACAATCAGTGTCCTGTTCCTGCCTTATCCCCATAATCTTTGATTCCACTATCTCTAAGAGCTCTATCCATCTCTGTCTTGAAAGTATCCAGAGACTTGGCCTCCACTGCCGTCTGGGGCAGAGCATTCCATTTATCCACTACTGTCTGGTGAAGATATTTTTCCTCAACTCTGTTCTAAATCACCTATCCCTTATTTTTAAACTGTGCCCTTTGGTTCTGGATTCACCCATCAGCGGAAACATGCTTCCTGCTTCCAGAGCGTCCAATCCTTTAATAATCTTATGCATCTCAATCAAATCCCCTCTCATCCTTCCAGACGCAAGTGTATACAAGCCCAGTCGCTCTAATCTTTCAACATATGATAGTCCCATCATTCTGGGAATTGACCTCGTGAACCTGTGCTGCATTCCCTCAATAGCCAGAATGTCCTTCCTCAAACTTGGAGATCAAAACTGCACACAATACTCAAGATGCAGACTTACCAGGGCTCTGTACAGCTGCAGAAGGACCTCTTTGCTCCTATACTCAATTCCTCTTGTTATGAAGTCCATTAGCTTTCTTCACTGCCTGCTGTACCTGCATGTTTGCTTTCATTGACTGATGCACAAGAACACCTAGATCTCGTTGAACTTCCCTTTTACCTAAGTTGACTCCATTTAGATAGTAATCTGCCTTCCTGTTCTGGCCACCAAAGTGGATTACCACACATTTATCCACATTAAACTGCATCTGCCATGCATCCGTCCACTCACCTAACCTGTCCAAGTCACACTGTATTCACATAACATCCTCCTCACATTTCACCCTGCCACCCAGCTTTATGTCATCAGCAAATTTGCTGTATTACTTTTAATACCTTCATCTATATCATTAATGTATATTGTAAACAGTTGCAGTCCCAACTTGTGGTACCCCACTGGCCACTGCCTGCCATTCCGAATGGGACCCGTTTATTACTACTCTTTGCTTCCTGTCAGCTAGCCAATTTTCAATCTAAGTCAGTGCCTTGCCCCCAATACCATGTGCCCTAATTTTGCTCACTAATCTCCTATATGGGACTTTATCAAAAACTTTCTGAAAGTCCAGGTACACTACATCCACTGCCTCTCCCTTGTCCATCTTCATAGTTATATCCTCAAAAAATTCCAGAAGTTTAGTCAAGCATGATTTCCCCTTCGTAAATCCATGCTGACTCTGACCTATCCTGTTTCTGCTATCCAAATGGGTCATAATTACATCTTTTATAATTGATTCCAGCATCTTTCCCACCACTGACTTTAGGCTAACTGGTCTATAATTCCCTGTTTTCTCTCTCCCTCCCTTCTTGAAAAGTGGGACTGCATTAGCCACCCTCCAATCTGCAGGAATCGATCCTGAATCTTGGAAAATGATCACCAATGCATCCATGATTTCTAGAGCCACCTCCTTAAGTACTCTGGGATCCTGACCATCGGGTCCCGGGGACTTATCAGCCTTCAGACCTAACAGTCTATCCAACACCATTTCCTGCCTAATATAAATTATTTGCAAACTTTAAAATTGCCTCCTACACACCAAAGTCAAGATCATTAATGTAAATCATGGAAAGCAAGGATCCCAGGGGAACTCCACTACAAATCTTCCTGCAACTTGAAAAATACCAATTGACCATTACTCTTTATTTCTGATCACTTAGTCAATTTTGAATCCATATTGCTACCGACCCTTTTATTCTGTGACCTATAACCTGCCTCACCAATCTGTTGTGTGGCACTGTATCAAATGTCTTCTGAAAGTCCATGTACACCACATCATGAGCATTATCCTCATTAACCCCTTGTGTTACATCTTCAAAAACCTCCATTATTTCTCCTTTAGAAATCCATGGTGATTCTTCCTAATCAACACACATTTTCCAATCAAGCCAGAGTCCACAACCTTCACTGATCACTGAAGTCAGAGCTACATTCTCACAAAATCTCAATCCTTGAATCTCCAACGTTTCAGCATCATAATAATGGAACTGAATCCCTTACCCGTAAGGACCACAGAATCAAAAATAAGAACTAATAAGCTGCACTTTTTAAACTGTACATTGTACAGTAGGCCTGGGAAACATGAACAGCTGTGCAAAATACATAGTGTATTGGTTCTGAATGAAACCGGTTCAACTTAACTTGGGAGAATTCCCTTTGGGAATGAGTGGCTGTTCTCGATTTCCCAGAATTTTAAACTAATATCAGCACTCAGGGATCTCTTACTGTTACTAAGTGAGTGCAATGTTTTTCTTTTTCTCAGTAATCATGCTTTAATTAGTTTACCCTCCCAGTTGAGCCACATAACAAACCTGAGAGGAAGTTGTGTTGTGTCCACGTCATTGTGAACAGCCTGTGTTATTTGGCCTCTGTAAAGTACAAACAGGCTTACAGATGAGGTGCATTGTAACCAACTGCAGAAGCAGGCCTGCACTTCTTGCAAGGAGGATTTGTTTTTAAACTCTGCGTTATACAGATTATATTGATGAAAGAGATCTGTAAATGGTTTGGCAATTATCAGCAGATGTTTTTTGAAACAACTTTTTAAGTCTCCCCCAAAACTGATTAAGATATTCCTGATGCAGGAGGTGCAAGTCACCATTTTAAGTGGGACAAGCCTTGGTTATATATTGTACTTATGATTCAATCTACAAATCCTGTTGAATATTAAGCTATGGTATGATTAAAGGGTAATAGTAGAAGATTAATAAGCTAGGATTTTAATGAAAGGCTCTGTTTTTCAACCATTAGTGCCTTAATTTAGTTACTCATCAAGGAAGATTTCTTATCAGTATAATATTCCCTGCTCCTCAGCACTGGGTTTGCTATCAGCAGATTAAACTTTGTTAGTAAAATATCACAAGTTACTTTTTTTCTCTATTAGCTAACACGCTGGGGTTGAATTGCCTCAGAGCTTTCTCCAAATTTAACCCTGTACCCTGGTAAATGGAGTGCCCATGGCACTTGTGGCAATGTTGAGCCGTACGATCAGGATAAAACTCTGAGGAAATTCAGTGCAATTAACCTTGTCCAATTGATTATAACCCACTAACTTTTATTGGTTATTCAACAACAAGTGGATTTAAGTAGCACAAACCAGAACAAAACTCAATCTTTTGGTTAAACATGAATTTGATGATGATTGAGTGGAACCTCTATTTTTGACTTAAGCTCTGCTTTTGTTTCTCTGGGGTCCAGATATCTCTAAGTAGCATCCTGGAATTTAGAAAACACAGTAATGCATTGACATTAGATAACTGTGGACTGCTTTTGTCTGCATTACAGAAGGGGAGGTGCTCAATATCTTGAACGCATAAAAGTGGATAAATCCCCAGGACCTGATCAGGTGTACCTTAGAACTCTATGGGAAGCTAAGGAAGTGATTTCTGGGCCCCTTGCTGAGATATTTATATCATCGATAGTCACAGGTAAGGTGCCGGAAGACTAGAGGTTGGCTGACGTGGTGCCACTATTTAAGAAAGGTGGTAAGGAAAAACCAAGGAACTATAGACCGGTGAGCCCTACATCGGTGGGGGCAAGTTACTGGAAGGAATCCTGAGGGACAGGATTTGGACAGGCAAGGAAGGACTAATTAAGCATAGTCAACATGGCTTTGTGTGGGGGAAATTATGTCTCACGAAACTGATTGAGCTTTTTGCAGGAGTAAAGAAGAGGATTGATGAGGACAGAACAGTGGATGTGATCTATATAGACTTCAGTAAGGTGTTTGACAAGGTTCCCCATGGGAGACTGGTTAGCAAGATTATATTTCATGGAATACAGGGAGAACTAGCCACTTGGATACAGAACTGGCTCAAAGGGAAAAAAACAGAGGGTGGTGGTGGAGGGTTGCTTTTCAGACTGGAGGCCTATGACCAGTGGTGTGCCACAAGGATTGTGCTAATCCAATGTTTTTTGTCATATATTTAAATGATTTAGATGTGAACATAGCGGGTATAGTTAGTAAGTTTGCAGATGACATCAAAATTGGAGGTGTAGTGGATAGTGAGGAAGGTTACCTCAGAGTCCAGTGGGCTCTTGGATCAGATGTGCCAATGGGCTTAGGAGTGGCAGATGGAGTTTAATTTAGATAAATGTGAGGTGCTGCATTTTAGAAAGGCGAATCAAAGCAGGATTAACACACTTAATGGGAAGGTTCTGGGGAGTGTTGCTGAATAAAGAGGTTTTGGAGCGCAGGTTCATAGTTCCTTGAAAGTGGAGTTGCAGGTAGATTGGATAATGAAGAAAGTGTTTGGTATGCTTTCCTTTATTGGTCAGAGCACTGAGTATAAGAATTGGGAGGTCATGCTGCAGCTGTACAGGACATTGACTAGGCCACTTTTGGAATATTGCGTGCAGTTTTGGTCTCTCTCCTATCGAAGGATGTTGTGAAACTTGAAAGGGTTCAGAAAAGATTTACAAGACCATTGCCAGAGTTGAATGACTAAGCTTTAGGGAGAGTCTGAATAGGCTGGCACTGTTTGCCCAGGAGTGTCGGAGGCTGAGGGGTGACTTTATAGAGGTTTATAAAACCATAAGGGGCATGGATAGGATAAATAGATAAGTTTTTTTTTCCCTGGGGTAGGGGAGTCCAGAACTACAGGACATAGGTTTAGGGTGAGAGAAGAAAAATTTAAAAGGGACCTCAGGAGCAATCTTTTCACACAGAGGGTAGTGCATGTATAGAATGAACTGCCAGAGGAAATGGTGGAGGCTGGTTCAATTATAACATTTAAAAGGCATCTGGGTGTATGAATAGGAAGGGTTTAGAAGGATATGGGCCAAGTTCTGGTAAATGGGATTAGATCAATTTAGGATATCTGGTTGGCATGGACGAGTTGGATCAACGGGTCTGTTTCTGTGTTGTACATCTCTATGACACTCTATGCTTTTGTTGCTGTTCAGCTTTAACTTTGACAATGTTGCACCCGTCCCCACACAAATAATCATTTATGTAACATATCTGTTGACAATTTAGATAATCCCAATACTGGCTTGGAAGGGAAGGACTCTCACAGTGGAGTTCCTAGCTCTGAGCCAGGTCTAAGTGCCACCTACTCCAGAGGTGTGTGGAAACATCTATGAGCACATTGATTAGAAACCAGCTACTGGTTAGGAAGGGAAAGGTTCTTTTAGGGCAGGGTTAGTGTCTCTACCTCTGGGTCAGAAGGCCTAGGTTCAAGTTCCACCTGCTCCAGAGGTTTGTTATTAAATATCTGGAAAGGTTGACTTTCAAAACAAATAAAAATTGCTATCTGCACAACAGATCATACCTGAAAATGCCATTGTAATAAAGGAGCACTATCCCTTTAAGATTCCCTTCTTTCTGTGTATGGAAAATGTTTGCCTTTAATGCTACTTTGAAGTGGAAGACTCAGTGTTTGGTGAGACCTCTATTCAGAACTCCGAGAACAACAAACCTTGTTGTCTTATTTAAGTGCATTATGCTCATATAGAGCCAAAAATGAATTGGCGGGGCATGAAGCCAGCAAATGAATTATTGTCCTTTTGTAAAGAGATCCAGGGATCTCTGATCCTCCATCTCAGGAGTTTTGCCCAGTACTTTTACAAGGAGTGAACATTCATTGATCGTCATACAGAAAAAAAGGCAAAAACATGCAAAGGAATATACAAACGAGTCCAGCCAAAAAGAACAACAGCTGTAATGGTTTAACTGAGTGCTCCATGTAAGAAATGTAGCGCATTCACAGAATTGGCAAACCAGTCCTTATCAGTACAAGATAGCATCATTTACATGGGATCAGAAGGATAGATAATGAGATGTGACTTCAGTATACAGGTTCCATAAGATGGGGGTGGGGACAGATCTAATATTTAGAAGTGGGTCAATGTCAGGTATTCTTGTATGGTATATATGGTGTGTTGGGAGGAAAGGAAAGGCAACAGCTTGAGACTCCAAATAATTTGATTTCTCCCTGAGGCAGTTCAGGGCATCAGTAAGGGAAGAAATGGATCTTTCAGATCTTAGTCTAACTAGATTCCTGACCATTCCTGCTGTGACACATTTTGTTGAAGCAGGGTTAGTGAGCTCGCAATGACAAGTCCCTGACAGTATTTAAGCGAGCCAATTCTGTCAGAATCTGTCTTGAATAATTTTCACTTCGACAATTACTTCTCAAAACAATTCCAATATCACCTCATGCAGTGAAGCTGGTGGAGTATGACGTAAAGCAGGGAGGGCAGTGGGTGAATCCCCTTGGACCATGTCTGCTTCCTGTCATTGCTGGTGTGATCGGTCTGGGATTTTTTTCCCTCTTTCAATCTGTTTGAGAGCTTTAACTAAAATGCGTCAACAGATCATTAGAGTCTGGGAAAGTATAAAATAGGAAGCAGACTCACTCTCAGGGAATCTCTTTGCTTTACGTCACCCTAGTGAATCCATTCCATTGTTCTACGGCAGTGGAGAATACACAGGGCTGTGTCGAGACCTGTAAATGGGAATATCATAAAGTATTTGCAAGCAAAAAATTTAAACAGCTCCATGTTTCACCTATGCAAACATTCATAGCATTCCATACTACTTGCCCATATATTAATGTTATTCTTTAAAGGAGCTAGTCAGTGGGAAAATCCGTCACCCACTTTCACAGGTGTTTAGAAATTCTTCTCATCATTACATGCAGTAACAAATGTTTTCCCAAGTATGCCCTCCCTGCTATCTTTTAAAATCATAAACAAATTATAAAAGAATGAATTGCCAATTTCATGATATCAAGTACCTTCCTTGGTTGGTACAGCGATGGGGGCTGTTGCAATAATGGTTGGCATTCTGACACTTTCATGTTATTAGGTTAATTCCACAAAACTTGATCAATGATTGTATCATTCGATTTCACAGTTTTAACCTTGCTGCTTACCAAAGTAAATGATTTACCATTCCAAGTTGCATATGCTCTGTTTCCCATCCTATTTCTATTATCATTGAGATTAGAAATGAATCATAAAAATAAATTAGCGTGTGAGGTTGCAAGTCTTGGCGATCACATCTATTAAGCCCTAAGTTACTCTACGGATTTTCCTTAAAAAAACCTAACAGGGTGCAGCCAAACATAAATAGGACATGCAGTATATAGCAAGTGCACAGAAAAATAACTTGACGCCATAGTTTTCATCACTAATAGGATACAAAAGGAATTTAATGGAGTCCAACTTTTGCATATGGCTAAAAATTCAAAACTGCTGAAAACACTCAGCAGCAACGGCAATTTCTGTGAGGACAGCTTTCATCAAAATGGAGGAAATTAGAGATTTAACTCATTAGGGAAGTTACTTAGCAATGGGTTATCAGTACTGCCATAGTCAGATTTGAACCTTGTGAGAGTTATAATTACACTTATGTAATACCATTTCTAATAGCGATAAATCTTCTTTGATTCTGTGCATTACACCTCAAGAATATTGTTGACATCCAAATGGTTTGATTATCAAACTCTTTTTATTAGTTTTAACTCCCTCCAGTTTCAGTGCTTCCCCATTTGCCGTTATTGTATGATCAACCTGCTCAGGCATGCTATGATAATCCTTTGGACTTAAACCCAGGCCTCTCACTTTCATAATGGCATTGGCTTCAATGGCCAATTAAATCAAAACTAAACTTTACATCTTCAATGATTAAGGACCGTCGAAGCCAAAGGTCCAAATTTTTGAGTTGCTTAAGTAGCCTAATATTGTAAGTTCTTACCCCAAACTGAGCACTTCCCCTTTTCCACAGTGGGGGAGTAGAGTCAGGTCAGGTTTTATGAGTGTACAGTTTACAGAGAAAGCTGGCCACTTAAATCAGCAGCTCGCACCACTGAAGCAGGATTTCAGGATTCCATGTAATGCAGAACCTGGAGTGTGTAAAGTGTAAACTAATTTACTAGCCTGGAAAGAAAAGGTAGCATCTGGATATGATCCTGGGACATTTTGTATGGAAAGGATGGTGGTGATCAGGTACCCTTGGTATGGTCAGCTATTCCATAGGATTGTTAACAACAGAGATGATGCCTAAAAAGTGCATAAACTTCTCGGTATCATATTCTAACAGGTGTTAAACCTGTCAAGAAGTGTCAAAAACTGTTGAGAAGTGTCAAACTTGTGAAGGACTGTCAAGAAGTAACAAACATGTCCAAAAATCTATTTTTATGAAATGCCTTTCTTAACAATATAGAATTTGAAATATTATAACTTTAGTACTATTTTCCTCTGTGCATGGATGCTTATAGATTTAAGATGGGTTAGTGTGGTACGTTAAGGGATTAGTTAAGAGAACTATTGACGGGTATGAAGGGCCATATAGAGGAAAGGTAAGAGAGACATAGGATGCTGCAGGGAGTATGAGCAGCCGGGGAAATGGGTAAAGAGAATTAGGTAGCATGAGTTGACATGTGAGGCAGGTGTATGAGATTTGAGGGCTGGAGGAATGTTTCATATTTTCTTATTTTATTTTAATGTCCAGACATGATGCCTAACAGGAGGATTTCCCCACTGTCAACCTTGACAACTGACACTTCCCAGGTCACCAGGCTCAACATCTAAATCAACCCACTCCCTTCAGACCAAAAATGAAGAGTGTGGTCAGCCATGTTTAAAGGCCAGGTTCACAAAGCTGTGATTTCTCCTGTCTCTGTTCACCCAAACTAGGAATGAAAATCATGACCTAATTCAATAATTTATTCAGCTTTGACTTGTGAAAATAAAAGCTCCTCAGATGAAACAGTATAAGTTAATATGGTCATAGATCATTTGTGCACACCTACACATGATTCTTTCACATTTAAAGGAGATAATGGAGTGATGGTAATGTCACTGAGCTACTAATCCAAGATGTGAGGTCAATGTACCAGGTAGTGGGTTCAAATCCCATCCTTGACAGATAGCGAAAGATCTGGAATTAAAAGCTGGCCTATTTAAAGACAGCAAAGGATTGTGGGCCTTTTCTCTCATTAGACAGAGGTGACTGGTAATGGATTAACTTGAGGGTCAGCACATCAGGCAAGGGGAGACAACAAATCAACCATCCGGCTAACAGAGTTAACCACCCCCAAATGGCAACTGTGTGTTGACTATTGTAAAATCTGGTTCACTATGTCCTTAACAGAATTGTTACAATGCAGAAGTGTCTGCACCAGCCCCCTGAGGTTTTGATTTAGTGCCGGTCTCCTGTCTTTCCCCTGTAAACCTGCATACTGTTACCTTTGTTTAAATAGATATTTTTATTGAAAATTTAATATGTTTTTACAAACTTACAAAATAAAAAACATAAGTACAAACACTAATATACAATTAAATATTAAATAAATAATAACCAAAACTTGTCAAACAAAAAGAAGAGATAAAGATAAAAATAGAAAAAGACAAACCTCAACTAATTACTAATCTAACCTATAACTATTCAGAGCGTATAATAAAATATTTTACATTACTCAAGAAAAAAATGGATAACATAGTAATTAAATAGTGAAGTACATACTCGGAACAAATTAACATCCAGTCATAATAAAATCCATATTCATGCAGGATTCCTCCCCCAAGGGGCCCCGGACCAGCCAGAACCGCTACCACAACTAGATGAAAGCCCTTGACAAAATGGCCGAAATAACTGTATCTATGTAATTCAAGAAGGGCTGCCATATTTTATAGAATAATTCAGTTTTTTGGTGCACCATATTTGTAAGGAAGACAAAGGGAATACATTCCATGATTAATCTGTGCCAATTCGGAAGTTCTGGAGGGCCCTCAGCCACCCAGTTTACTCAGATATTTTTCCTTGCACAAAGGGAGAGAATGGAAAATAATTTCCTCCTGTGCATATTCAGGGAAGGCAAGCTTGAAAAGCCCAGGAGAAGAGATACTGGATCTACTCTAACTTCCGTTCCCAAGACTTCTGTCAAAGCATTTGCTACTCTGACCCAGTGTTTGCGGATCTTATGACATGTCCATAAGCAGTGTGTGAGAGTGCCCACCTCTATTTTACATTTGGGACACATTGGAGATGCTCCTGCCCTAAATTTTGTCAATCGTTCTGGTGCTATATGAGTCCTATGGAGTATCTCTAACTGAATGGCCGGGGTTCTATTACAGATGGAGATTTTTCTGGCATTTTCCCAGATGTCATCCCACATTTCTGTGGATATTTCCAACCCCAATTCCTGATCCCATGTTCTCAGCAAACATTCCATGTCTTCCTACACTTTGTTATGTAATAAATGATAGAGAGTGCTGACTGAGGGTACACCCATTGGCCACAACACTCGACGTTCTCTATCTGATTTATAAAGGCTATCTAGTAACGTAGTCTTCTTCTGTATGTAATCTCGAATTTGGAAGTATCGAAAGAGGTCTCCATTAGGTAGTCCAAATTTCAGGTGCAGCTGTTCAAAAGACATCAAGACCCGCTCATCAAACAGATCCACTAAACAGGAGATACCCCTGGATCTCCAGGATTTAAATGTGGCGTCTGTGAGCTCTGGTTGAAAACCCCATGCCCCCATTATAGGAGTATAAAGGGAGGTTTTATGTGAATTACCCTCATTTTGCTGCATTATCTTCCAGGCTTTAATTGTGTTTTAATACTATAAAGTTTTTACAATGGTCCATAATGACTTTCATCTTATCTAAAAATAAGAGGTTAATAAGAGGGCACTTTACTTGAGAAGCCTTGATGTCCAGCCAGATTGATTGCAGGTCAGATGAGACCCAATCGGCTATGTAGCTTAAAAGGGAACTCAGCTGATACTTCCTAAAGTCTGGAAAATCCAGCCCTCCCCTTGCCTGTAGAAGCTGTAGCTTCTTTAACTTAATGAGGGGCCGTCTATGATTCCAGATGAAAGAACCCAGCCAACCATACAATTTGCGCAGTGCCGGCCTCGGCAGCATCACCGGAAGCATTCTCATAGGGTATAAGAGATGGGGCAAGACATTCATTTTAATTAATGCTATTCTACCCAGCCAGGAAATTGGAAGATTCCCCCCAACGTTGAAGGTCCTGCCTTATTCTTTCCAGTAGATGCACAAAATTGACCTTGTACAGCTGACCAAATATTGGGGTAATAAAAGTACCTAAATATAAAAAACCCTCCAGTGACCACCAAAAGGGAAAGTGAGATCCGTCCAATAAGTGGAACATACTAGCAAGACCACCAATCGGCATGGCCTCCGATTTTGAGAGATTAATTTTGTAGACTGAGAATGTACTAAATAAATTAATAACTTGGATCAGACGGGGCATAGACATCAAAGGATTACTAAGAAAAAGGAAAACATCATCTGCATAGAGGGTAATTTTATGTTTACCTGTGCCAACCCTCGGGGCCGTTATATTAGAGTCAGCCCGTATAGCTTCTGCTAGTGGCTCAATTATTAGTGTGAATAGCAACGGTGAGAGAGGACATCCCTGACAGCAGCCCTTACCCACATTGAAGCGATCCGAGCCTAAGCCATTGGTGATCACAACTGCTTTGGGGTCATTATACAATGTTGAGACCCATTCAGCAAATACCTTTCCAACGCCAAACTTTTCCAATGTATAGAACAGGTATGACAATTCAACTCTGTCGAATGCCTTCTCCGCGTCCAACGAGACTACTATTCCCAGTATTCTTTCCTGATGACAGACTTGAATCACATTCAAAACCCTTCTAATTTTATTAGATGATCTACGGCCTTGATAAACCCTGACTGGTCCTCTTTTATGATATATGGCAATACCCTCTCTAGCCTCAATGCTAATGTTTTAGAAAGAATTTTAAAATCTACACTTAGCAAAGATATTGGTCTGTATGATGCGCAATCTTCTGGGTCCTTTCCTTTTTTGAGAATGAGGGAGATATTCGCCTCTTTCAACGAAGGTGAGAGACAGCCCTGACTATATGAGTAGTTGTACATGTCCATAAGTGGACCAGCTAATACTCCTGTAAATTCTTTATAGAATTCAACCTGAAATCCATATGGACCAGATGTTTTACCACTCTGAAGCTGCCTGATTGTGTCAAGTACTTCCTGGATTGTTAGGGGAGCATTCAGGACCAATACCTGTACCGGGGTTAAGTCCGGAAAGGCCAGTCTTTTAAAGAAGGACTGCATCTTCCCGGCTCTATCTTCAAAATCTTGCGATTTATATAAATCAGAGTAAAACTTCCTGAAGATTGTGTTGATCCTTTTATGATTGTGAGTCAGAGTACCAGCTCTTTCCCTAATGGACGTGATAGCTTGAGGGGCCTTTTTTTTCCTTGCAAGAAATGCTAGGTATCTACCAGGCTTATCACCAAATTCATATAATCTTTGCTTTGCAAATAATATTTCCCTCTTTGCCATTTGGGTAAGCGCAGTATTCAGGGTGGTCCTAAGGGCTGTAATTCTTTGTAATTTAGCAACAGAGGGCCTATCAACGTACTCTGTCTCAGCTGCCTTTAACTGAGCCTCAAGTAGACACGGTTGTTCTCCCTTTAGTTTTTTCTGGGTCGTCGAGTATGAAATAATCAGACCTTGCGCATAAGCCTTAATAGTCTCCCACATCATTGATGGGTTACTGGCCATACCTGAATTAATTTCCAAAAAAGTTTTGAATTCTTGAGAGAAATATTTTGCAAATGTACTATCCTTCATTAAGAAAGAATCCATACGCCAATGTCGGGGAGATGTCTCACTGTTCCTAGTCTTGATTTCCATATACACTGCAGCATGATCAGAAATTATTATGTTACCTATTTTGCAGGATACTATGGAATTCAAAAAGGTTGAGAGGGCAAAAAACATATCAATTCTGGTGTGATACTTATGTGGATTAGAATAAAAAGAGAAATCTCTGCCTTGCGGTGGAGGTACCTCCACACATCTACTAATCCTAACTCTTTATTCAAATTCGCCAATTGCCTGGATCTGGGGGACACATCCGCAGTACTTTTGAGTATCCTGTCTATCTCCTGGTCCATAGTGCAATTAAAGTCTCCCACTATAATTGTATGACGAGCCCAGAGAGCCAGCAGTTTGGAGAAAGCTTCCATTATAAATTTGAAAGGATGCGCCGGGCAACAATACAGATTCAAAATTCCATATTCCTCTCCATCTATAAGGGCTGTAATCAGGATGTACCGTCCAGGTTCATCTTTCATCTGACTTAGAATTTTGAAAGGGAGATTCTTCCGAATAAGAATGACTACTCCCCTACTTTTTGAACTGAAAGATGAGAAGAAGGCCTGATCAAATCCACCCTGTTGTAATTTCATGTGTTCTTTATCCAGTAAATGTGTCTCCTGTAAGAGAGCTATATCAACCCTTTCCTTTTAGAGGTTTGATAGTATTTTCTTCGTTTTGATTGGTGAATTATTCCCCTTGACTTTCCAGGTGCACCATTTAATCGAATGACTAACCATAATTGTCCAGGCAAGTCCGAGACCCCCCAGGAGGAAGAACCCATCCAAAACATCCCGAGCATAGACCATAGAAAAATTCACAAAAATAGAGATTCTTTAATACACTCACGTCAATATAGTAAAAAAAACTATTTCTAAATTTAAAAAAATATTTAAAAGGAAATTTTCCCCCTTGCTTCCGGGGGCATCACTTCCTTTCCGAAAATCCATCATATCTTCTCCCAACCAGTGCCCCACCCTTGGGCCTGGCACTCCATAATAAAATAAAAAAATTTAAGTGTACTATAAAGCTAAAGTTAACAATGAGTACCCTACGCCCCCCACTCACACTAACACCTAGATACATTTACTAATATTAATACCACGTATAAACATATAAAACTATAAAGTTACAGTCTCAGCAAGTAATAATTAACTATAATAACACAAAATAAAAGGGGGAAACAACCCCACTCTAAAAGAAAGAGATAAGGTAGGGCAAGGCAGACACCATTCCTCACCTGAATCAACTAGACCGCCCGGCCTACATATAAAAAAAGAAAATCGCATAGTGGAAAACAAATCAGTCCCCCTCCCTAACCCCTGGAGATGATATTAAACAATAAAGGGAATAAGAGAAAAAAAGGGGGTAAACCGGGGTGGGGGAGCAGAACAGCATCATTAACCACACGAATTAATTCTTACAAACTATTTAAGAGAGTCCAAAAATTCCTTGGCCTTCGCTGGTGATCCAAAGTTATAGACGGACACTTTGTGATTAAAACATAGCGTCGCAGGGTAGCGCAGGGAGTATTGAATGTTTAAATCCCTTAGACGCTTCTTCGTTTCATGAAGCACCCTCCTCTTGCAGACCAAAGCTGGGGAAAAAGCCTGAAACAGCATAATCTTGGATCCTTTGTAAGTCATGGCTTGGGATCTTTCCCGAGATTTCTGGAGGCTTCCAGGAGCATTTGCTTCCCTCTGTAACACTGAAGCCGGAACAGGACCGGGTGAGGGCGCTGGTCCAATCTGGGCCTGCATATTGCAACCCGGTGAGCCCATTCTACCCGCACCTGGCCTGATCCAGCCTCCAGCTTCAACATCTGAGGGTGCCACTGCTCCAAAAACACTGCAAGCTGGCCCTCCTTTTCCCGTTCAGAAAGGCCCAACAAACAAATATTTTTTTCGACGACCCCAATTCTCGAAGTCGTCGATGTGATCTTGTAAGGCCCGCACTCGCTGATCGAGAGCCCAGACCCAACCCACGGCCGATTCTGCAGCAGCCTCGGAGGTCATGGCCTTTATCTCTGCCCTCCAACTCGATGTTCAATTTTTTCAATGTTTTGGTCGTGCTTTTGCAGCGCGACCGAGAGTGATTCCCACCTGCTTCTGAACTCCTCTATGAAGACGTTGATCTTCTCTTCCAGCTTGGTAATCACTGCAACAAGGCTCGCCACTGTAGGTATGTTCCCCGGGGCGGCTACGGAGGCCTCTGCTGCAGCTGGGGAGGGTGGGGGAGGGGTTCTCACTTGCTGTGAGCTGCGGGCATTCTTTCCTTTAGTCATGTTAACAAAGCACCAAACTACTCAAGTTTGGTGCAAAATGACTAACTGTATTAAATAAAAGTTATTTTGAATGGTTTGGCAGGTGTGGTGGAGGCGGGCATCCCACTTTGCCTGAGTCTTGGGCAGAGGACTACAGTCAGATTGCTGGGTCGCCGCCATCTTGGATCTCCTACTGTTACTGTTAAAATAATCAATAAATACCTCTTCAACACTTCAGTTTAACCTGCCTCCACTATGTCTCCCGGCAGTGTGTTCCATTCACTAAATATTTGATTTTTTTTATTAGCTCCTTGTATTTTATTCTTTTGCAAAACTCTTTAGACTGTCACTACTGATCCATTTACAAATGGGTACAGATTCCCCCATCTACTCTGCCCAGACCCCTCATGATTTTGAAAATGTCCATCAAATATCCTCTTAGCCTTCTTCTCACCATGGAAAACAATTTCAATTTCTCCAATTTTCCCTAATAACTGAAGTGTCTCATCCCTGGAATTATTCACGTAAATCTCAGTGCATTCTCCAATGTATCCCCAACTATCATATTGAGGCATGCCCAGAACTTTACACAATACTCCAGCTGAGGTTCAGCCAGCGTCTTATATAAATTTATCATAATACCTTTCTCTACTTGTCCTGTTACCTCTCATGACTTACCTACATATGCAAATAGATCTCGCTGGTTCTGCACCCTTTATTTTATACAGTCTTCATATTCTTTGTACCAAAACGCATTCACTCTCACATTTTTTGCATTGAACTTCATCTGCCTGCTCCTCCAATGTGTCAATTTCTATCCTGCCCTCCTCAGAATTAGGGAAGGAACTCCTTACTTGGTGTGGCCTACACATGACTCCAGACCCACAGCAACATGGTTGACAATTAACAATACCCTAAAGTAGACAGTCAGTTTCAGGTCTACGAGAGATGGGCAATATTTGTCTTGCAAATCACCAACCACCAATCATCAAACACCCACACCAATCAACCCACTGCCATATGGCCCAACATTTCAACTCCCCCTCCCACTCTACCGAGGACATGCAGGTCCTGGGCCTCCTCTATCACCACACCTTCATCACCCAACACCTGGAGGAAGAATGCCTCATCTTCTGCCTTGGAACACTCAACCCCAGGGCATCAATGTGGACTTCACCAGTTTCCTCATTTTCCCTCCCCACCACCTTACCCCAGTCCCAACCTTCCAGCTCAGCGCCATCCTCATGACCTGCCATTCCTGCCAATCTTCCTTTACATTTATCCGCTCCAATTCCCTCTCTGACCTATCACCTTCATCCCCACCCCCATCTACCTATTGTACTCTTTGCTACCTTCTCCCCAGCAACTCCACACCCCCCCCCCCCCATTTACCTCTCCACCCCAGAGGCTCCATGGCTTCATTTCTGATTAAGGGCTTTTGCCCGAAACGTCGATTTTCCTGCTTCCCGGATGCTGCCTGACATGCTGTGCTTTTCTAGTATCACTCTAATCTAGATTCTGATTTCCAGCATCTGCAGTCCTCACTTTTGTCTAATATTTGACTTGCAACCAACATCACCAAAATAGATTATTTGGAATTATTTTCCTTCTTTATAATGGAACATTCCTGGGAAAAAATGTGTTACATTTTCTTACAAACTAACAATTATTAAACTTCAAAGTAATTCATTGACTGTGAAGAACATTGAGGCATATTGAGAAGGTAAAAATCCGTATGTAACAGAAAGTAACAGGGTAATCAATTAAAACTGCAGCAAAGTTTAATTTTTATTAATTCATTCTCAGGATATGGGTCTTATTGGTGAGGCCAGCATTTATTCCCCACCTTTAGTAAGCTGACGGCAAATAACCTCCTGGAGTCATTGGAATTCATTAGAATATTTTTTAACACAACTGAGGAATTTTGCAAGATCATTTCAGAATACAGTTACGAGTTAATCAAATTGCTGTGGGTCTGGAGTCACACATACATCAGACTCAACATTAGTGAGTCAGATGGGTTTTACAACAATGCAGTATTCTTCTGGTCACCATACTGATTCTACCTTTTATTTCCAGATTTATTTAACTGACATGTTCTATGGTAGGAGAAAAAAACTGATATCTCTGGATAACTAGTTAAGTGACATAACAACTGAATTGCCATACCTTTCACATAACTAGGTGCTAGGAGAAAAGTCTTCATAAAGGTTATTCATCTATCTGAATACCTGATTTCCTCTCCTCTTTATCTTGTTTGCAGTTAATGTTTGTTGTTTTTCTCTTCTAAAACATTTCCATAGGAAATATTATCCTGCCTCTTACATTTTGATGCTAACAGGTCTGCTGTGGTTCACAGCATTTCCTGTTTTTATTTCAAATTTCTACTGCCTGCAGATTTCTTTTTCTTTTTATCTCTTGAAAAGTTTCCTTGCTGATGAACTGGCCAATGATGAAAAGTAAACTTTACAATAGGAATTCTCTAACGCTCCATTTAGTATTTGATTGTTAACCTTTCACCCCATGATTTATGTTTCAACAAACAGCACTCCAGATAACATGCAAGTAGCACCACATTGTACTACTTGATTTGTTTTATTGTATGATTTTAAAGGCATAAGGCATTGAATGACAATTGAGCTGAAATTCTTCTTTAGCTGTGTTGATGGCAATGGTGTATTTGCACCAATGTAAGCCTACACACGCTGTCTGTTGGGAATGCCCTGCTTCTTGATTTGTATGGTTCTAATGAATTCCCAGCATAGCTTTCATCCTGCATTGTGAGTAAAAGGAAGGACGTTTTTCTGAGCAGGTGTATAAATATGCAACTGCAGCTCCTTAATGCAACAATGCCTGTTATTACTCTCACCACTGGGTTAAGTTCCATTGTGAGAGATTTCATCTTTCAGATGGAAAAACTGAGGGCAAATCAGGCTGCTTGGTGGGTGCAAGGAATTGCAGGGCACTATTCCCATAGAAAGTTCACCACTGTGTTCTGAATTATCCCTCAACATCACAGAAACAGATTATCTAGTCATTATCTCATTTCTGTCTTGAGAGTTTGCTACGTGCAAATTGGTTACCAAATTTCCTAAATTACAAGAATTGCTAAATGTCAGAAGTACTTCATTGACATGAGGTGTGCAATGATGTGAAAATCATGAAAAGGACTGCGAATCTTTCCTCCTATGAGTGACACAGCTCCAAAGTGGCCAGTTAATACTGTATACTATGCCAAGGTGAGTAGAGCATCTACTTATTTCTGAGCACAGTAAGACGTTTCTAGGTCAAATGAAGCATTTGGTAGCTGTAGAGCAACACAATTGAAACCAAATTAAAATAGACAAGACACACCCAAAGATTAGAAAAGGTGATTTTAAAACTAATTCTGTGGGCCGTGTGATTGCAGAATAATGTGTTGCTTCAACTTTATGAAGGTGCCTCATACATATTTGTCTTGGTGATTAAGTATATTAGAATTGTTAAGCAAGCAGGGATATACCCTAGACATGTCCGATATAATGTACTTCTGAGGTATGTGCAAAGCTGCATTAATGCTTCTGCTGTACACTCTTTGAAATAGCCCTGGCAGGCACGAACAATTGCGTGGAGCCTTCCTTTGCTTTCTTTATCCCTCTGCACCTAGCAAGCACCTGTGTTATTGGCACATCTGAGTAGAATGCCAGGCCCATAATGAATGCAATTTAAGAGCTATTATAACACTTAGTAATAAACGGTGACATTACCAAATTCCTGCTCTATCACTAGATAGAGGTGACTGGTGGTGGCTTAACCGAAGGAACACTATGCTTCAGGTGAGGGGAGAGGTTGAAAAGGACAATCCTTAATAGTAACCACGATCGGTATGGGAATTGAACCCACACTATTGGTCAGAGTATTGAGTATAGGAGTTGGGACATCATGTTGCGGCTGTACAGGACTTTGGTAAGGCCACTTTTGGAATATTGCATGCAATTCGGGTCTCCTTCCTATTAGAAGGACGTTGTGAAACTTGAAAGAGTTCAGCAAAGATTTACAAGGATGTTGGCAGGGTTGAAGGAATTATGCTATAAGGAGAGCCTGAACAGGCTGAGGCTGTTTTCCCTGGAATGTCAAAGACTGAGGGGTGACCTTAGAGAGGATTATAAAATCATGAGGGCCATGGATAGGATAAATGGACAAAGTCTTTTCCCTGGGGTGGGGGAGTCCAGAACTAGAGGGCATAGGTTCAGGGTGAGAGGTGAAAAATGTAAAAGGGACCTAAGGGGCAACTTTTTCACGAGAGGGTAGGGCCTGAATGGAATGAACTGCCAGAGGAAGTGATGGAGGCTGGTACAATTGCAACATTTAAATGGCATCGGGATGGGTTTATGATTAGGAAGAGTTTAGAGGGATATTGGCCAAGTGCTGGCAAATGGGACTAGATTAGGTTGGGATATCTAGTCAGCAGGGACGAGTTAGACTCAATTGGTAAGACTTTGTATTGCCAACCAGCTATCCAGTCAACTCAGCTAACTGAGCGCAATAAAGTAACCAAAGTATGTTCTTTAACCATTTCAAAGTTTGAATGGGAAAGCCATAGTGATTCATAGCTCAATGTACCCTAAGCACTTTTCACACAGCCATGCAGAGATTTCGAAAGTTAATCCCGTCCCTTCCTGAGTCAACCAACATAAGGCCAGGTGGTAGGAGAGGTGCACCAATTGACCTCCATGGTTCAGTGACAGTTCCTCTTCTAACTATTGATCCTGTGGGGGATATACTTGTATAAACATTGGGTGTGAATTCAACCAGCTCACTCTGACGACCTCAATAGTTAATTCTTACAGCTGTTCACTGTCTAGCCACTTGTGCATGAATGGCCACTGGATGAACTATTGATGGATCTTGGCAGCCACCACCATTAAAGAGCAAGGAGAACTTAATACCATTTTGAGAATGCCTGGTATTTGTGGATAGAAAGATCCTGCCACCATTTCTCTTTCTTTGACTGGGTGTAAGAACTTACTTAGTCTACAGTAGTAAAGGAGAAAGTGAGGACTGCGGATGCTGGAGATCAGAGCTGAAAATGTGTAGCTGGAAAAGCGCAGCAGGTCAGGCAGCATCCAAGGAGCAGGAGAATCGACGTTTCGGACATGAGTCTGATTCTCCTGCTCCTTGGATGCTGTTTGACCCGCTGCGCTTTTCCAGCAACACATTTTCAGTACAGTAGTAAAGGAACAACTTTGGTTTCTACTACAGTCATTAATTCTGCTAGGACATTCCAAGAGCTATGATGCCTCTGATGTAAACTTATTCTCCTAAGCAGTCTCTTTTCTCTTCCTTCTCTCTATAAATGTCTATAATTGTTTCTTAAATTCTTTTATATTGTCTACATCATTGGGCCTTCCCTCCTAATACTTTCCTCTTTTCCCACAGATAGGGGAGTCCAAAACTAGACAGCACAGACTTAAGGTGAGACGGGAAAGATTTACAAGAGACCTAATGGGCAATCTTTTCACACAGAGGGTGATGTGTATGTGGAAGCTGCCAGAGGAAGTGGTAAAGGCAAGTACTACTACAACATTTAAAAGACATTTGAACAGGTACATGGAAAGGAAAGGTATTGAGGGACATGGGCCAAGTGCAAGAAAATGGGACTAGTTCAATTTAGAAAATCTGGTCGACATGAACGAGTTGGCCGAAGAGCTTGTTTTCATGCTGTATGTCTCTATGACACTAGTATTCACTTCTGTAATCTTTCTAAATTATATCTTACAAAATCCACAACACAAATGAAAATTAAAATGTAGTTATTGTTTTATCTTGCAATTTTTTTGAGTGTGACTTTCTTTTTAAAATATTTACTTTTTTTCTTCAGGTCTTCCTGCATTATACACCAACAGCCTGGAATGAGGCTTATTCCAAACATAAGTCTTGAATATTAATTATATTTCTTTCATCACAGATGCTGATGATGGGTTACGACATTTTCAGTTGTAGTGGTGTTCAATTATGTTGGGTTGAATCATCTTGCTATTCCTTTGCTTGTCTTTTTGATAGATTCGCCTAAGCAGAAGTAATGTTTCTGAGTCACAGATTCTCCTGCAGGTTCTCAGTGAATCATTTGTGAATCATATTACTGACTAGTGCTATCTGTACCTTACATGAGCTATCTAATATTATGTCACAAATGACTGGAAAATACCAAATCTCCATAAGCTTGTCTAGGACACAGGAAGTCCAGGATTTTGACCCAGTAACTTTGAAGAAATGGCAATGCAGTTCCAAGTCAGGATTGTTTGGATTGAAAAGGAACTTGCATGTGATGGTTTTGAGATATATTGTAAACAGCATGGCCTTCAGACTCACAGAAAACCCATATGTCAGTAACCCAACTGGGCTTAGGGTTTTTAAAAAATTAGGCGAAACACCCAACAGCTTAGAGCAAAAGATGTCTTAAAGAAAAAGAACAGAAAGTGTTAAAGAAACTCAGCAATATTTGTGGACCTCATTTAATCCATCAAAATTAATTGCTCCTCTTAAGGGATAAGTTGTTTTGCTATGCTCACTAGTTGTCTAACCTCAGTAAACATACAAATTTGCAAATTAGGAGCAAGAGTGGGCTATTCAGTCCCTTCAGCCTGCTCTACCATTCAATAACATCATGGTAGATTAGATTAGGTTTGGATTAGATTCCTGACAGTGTGGAAACAGACCCTTCGGCCCAACAAATCCACACTGACCCTCCAAACAGTGACCCACCCAGACCCATTTCCCTCTGACTAATGCACCTCACACTATGGGCAATTTAGCATGGCCAATTCACCTGACCTGCACATCTTTGGACTGTGGGAGGAAACCAGAGCACCCGGAGGAAACCCATGCAGACACGGGGAGAATGTGCAAACTCCACACAGGCAGTCACTCAAGGCTGGAATCGAACTCGGGTCTCTGGCGCCATGAGGCAGATCACATCCCCAAGACCCTGGTAACCTTTGACCTCAAGAATCTATGTCATGCCATGATGCTGTCCCGTTAACAAGGTTATTTTTTATTGACAAGAGTGTAAAGGCAGAGGTGCCAAAGAGTCTAGTTTAACAATGGAAAGGAGTGGCCAATTCTCCCAGTTCACATTTTTTCTAGTTTGTTTTAGCTGTAGCAGTCACAAGATTTCTGAGTGCAGGGGAGTTGCAAGCTTCAGTAAAGAATTCCTCTCACTTTCTTCTGAAATGTCTCTTTGGATGTTGATCCCTCCTGTCTGGAAGAATCTGTGGTTGAATTTACCTTTTTGCCAAGGAGTGTATTTGTGGAATGTGACTGTATTGAAACAGTTAATTAGTCACGGTTACTGTATCAGGTCAGTTAAGTTTTCTAATAATTAAATTCTGCTTTGTTTTGTTTGTGTTTCAACTGTAGTGTTTAAATAAATTCTGTTTTGCTTAAAGCTGAGTGTTTGACCAGCTGTATCACACCTGTAACATCCATTTCACATCTGCCTTTACTATAAGTTAGGGTCTAGGCTACCTTCTTATAATATTTTGAGGGGGTCTGACCTGGTCCATAGCACTACTCTTGCCTTAAAAATATTCGAAGACTCTGCTTCCAGCACCAATCAAGACTCACCCCTTTATATGAGAAGTAAAATTCTCTTCGGCTTAAATGGATGATCTCTTGCTTTTAAACAGTTGCACAGTGGCCTCTAGCTCTAGATTCTCTCACAAGAGGTGACAACCTTTCACATTCACTTTATCCATACCCCTCAGGATCTTATGTGTTTCAATCAAACTCGCTTCTTACCCTTCTAAGCCCCAGATGCAAGCCTAGCCTGTCCAATGTCACTTCATAAGACAAGCATTTCAGGTATTAATCTAGTAAACATTCAATGAACTGCTTCCAATGTGTTTACATCCTTCCTTAAATAAGGATACCAATGCTCTGCTCAGTATTTCAGATGTGATTCCACCAGTACCCGATATTACTGAATTACAGCCTCCCCATGTTTGCCTTGGTTCCCCTTGCAATAAAATCTATCTTCTTTCCTAATTACTTGTTGTACTAGCCTTTTGCCAATCATGCACCCCAGAAGGAATATCATGTTCAATTCTGGACACCATAGTTTGTGAAGGAGAAACTTCCCACACTGTCTGGTTGGTAGCTACCGGACACAAATTTAAGGTCATTGGCCAAAGAACTGGATGACAGCTGAGGATAACTTTTTCATACAGTGGGTTTTGATCCAGATTGCACCTTGTGAAAGTAGACCAGATGATTGATTCAGGAGTAGCTTTTAAAAGGAAAGGCTGAAAAAGGGATTGCTGAATGCTTGTAAAGGAAATATGTGTGAGGCTCTAAGGATAAGAGTAAACAGTGAGAGACCAGTAGAACAAGTCATCAAAGAGGTAGCATAGACAAGCTGGGTTGAATGGTCACCTCTGCTGTGACACCAGTTTGTAACCTTGAGGATGTTAAAGCTATGTTTCGGTAGATGAGCATTTGAAATCTGCGACATACCACTTACAACTGTTATGAGAAGTATGTTAGAATTGCTTTGTCAGACACTTTGGCCCATATCAGCCTATTAAAATTGCTGTTAAATATTAGCACAAGAGCAGCAGCAATATCTTGTATTTATGTAGTGTCTTTAATGTTGTAAAATGTCTCAATGCATATTCCAGGAATATAATCAAATCAAAATTGACACTGAACTGCATTGACTGGGACTTCTTTCTCTGGAGCGTAGGAGATTGAGGGGTGACCTTTTTTGAGGTTTATAATATCATGAGGGGCACAGATAAGGTGAATGACAATGCTCTTTTTCCTAGGGTGAGGAATTTTAAAATGAGGGGACATATCTTTAAGGTGAGAGGAGAAAGATTTAAAAAGAACATGAGGGGCAACTCTTTTTTGCAGTAGTTTATATGTGGAATGAACTGCCAGAGAAAGTGGAGCAATCAGGTACAGTTATGTTTAAAAAACATATTTGGATAAGTTCATAAATAGGAAAGGTTTGGAGGGATATGGGCCAAATGCAGGCAGGTGGGACTAGTTTAATTTGGGAACATGGTTGGTGTGGACCAGTTGGACCGAAGGGTCTGTTTCCATGCTGTATATCTCTATGATTTTCTGACTCTATCTGTGCAATCTCTCACCATTTGGGTAATGTCCTTCTTCTCTTCGCTATCTATGTCATTCATATCGATGCTTTTTCCAATTGATTCACTGATAACATTAGGAGCAGGAAGGGCTCTGCTGATTTATTATCTTTTTTTTCCTTTCACAAAGACAGTGAAACCATTGCAGTGTCCCTACTATCACTCACAACTGCAGCAACTTATATTGATTTGATTGATTGTCACATGTACCAAAGTACAATAAGAAGCTTTGTTTACAATCAATACAGGCAGATCACAGTAAGCAAGGATGCACAGATCAGAGATTGTTCAAAAAGTGTAGACAGAGGCATACAGGTTACATTGCATAGGAAGTATGCTAGGCGAGATCAACGTTAGCAAAATCGGCATTATTTGAGGCTTAAGAGTCCATTGATCAGTTTAGTAAAGGCCAAGGAGAAGTTGTTCCTGAATTTGCTGATGCATGTGCTCAGGCTTCTGTACCTTATACCTGATGGAAGAGGTTTTAGGAGAGCATTACCAGGGTGCGATGGGTCTTCGAATATATTGGCCACCTTTCCACAACAGCGAGTCGTATAAATGGAGTCCATGGATGGAAGGTTGGCTTCTGTGATGACCTGGGCTGTGCAGGTAGTTTTTCACAGTCCTGGGCAGAACAGTTGCCATACCAGGTCATTATGCACCCAGTATGCTTTCAATAGTGTATCCGTAGAAGTTGGTGAGAGCCCTTATGGAGTTGCCACCTGAGGAAAATGAAGTACTATTGCGCCTTCTTGACTGTTTCATCTATATGTGAAGTTCAGGACAGGTTGTCAGTTATCATCCCTCCAAGGAACTTGATGTTTTCCACCCTCTCAACCTCAGTTCTGTTGATGTAGATGGGGGCATGTTCTCCTCCTTTCTTTCTGAAGTCAATGATCAGTTCTTTAGTTTCACCGACATTGACAGAGGTTGTTCTCATTGCACCATGTCACCAAATCCTCTGTCTCCCTTCTGTATTTTGACTCGTCATTGTTAGAAATCTGTCCTACTATGGTGGCATCATCAGTGAGATGGCGTTGGCTCGGAATTTGGCAAGACACTCATGGGTGTATAGGGAGTACAGTAGGGGGCTGAGGACGCATCCTTGGGGTGTCTCCAGTGTTGAGTAGCATTCACTGTGAACCTGTTGTGTCGCTAGGTGAATTGTAGGGGATCATGGTTGGCTGGGAGACTGGACTTGATGTGGGCCAAGACCAGCCTTTCAAAGCACCTCATAATTATTGAAATCAGAGCCACTGGGTAGTAGTCACTAAGGCACATTTACCACTTGTGTATATTGAAATGTATTTCACAGAAGCATTAAAATAAAATTAATACCAAGGCACATAAGGACTGAGTAGGACAGATGACCAATAGCTTGGAGGAAGAGTGAATCTAACAGAGCGGCTTAAAGGAGGGAAGAGAGTTATTGAGGCAGAGGGAGAAATTAGAACTTTAAGCAATGAAATTCCAAGCAAATGAGGGTAAAGCAGAGAGCTGTCTGGATCTGTAGATTTCATCATTACACCAGACAGCACCATTATCCACTCAGCCATCAAGAAAACCGCTGAATTGAATTCTCAATATAAAAGTTTAAAAGTTAACAAGTAATGGATCCCTTATTAAAACAACAACGTTCATCAGTTTCAAATCTTGAAAACTTTATTTTTGTTGCCAGATTTATGTTGCTCCCCATGCTCTCGATGGAATGTTCTATTGATGATGTCATGGGTTGAACCTTAGCCATGTTCCTCAGATTATCTCCTGACTGATGACATCATCCACTCAGATCGATCATGGAAGCAAACGGAGAAACCTTCTGTGGTCAATAAAATTAGGATCAGACCCTTGACTTTCCGAACATTTGGTTTTAATACTATGAAATCCGTTCGCTGTCAGAATTCTTTTTTTAAAAAAGGCTTTAAGTTGTTATTAATGTACATGAGCAGAAATATATATTTTCCCAAAAGCCCTATTTGTCAGTTTCAGGTGTCGTTCATCCATTTAAATTTAACTTTTCATAAATCTTTGTATCCTCATCTCAGTTTTATTTTGTAAGGTCACAGAAGAAATAGGGCTCATGTGAAGTTGTATTAAGGAACACCAATGATGCTCTATAACTTAAAAGTGCAGTGCAGGAAAAGAACAATTGGAGATAAGTGTTCATCTCACAATCCTTTGCAATTCTGACTGATCTGCTGCATCATATTTGCAGTTTTTTCTGTAGATTTCCAGCACTTTCATCATCGCCCTACGTACAGTAAGTGGAAGAACTGGCCAGCAACAAACCTCATTCCTTTACGAATAAGAGATCATCATTCAATTTTATGCATCCAGCCAGCAAATCTTACACACTGAAAACACACATTAGCCAATAAGCAAACTTCAGATAAGCACTTATCTTCAGCAAAGGACCTCTTTGGGAGCACATCATTTTTCTTTATTCGTTCATGGAGAATGCATATTATTGGATAGACCAATATTTATTGCCCATCCCTAATTGTCCAGAGGGTAGTTATGAGTCAACCATATCGTTGTGAGTCTGTAGAACAGACCAGTTAAGGACAGAAGATTTCCTTCTGTAAATAGCTTTGATTCACACTTATCTCCAATTGTTCTTTTCCTGCACTGCACTTTTAAGTTATAGAACATAAAACATAGAATATTACAACGCAGTACAGGCCTTTTGGCCCTTGATGTTGCGCCATCCTATGAAACCAATCTGAAGCCCATCTAAATTACCCTATTCCATTCTCGTCCATATGTCTATTCAATGACCATTTAAATGCCTGTAAAGTTGACGAGTCTCCAACTCTTGCAGGCAGTGCGTTCCACGCCCTCACTACTCTGAGTAAAGAAACTCCCTCTGACATGTGTCCTATATCTATCACCCCTTAATTTGAAACTATGCTCCCTCCTGCTAGCCAAGGAAAAGGCTTTCACTGTCCAGCATATCTAACCCTCTGATTATTTTATATATCTCAATTAAGTCACCTCTCAATATTCTTCTCTCTAACGAAAACAGCCTCAAGTCCTTCAACCTTTCCTGGTAAGACCTTCCCTCCATACCAGGCAACATTCTAGTAAATCTCCTCTGAACCATTTCCAAAGTTTCCTCATCCTTCCTGTAATGCGGTGACCAGAACTGCATGCAATACTCCAAGTGCAGACGCACCAGAGCTTTGTTCAGCTGCAGCATGAACCTGTGGTTCCGAAACTTGATCCCTCTACTAATAAAAGCTATTAGTATGCCTTCTTAACAGCCTATCAAACTGGGTGGTAACTTTGAGGGATCTATGTACATGGACACTGAGATCTCTCTGCTCATCCATACTACCAAATATCTTACCATTCGCCAGTACTCTGCATTCCTGTTACTCCTTCTGAAGTGAATTACCTCAGACTTTTCTGCATTAAACTCCATTTGCCACCTCTCAGACCAATTCTGCAACTTATCTATGTCCCTCTGTAACCTACAACATCCTTTGGCACTATCCACAACTCTACTGACCTTAGTGTCATCTGCGAATTTATTAACTCATCCTTCTATGCCCTTATCCAGGTTGTTTATAAAAATGACAAACAGCAGTGGCCCCAAAACAGATCCTTGCGGTACACCACTACTATCTGAACTCCTGGATGAACATTTCCCATCAATCCCCACCCTCTGTCTTCTTTCAGCTAGACAATTTCTGATCCAAACCGCTAAATCAGCCTCAATCCCATGCCTCCATATTTTGGGCAGTAGCCTACCTTATCAAACGTCTTGCTGAAATCCATATGCACCACATCAATGGCTTTACCCTCATCCACCTGTTTGGTCACCTTCTCAAAGATCTCAACAAGGTTTGTGAGGCACGACCTACCCTTCACAAGACTTTGCTATAAATTCTGTGTCTTGTAATTGTGTACTCCACAACCACCTGATGAAGGAGCAGCGCTCCGAAAGCCACTGCTTCCAATTAAACCTGTTGGACTATAACCTGGTATTGTGTGATTTTTAACTTTGTACACCCCAGTCCAATACTGGCATCTCCAAATCACAAATTCACAAAACCAGGTTGACTATCCCTAATCAACTTATTCTATTGAGATGATTATAAATCTTATCTTTCATCATGTTTTCCAACACTTTACCCAGAACCAAAGTAAGGCTCACTGGTCTATAATTACCAGGATTGTCTCTACTCCCCTTCTTGAACAAGGGAACAACATTTGCTATCGTTCAGTCTTCTGACACTATTCCTGTAGACAATGATGACATAAAGATCAAAGCCAAAGGCTTGGCAATCTCCTCCCTGGCTTCCCAGAGAATTCTAGGATAAATCCAATCAGGCCCAGGGAATTTATCTACTTTCACACTTGCCAGAACTTCTAACACTTCCTCCTTGTGAACCTCAGTCCCATCTAGTCGAGTAGCCTGTTTCTCAGTATTCTCCTGGATAATGTTGTCTTTTTCCAGTGTGAATATTCATTTAGAGCTTCCCCTTTCTCCTCTGACTCCATGCATCTCATCTCACCATAACATAAGCTCTCTTCTTCCTGTTGACAAGAGATTCAACATCCTTAGTAAACCAAGTCTCCTGCACTCAATAACTTCCTCCCTGTCTGACAGGTACATACTTATCAAGGACACACAGTAGCTGTTTCTTGAATGAACTCCACATTTCTATTGTGCACATTCCCTGCAGTTTCCTTCCCCATCCCACGCATCCTAAATCTCATCTAATCACATCATAGTTGCCTTTCCCCCAGCTGTAGCTCTTGCCCTCCAGTGTATACCTATCCCTTTCCATTGCTAAAGTAAACATAACTGAATTGTGGACACTATCACCAAAGTGCTCACCTACCTCCAAATCTAACACCTGGCCGGGTTCATTACCCAGTACCAAATCTATTGCGGCCTTGCCCTTTGTTGGTTTGTCTACATAGTGTGTCAGAAAACCCTCCTGCACACAATAGATAAAAACAGACCTATCTAAATTACTTGAATTATCATATTCCTAGTCAATATTTGTGAAGTTGAAGTCCCCCATAACAACTACCTTGTCACTCTCGCTCCTGTTGAGAATTATCTTTGCTATCCTTTCCTCTATACTGCTAACTATTTGGAGGCCTATGGAGAACTCCCAACAGGGTGATTTTTCCTTTCCTGTTTCTAATCTCAGCCCATGCTTTCATGTCAAATATTTATTCTTGATTAAGAGGTCAGGAATCTATATAGTGCCAGTAGCTATTTCACTCTATAAGAATGCACACTCATTAGGAATTATTTGATAATTTTCCCCCTTCCTTGATGTCACAGGCCTTGAATTCATTTGCCACTTACTTCCAATGAAGCAGAGTTTGAGCTATCTGTATAATTGGAATCACCTGCAACAAGTGCATGAAATAAGTGACATCAAGCAGGTCAATGCGGGTTGGTTTTAGATAAAATTTCTTTGCCCTGTTCATTGTGTGGTGCTTCTTTCTCTCCTGTACTTCTCCCTTGAACATGCTGAGGCACATCTCCATGGATACTGGTCATCCACTGAGATTCCAAATCGCCACACCACACCCTGGATACCAAAATCAGCTTCTGATACCAGGTTTGCACCATGACTAGGACTGCAACTTTCATAACATTGTCCAAGTCTAAACCCTGCCTCAGATCATTTTTTGCCACAAGTCCCATTCATCCAATGTCCCTGTGCTCACTGAACAACACCTTGGTTTAAAATCTCATTAATTTCAAATCATTCCATGACTTCATCGCTCTTACATCATCAGGAGGCTTGATTATGTCAGACATTACAACCAATCTCAAATGCTAACCTTGGTGGATTATTCTCATCTTCTACCCTGGTGTGTGAATGTCAATTAACATATAACATTATCAATGATTTGAATGAGGGGACCAAATTTCTGGCAGCTAGATTTGCCATTGACACCAAGATAGTTTTCAAGAGGAGCTACAGAGTCTGAGGACGATTGAGCAAGTACGCAAAAATTTGACAGATGGAGCATAAGGTGTATAAACACGAGCTTGTCCACTTTGCCATGAAGAATACAAAAGCAGTATAGCATTTAAATTGAGAAATATTGTAGGACTAAGTCGTGCAGGGATCTTGGAATCATGATACAGTGCATGAATCACATAAAGTCAGTATGCAGGTACAACCAATGATTAGGAAGTTGAATGGAATGTTGGTGTGAAGTGCAAGAGAATGGAATATTAAAGTAAGGGATTTTTGCAGTAGCTCTCCAGGGTGTTGGGGAGACCACACCTCCACTACTGTGTATACTTCTATTATCGAGTTATAGACTCATGCAGCACAGAAACAGACTCTTTGGTCCAACTTGTCCATGCCAACCAAGTTTCCCAAACTAAACTAGCCCCACTTGCCTGCACTTGGCCCAAAGCCCTCTAAACCTTTCCTATTCATGTAACTGTCCAGATGTTGTAAATGTTCAAATGTTGTAACTGTACCTGTATCTACCACTTCCTCTGGCAGTTCATTCCACATACGAACCACCCTCTATATGAAAATGTTATCCCACAGGTCACTTTTAAATCTTTCTCCGCTCACCTTAAAAATACTCCCCGTGATTTTAAACTCTCCCACCCTTGGGAACACACCTTTGCTATTCACCTTTATCTATGCTCCTCATGATTTTATAAACCTCTATAAGGCCACCCTCAACTTCCTACATTCCAGTGAAAGAAATTCCAGCAAATTCAGCCTATCTTTATAACTCTAACCCTCTAGTCCCAGCAACATCCTGGTAAACTTATCTGAACCCTCTCCAATTTAATAATATCCTCCACATAGCAGGGTGACCAGAACTGTACACAACACTTCAAAAGTGGTCTCGCCAACATCCTGTACAATCTCAACATGACATCCGAACTCCTATACTCAATGGTCTGAACAATGAAGGCAAGCATGCTAATCGCCTTCTTAACCATCATATCCACCTGTGATGCAACTTTCAAAGAACTATGTACCTGAAACCTAGGTCTCTCTGTTGGCTAATACTACACTGGGCCCTAAGATTAGCTGTTTAAGTTTGCCCTTGTTTGTTTCACCAAAATGCAATACCTTGCATTTAGCTAAATTAAACTCCATCCGACAGTCGTCTTTATTTGAAAAAGGTTCTTATTGCATTAGAAGTAATTCAAAGGAGATTCACTTGATTCTTTCCTAAGATGAAAGGTGTATTTTATGAAGAAAAGGTGAATGGGTTAGACCCAGGTCTATTGGAGTTTAGAAGATAGAAGAGAATCAAACATACTGAAACATCTAAGAACCTGAGGGGACAGGAAAGGCTGGCTACTCCTCCACAATTTCCTTTTGTGGAGGAGATGAGGAGAATTATTTCCTTTCTCAGGGTTGTCGGAACTTGGAATCCCCTTCACTAGATGTAATGAAGGCTCGGTCTTCAAATTTATTCAAGGTTGAGTTAAACGGATTTTTTGATGGATGAAACAGCCAAAGACAGGAAAGGGGAGCTTAGATCAGAACCAAAGCAGCGATGATCTTATCAAGGGGTGGAGCAGGCTCAAAGTGCCAAATGGCCTCCTTCAGCTCCTAAGGCCTACGTTCCTAGAAAATTGCTTGCCATTCAATTGCACCCCCATATTAGATTAGAACTATGGTGGAAGCTGTAGCCTTCCCATCTGTGAGGCTGGGACAGCGCCTACAGCAGATGCCAACTTTAATCTCTGGAATGCTGAGAGATGTTTCTTGCCATGGCCTTCATGTGAAGGTGCGGTCTGGCCACAGACTGTGAACAGGGACAGCTCCATTAAAATACTGCTACTTCTCCTTTGAAAAGTCAATTTCAAAGATCAGAGCAACCACATCAAAGAACTGTCCCTTTAAGAAGGAGGGTTAAGTCCAAACTCTGCGTCCTTGCTTATGTTTGCTCGTTTCAGATATCAAAGCAGGCTGGTTACATTAAGTAAAGCTATGTTAACAGTTAATTTTAAAAGCATATTGTACACAGGTTGTACCCACATCGAGGCCTTTCTAATCTAATAGTTGGTCACTCGGAAGTGAACCAAACTCCACCTGGCTATAATTGACAAGGTACATTTCAATGAGAGTGCCCAGGTGAGGCCCTACTTTGTCTTGTATCTTTGCAAGTATCCCACGTCACCTTCAGCCTGTCTCCAGTAGGAGGGGACAGAGCCATTGATCCGAGACTGAACGTAATTCCAGTTCATATATTTAAAAGTGTTCCTACTTTGAATGTTACAATGCATTCTACATGCACCAGACAATTTACGGGACAATTGTGAATAGGCCGTATAGCTCCTTTTCATGTTGCAGATGCTCTCCACAGCAACAGCTCATTATCAGGAACAGAATTATCACACTTATAAAGTGTGGCATGAGTACAACTTCAAGAGTAAATGTGCTGGTCTGATCTTAGGTAAGAAGTCCATGTTGTGATTTTGGATTTTTTTAAAATGGTGTATGATAATCTGTGAGCGATAACAAGTCATGTATCTAGGACAATATGTTTGCTGTTATCTGTCAGTGCATTGAGTACAGGAGTTGGGAAGTCCTGTTGTGGCTGTGCAGGACATGGGTTAGGCCATTTTTGGAATACTGCATGAAATTCTGGTCTCCCTGCAATAGGAAGATGTTGTGAAACTTGAAAGTGTCGAGAAAAGATTTACAAGGATTTTGCCAGGATTGGAGGGTTTGAGCTATAGGGAGAAACTGAATTGGCTGAAATTGTTTTACTTGGAATGTTGGAGGCTGAGAGGTGACCTTACAGAGGCTAATAAAATCATGAGGGGCATGGATAGGGTGAATACTCAAAGTTTTTTCCCCTGGGTGGGTGAGTCCAGAACTAGTGGGCATAGGTTTAGAATGAGAGGGGAAAGATTTAGATTAGATTAGATTACTTACAGTGTGGAAACAGACCCTTCGGCCCACCAAGTCCACACCGACCCGCCGAAGCGCAACCCACCCATACCCCTACATTTACCCCTTACCTAACACTACGGGCAATTTATCATGGCCAATTCACCTGACCCGCACATCTTTGGACTGTGGGAGGAAACCGGAGCACCCGGAGGAAACCCACGCAGACACGGGGAGAACGCGCAAACTCCACACAGTCAGTCGCCTGAGTCGGGAATTGAACCCAGGTCTCAGGCGCTGTGAGGCAGCAGTGCTAACCACTGTGCCAATTTAAAAGAGACCTGAGACACAACTTTTTTCACACGGGTGTTGTGTGTATGGAATAAGCTGCCAGAGGAAGTGGTGGAGGCTAGTGCAATTACAACATGTAAAAGGAATCTGGATGGGTATATGAATAGGAAGTGTTTAGAGAAATATGGGCCAAATGCTGGCAAATGGGACAATATTAGTTTAGGATATCTGGTTGGCATGGACGAGTTGGACCGAAGGGTCTGTTTCCATGCTGGACAACTCGATGATTCCATGACTGATAGCTCAGATCAAAAAGCATGTCATGAAATGTGTAGCATTACTGGAAGAAGTCTCCTCAGGATGGACTTCAATGCTACAAAAGCCTGCTGTACCCCACTTTTACAGAACGGCTGTCCAAGTTAAAATCACAGAATAGTCACAGGACAGAAAGGGGCTATTTGGTCCATAATACTCATGCATCGTGGCAACAGAGCTGCAATACAAATGCTGCATGACATTTTGTTAACTTACAGTATACTATTAGGAATGTACCATTTGACTCAAGGCACAGTAGTCAAGAAATTTTCAAATACAAGGTCAGCACCAGAGGAAAGCAAGCAACAGTGCCCCCTATCTCTAAAGTTCCAAATGCATAATGGAGATGTTCCCAGAACACAGGAATGTTCAAAAATGATGAGTTTGGAAATAACCACATGTAACCAGAGAAATACCATAAGGATTCAGCTGTTTGTCTCCTATTTTGTTTTTGTATTATTTTGGTTTAAAACTGGTGTTGCACCCAATTGCAATCCTGTTCTCTTGAGTACTGCTAAGGATCTGAATTTAAAACATTTTCATGATAAGTGAGCAACCATTGACAAATTTTATGGGTGTTTAAAAAATATTTACTGCAAATTATTTTAATTATCTTTCTCACATGCATATGTGCTGAAGGAATAGCTGCCAGTAGAAGCCCATAGCTATGACTATGCAGCAGCCTTTTCTGTAAGGAATCAGGTATCAATTGCAGGTTCTCTAGGTAAATGGGTATTGCCTGTTTTTCCAAAAGAGAGGGGGGAAGGGGAGCTTGAAGTTTAGGTCCTTCATGTTCTTCCATAAGGCACAGGCAGCCTACAGGCTTTTTCAAATAGGGAGAGGTTTGTAATATGCATTGATCCTAGCAGAAGATATGCACATTTGAAAATCAGGATGACAATATTATGTTGCATTATATTTTAGTTAAAATCTGCTGCTATAATACTTTCATATTCAAAGGAGGCACCTGGTGGAGTGGGGTTTTTTTTAACTGTTAAACTCCTATACTACTTACAATGTGAAATCAGAATGAGAATATTAAGTGAACAATTCTTTCAGTTAAAATCTGTTGCTACAATACTTTTGGTATTCAAAGGTGGCACCCAGAGGAAACTTTTCCACTGTCAATCTCCTTGAAGCATTACATTATGACAACATTTCAAAAAGTACTTAATTAGTTGTGGAACGCTGGAGCTTGAAACTTGTCGTAAACTTTTATTTAATTCTTTTGTATATTCAGTACTAACCATCAGTTTACACCAGGTTTAGAGCTCCATCTACTGGTTATTATTGGTACTTTACAAACATTAGGTGAGAAGTTTCTGTTTCTTTGTACAACTTGCCTTAATTTCTGAACAACTGTTAGCCTCTTTTAGACATTAAACAATTTACCGACATAGTTTGCATTAAATATAATAAATAATCCAAAACTCCTGAGTCTCTCAGTCTTCACCTTTATGAAATATTCCCTCAAGTTAGAATGCCTGTGAGTATGAAACTGTGATGTAGTGTACTCTAAATACCAACTTGGGTATTTTTATCACTATTCTCATAAAAACTGTCTAATTAGTACCTTGTTTTTACAGAATGACTCACAAAATTTACATCCCTGGTGCAAACAATTAAAAGTTTCCCAGGCTTTCCTTAAGGGTATGAATCTTAGAGAGGTTGCACATATAATCCCATCTGTTTATGTGATGACTATACATTTATATTTCTAGATTTTCACTTTACAAGGTATAACGCCTGCTAGAAATTGCAGAAGCCTAACAGTAAAAGAATCAGGAAAAGAGGGTAAAGGGCAAGCTAACAATGAGAAAAGGTATAACACAACATGCCAAATCTGAAGAGACATATCAGACTTGAAACATTTACTCTGTTTCTCTCTCCATCAATGCTGCTAGAACCTGCTGAGTTTCACAGCATTTTCTATGTTTAACTGGAGGTAATAATTTGTACATAGGATCTGGATTGACTGAAACATGACTACATAAAGAACATGATTGACAACAAAATATTGAAAGACATTTATGAACAAGTGAAGTGTGGATTGAATTAGAAGATAAGGAAAACCTGCATTCCTAATAAAAATATATCATAAACAACCAAATAATGACAAGAATGCAAGTAAGAATTATGTAGGTAAATAGCTGAGAAACTGTCATAGAATAATAATCATGGGAGATTCCAATAACCCCAAATAAATTAGCAACAAAAAGCGAAAGCTGAAAAAAAGAGTTTTTACTGTGCATACAGGACTTCCTCACACTTAACATTTAAGCTGTTCATTAATAAATTAATTACACTGAACCTTATAAAGGTTAATGAGCCAAAACAGGTCAGAGAAGTAAGGAACATCAGAGCAGTAGTGAAATCAAATATCAAGATTAGGATCAAGAATGACAAAAGGAAGACAAAGACTTAGGGCATAGATTGGAAAAGAGCAGATGTAGAGGTAACCAGTGTGGAACTAACAAATGTAAATGAAAAGAAAATCTTGTAACACAGAGATCATAAAAAGAAGGAAATCTTTACACAGGTAATTAACGGAACAATCATCAACAATTCTATTCGTTTTAAAATAGTGACGGAAAAGGATAGATCAGATCTAAGAGTTGAAGTTCTAAATTGGAGAAAGGCCAATTTTGACAGTATTAGGCAAAAGTTGATTGGAGGCAGATGTTCGCAGGTAAAGGGATGGCTGGAAAATGGGAAGCCTTCAGAAATGAGATAACGAGAGTCCAGAGGAAGTATATTCCCGTCAAGGTGAAAGGAAAGGCTGGTAGGAATGCTGGATGACTAAAGAAATTGAGGGTTTGGTTAAGAAAAAGGAAGCATATGTAAGGTATAGACAGGATAGATCGAGTGAATCCTTAGAAGAGTATAATGGAAGTAGGAGTATACTTAAGAGGGAAATCAGGAGGGCAATAAGGGGACATGAGATAGCTTTGGCAAATAGAATTAAGGAAAATCCAAAGGGTTTTTACAAATACATTAAGAACAAAAGGGGAGAATAGGGCCCCTCAAAGATCAGCAAGGCGGCCTTTGTGTGGAGCCGCCGAAAATGGGGGAGATACCAAATGAGTATTTTGCATCAGTATTTACTGTGGAAAAGGATATGGAAGATATAGACTGCAGGAAAATAGATTGTGACATCTTGCAAAATCTCCTTATTACAGAGGAGGAAGTGCTAGATGTCTTGGAACTGATAAAGGTGGATAAGTCCCCAGGACCTGATCAGGTGTACCCGAGAACTCTGTGGAAAACTAGAGAGGTGAGTGCTGAGCCTCTTGCTGAGATATTTGTATCATCAATAGTCACAGGTGAGGTGCAGGATGACTGGAGGTTGACAAATGTGCTGCCACTGTTTAAGAAGGGCAGTAAGGACAAGCCAGGAAACTAAAGACCGGTGAGCCTGACCTCGTTGGTGGGCAAGTTGTTGGAGGGAATCCTTAGAGACAGGATGTACATGTATTTGGAAAGACAAGGACTGATTAGGGATAATCAACATGGCTTTGTGCATGGGAAATCATGTCGCACAAATTTGATTGAGTTTTTTGTAGAAGTAACAAAGATGATTGATGAGGGCAGAGCAGTAGATGTGATCTACATGGACTTCAGTAAGGCATTCGACAAGATTCCCCATGGGAGACTGATTAGCAAGGTTAGATCTCACGGAATACAGGGAGAACTAGCCATTTGGATACAGAACTGGCTCAAAGGTAGAAGACAGAGAGTGGTGGTGGAGGGATGTTTTTCAGACTGGAGGCCTGTGACCAGTGGAGTGCCGCAGGATCAGTGCTGGGTCCTCTACTTTTTGTCATTTACATAAATGATTTGGATGCGAGCATAAGAGGTACAGTTAGTAAGTTTGCAGATGACACCAAAATTGGAGGTGTAATGGACAGCAAAGAAAGTTACCTCAGATTACAACAGGATCTGGACCAGATGGGCCAATGGGCTGAGAAGTGGCAGATGGAGTTTAATTCAGATAAATGCGAGGTGCTGCATTTGGGAAAGCAAATCTTAGCAGGACTTATACACTTAATGGTAAGGTCCAAGAGAGTGTTGCTGAACAAAGAGACCTTGGAGTGCAGGTTCATAGCTCCTTAAAAGTTGAGTCGCAGGTAGATAGGATAGTGAAGAAGGTGTCTGGTATGCTTTTCTTTATTGGTCAGAGTATTGAGTACAGGAGTTGAGAGGTCATGTTGTGGCTGTACAGGACATTGGTTAGGCCACTGTTGGAATATAGCAGGAAATTCTGGTCTCTTTCCTATCAGAAAGATGTTGTGAAACTTGAAAGGGTTCAGAAAAGATTTACAAGGACGTTGCCAGGGTTGGAGGATTTGAGCTATAGGGAGAGGCTGAACAGGGTGGGGCTGTTTTCCCTGGAGTGTCAGACGCTGAGGGGTGACCTTATAGAGGTTTACAAAATTATGAGGGGCATGGATAAGGTAAATAGGCAAAGTCGGGGAGTCCAGAACTAGAGGGCATAGGTTTAGGGTGAGAGGGGAAAGATAAAGAGGAGACCTAAGGGGCAACTTTTTAACGCAGAGGGTGGTACGTGTATGGAATGAGCTGCCAAAGGAAGTGGTGGAGACTGGTACAATTGCAACATTTAAGAGGCCTTTGGATGGGTAAATGAATAGGAAGGATTTTTTTTTTTTTTTTTAAAAGATATTTTTATTAGAAATTTAATATTTTGACAGATTCACAAAAATAAACAGAACTTTCAAGCACAAACATTAATATAAAAATAGATCTTAAATATATAATCATCAAAATTCAAAGGAATGATACTAAAGAAGAAAGAAAAACAATGAAACTCAGTTAACTACTAATCTAATCCACAATTATCCAGAGTGTATAGTTGAGTCACTTACATCCTTCAAACAAGAGAAAATGTTCTCTAATACACTCATAACAGTATAATAAAAAGGAAACTATTTCCAAACAACAAGAACAAAAAAAAACATGTTTGAATGGAGATCCTCCCCCTTGTTCTCAGGGGGCCTTACTTCCTTTCTAAAGGTCCACCATATCCTCTCCCAAACAGTGTCCCACCCTTGACCCGGGCGCTCCTTAATAGGATTTAGATATAATACCGAGCTAGAGTTAACAGTGAGCGCCCCACCCCCACCCCTCCCCACCCATACCTGAGTATCTGAGTATATCTGATAGCATCAATGCCACGTACAAACACACATAACTATAAAATTACAACTCCAACAAATTACAGTTAAGTATAATAACATAAAATAGCAAGGGAAGACAACCCTGCTCCCAGAAGCAAAAGTAAAGTAGAGTAAAGTATCCACTTCTCCCCACGGAGTGTGGAAGAGGCAAGCCAACATAAATTGTCTCTTACGATTTATTTAAACGAGTCTAAAAGTTCCTTAGCCTCTTCTGGTGATCTAAAATTATACTCGGATCCTTCGTGGTTAAAGCATAACGTCGCTGGGTAGTGTAAGGTGTATTGAATATTTAAGTTCCTTAGACATTTCTTCACCTCATCAAACGCCTTCCTCCTTCGTGCCAAAGCCGGGGAGAAGTCCTGAAATAACATAATCTTGGATCCTTCATGGATCATGGCTTTAGGATCCTTTCCAAGATTTCTGGAGGCATCCAGGAGTATCTGCCTCTCCCTATAACTCTGCAGCCGGAACAGGACCGGGCGTGGGCGCTGGTTTGGGCCAGATCCGCGTACTGCGACCCGGTAGGCCCACTCCACCCTTACCCGATCAGTTTCAGCCCCCAGGTTTAAAAGCTGGGGCAGCCATCGCTCCAGAAATACTGCTAACTGTCCCTTCTCTTCTTGTTCAGGGAGGCCCAGAAGACGGATATTCTTTCTCCGATTTCTATTATCCAGGTCATCCATGTAGATTTCAAAGGCCCGGACTCTCTGCTCCAGAGCTCGCACCTGTTCTGCAGCTGTTTGTGCTGCAGCCTCGGAGGTCGTGGCCTTTAGCTCCGCCCCCTCCACTCGGCCCTGCAGCTCCTCAATAGCCTGGCTGTGCTTTTGTAGCTTTTCTTCGAATGAGTTCCATCTCTGTCGGGATTCTGCGATGAAATTGACGAGTGTCGTTTCCAGCCTGGCAATCATCTCTTCAAGGCCTGTTTTTACATCAGCTGCAGCTGGAGGAGGAGAGGAGGGTGGGGGAGGGGTCTTTGTTTTCTGAGAGCTGCGGGATCCCTTTGGTTTACTCATTATCCACTTAATATTAAACTGCTTAAATACAATAGTAAGCAGCTAATTAAGGTTAGAAAAATTTTTTTTTTTTTGGGTGGTTTGGTAAGTGTGGTGGGGGTGAGTAACTCACTTTACCCAGGTTTTGGGAAGAGCTCTGTAAACTCAGACTTGCTGAGTCGCCGCCATCTTGGATCTGAATAGGAAGGATTTGGAGGGATATGGGCCGGGTGCTGGCAGGTGGGACTAGATTGGGTTGGGATTTCTGGTTGGCATGGACAGGTTGGACCGAAGGGTCTGTATCTATGCTGTACATCTCTATGACACTATGACTCACATTCATGTGGCACTTTTAACATGGGAAACCACACCAAGGCAGCTTAAAGAGTGCAATCATAAAAATAATTTACACCAAGATTGATACGAATTGTTGATAGGTGACTGGTGGGGTATGGTGCATTAAGTAGCATCTGAGCAAATGGCGCAATTCATTAATGCTGCCTTTTGAAGATGTATTGCATGACCTTAATCACTTGTGTGAGACTAAGTCACTTTGTTCTCAGCAAAGTCAACCTTTAAAACTTCAGAAAGTCTCTCAAAAAATGGCAACTTACACTTTGAGAGTGAGAGTAAACAATCAGCGTGAGGTATTGGTAAACAATCACCACTTTGTCATTTACGTTGTAGGAAGTGCTCTGTGTGCACTTGTCTCCAGGTAAGGAAGGGAAAAAAGGGGTGGGCTGAGTGTCCATTAGAAAACACGTAGGTAAAAGTTATTATCGTATTATAAGGTTGAGGTGAGTAAAATAGAAGCGTAAGGAACAATGACAACTAGGATTTTTAAAAAACATATTGACATTAAAGTTCAATATGACCACTCAAAATCTTGGATATGATTGGTGGTAATGCCAATTGGAAAAGTCATGCTGTACATCTCTATGACTATGACTCTAAATTTCCTACAGTGTGAAAACAGGTCCTCCGGCCCAACAAGTCCACACCAACCCTCCAAAGAGTAATCACCCAGACCCATTCCCTGACCAATGCACCTAAGACTATGGGCAATTTAACTTGGCCAAGTCACCTGACCTGCATATCCTTCAACTGCAAAGAAAGGTGACAGGCTTTGGACAAAGTATAAAGACAGCAAAGAATAACTTTAAAATTAAGGAGGGTAAAATTAAAGTATGAGGAAACCCAGCCAGAAACATAAAAGTGGTAACAGCTTCTATACACATTAAACAAAAATAAAACAAGTGAGCATTGGTCCTCTAGAAACTCAGCCTGGAGAATTGATCATGGGAAATAAAGAGACAGCAAATGATTTGAATAGGTCTTATGCATCAGCTTTCACAATAGAAGGTACAAGAACCGACTCAGAACTATCTATAGATGAAGAAATGAAAGGGAAGGAGGAACTCAGGAAAATTATAGTCACTAGAGAGTAAGAGGAGACCTAAGGGGCAACTTTTTAACGCAGAGGGTGGTACGTGTATGGAATGAGCTGCCAAAGGAAGTGGTGGAGACTGGTACAATTGCAACATTTAAGAGGCCTTTGGATGGGTAAATGAATAGGAACTTGTTGAAGCTGTGGGCTGAGAAGTCCCCAGGTCCTGATGGATTTCATCCTAGAGTCTTAAAAGTTAAGGCTAGTGAGACAGTTGATACATTAGTTTTAATTTTCAAAAACACCCAGATTCGGGGAAGGTCCCATTAGAAGATAGCAATGTAACTCCTTCATTCAAAAACAGTAGACAGAAAACAGAAAACTAGGTCAGTTAGTGCAAATTCCATCAGTGGGATCATTTTAGAAACTATTATAAAACAAACTACAGCAGGATACTTACAAAAGTTCAAGATAATCTGGCAACGCCAACATGGTTTTATGAAGAACTAGAGGGCATAGGTTTGGGGTGAGAGGGAAAGATATAAAAGAGACCTAAGGGGCAGCTTTTTCACAGAGGGTGCTGCGTGTATGGAATGAGCTACCAGAGGAAGTGGTGGAGGCTAATACAATTACAACATTTAAAAGGTATATGAATAGGAAGAATTTAGAGGGATAGGGACCAAGTGCTGGCAAATGGGATTAGATTAGTTTAGGATATCTGATCGGCATGGTCGAGTTGGACCAAAGGGTCTGTTTCCATGCTGTACATCTCTATGATTCTATAAATAGAAGTCATGTTTAACCTATCTATTGGACTTTGTGAGGAAGTAGCATATGCTGTGAATAAAGGAGAACTGGTGAATGTACCACACTCAGATTCCAAGAAAGCTTTTGCTAAATTGACCTATTAGAGATGATTGCAGAAAATTAAAGCTCTTGGTGTAAGAGATAGCACATTGGCATGCATAGAAGATTGATTGGCTGACAAGAAGTAGACATTAATGAGTCTGTTTCTGGTTGGCAAGATGTAATGAGCACTGTGTCAAGGGATCAATGCTTACACATCTATTTATATAAATGACTTGGCTGAAAGAACATAAGGTACGGTTGTCCCATGATGATACAAAGATAGATGAGATTCGCTACAGTGTGGAAACAGGCCCTTCAACCCAACAAGTCCACACTGACCATTCAAAGAGTAACCCACCCAGACCCTACATTTATCCCTGACTAATGCACCTAACACTAGGGGCAGTTTAGCATGGCCAATTCAGCTAACCTACACATCTTTGGATTGTGGGAGGAAACCGAGCACCCGGAGGAAACCCACGCAGACACAGGAAGAATGTGCAAACTCCACACAGACAGTCGCCTGAGGCTGGAATCAAACCTAGGTCCCTGGCACTGTGAGGTAGCAGTGCTAACCACTGAGCCACTGTACCTAGATAGGTAGGAACATAAATTGAGAAGAGGGCATAATGATGATACAAAACAGTATTGATAGGTTGAAGGAGTGAGAAAAAATCTGGCAAATCGAATGCAATGTAAGAGAATGTGAAGAAAAAGCATATTATCTATATCCTGAGAAACTGTACAGTTCTTATATAAATCAGCGATCTCAGTGTACCAGTGCATGAACCCTAAAAGACTATGATTCAGATCCAACAGGTATTAAAGGAAAGTTAATAGAATATTCTCATTTACTGCAAGGGGAATTAAATCCAAAGATAGGAAGGTCACACTTTAATTATACAGGACATTGGTGAGACCACATCTGGAGTACAATACACAGTATTGGTCATCTTTCAAAGGAAGGATGTAAGCGCACTAAAAGCAGCTCATAAATGTTTTACCAGATTAATTCCTGGAATGGTCTGGGTGTCTTATGAGGAAAGGTGCAATAGGCTAGGCTTATTTCCATGTGCTGAAGTAAGAGGCAATATGATTGATAAGATCCTGAAGGATTATGATAGAGAAGTTGTGGAAATGATGTTTGGAAAACTAGGGGTCAATGTTTAAATTAAATAAGAAGTCACCTATTTAAACAACGAAGAGATGAATTTTGTTTCTGACAAAATGTCGTGCATATTTGGAACTCTTCCTGACAAGGCAGAATCAATATGTCTAAGGCTGAGGTGAATAAATATTTGTTAGGCAAAGGGGTAAAAGGTTTTCAAGAGTAGGTAAGAATGTACTTTTGTGGATACAATTGAATCAACCGTGATGTTATTAAATGGTGAAGCCTCCTCAAGGGACTGAAAAGCTTGCTACTGCTGCTTGTTTCTTTGTTTATTTATCAATTGACTCAAGTGGGGTTTGTTGTTCATTGGCTAACACATTGCTTTCTTTTCCTCACAAAGATTGCTGGCTCATGAAATCAAAATGCTCTTCAGTATTGACAGCAGTGGAAAACATCTGTTCTCATCTATATAATCATAGATTCCCATTTCATCGACAGTATGAAATAAATTTCTTAATCCAATGTAACTAATCTTTAGGTTCCATCACATGCCAAGAGTTTCCTATGAAATCTTCAACCACCTATCCTTTCATCAATTGTTTTTTGACAGCCTTGACTTTACATAATTTAATGTGTTCAGCTATTTGAAGAAGATTGAGGTCTAGATATGGCTTCCTACGCATGTAGGAGAATCCTTGACGTGAGGTACACATAGATGTTCTACTATTTGGCACCCCTTACCTTGGAGAGTTTTTTGTATCATACTTTTAGTCATAAGTGCTATGCCTCCTGGACCATGTATTTGCATTGTTTTCATCTGTAAACAGGATTTTCTTAACCATTGCTTACTATTTGTTAATATAGTATCTTGTGCCAGTATCTAACTTGAGGTCTGTGAGGTAACTCTTGACATAAATGTCTATTTGTCAGAATGTAAAGTCTGTACTATCTATTTCTTCTAAGAATGCTTCAGGTTTTTTTTAAAGATATTTTTATTAGAAATTTAACATTTTTACAAGTTTACAAAAATAAACAAAACTTTCAAATACAAACATTGATGTACAATTAAATCAAATATACAATAGTCAAAATTTAACAAAGGAAAGAAAAAAAAAACCAAAATAAAATAAAAAAAACAAAACTCAACTTTCTACTAATCTAACCTATAATTAACCAGAGTGTATACTTAAGTCTCTTACATGCTCGGAATGTATTAACATCAAATGTAATAAAACCCGTATTCGTGCGGGATTCCTCTCCCAAGGGGCCCCGGAGCAGCCAGATTTGTAATCTTCACTAAATAAAAGCCCTTGTTAGGATGGCCGAAATATCTGTATTTATGTAATTCAAAAAGGGCTGCCATATTTTATGAAATGATTCGGTCTTTCGGTGCACCATATTTGTAAGGAAGTCAAGGGGAATACATTCCATCATTAATCTGTGCCAATTTGAAAGTCCAGGGGGGCCCTCAGCCACCCAGTTCACCAAAATATTTTTCCTTGCACAGAAAGAGAGAATAGAAAATAGTCTCTTCCCGTGCATATCCAGGGAGGAAAAGTTCGAAAAGCCCAAAAGGAGAGATACAGGGTCCACTCTAATTTCCGTTCCTAAAATTTCTGTCAGGGTACTTGCTACTTTAGTCCAATATTTACAGATCTTATGACAAGTCCATAGGCAATGTACAAGAGTGCCCACCTCTATTTTGCATTTGGGACACATTGGAGATGCTCCTGCCTTAAATTTTGCCAATCGAGCCGGTGCTTTATGGGCCCTATGAAGTATCTTCAGCTGGATAGCCTGGGTTCTGTTACAGTAATTCTTCTAGCATTTTCCCAAATATCATTCCACGTTTCTATAGAGATTTCTAATCCCAAATCCTGATCCCATATTTTAAGCAGATTGTCCATATCTCCCGACACTTCATCATGTAGTAAATGATAAATAGTACTAACGGAGGATACCCCCACTGGTCGTAGGACATTACATTCTCTATCTGATTTATAAAGACTATCTATTAACGTAGTCTTCTTCTGTATATAATCTCGAATTTGGAAGTATCGAAAGAGGTCTCCATTAGGTAATCTGAATTTCTGACGCAGCTGTTCAAAGGACATCAGGACCCCATCTTTAAATAGGTCCTCTAAACATGAGATACCCCTGGATCTCCAGAGTTTAAAAGTGGCATCTGTAAACCCCGGTTGGAATCCCCATGCCCCTACTATCGGTGCATGGGGGGATGTTTTATGTAAATTACCCTCATTTTGCCGCGTTATATTCCAGGCCTTAATTGTGTTTAGTATTATGGGGTTTTTACAGTGATCTGTAATGATTTTCCTCGTCTGAAAATAAGAGGTTAATAAGTGGATATTTTACTTGAGAGGCCTCGATGTCCAGCCAGATTGATTGTGGATCAGACAAGACCCAATCAGCTATGTAACTTAATAGGGAACTTAACTGATATTTCCTAAAGTCTGGGAGGTCCAGTCCTCCCCTTGCCTGTGGAAGCTGTAGCTTCTTCAGCTTAATAAGGGGCCGTCTATGATTCCAGATAAAGGAACCCAGCCAGCCATATAATTTACGGAGGGCCATCCTTGGCAGCATCACCGGGAGCATTCTCATAGGATATAGGAGACGGGGCAGAACATTCATTTTAATTAGTGTTATTCTACCCAACCAGGAAATTGGAAGGTCTCCCCATCGCTGGAGGTCCTGCCTTATCCTTTCCAGTAATTGCACAAAATTAGCCTTATACAACTGACCAAATACTGGAGTAATAAAAATACGTAAATATAAGAAGCCCTCCAGGGACCAACGAAAGGGAAAAAGGGATCCGTCCACTAAGTGGGGTGTCATAACCAGGCCACCCATTGGCATAGCCTCCGATTTTGAAAAATTAATTTTATAGCCTGAGAATGCACTAAATGTATTAATAACTTGAATTAGACGAGGTACGGACATCAGAGGATTATTGAGGAATAAAAGAACATCATCTGCATAAAGGGTAATTTTCTGTTTACCTGTACCAATCCTCGGGGCCGTTATATTAGGATCAGTCCGTATAGCTTCTGCTAGTGGTTCAATTATTAGCGTAAATAACAATGGCGAGAGAGGACATCCTTGACGGCAGCCCCTACTCACACTGAAGCTATCCGAACCTAATCCATTGGTAACCACAACTGCTTTGGGATCACTATACAATGTTGAGACCCATTTGGTAAACACCTGTCCAACGCCAAACCTTTCCAATGTGTAAAACAAATATGACCATTCAACTCTATCGAATGCCTTTTCCGCGTCTAATGAAACTACTACTCCTGGTATCTTTCCCTGATGACAGGCTTGGATCATATTCAAAACCCTTCTAATATTATTGGATGATCTACGGCCCTTAATAAATCCCGTCTGATCCTCCTTTATAATATATGGCAGTACCCTTTCTAGTCTCAGTGCTAACATTCTAGAGAGGATTTTAAAATCTACATTTAGCAAGGATATTGGTTTATATGATGTACAGTCTTCTGGATATTTTCCTTTTTTAAGGATAAGAGAGATATTTGCCTCTTTCAGCGAAGGCGGGAGACAGCCCTGACTATATGCATAGTTATACATGTCCATAAGTGGATCAGCCAATATTTCTGTAAATTCTTTATAGAATTCAGCTTGAAAACCATCTGGGCCCGGTGCCTTTCCGCTCTGGAGTTGCCTAATTGCATCAAGTATTTCTTGGACAGTTAGAGGAGCATTTAGGGCCGATACCTGTTCCGGAGTCAAGCCCGGAAAGGTCAAATTTTTTAAAAATGACTGCATCCTCCTAGTCCTATCTTCACAATCCTGCGATTTATATAACTCAGAATAAAATTCTCTAAAGATCGCATTAATCTTTTTATGATCATGAGTCAAGGTACCTGTACTTTCATTGATAGTCATAATAGTCTGAGGGGCCTTCTTTTTCTTTGCAAGAAATGCTAAGTATCTACCCGGTTTGTCGCTATATTCATATAACCTTTGTTTTGCAAATAATATTTCCCTTTAGCCGTTTGAGTAAGCGTAGTGTTCAGAGCTGTCCTAACAGCTGTAATCCTTTGCAATTTTATAATAGAAGGTCTATCAGCGTATGCTGTTTCAGCTGCTTTTAAGCGAGCTTCGAGCAGACGCTGTTGCTCTCCCTTCAGTTTTTTGTGGGTCGCTGAGTAGGAGATGATCAAACCTCGCTCATAAGCTTTGATGGTCTCCCACATCATTGATGGGTTGCTAGCCGTACCTGAATTAATTTCTAAAATAGTTTTAAATTCTTGGGAGAAGTACTTTACAAATTTACTATCTTTTATCAGGAAGGGGTCCATATGCCAATGCCGAGCGGATGTCCCATTGTTCCTTGCCTTAGTTTCCATATATACAGCGGCGTGGTCGGAAATTGCTATAGCACCTATTTTACAGGATAATATGGAATTTTAAAAAATCGATGGGGCAAAAAACATATCAATTCTTGTATGACATTTATGTGGATTAGAGTAGAAAGAAAAATCTCTACCGTGTGGATGAAGACATCTCCATACATCTACCAATCCTAATTCTTTATTCAGATCCGCCAATTGTCTAGATCTGGGAGATACTCCGGCAGCACTCTTGGGAATCCTATCTATTTCCAGATCCATAATACAATTAAAGTCTCCCCCTATAATTGTATGAAGGGCACCAAAGGCCATCAATTTTGAAAAAGCTTCCATTATAAATTTAGAGGGATGTGCCGGGGGACAGTACAAATTTAGAATCCCATATTCCTCTCCATTTACGAGGGCTTTAATCAAAATATATCGTCCAGATTCGTCTTTTATCTGATTTAGAATTTTGAAAGGGAAATTCTTCCGAACAAGAATAACAACTCCCCTGCTTTTTGAGCTAAAAGAAGGGAAAAAGGCCTGATCAAATCCACCCTGCCGTAATTTTAAGTGTTCTTTATCCGACAGGTGTGTCTCCTGTAGGAGAGCTATATCAACTCTTTCTTTCTTAAGATTTGATAATATTTACTTCCTTTTGACTGGCGAATTACTCCCCTTGACATTCCAGGTGCACCACTTAACCAACTGATCAACCATAATCATCTAGGCAGATCCGAGACCCCTTGGGAAGGGAAACCCTATCTGGAACATCCCGAGCATGGAGCATATAAAATTCACAAAAATAAAGGCTCTCTAATACACTCACAACAATATAATAAAAAACTATTTCTAAATTTAAAAAATATAAAACGTACCTAAATGGAGATTCTCCCCCTTCTTCCCAGGGAGCGTCACTTCCTCTCCAAAAGTCCATCTTATCCTCTCCCAACCAATGCCCGACCCTTGACCCAGGTGCTCCTCAATAAAAAGAGGAGAATTCAAATATAATACAAAGCTAGAGTTAACAGTGAGCACCCTACCCCTGCCCACACCAACACCTGGATATATTTGGGAATGTTAATACCATATATAAATATATAACTATAAAATTACAATCTCAACAAGTAATAATTAGATATAATAATACAAAATAACAGGGGAAAAACAACCCTGCTCCTAAAGACAGAGGTAAAATAGAATAAGGTAACCACCTCCCCCCGCCAACATTAACCAATCGCCCCAACATATATATATATATATATATACACATACATACATACCCACATATATACATAAAGTCATAAAAAAAACAAACCCAAGCCGGTGGGGGGGGGGAGAAAATCAAATCCCTCCACCCGCCCCCCATGATAATATTAAACAATGAGGTAAAAAAAAGAGAAAAAAAGGGGGGGATATAGACCAAAGTGGGGGGAAAGGCAAACCAACATCCACAATCTCTTACAGTTTATTTAAGAGAGTCCAAGAATTCCTTAGCCTTCTCTGGTGAACCGAAGTTATATATGGATCCTTCGTGGTTAAAGCGTAGTGTCGCTGGAGAGCGTAAGGAGTACTGATATTTAAGTCCCTTAAACGCTTCTTCACCTCATCGAATGCCTTCCTCTTTCGGACCAGAGCTGGGGAAAAATCCTGAAATAGCATGATCTTGGATCCTTTATAGATCATGGCTTGGGGATCTTTTCCAAGATTTCTTGAGGCTTCTAGGAGCATCTGCCTCTCCCTATAGCTCTGCAGCTGGAACAGAACCGGGCGTGGACACTGGTTTGAGCCGGGCCACGTATTGTGACCCGGTAGGCCCATTCCACCCTTACCTGGCCTGATCCAGCATGCAGATTTAAAAGCTGTGGCAGCCACTGCTCCAGGAATGCTGTAAGCTGGCCTTCCTCTTCCCGTTCGGGAAGGCCCAGCAACCGAATATTTTTTCGACGACCTCGATTATCGAGGTCATCAATATGATTTTCTAAGGCCCGGACTCGCTGTTCGAGAGTCCGGACCTGATCCGCAGCCGATTGAGCTGCAGTCTCGGAGGTCGCGGCCTTTAACTCCGCCCCTCCAAATCGGCGCTCGAGTTCCTGGATGTCTCGGCCGTGCTTCTGCAGCGCGGCCGAGAGTGATTCCCAGTGATTTCGGGACTCCTCGATAAAGGCATCGATCTTCGCGTCCAGCTTGGTAATCATCTCCACAAGGCTTGTTACCGTCGGTAAGTCCCCTGGGGCGGCTGTGGGCGCCTCTGCTGCAGCTGAAGAGGGAGAGGGTGTGGGAGGGGGTCCTGCCTGTTGAGAGCTGCGGGTTCCCTTCCCTTTGGTCATTTTTACTAAATATTAAACTATTTAAATGTAATACTAAGCAACTATTTAAAGTTAACAGCTATTATGAATGATTTGGTGAGTGTGGTGGGGGTGGGTGACCCAAGTCTTGGGAAGAGCACTATAGACTCAGACTTGCTGGGTCACCGCCATCTTGGATCCCCCATGCTTCAGGTTTTATTCTACTGTAGACTGCTTTCCCCCATTAATCTCTTTGTGTGGACAACCTTTCGTTTTCTTGCTTTTCTGAAATTGTGTCCATTTGTAGTAGTTGTACAAAGTCTGTGCCTGTGAGGTGTCTTTGTTCCACAGCATTGACAAAGGTTTTTTTTAGTGTCTGTTACCCATTACACTTGCTGTACTCATTTCTCATATTTGAAATGTATACCTTAAAGATTGAGTGGACTCTGTTGATGTCTTGTGCCAAGATTGGCTTTTTTTCTTCCTAGATCAATATTGCTGCCAGACCTTTTCTTCATTTATCATTCAAATGACTTTCTCTAGAGTCAAGTCTTCTTTAGACTGTAATACATCTGACAAAGACTCCTTGGCAATTCCTACAATAATTTAGTCTCTTATGAATTCCGAATTGCATTCAACACAGTAGCACTTTTCCAGAGATTATTAATTAAATCACCTTTGGATTCCCTTGAATGTTAAACTCTTTTATTAATTATCTTCTTCTTTCAAGAATTATATTAGTTCTGAGATTTAAATAATGTCAAATGCTTTTAGTTCTTCTTCAAAGTATCTGTTGCTTGTTTTACGCCTTGGTTACACTATTGTGTAGGTTCTTTTGTTTAGCTTCTGGTTTAATATCTAATTTGGAAGCTATTTTGTATCTCAGAAATTGTTTCTCTAAAATGTTTCATCCTGTGTTCGATTTGACATATCTCTGAAATGAAGACTTCCTGGCAATATTATTTTTGACATCATGTCTTCCTAATGTGATGAACTATTTTGCTTGTTTAAAATACCTTATTTTGCAGTAATAGCTGTTTTGCTGCTCTTCACTGCTGTACTGGAGGATTTTCCCATATTTTTGTGTTGAGTATGTTAACTTCCCATATTCTCTCATGGTTATAATGGAAGATTTCCACCTTTTTCGCAGTTTCACTGTATGAATTTTTAATAAATGATCCTATTTTAATTATACTCTTATTCAATGATTCCTGCTGCTGGGGTTTAACTAAGTAAATCTCACCTTTATCATGGTTCTGATGAAGAACTTTACCACATTTTCTAGATCCTGAATAATGTCTCTCAAATTTTCCCTTCTGTTAGAATTGATCTGCTTTGGCTTTTAATTTGCCCCATATTATCACTGGCATTCAGATGTCCCTGGTTCTGCTACCTTGAGTTACAATTTCTTTTCCTGGCCCTTTACTTCTGTTTCTACAGCCATGACTGAATTCTTCACTCGCTTTGGCAACAATGCATAATCTGAACTATCTTCACTTTTAATTCTCACTTTTCCAGCCTGGATTGCTCCACAGTTTTAATATCTCCCTTGGCCCATCGCAGATTTTAAGCTGTACTCATGGAATCTCCATTGCCTGTCCGCTCACTAGGACTGCACCCACAAATGACCAATACTGCATGGTGCTGCCTATATTTGCTTTGGAGTTACTAATTCTTCTTCTGTTAAAAGTTGTGCTATGAAGATGTGGGTGTACTTTAAGAGATTTAAAAGCAGCAGAACTACCGGAAACAGCACCAAGTGTTCTCAATAAGGCAACAATGTAACACTTGGTTGAGCAACTCAATTAGCTCATTGCCTGGAGATAAAACAATTTCAAATTTGGCAAATCAGTTTAAATCATACCCCAAAAAATATCAAACTCCAGCCCAGTTTGAATTTAGTGTGTTGACAACCTTAAAAGCCAATGACACAATCCGATGCTTTGGGGTATATAACCAGGGAAAATTGAACAGTTGAGAGGAGAACTGACAAGCCCAGCATGTAAACAGACTTAGTGAAAATAGCTGATTAAAAGTACCTTTTCGATCAGTTACCTGGAACACAGAAATTCCTAAGAAAAATAAAAGAACACACAGCAAGATCCGAATAGAAGAACGAATGTTGCCTGGTTTTGAGATAAGAAGTGTGGTTTTGTAAATCTTAACTGGGAGTTTTATCAGACTAGTATTATAGAAGGGAAGGTAACAGATAGTAAGAGTAAGGAATGTAAACAGTTGTTAGTTAATTATTCTATGCTATCTTCTTTTACCATTCACTGAAGCATTCTTCCTTGTTCAGGATTACCATGGGAGTTTCTTCTTTAGGATTCTTAAATCTTCAACTTTTTGCTGCTGTTAAGTGTGCTGCATGAAAGGACAATGAAAGAAATCACAGGTCTTGGTGCTGCACCTGCTCTGGACCCCTAATTTCACTCTGATCCCTGACCTGATGAGAGCAGCCCCACCTCTAACTCAGCATAGTTGGTTTGTCAGAGTCTTAGACCCTGGCTATTGGGCCGTAATGCATGGACATCCTACCCCTGTCCCATGCCCCACGCCAATCCATTTCCATCCCATCTTGGGCCCTGGCAGTGTGAACTGGCAACCTAGAGCTGAGTCTGCGATCTAATACCAATGCTCACAATATGCTGTCTGAGCAGTTATTTCAAATCCATATCACCACATATCATATTGTATAGACAGGGACAGTGCTGTCTGAGCTTCTGCTCATGACAAAGATTGTTCTCACCATCCTCTTTAAGTGTAAAAAACTTCTGTGTCCTGCTTGGTATGGTGTGGTAGAGAAAACCCGATTCCTAGCCTAATGAAAAGGATTTCTGTAGTTAACAAGATATAGTTTATTGTATGTTAGCAATAAGTGACAGGTTAGATTGATGTGGTAGACATTGTTACAGAGAGGATCAGATGATAGATTTCACTCCTTAGAAATTCAAAGTTGTTCTGCCCGCAAGCCTAAATGACACTAACATAGTAGGTGGTTTTTATGGCACACCTCACTACTAACCCTTTCAGATCCACATAATTATTTCCCATTATTGGATGTTTGTCAAATTAAAAAGAGTCATGGATCAACTTTCAGCACCTGCTCCACCCCAACTCTTTAAGAAACAGAGAATGGCATTAAGTGCAGACTAGCTTTGTATGGTGTTAACCTCTCATGATTTTGGGTCCTTGATGAGCATGTGCAGCTGTTCAATAACACAAGTAGAGTTAGTTGCATGTTATTTTAATAAACAGAGAGAAGCACAATCATAGTTAGAGAAATGTACAGCACAGAAACAGACCCTTCAGTCCAACTCGTCCATGCCGACTATTGCTAGCACCCGGCTCATATTCCTCTAAAGTGTTCCTATTCACGTACCCTTTTAAATGTTGTCATTGAATGAGCCTCAACCACCTCCTCTGGCAGCTCATTTCATACACGCAACACCCTGTAAGTAGAAAGATTTCCCCTTAGATTCTTTTGAAATTTTACTTCTCCCACCTTAAACATATTCCCACTAGTTTTGGACTCCTCTACCCTAGGGAAAAGACATTGACTATTCACTCTATCCATGCCCTTCAGGATTTTATAAACCTCTATAAGGTCACCCCTCATCCTCCAACACTCCAGGGAAAATAGCCCTAGCCTCTCTCCCTAGAACTCAAACCCTGCAACCCTGGCAATCAGCTTGTAAATCTTTACTTCAGAAGCAGCAAACACATGTCAATTCTGCATCATAATTCTTATCTATTTTCAGGCCTGATCAAATCTTGTCACTTTAATTTGTAATACATTCCAGCTCTGAAGAAAAGTCATGGATAGGACATTAAATTGATATCCACGGTTTAATGAAAAGATTCCTTGGCACTATTTGAAGAAGAGCAGGTAAGTTTTCCAAATATCTTCACTAATGTTTGTTTCACAGTGAAGATTCAAAAATTTAGGTGCGTAATTTCCACTTCCCTTTATGATCTTATTGTGGAAATCAGCTGTTATTTTACAACACAGCAGCAGCAGATAAACCTTAAACATAACTTGTGAGCTTTTGAAGTGTTTCAAAAGACACTGTATAAATGCAATTACTTTCTTTCCTTTAGAAGATTGAGGTGGGAGAGAAAAATACTAGGATGAAAGTGACTAATTTTTTTTGCACTGATCAATGTGTACTAATGGTATCTTCGCTACAGAAAACCATTGCAGTCACCAAAATAATTTGAAAGGAAAGCTGGAAAATATCTTTTAATAATTCATAATAGGTGCCATTTTTCAAAATGAAGTTTGCAGCATGAAATTATATTGCTTCATATCAATCTATTTATGTTTGTGAATATATATATTTTGAGTTGACCAATGACTATCTGTCACAAGAAGGCTATTTTACTCAAATGCTGTCTCACCGGACTGCTGCTTAAATAATGCATACTTGTGCAGACAGTCTGAAAGACACAGGATGCAATTTGAAACGTTGCCTGAAAAAAATCTATACGCCACTAAAACATTCTTACATCATTGACATGAATCAGAATTATGCTGCTATATTGCAAAGTGTAACTTACTGTAGCTGAAGTCAAAAGACAGAAATAACTCAAACTGTGTTACCACAGGGATTCAGTTCTGCTGTAAATACGATAACAAGGATGAAGATTGCATTGCACGTTTGTGAGAAATGATCTTTTGCAGTTATTGCTATAAATTATGTACGTTTCTTTTTGAATGTTTTAGTAAAAATACTTCTGGGTTTGGTAACTGATTACTTCGATGCATATGATAGCAATTACAGTGAAGACTGGATCATGGAAGTATTGTAAATAAATGTTTGTGTTGTCATTCAACTTGACAAACCAAGAGTAATTGTCATTTGGGTAAAAAGGAGGGTCAGTCTTAGCAGTCTATGACTAATTCTGCAAAAGCCCCCAAGTTATGAGCTTTTATGCACTTCTGGTCATGTACGAATTTCTTGATCTGATCAATTTACATTGACCAAATGTCCTGTTGATAGTTTACTCACTTCCCAAATGGCATACATACATCTGGTCTTCCATATCCTTGCTTTTCGAGTGGCCTATCTGTCCCCAGTTCCCTATCATTTACCCCCTGCATTCCTGGTCTTGTCCTTTTGCATTCCCATCCTTAAGCTTTTCAGTACAACTGTGATCCTTCAGTTCTGCCCAGATTTATATTTCACTGACAGCACTTTATAACTTAAACTGCTCAACCCTTATTAAACCCTTATTAAACCCTCATGTGCAGAATTTATAGGATACTGAATGATGTAGACAATGGCAGGGAATCTGGGAGAATCACGTGAGATGTTGGATGTCTTTTCTTGACATCTGAGTAACCCTGCATTTTTGGTCATTGAAACAAGATTCTTGCTCGGGAGCAGTGACAGGTTTATTAACAGAGATTGTTGCTTGCTTTCAGTCTCATTATTTGTTAATATTGCCTTATTTATATGTAGCTTCCTATCTCACCACCCGCCAAGAGGAAACTTGACAATTCCCAAAATGAACGTCAAAGTGAGGACCCACAACTTCAGCTCCCTGCTTGCTCCTGCAGACAGCCATCTGAGACACCCGGCACTAACATCTCACAGCACACTCCATGGACAGCGACCACATGCAATCACACATCCATTGACACTTGCTTCTGACACGTGCCATCTTCGCTGTATTACCATGGCACATCTGCAATCAACTTACAGATGGTTCACTATTGCCATGCTGAATCTCAGGCTGCTGGAAGGACACTTTATGTGCAAAGACAGATACCTAGCTCAGTTCAGGCTGCATCTCAGGGCTGTGCGCATGCTCTCTGAGCCCCTCACTCATTTTGATCCCACTTGGATGTTTACAGTATCCCTGCATTTTTGCAGTGTGCCCCCTCAGACAGAGATACCAGACTGACAGCATAGAGTCCTATTTGGTTTTAATCTACTGCGAATCCTCTTGCAAGGATGCCTTCCTTAAAGAAGCTCTCTTCCTCCCTCAACAAGGCAACACGACGCCTGGAGGAAGAGTGCCTCATTTTCCGCCGAGGAACCTTCTAACCACAAGGGATGAATGCAGATTTCTCCAGCTTCCTCATTTCCCTCCCCCCCACCTTATCTCAGTCCCAACCCTCGGACTCAGCACCGCCTTCTTGACCTGCAATCTTCTTCCCGACCTCTCCGCCCCCACCCCCTCTCCGGCCTATCACCCTCACCTTAACCTCCTTCCACCTATCGCATTCCCAGCATCTGCAGTCCTCACTTTCTCCTCCTGACAGCATAGAAACAGAGTCAACAGCATAGAAACAGCCCCCTTCAGCACACAATATTCATGACAAGTAATAAACACCAAATTACACTAATCCCATTTACCTGCACTTGGTCCATAAATCAGTAGTTCTGAATTGTCTTATTGCTTAGCAGACACAAAGGTAGGAAGCTTGTTATCACTGTCACTGGTCCTCAGTCAAAGGAGACATCCTTCAGTCAGGAAGTCTCGGCACTGTAAGTCAAGGGCAGCTTCCAATACCAGTCCAGGGCTTGGATATTATCAGTTAGCTGCCAGTTGAACATGTGTTGCTGGTTAAAGCACAGCAGGTCAGGCAGCATCCAAGGAATAGGAAATTCGACGTTTCGGGCACAAGCCCTTCATCAGGAATGAGGAGAGGGTGCCAGGCAGGCTAAGACAAAAGGTAGGGAGGAGGGACTTGGGGGAGTGGCGATGGAGATGTGATAGGTGGAAGGAGGTCAAGGTGAGGGTGATAGGCCGGAGTGGGGTGGGGGCGGAGAGGTTAGGAAGAAGATTGCAGGTTAGGAGGGCGGTGCTGAGTTGAGGGAACCGACTGAGACAAGGTGGGGGGAGGGGAAATGAGGAAACTGGAGAAATCTGAGTTCATCCCTTGTGGTTGGAGGGTTCCCAGGCAGAAGATGAGGCGCTCTTCCTCCAACCGTCGTGTTGTTATGTTTTGCCGGTGGAGGAGTCCAAGGACCTGCATGTCCTCGGTGGAGTGGGAGGGAGAGTTAAAGTGTTGAGCCACGGGGTGGTTGGGTTGGTTGGTCCGGGCGTCCCTGAGGTGTTCTCTGAAGCGTTCCGCAAGTAGGCGGCCCGTCTCCCCAATGTAGAGGAGGCCACATCGGGTGCAGCGGATGCAATAGATTATGTGTGTGGAGGTACAGGTGAACTTGTGGCGGATATGGAAGGATCCCTTGGGGCCTTGGAGGGAAGTGAGAGAGGAGGTGTGGGCGCAAGTTTTACATTTCCTGCGGTTGCAGGGGAAGGTGCCGGGAGTGGAGGTTGGGTTAGTGGGAGGTGTGGACCTGACGAGGGAGTCACGAAGGGAGTGGTCTTTGCGGAACGCTGATAGGGCACGAAGGGAGTGGTCTTTGTGGAACGCTGATAGGGCACAACGGGAGTGGTCTTTGTGTCAGGACTCATTCCTGGTAAGGATTGAAGCACAGTGTTGAGCAGCTCACTAGCTGATGTGATTTTTCTGCCTTAATGTGGGATATTTACTACAGGAATGACAGAAAGGCAGGTATGGCGGGAGATGAAAGTAGGTAGCACAGCCTTTAGTGCTGCATGATTAGTAGTGTGGGTGGCTGAAAGCGATTGAGGGAAGATGTTGATGATTCAGTGAGAGTGGTCAAGCCTGAGCCTCGTGGGACCATGGTTCAGTGGTAGAGATAGAGCAAGCGTGAGTAAGAAGTGAGATGGTGACACATACCTTGGCAGAGTGCAGAATGTCATGGGCCTTCTTCAAAAATGAGATATTTGAAATTGCACTAGCCCAGGTGGCAATCTCAGACGACACTGCCTTGGTCTGGTGAGAGAGGTTCTTCTGGCTCTCCTGGGAGAAGAGAAGAGGAAGTCCTGCCTCTGCACCAACCAGCTCAACAGAACTTCCAGATACCTGTTCTCATTGCTAGGTGCTAAATTCCTTTTAATAGTCATGTCTGAAGCTAATGTCATGAGTTGTGCAGGGTTGGTCTGACAGTGCTGTTTGGGTGCACAATGGCCATTTAAAGATGGCACTGCCAATAGGAATGCAGTTCTATTCAATGTTATGTAGGCAGCACTGAGTTTTTCCAGTTACAGTGAGTGTTAAATCAGGCTAGCATTGGGGGCCAGAGGGTCATGGCAGGTAGGTTAGGGGGCAAGTCTGGTAAGCTGGCACAGAAAACTCCCTAGGATTCAGGGAGAGTAACACTCAATGAAACTGATACATAAGCCACAAAAACCCAAGATTCAGCCAACTGTATCTGCACTGCTTCTGGGAACTGACAGGCATGTAGATGTAAGAAAAACAAAAACAGAAATTATTGGAAAAGCTCAGCAGGTCCAGCAGCATCTGTGGAGAGAAATCAGTTAACATTTTGGGTCAGTGACCCTTTTTCAGGATAGCATGTAAATATATTTTTCTTTATAAGGCCATTAGAAATAGGAACATGAACAGGCCTACTCTATCAGTCAATAGGATCATGGCTAATCTGAAACTGCTCATATTCACTTTCCCGTCCTTTATCCATGACCCTTGATTCCCCTACTGATTAAGAAGCTATCTATCTTTGATAGAATTGGACCTCAGTGGCCACCATTTATTGCTTATCTGAAATTGCTCTCAAACTGAGTGGTGTACTGAAAGTATAAAAGCAAAATACTGCAGATGCTGGAAATCTAAAGCAAACATACAGAATGCTGGACAAAGGCAAGGGTCCCAGTTATATCTGTGAAGAAAGAATAGGAATTAACATTTCAGGTCCAAAAGATTGATATTCTAGAGGGCGGCACGGTGGCACAGTGGTTAGCACTGCTGCCTCACAGCGCCTGTAGACCCGGGTTCAATTCCCGACTCAGGCGACTGACTGTGTGTGCGTTTGCACGTTCTCCCCGTGTCTGCGTGGGTTTCCTCCGGGTGCTCCGGTTTCCTCCCACAGTCCAAAGATGTGCGGGTCAGGTGAATTGGCCAAGCTAAATTGCCCGTAGTGTTAGGTAAGGGGTAAATGTAGGGGTATGGGTGGGTTGCGCTTCGGCGGGTCGGTGTGGACTTGTTGGGCCGAAGGGCCTGTTTCCACACTGTAAGTCTAATCTAGAGCGCTGGAGGTTTAGGGATGACCTTATAAGGGTTTATAAAATCATGAGGGGAATGGATAGGGTGAAAAGCCAATGTCTTTTTTTCCCAGGGCAGGGAAATCCAAAGCTAGAGGGCATAAACATAAGGTGAGAGGGGAAAGATATAAAAGGGACCTAAGGGGCAGGGTTTTCATGCAGAGGGTGGTGTGTGCATGGAATGAGCCAAAAGAGGAAACTGGTACAATTGCAACATTTAAAAGGGATCTGGATGGTACAAGAATAGGAAGTGTTTAGAGGAAAATGGGCCAAATGCTGCCAAATGAGACTAGATTAATTCACAATATTTGATCAGCAAGGCCAAATTGGACCAAAAGGGTCTGATTCCATGATGTACAACACTATGAATCTATATCCAGAATTGAATGGGGTTGAACTATAACAGAGGGATAAGAGAAGGAACAATAGAATGCACTACATGGTGCAGTGCCCAGAATAAAAGACGAAATACACAAGTGATAATGGTGGCAACAAATAAATTTAGATGTAAAATAGATGTATAATTATAGATAAGAAAAGGAAAAAATGCTGAAAGCAAAGCCAGACACAAATAAGACAGGATCTGTAATCGAAATGCAGGACAACTCAATGTTGACCATAAGGCATAGGAGCAGAAATTAGGCCACTCAGCCATTGAGTCTGCTCCACCATTCAATCACCATGGCTGATAGGTTTTTCAACCTCATTTCCTGTCTTCTCCCCATAATCTTTGATCCCCTTGACAATCAAGAACTTCTCTATCTCTGTTTTAAATATACTCAATGACCTGACCTACACAGCCTTCTGTGACAATGAATTCCACAGATTCACCACTCTCTAGCTAAAGTCGTTTCTCCTTATCTCTGTTCTAAAGAGTCTTCCCTCTACCTTAATGTTGTGTCCTTCGGTCTTTGTCTCTCTTGCCAATGGAAACATCTCCACTCTGTTGAGGCTGTTCAGTATGCTCTAAGTTTCAATCAAACCCCCTCTCATCTTTTTAAACTCCATCAAGTATAGTCCCAGAGTCCTCAAACATTTGCTCATATGTTAAGCCTTTCATTCCTGGGATTGTTCTCGTGTATCTCCTCCAGACCTACTCCAGGGCCTTCCTGAGGTATGGGGTTTAAAATTGTTCACAATACTCTAAATGTGGTCTGACCAGAGCTTTATAAAACCTCAGAAGTACATCCCTGCTCAAGATGTTTGACAACATTGTATTTGCCTTCCTAGCTATCGACTCAACCTGCAAGTTGACCTTAAGAGAAATCTGGACTAGGCTCCCAAGTCCCTTTGCACTTAGATTTCTGAATTTTGTCCTCATTTAGAAAATAGTTCATTTCTGTAATCTTCCTACTAAAGTGCATGACCTCACAACTTCCCACATTGTATTTCATTTGCCCTAACCTATCTAAATCTTACTGCAGCCTTCCTGCCTCCTCAATACTACCTGCCCCTCTAACTATCGTTGAATCATCTGCAAACCTTCGCCAGAATGCCATCAGTTCCTTCATCCAGATCATTAACGTATGAAGTGAAAAGTTGTGGTCCCAACACTGACCCTTCTGGAACAGTACTAATCACCGATTTCCATCCTGAGAAGGACCCTTTTATCTCCACTCTCTGCCTTCTGCCAGACAGCCAATCTTCTATCCATGCTAGTACCTTGCCTCTAACATCATGGTCAAAGTTTGTGAGAAGACTTGTAGCTCGGGTGCTTGTTGTTGTGGTTCTGTTCGCCGAGCTGGGAGTTTTTGTTGCAAATGTTTCGTTCCCTTTCTAGGTGACATCCTCAGTGCTTGGGAGCCTCCTGTGAAGTGCTTCTGTGCTGATTCCTCCGGCTTTTATAGTGGTTTGAATCTGCCGCTTCCGGTTGTCAGTTGCTGTCCACTGCAGTGGCCGGTATATAGGGTCTAGGTCAATGTGTCTGTTGATAGAATTTGTGGATGAGTGCCATGCTTCTCGGAATTCCCTGGCTGTTCTCTGTTTGGCTTGGCTATAATAGTGGTGTTGTCCCAATCGAACACCACTATTATAGGGCAAGCCAAACAGAAAACAGCCAGGGAATTCCTAGAGGCATGGCACTCATCCACAAATTCTAACAACTGACACATCGACCTAGACCCTATATACCGGCCACTGCAGCGGACAGCAACTGACAACCGGAAGCGGCAGATTCAAACCACTATAAAAGCCGGAGGAATCAGCACAGAAGCGCTTCACAAGAGGTTCCCAAGCACTGAGGATGTCACCTAGAAAGGGGACAAAACATTTGCAACAAAAACTCCCATCTAACATCATGGGTCCTTAGCTTACTCAGCAGCCTCCTGTGTAGCACCGTACCAAATGCCTTCTGGAAGTCCAAATAGATAACATCCATTGGCTGTCCTTGGTCTAATCTGCTTGTTACCTCCTCAAAGAATTCTAACGGATTTGTTAGGCATGACCTCCCTAATGAAACCATGCTGACTTTGCCCTATTTGACATGCAATTCCATGTATTCAGAAATCTCATCCTTCACAATGGGCTCCAAAATCTTACCAACAACTGAGGTCAGATTAATCCATCTATAATTTCCCGTATATAATTTCCCTTATTAAGTGAGGGGGGTGGGGGGGTTACATTAGCGATTTTCCAGTCCTATGGGATCCTCCCTGACTTCAGCGAATCCTAAAGGATCACTACTACAGCCTCCACTATCTCTTCAGCTATCTCCTTCAGAGCTCTGGGATGTAGTCCATCTGGTCTGGGCAATTTATCGAATTTCAGACCTTTCAGATTTTCTAGCACCTTCTCCTCAGTGATGGCCACCATACTCATCTCTGCCTCCCCCCCCCCCCCCCACGATTCTCTTGTACTTTTGGGATATTACTCGTGTCTTCCACCATGAAGACTGGCGCAAAGTATTTATTCAGTTCCTCAGCCATTTCTTCGTTCCCCATTACTATTTTTCCAGTATGATTTTCCAGCGGCCCAATGTCCACTTTGCCTTTAACAAAAGAAACTTTTGCAATCTTTTCTAATATTACTGGCAAGCTTACCCTCATATTGAATCTTCTCCTTCCTCATTTCTTTCTTCATTGTCCGCTGTGGTCTTTCTAAGCTCCCCAGTCCTCTGGCTTCCTACTGCCCTTCGCCACAATATATACTCTCTCTTTTGCTTTTATGCTGTCCCTGACTTCCCTGGTCAGCCATGGTTGCCCCATCCTGAGGCAACTATGTTGAGTTCTGAAGTGTATAAAGTATTAAAGCGGAAAGTGGGTGTTGTTCCTCCAGTTTGAATTGGTCTTCACTGGAACAGTGCAGTAGAATAATGTAGGAGTGGACCAGGGTGAATTCATGCCATCTCCAGCCAGATGTCTCTTCAACTTGGCATTTCATAAGGACTGTGCCCGCTAGAAATTTATACCCATTGATACCTGATGGAAATACAGGACCCAGGCAATACAATCAGTGTTATTTTGCTGGGAATAAAGTCAGTGTTCTTTTGCTGGGAAGACAGTGTGGGTTGCAAGCGTTAGAGGGCGACACAACATCTATTCTGCCAAACTCTTCTCCAGAACACTCTCTTTGGCTGTGTCATACGAAAGGAGTCGACGAATTCCGGAAAGAGCCGAAGAGCGCGGACTCCGCTCCGGAAAGAGCCGGCAATTGCGAGGTACGGTCGGGAAGAGCCGAAGAGGGCGGGCGCCGGTTCGGAAAGAGCCGAAAAGTGCGGCCTCCGCGCCGAGAAGAGCCGAAGAGGGCGGACGCGGCTCCGGAGAGAGCCGAAGAGGGCGGAGGCGTTCGGCGGAGCCTGGGAGAGGAGAGGGCAGGCGGGGTGCTCGGTGTTCGGGCCGTGACGGGATTGTGGAGGTGCCGGCCGGTAGGCCGGGTGAGGAAGATGGCGATATCGCGGGGTCTGTGGTGCTGTCAGCGGATATTGGCCTGGATTCCGGTGCTCATCATAACCATGGTCGTGCTGTGGTCTTACTACGCCTATGTGTTCGAGCTGTGTGTGTGTGAGTGCCTCTTTGTTGTCAATTGATGTTGACAGGAGTAGGAAGTTATTGGGCACGTCCACTCAGGGATAAAAGTCTGTTAACATCAAGGTTCAGATCACAATCAGACTGAGTATTTTGATCTCTTACAATCTGTCAGGACAGCAGGATCTCCCATTGCAAGAACTTGCTGCTCAGCTTTTATGATGTGTGTGTTTAAATAAGATTCTTTAGGAACTGCTATTGCCAGTCCAATTATAGTTTCACTTAATTTACAATAAAATCTGAAGTTATAGCTAGTCTTTTAGAAGCTCACCTGCTAAAGTTTGTTCGTACCAATGTTAAGACTCTTGTCAGATTATGCTAGTTTACATTTATAAATGCATGTTATAGATTTAATCCAAGTTTCAATTTTCCTTTGTTTTGGTTCTCCTTTTATGGCTTGAAAGCAAACAAGTTGATTTTTAACTAATGTAAATAGTTTTAATATAGTTAGTTCTCTAACAGTGCTGTGGTTGGATAAGCTGAAAATGTCAGATATGTGTCTTGTTTGTAGATTGAGTGGAACCAGGTCTGTCATTGGGTAGTGAACAGAGAGTCATAGAGATGTACTGCATGGAAACAGACCCTTCGGTCCAACCCGACCATGCCAACCAGATATCCTAACCCAATCTAGTCCCACTTGCCAGCACCTGGCCCATATCCCTGAAACCCTTCCTCTTCATATACCCATCCAGATGTCTTTTAAATGCTGTAATTGTACCAGCCTCCACCACTTCCTCTGGCAGCTCATTCCATACACACACCACCCTCTGTGTGAAAAAGTTGCCCCATATGTTCCTTTTTATATCTTTCCCCTCTCACCCTAAACCTATGCCCTTTAGTTCTGGACCCTCCCACCCAGGGAAAAAATCTTGCCCCTTATGATTTTATAAATCTCTATAAGGTCACTGCCTAGCCTCTGACATTTCAGGAAAAACAGCACCAGACTATTCAGCCTCTCCCTATAGTTCAAATCCTCCAACTCTGGGAATATACTTGTAAATCTTTTCTGAGCCCTTTATAGTTTCATAACATCCTTCTAATAGAATGGAGATCAGAATTGCATGCAATATTCGAAAAGTGGCCTAACCAATGTCCTGTACATTTGCAACATGACTTCCCAATTCCTATATGCAATGTTCTGACCAATAAAGGAAAACATGCCAAACACCTTTTTCACTATCCTGTCTACCTGCGATTCTACTTTCAAGGAACTATGAACCTGCACTCCAAGGTTTCTTTGTTCAGCAAGACTCCCCAGGACCTTACCATTAAGTGTATTAGTTCTTCTCTGATTTCCTTTTCCAAAATGCAGCACCTCAGATTTATCTAAATTAAACTCCATCTGCCACTCCTCAGCCCATTGGTATCATCTGCAAACTTACTAACTATACCTCCTATCATTTATATGGACCCAGCACTGATTCTTGTGGCACACCACTGGTCACAGGCCGGCACCATGATTCTTTGTCTTCTACCTTCAAGCCAGTTCTGCATTCAGCTGGTTAGTTTTCTTTGTATTCCATGAGATCTAACTTTGCTAATCAGTCTTCTTACTGAAAACCCATATAGATCGTGTCTACTGCTCTCCTGTCATCAATCTGCTTTTTTTAACTTCTTCAAAAGACTCAGTCAAGTTCCCATGCACAAAACCATGTTGACTATCCCTAATCAGTCCTTGCCTTTCCAAATGCAAGTACATCCTGCCCATCAGGATTCCCTCCAACAATGTGCCCATCACCGATATCCGGCTCACTGGTCAATAGTTCCCTGGCTTGTCCTTATCACCTTTCTTAAATAGTGGCACCATGTTAGCCAATATCCAGTCTTCCGGCACCTCATCTGTGACTATTGATGTTACAAATATCTCAGAAGGTACTCAGCAATCACTTCCCAAGCTTCATGTTTCCAAGATTAGCATCCTTCTGAAATAGCTATGGCATTGCTATTTCATTCAAGCAATTTCTTAGCCATACTTCAATACACAATCTAATTATGATACGTTTTTAGAACCAGTATCTAGTGCCAAGTCACTCATAAGTGAAGAACTGCTTTTTGATGCTACCCTGAATTTTCTTTTTAATAGTTTGTATCAAGTTTCTTTATCTGACGGTCTTTTTTTAAAAACTTTAATTAGTGCTCTAAATTTATATTTTCTATTCCTCATCTCTGCGTTGTTTTTTCGGATTCACCTGTAATTCTGAGGATGAATCCTATAAATCTCCTCTGCAATTTGGTGATTCTCTGTTGTATATTCCAATACTGCATACTCTGATCAGAATGAATTGTGTCCAGACAACAGTATAGTTTTAGCAGAACAGCATCAAACCACCTCTGATTTGGTGGATTATGTTTGCAGTGTTGTTTGCTGCTCAGTACCTGGAGATGGTCAATGTTAAGTCTATTGTGCTTCCATATTTCTTTCAACATCTAGCTAATTAAACACCATTTTTTAATGACAAAAAAAATTGTTGGAAAAGTTCAGCAATTCTGGCAGTATCTTTGGAGAGAAATCAGTTAATGTTTTGGGTCCAGTGATCCTTTCTCAGAACTGATGATAGCTAAGAAAATGTTGGTTTATATGCAGAAAACAGGATGAGGAGAGCGGGTAAGCAGTAAATGATAGGTGGAGATAGAGCCCAAAGAGAGAGAAGAGCAGTTGGACAGTCAACGGAGTAGATAACAACCCAACACGAGGGTGAATAGATGTTAATGGAGACTGTTAGTGGCTAACAATGGGTGATGTGTAATAACAGACTATGTGATAATAAAACCTGTTTTGTGGGGACTGGGGCAAAGACATGGGAGAGCTCAAGCCCTGGAGTTATTGAACTTGATGTTGAGTCCGGAAGGCTGCAGGGTACCCAAGCACCTCATTTTTTGCTTGGGGACCTTGTTATCACATAGTCTGTTATTACACACCACCCATTGTTTGCCACAAACAATCCTCATTGACAGCTATTCACATTCCTAGCCAGGTTGTTATCCACTCCTTTGTCTGTTCAGCTGCTCTTCTCTCTCTCTGGGCTCTATCCTCACCTATCGTTTACTATTTACCCCCTGCTCACTCCTATCTACTGGGTATAAGCGAACATTTTCTTAGCTACCATCAGTTCTGAGAAAGGGTCGTTCAACTTGAAACATTAACTCTGATTTCTTTCCAAAGGTGCTGCTGAGCTTTTCCAACAATTTCTATTTTTGTCTCTGATTTACAGAATCTGTTGTCCTTTCAGTTACCAGTTTTGAAATACATTCCTACTACTTTTCATATATAGAAGATAGAGTCATAGTCAGATGTTATAAATTAGAAAATTATAAATTAACTAATTGACTGTGGCCTTGGTAAATTATTCCTACTTGTCTTTCTCAAACTGAGACCATTTATCTCCAGTGCCTCTTCTCTGTCCATCATTTGAGTGGTGATGCCTTCAACTGGGTCCATTCTCATCTATCTACATCTAATCAGAGAAGGACCTCCTATGATGACCTTCCTATTCCCACATCATTATCTCTCATGGCCCCTTCAATAATGTATTGTTAGCCTCTCCAGTTTCTCATTCTGTGATGTTTCTATAGGGAAAAGCAAACTTCAGATTCCATATGTACCCTGATGATACCCATAGCTACCTGACTGCCCCTCCACTGACTCTGATCTTTAGAAGAGGATTCAATGCTTATCCCAGGAGAAAGAAGCAGAGGAGGGCAACTTAATAAGTTGCTAGTACACTGAGCCATCATGGACGTATTAAAATGAATGTTCCCCTACACTCTAATATTTCTATCTTTCTATAATAAATCAAACAGTTTGTCCAACACCTAGCATTGGATCAGCAGATTTGCTTGAACTAAATATTTGGATTACCGGTAGCCATTGTCGTTGACCTATAAATAAAGAGGCGGACATACCACCAGTGCTTCACCAGAGACTCTCGCTGATATCTTACCTAGTATGGTGTCAAAACATTTGAAAACAAACCTTCAAGCTCAGCGAGCTAACTTACTTATCATCAACCTGAGCTACAAATCTTGTCAAAAATCGGTAATTGTCATTGATCTCCACCACAAGTCTTATTCTATAGCCACTGACTCCAACCCTTCTCCATAATAAATGTCTGAGGCCAGAGCAGACTTTACACAACCCTGGTATCACATTTTACCCTGAGACGAGCTTCCAACCACATATCCATTCTGGTACCAAGACTGCCCATTTTGGTTTCTGTAGTATCACTTGGCTTCGCCGGTCTTTCAACTCTGTGGCAAATAGGACTGTGTCATTTTGGGATGTCTGGTCAGCATGGACAAGTTGGACCAAAGAGTCTGTTTCCGTGCAGAATAACTCTATGACTATGAGTGTGTAACTGCTGCTGAAACATAGGAATTAGGAATTCAGATCTTCAAGCCTGCTCCACCATTTAGCACGATCATGCCTGATTTTATACTGATCTCAACTTCACTCTCCTTCCTGCTCCCCACAGACCTTTATCCTACTTTTCAACTGAAACATATGTTTCTTTCTTGAATCTGTTGATTGATTCTGCTTCTACTGCACTCTGGGGCAGTGAGTTGCATAGATACACAACCCTCGGAGAGAAGTAGTTTCTCATTATCTCAGTTTTGAACCTGTATTTATAACCTCTTGCTCGAGACTGGCCCACAACGTTCATTTTATCAATCCCCTTTCGCATTTTATATATCTCAATCAGATCTCCTTCATTCTTCTGAACTCCAGTGAGTTATGAGCCCAAGCTGTTTGAGTGTTCCTCATGTAACAGCCCTTTAATCCCTGAATCAATCTGGTGAACCTAACCCTGAACTGTGTCCAGTGCCACCACATTCTCCCTCAAGTAAGGAGACCAAAACTGACACAATATTCAAGATGTGGTCTCCTCAAAGCCTTATATAATTGCAACAACTGTACTTTATTTTTATAATTCAGTCCCTTTGCAATAAATTACAGGATTTAATTTGCCTTGCTTATTATATGCTGCACATGCATACCCACTTTCTGTGATTCATGCACAACAGTGTCCTGAACCCTCTACACTGATGCAATTATCTGTAGTCAATTATTCTAATGCTGACCTGACAAGTCTCCCATCTTCCACCCGACATAAAGTTGAGCATGTCCAAAACTCTAGTTGTATCGTAACTGTGACCAAGTCCTGTTGACTCATTGCCCTGTGCTCACTGACCTACATTATCTTCTAAACTGGCAGTGTCTTAATTTTAAAATTCTCATCCTAGTTTTGAAATTTTTTTATGGCTTCACCAGCTCCCCACTTGCCTCTCTATCTCCTGTTATAGACCAGACCAGACCCCTCAAAACATTTCAAGAAAGCAGCCCGGACTCTAACTTTGCTAGTTGCTTTAAGCAGGTGTGGGTGGATATTCCAGGAGTGATACAGCTAGTCCAACCACTTAGTTTTAAACAAAACAGAATTTATTACCGAATGAAACACAAACAAAGGAGAACTGAATAGAGAATAACTTAATCTCTCTGAAAACTGAGTAGTTAATTACAACTTAATGATGCTTTCCAAATTCCTGCAACAATCCCCATAAGCGTCCCTTGGCAAAAAAAAATGTCAAACCAAACACAGGAGAGAGAGAGAGAGATGGCAGCGAGATTCAGCATGGAACACCTTCTCCCATGTCGCTGTTTCTTTGACCAGCAGCTTCTTTGACTGACTACTTTCTCTGAACAACCATTCTGTTAAATCCCAAACCCAAACCAAACCAGAGAAAAGCTGAGCTGGGAGAACTGGCCACACCCCTTTCATTGTACAAGTGTTTTTTTTCAACTTGAAAGCCTTTTGCCTGAGACAATATCTGTTAGTTATAATTAAATTGGCCCTAAAATCCATAAAAAATAGACCGCCCGGAGGCTGTGCGATTCTGAGCTATCTGAAAAATAAACAAGGATAACATAACCTTATTAAAGGAACAGTATCATCGCACCTCCACACTCCCTAACCAATCTCTGAAAACTTCTGTGAACTACAACCCTCAGATCACTGCACTGCATGAGCTTTTGTACATGCCCAATTTTAATTGCTCCACTGTTGAGGACCTTTCCTTCAGGTGCCTAGTCCATAAGCCCTGGTATTCTCTTCTCAAAACCTAGTAATTTATGTATGTTTCAGCATAGCCCACTAGATGCTTCCTTTTCCTCAGCAACTTTCAGTAACATAATACTGTTAGCTTATATATTAAAAAAAGACATTTCTGAGAGAAAAAAAAAGCAAAAAAATGAACACTGACCCAATATACGGAAGATTGTATTTGATCCAAGCGGTCAGTTTTAAGAAGGGCCTTTAAAGGAGGACAATGAAATGGAGATCTAATATTTCTTATGAATGTCCATATCCCTTGCAAAAACCATTTCTTATTTGATAACACTTAAATGGATAGTATCTCTACTGCAGGTCTTTATCAAAAGTCTTTCTGGAAGTGAAAGAGCACTACAGTAAATAGCTTACCTTTTAATTTACACTATCATCAGAGATTGGTAAGGATAAAGTATGCCCCTTCAAAAATCAAATTAACAGCTGGTTCAGGTTGTATTTGTTTCTGCTTATGGATTCATACAGCTTGTAGTTTTGGATTACAACTTTGTACTGTGTGTGAAAATGCAATGTAAACAAGAAGTGATCAATGAAAATGAACCTTCAAATAGCTTTATGGGTGGCACAGTGGTTAGCAGTGCCTCACAGCACCAGAGACATAGGTTCAATTCCCGCCTCAGGTGACTCACTGTGTGGAGTTTGCACATTCTCCCCGTGTCTGCGTGGGTTCCCTCCGGGTGCTCCAGTTTCCTCCCACAATCCAAAAGAATGTGTAGGTTAGGTGAATTGGCCATGCTAAATTGCCCATAGTGTTAGATGTAAGGGAATTGGTCTGGGTGGGTTGAGCTTTGGCAGGTCGGTGTGGACTTGTTGGGCCGAAGGGACTGTTTCCACACTGTAAGTAAACTAATGTAAAGTAATCTAATCTAAAGCTTGCAGAACTGGGTATTTTGAGTAGGGGGAATACTGAAATGGGATTTATTATATATTTAATTTTAAGTGCAGTGTTATTGTACTTGCACTAGGATTTTAACGTTGGCACTGAAGATTTTTTAGTGAGCATTTTCAGTCTTGATAAATCCCCATCCTCCCTGTGCTGTCAGAATACCAATAATTAAAAATGTGTAGTTTGATCCAGGGCAGAAAACAGGCCATACAAACTGCTACTAGAAGTTATTAATTCAGTTTGCATGTGGCAGTTATTGTAGAAGTTCATTTCATCCAGTTTTGTTTTGGATATTCAGATCAATTTTGTCAGCTTGTTTTTAATGATTTATATAGGATATCCCAATGGGTATGACAGGATTACAGTGAGATACTGCCATTTGAGATGGAGTTCGATCCTGCTCTTTCAGGATATATTTCAGCCAAATTCCATAGAGGTTCTTAAGAGCCATTACATAACTCTGTCGTAATTCTACCCAAATCTTGCCAGTTTCTCCATGGACTTTAGATCTAATAGAAACTTTGCCTTTCGTGACAGCACACTGTCACTGAATCTCAGCATGTTCTAATGAGATGCACAATATAAGCATAAATCCAGCAACAGATAATATGCTCTCTTCCTCCTGTGATCCAGTTCATTGTTGATGAAAATCTTCTAGCCATCAAAATTAATGCTACTGATTGCTAACTGTTCACATTTCTATACTCACATTATGTATTGGAAAAGTAATGCTTCATCTCAAATGAGGATGAGAAACACAACCAGAAAATGCAGAAAATATTCAGCAATGCATTGGAAGTGCAAATATAAGTTAGTGTTATTGAGATCTGTCTCTTGATTAAATTTTACAAATATAAACCGTAAGTATTAAGTTAGCCTGAAGCAGTGGGGTTTTTTTTTAGAGCAACAAGATGGTGCTATTTTCTGGGTCTATAGATTGTGAAGGAGGAAATGTGGCCTTTAGTAGAGTGATGTGCTCTTCCTGTCAGGTGTGCGAGTTTAGGGAGAATTTCCATGTTACTGATGATTATGTTTGCAGGAAGTTACTTTGGTTGCAAATCTTATCAAATCTCATGGATCAGTTGGAGTGACAATTAGGGGCAGTAAGGAATTTGCAGGAGCTAGGAGGTATCATGGATAGCAATTGTAGGAAGGGAGAAAAGCCACAGGTAGAAAGGTAGGAGAGAGAGGCAGGTAGTGCAGGAGTCTCCTGTGGCTATCGCAATCTCAGACAAGTATGATGTTTTGGAAAATGTAGGAGTGATGAACTTTCAAGAATGTAGCATGAACAGGCAAGTTTCTGTACTGAGAATGGCTCTAATGTAATCAGGGGTACATCAGGTTCCAAGCAATCAATTATGATGGGGGCTGTCTAGTAAGAGGCACAGCCTCTTTCTGTGGCTGGCAGCAAGCAATCAAAATGGTGTGTTTGCTCCCTGGTGCCAGGATCAAGGATATCTCAGAGAGGGTACACAACGTTCTCAAAGTGGAGAGGGACCAGTAAGAGGTCATTATACACATTGGAACTAACGACAGAGGAAGGGAAAAGGATGATATTTTGAAGGGAGAATACAGAAAGTTAGGCAGAAATTTAAAAAGAAGGTCCTTGAGGATAGTATTATCCGGATAATTCCTGGTGCTACGAGCTAGTGAGAGTAGTAATAGGAGGATAGAACAGATGAATGTGTGACTGAGGAGCTGGTGTAGGGGAGAATGGTTCTCATTTCTGGATCATTGGAATCTCTTGTGGGCTAAAAGTGACCTGTGTGAAAAGGATGCATTGTATCTGAATTGGAAGGGGACTAATATACTGGCAGGAGATTTGTTAGTGCTGCTCAGGAGAATTTAAACCAGAAAGTGGGGGTGGGGGTTGTGGTAGTGGTGAGACCCAGGGAAATAGCGAGGAAAGCGGTCTGAGACTGGTACAGTTGGGAAAAGGGGCGAGTCAAACAGTCCGGGCAGAGAGAAACAAAGCAGAGAACAAGGTAGGACTGATAAATTAAACTGCATTTATTTCAATGCAAGACGCCTAACAGGGAAGGCAGATGAACTCAAGGCATGGTTAGGAACATGGGACTGGGATATCATTGCAATTACAGAAACATGGCTCAGGGATGGACAGGACTAGCAGCCTAATGTTCCAAGTTACAAATGTCATAGAAAGGATAGAAATGGGGCTAGAGAGGATGGAAGGGAGAGTGGCATTTTTGGTTAGGGATATTATTACAATTATAGTTAGGGAGAATATTCCTGGGAATACATTCCAGGGAAGTTTTTAGGGTTTAACTGAGAAATAAGAAAGGGATGATCACCTTATTAGGATTGTATTATAGATATCCTTTCCCCCCCCCCAATACTCAGCTGGAAATTTGTTTCTCAGTTGTAAGGAGATCTCCGCTATCTGTAAGAATAATAAGGTGGTTACTGTAGGGGATTCTTAACTTTCCAAACATAGATTGGAACTGCCACAGTGATAAGTGTTTAGATGGAGAGGAATTTGTTAATTGTGTACAAAAATATTTTCTGATTCAGTATGTGGATATACCTACTGGAGAAAATGCAAAAAATGACCGACTCTTGGGAAATAAGGCAGGGCAGATGACTGAGGTGTCAGTGGGGGAGCAGTTTGGGGCCAGTGACCATAATTCTATTAGTTTTAAAATAGTGATGGAAAAGGATAGACCAGATCTAAAAGTTGAAGTTCTAAATTGGTAGAAGTCTAATTTTGGAGGTATTCGGCAAGAATTTTCAAAAGTTGATTGGGGGCAGATGTTTGCAGGTAAAGAGATAACTAGAAAATGAGACGCCTTAAAAAAATAAGGGAACTAGAGTCCAGAGAAAGTATATTCCTGTTAGGGTGAAAGGTCAGGCTGTAGGTGTAGGGAATGCTGGATGACTAGAGAAATTGAGGATTTGGTTAAGAAAAAGAAGGTAGCATATGTCCAGTATAAACGCAGGGCTCAAATGAATCCTTAGAGTATAAAGGCAGTAGGAGTATACTTAAGAGGGAAATCAGGAGGGCAAAAAGGGAACATGAGAAAAGTTTGGCAAAAAGGGCTAAGGTGAGTCCAAAGGGATTCTATAAATACATTAAGGACAAAAGGATAACTAGGGAGAAATATGACCCTTCTAAGATCAGCAAGGCAGCCTATGTGTGTAACAGCAGGGGATGGGATAGATACACAATGAGTATTTTGCATCAGAGTTTACTGTGGAGAAGGATATGGAAGATACAGAGTGTAGGGAAATAGATGGTGACATCTTAGAAAATGTCCCTATTACAGAGGATGTGGTGCTAGATGTCTTAAAACGCATAAGTGGATAAATCTGCACAACCTAATCAGGTGCACCTTAGAACTATGCGGAAAACGAGGAAAGGGATTGTTGGGCCCCCTGCTAAGACATTTATATCATTGAGAGTCACAGGCGAGGTGCCAGAATACTGGAAGTTGGCTAACCTGATGCCACTGTTTAAGAAAGGTGATAAGAACAGGGAATTATAGACGTAAGCCTAACATCGGTAGTGGGCAAATTGTTAGAGAGAGTCCTGAGGGACTGGATTTACATATATTTGGAAAGGCAAAGACTGATTAGGGATAATCAACATGACTTTATATATAGGAAACCATGTCTCACGAACTTGGTTGAGTTTTCTTGAGGACGTAACAAAGAGGATTGATCAGGGCAGAGCGGTGGACATATCTATATGGACTTTAGTAAAGTGTTCAACAAGGTTCCTCATGGTAAACTGTTTATCAAGGTTGAATCTCATGGAATAGAATGAGAACTAACCATTTGGATACCGAACAGGTTCAAAGGGAGAAGACAGAGGGTGGTGGTGGTGGAGAGTTGTTTTTTTTAGATTGACAGCCTGTGACCAGTGGAGTGCCACATGGATCAGCGCTGGGTCCACTACTTTTTGTCATTTATACAAATGATTTGGATGTGAACATAAGAGGTATAGTTAGTAAGTTTGCATATGACAACAAAATTGGAGGTGTAATGGACAGTGAAGAAGGTTACCTCAGATTAGAACGGGATCATGATCAGATGGGCCAATGGGCTGAGGGGTGGCAGATCGAATTGCTGCAATTTGGAAAAGCAAATCGGAGCAGGACTTATACATTTAATAGTAAGATCCTGGGGAGTGTTGCTAAACAAAGACACCTTGTAGTGCAGGTTCATAGTTCTTTGAAAGTAGAGTCACAGATAGATAGGATAGTGAAGAAGACGTTTGGTATGCTTTCCTTTATTGGTCAGAGTATTGAGTACAGGAGTTGGGAGAGCACATTGCAGCTGTACAGAACATTAATTAGGCCACTCTTGGAATATTGCGCACAATTCTGATCTCCCAGCTATCAGAAGGATGTTGTGAAACTTGAAAGGGTTCAGAAAAGATTTACAAGGATGTTGCCAGGGTTGGAGGATTTGAGCTAAAAGGAAAGATTGAATAGGCTGGGGCTGTTTTCTCTGAAGCATTGGAGGCTGAGGGATGACCTTATAGAAGTTTATAAAATCATGAGAGGCATGAGTAAGATGAACAGACAATGTATTTTCCCTGGGGTGGGAGAGTGCCAAACTAGAGTGATAGGATTAGGTGCGAGGGGAAAGATTTACAAGGAACCTAAGGGACAACTTTTTCACTCAGAGGGTGGTGCATGTATGGAATGAGTTGCCAGAGGAAGTGGTGGAGATCAGTACAATTACAACATTTAAAAGGCATCTGAGTGGGTATATGAATGGGAAGGGTTTCGAGGGATATCGGCCAAGCGCTAGCAGATAGGACCAGATTAGGTTGGGATACCCGGTCGGCATGGATGTATTGGACTGAAGGGTCTGTTTTCGTGCTGTACGTCTCTATGATTATGACTTTATGTAACTGTTCGTTTGAACTGTTCATTTTCATAGGGTGTGGAAAATAGAGAAGGTTAACCATTAGTGTTGCAGTAACAGTTTGGGAGTGATTAAATTCTGTTTTACTTAATCGATCAAAGACAAAATACTGCAGGTTTTGTAAATTTGAAATAAAAACAGAACTACTGGAATACTCAGCCAGGCGGGCACCATCTGCAGAGAGAGAAAAATAGAGCCATGACGAGGATATTACAACACTGGATAACCCCCCCCCACTTCTTCCCCCCACCCTGCTAATTTTAAACCAGCAACACAGAAAAGGTTTATCTCGTGCAGTAATTTGTGAAAATTCTAGAGGCTAAGAACTACTTAAAGTAAAGATTAACAATTTTATTTCTTAAAGAATAACAGAGAATAATTAACTAACAACTATTTACAACTCTTTCCTCTAGCCTATCTTTTACTTTCCCTTCTATAATACTAGTCCAATAAAACCCCCGATTAAGACTTGCTGAAAAATTCAAATTTCAAACCCAGCTGTCGAATCTTCTCCTTGTGGATTTGCTCACCAGGTCGGTGTTAATGTTTTTCTCTATGCAAACTCCTTTTTCTCTAGACAGGTAGCTCTCAAACAGTTCTGACAGCAGTCTATATCTGTTGGTCTTTTGGAAATTCTCCCCCAACTGTTCAATTTTTCTCGGTTTTATACCCCCCAAAGCATCGGATTGTGTCATTGGCTTTTAATATTGTCAGTACTCTAAATTCAAACTGGAGTGGAGTGTGCTTTTTTGTGGGGGAGGGGGGCTATAATTTAAACTGATTGGCCTAATTCAAATTTGTGTTTGTCTCCAGGCAACCAGCTGCACTAGCTGCTGGACCAAAAGGGTCCATTGTATCTTGTTCAGAATATTTGGTGCTGTCAGATAGTTCTGCTAGCTTTTAGAGGTACAGTCCACCCATATCTTCAGAACAAAGACGCAGGAAGTAACAAACTGACTGTGAAAATGGAGTCTGATGGGGTGGTGTAAGATTATGCAGTTTCGCACAAGAATAAAAAAGAAACATATTCTTTAAAAGGTTCTAGATTGTGGCATTTAGAGATGCAGAGTGATCTGCATGTCCTAGTGCATGAATTCTAAAAGGTTAGAATGTAGGTACAGTAAGTAATTAGAAAACCTAATAGAATTTATTGTTTATTGCAAGGGGAATTAAATACAGAAGTAGGGACGTCATGCTTCAGTTATTAAGGCATTGCAGAGACCACATCTGGAGCACTGTGCGTTTGAAGAAAGATATAAATGTGTTGGTCGCAGTTTAGAGAAACTGGTCGTTGGAATGAGTGGGTTTGTCTTATGAGGAAAGGTTGGATAGGCTAGGCATGTTTCCATTCAAATTTAGAGGGGTAATGTGTTATTTAATTGAAAGATCTAAGGTCTGAGGGGTCTTGACAGGGTGAATGTGGAAAGGATGTTCCTTCTTTGAGTCACAGAGTTATACAGCATGGAAACAGACCCTTCAGTCCAACCAATCCTTGCCGAACATAATCCCGAACTAAACTAGTCCCACCTGCCTGTTCCTGGTCCATATTCCTCCAAACCTTTCCTATTCATGTACTTATCCAAATGTCTTTTAAACATTGTAATTGTGGTCACATCCCCCACTTTCTCAGAAAGTTCATTCCACATGCAAACCACCCTCTGTGTAAAATATTTGACCCTTATGTCTTTTTTAAATCTCTCTCTGTTCACCTTAAAAGTGTTTCCCCAAGGATCCAAGGTGGCGATCTGAGAGGTCTGCTATGCTGGGCTCTGCACCATAACCCAAGCTAAGTGGTGCTGTTACACCCCCCCACCCCACCCCACCCTCCACACCATTAACTATCCGTGAGAATAATCAAGAGAATAGAGTGAAAAAGTCCCTAACACCCTTTAAATTCTAATTATAACATTGTAAGGAGAAGATGAAGTCGGCTAAAGGGAAGGGAGCGTGAGGATCACAACTGGCAAGGCACTTCTCGAAAGTTAAGATTAGAGGTGTGCTGGAAAAGAAGGGCGTATGCCTGAAACGTCAATTTTCTTGCTCCTCTGATGCTGCCTGAACAGCTGTGCTTTTCCAGCACCACTCTAATCTTGACTCTAATTTCCAGCATCTGCAGTACCCACTCATGCACGGCACTCCACTTGAGTGTCAGGCACACCCGCAGCCGCAACCCCAATTCCCGCTGGTTGCCCTGGAACCCTGGAGTTTGTAAAACTTCGAGAAAAAATTGAGTCAGCGTAAGAACCGATCTCTGCCATGCTGCAGAAGCATGAGCAGGAGATCCATGCATCAATGCAGTCGAACAAAGGACTGTAGCCAAGAATTCACAGGGTGGATCCGAAGACTGGAAGGCTAGCTTCAGGCCCTGCTGGACCAGGTCAACGACCTTGAGAATCGAGGTCGAAGGAAACATTCACGGTTAGTTGGGCTCCCGGAACGTGAAGTAGGTGAGGGCCTGGTCAGCTTCCTGGAGCAGTGGCACCTGCAGTTCCTGGGGCTGGAAGTCAACTCACGGCGGGTCTGTGTGAAGCGAGCCCATGGGATTGCGATGTGCGGGTCGATCAGATCAGCCCCTGCCCAGTCCTAGTGCGACTCCAGTATTACAAAAGGAAGCAAATGGAAGCCTTCAGAAGGTGGGAAAAGATTCACAGGCCCTGGTGTACAAGAAGTCGAAAATTATGTTTTCAAGACTTCTCTGGGACTGTAATTAAGAAGAGGAAATCTTTTGAAGTCAGGAAGAGGCTAAGAGACTTGAATTTCCAATACTCTGTGAAGTAACCGGCAGTACTGCGCTTCAGCCATGGAGGGTCTGTTTATAACTTTGTCTCAGCAGAGAAAACAAGGGATTTTCTACACTCCTTGAAATAGTTGGTTTGGATCAGAAAAAAGCTATGGACAATGGTACATCCTTTGCTCTCTTGGTCGTTGGTTTTACATGCTTAGTATTGCTCTGATGTAAAATTCCCTTTTTCCTTTTTGTTTGCTAACTCCAGTTATTCCATTGCTTTCTTCTGGGTGTGGGGTGGTTACTTCTGTTAAAGATAAATGGGATTGACATATGGAGGGATGGGTTGGGTGTCCACTTTTCATTGTGTGTACATAATTGGTTTTCTTTATCTCTGTACTGCTTGGGTTTGGGACACGGCCTTAGCTGGAAGGAACCAAGATGGTAGTCAGGATTGGGATGAGAGCCCCCTATGGGTGAGGGGGAAATTTCCAGTTATTTGTTGTTTTTATGTTTATTTAATTTAGGAGTAGTAATTAGTTTTTTTTAGGATTGGTGGTGGTTTTCTCCACTAGGTGCACCATGCGTAAGCTTCTTCCCTTTGTGAGACCACAGGCCGCTTGGCACGGTCATGGCGCGTGGTTCAGTTAGATGGTGCACCTGGAATATTAAAAGGGAGTCATTTCCCGATCAAAAGGAAGAAGGTGCTGTCAAACCTCAGAAATCAGCGCGTTGACATTGCCCTGCTACAAGAGACACAGCTGAATGACTAAGAACATTTGAAGTTACAGTAGGGAGCATTTGGTCAGATATACTTTACCTCTTTTAACTCTAAAAGAAGAGGACTGGCCATACTCGTACAAAACAACCTTCCTTTTCAGATAATAGACCAAATTAAGGGCGAACATGGATGGTACATCATCCGTAAGGCCTTAATACACAGGAAGGAGTATGGCATCCTGAGCGTTTTATGTCCTCTAGCGCACCCCCTTAAATTTTTAGTTGACACATTCTCCAAATTGATGGCTCTTGGAGTGCACCATATGATGATAGGAGGAAACTTTAACCGTCTCATGGACCCTGAGGTGGACAGGATGCCAAGCAGTCTTTCGGGTATCTCCCCGCAATCCAGACAGTTGGTGGACTTATGTGGGGAGTTGGGGTTGGTGGATGTGTTGAGTATTTCCACCCTAATGGTAGGGTTTTTACCTTTTACTCCAATCTGCAGATATGCCACACGAGAATTGATTTTTTTTTGTTCCATCAGTCTGTCTGGATACGGTGTTATCCTGCAGGTTTGAGAACACAGCCATTTCAGACCATGCAGCAGTGTACTTGGATGTTCAGATCAGAGGTAGTGGAATAGATACTCATGCATCCATTTCTTTTAAAGGATATCAAAGTTAGAGAGTACTTCATAAGGAAGTTTAGGACCTTCTGGGACATTAACTCGGGTAGAGCCAGTAACCCATAGATGCTTTGGGAGACCAGCAAGGCTTATGTAAGGGATGTAATTATTTCATATTTAGCAACCAGGAAGAGGCAGAGTGAAGAACAACAACATATGCTTGAGGCCCGGCTGAAGGCAGCTGAGTCAGCATGTTGTGACAGGCCGTCTGTGACTAAGTTACAGCGGGTCACAGCTCTCCGGACTGCTCTGAATTCAGTACTCACCCAGGCGGCGAAGAGACAGGTTTCCTTTGCAGAGCAAAGATTGTTTAAATATGGGGATAAGCCAGGTATCTACCTGGCTTATTTGGCCAAGAAAAAAAGTGCTCACACCCATTGTGTCCATTAGGGTGAGAACTGGTACTATCACTCACAAGTCTAAAAAAACTAATGCGACATTTAGGAAATTTTATGCAGAGTTATACCAGTTGGAGGGTTATGAGGATGAAGTAGCATGGATTGAATCCATTTTTGAGAGTCTAGACCTCCCAGGTATAAATGCAGAGCAAGTCTCCCTTTTGAATGCACCCTTAACAATACAAGAGGCAGTAAGGGAGCTCCAAAATGGCAAAGCACCCAGCAATATTGGATATGTACAATAACTCATACAGCCAGGACTGCCTTCCGCCCTCTCTTAGGGAGGCCAATATTCTCTCTTATTCTAAATAGAGAGAAAGACCCTGAAGACTGTGACTTGTATAGGTTTACCTCACTGCTGAATGTAAGTTTTAAAATAATCTAAAACGTTAGCTTTGAGATTGGAGAAGGTATTGCCCACTATCATAAAGGAAGATCCAAGAGGATTTGTTAGGGGTCCTAACTCTTGCAATAATATCAGGAGAGTGTTGATTGTAGTACAGTTATGTCAGCAGAGGTCAATTCCGGGCTTGGTGGTCTCCTTGGATGCGGAAAAGGCGATTGACCAACTGGAATGGCCATATCCTTTTGGTGTCCTGGAAGGTTTTAGCCTTGGTCGGGCTTTCACTAGGTGGGTGGCAGTTCTGTATAATGACCCTTTGGCAGCGTAAAATCAGACAACTTTAGCATTGAGAGAGGCAGCCGACAAAGGTGTCCTCACTCGCCACTGCTATTCACCTTAGTAATCGAACTGCTGGCGGTGGCTATTTGGAAGGACTCCGAATGTAGTTGCCCCAAAAGTTCCGACGAACTCAGAAAAGTCTGTACTCTACTGGACTCTGGGAAATACAAAAGATTAAGTAATTCAGCATGTTCTTGGGGTATGAAATTAATTTTACAAAACCAGAAGCCATGCCCATGGGAGGCTTGGCATGAGTTCCTGATCTGGAGGGTGGAACACAATTCTCTTTCTGGTGCTCACAAAAAGGTTTTCTTTATTTGGGTATTTTGATTACTCCCACTTTCCACTAGCTGTATAGTGCTAACTTTGTGCAATTGTTTGAAAGGAGAAAGCAAGATCTTCAGCATTAGGAGGGGTTGCCAATATTATGGTTGGGTTGGATAGCCCTGATCAAAATGAATGTTCTATCTCGGCTACTTTACCCCATGAGAACGCTCCTGTTGCTGTTGCCTAGACAAGTGCTGTGGAGGCTCAGTGGTTGGGTTGGACCCTTTATTTGGCATTGTAGGTGCCCTCTTATTAAATTCACCAAGTTGCAACGTCAACAGGTGGAGGGGGAGGTGGGAGTGGACCTCCCAGATTTTAAGCAATACCAAATAAGCGCCTTATTGTCCTATGTGACTGACTGGGTGTGGAAGGACCCGAGGTCGCAATGGCTTGCTGTCGAGATTCCCAGGTAAGGTGGTACCCCATTCCCTTCAGTCTGCAGTTTGTGGATAAGATGAAATCTGTTACTGAGCATTGTAGAATTCCGATCATTATAAACATGGTTAAAGCATGAAGGGTGATGTGGCAGGGCGAGGGTAATCTACTTAAGACCTTGCCATTTATCCCTTTGGAGCCCCAGGATTCAGACTGGGGTCAATGGATTCTGGCTTTAAGGCGTGGCCCAGGGGATCTCCTGCTTGGGAAACCTATTTGAGGGAGAGGTCTTGATGTCATATGACCAGTTAAGTCATAAATATGGGCTACCCAGTAGGGACCTCTTCTGCTACTTTCATATTAGGGATTATATACTGAGAAGGACCAAGCTTTTAACTCAGCCCTACAAGTCTGACATGGAGAGGAGAGTGCTCCGGTGCGCGGACACTCTCGGTCAGTACTGTATACCATTTATAGAGAGGGGGCACCTTGGAGGAAATGGAAAGACTCTATAGAGTCTGGAGTCCGGAACTACGGGTAGAAATTTCATCTGAAATGTGGGAGGACATACAGGAAAACGTGAAGATCTCGATATGCAACAAGGTGCAGGCTCTGCAGTTGAAGATTCTTCACAGGCCTATGTGTCCCTGGAGAGATTAGCAATATTCAAGACAGGAACATCTCCAGGGTGCCCAAGATGTAAAATAAGCATCGCCACCCTCGCACATTGTCTGTGGCTGGGTCATAAGATCTGTAGGTATTGGGGTGGCGTAGAATTTTTTCATTAGAATTACAAATCCTACAGTGTGGATACAGGTCCTTTGGCCAAACAAGTCCACACTGACTCTCTGAAGAGTAACCCACCCAAACCCAGTCCCATACTACTCTTCATTTACTCCAGACTAATGCACCTAACTCCTACATCCCTGAATAGTATGGGCAATTTAGCATGGCCAGTTCACCCAATCTGCACATCTTTGGACTCTGTGAGGAAACCGGAGCACCTGGAGGAAACCCACGCAGACACAGGGAGAACATGCAAACTCCACACAGACAGTCACCCGAGGCTGGAATTGAACCCAGGTTCCTGGCGTTGTGAGGCAGCAGTGCTAACCACTGAGTCACCATGCCGTCCTCATAGTGAATGAGGTGGAGGAGATTCTGGGAATTGAAGTTTAGGTGGATCCGGTATCCCTTCTTTTGCGACTGATGAATCGGCCTTCATTAGATAAGCATGGGAAAACATTATTTAATATTCTTACGTATTGTGCAAGAAAGAACGTTTTAATGAGCTGGACTTCAGAAACTTCCCCAGGTCTTACAGGATGGCATAGACTAGTAATGGAGCACGTTCCTCTGGATTTTCTTCATAATGTGGCACACTAGAAAATGGATCTATTCTATAAGATGTGGCAGTCCTTTCTAAATAACATAGATATGGACTTGTCAACCATATTGACCAGGGCCTTTATACAGCAGTGAGGGCCAGGTTTGGCAGTCCAGCGGGCCTTGGGGGAGTTGCGGGGGGAAGGCTTCAATAAATACGGGTGTAATAACTAGTACTCCAATGGAAGCTTTGGTGAGGATACACCAGGTGGTGTAACTTGATTTAGTTTAATTTAATTTCATGTGATTTGAGTTAATTTAAGTTGATCTTATCTAGTTTGACTCAATCTAAGTTAGGTTAGTTTAGTATAAGGTAAGCTAATTTAAACTAATTTGCTAAGTTCAACTGTTTATCAAGTTGTAACTAGAAAGTTGTAACAGCTTTGACAAAGGGTCAGTTAGACTCGAAACGTCAGCTCTTTTCTCTCCTTACAGATGCTGCCTGACCTGCTGAGATTTTCCAGCATTTTCTCTTTTGGTTTGTAACTAGAAAGATTGTTTCATACCTTTTTGATAACTTTGGTTTGTTTTGTAGAGTAGTAGGTAGCTTATTGTTAATATGTTTGTAATATAAGATTGTTATACTACCTTTTGTACTTTTTGTGAAAAATGAAAACCTTTTTTCAATTAAGTAAAAGATTCCCCAGTCTTGAAATTCAGCCATCCTATGGATAAGACAACTACCATTAACTCTATCCATACCCCTCATTATTTTATAAACTTCAATAAGGTCACCTCTCTACCTCCTGTAATGTGGAAGAATGTAGAATTGGAGGTCATCATTTAAAAATAGACAGTTGCCCATTTAAGAGAGAAGAGAAATGTTGTCCTCTGAGAGTTGAGAGTCTTGGGAACAATCTTTTTTAAAAGTTGATTGAAGAGGAGTCTTTGAATACTTTTAAGGCAGTGGTAGATATGTTCTTGATTATCAAGGAGGTGAAAAATTGTCAGACGTAGGTGAGAATATGAAGACAACAGATCAATCGTGATTTTACTAAATGATGGAGCTGACTCAAAAGTCTGAGTTGTCCACATAATTCATACGTTCATAATGTTTCAGATCAGTACCTCATTTTCTGTTCGCTTAACCTTTCAGTTTTAATGCTTAGCTAGTAAAGTCCATTGCCCGAAAGGTTAACCTGTCAACACTGATGGATTTGCTGTGTAATTCCAGGATTTTCTGTCTAGATGTTCAGACTTTTAGCCTTTTCAGTTTTTAATGATACGTATTTAAGGTTTGCTTTTACAGTTTACACTTTGTGCAGATTCTTGTTCCATCATGTGTGAACTGTTTTCTTGCAGAAAGCGGTTGGGTTTCCGCACAGTAGTCTCATTTTCCTATCTATTATATAATTGCATTATACTTGGAGAATACAGTTTAGACCATGAAATAATTGCACAGAGACTGGTACCCTGTCACCAAGTGAGCCCACAACATGGGCTCTGACCATCCAACTCAAAGCTAGTCCATAGACTGAGGAGACTGTGAATCTGAGAACCACCGTTTTTTTTTCCCGTTTGTTTTGTTTTTATACTATCGCCTGACTGCAGTAGTGCTTATTTTTCCCCAGCACCCATGTTGTGTGTGTGCAGGTGTCAGACACAGTGAAAGACACAAGGTGCACAAATCTTTATTCAATTTCCACCACCAGGAAGGAAGCATCCAAGTGGCCGGTGACCACCTGTTTTTTTTTTCTCTTTTCCTTTTTCTTTTTGTACTGAACCTCTGCCACTCCTGCTGTTTTTCTTTTTTTACTTTGAGAGTCCTTGCAGTTCCCTCAAGAGCCAGCTCTCAGAGTGAGCCAAACTACTGACCCTCCTGTTTATATTTTTTTTACCCCCACACTGCTGCCTAACTGCGGTAGTGCTTATTTTTACCCCCAGCACCCATGCTGTGTGTGTGTGACAGGTGTGAGACACAGTGAAAGACACAAGGTGCATGAATCTTCATTCAAATTTCCACCACCAGCAAAAGAAACACCCGAGTGGCCAGTGACAAGCAGTGCCCTTCACATCAAAGGGCAATGAAGGGGAGGGCAGGGATTAAATCAAAATAGAGTTGGAAGGGGAAATTATGCATTCCACTCCCTGCGGCGCCACCTCTCCCTGAACAACTCCAGGGTATTGGTGGACACCGCGTGCTCCTTCTCCGTGGACACCGCGTGCTCCTTCTCCAAGGACACCCGGGCTCTAACGTAACTGCGGAAGAGGAGCAGGCAGTCGGCCCCAACGACCCCCTTCATGGCCCGCTGCCTGGACCTGTTTATGGCCAGTTTGGCACCACCTGTTTATTTTTTTTTTGAGGGGACTCAATCTCCTGTTTTTTTTATTAAACAAATTACAAAACAGTTTACAAAAAACAGTTAACATTTACAGCTTATACAATGGCAATTTTACAAGGGAGTGGAGCCGCAAAACCAGGCCCCAAACCCTACCGTTCAATCAGTTTACAGGGAGATGAGGACAAACCTCAAATCCCAGTTCCACATATAAACCACCTGTTTTTTTTTCTTTTTATTCTTTTTTTCTTCCCCCACACTACCGCCAAACTGTGGTAGTGCATAAATAAACCACCTGTTTATCTTTTTTTTTCAGAACCTCTGATACTCCTGTTTATTTTTAAATTTTTTTTTCGCTAACCCCCACACTACCGCCTAACTACAGTAGCGCTTATTTTTTTTCTCCCATCACCCATGGTGTGTGTGTGTGCAGGTGTGAGACACTGAGAGACACAAGGTGCACGAATCTTTATTCAATTTTCACCACCAGGAAGATAGAAAAACACCCGAGTGGCCAGTGAACCACCTGTTTTTTTTTTTTCTTTTTTTTGTCAGGAAAAACACCCAAGTGGTCCAGTGACAAGCAGTGCCCTTCACACCAGAGGGCAATGCTGTGTGATCAGCACTCATGGTGTGTGTGTGTGTGTGTGCAGGTGCGAGACACAGTGAGAGACACAAGGTGTACAAATCTTTATTCAATTTCCACCACCAGGAAGATAGGAAAACACCCGAGTGGCCAGTGAACCACCTGTTTATGTCTATCAGCCAGGGGTCCCTGATTGGCTCAAGTTAACAACCCCAATCAAGGATCTCATAGTCAATAAGATCTACCTTGCTGTGGTCCCAATCACTAAAGACCGTAGAAGCAGCATTAGGCCATTCAGCCCGTCAAAACTGCTCTACAGTTTGAGCATGGCTGATATGTTTCTCAACCCCATTCTTCTATCTTCTCACCTTAAGCCTTGATCCATTTACCAATCAAGAACCCGTCTATCTCTGCCTTAAACATACTCAATTATTTGGCCTCCAAAGCCATATAAGGCAATGAGTTCCATAGAGTAACCACCCTCAGGCTGAAGAGATTCCTCCTCATCTCAGCTTGAAAGGGTTGCCCTTTCACTTTGAGGCTGTGCCCTCAGGTCCTAGTCTTTCCTACTAGTGGAAATATCTTCTCCACATCACGCTATCCAGGCCTGTCAGTATTCTGTAAGTTTCAATCAGATTCCCCGTCATCCTTCTAAACTCCATTGAGTACAGACAGAGAGTCCTCAACCGCTCCATATATGACCAGCCCTCCATCTCTAGCGTCATTCTTATAAACTTTGTGTGGACCCCTTGCTACACTTGCACATACTCCCTTAGATACAGGGCCCAAGCCTGCTCACAATATTCCTAATGTGGTCTGACCAGAACCGTATACAGCCTCAGCAGAACACCAGCTAAAGAAGATTTTGCCACAGTTTGTGCACAGAGAATAGTTCTACATCAATAAAACCTATAAAGAAAGCTCCTGAATTATGGTACAAAGGGCTATGGAGATTAAGATGGAAGAATCTTGTCGCATATCATTTTCAAAAAGAAACGCTTCAGCTTTCAATGCTGACCTGGTTCATTTAGGAAGGACCGTTTTAAAGCATTAGAGGTCCACCTGTTCCTTGTGGGACACTTACGAGCTCCTCTTAAATTCTCTCCTACTAAAACACTGCTAATTAAATCTATACAACTAAAAAATACTACAGATTTTGTCAATCAAAATAAGAACAGCAAGTGCTGAAATGTTCAGCAAGTTGGCACCATTTGTAGACAGAGAAATAGAGTTGTCAAGTGGAAATCAGAAAGCTAAATGGGGAATAGACTAAACACTATTTGCATGTACCTAACGTAGGAGCCAGGTGAACTACTGATCCTTGGCCCTTGCAGTTGGAAGGTTCTCAGTGGGACGAATTTTTTTTCTCTCGTTCCTATTCACTGCCCCATTGTTGAAGAACTGTTCTCGAATCAGAAACTTGCCTTGCCCATAGCACATATTTAATGTGGTGCCTTCCTAACATTACCTCTCTAAACAAGTTTCAGAATATTCACTGAGTGGAATGTTACAGCCCAGATCTTCTTTGGTGCCCATGCTCTCTGCCTCATTTCATTACCTGTTTCCTTCCCTATACTACTTTGTTTTGAATGTCCCGACAATAATTTCACAGATGCTGCTGTAGCTTCAAATGTGGCTCTGGAGAGTTGATCATTGTTTTTTTTGAGTGCAACCTACTGTATTGAATCTTGTCTTCACATAACTTAGTGTTCTGTTCTCACCAGTTCGTTCTCATCAGTTAGCAGCCTTGTTTGTATAGTGTCTTTTATAAAGTGCTTGTAAAATGAGAGCTTCCAGTATGTGCGCCTCATTACCCAATACAGTATACACATTAGTTCCTGCAGGAGTGAAGTGATTCACTTGCAGTTTTATCCATAGTCGAACTGGGATGTCATGTTTTATTGGTGGCTATCCAGCATATTTGGCTTAATATTCATTACAAGCCCTGTCCTGACCCTGTACTTGGTTTCAATCCTCTTGTTCGGTAAGCAGAGCACATCACTTGTCTTTCAAAGATTTGAGTCAATTCCTTGGTGGCTTCCATCGATATGCTTTAGCAACTCTACTCTCAACTCCATAGGGATAATGACTGTAATTCCTTTATACACGCTGCCATTTTGGCCTGTCAGTTTCATCTCTACATGCCTAATATGCTCGTTATAGTAATTCGTTTGCCTTTGATGCTTTCGGGTCATCCTTATGCCACCATTCCTTGCAATACTTGGAGAGATGCATCTTGTTGGGTGGTTCATTTAGTTTGAGCAAGGTACGTGCCTTATGTATTCAATATCTCTGTTGGCTTGATGATTTCCAGAGAATGATGAGTGCTGCTTCGTATTGGATCTGAAAGATTTCACACACACTCATAGTATCCTCCATTTTCTTCATTGGCAGTGCTGCTCTTAACAGCAAGTCGGTAATGTACATCTGCTTCCTTTGCTTATATGCCACATCTAAATGGGATCTGTAACCAGAATAACATTCTTTGATGATGTTTTGAATCAGGAAATAGTGGCTTGAAAAAAAATGGTTTGAGGGCCTGGTGGTCTGGCTCAATGATCACATTTTCATTAACACCTACTTGGAAGATGCATTGGCTCAGCACCCTTTCTCAATCTGACTCTAGCGCAGTTTCATTTGTGTTAACCCAGTTGTTTTTGCCTCCAAGCCCTTGTCTTTGTTATATTAGGTTTGTCTTAATGGTATCACACTGCAGGGTGACCTCATTATTTACCACATGGTGGAAGTGACTAACTATGGCAGATAATTTGTACATTTGGTAATACGTGCATGTATTCTCAGGAACCATTGAATAATAATTGGAGGCTTAAAAAAAAGTTATGCCTGACCTTTATTTACCCTACCCATGGCCAGTTGTAGAGTTCCTGTATCACCATCTACAATCAGCTAATTATACTTGGACTGTTCCAGATCTGAGATTTCACTAGAAACATGCTAGATGGGGAAGTCAGCATTTATTTGGCTTCTGTAGCTTTGTGAAAATATTACTGAAGAGTTCTGATCTTAACCCATAACCATTGGTAGCTCCAGAATTTTCAGTCTCCCTGGGCAGGCAGTAGTCAGTACATATATTGGACTAAAACAGGCTCTAGTATGCAGATAATATTATTCAAATATTTTGAATACATTTGTTCAAGAGCACCAAGATAAGTACTGTAAACATGCAAAGTTTAAATGAAGAAAAATATTTCTTGCATTTTCTCATTATTGTAACCGCTCATTCCCTTTTAGTTCTCTGTAATGTACCAACCCTGGAGGTTTGTGAATAATGCATTCTCTCATTTTCCATCAGTCTCTGATCTTGTTCAAGCGCTACCAGATATCTACTGATTTTTGTCCATTATTGTCACCTTAATAGGCAACCTTTCCTTATGACTCTTCCCTACTGAAGCCAAATTATATAAACTTCTCATCAGTCTCATTAACTTTGTGTTTCTTGTGCTTTTTCAGCAACATGCTGATAAATCATTCTTCCACTAACCAGTGCCATCCCTCTCCAGGACTACATCCTCAAGTTGTACGATTCAGCTCCAGTTTCTGCATTTTTTTTCTTCCTTCAGAATTATCTTTTGGTTACATGTATTTTTCTTTAAACTTTTTCATAGCAAAATAATGGGATCACAGGATTTGATCACCATAGCACCAGTTTGAAAAATTCCAAGGTCCTTCATAGTGAAAGTGAAGTATGCCATTAATCCAATCTAAATCATTTGCCCTGTTTAGCTTTTAATCTGGCATCCACATTGAAGTTAGATTTTGTTTGGCTGCAAACTGACTTCAGTTAAAAATTAAAACCATGACAATTGATGTGGCCTGCCAACGATATGATAGCTAAACACCCCATTTTTTATAGAATTGTAAAATCCCTACAGTGTGGAAGCAGGCCATTTAGCTCACCAACCCACCGAAGAACATTCCCACCCAGAGCCACACCCCACCCTATTCCTGTAACTTTGCATATCCTGTGGCTTATCCACCTAACCTACACATCCCTGGATACAACAGGAAATTTAGCATGTCCAATCCACCTCACCTACACACCTTTGGACTGTGGGAGTAAACTGGAACACCCAGAAGAAAGCCACGCAGACATGGGAAGAACTCCACTAAGATTTCCACAGGTGCAATCGAGCCTGGGTCCCTGGCAGCAGTGCTAATCTTTGAGACAGTTAATTCTTTGATGCAAAATAAAAGCTAAAATGTGGGGATAAAAATGCTTATAAAACTCCTTAGGAAGATAATGGATCAGAGTTGTGTTGTCATTGATCTAAATCTATTTGAGACTTTGTTTTAAGAACTGATTCTAATGCTAGATGTGAAGTGTATTAATTCTTTTTGGAAGTGTTTTAATTGATTTTATTAGCTGAAGCACTAACTTTCCTGGCAAAGTTGTTGTCCTGTTTTCCTCCCTCAGTCGAAGCAAAATGCTCAAAAACACAGTATAGTTTCATCTCCTTCATCTTTATTCCGGGCCCTGGAGGGAGGGAGAATGATTGCCCATGTGCACAGGGACATGAGTTCTCAGTCTTGTCTCTCTAACAGCAGTTTCTTAATGAATCATATAGTCATTTTACAGGGAGGTGCATCCAGATAAGGCAACTTACATATTGGTTGGGTGACCAATACAATCAGCCGAGTGTCAATAATAAAGATTATGTCATCTGCTGTTACACAATGAATAACTAGCTTCACGTAATGAATACTTTTCACCTTGTTTACTGACGTCACATACTGAATGCTTCTAATATTGTTCGAGGGCTCTATATAATGAATGCTTTACCACCTTGTTAATCCATTACTCTTGCCTCCAGCACCCTGTTGTTAACTGCAAGTTCTAATCTGATCTGAGTCATGTTCAGTTGAACCTCAAGAAACTCAAAACTTAACTCCTTACCTACCCGCTCATATCTAATACACATTCTCATTTCCTCCTTTTATAATTTCATGATAACCAATGGCATTACCAGCTTTCATAAGACTCTGACAGCCAGTATTTAAGCAAATTATTGATAGATAACATGCAGTGATTATAACAACAAAAATTACTAGTCCATTACAGTAAATAGAGTTTGAAGAATCCTCCCACCAACAAATTCACCAACAAAGTTCTTAAATCCACAGTCCTTAGTGACCACTCCATCCCTTCTAAGTCGAGTGGAAAGGAGCCAGTTCTCCAAAGTATCCTTTAGCAAAGTCTAACCTGAAAACAAAATTCAGTCTGTCCTTGTGCATCACTCCATGCATAAATCTGAATTCTTGGATAATGGCAGTTAAATACTTAACAACACTGATGAGACTTCCAGTTTTCTGGAGATGCTTCAGATGTAGGATACCAGCGCATCTGAGGCAGTGCGGCAGTTGCAGCAGCAGGGCAGATGAACGCAGCATTCTTTGCTGCTTCTGCTCCCGCTTTGCTGTTAAATGTCACAAAGCCAACTGGCTGTTGTGATGTTAGCTTGATCATTGAACCTTCATATCCCTTAAATAATCGAAAGACAAGGTAAAGCTCAGGTGGTTTAACATCCATAGGAAGGCCACTGATAAAAAGCATACCGACCTCTTCTTAGACTCTTGTTAGTTTTTTCACTTTTCATGTTCATGACTGGGGCGCTGATTGAATCTATTGGATCAGGTTGGGCAGGGATGTGCGGTGGTCTGAAGGCGTGCTTTACCTGTGAATGGAGAAACTGTAGAGATGATGTTAGCTGCTGAAAATATCTTTGCATTCCCTCTCTCATTTCTTCCTTGCCAAGGTAGATATCAGAATGAAGACAGTCACACATTTAACTACAATAAATTGTATCTGCCTATTTCAACATTCTCAGTTGTCTTGAAGTCTGTTATTCAGTTCACTATTTATATCATTATCATGTTTATACAATCCATAAGCTTCTAAATTGCACTGCCTAAACAATTCAGTCAATTATAAACAACAATCAATGGTCTTAAAATCGGGAGGACCCCGTTCAGGTTATTCAAAAATTATTTTTCTTTAACAAATTGGTACTTGGCTAATGTGAAAGCTGTCAGGAAAAGTACTTCAAAAATCTGGAACAGCAAGAAAACAACAAAATATTTCCTGTGCTTTAGTAATTGAAGAGGCAGTTTCAGCTCAGATTTAAATCTCAAATATTTGTGGAAAACAAATGCTGAATATATTAAAATACGTTCTCTAAATTAAACTTCCTAAATAAAACAGAATTATGGTGGCAATTTTGTTAGAAATCAACATTCTTTGAATTTGCAATATGAAGGCAGCCAATGAAGTTCTAGCCATAATTAACAGAATTTAAACAGCTCAGCCTCATGTTCTAATATCCTGTAAAATCTTAAAACAATCAACTCAAAATGCACTCTTCTTTTTGTGAACACTGTATTTAAAAACACAGCAGCAAAGATATTTTAATACAATACTCTCATCTGGCTAAAGCATGACCACTGACCTAACTTTTTTTTAACAGGCATTGTAGAATTTTCCAACAAATCAGGTGCTCAACGTCCTCAACCAATTTGTTTTAAGGTTACCAGCTTGATAATTTTAAAAAGGACATAATGTTGTACAATTTCAGTGTATAAACAAATTCTGCCCCATTACATGGCCTACAAAACACTTAAGGTCCTAATTCAAACAAGGCAAGACAGTTAATTAAAGGATTTTCTGAACCAGTATTTTAACAAACCAAAATGTTTAAACATCAAACGCTCTCAGCATGCCACAGTTTACGTTGAAGCTTTCCTTTTTCAGCCCAAGTATTAGTACAACTTTAATTTCTGCGTTTCTCATATTTGTTTTTGTCATCCTCTCACTGAAATTACACTTGGAGAAAGCTCTCGCAGTGGACCATATGGTGCACACTCCAAGCCATTTTCTTCCCCCAGAACAAAGACTCACAAAGCCTCAAGTTTCAGCACTAGGGGATTTTAACCCCTTTCTTACTTTACTCCTCACGCGGGCTCGAACCCTGATTAGACTCAAAGGACTTGAATCTCAATTAAACACAGGACGCAAATCCTACTTAAACACAGAGAACTCGAATCCCATTTAAACTCGGAGAGCTCGAACCTCAATTAAACACAGAAAGCTCAAATCTCACTTAAAGACAGAGACCTCAAAGCCCAATACCACGCAGAGGATTCAAACCTCGAATTAACCCACCTAGGGGACTCGAACCCCAATACCACGCAGAGGACTCAAGCCTCAATTAACCCACCCTGGGGACTCGAACCCCTATACAGCACAGAGGACTCAAACCTCAATCATCCCATCCGGGGAATCAAACCCCAATACAGCGCAGAAGTCTCAAGCCCCACTTAAACCCATCCAGGGGACTCGAACCTCAATCAAACCCCGTTTGGGGACTCAGACCCTAATACAGCACAGAGGACTCAAACCTCACTAAAACCCATCCAGGGGACTCCAACCCCAATGCCACACAGAGGACTCTAACCTCAATCAAACCCATCCATGGGACTCAAATCTCAGTACATCCCTTCCCCATCCCGCCAGTGACTCTAACCCCAATACCACACAGAGACTCAAACCTCAAGTTACACCTCACCCCTCCCCCCCAGTGCAGTGCAGAGGACTGGAACCTCTGATTGTCAGCATGCTTGTGAAATTGTGTCTCTTGACTGAACTAATTACCAATCGAAGAAGCGTGTAAAAGAGAGTGATCAGGCAAGGGGACTGTCTCCAGCACACAGGAATATCAAGAGGACCAAGGTTTAAAATCTTACTTTGTGCACCTGTCTGTCTCAAGACACCGATGTTCTGGGTAGCCACTGACACCATCCGATCGTAACTATCCATTTGAATCCTGCCGACTACGCCCTCAGTCGAAGCACAATATGGTTTTACTTTCACCTTTATTCAAGGCCATGGAGGGAGATAGAACGATCGCCCATGTGTGCAGGGACATGGATTTCCAGTCTTCTCTCTAGAACAGCAGTTCTTAATGAATTATATAGTGATTATATAGGGAGGAGCATCCAGATAAGGCAATACACATCTTGATTGGATGACCGATACAATCAGTGAGTGTCAGTAGTAAAGATTAAGCCATCTGCTGTTACACAATAAATAACTGGCTTCACATAATGAATACTTTTCACCTTGTTAACTGACTTCACATACTGAATACTTCTAATATTGTTAAATGGCTTTACATAATGACTGTTTTTCCATCTTGTTAACCCATTACCCTTGCCTCCAGCACCCTGTTGTTAACTGCAAGTTCTTATCTGATCTGAGTCATGTTTAGCTGAACCTCTTGTTTCATAAAACTCAAAACGTGACTCTTTCCCTACCTACTCATATCTTATTCACATTCTCAATGTGTTTGTAAATACAAAATTGTCAGTGATATTTTTAGTTACAAACAAATTCTGCAGTGGTATGAGTTTTATGCACTGCTGTGTAATACTTACACAGTACAGTTCCCCACTTCTCTTTTGTTAAGATGAGCGTAGCTATTTCTTCCCTGTTCCTCCTTTGAATCTTTGCTGTACTTCCTCTTACCTGTCTTTCTTCCTCAAAACACTTTAGTTGTGAAAATGTGATATTTTACCTCCTAGCTTAAGTCACATTTATCCAAGGCTAATGAGACGGAATTTTGCTTGCTCAGTCAGCTGTAAGGATCCAGTGTGATACTAGTTCAGACAGTCACTTAAAGCTTCCTTAGTGTCTATAGAGCTTTTGAGTAACGCAGTCAATCTATTTAAGTCGGAAGATTATTGTTGGGTGACATACAGATATTTAAATGAGGGGGCTTTTCTTTGTTCTTTAAAATGTAGGCAACATTGGAAATGGTGCATTTTTAATAGCTATCCCAAGATACCCAGCAAGGCAGTAGTGAACCTTCCTCCTGAGTCACTAAACTCCATAAGACCATAAGACATAGGAGTGGAAGTAAGGCCATTCGGCCCATCGAGTCCACTCTGCCATTCAATCATGGCTGGGCATTTCAACTCCACTTACCAGCATTCTCCCCATAGCCCTTAATTCCTCGAGACATCAAGAATCTATCAATCTCTGCCTTGAAGACATTTAGCGTCCCGGCCTCCACTGCACCCTGTGGCAATGAATTCCACTGGCCCACCACTCTCTGGCTGAAGAAATGTCTCCGCATTTCTGTTCTGAATTGACCCCCTCTAATTCTAAGGCTGTGTCCACGGGTCCTCTTCTCCTCGCCTAATGGAAACTCCTTGCACTGATGGTTGACTTCTGATTTTGGAGTAATAGATCAAGTGAACAGATTAATAGGGGTCTTAAATTGCACTTGTACATGTTGTAACTGGACTGGATATTTATTTTCATTTTGCAATCCTGAAGTAGAGATATAGAGTTATACAGCACAAAACAGTTCCTTCGATCCAACTTATCCCTGCCAACTAGATATCCTAGATCTAGTCCCGTTTGCCAGCATTTGGCCCATGTCCCTCTAAACCTTTCCTATCTATTCAGATGCCCTTTAAATGTTGTAATTGTACCCGCCTCCAATACTTCCTCTGGTAGCTCATTCCTTACATGCACAACCCATTGCATAAAAACGTTGCCTCTCAGGTCCCTTGTAAATCTTTCCCCTCTCATAGTAAACCTATGCTCTCTAGTTTTGGACTTTCCTACCCTGGGAAAAAGACCCTTTCAATTCACCCTATCCACGCTCATCATGGTTTTACAAACTTCCGTAAGGTGCTCCGGGGTAAAAAATGCCGCAGCCAATTCAGCCTCTCTCTACAGCTCAAACCCTCCAATTCTGACCATATTCTTGTAAATCTTTTCTGAACCCTTTCAAGTTTGACAACGTCGTTTCGACAACAGGCAGAGCAGAAATGAATGCAGTATTCTAAAAGTGGTCTCACCAATTTCCTGTCCAGCTGCAACATGGCATCCCAACTGCTATACTTAATGCACTGACCAACGAATACAAGTGTGCCAAATACCTTCTTCACCACCCTGTCTACCTGTGACTCTACTTTCAAGGAACTATGCTCCCTAGATAGCTTTCTATTTAAATTCTACCCTGCTTTGCACTACTAAAATGCCACACCTCACATTTACCTGGACCTTCGTAATGTGCAGGAGGTTCCTATCTGAGGAATCCTCCAGCTGGGCTTCTTTCCTTTCTGATTCAAAAGTACATAATTATTTTCTCATTTCTCTGGGAGGCAGGGTATCCAACAGTAACCATGCCTGTTATAAAATGACCTCTCCCCTCCCCACCTTAAGTATGCACGGGTGGAGTTGAGTTGATCTCTGAGAGAAAATAGTTTGTCTTTGCTTGTTTCCTTCAAAGTCCCAAAGGATAAATGCTTGACTGACTTATCTCACTGTCCTAAACACTAGGTCTACCTTCAGTAAATGGACTGCAGCAGTTCTACAAAACAGTGCATCACCACCTTCTCAAAGGCAACTGGTCTGGGCAATAAATAAAAACCAAAAGAACTGCTGATATGCTGGAAATCAGAAACAAAAACAGAAATTGCTGGAAAAGCCAATCAGGTCGAGCATTCCCTTCCTCAGAAATGTTAACTCTGATTTCTCTCTGCAGATGTTGGAATAAATGCTGGTCCAGCAGGAGGGTTCACTTCTCCCAAACGAATAACAACAAAAAAAATTACATGCTACCATTTAGAAAAGTCTAGAGTTCTATTATACTCTTGATCCCTCCACTTTGTGTAAATTGTCAAACTGTTTGTTAGATATCCAATGATAAATGATTTCCAGTTTCATTCCGCAAAATGTTTGTAAGACCAGAACCATTGTGGCTATTTCCAGTGATCTCATTCAGTCCCATCCCAATGTCCCTATTGAACCAGATTGGTGACTCATTTGAGTCGAGGTAGTAAAATGATGTTATATTGGCTTAATCACAAAAGCTTCCTACTTTCATCCCTAGTTCCACCTGCCTCAACAGGTTGCTCGGAAATTCATTGCCTAACTAAGTCCACACCTCAAACCGCTTTTCTCCTTACACCTGCTCAACAAGGTGGAGTTTATGGTTATCTTTCCTAATATAATCTCCTCCTTTAGCTTGATGGCAGTTTTATTGTTCTGCCTCTGTGAAAGGCTTTGAAGATATTTTTATTATTTTGCATTGAGGCTACTATACAAATGCAGAACATTGTCATTCAGTGCAGGTATGTTGTCAGCCTTATTAATAAGATATTGTGTTTCAAAAATGCATCCACGATGTACAAGCACATCATTTGTACCTACTCTGAGAGTAGCAAGAAAGTGTTTGTACCCATGGATGTTTTGCACTAACAGGTTTACATTATCGAAGATCTACAGTTTGGGTTTGAATATTTTGATGTTATTTCTTAGAATACCAACTGCCGAAAGTGAAGTTGCTCTTGCGTGTAATGGGAGGACAACAACAGCAGCAACTATCAAGACACATTCTATATTTATTGCTTGAAATAAATCTGTGGTTTTCTCAGAATTTGATTATGGCAAATTTAGATTTGACAGTTTCTGACCTTTTTTCCGAAAACTGATTGACAAACAAGTACGTAACAGCGGTCCAACTGAATAAAGGAGGAAGGGTTTGTTAGAGGGGAAAGGTAGGCTTCGAAAGCAAGCGGATATGTCAGCATTACAGGGCAGCAATTTGGATGACAATACCCAGACTGGGAGAGGAAGGCACAGATTATATAAACATAGAAAGCCGTCAGTAAATAGGTTCAAAAGGAAAAGAATGGTAAAAAGCCAAAATTAAAAGCTTTCTTCCTGCAGAGTATTTGGGGAAAAAAATGAGTAATGGCACGAATACAGGTTAACAGGTAGGACCTTATTGCTATTGTGGAGATGTGGTTACAAGGAGATCAAAGCTGGAAACTCAATATTCAGGGGTGTGCGACTTTTTGAAATGATGGGCAGGATGGAAAGGGTGGTGGGGTAGCATTGTTAATATGGGATGGAATAAGTACAATAGCAAGAAATGATTTTGAATTGGAAAATGTAGAATTCATTTGGTGCGGGTAAGAAATGAAAAGGGGGGAAGGGCACCAGTAGGAGTAGTCTATAGGCCTCCTAACATTAGCTGTATGGTTGGGCAGAGACAATTATGGCATGAAACAAGGGCAGTGCATTAATTGGGTTACTTTGATCTTCATGTAGTTTTGGATAGTCAGATTGGCTGAGCAAGCTATGAGGAAAAATCCATAGGCATTATCGGGACAGTTCCCAGAACAAGATATTGTAGAGGAGAAAGTGAGGACTGCAGATGCTGGAGATCAGAGCTGAAAATGTGTTGCTGGAAAAGCGCAGAGGGTCAGGCAGCATCCAAGGAGCAGGAGAATCGACGTTTCGGAAATGAGCCCTTCTTCAGGAATGAGGAGAGTGTGCCAAGCAGGCTAAGATAAAAGGTAGGGAGGAGGGACTTGGGGAAGGGATGAACTCAAATTTCTCCAGTTTCCTCATTTCCCCTCCCCGCACCTTGTCTCAGTCCCAACCCTCGAACTCAGCACCACCTTCCTAACCTGCAATCATCTTCCTGACCTCTCCACCCCCACCCCCACTCCGGCCTATCACCCTCACCTTAACCTCCTTCCACCTATCGCATTTCCAATGCCCCTCCCCCAAGTCCCTCCTCCCTACCTTTTATCTTAGCCTGCTTGGCACACTCTCCTCATTCCTGAAGAAGGGCTTATGCCTGAAACATCGATTCTTCTCCTTGGATGCTGCCTGAACTGCTGCGCTTTTCCAGCAAGATATTGTAGAACACACCTTGGGTACAGCTATTTAGATCTGGTACTGTAATGAAGTAGATGTAATAAATGAAGTCAGAGTAGACAATGACCATACAATATTAGAATTTAGCGTTCAGTTTGAGAGAGAAGAACTTGGGTCAGAAACAGTTGTTGCTAAGCTTAAATGAGGTAATTACAAAGGAATGAAGGTAAAACTGGCTGGAGTTGACTGAAAGTTATTGAGCAACAAAGACAGTTGAGGAGCCACAGACGTTCAAGAAAATAGTTTGTGCCTCACAGTAAAGATATATTTCAGTGCGGAAGAAGGATTCTAGGAAGGGGCTATGCCACCTATTGTTAATCAGGAAATCAAGCATAACAAAAAAATTGAAAGAAAAAATACATGAGTATGTTTTTGGTAAGCCAGAGAATTGGGGAAGTTTTAAAAACCAACAAAATATGATCAAAAAACAAAATAAGGATGAAAATAAGCTTTGAGGATAACCTTGCAGGTAATATGAACTGAACAGCAAGAGCTTCTTTAAATGTATAAAAAGGAAAAAGAGAGCCAAAGTGAACATAGGTTCCTTCAAGAATGAGGAGAGAATGAGGTCTGCAGATGCTGGAGATCAGAGCTGAAAATGTGTTGCTGGAAAAGCGCAGCAGGTCAGGCAGCATCCAAGGAACAGGAAATTCGACGTTTCGGGCATAAGCCCTTCATCAGGAATGAGGAAAGTGTGTCCAGCAGGCTAAGATAAAAGATAGGGAGGAGGGACTTGGGGGAAGGGCGATGGAGATGTGATAGGTGGAAGGAGGTCAAGGTGAGGGTGATAGGCTGGAGTGGGGTGGGGGCGGAGAGGTCAGGAAGAAGATTGCAGGTTAGGAAGGTGGTGCTGAGTTCAAGGGATTCAACTGAGACAAGGTGGGGGGAGGGGAAATGAGGAAACTGGAGAAATCTGAGTTCATCCCTCACCTAGGCAGAAGGTGAGGCACTCTTCCTCCAACCGTTGTCTTGTTATGGTCTGGTGATGGAGGAGTCCAAGGACCTGCATGTCCTTGGTGGAGTGGGAGGGGGAGTTAAAGTGTTGAGCCATGGGGTGGTTGGGTTGGTTGGTCCGGGTGTCCCAGAGGTGTTCTCTGAAACGTTCCGCAAGTATCGGCGCTGCCTCGTGCTCCCACGAGGAGGTTGAACAGTTCAACCACTTTACCAACACCTTCCACCCCGACCTCAAATTCACCTGGACCGTCTCAGACTCCTCCCTCCCCTTCCTAGACCTTTCCATTTCTATCTCAGGCGACCGAATCAACACGGACATCTACTATAAACCGACTGACTCCCACAGCTACCTAGACTACACCTCCTCCTACCCTGCCCCCTGTAAAAACGCCATCCCATATTCCCAATTCATTCGTCTCCGCTGCATCTGCTCCCAGGAGGACCAGTTCCAATACCGTACAGCCCAGATGGTCTCCTTCTTCAAGGACCGCAGATTCCCCCCAGACGTGATCGACGATGCCCTCCACCGCATCTCCTCCACTTCCTGCTCCTCCACCCTTGAGCCCCGCCCCTCCAATCGCCACCAAGACAGAACCCCACTGGTTCTCACCTATCACCCCACCAACCTCCGTATACAGCGTATCATCCGCCGTCATTTCCGTCACCTCCAAACGGACCCCACCACCAGGGATATATTTCCCTCCCCTCCCCTATCAGCGTTCTGAAAAGACCACTCCCTCCGTGACTCCCTCGTCAGGTCCACACCCCCCACCAACCCAACCTCCACTCCCGGCACCTTCCCCTGCAACCGCAAGAAATGCAAAACTTGCGCCCACACCTCCTCCCTTACTTCTCTCCAAAGCCCCAAGGGATCCTTCCATATCCGCCACAAATTCACCTGCACCTCCACACACATCATCTATTGCATCCGCTGCACCCGATGTGGCCTCCTCTATATTGGGGAGATAGGCCGCCTACTTGCAGAACGTTTCAGAGAACACCTCTGGGACACCTGGACCAACCAACCCAATCACCCTGTGGCTCAACACTTTAACTCCCCCTCCCACTCCACCAAGGACATGCAGGTCCTTGGACTCCTCCATCGCCAGACCATAACAACACGACGGCTGGAGGAAGAGTGCCTCATCTTTCGCCTAGGAACCCTCCAACCACAAGGGATGAACTCAGATTTCTCCAGTTTCCTCATTTCCCCTCCCCCCACCTTGTCTCAGTTGAATCCCTCGAACTCAGCACCGCCTTCCTAACCTGCAATCTTTTTTCTGACCTCTCCGCCCCCACCCCACTCCAGCCTATCACCCTCACCTTGACCTCCTTCCACCTATCACATCTCCATCGCCCTTCCCCCAAGTCCCTCCTCCCTACCTTTTATCTTAGCCTGCTGGACACACTTTCCTCATTCCTGAAGAAGGGCTTATGCCCGAAACGTCGAATCTCCTGTTCCTTAGATGCTGCCTGACCTGCGCTTTTCCAGCAACACATTTTCAGCTCCTTCAAGAATGAGGCTGGAAAATAGAAATAGGAATCAGGAAATGGCACAGAGGTTGAGTAATATTATCACAGTTGAATACACTAATAGAATTCTAAAATTACTAAATAAAAGTGTAAAAGGTGAAGAGGAAATAAATACAATAACTATCACTAGAGAAAGAACTGCTAGAGAAGGTAATAAGGCTAAAGAGTGATACATTCCATTAGTTCTGGGGAGTGTTGCCAAACAAAAAGACCTGGGGTGTAGGTTCATTGTTCCTTTGAAAATGGAGTCACAGGTACACAGGGTAGTGATGAAGACATTTAATACGCTTACCTTTATTGGTCAGTGCATTGAGTTTAGGAGTTGGGAGGGCATGTTGCAGCTGTCCAGGACATTGCTTAGGCCATTTTTAGAATACTGCATTCAGTTCTTTTCTCTCTGCTATTGGAAAGACATTGTGAAACTTGGAAGAGTTCAGAAAAGATTTCCAAGGATGTTGCCAGGATTTGAGGGTTTGAACTGTGGGGAGAGGCTGAGTAGGCTGGGGCTATTTTCCCTGGAACATTGGAGGCTGAGGGGTAACCTTATTGAGGTTTATAAAATTGTGAAGGGCATGGATAGCTTGAATAACCAAGGTCTTTTCCCCAACGTACACAATTCCTAAACTAGAAAGCATTTGTTTAAGATGACAGGAGAAAGATGTAAAAGGTATCTAAGGAACAACTTTCTCACCTGGTGTGCATGTATGGAATGAGCTGCCAGGGAAGGTGATGGAGGCTAGTACAATATTTAAAAGGCATCTGGATGGGTATATGAATAGGAAGGGTTCAGAGGAATATGGCCAAATGTTGGCAAATTAGACTAGATTAATTTGGGATATCTGGCTCACGTGGGTGAGTTGGACCGAAGAGTCTGTTTCTGTGCTGTCCATCCCTATGACACTAGCCTCAGAGATACTGGCTGTAACCTTCCAAGCATCCTTAGGTCCTGGAAAAGTCCCAGACAAGATGAAGGACAGGAGAAAATATGGGTCTAAGAGGTGCTCCTTTTTTTTTGAGGTATTTTATGTGTTGAAGGTGATTTCCTCAAATTCCAGGAGCAGCAATTGCTGTTGCACTGTTTTGGAACTTCGGGTGAAAAAAGAGGAAGACAGACAAAGGTAGAGACCACATGATCAGAGTAAGAAAACTACACTGCCGTCTGACACAGCAGTGAATCTGCCTTTGCTGTTTGAGTTCAGATACCATTAGGCATCAGAGTGCATCTGGCAAAAATTAACAAACAGTGAAGTTCACAGCTGACCTTGGAGGAACCTGTGTGGGAGAGTTCACAGTACAGGAACAGATAAGTGCATAGTTTTAAATGTGTAGCCTTGCTGTAAGTCTGCAATAGTGAGTAGAGTGGGTTTTTTTTAATTATATGTTTTATTGAAATCTGTCTCGATTAAATTGTACAAAAATATAAAACAGAGGTATTAAGTTCGTCTGGAGCAGTGTTTGTTAGAGCAATAAGATGGTGCTATTTCCTGGGTCTGTAGATGGTTCAGAGCAAAGATGGCCTTTAGCAGAGTGATGTGCTCTTCCTGTTGGATGTGGGAGATTAGGGAGGGTTTCCATATTACTGATGATTAGGTCTGCACATCCTATCCGATTGCATGGATCGGTTGCAGTGGCAGTTAGTGGCAATAAGGAACTTACAGGAGCTAGGGGGTGTGTTGGATGACAATTGTAGGAAGGGAGAAAAACCGCAAATACAGTCAGGTAGGTGGGTTACCTCCAGGAAGGATAAGAGAGAGCGACAGGTAGTGCAGGAGTCTCCTTTGGCTATACCCATCTCAAACAAATGTGCTGTTTTGGAAAATGTAGGAGCGATGGACTTGCAGGGGAATGTAGCATGAACAGCCCAGTTTATGGTACCAAGAGTAGCTCTAATGTAACGAGGGATATGTCAGGTTCCAAGCAATTGTGATAGGGACACAGACAGATGTTTCTGTAGCCAACAGTGAGAAATTAGAATAGTTTGTTACTTATTTGGTGCCAGGATCGAGACTATCTTGGAGAGTATGCAGAATGTTGTCAAACGGGAAAGGGACCAGCAGGTGGGTCATTGTACACGTTGGAACTAATGACATAGGAACGGAAAAGGATGAGAATCTGAAGGGAGAATATATAAAGTTAAGCAGGAATTTAAAAAAGAGGTGCTCAAGGGTAGTAATATCTGGATTACCTCCTGTCCTACAAGCTAGTGAGGTTTGGAATTGGAGGATAGAGCAGATGAATATGTGGCTGAGGAGCTGGTGCAGGGGAGACCGATTCGCAGTTTTGGACATTGGAATCTCTTGTGGACTAGAAGTAACCTGGACAAGAAGGACAGATTGCACCTGAATTGGAAGGGGACGAATATACTGGCAGGGAGATTTGCTCGAGCTGCTCAGGAGAATTTAAACCAGGAAGGTACCCAGGGAGATAGTGATGAAAGAGACCAATCTGAGACTGGTACACTTGGGAAAAGGAGCGAATCAAACAGTCAGGGCAGGGAGAAACAAAGAGAACAAGATAGGACTGATAAATTAAACTGCATTTATTTCAATGCAAGAGGCCTAACAGGGAAGGCAGATGAACTCAGGACATGGTTAGGAACATGGGACTGGGATATCATAGCAATTACTGAGACATGGCCCAGGTACAGACAGGACTGGCAGCTTAATGTTCCAGGATATAAATGCTATAGGAAAGATAGAAAGGGGGACAAGAGAGGAAAGGGTGTGGCGTTTTTGGTAAGGAATACCATAATGGCTTGAGAGGATACTTGTGGGAATACATCCAGGGGAGCTAATTGGGTGGAGCTGAAAAATAAGAAAGGGATGATCACCTTATTAGGATTGTATTGTTGACCCCCCTCTTCTCTCCCACCCCACGCCCCCCCCCCCAAAAAGTTAGCAGGAATTTGAGAAACAAACTTGTAAGGAGATCTGGGGCCAGCAACCATATTTCCATTAGTTTTAAAATAATGATGGAGAAAGGATAGACTCTAAGCGTTTAAGTTTTACATTGGAGGAAGGCCAATTTTGACAGTATTAGGCAAGAACTTTCAAAAGTTGATTGGGGGTGGATGTTTGCAGGTGAAGGGATGGCTAGAAAATGGGGAGACTTCAAAATGAGATAATGAGAGACCAGAGACACTATATTCCTGTTAGGGTGACAGGAATGGCTGGTAGGTGTAGGGAATGCTGGATGACTAGAGAAATTGTGATTTTGGTTCAGAAAAAGAAGGTTGCATATGTCAGATTTAGACAGCAGAGATCGAGTAAATCCTTAGAATATAGAAGCAGGAGGAGTATACTAAAGAGGGAAATCAGGAGGCCATAAAGGGGACATGAGATAGCTTTGGTAAATAGGGTTAAGGAGAGTCCAAAGGGATTTTATAAATACATTAAAGACAAAAGGATAACTAGGGAGAGAATAGGGCTCCTCAAAGATCAGCAAGGCAGACTTTGTGTGTAACCACAGGAGATGGAGGATATACTAAATGAGTATTTTGCATCAGCGTTTACTGTGGAAAGGAAATGGAAGATATCGAATGCTGGGAAATCGATGGTGACATCTTCAAAAATGTCCCTATCACAGAGGAGGAGGTGCTGGATAGGTTCACACATAAATATGGATAAATCCCCAGGGCCTGATCAGGTGTACCCTAGAACTCTGTGGGATGTGACTGCTGGGCCCCTTGCTGAGGTATTTGTATCATCGATAGTCACAAGTAAGGTGCTGGAACACTGGAGGTTGGCTGACATGGTGCCACTTTTTAAGAAAGGTGGCAAGGAAAAGCCTGAGTACTATAGACTGGTGAGCCTGACATCGGTGGTGGGCACGTTTTTTGAGAGAATCCTGAGGGACAGGATTTACATATATTTGGAAAGGCAAAGACTGATTAGGGATTATCAGCATTGTTTTGTGCATGAGAAATCATGTCATATGAACCTGGTTGAGTTTTTTGCGGAAGTAACGAAGAGGATTGATGAGAGCAGAGCAGCGGATGTGATCTATTTGGACTTCACTAAGGTGTTTGATGAGGTTCCTCATGGTAGACTGGTTAGCAAGGTTAGATCACATGGAGTACAGAGAGAACTACCATTTAGGTAGAGAACTGCCTCGAAGGTAGAAGGCAGAGAGTGGTGGTGGAGGATTGCCTTTCAAACTGGAGGCCTGTGATCAGTGGTGTACCACCAGGATTGGTGCTGGGTCCACAGCTTTTTGTCATTAATAAATTATTTGGATATGAACATAGGAGGTATGGTTAGTAAGTTTGCAAATGACATCAAAATTGATGATGTAGTGGACAGTGAAGCAGCTTACCTCAGAGTTCAATGGGATCTTGATCAGATGGATCAATGGGCCAGGAAGTGGCAGATGGAGTTTAATTTAGATAAATATGAGGCGCTGCATTTTGGAAAGGTAAGTCAGGGCAGGATTTATACACTTAATGGTAAGGTCCTAGGGAATGTTGCTGAACAAAGAGACCTTAGAGTGCAGGTTCATAGTTCCTTGAAAGTGGAGTTGCAGGTAGATAGGATAGTGAGTCGAGAGTGTGGTGCTGGAAAAGCACAACAGGTCAGGAAGCATCTGAGGAGCAGGTGAATCGACGTTTTGGGCATAAGCCCTTTCCTGCTTGAAGGGCTTATGCCCAAAACATCGATTCCCCTGCTCCTTGGATGCTGCCTGACCTGCTGCACTTTTCCAGCACCGTACTGTCAACTCTGATCTCCAGCATCTGCAGTCCTTACTTTCTCCGAAGTAGGATAGTGAAGAAGGCATTTGGTATGCTTTCCTTTATTGGTCAGAGTATTGAGTAGAGGAATTGGAAAGTTGTGGCTGTACAGGACATTGTTCAGTCCACTTTTGGAATATTGTGTGCGGTCCTAGTCTCCTTCCTATCAGAAGGATGTTGTGAAACTTGAAAGGGTTCAGAAAAGATCAGCAAGGATGTTGCTAAGGTTGGATGGTTTGAGCTATAGGGAGAGGCTGATTAGACTGGGGCTGTTTTTCCTGGAGCATCAGAGGCTGAGGAGTAAATTTATAGAAGCTTATAAACTCATGAGGGGCATAGGTAGGATAAATAGACAAGGTATTTTCCCTGGGGTGGAGGAGTCCAGAACTAATGGGCATAGATTTAGGGTGAGAGGGGAAAAATTTAAAAAGTCCTAAGGGGCATCTTTTTCCACACAGAGGGCGGTGTGTGTATGGAATGAGCTGCCAGAGGAAAGGGTGGAGGCTGGTACAATTAGTACATTTAAAAGACATCTGGATGGGTATATGAATAGGAAGGGTTTAGAGGGATATGGGCCAAGTGATGGCAAATGAGGCTAGATTAGATTAGGATATCTGGTCAGCATGCACGAGTTGGACTGATGTGTCTGCTGCCGTGCTGTACATCTCTATGACTCTCATTGCAAAATTATCAAAGAGGTAAAGAACAGCTAACTAAAGGCCATCTAGCTCAAAGTCTGTTATTGGAGAAAATGTCAGCATCTATTATAAATAATTTAGTAGAAGAGATTTAGAAATATATAATATAGTCGAGCAGAGTTAGCATAGCTTCCTGAAGGGGAAATCTTGCCTGTCAGATTGATTAGAATTTTTTGAGGAGATAGCAAACAGAATAGATAAAGGGAAAGCAGTAAATGTAAACATGTGGATTTTCAACGTGTATTTGATATGGTATAAATATTTGACTACTTATTAAATAAGTATGCATGGTGTTGGAGGTAGAATATTGGTATGGAAAGAGGATTAGGTATCTAATAGAAGACAGATAATTGAGAGGAGGGGAGCATTTTCAGGATGGCAACCTGTAACTAGTGATAGATTCACAATTTATTATTATATATAAATAAATAAATAAAACGACTTGGAGGAGGAAAATTAACTTACTACAGCCAAGTTTGCGGAAGAAATGAAAATAGGTGGTAAGGCAAGTGAAGAAACATAGAAGAGAATCATAGAATTCCCTACAGTGTGGAAGCAGGTCATTCAGCCCATTGAGTCCACACTGACCTTCCAAAGAACATCCCACTCAGGACTCACCTCCTACCCTATCTCTGTAATCCTGCATTTCCCATGTGTAAACTGCATAGCCTGCACATCCCTGTGGGCAATTCAGCATGGCCAATCCACCTAACCTGCACATCTTTGGACTATGAGAGGAAACCAGAGCACTTGGAAAAAATCCACACAGACACAGGGAGCATGTACGAATTCCAAACTCTAAAAAGCTAATGTAGTCTACAGAGAAAAATAGACAGATTAAGAAAGTGGCAGTAACGGCGGATGGAACATAATGTGGAAAGTATGATATTGTGCACTTTGGTATGAAGAACGGAAGAGCTAATATTATTTAAATTGAAAATGACTGTAGAAAACTACAGAATTAGGGGATTTAGGAGTCTTCATCCATGATTCACAAAAACTAGGATCCAAGTTGAGTGGGTAATCAAGAAGGCAAATATAATGTTCGCCTTTATTTCAAAATGAATAGAATATGTTTCGATCAAACCATACACAACATAAGTTTGACTATAGCTGAAACACAGTGAACAGTTTTGGGTGTTTTTTCCCTCAGGAAAGATACACTGGCATTGCAGACAGTCAGAGGATGATCACAGGGCTGATTCCAGGTCGGATTGGATTGTCTTAGGCCTATAACTCATTGGAGTTTAGAAGAATGAGAGGCAATCTTATTGAAATTTCCAAGATTCTTAGGAGGCTTGACAAGGTGGATGTGGGCAGGTTGTTTCTCCTTATGGGAGAGCCTAAGACCAGAGGGCAGAATCTCTGAGTAAGGGGTTGCTCATTTAAGACAAAGATGAGGAGAAATTTCCTCTGAAGGTAGTGAATCTGTGGAATTCTTTACCACAGTAAACTGCTGAGCCTAGATCATTAGTATATTCAAGGTTGAGATAGGCGTATTTTTAATCAAAAGAAGGAATCAAGAGTTATAAATATAAGGAAGGAAAGTAGAGTTTAATATTCAGATCAGCCATGAACTAATTGAATGATAGGGCAGATTTCATAGAATCCCTCACCGCGATAGAGACCATTTGGCCCATTGAGTTTACCGACTCAACCCCCCTACTCTATCCCCGTAATTCTGCATTCACCTTGGCTAATTCAACTAGCCTGCACATTCCTGGACGCTACGGGGCAAATTAACATGGCCAATCCGCCTAACCTTCACAGCTTGGGAAAGTGAGAGGAAACCAGAGCACACAGAGGAAACTGTATTTCAAAAGAAACATGTTTTTTGTAAAGTCCTTTATGATATGAGTTATTGTACAAATGTAAGCTATTGCTTCAAGTCTTTGTCCAATGTACATTTGCTGTATTTGGCAAATATGTAAGATAAAGAAGTTTCTAAGGTATGGCAGGCTGATAAATCAGTCGACCTATTTCTTAGTTCTGTGCCAAATTAGAAACCTATTTTGAAATTCAGTCCATGGTGATGTTATTTCAGAATCCATACAAACGTAAGTTATAAGAGCATAAGTAGGCCACTTAGCACCGCTTGAAGTGGTGATTAAGAAAAATTCAAATACCGGAAGACCTCCCTACTTTTCTTTCAGTATGGCATGAAATAGTTTGCATCCACCTGCAAATGTTGATGGGATTCAGACAGCAGCAGTTCTAACTGTGCAGCAATTCTTTCTATACTGCACAGGAGTATCCGCCTGCACTATTGATCCTCAATTTTTGATATTTGAAGAGCACTTTTGGTTGGTAATTATAAACTCCCAATCTAAGCTAAAATACTATATAATGCTTATAACATGATAGTGCTGCATGTTATCAATGCTTCAAAAATGCTTTCAAAACAAATGCAAATACATACTCTCCACAGTCCTGTTCCCTCATAAGACAACCAACTTATCCTGCACTGCTACTGTGATGAATCACACTGTCACATTATTTTGCAGTCTCTGTAAGAAGTCTTTATGGATTCCCCAAAGAATCCACAGACTGCATTTTGAGAACCACTTGTCCAGACCATGAGCTCAAGTCTATAATTGGTTGTGAACTTTGCCCACACGAACCAAGCTAACACTGGAGATGTCAAAAATGCCTGCAGTTGAATATGAACAATGATTTTCATAGATTACAGAACAACCTCAGTTATCCGAACAAGATTGCAAGGTTCTGTAAAAATGTTATCCGTTATCCGAACAATCAGTTATCCGAACAAAATACAGTGGAGCCTTGGATTATCTGAACGTGCTGAGTGGGCACTATTTCGTTCGGATAATCGATTTTTCAGTTATCGATTAATTGCATTTCCTCTGGGGCTCAAAGTTTTTAAAAGTCATCTCCCGGTTCAGGAGATTAGCAGCGCGTGAGACATCACCCCGGTGTCAACACTGCCTCCCCACCCCCAACCCCGTCCAACACCGCCTCCCCAACCCCAACAACGCTCCCCCCACCCCCAACCCCATCCAACACCACCTACCCGCCTCCAACCCTGCACCCCGACCCCAGCCCAAGTCCAATACCGCCCCTTGACCTCAATCCCGTCCAGTATCGCCTCCCTGCCCCTGACCCCAACCCCGTCCAACCCTGCCCCCCCCGATCCCAATCCCAACCCCGACCCCAACCCTGTCCTACACAGCTTCCCCCGCCGGCAACCTCGTCCAACACCGCCTCTCTGAAACCAACCCCATCTCCAACCCTGCCCTCGACCCCAACCTCATCCAACACTGCCAACCGACCCAACCCCGTCCAACACCACCTCCCCGCCCCCAACCCTGGCCCCCTACCCCCAACCCACCCAACACCGCCACCCGACCCAACCTCCTCGAACACTGCCACCCGACCCAACCCCGTCCAACACAGCCTCCCAGTCCCCAACTCTGGCCCCCTACCCCAACCCCATCCAACACCGCCACACGACCCCAACACCAGCCCCATGCATCACTGCCCCTTATTACCCCAACACAGTGTCCCCCTCCTCCAACATCACCCCTGCCCCCAACCCGACCAACACTGACCCCCGCCCGCCCCCAACCCCGTCCAACACCGACACCCCTCCGTCCCTGTGCAATACCGCCACCATGCAACACTGCCCCCAACACCGTCCAACTCCACCCCCACCTGTCCCTTCTCTGGGGCAACTGGACTGGACACCAACAACAAGTCTACTCTGCTGCCTTTGTGGGATAAGTCTCCAAATAGCGCGCGCATACACAGCCACAGCCACACGCACAACTTTTTACTGCAACCTTTTGACAGGTTCCACCTTCACCCTGTACAGAACAATGTTGGCGAGATTATCTGGGGAAGGGGTGGGGTTTAGGGTACAGCCCTCTGTAGAACTCCAGGGAAAGTGTGGGGAGAGAGAGAGGTCGGGAAGTCAGTCATTTGGAGACGGTGCCTGTTTAATCACTGTGAACAAAAGACGCGATCACTGCTGGAAACACTTCTGTGATGTAATGTTTTCATCAGGACCTCAAGATCTCCTTCGGATAATCCAATTTTCAAATAATTGGTATTTGGATAATCGAGGTTCCTTTGTGCTCCCTGTCCGTCTTGTTCGGATGATCAAGGTTGTTCTATATACAGAAACCAAGTGAAGAGTTCAGTGTCCGATTCTACTCATGTATCCCAATGGAAAGTATAGATTTGTAAATGCCGACAGAATCAAGTCTAGAAATAATACTGTCGATGATTAAGTCATCTGTCACTTCCTGTCCAGTCACTCATGGCTATTTTGAAAAGAAGCATAGAACCATTTACTCTTATGAAACTGTATCTCAGCATAAGGAAGCAACTTAAGAAAAAAGAAGTAAAGTGTGATGGGGAAATAATTAGTATTCATCATCAGTTTAATGTGAATTAAATGCAATATTTTTAATATTTAACCAACAGTGTGGTGATGATAAATATTTCAGCGTGAAGTGGTATTATCATAGAAATAAAAGCATAGGTAATTTTTTAAATTTAAGTTAGATTTTTTAATTCACTGATGGGAAAGTATACATAGCCAGTTTCAGTGAAGTAGTAGTCTGATGATATGGTTGTGGGCATGTTTTAGAGATTTAAAATCAGCAGACATTTTTCTTTCTCAAATGGTGAAATTTAAATGACAGTCTCTGAGTAGTATTGTATCCTTGGGATGATCATTGTATATTCTCCTCATGCTATAGTATTCATTTCTTAAAAGCCAGTACATCATTCAGTCAGTCTCTTGTGTGAGTTGAATGAGTTGGACAATTATATAAAGAGTATCAAGCATCACAATTTGCTTGCTATGCCAAGTTAAGAGCTACAAAATATTGTAAGCTGATAAAGAATTTGATAGATTGCAGGAGAACATAGGTTATAGAAAGAACAGTTCAATGTGGGTAAATACAAAGTAAATGTTTTTGGGATAAAAGCAGAAAATACAAATATAGCCAAAAGGATAAAATTGTCAAATGTGGTGGAGGATTAGCCAGATCTAGGCTACACAATGCCATACACAAGTCTTGTGAAAGGACGAATTCTGCTTAAAACAAAAAGCTTGTCGAGGGAAAACTGTATTCTAGGTTTACGGTAAGAGGGTAAGTAGAAGAAGCAAGAGTTGGTACTGAATACACAATTGGTGAAGGCGCGGTTGGAATTGTGTACAATTTTGGACACTTGATAATAAAAAAAATGTAATCATGGAAAATATCAGATGTCAGAGCATATCACCACAGTGAGAAACTTGAAAAAACTAGGATTGTTTCGGCTGAAGTAGAGAAGGTTAAGGGGAAATGTAAGAGAACTGTTAAAACTTTTAGAATTTTTCACAGGAAATGAAAGATTAATTCCATTGGTGAATCATTGAACAAGGGAAAGACTTGAGGATTGGAAATAAAACAATGAAATGGTGGAGAGCAGGGTTCGGATGTTAGATTGGCTTTGACAAAAAAAAATTTATAAAGCTAGTGGGAAATTAAAGTAATAAAACTGAAAATTCTGAGAATACAGAGGTCTAGCAGCATTGGTGGAGAAAGAAACAGGTAAATTGAGATAAATGAACTTTCAATACTCTTTGCTGAAAACAACAAATGCTGAAAGTCACAGCGGGTTAGACAGCATCCATGGAAGAAGGGGCTACATGATTCTTCAGCTCTGTTGAAGAATCATCTCGACTCAAAATGTTAGTTTGCCTTCTCTTCATGGATGCTGTCTGACTTGCTGTGATCTCCAGCATTTGTTGTTTTCAGTTCAGGTTCCAGCATTTGCAGTAACTTGTTCCTACCTCTCATTATTCTTTGCTTTGACTGCATGTGTTTAGCATTTATAGCTTTTAGATTTCCAGCAACAGTTGTTTTTGTTTTTGCTTTAGACTTTAGATAGTTCATATGGAATTTGCACTTCAAAAGACAGACAGGTCTCCTTTTGCTGGTATTTTTAGTCCAGCACAAATAGTTTAAAATTTTCTTTAATGGATTATAAAATTGTGTTTTTTTTATTTTGAGTCTGAATAATAGGTATTGCTTATTTTGATCTCTTCATGATTTTGTGTCCTGTGTTAATTTTTTTATTTCTTTCCATTTACAGTTACTGTCCAGAATGGGTTTGAGAAAGGTAAGTTTTTATTTTGAATCCATCTTTTATAGAACCTGATTCTATCATGAAAAGCATGACTCCTCTGCCCTTTCAAAAGCTCTATGTTAATCTTTGTACTCAGATGCAGACTGTTGTTTCTCAACAGAAGAGAAACAGCTGGTTTTCATTGAACTGTGAACCATCAAAATGTGCAATGTATGTGTTCCCTACAACAGTTGGATTTGAATTCTCTATCAACGATCATACATTTAAAGTTTTAACTGTGATACTTAATCGAAAGGCTTGAAATTTATGGATGAAAGCTTGTTGGCTTTATGTAATATCACCTGAAGACCAATATGTAAATAATTTTAGAAATCTGTCATTGCGTCTTTCAGTTGCTGCGATTTACTAATACTCTAATTCCTCCTTTAACTACCTGGTTGTATTCTTGAAAAATGCAACTTTAAGTGAAACAAAATAGAGTCATAGAGATGTACAGCATAGAAACAGACTCTTCGGTCCAACTCATCCATGCCAACCAGAAATGCTATATTAATCTCGTCCCATTTGCCAGCACTTGGCCCTTATCCCTCCAAACTCTTTCTATTCATATACCATCAGATGCATTTTAAATGTTGTATTGTCCTAGCCTCTGCCACTTCCTCTGGCAGCACATTCCATACACACACCACCCTCTGTGTAAAAAAAGTTGTCTGTTAGGTCCCTTTTAAATTTTGTCCTCCTCACCCTATAGCTATGCCCCTAGTTCTTGACTCCCTCTCCTCACGAAAAGACCATGTCAACTTACCCTATCCATGCCCTTCATGATTTTATAAACCTCTACAAAGTCACCCCTCAGCTTCTGATGCTCCAGGGAAAACAGCCACAGTCTATTCAGCCTCTCCCTTTAGCTCAAATCCTCCAACCCTGGCAACGTGCTTGTAAATCTTTTCTGAACCCTTTCAAGTTTCACAGCATCCTTTAAAATGTTAAGCTAATCAGATCTTTTCAGAGGAATTGAATTTTCCTTCAGACAAAGAAACATGAAATACTGTGTGTTATTAAAGAAAATAATTGTAAAGTAAAATTAAGTTCTAAGTACAAAAGAAATTTAAACTATTCTCCAAGGTTTCACCACTGAACAAATTGACGATGCAAATCATTAAACATTTGGGTTAGCGTACAGAATGAGAGTGTAGGATGTTAGGATAAAATTGAATGAGGAAAGAATAATTGAGAAGGAGTTTTCAAGAGTGAGTATTCATCTTGGACCAAAAATGATTCATCAGGCGCCTTTGTTTTATTTATTCATTCATGGATGTGGGCATCACTGACTAGGCCAGTATTTATTGCCCATTCCTAATTGCCCAGAGGGCAGTTAAGATTCAGTCACATTGCTGTGGGTCTGGGATCACATCTGCATACCCTAAAGGACATTAGAGAACCTGATGGGCTTTTCTGACAATCAACAACATTTTCATGATCGCCATTAGATTCTTAATTCCAGATTTTTATTTAATTGCTTTCAAATTCCACTGTCTGCCTTGGCAGGATTCAAACCTGCAATCCCAGGACTTTATTTGGGTCTCTGAATTTATGGTCTAGCAATAGTATAACTGGGTCATCACTTCCCCATCCTTCTAGATAATGTGAGGTTACATATAGTGGATATCCAAAGAGATTTGTGGTACAGATGCATGGATCATTAAGACGCCATGAACAGGTGTGGGAAAAAAAAATCAGGAAAGCTAATGGAATGCTGGGTTTTTATATGTACTGAACTAGAGAGTAAGGACATGGGCACTGAGTTACAACTATACCAAATCCTGATTAGACCCCACTTGGAGCATTGTGAGTAGATCTGGATACCACATCTTAGGAAGGATATATTGGTTTTGAGGGGGTTCACTGTAAATTTACAAGAATAATACGTGGACTTTGGGAGTTAAATTCTGGGGAGATTATGCAAGTTAGGCCTTTTCTTTTGCAGATTTTAGAAAGCCACAGGATGATCTGATCAAAGCCTTCAAGATAGTGACAGGAAAATACAGAGTAAACAAAGATTAGCTGCTTCGACTGGTTGAAGATTCTAAAATTTAAGGGGCATCAACTCAAAATTAGGGCAGACCATTCAGGATAGATGTTAGGAAGCACTTCACTGCACAAAGGGTGGTAATGGTTTGGAACGCTCACAAATGGCAGTTGATGCTGGATCAATTGTTAATTTTCAATCAGAGATAAATTTTTGTTAAGTAAAAGTATTAAAGGATACGTGTCAAAAACAGGTATGTGGAGTTAGGCCAGAAATCAGCCATGATCTCATTAAATAACTGAATTTCATTGGAACAGGTTCGAGGGGCTAAGTGTCCTACTCCTGTTCCTGTGTTCCTAGATTCTAGACACACAGGAGTGGTAGGAGCAGGAGCAAAAATACAGAGAGAGAAAGAGAGTGAAGTGGTAGCATGAATAATTTAGGAAGATTTGATTTGATTTGTATTATCGCTGCTGTCTGGTGCCATCTTAAATCACAGAAAGAAAACCCAAAACATTGACAGATGAAGAGTCCAGAACAATGACTGAGAGAAACTGAGAGTTGAATTTAAAGTTGTCAGTCTCAGATGTATTGACAAAGTTAGCAAAAGAAAGTGTGGATGCTGGAATTCTGAAACAAAGCTGAAATTGCTAGAGAAACTCAGCAAAGCAGAGTTAATATTTTGGGTCCAATGACCCTCCTTCAGAACTCAAGAAAGGTCATTGGATCCGAAATGTTAATGCTGCTTTCTCTCCATAGATGCTGCAAGACCTGCTGATTTTCTCCAGCAATTTCTGTTTTTGTTTCAATGAAATTTATTGTTAGACCCACTGCCTACGTCTTTATCCCTATCAGGTCCTCAGTCTGCTTTTGGAGAAAGTTCCTTTTCTTCAACTTACAGACTAAATAAATAAGCATAGTTTAATCAGTTCTTCATTTATTCTGAAGACACTGTGATTTAAAATCTCGGCAACCATTTCATTCAAAAATAGAATGAGGTTGATTTCATCAATATATTTAAATTATCCTTGTTATTGGTCTGCTGGCAAACAGTGCAACAGTGAATAATGCAATTTTAAAGAGACAAATATTGCACATTTGTATCAGCCACATTACAACAGAAAAATGTTATAACATATTGACTGAATTCCTGTACTTGCTCTCCACTCTCAACAAGTTCAAAAAATTCTTTTGCAATCTTTTATGGTAATTTGTGGACGTCTGAAAATTTGGGTCAATGTGGTTGCATTAGTCTTTCATGAACAGGTGTAAAATGTATAACTCATTAAGTCAATCCCATTCTGTAAAAGAAAATCAAATCAGACAGTTCAGAAGGAGGTCTTTCAGCCTACTGTGCTTGAATCTTCCTTTTAAAAGAGCTATTTAATTAGTCTTGAACATTACTGTTTCATTCTGTAAAATCTGTCTTACTCATTCAATGCTTCTGACGGATTTTGGTTTGCTTAAATGCACAAAAACCTTCAAGTTTTCAATGGTTGATCGTCATATATCAAATAGTCAACAATGACTTTCATAGAAATATCCAAAAAAGCTAAATTTTAAGATTTTTTTGTCAATGATTTTTTTTAAATCATCTGCTATCCGACACGCATCTCCTACAGTTACAAAAGACACACATAATATTCTTGGCTAACTGCTGTTTTAAGAAAATGGCTGAAACCAGAACTAGCTTCTGTTGTGGTATGCTTGAGTGTGTGACATCATGAAACCCTGGTTTCCTTTTGCAAGTAATTCATTGTGGGGAATGATTTTTCCATTGCATCTGAGTTTCCCAGAACTAGTCCTATAGTCAGTGCATATTGAAGCTCCCTGTAGGCCTGCTTCGACACTGTGGGGGTTCTGTGATTTCAATTTAGAATCATAGAGATGTACAGCACGGAAACAGACCCTTCGGTCCTTCTCATTCATGATGACCAGATATCCTATATAAATCTAGACACATTTGCCAGCACTTGACTCATTTCCCTCTAAACCCTACCTTATTCATATACCTACTCAGATGCCTTTTAAATGTTGTAATCATACCAGCCTCCACTACTTCCTCTGGCAGCTCATTCCATAGACACACCAATTTCTGTGTAAAAAAGTTGCCCATTAGGTCCCTTTTTAATCTTTCCCCTCTCACCTTAAACCTATTCCTTCTAGTTTTGGACTACCCCACCCTGGGGAAAAGACCTTACCGATTTACCCTATCCATGCCCCTCATGATTTTATAAACCTCAATAAGGTTATCCCTCAGCCTCTGATACTCCAGGGAAATAGCTGCAGCCATAAGATCATAAGACATAGGAGTGGAAGTAAGGCCATTCGGCCCTTCGAGTCCACTCTGCCATTCAATCATGGCTGATGGGCATTTCAACTCCACTTATCCGCATTCTCCCCGTAGCCCTTAATACCTTGTGACTTCAAGAATGTATCAATCTCGGCCTTGAAGACATTTAGTGTCCTGGCCTCCACTGCACTCTGCGGCAATGAATTCCACACGCCCACCACTGTCTGGCTGAAGAAATATCTCCGCATTTCTGTTCTGATTTACCCCCTCTAATTCTAAGGCTGTGTCCACGGGCCTAGTCTCCTCGCCTAACGGAAACAATTTCCTAGCATCCACCCTTTCCAAGCCATGTATCCGACTCAGCCTCTCTCCAAGTTCAAACCCTCCAATCCTGGCAACACTCTTGTAAATCTTTTCTGAACCCTTTCGGTTTCACAACATCTTTCCGATAGGAGGGAGACCAGAATTAGAACATAGAACATTACAGTGCAGTATAAGCCCTCGAGGTTGCACTGCTCCGTGAAATCAATCTGAAGCCCATCTAACCAACACTATTCCATTTTCAAACATATGTCTATCCAATGACAATTTAAATGTCCTTAAAGTTGGCAAATCTCCTACTGTTGCAGGCAGGGGGTTCTACGCTCTATTACTCTGAGTAAAGAAACTACCTCTGACATTTGTCCTATAGCGACGAAGGGTGTAGTAGGTTATAGAGAGACATAGATAGGATGCAGAGCTGGGCTGAGAGGTGGCAAATGGAGTTTAATGTAGACAAGTGTGAGGTGATACACTTTGGACGGAGTAATCAGAATGCAAAGTACTGGGCTAATGGGAACATTCTTGGGAGTGCAGTTGAGCAGAGAGATCTCGGTGTCCATGTACACAGATCCCTGAAAGTTGCCACCCAATTAACAGGGTTGTTAAGAAGGCATACAGTGTTTTGGCCTTTATTAATAGAGGGATTGAATTCCGGAACCAGGAGGTTATGTTGCAGCTGTATTAAGTTCTGGTATGGCCACGCTTGGAGTATTGTGTACCGTTCTGGTCACCGCATTATAAGGAGGATGTGGAAGCTTTGGAAAGGGTGCAGAGGAGATTTACTAGGATGTTACCTGGTATGGAAGGAATGTCTTATGAGGAAAGGCTGAGGGCCTTGAGGCTGTTCTCGTTAGAGAGAAGAAGGTTGAGAGATGACTTAATAGAGACATATAAGATAATCAGAGAGTTAGATAGGGTGGACAGGGAGATCCTTTTTCCAAGTATGGGGACGGCAAACACGAGGGGACACAACTTTAAAGTGAGGGGAGATAGGTATAGACAGATGTCAGAGGTAGTTTCTTTACTCAGAGAGTAGGAAGGGTATGGAATGCTTTGGCTGCAATGGTAGTAGATTCGCCAAGTTTAAGTGCATTTAAGTCGTCATTGGACAGGCATATGGACATACATGGAATAGTGTACGTGGGATGGGCTTCAGATTAGTATGACAGGGCGGCGCAACATCGAGGCCCGAAGGACCTGTACTGCGCTGTAATGTTCTATGTTCTATGTATATCTATCACCCCTCAATTTGAAGCTATGCCCCCTGTGCTAGCCATCACCATCCGAGGAAAAAGGCTGTCACTATCTATCCTATCTAACCCTCTGATTATCTTCTGTGTATCAATTAAGTCACCTGTCAACCTTCTTCTCTCTAACGCAAACAGCCTCCAGTCCCTCAGCCTTTCCTCATAAGATCTTCCCTCCATACAAGGCAACATCCTACTAAATCTCCCCTGAACCCTTTCCAAAGCTTCCACTTTCTTCCTATAATGAGATGACCAGCACTGTAAATAATGCTACTAGTTCAGCTGCACCAGAGTTTTGTACAGCTGCAGCATGACCTCGTGGCTCCGAAACTCAATCCCTTTGCCAATAAAAGCTAACATACTGTATGCCTTCTTAACAACCTATCAACCTGGGTGGCAAGTTTCTGGGATTTATGTACTTGGACACAGACATCTCTCTGCTCATCAGCATTACCAAGAATCTTACCATTAGCACAGGACTCTGCATTCCTATTACTCCTTCCAAATGAAAACCATTTTCCACCTCTCAGCCTAACTCTGCAGCTTATCCATGTCCCTCCGTAACCTACAACATCCTTCAGCGCTACCCACAACTCTACTGGCCTTAGTATCATCCCCAAATTTATTAACCCATCCTTCTGTACCCTCATCCAGGTCATTTATAAAAATGACAAACAGCAATACACGACTAGTAGCTGAACTCCAGGATATAATTTCCCATTTCCACTACCCTCCGTCATCTTTCAGCTAGCCAATTTCTGATCCAGATCACTAAATTACCCTCAATCCCATGCCTCCATATTTTGTGAAATAGCCTATCATGGGGAATCTTATTAAACACCTTATTGAAATCTATATACATCATAACAATGGCTTTACCCTCATCCATCTGTTTGGTCACCTTCTCAAAGAATTCAATAAAGTTCGTGAGGCATGACCTACCCTTCACAAAACCGTGTTGACTATCCCTAATCAACATATTTATCTCTAGATGATTATAAGTCCTATCTCTTATAACCCTTTCCCCAAAATCGAAGTTAGGCTCACTGATCTATAATTACCAGGGTTGTCTCTACTCCACTTCTTTAGCAAGGGAACTACATATGCTATCCTGCAGTCTTCCGGCACTATTCCTGTAGACAATGACATAACGATCAAAACCAAAGGCTCAGCAATCTCCTCCCTGGCTTCCCAGAGAATCCGAAGATAAATCCCATCAAATACTTAAAATGGCTGAACCAATGTCCTGTACAGCCGCAACATGACCTCCCAATTCCTATACTCAATGCATTGACAGATAAAGGCAAGCATACCAAATGCCTTGTGTGCTATCCTATCTACCTGTGACTCCACTTTCAAAGAACTATGAACCTGCATTCCACGGTCTCTGATCAGCAACATTCCCCAGGACCTTACCATTAAGTATTTAAGTCCTGAATTGATTTGGCTTTCCAAAATGCAGCAGCTCACATTTAATTTAAACTCTGTTTGCCATTCCTTGGCCCTTTAGCCTATTTGTTCAAGATCCCGTTGTACTCTGAGGTAACATCCTTTGCTGTCCACTACACCTTCAATTTTAGTGTCATTTTCCCTAAGTGACATTATCAATTGGTACTGAATTGGGGTAATATTGGCTGCCGAGATTCAGGGTGAAACTCCAAAACTCATTTTGTGAAAGGCTGTTGCAGCTATTTATTATATTGCCCAGTGCCTTGGATGCCTAGTTTCCCTTGATGCAAATGGTTACTGTAGTCATAGAAGACCCCTAAGTTACATCATGTTATGTTATGAATATTGAGAAATTACTTCTTTCTTTTCCTTTGATAGTCTGTTTATTTTGTTGGTTGTCTAAGTACGTTAGTGCTCAGAAAATTGAACTATTTGAATGTATATGAAATGCATCATCTTAGAAAACAAACAATATTCTGAAGGGCTTAAGAGATTGTTCCTCTGGTCAATGAACCAAAAACATAAGGACAACGTCTCCAGGTAAGGGATGAATCATTTAGAAGTGAGATCTGGAGAAATGGCTCCACCCAAGAAATGAGAATCTTTGGAATTCTCTGCTCAAGGCATTTGTGGACACTCCACCATTGAATAAATTTAATGCTTGTTGACAGATATTAAGTCTGTCAAGAAACTGAGGAATATAGAGGGCAGTGAAGTCCAAGATCAGCCTGATGGCATTGAATGGCAAAGCATGCTGGGTGGTCTACTCTGATTCAGTGTCTCATGTTGTAAGGTACTTTATGGGGTATAGGAAACGCTGAGCAAAAGTAGGAATGAAGTAAGCAGGCAACCCAAAAACAGCCCAGGATTACAGGCTTGATTTTCTTTTTTTGAGCTGAAAATGTGTTGCTGGAAAAGCGCAGCAGGTCAGGCAGCATCCAAGGGGCAGGAGAATCGACGTTTCAGGCATGAGCCCTTCTTCAGGAATGAGGAAAGTGTGCCAAGCAGGCTAAGATAAAAGGTAGGAGGAAGGACTTGAGGGAGGGGCGTTGGAAATGCGATAGGTGGAAGGAGGTTAAGGTGAGGGTGATAGGCCGGAGTGGGGGTGGGGGCGGAGAGGTCAGGAAGAAGATTGCAGGTTAGGAAGGTGGTGCTGAGTTCAAGCGTTGGGACTGAGACATGGTGGGGGGAGGGGAAATGAAGAAACTGGAGAAATCTGAGTTCATCCCTTGTGGTTGGAGGGTTCCTAGGCAGAAGTTGAGTCAAAAGATTTCTTGATGTTACAATCTCGCCCATGAACCCGACAGTGCCAGCTCATGCTGTTCTTGTGGTGATGTTGCAGGACTGAGCTGAAGTCCAGGTCATCAACTCTTGAACCAAACACAAGGAAGGAATGGAAGGGAGCAGATGTCAAAGCCGGCAATTTAGAAGACCTGCCTCCATTCATGAGACAGCAGCCCAGTTCTGTACATGAGGATTATGCACCCTAGCTGTCATCTCTCACCATCACCCCCATCACATCTATCACTAGTATCTGCTATACCCCTTTTCTCCCTTCAATCCCCATACCTCCTCTAAACACCTGATATCTAGTGATCCAGTATCTGTTGCAAGAGGATTTTAGGAGACTCTGAGGGCTGAATCACTAATGGAAATGGTCACATTTTACGTGACTCTAGAGTTGAGCGTGCTCCTGTCCGTATATGTTCTATATCCAGTTTTAATTAAAAAGCCAGAAATTTATTGTATATTGTTTATGTTCCTGTGACTCAGTCACCGACTAAAGAACAAATAATATAACAATATCTATTACATATAGAACTCGTAATACTTAAATATTGGTAAGTCTTTGAATGCTCAAAAAATTTCACATTAAACAAAGAGCCATTCAAAAACCACTTCTTCAAAGCTAAACAGATGAATGTGCTATCTAAGAGGTTAGCCATTTGTTCCGCTTTTCCAAGACTCAACAGATGGCTGGAATGTGAATTGTTCAATTGGCATATTAAAACGTGAAACTCAATACTATTCAATGCAAACAAGCATTTCATCCACAGTAAAATACTTTAGTGCACCTGCACTCTTGCACAGCACCGATTCTAATGGTCACTTATCTTTTAACAACCAAGCTCTATCATTAGCCACTACAGTAAATGCAAACTTAAATTATCATAAATATAATGTATAAAGTTAATAACATCCTTTAAAATTATTGTCAAAAAGATTTCTGACTCTTGAACAGGCATTGCTCATGATTCACAACCCTTCAACCTGATGTGAACCACATCACCTTTAGAGACATTCTGAAAGTGAACCAACTTGTCTGAAAATTGTTGGGGTTACCTCAAGTCATTACTACACGATTGAGCTACCAGTGTTAGGATCGCTGAGTGTGGAATCATGCAAGGTCTATTGAGTATGTTTAACATAGTCCCTGGCTAAATTTATGTTTTTATAAAAGTATGAATGTTGAGTTAGGCAGCCTGACAGATTGATTAATGGAAGTTGGGTTGTGCAGGTACATCTCATGCTATTGCTGTCTGGATTGAGCTTCATAGGCTGATGACTGACAAGTAGATTGTAGCTGAAATTTTAGACATGGGGCCTGACAGCTATTGCAAGATACAGAACGTAACTCCGTCTGTGTGTATGAATCATGAATGAGGCAGGCATCTGGGCTGAGATTCAGGATTAGTTTGGAGAGCAAGGAGAGTAAATGTCTGACTATTGATGGGAGAAAGAACAGGATCTGTGCTATGTGGTGAAATGAATGATGCTGGATAGAGCTCAGCTGTGTGTTTTTGAATTATAACTGCCCTTCAGAAGTGAAAAATAAACTCCCAAATTGACCATTGCAAGCTCCTACAAACAGCAATGTGATAATGACCGTATAATATTTTACTGGGATTTACTGAAGTGTAATTATTGGCTAGGACTGTTTTTACTTCATTGGGGAATCTTTCCTGCTCCTGTGCAGAAGTGTATAATGAGATCTTTTAAATCCATCTGAGTGATCAGATAATCTTAATTTAACATCTGATCTGAAAATGGCATCTCTGATGCTGCAGTACTCCCTGAGTTTTTCACTGGTTTGTTACCTTAGGTTGTTGTGCCTGAATTCACAGCTTTGAGGTGAGAATGTTACCCACTGAACCATATTTTATGCTGGTGATACTCTACTATGTTCTGTTGAATAAATTCTATCAAGTTTTTGAATTTTAGTTCTGTTAAATAGCAAGTGATTATTCTAGCCACAAAATGTTCTTGATGAATGAGAACATCTAGAAAAAAATAAAAACCAATAGGAAGGAAAGCAAACATTTATTTGGAAAGATGAATACAAAATAATTATCAGGAAGAAAGTTAACCGATACCCAGTGCTTTTCATTAATGATTTTCATTTGAACACATCTGCACAGCAAAACATATAAAATATGAATGGTGAAACAAACTAATCCCTATAATTATTTTCTGGTGTTTAAAATTGTATGACACATACGGGCAGAAATTTGACTGTAAGCTGTTTAAAAATGCTGGAGAATCTTCCAGATGGATGTATAGATTGATCTAGTAGAATTTTAAAAATTGGCCCAGAAAAGCCAAACAAAAGAGACTGTGTCTGTGTAAATACAATGTGGGCTGTGTTGAACTTGCTGGCGCATTGCCACGTACTTCCTGTTGACCTCTACCCAACACTGCAACTGGTACCCTGGGTGTAGCTGGTTGCAGTGAGAGATCCAAGGAGAAGCAGCCAGATTCTGAGCACATTTGTAGTCTGTACGCTCTGGCACCTTAGTTTTATTTCACACTAAAATGATTAACAGCTTTTCATGAATCTCTGCCTTAAACCAAGATTTAGCAAATTAAAATATTAGCTTTGAAAATGCTGACATAAAAATTGATGGAGTATGATTTAATATGGAAAATAACAGGTAGATTTAGATTTTCACATTTTAAGTACTTACAGAAATAAAGTATTCGGAAAAGCAGTAAGTTGGAATGAAGGGTATCTCAGTTCCAAGGTTTTACTGAAACAAAGCCATGTATGATAATAACAGCCAATTGCTCTAGATACAACAGGCTTTCATTGAGAGCAATACCCAAAAACTAGAGCTCTGCATTAAGCATGTTGTCCTTTTGATCTTAACAGATGAGCTTTCAGTACTGAATATTCATGCTCATCTGCCTTGCTTCTTAGATGGAAGCCAAGAAACTGAATGTCATCTTCTGATAATGAATAAGACATTTGACTGGAGGAATGGCCATAAATGTATTTATCCTAAATGCTGAATTAATTCAAAACTTATTTTAAAAATTGTTTCTACTATGCTGAAATTTTTTTTATTGTCAATTCTGAGTTAGTTTGTCAAGTGATTCTGAATCTAAATTTTGATTCTGAACCTTACTTTCCCTGTAATGTTTTCCATCCCTATGAGCTCCAAGGTATTTTTCCTATTTTAATTGCTGCATCAAAATTGGAGGTATAGGGGACAACGAAGAGGGTTACCTCACATTACAACAGGATCTGGACCAGATGTGCCAATGGGCTGAGAAGTGGCAGATGGAGTTTAATTCAGATAAATGCGAGGTGCTGCATTTTGGGAAAGCAAATCTTAGCAGGACTTGTACACTTAATGGTAAGGTCCTCGGGAGTGTTGCTGAACAAAGAGACCTTGGAGTGCAGGTTCATAGCTCCTTGAAAGTGGGGTCGCAGGTAGATAGGATAGTGAAGAAGGCATTTGATATGCTTTCCTTTATTGGTCAGAGTATTAAATACAGGGTTTGGGAGGTCATGTTGCGGCTGTACAGGACATTGGTTAGGCTACTGTTGGAATATTGTGTGCATTTCTGGTCTCCTTCCTATTGGAAAAATGTTGTGAAACTTGAAAGGGTTCAGAAAAGATCTACAAGGATGTTGCCAGGGTTGGAGGATCTGAGCTACAGGGAGAGGCTGAACACCGTGGGGCTGTTTTCCCTGGAGCGTCGGAGGCTGAGGGGTGACGTTATAGAGGTTTACAAAATTATGAGGGGCATGGATAGGATAACTAGACAAAGTCTTTTCCCTGGGGTCAGGGAGTCCAGAACTAGAGGGCATCGGTTGAGGGTGAGAGGGGAAAGATATAAAAGAGACATAAGGGGCAACTTTTTCACACCGAGGGTGGTATATGTATGGAATGAACTGCCAGAGGATGTGGTGGAGGCTGGTACAATTACAACATTTAAGAGGCATTTGGAGGGGTATATGAATAGAAAGGATTTGGAGGGATATGGGCCAGGTGCTGGCAGGTGGGACTAGTTTGGGTTGGATGTCTGGTCAGCATAGGCGGGTTGGACTGAAAGGTCTGTTTCTGTGCTGTACATCTCTATCACTCTGTGGCTCTATGACTATACCAGTGCCCTATGGGCTGAAACTGCCTCCCTAAATGTCTCCACCTTCCCACCTCTTTTTCTTCCTTTAAGGCATTCCTTGAAGCCTAGTTCATTGACCAGGTTGTTGGTATAGGGTCCTTTAGGTTTCAGTGTTTAGGTAGGTTTGTGGGCTACCATGATGCCAAGGGGTCAAGATAATCTGGTAGTCATCTCTGAGATGTCTTTGATGTTTGGTAATGTGACTTGAGTTTCTGGGCATGTTGTGTCTACTTGTTTGGGTTTGTTGTTTAAGCATTGGCGGACTGTGTCTATTGGGTACCCATTCCTCTTGAATACGCTGTATAGGTATTTTTCTGTTGCTGCTCATAGTTCCTGGGTGCTGCAGTATATTGTGGCCCATTTAAGTAATGTCCTGATGTAGTTCCATTTGTGGGTGTTGGAATGATTGCTTCTCTAGTTAAGTATCTGGTCTGTATGTGTTGCTGTCCTGTAGACACTTGTCTAGAGTTCTCCATTAGCTGTTTGTTCCACTGTGACATCTAGGAGTGGGAATCTGTTGTTGTTCTCCTCCTCTTGTGAAATTTATGCCATTGAGGATATAATTGATGATGTTGTAGGTTTCATCTAATTTGTTCAGTTTTGTGATGATAAAGGTGTTGTTGACGTAGTGGACCCAAAGTTTGGGTTGGATTCTGGGGAGGGCTGTTCGTTCAAGTCTCTGCGTTACTGCTTCTGCTAAGAAGCCTGATATTGGTGATCCCATGGGTGTTCCATTGAGTTGTTTGTCAGTCTTGTCATTGAAGGTACAATGGGTAGTGTGAGACACAGGTCTACTAGCTTGAGGATGTGGTGCTTGCTAATGAAATTGATGCTGTCTGGTGTTTGTGTCCTCGGTTCGTTTAGTAGTAGTGCGGTCAGTGTCTCTTTGGCCAGGCTGATGTTAATTGTTGTGAATAGGGCTGTTAGGTCAAAGGAGGCCATTAGTTCGCCGTCTTCTCTCTTGGTGCCTTTGATGACGTTCAGGAATTCTTAGGTGGAGTGGATGGAGTGGCATGAATCTTCTACTAGGTATTTCAGTATCTCACTACTAACCTTACTTACAGATAAGAAGGACACCACTTCAACTGGGACAACACATCCATCTGAGGATAAGCTAAACGAGACATACACGGGAATTCCTAGAGGCTTGGCATTCAAATCGGAACTCCATCAATAAACATATCAATTTGGACCCCATTTGCCAACCTCTGAAAATGATATCACCTACCTTAAGACCATAAGACATAGGAATGGAAGTAAAGCCATTCAGCCCATCGAGTCCACTCCGCTCTTCAATCATGGCTGATAGGCATTTCAATGCCACTTACCTGCACTCTCCCTATATCCCTTAATTCCTTGCGAGATTAAGAATTTATCAATCTCTTCCTTGAAGACATTTAAGATATGGCAATGAATTCCACAGGCCCACCACTCTCAGGCTGAAGAAATATCTCCTCATTTCCACTTTAAATTGACACCTTCTAATTCTAAATCTGTACCCACAGGTCCTAGTTTCCCTGCCTGACGGAAACAAATTCCCAGCATCCACCCTTTCTAAGCCATGCATTATCTTGTAAGTTTCTATTAAACACTCCTCAACCTTCTTAACTCTAATGAATACAAACCCAGGATCCTCAATCATTCATCGTATGTTAGGCCTACCATTTCCAGGGATCATCCATGTGTACCAGTACGTCCTTCCTGAGGTGTGGGGTCCAAATTCTAAATGGGGCCTAACCAGCCCTTTATAAAGTCTCAGTAGCACATCGCTGCTTTTACATTTCAGCCTTTTTGCAATAAATAGCAACATTACATTTGCTTTCTTAACGACGGACTCAACCTGCAAGTCAGCCTTTGGAGAATCCTGGACCAGCACTCCCAGAATACTTTGTACTTTGGCTTTATGAATTTTCTCACCGTTTATAAAATAATCCATGCCTCTGTTCTTATTTCCCAAGTGCAAAAACCTCACATTTTCTCACATTGAATTTCATCAGCTATTCCTTGGACCACTCTCCTAAACTGTCTTAATCTTTCTGCAACCTCCCCACTTTGTCAGAACTACCTGCCTGTCCACCTAACTTTGTATCATAGGCAAATTTTGCCAGAATGCCCCAAGTCCCTTCATCCAGATCATTAATAGATAAAATGGACAGCATCAGCCCCAACACTGAACCCTGTGGGGCACCACTTGTCACTAGCTGCCATTCCAAAAAAGAACGTTTTATCCCAACTTTCTGCCTTCTGTCAGACAGCCAATCCTCAATTCATGCCAGTAGCTCATCTCGAACACCATGTGCCCTCAACTTACTCAGCAGCCTCCCGTGAGGCACCTTATCAAAGACCTTTGGAAGTCTAGATAGATAACATCCACTGGGTTTCCCTGGTCTAACCTACCTGTTACCTCTTCAAAGAATTCTAACAGGTTTCTCCGGCACGACCTCTCCTTACTAAATCCACTCTGACATGTTCTAATCCAACCCTGCACTTCCAAGAATTTAGAAACCTCATCTTTAACGATGGATTCTAGAATTTTACCAGCAACCAAGGTTAAGCTAATCGGCCTATAATTTTCCATCTTTTGTCTTGATCCTTTCTCGAACAAGGGGTTACAATAATGATTTTCCAATCACCTGGGACTTTCCCTGACCCCAGTGATTTTTGAAAGATTACAATCAACGCCTCTGCTATTTCCTCAGCCACATCCCTCAGAACTCTAGGGCCAGGAGATTTATCAATTTTTTTGACCTTTTAGCTTTTCTAGCACTTTCTCTTTTGTAATGGCTACCATACTCAACTCTGCCCCTTGACTCTCCTTAATTGTTGGGATATTACTCATGTCTTCCATTGTGAAGACTGACACAAAATATTTATTAAGTTCTTCAGCTATTTCCTTATCTCCCATCACTAGCCTTCCTGCAACAATTTGGAGCAGCCCAATTTCTACTTTTGCCTCTTGTTTGTTTCTTATGTATTGAAAGAAACTTTTATTATCATTTCTAATATTACTGGCTAGCTAACCTTCATATTTAATCCTCTTCTTCCTTATTTCTGTCTTTGTTATCCCTTGTTTGATTTTGTAGTCTTCCCAATGTTCTGATTTCCCAGTGCTTTTGGCCACTTTATAGGTTCTCTCTTTTTCTATGATACATTTCCTGACTTACTTTGTCAGCCATGGCAGTCTAATCTCTCCCCGGATAATCTTTCTTTTGTTTGTAATGAATCTCTGTTCTGTGTCCTCAATTACACCCAGAAACTTCTACCATTGTTGCTGTACTGTCTTCCCTGCCAGATGCTGCTTCCAGTCGATTTTCGTCAGTTCCTCTCTCATGCCCCAGTAATAACCTTGATTTAACCGTAGCTCCATTACATCCGATTTTGCCTTCTCTCTTTCAAACTGCGGACTGAACTCTACTATATTATGATTGCTGCCTCCTAAGTGTTCCCTTACTTTGACATCTTTTATAAAGTCTGCCTCATTACACAGCACTAAGTCCAGAGTAGCCTGCTCTGCTGTGGGCTCCATCACAAGCTGTTCCAAAAAGCTATCCTGCAGGCATTCTATGAATTCCCTTTCTTTGGAACCACCGGCAACATTATTCACCCAGTCCAAGACAGAACCCCACTGGTTCTCACCTACCACCCCACCAACCGCCGTATACAACGTATCATCTGCCGTCATTTCCGCCACCTCCAAACGGACCCCACCACCAGGGATATATTTCCCTCCCCTCCCCTATCAGCGTTCCGCAAAGACCACTCCCTCCGTGACTCCCTCGTCAGGTCCACACCCCCCACCAACCCAACCACCACTCCCGGCACCTTCCCCTGCAACCGCAGGAAATGTAAAACTTGCGCCCACACCTCCTCCCTCACTTCCCTCCAAGGCCCCAAGGGATCCTTCCATATCCGCCACAAGTTCACCTGTACCTCCACACACATCATCTATTGCATCCGCTGCACCCGATGTGGCTGCCTCTACATTGGGGAGACGGGCCGCTTACTTGCGGAACGCTTCAGAGAACACCTCAGGGTCGCCCGGACCAACCAACCCAACCACCCCGTGGCTCAACACTTTAACTCTCCCTCCCACTCCACCGACGACATGCAGGTCCTTGGACTCCTCCACCGGCAAAACATAACAACACGACAGCTGGAGGAGGAGCGCCTTATCTTCCGCCTGGGAACCCTCCAACCACAAGGGATGAACTCAGATTTCTCTAGTTTCCTCATTTCCCCTCCCCACACCTTGTCTCAGTCGGTTCCCTCAACTCAGCACCGCCCTCCTAACCTGCAATCTTCTTCCTGACCTCTCCGCCCCAACCCCACTCCGGCCTATCACCCTCACCTTGACCTCCTTCCACCTATCACATCTCCATCGCCCCTCCCCCAAGTCCCTCCTCCCTACCTTTTATCTTAGCCTGCTTGGCACACTCTCCTCATTCCTGATGAAGGGCTTATGCCTGAAACGTCGAATTTCCTATTCCTTGGATGCTGCCTGACCTGCTGTGCTTTAACCAGCAACACATTTTCAAAAGTCAAAAATCACACAACACCGGGGGTTATAATGCATTTGGTTTATTTGAAACTGCAAGCTTTCGGAGCCCCGCTCCTTCCTCAGTGTCTAACTGCCTGAGCAAGGAGCGGGGCTCTGAAAGCTTAAGGTTTCAAATATAATCCGGTTTCATGTGATTTTCAATGTAATTTCTTTCAGACTGGTCTTTAGACTGTTAAATACAAAGAAGTATTTTCTGTTGTTACAATCCACTGCACAATGTTATCCTGGAATTTTGTGTCACAGTAATCCTAATTGCATCATAAATACAAGATTATTTTTGCAATTGTTCCAGAGTAGTGGCAGATGTGAGGAAATGAAATCGGTTTGTCACCCTTTTATGGTTTTGTTGTAAAACTTGTGAATGTGAAGATTTATCAACAAAATGTCAAAAAAACTTGTTTCTTTGAAAGTACATGTTTATGGCCAATAAAGCAATGATAACTGTACTTGAAAATCAAAATTGCCATTGGAATTTGCTAATAAACATATGCAATACAATGACTTTAATTTTTGGGAATATCACCAGTTTCATAATCCTAACTTTGGAGAGGTTGCCCAGATGACTGAAGTTGGCAGGAATGGGTTTTAATGCGTGTTAGGCTTGTTGCCTTTGAAAGACTTTGGAGTCTGCAATGAATGGAGATACATAATGGAAAGGGATTGACTTGATGATCAGAGGCTTTGTTGTGCCTGTTTTTAAAAACATACTGCTAACTCATGCCAATCCATGACTCTACCACCCTTTGTCCTTACACCCTCCATACCAATTTGTCAACTGTCCACTATAGGTGGACTTTGGGAACTGTACTCAGATGAAATCAAATTATTCTGTCTTTTGTTGAATTCAGTATTTTAAAAGAGCACTTAAAATCCATTCACTGTCTTTAACTTCCTTCGACTACTTAATACATTGTGAAACAAGCACTTGTATTCACCGTCTCACTTCAAAAGGTTTTTAACAACACGGGGCTACCAATTGTACTGTGAACTGATAACAGAGCACCTCACTCTGATAAGTTGCGAGAACACAAATCCGAAATGATAGCCCTCAGACTTGTGTCAACAGACAGTGAAATAGCAGGTACTGATTTTTTTTTAAACACTGCAGACTTCTTCCTACTTCTTCCTACTTCTTCCTACCCGCAACAATTTAAACATGTGGAGATTTAAATACTTTGACAGCTCAACAGCTTCCATGACGGCTTGACTGTTGCAAAAGGTTTATCCATTTTTTTTAATGCATCCTCAATCCATATGGCACTTTGTCTTTTCTGAAGGTGTGCCTGAATCTCTTCAAAAACTCTTCAAATAATGCCAGCAGCTTTAGATCTTCTGATTAATCTCTTTAAAAATTCAATCGGACTGAAGGCAGCTGTAATTTTGTGTGTGCAGTATCCTCCATGAATCACACGTATCCAAAAGCCACCATTTCCTCCAGCCCCATGGTGGTATAGAAGAGTTTGAGATGCAACTTCTGAATTCTGCCTTCCAGCACCATTTTAGCTCTGTTGGAGTCACTCTCAGTCATGGTGAAAATTTAGATCTATGTGTAATTCTATTTTTCTTTTCAGGCCAGAAATATAAAATCAGACTTACACTGAAGGTGTCAAAAGTTTTAGCTGAATATGTAAATCTTGTAAAATTAATATTTAATTTTAATATTAGATGAATCTCAACACTTATTAGATTACTTTATCTATGTACAGTACTGATTACCATCTGCGCTATTTAATGAATGTTTAAAACTACTCTTCACTAAGCTTTGCATTACACATACCCAAGCCTATTAAGAAATGCAAGTCAGGTAATGTCATATGCTTGATGTGTGGCATTAAGTCAGGGGCTGCCTAAATGAAAATCTTCTCCATTTAATGAAAAAAGATTTTGGTAGTCTCTACTCATGGCTGGCTACACAAAAGCTGCCTGCCTCGTTCAAATTTAGCAATTTCACCAGAAAGGTGACGACTAAGGGGATGGAAGATTTGTTTATGTTCAGAAGCATGACCACATATTGGGGCACTGTGGAGGAAATTTTTGGTCTAGCCATGAATATTTATTGTTTGAGGCAGATGTACTGGTGAAGTTTCTAAGGTTACTTCAAGGCTTAGTTTGGTCAGCATCTGCTCACATGCCCTGAAATTTTTCTAACCAATTCTTGCTTTCACTTGAGGAACAGGGCGTGCTGAGACAAATAATATAATTCCAATGCAGGTGAATAAGAAACTAAGCAAAATGGCTACTTTAATTGGAGTTGTTACCACCTGGTGAAATTTAGTGAAAGGAAAACACATTTGAGTTGGAGATTGATTTTACCAAATACTTGAGAATACAAATATCATTATGCTACGCCACAGGCCCTTTGTATTCTTCTCCACTAGCTCAGTATGGTGAACCTTTGGCTTACCTTTACCAATTGCAATGCTGACAATTGTCCATTAAATTTCATTTTATTGAGTTCCTAGCAAAAGCTAAAGTACAGTCCCTGTAGAACAGAACTGAATGACTAATCAACCTTTACGTATACAGAACATTTTGATGGTAAATATAGTTACATGTACTTTTTAAAACTCTGTTAATAATAGATCTCTTCTTCATCTGATCTTTCTTTTATATTGCAGCTACGTATCTTGTGGTATTTCACTTATTTTTTGTGATGTTTGTATGGACCTATTGCAAAGCTATTTTCACAGTACCAGCTTCACCCTCCCGAAAGGTAATTAAATTTGAGTGAAATATGTAGTAATCTTCCTTTTTGCACGAAGTTCAAACCTCTTATGATATTTACCTTCAATGTAAATTATATAAAGATTGCTTGCACCCATTGCCAATGTTTGATATTACAAGACACTCTATTACAGAGTGGACGATTGCAAGGTGGGTTCCTCAATCCTTTCAGTGCGATTGGATGCTGATTCAGGTCGTACTATTGAAGGTAGCTGTTGAGAAGGCCATGGAAATGCAAGTTGTTTTGGACTACTTTTTTCATGTGTTGCATCAACCAGCACTGGCAGATGCCTGGCTTGTGATTTTCTTTATCAGTTCTAGGATTTAAGCTGAAGGGGGAAAAATGTGTGCTAAATTTATGGGTGAGTCAATAAACAGCAGAGGGAGAAGCTTCTTCTAAACATGAGGCTAGATTCAATACTGTAAGACATTCAACTATTGCAAACAGCCATATGAAACTTACTGCTGTGGTAGTTAATAATATAGTCTGTAAAATTCTATAATATTGTAAGATCCTTGTAGGATGGTATGCAACACTGGGTCTTTTTTTTGTATTCTGTGTTTTCCTTTACATTAGTTATGTTCAGACTTGTGCCTTTGGAGCTGAGCAGATAGCCTGCTTTAGTCTTTTGGCAGAGCCTGCTTAAACTGATTTTTAAAGATTCTGAGACAGCTCCTGATGTAGTGGTCAGGCAGGACAGCTCTTGACTTTCACTTCCTTATTGAATGAATAGCAGAAACCCTGCTAACAGATACTAGTGTATTGTCCATTAAAATATGTGCTTTGTATAACTGCTAACTAGTGCTCAATAACAGCACTAGAGTATAACAGGTCTTTGGTTTTAAAATTATTGCTTCAGATAGATTCTCCAAAACCAAGCCACAGAGTAAGAGGTTTTTTTTGGAGTAGATTTAGGTTCAATCTTGTACTATTCGTTGTGTTTTGCAGTGCTAGACCTGATGGTAAACAGCATCAAACTGTGGGAATGAAACAACTTGAGAATTTATAGGGGTAAAGGGAATTTTAAGACCCTCTGACAGCCTTTCTAATGTTTTGCTGTCAGAATAGAACTCTAGCGAATGCTTCATGCTCCAGTGTTGTTCACCCATTTTGTTTTGACTCTTCTAGTATTCTGTTTACGTTAGTTTGACCATCACCAAATCCCCCAACATTAATAACCTGAATATCTCAGCATTAATGACACGATTGACCAGAAATTTAATTGGACCAGTCACTTTAATACGATTGCTATAAGAACAGATCAAAGGTTGTGTATTTCATAAATTCACCTCCTCATTCCATAAGGATAAAAACAATGACTGCAGATGCTGGAAACCAGATTTTGGATGAGTGGTGCTGGAAGAGCACAGCAGTTCAGGCAGCATCCGAGGAGCAGACAGCATCTAATAAGACACAAATCAGGAGTGTGATGGAATACTTTCCACTTGTCTGGATGACATCAATAGTGGGAAAACTGATGGAGGCCATAATATGGGATATGGTAAATATACACTTAGAGAAAAATAAGTTAATACTAGACAGCCAGTATGATTTTGTCAAAGGCAGGTCATGTCTGACAAATTTATTAAGTTCTTTGATGAGCTGACACAGCCAGTGGATGAGGATAGTGCCGTGGATGTTGTATATTTGAACTTTCAGAAAGCATTTTATCCAGTGCTACTGGCAAGCTGGTTAGCAAATTAGAAATGTTTGGAATTGGTGGGCCCTTGGCATCATGGATTAGAAGTTGGCTAAAAATTGGACGCCGAGGGTAGGTATAGATGGGCATTTCTCAGATTGGAGACAAGTTGAAAGTTCCCCAGGGATCGGTGTTGGGACCCTTGCTTCTTCAGAATTATACAAATGATGTGGAAATGGGTGTTGAGTGCAAAATCTCAAAATTTGCAGATAATACAAACTATGGAGAATAATGAATTGTGAGGATGATGCTTAATGACTTCAAAGGGACATTAACAAATTGGCCAAATGAGCAGACACTTTGCAAATGAATTTCAATGCAGAGAAATGTGAGGTAATACATTTTGGTAGAAGAAACACTGAGCGACAATACAGGCTTAATTGTCCATGAGATGAGATTAGATTAGATTAGATTCCCTAAAGTGTGGAAACAGGCCCTTCGTCCCAACAGGACCACACTGACCCTCCGAAGAGTAAACCACCCAGACCCATTTCCCTCTGACTAATGCATCTAACACTTTGGGCAATTTAGCATGGCCAATTCACCCTAACAGACAGACACATGAGGCTGGAATCAAACCCAAAACTGAGTGCTATGAGGCAGCAGTGCTAACCACTGTGTCACGGTGCCGCCCCAAGATGAATACAGGAGCAGAATGATCTAGAGTTCACATGTATATTTCTCTGAAGTAGGCCAGGCAAGTTGACATGGCTGTGAAGATGATTTATAGGATCCTTGGGTTTATAAATAGAGGAAGAATATAGAAACAAGGAAGTGATGCTACAAATCATTGGTTAGATCACACTTGGACTATTGTGTTCAGTTCTGGGTATCTTATTTAAGGAAGGATAGAGTCATAGAGATTTACAGCACGGAAACAGACCCTTCGGTCCAAACAGTCCATACCGACCAGATATCCCAACTCAATCTAGGCCACCTGCCAGCACCAGGCCCGTATCCCTCCAAACCCTTCCTATTCATATACCCGTCCAAATGCCCTTTAAATGTTGCAATTGTACCAGCCTCCATCACTTCCTCTGGCAGCTCATTCCATACAAGTACCACCCTCTGCGTAGAAAAGTTGCCCCTTATGTCTCTTTTATATCTTTCCCCTCTCACCCTAAACCTATGCCCTCTAGTTCTGGACTCCCCATCCCTGGGAAAAGACTTTGTCTATTTATCTTATCCATCCCCCTCATAATTTTATAAACCTCTATAACGTCACTCCTCAGCCTCCGATGCTCCAGGGAAAACAGCCCCAGTCTGTTCAGCCTCTCCCTATAGTTCAAATCCTCCAATCCTGGCAACATCCTTGTAGATCTTTTGTGAACCCTTTTAAGTTTCACAACATCTTTCTGATAGGAAGGAGACTAGAATTGCACGCAATATTCCAACAGTGACCTAACCAATGTCCTATACAGCCGTAACATGACCTCCTAACTCCTGTACTCAATACTCTGACCGATAAAGGAAAGCATACCAAACGCCTTCTTCACTATCCTATCTACCTGTGACTCCACTTTCAAGGAGCTATGAGCAACACTCCCGAGGACCTTACCATTAAGTGTATAAGTCCTGCTAAGATTTGCTTTCCCAAAATACAGCACCTCACATTTATCTGAATTAAACTCCATCTGCCACTTGCCCCGTGGCTAATCTGATCAAGGTCCTGTTGTAATCTGAGGTAACTTTCTTCGCTGTCCACTACACCTCCAAATTTGGTGTCATCTGCAAACTTATTAACTATATTTCTTATGCTCACATCCAAATCATCTATATAAATGATGAAAAGTAGTGAACCCAGCACTGATCCTTGTGGCACTCCACTGGTCACAAGCCTCCAGTCTGAAAAACAACCCTCCACCACCACCTTCTGTCTTCTACCTTTGAGCCAGTTCTGTATCCAAATGGCTAGTTCTCCCTGTATTCCATGAGATCTAACCTTGCTCATCAGCCTCACATGGGGAACCTTGTTGAATGCTTTACTGAAGTCCATATCGATCATATCTACCGCTCTGCCCATATTTATCCTCTTTGTTATTTCTTCAAAAAGTTCAATCAAGTTTGTGAGACATGATTTCCCACGCACAAAGCCATGTTGACTATCCCTAATTAGTCCTTGCCTTTCCAAATACGTGTAAATACTGTCCCTCAGGATTCCCTCCAACAACTTGCCCACCACCGACATCAGGCTCACTGGTCTATAATTCCCTGGCTTGTCCTTACGACCTTTCTTAAACAGTGTCACCACGTTAGCCAACCTCCAGTCTTCCTGTGCCTTACCTGTGACTATCGATGATACAAATATCTCAGCAAGAGGCCCCAGCAATCACTTCTCTAGCTTCCCAAAGAGTTCTAGGGTACACCTGATGAAGCCGTCGGGATTTATCCACCTTTATAGATTCTCGTTATCTCATTTCTGAAGGCTTCCCATTTTCCAGCTGTCCCTTTACCTGCGAACGTCTGCCCCAATCAGCTTTTGAAAGTTCTTACCTAATACTGTCAAAATTGACCTTTCTCCAATGTGGAACTTCACGTTTTAGATCTGGTCTATCCTTTTCCATCTCTGTTTTAAATCTAATAGAATTATGGTCACTGGCCCCAAAGTGCTCCCTCACTGACACCTCAGTCACCTGCCCTGCCTTATTTCCCAAGAGTAGGTCAAGTTTTCATCTGCTTTAGTAGGTACATCCACACACTGAATCAGAACATTTTCTTGTACACACTTAACAAATTCCTCTCTATCTAAACCCTTAACACAATGGCAGTCCCAGTCTATGTTTAGAAAGTTAAAATCCACTACCATAATTACCCTATTATTCTTACAGATAACAGATCTCCTTTCAAATTTATTTCTCAATTTCCCTCTGACTATTAGGGGATCAATAATACAATCCCAGTAAGGTGATCATCCCTTTCTTATTTCTCAGTTCCATCCAAATAACTTCCCTGTATGTATATCTATCCTCTGCTATTTAATTTAAGGTAAGAGAGGTAGGCAGTTAGTGAAGGAGTCTTCTGTGGCTATCCCCATTTCAAACAAGTATGCTGTTTTGGAAAATGTAGGGGGTGATCGATTCACAAGGGAACATAGCACAAACAGCCAAGTTTCTGGTATTGAGATTGGCTCTAATGCAATGAGGGGTATGTCGGGTTCCAAGAGATCAATTGTATTAGGGGACTCTCTAGTCAGAGGTACAGACAGGCATTTCTGTGGCCAGCAGTGATATATCAGAATGGTGTGTTACTTCCCTGGTGCCAAGATCAAGGATGTCTCAGAGAGAGTGCAGAATGCTCTCAAGAGTGAGAGGGGCCAGCAAGAGGTCATTGTCCACATCGGAACCAACAACATAGGAAGGGAAAAGGTTGAGATTCTGAAGGGAGACTACAGAGAGTTAGGCAGGAATTTAAATAGGAGGTCCTCAATGGTAGTAATATCTGGATTACTTCTGGTGCTACGAGCTAGTGAGGGCAGGAATAGGAGAATAGAGCAGATGAATGCATGGCTAAGGAGCTGGTGTATGGGAGAAGGATTCACATTTTTGGATCATTGGAATCTCTTTTGGGGTAGAAGTGACCTGTACAAGAAGGACGGATTGCACCTAAATTAGAAGGGGACTAATATACTGACAGGGAGATTTGCTAGAGCTGCTCTGGAGGATTTAAACTAGTAAGGTGGGGTGGTGGGACCCAGGGAGATAGTGAGGATAGAGATCAATCTGAGACGGGTACAGCTGAGAACTGAAGCGAGTCAAACAGTCAGGGCAGGCAGGGACAAGGTACGACTGATAAATTAAACTGCATTTATTTCAATGCAAGAGGCCTAACAGGGAAGACAGATGACCTCAGGGCATGGTTAAGAACATGGGACTGGGATATCATAGCAATTACAGAAACATGGCTCAGGGATGGACAGGACTAGCAGCCTAATGTTCCAGGATACAAATGCTACAAGAAGGATAGAAAGAGAGGTGGGGGGGGGGTGATGTTTTTGATAAGAGATAGCATTACAGCTGTACTGAGGAAGGATATTGCTGGAAATACATCCAGGGAAGTTATTTGGGTGGAACTGAGAAATAATAAGGATATTAAATTCCTGGAGAGAGTTCAAAGGAGATGATAAAAGAATGAAGGAGTTTAGATACAAGGAGAGATTGGGGAGATTGGGTTTGTTCTTTTTGGAGCAGAGAAGATTAAGAGGTCATCTTATTGAGGTGTTCAAAATTATGAATAATTTTGACAGGGTAAACAAGAATATTCTGCTTCCATTCGTTGGTAATTCAGTAACTGATGGCCACAATTTCAAGAATGTCAGCAAGAGAGCTAGGAGATGAGGAAAAACTGCTTTACTCTGAAGGTTGTTAAGATTTGGAATGTGCTGCTTGGGAGAGTGGTGAAAGCAGATTCAAAGGAGATTTCAAAAGATAGCTGGATATATATTTGAAACGGATGACGTTTGAGGGCAACCGAAATAGGACTGGAGAGTGGGGTTAGCTTTTTCAGTAACTAGTACAGATATGATGGGTCAAATGGTCTCCTTTTGTACTGTAAAACTCTGTGATTCTATGAGCGCAGCTTCACCAATAGCTTCAACCTCAGGAAGATCCAAGCAAAGCAACTCACGTGATTGACACCCTAACTGCCACTTTAAAATCCACTCAGTGTACCACTGACACATTGTGATTGCAGTGTATCCCATCTCAGAGATGTGTGGCAGGGACACACCTAACCTTTCCATTTGGTATTACAGATCCTGAGTATTGCTGAAACAAAACAGTTTCAGCAGGATGTATCTTTTTTCAGCAAGGTATCAAGTTTGCTTCAACAGCAGCCCCCAAATGCACAATTTTAACTATTTAGAAGGACAAAGACAGCAGCTGTTGTGAAATACAAGCCTGCTCAAGTTCCTGTCCAAATTGCACATCATCCTGACTTGAAAATATATTACTGTTCCTCCTGATGCCATTGTCAAAGTCCTTGAATGCTCTACCAACAAGTACTATGGGAGAGCACCTTCAACACAGACTGTAGTGCTTCAAGAAGACAGCAAGCTACCACCTTCTTAAGGAAGGTTAGAGAAGGTTAAATGAGTTTCATAGAGCCATAGTCATAGAGATGTACAGCATGGAAACAGACCCTTCCAATAATTTCCATGTTCCAGGGATGAATCAATCAAAAGAAAATGTATGATTTTGTTGCTTTTTTTTATGTGCTTATAGTTCCAATTGAGCAGAGCTGATAAAGAAAAGTATGAGCGAGAAGAAAGGCCTGAAGTACAAAAGCAAATTCTCTTGGATGCTGCTAAAAGGTTACCAGTGTACACCAGGACTGCAGCTGGAGGTATCAGGATCCAATCTCAAATGGAATATTTCTTTCAGACAAAATGTTATCCGTAGACAAGGTGATATTGGGCTATAAGTATGACAGTAGGCATGTTGTTGGCTTCAATGACATTCATAAACTATGATAAGAACATAAGAAATAGGAGTAGGCCATCTGTTGAGCCTGCTGCGCCATTCAATAAGATCGTGGGTAATCTGTTCGTGGACTCCGCTCCACTTACCCGCCTGCTCACCATAATCCTTCATTTATTTATTGTTCAAAAATCTATCTATCTTTGTCTTACAAATGTTCAATGAAGTTGCTTTAGCTGCTTCACTGTGTAGGGAATTCCACAGATTCACATCCCCGTGGGTGAAGAAGTTCTTCCTCAACTCAATCCTAAATCTACTCCCCCATATTTTGCGACTACACCCCCAGTTCGAGATTCACTGGCCATGGAAACAACCTCCCTGCTTCTACCTTATCTATTCCCTTCATAATTGTATATATTTCCATACAATCCCCCCTCATTCTTCTAAGTTTCAATAAATATAGTTTCAGTCTACTCAACCTCTCCTCATAAGCCCACTCTCTCAATTCTGGAATCAACCTAGTGAACCTCCTCTGCACCCCTCCAGTACCAATACATCCTTTCTCAAGTAAGGAGACCAAAACTATATGCAGTACTCCAGATGTGGCCTCACAAACACCATATACAGCTGCAGCATAATCTCCCTATTTTTAAACTTGATCCCTCTAGCAATCAAGGACAAAATTCAATTTGCCATCTTAATTACCTGCTGTACATACAAACCAACTTTTTGTGATTCATGCAGAAGGACACCCAGGTCCCTCTGCACAGCAGCATGCTGCAATTTTTCACCATTTAAATAATAGTCTATTTTGCTGTTATTCCTACCAAAATTGATAAATTTCACATTTGCCAACATTGTACTCCAAACCCTTCCCCATTCACTTAATCAATCTGTATTGCTCTGCAGACTTTGTGTCCTCTGCACACTTTGCTTTTTCACTCACTTTAGTATCAGTTGCGAACTTTGATATACTACATTTGGTCCCCAGTTCTAAATCACCTATGTATTTGTGCGGCACCTTGTTGAGTGCCTTCTGGAAATCCAGATACACCACATCCACCAGGTTGCTCGTTATCCACACATGCTCATAATGTCCTCAAAGAATTTCAGTAAATTAGTTAAACAGCTGTGTTTAAAATAAATTTGTCCATTAGATTAGTCACAATTGATCAGGAGTAAAAGTAAACTTTTGGTATTGACATGCAGTATTCCATGGCCCAAACTACTCTAGGAAAATTACTATTATCTAAATTGATACCTTAAAACTAATAGGGAAAAAATAAGGATTTGAGTCTTGTGGAGCGTCCATCACTACTGGTTTGGAGGTCACACAGGTTGCCTCAAAACCTGATCCGTGACAGTGGGAATTCTTCTGACAATGATGTTTTGAAGACATGGTGCATGCAGACAAAATCAGTTAACTTTGTTCCTTAGTTGGGACTGTTCTTCAGAACTGAAAGGAACTAGAAAATTATGTTTTTATGCTAGTGACAAAAGGGAGGAGGAGTAAACGGAACAGATGGTGAGCATACCCAAAGCCAAAGATGGTAAAGAGGTGATAGATATGCAAAAATAAGTGTAAAAGTTAGCTGTGAAAAGAAGAAAATGAATCCATTCTACTGAGAGAAAATGACAGGGGTGGGGGCATGTAAGAAAAATGGAGTACAGAGGTCATCTGAAGTTGTGAAACACAGTCCAAGAGTCTCAAAAGTGCATACATGGAAAATTAGGTGCAGTTCCTCCATCTTGCATTGAGTTTCATTGGAATATCATAGAAGGCTGGGAATGGAAATGTTAGCATGGGAGGAAAGTGTTTATTGCAATGGTAATCAACTGGAAGGTCTGGGCAATTCCTACATCAGAGTAGAGGGGTTCCAAAAAGGTGTCACTCAACTTCCATTTGGTGTCACCAGTGTAAGGGAGACTACACAATGAGCAGTAAACATATTGACTAAATTGAAAGAAGTATATGTGAAATACGGCTTCATCTGGATGGTCAGGAGAGAGATGGCGAATGGGAAAGTGTTAACATCTTTTGCAATCACAAGAGAAGGCGCCGTGAAGAGAGAGGAAATGTTAAGGGTGATGGAATAGTGGATCAGTGTATCACGGAAGAAACCGTCTCTGCAGGATTCTGACAGTGGAGGGGCGGAGAAGATATGTTTGGTGGTGGTATCTTGTTGTAGATGGCATAATGATAGAAAATTATCCTTTCAATTCCGAGGCAGGTGGGTTTGAAAGTGAGAACAAGGGATATTTTGCAGACAGGGTTCAGGGCCCAAACCACAGTGAGGGAATATCCTCTATTGAGGAAAAAGGAGAACAAGTTAGAGGTATTCCAGTGGAAGGAGGCATCATCGGAACAGATGCAAATAGATGGAGAAATTGGAAAATAGAATGGAGTTCTTCCAGAAACTAGGTATGAGGAAGTACAATCAAGGTAACTGTGGGAGTCAGTGGGTTTGTAATAGATAGTGGTGAACATGCCTATCCCTAGAAATTGGAACAGTGGAATTCAGGAAGGGATTGGTCTGAGATAGACCAGGTCAAGGAAAGATGGAATTTGGAAGCAAGATTGATTACTTTTCCAGTTCTGGACAAGAGGAATGCTGATGACACCATCACTGTATTAGACCAAGTGTTATGGGTCGCTCCCCACCTCGCACCCATACAACTGGAACAAAGAATATTCCATACCTCCCAGAGTGACCGGTGGAGCTGGTATCCATGCAGGTACCTACAGCACAACTCTGACTTGGATAAAGTGAGGCAAGTTAAGGTCAAGAGAACGTGAGGACTGTAGATGTCAGAGATCAGAGTCAAGAGTGTGGTGCTGGAAAAGCACAGCAGGTCAGGCAGCATCTGAGGAGGCTATCATGAGTGGTCATAATTTTAAGGTGGTTGGAGAAAGATTCAGGGGAGATGTCGGAGGTATATTCTTTACACAGAGAGTGGTAGCTGCGTGAAATGCACTGTCAACAGTGGTGGTAGTGTCAGATGCATTAGGGCATTTAAGCGACTCTTGGATAGCCACATGGATGATAATAAAGTGAAAGGTATGTAGGTTAGTTTGATCTTAGAGTAGGATGAAAGGTCGGCACAACATTGAGGGCTAAAGGGCCTGTACTGTTCTATGTTCTCTAAGTTCAGGGGGGCAGGAACATGCTGAGACTTGAGCTCAGACATTCTGGCTCACATGACCACTGCACCACAAGATCTGCTTCAAGTTGTTAAACCTGCTGTTTTGGAATTGGAACCCTTGTTCTCCCAAGCATTCTCCTGGGCCTTTGGATTACAAGCCCAGTAACACTATTAGTGCACCACCATTGTGATCTCAATTATTCTTTGAACAGTACCTGTCTCCTGTGTACTTTCAATAGCGTAGCTAATAAATCATTAACAGATTCCAGATCCTGACCACTTCTGCATAAAAAAAGTTTCTTCTTGCCAATCTTGCTTCTTCTACAAACTACTTAGATCATTATCCTCTGCTTCTTGGTCATTCTATAGTTTCTCCCTACTTAAATGCTACTGATGCTGAGCATCTCTACCAAAGCCCTTCTTAATCTTCTACAGAGAAATTTCTGCCACAATTTCTCTGAGTTATTTCTAATTAAATTCTATGAAATGATAATAATTAAACAGGAAATTTTTAAGATAGTTTTAATTTTAAAAAATTTTTGAATTGAACTGCTGGATGTGCAAGTACTTTCAAATATATTTGGTGGTTCTCATCGTTGTTTTCTTTTCATTAGCCATCCGATACTGTGACCGATGTCAACTGATTAAACCTGACCGCTGCCATCACTGCTCCATCTGTGATACGTATGTATTTCAGGTTTTTTTTCACTCAGAAAATCTGGAGTAAAAATAGATTGCTTAGATCAGTGACATCATGAAGTATATTCCATGCACTCTGAAATCCACACATCACAATTGCAATTGTAACCACTACTCACCTGTAAAGGAAAAAAAATTGCATCGATTTGAATGCAGTGCAGCTCATTTGAAAACCAGCTGCTTGCATGCAATAGACATTTTGTCTGTAGTTATATATTAACAGTTACCATGCAAGTAGGGGCACAGTTAATTCCCTCTCTTTTGAAGAGTGCTTGTTATGCTGACCACACTTCCTGCCTCTGGTTCATAATTCTCATGAATCTCTGCTTCCCAGGTCACCAATGAGACGTGTAAAAGTGCATTATGTTCCCATCTGTCTGTTTTGCAGGTAGTGCCAGAATGCTTCAGTTTGAACCTAATTTAAAACTGACAAAATGCATTGAAATGCCTTGCACCACAGTAGTATGCTGTTCCCTCAAGATGAGGGAATAGCATTTTTTTAGTATGTTAGGACTGCATCTGCTGACATTTTGGCAGCAAAATCTTTTAAGTGAATTAAAATAAAGAATGATAAAAACCTAACAATCATAAAAAAGGTAGTGAGAAAGCTGTTAAATAAAGTGGATTTTGAAAAAGGTTTGCGAATCAGCTTTCTATTGCATGCACACTTGAAATAAATGAGGTGAGCATGCACAATAGGAATTTATCATTGGATGGTTGGTGTCAACAGATATTGTACTTACTTAAGTTGAGATGGAGATGAACAAATTCAAAATAATATTGAGAATGTTACAAGATCGTGAGAAATATACAATACATTTAAACCAGCACCGAACAAATGACTAAATGTAATTATTAAACGTGACAAACTGATATTTATTATATGTAGAATTACTATAATTATCTGATATGATAAATGTTTGTTTCACTTTCTCAATCCCAAACTAGAATATATTCCTGTCCAAATTCTAATAAATACTGAACTCTTTAGCTGCACTAAGCATGGGAAGGCATATCTCCAAAAATCAAGTGGCATGCAGTAGTGAGCAAATGAATCTACTGCCTTCAAAGAAGCTTGCAGATAGCTGAGAGAACTGTTAGTAGAAATTTCAGAATAGATTACCAATCTGATGTCTCCATCAGATTAGCAATGCCAAAGCGACGGGGACAGTTGTAGCATAACATGAAATAAATAAAAATACAAGAAAGCTTGGAATAATTTTGTACACAGTGGGGGAAGGGGGAAAGCATAAGTCTGCCAAATTGTTGAAATGTCAGATGATTAATATTGTTCTCTGTAGATCACATAATCTAAATTGAATCATAGATTGAAAATTACTTTGTCCTACTGAAGCTCAAGATAAGTTCCTGGATTATTTTTCTGGCATTAAACTTTTCTTAAAACATAGTTTGGGCCTTTAATTTGACGCAACTTATCATTTCTCTTTCTTTCTCAGATCTTTGTGATCCTTGAATTCTGGCCTTTTACACATCAGTGAGTTCAGTTGTTCCTTGTTGGCAGCTTAAGCCATAGCTAGGTTCAAGAATTCTTTCCCTGGGCAGACACTTAGAGGCAGAAATTTTGAAGCCTTCAGAAGCAACCTGGGCAGATCTACACAGACTTTGAGAGGGTAAAACAACTGATCATTTGATGCAGGTATTTAGAATAGACAACATGTAGGAGAACCTGTGGATAGTAATTCTCCTTGAAAAACTTAAAAGTTAACAACCTACATCATCAGAACCCATGCAGAGAACAACACCACTTACAAGTTCCCCTCCAGGCCATCCTTTCAGAAATATATTGTAGTTCCTTCAGTGATGTTGGCTGAAAATCCTCCAACTCTCTACCAATGAATTTTGAGGCTACCTACACCAAATGGACTGCAGGTCATCACCACCTTCCCAAGGACAATTAGGGAACAACAATAAGTACTGGCCCAGTCCACAACAGCCACATCCGTGAGTGCATTTAAAAACAAAATTCCAGCAGGCAAGTAGCCACAGTGGCCAATAATAACAGGGTTGTCCACAAGCCCTTGGCCTATTAGGAACATTTTACCATCACACCCACAAGACGTGGTAGGTAGAAGGTGGGACAATAAAAACAAGGCGAATGGTCAGGGTCAAAATGGGACAGTTGTGAATGAAAAGGGATTTCTTCCACAAAGCAAATTCTGAGGATGGAACTGATTCGTAGATGGAAAGATTCCTGGTAAGCAAATAGGATTTACAAGATACAGCCAGGTCAGTTTAGGAAAAGGTACATTCACCATCCGATATGGCCTAGTGGAGAGGTGAGCAAATCCATAACTGTTTTAGGGAAACTTTGTCAAAAGGAAAAATAGCTCCCTATGCCTCAAGTCAATCAGATAAACTCATAGTCATATTTGGGTATATAAGCATCTAAATCATTTTATTGGGAAAAAGCATGACTTTTCCATCAGGGAGTGCATTAAATGCCAAGGTTTGGACAAATAATATTGGCAGCAAGGACATACCCATTCCTACTGGGTGCAACTTGCGTGCCATAATGTCTGGGTCCCTAATATGGGGCTTACATATATTTTGCCTGTGGACAGGGTTGACCAACTCCAGGGGACTGAACTGACAGAGGCAAAGATAATGGCTTTCCCAGTAGTCTAAGGAAGACTAGATGTGATTAAGGAGAAGGAACAGTTACAGAAAAAGACGCAATGTTTCCCCCTTCCAGTGTAGAGACCTAGTTGATAGGTAACTAAGCTCCATTGCCTGAGGCCAAATTGGCACTACAGACAGATGACTGCCATTTGATTATCCAAAACCTTGATCAGGGATTTGGCTGCCTGAATTCAATGATAATTAGGTCTTCTCTGTTTGAAATTCAGTAAGCCAACCAACAGTTAAATAAATTGACCCAAACTGCTCAAGTTGTAGCTGAAGCAGTGTGTTCTGAAATGGGACCATGTTAATAATGTGAATGCCATATTAATAATGAGGTTCTGACTTCCTCGCAGACCTAAGAATGATGGTAAACCAGACAGGAGTTTCACCTTAGTACTATTAGGATATATTGTGAATAGCCAACAAAAGTCCAATAGCTGGGCATGCAGGGATCTGGAACCCAATGCACACAAGTCAGCATTTTACTGGCCTTGCCTGCAAAAGGATAAAATACAATTTTGTTAAACATGCTATGCATGTAAAATTGTGGGGAAACTCCAACCTTCCAGAAGACCGACAAGAAGAAGTAGTTTTGAGTGGTCTGAATAAAACACAGCTAAACCACCAGAGTCACAAGTGGCTTTTATAGAACAATTTCTACTAGATCCTGACGATGGTAATCAGGGCATACTACCACGATAACCCATAACTGAGACAGAGGGCTTGAATTTCTCTTGCTTAACACCCAAGATTCACCCAATAAGTCAATTAGTTTTAATTGTTTTGAATTAATTTATGGGCACAAGGTAAAAGATCCTTGGATCTAATCCAGAAAAGTAAAGAAAGAAAATTCTTCTATGCTCGATTGCACTTTTGACTGTAAACTGAGGGGAGTCTCAACACTTCACAAATAATAGGACAGACCAGTTAGCTGAAACCCATATATTTCAGGCGTAGGAGATATGTTTCAGGTATTTATTGCTATATTTTCAGGGTGAACCAATGAAAGCCTGGGTCAGTGATCCATGTAGAGCAGCCAAGAGCATTGGGGAAGTCAATTATTTGATAGTCCAGACTGCTGGAAAAGAGTTAACTATATTAAATCAATATGCTGAAAAATACTATAGTCAGGAAAAATATAAATAAGCACAGGTCTATCAGATACTAAGAACAGTGAATGCGGAAAGAACAGTATGGATTAAACAGAGGAAGACCTTGATTAATTCCAAATTTGGTCCTACTATCCGATTAGCCAACACCAAACTATAAAGGAGATTAAATCACAGAATTATAGAATTCCCACAGTGTGGAAACAGGCCATTCGGCCCAACATATCCGTAACAACACTCCAAAGAGCATCCCACCCAGACCCTTATCCTGTCTCCATAGGCCTGCATTTCCTGTGGCTAATCCACCTGACCTACGCATCCCTGAACGCTACAGGCAATTTAGTATGACCAATCCACGTAACCTGCACACTTTTGAACTGTGGGAGATAACCAAACCACCCGGAGGAAACCCATGTAGACACTGGGCAAATGTGCAAAATCCACACAGACAGTCGCCCGAGGCAGGAATGTGACCTGGGTTTCTGCGCTGTGAGGCTGCAGTGCTAACCACTGAGCCACCATGCTGTCCCATCATAAATGCCACAGTATCATATTTCAATACAGAATATTGAGTTCACCGAACAAAGCTGTTGATGGCATCTAAAGGGACCTACTGGACCAAACCAGTATGTACACCATAATCTTGCACAGTGTGGATATGGGAGAGTCTCCTGTCCTGAAACAAATCACCTCAGTATCAAGAAAATGGCCCAAGTGACAGTAGAGATATGATACATATTGGAAAACTGCAAGATTGAAGTCCAGTCAAATGTGATCAAGTTCCCAATTGTGCTAATGCCCAAGCCTGTTTCTCAACCAGCAAAATAAGGGTGGACTCCTACCCACTTCCTCACTGGGAGGGTTGAATTAACATGAACGATCATAGATGTCAAAGGCCTTCTGTCTGCCAATAATTATGTGATTGATTCCTAAGTAGCTAAACAGCTTGGGGCTGTGAAGACAATAGGAAAAACATAGATCTCTATGAGCTTAGGAACTGACTTTGTTCTGTGCAGGAAAAAAAAACACTTTAAGCCTGAAAAAAAAAGATATTTTTACTTCAACAGTTGCTGTAATAAGTCAGATCTTTATATAAGTGTGAATGAGTCATGCTGTGCCTTCTGCAAACAAGTGAAAGCATCCAGAGAAGGAAGATTGAGAAGTAGCATTCTGATCAGTACAAGAATCATTTCAGCAAACATAGCAGACAGGGCCCTCTGAACTGCTGCCCCAATCTTTCCTGTACCTACAACACCCATTTTTTTTTCTTTCTCTCTGCCTGTGTCTATCTATATGTGTGCGTAAAGGGGGAGCTTATAAGGGCGTTAGCATTTTACCTATTAAAGTCACATGCTTACAGATAATAATTGTTTATGTATAGTGAGAATCTATTGAAATGAATAGTCATTCTTGTAAATACAGAAACCTGGTGTGTGCTTTCTTTCAGTAGCCATTAAGTCAGATTCACTTGGGGATTCTGTAGTTTTTTAAATATCTTCAACTTTTTCGATGACTCTGGAAATAATTTTAATTAATTTCCAGCACACTATTCCAGTGAGGCATAACACACCACCCATACATTGAGACTTTGGTACATTCTGATCTTAAAACACTAACCTTTGTGGAAAAATTTTCAAAAACACAGAATATCAGACTATTTCAATGTAGTCTACTGTTGCAGCCCTATCACTTAAAGAGTTTTTACATTGCAGGGAAAAGCAATCTAATAGCTGATGTTTGCCCAGAATTCAACTTTGTTTCAAATAACCTGAATATCAAAAAAGTACAATGTAAAAAAGTATATTAGTTAGATTTAAAGGGCAAATTAACATCCTGGTATAAATAGATCACACATTTACCACAAGAAAATGCAATGTTTTTCTGTTAAAATTGTCAACTAAATTTTTTTTTAAGTATTTTGGAATTCATTTTACTGAAAGACCAACAATTATTTCTCCTGGACTACTTGAGTATTACTTTTTTAAAATGTTCTTTATCGCTATCTATCACTATTGGATCTTATTGTTGTCTTTGTTTCTTAGATGTGTGTTGAAAATGGATCATCATTGTCCATGGTAGGTTCAAATTTATATTTAGTGACCTCCTAACCCTCATTAGCGACAATAGTCAAGAGCAATTCCTAAACCATTTATAATTCTGTTGCATTTTTGTTGCACACAATAATTTCTCCCTTGGTGTTAAATGCGTGGATTGTAGAGTTATCCTGTCACAATTTAAGACCATTGAATAATCACTTAAATTGTACATTCTGTTCAAGTGATTCTCCAATAATTTTTACCATGTTATCTTGGCAATGAACTTTGAAAGCCCTTCAAGAATACTTTTTAGTTATTGTTCAGTTGTCATTCTAGCTGTAAAGCTATAGTTTAGAAAATTAAAACATACATTTAAATATAAATTAATGTTACTATTCTAACACTACTTAATTTGCAAGACCTGACAAGTATCACTTCTTATCTGATTGCACGCATTATCATTTGACCTGTCTCTCAAATTTAAAAGTCACACAACACTCCGAAAGCTAGTGCTTCCAAATGAACCTATTGGACTGGTCTTGTGTGATTTTTAAATTTGTCCGCCCTAGTCCAGCACCGGCACCATCAAGTCATCTCTTCCAAATAACTGAGTGGGACATTGAATTCAGAAGAGCAGATGCTCAAAAGTAGATTTTCTCACTATTTACTGTCTTTAACAAAGTCCTTCTTAGAATCAAGTTGCCATTTTATTCAAAACAAAATACAAGCAGTCCCCAATTTACAAACATCCTACTTGCGAATGCTCATACTTTGAAAGCAAGCTGGTACAAGGGTGTATTGATATTAATTTTAAATATCGAACACACAAATGTTTCCTTGCATTCAGTTCTATTATATTGTCCTGTATTGTGTTCAAACTTGCATACAAAATAATTTGCAAATGGACTCAAGAGTGGAACCCATTCACAACCTGGGACTGCCTGTAACGTCATTTGTTTAGGGGGTCTGTTTACATTTAAACCCTGGTATGCATAGTAGTGAGCATTCTTTTCATAAACAGTTCATCAAGCTTTGGCATTCATCGCTGAGTCAACTTTTTTTGGGGAGGTACTGGAGAGTTCACCCTCATGTCCTAGTCAGTTATCTGTCAACTAAATCAATATGAAAATAGAATATTCAGTCAGAGTCTCACTTTGTTTGGAATTGCGCCATATTCATTTAGTAACCACATTTCCCATATTGCAACAGGACTATATTTTAAAAGTAATTAATTGACTAAGGTGCTTTGGGACATCTCAGATCTTGAAAACTGTCTCTGTCTTTATCATTATGAATGAAAAGACCATGTCATGATTTTTTTTCTCTCTTTTTAGGGTGAATAACTGTATTGGATTTTCAAACTACAAATTTTTTCTTCTTTTTTTGGGGTATTCCATGCTGTATTGTTTGTTTGTTGCTGCCACTGTTCTACGATACTTCATCATGTTTTGGACGGTAAGTTCTATTTTGCAACTCTCTCCTCACTCAACATTGATCTGTTTCAACAGTGCTATTGGATAGTAGGCAAAAGTGGGAACTCCAGATGCCATTTCTCTATCTCCCCACCTTCCTCACCCAGGGATAAAGAGAACAATTGTAGTACAGTAACTACCAACTAGACTAAAATCAGTTACCTCATTACATATTGCAAATAGAACTTAGATCTTTTCAACTGCATAGTGCTGCATCAAGTTTTGTCTTTAACCTGATTTATTAAATGTAGACTAAGCACTTATTAAAATGCATTGAACACCAGTGATTTTTTTTCACTGCATAATACTTGATTTCAATTATGATTTGGAGATGCCGGTGTTGGACTGGGGTGTACCAAGTTAAAAATCACACAACACCAGGTTATAGTCCAACAGGTTTAATTGGAAGCACACTAGCTTTCGGAGCAATGCTCCTTCATCAGGTGATTGTGGAGGGCTCGATCGTAACACAGAATTTATAGCAAAAATTTGCAGTGTGATGTAACTGAAATTATACATTGAAAAATTGATTGTCTGTTAAGCCATTCATCTGTTAGAATACAGTGATAGTTTCACTTCTTTCATGTGTAAATCACAAAACCCTTCTTTTTAAAGTTGCATTCTCGGGTTAGCTGCTCACAATGTGATAGCTAGACAATATGTTGAAAGTGTTAGCTCCCTGTGTTCTCTGTCTGTCTGGGTTCCCTCCCAGTTGGGGGCACTTCAGTGGTCCAGGACATTCAGCCTTCTACCTTTGGGTGACCATCCTCCAAGGTGGACTTTGGGACAGGCAGCAGAGGAAAGTGGCCGAGCAGAGGCTGATAGCTAAGTTCAGTACCCATAGGGAGGGCCTCAACCGGGACCTTGGGTTCATGTCACATTACAGGTGATCACCAGGGGGCTAACACTTCCAACATATTGTCTAGCTATCACCATTGTTAGCAGCTAACCCGAGAATGCAACTTTAAAAAGAAGGGTTTTGTGATTTACACATGAAAGAAGTGAAACTATCACTGTATTCTAACAGATGAAAGGCTTAACAGACAATCAATTTTTCAATGTATAATTTCAGTTACGTCACACTGCAAATTTTTGCTATAAATTCTGTGTTATGATCGAGTCCTCCACAATCACCTGATGAAGGAGCGTCGCTCCGAAAGCTAGTGTGCTTCCAATTAAATCTGTTGGACTATAACCTGGTGTTGTGTGATTTTTAATTCTGATTTCAAATAAGTCAATAAATTAAGCCTTGGAAATTCAGTTTCTTATGTCTCACAATTGTGGAAGACCAATCTCATTCAATAACTTTATTTGCTGACAGGGTGGTCTGTCTGACGGTCGTGCAAAATTTCATGTACTGTTTCTTCTGTTCGTGGCTGTAATGTTCTTCCTCAGCCTGATGTTTCTCCTTGGTTACCATTGTTGGCTGGTCAGTTTGAACAGATCTACATTAGGTAAGAGTTCAGCAGCAAGTCCACAGTGTTGTGCACTATTAAAGAGATAATGTAGTTTAGAAATGTTATCTCTTACCATTAAATGAAGAATTAATCAAATTTAATGTTATCTTTGAAGGAGGATAGTATTACAAGAGTTAGTTCCCTGACTATGTTTGCAATTGACTTGTTAATGTTTGCATATGCGATTGTCTAAAACATTGAAACTTCGAGCAGGAGTAGGCTATTCAGCCCTTCAAGCCCATTCCTCCATTCAATATAATTATGTCTAATTGTCTATCTCAATGCCATAGTCCCACTTTCACTCTGTGTCTCTTAAGATTTTAGATATTTATGACCATTAGCCTCTCTTTTTTAATATCTTCAGTGACCTGGTCTCCACAGTTTCTGTGGTAGCAAATTTCACATACTGGCCACTCTCTGGAGAGGTGTTTCTTCATCTCAGTCCTAAATGACTTTTTCTGTATCCTGAGACTGTGAACCCTGGTTCCACACTCCCCAACCAGGGGAAACATCTTCCTTGTACCTAGTCTGTCTGGTCCTGTTAGAATTACACATATTTAAATCAGATCCCCTCTCATTTTTCTAAAATCTAGTGAACACCGTTCCAACCAAACTCATACAAAAGTCCTGCCATCCTAGTATCCGTCTAGTGAATCAATGCTACGTTCCCTTTATGGCAAGTATATTTTCACTTAGTTAGGGAGAATAAAAGAGAATAAAACTGTACACACTATTCCAAGTGCAGTCTTACTAGGGCACCATATAACTGCATTATGATATCCCTACGTCTGAATTCAAGTCCTCTTGCAATGCAACTGAAAATGTGATGCTGAAGAAGGGCTCATGCCCAAAACATCGATTCTTCTGCTCCTTGGATGCTGCCTGACCTGCTGCGCTTTTCCAGCAACAAATTTTCATCTCTGATCTCCAGCATCTGCAGCCTTCACTTTCTCCTCTTGAAATGGAGGCCAACATACTATTTGTCTTCCAAATTACTCGCTTCATCTGCCTGTTTACTTTGATTTCAGGGTGTACAAGGATGTCTACAAGTCGTGATACATCATATTTGTCAAAATATCACTATTTAAATAATACTCTACCATTCTGCTTTTTTGCACCAAACTCTATAACTTCACATTTATTCTCATTATATTGCATCTGCCATGAGTTTACTCATGCACTCAACTTGTCTAGATCCCCATGAAGCCTCCTTACATTTTCCTCACAACTCGCAATCTCACTTAGTTTTGTAGGAGTATCTGTAGAGCATAGAGATCCTACTTAGAATTGATTTTGTTGTCATGGAGTAGATTGGTGTAACTATCTTCAAACAACCTGCTTGAAACTCAAAGGGAAGGTATTGTAATAACCCAGAGACATTCATAAGACCGTAAGATGTAGGAGCAGAAGTACGGCATTTGGCTCATCAGGTCCACTACACTATTCGATCATGGTTAATATTTTCTCAACCTTATTGTCCTGCCTTCTCCCCATAACCTTTCATTCCCTTAATAATCAAAATCCTATCTATCTCGGTCTTCAATACATTCAGTAACTTGGTCTCCCCAGCCTTCTATGGCAATGAGTTCCACAGAATCACCATCCTCTGGCTAAGAAATTCCTCATCCTCTTAATTTGAACTAACCCTTCACTCTGTGAGACTGTGCCCTTCGGTCCTTGTCTCTTCTATAGTGAAAACATCTCCACATCCACTGTATCCAGGCTTCTTTGTATTCTTTAAGTCTCAATGAGATGCCCCTCAACCTTCTAAATTCTAACAAGTACAGACCCAGAGTCTTCAACCGCCCCTCTTGACAAGCCCTCCATCCCCAGGATTGTTCTTGTAAATCTCCTTAGAACGCCCTCCAATAGCAGCACATCATCTTTTGAAACAGGGCCCAAAATTGTTCACAATATTCCAAATATGATTTGACCAGAGCGGCCTCAGCAGTACATCTATTGTATTCTTGCCCTCTCAAATGAATGTTAACCTAGCATTTGTTTTCCTAATTGCCAAATGAATCAGCATGTTAACCTTAAGAGAAAGTTGGACTAGGGCTTGTGTTTGTGCTTCTGGTTTCTGAAGCTTTTCTCCATTTAAAAAATAGTCTTCACCTCTATTCTTCCCAGCAAAGTGCATAAGCTCACAGTTTCCCACATTGTATTTCACCTGCCACTTCTTTGCCCACTCTCCTAACCTATCCAAATCCCTCTGCAGCCTCCCCACTTCCTCAACATTCTCTATCCCTTCCCCTATCTTTGTGTCATCTGCAGACTTAGCAACATCGTTCTCAGTTCCTCCAGTTTTGATTCATTGTGATCTTACTCTTGCGAGAGGTGGTAGACTTCAGTGAACAGCATTTACTTATTTACCAGCTGAGACAAATTTTCCAAAGGTTTGACAAAGCAACTGGAGGGATAATCAACTCTCCTTCTGTGGGGTATTACATCTACAAATAAGCTGGACCAGGTTTAACATCTCATCACCTAACAATATGGCATTTTCTACCTGCCGAGTATCCTACATATTCGTCAATAAATGACTTACTATGATAAAAGTTTGTTGTTTAGTGTGGGTTGCGATAGGTTATACATGATGGAGCAAAGGTTGCAAGTTTTCTTTCTGAGGAAACTTGGCATATTTATGCAAACTGTTATACACCTTTTATACATGTAACGGTAAAGCCCAAACTGTAATACGGCTCAATGTACAATAGACAATAGGTACAGGAGTAGGCCATTCGACCCTTCAAGCCAGCACCACCATTCAATATGATCATGGCTGATCATCCACAATCAGTATCCTGTTCCTGCCTTATCCCCATAACCCTTGATTCCACTAGCTTTAAGAGCTCTATCCATCTCTTTCTTGAAGGTACCCAGAGACTTGGCCTCCATTGTCTTCTGGGGCAGAGCATTCCATATATCCACCGCTCTCTGGGTGAAGACGTTTCTCCTCAACTGTTTGAAATGCCCTTCCACTTCTCTTTAAACTGTGTCCTCTGGTTCGGGACTCACCCATCAGTGGAAACATGCTTCCTGCCTCCAGACAGTCCAATTCTTTAATAATCTTATACGTCTCAATCAAATCCCCTCTCATCCTTCTAAATTCAAATGTATACAAGCCCAATCACTCCAATCTTTCAACATATGATATCCCGCCATTCTGGAATTGACCTCGTGAACTGTGCTGCACTCCCTCAATAGCCAGAATGTCCTTCCTCAAATTTGGAGACCAAAACTACACACAATACACCAGGTGTGGTCTCAGCAGGGCTCTGTACAGCTGTAGAAGGACCTCTTTGCTCCTGTACTCAATTCCTCTTGTTATGAAGGCCAGCATGCTATTAGCTTTCTTCACTGCCTGCTGTACCTGCATGCTTGCTTTCATTGACTGATGTACAAGAACACCTAGATATTGTTGTACTTCCCCTTTACCTAACTTGACTCCATTTAGATAGTAATCTGCCTTCCTGTTCTTGCCACCAAAGTGGTTAACCACACATTTATCCACACTAAACTGCATCTGCCATGCATCCGTCCACTCACCTAGCCTGTCCAAGTCACGCTGTATTCTCATAACATCCTCCTCACATTTCACCCTGCCACCCAGCTTTTTGTCATCAGCAAATTTGCTAATATTACTTTTAATGCCTTTATCTATATCATTGTTGTGTATTGCAAACAGCTGCGGTCCCAGCACGGAACCTTGTGGTACCCCACTGGTCACTGCCTGCCATTCCAAATGGGACCTGTTTATCACTACTCTTTGCTTCCTGTCAGCCAATTTTCAATCCAAGTCAGTACCTTGACCCCAAATACCATGTGCCCTAATTTTGCTCACAAATCTCCTATATGGGACTTTATCAAAGGCTTTCTGAAAGTCCAGGTACACTACATCCACTGGCTCTCCCTTGTCCATCTTCATAGTTACATCTTCAAAAAATTCCAGAAGATTAGTCAAGCACGATTTCCCCTTTGTAAATCCATGCTGACTCTGACCTATCCTGTTTCTGCTATCCAAATGAGTCATAATTTCATCTTTTATAATTGACTCCAGCATCTTTCCCACCACTGACATCAGGCTAACCAGTCTATAATACCTTGTTTTCTCTCTCCCTCTCTTCTTGAAAAATGGGACAACATTAGCCACACTCCAATCCACAGGATCTAATCCTGAATCTTGGAAAATGATCACCAATGCATCCATGATTTCTAGAGCCACCTCCTTAAATACCATGGGATGCAGACCATCAGTTCCTGGGGACTTAACAGCCTTCAGACCTAACAGTCTATCCAACACCATTTCCTGCCTAATATAAATTCCCTTCAGTTCATCCATTATCCTAGTTCCTTCAGTCACTATTACATCTGGGAGATTGTTTGTGTCTCCTCCAGTGAAGACAGGTTCAAAGTACCTATTCAACTCTTCTGCCATTTCCTTGTTCCCCATGATAAATTCACTCATTTCGGTCCTCAAGGGCCCAATTCTAGTCTTCAACATTTTTTTTTTCACATACCTAAAAAGAGCTTTTACTATCCTCCTTTATATTTTTGGCCAGTATGCCTTTGTACCTTCTTAGTAAGCTTGCCATTTTTGTATAATATTGTGAGTCACCCTGCAATAACACATCCCAAGACTGTCAAGACTGAACTAGTCCACATAAAGGTTGAAGAAATAAAGTAATATGTGAGAGCTAGTGAATTGGTTGGGTGCAGCTTTGGATATGGTGACTTGCGCTGTAAATTCTTGATCTGTTGCAGAGCAGAAAAGAAGATAGGAACATTGAGAAGAGAGGTTGAGTGTGCCCCTCTCTCATAACCCTTATTTAGACCTAGTAGCCAGTTTCATAATTGTGTTTATCCCTAATCCAGCAACCTGAGTTCTCCTTTAGCTGAGGAATGCTGCATATGGAAGAAGCAAACATTAATGGTCTTAAAAATGAGGTGACAGTAAAGGCAAAGTCAGTATAGTCCTAACGGACTATAGGGCTGCTATTTCTCATTAGAGAGTCAGCTGGTCACCATGCATCAGGCGAGGGGCGAGATTGAGAAGGAGAGCCTTTCATGGTAACCTCAGCGAGTGCAGGAATTGAACCGATACTATTGGCATTACCCTGCATTGCAAACCAACTATCCAGCCAACTAAGCTAACTGACCCCCACAGCGATGGTAAAAGACAATCAATAAAGAAAAATACACCATTATTAAAATTGGAAAGCTACAATTCATAAAAACAGTCAGTAAATTACCAGTTTGATCTTCTGGTTCTACCAAAATATATAATCTTCTCAGAAGTACTCTGAGAACTGAGCAATTTTCCATCTGTTCGGAAAGCTACCGGCCAACTGAAATAACTAGTTACTGCTTCAGTACTTGTGCCATCAGGTTGCTTTTGAAAGTTTAAAAACAAATACAGAGGCATTTTTGTTTATTTGTTTTCGTTGTTTCCTTTCCTCTAGAGGCCTTTTCTGCACCAGTATTTCAGCACGGTGCTGATAAAAATGGTTTTAACCTTGGTGTGTGGAAAAATTTGACACAAGTATTTGGACCAAAAAAGAAGTACTGGCTGCTTCCTATCTTTACCAGGTATTACACCATGTTGGCTTGTATTTGTTACTGATCTCCATTTACAATATTGTGTGCAGTTTTAGATCAAGTACAAGCAGAATGTAATGGGGTGTAGAGGGTCACTAAGGGTTTCAATCAAATGTGGCTTCCCCATGACTGAATTGTACAATATTTTTTGTGACAAATGTCATTGATTCATTAGACTTTTGCAGACTTGAACCATCAGGAACCCAAAAAACATTTGTGTTCAAATTTAGTTATCAGTGCTGGGCTAAGTGCTGAGACTCAAACTCTGCATTCTGCTACATTTAATCTTTCTCATGATTTAATTCCTAAAACTTTGCTTGCAGTATTGGTGATGGGCATTCCTTCTCCATGAAATCACAGTCAGAGAGTCACAATCCATTACTGTCCAACGAAGAGCACTGGGACGAGGGTGAATCAGATGTTGAATACTCAGGTAGGATGATAAGAATTGTGCTTGAAAGATATAATGATTTAATTTCAGAAATCATCCATTCAGATGAACTAATTTGGAACTTGTGCTGCTGCTTTGGAAGCAAGTTGGACATCTTCAGCCAGCCAACATTTCAAATGTTTCAGAATAATGCCATCACTATTGCATTACTCTCTCAATAAAAGAAGGCAATAAAGGGTGAAATCAGAGTTCTATGGGTTGAATAGTACTTTTTGTGGAGACTTTATTGACCTTTTCAAATGACAGGTGGAAGCCAGGTGTAGGCGTCCTGCTCTATTTCTGACATCCCAATTTTGCTGATAAGGAAAAGGCAGCAGGGGCATGAGAAGCACAGGTGCAAAACCTGAACTCAGCGGGACTATTAGAACTGAGTATTGGCAAACTGCATTTTGGCTGTAGCAAGCCTTCAGTTATTCTGCAGTGCAGGAGTCTCTGATTTACAGAGAAAACCTAAATGCTCATGAATGGTGGATTAGCATATAGAACTGGCAAGTTATCAAGTTATTTAAATTACCATACCTTTCAAAATTTAAACTGATAAATTAGCCTGTTTCACAGTTGAAAAATATCGGTGGTAGGAGTTACAATAGCTATTTGTTGTCATTATCATGAGGGCAATCATTATGTTATTATTAATGATTGGCTGCTTTCCACAACCTACTATTATCCCAGGGGGAGGATTGTAAGTTTACAGTTCACTTGACAATTGGAATATTTTATTAATGGGTGATGTGATGGTTCCATGTATACATCTGTTTGTTTTGAATGAAGGAATTGAACACTTGAGGGTGTTTTAAAGATTTGAGTGGGTTTTCATATGTGGTGATGTTTGTTTCTTACAGTGAAAGCTGTAACACATATTTGATTTACTGTTTTATTTGAACCTTAACACAGCTTCTGAAGTCTGCCTATGGTGAAAGCTGGATTTCTTTGGAAGTAAGGGCAAATGAGAATGGATTTGGGCATGGTTTGGCATGAGTTGACATTGTTAACATGAGCTACATGAGGAGGGAGCATGAAAATTTTCTTTTCTTATACCATACACTCCTTTCATATCTGGCCTCTTTCTACTATTTTGCGCTCTTTTCCCAACTGCAAATGGTAAAGGAGTTAGACAAGTACTTTGCATCAGATTTCACATTTGAGGATACCAGTTGCATTACAAAAATATTAAATAATCAAAGGGTTAAATGGGGGGAAGGAAATAAACATAAAAGCATTTGAGATAAGATACTTGAGAAGTTAATGCAGCTAAAGGTGTTAAAACACCTGCACCTGATGGGTACATCCTAGAATTTTAAGGGAAGTAACTATAGAGATACTTAATCCACTCAGTGATCTTCCAAGAATCCTTAGATTCTAGAAAAGTCCCAGTGGAATGGAAAAATGCCAGTGTTACACGCTTATTCAAAAATGGACGGATACGAAAAGTGGATAACTATAGGCCAGTTGACATCTGTTGTTGGGAAAGTCTTCCAGTCTGTTATAAAAGAATGTAATAGCAGAGCACACTAGCAACACTAACACACTTATAAGAGTGGCATTGTGTCTGTTTACATTTCTTAGTTTTTGAGAAAGTGAAATATATTTTCCATTTTTTTGGGAGCCAAGAAAAGTTGAAATCACAGAAATGTGTCAATTATTGACATGATATTTTGTTTCTAACTTATGGTTGTTGTCTTGTGCCACTTCACATAATGGTGTGTCTGAAAAATGGAACAATTCCTTGTGTGGTGTGGTTGTAAGTTTAATGGAGGGTTGACAATTTATTTAAAATATTAATGAACTTTTCTAATTCTGTTTTTGAGAGTCCAAAAATCTCATGTGTGTGAGACGATGGCCTAGTGGTATTATTGCCAGACTGTTAATCCACAATGATCAGCTAATGTTCTGGGGGCTTGTTTCAAATCCTATCATGGCAGATGATGGAATTTGAATTCAGTAAAGAATCTGGAATTAAGGATCTAATGATGACCATGAAACCACTGTTGATTGTCAGGAAAACCATCTGGTTCCCTGCTCTCCTTTAGGGAAAGAAATCTGTTATCCTTACCTGGTCTGATCTACATGTGACTCCAGACCCACAGCACTGTGGTTGACTCTTAACTGTCCTCTGGGCAATTAGGGATGGGTAATAAATGCTGGCCTAGCCAGAGATGGCCACATCCTTTGAGTGAATTAAAAAAATTTAATATAAATGCAGAAGATAATGGGACTAGATTTCTCACCTAACAAAGGAGTTAGTAAGAATCAAAAAGGAAACCTTGAGAAATCTGAAGACATGACTTCAGTTTAAAAAGACATGAATTTGATCCTTGTCTTAAAGAACACTGAAGTTTATCAACAATAACTTCCTTCTAAAATCTCTGTTGGTTACTTAGAGCATAGAAAATTACAGCGCAGTACAGGCCCTTCGGCCCTCGATGTTGCACTGACCTGTGGAACCAATCTGAAGTCTATTTATCTTACACTATTCCATTTTCATCCAATGTGTTTATCCAGTGATGATTTAAGTGCCCTTAAACTTGGCAAGTCTACTACTACTATTGCAGGCAGTGCACTCCACACCCCTAGTACTCTCTGAGTAAAGAGACTACCTCTAACATCTGTTTATATCTATCACCCCTCAATTTATAGCTATGTCCTCTTGTGCTAGCCATCATCAACTAAGGAAAAAGGCTCTCACTGTCCGCCGTATCTAATCCTCTGATTATCTTATATGTCTCAATTAAGTCACCCCTCAACCTTCTTCTCTCTAATGAAAACAATTCTGGCAAGTCCCTCAGCCTTTCCTCATAAGACCTTCATGCCAGGCAACATCCTAGTAAATCTCCTCTGAACCTTTTCCAAAGCTTCCACATCCTTCCTATAATACAATGACCAGCACTGCATGCAGTACTCCAAGTACAGCTGCAGCACGACCTCATGTCTCTGAAACTCAATCTCTCTACCAGTAAAAGCTAACACACTCTATGCCATCTTAACAACCCTATCAATCTGGGTGGCAACTTTCAGGTATCTATGTACATGGACACCAAGATCTGTCTCCCCTTCTACACTACCAGAATCTTACTGTTAGCTCAGTACTCTTCATTCCTTCCAAAATGAATCACCTCAGACTTTTCTGCATTAAACTCTATTTGCCGCCTCTTAGCCCAGGTCTGCAACCTATCTATATCCCTCTGTAACATGTAACATCCTTCAGGACTATCCACAACTCCACCGACCTTAGCGTCATCCGCAAATTTACTAACCCATCCTTCTACACTCTCATCCAGGCCATTTATAAAAATGACAAACAGCAGTGACCCCAAAACAAATCCCTGTGGTACACCACTAGTAACTGAACTCCAGGATGAATATTTCCCATCAACCACCACCCTCTGTTTTCTTTCAGCAAGCCAATTTCTGATCCAAACTGCTAAATCACCTTCAATCCCATGCCTCCGTATTTTGTGCAATAGCCTACCATGGGAACCCTTATCAAACACCTTATGAAATCCATACATCACATCAAACCCTCATCCACCTGTTTGGTCACCATCTCAAAGAACTCAAAAAGGTTTGTGAGGCACAGCTTACCCTTCACAAAACTGTGTTGACTGTCCCTAATCAACTTATTCCTGTCTAGATGATTATAAATCCTATCTCTTATAACCTTTTCCAACATTTTACCCACAACAGAAGTAAGGCTCACTGGTCTATAATTACCAGGCTTGTCTTTTCTCCCCTTCTTGAACAAGAGGACAACTTTTGCTATCCTCCAGGGTGGGTTAGTAAATTTGCAGGCGGCATTAAGGTCGGTGGAGTTGTGGATAGTGACGAAGGATGTAGTAGGTTGTAGAGAGTCATAGATAGGATGCGGAACTGGGCTGAGAGGTGGCAAATGGAGTTTAATGTGGACAAGTGTGAGGTGATACACTTTGGACGGAGTAATCGGAATGCAAAGTACTGGGCTAATGGAAACATTCTTGGGAGTGCAGATAAGCAGAGAGATCTTGGTGTCCATGTACATAGATCCCTGAAAGTTGCCACCCAGATTGACAGGGTTGTTAAGAAGGCATACAGTGTTTTGGACTTTATTAATAGAGGGATTGAGTTCCGGAACCAGGAAGTTATGCTGCAGCTGTACAAAGCTCTGGTATGGCCACGCTTGGAGTATTGTGTACAATTCTGGTCACCGCATTATAAGAAGGATGTGGAAGCTTTGGAAAGGGTGCAGAGGAGATTTACTAGGATGTTGCCTGGAATGGAAGGAATGTCTTACAAGGAAAGCTGAAGGACTTGAGGCTGTTCTGATTAGAGCGAAGAAGGTTGAGAGGTGACTTAATAGAGACATATAAAGATAATCAGAGAGTTAGATAGGGTGGACAGGGAGAGCCTTTTCTCAAGTATGGGGACGGCAAGCACGAGGGACACAACTTTAAAGTGAAGGGAGATGGGTATAAGACAGACGTCAGAGGTAGTTTATTTACTCAGAGAGTAATAAGAGTATGGAATGCTTTGCCTGCAACGGTAGTAGATTCGCCAAATTCAAGTGCATTTAAGTCGTCATTGGACAGGCATATGGATGTACATGGAATAGTGTAGGTGGGAGGGGTTTTAAATTAGTATGATAGATCAGTGCAACATCAAGGGCCGAAGGGCCTGTACTGCACTGTAATGTTCTATGTTCTATCTGCCAATGACTTCTCATGTCCCCTCCTGGCTTTTCTTAGCACTCTCTTTAGGTCTTTCCTGGCTGACTTATAAATCTCAAGCACCCTAATTGAGCCTTCATGTCTCATCCTAACATAAGCCGCCTTCTTCCTCTTGACAAGAGATTCAACTTCTTTAGTAAACCACAGCTCCCTCGCTCAACTACTTCCTCCCTTCCTGACAGGTACATATTTATCAAGAACATGCAGTAGCTGTTCCTTGAATAAGCTCCACATTTCAACTGTGCAAAATTGTTTTACTTCTAATTGTTTTTCTCTTTATGTAAATGAATGGTAATTCCCATAAATGAAACAGCCAGTGCACACTCCACTTTCTGCTAAAAGTTATCTGTTTCAGATCGTTCAATCATTTGCCTCTTGCCATTTAGGAAAATTCTACATTATCTATACTCAGTATTAAGAAAGAGCAATCAGTCTGTAGTTAGTAAAAAAAACCCACCTTACATGGTGTGGAGCCATGTGAAAAAATGGAATGAAGTTTGATCACTGTTCTTTGATAATCTCAAGTAGTGGCGAGTAAGTAGAATTGGCCTTTGTGTTCTCAGTCTAAAGAAGCGGCAAACATAAGCCAGTTTTCCTGATGGTTTGCTGATCTGCAAGAATGTATGGCTGTAAACATTGAATGAGGACAGGGTAGATTTTCATGTTCTGCTGTTAGTCAAGCAACGTGCTTGGCCATGAAGATTGCTCAATAGGACTGGAAGGGGAAATTTGCTTAAAGTGCTAAAAGCCAGGTAGGGGATATAATATGAAACAGTATATTTATGGATTCAACGTAATGTGCTTGAAATACTAAATGTGAACTTATAGAAAACAGAGGATAATTTTTTTTAATAATTAATTAAATTGTTTTCTTTAAAATGTAACTACTTTTTCACTTCAGCAACTACAAGTGGCACTACCTCTGTGACTGTTGAAATGGAGTCTTAGCTGACCCCTGATGCCCTTTTAGCATTCACAGGTGAGTATCCATAAGCCCCATTTAATTTCACTCTTTATGGATTTGTGTTTAAATTCAGTAGGAAGATAGAGCAAAAATGTAGTTCATTTTGGAAATGCTAGTTTTTGGTGTTGAGTAAGAAATAGTCTCAAACTTGTCACCCAAAATTCAACTAGGGAAAAGTGTAGGTGCTGGCGATCAGAGTTGGAGTGTGGTGCTGGAAAAGCACAGCTGGTAGCATCCAAGGAGCGGGAGAGTCGACATTTCGAGCATAAGCCCTTCATCAGGAATGAGCCTTATTTCTGACGAAGAGCTCATGCCCGAAACGTTGACTCTTCTGCTCCTTGGCTGCTGCCTGACCAACTGTGTTTTTCCAGCACCACACACGTCAACCCAAATTTCAAGTAGTTAATGAATTTATCCATATCTCTAAAATCCTTTCATTTATCAATGAGTGAAAATATTATTCTGCAGATGAATTAGGATTGTTGTACGGTCAGGATGCAGCATCATGTGGTTTTATATAGTGAGACCTTTCCAATCCACTGTAAATAGGGAGAGAAACCAGTAAAGTCTCAAGTCAGCAGGAAAAATTGAGCACCCACATTACTGTTAGGCACTTTGTCCTCAGCTGGTGGTGGACATCACTAGCAATCATTTTTGGAATAGTGTGTGGCATAGAATATATTGCTTAGGAAAGGTAGAGTTTTAGCATATGCCGCACAAACATTTTGCTTTATTAAAGTTATGGTCACAGATGAGCCAAGGTCTGGTATTTTCACATAAGAAGAGAGTCACATAGGTTCACTCTGCAAACCTGCTAAGGACCACTCTGACCACTCCAGAAAAGATTTCTTCTCCCTTTCAGTAGAAATGTGGTACGTAGCACTAGTAACCCCAATTTGTGAGGATAAAAATGATGCGTAAAATATAAAGATTGTTACTTTCTTCAAAATTAAGAAGTCTAAATTTCTGAGATATTAATTTTAAAATCATTAATGAAGCGAAAGCTCCCCTGCTGGTTCATAATCCTGTGATATCAAACCCTGCAGACAAAGCCTCAAGTTATATTCATGGTTAGTACTGACGTCAACGGGGAGTAAGGTTTCATTACTGGACTCTCAGAACCCAGAGTATTTTCTTAGATTCCCTACAGTGTGGAAACAGGCCCTTCGACCCAACCCTCTGAAAAGTAACCCACCCAGACCCATTTCCCTCTGACAAATGCACCGAACACTATGGGCAATTTGGCATGGCCAATTCACCTGACCTGCACATCTTTGGATTGTGGGAGGAAACTGGAGCACCTAGAGGAAACCATGCAGACACGGGGAGATTGTGCAAACTCCACACAGACAGTCGGCCAAGGCGGGGATCGAACCTGGGACCCTGGTGCTGTGAGGCAGCAGTGCTAACCACTGAGCACCATGCCACCCAATCTGCTATAATTTTTATTTTGGTCACTATCCAAGGATGAACTCCTCCAATTGTGTGGACATCTGAAACATTAGGATTGGACCCTTGCTTCCTGGCAAGAGATGCAGAAGTTTAGTGTTGGGCCTCCCGACATGTGGAATTTTAACTCTATCATAGAGTGTAAAAAGAGAAAGTGAGGTCTGCAGATGCTGAAAATCAGAGCTGAAAATGTGTTGCTGGAAAAGCGCAGCATGTCAGGCAGCATCCAAGGAACAGGAGATTCGACATTTCGGGCATAATCACTTCTTCAGGAATGAAGAAGGGCTTATACCCGAAACAGCCTGACCTGCTGCGCTTTTCTATCAATCGAAAGATTGTCAGCACAGGCCAGCCAATTGGGCAAGGAATGCAATAGAGGAAGCCATGGAACCCATGGAAGTCCAAACCTCTTATCCTGGCAGGGATTTCCAATCATGGGGGAGGGTGGAATCAAAATCTGACCATGGGCGATCTTTGAGGTTTTTCTGACAGTTCCTCATGGCTTGGGAAACTCTACAAAGGGTGTTAACTCAGGCTATAAGCCTTATTAATATTGAAGTGCCTCCTGGGAAAAGGTTAGTTGCCCATTCATTGTCCTGACTGAGTGAAACCTGGAAGTACATTGGGGTTCTCTATCTGGCATGCTTTCATGCAATGCCCATCCAGCTAGCTGTATAACAATCCTATTCTTCCCCCATTCCCAGCTTGGGAGTTAATCTTGTCAAAGTTAGCACTGTACAGATTTACACATCTAGTCAATTAGATAAACTGCTGGAGTAGAGGTAAGTCAGAAACACTGACGATGAGCAACAGCATCGATAAAGCAAGTTTCCCCTTTTGAAAACTAAGTCTGGCCTAGAAGTTGCTGACAAATTATGCTGTTTCGTACTGTCATTGATTATACTTCACTATCAGTTATTTTAATGTCCACTAGCCATAGAGCTCTGAACATTTTCCTCTGTTTATCAGCAGCATTATGAGATGCAAATTTTATTTTTTTTTATTTACTGTTGATAGGTCACCTCCATAAATATTAAAAAAAAGCACTGTTGGTAAATAGTTCATCAAAAATAATTTTAATGTATGATTGATATCAGTTATTGCTATATTTTCAGATCACTCCCAGAGATTGCTATATTATCTGAAGTGTGAACAAGAGAACCAAAGATCTTTGAGGGTCTTCAACATAGAAAACGGAAATGAAGATTACATACCTACACCAGGCAACCTCCTGAAGATTTTTTTCAGTAGATAATGTACATTCAGGCTTTGGTTCACAAACAACTTCACTTCCTTGCTGTGGGAGGGAAATGCTGTAAATTTACTTACAACTGGATACCCACAAATATGAACTTTTGTGTAAATAATGTGTGTTTGAATGAGGCTGTATCACAGATAGCTAAAACCAACATTGGGTTTAATTTAACATTGACACGCCACGTTTAACTCATTAGGGCGAAATGCTAAACAAAAGTGTTCCTTGCATTAATATTGCACAAGTAAAGTACAAATATAAAACTGTCAAATTGCAAAAGAACTGCACCGTCTGTTCAACCATGTGTTCGAACGAAAAAGCAGGAGATTGACTGTTTACTATGTTTATATGAATTAAGTCATTACAAACCAGGTCATTTTTTAAACAAATGTTTTTTTTTCATTTTTTTAAATATGTTAAGGAGATTCTTAAATTTAGCTAGTTTTTTTGATATGTTTGTAATGTGATGTACATATTTTTAAACTGCCCTCAAAACTAAATACAATAAAATTACTCCAATAAGGGACCAAAGATTTGTAAAGCAGTATCTGCTCAAAAGTTTGAGTCACTCTCTAACCGAAGGAAAGTTACCTGTTATTTAGTGTGCTCATGCCAATGCTAAGCTTTATAGCACAGCAAATAATCTGGTTCTTGTTGTCATTCCATGAAGGTATGATTTCCTTTTACCTGGAACCTTAGTCTTGAGCAAAGGAACAATGACCAAAAATCTACAGTAAAAGAAACAGTTCATTAACTTTGTGGCAAAATTCCACCCTAAAATGTCATCTTGCACTTTCTCCCTGTGCCAACTCTCATAGGAAAAGTCGGTGTTTGCAGTTTGATACTTATTTGTGTTATATTTCAAAAAGTATCTTTAAATTCAGGGAAGAAATTAACTGTGAAAAAATCAGCATGTAAATCTCCCTTAAAAACTATAAGCCATAAGAGCAGGTTGGCTGCCTCCAAGTGCACAAATTCACCAATGATTAGTGAATAAAACCATGAGAACTTTGTAACATCTTTTCCGGATGTGTTCTCATCATGTGGCTTTTGAATTTCCTAATTTTGATGTGGAGATTTCTTATCTTGGGTAACGGTTCTGTTTCCAAAGTGCTGAGGAGAATGCAGAACAAGCTGCTTGAAGTAGAGGACAATGAGTCATGGCTTTCATCATTTCCAGCAACATTAAGGAATAACTGCTGCTAGGTTCAAGGATATTAATCTATAAAGAAGAAAATACTGTAGGCCTCAATGTTTTTTAAAAAAATGGAATTTTGAAGTATTAAAGCATTACGTAGCTTCCATCTTTGGCATGCAACCAAATTGAAAATGTTTTTTTAATATCAGTGGGTTTAGTGAAACACTTTCTAGTATTAAAATGTTGTTCTTACAAGAATGACAGGCATTAAAAACATTTGCCCAGCCATCACTTATTATGAGACCATTCAAACAACTTTCAATGATTTTCCTTTTATATTTGTCCATGTTTTCTCTCAACCAACACCTACATCAGACAGTTTTGTCATTTTGTTTTATTGTATATTGTGAGGTCCTATTGTGTGCAAATTATCTGTGCATTTCTTACAACAGTGACGGCACTTCAAGAGCACTTCATTGTCTGTAAGGAATTTTGGGATGTCCTATGGTTATGAAAGGCTCTGTGTGAACGTAATTGTGATCTTTATTTTCCTTTTTTAATGCCTGTTTTGATTAAACCAAATTAAAGGATTCATTTTGGACTACCAGGAGTGTAATAGACATGATTCTGAACACCTTGTATATTTTTAAAGGAATGCTGTAAAACTGTTACCTGTCATGAACACACTTACTCTCTGACTGTATGATGCAAAGGTATTTAGGAATGTGATGCAGTTGTGATGCAAGGAAATTGGATTTCAAATAAGAATCTGTCTATATTAAAATAGGAATTGGATAGTTTGCTGTCCAGTTTAACACAACTGTGAGATTGTTAAGATCAGACTGCTGCTGCAGCTGTGCACAGTTTATTTTTGTCAGAATCTATTGGATGAATTGTTCCATTTTTATTTTTGGTCACATTGTGAATATATTAAAGAGCTTTCTTGTCATCGGCTAAACCCTTTATGATAAACCAATCAGTGACTTAATTGCAAGTGTTGAAATAGTTACGTTGTAAATATTCAGTTGGTTTTTAAGTAGATAAATGACAAATGTAGAAATTGAAACTGATTTTCACAACAGTATTTTTTCAAAGTGCAGGTTTAGCAAAGTGGAAGCAATTATGAGGCTTATCTGTTTGATAAGCCTGAAATTTTCTTTTTATAATGTGACACCTATGCAATGTATACATGATTTCTAGAACCGAGAATTGAAAAACCTGATCCCTGCTGTGTAAGCAGCTTTGATATATGCGCCAAGCCTTTGCAAGTTTGACTTTTAACTTCAACACTTTATTTAAACACAAGGCTAACAGATTGACTTACACTAGAATCCATTTTTTAAAAGGTGGTGTTGCAATGTAAAGATAGGCACATGTCCTGTAATACACTTTTCTGAAAACTGCACTGTTATACATGTACTACAGAATATTCCAGCATGCATTAATATCTGTTGCCTTGTAATCACATTTTAATTTTTTTTAGTTATATGATGAGTAACTCTGTTTTTATTAGAGTAACCTTTTAGTGACATTCTCAATTTAATGTTAGTTTCAACAAGTTCACACAGAAACATAGTCTTAGGGGAACTAGGTTGTTGAAAATAATTTTAATATAATAGAAAACATTCACGCAGTCCTGATCCCCCTTTGCTGCAGCAGAAGTAACTGGTGTTCTTGCTAAATCCTTGTACAGAACTTTGCAATTAATAGACTCATCTGGTAACAAGCAGAAAATATTGCATAGGTTTGTTTTTTAAAATTTGCACTAGAGATTTTTGAAGGTGGAGGAAGATAATCGTAAATTATCCTGATTTGCATTTTGGGATAGATAATTTGGTCTGAATTTTGAACAATTGTATTTACATAGATTGCTGTGTTTATGTGCCAACGTATGTGGAACATTTGACCTTTATTGCGGTTCATCTTGACTTTCTGTCTCAATATGATTCAAAAGGAACAACAAGTTAAAAAGCATGCTGTAATGAGAGAACTATCCAGACTTAGGAAATGGCTTTTGAAAGGTTATGTGGAGAAATGGAAGGGAACATAAAATTCCTATTTCCACTTACAGGCTTGACTTACAGTGATGATGAAGAGCTTTCATCAATTTTTCCAATGCTAATAAAGCATTCAATTAAATATTTTTTGAATATAAATAGTTAATACAATTGTCTTAATAAAAGCATAATTATTCATAGGTTAATGTAATCACTCTTTCATTTGGTGACTAATATAATCCAATGTGACTTTGTTACTGATTAATTGTCTGGTAACTTTCAGATATTCTTTCCATATCACAGAGCTATCAGAGGCCATCCCTTGCAAATTAAACTGGAACAGAATGATGTCATGCTGAGCAGGGAGGAGGCATTAATTGTGACTATACATACTTTCCGAGTGTTTTTATGAAGTGAAACAGAAGTGGATTTAGAATACAACGGATTAGAAAGCCCTTAAATTCATGTGCCTATTTCTTATTCATTGGTTTCCATGCTATTTTATAGATAACGATAACTTGGACAAGGCTGGAATATATATTTGGTCTGTGGTGAGAGTAATAAAATTCTGCCTTTTTAATAACTTGATATCTTGCTGTTATTTTCTATTTGTTTATCTGCAGCAGTGTTGTCCTTCAGATATCTCTGTTCTACAAGAGTTCTGATCAATTTGCAACTAAACTATTGAACACAAGCCTTAAAGTGATAATTACAAATTACAAATTATCACTTAGATTCTCTTGATCTTTCCTCCCTAATTAGAAAACATTTTCTTAGTTTACATTAGAATAATTACATAATTGAGAACTATGAAGTAAAGTACCTGTTGCTCTTATTCAAAAGAAGTAGTCATTAATACAACTTGGAAAACTGTTTTGCCTTGAATCACTAAATGTATTGAGTCAAGAAATTTTACAAGCACCAGTTTGCAGAACCATATGCTTGCAGCCTTTTCTGGAAATATCAAAGAATTCAATGATTTAATTCCTCTTTCTGAAAAGTGTTTTCCATTGGTGAAATACATTGGCTGAAATGTGTGAAGAATTCTCTCTCTCTCTTTCTATTAATCATCACCAGCAACAACAAGAAGGGGGAGCACTTAACTAAAATAAAATTACATGTAAAATGAGATAGATTATTGTGCCTTGTCACCAAATCAATAAAGTCAATTTTCAGACAGCGATGGAAAGGTGAGAAATTTGTTTTTAGCTTTGAACTGCACAAGCCATTACTAATATCTGTACAGCAATTGAAAGTGGATGAGATAAAATCAAAACTGACATTTTTAAGAACTTGATGTGTACCAGCTTTCCATTGCCATGTTTAAATCCACAACCAAGGTGTTAATTAATCATTTTCAGCTTACAAGATAAAGGCTTGATCTACAAGTGTATGAATACCAGGCGCATCATTACAGGATGATGAGCTCAAAAAATGTACAGTAATTAACCGTAGCTTCCAAACTTGTATGTCTGCAACAAACCATCTCCTCTGCCGTTGTCATCCATATTAATGCTCAACTAATGTTGGAATTAAGATCGAGGCTTTTGAAACTGCTGACTCCCATATTGTCTTATGTATTGGGTATTCATCCCCCTTATGTTATCCTACTGTACAAACATTAGGAGAAAGTGAGGACTGCAGATGCTGGAGATCAGAGTCGAAAAGTGTGGCACTGGAAAAGCACAGCAGGTCAGGCAGCATCCAACGAGCAGCAGAATCGACATTTCAGGCATAAGCCCTTCATCAGGAATGAATACTTTACACAGATTTATTAAATTACCAAGTTACCTCTAGATCAACAAGCAGGGTTTTGGCCAATTCTCAAAGGCATAGTTACGGAACTTTGACAGTTATTTAACATCCCAAAGAATTTGTCTTTTATCAGAATTAGTTGAGTTGTATGATATTGAAGAACAGCATACTCAATTTTTTTACTATATTAAGTATCATTCAGTGCTTATTTCACTGAAACAACACTTCTGAACAACACTTTCTAAAATTGATTTCAGTAGAAAATTCCATTTCTTCTAATTTTCTTTCCTAGTTTCACAGAAAATTTTAAATCATTGATTTTTAAATTTCTTGTTTGAGCATCGCCAAGACAATTATGGTGACATTTCACTTGACATCTAATTGCCACATTTCTGTTGTGTGATCATCCTGTAAGTTTTATATTATATCAAAATAAAATAGATAACAAATGAAGAAATGATGACTGTTTTAAAACCACAGATCAGTCTGAACATAAAAATGCAAGCAATGTTTTCATTCACTACAATAAAATCTGAAAATTATTTTTAAAATTTAACTGTCATGTTGCAGTAATTTGCAGGTTTATTTGCAGTTTCACCTATTGAGATGATCATTTTGATTCAGAACAACGGCAAGGAGCAGAAGAGAACTCAATTTAATTGGCTGTAACATCAAAAAAAAATTGTTGATCTGATGATTTGGCACTGTTAGCACTTAAGATAAATGAAAGCCAAATCAATACCCAACTGATGCCAAATCAGCTGGGTTTCTACTCCTAATGTGGCACCCTTCATAGTCTATCTCTGGAATGATATTAGTGAAGGAGAAGTTAACAAGTATTCATTCATCCCATTTAACATTCTGACCTGTCATTGTGCACAACAATAGTTTTTATGCATAAGGTCTTCCTTTTTTTTCTCCCTGATGTCTGAAACCCTTTTTTTTCTATCTAAGTTGCCCTATTACACCATTTTGAGAGTTTTCAACTTAAGCATGTCATCAAAATGCACTTTATGTTGGGACACTTTCCCTGCTTATATCTTTAAATTTTGCTACCTTCTGAATCCTAAACAAATGAAAAATGCTCTAATTCAGTAATTGCTTCATAATTAGTAACATATCTGTTAAAATCTTCATTGTAAGAAAATACATTTACAAAGATAAATGGTTTATTTTAATAAGTGAGATTTAATACCACTTATTTAACAGCAATCACACCCATTGGCCATAGGTTTAATGAATCTAAAGTTGAAGCATGTTGTGAAACAGGACCATGTTTTAATAACAGAAGTTTATTTACAGAAGGTAAAATAGAGTAAACCAAGTCACCCACTTATAATACAAATTCAAAGATTATTTAATGTACAGCAAAAATATAAAATAAAATAAAGTGCCAGAGAAACTGAAAATGTTTAGCAGCACCTGTGGAGAGAGAAACAGAGTTAATGTTTCAAGTCCAATACAACTCTTATTAAAAACTCTCTGCATGAAAGAAACTCTGAATGTTTAAGCAAGATCTGTGAATTAAAGTGTGTGACCCATCTATATTTCAGTATCACTTCTTTGGCTTTCTGGATTTTGAACTAGTGGCATGTGGGTATTTTGCTGTTTTTGAAGAGGTTTAATACTTGGAAGTATTTATGTCATCATAGTGATTTCTTTTCAGGCACAATATTATTGAAAGTTCCTATAGAGTAATTGGGTTTTGCTTCTTTGGGAGAGTTTAACAAACAGACAAAGAGCAATGTGCATTAGGCTTCATTTAAAAGATTCTGGTATTTTGTTTGGCTTGAGGAATACACCCAAAACTTGAGAAGAATTACTGAAGCTGGACATGTAAGGCAGTTGCTCCCGAAGAAGGGAGTTAGTTTAGAATTTTTTTTAAGAAAATGATTGCCTCAATATAAAGAATATGCTTTAAAAGTTCCAGATGAGACGTATTTAGTTAAAACCCTGAAACAAGTAAGGGGAGTTGGGAAAGTCTCACCTTAGTTATACAAAGAAGAGGCTATCAGATTCTGAAGACTGTGAATTGAAGACTCCCTTAAAGTAAGATGCCCTATAGATGTAATAAAGAAGGAAATTCTCTCTAGTGCAAGTACTGTAAAAGAGTGTTGTATTTGCCATGTGTTTTGAATTCTTTAAACCGATGTTATGCACACAGGTTTATTCTATTTTACCTTCATTTCTTTAGTGTAATAAACTTGTTTTATTGTTAAAAGCAAATCTGCAGAGCCTTGAACGCATGTGTTTCAATGAAAGACCACCTGTAGGATCAAAGAACAAAATAGGACCCGTAGCTGGGATCAATATTCCCTCCAAGTTGTGCTGTGCATGCACTCTTCAAAGTTCCATCCACAGTGATCGGTGTAAATATGCTAATTCTGGGAAAGCAAATTAGAGGGAATGCTGGCTAGGTTGACAACACAGTGTTTAGATATTCACATGCATCATCATAGCCTTTACAACTATGAGCCAAGAGCTGGGAAATGGGATTAGTTTACTCGGTTATTTGTTAATGTGTGTGGACTTGATAGACTTCTCTGCTGTAAATGTCTATGAGAATCTAATTTCTCTGATCTTGTCTTTTTTATATTTGCTTGCAGGATATGGCTGTCACTGACTGACCAGGATTTATTGCTCATCCCTAGTTGCCCTTGAGATGAGAGTGAGCTACCTTCTTGAACTGCCAAAGTCCATCTGCTGTGCCTTGACTCACAATGCCTTCAGGGGGGAATTCTATGATTTTGACCTGGCAACAGTAAAGGAACGGCACATATTTCCAAGTTAAGATGGTGAGTTGCTTGGAAGGGAACTTGCAGGTGCTGATGTTCCTATGTATCTGCTCCCCTTGCCCTTCTAGACAGAAGTGGTCACAGGTTTGGAAGGTGCTATCTGAGGATTTTTGGTGGGTTTCTACAGTGCATCCTGTAGATAGTACACACTGTTGCTAGTAAGCATTGGTAATGGAGTGAGTGGATGTGGTGCTAAATGAACGGGTTGCTTTAGACCTGGGATGGTATCAAGCTTCTAGAGTGTTGTTGAAGCTGCATCGATCCAGGCAATTGGGGTGTACTCCATCTTGATCTTTCTCAGAAGACTTGTGCTTAGTAGATGATGGACAGGCTTTGGGGAGTCAAGTGGTGAGTTACTTGCTGCAGTATTCCTAGCCTCTGACCTGCTCTTGTAGCCTCTGTGTTTATGTGGCAAGTCCATTTGAGTTTCTGGTCAATGGTAACTCCTAGGATGTTTACAGTGGGGGATTCAATGATGGTAACACCATTGAACACCTTGAATAACATTCAAGGATATAGGACAAGTGCAAGAAATTGGAATTAGCACACCTTCAGTGGTAGTTATGGCAGTGTGGATTCAGTGGGCTGAATGGTCTTTTCTGAGCTGTATGACTCTGGCTCTATGAATGTCAAAGGGCAGCAGTTAGCTTGTCTCTTACTGGTAATGGTCATAGCCAGTATTTGTGTGACCCGAATGTAACTTGCTACATGTCAACCCAAGCCTGGATATTGTCCAGATCTTATTGCATTTGAACATGACTGCTTTAGAGCTTGAGGAGTCTTGAACATTATGCAATCATCGGCGAATAAGCCCACTTTTGAACTTATGATGGAAGGAAGGTCATTTATGAAGCAGCTGAAGATGGTTGAGTATAGGCTACTACCCTATTCTTGGTGCGGCACAATGGCTCAGTGGTTAGCACTTCTGCCTCATAGTGCCAGGGACCCGAGTTCAATTTCAGCCTCGGATGACTGTCTGTGTGGAGTTTGCACATTCTCCATGGATTGTGTGGGTTTCCCACGGGTGCTCTGGTTTCCTCCCTGCAGGTCAGATGAATTGGCCATGCTAAATTGCCCATAATGTTTAGGGATGTGTAGGTTAGGTGCATTAGTCAGGGGTACATATAGGGTAGGGGAATGGGTCTGGCTGGGTTACTCTTTGGAGAGTCGGTGTGGATTTGTTGGGCCACAATTAGAGTCATAGAGTCATAGAGATATACAGCATTGAAATAGACCCTTCGGTCCAACCTGTCCATGCTGACCAGGTATCCCAAACCAGTCTAGTCCCACCTGCCAGCACCCGGCCCATATCCCTCCAAACCCTTTCTATTCATTCTCAAAAAAATTCTCATACCCCAAGAAACTCTTAGAACTAAATATCATACAGTCCAGAAACCAGCCCTTTGGCCCAATGGTCCATGCCCAAAGATATCCTGGAGTTGAGATGACTGACTGCCAGCAACCACCACCATCTTCTTATGTGCCAGGTATGAATCCAACAACTGATGCACCGCTACACACAAGGACTGGAAAAATTCAATATTTGGGACACACATATAAAATTGTCAGAAAATTGATTTTGCATTGTCTGAACTACTTTGAATTAATGGGCCATGAGAAATTGTCATGTATTTAGTGCAAAATATTTGTGGTAGTGATGCAGAGATACTGTGCATTACTCTCCAGTTGTGTGTCCAGGATAGTGCTGAACAACAGTTGTCAGTTCTTCCCCATTTCCTTCAGTGTTGTTGGTGCTGGATTTGCTCATACTTGACCTGACACTCCTTTGTGATCATGCCCTGCTCTGCTGGCCAGTACAGAGAATTCATTTAAGCAGGGATTGCAAACAAGGTCAAAAAAAAGAGACTTTGGTATATTAGCGATTTGCCTTTGTAAACAAGAGGTGGAGCATCATCGCTGTGGTTAGTCGAGAAAAACCAGGAGTGTTAAGCAACAGTGAAAGCTGATCAAGAAAAGAAAGTGAACTATCAGGGCTGTTCTCATGCCTTTTAGTTTTTAAAAATTTAACAATTATTAGTAAAATTGGAATTTTATTTTTGTACATATTTGAGAATCATATTTGCCTTTTATCAGGGAGGGTCATTTCAACACATATGAAGGGGTAATGAAAACATTTGTACCTCTTCTGAGAAAGATCAAGATTCAGAGCGGTGAAAACAAAAATCATTGCTTTATTTAAAAACCAGAAGAACTGCAGACACTGTAAATCAGTAACAAAAACAAAAGTTGCTGGAAAAGCTCAGCAGGTCTGACAGCATCTGTGAAGAGAAATCAGAGGTAAACGTTTCGGGTCTGGTTACCTTTCCTCAGAAGCTGCTCTCAGGAAGGGTCACCGGACCCGGAACATTAACTCTAACTTCTCTTCTCAGATGCCACCAGACCTGCTGAGCTTTTCCAGAAACTTCTGTTTTTGTTCATAGCTTTATTTTCATACTTAATCGTTTAGCACAAATGTTTGCGGCACATGATGTTAATACTACTTTTGTTGCTTGTAGAATGTCAGCTGGAAATGAGAGAATTTTCTGAATTAAGTTTTAGTTGGAAAGGAGAACTTCAGTAGAAGTGAAAATGAATATAAGTTCCCTCGTAATTCAGCTATATAGAGTTAGTATTTGAGCTGTTCAGAGCAAGAATTCCAACCTTGATTCCTGGTCAGTTGTAAGACTTGGTGAAGAAGTAGATAATTTGGCCCATTGAGTCAGTTCTGTGATTTAATGAGATCAGCCTTGAATATGTTTGATGACCCAGCTTTGAGAGCACTCCGTGGTAACAAACACTGACTTTTGAGAGAAGAAAGTCTTCCTCATCCCTGTCTCAGAGAAATGTGACTATTTTGACTTGAGAAAAAATAGGAAGTGTTCCTATTCCTGATTGCTATCCAGCGATCCTTTCTGGAAGGGTGTATGGATCAGATAAAGACCTGTTCGATAACAGCAAAGATGTGGAGGTGCTGAAGTTGGACTAGGGTGGACAAAGTTAAAAATCAAACAACATCAAGTTATAGTCCAACAGGTTTATTTGGAAATACACACTTTTGGAGCACTGCTCCTTCATCAGGTAGCTAGTGACTAGGTACCCGACAAAGGGACAGCGGTCCGAAAGCTTGTACTTCCAAGTAAACCTGTTGGATGATAACCTGGTGTTGTGTGATTTTTAACAGTATCGGCTAATCCTATTTCCCAAACCCATTCAAACAAGCTGAACAATGATTATCTGGAAAGGATACAGGAGGATCCCTATCAAGATATAAACAAAAACATAAATCGCTGGAAAAGCTCAGAAGGTCTGGCAGGTCTGTGAAATCAGAGTTAACATTCTGGGTCTGGTGATCTTTCCTCAGAACTGATGGCAGTTAGGAAAAAGTTTTTTTAACGCAGAAGAATAAGTTGGAGGGAAGGGAGTAAAGAGTAAATGACAGATAGGGATGAAGCCCAAAGAGAGAACAGTTGAAACAAGGAGGAGTGGATAACCACCAGGCTAGGAGGGTGAATAGCTGTTATTAGTGATTGTTAGTAGCTAACAATGGGTTGTGTGTAATAGCAGACTATGTGATCACAAGGCCTGGTGTTTGGGATAGGGGGCTTGGACATAAGAGAGTTCAATCCCTAAAGTTATTGAACATGATTTTGAGTCCATAGAGCTATGGCGTCCCCAGGAGGACAATGAGGTGCTGTTCTTCCAGCTTGCACTGAGCTTCGGTGGAGCACTGTAACAAGCCAGAGACACAGATGTTGGCCAGGGAACAGGGTGATGTGTTAAAGTGGCAGGCAACTGGAATCTCGTGGTTCTTTTTGCAGAGAAACATATATGTTCTGCAAAGCAGTCACCCAGTCTTCACTTTGTTTCCCTAATGAAGAGGAGACCACATTGTGTACAGCAAATAGTGTAGGTTAGATTGTGAGAAGTGCAGGTAAAGTGTTGCTTCACCTGGAAGGTATGTTTGGGTCCTTGGACATGGAAGAGGGAGAAGGTAAATGGGCAGGTATTACACCTTTGGCGATTAGGGGAAGGTACTGTGAGGTGGTGGGGGGGGGGGTTGGTTGGGCGTGAAGGAAGGGTGGACCAGGGTGTCCCAGAGGGAACGTTCCCTGCGGAAGGCGGACAGGTGAGGGGATGTGAATATGTGTCTGGTGTTGGCATCACACTGGAGCTGGCGGAAATGGCGGCTGATGATCCTATGGATGTGGATGCTGGTGGGATGGTAAGGACAAGGAGAACCCTATTGTTGTTGCAGGAGGGAAGATGGGCTAAGGACCAAAGTGCAGGAGATGGGTCAGACATGGTTGAGGGCCCTGTCAACGACAGTGCTAGGGAATCCATGGTTGAGGAAGAGAATGGACATTTTGGTGGCTCCTTTGTCGAAGTTGGATCATCGGAACATATGCAAGACGGAGATGGAGGAATTGGGAGAATGGAATGGAGTGTTTACAGAAAGCAGGGTGTGAGGAAGTATAGTTTAGGTAACTGGGAGTCCTTGGGTTTCTTGTGGATATTAATGGCAGTCCATCCCCAGAAATAGAAAGAGATTTGTTGAGGAAGGGAAGGGAGGAGTCAAAGATGGACCAGGTGAAAGTGAGGGCATTGTGGAAATTGGAAGCAAAACCGATTAACTTTTTCAATTCCGGACAAGAGAAGGAAGCTGCACCGGTTATCATTGACATAACGGGGAAAGAGTTGTGGGTGGGGGCCAGAACAGGATTGGAACAAAGAATGTTCCACGTACCCAGCAAACAGACATGCATAACTGGGGTCTATGTGAATACCTTTGGCCAACCCTCTGACCCGAAGAAAATGAGAGAAGTTAAAAGAGAAGTTGTTCAGGGTGAGGATGAGCTCGGCCAAGAGGAGGAGGATGGTGGTGGGTGGGGCCAGTTCAGGCCTTTGCCCCAGGAAGAAGCAGAGAGCCCTGAGACCATCCTAGTGGGGTAAAGGGACAACACATCCATGGCAAAGAGGCAGCAGCTGGAGCCCGCAAACTGGAAATTCCAAAACTGGCGGAAAGCATCAGAGGAATCACGGATGTACATAGGCAGGGATGGGACCAGGGAGAAAACACTAGAGTCAAGGTAGGAAGAAATGAGGCAGGAGCAGGCTGAAACAATGCCTGAACAGTCCTGTTTGTGGATTTTCAAGAGGTAGAAGCGGGCTGTGCAGGTCTGGGTGACTATCAGCTTAAAGGCAGTGGGGAGGATCACCAGATGAAATGAGGTTAGTGACCGTAGTTGATACAATGGCCTGATGTTCCATGGTGGGGTCATGGTTCAGGGGAGATAGGAGGAGGTATCTTAGAGCTGGTGTTCAGCCTCTGCAATGTGTAGAGGTCAGTCCGCCAGACTACACACAGCACCACTCTGATCAACAGGCTTAATAACAAAGTCAGGGTTGGATCTGAGCACACAGAGTGCAGTCAGTTCGGAGAGAGATAGGCATTCCTGATGAAGGGCTTTTGCTCGAATGCAGATTGAAGCCCAGAGGAAGGGATTTAGGTGGAGGGAGGCTGTTGGAGGTGGGCGAAGGAGTTGATGGGAAAGGGAGAGGGCTCTTGTCCAAAGAAATGGGCACGGAGGCGAAGACAATGGAAGAAGAGTTTGTTGTCATGTTGTGCCCAAACTTTAAGGTGGAGACACAGAGGGATAAAACTGAGACCTCTGCCGAGTACAACGTGTTCGGCATTGGAGAGTGGAAGTTTAGGAAGGATGGTGAATATGCAACAAGAGGTGGTGTGGGGGGATAGGCTGGAGTTAGAGGGAAGGGGAGGAAGGATCCAGAGGGGTATGGGTATCTCTGACTTGTTGCATCTTGTGGGCCTCAATACCTGAAAGCTGGAGGATGAAGTGGAACTACAGAGTGGTGTAGCCCTGAACAAGCGTGATACGATGCTGTTGGAGAGAGGTCGAGTGTGTGCATGTGACGCCGTACTGCACTGAGTGTGGATCTCAGGATGCAGCAAGAGCAGCTGTCAAGTTATCCTCTGCCAAAGACACATTGCTTTTTAGAGAGCAGGAATGGAAAAAGTTGGGAAAAAGCGTGAGGGGCGGAATGAGATAAATAGCGGAATTTATAGGAACCTGTAAACCAACAAATTAATAATCAACACTTTGGCCTGGAATTTCCTCAGTCAGTCCCAAAGCTGTCATTTCCTAAAATAAAACTGCACCTACAGTGTATGAATTTATTCCCAATGGAGCACATGGAAACTTCCATGCAGTCTTTTCAGAGGTCAGCCAACACACTACACAGCAAACTGAGGGACAAACAAGAAAGAGACCTTTGTTCTTTAAAAACAGAGATCTTCGCTTCATTGGCTTTAATATCACTGTATCCTAGTGACAACGCAATGCTATTTGTTTGGAATAATGACACACAGTCACCATGTGGACCCACAGGGCAATAGCACTTGGCACCAAGACATAAGATTGCACAACTTCAGATACACAAACTCTCCTTGAGGAAACTGAAGGCAAATGGCACAGATTACTGGGTGTGAGTGCTATTTAGTCATCCAGTAATATTGCTTGTGCTGCCTAGAGGGGGTGTAGCACTGACTGAGTGCCAAAAAACAAGAAATGGTTGACTTTCTCTTTGGTAAAATGCAGTTGCTCAGAGATGTTGTAATGTGCTGTCTGTATATTTATGGATGATGAGTGTGGCTAATAGCTGGGGAGTTGAATCAAATTCTAAAAGTGTCCAATCTCCTTTATCATGGAGCCTGTGTGTTTGTTCATCTGTCTTATTATAGCAAAATATGATGCTAGTGAAAAAATACCTACATCTCAGAAACACAGGCAGATTTTTCCTTCCTTTTGTAGCAACAGACAATGGTGAGAGTTATGAAAGTATGGTGACAATGGAAATAAAATCAGAATCTCAAATGTTGAGAAAATTATTTTCCCCTCATAAGATTTAAAGAGTGAGTTCAGAATGACAACATTGAGAATGGCTACCTTACTTCCATGTATTTGCATCTCATTAAAGCCCCAACCAATCCCTAATTTATATGTTGCTTTAATTCTCTCCTGCTTCCCCGGGAGACCAGACAGTACGTGTTTCCCACATATAAGTCAGAGCTACAGCTCACCACTTGCTTCTCCTGGCCATCATGGATGGCACAGTGGCTCAGTGGTTAGCACTGCTGCCTCACAGTTCCAGGGACCCACGTTTGATTCCAGCCTTGGGTGACTGCCTGTGTGGAGTTTGCACATTCTCCCCGTGTCCGCATGTGGGATTCTTCGGTGTTTCGATATGCAGGTTAGCTGGATTGGCCACAGTAAATTCTCCTGTAGTGTCCAGAGATGTGTAGATTTAGATAGACTAATCACAGTAAATGTGAGGGGATGCTCTTCAGAAGATCAGTACAGATTTGATGGACCGAATAACCTCTTCCCACACTGTAGAGATCTATCATTCTATTATCTGTTTCTTCACCACAACAACCCTATATGGTCCTTGGCCATCATCCTCCTCAACTCTTCTGCAAGTCATACAGCACAGAAACAGGCCCTTCGGCCTAACTTGTCCACATCGACTAGATTTCCTAAACTGAACTAGTTCCATTTGTCTGCATTTGACCCATATCCCACTAAACCTTTCTATCTATGTAGCTGTCCAAATCTCTTTTAAATGTTTTAATTGTACCCACCTCTACCACTTCCTCTGGCAGCTCATTCCATATACGCACCACCCTCTGCGTGAAAAAGTTGCAGTTCAAGCCCCTTTTAAGTCTTTCCCCTCTCACCTTAAACCTATGCCCTCTTGTTTTAGATTCCTCTACCTTGGGAAAAGGACTTTGGTTATTTACCCTATCCATGCTCCTCATCGTTTTATTAATGTCTGCACTTCTCCTCTGCATCCTACGCTTCAGGGAAAAAAGTTCCAGCCTATCCAGCCTCTCCGTATAACTCAAATCTTCCAGTCTTGGTGACATCCTTGTAAATCTTTTTTTGCACTCTTTCCAGTTTAATAACATCCTTCCAATAACAGGGTGATCAGAATTGTGTGCATTTACTCCAAATGTAGTCTTACCAATGTCTTATACAGCTGTAACATGATATTCCAACTCCTGTACGCAATACTTTGACCAACGAAGGTTAGCAGGATAAATACCTTCTTCACCACCCTGCCTGTCTGTGACACCACTCTCAAAGAACTATGTACCTATTACCACTAGGTTTCTCTGTTCAACAACACCCTCCAGGGCCTACCATTAATTGTATAATCCTGCCCTGGTATGTCTTACTAAATTTTAAGATCTCACGTTTATCTGCACTAAACACCCTCTGCCATTCCTCAGCCCAGTGGCCCAGTTGTTCAAGATCCTGTTGCACTCTTAGATAAACTTCTTCACTGTCCACTATATCACCAATTTTGAAGTCATTCACAAAGTTACTAACAATTTCTCTTATATTCTCATCCAAATTGTTTACATAAATGACAAACAATAGTGAACCCGGCACCAATGCTTGTGGCCTGGTCACACCCCTGGTCACAGACCTCCAGTTCAAACCACAACACTCTACCACCACCTTCTACCACCACAGCGACCATTATCCTTGCCATATCATCAGGCCTGCTCTCAGACCAATTCGTACACCACTTCAGCCCTTCAATACTTTACTTCAGAGGTCAGGAACACTTACTCAAGTTCTTAGCCTGCCTTATTAGCACCCATTTGCTTTGCACTTACTTGGAACCTCATGGCTTGATTTGCTATTTTAGCATACAGGGAATAAGGAGATGGAAATGTTACAGAGCTATGTCAACGTTAAACCTGTAGTGAGTGACAGCAGTTCATGCAGCAAAGACACTGCATATGATCCAAGCAACAGAATGCCCTCAGTTGGTCAAAGGGCACATCTGATTAAAGTACAAGGAGTTGGCCCCTGTCAAACACTTGGTCCTACCAGAATCCAGGGAAATGCCAACTTACAAGATGGAGATTACAGCATGCTCAGTCCAACAGGTCAAGTGAAACCAATCCAGAGATTACAGGTAGGTCAGCCAGGAAACTGTGAAAGATATCATTCTGAAGGAGTGTGTGCATGTGTGTATATAGGGAGAGCGAGAGGTTATTTTTGCTGCAATGATACAAAGGGATGCATTGTATATGATGGAAGAATAGTTAGTGGTCACACATAAGTAGGAGTGGTGGTGAGGTGTTTCCAGTGAGTGAGTTGGAGTTATAAAGGTAGCAAGGAAGGATGAGAGGCATTTAATAGATGTGGTAAATGGAAAGGTGAGAGTTATAATCTGTGAGTCTTGATAACAGGGGTGTGTAGTGGCAGAGTTAGAGTGAGTAGTGGCCCAATGAGGAAACAAAGAGAGGGTAGTGGCACTTGCTTGCAGACCTCAGATCACTACCATTCTTCCTGCATCGCTAGGTATTTCTTTGAATATGAAATACAGCACTGATCTAGACCACTATCTGGGTGCAGGCTGGCTGGATCTAGTGGCATGGTCTACCTTGGCAACCAGCAGGAAAAGCAGCCCTCCTTTCCACCATCCCGTCCACCAATACCTCCAAGTCTCTGTCTACTAGCTGGAGACAGTGATATAGTGATAATGTCATTAGACTAATAATCCAGGGGTCTAGGTTAATACTGTGGAGGCATGAGTTCAAATACCATCTCTGCAGCTGATAAAACTTGAAAATCTGGGATTGAAAGCTAGTCATAGTGAAAATCACCACTAAACCCATCAGGTTTGCTAATGTCTTTTGGAAACAATGCTGTCTGTACCTGGTCTAGTGATTCCAAACTCCTAGCAATATGGCTGACTCTTAACTACCCGCTGATATGGCCAACTTACAGGATAGAGAATTAGGCCTCTCCCACAGAATTCCCTCTTAGTTGTGCAGTTGCCCACAAGCGCAGCTCAGATTCTGCACACAGTGATTGGCACACCGCTCACAGCATGAGTTATAGTTCTGGAGATTGCTGTGGGTAAGAAAACTAGACAAAGCATTGCCTAGCAACAATATCCACATCCCACGACAGAATTTTATTTTAAATGTTAAGTGTGACAGCCGAAGATCACTTCCTCAGTTGCAGTGACATGAGGTGCTGTTGAGCTGGGCTTTAAACATCAGGCTGGTGGGGTGAACACCAGAAGGTAGCAGCAGTGGTGAACATCACCTACTGCACAATTCCATAAGGGCAGCATACAGCACTGTTTTGCACAATTGATGCGGTGGAGAGCTGAAGGTTGCATGGAAAAAATCGCTGTGAGCTATGACACCAATGAAACGCACTCCACGAACACAAACTGAAAGTGGGAAATTCAACCCAAAAGAGATGTTCAAAAAACCAGTACCGCATCACAAGGAACACTCAGAAAGTAAAGTTTCTAGACTCCATAATCAAGCCATTGCTTCATTGACCCTGACAGCTGCTGCACCTCCATTACCCTGTCAGCCAGAGTGCACGTGCAGTGCAAAAGACTGTGATATTCAAATGAGACCACTGGTGGGGGAGATGGAGTTGAGAGGTGGAGATGGGATCACAATACCAAAGGCTTGCTGAGCAAGGAGAAGCTCAAGAAGCATCAGGAGAAGAAACAGCTTCTGCATGTACTTCTTAAAACAAAGTGAATCAATTTCCAAACGAAAACCATCAATGTCGAAAGAAGTGTTTAGTAACTGCAGGAAACCCTGGATGAAATGCAACAGTAAAAATGCTGATTAATTTTAATAATGAAATACGTTGGGGATGCTTGTGGTATAAAACAAGAACCTACAGATGGGAGAGTTCCTAGGTTCAATCTCTAGTCTTCATACATCAGATGCAGGAAGCTGAAACATCAGCCACCATTGCTGGTTCCAGCTGCTATCTCTATCACTCTGGGTTATGTGTGGACATCAGGTTAGGACAAGAAAAGGCTCAACTGTGATCACTGTATTGAAAACGTCCAACAACAATGTGAGACTGGCATGAAAAAGACCACTTTAATGACATGGCTGTAGAACTGTGCTTGATTGCTGCCTATATAGAGGAAATTTGTGAAGAGAGATCTTTTCAAATAAATAGGTTTAATTTCAAGTGTTTTTTAAAAGCAAATTTAATGCAATTTGAGGTTACAATTAGGCACTGCCTCTAAATACAAACAATAAATAGGCTACAATGGTTACATGACAATGATGCATGCAAGCACAGTGCAAACATTTTGAAAGAATTGGAATGTGCTTTTTAGAACCGACTTTTACACAAATGACTGAGGAAAAGAAGTTAAGGCAAATAGTTTAGGTCGTTCTTCTAGATGTCAACATTAAGCTGGTTAACATTTTGACTTGTCCTGAAAAGGTTTGGAAGAGGGGAAACACACTAAAATAAAACTAAGCCTTTGTTATTGAAGCAGCAAAATATTCAAAGGTTTCATTAGGATCTGGTCTTGACTTCAATCCGTACCAAAATATTTCTGTCCAAAATGTGTGGGTGCGATTGGATGTACTTCTGTTGCTAAAATTGTGATATCGGGGAATTCTTCAATAATAGATTTTGCACCTTTTGAAGGAGAGAAAAAAATTTGATGATTTATCGACTTTCTTGAAAGTGGGACAGAAACCTCCTCTGTCCTGTTATTTATAAAATAACACTAAATGTACAGAGGTTAACTGCACAAATATATCAACGTAGTGCCTGAATTGTAATGCTTGAAGTGATTCATAAGACAGAACTAGAGCAGAATCACCATTCTGGCTAGCTGATCAACGCATTATCTCAGCAATAAACTCTTCACTTCCCCAGCAATATACACGATTACTTACCTCCAACTGCTGATAAATGATGTGCCTACTGCCCAGGTAAGTACCTAACCTGTCATAGAAAGTCATAGAGTCATACAGCATGGAAACAGACCCTATGGTCCAACCAGTCCATGCCAATCATAATCCCAAACTAAATTAGTCCTATCTGTTTGCTCCTGGCCCATATCCCTCCAAACAGTTCCTATTCATGGACTCATCCAAACGTCTTCTGACATCATAACTTCCTCACGAAGTTCATTCCACACGCAAATCACTGTCTAAAATAAAATTGCTCCTCGTGTCTTTTTAGATCTTTCTCCTCTCACCTTAAAAATATGCCATCTAGTTTTGAACTCCTCCACTCTAGGGAAAAGATTTTTGCTAATGACATTATAAAATCATAAGTGGTATAGATAAACTTCTATAAGGTCACCCCCTCAACCTGTTACACTCCAGTGACAAAAGAGAATGCAAACCTTTCTGTGCTGCAGTTGATGAATTGTGGATGTTGTTCCCATAAAAACCTTGTCCATTTTACATCATCACTAAACTTAGAGCCATTTGTGTGAACCATAACAAATTGTGTACACTATTTCATGGTGCAACTTTTTTACTTCAAAAAGCCATATAAAATGCTTCATATTATTGTTGTTTGTTAAACAAACAGAGACAGCATTTCTTTTTAAAAAGTTCATGTCCATCATTGCCAAAAAGGAGTAAGTAAAACCACACTTCTCGTATAAATATTCCCAGCAAACCCATGTTGAATGTGTTCCAAAACTTGCTCTGAGTTCAGAGCATGAAGAGAGGTGACTTAAGCAACAGCTGTTCATTGTTGGGGTAAGAGGGTAAGGAGAAAGTGAGGACTGCAGATGCTGGAGATCAGAACTGAAAATGTGTTGCTGGAAAAGCGCAGCAGGTCAGGCAGCATCCAAGGAGCAGGAGAGTCGATGTTTCGGGCATGAGCCCTTCTGAAGATGCTGCCTGACCTGCTGCGCTTTTCCAGCAACACATTTTCAGTAAGAGGGTAAGGGGAAACCCAAGGGTTTAAATTAAGTAAAATAGAGAACTGTTGGAAAGACAGAGAGAGAGTGAGGTTGTGAGAGAAAGACAGTGACACCAACCAGAAATGTATTCAGGTCATTGAGTATACAAAGAAAGAAGGCTGCAAGTGTCAACATTATAGCAGCAAATAGACTGAGGCAGAGTGATGGCTTGCAATCTTGTAACAGTTGAAAGTCAGTAATCTTTAAAGAAGAAGAGATCAAAAATCAAACTGCAGATTCAATTAGGATGATGAGATTGCAAACTGTCTGGATGGGCCTGAAAAAAGGTGACACGAGATGGACTGGAAGAAAACGCAGTTCCGTGGGATGGACAGAATACGATAAGTTTGATCTCTGAATTATTTAGCTGGAGGAAGTTACAGTTCATCAGATCTGAATGCTGGAAATGGAATCTTGTGGCACAGAAGCAGAACACTGATCCCACGTCATCAGACATTGTAACCAAAGAGTATCAGGTGAATGAGGAAGGGAACTCTGAGAGAATTGCTGAGTTAACGGAAGCTACCACAGAGATGCTGTGGCACCAAATGGGAGGGCAAGATTAAAGCCAGTGAGGACAGTTTAAGAGAAGGATAGTGCTGTTGAGTGTGTCAAAAACTGCAGCGAGCAACTGAGAAGAAAAACACAGTGTGACTGGTTTAAATAGTATCTGGCTCTACGCAATATAACTATTTTTTAAGAATATAAAAACTTAGCCAAAACAATTCTGAAATCTTCCAGCTCTTACAACTCCACATCCACTAATCTGTCGACATGGATGCCACTACTGTTTTGACATCAAGGTAGCTGAGTTATGGATAATCTGAGACCATTGCTGTCTTCTTTTAAATGTCAACCCATTTTAGGTTTTGTGGAATACCACGGACTTAAAGTTAGAAACTCCCAAATAATAGCTCGAGTGGAGACTCGACATTGCAGAGTGTGGCTTCACTCAAGCCCTTGGTCAGACTTTAGTCAGAAAAATGAGTGGCTACATCATGTAACTCACATTATAAAATTTAATTGTCACCTTGGAACACATTTGCACCTACTGTCTAACAACAGAACAGATTGATACCTAAGTGATTGCTAATATGTAATCCCAAACAATTGAAGAAAAATTAAGGATAAATTGAGGCTACTGTCTCTGTTAACATTTAAAGACTGACTGAATGTCTTGAGTTGCAGTTGGCATGGACTGTAATTTACCAAGTGAATCTTAAAGAAATTAGCATACACTTTCAGTTTTTGCAATGAAAAAAAAGTATTCTCAATTTGAAATAATTCTCTGGTGTGCATCTTGGCTTCAAAATCTGTCACATTATATTAAGCATTCACACATCTCACTTACCATGTGGTGTTGAAAAAAGACTGAGTAAGATTATATGGTTTGGCTGCACTCCATGCTCAATCAGAACCTTCACAGCTTCAATAACTGTGTTGCCTGTACCTGCAGAATAGATAAATGACCCGCAATTATCTGGAGTAGTGTGGAAAAGACAATTTGAGAATCAGCTGGTGATTTACAACCTGACAGCCTCATTGTCTATTTTACTGCTACCAGCCCTTTTAATTAGAATTTTTTTTTGTCAATATAAACTGAATTCAAATTCACTGCCAGGATGAGGTGTAAACTCATATTCTCTATATTATTAGAGCAGTAAATTAACCACTACATTATCGTTTTAAAATGGCCTAATTACCATCAAGCTTGCCTCAAAACCTGACTGTCCTTTTGCAAACCAGAAGAGTAATCACTGTATCCTCCAATGTAACAGATACCGACCCTATTATTGTTTAACATGAGCCATGGCTTTATAGGGTAAGACATGTCCTCTCTAGGTAACTGATGCTGGCCTCTTCTGGAGGTTTATGATTTCTTCCTGGCAGAGAAATCATAAATAACCTTTGCGTGTGCCACCCAAGATTCAATGCTACACCCTTGGCGCTGACAGCTATTCAAACAAAAATAATTCAATTAATTGACTAAATAATGGGGAATTTTCAATGAAAGATTAGATCTAATTTGGCCAGTCTTGAGATTCATGATTTCTGATTGAAATATTTTTTTTTAAACTGCTTTTTCTTCTTTCTCACTTTTGGCAAGAGTTATAGCAAGTGTCAACATTGGCTCAGTAATAACTTTCAAGGCTCGAAGATTCTACGTTCAAGCATGACTCTAGCTGACTGACTCCAAAACAGAACTTGAGTGCAGTATTGTTCAGGGAGTCTGCTTGTATGAATGATTTGTAAGTAAAATTATAGTAGTTAAGCGGTTGCTTTTGACTAACACAGATGGAATGGGCCAAACAGCCTTTTTCTCATAAGTTCATAAGGTATAGGAAGGATATGGAAGCTTTGGAAAGGGTTCAGAGGAGATTTACTAGGATGATGCCTGGTATGGAGGGAAGGTCTTATGAGGAAAGGCTGAGGGAACTGAGGCTGGTTTTGTTAGAGAGAAGAAGGTGGAGACGTGACTTAATGGAGACATATAAGATCATCAGAAGGTTAGATAGGGTGGATAGTGAGAGCCTTTTACCTCGGATGGTGATGGCTAGCACAAGGGGACATAGCTTTAAATTGAGAATTTGATGGATATAAGACAGATGTCAGAGGTAGCTTCTTTACTCAGAGAGTATTAGGGGCGTGGAAAGCGCTGCCTGCAACAGTAGTTGACTTGCCAACTTTAAGGGTACTTAAATGGTCATTGGATAAATATATGGATGATAATGGAGTTGTATAGAATAGATAGGCTTCAGACGGTTCCACAGGTCGGTGCAACATCGAGGACCAAAGGATCTGTACTGCATTGTAATGTTCCAGGTTCTATATAGGGGCAGAATTAGGCCATTCAGCCCATCGAGTCTGTCCTGCTATTCAATAATGGCTGATATACTCCTCACCCCCACTTTCCTGCCTTCCCTTCAACCCATTACCAATTAAAAATCTGTCTAACTCCTCCTTAAATTTACTCACTGTCCCAGCATCCACCGCACTTTGGGATAGTGAATTCCACAGATTCACACCCTTTGGAGAATTAGTTTCTCCTCAATTCGGTTTAAATTTGTTTCCCTTATCCTAAGACTATGACCTCTGACCTAGAATGCTCCACAAGTGGAAGCATCCACTCCACATCTATTTTATCCACACCTTTTATCGTCTTGAATACCTCAACTTGATCTCCCCGTATTCTTTTAAATTCCAGTGCGTATAGGCCTAAACTGTTCAACCTCTCTTCAAACGACAAATCCTTCATCTCTGGGATCAATCTAGTGAACCTCCTCTGAACTGCCTCCAATGCCACAACATCTTTCCTCAAATATGGAGACCAAAACTGTGCACAATACTCCAGGTGCCGTCTCACCAATGCCTTGTACAGTTGCAACAATACTTCCTTGCCTTTACATTCTATTCCTTTAGCTATAAAAGCCAACATTCCATTCACTTTCATTATTATCTGCTGTACCTGCATGCTAGTTTTCTGTACTGTAGACCTCTATAACTCTATGTCTAACCATATGTCAGTATCTTAATAACCTTCTAACTCAGAATGGAGAAAGTGAGGACATTAGATGCTGGAGATCAGAGTTGAGAGTATGGTGCTGAAGGTCTGATGAAGGGCTTATGCCCAAAACATTGATTCTCCTGCTACTCGGATGCTGCCTGACCGGCTGTGCTTTCCAGCAGCACACTCCTAACTCAGAGTGGAGTCCTATACTTTCAATGTGGAAACTGCTTAGATATTTCCATTCCAGTAGATCTTTACTATATGGTACAAGGAGATCAATGCGATACTTACTCAATATTGGGTACATGAGAAGCACTTTCCTGCGGTAGATGTCAGGTGGGAACTTAGCATAGTACACCTTTGCCTTTTGGGTGTCTTCATCACTTTGTATTAGGATTTTTCCGATTCGTATTGATCGGCAACAATCTCGCAAACCTTGTTCCATTGCTTCACCTGGAAAATGAAACGTGTTTCAGCAATTTTAAGAGTTAAGAGCAGGGGGGTTATGCTGGAACTGTATAAACTGTTGGTTAGCCCATAGCATTGTGTGCAGTTCTGGAATTCACATTATAGGAGGGATGTTATTTCACACGAAAAGGTGCAGAGGAGATCTACTACGATGTTGCCTTGGCTGAAGAGCTTTAGTTATCAAGAGAGATCGGATATACTGACATTGTTTTCATTGGACCACAGGACATTGAAGGGGAATATGATTGAGATGTATACAATTATGAGAGGCACAGATAGAGGAGGCAGGAAGGAACTTTTCCCCTGAATTGAGGAATTAATGACTAGGGCATGGATTTAAGTGAAGAGACAGGAAATTTAGCGGTGATGTGAGGTAATTTGTTTTTCACCCAGAAGCTGGTGGGAATCTGGAATTCAATGTCTACAAGCATGATAGAGGCAGAAACGTTCATAACATCTCAGACATATTTAGTGGTGCACTTCCAATTCCAAGGCACACGAGGCTATGGACCAAGTGCTGGAAAATGACATTTGGAAGACTTTGGTATTTGTTTTTGACTGATGCAAACTCAATGGGCCGAAGGGCCTTTTTCTTGATGCTGTAGACCTCTATGACTCTATCCATTCCTTCCCTTGAAACAAAGTGGAACTGTCTATTTTGAAAGGCAATTTGAAAGGACCAAGGGCACAGCCTCAGAGTGAAGGGAAGACCCTTTAGAACTGTGATGAAGAGGGACTTCTTCAGCCCAGAGAGTGGTTAATGTGTGGAAGTCATTTCTACAGAAGGTTGTGGAGGCCATGTCATTTGACTGTATTTAAGACAGTGATAGATAAGTTCTTGATTAGCAAGAGGATCAAGGGCTACAGAGAGAAGGCAGGAGAATGGGTTAAGAAATATATCAGCCATGATTGAATGACAGAACAGAAATGACAGGCTGGATAGCCTAATTCGGCTCCTTTATCTTATGGTCTAAATGATGAAGTGATTTAGGGAACCCTCTCGAATGGTGTGAATGTGTTTGTAGCATGTCGTGGCTTTGACCCCAACTGCATTTCTGGCTATTACTACACACAGTACTCCAAAAAGCTTTCTTGGACATTCTGACAGTACTCTCTGGAGGTCTTCTTCCTCCGGTCTACCTTACTGAAAATCTGAATGTAAGTGAATGCAGTAGTAGGCAACAGGGGATGAGAATCTAACTTTGTATTCGGTGGACAGAAGAACACACATGATTTAGTCTTTGTGTATATTTTAGGGCATGACAATGGGAATTGCAGAAGGCAATGGAAAGGAGCAGGTCGAAAAAGACAGTGTTCACGTTTGGACTCTTGATCAAGCTGCCATCTTTGCCACATTTCTGGGGTCAAATACCAAAGTACTCAGTGCTCAATATTCAGTTAGGCTGTCCTGATGAATGCAAGAAAATTATGTCACAGATGGCAAAGAACATTAACAATCAACAATGGTGACTTACCACTTCTCATAATACTAACGCCACAGTTTCCCTTCTCAAACTTCACTCCATCATACTTATAGCCTGTAGAAAATTAAATTTTAATTGGAGTTTTTGAAGCATTAGTGGTGTAAATTCCCTCCACTCCCCTCCATCACCCCACTCCAATTGCCAAGCATAATTCTCAGAACACAAACTCTGTTTTTAAAGTTTGGGAGAAGATTTATAGCTCGGGTGCTCGTTGTTGTAGTTCTGTTCGCCGAGCTGGGAATTTGTGTTGCAGACGTTTCGTCCCCTGTCTAGGTGACATCCTCAGTGCTTGGGAGCCTCCTGTGAAGCGCTTCTGTGATGTTTCCTCTGGCATTTATAGTGATTTGTATCTGCCACTTCCGGTTGTCAGTTCCAGCTGTCCGCTGCAGTGGCTGGTATATGGGGTCCTGGTCGATGTGCTTATTGATTGAATCTGTGGATGAGTGCCATGCCTCTGGGAATTCATGAAACGACACGACCAGCTATCCTTAGTAGCCACACACTCAGATGACAAGCAACATGAGTTCGACTGCGACAACACTACTATTATAGGACAAGCCAAACAGAGAACAGCCAGGGAATTCCTCGAGGCATGGCACTCATCCACAGATTCAATCAATAAGCACATCGACCTGGACCCAATATACCGACCACTGCAGCGGACAGCTGGAACTGACAACCGGAAGCGGCAGATACAAATCACTATAAATGCCAGAGGAAACATCACAGAAGCGCTTCACAGGAGGCTCCCAAGCACTGAGGATGTCACCTAGACAGGGGACGAAACGTCTGCAACACAAATTCCCAACAGAACCACAACAAACTCTGTTTATTTTCAGGATGACATAGGGATCAAGTTGACCCAAACGGTTGTTGAAGCGCTTCATTCTCAACCTCAAACATTAAAAGGTAGTGACATTCTCTGGGGGTTAAGGAAGAGTGTTACCCATTCCCTGCACTGGGAACACAGGGACACCAATTCAAACCTCATTTTTGTGAAGCCAGCTCGGACTCATTAATTTGCTCAAATGTCTCTCAATCTTAATGGATGAATCCCCCTCAACTCATGATTATTCTTTAAAAGAAAGAAGAGTATGCAAATTCTGGATCTGTAGGAAACAAGTACTATGCATTTTGACTACTGTCTCTCTGAGCTACCAGCTCGTTCAGCTATAATAAAAGAAAATTTATTCATCAAATAAGCATTTGTTCAGTGCTTTGCACAATAATGTGAAGCTCAGTCAGCCCGAGACGTATAGTGTTGATTTTGTGCAGTCAGCCCATCATTTCCTTCCCACGCTGCAATTCTAAACAAAAGACCACAAATGCATGGTAGTGGCTGTTTTGCTAACACAGCAGCCTCAAGAATCCAGTCTTGAACAGAACCAGATCAACATTCAGACATGCTGACAATGGCAACCAATACCAAATCCTGCTGAGTCTGTGAAAGGGTTACACTTTCTCTTGATTAACTGGCTTAGTCACACTTAAAAATACGAGTCAGTAAAATTAACCATCTAACCTCCTCAAGAGAGGACTCAGAAGGAGTGATGATCCATTGTTTTGTTGAGAAATGTTGTCAGTTCTGTTTTCCTTCTAATTCTCCCTGCATCTCTATGGTTCTAAGATCTCATGGGAATGCCTTTAGCCTTCCTGTGCATTGTGAAAGTTGTTAGTCTTATATGACCATTCTATGATATGATTTGAGTCCAAATTGTGAATGTTGGCAGGTATTTTGAGGACCATTTCAACTAATTCTGTTATTGTCTGCAGAATGGATGACAAATGATTCACCTTTTTCCCTAATACAATGGATGTCCTCAGTTGCTGCCTTGACTGTCACTCACAAATGCCCTCCTCTCCCCAAGGTACTTCTAAAGAATATATCATAGGCAGGTTCCAGTATATCAGCCAAGTGAGTGTAGGTGAAGAGATTGCTTCAACAGAGCTGGGGGCCTCAGAGCTCCACCCATTCCTGCCCTCACCCAACATGTGAACAACATATAAACTTCCAGAAGGTGTCACTACATAGGAAGTGCCAGAAGCATTAAGGCCAATAAAATCTTCTGTACAGGTGACATCAGTTAACTCAGAACAGACAATGGATTAAACATGATCCTGAGTCTCAACATCTCACTGGTTAAAGGCATTGATTTACACTACCAGGTGCACTAATTCCCTTAATCTCTGTGATGACCATTGTAGAGTCACACAGCACAGAAACAGATCCATTGATCCAATTCACACATGCCAACCAAGTTTTGCAAACTAAACTAGTCCCATTTGCCTGTGTTTGGCCCATAACCCTCCAAACCTTTCCTATTCGTATACCTATCCGAATGTCTTTTAAATGCTGTACCTGTATCTGCATCTACCACTTCCTCTGCAGTTCATTCCACATATAAACAGCCTCTTTGTGAAAACAAATGCGCCTCATGTCCTTTTTAAATCCTTCTCCTCTCACCTTCAAATTATGCCCCCAGCTTTGAATTCCCCCACCCTAGGGAAAATAATTTTGCTATTCATCTTATCTAAGCTCCTCATGATTTTGTAAACCTGGATAAACCTCAACCTCCTATGTTTCAGTGAAAAATGTCCCTGGCTATCCAGCCTCCCCTTATAACTGATGTTTAAAGCAAAATTTCAACAGTCGGCAGAAATGTATTGACAAATGCAACTGAAGTATAATAGCAATATTTGGGAAATTTTTCCACAGTTGCAACACAAACATAACTGATAATGTTCATGACACGAACATTATAGAGTAGCTGATATAGATGTTCACAGAAGACAAAATGGATACCCCCTACCCTTTCAAATTGTGAACATCTTACGTTGTCCAAATCAATACCTCAGCAAGGTACCTCAGCTGCCAAAAACGACCAACCTGAAAATTCAACCAAAAAGGATTGTAGGAGACAAGGCCAAAAGTGTACTTAAGATTTCCAAGTGTGCTAACAATGGGGTTGGGGGTACTTTGCTAACAAGACAACTTTGCTGTCAACTTGAAGTCAGCAAATATGTGTCATTTTTAAAACTTGTGTCTCAATGGGGAACAATCAATAGTTGGAAGGTGGCCAATGTTTCACTTCTTAGCTTTAAGACTGTGAGACCATATGTTTGCTCGCTGTGACCTTTTTTAATAATTTAGATGTAACTTTGACCTTGAGTGATAAGTGTAAAACCAGCAATATCACAATCAGAAATCTGTTTATGCCTCTGCCTCTGAAATGAAAATGGGGAAGAGACATACACTAGACAGTTGATTCAATATTGCCCTTTGGACATTATCACTTTCAAAATTATCCCTTTAAATTCCATTTGATTGTGATAATGATTGTGATCCTCTACAAATCATTAAAGTGTCTGGCAAAGTAGTGAATTTTGTTTACAAACAGAGGGTGAGCAAATTGCCTCATCCATCTTAATTAGAACAATAAATTATTAATAAAGGCAGAAAAAAAGTTACTGCCATACATCTGTAGCTTTCAAAATTACATTAAATAACAAAACATTTTGGACTTCTTGAATGTCTCAGGTACAACAGTGAAGCAGCCTGGATACTGTACTATCTGTGCTCCGTTGCTTGTATCTAACCTGTAGGAGTTGTGACTGTACATTCAGTGTATGGAAGCTGGTTCAGTCCTTCTTCGACCACTAGTCTGATCTGTAACATAATATTGCCACGTGAGGAATGACTTTGTCTTGCACATGTGTATCACAAGTTTTGAGAACAATAAATTTTCTCTAGGCAATAAATACAAATTAAACAATTAACATCCATTTCTTTTTCAAAACAGAAACATGGCAATGTACAGTTGACCATAAAAAGACACTTCCCATAAATCACACCACAAGGAGGAGAAAGTAAGGACTGCAGATGCTGGAGAGCAGAGTCGAATGAGTGGTGCTGGAAAAGCACAGCAGGTCAGGCAGCATCCGTGGAGCAGGAGAATCGACATTTCAGGCATAATCTGACTTTTCCTGATGAAGGGCTTATGCCCGAAACGTTGATTCTCCTGCTCCTCGGATGCTGCCTGACCTGCTGTGCTTTTCCAGCACCTCACTCTTGATCTCAAACCCACCACACTCTAGCTCCTCCTCACCTTTACAAAGCAAATGGCGACCATGGGGGAGCTTTGATAGTTCAACAAATTAAAAATTCATATTGCTACTCACCAAGCGATCAGCACAAAATACAAAGTCCCCTCTGCTAGTTGTTCTGGGATAAAAAAAAGAAAAATAAGGTAGTTAGTAATAGATAAAAATCCTCACAATTTAAGGTGTGTGAGCACAATCATCACCTCTTCACAAACGCCAACAAATATGCAACAAAATCACAGTCTGATAGTATTTTATGCTTCATTCAAAGCCAAATGCACCACGTTCAATGAATACTGAGCTCACCAAAGTTAGAGTCATTAGTGAAAGGTTAAAGAACAATTTGGCAGTCAAAGTCAATTATCCTCGGTCCACAATGGTCAACTTCAGAGTAAATCTCCTTTCATTTTACTCGACTACTGTGGAATTCTCAAACTAAATCTTTTCAGCTTTTTCTTATCCTTTTATATGTTCCTTAAAATCTCCCGACTTCTAATGCCAATGGATCCAAGTTGACAAGCAAGACCACAATTTGACGTTTCATCTGAAATATGGCATTTCTGATAGTGCAGTATATTCTCAACACCTTACTGATGCGCCAGTCTATATTATGTGCTCAAGTTCTCTGGAGTGGGACTTGTAATGCTTTACCTGACTTGTCCAGTATTATCATCAGCTCGAATCTTAACACTTACTTCACAAATGCCATGGTGTAGCTGCTGCGGGAAATGGAAGCACACTTCATGCTTGTTCAAAACCTGTAGTCAGTGACCTTTGACTCTGAAGTTAAGGTGTTATCATTGATGCAAGATTGGCACCTTAGTATGGTGCACTCAGCCTTTATTCCTCAGCGTTTAGATCAGAGTGGTGCTGAAAAAGCACAGCAGGTCAGGCAGCATCTGAGGAGCGGGAAAATCGACATTTCGGGCAAAAGCCTTTCATCAGGAATACAGGCAGGAAGCACGTCAGCACCTACTCAACAATGTATCCAAAACTGGAAATGTGTGCACTGACTTCAAAAAAACTTGCCAAAATCTGCCACCTTTAACCAGTCTGGGCCTTGCCAGTGATGCCCACATGCCATGAAAGAAATAAACACAACTGCAGGAAAAATATTAAAGCTTTATACCCTGTGGACCTTGATCTAAAGAACATTCCTCCCTGATACCAAACTAACATTCGGGCAGTTGGACCTGACCTAACTGCTTAATTTAGTAGTTTGATTTGCAGTTAGACTTTTCAGTTCTTACTAGATAAAACTGTTAAAGGGTTTTTGAAAACACAACACAACAGTCACTAGGCTTATTTAACGTCATTGCAACAAATGTTGTGGGGGGAAAAAAAACCTGACTGCTGCATCCTGTAAGGTTTTGCCAATATGCCCCCATGCGTAAAATGTGTATTTTATCATTCAATTTACTTCCACTACATCCAACACTGATGACAGACTCGTAACCACCAGCATGCTAATTCCAGCGTTACGCAAAACAAATATTCTTTTTCCATTTCAGATACAACCAAATTTGAAAAGGAAAACCCAGCTTTATTGTAGTGTGTTATTCACACTTCAAACAGATGTGTAAGAGTATACTTTAAAAAGATTTTATTTTCTGTATTTTTGATTGTGGACTAATTTTTTTTAAATCAAGGATTGTGGAAGGAATTGCTGCACTTTCAAAAACAAAGTTACTGAAGCAAATTATCTGCAGTATTTGCACTGCTACAGCTTTGAGCACCTAAATGCTACAGAGAGAAACCTTTGGATGTCTGGAAGGGGAGATTGTATGTGTGTGTCTCTCTCTCTCTCTCTCTCTGCACTGAGGATACCCAAAGCCTAAAGAAAGCCATTTATTCTTCCCCTACCAGTTGCTGTAAGCTTTTGACTTTAGCCAGTAACTAAGAGATTTTGCAGATAGCGTACCAATAGCTCTGTATTTGCTCCAAATGCGAAGCATCCTAGAGAAAAGAAACTGAAGGACAGAAAGTCCTATCAAACTAAAAAGGATCATCTCTGCGAAGACTGTGAGCTTGTAAGAATCACAGAATCCCGACAGTGTGGAAACAAGCCCTTCAGCCCAACCTTTTCCACATCGACCCTCCGAACAGTAAGCTACCCATACCCATTATCTTATATTTACCCCTGACTGATGCACCTAACCTACACATCCCTGAACACTACGGGAAATTTTGCACGGCCAATTCACCTAACCTGACAATTTTCTGATTGGTTCCTTGGTAGCTTTGTGCACATGAATGCTACAGAGAGAAGTCTTTGGATGTCTGGAAGTGTGTGTGTGTGTGTGTGTATGTATATATGTATGTATGTGTGTGTGTGTCTGTCTCTGTGGTGTTTTGAAATGTGTTTTAAGATAAAGATGCTTGATGTTACAGGTAAAGTATTAGCATGGATAGAGGATTGGTTGACTAACACGAAGCAAAGAGTGGGGATAAATGAGTGTTATTCTGGTTGGCAATCAGTAACTAGTGGTGTGCCTCAGGGATCAGTGTTGGGACCACAATAATTCACAATTTATATAGATGATTTGGAGTGGGGACCACATGTAGTGTGGCAAAGTTTGTAGATAATACTAAGATGAGTGGTAGAGGAAGGTGTACACAGGAACATAAATATTTTACATTGTAATGTTAAAAGATTAAATTGGACTATCTCCCTGGACATTAATGTAATATTAAAGGGCTAAACTGCATGGTATTCCTCCAGAAGCTGAATATTTTGGAAGTGGGTGGGGACGACATTCATGCAGGAATGCGGATGACTCCCGCTTCATTTAGACAGTCATTTATTACTACTCTCCTACTATTATCAAATTAAACTCTCATTCAGTCCCTTCCATTCAGAAATACTTCCATCGTCATTCCCCAGCCAATCAGGTTCGCTTGCACGATCATCCACCATACTGAAGCATATCACACCTACATTGTCTGGGGAAGTAGTGGAGCCAGAACTCATTTGCAGGGCCGCCCCAAAGCTAGGACATATCACACCTACATTGTCTTGGGGAAAAATGGAGTCAGGAAATCGGCTGCATAACGATTCCCCAGGATTAGGGCATTTACATTTCTTCCAAGGATGATCTCATCCTAACCACTGTACCTGGGGTAACATGTGGTTATGGGGGAAGTGGCCAGAGTACCTGTGAGCATTACCAACTGACCTGTATAAAGGGGATGTGTTTTCTTTGTTCGGGGCCTGATTTTGACTTGACTTCACACGAGCAGCGAAGAGTGTCAGTGGGGTCACCTAGCTCGTACAAGCTTTAATAAACTTTATCTGTTTGCAGATGTTGGAGTGTGTGAATTGCATCTTGTGTGTGAATCTTCGGGAAAAGAACCGAACAACATGAGTGAGCAAAGGTCGGGCAGTTGGAATACAATGTTGATAAATGTGATATCATTCATTTTGGTAGGGGTAACAGTAAAAAAGGTTTTTACTTGAATGGTAAAATATTGCAGCGTGCTGCCAAACAGAAGGACCTGGGTGTCCTTGTGCATGAATCACAGAAGGTTGGTCTGCAGGTACATCAAGTAATTAGGAAGGCAAATGGAAATTTGTCCTTCATTGCTAAAGGGATTGAATTTAAAAGCAGGGAGGTTATGTTGCAGATGTATAGGAGCTGGTGAGGCCACTCCTAAGTACTGCGTGCTGTTTTGGTCTCCTTACTTGAGAAAGGATGTACTGGCGCTAGAGGGAGTGCAGAGAGGTTCACTAGATTGATTTCAAATTTGAGGGTGTTGGCTTATGAGGAGAGGCTAGGATTGTATTAATTGGAATTCAGAAGAATGTGGTGGGACCTTATAGAAACAATTAAAATTATGAACGGAATAGATAAGATAGAAGTAGAGAGGATTTTTCCACAGCAGGTGAAACAAGGACAAGAGGGCATAGCCTCAAGATTAGAGGGAGCAGATTTAGGACTGAATTGGGAAGGAACTTAGTCATCCAGAGGGTTGTATATCAATGGGATTCCTTGCCCAAGGAAGTAGTTGATACTACTTCAGTAAACATTTTTATAGCTAGGATCGATTTTTTTCTGAACAATAAAGGAATTAAGGGTTATAGTGAGAGGGCAGATAAGTGGAGCTGAGTCCATGAAAAGATCAGCCATGATCTAACTGAATGGTGGAGTATTTCAGTGGGCTACATGGCTTACTCCTGCTCCTTATATTTCCAGATTTTTTTTCCCTCCACCTAAAAAACCAATGTTATTTTGTATGCCTGATTGTATGTATGTGTAGCGACTTTTTTCAACAAACATTGTTGCCATTACCTTTCAATTTCAGACTTTATAAATCAGGATGTAAATTCGACCAGCTGTTGTGGTTGGATCTGGACCCACATCTCCCGAGCATTAGGTTAGGCTTCTGGATTACTAGTCCAGTGTTATCAGCACTAAGCCACCATTGTTTCATAACTGGAAAGCGGTGGCTGAATCCCTGAATCCCTCCCTCACGTTCTCAGCCTCCATCACTCTCTCCTCCTTTAAGTTGCTTCCTTAAAACTACCTCTTTGATTAAGCCTTTAGTAACTCTCTCTACATCTTTTCATAAGGATTAGTGCCATCTTGGTTCGGTTGCACTCCTGAAGTGCCTTGGAACATATTTAGTACATTAAATCATTAAGAACTATGTATAAGTTAAAATTACTATACATACTTGAGTAATAGTCAATCTCATGTAAAAGTCGACCCCCTACTTTTGGCCAAAAAATCTGGAATTTTTCATATATTTTGTATTACAAGTCTACCCAAATTCTTCATAGATAATAGATCAACATTTGTCAGTCATGGTATTATCCTGTACATGAATGTTATGATGAGGAAATGAAATTTTGTTTTGGGCTATTATGTGATTTGATATACAATTCACAACAATTTGGTACGAAAGAGTCAGGTGACAACCAACCCTCATGAGGTTTTGAAATTTCTTCATCACTTTGTGTAAAAATGCCCTCCAGCAAAAACAAAAAATAAGCAGCAGTGTTTAAACTGAAAGTTACTGAAGTAGCAGAGAAGACAAACAACTGTGTAGCAGTTTCGGAGTGTGTTTCGGAGAAATATGAGGGAGACTGGAGAAAGATATCAAACCAACCTCAGATATTGCTAAAATGAAAGTGCGCCAACAGAGGTGAACCTAGCAAGTGGGCCACAAATGGAGAAAACAAGGTGCTGAGTGGATACTTGAAAATCATCAAAAAGGAAAATGTGTTAGTCATGAAGCCATCCAAAACCATGCATAATACAAACCCAAGAAGGATAGAATTTTGGATTTTAAGGCAAATGAACAAGGTTCATGAGAAGATATGACTTAATACTTTGGCAGAGAACTAAGGTTTCAGAAAAACTGCGAGTTCAACTGGAAGATACTACAATTTCACCAGTTTGTAATCGGAAATCGGCAGAAGGAAGGCTACAAGTCATCCATGCATTGGAAACATGGACAAAACGCTTGTTACTCTCAACATGCTGGAGAATCAAACTGTGAACCCAAAGGAGAAAAAGCAGTTTTGGTGAGAACCACTGGCCATGAGAAAACTAGGTTTATTTAAGTGCCATCAGCCATACAAGAAAGAACTAAGTTAAAACCAATGGATGTTTTTAAGAGAAAAACTTTGCCAAAGGAGAAATTTCCAAAAGGAATAGTCGTCCACGTGAATCCACAAGGCTGGATGGATAAAAGTGGATGCAGAAAATGGATAAAGGAAGTTTGAAATTTAGGACCTGATGGACTACGGATGGAAAAAAAGGGTTTGCTCCATCTGGGACTAGTTTAGATCACATCTAGATAAAGAATGTTGTTGATAACATCCAATCACATAACACTGTAACTTCTGGCGGACTTGCAAGTGTTGTTCAACTAATAGATGTTGGCATCAATAAGCCATTTAAGGATATGATGAGAATGAAGTAGAATAATTGGATGCAGGATGGAGAAAAAGCATAAAAGAAAGGGAGCAATATGCGGGCTCCATTACGGTTATTGATCTGTGAATGGATAGTTGATTCATGGAAGGAAATAAAAGCTGAAAATATTTTCAAATCATTCAAGAAATGTGGAATTTCAACTGCATTGGACTGTGCAGAGGATAATTATCTATGGGATGACACAGATGAAGGAAATGCAGTGGACGAAGTGCTAACACTAACTGTGGATAGCGAGGGTGAAAAGGATCCATACACTGATATAATTTATCCTGATGATTGTGAAGCTTTAGTTGGTGCTAAAGATGTTGAACAGTGTGATTTTAATGAAATTTTGTATTTGACATGTTTAATTGAAGATGCAACATGTACCAGTAATTGTGATTTAAAGACATATTACATTTCTACGTTACTTTTTGTATGTATAAATAAAAGCTTATGACCGGTAATTCATTTTTGTTTGTATTGTCTTTATCCAGTAATTACCATAATTCATCACTTTTTTTCCTTTATTCATTTAAAGATCAATTGGACTTCTACTAATGATACGGTATGAAATTTTGACGGGCAGGAATTTCAGCCCCTCAAAAGCAGTATCCATCTAATAGTCAACTGCATAAATTTAACCTTAAAAAGTAATCTAAAAAATTTGACTATTGCTCGACTATATCCGGTATAATTTTTATTTTGTGATTGAAACGTAAAAGCTTAGGACTATAATTCAGTGAAGTCCAAAGATCTGCTGGAGAAACACAGTAGTTATGTCAGTATCTCTGAAGAGAGAAACAGAGGCTAACGCTTCAAGCCTTCAATGTCTCTTTAGAATTAAGTGACCTTGGGTTCTAAAAAAAGCATTACATCAGACTTGATACATTAACAGTTTCTCTCTCCACAGATACTGCCAGAACTACTGAATTTCCCCGATGGTCTCAGTGTTTTTTTCAGATTTCCAACAGCTGCAGTATTTTACTTTGTCACAAAGTTAGTCCTTTTTTTCGAAAAGCTGTTCCTGGACTCAAGGAGACTCTGTCCTTGATTTTTTTCCCCCACGGGCAATAAACCAGGCCGGGTTCCAATCAGTCTGGTTTGGTACAGAGATGAAAAGGATTTTGAGAGACCTTTTGTGCATAAACAGATGAGACTTCAGGCCAAAGCGGTCATATTTTAGAAGTGACCTTTATAATGAAAGGGGAGTGGTAGGCTGTCTAGCTGAGCTGTGCAGTTTTCGTTCGGTCTTGAACTGGGAAGTTCAATAGGGAGCTGTTTGGAAATGCTCTCTCTCTTCTGCCGTAAACTTCAACCTGTAAGCAAGTGTTCCATTTATATTGGTTTTTAAAGGGAGTTTGCTTATTGATACGTTGTATGTATTTGGAACAGCATAATTAAATCGAGCTGGATAGGTTGAGTTCTGTAGAGGTTCTTTATTCTGTTCTTTGTGTTTCATTATGCAATTTTGTGAATACATTTTTTAATAGTTTTAATAGTCTAATAGTCAAATAGTCTAAATCTAATAGTCAACCTAGCTATTTTACTCTGGATAATTTTCACTGTACACTTACAGAAACAAATTGCAAAGTTAGCTCTAGTGCTGCCTGCTTAAGAATGTTTTGATTGGTCTGGCCTAGTCCATAACAACTTTTATACTTTCATTTATGTGGCTTATTTAATGTATATAAACATTATGTAGGGAGGAGATGGTGGCATAGTGCTAGACTAATAATCCAGAGACCCAAGCTGATGCTCTGGAGATACATGTTCAAGTCCCATCATGTCATTTGGTGGAATTTACCATCTAATATATTATGGCAGTATGCAGAACGACATGGCGTGCGTTCTTATTTGCTATCCAATTGCCTCAACTGGAACTGCATCTGTAAGGAGCTGGACTGAGAACTGGCGTGGATGGGATTCAACTGATGTCCTCCCCATCGCACACACATTCCAATAACTTACCAAGGCTCCCTGCCTAGGTTTACACATGAGGAATGTCTACCAGTGTGAGGTATTGAAAGGATCCCCTGCTCACACAATCACATTCAACAGAGAAGAAATAGAAGGTAGAAAAGTGGAACTGAAAAAGATGGATGCATGATTAAAATAACATTCTCAACTAAATGCATTAATGTTGACTCAGTTCAGATGAAGCACTGAGCAGAATGCAGGATTTAACTTTTAAACCAAGATATACCCTTGTTTCAGATAACAAAGCCACAGTCAAGAAAGTACACCACCACCTCTACTTCCTCAGAAGGCTGAGGAATGTTGAGATGTCCACAATGACTCTTATCAATTTTTATAAATGCACCATAGAAATCCCATCTGGATGCATCACAGCTTGGTATGGTAACTGCTCTGCTGAAGACTGCAAAAAATTACAGACAGTTATGAATTCAGCCCAGTCCATCACGAAAACCAGCGTTTCTTCCATTGACTCCACCTACACTTCTCATTGCCTCAGGAAAACAGCTAACATAATCTAAGACTTCTTCCCCCCCCCCCCCAGTCATTCTCTCTTCCACCCTCTCCCATTGGGTAGAACATACAGAAACTTGAAAGCAAATACCAACAGATTTAAGAACAGCTTCTTCCCCACTATTATCAGACTTATGAATGGACTCTCATATTAGAGTTAATCTTTCTCTTTTCCTTCTCTGTAGCTATAACACTATATTCTGATGTATTTTTGTAAAGTTGGATTTGTCTGGATAGCACTCAAAACAATACTTTTTGGTGTGACTTGATACAAGGGACAATAATAAATCAAACCAAAATAAAAATAACCTTATTAAACAAACGCAGAGAACACTGAAGAAACTCAGCAGGTGCGGCAGCTTCTGTGAAGAGAGACACAGAGTTAACATTTCAAGTCTGGTATGACTCTTCTTTAGAATTACAAACTTTATTTAAACGCTCAGGCAACATCAGTTTAGATTTTGTTCCAAAACCAGGGATCGACACCAATGTTTAACAAATCAGTCTCCAACATTTTTGGAAAAGCATTCTAATCAGGTAAATGTATGGCCTTCCAATAATGTGCAGAATTCAATCTAACACTAGTAAGCAGTGAAAAGAATGACCTGGACGCTTAGCAACTTCAGACAGTTTGGCTAACCAATCAATCCAAAAAATAATGGAATACCATTAAAAAAAACAGAAATAGCACTGGAAGAAGCAAGCAGGTCCAACAGCATCAGAAGATGAGGAAGTGGGATTTTCCAGTCGGATTTCCAACACCAGGTGGAATTGTGTGAGTTATAGAGAGAGGCTGAATAGGCTGGGACTATTTTCCCTGGAGCATTGGAGGCTGAGGAATGACCTTAGAGAAGTTTATAAAGTCATGAGGGGCATGGACAGGGTAAATAGGCAAGGTCTTTTCCACATGACAGAGGAGTCCAAAACTAGAGGGCCATGGTTTGAGAGAGTAAGGGTTTAGATTAGATTAGATTACTTACAGTATGGAAACAGACCCTTCGGCCCAACAAGTCCACACCGACCCGCTGAAGCGCAACCCACCCGTTCCCCTACATTTACCCCATTACCTAACACTATGGGCAATTTAGCATGGCCAATTCACCTGACCCGCACATCTTTGGACAGTGGGAGGAAACTGGAGCACCCGGAGGGAACCCACACAGGTTTAAAATGGACCTAAGGGGCAACTTTCTCACACAGCGGGTGGTACATGTATGGAATGAACTGCCAGAGGAAGTGGTGAAGGCTGGTACAATTACAGCATTTAAAAGGCATCTGGATGAGTATATGAATAGGAAGGGTTTAGAGGGATATGAGCCAGGTGGGACGAGGTTAACTTAGAGTACGGCATGGACGATTTGGACCGAAGGGCCTGTTTCCGTGCTGTACAGCTCTATGACTCAATCCCCAGGGTGCAGCGTGTTTCTGTCATGTCCCGGCAGTATTTCAGTCTCTTGCTATAGTGACATGCTGCTGGGTTTCACAAGAATGTGTTTGTGTGGGGAGGGGGTGCGCATTCCGCCTGTGGTTTGCTCCCGAGGGATATATCTGCCAACTGGCAGCAAAGTGACCCATTTCCCTGCTGCCACTTTCCGCTGCCCCCCCCCAGCCCGGGAGCCTGTTTTATTCAGAGGAGGCCTGAAGCTCTGGGCTGCTGCATATACCGTGAGAAAGGCCAGTCCGCGTTGGCTGCTATACCCTCAGGATTCCCAGCCCCAGCCACTTACTTGTCCCTGATGATGGTCTGCAGCTCTCGGATCTGGTCGTTCATGGGCAGCAGTTTGAGCTGGTGCCCGATGTTTTCGTGCTCCGGGCTGGCTGCGAATCTCACTCTCTTGGCGAGCGAGGGGCTCTGCTCGGAGCTGAGCTGCTGCGGGTTGTTCGGGCACGGCATGATGCTGGCTGCAGGAAAGTCAGCTTCCATAGACAGGCGCCGACCTTCCCTTCTCATCCTCCCATCAGCAAACCCCCCCCACCCCGCGGACCCTCTGCACCTCTAGGGTCTCCGCAAGATTAAACCCGAGGCAGACACATCAAGGAAAGGGGGAACAGTGAAGATTAATCCACGTTCCTTCCTTCGTGTGCCTGTTTCTTCCTTCCTGCTGCGCGCTGTCCCCTCCCTCTCACATATTAACTGTTGCTCCACCCTCTTCAACTACATTTCCTATATTTTTTTAAAATCTGGACTTTTTTTTAACGTGCAAACAGCACGTTGGTTGTTCCAGATACCTCTCTCTTTCTGAATATAAAGTTAAAAATCACACAGCACTATATAGTCCAACAGGTTTATTTAGAAGCACTAGCTTTCGGGGCACTGCTCCTTCATCAGGTTAAAAATCACACAACACCAGGTTATAGTCCAACAGGTTTATTTAGAAGCACTAGCTTTCAGAGCGCTGCTCCTCCATCAGGTGGTTGTGGAGTTTCAGATCATAAAACACAGAATTTAGAGCAAAGTTTTACAATGTGATGTAACTGAAATTATATATTGAAAAAGACCCGGATTGTCTATTAAATCCCTCATCTTTTAGAATGAACATGTTGGCTTCAGTTCTTTCATAAATCACAGAACACCAACGTCTCCAAATCATTTCTCAATCTAGTTAAAAATCACAGTACAATAGGTTATAGTCCTAGTTATATACACTAGGTAGTTGTGGAGAAGCAACACTCCAAAAGCTGATGCTTCCAAATAAACCTATTGGACTATAACCTGGTATTGAGTGATTTTTAACTTTGTCCACCACCATCCAACACCGGTTCTCCAAGTCATTTCTCAATATAGGCTATCAATTTAAAATGTAAGGGGCAGGAACAAAATCAAGACTTTTTTCGACTGTTGCTGACATTTGTTGCCCTGAATGTTCCTCTGAAATCTTTAACAAATGCACTGTTCTTTGTCCTATGATTTATTATGTCGATGTACATTATCATATCAGTGCACCTATGTTAATGATGACTGGCATAGACTAGATGAGCCTAAGAGTCTTTTTCTGTGCTGCAGATCTCTATGACTGACTAAGTGGAAATGTTCATTATATGTACAAAAGCTAACTGCAAACTTGAACCTGAATCAGAAAGTGAGCTACCAGCTTGAAATGCATTGCCTGGAATGGATTCAACAGTTTTCTGATATCTAAAGTTGATCATTAAATATATCATTATTTCCAAACTCCTCTATTAAGATATTGTTCAAATTGCATTTTTAATGAGCAGGGGCCCATGCCTACCACCAAAACCACTTATATTGAAAGTTGCATGTGACTTCAATGCACCAATATTGGAGAAACAGTCTTTCAAATGAGACCGTAAAAGCAAAGCTTACTTTCAGATGTATGAAGTAAGACTCTGTGTTCAAAATCATGAGGAGTCTAGTCAGAATAAATGAAGACAGAGAGAGAGAAAAACTGTACCCTTGGACAGAAGTTCATGAGCTAGAAGATGTTTAAGGGCCCAAAAGAATCCTGAAGGGATGCAAAAGAACCAGAGGCAGCACACCATGCTCTAAGTATTATTGCAGATGATGTATTGCTCCAAGTACTACTGCAGATATTAATAATGCTCAGTGTATTATTCCACACAATAACAGTGGTCTCAGTATTATTCCAAACTGTAATCATTCTCTGAATGTTATTATAGACCTGTAGTATAATGCCTTAGAAGATAGTGGAAACTGCTTCATTCAGGATTTTCACAGAGAAATTGAATAAATTCCTGAATATTAAGAAAATCAGGATTTATGGTGAATGGGCAGGATAATGACCCTATGAAGCTAACAACATGACACGGTTGAAAGGCATGGAAGAGGGTCTAATACTCTGTTTATTACAATGATTAATTTTCATTATTTTCATGAAGATGTGGGTGAACTATACCTAGAGAGTTAAAAGCTAGCAGTGACAGCACCAAGTATTCTCAATCAGACACAATACAACATGTGCTTCAGTTGTTGTGGTTCTGTTCGCCAAGCTGGGAATTTGTGTTGCAGACATTTCGTTCCCTGTCTAGGTGACATCCTCAGTGCTTGGGAGCCTCTTGTGAAGCACTTCTGTGATGTTTCCTCCGGCATTTATAGTGATTTGTACCTGCCGCTTCCGGTTGTCAGTTCCAGCTGTCCGCTGCAGTGGCTGGTATATTGGGTCCAGGTCGATGTGCTTATTGATTGAATCTGTGGATGAGTGCCATGCCTTTAGGAATTCCCTGGCTGTTCTCTGTTTGGCTTGTCCTATAATAGTAGTGTTGTCCCAGTCGAACTCATGTTGCTTGTCATCTGTGTGTGTGGGGGTACTAAGGATAGCTGGTCATGTCGTTTCGTGGCTAGTTGGTATTCATGGATGCGGATCGTTAGCTGTCTTCCTGTTTGTCCTATGTAGTGTTTTGTGCAGTCCTTGCATGGGATTTTGTACACTACGTTGGTTTTGCTCATGCTGGGTATTGGGTCCTTTGTCCTGGTGAGTTGTCTGAGAGTGGCTGTTGGTTTGTGTGCTGTTATGAGTCCTAGTGGTCGTAGTAGTCTGGCTGTCAGTTCAGAAATGCTCTTGATGTATGGTAACAAGGCTAGTCCTTTGAGTTGTGGCATGTCCTCATTCCGTTGTCTTTCCCTTAGGCATCTGTTGATGAAATTGCGTGGGTATCCATTTTTGATGAATACATTGTAGAGGCGTTCTTCCTCTTTTTGCAGTTCTGGTGTGCTGCAGTGTGTTGTGGCCCTTTTGAACAATGTTCTTTTGTGTGTGTTGGGGTGATTGCTTTCATAGTTAAGGACTTGGTCTGTGTGTGTGTGGCTTTCCTGTATACCTTTGTGGTGAATTCTCCATTTGGTGTTCTCTGCCAACAACGGATACCCCCGCATTCACAAGTGTGAAGAGAAATCTTGATTTATCGTGACTTTCTTCTGTGAAACCTAAAGATTTCTTCCAACAAATTCAGTCAGTTCAATGTTCAATTTGTAACCTGGTTACACCTAGTTTGCCATCGATTCTGATGATTGTTTGTATTATTCAGGTGAGGGAGGAATGTCAATTTAATTTCAACAAAATAAACAGTGAATTGTTACAGGATGAACAATTGAATGTTTTGAACAATGCAAAGAAATTGAAGCTGGTAACACAGAAGTGTGCAAAGTGAATCTCAGGATTCGTAAGTTCTGAAAACAAATGTGAATCTGTTGAAACAAACACTGGGGTGGTAGATATCTCCTGCTTTCGTTGTGTTGTTCAATATGAATATCCGTATTTTGGTCATCACACTAATTGAGATATTTTAGATTTTATTACGAATAACTAACACCTCTTATCACCCAGATTAGTAATTATTGCTCTGAAATGCTGTTGCTATTAATTTGTAAATCCCATAAAATTCTAAATGATCAACATATATTTAATTAATTCCAATTTTTAATATGGGGAAGTTAAAGTTATATAATGTTTTTTTTAAAAAATCTATAAGCCATAAATTTGAGAGCATTGTTACTATGAATCTATTATTTCAATATAGTATCACCATTAATAATTATATTACAAGTGGTAATAATGCTCTAAGTATTATTGCAAATGGTATATTCCTCTAAGTAATACTGCAGATATCAATAATGCTCAGCATATTATTCCAGGCAATAACAGTGGTCTGAATATTCTTCCAGATTGTAATAATTCTCTGAATATTATTATAGACAATGATAATGCATTGGACATTATTACTGGCAGTAATGTTGCTAGAATTAGAATTCCTCCAGTGTGGAAGCAGACCATTTGGCCCAACAAGTCGACAGCGACCCTCTGAAGAATATCCCATCCATACTCATTCCCCTATAACTATTAGTAAGTAAAAAATGAGGTCTGCAGATGCTGGAGATCACAGCTGCAAATGTGTTGCTGGTCAAAGCACAGCAGGTTAGGCAGCATCTCAGGAATAGAGAATTCGACGTTTCGAGCATAAGCCCTTCATCAGGAATAAGAGAGAGAGAGCCAAGCAGGCTGAGATAAAAGGTAGGGAGGAGGGACTAGGGGGAGGGGCGATGGAGGTGGGATAGGTGGAAGGAGGTCAAGGTGAGGGTACTCTACATTCCCCCTAACTAATGCACCTAGTCTGCACTGGTGCCAATGATTGCTGGGCAGACTATCAACTCATCTCATCCTCTCCATGAGACTGAAGATTTGGCCCAGAAGGAAACACCAAAACCAGAAATCAAAAACACTGTCAAGAACTTCAATGTGGACATCCTCCAAGATATCAACCGTGTACAGAAATTTCAACAAAATCTTCAAAAACAACAGCCTCAAAAAATCCCACCATCCATAGAAGAATCAATTGAAGAATGCTGTCATCACCTGCCGCAAAGGAACAACTGGGTTCAAGACGAAACAAACATCAGGGTTGGTTCGATGATAACGACAAACTACTCCAACAACTTATTGATGGAAAGAGAAAAGCTTTCATCACCTTACAAAATGAACAAAAGTTGGCTACCAAAAGGAAACGCTATCAGGAACGCAAAGCTCCAGTGCAGAAGAGCACCCGAAACCCGAACATTGGAGGAAGAAAGCTCAGGAAATCCATAACAAGTGGTCGCCAACCATACCCGAGGCTTCTTCAACGCAACTAAAACTATCTTTGGCCCATCCACTCATGGTCAACCTTTTCTCAAACGCAAAGATGGTTCAACCATCCTGAGGAGCAATGCTGACATCAATTCTAGATGGAGGGAGCACTTTGAAGATCTTCTAAATCAAACTGTCCTGTTTGACAGGAATATGATCAACAAGTTTCAAAACAACCTATTGAGGACTCCCTAAGCAAATTACCAACTCTTGAAGTAGTCAAGGAAGCCATCAAAACCTTGAAAAACAACAAGGCTGCTGGACCTGATGGAATACCAGCCGAGGTAAACTGCTTCATTATCCACTACATCAAGTTCTCATCAAGATCTGGATAAATGAAGACATACCCAGCAGACTTTAGAGACTCAACAATCATTACCACCTACAAAAGGAAAGACGATTAATCTGAATGCAGAAACTAGCGTGGAATTTCCCTTTTAGCAACAGCAGGAAACATCCTCACCCGCGTCATGAACAACCGGCTCAAGGCTTTAACCAAGAAGATCCTTCCGGAGGCACAAACCGGTTTTAGATCATCACGTGGAACCCTCGACATGATCTTCACTTTGTGACAACTACAAGGAAAATGTCATGAACAACTTCAACCTCTATATATGGCATTAATCAACCTGAGGAGAAAGTGAGGACTGCAGGTGCTGGAGATCAAAGCTGAAAATGTGTTGCTGGAAAAGCGCAGCAGGTCAGGCAGCATCCAAAAAGCAGGAGAATCAATGTTTCGGGCATGAGCCCTTCTTCAGGAATCCTGAACAAGGGCTCATGCCCGAAACGTCGATTCTCCTGCTCTTTGGATGCTGCCTGACCTGCTGTGCTTTTCCAGCAACACATTAATCAACCTGACCAAAGCCTTTGACTCGCTATCAAGGGAACTCCTATGGGATGTCCTATCCACTTATGGATGCCCTGAAAAGTACATTTGACTCCTGAGACTCCTCCATGATGGCATGCTTACCACAGTTATGGTCAGCAACAGTAACGGTGAGCCTTTTCAAGTCAGATCAGGAGTAAAACAGGGATGCGTGATTGCCCCAACTTTGTTTACCATCTTCACTGTGACAATCATCCAAATCATCAAGAACGACCTACCCCCAGGAATCCAAATTGTCTATAGAACAGATGGCAGACTTTTCAATCTTGCCTGTCTTAAGTGCAAAAACAAGACATCTATGAGTTTCCTCATTAAATTCCAATACACAGATGACAACAGTGTTGTAGCTCCCTCAGAAAAAACACCTACAACACAGTCTGACTGCCTTCAACTATGCATACATGAAACTTGGACTTACCACCAATTTCAAGAAGATACAGATTTATCAACTGTCACCAACTGAGACAAATCAGATACAACCATCAATTTAACTTGGTGAAACAACCCTACAAATTGTGGACCACTTTCCGGATCTTGGAAGTCACCTCTCCTTCAATGTCAACCTCAATGACGAGATCCAACATCATCTTAAATGCATTGAAACAGCTTTTGGACATCTCCAAACAAGACTCTTTCATGATTGTGACATTCGGACAGACACCAAAATGTTAGTGACAAAGCGGTGGTGATCCCAACGCTCCTGTATACATCAGAAACTTGGACAACATATCGACAACATCTGAAGGCGCTTGAAATGTTCCATCAATGGTGCCTTCAAAATATCTTGAATATCAGCTGGGAAGATAGAAGAACCAACATCAGCATGCTGAATGAAGCAAAAACAACTAGCATTGATGCCTATGTCAACAAAAATCAACTAAGATGGAGTGGTCATGTTGTTAGAATGAAAGATGAACTTCTGCTGAAACAAATCTTTTACTCCCAGCTGAAAGAAGGCAAATGTAAAAGAGGTGGACAACAGAAGAGGTTCAAAGATGTTTTAAAAGCCAACATGAAGAAGTGTAACATCGACATCAACAATAGGGAAACCAATGCCAAGGACAGGAAACTCTGGCAAACCATCATCCAAGAAGGAACAACAGTGTTTGAAGCCAACAGATGTCCAAACTAGAAGAAAAGAGAAGTGGAAAGCGAGGCAGCAACAACCAAAACCCAATCTGCCATCTGGAACTACTTATCCCAAATGCTGAATAACATTTAAAGCCAAGATTGGACTCATAAGCCACCCAAGAGCCCATAGATAGATCAAAGGAACAAAGATCATCATCCTTGACCTCGCGGGATAGACACGATGATGATGACGACAGCGACAACAATAAATCTGTACATCTTACTCTGTCCAAGTTTTTTTTCACGCTACGATCTGTATGTCCTTGGTACTGTGATCTGCCAGTACTGCTTGCAAACAAAGCTTTTCACTGAACTTAGGTACATGGGGCAATAAATCAAATCAATCAGTAATACCGCTGAATATTATTGAAGGAGGAGTAATGATGATTTCAGGAAAAAAAAGAGCCTCAGTAGGTGTGGCAATATCTGTACAGAGAAAGCAAAATCAACGTTTCAGATCCAGTGACCCTTCAGAATGATTCTTTGCTTATTATTGCAGGCTGTAATAATGCTAAATATTATTGCAGACAGTAATAATTTTGAAAATGATTGTAACTGGTTGCAATGTTACCCAGCATAACTCACTGGACATTCTGACCATAATGATGCTGATTGTCACATGCTGAGTTTTATTGCAGACATGACCACTTCTTGTAGACTGTGTTATAATTGCTGAACATTGTGACGACATCAGTTGCAGTTCTGGAATGTGCCTGCTGATGTCGCTGCGGCCTGGTCATGTGGTGTTGATGCTCCCACAATGCCACGGGGCGAGCTGAAGATGGCGGCGCTCTGGTTCTCAGGGAGATGTTGGTCTCAGCTGCAGAGGCGCCGTTTCGTTTACCTCTTACAGCCGGTCTGCTCAGCTTACATTCTGAGGAGCTCCGCGTGCCGCTTTGACAAGAGGAGCGATCAGGTGAGCAGCATTGGAGGGCGGTAGGAATGTGAAAGACTGTCGGTCGGTCAGTCAGTCATTGAGCGAGGCTGGAGGCCGGCAACAGTGTCCTTTACAGGTTCCCCCCCCCCCTCCTTCCCCTCCCCACCCACCTTCCCTTCCCTTCCCCCCCCCCACCCACCTTCCCTTCCCTTCCCCCCCACCCACCTTCCCTTCCCCCCCCACCTTCCCTTCCCCCCCCACCCACCTTCCCTTCCCCCCCCCCACCCACCTTCCCTTCCCTTCCCCCCACCCACCTTCCCTTCCCTCCCCCCCCACCCACCTTCCCTTCCCTTCCCCCCCCACCCACCTTCCCTCCCCTACCCACCTTCCCTCCCCTTCCCCCCCCACCCACCTTCCCTTCCCTTCCCTCCCCCCCCCACCCACCTTCCCTCCCCCCCACCCACCTTCCCTCCCCCCCACCCACCTTCCCTCCCCTACCCACCTTCCCTCCCCTTCCCCCCCCACCCACCTTCCCTTCCCTTCCCTCCCCCCCCCACCCACCTTCCCTCCCCCCCACCCACCTTCCCTCCCCCCCACCCACCTTCCCTCCCCCACCCACCTTCCCTTCCCCCCCCACCCACCTTCCCTTCCCCCCCCACCCACCTTCCCTTCCCCCCCCACCCACCTTCCCTTCCCTTCCCTCCCCTCCCCCCCCCCCCACCCACCTTCCCTTCCCTTCCCTTCCCTCCCCCCCCACCCACCTTCCCTTCCCTTCCCACCCCTCCCCCCCCACCCACCTTCCCTTCCCTTCCCACCCACCTTCCCTTCCCTTCCCTTCTCTCTTCCCCCCCTTCCCTCCCCTTCCCTCTCCCCCCCTCCCCTTCCCTCTCCCCCCCTCCCCTTCCCTCTCCCCCCCTCCCCTTCCCTCTCCCCCCCTCCCCTTCCCTCTCCCCCCCTCCCCTTCCCTCTCCCCCCCTCCCCTTCCCTCCCCTTCCCTTCCCTTCCCTCCCCCCCCCACCTTCCCTCCCCCCCCCCCACCCACCTTCCCTTCCCTTCCCTCCCCCCCCCCCACCCACCTTCCCTTCCCTTCCCTTCCCTTCCCTTCCCTTCCCTCTCCCCCCCCCAAGTTGTTGTGCTTTTAAAGGTCAACCTTGTTTTTCTGAACGGTGTTTTTTTTTATGGAATTGCCCCTATTTCTAGTTTTATTTTGTGCTGGGAAATGTTCAGTGCTTGAAAAATCTTTGGAAAATAACTTGCTTGGGGATTATTCTAGCTAGTCTGGCCACATTGCTTTGTTGTTAACTGAAAGCAATTTCTGGTCATTTTGCAACCTCGCTGTACCCATATTTGTCGTCATGTTTCCTTGTTCACAACTGTGACTTCAGAAATACTTCATTAGTTGTCAAAGGTTTTGAGCCTGCCACAGGTGTAAAAGAAGATATAAAATCACAAAAGAGCACGAAAACAGACCCTTCAGTCCAACTCGTCCATGCCGACTAAGTTTCCCAAGTTAAAGTAGTCTCATTTGTTGATGTTTAGCCCATGTCCCTCTGAACTTTTCCTATTCAGGTACCTGTCCAAATGTCTCTTAGATGTCGTAACTGTACCTACATCTATCATTTTCTCTGGCAGTTCATTCCACATATATGAACCACCCTCTGTGTAAACAAAAAAAAGTACTTAGAGCACTGAGCCATGGACAAAGGAGAGAGGTGTGATGGCATGGTGAATAGTCTTTAAACAGTATGGAAAGGTTGAGAGTAAACAAAGGAGGTTTTGCAATCATAAAGGTATTAAACTGGCTTTGAGCAGAACAAGGAAATTAATTAGTTATTTGTTAATAGTTAGCCATAGGGCTGAAAGTGATACCAGATTTCAAGGGAAAGGGTAGCAGATTAGTAAAATTTGGAGATAGATTAGAGGTAATTATCTTGAAGGAGGAGTTATTGGCAGTTTTAAAAAGAGAGGCAGACTGTCTCAGCAAAAGGGAACTGTAAATAACACTGATATTGGAGGGTTGGAAAAGGCTCAGCTACTTTCTGAACCTGACCTGCAATCTTTAATGATCTGTTCATGCACACCATAATTTATGGAGGTATGTGATCATAGGTTAATCGCTAATAAGGCTTCCAGGAATAGATTGACTGTTTTAGTTGAATGAAGAGGTGTGGCTTTTTTTTTAAAAAGCTACATGTGTGTTGACCTAATCTGGTGGAACATGCCTTTCTGATTCTGCTATGTCATTATTACATCACAGGTTTTTTATAATAAATCACTTAGTTAATAAGTATAATATCTAAGTGATGTTTGAGTTGGTATTGGTGAAAGTTGATTATCATTGGCAGTTGCAAGGTTAATGTTTGTGAAACATGTGTTTTTTTCCCTATATTTTGGGGTGTGGATCATCGAGTTCCCAGCATTTAGTTGGGAAGGTATCTTATGAAAATGTACTGTTTCGAAGTGCTTTTGCTCTCCATCATCTACATCCTGCTTCATCTGAAAGCAGGATGTTAGTTTTCACATGTATGCTGACATCTAACTCTATCTTAGACCACCATAATACTCTTGATTCTGCTATCACTAAATTATTAGGCTTTTGATCCAAACTCCAATATTAGATGCTTTATCATTTAAGTATTGGAAAGGCTGAAGCCCATGTTTCTGTCAAGCTCTGTTTGCTAGCTGCCAACTCCATCTCTCTCCCTTGCAACCGTCTGTGATTAAACTGAGTTGATGCAACCTAGGTATCACATTTGATCTCAATGACTTCTGATTTCATTCATGACATCACTAAGGTTGTGTATTTTCACTTCAGTAACTTTGTGTTGTCGTCTTTCATTTGTTGAAACTCTCATTCATGCCTTATAAAAACCTCGACTTAACCATTCCAATGTAACTCTGCGCTCATCTTCAACATTTGATTCTTTCAATCCAGTTCTCCAAAATTCTGCCTGTCTGTTCTTACAGCCAGGCCCTTTCCCCTGTTAGCCCTGGGCCTGCTGGCATGTTTGGCTTCCAGTCAAGCAAGGCTGGTTTTGAAGTTCTCTTCTTTGTTCTCAAATCATGGCCTTACCCCTCCCTATCTCTGTAATTTCCAGCCCCATAACCCTCAAATATATGCTCTCCACTAACTGTGGATGTTTTTTAAATTGTTCTTTAGAAGGCTTTAGCCCCAAAATGTTTCATTCCTCACAGCACGCCATCTTTCACTCCTGCTTTCAGACACCCTTTAAGACCTACCTGTTTAATTAAGCTGTTGGTTGTATGCCCTGAGATCTCCTTTTGGTTGGTTGGTTGATACTTTTTTTTGTAAATATTTTTGCAATTTTTTTTAACTTTACAAACATATAAAATTATTGAAAAATACAATCAATAACAAATGTCAGTATACCCTATAATAACAAATACCCTATAATACAAAACAAACTCTAAAACTGTGCCAAACAACACCAAAAGAAAGAAAAGCAATAAAAAAACACAAAATACAGAACAGTTATGCTTGGTGCAAAGCTCCCAAACAAAGTGAACGGGAACATTGTATTAACTCAGGAGACTCCCTCCAGGGCCCAGGGCTCGACAAATCTAACCAACCTGGTTAGACAAACGCTCTAGATAGGATAACTGACAAATCTATATCCAAATAACTTAAGTAGGGCTGCCATGTCTTATAAAAATGGTCTGTTGTGTGGTGCACCATGTTTGTGAAAAAAAATCCAAGGGAATGTGCTCCATAATTAATTTCTGCCATCCCAGCAAGCTCGGCGGGTTCTCAGACACCCAATTCATCAGAATATTTAGACCATAAGACATAGGAGTGGAAGTAAGGCCATTCGGCCCATCGAGTCCACTCCGCCATTTAATCATGGCTGATGGGCATTTAAACTCCACTTACCCACACTCTCCCTGTAGCCCTTAATTCCTTGTGACATCAAGAATCTATCAATCTCTGCCTTGAAGACATTTAGCGTCCCGGCCTCCACTGCACTCCGCGGCAATGAATTCCACAGGCCCACCACTCTCTGGCTGAAGAAATGTCTCCACATTTCTGTTCTGAATTGACCCCCTCTAATATTAAGGCTGTGCCCACGGGTCCTAGTCTCCCCGCCTAATGGAAACAATTTCTTAGCGTCCACCCTTTCCATGCCATTTATTATCTTGTAAGTTTCTATTAGATCTCCCCTTAAATCTTCTAAACTCCAATGAATACAATCCCAGGATCCTCAGCCATTCCTTGTATGTTAGACCTATCATTCCAGGGATCATTTGTGTGAATCTCCGCTGGACACGCTCCAGTGCCAGTATGTCCCTCCTGAGGTGTGGAGCCCAAAACTGGACACAGTACTCCAAATGGGGCCTAACCAGAGCTTTATAAAGTCTCAGTAGCACAACGGTGCTTTTATATTCCAACCCTCTTGAGATAAATGACAGCATTACATTCACTTTCTTAATCACGGATTCAACCTGCATGTTTACCGTTAGAGAATCCTCGACTAGCACTCCTAGATCCCTTTGTACTTTAACCTTATGAATTTTCTCACCGTTTAGAAAATAGTCCACATCTGTATTTTTTTTTTCCAAAGTGCAAGACCTCGCACTTGCTCACATTGAATTTCATTAGCCATTTTCTGGACCACTCTTCCAAACTGTCTAGATCCTTCTGCAGCCTCCTCATTCCTCAGTACTACCTGCCTGTCCACCTGTCCACCTATCTTCATATCATCGGCAGACTTCGCTAGAACGCCCCCATCCCTTCATCCAGATCATTAATACATAACGTGAACCGCTGCGGCCCCAACACTGAACCCTGTGGGACATCACTTGTTACCGGCTGCCATTCCGAAAAAGAACCTTTTATCCCAACTCTCTGCCTTCTGTCAGACAGCCAATTCTCAGTCCATGCCAGTAGCTCACCTCGAACACCACGGGCCCTCACCTTACTCAGCAGCCTCCCGTGTGGCACCTTATCAAAGGCCTTTTGGAAGTCTAGATAGACCACATCCACTGGGTTTCCCTAGTCTAATCTACTTGTCACCTCTTCAAAGAATTCTAACAGGTTTGTCAGGCACGACCTTTTAGCTTTTCTAGCACTATCTCTTTAGTAATGGCAACCATACTCAACTCAGCCCCCTGACTTTAATCGTTGGGATATTACTCATTTCTTCCACTGTGAAGACTGACGCAAAGTACTTAAGTTCTCCAGCTATTTCCTTATCTCCCGTCACTAGGCTTTCAGCATCAGTTTGAAGTGGCCCAATGTCTACTTTTGCCTGTTATTTGTTTCTTACGTATTGAAATAAACTTTTACTATCATTTCTAATATTACTGGCTAGCCTACCTTCATATTTGATCCTCTCCTTCCTTATTTCTCTTTGTTATCCTCTGTTTGTTTTTGTAGCCTTCCCAATCTTCTGATTTCCCACTGCTCTTGGCCACTTTATAGGATCTCTCTTTTTCTTTGATACATTTCCTGACTTCCTTTGTCAGCTATGGGCGGCACTGTGGTTAGCACTGCTGCCTCACAGCGCCAGAGACCTGGGTTCAATTCCCGACTCAGGCGACTGACTGTGTGGAGTTTGCACGTTCTCCCTGTGTTTCCTCCCACAGTCCAAAAATGTGCGGTTCAGGTGAATTGGCCACGCTAAATTGCCCGTAGTGTTAGGTAAGGGGTAAATGTAGGGGTATGGGTGGGTTGTGCTTCGGCAGGTCGGTGTGGACTTGTTGGGCCGAAGGGCCTGTTTCCACACTGAGTAATCTAATCTATGGCTGTCTAATCCCTCCCCGGATAATCTTTCTTTTCTTGGGAATGAACCTCTGTACCGTGTCCTCAATTATACCCACAAACTCCTGCCATTTTTGCTCTGCTGTCTTCCCCACTAGGCTCTGCTTCCAGTCGATTTTCGTCAGTTTCTCTCTCATGCCCTCATAATTACCTTTGTTTAACTGTAACACTATTACATCTGATTTTGCCTTCTCTCTTTCAAACTGCAGACTGAACTCTACCATATTATGATCGTTGCTTCCTAAGTGTTCCCTTACTTTAAGATCTTTTATAAAGTCTGGTTCATTACAAAGCACTAGGTCCAGAATAGCCTGCTCCCTTCTGGGCTCCATGACAAGCTGTTCCAAAATGCCATCCTGTAAGCATTCCAAGAATTCCCTTTCTTTGGATCCACTGGCAACACTATTTACACAGTCCACCTGCAGATTGAAGTCCCCCATGATCACTGTGACCTTTCCTTTCTGACATGCCTTCTCTATTTCCCAGTACATGTTGCGCCCCTGGTCCTGACCACTGTCAGGAGGTCTGTACATAACTCCCATTATGTTTTTTTTTGCCTTTGTGGTTCCTCGGTTCCACCCACACAGACTTCTCATCATCTGACTGTCATTCAGTGCCATAGATTTAATTTTATTCTTAACTAACAAGGCCACCCTGCCTCCTCTGCCTACCTTCTTGTCTTTTTGATAAGTTGTAAATCCTTGGATGTTTAACTGCCAGTACTGAACCCCCTGCAACCATGTCTCTGTGATGCCTACCACATCATAATCATTCACGATGATCTGTGCCATTAGTTCATCTACTTTGTTGCGAATGCTATGAGCATTCAGGTGAAGTGCCTTAATGCTAACATTCTTATCATTTAGAGATATTGCAAGTCATAAGATGTCCTAAGTTATCCTTCCTTTTTGTTGCATTCCTAATCTGCCTCAAGGTTAAATCCACCTGCATACATGCTATCCTCCTGCTTATCTTTCTGTTTACCTCCACACTCCATGTCACTTTCACTCCTTTCTCCCCCCCCCCCCCCCCCCCCACAAAAACTCAGACGTTTAAAGTCCTACTGACCACCCTATTTATCCTCTTCGCTAGAACATTGGTACCAGATCAGTTCAGGTGGAGACTGTCCCAACGATACAGGTGCCCCCCCCCCCCCCGGTTCCAAAACTGATGCCAATGCCCCATGAAATGGAATCCCTCTTTCCTACACCATTCCCTTAGCCAAGTATTTACTTCCCTAATTTTCCTATCCCTATGCCAATTGGCAAGTGGCTCGGGCAGTAATCCGGAGATTATGACCCTTGAGGACCTGTACTTCAATTTCCTTCCTAGTGCTTGATAATCCCCAAACAGGTCCTCCACCCTAGCTTTGCCCATGTTGTTAGTTGTTAGTCCCAATGTGGACCACAACAACTGGATCCTCCCCTCTCACTCCAATATCCTTTCAAGCACAGTCTGCAAGAATATTAAATAGTTCCTTCTCATGCCCATCTAAAGATGGTAAATTCGGTAAACCCAAGAGGAGAGTTTTCGGGTCTACTTTGACTTCAGTCCTCAATACCCTCCCTATCTCTCCCGCCACAGCGCTCCATTAAACACAGAGCCTGTGGCATGTTCAGAAGGAATGGGTAAGAGTACCTACACTTATTTTACATTTGGGGCACTTTGAAGATGCCCCTTTTTTAAACTACGCCAGACGGTCTGGTGCCAGATGAGCCCTGTGCAGAACATTTAACTGCGTAGTGCATGTCCTATTACAGATTGAGATCTTTCGAGTATTCTCCTTTGTTTCAGTAGAGATCTTCACTCCTAGCTCTTGCTCCCAGATTTCACATAACCGGTTAATATCCTGCCAGGCCCTGCCAACCAGCAGGCATAGAGGGCACTAACCAAAAGGGTGCTTGTGGAACGTAGCAACAATCTCTCTGTATCGGGCTTATAGGGCTTAGGGAGAACCATAGTCGTCTTCTGGATGAAATCTCTTAACCTGAAAAAAACGGAAAAGATCTCAACTGGGTAACCTGCATTTGCAGCTCAGTTACTCAAAAGACATCATAACCTCCCCCTTAAACTAGCCTCCCAAACTAGAAACTCCTCTCACTGCCCATAGTTTGAACCGAGTCCATCATTTCTGGTCGGAACTCAGGCATGCCAACTATAGGTGTAAGCGGCGAAGTCTGAGATAAACAACCCTCACACTGACGCATCGCCCTCTGTGTCTAATGACAGTGATAGTGGGGTTCTGGCAGTGGTCCATAACTGTCCTCATCTTATCCATGAACAAGTTAATAAGAGGCACTTTGCTTGGGAGACCTCAATATCCAGCCATACTGAGTTTGGATCATTACCTAACCGATCGCAGACAAAGGACAGCAGGGAAGTCAATTGATACCTTCTGATGTCTGGGAAATCAGCTCCTCCCCCTCCTTGAGGCAATGCAATTTTGTAAATTTGATGAGGGGCCGCCCACGATGCCAGACAAAGGAACCAATCCACCCCATAAGTTTCCCAGCGTTGACCTGGGAAACAATATAGGGAGTAACGCATAGGATGAAGCAAACGAGGAAGAACATTCATTTTAATGAGAGATATTTGCCCCAGCCATGAAATTGGAAGCACCTCTCATCTCTGGAGATCTTGCCTAATATTGTTGAGCAAGTGAGCAAAGTTAGTCCGAAATAACAGATCAAACTTGGGCGTAATAAAAATGACGAGGTATTGGAACCCTGCCCGTGACCACTTAAAAGGGAACTTAGGGCCACTTTCAACTTCTGGCACATCCTTTTTTTTTATATAGATATTTTTATTGAAAATTTAACATTTTTTTGTAAACCTGTAAAAACTTTTTTAAAAACCCCAAGTATAAACATTGATATACAGTTAAATCTTAAATAAATAATAACCAAAATCTATCAAACAGGGAAAAAGAGATACTGAGAGGAAAAAAAAGACAAAACTACAACTAACCAAAGTGTATGACTAAATCTCTTACATTATTCAAGAAAAAAAACGACAGATAACACAGAAAGTGAGTCGTGAAATGCATGCTCGGAATGCGTTAACATCAGATCGTAACAAAACCCGTATTCGTGCGGGATTCCACTCCCTAGGGGCTATGGATCAGCCAGGGTTGTCATCTCACTTAAATAAAAGCCCTTGTTAGGATGACCGAAATATCTGTATTTGTATAATTCAAGAAGGACTGCCATATTTTATGGAATAATTCGGTTTTTTGGTGCACCAAATTTATAACAAAGTTAGGGGGAATATATTCCATAATTATTCTGTGCCAATTCGAAAGTCCATGAGGGCCCTCAGCCATCCAGTTTACCAAAATACCTTTCCTTGCACAGAAAGAGAGAATGGAAAATAATCTCTTCCCGGTCGTAATTTCAAGTGTTCTTTATCTAATAAGTGTCTCCTGTAGGAGAGCTATGTCACCCCTTTTTTTCTTGAGGTTTGATAATATTTTCTTCCTTTTGATTGGTGAATTACTCCCCTTGACATTCCAAGTGCACCATTTAATCGACTGATTAACCATAATTGTCCGGGCAAGTCCGAGACCCCTCGGGAGAAGAAACCCTATCCAAAACATCCTGAGTATAGAGCATATAAAATTTACAAAACTAAAGGCTCTTTAATACATTCAGATCAATATAATAAAAAAACTATTTCTTAGTAAAAAACATATAAAATGTATTTAAACGGAGATCTTCCCCCTTGTTCCCAGGGGGCATCACTTCCTTTCCAAAAATCCATCATAACCTCTCCCAACCAGTGCCCCACCCTTGATCCAGACACCCCATGATAGGATAAAGAAAATTCAAATATACTTCTGAGCTAAAGATAACAGTGAGTACCCTACCCCTCCTCTCCCTCCCCCCAATACCGGGATATATTTGGTAATGTTAATACCATGTATGAACATATATGACTATAAAACTGCAGTCTTAACAAATAATAATTAAATATAGTAATACAAAATAACAGGGGAAAACAACCCCACTCCTAAAGACAGAGATAAAATGGGATAAGGTAACCACCTCCTCTTCCACCCCCCCCCCCCACCTACATTAACTAGACCCCCCCGGCATAATATATATTAAAAAAGGGGGGGGGGAAATTGCTAAGTGAAGAACAAATAGATAAACCCCTCTCCCCACCCCCCTGGAGATAATATTAAACAGTAAGGTAATGAAAGGAAAAAAGGGGGTCAGCCGGGAGGAGGGGGAGAGGGCAAAACAACATCAATTAACTCTTACAATTTGTCTGAGAATCCAAAAAATTCCTTGGCCTTCTCCGGCGATCTGAAGTTATACACGGACCCTCACATCGTAGCATCGCTGGGTAGCGCAAGGACTACTGAATGTTTAAGTCCCTTAAACGCTGCTTCACTTCATCAAACACCTTCCTCTTTTGGACCAAAGCTGGGGAAAAGTCCTGGAATAACATGATCTTGGATCCTTTATAAATCATGGCTTGGGGATCTTTCCCAAGATTTCTGGAAGCTTCCAAGAGCATCTGCCTCTCCTTGTAGTCTGCAGCCGGAACAGGACTGGGCAGGGTCAACCCGGTAGGCCCATTCCACCCTTACCTGGCCTGATCCAGCCTCCAGATTTAACATCTGTAGAAGTCACTGCCCGAAGAACGCTGTAAACTGGACTTCCTCTTCCCGTTCGGGAAGGCCCAGCAAACGAGTATTTTTTCGTTATTTTCCAAGGACCAGACTCGCTGTTTGAGAGTCCAGTCCCAATCCACGGCCGATTCTGCTATGGTCTCAGAGGTCACGGCCTTTAGCTCTGCCCCTCCGACTCTGCACTCAATTTCCTTGATGTCTCGGTCGTGCTTTTGTAGCGCGGCTGAGAGAGAGTCCCATCAGCTCCGGGACTCTTCGATGAAGGCGTTGATCTTTGCATCAAGTTTGGAGATTATTTCCGTGAGACTCGCCACCGTAGGTAAGTCCCCCGGGGTGCCTGCAGATGCCTCTGCTGCAGCTAGGGAAGGTGAGGGAGGGGCTCCTGCCTGCTGAGAACTGCGGGCTCCTTTCCCCTAAGTCATTTTTACAGGAGACTAGACTGTGTTTAAATTTAGTACTGAGCAACTAATTACATTAAGTAAAAACTATTTTAAATGATTTGGTAAGTGTGGTGTGACCCACTTTGCCCAAGTTTTGGGAGGAGCACTATAGACTCAGACTTGCTGGGTCACCGCCATCTTGGATCTCCTCTGGCACATCCTGAAGCTTCCCCAAAAGCATAGCCTCTGATTTTGCAAAGTTAATCTTATATCCTGAAATAGCCCCAAATGAATTGACACATTGTATCAAATGGGGTACGGAGGTCATCAGGTTCGATAAAACAGAAGGACATCATCCGCATCAGTGTAATCTCGTGGGTCCGCGATCCCACTTCCGGAGCGGTTATGTGGACGTTCTGATGAACGGCCTCTGCCAGCGGCTCTATCACTAACGTAAACCACAACGGTGAGAGGGGGGCAGCCTTGCCGACTACCCCAACCAATCCTAAAATTCCCAGACTTCACCTTGTTTGTGATGACCGCGGCCAGAGGGTGGTGATATAAAACCTCTACCTACCTAGCAAAGACCTCACCTGACCCAAACTGTTCTAAGACATAAAAATGATACAGCCATTCCACACAGTCAAATGCTTTCTCTGCATCTAAGGAAATCATCAATTCCTGAATCGATTGTTGCTGACAAACTTGGATCAAATTCAGCAACCTTCTAATATTATTAGAAGACCTATGGCCCCTTATAAAGCCTGTCTGGTCTCCTTTAATAATACGGGGCAACACCTTCTCCAATTTCAGCACCAGGATCTTAGACAAAATCTTGAAATGTGAATTTAATAGAGAAATGGGCCTGTATGAGGCAGAATCCTCAGGAACCTTCCCCTTAAGAATTAAGGAAATATTAGCTACTCTCAAAGACGGCGGTCGGCATTCATGCATATAGAAGTGATTTGTACATATCCGATGTCGGCCCCGACAGAATCCCTATAAACTTCTTTTAAAACTCACCCGGGAGACCATCGGGTCCAGGCGCTTTCCCACTCTGAAGTTGCCTAGCTTCCTCCTGTATTTCCTGAACTGTCAGGGGGGTATTAAGGAGAGAGGCCTGTTCCAAGGTTACACCTGGGAAGTCCAAGTTCTTTAAAAAGGTCTCCATTTTAGCCCTCCCGTCTTCGCAACCCTCAGACCGATACAATTCAGAGGAAAAGCTCCGAAAAGCCTCATGTTTAGCATCGTATGTAAGGACCCCGGCGCTGTCCCTGATTGCAGTAATGGATTGGGGAGCAGGCTTTTTTCTAGTCAGGTACGCTAAATACTTCCCTGGCCTATCCCCACATTTGAACAACCTTTGTCTCACAAAAGCAAATTTGTTCTTTTGTGTTTTGTGTCAGGATTGACTTTAAGGCAGCTCGGAGGGCTGTGATCCGCTGTAGCTTAGTCACCGAAGGCCGCGCAAAATGTGCCGCCTCAGCGACTTTCAACCACGTCTCAAGTAGGCGCTGCTGTTCCTTTTTCTGTTGTTTCCAGCTAGCTTCCCCTAAGCAAAGGCCTTAGCAGTGTCCCACAGCATAGACGGGCTACTAGCCGTGCCTGAGTTGATAGTCAAGAATTCCTGAAACTCCTTCAAAAAGTATTCCACAAATTTGGAACTCTTAAGGAGAAAAGGATCCAAATGCCAGTGGCGCAAACCTAGCCCTTCACTTTTGGCCTTGACCTCCAAATATACTGGTGCGTGATCAGAGATAGCTATATTCCCAATTTTACAACCCATTATTGAATCCAGAAGGGCCGAGGGAGCCAGAAAGAAGTCAATCCTCACGTGACATTTGTGTGGGTTTGATAAAAGGTGGAGTCCCTGCCGGTAGGGTGAAGACATCTCCAAATATCCACCAGCCCCAACTCCTCGCATAAGTCAACCACCTGCTTGGCCTGCGAAGAAATAGTTGGGGGCCCACAAGGCATCCTGTCCACTGTCGGATTTCAAAAGGCAATTAAAATCCCCCCCAATAGTAGTGTGCCGTGTTCCAAAAGCCCTAATCAAAAATTTGAGGGATGCGCCGGAGGACAGTAGACGTGTAAAATGCCATATTCCTCCCCATGTATCAGGGCTTTAAGTATCACAAACTGTCTCTGCTCATCGTTCACCTGCTCTAATAATGTGAACAGCAGATTTTTCTGGATAAGTACTGCCACTCCCCTACTTTTAGTAGTAAAGGATGAAAAGAATACCTGGTCATAACCTTCCTGTTGTAATTTCAGGTGTTCCCCATCATCAAAATGGGTTTCCTGCAACAAAGCAATATCACCCCTTTCCCTCTTAAGGCTAGAAAGGACTTTTTTCCTTTTAACAGGTGAATGACTTTCCTTAATGTTCCATGTGCACGATTTAATAAGACACTTAGCCATACCCCCTTTCAGAGACCCTTGAACCTGTCGGAGGGCGAACCCGAATTACAAAACACCTGAGCATAAGTAAATAAAGACTCCTAGAAACAAAAAACTATATATACAAAAACTACTCTATTGATATCTCGAGGAATTAAGGGCTATGGGGAGAATGCGGGTAAGTGGAGTTGAAATGTCCATCAGCCATGATTGAATGGCGGAGTGGACTCGATGGGCCGAATGGCCTTACTTCTTCTCCTGTGTCTTATGGTCTTATAACTATAAACATAAACAACTATTATTACCAAGGTTGGTACTGTTTAAAAAGCCTCTGTGAAGCAGCTTAGGGCATATTAGTAAAAGCATTAAGTAAATATTTCATTTTGCTTTCGTTGTCTTTTGAATTGCTTAAAGGATTGCTAACCAGCAGAAAACAGAATTGGGATAAATGGGTCTTTTTTCAGATTGGCAAGTTGTAACTAGAAGAGTGCCACAACTATTTATGAATATTATGAATATATTATTGACTTAGAAGCAAAGATAGAAGGTACAATGGCCAGCTTTGCAGAAGACATGAAAATAAATGGTAAAGTGAGTTGCAGTGAAGAAATGAGAACTTTACAAATGTGCATAGCTAGGTTAGGTGGACAGGTCAAAATTTTCAGATGGAGCTTAATGCAGATAAATGTAAGATTTATTCACCTTGGTCACAAGAATATAAAGGCAACTTATCTAACTTCAAAAGTGCTTCACTGCAGAGGGATCAGAGTGTCCTTGTGCATGAATCACAGAAAACTAGTATGCAAGTATAGCAGGTAGTAACAAAGGCATTAAATGACTGCACCTGGAGTATAGTGTATAGATTTTATCCCTTTGAGCGATTTTGCATTGGAGGCGATTCCAAGGAGTTTCACTAGATTAATTTCAGTGGAAACTGGTTTGTCTTTGAAGAGAGATTGAGTAGTTTAGAAGAATGAGAGGAGATCTAATAGAGGTATGTAAAATGCAAGGAGATTGACAGTAGACATAGAAAGGATGGTTTCCTTATGTAGGATAATGTAGAATGAGAGGACGTCCTTTTAGGGTAAGAGGTAGCAGGTTTAAAACAGACGAGGAAAAATTACTTCTCTCAAAGTGTCAGGAATCTGTGAGATTCTCTACTCCGGTATGATGAATGCTGGAGCATTGAGCAAGTATGAGGTGATAGACAGATTTTTAATTAGTAGTATGTTGAAGAGGAATGAAAAGTGGGCAGGAAAGTGTTGAGGCTGAGGATCAGCTTGATCATATTTAATGATAGAACAGTCTTGAGGGCTGAATTGTCTATTCCTGCTCCTGGTTTTTATGAATTTTCAAATTATATGGTTGATATTACTCTACTATCTCTGGTAGTTTGCTATGTGTAGATTGGCTGCAACATTTCCTACAGTCTTACAGTGAAAACACTTCAAAAGTACGTTAATGCCTGTAAGTGCTTTGATATGTTTGGTAGTTGTATAAATTGCTACATGAATGCAAGTCTTTAATTTCATTTTTATTTTCCTATCCTGTTTTTCTATTAATCCCCCCTATTTGTTGGCAAGCTAATGTTTCCTGTGCAAATAAACGGCATGTGGGAAATTTTAGTTTAATCAGATGGCAATCCGTCTGTCTGATCATTTTGTAAGAGGTGTGAAATTTTAATGTGAAAATTGAGAGCTTTATGAAAACTACTGTGGTGTCTATGCTTGTATATGTTTGGAGGGCAGTTTGTTTCTGGAAGAAAACTGGCTATAATTAAATACAATGGTAATAACCGGGAAAATGTTTGAAATGATCGGATCAGGCAGTATACATGAAGAGAAAATGTTAATATTTCAGGCTGATCTGTCATTAGAACACAAGGGTGATCACTTGTGACAAACTGGCATTCCTAGCTATCCAACTTCTCTACTTGAAGTCTACTGCCAAATTGAATTAAAGTGAAATTCAAAATAATTCTAGAAGAGGAAGGTTAGGTAGGAGTGCAGCCAGTTTTGAACATTCACTAAATGTACAACTAGCCGCAATTGGTCAGATATTTTAAACTGTCACAGTTGCCTTAGTGTGGCAGATGAATCAATTCCACGAACTGCTTATAGCTGGTAAGGTAGTCATGGAGATGTACAGCATGGAAACAAACCCTTTGGTCCAATCTGTCCATGCCGACCAGATATCCCAACCCAATCTAGTCCCACCTACCAACACCCGGCCCATATCCCTGCAAACCCTTCCTATTCAAATACCCACCCAAATGCCTCTGAAATGTTGCAATTGTACCAGCCTCCACCACTTCCTCTGGCAGCTCATTCCATAAATGTACCACCCTGTGTGTGAAAAAGTTGCCCATAGGTCTCTTTTATATCTTTCCCCTCTCACCCTAAACCTATGTCCTCTAGTTCTGGACTCTCCGAACCCAGGGAAAAGACTTTGCCTATTTACCCTATCCGTGCCCCTCATCATTTTGTAAACCTCTATAAGGTCACTCCTCAGCTGATGCTCCAGGGAAAACAGCCCCAGCCTCTCCCTATAGCTCAAATCCTCCAACCCTGGCAACATCCTTGTAAGTCTTTTCTGAATCCTTTCAAGTTTCACAACATCTTTCTGATAGGAAGGAGACCAGAATTGCACGCAATATTCCAACAGTGGCCTAACCAATGTCCTGTACAGCCGCAACATGACCTCCCAACACCTGTACTCTGACCAATAAAGGAAAGTACACTAAACGCTGCCTTCACTATCCAATCTACCCGCAACTCCACTTTCAAGGAGCTATGAACCTGCACTCCAAGGTCTCTTTGTTCAGCACACTCCATAGAACCTTACCACTAAGTATATACGTCCTGCTAGGATGGTCTTCTGCACTGCAGTGGTATTTGGAACCTCCTTTTTCTGTGGCTTAACTCAACAATTTAGAGATTAACATAACATCACAAACCTCAGTATTATATGGTAGTTGCTATGCACAAAACGTTTTGTCTTATTGAACACTTCAAAATAACATTGCCCGTTTAAAAGCCCCGTTCTTACCTTTTTGAACAGCTGATGGTCGAAATAATCAGTCAATCCCATAGCAGTCATAGATCTCAATGGCTAAAGTTTTGAGCTGACTGTTCCATCACGATGATTCCAAACATTGGAAAGCAATTTTATTGTAAAGCTCTTTTTAATTCCAGTATCAAACATTGCAATCAGATTTGTTTAAAAATGTTCTATTTCAGTTTTCCATCAGCACAACATTAATAAATTCAAACTTCCAACAAAGTCACAATTTTGTTTTGATTTAGTGCACTCTTTTTTGTATAGACTAGGATATATTTTAGCTTCTGACCACAGCTAAGAATCCATAGAGAACCCTATATTTGGTGCTTGCATTGCTGCCATCACTGAAGATTCATAATTCCCATCAGATTGAGTTTTAGGTATTAGGAGAATTATTGATCCCTACTGTTTTTTTTCAATTGCCATTCGATTATATGATTCAGTAGATATTTCTGTAATGTTTTGATATCAGCTGGAAAATTGGGGGGGGTGGGGTTTGGGTGGGAGTGGAAGCGAGAGAGAGATTATGCACTTTGGTAGGAATAACAGCACTGAATATTATTTAATTTGTGAAATGTAGCGGCACGGTATGATTTGGGGTTGCTGTTTATGAATCACAAGCTATCATCTAAGTTCAACAGATAATAGGGAAGACAAATGGACTTTTGGCCTTTATATGAAAAATAGGGAAGTCCTGCTGAAGCTATGCAAGGTTGCTGGAATAGTGTGAATAGATTTTCATCCCTTTTCTAATGCTGACATTAGCAAAGGTTCATTAGGTTAACTCATGGTATGGGGAGGAGAGGTTGATGCCTGCACTAAGTGGAGTTTAGAAGAATGAGGTTAAGGTTGTCAGGCTCAACAGAGTCGATGGAGCTAGGTTGTTTTTCATTTATGGGAGAGTCTACAAGCACAGGGCATAATCCGAGTCAGAGTTTGTACATTTAAGATAGTCATACAGCACAAAACAAACCCTTTGGTCCAACTCATTCGCGCCGACCAGATATCCCAATCTGACCCCATTTGCCAGCATTTGGCCCAGACCTTTCTACCTATTCATGCACCCATCCAAATGTGTTTAAAATGCTGTAATTGTACCTGCCTCCACCACTTCCTCTGGCAGTCCATTCTACGCAGGCTATGCTCTGTGTGAAAAGGTTACCCATCAGGTCCTTTTTAAATCTTTCCACTCACTGTCAGTCTATGCCCTCTAGCTTTGGATTCCCCACCCCAGGAAAAAGAACTTGGCTATTCACCCTATCCAGGCCGCTCATGATTTTTATAAATCTTTATAAGGTCATCCTTGAATCTCCAGTGCTCCAGGGGGACAAAAAACCTTAGTTACAGGGACAGGCTGAATAAGCTCAAACCTTCCAGTCCTAGTGTCGTCCCGTTTCCATATCGGTCAAAGCAAACGCTGAGACACATTATGGCTCTACCTTTTTTACCTTCATTCCGAGCCCTGGAGAGAGTGTGATACACAAGGACATGAGTTCTAGGTCTTCCCTTGAACAGCAGATTCTTAGGGAATTATATAGTCAATGACAGGGAGCAACGTCTTTATTGATTGGGTAACCGTTACAATCAGTGAGCCTCAACAGTAACAGTTAAGTCATCTGGCATTACACAATAGATGTTCCTCACCTCGTTAACTGGCATTGAACAATAGATGTTCTTCACCTCGTTAAACCACTACCCTTGCATCCAGCACCTCATTATTTACTGCAAGTTCTTATCTGGTCAGAGTCATGCTGGCTGAGCCTTTGTCGCGCAACCCTAATCTTAATTCTTTCTCTACCTGCTCATACACATTCTCACCAGCAACATCCTTGTAAATCTTTTCTGTGTGGGATTTCTTCTGAATAGTGAAATTCTTGACACAAAACTGTTGAAACTAGGTTCTGCAGAATATTCAAGGCTGAGAGAGCTTTCTTCAAGAGGGAATTGAGGGTTATGGAATAAGGCAGGAAAGTGGAGTTGAGTATAACCAGAGCAGTCATGATCTCATTGAATGGCAGAATATACTTGAGGTGTTAAAGGGTGAATTTGTTCTGCTGACATGTAAGAAATTGAATGTCCATGGGAGGGGCGGTGGTTTCTGCCTTGCAGGCAGCATGTGACTATCTAATCATAGTGTAAATGCTGCAGTTTGAGGAATAACTTAATCTCCCTCTGTTTTAAGGAGGAGCTGAGTCTCTCGCTCTCTTCTCTCCCCTTTCTCTCGCCCCCCCCCCTCGTCTCTCTCTCTCTCGCCCCCCCCGTCTCTCTCTCTCGCCCCCCCCGTCTCTCTCTCTCGCCCCCCCCGTCTCTCTCTCTCTCGCCCCCCCCGTCTCTCTCTCTCGCCCCTCCGTCTCTCTATCTCCCCCCTCGTCTCTCTCTCTCTCTCTCTCTCGCTCCCCCCTTGCCCGTCTCTCTCTCTCGCCCCCCCCGTCTCTCTCTCTCGCCCCTCCGTCTCTCTCTATCTCCCCCCTCGTCTCTCTCTCTCTCTTGCTCCCCCCTTGCCCGTCTCTCTCTCTCGCCCCCCCCATCTGTGTCTCTCTCGCCCCCCCCGTCTGTCTCTCTCTCGCCCCCCCCGTCTGTCTCTCTCTCGCCCCCCCCGTCTGTCTCTCTCTCGCCCCCCCCGTCTCTCTCTCTCGCCCCCCCCGTCTCTCTCTCTCGCCCCCCCGTCTCTCTCTCTCGCCCCTCCGTCTCTCTATCTCCCCCCTCGTCTCTCTCTCTCTCTCTCTCTCTCGCTCCCCCCTTGCCCGTCTCTCTCTCTCGCCCCCCCCGTCTCTCTCTCGCCCCTCCGTCTCTCTCTATCTCCCCCCTCGTCTCTCTCTCTCTCTTGCTCCCCCCTTGCCCGTCTCTCTCTCTCGCCCCCCCCGTCTGTCTCTCTCTCGCCCCCCCGTCTGTCTCTCTCTCGCCCCCCCCCGTCTGTCTCTCTCTCGCCCCCCCCGTCTGTCTCTCTCTCGCCCCCCCGTCTGTCTCTCTCTCGCCCCCCCCGTCTGTCTCTCTCTCGCCCCCCCGTCTGTCTCTCTCTCGCCCCCCCGTCTGTCTCTCTCTCGCCCCCCCCCGTCTGTCTCTCTCTCGCCCCCCCCCCCGTCTGTCTCTCTCTCGCCCCCCCCTCGTCTGTCTCTCTCTCGCCCCCCCCTCGTCTGTCTCTCTCTCGCCCCCCCGTCTGTCTCTCTCTCGCCCCCCCCGTCTGTCTCTCTCTCGCCCCCCCCGTCTGTCTCTCTCTCGCCCCCCCCGTCTGTCTCTCTCTCGCCCCCCCCGTCTGTCTCTCTCTCGCCCCCCCCGTCTGTCTCTCTCTCGCCCCCCCCGTCTGTCTCTCTCTCGCCCCCCCCGTCTGTCTCTCTCTCGCCCCCCCCCCGTCTGTCTCTCTCTCGCCCCCCCCCCGTCTGTCTCTCTCTCGCCCCCCCCCTCGTCTGTCTCTCTCTCGCCCCCCCCTCGTCTGTCTCTCTCTCGCCCCCCCCCGTCTGTCTCTCTCTCGTGCCCCCCCCGTCTGTCTCTCTCTCTCTCGCTCCCCCCGTCTCGCTCTCTCTCTCGCCCTCCACCTCGTCTCTCTCTCTCTCTCTCCCTCTCTCTCTCTCTCTGTCTCTCGCCCCCCCCCCGTCTCTGTCTCTCGCCCCCCCCCTTTATCTTCAATGTCCAATAAACTCAAGTTATATTTCATTCTTCTTCATTAAATTTCATGTTCCATTATGACAGTTAGGTTCTTGATAAGAATTCGATCTGTTAAGGAAAGACTTGCATTTCTGTAGCACCTTTTCTGACAATTTGATGTCTCCGAGTACTTTACAGCTGATGAAGTATGTTAGGAATAATCACTGTTATTATGAAGATATACATCGGCCAAATTGCCCACAGCAAATTCCCACAAAGTAAAAACTAGCTAGCTTTATATTTTATGTTGATTTTAAGGATAAACATTGGTTTGGACATATTAACATCCCTTCTGTTATTTGAAACAATGCCATGGGATTTTTTTTACATCTACATGGCACATAGAACCTTGGTTTGACATCTGAAAATGACCTGATTTGTTCTAAATGCCTGAAATAGAATGTAAGCTCTCAAACCTCTGACTCAGGTAGGTGTCCTTTATATTTAACTATTAGAAGTATTTAAGCTTTATTGAACATGTAGAAACAAACCCTATATTGTACCTTTAAATAGTGTAGTTCTGCTGGTATAATCCCTTTACTAAATGTACCATTAGAAAACACTATCAGCCGTAAATGCTGGAGAAAATGTCTCAAACATTGACACAATCTGTGGTAAACAGTAATGTCTAAAATGTTATTAAAATGATGAAACCCTAGACATACATTCTGTCTAATGCAGATTTCTGATGGAAGGCAAATGGACATTTGTAGATATAAATGCCACACGAACCAGAAAACATTGGAATTCGTATGTGAAACCTTTGGAGTGAGAAGCATGCCAAGTCAGGTTTTCCACCCAAGGCCTGAATGCCCTTTGAAATTAGCCTTTGCATTCTGTGCTTTACTTATCAGTCAGACTCTGTAGTCTTAAGCGTTATCACCTTTCCGCAGCAAAATAATAAAAGATATTACAAATTTATGACCATCAATATCATCTTGATATGAGTGATGCCATTGGAGCGTCATTTGTATAAATGTTTATGCAATTGTGTTTCTGACAGGCATAGAAGACATATTAAGGCAATTAATTTAGATTAGACTAGACTAGATTTCTTACAGTTTGGAAACAGGCCCTTCGGCCCAACAAGTCCACACTGACCCTCCGAAGAGTAACCCACCCAGACCCATTCCCCCTGACTAATGCACCTAACATGTGCAATTTAGTAAAGCCAGTTCACCTGACCTGCACATCTTTGGATTGTGGGAGGAAACCCACGCAGACACTGGGAGAATATGCAAGCTCCAAACAGACAATTGCAGGATTCGAACCCAGGTCCCTGACGCTGTGAGGCAGCAGTGCTAACCACTGTGCCACCTGATTTCAGAGCAAAATGGTTGAAGTTGTCTGAGGAGCTCTGTTTAATTCTAAAGTGAACAGTTTTTCTCTTAGAAGAAAAGCAGAGTTCAATTAAGGGGCCCAGTCACCTCAGCTGAAGTGTTTTTCTACTCTGTGGAGTTTGCAGGTTGTATGAACATGTGTAGAAGTCTTCAAATTGTTTGCACTGAGAAACTTCAGGCTGTTAGAATTGTGAAAGGTCCGAGGTTGCAGACTCCAAAAAGAATCTCACATTGTCTTTTGTCCGCAGTAAAGGACTTGGAAAGAATCAGTGACATGGAAACTTAAATACCAAGATAGAGAAATATTTAATTCTGGGATTGAGTTCCTGTATCAGATCGTGTTGGGAAATGTAGTGAAACTTTGTTTTGATGCTTGTGTTGAAAAGACTGAATCTTTTTCATCTTTCTCTGTTTTTGGTTTGTAGACCAAAATAGGAAAAAGATGCTGCTTTACACCAAGTAAACTGTGGGAGATGTTACAGTTTTAACATGTTATTGGAACAAATTGTGAGCTGCATTTACACTGTTGCTAGGTTCAAGCAATGGGGAAGGATTGCTGCAATCATCAGCACTATGGGTGTGTACAGGGCAACTTTACCCAGAGACAGGCTGTTGACTGGCTGCTGGGCAAGTGAACAGAATTGTTATCATGGAGGAACAAATTATTGCAGATGTTCGAATCTGTACTGAAAACAGGAAATGCTGGAGATCACAGTCAAACAGCATCCATGGAGAGAGAGCCAGCTAATGTTCTGAGGCTAGATGACTCCTCTTCAGCTCTGATGAAGAGTCATCTAAACTCAAAATGTTAGTTTGCTCTCTCTTCATGGATGCTGCCCGACCCACTGTGATCTCCAGCATTTGTTGTTTCCAGAATTGTCATGTTGAGAACTCCTGACCCACACATAGTCATTCAGATTTGAAAAACCAATCAGCCTTTGGTGAACAGAACTGCAACAAAAATCTCCAGACACTTAAAAAGACAACTCCCTCCCTCCCCCTCCCTCAATTCATATTTTATTTTCCTGTGATTAAAACTAATTTATTTATAATAGTTTTTTTTTGTTAGTTTGTCAAAAACTGAAACCAGTTTAGTGTTTTGATAGTTCATCAGACAGGAAAATTGGGGACTTTGAGTCTGTGATGTTGCAGCACTAGTGGGGCTCAATTATCAGTGTGCTTTCAAAAGTGGATTGTGACATTAAGGTCTTCATAACATAGCTTTGTTTGTTTGTATCTTTTGTGCAATAAACATATGTTCTGTTGTTAAACCAGCTAAGTGTGAATGTTTCTGGGATCTGATTTGTCTCGTATTACTATCAGTGAGATTACAATAATGTCATTTTGCACATTTGGCTTTCTGACAGCAATCACCTTTGTCAATATCTTTGGTGTTACCAATGCTCAGTCATCAAACTAGAATAGCCATTTAAATACTACAGCCACAAGATACCTTCTGAGATTAGGAATCCTGCAGTCTGTAAGTCACCTCCTCACTCCCAAAAGCCTATATGCCATCTACAGATAGAAAGTCAGGAGTGTGATGGAGTACTCCCCACTTGTCTAAATGAATGTCCTCAACTTGACATCAATCAGGGCTTGACTGGCACCACATTACAAACATTCACACTCTCCGTTTAGCAGTACATGTACCATCTATAAAGTGTACTTCAGAAATTCACCAAGGCTCTTTCCATAACTACAAACTGTGAAGACAGAAGATAGATGGGAACAATATCACCTGCAAGTTCTCCTCCAAGCCAGTAGCCATCCTGATTTGTAAATGTTCCAACATTCCATCGCTTTTGCTGGATTAAAATCCTGGAATTCATTCCTTACAGCATGGTGGGTGTATCTGCACCAAATAGACTGCCTTAAAGAAGGCAGTGTGAAAGCTCAACGAGAGATAGGGAATAAATGTCAGCCATACCCTATTTCCCTGAATGAATAAATACAAATGACTAGTTGTTGTGGTTCTGTTCGCCGAGCTGGGAATTTGTGTTGCAGATGTTTTGTCCCCTGTCTAGGTGACCTCCTCAGTGCTTGGGAGCCTCCTGTGAAGCGCTTCTGTGATGTTTCCTCCGACATTTATAGTGGTTTGTACCTGCTGCTTCCAGTTGTCAGTTCCCGCTGTCTGCTGCGGTGGTCGGTATATTGCGTTCAGGTCGATGTGCTTATTGATTGAATCTGTGGATGAGTGCCATGCCTCTAGGAATTCCCTGGCTGTTCTCTGTTTGGCTTGTCCTATAATAGTAATGTTGTCCCAGTCGAACTCATGTTGCTTGTCATCTGCATGTGTGGCGACTAAGGATAGCTGGTCATGTTGTCATAGAGGCATGGCACTCATCCACAGATTCAATCAATTAGCACATCGACCTGGACCCAATATACCGGCCACTGCAGCGGACAGCTGGAACTGACAACCGGAAGCGGCAGAGACAAACCGCTATAAATGCCAGAGGAAACATCACAGAAGTGCTTCACAGGAGGCTCCCAAGCACTGAGGATGTCACCTAGACAGGGGATGAAACATCTGCAACATAAATCCCCAGTTCAGCGAACAGAACCACAGCAAAGAGCACCCAAGCTATAAATCTTCTCCCACACTTTGAACAAATGACTAGTATATGTAAACTACCCATAGTGGTGAAATTACTTGTCATTTAATCATGATGAGGTGGCACTTGTGTACCCTTTAAGTGTCTTATAATTGCTTAGTGAAGTTTAAATAAGCAATCTACCTTATACCTGAGATGACATCCTTCTGGTTGCTTTTTAAAAACAACTTCATGTGCGCTTTCAGTGGCGCACTCACCTGTTTCCTAGAAGTTTTACAACTTATCATAGAGTCATACAGCATGGAAACAGACCCTTCAGTCCAACCCATCCATGCCGACCAGATATCCCAACCCAATCTAGTCCACCTGCTGGCACCAAGTCCTTATCCCTCCAAACCCTTCCCATTCATATACCCATCCAAATGCCTCTTAAATGTTGCAATTGTACCAGCTTGCACCATATCCTCTGGCAGCTCATTCCATACATGTACCACCCTCTGTGTGAAAATGCTGCCCCTTAGGTCTTTTTTTATATCTTTCCTTTCTCACCCTAAATCTATGCCCTCTAATTCTGGACTCCCCGACTCCAGGGAAAAGACTTTGTCTATTTATCCTAGCCATGCCCCTCAATTTTGTAAACCTCTAAGGTCACCCCTCAACCTCCGATCCTCCAGGGAAAACAGCCCCAGCCTGTTCACCCTCTCCCTGTAGCTCAGATCCTCCAACCCTGGCAACATCCTTGTAAATCTTTTCTGAACCCTTTCAAGTTTCACAACATCCTTCCAATAGGAAGGAGACCAGAATTGCATGCAATATTCCAACAGTGGCCTAACCAATGTCCTGCACAGCCGCAGCATGACCTCCTAACTCCTGGACTCAATACTCTGACCAATAAAGGAAAGCATACCAAACGCCACTTTCACTATCCTATCTACCTACGACTCCACTTTCGAGGAGCTATGAAGCTGCACTCCAAGGACTCTTTGTTCAGCAACACTCCCGAGGAACTTACCATTAAGTGTGAGTCCTGCTAAGATTTGCTTTCCCAAAAATGCAGCACCTCGCATTTATCTGAATTAAACTCCATCTGCCACTTCTCAGCCCATTGGCCCATCTGGTCAAGATCCTGTTGTAATCTGAGGTAACCCTCTTCACTGTCCACTACACTTCCAATTTTGGTGTCATCTGCAAACTTACTAACTGTACCTCTTATGCTTGCATCCAAATCATTTATGTAAATGACAAAAAGTAGAGAGCCCATCACCAATCCTTGTGGCACTCCACTGGTCACAGGCCTCCAATCTGAAAAACAATCCTCCAACACCACCCTCTGTCTTCTACTTTTGAGCCAGTCTTGTATCCAAATGGCTAGTTCTCTCTGTATTCCATGAGATCTAAGCTTGCTAACCAATCTCCTATGGGGAACCTTGATGAACGCCTTACTGAAGTCCATATAGATCCTCCTCCTCCTATTGCCCCCTTGACCATGACCCCACCTCCCACCACCAAACCATCATCTCCGAGACCATCCATAACCTCATCATCTCAGGGGATCTCCCGTCCACTGCCGCCAACCGCATAGTCCCACAACCCCGCACTGCCCGTTTCTACACCCACCACTAGAGATATATATTCCCTCCCCTCCCCTATCAGCGTTCCGCAAAGACCACTCCCTTCGTGACTCCCTTGTCAGGTCCACACCTCCCACCAACCCAACCTCCACTCCCGGCACCTTCCCCTGCAACCGCAGGAAATGCAAAACTTGCGCCCACACCTCCTCCCTTACCTCTCTCCAAGGCCCCAAGGGATCCTTCCATATCCGCCACAAATTCACCTGCACCTCCACACACATCATCTAATGCATCCGCTGCACCCGATGTGGCCTCCTTTTATATTGGGGAGACCAGCCGCTTACTTGCGGAGCGCTTCAGGGAACACCTCTGGGACGCCCGGACCAACCAACCCAACCACCCCGTGGCTCAACACTTTAACTCTCCCTCCCACTCCACCGAGGACATGCAGGTCCTTGGACTCCTCCATTGCCAGAACATAACACGACGGTTGGAGGAAGAGCGCCTCATCTTCCGCCTGGGAACCCTCCAACCACAAGGGATGAACTCAGATTTCTCCAGTTTCCTCATTTCCCCTCCCCCACCTTGTCTCAGTCGATTCCCTCGAACTCAGCACCGCCCTCCTAACTTGCAATCTTCTTCCTGACCCCTCGGCCCCGCCCCCCACCCACCCACTCTGGCCTATCACCCTCACCTTGACCTCCTTCCACCTATCACATCTCCATCGCCCCTCCCCCAAGTCCCTCCTCCCTACCTTTTATCTTAGCCTGCTGGACACACTTTCCTCATTCCTGATGAAGGGCATATGCCTGAAACGTCGAATGTTCTGTTCCTTAGATGCTGCCTGACCTGCTGCGCTTTAACCAGCAACACATTCTCAGCTCTGATCGCCAGCATCTGCAGACCTCACTTTTTACTCCATATAGATCACATCTACTGCTCTGCCCTCAACAATCATCTTTGTTACTTCATCAAAAAAACTCAATCAAGTTTGAGAGATGTGATTTCCCACGCACAAAGCCATATTGACTATCCCGAATCAGTCCTTGCCTTTCTAAATACATGTACATCCTGTCCCTCAGGATTCCCTCCAACACCTTGCTCACCACTGAGGTCAGACTCACCGGTCTATAGTTCCCTGGCTTGTCTTTACTGCCCTTAATGAACAGTGGCACCACGTTTGCCAACCTCCAGTCCTTCCGGCACCTCACCTGTGACTATCGATGATACAAATATCTCAGCAAGAGGCCCAACAATCATTTCTCTAGCTTCCCACAGAGTTCTTGGGTACACCTGATCAGGTCCTGGGGATTTATCCATCTTTTAACCGTTTCAAGACATCCAGCACTTCCTCCTCTAATCTGGACATTTTGCAAGATGTCACCATCGATTTTCCTGCAGTCTATATCTTCCATATCCTTTTCCACAGTAAATACTGATGCAAAATATTTATTTAGTATCTCCCCCATTTTCTGTGACTCCACACAAAGGCCACCTTGCTGATCTTTGAGGGGCCCTATTCTCTCCCTAATTATCCTTTTTGTCCTTAATATATTTGTAAAAAACCCTTTGGATTCTCCTTAATTCTATTTGCTAAATCTATCTCATGTCCCCGTTTTGCCCTTCTGATTTCCCTCTTAAACATACTCCTACTGCCTTTATACTCTTCTGAGGATTCACTCGATCTATCCTGTCGAGACCTGACATATGCTTCCTTCTTTTTCTTAACCAAACCCTCAATTTCTTTAGTCATCCAGCATTCCCTATACCTATCAGCCTTTCCTTTCACCATAACAGGAAAATGTTTCCTGGATTTTTGTTATCTCATTTCTGAAGGCTCCCCATTTTCCAGCCATGTCTTTCCCTGCAAACATCTGCCTCCAATCAGCTTTCAAAAGTTCTTGCCTAATACCGTCAAAATTGGCCTTTCTCCACTTTAGAACTTCAACTTTTAGATCTGGTCTATCCTTTTCCAATACTATTTTAAAATGAATAGAATTATGGTTGCTGGCCCCAAAGTGTTCCCCCACTGACCCCTCAGTCACCTGCTCTGCCTTATTTCCCAAGAGTAGGTCAAGTTTTGCACCTTCTCTTATAGGTACATTCACATACTGAATCAGAAAATTGTCTTGTACACAGTTAAGAAATTCCTCTCCATCTAAGCATTTAACACTATGGCAGTCCCAGTTGATGTTTGGAAAGTTAAAATCCCCTACCAGAACTACCCGATTATTCTTACAGATAACTGAGATCTCCTTACAAGTTTGTTTCTCAATTTCCCTCTGACTATTGGGGGGTCTGTAATACAATCCCAGTAAGGTGATCATCCCTTTTTTATTTCTTAGTTCCACCCAAATAATTTCTCTGAATGTATTTCTGGGAATTTCCTCCCTCCGCACAGCTGTAATGCTATCCCTTATCAAAAATGCCACTCCCCCTCCTCTCTTGCCTCCCTTTCTATCCTTCCTGTATCATTTGTATCCCGGAACATTAAGCTGCCAGTCGTGCATATCCCTGAGCCTTTTTTCTGTAATTGCTATGATATCCCAGTCCCATGTTCCTAACCATGCCCTGAGTTCATCTGCCTTCCCTGTTAGGTCCCTTGCATTGAAATAAATCCAGTTTAATTTATTAGTCCTACCTTGTCCCTGCCTGCCCTGACTGTTTGACTCACTTCTGTTCTCAGCTGTACCCGTCTCAGACTGATCTCTTTCCTTACTATCTCCCCAGGTGTTTCCCCCCCCCACCACCACCCTTAGTAGTTTAAATGCACCCAAGCAGTTCTAGCAAATTTCCCTGTCAGTATATTAGTCCCCTTCCAATTTAGATACAATCCATCCTTCTTGTACAGGTCACTTCTACCCCAAAAGAGATTCCAATGATCCAAAAATGTGAATCCTTCTCCCATACACCAGCTCCTCAGCCATGCATTAACTAGAGCCACAGACTCTATTATTATGCTGTATATGCTGTATTATTCGTACTTGCATAAACTGCAATTTGCTGTCTTTGTTTTTGGCTCCCAGTATGCCTGCTCTTTCTCAGAACATTATATTTTTAAAAAATTTGCATTTATATAGTGCTTCGCATAACTACAGGGCTTTGTGTATGGGAAAGCATGCCTCACTAACTTGTTTGAGTTTTTTGAAGAGATGACAAATGAGATTGAAGGCAGAGCAGTAGCCATCGTCTGTATGGACTTCAGCAAAGCATTCCACAAGATTCCGTATGGTGAACCGTTCAGTAAGATTTGGTCAAATGGAATCCAGTGGAGGTAGCCAATTAAAATAAAGTTGGCTTGTAGGTAGGAGACATGGTAGTGGAGGTTTGTTTTTCGGACTGGAGACCTGTGCCCACAAGGATCGGTGGTACATCTGCTTTTTGTTATTTCTATAAATGATTTGGATGTGAATATAGGAGATATGGCTGGTAAATTTGCAGGTGACACCAAAATTGGTGGTATAGTGGACAGTGAGGAAGGTTATTTCAGTGCAACGGAACCTTCATCAGATAGTCCAACGGGCCAAAGAGTGGCAGATGGAATTTAATTTAGATAAATGTGAGGTGCTGCATTTTGCTAAGGCTTATACGCTTAATGGTAGAGCCCTGGGGAGTGTTGCTGAACTGAGACCGAAGAGTGCAGGCGCATAGCTCCTTGTAAGCGGATTCGCAGGTCGACAGGGTGATGAAGAAGGCATCTCGTGCACTTGCCTTCATTGGTCATAACATTTCGCATAGAAGTTGGGATGTCATGTTGCAGCTGTATAAATTTTTAGTGAGACCACTTTTAGAATACTGTGTTCAATTCTGGTCACCCTTCTACAGGATGGATGTTGTTAAACTTGAGACTGTACAGAAAAGATTTACAATGAAGTTGCCAGGGTTGGAGGGTTTGAGCTATAGAAAGGCTGAATAGGCTGAGGCTATTTTCACTGGAATGTCGGAGACTTGGGTGATTGAAAAGAAGGCATGAATAGTGTGAATAGCCAAAGTCTTTTTCAAGGGTGAGGGAATCCTAAACCAGAGGGCTTAGGCTTAAGGTGAGATGGTGTCTGTATGGAATGAGCTGCCAGAGACAGTCAAGGCGGGTTACAGTTAAATATTTAAAAGACACTTGGATGGGTATATAAATATGAAAGGTTTAGCGGGATATGGACCAAATGCTGGCAAATGGGGCGAGGTCAGATTGTGATATCTGGTCAGTGTGGATGAGTTAAGTCGAAGTGTGTGTTTTCATGCTGTATGACTCAGACATCTTGAGAACTTTACAATCAAGAAGGCACTCTTCTTTATGAAACATTGTAGCTGCTCTGTCACAAAAAATTTGGTCATCAGTGTTTGCAGAGCTAGAATTCTCAAAATATCAAGATGGTGACAACCAGAAAATCAGTTTTTGCCATGGTCGATTTGAGGCATATTTGTCGGCTAGGATGCAGGGGATAACTAACTCCCCGTGCTTCAGAATAGCAGCATGGGATCTTTTACAGAGCAATCTATGACAGTTTTAGTTATTCTTGACATTTCTGGCTGCTGGCTTCTTTACGTGAAAGTCATCAAGTAGGCGTGGAAGAAGCAGGCCATTGTGTTAAAGTTTGACCTGGTGCCTAACCTAAACGTCTTGACTGGCTGTTACCTTTTCTGGGCTTACTGACACTTAGGGCTGTACAGCCATTGCCGTTGTCCCTGCATAATACGTTGTGCGTACAAAATAGCTTCCTTTTATAAAGCATGTAATCCAAATTATTGTGAGCTTTGCTACCATGCAGCCAAGATTACTTTTATTGTAAATTGCATTCAAAGAGAATAATCAGCCAAGAGGATAAAGCTTATGAAGATTGCAAAACTATATGTTCTCTGTAACTGTTTCTATTTTTATCTCTTTCTACATTGTGATGTCGTTCTGTATTGGCCTTTTTAAAAAATGAACTGTATTCTGCACATACTTTAGCACAATACATCTCGTTTAAACAAGGTGCTTCTGTGATGCTTGATTTTTATAATTCTGGTGCTGAAGCATCAATTGACATCTTGGTGTTGCTAAGTCCATTGTTCATTGTGGAAGAGACAAAATGCAATTGTTATTGGAAACATAAAAACACTGAATTACAAGCTTGAATGATGTGCTTCTGCAAGATTTCAAATATTCAGTTGTGCTGCAATACGTTTGTTCACCTTATTAGCTACTAGATGCTGTCTTAGTAATCTCCATATGATAAGTATTTCCACAGTAATTTAATTTGAGTGAACTTTACCTTATTAATTTTCTGCCTAGTAAATGCACAGCTCCGTTACTATTTAGTAAATTGTCTTTGAAAACATTTGGGGTAGCTTTAAGATTTCGATTAATATTTTCTGTGTATGAAAAGTGCTGATTCTTCTTTTGTTTTGCATATAGACTTCTACAGCTTATTCAAGATTTGGAACCTTGCAAAATTTGAGGGGAGAAACTGGAAGGCACATATTGGAGACTACAAAGGTTGGATTTTAGTGCTCTGTCTTTAGTGTTCGTAGGAATAAGTGGAGACAATTGTATGGAAGAAGTAAATTTGGCTAACTTATTTACCTATTAATGATTTTTTTGACACTCCTCCATCTACTACATAATTTAATTGCAGTCTGTTACAACATTCGGCATTTTTATACTTGGAGTGATGAGACTCCCTGTGGAATTTTCTCCCTTTGCCAGTTACTTCTCGTCATACTATATATGGTTTGGCTAAAACAGTAATTCAAATAATTGGCTTGCATTGCCTCCTCCAAATTTTCCAAATGTTGGCCAATGAAAAGAAAAGAGAGCGCACTCCAGGCTGTTCCTAGAACAGTCTAGCCATCAAATCTGGTGTGTAAAGTGGCCTGGCATGCCAAAGCTACTAATGTTTAATCTATATGTTTGATTTAATTAATTTATTATAATCATTATTGAAGTATATCGCATTAATCATGATCAGGAAAGAGGAATTGATTTACAATTTTCATTGCACCTTTTAAAATGAAATTACTAAAATTTATCCAGTGGGCATCTCCTATTGTTCCAACTTTGTGATAAGGAATAACGTCTCACTGCAATTGGAGGAGGATGATCTGAGATTGAAAACCATGAAATTAAGCAGAAATTGGAGGCATTTATTAATCTTCAAATCTTATTTCAGAAGTAATCGTGTGAAAGAGAAATTTTAATTTGTTACGTTGTAATAAATTAGTCTTTAATCAAGTGGCTATATAAAGATTTGAATTCTCCCACTGAAGTTATCTGTGCAAATGCAAAACTTGTCTTAAAATTCCATTTTTTGATTTATAAAAATCAAGTTAAGAATTTGACTCATTGTGCAGGGCAGCTCGGTGGTTCAGTAGTTAGCATTGCTGTCTCACAGCGCCTGGTTCAATGTCAGCAGCGGATGACTGTCTGTCTGTGTGGCATTTGTACAACTAGAGAACTTCAGGTGCTCTAGTTTCTTCCCACAATCCAGAGATGTGCAGGCAAGGTGGATAAGCCATGGGAAATGCAGGGTTACAAAGATAGGGTGGGGGTTTACACACCCGTGGTCAGATGAAAGAATTTTAATACAATAACTCCTCCGCATAATGCATTGTTGAACAAAATACAGGTAAATCCATGATATTGTCTTTTGTATCTTTTGTTCTCTGTGGAATGGGATCTCACAAGTACAACATAAGGTTGAATATTGCATACCCACACTGGTATGCCAAGAGACGAGCTCACCCCCACAATGTGAAAGATGGGTGAATGCCCAAATTGGCACCATGCCAAACATTGTTTTTTAAAATAAATTAAGGTTCAGTGGACTTGTTCAAAGCCTAGTTGACCTTGATAGTATGCTGCCCACTCAATGGTTTGTTTAGCATAGGAGCAGTTGTGCAGGAGCCGGCAGTTGTTAGTTTTATAAAATAGATGGAGTGTGGAGAAGAAAGAAGGGTTATTATCTTCAGGGAGTGTCACATCAAGAAGGATATTCCTGAAGGTGTACCCACCCAATTTCCCATAGTCCCTCCCCATTAGCTTTTCTTACCCTTCCCAACTGAAAGTGTTGGACTTGAAGCATTCCTGGATCCATACTATATTTTCGACGACTTGCCTGACTAGAGAGCTTGTGGCATTCCCAGCACCAAAACTGCTGAGCTTTTAGATTGGTGGATCTTCCTGCCCTCTGCTGTGTAGAACTCTCTCAATTTAGCCTAATCAGTGTATTATGACTGTAGGCAGATGTTTTTCATGGCAGTGCAGTCACTCCACCCAGAACGTTCAATCTGTGCTTTCAAATTATCTCTGTCATTTGCCACTACCTCCTGCCATGAATACTATCTGTTGTACTTAGTTTGGAGGCAAAGGGTTATGAGTGGAATTTGTCATTTGGTTATTATTGTACAGTTCTGACACTTCAGACCAGCATTGACATAGATGAAACACTTGCCCACTTCTGGACTATTATGCTTTATGAGCCAGAGATACCAGCAAGAAGGCCGAGTGATTTCTACCTGTCAACAATGAGAGCATTCTAAATGTAATATTTGTTATCAATATTAATGCTCTAGAACACCACAGTCACAATACACTGAGAAAATGTGGCTGCTGCCCCTGTTTTGCTCTTCTACTTTCTCATTCTCCATCTAAAAGTTTTTAATAACACTTGCCATCTGTTAAGTTTCTTTACTCATGGTATTCCTTTATTTAAAATAAAAGGCTGGACTGAAGTGAATTTCTTATTTAAATGATGTATAAGCAATGCACCCAGGTTAATTTTCCTCTTTCTGATTTACTGCAAGGAGATAATCTAGTAAAAAACTAATTCCTGTTAAAATCACATTCCTGGAGAGTGCAGCAGTGGATTGGAGTTTTGGTTGTGTTGCGTAATCTTATTATTGACTTTCTGATCATGTTGTTTTCCATTGATTAAACTTTCCTGTTTATCAGTGAGCATTATTTGCAATACTGGAGCTTTTGCTTGTTTATATTATAACAGCCAGGTGAGATGGTTTCCCATTTTTAGTATGTGGCTCTTGCTTTATTAAAATCAAAATTAAGTAGACGAATTGCATGGTTTTCTTGAAATAGAAAATGTGTAATTTTATTACATATTAACACCCCCCCCCCCCCCCCCCCCCCCCAAAACAAAAATCAAGCAATCCAAACACAATTCCTAAGTTTTAAAGGAAGTAAGTCTCTGGTCAGACACTAAGAATAGGCCATACAGTTGAACTAAAAATTGTTGGTCTTTCAGGAGTTACCTGAGGCAAATTTCTTATTTGTTGACTTGTATTTTGCAGCAGTGGCAAATTTGAAGATCTTGAATTTTCATTGAATGAATGGTTGTTGTCCCAATTGCTTCTATGTCAGGCACTGACTTGGCGATTGAGAAAAACCAGGAGAGACCATGAGCAGAAGTCAGCCACGTAGCCCATTGTCTGCTCTGCCATTCAGAGATCATGGCTAATCTGATGATCCTTAACTCCACATTCCCCATAACCCTTGATTCCCTTACTGCTTGCAAATCTGTTAATTTTGGCCTTCAATATATTAAATGATGCAACCTCAATAACCCTCTGTGGTTAAAAAGAAAAATTCCACAGATTCCCAACCCACTGAGAGAAGCAGTTCCTTCCCCTCTGTCTTAAATGTGCAATCTAATATGCCCTCTGATTGTCGACTCTCTCACAAGGAGAAATAGCTTTTCTACATGCATCCTGTCGTCTTTCTAAGAATTTTGTTTCAATAAAGTCTTATTTTTGGATATTCCAACAAGTATTGGCCCAATCTCTTCAACGTTTCCAGATAATGTAGTGCCTCCATTCCTGGCGTCAGCGTTGTGAACTTTCTCTGGACAGCCTCTAATGCCAGTATATCTTTCCTGATATAGGAGGCCTAGAACTGTTCAGTATTCTAACCAGGGTCTGACTGGTGCCTTGTACAGTATTAGCAAAACCTTCCTACTTCTATATTCCTTTCTCAATGAAATAATAGCCACATTATATTTTCCTTCCCTCTCACTGCTGAACTTATGCGCTAACTTTCATGAATTGTGGACAATGACTCCCAAATTCTCCCCTCCTAACTTTCTACAGTCTTCCTCCATTTAAATCATATTCAGCACTCCTATTCTTCACACCAAAGTTGCATTTCAGTTATATTCAAATCTACCGCCAAAACATGTGTAATGAAAATAGTTGGCTGTAGCTTTGAATATAACTGAAATGCAAGTTGGCTTGTAAGTGTAGTATTCAATGTGTAGTGTCAATGAGTTAGTTTCTAATTTTAGAAATCAGGAACATAATTTCTGTTAATTGTTTTGACTTTTGGCTTTGTTCTGTATTTTTTTTCTTATAACTGCATTGTTTTTCTTCCAGGGAACCCAGTGGTGGCAGTTTGCAAGTAAAAGGACAGACTGGCATGGGCATGCTGGTGGAGGCCTTCATACCGACCCAAAAAAAGTAACGCATCTGTTTGTTGTCTAAACTCTGAATGCAGTTTTATCTTCAAATCTGATTTGTCTTGTAGAGGGATATTGTTTTTATGAAATATATTTAATATCCAATTTGCATCTCTGAATAATTTCAACAAAGCGTTTGTTAAACACTTTTTATGATGTTAAAGCAATGCAATTCATGAAATCTTTGTTGCAATCAATGGTTTTTAAAGTCATAGTTTTGCAAAGATGAAATAGGAGTGTCATTTGTGCCTTTATACAAAAAATGTGCGGAAGGGTAACAAATAAGTGATAAGATTTTATCCTTCAAGCTGTTTATTTTGCAAGTGAATGCAGCATTTTTATTTGCGAGGAAGGCTGGCCTAAAAACCTGATCTTGCAGTTCACGTAAGCACTTTGAAAATTGCAGTTTGTGCATCAATTTCATGTGACTTTAATCTTCATTCTTTATGCCTCACCCTAGTATTAATTGAAAAATCAGGTGAATTTGTCTCATTGGATAAGACAATTTAAAGTGATGCATCTTGATATACAATTGATTTTTGGTTCTTCACACTTCAAATTTCTTCTATCTGTGTTTCTGATCTTTACAATTGAGCACTTTTATTCTTTTAGCCTTTAGAAGCCTACCCCTGAGTTTAGGCTAATATCTAAGTGATTTTCTTTACTCTGAAATAGAGACATTATATTTGTAATCTTTCATCCCTCTGGTGCATCATTTCTATCCAAGGATATTTGAAAGACGATTTTATTCAGCATTCTGAGTTGAGTTTCACCACATTTTCAGTTGAACTTCTTATCTATAATTATTCCAAGTAATTGTTTCAGCTCCCCTGTGTATCCTCTAATTCACATGAAGGCATGCTTCTGTGGAAGCGATGAAAAAGCATACTCTGCCATTCTTTTATCCTCGATTAGATTCTTTTGTTTCTCAATTATCACATTATCCTTTCTAATTACTTAACTTTGTATTGATAAGATCCTGTCCAATTTCCTTTTTATTCCTTGCCAGTCTAAATTAATGTGCCCTTTGGTCTTTATAATCTTTTGCTTCCCCATTATATTTTTTCCATATATTATTCTTACAATTACTATAATTCACCACCTCTGACATATTTGTCCGTACCCAAACCCCATCGACTTTAATGTAGCTTTCTGTGAGTGTGTTAACATAGAACATAGAACATAGAAGGATACAGCGCAGTACAGGCCCTTCGGCCCTCGATGTTGCGCCGACCGAGTCCTACCTAACCTATACTAGCCCAATAACTTCCAAATGCCTATCCAATGCCCGCTTAAATGAACATAAAGAAGGAGAGTTCACCACTGATATGGGCAGGGCATTCCATGAACTCACAACCCGCTGTGTGAAGAATCTACCCCTAACATCTGTCCTATACCTACCACCCCTTAATTTAAAGCTATGTCCCCTAGTAACACCTGACTCCATTAGCGGTAAAAGGTTCTTAGTATCTACCCTATCTAAACCCCTAATCATCTTATACACTTCTATCAGATCTCCCCTAAACCTTCTCTTCTCCAATGAGAACAGCCCCAAGTGCCTCAGCCTTTCCTCATAAGATTTTCCTACCATTCCAGGCAACATTCTGGTAAACCTCCTCTGCACTCGTTCTAAAGCTTCCACATCCTTCCTATAGTATGGCGACCAAAACTGCACACAATACTCCAGATGAGGCCTCACCAGAGTCTTATACAACTGCAACATGACCTCAGGACTCCGGAACTCAATTCCTCTGCCAATAAAGCCCAGTACACCATATGCCTTCCTCACAGCACTATTTACCTGGGTGGCAACTTTCAGAGATCTGTGTACATAGACACCAAGATCCCTCTGCTCATCCACACTACCAAGTAGCCTACCATTAGCCCAGTAATCCATCATCTTGTTATTCCTACCAAAGTGAACGACTTCGCACTTAGCTACATTGAATTCCATTTGCCACATTTCCGCCCAGCTCTGCAACTTATCTATATCCCGCTGTAACCTACCACTTCCTTCCTCACTATCCACAACTCCACCGACTTTCGTGTCATCCGCAAACTTGCTTACCCAGCTTTCAAGTCCTTCCTCTAGATCATTTATAAAGATAACAAAAAGCAATGGTCCCAAAACAGATCCTTGTGGTACACCGCTAGTAACTGCGCTCCAAGATGAACATAATCCATCAACTACTACCCTCTGTCTCCTTCCAGCCAGCCAATTCCTAATCCAAACCTCTAATGCATCCTCAATGCCATACCTCCGAAGTTTTAGCATTAGCCTACCATGGGGAACCTTATCGAACGCCTTACTAAAATCCATATACACAACATCTACTGCTTTACCCTCATCCACTTCCTTAGTCACCTTCTCAAAGAACTCAATAAGGTTTGTGAGGCACGACCTGCCCTTCACAAAACCATGCTGGCTATCCCTGATCACGTTATTCCTACCCAGATGTTCATAAATCTTATCCCTTACCATTCTCTCTAAGACTTTGCCCACCACTGAAGTCAGACTCACTGGCCTATAGTTACTAGGGCTATCCCTACTCCCTTTCTTGAACAATGGGACCACATTCGCTATCCTCCAGTCCTCTGGTACTATTCCCGTTGACAATGACGACATAAAAATCCAGGCCAATGGCTCTGCTATCTCCTCCCTAGCTTCCCATAGGATCCTGGGGTAAATGCCATCAGGCCCAGGAGACTTATCTATATTCATCCTTTCCAATATTCCCAAAACCTCTTCCCTGCATATTTCCAGGGCATCCATTCTAATTATTTGTGATTCCATATTCACATCAGCAACAGTGTCCTGTTCCTGAGTGAATACTGATGAAAAGTACTGATTTAATGTCTCTAGGTTAATAGTCTGTTGATTCAGAACCCTTCAGAAATTCTTAGAAGTGACAGTTCCGAATAACTTGTTTTGTGATTGGAAAATTGTGTATTTGCAATTAGTCATAGTTATACAGCACAGGAATAGATCCTTCGGTCCAACTCGTCCATGCCAACACACTGTCCTAAACTGACCTTGTCCCATTTGCCACATATCCCTGAAACCATTCCTATTCATGTAACCATCCAGATGCCTTTTAAGTTTCGTAATTGAACGCGCCACCTCCTCTGGTACTTGTACCATATACATACACCACCCTCTCCGTGAAAAAGTTGCCTCTCGGGTCCCTTTTTAAATTTTTCCCTTCTCACCTTAAATCTATTCCGTCTGGTTTGGACTCGCCTACCCTGAGAAAAAAGGATCTCGGCTATTCACCTAAAACAGATTCCTCATGATTTTATCAGCCTATTCAGCCTCTCACTATAGCTCAAACCCTCCAACCCTGGCTAAATCTTTTCTGGACCCTTTCAGGTTTCACATCTTTCCTGTAGCAGGGAAACCAGAGTTGAATGCAATGCCCCAAAAGTGGCCTCACTAATATTCTCTACAGTTGCAAAGTGATGTCCAACTCCTGTACTCAATCCGCTGACCAATGGAGCAAGCCTGTCTACCTGGACTCCACTTTCGAGGAGTTACGCATCTGCACCTCCAGGTCTCTCTCTCCTGCAAAACTCCCTAGGAATGGATCTTATGGTCATTGATGGAGCAGCAGAACTCTGAGCTGCATTTTCACTTTCACTAAGTAAGGTAGAATTTGGTGCTAGTCAAAGAGGGTCTGAAACTGTCCATCAATAGAGACATTTTCAAGGAGGGTCAACGAGTTACTGCTTTTAAGTATTCTCATAACAACCAACAAATGGAGAGCTCAGTTTTCTCATTTTAAGCAAAATTTCAAAGAAATAAACATTTCATGGAAATGTAGGATAAATGTCAAACCAAATATCATAAACTTGTTAAAACAAATTATCTTACTACATTCGAATTTGAATGTTTTATCGTGGAGATATTTGATATTCCAAAAATTAGCTGTTCAGGGACAAATGTTTATTCAAATGTCACTCTGAACTTAATGCATTATTAAAAATCCTATTGTTCATCATTCAACAAGGTTTTTGCTTTCTTGAGAGATTTTATCACAAATCTAATAGTGAAAAAGAACTTACTGTATCAGATCATTGATGATTGGATTGATAGCGTGATGTAGGACCTCACTGGGCTGTGTGTAGGGAAACATGGAATCACTGGCAGTTTCAGGATTTCCAGACTCCTGAAGTAGCTATCAGTTTCAGAGGAATGATCATAACATTGAAATGGTCAGCATTTGCTATTAGATTAGATTACTTAAGATGTGGAAACAGGCCCTTCGGCCTAACAAGTCCACACCGACCCTCCGAAGAGCAACCCACCCAAACCCATTCCCCTACATTTACCCCTTCACCTAACATTACGGGCAATTTAGCATGGCCAATTCACCTAACCTGCACATTTTTGGACTGCAAATCCCATGCAATTATGTTAGTGTTGCTGACTGTTATTTTTAAGTCTTGAGTTTTCAAAGTTAGCAAATTTGTGTTGCTTTAGCAAAGCAATTAAATATTTTTAAGGATTCAGAAGACCTATAATGTTGTTCTAATCTTTTGAAGCTTTCTCGTCATTAAATTTCCTTGAAAAATTATAACTGGAAAGAATTTTAAGCATCCTTCTCCATTTTGAAGTGTAACTGCAATAATTTGCTGGAAAACTTGGGCACCCAGCCATTAACTAAATACATACCAGTATAATTCTTACCACAAGGATGACTCAGCACTTGCTGCGTCTGTTAAACAAGATCATTTGCATTGTCAACTCAGTAACCATTAGAAACCCAAAATGTTCATGTTTTTGGAGTTCTTTTTATCAAAATTGAAGTTTGAAAATGTACTAATTTTGTTAAATTATCTTGCAGTTGAAAGATGTTGATACAGGAAAAATTCTTAGGGCCATGTTGACGTATGTTTGGCCAAAGGATAGACCTGATCTACGTGCCAGAGTGGCTTTGTCTCTTGGCCTTTTAGGTGGGGCAAAGGTCAGTAATTTCATATTTTGAGATATGCTGTGTTTGTAACTTTATCTTTGCAGTTTATTTTGAGCATTTTATTGTGCCTTCCAATTTTTTAAAATTTTAAAAATGTTAAATAATGTATCAAACTAAAATAAAAGGAGTGGACAGCATTTACAGAGAGATGGTCACTCTGCAGGCTAAGATTCCACAGGGGGAGGGATGACCACCAGGCAGAGAAAGAGGATTAGGCAGACACTGCACAAATATACTATGGCTTTTCTCCTGAAAAATAGCAGTACTCTTCTAGCTTTGTTGGGGGAATGGCCTCAGGAAAATAGCAAGAGACAAATTTTTGGTAGTGTCCACTGCTTGACAGAGGAGGAATAATTGTGAGAAGGCTATGTTAATAAAGATTTAATCATAAAGGGGATAAATCATTTGCAGCCACAGAAACTATACTACAGGGTTGTATGTTGCCTCCTTGGTGCTAGAGTCAAGGATGTCTTGGAAAGCCCACAGAATACTTTGGATTGAAAGGATGAACAGGCAACAGTTATTGTACACATTGGTATTAATGCATAGGTTGAACAAAGAATGAGGTTCTAAAAGCAGAAAATAGGGAGTTAAGCATGTTTTAAAAAGTAGAACCTTGAAGATGGTGATCTCCAGGTTGCTACCAATCCCATGTGCTAGTCAGAAAAAATAGTATGATGTCCCCTTCCTGGATCTTTCAATCTCCATCAATGATGACCGACTTAACACTGACATTTTTTACTTGTTGGCTGCATAGAACAGTCCATCTTCCAAAGTTACACCAGTACCACTCCCCACCTGTTCCTCTGCTACATTGATGGCTGCATCGGTGCCACTTCGTGCTCCCACAAGGAGGTTGAGCAGTTCATCAACCTCACCAACACATTCCACCCTGACCTTAAATTCTCCTGGACCATCTCTGACACCTCCCTCCCGTTCCTGGACCTCTCCATCTCCATCAATGACAACCAACTTAACACTGACATTTTTTTACAAACCCACTGACTCCCACAGCTATCTGGTTACACCTCTTTCCACCCTACCTCCTGCAAAAATGCTATTCCGTATTCCCAATTCCTCTGTCGTATCTGCGCTCAGGAGGTCCAGTTCCACCACAGAACACATCAGATGGCCTCCTTCTTTAAAGACTGTAATTTCCCTTCCCACATGGTTGAAGATGCCCTCCAATGCATCTCATCCACGTCCCGCACCTCCACCCTCGAACCCCACCCCTCCAACCGCAACAACAACAGAACCCTCTTGGTCCTCACCTTCCAACCTACCAACCTCCACATAAACCGCATCATCTGCCAACATTTCTGCCACCTACAAACGTCCCCACCACCAGGAATATATTTTTCAGCCCACCCCTATCTGCCTTCCACAAAGACTGTTCCCTCCGTGATTACCTGGTCAGGTCCATGCGCCCCAACAACCCATTCCTCCCCACTGGCACCTTCCTCTGCCATGGCAGGGATTGCAAAACCTGTGCTCTCACCTCCCCCCTCACCTCCATCCCAAGGTCCCAAAGGAGCCTTCCACATTCATCAAAGTTTCACTTGCACATTCACCAATGTCATTTATTGTATCCATTGCTCCTGATGCTGTCGTCTTTACATTGGGGAGACTGGACGCCTCCTCGCAGAGCGCTTTAGGGAACGTCTGCAGGACACCCATCCCATTCAACCCCACTGCCCCATGGCCAAATATTTCAAATCCCCCTTCCATTCGGCCTCCTCCACTGCCACTCCCTCATCACCCAACGCCTGGACAAAGAACACCTCATTTTCCGCCTCAGAACACTTCAACCCAGGGCATCAATGTGGACGTCACCAGTTTCCTCATTTCCCCTCCTCCCACCTTACCCCAGTTCCAATCTTCCAGCCCAGCACTGTCCTCGTGACCTGTCCTACCTGCCTATCTTCCTTCCTGCCTATCTTCCTTCCCACCTATCTGCCCCACCCTCCTCCGACCTATCACCTTCATCCACACCTCCATCTACCTATTGTACTCTTTGCTACTTTCTCCCCAGTACCCCCCCCAACCCACATTTATCACTCCACCCCGGAGACTCCCTGCCTCATTTCTGATGAAGGGCTTTTGCCCAAAACGTCAATTTTCCTGCTCCTCGAATGCTGCCTAACCTGCTGTGCTTTTCTAGCACCACTCTAATCTCAACTCTGATCTCCAGCATCCGCAGTGCTCACTTTCGCCTAGTGTGGTGTCAGTTTTGTATGTGACTGGAAAAATGGATGTTTCATCTTGTGGGAAAATTGAGAACTAGTTATCAATTTAAAAGAAATTAGGAAAATGTTTTTTCTGAGGATCATGTCTTTGGAAGTTTCTTCATGAAATAGTTGACAAAGCAGAATCTGATTATTTTTTATGATAGAGATTCATAAAAACTTAAGAGGCTGAAAGATTATTGGGATAAATGATAAAGTGGATTTTTTTGGTTACAACAAAATCAACCATAGTTTAATTGAATGGAAGAGCAGGCTTGAGGGGCTGAATGGCCCTATTCCTCCTGATTCACGTAGCTATATGTACCTTCGTTATGACTGTGCACATTTCTCAATTTTTTTCACTAATCTAATTTAATCTAATACTTTGATAATCCTGTCTAGGAAGAAGCTTTATGTTTGTACTGGTTTCAATTGAGGGAGTTTAATCTCAATGTTAGTGAGGAAGCCATAATTAGACTTGTTTTGCACATTATTTTATGCATTAATGAATTTGCTCTGATCGATGAAGTGGTTATAAATCACAACTCCAAATTATCCATTTCTGCAGCTAAGTAAAGAATGTTCACAATCTTTTAGTATTTTACATTTGATCAACTTTGTAATGTAATAATCTAGTGAATGTGATTTGAGTAAAGGCACTAAATTAAAATAAAGTTAAAAATGCAAAAAATAGTAATTTAAGAAATGAACACAAAGAAGATGAGGGATTTAAATTAATTTTAGTCAGAAGAAGAACCCAAGTCCAAATAATTGTGTTCCATCGCTGTTTTCATGCAAAAGCTTTGCTTCAATCCTTTTTAAACTTCCTTTTTTACCAGGCAATCGTGCTGTGTATGCTGTAACACATGAGCAACAAGGCGACAAGTTATCAGTTAAAATTCTGTAGGAAAAGAGTTTTTTATAGAATCCTCACTGTGTGGAAACAGGCCATTCGGCCCAGCAAGTCCACACCCACTCTATCCCTGCATTTCCCATGGCTAATCCACCTAATTTACACAGTTGCCTAGACACTCTGGTCAATTTAGTGTGACCAGTTCACATAACCTACACATCTTTGGACTGTGAGAAGGAACCAGAGCACCCGGAGATTGGTAGCAAATAGGAGGATGCACTTCATGCTGATTTTTCTCCAACTCAGCTCCATTCTTCCTCATTTCCCAAAGTTAGTAATGGAGTTTAGTGTGGTCATTAAATTTTGTGTTTTCACCAAACTAAAACAGATTTTTTGGCAACTAATTAAGCAAGTTGTATTAGCATCCATTTTGTTAATTTTTATCTTAGATACCTTGTATTCGGGAAATAGTTTGTGGAGGCTGAAAAATCAGCTACAGTTCATAACTTGTCACAAAGCTAAATTATACAAATGATTTACAAATGACTCACGTAAGGCTTTCTTTTGTACATCTGAGAAGCCAGGGAATGGAACTACGTAATTTGCTCCTTCAGAAAACTAAGACCAGCACTATGGGCAGAATGCCAGCTCAGTGTTCTCTGCTATAACTGTTCTGTATTTTCTGACAGTCAGAAATGAAAAAAAAATGATTTCAGCATCACGAAGAGAGAGATGAATGTTCTGGATGTGGTGGCATGACGTAACTTGACTAATAATCCAGAGGCCAAGGGTATTGTAGTGGGACATCGGTTTGAATCTAAACATGGCTGCTATTAGAATTTAAATTTAATTAATACGTCTGGAATATAAGACTAGTATCTGTAATAACAACAATGAACTATCATTGTTGGAAAAGCCTATCTGGTTTCTGTTCTTTAGGAAAAGAAATCTGCAGTTTTTACTTGATCTGGCCAATAGTTCAGGACAATCAGGAATGTGGTTGATTTTTGACAGCCGTCTGAAATGGCTGAGCAAGCCATTCAGTGCAAGCGTAATGGATGGTCAACAAATGCTAGTTTTGTTAATGACACTCCTGGTCCCTGAAAGAAACAAAAGAGGAAAAGTGTGTTTCTTTATTCCAACCATTACACTGTGTAGTCAATAGTTATCTCTTTCAGAATCTGATTACTTTGCCAGGTATCTTCCAAAAGATCCCAGTGTTTTTTTTTATTTGCTGCCTCTGTGAACTTTGTTTATTTTGGAGCTTGAAGTCTCCAAATGCAAGTTGTTTCTTTTGGCCTGTACTGGCATGGGTCTGAAGCTAGAGGGATCCAAGTTATTTTCTTGTCAGGGTCAAGACACTGGGAGGTTGGGAGGGTAACCTTTTAGTCTTAATGTTAACATTCAACAACATAGTGTCTAGTATTTAATTATTTAATATTTAATTAAATTTGTCAAGCTTGTTCTGATCAAAATAAGACTTGTAATTAAACGTGCAATCTGTTCAATTATTACTTGAAACCTCTTTCTTTGCATGCTTTCTTGATGCAATTTTCTCTTTAAAGATGTCTTCCAAAATTATACTGATTTTGTTTACAGTTTTCTAATATATAGTTATGAAATTAACTGTATTGCCTGAAATCATAGCTTTATTCACTTGGGACACAGGACTGCATTGCCCCTCAGCAATTTGGTGTTCTATCCTTATGGAATAAATCGTATCATGCAATATACAGTGGCATTCTCTGTTCTTCACAAATATAGGATTTTGTCTTTAGATCTGTGCTTTCCTTCATTTTAATTGCAGAATTGATGTGCAGTTTTAGAACATGTTTGCAATATTTTCATGACAGTTGAAAACAAAACATACCATCTATTTCATTGTTCTGTTTAAAATGTATTGCATGATTTTAGCATGTGACTAATTTTTTTTTGCCTGTTTATTTGGAAGCTGGCTCTCATGTATATTAAGTGTGTGTCTAGCAGTCTATATGCACAGCAGGTTAAGTCTGTTGATGTTGTCTACTATATAACTCATGTTGCCGATGTTATATATCATCACTGGATCAGTCAGCCACAGATTCAAGTAGCATCATGGCTTCATGACATTCTCTTATCTCAGGTAAAAGCAAGAACTGCAGATACTGGAAACCAGAGTCTAGATTAGAGTGGTGCTGGAAAAGCACAGCAGGTCAGGCAGCATCCAAGGAGCAGGAAAATCGACGTTTTGGGCAAAAGCCCTTCGTCAGGAATCTTATGCCAGTGGTAGCCTTTGGTATTTTATAGGTTATTTGTGATTTTAACATTTACAACTAACAAATCTGTTGTCAGATGTCAATTCCACTGAACATTCAACAATAAGAACCTCATATTTACCTTACACCTTGAGCATTGCAGAAAAGCACTGTTGTGCTTCACAGAAGTGTTGATGATATAATTTTTTGACAGTCAGCAAGGAGATATTAAAGTAGGTTAAGGTTAGAAAGGTGATATTAAAGGGCATCTTAGAGGCAGAGAAGATCAGATAGGAGATTTGGAGCTTTGGGTTTTGAAGGCTTGAATGCCTATGGTAGATCAATTTATAGTTAGTAATGCTCAGTAAAGGAGTCAAATATCACTGAAGATTGTAGACCTGGAGGAGATTAGAGATGGCATGGGGCAAGCCATGATTGAAAATAAATTTCAAATCAAGGTATTGATTAATCCTGGGATCAGCATATGTCAATGAACACATGGGTGATTGTGAATGCACTTGGATGTAAATAAGAAAATGAGCAATGGAGGTTCAGATGGCCTTTATTTTGTGGGCAGTTACAATATGGGAGGCAACCCAAAAGCAGTGTAGTAAAACAGTCCAGTCAAGGTGTTGACAAAATTTGAGTTCTATACTATTGTTACATGGCTGCATTTAATAACTGAATGGAATCTACTAAAATACAACATGTTTTTCTCTTTATACGGTATTTAGATTGGTTTAGATTAGATTACTTAGTGTGGAAACAGGCCGTTCTGCCCAACAAGTCCACACCAACCCGCCAAAGCGCAACCCACCCAGACCCATTCCCCTACATTTACCCCTTCACCTAACACTATGGGCAATTTAGCATGGCCAGTTCACCTAACCTGCACATTTTTGGACTGTGGGAGGAAATCGGAGCACCCAGAGGAAACCCATGCAGACACGGGGAGAATGTGCAAACTCCACACAGTCAGTCGCCTGAGGTGGAAATTGAACCCGGGTCTCTGGCGCTGTGAGGCAGCAGTGCTAACCACTGTGCCACCGTGCCTGACCTTCATTCAGCTACAGCCCACTTGATCATAGGAAACTTAAAATTAGGAACTGGTCACGTTTCCAATTGGAAGTATAGACTCCCTTGAATCACTGGTGTGTTGAATGTTTTCTGGAGTGGCCTTTGAGCAAGGAGTTTTTTTTGGTACTGTGGTCATCAGTAAAAAAATGAATACTGTGGAGCTTTATGGAGTTTCCCTTTGGCTGCATGGAAGAAGTATTTTAGTTTGAACCTTGTAGGATGTATTGTGACTCATTTTCCATGCGTTATTTTGCCTTTATCTTTACCTGTTCTCTTTTGTTAGAAACATTTATTTTCGTAGAAATTTACAGCACAGAAGTGAATATTCGGGGTGTAGGTTTGTTCGCTGAGCTGTAGATTTGATATCCAGATGTTTCATTACCTGGCTAGGAACATCTTCAGTGGCGACCTCCAATTGAAGCGAAGCTGTTGTCTCCTGCTTTCTATTTGTTTTTCCTGGATGGGGTTCCTGGGGTTTGTGGTGATGTCTTTTCCTGCTCGTTTGCTGAGGGGTTGATAGTATCTAGATCTATGTGTTTGTTTATGGCGTTGTGGTTAGAGTGCCAGGCCTCTAGGAATTCTCTGGCATGTCTTTGCTTAGTCTGTCCCAGGATAGATGTGTTGTCCCAGTCGAAATGGTGGGTTTTTTTCCTCCCTGTGTAGGGCTACGAGGGAGAGAGGGTCATGTCTTTTTGTCACTAGCTGGTGTTCGTGTATCCTGATGGCTAACTTTCTTCCTGTTTGTCCTACGTAGTGTTTGTGGCAGTCCTTGCATGGAATTTTGTAGGCAACGTTGGTTTTGTCCATGGGTTGTGTTGGGTCTTTTAAGTTTGTTTTTGTTTTGAGAGTGTTGGTGGGTTTGTGTGCTACTAGGATTCCGAGGGGTCTTAGTCTGGCTGTCATTTCTGAAACTACTTTGATGCATGGTAAGGTGGTTAGGGTTTCTGGCTGTGTCTGGTCTGCTTGTCTTGGTTTGTTCTTAAGGGATCTGCGGACTGTATTTTTTGAGTATCCGTTCTTCTTGAATACGTTGTATAGGTGGTTCTCCTCTGTTTTCTGAAGTTCATCTGTGCTGCAGTATGAGGTGGCTCATTGGAATAGTGTTCTGATACAGCTTCATTTGTGTGTGTTGGGATGGTTGCTGGTGTAGTTAAGTATTTGGTCAGTGTTTGTCGATTTTCTGTATACGCAGGTTTGTAGTTCTCCGTTGTCCATTCTTTCGACTGTGACGCCCAGGAATGCAAGTTTGTTGTCGGTTTCTTCCTCCTTGGTGAACTTTATGCCTGTAAGGGTGTTGTTGATGTTAAATGTCTCTTCTAGTTTCGTTTTGTGATGACAAAGGTAGCGGACCCAGATTTTTGGTTTGATGGTTGGTAGGACTGTTTATTCTAGTCTTTGCATTACAGCTTCTGCTATGAATCCTGATACCAGAGATCCCGTGGGTGTGCCGTTGGTTTGTTTGTAGATTGTTATTGAAAGTGAAGTGGGTGGTGGGGCACAGGTCCACCAGCTTCATGATGTTTTTGTTGGTAATGTGATTGGTGGTGGTTGGGGTGTGTGTGATGGTCTCTTCTAAAAATGTGATAAGTGTTTCCTTTGCCAGGTCGATGTTGATGGAGGTGAACAGTGCTGTTACGTCGAACGAGATCATTGTCTCGTCTTCCTCTATTTTGGTGTTTTTCATGATTTTTAGGAATTCTTGGATGAAGTGCTGTGACTCTCCTAGGTATTTCAGTCTTGCATGTACTTCTTTGGCCAGTCTGAAAGTTGGTGTTCCGGGTAGTGAGACTATGGGTCTGAGGGGGGCTCCTGGTTTATAGAATCGTGGGGTGTTGGTCCCATCTGGTTTCATTTTTTGGAATTCCGTCTTGTTTAATTGTCCAGAACTGTGTAATTCTTTTTAGGAGATATGCAATTTTGTTTCCTAGTTGTGGGGTCGAGTCTAGCACCACCTGTTGGTAGGTGTTGGTGTCTGCGAGTAGTGTATTGGCTTTCTCTGTGTAGTCCCTTCTGTTCAGGATGACTCTGAGCTGACCTTTGTCTGCAGGTAATATAACAATATTTTTGTCTTTTTTGAGGTTTTCTAGGGCTTTCTTTTCTTGTGTTCAGTTTGTTTCCTTCCCTCTTTCGGCTCAGAGTAGGTGCAACTGTCTGTCTGATCGTTTGTTGTGTTTCTTCCTTAAGTTTGTTGTCCTTCAATGCGGTTTCTATTGCCACTAGGAAATCCTTCTTGTCAGTGTCTCAGTAATTGAAATTTAGTCCTTTTTACTAGTACAGCTTTTTGTGTGTCTGATAGGGATAGGTCTGATAAGTTCTTTATCCATGCCCCTGTGTTATCGGTTTTGTCTTTTGTTTGTGAGTTTGTCAAGTTTTTTCTTCAGGTCCCGATTTTTCTTTTTCTGTGTGTGTTGTTGTTTGGTGTTTATGGCTCGTTCTACCGCGTCTATCCATTTTTGATTTGTTGCTGGTTTGAATAACGGTTATTGGCGCGCAATTTCCCGGTTGTATTTTCGGAGTCTGTGGTGGGCGTCATTGATTAGTTCTCAGAGCGTTCTGCGGCAGTTTCGTTCTGTTAAACTTCTGGCTAACAGGCTTAGCAAAGCCATGCCAGAGAATTCGTAGAGGCTTGGCACTCCAACCACAATGCCATAAGCAAACACATAGATCTAGCTACCATCTATCAACCCCTCAGAAAATGAACAGGAAATGACATCAACACAAACCCCAGGAACCCCATCCAGGACAAACCTATAAATAGAAAGCAGGAGACAACAGCTTCACTTCACTTGAAGGTCACCACTGATGATGTTACCTAGCCAGGTAATGAAACATCTGGATATCAAACCTACAGCTCAGCGAGCAAATCTACACCTTAAATCTCAACCTGAGCTACAAACCTTTCAAAAAAGTGAATATTCAGTACAGTAGGTCTATGCTGGCCTTCAGATGTTGTTGTTGTTGTTGTTGTGATTTTAAATGGAGAGGGCTAATTAAGTTCACAAATTTTCCTTTGCCATCTTGCTGCTTTTTTGATCTGCAGAATGATTTGCAGTCACAGAAGGGAGACTATTTGGTCTTCCATGCTATGTATAATTTCTGAAGCTTAGATGAACATTGAAAGAAGTGGAGGAAATTTTAGCCTCTGATCAACCTTATGCCCTTGGGTAGCTTCTAGTCGCTGGATGAAGATTGACATTAGTAGAGGCTATAATGTGAATGATGGTGTGGGTTTGCAAGTCCTGGCCTGATTTTAAAAATAAACATTGGGTACTTGTATCAATCTGTAATATTGGTTTGATCAGAAGTGGCTTTTTTTAAAATAATAAAAAGACAGAATTATATAGACCTGCATTGTTTTTTTATGAATGTATTAAATGTTGAGGTGCAACTGTTTACTTTAATACATAAAAATATGTTGCTGTCATTTTTGTTTAAAGTAAACATGTAAATACAGTAGAGCAATGGCATCAGCTGCCAGCTATTAGATGTTGCAATGAATTAAATCTTTACTGCCAACTTTTTACAGCACCAAGGACTTGACATTTAGAAGTGCCTCTAGGACCTTTATTCAGGAAGCTGTAAATCAGTCAAATTATTCACTAGGTGTAGTGTTCAACCTTTTGTAATGTTTGCTCATGTGTCTTTGCAGCTCATGAATATAATGGTTCCCTTCATGTTTAAATATGCAGTGGATGAACTCAACCAAATGTCAGGTAGTGTTTTGAACCTGAATGATGCAACTAGTACAGTCATCACCATGGCAACAGCTGTCCTTATTGGCTGTAAGTAAAATATTTTAATTTGCTTGACAGATGTTGACTTTCTTGCAGTGCAGGTTGCAATGAGTAGCAAACGTTTCTGGCAGGAGAATTGCAGAGAATTTTCTTTTCACTTTGCATAAATTTATGCATTGTGCACTAGATTCTTACTGGAATGATTTGAGTTTACAGATTATATCAAAATATATGTAAATCACGCTTCTGTTGCAAAGAAAAGTGAGACATAATGTGGCAGGAAACTAAGCCTGAAAGGGTAATAGATTTATCGTTTTAAATTTGTGTGCTGAAGCAAATAAAAGGGTTAGACCTTCAATCTACTTCATGATGACTCATTGCCTCGTTTGTTTAGCTGTTGCAGTAGAAACCCTAATGGTGCGGGAGAATCAAACAGCACAGAAACAGCACTCTGTCCTTCATGCTCATGTTGTATCTGTGAAAGAGCTTTCCAATAAGGCCAACTCCCATACTGTTTTTCCATGCATGCACAACATTTCAGGTGTCAACCCTTACAGACAAAAATGGGTTTAAAACTGGGTAGTAACATAGAAATGGCAGACAGCATGTACAATATTACAAGTATTGTCTGTATTTCAAGTACAGACCATTCTGATGGTCTCAATTTGGAGCGATCACTTCTTTTTCGTGTCAAAACAAAAAGCAGGCCAAATGTCTTTTGTGCAATTGATAATGCCATTTTGACTGCGTTAGTTTTTTTATCCTCCAGTCGAAGACGCTAATAACATTCCAAAATTACTAAATAATCAAGGGACAAAAGGAGGAGAGGAAATAAACACTAAGTATCTCAATAGAAAAAGTGCTAATAAACCTTCTGGGACTAAAGGCCAGTAAGTTCAATGAAGCTGCATCCCAAGCTGTTAAAAGAACTCGCAACAGAGATAGTGGATGGACTGGTAGTAATTTTCTAAGAGTCCTTAGATTCTGGAAATATCCTAGGGGATTGGAAAACTGTCAATGTAATACTTTAATAAGGGAAGAAGACACAGAACCGGTAATTATAGGTCACTTAGCTCAATGTCTGTTTTTGGGGGAAAGTATTTATGCCCTTTTCTCAAAAATAAGAAAGAAGTTTAACTGAAATTGACAATACAAGTATTGATTTAGATCAGAAAAAGCTCTGGCAGTTGGGGAAATTTAAATTCAGTAGGAAAAATTCTGGAATTAAGAATTTAATGATGATCAATGTCTGGTATAAAGAATGTCTAGTAATAGTGTAGCATTTAGAAATATGTAACAATCCAAGTCAGCCTGGCTTCATGAAGGGATAATCATGCCTCAAATTTAATTATTCTTTAAGGAAATGAACAGCATGATAGATAAAGGGGAAGCAGAAGATATTTGGATTTTCAGAAATCATTTGATAAGGTACTACACATTAGGCTACTTAATAAGCCAAGAGCCTATGGTGTTGGAGGGAGTACATTGGCATGGATAGAGGATTGGATAATCAATGGAAGGAAGACAGTCAGGATAAGGGGGCTTTTTCAGGATGGTAACTTACAATCTGTAAAGTGCCACAGGTTTCCATGTTGGGGCCACAATTATTCACAACATATATTCATAACTTGGATGAGGAAACTGAATGTACTATAGCCAGGTTTGCAGATGGCACAAAAATAAATGAGAAGGCAACTAACAAGGAACACAGAATCTATCTTGGAATATAGATATATTAAGTGAGTCGGCAAATGGAATATAATGTGAAAAATAGTGAGGTGATGTACTTTTGCAGGAAGGATGTTATTTAAATAGAGAGATTCCAGAAAATTACAGTAGAGGAATTTGGGAGTGTTTGTGGATGAATCATCATAGCTCATCAAAGTTCAGTGGTTAATAGGGAAGGCAGTTGGAATAGGAGAAAGTGAGGACTGGAGATCAGAGTCAAATATGTGGTGCTGGAAAAGCACATCAAGTCAGGCAGCAGCCGAGGAGCAAGAGAATCGATGTTTCGGGCAGAAGCCCTTCATCAGGAAGGATAAAGGCTTATGCCCAAAACATTGATTCTCCTGCTCTTCCGCTGTGTCTTTCCAGTACCACACTCTTGAAGGCAATTGAAATGTTGGCCTTTATTCCAAAGGTAATGGCGTAGTAAAGTTTTTTGCTAAAACTATTAAAGGCAATCCTCAGACCACAGCTGGAATACAGCTTAGGCCTACTATAATCCATAAAAAGGTTGACTAGGCTGATACTGGGTATGGAGGGACTTTTTATGAGGAGAGTTGAGTAGGTTAGGTCTTCACTCACTGGAATATCGAAAAATGAAACAATAATTCTTAGAGGACTTGACAGGGTAGATGTGGAAAGGTTTCCCATTTTGGAAAGATTAGATTAGATTACTTACAGTGTGGAAACAGGCCCTTCGGCCCAACAAGTCCACACTGACCCGCCGAAGTGCAACTCACCCAAACGTTTACCCCTTACCTAACACTATATGGGCAGTTTAGCATGGCCAATTTACCTGACCCGCACATCTTTGGACTGTGGGAGGAAACCGGAGCACCCAGAGGAAACCTACGCGGACACGGGGAGAATGCGCAAACTCCACACAGTCAGTTGCCTGAGGCGGGAATTGAGCCCGGGTCTCTGGCGCTGTGAGGCAGCAGTGCTAACCACTGTGCCACCGTGCCGCCCACAAATCTAGGACCTGAGGGTATAATCTCAGAATAATGAGTCCCACATTTAAGGCACGTGAGGAATTGTTTCTCAAAGGGTAATGAACTACAGAGAACTCTAAAGACTGGATTGTTAAGTATATGTGAGGCTGCGATAGACACATATGTAATTAGTAAAGGAATCGAAATGGAGTTATCGATTATCAGATCAGCCATGATTTTATTAACTGGTGGAGCAGACCTGGGCTGCTCCTATATCTTATGGTCTTGAGAACGCTGACCTGTTGAATTATCTTTCTTGCAAAGTGGGGTTTGGCAACCTTTATCCATAGCTGAGTTTTAATGGTGAATCTATCCCAACAAAAGGCTGTGTCAAAACTAAGTTACGTACTTGCCTTGATCAATATCTATAGTTTTTGTAGGGTTTGTTAGACAGAGCAGCAATCCTGTCTAACATCTATTCCAAACCCTTCCGAAGTCAGTATTGATGATGCCATTGTAATGTTCTCTTCGTGGTCCCACTGCGATCAACTAGCTTACTAATAGTTTGTTGAAATTTGAGTTCTTTTTAGTCTGCATGGCTCAGCCGTTAGTGCATCAACTTGCTGAACCATCAGCAAATAATTGTTGTGTTGTATTTTTGCTAATGTATTGTATGTGTAACAAAGACATAAATAACGTCAGTCATAACTTATTGTTCAGTTTTGAAATTTGATGAAAATTTTCATTTTCTTCATGAAGAAATTAACTTTGAAATGATGAAACGTGTTTTCAAAAGGCAATTAGATTTTTCTAAAATTCCTTTGCAGATGGTGTTTCAAGGGTTTGTGCAGCATTCTTCAATGAACTCAGGAATGCTGTATTTGGCAAAGTAGCCCAAAGTTCTATCAGGCGAATAGCCAAAAATGTCTTTCTCCACCTACACAACTTAGATTTGAGTTTCCATCTCAGCAGGCAGACTGGTGCACTCTCAAAAGCTATAGATCGAGGGACAAGAGGTATCAGTTTTGTTCTGAGTGCCTTGGTGTTTAATCTTGGTCCCACCACCTTTGAAGTGCTGCTTGTCAGTAGCATTTTGGTAAGTGCTACAGATTTTTGCGCTGTTTTCATTATTTGTGCCCTTTGTTGAATAAAGTATTTTAATAAATACGGTGGCTCAGGGAATGAAATAAAGTATCAAGGATGGTTTACTACAGGAGCATTGATGAGACCATATCTAGAGTACTGTCTACAGTTTGGTCTCTTTAATTAAGAAAGGACAGAATCGCATTAGAAGCAATGCTAAGAAGGTTCATTGAACTAATTCCTGGGATAAGGAGGTTAATTTGTGAGGAAAGTTTAAACTTGTATCCAGAATGAGTGGATAATCTTGATGAAACCCATTCCACAGCACACTTGCTGAATGGAGGTTTCATGTTGTTATAATAAGGTTACAACGAGGGATACAGTTTAAGAATGAGGTCTCCCATTTAATACCACGATGAAAATTTTCTGAGAATCATATATCTATGAAATTCCTTTTTCCTCAGGGAACAGTGAAGACAATATTCTTGACTAACAAGAAACTCAAGTTATTAGGGGTAGGCAGAAAAGTGGAGATTATCAATTCCAAAGTGAAATGGCCGTAATCAGATCAGTCATGATCTTCTAGAATGACACATCAGGCTTGAAGGGCCAACTGGCCATCTGTTACTAATATCTATGCCTAAATGTATCAATTCCTCATTAGAATTCATGTTCAAATGCACAAAACTGCATTTACCTAAAGTTAACAGTAATGACTATAGCAAATTGTAAATCCTAGAAACGATTCACTTTAAATGTTTATTTCTTACAGTATTATAAATGTGGTGGACCATATGCGTTAATAACTCTGGGAACTTTAACTGCATATTCAGTTTTTACAATTGGCATCACACAATGGAGGTACTGTAGCAATGTTAAATCTATTTCATTTTAGTTTTCTTCTTAACCAACAGTGTCTTTGCGATGACTTTAAAAATGTTTAATTTCTCATTTGTAGGACTCGATTCCGAATTGAAATGAATAAAGCTGATAATGATGCAGGCAATGCTGCAATAGACTCACTCCTGAATTATGAAACTGTGAAGGTAGGATGTGTGGAATTGTTTTAATGATTCTAAACAACCTTGTATCAAAACAAAAATAATTCCATCTTTTAAGATTATACAGTTTGGATTGTTATACTCTTCCTCCCCTGCTCTTGTTACAATTCTCAATATCGAAGTGTTATAAAGTAATTAACACCCCTAGTATAAGCAATTCTTTGAGCATTGGCTCTACCATATGAATTTAATTTTATTCCCTTACGAGCTGTGAATGATTTAGATTATACGTCTTAAAGTTTGATTGATTGTGATTGTGTCCAAAAACAAACATTAGACACTGTTGATAAATGTAATTATTGCAATTACTTCAGAATTAGTGACTGTCTAGGATGTAAGAGTTATTATGCAAGAGTGAATTTGGTGGTACTTAAAGTTTAGATTATTGCCACATGGATGGAAATGCTGGTTTGGCTGCAATATACCTTTTCTCAAAGGTAGGTTGGTGTAGTATTGGCAGAATTCTCTCTCTCTAAACAAGGCTTGCTCATAGAAGTATAGTAAACTCCAACACCATATCTCAAACTGTTCTCTTTGCAATTATATTGTTAGCTGCTGGGAGAGTAGCTAAATAGGCAATGCTTTACACCAATTGCAAGTTAACCCAGGTGTGAGACTAAGCTGAAAGTATGTATTTTGGCTATCAAATAGTGCCAATGGTGGGAATGTAGTAAACATGACTTAAAAAGTTCCTTTGTAACAGTAGTGACACACTAGGGAATTCTCAAAGAAAATTGATAATGCTGGAAAACTTAGCAGTCTGGCAACATCTGTTTATGTTTCAGATTTCCAATGTCTGCAGTATTTTGTTCTTTTTGGGAATTTTCAATTTTCATCTCAGGTCTGTTTTAAATTGATGTTATGATTTGGAGATGCTGGTGTTGGACTGGGGTGTACAAAGTTAAAAATCACTCAACACCAGGTTATAGTCCAAAAATTGAAAATGTGTTGCTGGTTAAAGCACAGCAGGTCAGGCAGCATCCAAGGAATAGGAAATTCGACGTTTCGGGCATAAGCCCTACTACCAGGTTATAGTCTAACAGGTTTAATTGGAAGCACACTAGCTTTCGGAGCAACGCCTGATGAAGGAGCGTTGCTCCGAAAGCTAATGCTTCCAATTAAACCTGTTGGACTATAACCTGGTGTTGTGAATTTTAACTTTAAATTGATGTCACCTGGAGTACTGAAGAAAAATATTGGCTTGCATGTTGAGAAGGTGAAAATTAACGAGAGGTAGTGCTGCTAGTTGCCATACAATCAACTTTTTAGTTAGACATTGGATGATCAAATTAGTTTTAGCTGCAGTGGCCCCATAGTCAGGTTGTCAATGCAAACATTGAAAATGCAACTTTGGAAAGCTGACAAAGACTGTCTGACATCCATGGAAATGTTACTTGGTAGGACATTGTACTTTCAGAAGAACGTCAAAACATAATATTGAGGAAAAGATGGGAATATCTTAAGAACAGATGCCTTAGATTCTGCAGAAAAGCTTTTCAAACTTATACTTGTTTTTCTATAAATTTAAGAAAGCTCTTGCTGTGCAAAGCTAGCTATCCATTGGCAAAAGAGTCCTGTAGTTTAAATTCCTCTTTCAGTATTTCAACAATGAAAAGTATGAAGCGGCGAGATATGATGGATACTTGAAGACTTATGAAAATGCTTCTCTGAAGACTGCCTCAAGCCTTGCAGTACTGAACTTCGGTCAGAATCTTATTTTTAGCTGTGGCCTGACTGGAATCATGCTACTTGCAAGTAAAGGAATCCTAGCAGGTACTGTGACTAAACTGGCAAATTTGCTTTAAAGATTTGTAGCCTGGACATTTGGATGTGTTATTCTTTGTAAAGTTCCTCCCCTCATTTAGTTGGTTTTGTTTTGAGTACTAATCCTACTTCCTACTTTTTTTAAAAATTCATTGATGACCTGCTGAAGAACCAACTATGTTGGATCCCAGGCGATATCTCCCAACATCCACCTGTGTTCTACTTGTTGGAGTCTTTATTTATTTTGAGGACTGGGAGGTTGCTTTGCTACACATTTTGAGGAATAGTGACTCACTAACTGAATTGTTGTGAACACCAGTGGCAATGGCTGCAGGCATAAGACCAATATGCTAGGTTTCTGTTTATTCATTTATAGTATATGGGCATCGCTGACAAGACTAGCATTTATTGCCCATCCATAGTTGCCCTTGACAAAGTGGTTGTGAGCTGTCGCTTTGAGTTGCTGTTATCCATTTGCTGATGTTCTCACAATGTCATCAGTGAGGGAGTTTCAGCATTTTGACCCAGGGACAGGGAAGGAATAGTGAGAAGTTCCAAGTCAGGGTAGTCATGTGTATCCTGCAGGTAGGTGACCTGAGGCAATTCAGTGCCTCGAACAAGCAGGAAAATTACTTGACTCCATACAATTCTTGAAATAGCTTATTTAGAAATAATTTGAGAATGCTTCTGTTTTTCCCTCCCGCATTCCCTCTGTCAATTATGAAAAGCACAATTAAATAATACATTTTTGTGCTATGTTTAATCTATTAATTTCAAATCCAGACAGTTCTCATTATTCATTGCATCAACAGCAATGAACTGACAACTGATCTGAAAATCGAAGGAATTTATGTTTGCTAAAGCCATCAGAGCCTAAACTTTACTTTGAATATTCAGTGTGATGACCATTTCATTTTAATAAGCATTTGAAAAGTGATAATTACAAGTCTTTGTCCAAAAACTGCAGCATCAGACTGCAATCACGACAAGATGACTGTGTCCTGTTTTTACTAATTCAAAAAAATAGGAAAAATTGATAATGTTACTATAATTCAGTGTGCCATATTTCTAAAAAGTGATCTTTGGTTATTACAACTTAGGTTTATAGCATTAAAAATGCACAGCATTTTAAGCTGGAGTTCTGACATTTTTCTTGTCTCCTTCAATAACCCTGCCATCTTCATATTTGCATCCTTTTGTAAAGATGATCTCTTTGTTATTACCAGCACATAAAAAGCACAAATCAGGAGTCTGATGGGTGATGCAATCGCACTTAAAGCTCAACAGCATCCAGACTAAAACTGATTAGCATTTCTCACTTAGCTTAAACATCCACTACTGATTTATCATTGATGCACATATGATCATATCACAAAGGTAGATGGGAAAGTACACTGGAAAGTGAATACAGGCTGTATTATAGATAGGTTAATTGGATGGGCAAAGATCTGGAAAATGGACTATAATTTTGGAAAGTGTGAAATTGTCCATTTTGGCAAGAAGGTTAAAGTATATTATTTAAATGATGAGAGCTTGTAGAAGGATCTGGGTGTCCTGGTGTATGAATATGACAGATTAGTGTGGAGGTACAGCAAGTAATTAAGAATAGATGCTTTTTATGTTCACTTATGGCTAGGCCAGCATTTATTACCCATCCCGAGTTGCCCTTGAGAAAGTGCTTTCTTGAACTGCTGCACAAGGTAGACGCGCAATGTTAGGGAGATAATTCCAGGATTTTGACCTAACCACTGCTGAAGAAATGGCATTATCTTTCCAAGTCAATTTGGTGATTGGCTAGGAGGGAAAGTTGCAGGTGGTGGTGTTCCCGTGTATCTGCTGCCCCACCTAGATGGAGTTGATCATGGGTTTGGAAGATGCTGTCTCAGGATCTATGGCAAATTTATGCAATACCAATCGGCCTATTCCTGATGCTAATTCATGTTTGTATATTCAGTGTTAGCTGCCGCATGCACTACAGCAACTTGCCTTATTTCCCAAACTACTTCAGTCATCTTGAAGCAAAAGAACATCACATGCATGGGAATGCCATCACTTCTAAGACCCATACCATTTTTATTTGGACATTAATTATTGTTGGGTGAAAATTGCAGTGTGGGAATACCTTTACTTCCAGCAAGCAATCCATCTTCCCCCTATTTGGAAGCAGTTTGGGTTGGAAATTGGTGTAGGCATGGAACCAATAATCACATGCCAAGAATGGGGCAATGGCAGGGAAAAACAACTGAAGCTGTGGTTTATATCAGCAAAGTATTGTTGAATAGGTTAGACTTCCCTCTTTGTTTCGACTTATGCTTCCTTCCCCTGTCCGAATTAAAATTAGCACTAATGCTCAATGCAGTTACTGATAAGTCCAGTTTATTTTTAATAGTTCATAGAATGTGGGCATTGCTGGCTGTACCAGCATTTACATAATCACATCCCTAATTGCCACTGGAGTGACTTGCTTGTTAGGGCCATTTAAGAGGGCAGTTAAGAGCCAGCCACTTTGCTGTTGGCCTTAACTCGCACGGAAGACAAATGTAAGAACAACCGATTTCCTTCCCTGAAGAATGTGAGTAAACAGGATAGCCTTTTACAACAATAGTTACATGGTGCCATTAGAGTAGGTATTCACTCCAGATTTTCATTGATTCAGATTTCTTCATCTGCTACGGTGGGTTTCAAACCCACATTCCCAGTGTCCTTAGCCTAATCATTTTCAGCTGCTTCAGTTATGGCCATCCCTCCTTCATAAGGTCAGATGTGGGGATATTCATCATAACTTTACAATGTCAAGCATCCACAAATATCCATTCTCTCCACCACCAACACTCTGTAGTAGCAGTATGTACTATCTTTAAGATGCATTGCAGCAATTCACAAAGATCCTCAGACCACCTTCCACACCCATGACCACTTCCATCTAGAAGCACAAGGGCAGGAGATACAAGGGAGCACCATCACCCGCCACTCACTGTCTTGACCTGGGAATATATTGCCATTCCTTCACTGTTTCTGGGTCAAAATCTTCAACTTTCAACCCTCATGGCATTGTGAGTCAACCCACCGCAAATGGACAGTTCAAGACGATAAGTCACCACCGCCTTCTCAAGGGCAACTAGGAAGGGGCAATAAATTCTGGCCAGCCAGCAACACCCACATCCCACAAATTAATTGAAGAATTAGCCTGGCTTTCTTGGGTTACTAATCCAATGACAATGCCCCATGTACGCTCACATTCAGCTTTTTGTATTCTTCCATCGGCTGTGGATGTCATTGAAAAGGTTAGAGTTTGTTGCCATTTGTGATCATTTGGAAGGTGTCATTGAGCTACCACCTTCAACTGCTGCTGTCCATGCGATGTAAGTATACCCATAGTGCTGGTAAAGACACTCCACCATTTTGATCCAGCAATAGGATATAGTTCCAAGTCAGGATGGTATGTGGCTTGTTGAAGAACTTGGAGGTGGAGAAATTCCCATGTGTTTGCTGTCCTTTTTCTTGAGGAGGTTAGCTTGCCTGTGAATGGAAAGTGTTGTCAGAGTAGATTTGGTGAGTTGCTGCATCATGTAAATGGTGCACATTGTTGCTGCTGTGTGTCACCGGTGGAGGGAGTGAATCTTTAAATTGATAGATGGAGTGGGGTCAGTAAGGCAGGCTGCATTGTCCTGGATAATGTCAAACCCAGTGTGTTTGAAATCACATTCATCCAGCCAAATTGAGAGTATTCCATCATCACCTGATTTATGGCTTGCAGATGGTGCACAGGCTTTGGTTGGTGAGGTGTTACTCCGTGCAGAATTCCCAGCTGATGACCTGGTCTTGTAGCCACAGTGTTTATATCATTGGTCCAATTCAGCTCTAGGTCATTGGTAATAGCCATCAGCTTAGGATGTTCATAGCAGGGATTCAGTGATGGTAATGCTTTTGGATGTCATAGTCATAGAAATGTACAGTCTGAAAACAGACCCTTTGGTCCAACTCATCCATGCCAACCAGTTAGCTTCTCTCTTGTAGGAGACAGTCGTTGGCTTGCACTGCACAGTGGAAAAATTACATGCCACTTATTAGTCCAGGCATGTTTAGGTCTTGCTGCATATGGGTGCAGACTGTCAGTATCTGAGAAATTGAAAATGACCCTGCTTTTTTTTTTGCAATCATCAGCAAGTATCTCTTCTCCTTCATTAAATTCACTGCCCTTTATTGGTTAATGCGAATATTGTTATGTAGTAATAAGCTCCTGTTGCGGTCTTTGTTAATACTACTTCAAGTTGAATTTATGTCAAAATATAACTTTATGGTAATACTCGTTCTTTTGTAGGTACACTGACAGTTGGAGACCTGGTGATGGTAAATGGCCTACTTTTCCAGCTGTCTCTTCCCTTAAATTTTTTGGGCACGGTATATCGAGAGACACGACAGGCGCTAATAGACATGAATACTTTATTTACCTTGCTAAGCGTTGATGCAAAGATCAAGGTAATGTGACACAGTTGTTGAAAGTCAGCGTGTTGATGTAAGACTCTAACTTCCACATTTTACATTGTATTTTAAAAAATATAACTTGAAAATGTTTAATAATTTGAGATCCCGCCTTCAGTTTTTTAAGATGTCCCAATGGGAAATTAGATGCAAGTCATCTTGTGTCTTTTAGTTTTAACCTTACATGTTGCTCTTAATTCTTAATTTTGTTTTTTTGGGTTTTTAGGATGTAGAAAAGGCACCGGCACTGCAGGTTTCTCCTGAGAAATCTACGATCACTTTTGAAGATGTTTGCTTTGAATATATCAATGGTCACAAGGTCCTTGATGGAGTATCATTTGAAGTTCCTGCTGGGAAGAAAGTGGCAATTGTAGGTGGGAGTGGTTCTGGGTAGGTAGTTATTTACACTAGTAATCTTGCCAATTCAAACTTTATTATTTGAAATATTGCCTCCACTTTATTTGACTCCAAAATTTTGCTAAGTTATCTGTCAGATGCTTTTTGTTACCTTTCACTTATGGATTGAACCCCTAACTGTTTTCCCTTTTTAATTCAGAGTTGCTGTCCTCTAATGTCTTTGATTCAATAATTGGTTGAAAAAAGGATAGGGGAACTTTTCAGTTGATCTCAACCAATGCTATTTATCTTGTTCTTTTATTTTCCTCTTAATTTGAAAGTGAGCCATTTGGAACCAAATGTTCTTGTTTTTGTTATTCATCATCAACAGTAAACCTTTAATTAAACATTGAGGATTACATCCTGTAGCATGTGGGGCCAGATATATTTTACACACATGCATTTTATAATATTAAAAAAGATAGTTACATATCATTAAGAAAGAACAATTCAAATTATTGAGAGACCCGAAGCTACTTTCTGATTCCAACAATGAATTTAGTTCTCTTGCCAATGACTCTTAACCTGCTTCCTGGCTATTTCCCCAAACTAGATCAGAACCTTGGCATCATCTCTTTATTTTCAGAAATTAATTTCAAAGCCCCATCATCACCCAATATGTTAATTTCTATATTGTCTCCCCTTACCTCTAATACAGTTAAAGGGGAGGTGATGATGTAATGGTAATGTTACTGGACTAGTAATCCAGAACCCCAGGCTAACGTTCTGGGTGCATGGATTTGTACCCAACCATGGCAGATGGCATAATTTCAATTCCATAATATCTGGAACGAAAATCTAACCTAGTTGCAATCAGGTAGCCAATTATTAAATTATTGTTGTTATAGAGACATCTGGTTAATGACAGAGAAATTTGCAAGCCTTACTTGATGTGGGCCTCCATGTGACTTGAGGCCTACAGGTTCACTCTTAACTGCCCTCTGAAATGACACTCAATTGTATGAAACCACAGCAAAGTCTAAGGAAAACAATGAAACCAGCTGAACAACCTGTCATCTACATAAGAACCAACAATAGCATACCCAACTCTGTTTTTACGTCATGTCAATTTTTATGCCAAATTTGGGAGAGCTATTCCACAGACTAGTCAAGCAAAAGCCACTTGTCATAGTCATTGTCTAGAAGATATAATTCTATAACTCTGTCCCAAACAATCACCATCCATGGATGTACCCTGTTTCACTATGGGGAGCAAAATGGTGGCACAGTGGTTATAGGTGGAAAAGAATTGCCTGGGGAATCCTCAACATTCACTCAAATGTAATCAAGTTGAACCTGCTGATTACTGCCCTCATTTCCCCCCTCAGCTGATAAATCAATGCAATCTTTAAGTGCCATTTGGAGGAAGTACGAGAGTGCTCCGTATTACAGATGGGGACTTCAACGTCAATTATTGAATGGCTCGGTAGCACCACCACCCGACTGAGCTACCTGAATCCCAAAAGAGAGTTGCTAGACTTTTGTTGTGGTAAACGGAGGGGGAACCAACAAGAGGGAGAAATCAACTTGACCTCATTCTTGTCGCAAATGCATACCTCCACAATTCTGTGGGGAGACGTGACCACAGCTCAGTCCTTGTGGAGATCAAGACCTGCCTTCACATTTCGAATATAATACAATGGAGGTTCTGTGGCACTACCAGTGTGCGAACCTGAACAGACCTTGAATAGTTCGCGCAACTCTGTTGGATATCCACGAGGTGCTGTGGGCTGTTACCAGCAGAATTGTATTTGATCACAATTTGTAACCTCAGGATCCAGCACATCTCCCTAATGTACCATTCCCATCAAAACGACAAGGTTAACCATAATTCAGTGAAGAACACAGGAGGATATGCCAGCTGCTGCACCAGGCATCCAGAAAAAGTAAGGTGTCAACCTGGTATAACTGATGAACAACACATGCCTGTTGCATTAGAATGATTCAATTGAAAGACTAAATGATCTCTCATCAACAGATCAGATCTAAAACCTGCATTCCTGCCACATCCAATCATGAATGGTAGTGGATAACTATGCAACTAACAAAAGGTGGAGGTTCAGTTAATGTACCATTCTCAACAATACTGTAGCAAAACTGGGGCCATCAGGAATCCAGGAAAACTCTCCATTGGTTAGATAACATAAAGGAAGATAATTGTGGGTGTTAGAGGTCAAATATTTCAACTCCAGCACATCACTGCAAGTGTTTGTCAGGATAGTACCCATCTAGGGCCCATCCTCCTTCAACAGTTCCCTTCCCTCCATCTCTCAGGATGTTTTCTGATTGCACAATGTTTACCACCATTCACAAAACCTTAGATATTGAAGCTGTCAGTGTATATATGCAGCAAGACCTGGACAAAAAATAGGCTTCTGTTCATTCATGGCAAGTAATATTGTGCCACAGGTGCAGATGAATGTGTCTACACTGTAAGGACTGCAGCAATTGGAGAAGACTGCTCTCCACCACCTCCAAGGCATTTAGGGATGAGCAGTAAATGTCAGCAGTGATGGCCACATGCCAGGAACGAATTAAAACTGTTTTCCATGGCAGATTTCTTTCCAGCTATATATGCATGGCTTTTCTTCAAAATTCAAATAACAACATTATCACAAAGCAGAAAATAGAATAATGCATCAAAACAGGCCAATCAACCCAACTGTTTCATGAGCCTTCTCCTGCCATTCTTCATCGAACTCTTAGTAATTCTAATGAAAGTCATAGTCCTGAGATGCTTGGTCTATTCCTTCTTTCCACATGCTTGACCTGCACAGAATTCCAGCAATCTATTTTTATTCCCTAAATTTGGTATTCCTCAATTCATTTCTTCTTGTGTTTACCTAGTTTCCTTGAATGTGTCAATGCCATTTACTGCAGCTACTCCCTGTAATGAATTTCATATTCTAGCTACTCTTTGAGCAGAAGAGGAACCTTCTATACCTGTTGCTATTATCATGATATTTTTAATTAATTATCCCTCAATTAGAAATTTCCCATAAATTGAAGTACTTTGCCTTTATTCTCAATATCTCACGCTTTCATATTCTTGAAGGCCTCTGTTAGGTCACCCATCTATCTTTCTCTACAGCAAGAATCCCAGTCTGTTTAACTTTTCCTGATAGAAATATCCTTACATCTTGGTATGTTTCAAATAAATCCTTTGTGCACCTTCTTGGGTACATATCTATGTTGTTTTATAAGAGGGAGTCAAAACTGTGCTGAAAACTCCCAATTTTGGATTAATCCAAGTTCTATAAAAATTTAATGAAACTTTGTTTTTTGGAATTCTGTTCCACTAGGAATGAAACCCAGTGCTTTGTTTGCTCGTTTTAATGGTATTATTAACCGTGTTGCTACTTTCATCAATTTGTGTAATCCACATTCCTTTGCTCCTCTGTCATTTGACATTTATTATCCAAAACAGGCCATGACTTTCTGCCAAAAAAGCATTGCCTCACAATTGACTGTATTGAAATTTATTTGCTCCTTACACATCCACTCTACAAGTTTATTAATGTCTTGTATTTTGTGGCATTTTTCCTCGGTGTTAATTATAGGCCCCAAATTTGGCATCACCTGAAGATTTTGAAATTGCATTTCTAATTCCCAAGTCCAGAGTTTTTCTATAAATCACTCACATTGGTGAATGTGGAATACTTTCTCACTTTTGGCAATGTAGTTACACATAATCCTGAACCCTTTTTTTACCTGCTCCCAGAGTCTGCATGCTCTGACCTGAGTCCAAATGTCTACTAAGAAGTACCTTTGTGAAGATATTTTGAAAATCCAAGAATATGATCAAGCCTTGTCTTCTCCTTTTTGTTACTTCAAAAGAATTCAGTATTGTTGGTCAGCTATGATCTTTCCTTTTGGAATCCAATTTTTAAAAAAATATTCATGTGGTCTTTTGTATCTTTTAGAAAAGATTCCACAATGTTTTCTGACGTCATTATTAAGTTGACTTGTCTTTACTTCTCCGGATGGCTTATTCAAATGTTTTGAAACTGAGCCTATTCTGCAAAATATACTTTGGGTGAGGGATATCAACATCGGTCAGTAAGAATGGCTTAGTACCATTAGTCCAAAGATGTGCAGGTCAGGTGAATTGGCCATGCTAGGTGCATTAGTCGGAGGGAAATGAGTCTGGGTGGGTTACTCTTCGGAAGGTCGGTGTGGACTTGTTGGGCCGAAGGGACTGTTTACACACTGTAGGGAATCTAATCTAATCTAATCTACTGACTGAACTGGTTGAGACCGAAAAGGCATGGCTACTATCTTGGTCTGTGGCAGTTGATGAGAACCAACAAGTGGAGAAAAATCTACTTGACTTCATCCTCCACAATCTAGCTATTGCAGATGTGTCCACCTATGACAATAATGGTAGGAGTAACCACTGCACACCATGGAGACCAAGTTCTGCTTTCACCTGGAGTGTTCCTCCCATTATGTTATGTGGCGCTACTATCGTGTTAAATTGACCAGACTTGAAATCGATCTAACAACTGAAACTTGAGTCGAGGTGCCGGTGTTGGACTGGGTGGACAAAGGTAAAAATTACAACACTATCTGATGAAGGAGCAGCTTGTATTTCCACATAAACCTGTTGGATCTGCTGCCATGTGATTTTTAAACTGAAAATTGAATTGTATTCAATCACATTATTATGGCTTGGCATTTCCCCCAGCCTATTGCTTGTCAAGCTGCGAGTAATCAACCTGATTCAATGAAGAGTACAGGACAGCATTCTAGGAGCAGCACTGGGCATACCTTCGTACCAGTGATCATCCTAGTGAACCTTCGCTGAATGGCCTCAAGTTTATTTCCCTGTTTAGCCATAGTTGGTTTATATCTCCTCAGAATCTTTCCTCCTTAGTGGGATATATTTTTGCTCAGAATCATAAATTACCTCTTTAAATGTCTGCCACTGCTTGCTTGCTGTCATTCCTGTTAATCTATTAATCCAGTTGACTTGAGCTAACTATATCTTTCCTTTCATTTCATTGCAACTCACTTTAAGTTAAACACAGTTGTTTCTGACCCAAGGTTCTCACACTCAAACTGGAGAAGGGTTACACGTGAAACATTGACTTCTCTACCTCCTGATGCTGCTGGCTTGCTCTGTTCTTCCAGCCTCCTGCTTGCATATCTTGGATTTCTGCATCTGCAGTTTTTTTTTGTCCCTTTAATTTTGTTGACCATCTATCTTGTGGCTCAGGTACTAATCTGGAGGTTATTACATTTTTGGTTCTGCTTTTTAATTTAGTCCCTAGCTGCTTATATTTCCACCAGCAGAGCCTTTTTTCTTTTACTGTCAATATAGTGGCACGGTGGCTCAGTGGTTAGCACTGCTGCCTCACAGCACCAGGGTCCTGGGTTCGATTCCTACCTGTCGGTGTGGAATTTGCACATTCTCCCCATGTCTGCATGGGTTTCCTCCCACAATCTAAAGATGTGCACGTCAGGTGAATTGGCCATACTAAATTGCCCACAGTATTAGGTGTGTTAGTCAGGGGTAAATATAGGGTAGGGGAATGGGTTTGGGTGGGTTTCGCTTTGGAGGGATGGTGTGGACATTTTGGGCCGAAGGGCCTGTTTCCACACTGTAGCGAATCTAATCTAATTGGTACCTACGTGGACCAAAACAAATGGATTGTCACCCTCCTATTCCAAGTTCTTGTACAGCCTGGATGAGAAATCCTGAAACAGAACACCAGGCAAGCAATACAACCCTTAGGACACTCTATCCTGGTCGCAAAGATCGGTGTCAATTCCCCTTACTATATTAACCTAATTACAACTACATTTCTCTTTTCACCTCTCCCTAACTGACACTCTTTACTATGGTGCTATGATCAGTTTGCTCATCTTCCCTAAATCCCCACACTCATCCATACAAGGAGAAAGAATCTCAAACCTGTTCGTCAAGCTCAAGTGCTGAGCCTCTTTCAACACTGCCGCGCTGAGCCTCTTTCAACACTGCCGCCCTGATCCCTCTGCCTGCCTCACTCATAGTCACAACCTCCTGTACATGGCCACTGCCCAAATTTGATGTAGTTAATCTCATGGGTGTAACCCCTCCTGAAACTCTGTGTCTAGGTAGCTTGTCCCCCTCCCTGCTGTGTCAGTGTTTGAAGCTCATAATCTAGCTCATCAACCCCGATCCCTGAAACAACCACCACTTGCTGCAGATGTGGTCACTCTGAACCACAGTGGGGTCCACCAGCTCCCACATCATTTTGAATGGCAGAGTGTGATAAAATGCTATCCACTTGACTGGATTGGTGCAGCTGCAACAACATTCAACCAAGACTCCAATCAGGTCAATACGAGTGCACATTGGTAGCAGTGTGTACCATTTGCTAGATGCCTGCAATAACTCACCCAGGCTTCCTCAGTCGCATCTTCCAAATCTACATCCTCTACGACCTAGAAGTATAAGGGTTGCAGCTGCTTAAGAATACTAGTACCTGCAAGCTTCGTTCCAAAATGGACATTGTTCTGACTTGGACCAATGTCACTGAATCATAATTTGGAACACATTTCCTAATAGTGCTTTGGGTGTCCCTGCACTCCAAGGACTGTATTACAGTTTTCTCCAGGGCATTTGGCTATAGGGGAAAAATTGTTCTAGCCAGTGACACCCAAATCTCAGGATTTTTTCAAACTGTCTCCAATTGTCTGATGCAGTTATTATTAGTACTAATGAACTTTGATATATATTTCTTAGTCTTTCCATCCCCACCTGCTTTATAGGTGTTTAGATTTAACCAATGTGGAGTTGAGATGAAATCCAAGTTTGATTATCTCATTCACCCCCTTTCTGTCTTGACTTTATTTTTTTCTAATTTCATCCAATACTTTATTACACTTTCATATTTACTGGGAATGGTCCAGTTTATCATTCCATTAATAGATTTGACTTATCTTTTGACAAGCACCTTTAAATAATTGTGCAATTGGTTTTGTATGGTACAGGAAAAGCACAATAGTGAGGTTGCTGTTCCGCTTCTACGAACCTCAGGCTGGAAATATTTACGTGGCTGGTCAGAATATTAAAGACATTAGTCTGGAAAGCTTGAGGAAGGCCATTGGTGTTGTACCACAGGTAAGGATGATTGTGTCCAAATGTTTTTCAGGTCTCAGTTTGTAGGTATGTTTTCAATGTCTTGTTTAAGCAGCAAATTTGATATCAGTGAACAGTGGGTGGAGGGAGGGATGCCAACTGACATACTAATAATTCACAACAGTTGTCATACTTGAGTTAATTGCATAAGATGCATTGCTTTCTTAAAGTTGCCAGCCAAATAGTTAAATCCTTCTGGTTGCACAGTAATAGTCTGAAATATTCTTGCTTTGGGCAAACTGAAATTCTGAAAGGGGAAGCCCAACTTGAAACTGACTGCAATGACAGATGGCAGGCTGTTGTTTTTCTGATTTAGAATAATTTAACTGCATAAATATATTAACTGTGTTGAATTGTTCCTGTGGATTTCGCCCTGCATGCTAATCTGCTGAGGGTTTGACAATAAGTAAACTGTATGCAACAAATCTTTACGATCAATGCTTCAGAAATGTAAAATGCACTAGAAGTCTTGGCCAGGCCACTAGATGGAGTGTTTAAATTCTTCAGACTCTGTGTAGAAGCTTCATCTTTTCTTTGTGATGAGTTCAGATAGTGGTGGCAGGCTATGACCCAGTTTTGGCTAATTTCTCAAATGGTGTCATCCAGAGCTTCCTGGACTGTGGGTCTCAATTCCCCAGTGGGGTACTGAGAGGAGTTTTTGGGACCACAATTAACACTTCGATTACTTTTTGACAGCTGCAAGGACCCTTCAAATGCTTGCATTCTATTTTTGACTATGCGGCCTAATGGACTGCTAAGTGAAACCTGATTTCTGCTGGGAAAAGCTGGAGAATAATTACGATAGGTGTATACTTTTAAAGAAACCCTGTCATTTCATTGTTTGTCCCCACACTTCTGTTCTCCCAATTCCCCAACTCATTTAACAAGTAAACCTGACCCTTGCCTCAACAACTTCTAGCCCCAAAATTTTCAGTCCAGGGTGTCACAAAGCCTAAGGTGTTGAAAAGAGATCACACCATGAAAATGTTCGAGAAGCATTGTTATAGCCTCTGAAGCACCTTGGGATATTTTCTTACGTTGAAGGTGCAGTGCAGCTCCAAGTTAATATTTGTGTTTAGATCAGCTTGAAAGATATACAATGTGCATATGTACCTTTCCCATTATGATACAAACGAACAAGCATCAAGAATAGGCCACTCAGCCCTTTAAACCTGTTCCACTATTCAATAACTCATGACTGATCTGATTTTACCTTCAACTCTACATTCCTGCATAAAATCAATTTAATCCTTCATTCCCTTAGGAATCAAGAATCTGTCTACCTCTGCCTTAAGAATATTTAAAGATTCTGCATCCACTTCCTTTTGGAAAGGGAAGTCCAAAGACATTCAACCCTCTGAGGGGGTTGAAAAAGGCTTCCTCATTTCAGTCTTCAATGTGTGACTCCTTTATTTTTAAGCTATAACCCCTAGATATAGATTAGATTAGATTCCCTACGGTGTGGAAACAGGCCCTTCGGCCCAACCAGTCCACACCGACCCTCCGAAGTGTAACCCACCCAGACCCATTTCCCTCTGACTAATGCACCTCACTCTATGGGCAATTTAGCATGGCTAATTCACCTAACCTGCACATCTTTGGACCGTGGGAGGAAACTGGAGCACTCGGAGAAAACCCACGCGGAATGTGCAAAGTCCGAGGCTGGAATCGAACCTGGGACGCTGGTGCTATGAGGCAGCAGTGCTAACCACTGAGCCATCGTGCCACCCTTAATTCTTAAACTGAATCTTATTGTATTTCGTCATAAACTGATTAGAATGCAGTGCTGTGACATTGAATGTACCCATTTAGTCTGTCCAAAAATACATGACCACATGGGGCTGGAAAGATCCAGTTTCCATCTCTGATTCTTTTGAAGACTTTGTCTAACCCAATGTCTTTAGAGTGTAAAGGGAATAAAGCTGTTTAGGTTCCCAGTTCTAACCATCACCTGGTGTTGACTGGAAAGGATAAGGTTGAGGTTTCTTATGATCAAATATCGTACTAGAATTCATCACTGTTTGTCCAATGATTTTACTAAACAGTTGCTGCAATCTTTGGAACCACACTTTAGGAGAGAAAGCATTTTCACAGAAGAGACTACAATTGTTTATAATTAGTGACAATGACCTATAGTAATTACTCAAAGACACTTAAATGCATCATCATATCTCACCACTGCTTGCAAGTTACGTAAACACTCTTTGGGACCAGCTTTTGTCCAACATGTTAAGCAAATGATGGAAACATAATTATAAGTTGGGCCCGAGGTTTTTGTTTTTACAAAATTAAATCCTGAAATACTTTCACACTATAACAAAATTGTTCTGTTCCCAGCTGATGTTATTACTGGGCAAGTCAGATCCCAAACTGAAATCTGACTTAATAGATTAGATCAGATCTTTCACTGAAACAAATCTTCACACGGCAGATTTAGTTTTAACAAGAAAATAGACATTTATTATACACGAAAAATGAAAATCCAAGTAGAATAAACGGAACTATTTATTTATAACACATTTAAGGATTTCATAACACGATAAAAGTGAATCCCAAAAGTGTTATTTTACATTTACTCTTACCAGCAGTAATTCCCTTCTCTTTCACATCTATGGCACTAAGTTTAACTGTGGCTTCAATACTTTCATGAGAATCTGATAGCAGCTCTCAGACAACTGAGCTGAGACTTTCTCAGCTTGTAATAACTTCCCAAACACTCATGGTCTGGAACCTTACAACTAAATTGCTTCCATCAAGGTAATCTATGTCTTAACTGTTCTAAATTATATCCTTTGGAGTAACTGTTTTACCAGATCCAGCTTCTGCCAATAATTCTGCAAAACCTGCCAAACTGAAAGTTAAAAGCTATTTCCAAACTATGATGTTTTCCCCTAATCAAAAGGGGAAAAAAATCTGACCTTTCAAACTGAAAGCCTAATATACAATTGTTTATTTTGATCATAAAAACATTCGGAAAACATTGCATCTCAAGAACGCATACTTTTTTTGAAAAAAATGAACATAGTTAGAAATACTTGAGTTGACCTTAAAACTCTTAAGACATGGCAAAACCCACATGCCACTTGTTCAATCCAAACTTTAAAATAAATGATACCAAAAGTATAGATAAATCACATCTCTTAAACTACAATTGATGTATACAATGCATTTTAATTGAACTTGTAACAATTCCAAATCTTGAAAAAGAAATTCGAACAACTGGTAATCACTTGAAAGAACTGCATCATCAACACGTTTTCAGTCAGAAACAATATTGTTTGTTTTTTTAAAAAAAAGCACTAAACACTTGGCATGTATAGCTAGAAGTTAGTGTTATCAACCCATTTTCACCTTTCCAGGTATGCTACAACCCTCCAGAATTCACCTTAAATTCTCCTGTTTCCAAGCAGTTCTTGCAGGCATGAAATTTCATGGAAGCCTATAAACGTATATACGCGGAGCCCTTCAAGCATGGTCTCCCATTCGGCAAGGTCATGGCTAATCTGATTGTGACCCCATATCAACATTCATACCTTTTGGTGACAACCTTTCACTCTTTTTTGTTTATCAAGAATATGTCTACCTCTGCCTTAACAATATTCAAGGACTATGCTTTTGCCACTGTTTGTTGGAGAGATCCAAAGACTCAACCACCTGAGAGCTTACTGTCTGTTTTAAATGGGTGACCCCTGATTTGCAGAAATGTGGCCCTTGTTATAGATCCTCGGAAAAGAGGAAATATTCTATCTGCATCCATCTGTCAAGATCCTTCTGGATTTATGTTTCAATCAAGTTGTCTGTTACTCTTCTGAGCTCCAGTGGATAGAAACCTAGCCCGTCCAACAGTTCCTATGATATCCTGCCCATTCCAGGCATTAGTCTAGTATGCCTTTTCTGAAACATTTATTCAGTTACATCCTTAAATAAGACGGCCAACGATGCGCACGGTACTTCAGATGCAGTCTGATCAGTGCCCTGCATATATGTACAGCACAGAAATAGACCCTTCGGTCCAATTCATCCATGCCAACCAGATATTCTAAATTAATCTTGTCCCATTTGCCAGTGCTTAGTCCATATCGCTCTAAACCCTTCCTATTCAAATATCCATCTAGGTGCATTGTAAATGTAATTGTACCAGCCTCCATCACTTCCTCTGGCAGCTCATTGCATACGAGCACCACCTTTTGCATGAAAATGTTGCCCCTCAGATGTATCTCATCTCTTTCCCCTTTCACCCTAAACCTATGCCCTCTAGATCTGGACTCCCTCACCTGAGGGAACAGACCTTGTCTATTTACCCTATCCACTCCCCTCCTGATCTTCTAAAACATCACCGCTCAGCCTCTGACACTCCAGAGAAAACTGCCTCAGCCTATTCATAAGCTCCTATTTTATATTCAATTTCTGTTGTGTTAAATAATATTCAATTAGCTCTCTTCGTTATTTGCTGTACCTTTTACACTAACCATTCATGCTTCATGCGCGTGGACACTTAGATCCCTCTGTAGTTTAGAGCTCTGCAATCTCTCACCATTTAGATAATATATTCATTTTTCACTCTTCCTGACAAAATGGACAATTTCACTTTTTCCCACATACTGTTAGCAAGTTTTGAGAAGATTTGTAGCTTAGGTTGAGGTTTTGGATGTAGGTTTGCTTGCTGAGCTTGAAGGTTCATTTCCAGACGTTTTGTCACCCAACTAGCTAACATCTTCAGTGGGCCTCAGGCAAAGTACTGCTGAAAATAACTTCTCAGGAAATTACATCACCAAACCAAAGAAATCCAAACACATAAATAGAAAGCAGGAATTTTCAGCAGTACTTTGCCTGAGGCCCACTGAAGATGTTAGCTAGTAGGGTGACAAAATGTCTGGAAATGAACCTTCAAGTTCAGGAGCAAACCTATATCCAAAATCCACATACTCTATTTGTCTCATCCTTGCCAACTCTCTTAAGTATCTTTTGTTAATCTCTTGTGTCCTCTTCACACCTTTAGTTTGTGCGTTTCTTTGTATTGTCAACAAATTTGCCAACCGTAACTTCTGTCTCAGGCATTGATATCCATTATATGTATTGAGATCCTAGCACCTATCATGTGACCTACCACTCAGTGCATCTTATCTTACAACCTGATAAAGACGCATTTTACGGGGGATCCAAGATGGCGGTGACCCAGCAAGTCTGAGTCTACAGTGCTCCTCCCAAGACTTGGGCAAAGTGGGTCACTCACCCCCACCACACTCTCCAAATCATTTAAAATAGCTGTTTAATTTAATTAGTTGCTTAGTATTAAATTTAAACAATTTAATCTTCAGTAGAAATGACTAAAGGGAAGGGAGCCAGCACTTTTCAGCAAGCAGGAACCCCTCCCCCCACCCTCTCCAGCTGCAGCAGAGGCATCCGCAGCCGCCCTGGGGGACTTGCCTACAGTAGCGAGCCTCGTGGAAATCATCTCCAAACTGGATGCGAAGATCGACGCCTTTATTGAAGAGTCCCGAAGCCGATGGGACTCACTCTCAGCCGCGCTGCAAAAGCACGACCGAGACATTAAGGGAATCAAGTGCCGAGTCGGAGGGGCGAAGCTAAAGGCCGCGGCCTCCGAAACTACAGCGCAATCGAGGTCGTCGAAAAAATATTCGTTTGCTGGGCCTTCCCGAATGGGAAGAGGAAGACCAGCTTACAGCGTTCCTCGAACGGTGGCTTCCACAACTTTTAAGTCTAGAGGCTGGATCAGGCCAGGTAAGAGTAGAATGGGCCTACCGGGTTCCAATACGCAGGCCGGCTCAAACCAGCACCCCCGCTCGGTCATGTTCCAACTACAGAGCTATAAGGAGAGGCAGATACTTCTAGAAGCCTCTAGAAATCTTGGAAAAGATCCCCAAGCCATGATCTATAAAGGATCCAAGATCATGTTATTCCAGGACTTATCCCCAGCTCTGGTCCGAAAGAGGAAGGCTTTCAATGAGGCGAAGAAGTGTTTAAGAGACTTAAATATTCAGTACTCCTTACGCTACCCAGCAACACTACGCTTTAACCATGAAGGATCCGTGTATAACTTCGGGTCACTGGAAAAGGCTAAGGAATTTTTGGACTGTCTTAGATAAATTGTAAGAGATAATGGATGTTGGTTTGCTTTCGCCCCACTCCGGCTTACAACCCCCCCCCCTTTCTTTTTTTTAACCTTACTGTTTAATATTATCTTGGGGGTGGGGAGAGGGATTTATTTATTTGTTCTCTACTTAACAATAGGAGCAGGGTTGTTTTCCCTTGTTATTTTGTATTATTATATTTAATTATTACTTGTTGAGGTGTAATTTTATAGTTATATATGTTTATACATGATATTAACATTACCAAATATATCCAGGTGTTGGTGTGGGTGGGGGATGGGGGTAGGGTGCTCACCGTTTACTCTAGCTCTGTAGTATATTTGAATTCTCCTCATCCTATTGAGGAGCACCTGGGTCAAGGGTGGGGCTCTGGTTGGGAGAGGATACGATGGACCTTTGGAATGGAAGTGATAGCCCCTGGGAGCAAGGGGGAAAATCTCCATTTAAATGTTTTTTTTATTATTTAGAAATAGTATTTTATTATACTGTTGAGTATTAGAGAGCCTTTATTTTTGTGAATTTTATATGCTCTATGCTCGGGATGTTCTGGATAGGGTTTCCCCTCCCGAGGGGTCTCGGATTTGCCTGTTCGATTACGGTTGATCATTCGGTTAAGTGGTGCACCTGGAATGTCAAGGGGAGTAATTCGCCAGTCAAAAGGAAGAAAATATTATCAAATCTCAAGAAAGAAAGAGTTGATTTAACTCTCCTACAGGAGAGACACTTGTTGGATAAAGAACACTTGAAGTTACGACAGGGTGGATTTGATCAGGCCTTTTTTTCTTTTAGCTCAAAAGGCAGGGGAGTTGTTATTCTTATTCGGAAGAATTTCCCTTTCAAAATCCTAAAGCAGATAAAAGACGAATCTGGACGATATATTCTGATTAAAGCCCTTATAAATAGAGAGGAATATGGGATTTTAAATTTGTATTGCCCCCCGGCGCATCCTTTTAAATTTATAACGGAAGCTTTCTCAAGACTGGTTCTTGGTGCCTGTCATACAATTATAGGGGGAGACTTTAATTGTATTATGGATCCGGAAATAGATAGGATTCCCAAGAGTACTGCAGGAGTATCTCCTAGATCTAGACAATTGGTGGATCTGAACAAAGAATTAGGATTAGTATGGAGATGTCTCCATCCACAGGGCAGAGATTTTTCTTTTTACTCCAGTCCACATAAATGTCATACCAGAATTGATGTGTTTCTTGCCCCCTTGATTTTTTTAAAATTCCATATCATCCTATAAAATAGGTAGTATAGCAATTTCCGATCACGCTGCTGTATATATGGGAATCAAGGCGAGGAACAACGGGACATCTCCTCGGCATTGGCATATGGACCCCTTCCTGATGAAAGATAGTAAATTTGTAAAGTGTTTCTCTCAAGAATTTAAAACTTGTTTCGAAATTAATTTAGGTATGGCTAGCAACCCATCAATGATGTGGGAGACCATCAAAGCTGACGCGTGAGGTTTGATCATCTCCTACTCAGCGACCCAGAAAAAATTAAAGGGAGAACAACGACGTCTGCTCGAAGCTCGCTTAAAAGCAGCTGAAACAGCATATGCTGATCGACCTTCTATTATCAAATTGCAAAGGATTACGGCCCTTAGGATAGCTCTAAACACCACGCTTACCCAAACGGCTAAGAGGGAAATATTATTTGCAAAACAAAGGTTATATGAATTTGGCGACAAACCGGATAGATACTTAGCATTTCTTGCAAAGAAGAAAAGGCCCCTCAAACTATCACATCTGTCAAGGGAAGTACGGGTATTTTGACTCATGATCATAAAAGGATTAATGCAATCTTTAGAAAATTTTATTCTGATTTATATAAATCGCAGGATTGTGAAGACAGGGCTAGGAGGATGTAATCATTTTTTAAAAAATTTGACCTTTCCGGACCTAACTCCGGAACAGGTATCGGTCTTAAATGCTCCTCTAACAGTCCAAGAAATACTTGATGAAATCAGGCAACTTCAGGGCGGTAAGGCACCTGGCCCAGATGGTTTTCGAGCTGAATTCTATAAAGAATTTACAGGAATATTGGCTGGTCCACTTATGGACATGTATAGCTACGCATACAGTCTGGGCTGTCTCCCGCCTTCATTGAAAGAGGCAAATATCTCTCTTATCCTTAAAAAAGGAAAGGATCCAGAAGATTGTGCGTCATACAGACCAATATCCTGGCTAAATGTAGATTTTAAGATCCTTTCTAAAACGTTAGCATTGAGACTAGAAAAGGTATTGCCACATATTATAAAGGAGGATCAGACGGGGTTTATTAAGGGCCATAGATCATCCAATAATATTAGAAGGGTTTTGAATATGATTCAAGCCTGCCATCAGGGAAAGATACAGGAGTAGTAATCTCATTAGATACGGAAAAGGCATTCGATAGGGTTGAATAGTCATATTTGTTTTACTCGTTGGAAACGTTTGGCGTTGGAAAATGATCCCAAAGCAGTTGTGGTTACCAATGGATTAGATTCAGATAGCTTCAGTGTGGGTAGGGGCTGCCGTCAGGGATGTCCCCTCTCGCCATTATTATTTATGCTAATAATTGAACCACTAGCAGAAGCTATACGGGCTGATCCTAATATAACGGCCCCGAGGATTGGTACAGGTGAACATAAAATTACCCTTTATGCAGATGATGTTTTCCTATTCCTCAATAATCCTCTGAGGTCCGTACCTCGCTTAATCCAAGTTATTAATACATTTAGCGCATTCTCAGGCTATAAAATTAATTTCTCAAGATCGGAGGCTCTGCCAATGGGTGGCCTTGTTATGATACCCCACTTAGTGGACGGATCCCATTTTCCCTTTCGGTGGTCCCTGGAGGGTTTCTTATATTTAGGCCTTTTTATTACCCCACTATTAGGTCAGTTATACAAGGCTAACTTTGTGCATTTACTGGAAAGGATAAGGCAGGACCTCCAGCAATGGGGAGACCTTCCAATTTCCTGGCTGGGTCGAATAGCACTAATTAAAATGAATGTCCTGCCCTATCTCCTATACCCTATGAGGATGCTACCGGTGATGCTGCCGAGGCTGGCACTACTTAAATTATATGGCTGGTTGGGTTCCTTTATCTGGAATCAGAGACGGCCCCTCATTAAGCTGAAGAAGCTACACCTTCCACAGGCAAGGGGAGGATTGGACTTCCCGAATTTTAAGAAATATCAGTTAATTTCCCTATTAAGTTACATAGCTGATTGGGTCTTGTCTGATCTGCAATCAATCTGGCTGGACATAGAGGCTTCTCAAGTAAAATGCCCACTTATTAACCTTTTATTTTCAGACGAGGAAAATCATGACGGATCACTGTAAAAACCCTATAATACTAAACCCAATTAAAGCTTGGAATATAATGCGGCAAAATGAGGGCAACTCACATAAAGCAATCCCCTATGCGCCGATAGTGGGAGCATGGGGATTTCAACCAGGGCTTACAGATTTTAAACTCTGGAGATCATGGGGTATCTCATGTCTAGGGGACCTATTTAAAGATGGGGTCCTGGTGTCTTTTGAACAGTTGCATCAGAAATTCACATTACCTAATGGAGACCTCTTTCGATACTTCCAAATTCGAGATTATATACAGAAGAAGACTACGTTATTAGATACTCTTTATAAACCAGATAGAGAATGTAGAGTGCTACGACTAATGGAGGTATCTTCCGTCAGTACTATTTATCATTTATTACATGATGAAGTGTCGGGAGATATGGACAATCTTAAAACATGGGATCAGGATTTGGGACTAGAAATCTCTATAGAAATGTGGAATGAGATTTGGGAAAACGCCAGAAGAATCGCCATCTGCAAGAGAACTCAGGCTACCCAGCTGAAGATACTTCATAGGGCCCATATAGCACCAGATCGATTGGCGATGCTCCTGCCTTAAATTTTGCCAATGTGTCCCAAATGTAAAATAGAGGTGGGCACTCTTGTACATTGCCTATGGACCTGTCATAAGATCCGTAGATACTAGACTAAAGTAGCAAGTACCCTGACAGAAATTTTAGGAACGGAAATTAAAGTGGACCCTGTATCTCTCCTTTTGGGCTTTTCGAACTTACCCTCCCTGGATATGCACGGGAAGAGACTATTTTCTATTCTCTCTTTCTGTGCAAAGAAAAATATTTTGGTGAACTGGGTGGCTGAGGGCCCCCCTGCACTTTCAAATTGGCACAGTTTAATTACGGAATGTATTCCCCTTAACTTCCTTACAAGTATGGTGCACCGAAAGACCGAATTATTTCATAAAATATGGCAGCCCTTCTTGAATTATATAAATACAGATATTTTGGCTATCCTAACAAGGGCTTTTATTTAATTGAGATTACGAACCTGGCTGGTCCAGGGCCCATTGGGAGAGGAATCCCACACGAATATGGGTTTTGTTACATATTCCAAGCATGTATCTCACTCCCCAATTTCTGTTATCCGTTGGTTTTTTTTTCTTTCTCATTTGAATAATGTAAGAGACTTAATTATACACTCTGGTTAGCTGTAGGTTAGATTAGTAGTTATTTGAGTTTTGTTTTTTTTTTGTTAAATTTTGGTTATTATTGATTTAAGGTTTAATTGTATCTCAATGTTTATTGAGAATTTTGTTTATTTTTGTAAAATTGTAAAAACGTTAAATTTGTAATAAAAATATCTATTAAAAAAACGCATTTTACACTTAACCCCTCATATCTAGTAACTAGCCACCCTTCTCACAATCTGCTGCTCCCTACAATGAGTTTTTATTTTCTGCAATAACCTTTCCATAGGGCACCTTATCACAAATTATAGAAATTAGAATGCAATGCATCCACCAGTTCCAATGTCGTTTGATTTGGTCTTGAGATAGAGATTCAGCCATGCTCATGTTAAATAGTAGTGTGCTCAATGGACCAAATGGCCTACTCCTGTTTTTCTGTTTCCAAGTGGGTCAAAGTAGTACCTTAAGATCATTTACTTGTTTCTACAATTGCTCTTGCTTAAATTTTCCCTGACACCATTCCTAAAAAATGCAGATGGTCACTTTAACTATAAGTAACTGGAAGAGTTTAAACTTTTTGTCAAACATCCATTTCTATTTCAAGCAGTAGTGAAATTCTATGCATGCTATGCTTTTGAAGATCAGATAATGATTACTGCACTGGAAAATGCAGCTTAATTTGAGTATGCAGTGGTTAGGTGTGTTAACATGTTATGGTTTTACACGTGAAATGAATGCAATCGATCATCATTCATGAATTTTGTATGTTTGCAGTTGCTACTGCTTTTTGTTCTTTGACTTCTAGGATGCAGTCCTGTTCCACAACACCATCTTTTATAACCTTCAATATGGGAACATGACTTCAACTCAAGAAGAAGTATACAATGTTGCAAAGCTTGCTGGGCTTCATGATTCAATACTCAGAATGCCAAATGGTTATGACACTCAGGTTGGTGAACGCGGACTAAAGCTTTCAGGTGAGTCCAAGGGAGACTGGAAATTGTGATTGAAGGTACTTGCCTTATCCCTATTTTAAAAAAGCTCCATTAATATTTAGAACCGTGCCTAGATAATTTGTTGAAATACATTCTAAACTTGCAGACCAGTAGGTCGGGCTTCTTACTAGGTGACAGTTTCAATTGTCTATCACATGTATGTGGAAATATTACTACTTTTGGAACTATATTAATAGGCACTCAAATTATTACCTCCAGCTGCCATAGAGACATTGAAGTTACTATCACTTACAAGGAGTGCTATAAAAGAATAAATGGTTAGAAGAGTGTGTTAATAAACAAATAAAGGGTTAGGAAAAGTAATAAGCCAACAGTAAGATTGAATGCCAGGAGTCAAGTCATTATCAACTGTTGAATTGAATACGTTCGTAGCTATGGCAATATGCAACATAGATACCGCCAGCTTTGAATCACCCTGTAAGGCTACTGTTCTCTGCTCAACTTGTGATGCAGCAGAACCGTAAGGTAGGTTCTTAATCCACTTTGTTTGCGTGGTTGTTATCAGCTCTCCAAATCTTAACGCTGCAGTACAGAGTTGAACTGAGAATTGAGTTGTCATTTTTGTATCTCAGTTGACTCAATCCTGTATAACCATGCACTTCCAAGTACTCCGCAATCTCATCCTTAATAATGGACTCTGAAACTCTTAGCAACAACCAAAGCTAAAAGAATCGTTTTTTTTTGTTTTTATTAAACTTGAAAGAAAAGTTGAATTGTGGTTACTTATTGGTTTTGAGAGAGCATGTAGTTTTGGAAAGGTGGATTTGAGTCTTTTGAGAGACTAATTTTAGATTGAGAATTTGCTGTACAGGTTGCTTGGCCTCTTTCACAATGAATCTCATCCACTAAGTGGACAAGACATAACAATCAAAAGATTCTGCAAAGTACAAAATCTTCTAGCTCATGCCAATACCTAAGTCTGAATGACCAGTTATTGAATTGACTATTGCCGTGGTCAACCACAATGTGATACCATCACCAAAATCTCCCCAAAGACCTGAGGAAGTCATCCTTTTCGTTGGGAGTTATTTTTACCTGTATTTTCAATCCATAACATTCCTAAAGAAAGCTGTTTGTCCCTTCTGACCTTTTTCGTGAATGAGTTTCAATTTAAAGGGGATATTGTTTGTTTGCATATTAGTAATCCATTTTTGTTACGTTAAATAAGGTTTCTATAATTTTTGTTTCCTTGATGAAAGCTGGTATAAATGTTATCTTTCCCACTGAATACAGTTGGACATTAACTGTCCTCATGATTAAGTTGGTTATATTTCACACTGGGATCGCTCGTGCAATAGTGGGGTTTGAATTCTGACACACTTTCCATCAATTTTCAATCTGCAACACAGCTGCCCCTTGATTTGGCAATATTCAGTCAGGGTATAGAGATTTTGCCAGGCATCTTAGTGACTGAACAGGCCAAATCTAAACGTACAGCTTTGGTTTTTATTTCCTTCCTTGCTGTCACTCTGCTTCATCTTTAAAACTTTGGCAATCAAGCTAAATCATGCTTTGAATTGCAATTTGTCAACATTGAGCAATTGATAGCAAGTTCCACTCGGCCATTAAGGTCAATGATGCTCTGATTCAAGGAGAGTTTGATTGTCTTTGAAGCATTTTCTTTAACCTCCCTGGAGTGCTGACCATATGAGATTGGAAACAGAGCCCTATGTATTAATATATAGGTAGTTTCCAGTTCATGGAAGGGTGTCACACTGAGTCCAAGCAATCATCCTAAAGTGATATTGACCAGTGACAGGATGACAAACCAGTGACAAACCATAAAGCCATTTTGTTTGTTGCACAAATGAGTAATGTGGTAGAGGAATTTCAATGCTGGTGTAATTGCAGGCTGTACATTTCAATAACTGGCACATTGTTTCCAATAATCTGTTTCTTTGACTGTTTGTAAAAGCAAGAAACAGACCACACCTAACCAGCCCACACTTGGAAAATTCTGAACAGTGTCAACTTAGGTTGATTCTGCGATTGGCACCGTTTACTGGATAATCCTGTTTGTGTGTGTGTAGGATTACATTGACCATCAGTTTAGGATGGTCATTTGAGCCTTCAGTATGGCACACTTCCATGTAATAGAAAGCCATATGTATTAATGTATCAGGCTCTGATCTTTGCAAACACAAATAACAGATGCACGCTGCCACTATTTCAACTCACCAGAATAGGGCACTGCCATTCTCTGGTTCTCATCACAGCCCAATGCCTTGATTAATGAGCATCAACATGCCTAGTTTAAAATTTAAATATTAACTGATGTATTCTCCATGACGATGCCTTTTCTAATCAAAATCCTCTTGCCAGCCAATCATTCTCTTCAACAGAATAAGTGTACCTTTCCCTTTACATTCGTGTTTTTTGCAAATTGTCATGGAGTGCAAGATAAACAACTTTGATAATATAGCTATATATCTAAACCAAATCACTCTTTTACCTTAAACATTACAATTTTCTGTACTTGTACTTGAGCATTAGAAATGCAAGTCCATTTACACGTTTTTACGTAACTAGTGAAAACCATACAAAAAGCAAAAATTGAGTAGTTCAGAGCTCTGATGAACAATGTGTTATGATCCCAGTTAATGTTATTAGGAGACAAATCAGATCCCAAAGTGAAATGTGGCTTGATAGATCATTTCTTTTTCTTTGAGAGGTGGTCTTTTGCTGAAACATGTATACAATGCTACGGATTGGTTTTTACAATAAAATAAGTTTATTATGCAAAGGAAATGAAGGTAAAAATGATAAATTTAAAATATTTATGTATGGCACATGTTTAAAGAGTTTGAAACACATAGTAAAATGTAATCACATTAATCTCTAAAGCACTCCTTTCCAGCACACACTAGAAAAAATTCACTTTTCTATTTGATCTTTTGGGCTTAGTTTAATTGTAGCTTCAATTCCCAGTCTTGAGAATATGAACCAAACACTTCTAGTCTGGAACTTTAAAACTTAACTCCTTACACTGAGCTAACTTATTTTGTTACAGTTCCAAACTAAACTATCTTGTTTGCTTTACCTATCCAGCTTCAGTGAGACTTCTGCAAGCTGCCCAACTGAAATCTTTTTTTTCCCAAGACATGGATGTTTCCCCTAACAGAGAGAACAAAAACAATCTCTTCCCTTCCAAACTGAAAACCTAATGCACAGTTGTTTGTTTGCACGTAAAAGCTTTCTCAAAGTAATGTAAGCAAATTACTATTCACCTTCAAGAAAACAGATTGATTTAAGACCAATGTTATAAAATCACCAGTGCTATAGCAACATGTACAAGTTGATCCTTAAACCCATTCAGACACACAAACCAAAACACTCATGCCATTGACTCACCTCAAACTTCTAAAATAAATAATGATAAAATACAATAAATTATGCACCTTGCATCACCTTTGTGAGGCAGAAGTTAACACAATAGGGGATAAATATGACCTTTTTCCATCAGTATTTGCTTGTATCGATAGAGTTTCCCTCTTAAAAATTGGAGGCTGTGTCCTTTATTCTCTGTTACATTGTTGTAGTAGAGCCCTGAAATAACAATTAATAGCAGTGACACTACTCTGTTTGATGGGGCACACGTTGAATCCACATAGAGTATGCAAAATGTGTTTTTTCTTCAACTCTTAAAAAGCAGATGGATCAGTCATTTAGTTTTCCTCTGTATTTGAATGTAGTCTTGAGTTGAAAATTTTCCCTCAAATTACATAATTCATCTAGAATGTTAGCTCCCAGATATTAAATCATAGAACATAGAACAATACAGCACAGAAGTGGCCGTTCGGCCCATGATGTTGTGCCGAACATTTGTCCTAGCTTAAGCACCTATCCAATTGCTGCTTAAAGGTCACCAATGATTCTGACTCTGCCGCTCTCACAGGCAGCGCATTCCATGCCCCCACCACTCTGAGTAAAGAACCTACCCCTGACATCCGTTTCCCCCCCATACCTTCCACCCTTCAGTTAAATTTATGTCCCCTTGTAACACTCTGTTGTACCTGGGGAAAAAGTTTCTTACTGTCTACTCTGTCTATTCCCCTGATCATCTTATAAACCTCTATCAAGTCATCCCTCATCCTTCGCTGTTCAAATGAGAAAAGGCCTAGCACATTCAACCTATCCTCGTACGACCTATTCTCCATTCCAGGCAACAGCCTGGTAAATCTCCTCTGCACCCTCTCCAAAGCTTCCACATCTTTCCTAAAGTGAGGCAACCAGAACTGCACACAGTTCTCCAAATGTGGCCTTACCAAGGTCCTGTAAAGCTGCAACATCACCTCACGACTCTTGAATTCAATCCCTCTGCTAATGAACGCTAATACACGATATGCCTTCTTACAAGCTCTATCCACCTAAGTGGCAACTTTCAAAGAGCTATGGACATAGACCCCAAGATCCCTCTGCTCCTCCACCTGACTAAGAACCCTGCCATTAACCCTGTATTTCACATTCTTATTTGTCCTTCCAAAATGGACAACCTCACACTTGACAGGGTTGAATTCCACTCCTCAGCCCAGCTCTGCATCATATCTAAGTCCCTTTGCAGCCGACAACAGCCCTCCTCACTATCTGCAACTACTCCTATCTTTGTATCGTCTGCAAATTTACTGACCACCCTTCGACTCCCTCTTCCAAGTCATTAATAAACATTACAAACAGCAGAGGACCCAGAACTGATCCCTGCGGACCTCCACTTGTAACTGGGCTCCAGGCTGAATATTTACCATCTACCACCACTCTCTGACTTCGACCGGTTAGCCAGTTCTCTATCCAACTGGCCAAATTTCCCACTATCCTGTGCCTTCTGACTTTCCGCATAAGCCGACCATGGGGAACCTTGTCAAATGCCTTACTAAAATCCATGAACACTACATCCTCTGCTCTACCCTCATCCACATGCTTAGTCACCTCCTCAAAGAATTCAATAAGACTTGTAAGGCAAGACCTACCCCTCTCAAATCTGTGCTGGCTATCCCTAATCAAGCAGTATCTTTCCAGATACTCATAAATCCTATCCTTCAGTACCCTTTCCATTACTTTGCCTACCACCGAAGTAAGATTAACTGGCCTGTAATTCCCGGGGTTATCTGTATTCCCTTTTTTGATCGGGGCACAACATTCGCCACTCTCCAGTCCCCTGGTACCACCCCGTTGACAGTGAAGACAAGAAGATCATTGCCAACATAATCCTAGGATATATCCCGTCAGGCCCAGGGGACTGGTCTATCCTCAAGTTTTTCAAAATGCCCAGCACATCTTCCTTCCTAACAAGTATCTCCTCTAGTTACCAGTCCATTTCATACTCTCCTCTTCAACAATACGGTCCCTCTCATTTGTAAATACTGAAGAAAAATACTCATTCAAGACCTCTCCTATCTCTTCCGACACAATACACCGTCTCCCACTACTGTTCTTGATCGGACCTACCCTCGTTCTCGTCATTCTCATGTTTCTCACATACGCATAAAAGACCTTGGGGTTATCCTTGATCCTACCCGCCAAAGATTTTTCATGTCCTCTCTTAGTTCTCCTAATCCCTTTCTTCAGCTCCCTCCTAGCTATCTTGTATCCCTGCAACGCTCTGTCTGAACCTTGTTTCCTCAACCTTATGTAAGCCTCCTCCTTCCTCTTTACTAGACATTCAACCTCCCTCATCAACCAAGGTTCCCTCACATGACCATCTCTTTCCTGCCTGACAGGTACATACATATCAAGGACACATCGTATCTGTTCCTTGAAAAAGTTCTACATTTCAATGACATCCTTCCCTGACAGTTTATGCTCCCAACTTATGCTCCTCAGATCCTGTCTTGCAGCATCGTATTTACCCTTCCCCCAGTTGTAAAACCTACGCTATTGCACGCACCTATCTCTCTCCGTAACCAAGGTGAAAGTCACAGAATTGTGGTCACCATCACCAAAATGCTCACTCACTAACAAGCCCATCACTTGTCCCGGTTCGTTACCGAGTACCAAATCCAATATGGCCTCCCCTCTGGTCGGACAGTCTACATACTGAGTTAGAAAAGCTTCCTGGACACACTGCACAAACACCGCCCCATCCAATCTACTTGATGCAATCAATATTTGGGAAGTTGAGATCGCCCATGACTACTACCCTGTGGCTTCTGCACCTTTCCAAAATCTGTTTCCCAATCTGTTTCTCCACATCTCTGCTGCTTTTGGAGGGGCCTTTAGTAAACACCCAACAAGGTGACTGCTCCTTTCCTATTTCTGACTTCAGCCCATACTACCTCCAAAGGCAGATCCCCCTTAAACTGCCTTTCTGCAGCCATTATACCATTTCTAATTAGCAACGCCACACTCCCTCCTTTTTTACCACCCTCCCTAATCTTACTGAAACATCTGTAACCAGGAACCTCCAACAACCATTCCTGACCCTCTTCTATCCATGTTTCCATGATGGCCACAACGTCGTAGTCCCAAGTACCAATCCACGCCTTAAGTTCACCCACCTTATTTCTGATACTTCTTGCATTGAAGTATACACACTTGAGCCCAACTCTGTGTCCGCAAGTATTCCCTGTCAGTGCTACCTTCTCCACAGCCTCCCGACATTCTTGGACATCCTGAAAAACAACTAACCTACTTGCTGGACTACAAGGGCAGTGGTGGGATACGAACCCACGCCCCTTTCGAGACTGGAACTTGGATCTGGCGCCTTAGACTGCTCGGCCACACTACCAGCTGAGTGCTACTGTCATATTATAAAATTTACAAACCAGTAAGGAAGACAGGAAAATATTTTCCCCCAATCTCCCTTGATCTTTTATTGTTTGCTATTTTCTCCCCTGAACATTCCATATTTTCATGAAGCAACCTTCTAATTTGAAAATAATAGGGATTTGTGTTTCATATGTTTAATTCAGCATTTGGATTCCCAGCTAACCACTGAAGAGTAACTTTTATTTGAAAGCAAAATACTATGGGTGCTGGAAACTGAAATGAAAAGTTAAATGCTCTAAACTATCAGCATCTATGGAGAGAGAAACAGGTTGTTGACTTGTATATTTGCATGATGTGTGATCAGTAACTTGTCTGGTTCTTTCAGATGGCTTATCTGTAATCTGTCATTTTAATGGAGAAGCACCCTGCATTTGAAGCTCTAGTTATTTACATTGTAAAGCTGTCTAGGCCCAAAATGCCAGTTTTGTCAGTAAAAGAGAGAGATTGCTATTCTTAGAAAACACTACATCCCCCTAGTTCCTTTCTAACTTCAATCTCGGTGGGTAATGTCACAGAATCCCCTATGTGGCATAAAACCATGTTGATTGTAACTGATACAAATGGTAAATTATTTTGCAAAATAGTTTAGCCTTCACATTTAAATGTGGCATTATATTAAACCAACGGGGAATGTAATGACATTTCATAGTCTTTTAACTTTTTAGTCTGTCTTCTTTTTCCTTTAACCTTAAGTATTATGTTTGTGGAAGAACTGAAGCATTTTAAATGGACCTTTTGTCATTCATAGCCTAAGGTCAATGTAAGCTGATGTCTCTTTCAGGAGGAGAAAAGCAGCGAGTTGCAATTGCTCGAACAATTCTAAAAAACCCTCACATTATCTTGTACGATGAAGCTACGTCATCTTTGGATTCAATTACTGAAGAGGTATGCTTTTGATGTGTCTGGTCAAATATCACTTCTTTTGTGTTCCCTGCGATGCGGTTATAACACATTTCTCCTTCACAGCAAATGAATTAAATGCCCTTTTTGTAAATCAAGGTAATGCAGCCTTGGAAGTAAATGGCAATTTTTAAACTATTTACTTGGAAGTGAATTTGACCTTCGCCATTCTCTTGGAGATGAATCAAGGAAGTGGCATCAAGGTGATCAACACAGAACCTGGCCCTTTGCCCCAACATGTTTACGCTGACCATGTTGCCATTCTAAATTAATTGCATCTACCTGTACGTGCTCCATATTCCTCAATTCCCTGTTTGTTCATATGGTTATATAAATGCCCCTCAATGTTGCAATCATATCTGGTTGTACCACCTCTTGCTGCACATTCCAGGTACCTAGCGCTCTGTTTAAAAAAAACTTTGCTCCACTGACCTTAAGGAGGAGAAAGTGAGGACTGCAGATGCTGGAGATCAGAGCTTAAAAATGTGTTGCTGGAAACGTGCAGCAGGTCAGGCAGCATCAAAGGAGCAGGAGAATCGATGCTTCGGGCATAAGCCCTTTTTCAGGAATGAGGAGGGTGTGCCAAGCAGGCTAAGATAAAAGGTAGGGAGGAGGGACTTGGGGGAGGGGCGTTGGGAATGCGATAGGTGGAAGGAGGTTAAGGTGAGGGTGATGGGGTGGAGAGGTCAGGAAGAAGATTGCAGGTCAAGAAGGCGGTGCTGAGTCAGAGGTTGGGACTGACAAAAGGTGGGGGGAGGGGAAATAAAGCTGGAGAAATCTGCATTCATCTCTTGTGGTTGGAAGGTTCCTAGGCGGAAGATGAGGTGCTCTTCCTCCAGACGTCCTGTTACCATGGTCTGGCAATAGAGGAGGCCAAGGACCTGCATGTTATTGGTGGAGTGGGAGGGGGCGTTAAAGTGTTCAGCCATGGGGTGGTTGGGTTGGTTGGTGCAGGTGTCCCAGAGGTGTTCTCTGAAATGTTCCGCAAGTAGGCGGCCTGTCTCCCCAATGTATAGGAGGCCACATTGGGTACAGCGGATGCAGTAAATGATGTTTGTGGAGGTGCAGGTGAATTTCTGACGGATATGGAGGGATCCCTTGGGGCCTTGGAGGGAAGTGAGGGGGGAGGTGTGGGTGCAAGTTTTGCATTTCTTGCAGTTGCATGGGAAGGTGCTGGGAGTGGGGGGTTGGTTTGGTGGGGGGTGTGGATCTGACGAGGGAGTCGCGGAGGGAGTGGTCTTTCCGGAACACTGATAGGAGTGGGGAGGGAAATATCCTTGGTGGTGGGGTCTGTTTGGAGGTGGCGGAAATGATGAAGGATGATACGATGTATCTGGAGGTTGGTGGGGTGGTAGGTGAGTACCAGTGAGGTTCTGTCCTGGTGGCGATTGGAGGGGCGGTGTTCAAGGGCAGAGGAGCGGGAAGTGATGGAGAGCACCGTCAACCACATCTGAGGGGAAATTGCGGTCTTTGAAGAAGGAGGCCACCTGGGTTGTTTGGTATTGGAATTGGTCCTCCTGGGAGCAGATGCGGTGAAGGCGAAGGAATTGGGAATATGGGATGGCATTTTTACAGGGGGCAGGGTAGGAGGAGGTGTAATCTAGGTAGCTGTGGGAGTCGCTGATTTCTCCAACTTCCTCATTTCCCCTCCCCCCACCTTTTCTCAGTCCCAATCCTCAGACTCAGCACCACCTTGACCTGCAATCTTCTTCCCGACCTCTCCGCTCCCACCCCCTCTCTGGCCTATCGCCCTCACCTTTACCTCCTCCCACGTATTGTATTCCCAAAGCCCCTCCCCCTAGTCACCCCTCCCTACCTTTTATCTTAGCTTGCTTGGCACACCCTCCTCATTCCTGAAGAAGGGCTTATGCCCGAAACGTCGATTCTCCTGCTCCTTTGATGCTGCCTGACCTGCGCTTTTCCAGCAACACATTTTTAAGCTCTTATCCACTGACCTTAAACCTATATCCCCTAGTATTTGACATTTCCATATCGGGGAAAATGCATCACAATTTTATATACTTCTATCAGGTTGTCCCTCAGCTGCTGACACTCTAGCAAAAGCAATCCAAATTTGTTCAACCTCTCCTTATATTTAATACACTGCAATCCAGACAACATACCGGTTGGTCTCTTTTGCACCCTCTTAAAAGCTTCCACGTTCTTCCTATGGTGTGGTGATCAGAACTGCACACAGTACTCCAAATGTTGCTTAACTAAAGTTTTGTACAGCTGCAACATTGCCAACTTTTACACTCAACGCCCTGAACAACGAAGACCGTTTGGCATATGCCTTTTTTACCACCTTATCCATTTGTGTTGTCACTTTCAGGAATGTATGGATTTGTGAGATTTTGATTTCCATCATTCTATGCAGCAATAATGGGATCAATTTCTACTCTGCTCTCCACAGAATATTCTCAGTTCAATGAGAGAATTGGTGCACCATCGTACATCTATGTTTATAGCTCATCGACTCACTACAATTGTTGATTCAGATGAAATTCTAGTTCTGGATAAGGTAGGAATATTTTAGAATATTTCCACAATTGGGTTACCTCAGTAGAGCTGCGGGCTCATATTTGCTGAAGGGCATCATATCAACTATATTTTAGTCTACAACTATCTGTAATTGCTAACAGTGACTGAAAGTCTGGATAAGATCATCCCATGGAAGGAAAGGGGAGTACAACTACAGGAATGATAGAGGTCCATTAAAATCATTGGATCTGCGTTTTTCAAACCTGGATGTAGGTTGCTAGCTGAACTGGAAGGTTCATTTTCAGACGTTTCGCCATTATACTAGGTAACATCTTCAGTGAGCCTCTGGGCGAAGCACTCCTAGTGGTTCCTTCTTTCTATTTATATGTTTGGGTTTCCTTGGATTGGTGATGTAATTTACCGTGGTGACATCATTTCCTATGCTGATGTCATTTCCTGTTCTTTTTTTTTCAGGAGTTGGTAAATGGGGTCCAAGTCAATGTGTTTGTTCGTAGAGTTCCAGTTGGAATGCTGTACTTCTAGGAATTCTCATGCTTGTCTCTGTTTGGCTTGTCCTAGGATGGATGTTTGTCCCAGTCGAAGTGGTGTCCTTCCTTATCGGTATGTAAGGAAGTGAGACCCACCAGGATACATGAACATCAACCAGCCATAAAATGACATGACCGACTCTAAGTAATATCCTTACACATAGATAAGGAAGGACACCACTTCGACTGGGACAACACATCCATCCTAGGACAAGCCAAAAAGAGGCATGCATGAGAATTCCTAGAAGCGTGGCATTCAAACTAGAACTCTGCAACAAACACATTGACTTGGACCCCATTTACCATCCCCTGAAAAAAGAATGGGAAATGACATAAGCATAGGAAATGACATCACCAACCCAAATATATAAATAGAAACCAGGAAACGTCAGCAGTGCTTTGCCCGGCGGCTCATTGAAGACGTTACAACCTTCCAGCTCAGTGAGCAAACCTATATCCAACTTGAACTACAAATCTTCTGAAAACTTACTTTTTAAAACCTGTTTAATTGTTTGGATATTCTTGCTTCCTTTATTCTTTCTCACTATAAATTCACGCTCTCGTGACACAGTTTGCAGGCTATGAATTGTAGATCTATTGAGCTATGAAGGATGTAGACTGAAAGTGGCCTCTTGTGGCTACAATAAGTGCAGTTGTCCTACTGTCTTGTAAAATTGTCAAAGTATACTGGTGTTATTTCTTGCATTATTTAAACTAGGCTTTCCAGCGCCACCTGTGTATGTGTAGATCATTTTGTTAATATGGCTACAATTCTAAACAATTTTCAGAATATCAAAGACTCATGTGTCTATTTACATGTTGTAAATTCAATTATGCAGTCCTATAGTATTTTGAATATTTGAAAATGTTATAAATAATAATGACAGACTCTTACCTTATTTTTCAACGTAGCACTCGTTCCTTGTCAATTCACAAAAAATTCAGTCTGAAGGATTTTGCAATTAGTGCTTGTCTGTATTTAGATGGCATCTTAATTTTTAAAGCCACAGTTTGACCACTGCAATGACTAAATACGGCGCATGTGTAAAACTCTGCACCAAAGTTAATGAATATAATAAATATTTTTGCAGAAGCATTTGGCATTATGTCATGGGTAGAGCGAAAAGAAAAAGTTAGGAGTGTATCTGTGCCTTGCTCCCTTGTGCCCCTTGCAATCTGGTTATGCTTCAGTGCCGAGTAGTAAAGTTTTATGGTTGGGATTAACCATCATCAGGAAAGGTTATGACGGTTTATTATTTTAAATATGTTTGGATAGAATAATGTGACCTGGCAAAAAAATTGAGAGAAGTAGTCTCGTGTTAAAGATGACCATATTGGAGATCCAAGATGGCGGCGACTCAGCAAGTCTGAGTCTACAGAGCCCTTCCCAAAACCTGGGTAAAGTGGGTTTCCTGCCCCCACCACACTTGCCAAACCACCCAAAAAATTTCTTTAATCTTAATTAGCTGCTGAATATTATATTTAAATAGTCTAATACTGAGTGGATAATGAGTAAATCAAAGGGACCCCGCAGCTCTCCGAAAACAAAGACCCCTCCCCCACCCTCCTCTCTTCCGGCTGCAGCTGATGTAAAAACAGGCCTTATAGAGATGATTGCCAGATTGGAATCGACACTCGTCAATTTCATCGCAGAATCCCGACAGAGATGGAATGCATTCGAAGAAAAGCTGCAGAAACAGAATCAAACCATGGAGGAGCTGCAGGGCCGAGTGGAGGGGGCGGAACTAAAGGCCACGACCTCCGAGGCTGCAGCTCAAACAGCTGCAGAACAGGTGCGAGCTCTGGAGCAGAGAGTCCGGGCCTTTGAAATTTACATCGATGATATTGACAACAGAAATCGGAGAAAAAATATTCGGTTGCTGGGCCTTCAAGAGCAAGAAGGGAAAGAACAGTTAGTAGTATTTCTGGAGCGATGGCTGCCCCAGCTTTTAAACCTGGGGGCTGAAACTGACCGGGTAAGGGTGGAGTGGGCCTACCGGGTCGCAGTACGCGGATCTGGCCCAAACCAGCGCCCACGCCCGGTCCTGTTCCGGCTGCAGAGTTATAGGGAGAGGCAGATACTCCTGGATGCCTCCAGAAAGCTTGGAAAGGATCCTAAAGCTATGATTCATGAAGGATCCAAGATTATGTTATTTCAGGACTTCTCCCCGGCTTTGGCACGAAGAAGGAAGGCGTTTGATGAGGTGAAGAAATGTTTAAGGGACTTAGATATTCAATACACCTTACGCTACCCAGCGACGTTATGCTTTACCCACGAAGGATCCGAGTATAATTTTAGATCATCGGAAGAGGCCAAGAAACTTTTAGACTCGGTTAAATAAATCGTAAGAGACAATTTATGTTGGCTTGCCTCTCCCACACTCCGTGGGGAGAAATGGATACTTTATTCTACTTTACTTTTGCCTCTGGGAGCGGGGTTGTCTTCCTTGCTATGTTATTATACTTAACTGTAATCTGTTGGAGTTGTAATTTTATAGTTATGTGTGTTTGTACGTGGCATTGATGCTAGCAGATATACTCAGGTATGGGTGGGGAGGGGTGGGGGTGGGGCGCTCACTGTTAACTCTAGCTCGGTATTATATCTAATTCCTATTAAGGAGCGCCCGGGTCGAGGGTGGGACACTGTTTGGGAGAGGATATGGTGGAACGTTGGAAAGGTAGTAAGGCCCCCTGAGAACAAGGGGGAAGATCTCCATTCAAACATGTTTAATTTTTTTTTTGTTTGTTCTTATTGTTTGGAAATAGCTTCCTTTTTATCATACTGGTATGAGTGTATTAGAGAACATTTTCGCTTATTTGAAGGATGTAAGCGACTCAACTATACACTCTGGATGATTGTGAATTAGTTGAATTTTGATGATTATATATTTAAGATCTATTTTTATATTAATGTTTGTGCTTGAAAATTCTGCTTATTTTTGTAAATTTGTCAAAATGTTAAATTCCCAATAAAAATATCTATATAAAAAAAAAGATGACCATATTTCACTGCCACAAATAGTTCAATAATCTTTGAATTCATTGTCTCCTGGATTGATCTGGAGTTGATCTTGATCATGAAGGAAACATCTTTTAATGGATTACTAGCATTCTGACGCAAGTTGAGAGTCTAGGATATTAACTTCAAACAAGGAAATTGGCATTTCACGCCTAAATACATTGGCAACAAATATGAATGTATTGGAATGTTTTTTTTACAAACTATATTATAGATTAATGCCAGTGGATCTTTAGTAATATCTGCCTAGACAAAGTTCATCTGAATTCAAAGTGTTTTGCTGACTCTTTACAATTTGCTGCAGGGTAAGATAGCAGAGCGTGGAACCCATCAAACTCTCCTGAACAAACCCAACAGCCTTTACTCTGAACTGTGGCGAGCACAAAACAGTAGAGTGTTCAACAGCTCAAATTCCCACCATCAAGAAGGGAAGAAAATAATGTCATCCAAGGAAGAAGAAAGGCGAAAGTTATCGGAAGAGATTCTAAACAGTGTAAAAGGTTGTGGAAACTGCTCTTGTTAAAACCGTGTTTTTATACTGGACATTAAACTACACTGACAATTTGCACTGGAAGTATCATTAGGTACCGATGCATGAGTAGACCATTTTGACCAGGAAAGCCAAAACTACTCTTTGTAGGGCAGGATTTTATTTTTATAGTAAAATGGTCAAATATTTTTTGTATCCCTAATATGCTGGAAGACCTTTCATGGAACAGCAAATCAAGTCATTTTAAAATGGATGAAGTAAATTGTTCCAGTGTGGGTAGCAGCCATTCATTTCTCTAAATAACTTGAGGCAGATGTGCATTACTGGTGAGTTACTAAATGTAATTGTTGACAATACTGTATCAGTATTAGCATGGACCAAGTAACAGAAATTGTCATGTGAAGCTAAATCAGTGCTTTCTTCAGTTTTTATGATGTGAACAGATCACTGTAATTATTGTAATCTTTACAGGGGTAAATTTAATAAATATTGAATGTTGGGAACTGGATTGAAGGCCACATTACCTCTGATGGTTTCTACCTGGGACAATATTTGGTATGTCAGACATAAGGATGAAGCATGTCCCTTAAATATTTACCAATAATGCACATTTTGAATTTGTCCACTGTCCATTAATGGTACCTCAAATGAATTATGAGTTTGCTAATTTCTTAATTATTAATTTGAGATAGCATATCAATGACCTGTCATGTGTAGTGAAAGGGCTGTGAAAACATCTTTTTATAGTTTATCTGTTCAAACACATTGCCAAGATGTATTTTCCATTCTGTTAATTCAGTATCCATACGTATATCATTTTTCTGATGTCCTTCACTTTAAATCCTTGTGTCATCTTTATTTGGAATAAAGGAACAACTATCTGCTATTGAGATTTTATTTTCCCTCACTTATGTGTGTCCCAAAGAAGATTTTGTCTCTAAATTACCCTGGACGACCATGTCAGAGATGCTGGACTGGGAATATGGAAGAACCTTAACGTTATTGGGAGGTTTAGCACTGGGTAATTATAGTACCCCTTTGAACTAATCTGATCTGTGCAAGGCAATTATCAATTACCTTTAGAATTATGGTTATGATAAAATGGCGACGTTACTTTGTGATCATTTGTAGTCTGATTTTGTGGATTTATTTGCAGAATTGAATTAAATTGCTTTTGGAGAAGTTTGAATGGATTGAAAACTGATTATGTTAATCTCTAAGAATCAAAACTCTGCAAACAGTTCTGAAACCAACGTCGAGACGTTTCAGTTTCTACAGGAAAATGCACAGCCTTTTTATTCTTCTTTAACTGAGACACGTTTTGTTTTAAAATTTGCCGTAATAGATGCAAATAGTGGATTTAATCTGGTAAACGTACAGCTAGAAATATTAAACTGCAGTTTGCACGTAACTTTACTGTTTTTTTCAGCACCAGTTCGAATGTTGATTCAGAATAGCTACTGATTTGCCTTTGTAATTGCTTTTTATTTGTGCCTTTGCTGTTGTTTTTCCGTTATGAAGAATACTGCTATGTCATTTTATCTAAATCTCTGCTTGGATCATTGTACTGTAGTAGTTTGCATCTGAGATGTGTACTTAGGAGTGCATGTATTGAGCCAAAACTCAGCACGTCATTGCTTGGAATTGTTGTGTGGAGATCTATTTAAATTCTGCATATTTGGTACAAGATTATTTTTGTAAAATTTGAAATTCAAGAATGCCTAACTGCCTCCTTTCATTTTATTTCTTTGTCTATGACATTTTTTTAAATCAGCAAAATAATTACACCAATTCTTGCAATCTGAGTTTCTAAATCAATTGTACTGTTGAATGTTGAGGTTGAGATCAAAGTTAATGAATATTAACTTGATCCTTTCACCTATTTAGTAACCAAACCTGTAAACTGATATACAGTACTTTTGGTGCAGTCAGCAGCTTATAGTTGACAAACAGTCATGAACATTTTTTAAGTTATTAGTCCAGAATTTATATAATGCAGAAGTGTTTTGAAGTCCTTGCTTTCCGTTTCGAACACTTAAGCAGGCTTTCCCTGGTAATATTTTTATTTCCACCCTCATGTGGTCTGGTTTACCATTTATCTTCTCTCAACAAATTTTAAACATTTAGATGAATGGCATCAGTACCTCTTTTTGAAACCCAATACTTTATTGAGGTTACATAACTATGGAATTTAGTTCCATTTGTAAGTCTAGTTTGTTCTTATGCCTTTTACTTGAGAGCCATTTGCCTCCTTCACTTAGTGTAACTGAAATGCCAGTTTTATGGACATGTGGTATATTCTTGTACCACTTTCTACATTCACTGGATTTTGTGAATAGATTGACTTAAGACTGCTACAGACATACTATGTTTATTCCTTTATATTATTAAAGTTGACCTGATGTATTAATCTTTATATATTTATGTTTATAAAATATGCTTCTAGCAGTTGTAAAGAACCAATGACCGAATACTGTTATAACTGGATAAATACAAAATATAAATGTTTTTATTTCTAATGCTCATCATTAGTCGCTCCATTCTACTTACTTAGTTGAAAAAGAACCAGAAACTGACGGAAGTAATTACACGTGTTAGGATTCCATTATCACTTGATGAAAGTGATGAAAAGTTTAGCATTCTTTATTTGCGAACCATTTAAAGAATTGTCAACTATTTTTAGTCAAAGCGTGAATGTTTCTTTAAGGTTTTATTCAGTAACTGGTATGTTTTCAAACTCCGTTTTATCTGTAAAATTGGTGTGTATTTATAGAATTGGTCAGCCCCAATAAAATTTTGACAATAGTTGTGTTTATTGTGCCTTATACCTCTTCCTGCTTTCCAGTTTTCTCATTTTGTAATGCGCACCACAAAGTTTTCCAAAGCAAACTTGAAAGTTTTGAATTTAATGTCAAACTGCATAAAGAAGTGGATTTTTTTTAAATGCGTGAAGCAACAGTAGTATCATGCTTTACAGGTCGTGCTGCTATAATGCAACAGTTGTGTTCCTCTGCAACCTCATGCTATCTATAGAGAATCGCACTGTAGAAGATCACGAATAGAAAATTGCTATACCCGTTCAGTAGAAAATTTACATTCTCCAAACAATGTCCACAATTCGTCAGTCTCGTACAGCCAGTTTGTGCTGACAAAATGCCTTTTTAACAGAACGACCTGTACTTAAATTAATAAATCAATTTTTAAAAAGTCACTTAATTTTTAAAAATTCATGGAATAGTTTAGTAAGATTCTTTTATTTGAGCCCAGCAGTTGCTTTGTGGTTTAGTTCTTTGTGGGGTAATATTATTGTATAATACTGTAGTTTTTGCTTTGTTATAGGATTTGATGTATATTAGACAAATCAGAAAGGGATCATCATGTTGATTGGAAACAACAAATGCTGGAGATCATCTAGACTCTAAACATTAGCTTGGTCTTTTTCCATGGACGCTGTCTGACCTGCTATGATCTCCAGCATTTGTTTTTAGTACAGATTCCAGCATCTGCAGTAATTTGCTCCTACATCATGTAGATTGGAATTGTTTTTAAACCTTATCATGCTTAACGTTAAACTGCAAATTATGTACAATAGCTTTAACCTTTTTCTCAGTTGGTAGCGATACTTCTATTACCTCCAAAGGTAGTCAAATGGATCCTGTTTAATATGAATATGGTAGCACTGGATTTTATTAATGGGCTGTTAATCCTGAGCTTATGATTCCAAGGCAATAGTTCAAATCCCACTATCAGCTGGAGAATTTAAATGAAATTAACTAAGTTAATTAAGTTGGAGTGCAAACTGCAGAAGAATGAAAATGCTGGGAGTTGAGCTAAGTGTGGAATTTTAAGGATATAAAACTTAATCCTTTGCAGCCTTAAAATCTAAAACTGTGGGTCAGGGAAAGGTAGATATTTAAGGAAGGGTATTTCTTTCTTTCACGCCTAAGGAAAGTTTAAACAAACTGTCCCCAGTGCTGTAGCTGATTAAGGTATTTAGTAAACTGGTTAAATCTGGTTCTGGTAGCAGGGAAGGCCACATGGTATAAAAGCAAGGCCTAAAGTTCTCCCAGCACAGGGTGTGAATCGCAAGAGAGTGAGAATGCTTAGTTGAACTAAGTATGGGAATTTAGGCAGGCAGGAGAGGGAGGCTTTGCTGTATATTATTTGGCCATTTTTGCCAGAGCATAGAGATTCAGAATTTTACCTCATTGGGATTGTTTATGGGCAAAATGGAGCTGTACAAGAGTTGCCCTTGAACAGGAAGGAACCAATATCCTGATGGGGAGATTTGTTCAGGCTACTTGGAAGGGTTTCCGCTAATCTGGCAGAGGAGTGGGACCCAAAGCAGGGGTGAGGTGAGAGAAGGTTGAGACTGGTACAGAAGTTGAAGAGAGCAAGTTAAGTAGACAGGGCAGGCAAGAGCACGGCAGCAAATGAGGGATGGACTGATGAATTAAACTGCATTTATTTCAATGCAAGAGGCCTGACAGGTAAGGCAGATGAACTCTGTACATGGATGGGAACATGAGACTGGGACATCATATTTGCTACAGAAACCTGGCTCAGGGAGGGACAGTACTGGCAGCTCAATGTTCTGAGATACAGATGCTCTAGGACGGATAGAAGAGGAAGCAGCAGAGGAGTGGAGTGGCATTTTTGATTATAGAAAACATCACAGCAGAACTAAAAGGTATTTCTAAGGTATCATCCAGTGAAGCTTTGTGGATGGCACAGAGAATTAAAAAGGTAATTATTTTGATAGGATTGTACTATAGGCTCCCCATCAGCCAGCATAAAACTGAGCAGCAAATATGCAGGGAGATCACAGCTGTAAGAATAATAGAATTGTAATAGGGAATTTTAATTTTCCAAACAGACTGGAACTGCCATACTGTTAAGGGCTTGGATGGCAAGTGTGTTCAAGAAAACTTTTAATCAATATGTAGATAGCCTGACTAAACAAGGGGCAAAACACTATCTCCGCTTGGGAAATAAGGCAGGGCAAAAGACTTAGGTGTCAGTAGGGAACACCTTGGAACCAGTGACCAAAATCCTTTTGGTTTTAAAATAGTTATGCAAAAAGATAGGGCTGGTCCACAAACCAAAAGTTTTAAATTGGGGCAAAGCCCGTAGTCACTTTGTGGTTTCGTTCTTTACTGGGGGGAAATATTGCTGTATAAAACTTCCATGAGTTGATTGGGAGAGGCACTTCACAATTAAAGGGACATTTGACAAGTAGGTGGCTTTCAAAAGTGAGATAATGAGTTCAGGCCAGCATGTTCCTGTTCATGTGAAAGGTAAGACTGGCAGGATGACAAGAAATATTGAGGCTCTGGTCAAGAAAAAGAAGGTGGCATATGTCAGGTAGAGATAGCTGGGATCAAATGAATCCCTTGAGTTATCAGGACAGTAGGAGCTTAAAATGAAAATCAGGAGGGCAGAAAGGGGATAGGAGGTAGCTTTGGCAAATAGGGTAAAGGAGAATCCAAAGCTATTTTACAACTAAACTAAGAGGAAAAGTGTAAATAGGGAGAGAACGGGGCCCTTTAAAGATCAATGAGGCTGTGTATATGTATGGAACCATAGGAGATGGGTGAAATCCTAAACAAATACTTTGAGTCAGTATTTATTGTGGAGAAATAAATGAAATCTAGGGAACTTGAGCAAATAGTGATGTCCATCTTACAGAAGAGGAGGGGCTGGAGGTCTTAAAATGCATTAAGGACATAAATCCCCAGGATCTGATAAAGTACATCTCATGATATTGAGAGAAATTGTGTGGCCACACGGTGGAGATATTTGTATCATCAACAGCCATGGGTGAGGTGCCAGAAGACTGGAGGGTGGCTGAGTATTTAAGACTGCAAGGAAAAGCCAGGGAGCTACAGACCAGTGAGTCTAAAGTCAGTGATAATTAAGTTATTGGAGGGAATTCTAAGACAGAATCTGTGTATTTGAAAAGGCAAGAATTGATTAGGGATAGTCAGCATAGCTTTGCACATGGGAAAATCATGCCTCACAAAGTTGATTGAGGTTTTTGAAGAAGTGACCAAAAGGATAGGTGAAGGTAGACTGGGTAGACATTATCTATGTGGACTTTAGCAAGGTCTTCAACAAGATTGTTTAGTAGACTGGTTAGTTAGGTTAGATCACATGGAGTCAAGGGAGAGCTAACTATTTGGATATAAAATTAACAGTGGTGAGAGAGGGTGATTATTCAGACTGGAGCTGCAAATGTGTTGCTGGTCAAAGCACAGCAGGCCAGGCAGCATCTCAGGAATAGAGAATTCGACGTTTGGAGCATAAGCCCTTCATCAGGAATAAGAGAGAGTAGCCAAGCAGGCTAAGATAAAAGGTAGGGAGGAGGGACTAGGGGGAGGGGCAATGGAGGTGGGATAGGTGGAAGGAGGTCAAGGTGAGGGTGATAGGCTGGAGTGGGGTGGGGGCGGAGAGGTCAGGAAGAGGATTGCAGGTTAGGAGGGCGGTGCTGAGTTGAGGGAACCGACTGAGACAAGGTGGGGGGAGGGGAAATGAGGAAACTGGAGAAATCTGAATTCATACCTTGTGGTTGGAGGGTTCCCAGGCGGAAGATGAGGCGCTCCTCCTCCAGCCGTCGTGTTGTTATGTTCTGCCGGTGGAGGAGTCCAAGGACCTGCATGTCCTCGGTGGAGTGGGAGGGAGGGTTAAGTGTTGAGCCACGGGGTGATTGGGTTGGTTGGTTCGGGCGGCCCGGAGGTGTTCTCTGAAGCGTTCCGCAAGTAAGCGGCCTGTCTCACCAATATAGAGGAGGCCACATCGGATGCAGCGGATGCAGTAGATGATGTGTGTGGAGGTACAGGTGAACTTGTGGCGGATATGGAAGGATCCCTTGGGGCCTTGGAGGGAAGTGAGTGTGGAGGTGTGGGTGCAAGTTTTACATTTCCTGCGGTTGCAGGGGAAGGTGCCGGGGGTGGAGGTTGGGTTGGTGGGGGGTGTGGATCTGACGAGGGAGTCACAAAGGGAGTGGTCCTTGCGGAACGCTGATAGGGGAGGGGAGGGAAATATATCCTTGGTGGTGGGGTCCGTTTGGAGGTGGCGGATGATACGTTGTATGCGGAGGTTGGTGGGGTGGTAGGTGAGAACCAGTGGTGTTCTGTCTTGGTGGCGGTTGGAGGAGCGGGGCTCAAGGGCGGAGGAGCGGGAAGTGGAGGAGATGCGGTGGAGCATCGTCGATCACGTCTGGGGGGAATTTGCGGTCCTTGAAGAAGGAGGCCATCTGGGCTGTGCGGTGTTGGAACTGGTCCTCCTGGGAGCAGATGCGGCGGAGACGAAGGAATTGGGAATATGGGATGGCGTTTTTGCAGGGGGCAGGGTGGGAGGAGGTGTAGTCCAGGTAGCTGTGGGAGTCAGTCGGTTTATAATAGATGTCTGTGTTGAGTCGGTCGCCCGAGATAGAAATGGAAAGGTCTAGGAAGGGGAGGTCTGGACTGGAGGCCTATGAGCAGCAGTGTGCCACAAGGATCAGTGTTTTGGGTCCACTTTTGTTTGTCATTTATGTAAATGATATGGGTAAGAATTTAGGAGACATGGTTAGTAAGTTTGCAGATGACACCAAAATTAGTGGTATAGTGGACAGTGAAGATTATCTATGAGTACAAAATGACTCAACTGGGCCAGTGGACCAAGATGGAGTTTAGTTTGGATAAATGTGGGGTAATGCATTTTGCTAAGACAAACCAGGGCAGGACTTGCACTGTTACTAATAGGGCACTGGAGCATGTTGTTGAACAGAGAGACCTAGGAGTACAGGTACATAATTCCTTGAATGTGGTTTCACAGGTGGACAGGGTGGTGGAGAAGGTGTTTTGCACGTTTGGCCTCATCAGTCAGAGTATTGAGTACAAGGGTTGGGACATCATGTTACAGCTGTACTGGGCTTTCATAAGGCCACATTTGGAGTGCTGTGTACAATTCTGGCTGCCCTGCTATAGGAAGCAAAGGCATGCAACAACTATTGATGAGGATGTTACTGAGACTGAAGGTTTACATTATAAGGAGATGCTGGAATATTTTCTCCCTAGAGTGTAGGAGGCTGAGAAATGATCTGGTTTAGAAAATCATGACATAGATAAGATGAATAGCCAAGGTATTTTCCACAGGATAGGAAAATACAGAACTAAAGAACAAAGGTTTAAGGTGAGAGGGGAAAGATGTAAAAGGGACCCGAGAGGCAGGTTTTCCATACAAAGGGCGGTGCATATATGGAATGACTGCGAGAGGAAGTAGAGGTGGATACAATTACAACACTTAAAAGATATTTGGACATGGATAGAAAAGATTTCGAGGGATATGGGTCATACAATGGCAAATGGGACTAGTTCAGTTTAGGAAACTTGGTTGACATGGATGAGTTGGGCCAAATGGTCTGTTTCTGTATGACACTTTGACTGTTTAAGTCTGGACTATAATGCTGTAACATTTATGATAACTGTGAAGCTTCTATATTGTCATGGAAACCCTCCTCATTTTGTAATTTTCTTTTAGGGGAAGATCCTTACTCGATCTGATACATGTGTGACTCTAGACCTACAGCATTGTGATTGTCCTTTGACTGTCCTCGAAATTACTTGGCAATTACTTTACATTTGCAAAGAAAATGGAACACTACCACAACCAAATCCAGGAAGCATTCCAAGGTTATCTTCAGGGTTAGAAAGAAGTGTGATTGATTGTGATATAGGACTTCAATGACTCATTTTTTCAAAAATGCAATTCCAAATTGAATTCATTATTGTACATGAAATATTTTTCATTGTATTTTAAGAAATTGAAATACTTGCATTAAATTGATAATTTAATGCAAAATGAAAATAAACAACTTTTGGTCTCTCTGTGATTATTGCCAGCTGGGTCTGTTATTTGCTGAAGAACTTAGTTTCATCAATGTAAATAAGAGGTCTGAAGCTTAATTCAAAATTTTAAGTCTTAAATGTGAGTGGCAGTATGAAATCTGAAAACAAAAGCAAGTAACAGGAGAGTAAAACCAAAACCTGCACCACCTCTTACCAGGTGTAATGCCTTTACTTTTCACATTAGTCTTATTTTGCCAACTCTTCTGAGCTTTCTGATATTCTACCAAAGACTTTGATTTCCAGTGAAAGGCTGGAAAAAAATTACATGGATAACTTTTTCTAGATCTGTAAAAGACCATCAATATGAATTCTTAACTGTGCTTCCCTCACAGAAGCCACCTGACCAGAGTATTTCCATCATTTTCAGTCTTGGACGCAGGGTGAACTGTGAAGAGGATGCAGAGATGCTTTATTGTGGTTGGGACAAATTGAGTGAATGGGCAAATGTGAAAAGATGAGGTGGTTATGCACTTTAGCAAAAGCAAGGTTGATTGTGAGCTAAATAATTATAGATTGGATAGGGGATAGTGCAATGAGACTTCAGTAAAGTCTTTGACAAGGTTCCTCATGGCAAACTGGTACAAAAAGTGTCGCGTGGTATCAAGGGTTGAGCTGAACTGGCTTGGTCATAGGAAACAGAAGGTAGAAATGGAAGGATGCTTTTTGGAATGGAGGATTGTGACTGGTGGTGTTCCAAAGGGATCAGCGGGTTGGGACCTCTGCCGTTTGCGATCTACATAAATGATTTGGAGGAAAGCGTAGCTGACCTAATTAGGGATTTTGCGGAAGATACAAAGAGTGGAGTTGCAGATAATGAGGATTATCAGAGGATACAGCAGGCTATAGATCAGTTGGAGGCGTGTGCAGAAAAATGGTAGATGAAGTTTAATCCGGACAAATGTGATGTATTTTAGAAGGTCAAGTACAGGTGGAAATTTTACAGTGCAAGGCAGAACCCTTAGGATTACTGATATGCAGAGGGATCTGGGTCCAGAGATCACTTAAGATGGCTGTGCAGGTAGATAAGGTAGTTAAAAAAAGGCCTTTGACATGCTTGCCTTAGTTGGAAAAGACATGTACAAGGCAAGTGTTTCTCACAAAGGGTGGGTGCCTGGAATGTGCTGCCTGAGGAGGTGGTAGGAACAGACACAGCAGCATTCAAGAAGCAGCTGGACAAATACATGAATAGGAAGTTAAAAATCACACAACACCAGGTTATAGTCCAACAGGCTTATTTGAAAGCACTAGCTTTTGAGGCACATCTGAGGAAGAGGCAGCGGCTTGAACACTAGTGCTTCCAAACTGGTGTTGTGTGATCTTTAACTTTGTCCATCCTAGTCCAACACCGGCACCTCCAAATCATGAATAGGAAGGCAATAGAGGGATATGGATCCTGTAAGTGAAGACAGTCTTCACATGGAAGAGCAAAATGTGTTGGGCGCAGGCTTGGAGGGTCAAAGGGCCTGTTCCTGTGCTGTATTGTTCTTTGTTCTTTATTTAGTTCTTGGGGTTAAAGGGATCAACGGATTGGGCTCTAAATTGGATGATCAGCCATGATCGTATTGAATAGCAGAGCAAGCATGATGCATCCTACTGCTCCTACTTTATATGTTTCTACGTTCTTTTGATGGAAGCAGGTTCAAATGAGACATCCAATGCAGCATGAGATGGCAGTTTTAATAGAAACAATCTTCAGAGTTATGGAGAAATGGACATAAATACCACTAAGTCACAATACTCTGAGCTGGAGCAGACATGACAAGGAGGCACTATAACAAATTTGTGATTTTGGAAGTAAGCACATTAACTGTCAGTCTGTGTACTTAAATCTAATTACCTAACTCAAAACAGTGCAAATTTAAGGAACCATTTTAGAAAACTAACTCCCAATAATATCTGTACCATTTGAAAAAGGAAAATCTTTTTTGACTGCATTTTATTGTTCATGGAAGTAATTATACTCTTAATGGATTGTGCATTAGAGTGATAAAGATACAATTTTATCTAAAGAACAAATTCCTAGATCATGATTATAGTGGGGGAGGCGCCAAGCAAAGAGGTTGTACAATACTGTATAGCACAGGAACAGACCCTTTGGCCCACTAAGTCTGTGTTGATTCCTAATCGTTGTTTAGACCCACTACTTTTGGTTATTAGAAGTGAGGACAAAAATCTGTCTCTTAAGATTGTTGTACTTCACCTCAGATGTTATTGCCAGAATGTTGCAAGTAAATTTTATTTGTTTAATGCTGCATGTCAAACAAAAAGGTAAGAAAATTCTCAGAACTATCCTTAAATTTAAATTAAGGTAGAAATTCATCTTAAAAAAAAAGCAGTTGCACTGTCAAAGAAATTTAATGTATGTGAAACACTGGTTTTCTGAGATGTAATAATGTGTTACAAAATGTTTGTTCGGACAAAGATCATCTTATTACAAGAAAAGTGTTCTATAACACCATAAAAACTTAGGTTATATATTGGCAGACATTCACATTCTAGCCAAACAACATGTAATTATTCGTTGCCTGAATTCTGTCATGTTTTCTTGCCTGCTTCCATCTTCCCCATCATAACTTCAACTCAGATATTTCATTTTTACGTTTTGTACTTCTGCTATTATCTTTTACTTCTTTTATGTGATAAGTGTTTCTGTCAAGGGCAACATTCATTATTCATCTCTAATTGCCTTTGAGAAACTTATGGTGCTTTCTTGAACTCCAATTCTAATTTTTCAGGTAAACACAGTCAGCTATGAATTCCTGGGCATTGACCAGGTCACAATACAGCTACTATGCGTTGGTGGTGGGCACGAAGCCGATCAAGCAACCTTTTTTGAATGTTGACTGCTCCTGAATATTAGGGCTGCACTTGTCCAGACAAATGGGGAGTGTCCATCATGCTTTTGACTTACGCCTTGCAGATAGTGAAATAAATTAATTACCAAAAATTTCCTGGTTGATCCAATTCTGTTCTGGTCAATGGTACATTAACACATAGCTGGGATGTTAATTGTACTGGATTGAGAATTCAGCAATGGTAATATCACTGAATCTCAGTGGATGATTGCTCCATTTTTTCATTGCTGATCGTCATCATCTAGCACTTGTGGCATGACTGTTACTTTAACTTATCAACCCAAGTCTGAATATTGTCTGGGTTTGTTGATTGTAGGCATGAACTGCTTCAGTATGTAAGGAGTTTACAGATTGCACGGTGGCTCAGGGGTTAGCATTGCTGCTTCACAGCATGAGGGACCCAGGTTTGATTCTAGCCTTGGGTAACTGTCTGCGTGGAGTCTGCACATTCTCCTCGTGTCTTCATGGGTTTCCTCTGGGTGCTCCCGTTTCCTCCCACAATCCAAAGATGGGCAGGTCAGGTGAGTTGGCCATGTTAAATTGCTCATAGTGTTAGGTACATTAGTCAGAGGGGGGGGATGGGTTGCTGTTTGGGGGGTCAGTGAGGACTTGTTGGGCTGAAGGGCCTGTTTTCACACAGTAGGGAATCTAATCTAATCTAATTGCTACACATGCCCATATTTGATCTGACATTGGAGAAAAGTCACTGATGAAATAGCAAAGGTAATCTATCCTGAAAATCCATCATAGAAGTAGCCTGCTACTTTGACTGAAAGACCAATGTTCAATTTAGCTACTCCCTTCCTTTTTAAATACCTGTAGAGGCTTTTTCTGTCTATTGTAAACCTCTTTTTGTTTAATTATCCTTTGAGAAACCAAACTTTTGGGCTGCTACTTAGCTTTGAAACATTGTGCATTTCTTCTTTCAATTCAATACCAACCATTAACAATTAGTCATAGTTGGCGCCTTCCTTTCTCAATAGACTATATCTTTGACAGTTATGAAATACTCCTTAAAAGTCTACCAAAGCTTCTACATCATCATTCCTTTTAACTTATGTTTCCACTCCACTTTAGCCAACTTCATACCCTTGAGTTTTTTTTTGTTTAAGGCAGTAGGTTCAGACCAATGTTCTCACCCCAACATAATGTGAAATTCTAAGATTTTATGATCACTCTTGATTAGGCTATCCTTTATGGAAGTCCTTCATTACCCTTTTTCATGACATATTACCAGATCTAAAGGAGCCTGTTCCTAAATTGTTCCTGAACATATTAGTCTAAGAAATGTTTCAAAACATATTTTATGAACACATCTTTCAGGCTGCTTTTTTGTCAATTTGATTCACCTAAAATGGATGAAGATTAAAAAAGGAAAGTAAGAGCTTGTGCTTTACTAGCACAAGTTATGTCATTAGGGATATACTGTACTACCACCTTCACATGTAAAGCATATGAAGTGCAGCCACGGTTGATAGACTGATATCAGTTAGGTGTGTGTTATTTCTGGTAACTAGAAATTAGTTCTGTAATGGATATTTCTGAGGATGTCATAGTGCCGATCCAATCCATGAGCTTCAAGGGTCAAGAGAATTCAATACATCCTTGAGAAATGCTGAGGTCTTTGTGTGTGTAGGGGGGTGGGGTGGGGTGGGGGTGGGGGTGGGGGGTGGTTAAGGCAGCTTAAAACACATTTGTTCAAATATCTTGCCATCAAAACATAACCATAATGACTACACAAACTGCTCACGAACATCTAAAACAGATTGTCTTAGACCATTTAACAACCGGTATATTTCTTACAGAATTCAAACCATCCAAATCCAAATTAGTGAACCTCCTGTACTCCCTCTCCAGTGCCAGTACGTCCTTTCTCAAGTAAGGAAACCAAAACTGTATGCAGTACTCCAGGTACAGTCTCACTAGCACCCTATACATCTGCAACATAATCTCCCTGCTTTTAAACTCAATCCCCTAACACTGATATAGTAGAGAGATTCTTCCATCTCTTTTAGAAAAGGGATGTAGTAATAAAAATGCTTAGTTAGGATGCAACAGATTACAAAGGTTAGGTTTTGATGCAGCAACATTTCCAAAGAAGCAAAAGCAAAATATTATGTTTTTAACAATTTGCAAGTCAATGGCAAGTTAAAATTTGGTAGAGTGAAGATGCTGACTTTTGTAGATTTTTATTCCCTGATATACTGGCTTTACCCTAGATATCAATAATCTGTTGTTGGCAATCCCAACAACAGATTATACCTAGTTTTATTTACTGGAGCATCGTACATACAAAACTTCTGTAATGATAGTACTATTTCACGAGCTTACCCATACATGTTTACAATCACAAGTGGTCTGGTGTATGTGTATTTGTCCAAGAATTAGACCAAACAAGTGATGAAGGGCCCAAAACGTTGATTTTCCTGCTCCTCGGATACTGCCTGACCTGCTGTGCTTTTCCAGCACCATTCTAATCCAAGCAAGTGATCAGCCTGCTCTGTCTCAACCTCTCGTTGTTGATCAGGTGGTTCCTGTCCTTGAGCTTGTTGGCTAGCTACTGTTCTAAGGCGTGGTTTGTTAGGCTGCTTGTATGGGAAGCAGTATGTGTGATCAAACCTTGACATTGTTCAGTCATCAGTGGTTGATCAATTTGACCACTGGCAAGCATCAAAAATGTTATCTACCAAGATTGGTCGATCTTTTGCTTGTTAGGACATTTGCTTATTTTCTCTGGAAAGAGGCTAATCTCTCAGTTTTAATGAATGTTGACCTCAGGATAGCTAGCTCTCAGCTGCTGCAGTTTTTGTGTTGTCAAATCAGCCACAACTACAAAGCATGACCGTGTGATCAGACACATCTTATTGTGCTGATAAATGGTACGTCATACATATAGTGTACTGAATCTGTTTCAAGTCAGGACTTCAACCAGACATGTGCTGTTGCCCTACTGTAGCACTTTCAATTTAAAACATGCACGGACCTTCAGAAAATGTTCAGAAATGGCCCAGTGATTTTTTTAAATGATTAGTTAACCATCCAACTGGTTTGATCTTACAATAGAGTACACAAACTTTGTATGTATTTTCTTTCTCATTTCAGTTAACACAGTAAATTAAGGGTTACTACCTACACTCTCGGAAAGTGTGGGAATAAATTTTGCTTCCAGGGTTTAACGCTAGGAAGCGGTCCAAGTGAACAAAGAAGACAGAAACCACACACTATACAAAATAAACTTGGCTGTTTTCCATTCCTTTCCTGTTATGGTTCTCCCACCTGGTCCATCGTTGCCATTTGGTATTATCAGCTATATGGTTACCATATGCCAAGTTGGTCATTCAAAACCAACATAATACTAAATATGAATTTTATACTGAGTCAGCTACTTGCACTAATCCAAACCTGCTAGCAATGTATTGTACATAATCCTAGAACACTCAGTTTTATAGACACTTTTTAGGAAAAGACTAATTTTTATATATCTTTACATAGTCATAAAAACTGTACAGCATCACTTAAACTGCATTTTTACAAAACATATTTAAATATTTTATATAAGTCTTAAAATATTTTTGATTATATAATTTGGAGGTTTTAATGCGACAGCTCTGAGCTATAATCTAGTGAGACTGAAAATCTTCAAATTTTATCCTCCCTCTTTTATGCCCTCTGAATCCATGTATTCAATTGAAACATCTTGATATGTAACTCCCTTTTATTCACAGACAGAATACTGTTTCCTTATGGGTTACTTACATGTGTTTGGCAACATACACATTTATCACTGATCATGCTTGGCATACATCCATTTTTGATCAGGCAAAACTAAAGCACATATTGCCTGCCTGTCTATTTGCGTACAATTACCCCAGTGTATGATTCCAACTGTTTAACCTCATAAGCGAATCTGAGCAGGCGTTTCTTTAAAAAAAGCTTTCCAACAGATCCATAAGTTTGACCATTAAAATCATTCAGTTGTTGTGTTTTTAGCTAAAATAATTGATTGTACACCAAGGGGATGAGAACTAAGTCAACCCTACAGCAATTAATATAGAAGCTGTGAGGGTAAGGCAATGATAATTACAGGTACATTAACGAAAGTTTACACATTTAAATTATAAGCAAGCATCTTTCCTTTCTGTTGTCATTTTGTCATGTGATTTTTCTTTTTCAAATTACACCATATCAGAAAATGTTTGCTTAAGGTCTTATAGTTGATAAGGTGACATGCTGTTGATTTTGTTCTGTTGGTAGAATCATATCAAGTTTGTAAATCCAATTTGAAGTTCTGAAAGGTGTGGAAGCAGCTGCTTTTCTGATTTGGCTTGCACATATGCCACGTTAGTATTGAATTTAATGGCATTAACATAACTATTAACATTTTGGGGAGGGGGGATGTTTCATGGATCACAAACTGAACTGAATTAGCCATATAAATACTGTAGCTACTACAGCAGGTCAGAGACTAGGAATCTTGCATAATATAACTCACCTCTTGATCCCCTGAAGTCTGTATATGATTTACAATGCACAGGTTAGGAGTGTAATGGAATACTCCCCACTTGTCTGGGTGACTGCAGTTCCAACAACATTCAAGAAGCTCAAACCATCCAGGACAAAACAGCACTTGATCAGCACCTCATCCACAAACATTCACACCTTCCATCACTGATGCTCAGTAGCAACAGTGTGACCATTTACAAGATGCAGAAATTCACAAGGGACCCCTACAACCGTCCAATCTAATGACTGCTACCATTGAGAAAGCCAAAGGATGTCAGATACATGAGAACACCACCACCTGCAAGTTCCCCTCCACCAAGCCACTCCTCATTGTGACTTGGAAGTATGCCCTCTGTTTCCTCAGTGTTGCTGAATCAACATCCTGAAGCTTCCTACCTAGCAGCATTGTAAATACACTGTAGCTGTTCAAGAAAGCAACTCATCACTCAAGGGTATCTAGGGATAGGTAATAAATGCTAGCACAGCCAGTGCTGCCCATATCCCATGAATTTTTAATAAATCCCCCACCTCTCTTATCTGTTACTCTTCCATTTCCTCTGGCTAAGCAGCTCCCTCAAAAGGCATTGATTTATCTTCAGAATAGGTTTCCACAAGCAATAAGCACCCAAACAATTCCTTCCCTAATTGGGTACTCTCCATTTGCAATCCTAGATGTTTCACCAGGCCGAACAATTACATTGCACTGCAGCCAACCCAGATTCTGCTCTCCCATTTGTTTCCCAACATACATACTGTATTTCCAACAAAGGGTACTAGAGATCTATCAAGAATGGAAGCCTTTCTCCCCAAACTAACAGTATAGAAGTGCTTTGAGGCATTCACCAAGCCCTCAGCACCTCTCTCTCTCTCAAAACACAATAATTTAACATGGACCAACAACTGAATGTGATCGTTTTGGTTATAATTCTTTGACCAGGTACCAACCAAACTATATATGAAAACTCACTCCGTTTTTACATAGCTTGTCATACGTACAAATCAGCTCTTACTTTTCTGAAGCTAAATGCCATTTCTTTTAACATTCTCATGGCAGTAACTCTTGTTAAATCTCAAATTACTACTCAATGTATTTTCTAGTAATCTGAAAAATGGATGATAATATTTAAGTGACTTATCACAATGTACCTGTTGCATTACAATTGATAGTCATCTTTTTTTTTCTCTTGAACAGCTGGCAGCAAACTGCTTTTGCAGTTTATGATATTATCATGACTGCTCAATTGAGTTATAGCTTTGTACCTGACTGGCATCCATCTATTACTCTATATTTATTGCTCTAATATGGTTGAGCAAAAATTGAGTCGCTGTACATTTAAGTCTTTGGACCAAACTAAACATAACTAAACCACTATCTGTTGCTGAGTATTTATATGTGCTGAGAAAATGCTTATTTGATTTCTGCAGGAACATTCACAGAAGGTGGTTGTACAGAAAACCTGCTGGAGTTAGAATGTGCATGTTACTGATGGTATTCTTTGTCCTCGTACAACCAGTATTAGACAATAAGATCTCAGATAATTCCCCTGCTTTGAAGGGGCAAAGTTCACAATAGCACATCTCTGTTTTTATACAGTGGAAATGTATTATTCCTCTATTTTCTGATCTGACCTTTACATCACAGTATTCCCAACCAATTTCTTCATGTTTAAAGGAACAGTTTTTAGTATTATAAATGTCTTTTAGTTAAAGAATAGTTAAAGCAAAGCTACTGCTGTTGACTTACACTCCTTTTATTAAATAATTGTTTGGTATTGCTGTGGGGGTGTGGAGGGAAGCAGAAGTGAACTGCCTGCATTATCCCAAAAGTCTTTCCAGAAAATTAAAAAGTCTTTTCTCTTGCCCCGGCTTCCTGTGCCAAGAAGCAGTATTTTGTGCTGCCTCTGTTGCAACATGCATCTGGTGACGGGTTGGTGGTGTATGTGTGGGATCTAAACCAAGCTCTTTGCTTTCTTTATCAGGTACCACTAAATGTCACTGGTTTTTGGTTTTAATTTGGAATGTTGGTTCAGTTTTACTGTTTCATAATCTGTGCGCTAAAAACTGTAATTCCACAAATCCAGTGTGATCCATGTTACCGAATGTATTTACTAACTCAGCTCCTGAGGAATTGTGACATTTCCAAAATGTTATTATCAATAAAACCTCATTCAGTTCCTCTATATTCCTAATTTATCTCTCTTGATTGTTTTGACTAAGTCTTTCCATCCAACACACATTTCACTGATGATCTGAGGCCAACAAATAAAGTTCATTCTGTTCTTTTCCAAAATGGGAAAGTGATGGGAGTGGACAGTATCAGTGTCACTGTTGGAGAAATATTTGAAGTATTTTACTGTCAATTTACATGTATGTGAACTGTTGAATCTCCACAACCACCTGATGAAGGAGCAGCGCTCCAAAGAGCTAATGCTTCCAAATAAAGCATTGGACTATAACCAGGTGTTGTGTGATTTTTAACTTTGTTCTGGAATAAGCCTCAGTAAAGCACTAGGATTGTCCTGACTGCTATTGATTATCCTTAACCCAGTTAAGACCAGCCAACTTATGTCTGATCTGGGGAAGTTGTTAGAGTTGATCATTAAGGATATAATAACTGGTCACTTTGCAAAACCTAAAGGAATGGGGAAGAGTAAGCATGGTTTGTAAAAGAGAACTTGTGTTTGTGTAATATGTTGGAATTCTTTGAAGAAGTAACATGTGCTGTGGGTTGAGGGAAGACCTTTGATACAATGTACTTGGATTTCTAGAAGGTATTTGACAAGATTCCACAGAAACCATTACATAACTAGGAGCTCATGGTTTGGGAGTAATGTACTAGCAAAGATAGCAAAAAAACAGACTATGCATAAATAGATCTGTCTTCGATTGGCAGCATGTGACAGACAGTGTCCTGCTGTGTTGTGTGCTTGGCCCTAAACTTTTAAAAATTCATATCACTAATTTAGGTGAAGGGATTAAAGGCATGGTTGGTAAATTTTCAGATGACACAATGATAGTTTTATACTGATGTTGAGAAAATGACATAGCAAGAAAGTAGATCAATACAGATAGGTGTGGGAAATGGGCAAAAATCTGGCAGATAGAGTATAATGTGAGAAATGTGAAGTCGTTCATTTTATCAGGGACAAGGAGAAAGCAGAGCATAATGTAAATGGAGAGCACACTTTCAGAATTTCAAGATGCAGCAGGATCTAACTGTTCTCATGCAGGAGTCTTGGGGTTATTATGCAGGTAATGAAGAAGACTAATGAGAGGAATTGAATATTAGAAGTAAGGATGTTAAATTTCAAATCTACAGGGCATGTAGGGTTTTGGCTTCCCTATTTAAGGATAGATGGGAACGCACTGGAGCCAGTTCAGAGAAGGTTTATTAGGCTGATACCTAGAATGAGCAGGTTGTTTTGATGATAGTTTGGCCTTGCTTTCACAAGTTCAGAAAAGCAAAGGGTGACTGGATTGAAGTGTACTAGAACCTGAATGGTCTTGACAAGGTGGACATGTAAAAGATGTTTCTCCTTGCTGGTTAGTCCAAACTGCGGGACACTGTTTTGAAATAATGGGTTGCACATTTAAGACAGAATTGAGGGGAATTTTTGTTTGGAGGGCTATTGACTTGGAACTGGCTGAAAATGTGTTGCTGGTTAAAGCACAGCAGGTTAGGCAGCATCCAAGGAATAGGAAATTCGACGTTTCGGGCATAAGCCCTTCTAAAAATTCATTCCCGGTAGCCGTGGGGGTCGCGAGTCCGTCGGCGATCTTCCTGGCGATCGTGGAAGCGGTTGTTTGGGCGGCGATCGTGGAGGCTCCGAGGTCAGTGGGGGCGGAAGTGACGTCACGGTCGGCAGCGGCCGTTGGTGCCGCGGGCGTTGTAGCGGCCACATGTGTAATGGCATCCGACAGGCCGATAGAAGATTCTGGAACAGTTGAGGAACCACGAGTGTGGGGGTAAGTACATGAAAGTTTTCGGTACTTACTGTCTTTAATTTCTGATATGGCTAGGAAGAACTGTTTGTTTAGTGTGTGGATTCTTCTGTAGATGAAGAACAGAGGTCCTTTGCAGGTCTGTGAGAGTGTTGTCCTGAGCTGGGGTAGGGCTGATTGCAGGGAATGTAGGTAGCGACGCATGGCTGCAAGGGTGGAGCGAAGGATCCGGAGGGAGGTCTGATGCTGGAGGCATCGGATTTGTTGTAAGTACAGGTTGTCCTGGTTGGGTCCAAATTTTGTTGGTTGGAATGTAGTTCGGAGTCCGTGTGGGATCAGTCGGTTCCGTAGGCAGGTGCTGAGGAAGGAGATGTGGCTGTGGTAACGAGTCTGTTTGAGAACGTGGCTGAAGAGTTTCTGTGCAGAGGAGATGACCTGGAGGGTGCAGTGAGAGAGAGACTTACTGAAATCCTTGTAGAGGGAGGAAGAGAGCTTCTTCAAGGAAGGCATCCTTGTAAGAGGATTCGCAGTAGGTTAAAATCTTCGGGTAAAAAATTAGGTCTGCAGATGCTGGAGATCACAGCTGAAAATGTGTTGCTGGTTAAAGCACAGCAGGTTAGGCGGCATCCAAGGAACAGGAAATTCGACATTTCGGGCATAAGCCCTTCATCAGGAATGAGGAGAGTGTGCCAAGCAGGCTAAGATAAAAGGTAGGGAGGAGGGACTTGGGGGAGGGGCGATGGAGATGTGATAGGTGGAAGGAGGTCAAGGTGAGGGTGATAGACCGGAGTGGGGTGGGGGCGGAGAGGTCAGGAAGAAGATTGCAGGTTAGGAGGGTGGTGCTGAGTTGAGGGAACCGACTGAGACAAGGTGGGAGGAGGGGAAATGAGGAAACTGGAGAAATCTGAGTTCATCCCTTGTGGTTGGAGGGTTCCCAGGCGGAAGATGAGGCGTTCCTCCTCCAGCCGTCGTATTGTTATGTTCTGCCGGTGGAGGAGTCCAAGGACCTGCATGTCCTCGGTGGAGTGGGAGGGAGAGTTAAAGTGTTGAGCCACAGGGTGGTTGGGTTGGTTGGTCCGGGCGTCCCAGAGGTGTTCCCTGAAGCGTTCCGCAAGTAGGTGGCCCGTCTCCCCAATATAAAGGAGGCCACATCGGGTGCAGCGGATGCAATAGATGATGTGTGTGGAGGTGCAGGTGAATTTGTGGCGGATATGGAAGGATCCCTTGGGGCCTTGGAGAGAGGTAAGGGAGGAGGTGTGGGCGCAAGTTTTGCATTTCCTGCGGTTGCAGGGGAAGGTGCCGGGAGTGGAGGTTGGGTTGGTGGGGAGTGTGGACCTGACGAGGGAGTCACGAAGGGAGTGGTCTTTGCGGAACGCTGATAGGGGAGGGGAGGGAAATATATCCCTGGTGGTGGGGTCCGTTTGGAGGTGGCGGAAATGAAGGGCTTATGCCCGAAACGTCGAATTTCCTATTCCTTGGATGCTGCCTAACCTGCTGTGCTTTAACCAGCAACACATTTTCAGCTGTGATCTCCAGCATCTGCAGACCTCATTTTTTACCCTGTTGACTTGGAACTATCTGTCTCAGAACATGCATGGAGTTGGAGTCATTCAGTATTCATGAGGCAGAGGTAGATTGATTTTCTTGCTTAATGAGAAACTAAGGTTTTTGGGCATAAAAGGGAATGTGGCATTTGGAATATAGACAAATCAGCCATGACCTTATTGAATGGCGGAGTCGATTTGAAGGGTTTATTTCTCCTAATTTGTATGGATGTCCACATGTGAAACTCTTGTGTCTAGTTCTTACAATCACAAAGTGAATGACCACAACTTACATTTTCTTTGTGACAGTAGCTCCAAGTGATCTACAGATAGTGTTGAGCTAGCCAAAGTCTAAACTGCCATAAGTAACCTCCAGTACCTAAAAGAAAACAAGGAACAGAATTTAGGAAGAGAAATAAGAACTGGTAAGTCAACAAATACAAAAAAGGCGGAAATCTGACAACAAAAACTTACAACAGTGACACCCAAAAGGTTTCTGAACATGTCTCTAACTTTCCTGATCACTCAATTGGATATGGCTGATTTGTATTTATATATTTTGGTTGTATAAAACATTATATCTTTAAAATTAATAATCTGCTTTTTGGAATTCTAAATTGACTTAGCTTCAATAGCTTTCTGGAGGAGAAAATTCCCAAATTCCAGTACCTTCTTTGTGAAGAAGTGTTTCCTGATTTGATCACCTACAATCTAACCTTTAGTTCAAAGATCAGAATCTCTTGTTGTGGGCTGCACAAATGCATTGTTTCTTCAGTAATAAAGTCCAATGTTGTGATATTTTGGCAAAGTGCTCTCCTGTTTTTCTCCTGCAAGATTTGTGCAAGTATTTTTGTTTTCCTTTTTCTCCTTTAATGTCAGCAACCCATGTTTAGTTTAAACAAGATGAAGGAAATTTTTATTAAGGAAAGGACAAAAGATCAAAAATGAAGAAAGTGCTTGGATCTCAAATGAATTCTGAAATCCAGAGAACAAAAATATTCATAATTGGAAATGGGAGGTTTTGAAGAAAGAAGAGCAGTCATTAATAAATATTTGTATGTTGAAGATGGTCTTTCCATGGAAGGTAAATAGTATTACAAATTTTATTTCTGATCATCATATGTTTCAATGGCAATAAAATAGATTTTGTGGCCTGTCAGTCACACGATATTGTTCAATTTAAAGAGTATCAACTTGAACAATTCTCTTTCTTTCCACAAGGTCAAAAATCACACGACACCAGGTTATACAAATTTACTTGAAAACACAAGCTTTCGGTGCCCTGCTCCTACTAACACCTGAAGAAGGATCAGGGCTCCAAAACCGATTGTTTTCAAATAACCCTGTTGGACTATAACCTGGTGTTGTGTGATTTTTGACCTTGTCCAACCCAGTCTGACACTGGCACCTCCATATCATCCCTTTCCACAGATGCCATCAGACTCTTTGACCATTTCCAGTATACTCTGTTTTTGCATGTGGTACATTTTTGGCTCAGTAACTTTGTTTTACTCACGATAGAATTTTTGCGTAAGCTGCAGTGGGACTCTATTTAACATTAGAAATCGATCAGCAGCAATGGAAGGTGAGATTAATTATGACCAGCCAGTGGAGAACCTTTTAGCTTGCTGTTTTCTCAAATGAACTGATTTCCTTTATCTTGATCTCATCTTTTCTCCTGTGTCTAATCTCTACCCTCTTGCACCTATGATCCCTGATGCCCTCCATCACTTTACATTTTGTCCTTGGCTCAGTAATAGCACTATCATCTGAGTTAGAAAGTTGTGGATTCAAAGTCAGTTCAGAGTCTTAAGCAAGTAATCTAGCCTGATGCTTTTGTGCAATGCTGAGGGAGTGCTGCATTCTCAAAGGTTTCACTTTCACATGAGACCTTAACCAAATTCATATATCACCCCTCAGTTGGATGCAAAATAATCTGAAGAAGAACAGCAGAGTTCTCAAACGTCCTGACCAAAAGCTATCTGACCATCAAAACATAGAAGCACCAAAACAAATTGCTGGAAAAGCTCAGCAGATCTGACAGCATCTGTGAAGAGAAATCAGAGTTAACATTTCGGGTCCAGAACAGATGGTAGCTAGGAAAATGTTGGTGTTTATGCAGAAGTTAGGGTGGGGGGACGGGGTAAAGTGTAAATAATAGGTGGGGACAGAGCCCAAAGAGACAAGGATAGTTGAACAGACAAAGAGCTGGATAATGGTCAGGGTAGGAGGATGAATTGCTGTTTATGGGGACTATCGGTGGATAAGAGCCTTTCAGTTTTAAAAACTTTAAAGAGATTAGCCATCAATTTCATTATTGTTTGAGATCTTGCTGTTTGCATTTTCATTATATTATGGCAGCTTCAACTACTTTGTCACAATATTGGCTTAACTTCTACAATAAAAGAGAATGGAAAGACTACTTTAACTTTGCTGCGACCATGATCGTGTACAACTAACACCTTCTTTCAAACTGACCATGGCACAATGGATCCTGGAACCATCTAAGATCAGGAAACTGGCTGCAGCTGAGCCTGATCATCATCCAATCAATCTAAACAGTATTCTCACCACCATGCTGACTGTGATGAACAGGGTGCTCACCAGACTCGAGGTGCAACACTAAGTTTTTTTTAAACTCAGAACAGAACTGCAATCCTAGTATGAATGTCAGCCACACTGGCTACCCAGATTAAAAAAAAAAGTTCATCAACTTGATCAAACAAGTGCTCTCTGGCATCCCAATACACAGTGCAAATATGAATGGAATTTGGAAATACTACCTACAATATGGCACACTCAACCAATGGGAAATAGGAGTGGGAAAGTATTGATTGATTTGGGGTGAATATCACTGTGATAGAAACCGTAATGAAGCCAGCTGTCTGATTTCACTAATTACAAAGAGGGATCTGACTGAGAAGATTCTGAACACGTTAAAATCTTCTGAAAGTCTGATAGACTTCCAGGCAACAGTTACTCCAGGATAACTTTGCCAAGAATATCCAGTTGCTCTTTGACACAGGGAATGCTAGGAGCATGTGTGAAGGAATCAAAAAGGCATCAGGCCCATTAGCAAAGATTGTGGCAGGAGGGATCATCATTGATTACAATAAGCAGTTGAAGGGATGGACTGAACACTATCTTAAGTTGGGCTTCAGGGAGCACTGTCAGGAGAAAGTTCTGCACACTATAGTCCATAAGACCATAAGACATAGGAGTGGAAGTAAGGCCATTCGGCCTATCGAATCCACTCTGCCATTCAATCATGGCTGATGGGCATTTCAACTCCACTTACCCGCATTCTCCCCGTAGTCCTTAATTCCTCAAGACATCAAGTCAGCCTGTTTGTCAGAGCAGAGTTGGATATTGAAGGAGGAGGAGCTTACAAAGCTGATCATTCATTGTCATGAACAAAACCTGAAGTGTTGCTGCAATACCATCTGAACTCAAGGACAAGAAATTGGCATTCCTGCAGCATCTGCCTGTGCTGGTGGAGGTGCTAGTAGCCTGCAATATAGTGAAGTAAAAATAGTGACCCTATATAAGGACAGAAGCAACACAGCAATTGCAGCAACTACTGTCTTCCAGCTGCTTATCATGGGAACAGTACTTGCTCATGTTGTACTCATTGGCTGCAGGTCTTGGCTGAACACGTCCCCAAATCACAGTGTGGTTTCAGAACTGGACGATTGACAATTGACATGATTCTCAATACAGCAAATGCCAAAGCAATGCCATGAATAAAGGAGGCCATTGTATACTGTCTTAATCGATCTCACCAAGGCAATAGGCCATGAAAACAGAGGCAGTCCATTTAAGCTGCTTGAGAAAACTGGCTGCCTGCCGAAGCTACTTTGTGTGATCTCCTCTTTCCATGACAACATGATGGGTAAGGTCGGCTATGACAGTGCAACTTCAGAAAGCTTTGAGATCTGCAGTTGCGGAAAACAGGGTTTTGTTCTGGCAGCACAGTCTTTAAGAACATAAGAACTAGGAGCAGGAATAGGCAATTCACCTCCTCGAGCCTCTCCTGCCATTTAATACAATCATTTCTGAACTCACCTCAGCTTCAACTCCACTTTCCAGTTCATTCTCCATATATCTTCAACCTATTACTAATTAAAAATCTATCTCCTCCTCAAACTTACTCAATATCCTGGCATATATCAAATGATGAGGTAATGAATTCTACAGATTCATGACCCTTTAAGAGAAATAATTTCTCCTTTTTCTGTTTTAAATCTATCAGCTATTATCCTAAGATTGTGACCTCTCATTCTAGATTGTCCCACATAAGAAAACATCCTTTCTACATCTACTTTGTCAATCTTCTTTAGTATCTTAAATGTCTCCAGTTGATCTTCTCTCATTCTTTTATACTCCAGAGAGCAATAGTCTGAACTACTTAATCATTCTTTTTAAGATAGACTCCTTATCTCTGGAATTTCTTTGATAGTGCTGCTGTCATTTGTCTTCAGGTCATCTACCAAGACTGTGTGTTTTTATTCTGGATTAGTGGTGCTGGAAGAGCACAGCAGTTCAGGCAGCATCTGAGGAGCAGTAAAATCGACGTTTCGGGCAAAAGCCCTTCATTAGGAGCCTGAAGGGTGGAGAGATAAGTGAGAGGAGGCTGGGGTGGGGAGAAAGTAGCATAGAGTACAATAGGTGAGTGAGGGAGGGGATAAAGGTGATAGGTCGGGGGTGGGGGGGGGGGTGAGGGCAGAGTGGATAGGTGGAAATGTTTTTATTTACATTCCTGCCTTACTCAGCTGAGGTACAAGACAAAGATGCCCCAAGTCCTCATCTGAGAATTCTTCTACGCTGACAGTGCCATAAAAGCATTCCACCCTGAGGAGACCCTTCCGAAGTGAATATACAGGCTCTCAGCTGTAGAGAGTTCAGCTTGACAATCAACACCAGAAAGACTAGTTTCATGGTATGAAGTGTTGCCATATCATCAGCCATCAACATTGACAATATGATGCTGGTATTAATTGATCACTTACCATATCTAGTCTTCACAATCACCAGCAATCTGTCACTTGATACTGAAATAACACCCAGTGCAAAAGGTTGCAGCTGTTATGCCCAAATTGTGTAAAAATGTGTGAAAACTGCAAACTAACTGAGAACACCAAACTGGGAGGGGACCAGAACAGGGGAAAAGTTTGAATGGTTTGCATCACTGCTGTTTCACATGTATCCTCCTGGCAGGATAAAGTCACCAATGCAAAGTGTGCCAATTCCATCAGCACCACCATTGCGAAGCCAAAGATACCTGCACTGGCTCAGCTTTGTTTATTTGATGCATGAGACCATACATTCAACTACCTTATGTACATATACCTTGCTATTAGGCTACAAACTCTTGAGTATTCATACCTTTGCTTCAAGGACATGAGCAAGTAAGATATGAAGATGGCAGATATTGACACTGACAAGAGATGAGGGAGATGGTCGCTGACTGTCACAACATCTGGATACTGACTGTTTGGAAACGCATTGGAATTGACTCGCAAGAACGAAATGTTGGTTGAGGATAAGGCACATAGAAAACAGAGACCAGCTAATTGTGTCCACTGTTTCCATCTACAGCAAATGCTGCCATGCCATGGTCACAATAACATGGTCACCATTCTGCCAGCTTTTGATTGCAGATTTTATTAAATTCAAAACTGACCATTTGCCCTGTTGGGATACAAACCTCAGGAGAAAACAAACAACTGTGGATACTGGAGATTTGAAACAAAAACAGAAATCGCTGGAGAAACTCAGCAGGTTTAGCAGCGTCTATGAGGAGAGAAAGAGAGTTAATGTTTCAAGTCCAGTGACCTTTCTGAATTCACTCCACAGATGTACTGATCCTACTGAGTTTCTCCAGCAATTCCTGTTTTTGTTCTATGTCCTCAAAATGTTAGCCTGGAGCTCTGTATTACTACAATAAAAGCAAAATCCTGCGGACGCTGAAGATTTGTCTATAAAAACAAAGTGTAGGAGATGCTCAGTATATCTGGCAGCAGATATGGAGAAAGAGAAAGAACTTTTTGAGTGTAATATGACTCTTCTTTGTTCTGAACTTCATGCTCTGGATTCCTAGTCACTGACTTTATCACTTATACCATTGCTTTTCCCTAAATACAGAACATTAGCACACAGTTACAATTAATTTGGAAAGTAAATGACATGTTGGCCTTTTTATTAATTGATTAATTGGATGTGGGTATCAGTGGCTAGGCTACCATTTGTTGCCTATCCCTAATTGTCCTCAAGAAGGTAGTGGTGAGCTGTGTTCTTGAGCCAAAGCAGTCCTTAGTGTAGATAATTGTCCTTCATGTGTATGCAAAGTACATGGTACCTCATCATTTTCATGTTCTGTCAGTGTATAATCAGTGCTAATTAACATCAAGGAATGCTTGCTAACAGTTTGGTTGCCATCTGTAAAATTACTTGTTTTTCCATCACTACCAACAACCTGATTTGAACATTTCCACTCGTTCTGCCTTTGTTTTGTAATGTATAATATCCCCTGGTTTAAAGTTTATTTCTGACAATCTTCTCCAATGCCAGAGGTTTCGCTTGCATTTTCCCCTGAAACCTCAAGTCTCAATGAATGCTCTGTTTGTTGCATGCATGGCATTAAGCTGCTCAGAAAATGTACTCTCTCCCCAAGCTGGGGAATATGAGTTCTTTATGTGGACTGTCCACACCAGGGTAACTGTTAATTTACAATTCTGTTGTTGCACTAATATTTTATGAAGCACTGAGTTACTACTGTGTAATTTCCTTCACAGACTCTATAAAGGGTTTTCCAGTATTGTATTCATTAACACAATATTCATTTTCACAGATATTCCAAAAAAATCATCATTGGTAAATTCTCCCCAGTTAGTCCATTAGGAATTTAATTGGTGCCTACAATATAGTCCCTATCTATTTTTTCAAGACCTTATTCTCTGTGTTATTGTTAACTGACTAAGTTTAGTTGCCATGGCTATGAAGTGAAAGATTGAAATATTTTTTTCTTTCCCATTTAAGTCCATTGCTGGAATCTCTTGTTAACGTGAGATCCAATATAGAATTGTAGAATCATAGAATTTCTATAGTGTGGAAGCAGGCCATTCAACCCATCGAGTCCACATCAAGCCTCTGAAGTGCATCCCAACCAGAGCGGCCATCACCTCCATCGCACCACCTATATCTCTAACCCTGTTTCCTATGGCCAATCCACCTAACCTATACATCTTTAGACTGTGGGAGGAAACCGGAGCACCCAGATGAAACCTACGTAGACACGGGTAGAATGTGCAAACTTTACACGAGGGTGGAACTGAACCCTTGGCACTGTGAAGCGGCAGTGGTGTCTTCCTATAATGTTTTGCATATCACATATATTGCTGATCTCTTTACATTTAGTGTACACATTGTCTCTCATATCTGCATCATGTAGTAGGATTTTAAACTTGTGAGAAGATGAATGTTCAAACTATTGATGCAGTTTTAAGATAATTAGCAATTTTCCTTTAAATTTCTTTTTTCTGATGTCAATGTTTTGGTATTGTCTTTTTCTTGTATTAGCACAGTTGTGATAGGTGATCATACTGCTCAGGCATAGGAGAATTGTACTACTTACAAGAAATTTCAGCTCAGTGTTGACATCGTTTAGTCACGGATTCATCATTAGTTTGACAGGAGTTAGATTTTTGTTAAACAACTAAAATGGTTTCCAGCCTGTGAAAATTTTAAATCTATTGACTTTCCAAAAAAAAAATTGCCTTGTATCTCATGTGCAGCTTCATTTGAGGAGAAAGTGAAGACTGCAAATGCTGGAGATCTTTGTAGAAGACTGTGGTGCTGGAAAACCATAACTGGTCAGGCAGCATCTGAGGAGCAGAAGAATCAACGTTTTGGGCATAAGCCCTTCACGAAGGTTCGCCTGCTCCTCGGATACTGCCTGACTGGCTGCACTTTTCCAGCACCACACTCTTCAACGCAGTTTCATTTGAGCCTTTTTCAAAATCACTAGATACTATATGTGCTGATAAAATGGTTTACTCCAGCTATTTTAGAGGGAATTATTCAACATTCTTTATAATGATTTCAAAGCATTGACATTGCCAAACCTGAAGCAGATACAACTGTAAAATTCCTTAATCTTACTCCAGTCCTTGCTACTTAAAGAACCAAGCTAACATTTTAACCAATCCATTTCTCACTGTGGAGGTGCATCCACTATCCAACACACATAATGATGAATCCGTGACTAAACGATGTCAACACTGAGCTGAAATTTCTTGTAAGTAGTACAATTCTCCTATGCCTGAGCAGTATGATCACCTATCACAACTGTGCTAATACAAGAAAAAGACAATACCAAACATACACATGCACATCCTGCTCCTCGGATACTGCCTGTCCTGCTGTGCTTTTCCAGCACCACTCTAATCTACTCTGATCTCCAGTATCTGCAGTTCTCACTTTTGCCTATATACATGCACAAATAGATAATAAGTTTAGAAAGGCAAAAGTGTCTGCAATGAGCAGGGAAAGACTGCAACTTCTGAAGAAAACAATCCTTTGAGGTGTTATCTTTTAAACCCATGCTAGTTGTCCATTTAAGATTGACAAAGGGCCATGAATATGCATCTTAAAGGGAATGTTGCTTGTTTATGTGAATCTGTATACTGTATTCCCTGCATGGTGCATTTTACACAGTTTGTAGGGGAACACTGGTAATGGAACAGGGAAAGAACCAAAAGATAGATGTAGAGGAGATATGAATTGGAATAGCAGAATAATTAGCTGACTGGGGGCAGATGTTCACAGGTAAAGGGAAATGGGAAGCCTTCAGAAATGAGGTAACAAGAATCCAGAGAAAGTATATCCATGTCAGGGTGAAAGGAAAGCCTGGTAGGTATAGGGCATGCTGGATGACTAAAGAAATTGAGGGTTTGGTTAAGAAAAAGAAGGAAGCATATGTAAGTTTTAGACAGGATAGATCGAGGGAATCCTTAGAAGAGTATAAAGGGAGTAGGAGTATACTTAAGAAGGAAATCAGGGCGGCAAAAAGGGGGCATGAGATAGCTTTGGCAAATAGAATTAAGGAAAATCCAAAGAGTTTTCACAAATACATTAAGGACAAAAGGGTAACTAGGGAGAGAATAGGACCCCTCAAAGATCAGCAAGGCGGCCTTTGTGTGGAGCCACAGAAAATGGGGCAGATAATAAATGAGTATTTTGCATCAGTATTTACTGTGGAAAAGCAGATGGAAGATACAGACTGTAGGGAAATAGATGGTGACATCTTGCAAAATGTCCAAATTACAGAGGAGGAAGTGCTGGATGTCTTGAAGTGGGAAAATGTGGATAAATCCCCAGGACCTGATCAGGTGTACCTGAGAACTCTGTGGGAAGCTAGAGAAGTGAATGCCGGGCCTCTTGCTGAGAAATTTGTATCATCGATAGTCACAGGTGAGGTGCCAGAAGATTGGAGGTTGGCTAACGTGGTGCCACTGTTTAAGAAGGGCGGTAAGGACAAGCCAAGGAATTATAGACCAGTGAACCTGAAGTCAGTGGTGGGCAAGTTATTGGAGGAAATCCCGAGGGACAGGATGTACATGTATTTGGGAAGGCAAGGACTGTTTAGGGATAGTCAACATGGCTTTGGACATGGGAAATAATGTCTCACAAACTTGATTTTTTTTTGATGAAGTAACAAAGAAGATTGATGAGGGCAGAGCAGTAGATGTGATCTATATGGATTTCAGTAAGGTGTTCGACAAAGTTCCCCATGGGAGATTGATTAGCAAGGTTAGATCTCATGGAATACATGGAGAACTAGCCATTTGGATACAGAACTGGCTCAAGGTAGAAGACAGAGGGTGGTGGTGGAGGGTTGTCTCTCAGACTGGAGGCCTGTGACCAGTGGAGTGCCACAAGGATCGGTGCTGGGTCCCCTACTTTTTGTCATTTACATAAATGGTTTGGATGCAAGCATAAGGGGTACAGTTAGTAAGTTTGCAGATTACATCAAAATTGGAGGTGTAGTGGACAGTGAAGAAGGTTACCTCAGATTACAACAGGATATTGACCAGATAGGCCAATGGGTTGAGAAGTGGCAGATGGAGTTTAATTCAGATAAATGCGAGGTGCTGCATTTTGGGAAAACATATCAGTACTTATACACAATGGTAAGGTCCTAGGGAGTGCTGCTGAACAAAGAGACCTTGGAGTGCAGGTTCATAGATCCTTGAAAGTGGAGTCGCAGGTAGATAGGATAGTGAAGAAGGCGTTTGGTATGCTTTGTTTTATTGGTCAGAATATTGAGTACATGAGTTGGGAGGTCATGTTGCGGCTGTGCAGGACATTGGTTACGCCACTGTTGGAATATTGCATGCAATTCTGGTCTCTTTCCTATTGGAAAGATGTTGTGAAACTTGAAAGGGTTCAGAAAAGATTTACAAGTATGTTGCCAGGGTTGGAGGATTTGAGCTATAGGGAGAGGCTGAACAGGCTGGGGCTGTTTTCCCTGGAGCGTCGGAGGCTGAGGGGTGACGTTATAGAGGTTTACAAAATTATGAGGGGCATGGATAGGGTAAATAGGCAAAGTTTTTCCTCTGGTGTGGGGGAGACCAGAACTAGAGGGCATAGGTTTTGGGTGAGAGGGGAAAGGTATAAAAGAGACCTAAGGGGCAACTTTTTCACACAGAGAGTGGTACGTGTATGGAATGAGCTGCCAGAGGAAGTGGTGGAGGCTGGAACAATTGCAACATTTAAGAGGCATTTGGATGGGTATATGAATAGGAAGGGTTTGGAGGGATTTGGGCCATGTGTTGGCAGGTGGGACTAGATTGGGTTGGGGTATCTGATCGGCCTGGACAGGTTTAAGGGTCTGTTTCCATGCTGTACATCTCTATGACTAAATGCAAATGGAGGTGCCGACTATGATAAGAACATGGATGATTTTGGGATCGTGTAGGGGGACGAGTTGAGAATAGTTCACAGGTCGGCGCAACATTGAGGGCCATAGGGCCTGTTCTGAGCTATATTGTTCTATGTCAAATTGTTGAATTGAGTCAGCAAGCCTGCAAAATCCCTAACTGAAAATGATCTGCTGCTGCTTGAGTTTGTGTTGAGCTTTATTAGAATAATTTAGGAGGCATTGGAGGTTGCCTTTGGAATGGGATGCAAAATTAAAATAATTCTTACAGTAAGGTGACTATTTTAATTGGCTATATTTACTCTACCTGCAAGTGTTACCCCAAGCTACCTTTTCCTTGTCATTCCACTTCCACATCTAACTTCTGTGATCTGAAAAATGTGTTGCTGGAAAAGCGCAGCAGGTCAGGCAGCGTCCAAGGAGCAGGAGAATTGACGTTTTGGGCATAAGCCCTTCTTCAGGAATCTTTCCTGAAGAAGGGCTTATGCCCGAAATGTCGATTCTTCTGCTCCTCGGATGCTGCCTGACCTGCTGCGCTTTTCAAGCAACACATTTTTTAGCTCTGATCTTCAGCATCTGCATCCTCATTTTCTCCTAACTTCTGTGATCTGTCTTGTACTCTGATATTCAATGTAAACTTCAAGAACACTTCTTGCAAGATGCTTTCCTTTATTGGCTGAGGCATAGAGTATTAGAACAACAAGGTTATATACTAGATGTGTATGAAATACTCACCCATAGCTACAGAATTGCACACAGTGCTTAAGTATGGTCATAAATGAGAAAGTATACAGATATTTACATGGATGCTACTGAGAGAGGTACATTTTAATTGTGAGAAAAGATTAGATAGGCTGGGTGATTTTCTTTAGAACACAGGAGGGTGGGGATAAATTTAGACCATAAGACCATAAGACATAGGAGTGGAAGTAAGGCCATTCGGCCCATCGAGTCCACTCCGCCATTCAATCATGGCTGATGGGCATTTCAACTCCACCTACCAGCATTCTCCCCGTAGCCCTTAATTCCTTGAGACAACAAGGGTCTATCTATCTCTGCCTTGAAGACATTTAGCGTCCCGGCCTCCACTGCACTCCGTGGCAATGAATTCCACAGGCCCACCACCCTCTGGCTGAAGAAATGTCTCTGCATTTCTGTTCTGAATTGACCCCCTCTAATTCTAAGGCTGTGTCCACGGGTCCTAGTCTCCTCGCTTAATGGAAACAATTTCCTAGCGTCCACCCTTTCCAAGCCATGTATTATCTTGTACGTCTCTATTAAGTCTCCCCTTAATCTTCTAAACTCCAATGAATACAATCCCAGGATCCTCAGCCGTTCGTCATATGTCAGACCTACCATTCCAGGGATCATCCGTGTGAATCTCCGCTGGACACGTTCCAGTGCCAGTATGTCCTTCCTGAGGTGTGGGGACCAAAACTGGACACAGTATTCTAAATGGGACCTAACCAGAGCTTTATAAAGTCTCAGTAGCACATCTCTGCTTTTATATTCCAACCCTCTTGAGATAAGAGACAACATTGTATTCGCTTTCTTAATCATGGACTCAACCTGCATGTTTAACTTTAGAGAATCCTCGACTAGCACTCCCAGATCCCTTTGTACTTTGGCTTTACTAATTTTCTCACTAAATTTACTCAAGGTGTATAAAATTTTAAGGAGCTGAGATAAGTTCTTCCGAATCACTTGCAGAGATATAAATATCTAAGTGGATTGTTTTAATGTAACTTGCAGAAAGATTTTACAGAATTGTGCTTTTTTTCCCCTCATTCAGAGGGTGATTGAGTGGACATGAGGTTTTCTCTCAGAAAGGGTGCTGATCACATTTGAGAAATACTTGGATATGTACGTGAAATGCTATATTTTACTGGGCTATAGGCCAAGAGTTGGAAAGTGGGATTAGGTTGTATAGTTCTTTGTTGACAGTATCAAAATCACAGTCTTTCTTAGGAGGGTGCTCACAGCTGCAAAGGATCTATGCTCAAAATTTATTAATTTTTACCTATTTTTTCCCCTAGACGAATGGTCTGGTGTCTGTTTCAAATATATTTCTGTGTTTTTCTTTGTGATTATTTGTACAGCCTTACTGCTGCAGCATTTTAATTTCTTTCTCCAACAGGAAATACAAATTTGCAACACAAAGCTTCAGCTCCAAACCCATTAATGAATTTGTGCAGAAATTAAGTCCTGAGAAACTTGAAGAAAGGGTCAGTTGTACCTCAGTTGGCAGTTGTACCTCATTTGGGGCAGCACGGTGACTCAGTGGTTAGCATTACTGCCTCACAGTGCTAGATACTCAGGCTCGATCTGTGGATTTTGCACATCCTACCCGTCGCACATCAATTTCCTCCCACAGTCCAACGATGTGCAAGTTAGGTGGATTGGCCACGTTAGATTGCTCTGTAGTGTCCAGGGAGGTGTAGGCAAGATGGATTTGCTGGGAGAAAGGCAGGGTTACAGGGATGGGGCTGAGTCTCGGTGGGTTGCTCTTTGGAGGGTTGGCGTGGACCCAATGGGCTGAATGGCCTGCTTCTGCACAGTCAGGATTCTATGATTTCTCAAATACAAGGCTTCTGCATTCAAGTCCCACTTCAACTCATGAGCACAGAAAATCAAAGCTGGGCTCTATATTGAATACTGTTTGTTAGAGGTGCTCAATATTAAACTGAGACCCTCATCTGTCTGCTTAGGTGGATGTAAAAGACCCTGTGGCACTATTGTGAGGAACATTGTCTCTAGTGACCCGAACAGTATTTATTGTTTAATCAATACACATAAAAACGTAAATGATCTAGGGACTGCTGTTTCTTGTATTTCAACAATAACTTTCCAGCCAACTGAATTAGTTTTTTTGGGTAAAGTTTTTCTTGGGAGGGTCTACTGGTGATGAAAAAGCGCTATATAAATGCAGGTTTGCCTTTCATGAGACCGAGGCGTGTGGAATGGGTGGTAGAAGGAGGAAAAGACTGCAACTTACCTGGCGCGGGGTGGGGATGAGAGAGAAGAGGCGAGACTACAGGTGGGTGGGGGCGCCCGCAGGTGGTGGGTAGGGGGTCACAAAGAGCCCAGACAGCACGCGCATGAGAGGAGCGCGCGCCGCGCCGCGCCGTGCACGCGCTCCGGGTTTCAAGGAGCGGCGCGGCAGAGGCTGGAAACAATGGCATTGGTGCTCCAGCTGACAATCAGTAACTAGCAGCTCGGGGGAGGGGAAGGGTGCAGATAGCTTCATCTGTGGATAATCAACAAGACCCTTATCCCCTCCAAAAAAAATTACCAATTCCTTGAACAAATTTTATTTTTGCAAGCCACATCAAATTAGTGCTTTTTCTTTAAAAGGAATACAGAGCAAATCCGAGGCAGTGCATTAAATGGTTAAATATATTTAATTGTATATTATTTTTCCCTCACCCCTGATGTGTGTGCTGTGTATTTGTCTTGGCGCCGCGTGAAAGGAAAAGATGTAAGAAAGGAAGAGAGAGAGGAGGGGAGGGGGTACAGAAGAAGGGGGTGGGTTTGGGAAAAGCCTTTCCTGCATCGGAGAGAGAGAGAGAGGCGCGACACCTGCACTGGAAAAACCAGGCGTGGAAGAAGAGAAAAACTGGAGCTTGGACAGTGCCATAGGCCTTCCCCCTCCTCTCACAGACAGATCTCCCCCCCCCCCCAAAAAAAAAGCACACACACTGCACCCTGCTAGTGGGAATGCTGCATTCGGATCTACAGGTATGGCAGCTCTCTTCTGGTTTACCATTTCTGTGTATCTATCAGCGGTTTCCCTGTGTTTTCACCTTCCCTTCTGCATTTAACATTGTAGCAATCTTTGTTACAGCGGAGTGGATCCTTCAATAAGGGTTACATGTTCAGGCCTGTGAGAGTGACTGTGTGGAGATGCCAATTGTAGCAATCAAGTGTTTTTTTTTGCAACCGGAATGAAAGGTGTCTTTTCCCCACACGATAAAATGCAGCAGCTTTCCCTTTCGACATGCTTTCTCTTTTAGAAGCGATTAATTTGCAACTGCAGCGTGTATGTGTGTGTGTGTAGGTTACGTTTGCTTTAGTAGTGTAGTGGATGGCCTACAGCAGATATGAATGGGGTGTGTGAAAGGGTGGCTTAAAAAAAGGAAATGTGGAAACATATCCTATAGTAAATTAGTGCTGTAGTCTGTAATGGAGTTTTAATGTGAGATCTGGGAATAGACAATAAATCTGCATATCACTGATTTATTGGGCCATTAATGAGTTTCAGTTTGCCAAGAAAATATTTTCAGAAATAGTGACAGCCATTCTAATTAAATTAAAACAGCCCATTGTATTGCAACCCCCCCCCCCCCAAGTCTGTTGCTGCAGGTTGGGGGAGGGGAAAACCCAAGAATGACAGGTTACTGTAGTTAGCACATAAAAAAATCCTGTAAGTGTTTTTTAATGTAGAGTATAGCAATCATTAATTTGCACATCTAGTAAAGAACACGTTGTCTGCAGCGTGGAAACAAAGACCACAAATCTGGTTGATGTAGGAAATAGTACCCTTTCATTTTGCATGAAACCATGCCAGATGTTCAAAGCCTGTTTACTATATCCTTTGGAAATTCAGTAATATTTACCCTTTTAAAAATGTATTGCTTCTGTTAAAAGGAATATCGTTCCAACATTGACTCATGCACAGTATGAATGTTGAAGTCATACTTAACTGGACAACAGTAACATTTTCTTTCATTCTGTGTTCAAATCAAATGTCATGCAGTTAATAGTATTTTTAGAAGAATTGTTAAATGATATGCATTTGTGTAAAACTGAACTGTGAATGCTGTTATGAATTCTGTTTTTCTGTAATCATCTGTTGCAAAGTCAAGATTTGTAAGGTGCATTTTGAGCTTTAGGTTTACTCATTTAAAGAATGTATGATGTACCAGTAATTTTCAAAATTCATGAGATGTGCACTAGAATTTACGCTATTTTGTTTTGCCAAGAACTTATAGCTTATCCAGTTTTGCCTCTTCTGTCCTTTGATTTTTTTTTGCATGTTGGTATGTCTACAGTTCTTGAAATACCGATGTGGCATGTTGGTTGAATTTTATCTCAGGTGAAATATCATTTGCTGAAACAAAAACCTGTTGAAAATTCCTAGTTCTATTAACTGCTTTAACTGGAATATAAAGTGGCATGGTGTAGTCCAGTGGTAATACCAGTAACATTTCGTGTATTTTAAAAAAACAATTACATTTGTACATCTATTTTGAGAAATATAGTTTGATTGACCTTCTGTTTTTCAAATATGTTTAAACCAGGTTTTTTAATTATGGCTTAACATAATTTGTGATACAGCACCTTGGAATTCATTAAAACGATTGAGCACTGACATGTATTTGTTCACGTTCTGAACTCTGTAGTGAGACGAGAGGCCATAATCGGGTGAGGTAGAACACATGAGCATAAAGAGTGAGGGGATTGGCGAGGTGGGAAGTGGAATGCAGTTAGGGAGTCAGGACAAAGTGGAGAGGACCATAAATATGGTGTGTTGCAATGAACGTTAACATTTTGATCTGCATCAAACAATGTTGTATCTCTAGTACTGAGCATACTTTGAAAAGCTGTAAAGCATCAGGGAACAAGTCACCTGTTGTCAGTCTGTTTTGAGTGTTCATAAAGCTGCTTGTGCAATTATGTTAAAACCTATATTTGATATGGGTGAGATATTTGATTTTCTTTAATTGTGGAAAAGACACATATGTATTCCTCTCAGTTCTCTTCCCCCATCTCTCCTGAAGGTATTGACTCTTGCCCTGAAATTTCATGGTGTCTTGTACTTTCTGGTACCTCAGCAAAATGGTCATTTTTCATGTGTCACCATTGACAGTGAGTACTGGCAGACCTTTCAGCTGCAAGGAGCTTCACAGCCAAACTTGATTCTGTCTATGCTTAATATGGAGTGATGTTAAGTTCAGAAGTGGGCATGCTGTACAGGTAATTTATTTTCTAGAACAGGGCTTATCAAATATTGATACAATTCCAGTAACATCTGTAAGTTTATTCTGACTTCAAAAGGAATGCTTTCTCGATTGTGGAGAACATTTTTGTTAGAATGTACGTAACAGAATTAGGTTGCCGAACACATGCAGAGATGGAGAATGCTGAGATCCCATATTTAAGGCACATGGCATGTTTGACAGTAGAGCAGACTTAACAACCTCTTGGAATTCCTGGGATCTCTCCCCTGGATTCTCTTGGAGCTGTGAACCATCTATCGATAACTTGGGGCATATGTTATGCATGTCCTGCCCCCTCACCAATAAGATTTAATTTTTGCCATTTTATTTGGTAGATTTTGAAACAGACCTTTTCATATGTACTGAATGTTTTTGGTTGTGTATGCTTCATATGAGGAAATATACTCACTGAACAGGAAGAAAACATCTGTTTGCACATTGACAATCTGTTATCTTTTATTGATGTGCAAGCTCCAAGTATTTGGTAGACAGCCAGTGTATTACGCCATGCTGTAACCAAATATCTGCAAACACAATGCCATAGGCTAATACCATGAATTCTGATATTAGAAGAGCTAGTAGCATTCCTTCATTTAAGTATAAAGGATGTGATAACTGGACATTCAGAAAGGAATGATAAAGTAGGAAAAGATCATGGATTGATGAGAAGGAAATCCCATTTGACAAACTTGTTAGTTGTTTGAGGAAGTTACTTAGTAGAGGAGAACCAGTGGATGTGTTTTTTTTTGCAGAAGGTCTTGCAAGGAGTTATTAAGATTGAAGTGTGTGGGATTGCGAACAATATGGATTAAGGATTGGTTAACGGGTAAAAAGTAGGAATAAACAGATCATTTTCAGGGTGAGGATGCAAGTTATGGGACGATCGCAAGGAGGCTTCAAGAGGACTTTGGTTTGAGTGTGGCAGATGGAATATCATGTGAATAAGTGTGAAGTTATTCTCTCTGATTCATAAAAAGAGGCAGACAGAATATTGTCTGAAATATTGAAAAGTTGGAAGGGTGGGAGTTGAAAGTGACATAGCTTTTAGTGACATATGAATAAGGAAACTAACATGCAGATGTAGTAAGCAATTAGGAAGGCATTTCCACGTTGCCTCCATCTCAAGGGGATTTATGTGTGGATGTAAAGATGTCTTGCTGCTGTTGAATCCAAAGTCTTGGTAAGACCTCACCTGGAGTATTGTTTACCTCAAGTTTTGGTTATCTTACTGAAGGAAGGATATACTTGCCATGGAGCATGTGCTACAGAGGTTCACCAGATTGATCCCTGGGATGGTAGAATTGTTTCGTGTGGAGAGATTGAGAAAACTGGGTCTGTACTCTCTAGAGTTCCAAAGAATGAGGAATGACCTCATTGAAACAATTATTATAGGACCTGATGAGGTAGATGTAGGTGAGATGTTTCCTTTGGTTGCTGAGTCTAAAATTAATGGACATAATCTCAGAATAAGGGGCAGACCATTTAAGACTGCGATGAGGAGAAATTTCTTCATGTAGAGGATGGGGAGGTTTTGGAGTTTTCTACCCTAGAGGGCTGTTGAAATTTGATCATTCAGCGGGTCAGGACAGAAATTGGTAAATTTCTGGACTGAAGGTATAAACGGATATGGACATGATGTGAGAAAGTGACATTAAGTTAATAATTGGAGAATGTGGAACAGTACAACATTAGGAACAGGCCCCTCGGTCACCGTGTCTGCCCCAACTTTGATGCCAATCTAATCGAAAACCATCTGCCTGCACATGGTCCATATTCCTCTATTCTCTGCCTGTTTGTGTCTATCTAAATGTCTGTTAAACATTGCTATCGTATCTACTTCTACCACAGCCGCAAGTTCCATTCACCTACCATTGTCTGTATAAAAGATATTTGTCTCGCACATTCTTTAAACTTTCCCCCTCTTACCTTAAACCTATGCACTCTGGTATTTTACCTGTCCACCCTGAGAAGAAGCCTCCAACTACCCTATTCTTCCCCTCATAACTTTATATACTTCTATCAGGTCACCCCTTCAGCTACCAACACTCCAGCGGAAACAATCCAAGTTTGTCCAACCTCTCCATATAGTCAATACACTTCAATCCTGATAACATCCTGATCAATCTCTTTTGCACTCTCTCCAAAGCCTCCACATCCTTTCAAAGGTGTGGCAAGCAGAATTGTACACAGTAAAGTTGGTTCCAATATAATGCGATATTTCAGTACCTGTGCAATCGAGCTTTTTAAGAAAATCACATATTAGCATCACCATTTAAACCAATGGGGTGGAAATCGTGTTAAAGCCAATACAGGTAAGGAAAATTAGCATTCTACAAATAATCGTCTAAATTCTTTAATTGTGTTATAGCTAATTTGTGCTAAAGAAATGCACATCATAGCAAAATGAGTTGCTATCTAAATGTGGCCTAACTAAGTTAAAAATCACACAATACCAGGTTATAGTCCAGCATGTTTATTTGGAAGCAGTAACTTTCGGACCGCTGCTCAACCACCTGATGGAGGAGCAGCGCTCTGAAAGTTAATGTTGGACTATTACCTGGCGGTGTGTGATTTTTAACTTTGTACACCCCAGACCAACACCAGCACCTCCAAATCATTACCTAACTAAAGCCTTATACAGCTTGACATGACTTGTCAGCTCTTATATTTAATGCCTTGACTGATGAAGACAAGAATGCTGTACGCCTTCTTTTATCACCTTATCCGTTTGTGTTTCAGGGAGCTATGAACTTCTATCCCAAGATCCCTCTGTTTATCAGTGCTTGTAAGGGTTCTGCCATTTACTCTATACTTTTCCCTTGCATTTGAACCCCAAAATACATGTTTAGCAGATCAAATGCCATCCAATTTTCCAGCTGATTCCTTGACTACCTTCCTCATTATCCACAATTCCAACAATTCTCATGTTGTCTGCAAACTTAATAATTCAGACCATCTAGATTTTCATCCAAATCTTTTGATTTATTTATAAACAACAGGGGTCCCAGCAGTGATCCTTGTGGAACATCATTGGTCATAGATGTCCAGTCAGAAAAATGCACTTCCACGACTACCCACTGTCTTCTGTGACCAAGCCAATTTTGTATCCGACTCACCAATTCACTGTGGATTTGATGTGACTTAATCTTCTGGACCAGTCCACCATGAGAGAACTTGTCAGATGCTTTTAGTAAAGTTCATGTAGACTACATCCATTACCCTACTCTCATCAATCATCTTTATCACTTTGTCAAAAAACTCAATTACATTTGTGAGACAAGACTTCCCTGCATGAAGCCATGCTGACTATCCCTAATTAGTACTTTTGCACTGTGAGTAAATCCTGTCAAAAAGAACCTTTTCCAGCAATTTCCCTACAATTGAAGTAAGGCTCGCCAATCTATAATTTCATGGATTATCCCTATTGCCCATCTTAAATCAAGGAATGTCATTGACTATTCTGCAGTCCTTTAGCCTATGGATAAAAGATCTCTGTCAAGGTGCCAGCAATCTCCTCCCTTACCTCTTTCAGTATTCTGGGATAGATTCCATCAGGCCCTGGGGACTCATCTACCTGAATGTTTTTCAACACGCCTTCACCCCCCACCGCCCAATTAAAAACGTTCATCCGAGGACCGGTCTTATCCTTATCCATAACTGTCACAAAACTTATGGATTATGATCACTGTTCCCAAATCTTTAGTCACATGGCCAGACCCACTCCCTGATGTAAGCACTACTACAGCCCCTTCTCTCATTGGACCATGTGCATATTGTTTTAAGAAGCTCTTCTGGATGCACCTAACGAGTTCTGCCCCATCTAAGCACCTGGCACTAAGGGATTTCCAGTCAATATTGGGAAATTTAAAAGTTAGCCAATACAGCAATACTGTATGTTTTTACATCTTTCCATGATCTGTCTACATAACATCCCTCTATCTCCCACTGGCTATTGAGAGACCTTTAGCATAACCCCATCATAATGAGCGCAACTTTCATATTCCTGAGTTCTACCTATGCGGCCTTGTTGGATGAGCCTTCCAATGTCAGTGCAGCTGTGACATTCTCTTTAATCATTAAATGCAACTCCCCCACTCCTTTTCCATCCCTCTCTATTATGCCTGAAACATCCGTACCCTGGAATATTGAGCTGCCAGTCCTGCCCTTCTCTCAACCAAGTTTTTAATAATTGATGCAACTCTGTAGTCCCATATACTAATCCATGGCTGTAAGCTCATCTTCCTTCCTGTTACACTCCCTGCATTAAAACAATTATACAGCACTCTGCCAGGCCAGCCCTGTTTGTTAACCTGGCCATTCCTGTACTTCTGATTAGATTTACTTCACTTCAACTCTAACTTCTCCTCAATCACTCCACATGCTAACCTACTGCTCTGGTTCCCACACCCCTGCCTCACTAGTTTAAACCCTGCCCAGGGACACTAATAAACTTCCCTGCAAAGATGTCCCTCCAGTTTAGATGCAAACCATCCTTGAACAGGTCCCCTCCTGGAAGAAATCCCAATGATCCAGATGTTTGAACCCACCTGCCATAACCACCAGCAGCTCTTTTGTCATATATTCAATTATATCATCTCCCTATTTCTGGCCTCAGTAGCATGTGGTACAGGGAGTAATCCCTAGTTTACAACTGTAGAAGTTCTGCTTTTCAGCTTTCTACCCAACTCCCCAAGTTTCCTTTGCAGGACCTCATCTTTCTCTTCCAACCTATGTCATTAGCACCTGTATGGATCATGACCTATGGTTGCTCATCTTCCCCTTTCAGAATGTCCTGTGCCTGCCCAGATGTATCCTTGATCCTGGCACCAGAGAGGCAACACACCATCCTAGAGTCTTGCGCTGGAGTCATGATTGAACGCAACGGCCAAGCAGGCTCAATGGATTGAATGATCTAATCTTGTTCCTGTGTTCACTGAAAGAACACCCTACCCCTACTTTTCCTTTCTGTATTAGAAAGTAGCAGAGAGAAACTACTGTTCAAATTATTCACCTTAACTCTTCTCAAATGTCTTATTTTGGAAATTTTTGCATATGATTTGTGCAAAATTACGTTCAATGTTTAGATTTTGCATTATGGGAAGAAAGCTAGGGTTTGGGACTAAATTACTTAAGCTCTGCCAAAGAGACAAGGCAGGTGTGATGGGCTTTGGGTCTTCCTTCAGTGCTATAAGATTCTTTTATAAAAGTAGCAACAGAGTTCCAGGAACGAGGAGAGTGGTAGAGGTGGATTCCAGACAAGATTTCAGAAGAGAGCTTGAAATTGATTAATTTAAAGGGCTACAGAATAGAGCTGCAGAATTGGGACTAGTTAGGCAGCTATTCGGAGAGTTGGTGCAGACGTAATGGATCGAGTGGCCTCTGTCTGCACTGTAAAACTCTGTGATTCTATTGCCTTTGGAAGCTTCAGAAGTGTTGGACGTTCTTGGACCTAACTGAAATTCTCATAATGCATCCACCAACATAACTCCTATATCTGTGAGCTTTTTGCAGTGCTAGTGACTTTATATTACATTCTCTAACATGATATATGCTTATCTTTGAAAATTCAGTGTATTTTTTGTGTACCAACATATATCCTCTATCCTTGTGATGTGTAAGTGCTTGTAGTTGCAAAGGTCACTGGACAGTTTTCAAGTGTGAGCTAATTTTATCTAATCTAGAATTACCAAGGCTAGTTGCAGTAGTCTCAGCCACAGCCTTCCACATCTATCAAAGTTTTACTTGCACATCCACCAATATAATTTATTATATCCATTGCTCCCGATGCGATCTCCTATACATTGACGAGACTGGACGCTTCCTAGCAGTGCGCTTTAGGGAACATCTCCGGGACACCTACACCAATCAGCCACACCGCCCTGTGACCCAACATTCAACTTCCCCCTCCCACTCTGCCGAGGACATGGAAGTCCTGGGCCTCCTTCACTGCCACTCCCTCACCACCCGACACCTGGAGGAAGAATGCCTCATCTTCCGCCTCGGAACACTTCAACCCCAGGGCATCAATGTGGACTTCAACAGTTCCCTCATTTTCCCTTCCCCCACCTCACTCCAGTTCCAAACTTCTAGCTCAGCCCTGTCCCCATGACTTGTCCTACTTGCCTGTCTTCTTTCCCATCTATCCACTCCGCCCCCCCCGACCTATCACCTTCATCCCTTCTCCCACTCACCCATTGTACTCTATGCTACTTTCTCCCCACCCCCACCCTCCTCTCACTTATCTCTTCACCCTTCAGGTGCTCTGCCTGTATTCCTGATGAAGGGCTTTTACCCAAAATGTGATTTTACTGCTCCTCAGATGCTGCCTGAACTGCTGTGCTCTTCCAGCACCACTAATCCAGAATCAGTCACACACCAGTTCAATGCAGATACCTTTTAATTGTGGGTGTCTAAATAGCTAAGATAGAAAGGGTCCTTTTGCAGTGGTCATGTGCTAGGGGGCTAGGTTTGAATTCTCACCTGCTCCAAGGCGTGTCTTAACATTTTCGATCAGGTTGATTAGAAAACAGCTACAGATCAAGTAGTGACTGGCTAAGCTGCTGAGATGTCAGGTTATGGTTCTGGCTACGTTGTTTAATTTTCTCATTTATTCATTTCTTTGGCAAGAAAATAGTTAAAAACTGTGTGGGGAAAGAACAGGGGGGTTTGGATCTAATTAGCAGCTCTTTCAGCTGGTGCAGACATGATAAACGCAATGGCTTTCTGCATTCAATGATTTAAATTCAAAGGATGATCAAACAATGTGCAGAAATCCATGCAGTACTTCAATTGTGCAATAGGAGGTGTATGACAACACTTAGAAGTGACACTATAATTTTCATTTAGCCCTCATGTAATGGACCTTGGATTGTGGTCTTACCTCCCTAGAGCTACACAGTAGCTCTCAGGAGACGAGTGGATTTCAATCACAGAATCTCTATAGTGTAGAAGCAGGCCATTCAGCCAACACTAACCCTCCAAAGAATGTCCCACCCAGACCCATCCCTCTCACTATCCCCAAAACCCAGCACTTCCTATGGCAATCCACCTGACTTGCACATTTTTGCACTGTGGGAGGAAAAAGGAGCACATGAGGAAACGCTGGGTGAATGTGCAAACTCTACACTGTTGTCGGGTGGGATTGAACCCTGCTCCATGGCCATGTGAGGCAGCAGCCACTGTGGACAAGGTTTGGAAGAAGGATACAATCTTATTCCACGGCAATTAAGATTGGTACTTTGAAGCACAGCCAAGAATTGTTTTATATTGAATTTATTTGTAATTATTATAGTCTTCTGAGAGCTGTCATAACGAACTGCACCATTTCCATTTAAATTGTACAAATGTAACAAAACACCCCAAAGTTTTTCAGACGGGCATTATAAAACTAAATATTAAACTAAGCCAGATGCCTCTAGTTTTTTTTTTGAAGTGTATCTTTTGTTGTAAAGTCCCATCTCGGCCACTAATGTCCTTTAGGGAATGAAACTGCCATCCTTACCTTATCTAGCCTACATGTGACTCCAGATCCACAGCAATGTGATTGACTCTCAACTGCCCTCTGGGCAATTAGGGATGGACAATAACTGCTAGCCTAGACAGCGACGCCCTCATCCTGTGAATAAATTTTTTTAAAAAATCAATTGTTGCATGTTGTGTTCTATCTTATTCTTTCCAGAATTCTATAATTTTTAAATTAAAATATATCCCAGTTATTACTATCTCCTAGTATTTGTTTCTGACTTAGAATCTTTATGTACTCTTTGGTCAACTGTGATTTTTCTTCATTGCAAAGTTTAACAGGTCTTGACATGGTCTCTGTGTGTTAAGATTAGAGTGGTGCTGGAAAAACACAGCAGGTCAGGCAGCATCCGAGGAGCAGAAAAATCGACATTTTGGGCAAGAGCCCTTCAGCAAGAATTCCTGATGAAGAGCACCTGCCCAAAACGTCGATATACCTGATCCTTGGATGCCGCCTGACCTGCTGTGCTTTTCCAGCACCACTCTAATCTTGATTCTGACCTCCAGCGTCTGTAGTCCTCACTTTCGCCTGCATGGTCTCTGTGTTGCTAGCTGGTTATGCTTCAAATCTGCAGTACACAGTGTGCTTTAGTTTGAGGGGGGAGGACTTGGAAGGAAATTCAGTCGGATCAATGGGGTGTTCAGTGTTGATGACAGTAAAACAAGATCCACAATGCTTGAAGGCATTGCAGAAGAGATCACAAAGAAACATAAACAGAAACAGCTGGAGCAACTCAGCAGCACTGGCAGCATCTGTGGAGAGAAAGCAGACTTAACATTTTAAGTCCAGTGACCCTCCTTCAGAACCCAGTGTTCTGAAGAAGGGTCACTGAAATGTTAACTCTGCTTTCTCTCCACAGATACTGTCAGATCTGCTGAGTTCGTCCAGCAATTTCTATTTTTGTTTCAGATCTTCAGCTTCCACAGTTCTTTTATTTTATATTAACAAATAAATATATCATGTAAAATGAATTTGTGAAACAAAAATACTTTTGAAACAAGAAAAAGCCACTTGGTTAATGGAGTTTTTTTTCTGTAGCGTATTTCTGTCGACACCTGTGCAGCATGTTTCTTGGATCCTTCTCTCTCTCCAGAAGCAAGTCTGCCCTTTTAATGCAGTTAAACTTTGGCCTTTCCTGGTAATTTAGTCCAGAACGCTAACTTCTATATTTTTAATGCTTTTGAATGTTAATGTCTCCTGCAATTGTTGGCTTGCTAGATAGACTGCAGCATAGATGTTCAATTTTCACAAATCAAACCTCGTGCAGAAAAAAACAATGTCATGGTTGTGCTACTGACTATACCAAACTGATTCATATATTTGTGTTCTGACACCACAACAGAAAGCGGAATAGACAGACTCTGTGCCTTATCTGAGGCCTGCTGCTTTACATCCTGGAGTGAGTAAAAGATAACACTGGAGCCAATCTTTACTCCATTTTGAATTTATTTACGGTGTGAAATATTATCTCTTAATGCAACCACACCCTATTTTCAATAAGTGATTGTTTATTTGAACTCAAGTGAAACCCCAATTAATGCATTTTATTTGCATATCATTAAACACAATGAATATGCCATTTAATATACAATTCCAGTTATTTAAAAGGAAGTATAAACTAAGTGCTCCTAATTGGGGAAACTAGCAAATAGTCTGCTGGCCTCTGGTAAGGCAACATTTATTTCCCTGAAATTCAAGTTTCCTCTAGTGAGAGATTGTTTTGAGATTTTGAGGCATTGATGAAAATAATTTTTTTTTCCCTTGTTAGAGAGTCCTGAGACCTTGGAACTCTCTTCCTCAAATGACAGAGGAAGTAGAGTCTTCCACTATTTTTAAGGCAGAGTACAACTCTTGATCAGGCTATGATAGGTTATCAGGAGGAAGGTTGGATTGTGGAGTAACCAGACTAGCACAGCAAATTGAATAGCAGAGCAGGCTAGAAGGCTGAGTGGCCTCTAATTCATGTGTTCCACGTCCCAAGAATGATTTTATTTTTAAAAGGGTAACCTGCTCTATCAATTCTGGCCAAATCTGGCTGGGTCACATCCAGTTGGGCCACGATTTCACAACTTCACTATGAGGCTGGAATGCACACTTAGCTCACAAGTTTTGCCGGACCACGCACCTCTTTGAACTTCTTTCCCCTGACCGCTGAAGTTCCCTCAGCGGTTGTGCAGCCTCTGGGAGGTTCTGTGCATGCCAATCGATGGCTGGTGTATTGACTTTGTCTTATACACAGACCTCCAAGCAGAAAGAAAAGGTTACGCTTCTGACCAGCTGTCCTCCCTTAAACTACTGGAGTGAAGAGCTCCTAAATGTTTTTTGCCACTAAGTTTGAGATCATCCATATAAGAGCCTTAGTTCCAATCTTTCCTTCCCTTTGCTTTCCAAACCAAGCTGTCCCTCCTGCTCAGGGAAGGACAAAACCATCTGTAACACACTTGCCGTTACTTCTATCTTGTTCCTAGAATTCTGTCTCAAATTGAAATGGATTGTACAAAGTTAAAAATCACAATACCAGGTTATAGTGCAACAGGTTTATAGAACATAGAACGTAGATCCGGAAATATTAGTTTTTGGAGTGCTGCTCCTTCACCGGGTGGTTTGCAATGTCAACCTTCTTTTTGACCAAAGACCTGAGCTTCTAGGCCTGTATCAGTTCCATCAGAAAGACCAGCTATTTCTGCCTCCATGACGTTGCCTGTCTCTGTCCCATCTTTGCTCATCTGTTTCTGACGCCCTCGATCAGGATGTTGTTGCCACTGGACTTGACAATTTCAATGCTCTCCTCTTTCGGTGTGAATTAACTGACATGAATTTCCTCAGAACAAATTAGAGTATAAATGTGACAATGTGATTTTCATTCTTAAACATTCCAGGAAAGGCTGGGCCCGTTCTAAGGTCTTATACTCAAGGACTTTACATTGCTTGCATGAAAACTTTTGAGCTGATTTTCCTTTATGCGTATGATTGTTTCTACACATAAACAAAATTCTTTCACCAGTGAAAATCTATTATTAAAAACAGAATTTCTGATCAAGTGAAACGCATATTATCCTGTGACTTGACATGATAGTACGTGGCTCGGCCACATAACTCGTCTACAATAGTTCAATTGTGCCGCTTATTTTACCTATTGAAAGAAAAAAGGTCCTTACATATAGAAGACATCACAATATGGGATAATACATTATTTTAGAATTTCTTTTAGGTCATTGTAGGAACCGTTAATAGTTTCAACAGAATTCACAGCTACACATTCTAGTATTCAAATACAAATGTGATTGATTGAAAGAGGTAAAAAGATGTGCAATATGATCCAACCTTTTTTGCAATTGTGGAAACCACAAATAATAGTGGAATTTATTGAATAATGAAGCTCTGTACAAAATATGTATTGCAATAAAGAATGTCAAATTCAGGAAACATAATAAAAAAAATTAATCCCTTCACTGTATTTAGAGGCATTGCACCTTTGAAAGAAAGTTTTCATTTTCTATGGTGCACATCAGAAGCAGTGTTTCGCAGCGCATCTAATTATTTTTACCTGTACTCACTAATGTTTCTGCCAATTTGTGTGCTATCTACAAACAGAAATATGATGAATGATCAGTTCAACGATGTTAGTGATGTTTGAAGGATAACTGTTATACAGAAAGCTAGAAGAATCTTGAGGAATGAAGAAGTAACTTGTTGCAGATAACTCAGCCTCTGCTTGCATCGCCATCATACTGAGTTAACTGTTCTACTGGTCAAGCTTCTGATCAGTGGACAACAGTGAGGCATTGATAGTAAGGGACTCAGCAATGGTAGCCTCCTCAGCGAGAGTAATATTATTGGGGATTGGCGAGGGGGTGTGGTTTCTCCAATTTGTGTTAGTGATTAGTGGATAATAAATGATGCATATGGAATCATAGAATCATCCAAAGCTAAACTAGTCCCATCTTCCTGCTCCTGGCCCATATCCCTCCAAGTCTTCCTTATTCTTATATCTATCCAAATGTCTTTTAAACATTGTAATTGTACCTGCATCCACCACTCTCTCAGGATGTTCATTCCACACATGAACCACCCTCTCTCTGTTTTTAAAAAAAATTGCCTTTATGTCTGTTTTTAAATATCTCTCCTCTCCCCTTAAAAAATGTGCTCCTTAGTCTCTAAATCCCCATCATAGGGAAAAGACAACTACCAGTTATCAATACTTTTCATTATTTTATAAACTTCTGTTCGATACCTTCTCAACCTCCTACGCTTCAGTGAAAATAGTCCCACCTATCCAACTGTTCTTCATAACTCGAACATTCCATACCCAGCAACATCGTGGTAAATCTGTTGAACCCTCTCCAGCTTGATGATATCCTTCCTATAACTGAGCAACCAGAACTGCACACAGTATTCCTGAATCGGCCTCACCAATGTGCTATGTTTTTACATATGCCTAGGTTTCATCTAAACACTGGAGTTGAACATTGAATCCATCAGCAAATAGGCCCAGTCTTGACTTCATGGTGAAGGGCAAGGATGCTTCCAAAAAGAATGAAAAAGGCTTTGGTGATGCACCGTCCTTACCTCTGATCCAGAAGACTTGGGTTCAAGTCCCACCTACTCCAGAGGCATTTAGTAACCTCTCTCTGAATGAATCAGTTGATTCGAAAATATCTCCGTGGAGAAAAGTGGTGGCTATGCTGATTTTAGATTCTGACAAGCACCTTCCTTTGTTAGGGGCATGACACTAGTCAATCTGGGAATACAGGTTTTCAATGCTTAGATTAGACTCCCTACACTATGGAAACCGGCCGTTTGGCCCAACAAGTTCACACTGACCCCACCCAGACCCATTTCCTACCCCACATTTACCCCTGACTAATGCACTTGACACTATGGGCAATTCAGCATGGCCAATTCACCTAACCTGCACATCTTTGGATTGTTGGAGGAAACCAGAGCACCTGGAGAAAACCCACGCAGACACTGGGAGATTGTGCAGACTCCACACAGACAGTCGCCCAAGGTGGGAATCGAATCTGGGTTCCTGGTGCTGTGAGGCAGCAGTGCTAACCACCGAGCCACCGTGCCGCCCCTTCTTGCCTGAGCAGTGTGTAGACCATTACTCTGCATTATCTCAAGTGGAGTGAATCAAGTTGGTTGGACCTTGACAACCATGAAATCAGGAGGAGGGCAAATCTGCAATAGCTTTAACTGAAAACCCAAAAAAACTTCTGTCTGTCTTGCACTTGCTGGATTTCACTGTGATTGAAGATGGGGGCATTCCTGGTGCCACCTTCTCTTCCTGTTCACTGTTTCAGTTGTCCACTACCATTCTTGCGGGGCTGTGATGGTCTGTGATCAATTACTTGTGTAACCTTTCTTTTCTGGCTATTGTTTATTTTGCTATTCAGCAAGAAAGTATCTATGTGGAGTAGTTTCGCTGAGTCAATTATGTCATCTGCCCTGATTCTCATGTTGCTGAAGGCATTCCAAATATTTCAGGATTGGTTTCTCATTTTGATGATGTTGAATGAGGAGTGAGGGATGTGTTGGGTAATGGTGATGACGTTTTTTTGCGGCAGGTCCATGGTGCCTCCTGGATGCCCAGTTTGGGTTGCTGTACCAATCCATGTGATGCTTATGCCACATTACACAATGGATGGTGTCCTTCAATGCTACCATTTCCTCCAACGTTTACTTGATGAAACAGTTTTAATATGGCAATGTGTGGCTAATTAATTAATATTTTGAATGTTTACATCTTTAATTGCCTATTTACCACTGAATTCCCAATCTTAATATTGCCATAAGATAACAATCCTCAGCAATATCTTTTGTGGAGGTGCAGGTGTAGGACTGGGGTGGGCAGGGTCAGAAGTCACATGACATCAAGCTATAGTCCAACAGGTTTAATTGAATCACAAGCTTTCGGAGCACTGCCTTTTCATCAGATGAAGTGGGGCAGCATCCCGAAAACTTGGGATTTCAAATAAGCCTGTTGGACTATAGCTTGGTATCATGAGACTTCTGACCAGGTCTGTTGCTGACAGAAGACCAAAAGAAAGTCTGAGGAAAATGTTGAACTCATTAGGCTTTACTCTGGTATAATGGTTTTCATGATGATATCTCTGGGATTGTTTGATTGTGGCAATTTCCTTTAATGCAGATTGCAGGAAGGAGCAGATCTTATATACAACAAATGCTGCTACGTTTGTGAGTGGCCCTACTTATCGATCACTGAAGCCACCTTTGGATGGGCAGATTACTGTCCTCTTTGGTCTCCAGTCGATGATAATATTACCGGGAACCTGTGTGAAGACCTGGACCATTAACAGGAGGCATTGGTTGCGTTTCTGTTGCAGATAAAAAAAAGTTAAGACCGTTCTAGGAAATTTCTTGTAAATTTAATGTTTTTATATGTTAATGTTAATCATCGTAGGTACAGTTGTTTCTGCAACTGCCCTTGAAAGCTCCTGTCTATCATCTTTTAAAGTATGCCCCCTTGTTATTGATCCCTTCAACAGCTGCTTTCTGTCCATTGTCTTATACATCACTGTCAGGTCCCTCCTCAACCTTCTCTGCTCCAAAGAAAACAACCTGAACTTATCCAGTCTCTCTTCATAGCTAAAATTCTTCATCCCAGGCAACATTGTGATGACTCTGCTCCTCCTCCATGCGTCTTTGCATCCTCCTCACAGCTCATCCTCCGATCCGGCTTTGTGTCATCTTCAAATTGGAGATAAGACATTTGTATCCCTCATCTAAATCATAATATTGAGATTAATACATATTGCTGGGGTCCAAGCATTGATTTATCGTACCCTACTAATCACTGTCTGCCATCCAGAAAATGACTGTTCTTATTATTCCTCTTATTTCTACTCGTTACTTCCTGTTTGTTAATCATTTCTTTATCCATGTCCATATGCTACCTCCAATCCCATGCACTTTTGTTCTACATGCTAATCTCATCAAACGCCTTCTGAATGATGTAGACCCATCCACTAGCTCACTGTCATCAATTCCATTAGCTAATTCCTCTCAAAAGTCCAGTAGATTTGTCAAGCATGATTTCCCCCTTTTCCCAAATCCACGCTGACTCTTTTCCAATCCTGTCATTCCTTTCCAATCACTCTGCTCATAAATCTTTTATGACAGACCTCAGTATTTACCCTACTACTGACATCAGGTTAACTCATTTATAATTCCTTGTTTTCTCTGTACCTCGTTTTTTTAAATAAAGGGATTACATTAGCTCTAATCCATAGGAATTGTTCCTGAGTCTGTAGTATCTTGAAAGATAACCACCAATGCATCCATTATTTCTAGGGCCATTTGTAAGTATTCTGGTAAATTGTCAGGCTGTGGGGTTTGTCAGCTTTTAATCCCATCAATTTCATCAACATTATTTCCCTACTAATATGGATTTTCGTTAATTCCATGCTCTCACTAGACTGTGTTTTCCAACATGTTTGAGGCGTTGTTTGTCTCGTCCTTTGTGAAAACAGAACCAAAATATGTGCGGAATTGGTAAGCCATCTCTTTGTTCCCTATTATAATTTTTCCTGTGTCTGATTATAAAGGACCTACATTTGTCTTCACTAATCTTTTTCTCTTTACCTACATATAGAAGCTTTTACGATCAGTTTGTATGTTCCCTGCAAGCTTACTCTTGTATTCTCTCTTTCCGTCTCTTTGTCAATCCTTTAGTCCTCCCTTGCTGAAATCTGAACTGTTGTCAGTCCTTGTCTCTCCTACTTTTTTTTCCCACCAATTTGTATGCTCCTTCCTTGGATCAAATCTTATCCCATGATTTGGCCAATTTACCCTTTGGATTTTAGTATCAGCCAGGAATGAACAATTGTTCCAGTTCCTCCACACATTCTTTAAATGATTTCCATTGTTTTTCCACCATTACCTCTTTAAGTAATGCTGCTCAATTTATTATAGCCAGCTTCTGCCTCATAACAACATTTCCTCTATTTAGATTCAAGACCTACACTCAGAATCAACAATGTCACTCTCCAGTTTACTGAATAATTTTATCATAGTATAGTCACTCTTCTTCAAGGGGCTTTACACAGCTGGACTGCCAATTATACCTTTTCTCTTTAGACGATACCCAGTCTAGGATGGCCTCTTCTCTATTTGGTTCCTCAGTGGTATTGTCGTTAATTTGATTTGTCCAATCAATGTGCAGATTAGAATGGCCCAGATTACAGCTGACCATTATTGCTTGTGTCTCTAATTTCATGATTAATGCCTTCCCTAAAATTAACAGTATAGCTTGGGAGTCTGTGTACAATCCCACTATCATTTTTTCGTCCTTGGTGTTTTTGTACCTATACAGGTTTCACTTCACTGGAGCTAATATCTTTGCACACAATTCTGTTAATATCCTCTTTAAGCAGCCATACTACCTACCTCCTTTTCTTCTTTGCATCTGCTGTCCTTCCTAAAAACTGGTTACTCAGTTCCCATTTTTGGTCACTATGTTGCCATGTCTTCGTAATCCCAAATATATTGTATCAGAGTTAATGATTTTTCATCCGAATTGACGAATATAGACAAAATACATGCCAGACAAGGCACCGTTGCATACTGGTTTATATTCCTTAATTAGCGTTGTGGAAGGTGACCTGGATTTTGCCTTTGTAAGGATTTCTGCCTATGTCAAGTGAAATAATCATTTAAAACAGGTTTGTCAGACACCTGCTCAGCCACAGTGAAACAAGTGTTTTGGAAAATAAATAACCATTATCCATAGCTTATTAAATATCAAATTAACTTAAATAAACATCTACTTGTATCACAGGGAGCAGCACTATCTGTTTAGAGTGTGGATTTTCAGTCAAAGACTAGGGAATACATATTAATTTTCTTCCTTGTCTTTCTCTTTAATGAATGTATCTGCAGTACTACTTAATGAATTTAAGCAGAATCTGTCTGTAAAAGATTTTTAATTAAAGATATTATCTCAGAATTTGCTTTGCAGTTGAATAATGGTGCAGTTTGTCCTTATTTATGTAAACAATTAGTTTTATTTTACTATTTCAAATATGCAAAAGACAGGCACTACTGTAATAAGCTGGGGTATATTGACCCTTTTTTTGGCAAAATATCTGCATTTGCTGATGTTTATGTGCATTTGGATCAACAACTTTAGGCAGATGTACAGTAAAACTCAACCATCTGGAAGTTGCTATTTGATTTGTGCTCCTTCCGTTTTATCTTTGTGGAAATACCATCTATCCCATGATTGTAATGTACAGAATGACAACGTTTTTGTATTTGATCAGTGGAGCTGAACTAAACTCATTGCAAAAAGTTTGAAACTTGTCCGTTGTACTCCAAGTATAGGTGCCTTATGTGGTGAGTTCACTACAGACAGTCAACATCTTTATCATTGACAATTAAAAAGTATGATTATTTATTTCCTTCAGTTGTTTATTGCTGGTGATTTAAAAATGCAGCCAAAAGCTGTCCAGCCTTTCCTTTCATATTTGCAAAGCAAGAGGCAAAAAGGAATATCAGAGCATGTTTCCAGCATGCACGCGTCTAAAGACTAAATCAGATCCCAGACCAAAAATCAGGTGACCAACAAGATGGTGTAACACTGGCAGCCAGGAAAATGTTAAGAATGTGCATGAACAAACATGTCCACAAGGTTCGGAGTCAACCAAGTGAGAAGCAGATTCCAAAGATGACAAATATTTCTATATTGTTAACCTTTCACATCATGTTGATGATATATCAATTAGAAGCTTTTATCATCTTCATTAATGTCATATGTCTATAAAAACACAATGATAGGGAGAGGCTGAATAGCCTGGGGCTGTTTTCCCGGAGTGTCAGAGGCTAAACTTTATAGAGGTGTATAAAATCATGAGAGGCATGAATAGAGTAATGGATAAGAGTATGGATAGAATAAATAGACAAGGTATATAAATAGGCAAAAATGAGGACTGCAGATGCTGGAGATCAGAATCAAGATTAGAGTGGTGCTGGAAAAGAACAGCAGGTCAGGCAGCATCCGAGAAGCAGGAAAATCGACGTTTCTGCCAAAAGCCCTTCATCCCTGAAAGATTGATTTTCCTGCTCCTCGGATGCTGCCTGAACTGCTGTGCTTTTCCATCATGGACTCTAATCAAGGTCTATAAATAGACGAGCTGTCCACGTACATAGATTCCTGGAAGTTGCCACCCAGGTCGATTATAGTTGTGAAGAAGGCATACATGTGTTAGCTTTTATTGATAGAGGGATTGACTTTCGGAGCCACGAGATCATACTGCAGCTGTACAAAACTCTGATGCAGCCACATTTTGAGTATTATGTATATTCTGGTCACCACATTATAGGGAGGATGTGGAAGCTTTGGAAAGGGTTCAGAGGAAATTTACTAGGATGTTGCCTGATATGGAGGGAAGGTCTTATGAAGAAAGGCTGAGGGACTTGAGTCTATTTTCGTTAGAGAGAAGAAGGTTGAGAGGTGACAGCTGCGACATATAAAATAATCAGAGGGTTAGATTGGATGGACAGTGAGAGCCTTTTTCTTCGGATGGAGGTGGCAAGCACGAGGGGACAGTTTTAAATTGAGGGATGATAGATATAGGACAGATGTAAGAGAGAGTTTCTTTACTCAGAGTAGTAGGGACATGGAACACACTGCCTGCAACAGTAGTAGATTTGTCAACTTTAAGGGCATTTTAATGTACATTGGATAAACATTATGGGTGAAAATGGAATAGTGTAGGATAGATATGATTAGATTCTCTACAGTATGGAAACAGGCCCACACCAACCCACCGAAGAGTAACCCACCCAGACCCATTCCACTACATTTACTCCTAACTAACGCAGCTAACACTGGGCAATTAAGCATGGGCAATTCACCTGACCTGCACATCTTTGGACTGTGGGAGGAAATCAAAGTACTCAGAGGAAACCCACGCAGACATGGGGTGAATATATAAAATCACATAAACAGTTGCCCGAGGCTGGAATCAAACCTGGGTCCCTGGTGCTGTGAGGCAGCAGTGCTAACCACTGAGCCACCTTGCCATCCTTGATATGTTTCAGATTGGTTCCATAGGTCAGCACAACATCGAGGGCTAAAGGGTCTGTACTGTGCTGTAATGCTCGATGTCTTTTCCTGGGGTGGGAGAGTCTAGAACTAGGGGGCATAGGTTTGGGGTGAGTGGTAAAAGATATAAAAGGGACCTAAAGGTGCTGCATGTATGGAATGAGCTGTCAGAAGTAGTGGTGGAGGCTAGTACGATTACAGAATTTAAAAGGCATCTGGATGTGTATATGAATAGGATGGGTTTAGAGGGATAGGGACCAAGTGCCGGTAATTGAGATTAGATTAGGTTAGAATATCTAGTCGGCATGGACGATTTTGACTGAAGGGCCTGTTTCCATGCTATACATCTGATTTTATGACTCATCCTAAGGTGGACATGGGAGCTACTGCCAACATATTACCATTACACATTCTGAAACACCTATCTCCCAATGAGTGTCACAGCACGGTATAGCCTACAAAATATAATGTCATTGCAAATAATAGATCATCAATTCCATTCATTGGCAGAACATTGTATGCAGGTTCATTTTGGCTTCCTGAAATCTTCAATCAGGTGAATAACAGTCTATTAGTATGCTCAAATCTTGGTGCAGTCTCAACTCATGAAAATAATTATACCCACTGTAGAGGAATCTCAAATGCCTGTACACAGACAGACTTGACGTAATTGAAAATGTTATTCTTTTAACTTATTCCTGGGATGTGGGTGTCCCTAAATGGGCATTTATTGCCCATCCCTACCTGCCCTTGAGAAGGTGGTGGTGAGCTTCCTTCTTAAACTGTAGCACTTCATTTGCTGTAAGTAGACCCACAATACCATTAGGGAGGGAATTCGAGGATTTTAATCTAGATACTGAAGCAGCAGTAATATATTTCCAAGTCAGAAAGTGCATGGTTTGGATGGGAACTTGCAAATGGAGGTATTCCCATGAGGAAAGTGAATGTACTGTATCCATTATACTATAACACAAAAATAGATGGAACGGCAAGTGAGATATAAACAGGTAGATAAAACTTGGCAGATAGATTAATTGGGAAAATGTCAGATAATGCGCTTTGGCAAGAAGAATAGGGGAGCTGGATGTTATTATCTAAATGGAGAAAGACTGCAATCCTCATCATGAATCACCAAACAGCGAGCATCAAGTTCTCTGGATAATAGGGAAGACAAATGGAATGTGTGCCTTTATTTCAAAGAGAATGGAGTATAAAAGTAGGGAGGTTTTGCCAAAAACATGCAAGTCACTCGTGCTCACAGCTGAGGTACAATAAACAGTTTTAAGCCCCTACCTAAGGAAAGATATCCTGATATTGGAAGCAGCTCCGAGAACATTCATGAGGCTGACACCAGGAATGGAGGGGTTGTCTTTTGAGGAAGGATTGAGAAGTTTGGACCTTTAGGATATAGAAGTGTGAGTGGCAACCTTATGGAAATATTAAAAAGTCCAAAGGGAGTTGACAGTTTAGAAACAGTCTGTGACCAGAGGGCATAATTTCAGAATAAAGGTTGCACATTTAACGTCGAGTTGAGGAGGAATTTCTTCTGAGGGCAGTGAATCTGTGGAATTCTTTATTGCAAAAGGCTGCCAAGACGGGTTCATTAAGTATAATCAAGGCTGAAATCGATTTTTAATCAGGAAAGAATCCAGGGTAATGGAGAAAAGGCAGGAGAATGAAGTTGAGATTGTCAGATCAGCCATGATCTCATTGACTGATGGAGAAGAGTCTTTGGGCTAAATGGCCTACCCCTGCTCCTTTATGGTCTTATTGTCTAAGATATTTCTTATGATCTGCATGATGAAGCTCTAGATATGAAGTTGAATATGGTCTCGAGATTGATTTGTTACACTTTAGCCAGAACTGATATGAAACAGTTAGAATTTGCAACAGCCAAAGATGAGCATCAACAAGAATTGTAAAAGATAATTATTCAGAGAGGGCCTCCCAATATGAAAGAAGCACCTGAGAAGGTTTGTTCATTTTGATTATAGAGAGATGAATTGGTATACCATCACAAATCATTTTTGAGGGCAAACAAGATCTCGTACCAAAAGCATCTCACCAAGATATCCTGTCCATACTACATCTGTGGCACATGGGTATTGAACGTACAAGATGACTACTGCATTAATCTGTGCAGTGGCCATTGATTAATCAGAATATGCAATGACTCACATTTTGCATGCCTCACACATTCATGTCAACCCCAGCAGTGGAAGGAGCCTGAACCTCCACATTATGTTCGCTTCCCTCCTTAGAGAAAAGTGGCAAAAGACCTATGGGGAATATTATACCTTTTGTGACCGGTAACTTCATTAAATTTCCCTTTATTCAAAGGCTTAGCAACACTATACCAGCAACCAAAGTGCGTATAATGAGCACTCTTTCCAACTTATCCGATATCCTGGAATGGATAAAGTCTGATAATGGACCATGATTTACTGGCCAACAATTTCAAAATGTTACTAAATGGGAGTGACTTATGTCACATCATTACCCGACTATCCTCACACATAAAGAGTCCATATTACAGAAGAGGAGGTGCTGAAGGTATTAAAACACATAAAGGTAGATAAATCCCTGGTACCTAATCACATGTTTCCCAGGATTTTGTGGGAAGCTAGGGAAGAGGTTGGGCCCTTTGCTGAGATGTTTGTCACTAATAGTGATGGGTGAGATACAGGGAGGTTGGCTAATGTGGTGCTATTACTTAAGAATAGCTGTAAGGAAAAGCCAGGGAACTGGAGACTGGTGAATGACGTCTGTGGAGGGTAAGTTGTTGGAGGGGATTCTGCAAGACAGCATTTACATGCATTTGGAAAGGCAAGGATTGATTAGGGATAATCAGCATGGCTCTGTGCATGGGAAATCATCTCTCACTAACTTGTTTGAGTTGTTAGAAGAGGTGACAAAGAATATTGATGAAGGCAGAGTATTACACGTCTGCACGGACTTTGGCAAAGTGTTCAACAAGGTTCCACATGGTAGTTTGGTTAGTGAGGTTAGATCACAAGGGATCCAGGAGGAGCTAGCCATTTGGATACAGAGGTGGCTTGAGAGTAGGAGACGGGGTTGTTTTTCGGACTGGAGGCCTGTGACCAGCCGTGTACCACAGGGATCGGTACTTAGGTCCAGTGTTTTTCTTTTGTTATGTTTTAAGGCAAACCAGGGCAGGATATAATAAATACCTGCAGATGCTATAAATCAGAAACACAAGGTAGAAGTTGCTGGGAAAGCGAAAAGAACATGGCAGGACTTATACAATTAATGGTTGGGCCCTGAAGAGTGTTGCCGAACAAAGTGACCTGGGGATGCAGGTACGTAATTCCTTGAAAGTGTAGTAGTATGTAGACGGGATAGTGAAGAAGGCGTTTGGCATGCTTGCCTTCATTAGGCAGAGCATTGAATATAGGAGTCGTAAAATCATGTTGTGGCTGTACAGAACAACGGTGAGGCCATTTTTAGAATACTGCATTCAGTTCTATAGGAAGGATGTCGCTAAACTTGCGAGGGGACAGATAATATTTGCAGGCTGTTGCCGGAACTAGAGGGTGTGTGTTATAGGAAGAGGCTGAATAAGTTGGGGCTTTTATTTCCTTGAAGCGTCAGAGGCTGAGAGGTGACTTTTTATGGAGGTTTACGAAATCATGAGGTGCATGGATAGGGTGAGTAGCCAAGGTCTTTTTCCTAGGGTGGGGAAGAGGGGGATTGTGGGGAGAGACCATGCCAAGAGGGCATTGGTTTAAAGTGAAGAAGCTAAAGATTTAAAAAGGACCTGAGGGGCAACTGTTTCATGCAGAAGGTAAAATGTGTATGGAACAAGCTGCTGGAGGAAGTGATGGAGGCTGGTACAATTACAACATTTAAAGGCATCTTGGTGGGCATATGAATAGGAAGGGTTTAGAAGGATATGGGCCAAATGCTGGCAAATGGGACTAGATCTGGTTGGGATGTTTGGTCAGCGCAGACAAAATTAACTGAAGGTCTGTTTCTATGCTGTATGACTCTGACTCTATATGATCTAGCAGAAATGTGTGGTACGTACTGTTAAATCAGTGATCACTGTGTTTAACAAAAGCAAGAGTTTTGTATTGCTGTATTATCATGTAACACTAATGGAAAAAGGATTATGATCCCGTTCAAACTTGTGTTCAGAAGGCAAGTGTGAATAACCTTGCCCTGCAACTAATTGTCCACCTGTTCCGAGACACAGGCACCTCATCCTTAAAGACAGACGAGAATAAAAGAAATATATAAGGTACCAGCTGGTATGATTGGAACTGGCAGTAACTTATTACTGATGTTACATTGCAAAGCAACTAAAACCAGTTCAGGCAAATCATGCATGAAGAGAGTGAGGGAGAAACAGTACAACAATTAATATTATGTGATGATGTTGAGTGATAGCAACTCACAAGACAACCAAGTTGTTAAACAAGTGCAACAGAGAGCAGTATGTACCTTTTCGGATGGATAGATTATCACCAGATCTGGGTGAGTTGTCAAATCTCAAGTGTATTATCTTGCTGATTGAAACATCATCTTGTAAGCTATGTTTTACCTGTTTGTAAATTATCAAATTGACAACATGCGTTTATGTACTACCATGTATATCTGTTTGGGATAACTTTTTGTGTTTGGAAAAAGCAAAGTATTGTGTTATGCAGCAGTATGTCAGTGTTCCATTATGAGAAAGAGTATCAGTACACCATTAAGAGAACTGCTCATTATATCACCACGATATCATAGCATGTGACCTGAGTGTGTAAAGGTCTCATACTTCATCTTGCCCTGAAATCAATGGAAACATGACTGTTGAAAGCATGTTGCTCTCCTGTAATTGAATTGCTTAGCCTGGACACTTACGTGCCTGTCAATGAATTGTTTTATATGTAATAATAGTTACAGTAAATCATCTGTTGGATTCTTCAATACCATGTTATCGTCGCCTTGTTTCTTGTTGTATGAGGGATGATATAAGCATTGCCGTAACAGGTAAAATACATTGCTGGAGACAAAATCCACAGCACACCGTTGTTTGCAAGATCTAGTCCCAGGTACACATTATCATGTCATTTTCTGTTACAATAAAATTAAAATATTGATGTGCAAGAGCATGTGTAACTAACGATAGATACTATTTTGCTGCAATAAATTTTAAAATTTGTTATTCAAATGTGATATTTGATAAATACCCTTAAAGTTAGTTTGGGTTATAATTTTATTTTCTGGAAAGTTACCCCTGAATAAATTGTGCTGTACCTTGTCTAAGAAACTGGATTTGTAAAAAGAAATCATTTTTATTATTTTGCAGTGGGCTAAAAATGGCTCTGTGGGAACCCTGTAAACAGTAATTTTCCATTGTTGGAGCTTGGGCTTACAAACAACAAGTCCTGGCACACGCAGTAAATGGCCAATGTTAAAACATTCCAGCAGTTGTATATATGGATTCAAGCTGGGAACTGTAGTTCCAACTAACATCAGTAGTTCTAGGACACCGCATGAGTTTGACTTGGGTTTTTCAATATGCACAGGCTTTTGATGGAACACGCTTTTGCAACAATTGCAAATGCAGGAAGTGCTATTTTATAAGTACATTTAATGTAAACTTAATTTATGTATATTTCAATATAAATAACACACTTTTTAAGGATTTTGTACTTTTTTCAATGATTTGTTTGTGTCAAATGTCATCTAATGTTCCACCTGCCCTAGGTTTGAACTTGCATCTTTTAGTTTCTTTTCGTTTCCCATCATGCACTATCAAAATTATTCTGTTCATCTGACTGGTTCCTGCTTCCACCACCCTTTTCCTGCAGAACCATTGACCACCCAACTCCCCTTCTTGGCTGATATATATTAATGGTTCTCTCTCAACAGATGCTATCTTGATGACTTTTTCAAATCAGAAACCAACTCTAGCAGATTACTGCTCCAACCTCCCTTACCTCTCAAGTCTTTGGATGTGTTGTTGGCTCCCAAATCTGTGTCCATTGCTCCCTGAACTCCGTGGCTGAATTTCCTCAATCAGGTTTCCATCTGTCCACAGTACTGCATGGCTCATATGAAAGTTGCAAATAAATCACATAGCTGATGGCAAATATTGGGTAAAAGAAAACTGAAACAACTGTGGGTGCTGGAAATCCGAATCAAAAACAGAAATTGCTGGAAAAGAACAGCAGGTCTGGCAGTAACTGTGGAGAGAAATCAGAGTTCATGTGTCAGATCCAGTGACCCTTGTTCAGAACAAACGTTTGGTATCCTTGTCGGTTCTCAATCTGTCTGCAGCCTTTGACACAATTGGTCCACTTCTAGTGCCTGTGCACTGCCATCCAACTCAGTGAGACACCAATTGCTTGGATTTATTCTTTTCAATGTAGTCACAGCAAGAGAATTGCCTGTTAAAGCTACTGTTCATCTGCACTATTCCCAATCAAGTACCCAAGTATCCACCTCCACCTCTTCCCATTTCTCACTTTTGAGGCCCTGTGGCACTAACATTTGGAAGCTCAATATCTGCTTCCAACTATTCCCAGTTCTTTGTCATCACCTATTCAGACCCCTCAGCTATCTCTGTTAGGTTCTTTTTCTTGAGATTCTTACACACTTGATACAACTGCAATACACCAACATCTGTGAGTAAAAAGTGAGGTCTGCAGATGCTGGAGATCAGAGCTGAAAATGTGTTGCTGGTTAAAGCGCAGCAGGTCAGGCAGCATCCAAGGAACAGGAAATTCGACGTTTCAGGCATAAGCCCTTCAGGAAGCTCTGATGAAGGGCTTAGGCCCGAAACGTCAAATTTCCTGTTCCTTGGATGCTGCCTGACCTGCTGCGCTTTAACAAGCAACACATTTTCAGCACCAACTTCTGTGAACAACCAAAATTTATTAAACAAGTACAAGCTTTGGAGGAACCATTAACATCACCGGGCTTGTGGAGCCATGTTAAAGATCTCCCTGAACAAAGGGACAGTTCTTCCTTTATACAAAATCTTTACATTACAGTCAGTAATACACACAAGACAACCCCTGCCACTCGAGACACAATGCAATGACCTGATCATCTCCAGAAACAGTGTAATTTGTATCATCCCTTAATGGCCAAATCTGCTGTGAATCATTTTTTCAACTTCAGAGAGAATTCAAACTGCAGTGTTCTTACTGGTTTCTGAATAGGGGATGATAACATAATTTTTTTATTCTGAATAACTAGGAAATTGCCATTCAGAACCATTTGCTTGGCCATGTAAATTCCTGACATTCTACCTGTAAGACAGAAATCCCACCCTAGCCTCAGGACATCCAATTTCCTGCAGATCAGCAGAGCAAATTAACCCTTTAATATCTCATTTCCTCCTTTTGTCATTGCACGATAACCACCTGAATGGGGGATGAGAAAGGCGCTACCAACCTATTCATAAGAATCTTACAGCCAGTAATTAAGCAAGTTATTGACACACAACATACAGTGAATATAACAACAACAGAAATCAGATAGGATCTACCCACATGGAAAAAAAGTTCTTAAATCCACAGTCCTTAGTGACCACTCCATCCCCTCCAAGTTGAGTGAAAATGAGCCAGTTATCCAAAATCTCCTTCAGCAAACTCCAACTTGAAAACAAAATCCAGTCTATCCCTTGCACACCACTTCATGGAGAAATCTGAATTCTTGGATAAGGGCAGTTAAATACTTAACAAAACTGATAAGACTTTCACCCTTGTGGAGATGCTTCAGATGGAGGATACTAGCGTACCTGAGTGTGCAGTGCAGCAGCAGCAGCAGGCTAGTTGAATGTAGCGTTCTTTGCTGCTTCTGCTCCCGCTCTGCTGTTAAATGTAACAAAGCCAACTGGCTGTTGTGATGTTAGCTTGATCAGTGAACTTTCATATACTTTAAGAGAAAGTAAAGCTCACGTGTCCGTAGGAAGGTCACTGACCAAAAAGCATGTGGGTCTTTTTACCGTTATTAGCTGCTTCACTTTTCATGCTTGTGAGGGGAGAGCTGTTTGAATCCGTTGGAGCACATTGTGGAAGGGTGATTGTGGTCCAAAGGCATGTTTTACCTGTGAATGGAGAAACTCTAGAGATGATGTTAGCTACTGAAAGTATCTTTGCATTTCCTCTCTCATTCCTTCCTTGCTGTGGTGGTTATCAGAATGAAGACAGTCATACATTTAACTAGACTAAATTGTGTCTGCCTATTTCAGCATTCTCAGTCATCTTGAAGTCTGTTACTCTGTTCACGGTGGCACAGTGGTTAGCACTGCTGCCTCACAGCACCAGAGACCCGGGTTCAATTCCCGCCTCAGGCGACTGACTGCGTGGAGTTTGCACGTTCTCCCTGTGTCTGCGTGGGTTTCCTCCGGGTGCTCCGGTTTCCTCCCACAGTCCAAAGATGTGCGGGTCAGGTGAATTGGCCATGCTAAATTGCCCATAGTGTTAGGTAAGGGGTAAATGTAGGGGTATGGGTGGGTTGCGCTTCGGCGGGTCGGTGTGGACTTGTTGGGCCGAAGGGCCTGTTTCCACACTGTAAGTAATCTAATCTATTATCAATTTTTATGCAATCCATAAATTTCTAAATTGTACTGCCTAAACAATTCAGTCAATTATAAACAACAATCAATGGTCCGAAAATCAAACCCTTGGGGACCCCATTCAGGTTATTCAAAAATTACGGTCCTTTAACAAATTAATACTTGGCTAATGTGAAAGCTGTCAAGAAAAGTATTTCCAAAATCTGGAACAGCAAGAAAATAACAATGTTTCCTGCGCATTAGCCATTGAAGAGGCAGTTTTTGTTCAGATTTAAATCTCAAATATTCATGGCAAACAAATGCTGAATATATTAAAATATGTTCTCCAAATGAAATCTCTATAATTTCTCTGTTAAAGCAAGCAATAACCCACTGCCACATGTATACATATTGGATCAAACTTCAGACATCGTTCAAAGGTCTGACATTAATGACAAAAATGGTCCTAATACATAATTTTTAAAGTTTCATGATCAGTGTTTCTAATTAGAATATGTGGTTGCTGAGAAACTGGCATTTTAAATTTAACTTCCCAAATAAAGCAGTCGGAATTACAGTGGTTACAGACCAGTAGCTGTGCAACTTTGGTAGAGATCAGCGTTCTTTAAATTTGCATTATGAAGAGGGCCAAATGAAGTCTTAACAATAATTGACAAGACAGAGGCATCCCACCCTACTCTCGGGACATCCAATTTCCTGCAGGTCAGCAGAGCAAATTAACCCTTTAATATCTCATCTCAAGCTGTGAGACTGCTTCTCCTGTGTCGAGTTCTGGATGAGCAGAACTGACCTCTGACTAAATGATGCCAGCATCAAAGCCATTGTCTTCAGGTCCTGCCACAAATTCCATTCCCTGTCCATTGTTTCTGGGAAACATCTGTAGTATGTGGATGTTGCTGGCTGGGCCAGTATTTATTTTTCATCCCAGTTTGCCTTAGAGAATGTGGTGGGGAGCTGCCTTCTTGAGCTACAGTCCTTTTCTGTCCAGGTAGATCCATTGTGGTGTTAGGGACAGAGTTCTAGGATTTTGACCCAGTGACACTGAAGGAACGACAATATATTTCCAAATCAGGATGATGAACGGCTTGGAGGGGCTCTTCCAAGTGGTGCTGTTCCATGTGTCTGCTGCACCTTCTAATTCCTAGATGGCAGTGGCTCTGGGTTTGGAAGGTGCTGTCTCAGGATCCTTTGGTGAATTTCTGCAGCACCTCATGTAGTATATACTGCTGCTACTGAGCATTGGTGGTGGAGGGGGTGAATGTTAGTTGATGGAGTGCTGATCAAATGAGCTGCTTTGTCCAGAATGATGCCAAGCATCCAGAATGTTGTGGGGCTGTCAGGCAAATGAGGAATATTTCATTGCACTCCTGACTCATGCCTTGGTAAATTTTTTAATTCACTTGTGGGACATGGGCTTTGATGGCTGCCAGCATTTACTGCAGTACCGAGCTGCCCTTGAACTGAGGGCATTGATAGGCCATTTCAGAGGGCAATTGAAAGTCAACCACATTGCTCTCAGTTTGCAGTTACATATAGGCTAGACTGGGTGAAGGTGGTGGATTTCCAACGCCAAAAGACATCAGTGAGCAATGGTTTCATGGTCAGCAGGAGATTCTTCATTCCAGGTTTTCCCCTTAATCAAATTTAAATTCCATGAGCTCCGTGATGGAATTTGAACCCGGGTCCCCAGAACATTAGCTGAATTTCTGGATTAATAGTCTGATGATAATACCACTGACCGTCATCTCCCCTCTAATGCTTTGGACGCATTTGACTCACTGCAGAATTCTGAGCCTCTGACCTGCCAAAGTATTTAAGAGACTAGCCCAGTTCAGTTGCTGGTCAATGATAATTCCATTTAATGTCAAAGGGAGATGATTAGCTTTTTTGTTGGATGTGTTATTGTCTAGCATTAGTTTGGAGTGAAGATACTTGTCACTTTTCAGCCTAAGCCTGGATATTGACAAGTCTTTCTACATTTTGGACATGGACTACTTCGTTGTCTAAGGAGTTGTGAATAGTGCTGAACTTTGTGCAATTATCTGCAAACATCCCCACTGCTGACCGTTTGATGGAAGCGAGTCTTTGATGAAATAGCTGAAGATGGTTGGGCCCATAATACTACCCTGAGTGACTCCTGCAGAGATGTCCTAAAGCTGAGATGACTGACCTCAGCGGGTAAAAAATGAGGTCTGCAGATGCTGGAGATCACAGTTGAAAATGCGTTGCTGGTTAAAGCACAGCAGGTCAGGCAGCATCCAAGGAATAGGAAATTCGACGTTTCGGGCATAAGCCCTTCATCAGGGCTTATGCCCGAAACGTCGAATTTCCTATTCCTTGGATGCTGCCTGACCTGCTGTGCTTTAACCAGCAACGCATTTTCAACTGACTGACCTCAGCAACTACATGCATCTTCCTATATGCCATGTATAGCTCCAGCAAGCAGAATTTTCTCTTCGGTTCCCATCGATTCGAGTTTTGCTATGGCTCCTTGATGCCACACTTAGTCAAATGAAACTTTGATGTCAAGGGCTGTCCCTCACCTCACCTCACATCACATGACCTCACCACTGTTATGGGCTCTTTTGTCCATATTTAGTCCGTGTATTGAGGTCAAGAGCTGAGTGGTCCTGACAGGACCCAAACTGAATGTCGATGAGCAAGTCATTGCTAAGCAAGTGTTGCTTGATAGCACTGTTGGTATCACTTCAACTATTTTGCTGGTGATTGAGAGTTGACAGTGTTATGGTATTTGGTCTGATTTGGATTTGTCCTGGTTTTTGCAGACAGGACATACCTGGGCAGTTTTACACATTGTGGGGTAGATGCCAGTGTTGTTGCTGTGCTGGAACAGCTTGGCTAGGGGCATGGCACATCCTGAAGCAAAAGTTTCAGTTCTCTTGCCTGAATGTAGTCAAGGCAGTAACCAGTGCCTTAAGCTGTTTCTTGATATCACATGAAATGAATCAAATTGACTGACTGAAGACTGGCAACTGTGAGTACCTCTAAATTGATCATCCAGTCAACACTTCTGTCTGAAGATAGTTGTAAATCTTTTAGCTTTATCTTTCCTTCTAATTTGCTACAGGATGAGGATATTTGCAAGCCTCCTTCTCCAATGAGTAGTTTAATTGTCCACCAGCATTCATAATAGAATATTGCAGGATTGCACAGTGCAGACTGAGCCATGGGCTGTGAAATTGCATAGCTGTATTTATAATGATGTTTGGAATGTATTGTAGCTTCACTCCCAGTTAGACACCTCATTTTTAGGTATGCTTCATACTGCTCCTAGTTAGTCATCCTTTAGTCTTCATCAAACAAGGATTAATTCCCTGGCTTGATGGTAATGCTAGTGGTGGAAAGAACAAGCCATGAGTTGCAGATTGTATTGGAGGACAGTTCTACTATTGATGACCCATGGTACCTCATGGTACCCAGTGCTGGTTACCTGATGCCAGGTTGTCAGTTGTCAAAATTGATCCAATTAGCATAGTGATAAACCTGCATAATACAATGGATGGAATCTTCACAATGACTTTACAATGTTCTCTGTAATTGATATGGTGATGAACCTATGCTTCTGCAGCAGGCATATTAATGAGAATGAGGCCAAGTATTTTTTTTCCTTTTTGTAGGTACCCATGCCACAGTCAGCAGTTGTGTCTTTCAGGACTTGAATAACTTGCTCAGTAGTGGTGCTACGGAGCCACTCTTTCTGATCTTAAAGTCCCCCATCAGAGTGCATTCGTGTTTGAATTCTTTGTGTTTTGATTTCCATAGTGTCATTTATGCCCAGTGACCTTTGATTCCCTGGCCAAACATGAATCTATCTGCCCCTGCTTTAAAAGTATTCAATGACCCTGCTATCACTCAGAAGGCAATGTGTTCCAAAGCCCCTCAACCCGTTGAGCGAGAGAGAAAAACATCTCCCCATTTCTATTCTAAAAATGGCAAAACCCAGTTTTAAAATGGTGTCTGCTCACTCCGGTGTCACCATGAAAGGGACCATTGTTTCCACATCAACATTGTCAAGAACATTCAGAATCATACACACTTCAACGAAGTCACGTCTCACTGTACTAAATCCCAGTGGCCTCACAGCCAGTCTGCCCAACTTATTCTCATAGCAATCTGCTCATTCCAGTCATCAATCTAAGCAAACCTCCTCTGAACGCTTCCAACACACGTACATGTTTTTTTTAAATGAGACCAAAATTGCACACAGTATTTGAGATGTGATTTCACCAAAGCCCTGTATAACTAAAGCGTAATATCCTTACTTGAATGCTCAATTCCACATGTCATAAAAGCAGCCCATGAGCTGCCTTGATTATATATAATACTTCCATATTAATGTTCAGTGACTTATACACTAGTACAGCTAGATCCCTCTGCATCTCAGAATTCCATAGTCATTCTACATTTAAGCAATATTCTGCGTTTTTATTTCAATGCACAAAGTGAAGTGGACATTTTCTCAAATTATGCTCCCTCTGCCAATCGTGAGCCCTCTCATTCAATTTATCTATCTCCATCAGCGCACTCTACTTCACAATGTATCTATTTTTGTGTTAACTACAAATTTCAATTCCATACCTTCACTCCCCTCATGTTAAGCCATTGATGTAAATTGTAAAAAGTTGAAATTCCTGCAGGACTCCACTAATCACATTCTACCAATCAGACAAAGACCCATTTGTGCATTTGTTTTCTGCCAGCCCACCAATCTCCTATCTGTGCCAATATATTTAATCATTACACTATCAGCTTTAATTTTCTGTAATAACCTTTTCACAAGGCATCCAATTAAATGCCTTCTGGATATAAGTACAGTAACTTCTGCAAAGTTCCTATATCCACATCACCTGTTACTACTTCAAAGAAGTATAATAAACTGGTTGAACATGATTTTCCTTTTACTAAGCTATGTTGACACTTCCAATTACTCTTAGTTACTCTAAGTGCTCAACTAGAATCTTATTGATTAATTCTAACACCTATCACACAATGGGACAACAAGCTTTAGCTGTAACAGAGAGAGGAATAAGAGCTTCCACATCCAGCTTCAAGACCCCAGTAATTACCACTGAACACCTAAAATTTTAAAAAATTCTGGTTCTTTAGGAGCTTGTTCACCTGTTCAGGTTGTTTCTATTGTTCCAACTTTAAACAAATCCCAAGGCCTCACCAGCTGTTTACTTTGTTGGCTTTGAGCAGAGTTGCACTGCTTGCCACTTCTGTCTCAACCTTTCTTTATGAATAATACCAGGACAAAATACAGTTTTAAACTCTGTATTGTTGCAATCATACTTTCTACTTTTTACCCTTATTTCCCCCCACAAACGAGGATCCAGTCTATTTGAACTGGGTGAATTTTCTAAACTTTGAAAATTGCCATTTTTTTTCCCCCATTTTTATTCAATTTAATTTCACTATTACATCTTCCTGCTATATTTGGCAACATCCTTGTCTTTAGAATGCATACACAAACCCTTTCATTACATCAGTATTGCCCTCTGCCTCCATAGATTTTTGAGTCGGCCTTTCCATTTTGTGTATATTTATAACTTGGGTTCCCTTATATTTTACTTGGTAATATTTTCTATCCTGCACTTTGCTCCCTTCTCTTTCTTGTTCAGTTTTCTGTAGATTCAGCCTTGATCTTTATCTCTCTATGAATCTGATATTTTTCATTAGCTTCCTTGTTTTCCATTTCATATCAATTTCTATATCTTCATCATAGAAGGATCTAAGGATTTGGGGAACCCGTTTTTACTGTAATGTGAATGTGTTTAATTTGTATTTAAACTGTTTTCTGTTTGAAGGCCTCATAAAACAAAATTACTGTTTCACCTACTTGTCTCTGACTCCCATCCACCTGGTCCAAATCCATTTTCAATTATTTAAATAATTCCTCTTCATCGTAAGTGATTTTCATTTGCTTTTTTCCATAATTATTCAAAACTTAATGATATTGTGATCACTGTTTACCAAATGCAAGCGGATTGAAACCATTCCATTGACCCAATTTTTTTCTCTGAACTAGATTCAGCAATGCTTCCTCCCGAGGTGTGCTGGAAGAATTCGCTTGCACGTGGCTTTGTTTTAAGAATTCCACTTCCTCTTGCTCTTTACATTGCTTTTTTGCCTCCCAGTCTATTTAAGGTTCTTCTCCATAATCACTGTTCTAACTTGCTTGCATTTTTCTGTATTAATTGCAATTTGCTCCAGTATTTCTTGTCAGTATTTTCTGGGCTATAGCATACACCCTGCAGCGCATCCTGATGGCATTTCCTGACAAGTGTTGGGAAATAATTGTCTCCAATTTAGCCTACAGAATTCTAGAGAGAGGCTGTTACTGGGTTTGTTCTTCATTTACCTTCTCGCCCGCTGCCACTGCTTTACAACAAATGTTAATTCGCGACAAAGATGAAATGTACAGGATAAAAAGAAAATAAACAGAATGCTGCAGATTTATGCCATTTGCATCCGTGAGCTCTCCACAGAGCTTTAAACCTTGGACTCAGTTTTACTGCACTGCATTAAAATATTTGGATTTGTGCCCCAGAATCCAAATTCCACACCCCTTTACTGTGGCTTAATGATGTGATACAACACGATTAAGAAAATGTTCGTTTGAAATGTGAATTGTTTTGAAATGATTTGTATATTTCTCTTTAAAGTGTTTTAATTTTGCCAAATTATTACTTTTTTTAAAATTGAAGTGTGTTAATCCTAGGCCCTATTTAAATACAGTATAATTTTGGAGGAGCGCGAATGATGTTCTGGCCTTCTCGTATCCACAAGGTCATGAACTTTTATCATAATGTAAGCTCCCATGTTTAGAGTCGGGAGAGTGAAAAGCCATTCAATTTAACTGGCTTATGCCCACATTTATGCTTAGTACAAGTCTCCCCCCACTAGCTTTCATCTCACTGCATCTTTTTCTTTTATTCATACACGAGACATGGGTGTTGCTGGTTAGGCCACCATTTATTTACCAACAGTTAAGAATCATTCACATTGCTGTAGGTCTGGAGTGACATGTCAGTCACACCAGGTAAAGATGGCACTTTCCTTCCCGAAAGGATGTTAGTGAATCAACAACAGCTCAATGCTCATCATTGGATGCTTAATTCCAGGCTTTTATTCTATTCAAATTCCATCATTTGCTACAGAAAGATTCAAACCTGGGTCCCCAGAATATTACCTTAGTCTCTGGTTTTATCAACCTAGCAATAATACCACGAGACCGTTCCTTCCCTCCTTGGTCACAAGCTTATCTTTATCTCTCCTGAATACATCTCTGTCTCCATTGCTTCAAGCGGTAAACTCAGTACTCCATGGTAAAAGATGGTTTCTCTACACTAGCTTTCAGAGCACCACTCCTTACAACCACCTGATGAAAGCTAGCATGCTTCCAATTAAACCTGTTGCACTATAACCCTGGTGTTGTGTGATTTTTAACTTTGAATTATTAGTGACTGTCTAATATTCCTAGTGCCTGAGTTTTGGACTCCCTCACAATTGCAAACATTTTCTCCAAATTTTCCGTAAAACCGTTTTTTAAAATGTATAACCCAATGCTGCTATGCTTTCAATTACGACAAAAAAAAGAGCCTGATTCAGATAACATGATGATGTGCTGAGAACAGAATGTTTAAAAGCCTGAATGATCCTTCATGTTACACATATTCTTAATTACTTTCAGCTGTACTGACAATGATAAATTGTCAATCAAGCAGGTTTTTTTGTACGGAGTGAATGCACTGTAGACCTCCAGCAAAGACTTGTGATCATTTGTAAAAGCAATCTAAATAATCACTTTTCATAACATTTCAGGATTGAGATGCCCTCTAGTTTTTTTTTTCAGAAATCTGTGTTGTAACTTGTTGCACGTCTCAGAATGCTATTAAGAATATGATCTATTTTAACCTCTCTAATTTAAATCTCCCAGCTATTAGTAATTAATGTTTTTTTTATGAAGCAGTGAAGAGACCTGAGCAACAGTCTGCGTTCAAGCACAAGTGCAGCTGCCTGTTCTCACAAAACTGTGTGAATGTTTTTTCCCAGTGGAATTTCACTTAATGATATTAATCACCTCAAATTTGAAGCTTGTCAATGTGCAAAAACACTGTTGCTATATACTTGAGTAAACTGTGGACAGATACTATCCTCATACCCTAGCCTACCATTACACAGGTATTTTCCAAATGTGTTAATGGTGGAGGATGTCATTGACTTGGCCGGTATTTATTGTGCTACTGAGATTTTATAAAGCTCTAGTTAGGCCCCATTTGGAGTACTGTGTCCAGTTTTGGGCCCCACACCTCAGGAGGGACATACTGGCACTGGAACGTGTCCAGCGGAGATTCACACGGATGATCCCTGGAATGGTTGGTCTAACATACAAGGAACGGCTGAGGATCCTGGGATTGTATCCATTGGAGTTGAGAACATTAAGGGAAGACTTAATAGAAACTTACAAGACAATACATGGCTTGGAAGGGGTGGATGCTAGGAATTTTTTCCCGTTAGGCGAGGAGACTAGGACCCGTGGACACAGCCTTAAAATTAGAGGGGGTCAATTCAGAACAGAAATGCGGAGACATTTCTTCAGCCAGAGAGTGGTGGGCCTGTGGAATTCATTGCCACAGAGTGCAGTGGAGGCCGGGACGCTAAATGTCTTCAAGGCAGAGATTGATAGATTCTTGATGTCTCGAGGAATTAAGGGCTACGGGGAGAACGCTGGTAAGTGGAGTTGAAATGCCCATCAGCAATGATTGAATGGCGGAGTGGACTCGATGAGCCAAATGGTCTTACTTCCACTCCTGTGTCTTATGGTCTTATTGCCCACCCAGAGGGTAGTTGAGAGTCAACCACATTCCTGTGGGTTTGCAGTCACAAGTAGGTCAGACTAGGTAAGGATGGCAGTTTCCTTCCGGAAAGGACGTGAATGAACCAGAGGGGATTTTCCTGACAATCGACAATAGTCATCATTTGTCCTTTTAATTCCAGATTCTTATTGAATTCGAATTACACCATCTGCCTTGGTGGGATTCAAACCCAGGACCCCAGAACATTACCTGGATCTTTGGAATGATAGTCCACCGAAAATATTCCAAACCTCCGCTTACTATAGAGAATATAATATAAATTAGCAGAAATAGAATGGGCATCGCACAATACTTGACTAAGCAAGCTGTTCATAACTGGTAGTAGATGCATCAGCATAGGTTTGAGACAGATCCAGCCAAGTGCAGATTCCAATACCTTGTTTTTGTATTTAATTTATTGTGTTAAAAATAAAACTTGATGTGAGGAGTGGTTGTTGGTATTTCTGGGTGATGAGTGTGTCAATACATTGACTTGCAGTTTCAGAATATGTGGTTGTGCACTGCCATGAAGATCTGTTTACTGAAAAAAAAATTATAGGGCGGCATGGTGGCTCAGTGGTTACTACTACAATCTCACAGCGCCAGAGACCCAAGTTCAATTTCAGCCTCCAGTGACAGTCTGTCTGTGTGGAGTTTGCACTTTTCCCCCCGTGTCTGCATGGGTTTCCACCAAGTACTTTAGTTTCCTCCAGAGATGTGCACGTTAAGTGGATTGACCATGGTAAATGTGGGGTAGCGGGGATAGGATGGGATGCTTTTCAGAAGGTTGCTGCAGACTTGATGGACTAAACAACCTTTTTTCACACTCTCAGGATATTGCTGGGGCTGTCAGGATGAAGATGAGATGGATTAGCTATTGGAAACTTGTGGATGAAAATGGATGTAAATGTAGCAGTCTTGTCTTTTTCACAGACGGGTGGGGTCCTTCACATTGGATTGGGATACAAGTGGAGTCTTCTTTTCAAGTTAGTTGGATATGGGAAGGCTGAGAACTTTGCTCTGATCATTGGTTGCTTGTCTCTCACTTGCACTTCTGTTTAGCATGTGTGTGGTCCAACATTTTAGCTGCACCAGTTGATTTTTCGTGCTGATGTTGCTCCTGATATGCTCTCTCACATTGAGCCAGAATTGATCCCGAACTTGGTAGCTATGATAGAGTGAGGGGCATGCTGTTCCATGAGGCTACAAATTGTAATAGAATTCTGTTGTCCATGATGTCCAGTGCCCCTTTGCATAGTTCTGAGATGCTAGATACATTCAAAATAAATCTCAATTAGCAAAGTAGTAGTGCCATATAACATGATAGAGGCCTCCTGCAGTGGTCCTCAGCCAATTCGATTCACTCTATATGATATGAAGAAAGACTTGGAGGCACTGGATAGTGCAATAGCTTTGGGTTGTTACAGTATTCTAGCAATAATACTGAAGATTCTGAAGTGCTCCAGAACTTGCTGCTCCCTTAGTCAAGCTCTTCCAAAATAGTTTCAACACTGGCATCTACCTGACAATGTGGAAAATTGCCCTGGCATGTCCTGTGCATTAAAAAGCAGGACAAATCAAACCCATCCAATTAGTGCCCCATCAGACTACTCTTAATCATCAGTAAATTGATGGAAGGTGTCATCAACAGTGTTATCAAGCAGCACCTACTCAGCAATAACCTGCTCAGTGACACCCAGTTTGGTATCCTCCAGGGCCAGTCAGCTCCTGACTACATTACTGCCTTGGTTTAAACATGGACAAAAGATCTGAATTCCAGATGTGAGGTGAGAGTGACAGCCTTTGACATCAAGGCCAAATTCAATCAATTGTGGTCTCAAGGGGCCCTAGCAAGACTGGAATTAATTGGCATCAGGGGGCAAACTCTCCAATGGTTGGAGTCATACCTGATACATCAGAAGATGGTCTTGGTTGTTGGAGGTCAGTCATCTCAGCCCCAGGACATCTCTGCAGGAGTTCCTCAGGGTAATGTCCTATGCCCAACCATCTTCAATTGTTTCATTAATGACGTTCACTCGGTCATTAAGTCGAGATGTTCACTGATGATTGCAGAATGTTCAGCATCATTCGTGACTCCTCAGATACTGAAACAATCCATGTTCAACTGCAACAAGATCTGGACAATACCCAGACTAGGGCTGACAAGTGGCAAGTAAACATTTGTGCCACACACATGCCAGGTAATCACCATCTCCAATGAGACAATGTAAGCACTGCCCCTAGACATTCAACAGCATTACTGCTATTAAATCCACCACAATCTGGCCAATGTGGGTTACTATTGATCAGAAACTCTATTGGACTTGCCACATAAACACAGTGGCTGTAAGAGCAGGTCAGAAACTTGGAATATTGCAGCAAGTAACTCACCTCCTTACTCCCCAAAGCCTGCCCACCATCTTCGCCGCACAGATCAGAAATGTGGTGTAATACTCCCTACATGCCTGGATGGCGTGCTGCTCCAATAACAGATAGGAAGCTTGACACCATCCAGGGCAAAGCAGCCTGCTTGATTGGCACCACATCCACAAATATCCCAGTGACACTCAGTACCAACAATGTTTACTAACTACAAGATGAACTGTAGAAATTCACTGAAGATCCTCAGACAGCACCTTCCAAACCCATGACCACTTCCATCTGGAAGGACAAAGGCACCACATGCTTGGAAACACCAACACCTGCAAGTTCCCCTCCAAACTATTCACCATCCTGACTTGGAAATATTTCACCGTTACTTCACTGCCACTGGGTCAAAATCCCAAAATTTCCTCCTTAATAGCATTGTGGGATAACCTATAGCATGTGGAAAGCAGTGGATTCAAAAGGCAGCTCACTGCCACCCCCTCGAGGGCAAGTAGAGGCAGGCAATAAATGCTGGCCCAGCCAGTGACGCCCACTTCTTGTGAATGATAAAAAAAAGCTCATTGTGAAGTTATACCTATCTCCAGAAGGACTTGTGTGATTGTCATTTCTACCATTGCTGTTATGGACAGATGCATCTCTTACAGAGAGATTGTGTCATCTTAGTTCCCTCCCCACATGTTACAGGCACTTGGGAAAGTATTCCATTTTAGAACCTAGCTCAGTCAGTAGTGGTGCTATCGAGTCACTCCTGCTGATGAACATTGCAGCTTCCAACAGAGAGTACATTTGGTGCTTTGTCACCGTTACTGCTTCTTCTGAGTGGTGTTCAGTGTGGAGGAGTACTGTTTCATCAGCTAAGGGCGGGCAGTAGGTGGTTTTCCTGTCTATGTTTAAATTGATGACATGAGACCTCATGGGTTCTGATGTCAATATTGGGCACGCCTACACCTGTGCCCGCCCTCCCTGATGGCATTTCTTGTTTGTGATCCAATGTCTTTTCCCAGTACTCTAACAAAGACAGACAATGCTACGTTGTAGTCCAACAGGTTTATTTGGAAGCACAAGCTTTTAGAGCACAGCTCCATCAGGTAGCTTTGGAGCAGGACCATAGGACACAGAATTTATAGCAAAAGATTACAGTATCAAACAGCTGAAACAATATATTGAACAAACCATATTGCTGTTAAGCCTTTCATCTTTTAGAATAGGTTGCAAATTTCAGTTCATTAACATGTAAATCCCAGGACTTTTAAGTCACATTCTCAAGATAACTTAAGGTTTTATATACAAAAAAAGTGACCTCTCAGCTCAGACAATGTATTAAAGTATGAGATCAGAGTCTGTCTGTAGCCCAGTCTTGAGTCAGACTGGTTCTATTTCCAAAGTAGGAATGTATAAAATATGACATGGATTGACTGCCTGCAGATTTTGCTTGAAAAGTGCACAATAGAATGTATCTGCAAATATAATTCTGCAAATACACATTCACCCGTGTGTGCGTGCGTATGCGCATGAGAGTGTGATTGCATGTGAGTGTGTGTTTGTTTGCGCATGCTTGGCAAAGTGTGTGTGTGTTGGAGTATAAGTCTGTATGTGTGTGAGTGAGAGTGTGTGTGTGTGTGTGTGTGTGTGAGTGTATAATGTAGTGGTGTCACCTGTAGTGTGACATGAACCCAAGGTCACAGTTGAGGCCATCCTCATGGGTTCTGACCTTGGCTATCAGCCTTTGCTCTGCCACTTTGTATCCCAAAGACTCCTAGGAGGATGGACTCCCGAAGATCCGAGGCCAAGTGCCCCTGACTACTGAGGTGTTCCCCGACTGGGGAGGGAACACCTCTGTCTGGTGATTTGATATACGGTGTCCATTCATCTGTTGTACTGTCTGGTCTCGCCAGTGTACCGTGCCTTGAGGCATCCTTGCCCGCAGTATATGCGATAGACAGTGTTGGCTGAGTCACATGAGTACCTGCCGTATACATGGCGGGTGGTGTCCATGTCGACACTCTTGACACGAGTTGCAGTGGTTGCTACAACATGCATGGTGTTGTGGTTGATGTTGTCCTGAAGGATGGGCAGTTTGCTGTGAACAATGATCTGTTTAAGGTTTGGCGATTGTTTAAACGTGCAAAGTGGAGGAGTGGGGAAGGTGTTGGCAAGGTGCTCTTCCTAATCGATATTGTGTTGCAAGCTGTGAAGAACATGTAGTTTCTCTGCTTCCACCAAGTACCAGACAACGAAGGTAACCCTATCGGTTGCATCCCATATCTGTCTCTTGAGGAGGTCATTAGTTTCTTGCTGTGGCACGTCGGCACTGACGATCGATGAGTTGAGCATCATACCCTGTTTTTACAAAGGCATCCTTGAGCACCTTCAGGTGTCCATCATGTTCCTCCTCATCTGAACAGATCCTGTGTATGCCTAGGGCTAGTCTGTAGGGGATGGTTTTCTAATATGCTTAGGTGGAAGTTAGAGAAGTAAACCATTATGATGTATTCCGTGGGTATCCGGTAGAGAGATACTGAGATGCACATGTCTAAAAGTGAGACAGGTACTAAAGAGTAGTCCGTGGTAAGTCCGATAGTGGGATGAAACTTGTTGATATCAATGTGTCGTTGTTTCGTGACTCCTCACCATGAATCCAGAGGAAGAAAATGTCATCAATATATCTAGTGTATAATGTTGGTTGAAGACCATGTGCGTCAAGGAAATCTTGTTCAAACTTGTGCATGAAGATGGTGGCAAATGGAGGCGTAAATGTCGTCCCCATGGCTGTTCTGTGTGTCTGGAGGAAGATCTACATCCCAGGGCACTGAAGGAGGTGGCTCCAGAAATCATGGATGCGTTGGTGATCATTTTTCCAAATTCGGTAGATTCAGGATCAGTTCCTGCAGATTGGAGGGTGGCTAATATTGTCCCACTTTTTAATAAAGGAGTGAGAGAGAAAGCAGGAAATTATAGACCAGTTAGTCTGACCTAAGTCGTGGGAAAGATGCTGGTGTCAATTACAAAGGATGAAATTACGATACATCTGGATATCAGTAACAGGATAGGTCAGAGTCAGCATGGATTTATGAAGGGCAAATCATGCTTGACTAATCTGGAATTTTTTGAGGATGTAACTCTGAAGATGGACAAGGAAGATCCAGTGGATGTAGTGTACCTGGACTTTCAGAAAGCCTTTGATAAAGTCCCACGTAGGAGGTTAGTGAACAAAGTTAGTGTGCATGGTAATGGGGGCAGAGTACTGACTTGGATTGAAAATTGGTTGGCTGACAATCAAACAAAGACTAGTGATAAACGGCTCCCTTTCGTAATGGCAGGTGGTGACCAGTGGGGTACCACAGGGATCAGTGCTGGGACGCAGCTTTTTACAATATATATTAATGATATAGAAGATGGTATTAATAGTAACATTAGCAAATTTGCTGATGATACAAAGCTGGGTGGCCGGGTGAAATTTGAGGAGGATGTTAGGAGATTACAGGGTGACCTGGACAGGTTAGGTGAGTGGACAGATGTATGGCAGATGCAGTTTAATGTGGATAAATGTATGGTTATCCACTTTGGTGGCAAGAGCAGGAAGGCAGATTACTACCAAAATGGAGTCAAGTTAGGTAAAGGGGCAGTACAAAAAGATCTGGATGTTCTTGTACACCAGTCGATGAAGGCAAGCATGTAGGTACAGCAGGTAGTGAAGAAAGCTAATAGCATGCTGGCCTTCATAACAAGAGGGATTGAGTATAGAAGCAAAGAGGTTCTTCTGTAGCTGTACACGGCCCTGTGAGACCACACCTGGAGTACTGTGCGCAGTTCTGGTCTCCAAATTTGAGGAAAGGCATTCTTGCTATTGAGGGAGAGCAGCTTAGGTTCACGAGGTCAATTCCTGGAATGGAGGGATTACCTTACACTGAAAGACTGAAGCAACTGGGCTTGTATACCCTTGAGTTTAGAAGACTGAGAGGGGATCTGATTGAGACGTATAAGATTATTAAAGGATTGGATACTCTGGAGGCAGGAAACATGTTTCCGCTGATGGGTGAGTGCCGAACCAGAGGACATAGCTTAAAAATGAGGGGTAGGCCATTTAGGACAGAGATGAGGAGAAACTTCTTCACCCAGAGAGTGGTGGCTGTGTGGAATGCTCTGCCCTAGAAGGCAGTGGGGGTCCAGTCTCTGGATTCATTTAAGAAAGAGTTGGATTGAGCGCTCAAGGATAGTGGAATCAATGGTTATGGAGATAAGGCAGGAACAGGGTACTGATTGAGGATGATCAGCCATGATCATCATGAATGGTGTTGCAGGCTCGAAGGGCAGAATGGCCTATTCCTGCACCTATTATCTATTATCTGGTTGACAAAGGTGAAAACTTTGAGGACGAGGATGAAGTGGATGGTGCCCGGGGATTGGCAGTTGTTGGTGTTGAGTACTGAGGCTGTTGCAGCAATGCTGTCATTGTGGAGGATGCTGGGGTAGAGTGCTGAAACGTCCATTGTGACGAGGAATGTTCCTGGTTCGACTGGCCCTTGGGTGCTGCGATTCTGTAAGAAATCTGTAGTGTCATGACAGAAGCTGGGGGTCCCCTGTACAATGAGTTACAAGATGCCCTCGACATAGCCAGAGAAGATCTCACACGGGGTCTGGTTGCCTGATACAGAGGGACGGTCCAAGTGTGTTGGCTTTGTGTTTCTTCAGAAGGCAGTAGAAATCCCCTACGCAAGAAGTACATGGGATGAGAGTGCTTAGGGACCCTGAAGGACTGGATCAAAAGTCTTGATCAATGGTTTAGTTCACGGGTGTGTTCTTTGGTCAGGTTGGCCGGTAGTTGCCTGTTGTGTTCATGGTTGTTCAAGTCTCAGTACACTTCCTTGCAGTAGTCTATTCTATTCTGAATGACGACGGCTCCTCCTTTATCTGCTGTTTGATGACAATGTTGCGATTGATTTTTGAGAGCATGATGGCATTGTGTTGTGATCGGGTGATGTTTTGCTCTGCCTTGTGGGTGTGGCTGATGAACCTGCAATTTACACATTTCCTGGTGGTTTGAACATACACGTCAAGGCCAGAACAGCAGCCCTCCGGAGGGGTCCAAATCGACTCCTTATTTGGTCACGCCTCTATGGATCTCTCTGATGACTGTTCCGGTTTGTCGGTTGGCTCATTGGGATCACTGCTGCCATCTTGGAAGAATTCCCGGAGTTTCATTTGTTTGAATTCCTGTGTCTGCTGCAAGGCCAATGGGGTCCATTTTGGTGGTGGGGCAGAAATTGAGCCCTCAACTGAGAACTATAATCTCTTCAGGTTGAAGGGCGTGGTCTGGTAAATTGATCGATTTTCCTTGTGATGAAAAAGTTTTCAACTGTGGTGCTAGGTTACTGCTGGCGTTGTCACCAGATTTCACCAGTTTCTTATCCTTGGTGTGTATGGTGTAGTTCTGTTCCCTTGTCTGGTTAGCAGTGTCTTGTAATTGTACAGTTGTTTCTTAAAATGAGCCTGAACCTGTGTTTACTTCTGCAATTGATTTTATTTTCTTGGATTGAACATGCATTGTGTTAGTTTTACAGTATAGAATAGATGAGATTTGATACTCAGCATCTTGAGAATTGCTGGTTAGTCATCAGTATTCAGCAGTATAGTGTCCACTTAATATTTTTGAATGCAGAGGTTTGAATGAGGGTTACATTTCTTCTGGTGTGTTTTTTTTTCTTATTTGTTCATGCAAATAGGAAACAGACGGGTGTCCTGGAGAAAGTAGCGGTTAGCTGCCTTGAACCATTGCAGTCTTTATCATGCAAGGATAACACGACAGTTCGGTTATGAAGGAGGTTCCATGATTTTGTGCAAGCTGTTTGATTTTCATTCTTGATTTACGTCGTTGTTGTATGAGCAAGCCTTTTCACTATGTCCTCTGAACTTAAATTGCTGACACCATTTTCTTTAAGTGTTACAGGATCTGCTTAGTCCAGTTGTCTTCCCCTACTACAACTTCCTGGTCTAACTGTAAGAGTCTCTTGTAGATAATAAATATAATTTATTGCATGTTAGCAACGGTGTTACAGGTTACATTGATAAGATTGCCATATCACAGTGCCTCTGAGGAAAACCAATTCTTAAGTCTCATTTTTTGAGATCGATAGTTCTTCTGACCATGAGTACTTATTACATCATCTTTGTGGATATTGAGTTTGGTCCTTTTCTAGATTAACCCTTTCAGACCCTCATAAATGCTCACTATATAAAATGTACAATTCACATTCTTGTACACTCTCCATTGCTTGCTATGCTTAAAGTTCATTTAGAAATATTTTCCCTCTTTAATTATTCTTAATATTATTTGGTAAGGAATCCTTATGCTATCATTGACTAAATGGTTATGTTCTGATTTGGATTTAGGTCTAACTGAACCATACCATTCCTCCTCGGAAGTCAAGGCTCTGATTATTTGAATTTTCAGATGAAACTGTGATCAGTGATCCATTTTTAAATCCTCTATACATTTTTAATTTTGGTCAAACTCCACTTCAAAAATTCTGTCAGATAATAAAGGTAAAGATTTTTATTTCTAGCTATTTAAAATTAGTGTGCAAATAAATCAGAAAATTACCGCAGGAGTAAAAAGGAACTCCCATGATATTAAAAGCACTAACTCTTAGGTTTAAAAATACTACTTTAAGCTGAATAACTGGCCTTATTGTGTGAATAATTGTATTGGTAAGGACCTGCAAACATTTGTAGTCAACAGGTATCTTTATTGCATCAGTACTGCTTTAAGCACAGGAGCTTCAGTTATTTTTTTTCACCAAAGACTTTAACAAAATCAATTTTCATTTTGGAGAAGCTATGTGGAGCTGTCTATGTGTAAAAACAGGCCTAGACACACAAATTCAGATTTTATCCTTGTTTTGAGCTTATAATATAAGTTAAAGCAAATAGTGTAGATCTTGGAAATCTGAAAACAAAAAAAGAAAATACAGGTATGGGAAGCTATCAGCATTTAGGCAGCATCAACAAAGGGGAACAAATTCCTTTGTGGCCTTGTAATTTGTTTATAATCATGAGATCATCTTGAGCTCTCTGCCTGATGGAACGTCCCTGACGATTATTCTTGAACTGTGGCAAAGCGCTGTGATTTTATTTTACAATGTGTAAGATGGGGAGGCAAGCCATGAATATACCTCGATCAAATCCTTTGCTGTTGGCATTTTGCCTGATCCACACACTAGCTATCTAGCCCAACTGAGTTATATCCTTTCCACCGCATCCATAGAATAAGAAAGTTAGACTGGAAGCTGTTTTCTCTAAGATAGAATGTACAGCAGCTTTTTCAATGATGCAGTCCTATTACCATCATCTTTATCTGAGGAATCAATGCTACGATATTATTTTAACTTGGTTGTCAGCTTTCTCTCAGATCTATTGAACCCTAATTGTTGACATCAAAGATTGTTTACTGTTCATAAATTGTTGCAAATAATTGCTCCTGCTGTTTTCAAACATTGAAAGAATTCGCTCAGCCCATGACATGCCCTCCCTGGCGGAAACAGTTTCTTTAGCCAGGGTTGTCTTGTTATGTGGTTCCCCTTACCGACCACTGCTTTTGTTCTACACCAACTCCTCAAAACTGGTTGTTGCGAACACCTGGCTCAGCGGCTCGAGTCTCATGTACACATACCAGGCATTGCGCACTAATAGTGTTGCACCTTGATTTGTCCAACTAAAGCTGTTTGAACAGACAAAAGCTATATTATTATCATTGTTCACAATACAACCTGTCAACAGAATATTCAGCAGAATAGTATCGCTTCCATAGTAATATCAAAATATAGAAAGTATTGACTTAATGAATTAGGAGTATATAAAATTTAAACATAAATGCACAATTTTAACAATTGCTGATACACCACTTCCACCATAAGATGTAGGAGCGTAATTAGGCCATTCAGTCCATCGAGTCTGCTCCACCATTTGATTGTGGCTGATAAGTTTCTCAATCGCATTTTTCCCGTTTCCCCCGGTAACGAAGAACCTGTCTATCTCTGTCTTAAATACACTCAGTGACTTTGGCCTCCACAGCTTTCTGCAGCAATCATTGCCACATGTACGTCATTCTCTGAGTCTATCATAGTAACATTTTTAAAATGAATTTCAGGACTATCTTTTGCAATTTAAAAAAAACATCAATTAGCATGAAAAGTCTTTAATGGTTCTGAAGTAAAGGTATCAAAAAAATGAATATGTGGCAATGTGTTTCATGATTGGGATTAATATTGACAGCATTGTGAAAAAATTACTTTTTTTTAAAAATTCAGCAGTTTCTGGACATTGTGTTCTATGTTGTGTATTCTTGTGTTGCTGCCAGTTTACTGCCTAGACATTTGTTCTCATTTTTATTAGGGGTTTGTTATGAATTATAATTGTCATCTGGAACATTTTAGTCTATTTGGAAATACTTCTTTCTTGCCTAGTGATTGTCAATATGTCCTGCTTTGTTAGCACGTATGTAAGGATGGATGGATGTTGCTTGATGATTTATTCTATACCAGTTTATATTTTGGCATTAATTTCTTGCAATCATTACCAGAACTGCAGGACCAAATTATATATGATACATTGAGACCCGACCCATATGAATTCAGTTCCGGGCAACCTAGTGATGGAACATGAAGATGAGGCTATTTATGAATTTGATTGGGAATACTCTGGTAATGGCATTGCTTCAGCTTTGAATTTAGCTGTAGTCTTAATGTTTGAAATCGAAGCTAACTCCATTATGTATTATACAATACTTGCACTGTGCATTGTGCAGCAGTGTAGGATGGCTTGAATTTGGTTAACATCCACACCCAATGAGTGGATCTAAAGAGAAAGTTGCCAAGATACAAAGTCCCCTAATACCGTGAGTACTATATAATATGATAATTTTGGAGCCCTGTATTCCAAAAAAGCTTGCAAAGCATTGTTCATGTGAAAAGTCGAAACCCAATATAGATTGCTCCAGAAATCTGTTCTAGGGTCTAAGATTTTCACTAAGAGTACTAATCACTGTATTGGAAGAGAAGACTGCAGGATGTAAAGAGTTTCAGGAGAAGAATAAATAAAGAATATGAAATGGTGTGAAAGTTATATAATCTTAGTGCTGATTTATTGAAGTTTATTTAAAGGAAGATTTCATTAAATTGCTGCACATTACAAATATGTCTATCACTGCAGCTCAGAACAAGCTGTTTTATTAGTGACAATTATCTTATGTGAACTGTGTCAAGGCAGGATGTCTCTACACTCCGTGAAATAGCGGGATTATAAAAGCCAAAATATGCAGTGATTTTTAAAACCATGAAAGCAATGGAAATCCTTGTGTGCTGGGGAGGACAAAGCAAATGAATGAATGGGTGTGATCTTTCATTTTAAAACTGCATTTGGTGAGGGATAGTTTGAACCTGTGGAAGTGATAACAATAATCAAACCTTCAAGTTAATAATTTTGTTTGAGAGCAAAGCTGCAGCCAGACTATTAAAAGCAACACATTTTAAGCTGAAATAAGGTGCGGGTGACAAACTACTCGACAATTTCGAGTAGCTAACTCAAAATTGTAGGCCCATGTATTAACAAAACTCAGGTCTACAATTACCCTGAAGCCTCAGGTTTCACCACATGGTCATTGTATTTGGCTGAACGTTATTGTAAAAGCACTCACTGTGAATAAGAAATTCTTAAAAGTCTTCTATAATGGCCTATGGCAGTTTACTCAACATAGTACCACAGAGTAGCAAAGTGCTCCACTTTGAAGGAGAAGCTGGGCTGAAATTACCTATTCTTATTCCAGTTGAAATGTATTTTTTCCAATGTTGGTTCATAATTATAAAGCAGCACCAATTCTAATGTGAGGAAAGGACCAAATTTGAATCATCCTACACTCAATACATAGTGGCAAGTAGCTTGTGATCCAGAATTGAGTTAGCTTCTATTGCAAACTTTCAGACTTCAGCTAACTTCAAAGCTGAAGCAATGCCATTACTCAAGTATGAAGACATCCGTCATTGCCCAGAGGGCAGTTAAGAGCCAATCATATTGCTGTGGGTCCGGAGTCATCCAAGTCAGAAAGGCAATAAGTGATCTAGATGGGTTTTTACAGTAATCTAAAACAATTATGTGTTCCCTATTAAATTAATCTTCGATCCCTAACGTTTATTGAATTCATATTTGATATTTCATATACATCTGCCATGGTGAGATTTGAACCCAGGTCCCTAAAACATTAGCCTGAAGTTCAGATTCCTAGGCCAGTGACATATCATTACGCTACCACCACCACCACCACCTCAGGGAAGTTGTGTAAGAGCTTTAGGATCCTGGAGTGACCTTGCAATGGTGTGATGGAGCTGCTCTTCATTGGACAGAGTAGCAGACACTGTTAAGATAAACCTGTAGAGTAGACCAACTAACATTGGGAGTAAAGTTTAGTGGAATTGTATTTCAATGTGTAACAGTAAAATGAGAATCTGTATACTTGAATATCATGTTTTTAATATTTAATTTTAATATGTAATAAACAGTGCTATTGAGAGCCCAGGCCTGAAGACAGTTGTTCATCATGACTTCTCTACATCCATTCTCTCTTGAATCCAAACCCATGCACACTGGCATTTACCACACAACAAAAAAACATAGAATTTCTTCTTAAACAAGGTTGAACTCCTCCAGCCTTGGCAACATCAGTGGGTTTACCTGATGATCCTGTTGCCATTCTCAACACTTCTCCACGTACTCTGCCATAAGTGAAACTTCCGGCCACTCTGCATTGCATGTGTCAGCTGCGATCCACATCTGTCTCCTGGCTTGTACCAAACCTGCTTCCATCTATCACAGATTTGGATATTGCTCCACTTATTTGTAGGCAAACAAAAGATCTCCGCAGACCAAGCTTAAGCAGCACTGCAATATATGCAGGTATATATCACTGTCAGTCATCGTTCAATGGATAGGTCTTTTATGTGAGTCAAAAGGTGTAGCTTCATTGCCTGCTTAAGAGCTAGAGCACAAAAGCCATGCTGATGCTCTAGGACAGCTAGCCATTGTCGAAGCCTCAGTTTCTGTATGAGATGGCAAACTGATGTCATGTTTCCTTATGGGATGTAAAAGTGTTAATTTGCAGACGTGCAGGGAAATTTTCCCTAGTGTCCGACCATCATTTATCCCTGAACCCCCAATGAAAACAAACATTACCTAGAGGGCATAGGTTTAAGCTGAGAGGGAAAAGATTTAAAGAGGACCTGAGGGCAACTCTTTCATTGCAGAGGGTGGTGCATGTATGGGGGGAGCTGCCAGAGGAGGTGATGGAAGCTGGTACAATTACAACATTTAAAAGGTATCTGGATGGGTATATTAACAGGAAGGGTTTGGAGGGATATGGGCCACATGCTGGCAAGTGGAACTAGATCAGTTTAGGATATCTAGTTGGCACAGACTAGTTCAACCAAAGGGTCTGTTTCTGGGCTGTGTGATTTGAGAACTCTATTATCTGGTCATTATCCCATTTCTTCTGTTTTGCATGATATTGCAGTATGCAAATTTGCTCAGCATTTGCTACGTTATAAGAGTGTGTACAGCTCAAAAGTACATTATTGGTTGTATTTTGGGTTGCTCAGAAGTTCTGATATCTATACCTACATAATTGATGTGGATTGCAGAGATTGTTTGTCTGAATCCACAGATGACATGAATTATAATAAGTTATTTGTGTAAGAAAAGGATTTATAAAGGGACAGACAAAGCAAGTTGGCAAAATTATGGAGTTCAGTCTGAGAATTGTTAAATCATCCACTTTGAATCCAAGAATTATGCAGAATACACAGCAAACATACAGATTGTTTCTCCCTATCAATCTATATCAATGTTTGTATTTCACACTAGATTCCTTCCTTGCTATCCACCTAGGTTGAGCCTTGCAATGTATCTTTTTATCCCTTTTTAATCTCCAACACATAATATGCATTCCTCTGGTAATGAGTTTTGCATTCTAACCATGCCTTGAGAAATCACATTTGTATTGATGGTCTCTAGTTTTGCATTATTCCACAAGTGGAATATCTTTTCCACATCAATTGGTCAAACCCATTCATAATTTTAAGAACCTCCTATCAGGTCACCTCTCAATCATCTTCCAAAAGACAAAAAAGCCTCCATTGTTCAATCTTTCCTACAAACTGTAATCTCTCAGTTTTAGTATGATTCTTGTACACCTTATTCTGCCCTTTCTTCATTGTCATGGTTTTTGTAGTTCTGGTGTTCCATAAGAGACCTGACCAGGATCCTATACAGTTTAACATAATTTCACTACTGTTTACTTTATTGACTTTAAAGTCCTTTGAGGTACATGTTGGTCTTGGAAGACACTGTAAATTCTGGTCTTTTTATCTTTCGTTAAACTCTATAATTAAATCCTAGCCCTTTACCAACATTTAATTTGCTAAGATGCTGCTTTGAATGATTGGTTCCTGGACCCTTATGAATTTGTTTCTTGTATTCTAACAAGATGATGTTCTTATTTTTCTTATCAAAGAGTGTTTATTTCTGTTAAAGTTTATTTTTCACTTAACCCAGTCTGTGAATTCTTTTCATGATCCCTTGTATTGCATAGGTTGAATATATTGCACTTGTTCAATACAGTGCATTCTCCCTCGATGTTAAATACCTTTCTCATACTGCAGTAAACATGGGAAAAGTACATTGGTCTCAGTGGCAATTAGTGCAGATTCAACAGATAACAAAATGCAATTATGGGAATAAGTTACATAAAATTAGTTAGTCTTTCCTTGAGTTTTGAGGTTGAGTACTCATCTCATTGAGGGGACTTGATGAGGTAGGTGCAGAGAAGCTGTTTTCTCTTGTGGGGAATCCAGAGAAATGGGACAAAACGCACTTCGAGCAAGGCCATTTAGTGAAATCAGGAAACATTGCTTCATAAAGGGTAATGTAAAACCGGAGCACGCTCTATAGATGTTGTGAAGGTTAGATTGAATAACCATTTTTAAGGCTGTGTTTGATATTCTTTAACAGCACCATAGTTATGGAGCAAAGACAAGAAAATTGAATTGGGATACAGATCAGTTATGCTGCATTAGAATGGTGCAGCAACTTCAAGGAGATGAATGGCTTACTTGTCCTTTTGTTCATCTATAATTTATAGGATTTTAAAAGCTTTCTGTCACCATCTAATTGCTATGTTTGCCTCGTCTTTTTCTCCAGCTCTTTGGTGATAGTAGCCTCTTGTGCTATAGCCCTTTCTTGATTTCCTGAGTTAATAAACTTGCTTTGCCGTCCTCTCGCATTGTTGGAGGATCACAGGAAGATATCAGACATGATATCTATTCCAGTAACAATTAGAAGAAAAGCTATTTTCCCTTCTGCCTGGAGATCTGGTGGCTACATTGCCTGTGTATTTTGTATCAGTTGCTTTTAATGTGGCAAATATTTGGTGTAGTGGCAGTTCATGCAGTTTGTTTATGTAATATGATTGATGGCAATTGTTAAAGATGGCAAACCAGATAGATTGATTGGCTGATTTCTCTGCTTTATGATTCCATAATTCTTGACTGGGATTGATAAAAGCAGAAATAAGAGTAAAATGGCATCGTTTTAATTGTTGAAAGAGATGGTTGAAAGAAACAAGTAACAATTTGTGGGGGCACATTTGCTGTGGTGGTACTGTCCCTAATTCTTAACCAAGAGGCCTGGGTTCAAGTCTCATCAGGGGTGTGTAATAACATATCTGGACAGGTTGATTTAGGGTAAGGAAGAAGGGAATACTTATATCTTCAGAGGCCAAAATTATACAGATGAGTAAGTTTCATCATGAAAAATGCTATGCTGTAGATTAAGGTAATATTTCAGTTGAGAGAACTCTGTTGAGCAAATTTGATTGGTGAGGTTTAATAGCTAGGTCTACCAACAACCACATTTATTCAGCAAGTGTGCTACTTCATATAACTTTGGACCTGATCACAATAGAGTCATACAGCATTGAAAGTGGAGATACAATGGCCTAGTGGCATTATCACTGGACTGTTAATCCAGAGACCCAGTAATGTTCTGGGGACCTGGATTCTAATCCTGCCATGGCAGATGGTGGCATTTGAATTCACTAAAAAGGAATGTAGAATTAAGAGCCTGATGATGGCCATGAATCCATTGTCGACTGTCAGTAAAATTCCATTCCGGGCCACTAATGTCCTTTAGGGAAGGAAACATCATTACCTGCTTTGACACAACATGTGACTCCAGACCCACCGTAATGTGGATGACTCTGAACAGCCCGCTGGGCAATAAATGCTGGTCTGGCCAGTGATGCTCTCATCCTGTGAATAAATTAAACAAAACACAGACCCTTCGGTCTAACTGGTCCATGCCGACCAAGTTTCCCAAACTAAACAATTTCTATTCTCCCCGTGTCTGCGTGGGTTTCCTCTGAGTGCTCCGGTTTCCTCCCACAGTCCAAAGATGTGCAAGTTAGGTGAATTGGCCATGCTAAATTGCCCGTAGTGTTAGGTGAAGGGCTACGTGTAGGGGTATGGGTGGGTTGCGCTTCGGTGGGTTGGTGTGGACTTGTTGGGCTGAAGGGCCTGTTTCCACACTGTAGGTAATCTAATCTAATCTAATCTATTTGCTTACGTTTGGCCTATATCCTTCTAAACCTTTCCGATTCATGCACCGGTCCAAATATGTTTTAAATTTTTCGCAACTGTACCTGCACTTTCTCTAGCAGTTCATTTCATATACAAACCACACTGTGTGAAAATGTTGCCCCCCAGTCCCTTTTATCTTTTTTTTTCCTTTCATGTTATAGATGCCATTAAAGTGGGAATTCAGTAGGTTTCTTGTCAACTAAAAACAGGAATTGCTGGAACAACCCAGCAGGTCTGAAAGCACTTTGGAAAGAGAAACAGAGTTAAAGTTTTAAATCCAGTATGTGGAGGTGCTGGTGTTAGACTTGGGTGGACAAAGTCAGAAGTGACACAATACTAGGGTATAATCCAGCAGGTTTATTTGAAATCACAAACTTTTGGAGTGTGGCTCCTTTGTTAGGTGAAATGTCACTGGCGAAAGAGCAGCACTTTGAAAGCTTGTGATTTCAAATAAACTTGTTGGATTATAACCTAGTTAGAGACAAAATTAAACTGCAGATGCTGAAATCCAAAGTAGCCAGGCAGGAGGCTGGAAGAGTACAGCAAGCCAGGTAGCATCAGGAGGTGCAAAAGTTGACCTTTTGGGTGTAACCCTTCTTCAGGAGTGGGGTTGGGGGTGAAGGGGATGGCAGGCGATGGGTGATGAAGTGGGGATAGGTGAAGACAGGTAGAGGGTACAATCTGGTTGGTCAGTGGGAGGAGTGGAAGGGATGAGGAGAGGCCAAGGATGATCGTGTCGGAAAAGGAGTGGGAGCGGGGCTTAAAATGGGTGGTGACTGGGAAGTCTGGTTGGACTCTGTGGACCTGGCTGCGATGCTTGGTGAACCATTTCCTAAGTTGATGTTTGGTCTCCCATGTATAGAGAAGACCACATTAGGAGCACCTGATGCAGTAAACTAGGTTGGAAAAGAGGCCGGTGAATCTCTGTCTCAGCTGGAATATCTGCTTGGGGCCCTAGGTGGAGTCGGTGGGGGTGGGGGGGGAGGGAGAGGAGCTAGTGTGCCGGCAACTTAGTGCATGCTCTATATAAGATTTCCTCCATCTAAGTATTTTGTTTATATTTGACATTTCTTGTCAAATTGTCAAGAAATTAAGAAGTTAGTGAGAATGTTGTGAAGTCAGTAGTTATTCAATATGCACACAGCCATTAAGAGGGTTTAATGGAAACTGTAGGCAGCTCTACCAATAGTAATTACATCCAACAGCATTTCTGCTGATTAAAATAGAACAATTTTAGTTTTAAAAGACAACAATCACAGAGTTATCTCCACCTTTGGCTTTGTGTCAATTTTGTCTGCTTATAATTCTGTGAAGGACAGGAGATGTTTCCCTGTGTTGTCAAAGCAAAAGGTTGTTTTGTGAGAATGTCACAATGATGTTAAACTCAAATAATATCCTAAAGCATGTAGCATTAATATATACATTACTGCACATGAGTACATTTAACTTCATACATAGACTCTGATGGTTTAGAAATTTGACCTACATCTTGTCATGAGCTTTTTGTTTTATATATGTTAAGTAGTTAAATTATATTTAAATCTGCTCAATGACAGTTCACCTTTTAGAAGATATTTGTCAACCTACCTTGTTCAAATCAAAGAGTTACTCCAAAGCCTTGAGAGAACAGGACAAGGTAGCTTCGATATATAATAAGGAGACTATTACTCAGTATTTTATGTATCGGTTTTGGACTCTTCATTATTTTCAGCTGCTTTTACGATGATTATTAAACTTAGCAATATTGCTTTACTGTTAACTTTCACATTTTTTCCTAACTTGTGAACCAATTTCTGCACTTAGTGAAATCTTAAATGAAGCCCAATTCTGAAGCTGGGACAATCACGTGATAAAGCTAATAGTTAAAAAACTGAGGAGGTTCCTTTGTCCATTCACTAAACAGCAAGAAAGTTGCTTAGATATCTGTGCAAGTAAAAATAAATCCTATAAGAATAATCTGAAAGATGAGGAAAACGAACAAAGCAAAGAAAATGAGAATGTTAAACTGCGTGATTTTGTATTTGAGGAGTTCTGTATGAGTGAAATTTGCTCTTGTGAAGTTATACTACTGTGTAACTTTCAACAAAATTGATTTATACCTTGTAACGTGAATTACATGATCTAATAGTATGTTTGTAATTCTTTTACCTAAAGGCTGGTAGAACATAAGATGGTTAGTTCCAATTCCAGAAATCGATTACCGTAATTAAAGCTTTGTTTGCCTTCTGGCCAATACTATAATACCAGATTTTCAGCACTAGGAAAAATTAGACTCCGGGTTATCTGGAGAAGTATCTATAACAGATCCTAAATGTACAACTGCTTGTCCATGCCTGGGAAAGAAGCTGGACAGAATATTATTCTGTGTGTACTTTTTCACCTCACTATATGCTCTATAAAGGACTGACCAACATCTTGGATCCGGACATGTATTTTGCTGTCTTCATGCATTGTCATCTTGACATGGTGGAGAAGCTTGTGTATTCTGATGATCCTTTGAGCAGTGCCATTGGGGATTTCTTTGCAACAAGGTCAGGGCAAGGTGCCAAACAAAATATGGTCCAAAGGTACTTAATGACAGAATAGGTGATAGAAGACTATAGGTTTCATCAGCTATGAAGATGGAAGAAATACGTTAGTCCCAGTTATCGTATTATCACATGCCAACAAAATCTGACCATTAAGCTGTCCAGATTGTCCGGACAATCACCTTAAGCAAGTCACATGGAACCTTTTACCTTGGCTTTGATCTCAGGGTCCTGTTGGTTAAGAATTGGCCTGTTCACTCACTTTCCTGGGGCTGGTGATTGCATTGTGTTAAATATCACAGAAAATTTAACTGAAATTTTATTGGGCAAGAGAAATTTACATATAGCTATTTTGTTAGATGATAAAAAAAAAGCTGTTGAATTCATCTGGCAGACTTAAATACGTTTCCACAATGTTAAATCTTTAGAACCTCTTTTAAAAGCAATGTAGGTGCCATTTAATCATTACTTTTTATTTATCACTGTGTCTTTCATGTGCTTTTGAGCTATTCTGGACAATGGATCACCACCTCCTTCATTTGTCATTCTTTAAAGATTTTGTCCTTTGCTTTCTGATGAAAGATCTGTAATTCTTCAATCTTTAGTTATATTGACATTTTCTGCAACCGTTAATTAAGGTTGGGCCAGCTGATAATTAGTTACACTGCAGGTTGAGTCCTCAATCAATCAGACTGTTAACCCACCTTAATATGTGTATGTATATGAACTCATTTTATTATATCTTTAAGTATTGATGAAAATGCCTCCTAAGGTACTGAAACTGATTGTGTTTGCATGTTCAAATGAAGTTGTCTTCCCCTCTGGTTACAGCAAAGCAGAACTCAGCAGGTCTTCGAAGTATTTGAGCATACTCTTGCAAGTATCCCAGTCGGCTCAGTACCATCTTTTCAAATTCAATCAGAACATAAGATTGTACTGCTCAGGGAGGAATTTGATGAAGATTTCAAATGCTGCAGTTCTGTAGGGCTTCTTGCATGAGGTCAACAAATTAGCATATGTCAATATTTTATGATGAAATATGTATTGCTTGAAATTAAATTGCTATACTGCATACATTCATATAAAAATGTATTCAATATTTAAATATGTTGAGTAGTCAAGTGGAACTGGGATTCAACAATGCAATTGAATTAGCAATATGATTTTTACCAGATGTTTTTGTAATTTCCCATGCTTAATACTGGAAATAATTGATTCTTTTGATTTATGGGAATGAGAGGGACAGTTTAAAGAAATTGAAGCATAATGCAATGTTTTTAAAATATCCAGGTTTTTGATGTAACTTTGCAATTTGTTATTGAATATTAACTGTGTATGTTAAATGACCAAAGGCTATTAATATTGCCACAGCATGGCAAATGGTGTGTTTCCTATGAGCAAACCTGCTGGACAGTGCTAATCTAAAATGCTCCAGAGCGGAAATAACTTTTCACCCTGACTCCATTCACACTGGTATAATTTCAAGTGATAATTCACAAGTTCAAAATTTACCTGGTACAAATAGGACATGGGGTGAGGTGTGCGAGAGGAGAGATAGAATACCAAACACAGGTTGATGGATTCATAATGAAAGTATGACACAGTAGTTAAAAGCAGAATCATTGACCTGATGTTTACAGAACACATGTTCAGGGTTGGAGAGAGGGTGTTCAGGTCAGGAAATCTGTGTATATATTACAGGGCAGGGGTAAGATGAGTAAATGGATCACAGAAGGATTTGCAAATTGTTTAATCTTTCTGGCTGACGTGCAATGCTGCAACAACTGCCAACTTATAGAGCAAACCCTTACCACTGTCTTCTGTCTGCTGGATTCCTGGTGTCAGATATGTCTGGTTGATGACCTGAAGCTCATGAGAGCATTCAAATGGAGGAACTCAACCTTTTCAGAAGATTTGAGAAGATGACCAGCCTCCTCAGACCATATGCCCCCACCTCATCACTCAACATCAAGTAGATCAGTCCGAAGTGGTTTGCAATCCCATTTGAGATTTTTAAAATCTTACCTTCTCAGTCAATCCAAACCTGTCTGCTTTTGAGTTATTATAGTGCTTATTGCGACTGAGCCACCAAGACCAGTTTTAATCTTTGGTTGAGACACATGAAGACCTTAGACAGGTCTTCTGCTGCTGAAGAATCATTGCCAATAGGCACTTCCATAATCACCAACAGTTCCATACATTATCTACACATTGTAATTGAGCATTGCAGAATCTGTTTGGCTCTAATGTGAAAGTAAAGGCCACCACAAAATAAACAGTCTAAATAAAACTATGCACATACATGCCAACTAATTGTCCTAATACCAGTCTTCTGTGTATCCAGTGGTACTGTTCAATGTTATCCCAATGATTGCAGCATGAAGCATGGAAGACTGCTGACTTACAATGGACGGTACTGCAGATGATCATCAGGATGACCTTGAGCAGCTCCAGGCAAAGACGCCCACCTGCAGATTTCTTCGTCTTTGCATGGGTAGTTGCAGCCTGAGCTGGCTATTAGTTAATAGCAGGGCTGTTACATAGACTGTTGAAGAACAGATTGCTGGGTTGCTGTATCACCCTCCAAGCCTCTTCACACACTATAGTCCACAGCCATGATGGCCCAGAGCCATCAAACTTATCTGAATGTTCTGAAGCACAAGCCTCTGGCAAGCTGGTACCTGCAATATCCAGTGCTGTTTTACCATGTACAAATTCTGCCTCTCACCTAATCCTCCATGAAATACATATTATCAGCATTTGAGCTGTCAGTTGAAGTCAAGTGCCAGTGCTTATCATTCCTGTTTGCTTGGTGATCATCCAGTATATGCCATGGTTACACTGCTTGAGTATCAGGGTAAAAGGCACAAAGGAAAAGCTGTGTGGGCAGAGTTGGGGAATGCAAGATGTGCATGCTTACACTGTCTACAACTTGTAAGTCAGAAGAACATGTGGGATGATGGGAAGATGCAGTGCGAGAAGGAAGATTAGGCACGTGGCTGTCATAGTTGCTGCTATTATCAACCGTATCGTGCTGTCCACAGCCCCAAATATTGCCCAACACTGTTTCCTTCAAGCGATTAGGACATGAATGTTTTGCTGTCACCTATCAATTAGCTCCAACTGATTGCTTTCACATTGGCTTGTTCTGAAGGGGGGCAAAAAATGTCAATGCACCTCATGCCATCAGTTTGCCAGCTGTTCAGCCATGACAGAGATAATGTGTGTAAGCTCCAGGATGTGTGCTTGAGGTTGCATTGATTGACCTTGACAACTTACGTGAGATCATTGAGCTTCTTGTAGTACTGCACCCATATACTTGACTCCTAACATTGGCCCTTCACAGCTGTTATTTTCCATTGGTTCTAACAGTGTGTGTCTGGGGCACCCTGCAGATACATGCCATTGCAAATCTTTTCCATCTCCTCCACCAGTGCAGCTTTGAAAACCTTGGTGCTCCTCCTCTACCTTGTTTTGCTACTTTCACACATTCCTTTGTCAAGGTTCTGATCAGTTATGACTTACTGCTCCGGCAACAATGCATCTCACACGCAGCCACTCAGCTAGCTATGTGCAGTGCATGCTGTATCCAGCCAATGAACAGCACAGATGGGGGTTCGTTCTTGTGATGCAGCGGTGGAGTCCTTATCTCTGAGACAGGAGAGCCCTGTTCAAGTTCCATTATTCCAGAGGTGTTCATTAACTTCTCTGATTAGGTTGATTAGAAAAAAATGCATGAACAGCACCGGTGCAGCTGTATAACATGAAGTTGGTACATTGCCTGTGTGATGGGCTCTTGTGTGATGGTGTTGACCCAATCGCTGGACCAGGAGGCCCCTGCTTTAGAAGTGTATGATAATATCCCTGAGTAGGTAGATTAGAAATGTTGTTTGTATATTTGTATCTATGTTGTTTGTATATTTGCTGTGTTTCCTACGATGCAACAATGATTGTGATAAGATTAACTGGTTGTGAAGATATTTTTGGGCAGGGGAGTTGAGGATTACCACATCAAGGTGGGGTCAGTTGAATTAAAACACAGATCAGCCTTAATTTGATTGAATGGAGGAAAAGCTTGAGGGGCTGAATAATGTTCTATTGTTATATTTCTCCATTAATGTGTTGGGACATCCAGAGAATGGGAAAATTGTTATGTGAATATATTTTGGGGTTTGCTGCAAAGAAATGTTTTTTTCATCCTTGGGATACCCAAATACACTACGACTTGTTTTTAATGAGATGTTCTTGAAGTTAAAAATTCCAGTTGTTAAAAATTGATCATTACTGAGCCATCCCCATGGGGATGATCAGCAAAATGGTTCTTTTAAGAATGCGCTTTATCTTTCTTTGTATTTCTCATCCTCAAGTTCAGCGCACTTAATATGTGGTTCTTCAGCCGCAAATGACTATATCAAGAGGAGCAAGAAAGTGATTAGCCTTCAAAATGGCACTTTTGTTGATAAAAATGGGGAAATAGAAAATATAAGATAAAGAAACTTGCTCAAAGTAATGGCTGCATGAAAGGGGAATGCTGACCACAAAGCTAATTGTTGTTTTTCTCAAGGTTGCAGGGAGTGATGTCTGCTATTATTGTGCAGTGCTGGCAACTGAACCAGTCGAGCAAAGTTGTGATCTAGCCAATCTTTTTTTCAGAGAAAATTTCATTACAGCAAGTCAAGGCTTGGTGGTCCCCAAAGAATCTGAGGTTTGACTTCTTTAAATCTCATTTTATATTGAAAGCTGTGAAATTTCCAGAAGCCTTTGTTTATCGTGCTGTGGTAAGTGTTTGAAATTGGTAGGTCAACCCTTGCACAAAGAACAGAGTTGTTCTGTAATTGCTTTTGTGACATAATTTAATGAACTATTTTAGTTTTTGTTAGCACATTCATTTTTTACTATGGATAGAATATAATTCTTTATGGTTATCATGACTTTATAAAAAAATGTATGTTTTAGGAATGAACAACCTGTGTTTTTAACCCGCAACAAGGATATATTGTACATAATATAGCGTTGGCCTAGTTATAGTTTCAATGATGCAAGCAGCACACTAATACTCATGATCATTTTTCGCTTGGGCAGTAGGGTTGGCAGGTTATTAATCCTTGAACTGAATGCAAACCAGGGATCAAATCCAGGATCTTTCTTGAATGGATGGATAATCTTCAGCATTCATACCATGCACTATTCCTTAAGCAAGTGTCTGATTAGACAATGTTGTTCGATTGCTCTGTTAGTTTAATCATCCATTAGCATTACCATACAAATAGCCTCATCCTGTCGAGCTCACACTTTTGTCACCTTGTTAAAGGAACAGGACAAAATGGCACCATTTGTATTCACTGAGTTGGTGGAACACTGATTTCAAAAGTGACCACAAAAGGTTAAAAGTTAATTTCTCAGCAATTGTAAAGTTTACATGTGGAGCAGAGAAACCCAGAAGCAATATTAAGGTTTAGCCTCATAAATACTGTGGCTAGGAGTAGGTCAGAAGCTGGGAATTCCTTTATCAGACAGACTCTCCAACAAGGTGCAATTTGGAGTTTGGTATGTTTCAGAAGTAGGTCATCTGGCCCTCAAGCATGTTCTGTGATTCATGGCAGGTCTGATTTTAACCCTGAACTTTGGATTCCTGGTCAGTCCTGATAACTGTTTACTGCTTTGCTTATCTGCCTCTGCTAAAAATAGCGATTATTTGAGGGCGAGACTCTGTGTTTTGAGGGCGAGACTCCCAATGACACTCAAGCATCTGAGAGAAAAAAGTTCTTCTTATATTTGTTGTTAATGGGTGACCCCTAATTTTTAAACAATGACCCCATTCTTCCAGACTTTCCCATCCGAGGAAATACACTTTTCATGTCCATCCTATAAAGTCCCCTTAGCTACTTGTATGTTTCAATCAAATTACATCTTACTCTTCTAAATATCAAGAGACAAAACCCTAACCTATTCAATCTTCCTCATAAGACAACATTCCCATTTCAGATATTAGTCCAGTAATGTCAGATCTCTGAACTGCACCAAACAGATTTACTTCCTTTAATAATACTGAATACAGTGCTCCAGATACTGTCTCACTCGTGCCCTGTAGACACGAAGCATAACCTCCTTCCTTTTGTAATCTGTTCCTCTCGCAGTAAACAATAGCATTTTTAAAAAGTTTCATTAATTACTTTCTATACCTGCATATTAACTGTGTGCAATTCATACAGCCATAGAGTCATAGAGATGCACAGCACAGAAACAGACCCTTCGGTCCAACCTGTCCATGCCGACCAGGTATACCAATCCAATCTAGTCCCACCTGCCAGCACCTGGCCCAAACCCTTCCCATTTATATACCCATCCAGATGCCTTTCAAATGTTGCAATTGGACTAGCCTCCACCACTTCCTCAGGCAGCTCATTCCATACACGTACCACCCTCCTGTGTGAAAAAATTCCCTGTAGGTCTCTTTTATATCTTTCTCCTGTCACCCTAAACCTATGCCCTCTAGTTCTGGACTCCCCACCCTAAGTCCTGTCTAAGGATACCCAAATTCCTCTGCTTCTCAGAGCTTTACAATCTTCCACTGTTGGGAGGATTTTGTTGTTCTTCGATATGGACATTTCCATATTTTTCAACATTGTACTTCACTTTCCAGATGTTTGTCTACTCTCCTAACTTATCTATATTCTTTTGTAGCCGCCTTGTCTATCCTTCACAGCTTCCTTTCCTACTTGTCTTTGTGTAATCAGCAAATATAGCAGCCATGTCTTTGGCCTGTTCATCAAATCATTTCTTTCAGAAATACGGAGTGGCAAACCACTCATTATATCTTTACAATCTGAAAATGATCTGTTTAGTCTTGCTGCCTGATTCTTCGTAGCTAGCCAATTTACTATCCAGGCACACCATGACATTTTATTTTCCATGATAACCTTTTATATGGCACCTCATCAGATGCTTTCAGAAATCTAAGTACAATACATCTACTGATTCCTATTTATCCATGGTGCACATTTCTTCCTCAATTAACTCCAAAAATTGGCAAAACATTTATAAAACCATATTGATTCTGCCTGACTATCTTGAAATTTCCCTTTGGCATAAATTAATCTAACTGATCTATAGTTTCCTGTTTTCTGTCTCCCTTTTTTGAGTAAAGGAATTATATTAGCTATTTTACAGTCTAACCGAACCTTCCCCAAATCTAGTGGATTTGAAAATAAGTCACCTGAGGAGCAGGAAAATCGATGTTTCAGGCCAGAGCCGATTTTCCTACTCTTTTGGATGATGCCTGACCTGCTGTGTTTTTCCAGCAATACACTCTGAACTCTGATCTCCAGCATCTGCAGACCTCACTGTCTCCTTGAAAATAAATCATCCTAGGGGTTTAAAATACAAGGAACTCACATTTCTATCAACTTACTAAGTACTACTTCCTTAGTATCATAGACCATGAAAATAGACCTTTCAGTCCAACTCGTCCATGCCAACCAGTTTTCCCAAACTAAACTAGCCCCATTTTCCTGTGTTTGTCCTATATCCCCAAAAGCCTTTCCTTTTTGAAGTTCCTGTCCAAATGCCATTTTAAATATTGTAACTGTACTTGCATCTACCACTTCCGCTGGCAATTCATTCCAATATGAATGGTCTTCTGTGTGAAAAAGTTGCTCCTCAGGTCTCTTTTAAATCTTGCCCCTCTCACCTTTTAAATGCTTTAGATTTGCATTCCCCTTCCTTCGGGGAAAAAAGCTTTGCTATTCACCTTATTGGTGCCCCTCATAATTTTATAAACCTCTATAAGCTTACCCCTTTACCTCCTAAGGTCCAGGGAAAAAAGTCTCAGTCTATCTAGCCTCTCCTTATAACTCAAACTTACCAGTCTCAGTAACGTCCTTGTAAATCCTTTCTGTTTCATTTCCAATTTAATAATATCCTTTATAGCAGGTGAGTAGAATTGTACGCAGTACTCCAAAAGTAGCCTCACCAATGTTCTGTACAGCTGCAACATGATGTTCTATCTCCTATACTCAATGCTCTGACCGATGAAGGTGAGCATGCCAAATGCCGCCTTCAACACCCTGTCTACCTGTGACACTACTTTTTCAAGGAGCTGTGCACCTACACATCTAGATCTTTTTCAGTCAGCAACACTCTCCAGTGTGTTATCATTAACTGTGTAAGTCCTGCCCTTGTTTGTTTTACCAAAATGCAACACCCCACAATTATCTAAATTTAACTCCATCTGCCGCACCTCAGCCCATTGGCCCAGCTATTCAAGATCCCATTGTACTCTTAAATACCCTTCTTCACTATCCACTGTATCACCAAAATTGGTGACACCCCCAAATTTATTAACCATTCTTCTTATATTCTCACCCAAATCATTTATATAAATGACAAACAACAGTAGACCCAGCCCTGATCCCTGCGGTGATTGGAATGTTATTGAATTGCTTCGTTCTTTCCAATTCCTGATTGAAGCCATTTTGAGATGTTATGGAGTATAGCTTCAAAAGTCCAGTGCTATCCTGGACAAAGCTGCCTCTTTGGCACCCCAGCCACCACATTCAAAATTCACTTTCTCCACCACTGCTGCACAGTAGTAGTAGTAATTTGTGCCATCTACAGGATGCACTGCAACAACTCACCATGTCTTCTGTAGCATCACTTTTCAAACCCGCGATCTGCATTACCTGGAAGAACAAGGAGGGAAACTACATGGGAGCACCACCCCCTGCAAGCCCCCAACCAAACCACACACCATCCTGACTTTGAACTTGATCAACATTCTTTCACTCTTGTTCAGTCAAGGTTCGAGAACTCTCTGCTAAACAACGCCATGGGAGCACCATTTTCACATGAACTGCACTGGTTCCAGAACGCTGTTCACCACCACCTTCTCAAGAGCAATCAGCAATGGACAAAAATTGCTGGCTTAGCGTATGAAAGATTCATTAAGTAAAACCCGGAGTGAACATTAGCAATAAAAACTTCACTACAATTATATCAGTTGCTTACTCCTAAATTCTTGCTACATCCACTGGGTGCATTATAATTCTTGTGGAAAATTGTTGTTTGGTATCACTGCCTCTGTTCCTTTTGGTACAGATTACAACCATGAACAACAAATTGGTCTAGTTATTTGAAATCATTCATGGTGTTATAGAAAGGAGCTCTTGTTTAAAGTACCGTGTGATTGTCCATCAATGATGTGAGTTCTGTAATGGAATGGGTAAATAACTGCTAGCTTTGCTGCAATTACATGTCAAGTCCTGGTGGAATAAACAAATTGCTTAGTCTGTTGCTGCTTTACAGGGAGGCAGAGTATCTGGTGCTGTAGCCAGTTAATCAGGGAGACGTGAACCCGTCGAGCAGCAAAAGAATTTAGGTATCCATGTAAGCAAATTAGTGTAAGTCTGTGCATATGTATAAAAACAATAAAAAAATGAATGAGATCTTGGGCTCGATCTGAAACCTGTTGGAACCTAGACATGAAGCTGTGTGTGGTTGTCCACGCATATTATTTGGTTAGGTTATATGTGGATTACAGTGCTATATTCTGTTTCAGGGACTGAATATTTATTTGGAGCTTCAGAGAGGATGGGACACAGTGCAGAATTTTCAGTTTCTGGAGTTTGTAAGGTTACGTTTCAAGGACACGTTGCATGAAGTTAGTTTGTCTTCCTTTGATGCAGAAACGTTTGTAGATCTTAAGGCGGACACAATTCAATCAGAGCAGGGAGAAATGCAAGAGTTTCTTGGACCTTGGAATTTCCTGAATTAGACAAAGGAATGGGAGTGGAGATAACTATTTCATCTCGGGGGAATTGACAACAAAGGGGCAGAGGTTAGAATTAGGTCATTTAGTGAAATCATATTGCATTCCATTCACAATGATAATGGAAACCTGGAACATATCCAAAAGATTGTTGTGAATGTTGGGGAGTTTCATATGGGGAAAAGGAATGGAATTTGAGTTCAAGAACTAATAAAATGGTGCAGAGCTCTTAACATTTTGGGTGATGGTGTATCAACCTTTGAATCAGGAGGCCTAGGTTCAAGTCGCACCTGCTCCAGAGATGCGCAGTAATGTGGTTGAACAGATTGTTTAAACTTCTCCAAAGCTAGCAATAAAATGGTGGTACAGGTTCCAAGGTTGAATGGCCGCTTCCCATTTTCAACTACAATTTACGAGTATCTCGAAAGAGTAATCTCAGCATCAACTAGTTGTCTGATAATCTCTCCAGTAGATTCCTCCGGCAGCAGTATGCTGTACTACTGCCCATGATATGATGATAGGGGGTTTAGTGGCGCTCATACTCTGGCTCGGTGGTCATTTTGCACATGTGCAAAATGAATCAAACTGGAGCTTTCCCTGCCTACGATGGCTTATCACCATAACAGGTAGTGTCCTTGGAGTAGCCTACATCATCTTCCCTGGCTCTCCTGCTTTATGTTATGCATCGTTTTCTGTGTCCTGGTGGAATAAACACATTGCTTTGTGTTACATTGCTGCTTTGCAGGGAGGGGCAGTATGTGCAGCTGCAGGCAGTGAATCAGGGAGGGGGGGGGAGCTTTAAAAAATTGAGTACATTCATGTCAGGTTTAGGCACAGTTACTATTTATTTTCTCATCAGGTGGCCTTGGCAAGAGATGGGAAAAGAAGTGCAACACAAAGCAGACAATTAGTACAATTTCAGTGGCACTATGTATTGTTATGCCGCTCCTGTGAAAAATTCTTAGTTAAAATTGGAGCATTTTAAAACAGCAGCATGTTCTGTGAAAGCTTTTCTTTTGAAATCACATTTGTTGAGCTGGTGATCTCGGTATTGCATCATCTTACTTTGCACTCGGATCATTGTGTGTCACGAGTCACAGTGATGTCAATTCTGTGGAGAAAATATTCTCTCAGCCCGGCTAAGCAATACTGCGTCACACAATGTTGTGAATTTTCACCTCATGTTCCATTTGAATGGATGCCACATTTTGAGTTTTGCCACCCATTGAATCATCACATTGTTGACTTAAATATGCAATTATGTTGCTTATCATAATCAGTCTATGCTGCACTATATCTTATATTTGGGGTGGATGGGGGGGAAGGTGGCGGGGATGACAAAATTCAGTTTGCGGGAGAGGTGAAAGTCAAGACTTGTGCTTAAATCAATAGTTTACATTTATTGCTTTTTTTTATAGCCTTGTAATTTCAAATGTTTTTTGGAAATCTGTCAGGCAATCAACCCTATTGGATATCTGGGCTCGAGATGGGGGCGAGTGAAGATATGTTCTTGGAATTGGCCATTGCTGATCTACTGATACAGGCAGTTCCTGAATTGTGAATACATTCCATTTCTGATTCAGTTCACAAGTTGAATTCTGCACAAGTCAGAGCACAGTATAGAACAATTAAAAGCAGCCATTCATGAGTATAGGAAACATTTGTCAGATTTTTAAAATTACACCCCTGTATCGGATGGTGTTTGTACTAGCCTTTGTAAGTAGGACACTATTAGCTTTTGATAACAAATTTTGCATTGTGATGAAATATTCTAAATGTGTAATACGTGACAATGCTATGGCTTTAAGAAGTTATTTTGTTCTGGCATTTTTGAAGAGTGGTTTTGAGGCACTGGTGCCAAGCAGCCTACCAGGGCCACTAGAATAAACAGCCTGTGAAGCCTTGGGTTTTTTTAAGTTGGAACAATAGAAGTGGCTTGAAAGGGTGTGGTCAAACTCCCCCAGAACCAGGATCTTTGGTTTATCTTTCAGCAGAGGCAGCTGGGATTGTGAAAAGCTGTCATATCTCTCTTTGCTTCAGCTAAAATCTGGAGTTCTCTCTCTCTTGGAATTGTGTTTTGATGTTCCTTTCTCCTAGATTACAGAGCTGTATGTGAGCCACTGTTTTCTGCATTTGGTTTTTGCCAAAGGTGTGTTTATGGGATGTTGCTGTTTTGGAACATTCAATTAGTGATAGTTACTGTATCTATTGTTCTTGATCTGCCCAAAGAGGTAGAGAACTGACCTGTCATTTGAATGAAGCTGCTAAATCGCCACATAGTTAGCAGAATGCCAAAGGGATCAGTGTCTGTATCAATGACTTGGATGAAGGGGCCTAACATATGGTGGCTAAATTTGCTAATGATGCCAAGATAGGTAAGCGAGTGAGTTGTCAAGAGGAGACAAAGGCTGAACTTCCCATGCCCTGGATAATATAGGCCATGGCAAGTCAATTGGATAATATAGTGAAGTTAGAAAAAATTAGTTTCTTGATATTAATAATACAAGTTCAATTTTCCATCCAAGATTTGAATGGCGAAATAAAGATTTCACTAGTAAGTAGTAAGAGGTTTATCTGAATGCATTAGTGCCTTATTATTACCTAATCTTGCCTCATTTTTATGTGTGATGTTGAGGTGCTGGTGTTGGATGGGTGGACGAGGTCAAAAGTTATAGTCCAACAGGTTCATTTGAAATCACAAGCTTTCAGAGAGCTGCCCCTTCATCAGGTGATGTGTAGAGGGGCACATAGGCACAGAATTTATAGCAGAGAGATCAAAAGATCACACAAATGGTGTGGGTGGAGTGCTGACCGGTTAACTAATAAATCTGTGCAGCTAATCAAAAGTGTCAGGCAATGTTCGTAAAGTGTCAACAGCTGAAGAACAAGTGAAGGGATGACCTATAATCCAATTAATTGAGGCAGAGAGACAATTGCAAAACATTAAAAATAATGTGGTGCTGGAGACAAACCAAAAGGCTGGAATAACATGATAGATACAAGAGTCACATGCTGATAGTCTGACCAAAGTAACGAGTAATCTAAAACTGTACAAACTAATTAAGGTAGAGAGATCATAAGTTGTCAAGGTGATGGTATCAAAACAGGACAATAAGGAAGATTTTAAAGATAGAAAACAGTATGGTGGGGTTTTCTATAATGCAACATGAACACAAGATCAAAATGGAGGAAGTCTTCATGGGTACGGAACTTAGTTATCAGTTTCAGATTGGTGATTCTACATCGGTATGACTTGAAGGCCGCCTTGGAGGACGCTTACTGGAAGATCAGAGCCTGAATGTCCTTGACTGCTGAAGTGTCCCAGACTATGAGGGAATGTTCCTGGCTGGCAATTGTTGTGCGGTGAGGTGGGTACTGCAGATGCTGGAGATTAGAGTGGTGCTGGAAAAGAACAGCAGGTCAGGCAGCATCCGAGGAGCAGGAAAATCTATGTTTCGGGCAAGAGCCCTTCATCAGGAATTGGCACCACTCTAATTGTTGTGCGGTGTCCGTTCATTTGTTGTTGTAGCAACTGCGCGTTCTCGTCAATATATCATGCCTTGGGGCATCCTTGCCTGCAGCTTATGAGGTAAACAACATTCATTGAGTCACATGAGTATCTGCCATCTACATGTCGTATTCCCATGTGAGATGGTAGTATCCATGTCAATGAGTTGTTATGTAGTTTAGTATTCTCCATATGGCAGAAAGAAACTAGACAACTACACTTTCCAATGTGATAGTCAGGGCGGGTATCTGGTAGCACCAGTTTACTCCTTTGGGTCTCTACCCTGGACAGCAGTCCCCAAAATCTCCGGGCATGCACCAAGGGCAACAATTGCCTGCCCACTTCTTCCGCTTACTCCATCCATGGAAGTTGGCATCAGACAAATGCCGGCCTCACCACAGCATAGGATAATTTAGAGTAACTTGGAATAGAGTTCTACGCCTCGCTTTGGAGCACACTGACACCTTAGAGCCATAGAGTTCTACAGCATGGAGATAAGCACTTTGGCCCAAACTGCTCCATGCTGACCACACTGACCAAAATGTCCACCCATACTAACCTCATTTCCCTGCACTTGGCCCACATCCTTCTAATACTTTCCTATCTATGTATTTATCCAAATGCTTTTAAATGCTGTTTTTGTACCCGCATCAGCCATTTCCACTGGCAGCTCATTCCATATGCATACCACCCTCTGTGTAATGAAGTTATCCCTCAGGTTCCCTTTTATTCATTCCCCTCTAACATTGAACTGATGCCTTTTAGTCTTCGATTCCCCAATCTTGGAAAAAAAGACTGAGTGAATTTACCCTATCCATGCCTGTCATGATCTTCTACACCTCTGTAAGGCTCCCCCACCTCAGTCTCCTATGCTCTAAAGAAAAACGTCCTAGCTTGTCCAACCTCTCCCTAAACTCAGACTGTTGAGTCCAGGCAACATCCTTGTAAATTTCTTCTGCACTCTTTCCAGTTCACTAACATCCTTACTATAACAAAGTGACCAAAACTGAACACGATACTCCAAGTGCAACCTCACCAACATCCTGTATAACTGCAACATAATTTTTCAACGTCTATACTTGATGCCCTGACTGATGAAAGTTGGTGTGCCAAAAGCCTCCTTCATTGCGCTGTCACCTGTGACTCCACTTTCAGAGAATTGTGAACCTGAACTTCAAGATCCCTTGTTCCACTACACTGCTTAAGGCCCTACCATTCACCATGAAACTCCTACCTAAATTTGACTTTCCAAAATGTAAGACCTCTCACTTATCTATATTAAACTCCATTTGCCATTTTTTGGCCCTCTTCCCCAGCTATTCAAGGTCTTGCTACAATTTCCGATCACCTTCCTGACTGTCTACAGTACCACTTATTTTACTATCATCAGCAAACTTACTAATCGTGCCTTGTGTGTTCTTATCCAAATCATTGATATAGATAACAAACAACAATGCGTCCAGCACCGACCCCTGAGGCACTCCTCTAGTACAGGCCTCCAGTCTGGCAAGCATTCTTTCACTATTGCCTTCTGCTTCCTACCATCAAGTCAATTCTGTATCCAATTTGCCAGCTCACCTTGTCAAAGGACTTACTGAAATCTATATAAACTATGGTCGAGAGTGTGGTGCTGGAAAAGCACAGCTGGTCAGGCAGCATCCGAGGAGTAGGGAAATCGATGTTTTGGGCAAAAGCCCTTCAACAGGAATCACTTTTTCCTCTATATAGACTGCATCCATTGCCCTGCACTCGTCAACCTTCTTGGTCACTTCATCACAACGTTGCTGCTCGGGCGTGCTGTGCATTGGAATGCATTGCCTGGGTGGCTGGTTGAGGCAGGAAATCTCAACCTTTAAAAAGTGCTTGGATGAGCACTTGAAATATCATGGCATTCAAGGCTATGGACCATAGAATCATAGAATCATAAAGATGTGCAGCATGGAACCAGACCCTTCAGTCCAACCTGTCCATGCCGACCAGATATCCCAACCCAATCTAGTCCCACCTGCCAGCACCCGACCTATATCCCTCCAAACCCTTCCCATTCATCTACCCATCCAAATGCCTCTTCAGTGTTGAAATTGTACCAGCCTCCACCACTTCCTCTGGCAGCTCACTCCATACACATATCGCCTTCTGCGTGAAAAAGTTGTCCCTTAGGTCTCTTTTATATCTTTCCCCTCTCAAACTAAACCTATGCCCTCTAGTTCTGGACTCCCTGACCCCAGGGAAAAGACTTTGTCTATTTATCCTATCCTATCTATGCCCCTCATAATTTTGTAAACCTCTATCAGGTCACCCCTCAGCCTCCGACACTCCAGGGAAAACCGCCCCAGCCTCTTCAGCCTCTCCCTATAGCTCAAATCCTCTAATTCTGGCAACATCCTTGTAAATCTTTTCTGAACCCTTTCAAGTAAGTGCTGGAAAGTGGGGCTAGTGTAGATTTGGAGTAGTTTTTGTCAGTGCAGATTCAGTGGGTCACAGGTCTCTTCTGGTTCTATGATTGGGACAGACTCGTGTATATCAGGGCTTTCTGTTTACTCACTTAGACTCACTCATTTTGCACCTTGTTGGATGCTAACAGTACTTCTGTCTTGTCTCTCCTCTAAGCACAGACCCAAAGCCAGGCAGCTTGTCATACCTGTCAGCAGTGATCAGTCAAAGGGGCGGATGTTTCACTGTACAGCTCTATGCTACATCAATGTCACACCTACAGCATGTTCCAGCAGCTTCTGCAGCAAACACACTGCTGTGTGTGCTTCTGCCAATGGCCATGTCTCAGAAGTCTAAAGGAGGAAGTCCTCAGTCAAGTCAAGGAGGACTGTTGTCAATTCGGGGTGCTGCCACAAACGTCAAGGGCAGTGTCTGATCCTAGTCCAAGGACTTGCGCACAGTCAGTCAGCTTCTTGGCCTGGTCAAGGATTCTGTGTCACCTCAGTACTGTAAGCAGACCACAGTCTGTTCTGCAGATTCAATGTAACGAGTCTGTGATTGAGTCAATCAGGAAGCTGCACAGAGATCATTTAGGGCTCTGCAGAGCCATCAGTCTGTGCTGTCCGCCCAAGTCAGTTAGTGGGCAAGCCATGGTCGGTTCCCGGGATCTGCTCCTTAAAAGTCCTATGGGTTATCAGGGGTCATCTCCATGGTAAAGAAATTGGGAATGTAGATTGTGGGGTCTTGAGGCAGCATACTGGGATGCAGAGGAAACAATAATTCTGGCGGGGAAAATAAATATACCAAAGTGGGAGATACTATTGCACCGGATGACGTGGGTTAATTGGGGTTGGGGTTTCACTGATGGTAGGTTTGACCGAGGATGACAATATGGTTGCTATGGTCAAGTTATAGGGCAAGGATTCAGTATTACTTCGGGAATGGAGATTTTGATGAAAGAGTTGGGAGAAACGTGTGAAAGCTGAGAGCCAATTGGGCTCAACAGAGATTGCAAGAAATAAAGGAACATAAATGTGTACATGTTCCCCCAGACTACTGGCCTCGGCTTGTGAATCACTCTGTGGAGCAAACTTTGTGTAGTCTTCTAAATTGCAAATATGCATTGGAAATGAAAAATGTCTATTACACACTTGGAGTGAGCAAGTAAGTTTTTTTTTGTGTCTAAAGGAGTGGGCTGTACTTCTGAACAATGTAATTCATCTCAAGGGGTAGTTGCAATAATGAAACACTTTCACAGTACAGGGTGAATGCATCCATAATCATGTAAACTGCATGTGAAACACATGCACTGTCCAACTGTGTAGGATAGGAGTCATGGCCACAAGCAATCTTGACTGTGTCATTGGTCACTGTTTATTGATCAGACATCTCTATGAAGCCGAAGTAATCACAGGCAACCTTAAGGGTCTCACCTGCAAGCGGCAATTTACCAAAACAATCCAAGATCTTATAGGCTGCACAAGGGCACAGAACTGATTTCCTCTCACCTTGAACTGTAAGTATTTGCCAACATGTTCTTATATTGCATTACTGAATGTCTTGGGTGATGTGGATTTTATGGCAAAGGAGTACAAGTATTAGTCACCCTACTATATTATACAATATAGTTTATGCTACCGTACTGAGAACTGCGTTAATCCATCACTTGCATGTGATGCAAATGCTGACTGCTTACCTTCCTAAGAACCTGTTCTGTTTTTGATATTTCCCACACAGGTGTATTTATCCATGACCAATAGATCCAGCCACAGCAGAGGTTATCATCGCTGTGGTTGTGGTGCATTAAACGCACAGAGAAATTGAGAAGGAACAGATGAGCCAGCAAGGCCATGACCACCAGCAACCTCCACTGCCAGCTAAACACCTTCCAGCCCTCCACTTGAAGAGGTCTCAGCTGAAGGTCCATCAGGATGTGGAGGGGATACAGCAGACACAGATGCCACATCCTCTCGGAGTGAGGCACGTTGCCCCTGCGGACTGAGGTTGTCCCAGGACAGTGTCACAGAAATATGCCAAACAGTGGCACTTGCGATTTGAAGGCAGGATGCCTATTCCATCTGTTACCAAGGTGAAAGCTGCATTAATTTTTTCTGAAAATGGCTAATTCCATGGATCCACTGAAGAACGTTGAGGGATCGATTTCCCAAGCATCAACCCACAAATGTATCACGCCTGTTACTAGTACATCTTGTGACAGACTGCACCACTTCACCTTGTTTCCTTGTGGTGAGGTCAGTTCTGTGGCCTAGGCAGTAGGTTTTGGTCACATGGCTGGCCTCCCCAAGGTGTAGGGTGCGATAGACTGAACTGATGTCACATTGAGAGAGCCATATCATAATGCAGCGGACTCATTCAACAGAAAAGGATACAGTTCCATCAATGCACAAGTCATCTGTGATTATCTGTAGCACATCTTAGAAAGATGTGGTGTGTGCCCTTCGAGCTGCCATGATGTCTATATCCTTGAGAATTTATGTTCTTGCTTCATTTCAAGGGTTGGATGTCTTACAAAGATGGTTACTAGGAGACAAGAGCTACCCTCTGGAACTGTAGTCAATGACTCTGTTAGGTAGCTCCCTGTCTCTGAGGCTGAGTGTAGATACAATGCAACCCATTCACCCACCAGGGGCATTGTAAACCAATGATAGGAACCTGAAGATGAAGTTCTGATATTTGGATTGGTCTAGTAGGGCTTTGTAATGTAGTCCAGACTGTATGTGTCACATAAACCTCATATGCGCAATCGGAACAGGCAAAGAGGAGATGTGGCAGATTTTGAAAAGCTGGGAGATTGGTAACCATTTGCTGAGGTGGAAAAAGAAAATACTGAGCAAGACGAATCTTGCCCTCAGTGATAGAGCGGTATAACTGAGTGCAACAAACTATGCAGAACTTGATTGACAGCTGGTTCCAATAGATGTGAGCTGGGTGCAGTGATCATTCATTGCTTGTAGATGTATTGTTGCTCAAAAGACGAGCAGCACTGTTTATTCCCAGCAGCAAACATAGCTCTTTTTGTTTGTCTGTCTTTGCTTTGCCTATTATCCAATAATGTCAACACGTTCAAATGCTGAAGACCTTCCAATACGTGATGCTCTCACATTGAATGGTGACAAAATGTCATGCTATGCTGGGCATTAGTGAAAGAGTAGAGCTCACTCGGACAGGGTTCCAACATGGTGTGGCATTAAGAACGTAGCTTGATTGTTTCTGCAGCAATTACAGTGTCAAGTCGATCAGGAAATGTAAAATAGCTATACATCTATAAATGAAAGCTTCAATTTGCAAGAATAACCTGCATGTCTTCAGAAGCTTTGTTTTTCTTTCTCTCCCACCACCTGGACTGTGAACTGCTTTTTGTGGCTGGCATTGGTTTACTTGACATAGCTAGCATGTAAATATGGTACCAGTGGTGCAACTCCTAGAAATCTTGGCAGTGGTCAGTACACCCCAGATGGGGAGCATACAATAGTGTGAACATAGCACCATGAGGCATGGTGCAGACATGGTGAGATGGGCAACAAGGAAAACTCACTGGAGCTCATGAAGGGAAACCCTCCAGGAAACTCACTGAAATTGGCCAGTTGTTAGGACATTCAGCCCAAAGTCTAGACAGGGATCAAGATAGGTTAGGTGAATGGGCAAGAATTTGGTGGTGGGGTTTAAATGGGGCAATATCAATTTGTTAACTTTGGCAGAAAGAGTATATAAAGGCAATGCTATATAAGTGGAGAGGGCTTGAAAAACAAATACACAGGGATCCAGATGTCCTGTCACATCAATTCCGAAACACTTAATATGCAGGTATAGCAAGTGATCAGGAAGTCAAATGGAATGTTAGTATTCTTTATGAGGTGACTGAATAAGAAATGTTTTATTGCAGCTGTAGGCTTTGGTGAGACCACATCCAAAGTTCTATATTACAAGGTTAATCTCTGTAGTTGCAAAACAATATAAGAAGGGTCACTGAATTCATTCCTGAGATGAAGAAAGTTTAAACAAGTTAGTTCTATGCTCACTAGAGTTATGAAGAATGACAGCTGATCCTACTGAAACATTCACAGCCCTGAGTGGATGTTTCCTCTTGTTCAGGAAACTAGAACTAAGGGACAGGATTTAAAGTAAAAGGTCTCCCTTTGAAGATAAATATGGGTAGAACTGTTTTAGTAAGTGTATTAATCTGTGAAATTCTGTTTGCCCCTCTGAAAGCTGTGGTTCAATAATTTCACTCGAGGCTGTGTTAGATAACTACTTCATAGAGCTTACTGGAAAGTTGAGACCCACAACCAGATCAGCCATAATCTTGTGAATGTTGGATATAATACTTGGGATGGCCAGATATCCTACTCCTGCTCCGCAAGCCCATTTTCTGATAACAAGTCTTCTAAAATTTAATATCCAGGTGAAAAAAAGGCATTATTAATCCTCTATACTTATCAATTATACTTTTAATTTGCAAATCCTTTTTTTAAAACAAACATATATTGACAAACATTCATCTGACAGATGGAGGAACGTAGTGATATTTTACATGTTACAATGGGTTTCAAAGATGCTTCTTTTTTCCCAAACATGTTTCTTATTTATTGAAGATCATAAATCTTGCTATGTTACTTTTTGTGGATACTATTGTAAAGGATGTTTGTACTTGCCTTCTGAGTACATGCTGTACTGAGGATGATAGTCCTTTCTCCATTGGTTTGCACAAAAGTGCAGCAATGCATGTGAAAATTTTGTTTTGTTGCTGGACACTTCATGATTGATTTGATATTGTACTGTACCATATGTTCTGCTAAGCCTTTCAATCGTGGAAAGTCAGGTGATGATGTGAGGTCGATCACTCCCCTTTTGTATATATATCTTGAAAATGTTAGCAGTATATTGTGGTCCATTGTCAGACACTTTCCATTCTACTTTTCTGAATAAACCGAAAATACTGCTTATCTTATCAGCAGCGGTCATTGTTGTTGTGTTGCTAAGTTGTTAAAGAATGGGATGTATAGAGAAGCAATTCACCAGAAGGATGTAATCTTTCCAGTACACTGTGAATAGTTCCGTTGCTATTTTGGCTAAGGAGTGGACCGAACACTGAAGGATATAGAGCTTCCTGAGGCTGCTGGGGTTGATAGGATCAGCATGGCATGTGCATCCATGAGTAGTTAGTTGTATGTCCTGATTTGTCCCTGATCATGTGCTAGGTGTCTGTGTTCAATACCCATGTGGCCCTGATGTACCCTGGGCATTATGTCTTAGTGTAATACTTCTGCCATTAGAACATGTTTGCCCTTCTAAGTGACCTTTTGTGAAAATCCATTTTTTTTTCTACTAAGCTACTTCATTAATGTTGACAAGCCATCTCTAGATAATGATGTTTTGCAACTCCTGTAGAAAGTGATCTTTCGCAGTTGCCAAGCGTTCATACTGCTCAGGCAAAAGTGTGACAAATTAACCTTGAGAACTATTACTTCAAATTTCTAGTCTAGAGTATCATTGTATACATCAAGAGGAATATCTGGTTCCTTGGTTGGGTATTTTTTGATCTGGTGAGTGTATCAGATGTAATCATTCTGGGATCAGAAACTGAGTAGTAAATCTAGTCACAAATATCTGAACGGTAGCAAAGATTTGTAAAAAATGCAGGCAACAGATTGTTCAAAGTCATTACTGATAATGATGCTACATTGTGAAGGAGCAGAAGCTAGTTCAGACCAGTTTGGGACATGGTAATTATGGATGTTAGAATAAGGAAAATAACTCCGATGCCGATGATTGTGTGATGGTTTTGAGTGGCAGCATGAGGAACAAGCATAGGAGCAACAAGAAATGCACAGTTCTTTGGATAGGTGTGCAATGGTGAAAGCATTAATTGAAGTTTGATTTCTTAATCTGTGTTTTTAATTGTATTATTCTTGACCTGCCAACACATGACTATGTACATCCATGTACATCTCTTTGATATTTGTTGACAACGACCTGATGAAGGAGCTGCGCTCTGAAAGCTAGTGCTTCCAATTAAACCTGTTGGACTATAACATGGAGTTGTGTGATTTTTAACTTTGTACACCCCAGTCCAACACTGGCATCTCCAAATCTTGATATGATCACCATGTAACAGCATGTAACCTAAAGGTATTAAAGTTTTGGACTCTGTCTTAGCTTGGGCTACGTAAAGCATGATACGGATAAGAACAAGCTGTTGTTTGTCACTGAATAACTTAGTATTAGCTCAGATACTGAACATCTTGAGACTGTAATGTATGTACAATTCGAAATCTTTAACAGACGTCTTTGAATCTTTCAGTATTACGTTACCCACTTCTCGTTCTTATGTTGACTGAGCTCACAGAAATATTGCTTCATTAGGTAGAAATAAGTTGCTGGAGGCGCAAACCCCACATCACGGTGGCAGATCAAAAGCTTTTTATCCTTAATCGCATGCTACAATGCATTGATGATGTGAGCACATCTTTGAAAGATATATTGACTGTCAGACAGAACGCAACTACCTCTGGATTTAAAAAGATGGAATTGTGTTTAATAGTTCATAAAAGAACATGGTTGTCTGCAGAACTGGCAAAATTGCTGATTGTGACAGCTCGGGAATTCTGTGCATTAGTTCGTTCTTTCCTCTGTTGCATTGTTTTTATATCAAGATGCAGGCGTCCAATTTGGTTCAGCTGAGAGGCAGTGACAATTTTAGGTTGCTTCTTGGGGAGGTTTCAAATGAGCATAGTGGAAGCTTGATCACTGACGTTTTGCCACTGAATTACAGAGCACAGATTCAAATCATGTGATTTCTCAGATGTCAGATTCCCAGTCTGAGCTGAGGCCTTCTGTTGACAGGAGCGTGGGGGAGGTGGGATATGGTAAATCGGAGATGGAATCAACTTGTGTCACTTTCTCTCACGTTCTGCCTGTTGAATAATTCAGGAAAGCGCAAGCATAGATGTAGAAGCTTTTCTTCAGGTTGAAAAACTAAATAAAGGTCCAAGACTTACGAATGGATAGAACATTTAAGAGAAAATAAATGAAGAATCTCTGTTTCTGAAGTTATGGAAAACAATGATTGGAGCATAAGGCAATAGTGACCTGCCTCACTGGAGAGGGAAGATGATTTTGTAACTGGAATACAGTATGAAAAAAGAATACATATTCCACAGTTGTGTTCCAACCCTAGATTTATTTAAAACACAGTGGAACAAACTTCCATTCACATAGCACCTCATAGACGAGCACTGATTTCCCAAACTAAGGCATTCTACAGGCTTTTACATGTGTGACCCTGGCAGCATTCTTCAATAGTATCATCAAAGATCAGCACCTGGGTTGGGCAGCTAACAACCATCAGCATCACCTGCCCAGTGAATTGACAGAAGTCAACATAGTGCCACGAGAACAGGTGCTGCATGAATTAATTTCTGATCAACAGTTAATTAGTGTTAGAATGTGTGTTATTCTAGGGTCAGATAACATTCCATCCAGGTTGCAAGTGTTTTATGTGACTTGCCCCATTATTACAAAGAAATCCCAGTTAATCCAACCCAGAACATGAGGACATCTTTAAGAATACGCAAGTAAAAATGCTCTCGCCTGATGTCCATTTCAGTTCACTGCCCTCTGCAGGGCATCTGTGGGCAAGACTAGCAACAGTGAAGCTGTTCAACCAATCGGATTGGAAAGATCTGATTTTCCCTCCAGGGGAAAGGAGACTAATGGGCCATCTAGGGAAAGTAGTCGCTGGCTCAGAATTTCACATGAGGCACCTCCATAAGTGGCCTGAAAAGTGGATTGCCATCTATGTAAATATGAAAGGTAATGTGAGTCTGAAGTCAGACAGCCAATCAAAAGCCTTTCAAATTTGTAAAGAGCAGCAGGCTGAAGGAGAAGGCAATATGGGTGAGGATGCTTCAAAACGAGAGGTGCCTCTTTAATTTTAAAAAAATGTTAAAAATGCATCTTCTCTCTGACCAGAGAGTATGGGGTATGGTGGCACAATATCATAGGAACAGAAAACAGGAGCAGGAATATACCATTTTACCCATTCGTAATGGTTCTTGCCATTGAATAGCCTAATTTCGCTTTTCTTTTATATCCTTTGATCCCATTTTCCATGATTGTTGTATCTGACTCCTTCTTGAATTCATAGTGTTTTGACCTTGACTGCTTTCTGTGACCAGGAACTCCACAGGCTCACCAGTCTCTTGGTGAAGAAATTTCTATCTCATTCCTAAATCCTCATCCTTACATTGTGACCCTACTTCTGGACTTCCCACTGTCAGGGACATCCTTCTTGCATCCAAAGTGTCTACTCCTGTCAAAATTTACAGGTTTGTGAGATTGTCTCCTCTTTCTGAACTCCAGTGAATATAATCCTAACAAATTCAACCTCTCTTCATATTTCATTCCTGTCACCCAGGAATCAGTCTGATAAATACTTCTTGCACTCCCCAGTAGCAAGACCATCCTTCCTCGGATCAGGAGACCAAACCTGCACAGTGTTCCAGGTGTGGTTTTACCAAGATGCTGAATACTTGCAGCAAGACATCCCTGCTCCTGTACTCAAATCCTCTTGCTATGAAGGCCACATCATTTGCTGCCTTTACCACCTGCTTACCAACAGCGATTAATGTACGAGGACACTCAGATCTTGTTGCACATTCCCCTCTCTCAATTTATAGCCTTGTGGATAATAATGTGCCTTCCTGTTTTTGCTACTAGGTGACCTGTAACTGCTCTTGCAATCAGCCAGACAGGGAGGAGCTCTAAGGCTGACTCTATCACTCTCTCCCTCTTCCATTTCCTCCAGCACCTAACCTAAACTGCACTCTGCTGCCTGTGGGACCTGGAAACTGACTGAAAAATCCCAGCTTGTCCTTTAATGAGCTGTGCCTGCTCCCTCCACCAACATTTGGAGCGAAAGGGCCCGAAGCCTAGGGACTGGCACAAGTGTGTTGCTTTTAGCTTCCTCCTCATCTCTGTCCCAATCTGAGTGGGCGTTCAAATTAGTGTGCAGGTCCTGTAAAAATTTGAACCACGAAGTGTAAAAATTAAATTTAATGACTTATTCAAAGTAAAATAAAAATTGGGAAATGCAGATGGAGAGAGAAAGAGAGCCAGAAGAAGCAAAAAAAACTTTTAACTTTGAAAATAATATCCAACACTAGATTTCTTCTGAGGGGATGCAACTCCATTGCTTCTGCAATTGATGTTTCAGGGCATGAGAGAATATCCAGCTATAATCGCTATGTTGGTTAAAAAATTGCTTCCTGAAACCACCAGCAGAAACCAGTGTGGAAATATTTGGCAAACATCTCCAATTTGCACAGTTGGATTTGTTTTAATTCAAATCTGTTGATGAAGAGCTCGAGCAGAGCAACAAGAAGAAGGGGGCAGCTCTTTCAGCAGCTTCTGGATTGATGTGATTAACTGTGCATGTGTCAATGCAAGAGGTCGCTGCTCAGTTTACCTCATAACGTGAACCTTGTCAGCTACATCTCTGAGTCTCTGAGCTAGCAGGTAATGTGTTCAAGCTCCATTCCAGGACTTAATCTCGGCTAGTGTATGGAAGAGTGCTGAGTGCTGTTGTACTTTTCAAATGATGAAGTAAAACAAGGATGTGCCTGCCCCTTCAGGTGAACATGAATGATCATAAAGAACTTTTTAGAAGGGAACGCAAGGTAATCCTGGTCGATTCTCCTGGCATGGTGGCTCATTGGTTAGCACCGCTGCCTCACAGAACCCAGCTTCGATTCCAGTCTTGGACGATGGGTCTGTGTGGTGTTTGCACATTCTCTCTGTGTCTCTGTGGGTTTCCTCCAGGTGTTCCGGTTTCTTCCTACAGTGCAAAAGGCTAGATGGTTTGGCCAAACTAAATTGCCCTGTATAGTCAAGGCTTGTGCAGGCTTAGGTGGGCTCGTCATGGGAAATACTGGGTTATGAGGATAGGATGGTGTGCTGGCTCTAGGTGGGATGCTGTTCGGAGGGTCACTGCAGTGGGCTGAATGGCCTCTTTCTGCTGTGTAGGGATTCTGTGATTCTTTTCCCTCAAGCTAACATCTGAAAAAATTAGATTAACTGGCTATTCATTTCGCTGCTGTATGTGAGATCTTACCATGTGCGGAATAGTAGCAAAGTTCATCAACATAACCACAGTGAATGTTTTTCAGAATAATATGTTGCTGAATGGAGCGCTGAAGAAATCTACTGAAATAAGTTTTTATTTTGTTTCCCTGTTCAATCTACAAAAATAAAATCTTGTCAAGTGTATCCTCCATCAGCAATATGTCCTGGTGTGGGTGAGCAATAATTACAAAGTTAATAGCAAACATCAGCTTGTCCTTTGTAGAAGTGATGTAGACTCAGTAATGTGAAATATTGATTGATGCTGGTATATTTCCATCCTACTTAGTTCAGTGCAGCTTGTAGGAAAGCTTAGATGCCAAGTTGGATTCATTATAAATTGTACAGTCCTTCAAATCAATTTATGGAACAAAAATCATCCCAAAATAGTTTTTAAAATTTCAAATATAAACAGAAAATACAGGGTGTGTGTAGCTGGTCTGGCCTCATTTGTGGGGAAAGTGGCAAAGGTGATGGACAAACATTTCTCCTCATGACACATAGAAATAAAAAAGAAGAGGAGCAGGAGTGGGCCACTCAGTCTTTTTGAGCCTCCTGTGCCATTCATTATGATCATGGCTGATCATCCAACTCAGCACCGCTTTCTCCCCATTCTCTTTCATGTTCAACCACTTTCTCTCTGGGTGAAGAAATTTCTCCCCATCTCAGTGCTGAAAGCCCTACAGCTTATCCCTTAGAGTGTGACCTTTGCTTCTGAGCTCCTAGTTACCAAGTAGATCTGCACTGCGAGACTGAAATGTGGGGTGTGCAGAGCTGCAATTTCAAACTTGCCAGGAGTTTTCTCCATCTGTCGCTTCTTGCGGCAGGGAACAGGGTAGCTTGCAACCCAACTCGCACTTGTGGAAATGTTCAGTTCGTAATTCAAAACTCTGCTTGAAACTCAGCTGTTTTCCCCAAGGTGGTTTCCTGAGGCTGCAGGAACCCTGCCAGATGATTAATTTATGAATGTTAGAACACAGAATAGTACAGCAGAGGAACAGACCCTTCAGCCCATAAGGTCTGTGCTGACCATGATGCTGTTCTAATCTCATCTGCCTGCATATAGTCCCTGCTTGTTCGTGTATCTAAATGTCTGTTGAGCATTGCTACTGTATCTGCTTCTACCACCTCTCCTGGCAACGCATTCCAGGCACCTACAAGCTTCTGAGTAAAACAAAAACACTGCCTCACATATCTTCTTTAAACTTTTCCACTCTCATCTTTAACTTATGGTTCCTAATATTTGACATTTCAACCTGGGAAAAGGCTCCAACTATCCACTCTATCCACGCCTCTATTTATTTTATATACTTCTATCAGGTCACCCCTCAGCTGCTGCTGTTCTACCAAAAGTAATCCAAGATTGTCCATTCTCTTCATGGAGCAAATGCACTTCAATCCTGGCAACATCCTGATAACTGTTTTGCACCCTGTCCAAAGCCTCCGTATCCTTCCTATAATGTGGCAATCAGAGTTGTACACAATACTCCAAATGTGGCCGAACTGAAATCTTATACAATTGCAACATGATTTTCCAACTTTTATACTCACTGCCCCGACTGATGAAGGCAAGGATGCCATATGAATTCTTTACCACTTTATTCACTTGTATTGCCACTTTCAGGGAGATATGGACTTGAACCCCAAGATCCCTTTGTATATCACTGTTCACAAGGGTCCGGCCATTTGCTGTATGCTTTGCTGTTGCATTTGACCTCCAGAAGGCATTACATCGCATTTGATCAAATTAAATTTAATCTGCCATTTCCCCGCTGAACATTCCACCTGATCTATATCCTGCGGTATCTCTTGACAGCCTTGCTCACTATCCACAACTCCAGCAATTTTCTTGTTGTCTGTGAACATATTAGTCAGACTACCAACATTTTTATTCAAATTATTTAAATATATTACCAACAGCAGAGATCTCAGCACTGATCCTTGTAGAACACCATGGTTGCAGATGTCCAATCAGAAAAACACACCTCCCTAACTATGCTCTGTCTTCAATGAAAAAGCTAATTTTGTATCCAACTTATGAGGTCATCATAGATCTGATGTTACTTAATCTTGTGGACTAGCCTACCATGAAGGAATTTGTCAAATGCTTTAGTAAGGTCCATGTAGACTACATCCATTGCTATACCTTCATCATTCATCTTTTGTCACTTTCTCAAAAAACTCAAAAGTGGGCGGCATGGTGGCACAGTGGTTAGCACTGCTGCCTCACAGCGCCTGAGACCCGTGTTCAATTCCCGACTCAGGCGACTGACTGTGGAGTTTGCACGTTCTCCCCGTGTCTGTGTGGGTTTCCTCCGGGTGCTCCGGTTTCCTCCCACATTCCAAAGATGTGTGGGTCAGGTGAATTGGCCATGCTAAATTGCCCATAGTGTTATGTAGGGGTATGGGTGGGTTGCGCTTCGGCGGGTCGGTGTGGACTTGTTGGGCCGAAGGGCCTGTTTCCACACTGTAAGTCTAATCAATTAATCTAATCAATCAAATTAGTGAGACAAAACCTCTGCCCCACAAAGCCTTGCTGACTGTCCCTAATACGTCCATTCAGTCCATTCTTTTGCAAATGTGAGTAAACCCTATCCCTCAGAATCTTCTCCAGTAATTTCCCTTATATCTCACCGACCTATAATTTTCTGGATTTTCCCTGTTGCTCCTCTTAAACAAGGGAACAGCATTGGCTACTCTCCGGTCTTCTAGGTCTTCAGGTGTGGCTAAAGAGGATACAAAGAGCTTTATCAAAGTCCCAACAATCTCCTCCCTAGCCTCTCTGTGTCCTGGGACGGATCCCATCAGAGCGGGACGCCTAGCATTACTGAGACGGTGGCAGCAATGTAATTTGCCCAGAGTGGGGACTTCTGGCATCATCAAGGTGGCAGTGGAGTCAGAGACTCCTGGTTGCGGTTGTGATATGCCTGGAGTGGTGACTCCTGGTTATTGGCAAGGTGGCAGTGGCAGAAGAACCAGGAGCACCATAAACCATAAGGGAAGGCAATGGCCTAGTGCTATTATCACTGAACTGTTAATCCAGCGATTCAGATAATGTACTGGGGACCTGGGTTCAAATCCTGCCATGGGAGATGGTGGAATTTGAATTCAATAAATATCTGGAATTAAGAATCTAGTGATGACCTTGAATCTATTGTCAATTGTTGAATGATCCCATCTGGTTCACTAATTTCCTTTAGGGCAGGAATCTGCATCCTTACCTGGTCTGGCCTATAAGTGACTTCTGGCACACAGCAATGTGGTTGACTCTTAATTGCCCTCTGGGCAATTAGGGTTGGGCAATAAATGCTAGCCTTAGCAGTGACACCTTCATCCTGTGAATCAATTTTAAAAAAAAAAGAACTTTCCATAATTCCTGTACATTCCCTTATCATCATGTACAGAACTAATTAAATCTTATAACAGCATTGGCAAGTCTTTGAAATGTTCCTGAATCTGGCAGGAAAGTAAATAAGCTTTGAAGATCTTCAAAAAATACTGCTTCACTTAAAACAAAAGTATCAATCAGTTATTCATACTGTTAATGAAACAAAGCTTTGTTCTCTTACCGTGTTCTCCAAAGAAATAAATAGCATTGAGAAAATACAATGGAAAAAAAAAATTATTGCAGCCTCAAACATGTCAATAAAATTAATGTTAGCTTTTCTCTTTACAGCTGTTTAAACATTGCCTACAGCACTGACTGCCAGATGCCTGTAAAGGAGCTCAGCCAAGCATTCATACTGAAATTATCTGGCAATTGTATTAACAAAACCTGCCTGTACAGAAAGTCAGATCTCTGTTCCTCTAGATGGCCTTATTGGGTGGAGAGGTTACAAAGGGGGATGGGGAATATGAAGAGGCTTGGTTGTGGATGGAGGTGAGTGAGAATGTGTATACAGTATAAGCAGGCAGGGAAAGAGTTCTGAGTTTTGTGAAACAAGCGATTCAGCGGAGCATGACTCAGATCAAATAAGAATTTAGTTAACAATGGGGTGCTGGAGGCAAGGGTAATGGGTTGACAAGGTGGAAAAGCATTCATTATGTAGAACCATTTAACACAATGAGGTAGCATTCAATTTGCAATGTCAGTTAGCAAGATGAAAAGTATTCATTATGTGAAGCCAGTTATTCATTGTGTAACAACAGATGGCTTAATCTTTACTATTGACACTCGCTGATTGTAATGATCACTATTAATATGGATGTTGCCTTATCTGGATGCTCCTCCCTGTAAAGTAACTATATAGTTAGTTGAGAAACTGCTGTTCAAAGAAGACCGTGATCTCATGTCTCTGTACAAATGGGCGATCGTTCTCTCTCTCTTCAGGCTCCAGAATAAAGATGAAGGAGGTAAAACTACTGTGTCTCTGAGCGTTTTGCTTCATTTAGGTTGGGGGGCGCGGCGGGGGGTGGCAGAAGCAACATGAGTACAAACACTCATTTTTGTTACTGGGATAAATTCCCAGTGAACTGAAATGACCTTTCCAACAAATTTGCTTCTTCATCCATGCACCACCCTGCCACCTCAGGCCTGATTCTATGGGTAGAATTCCAATTTCAGTTTGAAACCAATTCTTGGAAACTAAAGTCTCCTGGGAGTTTCTCAACTTCTGGAGAAATGGTCTATTTGTGGTTGCTGGTTCTTAGGAAAAAATCTGGCCCAACGTTTGGTTGATGACCCTTTGTCAAAATCATTATCTCTTCAAAAGCACCACTTCATCTCCCTGGATTGGTTAATCTCCAATGTCTGAGGAGTCACCTGTAGTATTTTCCAGGCCTCCATTTTCTATCCATCAGCCCTTTCTACTCCATCATTATTTGCAACCCTGGATCAAAAAGCATGCTGAGAGGCACTCTCACCACTGACCCCTATCTCATGTGTTTCAATTTCAAGGACTTATTTGTTATGAGTTTTGTACATCCTTAGCTGATGCTCCTAAATGAAGGAAAAAAGGTATGTTCCATAATTTGCTTGTGGTTTTTATTACTCCAGCGTTGAACATGAATCTCTAGGAAATGGATAATTTCTTTTGAAAACTTCAATTTATTGGCCATAGCACGTGAGGAAAAGACCATTTTGTTGGAGGGGACAGTTGAATGCAGAAAGTAGATTGACTGATGAAATAAGAGTCATAAAGCTTTACCACATGGAAAAAGGCCCTTAGGCCCAACTTGTTCATGCCACCCAGTTTTCACAACTAATCTTCTCCAAGAGTATGTCCAACCAGAGTTACTAATCGCACTTCTGTTCCTTTTAGTCTGGGGCATGTTGCTGAACAAAGAGACCATGGAGTGCAGGTTCCTATTTCTTGGAAAGTGGAGTCATAGGACAATGAAGAAAGCATTGGTATGCTTTCCTTTATTGGTCAATGCGTTGAGTGTAGGAGCTGGGAGATCATATTGTGTCTGCAGGACATTGGTTAGCCAAAGTTTAGAATACCACATTCAGTTCTGGTCTCCCTGTCATAGGCAGGATGTTGTGAAACTTGAAAGAGTTCAGAAAAGATTTACAAGGATGTTGCCTGGAGGGCTTGAGCTATAGGAAGAGTCTGAATAGGCTAGGGCTGTTTTCCATGGACCGTCTGAGGCTGAGAAGTGACCTTTTTAGAGGTTTATAAAATCATGAGGGGCATGGACAGTGTGAATAGGCAAGTTTGTTTCCCACAGTGGGTGTGTCCCAAACTAGAGGGCATAGGCTTATGGTGAGAGGTGAAAGATTTAAAAGGGACCTAAGGAGCAATTTTTTCAAGGAGAGGGTGCTGCATGTACGGAATAAGCTGCCAGAGTAAATGGCGGAGGCTAGTACAATGTAAAAATTTTAAAAGGTATCAGGATGAGTACATGATTAGGAAGAGTTTAGAGGAATATGGGCCAAATGCTGGCAAATGGGACTAGATTAATTTTGGATATCTGGTTGGCATGGACAAGTTAGACTGAAGGGTCTATTTCCATGCTGTACATCTCTATGACTTTAACTCTGGTTTGTAATTAATTCTGCTGTCAGATTTCTCGCGTTGTCTAACAAAATTTACCTTGCCAATTTTCTAAATTTGCTTTCTGTCCTCGTTCCTTAGTTCCATTCATTTGTGCTATTTCCTTTATCTTCTACTGTTAAACATCCTGAGAGAGTGTCACAATATATTTTTGAGGTGGCTATTGTTGAAAAACCGAATGGTCAAAATAGTTGGTGGAATCAGCATTTGAATCCAGGTTAGTACTGAGTACTAAATAAAATCATGCGGTGTTATAAGGCTCAAGTCATAGAGCCTGTTTGTGGAAAATTCTTTGCTACTGTGAACATGTTAAAAGGTAGTTGGGCAGGAGCCAGAGTTACGACCTCTTGTCATAAAAAAAGGTAACACAATAGGTCCCTGCAAATACAAATCCTGGTCTAGCATCGTCAGAGGACATGGAATTGAAATGAGGAATGTTGAGGAAGCAAGATTAAGTCAGTCCAAAAGATTTGTGTTACCATTTCTCTTCACTTGAGCCAAGTATCCTAATTCCACTTTTCACTTGTTTCTCTATCCTTTTATTGAGGCAATGTTTCTTCTGTTGCAAAAATCCAAATTTTGACTTCCCTCTGTGTAACGATTTCTAATCTCTCCTCAATTTTTTTTTTAATGATTATCTTTGATTTGTATCCTCCAGCCTCACACCATTTAGCGTGTTGTGACCCTTTGTAATTTCTAATCTCAACCAGTAACCTTCTTGGCCCAAATGAAAAAGAACCTAGCTTCTCAGAAGAATAAGGATTCATTATTAAAATAATTCGTAACATTTTCAAATGCTTGAACCCGGTTTTGTAAAGTAAATTAAAATCAAATTTGAATTGCTGCTTGGATTTAATCTGTAGGAATCCATCAGAAGATTTTTAAAAAGTATCTGTGGGAGTGGTAAGTAATTGGAATTCTGACTTTTTTACTGAAGCTCTTCATTGATCATGTTTGCTTTGCCTGAACCACCCGAGCAGCTACATACGCACATCTACAGAAGAACATCAGAACTAGGAGCAGGAGTAGGCCATCTGGCCCTTCGAGCCTGCTCTGCCACTCAATAAGATCATGGCTGATCTTTTTATGGACTCAGCTCCACTTACCCACCTGCTCCATCATAATCCTTAATTCCTTTACTGTTCAAAACATTATCTATTTTTCCTTTTAAAATATTTACTGAGGAAGCCTCAACTACTTCATTGGGCAGGGAATTCCATAGATTCACAACCCGCTGGGTGAAGAAATTCCTTCTCAATTCAGTCTTAAATCTGTTCCCCAGAATTTTAAGGCTATGCCCTCTTGTCCTAGTTTGACCTGGCAGTGGAAACATCCTCTCTACTTCTATCCTGTCTATTCCCTTCATAATTTTTGTATATTTCTATAAGATTTCCCCCTCATTCTTCTATTCATTCATCTTGCATACAATCTGCTGAAAAGAAATCACATTATAAATGGGCAGAGTTGAGCATCTTAGATTACTTACAGTGTGGAAACAGGCCCTTCGGCCCAACAAGTCCACACCGACCTGCCGAAGCGCAACTCACCCATTCCCCTACATTTACCCCTTACCTAACACTATGGGCAATTTAGCATGGCCAGTTCACCTGACCTGCACATCTTTGTGACTGTGGGAGGAAACCAGAGAACCCGGAGGAAACCCACGCAGACACTGGGAGAATGTGCAAACTCCACACAGTCAGTCGCCTGAGTCGGGAATTGAACCCGGTCTCTGGTGCTGTGAGGCAGCAGTGCTAACCACTGTGCCACCGTGCCGCCCATTCTAGCTAAATTCAGTGGCGTGTACTATAAAAACTTTGCAACAGCTTTAAAAACATATGAACAATTGCTGATTATAGAGGAGATGTGTTGTATTTTGCATTTGATGTAAATTGCATCAGTTTTGAAGATTGATCACTGTGGGTTATTGCTGCATTCGAATCCAAGCCTTCAACAACTGCGCTATTGTGAATTTGTCTGCAGCAAGGGTAGGACAAAATGCACCAAATAAATTTTAAATTGTATTAGAACCTTACCTGGTAATATCACTGTTTTCAGCATTAGTTTGTGTTTCTGGCAATGGCTGGGATAAATTTGGTGAGTCAATTGCATCAATACAGGCTGTGCCCTATTGTAGGTCTACTATGAATGTTTTAAAGATAATTATTGTAATTGCAGCATCCATTTTGTACCTAAAAGCAGTGTGTTGAGTTTAACAATAGGTCAATGACCTGAAACATTAACTCTGCTTCTCTGTCCTGCCTGACCTGAGTATTTTATACTTTTATTTTCAGATTTGCACTGCTTGAGGTGTTTAGTTTCTGTCATAAAGTTAGCTTTGCTGTGCAATGTATGGTCAGCTGTGGCTTAATAGTAGCATTTAAACCTGAGTCAAGTCCCCTTTTAGTTGGTTATTTTTATTCATGAGGCATTGCTGGCTATGACAGCATTTATAGCTTGTGTTTAATTTCCCTTGACAAGGTGGTGGTGAATTGCTTTCTTGAGCCACTGCAGTCCACATACTGTATGTTGACTCACAACGTTGTTATTGAGGGAGTTCCAGGATCTTGATTCAGCATTACTGAAGGAACGATGATATATTTTCCAAGTCAGGACAGGGGGGTGGCTTGAAGCTGGGCTTGTAGGATTTTCCATGTATCTACTGACATTATCCTTCCACATGGCAGAAGTTACAGGTATGGAAGGTGCTGTTAGAGGAGCCCTGGTGAGTTGTAGTTGCATTGCATTTTCAAAGTAGTACACACTGTAGCTTCTGTGCGTCAATGGTGAAGGAAGTGAATTTTGAAAGTGGTGGTTGGAGTGCCCAAACAAGTGGGCTGCTTTGTTCTGGATGGTGTTGTGCTTCTTCAGTGTTTTTGGAGCTGCATTCATCCTGGCAATTGGAGATTATTCCATCACACTCTTGACTTGTGCCTTCCAAATGGTAGACATGCTGTGGGGAGTCGGGTGGTAAATTTCTTGCCTCAGAATTCCCACTCTCTGACCTGCTATTCTAGCCACAGTGTTGGTATTGCTAGTCTAGTTCAGTTGCTGGTTAATAGTGACCCTCCAGAATAATGAGAGATTCAGTCGTTGGAATGCCAGAGCCTGATGGTTAAATTCTCTTCTGTTTGAAATAGTCATTGCTTGGTACCTATGTTGCATGAGTATTATTTGCCAATTATCATCCCAAACCTGGATATTATTCAGATCTTGCTGCACATGGGCATGGACAACTTCTGTAACTGAGAAGTTGCAGTTGTGTCGTCATCAGCAAATATTCTCACCTCTGACCTTGTGATGGCGAGAAAGCCATTTATGAGGCAGCTGAAGATATTTGTGCCCTGGACACTGTACTGAGGAACTCTTTCAGAGATGTCCTTGGATTGAGATGAAATGACTTCAAATAATGACAATCATCTTCATTTTTATCAACAATGACTCCAGCCAGTGGATAGTTACTCCCCTGGTTGCCAATGTCTCAAGTTTTACTAGGGTTGATTGGTGCAATTCTCAAGCAAACTGCTGGAGTTCAGCTTTTATGCCCATCTTTGGACCAAGGCTGTAATGTGATCAGGAGCTGAATAATATTGGTGGGAGCCTAAATGGAGCACCAGTGTGTAGGTTGTTACTCAACAAGTGCTGCTTACTAGCACTGTTGATCACTCCTTCCATAGATTGATGGGGCAGTACAGGCTGTTCTGCAATAACACGCATTTTGTCAACATGAATTCGTTGTAACGGAACTGACGAATTGGTGACACTGTTTCTAAAATGAGAACTTTTTAAAACGTGTGTTGCCTGTAATGCAATTACATTGCCAACATTTTAAGTGCTATTTCTATTATGCGGGGTTGCACAAGAACTCAGCCATCATCTTGTAGAAGAAGTGAATGTAATTGGTTGGGTTGGACTTATCTTACTACTGATAGGATGCACCTGGATAATTTTCCACATTGCCGGGTAATGCCAATGTTGCAGTGCACTGGAGTAGCTTAGCTAGGAGCATGGCTAATTGTGAAAAGCAAGTCTTTAGTGCCACTGCTGGAATGTTATTGGGGTTGTTTGTAGTAATCAGTGCTTTCAGTGTTTCTTGATCATGGTGAATTGAACTGGCTGAAGACCGATGTCTGTGATGGTGGGGATCTCAGGCAGTGGTTGACATGGAATATCCATTTGACAATTCTGGCTAATGATTGTTGCAGATGCTTAACCCTTATCTTTTGCACTGATGTACTGGGCTCTCCCAGGTTAAGGGTGGGGAGTTTCTACACCCTGTTCATTCATTACTTGTCTGTCATCATTCACGATTGGCTATTGGCAGGACTAGAGTTTAGGGTTAATATTTTGTTTAGTGAAGTTTTACAGCACGGAAATAGGCTCTTTGGCTCACCATATCCATTTTGATCATGTGGTGTTTATCCCATTTTTCAGCTTTTTTGTATAGAACCCCTAAAATGCAAAAGTAGGCCATTCAACCCATCGAGTTCACACCGACCTCTGAAGAGTATCTCACCACCCCTATTCTATTTCTGTAATCCTGCATTTCCAATGGCCAACCCACCTACCCTGGACATCTCTGGAAACTCTGAGCAATTTAGCATGGTTGATCCGCCTAACTTGCACATCTTTTGACTGTGGGAGGAATCGGAACGCGCTGAGGAAACCCACGCAGGCATAGAGAGAATGTGCAGAATCCACACACAGTCTCCAGAGGATGGAATCGAACCTGGTGCTCTGGTACTATGAGGCAGCATCACTAACCAGTGAGCCACTTTAGAACCCGTGGTCAGTTGTCTTGTTTGCTGTGATGGTTCAACTTAAATGCTACTGAAATGTTGTGACAGTTCCTGCGTGTACCACCCATTCAGGCAGTGTTCCAGGAACGCTGCCACCCATTGAGCAAAAAAAGTGCTGAAATCCCCCCAAACCTTTTTATTTTGCCTAGTGGTATCCCCTTCTGCACTATTCATTGAAGTTGAGGGCACACTCTAGGCTGACACTCCAGTGCAGTAGTGAGGGAGCCCTGTTCTGTCTTAGGCACTGTCTTTCTAAGCTCAAACACTTGTCTGTCCTCTAGTATGAACAGAAATGACGCTCGGTGTGATGAATTCTCCTTATTTATTCCTTCACCAATCTTTTCACTTAAAACAAATTATATGATTGTTGTCTGAATGTTATTTGTGAGACCTTACTGTATGTAAATTTGTTGCTACATTTTCTACAATCAAAAATATTTTGTTAGTCATATAGTGCTTTGACATGTCCTGAGGTGATAAAAGGTGTTTTCTTAATCTACTTTTCCTTTTACCTTTGCTCTTTCATTTTAAGTGTGATTAGTAATTAAGTGGTGCCCTAATGAGAGAGTATCAAATGCTCTGCACAGTGTAGCACAGAGCTTTGCAGAAGATAATGGTGTCTGACAAGGTTCTCGGTCTCATCAGGGTTTGGTAATCTCAGCTGTGTCAAGTCTGTGTTGTTCCTTAGCCAGAGTCTTGTAAGTATAACAGTACAGCATAGATGCAAAGGATTCCATTTTCAGTATAATTGTGGACTGGCATAAATTCCCATTTTCCAAGGGAAGTGAAAATATAAATATCACTGATATTTACATTTCTGCAACAAAATAAATGTGAAGTGCAGATACAAAATGTTCAATTTATTTTTAAATGAACCTCTCTCCTCTTCAAAATCCTGGACAAAAACTTGATGTGCTTAGCATTTGGTGTGCATTGTGATTAGCCTATTAAAACATTTAGGCAGGTAGTTTCACTGTGTGTGGGTTTTGGAAAAGAAAATAATCTTTAGTTTTGAAAATGGCCTCATTAAAGCATGTCTAATGTATTCAAAATGTTGCTCAATCTTTGTGGTGCTCACATTTTAGATTTACAAAGTTTGCTAAATAAAGTGAATTAATTTGTTGAGAGCTTCTGTCATGATAAAATAAGCATCCTTCTCCTATAGAGCCACAGATATGCAGTTTTCCAGGCCTGGACAGTTTGAGTTATAAGGAGAGGCTGGATAGGCTGGGACTTTTTCACTGAAGTGTAGGAGGTTGAGGGGTGACCTTTATGAAGGTTTGTAAAATCATTAGGGGCATAGATAAGGTGAATAGGGTGGGGGAGTTCAAAACTAGGGGGCATATTTTTAAGGTGAGAGGAGAAAGATTTAAAAGGGCCACAAAGGGCAATCTCTTCACACAGGGTAAGTCATATTGGAATGAACTCCCAGAGGAAGTGGTAGATGCAAGTACAGTTACAACGTTTAAAAGACATTTGGGCATGTACCTGAATAGGAAAGGTTTAGAGGGATATGGGCCAAATGCAGGCAAGTGGGACAGGTTTAGTTTGGGAAACTTGGTTGGTGTGGATAAAGGATCTGTTTCCATGCTGTATGATTCTATGATATTTTTTATTTTATATGTTGAACCTTCCTCCACCACACTTCCAAACAGTGCAGTGCATTCCATATCCAAACGACTCACTGTGTGAATAGCATGCATTGCATTTGCTTCTTTTACAAATTACTTTTCATTTGGCCTGTTATTCTCAATCCGTTTATGAATACTTCTCCCTATCTACTCAGTCCAGACGCTTGAATGATTTTGAAAACATCTACCAAATTTCCTCTTATCTTTCCCTGAAGAAACTTCTCCAAAATATATTCATAACTGAAGTTTCTCATTGCTGGAAACATTCTTACAAACCTTTCTTTCCAATGCATTCAGATTCTCTATGAAGTGGAACACCCAGATCTTTTTTTTTTATTTACTTGCAGAATGTGGGTGTTACTGACTAGGCCAGCAGTTATTGCTCATCCCTAATTGCCCAAATAAAGTTACACATCAAACATATTGCTGTGAGTCTGGAGTCGCATGTAGGCTAGACCAGGTAAGGATGGTAGATTTCCCTCCCAAAGAGTATTAGTGAACCGGATGGGTCTTTCCTGATAATTGAGCAATTGCCTCCCCAGGCTATGTACAATACTCCACCCAATTTCAACATACATTCAAATGCCCCTATTAATAAAAGCAAACATGTATGCTTTATTAATTACTCTTTCTACCAGTCCTGCCATCTTTGTCGGGTGCGTGTAGGGACCCAGCTATGCCTGTCTCTTTATCGGGTATATGGAACAGCATATTACACCAGCATCAGCCCCCACCTTTCCTCCATTATATCAATGATTGTGTCAGCACCACCTTGTGCTCTCAAGATGAGGATGAGCAGTTCATGAACTTTACCAACACTTCCCTCCCCAACCTCCAATTCATCTGGACCATCTTGGACACCTCCCTCCCCTTCCTGGACCTCTTCATCACCGTCTCTGGCGACCAACCAACCACGGACATCTACTACAAGACCACTGACTTGGCTACCTAGACTACACCTCCTCCTACCCCACCTCCTGTAAAAATGCCATCCCTTATTTCTAATTCCTGTGCCTTTGCCACATCTGTTCCCAGGATGACCAGTTCCACTTTAGAAAATCCCAGATGGCTTCCTTCTTCCAAGATCACAACTTCCCTTCCCACATGGTGGTGGTTGCCCTCCAGCGCAGCTACCCCACTTCCTGCACAACTGCCCTTGTACCGCACCCTCCTAATGCACCAAGCGCTGAACCTCCAGGTCCTCACCGTCCACCCCACCAACCTCTGCATACATCGCATTGTCTTCCGCCACTTCCAAATGAATCCCACCACCAGAGATATATTTTCCTCCTCACCCCTCTGTGTTCTGGAGAGACCATTCCCTCTGTGACTCCCTTGTTAGGACCACAGTCCACACCCCACTCCTGGCACCTTCCCCTGCCCCCGCTGGAGTTGCAAAACTCATGCCCACATCACTCCCTTCACCTCTGTCAAAGGCCCCAAAGGATCCTTCCACATGTGATAGAAATTTACCTGTACCTCTACCAATGTCATCTACTGCCTCCATTGCACCGATTTGGTCTCCTCTACATCAGGGAGATAAGATGCCTTGCAGATCGTTTCAGAGAACATCTCTGAGACACCTACACCCACCAACCCCACTGCCCTGTGGTTGAACACTTCAACTCCCCCTCCCACTCCGTTAGGGACATGCAGGTCCTGGGCCACCTCCACTGTCAAACTGTCACCACCTGATGCCTGGAGGAGGAATGCCTCATATTCTGCCTTGGGACCTTGCAACCACACGGGATGAATGTGGATTTCTACAGTTTCCTCTTTTCCTCTCCCCCCTTATTATCCCAGTCCCATGCATCCAGCCCAGCACCACCCTCCTGACCTGTCTGTCACCTTTCCCATCTATCTGCTCCACATCCCCCCCCGACCTATCACCTTCTCCCTCACCTTCATCCACCTATCGCTTTCTCAGCTACCTTCCCTGCAAACCCACCCCCTCCCATTTATCTCTTAGCCCCTGACCTCATTGCTGATGAAGGGCTTATACACGAAACATTGATTCTCCTGCTCCTCGGATCTGCCTGACCTGCTGTGCTTTTCCAGCACCACACTCTTGACTCTCTCTCTCTGCCATCTTTAATAATTTATGCGCATGTACACCCATATGCCTCTACCTCTGCACACCCTTGAGAACTGTACTGTCCATTTTACATTGTTTCTTCATGTTCTTTCAACCAAAATGTAGCAGTGTATACTTCTCTGCATTGGACATCGTCTGCCACTAAATTTTCAATATCCATTCGAAGTTCTACACTGTCTTCCTTAATAATACTTCCAAGTTTTGAATCATAACCAAACTTTGACATTATCTCTGCGCAACAAAGTATAGATTTTTTTGAAAGAGGTTAAAATTCCCTCAACTCACCAGCATTCTATTCAAGCTGCGCTTAAGGTAATGTAAATGCCACGTGTTTGCCTGAAGCAGATGCTTTACCTGATGCGGCAATGCTTTCATTATCCCTAAACAAAAGGAACTGGGCCAAAATATTGTGGTTTTGAAGAGTCAGGCAGACATAGAGTACAGTTGACTGTTACCTTCCCTGAGGACACATGATATGATAGTGATGAAATTATGAGCTTGCCTTTGGCTGTGAGATGTAATACAACATTACTCATTTTCCAAAGAATCAAACTTATCCCTAACAGATATACGTGGCTGGACGTGAGCACATTGTCAGTGTGATCATTATGCAAATAAATAGAACAGAGTTCTGAAGGCTAACATTTTAAACTTCAGTGTAACACTTTGGATATTTGATGACTCATCTGTTCTGCCGATTGCATGCGTTTGGAAAGGGATGCATTGCTCTCTGCTGCACTTGTTTGACAACTATGGTTTTCTTGCCGCTGGTTGCTGTCACACAATATCATTGCATAATCATCACCAGTAGTGTATCCTTCCTCAGTCTCTTCGAGCATGATTGGTATATTGTACATTGGTCTGAGTTGGCTTCTGTCACTTTGCAACATAGCACCATGATCAGGAATGACTTTGTATGGGGGGCGGGGGGGTGGGGGGGGAGCTATTTGCATATTTTGGAAATCTTTGCTGGTGTCCAAAGATTTGGTTTTTTTACCCTACACAGTGCACAATTTTGGTAGTTCTTGACCTGCTCGCTCATCACATATCCTTCATTCTAGTAAATTTTTGGAGGAGTGGTTGGACAGTTAGTTCCTGGACAAGTTGCTTGCACTTGCCTTGTAAATAATTGTTGTGTTGTGGATGGTAATACCTATATATGAAGTTGCAACAAAACAATGCAAAAATTCTTGCTATGCTGCTCGATATTTAATGAAGCAGATTCATTCGATGATAACATCTACTATCTGATCAGGGATACCAAATAAACTGAAAGCAGTGCTCGTTGTGCCAATGGCAGTCTTATTTGTTGTGTTGCCAAGTTGTTGAACAATGGGAAATTTCAAGAAGTAATCATTCACCAGATCTTCTGTGTAATGTGAATAGGTCTGTTTCAACTTTAGTCCAAGCAGTAAATGATTGTAGAGGCTTCCTGTGTTGCCAATCCAGGTGTAAATACATGCCTCATATATGCATTCATGATTCATCCTGATTCAGCCCTGCCCCAATTCACAGATTCATATAGCTGACCATCTTGTGTGCTCAATATCCATGTATCCCTAGTATAACATGGACATGACACATTGCTGTAATCTTTTGGCTTTAGGACTTCTTGTGATAAACCAAGTTTGTTTATGGGTGGCCAAATGAACAAAACTTCTCAGGCACTTCATCAGTATTGTCATGCTATTCCTAGACACTGAGCTTTTGCAATTCTTGTAGTTGTTCATCTTTGGTGTTCGTCAATTGTAACTGTTTCAAACTGACTCTTACCAAAGTCAAACATCCCACCAGGTTATAGTCCAGCAAATCAATTGAAACCTGCACATCCATTCTAACTGATTAAAGCTTTAAGAGCCACCTTGGATGTGTTCAATTTGTTTGCATGAGTTGTATGACCCTTTGATCTTTTCCTTTATAAATTCTGTATCTAAGGTCTTCCTCTCTCACTAGCACCTGATGAAGGGGTAGCACGCTGAAAGCCAGTGTTTGCAAATAAATTCGTTGGACTATAATCTGGTGACGTGGTTTTTTGATCTTGTCCAATCCAGTTCCAAACCCTGTATCCCCATATCTGGCCAAAGTGTAATAGATCCACCTTAAGGTCGTCAACTCCACAGTCAAAAGCATTGATGTGTTGATCAGAAGGTATATCATAGAGGATGGGAAGCTGTTCAGTTCACCAGCTGTAATCATTCTTGGTATCTGACTTATCTCACTTCAAAGTCATCCTCGCAGATTACTGACTGATTTGATTGACTCATGTGTCATCTGTTCTATAAAAGTGAGTGTTAGAATCTCATGAATTGTAACTATATTCAGATCTGTGCACACTGATGGTCCTGCTACATGGTATCTATAAAGTGGAAGATTTTGGGAAGCCAAGATGAGCCTGTGTTTGGCACTGTGGTGTGATTCTGCCACTGTTTGGAATTAGTGATGTATCGTGAAGCAATCTCTCAATAGGCTATACCATAGACAGATTTTATTTCTGAGGTACATCTTTCAGAATGTGTAATGTGGCATGTTGGCAATGACTCCTATGACAATTTTAGCTTTTGTGCGTCATTTTACCTTTTCGTTATTTAAGATATTAATGGTGCTTAAAACTTTTGATTTGAAGGTGCCAGTATTGGTCTGGGATGTACAAAGTTAAAAAATCTCAGCACCAGGTTATAGTCCAGCAGGTTTATTTGGAAGTACCATATTTCAGACCGCTGTATCTTCATCAGGTGGATAACCAAATGAACCTGTTGGACTATAACCTGGTGTTGTGTGATTTTTAATTTAAAACTTCTGATAACCTTAACGTTAATCTATCGGCATGGTGTTTGATAACAATGTGAAAAGCTTGGTCATCTTTTGAAATTTGCTTTTCACTTGGTTGGTTCTGAACCTTATTGAAGTGTTTGTGCAAATTCTTAAGTTTTTTATTACCGCCTGCACTGTGTTACACTGTCTTGTTGGTCACCTGTGTTTCTTCTGGAGTCCAGTTTAGCCTTCAGAACCAGGTTGCAATTGTCCAATGTCCTCTCATGGCACATGCTTTTGAGGGATCAAGAAAAACTGCCCAGCATTTGAGCAAATGCTACAAACCACATTTGTTCCAGTTTTATTTGTTTACTACACCTAGCTGACCCATCTAAAGCATGTACAGCATCTGTTGTTAGCCTGGCTAACTCTGGCTTCATATTGGCATCCATCCTCAAGTATTGTGTCAATGGTATGGGCCTTTTTCTTGCCAAAAGATCCTTCCTGAAGGCTTTATTTGGTGTAGAGATGATCACCTCAATGAGACCTCTCTGACGGTTCCTCTTCGGAAAGGTGTCACTCATGCCCGTTGCTGCAGCATCTTCCAACAAATTGATCAATTGTCTTTTGGGCGTAGTGTCTGCAAGTTAGTGTCTGTTAATTCTTACCTTTATCTGGGATTCAAAAATCTCCAGATTTTTCTGATTATACAACAAAACAGGAAATTTGTTAATTCTGTAACACCCCTCATTACGAATGGCAAGTAAGATTTTTATAGCTCTTTTCTCAGGACCATTGATCCTTTGATTTGTTAAAAAGGAAGTGCCATACATTGCCCAGACTATTGTAATCTATTAAGGGAGCAATGAATGCCAGTCCACCATCAGGTTTCTGCAATCCATGATATGGCCTTAAAGAGTTTGAACCTTCAACCCTAAGCCTATGTCTCCGATTTTGTGTCAGTGTAAATTAAAACTTCTAGTCCACTTCACTTTGTCCTTCTAAAATTGGTCCTTTTAGAATCATCATCTTGCAGTAGAACATTTCTGCTATTATAGCTGGTTTGCATGCCAAAAAAGCAGTGAAGACATCACACAGGCCTTGTTTTAATTTCACACCAATGGCATGAACTGGCATCTGGACATTGTTGTTGATGTTAGAATTAGAATCCTTAGTGTTGAAACAGGTCCTTTGGCCCAACAAGTCCACAACAACCCTCTGAAGAGTAACCCACCCAGACTCATTCCCCTACCCTGTATTTATCCCTGACTAATAACCTGGACTTATGGGCAATTTAGCATGGCCAATTCACCTAGCCTGCACATCTTTGGATTGTGGGAGAAAAGGGCTTAAAATGTGTTGCTGGAAAAGCGCAGCAGGTCAGGCAGCATCAAAGGCACAGGAGAATCGATGTTTCGGGCATAAGCCCTTCTTCAGGAAATTGTAGGAGGAAACCTGAGCACCTGGGGGAATGTGCAAGCTCCACACAGGCAGTTGCCCGAGGCTGGAATTGAACCCAGGTCCCTGGCACTGTGAGGCAGCAATGCTAACCACTGAGCCACCATGCCACTCCAATTGGCCTCCAACAGGCTATTTTACTGAATGAGGCAAAGATATGCTATCTAAATATAATATAAATAATTGGCTGTGGATATTGTGGTGTTGGTGACTTCAATGGATATTTGTTACAGCTAAGTATTATGTATAAATATTGTATTCTTCAGATGTACAATTCTCCTGGCTGACATTAAGTAGTATATTGTAGCAGGACAGCATTGAACAGCATGCTCCCTGTAGCATTTCATGCTTTAAATGATCCTTGGGTACGATGGATTGTGGGACCTTTATACTCTCAGGTCATTATGCTTTTATACAGTAATGATATTATGAGCATGTTTTTAACAGATATTGACTGAACATGACACGACACCAAGTTACTTGAGCTGAATATTTAGAATTCATGGTGCAAGACTGAATCCTCCTGTTATAATAATTCAGACAGATATGTACGTGTATCAGTGACAGTGTCTGCTTTGCGTATTGGGGACTGTGCAAGTGTGGCAGACTTGCTAACGTTTTGTTCTTTACTGAAAGCAATTAAATTCAGTTTGACAACATGAAGATTTCATTCCTTTCCCTCCTATCCAAGAGATCTACTGCATTAAATTCTTGTCATCTGATGAGTCCAAGTCAAAAATTAATCCTTTACAATGTTATAAACATCCTGACTTCCATATGAAAGGAGGGAGTAGGTGCAGAGTCGAAAGTAACTGCATTTTTGAGTTTGCTTTTCCAGTTTCCCTCACCTTTTGAATTGTTAATGAAATTATTTGTTATTAGTCACATAGACTCTATTTTCCAGTTATCTTTTTCATTTGTTCAGCTGTCACTCCTCCTTAAAACTGCATTCATAGCTTTCTTTGTAGTGGTTAGAATGTGGAAGCTCCTACTATGTGCAGTTATCGAGGCAAATAGCTGCAAGTAAATGAGGATAGGCTAGGTAAGTACATGAAGGTGAAAGATTGAAAGGTATGCTGATTAATGTAGATAAAGTCGTGTGGAAGGAGGGTCATGTGGAACATGAATACTGACATAGACATTTTTGCCTGAATGGCCAATTGTTGCCCTAATTTCATGTGCTTTTACACATTCAATAGTTTAATAAAAATACAATGAGGGCCACTGATTTGTTCTAAAGCAGTCAAAATAGACTATCTGTTCAAAAGGGTTTATGAAGGTCTAGGAAGTTAATGAGCGATCCATGATTTGTATGGAAGTCATCTAACTTCAATATCTAATACCTTTGCATAAATCAGCATATCCCCTGACTTTGCTGAGCTTCAGGGACCCCTGCAAAAAAACAGTATGAGAGATATTTTGCATCAAACACTGGGTTGTTTTTAACTGAGCAAATTAGTACCTTAATCAATTTTGCTGTGCTGCTCTGAACAAATTCCAATATGGTGAAACCATGCCTGGTTTGAAATACTGAAAATAAACCTGACTGCAGGAGGATCTAAATCACAAAATTACAGATTCTTTGGCACAGAACATGATTGGTGTACAGGTGTCAAATGTAGACAGGTTACCCCCTAAGAACAAATAGTGTTTATTGATTTTGGAGTCAGCACCCTGAAAATGACAAATGCTTTGTTGCATAATGATACTGCAGCCTTGCCATAAAATTTTATATTTTAGTTTATTTCTCTCTTATATTGTTCCCCCCCCCCCCCCCCCCGATTCAGTCGTTTTATAGTCCCTCAGTCTCTCTTTCATTTGTTGACTTCTCTTTCCCTTCATGTTTGCATGCTGCTTTTCCATCCTCTGTCACATTCTTGATCCTGATCTGTCTGTCTCCATTTTGCCTGTGGTTTCACCCCCTTTCGTAGATGCCTGGTTCTCAGAGGCTGCCTTGCTCAGTGTTTCTTGCTGCTCCTCGTTCTCTTGCCTTTAGAGGGGCTGCAGACATCATCATGGGTGGTATTTGGGCACCTTGTCAGAAATCATGCTTGACTAATGTGAGAAATCTAACCACTTCCCCTTTCTCTCTCAAGAAAACAAACCACTGGGTGAGGGCTGGTGGCTTCATTCAGCTCTCCTCATTGGGAGTCAAACATTTTAGCTTTGAGATAAATATGTTCACCTTCAGCTATTCACCTCACTGGAAACCTCTAACTTGTCTGCTAAATGCTTTGCCATTGCAAATGATTCCAGAAGCAGACGAAGCAGTACATGAGCTCCTGCTGATCCTGAGCCTCTGCAGTTTACTTACAGTACGTTGCTTTGCATTATTATTCAGCACAAATGGTAAGATGTTTCATGCTGATGGACTGCAGGGCATTCTTTGCTCTTTTCTAACCTCTGTGGGAGGTCCCAGTCATTCAGGTTTGAGAACAGACGAGCCAGTATCAGTCCCTGTATTCTAACTGAGGAACACCAAAGGGTGTAGTGTTTGCAAAGCAGCGTAGGCTTACTGTGGCAAGCCTACACATACCGTCTTGCTGCAGAGCTGGTCACGGACCTTTCCTGAAAGAGCTTATTGATTTGTATTTGATAAAAAGCCAAGTAGTGTATGTTCTGTGTCAGTTGCTGAATGGTTGGCTCCTGGATTTGTAGTAGGTTGGAGGTTTTATCATTAACTTTATGAAAGGAAATCGTGAGTTGCACGGAACATGTACGCGATTAAGTGCCAGCAGCTGCTGCAGAGAAGGAGAGAAAAAGCTGCATAGGAAGAAGCTGTTGTCTTGATAGTAAGTGCTGCAGTATGGCCACTCCTACCATCTGAGACACTTAGCAAATATGTACTGTGACAGTGAATTTGTGCATAGTAGGCAGGCCAATGAGAGCACTCATCAGTAAGAATCCTGTGGGCGTTTATTAGAACAGGTGTTGATGGAGTGTTTCAGCATGGGAATTAATTGGGGTACATAACACATTTTTTGTGTTTCACAGGCAATTAGGTAATTGACATAGAGGGTTATATCCTTCCTTTGTTTCATGAATGTTGCTGCTTCTATTTCAGCAGCCTTATTGTGTAGACTTTTTAAAAATATATTTACAATTAAAGGTTACTTGGTGTCAATTACGCGTAATTTGGACAGAATGTTCTATATTCCTTTCGGAGACAAATGGAATGTACTGTGTTCATATAACCTGTGTGAATAACATGAACTTGTATGTAACTACAATGTGTCTTTAGTATGGTACCATATTGTAATGCTGTTTCCATCCCTTGTGAATCCATATACAATTTTGTCAATTCTCCTGTTGGAGAATTGCTTCGATTTGAGGCGTTCACGTTTCAGGTATTTGTGACAGAACAGAAAAATGCAAAAGTACACACAGAGTGACCATCACATTAATTTTCTGTCTTTGAACCTGACTTTTGGGACAAACCAGCAATTCCGAAAGCATGTTGCTACTTTAGGCTGATTGTGGAACGAGGGGCAATTAAAACGTGGTATTTGTATTTGTTGACACCACAAACTATTGCCTTCAAAGGTGCTTTGGAAAATCACACACTGGTTCTTGGTTCCCCCAGTATTAACAGTACCAACTTGTTTGATGGCCATTCAGTAAGTATTAGTTGCTGTTATGAACAAAGCAGTGAACCAGGAGCACAGATGGACAGTGGAAACTTGGATGAAGGAGAGGCAAAATTAGAGTTTTCATGCAGGATAGAGAGGTGATTTAAAAAAAAGGGTTAGGAGTACTGGTTAAGGAATCAATTATGGTTATGAAAAGGAATGATCTACCAAGTGGGTTAACAATTGAGGCTTTATTGGTTAAGCTTAGGAATAAAAAAGGACAGTCACAGACTTAGAGTATACAACAGATCCTCAAATAGTGAGAAGGAGACAGAACGTATATGTCGACAAGTTTCTGCCTGTAGGAATAATAGGGCAATAATTGTCGGAGACTATGACTACCCCAACATCAACGGAGTTTCAAACAATGCAAGAAGCATTGAGGGTGAAACATCCAGGAAATTTGTTTTTAAATAATCCGAGACAAGCTGAATGAAAGGAAGATCAGTTCTGGATTTAGTTTTGGGAAATGAAGATGGGCAAGTGGATGAAGTGACAGTGGGTGACCATATTGGATTTGATGACCACAATTTGATTGGATTTAGTATTGTTATGGCAGAGATAAATCGGGAGTAAAAGATTTTAACAGGATGGGGTAATGCTAATTTTATAAAACTAGGAAGTAGTTTGGCTGAAGTTGACTGGACAGGATTGCTAAAGGATAAATCAGTGGGGATCCAGTGGGAGGCATTAAAAAGTGAGATCCTTAGTGCACAAAGCAGACATGTCCCTCCAAAGATAAGAATGGTGCTGTTGAATCTAGGATCCCACCCATGGTTGTTCAGAAAAGTACAGAGGAAGATTAAACAGAAAAGTGAGTTTTGAGAAGATTTGTAGCTCAGGTTGAGGTTCTGGATGTGAGTTTGCTTGCTGAGCTGGAAGGTTTGTTTTCAGATGTTTTGTCACCATACTAGATAGCAGTGAGCTTCCTGTGAAGTGCTGGTGTTATGAGCCAGTTTCTATTTGTTTAGATTTCTTTGGTTAGTGATGTCAGTTCCGGTTCTTTTTCTCAGGGGGTGCTAGATGGGCTCCAAATCAATGTGTTTGTTGATAGAGTTCTGATTGGAATGCCATGCTTCTAGTAACTGTCTTGCGTGTCTCTGTTTGCCTTGTCCTAGGATGGATGTGTTGTTCCAGTCAAAATGGTGTCCTTCCTCATCAGTATGTAAAGATACTAATGATAGTGGGTCATGTCTTTTTGTGGCTAGTTGATGTTCATTATCCTGGTGGCTAGTTTTCTACCTGTTTATCCGACGTAGTTACTGTTTTTGCACAGTATTTTGTAAATGACGTTCATTTCGCTTATTGCCTGTATAGGGTCTTTCAAGTTCATTATCTGCTGTTTTAGTGTGTTGGTTAGTTTGTGGGCTACCATGTTGCCAAGAGGTCTGAGTAGTCTGGCAGTCATTTCAGAGTTGTCTTTGATGTAGGGTAGAGTGGCTAGGGTTTCTGGCACGTTTTATCTGGATGTTTGGGTTTGTTGCTGAGAAATTGGCAGACCGTGTTTATTGGGTACTCATTCTTCTCAAATACGCTATATAGCTGATTTTCCTCTACTCTGCGTAGTTCCTCGGTGCTGCAGTATGTGGTAGCTCGTTGAAATAATGTCCTAATGCAGCTTTGTTTGTGGGTGTTGCGCCAATTGCTTCTGTAGTTAAGTATTTGGTTCGTATGTGTTGTTTTCCAGACAGAAAACTAGCCAACAGGATACATGAACATCAACTAGCCACAAAAAGACATGACCCACTGTCACTAGTATTTTTACATACAGATGAGGAAGGACGTCACTTTGACTGGGACAACACACCTATCATAGGCAAAAGTGAGGACTGCAGATGCTGAAAACCAGAGTAGAGATCAGAGTGGTGCTGGAAGAGCACAGCAGGTCAGGCAGCATCGGAGGAGCAGGAAAATCGACGTTTTGGGCAAAAGCCCTTTATCAGGACTGTTGCCCGAAACATCGATTTTCCTGCTCCTCAGATGCTGCCTGACCTGCTGTCCTTTTCCAGCACCACTCTGATTTCTACACCTATCTTTAGGATAAGCCAAACAGAGACACGCACGAGAATTCCTGGAAGCAAGGCATTCCAACTAAAACTCTGTCAACAAACACATTGACCACCCTCTGAGGAAAAGAACCAGAAATTATAACATCAAGCCAAAGAAGCCTAGTAGAGTCCTAATATAACTGAAAGTCATTTTTCTCACTAAAATTGATGCTTAAATTCTATATTTAAAACCATGGTTTAGAACTTTGAGTTGTTGTTGGAGCAATGTAATACACAGTTAGTGATCCCAGAGCTGTATTTAATCTTGTCCTCATTCATGATGAAGTGGGACCCTTTCTATGGTTTTTGTAAATTGGTTTATGGACTGTGAGCATTGCTGTTTCAGCCAGTGCTTGTTGCTTATCTCTAATTGCCCTTTGAAGAGGTGATAGTGAGTCACCTTGAACTGCTTCAATCCATCTGGTGTAGGTAAACAAATTAGGAAGGGAGTTCCAGGATTTTAACCAACAACAATTGAAAAAATGGTAATATAGTTCCAAGTCAGGATCGTGTGGAGCTAGCTATATTTGTCAGAACCTTATACATCTCTATCAGGTCGCCCCTCAACCTTTGCTGCCCTAAGGTAAACAACTCCAACCTGTCCAATCTTTTTCTCCTAGGTTAGACCTTCCAGCCACGGCAGCATCCTGCTAAGTCTTCTCTGCATGTTCTGTGGTGCAAATACATCATTCCTATAATATAGTGACCAGAACTGCACACAATATGCCAGTTGTTGCAGAGCCGAGGTTTTATACAGTTCCAACGTAACCTCCTGGCATTTGTATTCTATGCCTTGACTAATAAAGGCAAATATTCTTCTTGGCCACCTTATCCAACTAACCTACTACTTTCAGGAATCTGTGGATTTGCACACTGGGGTCCTTCAGATCTTCAGTCCTTTCCAAAGTCCTTCTATTCAAGTGTAATTCCTTGCCTCATTGGTCCTCTCTAAGTACATTACTTCACAGTTTTCCAGGTTGAATTCCATTTGTCACTGCTGTCTGCAGCTGAATAGTCTGTCAATATTCTGTGCAATTTACAACAATCCTCCTTACTATTCATCAATTTTTATGATATCTGCAAACTTCTTGAGCATATCCCTAGCTTGTAAGTTCAAATCATTGATGTACATCACAAACACCAAGGACCCTAGGATTGAGCCCTGTGGAACCACACTGTAAACAGACTTTCAGTCACAGAAATGTCCTCCAAGATTTCCATTTGCTTCCTGCCTCTCAGCCAATTTTGGATCTAGCATACCACTTTGCCTGGGCTCTCATGGGCTCTTACTTTCTTGAATTAGTAGTCATGAGGGACTGTGTCAAAAGCCTTCCTGAGCTCAATGTAGACCAAACTGAATGCATTACCCTCATGAATACTCCCGGTTACCTTGTCAAACAATTTGGTTAAACATGTGAAACATAACCTTCCCTGAAGAAATACATGCCTGACTATCACTGATTCAACTCTGTCTCTTCAAGTGCAGATATATTTTGTCCCTTGGAATACAATTACTGGATGAAGAGTCTGCGGACATTTTGGTGAAGTTCACCAATGACACGAAGTTAGGCAGACAGGCAGGTAGTTCTGTGGAGGTGGGAGGCTACCAAAAGATTTAGCCAGTTTAAGAGAATGGTCCAAGAAATGGCTGATGAAATTCAATGTGAGCAAATGCGAGATTTTGCACTTTGGAAAAAGAACACAGGCATGGGCTATTTTATAAACTGAGAGAAAATTCATAAAGCCAAAGTGCAAAGGGATCTGGAAGTGCTAGTACAGGATTCTCTAAAGGTTAACTTGCAGGTTGAGTCCATGATTAAGAAAGCAAATGTGATGTTGTCATTTATTTCAAGAGGGTTGGAATGTAAAAACAGTGAGGTGCCACTAAAACTTTATAAAGCTCTGGTTAGGCCCCATTTAGAATACTGTGTCCAGTTTTGGGCCCCACACCTCAGGAAGGACATACTGGCACTGGAGTGTGTCCAGCGGAGATTCACACAGATGATCACTGGAATGGTAGGCTTAACAAATGATGAATGGCTGAGGATCCTGGGATTGTATTCGTTAGCGTTCAGAAGGTTGACAGGAAATCTAATAGAAACTTACAGGATAATGCATGACTTAGAAAGGACACTGGGAATTTGTTTCCATCAGGCGGGGAGACGAGGACCCGTGGGCACAGCCTTAGAATTAGAGGAGGTCAATTTAGAACAGAAATGAGGAGACGTTTCTTCAGCTAGAGGGTAGTGGGCCTGTGGAATTCACTGCCACAGAGCTCAGTGGAGGCTGGGACATTGAATGTCTTCAGGGCAGGAATTGATAAATTCTTAATCTCGCAAGGAATTAAGGGATACAGGGAGAGTGTGGGTAAGTGACGTTGAAATGCCCATCAGCCATGATTGAATAGCGGAGTGGTCTCGATAGGCCAAATGGCCTTCCACTCCTATTTCTTATGGTGTGTTCTTATGGACTGCTCTGCATTTTCATGGTTAATCCTTCCTTTTTTATAATGGGACAACATTAGCAATTCTGCTATTAACTGGCTCCTCACCTTCTCTGGCTGGAGAGGATTTGAAAATTACTGGGTCTCTAATATCTCCTTCCTTGCCTCCACAACAGCCTTGGGTACATCTCATCTGGGTCTACAGATTTATCTATTTATGAAGTTGTTAGACCCACTATTATCTCGTCATCTCTGTCTCTTTTTTTTATAATATTTCACAATCCTTCACTCTAATGTCTGTACTTACATTGTCCTTTTCCTTTGTGAAGACTGATGGAAGGTATTGTATTTACCGTACAGAAAGAGCAACCTGTCTGTATTGACTTGTTAACGACTCTCAAATGATTACTTTAGACCTAGTTAAGGAATCAGTTTGAACTGAGTAAGCAATAGGTGCTAATTCAGGAATGATTCATTGAGTGGAGTTAGATGATGTTAAATTAGTAATTCTAATCTGCATACCCAATCTGAGTTCAGAAATGCAAAATTATCTACTTTTCACATTTGATGCTAACTGGATGGTTGATAGAGTTTGGCAAAGCAGTCAAAGAACTAAAGGGAATCTTAACATTTAAAAAATATATATTTGAGCAGTGCTCTGGTGAATCAAATTCAAAACATGTAAGTATAAAGTGTTACACAAAGCATTAGAAAATGGTGCACCCATTAAATAAATGCAGTTGGATAAGCTAAGTGTGAGGCCTAGAGAGATTTGGGAATGACATCTTGATGCTTAGAGTGCCCTGTCATTGCAAAGTCATCAGGCAGCATATCAAAATAGAATGCTTAGTGTTCAAAACACTTTGTATCATTCCCTCAACTCCCAGAAAAAGAAAAAGGGATTAGAGAGTGGAATTTTGTTCCTTTTTGCATTGGGCAGCGATTATCCCAAGGATGGCTGCTGTGGTTCTGTGCATATCAGGTGTCAATATAGACAGGTTGCTCTTTCTGTACTGGAAATACAATCCCTTCCATCAATCTTCGCAATGGAAAAGGACAGTGCACGTATAGACATTAGACTGAAGGACTGTGAAATATTAGAAAAAATTCCTTCCCACCTATCTGTTCCACCCTCCTCTTTGACTTTTTACCTTTACCCCCCACTTCCTATTGCACTCTCAGCTACCTAACCCCCAACCCCACCCTTCTTCCATTTATCTCTCCGCGGCCGAGGCTCCCAGCATCATTCCAGATGAAGGGCTTTTGCCCAAAACATTGATTTTTTTTTTTGCTCCCCTGATGCTTCCTGACTTGCTGTGCTCTTCCAGCACTACTCTATTCTTGACTCAAATTAGCCATCTGCAGTACCCACTTTCGCCTAGCATATCGGGTATAGCTGTGTAAAAGTAACTGGGAAAGACACTACTATAAACCATGGAAAATGTGAAAAAAGATGTTGCAGTTTTTAAAACAAGTTATTGGAACTCACTTTGCAGTGTATCGACGGTGTTGTCTTATTCAGTGGGGGCATTCTGCCCTGGTCACGAGGGGTCATAATTTTAAGGAGAAAGGTATAGGGGAGATGTCAGAGGTAGGTTCTTTATGCAGAGAATGGTTTGTGTGTGGTAGTAGAGTAAGAGACATTAGGGACAGTTAAGCAACTGTTGGACAAGTACATGGATGGTGGTAAATTGAGAGATGTGATGGTTAGGTTGATCTTAAATTAAGATAAATACTCTGCACAACATCGTGGGCTGAAGGGCCTGTACTGTGTTGTACTGTTCTACGTTCTGTAACGTTAGGCATGTTGGCTGTGTCTGTGTGTTCAGGGCAGGTTTTTCCCAGAGATAGTTCTTTGATTCAAAGACAGAAGTTGCTAGAGGAGTGCAGCGGGTCTGGCATTAACTATAAAAACGGAGTTAGCGTTTTGATTCCAGCGACCTTTCTTCAGAACTGATAACATCTTTTGGAAAAAGTGATATTTATTTTGATGACATGGGCTGGCATGGAGAATTGAACAGATGGGGGGAGATGGAGCCGAGAGATAGAGATAGAGGGGAGAGAGAGGGAATAACAGTCAGGTGGACAAGTGGATTGCTGATAGTAGCAAAAAGAAAGATTAAAATGAAAATCCTTTTGGAGAGAGGAGCAGAACCTCAAGATGGGTATACCCGGAAGATGTGGTAGTGAATTAACACTAAAATAAAACAAAGGTTCTTTGCTTTTTTTCAATTATAACGTCATAGGGTCATACACCACAGAAACAGATCCTTCAGTCCAACTCATTTGAACTGTCCAGACATCCCAGTCTGACCTATTGCCATGTGTCAGCATTTGGCCCATATCTCTCTAAATTGTTCCAGTTCACACATCTATCCAGGTGCCTTTTAAATGTTGTAACGTACCCACCTCCACCACTTCCTCTGGTATCTCATTCAATACACGCACTGCCCTCTGTGTGAAAAAGTTACCCCTCGGGTCATTCTTAAATCTTTCCCCTTCGCCTTAAACTTATGTCCTCTAGCTTTGGACTCACCCACTGGAGGAAAATGCTATTCACCCTATCAAAGCCCTTCATTATTTTATAAACCTCTTTAAGGTCACCCCCTCAGTCTCCGACTCCCCAAGGAAGAAAGCTCCAACATATTCAGCCTCTCCTTTTGGCTCAAACTGTTCAGTCCTGGCACACCCTTGTAAATCTTTTCTGCACCAGGAAGTTTAACAACATCCTTCCTATAGAAAAGTGACCTAGAATTGCATGCAATATTCTAAAAAGACCTAACCAATGTCCCATGCACCTGCAATGTGATATCCTAACTCCAATACTCAATGTACTGAGCAATGAAGGCAAGTGTGCCAAATGCCTTATTTACCACTATGTCTACCTGTGGTTTCACTTTCAAGGAGCTATGCGCCTGCACCCCTAGGACTCTTTGTTTGGCAACACTCCCCATGGCCCTACATTAACTGTATAAGTCCTGACCTGGTTTGCTTTACCAAAATGCAACACTTCACATTTCTCTAAATTAAACTTTATCTGCCACACTGTGGCCCATTGACACATCTGATCAAGATTCCATTCTGAGATAATCTTCTTCACTGTCCACTACACCACCTATGTTGGTGCCACCTGCAAACTGATTAACCATACCTCCAATATTCACATCCAAATCATTAATATAAATGGTGAAAAGCAGTGGACTAATCCTTGTGGCACACCGCTAATCACAGACCTCCAGTCCAAAAAACAAACTTTCACCACCATCTTCTGTCTCCTACCTTCAAACCAATTTTGCATCCAATTGGCTAGCTCCCCCAGATCCCATGTGACCTAACCTTACTAACCAGTCTCCAATGTGGAACCTTATTGAACGCTTTGCTGAAGACCATATGGACAATGTCTACTGCTCTGCCTTTATCAATCTTCTTTGTCACTGTAGTGATTGTAACAAGGTCAGCTCAGTGAACCTCAGAGGATAAGAGTTCCTTGATTGGGGCTGTTAATCTGGTCCAATCAGGGAGCCCTGGCTGACAGATATAAACAGGAAGTTACGTTCATTGAGAGTTTGCTCTGAGGAAGCTAGACCAGTGTCAAGTACCATACACATGTAAATGAATGGTGATTTGTTAATGGGATTACAGGTCTCTGTGGAGTTATTTCAGTGGCAATGAGAGAAAAAAAGTACGGTCCTGAAGAAATTTGCTTGCAACAGTCGTCTCTGAGTTGGGGTAAGCATTTCTGGCATCATGCATTATTTGGGAAGCTTGACTACTTTGATCTTGCCATCGGAAAGAATGCTTTATTTATTTCCAGGAAAATAATAATGCGACAGTTGAAAAGCAACAAGTAATTATCCTGAAAGCTTGTGAACCTGCAGCTTTTTTGTTGATTGGGATCCTAATTTTACCTGAAGCACCAGATATTAAAACTTTGCAGAGTTGATGGATTTGGTTACTGAATATTACAACCAGACGCCTCCTCTCATTCCGACACGCTATCATTTTTACTCGGCGGTTCGAGATTTTTGACTATGTTTCGATGACCAGCAGAGGCATGTGACTCTGCTTTAACCCATCGTGAAATGCTGAAAGTGTGTTTGGCATGTGGGATTAATGATGTAACCATGCAAAAGCGTCGACTAGCTGTGGTCTTTGATTCTAATCGCATACAATTACAAGTTGGAACACTGTCTGGGAGATCAAGTAGCAAATGCAGATGCTTTGAGCCAGCACCTGCTGGCAGATACCCCGCAAATGATGGCACCTCTGGAAGAGTCCATTCTGGTTTTAAACTGTTTGGTCTCCCTTCCGGTCACTGCTGAACACAAAACAGTCCGGTCCTGGCAAAACTAAAACAGTTGCTGGTGAAACAACAGGGCCATCCCAACCCGAGTTAAAATCTTTCTGAACTCAGTGAGACCAGATCACCATAGAGGATGCCATATTACACGGGGGGGGCAAGAGTGATTGCCCTGACAAACGTCGTCGCCAGATCCTGGCTGAACTCGACCAGCGTCATCCAGGAGTTTCCAAAATAAAGATGTTGACGAGAAGTTATGTCTGGTGGCCAGGATTGGATACCGACATAGCTTTGGAATACCAACAAGGACAAAATTTGCCAGCAGCAGCTCCCCCACATATGTGGGCATGGCCAAGTAAACCTGAGACTCTGTTACATGTTGACTATGCTGGCCCTTTCATGGGCTCAACATTGTTTGTCATTGTAGATGCCCACTCAAAGTAGCTGGATGCGCAGAGTTCATTTCTCAAACATGAGGACAATGATAGAGAGGCTGTGAACATCTTTTGCTATACATGGACTCAGAGTTGTTGATCACAGACAATGGGCCATCATGTACTAGCAGGAAGTTCAAGTATTTCCCGAAGTCAAGTGGCATTTGGCAAATAAGGTTGGTTCCATACTCTCCATCGTCCACTGTTCTGGCGAAAAGAGCAGTTCAAACTTTGAAAGCAGGCTCAAAGAAACGGTCCACAGCGTCACTCAATAGCGCACTGTCCCTGTTCGTATTTGATTATAGAATCCGCTCTCATGCGACTATAGGGATAGCTCCAGCAGGATTGCTGATGTGGAGAAGACTCCACACCAGGTTAAATCTGATCTTCCCAGAGCTGAGGCAGAAGGGTGAAACAGCATCAGAAAAGCTTATTCTGGACACTTCTCCTCTAAGTGAGAGACCATTTACTTCAGGGGACAAAGTTTGATGACGAAACCACGGATTTGGCTCTTTATAGGTAAGAGGCATGGTTATCGCAAGGTCAGGTTCCGTGATGTATAAAATTTGGGGAGGTGAGGTCCTGAACAAGCTAGCGGACCAAGTGAAAGCTGCAAACTTGCAAACAGGAAGTTGCCCTGCGAACAGGGCAGGAGCAAAACTTACCTGGCCCCTCAGAACAGCCAGAAAAGCTCTCTGAAGCTTTTTCAACACATAGTGGAGGGGGAGAACCCACTGGTTCACAGTCTGAGGTAGACACAGTAGATGTCACAGTCTCTATGCCTTTACTGCCTGAAGAAGAGGATGAATTTTTACTGAGATAGTCCGGGAGTAAGAGGAGGGCTACGGTCTGGAACATGCTGCCTGTATCCCAGGCTGAGTCAAAGGAACTGGACGCAGTGCGAAAATGCCTCAGTAGAGGCTACAACAACAGGCCTGTCTCCCTGGACTTAGAGAGGGAGAGATGTAGTGATTGTAATGAGACATAACAGAATATGAATTCTCTGGGGCTGTTAACCTGGTCCATCTGTTAATCAGCCCTGGCTGATGGATATAAACAGGAGCATCAGAGGTTCTTTTCACTCTGAGAGCTGGCTCTGAGGAAACCAGACCAGTGTCAAGTACTATGTACGTGTAAATAAAGGATGGCTTGGTGATGGGATACTGGCCTCTGTGGTTTTATTTCAGTCACCTCTTCAAAAAGCCTCAATCAATTTAGTGAGACATGATTTCCCACGCACAAAGCCATGCTGACTATCCCTGATTAGTGTTTGCCTTTCCAAATGCATATAAATCCTGTCCCTCAAAATTCCCTCCAACAGCTTACTTACCACTGAAGTAAGGCTTACCGATCTATAGTTCCCTGGCTTTCCCTTACAGCCTATCCTAAATAATAGCACTACATTAGCCATCTTCCAGTCTTCTGGCACCTCACCTGTAACTATCGATGTTACAAATATCTCCACAATGCGCCCAGCAATCACTTCCCTAACTTCCTAAAATTTTCTCGAAAACACCTGATCAGATCCCAGGATTTATCTTCCTTTTTACGTTTTACGACCTCCAGCACCTCCTCTTCAGCAATATGAACTCTTTCCAAAACATCACTACTTCCCCTAGTTCCCTGGCTTCCATGTTTTTCTCCACAGTAAATACTGATGCAAAGTATTTGTTTAGTATCTCACCTGTCTCCTGTGGTTCCACACATAGACACATTGTTCTTTAAGGGGCCCTATTCGCTATTTTTGTCCTTAATGTACTTCTAGAATCTCTTTGGCTTCTCTTTAACTCTATTTACCAATGCTATCTCACGTCCCTCTTTTTCCCCTCCTTATTTCCCTCTTAAACATTTTTACTGCCCTTACACTGTTCTAGGGATTCACTCGATTACAGCAATCTAGACCAGAGATATGCCTCCTTTTTCTTGACCAGAGCTTCAATTTCTCTTGTCATCCAGTAATCCCTCCTCCTACCTTGCCCTTCATACTAACAGGAACATACCATCTCTGAATTCTCATTATCTCATTCTTAAAGACCTCCCACTTCCCAACCGTCCCTTTACCTGCTTCCCCAATAACTTTTGAAACTTTGTCTAAAACTGTCAAAAATGGCCTTGCTCTAATTTAGACTTTTACATTTTTGATCAGTTCTATCTTTTTCCATAACAATTTTAAAATTATGATCACTCTCCCCAATGTGCTCCCTCACTGACACCCCCTAGTCACTTGCTCTGCCTCATTTCCCAATAGAAGGTCAAATATTGCTCCTTCTGTACTGTTCCTGGATACTATTAAACACAGCATGATGCTATATGTTGTCTGACAGATCTGCATCACTGCTCACCCTTACAGAATAAAATACTTATTAGGCCTTGGGGGAAGATGTTAAGTGTAATTACATATGCCATTATCACATCTCTTCCCACATCTCCACCTTCACAAGTTTAGGGGTCTGGAAGTTTCACTTTTTTTTTCTTTGAAGTGGAAGATGGATAAATATTTGGATTGAGGACTGACCTTGATTTTCTTCTTGATTATGTAAAGTTGGTAATTCAGTTTAAACTAGAGTACCTTTCATTTCTTGAATGTCCTTTGCAGAGAACATTGTTCTTGCTGAAAGGAATAATTTCCCGATAGTATCGTCTGAGACATCTCTAATCTCATGAATTTCCTTCATGGAAGATGACTGCTTTGTTGACAGAGCCATGTGTTTCCTTCTTGATTGAATCCAAGATCTTAATCATAATCTTGACCATATTAAGATTAAACGGCATGGTGGCTCAGTGGTTAGCACCGCTGCCTCACAGAGCCAGGGACCTGGGTTTGATTCTAGCCTCTGGCAACTCTGTGTGGTGTTTGCACATTCTCCCCGTGTCTGCATGGGTTTCCTCCAGGTGTTCTGGTTTCCTTCCATGGTCCAAAGATGTTCAGGTTAGGTGAATTGGCCATGCTAAATTGTCCACCATGTTCAGGGATGTATGGGTTAGATGCATTAGTCAGGGGAAATGTAGGGTAATGGGTCTGGGTGGAATACACTTCTGAGGGGATGTATGGAGGTTTTGGGCCAAAAGGCCTGTTTCCACACTGCAGGAATTCTAATTCTAATTCACATATCCTGATAATGTGGACATTAGTCATTCCATGTCAGTGATGACTCCTGTGGATTTATGTGCAGCATAACCTCGGTGTGCACTTAGAAAACATTTATCTCGGTTTTAGATTAGATTCCCTACAGTAAGGAAACAGACCCTTCGGCCCAACAAATCCACACTGACCCTCCCAAGAGTAATCCACCCAGACCCAATCCCCTACCCTATATTTACCCCTGACTAATGCACCTAACACTATGGGCAATTTAGCATGGCCAATTCACCAGACCTACACATCTTTGGACTGTGGGAAGAAACCCAAGCAGACACTGGGAGAATGTCTGTGTGGAGTTTGCACAGTCACCCAAGGCGGGAATCAAACCCGGGTCTCTGGTGCTGTGAGGCAGCAGTGCTAACCACTGAGCCACCTTACCACTCTTAGAAGTTTAATGCCAGAAGTGGGCAATTTGAATTAAAGTGCATAGATTCTGTATCTCAACTTCTTTGTTAGGTTCAGTGCTTGAACTCACCCTGTGTATTTGTTCTACTGGTGAAACGAACACTTTCATTTCCTCAGTCATGCTATTTGAGAATTGCTGCTGACTTAACATGATCTATGTCACTGGTCCTGACCATTCAACCTTGAAAAAACACAAAACTGAAATGTTTCTCTTCAACCAGTGTCATCTCATCATGTTTGAATCTGCTGTAATGATTTGTCAACCAGGCTGTGTCTCTGTCCAAACATTGAGCTTGTGTGGATCATTCTATTAATTATCTTGCTCATCACTTGTGTTTTCTCTCAAATCTTGCTGATTTTTGTCATCTGAGCTCACTTATATTGTCTATTCTGTTGTCTTGCAGAGTTGGCTTATACCATACCTTCAGTCTTAAGATCAGTACCTCTGATACCATACCTTCAGTCTTAAGATCAGTACCTCCTGGACCATGTAGTTTTGCTATTCTAGGTTGTAACCTCTTCATGGTATCTGAGCTGATAAAATGTCACACTCTCTCCAGTTAATGAGCTTTCCATTGAAGGTAACCTCTTCCAGCCAAAACTGTTGGGTTGAAATCATTAGTTTCCCATAGGAATGCCTTTGCTTTATCTTCTGTTGTAGCTTGATCCACCTCTCACACATTCTGTATGAGTAGCTATTTGACCTATTGCAGCTGTGTACTGATCGGTTTCTGGAAGTGACCTATTTATTTAGAAGATGAAGCATTCCATTTTAATAACCGGGCATTGCTGTATCTGCAAGGTTTTCTTGCACCGCAGCACTGACTCTGGCTCCCTGTATTGTTTACTCCCTGAATTTTACTTTATTCATTCACAGGATGAGGGTGTTGCAGGCTAGGCCAGCATTTATTGCTCATCCCAAGAGCAGTTAAGTGTCAACCATATTGCTGTGGGTCTGGAGTCCCATGTCAGCCTCACCAGTTTCCTTCCCTAAAGGACATTAGTGAGTCAGATGGGTTTTTATACCAATTAACATCATTAGACTATTAATTCCAGATTTTTTTGTTTAATTCAAATTCTGTCATCTGTAGATTTGAAGCCTGATGCTGAGAACATTACTGGATTAAAAGTTTAGCGATAATACCACTAGGCCATCGCCTCATGTGAGGAGAAACGTCAGATGTCATTGTGGCTCCATACAGCTTCTTGCTTTGATTTGCTTTAGTGCTGGTCTTACTGGGGCTGAAATGATCTTTTTTTCAGCTTTGAACATAGAATTTTGACTTGGTACATATTGTGACAAGTTATTCTTCTGCAGGCTTCTGACTGTTCAGCTCATTCAGCTGCTGATGGTTTGTGTGAATTGCTGCCTTAGCACTGTGACTGAAAAATTCTTGAGACTTCACTGGAATTTGCCTTGCTTTCTATTTTTTTTTGTGATACAGCTAAATTAAAATTTAATCCACCCCAATTCTCACGCTAATGTAAGCTGAAGCAAAGCCAACCATGGCACTATGTTGTATGCTGAATTTTCACCACTGCTTATCATGTCGTATGAGCTAACGGGATAAACGGTCGTCATTCCATCATGTTGCCAGTGATGTAACCGGGGTCCTATTCCATTATGTTGCCTTTGTCCTCTATTTAGATTGTTTGCTTTGTCTAGTGTTGAGGAAGGAACCCATGAGGTACTCGAACAAGAAATCTCTTACACCTGATTGCTATTATGCAATTAGTTACATCTTGTTTGAGTCAAGTTACTTAGGATAATAGACTTTTTACTAAGGGTATGAGGTGATCTATCTGGTAGCTGTAAATCCCTCGAGTTCCATAGCTGTTGTCTCACCCATGTCCATATTGTTATGAAACAGAGACAGACAGCCAAATCCAATCAGCTTCCCTTCCTCTGTGTGTTAATAACACAGTAAAATTAAAGCTTTAAAGAAATTGCCCCCCATGATTCATAACCAGACCTTTTGAATAAACAGTCCCAGACTTTGTGAATAATTGATACTAGACATTGGGCTTATAGTGTAAACAAAAGATTTAACAATTTATTAATAATACAGGAGCTTTAGCAGGGCACTGTTAAATCACAAGGTAATATAATTAATGTCTCTGATTTTAAACCCAGTCTTCCTTGATTCTAATCGCCCCCTCTCTCAAAGACAGACAAACAGACTCAGTTAAGAAATAAATCAAAAGGGAAACATAAATGAGATGTAACCTGCCAGTTCATGTAAGCAGATTCCACGATCAGTAACATCACCAGCACATAGGACTATGTCTTGCTTTGCTTCTGATGCAAGAAAATGTCTTCTAGTAGGCTCTGAGGAATACTTATTTAATTATCCTAATTGAGATTCGATTCTCTGAACTTTCAATAAATTAATAATGAGAGGACAACCAGCCAGCAATCAAACTTCCATCCTGTACATTTTGCGGGTATAATCCTTCCGACTTGCAACACAGTCCAAAAACCAGTTCTGTTTCTGGCCTCTCTTTATTTGACTGGTTGTCTCCCAATGAGGTCCCAGTTAACATTAAATATCTCCTGTCAGTTTGAACATCACTCCTCTCCAGAGTCGAAGCACTACAGAGCACTTTTTAACAAAAATAAACTTGCAATTAGCTTTCAGACTGGGCCTCCTGAACATGTAACAGCTTGTTTGTTCTTTTCAGGCTGCTCACAGTCCAAAGGTCCCCTTCAGTTTTCAGCTCGAATTTAACAGCTCCGAACCAAAATTTATAGAGTCATAGAGAAGTACAGCACGTAAACAGACCCTTCAGTCCAATTCAGCCGTGCTGACCAAATATCCTAAATCAATCTAGCTCCATTTGCTAGCATTTGGCTCATATCCCTCTAAATATTTCCTGTCCATATACCCATCCAGGTCCTTTTAAATGTTGCAATTGTACCAGCCTGCACCACTTTCTCTGGCTGCTCATTCCATACAGGCACCACCCTCTGTGTAAAAAAAGTTGCCCCTTAGGTCTCTTTTATATCTTTCCCCTCTCACCCTAAACCTATTTCTGGGGAGTCTAGTTCTGCACTCCCCCATCCCAGGGAAAAGACTTTGTCTATTTATCCTATCCATTTCCTTCATGGTTTTATAAACCTCTCTAAGGTCACCCCTCAACCTCCGACGCTCCCTGAAAAACAGCCCCAGCCTGTTCAACCTCTCCTTATAGCTCAAATCCTCCAACCCTGGCTACATCCTTGTAAATCTTTTCTGAACCCTTTCAAGGTTCACAACATCTTTCCGATAGGAAGGAAACCAGAATTGCCCACAATATTCCGAAAGTGGCCAACCAATGTTCTGTACAGCGGCAACATGACCTCCCAACTCCTGTACTCAGTACTCTGACCGGTAAAGGAAAGCATGCCAAATGCCTTCTTCACTATCCTATCTACCTACTGCTCCACTTTCAAGGAGCTATAAAATTACACTCCAAGGCCTCTTTGTTCAGCAACACTCCCTAGGACCTTACCGTTAAGTGTATAAGTCCTGCTAAGATTTGCTTTTCCAAAAAGCAGCCCCTCACATTTATCTAAATTAAACTCCATCTGCCATTTCTCAGCCCATTGGCCCATCTGATCAAGATCCCATTGTAATCTGAGGTAACCTCCTTCATTGTCTACTACACCTCCAATTTGGTGTCACCTGCAAACTTATTAACTATACCTCCTTATTCACATATCAAGATCAGATCAATTTGTAGTACATACTGTGTTATGTGACCAAATCTGGAGTGACAACAGTGAGCCTACATTTGAGGCTGGGCAAAGGAAGAGATCACATTATCCAAAGTTCAGTTTCAAGTTTTCATACTGTGATTTTGCCAGAAGTTCCAAATGGGGCTTCTGGTGAGGTAGACGTCCAGTTCATCTCTGATACTCTTCCAAATTTCCCAATACTCCCAATCAAAACCATAGATGAAGAATGGAACACAAAGGTATCAAAAGGCTGTTTATCTTCATGGGATTCCACACATTCAAAGAAGGAAAGAGCGAGAAAATGAAAGAATAAGGAAATGCTTCCTAATGAGAAAGAATAATTGGTCAGAGATAGCCAATTCAGCATCTTATAGCTTGTAAAGTAATTTGCTTTCTAGTGAACAAATATTATTGTGATTTAAATCTTTTCCATATGCAGAGAGCTTAAAATGGTTTTTATGACAACAGAATCATGAGGAATACTCATGAGACTTGCTTTAAGGAGGTTGAATAATAAGGTTAATTTTCCTTGAATAATTGTAAGCTAAAGCAGTTTTCCTACCTTGTAATTGTATTATACTTTGAATCTCATTAGCACTTTTCTGGTAGCTGCACTGGTTTCTCGCACCTAATCATATATTGGGTTTTTGGCAAGTTGTGGGAACCTGAAAAATAAATCCTCCTTGAATTGTGGGTGTCATCTGCAGAGCTGCACTTTTTGTCTACTTCAAAGTGGTTTAATAAGTTAAAGACAGCTCATCAACACCTACTATGTCTCGTAAATGCTCATTTTATACCCCAACTGAAGTGAACCAAAAGCCAAAATTTGACATCCTAACCAAACCTGTTCCACTCCGATGGGGCAGATCAGGAAAACAAAATGAGTTAACCGTCGGACTTGGGTCCTGCTTAGGCCAGGCCTAGGCATTAGCTTCTCATCCTCAAAGGGTATTGGTAAGCTAGTTGTGACAGTCTCTGCTTTTCATGACAAGATTGTCCACTCTACTACCTGGTATATTATGTTTAGTTACCCAAATTGTTGTGGTTAGATTTGCATTTACAATCTTCAGACCATTACTCAACAACCACTGACAGAAACCATTTAGACTGGTCAGAGGTCAGTTCAGGCCATTGTGTACTTGTTTAGCATGTAACGTTTTAGGCCCAGACGTTGAGGTTACAATAGTACTGAAATTTCAGCACTACTCTGTAAAAGTGACAACAATTCTGGTATCTGTACAAATGCAGTTAAACACGTGAATGTGATAGTCATCGTTAGGGATATCCTATTTCTTCACAGGGTGCACTGTTGCAGTTCTTACAGCTGAAGCAGCGAACTTTAGCTTTGGAAGAGTTGCAAGATTTGTCTGAGCCTTGAATAAAATCCATTGGAAATATATCATGATGAATGATTTGCAACTAGGTTACTATTAACAAACATCTCTGGCTTTGAAAAGGTAATTTTAGACATCAGGATTGTCATTCCTTCACAATCTTTAAAACAATACTTTTAAAGTGTGTTTAATATTTTAGCTTCTGCTTTAATTCTATGTATGTGTCCCAGTCTTTAATCCATTGTTTGTGAAATGGTTAAAAAGTGGTACACAATGACCTGTACATTTTATGCCGTGGATAGCTGTTGGTGAGAATACTTTAAACTGATTGGTTGGTCAGCCTGCTCATTGATTTAATTGACCCTGCATGCCAGAGATGATCTGTAACTGGGGTCAAAATGAAAATAATGTCTTAGTCACGCAGGAACTTTACCATTAACTAGAAAGTTTGGACTTTAGTTTTCTAGAGCTGTGCTTAATTTAACTTTGGTGCAGTGGAAGAGAACTGATCAGAGTTTGGAAAGAGGTGGATTGGCCATTGTTTAAGATTGTTCTCACAAATAAAAAGCTCTAATTTATTAAGTTACGAAGGAAATTATAACCACTACTGTTCCCACAAAGACGTAATATGGAAGAATACCACTTCGAATCTAGGTTTATATTTTCCTCCATGTTTTAAAGTTTGGGATTTCATGCTTGCATCTTCGAGTGGGGCTTAAAGTATTCTCATGTCCAAGAAATCTCTACATTCTTGGGAAAGAAGTGACGTTCTCAGTAAAATGACCTTTCTGGTAATACAGCCTGTTCAGACAGATGCAAAACTGTGTGGCTGGCTGTGTAGTGCTCTGTCACGGTGTGGGTTATATTCCTCCTGCTCAATGTTCTCATCTTTCTCCTCAGAAAGCTGCACATGTTCTTCCAGTCTTCAGAGTCCAGCAGATCCCTGCTCCAGTTGTGCAGAATTCAGCAAGCTAAGATTATGCCGCACATCCTGTCCCAAATGCATTTCACTGCCCCGCCAAATGCCCCTGAGTGAAGAACATACTGATTGACTCTCTGCCTCAGACAGAGGGTTGTGTTATGGAGTCAGAGATGTACAGCATAGAGACAGACCTTCAGTCTAACTCATCCATGCTGACTAGATATCCTACATAAACGTTGTCCCATTTGGCCCAGATCCCTTTGAAACCTTCTCAATCATATACCTATCCAGATGCCTTTTAAATGTAACTGTGCCAGCTTCCGCCACCTCCTCTGGCAGCTCATTCTGTACATGCACCACCCTCTGCATGAAAAGATTCCCTCTCAAGTCCCTCTTAAATGTTTTCCCCCTCACTTTAAACATATGCCTTTTGGCTATGGACTCCCCAACTCCAGGGGGAAAAAAACATGTCCCTCATGATTTTTAAACCTCTATAGGTTACTCCTCAGCCTCCAACTCTGCAGGGAAAATAGCCCTAGCTTATTCAGCCTCTCCCTAAAGCTCAAACCCTCCAGCTCTGGCGACATCCTTGTAAATCGTTTCTGAACCCTTTTTGATCTGTACATCTTGCTTAGGCTGATCTATCTGTATTTCTCATAAACAAGGCTTTTCACTGTACCTCGGTACATGTGACAAAAAGTCAATCAATCAATAAAGTTTCACAACATCCTCCCTAAATCAGGGGAACCAGAATTGCATGCAGTGTTCTAAAAGTAGCCTAACCAATGTCCAGTACAGCCGCAGCATAACCTCCCAACTCCTATATTCTATGCACTGACCAATAGATGCAACACCAAGCATGATTCCAGAGGTGGACCTTTTCCTCAAATAATCATCCTTTTTCGACTTTCAGACTTTGAAATGAAGCAGGAATATGAGAATTCTTGACATTACAGGCATTATGCAGCTTTCAGAGTCTTTGGCACTGTTACAACACGGGGTAAACTCTCCAGTTTATTTAAAACCAGCGACACCGAAAAGATTTATCCCATGCAGTAATCTGTGAAAATTCGAGAGGTCAAGAACTATTTAAAGTAAAAATTAACAACTTTAATTATTCTCTGTTATACTTTAAGAAATAAACTAACAACTATTTACAACTCCTTCCTCTAACCTATGTTTTTACCTTCCTGTTCCATGATACTAATCTGATAAAACTCCCAATTAAGATTAAAAAAAAACCAAACTTCTTATCTCAAAACCAGGCAGCTTTCAGTTTTCTCTGTATTCCTGTCGTCGTCTTGTTGGGGGTTCTGCTTTACAGGTTACTGATCGATAAAGGTACATTTTAAGAGTGCTATTCTTCAGGCAGTCTTTACATGCTCGTAGCTTGGCAGTCTTCCTCTTAATTGTCCAATTTTCCCCTGTCTTTTACCCCCATCAGATTGTATCATTGGCTTTTAAGATTGTCAATATACTAAATTCAAACTGGATTGGAGTTTGGTATCGTTGGGGTGTAGTTTAAACTGATTGGCCAAATTCAAATTTGTTTTTTTTTGTCTCATAGCAACTTAGCCAGTGCTTTCTGTCTGAACCAAATTTTACATTGTTTCTTATTGAGAGCACTTGGTGCTGTCATTGCTAGCTTTTAACTCTCTTAAAAGTACAGTACGCCCACATCTTTATAACAGCACTGACTTCTAAGGTATAGTGCCATGATCAGAGATGAATTGCACATTGATTGAATGAAGCTCTTTTCCAATGATCAATTCAGCTGCATGAGAACATAATCCTCTCCATGCAACTTGTATATGGTTGTTAGTGCCCTGCACTTGGGGGAAATCAGCTAGGTTGACAAAGTCTGAAGCTTTGGTCTGGCACAAATTGCATCAGTAACAGCCTTGATAGATTTGTAGGTTGAGAATTGAAAGATAACACGTAGGTCCCCAGTGGATCCTTGGAAGCAGTCAGCTGCATTAAAAATTTAGCTGTCAGTTTGGCCACTGAGATGGGATTGTCACCTGCCCCTTCACATCAGTAGTCCTGCTCCAGCAGTTGGCATAATTCTGATTTGGTCTGGCCTTCTGGCCTTGTGTTGTAAGACTGACATGGTCTACTACCTGGACTGCAGTGGTACTGACCCCCTGTCTGTTATGGCCTCAGGGGGATGATTGTCCTGTACTGTTAACCGATACTGCCTGTGTCTGACTGTAATGGGACCTCCTGATTGATGGCAGCTTCCTTTGACCTGACTGATAAATATACCCCTTAGACTTTGGGGCATAGCCATTTGATTGAAAATATACAGTGTGATTGCCGCATACAGTGCTGGCCCAGTAGTGTAGGTGTGAGATTAACATCGCAAGGTGCCATACAGGAACATGTCCAAACTCTTGTTTGATCACTGCTGACCCCCACCATAACAGAGACAAAAAAACTTCAGGTAGTGGAGTCCAATGTAGACACGCAGGAGACTGGAAGAACACAGCAAGCCAGGCAGCATAAGGGGGAAGAAGTCAATGTTTCGGGTATAGCCCTTTTTCAGGAATGGTTGACAAGCTGTCTGGCTTTGTGCCTGCATGAAACAGAAGGCAAGTCAAAAATACTGCAAGTTTTTAAGCTCTGGCTTCGGTGGAAACTTGCCAAATGTCAAGGCAAGGCAGGGTTGCTGTAGCTTTGAGGTCGAGTGAGAACTAAGCAAGCGAGCGACTCTGAGATGTAGCTGGCTGAATTCGTGAGGTGGATTCCTCTCTAAAGCAGCATTGCAGTGAAAAGGAGTTGGCTCACTCGAGCAGCTGTAAGGTACACACGTGTTCTGTAAGTGGATCGGAGAGGTGCCACAATGATGTGGTGAGACTGATATGTGTTGGATAGCAAGTCTGTGGGCATGGAGTGCATGCAGTCAATGGAGCTTGCCCTGAGATATTGGTGTCTGAATTCCAAGATAGAGGCGCGGAGGAAGAAGCAGCAAGCTGGAATCTAGCCTCTGTGGCAGATGGAAGAGTGGAAAGTTGCATATAAGTGGGGTGAGATTAAAGAAGATTGATATGCTAATGCACACAAATGGGGGAAAATAGCCCTCCAGCCACTCACTCGCGAGATTCTTGTCTCGCTGCCAACACTTGGAGAATTGGACCTTTTGCTCTGATGAGAGGAATTTCTTTGCTGACTATCTCATGCAGTTTTATTAACTTTCTCACCAATGCGCACATCTGAGAAGACTGCCCGCCAAATCAGTATGTCTATGCTGTTACAGTCCTTTTACATCATGGAAATCCCCATCGATTATCTTGCGAGTGGTGCCAATGTTAATGCTGCACCATCATTTTCTGAAACCTTTCTGCTGCTTTGCCAATGCTGTTGCTGAAACTATGCAAAATTGATCATCATTAACTTCTCCACCTCGTCCTCTCTATCATTCTACCACCTGTATTCAAGTCATTGGCAAATGAACATTTCCTGATTTCGACTGGTCTTCTCAATTAAACTGAAAAGTAGAGCCAACTATAGTATTGTACATTATGTTATAACATTTGTCATATTGCGCTGAGTTCCAAACCATTGAACACATCACATCAACTTGCCCTCTCAGATTTGTTGTGGGAGACAGCTCAATTCTGTCCTTGTTTCAAGCAAAAGCCCTTCAGGAATAAAGGCAGTGAGCTGGAAGCATGGAGAGATAAGCTAGAGGAGAGTGGGGTGGGGAGAGAGTAGCATAGAGTACAATGGGTGAGTGGGGGAGGAGATGAAGGTGATAGGTCAGGGAGGAGAGGGTGGAGTGGATAGGTGGAAAAGAAGATAAAAGAAGATAGGCAGGTTGGACAAGTCATGGTGACAGTGCTGAGCTGGAAGTTTGAAACTAGGATGAGGTGGGGGGAAGGGGAAATGAGGATGCTGTTGAAGTCCACATTGATGCCCTGGGGTTGAAGTGTTCCGAGGCAGAAGATGAGGCGTTCTTCCTCCAGGCGTCTGGTGGTGAGGGAGCGGCGGTGAAGGAGGCCCAGGACCTCCATGTCCTCGGCAGAGTGTGAGGGGGAGTTGAAATGTTGGGCCCACGGGGCGGTGTGGTTGATTGGTGCGGGTATCTCGGAGATGTTCCCTAAAGCGCTCTGCTAGGAGGCGTACAGTCTCCCCAGTGTAGAGGAGACCGCATCAACTGTTCTACATAGCCAACAAAGAGACGGGCATAGCTGGGGCCCATACGTGTGCCCCTAGTCCAGGAACTCTCAACATACGTTCGAGACACCATCCACTCCCTCCACCTCCTCCAAGACTTCCGTTTCCCTGGCCCACAACGCCTCATCTTCACCATGGATATCCAATCGCTCTACACCTCCATCCGCCATGACCAGGGCCTCCAAGCCCTCCGTTTTTTTCCTCTCCAGCTGTCCCCAACAGTACCCTTCCACCGACACAATCATTCGTTTGGCCGAACTGGTCCTCACCCTTGACAATTTCTCCTTTGAATTCTCCCACTTCCTCTAGACCAAAGGGGTAGCCATGGGCACCCGTATGGGCCTCAGCTATGCCTGTCTCTTTGTTGGCTACGTAGAACAGTTGATCTTCCGTAATTACACCGGCATCACTCCCCACCTCTTCCTCCGCTACATTGATGACTGCATTGGCGCCACCTCGTGCTCCTGCGAGGAGGTTGAGCAATTCATCAACTTCACCAACACATTCCACCCTGACCTTTAAATTTACCTGGACCATCTCTGACACCTCCCTCCCCTTCCTGGACCTCTCCATCTCCATTAATGATGACCTACTTGACACTGACATTTTTTTACAAACCCATCGACTCCCACAGCCACCTGGATTACACCTCTTCCTACCCTGTCTCTTGCAAAAATGCCATCCCGTATTCCCAATTCCTCCACCGTTTCTGCTCCCAGGAGGACCAGTTCCACCATAGAATACACCAGATGGCCTCCTTCTTTAGAGACCGCAATTTCCCTTCCCACGTGGTTAAAGATGCCCTCCAATGCATCTCATCCACATCCCGCACCTCTGCCCTCAGACCACACCCCTCCAACCGAAACAAGGACAGCACGCCCCTGGTGCTCACCTTCCACCCTACCAACCTTCGCATAAACCAAATCATCCGCCGACATTTCCGCCACCTCCAAAAAGACCCCACCACCAGGGATATATTTCCCTCCCCACCCCTTTCCGCCTTCCACGAAGACCATTCCCTCTGTGACTACCTGGTCAGGTCGATGCCCCCGTACGACCCACCCTCCCATCCTGGCACTTTCCCCTGCCACCTCAGGAACTGTAAAACCTGTGCCCATACCTCCTCCCTCACCTCTATCCAAGGCCCTAAAGGAGCCTTCCACATCCATCAAAGTTTTACCTGCACATCCACTAATATCATTTATTGTATCCGTTGCTCCCGATGCGGTCTCCTCTACATTGGGGAGACTGGTTGCCTCCTAGCAGAGTGCTTTAGGGAGCATCTCCGAGATACCTGCACCAATCAACCACACCGCCCGTGGCCCAACATTTCAACTCCCCCTCACACTCTGCTGAGGACATGGAGGTCCTGGGCCTCCTTCACTGCCGCTCCCTCACCACCAGGCGCTTGGAGGAAGAACGCCTCATCTTCCGCCTCGGAACACTTCAACCCCAGGGCATCAATGTGGACTTCAACAGCTTCCTCATTTCCCCTTCCCCCACCTCATCCTAGTTTCAAACTTCCAGCTCAGCACTGTCCCCATGACTTGTCCGGACTTGTCCAACCTGCCTATCTTCTTTTCCACCTATCCACTCCACCCTCTCCTCCCTGACCTATCACCTTCATCTCCTCCCCCACTCACCTATTGTACTCTATGCTACTCTCTCCCCACTCCACCCTCCTCTAGCTTATCTCTCCATGCTTCCAGCTCACTGCCTTTATTCCTGATGAAGGGCTTTTGCCCGAAACATCGATTTCGCTGCTCGTTGGATGCTGCCTGAACTGCTGTGCTCTTCCAGCACCACTGATCCAGAATCTGGTTTCCAGCATCTGCAGCCATTGTTTTTACCCAATTCTGTCCTCGGCAGGTCATCAAATCAACAGTCAAAAATTTGACCAGATTAGAAAAAGCCCAGTTGTTTCTTTCATGTGAAGAAGAGGGAATGAGTCCACGTGGCAACTAATCAACAACTTAGTGGCAAGTTTTAGTGTCACTTTGGTGTATGTTTTTGAGTAAATGCCCTTCTTGGCCACTTTCCTGGAAATAGGCGATCCCAGTCAGAAAGTCAGCAGAAAAAGTGTCCGGTACTTTTTTTTCCTTAAAATATAGGAGAGAGAGTGAGAGTATAAAAGTATTTTGAGCTGCCTTAGAGAATTCTCCACATTGATAAAATTTTCTACCAGAGGTGTTGGGTTGCATTGAGAATTGAAGTATGGTGATGATGTGACATCATGTTGTTTTTAAAGTTGAGAGATGAGGTGAAAGGAAACATTTCACAGAGCAGAACATTATTAATAGCTGCTGGAGAAATCCATGCCCAAGGGATTTGACAGTTTCTTGGGCAACTTTCAAAGCTGTTCGTTCAGTTATCTGCTTCAGTTTCACATGAAACGAGTGCATCAGTCAACGTGGTGGTCTTTTAACACACTGTCTTCGGCCTGGGGAAATGTGTATCCTTTATGGAACTGCTCTAACTACACTAAGAAATACTGAATGAGAAAAGGCTTTCTATGTATATAAGAGCCATGCAGTTTACAAAAATAACTGCTGATGAAGAAGCAGGACATTTGCACAAAAATCTGGATTTGAGCAGTGCACACTGCAGGCTACCTCAACAGTGATGACGTTGCTTTCTGTTTCTCCTGGAAATAAGTTAAAGTGAAATTACAGTGAGCAGTAGGCAGAAGTACTGATGAAATCTCAATTACCTTTTAGGCTGGCTATGCTGTGTGAGCTCCATTGTTCCAAGTTGGCGTATGCAGTGGAGAAGCTGTATCATTGAAAGCACTCATAATACAAAGTGTCACTCTTCTTTACAGCCAAAAATGTAAAATTCACTTCTAAAATATTTTTTCTTCCTCAAGCTACCTTTGTGCGATGCTATTGTGTGTGAAACTGAGGGTGGTGTGCTCCCCATCTCCACCTGCTGAGCTGCCAGAACACCTGCACAGATAATTAGACACAAAATTCCTTTAATTAAAAGGACAATGTAAGGTTTGAAACCACTTAGGTGTATGGAAGGACAGCAAGTCACGTTGCTGTACTCAGGTATCCACTGCAACCGGAGCTTTTGCAGGTCATGCTGATTTTCCACCAGACAGATTGTTTGGAGAGTTTTGCATAAGGTTTTGGATTTTCAGAAGGCATTCAGTCACGTCTCGCACAAGAATTGAATGCATTACCCAAGAGAGCTGCAAATATTCAATTTTCTTCTTGTAAAGTAATCTCTTAAGGAAGAGGATAACTTTCTTCTCATCCGGGGTTGTTTGCTGAGGTGACTAAGCAGTCCAGTAATTCTAACTCTAACCCAGGCACTCTACTACAGGTGTGGCAGGGGGTGAAATCTTTGTATATCACTTCTGTTTGTAATTGGCCTCCACTTCTGCCTGAGAGAGACCCTAAAAATAATTGGCACCTTCAAGGATGCTTCTTCTCCACTTTGGACTGTCTTGGGTAAGAGATTTCAATAAGTTGGTAGAAATGTTGCATTTTGTTTCGGGCCTGAAAATGACCTTGAAGTGTTTGCCCTCCTGGTAACCACTTGCGAAGATAAAGCTTGAAATCAAGAGCTTATTTCTGAAGTCTCATGTCAGGCAGGTGGACAATATGGCTGACCCAACCCACAACTAATTGATAGTAACCAGTGCTTCGATGCTGCGGACTTTGGCCTTAGAAAGGGCACTGGCATTAGCGTTCTGACATTAGAGTATCTACCTGCCATTGGATTTGTCAAGACAGATGGAAATCTATGTGCAGTTCTGGTCACTACACTATTGGAAGGACATGATTACCCTGGAGCAGGTGAAGAGGCGATTAACCAAGATATTGCCGGGGATGGAAAGTCTCAGTTATGAAAAGAGACTGGATAGACTGGGTTTCCTTTTCTTGGAGCAGACTTGGAGTTAGAGTCTTGCAGCATGGAAACAGACCCTTTGGTCCAACTAGTCCATGACCGTCATGCTCCCAAACTAAACTAGTCCTACTGCGTGCTTTTGGGCAATATCCCTCCAAACATTTTCCTATTCATGAACTTATCCAAATGTCTTTTAACCTGCATCTACCATTTTCTCTGGCAGTTCATTCCACACAAAAACAACTCTGTGTAGAAAAAAAAAGTTGCCCATCCATTTTAAATCTTTCTCCTGTCACCGTAAAAAAAAATATCCTCCTTAGTTTTGAGCTCCCCACCCTAGGGAAAAGACTCTTATCATTCACCTTATCTATGCCCTTCATGATTTATAAACCTCAATAAGGTCACTCCTCAACCTCCTACACTCCAATGAAAATAGTCCCAGCCTTTCCAGCCTATTTTTCCATTTCAAAGCCTCCATTCCTGGCAACTGAGGGAAGAATCTGATTGAAGTATGCAAAATTAAGGGAGGCATAGACAGAGCGGATTGTGAGAATCTCTTCCCGATTTGTCTGAGACCAGAGGGCATAAGTTCAAGATGAGGAGCAAGTGTTGAAAGGAGCTCTGAGAAAACTATGATAGAAATATGGAATGTGCTGCCTGAGAGGTACTCCCACAACATTTAAGAAACCCCTAGATGAGTACTTAAAATGCTCAGCCATAGTCATCTACGGATCAAGTCCAAGTAAATGGGATTAAAGTAGCTTGGTATTGGTCAGCATAGACATGGTGAGCTGAAGAGCCCATTTCTGTGATGTATGACTCTATCACTGGATTACTTCTCAAATTATTGAGCATATACAGACAGATTAACAGATGATCAGACATTAAGGGATTTGGGGAAATGATGGGGAGCTGGATCTGAAGTAGAAATTCAGATATGATTTTATTGAATGGTGGAGGAAGCACCGGCAGCCATATGCCTATTTCTGGTTCTGTTTCTTATGCAGTGTACTCAACCTGGGAGTCCATTATGACGTATGCCACATGTTTCTTTATGATTGCTGTAGCCCACATATTTTAATCTGTGTTTACACTATTCAGCCTTTTGGTATTTGCTTGGTAAATGTCAGTTGAAACAGTTGTCATTTATTTGATAAGTTTGGAATCTTTCATGACTCGTTCTTAGCATATTGATCTCGGTCATAAATGTACACTGTCTGCTGAGGTGTGGTATTAGTGGGCAGATAATTCGAATGATATTCCAAAAATTGAACCAAATTGTAGATTTGTTGAAATCCATTGGCATTTTGAATAGTTTGTGATGTAAATGAAACTTTCTCCTGCTTTGGAAGCAAACATTTTCCAAAGCCTCCAAACATTGTTTCAAAATAATATCTTCAGAAATGGGGTAAATAAAATCTTAAAAGTTATTTACAGTAAAACACTTCTTTATAAAGTTGCGGGGCACAGCATTGTTAAAGTTATTTACTGGGATGGTACTTCTGTTTATCAATGTTTAGCCTTGAGCAGAGAGGTAATCTCAGTTAACTTGAATGTTATGCTGCGTTCCTACACCATTATGTAACACAGCTAATGAGGTACCACTTTGTACTTCTGACACCAAGAGAATGAAAGGCGATTATGCTGAAGCACACAAAGAAAATATTTATGGGTGGCATGGTGGCTCAGTGGTTAGCACTGCTGCCTCACAGTGCCAGGGACACTGGTTCGATTCCAGCCTTGGGGGACTGTCTGTGTGGAGCTTGAACATTCTCCCCATGTCTGCATGGGTTTCCTCTGGGTGCTCCAGTTTCCTCCCATAGTCCAAAGATGTGCAGGTTAGGTAAATTGGCCAAGTTACATTGCCCGTAGCGTTCAGGGATCTGTAGTTAGGTGCATTAGTCAGGGGAAATGTAGCATAATGGGGCTGTGTGAGATACTCTTTGGAAGGTTGGTGTGGACTTGTTGGGCCTGTAGCAATTCTAATTCTAATTCTAAACATTCAGAAGAATCTCTCAATAACTGTACACAATGGTAATTTTTGTTGATTAGTTACATGATAAAGGGCCAATCATTTTGGATTGAGATGATGAGAAATCTCCATATTCAAAGGGCAGTGAATTTTTGAACATCCACAGCTCTCCGGAGTTGAGAATTTCAGTTGTTGGGATTTGGGCACAATACAAGATCAATCACCTCATTAAATAGTGGTGAAACTCAAAAGGCCACATGACTTTCTCCAACTCCTAAATTTTAGATCCTTATGTGTGGAAGGTACTTAGTGCCCACAGTCAATTCTCCCAACACTGGACAACAGTGATCAAAGGGCAAAAAGGTAACGAATAAAGTCAGAACATTAGAACAGCATGTTTTCTCCACAACCATGATCACATCTATATCTTACCCTAATATTTTTTACCTGCAGTCTTCCTTAACTATTACCTGATATGCTCTTCTGTTCCATTTACCCTGTCCATTTTTCAACACTATAAAACCAATAAATGTTTCCACCCATCTTCAGGTACAAAGAAGACGCATTGGATTGAAAACTTTTACCTCTATAGATATTGGCAGACTTGCTGAATTTTTCCAGTACTCCGTCTTTGTCATTGCAAAGATGGGTTTGTTTCTTTCTGTTGCTGCAGTAATGAATGATGTTACGGACCAGTTCCAGGTTCCGGAACCAATTTTTGGTTGAGAAATTTTCCAGACAGTTAATTCATCCGTTCTGCCACTCGGGAGCTTCCACAAATTCCATTTGAACTGACCAATCAGTTCATGAACTGAACAAAGACTCATTTGTAATTTCCTATGGTTCTCACATTATGTTTTTTTAATATTTGTTCATAGAAAATGGTCATTACTGGCATCTATGTCGCATCCCTAACTTCCCTGGAGGTGGTGGTGATGAGCTGCCTTTTTGACCACTGCAGTCCGTGGGCTGTATGGACAGATGCAGTGTTAATGGGGATTTTGACCCAACAACAATGAAGGAATCGAGAGTGTGGTGCTGGAAAAGCATAGCTGGTCAGGCAGCATCCAAGAAGCAGGAAAATCGATGTTTCGGGCATAAGCCCTTCATCAGAAATGAGGCTTGTGGGTTGGGGCTGAGTGATAAATGGGAGGAGGGTGGAGTTGGACAAGGACAGAATCCCCCTGGTCCTCACCTACCACCCCGCTAACCTCCGTATAAAGCGCATAGTCCTCCGCCACTTCCGCTACCTCCAAATGGACCCCACTACCAGAGATATATTTCCACACCCCATCCCGAACAGCATTCCGAAAAGACCATTCCCTCCGCAACTCCCTCGTCAGGTCTACATCCCCCACCAGCCCATACCCCACTCCTGGCACCTTTCCCTGCCACTGCAGGAAGTGCAAAACCTGTGCCCACACCACTCCCCTCACCTCTGTCCAAGGCCCCTAGAGATCCTCCCACATCCGTCAGAAATTCACCTGTACCTGTATGTGTACCAATGTCATCTACTCCATCCGTTGGCACCCAGTGTAGTCTCAGGGAGACAGGACACCTTCTTGCGGATCATTTCAGGGAACATCTCTGGGACAGCTGCATGCACCAACCCCACTGCCCTGTGCCTGAACACTTCAACTCCCCCTCCCACTCTGTCGAGGACATGCAGGTCCTGGGCTGCCTCCATTGCCAAACCGTTACCCCTGACACCTGGAGGAGGAAGGCCTCATATTCTGCCTTGGGTCCCTGCAACCACATGGGAAAATGTGAATTTCAACAGCTTCCTTATTTTCCCCCCCCCCCACATTATCCCAGTCCCAAGCTGCCAACTTGGCACCCCCCTCCGGACCCATCCATCACTGCCCCCTCAGACCTATCACCTTCTCCCTCACCTTCATCCACCTATTGCTTTCCCAGCTACCACTGCCCAACTCCCGCCCCAATTTATCCCTCAGCCCCGACCCACAAGCCTCATTCCTGATGAAGGGCTTATGCCCGAAATGTCGATGCTCCTGCTCCTTGGATGCTGCCTGACCTGCTGTGTTTTTCCAGCATCTGTATTCCTCACTTTCTCCAACCCTGAAGGAATGGTGATCATAGTGCCAAATCAGTATGTGAGAGAGTCTAAGGCTTTTGGCAAATAACTCTCTCATTGAAATCCAAGCAGTGTTTCATCTAAGGATTTCAAAGGTGATTTAGCAAATGAGTATATTTAGGAGCGAGGAATTTTAAAAATTTCGAATAATGAAGACAACATCACATGAAATGCCACTATCTCTCATTCAACATACCATCTTGAATTTGAAGTATGTTGCTGTTGCTTCACTGCTGCTGGGTCAGTGTTGATATCCTGCCCTAACAGTCTATAGTTTCTTGAATCTGCCTTACCATCACTTTCAAGGACAATTAGTGATGGGCATTAAATGGTAACCTCCCTAATGAAGCCCATAATCCCAAGAATGAGCAATACAAAAGGTAACTCTCTTTGTTCATTGGTATCTTGAACTTGCCTAAGTTTCTGGCAAACAGGCATGCTTCCAAAGTAAGAGTAGCAGAGAATCCTAAATACAGTTCACATTTATGCCTTGTTTTTATGTCAACATTTCTGTCGCAAGCCAATAGCACACATTGTCAAAATAGGCGGCTCATCAAAATTACACAAACAAGTTACATCTTGTTTCCATTTGTATGTTGAGTCTCATGACTTGAGGTTGTGAATTCCATAATGCATCTAGTAATAACCGTTGGTAAAACGTGCTTCTAAATTAATTTATTTATTTTCAGAAAGCACTTTGGAAAGGTAATGAAGTAAGTTAGCACGTTGTATGTTCATTGCCCATTGTTATATGAAGGTCATCACACTTTTCTGGCTCTTTGTACTCTACATGAAATTAGTTTGGGCACTCACTCCAGTTCTTAGTGGCTGTGTTTGCACATCATGAAGACTGCCTCTAATTTTTACACTGAATTGATGATGAAGGGACACAAAGGTGGATGGTGTTGCAGAAAGAATGTCCAATGGTAAAATGAGGATGCTGTTCCAGATTAGGTTCGGGTATATTGTTTGGAAAGAATAAATGTTACATTGCTTTGCTGCTGACAGCATTGCACCAGATCTAGCAATATATGTCTCTCGTATCAGATGCCCAGAATGAGTGGTTGCTGCATTTCCTGTAAGATGAAGTTCCATAAACATGTTGAACACAAAATAACTCAAGGAAGAAAGGCTTATATTTCTTTTAAATTATTTAACACACTTCTTCTGAGTGGTGTTCGAGAGCGGGCCAAAGTTGTCTTATGGAGGTGTGCGTGGGATGATCATATGTACTACATAATGACATCAAGAAACAGTTTCCCTATGATTTTATCCACCACTATAGTTGTGAAGGATAACTTCATTCCGTAAGTCAGGAATACTGTATCTGGTTAGGTGATCGATCTCTGCTGAAGTTACTGAGAGCATCCATTAATTATATATATATGTTTTCATTATGTAATATGTAGTGATATTTATTTCTTATTAAGTACTACTGAGCTGCTGAACTTGAAGAAAATTTGCATCTCTTGGGAAGAGCTTTCATAGGGATTAATTGGAACAGCTGAAACACAAATGCATATAATGTACAGGATAGGTGAGCATTAGGGCTGTGTATGTACGGTATTATGTCAGTTCTCTAAACAGCAGGGGATTGCTTTTTGGAATAAATTACTGTTATTGTTATAGATTACTGTAAAACCTTTCCTTGAATAAGCACAGAAATTTTATGTCTGTTGATTGTGATGATCTGCCATATGTGAAAATATTTAAACATCTAGAAGCTTGGATCAAATATCAAAGTTACATAGATGTTTCATCATCTTTTGATTTAATCCTGAATCTCTCAGCCTACTGTATATAAGAAAGATATGTGGATGACGTAGTACTGAATTGGTGGCATTCATTGAGATTGAGGGGCAACTTGGGTAGACATTAACAGTGTGTGCTGCCCAAGTTCATACATCATTAAGATGTAAAAAAAAATTAGTAGGCAAATAGAGGGATGTAAGGGATACCATTTGTGGAACAGACTCAAGAAAACAACAAACAGTTCATTATAGTTAACTCTTCTGCAATCCAACATATTTCATATGCCGCAAAGAAAATTATGTTTAGGCTGAGGAGATGTTGCATTCTCCAGTAAGCTGCAGACGTTGCTTTTTCTTAGTGGAAAATGAACGAAGCTTATGGTGAGCAGCTTGGAGCATAGATTTTCGAAAAGTTTTTAGTCAGTAAAAACACCATTAATGCAGGTGAGTTTTGATAGTTTTCATATTTCCTATAAATCTTCAAATGATGCATTTGTGGAACCAACCAATGGCAACTTGTGGTTGAGAAGCTTCCATCAATCCTCCTTCCTAATTTATTTAGAATCAACCTGTTCAGATATATTATAACACACATTCATGGCATACAGGGTTTGAACTCAGGCCTTCTGGCTCAGAGATAGGGACACTACCACTGGATCACGGGAGCACCCATGAATGCTGTTATGGCCAATATAATGAAGACACCATTCCGTGATAGTCTTTAGCCACCAATCTAACAGCCAAGTATGCTAACACTGCACGGAGAGATTGATGTTGTACTGTGTGAGGTTCATTTATTTAACAATGGCACAGGGTGAACTACTCAAGCCTTAATAAGAAGTGGCAATTGTCTGAACAACATGATACAGATTATTTCTGATCTTAATAGATAAGAAACTTAGCAGGTTTGGCAACATCTGTTGGAAGAAAACAGTTAACTTTCTGAATCACTGAATTCAAAATATCAACTGTTCTGATGAAGAGTCATCTGTTCTGATGAAGGAGGAGGAAAGTGAGGAGTGCAGCTGCTGGAGATCAGAGCTGAAAATGTGTTGTTGGAAAAGCGCAGCAGGTCAGGCAGCATCCAAAGAGCAGGAGAATCGACGTTTTGGGCATGAGCCCGTCTTCAAGAATGTTTTTGCTCATTTCTGTTCTGATGAAGAGTCACTGAACTCGAAATGTTAACTCTGCTTTCGTCCTACAGGTATTGCCAGATCTCATGAGTTTCTCCAGCAATTTCTATTTTATTTCAGATGTTCAGCATCCATGGTTCTCTGTTTTATTGGAGGTAAAAGTTCTGTTGGCTGCATAATCAAAATTACCAGCACTGGCTGGAGTGGGAGATGACAGCTCTGACCTCATCAAGACCTACAGCTGGATTGTTCGATTCCCCATCCAAGATTGGATCAAGTTATCAGATTGGGTGGAGCTTAATGCAGTCTCCAATAATAACCTATTCAGAGCCATTATATTTTATTACATTTCCTTCCAATCTTCTTGAATCTATAATTAACATTTATGCCTTCACAAACATTAAAGTTTCACAAACGTATAGTACGTATCACTTGCAGATTCACAGGGAGCATGAGAACTATCCAACCTTTGTTTTTGATTGCCTGTATCAACTGTGTTCTATCCAAAACCTCACTGACAACATATACACCACGTTGCCCACCAGACATGTCATTCACCTTCCACTGCAAGAAAAAGCAATGTCTGGAGCCCACTGGGGCATGTAGCATTTGACTACTGTTGCAATTACCACAACCCCATCTTCCCCCAATTTCTGATTCCACTAATTCTGAATATCTGGAGGTTTCACAGTTCTTCCAGAATACATTCTCTTAAGACATGTAAGATTGGTGGTTCTTTGGTTTGAGGACTGTTGTTCTTGTTTCTGATCGTATGCAAATAATTCCACTGCTACAAAATCACTTATCTCTAAAATTTCCTTTGTAGAGGATGTTGTTCCTGCTAAATGTGGTAGCTGGGCCACTGACTTACCTGGATGACCTTTAATTTACCAAACTCCCTTTACAGAGGAATTCTTTACTACTAACTCAGGTCATCACTACACGTCATCATCTGGGGACCTTTAATTTCATAAACACCCATAGTAGAAGACAGCTTCTCTGTTGAAACAAGTGCTTTCATCTTTGCAGTACTCTAAATGTTTAGACCAGGGAATATCATCTTTTAGACTACATTCTGACATCTGGGTTCAATGGAGTTAAATTGTGCTCGATTTCATTCTGTTCATGCAAGTCTTTACCCTCAATCTGCTGAAATATGTAAGCTCATTAGATCAGTTTGTTAATTTGGTTGGATAGCTTCATTTGCCTTCTGTGGTTGTTTACCTGGTGGACTAGACATGTTCACACCTGTGATCATGGCATTGGAGAACTACTGCTTACTTTGTATTATTTTTGTCCCTGGATCTGATCATTCTTCTTTGAAAGACAGGATTGAAAAGTTGACCCTGAACTTGTATCAGCTCATCATGCACCAATGAAATCAAAATTGCTGTGTCAAAAGTTACAGTTAGACTCCATAATATAACTGAAAAGCAGAGAGAAGAATATGGATTTATAACAGAAGATGGAAGGCTTGTTCTTTTTCTCTCCCTGTTTCTAGCAACCTATTAGTGCCTGGTGAAAAACAGCTTTGGAATATATTCACTGAGGATTCAAAACTACAAACTTTACTGCTGTTAAGGATGTGAGTCAACAATCAAACAACTGTAAAAATTTAAAATGTAATAGTTCAAACAATGTAAGAACTTCTAAACAGTGAAGCTTTGTTGTCTATATCACTGCTCTTTGTAAATGTATTATCTGTCTCATGTTTGTGTTTCATGTTATTTTACTTTTTCTCAGGGTTAGTAGGTAGTAAACTTCCTCTTTCTTTTATAGTTTATATTTTGGCGATTTATAATGTCATTAGTTGAAAGCTATATTAAGTACAACCACCTGATGAAGGAGCGGTGCTCCGAAAGCTAGTCTTCAAAATAAACCTGTTGGATTATAATCTGGTGTTGTGATTTTTAACTTTGTCCATGCCAGTTCAACACCGGCACCTCCAAGTCATATTAAGTACAATAGTGTAATTATTTGTTCAACTTGAGATTTAGTATTTAATTTTGAAGCAATCCTGTATCTTAAGAACTGTTTTCTCCAAGATATCCAAAGCTTTCTTCTGTTTGGTCCATCTTTATCATTAAATGTTTGATGTAGAGTCATAGAGATGTACAGCATGGAAACAGACCCTTTGGTCCAACCCATCCATACTGACCAGATATCCCAACCCAATCTAGTCCCACCTGCCAGCACCCGGCCCATATCCCTCCAAACCCTTCCTATTCTTATATCCATCCAAATGTCTTTTAAATGTTGCAATTGTACCAGCCTCTACCACTTCCTCCAGTAGCTCATTCCATACACGTACCACCCTCTGTGTGAAAAAGTTGTCCCTTCGGTCTCTTTTATATCTTTTCCCTCTAACCCTAAACCTATATCCTCTAATACTATATCTCCTATCATTTATTCTTAATGTAGTTATTTATTCTTAATATTATAAAGCTCTTTTAAATTTCTAGTTTTAATCTTTTAAGTTTTTAATCTTGCTGTGTCTTGATGCTATTTCAATTCCCTTGTAATGTCTGTTTAAGCTTTAATATTTTGTATTATAAAATGCTGTATACTTGTCTTTTAATAAAATCACAATTCTGTTAAATGGAAATAGTCTATCTTTCTATTGCTTGCTAAACACCTGTTATGTTAACAGCAGTTAAGAATAAACTGTGTGTGAATCTTAGCAAGAAAAGTATTTGCCTTGATGAGAAGATATAGTTTGTTGTGTAATAGGTACAAGTTACATTGGCTAGTTCAATGGAATTGTCAAGTGTATCAGGAGCCAAAGATGGCAGATCTGATCACGTCAGGATGTCTAGCTGGACTGTCGAATTGAATTTATTGTCATGTGGACCAAGGCACAGGCTTTGTCTTGTGAGCAATACAGGCACATCACACAGTTAAGTAGCATAGATAAATAAATAATAGGTAAATAATGACAAAAACATAAACACAGGTACAGGTGAATGTTAAGAGTTTGAGAGTCCATTCAGTGTTCTAGCACCAGTAGGGTAGAAACTGTTTTTTTGTGTGTGTGTGTGTGTGTGTGTGTTTTCAGGCTTCTGCACCTTCTCCTTCGTGGTAGAGTTGTAGAAAAACATTGCTAGGATGGGATTGATCTTTGAGAATGCTGGCGGCCTTTGCTTGACAGTGGGCCTGGTTGGTGGATTCTGTTGATGAGAAGTTGGCCTTTGTGATTGTCCAGGCTGAGTTCACCACTCTCTGTAACAGTCTCCGATCTTGAATGGTACAGTTGCCATACCAGGTAGTGATACATCCAGACAGAATGCTCTTGATGGCGCACCTATAAAAGTTGGCATGGGTATTCCCCATAATACCAAATTTCCTCAGCTGCCTGTGGAAGAAGAGACGTTGTTGGGCCTTTGTAACAAGTGCGTCCAAGTGAAAGACCAAGAAAGCTTGGTGTGGATGACCACTCCCAGGAGCTTAATACTGTCCACTTATTGCACCTCTGTGCTTTTAATGTGTAGAGGGGCATGAGTAACATCCCGCTGAAAGTCAATAATGAGTTGTTTGGTTTTGCTGGCGTTGACAGCTAGGTTGTACTCAGTGCACCATTTTTCCAGGTCTTCCACCTCTCGTCTGTAATCTGTTTCGTCGCCAACTGAGATTCAACCGACTATGGTAGTGTCATCTGAAAATGCAAATGGTATTAGTCTGATATTTGATGACACAGTCATGGGTATACAGTGAGTAGAGTAGGGGGCTGAGTATGCACCCCTGGGGGGCTCCAGTGTTGAGTGTTAATGAGGATTAAATATTGACCCCAGTCTTCACTGATTGTGGCCTGTGGGTCAGGAAACTGAGGATCCAGTTGCAGAAAGTGGGGCTTCGTCTGAGATCACTAAGTTTAGGAGTCAGTCACGAGGGGATAATAATGTTGAAAGCTGAACTGTAGTCAATGAGTAGGATTCTTATGTAGCTGTTCTTGGTGTCAAGATGTTCCAGGAAGGAGTGAAAGGCAAGTGATATGGAATTCTCCATCCACGTCTGTATGACATAGTCAGAGTGGGTAAATCTTAATGTGACATTCAACAATGCGGTTACCTAACGCAATAATACCCATTCATTGTATCCAGGTATTGCAAATGCTTTAAACAATACAAAGCTGGACTTCTCTTTCAAACAAAGCTAATTTTGTCAGCTCTGTTTATGAAAGAAAGTGTCTCTAAGATTCTGTAAGTTTTAGCTAACTGCAACTACTGCTGCTAACCACCCCACCAAAGCTGATGCGATTACATGAATTGTACCATTTTTCAGATGGTGATGTATCTGAATACATAAAGCAGCATACATAATTTGATAAGAGAGCAAATTTTAATTTAGTTGTCATCTTCAGAGACCCAAATTTCGATCCTGGCCTGGAGTCTCAAAGTCTTCATCCGTTAAATTGAGCACAATTAAAGCAATCTTAATTTTGATTAATGTGCTCAAACCACTTGTATGCTTGTTATGTTCAAGATCAAAAATGATCTACCCTATTACCAGATTTCTTTCCATCTTGAGTCTGTATAGATTTCCTGCCCTTTATTAAATGTTTGAAACCTTAGAAAATTTGCAGTTGATATAACCAATAAGTACTTGAAATTGGAACCTTTGCAGCTTGAAGTGATGTGCAGAATGTTCCAATCTGCTTGTGTTTGTCTTTTAAGACAAAATGATACGTGTCTTTGTATTATAAGCCAGAGATTAGGAAAAGATCCAATGATATCTTATTTGCCCATGATTTCTCCTTTATTAAAATTAATTAATGTGTGTCACTGGCTAGGCCAACATTTGATGCCCCTCTTTAAATGCCCTGTGGGCAATTAGGAGTAATCCACATTTCTGTGAATCTGGATCTCATATAGACCAGATCAGGTAAGGTTGGCAGATTTTCTCCTCCCAAAGGATATATTATGTATTTCTGTAATCAGCTACTATGAACCTTGCAATTTGGTAACCATTTCCCTAATTGCTAAGCCGTGGCATGTGGTGGAAGGATGTTAAGAACAGTTGAAAAAGGCTAACACTTCCATTTTTAAATAAGATTTAAATGTTATTATTGAAATATGAAATTGTATGGTACAAAACAACCCAGTCTAATAATTTTAAGAATTTTAAATGCCTCAAGATAGATGTCTGTAAGCTATTCAACATTGCGTTTATACTGTATTTGTACCTTCAATTATTTTTACCATTTTTGTGTACCTACAGGGAATGTATACTCATTCAGCTTTGTTCTTCAATGCAACTCCTTTGTAACCAAAGAGAAATGCTGCATGAATTCATTAACTTAGTTGACAAACTCGCTCCATGCTTTGTATTGTTAATGGAAGGTGACTTCTAACCTTAAGTAGGATTATCCATCACATCTACCCCCTCAAGCTCCCAAGGTTTCAACATTAGAGAGGACCGTAAGACCTTCTGGGAAAGAGATTACACGGACCTGTCACCAGCTTTGCTGCCAAGATTCCAGTCATGAGTTTTGCAATTGGGGGTTTGTATGAGGCAGTGATTTCTTGGGCATAGCCCTAATCCAGATGTCTGCATAAATCCTGAAAGTGGCCTGAGCTCTGAGATTAATTTAGCCTTGCAATCACTTTACAGTTTTGAATAATTATTGGGTGTTGTGGTAGATTTGTCATTTTTGCTGATGACCTTGTGTACAAATGCCTGGTAAGGAAATTGAACTTGGGAAGTGTTATCAATTACTGCTGTTTTAAATTATTTATAAACGTTGACTACACTTAAAAATGCTCTGTCCTGTTCAGCTTCATTCTTTAGTTTCAATTCTTGAGCACAATACAGACAATTAGTATTGTTCCATTGATTTTTGCTTCTGTCTGATCCTAATGTTTTCCCCGATCCTTTTGAGCTGCCAACACCATTTTTTTCTGTTATTAATGATGTGCTGAAGGACAGGGCCCTAAATTGAGACTGAACATTGTACTCCTCAATTTAGAATGTGTTATTTTTAGATGTAATATGTATAACTTTTGACCCATTTACAAAAACGTGAGAATGTCAGTGAGGCCTGCTTTCGCTTTTCAAAGCATCCTGCTCTATTCTTCTAAATTATCATCTATTTTTCTGCCTTTGGAAGAGCTGGTCCAGTGCCTGCTTTTCATTCAAACTATATTTTTTGTTTATTTTAATGCGCATAGCCAAGAGCTGGCCCAGAATTAATCAACGTAAAATAACAAATTGTTTATCAGGATTACACTCGGAGATTATCAGTACAATGGGACCCTAGATACATTAGTCAGTGTGGCTTTAGATGGGGAGCATCCGGCATGACCAATCTGTTTGATGAAGTGGTTAACCAACAATTAATATTGTGCACTAGACTGCAAAGGGTATTGCATAAAATTCAACGTAAGCGGTTATGAATGCAGCTCAATGCTGTAGTAATTCAAGACGAAGCCTAGGAAGGATCAAATATTTAATTAAAGAGTGCTGGTTGGAGAACCAATGTCAAGATGAATGCCCCTGACCTGGTTTTGGGACCAGCAGTCTATCCAACTCCTAACTAAGAAGATAGGTGATATCATAAACTACAGAGCAAACAAACCAAAACAGAGTGGCTGAATTACAACAATTAAAACCTAATGCGTTGTTGTACATAGAAAGAGAAAATAGACAATATGTATGTTACAGGACTGGTTGATTAGATTAGATTACTTACAATGTGGAAACAGGCCCTTCAGCCCAACAAGTTCACACCGACCCGCCGAAGCGCAACCCACCCATTCCCCTACATTTTTACCCCTTTACCTAACACTACGGGCAATTTAGCATGGCCAATTCACCTGACCTGCACATCTTTGGACTGTGGGAGGAAACCGGAGCACCCGGAGGAAACCCATGCAGACACGGGGAGAATGTGCAAACTCCACACAGTCCGTCGCCTGAGTCGGGAATTGAACCTGGGTCTCTGGCGCTGTGAGGCAGCAGTGCTAACCACTGTGCCACCGTGTTGAAATAGTTAATAATAATGATCAGTAAAAGCTAAGAATCTTGATAGACTCAACACTTATCTAATGAATGCAGAGCAAAAATCAACAGTGCTAATAAAATATTGAATCAAGTAGCTAAAAACAACTACAAGTCAGAGGACAGGCTGGACAGATCAAACTTTTATCCATTATATCCATTCTGCACTTATTTCTGATCACTGAGAACCAAGAAAAATATGCAAGTGAGGAGGGAGAGCAGAGACGAATGACGAGCCATGTATCCATAGCTTGCATTGGTGTATTGACTTTAATGTAATAAAATCTCCCATGATAAAGCACTGTAAAACAAATTTTGTCAGCAAATCATATCATGAGATATTAAGGCGGTTGATAAAAAGTTTGTTTAAAGAGGGAGGTTTCAAGGAGGATTTTAAAAGAAGAAAGAGCAGTAGGGGTGGGAATTCCAGAGCTTTAGAGCTTTAGTAACTGAAGGCATGCCCAGCAATGGGGAAGCATTAAAAACTAGGAATGCTCAAGAGGCCACACTTTGGGGAGAGCCAATGTTCTGTAAGATTTGGAGTTGGAGGCAATAACAGAGAGAAAGGATTTGAAACAAAGGTAAGTGTTTTTCAATTGAGGCATTGTTTAGCCATGGCCAGTGTAGATCAGTGAGTGCATAGTTAATAGCTGAAAGTGCTTTAGTGTGTGTTGTGATACAAGCATCACATTATTTGGTGATCTCAAGTTTGTGGGGTGTAGAAGATGAGAAGCTGGTTCCGATGCAATAGAATAGTCTAATTTCAAGATAAGAGAGACATGAATGAGGGTTCTGGGGCATAACTTAAGACAGGATGGGGAATGTCTTGATGGTGCAGATAGAAACTTAGAAACATGGAAAATAGATGTAGGAGTAGGCCATTTGGTCCTTCGAGCCTGCACTACCATTCATTATGATCACTGGTGATCATGTAATTTCAATATCCCATGCCCTCTCTCTCTCCATGCCCCGAGATCCCTTTAGCCCCAAGGGCCATGTCCAACTCCCTCTTGAATATATCTAATGAATTGGCCCCAATAGCTTCTTGTGGGAGAGAATTCCACAGGTTCACAACTCTCAGTGAAGAAATTCTTCCTCATCTCAATCCTGAATGGCTTACCACTTAGACTGTGACCCCTAGTTCTAGACTTCTCCAACACTGGGAATATTCCTCACACATCTAGACTGTCCAGTCTTACCAGGATTTTATATGGTTCTAGAAGATTCCCTCTCATTTTTCGAAATTCCAGTAAGTACAAGTCCAGTCAATCCAGTCTTTCCTAAAATGTCAGATCCGCCTTCCTGGGAATCAGTCTGGTAAATCTTTGCGGGACTCCCTCAATAACAAGAATGTCCTTCCTCAGACTAGGAGACTAGAACTGCGCACAGTACTCAAGATATGTGGTCAGTGGCTCATCTCACGATGATACATAAACCAAAATTTCAAAGGTTCCAGTTCAGTCACAAAAAAAAATAAAACAGTAAACGGAATGGGATAGATCAATTAAAGTATTACTAAAGATTAAACTAATAGAATAGTTACTGCTCATAAGGAGTCTACAAGGCCCAATGTGTTCATGACTCCCTGTCAGAATGACTCAACAATCACACTCACACCCTTTTGTTGGAGGAATGCCAATCTTTTCAGATAATTTTCCAAAATCTTTCTGAAATTCCTGGTTGAATTTGCTTCCAACATATTCTGAGATAATGTGAAATCCTTTGATATGTTCTCTATTCCAGTCCTGGGTAATAATCTGCTATTTGATGCTGCCACCCATCTTGCTTTCTTTCCCTCCCTGGATTCATTGTAACCTGGAATATCTAGTGCCCAAACTTGTCCTTTTTCAAACCCAGAACTCTTGGGTAGTGTGGTGAAAGTGAAAGTTGTGTAATTAACTAAGAAAATGTAAGATACAATATTGGGGTCTAAAGTATGGCTTTGCTGATCCTTAAGTAATTTATAATCTTGTCACTTGTTGCAATAGCTGCCCAGACCTCCGTAAATGTAGTGATATTAAAAATTATTCATCCACCTGGATTGGTATCAGTTTTTTTTCCTCCCCTTTTAGTATGGTTTGATATTTCACTATACAATGAATAGCATCTGCAAACAATAATTATCCACACATAACTTGGTGTATTAATGAATAGTAAGATGTATAGAAAATGCTCATTATGGATTTTTTAAAACTGCAGTAAGCACCTTTCTCTTTGCATTATAATCCTCACATTTTAATATAATGTCCACTTATATGTGTTTTTTAATACATGGCATTTTCCATTTTCTTATTTGTTTATTGTCTTAATCATTAATCTTTCAGTAGCTTAAGCATTTAGCATTGTATAAAATCTGTAATGAGGTGACCATTTTCAAATAAGTCAATGAAACTCTTTTCTGAATTAAGCAGAGGTATGCCAAATGCTCACCCTCTGGTTTTTAAACATCTAAGGGGTGCAGTTGTTACATAGCACAATGGATTACTTATTCCTCATGTCTGATTACAGTGTAGATCAGTGCTTAATAGAGGGGAGCGTAAAATAGTTTCTGAAACAAGCAACAATGCCCAGAGGAAAGGATTGCGAGGAGTTAGTTCATGAATCAACAGAAGCTTAAAAAAAAGGAAGCCAGAATCTCACTCAATATAAATTTATGCTGTTTAAATCATAAAATATACTTAACTGCAAAGTATGTTTTCCTGTAATGACTTATGCCGCATTGGTGTTTCATATTTACGTCAGCCTTCTGGTGTTTTAATCAAACGAATGTTCTTCACAATGGATTAGATAGTGAATTTCCGCAGAGCAGCTTGACAGGACGACACAGTTGAGCCAATCCTGACATCACCCAATGACCATGGATGCATTTTTGTTTCAATGACAAAAATTATTGGGAACCACTGGGGAGAGATTCACTTCTTGCTTTTTGCGGACCAGTGTTACTGAAGTCAGTTCTATCACCTGGTTACTGGAAATAGAGGGTTTGTTTGTATCTTCACTCACACTCTTTCCTCTTTTGGAAAGGGTGAGGAAATGTAGAAAGGTTTAGCTCATTGTTTATCAACCTGTTGAAGCGCATCATGACAACCCTTTCTGTCCCTAACAAGTCTTCAAATGGGACTTGAACCTGGGACTTCTGACTCAGAGGCACAGATGCTATTAATTGAGCCACCGGATATCTCTGTCCAGAAGGTATTTGTCTCGTAAAAGGAATTCAAATCATACCTTAGCAGTTTAAGAATATGAATTTAGTTTCTTTTTTGAGAAATGTATTAATTACAAGTATAGCCATGACATCATGTTGTTTTAAAATACCCTATGAATTCAATAATCTCCTGAGAGGGAGTAAACCTCCTGTTCCAGTCCAGTGCCAGGTATCAACCATGGCTGATTACACATGACCACTTCTAGGTTAAAATATTTGAAGAAAAGCTTCCCAAAATCCCAAAATATTGGTCAAATAAGGTGGTAAGATGACAAAGTGGAAAAATTAAAAACAAAGGATTTTGTTAATTACTTGAAAATAAATTAAACAAGATAAAGGCTGGTAGGCAGGAGGGAGCAAAAGAGAGAGAATGGGGTCATGGAAGTACAGTTCACAAAGTAAGTATAAAGTTTTTTCAATGTTTTCAAAATTAGATTTTGAAATCTAACTTTGACTCCACTTTCTGTAGAAAAAGGGGCGGCACGGTGGCACAGTGGTTAGCACCGCTGCCTCATAGCACCAGGGTCCCAGGTTTGATTCCAGCTTCGGGCAACTGTCTGTGTGGAGTTTGCACATTATCCCCGTGTATGGGTGGGTTTCCTCCGGGTGCCCTGGTCCAAAGCTGTGCAGGTCAGGTGAATTGGTCATGCTAAATTGCCCATAGTGTTAGGTGCATTAGTCAAAGGGAAATAGGTCTGGGTGGGTTACTCGTCGACTGGTGTGGACTTAAAATCTGACTGGTGTGGACTGGTTGGGCCAAGGGGCCTGTTTCCACATTGTAGGGCATCTAATCTAATCTAAAATTCTTTGCAAGCGCTTGTCATTTGATAAATGGATATTTGGAAAATTGTCAGGATTATTTTGTTTAAGTATTAATTTCTGAATTTTCATCCATTATGACCTCCTTTGGCAGAAACGCAAAGGAGTTTCTAGTAGGATATTGTTCATAGCCATAAGATGAAATAAACATAGAGGCACTGAAACAAATCTGCTGGGTTACTGTGATTCATTCTGACAGGTGTGGTGACCTGGACTGAATGGCGAATTCTGACCAGCAGCAACATGAGTGAAATGCTATTGATGCTGTTAGAGCAGAGGATTTCAAAGCCGGTATCTTGTGTAAATTTGTTTTGAGTGCTGTGTCTGAGGAGAACTAACATCTCTCGTGTGCTGCAATTGTTCTGTTTGAAAGAAATGTCAACACTTAGTAATCACTCCTACATGACAGATAGTATCATAAATAGCGCTGGTCAGCAAGAAGCAATTAGTACAATTTTAAGCAGTTGCTTCTACTCTGAGCAATTATTTCTTTCAATGTTAAACTCTCATAAATGATGTTAAATGCTGACCAATTCATTTGTTTGCTTTAGCTATGATTTCTGTAGGGCTTGCAGGAAGTGGAGTGAAAAGCAATAATGTGTCTTGGAATGTGTTACAAAGCTGCAACACAACCAGGGAGGAATTCAACTGACACAAACCATAATGTTCTCCTGGAGTCACCTGAACTCAGAAATTGTGTTAAAGTTGTATTATATTGAATTTGTGTGTTATTAAGCCTTTGAAATAATTTATACTTTGAGAAGGTCTTTGACATGAAATCCATGTAAAACTGCCATCTCTGAATAAATGAAAAGGCTCTGTTCACCGAGCTGGGAGTTTTTCTTGCAAACATTTCGTCCCCTTTCTAGGTGACATCTTCAGTGCTTGGGAGCCTCCTGTGAAGCGCTTCTGTGCTGATTCCTCCGGCATTTATACTGGTTTGAATCTGCCCCTTCCGGTTGTCAGTAGCTGTCCGCTGCAGTGGCCGGTATATAGGGTCTATGTCGATGTGTCTGTTGATCGAATTCGTGGATGAGTGCCATGCTTCTAGGAATTCCCTGGCTGTTCTCTGTTTGGCCTGTCCTATAATGGTGGTGTTGTCCCAATCGAATTCATGTTGTTTGTCATCTGAGTGTATGGCTACTAGGGATAGCTGGTCGTGTCGTTTCGTGGCCAGTTGGTGTTCATGGATGCGGGTTGTTAGCTGTCTTCCTGTTTGTCCTATGTAGTGTTTTGTGCGGTCCTTGCATGGGATTTTGTAAACCACGTAGGTTTTGCTCATGCTGTCCACTGCAGCGGACAGCTACTGACAACCGGAAGCGGCAGATTCAAACCAGTATAATTGCCGGAGGAATCAGCACAGAAGCACTTCACAGGAGGCTCCCAAGCACTGAAGATGTCACCTAGAAAGGGGACGAAATGTTTGCAAGAAAAACTCCCAGCTCGGCGAACAGAACCACAACAACGAGCACCCGAGCTACAAATCTTCTCTCAAACTTTGAAGTGAAAAGGCATTTTTCTTCAACCCAATCTATATGTAACTTGTAATAACTGTTCAGTGAATTATATATAATCTAAGTTCGGAGTTCAGCTGATGATTGTCTATTCCTTTTAATTAAATTTCACCTGCATAGTCATGCTGTATGATTACTGACCATAGCATTTCCAACACCATGTACAGGAGTTTGTGAATTTTATCATTCTTAAGCTGAAACAATTTGTATGGCAAAAATAGTTCTCCCACAGCACTGGCCAATCCCTCAGCTCAAACACTTCCCCACCTCTGGTCTTCCCCTTTGTTCCTTCTCTCTCTTCTTACCAACATTTTGACCATCTGATAATGTAGTTTCTGCCTCTAACTTGCCTTAAGGTTTATAAATGTATCTGTCACTAAGTACTGTGTTTACCAGTGATATCCCCTGCATGGGTGCTCATGATATAATGTCCCTCTTTGTTCTCAGCCTCTCTATAATGTCCAACTCTTTTTACTCTGCTGCCTTTCGTTGCACCATCCGTTCCTCTGAGGTGCAGACCATTGGGACAGTCCTTCTGTAGTTTCGTTCTGAGTTCAAAAAGTATAACTCCAGCAATAACGTCTTTTATGCCCTCAGCATGTCATCATCTACTCCCTTAAAAAATAATCTTTGATTTCTGTCTTCTATATCTTACGTTCCATTGACTTGCTAAGTACAAAATCTGTTTCTCTTGGTATCCAGGAAATATTCAGTTCCTGTCTGGAACTCAAGTGTAAAGTCTGCCCTGACAGACTGATGTCTGACATGATCACGGATAGACAAATTGAAAGTTGATGTGGCCACAGTCATTGGTTTCAGCTACCATAAAAATTTTCCATCCCTCACTTTTTACTCCAACCCTCCTGCTAATTGGCCGAATTCTGAGGCTGTGTGTAATCACTACTTTTTACCCAACCTCACTTGAGCTTTAAATCCTCTTCATTGCTAACAGTGTTTACTTCCATCATTAACATATTATCTGACACAAACAGTACATCAGCAATTTCCCCTGACCCCACTGCTCCTAACTGAATTACACTGTCATAGAATAGTTTAAACTTGATTATAAGAACTTAACAAATGCTTAAGAACACAGGAAATAAAAGGAGGAGTAGGACATGTGACTTGTCAAGGCTGCTCTGCTATTCAACAAAATCATAGCTGAACTTCGAGATCCACTCATTATACTCCATGTTCCTTGATGCCTTTAGTGCCCAAAATCTGTAATTTATAGACTTGAATACAGTTTTTTGTGGTACAGAATTCAAAAAATTCACAATCCTCTCTGTGAAATTTCTCCTCATTTCAATTCTAAATGATTGTCCACGTACTAGGATTCCCCAAATCTCTCAGACTAGTAGATGTACATAACCATGTTTTAAAATAAAATCTGTTTCCCATTTTTCTTACAAGTTCAGTTTCCTACATTTTACTCCACCTGCTACTTCCTTACATCACTTAACTCTTTGCAACCTCTTTGTATGTTCCTCATAGCTTGCTTTCCTATCTGGCTGTGCATAGTCGGTAAATATGGATCAATTGTACACAGTGCCACTCTCTTCTAAGACAAGGATAAAGAATGTAATTAGTTGAAGCCCCAAAATGATCTACGTGATACATTATTAATTATATGCCATCCGAAAATACCAGAGATTTCTACTACTTTATCTAATATCCACTCCTTTTTCCACATTAATGTATCATCACTGAATCCCATGAGTCCTAATCTTCTGTAACAGCTATTTAATGGGACCAGATTGAATGCTTTTCAGTAAAGCTTAATCTGCACATCCACTGGTTCCCATTATTACCCTGCTAGCTGCAACCTCAAAAAAACCTCTGATAGATTTGTCAATCACAATCTCACTTGCATAAAGTCATCTTGACTCTGTCTAATCATTTTATGAGCTTCTGGTTTTCCTGTTACCACATCTTTAAACACGACTGTTTGGTATTATCCAAAGTGGAACAATTTGCAGCTAGTTTAAGTATTTCAAGGCAACAATGTCACACTTGCAAAATGGACAGCACTGAATACATTTTGAAGCCAGAAAAAGATTTACAGCAGAGCAAGCTGTAAACAGCTGTAAACTTGAAACATGAGTTGTACTATGGTTAAATTGTGGCGGATGTGGTTTAGTGTTTTCAGGTTTTGTAATACTATCTTGAGGTAGAACAGGTTGTGATAGGAATATTCCTTTACAATAATATTTGGAATGGAGGACCACAGTCATGTAGTCTATAGATTAAAATAATTCTCCAGATGTAGTAATTCCATGAAAGTTTCTTTCATTGAATGGCATAAATATCTTTATAATAGTGTGTTTATGAAGTGGTCTGCATTACTACTACTGACCTTAATTCAAGTTCTCTGTTACAGTGCTAATTGCATTGAACTCTGTATCTATACCTGTTCTCTTGACAAACTCTCTGCTTCTGATATCTTTTCAACCAAACGTTTAGTCAACTCTACTAACCCTCCACTCATTGCCGCCTTTATTCCTTCTTTCCCTGTGTTATATAGATACACGTTACTGTCTGGCTTACAATCTTGTCAGACTCCGTGCTCCCTTTGCCTGATTACTGCAATTGTCTTTGAATCCCCAGTCATTCTGTCATGCTTGCTTATCACGACATGAAAAAGTTTTCTGTCACATGTAGATTTCCTTTCTACCCAAAATCAACTGTTACTTGACTCTGAAACAAAAACAACAATTGCTGGAAATGTTCAACTGCTTCTGCGAAAGGCCCATTCAATGTTAACTCTGCTTTCTTTCCACAGATGCTGCCAGACCTGCTGAACTTTTCCAGCAATTTCTATTTTTGATTTCTGATTTATACCATTGGCAGTTCTTTCAGTTGTTACTTGACTCTACCTGGTCCAGTGCCATTGCTCAGTGCTTTCTTTCGTATTGTATACCCACCGCTGCTATTCCGGAGTTTCTATTCTATTCCTTCCCTTCTCAAATGCCCATTGTAGTCCCAGACTTCCTGCTGCTCATTCTTGCCAGCATTGCACTTCAGGGAGTTAGCTGAACATTTGTTCATGATACTGCATGGGAATACTTCACTGTAGTAAAATCTCAAGAAGAGAAAACACAGAGTTGGTTGCCATTTTTTGCATTGCATGGAGGGTGACAAAGGCTGGCGCTGCAGGGAAAGGAGGAGTAACAAGAAACTTTTGAAAATTAAAAAAGAACTTTCAAGGTGACCCTTAAATGATAGATATGTATAATAATGAGTGGCCAGATGGCTCTACCAATATACTGGAAAACCTATGAATATCTTATAAAAATGCATGGGAAACTATGAACTCATTTATTATCAACAGTAATTAGAATAGAGACGAGTGTCAGCTCTTCAGGGTTGAATAGGTCTATTTGCTTGCATCAAATATAAGATTTCCTAATCTACATACAATGCTGGGCCCATTTCAGCAACAAGTAGGTGTCTTTTTTGCAGTGAGTTATGTGGGCCCAATGCCTCAGTTAGAATGTCACACGGTATTAGTTTTCTGCCAAGTTCTGTCCCACATTGGTTACTCTCCAATTAGTTTTTCTTCCATCCATCACAGGTGAAACAAAATAACGCAAAATACAAAAAGATGTGAAGCTCAAAAAGCACAGCAAGTCAGACAGCACCCGAGGAGCAGGAAAGTCCATGTTTCAGCCGAAACCCTTAGTCAGATCCTGAGACTTTCCTGCTCCTAGAATGCTGTCTGACCTGCTGTGTTTTTCCAGCTTCACACCTGTTGACTCTGGCTTCCAGCATCTGCAGTCCTGATTGTCTTCAAGTTGTAAAAAACTCTCGTAAGGTCTTTGCAATATGTTGTCATTCCATTTTGTTCAAATCTCATACATATTGAAGACTTAAATACGGAATACTGCCTGAGATTCTGGAATCCAGCACATATTGTCACTCATTTATCCTTCTTGCTTAAAAGTAAGCTTAATATTGATTAGTACCAGAAATGCCACACTGACGCTGCAAGACCGTCTCTAGGATGTAAAACTGGGTTTGAGGAATCTCTGCTCTACACCTTGTTATGGTTCCACTTGGTTTGAAGTCTGGAAAACTGCTCTGACACTGATTTACCTCATCTTGATCAGCACAAAAATCGTAAATAGAGCAGTGGAGTTAATTTCTAAGCAACCTGATATGTATTTCGTTAGGATATCTTAATTTTCTCTGTTATGGATGAAGCCGGATGAGTACTCGTTCTACAATTACAAAATCGTGCATGAGTTGAAGAGTACTGAATTTCAGTATATTGAGATCTGGTGGTCGAACACCTTTGTTGTAAATAGATATGTGAATTTATGGTAGTGATCAACTATTAAAGCTGATCTTATCAATCTCCTGCTGTCATACTATTTTTAATTTGTTTTTCAGACATTTTAATGATCACCATTTAAAATGTGTCATATACATTGAAATAGATAGTTACTGATGGAATTTAAGGATCAGGAATATCAGAATTCTCAGCAAGAATCTGGCTCAAATGCACCATATGGATCCACGAACCCTAAACAAAACCTCTGAAGTAGATGATTACAAATAGGAAATAACAGTATCTTAATTTTATGTAACAAACCATTTAATATTAACACATTTGGATTATTTTAACATTACAGTATCAGCCAGCTCTGAAGTATTACATAAATTACTAACTGAATAATATTTTAACCAATTATGACAACACAGCCTTTGTACTAACACAATTTTTTATTAACTGTACAATCATAATTGATAGCATTTGAATGTTGAGTATGTAAATAATTGGTAGTGAATTTACCAAATATATATCGTATGAATGATTACACAGTTATGTCATGATCATTCAAGATTATTTTCTTCCTAATTACAAATTTATTGTTAAGATCAATATAAATTGGCTAAGTTAAATTAAGATGAGACTCCTTATATAGCTGACAATTTAACAGAATTTTCTGGGAATGAAAACATATGAAAAAGATCCAGGGCCAATAAAGGGGAAAAAAATCTGGAAAATTCTATTTAGATCCTCTCCGGTGATCAAGACTAGTCTAGGAGATTGTAGAACCTTGGTGAAATTATGTGGATTACTTGGATTTACTTTGCTCATATTTTCATATATTTTGGAATCTGAAAAACACAGGCCCTCCAATACATTCCCAGTACAAATTGTCAGGCAGTGCAACCACAGATCCATTGAGGGTTTAGACTAGAGCCTGTCTCTGTCTTTAACATACTTCTCATGACAGCAAAAGCCTGACTTTTTTTTTTGCAAACATATACTTTATTCATAAAAATAATCTTTTGGTACATACACAGTTAATGAAGCTGTTCAGATCTATACCATCTTTATTACAGGGAGTTTGGGGTTTGGCTTTCTCTGTCCTTGCAAATAACCTATAGGCATGTTTCTGAGGCTTTGGGAGGGTCCGATAACTGAATGAACCTCCGCTATGCTTTGGCAGAAAGACCTTACATGGTGGTCTTTCCCCAATGCACCTTGGCAGCCTCAAGCTTTAGTGCGTCCCTCAGCCTTGGAATGTGCTAGTCTGCCACACTCAGTCAGGGTCAACTCTTTCAATTGGAAGACTAGCAAGTTTCAGGCAGACCAAAGAGCTTCTGTTAGCAAGTTGATGGTCCTCCAGACGCAGTTGATGTTTATCTCTGTGTGTGTCCCAGGGAACAGACTTTGGAGCACAGAGTACCTCCTCATGGAGCTGCTCAGGCCAAACCTTGACAAAAACCACTGCATCTCTGTCCATACTTGCTTTGCAAAGACACATTCCAGAAGGAGATGCGTGACAGTCTCGCACCCCCCTCCCAATGCTGCTGCTTCAAAGGCAGCATGTGGTGCCGCAGAGAGTTGGGCATGGATAATGGAGCTTACGGATTGTGCCTTCTCACCACCTTTCTGGTGAGGAGACATTCTGCCAAATTACTTTGACAGTCTGCTCAGGAACAACCCCACAGGATCCACCCTTTCCTTTTTGAGAACGTTGCATGCTGACCACTGCCTGATGGACTTGTGGCCAAAGATATTTTTCTTCACAAATTTCTCCACAAGACGCAGGTGATATGGGACGGTCCCCTACTTCGGAGAGTTCTGCAGCAATGAGGCCAGTCCCATCCTTCACAAAGCTGGGGACAGGTAGAGCCTCAGTATGTAGCGACGCTCAGGGGTCACACACAGCTTGATGCAGTTGCACACAAAGGTGGCCATCAGGATGAGTGTTGGGTATGTTCATCGCCCCACTTATCCAGAAGTTTGTACATGCGGACACTGACCTCCAGGTGAAGTGGAGGATGGCTCAGGTGACTGCAATGACTCAGGTTCAGGAAATGGTCCAGACCTACACCACATACAGCAACACCAAGAGTACCTCACATCTGATGACCAGGCTTTTACCTGCAACAGAGAGGGAGCAGTGCGCCCAACTGCCTAGTTTCAGCCTCACTTTGGTAACAAGCTTCTCCCAAGTTTTGTGCACACCCTAGCCCCTCTGAACCAAATACTCAGCATCTCCAGGTAAACCTGTCCTGACGGTGAAAGGGAGTAAAGGATCGGTTGACCCAGTACCCAAAGAACATGGCCTCTCTCTTGCCTCAATTTATTTTGGCTCTCAGGGCTAGTTCCAACTGGTCGTAGGGACTCATGAGTCTGTGCACTGACAACGGATTTGAGAAAAAAATGGTGTCGCCATTCATTTACAGGGAGGCAAGAGCATGGTTTAGAGGTTGGCAGTTCCCACCTTGGTAGATTAGGTAAAACCAATGACTTCAGATGCTGGAAACCAGACGTTTATCTCGCCACCCTGCAGGCAATCTGCCTCTATTCCTGATGAAGGGCTTTTGGCTGAAACATCAATTTTCCTGCTCCTCGGATGCTGCCTGAACTGCTATGCTTTTCCAGCACCACTCTGATCCACCTTGATAGATTGTTCAGCCCAGGCTAGTAATATGCTGGTTGCTTGGGACATAGGGTAGATTGATCCTATTTTCATCCAAGGTGTGGGGCTGTGTGTTATGAGATAACTAACACAGCACTTCAAGTCGCAGAGAAACCTTGTCCAATCACTGGTCAGTCAGGTCATAAAAAGCTTACAGGCAAGCAAAAGCAAGTCTCTCTGCCTATTGTAGATTTTGACACCATTTTTCCAGGAGCTGCCAGCCAATCAGAGGCCTTGGTTTTCAAGTTTGTAGGTCCATGCCCACTCAATGTGAGGTCCAGTGACAAGAAACTAAGTTTTAATGTTATAGAATAGAATTAGCAGGGAGAGCAGGGTTAATGGTGAGGGCTAGAAGTTGCTTTCAGAAGACCCCCCCCCCCCCCTTTTCCTTGTATTCATGCCACCAATTGTCCCAGATTGGAGCAATCTGACAGTGGGTCAGCATGGTTTCTCTATTGGGAAACCAGATACCTTTGTCACAGACTAGTGAAACAGGTGGATAGGTTGAGACTCTTTAGTGGTCAGTTCGTGACCACTTCAGGGCCTTAAGTGGTTGTGGGTTAGGAATGTCACCTGTGGACCTTCTCATCAAGAACTTAATTGCTGAGGTGGCAAGATTAGTTTAGAGATTACCTACAGTATGGAAATAGGCCCTTCGGCCCAACAAATCCACACCGACCCTACGAAGAGCAACCTATCCCCCTTCCCCATATTTACCCCTGACTAATGCATCCAACACTATAGGCAATTTAGCATGACCAATTCACCTGACCTGCACATCTTTAGACTGTGGGAAGAAACCCGCACAGATGTGGTGAGAATGTGCAAACTCCACACAGTCAACCAAGGTGGGAATTGAACCCGAGTCCCTGGCGCTGTGAGGCAGCAGTGCTAACCACTGAGCCACCATGCCGAAGGGGTCGAGTTCTGCTCCAAAGCGGAAGGTGTCTAATTATTTTTCCTTTTAGCCACATCCAGAGGACATGAACATTCATGTCAGAACCTGTGAAAACATTGGGTTTCCATGCAAAATGGTTAATAAATAAAACTGAGTTTGGCCACCACAAGCAACTGTGACCCATCCTTCTCATTTGCAGTCTGCTTGTGTTCCAAGTGTTATCTCCTAGTAAAATATGATTTAAGACTTCTAAGTACTTGTGAAGTTTTGGTACCAATTAGTTTAGGAAGTTTTTTTTTAAAAGCTTATGCTTCCTCTGTAAACCGCAAGACTTTCTAATAGAAACATTTAACTGAGAAAGAAAATGGACCTGATCAGAACTCTGGTTTGTTTTAGAATTTCTCAAATATGCGCAGTCACAGCTCATATAAAGCTTATTTGTACAGCTGTAGTTGCTTAGGATAACACTAATTATTTTCCAAATACTTTCAATGGGGATATGCATCATTCCCCAACTTCTCCACCATAGCGCCCTGATGGAACAATACTTATTGTAAGCTTTTGAATGATTAATTTGGCAATTTTGGACATACGAACAATATATGTACTTGAGGTTATGTATGTATGTTATTTATGTTTATTAATTAATGTGTTTATTAATTGACACTGCCTGAAAACATTTATTTATATTTCAAGGAACAATTAAATAAAAACTCAGCATCATTTGGGAGATTGATCACAAAATAATTTTTAGCCCCCATACCCCTTCCTGATGCTCACCACATTTTACGCTTTCCAAAGGCTTTTATAACATGCGGCTTTATATATGGAATGCACTGCCCCAGAAGGCAGTAGAGGCCAAGTCGCTGGATACTTTCAAGAAAGAGATGGATAGAGCTCTTCGAGATTGTGGAATCAAGGGGATAAGGCAGGAACAGGATACTGATTGTGGATGATCAGCCATGGTCATAATGAATGGTGGTGCTGGCTTGAAGGGCCGAATGGCCTACTCCTGCACCTATTGTCTATTTACATGATAAGATAAGAGCTCATGATGTTGTGGTCAACATATTTAGGATTGGTAAAGAATTGGCTAATTCAAGAGGGTCAGCTTCAAGTTGGCAAACTGTAACTACTGGAGTGCCACAGGGATCAGGGACTGTGATCAAAACTATTCATCATCTATATTCATAACTTGAGTGAAGGCATTGAGTGTACTACAGTCACGTTTGCTGACAGTATAAAGTCAGGCTCCAAAGCAAGATGACACAAACTGACCAAGAGGGATACAGTTAGGTTAAGTGAAAGACAGGTAGAGTGTAACATGGAAAAGCATGAGATATCTAATATAGTGGGAAGAAGAGAAAGGCAAATTATTATTTAATGAAGAGAGGCTCCAGTATGTTACAATACAGAGAGATCTAGTATCCTTGCACGTGAAACACAAAATAAGCATGCAAGTGCAGCAAGAAATTAGGAAGGCAAATGGCTCTTTGACCTTGAATCAAAGGGGGAATGGAGTATAAAAGTCCAGAAGTCTTGATACAAGTCAGGGCATTTGGGAGGCCACACCTAGAGTACTACTAGTGGTTTTGGTCTCCTTTAAAGGACATATGAGCAAGTGTTAAGCAAGTTCTCAAAGAACCATACAACACAAGAACAGGGCCTTTGGCTCTCCAAGCCTGTGCTGACACATTTTGCTCTTCCATACTAAAACTGTTTTCACTTATAGTATCCATATCCCTCTGGTCAGACCACATTTAGAGTATTGTGCGCTGTATTGGGTCCCCTATCTCCAGAAGGATGTATTGGTCCTGGAGTGGCTTCAGAGGAGGTTCATGAGAATGGTCCCAGGAATGAAAAGCTTAATATGAGGAATGTTTGAGGTCTATGGGACTATACTCAATGGAATTTAGAAGGATCGGAGGGATCTAATTGAAACTTACAGAATACCGAATGGCCTGGATAGAGTGGACATTGGGAAGATTTCCATTGCTGTGAGAGACGAGGACACAACGGCACAGCCTTAGAATAAGGGGAAGACCATTTCGAACGGAGATAAGGAGAAACTTTTTCAGCCAGAGAATGGTGAATATATGGAATTCATTGGCACAGATGGCTGTGGAGGCCAGGTCATTGAGTATATTTAAGACAGAGTTAGAAAGGTTCTTGATTGCCAAGGGGCTCAAGGGTCACAGGGAGAAAGTGGGAGAATGGGGTTGAGAAATGTATCAGGTAAAAAATGAGGTCTGCAGATGCTGGAGATCACAGTTGAAAATGTGTTGCTGGTTAAAGCACAGCAGGTTAGGCAGCATCCAAGGAATAGGAAATTCGACGTTTCGGGCATAAGCCCTTCATCAGGAATGAGGAGAGTGTGCCAAGCAGGCTAAGATAAAAGGTAGGGAGGAGGGACTTGGGGGAGGGGCGATGGAGATGTGATAGGTGGAAGGAGGTCAAGGTGAGGGTGATAGGCCGGAGTGGGGTGGGGGCGGAGAGGTCAGGAAGAAGATTGCAGGTTAGGAGGGCGGTGCTGAGTTGAGGGAACTGACTGAGACAAGGTGGGGGGAGGGGAAATGAGGAAACTGGAGAAATCTGAATTCATCCCTTGTGGTTGGAGGGTTCCCAGGCGGAAGATGAGGTGCTCCTCCTCCAGCCATCGTGTTGTTATGTTCTGCCGTTGGAGGAGTCCAAGGACCTGCATGTCCTCGGTGGAATGGGAGGGAGAGTTAAAGTGTTGAGCCACGGGGTGGTTGGGTTGGTTGGTCCGGGCGTCCCTGAGGTGTTCTCTGAAGCGTTCCGCAAGTAAGCGGCCCGTCTCCCCAATATAGAGGAGGCCACATCGGGTGCAGCGGATGCAATAGATGATGTGTGTGGAGGTGCAGGTGAATTTGTGGCGGATATGGAAGGATCCCTTGGGGCCTTGAAGGGAAGTGAGGGAGGAGGTGTGGGCGCAAGTTTTACTTGCAGGGGAAGGTGCCGGGAGTGGAGGTTGGGTTGGTGGGGGGTGTGGACCTGACAAGGGAGTCACGAAGGGAGTGGTCTTTGCGGAACGCTGATAGGGGAGGGGAGGGAAATATATCCCTGGTGGTGGGGTCCGTTTGGAGGTGGTGGAAATGACGGCGGATGATACGTTGTATACGGAGGTTGGTGGGGTGGTAGGTGAGAACCAGTGGGGTTCTGTCTTGGTGGCGGGTGGAGGAGATGCGGTGGAGGGCATCATCGATCACGTTTGGGGGGAATCTGCGGTCCTTGAAGAAGGAGGCCATCTGGGCTGTGCGGTGTTGGAACTGGTCCTCCTGGGAGCAGATGCGGCGGAGACGAAGGAATTGGGAATATGGGATGGAGTTCTTACAGGGGGCAGGGTGGGAGGAGGTGTAGTCCAGGTAGCTGTGGGAGTCAGTCGGTTTATAGTAGATGTCTGTGTTGAGTCGGTTGCCTGAGATAGAAATGGAAAGGTCTAGGAAGGGGAGGGAGGAGTCTGAGACAGTCCAGGTGAATTTGAGGTCGGGATGGAAGGTGTTAGTAAAGTTGATGAACTGTTCAACCTCCTCGTGGGAGCACGAGGCAGCGCCGATACAGTCGTCGATGTAGCGGAGGAAAAGGTGGGGGGTGGTGCCAGTGTAGTTATGGAAGATGGACTGTTCCACATATCCTACGAAGATACAGGCATAGCTGGGGCCCATTCGGGTGCCCATGGCAACTCCTATAGTTTGGAGGAAGTGGGAGGATTGAAAAGAGAAGTTATTCAGGGTGAGGACCAGTTCAGTCAGTCGAAGGAGGGTGTCAGTGGGAGGGTACTGGTTGGTGCGGCGGGAAAGGAAGAAGCGGAGAGAGAAATGTATCAGCCATGATTGAATGGCAGAGCAGACTCAGTAGGCTGAATGGCCTAATTTCTGCTTTTGTGTCTTATGCTCTTATGATCTATTCTCTTCCTACTCATGTATTTGTCCAGGTGCTTCTTGAATGCCACTTTTGTGTCTGCTTCCACCACCACCTCTGGCAACAAGTTCCAGGCACTCACCACCCTTTGTGCAAAAAAACTCACCTTGTACATCTCTTTTAGACTCCACCGCCCCCCCCCCCAACTTTGAACCTGTGTCCCTGAGTAATTGACCCCTCCACCATGATAAAAAAGCCTCAGACTTTCTATTCTTTCCATGCCATTTGCAATCTTATAAACTTCTATTAGGTCACCCCTCAACCTTCTGCATTTCAGTGAAAACAAATCCAGTCTTCCAACCATTCTTCATAACTAAAATCCCCCATACTAAACAACATCCTGGTAAAAACAATGACTGCAGATGGTGGAAACCAGATTCTGGATTAGAGGTGCTGGAAGAGCCTTCATCAGGAAGGCTTTTGCCCGAAACGTCGATTTCGCTACACTTTGGATGCTGCCTGAACTGCTGTGCTCTTCCAGCACCACTAATCCATAAACAACATCCTGGTCAACCTTTCCAGTACCCCCTCCAAAGTATCCACATCCTTCTGGTAGTGTGATGACCCGAACTGTACGCAATATTTCAAGTATAGTGTAATTAAAATTCTATAAAGCTGCAGCATGAATTGTCTATCCTTATACTCAGTGCTCCTTCCAATGAAGGCAAGCATACCATAAGCCTTTTTTACTCCCTTATCTACCTGCGTGGCTGCTTTCAGTGATCTGTGAACCAGCACACCCAGATCCTTCTGCATATCAATACTCCTAAGGGTTCTGTCATTCACTGTATAATTTCCACCTGTACTTGACCTTCCAAAATGCATCACCTCACATTTGTCCAGGAGTCACCCATTTTGGTGCAGCTGAGGAGAAATCTCTTCCAAGAAGGACATGAACAATTAGAATTCACAACCTAAAGAGAGCTCTGGAGACTGAGTCATTGAATTTATTCAAGGTTGAATTCTGATGAAGGTTTATATTATTGTTGTACGGGAATTTGGTTTCTAAAGTAGAGATGAATCAATTTTGGTCTTCAGTTCTGTGAAGGTGACTCAGTCCAGGCTGTCCTTGTAAAACTAACAATGAAAGCATTAGATGTGATTACTGAACAAGCGCAAATATGCCAATAATTGCAACAATTTACGATGATCAATTGGATTTATAATGCTTAGTTCTTATCCTTGTTAGAAGCTACATATGTTCACAAGCAAGGTCCAGTCCTCTACAGGCAAAATAAATTTGTCCACACATTGCACCATGACAATTAAACAAAAGCTTGGAGAAAACTGTTCCTTGGTGTATTTTTTCTGCCAATGCATTGATCAATTTGACTACTGTAGCCAACTAGTGAATACCCTGTTTCTCATATCGTTTATTGCCTGGGAAATATTGTATTCTAGCTTCAAGCCTGATGAGTAAAAGAAGAGACACTTTTAACACAAGGTCATTTTCTCCAGTAATATTTTTCATACCTTCTACCTGCATATTTAACTTCTTTATCATATGGAGATCAAAATGGTTCAGGTTACTCCATGTGTTCTAGCCAGGTTAAATACAAATCTGACAGATCTGCTCTTTTTTCATGTCTAGCAATCTCAAAATAAACTTCAGTACTTTTTTCATGTATCTTTTAATAGCTTTATTTTAGTAATTTATATCACTGTAAAGCTTAGATCCCTCTGCTGCTTTTCTCCATTGGGACCTTATTTTCCAAGGAGCATGTAACCTCCTTAATTTCCCTATCAAAATGCACCACCTAGCATTTATCAACATTAAAGTTAATTTACCAATTATGTGCAATTATTCTGCAGGTTGCGTAATGTTTTTGTTGCAGTCCTATTCTGCATGAAGGTAACAACCAATTTGGTGTCTTTCTGTAGTTTTATTTCCAATTCCTGAGCCAAATTGTTCATGTAAATGATCCTAACATTGATCCTTGTGGACCATTTCCAGTTTCTAGTATTGTCAGTTATTAGATATTTCTGCACTTACCATCACTTAATGACCCTCTTTCCTATTCTAACTTTTTTTTGCCTGTTGAATAGTTGACTATTTAACTGTGTATTCCTTGATAATTTAGTCTCATTGTTTCTCTTTGCTTCCCTAATAATTCTCCTTTAGTTCTTTCCTAATCTCGTTGTACTTATTTTGTCATTCTCTCCTTTGCCTATCCTTTACATTCAATTTTCCCTATTTTTTTTTCTGCATTCATGGTATATCATGACTGGCTAGTTTGTTCTTGATTTTTAGTGGGATATATTTCCCGTGGTCTTTTGTTCATTATTTTTGTTTTAGACAATAGAATAGCTACAGTATAGAAAGAGGCCTTTCCGCCTGTTGTGTCTGTAATGGCTGTGTGCAAAATCAATTTGGTTAGTCACATTCTATTTCTATGTTTAAGTTTTCTGGTTAATTTTCCTGAATTCCATCTTCTTCTTAATTATTTTATAAATATTGTCTTTAACTTTCATTGGAGGTAGGTGTCATTGGCTAGGCTAACATTTATTGTTCCTTCCATAATTGTCCTTCAGTCCTTGCAGTTCGGAATACTTGCTATGATTCTAGGAAGGATGTCACAAATGTTGGAGCCAGCACTGTGCAGGAATGGCAATACAGTTCCAAGTCATGACAGTATGTGACTTGGAAGAGAACTTGCAGTTGCTAGTGTTCCCATGCATCAGCTGTCCTTATTCCGCTCGGTAATAGGGGTCACGAGTTTGCGAGGTACTCCAGGATGAGTTAGATCGGTACTACACAATGCTGCTACTGCGCTGGTAAAGAGAATGAATGCTGCACATTCTGAATGCGGTTGCCAATCAAACTGGCTGCTTTGTCTTGGTGGGTGTCAAGAATCTTAAGCGTTTTTGAAACCAAATACACAGAGGAAAGTGAAAAGTATTCCATCATATTTCTGCTTTTTGCGATGTAGATGGTAGACAGGAATTAAGGAGACAGGACATGAGTTACCCACAGCAGAATTCCTATCCTGTGATCTGCTCTTGTAGCCATAGTATTTACTTGGTCCAGGATGTAGGTTTGCTTGCTGAGCTAGGTTAGTTTTTAGACGTTTTGTCACGATACTAGGTAACATCATCAGTGAGCCTCCAGATGAAGCACTGATAGCATGGCTTGCTTTCTATTTATGTGTTTAGATTTCCCTGGGTTGGTGACGTCATTTCCTGTGATAATGTCATTTCCTTTTTTTTCTCAGAGGGTGGTAAATGGGATCCAAGTCAATATGTTTGTTGTAGAGTTCCACTTGGAATGCCATGCTTCTAGGAATTCTCGTGCATGTCTCTGTTTGGCTTGTTCTAGGATGGATGTGTTGTCCCAGTCAAAGTGGTGTCTTTCCTCATCTGTATGTAAGGATACTAGTGAGAGTGGTTTATGTCTTTTTGTGGCGGGTTTTCTGCCTGTTTATCCAGTGTAGTGTTTGTTACAGTTCTTGCAAGGTATTTTGTAAATAACATTAGTTTTGCTTGTTGCCTGTATTGGGTCTTTCAAGTTCATTAGCTGCTGTTTTAGTCTATTGGTGGGTTTGTGGGCTACCATGTTGCCAAGTGGTCTGAGTAGTCTGGCTGTCATTTCCAAGATATCTTTGATGTGGGGAAGAGTGGCTGAGATTTCTGAACGTGTTTTGTCTGCTTGTTGGGGTTTGTTGCTGAGAAATTGGGATGCATGAACATCGACTAGCCACAAAAAGACATAAACCACTCTCACTAGTATCCTTACATACAGATGTGGAAGGACATTACCTCGACTGGGACAACACATCCATCCTAGGACAAGCCAAACAGAGAGACACTCGAGAATTCTGAGAAGCATGACATTCCACCTAGAACTCTACCAACAAACACATTGACTTGGATTCCATTTACCACCCCCTGAGAAAAATAGCAGGAAAGCACGTCACCACAGGAAATGACATCACCAACCCAAGGAAACCTAAGCACATAAATAGAAAGTGAGCCATGCCATCTGGAGGCTCACAGACGATGTTACCTAGTATGATGATGAAACGTCTGAAAACATACTTTCTAGCTCAGCGAGCAAACCTACATCCAGAACCTCAACCTGCGGTACAAATCTTCTCAAAAACAAGCTTACTTGGTCCAGTTCAGTTTCTGGGTAGTGATGATCCCCAGAATGTTGATAGTTGGAGCTTCACCATTCACAACTGAATGTGGCAGGAAACCAGAACATAGATCTGATCCATTGGTTGTAGGATCACTTAGCCCTGTCTGTTGCATTCCGCTTCCACGGTAATCCTGTGCTGTAGCTTCTCCAGGTTAACACCTCATTTTTAGGTTTGCCTGCTGCTGCGCCTATCCTTTTGCATTTTACTGAACCAGCGTTATCTCCTGGCTTGATGACGATCAAGCATTTGGGATATGCTGGACCCTGAGGTAACAGATTATGGTTGAATACAATCCTGCTGTTGATAGTCCATGGTGCCTCACAGATGCCCATTTTTGAGTTGCTAGATCTGTTTGAAGTCTGTCCAATTTAGCACACTGATAGTGTCACACAACATAATGGAGTTTATCCTTGATGTTAAGATGTGAAATGTGAATTTTATTTTTTGTAGTCATTATATTCTTCACAATCTTTAGCTCAAACGTTATTATGTTCTGACGTTTCTCAGTGCTTAGTTCCCTTTTGCTGTTCTGTTTTTTTTTCCCCCATTACATGATCCTGCTGTATTCCCTGAAGAATTATTCAAAATTTAAGGCAATTACTCTTGAAGGAATTGGTTTTTTTGTGACTTGCCTGTGACAGCGATCCAGTATTCACAAGCTGAAAACATCAAAAATAAAGGGCAGTAGAAACCTTGGGGGATGATATTATCGTGGTAATGTCACTGAACTAGCAGTCTCAGATATAGGTTCAAATGCCACCATATTCAATTTAAAAAGATCTGAATTGAAAATTAGTAGCGATGATGCTGAGCATGTCATAAAAACCCACCTGGTTTGCTGACATCCTTTTGGGAATAAATCTGCCATTCTTACTGGTTTAGCTTACATGTGACTCCAGAACCACACCGACGTGTTGACTTTTAACTGCTCTCTGCAATTGTCGAGCAAGCTACTCAGTTCAAGGCCAATTAAAGATGGGCAATAAATGTGGTGCTTCCCACATGCATGAAAGAAAAGCCTCAAAGTTTTAATATATTATTTCCTGGGATACATCAAATTAGTTGGCAGTTTGTAGATGTTACAGAGATATTGGCGCATTTTTACTGTTTTTTCCAAACTATATGCCTCTTCCCACCTCTGCCATAATCTGCACCAACAAAATACATGCCCCGGTCTTTGTAAAATATTTAAAATCCATTAAACAGGAAGTCAGATGGTCTAATGTTGGTATAGTATCTGTTTTTTGGACGTGAGCATTTCCTAAATTAAACATGTAGCTGACAGCTCATGTAAGCCCTGCTGAAAAATATTAACATCATCGGGGCCTCCAAGTTCTGCGGCTAATTCTACTACTGTCAATGACTGAGACTAGATTAGAATACCTATAGTGTGGAAACGGGCTGTTCGGCCCAACAAGTCTACACCGGCCCCCCAAAGAGAAACCCACCCAGATCCATTTCCTTCTGACTAAAGCTCCTAACACTATGGGCAATTTAGCATGGCCAATTCACCTGACCTGCACATCTTTGGACTGTGGGAGGAAACCAGAGCACCCGGAGGAAACCCACGCAGACACAGGGAGAATGTGCAAATTCCATTCTGAGACACCCTCTCCCTGTGAAGCCCAAATGAGGAGGAAAGAAATATCAGATGAAATTTGTTTGTTAGATCTCAGCAGCTACTTTGGTTCCATGTGTGAATGAAAAGCTTAGCTAGGTTTCTTTTGTTTCATTTACAATACCACAGTCTGATCAAAACCTGAACCATTAACTCTTCTTTTTCTCATGATGACTGCCTGCCCTGCTGAGTTTTTCCAGCACATTTTGTTTATATCCTAAAGTTGACTGTAATAGTTTCTCACTCTTTTTTTTTAATTCTCACATGGGACGTGAGCATTTCTGACTGGCCAGAATTTTTATTGCCTGTCCCTAGTTGCCTATGAGGTGGTAGTAGTGAGCTGCCTCCTTGAACCACTGCAGTCAATGGCTTGGATAGGAACTTGCAGGTGATGTTGTTCCCATGTATCTGCTGCCCTTGTCCTTCGAGATGGAAGTGATTAATGGAGGAGCCTGTCAATGGGTCTTGATGGATTTCTGCAGTGTATTTTGTACATTGTACATAGTTCTACTACTGAGCGTCAGTAGAGGAGGGAGTAGATATTTGTGGATGTGGTGTCAATCAATGGACTGCTTTGTCCTGGATGATGTGAAGTTTCTTGAGTGTTGCTGGATCTACACCCATCCAGGCAGTGGGGGATGTTCCATCACACTCCTAACTTGTGTCTTATAGATGATGGACACGCTTTCAGAAGTCAGGTGGTGAGTTATTTGCTGCAGTATTCCTTGCCTCTGAACTTGTCGTAGAGTCATAGCATCATAGAGATGCACAGCACAGAAACAGACCCTTCAGTCCAACTCGTCCATGCTGACCAGATATCCTAACCTAATCTAGTCCCATTTGCCAGCACCTGGTCCATATCGCTGTAAACCCTTCTTATTCATTTACCCATCCAGATGCCTTTTAAATGTTGTAATTGTACCAGCCTCCACCACTTCCTCTGGCAACTCATTCCATACACTCATCACCCTCGGCGTGAAAAAGTTGCCCCTTTGGTCCCTTTTAAATTTTTATCCTCTCACCCTAAACCTATGCCCTCTCATTCAGGACTCCCTCACCCCAGGGTAAAGACCTTGTCTATTTACCCTATCCGTGCCCTGGATGATGTTATAAACCTCTTTAAGGTCACCCCTCAGCCTCCGATGCTCCAAGGAAAACAGCCCCAGCTTATTCAACCTCTCACTACAGCTCAAACTCTCCAACCCTGGCACATCCTTATAAATCTTTTCTCAATCCTTTCAAATTTCACAACATCCTTCCGATAGGAGGGAGATCAGAATTGCATGCAATATTCCAAAAATGGCCTAACCAATGACCGATACAGCTGCAACATGACCTCCTAACTCCTAAATGTAGCCACTATATTTATATGGCAAGTTCTGTTGAGTTTCTGGTCAATGGTAACCCCCAGGACGTTGATAATGGGGGGATTCAGCAGTAGCGACACCACTGAATGTCAAGAGATTGTGGTTAGATTTTGTTTCCTTTTTGGAGATGGTTATTGCATGGCAGTAGTCTGGTGTGAATATTACTTACCACTTGTCAACTCAATCCTGGGTTTTGTTCAGGTCTTGTTGCATTTGACCAGGGACTGCTTCAGTATCTGAGGAGATTCAAATAGTGCTCAACATTTAACTTACATACTCTGTTGATGTTTCTTTTTAAAAGTGGACCAGTCCTTGTGCACCTGTTTCTGAATGTGGGTATGCGGATGCAGTAGATGGTAAAGAAGGCAAATGGTGTGTTGGCCTTCATTGCGAGAGGTTTCAATTACAGGAGCAGGGATGTTTTATTACAGTTATACAGGGCCTTGGTAAACTTTGAATTTATAATCCCTACAGTGTGGGAATAGGCCCTTTTGCTCAATAAGTCCGCACCGACCCTCCAAAGAGTAACCCACCCAGAGCCATTCCTCTACCCTATTACTCCACATTTACTCCTGCCTGATGCTCCTAACCTAATTTGGGAGATGTCAATGTTGAACTGGGGTGTACAAGTTGAAAATCACCAGGTTATAGTCCAACAGGTTTAATTAGAAGCACACTAGCTTTCGGAGCGCCGCTCCTTTATCAGGTGATTGTGGAGGACACAATTATAAGACACAGAATTTGTAGCAAAAGTTTACAGTGTGATGTAACTGAAATTATATATTGAAAAATACCTTGATTGTTTATTGACTCTTTCATCTGTTCGAATACCATGATAGTTTCACTTCTTTCATGTGTAAATCACAAAACTTTTTTTAACAAGTTGCATTCTCAGATTAACTGTAACAATTGGTGTTAGCTAGACAATATGTTGAAGGTGTTAGCCCCCAGTGTTCTCTGTCTCTGCCATGTGTTTAGACTGATTCTAATCTAAAAAGTAAAATAACTGAGACTTACATGAATTCATGCTTAAAAATCACACAACACCAGGTTATAGTCCAACAGGTTTAATTGGAAGCACACTAGCTTTCGGAGCGACGCTTCTTCATCAGGTGATAGTGGAGGGCTCGATCGTAACACAGAATTTATAGCAAAAGTTTACAGTGTGATGTAACTGAAATTATACATTGAAAAATTGATTGTTAAGCCTTTCATCTGTTAGAATACAGTGATAGTTTCACTTCTTTCATATGTAAATCACAAAACTTTTTTTAAAAAAAAGTTGCATTCTCGGGTTAGCTGCTAACAATGGTGATAGCTAGACAATATGTTGCAGGTGTTGGCCCCCTGTGTTCTCTGTCTATGCCATGATGTTTAGATTGATTCTAATTTAAAAAGTGAGATAACGGAGTTCTACATGAATGCATGCAGTTTTTGAGCAAAGTACAATGTAACTCTGCAAGTACAAATTCATCCCACAAAATATGTGTGTGCATGTGGGTCTTTGTCTGTGTGTGTGTGTGTGTGTGTGTGTCTGTCTGGGGTGGATGTTGTGAGTGTGAGAAAGTGTGTGTGTATAGTGGGTGCAGAGTGTCTTAAGTCTGTGAGGGGGTGCGTGTGGGAGTGTGTTTGTCTATAAGGGTGTGCGTGGGTGTCTGTGTGCACGTCTGTATGTACCTGTGTCCATGTGTATGTGAGAGTGTGTGTGTGTGTGTAGGAATATCTGTGTGTGTGTGTGTGTGTGTGTGTGTGTGTAGTGCAATGGTAATCACCTGTAATGTGACATGAACGCAAGGTCCCGGTTGAGGCCCTCCCAATGGGTACGGAACTTAGCTATCAGCCTCTGCTCGGCCACTTTTCTCTGCTGCCTGTCCCGAAGTCCACCTTGGAGGATGGTCACCCGAAGGTCCAAGACTGAAAGACCTGGACCACTGAAGAGTTCCCCAACTGGGAGGGAACCCTCCTGTCTGTTGATTGTTGTGCAGTGCGCATTCATCCGTTGTCATAGCCTTTGTTAGGTTTCCCCAATGTACCATGCCTCCGAGCATTCTTGCCTACAAAGTATAAGATAGACAATGTTGGCTGAATCACATGAGTATCTGCCATGTACAAGGTGGGAGGTGTTCCCATGCGTAATAGTGGTATCTATGTCCACAATCTGACACGTCTTGCAGCGTCCACCATGACAGGGTTGTATGGAGTTGTCCTGAGAGCCGGGCAGTTTGCTACGAACAATGATCTGTTTGAGGTTTGGTGGTTGTTTAAAGGCAAGTAGTGGAGGTGTGGGGAAGGTCTTGTTGAGGTTCTCATCCTCATTGATGATGTGTTGCAAGTCACGAAGACCATGGCGTAATTTTTCAGCTCCTGGGAAGTACTGAACACGAAGGGTACCCTGTCAGTTGCAGCACGTGTCTGTTTCCTGAGGAGGTCATTACAGTTCCTTGCTGTGGCACGTCGGAACTGGCGGTCGATGAGTTGAGCATCGTACCCCGTTCTTGTGAGGGCATCCTTGAGTACTTCCAGGTGTCCGTCATGTTCCTCCTCACCTGAGCAGATCCAGTGTACACGTAGGGCTTGTCCATAGGGAATGGCTGTTTTACTATGTTTTAGGTGGAAGCTGGAGAAGTGTAGCATTGTGAGATTGTCTGTGGGTTTGAGGTAGATTGTGGTGCTGACGTGTCCATCTTTGATGGAGATGCATGTGTCCACAAATGAGACAGATAGTCGAGAGTAGTCCATGGTGAGTTTGATGGTGGGATGAAACTTGTTGATGTCACTGTGTAGTTCTATCAGTGACTCTTCGCCATGGATCCAGAGGAAGAAAATGTCGTCAATGTACCTGGTGTACAATGTTGGTTGGAGATCTGCATAGAGAAGAAGTCTTGTTCGAACCTGTGCATAAAAATGTTGGCATATTGGGGTGCAAATTTGCTCCCCATGGCTGTTCCGTGTGTCTGGATGAAGAACTGGTTGTCAGGGGTGAAGACATTGTGATTGAGGATAAAGCGGATGAGCTGTAGGATGGTGTTTGGAGATTGGCAGTTGTTGGTGTTGAGTACTGAGGCTGTTGCCGCGATGCTATCCTTGTAGGGGATGCTGGTGTAGAGTGCAGAAATGTCCATTGTGACGAGGAACGTTCCTGGTTTGACTGGTCCGTGGGTGCTGAGTTTCTGTAAGAAATCCGTAGTGTCGCGACAGAAGCTGGAGATCCCCTGTACAATAGGTTTCAAGATGCCTTCCACATAGCCGGAGAGATTCTCACATAGGGTCCCATTGCCCGACACGATGGGACGTCGCAGTGTGTTGGCTTTGTGTACCTTTTGGAAGGTAGTAGAAGTCGCCTACACGAGAAGTACATGGGATGAGGGCGCGTAGGGAACTCTGAAGGACTGGATCCAAAGTTCTAATCAGTATGTTTGATTCTCGGGTTTGTTCTTTGGTCGGATCAGCTGATAGTTGCTTGTAGTGTTCCTAGTTGTTCAGTTGTCGGTACACTTCCTTGCAGTGATCTGTTCCATTCTGAATGACAATGGCTCCTCCTTTATCTGCTGGTTTGATGACAATGTTGTCATTGGTTTTGAGAGCCTGGATGGCATTGCGTTGTGAACAGGTGATGTTTTGCTCTACCTTGTGGGTACGGCTGATGTGGGGACCTTGGGTTCATGTCACATTACAGGTAATCACCATTACACTACACACGCACACAGATATTCCTACACACACACACACTCTCTCACATACACATGGACACAGGTACACACAGACGCGTGCACAGACACCCACACACACCCTTATAGACACGCACATTCCCACACTCACCCATGCACCCCCTCACAGACGTAAGACACTCTGCACTCACTACACACACACACATTCTCACACTCATAACCCCCACCCCAGACAGACAGACACACACAGACAGACAAAAACTCACATGCACACATATATTTTGTGGGGTGAATCCGTACTTGCAGAGTTACATTGTACTTTGCTCAAAAACTGCATGCATTCATGTAGAACTCTGAGCTCAAAAACTGCATGAATTTATGTAAAACTCTGTTATCTCACTTTTTAGATTAGAATCAATCTCAACATCATGGCATAGACAGAGAACACAGGGGGCCAACACCTGCAACATATTGTCTAGCTATCACCATTGTTAACAGCTAACCTGAGAATGCAACTTTTTAAAAAAAGTTTTGTGATTTACACATGAAAGAAGTGAAACCATCACTGTATTCTAACAGATGAAAGGCTTAACAGACAGTCAATTTTTCAATGTATAATTTCAGTTACATCACACTAAATTTTTGCTATGAATTCATGCAGCTTTTGAGCAAAGTACAATGCAGCTCTGCAAGTACAAATGTACCCGACAAAAGTATATGTATATGTGTGCACGTGTGTCTTTCTGTGTGTGTGTGTCTGTCTGGGTTGGGGGGTTGAGAGTGTGAGTGTGTGTGTGTGTATTTGAGTGGAGAATGTCTTTGGTCTGTGAGGAGGTGCTGTGTGAGTGTAAGATTGTGTGTGTGTCTGGGATGGAGGGGTTGTGAGTGTCTGAGAGAGAGAGAGAGAGTGTATATGTGTATGCGAGAATGTAGAGTGGTCTGATCTCTGAAAGGATGCATGTGGGAGTGCGTGTGTCTGTAATGGTGAGTGTGCGTGTCTGTGTATGTGTGTGTATAGGAGTGTGTGTGTGTGTGTGTGTGTGTGTGTGTGTGTGTGTGTGTGTGTGTGTGTGTGTGTGTGTGCGCGCACGTGCAGGAGTGTCTGTGTGTGTGCGTGCGCGCACGTGCAGGAGTGTCTGTGTGTGTGCGTGCGCGTGCACGTGCAGGAGTGTGTGTGTGTGTGTGTGTGTGTATACAGTGCAATGGTGGTCACCTGTGGTGTAACATGAACCCAAGGTCCCAGTTGAGGCCCTCCCTATGGGTACGGAACATAGTTATCAGCCTCTGCTCGGCCACTTTTCGCTGCTGCCTGTCCCAAAGTCCGCCTTGGAGGATGGTCACCCGAAGGTCCGAGGTTGAAAGTCCTGGACCACTGAAGTGCCTTCCAACTGTGAGGGAACACTCCTGTCTGTTGATTGTTGTGCGGAGCCCATTCATCCGTTGCCATAGCCTTTGCTCAGTTTCCCCAATGTACCATGCCTCAGACATTCATCTTGAGACAAAGTTGAGTCTCTGTGGTATATGTTACATTGGCTAACATTTTTTCAGGGTGTGTTCGATTATAGTCAAAGTTGCATTCCTGAAAATCACAGTTTAAAGTGAAGTATTAGTTCCCATGGGAATCAATCCTAAAATTAGAGCTTGGTTTTATGAGGTCTGTCACAGAAAAACAAATTAAAACATTATACCTGTGCCCTGTAAATTGAAACGCAGTACTTTATTTAGCTCCTACATTGGAAATGTAAACAATTGTTAAACTAAAATAAATTTTAAAATAAATAAGAGAAACCTGTAATGTTCTGCTGGCGATACCTCTGGTACTGGGTTCTTTGAGAGTGGAACCGGGGGATCTTACTGCACCAATATCTGCACTGAGATCAGGCCATCATATGTCCCTGGCCATATCTTTCTGTGAGATGCTGGCCTATGCCAGGGGCTTCCTGCATCAGTTCGTGGCTCAGGGCTGCTGGGGAAGCACTGGCGTAGCTGCTACGTTTCATCTGGGCTGGAGTGATGGCTTTGTCGTGTTGTTCCATGAGGCGCGGTCTGCTGTAGGGGCCCTGTCATGTCTCTGGGGAGGAATTGGCAAGCTGTGCTGTGTTTCCAGTGGTCAGTACCTCATAGGGGTGGCAAACAGAAAATTTGAAAGGAACGGGAGAAGGAGAAGTCGTAGAGAATTGGGCGATAAGAGGAACGTGGAGGAGGACTGATGAACTCAGCAGTGGCCAGGGCTTTGTGATGCAGGATTGCTGGTGAGAGGGCATTGCTGAGCTCAGAGTAGGCCCAGAGGTTGCCAAACCTGGCATTGGTTATCACCATAGGGGCTGGGGTTGGGAGTGGGTAGTATTAGGAAGAAGGAGGAAAAGGGACATGGGGATGAGATATGGGGAAGCGTTGGAAAGGAGAGGGAAAGGGGACCACCAAACTTGCAGTGACCAGAGCTCCATCATCCAGGGTTGGAGGGAGGTCAGCACACGCTGGAGAGTCGGCTAAGCTCCGAGTGCACCCAAGGAGTTTATCAAGCTTGGCAATGGTTGGCAGCTCATAGGCTGGCTCCGTTGTGTCTGGGTATCTCCCACCTGCAGTCTAAGTCCTGGTAGAAATCGCAGACAGCAGTGCAGCAGCGGGAGAGCTGACGAGCCAGAAAGCTTGGAGCAGCTTCCAGTCTGAGCGGGTCAGGTTAGGTGCTGCTTTACTGCAAACAGTGTTCACATGAAGCTAGTGACGCTTAACAAGGTTCCAGTCCTCTCAACTTATCAATGTTAAAATGAAACAATGCTGAAAGAGGTGACTTTAAATGCAGACCCTGCAGAGAAAACCACAATCACATCATGGTGCAGCAAGTGGGCACTCGAAGGGGGTGACAGAAAGTGGGCAGTTGAAGCTAGTGACAATAAATGGTACCAATGTCTGAAAAACAATAAAGGCCATGATTGTTGCAAAAAAAGCTTTTGTCATAACTTATCACCCACCATATGTCCAAGTTCAGAGCTGAAATCCACATATAAGAACAAACATTGATAGCTATGACTACACTTTGTGATGATGCTGCTCCTTTAACAAGGCTATGTTGTCCTTGGTGTTTTTTTTTCCAGAGGTTGTAAAAGCAAAGATTCTGAAATATCTGGGGTTGAAGGGTTTTAGCCCCAATTTGATTATAGCTAAAGGTATTACCTCAGGCAAAAGGATTTTACGTTTCAAAAAAAACATGAAAAGAGAGTGGTCTGTTCTCCCAGCTCAGCTTTTCTCTGGTTTGGTCTGGCTATTCACTGAAGGCAGTCAAGAAGTTGAAAAAGCTGCTGGACCCAAAGAAGCAAGTCCAGACTGACCCTCCTCTCTCTCTGATATCTCTTGTAAGACCCTGTGATTGACTTTACATTTTGTGCCAAGTGGGGATTGTAGCAAGTATTTGGAACAGCATCATTAAGTTGGGATGATCGTTGGGTTTTTGTATAGGTTATTAGATTAGATTAGACTAGATTAGACTTACAGTGTGGAAACAGGCCCTTCGGCCCAACAAGTCCACACCGACCCGCCGAAGCGAAACCCACCCATACCCCTACATTACCCCTTACCTAACACTATGGGCAATTTAGCATGGCCAATTCACCTGACCCGCACATCTTTGGACTGTGGGAGGAAACCGGAGCACCCGGAGGAAACCCACGCAGACACGGGGAGAACGTGCAAACTCCACACAGTCAGTCGCCTGAGTCGGGAATTGAACCCGGGTCTTCAGGCGCTGTGAGGCAGCAGTGCTAACCACTGTGCCACCGTGTTATGTCATTCAGTATTCTGTTCTCTTTTGATTATGTTTCATATGGTAATCTTGTAAATAAATTCTGTTTTGTTTAAAACTATGTGGTTTGACCAACTGCAACCCTCCTGGAATACCTGGAAAACAACTAACAAGGTTAGGGTTTGGGTTACTTTCTTGAAATGTTTTGAGGGCATCTGGCCTGGTCCATCGCAACGTTAACAGTATACAGAGGAATAATTATGAGCTGTCTCTTTTTTATTCAAGAAAAGACCACAGCTGATTTGATTTTTAAAAAAATGGCAGTTTAAAGATGTCGAGTGGCCCGTTTGTGGTGCAATGGTAGTGTCCCTACCCTGGACCGAGAGGCCCAGGTTTAAGTCCCACCTGCTCCAGAGGTGTGTAATAACATCTTTGAGCAGGTTGATTAGAAAAATGAGTTTATAAAAACTGAAGCTGCTGAAGGACACCTCCAATCTAGAATCAAGACCCAAAATCAGAGTATTTGTAGCAGCAGCTTTTGGTGCTTGACTCTGAACCAACTCTTTCAACCATCAGCAAGAACTGTAAAATATCCAAGACATGTACGAGATGTGGATTGTCTCATTCACCGAAACGGTGTCCAGTATTTCATGATGTTTTTTGCTTGACAAGAAGACATTAAGCTAAAATGTGCAAAGGACGCAGCTTCTTGGATAAGTCCATAGTGCATTGCAATTCTCAAATGCAGCATTTGGAGGTGAGCCAACCAAGGAACCAAATCGGACATGTTTCCAAATTTCCATTCGTGGCTCACAGGTATGTCAACAAAGTCCAAGAGGTAACTGCAGCTTGCAACCTACAGTCAAGCAGTAAATGTGGTCACCTTGGCACACCACAGGGACTCAGCCAGACAAACTGAAGCTTTACTTCCATCCAAGAGATATAACCCAAGAAGATTGGGCAACGTTCATTATGTGCCCTGATTGGCATTGATGAAGTGCAAATGTCAACAACAGCAACAACAGAAATTGCTGGCAAGGCTCCTCTGATCTGCTTCAGAGAAATTAGAGTGAACATTTCAGGTTTTGTGACCCTTCCACAGAACATTTCTGAGGAAGGGTCAATGAACCTTAAACATTGACTCTGATTTCCCTCCATTGGTACTGCCAGACCAACTGAGCCTTTCCAGCAATTCTGTTTTTGTTTCTGATTTCCGGCTTCCGCAGTGCTTTCCATTTTTATTTTGCAATTATCATCAACTCAATTCATTATCTCGCTCTTCACTACCTTCTGTCTAATGGTCTCTCAGAATTTACTGTTCATACAGTGAAGCCCATGATTATTAAATGCAAAGCTACTTACTCAGATTTTCAGATAGTCATGTTAATTAAATCTATGAACTAATCCACAAGGCAATGTTTACCCTCATTGGCAGCTCTCATCTTTGAGAGATATCCGCACAGTTCTTCCATCAAGCTACCTAGCAGAGATGGAAGCATTTTCAAAGTTCTCAAACCAACCAAGGCAATATCTTTATTACATCTAGGTACTGTATTGATGTGTAGTAAAAGTATATTTATATATATTTATCAGAATAGGTTTCCTGGGCTTCAAAGGGGAAAAAAGGTGATGTAGCACTACATACATCTCAGAAAGGTACTGCATCTTTAAGACTGCTGTAAAGATGACACCACAACATGTGACATAAGAGGTGTCCATCTTACTTTGTTCAGTTAGCATTCAGTCAGTTGGACAGCCAGTCAATCTGATAGTTTATCAATCAGCTATGAATGTAGTAGAATTGTAATCGAAGTAAGCATGTAACTCAGACTGCTGGGGCTTTTGTAGCACAGTGGGCAGGTCCTTACCTCCTGGGTCAGAAAGTCTGAATTCATTTATTCAGACATGGGGAGACCTTGACACTGAATCAGCTTCCTCAGAGCCAGCTCTCAGAATGAACAAGATATCTGACACTCCTGTTTTTATTTTTATTTTTTTTCTCTGAGTGTACAGGATATCTGACATTCCTGTTTTTTTTATTTCTTTTTTTTCTTTTTTCCATTTTTATATTCCCCCGGCACCCATGTGTGTGAAAGTCTGAATTCAAGTCTGACATGCCCAGGTGTGTCATAACAAATTGATTAAAGATAACCTTTGTCATGATGCAGACTGTGTATGTAATTCTGTGATGTTTCATTGGTGTGCGTCGTTAGTTGTTAATAAATTCCAGATGTCCTTCGTGGTACGAACTCAAGTCTCTGTGGTCTATGTTACACGGGCTAAACACAAGCAAAGTTATATACACGTCCTAAGTGACAAAAATGCCATTGTGTTTTCTTTTCCCATTGTCTTTACACACAAAAGCTGCACATTATCCTTTGTGAATACAGAAATGTTTAAGAATATTCATATTTCCATTGTGCTTTGCTATCTATTCAAACATTTAAACACTGAGTGCTGTAGGTGATACTCTGTGATGAACTGGTGTCTCTCAATTCACTACCCGAGCACACATCCTGCAGACAAAGCTATTGTTAACCACAGCAAAACAGTATTGTCTTATAATTCAAGAATAAGCAACATTGATTATTAGGTGACAATAACATGAGAAACAATGTAGGAAGTACAGATGTGTATTGTAATGAAAGCATCTTTTCAGGTTTTGAGGATGACCCACACACATCATTTACTGCATCCGCTGCACCCTATGTGGCCTCCTCTATATTGGGGAGACAGGCCGCCTACTTGCAGAATGTTTCAGAGAACACCTCTGGGATACCCGGACCAACCAACCCAACCACCCCATGGCTCAACACTTCAACTCCCCCTTCCACTCCACCAAGGACATGCAGGTCCTTGGACTCCTCCAGCGCCAGACGATAGCAACACGACGGCTGGAGGAAGAGTGCCTCATCTTCCGCCTAGGAATCCTCCAACCACAAGGGATGAACTCAGATTTCTCCAGTTTCCTCATTTTTTCCCCTCCCCCACCTTGTCTCAGTCAAATCCCTCGAACTCAGCTCTGCCTTTCTAACTTGCAATTTTCTTCCTGATCTCCCCCACCCACCCCCACTCTGGACTATCACCCTCACCTTTACCTCCTTCCACCTATCGCATTCCCAACGCCCCTCCCCCAAGTCCCTCCTCCCTACCTTTTATCTTAGCCTGCTGGACACACTTTCCTCATTCCTGAAGAAGGGCTCATGCCCGAAACGTCGATTCTCCTGTTCCTTGGATGCTGCCTGACCTGTTGTGCTTTTCCAGCAACACATTTTCAGCTCTGAACTCCAGCATCTGCAGTCCTCACTTTCTCCTCCAGGATGACAGTTTAACCTACCACCTGGTGGGATCTTAAAAGGACAGGGTGACCAATCCAAACCCTTCAGGTTCCTGCTTGGTTAGATCAAAGTAATATCCTTATTGTTTCACCAGTTATTTTTTTGGTGATCATTGTAAAATAGCTAGTACCTACTAGCTACCATTTAAACATGACAATCTATTTTACTGTAATACATCATAGTTTTATCATGTGTATAGGGCACATGTTCTGTAAGTGTCATGCTGTCTGGCTCACTCTGAATATTGCCCCCGGACCTCCACAAATTAACGAACGTATAGATATCAAACCAAAATATCATTCACAACATATTAAAAATCCTATATCTGCATTTTCTGTTTAACTGTCTTTCATCACGAATTGCTATGCTTATATTTGTAAATTTGTCCTCTACGTTTACTCCTTCCTCTCTGTGGTAGTATACTGTACTATCTTTGTAACATCTAGTTTCTCAATCTGAATTGCAAAAGTAAAACTGGGTTTCAAACAATTCTGCTTCTGTATTTCCCGAAATTGTTTATGTTTTATTTAGCTGTCTAAAATCATTATGTTAAAGTTCTGGGATTTACATATCAAAGAGCAGAAACCAGCATATCCCATTATAAAAGATGAAAGTTTTAATCTAAGATTGTTTACGATATTTTATTTCCATGACACTGGACTCTTTTGGCTATAAATTCTGTGAGCAAGATCTTCACCTCCACAACCACCTGATGAAGGAGCGGCGCTCTGAAAGCTACTGCTTGCAAATAAACCTGTTGGATGATAACCTGATGTGTGTTTTTAAAATTGTCCACCCCCACCCCAGTGCAACATGAGCGTCTGCAAGTCAACACTAAAGCGAATATTATGTAAGAGACTGCGAGGACTATATTGCATCTATACAGTCTGGTCAAATCCACTCTTTAACACCACTTTATATACAAATTACATTTGTTCTTGTTTTCCCTGTGTGCACAGTCTCCAGGCGGATACAATTGAAGTGTGGCAGGGTTTACCGAAGCAGGTTGTATTATAAATGTGGCCACAGGAGCTTCTAGTGAAAACCATTGGGGAAAATACCTGCAGCTGTGTGTATACTTTATAAGCAGATTTCACATGGTTATGTTCACAGTAAGTCAGGCATTAGTGTTTTCAACAGTATATTATCAAGGACACTGATTTATGGTGTTTGAAAAAGTGAAATTGCATCCTTAAGTGTTGAGGGAATGCTTGTATTGTCTGTTTTCAGAACCAACCACTGGCAGCTAATGGCTGGAGTGGAGAGATTCTACCAGTCATGCTTTTGACAGCAGGTTGAGAAGCCTGATTATCAGTAATAGAAGACAACTGTGCGTGAGTCTTAAGAAGAGAGGCACTTGTCTTAACAACAAGATGTTTATTTGTCTTATTGAGCAGTTTATATCTATACTCAGGAGTTTAGAAGAATGAGAGAGGATCTAATTGAGGTAGATAGGATGCTCAAGGGGATTGACAAAGTAGATATAGAAAGGATATTCCTCATGGTGGAAGCTATAATGTGGGATCATTGTTTTAAGGTAAGAAGTAGCAGATTTAAACAGATGAGGAGAAATTACTTCACTCAAAGGATCATAAATCTGTAGAATTCACTCCCACAAAGTGTGGTGGATGTTGGGATATTGAGTGAATTTAAGGAGTAGATAGACAAATTTTTAATTAGCAATGGGTTGAAGGTTTTGAACAGTGGACAGGAAGGTGAATTCAAGGCTGAGATGTATTAGGTGGTGGAGCAGGCTTGAGGTGCTGAACTCTTCTTGTTCCTAGTTCTTGTGTAGTTTGAAGCATGATAGCAATACACTGGCTGGTGAGACATCATTACGATGACTATCAGCAGTTAGGGATGGTATATTTGACTCCATTGGGATGTACAGCTGGACCTCTCATTTTCCCCACACTGCATGATGTCATGAGATTGGGTGGAGCTGAATGCAGTGTTTATCCATTAACCCTTTTAGAACCATTATCTTATACAACAGTTAGCTGTGTAGTTATCGAATCATAGAGATGTACAACATGGAAATGGACCCTTCAGTCCAACCAGATATTCCAACACAATCTATTTCCACCTTCCAGCACCCGGCCCAGATCCCTCCATATACCCATATCCCTCATATACCCATTCAGATGTCTTTTAAATGTTGCAGTTGTACTAGCTTCCATCACTTCCTCTGGCAGCTCATTCCATACACATACCACTCTCTGAGTGAAAACGTTGCCCCTAAGGTCTCTTTTATATCTTTCCCCTCTCACCCTAAACCTATGTCCTCTAGTTCTAGACTCCTCCACCCCAGGGAAAAGACTTTGTCTACTTATCCTATCCATGCACCTCATGATTTTATAAACCTCTATAAGGTCACTCCTCAGCCTCTGACACTCCAGGGAAAACAACCCTAGCTTATTCAACCTCTCCCCATAGCTCAAATCCTCCAACCCTGACAACATCCTTGTAAATCTTTATTTCTGTGAAGATCAGCAAATGGATGTTTATTAACAAAAATAAATTTAGCATTACTCTTTTTTTTCCCCTGTAAAGGTCAATTTCGATTAGCAGACCACTGACAGTTTCTCTGTTTCTATGTTCTGTTCATTGACTGATCTATGTAGGCAGAGTTTTATTGATGCAGTGGAAGCAATGGCCAGACTCATTAAAAGTTTTCAGGAGGATGTCATATTGCCAGGGACTATCAGCAGGAGCATCAGCTTCTTGTTTCCTCCATGAATTTGATAGTGACAGATGCTGTGTGATTTCTACCAGCCAGCAATTAATATCATCAACAAACATAGTACAAATATATCTGTTTGTTGCACTTGTGTCTAGTGTTTATGAACACAATATGTACAGTTTACCATGTTTTGAATAGAATCTATCTCTGCTATAAGAAGAGTATAGTATAATAACTTACAAAGAAGTGATCAGGACATCAGACCGTGCTGATAAATATATTAGTTTGTACTTTAAAATCAATGATAGAGACTATACTTTAGAAAGTCAGATATACATGGATTTATGATAATTCATAGAATTGTCATTACAATATCGATAACTATATTATTCTGCTTCCTCCTTCCTTTTGAACATCAGATGATCAGGTGATATATCAGAAATCTTTCCATATTTTTCTCACCAGGACTGAAATGCAAGAAAACAAACTTTGGAAAAGGAATGGCAATTTGTACGGCATGAGAAGGAAGTGTAAATTGTTTGACTGATAGTTTACAGTGGAATGCAGTGGAAAAGAATAACTTTTAATTACCTGCGTAAATTCAAACCAGGCATGTTGACTCTGATTTGGCATGCCAAGGGTATACAGAATAGATTTCCTGTCTCGGTGGCCCTTCCTTCAGTGGAAAATGTGCAATGATTAGACCCATTCTTTTTACCTAGAAAGAAAAGGCTAATGTATGAAGAAATATAGATTCTAGCATGTGCAAATGAGTCCTACTGTGAGCCAAATAATAATTTCCAATCAATTTCCAGATAATTATTACTACAGTCAGGATTATTTAGTATATGTTGTCCAATAGCACAAGTAAATCAAATGTCTAATATTGTGTTCTGAGGTTTGCAGCCATAGACTGGTTGAGCTTGGTTAACATGCTGTGGACAGTCAAAAGGATGTGCTATTTGATATGGTCTACTAACATAGGGACGTCTGACTTACATACAGAACATCACACTGTTATACCCCATTATTCATTTGTGTAGTAGGCACAATGTCTTTTTTGTTTAATAGTAGCATCGTTTTAATGGATAATACCTCATACATGTTTGGCAAAGTAGCAGCATAAAACAGCTCACTTTAGAATTGCTCATGTTTTTTCAGTCACCTTCCCCTTCAGGGGTAATCTGAGATAGACAGTCAGGAGTGGAAGTGGCAGCCTTAGACCTTTCTAGCATAGTCATAGTGATGTAGAACATGGACAAGACCCTTTGGTCCAACCCGCCCATGCTGACCAGATATCCTAACTCAATCTAGTCCCACCTGCCAGCACCTGGCCCTTATCCCTCCAAACCCTTCCTATTCATATACCTATTCAGATGCCTCTTCAATGTTGCAATTGTGCCAGCCTCCATCACTTCTTCTGGCAGCTCATTCCATACATGTACCACCCTCTGTGTGAAAAGGTTGCCCTTTAGGTCTCTTTTATATCTTTCCCCTGTCACCCTAAACCTATACCCTCTAGTTCTGGACTCCCTGACCCCAGGGAAAAGACTTGGTCTATTTATCCTATCCATGCCCCTCATAATATTGTAAACCTCTATAAGGTCACCCCTCAGCCTCCGATGCTCAAGGGAAAACAGCCCCAGCCTGTTCAGCCCCTCCCGAAAATGCAATCCTCCAACCCTGGCAACATCCTTGCAAATCTTTTCTGAACCTTTTCAAGTTTCACAACATCTTTCTGATGAGAAGGAGACCAGAATTGCACGCAATATTCCAACAGTGGCCTAACCAATGTCCTGTATATCCGCAACATAACCCCCCAACTCCTGTACTCAGTACTCTGACCGATAAAGGAAAGCATACCAAATGTCGTCTTGTCTATTCTATCCACCTGCGACTCCACTTTCAAGGGGCAATGAACCTGCACTCTAAGGTCTCTTTTTTCAGCAACACTCCCTAGGACCTTACTATTAAGTGTTTAAGTCCTGCTAAAATTTGTTTTCCCAAAATTCAGCACCTCGCATTTATCTAAATTAAACTCCATCTGCCATTCCTTAGCCCATTGGCCCATCTGATCAAGATCCTGCTGTAATCTGAGGTAACCTTCGCTGTCCACTACACCTCCAATTTTGGTGTCATCTGCAAACTTACTAACTGTACCTCTTATGCTCGCATCCAAATCATTTATATAAATGACAAAAAATAGAGGGCCCAGCACCGATCCTTGTGACACTCCACTGGTCACAGGCATCCAGTCTGAAAAACGATCCTCAGCCACCACCCTCTGTCTTCTTCCTGTGAGCCAGTTCTGTATCCAAATGGCTAGTTCTCCCTGTATTCCGTGAGATCTAACCTTGCTAACCAGTCTCCCATGGGGAACCTTGTTGAACGCCTTACTGAAGTCCATACAGATCACATCTACTGCTCTGCCCTCATCAATCTTTGTTACTTCTTCAAAAAACTCAATCAAGTTTGTGAGACATGAATTCCCATGCACAAAGCCATGTTGACTATCCCTAATTAGTCCTTGCCTTTCCAAATACATGTACGTCCTGTACCGCAGGATTCCTTCCAACAACTTTCCCAGCACCGACGTCAGGCTCACTGGTATATAGTTCCCTGGCTTGTCCTTACCATCCTTCTTTAAACAGTGGCACCACGTTAGCCAACCTCCAATCTTCTGGCACCTCATCTGTGACTATCAATGATACAAATATCTCAGCAAGATGCCCAGCAATCACTTCTCTAGCTTCCCATAGAGTTCTACGGTACACCTGATCAGGTCCTGGGGATTTATCCACCTTTATGCGTTTCAAGACATCCAGCACTTCCTTCTCTGTAATCTGGACATTTTGCAAGGTGTCACCATCTATGTCCCTACATTCTATATCTTCCACATCCTTTTCCACAGTAAATACTGGTGCAAAATACTCGTTTAGTATCTCCCCCATTTTCAGCGGCTCCACACAAAGGCCGCCTTGCTAATCTTTGAGGGGCCCTATTCTCTCCTTGGTTACCCTTTTGTCCTTAATGTATTTGGATTCTCCTTAATCTTATTTGCCAAAGCCATCTCATGTCCTCTTTTTGCCCTCCTGATTTTCCTCTTAAATAGACTCCTACTTTCTTTATACTCTTCTAAATTCACTCGATCTATCCTGTCTACATATGCTTGCTTCTTTTTCTTCACCAAACCCTCAATTTCTTTAGTCATCCAGCATTCCCTATACCTTACCAGCCTTTCCTTTCACCCTGACAGGAATATACTCTCTCTGGATTCTCGTTATCTCATTTCTGAAGGCTTCCCATTTTCCAGCCGTCCCTTTACTTGCGAACATCTGCCTCCAATCAGCTTTTGAAAGTTCCTGCCTAATACCGTCAAAATTGGCTTTTCTCCAATTTAGAACTTCAGCCTTTAGATCTGGTCTATCCTTTTCCATCACTATTTGAAATCTAATAGAATTACGATCGCTGGCCCCAAAGTGCTCCCCCACGAACACCTCAGACACGTGCTCTGCCTTATTTCCCAAGAGTAGGTCAAGCTTTGCACCTTCTGTAGTAGGTACATCTATATACTGAATCAGAAATTTTTCTTGTACGCATTTAACAAATTCCTCTCCATCTAAACCCTTAACATTATGGCAGTCCCAGTCTATGTTTAGAAGGTTAAAATCCCCTACCATAAGCACCCTATTATTTTAACAGATATAGTGAGCATTGATTTGATTAAAGTACGTGTTATTGTGTGAGTTATTTTTGACATGCCCTCTCTTGACATTGCACACATACAGTGGGAACCCTATTCACAAAGCTGCTGAGGAGGCTGATCAGACAATGTGTGCAACTGTAGGAATCCCAACAACTAGCAGAACATATCAAACAAGATGTCCCAATGCCTATCCATAGTGGGCTGAGTCAATAATATTTAATCAGCCTATGATTATAAAACCCAGAACACAGTGTCCAACATTTGATGTGATTCTATTGAACAGCATTTACTCAGTACTCCTGACTGCACTGAGAACGTCACAGGAAATCAATTTAAGTTTAGTCGGCATGTGGTGGCGCAGTTATAATATCACTAGACTTGTAATCCAGAGCCCCAGGGGACATCAGTTTGAATCCCACCATGGCAAATGGTGAAATTAGAATTCAATAAAAATTTATAATTGAAAAATTTGCGTATGATTACCATGTAACCATTGTCAATTCTCATAAAATCCATCTGGTTTACCAATGTCCTTTAGCGAAGGAAATCTGTCATCCTAACCTGCCCTAGTCGATCCGTGACTTTAGACCCTGAACGATATTGTTGCCTCCTAACTGCCCTCCGAAATGGCCAAGCAAGTCACTCAGTTGTGTCAAAACCAATAACCAAGTCTAAGGAATGGAATAAAACTGGACTGGTCTCCTGCCAGCAATCTAGTCTCCAGAAACCACAATGGCAAACAGAGCCCAGATGACTCTGCAAAATCCTCCTTACTAACAACTGGGTGTTAATGCCAAAAGCTGTCTCATGGAATAGTCAAGCAATAGCATAAAATAGGGATATTCATGGAGTTTGTCTAACAGACAATGTCGAAGCACCACCATCACCATCCCTGGATATGTCCTGTCTCACAGCAGGACTGACCAACCAGAAGTAGTGCCACAGTGGTACACACGCAGAAAGGAGTTGCTTTGGTAATGTACAGCGTTGACTCTGGGCTCTATGGTGTCATGGTATCAAGTTAAATGTGAGCAAGAAAACCTGATGAATCAGTACCCTTCCATGTTGAACACTAATTGGAGGAAGCAGTGGGGATGGTAAGGACATATGCACAATGCAGGACATTGAAGTCCAAGAGGAGCTCCAGACCACCACTGCTGACAAAACTGGATGAGTTCCAAAGGACATAGCTGCCAGAGTGGAACTGTGACAGGGGGTAAGGGAAGTACCAAGGAGAAAAATCTTACTTGACTCTATCCTCACCAATCTACTTGTCACAGATAGGTCTGTCCTTGCCAGTATTGGAAGGAGTGGCCTCCACACAGTCCTCCATTGAGTTATGTTGCCAACATGCAACATATCAAGCAATTATTAAACTGGGCATCCATGAGGTGGGGGGGGGGGAGCAGAATTGTTTTCGCCATACTCTGTAACCTCACAGCCCTGTGTATCTCTCACCCTGCTATTACCATCAAGCCAAGGCACCAACCCTGGTTTAATAAAAGAATGCAGATGGGCTTGACAGGTGCAGCACTAAAAATGAGGTGTCAACGTATGAAAGTGACAACACAGGACTATTTCATCCCACACTCAACAGATCAGATCTGAGTTCTGCAGTCTCTCCATGTCCATTCATGAATCGAGAATTGAACAACCAAGAGGAGGAAGGAGGCTGTCCAAGTTTTCAAATCCTCATTAGAGCAAAAGACAAGACTTGCATCCATCTTCAGCCTAAAGCACCAAGTGGATGATCTATCTTAGCCTGAACTATAGGACCAAAACACCATAGCTGCTAATCTTCAACCAATTCCTCCGATATCATGAAATGGCTGAAGGCTAGTGGATACTGCAAAGGCTAGGAATCATGGCAAAATTCCAGCTAGAGTACTGAAGAAGTGCTTAAGAACTCTACCTATGCTGTTCTAATACAGCTACAATGCTAGCATTTATCCAATACTTTGAAACATTGCCCATGTATGTCCACTCTTAAAAAAGCAGAATAAATCCAACCTGGCCAATTACTGAGCTATCAGTTTACTCTACATCAACAGCATAGTGATGGAGAGAGTTGTCAGCCATGGTGTCCTTGAAAAACAATAACTTGCTCACCAACACTTGGTTTGGGTTCTGCCAGGACTACTCAGCTCCTGAGCTCATTACGGCCTTGGTCCATACATGGGCGGAAGAACTGAATTCCAGTGCCCATTGACATTGAGGCCACGTTTGACCATGTCTGGCAGAAGAAGCTGACAAACTGGAATCAATGTAAGTTGGAGGAAAATACTCCACTAGTTCGAGTCATTCCTTGCACAACAGAAGATGATTGTGATTGTTGGGAGTTAACTATCTTCAGCTGTTCCATTCATGATCTTCTAAACCTTTACCACCTGGAAAGACAAGAGCAGAAGATGCATGGGAACACTATCATTGTGTGGGTTTGCTGCAAACTACACTTGATCCTGACCTGGAAAGATATTGTTCGCTCTTCATTCTGGACCCTTCTTCATCACAGCACATTGGCGCACTAAACTCCAAGGACTGCAGCAGTTCATTACTACCTTCTCCAGGACAGTTAGGGAAAGGCAATTACATCAGTGGAGACAGCAATCACCGCATCTGATGAACAGACATTTTTTAAAAAAATTGAGGTTTACTGTCTGATTTGTTTGTAGGTGCTAGAAGCAGCAATTATTCGTAGAGAATAATTTGAAGGCCAATGGATATGTCCACAAATTGCATCTTTTTCACTGAGGAAAGGGCTATGGAAACAGACCTATGACAACACATTCAGAATCTACCTGCTTGCTTTGAATTTAATTCGGTGGCTAAGACAGTTAACGGTTCCTGCTGCATCTCCATGCCGACCAGATCCAACTCATCAGCACCCTCTTTTGCAATTTAAATAGTTGCTCCCTTTCTAAAGAAAGTTTGCACGTGTTCGGATGCGTCTGCATCTAGATGCGTCTGGACAGATGCATGAGTAGGTGGGGGGCAGAGGGATACAGATGCTTAGGAATTGACCAACAGGTTTAGACAGTACATTAGGATCAGCTCAGGCTTGGAGGGCCAAAGGGCCTGTTCCTGGGCTGTAAATGTTCTTTGTTCTTTGTGTTTCAGTCCCATTTGAGTTTAACACAGAAAGCTTCAACTTCATGTCTCTGTCTAGCAATGTTTCAGTTCTGTACTGCTAAGCAATTACATCATAACAATGTTAAACTCTGAAGGGCACTCCTTTTGAACTGGGGTTTCTATTTCCTCCACTCTATCCATTAGTAACTTCTAATCAAACTCATAAAATATACGCTAATTAATAGTGAAATTTGGCCCTTGTTTTCACTGCTGACTTGCTGCCGAGATTTGATCTCTAACGCTCCAGATGGTTTTGCAAGCTGTGACCTTTAGCAGCTGACTGCAACAGGCCTTCATTGGGTTAATCTTTCATTTTTTCACCTAATTGTAGATTGTGCAGAGGGTTTTTCACTACGAGAATTCTCATTTGTATCATACCAAACCTGCCAAATGAATTACCTATACCACCCTTCTGTCTTCCCTCACATCCAGTTTGAGCCTTATCTTATTGTGCTTCATTCCCAAAACAACTTACCACTCAGTGGATATCTGACAAAAGACTGGCCTCACCTGTGTGTCTGCCATCATTATAAGGTTGTCATGATTTGGAGATGCCGGTGTTGGACTGGGGTGTACAAAGTTAAAAATCACATAACACCAGGTTATAGTCCAACAGATTTATTTGGAAGTACTAGCTTTCGGAGCGCTGCTCCTTCATCAGCTAGATGTGGCCACAACCACTTGATGAAGGATCGGTGTTCCAAAAGCTAGTGCTTCCAAATAACTTGTTCATTATAATCTGGTGTTGTGTGATTTTTTTTAACATCATTATAAGGCACTGTGCACCCGGACTGGTGTTGGCGATGTTATGGCACCGCAACCCTGAAACCATGCTGCCCACGGTGAATAGCTGCTCTCTTGCGCGCACTTCCCTATTCTGTCACCCTAGTCATGCATTCACCACATGCTTTACCTGTTTATGGCTACATCCCATCTGAGGACACTAGAGGGGACAGCGCTATCCTGTTCCTGGTGCCCACTGTAGACCCATAGCTTGTCATTGTCCAGTTAAGGAATATCACACACATACAATGAGTTGGACCATGCAGTCATGATCTCTAGTTAGAAGTCAGATGACACCACATTACAGTCCAACAGGTTTATTTGAAATCACAAGCGTTCATAGTGTTGCCCCTTTGTCAGGTGACAGGGCAATGCTCCAAAAGCTTGTGATTTCAAACACCTGTTGGACTATAACCTGGTGTTGTCTGACTTCTGACCTTGTCCACCCCAGTCCAACACTGGCACCGCCACATCAGAAATTTTATTTAGAGGAAGGAAAAGGGAACGCAAACAAAAGGCAGACATTCATTCTGACAATGCAAACCAGATTTTGGCCTCATGAACGAAAAGTATGTTGTAGTCCACAATTGTCTGCTGCACCCGGCTGTCATCTCCAGGGAGTGGGTACTCAGTGAGGTTCTGTTTGAGTTCTGTCATGGACCACAGCAGCTTCCCCCTCCTCAGTGTTCTCAATCTCCTTTTTAGAAGGCTGCACCCGTTCCTCAACACCCAATGTCATTGAAAAGGAAGTGCCTACATTACTCTGACATCCGACCTACTGTGGGCCACACCCATCACCCAACTTCTCACTGCATTCAGCACAAGCCATCATTACACTGCTCCTTGGATGCTACCTGAACTGCTGTGCTCTTCCAGCACCACTAATCCAGAATCATTACATTTAGATGACAAACGGTGAAGCAAAGTGTGTGGCTCACACACAAGCTTTGAAAATTGGACAAAAAGATGCTTCCTCTTCAGCCAGCTTTGGCCTTTTGTAATCTCTGTCGAAATGGCCGAGAAACTACTTCTCTCAAAGGCCAGGAATCAGTGGGACTCACTATTCCAGAGTGCAGTGTGTGGTTGGACGTTGAGTACATTTATGGAGAAGATAGATTTTTAGTTGATGCTGGATTGAAGGATTATAGAAGATGGGCAGGAAAGTAGAGTTGAAGGGAAGATGAGATCAGCTATAGTAGTGTTCAATGGTGGAGCAGGTTCTTGAGGCTGAATTGCCTCTTCTTTCTCCTAGTTCATTTGGTCGTCTGTTCTAACTTCCACATTAATGAGATTCCCAAATTCAATTTGAACAATTCAGTTTCAATATTTCCCTCTCATATGGAGACTCATCACACCGAACTTTGCCTACAGATGTCCTTCCTGCCCCATGAATCCTGTGCTCCCCCTGTTGAGGAGGTGGGGTCAGGGGGCAGAGTGATGGTCACTGCTACTAATCCCCGCTATCCCTCTAGCCCCCTTGTGTTGCCCAATTTTGATTCTGTTCTGCTTATCACCCATTCACCTTGAGTTCCTTACATTTCCATCCTCCTCTCCACCTCTATAAATGGCTCAGCTTCCCTCCTGCCCACAGCCATGACTCATCCTTTTGATGGGCTCCTCCCAACAATCAAATTTCTACCTCCACTCCTACCCCCACAATCCACTCCCCTGCCAGCTCCAGCTGCCTCACTTTGAACTTCCCTTAACAGTTGATGGGCACATCAGACCACTGACTGAGTTTGGCAAGCAGACTCACAGATGACTGATCGGGAGCCTGACCATTGTGAGTCCAGTTCCCTGAGTGAAGACACGCAATTGTCTTGACTGCTGGTGCTGGCTTTACAGGATGGACTGTAGTTCACTCGCTGAACTGCAATGGGAGAGATCCCCCTGACTACCGTTGCTCTAAACAGCCGGCTAACCACAGGGAGTCTCCTGGAGGCTGCGCAGATTGTGCGAGGACTGACTGACTCCTTAAACTGAGGAGTAGCCCCTATCCATTTTCTGACATGGGCATTTGGCTGAATGAATGTGTGCCATATTTTCTGTGCTGGCAACTGGCACATGCTGTAAATGATAAATCGACATTTCAGTGTGTCATTTACCAAGATGTATCCCATCCCAGACAGATTCCTCCCGATAAGCATAGCAGGCAGCTTGTCTGGGTGTCTGCGTGAAAAAGTACCACACAATGGCAGTACTAGTGGCCTATGGCTCTGAGTGAAGTGCCAGTGCACCAAGTGGCAGCATGGCAAGGCCTGTGGGATGCGAGCATGCAGGTAGGTGCTAATTATGCAAGAGAGCCCTGTGATGCAGAATGTCCAAAAGTTCAACTCGGTGCTGTCTCTGCATACACAGTGTCCTTGCAGCATCTTTTCCATGCTAGTTGCAGTGCACTATTCAGTGCTAATCTGTGCTTTCTGAGTGATCTATAAGTGCATTGGAAAGGTGCCATGATGCAGTTGGAATCTTTGCATTAAGATGCAGTTTGGTCATTCACAGCCGAGAGGTTGTTCGGAGCAAGCTGTGAGTTGAATCCACCAGGTCCCACCCTGCTTTTCATATCCACTGTTCTCAGTGTTGACCGAATTTACTAGGTAGGAAGCTGAATATTAATGAGGTGAGGTGTGGCATTAGCAAGGTGTTCAACAAGCAGTAATGGCCCTTAATTGCCAACCCACTATTGTCAAGTGAGAAACATGCCGTTTGTGAAAAGCTGGTGCAGGATGCTCCCAACATCGTGATTGATCTCACAGAACATCGAACAGTCCGTAAGTTTCTGCCCAAAACTCTGTTTGGTGGAAAATGCCAGGTGAAAGCTGTCATCTTTGGAAGTTACTCCAACTTTCTGTGATTGCAGAATGTTTATCCTTTTGTGTTCCTTTTGCTGCTGGATCATTTTGGGAGGTGTGCAATAATAATCTTGAGGAATTTGGCATAAATCTGCAATGTGACAGTTCCTTTTCTCCCTGCCGAGAAGCAGCTGGTCCTTTTGGCTCCTCCCTTTGATGGTGAGGTTGATATCAATAACTCACCATGTGGAAAGTTGCAGTCTTATGTTATTAATGTATAATGTAGTGCATGCATTTTTGACATGCTTTACCAGCAAGTTGCCAGTGATGCTTTAGCACCTTTACTATTGGTTCCTATTTTGCTCATGAAGTTGGACGCGGTAGAGTTTAAAGCATTCAGTTGTCAAAATGCTGGCTGCTATCAGCCAGAAGAAAAATAAACTTTTTTCACACTTAAACAATTGTAACATGGGTGCTGCTTTGAAAAGCTAGCTCAAAGTACATCCGCATCTGCTTACTTCAGATCAATGAGCTTCCCATGTTTAATTTTTTCATCATATTTATTCACAGGATGTTGGTGCCATGCACTAAACCAGCTTTCATTGCCCATCCCTAACTGCCAATATGACAGTGATGGTGAGCTGTCTACTTGAACCACTCTAGATCATATGGTGCAGGTTCACCATGCTACTGTTAGGAAGGGGATTCCAGGATTTCATCCAGTCAAAGTGAAAAATGGTTGTGACTTTCCAAGTTAGTTTCATGTGAGGCTTAGAAGGGAACTTGCGGTTGGTGGTGTTCCCACATATTAACTGCCCCTGTTCTTCTAGGTTATAGAGGAAGATACTGTCAAAGGATCCAGCAGTGCATCTTGTAGATGGTACACATTGCTGCAAAATGGTTTATTTTTTTATTCATGTATGAGATGTAGGCCTTGCTAGCTGGGCCAGCATTAATTACCCATCCCTTGAGAAGGGAGTCAGTGTTGAAGGTGGTGGATATGGTGCCAATCAGGCTGGTTGTTTTGTCCTCAATGGTGCTGAGCTCCTTGAATGTTCTTGGAGCTGAATTCATCCAGGCAAGTGGAGAGTATTCCATCATATTACTGACTTGTGCCTTTGTAGGTGGTGGGTCTGCACTGGAGTGACAGGAGATGAGCTAATAATAATGTTGCATTTCCAGCCTCTGATCCAGTCATCTACTGTGTCCGTTGCTCTCAATGTGATCTCCTCTACACTGGGGAGACAGGACGCCAACTAATGGAACATTTCAGAGAACATCTCCAGGACATATGCACTAACCAACCCCACCGCCCTGAGGCCGACCACTTCAATTCCCCCTCCCACTCCACCAAGAACATGCAAGTCCTGGGCTGCCTCCATCACTAAATCCTAGCCCCTTGGTGCCTGGAAGAAGAACACCTCACCTTCTGACTTGGGACCCTCCAACCACACGATTTCACCAGTTTCCTCATCTCCCTCCCCCCATCTTATCCCAGATCCAACTCTCCAACTTGGCACCGCCCTTTTGAGCTGTCCTGTCATCTTCCTTCCCACCTATCTACTCCACCTTCCACTCTGACCTACCACCATCACCCCCACCTTCATCAACCTATTGCATTCCCAGCTCCATTCTCCCCAGTCCCCTCCCATTTATCTCTCAGCCCTCATGGACCCCATCCCCATTCCTGATTAGATTAGATTAAATTTCCTACAGCGCGGAAACGCTCTTCGGCCCAACCAGTCCACACCGACCCTCCGAAGATAACCCACCCAGACCCATCTCTCTCATGCACCTAGCATTATGGGCAATTTAGCATGGCCAGTTCACCTAATCTGCACATCTTTCAACTGTGGGAGGAAACCGGAGCACCCAGAGGAAACCCACGCAGACAGAGAATGTGCAACCTCCACACAGACAGTCGCCTGAGGCTGGACTCAAACCTCGGCTGATGAATAGCATTTGCTCGAAACATTGACTCTCCTGCTCCTCAGATGCTGCCTGACTGGTTGTGCTTTTCCAGCTCCACACTATTTGACTCTGATCTCCAGCATCTGCAATTTTCACTTTCTCCCACAGAAATTCGACAGTTGTGTTTATGGTCACCAGCAGTCCTTGGATATTGATAGAGGGTGATAATGTCATTGAATCTAAAAGAACTGGATTGTTGGAGATAGACATTGCATGTGGTGTGAATGTTGCTGCTTCTTATGAGCCCAAGACTGAATGATGTTCAGGTCTTGTTGCATTTGAGGATGGACTACTTCAGTATTTGAGAGAGCATGAATGGTGCTGAATATTGCACAATCTTCTGCAAACATCCCACATCTAAACTTATGATGGAGGGAAGGTGACTGATGAAGTAGCTCTGAACTGTTGGCCCAAGGAGAAAGCTCTGAGGAACTACAGCAGGATGCCCAGTGGCTAAGATGATTGACCTCCAACAACTACAACTATCTTCCATTGTGCTAGGTATGACTCCAGCAAGTGGATTCCTTGCCCCTGATTCCCATGGACTATATTTTAGCTCAGGATCCTTGACATCACACTCTGTCGAGTGTTACTTGATATCCAGATTAGTTACGCATGCATTTCCTCAATTTTCAGTTTTCTGTCCACGTTTGAACCAAGGCTGTGATGATATTGAGAGCTGAGTGGGAACTCAAACTCAATGGCAGTGAGCAGATTATTGTTGAGTATTGATACGACTATTGACAATGTCTTTTATCACTTTGCTGATGATCGAGAGTAGATTGATTCACAGTAATTGTGTGATTGGATTTGTCCAGTTTTTTTATGTACAGGACATATCTGCGCAAGTTCCTACATTGCCATTGTAGATGCCAGTGTTAGAACTGTACTGGAACAGGTTAGATGCAGCTAATTCTAGTTCACAAACTTTCAGTGCAATTGCTGGAATACTCAGGGCTGAGAGCTCTTGAATTATCCAGTGCTTTCAGCTGTTTCGTGATATCATATAAGTGATCAAATTAGCTGAATCCTGGATAAAAATCAAAAGACCCATGGATCCTGGAAATCAGAAACAAAAGTAGAAATTGGTGGAAAAGCTGAGCAGGTCTGGCAGCATTTGTGGAGAGAACTCAGAGTTAATGTTCTGAGGAAGGGTTGGTAGACCCAGAATATTAATTCTGATTTCTCTCCACAGACCTGCTGAGCTTTTCCATCAGTTTCTGTTTTTGCATTTTCATGGGGTACTGAGTCAATGTTGAGGGCTCTCGGGGTAACTCTGTCATGATTGTATCGAACGGTGTTGCCACCGCTAGTCAGTCTGTCTTGTCAGTGAGGTAGGATGTACTCGGGTATGGTGATAGCAGTGTGTGGGACACATTGTGAAAGTTATGATGCCCTGAGTATGACCGTGTCAGGCAGTTGCTTGACGAGTCTGTGAGACAGCTCTCCCTATTGTGGCAGAAGCCCTCACATGTTAGGAAGGTGGCCATTGTGTTTTCTGTTGTCGTTTCTGATGCCTTGATTGCTGCCAGGTGATGCGTCTGTTTTTTCCGACTTTGTCATGGTTAGATACAACTGAGTGGATTGCTTGGTCTTTTCAGAGGGCAGTTCAGAGTCACCCACATTGATCATTTAATTTGCAAATGAGATTGTCTGTCTGATACTGCTGCTTGCACAGGAACACTGTACTTAACAATGCAAATGCAAACTGCCATTCTTTTGCATTTTAAGTTGAAAAATTAAGAACACCTTTTGAAGATGAGCTGCCAATTTCCTCTCCTGCTTCCATACTGATGCTTTTTAAAGTAACATCTGGTTGTTGGAGGGCAGTTATCTCACTCCAGGGTCATCTCTATAGCACTTCCCTGAGCAGTGTTCTAGCTAAGCCACTCAGCAGGTCAGCGCACACTGAATGGCATGTGGATGTGCTGACTTCTAGTTGCAGAAGCTGGTTCTGGTGGAGGTCAACACAGCAGCAGGAGAAATAAGAAGGTGTGTAGCCCCAGGGCAGAACCATCTTCAGCTGCTTCATCAATGATATTCTGTCTTTCGTGGGATTAGAAGTAGGAGGTTTTTTTGATGATGATTACATACTGTTTTTGCTTTTTAACTTTGTACACCCCAGTCCAACACCGGCATCTCCAAATCATACATACTGTGTAGCAGCTTTTATGACTCCTTAGATCCTGAGGCAGACTGACTCCATATGCAGGCTTGGGTTGATAAACAGCAAGTAACATTCACATTAAAGCGGTGCCAGGCAATGACCATGTCCAATATGGGAGGAAATAATTATTGCTCCCTGATGTTCAATGGCATTAACATTACTGAATTCCACCCCTCCCTCATCACCAATCCCCCGCCTCCCCAGCCTCAGTCAACATTCTAGAGGTTATTATTAACTCGGAAATGAGCTGAATTCATCCAAATGAATATTGTGGCTATAGGAACACTTCAGAGGCTAGGAATTATGTGACCAGTAACTCACCTCTAGACTCCTCGAATTCTGTGTATCATCAACAAGGCAGAACTCAGCATTGTGATGGAATATCTCCACTTGCCTGGATGGGTGCAACACTCAAGAAACTTGAGTAGCCTCCATGACAGGCACCCCACCCCACCCCTCACCTCAACATTCACTACTCATCGTGACAATAGCATGTATCATCTACAAGATACACTTCAGTAACTGATCAAGTCTCCTTAAACAGCACCATCTAAACCCGTGACCTCTACAATCAAAAAGGAACACAGGAGCAAATGCTTGGAAGCACCACCACCTGCAAGTTCTCCTTCAAGCTACACACCTTCCTGAGTTGGAAATGTGTTGCTGTTTCTTCACTGTCAATGGGTCAAATCCTTGAACTCTCTCACAACATCAGGAGTATTTTACACCCCTAGGACTATGGCATGGTCAAGAAGACAGCTCACCACCACCTTCTCTAGGGCAATTAGGGATGGCCGCAGAGCCAGGGATGCCTGTGTTCCATGAATGTACTTTAAAAATCTAATTGACGGAGGTGGGTACTGCGGATGCTGGAGATTAGAGTCAAGATTGGAGTGGTGCTGGCAAAGCATAGCAGGTCAGGCAGCATCCAAGGAGCAGGAAAATTGACGTTTTGGGCAAAAGCCCTTCATCAGGACTTTTGCCCAAAACATTGATTTTCCTGCTCCTTGGATGCTGCCTGACCTGCTGTGCTTTGCCAGCACCACTCCAATCTTGACTTTAAAAATCTCATATCAGGTTAACACTTCCTTGTACAAAAACAGAAATTGCTGCCAAAATTCAGCAGGTCTGGCAGCATCTGTGGGAAAGAAAGCAACTTAAGGTTTTGAATCCAGTGACACTTCTTCAGAACTGTTCTGAGAAGAGTCATGCGACTCAAAACATTAACATTGCTTTCTTGCTGCCAGATCTGCCGAGTTTCGCCAATTATTCCTGTTCTTATTTCAGATCTCCAGTATTTGCAGTTATTTGTCTTATCACAGTTCCTGGTAATTCTTTTAATTTTTTTCTGAAGTTTGGGATATTTCATGATTGCATCTTATTCTCTTAGTACCTCTGCATTTTTCATCGCCATGTCAAATACTGAAAATGTTTTAAAGTTTTAAAAGAATTACTCAAAATTTCCAACTCAGGAGTTGAGTGGGCAACTGCTATGAAAATCAGCTGACATTTCTGCATTTATGTATGACAGGGAAAGGCAGGATCTAGCTCCTGTTATGGTCTCAATTACCAATTCTCTGAGGTTCTTCATTTAAAATCACCAACTAGAGTCACCATTGACCATAGTGTGGTACTCCAGCTTAAGTCCTCACTCAAGTGTAATGGAGGAAACATTTTTCTTTAAAAATGCAGCTTCTTTGATCACATTCTGTGATTGTTAGGTTACAGTGTGGTGCTAGTCTGCATACTCATTGACCTGTTAAAACTCTAACTTTTATTATATTGATATATAAATAAAATGTAGAGCACAACAACAAACATTCTGCCCAACCAGTCTGTACTGTGCTTGTAATTAGGAGGAAGTGAGGACTGCAGATGCTGGAGATCAGATTCAAAGCATGATTAGATTAGATTCCCTACTGGGTGGAAACAAGCCCTTCGGCCCAACAACTCCACACCGACCCTCTGATGAGTAACCCACCCAGACCCATTTCCCGCTGACTAATGCACCTAACACTATGGACAATTTAGCATGGCCAGTTCACCTGACCTGCACCCGGAGGAAACTCACGCAGACACTGGGAGAATGTACAAACTCCACACAGGCAGTCAGCCGAGGCTGGAATTGAACCTGGGACCCTGGTGCTGTGAGGCAGCAGTGCTAACCACTGAGCCACCGTGCCGCTGGAAAAGCACAGCTGGTCAGGCAGCATCTGAAGAGCAGGCGAGTCAAGTTTTCGAGCATAAGCCCTTCATCAGGAAGACTTATGCTCGAAACAGCGACTCTCCTGCTCCTCGGATGCTGCCTTACTGGCTGTGCGTTTCCAGCGCCACACTTTCTAACTGTGCTTGTAATTGATGTGTTTCTCATCATTCCTGTTACCTAATTTCAGAATATTGCTAAAAATGTAAACGTGCTCAGTATTTTCTAATCAATATCTCAATGTTTCAAGAGGCAGCAGTTCAAGAAAGCAGATCACCCAAAACAGTTATTGATGTCAATAAATGCTGATCCATGCAGCAATACCCACATCTCACAAATTAATACAAATTATCTGATTTGCATACCATTTTAGGAGACAAGGTTGTGCATGATACAAGTTCACATCAAGCTGTTTTTTTTTACATCTGTTGTAAAGAAAGTGAGTTTTATGAGAGTGATGTTTGAACAATCTTATTGTCGTATCTGCTGATGATGCATTTTAAGAGCTGCTGAAATTTAAACGCAGTCTTGTACAAAAATGTACCTAACTATAAAGTTGTGATTTAACTATTCAAAAACTCTGAGCAAAGATAAATGAATTAGTTCAATGTTGTTAACATTTTAATAGCTTGCTGGAAAATATCCTTTAGTATTGGACATGCACAGTCAAAGATTGCACCATTACAAGCATTTCACTAGCTCTCTCTCTTAAACGTCTCAGAGGTGTGGCTAAGATAACTACCTTCAAGGTTTCCGCCTTGTTAACTGCATTCACTGTTACAAGGTTAGCACTGGGAAGCTTTGGGGGAAAAAGAACTGCCCTTCTTACTCTCTCAGAGAAATAGGATGCGCTGAAAGCCATTAATTGCAGACCGCACTGTGCTGTTCCTTTTCGGTAGTTATATGACATCCAATATTCCAGTATAGAGCCACTTTGCTTTCAGTCACCCTGTCTATGTAATATAGTCATAAAAACATAAAAACTAGGAGCAAGAGTCGACAACTTCTCGAGCTAGCTCCACCAATTGAGAGGTCATGTTGCGGCTGTAGTGGACATTGGTTAGGCCATTTTTGGAATATTGCGTGCAATACTGCTCTCCTTCCTAGCTGAAGGATGTTGTGATACTTGAAAGGGTTCAGAAAAGATTTACAAGGATGTTGCCGGGAGAGGCTGTATAGGCTGGGGCTGTTTTCCCTGGAGTGTCAGAGGCTGAGGGGTGACCTTACAGAGTTTATAAAATCATGAAAGGCATGGATAGGGTAAATGAACTTCCTGGGGTGGGGAAGTCCAGAACTGGAGGGCATAGGTTTAGGATGAGTGGAGAAAGATAGAAAAGAGACCTTTTCATGCAGAGGGTGGTACGTGTATGGAATGAGCTGCCAGAGGAAGTGGTGGAGGCTAGTACAATTGCAGCATTTTAAAGATGTGTGGATAGGTATATGAATAGGAAGGGTTTGGAGGGATATGGTCCGAGTGTTGACAAATGAGAGGCATTCGCCTAGTGGTATTATTGCTGGACTGTTAATCCAAAGATAATGTTCTGGGGACCACATTCAAATCCCGCCACAGCAGATGGTGGAATTTGAATTTAAAAAAAGTCTGGAATTAAGAGTCTATTGATGACCATGAATCCATTGTCGATTGTTGTAAAATCCCATCTGGTTCACTGATGTCCTTTAGGAAAGGAAATTACCATCCTTATCTGATCTGGCCTACATGTGACTCCAGACCAAAACAATGTGGTTGACTCTCAACTACCCTTTAGGCAATTAGAGATGGACAATAAATGCTGGCCTAGCCAGCGACACCCTCATCCTGTGAATGAATTAAGGTAAGGGACTAGATTAGCTTAGGATACCTGGTTGGCAAGAATGAGTTGGACCAAAAGATCTGTTTCCATGTTGTACATCTCTATGACTCTATAATTAATGAGATCATGGCTGATCTCATCTCTGCCTCAACTACACTTGCCTGCCTGCTGTTCATAATCCTTCAATCCATGACTATATAAAAATCCTCCTTAAATTAATATCCCAATATCCGCCACACATATTACACAGATTCACGCCCTTTGAAAGAAGCATTTTTCCTCATTTCTATTTAAATTGCTATCCCTTACCCTAAAACTATGAGCTATCATTTTATATTGTCCCACAGAAGGAAATATCGTTTCTACATCCATTTTGTCAATCCCCTTTAGCATCTTCTATACCTCAATTAGATCTCTCATTTTCACAGAACTACAGATCATACAGCCTAAATTGCTCAACATCCCTTCACAAGACAAGCCTGTCATCTCTGGAATCAATCTAGTGAACCTCCTCTGAACTGCCTTCAATGAAACTATATTCCTCCTCAAGGGGACTAAAATTGTACTCAGTACTCCAGGTACAGTCGTATTAATGCCTTGTATGGTTGTTGCAATAAATGCCAAAATTTCAACTGCTTTCCATATTACCTGTGTGGTTTATTCAGTCATTCACTGTGTTATACTTGTGTCAGTCAGCTCTGTGTATGTACTGTAGGATCAGGATACACGCAATGCAGACTGTGCGTCGTATTCACAGAGCCCAGACTGTGTGTATAAGTCTGCGATATTGCAGCCATGTAAATAGATAATGTTGAAAATAAGCTTCAATTCACCTGACTCAATAGGTAGCCCATTGTCAGTGGTATATGTTACGTGGACATATAGCAAAACAACAAAGCACATCTTTGTAGTGGTAAATGAGCACTAACAGCTAATCGTGACAGATAGTTGGAGCTGCAAACATAGAATATAGAAACATAAAAGATAGGAGCACCAGCAAGCTATCGGAGCCCTTGAGCCTGCTCTGTCATTCAACATCATCATGGCTGACCATTGAGACCAAGACAGTAAACCCGCCCTCTCCTAATATCCTTCGATCCCTTCAGCTACAAGTTCTACATCTACCTCCTTCTTGAAAACGCATGATGTTTTGGTCTCAATCACTTCCTTTTGTAGTGAATTCCACAGGCTCAGCACACTCTGAGTGAAGATTAGAGTGGTGCTGGAAAAGCACAGCAGGTCAGGCAGCATCCGAGGAACAGGAAAATCAACGCCCTGAGCAAGAGCCCTTCATAAGGAAGCCTCGGGGGTGGAGAGATAAATGGGAAGGTTGGGGCTGGGGAGAAGGTAGTTGAGAGTTCATTAGGTGGATGGAGGAAAGGGTAAAGGTGATAGGGTGGAGTGGATAGGTGGGAAGGAAGATTGACAGGTGGGACAGGTCATGAGGATGGTGCTGAGCTGGAAGGTTGGAACTGGGGTAAGGTGGGGGAAGGGGAAATGAGGAAACTGGTGAATTCTACATTGATGCCCTGAGGTTGACCATGGACATCCAGTCCCTCTACACCTCCATTCACCGTGACCAGGGCCTCAAAGCCCTCCGTTTCTTCCTCTCCCGATGTCTCCACCAGTACTCTTCCACTGACACTCTCACTCATTTGGCTGAACTGGTCATCACCCTCAACAGTTTCTCTTTCCAATTCTCCCACTTCCTCCAGACCAAAGGGGTAGCCATGGGCACTCGCACGGGCCCCAGCTATGCCTGTCTCTTTGTCGGCTACGTAGAACAGACCATCTTCCATAGTTACACTGGCACCACTCCCCACCTTTTCCTCCACAACATTGATGACTGCTTCGGCACCATCTCATGCTCCCACAAGGAGGTTGAGCAGTTCATCAATTTCACCAATACGTTCCACCCTGACCTTAAATTCCCAAGGGCCATCTTTGACATTTCCCTCCCCTTCCTGGACCTCTCCATCTCCATCAATGACAACCGACTCAACACTGATTTTTTTACAAATCCGCTGACTCCCACAGCTACCTGGATTACATCGCTTCCCACCCTACCTTCTGCAAAAATGCCATCCCGTATCTGCTCTCAGGAGTTCCAGTTCCACCACAGAACACACCAAATGGCCTCCTTCTTTAAAGACCATAATTTCCCCTCCCACGTGGTTGAAGATGCCCTCCAACACATCTCATCCACGTCCCTCACCTCGGCCCTCAAACCTCACCCCTCCAACCGCAACAAGGGTGCTCACCTTCCACCCTACCAACCTCTGCATAAACTGCATCATCAGCCGACATTTCTGCTACTTACAAATGTCCCCACCACCAGGGATATATTTCCCAGCCCACCCCTATCCGCCTTCCACAAAGACCGTTCCCTCCGTGACTACATGGTCAGGTCCACGCTCCCCAACAAACCACCCTCCCGTCCTGGCACCTTTCCCTGCCACCGCAGGAATTTCAAAACCTGCGCCCAAACCTCCCCCCCTCACCTCCATCCAAGACCCTAAAGGAGTCTTCCACATCAATCAGAGTTTCACCTGCACTTCCGCCAATGTCATTTATTGTATCCGTTGCCTCCGATGTGGTCTCCTTTACACTGGGAAGACTGGACGCCTTCTCACAGAGCGCTTTAGGGAACATCTCCGGTACACCCGCACCAATCAACCCCACCGCCCTGTGGCCCAACATTTCAACTCTCCCTCCCACTCTGCCGAGGAAATGCAAGTCCTAGGCCTCCTCCGCCGCTGCTCCCTCACCACCAAATGCCTGGAGGAAGAACGCCTCATCTTCCATCTTGGAACCTTTCAAACCCAAGGCATCAATGTGGACTTCACCAGTTTCCTCATTTCCCCTTCCCCCACCTTACCCCATTTCCAAACGTCCGGCTCAGCACCATCCTCAAGACCTGTCCTACCTGTCAATCTTCCTTCTAGCCTATCCACTCCACCCTCCTCTCTGACCTATCACCTTTACCTCTTCCTCCATCCACCTATTGCACTCTCAACAACCTTCTCCCAAGCCCCGCCACCTCCCATTTATCTCTCCACCCCCAAGGCTTCCAGCCTCATTCCTGATGAAGGGGTCCTGCCCGAAACGTCGATTTTCCTGTACCTCGGTGCTGCCTGACTTGCTGTGCTTTTCCAGCACCATTCTAATCTTGACTCTAATCTCCAGCATCTGCAGTCCTCACTTTCGCCTATGCTCTGGGTGAAGAAATTTCTCCTCATTTCTTTACCTTTTATCCTCATACTGGTTCTTGCCTGCCCCACCATTGGGGACATCCTTCCTGCATCTAACCTGTCCAGTCCTGTTAGTATTTTAGAGGGTTCTAAGAGATCTAACCTCATTCTTCTAAACTCCAGTGAATTAAATCCTAACTGACTCGATCTCATCTCAGACGTCAGTCCTGCCATCCCAGGAATCAGTTTGGCAAATCTTCGTTGCACATCCTCAATATCAAGAGCATCCTTCCTCAGATGGGGTGACCAAAACTGCACAGAGTATTCCAGGAGTAGCCTTTCCAATGCCTGTATAATTGCAGCAAGACGTCCTTGTTCCTGTAGTTGAATCCTCTCACTATGAAGACCAACATACGGCCTTCTTTACTGCCTGCACGTTTACTTTCAGTGACTGGTACGTGAAGGCACCCAGGTCTTGTTGAACGTTCTGCTCTCAACTTACAGCCACCTTCCTAATTTTGCTAACCTCATATTTATCCACATTTTCCTGCATCTGCCGTGCATTTGCCCACTTACTCAGCCTGCCCAATAACTCTGCAAGATTGCTGCATCCTCCTCACAGCATTCCCTTCCAACCAGTTTTTTGTCATTTGTAGACTTTAAAATATTACATTCAGTTCACTCATCTATATCATTCATATATAATGTGAATTGCTGGAGTCCAAGTCACAATCCCTGCAGTACTCCATTAGTCACTGTCTACCATACAGAAAAAGACCCATTTATTCCCACTCTTTGTTTTCTATCTGCTAATCAATTTTCTATCCATCTCAATTCACTGTCCTCAGTCGCATGCACTTTAATTTTACTCATTAATCTCTTATGTGGTACTTGATCGAAAGCCTTCTGAAATTCCAAATAAACGACTTCCCTTATCAACTCCGCTCAAAGAATTTCAGTAGATTTATCAAGCGTGATTTCCCTTTCGTAAATCCTACTTCTTCTATTATATATTACAGTGCAATTATAGCAAACAGTACAAAAACCTGTATCTGTTAGATCTAACACTTCTGCCTCTAAATCTCACAGTTTTTGGATTGAAACATTACTGTCGTACTTGATATAACCTAGACTGACACTTCACCGCTGAACTGAGGGAGTATTGAATTATTAGAGGTGTTAGTCTTCCACTGAGAGATTCAATTGAAATGATGTCTGTCTGATTTGAAGGGTGTACAAGCCTGTTCCTGCACTATTTGAGAAGGTGCAGGAGAGTTCTGCTCTCCTAATGGTCTCCTTCCTATCGGAAAGATGTGAGGCTTGAAAGGCTTCAGAAAAGATTTACAAGGATGTTGCCAGGGCTGGAGGATTTGAGCTACAGGGAGAGTCTGAACAGGCTGCGGCTGTTTTCCCTGGAACGTCAGAGGCTGAGGGGTGACCTTATAGAGGTTTACAAAATTATGACGGGCATGGATAGGATAAAGAGACAAAGTCTTTTCCCTGGGGTTGGGGAATCCAGAACTAGAGGGCATAGGTTTAGGGTGAGAGGGGAAAGATATAAAAGAGACCTAAGGGGCAACCTTTTCATGCAGAGGGTGGTACGTGTATGGAATGGGCTGCCAGAGGAAGTGGTGGAGGCTGGTACAATTGCAGCATTTAAGAGGCATTTGGATTGGTGTATGAATAGGAAGGGTTTGGAGGGATATGGGCCGGGTGTTGGCAGGTGGGACTAGATTGGGTAGGGATATCTGGTCGGCATGGACGGGTTGGACCAAAAGGGCTGTTTCCATGCTGTACATCTCTATGAATTTATGACTTTAAGGTCTTGTCCCAGCCTGGAGATCTCGTCAATGTGGAGATCTCGTCAATGTGGAGATCTTCGACGGTGTCTTCCGGGTATTCCAGCATTCGTCATCTTAATCAACTTTCCCCAAACTAAAATTGATTTGAGATGAACTCCATCTTAATTTTTGCTTTTCTCTTCTCTATGACTTCTGTCTTTAATACTACTCTCTGAAAGTTAGCGTGCAGGCATAGTGGTTTGGTGACTTATAAAACTTTTCACTGTATTTCTTTTGTAAAAAAGTACATGTGAAATAAATTGCTATTCTATTCTAATCAGCATCACTTGGAATCATATGGCTGTTTAAGTTTTATTGTCTTTTTGTGCATTAAGTTTATTATAGGTGACTGAAATATCCTTAAATGTAAGTTCTTTACTTTTGTGGATCAAAGTACTGTACAGGTTTGGCTGTTTTTAAGTGCAAAACAAATATGCTCATATAAATCATTGTGTTCCTCATATTTATGTTCATATTTTGAACAGAATTATCAAAAGAAGTTTATAAACTTGTTTTAATTCATGATCATTGACCATACGAGGACACATTAAAACATATATCAATGTGCTAAACTTGTGCTAAACTTAGCTCTTAAATAGTCAAAACTGCAGGATTTTAGTGCAGGGAAATGAAGCTTAAGATTTAAGATGAGATGAACTGGTGAAGTGGGGTGACAATGAAAAGTAGTTTATTATATTTGCAATTTTCATTTTCATTGCAAGTTTCGAGATTTAACTCAGCATGGGTCGTTACCAAGTATGATCATTGAGTTTCACTTTTCAGTAAGGGATTGTCAGTTTTGGCTTTATGAAAGAGAAAGGATGTAGAAACAATTGGATATGTTAAAGGGAAACCATTAACAGTTAAGGCTGATGCATTTGAGATACTGGAGGATAATTTGAACGTCTTTGGTTTAAATGATGTAAGGTAGCTTGCTGATGTGGGGAAGCAAAGCATAGGCTTTATGTTTTATCATTATTTCAAAGTTGCACTGATTGATCTAAGTGAATCTTTCTTAGATGTTCACCTTATGGGATAATATAAAAATTGGTTATGAGCCTCACCCTATCAATGTTAAATAGGTCAGAGATATTAACTAAGTACATATATGGGTGACACATATCTGTTTCAAGTCACGTTGGGCTATTATTATTTCAACCCTGGGTTATAATATTGTACATGTAGATGTAGGGCAGTGTGATTTAACATCCAAAGCATATCAAAATGGTCAGATCACAGCAATTGGCACCACTGAACTCCAGTATCTATGCCATACTGCAATTTGTAATTCAGTAGCAGCTTAACTTCCAATTTCAAAACAGTTACATCTGATGCTTTTCCGATCTTTCTCTCTCCTTCGATTCTACTAAGGTTTTTAGGAAAAAAGAACTGTTGCAAATCTGATACTGAAGGATTTACTTTTCCACATACCCATATATGTTCAAAGTGGATATTAAAACTTTTATTGGTTTGCTGTCATTTATAACTGAACTTAGCTTGTTGAGAGATCCTTTGGAAGCTAAATATTTACTCAAAGCTGGTAGGTTTTTTATATTAATTAATATTGTATTCAGTTATGCAGTTTGTCATAGTGGAATTTGAGCTGCTGCTTTGAGCTGAAATAATACCACAGAAGCTGGTATCCTGTCACCAAGTCACCCTTTATTTACACGTGTATAGCACTTGACACTGGTCCAGCTCCCTCAGAGCCAGCTCTCAGAATAAGCTGAACCTCTGACACCCCTGTTTATATCTGTCATCCAGGGATTCCTGATTAGACTAGATTAATAGCCCCCATCAAGAAACTCATATTCTGTGAGGTTCACTTGGCTGATCTCATTATAGACACTACAGAGCATGTGTGAATGTTTTTAGATGCAGGTAACCCTGAATATTTAGAGTTACTTTTATTTCAAAGTTTTTTGATGTAAAAATAAACATAAATTAGGTTAGATTCCCAACAGTGTGGAAACAGGCCCTTCGGCCTAACCAGTCCACACCGACCTTCGAAGAGTAACCCACTCAGACCCATTTCACTATAACCATTGCACCTCACACTATGGGCAATTTAACATGGCCAATTCACCTGACCTCAACATCTTGGACTGTGGGAAGAAACCGGAGGAAATCCACGCAGACACTGGGAGAATGTGCAAACTGCACACAGACAGTCACCCGAGGCCGGTATTGAACCTGGGACCTTGATGCTGTGAGGCAGCACTGCTAATCACTGAGCTACCATATTACGAAGGAAAAGAAAGTGTGTTTGAAACCAAGATGAGGCTGATGATGTGATGATTGACGGTCTCTCTGCTGGGTGGGAGGTTCCTTTTGAAAGATTGAAAGTCCAATGCCAGGTGGGTGAGGGCCTGCAACACGCATCAAACCTTGCCTGGCATTTAATTGGCAAAATGTATCTGAGTTGTGGAAAGGAAACTGAGTGGAGTGAAGAGCAATACTTTTGTCAGAATTGGAAGCTTCAGGATTGTCTTGAGGTTGCAATGTGTAAGCATAGGAGTAGGGCTTTACTCCAAAATGGACTGTGCTGCATTGACCGTGGGAATAAGATTGGCACTCGGAACCTTTGAAAGAAATATTTTCAATACTTCTTCTCTTTTCCGTCAAAACACAGAATTTTGAAACTTGAGAGGGTTCAGAAAAGCTTCACAAGGATGTTGCCAGGGTTGGAGGATTTGAGCTATAGGGAGAGCTGAAAAGGCTGGGGCTGTTTTCCCTGGAGTGTTGGAGGCTGACAGGTGACCTTATAGAGGTTTACAAAATTATGATAGGCATGGGTAGGATAAATGAACTACCTGGGGTGGGGAAGTCCAGAACTGGAGGGCATAGGTTTAGGGTGAGAGGGGAAAGATATAAAAGGGACTTAAGGGGCAACTTTTCACACAGAGGGTGGTACGTGCATGGAATGAGCTTCCAGAGGAAGCGGTGGAGGCTGGTACAATTGCAACATTTAAGAGGCATTTGGATGGGTATATGAATAGGAAGGGTTTGGAGGAATATGGGCTGGGTGCTGGCAGGTGGGACTAGATTGGGTTGGGATAACTGGTCTGCATGGACAGGTTGGACCGAAGGGTCTATTTCCATGCTGTACATCTCTATGACTCAATGACTGTATAGACAATAGACAATAGGTGCAGGAGTAGGCCATTCAGCCCTTCGAGCCTGCACCGCCATTCAATATGATCATGGCTGATCATTCCTAATTAGTATCCTCTTCCTGCCTTATCTCCATAACCCTTGATTCCACTATCCTTGAGAGCTCTATCCAACTCTTTCTTAATTGAATCCAGAGACTGGGCCTCCACTGCCCTCTGGGGCAGAGCATTCCACACAGCCACCACTCTCTGGGTGAAGAAGTTTCTCCTCATCTCTGTCCTAAATGGTCTACCCCGTACTTTTAAGCTGTGTCTTCTGGTTTGGCACTCACCCATCAGTGGAAACATGTTTCCTGCTGCCAGAGTGTCCAATCCTTTCATAATCTTATATGTCTCAATCAGATCCCCTCTCAGTCTTCTAAACCCAAGGGTATACAAGCCCAGTCGCTTCAGTCTTTCAGTATAAGGTAATCCCGCCATTCCAGGAATTGACCTCGTGAACCTACGCTGTACTCCCTCAATAGCCAGAATGTCTTTCCTCAAATTTGGAGACCAGAACTGCACACAGTACTCCAGGTGTGGTCCCACCAGGGCCCTGTACAGCTGCAGAAGCACCTCTTTGCTTCTATATTCAATTCCTCTTGTTATGAAGGCCAGCATGCTATTAGCCTTCTTCACTATCTGCTGTACCTGCATGCTTGCCTTCATTGACTGGTGTACAAGAACATCCAGATCAATCCACTTCTGTGTAAATTTTCCTGCTACATTTGTGCAATAGTTTGAGATTTCCGTGGCCCTAACCTTACAACAGCCACCAACCTCTCAGGTCCCTAAACTGTATGTAAAACACTTCTTAAAACATCTGTTTGATTTTGTTAAAGTGTACCAATATACATCTCACAACTGTCAAATGTTTACAATAGGATATAGTAATTAACAGTCTGTTTAATTCAACCTTGGACAAATTTTCAATTTTGTAGCAAATGGAGGAAGTAAACTGTCTTAAAAAATTTTAAATAAGTATTCATTTTCTCAGTAGGACGGTGAATTAATTTTTAAAAATATATAAAGTGGGAGAAGACACCGGGTGGCCTGGTGGATTAGTAATTAAATCACTTTGTGTGGAATCTGAGGAACAGGAAATAAGGCAAGCACAGTAATCCTATTGTGTACGTGGCCAAACACCAGCTTCCCAGTGGTGAGGTCAAACTTTGAAATTAAGATTTGGAGATGCCAGTGTTGGACTGGGGTGTACAAAGTTAAAAATCACACAACAACAGGTGATAGTCCAACAAGTCCAAGTACCTTTCGGAGTGCTTCCAATTAAAGCTGTTGGACTATAACCTGGTGTTGTGTGATTTTTAACTTTGAAATTAAGTTTGCTGAACTTTAAAGGCTGGTGAAATTACTGGTGGCAGGCAACAGGAAGACCTTTTGCAAGGTTTGCATGCCATGCATGCTCATTAAAAGGTCGTCTTGCCAGAATTAAGTTCCCTTTTTCGATTAAACTATCTGCAAGCAGGCAATAATTACCTTCAGGTTCCTGACTGTGTATCAGTGGTGTGCAACAGGCAGGGCCATTTGGAGCTGATGTTGCCTCGTGGTCTTTGGGAACCATGATTCAGTGAGGCATTGAATGGGATAGAGTGGGGCAGTCCAAAGGGGAATAGAGCAGGGAGGCAGGTCGAGGGAGGCTGCCTGTCCCGGACTTTGAGACTGTCCAAGGAAGGCTCGGTGTGGAGGAAGGGGCCAGAGATTCTGTGGATAGAAGGGGTGGGATGTAGGGAGGAGGGCAAGGTGTCTGAGGCAGAAAGGTACAGGATATTTTGGGACACAATGAATAGTGAAGGAACCAAGGTAATTAGTGTGGTGCTCCTCGAAGTGTACAGGAGTTGGTTTCCAGGCAGGAAGAAAAAGAGATGTTCCTCAAGAATTGGGTTAGTGATGTCCCCTGTGGGGTCCTAGGGGTTAAACTGATGGTATTGGATGGTGGATAGAATAGTGACAACAAAACGGGCGAATGTAGGGTGAATATGCCAGGATCTTGGTGCAGCAGTGGATGGTTTCTTGGAAATGGAGAATCTCAGAAAGCTAAGGAACAGTTAGCTTGGAAAACAGGAGGAGTCAAGGTCAGGATTGGCTTGGGGATAGTGGAGACAATTACTCTGGCAATATTTATGAACCACCTAGAAAAGCAGTTAAAATGGCAGGGCATAGTACACTGCAGACCAAGAGCAGAAATTAATTGATTGATTTGTTGTTGTCACATATATCAAAAAGTATTGTTATGCATGCTATACAGGCAGATTGTACGGTACAAAGTGCATCAGGGTAGCAGAATACAATGCACAATGCAGCATTACATCTGCAGAGAAGGCGCAGAGTGAGATCAGAGTTAATATTTGAAAGGTCTGTTCAGAAGTCTGAAAACAGCAGGGAAGAAGCTGTTCTTCAGGATGCCGAGCAGTTCATTCAGTGAGCAGAGAAGCCCCTCAGGTTGTAAAGCACACTGAGCCATGTCTCTGTAAAACAGCACTCAGCAGTCTCTCAATTCCCTTTGGAAGATGAGTCCAGCCGAGGTAAATGGGGATAAGCACAGTTTAGCATGAATGTGGTGGGCCAGAAGGCCTCTTTCTATGCTGTATGACTCTGTTTCATTGACCATGATATTGGACTGCTTCACCAGTGTCTTTTCTCAAGGCACCTTGGGAATCATCAGACATATCCTGAACTTCCACACTTGCACTTGCAATGGTAACGTCACAAGTGCCCTGTTCAGGAGGACAAATGATTTTCTAAAGTTCACTACTGACCGTGAGAGGCATGCTGCCAGAGCTGTGAGTTTTACTGTTATTGCCTGTTTTCCACAAGTACAACGTGCACCATCCTGCGGTCTGATCTTCCCTAGGTGATGGGGTATCTAGCAAAGGAGAGACACTGCCTGGAGTCCGCTGGGATGAAGCCCTAGGGTACCTGAGTGATGCTCTTTCTCTTTGGTGTCCTGTAGCACTGCCCAAACTCCTCAAGGAGAAAGGGCACCTGAAGAAGGCCAAGGTGCCTTGTTGCAGCCTGAAGTTCCATGCACATATCTGACAGATGGGTGTCCCAAGCTGATGACTGCTACCCTATCCATGGAGACACCCAAGTGCTGGAGCCAACACAGCAGATTGAACTTAGATGGACTCCCTCATTTTTCATTTTGGTCTGTTCATGGCGTTTGGCATCTCCCCTCAGTGTTCACCTGCCAGCCTCTACATCCCCAATGGATCTCTTACAACTGAAACCCGAGTTTCAGCATTTAGGTGGACCTCTGCAAAGACCTGGAGGATCAAACACCTCAGTTTTCATATCCTCAACCGTGTGCCTGCAATTACCAGGTTGTGACCCTAAGCCTAATTTAAAATATGCATCCAGAAAGATTAGTGTGTCTGCACCGGTGGACAGGGCAGGTAAATACTGTAATAGTGCATCCTCTGGGGATTCTGAATCCACCTCTGTTTGAGGTGGAACATAAAATTTTACAGTACACAAGAGGTCAAAATGGAGCTTGTTCCTCCTCAGTTTTTGACTTAGTGTAAGGATCTGCAGTGGAGAACAAAAATAATTAATTAATGGTTCTGTACACTCTCTTCCCTCAAGAATGCGCCAGTATTTAGTCCTGCCTATTCATTTGTCAATAGCGGACTGGAGGAATTCCCACTTGGATTGCTGAGAGACTCTGGTCTCTCAGTTTGGACATGCTCAGTTCCCAGGCCACCCCAGCAAATTTGGCAGCTTTCCCCTCAGAGTGAGGACTCTTGTGTTATGGCCCTCCAGCAGTCATGGTGAACAACCTTTGATTATGAGTTTTCCCTGGCAGACAGAAGGAAGCATTGAGTACTTTCTTGATGGAAACCTGAGCAGTTTATAAGCTTGCCTGCCTGTGACAGCTCCTGAGCCGTTCCCAGTAGAGGTTAATGACTGCACTGTCCTCCAACTGATCAAACTTTCACAGGATTAAATAGCTCCTGCATATTCACCTAGGTAAAAACAATGACTGCAATGTCTCTGGAAACCTGAGTCTAGATTAGAGTGGTGCTAGAAAAGCACAGCAGTTCCTCGGATGCTGCCTGAACTGCTGTGCTTTTCCAGCACCACTCTAATCTAGACTCCTGCTTATTGAATCCATGTCTTCTGTCTGCTTCACATCTGACAGCCTTTTGCATTTGCGCTATCTGATGCCCCTAGTGTCAGTGCGCAGTGACTAGATGGTGCCACATACCCTTGCAGAGTACAGAGGATTGTTCAACCTGTTCTTGTACTGCATTCGGAGTGGGCTTCATGGTCAGTAACCAGTACTGTGACTTCCAACCAGGCTTCTCTGGTGTGATGGGACAGCCTCTTGCTGCCATCCTTGGGAAACCTCCTACCTCTACTGGATCACCTGGAGGAGAACCTGCAGTGAGGCATCACCGAACACTGGGCTGTCTCCTCTGAGACAACCTGATCTGCAAGACATTGGATGGGTGGAGGATGAGAAGGGCCGGAAGATTTGGATTCGGTCCAAGACCTAGAGTGATGCCCATGGTCTCTATCTTTAAATCTTTTAAATATAACACTTGTCTTTGAGGCTGAGATAATAGCAGGGGTATTAACTTTCTGCACACCCTGCCCCATGATTCACCATGCTGCAAATGCATACCTAATTGTCTGGCTATATCTGATTGCATGTGGCTAGTTGTGGCAGCCTGAAGCAAAAGTTAGTTGGGAGTGTGGTGTAGAAAAGCACAGCACGTCAGGCAGCATCCAAGGAGCAAGTGAATCAACGTTTCGGTTAAGAGTCAAGGGCCCTGCTGTGCTTTTCCAGCACCACACTCTTGACTCTGATCTCTAGCGTCTGCAGTCCTCACTTTCTCCCTCTGCTAGGAGAAGTTAGTCATTTCTGCTAGACTAATCAAAGCCTTTAAAAAGGAAACTTCAGAAAGAAAAAGGCCATAACATTGACACATTACTTGATGATGGACACAAGTATGAAGCCATAGTGACAGGCTAACAATTACCTGCTTGAAGTGAAGACTGTGTTATTGCTGCAGTCTGGAAAGTGCACTTAACCAACAAAATTTGTAAGAAGTGTGATTTATCATACCTACCCACATGCTGTCCAACTTTTCTTGATCTCTGTAAAGCGTGTGGCATCATGGGATGTTGGGTACAAATGTGCAGGACTCCTGGTTCCAAAGGTCAAGATCTTAGAATGAAGTACAGATGATGAAAAAGACGGTCCAACACCACAGCAAGGAAAATGTTAAGACTGTGAAAAAATGCAACTCAATTCTGAAGCTCAGAGTCAACTCAGTGAAAGGCAAACTTCAGAACGTGGCCAGACTTCACATATTGTTAACCTCACACATCATATTGACAGAACATGGCAATCAGAAGCATTTGTAATTATTGATATCAAAAAGGCAGAGCAACACAAACTAGAAGCTGAAATTGACACTGGAGTTAGTGCCAACATATTACCACTATTTTCCCTAATGACCTTTACCTCAGCAACTGGCCCTCCATGGTACAGCCTATGTCTCACAACATGTAACACGTGATGCAATCGAATCAGCCATTAATCTGTAATGAAATGACTTGGTTCCATGATGATTACATTTGATACATTAAGCAGATTATCCAACCCACACCATGGCCAAGACATTTGTTTTGATCCACACGCTGATGCTCTAGATGGTGAAGTTTAAGCCATTCTCAAAATCTACCTTTGGCACTTTGGTTGGAACAAATGTGAACAGTTGCAAACAGCAGCTATCAAAGATGAACAATAAGAGTTGCAAAAGATCATTTATCCAGGACTGACCTGTCATAATTTTAAGGATGTCCTCAAGAAGATTTGTTCATTCTGGCTTATAGAGTTGAAATTCATATATCACAACAAACCATTTTCAAGGACAAAGCAGAACATCATCCCTAGACCATGTTAAGCCAGGGACAGATCATATTGAATACACAAGACACACATGAACCTATGTACATGGCCGGGGCTGAAATCAGGTGTTCAGTGATTCCTGAATGCCAATCATATCGACCCCAACAATAGAGGGAGCCTCTAAATTCACACCTAATGTTCCATTCACTATATGGGAAAAATTGAAACAGACCTATTCATGCTGGATCAGAAAGATTACATCCTCGTAATGAATTGCTTCTCTAAATTTCCATTGTTCAATCACTTAGCAACACAATGGCATAGATGCCATCAGCACCATGAGTGCCACTAATTACAGTTTATTCACCTTCTCAGATCAGATAGTATCTGACAACGGATCACAGTCCACCCGCAAACTGTTTCAAAACAAAAACCAAGTGTGTACATATCACGTAATTATCCCACTATCCATACTGCAACAGTCCAGCAGAGCATACAGTATGTACTATCAAGTCAATGATAATCGTGTCAAACAACAAGCAAGACTTTTACATTATATTGCTATATTTTTATGTAACACCAACGGAAAAGAGATTTAGCATCAGCACAGCTTATGCTTGGAAAGCAAACACAAATGGCCTTCCCCAGCAACCAATTGTCTAACCATTTTGAGACACAGCACATTCTTCTTCAAAGACAGAAGAGGTTGAAGGAGATAAATGAAGAACAAACAGTTCGAAAACTACCAAAACTGAGCACTGGACTGGAAGAGAATTCAAGTTAGCAATATAAATACAAATACTTGGATACCAGCAAAAAAAAGAATAGAATAGAACCTCTCCAGTGAAGAAACAGGCCATTCGGTCCAACAAGTTCACACTGATGGTCCGAAGAGTATCCCACCCAGACTCAGTCCCCATCATATCCCAGTAACCCTGCATATCAAGGCTAATCCACCTAACCCACACATCCCTGGACATGACCCATAATTTAGCATGACCAATCCACCTAACTTGCACATCTTTGGACTGTGGGAGGAAACCCCATGCAGCCACAGGGAAAATATGAAAACTGCATACAGACAGTCATCTCTAACTCCAAATGAACTTGGGTCCCTCGTTATGTGAGGCAGCAATGCTAACCACTGAGCCATCATGATTTCTAAAACATGCAGCCAGCCATAACATACAAAATCATCACTGGTCATGGAGTTAAATTATGAAAAAAGCTAGCTCATATATCACTCGTGTACAGAGTGAATGAAGAAGAATATTCTGATGTTAATAGTTTAAATGTGTGTTGGATTCTTCAATACCATAATATCCATAACCTATTTTTCAATTCTCTGATGTCTTTGGCATTTATTACCCATCCCTAAATGCTCAGAGGGCAGCTAAGAGTCAATCACATTGTTGGGAATCTGGAAGTATCAGCAAGACCGGAATAGGAGGCAGATTTCCTTCCCTAAAGAACATTAGTGCACCTCATGGTGTTTTTTTGACAGTTGACAATGATTTCATGGCCATTATTAGACCCTTAATTTCTTTCTTGAATTTGAATTCCACCATTTGCCATGGCGGGACTTGAACCCCAGGTCTACAGGACATTAGCTGGGTTGCTGGATTAATAGCCTAGTGCTAATACAACAAGACCATTGCCTCCCCTAATATTGTGGGAGGTAACATTAATATTGCCACAGAGGTAAAATATCCTGTTGGATACAAGTTCATTTAAATTTCAAGATAGTTAATTTGAATAGTGGGTCCTTTAACATGAGTGTCCTATCAGATTATCCACATATACATATACTTTTGGGTTGGTAGAGCATTGCCTAAACTTCAATTGCTTCTTAATTAAGTTAACTTATCTCTTTCCTCCCTCTCCTCCTCCTGTAACTGTTTGAACAGGGGAAAGTGCCTGCTTCCCCTCCATTACCTTTCTCAGTTGACTATGTCTTCAGTGTCAGCAGATTTTTCTACCATTTCGGAGCATCCCAACCAACACTTCCTTTCTTTTCTTTCTCTAAAGATGACAATGTGTTATAGTCGAGTATGCCCCTACATTACGGGTGACCTTCATGAGTGAAAATTGTATTCCATTCATTACGCAAGATCTAGCTTTTGCAACCTCTGTCATATCAAACAGTCGAACGTGTAATTATCATCCTGTACAGTCAGTACTAAGATTTGGATTCACAGATGATTTCTCATTGACCATCACTCACTCATCTATCCACCTACATTTCACCCAGAATGCTGAAGGAGGGTTTACATCTTCGGCCTGAGGTAATTTAACTTTACAGCAAAGGCTGTAATTGAACCAGCAACTTTCCATGTAAAAATGGCTCAACACAACTCTCGCAATCATTCGCCACATTTTAAAATAAATAATTTAACAGCAGTAAAATCATTATTATATCCAGAAAATCATGTCAGATCATTTTATCGTTTATCAGTTCAGACATCCAGCTTAATCTACATTTTGACATGACAACAGAACATTATTATTAATTAAAACAAATGTAACTCATTTTGGTGAATAAAATCTTAGCAACTCTGTTTCTAAAAGATGTATTCAATTCTATTACATGCCACCCACTAATTTCTCCCCTTTGAGATCTCCATGAGCTACATGCTTTCCAAGGATGTGAATGATAGGAAGGTGACACCTCCTGATCTTCAGCCAATATCATGATGTTCCAGCTGTGGCTAGGAGGTGGCTATGAGTGACTTAGTTCTCTGTGCGCTCTTTCTCTCTTGCTCTCTCTCTCTCTCTCTCTCTCTCCCTCTCCCCATTTATTGGACACTTTCCTTCCTCCGAGTTACTGCCACGGACCATGCACAGTTATGTAGATGTCATTTGATGGCCTAGAATTTCTACACAATTTCAGCAAAATGCACAAAAAATGTCCTCGTCTAAATTTGTTGCTGAAAAATGTTCTTTCTGATGAATCTGTACAGAGGGTGGTCATACTAAATAAATATACATAAAACAAAAAAAATCAAAGGTGGAAAACAAATAGTAGCAGTGGCTTAACAACAGCCAAATAACTCCATGACCTCAACTTCATCTTCACAAGAATAAGGCAGCTGTTGCTGACAGTGTTGCAATCAGCAGCTGCAACCTATTTGAATGCATCACTGTCATAAATTGTGATAAACACTAAAATACACAAACATTGCAAACATCTACTCACAATTGCATCACAGAACTCTTCATCACACAATAATTGTTATAGCAGATAAAATAATGTACCCAGTAACTGCAAATCCTTACTTGGAAAGCTGTGTTATCTTTTTATACGCAAAATCAAAAATTTCATGCAGAAACATTAACCGGATTAAAAAACACAGAGAAATCAATAACATTTTAACCTATATATTGTTATGAGAATTTAAGTATGTTTTAACTTGATTTCCTGTTCAAAAGGTATTTGTCATTTCAACCTATTTTGTACATTGGTGCTCTTTACTGTATTGAGTTTCAATAGAGCCATGATTGTATGCTAAACTGCTGTTTTTGCGCTTAGATTGGGAAGATGAGCCACAAACACAAACAGCAGACTCCAGTTCTATTTAAATCCACAGTGAAAAGCACAAGGTGGTCCTTTGACTGAGAGAATCAAAACTTGATGGGCCACGATGTAACTGAGTACCCTAAGGATTGTAGCCAGTGGAGGGACACCATTAAAAAGTGAAGGGGCAGGGAGGAACACCGTTGCTGCTTTACCCATGTGCATACTGGGGTATAGGGTAAAAGCTCCTTCATAAAATCTGGAAAAGCAACTGAGCTGCCTGCTAGTTGTGATATTACAAAGCAACCAATTAAGCTATTCTTTAATCTGTATTTTAAAATAATATCGTTTTAATTTAACTTGAAATACCGACTAGAGAAAACCATTGCCAATTTTTCATCTCTGAAATCCCTGCATAATAGCTGCTATATATTTATGAAATATAGAAAAATTCTACCATGATGGTGGTTTTAGTGATTGATCTTAGAAACTCAAGGTCTTAATTTTTTGAGTCTTTTCATCCAAAGCTGAAAATGTGTTGCAGGAAAAGCGCAGCAGGTCAGGCAGCATCCAAGGAGCAGGAGAATTGACGTTTCGGGCATGAGCCCTTCTTCAAAAAATTCCTGAAGAAGGGCTCATGCCCGAAACGTCAATTATCCTGCCCCTTGGATGCTGCCTGACCTGCTGCGCTTTTCCAGTAACACATTTTCAGCTCTGATCAGCAGTCCTCACTTTCTTTTCATCCAAAGGTCAAGTTTTGTTTTTTTTCACCTGCACTGTTACAGAATGAATTTCCTGAGAGCAGGAAATTTGTCCCGTAAAAGCAAAAGCGAAGCAGGCTTTTCATTATATCTTAAAGAATGAACTAACATTCATGCTAATGTCAGTCAGTTCAATGAGTAATTGATTTATTGTGGGAATTGGATGATAATAAACTGAAATGTCATCCAAACAAAGTAATGTTCTGCTTGTGCTAACTTAATAATTGTGATTTGAAGATGCTGGCGTTGGACTGGAGTGTACAAAGTTAAAAATCACAGTACACCATGTTATAGTCCAACAGGCTTATTTGGAAGCACTAGCTTTTGGAGCTCTGCTCCTTCATCAGCTGGTTAGGAGTATAAGATCGTAAGACGCAGAATTTATAGCAAAAGTTTAAAGTGTGATGTAACTGAAATTATATATTGAAAAAGACCTGGATTGTTTGTTAGAGGCCTGTGACCAGTGGAGTGCCACAGGGATCGGGATTGGGCCTACTATTTTTAATCATTTATATAAATAATTTGGATATGAACTGATGATACCAAAATTGGAGGTATAGTGGACAGCGAAGAAGGTTATCTTAGATTACAATGAGATCTTGATCAAATGGGCCAATGGACTCAAAAGTGGCAGATGGTGTTTAATTTAGATAAATTTGAAGTGGTGCATTTTGGGAAAGCAAATCTTAACAGGACTTATACACTTCATGGTAAGGTCCTAGAGAGTGTTGCTGAACAAAGAGACCTTGGAGTGCAGGTTCATAGCTCCTTGAAAGTGGAGTTGTAGGCAGATAGGATAGTGAAAAAGGCATTTGGTTTGCTTTCCTTTATTGGTCAGAGCATTGAGTACAGGAGTTGGGAGGTCATGTTGCAGATATACAGGACATTGGTTAGGCCACTGTTGGAATATTCCGTGCCATTCTGGTCTCCTTTCTATCGGAAAGATGTTGTGAAACTTGAAAGGGTTCAGAAAAGATTTACAAGGATGTTGCCAGGTTTGGAGCATTTGAGCTATAGGGAGAGGCTGAACAGGCTGGGGCTGTTTTCCCTGGAGAGTTGGAGGCTGAGGGGTGACCTCATCGAGGTTTATAAAATCATGAGGGGCATGGATAGGTAAATAGGCAAAGTCTTTTCCCTGGGGTTGAGGAGTCCAGAACTAGAGGGCATAGGTTTAGGGTGAGAAGGGAAAGATATAAAAGAGACCTAAGGGGCAACTTTTTCATGCAGAAGATGGTGTCTGTATGGAATTAATTACCAGGAGGAAGTGGTGGAGGCTGGTACAATTGCAACATTTAAAAGGCATTCTGATGGGTATCTGAATAGGAAGGGTTTGGAAGGACATGGGCCAGGTGCTGGCAGATGGACTAGATTGGGTTGGGATATCTGGTCGGCATGGATGAGTTCAACCGAAGGGTCTGTTTCCGTGCTGTACATCTCTATGACTCTAAGTCTCTTATCTTTTAGAATGAACATGTTAGTTTCTGTTCTTTCATATGTAAATCGCAGAACTTTTTTAAAGGTACATTCTCAAGTGAACTTGAACAATTGGTATCATGTCGGCCCAGATAATGCATTAAAGGTGTGAGGTGCCCTGTGTGAGACTGTCTGCGTCACAATCACATTTTCAGATGGTATCACCTGCCCACAAAGCATGCTGTCAATATTTCATAGCTGAAACCATGAACATTCTTGTTCAACCCCTCTGTTGAAAATAGTCACTTGACTCTCTGTGACCTGGGACAGTAAAATAGTGATGTGTAGGACAGATCAAACAGCATCAGGTTCACTCTCCATTTTGTCAACTGACATTCTTGGTACTGGGTAGTCCTCTTGCCTCTGAATATGAAAAGTGTAGGTTCAAACTTGACTCCAGTGTGACAAGCGTATTATTTCTGTTGTTACTTCCAAGCAATGCTAAGGGAGTTGGTAAATGTTGATGAGATGTTGAACCAATTCACAACTGACCCTTCAGACGCCACAATTTGAGGAAGAGTTAAGAGTTCTCTAGATAACTTGACGAACCCTTCACACTCAACCAACATCACTGAAACAAATTAGGCAATCAGTCATTTCTGTTTGCAAAATCTTGCTAAATGAAAGAAAGACTTGCATCTAAGATCATCCCAAAGCATTTGAATGAAGTCACTGTTGTAAGGAACCCACCAGTCAATCAATCACAGAAAAGTATCACAAGCACAAACAGAAACACACTATGTAGTCATTTAGATAATGTTGATTAAGTGATACATTTTAGCCTGAATTCAGAGAAGCTCTACTGTTCTTCAAAATGGTACGTAAAATATTTTGCATACATCTAATTAGGGCAGAGAGAGCATTGAGTTTTAGCATTTTCTGAAAGATACATATGACAGGGCTCTACTGGTATGTCAGTCTTGATTTTTGTGCTTTTGTCTCTGGAGTGGAACATGAAACCACAACCTGCTGTGATAGTGTTATGACTGAACCAAGACTGACATTCCAAATTCATTTTGTCACTGCTTCTCAAGTACTTGTAGCAGTCAAGAGCTTTGGGATATCCTGGTGTATAATATATGCTATAAAATACTATAAGCTAAAAATGGTGCTGTGTATTAGATGATCTTAGCTGGAATAAGACCTTGGATATGAAAATGGGGGAGATACTAAGTGAATATTTTGCATCAGTATTTACTGTGGAAAAGGATATGGAAGATATAGACTGTAGGGAAATAGATGGTGACATCTTGCAAAATGTCCAGATTACAAAGGTGGAAGTGCTGGATGTCTTGAAACAGTTAAAGGTGGATAAATCCCCAGGACATGATCAGGTGTACCCTCGAACTCTGTAGGAAGCTAGAGAAGTGATTGCTGGTCCTCTTGCTGAGATATTTGTATCATTGATAGTCATAGATGAGTTGCCGGAAGACTGGAGGTTGACAAACGTGGTGCCACTGTTTAAGAAGGGCGGTAAAGACAAGCCAGGGAACTATAGACCAGTGAGCCTGACCTTAGTGGTGGGCAAGTTGTTGGAGGGAATCCTGAGGGACAGGATGTACATGTATTTAGAAAGGAATGGACTGATTCGGAATAGTCAATATGGCTTTGTGCGTGAGAAATCATGTCTCACAAACTTGATTGAGTTTTTTGAAGAAGTAACAAAGAAGATTGATGAGGGCAGAGCAGTAGATGTGATCTATATGGACTTCAGTAAGGCGTTTGACAAGTTTCCCCATGGGAAACTGGTTAGCAAGGTTAGATCTCATGGAATACAGGGAGAACTAGTTCATTTGGGTACAGAACTGGCTCAAAGGTATAAGATAGAGGGTGGTGGAGGGCTGTTTTTCAGACTGGAGGCTTCTGACCAGTGGAGTGCCACAAGGATCGGTTCTGGGCCCTCTACTTTTTGTCATTTACATAAATGATTTGGATGCGAGCATAAGAGGTACAGTTAGTAAGTATGCAGATGACACCAAAATTGGAGGTGTAGTGGACAGCGAAGAGGGTTACCTCAGATTACAACAGGATCTGGACCAGATGGGCCAATGGGCTGAGAAGTGGCAGATGAAATTTAATTCAGATAAATGTGAGGTGCTGCATTTTGGGAATGCAAATCTTAGCAGTACTTATACACTTAATGGTAAGGTCCTAGGGAGTGTTGCTGAACAAAGAGACCTTGGAGTGCAGGTTCATAGCTCCTTGAAAGTAGAGTCGCAGGTAGATAGGATAGTGAAGAAGGCATTTGGTATGCTTTCCTTTATTGGTCAGAGTATTGAGTACAGGAGTTGGGAGGTCATGTTGCAGCTGTACAGTACATTGGTTAGGCACTGTTGGAATATTGCGTGCAATTCTGGTCTCCTTCCTATCGGAAAGATGCTATGAAACTTGAAAGGGTTCAGAAAAGATTTACAAGGATGTTGCCAGGGTTGGAGGATCTGAGCTACAGGGAGAGGCTGAACAGGCTGGGACTGTTTGCCCTGGAGCATCGGAGGCTGAGGGGTGACCTTATAGAGGTTTACAAAATTGTGAGGGGCATGGATAGGATAAATAGGCAAAGTCTTATCCCTGGGGTCGGGAAAGATATAAAAGAGACTTAAGGGGCAAAGTTTTCACGCAGAGAATGGTACGTTTATGGAATGAGCTGCCAGAAAAAGTGGTGGAGGCTGGTACAATTGCAACATTTAAGAGGCATTTGGATGGGTGTATGTATAGGAAGGGTTTGGAGGAATATGGGCCGGGTGCTGGCAGGTAGGACTAGATTGGGTTGGGATATCTGGTAGGCATGGATGGGTTGGACCAAAGGGTCTGTTTCCATGCTGTACATCTCTATGACTCTATGACTCTATATCACTGTTAGTCTGAGAAATTAAAGTGGGGAAGAAGTTGGCCAGAGGTTCTAATCCTGATTGGGAGGATAGCAGGAAAGTGAATGTTTTTGAGTGTTGTTCAAAAATCCACACTGTCAATGAAACCGCTGAAGCTCATCTTATGGGATCTCAAATGAAGCAAACAATGTGGTTGAGACACTCGGGTGTTGTGGGCAAATAGAGAGCTCTAACCAAGTGAGGTCACCTTCCCTGTGAGAAAATTCAGAAAAAAGAACAAAATTGCTGTGAGGTTTAATTCATATTATGCCATGTCAGTGGAGTAACCAGTGGGGAAAAGGAATTTCAAATCAGAGAAGAAAGTCCTTCTATCTTCAAGCTTCCTAATTAAGACAGTAAATTTAAAGGGCTTGAACAGACCTGGCTCTAAAGTTATAGTATTCTGTACATTTGAAACTGGTCTGAACTGAAAGCTTGGCTTTGAAGTACTGGATCTTGCTCATCCACAACTCAAACCTGCAATTATTTCCATTGCAATATGAGTAAAATGTAGTTTATTGTAATTTATGATTATGTGCCCTTTGAGATAGAGTATCCAGCACTCACTGAAAAAAATACTTTGCACATAACTAAACCTTGCAGAAGACTGTAAAAGCATTGCGGTTCTATATCAAATTTTGTCTTAATAGATATATTGGTATAATTGGTTACTCTGTTGAGAAGTAAGACCCTCTAGATTTTGGCAAGTTCCTGTTCAACAACACGGCTTCAAACAGAATTTAACATAAAGTTATTATGAAGATGGTGAATGATATGGATCTGCAGCATCTGTCCTTGGAGCACTTGCCTTTTTTGACAAGCAAGAAAGGGGATAATACAGGGAACTGAATTCTATTATCCAGGGTTTTAACTGTTCTGAAGGCTTGCTTGTAACTTGAGCTGTAAATTCTTGTAGCATAAAATACTGTAGAAGAGTAAGGCTAATTTTCTCTAAATATAGATACTATTATTTGTGAAAGCTTACCAAAGCTTACCTGCTGACCAGATTGTCAGAGCAATAACAGAACTGAACCCTTGAGGCTCACTGATGGTGAACACTGCATGGTATAATTCAGGAATGTCTTATGTTATTGCTTCCCAAACTATTTTCTAATGTGACCCTGTTTTAACAACTGATAATTAATGTGAGCTGAGAAACAAAATGGTAACAAAACAGCATTCAGTATATAATTATTAGATTGTATTTTGTAGATTAACATATAATGCATCATATAAATATGAAGATTTTTGTTTCAAAGTGCTTGTAAAAAGTTTTATTTTGTGTACTCAGGATTCTGTCAAACTCTCCATTTTTCTTGATGGCAGAAGACTCAGTCAGACCCTTCTCTGTGCAACCCTCACCCTCACTCACTAAGCTTCTTGCAGCCATTACACAAACCTGCATCTCTTTCCAAATCCCCCTACCCCACTCACGCGCTCAGCACCCCATCTTCCTAAACCCCCTCATTTTCAATGTCTCTCTAAATCCCTCTTCTCAACCTTTCCCCACTTCACTCAGTCACTGTGCAGACCCTGTACCACTCTTTTGTTCTAGTTGCTAGTCACTGTAAAGCAACGTTGCCAGCCCAGCAATCACATTTTCAGTCTGTTCTCTGCTTAGATGTCCTGTAATACAATTCCAAGGCGACTACATCCTGAGGTGAGACTTGATCCTGGAATTTCCTCACCTAGAGGGACAGTCACGACCACTTTGCTACAAGACCTGTTCTTAAACAATATTTTTAATCAACCTCTTTAGACATGTTTTGGCACACTTCTATGGCAGGTGGGACTTGAATTTGTCTTTTCTAGCCCAAAGGTTAGATACTACCCTTGTACCACAACACACATTTAAGTAGTTGCAATTTCTATTTTGTAAAATTGACTTTTTCAGAAATGTTATGACACACTCCCAAAGCAGATGAGATTGGAATCAAGGCCATTTGGCACAGACATAAGGGAGATGTAACTTATTCTGCAACTTCTTCTAGTCTTATGTATAAAAGAATGAATAGATCTCGAGCTAATGCCTTCAACTTACATACAATTAACATCTTTCATTGTGTCCCTGATCTGCACTTAGTCATATTTACTTGGTCTCAGGATCTCCAGATTTTAGCAGGGAGAAATTAGCCAGAGCTCTGTTCTGGACATTTAGCTAATATCTGCAGCCAATGATTAAAGGTGAAATATGTATGTGATAGTTGATATCAGCTTCACTCTGAATTTTCCCAAGATCAGGGTGGCACTCACCATTCAAGTTCATACATTGAAGGTGACCACTGGCTGATACCAGTGCGATCACACTGCAGAACGAGTCACCATCTTCAGGAAATTTAAGTACGGAGTGTCTTTATTTGTCCTTTAAAGTTTTTTATTTGAAGTTATTGTATTCAGAATATTCACAATTGCACCAACAATAGACATTGGCAATTCATTTCTAGGTAAATTTAAGGACTTCTGTGGTGCATTGCTAGTATCCCTACTCCTGAGCCAGAAGGACAGGATTCAGTTTGCCCAGAGGGGTGTCAGAGTTTTTTGGAAGTGGCCAATTTTTTTTAAAAAGTATACCACCAATTGGAGTTTGTAACATAGTTCATTTTACTGCACTTGAAAACAATTTATTTTTCCAGTTTAAGGTGCTTGTCTCTCATAGGACATAAAAAGATTACCTTGCAAACTACTTTTACAGGACCCATTCAGTGATCTAAAGATCGTTGGACTGAACCATGCTGGCCAGCAAGTGGTAGGTGAAATAAATCCATAGAGGCCGGTATCCCATCACCAAGGCAACCTTTATTTACATATGCATAGTACTTGACACTGGTCTGACCTCCTTAGAACCAGCTCTCAGAGCGAGCATAACCTCTCACATTCCTGTGATTTCTGTCAGCCAGGGCTTCCTGATTGGCTGTCAACCTGGAACACATATTCAATAAAGTCTACATGTTCTAGTCACTATAGTAGGAATGAATGTGAGTGGAACTGGGTTGAAACTGTTTCAATCACTAGGCAAACATATGTTGAACAGTTCATCAACTTCACCAACACATTCCACCTCGACCTTAAGTTCACCTGGACCATCTCAGACACTTCCCTCCCCCTTCATCAATGGTCACCGACTCAACACTGACATCTTCTACACACCCACCAACTCCCACAGCTACCTGGACTACACCTCCTCCCACCCTGCCTCCTGTAAACACGTTATCCCTTATTCTCAATTCCTCCGTTTCTGCTGCATCTGCTCCCAGGAGGACCAGTTCCACCACAGAACACACCAGATGGCCTCCTTCTCTCAAGGTCGCAATTTCTCCTCCCATGTGATTGATGATGCCCTCCAGCACATCTCATCCGCTTCCCACACCTCCACCCTCCAACCCCACCCCTCCAACGACAACAAAGACAGGATCCCCCCCCCCCGGTCCTCACCTTTGACCCCACCAACCTCTGTATACATTGCATCATCCTCCTCCATTTCTGCCACCTACAAATGGACCCCACCATCAGAGATATATTTTCCTCCCCACCCCTATCCAGTTTCTGTAAATACTGTTCCCTCTGCGACTCTCTCGTCAGGTCCACAACCCCACCAACCCACGCTCCCCTCCCGGCATCTTCCCATGCCATCTCAGGAATTACAAAACCTGCACCCAGATCGCCCCCCCCCCCCTTCCATCCAAGGCCACAAAGGAGCCTTCCACATCCATCAAAGTTTTATCTGCACTTCCAAACATGTCATCTATTGTATCCATTGCTTCTGATGTGGTCTCCTCTACATTGGGGAGACAGAATGCCTACTTGCAGGGCGCCTCAGAGAACATATCTGGGATACGCAAACCAATCAACCCCCCTACCCCGTAGCCAAACACTTTTACTCCCCCTTCCACTCCATCAAGGACATACAGGTCCTGAGCCTTCTCCATCACCACTCCTTAAATACCCGACACCTGGAGGAAGAATGCCTCATCTTCCACCTCAGGGCCCTCCAACCCCACGGCATCAGTGTGGATTTCACCAGTTTCCTCATTTCCCCTCCCCCACTTTATCCAACCTTCCAATTTGGCACCACCCTCATAACCTGTCCTACCTGTCCATCTTCCTTCCCACCTATCCACTCTACCCTCCTCTCCGACCTATCACCTTCACCCCCAACTTCATCTACCTATTGTACTCTCAGCTACCTTCCCTCCAGTCCCACCCCCCTCCCATTTATCTCACTGCCCCCTCAGCTCACAGCCTCATTCCTGATGAAGGGCTTATGCCCAAAATGTCGATGCTCCTGCTCCTCGGATGCTGCCTGACCTGCTGTGTTCTTCCAGCACCACACTCTCGACCCTATTTCCAATCACCGTCCCACTTCTGAGCAGATTGCTGGCAGCTGGCTTTGAGGCAAACCAGTTCCCGCATCATTCCTTCACTGGGGCAGGCAGCCATCATGTATCATTAAGGGTCCAATTGTGGACCATTTAATGGGGCTGCTGCCAACTTGCTGACAATGGGTGACACATTGGCTCAGTGGTTAGCACTGCTGCCTCACAGCACCAGGGACCCAGGTTCGATTTCAGCCTTGAGTGACTGTGTGGAGTTTGCACATTCTTCCCGTGTCTGTGTGGGTTTCCTCCAATTGTTCTGGTTTCCTCCCACGGTCCAAAGATGTGCAGGCCAGGTGAATTGGCCATGCTAGATTGCCCATAGTGTTAGGTGCATTAGTCAGAGGGAAATGGGTCTGGGTGGATTACTCTTTGGAGGGTTGGGCCGAAGGGCCTGTTTCCACACTGTAGTGAATCTAATCTAATCTAATGAGTGATCACTTTGTAGTGGTATCTTATTGGTGATAGCCCAGTCCTTTTGACATGTTAGGCTGCTCCCAGAACTCAGCGATTCCTCCACAGAGGGTTTCCATCTGCACTGTACTTCCACATAAATTTTAATTGTTATTGAGCTGACCATGATGTGATACTCCTGATGCCACCTGCTGACCTCAACAGTGCCTATCTCTCCTGGTGATGTTACTGAGGCTTCAGATCTTCCATTCCCTGAGCCACAACACGAGGACACCCCCAGCCCCCACCTTTGCCTCCGCCAACCATTAATTGGACACAGAGGCCTCAAGTTAGTAGATCTTGTGTGGTAAGGTCACCATCTGTTCCAGTTGCTGGACATGCATGGGCTTGGGCCCTGGTTTTCAGCCCTAGCCCCGGTGAAGTTCAGCTCAGTCGGTCCCCATTCTGAAAGACAACAATGGGACTCAGTCAACCAGAAAGCAAGAGAGAACTCCATAAACATTTCCACTGAGTGACTGAAGTTGTGTGGTTTTATTTCCAAGTGATTGATCTGATACAATGCAGACTCCAGTAGATCTAGTACCTGAAAGAGGGCCTGAAGATGTTTGAAGAATAAGTACTGTGGTAAATTGTATTTATTTGATTTGATTTGATTGTTACGTTTACTCAAGTAGAGGAGTACATTGAAAAGTATATAATGTCGCCACATAAAGCGCCATCTTAGATACAAGTACCAGGTGGGAGTATCATCTTAAGGACAAGGGAGAAAGAAAGAACAAAGTTAAAAGTTAAACATTGCAATAATTGTAGTATAGCATAAAACATACAAGAGAAGGTTAAGAGTTACACATTGCAGACCTTAGTTTTAAGTTGAAAATGAATAAAGCTGGAAGATCAAACATTACAATATTTCTGGAGTGTTTAGCCACAGTTAGGCTGCACTTTGAGGAATTGCCTTGAGTTCGGTAGTCCATGCTGAGGCCATGCCGGGTTGAGGGACTGTCATTCTGGACAGAGAGACCACCACACTGGGCCACTGAGAGATCGCCAGGCCGAAAGGCCGCCTGGCTGGGCCTGCACTGAGTTCAAGGCTGGGAGTCAATGACTGGGAGAAGAAAGAAGAGGGAAGAAGTAAAAAGAAAGCTCAAAAGAGAAGAAAAAAAAGAGAGTAAAAGGAAACGGACTGAGCTGACGAGTTCCATCTGAAGCTTCCTCCTCTACCACCATCCTACCATCTTAGGTGGGAGGAGGATAAAATAGAGTAGACACATCAGCATTGGCCAAGCAGGCTGTTCCTGTGATTTAAGTTCTAGAGAGAAATATTTTTATCAATACTTTGAGGCATATTAAAGTGGGAGTTGAACAATGAAAATGCAGGGTCATGTTCAGGATATTACAAAAATTGAAAGTATGTGACTAGGTAAATTAGGAAATGGTGACAAGTTAACAGTTTTGTTTTAATATCCTAAAGGATATAAGGAAAAGAAGACCAAAGGGTTTAAACAAGTCCTTAATTTTGTGCTAAAGGGAAAGAATGGGATGTAAATGTGAGGAGTCTGGATTACAACAGAGAGGATGTGGAGACCACAGCTGCACACACTGCACATTGTTTGCAGATTAGGGGAACAATAATGAGAGGAACACATTGCTACATTCAGATGCAAATTATGATCTGTGAGAGCAAAGTTTGAGTACTTTATTCACTGCCATCTGAACAGAGACATTGAATTCTTGAAAAATACTGAAAGCCTCTTTTTAACTCCCAGAGTCAGATTATCGAGAGTAGTTTATTCTTTTGACTGTGGCATTTCTTTTGGTGCTATTTTAGATGTTAGCAGACAGCAGGCTGCTCTGATTAAATCATCATTTCACCTGAGTTGCTTATATTCTAATTGATTGAAGCTATTACAGTGTTCAATTTTATTTCACATTCTGTGGGACTGGTTTGGTTAACACAGTCCAACAAGTGGGATTATATTTCATCTGATTTTGGGTGATGGTAATGAACCACTAAAATTGTACCCATGACATTTTGCCCTGTTTTAACTGATTTATGGCTGTATTCTGCATTCGACAAACTCTCTATGTGTGGTGATTAGAGGATAACAGAAAATTCATTCATTCCACTTACTCTACTACGTCATTAATTAGAAATCAGTTATTCAATGTCATTGCTTCCAGATAAAAATAATACTGTCTCATTCTTTTCATGTAACTGCAACACCAAGTCTCTGATTCTTTAAATTATCCCTTTCTCTGACTTACATTCTTTGTCTGTATTAGTGTGATACGGAGGAGTCCTGTCTTCTGGTGACATCAGAGATTTAGATTTGCTAACCAGTGAATTGATTTGGTGTAACAGGAATTGCTTTATCTCGACCAAGATTCTTAATTGAACCATTACCATCAAAATCCACGAAGTGGCTCTTCTCATTTCAGTTGTAGAGTCTTGCTGTAAAATGGCTGCTTCATTTGTTGACACTAAACAATATGTGTTGAATGTGAGTGCACCTCATGAGAGATCAGATGAGACAGGAGATGAACAACACCTTGACCATCTCTTTCTCTGTCTTAACTTATGTATCAAAAGCAGTTAAACATTCATATAATCTTTATAATTATTACTTGTTTTGACAATTAATGGCTTTTATGTAACTGGAATTATTGAAGAATAGTTTGTTTTTGAGCACAAAAAAATCCTATGAAGCAAAGAGCGGCTTACCGGGAGTTTGGGATCCTTTGTTGTCTACTGCAGTGCCTGTTGAAATTCTGCCAGCTCCTCTCCTTCTCCTGTCCCCTGTGTCATATTTTTGGGTGCTTCGCCTGTCTACCTGAGAACACAACTGTCAAACATGTCTTCAAATAAGGGAGCAATGAGAACTGACACTTTCTTTGTCTGAGCAGTACGGACGCTCCCTGAAATCTATGTATTAGAGTCATAGAGATGTACAGCATGGAAACAGACCCTTCAATCCAACTTGTCCATGCCAATCAGATATCCCAACCCAATCTAGTCCCACCTGCCAGCACCTGGCCCATATCCCTCGAAATCCTTCCTATTCATATACCCATCCGAATGCCTTTTAAATGTTGCAATTGTACCAGCCTCCACCACTTCCTCTGGCAGCTCATTCCATACATGTACCACCCTCTGCTTGAAAAAGTTGCCTCTTAGGTCTCTTTTATATCTTTCCCCTCTCACCCTAAACTTGTGCCTTCTAGTTCTGGACTCCCCCACTCCAGGGAAAAGATTTTGTCTATTTACCCTATCCATTCCCTCATAATTTTGTAAACCTCTATAAGGTCCTCAGCCTCTGACGCTCCAGGGAAAACAGTCCCAGCCTATTTAGCCTCTCCCTATAACTCAAATCCTCCAACCCTGACAACATCCTTGTAAATCTTTTCTGAACCCTTTCAAATTTCACAACATCTTTTTGATAGGTAGGAGACCAGAATTAATTCATTGACAATGGTTATATTGCACAATTATCCATCATATTTTGTTCTTTTGATGAGTGCGAGGGGCTTTTGCCCAAATGCATGTAGACCAGACAGCTACAGGGCTTTAACCTTCAGGGTGCCACATTGAACAGAGTACATGACAGTGTCTGTTGCTGCTACATACCATAACACTACTGGTTGTGATGTCAAAACAGGGTATCTGTGATTTGGACTCAATGGGCTTAAATGGTCTGCTTCCACACTGTAGGGATTCAGCTTTCTTAAAGCACCTGCAGAAACTTGGCAAGTGAATATGGCAAAACGGTTTACTCTCATTGGTTGCTAGTACTGTTCTAATGTTGCTGAAACATGTGTTGCTGGAAAAGCGCAGCAGGTCAGGATGCATCCAAGTAGCAGGATAATCGATGTTTCGGGCATAAGCCCTTCTTCAGGAATGAGGAGGGTGTGCCAAGCAGGCTAAGATAAAAGGTAGGGAGGAGGGACTTGGGGGAGGGGCATTGGGAATGCGATAGGTGGAAGGAGGTTAAGGTGAAGGTGATAGGCTGGAGTGGGGGTGGGGGCGGAGAGGTCGGGAAGAAGTTTGTAGGTCAAGAAGGCAGTGCTGAGTCCAAGGGTTGGGACTGAGATAAGGTGGGGGGGGGGGGGGGGGGGGGGGGTGGAGGGAAAATGAGGAAGCTGGAGAAATCTGCATTCATCCCTTGTGGTTGGAGTGTTCCTAGGTGGAAGATGAGGCGCTCTTCCTCCAAGCGTCGTGTTGCCATGGTTTGGTGATGGAGGCGGCCAAGGACCTGCATGAGTTTGGCAGAGTGGGAGGGGGAGTTAAAGTGTTCAGCCTCGGGGCTGAACATCATCAACCACGTCGGAGGGGAAATTGAGGTCTTTGAAGAAGGAGGCCATCTGGTTTGTTCGGTATTGGAATTGGTCCTCCTGGGAGTAGATGCGGCGGAGGCGAAGGAATTGGGAATATGGGATGGCGTTTTTACAGGGGGCAGGGTGGGAGAAGGTGTAATCTAGGTAGCTGTGGGAGTCAATCGGTTTATAGTAAATGTGCGTGTTGAGTCAGTCGCCCAAGATAGAAATGGTCACAAATTCACCTGCACCTCCACACACATCATTTACTGCATCTGCTGCACCCGATGTGGCCTCCTCTATATTGGGGAGACAGGCTGCCTACTTGCGAAACGTTTCAGAGAACACCTCTGGGACACCCGCATCAACCAACCCAACCGCCCTGTGGCTGAACACTTTAACTCCCCCTCCCACTCCGCCAAGCTCATGCAGGTCCTTGGCCTCCTCCATCGCCAGACCCTGGCAACACGACACCTGGAGGAAAAGCGCCTCATCTTCCGCGTAGGAACCCTCCAACCACCAGCTCATTTCCCCACCCCCCACCTTATCTCAGTCCCAACCCTCGGACTCAGCACCATCTTCTTGACCTGCAATCTTCTTCCCGACCTCTCCGCCCCCACCCCCTCTCCGGCCTATCACCCTCACCTTAACCTCCTTCCACCTATCGCATTCCCAACGCCCCTCCCCCAAGTCCCTCCTCCCTACCTTTTATCTTAGCCTACTTGGCACATCCTCCTCATTCTTGAAGAAGTGCTTATGCCCTTAACATTGATTCTCCTGCTCCTTGGATGCATCCTGACCTGCTGCGCTTTTCCAGCAACACATTTTTCAGCTCTGATCTCCAGCATCTGCAGTCCTCACTTTCTCCTGTTCTGATGTTGTTCTTGGCTCCACATCTGGTTCCAGGAAATGCCATGATCCATGTGAGACATATTTAGTGTGGTAATGTTTCACAACTTTTGTCCCGTGGGGCTGTGATAGTTCTGTTTCCAGATATAGCAAGAAGGAAACACATTGCATTTTGAGTGTCCCAAGTCACTCCCTAGCCAATGAAGTGTTTGTTTATTTATAGTCTACAGACATTTTTAAAAAAACATAAAATAGGGTCAAAGGGGAGAAAATGATAAAAGGTAAGCATTAAACTCTTCACTTTAAATAACTTACTTAAATGTGCTTAGTGTTCAGAACAAGATAAATGAATTAATAGCACAATTAGAGGTTCATGGGTGTAATATAGCCATTATGGAGACATGATTACAAGGAGATCAAAAGTAGATAAGCAGGAGGCTGGAAGAACACAGCAAGCCAGGCAGCATCAGGAGGTGGAGAAGTCCGATGTTACAGTTATAACCCTTCTTCAGGTTTGGGGGTGGGGGCAGTTGCACATAAAAGGTGGAGGGTGGGGAGAATGGTTATGGGTGGGGAGAAGGGCAGAGTGGAGAGGTGGTGGTAGGTGAATTTGGTGGTTAGTATGACCTGGTAGGTCAACAGGAGAAATGAATCTGGTCGGAAGCTGGAAGGAGAGGTTGGTGGAGGGATGGAAAGGAGGGGGAGGGGCTGGAAAGGGAGTCCAGGGATGGGTGGGAAGGTTGTTTGAAATTGGAGAACACAATGTTGAGTCCTCTGGGCTATAGGCTCACCAGACAGAAAATGAACTGTTGTTCCTACAATTTGCACAATGGCAATGGAGAAGGCTGAGGATGTACATGTTGGACAGGGAGTGGGAAGGGGAATTGAAATGAGCGGTGACCGGGAGGTCAGGATTGCCCTTATGGGCCCGGCTGAGATGTTCGGTGAAACGTCTCTTAGTTTACATTTGGTCTCCCCAGTCTAGAGAAGACCACATTGGGAGCACTGGATGCAGTAAACGAGGTTGGAGGAGAGACGGGTGATTGTTTGGGGCCCTGAGTGGAGGTGAGGGAGGTGGTGTGTTGGCAGGTTTTGCATCTTTTACTGTTGCCAGGGAAGGTACGGGGTGTTCGGGGGGCGGGAGGGGTGGGATGGTGGTTGGGGAGTGTATGGTGGGGAAGGTGGCACGAGCTATGGAGTGGCGAATTGATTGATCCTTGTGAAGGCAGAGAGGGGTGGGGAGGGGAAGATGTTCTGCAAGGAGAACTAAGTATTCAGCGGTTTGTGATTTTTCAAAAGGATAGTCATGACGAAAAGGATGGTGGAGCCATTTTATTTGTGATAGCAAGAAATGGTGTTAGATTGGAAGGTGTTGAGGTAAGAAATAACAAGGGAACGAAAACAGTAGTAAGGAGTAGTCTGTAGGCTTCTTAGTAGTAGCAATTAGAGTCATAGAGATGTATAGCATGGAAACGGACTCTTCGGTTCAACTTATCCATGCCGACAAGGTTCGCAATGGGACACTGGTTAGCAAGGTCAGATCTCATGAAATAGAGGGAGGACTAGCCATTTGGATACATAATAGGCTCAAAGAGTAAAAGACAGAGGGTGGTGGTGGAGGGTTGTTTCTCAGACTGTGACCAGTGGAATGCTAGTCCCACCTGCCAGCACCCGGCCCACATCCCTCCAAACCCTTCCTATTCAGATGCCTTTTAAATGTTGCAATTGTACTAGCCTCCACCACTTCCTCTGGCAGCTCATTCCATACATGTACCACCCTCAGCATGAAAAGGTTGCCCCTTAGGTCTCTTATATCTTTCCCCTCTCACCTTTAACATATGCTATCTAGTTCTGGACTCCCCCACCCCAAGGAAGAGACCTTACCTATTCAACCTACCCATGCCCCTCTTGATTTTATAAACCTCTATAAGGTCACCCCTCAGCCTCCGAAGCTCCAGGGAAAACAGCCCTAGCCTATTCAACCTCTCCCTGTAGCTCAAATCCTCCAACCCTGGGAACATCCTTGTGGATCTTCTCTGAGCCCTTTCAAGTTTCACAACATCCTTCTGATAGGAAGGAGACCAGAATTGCATGCAATGTTCCAACAGTGGCCTGACCAATGTCCTGTACAGCCACAACATCACCTCTCAACTCCTGTACTCAATATTCTGACCGATAAGGGAAAGCATACCAAATGCCTTCTTCACTATCCTATCTACCTGTGACTCCACTTTCAAGGAGATATGAACCTGCACTCCAAAGTCTCTTTGTTCAGCAACACTCCCAAGGACCTTACCATTAAATGTATAAGTCCTGCTAAGATTTGCTTTCCCAAAATGCAGCACCTCACATTTATCCAAATTAAATTCCATCTGCTACTTCTCAGCCCATTGGCCCATCTGAACAAGATCCCGTTGTTATCTGAGATAACTGTCTTCGCTGTCTACTACACCTCTAATCTTGATGTCATCTGCAAACTTACTAACTATACCTCATTTACTCACATCCAAATCATTTATATAAATGAAGAAAAGTAGTGGACCCAGCACCAATCATCCTGGCATTCCACTGGTCACAGTCTGAAAAGCAACCCTCCACCACCACCCTCTGTCTTCTACTCTTTGAGCCTGTTATGTATCCAAATGGCTAGTCCTCCCTCAATTCCATGAGATCTGACCTTGCTAACCAGTGTCCCATTGCGAACCTTGTCAAACGCCTTACCAAAGTCCATATAGATCATGTTCACCGCTCTGCCCTCATCAATCCTCTTTGTTACTTCTTCAAAAAACTCAATCAAGTTTGTGAGACATCATTTCCCACACACAAAGCCATGTTGACTATCACTAATCTGTACTTGCCTTTACTAATACGTGTACATCCTGTCCCTCAGTATCCCCTCCAACAACTTGCCCATCACCGATGTCAGGCTCACTGGTCTATAGTTCTCTGCTTTTCTTTGCCACCCTTCTTAAACAGTGGCACCACGTTCGCCAATCTCCAGCCATCCGGCTCCTCACCTGTGACTATCAATGATACAAATATCTCTGCAAGGGGCCCAGCAATCACTTCCCTAGCTTCCCTCAGAGTTCTAGGTTACACCTGATCAGGTCCTGTGGATTTATCCACTTTAATGTGTTTCAAGACATCCAACACTTCCTCCTCTGTAATATGGACATTTTTCAAGATGTCACCATCTATTTCCCTACATTCTATATCTTTCATGTCCTTCTCCACAACGCATTACTTGTTTAGTATCTCCCCCATCTCCTGTGGCTGTACACGGGCTGCCTTGCTGATCCTTGAGGGACCCTGTTATCTCCCCAGTTACCCTTTTGTCCTTAATGTATTTGTAAAAAGTGGGATAAAGAATAAATCAGGAGATAATGAGGGCATGCAAAAACCACAGTACATTAATCATGGGTGTCTTTATTCTTTATGTAGATTGGGAAAGCCAAATTGACAGAGGTAGCCATGAGGATGATCTCACAGAGGGTATTTGGAACAGGTTCTTAGAACAGTATGTCATGGATCCATCCAGGGATCAGGTTATTTTACATACGAGAATGTGTAAAGAGATATGTTTAATAAGTGATCTAGGAGTTAAAGATTCCCCAGGGAACAATAACCATAATGTGGTAAAATTTAGCACTTAGTGAGAAACTTGGGTCAGAATCAGCTGTGCTCAACTTAGATTAGATTAATTACAAAAAGAAAGGGCAGATTTGGTTGGAGTGAACTGGGGAAGGAGATTACCAGCAAAGATGGTTGAGGAGCAGTGGCAGACATTTAAGAAAATAGTCCATGGTTCATTGTGAAGATTGATGGGAATGGAGTGGACAGGATGCAAAAAACCTGTATTCACTAGACTTTAGATGAGTGAAGGGAGATCTGATTGAAACATGTAAAATTTAAACAGGGCTAGATGGACTAGATGCAGAAATGATGTTTCCCTTGGGTGGGGAGTTGAGAATCAGGGGTCATGGTCTCAAGATAGCGAATAGACCATTTAGGATTGAGATGAGGAAACATTTCTTCACTCAGTGAGTACTCAACCTGTGGAATTCACTTCCACAGAAGACTACAGGGACCAAGTTACCGAGTGCATTCAAGAAAGAGATTGATAGCATTTTAGATATTCAAGCCTCAAAAGGTAAGGAGAGCAAGTGGAAATCTGAGTTAGAGAATTAGCTATAATAATATTGAATGATGGAGCAGGCATGAGGGGCTGAATGGACTACGGTCAGTTTCTATATCTCAGTGAGAAAGGAAGATTCCCACAAGGAGATAAGCCAACCATGGTTAGCTAAGGATAACATCAAATTGAAAGAAAAAACTTGAAATCTGGCAAAGGTTAATGGTAAGCCAGAGGGATGGTAATGGAGGGGTGTGCATTCAAAGGTTGGGATGGAAAAAAGACTGGTATGATTACATGACAAAAGGGACACTCTTACAGATGGAACAGCAATTTATTTGTAATTTCACTTTAACACACTGTATTTGCTGCTCACGACATAGTCAGCTCGATGCTTGAAAGACCAAATGCTGATTGATTGCTTGCTTGCTTGCTGAGCATGTAGCTTCAGTCCACAAGTAGTACCTTGAGTTTCCAATTGTCTGCTTGCTATTTAAATTCTCTGCCACTCTGAGTCTTTCACGCCCCAATCTGCCTCAATAGGAACATAAGAAATTTGAGCAGAGAGGGCCATACAGTCCCTAGAGCCTGCTCCAGTAAAACCATGAATAATTGTCAACCTCAACAACACTTACTCACCTGATTTCCACTTCTCATATCCATTACAGTTCAAACATTGATTGTGTTCACCGCTGGAAAAACTCAATGCATGAGATTCCTGGGTTGCAAAATTCCAACAACTCACAATTTTATGAATGAAGAAATTTCTGCTTATCTCAGTCCAAAGTGGTTGTTGTGTTATCCTGAAATTGTGCTCCCAGTTTTAGAATCGCCCCAAGAAAAAAAAAACCAATCTCTCAGTATCTAATTTACTTGATCATATGACTCTATCTCTCTTTCTTCAAAATATCAGAGAATTTAGGGCCATTGTACTATCGTCACAGGACAGCACACTAATCACAGAAATGAGTTTAGTGAACCTATATTGCACCCCCTTTACAGCAGTATATCCAGCTTTTAGAGTTGTCCTCTGATTAAATGTACTCTGCTGGACTTGTTCAGTTAATATGCTCCCAAACCACAGCCATTAATTGGCCTGTACACCTATCCTTGTGACACACCACTTTCCTAGCGAATTGGAAAGCAAAAAGAATCTTTATTCAACTGGGCAGTGCTTGTTTGTCAGCCAAACAGCATTTGTTTCCAATTTGGTTTAATGGAGTTAGTCGTTAGACCCATTGAAACTGTGTTGCTTTCCAGTCCAGTTATCTGACCTAAAGCCAGCCCTTATTCCTACATTCATAATCTGCTTCACTCTTAATGGGCCGAAGTGGGTACTGCAGCTGCCGGAGACTAAAATCAAGATTAGAGTGGTGCTGGAAAAGCATAGCAGATCAGGCAGCATCCGAGAAGCAGGAAAATCGACCTTTTGGGCAAGAGCCCTTCCTGATAAATTCCTGATGAAGGGCTTTTGCCCAAAACATTGATTTTCCTGCTCCTTGGATACTGCCTGATCTAATGTGCTTTTTCACTCTAATTTTCACTCTTAATGGGCTGAGAAAATTATCTGAGTCATCCACGGAGGGGCTGATCCACAGAGGTGATACTGGGGGCTTGCGACATGCAGAGACAGTGGGGCTGTCCTCTGTTAGTGTTGTCGTTATCCTCCATTCTTCCTTGGGAACATTGCTGCTGCTGGCTTCCTGGAACTGGAAGTTCTGGGTGTCTCAATGCACATGTCCATTGGGGTTGAAATGCCCTGAGGCCCACATCAAACATTGTGTCATTTGTTATGTGCCATCTATTGATCTTTGGTGACTCTATTGTCTTAATGATGTCCTTGCAATGGGTATTAGATGGTTTTAATCAACCTGTTCAGTCAGTGATAATTTTGGGGCCCTCTTGTGGCACTGCCATCGGACGAGGAGGCCTGGATTCAAATCCCACCAGTTCCAGAGGCATGTAATAAAATTTCCGAACAGATTGATTAGACAAAGATGTTAATGACCAAAAAAAGAGTACCATTGTGGAAGCCCTCTTGTTATAGAGGTAGAGTCCCTCCCTTTGGACCAAGTAACCCAGGTTAAAATCCCACCTTCTCTTAATAACATCTCTGAACTGGATGATTAAGAAAAATAGATTGAATAATAGAAAAATGAGTATTATTGTTGCCACATAATGTCAAGAGCTAATAAAAATAATTTTGCACATTTATCTTTAGTTACTCCCTGACAAATCAAATTTAAAAAGTCACTGGCGTTATTATGCATTGACGTTCACTAAATACATGTTGTTTAGACAGGAACTTTAAGGCTATAGGTAATAATGAAGTAAATACACTGAATTACTACATATTAACACAGAGATCCTGAATGACTAACTGTAAAATACAAATTTATTTCACCACAATGTATATTTTGTAAATGCTGATAGGTGAGCATGATGTTAGTTCTTGGGGTAGATTGCATTAATAGTAATTAAACACTCGGTTGGTTAAATAGCAAGCATGTAAAATAGAATAATGCCAATTGTATGAGTTCATTCCCTGTACCAGCTGCAGTGCTCGGAGGCCTTACCCCTCAAGCTATATAACTAATTGATTTTCTTTAATGTGGAAGATGTTATGATCCTTTGTGGACAATGGCTAATTACCTGTAAATAAGAAAACTATTAATTGGATTTTCTCTGCTTTCAATGAAATTATGCAATCTCGTATCTCTCCCAAGATGCCATTGCTATTTACAGCTTGCCTTAGACTCTTCGAAGCCACTTGTTCAACTGATTTCTCTTAATATTCCTTTTAATTTTTTTGAGCTTGCAGTTTCTTCATTTAAGTCATTTGCATTTCATAAATGAATTTATGCCCTTTTTCTGAGCCTTCTAGGGAATAACAATTACCTGGTTGGGTGAGGAAGGCTATTATTTAACTGTAGAACTGGATGTGTGGATTGACTCTGCAAATTGTTGTGGGATTTTTCTGTTCCTTCATGTCCTATAATGTGCTGCTCAAATATTACCGGATATTGCTTCAGATCTTTCTAAGACAATAATCATTCAGGTTCCATATTACTGCATTAATCAATTGAAATATAGAGGACTTTTAGTCCATGATGTTTCTTTTTTTTAAGAAAAGGGTAGAGGAAAAATAAACAGTATAAAAATAGAATTGAAAGGAAATAAGATACATAGTCATTTATTTTCCAGACTTCGGGTTCATGGTGGTTCTTGAGCTCCTGGGATCTGGAAAATATCACTTATGAAATTAAACTTGCCAAGGTTGAATAATGTGATTGATAATATTAGATTGATATTCTTGAGATTTCTTTGATTATTTTTCAAGGCAGGAGGGTTGCCATCTTGTATCTGGCAAGTTACATCATACAGCAGACCTGGGAAAATTGTACTAATTCACGCATGAAGTGGGCTGAAAGAGCTTTCGCATTTTTGTTTTACTTAAAATCTTGCAACATATGACAACATCTGAAAACCACCTTCTCAAACTAGCAACATGCTCCAGTGATTTATATTAGGCAAATCTTTAGGATTGGTTCGCAGTTTTATAATTACCTTGATGCTATCTATTATTCAGCTTGCCTAATTAATGAAGAGGTTCAATGTGGTCATTGTGAAATGCAATTAAAATGTGAAAGTAGCTGCGTGTGATTGAAAAGCCTAAGAAAGTGTGAGAATCACAATCATATGAACTTAATTTCAGGATTACCACTAGAAGACCAAACATTTACAATTTTTCACAGAACTACTAGAACATAATGCTTTACCACGGACTGATAGGCAGGGGCGAGCTACAATATCATTTGAAAAGGATTGGCTAGTGTTAGAACCAAGTCCAGTGGAGCTAATAAACTCCTCTCTTTTCATTCCTGCAGCTCTTTATAACAGAATCTGAGTTTTAAAAAGATGTAATATCTCATATCACTGTTCACAGTACTCGACAATACAAAAGAAACATCAAGAAATAAGCCAGGCAGATCTGTTCATTTAGAAAAATTGAGGAGTAAATTTTATTGTAAACTCATTCAAATGAAGTACAATGTTTTCTAGAAAAGGTAAAACGCATTCCTGAATCCTGCTTAAAATACACGCGCTCACACACACACATCCAAAAGAAAAAAAAATACAATTGACTTAATACTAAGAATAATATGTTATAATGTCCTTTTGATGAGCATGAAGCATTTGATATTGCGGCCTGTGTAAAGCTGGGTGTTCTGACGGAGACCATGTCTTTTAAATTGCAATCCATCCCTTTCCAGATTGGGTGCTATGGCACTTGTAGTTCCTTTTACTTTTAAATTCTCTTTCTTTGTAATGAGCAGCTGTTACTATCCCATCTTGCGGTTAATCCCTTCGCTAACAATAAGACAGGTTTTCATCAGGGTATTTTTTTAATGTCACCTGACATCTGGATATTGAAATATCATGAGGTCAAAATGTGTCATGAAGGGGCAGTTGATGTAGGATCAGTTGCTAATTTTAAATCTGAGATATGTTGATTGTTAAGCAAAGGTATTAAGAGATATGGACCAAAGACTGATATATGGAGTTCGGTCACAGATCAACTATAGTTAATTAAAGGATCAGATAGGCTGAGGGACTAATTGGCCTACTCCTGTTCCTGTGATGGACATTGCCTGGCACTTGTGTGGCTTGAATGTTACTTGCCACTTGTCAATCCCAAATCTGGATATTGTCCAGGCCTGCTTTCAGTTTCCAAGAAGTTCTGAATAGTGTTGAACATTGTGCACTTATCAGTGGACATCCCCACTTCTGAACTTATGCTGAACAGATAGCCATAAAAGAAGCATTGATGATGGTTGTGTCTAGGGCAGTACCATGAAGAATTCCTGCAATGATTTCCGGGAGCAGAGATGGCTGACCTCTAACAACCATGATTATCTTCCTATGTGCTAGATGTGACTCAAACCGGCAGCAGGTTTCTCTCCCTTCCCACCGCCCCCCCCCCCCCCCCCCCCCCCCACCCCATTTCCAATGATTCCAGTTTTGTTAATGCTCCTTGATGTCACACTCAGGTTAGATGCTGCTATGATATCAAGCACGGTCACTCTAATCTCACCTCTGGAATTCAACTCTATTGCACCATTTTGTCCTTATTTGAACCAAGGCTATAATGAGGTCAGGAGCTGAGTGGCCCTAGCGGTCCCCAAACTGAATGTCAGTGACCAGTTTCTAAGCTGATGCTGCTTGATAACACTGTTCATGACTGTTTTCTTCACTATATTGATGATTGATTCTAAACTGATTAGAAGGTAATTGGACTGGTTATATTTGTCCTGATTTTAGTGTACATAGAATATCAAACAACAACCAAACATAATACAAGTGTAAAGGAAACAAATTCTGGGGAATGTTTGGAGAATTAAAGTTATCAAGCTATGTTAAAAAATAAATGGTGTGGGTAAACTAGAGTATTATTTTAAAGTACAGCAAGGATTGAAATTATAAATAGGTGAAAAGAAAAACTTTTAATGTAAAACATTAAAGTTCTCTGCAGACTTTGGCATGGTTGACCACACTAACCTCCTTCAGTGTTTTCCTCCCCTGTCCAGTTCATTAGATCTCTCCCACTTTGATTCATTTTCAGTAATCCAGTTGGAGTCATAATGTCTGCAGCAATTCAAAGTTTGGGAGAAGATTTGTAGCTCGGTTGCTCGTTGTTGAGGTTCTGTTCGCCGAGCTGGGAATTTGTGTTGCAGATGTTTCGTCCCCTGTCTAGGTGACATCCTCAGTGCTTGGGAGCCTCCTGTGAAGCGCTTCTATGATGTTTCCTCTGGCATTTATAGTGATTTGTACCTGCCGCTTCCGGTTATCAGTTCCAGCTGTCTGCTGCAGTGACCGGTAAATTGGGTCCCATAGTATCACTACCAGGGACACCTCCACACAAACTGGCTAAAGAACTACAGCAGAAACTGAAACACCTGATCAGTGGATCCAGACACTCTATACAGTCAACACAGGAATTCTTGGACATCATCAGAAATATACACATAGACAAGGAAGAAACTATGGTCTCATTTGATGTGATGGCACTGTTGACCTCTATCGACAAAACCCTAGCCAGAAAAACAATAGCCAACCTACTGGACATACAGAACAGACAACAAGATGGGGAACCTATCAACAAAGACTGCATACTCAAACTACTGGACCTGTGCCTCACAACACACTTCACATTCAACAACCAAATATATGAACAAATCAACGGCACACCCATGGGCTCACCCATCTCTGGACTCATAGCAGAAGTGGTAATGCAAAGGTTAGAACAAACAGTCTTGCCGCAAATTCACCCCAAACTCTGGGTCAGATATGTAGATGATACCTTTGTAATCATTAAAAACACAGAAATAGAGAACACACACCGGATCATCAATGCCACACTCACAGGAATCAGATTCACTAGAGAGGAAGAAAAGGACAACCAACTCCCATTCCTAGATGTGATGGTACAGAGAACACCAAACGGAGATTTCACCACAAAGGTAGACAGGAAAACCACACACACAGACCAAGTCCTAAACTATGAAATCAACCACCCCAACACACACAAGAGAAGTTGCATTAAGACACTGTTCAAAAGGGCCACAATACACTGCAAAAAGAGGAAGATGAACACCTATGCAATGTATTCGCCAAAAACGGATACCCCCGCAATTTCATCAACAGATGCCTAAGGGAAAGACAATGGAATGAGGTCATGCCACAACCCAAAGGACTAGCCACAGTACTATACATCAAAAACATTTCTGAACTGACAGCCAGACTACTACGACCACTAGGACTCATAACAGCATACAAACCAACAGCCACTCTCAGACAACAACTCACCAGGACGAAGGACCCCGATACCCAGCATGAGCAAAACCAATGTAATGTACAAAATCCCATGCAAGGACTGCACAAAACACTACATAGGACAAACAGGAAGACAGCTAACGGTCCGCATCCATGAACACCAACTAGCCACAAAACAACATGACCAGCTATCCTTAGTGGCCACACACTCAGATGACAAGCAACATGAGTTCGACTGGGACAACACTACTGTTATAGGACAAGCCAAACAGAGAACAGCCAGGGAATTCCTAGAGGCATGGCACTCATCCACAGATTCAATCAATAAGCACATCGACCTGGACCCAATATACTGGCCACTGCAGTGGACAGCTGGAACTGACAACCGGAAGCGGCAGATACAAATCACTATAAATGCCAGAGGAAACATTACAGAAGTGCTTCACAGGAGGCTCCCAAGCACTGAGGATGTCACCTAGACAGGGGATGAAACATCTGCAACACAAATTCCCAGTTCTGCAGCAATTTTTTCCCTTTTAGCTGTGCACCGTTATCTCTAGATTTCAAGCACCTTGCATTGTTTGCCACCCTCCTCTACCTCATCTACATGCTGTTCATTGGTGATAACACATTATCTGTGATAATAATCCAATCCTACCTTGCATCATTTTTCTCAACTCCTTCATGGATTCCATGCTGACGCATTGCTTGTCCAACATCCGTAACTGAACAGAACCATAATTTTATAGAGGTAAAGCCCAGGGAAGATCAAAGTCAATGTCTTCCGGATAGTGCTGCAAACTCTGCAATTTCTTCATTGTGAAAAGGTAACGTCATTGTAGTCTTACTAGCTGTTCTCTTATTGAAGAGAGACCATTGGTGGTGTTTTAACCTGAGGGTTACCACACCTTAAGGAAGAGGAGAGGTTAAGAAGGAGAATGCCTCATGGAAACCTCAGCTTGTATGAGAATTGAACCCATGCTGTTGGCAACACTCTGCATTTGCAAAACAGCCAACTAAGCTAACCGACTTTCAGTGTTTTTTAGTTGCAAGGGTTAACATAAGGCAATGTGACTGGTACATCCCAAAATAACGTAAGGAAACTTTTGATTGAGAGACTAGGATGGTGTTTGATAACAGCTTCAGCAGAGCTAGACATACCCAAGTAAAACTCTATCCAGTTCCTTTAGATGTAATAAACTAGTTAATATTTCAATGTAAGCAGTGGCTTACTAATCTCTTTAAAACTGAACTAATCAACTTGCAAGATACATCAGTTTTACTCTGCCTCCTTCTGTGTCAGCACATTTGCAGCTATCATTGTCATCCCTGGCCTCATCATCTCCAGGAGGAAATTTCCCTATGGACACTTGGCTGGCCTTCCACGTTGTGTCCCATCAACTCATTAAAAACTCTGCTCTCAAATTTTATCTTTTAGTACCATTCAATCTTGTCTTTTTTTCCTTCACTGTGTCCCAGTGATGTGACAAACATTAGTGATTCACTGTTGTCAAGTGATAGAGTGTTTGCCGAACCTATTGTGTGTACTGCCATGCACATTACATTGAAATGCAGGCAGAGTGACTGTTGCAAGAATGATGCTTCAAGCAATCTCCTCAAATCTTCAAAGGCTTTTATGAAAGCAGAATCCTCTTTAACAATATTTTCAAACAGTTTTCATTATTTCAACTGCCCATTCTATCATTCTGTTTTGTATGACATATTGGATAGTTCCTGCATTTGTTGTCATTTTACAGGTTTTAAAAAAGGAATCTACTACAGAAGGAAGCAGAACAACAATGTGGTAAAAGCAAATAGATTAGTTTGGAGTTTTCATTAAAGAACACTAAATTCTGGTTAAACATTAACTATGTTATATTATATAAATATTATTGTGTTCAATCCATCAAGCCTGTCCTGCCATTCAGCATAAGTGTCTGATCAAACACTTGAATGCCTTTTGCCCAGCCCATTCTTATAACCCTGTACACTATCAGAAATCAATCAATATCTACCTTAAACATATAGTTCCAAATCCTTCTGCAGTGGAGAATTCCAAAGATGCGCAGTTCCCTGAGTAAAACAAAATTATCTACATTTCAGCCCAAAGTGACATCCCACTTCTTTTCAAACTGTGCGCTGCCTCCCCCCTCCCTGCCACTAGTTCCAGACATCTGACGTGGGGAAACATCTTACCTGCATCTGTGCTGTCCATCCCTTTTAAGTATTTTGTAACTTTCAATAAGATGACCTCTCATTCTTTGAAACTCCAGAGTCTATAGGCCTGGTTTGCCAGTAGGACAGTTCCACCATCTCAGAAACAAGTCTAATGAGTCTTCTTTGCATTCTCTTTCTGTCAATGATATTTTACCTGAGACAAGGACATCAAGACTGTATTCAGTACTCCAGATGTAATCTAACCAAGCTGCTATATAATTGAGAAAAAGTGAGGACTGCAGATGCTAGAGATCAGAGTTGAGAGTGTGGTGCTGGAAAAGCACAGCAGGTCAGGTAGCATCCGAGGAGCAGAGAAATCACGGGCGGCACTGTGGCACAGTGGTTAGCACTGCTGCCTCACAGCACCAGAGACCTGGGTTCAATTCCCGCCTCAGGCGACTGTGTGGAGTTTGCACATTCTCCCCGTGTCTGCGTGGGTTTCCTCTGGGTGCTCCGGTTTCCTCCCACAGTCCAAAGATGTGCGGGTCAGGTGAGTTGGCCATGCTAAATTGCCCGTAGTGTTAGGTAAGGGGTAAATGTAGGGGTATGGGTGGGTTGCGCTTCGGCAGGTCGGTGTGGACTTGTTGGGCCGAAGGGCCTGTTTCCACACTGTAAGTAATCTAATCTAATTTGTTTTGTGATGAACAGTTTATGCCCAAAACAGCAATTCTCTTGCCCCTCAGATGCTGCCTGACCTGTTGTGCTATAAAATTGAAGCAAGACTTCACTACTCTTGTACTCAAGTCCTCTTGCAGTAAAGGTTGACAATCTAATAGCCATTGTAGTAACTTGCTGCACCTGCATATTAGCCCTCAGTGAGTTTATGACAAGGGCACCATCTTGGGATGCAGTGGTAGTGACACTGTTCCTGAACTGAGAGGTCTGGGTTCAAGTAACACCTGCTCCGAAAGTGTGTAATAGCATCTCTGAGCGGGTTAATAAGGACACCTAGGTATACTTTCCAATCTCTTACCATTTAACAGCTATTATGTACATCTGTTTCTTCTAAAGTGGGTAACCTGACATTTTTCCACATTACATTCTACCTGCCATGTTTTGCCAAGTCACTAAGTCTGTCCAAATCCTCCTGAAACTGTTTTGCATTTTCCTTGCAATAGGCATTCCCACTTAGTTTTATATTATCTGCAAATTTGGAAATATTCCATTTGATATCAGTCTCCAAATCATTGCTATGTATTGTGAACAGCTACAGCCCATGTACTGATCCTTGTGGTACTGAAATAGTCATAATCTGCCAATGTGAGAATTACCTATTTATTCCTACTCTTCGTTTCTGTCTTCTTAAAGCACCAGATCAATGTTATGAGGGTATTTGGTAGTACCACCCTTGCAGGCAGTTAGTTCCAGATTCCCACTAACCTCTGGGTAGCAACATCTTTTAGCACATCCTCTATGAGCCTTCTGACCTTACCTTAGATTAGATTAGATTAGATTAGATTCCCTACAGTGTGGAAACAGGCCCTTCGGCCCAACAAGTCCACACCGACCCGCCGAAGCGCAACCCACCCATACCCCTACATATACCCCTTACCTAACACTACGGGCAATTTAGCATGGCCAATTCACCTGACCCGCACATCTTTGGACTGTGGGAGGAAACCGGAGCACCCGGAGGAAACCCACGCAGACACGGGGAGAACGTGCAAACTCCACACAGTCAGTCGCCTGAGGCGGGAATTGAACCCAGGTCTCTGGCGCTGTGAGGCAGCAGTGCTAACCACTGTGCCACCGTGCAAATCTATGCTCCTGTGCATTGATTTCTCTATCATGGTGAAAAGTACCTTCCTAACTACCCTGTCTCTGCTTCTCATAATTTTAAACATCTCAATCATTTCCTCCCTCGGTCTCCTCTGCTCCAAGCTAAAGTCCCCAATATATCCAATCTCATCATAACTAAAACTCTCGAGCCCAGACAACATCCTGCTAAATCATCTTTGCACCTTTCACAGTACCATCATATTCCTCCTATAATATGGGTTCCAGAAACGCACACAATACATGTAGGAGCAGCCTTACAAACATCCTATTCGTTCCAGCTTAATCATCCTGCTTTTAAAATCCATGCCTTGGCTATAAAGACAAATAGTAATAATAATAAAAGATGATAATATAATGTAGGCATAAAGGCAAAGAATTTAGGAGCTAAAACCTAGCTCCATCCTTGACAGATATAGCTCTGTCATGCATGTTCATTCCAATGTTTGTGGGTGATTGCTTGACCTTTGAATCCCGCAGTCTTCCTCCTTATCTGCTTCATTTTCGTAATGGCCTAATCACAACAACAATTTTACATGCACTTTTACACAATAAAACTTCTCAATGAGAACGTGGCGTAAGAAATCAGTTTAATTTGAGTTTTTGATAAATGGACTTTAAATTCTGGTTAAGCATCAAGTAGTACTGTGTCGCTGATAAATCGTGAGAGGCTCCTCAGAATGTCATTAAACCCTGGCTCACTAATACAGCTTTATTTACCTCATCTTCTCCTCATCTCTGTCAATTTTAGCAGGGTGTGGCATGACAATCTTTGGTCTTTCACCGAGGTGGATTCATTTTAAATGCCCTACTCCAATAGTGAGATCATTCATGCAATGCACACCCACATGCAAGGAAGAATGGCATGTATTTCAGGCAATCCAACAATAAAATTCAAGAATTCAACAGATTAAGTATCAATAATATTCTACATGATAAAATAATTTTATGTATATATAGAAGAGTACAATTTAAGAAAACGTAGTATAGGCCTGCTATCATCTTGGTCCTGAATTTTATGCATTGCTATTCCATGAGCTGCCATTCGGGACTACTCTCATGAAATATAATAATTTAGACCTTGTACTTACCTGGTGATGTGCTGTACTGTGTAATTGCATCTCTAGCACTCACAGAAACTGAAAAGATTGTCAGGAAATTAACCACTACACCACTGCTGAAGGTTGAATCTGTTCAAGACGTCAGGATCCTTTGCTTTTTTGAGGGAACCTTTGATAGATTCTCAATTGTTCTTCCTGAAGATCAGTGCTGACAGCTTCAATAGAATTGTCCTTGGTAAACCAACTGCCATTTGAGATAATGCCCCTGTGTTGTGTTGAGTGTTTTCTAATTATTTTGTTGTTGTAATCAAATGTAAAATATCTCACATGAAATTGTATTGCCAGTATTGTGAGCAACCTATATAGCACCTTTAATGTAACAAAACATGTTTCTTAGGAGCATTTTAAAACAAAATCGCATGTTGAATCGCAAAGTGAGATGAGGTCAGATGAGAGGTAGAATTCAAGAGATTTTGGGAAAGCAAAGTAGAAGAACAGAGATATAAGGAGGGAATTCCAGAATTTGGGACCAAGGCAACTCTAGGCACTGCCAACAATAATGAAGCAATTAAAACTGATGATGCATGAGAGATAGATTTAGAGGAATGCAATTATCTCAGCGAATAGGGAGGCTGAAAGACCTTATTGAGATCATGAAAGGCTGAGATCGTGGAGGGATTTGAAAATTAGGATACAAGATTTAAAATTAAGACTTTACCGCCTCGTCAGTCTGTGTAGATCAGTGAGCACGGTGGGTTAGGTGAATGGGATCAGTTTGAGTTGTAGAGTCATAGAGATGTACAACACGGAAACTGACCCATCCGTCCAAACCGTCCATGCCAACCAGATATCCCTACCCAATCTAGTCCCACCTGCCAGCACCTGGTCTATATCCCTCCAAACCCTTCTATTCAGATACCCATCCTGATGCCTTTTAAATGTTGCAGTTGTACCAGCCTCCACCACTTCCTCTGGCAGCTCATTCCATAAACGTACCACCCTCTGTGTGAAAAAGTTGCCCATAGGTCTCTTTTATATCTTTCCCCTCTCACCCCAAAACTATGCCCTCTAGTTCTGGACTCCTGCACCCCAGGGAAAAGACTTTGCCTATTTACCCTATCCATGTCCCTTATGATTTTATAAACCTCTGTCAGGTCACATCTCAGTCTCCGATGCTCCAGGGAAAACAGCCCCAGCCTATTTAACTCTCTATAGCTCAAATCCGCCAACCCTGGCAACATCCTTGTAAATCTTTTCTGAACCCTTTCAAGTTTCACAACATCCTTCCAATAGGAAGGAGACCAAAATTGCATGCAGTATTCCAACAGTGGCCTAGCCTGTACGGCCACAACATGATCTCCCAACCCCTTACTCAATACTCTGACCAATAAAGGAAAGCATACCAAATGCCTTCTCCACTATTCTATCTACCTGCGATCCTACTGTCAAGGAGCTATGAACCTGCAATCCAAGGTTTCTTTGTTCAGCAACATTCCCTTGGACCTTACCATTAAGTGTATAAATCCTGCAAAGATTTGCTTTCCCAAAATGCAGCACCTCACATTTATCCAAATTAAACTCCATCTGCCACTCCTCAGCCCAGTGGCCCATCTGATCAAGATCCCATTGGACTCTGAAGTAACCTCATTTGCTGTCCACTACACCTCCAATTTTGGTGTCATCTGCAAACTTACTAATTATACTTCTTATGCACACATCCAAATCATTTATATAAATGATGAAAAGTAGTGGGCCCAGCAACAATCCTTGTGGCATTCCACTGGTCACAGGCCTCCAGTCTGAAAAACAGCCCTCCACCACCACCCTCTGTCTATTGCCTTTGAGCCATTTCAGTATCTAAATGGCTAGTTCTCCTTGCATTTCATGAGATCTAACCTTGCTAACCAGTGTCCCATGGGGAACCTTGTCGAACACCTTACCTATGTCCATATTAAATAGTTTAGATGACTTCAGAGTCAAGGGGAGTAGAATGTGGGAGACCATTCAGGAGTACATTGAATACTTGCGTTTAGAGGTAGGGGATGCATGAAATAGGGTTTCCGAAACAGGTGAACTAAAACAAATGCGAAGTTGTTTAATCCAATAGAGATGGGAATGGGTAGTCCTTGCAATGACATGAACATATGATTGAAAGCTTGCCTCAGGGTCAAATGTGATGCAAAGAGCAGATTAATGTAATCTAGACTTTTGTCAGGGAGAAGGATGGAATTTGTGGCTAGGAGCTGTGTTATGAGGAGGGACCAAACACAATGCCTTCAGCCTTCCCGTTATCTAGTTGGAGGAAGTTTATACTCCTCTTATATTGGAGGTGGACAAGCAATCCAATAATTTAGGAACAGAGGAGGAGTTGAGGGAGGGCAAGGTCATGTATTTGATCACGTTATCAAGTGTGCATATGAAAACTGAAGTTGTGTTTTCAGATTATGTCTCTAATCTCTTGTAGGTGAGGAGGGACCCGAGGAGAGATCATTACAGCAGAAAGAGAAGAGTAACTGAGACCGACCATTCCAACCTCTCTTCTGCTGCTTAGTTCAGTTATGGCTGATCTGCATTCTAAGTCCATTTGCAAGTCTTGTTTCTAGATAACCTAATATCTTGACCTAACAAAAATTTAAGTCCAGATTTTGAAATTTCAATTGACCCTACCTGCCTGCAGATTCTATTTCAGTTTTTCTAGGGAGAGAGTTCAAGATTTGCAATATACTTGGTGTAGAAGTATTTCCTGACTTCACTCCTATATAGCCTTGCTCTTAATTTAAGATTGCATCCCCTCCTGTTCTGACACCTCCACAAGAGGAAATAATGTCTATATTTCTGCCCTTTCAACTCCTCTAATTATCTTGAACACTTTAGAAGATTAAGCTGTGAATTGAGTAAGCTCAAGGGAATACAAGACTAGCATTTACAATCTGTTCACATAATTTATCCCTTTTAACCTGAATATTATTCTAGTGAATCTGCATTAGCAATCCCTTTATGACATGTATATCTGACCTGAGGTGGGAGGGAGCTTTTGTAGCACAGTGGTGATGCCCCTACTTCTGAGCCAGAAGTCCCAGGTTCAAGTCCCACATCTTCCATAGGTGTGTCACAACACATTTGATTACAAAATATCCATCCTCCCTGATGACAGCACTCAGAAGGAACACAATAACCCAGATCTGTTCATACTGGAACTTGTTACAAATGCAGCATAATTTCTATCCCTTTATATTCAGCGTGGTAAATATATTGTACTATATATATATACATGTGTTTTAACGAGTTATAGTCTAACATTATATTAACCTTTTAAAACAGGAAAGTTTCGAATTGGCAGAGCCTAACATTGGACAACTCTGCCACTTACTGTGCAAAGTCAGTCAGCCATTTGGACTTACACAACTCCAGATCTAATTGACAAAGTAAAGTTCATGCTATTCTTGTACACATGAAGTAAAATTCTGAGGACCCCTATGAGTCTGTGGGCTTTCACCATCAATAGGTGATATTGAAAAGTCACAGGCAATAGTTTCAATTTGTGCAGATTGGATCTACCACCCCACTGATGGCAAGCAGCCTTGGACAATTTGTCTTAAAGATTTGAGGCTTGCACTTTCTATATTTTAAAAACTCATTCTCAAGACCTTCTTGAAGCACTACAGTCCAGGTCTTGAAGGATCTTCCACAATGCCACTAGGAGGGGTTTTAACCCAGCAACAATGATGGGTAGGCTAGCCTAGTTGGTCATTTGGAGAGAAGCTTGGCACTGATGGTTACCACCTATCTGCTATCCTCGTCCATCAGGCTGCAGGTTTGGGAGATAAGCCGAAGGAATCTTTGTGATTTGTTACAGTGTATCCTATAGGTAAGGCTACAGTACATCGATAGTGGAAGGATTGTGTGTTTATGTGAGTGCATAGGTTGCCAATCGAGCTGCCTACTTTATAAGGGAGAAGTGACATTAGGAAATATGAAATTAAAAAAATAAATCACACTAAAACAGAACAGTTGGTTGGTCAGTCAGTGCCTGAAAGAAATGCATGGCTTAATATTTTGGCTAGGACACACAAGTATGTTCCTGATTTTAATATACTTCCTGTCAATATTGCTAACCTACCATTTTCGTCCAGTTGCTAATCAATTTGCTCATGTTTCCAGCATTTTCTGTGTCTGTATGAAAATAATTAGATGTTTTAAATTGCAGTAACCTCTTGACTTTATAATAGGTTCATATAATGATAAGAGCACCTCATTTGTGTCATCCTAATGCTAAGATACTCATAGCGCTACAGTATGATAAAACTATTCAACATCATGGCCCTTGAACACTGTGTGCTTTATATCTTCAGTATTCCTCACGTACTGCAATTAAGTCGTGGTGATATGCTTGTGAATTTACATTAGCATCGAATTGAAGGATTAGGCTGTTGGACTGATGCATGAGTCCTACCAATCTTTCTGTCAAGTACTTATCTTGAGTTCTGTGCCATTGTACACCCACATGTACCCTTCACAGTTTAAGCAATGGGAGGGGCAAACTGTCACTCTTTCGCTTTTTCTGAAATTATTAATGATGAGCCTTTAAAGCAGATATTATACTGAGAGTAGTTAATTTCCAAAGTCACTGCATTTTGCCAAATATGCATTATAAAGCTGCTGCATATTTGAGTTCTCTCAGGGTTTTGGGACACTGAGCCACCTTGTGCTTCTCTCCCAGCATCCACATTCCTTTGAGGTTGATTTGGAAACAGAGATTGAACATTGGTCATTCTACTTTGCATGTGAAAAGGAAAGTTTCGAAGTTACTTAATGCCATGACGTGAGCAGACAAGTGATCTTGAGTGGTCCAAGATGACCACATATTTCCCAATGTTGTTTGTAGATTGGAAGATTTGGAAAAAACAATATCTTTGTAATGGAAACAACACAGACTGGCAGGCTTGTACTTTGTAGTGCCAAACACGGAACAACAAAACAAAAGAGCCATGATACCATTCAATACAGATTGCTTCCCCATGGTACAGGGCTCAACTTCAAAATTTCAGATAGATACAAACTTGGAACATTGTGAGCTATGAGAAGGACAATGTAGAACTTCAAAAGTTGCTGGAATGGATGAAGTGGCAGATGATAAAATTCAATGCAAAGACGTACGGAGTGATACATTCTGGTGAGAAGAGCACAGAGACAGCATGAAACAAGGGATACAGTTCTAAGGGGGTTGCAGGTGGAGAGGGACATAGGTTACATGTGCATAAGTCATTGAAGGTGGTAGGACAACTTGAGAGAGAAGCTAATAAAGTATGCAGCATCTTAGGCTTTATTAATAAGAGTTGGGAGTACAAGGAAAAGTATTTATGTAAAACGCATGTAAAGCATAAGTTCAGCCTCACTGGAGTGTTCAGCCCAGTTCTCTGCACTGCGCTTTAGGAAAGATTTGAAGCCACGGGAGAGGAGGCAGGAAAGATTCATAAGAATCATTCTGTGGATGAAGAACTTCAGTGATTTACATAGACTGATGAAGTTGGGATTTTAAACTTGAAGAAGTAAAGGTCAAGAAGACATTTGATCGAAATATTTAAAGTTGTGGAGGTTCTGGAGAGAGCAGATAGGGAAAAAAAAAGTTTAGTCCAGATCTTCCAATGGGAAGATGGTCACTGCAGCAGTATAGACAAGAATTGTGTGTTGAACTCCCAACACAGCTAACTGTTTCAGGAATTACCCATGATGTTGAAGCTTCCAACACACGCTTACCAAGAGTATGAAGTCTTACAAGAAAGGCCTCAGCTCTGAATTAGTTAGAGATTTTGGAGGGTTTCAACTCACTTACCTTAATTATTACCCAGAAAAAGTTAGAGGAATTAAAATTTGCTGTCACTCTGGCTACGTATTAAACTGACAACCCCAACTCACCACTGACCACCATCACGCACCCTAGCCTCCCCAGACCCCTGACTGCCTACCCAACATTCACTATCCCTCTGATTTGACCTCCTCTGACTCCCTGTTGAGCTAATCACAACCTGATCTGAGCCAATATCCCACCCATCCACATACCCCATGCAATCAGCCACTTACCTCTCACCATGTGGCAAGCCTACCTCCACACCTCTCCACCTACATCCCCATCTACCTGCAATCACCACTCCCTCAAAATTATGGCCTACTCGGAGGTCGCATGCATTGACTTCCTACAGTGGTGAAGCAGGCCTCTTGGCCCATCGCATCTACACCAACCCCCTGATGAGCATCCCATCCAGACCCACTGCATTACCCTATCCTATCCCTGTAACCCTGCACTTCCCAAGGCCAGGCCATCTAGCCTACACATCCCTGGGCCCTATGGTCCAGTTTAGCATGACCAATCCACTTGACCTGCACATCTTTGGACTGTGGGAGGAAACCAGAGCACCCGGAGGAAACCCATTCAGACATGGGGAGAATGTGCAAACTCTACACAGACAGTTGCCCAAGGGTGGAATGGAACCCAGGTCCCTGGTGATGTGAGGCAGCAGCACTAACCACTGAGCCGCCATGCTAGAAAACCCTGCTGTGCACGACAGGAAATAAAATAACAGAAAAAGTAGCATGCGATATACCCAGTACATCAAGTCCACACCAACCTGCTACCCCAACCCCTCATCATCTGGCACATTACCCCTTTAACCATGTGTTGTTTTACCCCTCACCCACCTACCACGTATACTTCTTCATCCAACCTTCACTTGACCCTCTCACTTACGCATATTTTTCTCTCAGTTGCTTTGGAAGTGATTTCAGGATCTTTCAGGATAAAGGATGTGGCTTTCAAAACCAATCCATTTTGCCACCGGCAGTGCGGAGTCATGGAATACCCTGGATGAATTCAGTTGGAAAGGCTCCTGGTCAGGATAAAGAGCTCCTCTAAATGGAAATATCTTTTCTTTTGTCTGATCTGGATTGGAAGATGATTTCCGGCCGTGGTCAGAAGTTCAGGTGCATTGATCTTTAAAATGTCAGAAACACATGCAACAAATAATCAAAAAAGTGAATGGAATGCTACCCTTTTATACCTAGAGGACTGAAGTATAACGATTCAGAAGTTATGCTGCAGTTATGCAAAACCCTGGTCAAAACTAATGGAGTACAATGAACTGATCTGAGTACCATATCTTGGAAAGGATATATTGGCCTTAGAAAGAGTGTAATGTAGGTATGCAAGAATGAAATCTAGACTTTAGGGGCTAAGTTATAAGAAGAAATTATATAAATTAAACCTGTTTTCTCCAGAATTTAGAAATTGAAGGATAATCTGATTGAAATCTTCAAGCTATTAACAGGAGAAGACATGGTAGATAAAGATAAATTATTTTCACTGTTTGGGGATTCTCGAGCTAGGGGGCATATGTTCAGATAAGAAGACATGAGAAACTTTTATTTTAGACAGAGAGTGCTGGAGGTCTGGATTACTGTGTCTGAGAATGTGATGGGGAGGAGGTTCAATTAAGAAGAAATATGCAGCAAGAAGGCACAGGGTAAAATACTCCTTCAGAGAGCTGGTACTGATGTGACAGGCCAAATGGCTTCTTCTTGTGCTGTAATGATTCAGTAAACCCTCCTACTGGATTCTCTCTACCTTCTCCATCACCAGCACATACTGTTGATTAATCTAGAAGATGCTGTAAGCAACTTGGTGGCTCAGTGGTTAGCACTGCTGCCTCACAGCACCAGGGACCTAGGTTCGATTCTAGCCTTGGGCGTCTGTGTAGCGTTTGTACATTTTCCCCGTGTCTGCGTGGGTTTCCTCTGGGTGATTTGGTTTCCTCCCACAGTCCATAGATGTGCAGGTTAGGTAGATTGGCCATGCTAAATTGCCCATAGTGTTAAGTGCATTAATCAGAGGGAAATGGGTCTGGGTGGGTTACTCTTTGGAGGGTCGGTGTGGACTTGTTGGGCTGAAGGGCCTGTTACCACACTGTAGGGAATCTAATTTAATCTAATCTAATCTAAAAACTTGCCATGCTTAGTTTGCCAGCTAGTATTCTGTTCATTGGTTTCAAACATCAAGAAGGATATGAACAGCATTGTTACAGGGAGAGCATCACTTTCATGTCTCCTTCAAATTCTCCAAATCACACAGACTCCTAATTTGGACCTAATCATCATTTCTGGAAGACAGCCCTGGAATTTTCAGAGCTTTTGAGAGCACCAGTTTTGAAAGCTGTGTGGCAGATTTCTGTCCTACACCAACTGTTGTTCCCAATTTTGGACACATTAAACACCTGTTCAATGGATTTCAACAGGGATTTAAAGGCAAATCTCCTTGTACCCTAACCCAAGCTGAAGATCAATAAGAAGGCCTTGCATTGAGTCGCTTGACCATGGATAATCTGTGATGCAGAAAGAGAATTCTAGCTGACTTAACCGTCAGACAAAAGAGGGATCATACCCATACAAAGAGAGAAAAGGCCAAATTTCATAAACAGTATATTTAGTTGCTGGGAAGTAGCTTTGGTGCATTAATGTAACCTGGCAGGTGCTGGGCGAAACTGGTTATGTCAGTGTCTCACATTGTTTGTGCCAGTGGGCAGATGTGCATCTAATCCTACATTGTGTACAATGGATGTGTGGTACCATGTAATGTGAGGTGGATGAAGACTGAACTTACCCCCAGGTCACTATCAGCCTAGGTGTGAGAGAGCAAAGCGTGCAACTAACAGTAAGGCTGATAATTGGAATCTGAAACAAGTCTATTTAATCTACATCTAGGAAGAATATTCTGAATACCAAGTTTAGTCACTGAAGCAGATGGTCAGATTTAGGTGAAATTTAACCCTTCGGTTAGTCCAACTGCCCTACTGAGAACAGTGTTTTGGCTTCTTTAAATAGGTAAATAGGTAGACAATGTGCAGCATGAAGCTATATCATCCAGGTAAAAGTTGCAAAGTTGAAATGGAGATGGTTGGTCTTAGATAGAACAGCAAAATGTATTCAGTGAAGTTGAAGATCAACGTAGGTTCTTGCTTTAAGAGGTATACAGCATGGAAACAGACCTTTTGGTCCATCTCATCCATGCTGACCAGATATCCTAAATTAATCTAGTTCCATTTGCCAGAATTTGGCCCATATTCCTCTGAACCCTTGCTATTCATATACCCAACCAGATGCCTTTTAAATGTGATAATTATACCAGCCTCCACCACTTCCTCTGGCAGCTCATTTCATACATGCACCATCCTCTGCATGAAAAAGTTGCCCCTTAGGTCCCTTTTAAATCTTTCCCCTCTAACCTTAAATCTATGCCCTGTAGTTTTGGAATCCATCACCCCGGGGAAAAGACCTTGTCTATTTTCCCTATCTATCCCCTCATGATTTTATAAACCTCTACAAGGTCACTCCTCAGCCTTCGACGCTGCAGGGAAAATAGCCTTAGTCTATTCAGCTTCTCTCTATAGCTGAAACCCTACAATCCTAGCAAAATCCTTCTAAATCTTTTCTGAACCCTTTCAAATGTCATAGTATTTTTCCTGCAGCAGAGAGATCAATATTGCACACCATATTCCAAAAGTGGCTTAACCAATATCCTGTATAACCACAGCATGACCTCCCAACTCCTATACACAATGCACTGATCAATAAAGGAAAGTATGCCAAACGCCTTCTTCACTATCTAATCTACCTGCGACTCTACTTTCAAGGAACTATGAACTTGCACTCCAAGGTCTCTTTGTTCAGCAACACTCCCCAGGATCTTACCATTAAGTGTATAAGTCCTGCCCTGATTTGCCTTTCCAAAATGCAGCAACTCGCCTTTATCTAAATTAAACTCCATTTGCCACTCCTCTGCTCATTGGCCCATCTGATCAAGATCCTGTTGTAATCTGAAGTAGCCTTCTTTGCTGTCTATGACACCTCCAATTTTGGTGTCATCTACAAACTTACTAACTATACATCCTATGTTCACATCCAAATCATTTATGTAAATGACGAAAATCAGTGAACCCAGCACCAGTCCTTGTGGCATACCACTGGTCACAGGCCTCCAGTTTGAAAAACACCCTTCCACCACCACCCTCTGTCTTTTACCTTTGAGCCAGTTCTGATCCAAATAGTTAGTTCTCCTTCTATTCCCTGTCATCTAACCTTGTTAACCAGTCTACCAAGAGGAACTTGTCAAACACCTTACTGAAGTTCATATAGATCACATCTACCGCTCTGTCCTCATCAATCCTGCTTGTTACTTCTTCAAAAAACTCAATCAAGTTGGTGAGCCATGAGTTTTCACGCACAAAGCCATGTTGACCATTCCTAATCAATCCTCGACTTTCGAAATACATGTAAATCCTGTACTTCAGGATTCCATCCAACAACCTAAGCACCACCAGTCTCAGGCTTACCAGTCTATAGTTCCCTGACCTTTTCTTACCATCTTTCTAAAATAGTAGCACCACGTTAGCCAACCTCCAATCTTCTAGCATCTCATTTGTGTCTATCGATGATACAAATATCTCAGCATGGGGCCCAGCAATCACTTCCCTAGCTTCCCACAGAGTTCTAGGGTACACCTGATCAGGTCCTGGGGTTTTATCAATCTTTAAGATATCCAGCGCCTCCCCCATTGTATAATGGACATTTTTCAGCATGTCACTGTGTATTTCCCAACATTCTATATCTTCTATTTTCTTCTCCACAGTAAACAAAATGCATGTTTGGTATCTCCCCCATCTCCTGCAACTCCACACATAGCCTGCCTTGCTGATCTTTAAGGGGCCCTAATCTCTTCCTAGTTACCCTTTTGTCCTTCATGTATTTGTAGAATCCCTTCAGATTTTTTGTTACCCTGTTTGCCAAAGCTATCTCATGTGCCTTTAATTCTATAAAGTTTCTGTGTCAACTGTGGTGGCACAGTGGCTTGGTGGTTAGTGCTGTTGCTTTACAGCTCCAGGGACCTGGGTTCAATTCAATTTTGGGTGTCTGTGTGGAGTTTGTACGTTCTTCCTGTCGGTTTCCGCCAGGTGCTCCAGTTTCCTCCCACAGTCCAAAGATGTGCAGGTGAGGTGGTTTGGCCATGCTAAATCATCAAGAGATGTGTAGGCTAGGTAGGTTGTTCATGGGAAATGCAGGGTTATAGGTGTGGGGGAGGAAGAGGAGGGGTGTGGCCAGTGCAGTGGATCTGAATGGAATGCTTTTCAGAGGGTTGAGGTTGGCTCCACTGGACAAATGGCCTGCTTCCACACTATGAATGGAATCTCTCCTCTGAATCAGGAAAACGTGCATTCAAGTCCTACACCTGAGATTTGAGTGCAAGGGTGTTGACTGACACTTCAGTGTATTAATAGTGCAGCACTATCAGAGGTGTCATTTCTCAGTTTAGAAGTTATGCCAAGGCCCTGTCTGCTCTCTCAGGTGAACTGTCAAAGATTGTATCATAGAAGGTCAGGAAGTTATCCCCAATACCTTTGACAATATTTGTCAAAATTAGTCTTGTTCATAGAAGTCAGAGGGTCATGGTGGAAGAGTGTTTTGCCGGCTGGAGATCCATGACTAGCTGTGTTCCGCAGGGAGCTGTACTGGGACTTCTGCTGTATGTGGTATATATAAATGACTTGGATAAAAATGTAGCTGGGTGACTTAGTAAGTTTGCAGATGATACAAAGATCGATGGAGTTGTGGATAGTTTTGAAGGTTGTGAAAGGATGCAGCGGGATATAGATCAGTTGCAGATATGGGCAGAGAAACGGCAGATGGAGTTTAATCTATGTAAGTGTGAGGTGCTGCACTTTGAGAGATTAAATGTTAAGGAAAAGTATACAGTTAATGGCAGGACCCTGAACATCAGTGTACAGAGAGATCTTGGGGTTCAAGTCCATAGCTCCCTGAAAGTGGCCATGCAAGTGGATAGGGTGATAAAGAAGGGTATGGCATGCTTGCCTTTATTAGTCATGAAACTGAGTAGAAGAGTCAGGATGTCATGTGCAGCTTTAGAAGTCTTTGGTTAGGCCACACTTAGAGTATTGCATTCAGTTCTGGTGGCTACATTACAGGAAGGGTGTGGAGGGTTTGGACAGGGTGCAGAAGAGGTTTACCAGGTTGCTGCCTGGATTAGAGGGCATGAGCTATAAGGAAAAGCTATAAAAACTCAGGTTGTTTACTCTGGAGTAGCAGATGCTGAGGGGAGACTTGATAGAAGTCGATAAAAGTTTGTGATGCATAGATAGGGTTGACGGTCAGAGTCCTTTTCCCAGAGTTGAAATGTCTAGTACTAGGGGGCATGCATTTAAGGTGAGGGGGGTAAAGTTCAAAGGAGATGCGAGGAGCAAGTTTATTACACAGAGAACGGGAGACATCTGGAAAGCGTTGTCAAGAGTGATGGTGGAGCAGATACTTTAGGGGCATTTAAGAGACTTTTAGATAGGTACGTGAATATGCAAGGTGTGGAGGGATATGGACCAGGGGCAGGCAGAAGGGATTAGTTAAATTTGGCATTATGCGCTGCACAGCATTGTGGGCTGAAGGGCCCGTTCCTGTGCTGTACAGTTCTATGTTCTCTGGTGGTAATTGCAGTGTTGTTTGTAGGAGCTCACTGTGTGCCTACTGGCTGTTACATTACCTATGTTCCAATAGCGACTACTCCTTTAAAAAAAAAACTATTTTGTAAAGCATTGGTTCATTTTGAGGTCCCAAAAGGTGCTATAAGCATGCAAGTTTTTGTTTTCCTTTTATTCTAAAATCCCTGAATGTGGAATCTGAATGACCTTCGCTGAAATGCCTCACATACAAGACAGTGATATTTAAGACCAGTTGTGAACAATAACAACAATACTTGGTCAAATTATGGTGTCTGGCACTCTGTGTAAAAAAAACCTCAGCAAATTTACAAATTCTGTAGATTATCCTCATTGCATTTCCACATGTAGAAAGGTAAGGAAGAAGTGGGCTAAAGGTCTTCATGATGATGAATTGAATGCATTGTCAGGTAAAACTCTTGCTTTCAGAAGAATGTGAAATCAGGCAAATTGAAAAATACTAATCATTTTTTAAAAAAAAACGTCCTTTCTGTGATTACAGTGATTGAGCTGCCGGTGACACAGTGATATCTTCCAAACGGTAGCAGCAATGATTTTAATAATTCCATTCATTTCAGAGATCTGTGCATTCTGAATTGGTTCATGTCTGTTAGAGATGGAATGATAGTAATTACACCAGCATTGTTTTGTAGAATAATGGAGACATTAACCTTGTGCCCCCCCGCTATCCGCCATGTATATGTAAAAACATCACTCACAAAAACACCCCCTGCAATCCATGAGACTATTGAATCAAGCAAACTAATAGTAAAATGTGTATTCCCGTGAAGACAATGGATGGGCTTGTATTGTTCAACATAGTAAATTGCTGGATGAGCTTTATTTTGACTGCAGTTGCAGTTGTGTAGCTGTTGAACAGTTTAAATGGACTGTATTCAATGTACTTACAGAGTGGCTGGAAACAAATGATCCTTGAAATAAAGAATAACAGGGAAAATTGATGGATGAATGAGAAAAGAGGTCTTGAATGGACAGGACTACAGCATGGCAGAGCTTAAGAGGGTCAATCTACATGGTAAGGAATTAATAAAAACTATAAAATAATTATTCAATGATGGTTTAACATGAGAATTTACATTTTTAATGGTTTATGGAAAAATGTATTTAAAAGGCATTATGTTTCATATCTTTTCAAGAGCTGAAACTACAAAACAATATCCCAAACTTAGCTTAAGTGGACATAAACTAGAGGAAAATTGCTTGTTTCACAGATTAGAATGTGTAGGTGCTTGTCCTGTAAGAACTTGAAATTATACTTTTTTTAAGTTGGGGTAATAGAATACCTATCAGGTATGAATTGTAGGTTTTCAAAAAAACATTGACATCAAATCATTTTTATGATAATAAAAATTAAAATCTTTGGAGTTTAGATGTTGCTCGGTCAAACTCCATGATTGTAGTTTAAGTTGTTCTCGGATTGATTATGCACCAATCCTGTTCTGTTATCTTGACTGATCTTCAATCAGTTAGCCCCAGTCTGGTCTCTTCTATTGATAGAAAAGGGATCAAAGATTATACTTAGTGTCAACAAAGAACTAAATCAGGGAGAAATCCAAGAAAGAATGGAGTTTATAGCTTTCCCTTTCAGGATTCTAATTCAATGTGTTAGATTGACTCAATACAACTTGTCTGCAGGCACCTATTCCCTCACCTGCTTTTAGGTTTTACACCAATGCTATTTGGATTCCCAGGAGCACATGTTAATTTGGGGATAACATCTATCAACTCACCCACTCTCTGTCCCTTTTCTATCTTCATTCCAAATGCGACAAAGAGTACTAACTAGTGCATCCACCATTAACCAGAAACCTAATTGGATGACAGGTAAAATCCAGGAGTGTGAAGGAATTCCTGCCAACCTGATGAATGAGTCCAGTCCAACAACATTCAGGAAGCATGAAATCATGCCGGACAAAGCTACCCCTTCAATTGACACCCCATCGATGTAACATTCACCCCTTCCACCACCAATGCATTGAGGCTGCAAAGGCATACCATCCACAATTTACACTGCCATAACTTCGTCCAAACCCGTGACTTCTATTGCCTACAACAATGAAGGCGATGGCACGTGGGGGCATCACCAACTGCAAAACTGATTAAAGTACTAGTTTCTTGAGACAGTCGTTTTTTTTCTCTGAATCAAATCTAACGGAGTGCAAATTAATTTCAGGGAGCGATATTATTATCCAAAATCATGGCTCTCAGTGCTGATCTTCTGTGTTTTATGCCGCCAATCTGACCATCTGTTTGTCACATTTTGAAAACCTTCTGTTCAGTTTGAGCTTGCTCAGCAGAGCCAGTACTATCTTGTTTCCAGGAACATGCTCCCTCCTAATTCCCATCTAAGACACACAGCACCCCAACTGGAAAATATGTTGTTACTTCTTTGCTGTCAATAGGTCAAACCAATATCACATTGACGGCAAAGAAACAAGATGGCAGCTCACCGCCATCTTCTCAAGGCTGATTAGAGTTGGGTGCTAAATGCTGACCTTGCCAGTAATCAGGGTATACTTATATTTTGTGGGCTATTTTTGAGATTGTCTCAGCTTACATTTTTGCTTTTCAAAGGCTCTTTTTCCATTCTTATTAACTCAATTCTTTGGTGATATAGTCAATAATAACAGCATCTTTGGTATTTATGTTGACATGCACGGAATTTAAAATCTCACAAATTAGAAGAATTCAACAGTAACCTCAACTATCACCCTCCGTTCAAAAAAGCCACACCACACAAGGAAGCTATTCATTTCTTATTGTTTAAGTTGGCACAGGGCATCAGGCATAAGTTAGCTTAAAAGTTATTTTTCTCAAAATAACTGACGCACACTTCCACACACACACAAAAAAAACCATCAACCCAAGAACCCTAAACGTATCTTTTGTAGACTGTTAAGATTATAAGCAATGCATTTCCATTGGGTAAACATATAGCAAGAGCATTTTAAAGTGACTCTTTTCCCATTGCTCACCTCTGTCATTGAATTTTCCTGGGAACTTTGGAGAAAACTCTTTGGCCGTCCTAAGCGATTTGAACTCTGCCAGAGATGCCCATGTGCATGGCTAAATTTTAAGAAATGTATAGAACCTAATTAATCTAAAGTAAATTGCTTAATTTTCCATCAGTTAATTATCCATAAAGCCCATCCCATATCTAGGGTCACCTAACATGTTTGCAGAGTTAGACCAAACACGTTAACTCCTGTGCCCATGTGCTGTCAGTTAACACTCCCAAGCTACATACTGTAACCTTCCTTGATTCTCTTTATTTCACTAGTACTGCAATGCTCAATGCTCTTCTGAACTTCATTGTTACCTGCTTTTCTCAAATACAAATACCTCCCTTCACCTTTCCAGCATCATTTCTGAGATAAAAACAGAAAAACTCAGCAGGTAGGCCGCATCTGTGGAGAGAAATCAATGTTAACTTTTTGGGTCCAGTGACCCTTCCTCAGTTCTGATTTTTGTTTCTGATTTCCAGCGTCTGCAGTTATTTCAGTCATTTCAGAGATGTCTACTCTAGTTTATTTCTTAAATCCTTTTACGCTCTTAATTTTTCTTCCTCCTCCAACCCTTCAGGCTTGTACAGGTTCACCACATAATTATAAAAGAAACAACCCATTTAGTTGATTACAATTCATTCATGCAACAGCACCTATCAGTGCTCAAAATACAGCATCCAAGCTAAGTACTGCCAATGATATTACTTCCCAGTTTATTTCATCTCTATCTCAACCTTAATGGTGGCTTCCCCTTAGTAACCCTGACCCTTTATGTTGGTTTCTCAATTTTCTAACTCTAACCCTAAGTGATTACGTTGCAAGCCAATTTTATTCGTACACAAAAAAATTCTTCCTCCATGAGACATTCAGTCCCTAGTATCAGCAAATGCTGGCTTTATTTTCACAAAAAAACTGAAAAAAGAGAAGTCTGCTGAAGTTTCACATCTTTAGATTACTCCTCTCATTTTATCCTTTGAAGTGACAAGCAAAACACTGATTGCTGTGCAACTGGAGAACAGCTGAGTAAAGTTTGATTTTTTTTTAACCCTCGTGGATGAAGCAGTAAATCTTTTTGATAATGAGTCGCATCTCAAGTTCTAAAATTCTGGGTAGATTTGTCAGTCAGGAACCTTGGAATTAGAGAGATTTCACCAAGGTATGGACTGAAATGTGCTTGATGGAAGTTGTCACAGAATTTAGATTAGATTAGAATCCCTACAGTGTAGAAACAGGCCCATCCCCTACCCTATATTTATCCCTGGCTAATGCACCTAACACTATGGGCAGTTTAGCATGGCCAGTTCACCTGGCCTGCACATCTTTGGAATGTGGGAGGAAACCAGAGTACCCGGAGGACACCCAGGCGGACATGGAGAGAATGTGCTCCACACAGACAGTTGCCTGAGACGGGAATTGAACTTGAGTCCCTGGTGCTGTGAGGTTAGCAGTGCTGACCACTGCGCCACCGTAATGCCCACAATTTAATTTATTGTTTAAATTTATTGAGATCCAGGACATTGTAAGTGACCTTGTACCTGATAATTATTGTATTGAAAATTAATTTGTTGATCACTGCTTTCTTCCTACAACATCAGAAATCTATTGGAAATGGTTGATTGGGTGTAACAGTCTTTGTCTTGCTTAGGTTATTAGAAACTGTAAAAATGTTAGAACTGAGCTATTCCTATCTCCCTGACCTGAAAGAACAAGAAAAATTAAAACCTTTTTGGTTTAGAGATAATGAATAGCTGTCATCAAGTTGCATTCATCCTTTCATAGGTGTGATAATATTCCACCCCTGAGTAAAATGTTATGCTCCTTAGCAAAAGACAAGGCTGCTTTCGAACTTACAGTCACTGAATCTGCAAGAAGTCTTTGAGTGGTAGCTGCCACTCAGCCAGGAATTCAGTCAATCATTTCAGCAATGGTTGAAAAGAATATTGGTTTGAATGATTGTAAAAGGCCATTAAATCTGAGCATAGTAAAGCAAGCTGTGATACTCTCAGGCAGGCGAGTGCTTTGAATCATCTCACCTCTTCCCGTCATATTCACAAGACTAATCTTATTTGGCTAAATTATTCCGACATTAGGGATGCTTGCATGCAATTTTTTTTTGGGTTCTCCTTCCAAGGTTGCAGTGAGTACAAGTGCGAAACCAAAATCATGCAGTGGCATAGCCCGTTCGAAATGGGGATCCATTGCGCAATCTAAATTATCTTCTCAGGGGGCAGAAACTAGTGTAATAGCTTTGATTCCTTCCCCAAGTGCCTGTGAATTAAGGGCTAATCCTACAATTCTTTGAACAGACGTTGATTTCTCTTTTATACATTTGATAAAAGACAAAACATCAGAAAAATGAATGACTGGAATGTTAACACATTATTCTTTTATTGTTTCTTTGGCCAAATAATGCTTTGATTTTGTTTTTGCAGGAGAACTTTTCTGAAACCTGTTGGTGACAGTGATATAAACAGTGCCTGTGCACCAGCGTGATGTGGTCTCACAATACTTTGGCTATCTTTACAGGGAGAATTTAAGCCCAGCCAATATTTCATGTTTATTGAAGCACAGAACATGGAAACAGCAGGTATGTCAATGAGTTCATAAATTATTCAGTCTTGTTGCAGATTTTTTAAAAAGTGCCAAAACTTTGACATATGTTTCTGATTCCATGATGTACGTTTCAATGAAAGTCTTACAAATGGCCTCACTTGAGATTAATAGGTTGAGCCAAACATCGAAGGCAGCTGAAAAATTTAGATCATTTTGTCAAACATTTGATTGCCTGCTGATAGACTTTTGGGCAAGATTCCTAAAAGGGCAGAAAGACTCCAAGGTGTGACATTAGGAACTAGCATGAGGCACAAAAGCTTTTCTGTTTACTGTTGTAAATAGCTTTGGTGATCATTTTTCTGAATGCCATCATAGAGAAAAATGCCATTCACAATCCTAGGAAGTCCAGAGACAAGTTTATAGTTTAGTCACCGCCTTCTTAAAGTATAGTATATTTGTGACATCTTCCTGATTCTAGGAATAGCAGGCAGGATCTCGATTCCAACAGATCCAGTTTTCAATGGTAGAGCAAATGGGGAGAGGAATAATTCACACAGGAGACCCGATCTCATCAGGTCCATTTGAAGTCAAAACAACCAACATTTTGACTGCTGTAAGGCCATTAACCTACAGCATGGGATTCATAAATCAATGGAGTCGATGTAAATAGGACAAGTACATCTTGTCACGATTTGAAGGTTTTTAAATCTTCTGCTCCTTAAACTTTAAAAATAATCAGGCTGTGGCTGTCACTGAGAATTTAAAAGAAAATGTGTTGGATTGCTTTGAGTGACACGCCATCTATATGTTCACAAAGTCTTAAGGGGTTTCATTTTTGATATTTCCCATAGGAAATGTTGTTGTCACGGTGTCCTTAAAAAACAATCAATTTTAAGAAGAAATTCAAACTTCTATTTAATAGGTGAAAGAACGAAATTTCAATCGTATGTATTTAAAGACTTTACTTTAAAACAAACCACAATGGACTGTACAATTTGGCCACATATATTTCAAATCACATTCAGAGCATTCCCCTTTCTTCTTCCAGCACAACTGAAAATGCACTTCCTAGGTATATATTTACACTGTTCTTTAAGTAGACATTCAATTCTCCTGGTAGCGAAAGTGTTGGACAAACTCAGCAGGTTTGAGGGCATCTGAGGCGAAGAAAGCAAAGTTAATATTTCAAGTTCGATGTGATTCCAGTTCAGAAGGTGATTCTTAGTTCCTAAGGGTTTATTTCTGATGTTTTCCTTTTTGAGCCTTGGAACTTGTAATGTGGAGTGCATGTGGATTGTAATTTTGGAGACATGGACACTTTTTCTTTAGCTAGGCCAATCTTCCAGCCTCATTTCAAATCCTCTTTTTTTTATTTGACTGCACATTGCCTTTAGCTGACAGTCCCCTCCTGATGCCTGGAAAACTAACTTTGCTTTTTGCGATTTTGAGGGTACTTTAGACCCTTGTGACCCATGTATCACACAAATCTTGTACCCAAATAGAAATGTTGATTAGCTAACCAGAAACTCCAGTTTTTGTACTAGGATTTAAAGTACAATAGTTTACAACACAATATTCTTAAACATTTTTGAGACTTTGAAGATTTCCAATCTATCCAGTCATATGTTGCCTTCATTTTACATTTAATTAAAGATGCAGTCCCAAGGCATATCAATCTTTTAAACATCATAATTAAACATTGTCATTCTGAAAGCTTGTCTGAGTTTCAAAAACTACAGTTAACGTCAATTGGGTTTTCTGAGCCTACAGTATGAATGACATTTTAAATAAATACCTGGCTTTGTGGGATATGACTGTTATACATTGTTAAATATTTAAGATTTCAAAGCTGTGAATGGATTTTATGAATGGAGTATTCTTTTCAATATCAAGTGTCTATGACTGAGAGTTGCATTAGATTGTTTAGAAGCTTAGTTTTGTTCATCTTCACATGGCTTCGGAGGTCTACTCAAGGCGGTTACTGAGTAGATGTGGCTATGGAGATAGCTAGGGGGATATGATGCCCATATGGGGTGAGTGACGATCATGGGTTGACATGGAGGGTACGATGGGCCATCAGGATGCATGGGTGAGCTTAAGGTCTGTGAGTGATGAGGGGCAGAGGACCTACCAGCTTCTGAGACAACGGGGACAAAATCACAGAGAATGAATGTTGTCCTTCTAACTGTTTGCTTGGCACTTACTCAGAACTGACCACACAGTCTCAGTTTCTGTGGTCTTAATGACCCCTTCATGCTCCACCTCTAGCCCCTCCTTCCTCTGAGCAGAGATTGCAGGACCCAGACCCTTATTACCAAGGTGAGCAAGGCAAGTCCAAAAACCCTTCAAGAGATTATGATTTTCAAAGGGGAGAGCAGGTTGGAGAAAATTGACACTTGGGCTTCTTCTATCTTCTGGCCCGGACTTCATACAACACAGTACAAAGAAAAGGAATGCTGAGAGGAAACATTTTAACAATCTGCATCTAAGAAGAAAAATTGTTACCTGAACTCTAGGTTTATTTGGAAAGCAAAACTGGTGTGATGACATGAAAGAGAATGATTGAGTCACATTATAGTATGGTACTATATATTTTTAAAAACTGTTGCTGTTAACTCTCTGGAAATGTTGGCTTTTGATCATTACAGATAATACACGTACATGTCTTGGATAATCGTTTTTTAAAGCAGCAATCTATTCTAAGTGTGTAAGTAAAAATGAGGGAGAATGGCATAATGGTTTAGGACCTTCAGTTTCTGAAAATGAATTTTGAATTCCATGCTGATCAGGTAAAAGTCTCTCTTTCGCACATAGAAGGATCTGTCTTGAGAGAGTTTTGATTAGTCTCAACCCAGAGCATTGTGGGCATTAAACATGATACCACCTACGTTCTTGTTCATTAATTGTCACTGAATTGACACTTGCATTAATTGAAGCCACAAGAACAGTGACTCTGGGAAATGAAAATGTCACACTGGTGTTCTGCACTGAGTGTACTTATCTAAGATTGTCAGCCAAGGAAATTGTTGGAGCAGCAACATAAGACCTTTACCATCGACGCTTTAGGTGCTTTTGAGAATGTTTGATGTAGACGCTGGATGATTTAAAAAAAGTACTTAGATTTACAGCACCGATACTTAACAGAAAGTAGTGTTAAAATAAAATGAATTCAAATTATGTAAACTAAAGTATATAAAATTAAATGGCCAAGGGAGTAAATTGTTTTTTGCCTTATGTTAATTCTGGGCATAAATCTTAGCATACAGTTCTTCCTAAATCTCTTCAATTCCCACGTGTGACTAGCAGCCAGGAGTTAAAATTAACTGAGAGCCTGGTCACCAACTTTTCATCCCCTCTGGAGAGAGAACATTCAGCTGCAGGCTCACCAGCCTTTCTGATAGCTTGACTGACAACAGAATCTCATGGGTTTGAAATGATGTTTTTCTGCTCTGTGCTGCTGTTTGGATTTCCTTTTAAATGAAGTATGTTGTACGTGTCTTTTTCTCAAAAAGTAATTTGTTCAATTGTTTAAAGTCACTTTAATCTAATTCAGAAGTGGAGATCTTTTTGGGTTGCTGTCAAGAATGTGAGATGGATTTGGAATCTTTCATTGATTATCACAGTCATTAGCCATTTAAGCATGCTACACAAACGCTGTATTTTAATATGTTTCTGCAGTTGGCTGATACTTCTGGTCAATTATATGAATGTGACTGTTGAAAGTGAATAGTTTGCATTAAGGTGCAGTGTTTTTTATTGCTGCTAAGAAAATTGCAATAGATGCTGTAAGCAGACTCCATTTTAAATTTCCATATCCACATGTGTAATGCAATCTTGTTATACTCTAATTGCACTTTGTCCCAGTGAAACTGCTGCAGTGACCATGGTTGGGGTGGCGTAAAACTACACGACATGTTTACCTTAGGAATGTAAGCTATACATATGGACTTAAGCTAAGGATATGAACCAGTATTATAATTGTGTACATTGAAAGTTAACTTTTTCCACGATAAATTGTTTTATCCACTTGTTAATGGAAACAACTTACATAAACTTGTTATGCTGTAATAAAATCCTTGTCTTCATCCCTGCCCCATCCTCCCACATCTCTTACCACAGCAGCAACACCGGCAGAGGATATAATAGCAGTAAGAAGTTGAGATGTGCAACTTCCATTATATAGGCAAATATAACAATAGGTGCAGAATTCATAACAATTACACCCAATTATTTCCGATGGTCTTGTTTTACCTGAAGATTACACTTGGGCTTGAATCTTAGTGTGCAAAGACACAATCAACTAATGCAGCTGATACAATGTGTCATTATATAAACTGTATTGTATATGACTAAAAATGGTCAAAACATAAAGGTTGATGTAAGTACCATTCTGCTCTGACTGGCCTTTCTTTCTCTTGTTGTGGTTGTAAAGGTTGTTTCCAGCCTGTTAAAATTTCAGTTTACATCCATTGTTACTTAGGTGATTAGTCTTTCAATACTGCAATTGTTTCAATTTTTTGCACCACTGCCACATTTAAAGATTCCTGATGAAGGGCTTTTGCCCGAAGTGTTGATTTTCCTGCTCCTCAAGATGCTGCCTGCCCTGCTGTGCAGCATCACTCTAATCTTGACTCTAATCTCCAGCATCTGCAGGACCCACTTCTGCCACATTTTAAAGAAAGTCCAATTACCAAACTAAATGAATGCATAATTCTCAGAGTAACACTGAATTGGAGCCGAGATGACAACTGAACTATAACATAACTATAATGAGATTTTAACAGATTCTGCCACATCCTTTTGGCTTCTATTGAGATAATCATAGTTTGATAGCAATAATGCAATTTGTATGCAGACTACGTTAGTTCCCTTTTCTTAAATTATTCCTTTTGGTTCACAATTGAAGACATTTATATATGATTGTTCTTATTTCTCTTTAGTAATATACTTTAAGCTGTTTACCTACTTAGCCTAAAATTGGAACTACCTTGTGGTATTGCATATTGAAATTATTTAACTTTCCTCTTTCCATGTAGAATCATGTGGTGCAGGGAAAATAATGAAGTCTTACAATGCAGCAGATGTTGCAGTTACCTTGTCATCTTTCATTTCACCAAAAGAAAATGAACTGGGCCACAGGGTGTTATCTTTACCAACTTCAAAAGAGGCCTGCCTGTTGGACCCACCCTCTCCTCTAAGTCTAGCTGATGTGCCTGAACATACTTCAAATGATTCCTCCACACATGCCATTTCCCTTACATCTTGTGTTACAAAAGGTGTGAGTTATTTGTCTGTGCCAGAAGATTCTGACAAAGCCCCATTCAGGTATATGGAGCCCAAAGGCATTTCATCGCTGTCTGACGATTGTTTGATGCAGCAGAGCAGAACCTGTTTGGGCTGCTTCATTGAGTCAAAAGAAAGCATTGACGCAGAGCCTGGAATAAGCATGAAAATAGGTGACATGAACAAGGATTGTGACACCTGTTCGGTCTCCGATATTGGGATTCAGTGCATGAGTACAGGAGAAAGTGCAAGATATGGGGATCAGCTGCTTTCAGACCAACTGTTAAGCTTCACTGTGCACAAATCTAGGACTACAGACAAAAGAGATGTGGAGAAATCTGACAGTGAGTCGGAAGATATTACTCAAAAACATTACTATGAAGGATTACTGCTAGACAAATGCAATGGAGAAGAAGCTTTATTGTCGAATCCTAGCCAGGACTGGGCTTATTTTGAGTCTTTTATTAGTGAAAGCAAAATAGAACTGCTTGACCTCTGCTCGAAAAATGAGCTTTCAGTCAATCTTTTTGCAGAGGAGGAAGTGGACAATTATATGTTTGATGATGAGTCAACTCTCAGCAGCGATGTCTGCTCTTTAAAGATTAGGTACGAATCCTTTCAAGACAATGTCAGGGAAAAGACAAACGTGCTTCAGGAAGAAGCGCAATTAAGCTTTTTCCCCAATGTCATCTCGAACTGCACAAAAAAGGAAGGCAAAGCATCCGTGAAAATCAATGCAGATGCATCACAAATCAAATCTGATGAGATTGACATCTGGGAGGAAGATGACCAATCGGAAGAGAGGGCAGGAGCACAAAAATATGGTAGCACTGTGGATGTAAAGCTATATACGACTTCTAAAAGAAACCATTTCTTTGAAACAAATCATTCTGTAGAAGACTCAGGAGACTACAGTGATGACAGCTGTGGAACAGATTCATCGTATGACACTGTCAAAGGCAATGTGGATAGCATTAGGTACCTTTCAAGGCAAAATGTCAATTGCTCTGGTCAACTAAATTATGCATTACGTGCCAAGAGGAAAGTACGGTATAGCGATGACTACTTGTACGATGTTGACTCCATAGAAAGTGAAAAGATTTCAGGAAAGAAAGAATGGCCAGTGGATGGTCCTAAGAAAGAAGATGATGATGAATGGTGTCCACGAAAGCGCCGAAAGTCAGCTCGGAGAGGGCCGCCAGTTATTATTAAATACATAATTATTAATAGGTTCAAAGGTCAGAAGGATATGCGAGTTAAAGTCAGTAAAATTGATGCCACCCAAACAAGTGTCAGTTTGACTGCTGAAGCACTAGGTAGATATGAAAAACTTGCACCTTTAAAGGAGTTTTGGTGCCAAAAACAATCAAAGCATCTGTTGTCAGCGCCTACTGAAAGAAGGAAGAGGCTGCATTTAAGTAGCACTGTGTCTAATGTGTTTCTTTCCCATCCTGCCAAGAGGAAAAGCAAACAAATTGCAAACAGGCACAGGGCACGTAGAGTTCGACTTGAACTGGGGCCCAACAAACAGATTGCATGTTCTTTTGATCCGGTTGGAACTCAGAGGCTGACCTGTGCTGATGGAGAAGAGGTGGAGTTTCTCAATGCCCAAACTGTTGCAATAGAAATCCCGAGCTGTGCGAATGGATTGTGTTCCACGAACATTACATCAGGGACTGCTACAATGAGAAGCAAATCACAAGGAAAGTTTGATAACAGAATGAAGGAGAAAGGCAGACTAAAGAGACTGAAATTAAAAGCAGAAGGCAAACTGAAAAACACCAGCAAAAAGATCAAGATGATAGGAAATGATGACATTGAGACAATGACAAATGCAAGCGAGGTGGATTCAGCTGTAGCACAGCAGAACAGTTCAGGTGTTCTACTGACTAATGCCATTCATTGTGTCCCAGACAACCCCCATTTATCTAAATCTTGCCAAGCAAAGGCTGCTGCTAAGAATTCTACTTTTTCACCAGCCACCTGCTCTTCTGACAAGCCTGTGCCATCTGCTAATACTGCGTCTACTGTGCAAGTAATCCCTGGGGGGTATTTACAGACACTGCTGGATGCATCCGATTCCATAAGCCATACCGGGCTCTCCTACTTCCCACATCATTCTGTCATTGCTTCCAAGCCTCAGAATCATTTCAACCCTTCAACTCTCGCACAAAGTTGTGTCATGTCCCCTCCCTCTGAATCCGAACAGCAGCAGTCACCTCTTTACCAGGAGGGAAAACAAAGCTTTGAAAAGTTGTGGCATGCAAAACAGGAGTACTCAGTCATTGGCAGAACACCTACCATCCTGTCGACTAGTATGGTTGGTGTTGCATCTCTATCCCCAGAAAGCACTAATCTTCCCAGAACCGTTGATGACAATTATCAACAAATAGAAATACACAGTGATGAACTTGTGCTCAGCAAGAATTATTCTCATAACCAGCCACTGCAGTCAAATACCAGCTATCAATCATGCATAATAGAAGACGGTGATGGCAATTTTCAGCTCCATCGAGATTCAGTAGCTCCAGATGACACCAGACTCATCAGTTTTGATTCAGTGGGTACTTTGTCAGCCAGCACCAATAATTTTAGCTCTTTAAGTTTGAAGTCATGTGAAAATGATGGTGAGGATGATATGAGTGATGACTTTTTGGCCCATTGTAGCCCCAAACTCGTGATTCAACAAAGTGTTGATGAAGTGGCACCATTAAAGGAATCTACTGACCTCCTTGATATCTCTAACTTTACTCCCGATCGATTCAGGCAAGTGACACTGACTGAGATTTCCCCACCCATTACGCCTGACCTCTCACCTGAAATAGTCGGACCGGAGGTCAAAACGTCAGGCAAACCCAAAGACTTTCAGGACCATGCTCAAACAATGCTGGGAGACCCAAATGAAATGAAATGGGCTACAGCATCCCAGGCACACGATCAATCAACGGAGACATTTATTTTGAATAATCATCAATTTCAGTTTCATACCTTTAATAATGAAGATACCATTGAGATGACTGAAACCAGCCCATTTGAGAAACAAGCCGGCATGCTGAAGTTAAATAACAGTAATAGGGGACAAAAAGCGAAGAAGAGAAACACTTCTAGTAAACATGTGGGCCCAAACCAAAGCTCAGTTCCGAAAGGTGCAAAAAAACCAAGGAAGCCAAAAGCTGCTAAATCTACCGAGAAAACTCAAAACAAAAGTAATTCCCGTCAGAACGCTGGCACGTCCAAAAATTCCAAAAAGTCAATCAACGCAACACATGCTAAAAGGAGTGATCAGATGCAGCTACCTACAGCTAATGGCAAGTCACTGGATGTACTTGTTAACAAAACCAGCATCTCACCTTGTGTTCAGCTGCTGAATGAGAGCCTTCCACACCGCAGTCCTGCTGCTGTCCGAGGTAGAAAACAAAACGGGGGAGGTAGTACCTGGCCTTTGAGTAAAAGGGCCAGTGCTGGCTGGTCTGGGCAGACTGTTGCAAACAGTAATAATCTGTTAGTTGATGATCAGAGAGAGTTTGAAGAGCCCAGCAATATACTGTCTAATATTGCCTCTGGAATGGCTGAAGTTCAGCGTTTTATGATGGCTTCTATTGAACCAATCTGGAACCCTGGGGGACACAATATTGCCTCAGGTCCATGCCAGTCACTTGAGGTAAATAGCCTGAAGTGGAAAACTTTGAATATTTTGGGTGGTACTGTGTCAGAATCCAAAAAGAAATTAAATAGTTCTTTGCCTGCTAAAAATCGGAGAGCGACAGCCAAGGCCTTAAGTAACAAAAATCCTGCAAAATCCACAGTTCCTCATATTGCTGCACCAACCGGTCCTAACAATGAATTTCATTTCAGTTCTGGCATGCGAGGTGGCATTTTTGACAGAAGCTCTGATACTTCAAGTATTCCTGCCAGTAACGGTCCCATCCATAAAAAAATGTACCGTCACAAAGCAACATTAAAATTGTCAGGGGATGAAAAGAGTAAGGTAAAGAGAGCAGAGCGTGAACAGCAGCACAAGAACTCACCTGTGACAGCCTCTCTTGAAAAACTGAGGTAATACAGCACGAAAGTTGCTGTGATGCACCCTTTGCTTTCCCAGCACCTTCTAAGCCCAGGCACTGTCCCCTTAATTTCCCCCCTTTTTTGACGCACGAATTGCATGCCAGAGGCAGTTTTTGTTCCCCTTTTCGAAGGAATGATTTGCATGAGAACTCCTAGAATGGCAAACTAATTGAGGGATACTTTGTTCTGGCTTGGCTGTGATACAATTAACATGGTTGCCATTATTACTGCTATTTCACTTCTTCAGTTTATTCTTAGTCCTTGACAACATTTTAGTAGACTCTCTACATTTTCTACAGCTTCTGCAAAAAAAAAATTGAAACCCTTTGAACCATGGAATAAATTGTTTGGTTTTCCTGCAGCAAAAATGACTGCAGTTTGCTCTCAGTAAAAATGGGGCCTTTTGAGTTTTCCCTATGTTTGGAGAAGATTAATTTTTTTCCAGCAAAACAATTGTGCTTATGTTTAGTGTTCTTCGGGATAATGTTTCTCAAAAGAAGAATTATTCAGAGGCCTTGTCAATGATCAAACAAAAAAAAAAGGAAGTGCTGGAATTAGAAGAGATATAATTGTTGTGTATCTTGAAAAATTAAATATCTTGGTAAGACTTCAGACTCTATGCTCTAAAGGGCAATAGAGCTTTTTATCTTCACTGGTGATAATGTACAATAACACATGCACTACTTGCAAAAATCTGTGCCAAACCGTGAACAAGTGTAAAGATAGTTTTATGACAATAGGAACTTAACAACTTTGATGTTATTTTTTTCTTTATATATGTTTTCAAAAAAAGAGGGAAATAAAGACAAATTGAACTTATTATTCCAGTAATATTATGGCAAGTCCCTTGAAGCACCTGCAGCTCAATGTGGATTATGGCACCTCAATCATTACCAAAACACTGACGACTAACAAATTCAGCACTGGTTCCAGTTTGCCAAAAATGCTTACCTCATCTGCTTGGCAACATGCAAGCTCGCTCTGGGGAGTCTAGATGGAATTAACTGGTTTGTGTTCAGTCTGAGCTTTATCGAAGGTTCAAGCAAGCGATATATTCTCTATTTGGAACAAGTCAGAGAAAAGCAGGAAGTGCTGTCGATGTACTGAATGGAGGCTCCCTTTCCATTCAATCTTATGACAAAGTCACTTTGGACAATTGGAGACGGCTAAGGTAAGTGTACGTTTTGATAAAGTTAAGAAATGCATGTTTTTTAAAAGGAGTAAAATCACGTGAAAGTATTTCTATTGGTTCCTATTGTTTGGTTTTATAAGTTCAGGTTCGGCTTGATTCCAGAGGTAAACATTTTGAGGTTTGTCCAGAGACCCTGAGTAAGCTAGTGTTCATTATCCCCCCCTGAACAGGTTTGGTCAATGTAAGAAGGTCTATGAATTGGATAAGTCAAACACTGAAATGCATTTGGAAAGTTTGGGATTGCAGTTCAGAACATTTATGGATCTTTGTGAACGATAGTCTTGGAAAGCGCTGTGCAGTTGGGTCATTGTCCCTTGAGAGCATTTAAGTGCGATTGGATTTAGGAAGATGTGGTCTGCTCTGGAGGGATGAAATTCTGAAAAAAAAAATGGCTTAGACAACTGTATTCACTCTCACTCGAGCAAAGACTCAGGGAGAACCTGATGAAAGATGTAGGTGCAGGAAGCAGATGTTGGACAGTAAGATAAGGCTAGAAGATCCAAGTATCAATTTCACAGACTCTGCATTTCACAATGATGTCAATTGACTTTTTTTGAGGAATTTTAAGGTATTTAGCCCATTGTAGATTCATCCCTCATTGTCTCTCCCATCTTCTCCCCAGAAAAACCCTTCCTGCCAACCTCTTCCTATCTGTAGTCTTGGTGGCTATGATTTAAGCCGCATCGGTTCCATACTCTAAAATTCTGTTCCTAAATTTTGTTACTTTTCTTAAATCATACACCTTTGACCAGCTATTGACTATCTATCCTAATATGTTCTTTAACATGACCTTTATTTTCTTCCTCCTACGGAGTACCCAAGGAATTATTGGTCGATGTGAAATGTACATAATTGCTGATGTTTGTGCTGGGTTTTTTTCTCCCTGTGGGAGGAAGTTAGGAAACCTGATGAGGAAGAGGATGCCCATGGTAGAATAATGATTTTTGTATTTTGGAGGTAACCGACATGGTGGACCACGTTATATTTCCTAGTTCCCAACTGCATCTTTATGTACTTGCCATTGTGAACTGTCCTTTGAATTTGATTGTATGTAGTGAGCCTTGGGTTCAAACCCTGTCATATTGAAATGCGTAGTCTTGGAAAGGATAAACTAGTGGACCAGCCTTAGTATTTAGAAAAGCACCTTCCATCTGTAAATGATGGAACAGCATTGCTAAAGGTGGGACAGATTTTGATTTTCAAACCACTCGATCTTCAGGTTGAACGGAAAGTGTTTGAAGGTTGGAGATCTAGCATGAAAAGCAATTTGGTAACAAATTGGAAAAAATAATTTCCTCATACATTGACTATATTTGTGATTGCAATGGGAGAGGGTAAAAGTAATTTCAGTTCACAACCGTATAGACTTTGAGATAAAACCAATTATATTTCAAATGATGAATGCACCTGAATCTTTTTATAAGGTTATGCTGCAATTTTTAGCCTTAGTTATGATTATCTTCTTAATTGTTTGCATGAAGTACTAAAAATGCTTCAAATAAAGGGAATAGAATAAATGGATTGTAGCTCTTTTTCAAACAACTTCACTGAGTGTCTGACTGCTATTCAGTGACTGGGGTTGTTACAACAATGCTTGATTTTGTCCTCATGAGACACCTACATGCATACACGCTTTCCAGCGATAGACAAGGATGGTGATTAGAAGTAACAATCTCTGTTTATTATTTTCCCACTTCATGGTTCTTCAGGATGGTAGACAATTAAAGCACTCTAGGCATTGCTGCAGATGAGATCAGATTTAGCTGCACAGACCAGAAACTGACTTCATACCGAGAGGAATTTTCACTTTCACCGTGCTAATTGAACACAATGGATTACCCACCCATTATGACCCTGCCTGATATCAATAGGGTAACAATCAGGCAGGTTCTGCAGTAGATGGGTAATGTTCTCTGCGGAGTTACTATCTATGTGGTCAAATTACACATGGTCTTGGGAAATGTCAAGCTAAAGATAGATAAGTTCCATCTCAAGACAAGCACGTTTCCACTTAAACAAAAGAATTTCAAGCAACTATATCAAACATTCATACGATAGTAATGCAAGCACAAATTCCAGCAGTAAGGATAGAATTTTATCAGGTTCTGGGCTGTAGTGACTTGACCAGTAGAACCAAACAAACTTCTTGGTGATCCCAACTTGATGTCAAAATCTCGCCGCAGCTTGTTTGTTTTCTCAAGTAGCGCCGTGAGATACTTGCTATGCAGCAGCAAGCTCCCAATTGACTCTCATTAATGCTCATTTAACACTCTGTTAACAGTCCAACCTGCCATGGATTAGAATCACAGAGTCCCTACAGTGTGCAAGCAGGCCATTCAACCTGTCGAGTCCATACCGAACCTCCAAAGGCTATCTCATTCCAAGCCCACCCTCCTGCTCTATCCTGTAACCCTGTATTTCCCATGGCTAACCTGCACATTTTTGGACTATGGAAGGAAGCTGGAGCACCTGGACGAAATCCACATGGACACGGGGAGAATGTGCAAACTCCACACAGTTGCCTGAGACTGGAATCGAACCTGAGTTCCTGGTTCTGTGAAGCAGCAGTCTGAACTACTGAGCCACCATCATGTCCATTAAGCTTGGTGAGCTTAGTAAGACTGTGATTTTACCAAGCTTGCCATATAAACTAGCTTTTGGGAAAACTCACCATGGTAACCAGAGCAGGTCATTGGTGGGTTCAACTCACCGCTTGCCTCAAAGGACCTCCAGGCTGCCCACAGCCAAACTGCAGGGCAGAGCAGAGCAGCATCCACCAACACCAGCTCTATGTACCCTTCCACCACAGGCATTAACGCTCGACTTTCAGAGAGTCACTGTCATCATCCTGGCATTATCAGTACATTGGCAGCGCACACTGCAAGGGCAGACCAGTCTGGCAGGACACACCAGCAGCCAGCTGTATTTGGCTGTATTAGGTACAGGTATAGTACAGGGGCTAGAACCCATGACATGGTTCAGGTTGCCTTTGCTCCCTCAGAGTTCATTCAGTTGGGACCCACAACATGCCCATAGCACACCTCTTGGCCTTGCATTGGTAGTTGGCACAGTCATACTGTAGCTGAGTGGCATGCTGTACAACAGCCTCCAATCTTGGTAAGAGCCCATGATGTTGGAGGTCATAAATTGGCATGTATAGAGAGTTGGCTAATGAGCAGGAAACAGCGAGTGAGGATAAGGGGGTCTTCTTGAAGTTAACAACCTGTAACCAGTGGGAGTTCACAGAAACATTGCAGTAACTGCAACTGATTACATCTGTATTAATAACATGGAGGAAGGAAAAGGTTATACTGTCGTCAAATTTGCAGATCACACGAAAGCAGGTGGAAAGGCACGTTACGAGACGGATACAAGCAGTTTACTGGGAGATATTGGTAGGTTAAGTAAGTGGGTAAAAAGTTGGCAAATGGAGTCCAGTGTGGAAAAGTATGATGAAGTACATTTTGAAAGGGAGAACAATAAACATTGTTATTTAAATATAGAAAGTTGCAGCACAAAGGGACTTGACTTAGGGTTAGTTATGAAACACTTCTACACAAAATGAAGAAAGCTAAAACAGAAATTGCTAAAGAAACTCAGCAGGTCTGGCAGTATCTGTGGAGAGGAAGCAGAGATAACGTTTCATGTCCAGTAACCCGAGCCAATTTCCATTCTCATGGGTTTCGCATCTCCAAAGTCCACAGTTCTTTATTACAGAATTGTTTAATGACAGAAGGCTAGCGCAGCAGGTAAGGCTAATAGAATGTTGGCTGTTATTTCAAAGAGATTAGAGTACAAAAGTAGGGAAGTCTTACTGCAACTGTACAAGACCACGTCTAGAGTACGGTCAGCAGTTTTGAGCCCCTTATTTAAGAAAAGATATCAGTTGATTGGAGCCAGGTCAGAGAAGGTTCACTAAAGTGATCCCTAGTACAGAGGGATTATCCTACAAAGAGAAAGTGAGGACTGCAGGTGCTGGAGATCAGAGTCGAGAGTGTGATGCTGGAAAAGCGCAGCAGGTCAGGCAGCATCCGAGGAGCAGGAGAATCGACATTTTGGGCATAAGCCCTTCATCAGGAATTTATACCTTCTGATGAAGGGCTTATGCCTGAAATGTTGATTCTCCTGCTCCTCGGCTGCTGCCTAACTTGCTGTGCTTTTCCAGCACAACGATCTCAGATTGTCTTACAAGCAAAGGCTGAAAAGGTTGAGAAGTGATCTCCTTGAAACATATACGATTTTTAAGGGTTTGACAGGGTAAATGTTGTGAGGATGTCTCCTCTCAAGAAAGAGTCTAGGACCACAGGACATAGTCTCAGAATAAAGGGATGCCAATTTAAGACTGAGATAGCGAGGAATGTCTTTTCTCGGAAGGTTGCAAGTCTTTGGAACTCCTTGCCACAGAAAGCTGTGGGGGCACAGTCCTTATATTTAAGGCTGGGATAGATAGATTCTTTATCAGTAGGGGAATCAAGGGTAACAGGAAAAGGGAAGAAAAGACTTGAGGAATGTTTGATCAACTGTGGTCCTGTTGAATGGCAGAGGAGGCTCGAGGGGCTGAATCGCCTGCTTCTATTCCTATTTCTTATGGTCAGTTGGCCTTCTGTTAGCGTGCCATGTCACTTTACCACCTGCACTACGTGGCCTCAGCATATGCACCAAACACAATCTGTAACAAGGAATGGGACATGTCTGAAGTCTTAGGGCTGTAGTTTGGCATGAGGTTTGGGGAGGGTGTACTTGTCAATCAGGGAGCCCCACCCCATTAGTCAAGAGCAGCCTCCCATACTAAACCCCTAGCTCCAGTTACAGTCAGGTGTCTGGGTTGGTATTGTCACAGGAGGTCTGTACCCCTGGATCATGGTTTTAGTCTCCCAGGAGCCATGGTGGGAGGGTGGGGGAAGTAGGGTGGTGCATTGAGAGAGAGCTCTCACCATAGCCAAGGAAATAAGCAGGTCTAGGTTGGTGCTGTGGAATATGGTTGCTTGAGGGATTGGGCCATGGCCATCCAGTTGCCTCCAGAGAAACTGAGAATGAATAGGGACTAGGAGAAGGATTGGGAGTTGTAGGGCATATTCATGGTTTAGTTTATGACCTTGTAAAGTGTGAAGTGTAGGAAGTTGACTAAATCACCACTTAGAAAGGAGACGATGACTTTGAGGGCCTTCATAGCAATATAACACTGAAACAGATTAGCAGTGATAGAGAAACATGTCGTGAAACACATAGCTCACAAAGTTGAGGAGAATGGCCCAAAGGTAAGTGATGTGACTTGTGAGGGAGGAGACTGCATCTTCACATGGGGAATTGGTCACTACACCTTCACATGGGGAACATTATCCTCCAATACTCTACGTTGGTGACACAGGCATCAGGCTCCCTATGGCCCGGCCATCCTGCAGCATTGACCTACTCTGCATGTTATACCTCCCTGTCACCTGAGATGCACACTCTGGCAGATATGCCGAGGGTCATCCTGCCGGGCAGGAACTTCCTGGAGTCAGAGAGGGGCAGGGAAGGATGGAGGTGGAGAGCCAAGCCAGTTCTGCAGTCCCCTGAGTGGAGACAATGGAACGGTAATTGTCCTGCTCCTCCTCAGGCTGGGTGCCCCCTGGCATCACCCTGCCTCCTTGTGAGGAGGGGGCACCTGGACCAGATGTAAGGCTCACCCCCTTCCACTCTGGCCCGCCAAATGGGTCCATGGAAGTAGACAGATGCTGGCAGGACTGCAAGGAAGCAGGGAATATGTGTCAAGGGATGGGCTGCATTGCTCCAGTGTCTCTGCTCTGAAGACTTGGCCTCCAATATACCCGAGTAAAAAGTGAGGTCTGCAGATGCTGGAGATCAGAGCTGAAAATGTGTTGCTGGTTAAAGCACAGCAGGTCAGGCAGGATCCAAGGAACAGGAAATTCGACGTTTTGGGCACAAGCCCTTCATCCTGATGAAGGGCTTGTGCCCGAAACGTCGAATTTCCTGTTCCTTGGATGCTGCCTGACCTGCTGTGCTTTAACCAGCAACACATTTTCACCTCCAATACACCCGTCTGTGTGCGCAACCCCCCCCCCCGCCTCACCCCCCCGCCTCACCCCCGGCCCTCGCTGCTCCTCCCTGTGCAACTGGACCAAGAGACCCACAGTCAGCACCTGTCAGATGCTCAGCAGCTGCCTGGTCTTTTTTTTAATCACTCATAGGATCTAGGCATTTCTGGCTAGATCAGCATTAATTGCCCAAAGAGCAGTTAAGAGTCAACCACACTACTGTTGGTCTGGAGTCACATGTAGGCCAGAACTAAGTATAATAGTGAACCAGATGGGCTTTTCCAAATAATCAACATTGGTTTCTTGGTCATAATTAGATTCTCGCTTCCAGATTCTTTATTGAATTCAAATTCTGCCATCTTCCATGGCAGAATTTGAACCCGGGTCCCCAAATCATTAACTGAGTTTCTGGATTAATAAACCTCATGATAACACCGCTAGGCCGTTGCCCCCACTCCAACTGTCAGGGACCCTGGGGAGTTTCACCCTCACTGCAGGTGGAGATCTCAAGATCTGGAATTCACTGTGTACTCTTAGGGAGCTCACTACAATGTCCTCATCCGTACTGCCAGGAGTCAAGGTGACGGCGTACGTGATGGTCCCTCGGAAGTATTCGCATTGTCAGCTGGGGAGGTTGAGAAATGAACCTATCCAGGAGACAGACTGACGCTTGGGAGAGTGGCTATACCTGTAAGACATAGGGGATAAAATATATTGCAGCTGCTGGTTGGGAATGGTTAATGGGACCATGGCAGTTGCATGGCAAGTGTTACTTATTCAGGTGTCGGCACATGGTCTTTGTAGCTCTGCAGGAGTGGTCCCTGTCTTCTGTTGCCAGCGCTATATAATTTCCTCAGATGGGGTGAGGACACAGATATCCAGCAGCTCATCAACTGGCCTAAGGGACTGTTATGTGATGCCTTCTTCTGTAATGACATAAATAAGTAAGATGCAAGTGGGTGGCATGGGTGTTAGGATGGTGCATGTGGGGGAAGGATGTTGAGACATTCCAAGAGAGTGAGGAGGCAGTATGGGGTTAGTGATAAGAGTCTGGAAAAGGAGTGAGGGAAGCTGTTGCCTGGAACAGAATGGGTGTCAGAGCACAAGCTTTAGTGGGTGGTGGCTGGGTTGGCACAGCTAAGTGTGAGGTAGCAGAGTGCTGTGTATTGCACATAATGTGGAAGTGGGAAGAAGGTCATTAACCTTATTCCTGCACTGCTGTCCCATTTCCTCACTCCTTCCGCAGCTAGGCAGCACAGTATCCAGATGGCAACACTTGAACTGATGCACATTGGATTTTGGAAAATGGCACGGTTGCAAGGAATGCCAGTCTGAGGGAGGAGCTCTGCTAAGTGGTGTGTTACTTTGGGGACAGTGTGTCGTAAAAAGGAGCGGAAATTGAAAGTGATTCTAACTACGAGGGTTGAAATGTCAATTAATGCAGCGAACATGGTAAGATGTGCTGAGGAAACTCACCCAGCCTTGCAGTGAGAATCACTTGCCTGAACATGACATGATATACAGAACCACAAAATTCAACCTGATATTTTGTAAATCAGTTTGGGGAAACGTGCTGTTGATAAGAATACTGAAGGTTTTCTTCACAATATGTCTAAGTGCTTCAAAGATAGCTGCCTTAAAATCTGCTGAAACCTTTATTTGATGTATATTCGGAGTTTTTTAGATTAGATTACTTACAGTGTGGAAACAGGCCTTTCAGCCCAACAAGCCCATACCGACCCGCCGAAGAGCAACCCACCCAGACCCATTCCCCTACATTTACCCCTTACCTAACACTACTGGCAATTTACCATGGCCAATTCACCTAATCTGCACATTTTTGCACTGTGGGAGGAAACCAGAGCACCCGGAGGAAACCCACGCAGACAGGGAGAATGTACAAACTCCACACAGATAGTTGCCTGAGGCGGGAATTGAACCAGGTCTCTAGCGCTGTGAGGCAGCAGTGCTAACCACTGTGCCACCGTGCCACCCGTGTTTGTTTTGGTCAGATAAATTCTATTAGACCTGAAGGGTTAACATTTGTTTTCCTTTAGTTTTGTCCTGAGAAAACAAGCATCTGAAATGCTACTTTCACCGTTACAGTTTATAGAGTAGAAATTACCACAAAGCATTGCTCCATGAAGATGTGAATACAGCAGAGCGAGAGCCGAAGTGATTTACAAGAAAGGTTCTACGAATGAGGAATGTCAGTGATGAGGACAGATTGAAGAATTTGGGATGGTTCTCCTTGGAGAGAAAAAGGCTGAGAGGAGTTTTAACGATGGAGGTTTTCAAAGTCACATGCAAGGTGGTTAGAGTAGATAGGGAGAAGCTGTTATAAAAGCAAAAAGAACCAGAGGATATCGATTTAAAGTGATGAGCAAATGAAGCAAGGTATGTGTGAGAACAAAGCTTTTTCATGCAGTGAGGAGTTCAATTATGAAATGCACTTCCTGAAAATGTAATGGAAGTCGTTTCAATGGAGGCGTTAACGATGGCATTGAATGATTATTGGATAGAATTGGCATGCAAGGAAATGGGAAAAAAGACAGGAATTTGGCACTCGGGGATAGAATCAGTGCAAGCACAAAAGATCTCCTTGTGCGAGGTAACAGTCCTGGGTACAAAGTAAGGCACGAAGCTAAACTCGACCACATTAGCCTCACAGACAGCCTCACTACTTCTGCTCCAAGTTTCACGAATCAGTTTCCAAACAAAAGTGATGAATAAGTACACATATGTAAAAAAATAAATTTGCTATAGATGATACATTTTAACCTGAGATACTGTTTTGAGGTTGAAGTGGCTCATCACTAAGAAATTGCAGAAAACTCACATTGAGTGCAAATGCTTCATCAATTCTTAATCAAGTTTATTGGGAAGTGTATTGCGTCCATCTGATCCAGTGCTTTGAATTTTTAAGGAGTATGGTCGAATAGAGTATGAAATAAAAAATGCAGATTGTCTTAATTAGCCTTTGATCCAATCATTGACTGACCTTATTTGCTTTCAACCAATTGTTTTACCCTCTGTCCACAGTGTACCGTTGTGGATTATGATGCCACTAAACACTTTAAAGGGTTCAGGTCTGAGCAGTCCCTGCAGTGGAGACAATGCAGTAACTAATCACTAATCTAATTCATTGCATTTCAACTTTGGAGACCTGTGCTTCCAACATGTTCCTAAGAGAGAAGATAAAGTTGAGGGTCTCTGCTCCACGATCGATTATTGTAGAGAATTATGTGTTAATTGAATGAAGGAATCTCTGTGGACTCAATCAAGGGCTCAAATTTAATAATTTTCCAAAGCAGCGAATATTTCCTAGTGTTTATACCTGCAACTTGTAAATTTTAATTTTGACTCAGAAAGCACATTTGAATCAAAGTAAAAATTAAGATTGAGCCTGACACGACGATGACATTGTTCTTTGTAAACTGGGGCAGCACTGAAATCAGTTTAAAATTCAATTCCGGTTCCAGCCATGGTTTATTTGTAAACCTGGTAGAGAGAGAGCTGACACATGAATTTCCATTCCGTTTATCTAGAGTCCAATTGCAGTTTACATTCCAGTTTCAATTTACTTGAAAAAAACAATGATAGTGCAGTATTGCGTTGCTGAATGATACATCATGAGTGATGCACTGGATTTTTCTTTAAAGATAATTTCTAATCAATCCATCCACATATGTAGTCTCTGGAGCAGGTGGGACTTGAATCCCTGCCTCCTGGCTAAGAGATAGGGACATTTCCACTGCACCACAAGAGCCCAGTGTTAATAACAATGAGAACTGGAGTCAGCAGGGTTTGAACATGCACGTGATCACCCCAGAAGATTCTAAGTCCATGAACTTAATCACTTGGCCCTGACTACAGACCATAGGAGCAATCCAATCTCTGGGTCCAGATAATGACCCAGGCTGCTGGAGGTTTGCTGTCATAGAATGCAATATCATATGAACTTCCCAAATGAAATTGCAAAGGGTTCTGTTAATATTTTCAAATCAACCTGTTGAGAGATGTTTTCCACACATCTTTGGAGTACCTGGGATTTGAACCCAGATGTTTTGGTTCAGAGACAGGGACATTACAAGAGCTCTACTGGAATTTGCTTTACGTTTATCACAAAGCCAGTGCACCTGGTCTCAGCTGGGCAAATGTGCTCCTGATCAAACAGACTGAAATTTAATTGAGTTGAATTCTGATGCCAGTTAGTTTCTCAACGGATAAGCCACCAATAGTATGTGTGAGTCACGCTGACAGCTCATCCTTGGCAACAAAATGTGCTCCAACTGCAGAAGTGGTTCATACGTAATGGTAAAGGAATCAGCCATCGCCAACACTTAACCCACCCATTCCGTGACCAATATGGCAATTCAAAGTCAACCCCATGAAGTTAAATGGTCATGGAGTCCAGAAGTAGTCGAGATGACTATTTCGTCAACAGCTGAATCATCAAAAATCACGATTGTCTATACTGAGAAACTGCTCTCTAAGTTTCAGTTAAGATTGGATTAAGATTGACACCAGTGTGTTGAATTTGGGTACAGCTATGTTCTTTGGAGCAAAGGATCTGAGAATTAGGGTGGCATGGTGGCTCAGTAGTTAGCAGTGCTGCCCCACAGCGCCAGGGACCCAAGTTTGATTCCACCCTCCGATGATTATCTGTGTGGAGTTTGCACATTCTCCCCCAGTGTCTGCGTGGGTTTCCTCTGGGTGCTTGGTTTCCTCCCACAGTCTAAGGATATGCAGGTTAGGTAGATTGGTCATACCAAATTGCCCAAAGTGTCCAAGGATGTGTAGGTTAAGCCATGGGGAGTGCAGAGTTATATGGTAGGGGTGGGTCTTGGTCTGGGTGGGATGCTGTTCAGAGAGTCAGTGTGGAATCGATGGGCTAAATGGCCTGTTTCCACATTGGCAGTGAGAAATCTAATCATTATGTGAGGTGAAACAGATTTTTGTAACAGCTTGTCAGAGTAGATCAGCTATTTGAGGTTCCAGAGCAAGAGAGCAGAGTCTAACAATTAGGGCCAGACCTCTCAAGAGTTCTAAGGAAGGTTCACTTAACCCGAAACGTCAACTTTGATTTCTCTCCACAGGTGCAGTCAGATCTGTTTTAGTTTTCTCTCAAGAGAGATGTTTGGAAACACTTCTGCACACAAAGGGTGATAGAGATTTGGAATAAAATCAGAAATTGATGGCGAAACTCAGCAGATCTGGCAGCATTTGTGAGGACAAAGCAGAGTTAACCTTTCAATTCCAGTGACTCTTCATTGGAACAGATAGGAAAATATCATAATGTTGAATATGATTTTGGTGGGAGGTGGTGGTGTTGGACAGGTGAGCAGATAAGTAGAGACAGAGCCCATAGAGAGAGCGAGATATGAAAGGGATAGGCAGACAAAGGGATTGCTGATAGTAAGCCAGGACAGAAGAGAAGATGAATAAGTGATAATAAGAGTTAAAAATCACACAGCACCAGAATATAGTCTAACAGGTTCAATGAGAGCTAAGAGTAGGAGAGAAGGTGTAGACTGTGCTGAAGAAGGGCTCATGCCCGAAACGTCGATTCTCCTGTTCCTTGGATGCTGCCTGACCTGCTGTGCTTTTCCAGCAACACATTTTCAGCTCAATGCTGAAATCAACCCATATAATGTGATAATGGACCTAGGAGTATGTGAGAATGGGTGACTGTGCTAAATGCAACCCATGTCATAACAGGACGGGGTGTGGGCTGAGTAAATACATGGAAGAACAGAATCAGGCTGTAAAGTTATTGAACTCAATGTTGAGTCCTAGAGGCAGCAAAGTCTTAAGCAGGAAATGCAATGATGTTCTTTGAGCTTGTGCGGATGCTCACTAGAACACTGTAGCAAGTCTATGTTGGCCAGGAAATCATGCTTGACTAATCTTCTGGAATTTTTTAAGGATGTAACTCTGAAGATGGACGAGGGAGATCCAGTAGATGTAGTGTACCTGGACTTTCAGAAAGCTTTTGATAAAGTCCCACATAGGAGGTTAGTGAGCAAAATTAGGGCGCATAGTATTGGGGGCAAAGTACTGACTTGGATTGAAAGTTGGTTGGCTGGCAGGAAACAAAGAGTAGTGATAAACGGCTCCATTTCGGAATAGCAGGCAGTGACCAGTGGGGTACCACAGGGATCAATGCTGGGGCCGCAGCTTTTTACAATATATGTTAATGATATAGAAGATGGTATTAGTAATAACATTAGCAAATTTGCTGATGATACAAAGCTGGGTGGCAGGGCGAAATGTGAGGAGGATGTTAGGAGATTACAGGGTGACCTGGACAGATTAGGTGAGTGGTCAGATGCATGGCAGATGCAGTTTAATGTGGATAAATGTATAGTTATCTACTTTAGTGGCAAGAACAGGAAGGCAGATTACTATCTAAATTGAATCAATTTAGGTAAAGGGGCAGTACAAAGAGATCTGGGTGTTTTTGTACACCAGTCAGTGAAGATAAGCATGCAGGTACAGCAGGTATTGAAGAAGGCTAATAGAATGCTGGCCTTCATAACAAGAGGGATTGAGTATAGAAGCAAAGAGGTTCTTCTGCAGCAGTACAGGGCCCTGGTGAGACCACACTTGGAGTACTGTGTGCAATTCTGGTCTCCAGATTTGAGGAAAGACATTCTGGCTATTGAGGGAGTGCACCATAGATTCACGAGGTCAATTCCTGGAATGGCAGAATTACCTTACGATGAAAGACTGGAGCGACTGGGCTTGTATACCTTTGAGTTTAGAAGACTGAGAGGGGTTCTGATTGAGACATATAAGATTATTAAAGGATTGGATACTCTGGAGGCAGGAAACATGTTTCCGCTGACGGGTGAGTGCCGAACCAGAGGTCACAGCTTAAAAATATGGGATAGACCATTTAGGACAGAGATGAGGAGAAACTTCTTCACCCAGAGAGTGGTGGCTGTGAGGAATGCTCTGCCCCAGAGGGCAGTAGAGGCCCAATCTCTGGATTCATTTAAGAAAGAGTTGGATAGGGCTCTCAGGGATAGTAGAATTAAGGGTTATGGAGATAAGGCAGGAACAGGATACTGATTAAGGATGATCAGCCATGATCATTATGAATGGTGGTGCAGGCTCAAAGGGCAGAATGGCCTATTCCTGCACCTATTGTCTATTGAAACACGGTGGTGTGTTGAAATAGTAGGTATCTGGAAGCCTGGGGTCATTTTTATGGACAGAAAGTAAGCGTTTTGCCAAGTGATCACTCAGTCTGTGTTTCCTTTCATCCAATATAGAAGAAACCACACTGTGAGCAGCAAACATATAGGCTAGATTGAATGAGTCAAGATTAGAGTGGTGCTGGAAAAGCACAGCGGGGTCAGGCAGCATTTCAGGAGCAGGAAAAGTGACGTTTCGGGCAGGAGCTCTTCATCAGGAATGACGTGCAATAAATTGCTGCGTCATCTGCAAGCTATGGGGCACTGACTACTGAAGAGGGAGAGGAAGTAATGCACAGGTGTTACCCGATCTGTGATTGCATGAGAAGGTGTCATGGAGGTGTAGGGGAGGTGTTCAGAATGGAGAAGAATTTGTCTCTGTTCATGGCTTCCTGCTGCAGTTGACAGAAATGGAGATAATTTCTGTGGTAGCTGGTGGGGTGGATTGAGGACTAGAGGGACCCTGTTGCTGTTGTTGGAAGGAAGAGAAAGGGGGAGGGCAGAATTGAAGGAAATGGTTTGGACACAACTAAGGGCCCTGCTGACCACAGTAACGGAGTTCTTGGTTGAAGAAAAAGGTGGACATTTCTGAGGCCCCCTGTCAAATCATCAGGAGGCAGAGAAATTGGAAGAATAGGATAGAGTCTTTATAGGAGACAGGCTGTGAGAATGTATAGTCCAGATAATTGTGGGAGTTGGTGGATTTGTAATGGAAATTGGGGGCCAGCCTATCCCCAGAAATGGAAACAGAGATGTCGAGGAAGGGAAAGGAGAAGATAAAGATGGTCTAGTTGAAGGTGAGGGCAGGTTGGAATTTGGAAGCAAAATTGATTATTCCAAAGAAGAGAGGGAAGCAACACCAATGCTGTAATCAATGTAATAAAGAAAGAGTTATGGGTGGGGGCTGGAGCAGGACAGGAACAAGGAATATTCCACGTATCTTACAAAGAGATCGGCATAACTGGGGCCCATATGGTTAACTAGGAGAAAGTGAAGACTGCAGATGCTGGAGATCAGAGCTGAAAAATTCGTTGCTGGAAAAACATAACAGGTCAGGCAGCAACAAAGGAGCAGGAGAATCGACGTTTCGTGCATAAGCCCTTCTTCAGGAATGAGGAGGGTGTGCCAAGCAGGCTAAGATAAAAGGTAGGGAGGAGGGACTTGGGTGAGGGGCGTTGGGAATGCGATAGGTGGAAGGAGGTTAAGGTGAGGGTGATAGGCTGGAGAGGGGCTAGGGGCGGAGAGGTCAGGAAGAAGATTGCAGGTCAAGAAGGCAGTGCTGAGTCCAAGGGTTGGGATTGAGAAAAGGTGGGGGGAGGGGAAATGAGGAAGTTGGAGAAATCTGCATTCATCCCTTGTGGTTGGAGGGTTGCCCCATCCCCACCCTAGTCCTATTATGACATGGGTTGCTTTTAGCACAGCCAACTCATTCTCACCCACTCTTAGTCTTATTATCACAAGATATGGGTTGATTTCAGCACAGCCTACCCATTCTCTCCTACTCTTCAATCTCATTAGTACTTATTCATCTTGTCTTCTGTCATGGCTTACTATCAATTATCCTCTAGTCTGCCTACCCCTTTCATATCTCTCTCTGGACTCCATCTCCGCTTGTCTGTTTATTTGCACCCAATGCTCCCCCACCCAACTTCACCTTCAGCATAAATACCAGTTTTTCCCTTATTGTTACAAGTTCTAATGAAGTGTCACTGAATTCAAAACTATCTGCTTCCTGTCCACAGCTACTGCCAAACCTGCTGAGTTTCATCAGCAATGTCTGAATTTGTTTCAGATCTCCATCATCTGCCGTTCTTTGTTTCATTAGGGTGGAGGTTTGGAACTCTTCCACAAGCAGTAGCCATTCTAAATGTTCATTTTAATCTTGAGCTGGATATGTTTTTCACCACACAATTATATTAAGGGATAGGGGCCAAAGGCGGGCATGTGGGGTTCGGCCACAAGTCAGCTAAGGCTAAAATTGACAGGTTTTAATCAGTAAAGGAATGAGGGGTATTGGGAAAAGGCAGCAAAGTGGAGTTGAAGATAATCAGATCAGACATGGGACTACTCCTGACCGTACATTCCTATGTAAACAAGATGGTGAAACAAAAATGCTTTGGTCTTTTTGCCTCAGGAAGGATATGCTCAACATAGAAGGAGTGCACTGCAGGATCACCAGTTCGATCCCTGGGATGGTAGAATTGTCTACTGAGGAAAGATTGAGTACACAACCTGTACTGTCTAGATTTTGAAGAATGAGAGGTGATCTCATTGAAACATATACCCTGGTTTGGCCTGTAAGAAGTTAGTATGTGGGTCATGCAACAAGAACCAGGGGACCCATTTCAGAATAAGGGACAAGCCATTTCAGACAGTGATGAGGAGAATATTCTTCACTCAGGCATGGTGAATTGTTGAAATGCTCTACTCCAGAGGGTTGTGAAAGCTCAGTTATTGAACAGGCTCAAGGTGGAATAACAATAGAAATAGCTGAAGAAATTCAGCAGGTCTGGCAGCATCTGTGGGGAGACAGAGTTAATGTTTTGTGTGTGACTCTTCTTCAGAGCAGATAGGCTTCTGGATACATCAAGGGAAGAAGTTGATGATAAACTCAGGTCTACTTGAACGATGGAGTAGTCTGAACAGGCCGAATGGCCTACTCCTGCTCCTAGTTCTTCTGTTCTTATGAAAGTGTATTTCCCTGGCATTCTTTATGTGTGATCTGGCTTTTGACACAAAATGCAACATTAAAATATCATGTTCTTCAGAACCCCTATTGTGCTTCTTAATTGTAACAAAAGCATTCCCAAACATTGGTTCACACTGAACTTCTTCACCCTGAAAAAAAATCCATACAGAAAGCAATTATAAATAACATGAAATAAAATGGAAGTGAAGGTAATAATAATGATTATGGTTACTGACAGCACAGCTGTCTCTACATCTTTACAGCTGGCATCTATTTTCATTCCTATCCACACCAGAATGTTAAGCACAATTTCTTGCAGATTAAATAAGCAAAATTATGAGGTTTTTTTTCAAATTTGGTTTGTGATGGATTAGGGAATTAAACCACTGTTTTATCTCCTAATTTCAAAACCACGAGTTTAGTTATGCTTAAGTATCTGATTGCCTTATTATTTTAATCTTAATTACCTTAAGTATCTTCATTAAGACATAAAGGAACACTTCTGTTTATGTAATGCCCTTCACAGCAAATGAAGTATTTGAGAAGTGTAGATACTGTTGAATGTAAGAAATCAGTGTAGAAAACATGGAAAGCAGCATCCAAGGAACAGGAGAATCGACATTTCGGGCATAAGCCCTGAAGAAGGGTTTATACCCGAAACATCAATTCTCCTGCTCCTTGGATGCTGCCTGACCTGCTGCGCTTTTCCAGCAACACATTTTCAGGAATCCCCTTTGAATATTGGCATAGGATTTCCTGGAAAGGACTGGCTATTCTTGGTTGAAAGTCTTATCTGCACCTCTGACAGTGCAGCAAACCCTCAGTAATTGCATTGATGTATCAGCCTAGAAACTCTGGAGTATGTGTTGAACCAACAGCTTTCCGAGCAGAGGTCAAATTTCTGCCAATGCTAACATATGCAAGAGTCTCTCCATTGATTCAGGGTGGAAGTGTGAAGTGAAAGTGCTTCAGTAATAATATTCTGCCTGAGAGCCTTTAGAATGGTTTGTCAATTTGATGGTATTATTTACATAATGAGAGAACATCAGTGCTGTAAGAATATTAGAGATAAAAGAAAAATAACATTTGAAATCTAAAATAAAACCATGTGAACATCTGAAAAAGAATGCAGCTTAACATTTTGTTTAGGAATTACTTGTCAGAACAAGGCCCAAATTCTGAAAAATAACCAAAATTCTTTTTTTGTCATGGTTGGTAGATGTGCAATTTGTGTTATTTTCTGCTTCTAATGCTTTATCAACATGTTTTCCCATTAAGCTTATCAGGCATCCAATTTACAGATGTCCAGTCTTTAATCTGACCAGTTACACTTTCAACTATCTATTCAATACATAGCTGAAACACATATAAAGTTGTCAATTCCATTGTGAAACTTTCAAAGTACATTAGTATTGAATATTTGTGAATATGAGCCATATTGCCAGTCAGGGTATTTATCGAACTTTGCTAAATATTTTGGCGAATAATTTACTGCATTCTCTAGTCAGCTAAAATATTTTGGGATAGATCAATGATACAGATACACCATGAATGTTGGGATAGCAATAGATGAAACTGAAACAGACTTTGTAGTTTTAATAGTCAGTGTTAATAATGCCCAGTTAATGCAGAGCAGCAGCCAACAAAACTAATAGAATATTGAATCAAATAGCCAAAAGCATAGAATCTATTCAAATGAAATAATGGTCAAACAATAATGTTCTGTGCTGTGAAAATATATTGTATACTGTGTTCAGTTCTTGCCTTCAAGAAACAAGAGGGACATTCAAGAGCCAAAGGCAGTGTTCAGAAGAGACGTGATGCTGATCTTCAGTATCAGGGGTCTGAATTACATGGGAAGACTAGGGATTTAGGATTTTCAGCCTGGAAATTAAACATTTGAGTGATATTATAGAGGTTTGTACTTTTGTTATCAATATACAAAATGTTTAACCAGCAAGATCATTTTAAATCCACCTGTAGGGCTAGCACAGATATCCAACTACCAAAAGGTACATTTAGAATTACAAATTGCAGAAAATATTAATTAACATAGTGATCATTGTGAAGAACAAACTTCCAGTTAGAATAGAATTAAACAAGTGTTGGAACAGCTTAAACAGTTATTTGCTGCAAAGTTAGGGTGTTGGAGCTCAGTAGACAGAGAACTAAGATGAACAGAATAACCTTCCTCATCTACATTTACATTGTGTTTTGCATTATATGCCCTAATAAGGCTGGAACATCACGTGCTTGAGCTAGTCGGAGCATGTCTCATAGTAGGTACTGTTTCAATGTTAATGGTGCTAGGTGCTATCCTGATTAGAAATATGTGAACTAAACAAGCAAGCAGTGCCTCTGTGATGGAAAAATTATTTTTAAAGGCATTTACTAAAATATGTTTTTAAAATTCTAATACTTAAAAACAATGTTTTTTTGTGCAAACCCACTTGCCCATTGCAATCACATCCTGTTTATAAAAGCGAGAATGATAATATTACTGGAGCTTACCCATGGCAACAGACATTCGCTCAAACCGACTCTTGCTCACATTGAGAAATAATCAAAGGGACTCCAGCCTCCCAGCTCCACAACTGGCATTAATTAAATCAATGTGGAATATTTTCATTCTCGTACCCAGGACATTGCATCCTGAGCTTCACTTCCAACTGTGCTTTGTGTAGTTCCTATTTGGGTTGTGCATAGACCTGCAGGACTAACAGGTCACAAATAGGAAGACGGTCAGTAACATCACACTGTTTCAAACACCGAACCACCGTAATAATAAAAGCTTATGAAATGTTATTATTCCTTCAATGCCATCTGTGGCCAGCCTGCCTTTTTGAAAATTAAATTTGGAAAGCACATCAGTGACACTGGCGATTCAGTGCCATCACCTGAATTGCACCTGCCTACCAAGAAATAATATACTGTATTATAGAGTGATTGTTTAACTGTTTCTATGGGTCACATATTCAATGTTGTTTTCAACTTTGGCTTTAACTTATTTTTTGTTTTTCTGGCTTCTTCAGTCACTAGGATCCAGGGTGAAACTCAATGGGTTGCTACACTGAACTCAGCTGCCTGCTGTTCTGGCTATTAGTTTGCTTATTGCCTTTCAAACATCTACCTACTGAGATTTGAATGTACATACAGAGCTTAAAGAAAATTAGAGGTACCACTGAGCTGCTAGTGTTTCATGGTGCTAAAAGAGATGCATTTCCTAAATGGAGGAGAGAAAGAAAATCTCACAGGAATGTAAAAATAAAATGTTTTGAGATGTATCAAATACAATACTAAAACAAGTTAGTATTGTTTGCCTTTCTTTAGAACGAGCTTTATAAATATTGATCTGTAGAGTTTAAAAAAATTCTAAATGAACTTTGATGTCTATAAATTCTTGTATATTTTTCAGTGTGCCAATTTGTAATATATTTTGTAAGTGTATATTTTTCTTAGAAGTGATGTGATGTGTTTGGATGTGTGCGTAACCCTTTTATTCCTCAGGGTGTTAATAAAAGGACGTAGCGTTACATTAACTGCTCTGGAAAACCAAAATACCGAAGAGAGAGAAAAAAAGGCAAGCATTTTGTTGGAGGTTTTGTAATAAGCTAAATTATGTTGTGAAAGAGTGTAGTGAAACAGTGAAAAAAAGAAAAAAAAAGACAAAAAATGTTTGCAAAAAATTTGTGGGCTCTACTATTTTATAGAACCTTTCTTTCTCTTGTAAATTATTCTGACATTGAGTTTTTGTTGTAATTGTTGCAAAGGTTTTAAATATTTGTGCTTTCAAATGCTGTACGGTACATGTAAATGTCATTCTTGTTAACTTGACGAGTTTTTGTAATACTGTCATTTATCGAATAAATGTAAAACATAAGAATTAACATTTTGAAAGAATGACTGTACGAAGACTGCTTAAGCTACTGTTCAGAAATAGACCTGCATCAAAAATTTAGCTAATTGACTTTTTTGGTGTACATTACTTTTTTAAATAAAAGTTGTTCAAAGTCAAACATATGACATTTTTACAGTACATGGAAGTACATTTGTTTTTATGGTGTTGATGCTGATAGAATTCCAATTTTGAAGCTCCTGTTTTTTGGTACTGAATGCCATTCCCTAAAAGGCAGCTTTAATCTCATTATTTAAAGCTGCAGTATGTTATATAATGTACAGAACACACATGCAAAACATATTTTAAAAGTGACAAGTGTTGCAAATTCGTTATCAAGCCAGTGCAAGTTGTTTCACTCATATAATATATAGTGATAGTAAGTTTGCGATGGTAAAATGTTCCTATTTCACAAGCCCTTTCCCTTGCATTAGACCTGAGAACTTCCATCCCAGTTATTGTTTTGTGTACAGTTGCATGGCCAAGTGATTTTTTTTTCGAAATATTGTGTGGCTAATTACGAGGTCATTAGATTGAGTGGTGTATTTTAAAGCATGTTAATCTCCCTCAGCACTTTTTTTAAAGAAACTCTATATTATATAAACTAACAATTGTGTTGGAGTGAGGTACAGATTGTAACACAGTCAGAAGATTCTTGCATCACCCACAAGCTACTTAATATCTGTTTTTGTGTAACTTAATGCAAATTCTTAATTTGTAGGACAGCTTTTCTAACATGTTCCAACTCTGAATATTTAACAATATTTTACAGTGTGTAAATATATAAAATAGTAAAATATGTCTATGTATATATATGTTCTAAAAGTACAGTAAGAAAAATCTGATTATATAGTTCAGGTTACAGAGTATATAAAATTTAATGATTTTTGTTTCTTTTCTGCTGTCTTTTTAAATATTGCATTTATATCAAGTAATTTAGTTCTGAATTATATAATATATTGCAGTTTTAAATCTACTTTGAAGGGAAATTCAGAAGAACACAGGAAATGCTCTAAATAGCACCATCTCTGTAAGCTTTTTAATGAACCCATTGGGTTTAATTTTCACTAGTTGTTTATGAGTGTGTGTTTCAAGGAAAAGTTTTCTGCAAGTATTGTTAAATATTTATTTTGTATAAAGTTTGTGAAATGGTTGCACTCATTAGTGATTTATTTTATATTGTCTGCACCTTACCTATTGCCTGCAATCATAGTTTGATGGAATGACTGGAAATGTTATATGCAATTATTTTGTTAAATGGCATCAACAATTTTTCCCCTTAAGCTCACAAAGAGAAACCGTATCATTGTGCTGAAGTATGTCATGTTTCTTTAAAGGTATATCAAATAAAAAATAAAAATTACATGCATATATGCCTGAGGTATTTAGAAGTTCAGAGATATCCTTCAGTCCATTCAGTAGTGTCATACTGTTTATTGGCAGTACTTTTTGTAATGCTGGGGCTGTGGAAGTTACCTTGTGACAACTTTAAAATTGGTTTTAAAAAAACACAATTCTATTATATTAGATTGTTCCAGAAATAACTTGGAAGGACATTGCCTTATTAATGATCAAACATGGTGTAAAATTGTTCTGTTCCACAGCACTGGCTGAATACAGGACTGTATAGAACCACAGAGGTATACAGTACAAGGAGGAGGCCATTCAGTCCATCATGCCTGCAGTTGCTATATGGTAGGTCTGTGGATCAGCTATTCATTCCAGATCTCAGCTGAGCAACGGATGGAGAATGCAACGAGTCACACAAAGTGCTTTTCTATACGAAGTCTGGTTAATTTGACTTCCTCCTTTGACTTCAATAGTAATCAACAGAGTAGATGGATCGTTCATGTGCAAAAAAGAATACTACAGATCTGAAAATGAAACAATCGATCATTTAAAATGTGAATAATTTTTCCCATTCTCTCTTAAGTGAAAACGTTGAGCAATTTTCCATCAAGGTTAATCCAGAGTGAACCGGAAACTCTGCTAGGTGTACGAGTGTTACCTAGCAATGATTCTCCTATTGTTTTTCTTCTCTGTGACCTCCTGGCAGCACAGACGTGATTTTTGAACCTTGTGTATGTTAGAGATTAGAAGCAGAATTCCAAGAATTGCCACTCTCTCAAGGCATACACATGTTGTTTTAAATATCCGCAGATTAGGTAAACAGTCCCAGAAATTGGAGGGCAAGTTGAGATCTTTCATTTATACTGCATTAAAGTCACATATGTGTGTCACACAAAATTAGTTTAGAACTCACTTTATGCCTTGCACAGGTCATAGACATAATGTGGAGGGTACTGAGTAAGAAACAGGATGGCCAAATAGGGAGAAATAAAAAGAATTTCTAATGCATCTAGATCAATGATGAAATTTCATTGTTGGAATTTGGTATTGAGTGAATGTGACAAATCAGGATACTATCTACTTTCACTTCCAAGCTGCTCTTCCTGTGCCATGATACAATTTATAATAACTACAGATAGCAATTTTGCTATTATTGAATTAAGTCTACAGGATTGAAAGATGCAAATGAAGCATCCCTTAATAAGATGATTAAACCTGCTGAGAAAGTCCTCAATGTGCAAAGAATAATATTGGTTGAAGAAGGTTAAATTATATTCATTTTAACAAATCTGAGGTTTTCTGACTTCTGTTTGAGGTATTTCTTTTATTTTAAAAGTATACTTTATTCATAAAAATATCTTTTATATACATACATAGTCACTAAAGCAGTTTGGTTCTGTACTGTAGCATATGAAGAAACAGAGAAACATTGGAGTTTGACTCAATCCAGCAAAAAAAACTAAAGGCATTTCTTACCTGTAGACAACTATATTTACATATATTTGAGGCATTTGGAGGGTCTGATAATTGAACAGACCCCACCTTGCAGCAGCTGTCCCAAGCTTTATTGTGCCCCTCAGCTTATAGTCCTGGACTTTGGAATGTTCTAGTCTGTAACATCTTGTCAAGTCAACTCCTTGCTCTGGAAGGTCATTAGTGCAGTGGATATGAGTCAGAAAGCTTCCAGTCAGATCTGAGGTCAGACAGGGTTGCCCACACTCTCCTTCTTTGATTTTGTGTTGTATAGAGCCCTTTGCTGAGTCCATCAGGAAGGAGGCAAATCTGAGAAGGGTGACTATTCCAGGCAGCAGGTCAAAGCCTCTCTGTACATTCACAATGTTAACGTTTTCTGCTTGAATCCACTGTCAGTCTGTGACCAGTTTGAACTGGTCTCAGGAGCCATGGTAAATTGGGGCAACAGCAAGGCCATGTTCTTTGGGAACTGAGTCGACCAACCCCTTATCTCCTTCATTGTCAACACAGAAGGTGCGGGAAATATGGTTCTAAGGGGCTGGGATGTGCGCAAACTCTTGGAAGGAGCACATCACCAAAGTAAGGCAGAAACTGGGCTTTTGGGAGCACTGATCCCTCTCCATTGTGGGTAAAAACTCCGTCATCAGGGTGAGGTACTCTCTGTTGTATGTGGCATAATTCTGGCCTATTCCCAGAACTTGCACTGTTGCAGCCACCTAATCCATCTGGAGGTCTAAGACAGATCCTGTCCACGGGACACCATGTAGAAAACTCTGGATAATGGTTTGGTGGGTTGGGGGGAAATGTATCCAACATCGCCCTCATCCTGATGGCCACCTTGGTGCACGGCTGTTTTAGGCTGGACCTAGACCCTCAGTACCCAAACGCCAAGTGTCACTATGTACTGAGCTATCTGTCCCTGGTATTGCAAAAAATGAAACTGGCCTAATTTCCATGGAAGGCTCCAAGTGGTTGGACCACTCTGTATCGCCTGTCCTTCTCAGAGAAATTCGCAAAGATAAACTTCTTTGACCACAAATAATCAGGAATGGTCAGCATGTAGCATCATCGAGACCCTGTGGGAAAAGGAGAGGATAGATCCTGTCAGGTTATTCCCAGAGCAGATTGTCAAAGTCATTTGGCAGAATGCCTCATCACCACGACTTTCCAACAAGCACCAAGACATCACTTATCTGATGGTGAGAAGAACACTACCTGTGAGATCCTTCATGTATGCCCGGACTGTGTGCCTGAAGCAGATGGCGGGGAGTAGAGACTGTCAGACATCACCTTCTGCAATGTGCCTTTGCAAAGGAGGTCTGGAGAAAGGTGCAGTGGTTTTTGTCGAGGTTTATCCTGAGCAGCTCCACGACGACAGGGCCCTGTGCTCCACAGTCTGTTCTCTGGGACGCACACCAGGCCAAACATCAAATGCACCAGGAGGACCATCAACTCAGTTTGAAGTTCATTCAATACTGTGATCACTACAAAATGGCAAAAATCCATAACTGAATAAATTATGTTACTACCATTGGAGAATGCTAAGTAGTTCAAGTTGTAATGCCTGACAGAGTCTGGCTTCCTGCATGCAACATGGCTGAGATTCCAAGAATCTTGGTGATCCCTTTGTTATTCTGAATAAAATGGGTAAGAAATGGCGCAGTAAACTATAAGTTTAAATGTGTTCAGGCTCTGCATTGGTTGGAAATAAGAAGCTATTTTGCATAATGTAATGTAATGGGCCAGTTTTGAACTCATTGCCTTCAGTGAATACATACATTATCAAGCAAGTTTATAAAAATATGCACGTGGATTTAAAAATCCAGTTAGAATTGGCAGACGATGAAAGTAGGAATTAGTCAATCCCACGCACCTCCTCCCAAAACAAGGAGAGAGCACAAATGCATACCACAATTTGTAAATACATCTCACATTGCAATCACTGCAGAATGAATAGTTTAGTTTTGATAGAATGTGAAATGCTTATGAAGTGAGGTCCCTGAAATTAATTTGACTAGAATTCCAGTTGACATTGCTTTTATAGTAAGAACATTTACAGAGAATCATAGTCTAGATAAACAGCTGATAGTTTTTCATAAGATGGAATACAGCAATTTTTTAAGGTTAAATAAATTCCATTGCATGAAGAAATATTTGGCGAGGCAAGTGGGATACTGTCAGTGAAAAGAAATCTGACCTTATTATGTATTGTGTGTATATATACATGAATTTCGTCAGCCCATCATTGATGACCATGCCTTCAGTCACGAGACAAGGGGCTCCTTTCCTGAACTTCTCTTTCTCTACATCTTTCTAATATTCTTCTGTTAAATATCCTTTCAAGCCAATCTTTTTGATTTACGTTTTTAACACTCTTCCCAGAGATTTCTTCTTTGGCTCAGGGTAAATTTCTTTTTGTTTGCTTGTGTTTCCAGTGGAGTGTTTCAGGATACTTTGTTAAATTAATGGCACTATAAAAATGTGAAAAACTAATATTGATTGAACTTGTAAGACACAAGGAGGTAATTCATTTAAGATTTCTCGGATTGTTATTTCTGCCAATATTATCAACATTATGGATGTGGAAAAGTTGTCAGATTAATTTGAAGAGTTCATGAAATGGAGAGAATGGTATGGGCACATTTTTCATTGTTGAAAATTTAGCCACATTTGGCAACAATTGTTTCAGCTTTTTCCCATTGCTTTATGCATTTAATGTAGACATCTGACGAGGCAGCAATTCTGAAGTCAGGCTTATATGTGGGGAATTTTAATTGTAGAGCTATTTAATATAAGTTCCGTTCATTAATGGGTGAGGGAGTTGGATGAATTGATATTTAAAGTAGTCAGAAGACTCAGTTGTAAATGGTTCAACTGCTGATTGTACTGGAGGAACTGGACAAAGGGTTTCTGGGAGTGCAGGTCATTGGTCTCTTAACAATCCTGTTCTGAACACTGTCGGCCTTTATTTTCCTATCTAGTAGCAGGCCATCTCTAGTGTATAGATGATCTGGATGCCCAGAAAATCCTGCCTTCCAATCTGGATGGATGTGAGACTTGTCCCTCTTTCCAATTTCCGCCGTCAAAGTGAAAATAAGGCCCTTAGTTCTTTAATGCCAGCTACTTACTCAAATAGGTCATACTGCTGTAAAAATTAATGTTGTTATGCAGTAAATACAATTTTGAAACACTTACATTTTAACAAATTTAATGAGCATTTGGAGTAGTTGTTGGGAAAAATAACATTTTGCATTATTAGTTGTAGTACAAAGGTCATTGCGGGTTTATATTTGTGAAACACCAAGGGGATTTCAATTTAGATGATTCACACTCTAATCAGTAACCTAATTAAAAAGACCTAATTAACAGATTCAGTGCAGAGAGAAGCTGATATTATTTAGGCCCAAAGCTGTTTTTGTGTGATTCAGTGATGACACCCTTGTTTCCTCAACCTTCCCAAATCGTGGTGGGGAACTAACCATTTGCAACTCTACTTCCAAATCTAATTCTGTACAGTGAGAAAGAAAACTTTGATTATCGATATAGGGAAAATAATTTCCAATTGTCCCTTTAAGATAAGATCAGAATACCACTAATAAGTAGTAACTCCCTTATTTCCAAGAGTTGCCATCTCATGAATACTCCAACTTGCCTCGCTTTTAGAGATTGCTGGAGAAACTCAGCAGATCTGGCAGCATTCACAGGGAGAGAAATTGGATTAACACTTCAAGTCTGCGTGTTCCGGTTCTGAGGAAAAGTCATACTGTACTCAAAACATTAACTCTGTTTCTTTCTCTCCCCACAGATGCTGCCAGACCTGCTGAGTTTCTGTAGCATATATTATTTGTTTCATATTTCCAGTATCCACAGTATTTTGTTTTTATTGTCCCATTTATATGCAGCTTGCAATTCTCCCCATCTCTGCCAAGAAACTGGCTAGTGACATTTCCCATCTCCATAGAATCCCTATAATTTGGAAATAGGCCATTCGAGTCTGCATTGACCTTCCGAAGAGCATCAGACCCAGCCACCCCAACCTAACCATGTAATCCTGCATTCAGCGTGGCCAATCCACCTGACCTGCACATCTTCAGACTGTGGGAAGAAACCAGAGCATCCGAAGAGCACCCATGCAGACGTAGGGAGAATGTGCAATCTCCACACAGTTATCTGAAGGTGGAATCAAACCTGGGTCCCTGGCGCTCTGCTAAGCACTGAGCCACTCTAGGGCAGTTACCTGGCAGAAGGCAGTTAGGTTGAAAGGGATGGAAGAGAGACCAAAGGCGTAAAAAGGGTAAGAGATTGGCTGCATGTTGTTGGTGTGAAGAGAGGGAGGTACTACAGAGAAGATAGATGCGTTTGAAACCTGTCAACAAAAGAACTTTTCAGCTGCCTGGTTGCCAAGAAGAATTGAACACATGGAGGTAATTAATTATTTGCAACTGAATGTAGAATCTCTAACTTAAGGCTGCAATTGTTCAAGAATACTATATGGGTATAAATGCATTGGCTGTTATTGTAATGAGTACTGTGTTGACTGTTAAATTTAAATTTGAGATAGAATCTGAGATGCAGTTAAAAGGATAGTATCTGGCTGATTAAAAATATTGCATGAGCTGTCACCTCGCAAATTTAGAAGCTGTGTTTAGGTTGATGGTTTTTTATATGTAGAAATGTGTGTCAGTTGTTTAGAAGAAAACTTATTGCTAACTTATATGACTGTATTGTGCCAATTTAAAACTTGCAGTGCAGAAGAAATTAATGTTTTCCTGTATGCCATGATTTTAAATTTAGTCAACGGTTGGTAACCTTTCAGGGTATTGAAAATTTCTTCTAATTCTCAGTGAATGCAAATACAGAATGTGATGTTACGATGTGACTGCATCACCAAATAATTGAGTTAGTGAAAATGAAAAAGTGACTCCTGAAAACCAAAAGCAGATCTTGAGAAAATTTCAAGAGAAATCCTCACATGCACATGCTCAGCTGTTGCTGCTAATTAAACCCCTTCCTCACACCTCCACTCCATGAATTCTCTGCCACCAATGCAGGCCTGAGTCCTGGGCCTAAGTTGGTGGTTGTTCTGCCAACAGTCTTGTCTCAATGGTACTGCTGCCCTAGGGTCCCTGCTCCTGGGGAATCCTGTCCCTGCCCTGTTAAATGTCTGAATAGTATTTGAAATAGAGCTTCCCTTAAAGAGGTCAAATGGGGCTCTTGCTGACACTCTAGATAATGGACAAGATCTTCTCTGATAACTAGCCAAATGTATGGGCAGATGGAAGGTGAACAAAAAGATTCACACATGGAAGAGTGCCTTTTGAAAAGATATATCAGTACTTTAGAAACTTAAATGGAAAAATGAGCTTCACTGGATGTTTTGGAAGCAATATGCTGGGCAGGACACATCCTAAGTAAGAAGACCCCAGTAACTAATCTGGTGTAAATGGTAAAGCTTACCTGTATTCACTCTGTTATGCAATACAGAATCATTTTTGACGAGTGTTTATATATAAAATAGAACAAATATGACGGTCCAAGTGTTTGAGACAATAGATAGTCAACTTTTGTGATTTGTGCATCTGGACAAAAATCTCCTCCAGATAAAGTGAATCTGTATTTGGCCTTGATATTGGTTCTAGTTTAACAATCGAGTTGATATGTATTTCACTAAATGGTTCATATTTTTCTACATGATTTTGATAGGCATGTTTCCATATTTAAAAGAATTAAGCTGTAAGAGGAGATTAAAATCTCATTTATTTGAATGTGTGCTCAGCATCTGCCTCAACAAAAAAAATCCAAATTTCACAAATAACACTGAACTAAAGAAACTGTTCTGTTGGAGGTTATTAGTAAAAAGTGAGGTCTGCAGATGCTGGAGATCAGAGCTGAAAATGTGTTGCTGGTTAAAGCACAGCAGGTTAGGCAGCATCCAAGGAACGTGAAATTGGACATTTCGGGCCAGAGCCCTTCATCAGGAATGACTATGTTATTGCTAGCCTGTGTTGTTTCTAAGTATACATTGTTTTATGCTGTATCTGTTAGCTGTCCTTAGTAAGGTCCCATTGTGAGTGAAAAATCTGAAGTGATCTATCTTCTATAACCTTCAAGGGTGGCAAGGTGGCTCAGTGGTTAGCACTCTTGCTTCACAGTGCCTGGGATCCTGGTTCAATTCCCACCTTGGGTGACTGTGTGGAGTTTGCATATTCTCCCCCTGCCTGTGTGGGTTTCCTCCAGGTGCTGCGATTTCCTCCCACAATCCAAAGATGAATTGGCCATCTAAATTGCCCATAGTGTTAGCTACATTAGTCAGGGGTAAATATAGGGTAGGGGAATGAGTCTGGGTGGGTTACTCTTCGGAGAGTCAGTGCGGACTTGTTGGGCTGAAGGGTCTGTAGGGAATCTAAATCAACAATGAAGTTTAAATCCAAGTTTCAATGGCTTTTGTATTTGAATTTCCTAAGGTTTACATGTCCCCTCAAAATCATTTGTTTGTTAGAGGTTAGAGGGATGGATCAATTAACTGCACCAACTGATATCTCAACAGAAGAATGGAATTGACGTTATTTATGGGATTCGAATTGCTTGTGGATCTAGGAAATGGATTAATGATGTTGGAGAGGTTGAGGTTCCAAATGGAGAATAAAATGATGAGAGAAAACACAACGACAAAACATACCAGACTTGCTCTTCAATGACATCCAAAGTGGCAAAGTTTACTTTTGTCTCTTTGCTATTCAGGTTCTTGGATTATATATTGTTAAATGCATGTGGCTTATTTCAACAGTTATCAGAACATCTATTAGTATTGAGCCTGTACACATCGCAACAGCTGTATTTCACACAGACAAACAAGAAAAGTTCTAAATTAACAACTGCAGTCAGCAAAATTTAAGAAATAAAGAGAAGCAGCAGGAGATGTTTCCTGGACATCCCTGGTGTGTATCTACGCTTATTGGACAGGATTTGTTCTGCACGCCCCACTTCAACATCACATGACAATGTCAGCAAATTTATTTCAGTCAACTAGAATCTCAAGTATCAATTTGTAAATCGACCAATGGCTAATTAAAAAGCTAAGAAATGAATCAGCAAGTCTACAAAAAAGTAAAATAATTTTTTGATTTGTTTACTGGTTGTGGTCTTTGCTGGTAACATGAGCATTAAGATGATTGAGAATGTTAGATTGGGGCTGATGGGTCAGAATGAGCTGCCTTCTTGATAAAGGGCAAGAATTGGAAAATGGAGGGGCTTAGTCAGGTTTGTGAGGGCCAAGCTGAGACCTTCATATCTTCAATGAAGCTGGGAGACATCCAGTCTCCACATTCAAATACCAGTCTCTGGTCATTTTTATAGACAGTTGGGTAAGCCATGTTTTTTCTGAATCCCATTTTGCACAAAAGGCCTCAAATCAGCATGTGGTTTTTCTTTTGTACAGGTAGCAAAACCTTAAGCATGTTTTCAGTTTGAAGCTCTTGACTCCTCTTTTCTGCCTTTCTATGTGGTAGCAAGAATATGTACAGCAAACAATGAGCATGCATGGCCTGTGAAGCTTATAGAACATAAGAAAACAGTCCTTCCACCTGAGGCAAGGGGTTTAGGATCATCAAATTTCTAGGTGCTACAAGTGAATTCCATTGTCTCCAATGATAGAAAATTGCTGGGAATAATAAAGTTCCAGCAAAGGAGGAATAAGAAGTATTATTTCTATAAATCATTGACATAAAATATAATTTCATTAACTTTTTTGAGTTTTTTCAGGGGTCTTGTGGATTCTGGATCAGGAGTTCCAAGTGAATTTCTCCAGATTTGTTACTATTGAGGGGTGTTGTGTTACATCACACAACTAGTGTGTGGTCTACCTTTAAAAGGCATAGTTAAAAATCACACTACACCAGGTTATAGTCCAATAGGCTTATTTGAAAGCACTAGCTTTCAGAGTGCCGCTCCTTCATCGGGTGATTGTGGAGGTTAAGATCACGCTTTACAGAATTTATAGCCGATGGAGTCCAATGTAATGGAGATGTGATACAGTAAATTTCCATCTTTTATAATGGGGTATGCTGTTTTCTGTTCTTTGATATATAAATCCCAGAACTTGTTTTAAATTACATTCTCAAGATAGCTCAGGTTTTTAAGCAATAGGTGTGAAGTCTGTCTGAGTCCCAATGCTATGTCAGACTGACAAACCCTCTGTATAATTATACAGAGTTTTACATGGATTCATGCAGTTTTTGAGCAAAATAACATGTAATTCTGCAAAAACAAATTCACCCTATCAGCTTATATGTGTGCGCGTGTAGGAGCGTGCTCATGATGTAATTACTGTCACATAGCATGTGAATCTGGTACCATGGTGTTGAAATAGGATGCTCCACCCAGACCTCCTCCACTCAGCCAATTCACTTTCTTCTTTTCTCCCTCTTTCCTTCCTTGCCTCAGCCTTGCACTCCCAGACCCAACCACTGAAGTGGAGATGCTAGTGGCCTGGTGTGAAGTGGGATGTCAGTGCCCTGGTGTGAAGATGTCAGTGTCCTGGTGTGAAGTGGGGATGTCAGTGTCCTGGTGTGAAGTGGGGATGTCAGTGGCCTGGTGTGAAGTGGGGATGTCTCTGTCCTGGTGTGAAGTGGGGATGTCAGTGTCCTGGTGTGAAGTGGAGATGTCAGTGTCCTGGTGTGAAGTGGGAATGTCAGTGTCCTGGTGTGAAGTGGGGATGTCAGTGCCCTGGTATGAAGATGTCAGTGTCCTGGTGTGAAGTGGGGATGTCAGTGTCCTGGTGTGAAGTGGGGATGTCAGTGGCCTGGTGTGAAGTGGGGATGTCAGTGGCCTGGTGTCAAGTGGAGATGTCAGTGTCCTGGTGTGAAGTGGAGATGTCAGTGTCCTGGTGTGAAGTGGGGATGTCAGTGTCCTGGTGTGAAGTGGGGATGTCAGTGCCCTGGTGTGAAGATGTCAGTGTCCTGGTGTGAAGTGGGGATGTCAGTGTCCTGGTGTGAAGTGGGGATGTCAGTGTCCTGGTGTGAAGTGGGGATGTCAGTGTCCTGGTGTGAAGTGGAGATGTCAGTGTCCTGGTGTGAAGTGGGGATGTCAGTGTCCTGGTGTGAAGTGGGGATGTCAGTGCCCTGGTGTGAAGATGTCAGTGTCCTGGTGTGAAGTGGGGATGTCAGTGTCCTGGTGTGAAGTGGGGATGTCAGTGGCCTGGTGTGAAGTGGGGATGTCAGTGGCCTGGTGTGAAGTGGGGATGTCAGTGTCCTGGTGTGAAGTGGGGATGTCAGTGTCCTGGTGTGAAGTGGAGATGTCAGTGTCCTGGTGTGAAGTGGGGATGTCAGTGTCCTGGTGTGAAGTGGGGATGTCAGTGCCCTGGTGTGAAGATGTCAGTGTCCTGGTGTGAAGTGGAGATGTCAGTGTCCTGGTGTGAAGTGGGGATGTCAGTGTCCTGGTGTGAAGTGGGGATGTCAGTGCCCTGGTGTGAAGATGTCAGTGTCCTGGTGTGAAGTGGGGATGTCAGTGTCCTGGTGTGAAGTGGGGATGTCAGTGTCCTGGTGTGAAGTGGGGATGTCAGTGCCCTGGTGTGAAGATGTCAGTGTCCTGGTGTGAAGTGGGGATGTCAGTGTCCTGGTGTGAAGTGGGGATGTCAGTGTCCTGGTGTGAAGTGGGGATGTCAGTGGCCTGGTGTGAAGTGGGGATGTCAGTGTCCTGGTGTGAAGTGGGGATGTCAGTGGCCTGGTGTGAAGTGGGGATGTCAGTGTCCTGGTGTGAAGTGGAGATGTCAGTGTCCTGGTGTGAAGTGGGGATGTCAGTGTCCTGGTGTGAAGTGGGGATGTCAGTGCCCTGGTGTGGAGATGTCAGTGCCCTGGTGTGAAGTGGGGATGTCAGTGCCCTGGTGTGAAGTGGGGATGTCTGTGTCCTGGTGTGAAGTGGGGATGTCAGTGTCCTGGTGTGAAGTGGGAATGTCTCTGTCCTGGTGTGAAGTGGGAATGTCTCTGTCCTGGTGTGAAGTGGGGATGTCAGTGTCCTAGTGTGAAGTGGGAATGTCTCTGTCCTGGTGTGAAGTGGGAATGTCTCTGTCCTGGTGTGAAGTGGAGATGTCAGTGTCCTGGTGTGAAATGGGGATGTCAGTGTCCTGGTGTGAAGTGGGGATGTCAGCGTCCTGGTGTGAAGTGGGAATGTCTCTGTCCTGGTGTGAAGTGGGGATGTCAGCGTCCTGGTGTGAAGTGGGAATGTCTCTGTCCTGGTGTGAAGTGGGGATGTCTCTGTCCTGGTGTGAAGTGGGGATGTCAGTGTCCTGGTGTGAAATGGGGATGTCTCTGTCCTGGTGTGACGTGGGGATGTCAGTGTCCTGGTGTGAAGTGGGGATGTCAGCGTCCTGGTGTGAAGTGGGGATGTCAGCGTCCTGGTGTGAAGTGGGAATGTCAGTGTCCTGGTGTGACGTGGGGATGTCTCTGTCCTGGTGTGACGTGGGGATGTCAGTGTCCTGGTGTGAAATGGGAATGTCTCTGTCCTGGTGTGAAGTGGGGATGTCAGCGTCCTGGTGTGAAGTGGGGATGTCTCTGTCCTGGTGTGAAGTGGGGATGTCTCTGTCCTGGTGTGAAGTGGGGATGTCAGTGTCCTGGTGTGAAGTGGGGATGTCAGTGTCCTGGTGTGACGTGGGGATGTCAGTGTCCTGGTGTGACGTGGGGATGTCAGTGTCCTGGTGTGAAGTGGGGATGTCAGCGTCCTGGTGTGAAGTGGGGATGTCAGCGTCCTGGTGTGAAGTGGGAATGTCAGTGTCCTGGTGTGAAATGGGGATGTCTCTGTCCTGGTGTGACGTGGGGATGTCAGTGTCCTGGTGTGAAATGGGAATGTCTCTGTCCTGGTGTGAAGTGGGGATGTCAGTGTCCTGGTGTGACGTGGGGATGTCAGTGTCCTGGTGTGAAATGGGGATGTCAGTGTCCTGGTGTGAAGTGGAGATGTCAGTGTCCTGGTGTGAAGTGGAGATGTCAGTGTCCTGGTGTGAAATGGGGATGTCAGTGTCCTGGTGTGAAATGGGGATGTCAGTGTCCTGGTGTGAAATGGGGATGTCAGTGGTCTGGTGTGAAATGGGGATGTCAGTGTCCTGGTGTGAAGTGGGAATGTCTCTGTCCTGGTGTGAAGTGGGAATGTCTCTGTCCTGGTGTGAAGTGGAGATGTCAGTGTCCTGGTGTGAAATGGGGATGTCAGTGTCCTGGTGTGAAATGGGGATGTCAGTGTCCTGGTGTGAAGATGTCAGTGTCCTGGTGTGAAGTGGGGATGTCAGCGTCCTGGTGTGAAGTGGGGATGTCAGCGTCCTGGTGTGAAGTGGGGATGTCAGCGTCCTGGTGTGAAGTGGGGATGTCAGCGTCCTGGTGTGAAGTGGGAATGTCAGTGTCCTGGTGTGAAATGGGGATGTCTCTGTCCTGGTGTGACGTGGGGATGTCAGTGTCCTGGTGTGAAGTGGGGATGTCTCTGTCCTGGTGTGAAGTGGAGATGTCTCTGTCCTGGTGTGAAGTGGGGATGTCAGTGTCCTGGTGTGACGTGGGGATGTCAGTGTCCTGGTGTGAAATGGGGATGTCAGTGTCCTGGTGTGAAGTGGGGATGTCTCTGTCCTGGTGTGAAGTGGGGATGTCAGTGTCCTGGTGTGACGTGGGGATGTCAGTGTCCTGGTGTGAAATGGGGATGTCAGTGTCCTGGTGTGAAGTGGAGATGTCAGTGTCCTGGTGTGAAGTGGAGATGTCAGTGTCCTGGTGTGAAATGGGGATGTCAGTGTCCTGGTGTGAAATGGGGATGTCAGTGTCCTGGTGTGAAATGGGGATGTCAGTGGTCTGGTGTGAAATGGGGATGTCAGTGTCCTGGTGTGAAGTGGGAATGTCTCTGTCCTGGTGTGAAGTGGGAATGTCTCTGTCCTGGTGTGAAGTGGAGATGTCAGTGTCCTGGTGTGAAATGGGGATGTCAGTGTCCTGGTGTGAAATGGGGATGTCAGTGTCCTGGTGTGAAGATGTCAGTGTCCTGGTGTGAAGTGGGGATGTCTCTGTCCTGGTGTGAAGTGGGGATGTCAGCGTCCTGGTGTGAAGTGGGAATGTCTCTGTCCTGGTGTGAAGTGGGGATGTCTCTGTCCTGGTGTGAAGTGGGGATGTCAGTGTCCTGGTGTGACGTGGGGATGTCAGTGTCCTGGTGTGAAGTGGGAATGTCAGCGTCCTGGTGTGAAGTGGGGATGTCAGCGTCCTGGTGTGAAGTGGGGATGTCAGCGTCCTGGTGTGAAGTGGGGATGTCAGCGTCCTGGTGTGAAGTGGGGATGTCAGCGTCCTGGTGTGAAGTGGGAATGTCAGCGTCCTGGTGTGAAATGGGGATGTCTCTGTCCTGGTGTGACGTGGGGATGTCAGTGTCCTGGTGTGAAATGGGGATGTCTCTGTCCTGGTGTGAAGTGGAGATGTCAGTGTCCTGGTGTGAAGTGGGGATGTCAGTGTCCTGGTGTGAAGTGGGGATGTCAGTGTCCTGGTGTGACGTGGGGATGTCAGTATCCTGGTGTGAAGTGGGGATGTCAGTGTCCTGGTGTGAAGTGGGAATGTCAGTGTCCTGGTGTGAAATGGGGATGTCTCTGTCCTGGTGTGAAATGGGGATGTCAGTGTCCTGGTGTGAAATGGGGATGTCAGTGCCCTGGTGTGAAGTGGGAATGTCAGTGTCCTGGTGTGAAATGGGAATGTCAGTGTCCTGGTGTGAAATGGGGATGTCTCTGTCCTGGTGTGACGTGGGGATGTCAGTGTCCTGGTGTGAAGTGGGGATGTCAGTGTCCTAGTGTGAAGTGGGGATGTCAGTGGCCTGTTGTGGAGATGTCAGTGGCATGGTGTGTGGCAGCAGTGCTCAATCCGGATTGGCAGCAGCGCACAGTGCAGAGCAGAAGCCAGCAGTCAGACCAGGTGGTGGCCCCCTGTGCTGGTTTGGATCCCCTGGATAGAGACTGCAATGTTTGTCTTTTTAATGCGTTTTTCTGACTTTCTGACCTATGGTTATACTGTGTATAGCTATAATGTAATTTTTTTTCTTCATTTCTCTATTCTGTACCTAAAGATTGTACCTAGGTACTTTGTGCCAAAGATGGTGGCACGTGGTGACACTGTTAGTGTGTAACTAATCTGTACCTGACGAAGCTATACCTGGATACCTTAGTATCTAAGTTGGCAGTGTAAGCAGCAACTTATCAACTTTTCGCTGTACTCATTTGAGTTCGTGTGACAATAATGTTAATTCAATTCAGTTCATTATAAACATCTAAGTTTCCATCTTTACTGCAGCCACTTGAAGCATGCAATGCTAACGGAGGCATGTTAGTTTTTGATACTGAATCGCTTAGTATTAGTCCAGACATCAAGTTCATGATTGTAATATATGTATCGTAAATGTCTGTTAATTTTTTTCCATTCTACATTAACCACATCTAAATCTTAGATTATTTGGAGCTAACATAAGCACTATATTATCAGGTACAAATACCCTCCTGGAGGGAAAAATCTTCAGCACTGTGGCAAATCATGGTGTAAGCAAAGTGGTAACAATTAGTGACTGCTGATAAAGGAGTATAGCTTTTCAGTGGTAGACACTTGGAAACATAATTGAGTATCAGCTAAGTGACAGCCCTGGGCTTAAAACCATTCAGAAAACCATCAGCACCAATTTCTGTGGACAGAGATCTACAGCAATTACAACCTTCAGGAAGGATCTTCTGGATAAGTAAAAAGGCCATACCATTGATGTATCGTTGGAAGGTGGACATAAACATGAAGCCATAATGGTAGGCAAACAATAATTATGCTCTTGACGTGCAGTCAATAATATTACTATGGTCAGCAAAGTGCTCCAAACCAACAAGATCAGGTTATAGGTGTTGTGTGATTTTTAACTTTGTACACCCCAGTCTAACACCGGCACCTCCAAATCAACATCTGTAACAGCTGCCGTAGGTTTGGCATCTACCTGAAAGCTGTGCCGCCTTTGCATCATGTCTGAAAATCCTGTGGTATGCAGCTGTAATAAGTATCACCACATCAGATACAGAAATATCATCTCATCAAGTAGCAAAACACGACGTCACAATCAGAATTTGTTCAGCATCTCACACTTCAGAAAGTGTGTTTGTAACATGGTCAGTAGGTTAGCTGTCAGCCTTGTAAAGCTTTCCAAAATACCTGGTGGTAGGGGGTAAGAGCGAGATAGTTTCCTTGTCGGCCATTCTGTGGAACATGGTGGCAAACTGCTGCAGTGCTTTGTTCACAGGCATGGATCACTCCAATGAAAGTCCATGATTCAATGAAAATGGGGGAAAAGACAGACACACAGAATTAACCTTGCAAGCAAAAATGTTTATAAGACCATAAGAAATCGGAGCAAGAGCAGGCCATTTGGCCCCTCGGGTCTGCTCTGCCACAAAATAAGATCATGACTGACCTGATATTCCTCACATCTACTTTCCTGTGTTAATGTTACACATGATGTCCAAAATCCCGCCGGCAAATACAGGGAGTGAACCCAACACCATTCCACCTGATGAGAAATTCAACCATAAGGAAAGGAAATAGAAGCAAAATATTGCAGATACTGGAGATCTGAAATAAAAACCTAAAGTGCTGGAAATATGCAGCATGTCTGGTAGCATCCATCAAGAGGAAAAGGGTTAACCTTAGAACACTGTAAAAGCATCATATTCAACTCTTAATGTTATTTTTTTCTCCGCAGTTGCTATCAGACCTGCTGAGTTTTTCCAGCACTTTTGCTTTTATATTTAGAGAACAAATGTTTGGTCTTGTTCATTGTACTATTATAAATGCTAAATTAAGGACATCAAACTTACAGTGTGGAGCTGCAGAAATTGCCCTCAAATCTCCATTTTGTATGTGTTTTTATTTCTTTTTAGATGTGTTTTTTAATTTTGCAAGTTTGGTAAGGATTGTTTTAGCTGCTATTTGTTGTTGATGGATGAACCCAACAATTCAGGATATTAGAATAGATTAGGATCAGCAGCAACATGAGATATATACAAAATGAATGAAAATATATATTTAAACCTTGATAGGGTCCTCAAAGCTTTATTTAAATATTCCACAGAGAAAAATATTAGGATAATATTGATGTAAATGGTGACAACAACTCTAATTTCTATACATGCATATATGAGCAGTGATCACTTTGAATTCTGAATATAAACAATAGTAAATTCTATTATTCATACTTGGAGAGATATTGGTGATGAGTGTTCTGAATTTTTTATTTTGAAACACAGCTGTTTTGCAGATATTTGGTAAAGAAAGATGCAAATACATTGGATTTCTTATAAAGTTTTATGAATTTCTTGCCATTTCCTTTAAAAGATAGATACTTGACTCGTAGATCATTGGCATGTTTCTGGGTTTCTTAAATCCAAACAGTATGACTCAAATTTCATATAATTCATTTGGTATGATAAAGGCGAGTATTTCCTTAAATCTTGATTTTAATGGCACTTGCCAGTACTCCTTTAATAGATTAGGTTTGGGAAGAAATCAGGCACCTTGTTGATGCAATCTTCCAATCGAGGAATTAAATATCAATCTGTTTTTGATGCTGTAAATCTGTTTCTGGAGTCTATGAAGTATTGAGTTGATCCATCTGGTTTAAGAACATTAGTTGAGTTTTAGATTAACAATTTGCCGATAATGCCATTAGGCCATCACCTGCTCCTATTTTAAATTCAGATTTTAAATTCCTTCAAGAGGTGATCTCTTTGAGAGCCCCATATGCTGTTTCAACTCCTGATGTTCATTGCAACCTGTCTAAAGTACTTTGGTTAGCCCTTTCAAATTCAATGTAAGTTTGCTCAAATTATTAACTTAAATTTCAAAACATTTTCCTGTATGCTTCAGGGGCTAACTGATTTGGATCAAGGATAGCTTTTTTCACAGCGTCATAATCCCTAGAAACCTCCACTGTCAGTACAGTATAAAATTTCTGTGCTTTAGTTGTAAATGGTCAATGTCCAGTTTTCCTTCAGTCAATTCATTTGTCCCTCTATTTTCTCAAATGGCATGATGAATTCTTCCATTTCCTTTTCCACAGTTTTTTTATAGGGCCGGTACCAATTTAAACAATTACATACCAGATTCTTGTTTCAGAATAGAATTTTCGCCATCAGAGACGACATTGGCATCTGACAGCTCATTCCTGATGAAGGGCTTTTGCCTGAAACGTCGATTTTCCTGCTCCTCGGATGCTGTCTAACCTGCTGTGCTTTTCCAGCATCACTCTGATCTAAACTCTGGTTTCCAGCATCTGCAGTCCTCACTTTTGCCTAGCTCTTTTTGAAGCTGTAGCATTTTAAGCTTTTATCTGTGTTCTGTCTCTTTCCCTTCTTTTTTCCTTGCAATTCTAATTCTAGTTTTTGCATTTCCATTTCCATCTCTAGCATCTTAATTTTCCCTTATTTTCATACAGCTTTAGCTGTAACTGATTCTAACCTGTTACTATTTGGAATATCTGGTCCCTGCTGTATTTCTATTCAGCTGAAATGCTGTACTAGTTTTTCAATTATTTCTGCCTTTAGAGTCCTGGCCAACAATTCCACTTCTAATTTCCTTGCTAATTTATCAACCTGAGTTTTATAATCTCTTGTAAATTTCTCAAGAATTTCTCTTTTACATGTAGGAAAACTTGACCAGTTCCTCGACGCACATTCTTTTTGATAGTACATAAACTTCATATTTCCCTTTTATCCCGTTACCACTTAACAGCTCCACAACCAGGCTTTGTCGCAAAATACAGGTAGTTCCCATATAACGCTGTAGTTGTATTCCAGCAAAACGTCACTTCATAGAAAAACCCTTAATATAAATAATGGGGCCTATGGGTAAAGTGGAATTAAAGGCAGACAGCTAAAATATGATTCATAATCGCTAAAAAGTTACCTAAAAGCCTAACACAAAGTATAGCATAGCCTGAATGAAGATATAAATTATATTCATCAATGAAACAAAAGTAAATTTAACACAGTACATTTAAAAATATTGTTAATGCAGGGACAGAGGGTCATCATAGTGCGTAAGGTAGACTCCCTTGTTCCTATTAAGCGAGTTATATCCTTATGTTCAAAATGCTTTATAATATGTAGCTTCTCTTCCAATGTTATAGCCTTTTATCACCAGGATGCTTCTTGCAAACATTCTTGTCATTATGCCCATCCATTTTTTCAAAATAAGGGATAATCTAGGAGTAGTGTACCTTTCATAGCAGGCTGCCCAATGTATCTCTCCCAGAAAGCTGCTCTCTGTACAGTAACTCTCACAGATTGGAAACTAATAGGGGAGAAAATATCTGCTCTGTTGGCAGCTGACATCAGTGCACGCGCAGAGCAAAGCACACAAAATGATCTCCGCTGGAATTGCACTACTGTAAACAGAGGTAAGCGTTCTCGAAAATATCATTCCTTAATTCCTCAGCGATGTTATATGCAAATTGCACTGGCAGAGCATGCATTAACTGAGAATTACCTGTATCCTAACCCCAACAGTCCCAGTCTTTAGGGCAATGCACTGGAAATCGAAGGCCACTACTGGAACCATCACAAATGTGAAGATTTTTAGTCAAACTATCCCAAGTTCCCAGCTTTCCTGACTGGTGAACTCAGATTAAAAGAAAAGACTCACCAAATCTCCGTATTTAACAAGAAAATAACTGTTTCTCGGAACAAGTTGTCTGTAACCAATGGCAATTAGCAAAATATGAATTGCTAATTTATAGCTCTGTAGAAATTAGACTCTACCCTTTCTTAAATTTCCCCTGATGGATACCAATGGACAAAGAGTGACTAGACGTAGATATTAAGGGTCAAAAAGGAAAAACAAAATCTGAGAACCACCAATCTGGACCACAAAGTTGATGAGGTTTTTGTTTGCTGTTGACACAAGGTTGTTTGCACACCAATGCTCTCTTTTGTTCACTGGTTGAGAATTCATTATTTCATTGTCTTAAAAGGCACTTTATTCTTCCTTCAATAGGGTATTTGCGGAAGAAGGTGAATGGAAGACAGCTAGCTATTACTGAAGACTTTTCAGTGCCTCCACACAGGAGGTAGACACAAAGAGAGAGTTTTTGATGCTTTCCTTTTGCAGACCTGATGGTTCTCTGCTGCACATTCGCCGCACAAGCCATACTCTCCTGGTCAACAGCCAATCAAAACATTGTCGCTAAGTAGTTGTCTCTTAGAGGGTAAAAAATGAGGTCTGCAGATGCTGGAGATCACAGCTGAAAATGTGTTGCTGGTTAAAGCACAGCAGGTCAGGCAGCATCCAAGGAATAGGAAATTTGACATTTCGGGCATAAGCCCTTCATCAGGAATGAGGAGAGTGTGCCAAGCAGGCTAAGATAAAAGGTAGGGAGGAGGGACTTGGTGGAGGGGCGATGGAGATGTGATAGGTGGAAGGAGGTCAAGGTGAGGGTGATAGGCCGGAGTGGGGTGGGGCGGAGAGGTCAGGAAGAAGATTGCAGGTTAGGAGGGCGGTGCTGAGTTGAGGGAACCAACTGAGACAAGGTGGGGGGAGGGGAAATGAGGAAGCTGGAGAAATCTGAGTTCATTCCTTGTGGTTGGAGGGTTCCCAGGCAGAAGATGAGGCGCTCCTCCTCCAGCCGTCGTGTTGTTATGTTCTGCCGGTGGAGGAGTCCAAGGACCTGCATGTCCTCGGTGGAGTGGGAGGGAGAGTTAAAGTGTTGAGCCACGGGGTGGTTGGGTTGGTTGGTCCGGACGTCCCTGAGGTGTTCTCTGAAGCGTTCCGCCATTAAGCGGCCCGTCTCTCCAATATAGAGGAGGCCACATCGGGTGCAACGGATACAATAGATGATGTGTGTGGAGGTACAGGTGAACTTGTGGCGGATATGGAAGGATCCCTTGGGGCCTTGGAGGGAAGTGAGGGAGGAGGTGTGGGCGCAAGTTTTACATTTCCTGCGGTTGCAGGGGAAGGTGCCGGGGGTGGAGGTTGGGTTGGTGGGGGGTGTGGCTCTGACGAGGGAGTCACGAAGGGAGTGGTCTTTGCGGAACGCTGATAGGGGAGGGGAGGGAAATATATCCCTGGTGGTGGGGTCCGAACCTATCAGCTTTGTGGTGTCTGCTTTGCTGATCCTTTTCCAAGAAACATGTAACATTGCATACAACTCATAGTGTGCTCCAGCAAGCATTTATAATCAATATGAGATTTATTCAACGGTCCAAAAATAAGAAAGTAAAAAAATGTCGTCCTTAGAGTAGAAATGAGAAACCTCTGACTTGCGAACTATATAACAACACTCACTTCAATCGAGCCCTTGACTTCCCAAAATATTCAATGTGCTCTCAAAAGTAAGGGGTTGATAGAAAGCAGTAGTTAGGAAGTATGGCACAAGTTGTGTTTTAAGCAGGGATGATGTTTAAAGAAACCTTGGGAAGAGGATAAAGGTGAAACTTGGGAATAAGATTCCAGAGTTAAAAATGTATGGTGGCTGGTAGCGAATACACTGTAATTTTAGATTCTGTTATTGCAAAGGAGCCATTTTGCAATTCAACAATGATGCCTAATCTACTGTTGATTGAGCAGATTTATTTGTTTTGCCTGCAAAGTACAGAAATACAGAAAAGAAGCAAGAATGCCAAGCGAGGAGTGTTAGTTGCTATGATAGGTAGGGAAAAATTATCTACTTTCCCTTAATTCCAGTTTCTCTTGAGTGGGAGTTTGTACACCCGCTGTTATCCTGGCAGATGGTTACTGAGCTATATTGGCAGAAAGCTGGGAGCAGCTTGCTGCTGGTCCTCTCTCATCTGGGGAATCTGTCTCATCAGAGAACCTGAAAGTATGCTGCAAAATTGTTTCACTGTCACAAATGTGGTTTTTTTAAATAAATATTTTCTTCCCTGTCAGTTTCCAATTTAAGATTCAGACAGAGGATGGGATAGTTCCATTGGGGGTGAGCAAGGGACAACTCTTGCAAAGTGTCACTTCGACTGTGATGACTGGGAAGCAATGTGGCACCTTTAATGTTCCATTAATTCTCCAGCATTTTGCATCATCAACACAAATATCACTGAAACCTTAAAATCCATGAATGTGCTATCTTTTAATTTTCTAATCAGAATGAGATTATCTGCTATTTCAGAAATCGACCCTTTCATAAAGCAGATTTGGATTCCAAGCAGCTTACCGTACATCAGCCTTTCTTTTTACAAGGAATCTTGAACATGTGTAACAAGAAGTCTCAAAGTGATAAGACATAATGTGACCTATTCCCTCCGCCCCAGGGTGTTTGGAACCTTTATAATTTGATTCTGTTGGTTCAATATAGTCAGCTTACTTTCGAGGTGAAATATGTAAGAATATATATAAGCATTAATTCACTGTCTCTTCTCAATTTATTTTAAGTCCTTTATTAGCATTTGGTTGTTAGATCTGGTTGAGTGGAGTTTGTTAGTTAATTATGTTGACCCTCAGAAAGTCACAAAACAGACTCTCATAATGATAGCTAAGTACTGCTTCAGAGGCATTTGATTAAGGAAGAGAGATGCAAATTCTCACAATGAAAGCAATCTACGTGGAGCTGCCAAATTTGTTCAGCAAAATATGTTCGCTGCTCACTGATATTTTTTGCCACATTGGAATCATCTATTATTGCCTCGTAAATTCAGCATTCTGAAGCTTTAGTAATACAACAACGAGTTGCTTGATTATTGATGGGAAATGAGCATGTGTTTGCTTGAAATAATTAGGAGTTTCATGCATATTGAAAGAAACCTGTGTGGTACAAGGTTAGTGCATTACCAGTGGACAAGCTAGAGGTTGATTGGTGCTGAGATCTCATGCACAGTGCTGTCTCCTGGAATAGGAAATCACTGGGCCTACCTCAGGAGGCCCCTGGCCACCACTTGGGGGCAGATTACTCTGCAGGATTGACAGAGGTCACAGAGTTGCATGTTCAACTGCCCACTCTGACAGAAAGATGACAGAAAGTGACACTTTTGTCTGGTTTCAATGTGATAGCTGTCCTTTAAGACAACCCATAATTGTATCTGGAGTTTAAGCTGCCAGCTGCAGCCAGAAACCATTCACCCAACTGACTATAACAGTCTGTTGCAGCCTGTATCGATTGTGAGGAAGCAACAATGTGTGATTGGTTCCCGATGTACTTGACTGAGAGTTGCTTTTTGAATGTGAAGAATCAGATATTAATAATCCGGGGATGTAATGGCAACTTTTCTCGACGATTTAATAGGAATACTTTGGTTTCAGGAGAGATGGATAGAAAATCCAACTCTGAAACCTTAAAGAAGCAAAGAAACTGTTTGAAAACCTCAGCAGTGATACTCCTGAATGAGTGTGTGCATTTAAAAATCCTTATTCAGGATTTAGTTTATAAAATGTAAATGGGTGGCAAAATGCTCGATATACCATACGGCAATGCCGTTGCATATGCATTCTACTCTGGAAGTGCACCTCCTGCCATATTGGTGAAGTCAGGAAAATGGGTTAGTCCTGCACATTATCAGAAATGGCATTGAGGGCCATGTGACCTACATTGTCAATGGTAATATGTGCACGATGCAGCACAGTTGAATTTGGTGTGTGTTAGGATATGGATGACAGAGTTTAGAATGAGTTTTAGTTTATAGAAGGGGAAAGATGAAGGATTGGCCCAAAGAATATTAGTACAGCCAACTTTGGAGGTGATAATAGCATAGATTCAATAGCTGGCTTGGCAGGAACCAGTGTTATTAGAGGTGGGAGTAGTTGGTCTTTGTGAAAAAAAGATATGGGTTAGTAGCTCAGTTTGGGGCAGAGTTTGCAAACCATTTGATTCAACCTGAAACTGGTTGACCTTCTTAAATTTGTGTCAATTCTCTCATGACCTGACCTCTCAGTCCAACACTTCAATATCTCCCATCTTGGCACAGTGTAATTTGTAAAATGTGTTGGAAAGATTTTCTGTGTTAAAACAACTAAGAGAAAGTGTGAGTTGTTTTGATGAGGGGTTTGGAAACAATAGTGAGGGAACAGAATTTGGGGTGATATCTTTGGTCCTCCCAAATGCTTAATTGGAAGGCTTTACAACGTATCCAGCGCTGGATGATAAACAGATAGTCTGATAACATTTAGATAGGAGATTAGAGTGGTGCTGGAAAAGCACAGCATCCGAGGAGCAGGAAAATCGATGTTTCAGGCAAAAGCCCTTCATCAGGAATAGAGGCAGAATGCCTGCAGGGTGAAGAGATTTTAACATTTAGATAGTGAAGGGGTAATGGGCTGGGTAGGGGCAGGGTCAAGGGCAAAGAAGGTAGGGAAGGAAATGGATGGTTATAATGAACTAACTGAGATGGAATGCATGGGAGTAACACACAACCATGAGAGATGGAAAAACATGGCAGTTAGCCTGGGAAGAAGATATGTAACAAGACGTGCTTTCAAGAGGGATTTGTTCTGTGTCTCTTGAAAGCAAGTATTGTAAACGTGGAGCCATATTATCTGCTCTGTGCCCAGCCGTGCAGCTAGCTTGCTTTATTTTCAAATAGACAAAAGACGCATGAGTGGGTTTAGTCAGGATGACATAGGCCCAGAGTTTGCAGGTTTTGCTTTCAGTTAGAATTTTGGAAGAAATCACAGCTGTGCCTCTGCAAAATCTTATGTTCTCTCCTTATCATGTTTTAGAGATTTCCTTTCGAATTGCCTTTGCCAAGGATGTTTATAGGAGGCTGCTGTATTGGAACAGTTAACCAGTGTTTGTGTTTTATAAAACTTTGGTAAGTATTTTGATAGAATTACAGTTAAGCCAATTTTTAAAATTTTTATTTTGTTGGTATTTTAACTGTAGTTTAAGAATAAAAGTGTGTTTTGCTTCAAGCCTAGTAGTTTGACCAATCAAATCTCATCTAGAATGCAATGCCTTACATATACCTTTTAATAAGAAAAAGATTAGAGTCTAGGCTATCTCCTTGATATACTTTGAGGGGGATTGGTCTGATCCATAACAGATGACGCTAACAAAGAAACTAAATTGCTTTTGGGAAAGTGGTTCTGTCGTAACATTATGAGTCTGAGCAGATTGCAGTACTGATCGAGAGGATTTTGAGCTGAAAATGTGTTGCTGGAAAAGCGCAGCAGGTCAGGCAGCATCCAAGGAACAGGAGATTCGACGTTTCGGGCATAAGCCCTTCTTCAGGAATCTGAAGAATTCAGGGCTTATGCCCGAAACATCGAATCCCCTGTTCCTTGGATGCTGCCTGACCTGCTGCGCTTTTCCAGCAACACATTTTCAGCTCTGATCTCCAGCATCTGCAGTCCTCACTTTCCCCTCCAAGAGGATTTTGACCCAGCAACAGTGAAGGAATGGTGATTGCATTTCCAGTTCAGGATGGTATGTGACTTTGAGGAAAAGCTGGCTGTGGTGGTTCCCGTACATCTCTATTATTCTAGATTATAGAGACCACGGATTTGGAAGATGCTGTTGAAAAGATTTTTTGAGTTGGTTTTCTTTTGACCGGTTATATTTATTTTACTCAACCTGTTCATTTTATTACACACCTCTGGGGTTAATGGGACTTGAACCCAGACGACCTGGCCCCAGAGGTAAGGACACTTCAATTACAGCACAGGAGCCCCCTTTTTTGAATTGCTACAGTTCACCTTTTTATATGTTACATATTGCTAGAGGAATAATTGTTTACGGTGGATGGGATGCCAATCTATTAAGTTGCTTTGCCCTGAATGGTATTGAACTTTGAGTGTTATTGTAGCTGCAAGGTAAGTGAGGAATCATCCATCCATTGTTACTAGTCCCTTGAAGGTGGAGGGAGGGTTATGAGGAGTCGAGAGTTAATTGCTGTAGAACTTCCAGCCTCTGTCCTGCTCTATAGCAATTTAAATAACTGAGTGAGTTCAGTTTCTGGCTAGCAGTAACTCGTAGGATAATGACAGTGCAGAGTTGATGGAAATGCCATTGAATGTCAAAGAAAAATGATATGATTTTCTCTTGAAGGTGATCATTGCTTGGCACTTATGTGGCGTGTAACGACTTTCTGACAGGAGTAATGCAATGGTAATCAAGCCCCATTACTCCATTAGTGTAAATATTTTGATTTAATCTCCAAAATGGTTAAATTATTTCCTCTAATTGCTCTTATCCAGATGAGAAAAAGACTCAAAAATAACTTGTTTAGTATGTAACAAAATATATTATTTAAACACGTGGCAAAACTGACTAACGACTAAGCTATAATCTGAAATTAAACTGTATCCCTTAAATCCAAACGGGTACAGTCACACAATAAACAGGATGATATAGTTCTGTAGATTTTGCTTTGTAAAAGGTGAAGGGAAAAATACACCCTGTGGGCCAAGGGTCTCAACTCAAAGATAAAATGGGATGACTACTTATGTTCCCCAAGCTTCCTGTTAATTACATTGAAATGCAGAACCACTGTGGTATGATGGAAAATCTTCACATTAGTTCAGTGAAAAGTCAGTTAGACTTACATCTTTGATTGGAAATAACAGTTCATCTTTCAGAGTTTATGAGGAAGTCGCACATACTGATATCTAGAACTTTCCAGGTTCCTAGAAATACTTCACTGTGAGGGATCAGCTGTGTGTCCTATTGTAAGGTTTCTTCTTTTTCTAGAGAGAGTGACTGACTTACTGCACACTACCAAGATATTTTATTTCTACTGACACATCCTGGGCCTGGACAAACAGGAACCAACTCCAGTGAGTGTGGCTAGGCAACAGCTCCCATCTCTTTCAAATCAAATTCACGCAGCAATTAAAGCCATCACTCTCATTTCTTACTTCGTTTAAAAGCTTTGCTTGTCTCATTTCCAAAGTTACTAGTCTTGCTTTATTGTCTGAGGCAATCATCAACCAACTTCCCCACTTCTATCTTTTAATGGAAAGGAAGTCATTGATAAAGTTCCTGAAGATGGTTGGGCCATGGACTCCACTCTGAAATGCTTTCCTAATGCTGCTTGTTAGAACTTTGACTGCCCAAGGGTATTTAAAACAAAAACCTACAGGCTTCCTATTCAACCACAGATTTGAAGCTATCTTCATGCTACAATTTGTGTGGACTCCACATCTGCACTGCTACTGAAGGTATGGGGGAATTTACTAGTTTACACATCACAGTAATTTCAGAATTGCTCAGAGTCCATGGGAAAGGATACATCGATTCTCAGATATGGCACTGGGAGACATAGTGGAGGACAACCAAAGGCGAAAGGGGGGGTGGTTAATCTACCCACAGTGGGGAAGAAGTCCTTATTGTGCTTCTGTACCTAGTTTCTGCAGTAGCTATTCCTGTTTTGTCTGATTTTATATTCACCTCTTGTTCCTTTTGCAGACCAAAGGATCATTAGCAAAATACCCATGACCAAGCACTGTCTCTCTCTTTCTCCTAGTTTCTTGTGAAAGGTGTCCAAAAATACAATACTCACCATTTTTTAGGTGAAGTGTTTGGAAAAATTCTGGAATAAATGTTGATGGATTGTCAGTTGAGTATACCGAAATGTCCCATAACATTTTCCAATGTGTTCTGTAAATCCTTTTCAAACTTCCATCCACAAGCAAAAGGTCAGAATACCTGTCAGTAGCATTTGAAATTCTCAGCAATGATTTGTTTATTCATGTTTTCTGTTTGAATACAGCATTAAGATTAAATGCTAGTTATTAAATGCTACGCAGCCTCACTGATGAGTGCTAACAGGAGATTAAATATCAATCAACATATCAAAGATCACTCTCCAGGCAACCACCATTTTAACCCTTTTCCAACATAGCCATATTTAACAGAAGTTGCTAAACTGTTGTTTCAGCTCAAGAACCTTTTGTGACTTCTCAGATACTAAAGCAACCCTTGTTCACATGTAGCAAGACCTGGGCAATAGCCAGACTTGGGCTGATAAGTAGCAAGTGACATTTCTGCCATGAAATCTCCACTCAAAAGAGTTTAACCATATTCTCTCATTATTCAATGGCATCATTATCACTGAATCCCTCGTTATCAACATCTAGATTACAATTGATCAGCAACTAAACTAATCCAGTTGCATAAGGCTACAAGAATATGTCAGAAGCTGGAAATTCTATAGCAAGATACACACTTGCTGAGTTACCAAATACGGACCTAAGTCCGGTGCATGATGGAATACTGTCCACTTGCCTGGATTAGTGCAACTCCAGATACATTCCAGAAGCTTGAAATCATTGAGGACACTCAGCCCACTTAATTGGCACCCTTTCCATCACTCTTAAACACTCACTCCACCACTGGGGCACAGTGTCAGCAGTGTGTTCCCTCTACAAGATGCACTGCAGCAACTCAACAAGCCTCCTTTGACAGCAACTGCCAAAGCTATGACCTCCACCACTGAGAAGGACAGGGTAACAGATGCAGGTTCCCTTTTAAGCCACACACCCCTCTAATGTGGAGCTACATCACTGTTCCTTCATTACATCTGAGACAAAAGCCTGGCGTTCCCTTCTCTTTTTACCTAAACCACATAAACTGCAGAGGTTTAAGAAACAGCTTCGCTGCCCATTAGTTTCAAGAAAACAGTTCAGCCATACCTTCTCAAAGGCAACTAGGAATGAGAACTAAATGCTACCTCAGCTATAAAATAAGAAAGATGAGGAACAAATGCAGGTTTTGCCAATGATGCCTCCAATGTAAGAATTTAAAAAAAACAAATATCTGGAGATCTATGATGCCAAGTGGATGACCAATGGTCTGGAGGTAGAATTTTGAAAGTGCTATTATGAGGGACTTGTGGATTGTTCACTTTGGGAGCTGATGCAGCATCTAGGAGAAAGTGAGGACTGCAGATCAGAGTCAGAAAGCATGGTGCTGGAAAAGCACAGCAGGTCAGGCAGCTCCAAGGAGCAGGAGAATCGACATTTTTGGCATAAGTCCTTCATCAGGAATGTGGGGTAAAGATGGGGGAGGAAGGGGACTGAGAGATCTTTGGGGGGGGGGGAAGGTAGCTGGGAAGATGATAGGTAGATGCAAGTGGGAGTGGTGGTGATGGGTAAGGGGAGGGTGGAGAGGATAAATGGGAAGAAAGGTGGATAGGTGGGACAGTTCAAGAGGGCAGTGCCAAGTTGGAGGGTTACATCTTGGATAAGGTGAGGGGAGGTGAGATTAGGAAACTGGTGAAATCGATAATGCCATGTGGTTGGAGGTTCCCAAGGCGAAAGATGAGGTGTTCTTCCTCCAGTTATCGGGTGGCTAGAATTTGGTGGAAGTGACCCAGGACTTGCGTGTCCTTGGTGAAGTGAGAGGGGGAGTTGAAGTGTTTGGCCACAGGGTGGTGGGGTTGTTTAATGCATGCATTCCAGATATTATCTCTGAAATATTCCGTCCTGTCTCCCCAATGTAGAGGAGACCACATTGAGAGCAATGGGCACAGTAGATGAGTTGTTTGGATGTGTAGGAAAATCTCTGCCAGAGTGGAAGGATCCTTTGGGGCCTTGGGCAGGTAAGGGGGGAGATGCGGGTGCAGATTTGGGCAGCAGCGAGGGAAGGTGCTGGGAGTGGAGGGTGGATTGGTGGGGGGTATGAACCTAACAAGGGAGTCACAGAGGGAATGGCCTCTGTGGAATGCAGATAGGGGTGGGGAGGAAAGGAAATTACATCTCTGGTGATGGGGTGTAATTGTATGTGGCAGAAATGACAGAGAATGATGCACTATATCCGGAGATTGGTGGGGTGGAAGGTGAGGGCCAGGGGCTTTCTATCCTTGTTGTGGTTGGAGGGGTGGGGTTCAAGGGCGGAGATGTGGGAAGTGATGCAACATGATCTATAATGCAGGAGGGTATTAGAGGGATAACGGTAGTATTGGGTAAAAGTAAAGTAGTCTTTTGGGTGCATTCTCTAAGTATGCTTTTACATGAGAAACAGGAGCAGGAGTTGGTCACGAGTTTCTTTTGAGTTTGCTCTGCAATTCTGTCATATTGTAGTTGTCCTTCTACCTCAACTCCTTCTCACAGTAGTCCAAATTCCTTAATTCACTGAACACCCAACACGCTGTTAATCTTCCTGAAGCGGGGAATTACTATGACTCATAACTCAGAGCAGTCAAATCTTTCCTGGTCTCAGCCCTGAATGGCCATACTCTGACACTATAAACCTCTGTTCAAGATTCCCCAACAAGTTGAAATATGCCTTGGTGTCTACCCTAGCTGTCACACCATTTAGGACTTTTATATTTCGGTTTGATCAGCTCTATTTCTTTTAAATGCTTATGAATATGGGCCTACTCTATTCCCTTTTTCCTCATAGCACAGCCCTCATCCCAGTAACCTGCCTAGTGAATCTTTGTTGCAGTCCATCTCGGGCACATCTGCCCTTCCTTGAGCTGTTATTTTTATTTACTCGTGGGGACTTGAGCACCACTGGCCGGACAGCATTTATTGGTTCTTATCACGGGCTTCTTATTGCAAAAGGTAGCAAGATCTTCTTTTCTTCGTTCATGGGATGTGGATGTCGCTGACTAGCTGTTTTATTGCTTGCCCTGAGTTGCCCTTGAGAAGGTGATGATGAGCTATCTCCTTGAGAGGTGAATTATTCTGGCTGAAGAAGAGCCCTCTTGCAGCGGGTGGCATGTGCCCATTCGGGCCGTCCTTCCAGTTTCACAGCTGTCCAGGTCATCATCAGGATCAGGTATGGACCTTTTCACCTCGGGGACAGAGAATTCTTTTCTAGTGATTTTATCAAGATGTAGTCCATGGGTTGGAACAGATGAATGGGCAGTGTTTGGGGTGTGGGCAATGCGGCCCTGATATGGTTGTGTGTAGCACTAATGCTCCTACTAAGAGCTAGGACATATTCTAGTAGGGTCTCTTGAGTTAGAGGAAGGACTGTGTTGGGTGAGTTTCCAGGACCTGGTAGCAGTGGGCATAGGCCGCCCCATAAGTATTTCGAAAGGGGTGAGCCCAGTCATTCGGTTTGGCTGCACATGAATAATATAGAGGGCAAGTGGCAAGGTGTCAGGCCAGGTCAGTCCTATGTCCTGGGTGATTTTGGTCAGTGTGGTCTGAACAAAAAGACCTTGAAGTGCAGGTTCATAGCTCCAAAGGACAGGTTGAATAGGCTGGAGCTGTTTTCCCTGGAGCATCGGAGGCGGAGGGGTGACCTTATTGAGGTTTATAAAATCATGAGTTGGGGAAGTCCAGAACTAGAGGGCATAGGTTTAGGGTCAGAGACCTATGGGACAACTTTTTCACGCAGATGGTAGTACATGTATGGAATGAGCTGCTACAGGAAATGGTGGAGGTTAATACAATTGCAACATTTAAAAGGCATCTGGACGGGTATATGATTAGGAAGCATGTGGAGGGATATGGGCCAGTTGCTGGCAGGTGGGACTAGATTGAGTTGGGATATTTGGTCAGCATGGACAAGTTGGACCAAGGGGTCTGCTCCAATGTTGGACATCTCTATGATTCTATGACTCTAAGATTGCTGCAAATACACCTTGCACTGATGTGTTGGGTTCTTTTGTCACTGAGGATGGAAATATTTGTGGAGCCTCCTCCTCCAGTGAGTTGTTTTATTGTCTGTCACCATTCACAACTGGATGTGGCAGGACTGGAGAGCTTAGATCTGATCCATTGGTTGTGGGATCACTTAGCTCGGTCTATCTGTTGCTGCTTATGTTGTTCAGCATGCAAGTAGTCAGTTTTGGTAAATTCACTAGGTTGACTCCTCATTTTTAGATATGCCTGGTGCTGTTCCTGGCATGCCTTCCTGTAGTCTCTATTGAACTAAGGTTGATCTCCTGGCTTGACAGTAATTGTTGAGCGAGGGTCAAGCTAGGACACAGATTGTGCTGCTGTTAATGGCCCAGTGTTGCTGCCATGCCATGCTTGGTGATGGACATTGAAATCTCCCATCCAGGGTAGACTTTGTGTCTTTGCCACCATTAAGGTTATTCCAAATGAAGGAGTATAGATTCATCAGCCAAGGCAGGACAGTACATGGTTTCCTTACCCATGTTTAATGTGAAGCTATGGGACTTCATGGGATCCAGAGTCAATGTTGCGGGCTCGCAGGGCAACTCCCTCCTGACTGTATACCATTGTACTGCTACCTCTGCTCTGTCTGTACTGCTGGCGAGTCAGGGATGGTGATGGTGTTGTCTTGTCTGTAAGGTATGATTCTATGAGTGTTACTATCTCCAGGCTGTTGCTTGACTAATCTTCGAGGCACCTCTCCCAGTTTTGGCACCAGGCCTGTTTCTGACATTTTTTTGCCGAGTGCTTAGGTCAATGCCAGATGGTCTATTTGGTTTTATTCTTTTGTTGCGACTTCATAGGGATTGATACAACTGAGTGGCTTGCCAGGCCATTCCAGAAGGCAGTTGAGAGTGGTGTGGGTCAGGAGTCACATGTCGGCCAGAACAGGTGAGAGTTTGGCAGATTTCCTTCCCTAATGAGCCACATAGGTTTTTCTGACAATTGACTGTGATTTCAGGGTAATTAGTAGATTCTTAATTCCACCATGACAGGATGTGAAGCAGGGTCCCCAGATTATTATCTGAGTTTCTGAATTAATATTCTGGCAATAATCTCTAGTTCTGGACTCCCTGACCCCAGGGAAAAGACTTTATCTCTTCACCCTATCCATGCCCCTCATAGTTTTGTAAACCTCTATAAGGTCACCCCTCAGCCTCCGACGCTCCAGGGAAAACAGCTCCAACCTATTCAGCCTCTCCCTGTAGCTCAAATCCTCCAATCCTGGCAACATCCTTGTAAATCTTTTCTGAACTCTTTCAAGTTTCACAAAATCTTTGAGAGGAAGGAGACCAAAATTGCAATATTCCAACAGTGGCCTAACCAATGTACTGTGCCGCCGCAACATGACCTCCCAACTCCTGTACTCAATACTCTGACCAATAAAGGAAATCATACCAAACGCCTTCTTCACTATCCTATCTACCTGTGACTCCACTTTCAAGGACTATGAATCTACACTCCAAGGTCTCTTTGTTCAGCAACACTCCCTAGGACCTTACCATTAAGTGTATAAGTCCTGCTAAGATTTGCTTTCCCAAAAACCTCACATTTATCTGAATTAAACTCCATTTGCCACTTCTCAGCCCATTGGCCCATCTGGTTAAGATCCTGTTGTAATCTGAGGTAACCCTCTTCGCTGTCCACTACACCTCCAATTCTGGTGTCATCTGCAAACTTACTAACTGTACCCCTTATGCTTGCATCCAAATCATTTATGTAAATGACAAAAAGTAGAGGACTCAGCACCGATCCTTGTGGCACTCCACTGGTCACAGGCCTCCAGTCTGAAAAACAACCCTCCACTCTCAAACAAAAACTAACAAACTTAAAAGATCCAGTACAACCCATGGACAAAACCAACGTCGTCGACAAAATTCCATGCAAGGACTGCCACAAACACTATGTAGGGCAAACAGGAAGAAAGTTAGCCACCAGGATACACGAACACCAACTAGCCACAAAAAGACACAACCCTCTCTCCTTCGTAGCCCTACACACGGATGAAAAAAAACACCATTTCGACTGGGACAACACATCTATCCTGGGACAGACTAAGCAAAGACATGCCAGAGAATTCCTAGAGGCCTGGCACTCCAACCACAACGCCATAAAGAAACACATAGATCTAGATACCATCTATCAACCCCTCAGCAAATGAACAGGAAATGGCATCACCACAAACCCCAGGAACCCCATCCAGGACAAACATATAAATAGAAAGTAGGAGACAACAGCTTCGCTTCAATTCAAAGTCGCCACTGATGATGTTACCTAGCCAGGTAATGAAACGTCTGGATATCAAACCTACAGCTCAGCGAGCAACCTACCCCCTAAATCTCAACCTGAGCTACAAACCTTCAGAAACCTTGCAAAAACCCTCCACCACCACCCTCTGTCTTCTACCTTTGAGTCAGTTCTGTATCCAAATAGCTAGTTCTCCCTGTATTCCATGAGATCTAACCTTGCTAATCAGTCTCCTATGGGGAACCTTGTCAAATGCCTTATTGAAGTCCATATAGATCACATCTACTGCTCTGCCCTCATCAATCCTCTTTGTTACTTCCTGAAAAAACTCAATCAAGCTTGTGAGACATTATTTCCCAAGCACAAAGCCATGTTGATTATCCCTAATCAGTCCTTGCCTTTCCAAATACATGTACAGCCTGTCCCTCCAGATTCAATCCTGAATGCAAAAGTTTCCCACTGCCTCAGGAAAGCTACCAACAATGATCAACAACCCCTCCCACCCCAGTTATATCCTCTCCCACCCTCTTCCATCGGGCAGAAGATATAAAAGCTTGAATACGTGTACAAATAGATTCAAACAGCTTCTTCCCTGCTGTTATCAGACTTTTGAATGGACCGCTCAAATACTAACTCTGATCTCTCTCTCTCTCTCTCCCTGCACCTTCCCTGTTGCTGTAACACTGTATTCTGCACTCTGTTCTGCTAGCCTGATGCAATTTGTATAGTGCGATCTGCCTTTATAGCTCACAAAACACTTTTCACTGTATCTCTGTACATGTGATGACAATAAATAAATCAATCAATTTTCCAGTCTCAATAAAAAAAGTCTGTTTTTAATTTTTTCCATCAATGTGGATAACTTCACATTTTCCCAGATTTATTTTATCTGCTAGATTCACTGAACCTGTTTATAACCTGATATATATCCTCTTTGCAATCTGCTCACCATTTAATTTCCCACTTAATTTTTAAACTCCAATAAATACACTTAATCTTTTCACATGAATTATGGATTGGAAATATCTAAGGCTCCAGTATTGATTTTATGATAGCCTCAAGATTAGAGTGGTGCTAGAAAAGCACAGCAGGTCAGTCAGCATCTGAGGAGCAGGAAAATCGACGTTTCGGGATCCCTTCATCAGGAAGCATGCCTGACCTGCTGTGCTTTTCCAGCGCCTCTCTAATCTTGACTCTAATCTCCGCATCTGCAATTCTCACGTTTGCCTTTATGGTAGCCTGCCAATTCAAAACAACCTGTTTATTCCCACACCTTTCTCTGTCCATTACCAAATCCTCATCCCATTGTGATCCATTACCTCCAATCCTATGAGTCTTAATTTCACAGAATCACATCACTGTTATGGTGCAGAGGACGCCATTCAGCCCTTTGAATGAGTCTTGTAACTAATTTTATTTTAATTTTATGAAAAAGCCACTCCAGTGGCACCTATTCAAATGTTTTTTTGAAAATAATTTGCATAACATTGTACTGGAACCCCTTATTCATCTTGTTAATTACATCCCAAAAAAGTGCTAACATTTGCCTAGCATGTTTTTCCTTTCATTAATCCATGTTGAATAAGCTCTATCATATAATGATTTTCCAAGTGTCCTGTTCCACATCATAAATAATCATTTTGAGGGTTGTGTCCCCAGTGGTTTGTCTTCAGGGTGTGTATTCAGATTGTTTCTTCAGCATGTGGCCACATTTGTCTTCAGTATTTTATTTTTGGAAACAAGATAATTTTCATCGGTAACTTCACAGCAGGAAAATGCTGACGTTTTATCTTTGTGTCTGTAAAACCACAAAATTTCGAAATGAATATCATGGCAGTTGTTTTTATTTATAAATTGACACAAGTTGAAATATATTTAACTATTTTTAATGATCAACATTGTTCTTACTTTCTTTGTTATTTAGATACCAACGTAAATTGCTTTGATGTGCATCTTTGATTTAATTAATTTATTTGATTGTCACGTGTATTTTGTTAGAAAGTATAGTGAGAAATGTTAATAGTGTCACCACTCTCTGGTGCCATTTTAAAATGCAGAAAAATTAACCAAAACATAGAATATAAAGGCAGAAAAATGAAGAAATAGTGTCCAACTTTCAGGTGGCAAACATTGAAATTATATATTCTTCTGAATGTGACATATTCTCAGTAAATTCTGCAGATGCAGAGCTGTAAACGTTACCACAATTCCCCTCAGCTCAAATTGAAACTGGCACAGTCGGCTATCATATATTTCTCGACTGAATTGGAGTGCATTTATAGAATTAAATCTGACATGATCCTCATTTGTAGGCCATGATCTCTCAAAGAGTGTCAGAAACCTTTACTTCTGCATGTCTGCTTTAACAGACAGATACATAGTGGAGCCTCCTCTTTGCCTCTTCTACTTGTGCAGTTTACGATGGATACCTACGATGTTCTGTGAGATCTAACCAAAATGCGATAAGCAATAAATCTGTTTTTAAACAAGTATGTGCAGAATGATTGTTAGGTCATTTGCTTAGTGTGGCTACAGTATTTAGACATTCATTCCCAGCCTCAAATGCAGAGGAAGCATGTACACAATGAAAGATCAATGCTCAGTGTTCTCAGTTCCCACTACAGAATTACAGAGAGGCTCTGTGCTGTTTTAACTCAAACTGCATGCTTCTTGCATTGCAATCAAGTGTTCTCTGCATCAACACCAGGCTCTGCATTTGAGATCTCTTGGCAATGGAATATTCTGCTTTGACATGAGTCTATCTGACATGGTTGAAATATTTTGATTTCTGAAAGTGATAAATTCTCAGTTCTCTGATACGTGAAGCACATAATGGGAGTAGTGACCTACAGTGCATTCATTATGTAGAAAGCACATTTGGGCACTGTGATTCCACACATGGTGAGTTTCTAATTTATTGATATTGTTGTGGTGAGACACCAAACAAAGCTTAGCCGATATCCCCCAGGGGCTGTGGGGAATTATGTCACCGAACTGTGCGCTTACATTTTCCAGAAACCACACTTGGAGCATCAATAGCAGAGCCTGAGAACAGGCTTAGTGATCAGTTATCACTTGATGATGATGTATTAGAAGGAGAAGAGGAAAAATAAATATATATTTTAATTAGGAAACTAAAAACTCAGCATTGGTGTCTTTTGTATTGTTAATTCATGGCATAAGCATGGTTCCCCATCATTGGCAAAGGTTCTCACATGATTGAGAACATCTCAAAATTCTAAATAATGACAAAATGTAAATTATTGGAAATAGTCACTGGCATTGAAGCATGGGGGAAGGGAAGGGAGGTTATTAACTGGGAGAGTGTTTCAGGCTGCTAGGCCTGTGTATCAATTCATGTGTATCAATCCCTCTATTATGTGATTGAGGACTGGTATGCCCATAGGAAAATCTAACTTCAGGACCAAATCAATCTGAGGATAGGTTTGGGGGAAGTTTGGCAATCCCAGAGAGGGAACAGTTAAAATGAAGTGTGGGGTGTCAGTATATTCAAAGATGTGAAGGATGGAGTTAATAAAAGTTTCTTGGAAGGCTATAATTAGGAAACTGGAGTTCGTGTCCTCTCCAGCTTATTGACTCCTCACTTACATAGCTTTAAAGGACTGGGGAGCTATGAAAGTATCTAACTCACTCAGTGTAATATTACACTGATTGTAGGTGTAACACACACCCAGGAAATGGTGTCATTTAATATCACTGCTCTGCAAATGTCTCAGTCTGTGAAATGACAGAGACCGGCTAGACATATATTTCATCCTCCGGACAATATCCTCACCAGAACAATCATTGAATGAACCTCCACCAGGTAGAAGAAGAAGTGACAAAGTACCTTTAAGGAGGACTTTCACGAGCAGGACATTATCTTGGACTGGAGTGAAAGAGATTGTGATTGACTGAGGCTGATGGAATTGTTGTCCCCTGTCCAACAACGACTGGAGGAATGAAGAGTAACCAACCCTAAATCCGCTTTGCAAATGAGCCTTTCACAGGTTTAAGATTGCACTGTTCAAAGAAATCGAGGAAATTTGCGTTTAATGCAATAACTGTGCTTGGGCAGACCAAATGTTATTTTCTTCCATATTTTTCAGATAATGATGACAAAACAGCACCAAAGCAGCTGTAGGTTATGAGGAGGCTTACCCCCACTAGCACTGGGAATGCAGATAGATTATGAGGGACATTTAACTAATTTTACCTAACAGAAACTAGATTATAAGGGATTTGGAAAAAGTGAAAATTCATTTTAACAATGAACTGGATGACCACCCTTCCTACTCCCACCCCACCATGTTGTTTGGCAACATTATTTTCAATGGCTGGTATGCCACCACCTATTTCAGATGGGAGCCTCAAAGCTAACCAACATCAATATAATGCCTCTTGTTTGTTAATATCAGTCTGTGTGGGTGCTCTCTCTGTGAATAGTTCTGCTAAAGACCTGAGCAATGTGAACTTGGGAGCTGTCAGGACAGGAATCTTGAAGGTAATGGATTCCTTTTAACATGTAGCAGGCTGGATCTTCCACTTGGCTATCACCCCTAGGCAGCTGAGGATCAGAACTGGGGACTCTTACAGGATAGCCATATTTCCCAAGTTACGTGTTGACACATCCATGGTACACAAGTTGGCAAGCAAGCAATAGCTGATAGATGTGAACTGGAAGCAGTTTCAGCCCCAGGGCATCCAACTCAGTTGCGATGCCAACTAATCTGACTCCTTATTCACCAATACAAGGGCCATCAGTGGCTAGATTGTCAGATGCCTTCATTGACTGCTTAACTGCACTACAGCAACAGCACTCCAGTTGTGCTGTCTTCCTAGCACATCACCGGGTGACACCGAAGCACATCACCGGGTGACACCGAAGCACATTTCTGAGTGACACCAAAACACATCACCGGGTGACACCGAAACACATCACCGGGTGACACCAAAGCACATCGCTGGGTGACACCGAAGCACATCACCGGGTGACACCGAACCCCGTCACCGGGTGACACCGAAGCACATCACTGGGTGATACTGAAGCACATCACTTTGACGGCCTGAGAAACCTCACCTATGTAGTGAAGTCTGAAGCTAAATAAATCGGTGATTTCCCAACATACTATTTGTGGCCATAAACTTTTAAAGATCACAAAATCAGTGCCCACTGTATTTGAAAGTTGGAAAGCTTTGTGATGTGAAGATAAAGTTGATGGAGGGTGAGGATGTTGGGAAAAGTCTGGAACTTTGCATGGGAATTGTAAAGTGAGAAGCAGGAGTGGGCCATTTGATTTAGCGAGTCTGCTCTGCCATTTGATGAGATTAGTTGATTTTCCTCTATCTTTAATAAGTAGAACTTGATCAATCTCTGTCTTGAATTGTTAACAGTCAGATTGATATTATGGAGTGAAGGGTTGGTAATACAAGCATTTCTTTAAGAGGATGAAAAGTGTGATGGTACCCAGAGATGGGAAAGGGGTTGAGAATAGTGTGATGTTACTCTTGCCTGCTCTCATGTTGTGTTATCTCTCCTATTTACACCTGATCAGTCCTGGGTGTGAAAGTGTTAGTGCTGGTAGCAGCTCTCTCTAGGTGTCAAACTGATCCATGGTGTTAAGGTTGTGTGAAAGAAAGAGATAGGAGTATGAGGCTTTTTTTCTTGTTACACTTGCAGGAAGCCCTGGAAATCTTCAGAAGAGAAAATGGCTGATCATCTTTATGATCATGCTTGATCATCCAACTCAATTGCCTGTTCCTGTTTTTTCCTCCATATCCTTTAATCCCTTTAGACCTAAGTTCCATATCCAACTCCTTGTTGAAATCATGCAATATTTTGGCCTTGCCTGCCCTCTGTGGTCGTGAATTCTATTGGCTCACAACTCTCTCTGTGTGAAGAAATCTCTCCTCCTTTCAGTCGTAAATTGTTTACCCCATCTCCTTAGCCTGTGACCCCTGGTTTGGGAATTGCCTGTCATCAGAAGCCTACTTCCTGCATCTACCTTGTCAAGTCCTATTCACACTTTTGAGGATTTTATGACACCACAACAGAACCGCCGGTGCAAGCATTTTTTCCTTTTGAAGCTCTCCAAGGTTTCCTGTCCCTGTAAAAGTCACACAAAGAAAGCCTCAAATGCTTGGCTCGAAGGGCTGAATAGCCTCCTCCTGCTCCTGTTTTCTATGTTTCCAATGGGCAGAGTACCAATAGGAACTGATACTATGGATGAGGGATTTTTCAGGTGGGACCATAGGATGACTATGATGTAACTGACATTGAGAAGAAATTCAAGACCCAAATGATTATTCATCCCAAGCTTCGTAATTAATAAATGATAAGTTGATGACATTTTATTACAATTTTTAAAAATAAACATAATCCTAGCATTATTTGTGCAATTACAGAATGGAATTTTGGATGCACAAATAAGCACACAAATAGAATAATTGATGTACATGCACCTGTTGGTGCAACATTTAATAATATGAGTTCATAATATGATGTGCCAGTGAGAGGCAATATCTGTGGAATGGTACACCAATGGGAATCAATGCCTATGGGACTGTAAACTAGTGAGAGGCAGTGTCTTTGAAACTATCTGATTTAGAGGCATGGTGAGTGGAAGAGTCCAGGCAAAGTCCTTTAGTTGCCAAATGATTCAAGAGGAATCTAAAGGAGCAATAAAAATCTATTAAAACCAAGTGAAAGTAGAAGCCTACTTTTACGTTGTACACTGTTCACATTTGAGTTGTATTGAGGGTTGATTAGCTTGAATGGCTAGTTTGCATGGGTTCAATTCCTGCACTGGCTGGGTTACCATGAAGGATTTTCCTTCTTCACCTCTCTCATTGCCTGATGTATGGTGACCCTCAGGCTAAATCACCATCATTTGCCTTTCTGTTAAGTCCATTGGTCTGGTAAGATTATGGTGACTATTTTTGTACTGTGATTTCAGCACAGGAATACTTTCCATCAAATAAAATGCCTCTCATAACACACCCGAAATGTTGGCACATCCTTATCTCTCTCTACATGCTGACTGATGTAACCTGCTGTGCATTAACAATATTTTCTGTTTTAATCTTTCATTTACAAAAATGATAAATGAAAGTGCTTGTTATTTCTCTGGGGAGAAACAGTGGGAATGAGTGAAGATTTGTAGCTCTTAGTGAGGGGAGTCTGAGAAAAGAACCCATTTCTGTAGGAAAGTTTATGGATGGAGTAAGTGTGTCTTTTTTTTTGCAAACTTTACAGTTGGAATTACTGCTATAATTTATTTCCAAAGTTTAGAATTAAAAGGTTTTATAATGGTTACATCAGCTCCTCAACTTGAAATTGAAAAAATTTGAGGATGCCTGCTGAATATTAATCCTGCATTTTTTTCAATAACTTTCACTTGCCTTCATTACATTAGAGGTGAGTGATTGAGTCACTAATAAAAATCCAGTACAGAGGCTTAACAACACAAGAAATTAATGTATTAATTGGTGGAGGGAACAGGTTGTGAACACAGATTATTGACTTCCTCAACTCGTTTCAATCAGTACGCAGAAGTACAGAGCAAAGGCAATATGATTGACCCATATAAAGGAGGAGACGGTCAGCTTCAGGTCAATGTAGAACACTATTGCTGTAGTTTTAAGAACAGTTTGCCTCCTGCCCTTTTGTGGATATGTTATAATGTCTTGTTTGAAAGGATATAATATATACAATGATTTCAGGGGTGGAAGGACAAGAAGGATACACATTGAACAGATGCTAACGTTAGACTTAATTAAAACTCTCCCATGGCTCTGTGGGTTATTATTTGTGATATTGCTGAACCATGATGGCGGGGGGTTCCATGTTTGAATCCATGGGCTTTATGAATGCAGTTGGTTTTAGGTAATGTGCTGCAGTGTGTAAATTACCACAAGCTACCTTTAATTCAGTGACTTATTAAGAAATCTGACAGCCAATCAAATACTGAAACAATTACTTAAGGTTTATCGCATGTAGCAACCAAAATAAGACACCTCAGGTAAGCAAGTTAAGACTCACAACTCAACAATTGCCTAATTAATGGTGGAATTTAGTGACAATTCCAATCACCAGCATCTGTCTCTGGATGTCCAGAGTTTGATCCTTGTGCAGTGTGGTTCTCTAGAGTTCTGCTGCTAAAGAATCCTGAAGTTGAATTCTTGTAGTATTTTCCCTCTTGTGAAATTTGTGGTGTGACATTATTGATAATTCAATAGATCTGTTCATCTCCAACACTGATTACACTTCTGAAGTCATCAATTCTGTAGCTTGCCTTCTTATCAAGAGTAGCTTCCCTGTGCCTTGTTACAATCAGCGTTAGCTAGGTATTTGAAACACAACCATTAACCCTTTCACGTCAAGGCATTTCTTATGGAGGTATTTCTAAATTGTCCATTTGTCACAGGCAGCAAGGTTAACCACTGGCTGTTACCTCCTCTCTCCCAGAAAACAGATGTCGGTTACTACATACAGTAAAACATAAGTAATTGTTTCAGTATTTGATTGGCTGTGAGACTTCTTAATAAGTCACTAAATTAAAAGTACTTGTGGTAATTTAAACACAGCAGCACATTACCTAAGACCAACTACATCCATATATTTAAGCTGCTTTGACTTCTTCTTCCCAGGAATGGTTACTGGCATGTTGGTTTTATAGAGTCGTACAGTCACACAGCATGGGAACAGACCTTTCAGTCTAACCAGTCCATGCCAATGGCAATCACAAACTACACTAGTCCCATCTGCCTGCTCACATTTCCTAATCATTTATATATCCAAGTTTTATTTTTAAACACTGTAACTGTATCCACATCCATCACTTCCTCAGGAACTTCTCTCCACACACAAACCACCATTTGTGTAAAAAAACATGTCCCTCATGTCTTTTTAAAATTTCCTCTCAGCTTAAAAATGCACACCCTAATCTTGAAATTCTAGAGAAAAGACACCTATCCATTAACCCTATCTAAACCTCTCATGATTTTATAACCGTCTACAGGATCACCTCCCAGTCTCCTATGCACCAGTGAAAGAAGTCCCAGCCAATCCAGCCTTTCTTTATAACTCAGTTCATCCTTCTCCCTTTCATCACAGGAAGCAGTTTATTTCAGAAAGAGTTTCTTTCAAACCCTGATTAAAGTTTTGAAGTTTACAGTACCAAAATGCTACTACTGTACTGATTAGCCCGTAGCTTTAGACTGCAAAGGGAACAGATGTTAACCAACCACATTTCATATTCTTGAGTTCTGACCAACAGACAGCTACAGGCAGTACAACAACTGGTGAGGACAAGGCGAGATTCCGTGGTAGGTTCTGCATTGCAGGTCTCAATTTTCATCTTCAGACCAAGAAGCTTGAATCAGCTTTCCCAACATTGGATTCCTGACTTTGTAAAGTCAACCCATTCACCTGGAGTCTTTATCCGGAAAAGTCAGGTGCAAGCTGGAAACAGGATAGCTGTCTCAGGGAATGATCACAATGTAGTAATGGAGACTTGTAGACACTAAGGTAGGCACATTATAGAAGACTCACTTCCATTTACTGGGAAACTGGCCCAGTTCTATTCATGGCTGTTAGGTCTCCTGTCCCTCATGTATTACCACCCCACCCCCACACCAATATCTTTGCCTTAATGATATTGTCCTTATTCCCTCAAAGCTCCTCTCTATACATTATGCAACTTTCATAGTCTTATACCCCTCTCTACCTCCCATACCTTGATGAATTTGTCATCCCTACTCACCCAGTATTCACTAAAAAAGAATTCATCAGCCATAGAATAACACTGAAAAGTCTTTGAAATGCTTAGAGAACAAATAAAATCAACAATCCCTTGATAAAGAAATTTCCCTTTTTACAAGTTCATAAAACTGTCAATGAACTTTCTCACTGAGAAAAGCTTCAAATCCTAATGAACCAATAGGTATTGAAAACCCATTTAAAAAATAGATAATCTTGGATGTAGGCTTGCTCGCTGAGCTGGAAGCTTCGGTTTCAGGATGAAACCGAAGCAATCCTACATCCAGAACCTCAGCCAGAGCTACAAATCTTCTCAAAACTCACTAACAGATAATGCTATTACACGCTCATAAAACTGTCAATCAAAGTTAACAGTTCTCAATGCAGTTATCTGACCATTTCCCGCAGGATTGAACCCATTAGTGAGTCTGGCCCCCTAGAATACTCTAATAGGGCTTATCATATAACTTTGAACTTAAAGGATTGACATTGTACAAGCTTCTGACAGTGCCAAGTGATAACATGGCAAAACAAAATAAGTGAAATAATATTCCAGTTTTGATTCTTTCTCTTTTCATTTATACTTTATCGTGTTTCTTTGTAGATTCTCTGTAGCTCACACTGTTCCTGGGACCAGGTGACCCACACAAAGAACTCTGCCAGTGGGCCCACCACATGACGTTACTCTTGGGGAGTAACACTGCTCAAGTAAATGCTTTGGTCTCTCTCAATACTCCAAACTGGGAACTGTCAAAGTGGCCTTAGAAACATGCTGTTACTATGACGCCAGCTTATTAACCAGTGACAGTACGATGGAACTAATGTTTGAGAAAGCACATTTCTGAAGTACCAAGAAATCTTACAGAAAACTTGGCAATTTGCAGAGGTCCTTCCCTCCTTATACATGTTCCTACCAAACAGCTCGTAACGAAAGTAGCAATCAGTTTTATTCTCTCTAAAGTGGCATTTTCAGATAACAATTTGCAAGTCAAATCCTTATCTGTTTATTTCATTTATAACCTAAAATTAACACACAGGCTTGTTGTTTTCTTTCATTCATTTGTCACTAAGCTCCAGTATAAAGAGAGACTGCTTATTCCATACACATTAATTTAATGTTGAAGCTGGCTGGCTCATCGCAAAAACAAAATTCTTTCTAAAACAAACATTTGCTGCACATTTAGTTCTCTTGTTCGTGGCCATAAGGGAAAGGATGGACTTTCACACTCTATATACAGGCTAACCTTTTGTTGCAAACATAAACAAATGGAAATTAATAGACCCAATTGTGATTTACATTTTGTTCCATTAAAAGTACCAACAGATATGTAATTTAATCCCGTGGTTTGATGCCGCACCATAAGTGTTTGGTTCAAGACAGTTGGATCAAGAAGGCAAGTTCAGAACTGATTTAGACTTCAAAGTAACTCTATTTAATAAACATTAATACTAGTACTGCTGTACATAACAAACATGGTCATATTGGAATCTAACTTATAGTTACATTGAATAAAGACAATTCTATCTTATTTGTGTGTTGATATCCATGTTCTCTTAAGATTTTCCAAAATTCTAGTCTGATGTAGTCATGTTCTAAGTTGGCCCACATTGCCTATTTATGCTCAGTAATGTGTCATCATCACAAGGTTGTTCCAGGGTCCCGAAGCCCTTATGCAACAGATAGGTGTTGTTATCATTATTGAACTTTTAAAAGATCGTAAGAGGGGAAGAGTAGTGACAAAATGTGGGCTGGTGAGTCAGTGCTTTCATCTTCCTGAATTCAGGGTAGGGAAATCGAGGAAAAAACCGTGAAATTAAATCCCTCCAGCCAAATGTGCACGTCATAGGACTGCTAGCCACCACTTTCCTGTCTAACTAGTATTTTGTTTCTTTGTTAAAAAAATCTAGTCCTTTAATCTGGCCACACTGAAAATTCAGTTGACCAAAATAAACAAAGCAACAGCAAAAACGTGAAGGAACAATGTTTTTACTGTGCCTCCTGTTTTTATCTTTATAAATATAGCATCTGATTGATTTTTGTCACACATTAAATAATATTGTCACATGCATGAAAAAGGCAAAAGAAGCATTTTGTTGATTTCACACTTCTTCCTCCCAGGAAATGAAAATTGCAAGGAACTTAACTTTGTAAACTCACCTTATCACCAACACTTTATCTTTAATTGGCCTCCATAATTTGATTTGGTAGACTTATGTGGAAAGGTGAATTTAAAAGGATCTTCACATTGGCTGCAAATTGTAACACAAGTTATTAATACACAAACCATAACACAATTTACCATGAACAATACCATAGGACCTTTGTTTATGAAGTTAAGAAAAAATCAGAAAGAAGAAAAATTTTTGCCCCTTCTCCAGTAGCACATGATGGCAATCTAAATCAAAAGGATCCTAGGAGGACCAAAGAATGAAGGTCAGCAGCTTGCCCCAGCAGGGAGATGACAACAGTGCGAGAGTTGTCCGATTAGAGGAGCTCATTACATCTCATTATTAGCCACTTACAGTTTAAACAGATATGGGAGGGCATCCACTATTTGATCACTGACAGAATGTGGAAGGAAAGAAAAAGTTATTCAAATAAAACTCAATCTTGCATAAAACAAAACTCCCATTCACCTTTCTTGGTGACAGTCATTCCCTGACATCAGGTAATTTCCTTCAAGAAATCTATTTACTAATGTCACTAAGTGGTCACAATTTAAAGCTATTTTAAGTGACATTTCTTCAAAAGGCCTGAACATTGCTTCAGTTCAAAAAGGTGAACTGAAATGCAGAAAAAGAATGTTGTGGCTTGGGATACACAGTTAAGGGCAAGCAAACTATTCATTGTATAGTAGCAGCAAGCTGATTATCAACATACCAATGAAGCTGAACACCCCACTGGAAATAAATGAAGCATGCTTTAACATTTGTGAGGCTTTCTTGTGGAAACAGATTCAAAATATGTTCTGCATCTGCTGTGACCAATGTCAGAGGTTGCTTACAGCCTTCTTATTCATCCATCTGGATGAGGTCAGGGCATGCCCTACAGCTTAATAAATTTGCCTGAAATTACAAGCTTAGTTAAGCTAACATAAGCATCCTAAGATTGCAAGTAGTGTATTGAGTTGAGCCACAGTATTCACAAAACAATATTAGCTTCTGTTAATGAGCAGCAGTTCAGATCAGGATTTCCACAGCATGCATTATTGTGGCTACAGGTTCTTCTGTATAGTGCTGTGTGTTGTAACCGAGGCTTCGTTGGTAGTGCCTACCAAAGCCTGAACCTCCAATAATACAAGGGTAAGTACTACAGATGCAGACTTTCACTTCTGGAACTCTTCTAAGTCACATCACTGAAAGTGAAAGTTCTTGAATCACTAAAGTCAACATGGTGTAAGTGCACCTTCAATTTCTTTTTCCTCCAGTACTTGATAGTTTCCTACATCATTTCAGAAGGCAATTAAGGACCAACCACGTTACAATCGGTCTGGCGTCATATATAGGCCAGATTATATGAGGATGGTAGATATCCTGCCCTGAAGGATATTGCTGAACCAGGCAGGTGTTCATGACAAAAGTGAGGACTGCAGATGGTGGAGATTAGAGTCAAGATTAGAGTGGTGCTGGAAATGCACAGTAGGTCAGGCAGCATCCGAGAAGCAGGAAAATCGATGTTTCAGGCACTGTGATTGCAACTGATCTTTGACAATAGTTCAAAACAGGAACCATCATAGAGTCGGACACTGTGATGGTCCGAGGATTGTTATTAATGAGATCGGTATTTTATTTTCGGATCATTCCAAATGTACTGAGTCACTGAATTTAAGTATCTCCATCCCACAGTGGAATTTGAACTCAGTCTCCAGAATATTGACCAAGGTGTCTGGATTCTATTTCAGAAACATTACCATTCTGATTGCATACCAAAGAAAAATTACCCACATATGCATACACAAATAATAATAAAATAACAATTATGTTTTAACTGATGGTAGGTCCTCCATCTAACTGAAATAAAAATGATGCTCAGTGACCCTGTTCATATATTTGGAAATACTCGTCATGTGGCAAGGCAGTTGCAAATGGAGCGACAGCATGCTTTTGAACTCATTTCCTGTTCCCCCAAACAACTGTCCAGCTCAAATAATTATTTCAGTTTCTTGGCAGTGATACAGCCAGGCTTGTCCACACCAATCAACCTGTAAGGCCTGGGCTGTTCCTGCAGAACCAATAACTCTCTGAATCAGCTCATTTCATTCACACCACAGCATTCATATCTAAATGGGTCAGTTAAGAGACAGCAGTCATTTCACCCAATTCAGGAAAAATTATAATTAAATCGTGTGTTTTTATACTTTTTATTTTCATTTGTGAACCCATTTTAAAATAAAATTCTCACTGTTGAGATGTGGACATTGTTAGTAAAATCAGCATTTCTTGCATGTCCAGAGTTCCAGTGAGGAAGTAGTCATTGTTGACTTTCCTCCTGACCAATGCAATTTTTGTGGGGTGTATAATATAGCCACAGCTGAGGTGCCAGAGGACTGGAGGATGGCTAATGTGCCTTTAAGAAAGATTGTAAGGAGAAGCCTGGTAACTATAGACCTGTGAGCCTGACATCAGTGATGAGTGAGTTATTGGAGGTGATTCTGAAAGATAGGATTTGTATGTATTTGGAGAGGTAAGAAACGATTAGGGATATCAGCATAGTTTTGTGCAAGGGAAATCGTGTCTCACAAACTTGTTAACATTTTATGAGCAAGTAACCAAAAAGATTGAGGGCAAAGCAGTAGACATTGTTTACCTGGACTTTAGTAAAGCCATTGACAAGATTCTGCGTGATGGACTAATTAGTAAACTTAGATTACAGGGGATACAAAATGGCATTATAATATGAGACAGAGGATGTTGGTGGAGAATGATTTTCAGACTGGAGGCCTGTGACCAGTGGTGTTCCACAGGGATCAGTACTGAGTCCAAATGATTTGGATGAAAATATAGGAGGCATAGTTAGTAAGTTTGCAAATGACACCAAAATTGGTGATATAGTGCGCAGTGAAGAAGGTTGTTTAGGATTATAGTGAGATTAGTAGGTGGCACAGTGGTTAGCACTGCTGCCTCATGGTGCCAGAGACCTGGGTTCAATTCCCGCCTCAGGCAACTGACTGTGTGGAGTTTGCACACTCTCCCCGTGTCTGCGTGGGTTTCCTCCGGGTGCTCCGGATTCCTCCCACGGTCCAGGTCAGGTCAGGTGAATTGGCCATGCTAAATTGCCCATAGTGTTAGGTGTAGGGGTCTGGGTGGATTGCGCTTCGGTGGGTCGGTGTGGACTTGTTGGATTGAAGGGCCTGTTTCCACACTGTAGGTAATCTAATCTTGATCAACTGGATAAATGGGCTGAGGAGTGGTAGATTCCAGTCTGAAAATCATCCTCTGTCTCCTACTATAATGCCATTTTGTATTCCAACTCTTCGAAATTTGCATCATATGTATACAGGATGGTTAAGAAGGCATGCTTGCCTTCATTGCGCAAACCTTTGAGTATAGGAGATGGGATGTCGTGTTGAGGTTATACAGGATGTTGGTGAGGTCTCTTCTGGAGTACTGTGTGCAGTTCTGTTCACCCTGCTATAGGAAGGATATTTTTAAATTGGAGAAGGATCAGAAAAGATTTACCAGGACGTTGCTGGGAATGGAGTGTTGAGTTATAAAAATAAGCTTGATAGGCTGGAACCTTTTTCACTGGAGCATTGGAGGTTGAGGGATAAACTTATAGAAGTTTATAAAATCATAAGGACATAGGTAAGGTGAATAGCAAGGGTCATTCCACTAAGATGGGGGAGTTCAAAACTAGGGGTAATACTTTTAAGGCGAGAGGAGAAAGATTTAAAAAGGACATGGAGGCAATTTTTTTTACACAGAGAGTGGATAGTATGTGGAATGAATTACCAGAGGAAGTGATGGTTGCAGGTACAGTCACAACATTTAGGGGACATTTGGATAAGTACACGAATAAGAAAAGTTTGAAGGGAAATGGACCAAGCGCATTTCCAAGGCCAAGGTGGGACTAATTTAGTGTGCACTAGATGGACCGAAGGGTCTGTTAGCATGCTGGATGGCTCTATAACGGTTCCTGTTTTGAATATTGTCAAAGATCAGTTGCAATCAGTGTGTATCTTCTATGCAACAAATTCATTTTCTTTATCTACATGAAGACTCTTAGTAGGGCTTTGTGACATTTTCTTTGGTGTTAAGTAATGGTTATCTGTCATACATCCTGTAGCACAGCAAAGATCCATAACATTTGAGACTGGCAAAGTGAAATTTGGTAAGAAAAGATAATGCTTAATAGAATAACTCAGATAAAATTAATAAATATTTTACCAAATTGTTGTCTGTGCTTTGCACATTTTAGCCAGTTTATGTATTGAAAATGCTTTATCCAAATACTCTTGTTGATGAGGTGGACAAAGGGACACAATTCAGATTGCAGTTCAACTCATTTTATTGACCAAACTTTTCCTTATTAAATATTATGTGAGCATTTCCTAAATTCCCATAATATTTTATGACTGTCTAGCTCTATCCACCTGAGAGAGGATATTACCTGCAACGAACCACATGTTTGAATTAGGCCATTAGAATTTTGTGCCTCTCTGACGTAGGATTGGCTCTCTTCCACAAAGGTGGGTCTTGCAGGTCAAGGCAGATCTTCGCCTGGGTCTTCCTGGGTTGTCGCACGGTCTCCTGCCATGAGAGGGTGGTTTCCAGTTGTATATTTTTATCCCCCCTCGCACGTGACCTTCCAGAACGTTCTGTGGGTTTTGGCCAGATGGGTCATGAGCTGGGTTCAAATCATCCAATGGAGTCATGTTGACAGCCTTCAGTGATGCACTGGTGGGAGATGTAAAAGTGTACATACTCAGGTAGTCAAGAAGCCAGAATGTCTGATGGACACGACTCAACACACAATCCTCGTGATGATTGTAACCCATTCCCTTTGAACTTTTGTAACCTCTTTGACCTTGGTTTCTGCTGTTCTCTCCAGCCAGTAACTGCTGATTGCTGTTTAGTTTAGTTTGGCCAATTTTCTGTCATGCCTGATTTCTCCAGCTCTGAGTCAATTTAAAATGTCCAATTTTGGACCTATAGTCACTGGATCACACCATAATGTTAAAAGGCTTGTTTTAAAAGTCTTTCAATCCTGAACCAAGCACATCCACTATCTGAAATGTCAGCTGCTGATGGTGAGGCCTTGCCAAAGTATTGAAAATGTAGCAGAGATATTGCAGAGGCGTCTCAGCAGGATACTGTGCCTCTAGCATCAGTAGAAATTTCCACAGATTATGAGGCATGGAATTAGATTAAAACATTTTAAAGCTGTTATGTAAGGAAAATTGTTCATTTTCTTTTTCTTAGGGGTGTAAAACTTTGTTCATTGGATTTTTGACTCTTTTCCTTACCCTCCCATGTTAGGAGGCAGTTACCTGCCCCAGGGTCATTGCTAATATTGCTTATAAAAAGTTTTTGGTATAAATATTTTCTTTGGATTTTTCTCCTCTTCCTAGATATACTGTTGATTGCTACTGCACCTTCCCTCTGCTCAGTAATAGACAATAGGAGTAGGTCTTTCAACCCTTCGAGCCTGCACCGCCATTCAATATGATCATGGCTGATCATTCCTAATCAGTATCCGCTTCCTGCCTTATCTCCATAACCCTTGATTCCACTATCTTTGAGAGCTCTATCCAACTCTTTCTTAAATGAATCCACTGCCCTCTGGGGCAGAGCATTCCACACAGCCTCCACTCTCTGGGTGAAGAAATTTCTCCTCATCTCTGTCCTAAATGGTCTACCCCATATTTTTAAGCTGTGTCCTCTGGTTTGGCACTCACCCATCAGCGGAAACATGTTTCCTGCTGCCAGAGTGTCCAATCCTTTCATAATCTTGTATGTCTCAATCAACTTGCATTCAACAACAACAATGCTAACAGGAAGGAGCAGTATTGTGTTGGTCTCACGGTCAGTTTGTCAGACTGCCTTTAAGACACATGTTTATAATATTATCACTGTATCATAGAAAAGGACATGAGAGTATAAAGATCTCATACATCACCTTATCACGGGATCATTTGAAGCATGACACACTCCATTGTTATAATTAATAGCTTAATGTTAAGAGCTCAGAACTTTATATACCTTTTAAAATAATGTTTGAACAAATCAGTCAGCTGTGATAAAGTCTAAAAAAAACAAAAGAACTGCGGATGCTGGAAATCAAAAGCCAAAAATTGTTGGAAAACGCACCAAGCCTGGCAGCATCTATGGAGAGAAGTCAGAGTCAACTTTCTGGGTCAGGTAATCCTTCTTCAGACCTGATGGTAGCTAGGAAGAAGAGTTTTTTTTTATATAGAGAAGATAAGGAGGAGGTAAAAAGTAAACAATAGGTAGAGATCGAGCCCAAAGAGAGAGGAGTACAGTTGGACAGACAAAGGAATGGATAACAGTCAGCCTGGAAGGATGAATAGACACTGATGGGGATTATTAGTGGTTAACAATGAGTTATGTTAATAACGACCATATGATACCAAAACCTGGAGTGTGGGAATTGGGGTAAGGACACACGAGAAAGATGTCTCAAGCCCTAAAATGGTTGAACTTGATATTAAGTCTAGAAGGCTATAGAGTTCCTAAGCAGAAAATGAGATGCTGTTCTTTCAGCTTGCGATGAGCTTCGCTGGAACACTGCAGTAAGCTTGAGACAGAGATGCTGGCCAGGTGTTGAGGTGCAGGCAATTGGAAGCTCATGGTCTTTTTTGAGGACAGGCGCTTTTTGAAGTGGTTACTCAGTCTACTCTTCATTTCCCCAATGTAGAGGAGACCACATTGTGAGCAGTGAATGCAGTAGATTAGAGTTTGAGAAGTGCAAGTAAAGCACTGCTTCACCTGGAAGATATGTTTGGGCCCTCAGATACTGAGCAGAGAGGATGTAAATGGGCAGGTATTACACCTTCTGTGGTTGTACAGGAAGATTCCAGAGGGCTGTGGGGGTGAGGGTTGCTGGGTGGGGGCTGCAGGGAGAGGTTGGGTGTGAAGGATGAGTGGACCGGCATGTCCCAGAGGGAATAGTCCTTACAGAAGGCTGACCAGGGAGGGGAGGTGGGAGTGGCAGAAATGATCCTCTGGATCTGGTGGGATGGTAGGTAAGGACAAGAGGAATCCTATGGCTGTTGTAGGAGGGAAGAGACAGGGTTGGGGGACGTTGCGAAGTGTAGGAGATGGGTTGGACTTGGCTGAGGCCCATGTCCACTGTGGTGCTTGGAATCCTCAGCTGAGGAAGAAGGTGGACAATTTGAAGAAAGCCTGACAAAGTTGGCATCACCAGAACAATGCAACAAAGCTGGAGGAACTTGCAGAATGGAATAGAGTATTTACATGATGCAGAGTATGAGGATGTATAGTCAAGCCGACTGTGGGAGTTGGTTGATTTACTGGAGATAATGTAAACATTGCATCAAGTAAAATATCTGTTGCCAAAAGGTATTTCTCAAACTTGGTTTCATATTCCAACTTTTGAAATGAACCTATAACAAAATACTTTAAGATGAAATCAAAGATGAGTTTTATTAACAAAACATTCAAAATACAAGGAAATTACATTCCTACTCAATCTATACATAAACAAGTATTCAGTAAATTAAGGAGGACTAGACAGGAAAGGAGATAGGTTGCAAGTTTTCATAAATCTAGAGTTATTAAAAAAACAATTACCATGAGTTTCATAGAATCATAGAATTTTACAGTACAGAGGGAGGCCATTTGACCCATTGTGTCTGTCTGGCTCCAGAAAGCACTCCCTTGCTAGTCCCATTCTCCAGCCCTATCTCCATAGCCCTCTAAATTCATCACTTTCAAATATACATTTAACTCTATTTTTAAACTTAACATGAATTCTGCCTCCACCCCTCTCCTAAGCAGTGCATTCCAAATCCTAATAACTGTTGGAGTAGTGTCTTCACATTTCACTCCTAAATCTCCTGCTGGCAATTTTGAAATCCTAGCTACTAACATGGCAACTAGTGAAAATATCTTTATCTTGTCCAACTTCTTTTACCTTGTCAAAATTATTCCTAATTTTGAACTCCTCAAAAAGGTCACCTCTTAATATTCTCTACTCAATGAGAATAAAACCTAATTTCTTTAATCTGTCCTTGTATTTAAACCCTTCAAACCTGATATAATTCTAGTAAATATCCTTTGCATGCTCTCCAGGACTTTAATGTCCTTTCTTAAATAAAGTGTCCATAACAAATCACAATACTCCAAATGTGATCTGACCAATATCAATTCCTTGCTTTTGTACTTGCTCCCTTATTTATAAACCCTTAGATCCTACATGCCTTCTTAACTGTTTCAACTTGCCTGGTCAACTTCGGTGAATTATGCCTGGGAACCCAGAGGGTCTCGCTGTTCTGCACTCCATTCAACGTTGTACCAATGAGCCTATATTGTCCCGATGTGTTTTTTCTACAAAATTCATTACCTCATATTTCTCTGCACTGAAATTCATCTGCCAGGCATCAGCCCATTTGGTCAACTTGTCAATGTCCCTCTGCACTCTCTCAGTGTCATCCTCACAATTCACTATTTTCCCGAGCTTAGGAAAATCTAAGAAAATCTGCAAATTTAGAGACTTTTCCATGAACATTCATCTCCAAATCATTGATATATATCAGAAAAAGCAATGGTCCCAACACTGATCCCTGGGGAACATCACTTTCACCTCATCTCCAATCTGAGAAATGCCCATCTGTTTCCCATCTTTTATCCAACTTCCAATCCATGCTGCCAAGGACCCATTTTGAATTTATTAACCAATGTGCCATGTGACACTGTATTAGATGCATTCTGAAAGTCCAAGTATATGACATCCACAGCACTACCCCCATTGATTGCCTGTGTCAAAGAGCTCAATTAGATTTGTCAGACATGACCTGCTGTTGACAAATGCATGTTTTCTGCCTGATATTAACTTATTTTTCTCTAAGTGAATATTGTTAGGATTTGGAATGTGCTGCCTAAGAGAGTGGTGGACGCAGAGTCCATATATAGTTTAAAAAACGAACTGGATATATATTTGAAAGTGATGAATTTAGAGGGCTATGGGATAGGGCTGGTGAATGGCACAAGCTGGGCAGTGTAATACATTAATGTACACTGAGTGTATATTAGTGTAATACTTATCCTGTATTATGGCCTCCATCAGTTTTCCCATTTTGACGTCAAATTGACAGTTACGTTGTTGAGTTGGAAGTGCCCAACAGGTTCTTTGAGGTCTGATCAAAATGAATGTAAGAAGACACATGCGCTTTGATATAAAGCAAATTTATTAGTTTCATTTACTTTACATATATGTGAACTAATAAGTGAGTCTATTAGATTAAAGTGCTTTAGACATATTCAACGAGTAAGTCTCATTGCCTTCTGGCCATCAGGGAGTGAAGCAGAACGTCTAGGATATGGAACTCTATCTCAGTTTCCAAAGCACTCATCCTGAAATCCCAGTCAGATGGTCAAAGCCCATGGCTCTAGTCTTCCCAGCCTGATCTATTTGGGAAAGTCCCTTAGTGGAATAGAGTCCTTGCTATTAATACTATTCTGGTTATGTGCTGTATCACCATTTCATAGTACCTTCAGTACATTTACAGTCTAAAATAAAATCAAGTCCAGGTGGCCCCATTTAGACTACACACGTGGATGGTTCTCACTGCCCTTCAAGCTCAGGCAATTTCATCTCAGTCAAAACAGCCTGTTTTACATTAGGCCTGTGTTTTTTAGTACTTTTGCACTTTATTTCAATTTCTCATTGTCACGTCTAGTTAACCCTTAACTATTAATTCTTAATGGTCTGATTTTAGGATATATTTTTTGAGCCCACCATGACAACAGGTTTGTAGTTTCCTGGACTATCCTTTGCAATGGCATCAGATTTGCAATTCTCCAGTCCTCCGGGACTAATCCTGTGCACAGAGAGGCTTGGAAAATTTCTGTCAATGGCTCTATGGTTTGCTCCCTTACCTCTCTCAGCAATATAGGATGCAACCTATATTGGGCCTGGCAACCTCTCTATCTGGAGTGGTGCCAGCCTTGCTAGCAACTCTTCTTTATCTATCATTATGCTGCTCAGATGCTCAATACCCATACTTTCAACTGGGACATTGCCACCATCTTCTTATTTGTAAAGACAGAAGCAAAGTCTGCATTTAGTGCCTCCACCATACCATTCTGCTTCAGTGAGCAGCTTAACCCTGCTTGTTCCTTATTGGCCCCCTCTCAATCCTTCACCATTCTTTTACTGTTAATATGTTTGAAGAACTTGCTACTATTTCTGCAGAGCCTACATTCTTTCCTCATGCTGCCTCTTAGCCTTCCTTATTCTAGCCTTAGCCTCTCTCCTGCATTTGAGATCCTCTTCCTGATTTCTATTGCTATTTTGATGTGCATCATATGTCTCCATATCCTTCCTTATTTTCTTATCAATATCCTTAGTGATCCAGGTTGTCTAGCTTTGGATATGCCAAAGCTTGTGAGTATTTCTCATAGGTTACATCCTATTTATCTCTTTTGATATTCTCCCAATTGTCATCCAATGTTTTATTCACCCAAATGTGTTTCTAATCAACCTCCTCCCATTCAACTTGTCCTTTTCCTATCTGGAGTCTAATTCATTGACTGATTTTCATCCTTTTCCAAATTAACTTTGAACCTTAAATGGCCAAAATGTACTGTTCCAGAAAGTTCTTCTGCACATACTGCAGGAAATTCTCTCCTTATGTGCCCCACACTTTACTTTGTTCCCAGTCAATCCCAGGGTAATGGAAATCACCAGATATCACAAACTTACTTGTCTTGCAGATTTCCATAACCTGCCTACAAATGTTCTCTTCTACTTTCTCCCCACTACTTGGAGGTCTACTTGAAGAAAGACACACATTTGAAGCAATAGTGGCAATTCAACAACAATGTCAGCCTTTCTTGATAGCTTTCAAGCATGTGACACCCAAAGATAATGGGCATTCAAGTGCAGGAAATTAGGTTTGAAAGGCGAAGCCAGATCGAGAACAAAACACAGACAACCAACATGATAGTGCATGACCACCACATTAGCAGCAATGCAAGTGTTAAGGAGGCACACAAATGCAAAACACTAGGATTCAGAGTCAACTAAACTAAAGGCAAATTTTAAAAGGCTGTTTACCTTTCCATATTGTTAACCTTGCAAGCCACATTTACAGAATAAGGCAATCAGAAGGCTTTAATTTTGACGGTATCTGCCGACTTCAATACTGATGCAGTCCATGCCTAAATGCAGGTTTGGGTTGACAAGTGGCAAGAATTGTTTATGCCACAATAATACCAGGCAGTGAGCATCTCAAACAAAGAGAACATAACCATTGCACCTAAACATTTAATGGCACCAGAATCACCAGCCTGGGGGTTACCACTGACCAGAAACAGAACTGGACTGGCCATTTAAGTACTGTGGCTACAAGAGCAGGTCAGGGGGTAGGAATCTTGAAGTGTGTAAGTCACTTCCTGACTCGCCAAAACCTGTCTACAATCTACAAGGCACATATCTGGAGTGTGACAGAATACCCCTCTCCACGTGCTGGCCTGAATGCAGCACCAACCATACTGACTGTGATGGAACAGAGCACACATACACAGTCAATTCATTCAATGATCTCCAAGGATATGGCTTTGAAGTGAGATATAACCAATTACCAGGATGATGACATCTGATACACTGAGCAGATTACCCAACCCACACAAAGACTAAGCTATTCCTCCTCATCTACATGTTGATGATCCAGGCTACAAGGCCCAAGATGGTCTTAAAGCTGTTACACATCAGCTGGAGTCAGTTTAAATTGGCAACTGCCAAAAATGAACAACTAGAAGTGTTGCAAAAGATCATTATCCAGGGATGGCAAAACAGACACTGCTGGAAAAACTCAGCAGGTCTGGCAGCATCTGTGGAGATAAAGCAGAGTTAACATTTCGAGTCCAGATGATTTGTTCATTTTTCCTACAGAGAGGCAAACTTGGTTTATCACAAGAAGCCTTTTCAAAGACAAACAAGTTGTAACACTAAAAACATTACACTACAATATCACATCCAACTTACTCCAGGGAACATGGGTATTGAACTTATGAGATGGATAATCCATGAGCCTGTGTTTTGACCAGTGATGAATCAGGATGTTCATTAATTCCTATTGCATGTGAGGCATTCCAAATGTACCAGGTCCAACAGCAGAAGGAGCCTCTACATATGACGTTCCATCTACTCTTTAGATGAAAGCAGCAACTGAGCTATCTGTAGTATATGAGAATGTTACAGCATTGTGTTGCTTACTTCTCTAACTTTCCCAGTTTTGTTCATATAGAGACAAACCTTTTATTTCACTTCAACTCATGCTTAAGGACAAATAAGTCCTGATAGTTATAGCATTACACCAAGATATCATGTCCATATTACAAAGGGAAACATGGGTTATGATAACACATCTGAAGATTTAGCAACAGAATGAGTGTGACTATTGCGGATAGCATGACTGCTAGCTCCAGTTTATTTGGTGTCTGAGTTCATATAGTATCTGACAACAGACCACAGACTGGCAAGCTGCTTAAAGATGTGTAATAGATGAGGAGTGACCCATATCACATCACCACTCCACTATCCATGCTGAAACAGTTCAGCAGAATGAATGGTCTGTAATAGCAAATCAATGATAATCAATGTCAGGCAACAAGACAAGACTTGTGCATTGCATCGTTGTTTTTTTGTGCAACACTAATGTTGAAGGGATTACCGTATCCCAGTACAATACGTTCAGAAGGTAATTATGAACATTATTTCCCAGCAACCAATTGTCTCACCATCCTGAGAAACCAGACATTTTTCTTCAAAGGTGGCAATGAGTTAAAGAGATACACTGCCAGTGAGCAGGTACAAAATTAAACAAAGCAACAGAAAGTGTAAGTTAGAAATATGAATACTTGGATACCAGAAAATGTTTCCAAAATATGCAGTGATCATATGAAGTCATAAGTGATCATGGTGCTACATTGTGAAGGATCAGAAGCCACACTAATCAGCATAAAGAGAGTGAGAAAGGATACTCTGATAACTCTGCAGTGATGTTGAGTGACAGCAGCCAGCAGCAAGAAAACCAAGTTGTCAACCAATTCAACACAGAATAACATGTACCTCTAAAGGTGAGTATACAATCACCATATCAAGGCAAGTTGTCAAAGCTCCAAAGCTTTACATCAAACTTTGAAATGATACCATGGTACTGTTTTACCGATTTATATAGTTATGGAATTAACAATGTGTGTAACCAAGATGTAAAGATCTTATACACTGTCTCACTGGAAGCATGCTCCTATATTATAACTAAGTTTAATGCGTACTCAGACACTCAAATGCCTGTGAAGATAGTGGTTTGTACATCATGGTCAGCTGTAATAAATATCTGTTGGATTCTTCAATACCCATGATATCCATGTCCAGTTTTTTAAATAAGATACTCTGTTTGAGGCAAACTCAGACCAAGCAGTGAGACAGCAAATTCATAACATGTATCAAGTATATGAAATAAAACTGCAACCACTATTTCCATGTGGTGACAAAAGCACTTAAACAAATGTTTAGTTTTGATTATCCATGTGATGGCCTCCTCAAGTGCTCAGTGAAAAAAATGAGTAGGTGTGACCAGGAAAACAATTTTAGTGGACAGCGTCAACCTGAGGTGTTCCATGGTCTGAGATACATAACCATAACTGCACTTCACACTGTCTCTGATCTTCCATTTCGGTTGTAGGTAATCTCATTTTTCTTGCATGAGGCTTCAGATTCAGTTAAGTGCTTTCCACTGTCTTCAGAGGAGTTTGAAACTGAAGACTTCTTTGATTAAGTGTTAGTTCATGCTGCTGCGTGCATCCTTCTGTTCTGGCCATCTGGATAGTGAAATGGTGCCAGTTATATTGAACACAAACATTCGTGCATGTTCAGCATAACTCTTTCATTCATGCATTGAAACTTGTCTTTTACAAAATGTTTCAGAGCCATTTTAGAAAGTAAGGGAAGAGAAATAAAGGCTTGTCATACAAAATAACACTGTCTTCTCAATCAGACAACATTCAAGAGCACTTGCAGTGCAATTGGTATTCAATCCTTAAAATTAGCAATACGGATTCTAGAATCAAATGTAATGAGAATAGAAGAATAAGGTCCTAGGGAGTCTTGATGAACAAAGAGACCTTGGAGTGCAGCTTCATAGCTCCTTGAAAGTGGAGTCGCAGGTAGATAGGATAGTGAAGAAGGTTTTGGTACGCTTTCCTTTATTGGTCAGAGTATTGAGTACAGGACATTGTTCTTCTTATCGGAATGATGTTGTGAAACTTGAAAGGGTTCAGAAAAGATTTACAAGGATGTTGCCAGGGTTGGAGGATCTGAGCTACAGGAAGAGGCTGAACCAGCTGGGGCTGTTTTCCCCGGAGCGTCGGAGGCTGAGGGGTGACCTTATAGAGGTTTACAAAATTATGAGGGGCATGGATAGGATAAATAGACAAAGTCTTTTCCCTGGGGTCAGGGAGTCCAGAACTAGAGGGCATGGGTTTAGGGTGAGAGGTGAAAAATATAAAAGAGACCTAAGGGGCAACTTTTTCACGCAGAGGGTGGTACATGTATGGATATGGGCTGGGTGCTAGCAGGTGGGACTAGATTGGGTTGGGATATCTGGTCGGCATGGACGGGTTGGACCGAATGGTCTGTTTCGATGCTTTATATCTCTATGACTCTATAAACGTTTTCTCGGAACAGTCTATGTCTCTCTGTACATCATACACTGGCTATCCAATCATGAAGTCCATTCATGCTTTGGCACCCTTACCATAATTTCAAAGAAATAAAAGAAAATTGAAGAGTCATACAGCATAGAAACAGACCCTTCCATCCAATTTGCCTGCACCGAACCGATATCCTAAATTAATCTAATCCCATTTGCCAAACTTGGCCCATATCACTATAACCCTTCCTATTCATATAACCAAACAGCTGTCTTTTAAATGTGGTAATTGTACCAGCCTCCGCCACTTCCTCTGGAGCTCAGTCCTTACATGCACTATCCTCTGCATGAAAACATTGCCCTTCAGGTCCCTTTAAATCTTTCCCCTCTCATCATAAACCTATGCCCTCTAATTTTGGACACCCCTACACTGGAAAAAAAGACATTGGCTATTCACCTTTCCATGTTCCTTGTGACTTTATAAACCTCTAAAAGGTCACCCCGCAGCCTCTGACACTTGATGGAAAAAAACCCAGCCTATTCAGCCTCTCTCTATAACTCAAACTCTCCAATCCTGGCAACATTCTTGTAAATCCTTTCTGAACCCTTTCAAGTTTCACAACATCCTTCCTGCAGCAAGGTGACCAGAATTGTATGCTATATTCCAAAAGTGGCCTAACCAATGTTGCAACATGACATTCCAACTCCTACACTCAATGTACTGATCAATAAAGACAAGCATGCCAAATGCCTTCTTCATCACTCTGTCTACCTGCAACTCACTTTCAAGGAAATGAGAACCTGCATCCCCAGGTATCTTTGTTTGCTAACAGTCCCCAGAGCCCTCCACTAACTGTACAAGTCCTGCCTGGTTAGCCTTACCAAAACGTAACACCTCACATTAAATTAAAAGCCATCTGCCACTCCTTGGCCCATCTGATCACGGTCCTGTTGTACTCTGAGATAACCTTCTTTACTGTTCACTACACTAGTACACCATCTGAAAACTTACTAACCATTCCTCCTATATTCACATCCAAATTATTTATATAAATGATGAAAAGCAGTATACCCAGCATCGATCCTTGTGGTACACTGCTGGTCACAGGCCTCTAGTGCCAAGAACAACCCTCTATCACCACCTACCTTCAGGCCAATTTTGCACTCAATTAGCTAGCTCCCCCGGATCCCATGTAATCTGACTTTACTAACCAGTCTACCATGCAGAACATTGTCAATTGCTTTGCTGAAGTCCACATACACAATGTCTAACGCTCTGCCTTCATCAATCTTCTTTGTCACCTCTTCAAAAAACCTCAATCAAGTTTGTGAGACATGCTTTTCCCATGCACAAAGCCTTGCTGACTATCCCTAATCAGTTCTTGCTCTCCAGAATATTTAAAACATATATTGTATTAAAGATATTCTGGCATGCCCAACATGTTCTTCAGCATTTTTTAAAAGACTGTCAATACCAAATCATGCAACCAAAGGATGATTGTTATTTCTGGTAGATTAGCATAATAGACTCAACTAACCTGACACATTTACTTCCTTTATCTGAATACAATAAAGATCAGACTAACCCAGAGAGGATAATATTTCCCTTTTTTGATTAATTCTTACGCAGTTTGGTATTTGGTCTTTTTTCGTTGAAACAGTTGTTCAGTTGAAATATCAACCTTGACAATGAAAAACTGGATGTTTTTAATTCCAATTATTAATCTCTGGGATTTGGACCTACAGATAAATTTAAAGTTGAGCTGTAGATTTATCACATTTACTATACATATTTTAATACTCAGGGGCAACTGGGGAGAACACCAAAATTCATATCATGTGTTTGAAAGCCTGTCTTACTATGACAATCTTCTTTAAACATTTCAGGCATCAGGGTGAAGAATTTGATATTCCCCCCATTTATTAAATTAATATATACTAATACATCAAGAGGAGAATATAGCTGTTAGGCAACTTCTAAGTTTGTTAATTTCTGGACAATTGTCATAGCGTCACAGAGATGTACAGCAAGGAAACAGAATGAACATTTCTAGGACAGACACCTCTATCATGAGTAGGTATGTGCAGCCATAAAGAATTGGCAGTTTTGCAATAGAAACAAGGAACTTGATAACATAGGGCTCATGTTATGCCACAGCTACAGACTGACATCTGAACTCACTGGATGAGGCAAGATCAATCATTCACCTATCTTTTGACCAATTCCAACATGTTCCTTATGTTGTCCTGGGAATTTCGGTATCACAGATTTGAGCACCAATATCAGTGAAGGGACTGCTGGTTGCTTTGTGCATTAGTCATGCAAAGCTGGGGGCACAGGGTACACGGGGCAAAGGGCTCAAGGAAGGGAGAAGGGTTGTGGTCATTTTTAAAGTTCGAACAGTGGTCATTTGTATAAGTCCTGTTTAACTGGGGTTCAGGCACCAACTGACATTCAGCACATGAGGTATTCTAATAATTTCTGCTTATCTGTCTAACTCCAGATCAGATTATTCAACACATTTTGCCACAGATTTCCAGACTCCATTTTGAAATTTGATAAGGAAGGACAGCTTCCATTTTAAGCCTAATTATTTTAAAATTCTGTACAAAGACAGAGATAAAGACTGAACTTTTCCAATTTGACATAAATGAAAATCTGACTTTCGTTGGGAGTTCTCTTTCTGTTAAGTGACAGTGCCTGATCCCTTCCAGATAGCTTGATAATGGATGGGTTGTAACTCAATTTTGTACTGAATTAAATGCACGAAGAATCATGACCAGAATACTGAAGAATCTTCTTTCAGCACATGCTGCATCTTTTCTCATCCTATTGAGCAAACCTTCACTCATCCATCTAATACATATTTCTTTAACCCCTCTAATGTACTTTTTCATGTTCCTCTGACTCTTCTATCATATTCCCATTAAAATCTCTTCCCTTAATCCATCTAACTCCTCATCCTCTTAATATAGTTTCCTTCATCCCATTTTATACACCTTGCCTCATCATTATTACAGATTTAGTCCTTTTCCACTGTAATAGTTCAACAAGTTACTTTCAAATCTTGACTCTTGTTTACAAATTTGCGTATTCATTTTCCTTCGCTAAGTGGGATCTTCTTGATTGTCAGCGCATAACCAAATAACTGGAATTCTATAAGATGCTGAAAAATGTACTGTGGATTATCTAGTTCTATAATTTCAAGAGCTGCCAACTATCCGAAAATTGGAACAATCTATACCATGAACATTCATTTAAACATAACTTTAGTAATGTTACTTATTGACTACTTGAAACTGCTGTGAACTTGGATTCCAAAGCACAGATATATCAGGCTGATTGTTGTATGTATTCCTTCATCTGGAAACTCATGAGTGATTGAGCAGGGAGTCAGGTGTTGTTTTACTTGTGTTCATTAGAGAAAGTTCAAAATCTAATCATGTGGGCATTTCTCCAAAGACTCCATAGAAACTCAGCTAATGACCTCAGCCTAGCAGATAAATCTAGAACTGGTCTTCAGTCAGAAAAATGACAGATTTTTGATGCATTAGCTGGTCAGAGAAGAATGTATGCCACAATTTATGCCAATGGAACTCAACAAGAGAAGAGAAGAAAATCATCAGTGGTTTCGGCTTCCGTTGAAGAGTGTGGGCGGCCGTTGGGCGGTGCCAAGGTGGCAATTGCTTGCCATGCTCTTTCCATGCTCTTTCACGGTCTTTGCCTGGTTTTCAATGGGGCTGAGAAGTTTGACACCTTGTTAACACCATTCAGACAGTTCCATTTTGGCAAGGGCCCATCATTGGGTGTTCAAATGCCCGCCTGCTTCCTATGACAGGCCCATTTTTAACATCGTATTTAGGACCTTCTTGTGGTGCAGTGGTAATGTCACTGTCCCTAGACTGAGAGGCCTCAGTTCAAGTTCCACCTATTCTAGAGGTGTCTAATAACATCCCTGAAAAGTTGATTAGAAAAATAGGTTAATGAGAAAAAGCATATCATTTGTGGGGCTATTGTGGCTCACTGGTATTACAGCATGCATCTTCATCTGAGCCAGAGCCCTCAATTAAAGTCCCACCTGGCTCTGAGATGTGTGATAACATCTCCAAACAAGTTCATTAGAAAATATCTAGCATGGCATTTGGACTTCGAGGATTAAATAATCCCTCATTTGGCATTTTAAGACAGAATTAGTTGAAGCCTTTAGTTCTGTGGAATATGGAGCTTGTGAAGCCTGTTGAAATGTGAGGTTTACTGTCGTGTGAGTGAACATTAATAGACTTTATTACAAATAGCTATATAAAGCATGGTAAGAGAGGACATGCTGAAACAGCCTTAAAAACTCCAGTTTCAGTTCCATGTGATTTGATTGTAACAATAATAAAGCCCCTTTCAGTCCTCTATTTAACCACGAACTTTTAAAAGTGGACATTAAATTCTTTCCTCCCACTGTTCGCCTCTTCCACCTCCAACCCATGTTAGAATCTTCATTGATTTTTCATTATTTTTATTATTATTCTTCCATAAATTTTTGTTTGGAGCTGTGAACTGTGAATTGTGAACAGCGAATCCCTTGTGAACTCTGAAACAGCTTATGGTAAAAGGGAAAGAACAGATTGAACAAGCTTTTGTTTATTTGTGAAGTCAAACCTGGAGGCTAATGGCAATCTGATTCTTGATTAAAAGAGTTCCTACAGGCACAGTGATCAGGCACAGTGATCCTGGGACAATCATTGTGTTTAAACAGATAGCAGAAGTTGGGTATTAATGAGGTCAATGCATGGACATTGGTTCTGGCAAGTCTGGAAGAAATCCTGTGTTCAAGAAGATGGCAGATATTGGATGGCCATTGAGATGTTGGGAAAATACATTCAGTCTATCAGGGTGGAAACTCAATTGGGGTTGTGTCTGAACTGTATTTTCTGGAAATGAACTTGGCTGCTGATAGCACCTAATCTTCCAAATCAGCTTCTGAAAGCCCTGAAATAGAAAGTTGAGTTAGAGATATCACTACTCTTTCCTGAATGAACTGAGAGGGTGACCCTGATTGACAATTCAAGAAAAGCAACTGAGTCCACATCTATACCTGTGAGGCTATGCTTTGTGAAAGCCATTTAAGTAATCTGATCAGTTTTTCTGTTTTATTTATCTCTTCACTGTTTTTGTTATAAAGTAAAAAATCACACAACACCAGGTTATAGTCAAACAGGTTTAATTGGAAGCACAGTAGCTTTCGGAGCGACACCCCAGTCCAACACCAGCATCTCCAAATCATGACTGTTTTTGTTTGTGTGTGAATGGAGACAGAAAACAAATGTTTTAGGTTTAAAGGACAGCGATTAATCATATTACTTTGTTTTTTAATGTTTTGCCTGCTGAAGTTATTGTGTATTTAATAAATTGTTAAGTCTTTTTGAAAATCTGTGTTTGGAATGAATTATCCACAGTGATTGATTATTCAAAAGGCTGGTTGAAACCAGAGTCTTCAGTGGTTTAATTTAATTGTGTTTGCATACAGAGGTCGAAAGGCTGATTTGATTGGCAGACTGTCTGCCTGCAGTAACACCCCATCACCACAAGTCTGTTTGGCTTGAGGTAACAATCTACAAGAACATTCTCCGTTCTCTTAGAAAGTGGACAGGATGCATGAGGTAATGACCTGAATCTCTATGACTATATTCTGATAGAGCAAACCAAGGTCTGAAATGCTCTTGGTTGGCTGGTCACCTCCTTTGGGTCCATGTTTTCCTTCTGCCATGAGTAGTTTCCCCTTTGAAAGAAATAAAAGGCTTACATTTCGTACTTGCACTTCCAGAGATAATGTCTGCAGTAAAAAAGATACATGGTGCACTGGATCAACTTCTGTTTCTCTAATATCTGCTCACCAAGGAATATTTGAAGCTTTACATGCAGTTTCATTTCATTTAAAAAAGCACAATGATTGGGGTTTTAATCATAGAATCCCTACAGTATGGAAACAGGCCATTTGACCCAACAAGTCCACCCTGACCCTCCAAACAGTAACTCTTCCAGATCTATTTTCCACGTTTTACCCCTAACTAAACACTATGAGCACTTTTAGCATGGCCAATACACGTACACATCTTTGGATTGTGGGAGGAAATCCACACAGGCAAGGGGAGAATGTGTAAACTCCACACAGTCAGTCACCCAAGGCTGGAATTGAAACCAAGTCCCTGGTGCTATGAGGCAGCAGTGCTAGCCACTGTGCCCCACTTAATGATGGTTTTGTTCATCCATTAACCATTGTAGCAAAATGTACCATGTGTCTGCCTTTTCACTCTGATTCTAATATGCTTAGATGTCCCAAGTTCAAGATAGTCTGAGATGTTTGGCACACTTCCCTTCATTGCTCAGATCGATGAGTATTGGAGTTGGGACATTATGTTGTGGTTGTACAAGATGTTGGTGATGCCACTTTCAGAGTACTGTTTTCAGTTCTGGTCACCCTGCTATAGGAAAAATATTATTAAATTGGAGAGGGTGCAGAAAGGATGTCACCAGAATAAGAGGGTTTGAGTTATAAGAAGAGTCTGGATAGGCTGGTACTTTTTTCAGCACAGTGTAATGATTGATGGTGACCTGACAGAGTTTTATAAAATCATGAGAGTCTTAGATAGGGTGAATAGCAAAGGTCTTTTCTCTAGGATAGGGAGTTCAAAACTAGAGGGCATAATTTTAAGGTGAGAGGAGAAAGATTTAAAAGGGACAACATTTTTTATACAGAGAGTGGGTTATTTGTGGAATGGACTGTCAGAGGAAGAGGTAAATGCAAGTAAAGTTACAGCATGTACATGAATAGGAAAGGTTTTGGAGGGATATGGGTCAAACATAGGCCAGTGGGACTGATTTAGTTTGGGAAACTTGTTCATCATGGACAAGTTGGAATGAAGATTCAGTTTCTGTGCCGTATGACTGTATGTTCCTTTTCTCTCACTGTCCTGTAGCATTGAAAGGAATTGCCACATCTGTCTTGTATTGAAATTAAAAATAGTTTAATTGTCATTTATTATTTATCCTGTGGATTTATCCTAATGCAAATAGAAGAGTTGAAAACGTGTGATCGGCCTGCCACATCCCCCAAGCAAAGTTCATTCTGTCCTTGCATATTGCTTGCTGCTGGGATCCCCACAGACTGTAGTGGTCAGTGTTACATTTTCTGCACTGCCACAGGAGCTGTGACCTGGTCTCTTACTCTTGGCAAATAAACCCTCAATGGAACTGTCTGGAGTGAGCCCCGCCGGTGGGCTCCCTAATTGGGTCGACTGCATCCTGTTTCTTTGTGTAACTGATATTGATGAATTTTTGAGTGTTTATCTGTTCCCATCCTCTACCTTTGTTTAAATGTAGCATTTTTTTCTCTCTAAAGCTGATCGATTTTTTTTCTTGTTACCTGTTGCATGCTGTGTTCTCTGCTGTGAACCTTCTGTCACATTTCTCAGTTTTCATGTGGGCTTTCCCTCTCTGCGATTCCATGCTTAATTGGACTTCGAAATCTAGCACAAATGCCTGTTGTCAATAAACATGGGCACAGTGGTTAGCACTGCTGCCTCACAGCGCCAGGGACCTGGGTTCAATTCCCGCCTCAGGCAACTGACTGTGTGGAGTTTGCACATTCTCCCCGTGTCTGCGTGGGTTTCCTCCGGGTGCTCCAGTTTCCTCCCACAGTCCAAAGATGTGCGGGCCAGGTGAATTGGCCATGCTAAAATTGCCCATAGTGTTAAGGGGTATATGTAGGGGTATGGGTGGGTTGCGCTTCGGCGGGTTGGTGTGGACTTGTTGGGCTGAAGGGCCTGTTTCCACACTGTAAGTAATCTAATCTAATCTTTTCAGGCATTTCCCCCACTGCTGGGGTTGGCTTGGTGGGCTGGTTTCTTGTTTTACCCCTTACCATGTACTGCCACTTAGCTTCACTTAATGCTCCTACTATCATTTACCTCCAGCTTTATAGGTCCACTTGCCATGTAGAAGTATGAAGACTATGCTCATGTGAGTGAAAATGAACAGGCTTTATTGAACAGAACTATTTACAAGACATGGTAAGAGAAGGGCTGTAGTTTTATGCAGTCAGACTCCAGTCCATGTGATCTTATGTCACTGTACAGAGCCACTTTCACAGAAGGTCAGTAGCTATAATTATTAATAATGAGTATAATTAATCCTTTACAATACAAGACCCACCAAAGAAGTGTTGAATTTTTTAATGGGCCTTGGAAAAACAGGGTATTATTGCTTGGCAAACCTCATCCAATAACTTGAGCCGTACCCCAATGTCAATGGCTGCTCAGTCCAATGTGGAAACACAAATTCGATATTTGCAATGCCATCCGTTGCTTTTCTGCAGTTTACCAAACCAGATGTAAATGAAACTGCTTGCTCAAAAATTACCAGGGCCTTCTTAAGATGGAAGTGAGTATCTAGTTCTGCCAGTCAATTGACCAGAAGTCAAAATTGACTCCCTTGGTTGAGTTCACATAAAAAGAAGACATGTTGTTGAATTGCTGGTGGAATTGAACACCAGCAAATAACAACAGTCTGAAATGTGAAAAAAGGGGAGAGAGTGCCTTTCCAAGAAAAATTAGTTTGATCTAAATCCAGTTCCTCAGTGGTCATAAGCCCACCAAAGTGCTGCGGTGATTGGCAGTAATTGGAAAAGAGAATTATAATAAATTACAAGGCAAACTCATTTTACAATATGACATAAATAGTGCTGCATCAAAGTATTTGTCTCTTCAAAACAAAATTTTGCAAAATCCTGACATTGCTGCAGAATAGTAATTATTTCCACCTATTATGAGAAGAGAATGTTTTCACTGATGTGGAAATTAATGGAGAGATCATATGTAATGTAACACTATTCAATGCTTGAGAGTAATGATGTGCATATTTAATGACACAGTGAAAGCCAAAATGAATTTAATGCATTTGGCCTTTGCCTACTGTATTATTCAATGGCAAAAGTCTGAAGGGATGATTAAGCAACACAGGAAGCTGTGGTATTACATTCTACTTCATGTAAGAGATAAGGTTAAGAAGGTTACGTTTCCTCCGTAGAGTATGCTTTCATGTTATCCATCGGAATTTGTTTTGAAAATACAATCCAGCTGTCTTTCCAATACCTACATCACTCTATTGTATTGTTTTGCAGAAACTATTTTCCCTTCACCATTGAGCTGACCCCTGAGTATCAGGGAAGTATATCCTTGTGCAGCAATGTTCTTTTGAACTGCCTCATTACTACTGTAATACATTATGTCAATTATATGGCAGCACCTTCTCAACTGTGACAATTTTAAAAATTGTCTCAATTCAGAGTTGTTACAATCTCAGATACCTGCAGCCAGGTACTGAAAGACACCGTTAGTTATGGTTTCACTGCGGCTAAGCCAGAAAATTGCTGGATCTCGCTGCCAAACATGGCAGTGAGGAGTCCCAGTACAACTGAAAGAACTAAGAATTGAGGATAAACTCTTCACTAGTTAGGGTCCTACCCAGCTCAAAGGAAGATAGTTGCGGTAATTGGAAGTCAATAATCACATTTCATGCATATCACGGCAAGAAACACTGATCCTCCTAATTATGTAATCCATGCCTGAAAAACCTGGACAGTATTTAAACATGGGAAGATATCAGGCAGGGAACCTTTGGAACAAATAAGTACCGTTTAATGTCCATTTCCACCAAGAATCTAAGCATTTCCACACCAGACTGATAGCAGCAACTTAAGACCAGCAGACCATCACCAACTCAAAGGCAATTAGGGTTAGGCAACAAATGCTGGCAATGAAAGCAATGCCAACATTCTCTGAAAGAATGGCATTACCATTGCTAAATCCTCCATGATCAATTTTAACATTAACTTGAGTTTTACAAAAACTGGCAATATAAACAGTTATCAGTACAAAACCAGGTCAGAGGCTGGGAATTCTGTGACATCACCCGACTCCCTAAAGGCTGTCTACCATCTACAAGTCAGGAGTGAGACAGAATTCCCTCCGCTGGCCTTGAGGAGTAACTAGAAGGCTGGAGATGGAACGCAGGTTTGACAAAGGGGCTGTGTGGTCAGTGGGAACACACATCTCATTTGATGTGCACCTGAGTACATGGAACAATTGGACTAACAAAACCCTCTACCATGCTGATAATCACATAACACAACAAAATAGACTTTTTTTATGTATCACAGTAATCAAGATGTATCTTTAATCTCCAAGGGACTCAGCCATGGCCTAGATTCTCAGTCTGAGGTGGTTGCAGAGAATCAGGAAATTTTCTGGCTTGCAAAACTGGCTTCCTTGGGAAATTATATACTCAGTGGTGGGATCTTTGCTCCAGGGGTGTTGGATATGTGCTGAGATACAAATTGGAGGCAATTATAGGGTCTCTTGAGCGCAGAAAGTGGGAGGTTAAAAGGCCTGATCCAGTTCTCTGGGACTTCCGAACTGCATTGTTTCATCTCTAACTCTGTGGGCTTCACACTCCCTTACTCATCCAACATTCCCTGTACCCCATTTAAGCCAACTCATGCCTCCATTCATCACTCTTCGTCCTTACACTTTCCATGCCAACTTATCCAACATTAACCATAGGCAGGCTTCAGGACCTATACTGAGATGAAATTAGATAATGTTATAAGTATCAATGACAGAACATGACATAAGAAGTCAGAAAAGCCCATGGATTACAAGTAACTCTCAAGTGCATAAGCCCTTATAAAACAAGAAAGACACAACAAAGAGAGCTAATCCTTTAATAACCCCTTTGAGTTGTCAATCAAACTGTGAACTTAAAACTCCCTGCTGTGCTAATGATAGGTTGTTGAGCAATCAAGAATGGCACTATAATCTTAGATCGTAGAATCCCTACAATGTGCAGACCAATCAGGCAAATGTGAGGACTGCAGATGCTGGAAACCAGAGTCTGGATTAGAGTGGTGCTGGAAAAGCACAGCAGGTCAGGCAGCATCCGAAGAGCAGGAAAATCGATGTTTTGGGCAATAGCCCTTCATCGCTCCATTCTTGATAAAGGGCTTTTGCCCGAAATGTCAATTTTTCTGCTCCTCGGATGCTGCCTGACCTGCTGTGCTTTTCCAGCACCACTCTAATCTAGAAGCAGGCCATTCAGACCATCAAGTCCACATTGATCCTCTAAAGAGCATCCCGCCCAGACCTACCCCAGTACCCCATTCTTGTATTTCCCATGATTAATCCACCTAGACTGAACATCCCTAGATACTATGGGCAATGTAGCATGGCCAATCCACTAAACCTGCTCATCTTTGGACTCTGGGAGGAAACTGGAGCACCCAGAGGAAATCCACATAGACACAGGGAGAATGTGCAAACTCCACACAGACATTCACCCAAGGATGGAGTTGAATCCAGTCCCTGGTGCTGGGAGGCAGCAGTGCTAATTACTGAGACACTGTGCCATCCTAATAACATGAAGGCTTATGCCACCAAACAACTGCTGAATCAGTAAGCAGAAATTTCTTTCAGCTCCCAGACACAGACAGGCATTTTACAAAATTTAAAAGAATTTTAAATAACATCTTGACAGTTTTCATAGAACATGCCCCCATTTATTGGTATTTGCATCCACTCTAAAAAAATTCATGCCATACGTTATGGGATGAGGCCCTTGTTCCAGCGAAATGCTGTCTACTCAAACTCAGCAATGATTTCAAATCTTTGGGGTGACTTGGTGGTTAGCACTGCTGCCTCACAGAAGCAGGGACCCCAGTTTGATTCTAGTCCTTGGGTGACTCCCGTATGGAATTTGCACATTCTCCCCATGTCTGCATAGGTTTCCTCTGGGTGCTCTAGTTTCCTCCCACAGTCCAACAATGTACAGGTTCGCTGGATTGGCCATGCTAAATGCATGGTTATGGCCCTAGGGAGGATCAGTGCAGTCTCAGTGGGCTGAATGGTCTCTATTTTCACTTTATCTTCCATCACTCCATGATTGTATGAAATGGCATAGCCTGATTCCTTTTCCACACGAGCATAAAATAGGCTGTGTAACAAATTGGTGAGGACCCTGCACCAATATAGACTAAGAAGGGAAAAACTTAATGTTGGAAAAGCTTGGAAACCATAACTCCGAAGTAACATGTTGTTCTATACTGTCTCTGTACTTGTGATATTTCAAATTATTTACATACAATACATTCTTGCTTTAAGTTGTTCCCCTTAAAATCATTTTGTTTTAATGTAATTTATTCATTCAAGCCATTTTATTTTGAGTGCCATTTTCATGTTACCATCATTGGCTTGCCCAGTGGGAATTGGAGTTACATGTCGAAATCAGAATATTGCGTCAGAATCAAACATCATATCCACAGATCAACATACAGGTGCACAAAATGGAAATTGCTAGAGAAATTCAGCAGTTCTAGCAGCATCTGTTGGGAGAAAGCAGAGTTAATATTTTAAGTTTGGTGACCCTTCTTCAGAACCTAAACAGTTTATATCCTGGACCATACAACAATCAGGCAGCTGGTTGGGTGCCAGGATACTTCCTGCTGGAATTAGGACCCAGGAGAAGGAAGCACCAACCACCAAGAGTTGTTGGCCAATGAGAGGCTGACAGTTCCAGAATGCTCACCAGTTCTCTCTGGACAAGAATCACCCCTGGGAAAGGTAAATGTTGTTTGGGGTTGTGGGGGAGAGAAGGGAAATATTGTATGATGATACCTCATCAGTAACCATCCAGCTAACCAATTTGCTGCCACCATCCTCTCTCCTGGTAGGGATACACAGCACCTGACGGTCTAGTGTCATAGAGGAAAACCATTCAGTAATTGAATGAGAACTCACGCTCATCCTAAACAAAATGTAGTTTGTTACATGATAACAACTGGAAAGTGTTAAGTTGGCACAATAGACATTGTTATTAAGACTATGAACAAGACCTCAATGCTGGGGTCTGACTACATCAAGGTATGTTCCTCCACCCGGTTCTGTATAATATCATCATATTGGGTGATGCTTAATGCAATCCTCAACGCTAACACTTTCAGATACACAATCCCTTATACAACAGGCAGAGGGGTTAGCAACAATGAGATGGCTTTCAGTGCCCACTTCTCTGCCCTCGATTCAGTCCCTTGGTTGTGCACAGATCACAGCACATCGCCATCACCTATCCATTACATCCCACTAACTGATACCCTGCCCTCATCAGTTAGACAATTAGATAGGCCAACTCTTTCTCCTTCCACCTGGAGCTGAAATAATTACAGCTCAGTTGGGATGAGGCCCTTAAGAGGCCACTTAGTGACCACTTAAAGGCCACAAAGAGTAGTGATAAACGGCTCCATTTCGGAATGGCAGGCAGTGACCAGTGGGATACCGCAGCCTTTTACAAGATGTATTAATGATATAGAAGATGGTATGAGTAATAACATTAGCAAATTTGCTGATGATACTAAGCTGGGTGGCAGGGTGAAATGTGAGGAGGATGTTAGAAGATTACAGGGTGACCTGGACAGGTTAGGTGAGTGGTCAGATGCATGGCAGATGCAGTTTAATGTGGATGAATGTATGTTTATCAACTTTGGTGGCAAGAACAGGAAGGCAGATTACTACCTAAATGGAATCAATTTAGGTAAAGGGGCAGTACAAAGAGATCTGGGTGTTCTTGTACACCAGTCAATGAAGGTAAGCATGCAGGTGCAGCAGGTAGTGAAGAAGGCTAATAGCATGCTGGCCTTCATAACAAGAGGGATTGAGTATAGAAGGAAAGAGGTTCTTCTGCAGCAGTACAGGGCCCTGGTGAGACCACACCTGGAGGACTGTGTGCAGTTATTGTCTCCAAATTTGAGGAAATACATTCTGGCTATTGAGGGAGTGCAGCATAGGTTCACGAGGTCAATTCCTGGAATGGCGGGATTACCTGACACTGAAAGACTGGAGCGACTGGGCTTGTATACCCTTGAGTTTAGAAGACTGAGAGGGGATCTCATTGAGACATGTAAGATTATTAAAGGATTGGACACTCTGGAGGTAGGAAACATGTTTCCGCTGATGGGTGAGTGCTGAACCAAAGGACACAGCTTAAAAATACGGGGTAGACCATTTAGGACAGAGTTGAGGAGAAACTTCTTCACCCAGAGAGTGGTGGTTGTGTGGAATGCTCTGCCCCAAAGGGCAGTGGAGGACCAGTCTCTGGATTCATTTAAGAAAGAGTTGGATAGAGTTCTCAAGGATAGTGGAATCAAGGGTTATGGAGAAAAGGCAGGAACAGGATACTGATTAAGGATGATCAGCCGTGATCATATTGAATGGTGGTGCAGGCTCGAAGGGCAGAATGGCCTACTCCTGCACCTATTGTCTATTGTCAATTGACAGCAGGGCAGGAAGGTGGAACCTGGGCCTTCCAACCAAGTACTGACTTCAGGAAAAGGTGGGTAAGTGGCAGGGATTAGTCTTCCATCATCTTGTCTAAACAGGTTCATATCCGGCTTCTAGATCCCTGCATTTAGGTCCAGAAGAATCCACCCCAGTTTCACATATACCCTTACTTTACCTCGCAGGTGAAAGCTTCGCTTTACAGAGTATACATCTCAGAAAACTGAGCATGGAGTACATGTGGCCAGTTGCAAATTATTTCACTAAAAGACCTGGAACCAGTTTTAGATACTTAATTTATACAGTAATAGACCAACATCTGCTTCAGGGATTTACCCGATGTAAGGACTGTGTCTTTTCATTTGTGTTTTTGTTTTAGAAAAGCTATGGACTGAAATAAGAAAGAACTTTTTTTTAAAAGTGTGGCTATATGTTTTGAAACCAAGACACCGAAAGCGAGCTTCATGTAAACAGCTATTTCAACAAATGGTACTTGAAGAATGAGTAGCACACCCACTGGAACTAATGTGGGGGTGGTGATGTACAGATGTAGCTTTTGCTGGCACCAAGGAGTTGGTTAGTCTATGGGCCCGGGACCAATTATCAATGACAACGCCTTTTCGCCTGTCAAAACCGTGTGAATGGATCTCAAGTAACTGAACAGCTTGGAATTTAGAATAAGTTATGGACAGAGAGAAGTGTTCAGTTCTTCCCCAGATTGGGAGCAATTTCTCTGTTCGCTGCAGTCAAAACTCACTGTAAATCTGAAAGAAAGTCAGTTTCTCTTTCCTGTAGCAGTTGTTAAAAGCTGTGACTTTTAACTAATAAATCAAAGGCTTTTTATAAGCAAACTGGCCAGCTTGTGTTTTTTTTCCTTTATACATTCCCAAGACAAGAGCGTCACTGGCTGGGCAGCATTTATTACCTATCCCTAATTGTCCAGAGGGCAGTTAAGAATCAACTACATTGCTGTGGGTCTGGAGTCACAGATAAGGATAGCAGTTGTCTTCCCTGAAGAGCATTAGTGAACCCAGATGGGTTTTTTTCCCCGACAGTTAGCAATAGTTATCATTAGACTCTAATTCCAGATTTTTTTATTGAATCCAAATTTTACCATCTGCTGTAGTAGGATTCAAACCCAGGTCCCTAGATCATTACCTGGGGTCTACAGTCCAGCAATAATGCCATAAGACCATCTACTTACTAACCAGTAGAAGTGTCCAGAAAAAGACGACTGAAACAACAAGCTGGCCAGCATGGAATCAAAAAAATCATCCCAATAACAGGGCCTAGGATTAACAACATATGTACTTTTTTTTAACCAGTTTTCTCTCTACCATTGCATATTTTTATCCTGTTTGATTTTTATGTCTGTATGTAGGAAGAGTTTCTAAGGGGATTGGAGTTTTAATTAGTAGTGTTGTATGCTAAGGTTGATAACTGCTAATATGTAACTAGAGTCTACTTCTCATAAACAGGAAAAGTTTATCATCGTGGAATCTTTAAATTTTGTGATGACTGTGAGAATAGTGGATCTTTATTTCTAGTGCACTACCTCAGTGCGTTGTCCCATTTGAATGGCTCAGAGAGGGCTGTCATGAAAATGGCAAGTGCAACATAAGAATATACCTGCTGTATTACATGCTTAAGCAATTTTGGTTGGCTTCATAATGCTGCTCTGCAATCTAATTTATAGGTCTCTGTGTTTAACACTTGGGAGTTAACCTTGAATCCATGAATTTCTGCTCAGGTATTGGGCTGGATTTTGCAGTCAACATTGAGACCAGAATTGCACACAATATTCCAAAAGTGGCCTAACCAATGTCCTGTACAGCCGCAACATGACCTCCCAACTCCTGTACTCAATACTCTGACCAATAAAGGAAAGCACACCAAACGCCTTCTTCACTATCCTGCGACTCCACTTTCAAGGAGCTATGAACCTGCACTCCAAGGTCTCTTTACTTAGCAATACTCTCTAGTCCTGCTAAGATTTGCTTTCCCAAAATGCAGCACCTCGCATTTATCTGAATTAAATTCCATCTGCCACTTCTCAGCCCATTGGCCCATCTGGTCAAGGTCCTGTTATAATCTGAGGTAACTCTCTTCGCTGTCCACTACACCTCCAATTTTGGTGCCATCTGCAAATTTACTAACTGTACTAAATGTAAGAGAATCTCCAAGTATCCAGCAACAGTGGATACATTGATTAAGGTAAGCAGTCCATCATGTTGAAGTATTCTCTCAGATAGCGACCTAACAAGTAAAACCTATTGAAACTCTTTACTGTATAATTTTACAAATCGTTTGTATGATGTTGGAACACATACTTGACGTTAGGGTAGAAACTAAAATATAAAACTAAACTTTTCTTTTAAATGTGGAATTTCTTATCATAAAAAAGAATTTTTCCATTCTATAAATATAAAATGACTACTAGATTCGGCTGAGGTAGGTAGAAATAATTACAAACTTAAGACAGTATTAAAAATCCAGTAATGCCTTATTCAAGTTTTCTACAGTTTTTACAGTGAGATGGAACATAAAAGCGGAAGTTGTCAAGTCAATAATTTCAAAATCATTGCAATCTAGGGCTATCTCAACTCACTGTTTGGAGAAGCATCAAATTACTGATAACAACATCAGAATTTCTGCTTGCAACTGTGCATATAAACAAAAGGAATCATTCCTGCTTCATGTTAAATGGTAAATTGGGGGTGAGCACATTGAAAAGCTTTCTACAATTCCAGAATTAGAGCAAAGGCAGATGTTTGCATACTTTTTTCTTCTGCTTACAAACAGACACACAACTGTTGTATGGAAGCATTTTATTTTGTAAGTGGAGTTTTCACACAAAGAGATACATGCAAACTGCACAGTTACCACAGAAACAAAATAGAACTTGAAAAATGTACCTACAAAAAGATACTGTGTTCACAAGAGTTGCGCATAAAGACATTTCAGCCTACTTATTATGACAATTTTACACAGGATAATTGGAATGGAGTAAATACAGCATGCAGAAAAAAATCATCCAACCGGGCAAGATGACTAATGGTACTTAATTTCCAGAAGAATACATATCAACATGACTGCCTAACGCATGTAGCTACTATTATAATACCTCAACTTGAAAATTCCAAATACTGTGTTTCAGTAGTGGGACAAACTCCAATTATTTTGTGGTCAGTGAATGCTGTTCAAATAGATATGACAATCTGGAGTTGTGGAATTGTATTCAAAGCTTTTAACTGATCTGCTTGTAACACTGATTCCAATTACTGCCATACTTTTTAATTTCTTCCACAAGGCCAAACTGCTTGAATCGGATTGCTTCCATGATTTTCAACAGAGTGTGGTCTTTGTTTTTCTATGGTCAATGACAGTTATCCATTTTTTTTCCTTCTTAAAATATACAAGTTTCTGCCCTTTCACAATTTCTGTTTTAAAAAGGTCAAATGACAAGTGACATCTGAAGTAATAATTGCTCCCAGAACTCTAGTTTGTTAGGATATTTAAAGGGCAACCTATCAAAGAATACTTTCAAACTGAACAGGATACTAATCAGCTTCATTAATTCCAACATTTGTGACATGAATATCAAGGTATAATTCATGAAGAACAAGTACTATTGTTAGGAATTCCTTCTTGGTGATTCCTACAATATAAATATCAGCCAAATATACTCACAGGCAGGGAATTGATGAAATCTGCGAATGCCTCATTTTCCTGCAAATTTATATGCACTCATTCTGAGTCCTGAGCTCTGTAGTCTTGCACCACTGAAAACATCCTATCTGGATGCATCACAGCATGACTGCAAGAAACTACAGAGAGTCATGAACCAAGTCCAGTTCACTACACAAACCAGTCCATCAGGCAGAAGATATAAACGTTTGAATACATATATGAATAGATTCAAGAAAAGCAATTTTCCCATTGGCATAAGACCTTTGAATGAATGTCTCAAATGTTAATTCTGATCTCTCTCTCTCTGCACCTCCTCTGTGGCTGTAACACTGTATTCTGCGCTCTGTTCTATCGTCCTTATGCACTTTGTATGGTACGATCTAACTGTAATACATGCAAAACAACATTTTGCATTGTATCTCAGCATGTGACCATAATAAATCAATTAATCACTTCCTTGCTGGATCCCAGTATTTGAGAGGGAATGATCTTCAGCTTTATTTTCCAACTGCTTTGAATCCACAGTGGGTCATCTAGTTTGACATAATCATGGGGAATAGTTAGCTCTGCTGGTTCAATGACTCATGTGCAGCTCAGAGTAACAAGAACGGTTTGAATATAATTCCTGTTCTGATTAAGATAGGCTTGGGACAGCCTCTTCATTCTGCCCCTGAGGATGGATGGCAATAGCATACCATCACTAACAAAAACTGTCAACAAAGTTCTCCTGTCATTCAGCAACTGCAAACAACGGACCAAAGACCTGCCTTCAGGTGGTATGCACAAACTATATTTGCATCTGTTTTAGCAGAAGCCTTCAACTTCCTTATCCAGTTTGACATATGAAATTCCTGTTTTTAACACAACTTTAACTTGAAAAGAAGTAGCCTTTCAGATTTCTTAATTTTGTGTGTGAATCTGATGGTAGAAGGAGGTGATATTAAGCAAAGAGCGGAATCCTAACATGTTTAAATTGTTGAAAAATGGTTGTTATTTCCATAGTCGTCAAGTCAAGGTGCAACATCATCTAACTAATTTTCAAACCTAGTCCCCTTGATGGCACACTGTGCTTGGTTCACAAATGTATCTTTGTTTTTAGTATTTTCTAGCCTACGAGAAAGCTCTGTGGTCAATCTCGTTCATGAATGGAAAAACACGAGTAGAAATTCACCTTGGACAAATGACAGCATTGTTATATTTTGCCTGATATCCAGTTTCATTAACTGCATGACTCAACCACTTTAATATCTGCCTAATTTGTGGCACCATCCAAGATGAATTTTCACCCCAATTCAGTTGAGCACTTCCTATTAAGTATTAGAGAATAGTATCATGGAATGGTTATGGCACAGAAGGGCACTTTGGATGGTTGTCATGCCAGTCGTCTAAAGAACAACCTCAGCCAGTCTCATTCAACCAGTTTTTTTCACTTTGTTGAATGTGTACCTTGCCTTGAAGAGAATTCTCCACTCAGGACTCCATGCGCTGTATGTGTACAATGTCACAACTTTGCCTGGCCATCAATACTTTGGAGATTCTCAAGCTGCAAGCCACAGAAAAGTTAGTTTTGCAACAATGTTGGCTTCATAATTTGTATTGTGCTTTCCTGTTTTAAATAATTACCTGCTAAATAAAAGTATTACATAATTATCATTGACAAAGCACATGTAGACTTCTGAGATATTTTCTTTCAGACACTTCCTCAATTGCATTTTGAAAGCCACAATTGAAACTGACTCCAACACAATCTCCATTTGTATATTCTAGATCCCAAGTACCCAATGCCTCATGTTGCATTGATTCTTTTGATGATCACTTTAAAATGGTGTCCTGTGGTTCTTGATCATTCCGCCAACAGGGAAGTTTCTTTCTCGATCAATTTGATTGAAACCGCACATGATTTTGAACATTTCTCTGAAATCTCCGCTCACGTGTCTCTTCCCTCAAAAGAATAACTCCCGCTTTGATAATCTATCAGCACAATTGAAATCGCTCAGCACAAACAAAGTTATCATAAATCTTTGCTGTTTATCTATTTGCTTGACTTATTTGATAGATAAATATGTTTAGATTCAGAGTTGTTTCTGCAAAAATTTAAAACAAATTTAATTTTTAAGACACTACTCAGAAGAGCCATATTTCACCTTGAAGATTTTATTGTCCTTTAGACAAAGTCACTGGCAGAACCTTCTCAGCCTCTGAACAATGTAGGCAGTGGCAAGTCATTTGGAAAAAGTAGGGCAAGATGGAAAAAAATTAAAATGCAGCTATTTTTCCAGGCAAAATATAGAAACCAGATGGCGAAAATTCCTGGCAAGAATGTCTGAGCAAGTCCATGGTGGCTCCAGCTCACCACTTATTCATCTGGCCCTCCAGCATGACCAGCATTCCTCATCTCTGCCTTGCCTTGTCTTGTCTTGTTTTTTTGTGCATTGTCATTTCATTGAGAATTTACAGCCTCACAGTACTTCTATATTACCCTCCCTCTTAGTGCACCTTGTCATAATTGCCAGCAATGGTTAGTCAAGGGGGTGGCCATATTGTTGTACAGCATCACGCAATGTCAATGTCATACCCACATCATGTGACAACAGCTTAATCACATTGCATGTGCTTCTACCCAAATAGCTATGCCTCAAAGGTTAAGGGAAGCTGATTTCAGTCAAAGCAAGGAAGACTGTTATCTGTCAGGGGGTCCCACCAGACGCTGTTAAAGATATTATCTGATCACAATCCAGGGGCTTGGATACAGTTAGTCAGCTGCTTGGGACGTTCAGAGTCAAGTGTCCCACATCATTACAGTCCAAGGACTGGGCCAAGGTCAGTCCTGTGGGTCCGGCGTAACCAGATGGGAATTAGCAATAAGTCACTAGGAAGTCACACAGAGATCAGTCAGTTAGGAGAAAGTGAGGATTGCAGATGTTGGAGACCAGAGTTGAGAATATGATGCTGGAAAATCACAGCAGGTCAGGCAGCAACTGAGGAGCAGGAGAATCAAAGTTTCAGGCATAAGCCCTTCATCAGGAATGAGGCTTGTAAGTGGGGAGCACAGCTCCACCCTCCTGTCTGACCTATCACCCTTCAAAAAGCTACAATTTTGAAGAATGAGGGGGGATGTTGTAGGAACATATAAAATTATGAAGAGAATAGATAAGGTAGAATCAGGGGGATTGTTTCCACTGGCTGGTGAAACCAGAACTAGGGGAAGTAACCACAAAATAAGGAGGAGCAGACTTATGACTGAGTTGAGGAGGAACTCCTTCACCCAAAGGGTTGTGAATCTGTGGAATTCCCTGTCCAGTGAAGCCGTTGATGCTACCTTGTTGAATGTTTTTAAGGCAAAGAGAGATAGATTTTTGAACAGTAAAGGAATTAAGGATTATGGTGAGCAGGTAGGTAAGTGGAGCTGAGTCCACAAAACAACCATGATCTTGTTGAATGGCATAGCAGGCTCAAAGGGCCAAATGGCCTACTCCTGCTCCTCGTTCTTATGTTGTTATGTACATGCAGGTTCAAGAGATATCACTTTTTTTTCTATTTTTATCAATTGGAAGAGTGTTTGTTACACTTAATTACTTTATTTTACATCAAAATGTCTTTTGTCCTGATGACGCATTATAATATCCACATGTGCTATTTTCACCTAGGGGGCTGTCCCAGGCTTAATCCCAGCATGAGCTGAGTTAACTACCTGACCGTGACTGGAAATGCAATAAATTACCTTAGCAGCTTTGGGCTGGGGGAAGGAGTAATCAGCCAAGGATCGCTGTCCCACTTCTTACACATTGATTTCTTGCTTTAGATTTTATGTGGGGTTGTGGGTGTTGGATGAAAATAAGGTTGTTTTGGGTTATAATACACCGAATGTTGAATAATTTACCATCTACTATTCAGACAAGAAAAATGACCTTTTTAGATAGGAAACCCAGAGGGCTGCCCATACCCATAAGAGCCGTATGGCAAGATTAACTCAATACTCACGGGGAATGAGGGGGAAAGAAAGAAATTTTAAAGTAAACTCACTTCTGAGCGGGAGAGATTTGTTTCAGTGTTACTTGGTCTTTGGTGGAGTACAGTGATTGGTAACAACGCATTTGGGTCTCAAGTGATCGTGGAAGACTATGTCCTGCAGTTGATAATTACAAAGATACTCCATTGCCCGCTGGCTGTAAAGTTACTGTCTGAGATTTGATTTCAACTCATGCCTCTGAGCACATATCAGCTCCTAAAACATGGTTCTAAATTGGCAAACTTGCTGGCTTCAAGGAAACAAGATGTGGTCAGAGATTATGACTCAGTTACTGTTTGATTTCACTTTACCTCAGTTGCTTCAGTGTAACAGAGAAAGGAAGTCTGTTTACTGTTTAATGCAAGGATAGTACAGCATAGGAGAATTGCTTACTCTGTTTAATCATGGAATTACATGTGAAGAGCTGAAGAAGATTTTAATTGAATTAACTGTGCAGAGAAAGCCAAGCCAGAATAGGAACTGGTTGGGGGAATAGGGGAAGAGAGGTTTTATTGGTGCGATTAATCAACATATTAATGCTACATAGGAAAAGCAGCTTCTGATATTTTATCCATTACTAGAAACTCATGGGCAAACTGCTCCGGTCGAATTGTTTTGATAGCTGCAAGGTGACAACTTGAATATTGCTGAAAAGATGTACCTTGCTGAAGCTTTTCCCTTTACACTCTTCAGGACAAATTCAAAAATCCCAAATTTCAAATGATCACCCAATTTATCTTATAAGAGAAAAAGCTGCTGGTTAGTCGCAAGTCAACTTTGAAGGCTTTGTGGTTTATATTGCAAGGTTTGGCAGATTGATCAAGCAGCATTTTTCTTCATTTCTTCATAATAGGACGAGAACAGACCATATTCACACAGCCTACACTTTGAAAACCTAAAATAAAATGTTTACACATAGATGTGATTCCATGAATAGAGACTGCACCTACTGAACAATCATGAGTGTGCTAACGCCAAATTAACAGCAATTTAAAATAACCAGTCAAGTTTATAGTGTGGAGAAAGTGAGGACTGCAGATGCTGGAGATCAGAGTTGAGAGTGCAGCACTGGAAAAGCACAGCAGGTCAGGCAGCATCCAAGGACCAGGGGAATCGACGTTTCGGGCATATGCCCTTCATCAAGAATGAGGCCTGTCAGCCAAGGTGGTAGAGAGATAAATGGGAAGTGGGGTGGGGCTAGGGGGTAGGTAGTTGAGAATGCAATAGGTAGATGAATGTGGAGGTAATTGTGATAGGTCAGAGAGGGGGGTGAAACGGATAGGTGGGAAAGAAGATGGACAGGTAAGACAGGTCATGAGGGCAGTGCCAAGTTGGAAGATTGGTTTTGGGATAAGGTGGGGGAAGGGGAAATCCACATTAATCCTGTGTGGTTGGAGGGTCCCAAGGCAGAAAATGAGGTGTTCTTCCTCCAGGCATTAAGTGGTTAGGGTTTGGCAATGGAGGAGGCTCAGGACCTGCATGTCCTTTGCGGAGTGGGAGGAGTAGTTAAAGTGTTTAGCCACAGGATGGTGGGGTTGGTTGGTGTGGGTGTCCTGGAGATGTTCTCTGAAGCACTCTGCAAGTAGGAGTCCCATCTCTCCAATGTAGAGGAGATTGCATTCTTTGGGGACTTGGACGGAGGTGAGTGGGATAGGTGTCGGCACAGGCTTTACAATTCTTGCATTGGCAGGGGGAGGTGCCGGGAGGGGATGGTGGGCTGGTGGGGGGGGCGTTGACCTGACAAGACAGTTGCAGAGGGAATTGCCTTTACGGAATGCAAATAGGTGTGGGGAGGGGAACATGTCTCTGGTGGTGGGGTCTGTTTGTAGGTGACGGAAATGGCGGAGGATGATGCAATGTATCTGGAAGTTGGAGAGATGGAGTTCAAGGGCAGAGGTGCAAGAAGTGGACAAGATGCGCTGGAGGGCATCATCGACCATGTGGCAGGGCAATTGCGATCTTTAAGACGAAGGCCATCTGGTGTGTTCTGTGCTGGAATTGATCCTCCTGGAAGCAGATGCGGTGGAGACAGAGGAATTGGGAATAAGGGAGGATGTTTTTACAGGAGGTAGGGTGGGAGGAGGTGAAGTCCTGGTAGCTGTGAGAGTCAGTAGGTTTGTAGAAGATGTCCGTGTTGGATCAGTCACTGTTGATGGAGCTGGAGATGGAGAGGTCCAGGAAGGGGAGAGAGGTGTCTGAGATGGTCCAGGTGAACTTAAGGTCGGGGTGGAATGTGTTGGTGAAGTTGATGAACTGTTCAACCTCCTCAGGAGAGTACAAGATGGTGCCGCTACAGTCATCAATGTAGCAGAGGAAGAGGCAGGGAATGGTGCCACTGTAACTGTGGTAGATGGACTGTTCCACATAACCGACAAAGAGACAGGCATAACTGGGGCCCATGTGGGTGCCCATGGCTACCCCTTTCATCTGCTGGAAGTGGGAGGATTCAAAGGAGAAGATTTTGAGGGTGAGGACCAGTTCAGCCAAATGAATGAGCGTGTCACTGGAAGGGTATTGGTGGGGACACCAGGAGAAGAAGAAACGGAGGGCTGGGGGTCCTTTGTCATGTCAGATGAACATTTGTATATCCATGGTGAAGATGAGGCATTGGGGGCTGGGGAAGCAGAAGTCATGGAGGAGGTGGAGCGCGTGGGTGGTGTCCTAAACATAGGTGGGAAGTTACTGGACTGAGTGGAATAGGACAGCATCAAGGTATGTGTTGATATGTTCGGTGGGGCAGGACCAGGCTGAGATAATTGGTCGTCCGGGGCAGTCAGGATTGTGAATCTTGGGAAGGAGGTAGAACCTGACAGTGCGGAGTTTCTGAACTATGAGGTTGAAAGCTATGAGTGCAAGATCCCCTGAGATGATGAGGTTGTGTACAGTCTGGGAGATGATTATTTGGTGATGGGGGGGTGAGGTCATGGTCAAGGGGGCAGCAGGAGGAGGTGTCTGTGAGTTGGCTCCTGGATTCAGCCATGTAGACGACAGTGTGCCAACCTACCACTGCAACCTCCTTGTCCACTGCTTTGATGGTGAGGTTGGGGTTGGAGTAGAGGTAGTGGAGGGCTACACGTTGTGAGGGTGAGACGTTGGAGTAGGTGAGGGGTGTGGACAGGTTGAGGCAGTCAATATCCCTGCAGCAGTTGGAAATAAAGAGATCGAGGGTGGGTAATGGATTGTATCCATCACTCCTGATGCGATTTCCTCCACACTGGGGAGTCAGGATGCCTACTTGCAGAACGCTTCACAGAACATAAGGTTTGATAAGGTTCCACATGGTAGAGTATTGCACAAAATATGGACTTTCAGGATTGAAGGTGGCTTAGTGAATTGGATCAGAAATTGGCTTGCTGAAAGAAGACAGAGGGTGGTGGTTGATGAGAAACGTTCAAGCTAGAGCTCAGTTACTAGTGGTATGCTGCAAGGATCTGTTTTGGGGCCACTGCTGTTGGTCATTTTTATAAATGATCTGGATGTGGGCGTAGAAGGGTGGGTTAATAAATTTGTGGCTGACGCTAAGATAGGCAAAGTTGTAGATAGTGCTGAAGGATGTTGTGGGCTACAGAGGGACATAGATAAGATGCAGAGCTGGCTGAGAAGTGGCAAATGGAATTTAATGAGGAAAAGTGTGAGGTAGTTCACTTTGAAAGAAATAACAGGAATGCAGAGTACTGGGCTAATGGTAAAATTCCTAGCAGTGCAGATGAAGAGAGAGATCTCGGTGCCCAGGTACATAAATCTCTGAACGTTGTCACCCAGGTTGATAGGGTTGTTAAGAAGGCATATGGTGTGTTGGTGTTTATTGGTAGGGCGATTGAGTTTTGGAGCCACAAGATCATGCTTCAGCTGTACAAGACACTGGTAAGGCTGCACCTGGAGTATTGCATGCAGTTCTGGTCATCACATTATAGGAAGGACGTGGAAGCTTTGAAAAGGGTTCAGAGGAGATTTACTAGGATGTTGCCTGGTATGGAAGGAAGGTCTTATGAGGAAAGGCTGAGGGAACTGAGGCTGTTTTCGTTGGAGAGAAGAGGGCTGAGAGGTGACATAATCGAGACGTATAAGATGATCAGAGGGTTAGATAGGGTGGAGAGTGAGAGCCTTTTCTCTCGGATGGTGAAGGCTAATACAAGGGGACATACCTTTATATTGAGCGGTGATAGATTTAGGACAGATATCAGGGATAGTTTCTTTACTCAGAGAGTGGTGGGGCGTGGAACAATCTGCCTGCAACAGTAGTAGATTTGCCGACGTTAAAGGCATTTAAATGGGCATTGGACAGACACGTGGATAATAATGGAACGGTGTAGGTTAGATGGGCATCAGATTAATTTCACAGGTTGGCGCAACATTGAGGGCTGAAGGGCCTGTACTGCACTGTAATGTTCTATGTAACATCTCTGGAACATGCACAAAGAAACCCCATCACTCCGTGGCCGAACATTTCAACTCCCCCTCCCACTCCTCCAAGGACATGCAAGTCCTGGGCCTCCTCCATCACCAAACCCTAACCACCTGATGCCTGGAGAAAGAATGCTTCATCTTCTGCCTTGGGACCCTCCAACCACACGTGATTAATGTGGATTTTACCAGTTTCCTCATTTCCCCTTACCCCATCTTATCCCAGATCCAAACTTCCAACTTGGCACCGCCCTCATGTCCTATCCTACCTCTCCATCTTCCTTCCCTCCTTTCCTCGCCACTCTTCTCTCCAAACTATCACCATTACTCCCACCTTCATTTATCTATCACATTCCCAGCTACCTCTCTCCCAAACCCCCCATCCTTCTCATTTATCTCTTTACCCCTTTGGCTCACAAGCCTCATTCCTGATGAAGGGTTTATACCCAAAACATCAACTCTCCTGCTCCTTGGATGCTGCCTCATCTGCTGTGCTTTTTCAGCACAACACTCTTGAAGCTTATAATTTGGCTTACTTACACTCGCTAGAAGCAATCCATTCATATTCAGGGACCAATTTGTTGTAAGGAAAAATAATATGTTCAAGCTTTGCATCCTTTTCTAATTACTCAGGTATTTGGGGAACCTCTAGGGTCTGTTGCCTTCAGGGCAACACCCTCGCCAATCATATTTGACATTGCTGTACCAACCAGCACCCTTTTTTCCTACAGTTCAAATTGCAATAATTTGAAATCTGATATTTTTGCATTTGTCCTGATGAATGCAATAGAAAAGCTTTGTCAACGTTACTATCGTATTGGCAATGTTTGGTGCTACTAAGAAAGCCCTTTCACCTCTGAGAATTAATGCTAGACTAAGAGCTTCAAATATGTTTTTCAATCTTGGTGGTTCCTTCGTCACCTGCCGCAAACCTAAACCCACTGGCCAAGTCCTTCAGAATCAATGAACTCAGTCAGTCATGCAACTGCCAAGCCACACTTGGTGATGGACATTGAAGACCCTAACCAAAGTATATTCTGCACCTAGCTTTCCTCCAGGTGTTCAACATGGAAGAGTACTGATTCATCGGTCATGTTAGGTGAGAAATGGGCACAGTACATTATTCAACACTTTTCTTTTGTCCATGTGCGACCTGATGTCATGTGACCTCAATGTGTCTGGTGTCAACATTGAGAACTTCTAGGTAGTTGCCCCCAAATGGTACACTACTGTCCCATCCCCTCTCCCCAACCAGATGGAGAAGACATATTCAGGGATGGTGATGGTGGTGTCTGGGATATATCAGAGTCAAGCAGCATGGAACAGATCCTTCAGTCCAACCAGTCCACATCAACCATGTTCCCAAATCAAAGTAGTCTCGCCTGCCTGCACTTGGCCCATCTCCCTCCAAAAGTTTCCTATCATGAACTTATCTAAATGTCTTTTAAATGTTATAATTTTATCTGTATCCACCAAGTTCTCTAATAGTTCATTCCACACATGAACCACTCTCTGCATAAAAAGGTTGTCCCTTGTGTCCTTTTTAAATCTTTCTCATCTCACCTGAAAAATATGCCCCCTGGTTTTGAAGTCCCCCACCATAGGGAAAAAAGAACTCTTGTCATTCAGCTTATCCATACTCCTCATGATTTTATAAACCTCTATAAGGTCACACCTCAACCTCCTACACTCCAGTCAAAAAAGACCCAGTCTTTCCAGCCTATTTTTATAACTCAGGCCTTCCATTCCCACCAAAGTTCTGATAGCTCTTTTCTGAACCCTCTCCAATTTAATTAAATCCTTCTTCTAACTGGGTGACCAGAAGTGCACACAGTACTGTAGAAGAGGCCTCACCCTGGTCCTGTACAACCTCAAGATCACATGTCAACTCGTATACCCAAAGGTCTGAGCAATGAAGGCAAGTGTACTAAACACCTTCTGATCTACCCTGTCTGTCTATGATTCCATGAATATAATGATGCCAGACTGTTCCTTGACTAGTCTGTGAGACAGATCTCCCAATTTTGACACTAGTCTCCAGATGTTAGCATGTAGAACCTCTCAGGCTTGACATGGCTGTGTTTGTCATCATCGTTTCCAAGGCCTGGGTTAGTGCAAGGAGGCTGGTTTGCTTTTACTTGAAATACCACACCTCCTACTCTTTCTGCACAGTGCTACAGAAGACTCCTTTAGCCCAGCACTATGTCAGTTCTTTCCTTTTCCCCGTAACGAATTACATTGTACAACTGGTGACAGCAGAATGTTCCAAAGTACTTTACAATCAATACAATTCTTTCCAAATGTGGTCATTCTTAAACAGAAATCTAGGGAGGTAATTTACATAACACAAAAGCTCACAATTTAGAAATGAAATAAATGACTAGTCTGTTTTAGTTGAAGTTTGAAATTTAGCCAGAACAGCTTGTGGATACTTTGCTTTACTTCAATGGAATTGATTGAACAAACAGATGGAGTTTCAATTTAATGTCATTCAGAAGGTGTCAATTCAGATAGTGCAGCATTCTCTTAGTACTTTGCTGAAGGCACAGCTTTGATTGTATTAAAAAAGATGTTTCAATTGACTGAGTAAAATGCATCATTCCTACTTCCCACAGCTAAAGAGATCTATTCTATGGGCTCTGTTGCAATTTTTGACTTATTTTGATAGTCTCCAAATACACTTCACAATTATTACCTTCATAAGTGTGCTTTTTCCACATAGAAATAAGAATTATCCATTTTTTGTTGTCTCAATATTCAGTAATGGTAGCAGACCAAGGAGCTGAACAAAAGCTCTTGTCAGTGTATTCAGCTTCCTTGGTAACCCATGTCCCTAGAGTTATCCCGATCTTCATCTCTCTTCTTTTGCACTCTACTTTAAAACTTACTATGATCTGAAGTCCCCACCTGCTTCAAGAAGATCACCATCATCCCAGTGCCAAAGAAAAATCATGCACTGTGCCTCAATGGTAGCTCTATCCTCCATAATTATGAAGTGCTTCAAGAAGTTAGTCATGGCTGACATTAACTCCAGCCTACCAAATTGTCTTGACCTTTTGCAATTCACCCACTGACCTAATGGATCCACAGCAGATGTGTTGTCCCGAGCTCTACACTAATCCCCAGAATATCGGGATAACAAGGACATTTATGTCAAGCTCCTGCTTTTTGACTACAGTTTCACCTTCAATTCCAAACAAACTCATCCCTAAATTCCAAGACGTAGATTTCAGCTCCCCCCTCTGGATTTGGATCCTCGACTTTCTGACCTATTGATCTCAGTCAGTAAGAATAGGCAACAACTTCTCCACCATAGTCCTCAACACTGCTGCCCTAAAAGGCTGCTTGCTCAGCCCTTACTATAAACCTCATACACTCACCACTTGTGTGGCCAAATTCCATCCCAACTCCACTTAAAATTTGCTGATGACATCACCGGGCATAGGGCGGATCTGAAACAATGACGAGACAGAATACAGGGAAGAGCTTGAGTGCTTAGTGGCCTGATGTAAAGACAACAATCTCTCCATCAACATAAAAAAACTGAAGGAGCTAATCATTGACTTCAGGAGACGATGTGGAGGGCACGCCCCCATCTGCATCAATGGTGAAGAGGTGGAGCTGGTCTGGAGCATCACGTTGTTGGGAGTGATGATCATCAACAATCTGTCCCGGTCCAATCATGTCGATACAATGATCAAGAAAGCACACCAAATCTCAACTTCCTCATGAGGCTAAGGAAATTTGGCATGTCCTTAAAGACTCTTGCCAATTTTTAAGTGTACACCATTGAAAGCATCCTATCTGGATGTGTCACAGTGTGGTTTGGCAATTGCTGTTACCAAAACCGCAAGAAACTACAGAGAGTCATGAACACACATTGACTCCTTCTATACCTGCCTTGGGAAAGCAACCAGCATAATCAAAGACCCCTCCCACTCTGGTTATACTCTCTTGCACCCTCATCCATCAGGTAGAAGATATAAAAGCTTGTATGCACATACAAATATATTCAAGAACAGTTTCTTCCCCTCTGTTATTAGATGTCTGAATGGACCTCTCATATATTAAATTTAATGTTGATCTTGGTCTCTGTGCACCTTCTCTTCAGCTGTAACATTGTATTCTTCATTCTGTTCTATTATCCTATCCACTTTGTATGGCATGATCTGCCTGTACTGCACGCAAAACAAAACTTAGATACCGAATAAATCAAATCGAACCAAATGAAATCAAACTGTCTCCGTAACCGCACAGTGGGTCTACCTACACTGAACAGAATGCGAGATTCCAAACAGCAGCTTCCAACCATCTTCTCAAGGACAACAAGGGATGGCTGATAAATGTTGGCCCAATCAAAAATGTCCACATCCCATGAATGATTAAAGAAAAATCAGACAGTTAAGCAAATGCATTAAAAATAACTTTGTTAAAAAAGCCATTGTGACAGCAGACAGATTCACAATGTTATTCTGAAGAATAGAAAAACCTCCCCTTCAAAACATGAATCCAACGATTACCTCAAATTCAATGTAATGTTAGACATGAACAAGAATCCTACCTGTAACTTTAGAAGGGAGTTTGCAGCTAACCTCCCTTGGAGTTCTCTCTTTTCCTCTCCCTCTCACTGTCATAACGAGAAAAAAAATTGAAGAATTGGAATAAGCCTCTACAAGATATATTTCCTGGTAGCTACAAAGTTCGACAAGGGACAATGGAAATTAAATATGTATCTCTCCTAATTGCATCAGGCTGTCAAACATGCAAAGAATGTCGGAGATAATGACCAAGCTTCCCAGAAATTGTCTCCCAGAAGACCACCAAGGAATTGGTCCAATTTTATGCAAACAGCTGACTGGAAATATATATGCAAATACACCGCCACAAAACACAACATAGCTCACCATCCAGCCAACAGCTGCCAGTATAGTTCAGTTGCCAAGTTGTTACAACCACCACTTTTGAGCTCCTGAAACAAAGCAAGAAGGTTGCAATTTAAAGTATTTACATATTTATGTCCTGCTGAGACCCACAACAACAACTTGTATTTGCAGATTACCTTTGACATAGGAAAATATCCCAGCACGCTTCACTGGACCATTGCCAAACATGCCTCAAGAAGGGATCAGGGGTGGTAACCAAAATCCCAGTTATTAAAGGTAGGTTTTAGGAACGTTGTGCAACTAGAGAGATGGAGAACAGATCGATTTGGGGGAGTATTTCCAGAGTTTAGGGCCTTTCATCGTGGGGTTGCAATGGCAGAGTGGTATTATCACTAGATATTAATCCAGAAACTCAGCTAATGTTCTGGAGACTCAGGTTCATATCTCGTCACAGTATCTGGAATTAAGAATCCACTGATGACTATGAAACCATTGTCTGGTTCACTAATGCCATTGGGGGAAGGAAATCTGCCATCCTTACCTGGTCTACAGCAATGTGGTTGACTCATAATTTCCCTCTGAAATGCTTTAGCAAGCCATTCAGTTGTATCAATTGCAACAAAGTCTCAAGTAAGAAATTAAACAATTGGATCACCTGGACACAGAAAAGATAAGGGCAGAAATAGCCCTGTCGACCCTGCAAAGCCCTCCATACTAATTTAAGTGTCAAAATTGGGAGAGCTATTCTCATAGACTCGTCAAGCAACAGCTTGACTTAGTCATGCTTTATAAACAATGTCCCAAAACTAGCATCACCATCCCTGGATATGTCCTGTGCCACCAACAGACTGGCACAGTTGTCTACAGTTGGGAGAGAGTTACCCTGGGAGTCCTCAACATTAATTGTGGACCCCACAATGTCTCATGATTTCAGGTCAAATATAGTCAAGGGAACGTTCTACTGTTTAACACGTACTGTCCTCCCTCAGCTAATGCATCAGGACTCCAAAACGTGGGGGAAGTACTGAGGGTGACAAGGGCACAAAACGTACTCTGGATGGGGAGTTACATGTACCAAACCTAGAGTGGTCAAAAGTAGTATCAATGATCGTGATGGTTGGGTCCTAAAGGCCATAGCTATTAGATTGGATCTGCAGCCAATAATGAGGGAACCTACAAGGCAGAAAAAAAAACTTGATCTCATCCTTACTGGTATTCGGCAAGAACTTTCAAAAGCTGATTGGGTGCAGATGTTCACAGCTAAAGGGAGGGCTGGAAAATGGGATGCTTTCAGAAATGAGATAACGAGAATCCAGAGAAAGTATATTCCTGTTAGGGTGAAAGGAAAGGCTGGTAGGTACAAGGAATGCTGGAGGACGAAAGAAAAAGAAGAAAGCATATGTAAGGTATAGACAGGATAGATCGAGGGAATCCTTAGAAGAGTATAAAGGCAATAGGAGTATACTTAAGAGGGAAATCAGGAGGGCAAAAAGGGGACATGAAATAGCTTTGGCAAATAGAATTAAGGATAATCCAAAGGGTTTTTACAAATACATTAAGGACAAAAGGATAACTAGGGAGAGAATAGGGTCCCTCAAAGGTCAGCAAGGCAGCCTTGTGTGGAGCCGCAGAAAATGGGGGAAATACTAAATGAGTATTTTGCGTCAGTAGTCCAGAACTAGAGGGCTTAGGTTTAGGGTGTGAGGGGAAAGATATCAAAGTGACCTAAGGGGCAACGTTTTCACGCAGAGGGTGGTACGTGTATGGAATGAGTTGCCAGAGGAAGTGGTGGACGCTGGTACAATTACAACATTTAAAAGGCATCTGGATGGGTATATGAATAGGAAGGGTTTGGAGGGATATGGGCCGGGTGCTGGCAGGTGGGACTAGATTGGGTTGGGATATCTGGTCGGCATGGATGGGTTGGACCGAAGGGTCTGTTTCCATGCTGTACATTTCTATGACGCTATGATTTGCTGGCTGCAGATGTCAGGTCAGGATTGCTAAGAGTGATCACTGTACAATCCTTGTGAAGACAAAGTGCCACCTTCAGAAGACCCCATGCTTCACCATGCTAAATGGGATAGACCTTGAACAGATCTAGCAATTGAAGACTGATAATCCAGGAGGTGCTGTGGACCATCAACAGCAGCAGGACTATGCTCCAGCACAATCTGCAACCCCATGGCCCCACTCAATGACTACCATCAAGCCGGGGATCAACCCTGATTCAATGGAGAGCGCATTTCAAGACTTACACCAGGCTTACCTGAAAATGAGGTGTCAACCTGATTAAGCTACCAAACTGGACTACTTGCATGATAAACAGCATATGCTGTGAGTGACAGAGAGAGCTAAGTGATTCTACAACTGACAGATTAGATCTAAGCTTTGCAGTTCTGCACATCCAGTTGTGAAGGGCGATGGACAATTAAACAACTCACTGGATGAGGAAGTTCGCAAATATAATCATCCTTAATGATGGAAAAGCCCAGCATATCGGTGCAAAAGATAAGGCTGCAGCTTTCGATGCAATATTCAGCCAAGAGTGTTGAATGATGATCCATCTCAGCCTCTTCCAGTGGTCCACGGAATTACAGCCAACTTGATTCACTCCACATGATATCAAAAAACAGTTGGAGGCACTGGATACTGCAAAGGCTGTGAGCTTTGACAACATTCTAGCAATAGTACTGAGGACTTGTGCTCCAGAATTTTCCACTCTACTCACCAAGCTCTTCTAATACAGCTATAACATTGGCATCGACCTGACAATGTGGAAAATTATTCAGGCATGTCCTGTACGTAAAAAGCAGGACAAATCCAATCCTGCTAATTACCACCCCATCAGTCTACTGTCGATCATGATGGAAAGTTTCATCAATCGTGCTATCAAGCAATACCTGCTCAGCAATAGCCCGCTCAGTGATGCCCAGTTTGGATTCCACCAGGGCCACTCAGCCCCTGCCCTTATCATAGTCTAGGTTCAAAATGAACAAAAGCTATATTCCAGAGGTGAGGTGAGAGTGACAGCCCTTGACAACAAGGCTGCATTCTTCTGAGCGCGGCAACAAGGAGCCCTAACAACACTGGAATCAAGGGTGTCGGGGGAAAATTCTCCACTAGTTGGAGTCATACCTGGCACACGAAAAGATGGTTGTAGTTGTCAGAGATCAGTCATCTCAACTCTAAAATATATATGCACGAGTTCCTCAGGGCAGTGACTTAGGGCAAACCATCTTCAGCTGCTTCATCAATGACCTTTCCTCCATTATAAGGTCAGACATAGTGATGTTCACCAATGATTGCACAATGTTCAGCACCATTCGCAACTCATCAGATACTGAAGCAGTCCATGTTCAAATGGACAACATCCAGCCTTGGGCTAACAAGAGAAATGCCAGGTATCAACCATCTCCAATAAAAGACAATCCAACCACCGCCTAGACATTCAATAGTGTTACCATCAATGAACCCCCACTACCAACATCCTGCACAGTTACCATTGACCAGAAACTCAAGTGGATTCACCAAATAAACACTGTGGCTACAAGAATAGGTCAAAGGCTAGGATGACTATGGCAACCATCTCATCTCCTGACTCCCCAAAACCTGTCTTCCATCTACAACGTACAAGTCAGAAGTGTGCTAGAATATTGCCCACTAGCCCGGATGGGTGCAGTTCCAATAGCACTCATGAAGCTTGATGCCATCCAAGAGCTACCAGCCCGCTTGACTGGCATCATATCCAGAAACAGCTACTCCCTCCACCACCAATGTTCAGCAGTAGCAGTGTCCACTATCTGCAAGATACTTTGCATAAAATTGTCAAAGATATTTAGAGAGCATCTTCCAACCCACAACCACTCCCACCTAGAATGATAAGGTCAAGACTTACATGGTAACACCACCACCTGCAAGTTCCCCTCCAAAGTCTCACTATCCTGACTTGGAAATATATCACTGTCACTTCAATGCTGCTGGGTCACAATCATGGAAATCCCTTCTGCCCCAGTGACATTGTGGGTCAACAGACTGCAGTGGTTCATGGGACAGCTCACCACCACTTTCTCAAAGGTAACTAGGAACGGGCAATAAATGCTGGCCAGCCAGCAATGCCCACATCCCACAAGTGAATTAAATAAATGCAGCTGAAGCCAGATGTGATGAAAAAAAAAGACCAGGATTAAAGACTTAAAGAAAATAAAGTGGTCTGATTTATACTCAACAGCTCTGACCCTGAGATCTTATGTGTGAAAAATATAGGATTATCTTCTTAGTGAAGCTGTTTTAGGATATGAGATCATAAGAAATAGGAGCAGGGGCAGGCTGTTTGGCCCTTCAAACCTGCTCTGCTATTCAATAGAATCATGCCTGATCTGATATTCCTCACATCCACTTCCCTTCCCTTTCTACGAACCCTTCATTCCCTTCTAATCAAGAATCTATCTATCTCAGCTTTTAACATACACAGGAGCCTGTCCCCACAGCTCTCTGTGACAAGGAGTTCCAAAGACTTATAACACTCTGAGAGAAGAAATTCCTTCTCATCTCAGTTATAAATTGGCAGCCCTTTATTCTGAGACAATATCCTTTGGTCCATGAGGACAAACATCGTCTTAACATTTACCCTGTCAAGCCCCTTAAGAACACATATGTGTCAATGAGATCATCTCTCATTTTTCTAATTTCCAATGAGTTGAGTCCTAACTGCTTAAATTGTTGATTGTAAGACAATCCCTCCATACCAAGGGAGGTATACTGACCATTAAAATAACAAAATAAGTAGATGTGGTGGCCAGATTTTGCTGGAGGGGGACATTTCATTGTGTGCCCCTTTTGTTAAACTTATCCCAAGCAGGAAGGAGAGAAAAAGGGGAAATAAAGATTACATTTAGAGTGAGAACAAAAAGAGACTTTTTAAAAGTACATTTAAAATTTTAAAATTCACCAAGTATTTACTACTTGCAGAAATGAGACATTGCAAAATCAATTGTCTTCTTTCTGAGCTGAAAAGGTCAAATGGTGATTCCAAAGCACATCCTTCCATTGAAAGAGTTCTTACACTTTTAAACACCAGCTCTAATAGTCAAGTTTATTTAATATTCACACAAATGCAGAAATTCTTGAAACTCTTGAGGTTTATGATAGCTCTTATAACAAGCAAATTGTCCAGTAATTTGTGACAATTTGCAATTCACACAATTCTCTCACCACAATTTGCTGGACAATATACAGGTTAATTAAGATGTGCAAGTTGGACTAACCATTGTTTAACTACTAATTTACAGTCATTATGGCATGTTCGTAACGTTACATTTTATTGCATTATGTACCTAACATGAATTTCATGATTTCAAAATATTTTCTTAACTTCAGTGTTATATCTTCACACCAAGGACTGCTACCTCTGATAAATCCAAACCAAAGCCAATTTTCAAATACCCTTTTACAGCTGAGCTGTTATGTTTTACATTGTGTTCCTCAGAATTATGAATTATTGCCATGATTAACAGGTGAAAATGATATGTCAATGGCTTATCATTACCATGAGATCTTTGAGTTATCTTCAAATTATGAAAAATTGTGAAAATGTATTTAGCTGTGGAAAGACTTTGGTACTCCAACTGCTTATAGGGTTTTCTTCCATTGGAGTTTTCACCAGTCTTTATGTTACATTCTTCTTGATTGAATTTGTGCCATAGTTTAAATTTGATTTTGGCTTTTACAGTCAGGGGTTCTAGTTTTCACTTTAATAACACAAGCATTCATTTCTGTTTGCCTGGAACATGTTGCTGTGCTCTGTACAATTACAAATTTATTTAATGCTGTTTATGTTAATCTGCTGTTGTCTTAACAACCAACATTGAGAAGAGAATTTATTCACAAGTCAAAAAACAACAATTAGGAACACCAGTCTTTAAACCATCAGGTTAGAATTAAGCAAAGAGTATGGGAGGTAATTCATCATTTATAATGTTTAGTTTCTGGGAATTGCCTGGAAATAACGCCAAATACCAGGGAATCCTTTTCTTAATTTGTGAAAAACAAAAAGGTACAAATGCATCTTTGGCAGTATTGCATCTGCTGCTTGTTGTGGATATCAACACATATTCTGTTCTGTTGCACAAGATGACTTTCTACTCCGCCTTCATTTACCAAAAGGAAATTGTGTTAAGACTGCAGAAAGCTGTTTCCATTAGTTTTCATTCATAATGGATATGACAACTAAAATGATACGTTGCTGTGTTAACAACTTCAGAAATATAAATACTGCTGAATGTTAGCCTGGTTCCATACATACTGCCCTCATTGCTGGGTCAAATGTTGTGGATTTAAACATCAATATCAATATCCTGGGTGTTAACCAGAACTAGTAACTGAACCAGTAAGATAAGTACTATAGCTACGAGAGCAGGTCAGAGGCTAGGAATTCTGCAAACTAACTCACCTTCCCAATGCTTGTCCTCCATCTAAAGGCATGAGTCAGGACTTTGATGGAATAATCTCCACTTACCTAGAAAAGTGCTGTATTAAAAACACACAAGAGAGTTGATACCATCCACTTGAGTGGCACCTCAACCACCACCTTCAAAATTTATGCCTCTACCACAAATGCACAGTGACAGTAGTGTGTTTCATCTACAAGATTCACTGCAGTAATTCACCACATGTACCTCAAATCACTTTCCAAGTGAACCCATACTGTTACTGCCGAGAAGGAAAAGGGCAATAGTTGCATGGGAACACCACCAGCTGCACATTCCCCTCCATTCTGTACAGATTGGAACCATGTTATCATTATATACAACGATGTGGGTGAACCTACAACGCAAGGACTGCAGAAGTTTTAGAAGGCAGCTCATCGTCATCTCTCCTTGGAAATTAGGGATGGATAATAAATGCTAGCTGAGTCAGCAATGCCCACATTCTATGAATGAATAAAATGTATAGTTTTAAGTGTATACTTTTGGCTTGTTGCAATACAGAGGGTGTACTGCACTTTTGGAAGTGATTGCTTAGAAACAGACTCAGTTTAGCTCTCTAGTTGAATGATTTTTACATCTGAATGGGTAGACCCTAAGCACCAGCCAAAACTTGTTCCATGAATCTGTCAATCTAGCTTTGCTTGCTTTGCATTTAAAGGTAGCTTAATGTTGAACTGGAATCGAATTTTGGGCCATCACATCGCTCTGTATTCAGGGAGGTATGATAAAGGAAATGTATCTTTTTGGTGGAAGTCATGCATGGTCACATTAAGGACCAGTTATTCAACATGGAGACCTCGTTTTCATCAAACTAACCCAGCAGCAATTTCTTCAATAATCCACAAACAAGTGTGAGGCCTACTATTTGCAAATGTAAAGGGCCAGCACTTGTTTCAAATTTGGGCCTTGTACACCTCTTTTTCTGCCTTCATCAATATGATGAGTGGCATACTTAGAGTTTCTTGGTACATGACAAAATGGCATGGCACCAATAAATTCAGCACATCTAGCTCAGCGCCCTTTAATATTATACATATGGATTACATAGTCAAACACTAACTACCTGGATCAACTGACCAGACATAAAAACGTTGAATCTATGGGTAAACATTCCTTCACTTTCTGTAAGGGCACAATATATTTAAGGTTGCACACACAATTTAAAGCAAGGAATTAAAGAGTTAATGAAAACGCCTATGGGTATAAGACCAATTTTCCAAGTTGGAAAGGTTTGAGGCAATTCTAAATGCCAATATCTTAACTATTCTTTTATCAATGTGCTTTAGGAAACAGCTGTACCACTGCCTGCCAAAGAATTGGACTAACATTGAAGAGATTTAAGGCATCTCACAATGTCTCATTTGTTGTATAATCCATAAAAAAAGAAGTTTTAACTTGACCTGTGGTAAAGTAGTGAAGACATTCACAATAGATAAAGGGATAAAGATTTTGGAACCGTAAACGGTGTGCTACAAAATGGCATCCTCGTACCTTGCAGAAACACAGTCAGATTTAATACTGATCCATTCACTGTATATGGCTCTGTGTAGATAGTTTTACATACCATAGATTGTAGAGCATATGTTGGCCATACAGACAATACTATTTCCTCTACCCCAAAAATCATGTTTTTGCATAAATAGACCCCTCTTTTTGAGCCATTACATAGTGCAGTCACACTTGTAGTCAGCCTCAATGTTTCACTCCACAACTGAATGTTACACTTCCTGGTACCTTGCAACTGGGTGCAAAGGATCAAGCAGGTGATATTGGCTGTGTTGTGAAGATCAATGGGAGTTTAAGGTAAGTCCAAACAGAACAGACCCCATGTGGTGAATGACAGATAATGAGTACTCACATTGGCAGTTTACTTTTACTCTCAGTGTATAAGTTGACTCCATTTTTGGAAGGATTTTACAAAATTTCAAATCTATAGTATGACAGTTTAATTTTTCAAATAATTTTGATATAGATCTTGTTAAAACAGTACGGCAGCAACATCCAAAGAGAGCGCTTGATATAAACAAAGCCTGATGTTGATTCAACTCTGAAGTTCAAAGGAAGGTGGATGCTGGAGATCTGAAACCAACAAAGACAGAAATTGCTAGAGAAACTCAGCAGGACTGGATGCATCTCTAGCGGGAAAACAGAGTTAAAGTTTTAACAAGTTCTGAAGAAGTGTCACTGGACTTGACAGGGTGACTCTGTTTTCTTGGCAGGGATGCTGCCAGATCCACTGAGTTTCTGCAGCAATTTTGGTTCTTGTTTAATTCAGCTCCGTTAGATTAGACTGCTGGAAGGAGCAGGTGGCTTTTCTGTCTGCATTATATAGCATTGAAGAAGGCCGGACAGTTACATTTATAGCAGTGAGTGTAAACTTGTAAGAGGTTAAGTCAAAACTGTTTGATTTTTTATGAATAAATCATAAAGGTCTGGACCAGAAAATGCTGAAAGATAATGTTTCACTAGAAAAATAGCTCTGCATTTCTCAGTATTCAGCCTTATTTGTCCAAGTGGTTCTATAAGTGATTCACAATAACATGAGGTTGACAAAGGAAAATACTGGTCTAATTATATATAAAAGCTTTTTACAAGGAAAGGAGAAGGCACCTGTTCTTTTGAGCTCTTCTGTTGTACATTTCGAGCAAAGTTGATATATATTCAACTCCATCTGTTCACTTTTAATTCTGTACCCATTAATATGTTTGCCTGACAAAAATCTTTCAGCAGAATTTTGCCTGCCCTAAGGCGAGAGAAAATGGCGGTGAGGCCTGTTGGGAAATCTCTCCAACACTTTCCCAACATTGGGAGGTTTCCAGGGAGCAGACTGGCATGCAGATCAGTTAAATGATGTAAGGTGACTGGCAACAAATCTGAATGTGGAGTGACCCAACTACTGGAGGGCTCGTTGCATGTTTTCAGTGGTGGAGTGGGCCATACTGTTTAGGAAAACCAGTAAGTCTCTCTTTAAGAGGGTGGGGGTACCAAATAATGGCATCAAAGGGCGCATCTGCTTTGATCAAATCAGTCAGGCTGCTTGAATCCTTTTAAAAAATGTGTAGACTTTTACTTCTCCAACTGTACCTCCATAACAGGTGCTCATGTAATCTCTGACTTGACCCAACAGTGGCCAAGTCTGTCAGTAGAACTATCAATCCCCTAGGGTTCTGATAGAACTGCAGCCTCAAAAGGCCTCCCATCATCATTAATTATGTGGTGAACTCAGAGACTGTCATTTAGAAAGCCATCTCGTGGGTAACAGGCCTCCTCATCTGGCTGACAGCTGTGGTGGATTTCAGGACTCCTTTATCTAGACATTGGAATCTGAAGGCCGCAGGAAAATGCTGACCTATGAATCAGGTTTTCTTTTAAATATCAGTTCATCCCCAGCCTCATTAACTAAATAAAAAAGGTTTGAACTCATTTGCGCTTATTCTGATATGCACCCCAACCCTGATCCATTTTATTATATCCGAGTTACTTTGTCATATTTGGCAGTTTCTCACTGTTAGAAAGCAGCCGGCTACTGAAAAGAGGACAAGCTTGCTGGACCGATAGTGGGAATATGACTACAGTGAAAAAAATTACAAGCAAAGGAGCTCAGGAATAAACATGTCCTGAAGATTGGAGTTAATCTCCTGTTAATGGCTGTAAGACTAGTCTGATTGCAGCCAGATGAGAGGAGTGGAGGCCATAAGAGACCTAATCTTTTAATAGAGGATGCCTACACACATTATTGCCACCTCTTGAAGCCTAGTATCACCTCACCTTTGGCATTCCCAGAAGAAATGATAACACAAAATAGGAGGAAAATTCACCTAAAACCTTAAAAATCACAGAAAGGTCAAACAAATTGGAGCTTTATTTATTTCATGGAAAAAGGTGTAAACTGTTGCTTAGTGTATTGGTAAAATGGGACGTGGGAAGAATTATCACCAGTAGATCAAAAGTGAAATTGGAAGACAATTCTGCCTATGTGATGTTTTCAGTACATGCAACGTTTTACTGCAGGTAATATCAATGGTTGAAATGTTCCTATTTACATCTTACTGTCCATGATGAAATGAAAGAACTGAGAAAATGGAAAACAGTTCAACTCTCAAGTTATGTCTGATTTATTAGTTATGGAAGAGCAGCTTCCTCAGACTCAGTTTAAGGTTCAGGGTAAACTTGGGGTAAGGCCATAACCAGAACTCAATGATTCTCCATCAAGCAGCTGGATTAAATATCTATTATCTCTTGGTTCAACAATAACTGTCATTGATTCAATGGAAGAAACTTAGGAGGGCTTTGTATAAAGATATCATTCCTAACTCAGCTTGCTCTTCTCAATCACCAAACTCTCAAACATAACTTTCGAATCATCACTTTTCCCACCCTCATGTCTTCACAGAAACACTTCTCAATGCATTAAATCATAGAATGGTTAAAGCACAGAGCAATATCAGTCAGCACATGCCTGTGTCCAGTCTCTGCAACAATAACTCACATAGTCTCAATATAGAACAATGGAAATGATACAACACAGAAGGGAACTATTTGTCTGTTCTCATTGCAAAGAAGAAGGCTAAGGGGGGATTTGATAGAGACATACAAGATGATCAGAGGATCAGATAGGGTAGACAGTGAAAGTCTTTTTCCTAGGATGATGACATCAGCTTGTACGAGGGAGCATAACTACAAATTGAGGAGTGATAGATTTAAGACAGATATCAGAGGCAGGTTCTTTACTCAGAGAGTGGTAAGGACGTGGAATGCCCTACCTGTAGTTAACACAGCCATATTAGGAAGATTTAAACAATCCTTGGATAAGCACATGGCTGATGATGGGATAGTGTAGGGGGACGAGCTGAGAATAGTTCACAAGGTCGGCACAACATTGAGGGCCGAAGGGCCTGTTCTGCGCTGTATTGTTCTATGTTCTATGTTGTCCCATCCTGTCCAAGCCACCTCCTGCCTTTCCCTCACAGATTGCCACGCAAATTTCTATTCTCTTCACATAATTTGAAAGTCACAATTGAATCTGCTTGCACCAGACTCTCAGGCAGTGTATACCAGATCCAAACTACCCAGTGCATAAAACTCTTTTTGTTTGTGAGGCTTTTGCATCTTTGGCCAATTACAATCAATCAATGTTCTCTGCGTCTCAATTCTTCTGTCAGTTGGAAAGGTTTCTCTCTATCTGTACTGTCCAGACTCTTCATTATTTTGATAAGCTGTATGAAATCCCATTTAATCTTCTTTTCTCCAAAGAGAAAATCTCCAGTTTCTCCAATCCATCCGTATAACTGAAGTTCCTCAGTCCTGGAACATTCCAGTACTTCTTTTCTACAGCTCTTTCATGTTTCTTACGTGTGGTGCCCAGAACTGGACACAAAGCATAAATTGAGGCTGAAACACTGTTTATACAAGTTTATCATAACTCTCTTGCTCCTGTGCTCTGATATGCCCCTAGTCATAAAGCAAGGTCCTTATGCTTCATTAATTGTTTTTCACCCTGTATTGTGATCTTTGATGAATTACACACATATACTCCCAGCTTCCTTTGCTGTTGCACCTCTTATACATTTGTGCACTTCATTTTATATTGCTTCTCTTTGTAGCAGAATAAGACCATAAAATCTAAGAGCAGAATTAGGCCACTCAGCCCATCTACACTGCTCCATCATTTGATCATGGTTGATGTGTTTCTCAACCCCATCTTCTGGCCTTCTCCCCATCACCCTTGATCCCCATTCTAATCAAGAAACTATCTATCTCTGTCTTAAATACATTCAATGATTTGGCCTCCACAGCCCATTACAGCAAATGGTTTATCAGATTCACAACACTCTGGCTGAAGAAATTCCTCCTCATCTCAGTCTACAAAGTTGCCCCTTCACTCTGAGGCTGTGTCCTCAGGTCCTGGTCTCCCTAACTAGTGAAAACATTTTCTCCGCATGCACTCCAACCAAGCCTCTCAGTATTCTGTAAGTCTCAATCAGATCCCCCTCATCCTTCTAAACTCCAATGAGTACAATTTCAGAGTCCTCAACTGCTCCTCACATGACAAGCCCTTCAACACTTGGATCATCCTTGTAAATCTCCACTGGACATCTCCTTAGATACGGAGTCCTATGCTAATCATGGTATTCTCAATGTGGTCTAACCAGAGACTGATACAGCCTCAGCAGTACATCTCAGCTCTTGCTCCCTTCCCTCTTGAAATAAATACCAACATTGCAGTTCTTTCCGAGCTGCCAACTGAACCTGCATGCTAATCTTAAGAGAATCCTGAACTAGGGCTTCCAAGTCTCTTTGCATTTCAGATTTCCAAAATCTTTCCCCCACTTAGAAAATTGTCTACACCTCTATTCTACCTAACAAAATGTACAATCTCATACTTTTTCACATTGTATTCCATCTGCCACCTCTTTACACACTTGCCTGGCATGTCCAAGCTCTTCTTCAGCTTCCCCATTCCCAAACACTAGCTGTCTCTCCACCTATCTTTGTGTCATCTGCAAATTTAGCAACAATGCCCTCAGTTCCTTCGACCAGATCTTCATATCATTCCAATTTCCTATGATTCTTCTGACCTAATGAACCACTTCTATCTCTCTGCATTTAATTTCACATGTCGCATACCTGCCTATTCTTCCAGATTTTCCGTGTGCTCCTCTTAAGGTTTATCACCCATCCTCTTGGTGTTCACAATGTCCATTTGTGTCATCATCACAGTTTGCAATTGTTCTCTGTACACTCAGGTCTATGTCAGTAAAATATGTGCAGTATTAGGGAAAGGGGTCTTAAGACTGACAACAAAGGAACCCCACAGTATAACTTTCTTTAGACTGTGAACAAAACATTAACCACTATTTTCTTTGCTTCCTGTCATTCAGTTAATTTTGTTGGTCAATTCCATAGACCTTACTTTTGCTGACAAATCTCTCTGTGCCATTTTATGAAATTTTTTTGGAAATCATGTGCGCCACATACACTCTCAGTTACCTCATTTAAAAAAGCTCAATCAAGGTGGTTAAACAAGACTTGCTGTTAACAAATCCATGTTGGCTTTCCTTAATTAATGCACATTTATCCAAGTGATAGATTTTTTTCCCTAAATTATTCTATGCTTGCATCATCGAGGTTCAACTGACTGGCCTCTGGCTGCTAAACTCTTCTACACATCTTTCTTAAACAATGCTAAAAATCACACAACACCAGGTTATAGTCCAACTGGTTTAATTGGAAGCACTAGCTTTCGGAGAGACGCTCCTTCATCAGGTGGTTGTCCCAACCACCTGATGAAGGAGCGGTGCTCCAAAAGCTAGTGCTTCCAATTAAACCTGTTGGACTATAACCTGGTGTTGTGTGATTTTTAAGTTTGTACTCCCCAGTCCAACATCGGCACCTCCATTTCTTGAACAATGACATAAAATTTTCAATTCACCGGTTCCCTGGCACCACCCTGCATCCAAGCAAGATTCAAAGATTATGCATTGCCACCACAATTTCCACCTTCTTTCCTTCTGTATTTCTTGGATTCACCAGTACTGGTGATTTACCAACGTTAAGTATAGCATCTTCCCTTTTATCAATGGTTCACCTGTCAAGTGTCTCATCTATTTTCTCTTTCCCTATGATTTGGACAGCAAAGTCTTCCTTGATTAAGGCAGGCAAAAACTCCATTTTAATTTCCAGATGCTACACTGGGATGAAAACAAATGTGTATTTCATCCATTTAATTGCCTTTTTAACCTCAAGACAAATCACCAACTCATTGAGATCTGGACAAGAATGAATAACATTTTTAAAGCGGCTGTAAAACTTTTACTGATTGTTGGTACAGAGAATGGATCGGTAATTTGCTGACTTTTATGAGAGAAGAACAAGCTTTAAAATTCCAGCATTAAAAATGTTTAAGATCATATTTTAAAAAATCAGATACTAAAGCTAATTCAAGTATGTAATTTCAAATACAAGCACTGACATAATACTTGCTCATATTGTCCATGCGCTTAAAATTCTTCCAGTGAATCCTTACTATGTCTGTTAATGCAAAGAGTACCATTAATGATTCTTTTTTGTGGTTTATAGGCTTGTTAAACAGCAACAAATAATAGATATGCAAATGTTTGCCATCAAGCTGTTACAATGTTCATGATGCTCACATTCAAGGTGGCAGGAGTCCAGTGTAGTGCAGAGCAATAAATGGTTCAAAGGAGGAACTCTGTTGTTTAAATGCACATCATAGGGACATCAGCAAGGTCCATTTTGCTGACTGTATCGAAGGGAAGGACACCACAGGGGATCTAACCAATAGAAGATTTACCAGAACTCACTACAATCCCAGGTAATGAGGTAAGTTTTAACTTTGTGCGATAATGTAAAATGAATGATAAGTGTTAGCAGCCCATCGTACATTTCTCCTGGTTTTTATTTCTATTGAAGTCAATGGTAAAGGTTGGCTGCCAATTCACAATCACCTGTAGAATGCTAATATACAAAGTCAAAATGAATCCCCAATACTTTTGCCCCTATTAGTAGGGAACCAAGTTAGATTATTGCTCGTGTATCAGCAGCCCGCTCAAGATCAGCACAACCAGAAACATGGGATCAAGTTACATCTCAGTCTCCTATGTCACAGGATGTTGCATAGTGGAAAGAATGGCAGGAAGTCCTGAACTAGGTAATTCTATTAAAATGTCTTAGTGAGGAAGATAAAAGGTTTCCATGGGATGAAAATAGGAGAAGAAAACAAACATGAATAAAATAAATCAAAAAATATTTATTTTCTTTAAATCATTCACAAGCCACGCTCATATTTATTGCCCAATCCAGAGGGTATTTAAGGGTCAGTATTGACAAGACCAGGTAAGGACAGTATTTTCTTCCCAAAAGGACATTGTTATGCAGATGTTTTTCCCCCACAACCATGGTTTCATGGCCATCGGTAGACACTAATTAGCAACTTTAAAATTGAATTCAAATTCCACCATTTGTCATATACAGGATTTGAACTAGAGTCTGCAAGATTAACTGATCTCTGGATGAACACTCTAGCAACAATATCACTTGGCCAACAGCTCCCCATTGGCATCATAGCCAAATATAACTCTCTTCATTAAGTTAGTCTTCAATAGCCAGGTACTAATTCTTAAATACATTTGTTTAAAACTATGAATTTTGAATATCATCCTATCTATGAAGTAACTCAGAGACACTCTGACATGTTTAAATTATGAAATGTTGACGGCATATTCCTTCATTACAGAAAGGCAGTGCAGAGGCTTCTCAGCCTTTTATGAATCTAAAAGATGGTAGCTCCGTTACTATGCATGACAGCATTTATGCCTATGTCAAAATATAAAAAGGTTTAGCTTTTTATTTCATAAAATGATAGCACTATCTATAAATCAACTTAAAATTACGACTGTTATGGACTTTAACTTGGATTGTGCTATTAAGGTTATGGATATAGTTCAATTATTTGGATAATAACATCTTTACAATTTCATTTCATTGTAATTGAATCTACAAACCCCAGGATTCCTTTTAAAGCCAGCTTTTGAACTAAGTCAAGCTCCCAATTACAATTTGATTCTGCTAAAAATTGTCCGTTTCTCTGACCTTCTCTTCACTCATGTTGTGTTCACTTCTGAAAAAGGCAGAGTTCATTGTAGCTAAACCCTTTCTCTCATGGGTTAGTTGTAGAAACATATACAATGTGAGCAGGAGTATCAATTCCGCCTTTTGAATGTGTTCCACCATTTGATATGATCATGGATGATCCAATTCAGTATTCTGTTCCTACTTTATCTTTGATCCCTTTAGTTCTAAGAACTATATAGAATCCCTACAGTGTGGAAGCAGCCATTTGCCCCATCGCATCCACACTGATCCTCCAAAGAGCATCCCAACCCAGGCACATCCCACCCCTACACTCTACATTTAGCATGGCTAATCCACCAAGCCTGCTCATCTTTGGACTGTGGGAGGAAACCAGAGGAAACCCACACAGACACAAGGAGAATGTGGAAACGCCAACAGACAGTCATCCAAGGCTCGAATCAAACCCCAGGTCCTTGGCACTGTGAGGCAGCAGTGCTAACCACTGAGCCAACATGGCACCCAATATTCAACTCTTTCTTGAAAACATTCACTGTTTTCTGTGACAGATAATTCCACAGGCTCACCACTCTCTAGGGTTAGGATTAGGATTGGAGCAGACAAGAGGGATAGGGTTAGGGGAGATAATGGGGTGAATTTGGTAAGGTATAGTGGAAGATCTTACTAGGCCTCATGGTGAGAAACTCTCAAAGAAACTTGACAAAATTGACATGTAGCCAAAAAAGGTTCAGCCCTTCAGGTTTATCCAATTGTACAAATGTCCAAACCACCATAAGGACATAAGAAAATCATTTTTTTAAAATCAACTTTCCCCTCTTAGAGTCATAGAGTCATAGAGATGTACAGCATGGAAACAGACCCTTCAATCTGACTTGTCCATGCCGACCAGATATCCCACCCTAATCTATTCCCATTTGCCAGCTCTTGGCCCATAATACTCTAAACCCTTCCCATTCATACACTCATCCAGATGCCTTTTAAATGCTGTAATTGTATCAGCCTCCACCGCTTCCATACGCGCACCACCCTCTGCGTGAAAAAGTTGGCCCTCAGGTCCCTTTTATATCTTTCCCCTCTCAGCCTACATCAATACCCTCCAGTTCTGGACTCCCCCACCCCAAGGGAAAGACCTTGTCTATTTATCCTATCCATACCCCTCATGATTTTATAAACCTCTATAAGATCACCCCTCAGTCTCCGACATTCCAGGGAAAACAGCCTCAGCCTATTTAGCTTCTCCCTATAGTTCAAATCCTGCAACATCCTTGTAAATCTTTTCTGAACCCTTTCAAGTTTCAGAACATCCTTTCTATAGAAAGGAGGCCAGAATTGTATGCAATATTCCAAAAGTAGCCTAACCAATGTCCTGTACAGCTGCAACATGACCTCCCAAATCCTATACTCAATGCTCTGACCAATAAAGGAAAGCACACAAAACGCCTTCTTCACTATCCTATCTCCCTGCCACTCGACTTTCAAGGAACTATGAAGCTGCACTCCAAGGTCTCTTTGTTCAGCAACACTCCCCAGCACCTTACCATTAAGTGTATGAGTCCTGCTCTGATTTGCCTTTCTAAAATGCAGAACCTCACATTTATCTAAATTAAACTCCATCTGTCACTCCTCAGCCCATTGGCCCATCTGATCAAGATCCCATTGTACTCTGAGGTAATCTTCTTTGCTGTCCACTATGCCTCCAATTTTTTTGGTGTCATCTGCAAACTTACTAACTATATCTCCTATGTTCCCATCCAAATCATTTATATAAATGACGAAAAACAGTGGACCCAGCACCGATCCTTGTGGCACACCACTGGTCCTCTTATCTACATGTCTCACCTTTTCTTGCATAAAGATGATCCTGCAAACAGACTTTGGAATACATCTCATCTGCAGGTCTACTCCTAGAGTTTATGCTAGTTGATTTTTAAACTGATAATTATCTTACATAGTTTCTGCTGCAAAGTTTCCCCATTGTGTCCTAACCAGTTTAATGGTTGTTCTTCCCTTTTAATGTTTCTCATTGAGACATCAATTTCCTTTATCATGAAACTGTTAAGGACAGTTAATATTTTAAAAACAGAATCCAAAAGAATCAAGCAATTACTGATGGAATTACATCACTAAACTTCATTTGTTTGAATAAAATCAAACTTGACTGGATACCAAACAGAGTAAGCTCTGTGACATTAGCACTATAGATTACAACTCTGTATGTTATGAGTCGAGAGTGTGGTGCTGGAAAAGCACAGTAGGTCAGGCAGCATCCGAGGAGCAGGAGAATCGATTCTCCTGCAAAATGTCAATTCTCCTGCTCCTCAGATCCTGCCTGACCTGCTGTCCTTTTCCAGCACTACACTCTCGACTTGATCTTCAGCATGTGCAGTCCTCACTTTCTTCTATGTGTGTTATGAACATAGGTTTGCTTTTATTTCTCCCAAGAATTGCCTTAGAGACCAACCGAACTATATGTCACAGCCCTCTGAAAATTACTTAGTTGTCCCAGGGATACAGCTATCCTCTGAGGTACAATGCTGTGGGAGTTCCTTCTATTAGCTGTGTGATCCTCCACTTTTCCTTTACAGACGTCTCAACTGTGGATGCCTCATATCTTTGTTTGTATTGACAGCAGATAGCTCACTACTTTCTAATAGATTTTTAGGCTGACTTTGATAACCCTAAGAATGATAAGCTTGTGGAATTCTCTGCCACAGAAAGTGGTTAAGGCCAAAACTGTGAATGTTTTTTAGGAAGGAGTAAGGTATAGAATGCCACAAGGCTTCATAGTGATCACTGTGCACTTCTTCTTTGGCTGCAAACTAAAGCACGTCTTCCAGCTGCCTTTCCATCACAAAAGCTAGACTGAGATTTAGCCCCACTCATATTCCACATATTGAACGATGAACTTCGTATTTTCTAGGATTGAAAGAGCTAACTATCACTTGCACTGCCCTCCCTCAATCTGATAAGATGCAGTCCACATCTGAAAATGCCTGCTTTTGTAAGCAAACACCTGGATAACTTAAGCAAAATCACTTCCTACTCCTACACCACACCCCATGACTATATTGTACGCTTCAGGGTGTTCTCAGATAGAAATGTAAACAATTCTTTTATCTTCTGTACCACTCTTTGATTTTTTTTTACTCCTTTTGAATAATTGATATCGCAAATGATGTTTTATGATTCTTTCTCTAGATCTTCTAGCTCCATTACAAACTTAGAATTGAATCATTCATTTTTCAAATGTTCTTACCCTTTCAACTGTGAGATAAGTGTAGGTTAATTAAAGGTGATCTTGGTTGATTCGCTTTTACATTAAAGTTGTGTTTACCAGTTTTGCAATCAGATATCCTCATTTATCTAGAACCTTGGGGTCACTATTTAAAACAAACATCACCCATTTAAGACAGACATAAGGCAATTTTTTTTCCCTCGGAGTTTCACAATTCTTTAGAACTTTCTTCTTCAAGTACTTTTAAGGCAGAGCAGGATAGATCCTTGGTAATCAAGGGGGTGGGAATGCAGAGTCCGGGTTACAGTCAGATCCAGCATGACCCTGTATAACAGACTCAAGGGGCCAAATGACCAGTCCTGCTTGTAACTCATATGTTTGTATGTAAGTAGCTAGTGTTAAAACTTTCATTCTTGAAACTAAATTTTATATGGTAAAATGTATGAACTATGAACTAAGAACTGTTGATAACTAATGCTTCACTGCATAAAACATGAAAGTAAATTGAAAAATTGTATGCATTGTCTTAGATTTTAGAATCTATAAACAACATGTCCAAAAGCTGTAGCATCCTGCTTTGCATACAAACTCTCACATCCACACATCGTCCTGTGATTCTTTGAAGCTATGAACACTTGGTTGTGTTCTTCACAAACAAAGCATCCAGCTGTTCATCAGGAGATAACTTCAATCAGCTTAGACCTGTCCTAACAGGCATAACAAGGCACCAATTCTCTTGCAATGTATCACAGATACAGAATTTTCTCAAAGACAAATTGAAGACTTGAAATATATTGTTGGAGCTGACAATGTGTACACCATGCAGTCTCTCACATCATCAAGGTTGTACTGAAAGAACTCTGTCACAATCTTTCAATCTTTAACAATTCCTAATATACTGACAGCCTGTTAAAATTATGCCTCAGACTGAATAAGAGTTTAAAAATACATATGTTGCAACATTTTTATCAAACATCATTTTCTCTTCTAAACTTTGTTTTCTTTTATTTTCCAGTATTCAGTAACTTTGAGCCCGTCTTCATTTTTAACATCTTGTAGTTAGTCTCTTAATTTATATGTGCTCATCCTCTGGTACATGATTTCCAAGTTCCTGTTTTTAGCTAATCACTTTATCTCATTTAAATCAGAAACAGAAAATGCACAATTTTTAGAAATATTAAACAAAACCTTTTTTGTCAGAAGACTCCCCCCTCACAGAAGTGGAATGTAACAAATATAGCCACCAGGCCATCCTAGGATGTTAGGGGAGAGTAACTATAAGTTTGGTCACAGAAATAAAATTTAATCATAGACTCCCTACAGCGTGGAAGCAAGACATTCAGCCCATCAAGTCTACACCAACCCTCCAAAAGATTCAACCCATTCCCATCCCACTAACCTAACGCTGCATTTCCCACCTAGCCTGCACGTCCCTTGACACTACTGTCAATTTAGCATGGCCAATCCACCTGACCTGCACATCTTTGGACTGTGGAAGGAAACCAGAGCACCCGGAGGAAACCCACACTGACACAGGGAGAATGTACAAACACCACACAAACACCGCCAGGGGCTGGAATCAAACTGGGGTCCCTGGTGCTGTGAGGCAGTCGTGCTGACCACTGAGTCACCATGCTCAAGGAGGGCTTTAAAGGACTACAATAAGATAATGACGCTGTTTTTAAATTATACAGAACAGAGGGAGGCAATTCAGTCTGTCTTACCTCTGTCAGCCCTCTAAATTAGTGCCCAGCTTCTGCTGTTCCATGTTATCCTGAAAAACATTCCTTTCACGCATTGTCCCAATTCCTTTTTGAAAATTATTGTTGCTTTTGTTTCCATGGATGGCACCTTCCAGATCACAGCAAATAAGATATAAATATTTTTTGTTTCTTTTGTCAGTTACCATGAATTGGTGTCCTCTGGTTACCAAATCTCCAGCCAATGGAAACACTTACTCTTTTACTGACAAAGCCCTATTAGAATGCCTCTTTTAAGATTTCTTTAATCACCTTAGTCCTAAGGAATATCGCTTCAGCCTCTCTAGTATCAGCACATAACTGGAGTCTCTCATCTCTGGTACCACTGAAATCAATCTCATCTACAAGGTCTTGAAAGATTTCTGAAAATGTGGTGCCCAGAACTAAATCCAATACTCCAGCTATAAACTAGTCAAAGTTGAAAAGTAAATTCAGAGATTTGGATGTGGACAGCTGAAGACCCACCATCAATGAGGGAATGGAGTGGAGGATAAATAAGCCAGAATTTCTATGATTCACCCTTGCCACCTGCTCCTACTACTGCTGGATAAATTATCAATCCTAACATAGGTGATGAAACTCATCTGACATATCCTGCTCAAATAGCTAAGTCATCAAAGTCCCTACATTATTAATTGCTGAGGTTACTGCATTTTCCTTTGGACTGTTGGGGTCAGTTCTTCCTCCCAGCTAGCAGCTTGTGTGAATGGCTGTAGCACTGCAGTCCCCTTTCATTATGCAGCTCAATTACTCCTCCCCAATAATTTTCCAAATATGTTTTCAGAATGTCAACAAGAAAATCTAGAAAATAAAATCATATGTTTTAAATTATCATAACTCTTGATGAATTGTAGTCTGTAATGTATTTTTTAAACAATTTTACAGACAATAAACCAGCATCTTGCCAGTCATTTGCTCTTGGATGATAGCTAATTAAGCAATCAAACTAGCAGCTGATAAACCAATTACAATGTAATATTTGATACTAAAACACACCAGATGAAATAATTCATATTGGTCATAGTTCTCTGTTACTGTTTCACCCTTTAGTTTTAAAAGGAGCTTAAACAAAACTTGTTGCATTTTATATCAAACACGTCTACACATCAAAGTCCACTTGTCAACCAATCAGCACCCTCTTCCTACGCACTATAAATTGTTGTTCTCTTTGAGATTTGGCATTCTTGCAATTGTATCCTGATGACTGCAATATAAAACATCACAGCTAAAGGTTCCTTTTTCAGAGCTACTCAAGGTCTGACTTCCGAAGCAACTCAAAAAATATATACAGATAGACAATCTCTTATCCAAAATCCCGAAATCTAAAAAGTTCCGAAATCCAAAGGTTTTCTTGTGAAGTTTTTTTTCTCATTCCACATCCACTCGATGCATGTCACTCAGATGTGATGTGGGTGGGTGTGACCTAGCACTGGCAGGTCTCACTTCTGTCTCAGGGCCCATATTACTCACAGTGAGTCTACTGATCAGTAAAATTTTTTTAAAATTTCATCGTCAAACTGTCACTTATTCTGAAATTTGAACAATTCCGAAAGCCAGCTGGTCCCAAGCATTTGGGATAAAAGATTGTGTACCTGTATTCTTCATGTGTCAACTTCAAATAAAAATATTTCTGACATATTTTCTATTACACTTTAACCATAATTCTTTTTCCCTCTTAACACTTTTTAACTTAACACTAGAATTTTTTTACCCAATTCCCTTAACATTTAACTTTTGAAATCCCAACTGTTTCATTTTTGACTCTGCATTTCTATAATTACACATCTGTTCAAGCACACCCTCTCTCTTTGTGATGCTCTAGTTACCATTAATATCATCCATCTGTCACTCAGCCTGGTCAATCTCCTAACAGGTCCCACATTGTTGTTTCCTAAGGCAACAGGAAATAGACTTGATTGGAAAGGACAGATATGCTTTAGGAGAAAGTGAGGACTGCAGATGCTGGAGATCAGATTCGAGAATGTGGTGTGGGAAAAGCACAGCCGGTCAGGCAGCATCCGAGGAGCAGGAGAATCAATGGACATACTTTAAACATTCACTTTCTTTTCTTTATATAATATATTTTTATTAAGAAAAAATAGATTTTTAAATAGTACAACAAATACAAAACAATGCAATTCAAAACAGTACAAAAATAGTACAAAACTAAACCCAAATAATAAGAAACATTCCCCAACCCACCGTCCTATACGAATGTATAAACATATATAGAGAAGTATAAAATTAAAAAAGAACCTAAACTAGCTACTTAACTAACTAGATAAATACCTAACAACAAAAAAAAATTAGTAATAACTCAGCCCAGCCAAACAAAACACTCATACATTCACAGTTCCTCCTCCCTGGATATTGGACTCATGAAACACAATTGTTATGGCTATATAAAAGCCCTTGTTAGTGTGACAGATAAATCTGTGTCCAGGTATTTCAAAAAGGGTTGCCATGTCTTGTAAAAATTCTCAGTTTTGTGGTGTACCATATTTGTGAGAAACTCCAGTGGAATATGCTCCATAACAATCTTCCGCCAACCCGACAGGCCTGGGGTTTTTTCTGATATCCAACCTAACAAGATATTCTTCCTTACACAGAATGTAAAAATATTGAAAAGTTTTGCCTTATGCAAGTCTGCAGGAAATACAATGGGTAGGCCCAAAAGGAGAGAAATAGGGTCCTTCTCCACCCTACGCCTAAAATCCTCTCCATTGCACCCACCACAGCGCTCCAATATGTTTGAAGCCTGTCACAAGACCAAAGACAATGGGTAAGAGTGCCCGTGCAGACCTTGCACTTGGGGCATGCTGGTTTAAATTTTGACAAATGGTCTGGGGCTAAGTGGACCCTGTGGAGAATCTTCAACTGTAAAGCATGGGTCCTATTGCAAATTGATATCCTTGCATTCTCCCAAATATCCTCCCATGCCTCTGAAGAAACTTCAACACCCAGCTCTCTTTCCCACATCTTGCAGAGTCAATCAGACTCATCTGAGGTGGCACCCCCCAATTGGTGATATAGAGTACTGACAGAGAGTGTACCCTTAGCCCTTAGTACCCCTCTTTCTATGTCAGATTTGTAGGGATCAGTCAAAAGTGTGGTCCTTTTTTGAATAAAATCCCTAACTTGAAAAAAAAACGAAAGAGGTCTCTATTAGGTAACTTGTACTTCCATACTGACTGATTGAAGGACATCATTCCATCTCCCTCAAATAAATCACCCATGCAAGATATACCCCTCGCTGCCCAATGTTTAAATCCTGAAAATATTTTATCCGGTTGAAAACTCAGCATACCCACTAAAGGTGTAAACAAAGATGTTTTGCCAATATTACCTTCCCTCTGCTGAATTGCCCTCCATGCTTTAACAGCATTGATGACTATTGGGTGATGGCAATATTCCCTAACTGTCCTCACCTTGTCCAAAAACAGCAAACTGGTAAGGGGGCACCTTGCCTGGGAGACTTCGATATCTAGCCGTATTGAAAGAGAGTGCCCACAAACCCAATCACTTACGTAGTTCAAAAGCGAGCTTAATTGGTAATTTTTAATGTCCGGAAGGTCTACTCCCCCCAGTCTGTGAGGCAACTGCAGTTTGGCTAATTTAATGAGGGGCTGTTTACGGTGCCAGATAAAGGAGCTGAACCAACTGTTCAGTCTCCTGAGTGTTTGTTTATTGAAAATCAGGAGGAGCATCCGTATAGAGTATAGCGCACGAGGGAGAATATTCATCTTAATAAGCGCTATCCGACCCAACAATGAGACTGGAAGTGCCTCCCATCTTTGGAGATCTTGTCTATTTTTTTCAAATAATTGAACAATTAACAGCCAATCCAGAACTGCAGTAATGAATATGCCCAAATACACAAGACCCCCCTGTGACCACCTAAATGGGAATCTGTAGTCTCTCAAGAGCCAACTCTTTCTTAAGACCACCCATTGGCATAGCCTCTGATTTAGCAAAATTAATCTTATAACATGAAAAAGTGCCAAATGTGTGAATGCATTGTATCAGGCAAAGTACTGAGACTGCTGGATTTGTCAAGAAAATTAGAACATCATCTGCATACAGCAAGATCTTATGTAATTTTGACCCCACTTCTGGATCTGATATAATGAGATCCCCACGAATGGCCTTTGCCAACGGTTCAATCACCAAAGTAAAAAGCAATGGTGAAAGCAATGCCGGCTGCCCCTAGAAATATTAAAATTGCTTGATCGTACTCTGTTGTTAATGACCGCCGCGAGACGTACAGTGTAGAGAACCTTTACCCATCTTATGAAAACTTCGCCCAGACCAAACCGATCTAGAGTGTAGAAAAGGTACGGCCACTCAACTCAGTCAAATGCCTTCTCTGCATCTAAAGAAATCACCAATCCCTGTATTGACTGCTGTTGGCGTGCTTGAATTACGTTAAGCAGCCTCCTAACGTTATTGGAGGATCTGCGACCCTTTATGAAGCCTGTCTGATCCTCTTTAATAATAGAGGGTAACACAGTCTCCAGCCTTAACGCAAGAGCCTTAGAGAGGATCTTAAAGTCCACATTTAAGAGCAAGATGGGCCTGTATGAAGCACAGTCTTCTGGATCCTTCCCTTTTTTAAGGATAAGTGGGAGACAAACATGACTGTATGAATCATTAAACATATTCAGCATCAGGCCTGACAGTATACTTATAAATTCCTTATAGAATTCACTGGGAAGTCCATCAGGACCGGGCGCCTTTCCACTCTGAAGCTGCCTCACAGTTTCCTGCACTTATTGCTCTGATAATGGAGCATTGAGAAAGAACTGTTGTTTTGGGAATCACACCCGGGAGCTTCAGATCTCTAAAAAAGGATTCCATTTTGGCCTGCCCCTCCTCACAATTCTCAGACTGATATAACTTAATCTCTGGATCGCCACATTAATCTTTTTAGAATCAAATGTTAGGTTCCCAAACCCTTCCCTAATCGCTGTAATGGTTTGTGGGGCACTTCTCTTTCTGGCAAGGTATGCTAAGTATCTGCCTGGCTTGTCACCATGCTCGTATAACTTTTGCTTTGCAAAAGCCAGCTCCTTCTTTGCCATCTGCGTGAGCACAGAATTTAGTGCAAACCGCAGTGCCATAATCCTCTGTAGTTTGACCAACGAGGGTCTGTCAAAATAGGCCTTCTCGGCTGCCTTCAAGCATGCTTCAAGGAGACGTTGCTGCTCACCCTTCTGCCGCTTCCTACTTGTGGAATATGAAATAATTAACCCTCTGGCATAAGCTTTGGCAGTTTCCCAGAGAACAGATGAGCTATCAACCGAGCCTATGTTGATGTATAGGAATGCCCGAAATTTCCTAGAGAAATACTCCACAAACTTGCTGTCCATGAGACTAAATGGGTCCATTTGCCAGTACCTTGAATCCACTGTAACATCCTTAATCTTAACCATGAGGTACACTGGAGCATGATCAGAGATGGCAATATTACCAATCATACAGGATACCACCAGATCCAGGGTTACCGCAGGGGTCAGAAAAAAATCAATTTTCGTGTGACATCTGTGCGGATTGGAGAAAAATGTGAAATCCCTACCTGTAGGGTGGAGACACCTCAGCCATCCACCAATCCTAATTCCCCACATAAACCCAATAACTGTTCAGTTTGTGCAGAGGGTATCGAGGGACCTTTAGGCAACCTGTCTATTGTGGGGTCCATGAGGCAGTTAAAATCTCCCCCTTTAATGATGTGCCGAGACTTGAGACTTAACAGTTTAGAAAAAGCATCTACCAAGAATTTAAGAGGATGAGCTGGGGGACAATAAACATTTAAAATGCCATATTCTTCCCCATTTATCAAGGCTTTAAGAATTACAAACCTCCCGTATGTGTCTTTAACACATTTCAACAATTTAAATGAAAGATTTTTCCTTACCAATATCGCCACTCCCCTACTTCTGGTATTAAATGATGAAAAATAAACTCGGTCAAAGCCATTCTGCTGTAATTTCAGATGCTCCTTGTCATCCAAATGTGTCTCCTGTAACAAAGCAATATCCACCTTCTCCTTTCTAAGACTCAAAAGTACCTTCTTCTTCTTAATTGGGGAGTGACTTCCCTTGATATTCCAGGTACGCCATTTAATCAAATCATTAGCCATAATCTTCTGCAATTACATTTAAATTCCAGAGAGGAGGAACCCGAACTACAAATTGCTGAGCCTTAGTGTCGCATGGTCCACCAAATATAAAAACTACATAAACTAAAACCACTACATTTAACAAACATACAAGATGGTTAAAAATAAAAAACAACAAAAACCAGAAAACAAACCAACATGTAAAGCGCCAATAGCACTGAGTAGGGGAATTCACTCCCTGCCCAGAGGGCGCAATTACCCGTCCCGAACTGCCCATAAATAGGCATCTAACCATCTCAACCACCTTCACTTCTCCCAGCTAGAGCTGCATCACAAGCACAAGCTAAAAAGAATAAACACCCCATAGAATATCAATATGAATAAAAAAACATTCTTTCATTAAAAAAAGGGGAAATAAATACCCCACCTATCCTTTGGTATGTCCTAACATAGAAATTTAAAATGTACATCTTAACCACCGCCAGACATAGTTTGAACCAAATTATTATCAACAGAGAAAAAAAAGGGAAAAACAAAGCTCCAACCGGATATCCTCTATTTCTTTTACAGAATGATAAACACATACCCAAGCGACAATATTTATACATACTACAATTGTTTAAATTAGGTTAGTTTGTCCACAAAGTCTCTTGCCTTCTCCGATGTGTCAAAGAGATGCATGGTTCCATCTAAGGTGATCCGAAGCACTGCCGGATATCTCAGGGAGTACTGAATCCCAAGCTCCTTCAATCTTCTCTTGACACCATCATATGATTTTCGTTTCTGGATCACCGCCGCTGAAAAGTCCTGAAAAAACATGATCTTAGACCCCTTATAAATTAGGCCCTTTGGATCCTTCCCCTGGAGTCTGGAAGCCTCCATGACTCTCTCCTTATCCCGGTAATGATGGAACCACACCAGGAAAGGGCGAGGGTGTTGACCCAGACCCGACCTCCGTGCTGCGACCCGGTGAGCGCTCTCTATCTTCAATCCTCTCATGCCAGTCTCCAAGTCAAGGAATTTCGGAAGCCAATCTTCAACAAATCCCGCAGGCTGCTCACCTTCCTTACCCTCAGGCAGACCGATGATCCGAATGTTTTTTCTCCTGCCCCTGTTTTCAAGATCATCCACTTGGTCACGCAAATTACGAACTTGCATCTTCAGGGCTTGGATCTCTTCCTTGAATGAACTGGCATCAGCTTCCACCACTGTGACCCTGTGCTCCACCTTATCCGTCCTCTTCTCCAGGTCTCCCAGCTGCTGCTCATGCTTCTGCAGCATGAGAGAGACTGGAGCCAGCTTCTCTTCAATCTGTTTCCCCAACATCTCGCAAGATTTCGAGAGCTGGTTCACCAGGTCCTGGAGAGTAATCGGCTCCGAGGCTGCTGTAGGCTGAGCTGCAGGCCCAGCCTCAGATTCTCTTCCTCCATTTTTAGGCATTTCTGGACAGCTGAAAATACAGGTAAGTCAATTTTTAAATCTTTCTTGGGGCTCCACAATCTTTTCAATGCCCCAAGAAATCCTGATGACCTGGGTTGGGTGGGTTAAAGGACCGTCCTGCTCCTGCTGCGATGCGAAGCTCTGCAGTGTGATCCTCTCAGATCGCCACCATTTTAGATCCCCCAAACATTCACTTTCAAATTTGACTGGATCATACAAAGCCCTAACAGGCCTTCCTCTCATTTATTGAAACTATTACTGTTCTAGGATGACGCTGAAATCTAAAGATCTTCCATTCCTATTGTACTAGTTTTCTTAAACTATTCTCCCCTGTTCTCTCCACTCTTCCCTCCAAGGAGCTCATGGATTCTTTGTTGCAAATATGAAGGCTTTCTATGCAGGTGCCTCTTCTGTTTCCCCTACTCTACTGAATCACAATTTCTTCAAGACTTCCTGCCTAGGTCCTGACGTGCAGCTTACTCTACATTTTATTTTTTCTCATCTCACATTTGTTATGCTCATTGCCTGCACTTTGTATCTACTCCCACTAAACTGTTGACCACTCAACTCATTTTCCTATTGGTTGACATTATTCATGATGCTTGCCCCTCTTCTATAGAAAAGTTTGAGTAGTCTGTCTTCCCTCCCTATTCTCTTCAAATGCCTTTTACATGTTGTAGCTATCCAAACCTATGCCATCTTTCCAAGAACTCCATTTGAACTCATGCAATCAGGTTACCCCTCTGCTTTAGTATCAAAATCCCTCTTATCAAAGCCACAAATAACATTCCACATGAATGTAGCAAAGATAAGCTTTGCCTCTTCATTCTTATCAATCTGTCTCCTTTGTCACTTTAATAAGGTTGACACCATCCTCCCCCAATATTTCTTTTCCATTGTCTGGTTGGTGGGACTACTCTCACCTGATCGTATCCTTGTATCTAGTCATTGTCCAAAAATCACCTACAATGACTGCACTGTTGTCCCTCGTGTCCTCCAGGGATCTATCATTGGGCAGCTCCACTTTCTCATCTGCATGCTGTTCCTCAGCAATATCATCCAGAGTTAGCTTGAATAGGCACACTGAAGACATCCAACTCTAGAATCATAGAATCCCTACACTGCAGATAGAGGCCATTCAGTCAACTGAATCTACACTGACTTTCTGAATAGCATCTCAAACACATCCACCCATCTTATCCCCGTAACCCTGCATTTGCCATGGCTAATCCACTTAACCTACACATCCCTGGACACTGTGGGGCAATTTAACATGAGCAATCCACCTAATCTGCACATAGAACATAGAACAGTACAATATAGTACAGGCCATTCAGCCCTTGATGTTGTGCTGGCCTTCTATTCTACTCCTAGATCAGACTAACCTACATACCCTTCATTGTACTTAGATTAGATTAGACTTACAGTGTGGAAACAGGCCCTTCGGCCCAACAAGTCCACACCGACCCGCCGAAGCGCAACCCACCCATACCCCTAACCTAACACTAGGGGCAATTTAGCATGGCCAATTCACCTGACCCGCACATCTTTTGTGACTGTGGGAGGAAACCGGAGCACCCGGAGGAAACCCACGCAGACACGGGGAGAACGTGCAAACTCCACACAGTCAGTCGCCTGAGTCGGGAATTGAACCCGGGTCTACAGGTGCTGTGAGGCAGCAGTGCTAACCACTGTGCCACCGTGCCGCCCACAAATCTTGCATCTTGCTATCTTGCATGTACCTATCCAAGAGTTGCTTAAGTGTCCCTAATGCATCTGACTCTACTACCACTGCTGGCAGTACATTCATGCACTCACCACTCTCTGAGTAAAGAACCTACTAAATGTTTCCCCTAAACCTTGCTCCAGTTCTCTTAAAATTATGCTCCCTTGTGACAGACATTTCTGCCATGAGAAAAAAGTCTCTGGTTATCCACTCTATCTATTTTGGCCAGAAATATAAAGGGGCAAATTATTATTTAAATGGGAAGCAGAAGGATCTGGGTGTCTTTGTTCCCAAATCACAGAAATTGGCTATGCCGGCGCAGCATATAAGATAGGCAAATAGAATCCTGACATTTACTGCAAATGGACTGGATTATAAAAGTAAAAAAATGTTGTTATAATTATATAAGACATTGGAATATTGTATCCAGTTTTAGTCTCCTTGCTTGAAAAAGGATGTGGTGGAGGTATTTCAGAGGAAGTTCATAAGGTTGATTCCAGCCGATGAGAAGGCAGCCGTTAGAGGATAGGTTGAATACTTTGGGCTTGTGCTCAATGGAGTTCAGAAGAATAAGGGGGGAGTCTAATTGAGATTTATAAAATGTTAAAGGGGATTGATAAGGTGGATGTTGAACAGATGTTCTCCCATGTGGGACAGAGGTCATAAATATAGAGTGAGAGGAGGTAGGTTCAATATTGAGATGAAAAGAAACTACTTTTTCTCAGAGGGTAGTGAGTCTGTGGAACTCACTGCCCCAGAGTGCAGTGGAGACAGAATTAATCAACAGATTCAAGAAAGAAATAAATATGTTTCTGATAGAAGGATTTGGGGAGCAGGCAGGGAAGTGGAGTTGAGATCAGGATAAGATCAGCTATGATCATATTAAATGGTGATGCGGACTTGAAGGTCTAAATTGCCTACTCCTGCTTCTAATTCCCATGTTCTGGTGTTGTTCCAATGAACTCTACAAGTGCTATCTACCCTGTTTCTGGCAGCACCTGCAAATCACAACTTAGACTTGCCACCTATCTTATAACCTGTCAAACTAGAGGAGAAACAGGTCAGTCTTAATCCAGAGAACTGCCTAAAGAAAAGGAACTTGAGAAACTACTTCATTATTTCTTTCTCATGACCTCAAGGCAAAAGGACATCTTCCTTAGTCTCCCCTTCCTTCAGCAATCTTCAATTCTCTAAAATTGATCCCTTGCCAACTCTGTTTTGTCTTTTTTCCCAGTCTTGGTGCCTCTATCATTATAGGCCACATTTCTTTACTTTGGTTCCTCAATTAAAAAAAATCTGTGAGTCTGAAAGCTAAGCAATAGACAGTCCTCATCAAAACCTAGGTGTGTCCTAGAACTTAATATAGCCACATTTCAGTGAAGGGACTACATGGTTTGACTTACGTCACAACTAGATTAGAACAAAAATGTTGTGATTCCCACAACAAAAAATGGATGAGGCGAGGAACACACAGATCAAGAAACAAATACCAGAGGAAATGAAGGATTTGAGTTGCAGGGAAAGGTTGGCTGAACATGAATAGTTATGTCACACAAATTTCATCTTGCAACATCACCAGAGCACCCCCTGCTGGTCAGCAACAAACTGCTAATTTCCAGAAATAAGAGCCCAAATAAACTCACACCCATCACTTTCAACAAAGGCATGTGAATTGACATTAACCTTTCACCTCAGAATTCCTTTCTACACCACAAGACATCAGCACAATTTGAAATGTAATAAACTTAGCTAATTTATATGACATGGTCTCCCGAATATAAAAATGCCTCACTCTAATTTGAGACTCGATTCAGGTTTTTGATACCATAACTACTTTGTTTTAAAATACAAACTGTGATATCAGAAAGTAACATGTTTTGGATCAGATGCTAATATTCCATGCCTGGCAATCTGTATTTCTCCAGGAGGTGATTCCTACAATACAGCATTCCCAACACTTTAAAAGTATTTAGTCAAACAATCAAGAAAGACTGGAATTTATTTTGCACTTCTCATAACCACCAGTAATCTCAAATGCTTCATCGTCACAGAAGTATTTTTGCAATGTAGAAACATGGCAACCAATTTTGATCTGCCAAATATTCACAAGCAGCCATATGACAGTGATCTCTTTTTGTGATGTTTGATTGAGGGACAAATATTAGCCAGGCCACCGATGATAACTCATCCATTCTTCCTTGAAATAGGACCAAATGGTTATTTTTATCATTGTAATAATCAGATGGTGCCTCAGTTTAACACTTCATCTTAAGGAGGGCACCTCCAACAGTGCAGCACTTCCACCATGGAGTACCAGCTTTGACTTTTGTACTCAAATGTAATGAGTCAGACTTGAACCCAAGACCTTATGATTCAGAGGTAAGAGTGTTACACACTCAGCTATAGTTGATTCCAAACATTTTACTGAGAAATGCTTTGATTGTTCTAATAAATTATTAATTTGCTTTATTTTTGTGTGATGTGATTAATTAATTTATTAATGCTCTGAAATCTCTGACACTTACTTAGCTTGACCAGCTGTTTTGTCCACTAAGTACTGCTTCACCTCAAAGAATAGCATTGGAGTGGATTTGTTGAGGAATTGTTTGTTTCCCCAATCAACTGTGTCAAATTCAAAACAACAAAATCATGATTGGTATGTTGCTGTTGGAGAATTTCTGTAACACAAGGGTTCCGGTATAAGAAACACTTGAGGCATTATTATTTTTTAGTCTGAAGAAAAGGACATTTGCTGCCCTATCCACCCAGGGGTTGTGACATATACTTCAGGCTATGTTTTGTAATTTGACAAATTGAAACTGGCAGCCGATGTCTGCAGTTGAGCAGATTTTGTCGCTTGTCAGCATGATTTTATGTTAATACTTATTTTTCCAACAGTGTTACCACAGCAGACTGAAGGGTGCACTCAATGCATTCCTACACAGGACTGAAAGCAACTACAATTTTCAAAACTTTAAAGAAATTACTTTATTTCTCACCCACCCCCCCCCCCCCCCCCCCCCCACCTCCCCCAGTCACACATTGTATGCAATCATGAATGTATGCAACAATTAGATTCATTCTTATTATGGGGACAGAAAGTTTAAACTTTGTAAGAAACGATTGTTTAAGCTAATTCTTTCATAATTAAGACAGATTTTGCATGCAGTTTACCTGACATTATGGTTGTCAGCATGACGTTTATTGAATTGGAATATAGACAGTCAAATTACTATCATGACCAAGCTCTGGATGTCTTTGGAAGAGAGCTGAAAATCTTGCTAGTAAACATTTATCAACTATTTACAGTTGTTACGGTGTCAAACTTTGTCAGGACTCTAGTAGAATATTCTTCCTTCAGGTTTGAGTAAACACATGGCCTGATGTCATCTGACTTGCACTATAGATGTCAGCATAAGAACTATTAGCACTTTATACTACACCTCCCCGAAATCTTTTATTCTGCCTATGAAATACTTACATCTTTGTCCTACTCTCACTCCTTCACTGCCACCCACAAAGTCGCTGTTAGCCCTTCCAAATCAGATGCCGTTGTGGCTAAACTAATCTGCAGACTGTAGTCTTGTTTTTATTGAAAGAGGTGGAGGATCACAGGTATCTTTTGGAGATGACCCAGAGATGGCTGGCTTATCTTCCCTTTCAGCTAGGTGATCCACCTGGGCCAGCAAGAACCACTTGCTTGTGGACTCTAAAGCAGATCTGTTGCGTCTGAGGGCACTGTGGTCAGTGTTGAACAGGTAAAAGTGGGATTGAATCAAAGGGCTTAAAGCATGAGCCAGGTGGGTTCTGGTCTCAAAACCAGTCACATTCCTCAGAATGGAGTGCTGTCAACACAATAACCCTGCAGCAATGGCTAAAGGTGACAGCAATGGTTACACAGTAGTGACCCTCCTCCTCCTGCTGACCCTTAGCTAAGACAATATTCTTGGTACCTCTTTGGAGACTATGCTGGAGACTTGGCAGCAGGGTAGCTAACCTCCTGGCCAGAAGAGTTCTGAAGGTGCCTGGCTATTGTGCAACAGTGTGACATTAACTAAGTAAAGCCAGATCGATGTTGTCCTTTGTCTTGTACCGGTCTTTGACGGTATGAATGCATTATCTAGCTTTACGTTTGGCTTGTGGGGATCTCAGGAAGCTAGATGTGGATGTGTGTTTCCATGAAGTGTTTAAAGCAGTCATTGGTGTACTGCATTTCTCTATCAAAAATGGTTATCTCAAGAATGTCATGTGTGGGGAAAATCTCTTCAAGCTCATAGTTAAAGAGGATCTCCACTGACATATGATCTGTTTGGATTGTGAATTTAAGGGTTAGGACATAATTAGAGAACTTTTCACTGGCCCAGGTGACTGCCAGGGCCTCCTTTTCAATGATCTCATACTACTGGAGTCATAAAACATTGGTGTCCATAATACTGGGTCTGGAACAAGCCATAATAATGGTGGACAGGTCCTTGTCAGAATGGGTTTGGGGTGGGATAAACATGAGCATGTTTTTGATGTTATCAAGGGCCTGTTGTTGGTGTATGCCCCAATACCAAACCTGACCCCATTTCCAGAACTACTGAAGAATAGCCTTGGGTGGTTGCCTGTATGGAGTTTGCACATTCTCCTAGTATCTATGTTGGTTTCTGTTGGGTACTCCAGTTTCCTTATACAATCCGAAGATGTGCAGGTTAGGTGGATTAACCATGGTAAATGCAGGGTTTCAGTGATAGGGAAGGGGGCTGGGTCTGAGTGGGATACTCTTCAGAGCCTTTGTACAGAATTAATGGGTGAATAGCCTTTCTCCGTAGGGATTCTATGATTCTCACTAGATAGGCTTCCCTGTATGGTAGTGGGTGGAAGTGCCAATGCCCAATGCCCTGGGCCCACCACATTGCCTGGTCAAAAGAGTAACATCCAAAACATCTCCCTCCTTTCTGGCAATCTTCTCCCTGATACTTTTATCCAGCCACAACAGTCATCTTGTTGGGATCCAGCCACAATACCTGATGAAGTACACAATGTAATACTGACAGTGGCCGCCACCTCCAGTGATGCCCTCTGATTGGTGGTTACTCCGTAAGACAACTCCCAGTTCCTGAGGGAGGAGAAATTCCACCTCCTGTCTCCTAACAGCCAATCGGAATTTAAATGATTACAGGGCTCCAGATCCTCCCCTGGAGGATCCAGTCAGCCCCAAACACTTTCTTGGAGGTCAAAGACTTCAGCATCCTGTTAAATCCAACAAATGCAGCAATTGGCTCTAAAGGTTTTTGACTTAATTGCTACCTTTCCCTGTTATCAAAAGGGCTGTGAATGGAAATTCCATTTATAAAGTAAAAAACTGGCACGTAATTGTGTGATCACTCCTTTTATGTAGGAGAAAAAAATGATAATGCACATCTGTTGTGCTCTTGGAATAATAAAACAATTTGCAGTCATACCATACTTTCAACAAAGTGTGAATGTGTCACTAGTATCACTGGCTGTGCTAAGCATTTCCTAATGAAGCAATCCAATGAGTATATTTACTGATTTATTTCCCTCTGCAACTTTAAATTACATTTTTATGCTCTTCTCATTTGTAGGTAATTATACTGCTCCTCAGAAGCCCTCTGCTGTCCGTCATTTCCTTGCTCATGTGTCCATCACAAGAGGTGATAGGTGCAAAGCTCTATGGAATGGAGCAGAAAGGGTAATTATAAACTATTCCTTTTGAAAGTAGGAGAAATTCCCAGGATAGTTCTTACATGGAGAGTGTCGAACAACCCCAAACAAGTTTTAATAACATTTTGTCATTCCATTATTATTGTAAATTGTGTTTCTTGGTATTTCTGATTGCTGCTACATCATCGAGCCTGAATTGAAAGTAAACATTTGACTTCAACCTTTAAACTATACGTTGATGGTCTACCATTTAGAAGATGGAAAACATCATTGGGATGAAGTTACATTTCAGTATGTATATTGGAGCAATTGCAACACTTGTTATTCCCAGGATACAAGGACGCATTACAAAACATATGGTATCTTGATTGTATGAGTTATTTCACATGCCTCTGTCTTACTTTTTTGTAACAAGGTACAAAGGTTCTTTTCAGGGATCTTCTAATGGTAGCTGTCAGGGATTCTGCAAGCGCAGTGGCTCAATGCTTTGCGATTCTGTTTTCCCTCTATCTCAGCAAGGTAACAGCAGGCTTAATCATGACGCTAACCACAGATGGCAGAACCAGGAACACGAACAGACAGTGTGGAGAATTAATTTAGCTTCAAGTGACTGTCTGAGGCCTGTTTACACACTTGGGGGAAGGAAAATCAGCATTTTCTTCAGCTGTACTGGATTATTAGAACAAGTTGTAACAATTGCAACTCCATAGCTGCTCATAGGGTCAAAAGGAAGTAAATAAACATTGAAACCAGATATTTAAGCTGAAGAGTCTTAGATGCCATGAATGAATATCCTGCAACTCAATGATTTGGGCACCGCGCTTCTTTACTAGGATACTGAATATATCTTACAGCTACAAGTGAGCTTCTAATTCTAGTTTCAATAAAGGATGAACTATCAAATATAAATTTCTGTATAAATCAATGCTCCAATACAGCTAAGAAATGGGGTGAGATCCTAAAAGCTGAATAAAGGGAGTTAGGAAGTAAATTAAAAAAGGACATCAAAAATAGCGATCTCAAGATTACTATAAGTGCCATCTGCTAGTCAGAATAAAAATATATCAATATGTGTTGTATATATTCGATATATCAGATGAACACATGACTGAGGAGTGGGAGGATTTCAGGTTCCTGGGGCATTGGGACCAGTTCTGAGGGAGGTAGGACTAGTACAAACTGGATGAGTTGCGCCTGAGCAGCACTGGGATTGATTTGCTAGGAGGAGTATTTGTTGAGTGGTTGGGGAGATTTTAAATTATAATAGCAGGGGGTTCAGGAACATATGCAAGGAGTCCAAGGACGGGGAATCAAGACAAGAACAAAAGACAAAAAGGGGAATAAGAAAAATGTTAGGCAGAGAAATCAAGGCCAGGATCAAACAAGGCCACAAGAAAACAATAGGAATGGGATAAGTTACAAAGCCAACCCTTAAAGGCTTTCTGCCTTAATGTACGAGCATTTGTAATAAGTGGGTGAATTAATCACTCAGGTATGAAAACAGGTATGATATAGTCAGGATTATGGGCAATGACTGCAGGGTGACTAGGGATAGGAATTAAATATAAAGAGTATTCAGTACTTAGGAAGAACAGACAAAAAGGAAAAGACAGTGGAGTTGTAGAACATAGAACATAGAAAAGTACAGCACAGAGCAGGCCCTTTGTCCCACAATGTTGTGCCGAGCATTAATCCTAATGTAAAATAAAATAACCTAACCTATCCACCCCTCAACTCACTGCTATCCATGTGTACAGCCAGCAGTTGCTCAAATGTCCCCAATGACTCTGCTTCTACCACCAACGCAGGCAACGCATTCCATGCATTCAAAACTCTCTGTGTAAAGAATCTACCTCTGACGTCCCCTTTATACCTTTCCCCTAATATCTTAAAACTATGGCCCTTCGTGCCAGTCAATCCTGCCCTGGGGTAAAGTCTCTGGCTATTGACTCTATCCTCTCACTACCTTATATACCTCGATCAGGTCATCTCTCTTCCTCCTTCTCTCCAGAGAGAAAAGTCCGAGCTTAGTTAACCTCGCTTCATAAGGCAAGCCCTCCAGTCCACGTAGCATCCTGGTAAACCTACTTTGCACCCTCTCCATATTCTCTGTATCTTTCCTATAGTAGGCTACCAGAACTGGACACAATATTCCAAGTGTGGTCTCACCAGGAGCTGTAGCAAAACCTCGCGCCTCTTAAACTCAATCCCCCTGTTCATGAAAGCCGAAATGCCATATGCTTTCTTAACAACCTTATCCGCTTGGGTGGCAACTTTGAGGGATCTATGTACTTGAACACAAAGTACTCTGTTCCTCCACACTGCCAAGAATCCTGTCTTTAATCCTATATTCAACATTCGAGTTCGACCTTCCAAAATGCATCACTACACATTTATCCAGGTTGAACTCTATTTGCCATTTCTCAGCCCAGCTCTGCATCCTGTCTATGTCGCGCTGCAGCCTGCAATAGCCCTCGATACAATCAACGGCACCTCCAATCTTTGTGTCATCTGCAAATTTACTAACCCACCTCTCAACCTCCTTATTCAAGTCATTTATAAAAACTACAAAGAGCAGAGCCCTGTGGGACCCCACTCAACACTGACCTCCAGGTAGAATACTTTCCATTTACAACCAATTCCTGCTTTCTGTCAGCCAACCAATTTTGAATCCAGATAGCCAAATCTCCCTGTATCCCATGCTTCCTGACTTTATGAATGTGCCTACCATGGGGAATCTTATTAAATGCCTTTCTGAAGTCCATATACACCACATCCACTACTTGACCTTCGTCGACCTGTCTTGTCACCTCCTCAGAGAACTCAATAAGATTTGTGAGGCATGATCTGCCCCTCACAAAGCCATGCTGACTGCATTTAATCACGCTTTGCTTTTCCAAATAGTCATAAATCCTATCCCTCAGAATTCTTTCTAAAACATTTGCTGACCACAGACATAAGACTGACTGGTCTGCAATTGGTAGGGATTTCCCTATTACCATTCTTGAAAAGAGGAAAACCATTCGACTCCTTCCAATCCTCCGGTGTGACTCCCGTGGAGAGTGAGGAGGCAAAGATCTTCGCCAGTGGCTTAGCAACCTCTTTTCTTGCTTCCCGGGGCAGCCTAGGATAAATCTTGTCTGGCCCTGGAGACTTATCAATCTTAATGTTTGCCAAAATTTCCAGCACGTCAACTTCATCAATCTTGATCTGGTCAAGCCTATATCCCTGCTCCTCAAAGTTCTCATTCACAACAAGGTCCCTTTCCTTAGTAAAAACCAAAGCAAAAAACTCATTTAGGGCTTCCCCTATGTGCTCTGACTCCATGCACAAGTTCCCTATATTATCCCTGACCGGCCCTACTTTCTCCCTGATCATTCTCTTATTCCGGGTGTAGGTTTGCTCGCTGAGCTGGAAGGTTCATTTCCAGACGTTTCGTCACCCTAATAGGTAACATCTTCAGTGGGCCTCCAGGCGAAGCTAGTAGGGTGATGAAATGTTTGGATGTGAACCTTCCAGCTCAGCGAGCAAATCCACACCCAGAGCCTCATCCTGAGCTACATATCTTCTCAAAACTCATTATTATCTTATTCCTCATGTATGAGTAAAATGCCTTTGGGTTTTCCCTAATCCTTCTTGCCAAGCCTTTTTCAAGCCCCCTCCTGGCTCTCCTCAGTAATCCTCTAAAACTGTGCTAGATCTTTGCTTCCTCCACCTTACATGAGCTGCCTTCTTCCTTTTGACGAGAAGCTCCTCTGTTCTTGTCATCTAAGGTTCCTTAACCTTACCCCTTCTTACCTGTCTCAAAGGAACAAATTTGTGCATCACTCGCAACAACTGCTTCTTAAACAGCCTCCACATGTCTACTATGCCCTTTCTGTGGCCCCAGTCTGTACTTCCCAATTCCTGTCTGCTAGCGTCATAATTTCCTTTTCCCCAATTAAATATCTTCCCTCGGTAACTGCTCCTTTCCCTTTCTATGATAAATGTGAGGCAGTTGTGATCACTGTCACCAAAGTATTCTCCCACCGCGAGATCTGACACCTGTCCTGGCTCATTGCCAAACACCAAATCCAAAATGGCCTCTCCCCTTGTCAGTCTGTCTACAGTTGTATTACTGGTTAAAGAGGAACTTAATGCCATTGTGAGGAAGGATATTGTTGAAATTGATTAAAAATAGCTACTGAACTGTGAGACTGCGAGAGCTAAACAAACTCAGCACAGGTTCAACAAAAATTGGTCCAACAAAACAAATGGTCTTTATTAACAAGAAAACTGCATGCAGAGTGGCTGAACATGTTCACGCTTACAAAGGAAAAAGCAGGAATCTTTATACTTAAAACTTATCGATAGCTTTAATAACTACCACTGGAGGTTAGTCATCCATCAGACTGGTACATTGAATTATGATCTGTGTTATCACTTCCAAGGTTTATCAGATTGACTTCCCAAAACATTGTGCCACATACATCATCTCATAATCTCGTCCTTGTTGGGGGCTTAGAGAATTTTGTTTGGGCATAGTCAGTATCCCAGAATGTATGAGGAGCCAGCTGAATCAAGCTCTGCCGAGGTCTACCAAGGTAGATTAAAGAATTTATGTGGACTTAGCCTACTTCAAGTCCTGCTGAGGCGAGCAATGCTTTGACCTTTGTTAGAGTCTTAACTGGTGGTGTGTCAGGCAGCTCTTGGGTCGTACAAAGGACAGTCAAAATGTATGTTACAAGCAGGAGTTAGCCAGTTTTCCCATCATGCAATTATCTGTTCCACACAATTCCACAATATTTGCTCCTAAAATATGAAATTCGTATGGGAAAAACTGAGAAACATGAAGGGACAAAAAAAAAAATTAGTGTGGGTTGTATATAGACCCCAAAACTCTAGAGGTGATGTTGGAAATGGCATTTAGCAGGATTTTAGAGATGCAAGCAATGGACCTTATGGATAACAGATTCAATGGCGGTTATTTTCTAAGATTCTAATCTGGAGCAATTCCTACAAATTGGATGGTAGTTAATTTAACCCTTCTATTTAAAAAGGGAGACAGAGAGAACATTTGGAATTATAGACTGGTCAACCTGACTTTGGGAATGGAGAAGATGCTAAAGTCCATTATAAGTAAAGGAACACTGTAATTGTGTATGACCTTAACCTGCTTGGGTAAATCAAATTGGTAACAATACCATAGAGGAGGAATTTTTCAAGTGTACACGGGACAGCTTCCTGGACCATAATGTTAAGAAACCATCTAGAGGACAGACCATCCTAGACTGAGTATAGTGTAGTGGGAAAGGAATAATTTGGCAAACTAGTTGTTTGAGACTACCAGGAGATAAGTGACCACAATAATATAGAATTCCTTATCAAGGTAGAGAATGATGCAGTTGATTCCTGAATCTAAATAGAGGAAACTATAATAGTATGAGGCACCCGTTGACTGTGATAGATTGCAAACAATTACTTAAAGGAATGATGGATGTAAGTTTGCCTGCTGAGCTGGAAAGTTCATTTTCAGATGTTTTGTCACCATACTAGGTAAGGTTATCAGTGAGCCTCCGGTAAAGCACTGGAATTAGTGACCCGCTTTCTATTTATGTGTTTGGGTTTCCTAGGGTTGGTGATGTCATTTCCCATGGTGATGTCATTTCCTGTTCTTTTTCTCAGGGGGTGGTAATAGGGTCCAAGTCGATGTGTTTGTTGATAGAGCTCCAGTTGGAATGCCATGCTTCTAGGAATTCTCGTGTGTGTCTCTGTTAGGCTTTTCAAAGGATAAATGTCTTGTCCCAGGAACTGACTTCACCACTGGAAATGACATCACCAACCCAAGGAAACCTAAATACATAAATAGAAAGTGGGTCACTAACACCAGTGCTTCACTGGAAACTCACTAATGATGTTACCTAGTTCGGTGACAAAACATCTTTAGATTAGATTACTTACAGGGTGGAAACAGGCCCTTCGGCCCAACAAGTCCACACCAACCCGCCGAAGCGCAACCCACCCATACCCCTACATTTACCCCTTACCTAACACTACGGGCAATTTAGCATGGCCAATTCACCTGACCCGCACATCTTTGGACTGTGGGAGGAAATCGGAGCACACCCACGCAGACACAGGGAGAACGTGCAAACTCCACACAATCAGTCGCCTGAGTCGGGAATTGAACCCAGGTCTCTGGCGCTGTGAGGCAGCAGTGCTAACCACTGTGCCACTGTGCTGCCCACAAAATAAACCTTCCAACTCAGCGAGCAAACTTGTGTCCAGAACCTCAACCTGAGCTACAAATCTTCTCAAAAAGGAATGATGTTTAAAAGCAATGGCAAACATTCAAAGAGTGCACAGGCGATCTGCAACAGTTGTTCATTCCTATGTAGCACAAAGGTAAAATGGGAATGTGGCCAAACCATGGCTTACAAGAGAAATTAGATTTAATATTAGATCTAAAGAAGTTGCATACAAATTGGGATTTAGAATTGAGGTGAAGAGAAATTTCTTCAGCCAAAGCGTGGTGAATCTTTGGAATTCATTGCAGTAGAGGACTGTGGAGGTCAAGTCTTTGAGTGTATTTAAGACCGAGATAGGTAGGTTCTTGATTCTTAAGGGGATCAAGGATTACAGGGAGAAGGCAGAAGAATAGGGTTGAGAAACACATCAGCCATGATGGTATGGCAGAGCAGACTTGAAGCCTGAATGATCTACTTCTGCTCCTGTTTTTATGGTCTAAATAAATGCCAAAAATATTGGGGATTACAGGGTTTAGTGAAAGTGAGATAATAAGTATTCGTCAGAAATGGTATTGTGGAAATTGATGGTGTTGAAGGCAGATAAATCCTCAAGGCCCAATAACCTAAAGCCCTGAGTAGTTAAGAAAGTGGCCGTAGAAATAATAGGTTCTATAGAATCTGAAACTATTCTTGCAGAATGGATGGTAGCTAATTTTCCCCCTTTATTTAGAAAGGGAGTCAGAGAGTTAGGAATTATAAACTGGTCAGTCTGACTTTGGTATTGGAGAAAAAGCTAGAGTCCTTTATAAAATATTGAATTGAAGAGCACATGCAAAACAGTGGCAGAATCAGATGGCATCAGCATGGATTTATGAAAGGGAAATCATACTTGACAAATCTATCCAAATTCTTCAAAGATGTACTTCTTAGAGTTGATCAGGCGAGCCAGAGGATGCCGTTTATTTGGACTTCCGGAAGGCTTTTGACACAGTCCTGCATTAATGTATAAAGTGCACAGGATTGGCGTTAGTGCATTGAAATGGATAGAAAATTAGTTAGCAGACAGGAAAGAAAGTGTGAATAAAAGGGTAGTGCAGTATTTAAGAGGTACCCGGGTTTGATTTCATCCTCGGGTGACTGTCTGTGTGGAGTTTGCACATTCTCCCAGTGCCTCCATGGGTTTCCTCCAGGTGCTCTGGTTTCTTGCCATAATCCAAAGATGTGGAGGTCAGGTGGATTGGCCATGTTAAATTACCCATGGTGTCCAGCAATGTGCAGGTTATGTGGATTAGCCATGGCAAATGCAGGGTTACAGAAGTAAGATAGTGGGTGGGATACTCTTTGGAGGGTCAGTGTAGACTTGATGGGCCAAATGGCCTGCTTCTAATCTATGATTTTAAATGGGTGTTTTTCAGAATAGTAGATAGTGACTAGCAGGATACCACAGGGATCCGTGCTAAGATATTGTGGAAATTGATGGGGTTGTTCACAATATGAATTAATGATTTAGATGAGGAAACTAAGTGTAACATCTGCAAATGACACAAAGTTAATTAGGAGGGTGAGCTGTGAGGAGGACGCAAAGATGCTGCAGTGTGATTCAGACAAGTTGAGTGAGTGGGCAAATGCGTGATAAATGCAGTATAATGTGAATGCAGGTGAAGCCATTCACTTTTGAAGCGAAATCAGGAAGACAGATTATTATTTGAATGTTTATAAATTGGGGGTGAATGTACAATGAGAACTGGGTGTTCCAATGCATCAGTTGCTGAAGGTGAAGTAGGCAGTGAAAAAGGCAAATGTTATGTTTGCCTTCATGGCAAGACAATTCAAGTACAGGAGCAAGGATGTCTTACTGCAATTATACAGGGCCATGGTGACACCACATCTGAAATATTGTGTGCAATTTTGGGCTCCTTATCTGAGGATTTAGAGTCATAGAGTCATACAGATGTACAATACGGAAACAGACCCTTCGGTCCAACCCGTCCATGCCGACCAGATATCCCAACCCAATCTAGTTCCACCTGCCAGCACCTGGCCCATATCCCTCCAAAGTTGAAAATGTGTTGCTGGTTAAAGCACAGCAGGTCAGGCAGCATCCAAGGAATAGTCCTGCTGTGCTTTAACCAGCAACACATTTTCAACTGTGATCTCCAGCATCTGCAGACCTCATTTTTTTACCCATATCCCTCCAAACCCTTCCTATTATTATATCCAACCAGATGCCTTTTAAATGTTGCAATTGTACTAGCCTCCACCACTTCCTCTGACAGCTCATTCCAAACACGTATCACTTCTGCATGAAAATGTTACCTCTTAGCTCTTTTTTACATCTTTCCGCTCTCACCCTAAAACTATGCCCTCTAGTTCTGGACACCCCCACCCCAGGGAAAAGACCTTGTCTATTTATCCTATCCATTCTTGACATATTTGGAATGCAAAGAAGTTTACCGGACTGATGCCTGGAATGATGGGACTGACTGATGAGGAGAATTTGCTGGAGTTCAGAGAATAGAAGAAGGGAGGGAGGTGCTGTCACAGAAGCCTACAAAATTCTAAAGAACTAGACAGGGTTGATACAGGAAGGATGTTCTTAGTGACTGGGAGTCCGGAACAAGGGGTCATAGTCTAAGGATATGCAGTACACCATTTAGGACTGAGATGAGGAGAAATTTCTTTATCCAGAGATTGATAAGCCAGTGGAATTTGCTACCATAGAAAGCAATACCTATCATGGGTGAAGTAAACATTTCTGCAAATGATGATACAGTAGAGCAATGACAGTATCAGGATCATGGCTATTGCCATAAGGTCTTGATAGTGATGGTTAATGATAGTTTTGATGGTTCATGATAGTGCAGGATGCCCTTTATGGACAAGATCATGCTCTGCACAGATTGACAGGAGGAGTACAGCAATGGTATTTGCTTTCTCTGATCCTTTGTTACCAATCAATCCCTTCTGGAGATTGAAGTCCTTCCTGACTCTGCCATTCAAATTTCCGAGGGGATCAATTTGTCACCCGCTGGGACTCAGGCTAGGGTTTGGTCCAGGTCAATGTAGAATGCTTCCCTCATCTCCGTTGTTGCAAGAGGGTATATGCTAATAAATAATGATGTGCTGATTCCTCCTTTGGGTGAGTAGGGCAGTCATGGGACACTCACTTATCCTAGGGAGCAGGGTTGCTTGGGGCGAGTCACTGAAAGTTCCAGACAAAATGAATGTTGATAGCAAAGCCTAACCTTTACTGCATGCAGAATCGGTCTCCTTGACTCAAGGAAGATACACTTGTCATTGAAGGACCTTAGTGGATGTTCACCAGGCTGATTCCAGAGATGGGTAAAAGGTGAGGTCTGCAGATGCTGGAGATCAGAGCTGAAAATGTGTTGCTGGTTAAAGCACAGCAGGTCAGGCAGCATCCAAGGAACAGGAAATTCGACGTTTCGGGCCAGAGCCCTTCATCAGTCCTGATGAAGGGCTCTGGCCCGAAACGTCGAATTTCCTGTTCCTTGGATGCTGCCTGACCTGCTGTGCTTTAACCAGCAACACATTTTCAGCGCTGATTCCTGAGATGGTGCAACTGTCCTGTGAGCAGAGATTGAGGTGACTGGGCCTTTATTCTCTGGAGTTCAGAGGAATGAATGGTGATCTCATTGAAACTTACAACATTCTTGAAGGTACAGAATAGATTCAGAAAGATTACTCCCCTGGCAGAAGAGTCCAGAGCCAGGTGACATAGCTTCAGGATAAAAAGCAAAATCTTTAGGACTGAGATGAGGAAGAACTTTTTCGCTCAGAGTGTGGTGAATCTTTGGGATTCTCAATGCCAGAGGGTTGTGGAAGTTCAATCATTAAGAAAGTTCAAGGGACAGAGACTGATAGATTTCTAATTACTAACAACATCAAGGAATATGGGGATATTACAGAAACATGATCAACCATGATCTAAAACGACAGGAAGGCTTGAGGATCTGATTGCCCTGCTCCTGTCCCAAACACTATTTCAATGAATGGGAGATGTCTGTTTAAAAACAATGACTGCAGATGCTGGAAACCAGATTCTGGATTAGTGGTGCTGGAAGAGCGCAGCAGTTCAGGCAGCATCCGAGAAGCAGTAAAATCAACGTTTCAGGCAAAAGCCCTTGACTGTGTATGCTTGTTTATAATGTGGGATCATTGTTACAAGCCAAATACCATCCAGAACGGAACCTTGGTCTGTTATGTTATGTCTCATGGTCTGTATATGAGTACACCTTTAAAAGATGTGTTGATGGTATCATTGCTGCATCATAGGATGTGACATAGGTGTATAAAGATCATCCATTTGACTTCACCTTGTATTACTTGAAGCACAACACACTACTGGAAGGACATTGCAAATTATTAGCTTAATACTCATCCAGGTATTATGCGCTTGAGGAATGTAATGTACATTTTTTAAATTCATTCTACTGTACCACTACCTCCACGTACATAATAGTTGGGAATAATAGATAATTGTTGAATTCTTCAAAACTAATATATTGATGCACAATTTCCTGTGTTAATGGAGATAACATAAGCATTGCCACAATACCTATTGAAGACAAGCTCACACCATGTTAGTAGAAGTGGTCGTCTAGAAAAGATTCTAATAGCTTGATGGTAGATATTTGGAAAACAAATTGAAGACCAACCAGACAATAGTTGTGGACAACAAGAGAACTTGAACAGTGGGAGAAATGCTCACCCTTAAGCTGCATCAGTTTCTGTGAGGAGGGTTAAAAAGTGTGGTGCTGGAAAAGTACAGAAAGTCAAGCAACATCTGAGGAGCAGGAGAATCAATGTTTCGGGCATAAGCCCTTCATTGGGAATTTCTGTGAGTACAGACAGCGAAACAAGATCTGTAGGTAAGGTAATAATCACTTGAAAAACCGAACTAATTTCTCTTTGATTAGAATAGAAGTTATTTCAAGACAAAAGATACTTATAATATTGCTTTAATTAAAAGAAAGGAAAGGAAAAATTAAAAAGACCTTTGAGCTGAAACACAAAAGTCAGCTGGAAGCTAGAACACTCTATTCCTACCAAGTGACATGTAATAAACCAAGCTCTCAGACAACAACTTCTGAGTTTTGGCTTAAAAGTATAATTTAGCATTTTTAAGGCAGGACAATGGATAGCAGAAACTCTAGTAAAGAATGGGCATCGAGTGATCCTTTACTGAATTATAACTATTCACACAATGTATGCAGTTTTAGTTTACAGATCAAGTGATAGATACAACTGAGAAAAGAGCTCTAAAAATCTTGCTTGCACTTGGCCAGCCATTGTGAATAGTTTCAATTCACAACTACCAAAGAAGATCAGTGATAGGATTTGCAAAAGATCATATTCCCTGACAATATTAAAGAAATACCTAAGAAGATTTGTAAATTTTGACCATATAAACTTGGTATATCATGATAAAGGTGAATAAAATAAAATATCATGTCATGTTACCTCAGGGACATTTCAGCATTGAACTATTACTATTACAAATGAGATAAGAGATACAGTGATAGCATGGGAACATGGCATTGAAGTAGATGATCAGCCATTATCTAGAATCACAGAGCAGGATTGAGTGGTTGAGGAATGTAATGTACATATTTTTAAATTCATTCTACTGTACCACTACCTCCACCTACATAATAGTTGGTAATAATAGAATTCTTCAAAACTAATATTCCTGCTCTTATGATCTAATATTCCTATCATCCAAACCTCATTTTGACAAATGGAAGATAACCAAATATCATTTGTTTTAATGTGGAGTAGTCATTGCATACCAACCATCATATGACCTCAGCTGAGCAGAGCCTTGGAATCCATGCTGTTCTGGAAGACATGAGCACATTCATGAATGAAGCTACAACACATAAAATGCAGTAGTTCAAGAAGGTAGCTCACATGACTTTCTCAAGGGATTGGCAATAAATTCTTGCCCCGCCAGTGAAGCCCATTTCCTGTGATCAAGCAAAAACGATTAAGGTTGACACTATTTGCTGCAGAACTGAAAATGTGTTGCTGGTTAAAGCACAGCAGGTTAGGCAGCATCCAAGGAACAGGAAATTCTTAGGCAGCATCCAAGGAACAGGAAATTAACCTGCTGTGCTTTAACCAGCAACACATTTTCAGCTCTGATCTCCAGCATCTGCAGACCTCACCTTTTACTCGACTATTTGCTGCAGGTTGATATTGGTGTCTCAGTTTCAGCTGCTTCAGGCTCTGTTAGTGCGGTGGAGATCTCCAGCCACTTCTGCTGGTTTGTGGGTGGTAAGAAGAATCATAAAACAGTGGAATTGTTCCAATGGGCCTGTGTCATCTCTTACAAAGAACAATTCTGTTCATTCTGTTTTTCAAATGCTGCTAATTCCCCTTATCTCAGCAAATGTTTCCTCTCAAGTGTTTATCAATTTCCCTTTTGAAACCTCTTAATAAATCTGTAGCCGCTACCCTATCAGAAGTAAATTCCAAGTCCTAACCATTAATTGCAAAGAGAAAGTTCCCTCATGTTACCTCTGGTTATTTTGCAGTTCACCTTTAAATCTTGGTGGCACGGTGACTCAGTGGTTAGCACAGCTGCCTCAAAGTGCCAAGAGATCCATGTTCAATTTCTATCCTTGAATGACTATCTAGGAGAAGGTGAGGACTGGGGATCAGAGTCAAAAAAGTGTGGTGCTGGAAAAGCACAGCAGGTCAGGCAGCATCCAAAGAGCAGGAGAGTCAACGTTTCCAATATAAGTTATTCCTCAGGATTGAAGGGCATATGTTGGAAGAGTCAACTTTCCTGCTCCTCGGATGCTGCCTGACCTGTCGTGCTTTTCCAGCACCACACTTTTTGACTTGGGTGATTATTTGTATGAAGTTTGCATGCTTTTCCTCTGAGTGCTCTAGTTTGCTCCCAGAGTCCAAAGGTGTGCAGGTTAGGTGGATTGGCAATCCTAAAAGGCTTCATAGAGTCCAGGAATGTATAAAGTGGGTGAATCAGCCATGGAAAATAGAGGGGTGGGTCTAGGTAGGATGCTCTTTGGAGGATCAGTGTGGACTGAATGGCCTGCTTCCACAATGTGGGGATTCTAAGATCTCTGATTTCTGAAAATCAACGCTCAGGCCTTAGAAATCAGTTTTTCTTTATTTCCTCTGTAATGATCCTTTATGATTTTAACTCATCTATTAACTGTCCTTGGAGCCTTCTCTGCTGTAGGGACAACAACATCAGCTTCTTTGTTCTTTTCATCTCACTGTGATCCCTCATCACTGGAACCATTTTAGTAAATCTTTGAGCATCCTTTCAAAAATGTCTGCTGCCTGTCATTTTCATTGCAGTGTAACAAAACATTCAACAATGACGTTCACAACAATTTTATCACAACAGAATGTCTGTCCAATACAAAATAATTGAAGATAATCATGTTGAAACATCTGAAACAATAGGGAAAGTAGAATTAATAGCAACATACAATGCCACTTGAGAAATGTACAAAGTTAAAAATCTCTCAACATCAGGTTACAGTCCAACAGGTTTATTTGGGAACACTAGCTTTCAGAGCATTGCTCCTTCATCAGGTGGTTGTGGAGTATAAGATTGTAAGACACAGAATTTATAGCAAAAGTTTACAGTGTGTTGTAACTGAAATTTTATATTGAAAACGACACACACACATGCACACATACGCATATAGGTTTGTGGGGTGAACTTGTACTTGCAGAATTACATTGCACTTTGCTCAAACACTGCATGAATCCATGGAAGATGGAAGATTGTTACACTGCACTGAAAATGACAGGAAGCAACACTTTTGAAAGGATGCTAAAAGATTTACTAAAATGGTTCCAATAATGAGGGATCACAGTGAGATAAAAATAACAAAGGAGCTGATGTTGTCCCTACAGCAGAGAAGTCTCCAAGGATAGTTAATAGATCAAGGTGTGTGTGTTGGGGAGTTGGGGGCGGGGTTATGAGTGTCTGTGAGAGAGTGTGTGCATGTGTGTGAGTGAGTGTAAAGAGGTCTAAGTCTGTGAGAGGGTCTACATGAGTGTATGGGTCTGTAAGAGAGTTTGTGTGTCTGTAGGAGTGTGCATGTGTGTAGGAGTGTCCGTGTATCTGTGTCTGGCTGTGAGTGTGCGTCTGTCTATGTGTGTCTGTCTGTGAGTGCACATCTGTGTTTGTGTCTGTCTGTGAGTGTGTGTGTGTGTGTGTGTGTGTGTGTGTGTCTACGGATAAAAAATGAGGTCTGCAGATGCTGGAGATCAGAGCTGAAAATGTGTTGCTGGTTAAAGCACAGCAGGTTAGGCAGCATCCAAGAAATAGGAAATTCGACGTTTCGGGCATAAGCCCTTCATCAGGATGAAGGGCTTATGCCCGAAACGTCGAATTTCCTATTCCTTGGATGCTGCCTAACCTGCTGTGCTTTAACCAGCAACACATTTTCAGCTGTGTCTGTGTGTGTCTGTCCGTATGTGTGTGCATCTGTCTGTCTGTGAGTGTACGTCTGTGTGTGTGTGTGAGCGTCTGTCTGTCTGTGAGTGTACATCTGTGTGTGTGTCTGTCTGTGTCTGTATATGTATAGTGCGATGGGGTCACCTGTCGTATGACATGAACCCAAGGTCCTGGTTGAGGCCATCCCCATGGGTATCAGCCTCTGCTCGGCCACTTTTCATTGTTGCCTGTCCCGAAGTCCGCCTTGGAGGATGGTCATCCGAAGGTCCGAGGTCGAATGTCCCGGACCACTGAAGTGTTCTCCGACTGTGAGGGAACACTTCTGTCTGTTGATTGTCGTTCAGTGTCTGTTCATCCGTTGCCATGGCCTCTGCTTGGTCTGGCCAATGTACCATGCCTCAAGGCATCCTTGCCTGCAGCGTATGAGACAAACAATGTTGGCTGAGTAAAAACAAGGACTGCAGATGCTGGAAACCAGATTCTGGATCAGTGGTGCTGGAAGTGCACAGCAGTTCAGGCAGCATCTAACGAGCAGCGAAATCGACGTTTTGGGCAAAAGCCCTTCGTCAGGAATAAAGGCAGTGAGCTGGAAGCATGGAGAGACAAGCTATGCTACTCTCTCCCCACCCCACCCTCCTCTAGCTTATCTCTCCATGCTTCCAGCTCACTGCCTTTATTCCTGATGAAGGGCTTTTGCCCGAAGCATCAATTTCGCTGCTCGTTGGATGCTGCCTGAACTGCTGTGCTCTTCCAGCACCACTGATCCAGAATGTTGGTTGAGTCGCATGAATACCTGCCACGTACATGGTGGGAGGTGTCCCCACGTGTAATGATGGTATCCGTGTCGACATTCTGACACATCTTGCAGTGTCTACCGTGACAAGGTTATATGGAAAGCCGGGCAGTTTGCGATGAACATGTCACACACACAGATAGACGCGCGCACACAGACACTCACACACACACACACACACACACACACACTCATACAGATACAAACGCTCTCCTATAGACCGTACACTCATGCAGACCCTCTCTCCTACTCTCACGCATACACTCCCATACCAACACACGCACTCTCTCACAGACTTATACCCCTTTACACACACACACACACACACACACACACACACTCATATGCACTCATAACCCCTGCCCCCAACAACCCCACCCCTACCCCCACCACATACACACATACACATATCAGTTTGTAGGGTGAACTTGTACTTGCAGAATTACATTGCACGTTTCTCAAACACTGCATGAAGCCATGGAAAATTCTGTAAATCCGTTTTTTTAGATTAGAATCAGTCTGACCATTGTGGTACAGACAGTCTCACACAGGGCACCTCACACCTTCAAGGCATTATCTGGGCCGACATGACACCAATTGTTAAAGTTCACTTGAGAATATAACTTGTAAAAAGTTTTGCCATTTACATATGAAAGAACTGAAACCAACACGGTCATTCTAAAAGTTGAGAGACTTAACAAATAATCCAGGTCTTTTTCAGTATATAATTTCAGTTACATCACACTGTAGACCTTTGCTATAAATTCTGTGTCTAACAATCTTATACTCCACAACCACCTGATGAAGGAGCAGCACTCCAAATAAACCTGTTGGACTAAAACCTGGTGTTGTGTGATTTTTAACTTTTGTACACCCCAGTCCAACACCAGTATCTCCAAACCTAAGAAATGGTGTCAGTGGAATTACAGCACATAGCAGTGGAAACCAATTTATGCTTTCTATTTATAGTTTCCTATAGAGTCATATTTAACTCATCGTTTCACCAAAACATAGGAGGGCCAACTTTAATAAAAAACATTTAACAATGAGATAGGCCAAATTATACACTTCTGTACTGTAATATGATTCTATGAATTAAAAAACTACAATTAGTGACTTCACAAACAGTACAATTGCAACATTTAAAAGGCATCTGGATGGGTATATGAATAGGAAGGGTTTGGAGGGATATGGGCCAGGTGCTGGCAGGTGGGACTAGATTGGGTTAGGATATCTGGTCGGCATGGACGAGTTGGATCAAAGAATCTGTTTCCGTGCTGTACATTTCTATGACTCTATGATCATGAAATTTACAGTAGTATAGCACATACACAAAAAGATATACACTTGGACAAAAAAAACCCTTCAACACAAAATTGGTCCTAGTCAGATGGACCACAACTTTTTTCTGCTGTTTTATATTCTAAAACATTTCTAAAGTTCAAATAAAATTTGAATCACAACAAAAATGATACAGTAATGAAAATTATCAAAGCTAGATGCCAGGACTAAAAGATTCATTCTCCCTAAATGACTCATTTCATGTAGGTCAATAAGTGGCACAAATAAACTGACAAATAGATACTTGTGTCTTTTGTTGCTCCCATCAATTGGTTGGCATGAAAGTCACGATCATGTCATCAATAAGAGAACTATTATGCACATAAAGATCTGTGCATTTGATCATCAGGGGTTTTCCCATAGAATCAAAGCGTCATTAAGATGTACAGCATGGAAGTAGACCCTTCAGTCCAACTCATCCATGCTGACCAAGTGCCCAAAATTAATCTAGTGCCATTTGCTAGCACTAGGCCTATACCCCAATAAACCCTTCCTATTCATATACCTATCCAGTCTTTTACATGTTGTAATTGTACCAGCCTCCACCACTTCCTCTGGAAGCTCATTCCACACATATACCACCCTTTGTATGAAAAGGTTGCCCCTTAGGTCCCTTTTAAACTTTTTCCCCCTCACTGTAAACCTATTCCCCCCTATTTCTGGACTCCCCAAACCCAAGGAAAAGGCAATGTCCATTTACCCTATTCATGCTCCTCATCATTTTATAAACCTTTATAAGGTCACTCCTCAGCCTCCGATGCTCCAGGGAAAACAGCCCCAGTCTATTCAGCCATATTGAAGATTTGTTAGAAAATGCAGGTCAGAGTACAATCTGTATCCAGTCGCAACAACTAGTCATCTTCCTCCATTAGTCCCAAATATATTCTCTGATTAAAAGTATAAATGCCTTTCTCATTCTGTATCTCCTCCCATTATGTTCCTAATCAGCACTGTAGATTATCTTAAAAGCTAAACTAACCATTTCTGCCACATTCTGATTTAATTCCACGTTGACAGCTTTAACTTTCACTATGGGCTGATAATACCTTCATGGACAATGCTTGGACTTGCTGTGACACATGGCTCACCGACCGTGGGGCTTGGGTTCACAGTTGCCACACTCAGCCTGCTGCTGGTTGGGTTTAACCTTTTAGCATTGCTTAAAACAACTTGTATTTATATATTACCTTTAATTATAATAAACATCTCCCATGTTGTTTCTTGGGACAGAAATTATAACAATATTAGCCATATGAGGTGATTTTAGGGGTGATTGTGAAAGCTGGACCAAAGAGTTTTTTAATAAATGTCTTAAAGGAGGAAAGTGAGGTAGAGAAGGCTAAGTAGAGAATTCCAGAGTTTATGACGTATATAGACAACAGCCGGTTTTGGAGGAATTTGGGAATGCTCAAGATCCCAGAATTAGATGATGCAGATATCTTGGACTGTTGTGGGACTAGAGGAACTCATAAGGCCAGCACTAAATACCCTACGTATAAAGGCTCATTCACCCAGTCTATTCTTTCAACCTGCACTTGAACATTGGCCTACTCCCACCAACAATCTATGAATCTGACTTTACATGATCCATTGCGGGGGGTGGGGGTGTGTGCAGCACCAAACAGTCTTTATGAATGATAAAGTCAAAAATCCTGAGTTTTCACGTGCCTTGAGAACATGAGTGATGCTTGATTTCATTTTGAAACCATCTTTCACAATAAATGTGAGAGTTGGCATGTCTGAATATGTGTGTTTGCTAGATGATTAGCACTAATGCTGGATGAGTGTTTTACTTCTTATCTATTTTGATTTACAAACCTTGGCTTTAAAATGTGAGCTATTTTTATGAGTGTCACTCCTGCAAATGAGCACAGCTCCATTTGTTTAAATGACTTCACTCTCTGTTTTACCAATTGGGATTGAAAAAAAATTGATTGCTAACTTTCAACTGTCAAATTGCCAGTTTGGGTTCTTAAAAAGTTATATCCAAAATGGAATGTTAACTCTGTTTCTGTTGCCATGTCATGACCACATCACCAAATTTATGTTATGATTTGGCTGGAGACCAATGACTTAAAGTAGAGAAAGAATGAGATTCCAGGTTTTTATTAAAAGAATAAAGCTACAAAATTTATGGTTTTTAAACAAATGACAATAAACTTTATAATTCAAAGCTGTAAGTGTAATACAATGTGTAAAATATATGCAGTATTGTTAATACTGTATTGAGGTGTTAGAATGTGGCAACAAGGGTGTAAGCTCTTTGCTTTCACCTTTCACTTTAACTTTAAATGCAAGATGTAAGTCAATTGCAATGATAATTGGACAGGTTCTGACTGACTTCTAGTAGATGGGACTAGGATGTGGATCTTCTGGCCCAGAGATTAGAACACTACCATTATGTAACAATATCCTCTCAAGTACAATTATATGTTGAGTTAACAGAGCTAGTCTAAAGGTTTACGATCCAGATTAGTTGTAGGACCCTTTCCAGGTGCAGTCACTTAATAGTTTTTTTTTGCCTAACTCCGAGTTACATTTACTTGAATCATAAACCATATAAACTGTGGTCATGACATGGCAACAGAAATAGTAAACATTCCATTTTGGATATAACTTTTTAAGAACCCAAGCTGGCAATTTGACAGTTGAAAGTTAGCAGAGGTAAACATGGAAGCATTGTGTCAGAGCATATTGTGTTAGAGGCAATGTGCTGTCATGTACGGAGGATTGGCTGACTGACAGAAGGCAGAGAGTGGAGAGAAAGGGCTCTTTTTGAGAATGGCAACTGGTGTCTAGTAGAGTTCTGCAGGTGTTGGAACAATTGCTCAATTTTCAGATGGCACAAAGATAGGTGGAGGGACAGGTAGTGTTGAGGGAGCAGGGCGGCTGCAGAAAGACTTGTACAGGCTAGGACAGCAGACAAAGAAGTGGCAGATGAAATATAATGTGCATTTGGTAGGAAGAATAGAGGTGTACGCTATGTTCTATGTTGATGTGATCTATTTTGACAAGGTTCCACATGGCAGACTTGTTAGTAAGGTTAAGTCACATAGAGTACAGGGAGAACTAGCCATTTGGATACAGAACTGGCTCGAAAATAGTAGACAGAGGAGTGAGGGGTTGTTTTTGAGACTGGAGGTCTGTGACTAGTGGTGTGCCTCAAGGGTTGGTGCTGGGTTCACTGCATTTTGTCATTTATATAAATGATTTCAGTGTGAACATAGGAGGTATAGTTAGTAAGCTGGCAGATGACACCAAAATTGGAGGCATAGTGGACAGTGAAGGAAGTTACCTCTGGGTATAACTGGACCTTGATCAGATGGGCCAGTGAACCAATGAATTTAATTCTAGAAGGAGTTTAATTTAGTTAAATGTCTGGTGTTTCATTTTTGGTAAGGCTAATCAGGGCAGGAGGGATACACACAATGATAAGGTTTTGGGGAATGTTGTTGAACAAAAAGACCTTGGAGTGCAGGTTCATAATTCCTTAAAAGTAGAGTCGCAGGTAGACAGGATAGTGAAGAAGGTATTTTGTATGCTTGCCTTGACTGGTCAGTACTGTCACAAAGCTAGTCCTTTTGTTTTCTAAAAGCCGCTCCTTGGCTCAAGGACACTCTGTTCTTGATATTTTTCAGAGGGGTAATAAACTGGCCTGGGCTCTTATCAGTCTGGTTTGGTACAGGGATGAAAAGGATTTTGAGAGGCCTTTTGTTTATATGTAAACAGATGAGGCTTCAGGCCAATGTGGTCATGTTTTAGAAGTGACCTGTATAAAGAAAGGGAAGTGGTCAGCTCTCTAGCTAACTGAGCTGAGCAGTTTTAGTTCAGTCTTGAACTGGTTGGAAGTTCAACAGGGCGTGTGTGGAAACTCTCTCTCTCTCACTTCTGCCCTTCAACTTCAACCTGTAAGCCTGTGTTCCATTTATACTGGTTTTTAAAGGGAGTTTGCTTATTGGGACTGTCGTGTATATTTGGAACAGCATAATTAAGTTGGAGAGGTTGAGTTCTGTAGGGGTTCCTTATTCAGTTCTTTGTTTCATTGTGTAATTTTGTGAATATATTTTTATCTGTTTTAAAATCTAGTCGTCAACCTAGCTAACTTAATCCATGTAATTTTCAGTGTACACTTAGCAAAACAAAATGCAAAGTTATGGTCTGAGCTGCTCTTTAAGAATGTTTAGAGTAGTCTGGCTTAGTCCATAACATATTGGGGGCTCTTTGCATGACTTCAAACAGTAAGTTGTAGGTGTTAGTGTCTTTATTTCAGGTGTTGGTTTGATTGGGTAGACAAAGCTTGGGATAGTAATGGCTCTTTCAGATGACAGAAGTTTTCTGTATGAGGATGTAGTGACTTTGGAAGTTATAAGACCAAGTTGCAAGACTTAGCAGAGAAGCTGGAATTGGAACTGCCTGCTTCTATGAGGAAAGGAGAGATAATTACAGCAGTAGCTCAGCATTTAAACTTGCTGGAGAAACCATCAGAATCTATGGAGATGGCCAGAATTCAATTGCAAATGAAGCAGCTTGAGTTAGAGACAAGAGATAAGGAAAGGGCAGCAGAAATGCAACAGTTTGATTTACGATTAAAAGCAGAACAGAGAGACGAAGAGAGAGCTTTTGAACTTCAAAAAACTGACACTTAATAAAGAAAATCAGCGTAAAAGGCTGGAGATAAAGGCTGAGGGTAAGGATGAGCAAGCCCCTGATAGTCGGAAGCCTAGTGAGCAGCCATTGTCTAAATTTGATGAGAAGGATGTGGAAGACTTTTTCATCTCATTTGAAAACGTGACTAACCAAATGCAGTGGCTAGTGGCAATGTGGGTTTTGTTGATCTGAATGAAACTTGTAGGTAGGGCTAGTGAGGTATTTACATCACTATCGGAGGAGGTGTCTGGGGAGTATGAGGAGGTGAAAAAAGCCATTTTAAGTGCATATGAACTTGTACCGGAAGCCTATAGACAATGTTTAAGGAATCGAAGGAGGGACCCTAGTTAAACTTATATTGAGTTTGAAAGGATCAAACAGATTAATTTCGATAGATAGATAAGAGCTTTACAAATCGAGCAAACCCTTAGAGAGGTAATTATTTTGAAGGAATTCAAAATTCACTACCTGAAGTAGTGCAGACTTGTGGAAGAGCAGAGAGTTAAAACAGCAAGGTTAGCAGCTGACATGGCTGATGATTATGTGCTGGTCCATAAAGCTCGGTTTGGCTTCCAGAATCAACTTCAATCCGTGAGGGATAGAAACTGGGGCAAAGAGAAATCCTCACGTGGAAAGGGCAAGGTAGATCTCAGTGAAGATCATAAGGATAACTTACCACAGGGTAAAAAAGAAACCCTTGAGGGGGACAAAGAGGTTAAAAAGCTCCAGTGCTCTCATTGTAATAAAATGGGCCACAAGAAATCACAGTGTTGGTGGGCTAGGAGAAAGCCAGGTGTAGGAAAATCAGACAAGCCTGGGTGTTTTGTCGGACTAGTAACAAAAGGCACAAGGAAAGTTAGACAACTGCCTCAGAGTGTACAAGTTGATCAGAGGTTGATTAAGGAGGAAGTGCCAGATCTGCTTAAAAAATACACATGCAAGGGTAGGTTTTATTCACATAGACCAGGAGTAATAGGTAAGGAAGGACAATATTAAGGGACACAGGATCCTCTCAGTCTTTAATGCTAAAGGATGAGGAGATATGCACTCCTGAAGGACTATTGCCAGAAAAGGTACTGATAACAGGAATTCATGATGAGACAGAAAGTGCTCAATTATATAAAGTGAGACAACAGAGTCCAGAGAAGAGAGGAGAATTTGTGGTAGGAGTGCTGGACAAAGTTTCATCTCCTGGAATACAATGTGTCCTTGCAAATGATATAACTGATTCACCGGTAGGCATGCTGCCTGCTCTAGTTGAAAAGCCAGTGGTGACGCAGGCAACTGAAAACATGGAAAATGTTTATCCAGGAATTTTCCCTGATTGTGTGATCACAAGATCACAGAAGCACAAGGTGAATCAGGAGAGATCAAAAGCACAGACAAGGAAGCTGACATAACATTATCTGAAATTTTCTTTGATCAGATAAGTGGAACAGAGAATGAGCAAATAGGTAAACATGAAAGTATCTTTAGCTCTACTAAGCTGATTGAATTACAGCAGAAAGATGAGTTAAAACAGTTGTATCAAAAGGCATTTACTGAGAAAGAAAGTGAATGCATTCCTGTGTGTTATTACTTAACAAATGATGCCTTAATGAGGAAATGGAGACAAGCACACATTCAAGCAGATGAGAAACTGGCAGAGATTCAGCAAATTGTTTTGCCAATAGGGCATAGAAAGGAGGTGCTGCGAGCTACCACTTGGAGGTCATTTAGGGATGAGGCAAACACAGGCTAAAATACAAAGACACTTTTGTTGGCCTGGACTACTCAAAGATGTTTTTGAATTTTGCCAGACTTGTCATACATGTCAGCTAATCGGGAAACCACAGGCAGCAATAAAACCTGCACCTTTAAAACAATTCTAGCATTTGAGGAACTTTTCACAAGAGTCTTGATTGATTGCGTAGGTCCCCGACCTCAAACCAAAAGTGGGAATAAGTATTTATTAACAATAACGGATGTCTTGACCAGATTTCCAGAGGCAATCCCATTACGCAACATCACAATTAAAAGGATTGTAGAAGAATTACTTAATTTTTTTACTAGACACAGACTACCAATAGAGATCCAGTCAGATCAAGGATCAAAATTCACATCCAAACTATTCAAGGAGGTTATGGATAACTTGGGGATAAAGCAATTCAGATCTGTTGAGCACCATCCAGAATCGCAGGGAACGCTAGAGAGATGGCATCAAACACTAAAGATCATGTTGAGGGCTTATGGTCAGGATTATCCAGATGATTGGGATAAGGGAGTTCTGTTTGTACTTTATGCAATCAGAGATGCACTGAATGAATCAACTAAATTCAGTCCATTTGAGTTGATTTTTGGGCATGAAGTAAGAGGACCGTTAAAATTGATTGAGGAGAAATTAATAAGTCAGAATTCATTGACCACCCATTTGGACTATGTGTCAAATTTTACAGAACAATTAAATAGAGTTGGAGAGTTGGCAAGACAGCATTTGAACATAGGACAGCACACAATGAAACAAAAACTGCATAAGAAATCACAAATTCACAATTTTGCAATTGTGCTTAAGGTATTGGTGTTACTTCCAGTTATAGGTGAGCCTTTAAAAGCAAGGTTTAGTGGACCATATCAAACTGAGAAGAAATTGAGTGAGGTGAACCACTTGTTAAGGACTCCAGGCAGGAAGAAATCTCACAGTGTGCCATGTGAATATACTCAAAAGGTATTTTGACAGGGAAGGAAAGCAAGAGGAGAAGGTGTTAATGATTACAGCACAGAAAGAAGAGCCAAGTTCAGAGGATTCTGAATTGGACATTCCTCAAATCAAATTGGACAATGAGCAAGTTGTCAAAAATTGGGATAAATTATTGGGTTAACTTCCACAAGAAAATCGAAATGACCTGAAAGAGTTATTACTATCACATGGGGAGATATGCGGAAATAAACTGGGAAGTACTAACCTAATTGTGCATGATATGGGAGGTGCTGTTCCGATTAAATAACATTCTTATAAGCATAACCCTCTAAAGTTGGAACAAGTTCAGAAGGAGATAGAGAGCATGCTCCAAGATGGCATAAACGAAGTGAGTTTCAGTGACTGGAGCTCACCCATAGCCATGGTCCAAAGCCAGACGGTCCCCAATGGTTATGTGTAGACTATCACAAAGTCAATGCCATTACAAAAACTGATACATATCCAATTCCATGGTTGGAGGACTGTGTCGAAATAGTGGGACAGGCAACTTACATTTGTCAGTTGGACTTGCTCAGAGGCTACTGGCAAGTACCTCTGTCAGAGAGAGCAAAAGCAATTTCGGCTTTCCTAACGCCAAATGGACTATATCAGTTCAAAGTCATGCCATTTGGTATGGAAAATGTTCCAGCCACATTTCACTGCCGGATTACCCAACTGTGTGATGTATGTTGATGACCTAGTGATTTTTAGTCACTCATGGAAGGAACATTTGCAGCATTTATCGGACTTGTTCGATTTACTTTGGAAGGCAGGCTTGGAGATAAATCGAGCTAAAAGTGAATTTACCAAAGTCCAAGTCACCATGGGCAAATGGCCCAACAGGATGTGAGAATGAAAGTAATTTGTGAATTTTCCGTACCGTTGACTTAAAGCGTAGTACTACAGTTCCTGGGGCCGACTGGATTTTATCGAAAGTTTATGCTGAACTTTAGCAGTGTGGCTGCTCCACTCACCGAATTGTTAAACAGGGCAAGAAGTTTCAGTTGACAGTGGACTGTCAAAAGGCATTTAACAGGCCTAAAAACTGTGATAATGACTGCCCCAGTACTGGCCACAGAAGATTACATGAAACCTTTCAAGGTGTTTATCGATGGCAATGATGTGGGGGTCGGTGTGGTGCTCCTGCTGGAGGATGATGAGGGGATAGAAAGACCCATCGGTTATGTTTCCAGGAAGTTGAATGTTCATCAACAGAAATATTCAACGGTGGAGAAGGAAACTTTAAGGTTGGTGTTGGCATTACAACATTTCAGTGTTTATATTACCGGCAATGCATCTGAGTCAATCGTATACACTGATCATAATCCACTGAGATTTATTGAAAAATGTATGGACAAAAAATTTCAGACTGTTTAGATGGAGCTTGTTGTTGCAGCCATTCAATTTGACAATTGTACATATGACAGGTTGTGAAAACATGATTGCCGATGCATTATCAAGACTAAAATGAGATACAGAGGCGTTCGGTGGTGGGTGTACCACAGCCTGAATTTGCATGTGGGTGTGCATGTTTGCATGTTTATAGTTAGTATAGTGTATATGTGTGTTCAGATTACTAGCCTGGTTTTAAAGGGTTAAAAATGAAGCCATCTTTTGGTATTGATGGTTCTTTACTTTAAGGGAGGAGGTGTCACCAAGTTAGTTCCTTTATTTTCCTTGGTTCAAGAACATTTTGTCCTTGATTTTTTTCAGAGGGCTAATAAATCAGGCCAGGCTCTGATCCGTCTGGTTTGGTACAGAGATGAAAAGGATTTTGAGAGGCCTTTTGTTTATATGTAAACAGATGAGACTTCGGCCAAAGTAGTCATGTTTTAGAAGTGACCTGTATAAAGAAACGGGAGTGGTCAGCTGTCTAGCTGAGGTAAGCAGTTCAGTTCAGTCTTGAACTGGTTGGAAGTTCAACAGGGATCTGTGTGGACATTCTCTCTCTCTCTCACTACTGCCTTCAACTTCAACCTGTAACCTTGTGTTCCATTTATATTGGTTTTGTAAAGGGAATTTGCTTATTGGGATTGTTGTGTCTCTTCGGAACAGTGTAGTTAAGTCTAGTTGGACAGGTTGAGTTCTGTGGGGGTTCTTTATTCTGTTCTTTGTGTTTCATTGTGTAATTTTGTGAATAATCTTTTGTCTGTTTTAAAATCTAGTAGTCAACCTATCTAACTTAACCCAGGTAATCATCACTGAACACTTACCAAAACAAATTGTAAAGTTGTGGTCTGAGCTGCCTGCTTAAGAATGAATTGAGTGGTCTGGCTTAGTCCATAACAGCACATTGAATATAAGAGCTGGGAGTCATGTTGCAGCTGCACAGGATGCTGGTTAGGCCACGACTGGATTACTGCATTTAATTCTGGTCTCCCCTGTGTAGGATGGCTGCTGTGAAACATAAGCGTCTTCCAAAAAGATTTACAAGGATTTTGTCAGGTTAAAGGGTTTGAGTGATATGGAGCGGCTAAATAGTCGAGCGCTATTTTCCTTGGAGCATTGGAGAGATCCAAGGGCCAACTTTTTCACACAGAAGATGGTTTGTGTATGGAATGACCTACCAGAGGAAGTGGTGGAGTCAAAGCGTCATAGAGGTGAACAGCATGGAAACAGATCCTTCGGTCCAACCCATCCATGCCGACCAACTAAACCAACCTAATCTAGTCCCACCTGCCAGCACCTGGCCATATCCCTCCAAACCCTTCATATTTAGTCCCATTAACCTGCATTTGGCCCATTTCCTCTGAACCCTTTCAATTCATATACCCATCCAGATACCTTTTAATTGTTGCAATTGTACCAGCCTCCTCCACAACTTCCTCTGGCAACTCATTCCATACACGTACCACTCTCTGTGTGTAAAATGTGCCCCTTAGGTCTCTTTTATATCTTTCCCCTCTCACCCTAAATCTATGCCTCTGGTTCTGGACTCCCCGACCGCAGGAAAAAGACTTTGTCTATTTACCCTATCCATGCCCCTCATAATTTTGTAAACCTCTTTAAAATCACCTCTCAGCCTCCGACGCTCCAGGAAAAACAGCCCCAGCCTGTTTAGCCTCTCCCTATAGCTCAAACCCTCCAACCCTGGCAACATCCTTGTAAATCTTTTCTGAACCCTTTCAAGTTTCACAACATCTTTCCAATAGGAAGGAGATCAGAATTGTACGCAATATTCCAACAGTGGCCTAACCAATGACTTCCCAACTCTTGTACTCAATACTCTGACCAATATAGGAAAGCATACCAAACGCCTTCTTCACTATCCTATCTACCTGTGACTCCACTTTCAAGGACCTATGAACCTGCACTCCAAGGTCTCTTTGTTCAGCAACACTCCCTGGTACCTTACCATTAAGTGTATAAATCCTGCTAAGATTTGCTTTCCCAAAATGCAGCACCTCGCATTTTCTGAATTAAACTCCATCTGCCACTTCTCAGCCCATTGGCCCATCTGGTCAAGATCCTGTTGTAATCTGAAGTAACCTTCTTCGCTGCCCACTACACCTCCAATTCTGGTGTCATCTGCAAACTTACTAAGTATACCTCTTATGTTTGCATCCAAATCATTTATATAAATGACAAAAGGCTGGTACAATTCCAACATTTCAAAGGCATCTTATGGGTATATGAATAGGAAGGGTTCAGAGGGTTATGGACCAAAAGCTGGCAAATGAGACTCGATTAATTTAGGATATCTGGTCAGCACAGACAAGTTGGACTAAAGGATCTGTTTTCATGCTTTACAGCTCTATGACTCTATAACCACGATCAAATGTGAGCAGATTCAATTGACTAAATAGCCTGATTCTGCTCCTATATCTTATGGTTCTAATATAAAATTAATTCCTCACTTGCTTAATCGGGTCACAATAACTGAAAACTAACTCAAACCTAAATAGTCTACGGATTGTGGTTGAACATATCATGTGGCAAATGCAATCAGATTTCACAGATTCTCAGCAATTTTCCTCCTCCCAAGTCAAGGTAAGTGACACTGAAAAACAGCAAATCTCATTCAAATTTGTAATCTGTATTCTAGCACTTGATATCAGGATCAATTTCAACTTTTCAGATAGCTGGTTTCACCAAGTTTGTATTGCTCTTGAAAATTTTTGTCTTTTATTTTTGCTCAGATATGCAAGGCAAATACAACTTATGAGGTTTTCAATCACCATCTTCCGTCAGAGTGAAGTATTAATTCATTGCAGATTTCTTCTGAGGTGCTCGGTTTCCTGACTTTCCAGAGCACTAACTCCAACACAACAGACAATAGATGCAGGAGTAGGCCATTCTGCCCTTTGAGCCTGCACTACCATTCATTATGATCATGGATGATCATCCTCAATCAGTATCCTGTTCCTGTTTTATCTCCATAACCCTTGATTCCACTATCCTTCAGAGCTCTATCCAACTTTTTCTTAAACGAATCCAGAGAATGGGCCTCCACTGTCTTCGAGGGCAGAGCATTCCACACACCCACCACTCTCTGGGTGAAGAAGTTTCTCCTCATCTCTATCCTAAATGGCCCACCATTTTTAATCTGTGTTCTCTAGTTCGGGACTCACCCATCAGCAGAAACAGGTTTCCTGCCTGCAGAGTGTCCAATCCTTTAATAATCTTGTACATCTCAATCAGATCCCCTCTCAGTCTTCTAAATTCAAGGGTATACAAACCCAGTCGTCCAATCTTTTAACGTAAGACAGTGCCGCCATTCCAGGAATTGACCTTGTGTATCTACACTGCACTCCCTCAATAGCCAGAATGTCTTTCCTCAAATTTGGAGACCAGAACTGCACACAATATTCCAGGTGCGGTCTCAACAGGGCCCTGTACAGCTGCAGAAGAACCTCTTTGCATCTATACTCAATCCCTCTTGTTATGAAGGCCAGCATGCTATTAACTTTCTTCACTACCTGCTGTATCTGCATGCTAGCCTTCATTGACTGGTGTACAAGAACACCCAGATCTCTTTGTACTGCCCCTTTACCTAACTTGATTCCATTTAGGTAGTAATCTGCCTTCCTGTTCTTGCCACCAAAGTGGACAACTATACATTTATCCACATCTGCCATGCATCTGTCCGCTCACCTAACCTGTCCAGATCACCCTGTAATCTCCTAACATCCTCCTCACATTTCGCCCTGCCACCCAGCTTTGTGTCATCAGCAAATTTGCTAATGTTACTATTAATACCATCTTCTATATCATTAATATATATTGTAAAAAGCTGCGGTCCCAGCACTGATCTCTGCGGTACCCCACTGGTCACCGCCTGCCATTCCGAAAGGAAGCTGTTTATCACTACTCTTTTGTTTCCTGTCAGCCAACCAATTTTCAATCCAAGTCAGTACTTTGCCCCCATTACCATGCACACTAATTTTGTTCACTAACCTCCTACGTGGGACTTTATCAAAGGCTTTCTGAAAGTCCAGGTACACTACATCCACTGGATCTCCCTTGTCTGTGCTGTTCAAGAGTTATCTAATGGTTTGTGGGACTTTTCCCTGAACCTTACTATGTAGAAGCAGCAGCGTTCTCAACAACAGATTTCTCATGGAGCCTGTGTTTGGCTCTCCAACTGCATGTAACTCTTCGATTCTTGGGTCCCTTGAAGTGGTCTGAGTAAGCCTTGCAAAAAACCTGACCTTGTTCCTTGGCAGGACTGAATTTTAAACAGTGGAACTCAAATGCAGTAAATGCTCATGTCTGTCTGTTCCTTCAATGTTCACAACCTGCTCTTATGCCAGGACACTCAGGTTTACCTGCCACCTGCTCCGGAGATGTGTCTCTGAACAGGTAGAAAATATTTAGACGGGAAAAGAGGATTTCATCATAATCTCTGTCTGCAGCTGCTGTCTGACCAAATTCATTATTATTATTCATTCACAGGATGATGTCATCTCTTGCTTAACCAGCATTTATTGTCCAGGGGGCAGTTAAGAGTCAGCCAGATTACTGTTGCTGAGAATTTCCTCGATCTTTTTTGTTGTATATTTAAACATCTTTACTGTGGCAGTAAAAATAATCAACTGAAGTACTTTTTTTTTCAAAATCTGCTTTGATTTATTCCTCTTGCAGGGGCAATGATGCACTGCCCGGAACCTTTCTCCAGGGGTTGAGCCGCTGCGCTGGGTGGGGGGAGGGAAATGGTTTCGGTCGGCCGTTCCCACTTGCCGGGGGACAGCAGTGGCGGCGGGACACTGCGCTGGCTTCCTGTTTCCGCTTGTCTCTCCCACTTTAACAATGGTGGTAACGGTGTGAGCGGCCTGACCCGGCCCGGCCTGGCCCCGAGCGGATCGAACTCGACGTGAGCAGGTGAGGGCGCCCGGGGACGGAGCGGGGGAGGGTCTCTCGGGCGGAGCGGGGCCTGCCGGGGTTAGAGGTGGGGGGGGGGTGCTGGCAGGTCGGAGTTGCCGGGGCCTCCTTCCATTTCTTCCCCGCCCCTTGTGTCTCCTCCCCGTGCCCGGTCGTGCACACCCTGCGGAGAACGGCAGCTGTGAACAGGCCGGTGGGGACCAGGCCTCCGGGAAAGGCCCAGGCTCCGCGGCCTAGTGCTGCAGCCGAGTCCCAGGCAGAAAGGGGGCAGGGGATTCCGCGGGGCCGGTCAGGGTTGAACCGATCCATCTCTCCTCATCTTCTCCCCCAAACTCGGGGCCGCTCGTTCTTCCCGCCGGTTTACAAAAAAAAATCCCTTTTTCCAAAAAAAAACTCAGCACCTTTTGAAGTAGCCTCCTCCTCAGCGCAATTATTTTATATTAAATCACCAGGTGCGTCCATGTTTTTTAAAGCTGGGTCACTCCCAGGTTTTTTTTTGTGTCACTTTTTCTCTTTTTGTCTTGATGAAATAATTTGGAGCTAATTTAGTATTTTCTTCAGTGTCACTGCCTGGCCGTTAAAACTGGGAGGGAGTGGTGGAGGGAAGGGTGAGTTTTTGTTTTAGCTGGCAGGGTTCGCCAATAGGTTCAGTTTCGTGTCTTAGTGCGAATTTATTTTTGTTCCCTCCTTTTGCCCCATTCTCTGTCGCCCTGGTAATAGTCACCAGTAAACTACAGTTGAAATCTGGCGCATCACGATCTTTGTGATTGCGTAACTGGCTTTATGTGGGTCAATAGTGTGATATAGCGGAAGATAAAAATGCACTGGTACTTTGAAACCAATAGATGCTTTTGGACGATGTGTTGAAGCTTCCTTCTTTATCAGGTTGGTGTACGTTTTGACTTAATGTTAATGGAGATCAGACTTCCATGAAACACAGGCATTCGTTATGTTTGGTGCGAAGTTTACTGATATTACGAAATGCATTGTAATATAATTAATTGAGAATCTGTTTGTTTGCAAAAAGAAAACTTCAATGCACAGATTGAGCTATTTTATTGAACTATTTTTCCAAGCTTCAGAATACAGTGAACAGCTAAGATTGATATGTACAAGAAAAGTGAAGCAATTTGGGCATGTACTGTGGAGTAAGTCAAACTTCCGGATTGATAGCCTTTGAATTTATGTTAAAAATTTTTTTTAAGTTATCTCCCTTTTACACATACTCACTGTTACAGAGGTACCAAAGATTTTTGTCGATTTCTTCCATCATAGTTTAGTGGCTATTAACATTAAGTTAGGTCATCAACAGAGGCAGCAGACTTGCACATAGGGTGATGAATATACAGTACTAAAAATTCATTATTTAGAATAGGTGTAGTATACCCAAGTGTGTGCATATTGATATCCTTGTACTTGGTCAAAAATGCCTAGTGATTCTTATTGTTGTAACTGGTTATCTTTACAAATTTAACAAGCTGTTTTTGTGTCTTTCAGTAGCCTGCAATAAAGGTGCACAATGTTACATGTTATTCATTGGTAGGATGTATTACAGGCTTTCTTGACAGGAAATTATTCATCAAGTCTTTGATTTGTGAATTTTTCTCTGATCTCAGGGACCTCTTCTGATTCTTCTGTTAATCAAGATAATCAAGTGCAGTTGTAAGGTTTTTGTGCTAATTGGGTACTGTTGGGTACTATGCTGTTGGGTAAAGGATTCTTTCAGGATACTGTGTCCTGACATTTACTTTTAATATGAGACAGAATAAAATTGGGAAATGCAACACAAGAAAATTCAATAAATTGGCAGAGTTTCTTCCCTTTTAAAAATGATTGAAAAATTCCATAATTGGTGAACTGCAAAAGAAAATAAAACATTTTATTGCAGATGTCGCAGTTATAAAACAAAAACAGAAATTTTTGGTGAAACTCAGCAGGTCTGACTGATTACAAGTCCGGACTCAAAATGTTAACTCTGCTTTCTTCCCACAGATGCTACCAGACTTGCTAGGCTTCACCAGAAATTTCTGGTTCTGAACTAGAAAAGAATTTAGCAGCTAGGGCAATCCAACACTTTGGTCATAGGACTATACAGCATGGAAACAGACCTTTTTGGTCCAACGTGTCCATGCAAGCCAGATATTTTAAATTGATTTAGTCCCATTAACCAGCATTTGGCCCATTTCCTCTGAACCCTTTCTATTCATATACCCATCTAGATACCTTTTAAATGTTGTAATTGTACCAGCTTCCACCACTTCTTCTGGCAGCTCATGCCAGACACGCACCACCCTCTGAGATAAAGTTACCCCATAATTCCCTTTTTTAAATCTTTCCCCTCTCATCTTAAAGCTATACCCTCTAGTTTTAGACTTGCCTACCTTGGGTAAAACACTTCGGCTATTCATCCTATCTCTGCCCCCATGATCTTAAAAACTTTTATAAGGTCATCCGTCAGCCTCCAATGCTCCAGGAAAATTAGCTTATTCAGCCTCTCCCTATAGCTCAAACCCTCTAACCCTGGTAACATCCTCTTACATCTTTTCTGAACTCTTTCAAGTTTCACAACATCCATCCTATATCAGGGAGACCAGAAATGCATGCAGTACAGAGAAACCTCTATTATCCAGCATTCAGTTATCCGAATTTCAGATTATCTGACAAGATTGCAAGGTCCCGATGCTTGGCTAACATATGTTACCTGGCATTCGATTAACCAGATGAAATGCTCCCTGCCAGTATCCTTTGGATAATCGAGTTTCCTCTGTATTCCAAAAATGGCCTAACCAATGTCCTGTACAGTTGCAACATGACCTCCCAACTCCTATACGCAATGGTAAAGGTAAGCATAACAAACACTGCCTTCACTATCCTGTCTACCTGAAACTCTACTTTCAAGGAACTATGAGCTTGTACTCCAAGGTCTCTTTGTTTAGCAACACTTCCCAGGACTTTACCATGAAGTGTATGAGTCCTGCCCTGATTTGCCTTTCCAAAATGCAAACTTCACGTTTATCTAAAATAAACTCCATCTGCCACTCTTCGGCCCATCTGATCAAGGTCACTTGTACTCTAAGGTAACTTGCTTGGCTATCCACTACACTCCAGTTTTGGTGTTGATTTACTTTTGAGGGGTTGGCAACATTTGATTTTGTCCTTTCGTGAGATGGTGAAAACATAAGGATATTTGAACCTCCCTTTCTTGATGGTTATGTGTTGTCTGTGTTCAACAGCTCATGCAACAAGATGCTGAAAGAGTGTATATATTAAAAATAGTTGCTTAGTCCTAGGAGTGTGAACTTGCTATTATTCTATGTAATTTTTTTTGAGATGCCCAAAGATAGTAGCTGTTTTCCCTATGGTATATCAAGTTTTGCATCAAGGCAGATTTTGTCACCTGTGGGCCCGAATTAGCAGAATTTGTTAGCCAGTTTCAGCAGGGCATTTCATTCAAGTATGTTGACATTAGGCAGAAGGATTTTGGAAATTGGAAGACACATTCCCAAGGATGTTTTGGTATCAGAAGTGACTGGAGCTAGAAGATCAGCAAAATGCCCAAAGCTGTCCTTTTAGAATTCTTGCAAGTGTGATATGGTTGTCACAACTTGGAGTCAGAGGGAAATGGCAACTTTACTGGTGAGCTAACATACCATGAAGACACAGTGGCCACCACAACTTGGCAATAGGTACCAACACAAAATGATAACTTACTGATACATCTGATAACCACTTCATATGTGGCACTTGGGACAGAACCTGCCTCTTTCAGATTGGCTTCTGCTTCTATTGACAAAAATATACTGTATAAGGCTACCCCACTCCAATGCTGAATTACTGCATGTCTGTTGTCTTGCGTAGATGGAAGGATGCCGATGGCTACAAAATTGCATTATCCTAATCAGTTTGCAACATTGTACAGAAAGATGAAGTACAAGTGGAGAAGGGTACAGCAAGTCAGTAGAGAATGATGAAGTCAGTCCAAAGTAAGAATGCGAGATGCGCAATACGTGGTTGGCTTCCCTTGTGTTGTTTAATTTTGTTGTTGACCTTGAGTCAGGTTCATATAAGATGCACTGTAGAAAGTCGCAAAATTTCTTAGCCCCTTCCAAACCCACGACTGCCACCATCTAGAAGGACAACGTCATTGGATAATGAGGAGTGTTACAAGGGAACATAAATTTAAGGTGAAGGGAGGAAGGCATGGGGGGATGTCAGGGGGAGGTTCTTTACCCAGAGAGTGGTGGGGGCATGGAATGCGCTGCCTGTGGGAGTGGCAGAGTCAGAATCATTGGTGGCCTTTAAGCGGCAATTGGATAGGTACATGGATAGGTGCTTAAACTAGGACAAATGTTCGGCACAACATCGTGGACCGAAGGGCCTGTTCTGTGCTGTATTGTTCTATGTAACCCCACAGCCTGCGTGCTCCACTCCAACCTACTCTGCTCTGTTTTAGAGCATGACAAAACAATATCTTGTGCTAATTTGGACTGGATGCCTGATTACACTTCTAAGTACTGCTATTTCACCCAACATTGAAATCTTTGGATCTAGTTTTCCAGTTGAAATTTGTCATTGTCAAGAATAGAAACTTCCTGGTTACAGTGTTGGTAATGCTGACTTTGCTTGTGTGATCATATCCTTTAACTACATAGAAATATGTTTTAAAAATTGCAGAGTAACCCATTTGGCTCTTGAGCTTGCTCCGTCATTCAATATGATGACCATAGCTGTTCATTCAACTCTGAACCTTGTTCCCACTTTCTTCCTGTGTCCTTTAGCCCTAAGAACTGTGTTGCACAACTCCTTGAAAGCATACAATGTTTAGACTCAGCTACCTTCTGTAACAGGGAATTGCACAGGCTCATTATTGCCTGGGTAAAGAAATTTCTCCTCATCCCAGTCTTAAATGGCCTACCCAACATCCCTAACTTGTGACCTCTGGACTTGGGAATATGCTTGCTGCATTTATCCTGCCAAGACCTGTTAGAGTTTTATAGATTTGAGATCCCCATATTTTTCTAAACTTCAGTGAATGTAGTCCTAACCATTCCAATCTTTCTCCATGTCAGTCCTGCCAAACTAGGAAGAAGTCTTGTAAATCTTTGTTGCAGATAATTCTTCCTCCATAGGGAGACCAACAATGCTCCAGCTATAGTTTCACCAAGGTCTTGTGCAAATGTAGCAAGGCATCACTGCTTCTGTGCTTGAATCCTCACTATGACAGCCACCATGCCATTTGCCGCTTTCACTATCTGCTGGACTTCCATGTTTACTTTCAGTGACGTGTATAAGAACACCCATTGCATCACCCCCCCCCCCCCACCTTCCCTGCTTGCTTTCCTATTTTTACTTCCAAGGTTGATATCATGTTTAGTCACAATGTACTTCATCTGTCATGCATTTACCCATCTAAATACATTAAGGGCAAAAGGGTAACTAGGGAGAGAACAGGGCCCCTCAAAGATCAGCAGGGCGGCCTTTGTGTGGAGCCGCAGGAGAATGGGGGAGATACTAAACGAGTATTTTGCACCAGTATTTACTGTGGAAAGGACCTGGAAGGTATAGAATGTAGGGAAATAGATGATGACACCTTGGAAAATGTCCATATTACAGAGAAGGAAATGCTGGATGTCTTGAAACGCGTAAAAGTGGATAAATCCCCAGGACCTGATCAGGTGTACCCTAGAACTCTTTGGGAAGCTAGGGAAGTGATTGCTGGGCCTCTGGCTGAGATATTTGTAGCATTGATAGTCACAGGTGAGGTGCCAGAAGACTGGAAGTTGGCTAATGTGGTGTCACTGTTTAAGAAAGGTGGTAAGGACAAGCCAGGGAACTATAGCTTGACATCGGTGGTGGGCAAGTTGTTGGAGGGAATCCTGAGGAACAGGAGGTATATGTATTTGGAAAGGCAAGGACTGATTAGGGATAGTCAGCATGGCTTTGTGTATGGGAAATCATGTCTCACAAACTTGATTGAAGTAACAAAGAGGATTGATGAGGGCAGAGCAGTGGACATGATCTATGTGGACTTCAGTATGGCGTTCGACAAAGTTCCCCATGGAAGACTGGTTAGCAAGGTTAGATCTCATGGAATACAGGGATAATTAGCCACTTGGATACAGAACTGGCTCAAAGGTAGAAGACAGAGGATGGTGGGGGAGGGTTGTCTTTCAGACTGGAGGCCTGTGACCTGTGGAGTGCCGCAAGGATTAGTGCTGCGTCCACTACTTTCCGTCATTTATAAAAATGATTTTGAAGTAAGCATAAGAGGTATAGTTAGTAAGTTTGCAGATGACATCAAAATTGGAGATGTAGTGGACAGTGAAGAAGGTTACTTCAGACTACAACAGGATCTTGATCAATAGACTGAGAAATGGCAGATGGGGTTTAATTTAGATAAACTGTGAGGTGCTGCATTTTTGGAAAACAAATCTTAGCAGGACTTAATGGTCAAGTCCTCAGGAGTGTTGCTGAACAAGGAGACCTTGGAGTGCAGGTTCATAGCTCTTTGAAAGTGGAGTTGCAGGTCGATAGGATAGTGAAGAAGGTGTTTGGTATGCTTTTCTTTATTGGTCAGAGTATTGAGTCCAGGAGTTGGGAGGTCATGTTGCGGCTGTAAAGGACATTGGTTAGTCCACTGTTGGAATGTTGCATGCAATTTTGGTTTCCTTCCTATCGGAAGGATGTTGTGAAACTTGAAAGGGTTCCGAAAAGATTTACAAGGATGTTGCCAGGGCTGGAGGATTTGAGCTATAGGGAGAGGCTGAATAGGCTCTGGCTGTTTTCTCTGGAGCATCTGAGGCAAAGGGGTGACCTTATAGAGGTTTACAAAATTGAGGGGCATGGATAGTATAAATAGACAAAGTCTTTTCCCTGTGGTGGGGGAGTGCAGAACTAGAGGTCATAAGTTTATGGTGAGAGGGGAAAGATATAAAAAATACCTAAGGAGCAACCTTTTCATGCAGAGGGTGGTGCCAGTCTGGAATGAGCTGCCAGAGAAAGTAATGGAAGCTAGTACAGTTGCAACATTTTAAAAGGTGTCTGGATGGGTATGTGAATGGGATGGGTGTGGAGGGATATGGGCCGGGTGCTGGTAGATGGGACTAGATTGGGTTGGGATATCTGGTCGGCATGAGCAAGTTGGACCGAAGGGTCTGTTTCCATGCTGTGAATCTGTGGCTCAATTCATCAAAATCATGTTTTTGCATCTTTGCATTGTCCTTGCAGTTGAGCTGCCAAGCCAGCTTGATGTCATGTGCAAATGTGGAGATATTACATTTAGTTCCCTCATCTAAATTATTAATATTGTGAATAGCTGGTTTCCACGCATTGATCCCTGTAGTACCCACCATTCAGAATTTGCCATTTAGAAAAAAATGCTTTGTTTCCTGTCTGCCAACCAGTTTTCTATCTGTATCAGTACATGAGCTCCGGTTCCCTGCACGTTGATTTTATCCCTTGTGTGGAACCTTATCAAAAGCTTTGGAAAGTCCAAGTAAAGCACATGCACTGGCTTCTCCTTATCAATTCCACTGGTTACATCCTCAAAAGTTTCAGTAGCTTTGTCAAGAAGTATTGCCCTTTCATAAATACATGATGACTTTGTCCAATCCAGTCACTGTTTTCCAAATGCTATGCTATTAAATCTTTGATAGTGGATACTAATATGTTCCCCACTACAAATGTCAGACTAACCCATCTGTAATTCCCTGTTTTGTCTCCACTTCCTTTTTAAGTTGTGGGTTTACATTAGTTATCCTCCAATCCATAGAAACTGTTCGTGTATATAGAATCTTGGAAGGTAAACACCAAACGCCCACTGTTCCTAGGGCCATTTCCTCAAGAACTCTAGGATATGGATTATTGGTCCCTGGGGATTAATCTCATCAATTTTCCCAGCATTATTTCTCTAATAATATTTATGTTCACGTGTCTTACTGGGTCCTGTGCCCCCAGGATTATTTGTGTCGTCCTTTCTGAAGACAGAACCAAAGTATGTATTTACTTGGTCTCTATCTTTGTTCTTCATTATAAGTTGCCTGTTTTTGATTGGAAAGGACCTCCATTTGTTTTCGCCAATCTTCTCTTCATTTGTGTTTGCAATCAGTTTGTTTCTGTTCAGCATGACTTTATTCCCTTTGTCTTTTATTGAAATTTAAACTGCTCTAAATCTGCTTTTATTGGCCAATTTGTATGTCCCTTCCTTTGATCTAATACTATCAATAATTTCACTCGTTAGCCATGATCAGGTCACTTTCCTGTTTTTGTTTTGTGCCATGGAAGAATTGTTTCTTGGCTGAAATCTTTGGTCTCTACAGGCATCCTGGTACTTGTACAAAGTGTAGTTTTGTGAATGCCCGCCATGAAATTAGGTTCACATTGCCCAAAACATATTTTACTTAACAAAGTTATACTCACTGGAACCTTCCATTGTATTCTACTTGGCTAATTTATTGTTAACATAAGTCTGGAAGGTAAAAGGGTTTTGGGTTGGATATCCTATTCTTTTGATGCATTGATATATTTCTTTAGAAATATTTTGTATTCTGCTCACAGCTTGCTTTCCAAACTTTTGTGTCAACAGTAAATTTGGCTATGATACAAATTGTTTCTTTGTCCAAGTTATTAATAGTTTGTAACTAGCTGAAGGCTCCAGCACCGAACCTGACTCAGTCTTACTGACTGCATGATGCTTTTGCATTTGCTTGAAGCTCCATTTATAGAGATTGGGGACCTGTAGACAAAAGGAATTTGCACATACACTGTAACTGAAAAGAAGGGTCATGGATTCAACTGAATCAGCACTGCGTCCCCATGGCAACACCCTGACCAATCAGAATCTAGCTGTCATGTGAACAAAGATTGACAGCTAACTGTTTTCGCTGCATCTCCAAGTCAGTGATGGCCCAAACTATCAGGTGCCCTCGTACTATAGAATGTCCCTTATTTCAAATTTATTTCTTGTTCGAGTTCTGATGAATGCAAGATAAAAAGCTGCAACTTGTTTTCTTTTCGCAATGTTTGAGTCTACGAGCAAGCAATTATTGACATTGTCTTTTAAAGTAAGCAATACAGAAGCTAACCCCTAAAGACAACACACAAATACAAAAGATAAGTCCTCCACAGCTTACAATGAAGACTTTGAAAACAGTCTGTGTCAGAAGAGCTGTCCATTTTTTCTGATCTGAACTCTATGTACATTTTCGGAGGTTATCCATGGTTCACAGCAAGCCAAATAATCTGGTTGAATAACGGCTTGTGATATCACCTAAGCTGGAGGGAAAATCTTAATCTATATGCACTGTATTCCATGTTTTATATAGCCACCATTTTTTTGATACATAAACTGGCAAAAATAACATTTCCTTGAAGACAAATTCCAAAGTAATAATTAAAGTCCACAGCTGTGCAATGTGAAATTCACAGAAGATTTGGTGACTGAGCTATTTACATATTAAGAATAGCGAATATAGTTGCTGTTCAGTTTCTTCATTGGTTGGGGTTCGCTTAAACATAGAAGACAGCAAATAAAACGAAACTCCCCTGTTGCGATTTTAAATACAGGTACAGCCAGCATGGGTGATTATTTCCTTGTAAGCCGAAGAATGTGCTGTTGTCTGTTACCAAAGCAGTTGTGCTCATGTGCTGCTTCTGCACTAAACCTTTCTGAAATGTTGCTTCCATGAGATCTATGGCTGTTCAATGCAGGGTTGGGTGGGGAGAGAAAAGCATAATTTTGATAATTTTCTCCTTTCTGAAAACAAAATGGAAAAAATACAAGTGCCGATAACCCCCTTATATTGCACCCTAATTACTATTCTCTAGATTTTTGAATCTAGATGGTGAGAGTCACCATCTGGCTCAGTCCTTATACACATCAATGTACTTATTGGCTGAATGTCATTCGGACTCTGACTTGAGCTTTTTAAGTTAAAAAGAAAGAACTACAAATGATGGAGTTGGCAAGAAAGGTTGCATCATATTTAATATGGTAACTTTGTTTTCTCTCCACAGATGCTACAAGACCTGTGTTTTTCCAGCTCTGTTTTTAATTTAGTCACTTTTTAAATGTTTATCAGCTTCAGTATACTGAGACACACCTCCATAACTGCTAGTCCCACAGAGATATCAGGTACTTTGTAACCTCCAGAAAGCCAACCCAAGTTGATAAATTTTTACTTAGTTTGACAGGCTAACAGGAAAAATGTTTATGAAATGGCAAGGGACAAGGCAGATTTCAGAATGCAAGAGTATGACAGGCACATTCCCCCTCAACTTCTCAAATAGACCACAAAAGATTGGCATGTGCACAGATATCGTAGTGAGAGTGGGAAATTGAAGCATTTGATTTAAGAAAGTGAATTTGGGGAGAAACAGAATCTGAATAGTGATTGCAGCTCATCTAGGCACAGGTTCCCTTGCTCTCATTGCTCCTCCAGACGTGCAACTGAATAATTGAAGGAGCAGCAAAGGTGTGAGAGAGGAAACCTGATTGGAGTTCAAGGAAAGATTATCGGGAATGTCAGTTCCAAACTAAATAAAATCCTAAATAATAGAACTGCAGATACTGGAAATCAGAAACAAAAACAAATTTGCTGGAAAGGCTCAGCAGGTCTGGCAGCATCTGGAGAGAAATCAGTTCATGTTTTTGGTCCAGTGACCCCTCGTCAGTACTCATATCTACCCCTTTTTAATTTCCCGTAAATCATGGTTGGGGAGTGAAGAGGCGATCTTAGTTTATTGTAATTAAGGAATTGCATTTGGGTTGTCGTGGTTTTGTTCGCCGAGCTGGGAATTTGTGTTGCAGACGTTTCGTCCCCGTCTAGGTGACATCCTCAGTGCATGGGAGCTTCCACTACAAATGCCGGAGGAAAGATCACAGAAGCACTTCACAGGAGGCTCCCAAGCACTGTGGATGTCACCTAGACAGGGGACGAAACATCTGCAACACAAATTCCCAGCTCGGCGAACAGAACCACAACAACAAGCACCCGAGCTACAAATCTTCTCACAAACTTTGCTTTTGGATGATGATGAACATTGATTTTTATAAATAACAGGCCCAGGTACAGCTGACCATATCAGCAATGGTGATAATCTGGAACCGTTTCTACAATTAGGTTTGTAGAATCAAAGTACCTTAAGATCAGACTTACTTCTTAGATGGCATAATCTCTTTACTGATAATTACAACTTACTTTGGTGTGTTTTCCAAACTCTGCACCATATCTCTTTCTGAAATCATGATCATCATCACATTCTGTCCTCACCCCTTGGAAAAAGGAGCCCTCAATGGAATGAAGCTAAGTAGTTTTCTTTTGCTCAGGAAGAGCCCTTAATAATTTATTTTGATCCTAGGTTAGGTGAGAGCCAAAGTTATTGATATAGAAGTTTTTTTTTTAAAGATGACCAGGAAGGAAAAGAGAATAACTTTCAGGAAGTGTTTTATAAGTGCAGAGATGTTGGCTCTCATTTAGAATGGGGGAACAACATTGAGCACTAACCTGGGTGGATTGTGGTAGGAGTAGATTATGGGTGAATCCAATAGCTGGAGGAAATTGTGTTGAGATTTGGTAACAAAGACAATGCATTTTAAAATCAACACAGGATAAAGGTGAATAATGGATTCAGAAAGTAGTGGTGTGTTAAATAAAGGAGGATACAGTTTTTATGAATTAAATTGTGAAAGAGGACAGTCAACAGGGTAATGCATTTATGATGTTGCTTTAGATGTCTCTTTGGTTCCAAAGTGGAAGGAAAGCTGCAGGAGTATGAGCTGGGGTTTGGAAGTGGAGAATGATATTTTGTTAACTATTATAATTGTTAAGAGAGTCAAAATATGTGGTGTTGATAAAGCATAGCCGGTCAGGCAGCATCAGAGGAGCAGGAGAGCCGATGTTTCAAGCATAAACTGCTCATCATTCCTGATGAAGAGCTTATTCTCAAAACATCGACTCTCCTGCTCCTCAGATGCTGCCTGACTGGCTGTGCTTTTCCAGCACCACACCTTTTGATTCTGATCTCCAGCATCTGCAGTCCTCACTTTCTCCTAATTGTTAAGAGAGCTCAGGCTCAAGGTGCTGATTTTGTGTATTGCTGTATTCAGTTCAAGCAGGTGGGTGGGGCAATTTTTGAACAGGAACTGGAGAAACAAGTCCTGACATGATTGAAATGGGGTGTCAGTGATCCTGTTGACAAGAATATTTCAAACATGGTATTGACTGTGCATTTCATGGCTCAGTGCTTATAGATGATGACGCTAAAGTGTAGCTCAGTGTAGAAAGTGGAAACCAAAGTTAAAGCCCAGTTATGTTGCAATAGCCATAAATGCACAGGTGAAGTCATTTGAGTCGGTGTGACTATAAGAAGAATGGCTTTTGAACATGTTTTACGAAAGTGGAATGTTGGGTGTAAAGGGATAATCAGTGGGGAATGTATTGCAAACATAGAAATGATTACCGATGAGAGCAATGTTCCCTTCTCAGTTTCTGTTTCTTGTGACTGTTTTCAACCATTTCTGTGTGGCGATCTCCCAACAATCAATGACCAAATTGATACATTTATACATTTCCAGGAATCCTCTTCTCCTAACTACCTGGCCAGTGTTTCCTGTAAGGAGGAAAAGCTGCCTTAAGTTAATATAAATTTTGTCTTGCATAGTGTAACTTATAAATGTTTGCACACAGAACCATTTTAATTCAAATGCTGATGATTGAGTCATGGTTACCTGTGTTCAGTATCTGCTTGGCAAGATGGGTAAACCAGAAATTGTTATCGAACGGTCTGCAGTAGTTTGGAGCTCTAAATTGTAAATGTCCGTGTCCCATTCTCTCCTGGCAAACCAAAATGAAAGTACAAGGGCAATTAAGAATTTTGTTAAATTATCTATTGGGAAGTGCAGAAATTAGACCGATTTGTGGAGTTTCTAAATTGGTAATATAGGCCTTTTTGAGGATGCAATTTTCGAATCTGCTAGTTAAGGTTACCTTTCCCAATTACTTGTGATTTAAGATTTTGCTGCATTTGTACAATGGTGCTTAAATCGGTGTTGTATGAACTGGAAATGCTGAAAAGATGCAGTTTAGTCAGGATCTATGAAATCCCAGAGAATGGTCAAATGTAGAAGAAAGGAGTGGAGAGTCAACTGGCAAACAATTTGCCAGTTTTAAATTGTCTGCAGCTTGACTTTCTTTTCCTATTTTATTTCACCCTTGTTGGTGTGGTTGTTTTCAGTGTCTCTGCATTATGATGATCTTTTTGTCTTCGTTTAACTGATCTTTTAACCTTACATTAAACAATGAAGAGTATTCAAATTATTTACTCTGTCTTGAGATTCTGGTATCGAGAGGAGAAAGTGATGACTGCAGATGCTGGAGATTAGAGTCGAGTGTGTGGTGCTGGAAAAGCACAGCAGGTCAGGCAGCATCCGAGGAGTAGGCGAATTAATGGTTCGAGCATAAACCCCAGTTCCTGAGGGGGAGGATTTATGCTCGAAACATCAATTCTCCTGCTCCTCGGATGCTGCCTGACCTGCTGTGCTTTTCCAGTACCCCACACTCGACTCTGATTCTAGTATCTGGTGATTTTCACTTTGTTAAAATGGTTTTATCAATGTGCTTGTCTTTGATTGTGTTAAAGTGTTCATGTCCAAAAAAATCATCATCTGGCAATTGTTCATTCTTGATGCAAACTAATCTGCAGTGTATTTCTAACATCTGTGGTTTTGCTTTATAGTGATTTATTATTTTGCTTTGTATTTAAGTGCCATTTCTGTATCTTTGGTATTGCAACCCCTGTAGAGACTGATATTTGGTAAAATATGACCTCCGTCAAGTCAGTCAATAAAAAGATAATAAGATTTAAGGCTTTGTGCAGGGAAGGTCATCTGCCTCAAACTTGATTGAATTGCTTGAGGTGCTGAAAAAGATAATATATATGGACTTGAGAAAGGCCTTTGACAAGATACTGTTAGGTTCTTTTTCCATGCTTTCACACATGACATGCAATTCGCACACACTAACCTCTGCAAAGAGTTAAAGTTTATTCAAGGTTGTACGAGCTAGGTGACCCCTTTGCAGCTGTGCAAGGTTGAGTCAGCGAGGCCCTGAGCAAAGAAAACGCATCCCCTTTATACAGGTCAGTTGGCCTTGCCTGCAGATGCTTTGGCCATTCCCCCAGTCACATGCCACTAAAGACAATCACCAGTTACTCACAGTCACGTGTTACCCCCAGTACAGTGGCAGGATGAGATCATCCTCCGAGATAATGCTAATGCCCTAATCCTGGGGAATCGTTATGCAGATGATTTCCTGACTTAGTGATTCCTCAAGACGATGCAAGTGTGACATATCTTTGGCCAGAAAGCATTCCTGGGGGATGGAAGAGATTTAATTTAGAGTTTAACTTGACAATAGCAAATGACTGTCTAGCTGAAGTGTAAATTACAATGAATAGTCATCCAAGTTCATCCATGATTGTAGCAAGTTTTGAGAAGATTTGTAGCTCAGGTTGAGGTTTTGGATGTAGGTTTGTGTGCTGAGCTTGAAGGTTCATTTCCAGATATCTTGTTATTTTACTAGGTAATATCTTCAGTAGGCCTCAGGCGAAGCACTGCTGAAAATTCCTGCTTTCTATTTAATGGTTGGGTTTCTTTGGGTTGGTGATGTCACTTCCTGTTCCTTTTCTCAGGGAGTAGTAGATGGGGTCTAACTCGATGTGTTGGTGGAGTTCCGGTTGGAATGCCATGTTTCTAGGAATTCTCGTGCGTGTCTTTGGCTTGTCCAGGATGGATGCATTGTCCCAGTCAAAGTGGTGTCCTTCCTCATCCGTTTGTAAGGATACCATGGGTCGTGTCACTGGAAATGACTGCCAGACTACTCGGACCACTTGGCATCATGGTAGCCCGTAACCCACCAACAAACTAAAACAACAACTAAACTTGAAAGACCCTGTACAGACAACAAGCAAAACTAATGTCATTTACAAAATACCATGCAAGGACTGTAACAAACAAGCAGAAAACTGGTCACTAGGATACATTAACACCAACTAGTCACAAAAAGACATGACCCTCTCTCACTAGTATCCTCACATACGGATGAGGAAGGACACCATTTCGACTGGGACAACGCCTCCATCCTAGGAAAGCTAAACAAAGACATGCACGAGAATTCCTAGACACATGGCATTCCAACTGGAACTCTATCAACAAACACACTGAGTTAGACCCCAGCTACCACCCCCTGAGAAAAGAAGCAGGAAGTAACATCAGAAACCCAAACATACAAATAGAAAACAGGAATTCTCAGCAGTGCTTCACCTGAGGCCAACTGAAGATGTTGCTGAAAATGTGTTGCTGGAAAAGCGCAGCAGGTCAGGCAGCATCCAAGGAACAGGATATTCAACGTTTCGGGCATAAACCCTTCTTCGGGGCTTATCACACATCAGGGTGAGAAGACAAATCCTTCACAGTAATCTCAGCTAGTACGGGAATTGAACCCACGTTATTATCATACTTTGCATTGCAAGCCAGTCTTCCAGCCTAACTGTGCTGAGGGGTGTTGGTCTGAAACTAACTTTAAGAGGATGTGAACATCAGAAAGAAATATCAGAGGAAAAACATGGTGCCCAATGAACTAGGAGTGACAAATTGCACTAGTTCAGAACAAGGAGTGGTCAGGCAGATTAAGATCCAAGTGTATTTGTGTAAGTGCAGTTAGTGTAGCAAATAAAATTGATAGGAAATAGGCGTATGTCACCGCATTTGAATGGGGCAAGAGACCTGATTTCCATCAAACAGTCTGTTGAAAATATAACATTCCTCATGTCAAGGCATTTGGGAAGACTAGGTTAGGTAAAGAGAAAGTTGCATTGTACTGTGGCAGGGTGAGCAAGTCCTGGCAAGATATTTAAGGGATACATCAACGTTTGAACGACCTGTAATGGAGCGCAGTAAGTATTGGCAAAGACAGAATTGTGGGCTAAAAAACATTAGGGCAATACCACTGCCAGATGACCTGTCATGGATCAGATAATAAAGGGAGGGAGGGGTCAGCCAGAAAAGTAGTTTTAAGTCTACAATCCGATCAGCCCTGACCTTTATTGAATGGCATGGCAGGCTTGTGATGCTGATTGGCCGCCTCCATATTTTGTTTCTTGTTTTTGATGTTTTTTGCTTTAATGTTGCCAGAGAAAGCTTTGTCAATGCAGAGAGATTGGACAAGATAACGTTGTTTGGTTTGGAGCAGTGAAGGTGAGGGGAGATTTGGTAGGTCGTCATCTTGAAAAGCTTAAATGGAGTAAATAGGGAGTAGTTCTATCCACTGTAAGAAAGGCTGTCAGCAAGAGGATGTGGGTTTAAGCTGATTTGCAAAAGAAACCAAGAGTACTTGAGGAAACGGAGGTGACGATAAATTAATGGCTTTTTCACTGATTCCAAACCTCATAATGCCGTTTCATAATCAAAATTCTTGACTATTTTAAAAACCTTTTAAGTCTACTCCAATGGACATAATCCCAATTTTTGAGAGCACTCGTCAACTGTAGTTGCTCGTCTGAGACACCTAAAACAGAAATCTTCTTGTGTTGGTGGCGCTGTTGAGTGAGATGATTGACCAGGATCTTGCAGAATTCACTGCTAGTTCTCACATGTTGCAAAGGTAGCTTGAGCAAATGTAGGAAGAATTTGTTTTAACATCTTGTCTCCAACATTGCAGCTCTTTTTCTATATTGCTGTTGTAGGGTATTGTTTTAAGTATCTGTGTTGAGCCTACACCCAGGACCTCTTGACCCGGGTGAAACCAGTGTCAATTAAGCCAACTTGGTACTTGAAGGATGTACACACCTTGTGTTATTTCTCCAATTGGCTAATTAAAATGAAATAAATATATTTGCAACTTTTAGTGGAGTACATTCAGGACACCTTGATCGTCTTGATTGTCTTGAGATCATGAAAGGAATTCCTTCATTTTTCTTGAACTTACTACAGGTTTTTGCTTATTGTCTTATTGGAAAGGTTTGTTAAAGCCTGATGGTCTCTTCTCACCTTTTACCATCTGCTTATCAGTGCTGCGCAGTGTGTTCGAAGGTATATTGACAATTTCAAATTATAAACAAATAAAACTTGTAGTATCCTTTTAAAAAAAAGTAGTATCTTAATTGAATAAGATAACCTATGTATTGCTGTGATTGTGAAAGGCAGTTACTTGCTGGCTTGTTTTCACCAAGTGAAGATGCTAGTTGCACTGTTATTGACAATGTTTGCAGGAATTAAACAATTGGAAAGAAAATCTTGTAATTTAAGCTTCCATTATTTGTCAGTTCCCTCCACAAAAATCATGCTCCAGATGTCACAGCTGACAGCAGCTTCACTGTTGCAACTCAATAAATGTTTTCGGTGTCATTGGCACCAACTTCCTATTTTATTCTTGTAGACCAAGATATGGGCAGCCAGAAGATTGGCTAATTCAACATACAGAAATTGTGGCATTTTTGATAAAACTGTTCTAACGTTGACTTTTATTGTGTTAGATATCTTAGGTCAAATTGCTAATAAACAGAACTCATCTTTTTGCAGCAGAGGAACTGTTAATCTTTGTTTGTGAATAGCCCCATTCATGTTATCAATGATCAAGCTGGTGTTTGAGGTGCGCCTGAGTTATCTCCGTATCAACAGAAAATATTTCTTCATGTCTATTATGAAATGTACTCAATATAATGCAGCATTCTTTTTCACACCCAAACGTGGACACCATTGCCAGCAGCATTTACCCATATTAATACACTGCATGCAGCAAAATGACACGTCAGGTGGCATTCTAATCTGAATACAAAAACCATTTTAATTGTGTAGTTATAGTTGACTCATGTCAGTAGACTACTTAATATATAAATGCAATTTGTATTGACAGTTTTGATCACCGCTTCTGGCATTTTAATATCATAGAACCAGGAGCAAGTGAGCCATTTGATCCTTTGAGTCTGCTCTGATGTTCAATATGATCATGACTGATCCTCTATCCCAAACCACTTTCCTGCTTTCTCCCAAATCCCTTGATGTTTTTAAGATCTAAAAATGTATTTCTCTCTCTCTCTCTCTCTCTCTCTCTCTCTCTCTCTCTCTCTCTCTCTCTCTCTCTCTCTCTCTCTCTCCCTCCCTCCCTCCCTCCCTCCCTCCCTCTCTCTCTCGCCCCCTCCCTCCCTCCCTCCCTCTCCCTCTCTCTCTCTCTCTTCTCTCCCCCCCCCACCCCCCCCATGGTTGGTTTCCACAGCCTTTTAAGGTAGAGAATGCAACAGGATCGCTGCATGCAGGTGCACACATTTCAAAACCCCGCCCCGTAACTTGAGATTGCCCCAACCAAGAAAACATCCTCCCAGCATCTAGTGTGTCCAGCCCTATTAAAATTCTAATGTTTCGATCAGCTCTCCCTCATTCTTCTGACCCTTAGTGATTACAGACCCAGTCGAACCAATCTCTGCTCATAGGTTAGTCCTTCCATCCTCTGTATCAGCTGAGTGAATTTCTGCTGCATTCCTTTGTTCCTTCGGTGTGCACACCTATTCCAGGCGTAGTACTGCAGTAAGACATCACTACTTCTGAACTATTTACCTTTTCTAATTGCTTACTCCACCTGTCTGAATACTTTTATTTGACTGGTGTGCAAAGACACCCAGATAGATCCCTCTATATGTCCACCCTTCCCAATATAACATCATTGAAATAATATTCTCCTTTCTGTTTTTTGACATATATATAACTTGCCATTGTATTAAATCTGCTACATGATTTAAGCAAGTGGGCCAATACATGGAAATCTCCTTGCATCCTCCTTTTGATCTCTCCATTGTGTTTGAGTAGAAAAAATTCATCAGGATGAGTTCTAAGTTACGAGAAAATTTTGCATGAGTTTTTAACCTTAGAGTATCTGGAAGGCAATGTTGTAAATAGGAATAAAAATGTTATTGCAGGATAAAAATAGAGGTTAAATTGTTTAAACAGTGAGAGTAGGATTTGTTTACTAGCTAGTGAAAGGCAAATCCAGAGCTGATAATAGGCATTCTTCAAGAACACTTCAAACTATTAATACTGAGACTGATTAATTGAATTGACCAGTATGTTCCCATGCAAGTTCAATGTATTTTTGAATGTGGTAATCTACTCAATATACAGACATAGAGAAGTTTGCAACAGAATGCATCTTTAAGCCTTTTACCTGGAGGAATTGTTCCCATTACCGCAAATTAAACCGAGTTTAGAAGATATGAAAACCAGTGCAAAGCTGTCATGCACTGTTGCTTACAGCAGTTAAGAATTTATCCAGTTGCTCTTTTCATTTGCAGAGCCTATTTGAATGTAAATTTAGGCTAACTACTTTGACTTCAACTCTGAATTTTCCACACTTCTGAATTCCTGACCAAGTTTGCACTCTTACTCAAGATCCTTAAGAAATGAGACCTACAGAATTTACCACTTAATTCTTCACTGTAAGCAATTATTTTGGTAAATAATATTTGAAGAAGCTTGTCCTGACTTAGCAGAAAATAATATGTATTCTTCAGTTTCGTGTTCCAGAAAATGTAGAAATTGGCAAATCATATTAAGGACTGTTGAGTCTAACTTGCATGCCAAGCAAGATGGTTAGAACTTTTGAGTGGAGCGTGAGGATGTGCATCAATATTTTGAAAAAAAGTAAAGTCAGGAGCAAACACTGAGCACAAAATGATTGGGAGCAAGACCAGTACTCCTTGGACAAGATGAGACGAGGAAAATTGATTTTGACAGAAATGTCCCATTTCAAGTGATCTGTTCTGTAAATATTGCCTAAAACCCAAAATAAATTATTTGGATACCTGTTGCTTCAGAATTTCATATACTTTAGAGAGTTCATAAGATTGATCTTTAAGTGTGGCTACAGGAGTCTAGATGGAATGTTATACATAGTGATGGATGAGATGACTTTACATGAAAGTTTCAATTGCTGGTTTCAGAGATGTCTAACCACAAACATAAAGCTACGCGATATGTAAAATGAAAATAATCGATTTGTGCTGTACAACTAATTGATGTAATATTTCAGACAGTCATTGTGTTTTCTTTTGATTTCAGTCTGAAGTAAATAATGTTTGGTTACAAGACTGTACAGTGACAGATCAAGATATAATGCTAGGCCATTCTTTTTGAAAGCAAACCCATTTTATCAGCTGTAAGACACTGGGGAGTCCTGATCAAAATTCTTTCAGGTAGAAGTTCATACACAATTGCCTTTTATATGGACATTGATCAACAGTTTTGAAATACAAAATAAGTGAAGGGGGAGGTTTTGATCTTGATTGGTGCATTCTCTTAGATTGCTGATGGGAGCACTTGGTCAGAACAAAGTAACCTTTTGCTCTTATCACTGAAATGTGAGTGATCAGTTTTGGAAGCATTGAAAATGGAAACATTGCTAACATTGCTGCTTTAGTTTACACTAAATCAGTGCATATTCGTTCCCAGACAACACAGTTTAAAAATAAGGGGCAGACCACTTAGAACAGAGTTGAGGAGAAGCTTCTTCACCCAGAGAGTGGTGGGTGTATGGAATGCTCTGCCCCAGAAGGCTGTGGAGGCCAAGTCTCTGGATATTTTTAAGAAAGCGTTGGATAGCACTCTTAAGGATAATGGAATCAAGGGTTATGGGGCTAAGGCAGGAACAGGATACTGATTGAGGATGATCAGCCATGATCATAATAAATGGTGGTGCTGGCTATAAGGACAGAATGGCCTACTCCTGCACCTATTATCTATTGTCCAACACTGTTGGCCTGCAAAGTAGTGTGGAGTTCATATTTTGTAAAATCTTAAAATCCAGGCATTTTGAGAATATCTTTTTGCAAATGATAGTTAGTTTTCTAGTCTCAGATATATCATGATGTAGCAAAGATCCAGAAAGATGTTCAGTACTGAATAGTTGGTGTAAATAGAATTCTGAGGGCGAAGATGGATTTGAAAGAAGGGGTCTTTGGCAAATGTTGAACTAAATTGCAAACACCAACTGCAAGAGTTTCTTCTTGAGGGGGTAAAAAAACCTTTTCTAGAAAATATTCTTTGCTTTGCTTTGAAAGGAGATTCCCTTGCTTTTGTTGCAGCTTGATAACCCACACTTTCCCCTTTTTTATGTTGGACAGTTGTGTGGCTAATCAAGTGTAGTCCAGACTATGGGGTTCTGTTTCCTATGTTTAAACACCATTGAGCTGCTTAGGTTTTCAACAATTTGTTGGCTGCTTGTTTTCCCCTTGTACTAATTTGTTAGCCCATGAAAGTACTGTGACATGAACTGAATTCTGCTTAATTATTTCATGGGATAAATGAGAGCTTCTGGAATTTGCAACTCCAAAAAGTTGAGGATGAATAGATCCAAGACTGACATTGGTTAGACTTTTGAGCACTAAGGGAATTGAGAATTGTGGTTAAGGTGGGCGAATGGGAGTTGATGTAGAACTTCAGCCATGATCTTATCAAATGGCAGAAATTCTCCTATATGGTCTACTATGTCTTTGTCCTTTATAGTAGGATTTGAGTTGCTCCAGTACAATCGCTACCCGTAATAGTCAAATGTATATTCCTGCACACTCTCCACCATGCCATGCATTCAGATATCTAGAACCCAAGGTATGTATCCTTCCCTAAAGCTCTTCACCTCCTCTTTCTGTCTTTGTGTATTATGCACTTTCTCTCTGTCTCTTACTTTCACATTCTCTCTTGCTTTACTATCTTTATAAATCCTTTCAATTGTCATGCACTGAATGGGCATTGGTGACTTTGTGCTTCTGTATTGGTCCAAGATTGGCGAGGGACTACAGTAGCTTATCATTGTTTTTGCAGGTGGCTGGTGTGGAATCTCTTAATTACCAAAGCCATATCAGAAGATTTTACAGGTTGATAACTTGTTTGGCAACATTATTAACTCAGTTTTTGTGGCTATTAAATCCCTGAAATGTAATTTGAACCCAGTGCTTATGATCCAGGAATACTACCACTGCATGACAAGAATTTACCCACAATATGGGACTTAATTAACGTGATGTGAACATAGAGTAGTGTGTCTGTCTGTCTCAGAAAATGAGTGAACTATATCACTAAATCAAGGCTGAAGTAACAATTACATTGCGAGTACTTGGTTTTGTTTTTGTTTTATAGCATTGCTAGGGAATTAAAGTGCAGACAGGAAAATGTGAAATTGATAGCTGGGATCAAGTATAATATTAAAACATATACATTACAATCCTGTTTTCACACCGTTCTCTCTAGGTAAAATCTGTTTTATCTCATTATGGAAAATGCTGCTAATGAAGATGGAGGAAATGATCAGGCTGATACTCAGTCTTCTAACGAAGATCAGCGCAGGCGTCAGTCAGACCGCCTGGATCGGGAGGAAGCCTTCTATCATTTTGTCAATAACCTGAGTGAAGAGGAGTACAGGCTGATGAGGGATAATAACCTGTTTGGTACACCAGGTGGGCAACCTTAACAAAAAATGAATATCCGTATTTTCTGAGAAAGCTTATTGAAGATATAAAAATATGTCACTGCCTCACTGGGTTTTGTGCTGTACAGTGATATCCAGACAGGAAATGTAATTTTAGATTTTGTTTTTATTGAAACACTCAATGGAAGTTGAATTTCCTATTATTGAATTATTATCCTATATTAAGGAGGTTCAGGTATAGGCTGGTGTTCTTGTTACTATAGGTAGAATCACTCAATCACTTTGTGAATGCTTTTGTTAATGGTCAATGGATGTTGAGAGTAGCTAGCTTTGTAGGTTTGCATGTGTTCCTCGCAAAATTGTTGGTTTTTATCAGTAACAGATTCAATTTTGAATACTTTGAATAATCAAAAGTTCTGAGAATTTTCAATTGGAAGTAAACTTATACAATGCTTTAAAATTTCCTAATTTTGAAGGAGAGCTGGTACACTGCATTTTATTGTTTCCTCCCCCCTTTAAACCAAGTATTGATTGTGAATGTACAATACCGTCATTTCCAAGCTGGCTTTCCATGCCATTGCTTGTGTCAGAGTGAACATTGCAAAGAAAATAGAGTTGGGTAAAAAGGAGATATAACTGCTGGAGAGTGATTTTCCTTTTGTTCTGGAAAGTAGTGGTAACAGAAGGCAATGGTCTGGTGGTATGATAGCTGGAATGTGAATCCAGAGACCCAGGTAATGTCCTGCGGTTCCAGATTCTAATCTCACCACGGCAGATAGTAGATTTTGAATTCAATAATTCTGGAATTAGGAGTCTCATGATGTCGGTGAAGCCATTATCGGTTGTCAGAAAAACGCATCTGCTTCACTGATTCTTTTATGGAAGGAAACTGGCCTCCTTACCTAGTCTAGCCTATACGTGACTCCAGACCTAAAACAATGTGGCTGTCCTCTGGGCTGTTAGGGATAGGTAATAAATTCCGGTGTAGCCAATAGTGCCCTCATTCTGTGAATTAATTTTTAAAGTATTTTTCTTTTATACATTGCAGTTAGATAGACCTAAAATCATTTTGATGGCTTCTACCCAACAATTGCATAACAAATCTGCAGAATTGGGAGACAGAATACTTTCACTAAAGATTGAGCATTTGCTGTTCTATAACGTTGCTAATATGTTTCCATTTCTTTTCAAGTTTTTCTTTTGTACAAAGGCTTTTACACTCAAAATTGAGTTGAGTGAGTTATTAGCTGCAATGGAACAACTTTTTACTATTGTTGCAAATATTGTTTTGTCACAGACAAGAAATCATAACAGTTAAGAGATCAAATTGATAACCATAAATTGTGTCGTCCTCTACCTACACCGCCAGCTGGCTGTAGCTATGTTATCATTTTAAGGCATGATGTTTAGAGGTGCCCAACTTGATTTGCAGATGACATGGTCCTCCAGAGTGTTTCATACACCCTGACATCTGTTTTACTGATAGACTAATTTACAGCCCATTCATAAGATTCTCAATGATTAATTGCATGCCCTTACGTGAGAAGGGTAATAATCAGGAAAATAATGATTTTAAGTGAATGTTAATTGTTCTTTGCATTGTTTTTTCTGTCTCGTGTGTTGTTTGGAGCCAGAGCATACTATAGGTAAGAATGTGTGGAGGATTTCGCGAAGTGCTGCTCCTCCGATCAGATGGCCTTTCCCTCTATGTGCACAGTTGCAGGCTTACTGGTGAACCTATCGGGAGCAAAAATGGGAGAGAATCTGTCTGTGATTAGAGGAGCAGTGAGCAACCCAAAGTGTTGTTCAATGCTGTTAAATCTGCTGTTAGGTCTGGGAATGGGTGACTCTTGAGGACTTTTAAGGAAGATAGGAAGGAGATGAACGTCATATGATGTGGCGAAAACAATGACCGTCTAATGGCAGAGGGGTACTACGATTGTTCTGTGTATAGGACGGTGTATACCTGCTACAGGTATATCCTGAAGACAAAAAGCAGGACAACGCCTGCCTAGCCAATTACCATCTCTTAATCTGCTGCCAATTATTCATAAAGTATTCGAAAATGTCATAGTACTATCAAGCAGCACCTGCTAAGCGATAATCTGTTCACTGATCAGTTTGGGTTCCACCAGGGCCACTCAGCACCTAACCTCATTACAGCCTCTGTATAATCGTGGACAAAAGAACCGAATACCCAGGGGAGATTAAAGTTACTGCCCTTGCCATCAATGCAGCATTTGACCAGGTCTGACATCAAAGAATCCCTGCAAATTTGGAGTTAGTGGAATCAGGAAAAATTCTCCAACAGTTGCACTCATACCTAGTTAATCATCTCAGCTCCAGGACATCTCTGCTGGAGTTGCTTAGGGTAAATATTTTCGATTCAACCCGTTCACAAATGTTATGACATACTACTGGAGCAGATAAAAGTTGAATGTACCCTTCCTGGCTCAAAGGTAGGGACGCTACCACTGTGCTACAGGTGCCTTCAGTTCAGTGGTGTACATATTGTTAATCATCTGGTTCAGAGATACTATTCACATCTAGAGCAGATGGAATCTGAACCTGAGCTTCCTGGCTCACCGTTGGGAACATTACAACTGCACCACAAGAGCTCTTAGTTCCTCAGTATTGTGTCCTAGACCCAACCATCTTCAGCTGCTTTATCAAGAATCTTATCTCCATCAGGTCAGAAATCCAAAGATTTGCAGTTTTGATGATTTGGCTGTGCTAAATTGCCCATAGTGTCCAGGGATGTGTAGGCTGGATGTATTAGTCAGGGGTAAATATAGGATTGGGGTGTGGGTCTGGGTGAGTTACTCTTGGAGGATCGGTGTGGATGTGTTGGGCCAAAGTGTCTATTTCTACATTGTAAGGGTTCTAATTCTAATTCAAGTGGGTTTTTCACTTATGATCATGGAATGTTCAACACCGCTTGCTACACATCAGATACTGAAGCAGTTCATGTCCAAGCTTGAGCTGAAAAGTGGCAAGTAACATCTTTGGTTAGGTTGTGTTTAACTGCGATGCCATTGTCTGGCATATATATAGCAATGCTCCTTGATATTTGGCATTACCATCACTGAACACCCCACTATTAATATCCTGGGGAGGTGGGGGGGAGGTTGCCATTGATCAGAAACTGAACTATATAAATAAAATGGCTGCAAAAGTAGGTCAGAGGCTGGGCATACTCCAGCAAATAACTTATCACCTGATTCTCCACAGCCTGTTGACAATTTACAAGGCAAAAGTCAGAAGTGTGATGGAATGCTGCCCACTTGTTTGGGTGTGTGCAACTCCAACAGAATTCAAGGGACTTGGGAGCAAGCAGAACAAAGCAGCCAACTTGATTTATACTGCATTCACCTCCTTGATTGCTGACACTCAGAAGCAGCATATCCCATTTACAAGATGGGCTGCAGAAGTTTACTAAAGCCCTAAAAATAGCACCTTCCAAACCCATGACCACTTCCATCTAGAAGGACAAGGACCAAAGATACATGGGAACCATGCAATTTCCCCTCCAGAGCCACTCGCCATCTTGGCTTGGAAATAACTCATTGTTTCTTTAATATCACTGTCAAAATCTTAATGCCCTCTCTAGTGGCATTGTGGGTCTACTGACAGCCCTTGGACTGCAGCAGTTCAAGAAAGCAGCTCGACACTATCTTCTCAAGGACACTTAGGGGTAGACTAAACTCTGGCCAAGCCAGTGATGCCCATATCCCAAATGTGAATTAAAAGAAAGTCAGGCCATGAAGGTGAGCAGCGTAGGGAGAAATGAGAGTCAGGCCGATGGGTCTCTGCCACAAATTATTCTTTCTTTATATTAACTTTTTAAAAATAGTTAAAGAATAATTATTAAGTCTGTATTTAAATATGGTTTTGGTGGGTGGGGATAGTGTGTTGTTTGAGTGTGGCTTGTTAAACCACTTTAATCTCAACTGGTGAAGTGGTAATGATGGAAATATTTGAAGCACAGTTCACCATGAATTATTTTCTTGTAAGTTAAAGGAACAGAATAAGCCATACAGAAAGAGAGGGATAAGTGCCTGTGTGTTAGGAGGTAGGGTGACATGTAGAAGTGAGCAAAAGAGAGGTAAGTGAGAGTGAAAGGGGAAAGGAAAACAGACTTGAGTGAGAAGGAAACCCTGGACGGAAATTCAACTCTTCTTTAACCCCCACTTATCTGTGCATTCCGCAGAGGCCAACTTGAAATGTGCCCTACCAAAGGCAACCCAAGGTCAGCATTATTTAAACCTAACTCCTTAGCTCAACCCCAGAAAATGCGCCTTCCCTTGTGATCATGGCGGGCTGCTTTGTTTTTCTCTAGCTCAGTGTCTCAACGAAAAAGTAAAAATTCACTTTTATTGAGCTTTTGCTGCATGGTGTATTTTAGTGTTAATTTCCGATAATTATTCATCTAAATGATCAATTTATTGTTTTTGAATTTTTTTCATGAAATTCATGTTTAATATTGTGACAAGCATTATCCCTCTGAAATTTGTTTACGAGCCCTTGTCAGAAGAGAAAAATCAAAATGTGACCCCCTCTCCACAAGAATAACCCTGTTCTGGAATTAGGTCAGACTTCCATATCTAGTTTCTTATGTGCAAAATGTAGATAGATTTAAGTTAGCAATATATTTTGGGACTAACAGCCACTGTTAAATGTTATGTAAGGAACACAGCAACTTCCCAACAATCCTTTTTGTTATAATATGAACAGCTTTCTAGTAATATTCCTTTGACTTTGTTTTAAAAAAAATTCCAGGTATTTGGGGATTTCTTTGCTTTGGTAGCTTGCCATTGTTGACGGTGATGCTTATAAATAGCAGGTCTTGATGGGCTTTGTGAATGGCCAACCTTGCTGTCAGTAATTAAACACCAAATACTGGGATTTACAGTAATATTGTTTGTATTTTAATTTTGGCTTTATTCGGGTAATAATCACTGTGAAAAGTTCCATGAGCTTGAGTCTTAGTATTCCCATGAGGGCTTTTGGACTCTGACAACACTGACATTTCAAGCAGAGCTTCACAGTTACCCATTGTGAATTTTGCCATCTTTATAATGTGTTGCAAGAAATATTCCAATTTTTTAACTGTTTATGCAGAAAGTGAAACATGGTCAAAATCATTTGCAAAAATATTTGAATTGGTATTGTTTCCTTTTTTTAAAACTGGTTTTTGCAAGGTTTGTGAAGGTTTGTAACTCAGGTTGAGGTTTAGGGTGTAGGTTTGCTCGCTGAGCTGTAGGTTTGATATCCAGACGTTTCATTACCTGGCTAGGTAACATCATCAGTGGCGACCTCCAAGTGAAGTGAAGCTGTTGTCTCCTCCTTTCTATTTATAGATTTGTCCTGGATGGGGTTCCTGGGGTTTGTGGTGATGTCATTTCCTGTTCGTTTTCTGAGGGGTTGATAGATGGGATCTAGATCGGTGTGTTTATTTATGGCGTTGTGGTTGGAGTGCCAGGCCTCTAGGAATTCTCCAACCACAACGCCATAAACAAACACACCGATCTAGATCCCATCTATCAACCCCTCAGAAAACGAACAGGAAATGACATCACCACAAACCCCAGGAACCCCATCCAGGACAAACATATAAATAGAAAGCCGGAGACGATAACTTTGCTTCACTTGGAGATTGCCATGATGATGTTACCTAGCCAGGCAGTGAAACGTCTGGATATCAAACCTACAGCTCAGCGAGCAAACCTACACCCTTAAACTGGTTGTTGGCTCCTTTTTTGATTTGATCCTTTTAATAAGCCAATCTGGTAGCATCTTGATCTGTTAATAACAGACTAATGTGCAGAGCATACGTGCATGTATTGATGTTGAAACTTTCATTTTAACACAAAAAAAAGTAAGATTTTCATGTATCGGAGTATAAAATATCTCTCATTCTGCAAGGTCTACTAGTTGGAAGTATTTGTTTTTAATGATACTGAGCTGTTTGTAAGCTTATCTGCACTGTGAATTAGTTCTGCAATTTGGTATCACTGGGAAATTGTGAAATTCATTAAACTACTATATTTGTGCTGAAATTTGGCAGCAGTAGGATAGAGATAGTGGGACATTAGAATGGAGAGAGGGTTTTCAGCTATTTGAATGATCAAAGAGCCTTGTATTGCACAGAACTTTTAAGGCCCAACTGATTTTTAAAAAAATGCTTTTCATCCAACCACTTGAGCTGAATTTGTAAATGCATTTGGTATTGATTTGTGAATTCTTCATGCTTATCAAGTACTGTCCAAGCTTCGCAGCACAAGGTTGTGTGTTTTATTTTCATATGGGGTGTTGGTTGACCAGCATTTATTGCTCATCCCTAGTTGCTGTTGAGAAGATAATGAGCTGCCGCCTTGAACTGCTACAGTGTACGTGCTGTAGGTAGGCCCACAATACCATTATCGAGGGAATTTCAGGATTTTGACTCTGTGACAGTGAAGAAACAGTAATATAATTCCAATTCAGAATGAGAAGTGGCTTGAAGGGGAACTTGCAGGTGCTGGGGTTCCCATGAATCTGCTACCCTTGTACTCCTAGGTAAAGGTACTATATAAGGATCTTTGAATTTCTGAAATGCATCTTGTAAATAGTACACATTGCTTCTGAGCGTCAGTGGTGGAGAGAGCAGTTGCTTATGGATGTACCAATCAAGGGTACTGCTTTGTTTTGGGTGATGTTAAGCTTCTTGGAGTGTTATTGGAGCTGCACCTGTTCAAGCAAAAGGAGAATATTTCATCCTACTCCTGACTTGTGTCTTATAGATAGTGGACAGACTTTGGGCAGTCAGAAGGTGTTACTCACTGCAATGTTCCTAGGATCCTTACCGATAGTAAAATCACTGTTCTTGTGTATATCTATGTCTTGAAGCTATCATACGTAGGAATGCTTCCAGTTATCAACAAAAAAGTTAAGTTCTTCTTTGCCTGACAAGCTTTTGAAAATCATGTATGGTGACAGGATACAGTAAGTCTGGGTCAGGCAAAGTGTGCGCTTTCTCTATACGTAGGGCAGTTTCTGAAATTTACATTCTGAGAAAACTGCAAGAGTGTAGTTTGTGCAAAAAAGTACACCTGAATGAAACTTGAACTTTGGCCCCTGAGAAATGGTTTTGAAATAAGCTGGTGCTAAGACCTTGAAGATATATGGCTTTACTTCCACTCCTATGTTATGGTCTTCTATCCAATGGGCATGAAGTATGACAAAAAAAACAAGTTTCTCAAAAAAATTAGATCTTTTCTTTCTCTTTCCCAATGTTGCTCACGTGTCTGCTTTTTGTTTGTGTGTGCTGCTTTCTTCTTGCAGCCATCCCTTTTACGTGTGCTAGTTTGTTCTTTTTATCAGCTCAGCTTTTTGTCTGTTTTGTTTCCCTCTGTCTCTGTCCTCTGCTTGCCTCCACAGGGGGTAGCCTTTAGCTCACAGATCAAGGGAGTGAGCTGACCAGGGCACAGTTCAACTTTCAGGTCGTGTGAAGAGTCTGGCCAGGGCAGTAGGTCAACACTGAATAGTGGGAGGTGATCAGTATGATACCACAAAATTTTAAGTCAGGTGGCTGGCATGTGGAGCACAATATGATATGTTGAAGCGTGAGAGGATTGAAAGGTAGATATGTATGGTAAGTATGCATGCTGACATCTGAAAGGTTTAAGAGGAATCTACTGGATGTAAAAACTTGAAAGTAAAAACATTTCGTGCAAAAATTTATGTACTGATCTCTCTCATTCTGCTCTGTATTCTTCGGTGTGATCTTTCATGTGCTTGGTGCCAGTGGAGGCAAGGAAGAATTTTTACCCCTGCATTTTTAAAGGGAATAAAGTATATTCACTTTGGGAGACTGCACTCTTAATTGAGGTTTCTACTGTCATTTGGAATGTTCTGGTACATTGGGGTAAAATGAATTGTATGCTTGTGTGTTAAGTGTTGATCACTGCATCAAAGTTAGTTGCTGTTTAAATTTGAAGAGGTGATACCCTCATTGTCTATAATATTATTTTGGTGCCTGACTAGGTACTATTTTACTGTGAAAGTAAAACTTATTTCTTCTTTCACCATTTGTGGTGAATGTTTGAAATGCTGGGATGACTACCTCAATTCTGGCAGGACAACAGACACTAGCTGCTTGCAATCTAGAGAATGTAAACCAAAATGTTAACTGTGTGAAGTAGCATCAAGTTTATTTTAACACAAAATAATCCATTTGATTTTTAGCCAAGGCATATTCTTTATGAAAATGTAAGAATGTTGTGTGTGGTTATATCTGTGTGCAAGCTGCTTTAACATCATTTAACATAGGCTTGCCTTGTGAAAACAAGCATTATTTTCTAGAGTTTGTAGTGTATTTAGTTATGATGAGAAATTTTGCCTGGAATGGTACTTGGTGGAGCAGAAAGATTTAAGTGGCTTAGAGAGATATTTAAACATTGAAAGAGTTTAAATGGGTAAGTAATAAAGAATGGCATTTGTTGATCAGTGAATCAGTAATGTTGAGTGTTTTTAGGCTAAGGATTAATATGACAACAAGTAGTTAGAAGTGTATTCTCATAAGATCTTACTAGAGTAAGATTAAGGTCACTCAAAGATAGTAGTGGAAAGTTGTGTGTGGAATCTGATGACATTGGGGAAGTGCTTAATGAATACTTTTCGTCAGTATTCACGTTAGAAAAGGGCAATGTTAGTGAGAATACAGTGATGCAGGCTACAAGATTAGATGGGATTGAGGTTGACCAAGCCGAGCTTTTAGCAATTTTGGAAGATCTGAAAATAAATAAGATCCCTGGGCCAGATGGGATTTAACCTCTGATTCTTTGGGAAGCCAAGGAGAAGATTGCAGAGCCTTTACTTTGATCTTTGTCATCATTGTCGCCAAAAGACTGGAGGAAAGCAAATGTTGTTCCCTTGTTTAAGAATGGGAGTCGGGACAACCCTTCTAATTATAGGCCAGTGAGCCTTACTCCGGTTGTGGATTACGTGTAGGAAAAGGTTAGAAGATATAGGATTTATAATCATCTGGAAAGGAATAATTTGATTAGGGATAGTCAACATGGTTTTATGAAGAGTAGGTCATGCCTCAGTAACCTTATTGAGTTCTTCGAGAAGGTGCCAAAATAGGTTGATGAAGGTAAAGCTGTTGATGTGTATGTGGACTTCACTAAGGCATTTGATAAGGTTCCACGTGGTAGGTTATTGCACAAAGTACAGAGTTTCGGGATTGAAGGTGATTTAACTGCTTGGATCAGAAGTTGGCTAGCTGAAAGAAGATGGTGGTGGTTGATGGGAAATATTCATCCTGGAGCTCAGTTACCAGTGGTATGCCGCAGGAATCTGTTTTGGGGCCACAGCTGTTTGTCATTTTTATAAATGATCTGGAAGTGTGCGTAGAAGGATGGGTTGGTAAATTTGCGGGTGACACTTAAGGTAGGCGGAGTTGTAATAGTGCCAAAGGATGTTGTGGGTTTCAGAAGGATGTAGATAAGATGCAGAGCTGGGCTGAGAAGTGGCAAATGGAGTTTAATGCAGAGAAGTGTGAGTTTACTTCGGAAGAAATAACAGGAATAGAGTACTCGCCTAATAGTAAAATGCTTTGCAGTGTAGATGAACAGAGAGATGTCTGTGTCCTGGTGTATAAATCCCTGAAAGTTGCCACCCAAGTTGATAAGGTTGTTAAGAAGGCATATGATGTGTTGGCATTTGTAGGGGATGGAGTTTCAGAGCCACGTGGTCATGCTTCAGCTGTGCAAGACACCGATAAGGCCGCATCTGGAGTATTGCGTGCAGTTCTGGTCACCGCATTATAGGAAGGATGTGGAAGCTTTGGAAAGGAGATTTACGAGGATGTTGCCTGGTATGGTAGGAAGGTCTTATGAGGAAAGGCTGAGGGAACTGAGGCTGTTTTTGTTGGAGAGAAGGTTGAGAGATTACTTAATTGTGACGTATAAAATAATCAGAGGGTTAGATAGGGTGAGAGCCTTTTTCCCCATGGTGAAGGCTAACACAAGGGACATAGCTTTAAATTGAGGGGTGATAGATTTAGGACGGAGATTAAGGGTGATTTCTTCACTCAGAAGTAATGGCGTGGAATGGCCTGCCTGCAACAGTAGTAGACTCGCGAACGTTAAGGGCATTTAAATGGGCATTGGGCATACATATGGATAATAATGGGACGTTGTAGGTTAGATGGATATCAGATTATTTTCACAGGTCGACGCAACATCGAGGGCCGAAGGGCCTGTACTGCGCTGTAACGTCCTATGTTCTATAATATGGCTACTGATGTCTAATCTTTTGAGAAATTTTAAATTTCACAAAGCTTAGTTCCTGTAGCAGAACATACTAAAATGTGTTCCTGAGGTGACTCTGCTTTGTTTTTTAAAAAAATTCTGTTCTAGTTAGAGTAAAAAAGCAGAAATTAGAAGGCTGCTCAGCTACCCCTCTGTGTTAATCCGAGTGTCTCAACTATGATTTTCTGCAAAGTCCCATTGATGGGATTAATACCAATCATCCACCATTTCCCAGAGGTGATCAGACTTGAGTAATTCATATACAAAGTTTCCTAAAAGAGAGGCTTGAAAGGACTTTAATAATAGAAAATATCATTCAGCAGTAAAAGTGCTTAATTTACTTATTCAGAATGCATTAATTCTGCTCTGGTTATTTGGTGTGTTTGGAGAACATTGTATTATGCACGTAATAAAAATTAGATTAGAAATTAAGTTAAACAAGCAGCTTTAGTTGCTTGGAAACTCATGATGATGCCAGTTTACTCATGAAAAGCCTTGTTACTCATCAAACCACATTTTAAATTGTAACTCTTTGAAAGTTGGAGTGATGTTATACTTTAGCTGAGATTAAAGAACAAAACAGATCTTGCTGATCTCAGTGACTACTTTGGACCATCATTAACTGATCTTTCAACTCATTCAGAATCATTCAAAGCTATATAATGCATTTTTACAGATTACAATATTTTCACCATAACTTTTGCATTAACACCACCTATACATCTGAAATTTGGTCATGGTTTTTTTTGTTGGAAAAGCATGTGCATTGGTTATAGAGGCTTAGTGATTAAAATCTGTGCCTCTCACATTACAATCCATAAAAGGCCTGAGGATACCAGTTTTAATTCCCAATCTACATTAATTAACTGATCTCAACTGGGGAATTAATTACATCATTGCGATTGGCCTTGGTACCTGTGTCCAGAAAGCGTTAATCAATGAGAATTGCCAGTGCTGCTTGCCATACAGACCATCTTGGTAAAAAGTGTGCATGTGTTTAGATGTCAGGCTTGTCTATGGTTTTTCTTTTAGTTGATTAATGCAACGCTGTTATGGTTCAAATGAATGATTAGTTAGCAGAGTTGTTGGATTCTGCATCATTGTGTAACCTGTTAAGAGACAGTGCTTTCAAGAACAGAAAATGGACACTCAGTTTTGCCGAATCACAAATGAAAAGACAGTTTCTTCTCAGTGACTGTGATTCCCGCATATAAGTCAGTCACCAAAATGTATGTTCCAATTTACTGGCAGTGTTCATGGTACTTGTCCTCATTGTATTTTGAAGGGGAAGTTACAGAAGAGGAACTTAGCAGGCGTTTACAACAGGTGAAGGACGGCGTTATTCAGAACAACCCAGATACTTGGAGAAGTGAAGGCTCTGGTGACAACAGAGGTAGGCAATTAAATAGTGATGCCACCTGTGTGGTGTATAAATTTAATATAAGAACTCTGTTTGGCAGTTTTCCACTTGCCCTGTCTTTGGAGTCAACAAAATATGCACATGGGCATAGAAGAAAAATATGTTAGCAACATTATTTAAGCTTACTGATGACAATACATTACTCAAATGTTACAATCTGATGCTTCTGTTTCTCTGGCAGGACTTAGCCATAAAAATTTTCATCCTGGAACCCTGGCCCTCTTTCTCCAGCTTGAAGTAGAATTTGGACAATTAACCTTTTTGACAATTTCTGTTTTCAGGACTAGCTAATCGGTTTTGTGGTCAGGCTAAGTTTCCCACCAGTATCCATTCTTTCCTCTGAGTAACCTTTTTGTTCTTCAGGAGTGCAAGAGCTGACACTCTCTTGCTCACTGTTCAAATTCATGCAATATCCAGAAGAAAAAGCTAAATTGTACCATCTCTGAACTGGCCGTCACACATATATTTGTGCTTTCAAAATAAGATGTTTCACTTGAGTATTCTCCACATTTTTGTAGGATTAATGCCTGGCTGGATTGGATGTGAAGGATTCTTAACTTATTAGCACATGAAAATTGTGACAGTGTAAAGTAGATATTGCTGCCTGCTTTGAAGTCCCATCTTAAACCACTGAGCCTATTTATTTCACCATTGTTACCAAGGCTCTGTTGACTTACTCTCTTTATGGTGTCCCTGCAAGTGGGCAAAATGTTTAGCTTTTCCACAAATAATTCTCATTGGTTTTAACTCATAAGTTGTTTTGGATTTCCAAAAACGGCCAGTCCACAATTTCCTTTTCAGGATTTCCTCTCTGGAATTTTCTAAGGAATTTAGTTTTCTGGATCAGTTGGCAAAATCTGAGAACAAATGTTAAGGGAGTAATATTGTCCAACTTGGTGCACGTCTGACTTAACAAAATGAGTTAATTGAAGATATTGGCCTGTTCACAAACCTGTTTACACGCAGGTGTTCATCTGGTCTTAAGGCAACAGTTATCAGTATCCAAATCTCCAAATGGCTAAATAGTTATTTGAAAAACACACAAAAGGGAACTGGGGCACAAAATTAGCATTTTAGCACAGATACAGTTGAACTACTGTTATCATTTGTAAATGTACTGCACCTAATACTTTCAAAGAACTTCTTAAGCAGTGCTGAATGCAATATTGATATCGATGTTTGCCAGAGGCTGAAACACTGTGTGCAGAATACATCAACCCACCAAAATCAGTGATCTGTATGATTGTTAATAGAAGACTGAAGAAAGTAATCCATCTAACCACAATGAACGACAAAATAATTTGCCCAATGCTGTTGAGCACAAAATTGATAGGAAATGCTCAAAGATGACAATTTTTAGTTAAGAGTCACCAATCTTACAGTACCTTGTCCAGTCATGCAATATTTAAGATTTATCAACTTTTAGTTTGGCACTGGGGGCTGTTTGCTTGTTATTACTGTTGAGACGTCAGACACCTCTATAAAGAAACCATATTTATCAATGTAGTTTTGCTCTGATTCTGGTCATTCCCAGAAACTTGCCTCTAAGCCGCATAGATATCAAAAACCTTTCATGCTATGCTCTTACCTGGATGATCCAAATACCATGTGAAACAACAAAGTGTGTTCCATCAAATACTGTTCCCCAGTTGTTAAAAGCTGATGTCTTCACTCCTAATCAACCAATCTTTGAAGACTGTATCCTTGTGAGCTACGAATTTCTATCTCCTCACGCTAAAATCCTTGAACATGATGTTTGCTTCCTATCTGATGTGTACCTTTCTTCGAAAACAAGGTTTGAATGCCTCCAATCAGATTTTTGTTTTTGCTACATATAACATGACTCTTGTATGTGGGGCAAATGACATCCTATGGCTGATGAGTGAAAACAATCTTCCTTTTGACCTTCTCAACTTTATATATAAAAACCTTTGACATGGTAGTCTGATAGCAGCTCCCTCCAAGGCCTCTCCACCTTCCTCACCTAGAGGAGGCTGCATTTGCTTGTTTCCATTCCTCTCCAGCTCATCACAGGGAGAAAATTGCCAGCAGTATCATCTTTCCCTATTCACCAAGTTATCTTTGGTTTTCCCCAAGGATAAATCCTTGGCCCCATCTTGTCTGTCATCAGCATGCTGCCTCTTCATGTCATTGGAAAGTACGGTGTCAGTTTCCACACTCTTTTCTACCTCACCATCACTTTTGATCGCTCCTCTCTGCATTTTTAATGATTTTGTTTACGTCCAGTAGTGGCTAAATAGAAATTTTCTTGAACTAAATATTGAGAAGCTGAAAGCATTTATTTTCAGGCCCCACCATCAAACTCCTGTCATTGGTGATTTTGAGCCTGAACCACATTGTTCACAAACTTAATGTCATTTTTGATCCTCTGACTACCTCCTACATCCACAGCACATTAAGGTAGCCTGTTTCTAGCTGTAAAACATTGTCCGAATCTGCCCTTCCATCACTCATCTGCTACGTCCATGTCCTTGTTAGCTCTGGAATTGACTACAGAGCACTCCTGGCCACCTCCCATTTTTTACCTTCTATAAATTTGAGATTATCCAAATTCTGCCCATGATCTATCTTGCCCCATCCTATTCAAGCATCTGTGCTTGTTCACCTATGAGTTTCCTGGTTGCAAAACTCTCATCTTGTATCAGACCCCTCTATGATGTCAGCTGCTCCATATCCATAGTCTCCTCCAGGCTAAAAATCCTCTTTAGTATCTGTGCTCTTAATTCTGAACTCTTGAACATCCCAAACTTTAATAACACTATCTTTGGCATCTGTGGAAACTCTGGAATTTCCTCCGTAAACATTTGTCTTTTTCCATTTTAAGATCCTCCTTAAAACTATCCAGTTGATGAAGCTTTTTGGCAATTAAGACACCACCTTCCCATGCATGGTTGTCATTTTGTTTCTCGATGCTCTGTGAAGTGCTTTGAGATGCTTTGTTGAAATAAAGCTGCAATGGAAATGAACGCTGTTGTACAAGGCAGTATCTTTAAATCTAGTCTGTCTAAGCTTGTGTGGCCTGTTAATTTTGCCCTCAAAAGCAAGGTTATTCAGTTTTACTTATGTTTATTTATCCCTTTAATGTCAATAAAGAGCCTTAAAGGTTCTTGACAATTTTACCTCATTTGTTGATTGTTACTCCATCAAAAGCTTTTTTAATTCTCAAAACTATGTACTTGAATAATTCATACAGATACCTGCTGTAAATGACTATAATTCTGCTTTATTACCCATGCTTACTGGAACAATGTATCTTCAGAGCTTCCCTTTTCAATTTTGCTGAAGTGGCTTCTCGAGCTTATCTGTTGTACCCAAATTGAGTGTATTTTTCATGTACCTACAGCTGTTTCATCATCATCTTCCCAACTACATTGATCACATGGATCTATCGTTCTGTTTTATTCCATTAACTTTACTAGTCATGGTCCAGGTCTTCACTCCCACAGCTACACTGTTGTTTATTATTGTTATACTTTCCCACTCTGCTAGCACTGACACCATTGTGCATCTCTACTTTGCTCTTGAATGATCATCTTTTAGTTTCTTATTAACTCTTTTCTCATTCCTTTGGTTCCAGTGGCAGATCTCCAGCAGCACAGATATTGATATTCTGCTTCTAGAATGTCTACTGTGTCCACTTAATCTTTATAACTATCACTGAAGTTGAGCGCTCTTTTTGTGAGTGTCCATAGCTGTCTTCAACATGGCTACATCATCCCTTCACAAGTACTTCAATTTACTTCTGGGTTTGCTCTTCTGTCATGTCCTCCTTGTTCTTCACTTATGAGTAATATGTTTCTCTTTGCATGCATAGCTGAAAATGCTTTTATGTCCACCTAAAAAGGCAGTCTTACACAAAGCCATTCCTGATCACCTCATTGTAACCCTCATTAATTGCCTGCAATTTGTACGAAGTGTGCAGGAGCAGAGTGTTCTTGTGGAATGTGCAGAAGTATTTGTAACTGAAGGGGCAAGATAAGAATGCTTCTTTGCACCTTTGAACTAATTTATTTTGTTGAGACCCATATACAATTCCCGTGACTTCATTTCTATTAAACTGCTGATCAGCCATTTCTCCCTCTGACCCCCATACTAGTTGGCGTTGTAATTGTTTCTTTTCTTTAAATGCAGTAAACTTTGTCTCAAGCTTTCCATTGATGTCCTATTTCTCCGAGAAAGGCCCTTGATTCTTGCAAATTACTGCCCTGTTCCCAGTCTTCCTTTCCATTGTAAAATCCTTGTGTGTTTTCTTCTCCTAGGTCCATTTACAGTTTTATGGTTGACTGTAACTAAAGGTTGTAGAGGATTGAGAAAGAATGTCCTGAAGTCAAAGAAAATACTGTTTGAAACTTTGATTAGGGACATTTCAGATGCTTTGTCATGGATGGTGACTTGATTGGATTAATCAAACTTAGCATTGCAGGAAGAGCAGAGATTTGGGAGGCAATAGTGTGTTCAAGAACTTGGGGAGGAAAATATGAAAAGAAAACTAGCTTCTATGTAAGCTAGATTGAACTTAGTAGAAAGTGTGGGAGTATGGTTAACTGCATCCAGTAAAGTGTTCTAAATTAATTCCTCAAAGCATTTGAGGTGGTTACAGTTCTTGAGATTATACAGGCAATAGGGAACAGGCTAGCAGCTGTGGATGTGAAAGATGACTAATTTTATATCGCTATTTAGGAATGTCATTGGAGATTCTGGTTCAGTTTCAAAAGACAAAGCTGTCGGTATAAGGACATGCCATTTGGCGCCAGTCTGGCACCCAAGGTTTTACAAAGTGCCTGTTTGCACTCACAACGCATCAAGGATGCCCACGTTTATCTGCATTGGATGACAGATTCATCAGAGCACCTTGGAGTCCACTGGCATGGCCATGCAGCAGGTAATCAATACAGTCCAGGAGTCATAATCAATTAATGTTCTTAAGAGCATTATCTTGAACTATCTGGCTGGTTTGTGCTACTCCGATTTGGTTTTCTTTTTATTGAGATAATTGGTTTCAATGAAAAGCTGTCTACAAATATTTGGCTGCCATTTCTGTGGTTCTCAAACCTTGCTTGCAAGATTCCATCAAACTGTTCAACCAGTGAATGTCCATTTCTCAACAGGTAAGGATTGACCAAGCCTTTGCTCTTGATCTGACTTGGTGGTCACAATGATAATGGTTATGTCCCTGTCTGGATGGATGGCCCAGTTATAAGGGATTGGGCTTATAGCAGATGGATAACAGAAAAGTCCACTGAGCACATCATCCTTGGGATTTGGGATGATCAGGTTGACTATGGAAGACTTCCAGTTTTTAATATGGGGTAAGTTAATATATGCATGACTGGACAATGTCACATCATAAGCAAATACTAAAAAGCCTTTCAGTACCCCTGCTTAGATACAAACTGCAAAGGTTTTTTAAATTAATTCATGGGATGTGGGCATCGCTGGCTAGGCCAGCATTTATCGCCCATCCCTAATTGCCCAGAGGGCATTTAAGAGTCAACCACATTGCTGTGGGTCTAGAATCAAATGTAGGCCATTCTTGCCAGGTAAGAAAGGCAGTTTCCTTCCCTCGAGGACATTCGTGAACCAGGTGAATTTTCCAACAATCGACATCAGTTGGATGGTCACCATTGGATTCTTAAATCTATGGTTTTTTTTAAATTTAATTCAGTCCACCATCTGCCATATTTGGGATTTGAACTCAGGTTTCCAGATCAATGCTGGTGTCTCTAGGTTAAAAGTCTAGTGAAGATAGCGGAAGGCCATTGTCTCCCCCGAATTAATGCTTATGCACTTAAATTTCTTACTTCATTGTAATGAATCAGCTTGTAGGTTTAATGAAATGCAAATAGAAAGCACTCAGAGTATTCAGTCTGACGACACCACCTGTGGAGATCTTCACCCAGTGAAGCTATAGTGCAGGAATACGTGTACTAAGCAGCAGAAGATCTTCTGCAGTGAAAACCATATTAAGTAGAGTTAAGTCATTCCAAAACCACAGGTCAGTAAAATTTATGAATGGTGGTGGACAGTTAAACAACTAAGTGGCAGCAGAGGCACCGTAAGTATCTGCATGCCCAATGAATGGGGAGCCTAGCACACCAGTACACAGGACAAAGTTGAAGAATTTGCAACAATGTTAGGGCAAAAGTGTCATGTCTCCTCATCCTTCTGAGGTTTTCAGCATTACAAATATAGCCAATTTAGTTCACTCGGATTAATGTCAAGAAACTGCCAAAGACATTGGATATAAAGCAAAGGTTATAGATATAAAGGAAAGGTTATGGGCTCTGATGGCATCACAGCAGTCATACTGAACTTTGTGTTCCAGAGTTAGCCATGTCCTGAGCCAATCTGTTTGAGTGATATTTGCCTGGTAATTTGCAAAATTGCCTAGGTATATCATTTTCTTAGAAAGAAGGACAAATTTAGCATGGTCAGTTACTGCCTCATCTGTTGACTCGAGTCATCCACAAATTGATGGGAGATCCCCATCATCAGTGACATCAGGTAGAATTTGCACAGCAACAATTGACTCGCTGTTCAGTTTGAATTCTTTCACGGCCATCTGGCTCCTTACCTCATTACAGCCACGATTTAAACTTGAAGATCTGAACTCTGTAACGTATGAGTGACTACCCTGACATCATAGACATACAACATACAAATTAGGTGCATAAAGTAGCCACTCAGCCTTTCAAACCCTCTGTTCCATTCAGTAAGACCACAGCTAATTTACATATTCCACATTTCTGCTAGTCAAGAATCTATCTACAGCTACTTTAAAAATATTCAAAAACTGAGACCCTCAGGTATATTTTCTCCTAATATTGTCAGTTGTAAATAGACAACCCCTTATTTTTGAACTGTGGCCCAAGTTTTAGTTACTACCACAAGGGGAAATATCTTCTGCATATCCATGTAACCAACACCCTACAAGATGTTGTAAATTTCAGTAAAGTCGCATTTTACTCTTGTAAACTCCAGCAGAAACGAGCCTAGCCCATCCAGCCTCTCCTCATAAGACAGTCCACTCGTTCCAGGTGTTGGGAGGTAAACATGCTCTGAACTGCTTCCAGTGCATTTACACCCTTTCCTTAAATATGGAGATCAGTACTATATGCAGTACTCCTGATGTGGTCTCAACAATGCTGTACAGCTGAAACATGAGCTTCTGACTTTTATTTTCATATCCACTCATGACAAATAATAACATTCAATTAGTTTTTCTAGTTATCTGCTGTGCAAACATATTAGCATTTTCATTCTGCCTGCCAAAATGGTCAGTTTTATGTTTGGTCACATTGCACTCTATTTCCTAGATCTCTATTCTTTTGTAACTTCTATATGTCCTCTTCACAGCTTATGTTCCTATCTTAGATACCACCAAATTTAGCAACTGTACATTTGGTCCCTTCAACCACATCATGATTCATATAATACAATTCCCAATTGCATCTTTGAGAAAGTGACAACAGCAAATGCTGCAGAAGTCTGAGTTGAAAAGGTGGTGCTGGAAAAGTACAGCAGGTCATACAGCATCTGAGGAGCAGGAGAGTTGACATTTCGGGCATAAGCCCTTCCTGATTAATGGTTTATGCCTGAAACATTGACTCTTATTGAGTCATAGAGATGTACAGCATGGAAACAGACCCTTTGATCCAACCTGTCCATGCCAACCAGATATACCAACCGAATCTAGACCCACCTGCCAGAACTCGGCCCATATCCCTTCAAACCCTTCCTATCCATATACCTATCCAAATGCCTCTTAAATGTTGCAATTGTACCAGCCTCCACCACTTCCTCTGGCAGCTCATTCCATACACATACCACCCTCTGTGTGGAAAATGTTGCCCCTTAGGTCTCTTTTATATCTTTCCCCTCTCAACCTAAACCTATGCCCTCTAGTTCTGGACTCCCCGACCCCAGGGAAAAGACTTTGCCCATTTATCCTAGCCATGCCCCTCAATTTTGTAAACCTCTGAGGTCACCCCTCTGCCTCCGACGCTCCAGGGAAAACAGCCTCAGCTTGTTCAGCCTCTCCCTATAGCTCGAATCCTCCAACCCTGGCAACATCCTTGTAAATCTTTTCTGAACCCTTTCAAGTTTCACAACATCTTTCCGATAGGAAAGAGACCAGAATTGCACTCAATATTCCAACTGTGGCCTAACCAATATCCTGTACAGCTGCAACATGACCTCCCAACTCCTGTACTCAATGCTCTGACCAATAAAGGAAAGCATACCAAACGCCGCCTTCACTATCCTATCGACCTGTGACGCCACTTTCGAGGAGCTATGAACCTGCACTCCAAGGTCTCCTTGTTCATCAACACTCCCTGTATAAGTCCTGCTAAGATTTGCTTTCCCGAAATGCAGCACCTCGCATTTATCTGAATTAAACTCCATCTGCCACTTCTCAACCCATTGGCCCATCTGGTCAAGATTCTGTTGTAATCTGAGGAAACCCTCTTCGCTGTCCACTACACTCCAATTTTGGTGTCATCTGCAGACTTACTAACTGTACCTCTTATGCTCGCATCCAAATCATTTATGTAAATGACAAAAAGTAGAGGACCCCTTGTGGCACTCCACTGGTCACAGGCCTCCAGTCTGATAAACGAACCCTCCACCACCACCTCTGTCTTCTACCTTTTTGAGCGAGTTCTCCCTGTATTCCATGAGATCTAACCTTGCTAATCAGTCTCCCATGGGGAACCTTGTTGAACGCCTTACTGAAGTCCGTATAGATCACACTTACCGCTCTGCCCTCATCAATCCTCTGTTACTTCTTCAAAAAACTCAGTTTCTTCTGCTCCTCTGATGCTACCTGACCTGCTGTACTTTTCCAGCACCACCCTTTTCAACTCCCATTTATATCTTGCCAACTAGAAAAAGATCCAGTTATTTCCTGTTAGCTAGCTAGCATTCTATCCATTAAGACCATAAGAAATAGGAGCAGAATTGGGTCATTTGTCCCATCAAGTCAGCTTCAATCATGGCTGATGTGATCTCTGGTTTATTCTGCTGCCCCCTCCCCATAATTCTTTATCCCCTTATCGACCAAGAACCTATATATTTCTGTCTGAAATACTCTCAATTACATGGCCTCCACAGCTTTCTGTAGCAGTGAGTTCTACAGATTAACCACTCTCTGGCTGAAGAAATTCCTCCTCATTTCCTGAGGATGTGTCCTTGGGACCTAGTAGAAACATCTTCTCCACATCCACTCTATTCAGGCCATTCCATGTTCGGTCAGCTTCAATCAGATTCCCCCTCGTCGCAAAAGTCCCAGAATCCTCAACCACTCCTTATATGACAAACTGTTCATTCCAGGATCGTTCTTGGAAACTTCAGCTGGATCCCCTCCACAGCCAGTGCATTCTTTGTTAGCTACAGAGCCCAAAACTGCTCTTTATTCCAGATAGTTTGTCCAGACCCTTAAACAGTATCAAAACTACATGTCTGCAGTTGCATTCTAGCCTTGTTGAAATGACTACGAGCATTGCATTTGCCTTCCTATCTGCCAGCTGAACCTTCTTAACTTTAAGAGAATAGTGAACTAAGATTCCCAAAGTCCCTTTTGTGCTTCAGATTTCCAAAGCTTTTCCCCATTTAGCTCTATTCTATTGACAAAAATGAATAACTTTCCCACATTGTATTCCATCTGCCACTTCTTTGTTCACTCCTAGCCAGTGCAAGTTCTCCTACAGCCTCCCTATATCCTTAACACTGCCTTTCCATCCATCTCTCTTTGTGTCATCTGCGACAATGCCCTCTGTTCTTTCATCCAGTTTGTATAATGTGAAGAGTTGTAGTCCCAACACAGAGCCCTGTGGAACTCCCAAGTGTCGTTGGCTGTCATTCTGAAAAAGACTTCTTTGTCCCTACTCCCTCCCTCTGTCAGTCAGCCAATCCTTTATGCCAGCACCTTGCCCCTAACACCCTGGGTTCTTATTTAGCAGCCTCCTGTGCAGCACCTTGTCAAGGGCTTTCTGGAAATTCAAATAGATCATTTCCACTGGCTCTCCTTTGTCAAACTTGCTCATTGCCTCCTTCTAACAGATTTGTTAGACATGACCTCCCCTTGATGAAGCCATGCTGACTCAACCGATTTTTACCATGCACTTCTAATATCTTGTACTTTAATGATTAATGCTGTTCTTATAATTTTTCAGCTCGACCTGATGTATTTTCTGAACTTGGATCATTTATCTCTATTGAGCTAATGCCTCCAATAATTAATATAATCATCCCTCTACTGTTTCTTAGCCTCCTGTTCTTTCTAAATGCCCTGTACCCATCAAGCTTCAGGTCTGAATCAATATCATCATGCAGTCAACTCTGTGCAATGGATATCTGGTAGTACAACAGAAATAAGTACAATCAGTTCTTCTGTCTCATTTTGAATGCTGTTAGTGAGATGTCAAGCCTTTAATTTTGCTATTTTTATTATTTTTATCACCTGGCTTTTGATTTACATTAAGATATATACTCACTGTTTTTCCATCACACTCTTTAAATTTCCCATGTTAATACCTTTCTCTCTCGCCTTTATTCTTTGGTTTACCAAATCTTCCCAAATTTAATCCCTTGTCCTCACTATTTTGTTTTCTGCACTCCCTACTGACCTCGCTATGATGCTTGCGTGAGCACCTGTCCCAGCACAATTCAGTTACAGATTGCCTAGCACTGCAGATCCTCTGTGCCCAGACCCCACAAACCTGAACCCCTATGTCTCCCCCACCAGTGTTTGAGTCATGCATTTATTTCTCTAACCTTGTTTCATCTACCCCAGTTGCTCGTAGCTCAGGTGATCATTCAGAGATTCTTTTCTTTGAGTTCCACTTTTTAATTTGGAGTAGAGTAATATCTCCCACTTGAGAAGCAAGATTATTGAGAGAGATTAATGATGATGGTGAAACTGTTTTTGATTGTTTTAAAACCCCATCTGATTCATTAATATCCTTTAGGGAAGGAAATCTGCTGTCCTTATCTGATATGGCCTGCATGTGACTCCAGACCCACAGCAATGTAATTGTCTTTCAATTGCCATGTAAAATGACCTAGCAGCCCACTCAGTTGTATCAAGCCATTGCAAAATCTCAAAAGGAAGAAACCGGACAGAGTGCCTCACATTGCTTTAAACATCATAAATTACAGCAGCAAGCTCAGTGATATTGATCCAAAGTCCTGCTGACTAACATCTGAGGGCTAGTGCCAAAAATGGGAAAGCTATCTCTGTCTAGTAATCAACACCTTAAAATTGACGTAAGATATGATTCCATGGCTGTGATTATGTCCCTAGTCATCACCATTGCCATCCCTGGATATGCTTTGTCCCACTGTCAGGAGAGACCCAGCAGAGGTGGCAGCATAGTAGTATACAGTTGGGAAGGAGTTTCTATGGGAGCCTTCAACATTGACTTCAATCCCTGTAAAGCTTCATGGCACCAGGTCAAATGTTGTCAGTGGAATCTCCTGATTACCAAGTGTTGCCATCCCTTAGTTGATTAATCCTCCAACTGAACACCGCTTGGAGGATGTCTGTCATCAATGGATCAGATCTAAATTCTGCGTCCTGCCCTAACATGTCCACTTGTGAATGATGGTGGGCAATTGAGTAGTTCACTGGAGGAGGGGGCTTCACAGAATTTCTTAACCTCAGGAATGTGGGAAGCCCAGCAATCAGTGCAAAAGATAAGGCTGAAGCATTTACAACAATCTTCAGCTGGAAATGCCAAGTGAGTCATGTTGGCATCTACCAGAGGTTCCCAGCATCACAGCTGTCAGTCTTCAGCCAATTTAATTCACTCTACATGATATCAAGGCACTAGATACTACAAACTCTGTGTACCCTGACACTATTTCAGCAATAATTTTGAACACATGTGCTCTCGAACCTTCCACGCCCCATTTGCTGAGTTTTCTGATACAGCTACAACACTGGCATCAACCTGGCAAATTTGTTCAGATACATCCTGTCTCCACGAAGGAGGAAAAATTCAATCAGACTAATGGCTGCCTCATCAATCACGTTTTGATGATCAGCAAAATGATGAAAGGATTTATTGACACTACTATCAAGCAGCACTTGCTTAACAACAACTTATGTACTGATGGGCAGATGGATTCTGCCAGGGCCAGTCAGCTCGTTGTCTCATTCCAGCTTAGTCCAAGCATGGACAAAATTCCAGAGATGAGATGAACGTGACTATCCTTGACAGGCCATGTTTGAACAAGTGTGGGATCAAGGAGCCATAGCAAAATTACAATCAATGGGAATTAAAGAAACTGCTGTTGGCAATCGTGCTCAGCAACAACAACAAAAACTCCCATCTTCCTTTGTGGAGATTTGTTGCTCCGCGACATCTCTGCATCTTCCTCAAAGTAATGTCTTCGGCACAACCATCTTCAGCTGCTTCATCAATGACCTTCTGTCTGTCGTAAGGATAGAAATGGGGATATTCATTGTGCAATGTTCAGCACCATTCATGACGATTTGTGCTGACGCAATGTGTTCAAATCCAGCAAGACCTGGGCAATATCCAGGCTTGGGCTGAAAAGTGGCAAGTAACATTCACACTGCACAAATGACAATACCATCTCCAACAAAAGAGAATCTAGCCATTGTCCTTTGGCATTCAGTGGTATTGCCATCACTGAATCTTCCACTATCAATATCCTAGGAACTAGCAATGGCGCGGCTTGTGTAGTCTCAACTTATTAATTTTTAATAAATAAATACTGCTACTCAAACTGTACTGATAGTAATGAAACCTTACGTTTTGCAATAAATGTCCTGGGCTTTAAAAGATAAGGTGATTGCGCATAATATTGCCAAGTCGCCAATTATCTGTTTCAAATGTCTCCAAATGTTATTACTATAATACAATTTGAGGTTTGGTGTGCTCAGACCTGACCACCTGCAGGTTCTCTGTCACCCCCTGTGCAGACTGTCATTTTCCTTAATGCTGATAAAGTTAGAAAAGGAACAGAGCACTTCACTCCACTCCTCTCCTCATCTGACTTCCTTACCAAACTTGGTTTTGCATGCACTCAAGGCAAGATTTGACCAAACGTGACACCTTTTAAGCCTAGCAAAATTGAAGTAAATGGAAATTGCAGGGTGGGGAACCCTCCACTGGCTGTAGGCATATCAAGCACAAAGGAAGATATTTGTGGTTGTTGGAAGCCAGTCATCTCCGCCTTCGTGGAAAACTGCAGGAATTCCTCTGAGTAGTCTCTTAGGTCTGACCATCTTCAACTGCCTTATCAATGACTATGTTTGCTCCTTTAATAATTAGAAAGTTCTTTTACAGTTCTGCAGTGTTAATATGAATGCCCAAATTAGGAGCAGAAATAAATGATTTGCCTTTTCAAACCTGCACCACCTTTCATCAAGATCATGCCTGATTAGTTTGTGACTCAAATTCCATATTCCCATCTACACCAAGTAACCTTTTGATTCACTCACCAAACAAAAATCTATCTACTCCCTTAAAAATATTCAATGATCCCACTCTCATTCATTCTACAATGAATGAATAGTTCCAAATTCACAGAACCTTCTGAGAGAAAAAAGACATTTTATTAATCTCTCCTGAAAGGATGATAAGCAAAACTCCTAGTTCTGGGCTTGCTCCCACAAAGAAAACACTGTTTCAATATCCACCTTTTTGAGACTGTGGTCACCTGTCACTCTTCATGTCAGTGAATGCTATCGCAATCTGTCCACCCTTTCCTCGTAAAACAACCTATTCATTTCAGGTATGAATGTGATAAAATTCTTTTGAACCTACACCAATTCATCCTTCCTTAAATAAAGGCACCAAAAGTACACATTGTATTCAATGTGTCATCTCATCAATGCCCTATGTATAGCTGAAATGTAAAATTTGCCCTTCAATGGTCAGTTCTTGTGATAAAAGACAGCATCCCATTAGCTTTCTTAGCTATTTGCTGGTACCTCATTACATCCTGTTTACAATATAATTTCCTTCTTATCTTTGTGTCATCTTCAAATAGTTGCCATCCCTTCGCTCCCCTCATTAACTGCACATGTAAGGTGGTGGTGAGCAGGTTGTTGGATTAATAATCCAGAGGCCCAGGCAGATGCTGGAAGGTAAATTAATAAATCTGGAATTGAAGTTTAATCTAATGCCGACTGTGAATCTGTTGGCTAGTAATCCAACCCTAAAGTTGGTTCTTGCACCAAAGTGAATTCTGCTTTCCTACCTGGATGGTTCGCATGTGACTCCAGACCCACAGTAATGTGGTTGTCTCTAAAAGCCCCCTAAAATTGTCTAGCAAGCTAGTCAGCTGTATCAAACTGGTAGAAGGCCTGAAAGAAAGGAATGAATGTGGACACACTGACTGGCATTACTCCAGGTGAACAGGAAATGGCATCAGCCAGCCCTTGGCTATCTTTTATGACTAACATTTGGGACTTGTGCCAGAATTGGTTGAGCTGTCTTATAGAGCAGTCAAACAGCAGCTTGACGTTATTTATAGGATGGGATTCCTGGTCTGTGATCATGTTCAAAACATCATAGCCGTCCCTGCAGCTGTCCTGTCGCCAGTATAACCCATCAGAATTGACGACATATTCGGTCGAAAGGGCTTTGCCGCAGGAGTCCTCAACATTGACACCAGGCCCCATGAAGTTACATAGCACTGGGGCATGAAAACCTGCTGGATACTACCCACCATCTACCTTCGGCTAATGAGTCTCCATATTGAAAACAACTGGAAAGAGTGTGAGGGTGACAAGGGCACAGCATATACTGGGTTGAGGGCATCAATGTTTATCATTGGGATTGGTTCAGTAGCACTACTGCCTACTAAGTTGACCAAATCCTAAAAGTGTATCCAGGTATGTGGTAAGTGGTGAAAGAACCAACAAGAGGAAAAATCTTGGCATGATCTCATCCTTACTGATCTACCTTTCATAGATATATCTGTCCATAACAGGAGTAACACTTCTTGTAGAGATTATCTCATTTTTATATTCAATATACTCTTCTATCATGTAGTACCACTGAGGTAAATGGGACAGATTTCTATTTAGGATCTCAAAACAAAACCACCATTCTGAGGCACTGTGAACTATCAGAAGTAGATTTGTATTCAACTATAAATCTGTAATCTCATTCGCTAGCCCACCTCCCCCTATCACTTGCTCAGCAGTAGCCTGTTCATTGGCATTGAATTTGCATTCCACCAGGGCCACATCATTACAGCATTGATACAAATATAGCTGAACTCCCAATGAAGAGATAAGGTGAGAATATCCTTCACAGTAAGGCAACATTTGACAGACTGTGACATCAAGGAGCCCTAGCAAAACTGGTATAAATAGGTATCAGTGGGACAGCTCTGAAAACTGTTTGTTTGGAATAATACTTTGTGAAGAGGTCAGGGAAGGAAGGAAATCATTGTGGTTATTGGAGGTTAATCGCCCCAATTCCAGTCATTGCTGTAGGAACTTTTCAGGTAAGTGTCCAAGGTCCAAATGTCTGCTTCAATGAACATCCTTCCACCACAAGGTCAGAAGTTGGGATGTTCACTGGTGGCTGTAAATTGTTCAGTTGCAAATGATCATGTCCATATTCAGCAGCACCTGAAAAATATCCGGGCATAGATTGGTAATATTTGTGCCATAGGAGTACCAAGCCACCATCATCATCAATGAGAGAATCTATCCATCAGCCTTGAACATTCAGTTGTATTGCCATTGTTGAATTCCTCATAATTAGCATTCTATGCATTACCATTGACCAGAAACTGAACTGGATTGGCCATATGAGTGCCGTGGATATAAGAACAAGGTGCAGGCTAAGATTTCTAGGACAAATGACTTCCCATACCCTGTCCACCATTTAAAAGGCACAGATCAGAAGAGTGATGGAACACTTTCCATTTCGGGGATGGTTATAGCACACCACCCAGGACAAAGAGCCGAGACTCCATCCATTACCTTTTAACATTCATTCTCTTCACCATTGATGCAGAAACCTGCCACGGTTCGTTTGGCAATACCTTCCAAACGTGATAGGTACCACCTTTTAGAAGACAAGGGCAGCAGAGATGTGTGCAGTACCACCTGCGAGTTCTCCTCCAAGCCACTACCGTTCCGACTCTTTATCGCAGGGTAAAAATCATGGAGCTCCCGTCCTAACAGTATTACATGTGTACCTGACTTTTCTGGATTGCAACAGTTTGTTATCACCACCTCAAGGGCAATTGGGATGTGCAATAATTGCTGACTTAGCCAACAATGCACACATCCTGTAGGTAAACTTAAAAGAAAATAAATCTGCTTTGTATCCTAATTAAGCAATTTTTGCACTCTTTTGGGTTTGCTATCAGTTGCTCCTTAAGTTTTTATTTTAAAGATGTTTTTATTGTTGACGTGTCAATCGAAAGGATGGGTTATTATTTTCTAAGTGCTAAGAAGGTCCCAAATTATTGTGTTGCAGAACAATTTCTAATTGTAACCTGTAGTACAAAGACTCGAGGTCAAGAGAGAACAGGTGGATAGTTTGATCATTGAATGTTGTTTACTAATAGATAATGTTACAGAGGAGAATCCAAAGGCTGAGTGTAAATGCTTCCGTCCATGGCAGCTTTCTGTTCTTGCTGTATAATGCTATTTCGTAAAGGCCACTGAATCTTCATTTCTGTTTTTTTAACCTCGGCCATCCCTGTAATAATGTAGACTTTCAAAATTAGATATTTGCGTACTGATCTCTACATTGCAGAAGCTGAGCATCAGCTCTCCCAATACTACCACCACCTATCTTCCACGTCAGTCACTGACCTCATTTAACCTGGCAACTTCTTTCACCTCCTCTCCGGCCTCCAAGCTGAGTCCCCCAGCCCTGAACAACTCGCTTCTACCTCCTGAGAATCCACAAATAGGACTCCCCAGGCAAACCCATTGTTTCAGCCTGCTCCTGCCCCACAGTCACAGAACTCATCTCTTCATACCTTGACTCTAGTGTTTTCTCCCTGGTCGCATCCCTGCCCACATATACCCTTAATTCCTCTGATGCTTTCTGCCAGTTTCAGAATTTCCAGTTTGCGGGCTCCAGCTGCTGCCGCTTTACCATGGATGTGTCGTCCCTTTACCCCACTAGGATGGTCTCAGGGCTCTCTGCTTCTTCCTGGGGCAAAGGCCTGAACTGGCCCCACCCACCACCACCTTCCTCCGCTTGGCTGAGCTCATCCTCACCCTAAACAGCTTCGCTTTTAACTTCTCTCATTTTCTTCAGGTCAGCGGGTTGGCCAAAGGTCTCAAAGGGTTGGCATAGGCCCCAGTTATGCATGTCTCTTTTTGGTACGTGGAACATTCCTTGTTCCAGTCCTTTTCCGGCTCCCACCCACACCTCTTGCTTCATTGTTGATGCTAACGTTGGTACTGATTCCCCTTCCCATCTGGAATTGGAAAAGTTAATCAATTTTGCTTCCAATTTCCACTGTGCCTTCACTTTCACTTGGTCTACCTCTGACTCCTCCCTTCCATTCCTCAACATCTCCATTTCCATTTCTGGGGATAGATTAACCACTAGTATGCACTATATAAACATACCGACTCCCACAGCTAACTGGACTATACACCCTCGCAACCTATTTCCTGGAAAGACTTCATTTCATTCTCCCAGTTCCTTCATCTCCGTCACATATATTCCGATGAGGGCAACTTTGACAAGGGAGCCTCCGAAATATTCACTTTTTTCCCTCAACCATGGGCTCCGCAGCACCATTGTCGATAGGGTCCTCAGCCAGGATCTGACTCATCTCCTGCACTTTAACCCCATGCCCCTGTCTTCCCTTCTGCAACAGCAATACATTCCCCTTGTACTTACCATCCCACCAGCATCCACATCCAGAGGATCATCAGCTGCCTTTTCTGCCACCTCCAGCAAGATGCTACTTCCAGACACGTATTCTCCTCCCATATCCATCTTCTGCAGGGGCTGTTCCCTCTGGCACACCTGGTCTATTCTTCCTTCACTCCTAAAAAAAAAATTAAAAACTCCCATGACACCTTCCCCTGCAACTGCTGAAGGTGTAATACCTACCAATTTACCACCTCTCTCTTCAGTGTCCAAGAGTCCAAATATACCTTTCAGGTGAAGCAGCACTACTCACAATCTAGTCAACTGCATTCACTGCTCACAATGTGGGTCTTCTCTATTGGGAGAACCAAGTGTAGACTGGATGATTGCTTAGCAGAACATCCACATTCTGCCTGCAAAAAAGACCCCGAGCCTCCAGTTGCCTGCCACTGTTCCCTGTTCCCTGGCCAGCATCTCTGTCTCTGGTTTGCTGCAAGCTGGAAAAACAACACCTCATTTTCCGCTTGGGGACCCTGCAGCCCTCCAGATTCAATATAGAGTTCAATAATTTTAGAGCCCGAACTCCCCCCAAGTTCCAGCCCCCTACCCGACACACTAGGTTTTTGTCATTACATATTCTGCCATTGCACACTACCTATTGTTAGCCACAAACAGTCTCTGTTAACAGCTATTAACCCTCCCAGCCAGATAGGTACCAACCCCTTTGTCCAACTGTTCTCTCTTTTGGTTTCTATCCTTACCTATCGTTTACTCCTTACCCCCTTCCCCACCCTACCTTCTGCATATAAACCAACATTTTCCTAGCTACTATCAGTTCTGAGCAAGGGTTACCAGGCCCAAAACATTAACTTTGATTTCTCTTCACAGATTTGCTGAGCTTTTCCAATACTTCCGTTTTTGTTTCTAGTTTACAGCATCCGCAGTTCTTCTGGTTTTTATTTTAGAAATTTGTTAATTCGTTAGAAGTGTACGAAACTTGAGGTTTCTTGTGAGGAGGCATTTCAGAATGTGGGAGGGGAGTGGTGATAAATTGGGAGGAATCATCTTAATTGGGCAGTAACTTGATAACTGGAAGGGATGAAAAGAAGGCATTTACCAAAAGAATGAAGAAGTAAATGAATTATTTATTTTTACAAGCGTGTCAGTAAATTACATAACTAATATTGGAGGCACATTCCTTAAAGGGCTCGTGGATGTGGAAAGTGAATAATATGCGGCAATGGAACTGATCAGAGAGCTGTTTGAGACAGTTTGTACAGATGACATAATCTTTCTCTACAATTCTAAACCATCATGCTAGATTTTATTCCAACAGTGTGGAGGGTTCATATCATTCAGTGTATCAAAAGGATCCTGCAAGAGGGATGTACTAAATTGTTTAGTTACTAATGAATTTTTTTTGTTTTGCACCATAGGTACTGAGGGTTCAGAAGAAGGATCAAGTGGAGATTCTCTTCTCGAGTGGTTGAATGCTTTTAGGCAGACGGGGAACACAACGAGAAGTGGTCAAAGTGGGAATCGTTCCTGGAGAGCAGTCAGTCGTACAAACCCAACAAGTGGTGATTTTAGATTCAGCTTGGAAATTAATGTCAGTCGGAGTAGAATTGACCAAAGTGCTGAAATGGAAAGTGAGCAACCTATGGACACTTCAAATGTGGAAGCGACAGTACCTGCGGCAGAAGAAGCAGTGACCCCAGTACCATCCGGAAATACAAGTGCACCCTCACCAACAGCAACGCAACCACCACCACCACCACCACCTGTAACAGATCCACCAACGGCTATGGCAGAAGATGATGTTCAGAATGAACCTGAAAGATCTGCTTCCACTGGAACAAGACGAAGTCGAGGACCAAGTGGAGAGCTATCTTATGAAAACAGATATGAACTTTTGAGACATGAGCTTGAAACCCAAGCTCAACATCAAGGTCGCCCAAGAAGTGGTAGAAGTAGGAGTCCAGAGCGCCGGAGGTCATCTAGAACGAGGAGCAATCGAAGTCGGTCACCCTTGCATCAAGTCAGTGAGGGGACGAGTAGATCACGGCGTCAGGGACTTTCCCAGAGGTCTGATAGATCTGTTTCAGAAAGTGGAACAGAAGGAAGTTCCAGAACTAGACAGCATGTCATGTCCAGACAGAGTCGGGTTGGAGATGGGGTGCAGTCTGAAATAACAAATCATGTTCCTGTTCTTGAGCCAAATGAACCTAGAGAGACTTCCCAGGAAGCTGCTGACTCTTCAGAAGCCGTCGTCAGTGATCCCTCTGTAGCTGGGCGCCGACCACCGACCATTATGTTAGACCTGCAAGTGAGAAGGGTGAGACCTGGTGAAAATGCAGATAGAGATAGCATAGCTAACAGGACCCGGTCACGATCCCAAACATCCGACAACACTGTTGTATATGAAAGTGAGCGGGGTGGCCTCAGGCGCACATTCTCCCGCTCTGAACGAGCAGGGGTGCGAACTTATGTCAGCACCATTCGTATTCCTTTTCGCAGGATATCTGATTCAGGTCTTGGAGAGGCTGCCTCAGTTGCCCTCCAAACAATACTACGCCGGATAATGATGGGTGGGGAACTGAGTTCCTTTGTGGACAGTGACAGCGATTCTGAATCTAGCAACAGGGGCCAAAGTCAAGTGCAGGATGTTTCTGAATCGCAAGACAGTATAAATGAATCCCCAGGCATGGCTTCTGAAGGCAGAACGGGTGAGCAACAGGCAGGGGAGCAGCGGAATGGCAGTGAAACAGATAGCATAACTGGAGCTAGGAGAAGAGAAGGTCAGCAATCTCGAGGCTTATTTGGTCTTGAAGAAAGTGGTACTTTGCCCATACTTAGGCTTGCTCATTTCTTTCTGCTCAATGATGAAGATGAGGACGATCAGCCCAGGGGACTGACTAAAGAGCAGATTGATAACCTGTCCACGAGAAATTTTGGAGAAAGTGATGCGATTAAAACCTGCAGTGTGTGTATTAGTGAATACACAGCAGGAAACAAGCTGCGCAAGCTACCCTGCTCTCACGAATATCACGTTCATTGTATCGATCGCTGGCTGTCCGAAAACTCCACATGTCCCATTTGCCGTCAGGCTGTTTTAGTTCGCACCACTGGTGAAAGTGTTGGCTAGGGTACAACCTCCATTGGTTTGTGCTCCAGTATTGATGTAACGTAGAATTAGCTAGCTGTACCAAACAGTGAACCATATAAAATTGTACTTCAGAATGTAGTGGGGAAATTCAAAATAGCCATACCTAATACGTTTACCTGGTCTATCCTTTGTGTAAGGAAAGGCTTTTCTCTTTTTGCTAATCTTTAGTGAGGATTTGGGCACTTCTTAAATTCCTTCATTTGTGAGTGTGCAACATTGCACTGTTTAAAGACAGGAAATTTTACCATGCTTCGAAACCAACTAGCGATCCTGCATTTAGGACACAGCTTCTGATATGTGTGTGTGTTGGTGTAACCTATTTTAAGGATGTGTTCTTAGCATGGTAAATAAGTAACTTAACCTTTAATGCTTTGCTGCATCCTTCACTCATTTTCTAAAAGTTAAATTCTTGCCCTGATTTCTTTTATGTTTGTGCTTCATTTGGGTTAGCTATATTGACTTTCAAGGTTTTCATTTTTTGTAATTTTTTTGATCAATGACATTTCCTTTTCTGATGTATGATTTATGTGCACACTTAGTGTATTTTAGCAATTCAGGATATTTGTTCACGGTTCATTGCAGGATTTGTGTACTTGCGAAGAAATTGGTCACTTTAAAATAAAAAATTTGCGATGTAAATTGTCACTACTCGTAAAAAACTGTCTAATTTACTGAACATCTTTAATGGACAGATTGCCTTATTCTACAATATATATCAAGTCTATGGGACAAATTGGAGACATACAGTTAAGTCTTCGGTGCAGTGGAGTTATTTATTATCCTTTTTAAAAAAAAACTCAAATATATTCCCACCTTTTTATGGAGTTACTCTGGGCCTCTCTTTTATTGATTTTTGCCTTTCCACCTTTCATCTCCAGGCTTTTAAGAATATTTTAAAGTGTGGAATGGCCCACTAGTCCAATGATGCAGGCTTGCACTTTTGCCTTTGGGAAACTGGCTGTTTTTGATTTCTCTACAGTCAATTGGAACAGCAGCAGAACTGTGGATGCGCTAGCCGCTGACCGCATTTCTGCCACTTTCCGAAACTGCGCTATGTAATCTGTGCCTAATAAAAGACCTGTGACTTCACAGCTTGCCGCTTAAATGACATTTTGGTATTGTTGCAACCCTACAGTATGTCTGTGGGCAGGCTGTGTGGCACTGCTCTGAAATCCTGATGGAATATTGGTGACTTCTGTACTTGCAGATCTGGTCTGCAAGCAATGTAAGCTCCAGTGTTCAGTCAGATGAAAATGTTGCATTTATAGGATGTATGGGGAAGGATGTTACAGTGTGATAAGACACACTGGAAATTGCAGTTTTGTAACCATGAAATTAAAATATTGCAGCTGTAATATAACTGATGTAACTGAATTGAAGAATCATAGGGCTTTTTTTTTTAGGGAGGATAGCTGTTTTTCTTGGATACATATGCACAGGATAATGGAAAGTAATGTCCTTACTTATTGTGTTGCCTATCCTGATGTGTATGGAAGACCCATTTTTGTACAAAAATGACAAGATATTAATGGTGTCCTGTATAAATTTTAAATGCCAATATTGTAACGTGCATTTGCATTACCAAAATAGTTTAGTTCCACAGAACAAATGTTATTAGAAAAGAATGATGCTATGACACAAAATAGGAATCCCACAGACTGTGATCAATCCTGCATAAGGCGAACTGTATAATAAAGATTCAAAGCAAATTAGGAGACATATGCTTTAAGAAGTCCAGGGAGAGTTCTTCCTTCAGCTGCAGGAGTCCTACCAAAGTGCATATACTTTGGTTTACTGTACAGGGCTTGTTTAAAGTGATTTAGTTTATTTATGTAATCTGTTGTACCAATTTTTGTAAATTAGTAACTGAGTTTTCATGCAAAATTGCAAGTTTTATTATCCAGTCATCATTGAACTTTTCTGGGAGAAGAAACATCAAATGCAAATAGGCATTATCTTTTGACATTGACCATTTTGAAGAGTTGGGTTATTCATAAATGTTAATAAAATATTGCACGAGAAAACAACTTGCACTGTTTGTCTGAGATTTATTCCTTTGCTTTCCTGCTCCTTTTGATTTTGGATTTCTGTTTGGATCACCAGTTATTCATGAACTAATTTGTCTGTTAATATTACTGTTGTTCACTCTCTCAACACTCTTCATGTTCCAGAACATTGCACATTTAATCTTTGCATTTATGCGTTAATTAAAGAACCTTTTTAAGGTTTTTGTGAGATCAGCATCAATCATCAATTGGGCAATTTTATTGCAATGCTTTTTTTTCATCTTACAAGACTAATGTTAAGATACACTAAGCTAACTGCAAAGAGAGAGATAAAAATCTCACAACACCAAGTTATAGTCCAACAGGTTTAATTGGAAGCACTAGCTTTCGGAGTGCGAGGTGATCACTTGATGTAGGAGCAGTGCTTCAAAAGCTAGTGTGCTTCCAGTTAAACCTGTTGGACTATAACCTGGTGTTGTCATTTTTAACTTTGTGCACCCCAGTCCAACACTGGCATCTCCAAATCATGCAAGAAGAGAGACATCAAAATAGCCTTAGAGTATTACAACATGGAAAGAGGCCCTACAACCCATTGTATTCGTGCTACTAATAGAGCACCTAACTACTCTGGTTGCATTTCCCAGCCTTTGGTCTAGGATCCTGTATGCTATGATGTTTCAAGTTTTTATCTAAATGTCATAATGATTCCTGCCTCTACCATTCTTTCAGTCAGAAAGTCCAAAATACCTACCACATTAGTAAAAAGAAATTCTGCTAAAATTCTTCTAAATCTCTTGTCTGTTATCTTAAATCTGTGCCCTCCAATAATTGTTCCCTGTGTTCAGAGGAAAGGTTTATGCTCATTCTATGCTCTTCATAATTTTGTATATCTCAATCGGGTTAATGTTTGAGTTTTTAACTTAAGTGCGAATGTCATCCTCTGCCTGATACTTGCCTAGTTGTTAGAAGGCAGCTATTGTGACAATTAACCACAATTTTTAGTAGAACAGTTGGAAGTAAAGGTGGTTTATGGAGTTTCTTCAGTGTTTTTAATCAATAGTGGGTTGAATGTGTTGCTGGCAAGCTGGTATTTATTTGATGATGAAAGAATGAAGTGATCTACCTCCTTGAGCTGCTATAGTCCATCATGTGTAGCTACACCTAGAGTGCTTTAAGATGTAAGTTTCAAAATGTTGACACTTGAAATAGTTCCATATCTGAATGGTGTGTGACTTGGAGGCAAACTTGTACATGGTACTGTTCCCGTGCACCTGCCACCTTTATGCAATAGATGTGGAGGTTCTCATTCAAAGATGCAATTTGAACTGTGTAAACAATTCTAGAATCTATTCATTGGTGTTTTTGCAAATCACAGTGCAAGGCAATAATTTCAAATTCTAAACGTTTTCAAATGTGCCTTTTAAGTTTTTTAATTATTCCAGGTAATATTTTCTTTTAAAATAAAGATGGCTATGTATTATAAAAATAGAGCAACTGAGGGGGAATAAAAGATAGGGGTGAATGTATGATGGAGCATTTTTAATGCTAATTGTTGCCTCAAATTTGTTTCTACCTCCTTTGTAATAGATTGATTACTCATGTCTTGCATGAAGTTAGCAGACATTATGCTGCATCCATTTCAGTGAAGTTGCCTTGTAAGCCTGCCTGCTATTAAACTAATAATGTAAATTACATCTGTGTAGAAATCCAGTGTTAGAGAAAAATCCATTTGGTGGTTAACTTCGTAACTCACTCAGCAAAGCTCAAATGTACTACACTAAGTGGTAAAATTTGCTTGTACGTGATTCTGGATAGTCTGAAATTCAACAATAAAAATATCAAGTATTCCTTTTAATGAACACATTCATACTGTGTGTATATCTATCAATAAAGTTCTCATTATCTTCAGTAAAAAAAAAGCTTTGCACATTCAGCAGTGCCAAAGTTGATTCAAGTGTTCTAAGAAATGGTGCAATTCTTTCGCTTAATGTGGTTTAACTCTACAGGTTAGTGTAATTTATGAAAGGTGCTAAATAGTTGCATTTATTCAAATTCCCTGTCTGTGTAAGAAGTATTTTACTTGAACATCTGCACTTGAATTAGGATTACAGAGCAGGAGAAAGAATGAATGGATACATTGTGCATCTTTCTTTAGTTTTGGCTGTTGTCATTGAGAAAGTTACTGCCTGGATTAGAGCATCCAGAAGTATTACCATTTCTACTTGATTTGTGCTGTAACTTGCTAGAAAAGTTAATCACGAAAATATCAATAACAAAGAATATCTTCTGAAACAGTGGGATTTAAATATTGAGAGAACAAGAATCACTGGGAGAGAGTTAATCATTGAGAGAAATAAAATATAAAAAAGACAAATTAGGTTAATGGTAAGGAAAAGACAAAGTTTTTTCCCATTTTAATAAAATTGCATTTTTCTTTTAATTGTCTGCATGTATAAATGAGATTGAGTTAGGAGCATCTTAAATTCTTCAGTCTGAGAAGATTTGAATTTAATTGTGATTTTTAAAAATGTCGTCTTTTGTCTTCGGAAGTTATTAAATTCAATTGGGATGAAAAGGGCAAGATGCCTTTTGTGCAGACTAGCCTATCTTGAATGGCACGTTTAGTGATTTTTTTTTAATCAAAGTGTATCCCATAATGTATTTTTCTCTTGTCCAGTGAGACTTGATTATAGAAGTACTGTGAGATACTAATCTCTCATCCTGACTTTGTTCTGAGCCACCGTAATTCAATCAAAGTTTGTTCGTCGGTATATTTTGTCAGTTTAGTTGTAGCAGCATTGTCCATCTGATTGAAGGACTTTGATACTTCAAAGCAAAAGCTGTTAATGGTAATATACTGGAAAGATTGTAGTATAACTTATTGAACGATGAATATTTTGGTGGGAGGAAGCACCTCACATTTTAAAAGTTAGAAGTATCTCAGACAAAAAACGTTGGTTTTACACAGTTGGGAGAACAAAGGTATTAAATAGAAAATGGCATTTAGTAAGTTTGCAATGCTATTTCCCAAAGAAGCTTGGCTGGAATGCTTATGTAATGACCCACTATAACATAATGATCAATGTAATCTTAACTAGAAAATGGCTGCACTCATGATCCAACTGTTCTAAAATGAATGCTCATTTTAAATTAGAATATAGCAATGAAGTTAGAAAAAGGTCTTGTGGAATCTTATACAGTTAGAATCTGCAAATCATTGATAAAGGGGAATAGTGACATAACATTTACAGAAATTTTGTTTTAGAGTGACAGATATGGATATTTTCCATTTTAAATTTATCTCTGCATTTATAAACAGATGTCATTGTAAATATATGCGCAATATCTCCATTGGGGAAGGTACCATGGCGTGTGGGATGTTTGCAGCAGTATCTATTATAATAAGTGTACACAAACGTCCGTTAAAAATATGCACAGAAAATATTGCTAGGGTATGCACAGAAATGTATGATTGTAATGTAGCAGATATAGATTTGTTCTTGTGGACTAAGACTTCATAATATGCTCATGTACTGCTTATAAGCTTTTAGGTTAATTTATTTTAAAATTTGTATTTATTTTATTTAAAAGCTTTTGCATTAAGGTGCTATGTTCATAAATATACACTATCTACATGGAATTTATATACTTGTTCATATGTTGTGCTTGTACTCAGATTTAAGTAAATATAATATACACACAGGCCAAGGTCCACCACTATCATTTGGATGATGGTGTTGTGATTAGCAATGGTGTCTGTGATCTCTCTAGGCTGACTGTCTGTTTCCTTACCTCTCGCCTCATTTATTAGGTCCTCTTTCATAATTAGTCATGCTTCACGATTCATCCCTTTATCTTAACTTCATTTGCTGTGGATTTGTACTTGGCCTCTTGATTGCACAAGTAACACTTGCATTCCGAGTCTACACATTGTCTAAGTTGACAGATCAGAGTTGTTCGAGTAAAAAATGAGGTCTGCAGATGCTGGAGATCACAGCTGCAAATGTGTTGCTGGTCAAAGCACAGCAGGTTAGGCAGCATCTCAGGAATAGAGAATTCGACGTTTCGAGCATAAGCCCTGGAGTTGTTCTCAGCATTGTGTTTGAAATCTGTTCTCAGGTCTGTTCTTTGAACTAATTGCTTCCAGTGTGATATGGGAATTCTTTTATTTTCAGTATTTCATTCTTAAATATTTCATCACGAATGTTGACTGTTTTAATTCCCAAAAAAAAATTACGGATTGCTACATACGGTAAAAGAAGCCTCTGAGCATGTAAATAAACTCAAACTCAAGCTATTTTTTCAGATGTACAGGATATCATTTGGCATTGCAGTCACACACGTCAGTGGTCTGTTTTGCACACTGTAGGAATACTCTCGTAAAACTGCAAACTTTCTTAGAAGTGAAGCTGACTCTTGTTTTCAAAATCTGTTTGCAGTATCCAAAACAGTTCACATTCATACGGTTAATTGATCCATTGGCAGAAACAGACTTTTTACAGGATGCTGTATAATCTGGAATGCAAATAAGCTTTTAAAAGTTGTGTATTCCATCCTTGGAGAGTGAAATATAAAGGACACGCTCTTAGATTAGATTAGATTATTTACAGTGTGGAAACAGGCCCGTTGGCCCAACAAGTCCACACCGACCCGCCGAAGCGCAACCCACCCGTACCCCTACGTTTGCCCCCTTACCTAACACTACGGGCAATTTAGCATGGCCAATTCACCTGACCCGCACATCTTTGGACTGTGGGAGGAAACCGGAGCACCTGGAGGAAACCCACGCAGACACGGGGAGAACGTGCAAACTCCACACAGTCGGTCGCCTGAGTCGGGAATTGAACCCGGGTCTCAGGTGCTGTGAGGCAGCAGTGCTAACCACTGTGCCACCATGCCGCCCACATGCCACCATGCCGCCCACATCGCATGTTTAACTGAAATGTTTCTCCCTCAAGATTTTGGGCAATCAACACTGGGAAGGAGTAACGTAGAGTTTTGCAACACCCTTTGTACCAGCCAATCCATACTGAACATAATCCTAAACTAAACTAGTTCCACCTGCCTGCTGCTGGCCCATCTCCCTCCAAGTCTTTGCAATTTATGTACCCAGGTGAAAGCGCAGACTGGAGATCAGAGTCGAAGACTGTGATACTGGAAAAGCACGGCCGATCAGGCAGCATCCAAGAAGTAGGCAAATCGATGTTTTGGGCATAAGTCCTGCATCAGGATTGAGGCTTGTGGGCTAAGGGGGCTGAGAGGAGGTGGTAGCTGAGAATGCGATAGGTAGATGAAGGTGAGGGTGAAAGTACCTATTCATGTACCTATCCAAATGTCTTTTCAATGTTGTAATTGCATTTGCAACCACCACTTTCTAAGAATGTTCATAATAATGTGAACCAGCCTCTGTTTAAAAAAAAGAAATGCCTCACTGGTCTATTTTAAGTCTATCACCTCTCACCTTACAAAAGTGCCCCCTAGTTTTAAAAGTCCCCCATCCTAGGGAAAAGACAGCTACTATTTATCTATACCTCTCACTATAAACCATGCTAGTATTTTACTTTCCAGCCCAATAGAACTAAGTTAGAGCAGTGTCCACGTGCCAGACTTGAGGCTCTTGTGGTGTAATGATAGGCCAGAACATTTAAGAGCTTATCTGCCCCAGACTTGAGTGATAGTTTGTCTGAGCGGGTTGATTAGCATAAGTGTTTGTCTGATGAAATCAGTTGTTGAACAGAGCCTTCAACCATGGCGGGCAAAGGTTTATTGTGAATCAGTAACATGTTCATGCATGAGTGAAATATTGATGAGATTTTTAAAAGTAAGCAAGCACCACTGCTTGACCTTGAGATCTCAGGAGCAAGATTTTAATGGCCCTTTGAGGAAAGATCATGACATAATTTCTTTCACTATAGATTATCCTTAAGTGTTTGTGATTTTAAAAAAATTGAGCTTTTCCTCCAAAGATGGGGAAATTGTTTTGTATCATTTAAAAGTAACACCAAATAATTAACTCAATTTGAATATGCGTTGTATCCTACCCTGATGGTCACTAGAAAGAAACTGCGATTGCTACATAAGATGATTCACATGTTGAGCATTATGTATTGCTTTTGTAAATTTGTTTTTTTTTAAATTCTGTAGATTATTTCCACTTAAATGATTTGTTTTGTTCAGAAGCTTGGGATGTACCTCGTTAGGTGATTGAGGGTAACTAAATGGTGCTGACGACATAGACATGGAATGTTATCAGGTTGATTAAGGATGGCAGGACTGACGTGGAAAGATCATGTGTAGGATTATAATCAGTGTCGAGAGTGTGTTGCTGGAAAAGTGCAACAGGTCAAGCAGCATCCGAGGAGCAGGAAAATTGACGTTCCAGGCAAAAGCCCTTCATCAGGAATGAGCCTTGGCGGGGTGTGGAGAGATGAATGGGAGGGGGGTGGGGATGGGTGGAAGATAGCTGAGAGTGGAACTATATTCACTGGAGCATGAGGTGTCACATAGAAGCACAAAAAATGCTAACAGGACTGGACAGCGCAGATGCAGGCACAATGTCCTGATGACTGAGTCATAGTCATAGTGATTACAGCACCTAAACAGACCCTTCGGTCCAAGACTGGTCATAGAAGAGCTAATAGTTAAGGAGCAGTGGGAGAAGGGGTTAGTTATAATGCTTCAAATCCTCTCGAAATGGACGTGCCTGTGCTTTGCAAATACCATGCAATGTGAATGTGAATCCAGCACTGACAGGGTGTGACATTCAGTAATTACCAAGCTAACTTGTGTTAATTTTTTTTTGTGTGCAGTACCTTCTACTTCATCTTAATGCTACTTATATTGTTGCTGCTGATATGATTCTGTTGTTGCCATGGTCACAGTTGAATGTACGCTTGCTGGTTCCAAGCCACAGAGCATTCCTCAGACACGTAAAACAAAAATAAATAAAAGACCTCCTGGCTAGGAAAGCAGCTACAATCTGTAAATAGCAACCATTGTACAGTTCCTGTTAAACAAGATGAAAACCAAAAGAATTGCGGATATCAGAAATCAGAAACGTAAACAAAAATTGATGGAAAAGCTCAGCAGTTCTGGTAACATTTCTGGAGAGAAATCAGAGTTAATATTTTGGGTCCTTTGGATCTCTCTCCATTTCTGAGGAAGGGTTATTGGACTATAAATGTTAACTGAGTTCTTTCCAGAGATACTGCCAGACCTGCTGAGCTTTTCCAACAAGTTGATTTGGTTCCAGTTAAGCAAGGTTGTGCCACAAGATGGAGTCCTGACAATGATAATGGTGCATTCAGTTTCAAAGACACAAACTTCAGAATCAAATAGCTGAAAGATTACTCTTTTATTAGCATAATTTTAGTTTCTTGGAGACAGAATTCCATGTGGTCTCATGGTCAAGACTCCAGCATTGCAAATGTATCTCATCGCGGCTGCACCCATGAAAACAGGTGCAGGGGATGTTTAATTCTCGGTGAAACATTTGAAAGAATGCCGTGTAGGAGATGCCTCAGAAGGTTGTATGTTACAGTGCAGCTGGTATTCCTCTGCTGTGGATCAAAAACTGCTTGAAAAAGAAAGCCAGTGTGTTGGTTTTTACCAACTGCTGTTGCATACATCTTAATCATTACAATCTTCCATACTTGCCGTGGTTTGTGCATTCCTTGTTGCATGGGCAAAGGTGGATGATTTAGATTTTAATTCTATACAACATCTATGTACAATCATGAGCATAATAACAAACAGTATTTGAAATATTGAGTGAATTCCTTCAATGGACTGTGGTGATCATCGATTTTAATTCGAAGATCATGTTACAGTTGGAATCCCTACAGCCCTACAAACCTCAAATTACTTCTTGTCAAATGACACTCAACTGAGTTGCCATATTTTTGGCACGAGTCCCTCCTGGGAATATATTGACAGCTAAAGTCTGGACTGTTACTCCATCAAAGTTTCTGGTTACAACAGTAAAGCGGGAGAATCCCATTGAAATTTAGGATCCGAGCATTAATGAAGCTCGGAAAAACAACATTCCACCAAGCCATGTCTATTCCAGAGAGTCAGGTACTCTTGAAATTCTCTTCAACTTTTGAAACATTACCTGATTGTGTAATATCCCAGATCGCCTAGTCTCCATGTGGCAAAGAATGCTCATTGTAATGTCTATTTTCCGGTCATATGGTGTTTTCTCAACTAGCCACAGTTGGCACCTTACGGTATTTATCACCTCTCCCAGTGTGTTATAATGGGTAACAGTTGTTAAGGTAGTTCATGGTCAGTGATGCTTCCTTGTCTTTACCTTGGGCTCATCTGGTGATGACATGTAGAGGACAGAGCTCTGTAGAGTATTTGGGTAGCTAGCTTTATTGCAGGATAGCAATAGTTCCATACAACTCTCTTCAGCTTTATGGAAAATGAGCAATCGATATATGGATTATTGTCTGACCGAATTATTCCTGTTGAAGGCCCTTATTCGTACCCACTGCCCATGGCACAACTGTCATGCATGGTGTCTTCTATATAACAAGCAGCCTACTGCTCCAAATAAAACTCATCTTTTGTAGTTCATTGGATTGAACTGTGGAGTTGACGTCTTTGATAGATTGGGGCATTGAGTCTCTCCCCATCAGTGATTCTACAAACCATACTTGGAGTGTGGTCAACCAGTAATTTAACAAGACTATGTAATAATCTGCATTTCTCTAACTTTAACTTAATCAATTTTTAAATGAAGTTTGAGGCTTATTTTCCTGACTGTAGCCCCAGTATAAGTTTATTTGCTGGTCTCTTGCAGGTGTGCCTGTGGAGCTTAATTTGAATGGCAATAATGCTTATTGTGAGAGATGAAAACACTTTTTTTTCCCCCCTCCACTTTGCCTTCTCATTCTGATCTTTATGCTATTTTCAGAAATATTTCTGCTTTTCCATTAGGATATCTAACTTTATGCCAGTGTCCTTCTTGCTGTTCCTTCACTAAAGCCTTAGTGTTTTCCTAAGTGGCTAATGTTTTGCTCTTACCCTAGACCCTACACTTTTTCATTTATGTCTTAGCATTTTTGGTGAAGGTTTGTCTTTGGAGTTTTGAGCTTATTGTTGCTGCAATTTCACTGTAGGTAATTCAATTTAATTTAGATCAGTGTGGTGCTGGAAAAGCACAGCAGGTCAGGCAGCATCCGAGGAGCAGGAAAATCGAAGTTTCAGGCAAAAGCCTTTCATCGGGGATAGAGGCAGGAAGCCTCCAGGGTGGAGAGTTAAATGGGGGTGGGGCGGTGGTGGCTGGGGAGAAGGTAGCAAAGAATACAGTAGGTGAGTGGGGGGTCGGGATGGAGGTGATAGGTCAGAGAGAAGGGTGGGGGAAGGTAGCAAAGAGTACAATGGGTGAATGGAGGTGGGGATACCTGCCAATCTCCCTTCCCATCTATCCACTCCACCCTCTCCTCTGACCTATCACCTCCATCCCAGCCCCCATTCACCTATTGTACCCTTCGCTACCTTCTCCCCAGCGCGCACCCCACCCCAACCATTTATCTCTCTTCCACGAAATGTCAATTTTCCTGCTCCTCAGGATGCTGCCTGACCTGCTGTGTTTTTCCAGCACCACTCTGATCTAAACTCTGGTTTCCAGCATCTGCGGTCCTCACTTTTGCCTAATTCAATTCAACTGCTGACTAAGCTGTGTACTCTTCAAATGGTAATGTTCATAGAATGCTAAGCTCATTTGCTTGAGTTATTATTTTCTCCTAGGTCTTCTGGATTTATTCTCATGGTGTGGGTCAGATCCTAACCATTGCAGTCACTTATTTTCCAAATGATAACTGGGAATACAACCTTGTGGAATTGTCATCGATGCCAGTATGTGGTACTGGGTGGTCATTATTTGAGGCAGTTTGCTGCCACCAATCCATCTTTGTCTTTGCTTTATCATGGGTTTGTCTAATGATTTAAGGTAGAAGATAAACCAACAAAGAACACATAAAAAGAGGCACTGTTCTTAGATAATAGGAAGAATTATTGCATGATGGCAGTAAGTGCAACGATATTTAGTTGAGCAGAATTATGAGGACCTTTTTATGGTCCTGTTACAGATACATTTGCTGCCTCCCAGATCTAGAATATACATCACTGTCGTTTTTTGCAGATGGTGGAATTCACTGTGACAAGAACATTAATTCCTTCAGAATCATTATCTTAAACATCAAGTCACACAGCTTAAGCGAAGCCAACATTCAAAATAAGTGGCACCAATTCCGCTGATGGCCTCAGAAATAACAAGTTAGTTTTATTGCAGGTAAATGCAAGTAATTAATATGGCTGACCATATTGATAGCTTACATTATAACGGTTCCCTTTGTGTAGTCAAAAAACCCAGGGTAGTTCATGAACATTATTTAACAAAACTTTTTTATTGCACAGATAAAGTATTGTAAAGTATAGGGATAGGACCTCTATCCACAATCATTTTAGATAGTTAACTAGATAAAATATTCAAACCCTTAACAAGCAAAAGATTACATTTGATAAAAAAAACAGTTTTGCCCATGAAGTGAGCATCAGTGCAGCCAAGTTAAAACATTTAGTTTATTGATTTACATTCCTTTAACTTGGAGCCTGTAACAGATACAGAATAAAGCACAAATCATCTTTCAATCAATGAAATTCTATTTATCCTCTCATGCTTTGTTGGGCAGTAATGAAGAAATGATCTGGAAATGGCACAAGTGCTCCAAAGTATGGGCAGAGCAGAGTGGGCATTAGCTTAAGAGACCAATTTACTCACTCAGTGACCAGCTATGGTATTAGGACTATTTTCAGCTCGTCCCCCTACATTATTCCATCATCATCCATGTGCTTATCCAAGGATTGTTTAAATCTTCCTAATGTGGCTGAGTTAACTACATTGGCAGGCAGGGCATTCCACACCCTTACCACTGAGTGAAGAACCTGCCTCTGACGTCTGTCTTAAATCTATCACCTTTCAACATGTAGTTATTTCCCCTTGTACAAGCTGATGTCATCATCCTGGGAAAAAGACTTTCACTGTCTACCCTATCTAATCCTCTGATCATCTTGTATGTCTCTATCAAATCCCCTTTTGGGTCTGTTCTCATTGGAAAGAAGAAGCCTAAGTCTCTCAGCCTTCCCTCATATGACTTTCCCTCCAGACCAGGCAACATCCTGGTAAATCTCCTCTGCACCTTTTCCATTGCTTCCACATCCTTCCAAACTATAGCGACTAGAACTGTACATAATATTTCAAGTGCGGCTGCACTTGCATTTTGTATAGTTGCAGCATGATTTTGCAGCTCTGGAACTCAATCCCTCTACCAATAAAACCTAACACACCGTGTGCCTTCTTAATAGCACTATCAACCTGGGTGGCAACTTTCAGCGATTTATGTACATGGACTGCAAGATCGCTCTGCAAATCCACACTACCAAGAATCGTTCCATCGACCCAGTACTCTGCCTTCCTGTTGTTCTTGCCAAAGTGCATCACCTCACATTTAGCTGCATTGAACTCTGCAGTTTATCCAAGTACCCCTGCAACCTGTAACATTCTTCCAAACTGTCCACTATTCCACTGACTTTAGTATCATCTGCAAATTTACTAATCCATCCACCAATGCCTGCATCTAAGTCACTTATAAAAATGACAAACAGCAGTGGTCCCAAAACAGATTCTCGTGGCACATCACTAGTAACTGGACTCCAGGCTGAATATTTTCCGTCAACCACCACTCGCTGCCTTCTTTCTGAAAGCCAGTTTCTAATCCAAACTGCTAAATCACCCTCAATTCCATGCCTCTGCAATTTCTCCAACAGCTTACCATGTGGAACCTTATCAAAGGCTTTACTGAAGTCCATGTATGCCATGTCAACTGCCCTACCCTCATCTACATGCTTAGTCACCTTTTCAAAAGCTCAATGACATTTGTGAGTCATAACCTGCCCTTGATGAAACCATATTGACTATCTGAAATCAAATTGTTGCTTGCTGGATGACTATAAATCCTACCTCTTATAATCCTTTCCTATAACAGAAGTAAAGCTCACTGGTCTATAATTACCTAGGTCATCTCTACTGCCCTCCTTGAACAAGGGCACAGCATTTGCAATCCTCCAGTCGTCTGGTACTAAACCTGTAGACAATGATGACTCAAATATTAAAACCAAAAGCTCTGCTATCTACTCCCTAACTTTCCAGAGAATCCTTGGATGAATCCCATCCAGCCCAGGGGACTTGTCTACTTTCACTCCTTCTAGAATTGATAACACCTCTTTATAACTAACCTCTATCCTTTCTAGTCTAGTATCTCATATCTCATTCTTCTCCTCTACAATATTCTCCTTTTCCTGAAATGTTTGTTTCAGCATGAAATGCACCTCTCCAATCTCCATAATGTCTACACCCAATTCCCACTTCTGTCTTTTGACTGCCCTATTCCTACCCTAGTCATCCTTTTATTCCTCACATACCTATGGAAAGCTTTAGGGTTCTCCTTTATTCTATTTGCTAAAGACTGCTCATGTCCTCTCTTTGCTCTTCTTAACTCTCTCTTTAAATCCTTTCCAGCTGATCTGTAACGCCTCCTTCCGCTTAACAAGAGATAAAATTTCTGTAGTAAACCACGGTTCCCTTACCTTATCACTTCCTCCCTGCCTGCAGGGACATACCTATCAAGGACACCCAAAACCTGTTCCTTAAACCAACCCATATTTCCATTGTCTGCATCCCCTGCATTTTGCTACCCCATTTTATGCATCCTAATCACATTATAATTGCCCTTGCCCCATCGATAACTTTTGACCTGTGGCATATACGTATCCCTGTCCATCGCTAAACTAAGCGTAACTGAATTATGGTCACTGTCTCCAAAGTGTTCACCTACAACTGGAATAAAAGAATGAAGAGAGTAAGATTGGGCCAATCAAGGATAGGGGTGGGAAGTTATGTGGAGTCGGAGGAGATGGGGAAGCACTTGATGAATATTTTCCAACAGTATTCACTCCAGAAAACAACAATGTTTTTGAGGAGAATACTGAGATACAGGCTACTAGACTAGGTGTGATTGAGGTTCACAAGGAGGAGGTATTAGAAATCCTGCAGAGTATGAAAATAGATAAGTCCCCTGGCCAAATGGGATTTATCCTAGGATCCTTTGGGAAGCCAGGGAGGAGATTGCCGAGCTTTTAGCATTGATCTTTAAATCATCATTGTCTACAGGAATAGTGCTAGAAGACTGGAGGATAGCAAATGTGGTTCCTCTATTCAAGAAGGGGAGTAGAGGCAATCCTGGTAATTATAGACCAGTGACCCTTACTTCAGTTGTTGGTAAAGTGTTGGAAATGGTTATAAGCGATAGGATTTATAATCATATAGAAAATAATAATTTGATTAGGGATAGTCAGCACAGTTTTGCGAAGGGTAGGTCGTGCCTCACAAACCTTACTGAATTCTTTGAGAAGGTGACCAAACAGATGAGAGTAAACTGGTTGATGTGGTGTGTATGGATTTCTGCAAGGCATTTGATAAGGCTCCCCACAGTAGGCTATTGTATAAAATGTGGAAGAATGGGATTGTGGGAGATATAGCAGTTTGGATCAGTAATTAGCTTGCTGAAAGAAGACAGAGGGTGATGGTTGATGGGAAATGTTCATCCTGGAGTCCAGTTACAAGTGGTGTACAGCAAAGGTCGGTGTTGGGTCCACTGCTGTTCGTCATTTTTATAAACGACCTGGATGAGGGAGTAGAAGGGTGGGTTAGTAAATTTGCAGACAACACTAAGGTCAGTGGAGTTGTGGACAGTGACCAAGGATGTTGTAGGTTACAGAGAGACATGGATAAGCTGCAGAGTTGGGCTGAGAGGTGGCAAATGGAGTTTAAGCGGACAAGTGTGAGGTGATTCACTTTGGTCGGAGTAACCGGAATGCAAAGTACTGGGTTAATGGTAAGATTCTTTGTAGTGTCAATGAGCAGAGAGATCTCGGTGTCCAGGTACACAGATCCTTGAAAGTTGCCACCCAGGTTGACAGGGTTGTTAAGAAGGCATACAGTGTTTTAGTTTTTATTAATCGAGGGATCGAGTTCTGGAACTATGAGGTTATGCTACAGCTGTACAAAACTCCGCGGCTGCTTTTGGAGTATTGTGTACAGTTCTGGTCACTGCATTATAAGAAGGATGTGGAAGCTTTGGAAAGGGTGAAGAGGAGCTTTACTAGGATGTTGTCTGGTATTGAGGGAAGGTCTTACGAGGAAAGGCTGAGGGACTTGAGGCTGTTTTTGTTAGAGAGAAGAAGGTTGAGAGGTGACTTAATAGAGACATATAAGATCATCAGAGGGTTAGATAGGGTGGACAAGGAGAGCCTTTTTCCAAGGATGGTTACGGCGAGCACAAGGGTGCATAGTTTTAAATTGAGGGGTGATAGATATAGGACAGATGTCCAAGGTAGTTTCTTTACTGAGAGTAGTAAGGGCCTGCAACGGTAGTAGGTTCGCCAACTTTAAGTACATTTAACTCGTTATTAGACAAGCATATGGACGTACGTGGAATAGTGTAGGTTAGATGGGCTTCAGATTGGTATGACAGGTCAGCGCAACATCGAGGGCCAAAGGGCCTGTACTGCGCTGTAATGTTCTATGTTCTAACTAAACCAAATACCTGCTCTGGTTCATTACCAAGCACGGTGGCTCAGTGGTTAGCACTGCTGCCTTACAGTCCCAGGTTCGATTCCAGCCTTGGGTGACTGGCTATTTGGAGTTTACACATTCTCCCTGTGTCTGCGTGGGTTTCCTCCCACAGTCACAAAGATGTGCAAGTCAGGTGAATTGGCCATGCTAAATTGCCCCATAGTGTTAGGTCAACTAGTCAGAAGGAAAGGTAATCGGTCTGGGTGGGTTACTCTTCGGAGAGTCGAAGAGCCTGTTTCCACACTGTAGGGAATCTAATCAAGCACCAGATCCAGTGTGGCCTCCCCTCTTATTGGTCCTTTGACATGCTGTGTCAGGAAACCCTCCTGTACACATTTGGGCAAAAACTGATCTATCCGATGTACTAGAGTTATAGCATTTCCAGTCAATGTTGGGGAAGTTAAAGTCCCCCATAATGACCACCCTGTTCCTTTCACTCCTACACAGAATAATTTTGCTAATCCTCTTTTCCACCTCCCTGGAACTCTGCAGAGGCCTATAAAAAGAACTCCAAGCAGTGTGACCTCTCCTCTCCTGTTTATAATCTCAGCCCACACTACCTCAGTAGACAAGTCTTTGGCAAAAGTTCTTTCAGCCACTGTTATATTATCCTAGACTAACAAGGCCACACCTCCCCCTCTTTTACCACCTTGCCTGTTCTTAATGAAAGATCTAAACCCTGGAACCTGCAATATCCATTCCTCCTCCTGCTCCATCCACCCACGTCTCCAAAATGGCCACAACATCGAAGTCCCAGGTACCTATCCATGCCGCGAGCTCATCTACCTTATTTAGGATACTTCTGGCTTTGAAGTAGACACACTTCAAACTAGCTTGCTGTCTGCCAGCACATTCCTGTGACCCTGAAATCCTGTCCCTGTCCTCCCTACTCTCATCCTCCTATGCACTGCAACTTCACCTCCGGTTCCCATCCTCCTGCTGAAGTTTAAACCCACACGAATAACACCAGAAAATTTCCCACCCAGGAGGTTAGTACCCCTCTGGTTCACGTGAAGACCATCCTGGTTGTACAGGTCCCACCTTCTCCAGAATGAGCCCCAATTATTAAAGTATCTGAAACCTTCCCTCCTGCACCATCCTTGCAGCCATGTGTTCAGCTGATATCTGTCCCTATTCCTTGCCTTGCTATCACATCGCACAGATAACAAACCAGAGATAACAACTGTTTGTTCCAGTTCTCAGCCTCCATCCTGCCTTACATCCCTATCCCTCTTTCTACCTATGTCATTGGTACCTACATGGACCACGACTTGGGGCTGGTCACCCTCTCCCTTCAGGACCCCAAAGGTACAATCCGTGACATCACAGACCCTGGCACCTGGGAGGCCACACAACAACTGTGAGTCTCGTTCATTCCCAACAAACCTACTATCTGAGCCTCTAACTATTGAGTCCCCAGTGACTAAGACTCTCCTCCTTTCACTCCTTCCCTTCTGTGCAACAGGGACAGGCTCTGTGTCAGAGACCTGGGCCCCATTGCATACCTTTGGTAAGTCGTCCCCCCCAACAGAATCCAAAACAGTATATATGTTTTTCAGGGGAAGATTGGCAATTAACAGAACCTGCTGCATGTCCATGCCAACTATGATCCAACTAATCGGCACTCTGTTCTCATGCTGCATAAATTGACATTCCCTTTCAAAGTTTTGTTTCTTGCAATGCCAGTGCTGATAAGTACAAAATGAAAAGTTTTGGCTACATGTCTCATTTTACCAAGTTTAGCGATTGTACTACCAGGCAATTAACCAATGGACATGTGTATTCAAAGTAGTCATTTTAAATGTTTGTCATTATCAAATGTCAATGCCCGCTTAGCAATTACTTGAAGCTGTGGGATAAAACAATTATATTTCGAGCTTTTCAAAGTTTATTTTGTATTGTATCTAAAATCATCCTTCCATTGATTTGATATGTCATTCACCTCTCACTTATGCATAATACTATTGGTGAACAATTTTCAACATGAAAAAGAGACACAAATGAACTTTTTAACATCAGATTGTTTTGATAAACATTAAACGTATTCATGTTCATTTCTAATGAGAATAGCAGGAGGTGTATAAATAATTGACATTTACCTTTTGCTATATTTGGCCTATTTTTGACACAGCTATAACAGAATAGATTTGGAAAAATAGTTTTATTGCTTGTCAGCTAAAAGGTGGAACTAATCGGAAAATGATATCTTGAATCAAACTAATTACAAACACCGATATTATTTTTAAGTTATTGAATGGTTGTTGATTTACACAACACACTGTCTTTATGTTGTTAAATTAGAGTTTTAATAAAATCTGAATTAATATAATTGTAAACTATCCAAAAATGTAGATAACTTTAATGATTTTATGGTTTAATGTTTATAGTTTACCCTGTGCAGTGATAGTCTAGAACCATTTTAAGTTTTGGAAGGTGTAAATACTATAATTTGTTTTGCGGAAAAGTTAGCTACAATATATAACAAACACTTTGAGGAAGCTTTCATATATTAAGTTAGAACTGTCTGCTCGGTGAGCTTCTTCTGATGAGGCATAGGTGAAAATTAACAATGTTTTATTGTGGTAAGTGAGAGGGATCTGTCAAGTCCTCGAGCGGCTGGTATCTGTGCTTTTAATTCAAGATGAATGTAGGAATTAAAGGAAATGGGGGAGTGAAATATCTCAAACAGGGGAAAGGGAAGAAATGAGTCCTTCTTGCAAACCAAACATACCCAAAGGAGGGAAAAAGAAGCTGACACAAAGCTACTGGGACAGAGAGTGAGGGCGATTCCCTTATCAAATATTATGTGAATGCCTTTGTGAGTTAACCTGAATAAAGCTCGCTCTTCCTGCATCCTCCTCAGGTTTTCTACACCATTGTCCAGCTGGAATTGTCAGCTTATAAGGTGGAACTAACTGGAAAATGATACTTTGAATCTAACCAATTACAAAAACTTATTATTTTGAAAGATTATTGAATGGTGGTTGATTTACACAAGACAATGTCCTTTTGAAATGTTATTTAAACATTTCAAAAACATACAAAGTAAGAGCAGAAGAAGGTAGTTGGGCCCTTTGAGCTGCTGCACTGCTCATTAAGATCAAGCTCATGGCTGATCTGGTTTTGTTTTGAATGCCACATTCCTATCTCATCCTTATGACCTTTGATTCCATCTGCCGGACCAGAAGCTATGGACCTCTGTCATTAAAAAAATTCAGTGATTCCACTCTGCCTTCTGAACAAGAGAGTTCCAAAGTCTCAAGTCCCCAAGTTTGAGTGTCCCCCACCCCCATTCCACACTAAACCACAAGGTAAAGCATCATCTCCATGTCCACTTTGTCAAGATCATTCAGGATCTTATGTACTTCAATCAAGTGACCCCTCACTGTTCTAAACTCCAGTGTAAACAAACTCAGACTATTCAAACTATCCTCCTAAGACCACCCACTCATTCTGGGTATCAGCTTAATAATCTTCCTCTCACCTGCCTCCAATAGATTGCATCCTAAATTAGCATTGGGAAGATGGAAGCAAAATCATAAAAAATACTATTGGTCAGTTAAAAACAACAGATGCTGTCATTGTCACCTGTGCCCCTAGACTGCTGGTTCAGATAGATTACAAAATGGTACCAAACCCTAAACTGCAATTTGCTGAAGGTCCTTCAATGGAGGAAACATTTAGGAGCTGTAAGTCCAAAACCCAAAGTACAACAATAGTTTCAACAGCCTCAACATATCTGCACAAATACAACTGGCAAAAAAACCTTATTGTTTCCACAAACTGCAGGTAAATTACCTTCTATTGGAGGAAAGTGAGAGTGGGAGGAATAGAATAAATTAAATTAATTTCAGTCAATGAGTTAGAGGTGGAAAGAGAAAATAAAGGACTTTTCACACCCCACTGTACATCTCAAATTTCTTCACAGCCAATTCAGCACTTGTTTTTGAAGTGCATAAAACATAGCAGTGTGGTGCTGGAAAAGCACAGCCAGTCAGGCTGCATCCAAGGAGCACGAGAATCGATGTTTCGAGCATAAGCTCTTCGTCCTGCAGCCAACCTGCACTCAGCCAATCTCTTACAAACAGCAATGTGCTGTTGACCAGATAATCTGTTTCATGTAATGTTGGTTTAGGGATAAATATTGGCTAGTCACCAGGGTAACTACACTGCCTTGTTTTTGGTCCATCTTGTGTCATGTGATCTTTCACATTCAGCCATGCAAATGATCAGGCCCCTATTCGAATGTCTCATTTGAAAAGATGACATCTCCCATGCTTCCTCAGTACAGCACTGGAGTGTCAGTCTTGATTTTTGAACCCAAGCGCTGAATATGGGACTTGGACACAGAATCTTGGGTTTCACAGGGGAAGATGCTACCAGCTAAACCATGGTTGACTCACGATTTTCAAGGTCAAGACTGAAGTGGAAGCTAATAGACCTTACTGAATACAGCAGGATTATTTTGACAGCAAAAGACAGTGAGTGGAGGACAGATGCCTAATGCAAATTAGATTTGTAAAATCTATTCCAGACATTAACGAGAGTGTAGTCTCTGTGTATCATAGACAGAACCATGATTGCTTAAGTTTGTCAGAGACCTGTAGTTTCACAATATGCAACCAAATAAATATACATAATTTCCAAAATTGAAATAATTTTTGCAACTCCTTTTACTATCTATTTTTACTGTTGTTCTTGCTACTTGTTATATAAGGGCATGAAAGTCCTGTTCCCTCTATAAAGCAGTGTGTTGCGGTTGTGATTTCACCTTGGAGTGGAGAGGGAAGTGGCTGTCTCCACCTACTACCCTGCCTCTTGTCAACAATATCAACTATTAGGATCCTCGCAGAAATTAGAGAGGGCACAGGAAGGATCTCGTGATGTATTTTATGGCACAGTGGTGCTAATACCTGTACCTAATATTCCCAAACACTTTTTTTTTCATTGTGGAAAGATAAAAAAACTAAAGTCTGTTTGGCTACCAGGGTCTGGAAAGTGCTGTAACATTATGGTGGTAAGTATGAGATGATTAGGTACACTTTGGACGTCACCTTAAAGTCTGGAATATAAATCCAATCAATTTCCACTCATCTTCATCTACCAGAAGAAAACCTATCAATAAAGCTGCATGAATTACTTTCTTTGCAAAAACAATACTTTTCATCAGAGTTATCTGCCAGTAAATATGAAAGGCTAAAGGAATTTAAAAGACAGCATTATTCTCTCCAATTTTAAGATTTGAAGTAATTGAATTTTGTCATTGATAGGCATCCTTCTTTATTTAAATACAGCCTGTCTGCAGAAAGACACAGTAGATTTAAGTCATGAAAACAAATAACATTATCTGAAAAAGGTGATAAAACTGACTGAGAATTGCAACCAATCTCTGTTTTGCACAGGAAACTTAATTATGTGTTTGTTTTGAATGCAGAAAGGATCACAGAGTTCTAATAATTTAAAATTAGAAGGTAGCTCCACATAATTGCAATTCATATCTGGGTTCAATCAGTACATTCCTGTTGATGCACTGCATATCATGTAACATTCAGATCAATTTACCATGGAAATGATAAATCAAGATGCTCCTGTTTGCAAGTATTCATTAAAATCTGACTTGAAAAGGTAATGTCATCATCAGTACAGTTAGGCTTGAAAATGCAATTGCTTCATTGTAAATCCTTCCTTGATTACAGGTTCAAGCATCAAGATTAAAAATCACTTTCTCCCATATAGTAAAATTGCAGATACTCTGTATGGTGCAGTATGTGGAATGTGTCCACTGTAACACAGAGAGACAGTGTATTCAGTTTTTAAATTAGATCATGCCCGACATGTATCCTGATTTCATTTACCTGCCTTGGTTCCTGAAAACTTAATGCTCATGGAGAAAGTGAGGACTGCAGATGCTGGAGATCAGAGCTGAAAATGTGTTGCTGGAAAAGCACAGCAGGTCAGGCAGCATCCAAAGAGCAAGAGAGTCGACGTTTCGGGCATGAGCCCTTCTTCAGGAAAGGAATCTGACCTGCTGCACTTTTCCTGCAAGACATTTTCAACTTAATGCTTATGCCAAACAAGAATACCTATCAATCTCAGCTTTGTGAAGCGAGAGTCCCAGATTCCTACTGGCCATTGTATGCAGAGGTGCTTCTTGCATCATGTCTGAATGGCCAGTCTCCAATGGGAAGCTTATGTGCCTTCTCCCTTGGTGCCCCTACCAGAGGCAAGAACGGATCTCCATATAGTACAAAATAATAATTCCGAAAGGGTTAATATTGAAGTCATGCCCGATCTGATGATGGCATGTTATTCTGAGTGGCGAATCAAGTCCAGTTGGTGACCCCATATGCTGGAAAACAGTATTGGTGTCCATAATTGGCTCTAATGATGAGCTGGTCCTGGTTGGTTCAGCAGACATATGATAGCCACCTAAATCCTTGAATGTGCTTTAAAACTTCAATTAGATCGTGCCTTTAAATTCTACATTGAAATACACAGCAGCCCAATCTGTGTTTTTAGTCTATCTGGTCTAACATTTTAAGCTGGCATCATTCTGCACGGCATGTCCTCCAATGTCAGTGCATCTTTCCACTGCAGTTTTGGTGTCTAGAACTGAATACAGTACAACAGATGCTGTCTAACCAGAGCTTTCATCCAAACATAGCATAACGTCCATCTCCAAGAATTCCAAGCCTGTTTGTTGGTATGTAGATCATGAATATTATATAAGATGAAAATAAGTGCTTTGGAACAAAATACTGACACAAGCATTTCAATTACAAAATCAAGATTTTCAAATACATAATTAGGTACACAGTCCGTATAGGGAAGGGGAGGAGACTGTTAAAACCTACAACAATTTGAATAGCTTCTTTTGTTTCATATGGAAGTTATAATGGCTAAGGAATACATTATTACCCATAGCCATTTGCTAGCTCGCAATCTGTTGTTTGGGGGAGATGTGAAGCTTTGGTATGTGGAAGATGTGTAGGCTAGTTAAATCTTTTATTTATTTGTATGTTCCACACACTGGAGAAGCCTATGAGGGAGGGATTGCAAACTGCAGGTCATAACCTCCCAAGAAAGTAACAAGTTGACTATCGAGAGGATCCAATCTGAAAGCACTGATTGGACAATCCTGGACAATAATGAACCAACTCATCCGAACAGTGAGCGCACAGTGGATCCTTCATTTCAGAATGGGCAGCCCAGGATGTTCATGTGTCGAGCCAACATATGCAGAGGCTGAAAGGAATGTGTAGAAAATAGTTTGGGAAGTAGTGTTATAAAATTAATAGAGATTGAAGAAGTGAGTGTTCTTTAATCAGAGCCATAATTGCCTGGATCAATTGGCATTATTGGTCAATATGATGCAATCAAGTGGGAGCAGTAATGCTTCATCCATGTGCCCAGTCCTCTGAATGCTATCCGTTAGGAATTGATCACTATAAAGTAGGCAGAACAATAAGTATTTGACTAAGAATCTTCAATGATCAAACTTTACTATTTTTAATAATTTTGCACTGTTTCCGGTCTAAATCCTAAAAGTTGGGAAGGGATATCACCAATTCCCAATTAAGGTAAGACTATTTTTATTTTCATTCTGCTTTTCCTTGAGTATAATCGTGAGCACTTGTTAATTTTAAAAGCTCCTGCTAAAAGGAAAAGGACTGAATTTTTTTTATGATCATGCACCAATGACATTAAAAGAAACTAGGTGATTGTAGCTCTATAAATTCTGCACAGATTAGCATATACTTGCCTAGTTGAAATTATGGTGTTGAAATGCAATCAGAGCAACTGCTCTATAACTAAATTTGAAATGGCACTTTAAGATCCAGGTACAAACCTGTACTGACTGTAATGATGTCAGCCACATAGACCTCATAAAATATGAGTTGCCTGATTGGACATAAGTCACAGCCCCGATCAGGAAGCCCTGACTGACACTTGATCACTTCTTGGCCTTTTGGCTAAGATCAAGTGTCTGTTCTTATCAGGACAGGTGTCGAGTTGCAAGTCATCAGAGCTAGTGGAGATCATCGTTGGATCGTGATTGGACGTTGGAGGATCGTTTGGTTGTGCTGAGCTGCTCTTGGTGGATCTTCATGTTGGCTTCAGCCTAACACCAATTCAGGTACCAGCCAACCTCAAGAGCTATGGCCTCAACAGCTGCCTGCAGCCCTGGACAGGGGGTTCGAAACACAGTCAGGGTGACTGTGAAGAAGGTCGAGGGTCGAACACCAGTCTATTGCAGTGCTGTTGGGATGCTGTGGGTTCGCCGCAGTGGATGTGTACTGCCTGCTTCTCGGCCTTTTGGCTCGGAATATGTGTAGTTCCTGAGGACGAGAGGAAGAGATTCTGCTTGAGAGCTGCAGGTTCGACGCTGCGGACGTGTGCTGGGGGAGGAACCACGGGGATCGTGTTGCAAGTCATGGGAGCTGCTGGAGACCATCGCTGGATCGTGATTGGCCGCTGGAGGATCGTTTGGTTGTGCTGACCTGCTCTTGATGGATCTTCATGCTGGCTTCGGCCTAACGCCAATTCAGGTATCAGCCAACCTCAGAGCTATGGCCTCAGCAGCCGCTCGCAGCCCTGGCCAGGGCATTCGCAACACAGTCAGGGTGACTGTGAAGAAGGTGGAGGAGCACACACCGGTCGATCGGACAGTGTTTGTGAAGAAGGTTTTGCTGGAGTGTTGTGGGTTTGCAGCAGCGAGCTCTGTGCTCAGCAGCCTGAAGGAAGAAGACGGCTCGACAACGTCATCTCAGGCTGATGTCATGAGGATCAGTAAATCCTTCTATGCCAGTCTGTATGACGCGAAGCTGACTGACAGCGTGGCCTCCCAGTCGTTCCTGTTGTCTATCACGGAGGTCTTAGACGACAGAACACGCGAGAGGCTGGACCAGCCGCTATCTCTGGACAAGCTGACCAAGGCCCTCGAGTCCTTCGAAAAGAATAAAACTCCCGGAAGCGATGGCTTACCGGTCGAGCTCTATTCCGCTCTGTGGGACTTGATTGGCCAGGACCTGCTGGAGGTGTATGTCAGTAAGCTTCGGGCAGGTACCATGAGCAAATCCATGAGGAAAGGCATCATCACCCTCATCTATAAGCGGAAGGGGGAGAGGGAGGAACTCAAAAATTGGAGACCGATCACACTGTTGAATGCGGATTACAAAATCCTGTCAAAGGTAATTGCCAACCGGGTCAGGTCTGCTCTGGGGTCGGTGATTCACCCTGACCAAACCTGTGCTGTGCCAGGCAGGAAGATCGCTGAGAGTCTCGCACTCCTCAGGGATACGATCGCCTACGTGCAGGACAGAGGGTTGGACGCCTGCCTGATCAGCCTGGACCAGGAGAAAGCCTTTGACAGGATATCACACATGTATATGAGAGATGTTCTCTCCAAAATGGGCTTTGGGGAGGGAATCTGCAATTGGATCAGACTGCTCTACACCAACATCGTCAGTGCAGTCTCAATCAATGGGTGGGAATCAGATAGCTTCCCAGTCAGATCTGGAGTCAGGCAGGGCTGCCCTCTCTCTCCTGCCTTGTTTGTGTGCTGCATAGAGCCATTTGCCGAGTCCATCAGGAAGGATGCGAGCCTGAGAGGGGTGACTATTCCGGGCAGCGGGGGCCTGCAGGTTAAGGCCTCCCTGTACATGGATGACGTCGCTGTTTTCTGCTCGGATCCGCTGTCCGTGCGCAGACTCATGTGCATTTGTGACCAGTTCGAACGGGCCTCGGGGGCCAAGGTAAACCGAGGCAAGAGCGAGGCCATGCTCTTCGGGAACTGAGCCGACCAATCCTCGATCCCCTTCACCGTCAGGACCGACCACCTGAAGGTGCTGGGTATTTGGTTCGGGGGGGCTGGGGCGTGCGCCAAGTCTTGGGAGGAGCGTATCAGTAAAGTGAGGCAGAAACTGGGCAGATGGAGGCTACGGTCGCTCTCCATCACGGGGTAAAAACCTGGTCATCAGGTGTGAGGCACTGTCATTGCTGTTGTACGTGGCACAGGTCTGGCCTATTCCCAGAACCTGCGCCGCTGCAGTCGCCCGGGCCATCTTCCAGTTCATATGGAGTTCAAAGATGGACCGGGTCCGAAGGGACTCACTATACAAAGATCTGGGCAACGGGGGAAAAAATACACCCAATGCCACCCTCACCCTGATGGCCACCTTTGTGTGTGGCTGCATCAAGCTGTGTGTGGATCCCCGGTACGCAAACACCAAGTGTCACTACGTACTGAGGTTCTACCTGTCCCCGGTGTTGCGAAGGATGGGCCTGGCCTCGCTGCCGCGGAACGCTCCGAGTAGTTGGACCGTTCCGTATCACCTGTCCTTCGTGGAGAAATTTTTGAAGAAAAACACCTTTTGACCACAAGTCCATCAGGAAGTGGTCAGCACGTAGCGTCCTCGAGACCCTTCGGGAAAAGGAGAGGGCGGATCCTGTTGAGTGGTTCCCTGAGCAGACTGTCAAAGCAATTTGGCAGAATGCCTCATCGCCAGAACTTTCCAACAAGCACCAAGACATGGCTTGGCTGGTGGTGAGAAGGGCTCTACCTGTGAGATCATTTATGCACGCCCGGACTCTCAGCCGCACCGCACGCTGCCCTCGAAGCGGCTGCGGGGGGGACGAGACTGTCACACACCTCCTTCTGGAATGTGCCTATGCAGAGGAAGTCTGGAGAGGAATGCAGTGGTATTTGTCGAGGTTCGTCCCGAGCAGCGCCGTGACGCGGGACTCCGTGCTGTACAGCCTGTTCCCCGGGACGCACACCGAGACGAACATCAACTGCGCCTGGAGGATCATCAACTCGGTGAAGGACGCTCTCTGGGCGGTCCGAAACCTGTTGATCTTCCAGCTGAAGGAGTTGACCCCGACTGAGTGTTGCAGACTGGCACATTCCAAGGTCCAGGACTACGTGTTGAGGGACGCGCTGAAGCTTGGGGCAGCTGCCGCCAAGGCGCGGTGGGGAAAGACCACCGTTTAACATCTGCCTGTCGAAAGAAAAGCAGGGGGCCCATGCAGTCATTTGGGCTCTGCTGACACCTCAGCTCAATATATGAGTGAGAAATGCACAGATCTGTATGGAATAATGATAATTCGGAGCTGTGTATGTAAATGTGGAAATATGAATGGCATTACCTAATGTACAGTGTATCAAATTATTCTATGCATATTTTATGAATAAAGTATATTTTTGAAATTAAAAAAGCGGACGTGTACTGCCTGCAGGATTTCCCTGGGGCAGGCTACTTCGACGTGACCTTCAGGAGCGTGAAGCATTGTGAGCAGCTCCTGAAGGTCTTCAAGGAGAAGGAAGGGGAACCTCTGTTCTCCATCTTGTCGGCGGTCCCGTTGTGTGTGCTTCCTGCGCAGAGGAGTCGGGTTGTGACAATCCAAATGTACAACCCTTACGTCCCAGCGGCAGATGCTCTCACCTTCTTGAAGAGGTATGTCCAGGTGGAAGGCGAAAGCACTGATGTGGTCGATCCTTTCGGGATCTGGACCAGTAAGCGGCAGGTCAAGGTAACCCTGAGGGTCGATGGCAGCGGGAACATCCTCCACCCACCCTCCAGCTTCGCCATCGGAGGAAGCAGAGGTTACCTGACATACGCAGGGCAGCCGAAGGTGTGCCGAACCTGCGGGAGGTCAGGCCACATGGCGGCCGACTGTAAGGTGACTGTATGCCGAAATTGCAAACAGGAAGGCCACCTGACCAAGGATTGCAAGGAGGCCAAGAACTGTAACCTGTGCAGAGAGGCGGGCCACATGTACAACGCCTGCCCAAGACGAGGAGCCGCCACCTACGCACAGATGGCCAGAGGTGGCAACACGAGCCGGGGACTGCCAAAGCCCAGCAGGGCACCACAAGATAGCACGGAAACGGTGCCTGGAGACACCCAGAAGGAAGAGCAGGCGGTAGCGGAGCAGACGGCAGACAGCGGGGAGGTACAGCAGCCGATCCAAGCTCCTTCAAGGCAGGCGGAGGAAATGGAAGAGGAGGAATCAAAGGAGGCAGATGACTGGATCACAGTCAGAAATAGGAAGAGGAAACCTGTCTCAGGCCCCAAAGCCACCCAGAGAAGGGGGAAACGACACCTCCAAGTCGAGGATACAGGCAGCTCTTCTGATGGTGAGGACGGGCGCAAGAAGGGTCGCCACCAGAGGAAGAGACAGAGCGCCATGGGGAGAAAGGAGGGCAGCACCACCCAAGAAGGGAAAGACGATCCCTCTGTGGGGATGGGTAAAGGCCTCCCCCTACCCGGTGAGAACCAAGAGGTGTCCACCGGCCCACAGCTCCAGGTAACTGGGAGCAGCGGTCCTGTGACAGCCCCGCTGTCAGATGGAGAACTGGACGATGCGGACCCTGGGCTTGACACAAAGACACCAGAGCGGGGAAATGGCTCCAGCGTGGAGCCGGACAGCTACCTCAGCCCTGGGATGGTCCAGCAGTTTGCCGTCACCACGGGGATGCACGCAGCTACCCCAGAGGAGCAAGACCAGCAGCAAATGGACACTATTAACCTTGTAAATTGTTAAAATGGGGTTTAAAGTTGCCAGCATCAATGTGCGTAGCATCAAATCGGCTACGCGATGTGTTTCAACGATGGCCTTCCTGGCCAGCGTTAAAGCCGACCTCCTGTTTCTGCAGGAGTGTGGGATACCGCACCTCAGCAGCTACAGGAGATGGTCGAGCTTGTGGGCCCATGGGCAGTCAGTTTGGTCGGGAGGCAACGATAGCCGCGCCTCCGGCCTGGGTATCCTGTTGCGAGGAAGCAACTTCACCATCTCCGAGGTTAAGGAGGTGGTGGGCGGGCGCCTCCTCGTCGCCGACATTATGTACAGGAATGCTCCCCTGAGACTGATCAATGTGTACGCCCCAGTGGGTAAGAGTGAACGGTTGGCCGTCCTGCAGCAGCTTCCACTGTTGCTGGCTACGTCCAGGCCGGTCATTCTGGCCGGAGACTTCAACTGTATCATTGATGCAGATGGACGATCCGGCGGGGGGGACAGTAAACTGGAGGCCACGTCCAGAGCCCTGTTGGACGCGGTAAAAGATGCCAAGCTGCACGACGTCTTCAGCATCCCTGCAGACGGAGCGCAGCGTAGATACACCTGGTCACGGGCAGACGGGTCTATCCGCTCAAGGATAGATTACCTGTTTGTGTCCCGAACGCTCTCGGTCAGATCCACCGACGTCAAGTCAGTGTTCTTCTCTGACCACTGCCTCCTGCTGGCCGACTGTCACCTACAGGACGAGCAGCGGGCGGGTAAGGGAACGTGGAAGCTGAACACAAAGCTGTTGACCCCGGGAAACATTGAGGAGCTCAAGAGGGACTACGCAGGTTGGAGAACCGTGATGCCCCTCTTTGAGTCTCCAGCGGACTGGTGGGAAACAGTTAAAGGGAACATCAAGAGGTTCTTCATCCTCAAAGGTGTTCAGGAGGCGAGAGAGAGGCGGGGAAAACTGTCCCAGCTCCAGGAAAGTATGCAGAACCTGCTCCTGCTGCAGACGATGGGGGTCGATGTCACAGAGGACCTCAAGGAGGTGAAGGGCCAGCAAGCCTCGCTCTTTGCCTCAGAGGCCTCCAAGATAATCTTCCGGTCCAGGGTCCGCTCGGTGGAGCAGGACGAGACGTGCTCACGTTTCTTCTTCCAGAAGGTGCACAAAGAGAGCTCTGTGCTCAGCAGCCTGAAGGAAGAAGATGGCTCGATAACGTCATCTCAGGCTGATGTCATGAGGATCAGTAAATCCTTCTATGCCAGTCTGTATGACGCGAAGCCGACCGACAGCGCGGCCTCCCAGTCGTTCCTGTCGTCTATCACGGAGGTCTTAGACGACAGAACACGCGAGAGGCTGGACCAGCCGCTATCTCTGGACGAGCTGACCAAGGCCCTCGAGTCCTTCGAAAAGAATAAAACTCCCGGAAGCGATGGCTTACCGGTCGAGCTTTATTCCGCTCTGTGGGACTTGATTGGCCAGGACCTGCTGGAGGTGTATGTCAGTATGCTTCGGGCAGGTACCATGAGCGAATTCATGAGGAAAGGCATCATCACCCTCATCTATAAGCGGAAGGGGGAGAGGGAGGAACTCAAAAATTGGAGACCGATCACACTGTTGAATGCAGATTACAAAATCCTGTCAAAGGTAATTGCCAACCGGGTCAGGTCTGCTCTGGGGTCGGTGATTCACCCTGACCAAACCTGTGCTGTGCCAGGCAGGAAGATCGCTGAGAGTCTCGCACTCCTCAGGGATACGATCGCCTACGTGCAGGACAGAGGGTTGGACGCCTGCCTGATCAGCCTGGACCAGGAGAAAGCCTTTGACAGGATATCACACATGTATATGAGAGATGTTCTCTCCAAAATGGGCTTTGGGGAGGGAATCTGCAATTGGATCAGACTGCTCTACACCAACATCGTCAGTGCAGTCTCAATCAATGGGTGGGAATCAGATAGCTTCCCAGTCAGATCTGGAGTCAGGCAGGGCTGCCCTCTCTCTCCAGCCTTGTTTGTGTGCTGCATAGAGCCATTTGCCGAGTCCATCAGGAAGGATGCGAGCCTGAGAGGGGTGACTATTCCGGGCAGCGGGGGCCTGCAGGTTAAGGCCTCCCTGTACATGGATGACGTCGCCATTTTCTGCTCGGATCCGCTGTCCGTGCGCAGACTCATGTGCATTTGTGACCAGTTCGAACGGGCCTCGGGGGCCAAGGTAAACCGAGGCAAGAGCGAGGCCATGCTCTTCGGGAACTGGGCCGACCAATCCTCGATCCCCTTCACCGTCAGGACCGACCACCTGAAGGTGCTGGGTATTTGGTTCGGGGGGGCTGGGGCGTGCGCCAAGTCTTGGGAGGAGCGTATCAGTAAAGTGAGGCAGAAACTGGGCAGATGGAGGCTACGGTCGCTCTCCATCACGGGAAAAAACCTGGTCATCAGGTGTGAGGCACTGTCATTGCTGTTATACGTGGCACAGGTCTGGCCTATTCCCAGAACCTGCGCCGCTGCAGTCGCCCGGGCCATCTTCCAGTTCATATGGAGTTCAAAGATGGACCGGGTCCGAAGGGACTCACTGTACAAAGATCTGGGCAACGGGGGAAAAAATACACCCAATGCCACCCTCACCCTGATGGCCACCTTTGTGTGTGGCTGCATCAAGCTGTGCGTGGATCCCCGGTACGCAAACACCAAGTGTCACTACGTACTGAGGTTCTACCTGTCCCCGGTGTTGCGAAGGATGGGCCTGGCCTCGCTGCCGCGGAACGCTCCGAGTAGTTGGACCGTTCCGTACCACCTGTCCTTCGTGGAGAAGTTTATGAAGAAAAACACCTTTGACCACAAGTCCATCAGGAAGTGGTCAGCACGTAGCGTCCTTGAGACCCTTTCGGGAAAAGGAGAGGGCGGATCCTGTTGAGTGGTTCCCTGAGCAGACTGTCAAAGCAATTTGGCAGAATGCCTCATCGCCAGAACTTTCTAACAAGCACCAAGACATGGCTTGGCTGGTGGTGAGAAGGGCTCTACCTGTGAGATCGTTTATGCACGCCCGGACTCTCTGCCGCACCGCTCGCTGCCCTCGAAGCGGCTGCGGGGGGGACGAGACTGTCACACACCTCCTTCTGGAATGTGCCTATGCAGAGGAAGTCTGGAGAGGAATGCAGTGGTATTTGTCGAGGTTCGTCCCGAGCAGCGCCGTGACACGGGACTCCGTGCTCTACGGCCTGTTCCCCGGGACGCACACCGAGATGAATATCAACTGTGCCTGGAGGATCATCAACTCGGTGAAGGACGCTCTCTGGGTGGTCCGAAACCTGTTGATCTTCCAGCTGAAGGAGTTGACCCCGACTGAGTTTTGCAGACTGGCACATTCCAAGGTCCAAGACTACGTGTTGAGGGACGCGCTGAAGCTTGGGGCAGCTGCCGCCAAGGCACGGTGGGGAAAGACCACCGTTTAACATCTGCCTGTCTAAAGAAGATCAGGGGGCCCATGCAGTCATTTGGGCTCTGCTGACGCCTCAGCCCAATATAAGGGCATAGGAGCGAGAAATGCACAGACTTGCATGTAAAAAGGAAAATTCTAAACTGTGTATGTTAATGTGAACATATGTATGGCATTACCCAATGTACAGTGTATCAAATTATTTATGAATATTTACGAATAAAGTATATTTTTGAAATTAAAAAAAAATGGACGTGTACTGCCTGCAGGATTTACCTGCGGCAGGCTATTTTGATGTGACCTTCAGGAGTGTGAAGAATTGTGAGCAGCTCCTGAAGGTCTTCAAAGAGAAGGAAGGGGAGCCTCTGTTCTCCATCTTGTCGGTCCCGTTGTTTGTGCTATTCTGGCCTATTCCCAGAACCTGTGCCGCTGCAGTCACCTGGGCCATCTTCCAGTTTATTAGATTTAGATTACTTACAGTGTGGAAACAGGCCCTTCGGCCCAACAAGTCCACACCGACCCGCCGAAGCGCAACCCACCCATACCCCTACATTTACCCCTTACCTAACACTACAGGCAATTTAGCATGGCCAATTCACCTGACCCGCACATCTTTGGACTGTGGGAGGAAACCGGAGCACCCGGAGGAAACCCACGCAGACACGGGGAGAACGTGCAAACGCCACACAGTCAGTTGCCTGAGTCGAGAATTGAACCCGGGTCTCAGGCACTGTGAGACAGCAGTGCTAACCACTGTGCCACCGTGCCGCCCACGGAGTTCAAAGATGGACCGGGTCCAAAGGGACTCGCTGTACAAAGATCTGGGCAACGGGGGAAAAAATACACCCAATGCCACCCTCACCCTGATGGCCACCTTTGTGTGTGACTGCATCAAGCTGTGCGTGGATTCCCGGTACGCAAACACCAAGTGTCACTGCGTACTGAGGTTCTACCTGTCCCCGGTGTTGCGAAGGATGGGCCTGGCCACGCTGCCACGGAACGCTCTGAGTAGTTAGACCATTCCGTATCACCTGTCCTTCGTGGAGAAGTTTATGAAGAAAAACACCTTTTGACCACAAGTCCACCAGGAAGTGGTCAGCATGTAGTGTCCTTGAGACTCTTCGAGGAAAGGAGAGGGCGGATCCTATCGAGCGGTTCCCTGAGCAGACTGTCAAAGCCATTTGGCAGAATGTCTCATTACTAGAACTTTCCAACAAGCACCAAGACATGGCTTGGCTGGTGGTGAGAAGGGATCTGCCTGTGAGATCCTTTATGCACGCCCAGACTCTCAGTCTCACCGCACGCTGCTCTCGAAGCGGCTGCGGGGGGGAAGAGACTGTCACACACCTCCTTCTGGAATGTGCCTATGTAGAGGAAGTCTGGAGAGAAACGCAGTGGTGTTTGTCGAGGTTCGTCCCGAGCAGCGCCGTGACGCGGGACTCCGTGCTGTACAGCCTGTTCCCCGGGACGCACACCGAGACGAACATCAACTGTGCCTGGAGGATCATCAACTCAGTGAAGGACGCTCTCAGGGCGGTCTGAAACCTGTTGATCTTCCAGCTGAAGAAGTTGACCCCGACTGAGTGTTGCAGACTGGCACATTCCATGGTCCAGGACTACGTGTTGAGGGACGTGCTGAAGCTTGAGGCAACTGCCGCCAAGGCGCGGTGGGGAAAGACCACCCTGTAACATCTGCCTGTCTAAAGAAAAACAGGGGGACCATGCAGTCATTTGGGCTCTGCTGGCGCCTCAGCTAAATACATGGGCATATGATTGAAAAGTGTACAGACCTGTATAAAAATGATAAATTCTGATCTCTGTATGTAAATGTTTACATATGTATGGCATGACCAACTGTACAGACCATCAAATTATTTTATGAATAAAGTATATTTTTGAAATAAAAAAAAGGATGTGTACTGCCTGCAGGATTTCCCTGGGGCAGGCTACTTTGATGTGACCTTCAGAAGTGTGAAGCAGTGCGAGGGAAGGGGAGGGAGAAGGAAGGGGAGCCGCTATTCTCCATCTTGTCGGCGATCCCATTGTGTGTGCTTCCTGCACAGAGGAGTCGGGTTGTTACAATTCATACGTACAACACCTATGTTCCAGCGGCTGACGTCCTGACCTTCATGTGAAGGTACATCCAAGTCAAGGGAGAAGCCACCGATGTGATCGACCCCTTTGGGATCTGGACCAGTAAGCGGCAGGTCAGGGTAACTCTGAGGGTTGATGATAATGGAAACATTCTCCACCCACCCTCGAGCTTTGTAATTGGAGGGAGCAGAGGCTACCTGACATATGCAGAGCAGACGAAAACGTGCCGAACCTGCGGGAAGGCAGAACACATGATGGCGGATTGCAAGGTGACCATCTGCAAGAATTGCAAACAGGAGGGTCACCTGACTAAGGACCATTAGGAAGCAAAGAGCTGCAACCTGTGTGGAGGGGCGGGCCACATGTCCAAGACCTGCCCAAGACGGGGGGCCACACTTATGCACAGATGGTTGGAGGTGGCAATGTGAGCCGTGGACCCCCAAAGACCAGCAAGGTCCACCCAGACAGCAGGGAAACGGAGACTGGTGGCACCCAGAAAGAAGAACAGGCTGGAGTGGAGGAGGCAGCAGCCAGCGGCGAGACACAGCAGCTGATCCTCGCTCTCGCTGGGCAGATGGAAGCAATGGAGGAGGAGGTAATCGAGAAGGCAGAGGAGTGGATACCGGTTAAAAACAGGAAGAGAAAATCCTGCCAGGCCCCCAAAGCCTCCCTGCAAAGGGGGAAAAGACAACTGCACGAGGGAGAGACGGCCAGCTCTTCGGATGGGGAAGACGGGCGCAAAGAAGGTCATCACCACCAGAAGAAGAGACAGAGCGCCGTAGATAAAGAGGAGGGCATTTCCTCCCAACCAGGAAACAATGGACCCCCCAAAGTCCACCCAGTGAAAACCAGGGGGTACCCACTGCCCCACAACTACAGGAAACTGAAAGCTGTGATCCTCTGTTAGTCCCATTGTCAGACACAGAACTGGACGGTGCAGACCATTGCCTTGGCTCAATGACACCAGAGCGGGTAAATGACCCCAGTGAGGAGCTGGATAGCTACCTCAGCCCAGCGAAGGTCCAGCAGTTCGTGCTCACCATGGGGATGCAGACAGCTACCCCAGAGACAGGACAGTCAAATGGACAATGGTAACCCCATAAACTGGGGGTTAAAGAAGGTTCCTTTGCTATCGTATAGCAGGGCACCCACTCAGTAGGTAGATTCCGCTGAAGCCACAGCTAAATAATTTGGGACTGGTTAGTTAATAAAGGGAATTGTAAATAGAAAAACTGTAAATTCGATTAATTCAATCTGTTCTTTGTTATGTTAAGACATGCAATGTATATATCTATGAATGATATGACAAATTGTACAGGTACCAAAGATTTATTTCTATGAATAAAGTATATTTTTAACTTAAAAAAAACTTATAAACAGGAGTTGTTTCCCTTTCGGGGGGTAAAAAGGCGGGCCCTGTATAGACTGCTGCTGCACACTGTCCACCTCTTCTCCCTCATCCACCGTCTGGACACGCTTTGGGCGTGCCCATTTGCCACCGGGCGGTGGGGATCCCCAGTGGAGGGCTCTCTACGCGGGAGTCCTCCTCCTTTCTCTCGGGGATCTGGGGTGGAGGATGCTGCACGCAGCAGTACCCTACAACCGCAGATTGCGGTGGTTCACGGACTCCCAGCCCAACTGCTTGTTCTGTGGTGCTGTGGAGTCCGTGGACCATGTATATATGGGATGTGGGTGTTTGCACTCCCTTTTTGATTTCCTCAAAAACCTCCTCCTCTGCTTTTGGATGCACTTCAGTCCCACGATCCTGAGCTTTGGGCACCCGGTGCGGAGGAGGGAGGGCAGGTCTGAAGACCTCCTCGTGTGTCTGCTCCTGGGCCTGGCCAAACTGGCCATAAACAGGTCCAGGCAGCGGGCCGTGGAGGGGGTCGTTAGGGCCGACTGCCTGCCCCTCTTCCGCAATTATGTTAGAGCCCGTGTGTCCTTGGAGAAGGAGCACACGGTGTCCACCAACACCCTGGAGTTGTTCAGGGAGAGGTGGGTGCCGCAGAGAGTGGAGTGCATCATTTCCCCCTCCAACTCGATTTTGATTTAGTCTCTACCCTCCCCTTCACTGTTTGATCACACAGCATTGCACTTTGATGTGAAGGGCACTGCTTGTCACTGGACCACTTGGTGTTTCTGTCTGGGAATTGGATCAGTGTGAATGTGTGCCTGTGCAAGGATTCTCCTCCTCGAAGGTGTCAGAGGGGAAGGGGACTATCCCTGAACTAGCTGCCCCACATCTTGAGAGAGAGGAAGGAAGGAAGAAGAAGAAGGAAGACAGAAGAAGAAGACAGAAGAAGGAGGAAGAGGTGGAAAGAGGTGAAAGCTTTGAGTCCTGGGCCTACTTTTGGAGCTGCAGCCTGGGCCTTGCCCAGGTCAAGTCAGTGTTTCAGCTGACCTGAGGCCCACTCCCACTGCTGGTCTCTGGGACTGCGCCCAGGCCTGCCTCCACCACCGCTGCCTGGGACTCGCCTGAGGCCCCTTCCCACAACCTCCATCACTGCTGCGACCTGAGGCCCACCTCCACCGCTGTTGCCTGGGACTTGCCTGGGAGTCCCTCCCCAACAGGTCTGCCTCCACCGCTGCCATCAAGGGCCTGCCTGGGACTCAGAGGCCTGCCTCAACTGCTGCCGTCACCTGAGGCCCTGCCTCCACTGCTGCTGCCTGGGACTAAATTTTGGGGCTTCCTGGGACTTGCCTAGGGGACCCTCCCCAGCAGGTCTGCCCCTACTGGTGCAAACAAGGGCCCACTTGGGACTTGCCTGAGGCCTGCCTCGAAGGTCGCAGGGCCCAGCCTGACCTACGCCGGTGTAGCCGCTGCCTTAGGCTCGGCTGTCCCAACCCCGGCTGCAACCGCAACCCCCTTCAGGCACTTAACTAAACGCCTGGGGGTCAAGGCCTATCCCCACCCCAATATGACCATTGAGGCCTGCAGTAAGACCATGGCTGGTGTGGTCGGCCCACTGGCCATCGTTGCTGCAGCCCGCATGTACGGGAAGGCTGTTTTTTTACCTCAGGACCAAGCAGGCGGTCCACCTGGCCGTGGAGAGGGGACTCACTGTGGGCGGGACACATCTGCCCATCGACCCTTTGAAGGTCACGGCCCAGAGGGTCGTGATCTCCAATGTCCCACCCTTCCTTGCCAGTGAGCTCCTTCTTCCCCACCTCAACACCTTTGGGGAGATCCGGTCAGGGGTCCAACCACTCCTGCTCAGTCTTAACGACCCCGCCCTCCGGCACATATACTCCTTCCAATGCCAGGTATTCATTTGCCTGGCCCGGGAGGAGGTCATGGGGGGCCTCGTTCACCATCCTCCACGAGGGCGCGGCCTATTGCGTCTTCTGGACAGCGTATGGCGTGCGGTGCCACCTGTGCCGCGAGGTGGGGCATATCAGAAAAAACTGCCCCACCCAGAAGGCTCCCCAGCCCACACCAATGGCTGGGGGTGGCATCGCCGCACCCACTCCCCCTCCCCCGAAGTCAACACCACGAGCCCCGGCCCCGGGGCTAAGCCGGAGGCTCTGAACGCCTCAGCCTCTGGCAGGGAGGGGGTGAGCGTCCAACCGGACAGAAGGCGCCCAAGGAGACGCAACGCGTCAGGCCCACTCACAGGGAGACCACACTATCCCCATCCCCTTCCCCTTCCCCTCCACCTAGCCCACGACCCGCCCCGCCCCAACAATGCCCCTGCGGCCGTGCCAGCGTCGCCCTGGCGCAGGAACCCCGAAACCCAAACCCATACCTGATCCTGGTCCCACTGACCCCACGCCCCATTACGGAAACCTCTGGTGCCTCAATGCCTGCCCCTGGCGCCACACACCTGACCTGGCGGCCCCAGAACCTGAACCCCGCTCCACCCAGCCACACCCTGGCACTATCCTGGGGGGAACCTCCGCTGCCTCACCACCTGCAGCAACCGTGACCGCCATCACCTGATAAACCAGGGCATGGCAGGAAGTGACATAGCTGACCCTCCCCACCCTGGCCACACCCCCCGTCTTCCTCCAGCCAACCGTATTCTGGGAAAGGCTGGAAGGGAGGGACCCCGGGCCCCATGACCACCAAGGCGGGCAGGGAGGGGAAGGCCCATAAATTCCCCCCTGTCTCTCTGGGGAAGAAGCACCGGCCCTTGGAGGAGGGGGGCGGAGAGATATCCCAGCAGTGTGGAGCATTGCCCCTCTCTAAGGGACGAGCCGACGGTGTGTCCTGCATTGTGATCTGACCTGCCCAAACCCCCAGGGGCAACAACGGGGCCTTCTGCTGCCATGACTCCTCCGGCCCCTGGGGAGGGCTTTAATAACTACACGGGCCGTGGTGCAGATGACAATATTGAATTCTCTGCTGGGTCATTGAGCAGTGGAGGGGAGGAAGGTGTTATCCTCGCTCCTCCCTCCCAGACTGTTTCTCCCAGGCCTTGGCCCTGGGGGAGGACCTTTTCCCCGAGGAGCCAGGCGTCCCGGTGTCGGGAGAGGAGCAGGGCCCCAAGCCTCTGCTGCCCGACAACCCGAACTCGGGGCGTTCCGGGAAGGGGTGCGCCGAGGAAGGTACCGCCGATGACCCTGGGGATGGGGTCGCTGGAGGTTCGAGGCCAGTTGGCGGTGCCAGACCAGCCCCCATTCTCTCAATGAGGGAGGGGTAGGTGACCAAGGGCGACCTCCTGGAGAAGGGTTCGGGATCGGTGGTGGACACTGGGGATGACGCGGAGTCCGTCTCCAGCGACAGTTTCGAGTCCCAGGTGTCCCCCACCGATATCCCCCTCGAGGAAACTCGGAGTCGCCGGGATCGAGCCCAAGTGGCGCTTGACCGCTGGAGCTCCTTTGAGAGAGTTTACTGGTTGGCCCACGCTGCGCGCCAGGCGCCCGGACTCGACGTGAACGAGCTAAAGCGTGTCAGGAACTTCCTGGGAGCACTCCTGGTGAAGGCGAGGGACTTCTGTGTCTATATAGTTTTTTAAACTGTACTAGTGGTGGTTGCACTATGCTTCCAACATGGAGGCAACTATAAACAGCCACAACATCAACAGCAGCAGAGAGTCACAGCACAGATTCCAGACCCTCTCAGTCCTTCGGGACGGGAGGTATGCGGTGTGCTTCCTGCAAGAAACCCACACTACCCCGGGAGACGAAGCCACCTGGCTCCTGGAGTGGTGAGGGGGGGGTCTACATGAGTCACCTCACCCGCAGATCTGGCAGGGTGGCTATCCTGTTGGCCCTGCATTTTCAGCCAGAGATTTTGGGGGTCAGGGAGCCAGTGCCAGGCCGTTTGCTTCACCTGACGGTTCGGCTGGAGGGCGCGGTGCTTCACTTGGTGAACGTTTACGCTCCCCTGGCCGGGCCGAGGCAAGCGAGCTTCTTCAGAGAAGTGTCCGCTCATCTTGCCTCCGTCAACGAGAACCAGTGCGTCGTCCTCGGGGGAGATTTTAACTGCGTCCTCGAGGACAGGGACCACGGCGGTGCCCGCACGAGTTCGGCGTCGGGGAGGAGGTTGGCGGACTTGGTCAAGTCCTTGGACCTGGTGGACGTCTGGCGGAATCTCCATCCTGACTCCATCGCCTTCACCTTCGTGAGGCCTGGGGTCGGAGCGTCCAGAATCGACTGCCTGTACGTTTCACGGGCGTACGCCTCCTGTTTTCCGAAGGCCTCCACGCAGCAGGTGTCGTGCACGGACCATCACCTGGTGTGGGCGGAACTCCTTCCGTTCGGCGCCAGGTTGGGCTCCGCGTACTGGCACTTTAACAACCTGCTGCTGGAGGACGAGCGGTTCCGGGACTCGTTTCGTCGTTTCTGGGCCGGCTGGAGAAGGAAGCGGGGAAGCTTCCCCTCCCTGAGGCTATGGTGGGACGTGGGCAAGGCTCACGTCCATGTCTTCTGTCAGGAGTATGCAAGGGGGTCGACAAAGAGGCGGAAATCCAGGATCGGGAAGTTGGAGAGGGAGATGCTCGACCTGGAGTCACGCCTCGGTCAGCCCGACGCGGACCCGGCCCTGCGCGGGGTGTACGAAGAGAAGAAGGCCGCGCTCCGGGACCTGCAGCTCGTCGGGGCTCGGGGCGCGTACGTGAGGTCGCGGCTCCAGCTCCTCCAGGACCTGGACTGCGGCTCCCCCTTCTTCTACTCGCTGGAAAAAAGGCGTGGCACCCGTCAGCAGCTCCTTGTGCTGCTGGCCGACGACGGGTCCTTCGTCTCGGATCCGGAGGGTATCAGGGCCCACGTCCGAACCTATTACACAGCTCTGTTCTTTCCGGATCCGTTCAGCGAGGATGCTCGCAGAGTTCTGTGGGAGGACCTGCCGCAGCTCAGCCCGGAGGACGCTGGAAGGCTCGACGCTCCCGTCACCTTAGGGGAGCTGACCGGCGCCCTCGACCGGCTCTCGAGGGGCAAATCCCCGGGGCTGGACGGGCTGACTGTGGAGTTCTTCAGGGTGTTCTGGGACATCCTGGAGACCGTCTACGCACAGGTCCTGGGGGAGTGTCTAAATGCCGGAGAGCTGCCCCTTTCTTGGCTCAGGGCGGTCATCGTCCTGCTGCCAAAGAAGGGAGACCTTCGTTCTTTAAAGAACTGGCGTCCGGTCTCCCTCCTCAGCACGGACTACAAAATCTTCGCCAGGGTGTTGTCTTCTCCCCTGGCTTCCATGCTGGCCCACATGATACACTCGGACCAGTCCTACACGGTCCCGGGCCGGAGGATACACGACAACGTCCATCTGGTCCGGGACCTGATCCATTTCTGTCGACGGGCTGGTCTGCCGAGCGCCTTCCTGTCTCTCGAGAGGATACAACTTTTGTATGCCGCCGCAGAGTGTCTGATTAAAGTTAATCATCCACCTCAATCTCCCTCATCCACCGTCCGGACACGCCTTGGCGTGCCCATTTGCCACCGGGTGGTGGGGATCCCCAGTGGAGGGCTCTCTACGCGGGAGTCCTCCCCCTTTCTCTCAGGGATCTGGGGTGGAGGGTGCTACATGCAGCAGTCCCCTGCAACCGCAGATTGCGGTGGTTCACGGACTCCCAGCCCAACTGCTTGTTCTGTGGTGCTGTGGAGTCCGTGGACCATGTGTATATGGGGTATATGGGATGTTGGTGTTTGCACTCCCTCTTTGATTTTCTGAAAAACCTCCTCCTCTGCTTTTGGTTGCACTTCAGTCCCACGCTCCTGATCTTCGGGCCCCCGGTATGGAGGAGGGAGGGCAGGTCTGAAGACCTCTTCGTGGGTTTGCTCCTGGGCCTGGCCAAACTGGCCATAAACAGGTCCAGGCAGCGGGCTGTGGAGGAGGTCGTTAGGGCCGACTGCCTGCCCCTCTTCCGCGGTTACGTTAGGGCTCGGGTGTCCTTGGAGAAGGAGCACGCGGTGTCCACCAACACCCTGGAGTTGTTCAGGGAGAGGTGGGTGCTGCAGGGAGTGGAGTGCATTATTTCCCCCTCTGTCTCTAATTTGATTTAGTCCTTGCCCTCCCCTTCACTGTTTGATCACACAGCATTGCCCTTTGATGTGAAGGGCACTACTTGTCACTGGCCACCCGGGTGCTTTCCTATCTTCCTGGTGGTGGAAGTTGAATAAAGATTCGTGCACTTTGTGTCTCACACCTGCACACACACACACACACACACCATGGGTGCTGGGGGAAAAAAAAATAAGTACTACCACAGTTATGTGGTAGTGTGGGTGTTAAATAAATTAAAAAAAAAATACAGGTGTTTTTTCTGGAAAAGGAACACACAGTCTCCACCAACACCCTGTTCAGCAAGTACATCATTTCCCCTTCCAGCTCTATTTTGATTTAGTCCCTGCCCTCCCCTTCACTGTTTGATCGCACAGCATTGCCCTTTTGTGAAGGGCACTGCTTGTCACTGGCCAATCGGGTGTCTCCTTTCTTCCTGGTGGTGGAAATTAAATAAAGATTTGTGCACCTTGTGTCTCGTACCTGCACACACACACCATGGGTGCTGGGGAAAAAATAAGCGCTACCGCAGTTAGGCAGTAGTGTGGGGGTAAGGAAAGAAAAAAAATAAACAGGCGTTTAAAAAAGAACCAAGAGGAGTGTATTATATGCACGGTTTCTTATGTAATTGGACTGTGTTTTATGTACAAGTGTCATTGTTCCTGTTTGTAATGATTAAAACTGGGATTTGAGATTTGTTCACCTCTCCCTGAAAACCGATTGAAAGGCAGGGTTTCGGGCTTGGCTTTGCCATTCCCCTCCCTTATACAGCTGTAAATTTTAACTGTTTTGTAAACTGTGAATTGTACAATGAAATATAATGAACAGGGAGAAAAAAATAAACAGGAGTTGTCTCTGGAAAAGGAACACGATGGAGTTGTTCAGGGAGCGCATTATTTCCCCCTCCAACTCTATTTTGATTTAACCCCTGCCCTCCCCTTCACTGTTTCGATCACACAGCATTGCCCTTTGAGGTGAAGGGCACTGCTTTGTCACTGGCCACTCAGGTGTTTCCTTTCTTCCTGGTGGTGGAAATTGAATAAAGATTCGTGCACCATGTGTCTCTCACTGTGTCTCACACCTGCACACACACACAACATGGGTGCTGTGGAAAAATAAGCACTACCGCAGTTAGGTGGTAGTGTGGGGGTTTTTAAAAAAAGTGAAAAAAGAAGAAAAAGAAAAAAATACAAATAAACAGGAGTTGTCTCTGGAAAAGAAGCACGCAGTCTCCACCAACACCCTGTTCAGGGAGTGCATTATTTCCCCCTCCAACTCTATTTTGATTTAATCCCTGCCCTCCCCTTCACTGTCCAATCACACAGTATTGCCTTTTTAAGGGAACTGCTTGTCACTGGCCGCTCAGGTGTTTTCCTTTCTTCCTGGTGGTGGAAATTGAATAAAGAGTCGTACACCTTGTGTCTCACACATTCACACACACACCATGGGTCCTGGGGAAAAAAATAAGCGCCACCGCAGTTAGGTGGTAGTGTGGGAAAAGGGAAAAAAAACTGGAGTATCCAACAGCCTGACAAAAAAAATAAACAGGAGTTGTGTCTGGAAAAGGAGCGCACGGTCTCCATCAACATCCTGGAGTTGTTCAGGGAGCGCATTATTTCCCCCTCCAACTCTATTTTGATTTAATCCCTGCCCTCCCCTTCACTGCTTGATCACACAAAATTGTCTTTTGTGAAGGGCACTGCTTGTCACAGGCCACTCGGGTGTTTCCTTTCTTCCTGGTGGTGGAAATTGAATTAAAGATTCATGCACCTTCTGTCTCTCACTGTGTCTCACACCTGCACACACAACATGGGTGCTGGGGAAAAAATAAGCACTACTGCAGTTAGACGGTAGTGTAAACAAAAAAAGGGAAGTGTCAGACATCTTGTTCACTCTGAGAGCGGTCTCTGAGGGAGCTGGATCAGTGTCAAGGACTCTCCCCGTGTAAATGAAGGCTGGGTTGGTGACCAAATACTGTCTCTGTGGAATTATTTCACCATGTTGACAGTTTCAACTTGGTAATTTACAAGCTTGAGCTATTATACTCCTAATAGATGTATGAAGCTATATATAAAGTATCAAAATCTTGATCTAATATTAGTTCTTTGAACATAATTGTCCTGTAACAACTCTCAAAGTCTGATTAATGTGAAGTTTTTGCGACAACCAAAAATGATTAGGACAGAAGCAGTAATTGCTGGAAAAGTTTGTTACAAAAAAGTATCAAACATTACTGTCACCCAGTACCTTATCTTAAAATCTGCTCAACTGCTAATAGAAGGATCCTTGGGCCTTCTGCTCATTTCATTCAGTTAATGAAAGCAAGATCTAATCATTGTTAACCATAAAAAAGCAAATTGCATCAAGCAAAAATAAATTGCTAATATGTTTCAATATGTGGAAGAACGTTTGAACAGTTGTTTGTCAGCAATTTAATAGTATGAGTATGCCATTAGTGATATTTTGTAACAGGAATTTTCTTAAATTAATGTATATCCCAGTATCAATTATTCTAAGAATGGTAGTTATAAATAATCCATCCAAATATCTCAAGAATATGTTGCCCAGTACACTGTTTCCATCGCAATAGCTCCATGAAATAATTTGAGCCATTTGTGAAGAGTGGTTACTAAGTGTGGTTTTTGTTTTTCTTCATCACCATACTCCGAAGCTCTGCTTATATCTATCTACAGCTTGCACTACTCCACCTCTGTCACACGCTGATAGTTGATGAGACTCACCTTGTGATTTTTTTATTTAAAAAATGAGAGAAAAAAAATAAAAAATAAACAGGGGTGCCACCCGGTACGGAGGAGGGAGGGCAGGGCTGAAGATTCCTCGTGGGTCTGCTCCTAGGCCTGGCCAAACTGGCCATAAACAGGTCCAGGCAGCGGGCCGTGGAGGGGGTCGTTAGGTCCGACTGCCTGCCCTTCTTCTGCAGTTACGTTAGAGCTCGGGTGTCTCTGGAAAAGGAGCACGCAGTGTCCACCAACACCCTGGAGTTGTTCAGGGAGAGGTGGGCGCCGCAGGGAGTGGAGTGCATTATTTCCCCATCCAACTCTATTCTAATTTAATCCCTGCCCTCCCCTTCACTGTTTGTTCACACAGAATTGCCCTTTGATGTGAAGGGCACTGCTTGTCACTGGCCACTCAGGTGTTTCCTTTCTTCCTGGTGATGGAAACTGAATAAAGATTCGTGCACCTTGTGTCTTTCACTGTGTCTCACACCTGCACACACACAACATGGGTGCTGGGGGAAAAAATAAGCACTACCGCAGTTAGACGGTAGTGTGGGGGAAAAAAAATTTAAAAAATAAATAGGGGTGTCAGCGGTTCTATTCATTTGGAGAGCTGGCTTGGTGGAGGCTGGATGAGAGAGAGAGTGTGTGTGTGTGTGTGTGTGTGTGTGTGTGTGTGTGTGTAAATAAAGGGTGACTTGGTGATGGGAATCCAGACTATGTGGAGTTACTTCAAAATCTAGCACATTATCTTATTCTAAGAACTCATTGTAATGTTACATATGTGCAAAAAAGTTGTTTTAAAGCATTCAAATGAGGTTTTTGAGGAAGTAACTAAGAAAATTGATGAGGGCAGAGTGGTAGATGTTGTTTACTTGGAATTTAGTAAAGCCTTTGAAAGGGTTCCACATGGTAGATTAATTAGTAAAGTCAGATCACACAGAATTGAGGGAGAGCTTGCCACTGGACACAAGACTGGCTTGACGGCAGGAGACAGAGTGGTGGTGGAATGTTGTTTTACAGATTGGAGACCTGTTAATGGCGGTGTTCCAGAGGGATTGGTGCGAGGTTCACTTTTGTTTGTCATGTATACAAATGATTTACAAGAGAATATAGAAGGCATGGTTGTAGGTTTGTGGATGACACCAAGATTGGTGGAATGGTGGACAAGGTTGCAAAGAGCTCTTGATCAACTGGATCAATGGACTAAGGAGTGGCAAATGGAGTTTAATTTGAATAAACACAAATAAATGAATTTTGGTAAAACAAACACAGGCCATACTTATACAATTAAAAGTAAGGCCCTGAGCAGTATTGTAGAACAGAGAGACCTAGGGGTTCAGGTACATAATTCTTTGAAGTTTGTATCACATGTAGACAGGGTGGTTAAGAAGGCATTTAACACACTTGCCTTCATTGCTCATACCTTTGAGTAAAGGAGATGGAATATCACGTTGAGGTGGTGAGGCTCTTCTAGGGTACTGTTTCCAATTCTGGTCACCCTGCTTTAGGAAGGATACTATTAAACTGGAGAAGGTTCAGAAACGGTTTACCAGAATGTCGCTGGGAATGAAGGATTTGAGTTATAAGGAGAGGCTGGACAGATTGGGACTTTTTTTAAAAATGGAGTATAAGAGGTTGAGAGGTGTATAAAATCATATGTATAGATAAGGTGAATAGAAAGTCTTTTTTTTCCCTAGGGTGGAGGATTTCAAGACTAAGGTGAGAGGAGTAAGATTTTAAAAGGATATGAGGAACTTTTTTTTTTACACAGTGTAAATTGTGTATGGAATGAATTTTCAGAGGAAGTGGTGGATGCAGGTACAGATAGAACTTTTAAAAGACATTTGGATAAGTCCAGGAATAGAAAATGTTTGGAGATCATGAGCCAAGCACAGACAGGTGGGAGTAGTTTAGTTTGAGATTACGGTGAGCATGGAGTGGTTGGACCAAGGGGTCTGTTTCTGTGCTGTAGGCCTCTATCACTGTTTGTGCTGGTAAGGATCCATCCTGGAATGTAGGAGAGAACAGCATGGCAACATTGTCTATGCAGACACTTCTACATTTGAGTTGCTGGGAAGCATGTCCCCGTTGAATACGTTTTCAGAAGCTAACAACATCCTGTCAGTGCCGGGCTCTTCTTTCTCTTGCCTCTTGCGAATTCGGTTGTGGATTATAGGGATAAAGAACAAGACTGATCCTCCAATAATCGGCGGAATTCCAGCTAAGTAAAAGGCCATTCGATAGTTGTGAAAGTGATCATAGAGAATTCCTGCATGGAGTAAAGAGACCAGAAGTTAGGTGTGTTAGTATTAAACTCCCACAACAAAGCTGCAGCTTAAATTTAATACGCCATTACTTGACCTGGAAATACATAACTTTGACAATACTTTAGTCAAGCAATGTCTTTAATGCTTGAGCAGAAGGAACTTGTAGAGATCTAAATTAATATTAATATGAATTTCCCATTTCTCTTCATAGTGCTGAATTGGATGTAAACAGACTGACTGATTTTCAATTTAATGCAAACTTCAGAAAATGCATCTGTCAAGTTATAAAGATTTTCCAAAAAGCATGATCATATTCATGCAAGACAAACAGCTTTTTCCATGGACTGCTTTGGTCCATAATCTCAGCTCAATCTAAAGTGACTTGAAACAGTCTAACCACACATTGTTTATAATAGTATACAACATTATAATCCCATGTAAAAGGTGAAACAGCCTCAAAGGAAACAGAAGTCTTCTGGAAATAGAGTGTGTGGGGAGTGGCTCATGTGATTCACCGAGTAAGCCCCACCAGGGAAGTTCCCAGATCATATTCTGGGTTCCCACTGCTTACAGTTACATGAGTATTAAAACTGTATAGCATTGGGCATTCCCTTCCACAATTTAGGTTGTTTTTGTCCATAAGATGAATTAAACTAAAGGACTCTGCATGGAGGCTAGTTTTTTCAACAAAGTCAAGGAGGATACATGGGACATTCTGTCCATTCCTCCATAGGTCCAACATTAGTTAGTAAATGTTCAGACAGGGTTGAAATTTTAAGTGCATCAGACACTGAAATGTTCAGTCTGCCTGGATTCATACACAAAGTACAACACCTCGTCTATCGAGTAGGTCCCAGTGTTCGTTTCCACAAAAACCATTCCCATAGCCTTTGCTGTTCCTCCATTTTAACTAACTGTGTAATTTTCAAGAAGAATCTGGAGGTTTGAGTGTGAGTTCTGTTTTCCATAGCACGCTGGGAACAGAATCTGACCACCACTCCAGGTTGGAGTGTGTGTATATATTTATAACATCTCTGGACATTCAATTAGAAATTCTTGGCAGTGGTGAAAAATGGACAATAGGAAATTGGCAATTTGCTTAAATGTTAAAATAATCTCCTGAAGCAATTCACTTACTGAAGTGACAAGATTATACAGAGAATTATTTTAAATCACCCTATTCAGACACAGCTCCAGGGCAAGTGGGACTTGGACCCAAGTTTCCTGGCCTGGACGTTGACATACTACTGCTGTGCCATAAAAGCTCCTAAAAGCATTTTTTAAATAAAAACTGGAACTTTACAGCGAGACCTCTGGAATAGAATAGACCTTGAACACAACCCTTCCAGTCCAGTGGTAGGAACACTGCTACTCCACGACAGTACCCTCCTTTCCCATTCAAACTTTAGTATTTCAGCTGAGAGAGGTTGACTAGCAGTTACTGATAAAGTGCTCATACTGAATCTCATGATAATGGCTCCACAAAGGTAAGGGAGGAGAAGGATTTCTCCACTTAAAGGCAATTTGTACAGTTCTGTTTTAACAATACTGATGAATAATTATTTTTTCCATTGCAAAGCCTGTTTGCTAATCCCCATTCTGGTTTAGCAAGACTTGTACCTCATTTCTTTAATTAAGTCAGGTATAAGTAGGTCTTAAATGATGAAACTCTGACAATTTAGGTTCAGCCGTCGTTATCTGTTTATTTCCAACCATGCAACAGAATGACATTGGATCCACTTTCTGCCTGCCTCATTTCTACTGATTTTACTGTGCATTTTGGAAGGGATCCAACTCCAGTGTACCCAACTAGTGCCACAGATTCTGCCCCTCTCTGAAAATGCTACACTTTTGTCACAACCATGGAATTTCCAGCCCCAGAAAGCTGAACAATCGTTAATCTGATTCAAGGAAGACAGTTCCTTATGAAGTAGTAAAATAAAACAAAGAACTGTGGATGATGGAAATCTGGAATAAAAACAGAAATAGCTGGAGAAATTTAGCAGGTCTGGCAGTATCTACGGAAAGATTAGTTATGAAGAAGGGTCACTGGACCAGAAAAGTTAACTCTGCTTTCTCTCCACAGATTCGCCAGCAATGTTTGCCTTGGTTCCTTACAGATTTGTCTATATCAGTATTCAACTGTAAATTAAGTTGCAATTTAAAAATAATCCAGTTGCAGAACTTTGAAATATAATTGTTTCAATCATTCTTTAAATAAGATGCAATTGGCAGTTAACATAAATCGAAAGTTTATAAAAATCATTTAACATATATTTTGGTTACATGGATCTCTGAGCATCTGGCTGCTTACAGGGTTCAGGGTTTATTTGTGTTTTTCTTGGAGCAGGTTCACTTTTGGTTGCAAGGCTGGAGTGTTGCGTGAAAGGGTTTTCCTCACCATGCCTGTCCATAATTTCAATTATTCTTAAATTTAGTAAGTTTTTCAATAGCAGATAGAATGTGTGTTTGAGCAATTTGTACTGTTCTCTGTTCGTTGGAAAATTATAAACATGTTCCTCACTTACATTTTCACAATGAATAACATCTCCCCTGCCAGAATAACTTTAGTTAAAGATTTACCAACTGATTTGTGACTTAATAACTGTGTGAACAAATGGAGAATAGTGCCCTGGAATCTGTGCTAATAAGATGAAGGATCCCACCTCAAATTTAACCAAAGTTTTCCTTTTCAGAAGGTGACTGGCACTTTCTGATTCTATTTAAGATGTAATCTGATTTAATGGTTAATAATGTGAACAAGCAATGTGCAAAACACTCAAGTGGTTTCAAACCTTGCTCTGGTCCTTTGCCACTGATTTGTATCAATTGTGGAATAGGTTGCTTTTCAAACAGAATCTGGGAATTCTATCACATATGCCTGGGAATTACTGGATTAAATAAACAATATCCAAAGATATTATTTAAAGTTTTTAAAAAATGTGTATTAAGAACTTCAAACATATACTAGTAAATGTTAACATACTGTTTCTCTAATCCAACTGCATCTCAATTTCCCATGATTTTTAATCTCTATCCAGTAATAAACATTAAACAAATGTCATTCGTATTTGTCACTAACCTGCAATGGGTGGTCCTGCAGTCATGGGAATAGCCATAAGTCCCAGAAGGAAGCCAATGGCTTGTGATGCATCTTGAGGTCCAACAAGCTCAAAGGCAATAGGTGCCATTATGGTGATGAAACAGCCATCACAGAATCCCAGGAAAATACAGACAATAAGTACATGTTCAAAACCTTTGCACAGTGGTATCATCATGGACATAATCCCCAATATCCAAAAGGATGCCACCTACAAATTGGAAACACAATAGCATTAATCTCCTGGCTGAGAAAGTGAATAGTGTAGTGTGGATGGATTCAAGTTTGTAAGGCAAGAGAGTGGGTTAACTAATGGGCCTATTTTTGGAAGACCCAGGAAGGGCAAAAGAGAGAAAATAAGGAACATGGAGAAGGAAGTGAGGGAAGATTTGAGTGTTGAGAATGAATAGAGAAATGCTCACCTTCCAATGGGCAAGAAAGAGGTCAGTGCGGGGTTAACCTGTATATACATATATATATATATATATATAGTATCGTGCACAAAATTTGGGAACTGGAAGCAGAAATTGCTCTGGGGGAATGTGACATAGTCGCGGTGATAGAAACATGGCTGAAGCCAGAGCAGGATTAGATACTTAACATGCTGAAAGTGTGTTGCTGGAAAAGCGCAGCAGGTCAGGCAGCAACCAAGGAGCAGGAGAATCGACATTTCGGACATGAGCCCTTCTTCAGGAAGGGCTGCGCTTTTCCAGCAACACATTTTCAGCTCTCATCTCCAGCATCTGCAGTCCTCACTTTCTCCCAGATACTTAACATGCCAGGTTATAAGGCTTTTAATAAAAACAGGGTGGGTAAAAAGGGAGGAGGTGTAGCAGTCTTGGTCAAAGGTAATTTCATTGTCCTTGAACGAGATGCAGTTCCTGAATTAGAATCTATATAGTTGAAAGTGGAGAAACAGGAAGAGTGTGGTGACCTTGTTGCATATTTATTACAGAACTCCAGATACTGGGGAGGAAGTAGAAAATTCTATTTAAAGAAACCTATGCCCTCTAGTTTTGGAAAACCCCACCCTGGGGAAAAGTCCTTATCCATTTACCCTAACCATGCCCAACATGGTTTTATAAACCTCTATAAGCTCACCACTCAGCCTCCAACACTTCAAGGAAAATAGCCCCATCTCTAGGTAGATTATGGAAATTTGCAGGACAAGTAGGGTTGTGATAATTGGGGTGATTTCAATTACACTTGGGTAATCTGGGAAAAAGGTAAAGTGCAGGGCATAGAAGGGGAGAAATTCCTGCAATGTGTGCAGAAGAACTTTCTGGATCCTACCAGGGAAGGAGTTATGCTCAATCTGGTCTCAGAAAATGAGGCTGGCCGAGTGGAGAACATCAAAGTGGGGAGTATTTGGGAAATAGCAATCATAACACAATAAGATTTCATATTAAATTAGAAAAGGAGAGAAAAGAAATCAGTCAATGATTAAGATGTCAGACTGGAAAAGGGCAGATTTTTAGAAGCCCAGAAGTTGAACTGGAGCAGGTTGATAGGAAACATATTTTGGTGAATAAAACAGTGGATGAAAAATGGGTGAATATCAAAAGAGAGATGAATGCATGCATACACATGAGAAATAAACACAAATTATCCAAAGCTGAAATGCCCTGGAAGACTCAGGATATCATAAGAAAATAAGGAAGAGAAAGGAGGTATATGACGCCCACTGGAATAATAATACAAAAGAAATCAGGAAGAGTATCTCAAATACAGGAGACAGACTAAGGCTGGAATAAGGAAGGTTAAGAGGAAGCATGAGGAAAGGATGCAGGCTGCGCTAAAACAAACAGTAAGATGTTCTTCAAGCATCTTACCAGTAAAACATTAGTGAAGGATAGAGAGAGGCCCATAAGGAACAAGCAGGGTTACGGTGTTAATTGAAGCAAAGGGTAGGGCAGAAGTACTAAATGAATACGTTGTTTCTCAGAACAAAGGACAAATAACAGTGCAGCACAAGAACAGGCCCTTTGGCCCACCAAGTCTGCACTGGCACATGATGCTTTTCTAAACTACAAACCTCTTGCCTCTGTGCTATCCACATCCCTCTAATCCCTGCCTATTTATATCCCTGTTAAGATGTCTCTTAAACGTTGCTATTGTATCTGCCTCCACCACCTACTCTGACAATGCATTCCAGTCACTCTATATTTAAAAAAAACTTGCTTCTGACATCTCCTTTAAACTTTCCCTCTTTTTATCTTAAACCTATGTGCCTTAGTAACTAACATTTCTACCCTGGGAAAAAGTCTCTGACTATCCATACTATCCATGCCCGTCATAATTTTGTAAACTTCTATCTGCTCAGCCTCTGATGCTCAAGTGAAAACAAAACCAAGTTTGGCCAATCTCTCCTCACAGCTAATACCCTCCAAACCAGGCAACATCCTGATAAACCATTTCAGCACCGTCTCCAAAGCCTCCACATGCTTCTGCAGGTGTGACAACTGGAACTCCACACAATATTCCAAATGTGGCTCAACTAAAGTTCTTTGCAGCTGCAACATGACTTGCCAATGTTTATACTCTATGCCTGACCAATGAAAGCAAACATGCCATATGCCTTCCCGACCACCTTATCCACTTGTGTTTCCACTTTCAAGGAAATGTGGATCTGTACACCTATACTTTTCCACATGCTATCCTTAAATCTTCTCCAATAATTTCCCTACCACTGATGTATTGATGGTACTTAGGGTTCTGCTTTTATTGTATAGTTCCTTCCTGCATTAGACCTTCCAAAAGGCATCTCCTCTCATTTGTCTGCATTATATTCTATCTGCCATTTCCAGACTATCAATATCCTGCTGTATCCTCTGGAATCCTCCTCACTATCTACAGCTTCCCCAATCTTTGTGTTGTTCACAAATTTACTAAGTAGATCACCTACATTCTCTTCCAAATCATTAATATCTATTACAAACAACAAGAGTCCCAGTACTGATCCCTGTAGAACACCACTGGTCACGGATCTCCAGTCAGAAAAACACTCTTCCATCACAACGTTCTGTCTTCTAATACTAAGCCAGTTCTTTATCCATCTTACCAGCTCACCACAGATCATATGTGACTTCACCTTCTGTATCAGCTTGCCATGAGGGACCTTGTCAGAGGCCTTGCTAAAGTGTATATAGACAACATCCAACCCCTGCCCTCATCTACCAATTCCTCAAAAAACTCAACTTTTGTGAGACACAACCTCCCTGCACAAAGCTAAGTGGCCTTACAATAAGTTCACATTTTTCCACATGCTGTCCTTAAATATTCTCCATTAATTTCCCTATCACTGATATAAGGCTCATGGGCCTGTAGTTTTCCTGATTATCCGTATTACCTTTCTTAAACAAAGAATAACACCAGCTATTCTCCAGTCCTCTGGGACCTCCCCTTTGACTGAAGAGAATACAAAGATTCCATACAATGCCCCAGCAATTTCCTCCCTTGCCTGCCCCATTATTCTAGGATACTTCCCATCAGGTCCTGGGTACCTACATTAATGTTTTTCAAAATACCCAACACCCTTCCTTTTCTTTATTGACATGTCTTCGAATATCAACATAGCCCTCTCTAGACTCACCATCCACCATGTCCTTCTCCTGTGTGAATTCTGATACAATTCTAGCTCCACGCATAAATTCCCTCCTTTATCCTTGAGTGCATCTACCCTTGTCCTAGTAATCCTCGCTCTTTATGATTGGATAAAATGTCTTGGGATTTTCCTTAATCCTGTCTGCCAAGGAAGTCCCCTTTCAGCCCTAACTCCGTGTTTAAGTTCTTCCCTTCGTTAAGTTCTATTTTATTTATATTCTTTGGGGGCTCTGTCTAACTTCAATTTCCTAAACTTTGTGTATGCCTTTTTCTTTTTGACTAAGCTCACAATTTCTCTTGTCATCCAAGATTCTCTAATCTTGTCATCCTTAGTCTTTGTTTTGACTGGAACATGCCAGACCTGAGTTCTAGTCAATTGGCCTTTAAATGATTCCCACATGTGGACTTACCCTCAAACTGCCACCCCTCCCTCCCCCAACTTTCTATATTCCCCAATGTCTGCCTGATATTGTCTTAGTTTGCCTTCCCCCAGTTTAGTATTTTCACCCACGGACTGCTCTTATCCTTATCTGTCAGCAACTTAAAATTTATAGACTTATGGTCACTGTTTCCAAAATGCTCCTGTACTAAAACTTTGATCACCTGACCAGGCTCATTCCCCCACTAGTAAAAAGTGAGGTCTGCAGATGCTGGAGATCAGAGCTGAGAATGTGTTGCCGGTTAAAGCACAGCAGGTTAGGCAGCATCCAAGGAACAGGAAATTCGACGTGTCGGGCCAGAGCCCTTCATCAGGAATGAGGAGAATGTGCCAGGCAGGCTAAGATAAAAGGTAGGGAGGAGGGACTTGGGGGAGGGGCGATGGAGATGTGATAGGTGGAAGGAGGTCAAGGTGAGGGTGACAGGTTGGAGTGGGGTGGGGGCGGAGAGGTCAGGAAGAAGATTGCAGGTTAGGAGGGCGGTGCTGAGTTGAGGGAACCGACTGAGACAAGGTGGGGGATGGGGAAATGAGGAAACTGGAGAAATCCGAGTTCATTCCTTGTGGTTGGAGGGTTCCCAGGCGGAAGATGAGGCACTCCTCCTCCAGCCATCGTGTTGTTATGTTCTGCCGATGGAGGAGTCCAAGGACCTGCATGTCCTCGGTGGAGTGGGAGGGAGAGTTAAAGTGTTGAGCCACGGGGTGGTTGGGTTGGTTGGTCCAGGCGTCCCAGAGGTGTTCTCTGAAGCGTTCCGCAAGTAGGCGGCCCGTCTCCCCAATATAGAGGAGGCCACATCGGGTGCAGCGGATGCAATCGATGATGTGTGTGGAGGTGCAGGTGAACTTGTGGCGGATATGGAAGGATCCCTTGGGGCCTTGGAGGGAAGTGAGGGAGGAGGTGTGGGCGCAGGTTTTACATTTCCTGCGGTTGCAGGGGAAGGTGCCGGGAGTGGAGGTTGGGTTGGTGGGGGGTGTGGACCTGACGAGGGAGTCATGAAGGGAGTGGTCTTTGCGGAACGCTGATAGGGGAGGGGAGGGAAATATATCCCTGGTGGTGGGGTCCGTTTGGAGGTGGCGGAAATAACGGCGGATGATATGCGGAGGTTGGTGGGGTGGTAGGTGAGAACCAGTGGGGTTCTGTCTTGGTAGTGGTTGGAGGAGCGGGGCTCAAGGGCGGAGGAGCGGGAAGTGGAGGAGATGCGGTGGAGGGCATCGTCGATCACGTCTGGGGGGAATCTGCGGTCCTTGAAGAAGGAGGCCATCTGGGCTGTACAGTATTGGAACTGGTCCTCCTGGGAGCAGATACGGCGGAGACGAAGGAATTGGGAATATGGGATGGAGTTTTTACAGGGGGCAGGGTGGGAGGAGGTGTAGTCCAGGTAGCTGTGGGAGTCAGTCGGTATGGCCCCTTCCCTGGTTGGGCTATACATACGTTTCAAGAAACCCTTTAAATGCACCTAATAAATCCCACCCCCATCCCTGGCACGAAGGTGGTCTCAGTCAACACAGGGGAAGTTAAAATCTCCTACCACAACAATCCCGTTGTTTTCACATTTTTCCATAATGTGTATCTGGATCTCCAATTGGTTGTTGTGAGGCTTGTAGTACAATCCTAGCAAAGTGATTGCACCCTCCCTTTTCCTGAGCACTACCGATCTGGCCTCACTGGATAAGCCTTCCAAGGTGTACAGCTATGACATTCTCTCTAATCAGTATACCATTTCCTCCACCTTTCACATCCCTCTATATTCCACCTGAAACATATAAATCACACAATGTTAAACTGCCAGTTTTGACTCTCTCTCTACAGCATCTCTGTAAAAGCTCCGTACTCCTCATATGAAAACAAATACACTTCAGACCACCAGTCCTGCTGTGTTAAATAATCTCTCCTTGTCTCTTATTCCTCTTAGCCCCTTACTGGCCTTAATCTCTAACACCTCCTTGGTCATCTCACTTGCTGATCTGTCTTTTGTCTTTACCATACTATTCCCTGAAGCAACATTCAGCCACCAGACTCACCACACTGGCTTTAAGCTCTAACGTTGATTTAGATTCCGGAAGGAGTTTGTTAAATCGATAACTAAATCTAGTCTTGCTTGAATGAGTCTAATGATTGGCTGTTAAGTTGTGTTTAAAATCACTAAACCATTGAAAGCTGGAACTATGCATATTCAGACACTTCCCTGATGCTTAGGTCACAGTGTTATATTCTGTTTGTTCTGAATACACAAAGCATAAAGAGACTTTACAGCCCAAGAACAGGCCCTTCGGCCCTCCAAGCCTGAGCCGATCCTAATGTACTGTCTAAACCTGTCGGCCAATTCCTAAGCATCTGTATCTTCTGCTCCCCACCTACTCATGTATCTGTCCAGACGCATCTTAAATGAATCTACTGTGCCTGCCTCTACGTTCCAAACGCCCACCACCCTCTGTGTGAAGTACTTGCCACGTGTATCCCCCTTAAACTTTCCACCTCTCACCTTGAAAGCATGACCTCTCGTTATTGAATCCTTCACCCTGGGAAAAAGCTTGTCTCTATCCACCCTGTCTATACCCTTCATGATTTTGTAAACCTCAATCAGGATCCCCCCCCATCTCCTTTTTTCCAAGTGAAAATAAACCTAACCGATTCAACCTCTCTTCATAGCTAATCACATCCAGTGCAATGAAGGGTCAGTGTACTCCAAGCCAGCACAACAACAATTCAGCTATGAAGAGATACTAGAGAGGCTGGAGGATTTTCAGAAATATACTTTATTCATAACAGGAAATCTTTATGTAAATGAAGAGTTAATGAAGCCTTTCAGGCTGGAATTGCTTTCCTTAGAGCAGAGACAGCTGATTGGTTGAAAGTAGACTCGCAGGTTGATAGGATAGTGAAGAAGGTGTTTGGTATGCTTTCCTTTACAGGTCAGTGCATTGAGTATAGGAGTTGGCAGCTATGCAGGGCCTTGGTTAGGCCACTTTTGGAATAGTGCATGCAATTCTGGCCTCCTTCCAATGAGAAGGATGTTGTGAAATTTGAAGGGGTTCAGAAAAGATTTACAAGGATTTTGCCAGAGTTGGAGGATTTGAACTTCTCCTGAAGCATCAGAGGTTGAGGGGTGACCTTACAGAAGTTTATAAAATCATGAAGGGCATGGATAGGGTAAATAGACAAGGTTTTTTTTCCCTGGGGTCGGGGAGTCAATAGGCATAGATTTAGGGCGAGAGGGGCAAGATTTAAAAGGGACTTAAGGGCCAACCTTTTCACACGGCATGTATGGAATGAACTGCCAGAGGAACTGATGAAGGTTGGCATAATTACAACATTTAAAAGGCATCTGGGTAAGTATATGAATAGAAAAGGTTTAGAGGGATATGGGCCAAGTGCTGGTAAATGGGACTAGATTAGGTTGGGATATCTGGTTAGCATGGATGAGTTGGACCAAAGGGTGTGTTTCTGTGCTATACACCTCTATGACTCTATGGTGAGGGGAGACATTAACAGTGGCATAGATAAGGTACGAAGGGAGAACATTTCCCCTCAATGTAAGGCTGAACAACCAGGGAAAATAATTTTAAGTTAAGGAGCAGGAGGTATAGAGGAATTTGAGGAAAGGTTTTATGACAGCAAAATTGGAAGTGTAGTGGACAGCGAAGAGGGTTACCTCAGATTACAACAGGATCTTGACCAGACTGGCCAACAGGGAAGTCTAGACAGCACCCTAACGATGGACATTGGAAAAAGATACAACTTCAGAATAAAACACCAAACTCAACCTTCTCCCCAAAAATGGAGCTTTTGGCTTACATTGATTTACCTGCAGGAAGATCTTCTTAGGTCCAGGGATACAGTCACCAATCTTCCCAAAGGTCAGACGTGCGATACCTGATGAGGCTCCAATGCAGACTAGCAGGATCCAATTTCTATCAGTTTCATTGAACTCCTTTTTCACAAAATTCACCTGCAGCCAAATCATGTTAGAGTGAATATGACAAGATACCACGGGGCATCTGAAAAATGGAGTGACCATTTTTGTCAGGAAGATAAAATCAATGTGGTGTTCCCTCAACTTCCTGCCTCAAACTTACAAAATTATTTTAATGGCTGTTTCCACCAAACTGGGACAAATGTGGAAGATCTTTAAAAGTACACAGAATTCCCCAATTTACCTGTCTTTTAGATCCAGATTGATGGAAAGCACCAACGAGGGTTCTCCACTTAACAAGAATTACTATTTATTACAATTTACTAATTGTACTAATTTACAGCAATTTATAAATTGCTATTTATAAATAGCTAATGTTAACAATTATCAACCACCAACCTATAATCCTACTAGTTAAATCTCTAATTTTTTATGGACCTCCCTGTGTAAACACACAAAAGAAAATGGGATTATGTATGGAGGGATAACTGAGAAAGCAGTTAAGTGGTTCCTGTTCACAGGATCTGATGAGATCCTTCCTTGGGCTAATCAGAACACTGATTCTGAGTCTTCCTTTTCCAGAAGCTGTCACTGGTTCGGTGGTTGACTCTCATTTATAAAATCTATCTGGCTTATTAGTTAAAAGTCACAGCAATTGCTGAAGGTAAAATAAACTGGCTTTCTTAAAACTCAAAATTAGCTTTTACTGCAGACAGCAGACAGAACTCCTGAGCTGGTGGAGACCATCATGGCGGCATGATGGCTCAGTGGTTAGCACTGCTGCCTCACAGCACCAGGGTCCCAGGTTTGATTCTGGCCTCGGGTGACTGTGTGGAGTTTGCACATTCTCCCTGCGTCTGCGTGGGTTTCCTCCCACAGTCCAAAGATGTGCACATTAGGTGAATTGGCCATGTTAAATTGCCCATAGAGTTAGGTGCATTAGTCAGAGGGAAATGGGTAACTCTTTGGAGGGTCGGTGTGGACTTGTTGGGCTGAAGGACCTGTTTCCACACTGTAGGCAATCTAATCTTGTTCACATCCCCAAGCTGTTCAGCAACCTCAAAATCAATCACATTTTTGCTCACAGGCAGCGGGCCTCTGTTATTGATAACTGGTTACAAGTCCATAGACCAACCAGCTACTTGTTGCTGGCTGAATCTCCATTAGTTCACACCCTTGGTTCCAGAGTGTCTGCAGTTTTTCCTATTGCTGCTGGAACTGGCAGCTGTGTAAATAATCCTTACACTGACTGTCAGGTTACTTGTATTCAAAAGCATGCAGTGATCCTTGAACAACCCTTGGTTTTTAAAACAGTTCTTTTTTCCCCATGTCAGTGCACAATCAAAAATCCAATCTTTCCATTAACGCAAACCCTACAACAGAGATACCCAAAATAAAATAAAGAACTGCAGGTCTGAAACAAAGACAGAAATTGCTGGAAACACAAGGAAGGACTGGTAATATCTGAGGAGACAAGAACACTTAACATTTTGAGTCCAGTGAACCTTTGTGAGAACTGGGTTTTAGTTTTGGGGTGATGTTTTAGCAAGGACAGAGGAGAGGCTAACAAACAGGAAACTGAGATTCAGGACAACTGGGTCATTTTGAAGTTGACAAGCTGGAGTTATTAGAATGCTACAGGGATCAATGTTGGGGCCTCGACTATTTACAAACTGTATGAATGATTTGGCTCATGGCACCGACTATTATTGTCAAATTTAATGATGATATGAAGAAGGAAGCAAATTAAGTGCGAGGAGGATACAAAGGAGTCTTCAAAGAGACCAGCATTTCTCCTTCAACAAGCACCACCAAAAGAATATTATCTGATCAATTGCCCCAATGATGTTCTGACACTTACTCTGTATAAAGTTGCAACTGTGTTTATTAAGCTACACTTCAAAAATACTTCTTTGGCAGTAAATGTATTTTGGGGTGTCCTGAAAACTTTGGGAGCTGGCATTGTTAGCACAATGGCAGACTCAATGGGCTAAATGGCCTAATGCTGCTCCTACGTGTTACTGTCTTATGGACAACATTCTGTCCTCTATTCTTGAAATGCTTATTAAAATCTTGACCGCAAACAAACAACCAAAGGAACAGTTACCAATAAATGAAGGTTTCAAAGAGTTTGCTTTGGATCTGCTGGAGTTTTATTGTGGCCAACGCAAAGTCAAATGGTGTCACATAATTTCTGTTGCAATAAATCCCCATTTAGATTCATTTTGTGCTGTGGTTTCTTTGAAATGAACCATACTTTCACAATAAAGTCTCAGCTCCATTGACTTGTGATGCGAGCCATTCATCTCATTTAGCAGAAGAGTAGCAGTCCTGTGTCCGCAACCCATTTTTGAAAAGATTATACACTTTATTACAGAAAAACACTGGCAAAGCTGCTGCACTTACCAAGTGAACATATGGAACAAAGTAGCCCAAGACTGCAGTGGCGATCCCAAAGGCCCAAATCCTGTACGTTACCTTCCTGAACACTCTCAGATTTAGGTATTTCTTAAATCGGTGAACGCACTTCAGTTCTTCTGTTTTGTCAGGCTTACTTCTTTCTCCAGCAGAGGGCAAAGGTAATAGAGGTTTATACGTCAAGGATAAAAATATCTGTATGAACATGAGTACACTGAGGATCTGCAGTGTATGAGCTAGACCCAGTGTGTCGCCAATCTTCTTTAAGAGAAAAGGCATAGTGACAGAAAACAGACTGCTACCAGCTGTCATCACACCATTTGCAAGGCCTAACCGACTTCTAAAGTAATGGCCAAGGATGACTAATGAAGGCTGGAAAGCAAAAGATGATCCACATCCAAAGAGAATTCCATAGGTGAAATATCTCAGTTCCAGGGACCTGTTAAAGACAATGGGACGGTGTGTTACAGTAGATCATTTGACTTCTTACATTGAAAGATCTGCTCTTTTCCAAATTAAGAGCTTCCCCAGATGAACTTACAAAATCTCCAGAATTTAATTTTTTAGAATTACTTAATGGAAAAATCCAATTTAAGAGAAAACGAGGAGACTGATACCATTGATCCTATTCCTATTGAACTAGGAATACATAAAATGGGGAATTCATGTAACTTTTTGACAAAATCCCCAAATTGGAGGCATCAGTTCAGGCACTTAAGCAAAGAAATGATCAGATGTTACTTTCACTGTGTACCCCTTAACTGCACCTCACAATCACCACTGACTCCAGCACAGGATAATAAAATCTACAATCCAGAGTAGACAAAGCAGGTGAAGACATTAAATGATAGCCAATGTATTAAAATATTTTGCTGTGGACAGTGATTGTATTCTAGGATTTGATTCATTTGTCATCAGAAGCCCCTATGACGAGAATCCTCTAAACCTGCATTCCCTGGAACATGAATCTGAAAACCTTTAATTCCGAATGTAAGCGGCAATGTCTAAAATAAAACAAAGGCAAGGAGTGGTAGACCAGAGTCAGGAAAGGGAAATGCTTGTTAATGAAGTTTACAAATTCTTAAATGGAATAGGTGAGGTATTTTGATCTAGAATTCTAGAGCTAAAAGGAAATTATAATAGATTAAAACTACTGAAAAATAAATTTAGTGCATATCTTAGGTAGTACTCATTACCGAATGGTGAAAATATTTAGAATAATTTGTCCATGAGGTAGTGAAGACAGATACAATCGGAACTTTCAACTTGGAGGCTGCACTTGAGGTGAATGGGGCCTTTCCCTTCTTTAATATTTCTTGCGTTCCTGAGATTGTTTTATTCTGCTGGATTAATCACTATTCCATTCAGCATTGCTTCTTCCATACAGAAGAACTGGAAACACGTTAAAGTCTCTTTGGTGAAGAAGTGAGAGAGCTCATTTAACTCTACGGATAATTAACACCTCTGAGTTAATATTTACCCTGAACTGTAATTTTTAAATTTCGACAGCTGTCCAATTTACTTGTTTGGGAAAAGAAAAAGAAAACGGAAAAGTGTACATGGTTAGGAGCAAGCTGACATTCTCGGAGTCAGTTCCAGGCACATGACAGAAATTCAATTCCAAACATCTGCAACCTCCTTGTACCACCCAAGATGTGAAGATAAATCACATTCCTGTTCTTTAACATGATAAACAAATACTATCTTAAATCATTTAGTTATAAGTCTTAGGGTGTCCTCGGATAATCCTAACCCAGTATTACAGGATAAACTATCCTTCAAGATGCAAGTATAACAAAAAAGTTGTTAATTACTGACAGATGAACATCCTCCTGTACTTATTTCATTGAACTTAAAGTGTTAAAGAAACTGCAGTATCCAATGTCCTTAAAGTACAAATATCCTAAGAACACTGGGGCAGCATGGTGACTCAGTGGTTAGCATTGCTGCCTCACAGCACCAGGGTCCCATGTTCAATCCCAACCCTGGGTGACTGTCTGTGTGGAGTTTGCACATTCTCCCCATGCCTGCATGGGTTTCCTCCGGGTGCTCTGGTTTCCTCCCACAGTCACAAAGATGTGCAGGTCAGGTGAATTGGCCATGCTAAATTGCCCATAGTGTGAGGTTCATTAGTCAGAGGGGGTTGGGTTACTTTAGGAGGATTGGTGTGGACTTGTTTCCACACACTGAAGGGAATCTAATCTAATCTATTAAATAAAGTGAATGATGAATCCAAAATGTTAAGATTGAGTTGAGTACATCTAGATTGAAATTTCAGATCAAACTGAGGAAGTGCTACACTGTTAGAAATTCTACCTTTGTCTGCATTCCCAGGCAGGTATGTAAGACCCCATGATACGGTTTGGGGGAACACCTGGAGAGTTTTTCCCACTGGCTGATGTTTATTCCAAGCATTACCTAAGAATAGATGGACCCAGCAATTATTATATTGTTGCTTAAATGACCCTGTGTGAACATTGGCTGCTCTATTTCCGACATAATAATTTGACATCCATGATAACTTTGTATAATTTCTGGCATGGCACTTAGTTTACTAAGAATTGCTGATAAATAAGATAAATCAGATTGGGTTAATGGTGAACCTTATATGTTTCAGTCTGGACAGAACAGAACATATTTCCTCCAGCCACTAAAGCACTGTATCTTCAGAAGCTAATGCTATCAGACTGAAAGCAGCAATGTGATATTCTTTTTAATCAATGCACGAGATACCCTTTCATAATACTGTAATTTGAAGAAATCATACAAATTCATGTCCACCATTACAGTCACTCACATCCCCTTGGAATACGTGTAGATGAAGGGAAAAATGTAGCATTAACTACATCAACTACAACACACCTGTAATATAACAACTTATGTTTATGAGGAATCTTTAATATAGTAAATGTTCCAAGCTGTAATCAGACAAAACTTAACACTGTGTTAAAGCAGGATTATGATTCTTCATCATAACCTAACAAATGAGCTATAATTTCTGAATTTCCTTCCTTTAGGATGATGACAAGTTGCATTCTGCAAACGTTATTACAAATGTTATCTCAATATCCACTGGCTTTGTGGTCTCCTGCACAGCAAACAAGTCATTCAACCTTCATTCTGCAACATACCTTGCGCCCTGTTCTTTTATAAGCAGAGGGTAAGTCCTTCAGATCACTTTTGCCTCACCCTTTGAAGCCCAAATTTTTGGTCAAAAACAGAAAACAGTAGTTGCCTCAACAAGAAGATTTCCACCTGTATGCTTCTTCTTTATCTATTCAGAGATTGGCCACCATTCTGTCTGATGCTGTAATGCCACTCCTCAGGGATGAGTCAGAACATCCATCATCGTGAATGTTCAATAACACCAGTATTAACTGAGCTGGCTGACTCCTGAAGGACATTGCTGAGTGTCTGAAATCAACAATTAACTTGTGGATATTTCTGTAGCCTTAGTGGTTTATTTTAAAATTTTAAGCCATGTAAATTGTGTAGCTACAAGAGCAGGAAATTCTGTGACAATAATTCACCCCTTGACTATCCCATGCCTCCACCATCTACAAGGCACAGGTCAGGAATGAGTTTTGTTTATTCAGTCACAGGACATGGACATCACTAGCTAAGCCAGAAATTATTGCTCATTCCCTAACTGCCTCTTGAAGGTGGCAGTGAGTTTCTTTCTTGAACTGCAGCAGTACCTCGCTCTTAAGAAAGGAGTTCAAAGGACTTTAACCCAGCGTCAGCAAAGGAACAGCAATATAGTTCCAGGTCAAGATGATATCTTGCTTTCAGGTGGTGGCATTTGCATGCCCTTGTTCTTCTAGTTTGAAAGGGATTGGTAGTTCCTGCAGTGTATCAAGATAGGCCAGAAAATTATACAATAAAATAAAATGAAGAACTGCAGGTGAATCTCTGTACGCTTTCTGGTTTTGTTCCAGAAAATTAAAACAACTTTACATTGACAGAATTACCAAACTACAAATTTGGTTCATTGCAGAAGGATGTCATTCAGCCTATTGTGTCTGTACCAAATTGAAGTATTTTGCAGTAGTGCCCTGTCCCTGTAATCCTGCATGATATTTCTATTCAGGCGATCATCCAATACCCTCTTCAATGGCTCAATTGAACCTTTCTCCAGCACATTTCAAGCAGGGCCTTCTACACCCTAACCACTCACTGGATGAAGACGTGTTTTGTCATCTTGAGTATGTTTCTTTTGCAAAATAATTTAAATCTGTGCCCTCTGGTTCTCCATCCTCTACTAAACAGGAATGGTTCCTCCCTTTCTCTTTTGTCCGAATCCCTTATGAATTTGAAAGCATCTAGCAGGTATCCTCTTTGCCTCCTTGTCTTCAAGGAAAATAGTCCCTACTTCAGGTGGATGATAGGGACTGACATAAAGTGAACAGGCATGAAAACATACCCACACTAAATTTGTATTCAAATAACTGAAAACGACATTGTTTCTTCCTTTATGAAAGACAAACCACATTAGGAAATCAGAAAAGATTAAATATCAAAACATTACTTGAGTTATCAAGGTAACTTCAACTTTTGTGCAATCTCACCTCAATGGAAAGAGGTAACTCTGAGTTATCGCTGAGATTATTAAGTAACATTATGGTCTATGTGGTTGAGATTGTATTCCAAGAGGTAGATTTTCTTAACTCCAAACATTTCTTTTAGTATGTTCCACACTATTCATTTCTTTAAAAAATAAGCTTACAAAAAGAGTTATTAATGTTTACATTAAATAATGAATACAATCTAAATTTAAATTTGGACTTCAGTAAGGCATTCCACAAGGTTCCCCATGGGAGACTGGTTGTCAAAGTTAGATCTCATAGAATACAGGGAGAACTAGCCATTTGGATACAGAACTGGCTCAAACGTAGAAGACAGAGGGTGGTGGTAGAGGGTTATTTTTCAGACTGGAATCCTGTGACCAGTGGAGTGCCACAAGGATCGGTGCTGGGCCCAGTACTTTTCATAATTTATATAAATGATTTGGGTGTAAGCATAACAGGTGTAGTTAGTAAGTTTGCAGATGACACCAAAATTGGAGGTGTAGGGGACAGTGAAGAAGGTTACCTCAGATTACAATGGGATCTTGATCAGAGGAGCCAATGGGGTGAGTGTGGCATATGGAGTTTAATTTAGATAAATGTGAGGTGCTGCATTTTGGGAAAGCAAATCTTAGCAGGACTTATACACTTAATGGTAAGGTCCTAGAGAATGTTGCTCAACAAAGAGACCTTGGAGTTCATTGCTCCTTGAAAGTAGAATTGCAGGTAGATAGGATAGTGAAGAAGGCGTTTGGTATGCTTTCCTTTATTGGTCAGAGTATTGAGTACAAGAGTTGGGAGGTCATGTTGTGGCTGTACAGGACATTGGTTAGGCCTCTTTTGGAATATTGCGTGCAATTCTGGTCTCCTTCCTATTGGAAGGATGTTGTGAAACTTGAAAGGGTTCAGCAAAGATTTACAAGGATGTTGCCAGGGTTGGAGGGTTTGAGCTATAGGGAGAGGCTGCATAGTTTGGGGCTGTTTTCCCTGGAGCGCGGAGGCTAAGGATTGACCTTATAGAGGCTTATAAAATCACGATGGGCATGGATAGATAAATAGATAATGTCTTTTCCCTGGAGTGGGGGAGTCCAGAACTAGAGGGCGTAGGTTAAGGGTGAGAGGGGAAAGATATAAAAGAGACCTAAGGGTAACTTCTCACACAGAGGGTGGTGTGTGTATGGAATGAGCTGCCAGAGGAAGTGGTGGAGGCTAGTACAATTTCAACATTTAAAAGGCATCTGGATGGGTATATGAATAGAAAGGGTTTGGAGAGATATGGGCCGGGTGCTGACAGGTGGCACTAGATTGGCTTGGGATATCTGGTTGGCATGGACGGGTTGGACTGAAGTGTCTGTTTCAGTGCTGTACATCTCTATGACTTTCTGACTCTAAGTACATCAGAAAAAAGGTTTAAAAAATTAAAATTATTTCCAGTGTGCAACACTTCCTCTTAACACCACTTGGTGTCAGTATAACAAAACCAAAATTGGCTGTTTTTTGAGCCATTCCTCTGACAGACGTTTTCAAAATGTAAAAGACCCTGTTTCTGTAGGCACCTAACTGACCCTGTATAGAGCAACACAAAGAAAAAAGTCCTTATGCCTTTTAACATTCAATGTGTTCGTCTGTATCAGAGACTAATTTCAGCTTCACAGGCTGTAGATGGCAGAACAAATTTTTCAAAAGAAACTGACCTATTTTTGTTATTTCAATCGTTTCAAAAATATCTCAGTTTCGTCACATTGTATAACTCAGCTGCAATGTTAAAACATAAGAGTTTTTATCTGCTTCAAGACCGAACTGCGCTGTTACTGAGTTTGAGATTAGCTTGTGCCCTGGGTTACTTTGGATTCCAGTGTCCGGTGAGAAGAGTCGTGGAAGTGTGGAAAGGCAAAAATACTTCCCTAATCAATCTACCTGCTCCCTATCCCTACAATACATCTACACCTAATGCTGTCCATACATAGTGAACAGCCGTGCCATTGGCCAGTAAGCTACCATCTTCCTAGAATTGTATTGTGGCCTATGTCTTCCAGTTTGTGGATAGCTGGAGACCAGACATACTCCCAAAAGTATCCTTTGGAACCCCTCAAAAGACTGACTCCATGGGAACTATACAGAAAACCTTAACTTTGAATTGGCAATTTCCCCAGGACCCTGTGAAAATGTTTGCTGGATAGGCACCCAGGTCATGTAAGGCAAATTAAACCTTATGTAACTATGAGACAATTATAATACTGACCCACCCCAACCCAATGTCCAACACAATGGCCCCAACTCTCACTGAGCTTCTGACTCCATGACCCTCTGATCGTCAGGACCCTCTGATCGTCAGGACCCTCTCATCATCTCCAACCAGAAACTCTGAAAATGAAATTGTTGGCCTATCCCATGAAGTGTTCCTGCCTCCCTGCACTTTGACTGAAGGCAGGCTCCTTCCAATAGTTAACCACTTGGAAGTTAATTCATTAATTAAATGAACACCAAGTGAAAGGATAAAATGGTAACTCAATGGTATTAAATTACACAGGTGTTCCTTGAGGCTTCTTCTTGCTTGGTTGATGCTCTGTAACTACAAAGCTGGAAAAATGATTCATTTATTAAGAGCTTTCACCTATCAATCCACATCCAACAACCTGCTATGAATATCCTGCTGGCATTTTGGTAGCGTTTTGCAGGTGAGTGAATGCACCACATTCTAAATAAAACAATCCCCCATAGTCTTAAAAGTCAATTTACTCTATCTCCCAGTGTTTCCAGTCCTTTAAAACTTACCCAATCCAAATCCATATCTTTGCCTAAAAGTAATTCGTTCTTTGTGAGCCTAACCCTATCTATGTACTGAGTTTTGTCAAAATCCCTCCATTAGTTTTTGAAAGATTTTAACCCAGATTTTCCAATGATCAGATAATCATTATGAGACTAGGGGTCCTTGGAGAATGGCTAACATAGCAAATTATAGGAATTATAATGAAACAGATAATTCTGCTGGCCAACTCTCCTATTCATGGAACCTTCCACAACTGTCTGTTTATATTGAAGAACTGGGGAGATTCTGCTGTCATTAAGGAAGCACGATGGCTCTGTGGTTAGCACTGCTGCTTCACAGTGCCAGGGACCTGGGTTCAATTCCAAACTAAGGCGACTGTCTGTGTGGAGATTGCACATTCTCCCCATGTCTGTAGGGTTTCCTCTGGATGCTCTGGTTTCCTCCCATAGTCCAAAGATGTGCAGGTTAGGTGACTTGGACAAGTTAAAATTGCAAGGTATGTGTTGGTTAGGCGCATTAGTTGGGGGTAAATGTAGAGTATTGCAGAATGGCTTTGAGTGGGTTACTCTTCGGAGGGTTAGTATGGACTTGTTGGGCCAAAGGGCCTTTTCCCCCACTGTAGGAATTCTATGGTTCTGTGAAATTCTTGAGTGGGGGAAGCCATTTAGCCCTCAGTTCATCAACATAATGAAATCTTCTGAATGAAAGATGTTGTGATAGGGTTCAAAAAACATCTACAAGGGTGTTGCCAGGGTGGAAGGATTTGAGCTATGGGGAGGGGATGAATAAGCCGGGGCTATTTTCCCTGGAGTATCAGAGACTGAAGGGTGACCATATAGAGGCTTTTAAAATAACCAAGAGCATGGACATGGAGAGTGAACAGCTAAGGTCTTTTCCCCAGGGTAGGGAGTTCAAAACTAGAGGGCATAGGAGAAAGATTTAAAAGGGACCTAAGGGGCAACTTTTTCAAGCAGAGGGTAGTGTGTATATGGGATGAGCTGCCAGAGGAAGTGGTGGAGGGGAGTACAATTACAACATTTAAAAGGCATCTGGACAGGCATATGAATAGAAGGATTTAGAGACATATGGACCAACTGCTGGCAAATGATACAAGATTAATTTAGGACATCTGGTCAGCATGGACGAGTTGGATAGAAGGGCCTGTTTCCATGCTTTACATCTCCGTGACTCTATGACACAGCAATACCACAGTGTCACACATCATCAGGGAACTGGTGCTGTCATGGCAATACCATTGGATTAGTAATCGAGAATCCAAATTAATATCCTAGAGACAGGTGTTTGAATCCCATTAAGAGACATGGTAAAATTTGAACACAATAAAATCTGGAATTAAAAAGTAGCCCAGAGGTAATAATTATTGATTGTCAGAAAAGGCCTCTCAATTCACTTTTGGAAGGTAAGTTGGTCATACCTGAGCTGGCTCCAGGCTCAAAGCAATTTGGTTGATTCCTAAACTGCCCTTTGAAAAGGTCTAGCAAGCCACTCAGTTAGAGAACAGTTAGAGATAGGTAATAAATGGTAGCCTAGTCAGCAATGGCCACATGTCATGTCTGAATTTTTTTAAAAACTGCCAACTCAGAAGGGTTGAAATCAAAGTGGGAAATTACAATTGCTTAATGGGAATTCATGTCGATAAAGGAGCAAAAGTGGTAAGGCTAAAGCTGGGACTAATCAGATCCAAATAAGAGAAAAGAGCAACATATGTAAATCCTGGAGGGAGAGGCTAAAGGATTTCACTCGGACAAATATAAAATGTACAATAACAGAAGAACAAAGTGAACAGAGTGTCAAAGAACCACCTGTAAAAATATAACAGGAAATTCAAAACAACTAGATTAGTATTTCACAAGAACAACAGGAAACAATTAGATGTGCAAAAAGTAGCATCTGAGAATGCACCTAAGATAGTCAGTATAATAAGTGATGCCTTTCCAAGCAAATGTAAGGGGAAAGTATTGAACACCATGCTCTCCCTCAAGGACAATAATCCAACTAAAGCCAACTACAATATAAATCAGCTGGAAGCTTGAGATAGACTAAAAGGGCACCAAAAATCATTCTCCGTTATTAGGTTCTTCTCCAAGAGCAGTGTGATAAGCAGGGGAGTAGATAGTCATTTTTGAGCAAGTCTATTCGGCTCAAAGGGTGCACTGTTCAGGCCACCAAATGTTCTTTTTCTCTTTCTGCTTTCGATTGTGTTGCTGTCATCATCCACAATTCGATGGTGAATGTGGAGGCAGACCATTATTTAGTTGCCTCCTGTATGATTATTCCAAAGGACCATTACTAACATGCTGAAGGTCTAGATCCAGAAATGGACCTGACACCCACAAATTTAAAAATTAGAAATAAATAATGGGGCCAAGGAGTCAAATTTAGGGAGATGTGGTAATTTGAATAGTAGGGCCAAGGCCAAAGAGAAACAGATGGTGAAAATTCAATTGGATGTTGACAGGCAGCAATAAAGTACTTTAATCAAAAAGTAAATCAACAGCTAGGACTAGAATTTACAAAAAGAATAAAAGGAAAAAACTAAAGGTTCTGTATATGAATTGTTGTGGGTAAATCACCACAGGTTACCTTTAATTTGGCTACTTATTAAGAAACCTCACAAAGTGCTGAAACAATGATTTAAACTTTATCGTATGTAGCAACCTAAATTACACCCCACAAGGAAGTGACTTAACCCTCACAATTCAACTTGGCTTTCACTGGTGGAATTTAGCTATGATTCCATTATTTGTTGCTGGAAGTGTCCACGGTTTGATACTTGCGCAGTGCTGTTCTTCAAAATGCTGCTAATGAAAGGTTCTGGTGTTGGATAATTATACAGATGTTCATCCTTCAGGGCTGATGTTATTGATGATTTTTCAGAGTCTTTACATCCAAAATATTGTAATTCTCTAGCTTGGTTTCTTATCAGAAGTAGTTTCTTTGTTGATTATAACATTTGGCATTAACCATCTGTTTGAGCAGTGTTCCTGTCATTAACTCCTTAAATTGTTCTGCAGAACAATCAGTTATCCTTGTGGCACAAAGTAAGCAGTTTATCAAGCAGGTGTCACAGCAGGTTTGTTCACGTAGCCTTGACTTCTCCTCTTCCTGGATGTGATTAATTGCCTTCAAATCCTATATAAGTTTCTCCTTGACCCTTAATAGCAAAATCTAGATTGAGTTATTACTGAACCCCTTTCTGTGTTACAGTATATCTTTGTTGATTCTTTTAATCCGTGAACAGTTATTAAAGTTATGAAGTTTGTAGTACCATAGAATGTACACAGCAAACAAAACTTTGCAAATGGTTCTGCCTTACTTAGTTAGCTAGTTATTCAGGAAATGTTAGACAATTTAAAACCATGCCTAAATCCTGGATATCGATAAAACTGACACGTCCCAACTCACTAGTGACCAATCCAATAATCCCAAGTCCCACCTCTGCCCTTGCCAACATTCAATGACTTCTCATTCCTCCTCCCCCAACTCTGAGCAAATACCATCCCCCCAACCCCAACTTGAAAGGGGAACTGTTGACCCCTGATGTGCTCCCACCTCCCTGTACTTTGACTGGAGGCTGGCTCCTTCCATCGGCTCATTGTCCAGCAGCTAATTCAGGTAATTAAATGAACAACTTAAGAAAGCACTCAGTTGGATGCGTGCATCTGATAAACTGTCCTAATCCAACATTATTACCATTATGCTATTCTTCCTCAAGGCAAAATGCAACAGGTAAACTGAGAATGTAAATAAAAATAAACAATATGATCTGGTAACCATTACACTATATGATTATCGGATGTCATAGACTAGAAACTGGGTTTGGAAGGGAATGAGACGTTTAGGAATGATAGGACACGAAGAAGGCATGGAGGAGTGACTCTGTTAGCTATTATTACAATAGAGAAGGTTGACCTAAGTTCAGGAAACCAAGATATAGAAACAGTTCAGGTTGAGATGAGAGATGGTAAAGGAAGGCATCACTTAAAGCAAACAGGTTCCCTAACTGCAGCTGTTCAAGAAGGTAGCTCACCACCATCTTCTCAAAGGCAATTAGGGACAGGCAATACATGTTGGCCAGCCAGTGACACCCACATCCCACAAATATTTTTCATATTTGGTTGATGGAAAAGTCAGATGGGTCAAGACAGCCTGGATGAGAAGTTTGCAAGGAGACAGGGTTAACTAGTGAAAGTGTAATTGTGAAAGTGTCCCAGGTAGCAGCAACCATTATATAAGTTTGCAGTTAGTTTGAGGCAGAGACAAGTGAGTCTGAGACTTCTTATTCAAATAACAGAATTATGAGGGTATGAAAGCAAAGATGATTAAAAGTGAATTGGTAAATTAGGTTAAAGGAATAGTCAATAGAGATGCTAAAGATGATATTTTTCAGAATGCACAGAATAGATACATTCCAAGGGATGTACCCACCATCTGTGATTGATAAGAAATGTAATGTAAAGGCAGCATCAAACTTCTATAAAAAGTGTGCAATTATGCAGAGGTAAGTGGCCGGTCTGAAATGTAGTCAAAATTAAGAACACTCAAGGCTATGGGTAAGTGCTGGAAAGTGGCACTAGTAAAGAATTAGATTGCTTTTTGTCAGGGCAGACTTGATGGGCCGAAAGGCCTCTTCTGTACTCATTCTATGATTCCAACTAATGATTAGATGAATATTTGGAGTGGATGGGTTATCTTACGAGGAAAGATTGGACAGGCTAAACTTGTATCTGCTGGAGTTTAAGAGATGACTAAATGAAACATCTAAGATCCTGAAGGATCTCAATGCGGTTGACGTGGTCATGAGGTTTTCTCTTTATTCGAAAAGTCTAAAATTAGGGGTGACTTTTTAAAAATCAGGGGTTACCCATTTAAAACAGAGATGAAGTCGTTCTGTTTAACAAGGCTGAGAGTTTTTGAAACTCTCTCCCTGAAATGACAGTGAATGCAGAGTCCTTGCATATTTTTCACAACAATTCCACACCAACCCTCTGAAGAGTATCTACCCAGATAAATGAGAGGGGGTTGGGCTGGGGAGAAGGTAGCTGAGAGTGCATTAGGTGGATGGAGGTGTGGTGCTGGAAGAGCACAGCAGTTCAGGCAGCATCCAACGAGCAGCAAAACTGATGTTTCGGGCAAAAGCCCTTAATCAGGAATAAAGGCAGTGAGCTGGAAGCATGGAAAGATAAGCTAGAGGAAGGTGGGTGGGGATGGGGAGAGAGTAGCATAGAGTACAATGGGTGAGTGGGGGAGGAGATGAAGGTGATAGGTCAGAGAGGAGAAGGTGGAGTGGATAGGTGGAAAAGAAGATAGGCAGGTCGGACAATCCGGACAAGTCATGGGGACAGTGCTGAACTGGAAGTTTGAAACTAGGATGAGGTGGGGGGAAGGGGAAATGAGGATGCTGTTGAAGTCCACATTGATGCCCTGGGGTTGAAGTGTTCCGAGGCGGAAGATGAGGCGTTCTTCCTCCAGGCGTCTGGTGGTGAGGGAGCTGCGGTGAAGGAGGCCCAGGACCTCCATGTCCTCGGCAGAGTGGGAGGGGAAGTTGAAATGTTGGGCCACAGGGCGGTGTGGTTAATTGGTGCGGGTGTCTCGGAGATGTTCCCTAAAGCGCTCTGCTAGGAGGTGCCCAGTAACCCCAATGTAGAGGAGACCGCATCGGGAGCAACGGATACAATAAATGATATTAGTGGATGTGCAGGTAAAACTTTGATGGATGTGGAAGGCTCCTTTAGGGCCTTGGATAGAGGTGAGGGAGGAGGTGTGGGCACAGGTTAGCAAGATTGACAGGTAGGACAGGTCATGACAGCTGTGCTGAGCTGGAAGAGTGGAACTGGTGTAAGGTGGGGGGAGGGAGGGTATAATGAGGAAACTGGTGAAGTCCACATTGATGCCCTGGAGTTGAAGGGTTCCAAGGAGGAAGATAAGGCGTTCTTCCTCCAGGCATCGGGTGGTGAGGGAGTGGCGATGGAGGAGGCCCAGGATCTGCATGTCCTCGGCAGAGTGGGAGGGGAAATGTTCAGCCATGAAGTGGTGGGGTTGGTTGGTGTAGGTGTCCTGGAGATGTTCTCTAAAGCACTCTGTGAGAAGGCATCCAGTGTCCCCAGTGTAGAGGAGACCGCATCAGTAGCAACGGATACAATAAATGACATTTGTGGAAGTGAAACTTTGATGGATATGGAAGGTTCCTTTTGGGCCTTGGATGAAGGTGAGGGAGAGGTGTGTGTACAGGTTTGGCAATTCCTGCGGTGGCAGAGGAGGTGCCTGGAGGGGAGGGTGGCTTTTTAGGGGGCGTGGATCTGACCAGGTGTCACAGAGGGAACGGTCTTTGCAGAAAGCGGATAGGAGTGAGGAGGGAAATATATCCCTGATGCTGGAGTCCATTTGTAGGTGGCAGAAATGTTGGTGGATGATGTGATTTATGTGGAGGTTGGTGGAGTGGAAGGTGAGATCCAGGGGGCTCTGTCCTTGTTGCGGTTGAAGGGGTAGGGTTTGAGTTTTTACAGAGTTAGTAGAGTGAAACTGATTCCAGTGGCAGAAGGTAACCTAAGGACATACATTAACGTAATGGACAAAAAAACCAGAGATAACATGAGTTCTTTTTTTAATCCAGCATGTTGATTTAATCTGGAATGAATTGAAGAATGTGGAGACAATTTAATAACAATTTTCAGAAAGGAATTGACATATACCCAAACAGGAAGGATTTTCAGTGCGATGGGGATAAAGGGTGTGTGAATAATCATATTGCTCTTTTTTAAAAGCCAGCCCCACTGTAAAGGGAAGAATGATCTCCTTTTATGGTGTAACTATTTTGTGTTTCTTTGATTGAAATCCTAGAATCAATCAGTTCAGGGAAACTGTATCTTTGTACAGCTTTGTAAACTTTTCTCTAAGTTTATGAAGCATGAGATTAGCAGGAAGGTTGAGGAAAACTGATGGCTCAAGCCGGCGGCACGGTGGCACAGTGGTTAGCACTGCTGCCTCACAGCGCCTGTAGACCCGGGTTCAATTCCCGACTCAGGCGACTGACTGTGTGGAGTTTGCACGTTCTCCCCGTGTCTGCGTGGGTTTCCTCCGGGTGCTCCGGTTTCCTCCCACAGTCCAAAGATGTGCGGGTCAGGTGAATTGGCCAAGCTAAATTGCCCGTAGTGTTAGGTAAGGGGTAAATGTAGGGGTATGGGTGGGTTGTGCTTCGGCGGGTCGGTGTGGACTTGTTGGGCCGAAGGGCCTGTTTCCACACTGTAAGTCTAATCTGATAATCTAATCAAAGAGCATCAATTCCATCATTGCCCCTGGCTCTATTCAATGAGCTTGAACTTTATTAGAATGTACTGTTATTCAGTCTCTGTAACCTACATAAATAGTCGAGTAAAAACTGAGGTCTGCAGATGCTGGAGATCAGAGCTGAAAATGTGTTGCTGGTTAAAGCGCAGCAGGTCAGGCAGCATCCAAAGAACAGGAAATTCGACGTTTCGGGCAAAAGCCGTCTATCTTTACTTTTCTTTCTCGGCAATTGATCGGAGGCTCTGTAAGCTTGAATATTTTATTTAAGTGGCTGAAACCCTATGAAAGAACATAATTAATTCTTTCTTTCAAGTTCAATCAATTAATGTAAATACTGTCGATTTACACAGCAATGACAGGGATTCTACAACCATAGTGAGGTATGCTTTGAGGACATGCATTACCACTAACAGTAACTGAGCGTTGGAAACAAAATTCACAAGAATAAATTATTTTGCCTCAGTTGTGGAAATTGTTGGCAAAGCCATTACTTATTGCATGCACTGACACATGGGAGGTAAAACCAATGCTGTCTTATTGCCAGACTGTTGTCTTATTCTTTAAAGCAATACATGTCCAGCATTTACTCCAGCTCTTTGGCTGATACTGTTGACCAGGGAAGAAAATGAAACATAAGTCAGTTTAAAAGTACCAAGTTTAGAGAGGCACTGACCTAGAACAGAGATCCCAATTCACCTGTTCCATGTATAATAAATGGTTTCAAAATAGACCAATTCTGCTGGCAATGTCCACATCCTGAAAGCACTTGAAACACATTATTATTCTGTCTTTATACACATCTGTCATTACACCATATCAAAACATATTCAGATGTCTCTACAGCCGCCTTAAATACATGTTGGTTACCTTGTCTATGTATGGATGAGGATCAATGTGTGCACACAGATCCCTCTGCACAATTTGTGGGCACATGGGGTAACGATTTTACAATGCCTGTTGCAGCCTTCCTGTAGCTATCAATGGAGGCTTTTAGTTTTCACTTTATGCTGTATGATCCCTGTTCCATAGCTCCCCTGAGGAACCCTTGGAATTTCTTGACTAATAACATACTAATACGGAGTAATTACTACAAATGCCAAAATGGACACCCAACTTATGTCCTGATGGAACTGTTGATGGCAACTGTCCACAATGGTCTTCAGGAAGGATTCATTGATGCATGCATTGCTGGCATCATGGTCTGTGCGTCATGACATCAGCGCCAATGCACGTGCAGACTGTCACAGTTTTAAAAAGTAACAACCAATCACCCATGTAAGCTTGGTCACTTCTCACACTTCCAGCCAGATCATGCCACAGATTCAAGCCTGGGCAGGGGAAGAAAGGGATTACCCCGAAAGAACAGATGTCTCGATTAGCAAAGACGACTGTGTGTGTAACCATGTGGGATTATTTCACAGAGTGCCATGTTTGGGACAGGCAGTGGCTGTTGTTCCATTGCTGGAGAGTGATGCCACTCTGCATGGCTGTGTCCCAGCACTCGCACACTCGTTACTCCAGCTGGGGGTTGTGGTGTTCACAATAAATGCAACCATGATAATATCACAGCGGGTAGGCACATATTAAATGACCACTAGCCTGTGGTGAGTAAGCGTTGGGCTTATCCACTAAAAATACACTAAATTTACACTGGTTCTAGAAGTAGACCCATTATCTTAAAGTGTCACAACATTTAAGGCTATGGGTGTAGTGCTGGAAAGTGTGTAGATTAAGTAGCAGTACAGATTCAATGGGCTGAAGGGCCTCTTCTAAAATGTACAAGTCTAGATTTTAAGTGATAAAACAAAGCATGGTGCAGCTGAAACCAACCTTAACAAGGCATGTCGCTTGTGTTTGAGAGAAATTGAAAACCTGGAAAAGTTACAATTCCGAAATAAAGAGCAGCAGTGCTGGCAATTTGCAAGTTAAAAAGCAACTGAATGTGCAAGCTTGGGTAATGTAACATCTGGGATCTTGATCAGTCCTGTTGAGGAATCCGTTTCAAAATATTAACGTCTCTTTTTCTTTCCAGTGCTGACTGGCCCAATGTACATTTTCAGCACTTTACCCTGAACCACATTGTAGAAATTGTAATGGACAGTACCACTTAGTAAATGGCTATCATGTCTATGTTGGTTCATCAAGTGATGATCACTGGTACATGCCTGTAAACCCAAACATCAGCATTTAGAGCACCAAAAACTGGAAGTGCCTGGGAGAAAGTGCCTCAGGTCAGCAGGAAGGGTTTTGTAAAAGTTTGCAAGTGGTTTGTATATGCGCTTCACATCCTGATATGTCAAATATCCATCTCTCATGTCCCTGATAGAATAGCTTTAAGTCAGAAACTCCCCTAGTCAAATTCCAGGACTGACAGTCACAGCATAGCTTCTCTCAGACTGAAGAAAGCAGGATGACAACACTGGCTAAATAATTTAAATATAACCATGTTGGTATCACTATTAAACACATCCTGTGTACATTATTGATAAGATATCTGTGCAACTATAAAATAATTGCTATTCCTTCACAGAGCAAGGTGACAATCTAGCAAGACCTGAATATTATAAGCTTTAAATGGTTAACCTTATTCACTGCTCACGTAATGTGTTTACTAGCTGATGGCAATACAAAGAAGAAATAGTTAAAGAGGCAAAGTGAACTTCAAGTCTTCTCAGTAATCAGCAGTTAAAACACTACAATGGAATTTACAAAAACAAGGATCAGGGAGGGGTGGTACAGACGGAAACTCTGTTCCTGAGAGGCCAGTTTGAGGGGGGAAAAGAGAAAAAAAAACCTGTAAATCTCTTGGTGGCTGCTTAGCCTGACATTTTGTTTACAAAAACCAAAGGACTTGTTGCTGCAGTAGCTACATTTGCAGAACAATGTGCTGGTTGAGGGAACAGTAAAGCAGAATATGTGTGAGCTGTATTGCACTGCAAGTTAAAGACTTTCAGGGTCTGCTAGGATATTAGAACAAGTACAGACACTTCAGAGTGGGCCCAGCATTCTGAGTGTTTAAGGAACAGCCATGTGCATCACCATGGTGATATGCACGGTCACAGGTTGGTGGGATATAAAGCTGAGCATTGCTGCAGTCCTAACCTTTGTTGTAAAATTGGAAGGCGACACAGAGAAATGGCAAACACTTTCTTATCAGGATGTTGGGGAAGCAGGGAAGAGAGGTCGGGGATAAGAAAAAGAAAGCAATCACTTCACCCTACAGGCTAATTTTTAGCAGTTTGTGAAGCCTGAAGGGTAGGCCTCACACACATTGTTACCTTGTGGCATACAGAGAAACAATAACGGCAAAAATAATTTGAGAATTGAAACCATGGAAAAAAACAATGTACTTCTATCGCTTAATCAAATGTTATTTGCTCAGAAATCTGCAACTGGATTTTTTTCTTTGGGGAAAGAAATACGTTTTGAGACTTTCTGGGTCCTAACCTACCACTGTGGCGTGGGGGTGGTGATTGGTGGTGCTGGGAAAAATCACACACACTGGTGATTTTCCTCAGATCAGTCAATTTATGGCTGGAGGGCAGGACCGCCATCCAAGGGTAGCCAACGGATTGTAGATTGACAGGACGGCCAAAGGCCTGCTAGGTTTGGGGAAGAAGACTGTGATGATGACAGAGAGAGAGAGAGCAAGCTTCAGTTTGGAGGTGCCCTCTCTCTCTCGCCTTTTACATCTTCACTGAGGAAATAGAGTCAGGAGTGAGGTCACCGCTCTGAGGGGGGGATGCGCAGCCCTCCACAGCAGCCTGTGGCTCACCCTACACAAAGAGTCCAGAAATGCTTATTGGCCTGCGTGGAGTCTGGCTCCCTTGACTTACTGGGAATCTCCTCCATCAGGCACCTAACTGGCCCTCAATACCTGCAAAAACCTGCAATTCCAGCTGGCCTATTACAATTGGCCTCAATTAGGCTCTCAATGAGTCTGATAAGGCACCTTCATTATCAGTCCCAAGCCTACCTCTGATCCCAGACCTCAGTGGGCCAAATATTCAGCCATTAACACCCAGTCCAAGTTGAAGTATCAATACATTTGCCTGCACATGAACACCAGCAAGCTGTTTAGGAACAAGCACTGATGAATGTAGGTTGAGAAGGGATTTCTGTGCAACACTGTGTTCTTTCTCAGCTGTAACTGGAAAGGTTTCTGCTGCTGACGTATCTCACTGGCTGTAAAGTCAACACATCTCCCACACAGGGTTCCCTGTTTTTGTCATGCTGTTGTAGCGATGCAATGAATACAGTTCCAGTACTGCCACATATGAATGGGCACACTACCTCAAAAGTGCCTCTTCTGCACTTTGTTTTGCAGTTGAGTCATTCGAATGAATTCACAAATCTTGCACCCTCGACCATGAAACTCACTCAAAAGGAATGTGATTTGGAAATAGGCTACAGCCCTGTGGTGAGCATTCTCTAACCTACATTCCCTTTCAGTGTAGATCTGTTGAGAGGCACGGATCAGAATTTATTCGATAAAACATGTCTATTAAAGGTTTGATCGCAGGTCATTTGCCTCCTTGCTAGGCCAAGGTCTGTGTGGAATCCTTGCAGACAAAAGAATTGAAAAACTCATCCAATTGACAAATTCTATGTATTCCAACATGTTATCTGAATTTATGGAGGCTGTTAAATTGACATAAAACACGCAAAGTGAAGTGAAAATGTCACTTAATAATATCAAACTAATATTAAAATCATAGAGTCATAGAGTCCTACAGCAGCAGACAGGCCCTTTGCCCCAAACTGGTCCATGCCGGCCAAAACGTCTGTCCACGTTAACCCCACAGCCCTGCACTTGGCCCATATTCTTCTAAACCTTTCCTCTCCATGCATTTATCCAAATGCCTTTTAAATGGTGTTAATGTACCCGCCTCAACCACTTCTGCTGACAGCTCATTCCATATGTGTATCACTCTCTGTGTAAAAAGAGTTGCCCCTCAGGTTCCCTTTTATTATTTCTCCTCTCACCATAAACTGATGTCCTCTAGTCCTCGATTCCTCAACCTGGAAAAATGACTGAGTGCATTCACCCAATCCATGTCTCTGATGATCTTATATACCTGTATAAAGGTCCCCCTCAGTCTCCTGTGCTCTAAACAAAAGAAGTCCTAGCTTGTCCCTATAACTCAGACCATTGAGTCCAGGTAACATCCTTGTAAATCTCTTCTGTGCTCTTTCCAGTTTAATAACATCCTTCCTATAGCAAGGTAACCAAAACTGAACACTGAACCAAAACATCGAGACTCATTTCCCTGACTGATAAAGGCCAGTGTGCCAAAGGCCATCTTCACTGCCTTGTCTGCCTGTGACTCCACTTTCAGAGAACTGTGAACCTGAACTCGAGGATCTCTCTGTTTCACTACACTTCTTCAGGCACTACCATTCACCATGAAACTCCTACCTTGATTTGATTTTCCAAAATGCAAGACCTCACACTTATCTATATTAAACTCCACTTGCCATTTCTCAGCCCACTTCCTCAGCTGATCAAGGTCCTGCTGCAATTTCTGATCACCTTCTTCATTGTCCAAGATACCTCCTATTTTAGTGTCATCAGCAAATTTACTAATCATGCCTTGTACACTCTCATCCAAATCATTGATATAGATAACAAACAGCACCGAACCCTGAGGCACTCCTCCAGTCACAAACCTTCAGTCTGACAAGCATCCTTCCACTATTACCCTCTGCTTCCTACAGTCAAGCCAATTTTGTATCCAATTTGCCAGCTTGCCCTGTATTCCATGCAATCTAACCTTCTAGGGCGGCTTACCATGTGGAAGCTTATCAAAGACCTTACTGAAATCTATATAGACTACGTCTACTGCCCTGCCCTTGTGAACCTTTCTGTCACTTCAACAAATAACCCCAACAAATTTATGAGGCATAATCTCCTACTCACAAAGCCATGCTAAACAAACCCTATCTTTCCACATGCATGTATATCTTATCCCTCAGAATCTTCTCAAGTAACCTACCCACCACAGATGTTAGACTTACTGGTCCACAGTTCCCAGGCTTTTCCTTGCAACCCTTCTTGAATAATGGCACAACATTCGCTACCCTGCAGTCTTCTGGGACTTCACCTGTCGCTAACAATGATGCAAAAATATCAGCCAGGGCTCCCACAATTTCTTCTCTAGCCTCTTGCAGTGTTCTTGGATCCACCTGGTCAGGACAATTGCTGAAACATACTGTTGAAGTTTTTTAGTCAGACACTCGTCAGGATAAATGCAGGAATGTCAAGTGTCAAAGGGAGCAACAATTTATACTACGTATGAGAAGGTTGCCAAGTGGATTCTGATTGGTCGATTGCACCCAGTAACAGTTATCTCCTAAAGGTGACTTCAAAAAATCTGAGTCTATTTGGTTGAGGCATTGACTTGGGGAATGCTCGTGTCCCCCTTTGTTGAATTAAAAAAAGGTGCACTGCTTCGGCATACTCTTTCTGCTTACCGAGGACAGGCCCCTGCAAATGAAAATGTGTAATATTAGGCAAGATCAAGAGATCCACACTGCAGCCTGACTGATAATCTTAAATTTGTCATCAGTATAGTTCTGCTCACTTGGCATGGTTGTCAACATAGAATCCCGACAGTGTGGAGGCAAGCCATTTGGCCCATCGAATCCATATCGACCCTCCAAAGAGGATTCCACCTAGATCCATTCCCCTATCCTTGTAACCCTGCATTTCCCATGTCCAATACAACACATCCTACACATTCCTGGACACTATGGGAAACAGCATGGCCAGGTAAAAACAATGACTGCAGATGCTGGAAACCAGATTCTGGATTAGTGGTGCTGGAAAAACACAGCAGTTCAGGCAGCATCCGCGAAGCAGTAAAATCCTCAGATGCTGCCTGAACTGCTGTGCTTTTCCAGCACCATTAATCCAGAACTTAGCATGGCCACTCTACCTAACCTGCATGTCTTTGGACTGTGGGAGGAAACCAGAGCACTTCAAGGAAACCTGGACAGACATGGGAAGATCATGCAAACTCCACACAGATAGTCGCCCTAGGGTGGTATCGAACCCAGGTCCCCGGTACTGTAGGGCAGCAGTACTAAGCACATGAGCCACAGTGTTGCTGTAAGTGCTGTCCAATCACGGAATATATCTGAAGTTGGGTCCTACATTTTTAGTTTTGCAAGCACAGAGGCATTGCACACAGATCAAGACTTGCCGACTGATCAGCCCTTTTGTTTTATACACTGTAGTTGCCGTTGTGATCTGGTATTCCTGCATCTGTCCCAGTGAGTGCGTGATGAAAAACTTTAGTGCTTGTCTCTTTTCAGCTAAACCAAAGAGAACTTTTAACACCAACAAGACCAGAACAGGATTTGCCTGCCACAGACCTCCTCTCTTTGGTCAGAAAATACTCAATCTTGAGTGAAATGCATCACCAGCAGCATATTTTCTCCAAAGTAAAAGGTTAAAAGCCAGCAATACACAATTTACTTCAAAATAAAAATATGTATTTTGAATACAAATTATGATTAAAAGGCTTGTTTATATGGTTGATCTATTTGACTGGATGACATGTTCAGCTAATTTCAGTATTTTGCACATACTTTTCAGATACAAACTGAGAATCTGCCCTTTGAGCTGAAATTGACTCTTTTCTGGATTTCTGTCATTGTGGTACCTTTTAAAAGGACAGTGAGTTGTGCGAAAACTCTGTTTATATAGCATTGTTTGTTTTGTGAGATTTTGGGCACCTTGTGGTTGTGTTCTTATTTCTCTTGTGTATTGTTAGCAGTGAATCAAAGCCCAGTGGGTTTTAACAGTCTTACTTACACCAAGTGGTTCAATTCTGATGTTAAAATAAAACTCTGCCATTAAAATATCAGTGTTGATAGTGACCATGAAGCCGTGTCACCCCACGGCGCTCCGAAAGCTAGTGTGCTTCCAATTAAGCCTGTTGGACTATAAACTGGTGTTGTGTGATTTTTAACTTTGTGTCACTCCAAGTAATCCTCAACTAGACTTTCAAGCCTTTTCCCCATAACTCTACATTCCCTTACTGATTAAAAATCAGTTTACCTCAGTCTTGAACACATAACAACCCAAACTCGACAGCCCTCTGAGATAAAAGATTCCACAGATTCACTACTCTTTGAGAGAAGAATTTCCACTTAATCTCTGTCTTATTCTGAGATTATACCCTCTGATCCTATATTCGCAGTCACCTCTCATTCTTCCCAACTCCAATAAGTACAGGTTGAACCTACTCAACTTCTCGTTAGAGGACACTGATATGTTTGACTTTTAAATGTACTTTAAATTAACCTAATCTAATCTGAGTTACCATAAGGACTGTAGTGTTTCAAGGAGAATTTCCACCACCATCTTCTCCAGGCAGACAAAAATTGCCAATGACACCCACAAGCTGAGAATGAACTTTTAAAATCCTACTTTAAATCAGGATGGTTAAGCAAGAACCAGACAAGAAATCAAAACACTTGTCAAAAATTAAAAGGGTCATGTGAGGATCTGAAACCTGAATACAGGCTGAAGTAACTAGTTGTTGTCAGGAACAACCATTTAATACATGCCCTTACTAACACAGGCAGCAATAACATAGCTTCTTAATGCAAATAACATGATAAAATGGCTTCTAGGCTGCAAATTGATAATTCTGTTTAAAGCTGCATAAAATGGCCTTTAACTCTGTTCACGAGATAGGAGTACCTGGATGTTGGAAATAAGGTTGGTTCCCAAGAAATATCATTGGGCTAAAGTGCTGTCAATAAAGTCATTTCATTAAAATTAATTGGTAATTGAATGTGTTCTGTAATGATGGCCTGTACTTCTCTCAAAAAAGGTATAAAAATGTCTTTGTCTTAAGCCATGTGCTCAGTTTCTGCAAGGAACATGAAAGTGTTTAACTTCTGTGTTACCGGACAACCTGTGCCCGAACGAGACTGAATGAAGTGTGAAATCTTACAGAACCAGAGCGAATTGCTCGTGTTTATTGACCAATTGCGGATCTCCCGAACCTAATCTCTGCACCTGCACTTGCAAGGTCAGTTAGGATGACTAATAATGTCTTATCTAGTCTAGTCATTTCTATGCTGTAAAGGAAGCATTGTCTGCTAATCTTTGTTGAGACAGACTATGGTCAAAATTCAGCTTTTAACACTGTTAAAAGCCATTTTTTGCAGCTTTAAGCAGAATTATTAATTTGCAGCCTATAAACCATTTTGTCATGTTATTTGCATTAAGAAGCCATTTTATTGCTGCCTATGGTAGTCAGAGCATGTGTTAAATGGTTATTCTTGACTACAACTCGATACTTCAGCCTGTATTCAGATTTCAGATCCTCACATCCAAGGAACTGGGGTTAGAATATGTAAATGTAGTGGATAGTCCATGCCTGTCCATGTGTGATGGATGCAATCCCTTTGTTCTGCATGGAACTTTTTTCTGTCTGATCCTCCCCTATCTTGCTATTGCAGGTGTGTCTCAGAGGTTGCGGTAAATAGTAGGAATGATATCGATCAATTTTACAGATTCAGTTTTAGTGGGGGATGTTCTATTTCTGGTAATATTGCACTGCATTGCCTCAGAACTAGACCTGTTGTTATGGTGAAAAGCACAATACATCATCTAATCCTGAGAAAATATATTCTTTGCTTTGACAGAGACTACAGCTTCTCCCCACCAATAATTCCTTAAAATTCAAAAGCAGTATCTGGAATGTGGTTGAAGTATGTCCAGAATTTTGTCGTTTGAGGAAGGTGAGACCCCTTTGATGATCTAGGTGCCAAGTTCATGAACGAAAACACAGCCAACAGATCCTATCAGTCAGGGTATTGTGGAGAATATAATGCATGGGTTCAGCCAAAGTTAAAATACTTAAAAACACAACATGAACACTCTACTTGAACCTAAAAATATTTCCCTCCCTTTTCCTTTCTCATTTCTGAACATGCCTTTTCCTACCATTTACGACTCATTTCTTTTAACTGGTTTCTTCTTCCTTGTAAATGAACATGGCTTCACACCTGCCTAATATTGGGGTTGCTGTGCAGTGAGTCCAAGGGGCAGACAGTAATCCTTTGTCACTGTACTTCAGAGTTTGCTGATCAAAACATCTAGCATAATGCCACTTTCTCAATTTCAGACAGTGATAGGATAAACAGAACATATGGCCATAAACTACCAAAGGGTTTTATTAAGTAGCCAACAGATAATAAATAGTTGCAGTGACAGAATATACCTCTAGAGTATTTATAGGCTTAGTTATTCCATAGAACATGTTACAAACATTAAACCTCAATATGATGTGAATTCAAGGTCCTGAAGCATATGAACTCATCTTGTCAGTTTATTGTTGGTGACCGAAAACAGATTCTCATGCTCATCTCTATTGTTCTCAGGTGGACTCCTACATTCGGGCATATGTGAATAGGACAAAGGAAAAAAAAATATTCTTTAACAGCTACCAAATCTGCCAGCCAAAATATATTCGCACACAAGGCCTCCAAATTAGTTGTATGTTTCAGCATTTTTGATAGTGCTTGTCATTACAGAAAAGATTTTGGTATTGAGTTATGTTCTGTTATAGAACAGAAACATCAATTCAAAGAAGTCAGAGGCTACAGAGAGGACTTCCCAGCCCCACACACCCTTCTAATCCTGACTTGGAATATGAGATCACACCTGGTCTGTGCCCTCTCCAAGGTGTGAAGGAATAACCAACAGTACAGAAAGGCTAATGACTTCCTCTGCTCTGCCGAGGGTAAGTGTCTCACTTTTCTCTCCACTACATCACACTCAATCCATCCCAGCTACAGCACCCATCTCCCACCAGAGCTCTGCTACTCTCACTACTGCATGCAATACCTTCCTTCCCTTGCTCTCTCCCTCAGTCTCCAAAACCACTAGTCATTAGTGTGGGTAGTGTTTTAGGCACTCCTCAGTATTAACCCTTTCCAAATGCCTTTTAAATGTTGTAATTGTATTTTACGTTAAACCTGCATCACGGTATTCTGTAAGATAGACAATGACTATTTGACAAACTCTTTCTGGTTACATTGAATTCCTTTCGTTAATTAACTGGCTCAATGCAGCGAATGGGAGATCAGTTGCCATACCTGCAAACTTACAAAGGTTCTTGCCTGTCTAGGGAGGCTTGTTTCTGTCAAACATTTAGATGGGGAAAGTAAAAAGAAATGCTGTCAGACAATGGACCAAAAGACTTGCAATTAAACAGAATTTGGAATAGCCAAAGCATTTTTTAAAAAAAAACAAAACATATTTCTACTCTCTCATATTCTGCTCCTAATTCTTTGATATCTTTTTGGGACTGTTTGCTAAATTTTATGAGGTGGTATCATCACGCTTAACAGAGAATATGCATCACAGAAACAAGCTGCTCATTCAAGCCAGCCTACACAGGTATTTAGACCCTACATGTTACTTTGCTTAATCTTATCAGCCAAATGTTTATCTAGTTTCCCCCTTAAATGTATCAATTCCATAATGAACAGCCTGGGTAAAGCAATTTTTCATTAATTTCTTATTAGATTTGTTCGTGACTCACATATTTTTGTGGCAACTAGTTTTGGATTTGCCCCACAAATGGACAGATCATCTCTACACTTTACCTATCAAAATCTACAAAGGTGAACTTGAACTTTCCAACCAGCTCATAGCTGGGTGAAAGGGTTAATACTGAGGAGTACCTCAAGCACTACCCACCCTGATAATCTCGTACAGGCTTGAGGGAAGAATAGACAAGGATCTTGAAGGCGTAAGGCCTAACATCGAGATCCTTCTTATTGTAACAACGTAACAACAAGCAGAACCTTCCCAGGGTCTGAGTGACGAGAGCAATAGCAGAATTAGGCAGCGAAGGCAGCCTGATGCCATCCTTTATGCTTCTCACAAGTGACATGGCAAGATTCTCAATGGGAAGGCTAGCAGAGCATCAGGACCTTGGAATATTCAGTAATATGTTCACCAGGGACCCTTTAACTCAGTCAGGGTCTTACATCTGAGTAGATCAGGCATGGACGAGGATAACCTACTACTGTCTGTTTCAACTCCACTACTTACAAGGACACTGAATGGGTCAGAGTGCAACCTTTGTCATACATCACCAGCAGATCCATAGAAGGAAATCGAGCTAAAGAAGATAAGTTTACAGTGACCTTGGCCAACACACTAAATGTGTGCCCATCCCCTGATCCAACCGGAAGCAGACCATGGCAACAACCATCAGGAATGGCCAGTTAAGAAAGTCAGAACTTTTTTTTTAGATTAGATTACTTACAGTGTGGAAACAGGCCCTTTGGCCCAACAAGTCCACACCGACCCGCCGAAGTGCAACCCACCCATACCCCTACATTTACCCCTTACCTAACACTACGGGCAATTTAGCATGGCCAATTCACCTGACCCGCACATCTTTGGACTGTTGGAGGAAACTGGAGCACCCAGAGGAAACCCACGCAGACATGGGGAGAACGTGCAAACTCCACACACAGTCAGTCGCCTGAGTCGGGAATTGAACCCGGGTCTCAGGCGCTGTGAGGCAGCAGTGCTAACCACTGTGCCACCGTGCTGCCAACTTGCTGAGATACAGCTGCTGCTATTCCGGTGTCTGTGCATCTTGTGTTCTGGGTATCACTCCCTGTGAGCTGATACTCTGTGCTTATCCTGACTGTGTTGTGGAGTGACAGGTGCCTGAGGAGAAGACAGCTGCTTCTCTTTCTGAAACTGCTCCACATAGTTCTCATTACAACTTCAAGATATACGCTCATGTTGTTGTCAAGGCTGATTGCTGGGAGGTGAAGATCATGGTAAATAAAAACCCCCAAGGAAACACAAATCACTTCTAAAGTCTTGGAAATCATGTCTGAAGCACTGAAGGCACCTCCCCCCCGCCCCAACCCATCTCCTGAGCAGAAGCCCTGCACTTAGTTTTAAGTCTCAATACTTAAAGCTTTCTTGACCATCAATTCCTTAGCCCTTTCAATTTTTATCTTTATTTGTTTTACCTGGTGTGTTCCCAGGCATTGAAAGACATAATTTTCATTAAAGCTGTAACTTAATATATTCTGGATCAGTGGTGCTGGAAGAGCACAGCAGTTCAGGCAGCATCCAAGGAACAGTGAAATTGCTGCTCCTTGGATGCTGCCTGAACTGCTGTGTTCTTCCAGCACCACTAATCCAGAATCGGGTTTCCAGCATCTGCAGTCATTGTTTTTACCTCTGTAACTTAATATACTTGAGTCTCAGACCTGCATGTTCCACGGTGTTTCCCACAACTGATCTCCAGCATCTGCTGACCTCACTTTCTCCTCGTCAATACCTACAACTCAAGGCGAGAGGTTACCTGCTCTCTGCCCTTGTGGAGCCTATGAGATCTCGGAATTTGAGATCTTGGAATTTGAGATCTTGTCTTTGCGAATTCTGGCCTGCAGGTGAGACTTTTAAGGTCACGTGTTTATCTCTGCTTCACAGAAATGACTATCATCAATTTGTAATGACCACAGAGATGGTCAAGATTGCTTTGGCCAGGAATTGTATTGTTCACTGTGTGTGCTTCACATGCAGGTTACTATAATTACAGTTATCTTTCCCCATGCTGTGAAATTGTTTGATTATTGCAACTGCCCCTTGAAGGACCTCACATTGTTCACAAGACACTCTCTCAGACATTAAAAAAAATTGATCATTCTGGGTGGGCCGTAGCCATTTTCCATTTCCATTGCAATTTCATAATTCCCATGAGGAGTGCAGGTCATGCTGGGCAGAGAGAGTGTCTCAGGCTCAGCTGGGTAACCCAGGGGCCTTCCAAATCTTCATGTCCCTTCCATCCTTGCATTCTCTCTCTCTCTGTACTTCCATCAGTTCTGACCATCCACGCCTTCCTCCCCCAGCTCTTTCATTTACACCTTCATCTCCCACCATTACTCCCTGATCTCCAGTCCTGCAGCTTAGCCATGCCAACCATAGTGAGGCAATGTTCTCCAGTTGTAACAAAGGTACTGGTGACCACCGATAATGCCCCCTCCCATAGTAACCCATGTCCTCCACTGCACTATCACCCTTATAGCTGTTTTAATTAACTTTACTGGATGTTGTGACATACTTCCAGAGCAGGTTTTACCTGAACCCCGGCATTCTGGCCCAAAGGTAGGGACACTACCACTACACCATGAAACCTTCTCCCATTCTTTCATGTTGATTTACCTCCTTTCAGAATTATTGACCCCCCCCGTGTCCTAACATGCTGCCTCCACTCCCTATAATTGGCTTCCCTATCAGTGCAACGCCCCTGCCCCCGATAAGCGCTCTTGATTTCCAGTCAGCAGACCCCCAGAATTGACCCAGTACCTCTGTGACCCACCCTGACCAAAGGGTAAGTGAGTGACTGGACCCCTGACTGAAATACTGCTAATCCATTGACTGACTGCACTGGGCGTGCATAACTGACCATGACCCACTTCCCAGACAGCAATCTATCGAACCCCTGAGCCTGTCTGCCCTAAGCAGCCAATTCACGTGTCCAAAGCCCCTGGACTGAGATCAGATGCTGCCCTTGACGTACTGTGGTGGGACCTCCCCCCCTTACTGACAACAGTTGCCCTTGACTTGACCAGGGACCAATCCTCTTAGACCTTGAGACGTAATCATATTCAGGGTTTGTCACGTTAGCTGCTGGCACATACTGTAAGTATGAGATTGATGTAACACATTGCTGTACAGCAACATGTTCACCACTTGACTGAACAAAATCATGATATCCTGCCTGGCTTCTATATCTGTGCTTAAGACAAGGCAAGACAGAAGTACTGTGAGACTTTACATTCTGAATGAGGTGATAAAATGCAAAATGGCATTGCAAGGAAAGGCAGAGATGATGTGTAAAGTAGGTGCAAAGTGAGTGAGTATTAAGAAAGCGAGCAAACAGCCTGAGCTACAAAAACAGAAGTTGCTGGAAAAGTTCAGCAGGTCTGGCAGTGTCTGTGAAGAGAAGTCAAAGTTAACCAGTGACCCTTCCTCAGAACCTTCCCGGATGCTGGCAGATATGCTGAGCTTTACCAGCAACTTCTGATTTACAGCGCCCGCAGTTCTCTTGATTTTTATTTAATCCTGAGCTACAGCCTGCTCTGATATATGAATTAGGTGCCTATCCCCGTACACAAAATAGCTGCTTTGGTATTGAAAGTATGGTGTTGCTGCACTCCAAAGTGTTGCACACAAGTGGATAACTGTACTCCAAATGTATTGGAGATTTGCCAGGAAGATGTGGTGAGGCTTATGCATGTACAATGCCAACCTCTGTGGATGTGCCTCAAGATGTTGCAGACCGTCCAAGATGGAGGCCCAGAGGAGTAAGCTGTCAGTGAAGCCTCCAGGTACCCACTCTGACTTTGGGGGATTGTGACCATTTACTTCCTCTCAGCTGCATGGGAAAATAGGAAATTACAGCTGAGTAAAGTGAGAGTCCTAATGGGATGTTAATGCATGCAAAACTGTTCACTTTTGCTCACAAATGAGATTCTTGTTCAGCCATTCAAACTTTAGGTGGAAAACTGGACTCTTTTTCTCAAGAAAAATCTAAAATCTAAATTTTCCGATCTCACTGTATTTTCCCAACTGACTTATTATTTGAATCATTCAGTGTTTGTGAAAATACAGCCCCGTGTTCCCAGCCCAGGGAAACATCCTATCTATGTCCATCCTGTCATGCCCTCTAACATTTCTGTAAATCTCAATGAGGTCATACCTCATTCTTCAAACTTACAGACCATATTTCCTCAATTTCTCCACATGAAGCATCCCGCCATCCTAGCAATTAGTGTGGTGAACTTCTGTTGCAATCTCTCTATGATGAGCACTGAATATTCTACCTTAGATAAGGTGGCCAGGTGCAATCTCACCAAGACGTGTTACACAATTACAGCATGACATCTTTACTTCTGTACTCACAGAAGGTATCATGGACATTGAAACTAAAACTGAAATTGCTGGAGAAACTCAGGAGGTCTGGCAGCATCCATGAAGAGAAAAACAACAATTAACATTCTGAGTCTAGTGACCCTGTATCTCTCTCTCTCTCAGCTTATCATCGACAATCTCTTTGACCTTTCTTTTCCTCTTCCTCTTTGAGGTCCATCTCCAATTATTCAACTCACTTCTCCCCACTCCTATTCCATCATCAGCATAAGTTTTGATAAAGGATCACAAGACCATCAGACATAGGAGCAGAAATTAGGCCATTCAGCTATCAAGTCCGCTCTGTCATTCAATCATGGCCGATAAGTTTCTCAACCCCATTTTCCGCTTTCTCCCTGTAACCCTTGATACTCAAGAACCTATCCAAGGAACAGGAAATTTGACATTTCGGGCATAAGCCCTTCATCTGGAATGCTGCCTGACCTGCTGCGCTTTTCCAGCAACACATTTTCAGCTCTGATACTCCAGCATCTGCAGACCTCACTTTCTCCTCCAGTCTTCAATATACTCAATGACCTGGCTTCCACAGTCTTCTGTGGTAGTGAATCCCATAGATTCACCACCTTCTGGCTGAAGAAGTTTCTCCTTATCTCCATCCTAAAAGGTCTTCCCCTTGCTCTAAGGTTGTGCCCTCGAGTCCTAGTCTCTCTTACCAATGGAAACATCTTCCCAACATCTGCTCTGTCCAGTGGACCCAAAACATTAACTCTATTTATTTCCTCTCAACAGATTCTGCCAGACCTGCTGAGTTTCTTCAGCACTTCCTGTTTTTGTTTCAGATCTTTACTTCTGTAGTCAAATCAATCTCTTTGTGATGGAGGTCAATATATTATTGCCTTCCTTATGACTGTTGCACCTGCTTGCAAACTTTCAAATGGCTCATAAACAAGGACACTAAGAACCCTTTAGATATCATACTTCCTAATCCCCCACCATTTAAGAAATATTTTGTCCTTCTATCTTTTTCTACCAAAGTGTTTGTGGGCGGCACGGTGGCACAGTGGTTAGCACTGCTGCCTCACAGCACCTGAGACCCGGGTTCAATTCCTGACTCAGGCGACTGACTGTGTGTAGAGTTTGCACGTTCTCCCCGTGTCTGCTTGGGTTTCCTCCGGGTGCTCCGGTTTCCTCCCACAGTCCAAAGATGTGCGGGTCAGGTGAATTGGCCATGCTAAATTGCCCGTAGCGTTAGGTAAGGGGTAAATGTAGGGGTATGGGTGGGTTGCGCTTCGGCGGGTCGGTGTGGACATGTTGGGCCGAAGGGCCTGTTTCCACACTGTAAGTAATCTAAACATGGATAACTTCACACTTATACACAGCTGCTGTGTTCTTGCCCAATCACATTGCCTGTCCAAATTTGCTTGAAACCTCCTTGGATCTTCTTCATAATATACATTCTGACCAAGCATTGTGTCATCTGTAAATGTGGAACTATTACAATTGATTCCTGCATTCAAATAGTTTATAATAAATAATCAACAGCTTTGGCCTCAGCATTGACTCTTGTGGTATCTCACTAGTGATATCCTAAGAATGATGTGCTCTTTCCTATTCTCTTCTTTCTGGCTGTTAACCACTTCTTCATTCACACTACTCTGTCAACACCAATTCCACACACTAGAAATTTGTTTGATATTAGTGGGAAGAAGTTGTAATCACTGCTATTGCACTGTTCATCTTGGTATCTGAAAAAGAACACTGGAGCATCATTACTTGGGAACACAAAATAGGGGGGAAAATGGGCTTGTGTGCCTAACCCTCCTGCATTAGTTGAGCAAATAATCTCAATATAATACAGTTGGGTAGCATTAACACAGATGAAAACTTTATAAATCTTTCCAGGTTACATTAATGCAGTCCTTGGTAGCTGGTCTTAAGAGTGTGACTATTGCAAGCTGTGGGTGGTCCATGAATGACAAATGGCATAGAAATCAGCAAAAGACATGATACGTCAAAAAGTATGCATGAATTTATATCAACTAAACACAAAACACTGAAAACTAGGGTTGGCATTCAGATACAAATCTTGATCGGAGCGGAATTGGATTGGATAACGTATGATGAAATGCAGTAGATCAGTGACAGCGCAGCAAAGGATAAAGGTCAGAGAGAAAACAATTCCACTCTGCCAATCCTGATGTTTCCAGTAACATCCAGGTCTTTTGTAGGGTGCCGTCATGCATCCAGGTATCAAAGCAGTTGACCAGGTCTCAATCAACTTTCACAGAGAGACAGTTTCATATTTCAAAATTAAACTTTAATAAATGTTACTAATTTTAAGAGCACATGTGTATGTGGAGTATGCATTAAGACAGAAATCCACTCTTACTTTGTGAAGGAGCTGGAAAGCAGTCCAATAAAAGCCGTCGCTGCACCACCCATTGCCGTCTTCCTGCATCCAAACCAGTCAGTGAAAATACTGACTACCGGAGAACAAAAGAAAATCATTCCCATTGAGACTGCACCTACCCATGCTGCAAGGAAAAAGGAAACAAGAACATAGTTTTAACTCAATTTATTGGATTTGATCTCCCCTATACTGTCCTACAGACCCACAATTCACTGTAAATATTTGGGGAACCTTTGGGCTCACAATCACAGATTAAGGGATTGGCCCTTTAGGATTGCGATGGAAAGACATTTCTTCATTCAGAAGGTTGAATCTTTGAAATTCTCTACCTCTAGGGTCAGTCGATTTCAATTGTTGAGCACATTGAAGACATTGGGACATTAATGGAATTTAGAATTATGGGGACAATGTGAGATGGAGAAAGTGAGGACTGCAGATGCTGGAGATCAGAGCTGAAAATGTGTTGCTGGAAAAGCGCAGCAGGTCAGGCAGCATCCAAGGAACAGGAAATTTGATGTTTCGGGCGTAAGCCTTTCCTGATGAAGGGCTTATGCCCGAAACGTCAAATTTCCTGTTCCTTGGATGCTGCCTGACCTGTTGCGCTTTTCCAGCAACACATTTTCAGCTCGACAATGTGAGATGGTCAATGATGATTTTGACAGGGCAGGCATGAAAGACTAAATAAACGGCCTACACTAACTCTTAAAATTACATTCCATTGGTACAATATGATATTCATTTTTCCTTGGTATGACAACAAATTGTACCTGTAAATATTCCTCAATGCTTCTCAAAGACAGAGGGAACAGCTAATAAGCACTTAGAAAATGAACAGATAAGAGTCAGGTGACTAAAGGTGTGGTCAATAGTTACATTTTAATGCTGTTTTTGAGAGTGGGGATAATGTATTAAGGTGGATAAGATTAGTGCTAGTACATTGGATGCAACGGTGGAGCAAAGAGAGGAATGTGACACATTCAAATTTTGATGAAGATTCACAGAGATTCAGACAGCTAGCAGGAGGATTCTGGCAGCATTTATTTGGGAGTGAAAAGTCAGTGAAGGCTGATAAGGGTGGAGGTCATAGTGCGCAGAACATATGACAGGGCACAGCAGGAGTTAGATTGCAGGAGGAGAGGAAAGAAAGTGTTGGAGAAATTCAATCTATAATTCTCCCGATACTTTTCTTGTATTCAATGCAAAAATCCACTTCACCAAATAATCTTTATACCCCATGGCTTTATCCACAACAGGACAGCAACCCTTCAAGAAAATAACCAATCTTTCTTATGATTTGAGTTATGCATTTCACTTACTGAGCTCAGGAAATTTACTGCTGGATCTCTAGGATGTTTTAATAGTCTGTTTTAATAATATGCCTTGTGGGGTTTACACAAGGTTGAATGATGTAAGTAAATGTCAAGCTTCCTGCCTTTGCAGTTGCTCACCTCTTGTAAATTCCCTTTTGAAAAGGACATGTACCAACATTATACTGTATCTAATCAAGGGCTAGTTCAGGAAAGGATGAGCTGATCATCATCTCTGGCAATTCTATCAAACCGTACAATAATAGGCAGCAAGATCAGGAACATTGAGCCTGTAGCCTTGAAACCAGTAGATTTTGTAGTTCAAGAAATTGATTCAAGAAATTCAAACAAAATAAAAAGAGACAAATAAGAGCATAAATAGAAACAAGGTGTCTGCTCTTTGTTCTTGGGGTTGCTAAGGCTGAAGGGCCAAATTGCAGTTTCCTTATCATTGCTCAAGATATTAAAAAAGGCTTGCTGGTTGCTACAACCTATGCGTTAAAATAAGCCATTGTTAGGCATCTTAATTGGAGAGGCATACACAGTGGCATTGGAGTTGAGGTTCTAGAAGTTTCCAATTAGTCCAAAGCATAGCAAAAATTCACTCCCTTTCACAGCCTCTGAAACACTCCTTAAGATAAAACTGTGAAATAGTTTATTCCATCCCATTGTTTTGAAGCAAATTACTACAGTAAGCCTTTCAATATTTTGCTTTTTTAACACTTAGGAAAGGTGGTGACAGGCAGTGTACTACTATTTTCCCAAATTAGACTCAGTACTCTAGCAGTTAAAGCTTCTTAACAGGGGCCACTGGGTGATGGGGAAGCAAATACGGGCAGCTCCACTTTCCTTTAAATTTGCTTAAAGTGTTTGCTTCAAAGATTGAGGCCCATAATAAGTGCAATATCTTGCTGCAACAAGTTCTGTGCCTGCAGTTTTTGTGCAAAGTTGGATCTTGGGGATGTCAACAAATTACTTCAAAACACACACGCACACAACTAAACCACAAAGAAGTTCAATTCTTGAAATGTGAATAGGCCAACTACAGTGTTTCCAGGTAGTTGCAATTGTCTATATTCAACTCAGACTCTGGCATGAATTGCTGAGTATAAGAATCCAGCAGGGGCTCAAACAGAGTGCTGTCTCCAGTCCGTAACAGTACTTCATCAACTAATTGCACAAACAGCTTCCAACTTCTTGAAAAAGCTCTGACTTAAAAGGAATTTGATTATGTGTTTCTGGGGACCTCATCAAAGGCAAAGTAATAATCAGCTCTGACTGTTTTCACTCTCCTAATTGAATGGTTTTTCTCTTAATGTAAGGAACAAGTCCATCGTTGTGCAAAATGTTAAACTCTTCCTTTAACAGAGCTGCATTTCTTTCCACAGGCTTACCTTTTTCATTCAAGACACCGCAGCCCTGAAACTTTTCTGGCTCATGTCCCAGTGGGAATTTCTTTCACTCATGCTCCCAACCTGACAAGTTTCACTCCATTTAGGAAAGGCACCTGGGACTGGCAGGTGCTGATGCTCAGCTGACGCATATAGCTTGAAATTCTATTTTTGTGTTCACTATTTTTGTGCTCCCAAGTCCCAATCTCTACTTGGATAAATTTTCCAAAAGTGCTTCCCGGTCCTAGTTGTAGGCTGCAATCTCTATTCAAAAAGATATCTGTTTAAAATTGACATCTGCCCATAAAAGGTATACATGTTGGATTGTGAGAATCAATTAAGACGGTCCTTCACGTTACACTGAAGTGACCAAAATGGATTGCACGGACAAGGTAATTATAGTACAAGAAGGTACATCAGGTGCGATCAAAGTTATCTGGAAATCAAATGCCTTTCAGCAGATAAAAATGCAACATGCAACTTATTATGAATTTCAGCACTCTGAGGAAAAAATGAATCTTTAAATATGCATTTGCAAGAAAATTCAGGAAGAAATAATTGGAATCAAAAAATGCCTAGCTAAGGTGCTCTCCAATGCTAGATTTTATAAAAAAGCTCTATCTTTACTAACATGAGTAGATCTGAATATTATCTTTCTCATTTCTCGAAAGCAGCACTTGCTACTGGACTATAGTGCCTCATGTGAGATCTTGTACAGAGTTTGTGCTGACAGGCTATTTTTAACTAATCACAACAACTTGCAGTTATCTAGTGCCTCTAGTGAGGTAAAATGATGAAAGACACTTTGCAGGAATGTTATAAAGCACAATCTGACACCCAGCCTTGTTAGGGAAGATGGCCATAAACTTGGTTAAAGTCTTACATTTCGACGACTGTCTTAAAGGGTGGAGTAGCAGAAAGGTTTAGTGAGGAATTCAAGCCAAAGGCATGACTATCAACGATGGAATGATTTATGAAGATGCACAAGATGCCAGGTTTAGTGGAGAATAGAGTTTGGTGAGATTAGAGGAGATTACAGTATCAGGGAGGGGCAAGGTCAAAGATTAGTTTGAAAACAAAGTTGTGCTTTTTAAAAATTGAGACCTTGCTGAGGAGAAACTAAGTTTTTTGATAAAATGTTTGAAATTTAACTGAGCTAGCAATTTGCGCATGGCTTTAGCTATAGTGACACAGGAGTTCCATTTCATATCAAAGGAAATTGTGTTGTCAAAATATAAATTAACAATAGAGCCAAGTAAAAGGTAAGTCATGACTAGGAGTTGAGTCAAGTTCCAAGAAATATGAAGGAACTACATATTGGAAAAAAAGGTCATTACTCCTTTGAAGAAGAGAAGGGCGATTAAGATGTTATAACTCAGATTCAATACTTCTGTAATTCATACTTAACTATGTTCTATAACAGATAATTAAATAAAGTTGCACAACTAAAACAGATATAATAACCAGAAACATCAAGTAAATCTTTGTCCCTGCTGTTGACAAAAATTCAAAAATACATTTTAAAGGATGAAAAAGTAAGGTCTTACTAATTAACATCCACACCTAAACCAAGGTTGGATACTTGTTAAAGCACAGTACAAATGTCTTAGAGTCATGGATTACACAGCATGGAAACACACTCTTTTGTCCAACCTGTACATGCTGGCCAGGTTTCCCAAACTAAACAAATCTCACTTGCCTGCATTTGACCCATATCCCTCTAAATTGTTCCTATTCAATCTGTTTTTCCTATAGAAGTGGAAAGCTTCACACTTATCCACAATATCCTGCACTTGCCAGCTATTCTCTCTCTCTCACTCAACTTGTCTTGAAGCCTCTTTACATCTTCCTTACCACTCAAAATAGTTTTGAGTTGTTAGGAAACTTGGAAATGTTACATTTGATTCCCTCATCCAAGTGACACAAGGTCCTATGAAACCCACTGACCTGCGTTCCACTCTGAACAGCCATTTATTTCTACAGTGTTTCCCGTCACCAGTATGTCATGCTCAATGCTGTAAGCTTTAATTTTGCACAATGACCTGTTCAGTGGGACTTTATAGAAAGCCTCTGAAAATCAAAGTACATCACATCCACTTGTTACCCTCATTTATTCTACAATATGTATATCCTCAATAAACTCTAAGCTTGTGGAAGATGATTTCCCTTTCATGATTATATGTTGACTTAATACAGTGTTTATATTTTTAAGTGTCCTATTATCAAATTCTTTATAATAGACTGTCTTAAAACCTATTTAATAACCTCCTTAACTCCAACACCTTCGGAGGTGGAAAGTCCCAAAGTTGTGGGACCCTCAGCATTAAAAAAAAGTCTCCTCAACTTGATCCAGAAAGGGTGACCCCTAATTTGAAAATAGTGCTCCCTGGTTCTGGACTCAAGCGGAGTACAACTGGAGGTGTTCATGTGGATGTGTTCTTCCACCAGCTCCGGGGATTGTGCAGAACTCTTGCAAAACCTATGCAAGAAATAATAAGAACCAGGACTTCAGTGAGGGGAGGGAAAGGGAGAAGTTGCCTGACAGTGACGATCTAAATCTAATTCTGTGCAAACATCAAAATCAAAAAGGTGAAGGATGGCCAACAAGGGTTGATCCAACTTATGCAATGCCAGTTCAGTGATGCTGCTGAAAGTTCAAGGTTCAAAAGAAAGTTAAACTATTACTCAAGGTACACTGTTGCACTATACTTAAAAATCTTTTTTTAAAATTTATAATCATATCTTTACCTGAGCAACTTGCTCTGCACATCCTTAAAAGACTTCAGAAACAGCATTTACTAAGAACTATATTGCTTTTAACTTTTTTGAAATTTTGGTTCAGTGCAAAAGTATTTTGCAAGAATAAAAAAAATAAATTTAATCCAATCCAGATTGTTTTCACAATTCTGCAGTTGTGTTTCACAGTCAAAACAATGTTATAATTCAAATGACTAAACTGAACAAGTTAGACTGCCTCATCTTAGCACAAGAAAGAAAATGAGTAACCAACTGAGTACAAATATTAAACAAAGGTTAATTGGCATGACTCTCTGTAAATAGGCTGAATAGTATCACAGACAAGCAAGTCTCCAGTGACCTTGTTGTTCAAACAATTATTTATTTACTCCCAAAACTAGCCAGGGGCTGTAAAGGATACAAAGCAGACTAGTCAAGGTCTAACTGAATGGTGGAACAAGATTGAGAAGCTGATTGGTCATCTCCAGCGCCTACATGACAGGTTTAGATATTTTCTCATCAACATTTTCAGGGAGTTACAACACTCGTCTGAGTGAGAAGACCTGGATTCAAGTGCCACCTGTTCCAGAGATAGAGACACCACCCACATGAGAGCCAGAGATTTCACTTAAATGTGGACATGGAAATGTACATGTAACACAACTGACACAAAAACATGACAGACATATGATATTGTAGGAAGTAGCTATGAAGTTGGGAAGAATTTTAAGCTCCAGATATCATAAATAAATGTTTTCCCTTTATGCTTTAGTTGTGAAGTCCCGGTGATCTTTAGCAGAGAATGAAAATGATTGCCAGAATTAGGAACTAAAGGTCAGTTGGTGACTGTGGGGTTAACCTTCAAGAGTGGAATGGAGAAAATTGGGAGGAAAAAGTGCACTTTCCTGGGTGGAAGTATTAAGGAAGGGGTTCTGTTGTGCTATAGGTTCCAGGAATTGTCATTCAGTACCTCAGTTAATCATTTGCAAGGCCAATTAAATTGAGACCAGCCCACAAAATGGGGACTGACTGTATTGCAAGTTGCTGATTGGAAGCCTAGGTTGGGACTCAGCTTATGGATGCTGAGGCAGACTAACTTTTAGATGGATACAGTTGGCTTAATGTGGGGTAGGAAAAAGGTCCAAATGACTGTCTCCCCTGAAACCTCAAAGAAATTGAATTTGAACATAGATAATTGGCTCTGTTCCTTTGTGTGACAGTTGGAAGAGGTTATGACCTTCTCAACCTGTGACCTCTACCACCTAGAAAGCCAAGGGCAGCAGCTGCAGGGGAACACCACCAGCTGCAGGTTCCTTTCCAAATGACTCGTCAATCCTGACTTGGAACTATGTCACCAATCCTTCACTGTTACTGGGTCAAATTCCTGGAACTCCCTCCTTTCCTGTGGGGGTGTCTCTACACCACAAGGGCTGCTGAAGTTCAAGAAGGCTGTTCACCACCACCATCTTCTCAAGGGCAATTAGGGATGGATAGTAAATGCTGCCTTGGCCAGCAATGCCCACATACTGGGAACAAATAAAAAGTAGTGACAGGACTTATGTGGCTAAGTTAAAAACACTTGGAATTGCTGGTCAATTTTCAAGCAGAATATTATCCAAAATAACTTTGTTACCAATGGGGAATTTGAAGTCACAATGACTTGCATTCATACAGTAATGTTAATATAATAATGCATTCCAAAGTGCTTTGCAAGAACACAATCAGGGAATTCATCAGTTTCAAGTAACAAGATAAATAGCTCAAAGAAAAGAATATGAGAAGGAATAGGAATAAATAGGATAGTAAGGAATAAGAGCACACAGCCCTGCAAGCCTGCTCCACCATTCCACAAAACCTTTCGAATGGTGATGGCTATTCTTGTACTTTCCTGCCCAGTTTCTACATCCCTTGATTCAGAGAATATAAAAATGACAGCTGGAAGTCTATTGTTATTTTATCCAAGTGGAGCTGCAGGCTTAAATTAGCGCACCTTAAATTGCTGCAATGTAAAGAATGAACATAATTGTTGTTATTTACTTGAGCAGGACAGAAAGATTAACGTCTCTTTTTGAAGGTTAACTGATACAAATTCATTCCAGTATACTCAATGCTGTAGTCCTGCACTCCTATCTATTTCATTCTACATCTATTGAGCAAATAAGGTCTACTGCAGTAGCATTCAGGAAATTATGTTAACAAAGTTTGAAATCTTACCATGTTGATTTTTGAGTTTATGGTCTGATGAGATCACACAGATCATGTAACATCAGTCACTGAAAGGAATGTTGTTACACAAAATGCTAATACAATAGCAATGAAAATTCAAGAATCTGGCATTAAAGAAGTTTCAACGTAAAACATTCTATTTACACACATGTGCCTTACCTTCCTCAATGTACTTAAGAACAATAATTTGATGATTTTTGAGTGAAACTGGAATAAATCACAAAGTTTCGGGCAATTCTAATTACCATGCCAAATGAATAACCAAATAACCTGATTTTAAATAATGAAAAATACTTCTTGAAAACTAACCATTTGCTATATATATCTGGTGTACAGTGGTATTTAGAAGGTTTTAAAATATGGTCTTCCATCTCAAAGAATCCATTCAATTTTAGAGACTTCTTGAAGGTCTACAAGTGATCTAGTTGAATGGAACGTCCACATGATTCAATCATCCTAGAGGCAAGAGTGATTTTGTGGGAAGGACCAGCTGCAAGCAAGATACATTCTGAATCACATAAAACAAAAATCACGGGGTCTTGATTGTACTTCAAATTCTGTGTTCTTTCACACTGAATACATTGGTTTGTGTGCATTCTAGCAGAAAAACAGTACAAAGTGAAATTCTATCTCACAATGGCAGATCTTGTGTTGTTAATAAAGATTAACTCGTATTTTGCCTTTTTCTAAAACTCAAATCAATAGGAATAAAAATCACAACATAAGTATATTGTAAAATAATTTATACATAGATATCGAATATTTGAAGCATCAATTGTGAAGGTGTATCTAAAAATGATGACTGGGAACTGAAACACTAAGTTTTATTTTGTTGACACCCTCACAACTAATCATTCATCATAAGAATGCGGCCACACGGGAATGCTGTACATGATGGCTATTTGTACCTCTGTTGAAGCTATCACAGATCTAATATTGAGGTCAAAAGATTCAAGAAACATAGGGATGGAGGAAAACATCTAGGCTCTCAAGCTTATTCTGCCATTCAATGAGATCATAGCTACTCTGTAATCTTACTATATTTGCCAAAATTTGCTCCATATCCCTTATATATTTTCCCTAAAAAAAATCGATCAAATCCAAACTTGACAGTCCAACACAGCAATTTATGGGGAAAACTTCCTAACTCCTACCATTATTTGTAACTGCTTTATGATTCCAGCATCTATAGTAATTTGTTCGTATACTCCTAAATGGTCACTTTCAAAACGTCAGTGATCTGTAATTTTATTTACCTCCACAGATGTTGCCTTATCTGCTGTGTATTTTCAGCCAATGTGTGCATGTTTCAGATTTCTAGCATCCACAGGAATTTGTTTTTTTAACTCCTTCCTGCTCCCTGGTCACTGACAGAGGCTACATAAGCTATTCACAGTCTCCAGACTTAGAATTAGGTTCATTGTCACTTGTACCCAATGTACAGGAGCACAGTGAAATATTACAATGTCAATCCTCATGGCACCATCTTAGATACAAATCTTAGATACAGAAATAGAGAAATAAGGAAGAAAAAGGTTGCATTACCTTCATAGTATAAGTTAGAAAATAAGACAAAGTAAAAAGGATAAACATTGCAGTCAGGTAAACAGATTACAAATAAACATTATATTTCAGTATATCAGTGCAAGGGTTTCCACATGTTGTCTGACTGGACTCGCAAGCTGCTGACAGATTGCATCAGTCCCCAGTCCAACAACGATCCTCGCTGCCAGCTACTCTGCTCCACTCCAGACCTCCTGTCCATTCCATTCCGGCTCAGTGCCCGCTCTGCTCCGGATCTCCTGCCAGCTCCAAGGTAAGTTTTCTCTTTTTAAGAGAAACATCACTTTAAAATCTTAGAGAGAAAGAGAGAGAAAGAAGAAAGGAAAATGTGGACAGATGGATGAGACCCAGGCTGAGGAGCCTGATTGCTGCCTACTCTGCCTCCGCTACCTTGGACCATCTTAATGGAGCACTAAATGGTCTATTCTGTGAAACTTGCTGACCTTTCCAGCAATTCTGCAGCAAAAACTTTCTGCTTGGATTCAGTTGTTCTGGGATGTCCAGGGACATTACTTTTGTTGCTTGCCCTGCCACAGTCAGTACTCCTATTAAATACTGAGGCGAGTCTCTGACATCACATCCCTCTCACTCAAATTTTCCTGCTTGAGTATCCTCTCTCCGCTGATCCCTGCCTCAGCCTCAGCTCATCTGCTGCTCTTCATACCTTTGCTACTTTTCAACTCAATTATTTCAAAGCTCTCCTAGTCACCCTCCTGCTGCCTCTCGCCAAACTGATCTTTGACTAACATAATTAATAATGAGTCCTCCTGCAAGATATCTGAAATATTCTGTACGTCCTACTATTATATATTATGATTCAAGTTATTTCTGTCATTAATGAGGGTCCATTTCACATTGAAATCATGTATTAGACCATCCGTAATCTGGCAAAGATGGTTCTTCCAGACTTAATAGAATGACATTTAGTCATGTATTGCCTTTTCTAAAGTGAAGCTCTGAAAAATTAAAATCATTGTGTGTGCTGGTCATTCAATCCATGCAGCAAGAACCACTCCAGTTAATACTTGCTATCTAGGCTACCTTCTAACTGCTCTCTGAAATGGTCAGAGACAAAAAAAACTGCAGATGCTGGAATCCAAGGTAGACAAGCAGGAGGCTGGAAGAACACAGCAAGCCAGGCCGCATCAGCAGATGGAGAAGTCAACATCTCAGGTGTAATCCTTCTTCAAGCAAATCATTCAGTTATATTCAAGATGACGACTCATCACTTCCTTTTTCAGGTCATTAGGGATATGCAATAAATGCTGGTTTCCCACTGATGCTCACAGGCTATAAATGAATTCAACATTCAAGTATTCTCTCATTAAAGAAAATAAAATATGTAAAATCACAGCTTTAACTTGAAGGCCAATTTGTGGAACACATGCCACATAAAACTCAAGAGTTGGGACACCGCTATCTTTTTTCTTCCATTATATTTAAAGGTAATTTTTTTCCATCTTCATATCGTACACAATTCATTTACAGACAACATTCAAGTCACAGAGGGGCAGAGAGTGGTTGACTTATGACTTCTCTCCTGATCTCTCGAGGAGAAAATTCTTGCCTCCTCCTGCACTCTACACAGGATCGCCTAATTTCTGGCATTGCACAGTGGACAGAAGCTATTTTGGAGTAACACTGTGCTGTCCCACCGAAGTCACTATAACAGTATTCTTTCCAAGTTTGTGTTTAGACAATGATTATCAACAGGCTATTATCAAGTGAGGGCACTGTCTTCAATAAATGTCCATGCATGCATATTTTTCAGCATTGGATAGGAATCAGGTCTCTCCCCACCCCCACCTCCCCTAGCTTATCTCTCCATGCTTCTGGCTCACTGCCTTTATTCCTGATGAAGGGCTTTTGCCCGAAACGTCGATTTCGCTGCACTTTGGATGCTGCCTGAACTGCTGTGCTCTTCCAGCACCACTGATCCAGAATTAGGAATCAGGAATGGTAATTCTTCCTAACAAAGGTCATGAAGGGCAATTGTCATTTAGACCATGTAGCCAGCTTACTCAGAGTGCACGTGAATCTGGGAGGTTTTAATTTGCATAGATCAATACAATATCAGTGCTACAAATGCAAACTTTATAAGATTACATTTTTGGGTAAAATTGAGGAATAAAGAGGAAGTATGTGAATGGTTGCAAATTCTGCCAGACAACATTGTTGGCTGGTTGGTTATTAAAGATTAAAGGGTGACCCAGATTATTTTATCAGGATAATTATAGAATATGTCCATACATCTTTTGGGCAATGGCGAGGGTATCACTGTTGTCTCTGAGTGGATCATTAACCTCCAAGAGTTATAGGAAGGTATTAGAAATGTCAGGTTTTATAAATGGTTATATTTTAAACTGTCTAGTTAATTCCAAGACAGAGTAGAGGTGGGGTTTGGTAGATAATTATTTCTACCTGGATAAAAGGCCCATGTTATTCATATTGTCATGGAGATGGGCTTTGAGGGGGCAAACCAAAGAAAACCAATATTGACTGATAGTGTTTCACAATAAGGTGAATCTGCAAGAATCTGAGAGAGTAGAAAGCATGAGCTACTTAGCACATGTCATTCCCCACACAGAATACAGGGAAGAGCTTGTGCTTAGGCTACAGTTGTGAAAATTTAAACAAAGTCAGGGAGAGAAATCTCCAGAATAACCCTTGCTCTGAAGTCAGTTCAGGGATTAGAAGCCATGCAGATACAAAAGGAAAAAATGAACCAAGTCATCAGAAGCTGTGGATAGCTTTTGACTGGCTCTTTTATAATGAAATGTTCAATTAAGGGAGAGATAAAATATAATCTTGAAGGGGTGGGGGTGGTTCTCAGACTAGTGACTAGTTAAATGGGGGATGTTCTTTTCTCTAGTTTAAAGTGTACACAGAACATAGTTCATTTGGCACAGAAAAATTATTCAAACTTGAAATCTTGTGTGACCTTTTGAGTTGGTCAATGGAAGATTAAAATTTATTTTTAAAAGTTATGAATTCTCTACAGGGTTCATAATACAGGTAACAGTAATTTATCAACGAAGCTATCAGAGCTGGTTCATGGTTGATGAAATGTTTGAGGTAAGGCACACGAGGAATACTGAATTATTGAACAGGAAGCTAGAAAATTATATGAAAGAAAAAGATTAGAAGGTATCACTGAAGTAGTCAGACGATTTGCGTAGGAGGACATTTGTAAAGCACAAGGACATTTGTACTGAGCCAATGGGCTGTTCCTGTGCATTGAATTCCCTGTAGTACCTAGAAAAGGGCTGTCACCTTCTCTTTTTGGGACGAAGTGTAGGGGGTTGTGGATTCATGTCAAATAGCGACTAAAACATCACTCCCAACTCTAAGAAAACTTAATGTATTGGGCATCATTAAGCTTACTAAGAGCTGATTGGTAAGCATCAGGAAATTTTGCATCTCATCACTGCCCTTGACATTGGCAGGTAGATTCTGGAGACTGGGAAACCAATCAAAGACCAGCAGCCTCTGGTTCCTAAAGACCATCGTAAAGGCTGACTTCTTAGGCCCAATTATTTTCTTTTCTCGCTACCTCTATTGTCACCTCCAGGGAGGGGAAGGTCTGCCCAAGGTTTTTTTAAATCCATTCACAGAATGAGGGCATCGCTGGCTAGGCCATCATTTATTGCCAATCCCAACTGCCTTGAGGGCAGTTAAAGCATCAACCACATTCCTGTGCGTCTGTAAGTCAGGTCAGGTAAGGAAGGCAGTTTCCTTCCCTAAAAGGACATTAGTGAACCAAATGGTTTTTTTCCCACATTCAGCAATGGTCATGATTAGATCCTTAATCTAACTTTTTTATTCATGTCAAATTCCACCATCCGCCTGTGTTAACACACCAAGTAATAATTTATCTTGTAAGTGATTTCGTTAGTTCCTAGTACAGACATGGAAAATCTTACGAAAGCTGCAAAATCTTTAATACTCTTTGGAATTTTAAGTGTATTTGCGTCACTGGCCTTATGTAATAAATGGTTGCAAACACAGTTTGTCTGAGATTAAAATGCAAGTACCAAATTGCTTCACTGAATGTTCACAATTGTTCACGCTTCTGCTGGCTATATTCAAACTGACACTCTATCTTCATCATCACAATATTTGATTAGATTAGATTCCCTACAGTGTGGAAACAGGCCATTCGACCCAACGAGTCCACACTGACCCTCCAAAGAGTAACCCACCCAGATCCATTTCCCTCTGACTAATGCACCTAACACTATGGACAATTTAGCATGGCCGATTCACCTAACCTGCACATCTTTGGACTGTGGGAGGAAACTGGAGGAAACCCACGCAGACACTGGGAGAATGTGCAAATTCCACACAGATAGTCCCCCGAGGCTGGAATCAAACCTGGAACCGTGAGGCAGCAGTGCTAACCACTGAGCCACTGTGCCACCCACCCATTTCTTTCAGGCTTCTTAGTCCAGCAATCCTCAAATCAGATTTTCATTATATTGTTCCCATTTTCTGCACTATCACCATGTTCTTTGCTTTCCTTTGATCCAATAATCTATTCAATTCAGTCGTGAGACTGTCCAATGGCTAAGCATCAACAACTCTGAATGAATTTTTTTCTTTTCCTACCATTGCTCTGACAGTGAGATCTTCAGTTTCTTTCTCAAACAGCAATCCAGTTAATCCTGCTCCACATTCTTTCTCCATCTTGTTGCAATTTAGTCTCCCTCTCAAGTATTCACTCAATTCTGTTTTAAAAGTTGCTGTTTAATGTTTTCCACCACTTTATCAGACAGTGCACTCCAAATCCTAGCAACTTATTGTGTCAAAATGTCTTTCTTCATGTTACCTTTGGTTCCTTTACAAAACTTCTTAAATCTATGCTGTCTAGTTATTGATTCTTAAAGTATTTGAAACAAATTCTCTTTCCTTACTTTATCCAATTAATTCATAATTTTAAGCAGCTCGAGAAAAGCTAGCCTTCTCAGCTTGAAGAACAATCCCAGCCTCGCCACTCTTGACAAAATGCTAATTCTTCATACCTGGAAACATTCTAGTTAAGCTTTTGTGTATCCTCTCTAAAGCCTTCAGGTCCATTCTAAAATGGGGTGCCAGATCAGACATACTTCCTCTAGTTGAACCAAAGATTGTGGTTTCTTTATATTTAGCTGAAATTCCTGTTTTTTTAAACACCTGAATCTTTTCCACTTTTGAGAATGTATTGAAACTTTACGTGAATCTTCTCCTCTTTGAAAACCATGCAATGCTCCATAACATTTTGCCTACAAGCTTAGATTCCAATTTAACTGGGTCATTTCCTGCTGAATTCATTAAAATTAGCCCTACTCCACTTAATAATGTTATACCAGATTGCTCCTTCCTTTTCTCCAGAATTAAGTTAAACTTTATGATGTGATGATCACTATTTCTAAGGTGCTTCCACCATTGCCACTCTCCACTCGATCCAATTCACTCTCCAGGACTAAGCAATAATGCTTTCTTCCTCATTGGAAGAAGGAAGCATAACTGGTCAAGCAATTCTTGTAAGCACTTCAGAATTGCATCCCCATCTTTGTCCTATGTACAATTACTGCCCTTTTATTATTGATTGAGATTGTTAAGATCTCCCACTATCAAAACTCTACAGTACTAAGTAGTTTCTTTGCAAATCTGTTTCTCTACTTCCTTCTCATTGTTCAGTGTATTATAAAAATACAGCACCATAATGGCTCCATTACTGTTTCTTAACTCCATAACAATTCTGTCCTTGGTCCCTCAAAAATATTTAATGTTTTTCCACAATATAACATTTTGCTTAACCAAAATGTTACTCCCTAGACATTTTTCCCTTTCCTACCTTTCTTGACTATTATGTGCCCAAGAATATCAAACATCCAGACCTCCTAACGTCGATTCTTCTGTTCCTTTGATGCTGCCTGACCTGCTGCGCTTTTCAAGCAACACATTTTTAAGCTCCTTTTTTTTAAAGTCAGGTCTCAGTTATACAAAAGCATCACATTCCCATTCAGTTAAATGTTCTTGTGCTCTCTAAGCTTAATCAACCATGCTTTCTAAATTTACTCAAAAGCACAGCAAATCAAATACAATTTCTTTGTATTTTTAATGATACCATATAATTTTACATTAATTCTAACTCTGTCTCTCATTTCAGTCCACTGTGCACCTTTGCTTCCTTCTCGTTTTGCCCCCAGCTTCATATCTTCAGCAAACTTGTACAGATTACAATTTGTCCTTTTATTGAAATTATGGATAACCCAAACACTATTCTTTGCAGCACCCAACTATTGAAACTATTGCAATGTAAAGAAATACAGCAGCAAATCTGCACACAACCAGGCCCTCAAAAACAATTCATAGAAATCAGAGACCCTACAGCATGGAAACATGCCATTCGGCCCACTGAGTCCACACCAACCCTCCTATGAGCATCCCACTCAGACCCACCCCACCACCCCACATTTCCCATAGCTAATTCACCCAGTCTACACATCCCTTGGACTATTCAGAAGGACAGGAAAAAGAGTGGAAAGGCTGTAGTCATAGGGATTCAACTATAAGGGGAGTAGATAGGTGGTTCTGTGGTCGAAAACAAGACTGCTAAATGGTACGTTGTCTCCCAGTTGCACAGGTCAGGGATGTCTTAGATCGGCTGCAGAACATTCTCAAAGGGGCAGGGTGAACAGCCAGTTGTCATGGTGCATATGGGCATCAAGGATATAGGTAATAAACAGGATGAGGTCCGCAGAATTTAGGGAGTTAGGAGCCAAGTTAACCTCAGACGTAGTAATCTCAGGATTGCTACCAATGCCATGTGTTAGTCAGAGTAGGAATGATATAATAAGCAAGATGAATGTGTGGTAGAATAAGGAGGATGAATGTGTGGCTTGAGAGATGTTGGCGGAGGGAGACGTTCAGATTTTTGGGACATTGGGACCAGTTGTGGGAAAGGTGGGACGATTACAAACTGAATGGTCTACACCTGGTCCAGACTGGAACCAATGTCCTTGGGGGCGCTTTTGCTAATGCTGTTATGGGGGGTTTAAACTAATGTAGTAGGGGATTGGGAACCAAATGAGGTTACAGGACAGTAAGGAAGCAGTAACTAAAGCCTGTAAGGAACTAGATAATGAAGTCAGTGTGACGAAGCGGAAGAGGAGGCAGTGAGCAAATGATGAATGCTGAGGGACTGGTGGTCTGAGGTGCACTTATGTTAATGCAACAAGTGTAGTAGGTAAGGCGGATGAACTTAGGGCTTGGATTAGTACCTGGGAGTATGGTGTTATTGCTATTACTGAGATTTGGTTGAGAGAAGGGCATGATTGGCAGCTAAACATCCCAGGATATCAATGCTTCAGGTGGGATAGAGTGGGAGGTAAAAGGAGTGGAGGAGTTGCAAAACTGGTCAGAGAGGATATCACAGCTGTGCTGAAGGAGGGCACAATAGAGGACTCGAGCAATGAGGCAATATGGGCAGAGCTCAGAAATAGGAAGGGTGCGGTAACAGTGTTGGGGTTGTACTACAGGCCTCCTAATAGTGAACAATAGTGAATTGCTAATGTTATCCCATTGTTTAAGAAGGGTAGCAGGGACACTCCAGGTAATTATATACCGGTGAGCTTGGTGTCAGTGGTAGGGAAGCTGCTGGAGAAGATACTGAGGGATAGGATCTATTCCCATTTGGAAGAAAATGGGCTTATCAGTAATAGGCAGCATGGTTTAGAGTCTTAGAGTCATAGAGAAATACAGCACAGAAACAGACCCTTCAGTCCAACTCGTCCATGCTGACCAGATATCTCAACCCAATCTTGTCTCACCTGCCAGCACCCGGCCCATATCCCTCCAAACCCTTCCTATTCATATACCCATCCTGACGTCTTTTAAATGTTGCAATTGTACTAGCCTCCACCACTTCCTCTGGCAGTTCATTCCATACATGTACTACCCTCTGCATGAAAATGTTGCCCCTTAGGTCTCTTTTATATCTTTCCTCTCTCACCCTAAACCTATGCTCTCTAGTTCTGGACTCCCCTGCTCCAGGGAAAAGACTTTGTCTACTAATCCTATCCATGCCCCTCATGATTTTATAAACCTCTATAAAGGTCACCTCTCAGCCTCTGATGCTCCAGGGAAAACAGCCCCAGCCTGTTCAGCCTCTCCCTATAGCTCAAATCCTCCAACCTTGGCAATATCCTTGTAAATCTTTTCTGAACCCTTTCAAGTTTCACAACATCTTTCTGATAGGAAGGAGACCTGAATTGCACATAATATTCCAACAGTGGACTATCCAATGTCCTGTACAGCCACAACATGACCTCTCAACTCCTGTACTCAATACTCTGACCAATAAAGGAAAGCATACCAAACGCCTTCTTCACAGTCTTATCTACCTGTGACTCCACTTTCAAGGAGCTATGAACTGCACTCCAAGGTCTCTTTTCTCAGCAACTCTCCCTAGGGCCTTACCATTAAGTGTATAAGTCCTGCTAAGATTTGCTTTCTCAAAATGTGGCACCTCACATTTATCTAAATTAAACTCCATCTGCCACTTCTCAGCCCATTGGCCCATCTGGTCAAGATCCCGTTGTAATCTGAGGTAACCTCCTGTGCTGTCCACTACACCTCCAATTTTGGTGTAATCAGCAAACGTATAACTATACCTCTCATTCTCCTATCCAAATCTTTTATATAAAAATGATGAAAAGTAATGGACCCAGCACTGATCCTTGTGGCACTCCGCTGGTCACAGGCCTCCAGTCTGAAAAACAATCCTCCACCACCACCCTCTGTCTTCTACCTTTGAGCCAGTTCTGTATCCAAATGGTGAGGATTCCTTGTATTCCATGAGATCTAACCTTGCTCACTAGTCTCCCATGGGGAACCTTGTCAAATGCCTTACTGAAGTCCATATAGATCACATCTACCGCTCTGCCCTCATCAATCCTCTTTGCTACCTCTTCAAAAAACTCAATTAAGTTGGTGACACATGATTTCCCATGCATAAAGCAATGTTGAAGTGACAAAGTAACTTGATGGAGGAAGAGCTGTGGATGTCATATACATGGACTTTAGTAAGGCATTTGATAAGGTTCCCTGTGGTAGGTTGATGTTGAAGGTGAAGTCGCATGGTGTCAGGGTGTTCTAGCTAGATGAAAAAAAAACTGGCTAGGCAACAGGAAACAGAAAGTTGTAGTGGAAGGGAATTTCTCAAAATAGACGCCTGTGACCAATGGTGTTCCATAGGGATCCATGCTGGGACCACTTTTATTTGTTTTATATATATATATAAAAAAATGATTTGGAGGAAGGTATCGGTTGCCTGATTAGCAACTGTGCAGATGACACTAAGATTGGTAGAGTGACAGGTAGTGAAGGGGACTGTCAGAGAGTACAGCAGAATATAGATAGATTGGAGAGATGGCAGAGGAATGGCAGATGGAGTTCAATCCAGGCAAATGTGAGGTGATGCATTTTGGAAAATCCAATTCGAGAACGAAATATACAGTAAATGGAGAAGTCCTGAGAAAAATTGACGTAGAGAGATCTGGACATTCAGATCCATTTTTCCCTGAAGTTGGCAATCCAGGTCAGTAAAGTGGTCAAGGAGGCATACTTTCCTTCATTGGAAGGGATATTGAGGACAAGAGGTGGGAGGTCATGTTACAGTTGTATAGGACTTTGGTTCAGCCACGTTTGGAATACTGCATACAGTTCTGGTCACCACTTTACCGAAAGGTTGTGAATGCTTTGGAGAGGGTGCATAGGAGGTTCACCAGGATATAGCCTGGTATGGAGGGCACTAGCTATGAAGAGAGGCTGAATAGATTAGGATTACTTTCATTAGAAAGACAGAGGTTCGGGGGTACTTGATTGAGGTCGACAAAATCATGAGAGGTATAGACAGGGTGGATAGCAAAAAGCTTTTTCCCAGAGTGCGGAACTCAATTACTAGGGGTCACGAGTTCAAGTGAGAGGGAAAAGGTGGAACGATAGTATCATTTAAGATGGATCTAGACAGACACATGAATCGACAGGGAGCAAAGTGATACAGATCCTTAGAAAATAGACAGCAGGTTTAGATAGAGGATCTTGATCAACGCAGGCTTGGAGGGCCGAAGGGCCTGTTCCTGTGCTGTAATTTTCTTTGTTCTTTCTTAGAGGCCAGGAAGTGAGGAGTGTGACTCTAGTCTTCTTTAAATATGATGTTCATTTGATAAGGCAAATATAGGTTTTCCTCCAACAGATAACGTAGTCTGAGATGAAGACTATTCCAATGAGCAAAATGATTTTAAAGCAATATTAGTCAACTAAATTGCAAAACTATGATTGAAAACATTTTTTGATACCATTATTCAATTCCACACAGATAAAACATGGAACAAGTCAACAAAGCATTGCTATGTCCTCAAGACTGAATCCATTACAGCAATTAAATTTAACATCAAGTTGTTGTTCTACTCTATAAAACCAAGTGGTGAAGGATAGTGGTGCTTCTACGCATGAACAACACATCCCTACAACCCAGTGGGTTGCAATCTATAACTCTGGAGACACACACACTTCTAACATAGTTTTACAGCTCTCAAGTTTTTCCAGTTGGATCTAATTTCTTATGTTTTCTTTATGTTATTAAGTCAAGAAAAGTAAAAGCCTGGTTTTGCACAGTTAACATGCACCGCGTACAGTTAAACACTTAGAACATTCACTTAGAATGCATGTTGTTGATCAGCATTATAGACTCATTTAACATTTAGTTGTTTGGGACTGACTAAGCCTGAAGAATGGAAAATATTCGAATGAGTGAGAGTGGCTGCCCTTGGCACACTGGGCCAAAGGCACCCATGATGTCATCAAGAAGTCCTAGCAAAACTAAAGTCAATGGGAATCAGGTAGGAGTCATACCTCGCACAAAGGAAGATGGCTATGGGTGGGGAAGACGGCTCTGGGTGGGGAAGACAAAGCCAAAGACAAAGATTGTGCCTCGCTATATGTGACAATAATTCAACGCAATCATCTCAGCTCCAGGACATCTCCTCAGGGATTCCCCAGTGTCGTGTCACTGGCCCAGCCATTGTCAGATGCTTCATTAAAGAGCTCCTCTCCATTATAAGATCAGAGGTGTGGATAGTTGATCATGATTGCGCAATGTTCAGGACCAACATTCCCACTAAGCTGCACATGTGCGCAGCTGCTGTAATGTTCTACATGTGGCAATCACCATTGTCACGACAATTATAGAATTGACTTCTGGTTCTGGAAGTTAATGCCCCGCATAAATCTTGAAAGATTACGTAGCTGGTAGAAAAATTAGACTCGGTGCTCTTAGCACCATTCACGACTCCTCAGATTCTGAACAGTCTATATCCAAATTCAGCAAGACCTTGACAATGTTTGGGCTTGGGCTGATAAGTGTCATGTAACATTTATGCCACACAAACACCAGGCAGTAACCATATCCAACAAGAGAAAATTCAAGCATGCTCCCCACCTTAACATTCAATGACATCACCATTATTGAATTGCACACTATCAACATCTGACCTGGATCAGTCATATAAACACTGTGTCTAAAAAAAGCTGGTCAGACACTAGGAATACTGCAGCAAGTAACTCACCTCCTGATTCTGCAAAGCCTGTCCAAAATCTACAAAGCACAAGTCTGGAACCTGATGGGATAGCCTCCACTTGCCTGGATAAGTACAACTCCAGCAACACACATGAAATTCAACACTACCCAGGACACAGCAGTCTACTTAATTGGCACTCACCCAACAGCATCAACCTTCACTGTCACCAGCACAAATGTACAGCGATAGCAATGTATACCATCTACAAGATGCACTGCAAACATTTACCAAGGCTTCTTAGACAGTACTTTGCAAATTTGCAATTTCTACCATTTAGAAGGACAAGGGCAGCAGATACTTGGGAACACCACCACCTGCAAGGTCCCTCTAAGCCATTTACATCCTGACTTGGAATTATATTGCCATTCCTTCAACCTCGCAAGGTCAAAACTTTGGAACACCCTCCCAAAAGCCCAGCATATGGGTTTACCTACATCAGGTAGATTATAGCAATTCAAGAAGGTAGCTCACCTCCACCTTCTCAAGGGCAATTTTAAATGCTGGCCCAGTCAGCGATGCCCACATCCCATGAATGAATTTTAAAAGTTGCCAAAATGGTTTTCTATGACAGCATTATGTACATAGTGTTTGTGCCATGCTTCAGGTAAAGGGGCCAATACTCCCTAAAATTTAAGGTACACTCATATCCTTTGGGGGTTATGAAGAACAGTCACACTCTTCAGAAACCAAAAGGCTTTTGCCCGAAACGTTGATTTTACTGCTCCTCGGATGTTGCCTGAACTGCTGTGCTTTTCCAGCACCACTCTAACCTAGACTCTGGTTTCCAGCATCATTGTTTTTACCTAACTAAATTTCACCTATTTAGTTTGGCAAATTGAATATATTTACTTCAGAAATCTTATTGAAACATTGTGAGTCTGTGTATACAAGAACACAGATGGTTATTTTCCCCTGTTTCTTTAATGTGAATTAAGATCAGAAGAGATCTCCAGCTAATTTGGAAATAAATTTTAAGTGTTAAACTGCAGCAAAGAATTGCTGCACACAGCAAACAGTAACTTTGAATATAGAATTACAGCACATCAATGTAAGAGGGAAGTTTTCCCCTCATTTTGATAGTTGATATCATTGTAATTAGGGAGCCTTTCACTGAAATAGGTGAGTTAAATCAATCTAAAGCAGATTATGGTTTCTTTTCATTGACGTCCATTCACTTCAAGCTTGAATACATGGGATTATTCAGAAATCACTTCAAACGTCTGGCACAAAACCCTCATGACTTGAAAGTTAGTTCATTCAGTTAGTGGAGGCTTAACTGAAAGAAAAAATCAAGTTTTACAATAGTAACAGCATTTTGTTTTAAATCTACTAAAAATGGCATTAAATCATATCAAAATCTCGCTGTACACCAACTACAATAAAAAAAACAGCAAGTAATGGAGGCACTCAAATCTGCCAACATCGCACAGAGAACTGCAATCATCAGAAAACATCCCCCCACTCCCCAGCAACCTTATGATGAAAGCAGCTCATTGATGAAGCAGCTAATCATGGTTGGGTCTAGGACATCACCTAGAAAAGATCAGGGCTCTTGTGGTGCAGAGGTACTGTCCCTAACCTCTGGACCAGGAGACTTGGGCTCCAGTCCCATCTGCTTCAAAGGTGTGTAATAACATTTCTCAGCAGATGGATTCCAAAGATCGGAGGTTCTAAGAGGAGCTGGTGGCTCTTGTAACACAATGGCAGTGTCCCTACCTCTGAGCCAGAAAGCCCACTTTCAAGTCCCATCTGCTTCAAAGGTGCAGAATTGCATCTCTGAACAGTTTGATTAGGAAACTATTTAGCCTGAGGTGCTCCCGCAGAGATGTCCTGGAACTGAAGCGACTGATCTCAATCAGTGTAACCGCTTTTGTTTCTGCTGGGCATGATTCCAACCAAGAGCTGTCTCTCTGGTTCACTTCAATTTTGCCAGAGACCTTTTATGTTGGAGAAATCAGCAGATTTGGCAGCATCTGTGGAGAAAAATAAAAGGCCAACGTTTCGAGTCTCAAGCATTCACTGAATTTTGCTTTTATTCGCAATGTTTCACTTGCTCAAATGCTGCACAGTTCAGTCACTCATCTCAGTTAAAGCAAATGCTGGAAATGTGAAGTCCAACCAGAAACCCACCACTGCAGCTGGACATCCACATCTCCCTCCAAACGCTGCTTGACTTACTGAATATTCCCTGCATTTTCTCTCATTATCTTGCTTGGGAAAATCTACCACTTCCATAATTATTTCCGAAAAGATTCTGGTTTGGTTTAAGTGCTAAGCTTTGATATAACTCCCAACAAGGAGACACAAACAAAGCTCCATTGACTTGCAGCAAGCGTCATTCTTTCTGCTAAATGTAGCATACACTTTTCAAATAACATATGACACACAGCCTCTTCCCCCTGTTATTAGCCTTACGAACAGACCTCATATATTAGAATTGATCTTTCTCTGTAGCCGTGACACTATATTCTGCATTCACCACGTTAAACTCAATCACCAGGTTAATGAAAGCCAAAACACCATATGACAATAGACAATAGACAAAAGGTGCAGGAGTAGGCCATTCTGCCCTTCAAGCCTGCACCACCATTCATTATGATTATGACTGATCATCCTTAATCAGTATCCTGTTCCTGCCTTTTCTCCATAACCCTTGATTCCACTATCCTTCAGAGCTCTATCCAACTCTTTCTTAAATGAATCCAGAGACTAGGCCTCCACTGCCCTTTGGGGAAAAGCATTCACAGCCACCACTCTCTGGGTGAAGAAGTTTCTCCTTATCTCTGTCCTAAATGGTCTACCCTGTATTTTTAAGCTGTGTCCTCTGGTTCGGCACTCACCCATCAGCAGAAACATGTTTCCTGCCTCCAGAGTGTCCAAATCTTGAATAATTTTATAAGTCTCAATCCGATCCCCTCTCAGTCTTCTAAACTCAAGGGTATACAAGCCCAGTCGCTCCAGCCTTTCAGTGTAAGGTAATCCCGCCATTCCAGGAATTGACCTCGTGAACCTACGCTGCACTCCCTCAATAGCTAGAATGTCTTTCCTCAAATTTGGAGACCAGAACTGCACACAGTATTCCAGGTGCGATCTCACCAGGGCCCTGTACAGCTGCAGAAGAACCTCTTTGCTTCTATTCTCAATCCCTCTTGTTATGAAGGCCAGCATGCTATTAGCCTTCTTCACTACCTGCTATACCTGCATGCTTACCTTCAGTGACTGGTGTACAAGAACACCCAGATCTCTCTGTACTGCCCCTTTACCTGAATTGATTCCATTTAGGTAAGTGAATAACCATACATTTATCCACATTAAACTGCATCTGCCATGCATCTGACCACTCACCTAACTTGCCCAGGTCACCCTGTAATCTCCTAACATCCTCATCACGTTTCTGCCTGCCATCCAGCTTAGTATCATCAGCAAATTTGCTAATGTTATTGCTAATACCATCTTCTATATCATTAACATATATTGTAAAAATCTGCAGTCCTAGTACTGATCCCTGCGGTACCCCACTGGTCACTGCCTGCTATTCCGAAATGGAGCTGTTTATCACTACTCTTTGTTTCCTATCAGCCAACCAACTTTCAATCCAAGTTAGTTTTTGCCCCCAATACCATGCGCCCTAATTTTGCTCACTAACCTCCTATGTGGGACTTTATCAAAAGTTTTCTGAAAGTCCAGGTACACCACATCTACTGGATCACCCTCTTCTATCTTCAGAGTTATATCCTCAAAGATTCCAGAAGATTAGTCAAACATGATTTCCCCATCATAAATCCATGCTGACTCTGACCTATCCTGTTACTACTATCCAGATGTATCGTAATTTCATCCTTTATAATAGACTCCAGCATCTTTCCCACCACTGAGGTCAGACTAACTGGTCTATAATTTCCTGCTTTCTCTCTCCCACCTTTCTTAAAAAGTGGTATAATATTAGCCACCCTCCAATCCGCAGGAACTGATCCCGAATCTGTCGAACTCTGGAAAATAATCACCAACGCATCCACGATTTCTCGAGCCAACTCCTTCAGTACCTTGGGATGTAGACCATCAGGCCGCGGGGACTTATCAACCTTCAGACCTAACAGTCTCTCCAACACCAATTCCTGGCAAATATAAATTCCCTTAAGTTCAGGTCCTTCAGCCACTGTTACCTCAGGGAGATTGCTTGTGTCTTCCCCAGTGAATACAGATCTGAAGCACCAATTCAATTCTTCTGCCATTTCTTTGTTCCCTGTAATATATTCCCCTGTTTCTGTCTTCAAGGGCTCAATTTTAGTCTTCACCATTTTTTAGCTTTTCACAAACCTAAAAAAGCTTTAACTATTCTCCTTTATATTATTAGCCAGTTTACCTTCGTACCTCATTTTTCCTCCGCATATTTCCTTCTTAGTAATCTTCTGTTGTTCTTTAAAATCTTCCCAGTCCTCTGTTTTCCCACTTATCTTTGCTATGTTATACTTTTTCTCTTTTAACTTTATATGTTTCTTAACTTCCCTCGTCAGCCACAGCCACCCATGCCTCCTCCTAGGATCTTTCTCCTTTTTTGGAATGAACTGATCCTGCAACTTCTGCATTATACACAGAAATACCTGCCATTGTTCCTCCACTGTCATCCCTGCTAAGGTATTGCACCATTGAACTTTGGCCAGCTCCTCCCTCATAGCTCCATAGTTTCCTACATTCAACAGAAATATTGTCACTTCCGATTGTAACCTCTCCCTCTCAAATTGCAGATTGAAGCTTATTGTATTATGGTCACTACCTCCTAATGGCTCCTTCACTTCGAGATCCCTGACCAATTCTGGTTTGTTACACAATACCAGATCCAGAATTGCCTTCTCCCTGGTCGGCTCCAGCACCAGCTGTTCTAAGAATCCATCTCTGAGGCACTCCACAAAATCTCTTTCTTGAGGTCCAATACAATCCTGATTCTCCCAGTCTACCTGCATGCTGAAAGCCCCCATAACAACTGTAGTAACATCTTTGCAACAGGCCAATTCAACTTACATCTGACATCCAGACTACTGTTTAGGGGCCTGTAGATGACTCCCAAGAACATCCTTTTACCCTTAGTATTTCTCAGCTCTACCAACACTGACTCTACATTCCCTGATTCTAGGTCCCCCCCATGCAAGGGACTGAACATCATCCCTTACCAACATGGCCACCCCACCCCCTCTGCCCATCAGTCTGTCCTTACATGTAGCCTTGAATATTCATTTCCCAGGCCCTGTCCACTTGAAGCCACTTCTCAGTTATCCCCACAATATTGTATCTGCCAATTTCCAAAAGAGCCTCAAGCTCATCCATCTTATGTCTAATGCTTCGTGCATTCATGCATAGTATTTTTAATTGGTTACTGCCCTCACCCTTCCCATCAACCCCTATTTCACTCAACCTTACAGCATGATCCCTTTCTGAGTTTTCTGCCTCATTGATACAGTTGTCTTTCTTGACTTCTCTTGTTCTAACTTTCCCTTCAATTTCCTTCTTAAACATCCAGTTTGTTCCCCCCTCCCCCTCCGCTACTCAGTTTAGACGTAGCTGTATAGCAAACCTGCCTGCCAGAATGCTGGTCCCTCACCTATTAAGGTGTAAACCGTCTCTCTTGTAGAAGTTATGCTTACACATGACAATAATAAATCAAACAGCATACATATAACGTGCTAATCACGTTTTATATCAAAGAGACAGCGTGTAGATGCAGCAACTTTGCGACTTGGGCGGATTTTCTTTGCAAGTTGGACAGGCGCAGTTTCAGTCGCTGACGACCTGGACAATTGGTACACTCACCAGTTTTAAACTGGATGCTCGAGTCGCTAAGAGCCTCCAACTCATTCAGGAGCATCACGTAGAGAATGCCGAACGAGTTCTGGATGCCGAAAATGGAGCCGTTGCACCAGGTGGTGGCGAAAACCACGATCCAGCCGAAGCCGCCTTCAGGCACAGGGGAGCCGGACTGTGCTCCCGGAGCGGAGGCCGCCTGTGGTGATAACTCGGGGGCGCTGTCCTCGGGCTGCAGCTCACCCACTTCGCCCATCTCCACCGTCTGCTTCAGCTCTGTCGCCTCGCCGTCCATTCCCTCTCCCCTTTCGCTGCCAGCCAGCTAGCTGCGTGCACTTGTTTTCCCGATCAGTCTGGTCTGCACCCGATGGTTTTATATAATGTGGTTTTTTTTTTGGCCTGACTTTAACCAGAGGCTGCTCCGATCTACAGTCACAGCCCGGGAGCGAGTTTTCTCTGTAAACATACAAAAATCCCAAGTGTTAGCGTGCGTGTCGTCGCCCGCTGTCTGCCTGTTGCCAGAATAAATGGAACTATCAAAATCAATCAGTTCCAGAGGAAACGAATCCCCGGACAGTACATAAACAGCAGACGCTCCGCCTCTATAGCCATTCTACACAGAAAGATAAAAGAGAGAGGGTAGAGAAGTAGGTGGATAAAATTGGTCAGGTCTCTGACTCAGTAGCCTGAAGCAGGACTCATTCCAAACTTGCACTCCCATCCCACGATACTTATAAACAGCCATACACAGACAGATGGGGAATATTTGTAGTAGCACTCAATCTGTTCCAGGTCCTGCTTCTCTCCAATAAAGCTGATTGACCGACTGAAGACCTCTAACTTTTTTTTTCTTTTTTTTTAACAGCAGCTTTCCCAGTACGTGCCCCTTTAGTTTGAGGGACAGTTATAATATGAATTTGAAGTTTCAATATTCAGTCGTCTCCTGTTCCAGTTATTTGGAAACTAGGTTAAAATAAATGGCCATGATTTGAACGTGCAGGTGTTGGACTGGGGTGGACAAATCACACAACACCATCATTCTATTAGTTTTAAAATAATGATGGAAAAGGATTTAAAAAGTTGAAGTTCTAAATTGCAGGAAGGTTAATTTTGACAGGCAAGAACTTTCAAAAGCTGATTGGGGGCAGGTGTTCGCAGGTAAAGGGATGGCTGGAAAATGGGAAGCCTTCAGAGATGAAATAACGAAAGTCCAGAGACAGTATAGTCCTATTAGGTTGAAAGGAAAGGCTTGTAGGTGTAGGGAATGCTGGATGACCAAAGACATTGAGGTGAAAATGTGTTGCTGGAAAAGCGCAGCAGGTCAGGCAGCATCCATAGAGCAGGAGAATTGACATTTCGGGCATGAGCCCTTCTTCAGGAATGAGGAAAGTGTGTCCAGCAGGCAAAGATAAAAGATAGGGAGGAGGGACTTGGGGGAGGGGTGTTGGAAATGCAATGGGTGGAAGGAGGTCAAGGTGAGGATGATAGGTCAGAGTGGGGGTGGGGGCGGAGAGGTCAGGACCTTACAAGAGGAACTTAGAGACATTGAGGATTTGGTTAAGAAAAAGAAGGAAGCATATGTCAGGTATAGACAGGATACATTGAGTGAATCCTTAGAAGAGTATAAAGGCAATAGGAGTACACTGAAGAGGGAAATCAGGAGGGCAAAAAGGGGACATGAGGTAGGTTGGCAAACAGGGTTAAGGAGAATCCAAAGGATTTTATAAATACGTTCAGGACAAAAGAGTAATTGGGAGAGAATAGGGCCCCTCAAAGATCAGCAAGGTGGACTTTGTGTGGAGCCGCAGGAGATGGGAGAGATACTAAACAAGTATGTTGCATCAGTGTTTACTGAAGGACATGGACGATATAGAATGTAGGGAAATAGATGGTGACATCTTGAACAATGTCCATATTACAGAGGAGGAAGGGCTGGATGTCTTGAAATACATAAAAATGGATAAATCCCCAGGACCTGATCAGGTCATACTTGTTTGAAATGGGGATAGTGATAGAAGACTCCTGCACTAACTGCCTATCTCCCTTACCTTTCCTGGAGTTAACCCATCTATGTGGTTGTATCTGTGACTTACCCCCCTTCCTATAAGTGTCATCCATCACATCCCCTTGCTTTTATAAATTCCTCATTGTGTCTCCATTAGATTTGATAGGATTCGCAACCAACAGCATTTATTGCAGGTATAATCCTCAGTAACCCTTAAACTCTCCCTAAACTCCTACATCCAACAAGAAGTGCATATCACTCTACTAAAAGCCATTTTTGCTCCTTCAAAATCTCCAGACCAAGAAAATAGCACCATCGTATTCATCTACAAAACACTGCTCCAGGTTAAATTAATAGTTATGGCTTATTTTTAAGTTTAATCAAGAGACATATTTCAATAAAACATATAATTGAAGAAGAACCCACTCTACTCACTACTGCAGATTTTAAGGCCACGCTTAAATATTCACTTTTGTTTCTGTGCTGTGACCTCTGCCAAACAGGTTCCTCCAAGATTAGTTGTGAATTTTACTGTTTGTTAATTTTCCCAGACACACTCAAATGTCCAGCAATACATGAATTCAAACAGCAAAGGCAAACAGTAAGGTGTACCCTAGAACTCTTTGGGAAGGTAGGGAAGTGATTGCTGGGCCTCTTGCTGAGAAATTTGCATCATTGATAGTCACAGGTGAAGTGCCAGAAGACTAAGGTTGGCTAACGTGGTGCCACAATTTAAGAAGGGTGGCAAGGACAAGCCAGGGAACTATAGATCAGTGAGCCTGACATCGGTGGTGGACAAGTTGTTGGAGGGAATTCTGAGGGACAGGATGTACACATATTTGGAAAGGCAGGGAGTGATTAGGGATAGTCAACATGGCTTTGTGCGTGGGAAATCATGTCTCACAAACTTGATTGAGTTTTTTGAAGAAGTAACAAAGAGGATTGATGAGGGCAGAGTGGTAGACATGATCTATATGGATGTCAGGGGGTAAAAAATGAGGTCTGCAGATGCTGGAGATCACAGTTGAAAATGTGTTGCTGGTTAAAGCACAGCAGGTCAGGCAGCATCCAAGGAATAGGAAATTCGACGTTTCGGGCATACGCCCTTCATCAGGAAGGGCTTCCTGATGAAGGGCTTATGCCCGAAACGTCGAATTTCCTATTCCTTGGATGCTGCCTGACCTGCTGTGCTTTAACCAGCAACACATTTTCAACTATATGGATGTCAGTAAGGCATTTGACAAGGTTCCCCATGGGGGACTAGTTGGCAAGGTTAGATCTCATGGAATACAGGGAGACCTAGCTATTTGGATACAGAACTGGCTCCAAGGTAGAAGACCTTCTACTTATCAGATCGAATGGATTGGTGGTGGAGGATTGTTTTTCAGACTGGAGGCCTGTGACCATTGGAGTGCCACAAGGATCGGTGCTGGGTCCACTATCTTTCGTCATTTGTATAAATGATATGCCAAAATTGGAGATGTAGTGGACAGCGAAGAAGGTTGCCTCAGATTACAACAGGATCTTGATCAGATGGGCCAATGGGCTGAGGAGTGGCAGACGGAGTTTAATTCAGATAAATGCAAGGTGTTGCATTTTGGAAAAGCAAATCTTAGCTGGACTTATACACTTAATGGTAAGGTCCTAGGGAGTGTTGCTGAACAAAGAGACCTTGGAGTGCAGGTTCATAGCTCCTTGAAAGTAGAGTCGCAGGTAGATAGGATAGTGAAGAAGGCGTTTGGTATGCTTTCATTTACTGGTCAGAACATTGAGTACAGGAGTTGGGAGGTCATGTTGCGACTGTACAGCACATTGGTTAGGCTACTGTTGGAACATTGTGTGCTATTCTGGTCTCCTTCCTATTGGAAAGATGTTGTGAAACTTGAAAGGGTTCAGAAAAGATTTATAGGGACGTTGTCAGGGTTGGAGGATTTGAGCTATAGGGCGAGGCTGAACAGGCTGGGGCTGTTTTCCCTGGAGCATCGGAGGCTGAGTGACCTTATAGATGTTTATAAAATCATGTGGGGCATGGATAGGATAAATAGACAAAGTCTTTTCCATATGGTGGGGGAGTCCAGAACTAGAGGGCATAGGTTTAGGGTAGGAGGGGAAAGATATAAAAGACACCTAAGGAGCAACATTTTCATGCAGAGGATGGTGCGTGAATGGAATAAGCTGCCAGAGGAAGTGATGGAGGCTGGTACAATTGCAACATTTAAAAGGCATCTGGGTGGGTGTATGAATAGCAAGAGTTTGGAGGGATATGGGCCAGGTGCTGGCAAGTGGGACTAGATTAGGTTGGGATATCTGGTCTGCATGGATGAATTGGACTGAAAGATCTGTTTCCATGCTGTACATCTCTATGACTCTACTAGACTATAACCTGGTGTTGTGTGATTTAAAAAAAAAATTGCAGTAGTTACACAATTGGCAAACCTTTCAATACTTGAGCATAGGAGGTTGACAGGTAAACTTATAGAGAAGTTTATAAAATCAAGAGGAGTATAGACAAGGTTAATGATAGGTCTCTTTTCCCTAGGTTGGGGGGGATTTCAAACCAGCAGGCACATTTTCAAGGTGAGAGGACAGGGATTTTAAAAGGATATAAGTTTTTTACAGAGAGGGTGGTTCGCATGTGGAATGAACTTCCTAAGGAAGTGGTGGGTGTGGACACAATTACAAAGTTTAAAAGACACTCAGATAAGTGCATGAATAGAAAAGATTTGGAGGGATGTGGGCCAGGAACAGACAGTTGGGTCTAGTTTAGTTTGGGATTCTGCTTAGCATGGACTGGTCCAGAAGGGTCTGTTCCTGTGCTGTATGACTCTATAACTCTATGACTAGTTAATTCAGAATTTTCCAAAACTGTATTCTTGGGAGATTGAACCCAGCACAGGGGAGAGATTGGGCCCTCATGGGGAGGGTGACCCAGTGTGGGGAAAGTCCAGTGTGGAACGTCTGCAGGCTTATAGCTAAGGAAGAACTGTAATGCTGAACTTTTAACTTTATTTCTGCATTTTTCTACTTTATACTAAGAAGAAGAAATGTAGTGTTGAACTTTTAAATTAGATCGTTATTTTTCTACTTCTTACCTAAGAGTTTGTACCTAGATCTTTCAAAGTGTACTGGCAACCTCTTGTGATGATATTCAGTGACTGACCTCCTTGGTAAACAAATAACAAAAATGAAATTTATGGTCTATTAAGTCATGTTTCACTTTGGGATCTGACTTGTTCAATATTACCATCAGCTGAGATCATAACAGAAATTACTGATCAGTTAGTAACCTCAGTAGTAAGGAAATTGCTCAAATCTATTATTAAAGACATGGCAATTATACATACAAAAATTCATAACATGATTAAGCAGAGTTAACATGGATTTATCAGAGAGAAATTAAATTTTGAGGCTATAACCAGTAAGGTGAATAACAGACACTCAATGGATCTAGTTTATACAAATTTATTTATAAAACGTATTTTAAAAAGTGCCGGCTAAGTGTTACTTACACAAGTAGGTTTCATGAGGTTGGGAATAATAAATTAGGTTGGCCAATGAACTGAAAACAGAGAGAAGTAACAAATGGGTAGGCAGGTTATAATTAGCTGAGTACTACAAGGACCAATGCTTGAGTTTTAGCTGTCTACTGCCTGTATCAATGATAGCTGAGGGGAGTGAGTATAATGTATCCAAGCATACCAATGATACAAAAAATAAGGTGCAAGGAAGACACAAATGGGTTACAAATGAATATGGATTGGTTGATTAACTGGGCGATAAAGTGACATCTGAAAAATATATTGGGGTAGTATAAAGTTATCCTCTTTAACAGGAAAAATATAAAAATAGATTTTTTTAAAAATTGTGACAGAATAGGAAATGTTTGTGTTCAGAGTCATGATACATGAATTGAAGAAAGTTAACATGCAGATTCAGCAAACAACTTCCACTATCTTCTTGCTGTTGTCACATCATTGCTGTGAGATTTTCTTGGTTCTTTTACTTCCTTCTTTTCCATAATCCCAGATAAAAATAACAATACAGAATGTCTTAAGTTCATTCATCCAGTTCATCCTTCTCCCTCCGAGGACCTTCTTTCTTAAATGATTCCAGGGCCTTTATCTCCACTGCTTTATCTAGTAATCCATTATATTCTGAACAACATACAAATGAGAATTTGTAGATAACAGTCTGATGAAACATCTTTTACCCGAAACATGGATGACATCTCTCGCATATAAATGAAATGCAGTCTGCTTAGCAACACTTTCTCTCATATTCTTTGTTGCACATTTCAATGCATAGTATCTTTACATTTCTCTGTTCACACACGTTACATTAAACAGGACAGGTACTGATCAAATATCGTAATATCTGGATTGCATACCTTAGAAGTGATAGCAGAATCTTATGTTTTTCTGCTTAGATGTGAATGGTGTTGAGTTTGTGGAGTGAGACTCAGCGCAAGAACGAGTTTTCTTGCAATGTCTTACCAGATCCACCAGTTTATTCGCCATTGCCAACATAATGATGAGTGTCTCTGTGCCACCTAAACATGTGCTGTTCCCAGAAGTTGCCACTCACTGGATATCTGCCATAAGACCAGTATCATTGTGGCTCTGCCAGCTTTAAGAGCAGATGCCAGAGCACTGTGACTGGTGATAGTTGACAAGGCTAAGTTGGCACCAAGGTTCACCAACAGTAACCTGGAGGACCTGGTTGATGGGATGATGCAGAGGAGGGTCATCCACTTGCTGGATGACTGGCAGAGATGGCATATTTCTGACCAGGCAAAATGTCTGCCTGGTCAGAAATGGCAACCCAGATCAGTGTCTTATTTAGGGGTCAGAGGGCAGCACTTTAGAGAGAATAAAGATGTCGTAATACAATTATTTGGAACTTTGGTAAGACTACATTTGGAGTACAAGACCTAGAGCTTTTAGTGTGATCTCCTTACCTATGAAAAGATATACTTGCTTTAGAGGGACTGCAACCTCGATTCACTAAACTAATTCCTGGGATGGAGGGATTGTAAAGATTAAATAGACCTTTATTCTTTGGGGTTTAGAAGAATGAGAAGTGACATCATTCAAACAAACGCAATTCTGACAGGACTGACTGGAGAGATATTTCCTCCAACTGGGAGGACCTAGAACCAGGGAAAACAGTCTCAGAATAAGGGTACATCATTTAAGACTGAGATTGGAGGAAGCGTTTTCAGTCAGAGTATGGCAAGGCTTTGGAAATTCTCTGCTGTGTAGGTTCAATCATTCAGCCATGTATGTTCAAGACAGAGATCAAAAAATTTCTACATATTAAAGAAATCAAAGGATAGCAGGATGATGCAGGAAAATAGCATTGAAATAGTAGATCAGTCATGATCTCATTGACTGGAAGATTGAGCTCAGTGTGCTGAAGGGCCTACTCCTGTTTCTATTTCTTATGTTCTTACATTATTCCCTGTGATCTTGAATGCCATGCGCTGCATACATTCTGGCTTTACATGAGCTGCACCATAATGAGAAAGATTGTGACTCATCAAATGTACAATTGATATACAACTGTGCTTGTAATCCTGCCTACAACCCTAAGAGCAATCATGATGCATTCATTCAGTGCCAGTCCACTGTTCCAACCTTTTAGCCACCATGTTAACCAGATGCTGGCTGCTGGATAACAAGAACTATCAGTTCTAGATTTGACTTATAAATCTCATCTGCAATGCAAACCCACATGGCCAGTATTGAAAGCTACACTGCCACAAGGAACATAAGTAATGATTGGTGTGATGAAGTAAAGGTTCTGTCGCCTCAATTGCTCACTGCAGTATTGTCTTCCTTTAAGACTTACTTTAAACACTAGTTTGTATATGGCTTCTATCACCTCTCTGACTCTTGGCTTTAGGCTTGGGATCAGTATTTCCCTGAAGCAACGGACAGATGATTTTTCTTTTGTTTGCTCACTGATGATTGCTCAATGTTCAGCACTATTCACAACTCCTCAGATACTGAAAGAGTTCATATTCAGATGCAGCATTACCTGGACAATGCCCCAGGCTTGGTATGAAAAGTGGCAAATAAGTTTAATGCCACACAAATGCCAGGCAATGACAATCTCCAATAAGAGACAATCTAACCACTGTCCCTTGACATTCAATGGTTTTACCATCACTGCATCCCCCATTATCAACCCTGGGGGTTACTATGGACCAAAAACATAATTGGGCTGGCTACAAGAGTAGGTCCTACAAGAGGCTAGGCATACTGCAGTGAGTACCTCACCTCCCTGACTCCCCAAAGCCTCACCACTTTGTAAAAGGCACATTGGGAGTGTGATGGAATACTCCCCAGTTATCTGGAAGAGTGCAACTTCAGTGATACTTAAGAACAAAGAACAAATCTTAATACCCAAGGTAGAGCAGCCTGTTTGATTAACACCATATCCATAAACGTCCATTCCCTCCACGATTAACACTTACTAGCAGCAATGTGTACTATCGACAAGATACCCTGCAGAAATTCATCAAAGATCCTTTGACAGTACCTTCCAAACCCAGATAATTTCCATCCAGAAAGACAAGGGCAGCAGATACATCCAGTTCCATTCCAATCCACTCACCATCCTGACTTGGTAAGATGTTGTTGTTCCTTCAGTGTTGTTGGGTTAAGATCCCTCCCTTATGGCATTGTGGGTCTACCTACAACACATAGACTGCAGCAGTTCAAGAAGGCAGCTCACTACCACCTTCTCAAGGGAAACGAGGCACAGGCAATCAATACTGGTCAGCATCTGTAAATAAAGAAAAGCTCTTGCTGCCTATGGACGTGGACTGCTCAGTACTTGAGAAGTCATGAATAGTGCTGAACATTGTGTGATCATCAGCAAACATCCCCACTTCCAACCTTATGATGAAAGGAACGTCCTTTAAAAAGGTGGTTGAACACGGACACTATCCTAAGGAATTCCTGCAGAAATGTTCTGGAACTGAGTTGATTGCCCTCCAACCACATCCATTCTCTTTTATGTTAGATGGGACTCCAGGCAGTGGAGTGATTTCCCCCACGTTCAGTTGACTCCTATTCAGCTCAAGCTCGTGGATGCCATATTTGTCCAAGTAAAGCCTTGATGTTATCCCCTCTACAATTCAGCTCTTTTGTCCATGTTTCCACCAATGGTGTAATAAGGCCAGGAGTTCAGTGAATCTGGTGGAACTCAAACTGGGCATCAGAGAGCAGGTTATTATCGAGTGATTGCCACTGTCAAGGACACCTTTCATCACTTTCTTGATGATTAAGTGTGATTAATGGAGTGACATTTGGCTGGGTCAGATTGGTCATGCGCTTTGTGGACAGGACACACCATTGCAATTTACTGGGTAATTACAGGACTGCAGTTATACTGAATTCGCTTGGCTAGGGGCACAGCTAGTTATGGGACACAAGTCTTCAATACTATTGTCGGAGTGTTGTGAGAGCCCCTAGTTATTGTAGTATTCTGTGCTTTCAGTTGTTTCTTGATATCAAGGGAAGTGAAATGAACTGGCCAAAGATTGGCTCATCATATGTGATGGTTAAGACTTAAGAGGAACCCAAGAACGATCATCCGTTTGGCATGACTACCTGAAGATACATGCAAATCATTCAGGCTGGCATTTTGTATTGATATATTTGGCACCACCATTGTTGAGTGGGGTGAATGGGGGGGGGGGGGGGCTATTTGTGGCATCTTTTCTTCTTGTTAGTTGTTTAATTGTTCACCACCATTTACAACTGAATATGTTAAGACTGCTGAGGGCATTCATTGAACCTTCCTGGGTGGCAATAATTGGGTAATAGAAAGTAATGAAGGATGCTTCATGCCACGAGGTTGTAGATTGTGTTTTGAGTACAATTCTGCATCTGGCTGATTGCTCACAGCAGTTCATTGATGCCAAGAGTTGAGTTGCTAGATATACTTAAAATCAATCTCATTCACTATGATGGCAGTGCTACACAATGTTGGTTTTCACATTGTGAAGGCAGGCCTTCATCTCCGCAAGTACTATTTAATGGTCATTTTTACTCATACTGCCATAAAGAAATTCATGTATCAGGTAGGTTGGTGAGAAGGATAAGTAAGCTTTTTCCTTTAGCTGGTTCTTTCAACACCTGCTGTAGATCCAGTCTAGCAGCAGAATCCTTTACAACTCCATCAGTTATGATGTTAAAAATCACACAACACCAGGTTATAGGCCAACAGGTTTAATTGGAAGCACACTAGCTTTCGGAGCGTCGCTCCTTCATCAGGGGATCCTTCATCTCCAAATCAGTAATGATGCTATTTACTCATTCATAGGGAAGGACTTGAGTTTCCCACCCAATGACAACAATTATCAATCCTAAGACATTTTCACTGCTTCCCTGCATACAGATAAATCTGTACATGGTTTCTAGTGAGAGAACAATAGAAAAAATACCCTTCTATTAGGACTCAAAACTTTCTCATTAAACCCAGCCAGTTGTAGCAAAATCTAATTCAAATCATGTCAGCACATTGTGCATGTGGAATGTATGTGACAGATGAAAGAAGGTTCAGAAGATGAGTCATACTGGATTCAAAACATTAACTTTCTTCTCTCACCACAAATGGTACCAGACTTGGCCTTTGGTTGGTTGGTGGATTAAGTTTAGCTATTGCACCCTCTTGTGGGCAAGCTATGTTGACTATAATAGTATATTAATTCAAGTGTACTACTACATTGGCTAAGTGTTTAGGAATGCAATTTTTTTTGTAGAACAAAAATAAAGGCAGCTTAATTGAAGAAATTTTTTTTAAATAATTGAATTTTGTTATTGAGGTCAGTGGGTGCAGTTAAATATCTGCTGGTAGACAGTTTGAGGTGGTACTCTTTAGGTTCAGGTGAATCAGGGAAAATTCAAGTCTATTGTTTCATTAACTTTGCCTTCCACAGTCAAATCAGATGGAGATTCAAAAAAAAATTTTGTGGCTACGGTGAGTAGTGATAATTTTACCTTTTCATCCAATTGACAACTGCTTTGATTCTATCCTAGCTTAAAATGGCAGTAAAATCCTCAAATACATATACACACACACACACACATCAAGTGTGCACATGCATTTGGCTCATCACACACTAGTGGCATGGGATCTCCACCTGAACTGGCACTCAAGGCCTTACTTTAAATGGTGCATCACACTTGGGAGTACTCCCTCCACATTATTCCAACTTGATGGCTTCTTTGACTTTAATTTGCATTTTCTTTTAGATAAAAAGAAATAGTGGCGGAGTGCTGGAATGTACAAGGTTACTCACATTAATCCCCTTCACTGAGGGAATGTATCTATTCATCACAGGGTACAAAAAAAAAGTTTAAAATCACACAACACCAGGTTATAGTCCATCTGGTGTACTTCCACCTAAAACCTGTTGGACTATAACCTGGTGTTGTGATTTTTAAACTTTATACACCTCAGTCTAACACCAGCATCTCCAAAAAGTTATTTTTACAGCCAGTTTCCATTGTATTTTTCCATTTAAAATTTGCTTTCTTAAATCTTGACACCAGAAAAATCTTTATTTTTCAATATCCCAGAACAGTTTGAGATACTCTCAGACAAGAAAATGAGTCTAGTTACCTTTGAACTTCAGTTAATTTACTTTTTGAATTGTAGCAAATAAAACTCCTTGATGTAGAGAAGTGTTTTAATAGGATTGAGGTGCCCTCAGGAACAAATAGCTTGTATACAATTATTGGAAGCAACTAGAAACACAAATGACATAATCAGCTTTATTGTCAAGCCTCTGGGATATACAAAGAAAATAAAGGAAATTATGCTATGTGAATAACTTTGGAACTGTGATGTACAGTAGTTTCATTAGGAAGGAGTTGAAGAAGCTCACCATGAGATGAAACATTTTACCATCGAACAATGTTCAGTAAAATCAGGCTTACAACCGAGGGGTTTGGAAGAATGAGAAGTGATTTAATCAATACTAAAGGCAACTTGACAGTAGTGGTTAACAGACTAATGTGGCTGGAGTGTTTTGAACTGCAGAAGGCAAAGTGTCAGAAGTGGTCATAAGCAATGAGAAGTTTTTTCCCTTGGTTGTGTAGCTTTGTATTTCTGCACAAGAGAATTGTGACACTTAAATGATTATGGCCTCTATTTACAAATCAATGTAACTCCTATTTGTGCAATGGTGCCTTTGTTTGGATGCAGATCAAAATCATTTAAAGTTAAGTCTAAAGTTTTATTAATAAGTGCTGGAAATTACAAAAAGAAATTTGTATAATTCTCCCCTCACCCAAACCAGAGGGGAAAAAAAAGTTAACTAGTACAATTATGAAGCCAAAAATGTACCAAAAACCTTGACTTTTTCACCTAGTTAAACAAGGAAATACAAGTGATTCCAGCTCTCAACTAAAACAAAAGGTGGATGGCTTAAGCGCCCTCAAGATCAATGGTTTATTTACTCACACACTGATGTGGGCTTCATTGAACAAGCCAACATTTATTGCCTATCCTTGATAGGACAATAAAACTGTCTTATAGAACTATTCCAGTCCATGCACTGAAGTTTATTGTGGAGGGAATTACAGAATTTTAAGCCAACATGAAAATAGTGAATGGCAGCTGATGTTCCCATATATTGGAAAGAGTAGCAGCTTATAGGTTTAAGAGATGCTGCTTAAAGCATCTTTGGAGATTTTCTATCTTGTAGATAGTTTTAAGTAAGCAGTTGCTTTGTCCTGGATGGTGTCAAGTTTAAGTGTTGTTGGAGGTGCACTCATCTGGATGCTTAGAGTGTATTCCAGGACACTCCTGACTGGTGCCTTGTAGATGGTGGTCAGGCTTTGGGGAGTTAGAAGAGGAGTTACTGGATGTATTCAGTCTCTGATCTGCTAGTCACTACATTTTGACCAGAAAACAACTAGACAAGCTATCCAAGGTAACCCCAGGTTATTGGTAATAGAGATTTCTACAATTGCAATGGTCATTGCCTGCTAGGCTTGTTGTTACTTACCACACAATTAGTGTGGTGCTGGAAAAGCAAAGCAAGTCAGGTAATATCCAAAGAAGTTGATGAATGGCTTATGCCCAAAACATTGATTCTCCTGCCTGACCTGCTGGGCTTGACTCTAGTCTCCAGTCCTCACTTTCTCCTCCTGGTCACTCAACAGCCCAAGTCTGGCTAGTAGGGAATTTGGTCTTGGACTACTTCAGTACAAAGTGGTGCTGATGAATGAACTGCCCCCTGTATCAGGTCAGATCAGGCAAAGTCTTTGATGAAGCAGCTAATGACAGCTTAGGATGTTACCCTGAGGAACCCCTGCAGAGATACCAGAGGTGACTAACCATTAACCCAGTGTCAAGTAACTCCAACCAGTTCAGAGTTAACTTTGATTCCCAAATCAATGCCTGCTGCCAAATGCAGTCTCAATAAAGACAAACCCTCACTTTACTATTCTTTTGTACACCAGGATGCATTGCACAAGCAAAAATCAGAAGAATTGTTATTTGCTATCATAAAATGAGGTATCTTGACTATGCCTAGGGGCTTGTGAAGAGTAAACAAGAGTCACAAGAGTTGTGACATTAACATTTTCTCTCCACAAAATGCTGCTAGATCAGAGTTTCTCCAGGTACATGTTTTTGTTTCAAGTATCCAGCATGTGCAGTTTTAAGTTTTACAGCACATGATCTATTAGCAATCACAAAAATCCAGAGGAAACATGAGAATGGCAAATAGCTGCTTTCTAGAAAGAAAGAGAGTCCAAAATAAAAGAGGATTATGGGTTATAGTATCTAAAATTGGATTCAACATTCCAGAAGACTACAATTGCCCAACTACAAAAACAAGGCTGTGCTCCACTAGAGCAGACAAATGATAGAGATCAGCAGGAAAAACAGGTAGTTTAAAAAAAAGTGACCAAAGAATAAATTGAAGTGATCAAAAGATCAAAACTATTTTCCATGCTCTGCTGTGGGACAGAGTGAAATCCACATGTAAATGAATTTGCAATGGCTTTTCGTAACTAAGTTGGATGATACATCAGAAGTTCTATAGCACTACAAATATTACATGCTGTATAAAAAAAATATCAGAAAGTGGTTTTACAGTAGTTTAATATGAAGAAATAAGTGAACATATTTTAGACAGATCAGATATAACTTTGGATCAAGAGAAGGCTGCTTAACAGTCTTTTCTTGGTACATATACAAAAAGCACCTAAAATCAAAAAAGTAACTGTACAAAGACAAAGTGACTTAATACTGAGGAATGTTGCTTTACGTGGAATGGTTCAGGAGGAGGATGCCATTGACACCACTGGCTGAATACAAGTTCAAAAACTTAGATATCCTGGTGTTTGACACTGACAGCTATATTAACAATACAGATTTATTTCTGGTTTCAGGGAGAAAGAAATTGCATTTTATATTGATCTGACAAAGTAGTGTTACAGCACAATCCCAATATGATTACATTATCCTTGTCTGCTTAATGAATGCACTTATCCACAGACTCGCATTTTTGAAATGCCAAACTATATGAGAAACAGCTAGTTAATAGATTTATTGTAATGACCGTATATTTCAAAAAAAAATGAACAGGACTGCAATTAACAAAGTCCATTTGCACTATTAATTGTGCTTACTGCAAGAAATTCTAAGGGAGGGTTTTTCCTCCCTGCCCATTCTCCCATTGCAGTTCCATCCCCAAACCAGTGAAGTCCAGCTTATGCAAGTGTCATCTTAGAAACCTTCACTCAAGTCTGGCATTGCCCTCCCTCTTCCAATATTAGGCTACTAACATCCAGAGTCCACAAACCCATTCAAGTTAACATGTCAAAACAAAAGTCACATTTGAAAGGTCTACAGAGTGTACAGTGCGTAAATATTCTAGCTAGAGTATGCAGTAGCAACCCACTTGCTAGGGAACTAGAACACAGACTTCAAGCTGCAAAGTAGAAGTCAGGTGTACTCACGAATCTTCAATTTGAGAGACATCAAGGCAGAGGCTTCAAATGCAATGAGTGAATCTAAAATAGCCAGTCACGATTTCCCTTTGATACCAAGCAGCTGAAGCTTCTCATGGCCATTCACCAATGACCACATCCTCAAACAGGGGGAATTATATTCCTTAAACCATTCCCCAGATAGAGAAGTTGGAAATGATGTCTCTCCTGAATTCCAGATAGTCACCCTAATATTGTACTCCTGACCAAGTCCTAATGTCAACTACAGGACTTATCCACATGCAAGCTTCAATTTCAACACAGTTAGTGGGAAAATAAAAGCTCATCAGGTAATAGAGGGAATAAAGAGAAAAGACAGAATGGTAGCATGTAAGATTTAGACTGAAATATAATTTGTTAACAGCTTTATTATCCAAAGTGTTGGAGAGGACTCAAGATTTGCTTTCCCTACTATTTAGTGGTCCAATTACAGAATCTGGATTTGGGAAAAACCCCAAAAGATTGGTAGTTTGACAAATACACTATTGACTGAAGTAGAGACCCCTCACCACACCACCACTCACTGTACATGAACAGCTTTTATGCATCAAGATATTTAGTGCATAAGCTTCATTCCAAAATACTCCAGGAAATAATGACCAATAAAATGGAGGAGATGTGGTTTTAAAGACAAACCACCACAGTATTCTAACATCTGGAACACCTTTGCTGAAGAAGTATAATGACAGAACAAAGTAGCTGAAAGCTTAATATAGCCAGTGATTGAAAGGCAGCAGCTGGTAACAGAAATGCCTGTCATATTTCACATCAGCATTAGAGTAGTTTTAGGCAATACCTAGATGCAAATATTGCTCAAGTATTCTTTTACAGCAAAAGTGATTTTCTAGAAAATCATGTTTTAATCTGATTCCAAACCAACTGCACTAAAGAATTGGAGAACAAAGAAAGGTCAATGAGTACTAGAGGTAAATCACAAGAAATATAGTTTCCACAAGGATTTATTTCCAATTGAGGCAGCAGCATTTCACTTCCCTAGTTTGAGCACAAAAAGTAACTGGGAATACAATAGGAGTATGAACATGCAAGGAATAAGAAATTTAAGGAATTAGAAACCAGAAATCAATCAAATGCAGTTTAAAAAGCTTATGGTTGGAGCCAAGGACACAGATCCACACATTTCTCAATTCAGTTTTTCTACAACAGGAATGTAGTAAAGTTCTCAAACTGTTACTAACATTTAACAGTGAACAATTAACTTTGATAGAACAGTTAGCCAACAAAATGATAATCTGCCACAAAATTGACACTGCACATTTTAAATAAAGCTTATATACATTTTGCAGCAAGGTTTAAACACTCAGCTACTGTACAAAGAGAACAATTGTAGCACACCTGATAATTTAACTCCTTTTTTAAAAAGGGAGAAGTCTGATCATTTATGATTACCCAAAACATGTCATCATTTTTGGCCAAGTAGTAAAAACCATGAGTGCATTCATAAGCAGATGTAATGACTGCCAAATTTATGTTGATGCAATTTACTTATTAGGCAAGTATTCAGCTGTAAATATTTACTGTAGAACTCAAGTTTAAATGCCCTACAGTTCTACTTTTGACCATTTGCAGTGCTCTTAAGTCTGTACGAAGCCATTCAGTGCATCACAGAACAGAGAAAGTTGTGTCAGGAGACTGATCGAAGGAAATGAATAATGGAAGCTTAAAATAAGTTGGTTGGTTTAGATGTTTATGAAGTTACCTACAAAAAAAAAGGGAAAAAAAACTAAAATCTTTAGAAAGAGCATGAGTCTTAGAAGTTGTTCTCCAGTAGTATTTAAGATAGCAAATATTTGCAGGGTACAGAAGCTTTAGCAATTACAATATTAACAGTTACAAGTTTAAACACCATCTGCATCAAGCCATACAAAAATTAGAAATTGTATTTAACATAAGAGGTCTGAAAGCAGAACTTGAATGAATGTTTATTTTCCTCCAAGTGACATCATGGCAAGAAAATGGGGTGAAAAAACCCAACAAGTGAGGGGGAAAAAAAAACAAAACAAAGGCTTAACCCATCTGATATAGGCTCAGATTTTCAGGTAGGACCAAACCAATACACATCCTGATGCTTATTTCAGAATCTGCAGGACTCAGGCTGCCTCTGCTGGAATAGTGAGTTGAGGGTATTTAAAAAGCCACATTATATAGTCATGAAACCAGCTGTGATTACCTTTTGAATAGTTGAAATTAAAAAAAGGTAAAGTATATATTTAGTGTAAAAATAAAGGGAATACACTGGAGGAAAGACCAAAGCATCCAGATGCCCTACTGACGTACTTTGCCAGGTACATAATTTCTGTCGATGCTTTCCTCTTGTAAGAACATGTGCAGACAGCGTTCATTCTGGGCCAGTGGATGACCTGCAATTCTAAAGAGAAATTAAAAAAGGAAATTGTCAGATATATACAAGCTTTTAGTATTCAGTAATTGCTAATTATAGCACAAAATATGGACTTAACATGTAAGCTATAATGGCAAATCAGTTGTTCATGTTGCAACTACACATTATATAATGCTATGTATCTGCATTTCCAACCACACTTCAGTATACACTTAAAACACTTTGCCACATTACTTCAAAATGAAAATTTATCCAAATCTGTACGAGGAACACCTTGTTCTCACAACCTAAAGCTTTCTATTCACTCTCCCAGAGAAAACAACCCAGCTATTAACAATTTGGTAGGGGAAAAAAGTGAAAACTTTAGTTAACTCTTTAAAAAAAAAGGACAAACTTTGAACAACGTTCTGCCAGAATGTGTTTTTACATAAATTTATTACAGAAGACAAGTAATGTATTATCAATTAAAAAAAAGAGTGCACTTAAGTAGACAGCTGTCTCCTGTCTCAAGAGGTCTTGCCATTAAAGTTAATGTTTAACAGGTAACCCATATTTGTATACATGCAGCTTTATCTTGAGGCAAGCAATTAGGAATTGCAATAGAGAGGATCTTCCCAAATGGGAAGTGTAGGAGCTATTAAAAGATTACTTGTTAATGAATTGTTCTAATCCAGCTCTTCTTTCTTCAATAAAAGACTCGTCAAAAATTCCTTCATCCATTCTAAATGGAAGTTGACGTTTCAAAGCTTTTCCTGGTAGTGGTGGCACAACAATCTGCAGTGGAATTAGGAAATAAAAAAAAGGACAATTTATTGCATTGAACTCTTCCTTACCCAGCTCCCATTACATTTTGAAATTATAACCTATTCATTCAAGAAAGTATACTTTCAAAGTGGATGCTTCTCCATTTCCCACACATGCTAATTCACTCGCTTTGCATTAGCAACTCCATTCTGCTGCCACCCATAAACAGCAATTTAGACAAGCACCCAAAAAAACTGAAAAAATAAATCCTGTCACTGAATATCAGACTTCTCATATGCCTTGCCTAGTTTATGTTGCTAGCAGAGATGGTCAAAGTGAAAACAAGAGAATTGCAGCATATTATCTTGAAGCAGTTTTAACAGCAAACAAATCAATTTGTAATAGCGATTTTTTGCAGCAGCAATATACACCCCTAAGAATCACTAGCTGGTTGATAGACCTAGTATATTTAACTCTTTGCTGAGCTACCCCTTCCAGGTGGGATACTACACAGCTTTAAGTATATGAAAGCAATAAAATGGAGGATTAAAGTACATGTGCTATAGGATCTTGTTAGAAACAAACTTGGCACCAAGATGTTGTAGAGATTGCAAGGATGGGGAAAGTGTTAGTATTCATGTCATTTCTCAATGAAATTGAGTAAATTAAAGAATCTATACATGCCCAGCATAAAAGCTAAATCAAAATAGTTGTACTTCTCCAAAAAAAATTATTCATATCCCCAAAAGAACAGTGCAATTTAAATAGTCTCAAAAACAGAGTCAAGGCTGGAAATAGGTAGCCCCAAGCAGTCCCCAGTTTAGAAGTTAGAAGAGAAAATCTCCAGAAACAAAAAGTTCAGGATGAAGAGTTCAAAAGGAACCCATGTTAAGGAGATACATAACTTGTGAACAGCATGTTTGATACTCATTGCTCATAGCCCTCAGCTCCCTTAAAACAAAAAAATTCACCTACCTCCTCTTTAAAGACTTTGATCTAGCCTCCACACCAGAATTCCAGAGATCCATTACTCAAGTCATTCAAATCTCAGTTTTAAATGAAATATTCCTTTATCCCTAATTATGTCCCCTTTTGAAATTCTCCTACCAGTGAAAATAGCTGAACATTTATTCTGTGAAGCCTGCTCAGTCTTCTTTCAATAGGTTATGCCTGATTCTTTTAAAGAAATTAAAATGAAAACCTACTTTGTTTAGCCAGAGTATCCACAAAGTTATGAGGGTTAAACCTTTGATTCATAAAAGTATCAGATCTTGCACAGTATATTTGTGAGCAAAAATCCTGTATACAGCATTAGCTTAAGGTACATTTGAAGCCGTGAGAATATTGCCAAAAATGAAAGTTGTAAAGCTAAAGCCTATCAAGCCAGGAATCTATCAATTGAGAATCATTATTCCATGCATTTGCAGTCCAAGTCTAAAATCACCTAGAAAAGGCAGTGACTTGGGAAGGTACAAAAAAAGCACTGTGGAAAGCTGCTGCAGTGTACCTTAGTAAAAGGCTTCCATTGCATTACAATTATGGAAAGTGTGAATGTTGTTAACAGTGGTGGATCAGATCCTGAAATCAAAGTATTGTGATTTTTACCTTTATTGTATCCCCAACTTGCTGGCACTACTGCTGCTTGACACAATCTTTAAGATTGGTGCAAGGGAAAAGAGGAAGTCTTCCCAAAATGATCTAAGATTACAAAGAGACCTTGATCAATTGGATCAATGGGCTGAGGAGCAGCAGATGAAGTTTAATTTAGATAAAGACATGGTATTACATTTGGGTCAAAACAAAGGGCAGGACTTATACAATTTTTATTTTTTTTAAAAAAAAGGGGGCTTGGGTAGTGTTGTAAGACAGATCAAGGGGCTCAAACACACAATCCTTTGAAGTTTGTGCCACACTGACACTGTTTAAGGAGTGTTTACCACACTTTCCTTCATTGCTCAGACCTTTATTACAGGAGTTGAGGCACCATGTTGAGGTTGTACAAGATTGGTGAGGCCTCTTCTGGAGTAATGCAGTCAGTTCTGGTCACTGTTATAGGAAGGATATTATAAAGCTGAAGAGGTTTCAGAAAAGATTTACCAGGAATGGAGGATGAGTGGAGGAGAATTTGGGAGGTTTTCACTGGAGTGAAAGAGATTGATGGATGTCCATATAGGAGGTTTATAAAATCATGAAGGGGCACAGGTTAGGTGAATGGCAGGTGTATTTTCCCTCAGTTGGGGATTTCAAGAATAGAAGCTTATTTCTAAAGAAGTGAAAGGAGAAAATATTTAAAGACTATTTTTAAAATAGACAGTGGCTCATATGGTATGAATTGTCAGAGGAAGTAGTGGATACTAGTACGTTTCAAAAGACATTTAGATAAGTACATGAGTAAGAAATGTTTGGAGGGATAGAGGCCAAGTACAGGTAGGTGGGATTAAATTTAGTTTGGGATTATGGTCAGCGTGGACTGGTTGGACCAGAGCAATGTTTGTGGTGCAATATGACCAAAAACCTTTTTGGACAACTTGAGAGATTAACATAAGAGGAACATTTGTTGGCTCTGGATCTGTACTCCATGCAGTATAGAAGGATGAAGCGGGATCTAATTGAAACGTGCAGAATACTGAATGGCCTGGACAGTAGATATTTTCAATCTGTAGCAGAGACTAGGACCCATGGACACAGCCTTAGAGTAAAGAGAAGACCTTGCAGAACAGGCAAGGAGAAACTTCTTGAGCTCAGAGTGGTGAATCCATGGGATTCATTGCCACAGAAGGTTGTGGAGGTCAGGTCATGGAGTATATATAAGATGGAGATAGACAGTGTTATAGGGAGAAAGCAGAAGAATGGTGTTGAGAAACTGGTCAGTCATGGTTGAATGGTGGAGCAAACTTGATAGGCTGAATGGCCTAATTTCTGCTCAGTCTTAAAACCAGTCATGAAAGTGGTTGTGTTACTACTATAATGGGACTAAAAAAAAAGGTCTAAACCAAAAGAACATATACAAAATGAGAAGTTTACCCATTTATTGCAATGCTAGATTATAACTTGCTATATTCATTTAAAAACATGTTACTTGGCATGTCCCAATTAAGTGCTCTCAAATGACCAAAAAACCAAATATAAAATTCTCAAATTTAGTCAGTCACTTTCCTATGACATTACCTTACTGTCTCTCTCCAATTCACTTTTTAACCATTCAAAGTCACTGTATCGCCTGCGCACACAAGAATCCTTCATCTTAAAAATGGGAAGATTTGTCTGCAAAAGAAAAAAGTTTTGCTCTATTATTTCAAGCTCTATGCACAAAAACAATGTTTTTCTACACACAAAAATCAATTGCCCTTCCAACACAAAGACAGACATCCTGCATAAGAAAATAATTTATCAAAATCAGTAATGGGACAGCACACTTGATAACATGCAGTACAGCAACAAATACATCATACAAGCTGTCTAGCCACAACTCAATTGCCAACCAAGAATAGACATCAGCTAGGATATTAATAAGCTTACAAAAGAAGATTAATGTCCACAATGAGGCTCATCATACCTAACCCTTCACCTTTTGCATCCCTTCAACATTTGATTACTTTTTGACATCAATCTCTTCAGTTCTTACTCCCTGCAATACCTCAACTAGTTCTGCTTCAATAATCACCTGCTAATCAAAATAAAGTGGTTAAAATTCTGAAGGAGGCCATTTAGCCACATTGTTAGTTCAAGTTCTCTTCAAGAGCAATTCACCTAACATAATCCATCATGGCCCCCATAGTTTTCTCCTCAGATAAATTGTCTACCTCTGGAGGAATTTACTGACTATTTCCATGAGACAGTACATGCCAGTTCCTGAACTCTTGCCTTTAGCATGTGGTTATGTGGTAAAAGAAAGTTGTAACCAGCATCAAAAAAAGTCACCTCTGGTTCTGGATTTCTCCAGAAACAAGAACTTCAAGTCAAATCTCAAAGTTAGACCTCCAAATTTACTAATCTTCTCAACTGATGTTTCTCAAATGAGGGGGAAAACAGTTTTCCTGCACCCGCTCAAATACCTTCCTAAAACAAGGAAAGATGCTACCTAGAATCATTGGTTTGGTTTCACCTGGAGTATCCTATGTTTGTTAAACTGTCTTGCTTTAAAAGCCTAACCCTGTAGCTTTAATAGGCTTTCTCAACCTGCCCAAGACATTCTACACATTTGAGCACATGGCTGATTTTTTGATGGTGTAGGGGGATGTGCTAAGAGTTCACAGGTTGGCACGATACGGAGGGCTGAAGGGCCTGTTCTGCACTGCATTGTTCTATGTTCTAAGTGCTCAGACCCTTCTGTTCAATATGAGTATTTTTAAAAAAAAAATAAAAAAAAATCAACTTTCCTTGCTCTCTACTAAAACAAATACTTCAATTTTTTCCTGCATTGATTGTCAGCCACTTGACTGCTCATTCCACCATTATGCCTTTTCAACTCACTGTCCTCCTCAGTTCACAATACATTGTAATATTGTTGACGGAGGAAAGGGACATGTTACAGGACGTTTACCTCCTCCACAAACATACAGCATGGAAACAAAACCCTTCTGTCCAACTCACCCATGTCGAGCAGATATCCCAACCCAATATAGGCCCACCTGCCAGCACCCAGCCCATAACCCTCCAAACCCTTCTATTCATATACCCATCCAAGGACCTCTGAAAAGTTGCAATTGTACCAGCCTCCACTACTTCCTCTGGCACCTCATCCCTCTACGTAAAAGAGTAGCCCTCTCTTTTACATCACCTTAATCCTATGCCCTCTAGCTCTGGACTCCCCCAGCCCAGGGAATAGACTTTACCCCTCATGATTTTTTATAAAAACCAAGGTCACCCCTCAGCTTCTGATGCTGCAGGGAAAACAACCCTAGCCTATTCAACTTCTCCCTATAGCTCAAATTCTCCAACCCTGGCAACATTCTTGTAAATATTTCCCTGAACCCTTTCAAGTCTCAACATCTTTCCGATAGGAAGGAGACCAGAATTGTATACAAATATTCCAACAGTGGCCTCACCAATATCCTGTACAGCTGCAACATGTCCTCAACCACTATACTCAAACCAATAAAAGAAAGCATTCTAAACACCTCCTTCACTGTCCTATCTACCTGCAACTCCATTTTCAAGGAGCTATGAACCTGTACTCCAATGTCTTTGTTCAGCAACACTCCCTATTCTGCTAAGATTTGCTTTCTCAAAGTGCAGCACCTTGCATTTATCTCAATTAAAACGCCATCTGCCACTCAAGATCCCATTGTAATCTAAGGTAAACTTTTGATGTCCACTGCATTTCCAGTTGGTGTCATCTGCAAACTTACTATATTTCTTATGCTCACATCCAAAATCATTAATGTCATGACGAAAAGTAGTGGACTCCGCACCGATCCTTGTGGCACTCCACTAGTCACAGGCCTCCAGTCTCTACCACCACCACCCTGTCTAACTGTCAGCTCCCAAGTTGTTATTAATTCTCTTCTAGATACCCTTTTGCCCATGTTTTAAAGGAAATCCAGCTTATCACCTCATTACTATTAGTCATTTTAATAAATCCTTCTACATACATTTTAAATCCTTTCTGAAGTAAGGTAGCTAAAACCAAGGTATGGCAACATTCCTAGAATTAAATTTAAACTACTTAAGGAAAGCATGTTCCTTCAGAACAAAAGATTTTGGTATAAATCTCAATTTCAGATAAGTGACATTGCTCCGGGATTAAATACAGGAATAGAATTGTTACAGTTGTACAAGATTTGGGCAAAGTCACATCTGAAATTTAGCATAGTTGCACTCTAAATTTAATGATATTGTCAATGGAAGTACAAGAATAAAACATTTCCAACTTAGTGCCCAGGATGACAAATTGAAAACAAAAAAGTTAGGTCTACACTCTGGAGTTGAGGGGTTTTCACAGAGTCATTATTCTGAAGAAGCTGGCTCAGGTAGGTCCTTGGAGACTTTTCACTAGTCAGGGAATCAAATAGGGGCAGAATCTCAGGATAAGGCTGATCATATACATTCAGAAGAAATTTCTTCACTCAAATGCCAATTTTTGGCATGCTCTGTCCCAGAGGGCTGTGATGTCTGGTCATTGAACGAGGAGGTAAACAGATTTTTAGTCTTAGAATTGAAGACAGGGAGAGAGTGGGCAGGAATAAAAAAGTTGAAACCCAATCAACCATGGCAGATAGAGCAGAATAAACCATATAGCTTATTTCATGAGTTTGTGCTATGGGGAGGGGATGGTGAAGTGGAATTCAGAACAGCCATTTTACTGCATTTCAGGGGCTCAGACAAGTTTGCTTGTCTGCTATAGTTTCCTTTTATTCCTTACACAGTTTCAAGTAATCCTGGATAAGGATACAGGAGATGTACATGTTAACTAATGTGATTAATCCTGGTCTGATTGAAGGATCAGATTAAAAAACCTCACAATATATTGGAAACTATTTAAGTTATGTTAAACCAACAGCACCCATTGCTTGCACAGCTATATACTGGTGTAGAAACCCAAGTTTATTCTGGACTGACATTTTATTTTAAAAGCAAGAACTTGAAGTCAATTGACTTCATGGTAATTCTATTCTGAACTCCTGTCACAGACAAAGGTCTACTTAATGAGACTTTAGCCAATAACAGATTTACACAAAATACTAGCCAGCTTGCTTAAAACACCTCAGCTATTTGGCTTTTAATTTAAAAAAAAAAGTGGACTTTGCATTCAGTTACAGCTCAGGTTCCTTTACAATGGCTATGAATGATTAATAGCTTCATTTCCAACATCTTCAGCACAGTTAAACTTATAATTGGTAACTAACCCAGCTCATAGGACTTGCAGTGCAGATGTGCAAAGCAGAAATGAGTGTGGGGATATTTTGTGTAGTTTTTAATAGGGGTGATTGTGAAATAATTTAAAAGAACTCTCCCCTTTCTCCAAAAGAGTTACACGGAGACATCGAAAGTGGAGGGGAAAGGGGAAACAACTAAATCCTTCAATGAATTTCAAACATCTCCTCAAGTTCCACCTGGGTTAAAGGGAAAAAACACTGGGTGTGACTGCAGGGTGAATGAAACCAATTGTTATCTTCAACATACATAAAAAATATGCAAGTGGTAAGATTGCAAAGTGAAATTTTGGAGCCAACAAATTGATAAGTATAATTCACTTAATGCCTACAAGGGAGGAATAGTTATGAACTTGAACTATATGCCTTGAAGTCACATGCTGGGAGGAATCAGATATTAAAACAACAAAGCACTTGGGTGAAAACAATTACTCATCTTTACAAAGGGATATGAAAGATGAGATTCAAGACATGGAGTTTAGAATGATGAAAAAAGGGATGAAGGTGCAACATAAAATGAAATCTAGTATGAACAGAAATTCAGAGTAGTCATGACCAGTTACAACTAAAAAAAATGCAAATAGAAGTGATGATCTTAACTTGAACTCCACACTGAGCCTAGAAAGTTATAAAGTATGTAAATCAAGAGCTGAAGTGCCAAACCTCAATTATTTAACTTTGTTGGAACAGTCTTAAAAGCAGAGGACTGAAACTTAATTGTCGAGAAGCTTGAAGTCACATTTCATGACTAAAAGAGGTATTGGTTACCCCTAAACAAATAGCCAACCACGAGATTATGTCTTGAGCAGTGAATTTGCTGCTTCACCTTGAAGAAATGTTTACAGATCAAGGCAGTGAGAAGGGAGGAGCTAAATGGATAAGTGTTACATCTGTTGTGCTTGCATGGAATGAGCATTACGGTGTTACTCAAAAAGGAGAAGTTTGAAGTGGAGAGAATTTTTTTTATTTAAAGTCTGGAAGAAAGCATCAGAACAAACATGGGGATACAGAATAAAATTCTTAAGTGCAGTGGGATTGACTATCTTCAGCTGATAAGTAATATCTAATCTAAGTGTACATTGGAGAATGTTAGCCTTGGCTCAACTATAAACAAAGCATTTAAAGTGAAACTTTAAAACATAGCTAGTTATGAATTTGCTTTCTTGAAGTGAAAAGCTAAGCCTCATCATCCAGAGGAGTTTGAAAGATCTTAGGCTCTTCCAAAATTTTAATTGTTCAAATATTACTTCAAGTTCTTATTTTATTACTATTTCTGGGATCTTGCAGTGTGGAAATTAGACAAGTGTTTTACTAAATTCAGAGGACACTGAAGTCTGTGGTGGGGGCGGGGGGGGGGGGGGTAGAAAAGAGAAAGAAAGAGGGTTGTGAAAGGTTTAGATGGATTACTGGTTACATTGTGGAAACCAACTTAGATCAGAGAGAGAGTGTTGTGGGAGAAAGGAAAAAGTAGGTTTACTTTCTCCAGGTTGGTGATGACTGCCTCCCTGAAAATGTAACATTCTCTCCACAGGTGCTGTCTGACCTGAGTGAGTCTTTTTAAACTGCATATACCATTGTTTTTCCAACATTTCAGTGTACTCAAGGCATACAGAACATACTATCAGTTAGACTTTAAAATCTAGCTTCACTGAAAACCTTCAAGGTAAAACCATTGCCTGGAGTCACTGACTGTTGAACACAAGTGTACATTTACTGAACTAAATGCAATCATTTAGCTGTACAAGTAGATTAGTCAAACAGACAGGTAGTTGTGATCAGTCATGAGGAGATGCCCATCCCTGGTCATGTGCTGTCAGACTGTTGGTTGATCAGTGAGGGGAAGCCATATGACAGCCTTAACATGGCATTTGCCATATGATCATTGTCCTGAGTCCATAATGAAGTGGACATTCCTTCAACTAAAAAGCCCAAGGTAATCTCCAAGAGACCATCAGCTAAAAATTGATACTCTGCTTTCTCCAAAGTGATCAGACCACAGTGGTACTCAGATGTACATGATCCATAATATGGAGCTAGACTGGTTGAGAGAAGGCAAAGAACCATAAGAAAAAAGTCAATCTACTTTTAGATTAGATTAACAGTGTGGAAACAGGCCCTTCGGCCCAACAAGTCCACACCGACCTGCCGAAGCGAGACCCACCCATATCCCTACATTTACCCCTTACCTAACACTATGGGCAATTTAGCATGGCCAATTCACCTGACCTGCACCTCTTTGGACTGTGGGAGGAAACCCACGCTGACATGGGGAGAACGTGCAAACTCCACACAGTCAGTCAGTTGCCTGAGTCGGGAATTGAACCTGGGTCTCAGGCACTGAGGCAGCAGTGCTAACCACTGTGCCACCATGCTGCCCACAAAGCAGCCTATACCCACATAATTTGGTTACAAAGGATATGGACAAAATCTTAAACACTTGCACTATAACACTATTCTACTTGCTTGGCTTTACATAGCATATGATTGACCAGACCAAAACCCATGGTACTTCTGACTGCCCAGTTATGAATGGTTTAGCCTTCCCACAAGCCGAGTTTAAAACATTAGAAAAGCATTTGAAGGGTCTGTTTCCATGCTGTACACCTTGATGACTGACAAGGTTAGAGCAGTGGATGCAGTTTATGTGGACTTTAGCAAAGCATTCAACAAGGTTCCTCATGGTAAATTGGTTAGCAAAGTAAGATGATGTAAATGCACAAAGAACTAGCTATTGGGTTACAGAACTGGCTTGAAGGTAGAAGACAGCAGTGGTGGATGGTAGCTTTTCAGTCTGGAAGCCTGTGACCAGTTTGTCACAAGGATCAGTGATGGATCCACTATTTTTCATTGTTTATATAAACAATTGGGATGTGAACATAGGAGGTGTTGTTTGTAAGTTTGCAGATAACACCAAAACTGGCAGCATAACAGACAGTAAAGAAGTCACTTCAGTACAATAGTATCTTGACTAAATAGGACAATAGGCTGAGGAGTGACAGATGGAGTTTCATTTAGATAAATGAGGTGCCACATTTTGGAAAGTCAAATCAGGACAGGACTCCTACAAAATGCCAAGGCCCTGGGGAATCTTGGAGTGCAGCCTCCTATTTTTATTCTCCTTGCAAGGAACTCAGGTCAACAGAGTAGTGAAGGCAGCATTTGGTATGCTTGCTTTTATTCAGGGCATTGAATATAGGAATTGGGAGATCATGTTACAGCTGGCCAGGACATTTGTTAGGCCACAATTGGAATACTGAATACAATTCTGATGTCCCTCCCATAGGAAGGATGTTGTGAAACTCGAAAGGGTTCAGAAAATAAGTATGTTGCCAGGACTGGAGAGTTTGATCCACTAGGAGGCTGGAATATCTTTTCTGGAGCGAAGGCTGAGGGGTGACCTTCTAGAAGTTTATAAAATAGTGAAGGGCATGGATAGGGCAAATAGGCAAGGTCTTTTCCCCAGGGTGGGAAAGAGTCCCAAACTAGAGGGGATAGGTTTGGGGAAGAGATTCAAGGGGCAACTTTTTCCCTGCAAATGCATGCATGGAATGAGCTACCAGAGGAAGTGGTGGAGGCCAGTATGTTTACAAATTTTAGAAGGCATCTGATTAGGAATATGAATAGAAAGGGTTTAAGAGGACATGGGCCAAAACTGGGAAATGAGACAAATTTAGGATATCTGATCAACATGGACGAATTGGACCGATGGGTCTGTTTCTGTGTAGTAAAAAATGAGGTCTGCAGATGCTGCAAATGTGTTGCTGGTCAAAGCACAGCAGGCCAGGCAGCATCTCAGGAATAGAGAATTCGACGTTTCGAGCATAAGCCCTTCATCAGGAATAAGAGAGAGAGCCAAGCAGGCTAAGATAAAAAGGTAGGGAGGAGGGACTAGGGGGAGGGGCGATGGAGGTGGGATAGGTGGAAGGAGGTCAAGGTGAGGGTGATAGGCCGGAGTGGGGTGGGGGCGGAGAGGTCAGGAAGAGGATTGCAGGTTAGGAGGGCGGTGCTGAGTTGAGGGAACCGACTGAGACAAGTTGGGGGGAGGGGAAATGAGGAAACTGGAGAAATCTGAATTCATTCCTGGTGGTTGGAGGGTTCCCAGGCGGAAGATGAGGTGCTCCTCCTCCAGCCGTCGTGTAGTTGTGTTCTGCCGGTGGAGGAGTCCAAGGACCTGCATGTCCTCGGTGGAGTGGGAGGGAGAGTTAAAGTGTTGAGCCACGGGGTGATTGGGTTGGTTGGTTCGGGCGGCCCAGAGGTGTTCTCTGAAGCGTTCCGCAAGTAAGCGGCCTGTCTCACCAATATAGAGGAGGCCACATTGGGTGCAGCGGATGCAATAGATGATGTGTGTGGAGGTACAGGTGAACTTGTGGCAGATATGGAAGGATCCCTTGGGGCCTTGGAGGGAAGAGAGTGTGGAGGTATGGGCGCAAGTTTTACATTTCCTGCGGTTGCAGGGGAAGGTGCCGGGGGTGGAGGTTGGGTTGGTGGGGGGTGTGGATCTGACGAGGGAGTCACGAAGGGAGTGGTCTTTGCGGAACGCTGATAGGGAAGGGGAGGGAAATATATCCTTGGTGGTGGGGTCCGTTTGGAGGTGGCGGAAATGGCGGCGGATGATACGTTGTATGCGGAGGTTGGTGGGGTGGTAGGTGAGAACCAGTGGGGTTCTGTCTTGGTGGCGGTTGGAGGAGCGGGGCTCAAGGGCGGAGGAGCGGGAAGTGGAGGAGATGCGGTGGAGGGCATCGTCGATCACGTCTGGGGGGGAATCTGCGGTCCTTGAAGAAGGAGGCCATCTGGGCTGTGCGGTGTTGGAATTGGTCCTCCTGGGAGCAGATGCGGCGGAGACGAAGGAATTGGGAATATGGGATGGCGTTTTTACAGGGGGCAGGGTGGGAGGAGGTGTAGTCCAGGTAGCTGTGGGAGTCAGTCGGTTTATAATAGATGTCTGTGTTGAGTCGGTCGCCCGAGATAGAAATGGAAAGGTCTAGGAAGGGGAGGGAGGAGTCTGAGACAGTCCAGGTGAATTTCAGGTCAGGATGGAAGGTGTTAGTAAAGTTGATGAACTGTTCAACCTCCTCGTGGGAGCACGAGGCAGCGCCGATACAGTCATCGATGTAGCGGAGGAAAAGGTGGGGGGTGGTGCCAGTGTAGTTGCGGAAGATGGACTGTTCCACATATCCTACGAAGAGGCAGGCATGGCTGGGGCCCATGCGGGTGCCCATGGCAACTCCTTTAGTTTGGAGGAAGTGGGAGGATTGAAAAGAGAAGTTATTCAGGGTGAGGACCAGTTCAGTCAGTCGAAGGAGTGTGTCAGTGGAAGGGTACTGGTTGGTGCGGCGGGAAAGGAAGAAGCGGAGGGCTTTGAGTCCTTCGTGATGGGGGATGGAGGTGGTGTAGTATCTGACACTTCAGCACACATTGTGTTTTAGAAGCTTATGACAGGCATTCTGAAGTCAGGAGGCAAGCAGACCCCTAACTAGATCACACAAAGCTCTTAGTCCTCTTAAGTGAGGACAGTTCTGCAATTACAAATTAGAAAGAATTGCCAAGAAACTCAGCACGTCTGGCAGCATCTGGAGCAAAAGCAGAGTCAATGCTTCCTCAGAATTGAAGCAAGGTCACTGAACCTGAAGCACTAACTCTTACTTTCTCTCCACAGATGCTGCCAGACCTGCTGAGTTTAAGAATTTCTGACTGGAGTTCAGCAATTATGTCTGGCAGCCAAGAGCTGGGACTTTTGCACTATATTCCAGCACAAGTTCCAGGAAGTTAGGAAAACAGTATATTTCCACCCAAGGGAAAAAGATCATACTTTTAATATTAATGTTGCTGTCCAGTATAAATATTAGGGTACATGGATCTTGTAAAGGATTAATGTTGAAGTTAGTGATTACTGCAATTTTAAGTTGCTGCGTACAACTGTTTCTATGAAGGTGCTGTCTGATCAATTTAGTGCACTCAGCAAACAATCAAGCAAAGTATGCAACATTTCAGATTGGGATAAAGCAGTACATGTTGTGTATCCAAAGTGAATATGGCAACTAATTCAGTTAACAATTCACAGTATGGTTGCAGTCAAGTGATCAAAGCTATAATTGTAATCATAGTGGTGATAACAGCATAGAAGGACAAATTGTATTTGCAATTATAACATTACACACCTTTGCTAGCAAGATTCACTTGGGGTGGGAGGATAAACACTGATACACAAGAGATATCAAACAAATATTTCACATATTTAATGTGGAGAAACGTGAAAAGCTAGAGAACTTGGGGAAAATAAAGATATCTTGAAAAGTGCCCACATCAGACATGTCACTGGACATCTTAATGTCATAAATCCCCAGGGACCTGGTCATATGCATCTCAGAACTTTGCAGGAAGCTAGTTAAGAGATTGCTGTGTCCCTTGCTGAGATCTTGGTAATATCAATAGCCACGGGTGAAGTGCCAGAAGACTAGAGGTTGGCTAATGTGGTCCCATTATTTAAGAAAGGCTGCAAAAAAAAAAAGAAAAACCAGGGTTATATTGACTGGTGAGCCTGATGTCAGCTGTGGGATAAGTTGGAGGGTATTCGGAGCGACAGAATTTACATGCATTTGTAAAGGCAAAGACTGATGAGGGATAGTCATGGCTTTGAGCATAGGAAATTGTGTCTCACTAACTTAAGAACCCGACAAAAAAGGCAAAACAGTAGACACTGACTATATGGACTTCACCAAGACATTCAACAAGGTTCGACATGGCAGATGCAAGGTCAGATCACATGGAATCCAGGAAGAGCTAGTTAATTGGATACAAAAAAAAACTTGCTTTGTAGTTAACAGGGTGGTGGTAGTAGAGGGTTGTTTTTCAAATCAGAGGCCTGTGACCAGTGGCATACCACAAAAGATGTGTTGGGTCCACTGCAGTGTGTTATTTATGCAAGTGACTTGGTTGTGAATATAGGAGTTATGGTTAATAAATTTGCAAGTGATACCAAAATTGTTAGATTAGTGGATAGTGAAGGTGGTTCTCAATACAATGGGACCTTGATCAGATGGGCCACAGAGTGTCAGATGGAGTTTCATTTAGTTTAATGTGAGGTATTGAGTTTTGGTAAGGCAAATCAGGGCAGGACTCCCCTCAGGCCCTGGAGATTGTTGCCAAACAAACAGTCCAATATGTGAAGGTACACTGTTCCTTGAAAGCAGAGTAACAGGCAGACAGGGTGAAGGTAGTTCACCTTCATTGCTCAATGCATTGAGTATAGGAGTTGGGATGTCACATTGCAGCTGTACAGGACATTGGGGAGGCCATGTTTGGAACATTATGCACAATTGTTGCCTCCCTGCTATAAGAAAAATGTTCTTAAACTAAGGATGTTGCTGGCATCAGAGGGTTTGATGAATAGGGACAGGCTGGAGCCCCCACCTCCCTGGAGTAGAGGCTGCAGGGTGACCTTCTAGAGATTTATAAAAAAACCATTAGGCTTGGATAGGGTGAAAAGCCAAATCTCTTTTTTCCCCCAGGTTTGGAGACACCAAAACTAGAGGGCATAGGTTTAAGAAGAAAGGAAGCGTTTTTTTAAGAAAAAAAAGGGACCAGACCAGTAATGTTTTCATGTAGAGAGGAGACCATACAGAACAAGCTGCTAGACAACAGTGAAGGTGGGTACAATTACAATATTTAAAAAAAAAAGGTATCTGGATGAGCACATAAGGGTTGCAACAGATAAGGCCTCATGCTGACAAATGGGACTAGACCAGTTTAGGATATCTAGTTAGCACAGAAGAGTTGGACTGTTTATAACTATGTCCTTTAGGGACGAAAGCTGCCCCTGGTTTGGGCTACATTTGATTCCACACCCACAGCAATGTGGGTGACTCTTGCCCATCCTCTGGGATGGGCATTAAATAGTGGCCTTGCCAAGATCATCCAAATTTCATGAAAGAATAAGCCTTCAAAATTAGAGACAGCTTCAGATAAGTACCACCTTTCAAAGATGCATTTACCACTAATCACACAAGTTTGTCAATTTGAGCAACATTACTCTTTAGGAGCAGGATTCATAGGGCTTTGAACTAAACAAAAGTTAGAATATGGGACAATGCTAAGGGCAACAAAGATGGTGGATTAACAGTCAATTCAACCATCTTCTAAACTTCAGTAACTCTTGTAGACTTCAAGAGAAAACAAAGTGAGGCCAAATAATTCAATTATTCAGGTAAAAATATTCAGTTTAATCTAATCCAATATTCTACTTAACCTTCCATATGCAGGTGCAGATCAGTCACCTTGTTTATTCAAATAAAAGTACTCAAGATACTGAAAATCTGAACTGAAAACAAAGTGCTGGAGAAATTCAAGTTTGGTATTATCTGTGAATAACAACAATTTGAATAATTTAGACCTAAAATGTTAAGCATTTCTCTACAAACACCAGACCTGCTAGCTTCAACATTTTATCTTGTTTATTTCCTCTCAATAGCAGAAAACCATGATAAAGGCAAAACTACAATGGGGAAACAAAACAGTTCCTTCTGCTTTGGAGACAATATTAGTCTATGACAGTTTGAGCTCCCAGTCAACTCATTGAAGAGAACTCAGGGGGACAACGTGGTGGTTTGCTCTTTCCAGCGGTAAACTATAATTAAAGCAGAACTGAAATTCAGAAACTCTTGTTAAAAACACAATCACACCTTCTTAAAAGAAAGAGGTGGCAAGAGGCAAGTAGGACTAGCAATTTTATTTTTTAAAAAAAATGGTACTTTAGCTAATGTTCTAAAGACAATCAACACCTCAAAAACAGAGGATTGTGCTTAGTCTGGAAGTGGAGAATCATTCAATAATGAGCAGATAAAGGGCACTTGCGATATAACAATTCGATAATAGGTGAATATTTAAATCAGCCACTCCCAGACATGCTTCAGAAAGAGATAAAAGAAGAATGGGAGCAGATCTTCTCCGTTTGGCTAACAGATTACACACTAAATTACCACTCCCCTCTCTGAGGTGGGGGTGCTGTGGAGGAACGCAGGCCATGACTGAAGCCTCGGACTAGATTTAACACCGTCCTTACCACCCACCTCGGCGGCAGCTTGAATTAAGAGCTAGCAACCGCACACTCACCCTCATTCGGACCTCGTACGTGGTATATTTACTCCTCCCGACCCCGACCGTCTGCGGGTTGAAGATGTCGATCTCGAGGAAGTTGCTGGGAGGCCCGTACGCGTCGTTTAAATCCTGCGGCTTACTGTGGAGCCTCCGGGTGTCAGCCACCCCCAGTGCCTCCGCCATCTTCGGGGAGAAAACAGCGAGTGGAGGGAACAATTTTCAAACCTCGACTCCGCTTATTTTATGGCCGGCTACTGGCCTGGGACTTTTTAAAATGCAAAAAACACCCTGACTCCACCCGCGGCCGGCATAACCCAATAACACCACAGCCAACCGGCACCCTGGCGTATTAAACATTCAGATTCCCGCAGGCCGGGCCGCCATCTGGGACCCGGGATGGAGCGCTACCCAATATTCCCGCTTCCCTCAACCCGCAGGTGCATTTGCGTATTCATGCTTAGGGGCGGCACTCTCCACTGAGCCCGGCGGGTCGTTCGGATTATTCATGGTCCAGGGTTCGCAGGCCGCTTTGCGCGGCGTGAAACTCGAGTATTCAGGTTTCGGGGTCAGGCCTGCTCAACAGCACGCGAGACTCAGCTATTCAGGTTACGGGGCTAGCAGGCTCCGCGCCCGAATCTGGGACTTGGCATCGCGGAAGTAACCAATCAAAACCGTCGCTGTTGGAGATGATGTATTCAGATTCTCGGGCGAGGAGGTACTCACCTTTGTAACGCATTGCATTGGTTCACCTTTAAAGGCACTGAGGTCTTTTAAATATATTTTCTAATCTACCTGTTCAGGGATATTATTACACACCTCTGGGGCAAGTGAAACGTTAACCCAATCCTTCTGGCTCAGAGGTAGGGACACTACCGCTGTGCAACAATGCAGCATAGTGAACCAGATAGGTTATTCTGACAATTGACAATGGATTCATGGTCATCATTACACTCTTAATTACAGATTTTTTAAAATATTGCATTCAAATTCCAGATGCCACGGTAGAATTTGAACCCTAGATTTCCAAAAGAGTACCTGGGTCTCTGGATTAACAATCCAGCAATAACTTCTAGGTCATCACCTCTCTAATGTTGTTGAACAAAGAGCCTTTATATTCAGGACAAAGCAGTCCAATTCCTCATTTGGTTTGGATTCTCATTAGAGTAGCTAAATACTGAAATTAAAATGCAATTCAGTGCCTATATAATAGAAATAGTGCATTGTTTTGTAATGTCAATACCTTGTAATATGCTGTCCACTATTTTTCTGCTACTTGCTGAATTTCTGAAGGGTCACTGGACTTGGAACATTAACTCTGTTTCTCTCTCCATATATGCTGCTAGAATTTCTGAGTTTCTCCAGTAGTTTCTATTTTGGTTTCAGATTGTCAGTGTCTGCAGTTCAGTGTGTCATTATATTGCTGAATTTCATTGTCTTGTTCTTACTTATACACGAACATATTAGTTAGAAGCAGAAGTAACCATTTGGCCCTTGAAACCTACTCCATCGTTCAATAAAATCAGGATTGATCTGCCTGTGTTCTGAATAGTCCCACTACCCTATGACTCCTTTGCCTCAAAATAATCTGAAATTAACACAAAGAACTGCAGAGGCTGGACATCTGAGACAAAAAGAGAACTTGCTGGAAAAGCTCATCAGCTCTGGTAGCATCTGACAGGACAGAGAGCAGCATTAATGTTTCAAATCCAGTGACCGTTTTTCAGAATCTATCTGAGTCCACCTTAAAAAACACTCAATTACTGCATCTTCATAATCTTTGGAGACAGAGTTCCAAAGCTGCACAATATTAAGAGAGAAAAAAAAACACTCTCCTAATCTCTACTAAAACGGCAACCCCTAGTTTTCAAAACAGTCCCCCAGATCTGGACTCACTCACTTGGAGAAACATCACTTCTATGTCGAATTTATTAAGGCCATTCAGGATCATGTACATATGAAACAATTACCTATTACTTTTCTAGATTCCAGTGGAAACAGGCCCAGTCTGTCCAACTCTTCATAATACAACTCGCTCATTAGAAATATCAATCAATCTAACTTCCCCTGAATTGCCTTCAAAGCACTTATATTCGTTCTTCGAGAAGGAGACAAAACCTGCACACAATATTCAAAATGTCAAGATTATTTAGCCCCATTCAGACCTGAGAAGCATCATACCAAACACAATGTTAACTTTGTTTCTATCTCACAGCTCTAGCCAGACTTGCTGAGTTTCTCCAACACTGTTTTTATTTCAGATTTCCAGGTTCCACTGTATTTTCTTGTACTCAAGATGTGGTTTTATTAATGCCCTGTACAATTAAAACATCTCCTTACTTCATGTTAAATTTCTCTCATAATAAAGGACAGCATTCCATTAGCCTTTTTAATAACTTGCTACACCTGCATACTTACTTTTGTGACATATGCACTAGAACACCTACCGGTAGATCTATGGAGGCACTTTATGAGCATGGGTAGGGTATTGACTATTTAATAGAAGAGAGGTTGGGATAAGAGGGACATTTTCAGGATGGCAACCTGCAGCTAATGGTGTGCAACAGGGATTGTTATGGACTCATTTCTTTTTACAAACAATGACTTGGATGAAGAAAGTGAATGTATTTTTGCCAAGTTTGTAGATGATACAAAAACTAGTTGGAAAGGCAAGATGTGAGGATGACGTAAAGAATCTGCAGAGGAACATACAGTCAGTTCTGATATAATGCAATAGTTCCGTTCTCATGCAATCTTGCCATGCCATTTAAACTGATGAGGCCAGAATTGTGTTATAGCCAATACAGGTAAGGAAAGTTCACATCTAATAATAACCGTCTAAATTCTTCAGTTGCATTAAAGCCAATTCATTTTAAGAAACATTGAGGAAACAGGTATTATAGCAGATCAGACTGTAGACAAGTTAGCTCGAGGTCAGCCGGTTAGACCTCATAGAATATGAATTTCCTGATTAGACCAGATTAGCAGCGCAACCTTGAGGCCCTGACATTTTGACACTCTGAGAGAGCTGAACCAGTGTCAAGGACTTTCAACATGTAAATAAAGGGTGTCTTGGTGATGAGATACTGGCCTCTGTGGAATTATTTCATAAGCAAGAGGGCAAAAACTTGGAAGATAGAATGTAATGTGGGGAAATGTTTTGTTATGTACTTTCGCAGGAAGAATACATAAGCTGAATAACATTTAAATGTAAAAGACTGCAAAATGCTGTAGAACAGAGAATTGAGAATCTTTGTCCAAAAATCACAAAAAGCCAGTATCCAAATTTGGCAGGTAATAGGGAAGACAAATATAATTTTGTCCATTATTAGAAAGGATAAGCATAGGGAGTTTTTGCTAAAACTATACAAAGCACAGGAATGCTGTAAAGAGTTTGGGTCCTTGTAGCTAAGGAAAGAGAGGCACCCCAGAGAACGTTCACTAGGCTGATGCCAGTTATGGAGGGAGTATTTTAGGAGGAGAAGTTGAGTAAATTGGGCTTGTACCTTTTGAAATATATAAAAACAAAATATATAATAACTTATTGAAACATACAAGATTCTTCAGGACTTGACAGAGTAAATATAAAAAGGTTATTTCCCCCTGTGGGAAAGTCTGGAACCAGAGGACATAATCTCAGAATAAAGGCTTGGTCATTTAAGGCAGAGATGAGGAGGAACTTCTTCTCTCAGAAGGTAGTGGATCAGTTGAATTATTTACAACAGAGGGCCTTTGAGGCTAGCTCATTAAATATATTCAAGACTGAAATAGACAGATTTTTAATCAGTAAGGGAATCACGGATTACAGAGGAAAGGCAGAAAAGTGGAGTTGAGGATCATCAGATCAACCATGATCTCACTGAATGATGGAGCAGACTTGATGGCTTACTTCTGCTCCTACCTTGTCCCTCTGGATCTCAGAACTCTGCAATCATTTCAGTAGTACCCTTTCCTTTTAATCTTCATGCCAAAATAAACAACTTCACACCTTGCCACATTATATTCCATCTGCCAGATATTTGACCATTCACTCACTCTGTACCTGTCTATTTTGTGATTCCAGTCTGTGAGATTTTTTTCTTGTTATTAATTTTTTCTATTCTGTAATTGGATTATTTTCTACTTCCCATATTTTTAAAGGAATTTTTTTAATAAGCCCAATTTTCTCCTGAATATTAAAATATTCAGATTCAGCTAGAGCTTGTATGACAAAGACCCAGAAACAAATGATCATAAATATAAAATAAAAATCACAAATTTACCATTATAGATGGCTTCAGTAACCTGCACCACCCCACCCCACTACTCCTTATCCTATAAATAGTGTGCCTCTGAATAAAAAAGAGAAATCTGGATACATAAAAAATAATAAATGATACTTGTGGTGAGAAAAGGCCCATTGACATTTCAAATATGAGTTGTGCTTCTGAACTGTCCCTAAATACAATAACTCAGGGTCCTCATCTTTGGAATCATTCTGTAAAATCTGTTTTGCACTTAGGCCAAAGTTAATATTCTTACAATTAGTAGGTAGTTGATTGAGGACGACAATAGCACAGTGGTAATACCATTATCCTTGTAATCCAGAGGCATAATGGGGGTATAAATTCAAATTACACTATGTCAGATAGTGGAATTTAATTAATAAATTTGTAACATAATGTCGTTTCAATAATTGTAATTATAAACCATTGTTGATTATTTGTAGAAAACCAGTTATTCATTAATGTTCGTTACTGACAGAGGAATTCCATGTGACCCCCAGCCCTGCAGCAATATGGTTGATTCTGAAAGGGTCTAGCAAGCCATTCAGTTCAATGCCAGTTAGAGGTGAACAACAAATTCTGATATTGCCAGTGATGCCCACATCCCATTGCAAGAATAAAACAAAAGAATCCTCATGTATTTTTCCATAAAGGATTTAACTCTCTTTAGTCATCACAATATTTGCTTTTCTGTTACATCCCTCTCAAGTAAAGTACAAAGTCCTATTTGTATTTTAGTGTTTTTAACATGCTCATCTATTTTCATGTGCAGACTTAAACTTTTGCTTTTCAACTGCAGTGCAAAATCAACTGGCCTTAATTGCTATTCATAAATTTATTGACTTACACTTTTCTGAATTAAACTGCCTTTACCATTTATATGCCAATTTCCTAATATTTTTGGCTGCTTTTGTGCTTCCTCTAACTTTGAAGACTTCCTTCAGTTTTTGCTTTCGACACTGAAACAAAGTATTAGTAAGTGAGTTCAAAGATTTTGCCCTTACCAAAGATACAGTGATAATCTCTACAAGGTGATTTCAAGTGTTAATTATCCAGTCTCCAAGTTATAGATTCATAGAGTTATATAGCACAGAAACAGAACATTTGGTTCAACTCATCTATGTCAACCAGATATCCTAAACTGATCTTCCATTAACTAGCATTTGGCCCATATCCTACTAAACTTTTCTTATTCACGTACCCATCCAGTTTGTATCCACCTCCGCTGCTTCCTTTGGCAGCTTGATCCATGCACGCACCACCCTCTGTGTGAAACACCTGCCCCTCAGGTCCCTATTAAATTTTTCCCCTCTCACTTTAAACCTATGCCCTCTAATTTTGGACTCCTCTTTCCTGGGAAAAAGGGAGCCATTGGCTATTCATCCTATCTTAACCCTCATGATTTTACAAACCTCTATAAGGTCAGTGTCTCAGTCTCCGACACCCAGGGAAAAAAAGTCTATTCAGCCTCTCCCTATAGCTCAAACCCTCCAATCCCAGCAACACCCTCGTAAATCTTGTCTGAACCTTTTCAGTTTTAACAATATCTTTCCTATAGCGGTGAGACCAGCACTGAATGCAGTATTATAAAAGTGGCCTCACCAATGTCCTGTACAGCCACAACATGACAACCCAATTCTTATACTCAATGCACTGACCAATGAAGGCAAGTATACCAAACACCTTCTTCATTATCCTGAATACCTGCAACTCTGCTTTCAAGGAGCTGTGCACCTGCACCCCTGGGTCTCTTTGTTTGGCAACACTCCCCAGGACCCTACGATTAACTGTAATAAGTCCTGCTCTGGTTTGTCTTACCAAAATGTAACACCACACATTTATCTAAATTAAACTTCTTCTGCCACTCCTTGGCTCATTGGCCCCTCTGATCAAGGTCCCATTTTATTCTGATATCACTTTTTTGATGTCTACAAATTTTGGTATATCTGCAAACTTTCTGACCATATCTCCTATAGTCACATCCAAATCATTTATATACATAATGAAAAGCAGTGGATCCAGCACCGATACTTGCAGCACACCACTGGTCACAAGCCTCTAGGCAAATAACAACCGTCTACCGCAACCCTCTTACCTACAAAGCTAATTTTCTATCCAGTTGGCTAGCTCCACTGTTCTGCCTTCATTAATCTTCTATGTCACCTCTTCAAAAATCTCCAACAAGTTAGTGAGACATGCTTTCCCATGCGCAAAGCCATGTTGATTATCCATAATCAGTCCTTGCCTTTCCAAAAGTACCGTTTGTAACCCATGTGATTATCATGTTAAAAGATGTGCACTGTACTGGTGAAATAATTGTTGGTTGCAATATAATCTTGTGTTATTAAATAATTAGAGATCTGTTGTAAATTCTACATTGTCTTAGAGCAGGATAGTTTTGTTGCTTTATAACTGTTGTAATCAACATGGCAATCATTACTATCTTCCGCTCTATTGTTTGAAACTAAAAGGAAAACTAAAAAGTTTTATAACAAGTGGTCTATTTTCTGTTTTGTACAGTGTGATGTAATTTTTGCTATAAATTCTGTGTTACGATTGAGCCCTCCACTATCACCTGATGAAGGAGCGTCACTCCAAAAGCTAGTGTGCTTCCAATTAAACCTGTTGGACTATAACCTGGTGTTGTGTGATTTTTAACTTTGTACACCCCAGTCCAACACCAGCATCTACAAATCATGACTGTTTTGTATAGTTTGCCACTATGCAGAACTGGCTGAATAATGATTATAACCAGACCTAATAAGCCACCAAATAGTTTCTGCTTCTTTTTAGAAGTTATTTCCTCTAGTTTACCCAATCCTGACTAGGGGCATACGCAAGCAAACACAATATGTGCTGACATATAAAACAATTATTTGACACTGGTCTTATGTGAATTCCTGAAGTGTTTTGCAGTGTGCTCAGATACATTGAACCTAGTCTTTGAAGGCCCTTTCTTAACCAATCTCCATTCTCCCGTTATCTTTTAAAATAATTTTAATGTATTCAGACTTTAACTAATCTTTACCTTCCCTTTCTTTCTCTATCTTTATTTTTGCTTAAAATCTGTTAAATCTCTAACTTTTCCCAGTCATCACCCTTAATATTGTTTCTCTGCCCAAGGCTGTTACCTGTCCGGTTTTGTTTGTTTTGAAATTTTCTCTTTTAATTTCCTCATTCCTGATTTCCTGGCCCTGTTGGAATGATAATGTGGTAATCCTCACCTCTACTTGTTATCTTATAATAACAGGCTGAGAAGGTTTGGATAGATGCGTTGCCACCAATCCTTTTTGCTCTATCAGACTAAGCTGCCAGTACCACATTGGGAAAGATGCCCATGTGAACCTTCAGTTAGAAAATAGGCTTAATCTTAATAAACAATAATAGGTTGATTATATATTAGTTAGTAACTGCTTACATTACACCTGAGATATGTGATTACCTCTTGTAGAGACTGTCAAACTATCAGTGTACTAACTGATGAAGGGTTTTTGCCCGAAACATCGATTTTACTGCTCCTCAGATGCTGCCTGAACTGCTGTGCTCTTCCAGCAGCACTAATCCAGAATCTGGTTTCCAGCATCTGCGGTCATTGTTTTTACCTCATTGATTTTAACCATACTGCGAATCCTCTTGCAAGGATGCTTGCCTTGAAGGAGTTTTCCTTCTCTCTCTACAAGAATCTCAGGGAGTCCCGCTCCCGCTGCAACTCCCAGGTCATTTCCTCTGCCCCCTGAAGCTCTTCAACCAGGTCCTGAAACAAACTCGCTACTACAGCCACATTTGCTTCCTCAGTGCCTGCATTCCTGATCAAGGGCTTTTGCCCGAAACGTTGATTTTACTGCTCCTCGGATGCTGCCTGAAGTGCTGTGCTCTTCCAGCACCACTAATCCAGATATCAGTGTATTAAGTACACCTAAATACTTTACTTACACGTGTTAATATTCAGAACAATCATTGAAACATGTCAACACACTGGTGAACACATGTTGAACTCATGAGCTCCTCTCAAGAACAGTTCTTTATATTTAGATGGGTGGAGATTATTTTGTGATGTCAGCTAACCCATTCAGGTACCAACTGTCTTCTACATCAAACTCCATGTATGTTTCTCTTGTCTACTTGTCTTTCTCCTGCCTATTTTGTATCTCTATGCCTATAAGCTCAATGATTCTCAGTTTAGGTTCTATAAGGATCATTCAGCTCCCAACCATATTACAGTCTTAGTTCAAACATGGACAAAAGAGCTGAATTCCAGAGTTGAGATAAAATTAACTGCTCTTGATATCATCTTGACATTTAAAAAAGAATGGTAACAAGAAGCCCTAGCAAAACTAGAGACAATAGGAATCGGGGGAAAACTCTCTGTTGGATGATGTTATACCTGGTACAAAGGATTTTGGTTGTGGTTGTTGGAGGCATTGACCTCACTGGGATAGTGCATTGGAAGTCAAGCCACTTTTCCTAAAGCCTTCGCAAAAGTTAAAAATTTTTCAAAGCACACAAAATTCTCCAGTTTGTCTGTCTTTTACACAAAGGTTGACATAGTACATGGATCAGGTTTCAGTACTTAGCAAGATTACTATTTAGTACAAATAAAACAACTCTATTTATAGGTAAACAATTATGAACTGTCAACATATACATCTACTCATTAAAACTGTAACCCCCTTACAAACCTCCTCTCTACGTACATGTGCAGACAGACATAGACAGGAAAATAAAATGGCTGATATGGATTAAGAGAAAGACTAAGAAGATAGTTCAATGGCCTCTGCCCACAGGATTACTGAGATGCTCCTTTTGGCTTGTTATTATTGGCATCTCCTTGATTCTCCTCCAGTGTTTAGAATTAATTGATTCATTGGAAGGGACATCACAGAAGTCTTGTATGTCCTTGCTAAACATTTTTTCTTATTAAATCAAGGTAAATGTGTAACTTTGGATGTTCTTCACTTAGCAGACAGCAAAGACACTGAAATCAACTCAACACACAAGGAATCACTCTCCTTTTCAGATATTCCAACCCTGACTGTGATGATAGTGCAGATTGTTAATTTCTCTCCAAATAGAGGCTGCAAACAATGAGAGAAAAGACACTGATGATGATGAAAGATTTTGACATTATTTTGTTTTCCTTTGTTTTGCTTTACTTTGTTGCCTCTTTTAAAGTGAGTCATCCCTTTGTTGAAGAAAGTATGATGTGGAGGTACTGGTGTTGGACTGGGGTGGGCAAAGTTAAAAATCACACAATACCTGATTATAGTCCAACAGATTTATTTGAAATTACAAGCTTTTGGAGTCTTGCTCCTTCGTCAGGTAGCTAGTGGGGCAGGATCACAGGACTCAGAATTTATTGGAAAAGATCAAAGTGTCATACAACTGTTGAGATGTATTAAACAAACCTGTGTTACTGTTAAGTGTTTAATAACTTAGAATGGGATGCAGGTTTTGATTGATTAATATGTAAATTCCAGAACTTCTTTCAAGTCACAGTCCAAGATAATTTAAGGTTTTATCAGTATTAAAAAAAAGTGACATCTCAGCACAGACAATGCATTAAAGATAATCACATTCCTGATGAAGGGCTTATGCCCAAAACGTTGACTCTTTGCTCCTCGGATGCTGCCTGACCTGCTGTGTTTTTCCAGTGCCACACTTTTCGACTCTGATCTCCAGCATCTGCAGTCCTCACTTTCCCCCAAAGCAATAAAGTGTGAGTGTAGAGTCTGTCTGTATCCCAACCTTGAGTCAGATTGGTTCTATTTCCAAAGTAGGAATTTGTGACGTGAAAGAAGTTTTGGTATTGACATATTAATCAATTGAAACCTGCATCCTCATTCTAAGTGATTAAAGACTTAGCACCAATATAGGTTTGTTCAATGTATCTCATCAGTTGTCTGACACTTTGATCTTCTACTATAAATTCTGTGTCCAATGAGGCAAAAGTGAGGGCTTTTGCCTGAAACATTAATTTTCCTGCTCCTCAGAAACTGCCTAACCTGCTGTGCTTTTCCAGTACCACTCTAATCTAGACTTTGCGTCCTATGATCCTGCCCCACTAGCTACTGATGAAGAAACAAAGGTCTGAACACCTGTATTTTCAAATAAACGTGTTGGACTATAACCTGGTGTTGTGTAATTTTTAACCTTGAAGAAAGTAATAAGAGGTAACGTTATCTGTTTAATTCACTGAATCCACCAGCCACAGCCATGACAACTACAACTGTAATCATAGATGAATCCTGTGTCTGTGTGGGTTTCCTCTGGATGCTCCGGATTCCCCCTAGAATCCAAAAAATTGCAGGTTAGGTGAATTGGCCATGCTAACTTGCCCATAGTGTGAGGTGCATTAGTCAGGGGTAAATATGAGGAATGGATTTGGGTGGGTCGGTGTGGACTTGTTCGGCCGAAGGGCCTGTTTCCATACTTTAGGGGATCTAATCTAATCTAAACTAATCTAATCTAATCAAGAAATGTTCACCTTTAATGAAGACCGGAGAATGTCAAAGGAACAAAAACAGACCAGCATCCTCAAGGTTTAGCTGCTGTCAGCTGCATCTTCACACCCTTAAGACATGATTGGGACTCTGGTAAAGTCGCAAAAAATACAAATGAAGATGAAAGTCTTGCCAGTGTTGCAGGTTAAGTGCAATGAATAGAAGTAACTGGTAATGCCCTGTCACATAAAAGGTCTGCAGCAGAGGAAAACAATGTACTAGTTCAATTGCCAATGATCACAAATTTTTAACATATCTACAACCAGCAAGGTGCCTACTGCATCAGAGATGTCTTGGATTTTGGAGTCAGAAAGGCATCTTTTCTTGAAGAACACTCTCAGCTATAATGCAGTTTCAGAAAGATTGAAGCTTCTGGCAGAGTGTAACTTGATTCTGAGAAGCCAGCTACATGGATCATGGTTTTACAAGCACGCACAGGGAATATCAGCAGGAACACATCACACTTACAGAAGAACTTCAAAACCTTAAATTTTGGGAGGTCTAATAAGGGAAGGGTTTACCCAATGAATTTACACAATGTCCCTACCTGGAGTTACTAAAATATTTGACATGATTCCCTCATGATAGGCTGGTCCAGAAGATTAAGTCACATGGGATCGATAGTGAGTTGGTAAGTTGGATACAAAATTGGCTTGTCATAGATGACAGAGGTTAGTTGTGGAGGACTATTCTTCTGACTGGTGGTCTGTGACTAGTGATGTTCCACAAGGATCGTTGTTTGGACTTCTATTGTTTGTAATATGGAAGTAATTTGGATGAAAACATAGGTGGCCTATTTAGGAAGTTTTCAAATAGCGAGTTTTGAGAAGATCTGTAGCTCAGGTTGAGGTTTTGGATGTAGGATTGTTCACTGATTTCAGATAACACAAAAATTGGCAAAATTGTAGATAATCGGGAAAGGTATCAATGGACACAGCAGGATATGGAAGTTGGGTGGAGAAATGTCAGATGGCATTTAATCTGAACAAGTATTGGAGGTGATATGTTTTGGGAGGTCAAATACAAGAGGGAAGTAAACTGTAAATGGCAGGAGCATGGAAATACAGAGAGATCTTGGTTTGCAAGTCCATAGCTACCTGATATAACACAAGGCAATACAAGCCTTCATCGATGAGGGAATCAGGTATAAGAGTTAGCAAGTTATGTTGCAGCTGTGTTAGGCCACATTTGGAATACTGCATGCAGTTCTAATGAGCGAGTTACAGGAAGATTGTGGAGGTTTGGAGAGGGCGCAAAAGAGGTTTACCAAACTCTGAAATTCTTCAGAACTCTGCTACTTATCACTTGCTCACAGCAAGAACTCTTTCATTCTCATCTCTGTGCTCATTTATCTATATTTACTCCCAGACATGCAACACTTCAAATTTCCTTAAATTCCTTCTAAACCTTCTGCCCTTCATTTTAAAAGTATTCCCCCTTTCTTCTTGACCCTTCAACTAAGGGGATCAGCTACTTCCTATTCATGCTGTCCACGCTCCTTGTAATCTTATACACCTCAATCAGGTCCCTCCAACAACATTCTCTGTTCCAAAGAAAACAACCTGAGCTTATCTAGCCTCACTTCCTAGCTGAAATGCTCCATCCTAGACAGCATCCTGTTGAATCTTCTCTGCACCTCATGTGCAATCACATTCTTCATATTGTGTGGTGACCAGAACAGTGCACAGTACTCCAGCTGTGGCCTAACCAAAGTTCTGTACAGCTTCAACGTCCCTGCTCTGCTAATCCATGCCTCAATTAATAAAGGTAAGCATCCTGAAGGGATGATTTCCTGATTAAGGGCTTATGCCCGAAACGTTGAATTTCCTGTTCCTTGGATGCTGCCTGACCTGCTGCACTTTTCCAGCAACACATTTTCAGCTCTGATCTCCAGCATCTGCAGACCTCACTTTCTCCTCTTAGCATCCTGAAGACCTTCTTAACTCCCCTATTATAATGTCCTGCACCCTTCAGGGAGCACCTCAAGATCCCTCTGTTCCTTTGAGCTCCCCAGTCTCCTGCCATTCATTGAATACTCCCTTGCTTTGTTGCTTCTTCCAAAATGCATCTTGTTACCTTTATCAGGCCCTACCTCACTGACCAAGCTTTAGGTCACCAGACTTAATATTGCCTTATGTGAAGAGTTTTATACTTTGTTCTCGAATGTTTTTGTGATATGTCTTAGGATGTCCCCATTATCCCAACTCCTTGGGATATTATTTTGCATTAAATGTGGTAGATAAATTTAGGCTTTCAATGTTCCTGTTATTCTTATTTTTGACTTTCCAGCTTTGGTCAAAAGAAACAACATAACATTTAAAAGATAAAGTTTGGGAAAAAAGCAATACAAACCATATCCGTAATTTACGATTTTGTACAACAGATAGCATTCTTTTAACAAAGAAAAATAGTGAACAGAATGAGAACAGGGTATGTACCCATGCATTGTGTAGTCATACAGTTATGCCTACTTTTTGCCAACTCAATTCACTGAGTCACAGCTCATCTGCTACTGTCTATAAATGAGAATTGCAGGATTTGAAAGAGAACACTTTTTTTTTTCCAAAAATGTCCTTCATTCATAAAATGTGTAAAAGTACTTTACAAAACTGTTCAAGTTTTACATTATACAAAGTGCAATTCAGTTTCTATCTGTACAGTACATGAGGTGCCTCAGGGCACTTGTCATTAACAGGTAATATTTAAAATGCATATTTACAGTTCTTCACAAACATTTTCTTGTGCACAAAGTCTGAGGGATTTTACACTGGTCCTAACCACTCTGTGTGCTGTTGCTGGAGGGTGTTAGACATTGGCATACCTTGTTGAATCTTTACTGTGACACATTCCAAACTTTAGTGCATACTTTGGAATGTGTGGAACATTTGGTGGTCAACAGTTCTTTGCACTTGACAACTATAGGTTTTGAGCGTGTCATAGATAGAAAACACTAAATATGGGCTGTGCCTAGGTCTGCTCAAAGCTGGACCTGCATAAATGACATCAATCTGAAATAGCAGCAGTGAAGCACTGAGTAGTTTCCTCCAAGTTACTAATAAAGATAAGGATGGACTGGTAGTGATGGGATTTGAATACAAGGTACCCATTTTCAAACCAGTCCATTGCCTTAGCATGAGATAATGTAGGTCAGTAGGCACTGCAGTGAAGCGTGATCAGGACTTGGTGGCATCAGATCTTTGGATCATTGCCTGTTCACTGTGAAATTGGACCCTCAAAAATTCCCAGTCCTAGCTATACTAATGAGGAAATAAACAAATTCTTCTACCTTGTTACGTTCAATGAAATTTCTATTTATGGCCCATGAAATCCAGTTGAAAAGGGTTTCTGAGATACAATGGGTGAAAGTCATTTGTCCTTATATCATTGAATTTCTGTGGTTTTCCATCCTTTCTCAGATGTTCCCTCCTGCCTCTCTCCCTCTCCTTTCTTTCCTAGCCTCTGTATTTGTTTAAAATCTGTGACATTTTAATAAAAGGTTACAGATATAACATGTTATCTCTGTTGAACTCTTTCCATAGAGACTGCCAGACTTGCAAGTTTTACAGAATTTAACGTCTGCATTCAAATTTCGATGGTCTTTTTTATTTTCCATGTAAGAATGTTTGGCTTTATATTGATTCCATGCAAAGAAGCAAACATGAAATGTATTTTTACTGTTTTATTAAATGTTCCTCTTTCAGCTTTTCACATCTGAATATGACATTATAAGACTATAAGACCATAAGATAGATGCATTCTGATGTCCAGCAATACATGAATTCAAACAGCAAAGGCAGTAACTGCGCGGGTTCACTGCTGTGTCAGGGAGCAGTGTAAGTTTCTTTCTCTGTCTCTCTCTCCTGCACTGTCTGACCATGTACTACCGTTGTCTATTCCTCTCCTTTTTAAAAGTGCTGTTGCTTTGACTTCTTTTTACAAACAGTGGAATTCACAACTAATCTTGGAGAAACTTGTTTGGGAGAAGTCACAGCACAGAAAGAGATATGTGAATAGTTTTTAAGTGTGGCCTTACAGTAAGTCTGCAGCAGTGCGTAGAGTGGGTTCTTTTTTGATTATATGTTTTACTAAGATATGTCTCTTGATTAAACTTAAAAATATAAGCCCTAAGTATTAAGTTATTCTGAAGCAGTGTTTTGTAGAGGAATAAGTCAGTGCTATTTTCTGGGTCTGCAGACTGAAAGAAGCAAAAATGGCTCTTAGTAGAGTGATATGCTCTTCTTGTTGGATGTGTGAATTTAGGAAGAGTTTACGTGTTAGTGAGGATTATATCTGCAATAAATGCCATTGGTTGCGAATCCTATCAGATCGACTGGATCGGTTGGAGAGACCATTAGAGGAAATGAGGAATTTACAAGAGCAAAGGGATGTAATGGATGGCAGTTATAGGAAAGGAAAAAAGTTGCAAAATTAGTCACATAGATGGGTTAACTCTAGGATAGTTAAGAGAGGTAGCAGGAGTCTTCTGTGGCTATCCCCATTTCAAACAAGTATACTGTTTTGGAAAATGTAGGGGGTGACGGATTCTCAGGGGAATGTAGCACAAACAGCCAAGTTTCTGGTATCAAGACTGGCTCTAATGCAATGAGGGATACATCGGGTTCCAAGACATCAATTGTGTTAGGGGAGTCTCTTGTCTGAGGCACAGACAGATGTTTCTGTGGCCAGCAGCAAAAAATTAGAATGGTGTGTTGCCTCCCTGGTGCCAGGATCAAGGATGTCTCAGAGAGAGTGCAGAACATTCTCAAGGGGGAGAGGGCCCAGCAGGAGGTCATTGTACATATTGGAACTAATGATATAGGAAGGGGAAAGCATGAGATTCTGAAGGGAGTATACTGAGAGTTAGGCAAGAATTTAAAAAGGAGATCCTCGAGAGTAGTAATACCTGGACTACTCCTGGTTCTGCGAGCTAGTGAGGGCAGGAATAGGAGGATAAAGCAGATGAATGCATGGCTGAGGAGCTGGTGTATGGGAGAAGGATTCACATTTTTGGATCATTGGAATTTCTTTGGGGTAGAAGTGACCTGCACAAGAAGGACGGATTGCACCTGAATTGGAAGGGGACTAATATACTGGCAGGGAGATTTGCTAGAGCTACTTGGGAGGATTTAAACAAGTAAGGTGGGGGTGGGGAGGGATACAAAGGGAGATAGTGAGGACAGAGATCAATCTGAAACTGTGACAGTTGAGAAAAGAAGCAAATCAGGGCAGGCAGGGACAATACAGAGAAAAAGGTAATACTGATAAATTAAACTGCATTTATTTCAATGCAGGAGGCCTAACAGGGAAGGCAGATGAGCTCAGGGCATGGTTAGGAACATGGGACTGGGATATCATAGCAATTACAGAAACATGGCTCAATGATGGATAGGGCTGTCAGTTTAATGTTCCAGGATACAAATGCAGGAGGAAGAACAGAAAGGGAGGAAGGAGAGGAGGGGGAGTGGTATTTTTTGATAAAGGATAGCATTACAGCTGTACTGAGGGAGGATAATACCAGAAATACATCCAGGGAGGTTATTTGGGTTGAAGTGAGAAATAAGAAAGGGATGGTCACCTTATTGGGATTGTATTGTAGACCACCTAATAGTTAGTGGGAAATTGAGAAACACATTTGTAAGGAGATCTCCGTTATCTGTAAGAATAATTAGTAAGTTTGCAGATGACACCAAAATTGGAGGTGTAGTGGACAGCGAAGAAGGTTATTTCAGATTACAACAGGATCTTGATCAGAAGGCCAATGGGCTGAGGAGTGGCAGATGGAGTTTAATTTAGATAAATGCAAGGTGCTGTTTTGGGAAAGCAAATCTTAGCTGGACTAATACACTTAATGGCAAGGTTCTAGGAAGTGTTGCTGAACAAAGAGACCTTGGAGTGCAGGTTCATAGCTCCTTGAAAGTAGAATTGTAGGTAGACAGGATATGAAGAAGGCTTTTGGTATGGTTTCCTTTTATGGTCACAGTATAGAGTACAGGGGTTGGGGGATCATATTGTGGCTGTACAGGACATTGATTAGGCCATTGTTGGAATATTGCGTGCAGTTCTGATCTTCCTATCGGAAAGATTTTGTGAAACATGAAAGGGTTTACAAGGGTGTTGCCAGGGTTGGAAGATTTGAGCTATAGGGAGAGGTTGAATAGGCTGGGGCTCTTTTCCCTGGAGTGGTAGAGGCTGAGGAGTGACCTTACAGAGGTTTATAAAATCATGAAAGGCATGGATAGGATAAGTAGACAAAGTATTTTCCCTGGAGTGGGGGAATCCAGAACTAGAGGGCATAGGTTTAGGGTGAGAGGAGAAAGATATAAAAGACACCTACGGGGTAACTTTTTCACGCAGTGGGTAGTACGTATATGGAATGAGCTGCCAGAGGAAGTGGTGGAGACTAGTACAATTGCAACATTTAAAAGGCCATTTGGATGGGTATATGAATAGGAAGGGTTTGGTGGGACATAGGCCTGGTGCTGGCAGGTTGGGCTAGATTGGGTTGGGATATCTGGTTGGCATGGATGAGTTAGACTGAAGGGTCTGTTTCTGTGCTGTATATCTCTATACAGCACGTGTGGGCGGCACGGTGGCACAGTGGTTAGCACTGCTGCCTCACAGCGCCAGAGACCCAGGTTCAATTCCCGAATCAGGCGACTGACTGTGTGGAGTTTACACGTTCTCCCCGTGTCTGCGTGGGTTTCCTCCGGGTGCTCCGGTTTCCTCCCACAGTCCAAAGATGTGCGGGTCAGGTGAATTGGCCATGCTAAATTGCCCGTAGTGTTAGGTAAGGGGTAAATGTAGGGGTATGGGTGGGTTGCGCTTCGGCAGGTCGGTGTGGACTTGTGGGCCGAAGGGCCTGTTTCCACACTGTAAGTAATCTATATCTAATCTAATCTATATCTATGACTCTATATCGGAGCAAAAATTAGGCCATTTGGCCCATAGAATCTGCTCTGCCATTCAGTCATGGCTGATAGGTTTTTCAACCCCATTTTCTGGCTTTCTCCTCGAAACGTTCATAAGACATAGGAACTTTATAGGATAAATGAAGAGTAAAAATAACCAGTATACTAGAAGTTAAGTTAATTAAACATTCCCCATATTTGCATTATTTTTGCATGAGACAATATTCAATTCATTTGTATTAACATTTCAAGGCATTGATTTTCATTGACTATAAAAACACATTTAGGAACAAGGGTCAGCCATTTGGCCCCTCGAGCCTACCCCACAATTTAAAAGGTCATGGCTGATCTGTCCCAGATCTCAACTTCTATTTCATGGCAGCTCAGCAAAGCTGTCAAATCCCTATATTTCAAGAATCTATCTATCTTCTCTTTAAATACTTTCAAGGATCTCACCTCGATAATTGTCTTGGGATAGAAAATTCCATTCACTGCCATCTGGAAGAAGAAAATTATTTTCATCTCAGTTTTCAGCATCTCAGCAAATGTCCCATTATTCTGTACTTATATCACCTAGTTTGAGATTCTCACAATAGTGGAGACATCTTCTCAATATCTACTCAATGACGCTTTGAATCTAGCATGAACCTTTTGTTAGCAGTGGGAAAAGTTAGCAATGAAATGTTTATGATAGATATATTTTCTATTTTTTTCAGATCTTTCAACCAACTCTTCCATGCCAACATCCCAACTGACCTAATCCCATTTGCCAACATTTGGCCCCTATCCCTCTGAGCCCTTCCTATTCATATACCCATCCAGATGCCTTTTAAATGTTGTAATTGTACCAGCCTCCACCATCTTCTGGCAGCTCGTTCCATACATGCACCATCTTATGCATGAAAAAGTTACCCTCAGGTCCTTTTTAAATCTTTCCCCTCTCATCTTAAATCTATGCCCTCTAGTTTTGGACTCCCCCACCCTAATCTCTTCGATAGCTCAAACTCTCCACTTGTGGCAACATCCTTGTAAATTTTTCCTGCACCCTCTCAAGTTTAGCAACATCTTTCCTATAAAAGGGTGACCAGAATTGAATGCAGTATCCTAAACGTGGCCTCACCAGTGTCCGGTACAGCACAACATGGTGTCCCAACTCCTGTACACAGTGTTCTGACCAAAGAAGGCAAGTGTGCCAAACACCTTCTTCACCATGCTGTCTACCTGTGACTCCACCATCAAGGAACTGTACACTGCACCCTAGGTCTCTTTGTTCAGTAACACACCCCAGGGACACACCATTAAGTGCCAAGAGCGTGGTGCTGAAAAAGCACAGCCAGTCAGGCAGCATCAGAGGAGCAGGAAAATCAACGTTTTGGACAAAAGCCCTTCATCAGAAATGAGAGTCCCAAGGCGGAAGATGAAGCGTTCTTCCTCCAGGTGTCAGGTGGCAATGGAGGAGGCCCAAGATCTGCTTGTCCGCGGCAGAATAGGCGGAGAGTAAAACTGATCGGCTACGGGGCAGTGGGGTTGGTTGGTGTGGGTGTCTTGGAGATGTTCTTTGAAGTGCTCTGCAAGTAGATGCGCTGTCTCCCCAGTGTAGAGCTTTCCATAAAGACCATTCCCTCTGCGACTACCTCGTCAAGTCCACGCCCCCTAACAACCCACCCTCCCTTCCCTGCACCTTCCCCTGCCATCGCAGAAATTGCAAAACCTGTGCCACACACCTCCCCCCCTCACCTCCATCTAAGGCCCCAAAGGAGCCTTCCACATCCTTCAAAGTTTCACCTGCACTTCCACACGTCATTTACTGTATCCGTTGCTCCCGATGCAGTCTCCTCTATATCGGGGAGACAGGATGCCTACTCGCAAAGCGCTTCAGAGAACATCTCCGTGACACCCTCACCAATCAACCCCCACTGTCCCGTGGATGAACACTTTTACTCCCCCTCCCACTCTGCCAAGGACATGCAGGTCCTGGACCTCCTCCATCATCAGTCCCTTACCACCCGATGCCTGGAGGAAGAACGCCTCATCTTCCACCTTGGGACCCTCCAAACCCATGGCATCAATGTGTATTTCACCAGTTTCTTCATTTTCCCTCCCCTCACCTTACTCCAGTTCCAACCTTCCAGCTTAGCACTGTCCTCATGACCTATCCCATCTGTCCATCTTCCTTCCCACCTATCCGCCCCACCCTACCCTCCGACCTTTCACCTTTACCCCCACCTCCATCCACTATTGCGCTCTCAGCTACCTTCCCCCCCCCTCCCATCCCCCTCCCATTTATCTCTCCACCTCCGAGGCTCCCAGTCTCATTCTGATGAAGGGCTTTTGCCCAAAATGTTGATTCTCCTGCTCCTCAGATGCTTTCTGACCTGCTATGCTTTTCCAGCACCACACTCTTCGCTCTAATCTCCAGCATCTGCAGTACTCACTTTCACCATACCATTAAATGTATAAGTCTTGCCCTGGTTTGCCTCATCAAAATACAACCCCACACAATTACCTCAATGAAATTCCACGTGCCAACGGTTGGCCCATTGGCCCATCTGTCCAAGGTCTCATTATACTGAGATGATCTTTTCTACTGTCGACTGCATCACCAATTTTGGTGTCATCTGCAAACTTACTAACAATGCCTTCTTTATTCACATCCAAATAATTCATATAGATGGTGAAAACCAGTGGACCCAGCACCAATTCTTGTGGCACACTATTGGTCACAAGCCTCCAGTCTGAAAAACAACCCTCTACCACCACCCTCTGTCTCCTACCTCCAAACTAATTTCATATCCAATTGGTTAGCTCTCCCTGGATTCCATGTGATCTAACCTTACTAACCAGACCGAACACTTTGCTGAAGTCCATATAAACAAAGTCTACTGCTCTGTCTTTATCAATTTTCTTTGTTACCTCTTCAAAAAACTCAATCAAGTTACTGGGACATGATTTCCTGTGCACAAAGTCTTGTTGACTATCTGTAATCAATCATTACCTTTCCAAATGCATGTAAATCCTGTCCCTCAGCATGTAACAGCACCACATTAGCCAACCTCCAGAGTTTGGCACCTCACCTGTGGCTGTTGATGATACGAATACCTCAGCAATGGGTGCGGAAATCCCTTCCTTAACTTCCCATAAAGTTCTGGAAAACACCTGATCAGGTCCTGGGAATTTATCTACCTTTATGTGTTTTGAGACTTCCTGCACCCCCTCTTCTGTAATATGAGCTCTTCCATTGCAAGGTTTCTCCTGGGTCCTGAAACCCTTACACAACATCTGCCACACTTTTAAGCAGTGCATTTTAGACATTAAACAATCACTATGTCACAGAGCTTTTGTTTTTGTGTCACTTTTGCTTCCTTTGCCAATTAATTGAAGTCTGTGCCCTCTTGTGCTTGGTCATTTCACATTAGGAACAGTTTCACTCTATCAACTCTGTTCAGATTCTCATGATTTGGAACTTATCTATCAGATTTCCTCTCAACCTTCCTTCTCCAAGAAAAACAATCCAATCTTTTCCAAATTATCATCATAACTGAAGTTTCTTGTCTTTGGAATCATGCTTGTAAATGTCTTCTGCATTCCCTGCAATTCTTTCACAATGTTTCTAAAACATGATACCCAGAACTATACACAACACTCCAGCTGAGGCTGAACTAGAGTCTAACATAACATCTTTGCTCATGTACTCCTAGTCCCTCTTTAATAAAGCTAGGCATACAAAGTGTTATATGCTATTAACGGCTGTCTCACCAAGCCCTTCCATCTTGAATGACTTACGCACAAATACATAAATTCCTATAGTGTTGCACTCCCTTTAAAGTGGTACTTTCTATTTCATATTATCTTTCTATATTCTTCCTAACAAAATGAATCACCTCAAATTTATTTGCATTGGATTTCATCGGCCACCCGTCTACTCATTCGATACGTGTATGTTCTTTTGAAGTTCTACGCTACCCTTTTCACAGTTCATAATTTTTCCAAATTTTGAATAATCTGCAGACTTTGAAATTATATCCCGTGGTCCAAGATCTAGACCATTAATGCACACCAGGAAAAGCAGGGATTCCAAAATTGACCCCTGAGAATCTCGACAGCATGGAAAACATGCATTATCTATTATTCTCTGATTCTTATCACTGAGCCAATTACCCATCAATGCTGCTTCTGCCCTTTTATTCAAGATTTTACTCATAAGTCTATGTGCAGTGTGCAAATGTTGCATCAATGCCTTTTGGATTTCCATTTAGACTACATCACAACACTCTCTGTTAGTCGTTCAAAAAACTCCAGTGAGTTAGTTAAACATAACACTTCTTGCAAAATTGATTGTGGCTTTATGTAATTAACCTATCTTTATCTATGTGGTTACTGAGTTTGTCCTTAGGAGTTCAATGGTTACAGGGTAGAAGGCAGCAGAATGGGCTTGAGAAACATTGCAGCCATGATTGAATGGTGGAGCAGTTTGAGAAGAAGAAGCTGGACTCAGACATTATAGTATTACTGCTGAGTTAAGGTAACTACAAAAATGGAATGGAGGAGCCCAGCAGGAAAGATGGTTAAATGGCAATGGCAGGAGTTTCTGTGAGTTATTCAAGAGGCACAACAGAAATTCATCCCAAGGAAGCAATAGAAGTAGACTGAGGGGAAAATGAGACAACCGTGGTTGACAAGAGAAGTCAGGGATAGCATAAAAGCAAAAACAAGCAGACAATTTGGTGAAGATTCGTGGGTGAGGGGGTTGCGCGAGAGAGAAGATACAATCTGGGATTAAGCTAGTTAGTAATTTAAAAGAAGATTGCAAAAGTTTTCTTTAAAGATGTTTAACAGGTAAAGGAGAGGCAAGAGTGGACATTGGACCATTGGACAATGAGGCTGGAGAAGTAGTAATGGGGAACAAAGAAATGGCAGAGGAACTGAATAGGTATTTTGCATCAGTATTTACAGTCGAAGACAACGGCAGCACACTTGAACTTCAAGAAAGTCAGGGGCAGAGGTAAATGTAGTGGCCAACAGTAAGGAGAAAGTGTTGGGACGGCTGAAAGATCTGAAAATGGATAAATCATCCAGACTATAGATGGACTATACCCCTGAATTCTGAAGGAGATAGCTGAAGAGATTGTAGAGTGGACAAGCAGGAGATGGGAAGAATACAGCAAGCCAGGCAGCAGCAGGAGGTGGAGAAGTCAACGTTTCAGGTGTAACCCTTCTTCAGGACTGAGGATGGGTGTAAGGGTAGCTAAAGATAAAGGGGTTGGGGTACAGGGTGGTGAGGTGGGGATGGGTGAACACAGGTAGAGGTTACGACCTGGTTGGTTGGTCGATGGGAGGAAAGAATCTGGTTGGTGGCGCGAAGGGAGGGTCAATAGGAGGAATGGAAGGGAGGGGGTGGGGCAAGGAAGGGAGTCAGGGAAAGGGAAGGGAGGTTATTTGAAATTAGAGAACTCAATGTTGAGTCCTCTGGGCTGTAGGCTACCCAGGTGGAAGGTGAGGTGTTGTTCCTCTAATTTGCGGTTTGGTTTGTTGTGGCAATGGAGAAGGCTAAGGAATGTCATATCGGAAAGGGAGTGGGAAGGGATATTAAAATGGGCAGTGATTGGAGGTCAGGTTGGCCCCTGCGGGCCCAGCTGAGATGCTTGGTTAAACGTTCCCTTAGTTTACGTTTGGTCTCCCTGATATAGAGAAGATCACATCAGGAGCACCTGATGCAGTAAATTAGGTTGGAGGAGAGGCAGATGATCCTCTGTCTCATCTGGAAGGACTGTTTGTAGCCCTGGATGGAGTCAGGGGAGTTGTGTGCTGGAGGGTTTTGCAACTTTTCTGGTTGCAGGGGAAACTACCTGGGGGTTCATTGGGTTGGTGGGGACAGTGGCATGAACCAGGAATTGTCGAAGGGAACAGTCCTTGAGGAAGAGGGGTGGGAAGGGGAAGATGGTCTTGATGGTGGGGTATATTTGGACTTGGTGAAAGTATTTAAGGATGATGCATTGGATGCCGAGACTGGTGGGGTGGTAGGTGAGGACAAGGGGGACCCTGTCTTTATTGCGTTTGGTGGTGGTAGGGTTGGGAGGTCGAGGTGTTCAAGCAGTGGAATGGGAAAGGTGATGTTATGAAGGTGTAGGTGTGTACTGGACCTTTAAGAGAGTGTGGGAGATTTGTTATAACCAAAGCAGCCATCTTGTCACATTTGAATACATTTGAAGTCTCACAATAGTGTCTGCTTGTTAAGTTTGTATGTTCCCAGGTTCAGTGAGGTGGTTGACCTTTCAGCTGTACTAACACCTGATAATGAGCTCTTTCCCAGCATGGGAATGTTCTTCTTTTACAAAAAGTGTTATACTGACACTTGCTGATCAGCTACTAACCAGCACTGTCCAGACACTATGTGACTGAGTCTAGTGACTGGGCAAAGTGCCTATTTACTCATTACACTGCAATTAACAGTTTGCTAATTGTTAAATGATTGTAACTGTATAATCACGCAACTCTCTGTATCTCGTCAGAGTGACTTGTGACCATTAGTTCGACTTGTCTCCCCCCGACTAATGTCCCTGCCTGAGCCACTTGTTTTTCCGTGGATCACCTGTGCTCTGCTGTTTTCCCTATTAAATTGTCCTTGATGGTCAGTACCTTTTTGCCTTTATTTTCAGTGGCCATCAATACACATGGACTTGGCTTCCCCAAGGGTATACAGAGAGCCTCACTGTTTACTCTTCCGCTGTTCAGTATACCCTCGAGACCCTACACACGCCTTGCAACAGTGTCCTGGTTCAATACACCGATGATTTACTTGTTGCTTCCGCTACATCTGATGCCTGCATACTGTTGCCCTGCTTCAGTGCTTGGCACAGAATGGCCACAAGGTTTCTTTGGATAAGATGCAGCTCTGCGAGCCCACTGTTCATGATTTGGGTTTCACAATATTGCAGGCTATTAGGACACTTGGTCATCACAAATCTCCCTCCTCCCACAACACGTACAGAACTCTGGGGATGAAGAATTACTGCAGGCACTGGATTCCTGATCTTCGTGAGATTGATGTGCCTTTGAGAGAGGCGTCTTCGCCGAAGAAATCATCAAAATTACAATGGACCCCTGAAATAGAGTCATAGAGTCATAGAGATGTACAGCATGGAAACAGACCCTTTGGTCCAACCCGTCCATGCCGACCAGGTATCCCAACCCAATCTAGTCCCACCTACCAGCACCTGGCCCATATCTCTCCAAACCCTTCCTATTCATATACCCATCCAAATGCCTCTTAAATGTTGCAATTGTACCGGCCTCCACCACATCCTCTGGCAGTTCATTCCATACACGTACCACCCTCTGTGTGAAACAATTGCCCCTTAGGTCTCTTTTATATCTTTCCCCTCTCACCCTAAACCGATTCCCTCTAGTTCTGGATCCCCCACCCCAGGTAAAAGACTTTGTCTATTTATCCTATCCATGCCCCTCATAATTTTGTAAACCTCTATAAGGTCACCCCTCAGCCTCTGACCCTCCAGGGAAAAGAGCCCCAGCCTATTCAGCCTCTCCCTGTAGCTCAGATCCTCCAACCCTGGCAACATCCTTGTAAAATCTTTTCTGAACCCTTTCAAGTTTCACAACATCTTTCCAATAAGAAGGAGACCAGAATTGCACGCAATATTCCAACAGTGGCCTAACCAATGTCCTGTCCAGCCACAACATGACCTCCCAACTCCTGTACTCAATACTCTGACCAATAAAGGAAAGCCTTCTTCACTATCCTATCTACCTGCAATTCCACTTTCAAGGAGCTATGAACCTGCACTCCAAGGTCTCTTTGTTAAGCAATACTTCCTAGGACCTTACCGTTAAGTGTATAAGTCCTGTAAAGATTTGCTTTCCCAAAATGCAGCACCTCGCATTTATCTGAATTAACTCCATCTGCCACTTCTCAGCCCGTTGGCCCATCTGGTCCAGATCCTGTTGTAATCTGAGGTAACCCTCTTCACTGTCCACTACACCTCCAATTTTGGTGTCATCTGCAAACTTACTAATTGTAGCTCTTATTCTCGCATCCAAATCATTATGTAAATGACAAAAAGTAGAGAGCCCAGCACCAATCCTTGTGGCACTCCACTGGTCACAGGCCTCCAGTCTGAAAAACAACCCTCCACCACCACCCTCTGTCTTCTACCTTTGAGCCAGTTCTGTATCCAAATGGCTAGTTCTCCCTGTATTCCATGAGATCCAACCTTGTTAATCAGTCACCCATGGGAAACCTTGTCGAACGCCTTACTGAAGTCCATATAGATCACATCCACTGCTCTACCTTCATCAACCTTTTTTGTTACTTCTTCAAAAAACTCAACCAAATTTGTGAGACATGATTTCCCATGCACAAAGCCATGTTGACTATCCCGCATCAGTCCTTGCCTTTCCAAATACATGTACATCCTGTCCCTCAGGATTCCCTCCAACAACCTATCCACCACCGACGTCAGGCTCACCGGTCTATAGTTCCCTGGCTTAAACAGTGGCACCACGTTTGCCAACCTCCAGTCTTCCGGCACCTCACCTGTGACTATCGATGATACAAATATCTCAGCAAGAGGCCCAGCAATCACTTCTCTAGCTTCCCACAGAGTTCTCGGGTACACCTGATCAAGTCCTGGGGATTTATCCACTTTTAACCGATTTAAGACATCCCTCCTCTGTAACCTGGACATTTTGCAAGATGTCATCGTTGATTTCCCTACAGTCTATATCTTCCATATCCTTTTCCACAGTAAATACTGTTGCAAAATATTCATTTAGTATCTCCCCCAGTTTCTGTGGCTCCACACAAAGGCCACCTTGCTGATCTTTGAGGGGGCCTAATCTCTCCCTAGTTACCCTTTTGTCCTTAATATATTTGTAAAAACCCTTTGGATTCTCCTTTATTTTATTGCCAAAGCTATCTCATGTCCCCGTTTTGCCCTCCTGATTTCCCTCTTAAGTCTACTCCTACTTCCTTTATACTCTTCTAAGGATTCACTCGATCTATCCTGTCTATTCCTGACATCTGCTTCCTTCTTTTTCTTAACCAAACCCTCAATTTCTTTAGTTATCCAGCATTCCTTATACCTACCAGCCTTCCCTTTCATCCTGACAGGAATATATTTCCTCAGGATTCTTGTTATCTCATTTCTGAAAGCTTCCCATCTTCCAGCCGTCCCTTTACCTGCGAACATCTGCCTCCAATCAGCTTTCGAAAGTTTTTGTCTAATACCGTCAAAATCGGCCTTTCTCCAATTTAGAACTTCAACTTTTAGATCTGGTCTATCCTTTTCCATCACTATTTTAAAATGAATAAAATTATGGGCGCTGGCCCCAAAGTGCTCCCACACTGACACCTCAGTCACCTACCCTACCTTATTTCCCAAGAGTAGGTCAAGTTTTGCATCTTCTCTAGTAGGTACATCCACATACTGACTCAGAAAATTGTCTTGTATACACTTAAGAAATTCCTCTCCATCTAAACCTTTAACACTATGGCAGTCCCAGTCGATGTTTGGAAAGTTAAAATTCCCTACCATAACTACCCTATTATTCTTACAGATAGCTGAGATCTCCTTACAAGCTTGTTTCTCAATTTCCCTCTGACTATTGGGGGGGTCTATAATACAATCCCAATAAGGCGATCATCCCTTTCTTATTTCTCAGTTCCAAATAACTTCCCTGGATGTATTTCTGGGAATATCCTTCCTCCGCACAGCTGTAATGCTATGCCTTATCAAAAATGCCACTCCCCCTCCTCTCTTGCCTCCCTTTCTATCCTTCCTGTAGCATTTGTATCCTGGAACATTCAGCTGCCAGTCCTGCCCATCCCTGAGCCATGTTTCTGTAATTGCTATGATATCCCAATCCCATGTTCCTAACCATGCCCTGAGTTCATCTGCTTTCCCTGTTAGGCCCCTTGCATTGAAATAAATGCGGTTTAACTTATTAGTCCTACCTTGTCCTTGCCTGCCCTGACTGTTTGACTCACTTCTGTTCTCAGCTGTACCCATCTCAGACCGATCTCTTTCATCACTATCTCCCTGAGTCCCCCCACCTTACTAGTTTAAATCCTCCTAAGCAGTTCTAGCAAATTTCCCTGCCAGTATATTACTCCCCTTCCAATTTAGGTGCAATCCATCCTTCTTATACAGGTCACTTCTACCTCAAAAGAGATTCCAATGATCCAAAAATGTGAATCCTTTTCCCATACACCAGCTCCTCAGCCATGCATTCATCTGCTCTATCCTCTATTCCTGCCCTCACTAGCTCGTAGCACCTAGAATAATCCAGATATTACTACTCTTGAGGACCTCATTTTTAAATTTCTACCTAACTCTCTGTAATCTCCCTTCAGAGTCTCAACCTTTTCCCTTCCAATGTTGTTGGCTCCAATGTGAACAATGACCTCCTGCTGGCCCCTCTCCCCGTGAGAACATTTGCACCCTCTCTGAGACATCCTTGATCCTGGTACCAGGGAAATAACACACTATTCTGCTTTTTCTCTGCTGGCCACAGAAACGTCTGTCTGTACCTTGGACTACAGAATCCCCTAACACAATTGATCTCTTGGAAGCTGATGTACCCCTCGTTGCATTAGAACCAGTCTCAATACCAGAAACTTTGCTGTTTGTGCTACGTTCCCCTGAGAATCCATTACCCCCTACATTTTCCAAAACAGCAAACCTGTTTGAAATGGGTATATCCACAAAAGACTCCTGCCCTAGGTGCCGATCTCTCTCACCCTTCCTGGAGATAACCCATCGATGTGACTGTATCTGACACTTTCCCCCCTTTCTATAACTGCCATCCATCACATACTGTTGCTGTTGCAAATTCCTCATCGCTTCTATCAGTCTCTCCAACCGATCCACTCGATCTGATAAGATTTGCATCCAACAGCATTTATGGCAGACATAATCAGCTGTAACCCTTAAACTCTCTTTAAACTCCTACATCTGACAAGAATTACATATCACTGCAAATATTATTTTTGCTCCTTCACAATCTACAGACCCAGAAATCACAGGCTTTTGAACATTTGAAATCTGTACTGAGCTCTGCACTTGCTTTGGGTCTTCCAGATTATTCACGGCCGTTTAAAATTTATGTTGCTGAGTGGGAGAGTTATGCCTCTAGAATTCTGACACAAATGCATGGGGACCTCCAGTGCCCTGTAGCTTTTTACTCTGTCCAGTTGCCACCTGCTGTAAGGGGAATGCTGGCATGTTTGCTAGCTGAGATGGCTGCCCTGGAATGATTGAAAAGTCTACCCCATCTTGTGCTGCATCATCCATGCACTGTTTCTGTTCTATATTCGGTCTCCTTGCTGCTGAATTCTGCAGCTACCCAGGCATACGGGCCATGAGGTCATCCTACTCTCCCAGTCAAATCTTACGCTGGACCGCGCTCTGTCTTTGATTGCTGCTACCCTCCTTCCTATCACTGACTCCTTAGAGATACCTGACCATGATTGTTTACATGTCATCTGTGATGTTGTTACCCCTTACCTAGCCCTTTCTGAAACCCCTCTGGACAATCCTGATATGGTCCTTTTAACAGATGGCTCTTCCTACAGGCCTACAGATCATATGAACACTGGCAGGCCAAGCTGTCTGCACACCATCTGATGTCCTTGAATCTGCAGCACTCCCTAACAGAACTTCTGCACAGACTGCTGAGCGTTTTGCTCTTACTTGGCATGCATTTTAGCTACTGGAAAGTCTGTTAACATTTATACTGATTCCCGCTATGCTTTGGGAGTGGTGCGTGATTTTGGCACCCTCTGGACAATCAGGGTTTCATCACATCTTCAGGTAAACCCTGACAACATGGTCAGCTTATTAATAATCTTTTGGAGGCCATTCTCCTCTTTTCGGCTGTGTCTGTCATCAAATGCACTGCACACATGTCTGCTGGAGATAATGTCACCCGTGGCAACGCCTTTGCTGAAAGGGCAGCTTGGGTGGCTGCTACTAATCCAACTATGCAGGTTTTACATACCCCTAAAATATGCCAGTTTCACATTTATCCTGACCTTTTGGAGGGCATCCATGTGCTCAGCAGGTGGCCCCTCAATCTGAGTCCATTCATTAGGCTAGGTTAGGTGCCATTGAAACTGAATCCCTTCATCTGCTTACGCCTCCTGATGGCCGCATCATCTGCCCTAAATCTCATCTACATGTCCTAGTCCTGCCCACTTATGGAGTTGGCATTGTTGGTAAGTGGGCATGTGGCATGCAGTCACATGTTTTTGGTATGCCCTTGGCTTCACTACTGCTGCTTGCACTTTGTTGTCACGTTATATTATTTCCCTACAAAACAATACCTCTAAGTCACTGGCCAAGTTTAACCAACTTCCTGTCCCTGGTGGCCCATTTGTGAAACTTCAAATAGATTTTGTGCACGTGCCACAAAGGCTGGGTTTCCATGACCTGCTGGTGATTGCTGATATGTTCTCCAAATGGATTGAGGCATTTACCATAAGGTAATGCTAGGACAGTTGTTAAATATTTAATGGGGGGATGTCATCCCTAGATTTGGCCTCTCTGGGTCTATTGACAGTGGTAGGGGCACTTATTTCACTTCAGCAGTCGTGAAAGCTATTTCTAAGGCACTGGGAATTTCCTGACGACATCATATTCCTTATCAATCACAGTCCTCAGGTATGGTGGAAAGGATGAATGGCACGCTTAAAATGGCCCTGACTAAGGTATCACAGGATATGGGCTTACCCTGGCTTGAAGCTCTGCCCCTTGCTGTATATTCCATTCGGAATCAGGTTAACTGAACAAAGGGCCTCATTCCTTTTCAGATTTTAATGGGCAGACCCATGCCTACTGCAACTAGGCCCCCTATGCTCTTTGCTGATGTGACACAGGTGTCTTTGATCGATTATACTAAGGCCCTTTCACAACTTATCATTCAGAATCAAGACATTTTCAAAGCAGCCATTCCTGTTCCAACCACTGATCCCATGCATCCTTTCCAGCCAAAAGGACAATGTTATGATTAAACCATTTGAAAAGAACTCTTTCTCTCCTACATGGAAAGGTCCATTCCTTGTCCTTCTGGTTACCTGACCTGTTCTCAAGGTCAAGGGGAGAACAGAATGGACTCACGTCAATGCAGTGCAAGAGAGGAAATCAATTGATTCCTGCTGAGTTACCTGCAAAACCCATGACCACAGATGGCTCCAATCGATTGTTTGTATTGTTATTATATTGTTTTTGCTTATTTTTCTGATGTTGCTTTTATATGACTGGGGTCCTTGGTATAACTTGGTGGCCTCTAGTAAGAAAGAATTGCATTGCATTTTAATACCTTTCTTTATATGAGATATCTTCATGCACAAAAGGTCAGCCACTCTGGCTACTCTGTTTGCACATTCATTCCTTTCCATTCTAAAGGTGGGATTCCCTTGAGGCCGTACCTTTTATTGAATCTGACACTGTTGAATGCTGGTGGCATCAACGTCGTTCTGCTGCTGTCACAGCTTTTCACGTCCCTCCTACCTTCCTGAAGCTGATAGTCTTCCCCACCCTCCATTTAAGGAGACAACATCCACCTCCACTGGAAAGGGATGGACACATTTGAAGGCCCCCATCTCTGTTCCTCACCAATGTCACAGCCATCACAACACCCCTAGGAAATATTTGTATTAAAAGCAAACATCCTTTTGGATGGCAAGCTGGGTTCAGTGAATGCATTCACTCCATCCTCTTTTCCACATCTGATTTCTGAACCACTATGGATGGCAGCATACTTATTCACACTGTTCCCAACAGGATTGTCATTAATTCTTTTTTTACCACCTTTTGGATTGGTATTCAATGCAATCATTTGTTAGCTTTCAATGGCACTTATTTCATTTGTGGCAGTCGGCCTACCCCTGGGTGCCTGCCTCCTGGACTGGCAGCTGTTATCTAGGATATGTTGTCCCTTTCCTTTACCACTCCACACATCACCTTTTAAGGCTTCAATGCCCAGTAGAAGGAGGACTCTTACTACCTTCAGTGCCATCTAACTATCTCCTCACCTCCCTATTCAACCCTTCAACTTGAGGTTGAGGGTTGGAAGTTTGCCACCACTCTGAAGAGATTGCCAATGCTACTGCTTCAGCTTTTGACCTTCTTAATACAGAGGTGGTGGCTGTTCACACTGTGGCCCTCCAAAATTGCATGACCCTCAACTACCTTTTGGCCAAGAAAGGGGGCACTTGTGCCCTTATCGGCTCTGACTGTTGCACCAACATCCCTGACTCCAGTGAAAACATTATAAATGTAGCCGCTTATATTCGCAAGGTGGCTTCCTCTCTCCATGACACTACCCCACATTGGGATCTCTGGACTTGGATGGGTAGTTTGCTTGGCTCTTGGGCTTCTACACTCCTCCAGAGCATCGTGGTTCTCGTTGCTGTTGTTGTTTTGTTATCATTATTTTCCTAAATCTATGCTGCGTCCATTTTGAGTCACTACTGATGCTGAATACCCATATTTCTTCCCAGCTTGTACGTTTTCCTGTTTCTGACATTCCCCCACCAATGGATGATTTCATTGAGTGTCTCAGTCCTGTTGACCTTTATTCTGATAGTTACCTGGACGACCCTGAACCTGGTGGGGAGAGTGGCATGAACCAGGGAATGTCGAAGGGAATGGTCCTTGAGGAAGGCAGAGAGCGGTGGGGAGGAGTAGATGGTCTTGGTGGTGGGGTCTAGTTGGAGTTGGTGACAGTGTTTAAGGATGATGCATTGGATGCTGAGAATGATGGGGTTGTAGATGGGGACAAGGGGGACCCTGTCTTTATTGTGTTTGAGAATGGGGGGGGGGAGGGCGTGGTTAGAGCAGTGGAACAGAGAATGGAGGTGTTATGGAGGTGTAGGCGTATACTGTACCTTTAAGAGAGGCTAGAAGCTGGCACAGACATAGAGAAGCACAGAGTGTGTGCTAAAAGAATTTAAAATGTAACATATGTGAAACTAATAGCACAATAGTTGCCGTGGAACACAACAAATTTGAATTTGGCCAACCATTTTAAATTATACCCCAAGATACCAAATTCCAATCGAATTTGAATTTAGTGTTTTGATGACATCAAACCAATGAAATGATCCAATATTTTGGGGTATAAAACCAAACATTTTGAACAGTTAGGGGGAGAACTGCCAAGAAAACCAACAATTGTAGACTGTTAGCCAAAGAGCTCTCTGAAAGCTACCTGTTCATAAAGAATTTGTGCAGCAGAACACTGAAGACGAGTTAGAGAAAAATCTACAAAGGAAAATCAACAAAGCTGACTGGTTTTGAAACGTGATTTATTTTTTGTAAATCTTTATTAGGTTTTTTTATCGGACCAGTGTTGTAGAGTGTAAAGTAATAGGTAAGTTTAAGAGAAAGGAGTTGTAAATAGTTCTCTTTTGGACTTAGAGAATAAAATTGTTAATTTTTATTTTAAATAATGACCTCTTCTTTGCCTCTCAAAATTTAACAGATTACAGCACAATTTGAGCTTCTCTGTGTGTCAGATTTAAATTAGCAGAAGGGTTGACCTCGTGTCATAAAAGTTTGGGGTTCATCGCCGGGATTTGAACAGTCTGGGTCTCTGATTTGTGGTTAGAACAGGTTTAGATAGATCCAGTCTGAGATTTGGGTAGGTTTGAATAGGTTTAGGGTACAAAAAAAGACCAGTAGGCTTAAACACTTATAGATTAGTGTCCTAGATCTTTAAATTAAATGTAAGTGACACAATCCATTTAATTTTGGTGACTTGTTCTTGGTTTAATTAAAAATGAGAGAAACGGCTCTTAAAATTGCTAAAAAGGTTCTGTGGTTTAAAGATGATTCTCAAATTTGTCAAGAAAGTTTAAAAGGAAAGAAAAAGGCTATAATTTTAGAATTAGCAAAGAGGTTATAATTGGGTTTAACCAAGGACTAAAGTAAAGCTGAAATTTTAATGCAATTAGTCAAGCACTTAGGTGTGTCAGAGAGACAGACAAATGCAGTAGAGTTAGAAAAACTTAAATTGAGAAAAATGGAGTTAGAAGATAAACAAAGAGAGAGAGGAAAAAGAGAGAGAAGGTTCTGAGCTGAGTAGCAAGAGAGAGACGAAAGGGAGAGAGAAAGAGAGACAGAAGACAAAGAGAGAGAGAGAAAAAAAGAAAGAGAAAGTTCTTAGCTGAGCAAAAAGAGAGAATTTGAACTGGAGAAGTTGCGACTTAATCAGCAAAGTCAAGTTAACAGGGTGGAGATTAAATGAGAAGGTAGTGACATATACAAATATGTCGAAACTCTGTCATATTTGATAAGAAAGATGTCAAAGCAATTTTTATTTCATTTGAAAAATTGGCTAGGCAGATGGAGTGGTCCGAGAATTTATGGGTAATGCTAGTTCAGACTAACCTGGTAGGCAGACTTAGTGAGGTATTTGCTGCGCTGTCAAATGAGGGTCAAGAGATTATGAAGACATCAAACAGGCCATTTTAAGAGCTTATGAATTGGTACCAGAAACATGTAGACAGTGGTTCAGAAGGAACCAGGTCAGACTTAGATGCTGAGTTCGTAAGAATTAAACATAGTTATTTTGATCGATGGCCTTAAAGATTGATAAGCTTTATGAGGCTCTAAAAGAGATTATTCTGCTTGAGGAGTTTAAAAACTCACTTCCAGAGATGATAAGAATTTACATGGAGGAACAGGAAGTTCAGGAAGTGAGAAGGGCAGCAGAATTAGCAGATGAATACATGCTGGTGCATAAGACAAGGTTCTGGCCAGAATTTCATCCTGTGAGAGATAGAAGTTGGGAGAAGGGGAGATCCTACACTACAAAACAAAGAGTAGAGAGCACTGGTAATAGTTTACCACAGGTTAGAAAAGAAGCCCAAGAGGGTGCAAAGGATGTGAAATGCCTCAGGTATTTCCTCTGTGGTAAAGTGGAGCATGTAAAATCACAGTGCTGGTTATTAAAGAAAGGCACTGTGGGAAGAGTTGTGGTATAAGAAGCTAAGCCAGTGGCATTAGTGAACGTAGTAAAGGAAACCCCAAGAAGAGCCGAGGAGCTGCAGAAGAGTGCACAGCCTAGGCAGGGGCTGGGTATAGAGTTAGTGCCTGATCATTACAATGAATTCGCTTCTGTGGGTAAAGTTTACTCAGAAAGAATGGCATTTTTTTTTACTCTGAGATCATTTATTAAACATGCCACATTACCAGATTCAAAAAAGCCTGATTGCTGGTAAATCCATAGCATGTTATTTTAGTAAACTTTGCCAAATATACTCTGAATACTTCCTCATCACTACCTTTGTCAATATTACTTTTCCAATTTACATGAATATTAATGTCACTATTGATTAATGCATTTCCTTTTTTATGTGTCCTCATTCTCTCCTGATTTATTGTCTGTTCTACAGTATAGCTACCACTGGGAGGCTTATAGACTACTTCTATCAATGCCTTCTCCCTCTTGTTAATTATTAATTTAACTAATATGGATTTCATATGTTCTGACCCTAGACTATTTCTTGTTTTATTTCATAGTAACAAAGCTTCCCACTCCTTCCTTTCATGTGGTCTCCTTCCTATCAGAAGAATGTTGTGAAACTTGGAAAGGGTTCAGAAAAGATTTACAAAGATGTTGTCGGGTTTGGAGGATTTGAGCTGTCGGGAGAGGCCGAATAGGTGGGGCTGTTTTCCCTGGAGCATCAGAAGCTGAGGAGTGACATTATAAACATTTATAAAATCATGAGTGGCCTGGATAGGGTAAATAGACAAAGTCTTTTCCCTGGGATGGTGGAGTCCATAATTAGAGGGCATAGGTTTAGGGTGAGAGGGGAAAGATATAAACGGATCTGGTAATGTGGCATGTTTAATGAATGATATCAGAGTGAAAAAAAGTGCTGAGGAAACAGTGACCTTAATATGGTAGAATTTAGCATGCAACTTATGACTTCATGGAGCAGCACAGTAACTAATGGGCAACCTTTTCACACAGAGTGTGCTGTGTGCATGGAATGAGCTGCCAGAGGAAGTGGCAGAGGCTGGTACAATTGCAGCATTTAAAAGGCATCTGGATGGGTATATGAATAGGAAGGGTTTAGACGGACAAGGGCCAAGTGCTGGCAAATTGGACTTGATCAGGTCAGGTTTAGGGCAGCACGGTGGTACAGTGGCTAGCACTGCTGCCTCACAGCGACAGAGATCCGGGTTCATTTCCCGACTCAGGCGACTGACTGTGTGGAGTTTGCACATTCTCCCCGTGCTTGCGTGGGTTTCCTCCGGGTGCTCCGGTTTCCTCCCACAGTCTAAAGATATGCAGGTCAGGTGAATTGGCCATGCTAAATTGCCCGTAGTGTTAGGTAAAAGGTAAATATAGGGGAATGGATGGGTTGCGCTTCGGCGGGTCAGTGTGGACTTGTTGGGCCGAAGGGCCTGTTTCCACACTGTAAGTAATCTAATCTAATCTGATATCTGGTTGGCAAGGGCGGGTTGGACCGAAGAGTCTGTTTCCGTGCTGTACTTCTCTATGACTCTATGTCTGCCCTTGGAAAGGTCATATGCCCTTGAATATTTACTTCTCCACTTTGATCTTGGAACCATATCTCAGTAATCGCTATTAAATCATATCCATTAATCTCTATTTGTGTTATTAATTCATTTTCCCTCCAAATATTGTATTTTTTCTGTTGTTTAGAACTCAAGTAGTGCTACTCTTTAAACTTCACCAATTTGATACCTTTGCTTTAGTGATGTCTGGTGCTGTTCAAAGCATGCCTTTCTGCACGTTCTATTGAACAGAGTTGATCCACTGGTTTGATGGTACTGGTAGAGTGGGGAATAACACCTGCTATGAGTTACAGTTTGAGGTTGAGTATGATTCTGCTGCAACCGATAGACCGCAGTGCCTCATTGATGCTTAGTTTTGAGTTGCTCTACGTGTTCAAAATTATTCTGATATAGAATGTTGGCAAAGTCTCATAACCTTCTAAGAGAAAGTGAGGACTGCAGATGCTGGAGGCCAGAGCTGAAAATGTGTTGCTGGAAAAGCGCAGCAGGTCAGGCAGCATCCAAGGAGCAGGAGAATCAACGTTTCGGGCATGAGCCCTTCTTCAGGATTGGAGGGGCGGGGCTCAAGGGCAGAGGAGCAGGATGTGGAGGAGATGTGGTGGAGATGCGATCCTCCACATTCTTCTCCTCTGCCCTTGAGCCCCGTCCCTCCAAACACCAGCAGGACAGAACCCCACTGGTCCTCACCTACCACTCCCCCAACCTCCATATACATCACATTATCTGTCGTCATTTCCGCCACCTCCAAACAGACCCCACCACCAGGGATATATTTCCCTCCCTCCCCTATCAGTGTTCCAAAAAGACCACTCCCTCCATGACTCCCTTGTCAGGTCCACACCCCCCACCAACCCAACCTCCACTCCTGGCACCTTTCCCTGCAACCGCAAGAAATGCAAAACTTGCGCCCACACCTCCCCCCTTACTTCCCTCCAAGGCCCCAAGGGATCCTTCCATATCCGCCACAAATTCACCTGCACCTCCACACACATCATTTACTGCATCCGCTGCACCCGGTGTGGCCTCCTCTATATTGGGGAGACAGGCCACCTACTTGTGGAATGTTTCAGAAAACACCTCTGGGACACCCGGGCCAACCAATCGAACCACCCCGTGGCTCAACACTTCAACTCCCCCTCCCACTCCACCAAGGACATGCAGGTCCTTGGACTCCTCCATCACCAGACCATAGCAACACGACGGCTGGAGGAAGAGCACCTCATCTTCCGCCTAGGAACCCTCCAACCACAAGGGATGAACTCAGATTTCTCCAGTTTCCTGATTTCCCCTCCTCCCACCTTGTCCCAGTCCCAACCCTCGAACTCAGCACCACCTTCCTAACCTGCAATCTTCTTCCTGACCTCTCCGTGCCCACCCCCACCTCGACCTATCACCCTCACCTTAACCTCCTTCCACCTATCGCATTTCCAACACCCCTCCCCCAAGTCCCTCCTCCCTACCTATTATCTTAGCCTGGTTGGCACACTCTCCTCATTCCTGAAGAAGGGCTCATGCCTGAAACGTCGATTCTCCTGCTCCTTGGATGCTGCCTGACCTGCTGCGCTTTTCCAGCAACACATTTTCAGCTAATGTCTTATAACCAATAGAGACTATCCTCAATTTGATAAAGGATTTCACCTCCGCTAAAAACTGGATGGTGGATAGCTCGTATTGATACCATTATAGACTGATACATCACAGTAAGGTTGAGATTTTCCCTCTTTGTGGTTCCTTCACCATTTGCCGCAGATGCAGTCAAGTCCTTTAAAACTTCACCAACTTGGTCTGTGGTGATGCTACTGAGCTACTCTCGATGATGAATACTGAAGAGCCCATTAAGTGTACATTTTGTGGTCAAAACGTATGGTGCTGGAAAAGCACAACCGGTTAGGAAACATCTGAAGAGTAGGAGACTCAATGTTTCGAGTGTAGCTCTTCATCAGGAGTGTGTGGGGGCCCAAGAAGGCTGAGAGATAAATTGGAAGGGGGTATGGTTTGAGGGGGGGGAGGGGAGGTAGCTGGGAATGTGATAGGTAAATGAAGGTGGGGGGGTGATGGTGATAGGTCAGAGTGTATGGTGGAGTGAATAGGTGGGGAGGAAGATGGACGGGTAGGACAGTTCAAGAGGTTAATGCTGAGTTGGAGTGTTGGGTCTAGGCTACGATTGCGGGGAGGGGAGATGAAGAAACTGGTGAAATCAACATCCTGTGTGGTTGGAGGGTCCCAGGGGAAAGATGAGGCATTTTTCCTCCAGGCTTCAGGTGGCTAGAATTTGGCAGTGGAGGTGGTCCAGGACTTTTATGTCCTTGGCAGACTGGGAGAGGCCGTTGGAGTGTTCGGCTACAGGGCGGAGAGGTTATTTTGTGTGTGTGTTCCAGAGATGTTCTCTTAAATGTTCTGCAAGTTAGTGTCCTGTCTCCCCAGTGTAGATGAGACCAACGGACACAGTAGATGATGTGTGTGGAGGTGCAGAAAAATCTCTGTTGGAGCCTAGGATGTGAGGAGGGAGTGTGCGCACATGTTTTACACCTCATACGGAGGCAAGGAAAGGTGCCAGGTGTGGAGAGTGGGTTGGTGGTGGGGGGCATGAACCTAACAAGGGGTCGTGGAGAGAATGGTCTCTGCTGAACACAGACGGCTGGAGAGGGAAATATATCACTGGAGGTGCTTTTATCAATCTCAGTGCTACTTGGTAATCATGTTGAAATACTGATTCATTAGCCATGAGATTACAGTAGATGGCATTGAGTTAATTTTCTGGCTTATGTTTGCGCATTAGTCTGCAGAGGACAGTTCGAAGCGGTAAAACACACACACTTGGTCATTTGTTACACTATTGTATCTGTATTTATTATGTATTTGACACAGCCATCATCCGCCTTTTTTACTGGCGCTTGCGTTTTGAGATCCTGTTTTATAACGTTGCTAACGAAAACATTGGGGCATTTGTTCGGTTGGCTTGACAATCACAACAAAAGCACGCTTTATTCGTGTTTTGAGGTTATCCACGTCGAAGGGGATTTTTTAAGGACGTCCCCAGTGCCTCCTGGGAGTTGTAGTTCTCCTCTGTCTCCACGGCGATAAACACCATGGGGCAAGCTTCCGTTCAGGACTACAGTTACCATAAGACATCGCGCCATAGGGCTACGTTAGCTCGCACCGTGGCAGCTTTAGGCTGTAGACGGAGAGTGAGAAAAATAAGAAACAGGAGTGGCTGAGATTGTAATCCCATCAAATACAGAGGATCTTACAGACCAAATGTGACAACGATGAATCAAGTCGGCAGGACGCAAGTGATCGGACATCAAACTGATTCATATCACAGCTATGATTTTCCTCCGGCGCTGCATGAATCTAAGTTTTTGTTGCCGTTGAAGGCCGGACCATGATGAACTCTGGGACACGTAGTTCTCCGGGTGTCGGCGTTCACATGAGTGCCGCGACAGCTGTTTTCTAAGGACTACAATACCCGTCATGCATTGGCAGCTTGCCGCCATTTTCCCTTCTCGGTTCTCCACCGCCCCCCCCCCCCCCGGCGCCATTCCCCGTTGCGTCAGGCGGTGATGTTTACTACGCCATGAAGACGCGTCAAAAGAAGCCAAACGGGTGAAAACAGAGAGAAAGGTGAAAAGGAAAAGAATATTCATATTGTTTAAAGGGCAGAAGAGGAAATTTTAGTACTCTCGGCTGTGATTTGGAATCATTTGCAATGAAGTTTGGCGCTGGTCCCGGTGGAGGCCGCCATCGCCAAGGTGTCCGGTAGACGACGCAAAGCTTCCCCCACCACGACTCCGTCCCCCTTGTCCTCCTCCTCCTCCTCACAACTTGGAAGCAGAGGTTTGCATCTGCAGTGCAATTTTTTTTCCCTTTGCCCGTCCTCGTCTTCAAGATGGTCGCTTGGAATGGAGGTGCCTTGTGGCCGGGCCGTTCAACGGGGCACCCACCAGGACTCAGCGAGTGAGGAAGCTCCTTCTTTTGGAAAAGGCAACGCAGCCGCTCGGCCCTGGAGACTACATTCCATCCAATGGCTCCTTGAGAAACCCACACGCCAACGCAGATTACTGGAAGATTTTTATGCACATTGATTAATTTTCTTCTAGTTTTGTCTCGAAACTTTTTCCTCCCCTTTTAAGCCACTTTTGTGAAGTGAAGTGAAGTATCTGACGAGTTCTTAATCCTGCAGAAAGAGAATATAAAGCTATCAGGAATTCATTTTCACTTGTACTTTTACACTGCCTTCTTACATCAAATGAAAGAAGATTCCATACTCCATGCGCGCAAAGGTGCTGCAAACGCACCATTTTGAAGGTACTTTTTATACAAGAAGAGAACGACGCTTTTTGGGAATTGCACCGATTTTGTGAATTCTGCCGAACTTAGCAAAGTTACTGGCTGCTATAAGCATTTTCTGTGTATTAAAATACTCTTACCGAAGATCGCCATGACAGGTGATGCATATGATAAAAGATAATTTCATGAACGTCGCTTTCAAAACTTCTATCTGATTCTGCTGGCATGTTGACACCTTGCAGTATTTTATGGTTTATAATAAGCAAATCAGATTTTCCGTAGAAAACGCCAGTGTTAAATTGTACCTGTGCTTTGAATTCAGAGCATGTGTAAATACTGGAATGGACTTGACAGAACCTATTACAGTATATGTCAGTTTTGTTCCTCTTGGTTGGAATTACATTGTTTTAATTACTGGGAACTGAAACTGACCATAATTTCAAATCAAAGTTATAACTGGTGAAAAGTGCCACCATATTTGCTTATGTGCTTGTTGGACTTTCTGAATAACTGGGAGAATACCTGGATTTTTTTCCCTATAATAAAGATGCAAAATTGTTTTAATTTAAAATGTGGAACATTTGAATGAAATGAAAAATGTATGCATTTTAGAGGATTTTTGCCATGGCCTTTTATTTAAGAAAAAATAATAGCCATTGTGTCTGAATCTAAGGTTTGCTTTATTTTGTACAACATTTTATCAATTATGGCTGAAGAAACATCACCGGCTGAGATTGATCCAGATTTTGAACCACAGAGCCGGCCCAGATCTTGCACTTGGCCTTTGCCGAGGCCAGATCTGACAACTGTCAAACAGGAAGATTCTGCCTCAGGAACCCCCACTGAAGAAGAAAAGCAGGATGTTTCTGATCCTAGTGCTGTAAAATCAGAGACTGAAACGGGTCTGAATGCAGAGGTGTGTACCCAAGTTGGTGCAGCAAATGCTCAGCGGAAGAGTTCTTCTAGAAGGAATGCCTGGGGTCATCAATCTTATGCAGACCTCATCACTAAAGCAATTGAGAGTTCTCCTGAGAAGAGATTGACTCTGTCTCAGATCTACGACTGGATGGTCAAATCTGTGCCTTACTTCAAGGACAAAGGAGATAGCAACAGTTCAGCTGGATGGAAGGTAAGGGATTTGGGAATGGGGCAATTTGGTATTTATCTTGAATTTGCAGATGTTATAATTTGGTTCCAAATTAAGAATTCTCTGTTTCAGTTACGGATATTCTTGATGACACAGGATTAATCATGTTTTCATACTGCGTTATAGTTGATGATCAGCATTACTTTGGTGATGGCTATGATTCTTGGCAGCTGTAACGTCTGCAAATGTTTAACTGTGGGCTACTTTTTCAGTTTGTGAGCTGGATTTTACCCTATTCGAAAGCATTAGAATAGCTTCTTTGTAAATAGGACTAGGTCGGTCTGCATGAATATCCACATCATTATCATCTTGTATCCAGCGCACACCACTCATTGATTAAACGTGGAACCATGCATTTGTGCGGATGATTTCAAACCTGTGGGCTGGATGATTGCAAATTACAAGTGTATGTATAAGGGTTTACATTGGTTGCTGGTACTTAAAATAGTTAGATCAGGTTTTGCATTTGTTATGTACTGATTTGATTAACCAGTATCTGCACAGATTTGTTTCTTGTGCATACCAAATATCCACCAAGGTCCATGCTGCCTGTCTTTCTTTAAAGATTCTGAGTGATACTAAGACCCATTTAATGCTTTCAGTTAACTCCTTAGAGACTAGGAATGATTTGCCTTTTTTCATGTGTCATATTTTACAACATCAGCAATCATGGCTTTTATCAAGGACCATGAAAGTCATTATTTCAGTGTTCTTAACATGCATACTTGTTTTCAAGCTGTTGGAGTAGTTCTTCCTTTTTTTTTCCCCCCTTTTTCTCTGCTAACCTTTTTTTTTAACCAATTATTGTCAGATCATCTTGTTTCTCTCTACCAAGAATGTGGCCAAAGAATTGTAGTGTGTCTTAGTGATAATCTCAAAAGTTTGTACTTGTAATGCCTGCTTTGTGTAGAACTTCAGTATTATATGGATTGTTTCAAATGATCCTCATCGTATACCTCAAAACTTGCAGCTACTTTTCAGTTGCCTATAATTTAACTTCACACGTCTGCCTTGTGTGCACCTTCCACATCCAGACAAAGTAATCTCGATTTGTTTTCTATACAGATGTTCTTATTTCTTAAAAAAAGTCAGACTTTTTTTAGGAACGTTTGTTCAACAAGTATCATGTGCCGCTGAACCATTCTTGTTTCTTATTTGATATTCTGCATGCTACGCAGGAAAGAAAATAATACTACCTATTTTATTTTTTGGGTGATGCGGTGACTCAGTGGTTAGCACTGCTGCCTCAGAGTGCCAGGGACCTGGGTTCAATTCTGCCCTTGGGCGACTGTCTGTGTGGAGTTTGCACACTCTCCCCATATCTGCTTGTGTTTTCTCCGGGTGCTCCAGTTTCCTCCCACAGTCCAAAGATGTGCAGGTTAGGTGAATTGGCCATGCTAGATTGACCATAGAGTCAGTGATGTCTAGGTTACGTGCATTAGTCAGGGGTAAATATTGTTTATGTTAATCAGGAGACTGCTCTCTATTCCTGGTCTTTTAGTAGTGCTGGTTAGGTCTGGTTTATGTCAAGATTGCATCACATAGAAATATCTAAGTTACATTATTTATGGTGTGTGATCTTTTAAATTTAGAATAATGTTTAGTAACAGATTAGAATTATTAGCCATCTTATCTCTGATATCACATTGTTTTCTAATGCTGAGTTGAATTATTGTAACTGTTGTAATTATCTAGTTCATTGTTCATATGTTTTTGGAGTATAACTTTTAGCTTATAGATTAAAAAGGCCAGAATAGAACAGTAGCTAGTCTTACTCAGCCGTAGTGATGGAGATATGACTTCTTTTGTTTGGGGGGCATGGGGAGAGACGGGATGAGAAACTGTTGTGACACAGTGGTAGTATCCCCACCTCCAAGTCAGGAGCCTGAATTCAAGTCCCACCTCCTACAGAGATGTGTGATAACATCTCTGAACAGGTTGATTTGAAAAAATTGCAAGAAAAAAAGAATGAGCACAGGTGCAATGAAAAGTTGGGAGACTGAGTGAGGTTTTCATTCAGAACTGGTGGATTGAATGGCTGCCTCCAATGCTTGTAGAAGTGTTTAGTTGAAATAGTTCAGTTGTGAGAGAAGCACTCCAGTTCGCACATTCTCCCTGTGTCTGCATGGGTTTCCTTTGGGTGCTCCAGTTTCTTCCCACAGTCCAAAGCTGTGCAGGTCAGGTGAATTGCCCATAGCGTTAGGTGCATTAGTCAGAGGGAAATGGGTTTGGGTGGGTTACTGTTTGGAAGGTCGGTGTGGACTGGTTGGGCCGAAGGGCCTGTTTCTACACTGTAGGTAATCTAATCAATCATCAGTTTTAGGGGCTCTTGTGTTGCAGTGGCAATGTCCCTATCTGTGAGCCAAGAGACCTGAATTCAAGTTCCACCTGCTCCTGAGGTCTGTAATCACAATGTCTCTGAACAGGTTGATTTTATTCATTCATGGGATATTCTGTAGGTAGTCTTAACATCGTTGAGGAGGGAATTCGAAGAGTTTGATCTCGTGACACTGAAGTATATTTCCAGGACAGAATAATGAGTAAGAAAATTTTTTAAAGAACTGATGTTTGCAGTGTTTTGCAAAAACAGGGGTTTGTAGTTTTTGATTTGGTTGATGGAGCTAACTTAGTATAGCTGCATGCTGTGAGCCCATAAAGGCTGTGATACCCATTTATTCAGTCAGATGAAAAATAATGTAGATGGGTGATTACCGTGCAAAATGAAGTTCTGAGGAGTGGTGGATGTGGGTACAAAGATGTTTGAATGGATACATGAATAGGGAAGGCTTGGATGTATATGGGCCAAGAACAGACAGGTGGGTCTAGTTTAGTTTTATGATTTATGTTCGGCAAGGACTGGTTGAACCAAACCATCTGTTTCTGTGCCATATGACTCTTGAGGGATAATTAGCTCAAAATCGGTGTGAAGACAGTCCAGGGTAGATGAGCAGAATGCTGGAAAAACACAGCAAAGCCAGGCAGCATCAGGAGGTGGAAAAATCCAGAGCAAGCTACACCATCATGGAAATGATTGGTTACAATTTATCTTTGTATTTATTTGTTGGAAAAGTTAGTTGCAATCCCTATCTTGTTTGGTTTGCAACTCACTGAGAGACGATAATTTATTTTAGCTATCGTTAGCTAGGCTTGCACCTGATGGGAATTAAAAACCTAACTTCAATCACTATATTAAATGTGGCTTGTATTGAGCTGCCAGAAGGTGTGGTGGACGCTGTTATAATTACAACATTTTAAAAGGTATTTGGGTGGCTGCTTGAATAGGACTAGATTGATTTGGGGCGAGATTAATATGGGATATCTGGTCGGCATTGACGAATTGGAACAAGGGGTCTGTTTCCATTCTGCCCATCTCTATGACAATGACTCATTGTGATTTTGTGAGGGAAGATTACCAGTTTGAAATCAGTGGGAGAATCTACAATGGTGCAGAGAGTTTTGTGCCAAATGCAATGATCAGATTAGCTGGTAAGTATTGAAAAAGTAACCAGAACCATGGACAGAGATGTCCACAGTCACTAGATGGTAAATAAACATATTACATCTGAGAATAACTGGAGCTGAGGAGAAATCTCCAGAGCACTATATCATACTATGGATAGCATTTCTAGAGGTAAATAACTTTTAAGAATGGTATATCTTCCAGAAATAAATAACTTTATGAATGATAAGTCTTAAAAGATAATCCTGTGGGGAATTAAGAATAAGCTTGGCTGCATAAACCCACCTAATTACAAACAATAGTGTTAAGTTAATTGCATTTGTGCTTGTTTTTAAGTCTTTTATATAGAGTACAATTGGCTTTTTAAAAAAAAATCAGTCTTTTTATACTTATTGGTTAAAATGTGGATTTAGACTTTTTAAAAATGTTAATATTGGGTAACAGATCATAACAAAATACTATAAAGTATTGCTTTGTGTGGTAGATCAAGAAAGGTTATTGATCATGTAGGTTCCAGTTCAGCAGTGGCTTCTCTCTGATTGTGGTCACACTTGATTTATTATACTTTTTGAAGGAGAACATGTGGAAAATTATTTATCTTTCAATACTGCACCATGCAGCAGGACACTGTCATAATTTGAAACCTGTACCATAGTGCTATGTGGAAGAATGATTCCCAAAGTCAGGTACATTTTGCAAATGCTGATAGATCTCTTGTGACATCACTTGTGGAATACATATTATCTTTTGAGGGCATCAAAATGAGAATAGTGCAGTGTACGTTCTGTTAAGATAAAGTTGTGTGTGTTTTGACTTATCCCTTCAAAGATTACCAGACTAATTTACAGTAATTAGGCAGTGTGTTGAATTGATACTTGGTTGAGAATATCTGCTTCAGCCTTGAGATTAGAAAGCCAGCAACCATTTCTTTGTGTGTTTTGCATAATGCAATGTAGTGTCTGAGATTTGGTGGCATGCTTGCTTAAATACAACTCTTGGATAAATTTTAAAAGTGCAGGCTTTCTCGTGAAGCTTGAATATTGAAATGATGAAGCTGTATAACTGTCATTAGCCCCAGGTATTGGTATTGATGGCCTTCACTATTAGTTGATGCTTTAAATGCATGAACAAGAAGATACATTTTAGAAGTATAGAAGAATGGTTGCAAGAGTAGGCCATTTGCCACATTGACCCTACTCGGCCATTTAGTATGATCAGAACTGATAGATTGTCAAAGCTATATTTCTACACTCAATCTCCACTCTACTTGACGCCCTTTGCCCTTTAGAAGTCTATATTTCTGAAACTTCTTCAGTGATTGGCCCTCTGCTGCCTATGTATTAGAGTATTTAATTAGTTTACCACACCCTGAGGGAAGAAATTTCTCTTCCTCCTCCGTTCTAAATGGCCTCTCTGTATTCTGAAATTTGGTGCCTTGTTTTGGATCACCACCACTGCGACCCCATTTTCTTCCAAACCCTAGTTAATACAGGACCAGATGATTAATCTGTCGTCGTATAGTAAACCTGCCACCCCAGGAATCAGTCCTTTGCTATACTCCCTCTATTGGAAGTATTTCCTTTTTTTGGTAAGGTGACAAGTGTATACTAGTGAATCAGCTACGACTCAACAAGGCTCTCTACAACTAAGCTAAGACATCTGTTCCTTTACATGATATTTTTTGCAATGTGGGCCATCAGATCACTTTTGCCTTTTTAACTAACTGTTTGTTATAAAAATTAGTGTACATTTAGTGCTTACCCTACCATTCTTATCCCCTCTTGTATCAGTAAAATGCAATTAATCACTGGCTATCCCTAAGTTTTATATGTCTCTCATTGTAGAATATTAAGAGAATTTAAGCTTTGTTCTACTGTGCCCTTGTCTATCACATGATCTGTTTCCCATTATATGCCTTGGAACTGACGTGGCGCCATCATTAACTTGTCCACTTTCACACTTTTTTTCCAACCCCATTTCCTTCTCCAGTTTCTCTATCATAGTTGCAATCTTTCAGTTGAAATTGGATGACTTCTATATATTCTCTCATTAATCCATAAACAGTGAAGATGGAAATTATCTCTAATTAGACATTAGCAAAACATTTTCTGCTGTGGGGAATTTATGCGTATTCCAGATGATTGGGGAAATAAATGTGAAATTTGTCATTAATGTTCTATGACAGACATGAATTATGTTTCATGTTAGCAAATAATGTATGCTGATGTACTATAAACAGCTTCAGTTACTTTTTAACTTCTTTCCATCTTCATCTTGACAACTCAACCTCCTTTACAAGCCCTCAATCTGCCTGTTCTTTTCTTATTCCCTCCTGGGCTATAGGAAAGGATAGCATTTGTTACTCTTTCCTAATTGTCCTTTGAACTCAGCAGCTTGCTAGGACATTTCAAAGGTAGACTAGTAGGAGACTGGAAGAACACAGCAAGCCAGGCAGCATAAGAGGGTGGAGAAGTCAAAGATTCGGGTGTAACCCTTCTTCAGGACTGGGGGTGGCTGTAAGGAGAGGATGGGGTGGGGGGGGTGGTGGGGTGGGGTGAGTTAGCGATAGGTGATTACAGAAAGCGGGTATGACCTGGTTGGTCATAGTCATATTGATGTACAGCACAGAAACAGACCCTTCGGTCCAACCAATCCATGCCGACCAGATATCCCAACCCAATCTAGTCCCACCTGCCAGCACCTGGCCCATATCTCTCCAAACCCTTCCTATTCATATACCCATCCAAATGTCTCTTAAATGTTGCAATTGTACCAGCCTCCACCACTTCCTTTGACAGCTCATTCCATACACGTACCTCCCTCTGCGTGAAAAAGTTGCCCCTTAGGTCTCTTTTATATCTTTCTCCTCTTACCCTAAACCTTTGCCCTCTTGTTCTAGGCTCCCTGACTCCAGGGAAAAGACTTTGTCTATTTACCTATCCATGCCCCTCATAATTTTGTAAGCCTCTATAAGGTTATCCCTCAGCCTCCGACGCTGCAGGGAAAACATCCTCTGCCTGTTCAGCCTCTCCCTATAGCTAAAATCTTCCAACCCTGGCAACATCCTTGTAAATCTTTTCTGAACCCTTTCAAGTTTCACAACATCTTTCCGATAGGTCAGAGGAATGGAATGGATGGGGAGGGGCTGGAAAAGGAGTCGGAGGATGGGAAGGGAGGTGATTTGAAATTGGAGAACTCGATATTGAATCCTCCGGGCTGTAGGCTGCCCAGGCAGAAAATGAGGTAGTGTTCTCCAATGTTGTCTCTAAGTACATTTCAGAGAGGCAGTTAAGAATCAGCCACATTATGAATGTACCTTCTCTGGTCATGAAGTTCTGGAATGTGACTTGAATCCTGAGCTTCTGGCTCAGAAGCAGGGAAAATACCCACTGCATCTGAAAACCTCCCTAGAAAATATAGAAATTTAAAAAAATGTGTTGAATGACCAGTTCCTTTCAAAGCTTGACCCCAAATCGTTTGTTCCCAGCACTGTAAAACTTAAGCTACCTTTTAACAAAAATGTCATTCACAGGATGTGGGTGTCACTGGCTGTGCCAGCATTTATTTTCCCTTCCTAGTTGCTGTTGAGTAGGCGTGGGTTAGTTTTCTCCTTAAACTGCTGCAGTCCATTTGATGTAGGAAAGTCCACAATGGTGTTAGTGAGGGAATTTCTTGCATTCTGATTTTGTGACGCTCAAGGAATGGCAATATATTTGCAAGACAGGTTGGTGAATGTCTTTGAGAGAACTTGCAGATGTTTGTGTTTCCTCGCCCTTCTAGATGGGAGTCATCATGCATTTGGTATGCACTATCTAAGGAACATTTGTAATTTTCTGTAGTGACTCTTGTACATAGCACACATTGCTACTAATGAGCATCAGAGATTGAGGGAGTGGATATTTCTGGACAAAATGCTAATCATGTGGGCTGCTTTCTTGATTAGTGTTGAAGCTGTACTCACCCAGGCAAATGGTGAACATTCCATCACACTTTACACATTTGCAAATTCAGCATGTAAGTTCATTGCTGCAGAATTCCCAGCCTCTAACCTCTGCTTGCAACCACTTCATATGGCAAGACCAGTCAGTTTCTGATTAATAGTAATGTTAGAGAGGATTTGCTGGTGGTTAGATTCTGTCTTGTTGAAGATGGCCCAGGTGTGTGTTGCATGAATATTACTTGCACCTTGTCAGCCTAAACTTAAATGTTGTCCAGATATTGTTGTGTTTGGGCATGGACTGCTCATTATCTGAGCAGTTGTGATGAGGAGTTGTGAATGTTGCTATGCATTGTGCAATCATCAGAGGACGACCTCATTTCTGACCTTTTCATGGAGGGTAGATCATTGATGAAGCAGCTGAAGATTGTTGGAGCTAGGACACTACACTGAGGAACTGAGAGTGCTTATGGTGCAGTGGTGTTGTCCCTAATGCTGAGCTGTGAAGCCTGAGTTCAAGTCCCACCTGTTCTTTCAGAACAGATTGATTCTGAATGCCCTAAGGAGTGCCTGCAGAGATCTCCTGAAAATGAGATGACTGATTCTGGCCAGGGTTTTGTCATTCTTCAAAAGTATGCAAAATTTTAGGAACATAAAAGCAGGAAAAGCCAGATATCTTTAGCATGTTAGTGAACATTTATGGAGTGTAAAATGGGTTCACACATCAGAATTGTGTTGTTTTCAGCTCCAGGTTCGTTGGCTTAAAAGGTTAACTATTGTTTCTTTTTTCCGCAGTTGCTGCCTGATCTGAACATTTCTAACAATTTTATTTAAGATTTCTAACATATTGTAGTCACTACTTTGCCAGTATTGATTTGGAAATCCAAGTTTGGCATCACACTCTCCTAGTTTGTCATATCCTCTTCTCCAGGCTTGATAGTTGTTTGCTTTGTGCAATTCAAAGTTATTTTCATCAGTAAATGTCTGAAGAATGGAGAGCATTTTTTTTATTCTCACTGTGAAACATTTTGATTAAATTGCAAAATTAAAAATTAAAAATTTAGAAGATTGATTTGGGTGGATATAGATTATTTTGCTTCAAAGTAGCCTCTTGAGAACACTGGCCCCTGTTCAGCCTTTTCAAGTCATTGAAAAATGCATGAATAGGTCTGGCCAAGGCTGGAATTGAAATTTGAGACTCCAGTACAGCTTCTCTAAACAGGCTTGCAGCTGTTGGTTATGTAACCAGCAAAAGGGCTTGCTGGAAATGCATTGCATTGGACTTCCTGATGTCTATAAATTGAGGAGTGATTGGTAAGTCAGCATACATTGAATCCAGCAATGTTGTTAATATAGTTATAAGACTCCTGACATGATTAGTAAAGATTAATCACAGCTTAAGTTGTGCAACTGTATGAAAGTTGCTTAACAAAGAAGCCTCCCAATTATTTCAAAAATAATGTTTAGTGAAATGTGGCAGCATCTGCATCTTTTGATAGAAATCAAAAACATTAACATTTAAGCTCTGGTCACTTCAACTAAGTGAAAGAAGGTAATTTGTCAACTCCAGATCCTTCAGTTATTTCAGAGTTTAGAGCCAGTTCTGATGAGTTCAGAAGTTTTAAAGAAACTGCAAAGTAAGTCAGAGATTGGTTACAGTGCAGGAGGTCATTGAGTCACTGTTGCAGCTTCTCTGCAAGACCATCTCTGCTAGTTTCACTCTCCCTGTCTCATCTCTGTAATGCTTAATTTTCTTTTTAAGTTAATTAATTTATTGCTATGCCTGATTAAAGTCTGTAGTGGGCCTCAGGTTTCAATCCCATCCCTGGCCATATGGTGCCCATATTTGTTAATAAGTTGAAAAGGCTGTAAAGGGTCCAGGGTACTTAAACAATACACGTTTGAAGGATAAAGTCCCTATCCAAATTAACTTTTGATTTTAAAATTCTGATGCTAAAATAAAAACATTTACAGTTAAATTTTGAGAAAACTAAATACGATCTGCAAGAGATATATTTTCTTCTAAGTTACAAATACAAAAAGGGAAAGATGAATGATTCATAGTTAAAGAATACTTTAGTTCAAAGAAAATGGCTGATTTATAAAAAAACAAAAATGGCAAGTGTGAAGATTGGGAGCAATTTGGCACCCAGCATAAGTGAACCATGAAGCTAATGAGGAAAGGGAAAAGCAATTACAGCAAGCAATTAGTAAGTTGATTGGTATATGACATTAATTTCAAATGGATTTGAGTTCAGAAGAAAGTTGTCTTGCTGCGGTCATATCAATCCTTGATGAATCTTCATCTTGATTTTTGTTTACTGGTTTGATCACCTTACTTTTGGAAAAATGTACTCCATATAGAGAGGACACAAGGGAATTTCATTGAGAAATGGTGAAATTGTGTTATGTGGAGAGATTGAGGAAACTGGTTCTGCATTCTCTGGAGTTACAAAGATTAATAGATGATCTCAATGAAATTGACAGAATTTTTACAGGATATGAGAGTGGATATAGATTGGATGTTTCGCATAGCTGCCAAACATTAAACTAGATGACATAATCTCAGGAAAAGGGCAGGTCACTTAAGACTGAAAATCAGGAAGAATTTCTTCATTCAGGATATGGTCCATCTTTGGGATTCTCTACCTCAGTGGATTGTGGAAGCTCAATCATTCACCAGGTTTAAAACAGTACTCAGTACGTTTCTGGAGACTAATTGCATTAAGGCACTAAGGAAATGACAACAGGCTTGATGGGCTGAATAGACCATCCTGTTCCATTGTTGCTGGTTTAACTGTTCTGCTCAACTGACTGAGAGTCCAGTGAAGTGTATATTGTACTGCAAACATACACTATGTTTCTATTTTTATCACAATATTATTTGGACAACTGTTGGTTATATTTCTCTTTCACATGAAAAGGCTGGCAGAAGTTTAACAGTGACCTGCTTGTGCTTGTTTTTCATCATTTTATGGCAGTGGAAATTTGCACAGTGTTCCCAAACAGCTTCTGGCCTGCATTCTAAAACCATAAAATGCAGCAATAAGACAGGGCAAGGAGAGATTGGCCAGTAACAGCAAAGTATTTTCTTTCCAGAAGTATGTGACCATTTTAATCAATCTAGTTCCTGTTGAAGGTGGCTTTTAGCTTTATATTCTTCGCTATAACTCCTTGCAATCAGTAGTTTTTGTGGTCAGATACTATTCAAGTTTGGCATTCCTACACAGAAAGGCTTTTGTGTTTATGTTGGTGAGAGGGAAGCTGCTAGTTTTAAAAGACAATATTCTCATTGTAAGTTCACAGCCAGTGGAAAATAGAATTGAAACAGGGCAAGTCTGTCTGATATAGCTGCAGATATATCTCAAACTTTAGTAGAAAAATAATGCCTGCCAATTACTTTTCTACTGAGATTCTGATTTTTATCTTTTAAAGAGAGTGGAAATGTTTTTTTGTGGTAACTACTCTCTTCATTGAGTATATTTCTTAACATCTAATACTTCCAACAACACAATCAACCGTAGTAGGTTATTGCGTTTTTTTTTCCAAGAACAACATTGTTGATCCATATTGTCAAACTCTGAAAAATATACATGGTTGTAATTGAATTTTAATTCCAAGTTTTAAATCCAAGGTCTTAGAATGGTTATGTTTTATCATTCAAAAAATTAAGCTTTACAAACCAGTTATAGTTTTGAAATGGGTCAACTGGTAAACAATAGCAATTAGTAGTCCTGGTTGAGAACATTTTATTGTAACTGTAGAGAAAAGTTATATACAGAAAAAATTTCTTTGTGATATGAGTGGTAGATAGTATCACTTCAGTGTGTAAAAGAGGGTACACTGCCTAGTTTTACATATTTGAACAGTTTAACAATAGACAGCGTGGGTTCGTTGGAAAGCATCAGAATGTATTTTAGGAGAAAATTATGTTCAACTAACTTGCAGTTTTCTGAAGAAGGAACAAAGCAGCTTAATGAGGAAAAGGCTGTTGCTGTGATGTATATTAACTTCTAAGAAGAAAAGCAAAATATTGTGAATGATGGAAATCTGAAACAAACACAGAGTATTGCGGACACTCAGCAGGTCTGGTAGCAGTTAATGTTTTGAAGTTAGTCTGACTCTTCAGTACTTCAGGGTGGGAATTGGGTGGTGGTTGTTGACACATTCATTGTTCAACTTCTCAGGCACTGGTTAGAGGCAACTGCTTATAGCAAATGTTGGAAGAAAATATCTAGCTATTTTCAGGTTTTGGTTACACCACTGCGGAGAGAGAAGAAGTGAGATGCTGTCCCTTGCAGCCTGGAAACCGTCTGCTTTTGTATTGTTCACACACAAGCTGTTCATGAACCAATCAAAGTGCTGTAGCATGCTGTTGATTCTAATTTCATCTGGTTTAGCAAGTGTTATGCCTCCTTCTTGTCGCAGCCCTCTTCCTCATAATTGTCCCCTTCCCCCTTGCCCAGCTCCTTATCCTCGTTGTCCTTCTCTCCCTCCTTCCAGCTCAGCGAGCAAACCTAGATCCCGAACCTCAACCTGAGCTACAAATCTTCTCAAAACTCGCTAATCCTATCTGCTGTATATGATTGATATCTCTTGATTCACTGCCTGTGTGTATGTCTAAGCACCTTTAAACATTCCTATTGTGCTTCTAGCACCTCCTCTGGCAGCACATTTCAGGCGTCGACCACCTGTATACAAAAAACCTTCTTCACACATGTTTAAACATTTCCCCTCTCACCTTTGCCCTCTAATATTTGACATTTCCATTTGGGGAAGAAGAGTCTGACTATCCACCCTGTCGATTTTACATACTTTTATCAGGTGTCCTTCATTCACTGATGCTCGAGTGAAAACAACCCAAATTTGTCCAACCTCTCCCTGTAGCTAGTACACTCCAATCTAGTCAACATCCTGATAAACCTCTTTATCATCCTCTCCAAAGCCTCCATATTCTTCCTATGTTATGGTGATTAGAATGGCACACAGTACTCCAAATATGGCCTAATTAAAATCTTGTACAGCTGCAACATGACTTGCTAATTTTTATAATCAGTGCCCTAATTGATGAAGGCATGTATGTCATATATCATCATCACCACCTTATCTTTCTTGCATTGCCACTTTCAGGAAACTACAGGACTTGCACCCCAAGATCCCTCTATGCTAAGATCCTGTCATTTACTACTTGCACTTGACTTTCAAGAATGCATCACCCCTCACTTATTCGGATTGAACTCCATCTGCCATTTCTCTGCCCAACTTTCCAACTGGTTTATATCCTGCTGTATCCTTTGATGACCTTCCTCGTTAACCACAACTCCACCAATTTTTATGTCATCTGCAAGCTGACTAATTAGACCACCTGCATTTTCATGGAAATAATTTGTATATTGCAAACAACAGAAGCCCCAGCAATGATCTTTGTGGAATATCACTGGTCACAGACTTTCAACAAGAAAAAAGCACTCTTCTACAACTAACTTCTGTCTTCTATGACCAAGCTAATTTTGTAGCCATCTTTCCAACTTGCTGTGGATGCCATGTGACTTAATTTTCTGGACTAGCCTACCATGTGGGCCCTTGTCAAATGCTTGAATAAAGTCTACTTAGACAACATCCAGTGTCCTGCCCCCCTCTATCATCTTCATTACCCCGGGAATACTCAATCTTAAGTTTTTGAGGCAAGACCTGCCCCATACAAAACTATGCTGATTATCTATAAGTCCATCCTTCTCTGTTTGTGAGTAAATCTTGACCCTAGGAATTTTCTCCAATAATTACTCTACTACTGATGTCAGGCTCACTGGTTATACTTGTCTGGATTATCCTTGTTGCTCTTCTTAAACAAATGAACAACCTTGGCTAGTCTCCAGTCTTCTGGGAGCTTGCCTGTGGCTAAAGAGGATACAAAGATCTCTGTCAAGACCACAGCATCTCCTGCCTTGCTGCCTTCAGTATCCTTGGGTAGAGGCCATCAGGTGCCAGCAACCTATCTAGCATAACGTTTGACAGGGCACCCAACTCCACCACCTCCTTAATATTGATGTGCCCCAGAACATCTCCCTAATCTTACCCCTGTCATGTCCTTTTCCTTGATGATACCAATGCAGCATTCTCACTAAGGAACTCATCCACCTCCTGTGGCTCCATTCATAAATTCCCTCCTTGAGTGGACCTATTCTTTTCTTAGTTATCCTTTTGCTCTTTATATTATTATAAAATGCCTTGGGATTCCCCTTAATTTGCTTGTCATGGACATTTCATGGTCCCTTTTAGCCCTTCTAATTTCTTGTTTAAGCTCTTCTCTGCTTCCTGCCTTGTTTAAATTCAGTTTCCTAAAACTTACATTGGAACCTTTCCCTTTTTGACTAATCTTTTCAATTTTTCCTGTCATCCAAGGATTGCAAATTTTGCCATCCTTATCTTGGAACCTTACAGGAGCATAGCTGAAAAAACGCGTTGCTGGAAAAGCGCAGCAGGTCAGGCAGCATCCAAGGAGCAGGAGAATCAACGTTTCGGGCATAAGCCCTTCTTCAGGAATGAGGAGGGTGTGCCAAGCAGGCTAAGATAAAAGGTAGGGAGGAGGGACTTGGGGGAGGGGCTTTGAGAATGCGATAGGTGGAAGAACGTTAAGGTGAGGGTGATAGGCCGGAGAGGGGGTGGGGGCGGAGAGGTCGGGAAGAAGATTGCAGGTCAAGAAGGCGGTGCTGACTGCCTCCCCCAAGTCCCTCCTCCCTATCTTTTATCTTAGCCTGCTTAGCACACCCTCATCATTCCTGAAGAAGGGCTTATGCCCGAAACGTCGATTCTCGTGCTCCTTGGATGTTGCCTGATCTGCATTTTTCCAGCAACACGTGTTTCAGCTCTGATCTCCAGCATCTGCAGTCCTCACTTTCTCCTACCTTACAGGAGCATGCTTGGACTCTGATCATTTGCCCTTTCAAAGCCTTCCACATGTGAAATCTGGGTTTACCCTCAAATAGCCCCACCCCCAATCTAATTTATTTAGTACCTGTCTAATTAGCCTTTTCTCCCCCCCCCCCCCCAATTTAGCACTTTCTCCCAAGGACCAGACCTGCCATTATCCTTATCCAAAACTATCTTAAAACTTGCAGAATTATGCTCACTTTTCCCAAAATGCTCCCCAACTGGCAAAACTCACTCCTCACTACAAGGTCAAATACAGCCCCTCTTTAGTTGGACTTTGTCCATGTTATTTTAAGAAATGCTCCTGGGGGATGCAGCCCGGTAGGTCAGTTGTTACTAGTGCTGCCTCACAGTGCTAGGAACCCACATTTGATTCCACCTTTTGGACGATGGTCTGCGTGGAGTTTGCACATTATCCCTGTGTTTGCGTGGTTTTCCTCCCACAGTCCAGAGATATGCAGGTTTTATGGATTGACCATGCTAAATTCTCCACAGTGTCCATGGATAGATAGGTATGGTGGTTTAATGTGGGATAAGGTAGGGGTGTGAGACTGGATGGGATGCTCTTCGGAGGGTCAGTGTGGCCTACATGGGCTGAGTGGCCTGTTTCCACACAGTCGGGATTGTATAATCAAAGTCCCTAGTACTAATTCGCCAGTCAATAATGTGCAAGTTAAAAATCACCCAGTACAACAACAACCATGTTGTTTTTATATCTTTCTATGATCTGCTCCCATATCTGCTCTTATCTCTTGCTGTCTATGGGGAGATGATAGTAAAACACCAACGTCAGAATTGCACCTTTTCTTTTCCTGAGTTCTGTCCATATGGCCTTGCTGGATAAGCTATCCAGGATGTCCCCTCTTAGTACAGCTGTGGTTCCCCTTCATCATGCAACTCCCCCAATACTTTTACATCCCACTTTATTTGGCCTGCGGCATCTAAACCATGGAACGTTGAGCTTCCAGTCCTGCCCTTCTGTCAACCAAGTTTCTGTAATGGTTACAACATCATAGTCCCATGTTCTAATACAGGCTGTAAATTCAAATAAGCTAAATCAATATGGGCTAGCATTACTTAGTTCAAGATTAATATACTGAACTACACAAAATGTATCCTTAGTTGCTTCTTCGCAACCAAACCCAAGCATGTTTAGACATTAGGTGTTATTCTTAGCAGATACTTAGTCTCCTATTTAAAGTTCCAAATTTTCCCTAGTGATTCAGTAAGCTCCCTTCTCTTTGCTGTACCGGGGTGAATATGCAGTGTCCTTTTAAAGCAAGTCTCCTTAACTCAATCTTTTGAGGGTATGTGAGTGGACTTCTGTTGGCGACTCCTTCTCTTCAATTCCTCACATCAAGCATTGCTGCTTCCCATAAGGATTCCTTCCTCACAAACAATGTACTTGGTAATTAATCAAACACTGTTCATTGTTCCTGCTTGGTATAGTAGCATCTATTTTCTGTCTGATTGCTCTGTCTAGATTCTTGAAGGCAATGCTAGTTCTTTGGTGTGCAAGTGTTGAAGTTTGCAGCTGACGTTTTTGACCTGGGACCCTTGTCCTCAGGGTCAACCTGGTAACATGGGTCCTATACAGAATAAATTATGCAGTATTGATCATGAGTCTCACATCAGTGCAGGGTGGATATTCAATTCATATTTTTGAAATTGTTTTGCAGTACAGGAGGAACAATAAAATTCTTTTTTTCATCTAGTAGTTCTCAAATGTACATGCTTTTCAAAGTGTGCAGATGGAAATTATGAAGGAAACCTGAAGTTGGCAGTGGGTGAGCCGGGGCGGGTGGTAAGTTTTGTCAGAAGCTATCCTTTTTGAGGGAATGCAAAGGTGTGGAGGAGCAGAGATTTTGAATGGGTATACTGATGACATTATAAGAAGGAAATGAATGGAGGACTGTGATGTATCTCTGGAAGTTTCACATAAAGTAGGGCAGGTTTGGGGGTTTCTGAAAACTGATTATCCCTTTGTTTGGTCAGTTTACCTGAACAAGTTTTGGCAAGGATTGGGGAGCTTGATCTACACAGTGACGAAGAGTGTGGTGCTGGAAAAGCATAGCTGGTCAGGCAGCATGCGAGGAGCAGGAGAATCAACGTTTCAAGCATAAGTCCCTCATCAGGAATGAGGCTTGTGCCCAAGGGTGGTGAGAGATAAATAGGGAGGGGGACAACACAAAAGTAAAACAAAAAATGTGCAGCAGGCCTGGTAGTAGCTGTGGAGAGAAACAGTTAAAGTTTCATGTTGATGCGACCTTCACCTCAGAACTGAAAGGTTGTTATCTTGAAACATTAACTCTTTCCATTGACGTGGTTGAAAATCTACTTTAGTAAAATTAAAATAAGTCTTTACTTCTTCACTTCTCACTCCCTAGTTATTGGAATCATTTTACACTAACCATGTGGGGAGTTTGACTAAAGTTACACAGCAGTAAAGCTAAGAACTAGATAAAACGAGTGAAGTTCATTCATGCAAAACCTACTCCGCATGTATCTTTAAAGTGATGTTCATGTTTTATCTATGTACATTGAGTCCTGCTGGTATGTCTGAGTTTAATGACAAATGTCTGGTTGTCTTGTCTGAACTGGCCTGGAACTGTACAGATTGCTGCAGTCAGCATCTTCTTTCAAGCTAATGTAAAGTTAGATGCTTTGTAAATGGAGAACTATTTTTGCTTGATTCACAGGAGTACTTTATTTCCTGTGGCATTGGAACTGCAGTTAATCCCTGCAGTTGTAGTGTCAAGATTTGTATTTTGGTTCTGATAATTATACTTTGCGTGTGCTTACAGTGGCTTTGACATTTCTGCATTTTAAGTAGTCATTTGTCAAGTATTCTTCTCTCTCATTCTGTTTTGATGAGTGAACACACATCTAATGAACAAGGTATCAAAGGTTATACCATATATTGAATTAAATGTTTCTAACCATGGTGAAGCCATAGTGCTGGCTGGTGACCTCTAGAGAGAGCTGTGCACTCAAACCTTGTATTCTCAGTGGTGTAGAAGCTCCAATTTCCATGACGAACTTTAAAGCTGGCACTAGGTCAGAGGGTTTATTAGGTGGCCAATTGCAGTGATGCCAATAAGCAGAATGAGCAGCCAATGACATTGGAACATTATCACTTTACAAAATAAGTTAAGCTGTCAGCATCCCTTCACTTTTTTCTAATTTTAATCATATGGGATAAAAGCTGAAGCTGAAATATAATACAGTTAAAATTGTTTAAAAAGTAGAATTTCTTTTAATGGAGAAAATAGACATTCACAGTTAAAGTGAAACTTGTAAGGCCAGAGAGGCTGTTTAGAAGCAATTATAAACTTTGTAACACAATTATAACACAGAATACTATGTTAACTTGTTTATCAAGGCGAAATGTCTTCACTTTTTTGTAATAATACCAAGTGCATATGAGTGGAAGTCCTTGTTGGTTCCATTGTTATTAATTAATTGTCGTCTCAGGCCCTCAACAACGTATTCTGTAGAGTCAAAAAAAACCGCAGATGCAGGCATCCAAAATAGTCCAGTAGGAGGCTGGAAGGGAAGAGCACAACTAGGCAGGCAGCATCAGGAGATGGAGAAGTCTGACGTTGTGGAGATGGAAGTAGGTGGAATTGCAGATAAGGAAGGGGCTATGTGTGAGGAGAGGGGAGAAGTGGTGAGGTGAATACCAATAGTAGGTACAATCTGATAGGTTGATAGGAGGAATGAATCTGGTTGGTAGTTGGAGGAGGGGTCAGATGGAGGGATGGAAGGGAGGAGGTGGGGCTGGTAAGGGAGTTGGGGGATGGGTGGGAAGGTTATTTGAAATTGGAGAACTCAATCTTGAATCCTTTGAGCTGTTTCAGGTGGAAGATGAGGTGTTCCTCCAATTTACAGTCTGATTCACTGTAGCAATGGAGGAAATGGAGAATAGACATGTTGGAGAGGAAGTGTACGGGGAATTGAAATGGGCGGTTACTGGGAGGTCAGGCTTGCCCATACGGGCCTGGCTGAGATGCTCGGTGAAACAAGCACTTAGTTTATGTTTGCTGTCACTGATGTAGAGAAGACCATGTTAGGAGCACCAGATACAATAAACTACGTTAGAGGAGAGACAGGTGAACTTCTCTCACCTGGGAGGACTGTTTGGGGCCTGGATGAAAGTGAGGGAGGTGGTGTGCTAGTAGGTTTTTCAGCTTTTACAGTTGCAGGGGAAGTATTGGGGGTTTTGGGTGATGGGGAAGGGTGGCGCATGCCACGGAGTGGCAAAGGGAATGATCCTTACGGAAGGCAGAGAGGGGTGGGGAGGGAAGATGTTCTTGGTGGTGGGGTCTAGTTGGAGTTGGTGGAAATGTTTGAGAGTGAAACGTTTGGATGCATAGACTGGTGGGATGGAAAGTGAGGACTGAGGGACCCTGTCTTCATTGTGATTGGACGGGGCAGGTTTAGAGCATTGGAGTAGGAAATGAAGCTGGTGCGGTGGAGGGCTGTCTGTATTAGGTTCTTTTTCCTGAGATTCTTACACACTTGATGCAACTGCAACACACCAACGTCTGTGAATCCTGTTAAGCACAGTACAATACAAGCTTTGGAGGAACCCTGAACACTCTTCGCCATGCTCGCCAAGCTCTCCAAACAAAGGGAACAGTCCTTCCTTTATACAATGTCTTACATCACAGTCAGTAATGCTCACAAGAGCACTCCCAGCCCAGTAATGCTCACAAGAGCACAAGAGCCCAGCCACTCCCTCAGTCACCTATCACTCAAGACATAATGCAGTGACCAAATCATCTCCAGGAACAATGTAATGCAAATCATCCCTCAATGGTCACATCTGTTGCAAGTCTTTTTTATGTAACTGTAGGGTGTGATCAGAATTTCAATTGCAATGTTCCACCTGACTTCTGAATAGGTGATGATGCAAATTGCTCTGAATGGCAAGGGAATGGCCAAGTAAATGGCACTGAATAATAGGAGATGATAATATAAATTTCTTACAATCTATCTGTAAATCAGAGGCATCCCACCCTAGCCTCAGGATATCCAATCTCCTGCAGGTTAGCAGAACAATTAACTCTTTAATATCACATCTGGATGATTAGAGGGTGGGAAAGTGCATTGTTTAAAATAGGTGGACATCTGGGATGCTTGGGAGTGGAATGTCAGAGCAGATGAGACAGGCATTGGGAAAACGTGATGGAGTTCTTGCAGGATACTGAGTGGGAGAAGGTGTAGTCCAGGTAGTTATGGGAGTCTGTGGGTTTGTGGTAAATGTCAGTCTGTAAACAAACTCTCTACTTCGGATATTTTGTAGCGACACATGGATTTGCTGAGAGCAATTTATTGATTCCCATGTTTAATTATGTATATGTGACTTCAACTGCAAAAAGTATGCTACAGTAGACTAGAGAGTTGTGATATGTATCACTTCCATGTGTGCTAAATATATATTTTTTCAATTGGTGATGTAACCTTGTGTTTAAAATCCCTAGAGAAGCAGCTAATCGGCCAAGTTTGCAATATGCTAATAGTGAAGTTTTGCAAGCCATTTCACTGTGATCCCAGGCAGTACCCCTTATGGTGAAATGGAAAATTAATTTTCATCTGTTGAGTTAAGATTAAACTGTTCTTAGTTTGTGATATACTCATGGACAAAAATTATGCCAGTTTTCCTAAGCCACTGTTTGCACCAACCATCAGAATAATTTTGCCAAGCCATTTGTTTTTGTTACATTGCACTGTAGCTAACTTGCAGATGGGTGACTTGGTATACCCAAAGCAGTAGGGAATTAATAGTAGAGATATTTAAGGGGCTTTATTCTTAAATTGTATCATGTTTTCAAAACTTTGAATATTTTACACATTTTGCAAGAAGTGCAAATATTCACAGGACCTCATTAAATGCAAGCAAACTGAAACATTGGTGGCCCTGTGCACGTTATCCATCTAAATAGGCAAGGTTAGCCTTTCCTAATGCTCATTTAAAATATTTGGGCAACATTTGAAGTTTTCTCCCTTTTAATGCTTCAATAATTCAAATTTTGCTTAGAATTTTGGTGGTCCTGTAAGGTGGTAGAAAACCACTGTGATCTCTCCAGCTTCGATGCACAGTCCTCCATTTCCTTTGCTTAACCCCCTCACACTTGTATTCCCTACTTTTCATCCTTCTTTGCACTTGTGTCATTCTGGTGATTTGCTTCAAACTTCCATGATTTGTTTTGATTATATATTCATTTTTGGATGTGGGTGTTGCTGACTAGATCAGCATTTATTGCTCACCACTAAACGCCAGTGAGCAGATAGTAAAGAGCTCTCTGCATGAACCACTGCATCCTTGGGATGTAGGATCGCCCACGTTGCTGTTAGAAAGGGAATTACAAAATTTTCACCCAAGAACATTGAAGGAACAACTTTATGACCTCTAGTCAGAATTATATGTGCCTTGGAGGAGAGCTTCAGGTCAGAGTGTTCTTGTGTATCTCCTGCCCTTGTCTTATAAGATGGTAGATTTTGTGAATTTGTAATTTGCTGTTGTAGGAGCCTTGGTAGATACTGTACTGTATCTTGTAGATGATACAACTGCCGTTGATTTAAGGAGTGTTGGAGTTATCAGTTAAGTGGACAGCTTTGTCTTGGATGGTGTATTTACAAAGTGTGGCGCTGGAAACGCACAGCAGGTCAGGCAGCATCCGAGGATCAGGAGAATCGATGTTTCTGGCATAAAGACTTTATCAGGAATGCGGTGGAGCGAAGGTGGCTGAAGATAAATAGGAAGGTGGGGGTGGGGCGGGGGAAGGTAGCTAGGAAGATGGTGGATAGAAGAAGGTGGGTGGGGGTGTGGTAATGGTGATAGGCTAGAGGGGAGGGTGGAGCGGGTAGGTGGGAAGGAAAAAGGACATCTAGGACAGTTCCAGAGGGCAGTACCAAGTCGGAAGGTTGGATCTGGGATGAGGTGGGGGATGGGAGATGAGGACACTGGTGAAATCAACTTTGATCCTGAGTGGTTGGAGGGTCTCAAGGCAGAAGATGAGGTGTCAAGCTTGTGTATTGGGGCTGTACTTACCGAGACAAGTTTCCAATCAAATTTCTGACTTGCGCTTTATGAATGGTACACAAGCATTGGGAGAGGAGATGAATTACTCGCCATGAAATCTCCAGCCTCTGATCTGTTCTCATAGTCATCTATTTATATGGGCTTGCCCAGGGAGTGGGCAGAGCGTTGGGGAGTGGAGGGGGGGGGTGGTGATAGAGGTCATCGAAAGGCAGAATGTTGTTTCATTGGTTAACCAGCATGGTGGCTCATTGGTTAGCATTGCTGCCTCACTGCACCAGGGACCCAGGTTCAATTCCAGCCTCAAGCGACTGTGTCTGTGGGGTTTGCACATTCTCCCCGTGTCTGCGTGGATTTCTCCAGGTGCTCTGGTTTCCTCCCACAATCCAAAGATCTGCACGTTAGATGAATTGGCCATGCTAAATTGTCCACACTGTTCAGGGATATGTAGGTTAGGTGCATTAGTCGGGGGCAAATGTCGGGTATTAGGGTAGGGGAATGCATCTGGGAGAATTACTCTTTAGAAGATTGGTGTAGTCTTGTTGGGTCAAATGCCCTGTTTCCACAGTAGAGATTCTATGATGATTTAAATGGAGAGAAACTGCAGTAAGTTACAACTCAAAGGGACTTGGGGTTATTTATACAGTCATAGAGATGTATAGCACAGAACCAAACCCTTCGGCCCAAACCATCCATGCCAACCAGATATCCCAACCCAATCTAGTCCCAACTGCCAGCACCCGGCCCATATCCCTCCAAACCCTTCCTATTCATAATCCATCAACAGCCTTTTGAATGTTGCAATTGGACTAGCCTCCACCACTTCCTCTGGCAGCTCATTCCATACATGTACCACCCTCTGCGTGAAAAAAATTGCCCCATAGATCTCTTTTATATCTTTCCCCTCACACCCTAAACCTATGCCCACTAGTCCTGGACTTCCCCCAACCCAGGAAAAGACTTTGTCTATTTATCCTATCCATGCCCCTCATAATTTTGTGAACCTCTATAAGGTCACCCCCTCAGCCTCCGCTCCAGGGAAAACAGCCCCAGCTTGTTCAGACTCACCCTATAGATCAAATTCTTAAATCCTGGCAACATCCTTAAAAATCTTTTCTGAGCCCTTTCAAGTTTCACAAAATGTTTCCGATAGGAAGAAGACCAGAATTGCATGCAATATTCCAACAGTGGTCTAACCAATGTCCTGTACAGCCGCAACATATGAAACACAGAAATCTAGCACACGGGTGCAGCAGGTAATCAGGAAACCCTATGGAATGTTGGCTCTTATTTCAAAAGGGTTGGTGTATAATAATACAAGGTGCTAGCCCCTCAATATCCTCCTTGTTGGCTAATTGGCTACCATCATTCACATCCATGTGGCAGGACCACAAAGCTAAGCTCTGGTCTGTTTGATTGTGGATTAAGTTAGCCCTGTGTATTGCGTACTGCTTCTGTTTGGCATGTAAATAACTAGCAAGTTGCTGTAGTATCACAAGGGTGATGTTCTCATTTTTAGGTATGCTTGTGCTGCTTCAGGCTGTCCTTTCTGTACTGTTCATTGAACCAATATTGATCTCCTGGTTTCATGATCATGATAGAATGGGGTCTGTGCTAAGTCATGGACATTATAGATTGTGGTTGAATACAGTTCTGCTGTTCATGGCCAAACATGTTCAAACAGTACCAGTTTGGAGTTGCAGTATCTGTATGAAGTAGGTCTCATTTAGCACTGTGGTAATGCAATACGGCATGAAAATGGGAATTTATTTGCGTTAGTAATGTGCATTGTTCACTTTTAATGATACTGTCAATGGGTGGATTGGTGAAGATTAAACCAAATATTTTTTTCCACACGTTGGGCCCTCACCACTTGCTATTGACCCAGTGTAGCAGCTGTACTTTTAGGGCTCAGCCAGCTCAGTCAGTATTGGTACCACACAGCCACGCTCTGAAGACCATTGATGTCCCCATCCAGAGTACTTACAGTGCTGCTTCCCAGCGATATTCGACATAGAGGAATGCTGAGTGAGTAGTACCTGGAGTGAGACAGCGTGTCAAATCCTCATTATTGTGGTTAGTATTTTGTTAGAATAGGGAGAGAGACAAATCTGATTGCATAGCAGGTAAGGCGCATAATAGATAAGGTGAAGTAATTTATTCCTAGTTTGTTTATTGCTTGTAGTTGTAAGATTCACAATGGTAAGAGAACTTGGTCCTGTGGAATGCGGCTCCTGCAATATATTGGAAATCATGCACACTTCCAGTGTCCACGTGCTGTAAGTGTGTTCAGCTGCAGCTCTTGATTGACCGAATGGCTGGAGCTGCAAATGGACTCAGTGTGAAACATCCATCATACAGAGAATATTGTGGATCACATGTTTAGTGAGCTGGTCATGTCACAGATAAGGGCTTAACATGCACAAGTGTTGGCTGACCATAAGTAAGACGAGTAAGCGTGGGCAGGTAAGTGCATGAGTCCCCTGTGGCCAGCCCTCTCTCAAACAGATATAACATGATGAATATTATTTGGGGAAAGCAGCTGAAGTCAAGTTTGTGACATCGTAGTTGGCTCTGCTGCACTGCCAGGGAGGAAGAAGACGAGGAGAGCTTTAGTAATAGGGCACTCGATTGTAAGTGGAGCTGACAGGCAGTTCTATGGCAGCAAATGAAACTTTTGAATAGTATGTTGCTTACCTAGTCCCAACGTCATGGATGTCTCAGAATGACCGCAGGGCAATCTGAAAGGGAAGAGTGAACAGCCAACAGTTATGGTACATGTTGATAGAAATGTCATGGGTTTAAAAAAAAGAAATGAGGTCCTGTCACAGCAATTTGTAGAGTTAAGTACAAACGTTTCAGGCAGGGTGAGAAGGGAATGTAAGAGAGGTGGTTGCATTGCCTTATTCTTAAAGGAAACCAAAGCTGCAGTAATGAGGGAGGATATTCTAGAACTCTTTTCAAATGAGGCTATTTGCATAGTGCTCAGAGATAAAAATGGGATGATCGCTTTACTGGGAGTATACTACAGGCCTTCCCAATCCCAGGGACTAGAGGAGCAGATACGTAGGCAAATTGCTGAGAAGTGTGAGAAGGGTTATAATTGTAGGAGATATCAACTTTAGTTTGGATCATCTTAACATGAAAGGATTAGGTGGGGTGGAGTTTTTGAAGTGCATCCAGGGGAGCTTTTTTAAACCTGTACATCCATAGCCTATTTGAGATGGGGTGGGGCTAGGCCAAATTATAGAAAATGAAGCTAGTAGAGTAGTTGAAGTTTCAGTGGGCGAGCAATTCGGGGATATGACCATAACTCTAAGTTTCAGAGTCAATATGGAAAGGGATAAGGATAATGCAGAAAGTAGTCAAAGAGTGATACAGCAGGGAAACAGACCCTTTGGTCTAACCAGTCCATGCTGACCGTAATCCCAATCTAAACTAGTCGCACCTGCCTGTGCTTGGCACATACCACTCTAGACATTGCTTATTGATGTACTTAGGCAAATATCTTTTAAAAGTTTTACCTGTACCCACAGCCACCACTTTCTCTGGAATTCATTCCATATATGAACCACTGTGTAAATAAAAAAAATATTGCCCTCATGTCTTTTCAAATCTTTCTCCTCTCACCTTAAATATGACCCTGACTCTTGAAATCCCCAACCCTAGGGGGAATAACCCCTGCTGTTCACCTTATCTATACCCCTCATGATCTTGTAGAGATTTATAAAGTCATTCCTCAACTCCTACGCTCCAGTGGAAAAAAAAAGTCCTAGCATATCCAGCCTCTCCTTGTAACTCAAACCCTCCATTTCCAGCAATATCCTAGTAAGCCTTTTCTGAGCCCTCTCTAAATTAAATTAATAAAATATTTCCTGTAACAGGGCAACTGGACAAGTACTTCAGCAGAGCCCTTATCAAAGTCCTGTATAACATGATATCCCAACTCCTATACTCAAAGATCTGAGGAATAAGCATGCTAAACACTTTCTTATCCACCTTGTCTGCATGTGATGCAAACTTCAAAGAATTATGAACCTGAACCCCTAGGTCTCTCTGTTTTACAGCACTACTTTTAATCTTATGCATCCTGCCCTAGTTTGTTTTAGTGAAATACAATACCTTGCATTTATCCAAATTAAACTCAAGCTGCCACTCCTCTGTCCATTGACAAAATTGATCACGATCTCTTTTGTAATCTTAGATAACCTTCTTCATTGTCAACTATACCACCAGTCTTGGTGCCATCCACAAACTTACTAACTATGCTTCTATATTCTGATCTAAATCATTTGTATAAGTGACAAACAAAAGTGGACGCAGCAACAATCCCTGAGGGACAGTGGGGCTGTTAACAAGTCTCCAGTCCAAAGGCAACCTTCTACCACCACTCTGTCTCCTGCCATTCAGCCAATTTTGTATCCAGTTGGCAAGCTCAACCTGAATCCCATGGGAGCTAACTTTGCGAATTAGTCTACCATGCAGAACCTTGTCAAAGGCTTTACCAACGTACAAGTAAACAACGTCTACTGTTCTGTCCTCATCAGTCTTTTTGGTTGTTCCCTCAAAAAATTCAGTCAGGTTTGTGAGACTTGATTTCCCTTGCACAAAACTATGCTGACTATCCCTAATCATTCCTTACGTTTCTAAATGCATATAAGTCCTATTTTTCCGAATCACCTCCAACAACTTACCCATCCACCACTGTCAAACATATGGGTCTGTAGTTCCCAGGCTTTGATTCATATATTCATAGAATGGAAGCATACCCTTTGGTCCAACTCCTCTATACCGACCAGATATCCCAACCCACTCTATCCCACATGCCAGCACTGGGCTCATATCACTCCAAACCTTTCCTATTCATACACCCATTCAGATGTCTTTTACATGTTGCAATTGTATTAGCCTCTACCACTTCCTCTGGCAGCTCATTCCAAACATGTACCACCCTCTGCGTGAAAATGTTGCCCCTTCGTTCTGTTTTTTTATTTTTCCCCCCACCCTAAACCTATGCCCTCTAGTTCTGAACTTTGTCAAGGCATTCGCTATGCTGTCCCAGTATCTGTGGATCTTATGGCACGTCTCCAGACAATGCATAAGGTACCAACTTCTATTTTGCATTTAGGGCACATTGGAGATGATTCTGCCTTGAACTTTGCAAGTCGCTCAGGTGCCATGTGAGCCCTATGAAGTATCTTCAATTGAGTAGCCTGAGTTCTGTTGCAGATAGAGATCTTCCTAGCCGTTTTCCCAGACATCCTCCCACATCTCTAAGGAGATTTCCATCCCCAGTTCTTGACTCCAGGTTTTATATAACCGGTACATGTCCTTCGGTACCCTATTACATAGTAAGTGATACAGAGTACTGACTGAGGACGAACCCATTAGCCGAAGCACACTCCTTTCCATATCCGATTTATAAGGATTAATTATCAATGTGGTCGTCTTTTGTATGAAGTCTTGTATTTGAAAGTATCCACAAACGTCCATGCTAGGCAGCCCAAACTTCTGATGCAGCTGTTCGAAGGACATCATGACCTCCCCATCAAACAGATCTCCCAAACAAGAGATACCTCTGGACTCCCAGATTTTGAATGCAGCATCAGTCAGTCCTGGCTGGACTCCCAGCATTCCCACTGTAGGGGTATATGGGGAATTTTTTTTTGTAGGTTACACTCATCTTGTCGCATTATCGTCCAGACTTTGATTGTAAAAAAATGCTATTGTATTAAATACAATGATCCGTAATAACTCTTATCTTGTCCATAAATAGTAGTTTGATGAGGGGATGTTTTGCTTGAGAACTCTCAATATCCAACCAGATTGAAATCAGCTATGTAAGATAATAGAGAGTTCAATTGGTACCTCCCTGAAATCCGGAAAATCCAGCCTACACTTTACTTGTGGAAGCTGCAGCTTTTCTAATTTAATAAATGGCCGTCTATGACTCCAAATAAAGGAGCAGGGCCAACCATAGAGCTTACGCAGCACCAGTCTTAGCAGCATCAAGGGGAGCATTCTCATAGGATATAAAAGGCGAGGTAGAATATTCGTCTTATCCTGGCTCAGTAGAACAGCTTTGGTTAACGGGAGATCTTCCCAGTGTTGAAGGTCCTATCTTATTTTCTCTAATAAGCATGTATAATTGGCTTTATATAGCTGAGCAAATGCCGGAGTAATAAAAATACCTAAGTAAAGAAAACCTCCCAGTGACCACCGAAAGGGGAAACGGGATCCACCCGGAAAATTGGGTATACTGGCAAGATCTCAGCATGGCCTCCGATTTCATAAAATTGATTTTGTATCCTGAGAACATACCAAATAAGTTAACCGCTTGAATTAAGCAGGGCACAGATGTCAGTGGATCATTTAAGAAAAGGAGGATGTCATCCGCATAGAGAGTGATTTTGTGCTTAGCTGATCCAACCTCCGGAGCCGTTATATTAGGGTCAGCTTGTATATCTTCTGCCAGCGGCTCAATCACCAGTGTAAATAATAATGGTGAGAGAGGACATCCCTGACAACAACTTCTGCCAACTCTAAAGCTATCTGAACTTAAACCTTTCGTAATCACCGCTGCTGTGGGCTCATTATATAATACTGTAAGCCATTTAGTGAAGACCTCTCCATCACCAAACCGTTCCAGCATATAAAAGAGATGGCCATTCTACCCGATCGAATGCCTTCTCTGCATCTAGGGAGACAACTAATCCCAGTATGTGACAACTTCAGATGATTATCCGACCTCGACCCCTCTGTTTGCATTCTGCTCCATAATTTTATTTTATTTTAATTTATCTTTTTTTATATATATTTCTTTCACTGTTCTGTATCTCTTATTTCTTGATTGTCTCTCTTTCTCTGGTTCCCCACTCTCTCATCACCTTTTTCCTCTCCTCTTCCCCCTTTGCTACCCTTCTCCCCTGTTTTCTATTTTGCCTCTGCTTCACCCATCCTCTCCCCCAATCCCCCACATATTTTGTCACATAGCACTGGCTTCAGCCTTGGTCATTCACAGCTCCTAATCTCCCTATAATCTCTCTATGCACTGTCATTATCACCTCTTTATTGCTACCTTTGCTTCTGGGGCCATACTCACCTTCTGTCAGCCTAGTAGAAATATCTCCCGTTTTCTCTCCTTACAGATGCTGCAAGACTTGCTGAGTTTTTCCAGCATTTTTCTCTTTTTTTGGTTTCAGATTCCAGTGTCCGCAGTAATTTGCTTTTATCCAGTTTTTTTTTCTCAAGCAGACGCTGTTGTTCTCCCTTTTGTCTTTTCCGGGTCGCAGAATATGGAATAATCGAGCCTTGCGCATACGCCTTAGCAGTCTCCCACATAGCCGAAGGGTTACTGGCCGTGCCTGAGTTGATATCCCAGAAGGTTTTAAATTCCTGCGAGAAATAATTTATCAACATACTATCCTTCAATAGGAAAGGGTCCATACGCCAATGTCTGGAACCTATCTCATCATCAGTAGTCTTAACTTCCATGTATACTGCAGCATGATCAGAAATAGTATTATTACCTATTTTACAAGATAGTATTGAGTTCAAAAACGTCGAGGGGACAGAAAACATGTTGATTCTGGTATGGCAGTTGTGTGGGTTAAATCTCTACCCTCAGGGTGGAGACACCTCCATACATCTACCAACCCTAGCTCCCTTTTCAGATCCGCCAGTTGCCTAGATTTTGGAGATATGGCTGCAGAGCCCCTAGGTATCCTGCCCGTCTCTAGGTCAGTGATATAATTAAAATCTCTCCCTATAATTTATGGTGGTCCCAGAGAGCCATTAACTTAGAGAACGCTTCCGTTACAAATTTAAAAGGGTGTGTTTGGAAGGGAAGACTCTTCCAAATAAGAATGGCTATCCCCTAGTTTTTGAGCTGAAAGATGAAAAGAACATCTTGGCAAACCAACCCTGTTGCAGCTTTGAGGGCTACTTATCAAGTTGATGTGTCTCATGTAAAAAGCTACATCAACCCTTTCTTTTTTAAGACTTGATAATATCTTCTACCTTTTGATTGGTGAATGGTTCCCCTTGACATTCCAGGTGCACCACCTAAACGAATGGCTAGCCACGATCGTCCAGGCAGACCTGAGACCTCCCCAGGAGGAAGAACCCCACCCAAAAGACATTGAATAAAAACAAAAAATGATTCACATACAAAAACACTCTTTAAAACAACTAAATCAAAACAGCTAAGAACTACTTCTTTTAAAAAAAAAGCATATTTAAAAAGAGACTTTCCCCCTTGCTCACAGGAGGCACAAATATCTTCCAATTACCCCACCATAGCCTTTCCCAGTTAGAGCCAAACCTTCGGCCCAGACATTACAAAGTAGAGTAAATAAATGCCAATATTGTATAAAAAGTGGGCGACCCACCCATCCCTCCCCCCCCCCCCCCCCCCCCCCACCACCACTTTACTACCTAGATACACTTAGTTAAACAGCATAGGATAGAAATATATAAAATTACAATCCCAGCAAGTATTAAGCAACCGAAAAAAACTTCAGAGACATCCCCCAATAATCAAATAAACCACGCGTGTTATAGATAAGAATCCAAAGAAAGGATAAAGAACGAGCCCCCATCACCCCCGCCAAAGGAAGGATGGAGAAGAGAAAGAACGAGAAAAAACAAAAGCGGGGGACAGAATAAAGTCATTATCTGTTTAAGTTTAAGTCCCGCAGTCTATTTGAGAGCATCCAGGAATTCTTTTACTTTTTCAGGTGACACGAAATTATATACAGATTTTCCATGTCTAAGTGCCGTGTTGCCGGATATTGCATAGAATATAGAATATTGAATATTTAAATCCTTCAGATGCTTCCTTGCCTCATCAAATGCCGTCCTCTTGTAAACCACAGCCAGAGAAAAGTCCTGGTACAGCATTATTTTGGAGCCCTTGTATATTATGGCGTGGAGATCCTTGCCCATGATCTGGAGGCCTCCAGCAGCATTTGTTTTTACCTATAACGTTGAAGTCGAGCTAGGACTGGGCGGGGGCGCTGGTCCAACCTGGGCCTGCGCATAGCAACCCGGTGGGCCTGCTCAACCTGCACCCGGCCCAGCTCCAATTCCAGTTTCAACAGTTTTGGGAGCCATTGCTCCAGGAAATCAACAAGCTGGCCTTCCTACTACCGTTCGGGAAGGCCCAGCAACCGAGTATGTTTCTGACTATATGTATTTTCAACGTTCCAGAGCTCGGGCCTGACCCATGGACGACTCTGCAGCGGTCTCGGAGGCTGCAGCCCGTTCCTGCCCCCCTCCCCGGACGTGCTGCCTGAATTTCTCAATCTCTTGGTCATGCTTCTGCATGATAGGTAGAGGTGGGGGTCCCTGCCTGTTGCGAACTTCGAAAACCTTTACCTGTGGTCATTTTAAAAAGCATCAAACTGCTAAAGTTTGATGTAGAATGACCAAAGCTGCTGGGGGAAAAGAAAACATTTTAAACAATTTAGCAGGTGAAATGAGGGTGGGTACCCCACTTTGCCTGGTCTTGGGCAGAGCTCTGCAGACTCAGGTGTACTGGGTTGCAGCCATCTTGGATCTTCCCCTGATTTCCTTCTTAGGTATACTCCTACTGCCTTTATACTCTTCTAAGGATTCACTTGATCTATCCTGTCTATACCTGACATATCTTCCTTCTTTTTCTTAACCAAATGCTCAAATTCCTCGGTCATCCAGCATTCCCTACACTTACCAGCCTTTCCTTTCACCCTAATAGGAAAATACTTTCTCTGGATTCTCGTTATCTTATTTCTGAAGGCTTCCCATTTTCCAGCAGTCCTTTACCTGTGAGCATCTGCCCCCAGTCAGCTTTCAAAAGTTCTTCCTAATACCGTCAAAATTAACCTTCATCCAACTTAGAACTCCAACTTTTAGGTCTGGTCTATCCTTTTCCATCACTATTTCAAAACTAATAGAATTATGGTTGCCGGCCCCAAAGTGCTCCCCCTCTGACACCTCAGTCACATGCCTTGCCTTATTTCCCAAGAGTAGGTCAAGTTTTGCACCCTCTCTAGTAGGTACATCCACATACTGAATCAGAAAATTGTACACACTTACCAAATTCCTCTCCATCTAAACCCTTAACACTGTGGCAGTCCCAGTCTGTTTGGAAAATTAAAATTCCCTACCATAACCACCCTATTATTCTTACAGTTGACTGAGATCTCCATACAAATTTGTTTGTCAATTTCCCACTAACTATTAGAGGGTGTATCATACAATCCTAATAAGGTGATCATTCCTTTCTTATTTCTCAGTTTAACCCAAATAACTTCCTTGAATGTATTTCCGGAAATATCCTCCCTAAGTACAGCTGTAATGCTATCCTTATCAAAAACACCACTCCCCCTCCTGTCTTTCCTCCCTTTCTGTCCTTTCTGCAGCATTTGTATCCTGGAACATTAAATTGCTAGTCCTATCCATTCCTGAGCCATGTTTCTGTAATTGCTATGACATCCCAGCCCCATGTTCTTAACCATGCCCTGAGTTCATCTGCCCTTCCCTGTTAAGCCTCTTGCATTGAAATAAATGCATAGAAAACATAGAAAAATACAGCGCAGTACAGGCCCTTTGGCTCTCGATGTTGTGCCGACCCAAACCCACCTAACCTACACTAGCCCACTATCCTCCATATGCCTATCCAATGCCCGTTTAAATGCCCATAAAGAGGGAGCGTCCGCCACTGTTACTGGCAGGGCATTCCATGAACTAACGACTCGCTGAGTAAAGAATCTACCCCTAACATCAGTCCTATACGTACCTCCCCTTAATTTAAAGCTATGCCCCCTTGTAATAGCTGACTCCATACGTGGAAAAAGGTTCTCATTGTCAACCCTATCTAAACCCCTAATCATCTTGTACACCTCTATCAAGTCACCCCTAAATCTTCTTTTATCCAATGAAAACAGCCCCAAGTGCCTCCGCCTTTCCTCATACGATCTTCCTACCATACCAGGCAACATTCTGGTAAACTTCCTCTGCACCCATTCCAGTGTCTCCACATCCTTCCTATAGTATGGCGACCAAAACTGCACACAATACTCCAGATGTGGCCACACCAGAATCTTATACAACTGCAACATGACCTCAGGACTCCGGAACTCAATTCCTCTACCAATAAAAGCCAGTACGCCATATGCCTTCTTCACTGCACTATTTACCTGGGTGGCAACTTTCAGAGATCTGTGTACATGGACATCAAGATCCCTCTGCTCATCCACACTACCAAGTAACTGACCATTAGCCCAGTACTCCATCTTCTTGTTACTCTTACCAAAGTGAATCACTGCACACTTACCTACATTGAACTCCATTTGCCACCTTTCTACCCTGCTCTGCAGCTTATCTGTATCCCGCTATAACCTGCCACATCCTTCCTCACTGTCAACAACTCCACCGACTTTCGTATCATCCACAAACTTGCTCACCCAACCTTCTAGCCCCTCCTCCAGGTCATTTATAAAAATGACAAACAGCAATGGTCCCAAAACAGATCCTTGCAGAACACCGCTAGTAACTGCACTCCAAGATGAACCTTTACCATCAACTACTACCCTCTGTCTTCTTCCAGTCAGCCAATTCCTAATCCGAACCTCTAACGCACCCTCAATGCCACACCTCCCTAATTTTTGCAGTCGCCTACCATGGGGCACCTTATCAAACGCCTTACTAAAATCCATATACACCACATCTACCGCTTTACCCTCGTCCATCTCCTTAGTTACCTTCTCAAAGAATTCAATAAGGTTTGTGAGGCACAACCTGCCCTTCCCAAAACCATGCTGACTATCCTTGATCACATTATTCCTATCCAGATGTTCATAAATCCTATCCCTTACGATTCTCTCTAAGACTTTGCCCACAACAGAAGTGAGACTCACCGGCCTATAGTTACTAGGGTTATCCCTACTCCCCTTCTTGAACAAGGGAACCACATTTGCTATCATCCAGTCTTCTGGCATTATTCCTGTAGACAACGAGGACATAAAAATCAAGGCCAATGGCTCTGCAATCTCCTCCCTTGCTTCCCAGACAATCCTAGGATAAATGCCATCAGGCCCAGGGGACTTATCTATTTTCACCCTTGCCAGAATTTCCAACACCTCTTCCCTACATACCTCAAAGCCATCCATTCTAATTAATTGTGACTCAATATTCACATCGGCAACAGTGTCCTGTTCCTGAGTGAATACTTATGAAAAGTATTCATTCAGTGTCTCTCCAATCTCTTCAGCCTCCACGCGCAACGTCCCACTACTATCCTTGACTGGACCTATTCCTACCCTAGTCATTCTTTTATTCCTGACATACCTATAGAAAGCGTTTGGGTTTTCCCTAATCCTACCAACCAAGGACTTTTCATGTTCCCTCCTTGCTGCTCTTAGCTCTCTCTTTAGATCCTTCCTGGCTACCTTATAACTCTCAATTGCTCCAATTGAACCTTTATGCCTCATCTTTACATAGGCCACCCTCTTCCCTTTAACAAGGGATTCCAATTCCTTATCAAACCATGGCTCCCTCACACGACCCTTTCCTCCCTGCCTGACAGGTACATACTTATCAAGGACAGTCAATAGCTGCTCCTTGAACAAGCTGCACATATTGATTGTGCTCTTCCCTTGAAGCCTACTTTTCCAAGCCACGCATCCTAAGTCATGCCTCACCGCATCATAATTTCCCTGCCCCCAGCTATAACGCTTGTCCTGCAGTGCACACTTATCCCTCTCCATCGCTAGAGTAAAAGTCACCGAATTGTGGTCACTGTGCCCAAAGTGCTCACCTACCTCCAATTCTAACACCTGGCCTGGTTCGTTACCCAGAACCAAACCCAGTATGGCCTCACCTCTTGTTGGCCTGTCTACATATTTTGTCAGGAAACCCTCCTGCACACATTGGACAAACACCATCTAATGTACTCGAGCTATAGCTTTCCCAATCAATATCTGGAAAGTTAAAGTCCCCCATAACCACTCTTCTCCTGAATCATCCTCGCAATCCTTTCTTCTACGTCTCTAGGACTATTAGAAGGCCTGTAGAAAGCTCCTAACAGGGTGACCTCACCATTCCTATTTCTAAGCTCAGCCCAAACTACCTCAGATGGCGAGTCTACATCCATCGTCCTTTCCACCGCTATAATACTATCGTTGACAAGCAATGCCACACCTCCCCCTCTTTTACCCCCACCTCTGACCCTACTAAAACATTTAAACCCTGGAACCTGCAACAGCCATTCCTGTCCCTGTTCTACCCATGTCTCTGTAATAGCCACAACATTGAAATCCCAGGTACCAACCCACGCTGCAAGTTCACCTACCTTATTTCGTATACTTCTCGCATTGAAGTATACACAGTTCAAGCCACCTTCTGTTTACAGACACCCTCCTTCAAGATTGATGCCATGTTCCTAACCGTCCTACACTCAAGGTCCTGCACCCTAAAACTACAGTCCAGGTTCCCATGCCCCTGCAGAGTTAGTTCAAACCTGCCAAAGAGCACTAGCAACCCCCCCCCCCCCCCCCCCCCCCCCCCCCCTCCTCCAAAGGATACTGGTGCCCCTCAGGTTCAGGTGTAGACCATCTTGTTTATAGAGGTCCCGCCTTCCCAAGAAAGAACCCCAGTTATCCAGAAACTGGAATCCCTCCCTCCTGCACCATCCCTGTAGCCACGCATTTAACTGTTCTCTCTCCCTATTATGTGGCACGGGTAACAAACCAGAGACAACAACTCTGTTTGTTCTAGCTCTGAGCTTCAAACCTAGCTCCCTGAATGCCTGCCTAACATCCTCACCCCTCTTCCTACCTATGTCGTTGGTGCCAATGTGGACCACGACTTCAGGCTGCTCCCCCTCCCCCTTAAGGACCCGGAAAACACGATCAGAGACGTCACGTACCCGTGCACCTGGGAGGCAACATACCAATCGTGAGTCTCTCTGCATGCCTTTATTGGGAAAACCTACCCAGGTAAGCTTGTGCTACACCAGCTTCCGGGTCCGCTCCGCGCTTTTAAAAAAACTTTTAAATTTAAACTGTTAAAAAAAAACCTAACCGCGACTACATAGAGACACCGCCATACAGCCCTTACCTGCTCCGCCGAGAGAGCAGTTTAATTAATCAGTCCTACTTTGTTGTCTGCTTTGTCACTGTCTGCTGCTGTTTGACTTGCTTCTGTTCTCAACTGTACCAGTCTCAGATTGATCTCTGTTCTCACTATCTCCCTGGCAAAACCACCACCACCGCGCCCCCCCCCCCCCCCCCCCACTTCACCCTTCACTAGCTTAAATCCTCCCGAGTAGCTCTACCAAATCTACCTGCCAGTATATTAGTCCCCCAATTCAGGTGAAATCCGTCCTTCTTGTACAGGTTACTTCTACTCCAGAAGAGATTCCGATGATCCAAAAATGTGAATCCTTCTCCCATACACAGCTCTTCAGCATGCATTCTTCTGCTCTATCCTCTTATTCCCAACCTCATCGGCTCGCAGTACTGGGAGTAGTCCAAATATTATCTTCCATGGACCTCCTTTTTAAATTCCTGCCTAACTCTCTGCATTCTCCATTCAGAATCTCATCCTTTTCCCTTCCTATGTCATTGGTTCCAATGTGTACTATGATCTTCTGCTGGGCCCTCTTCCCTCTTGAGAACATTCTGCATCATCTGAGACATCCTTGATCCTGGCACCAGGGACGCAACACACCTGTTGGGAGAATCCATCACCCTGTACATTTTGCAAAACAGCATACTTGTTTGAAATGGAGATAACCACAGAAGACTGCTGCGCTACCTGCCTCCCTCTCTTACCTTTCATAGGGTTTACCCATCTATGTGACCTGTATCTGCAACTTTTCTCCTTTCCTCTAATGCCATCCATCACATCCCCTTGCTCTTGTAAATTCCTCTTTATCTCTAATTGTCTCTTCAAGTGGGCAGCACGATGGCACAGTGGTTAGCACTGCTGCCTCACAGCGCCAGAGACTCGGGTTCATTTCCCGCCTCAGGCAACTGACTGTGAGGAGTTTGCACGTTCTTCCCGTGTCTGCGTGGGTTTCTTCAGGGTACTCCGGTTTCCTCCCACAGTCCAAAAATGTGCAGGTTAGGTGAATTGGCCGTTCTAAATTGCCCATAGTGTTGGGTGAAGGGATAAATGTAGGGGAATGGGTCTGGGTGGGTTGCGCTTCGGCGGGCCTGTTTCAGACTTGTTGGGCCGAAATCTAATCTAAAACCAATCTGATCGATCTAATAGGATTCACAACTGACGGCATTTATTGAAGATATAATCCTCAGTAACACGAACTCTCCCTGAACTCCCACATTTGACAAGAAGAGCATATCAATCTCCTCAAAGCTATTTTTGCTTTTTTCAATCTGTAGACCCAGAAAATAGCACCGTCTTCTTCCTCTACCCAACATTACTCCAGGTTAACTTAATAATTATGGCTTATATTTTTAAGTTTAATCAAGAGACATATCTCAATAAAATAGTAAGTTTGCAGTAATAAGTCACTGCTGCAGACTTGCTGTAAGGCCACACTTAAAAGGAACACTTATCTGTTTCTGTGCTGTGACCTCTCCCAAACAGGTTCCTCTAAGATCAGTTGTAACTTTCACTGTTCATCTTCCCATTTGTATTCCAATGTCCAACGATACATGAATTCAAACAGCAAAGGCAGTAATTGCGTAGGTTCACTTCTATGTCAGGGAGCAGTGCGTGTTTCTTTCTCCCTTTCTTTTCTGCACTAACTGACAATGTGCTACCTTTGCCTGTTCCTCTCCCTTTTAAAAGTGCCATTGTTATGACAATTTTTTTCCTCCAAAGTTCCAAAACAATGCAACAGCGTATAAAACAGTAATTGCTGCTCCTGGAATTCGAGGAACCCACCTCTACCACCTAAGATGCCTCAAAAAAGGAGCAGCCTGTTACAGCCAGAATTTTTTCCCATCCTCCATCTTGGATTATGAAGGCACACCATGAGCCATTCTCCAGTCATCCATCATCTCACTCGTAGTTATAGATGATATAAATATTTCTGCAAGGGGTCCTTCAATTTCCTCCCTAACCTCCTATGATGTCTTGGGATACACTGAATCAGGTCCCAGCGAATTATCCACCTTTATATTTTCTCAGATCTCCAGCATTTCCTCTTCTGAATTGTGAACTGTTTTTAAAACACCCATACTTATTTCCTTTATTGTGAAAATTCAAGGCCAATATCTTCCGCTAAGAATGAACGGCAAGTGCAGCCATTCTAAAGAACATTGATTGTCAAAGGATATCAGGAGTTTGCTAAAGGAAAAGAAACAAAGGCATGCCAGGTACAGCACATTAAAAACAAGGTAGGTTCTTCAAAAGCATAAAGTGTAGAGTGTTGCTCAAAGAAGAAATTAGAAGATCCTGTTTGACTAACTTAATTGAGGTTTTTGAAAGAGTGACTAAATATGTGATGGGCTGGATTTGTTCTTTTTGGAGCAGAGGAGGCTAAGTTGGTGGGATCTGATTGAGGCATTTAAAATTATGAAAGGTGCAGATAGGGTCGATCGTAGAAATCTTTTCCCTATGGCAGAATTGTCTAGGATGAGTAAGTAAGTGGTTCAGAGGAGATATTGAGGAAAAATCTTTTCACCCAGAGAATGGTAGAACTATGGAATTTGCTGCCTGAGAGGTAACATTTAAGAATGTTACGACACTGGGTAAATGCCTCTTCTAATTTAAAAGCCAGCAACACAGAAAAGATCTGTGAAAATTCGATAGGCCAAGAACTAGTTAAAGTAAAATGAACAACTTTATTTCTTCAGGTATGACCGAGAATAATTAATGCACTTCTTCTCACCTATGTTTTCCCTTCTATTGTGGGCGGCACGGTGGCACAGTGGTTAGCACTGCTGCCTCACAGCGCCAGGGACCTGGGTTCAATTCCCGCCTCAGGCGACTGACTGACTGTGTGGAGTTTGCACATTCTCCCCGTGTCTGCGTGGGTTTCCTCCGGGTGCTCCGGTTTCCTCCCACAGTCCAAAGATGTGCGGGTCAGGTGAATTGGCCATGCTAAATTGCCCGTAGTGTTAGGTAAGGGGTATATGTAGGGGTATGGGTGGGTTGCGCTTCGGCGGGTCGGTGTGGACTTGTTGGGCCGAAGGGCCTGTTTCCACACTGGAAATAATCTAATCTAATAATCTAATCTATTATACTAGTCTGATAAAACTCCCAAGTAAAATTTACAATACAAAATTTCTTCTATCAAACCAGGCAGCTTGCAGTTTTCCCTGTATTCAAGTTGTCGTCTTGTTGGGGGTTCTGCTTCACAGGCTACTGATCGATAAAGGTACATTTTAAGAATGCTGTTTTTCAGGCAGTCTTTACATGCTGGTAGCTTGCCAGTTTTCCTCTCAATTTTCCCCTGTCTTATACCCCCAATGCATCGGATTGTGTCATTGGCTTTTAAGATTGTCGTACTAAATTCAAACTGAATTGGAGTCTGGTAATTTTCAGGGTATAATTTAAACTGACTGGTTTAATTTGAATCTGTTTTGTCGTTTCCAGGCCACCAGCTGCCCTAGCTGCTGGACCAGAAGGTTATATTATATCTTATACAACACTTGGTGCTGTCACTGGTAGCTTTTAACTCTCTTTAAGGTACAGTACACCCATACCTTAATATTCCTCCTTCTCTCCCCCCCCCCCCCCCCCCCCCCCCCAAAATGAACCATCATAATGAAAAGATGACTTAAAACACATTACCCTAACATAAAGATAACTTTAATGTAAGTTCACCGTAGCTTCTTCCCATATACATATACATAACATTAAATAAATACAAATCTCATCTAAACCCTGTATTAGTTAAATCCGTGATAACACATCTGTGATTACATTCTTACAATCTGCAACATGTATGATTTTAAAAATTGAAGGTCTGTAACATAACACAAATTAAATAGTCTCATATTCTTGTGTTTAAAGCATTCTAAGAATGTAAGTGGATTGTGATCTGTGTACACAACTGTCTTCAACACATTGTTCGTGACGTAGACATTAAAATGTTGTAAAGCCAGTACCAAGCTCAATAGTTCCTTTTCACTTGTGGAGTATTTCCTCTGGTGGGTGTTGATGTTCTTTGAAAATTAACCAACTAGCAGTTGGCTCCCATTCTCATCTTCCTGCAGGAGTACAGCTCCAACTCTTGTGTCAATAGCTTCAATGGCGACTTTAAAAAGTTTTAAAAAGTTTGGTGTAGGTAAAACTGGTTTGGTGGTTAATGTTGATTTCAGATGACCGAATGCCACCTGGTCTATCCACCAAAACTTTGTGTTCTTCTTCAGCAAATCGGTTAACGGTGCCGCTACACTGCTGATGTTTGAAACAAACTTCTGATAGAATCCGCTGAATCCTAAGAATCAAAGCACCTCTTTCTTTGAGGTTGATCATGGAAATCCCTTGATGGCCTGCGTCTTTGCATTCCGTGGGGTCAGCCTTCCATGACCGATGTTATATCCCAAGAATGTCACTTTTGCTTTTGCGGATTCCGGTTTATTTGCATTTATCACCAGTTTTGCTTCTTGTAGTCATTCAAAGAGCTCTGCCAACTATACCATGTGATCTTTCCAGGATGTAATAAAGGTCACTACATCATCCAAATAGACTGCATAGTTTGTTAGCCCAGCCACAACTCAGTTCATGAATCTTTGGAAGGTGGCGGTTGCATTCTTCATTCCAAAGGGCATCACTTTAAATTGATACAGCCCTTTGGGGTTACAAAAGCAGGATTTTTTTTGCCGTCTCTGTTAAAGTTATCTTCCAGTAATCATGCATTATGTCCAACTTGGTGATATAACTGGCTTGTCCGACTTTCTCAATACAGTCCTCCAATCTAGGAATTGGATGGGAGTCTGATTTTGTAACAGCATTGATCTTCAGATAATCCATGCAGAATCGTTGAGTCCCATCCGGTTTGGGAATTAAGGGCGATCGGCGAACTCCACTTGCTCTGGCTCGATTCGATGATATCCTTATTGAGCATGGCTTCCATCTCTATCTGGACCTGTCTGACTTTGAAAGGATTAAGCCGATGGGAGTGTTGTTTTAATTGGAGCACTATTCCCTAGTCTACTTTATGTACAGTTGCATTCGTCCACCCCATCTGATTCTTACATCTGTCCTTATACTGTAGAAACATATCTTTCCACAGTGTTCTATACTGTTGAGACTGACAGCTTACTAACCTATCCCACTTCCTCAAAATCTGTATCATCTGGAATTGATATTTCACTCAGTGGGCAGTAACTAACACCTGTTTCTCCAGTTCTTTCTCTCTAGTATAATAGTTTCAACATGTTCACATGACATACTCAATACCTTTTTTTTCTATCTGGTATCTTTACTAAATAGTTCCCCAGACTCAACTTTTTCTCAATTTGATTGGGACCACTAAACCTGGCCTTGAAGGAATCTCCTATCACTGGTAACAGTACTAACACATTAAACCCTCAAGGAAACTTCCGAATCTCAAAGCTTTTATCTGCCACCTGCTTCTTTCCACATTGTGCTTTCTATAGGTGCTGTTTAGCTAGCTCACCTACTCTATTTAGTCTCTCCTTCACTTCTGGTACATAATTTAAGTGTGAGATCTCTGATTTGGTCCTGTCACTTTTTCTTTAATTAATTACAAAGGGCCTCTTACTTCATGCCGGAATGTTAACTCAAAGGGAATGAACTGAGTAGATTCATTTGGGGCATCTCTAATGGCAAATAGCATGAACGGGATACCTTTATGCCAATCATTCGAGTAATCCTGACAGTATGCTGTCAACAAGGTCTTCAAAGTCTGATGCTATCTTTTCTAAAGCTTCCTGGGATTCGGGATGATAATGCACTGGATTCAAAGCGCTGAATATCTAAGCTATCCATGACCACCTCAAACAGCCCAGCAGTAAAATTTGACCCTTGATCTGACTGAATATCTCTGGGTAGTCCATACCACGTGAAGAAAACTACAAATTCCTCCACATCCCTTTTTGCCTTGATACTCCATCATGGAATTGCTTCCTGGAATCTGGTAAACGCATCCATTATGGTTATCAAGTACTGGTTCCCACATTTTAGTTCTCGGGAGGGGACCTGCACAATCAATTGTAACCCGCATGAAAAGTTCTTCAAATATGGGAATTGGCAACAAAGGTGCTGGTTTTGTTACCGCCTATGGCTTACCTACCATTTAGCATGTAGGACACGTTTGGCAGAAGTTAACCACATCCTTGTGCATTCCAGGCCAATAAAAATGTTTTTTTACGTTAGCCTGAGTCTTTCCTACTCCGAGGTGACCTCCTACAGGTATTTCATGTGCCACCCGTACCACCACCTGTCTGTATGCTACCAGTAATGCAATCTGATGCATTTTGGCCCATTTCTTCTCTGCATGGTCTCCGTTTCTGCTTTTGGATTCCAAATTTCAGATGATAACCCTCTGGAACCCTCCTTTTCAGAATACACATCCACATATATTTCTTTTATTGTCTTGTCTTGCTGTTGCAAGTCTCTTATCCTTTCAGGGCTAAACACTTCTGTCTGACCTCTGCCTGTTAAGGTTTTTTCTGCACCATAACATCAAACAGGGTATCCGCTAACTGAACCTCCACTCCTTCATCTTTCTCCTTACTTTTTGCTTCATGCTGTGACTTATGACAGTGGGATCTTGTTGCTAAACAGTGAAAATACCAGGATATTTCTATGTTAATTCCTCAGTTCCTTGGTCATCTTTGGACTTTTCCACAACAAGGGGTGTCACTCCCACCTTGGATCCTGCCAAATCATTCCCAAGATTAAACTGAATTCCTGGAACTGACACTGTCAATCACCCCCACTGTAACTTTGCCCATTTTTAAGTTGGCATTCCAACCTCACCTTACATAGGGGAATGCTAAATTTCTGTCCATCTATCCTACAAATTATCTCACACTCAGGTAACAGATCAGAAAGAGTGCATATTTGCTCATTTTTTACTATTGGAGACTAGTTAGATCCTGTAAATCTCAAAATTATGACTACTTATCCTTCTCCCCTTGTTCTTTCTGAATAAACTTGCCCCAAAGAGGCAAATTCTTTGTAGAAATTATGTACTAACTCATACCCAGCCTCTGCCTAGGCTGTGTACTCTCTTGCAGCTCCTTGCCTCCTCTTGGGGTCTCCTCTACTACCTTTGCTAATGCCAGTGGCTTAGCACCTTTTACCACATCTTTTCCCACAGTGCCTTTCTTTAATGACCAGCACTTTGTCTTTACATGTCCCACTTTACCACAGTGGGCTTTACCACTGAGGGCTTTCTTCACCTTTTCCCACTGTCTTGAGCTTCTTTTTTATCCTGTGATAAATTCTTACCAGTGTTCTCTGCTTTTTTGTTTCGAAGTGTAGGATCTCCCCTTCTAACTTGTATCCCTCACAGGATGAAATTCTGGCAGGAAAAATGTCTTATGCATCAACATGTATTCATCTGCTAATTCTGCTGCCCTTTTCACTTCCTGTACTTTCTGATGCTCCTTGTGAATTCTTGCCATATCTGGAAGTGAGATTTTAAAGCCCTCCAGCAGTATATTCTGTCTTAGAGCCTAAAAGATTTTATCTATTTTCAAAGCACGCATCCATCTACCAAAATGACTATTTAATTGTTTTGAACTCAACGTAAGTCTGACCTGGTTCCTTCTTTGTGTTTCTGAACCGCTGTCTGTATGCTGCTTGGTACCAATTCATAAGTGCTTATAATAGCCTGTTTAACCTATTCATAATCTCTTGACGCCTCACTGGGTAGTTCAGGAAATACCTCACTAGCTCTGCCTGCCAGTTTAGTCTGAACGAGCATTACCCATAAATCCTCGGATGAATACATCTGCCTAGCCAATTTTTCAAATGATCTAAAGAAAGCTTCAACATTTTTCTCATTAAAATGTGGCATAACTGACCTCCTGAGTTTGTCCAGCAATTTCTGATGCTGCAGATATTTGCTGTTTGTCCTACTTGGTCTTTAGGAGAGCCAGTAGTTTTCCCTCATGGTATAATGATGGATGTAGATTCTATCTGCTATTCAATTTAAAAAAAAAACATAACTAAGAATTTTATGAAAAATTACAGCTTCTATGGGTGTCATAATGTTAACCGTGGTTGATTTGTTTTTTTTTGTGTGTATTGCCTATGCCACTGATTACAAACCATACTTTGATAATGGTGTGGTGTTGTAAGTTGGACAGCTAATGCTGTTTTTCCTGGAGTAGATCGTCAGACCCGAATTGATGAAAGTTCCAAATTCAATCCCTCTTCTGTTACTTTGTGAAGTTTGAATATTTGTCACATTCCTGGATCAAGTTGTGAAGTACAATTCTCCATTTACATTTGCAGACACAGTTTTTCTGGTGTAATTGAGTGATCTGAAATGCTGACTCTTTGAGTGTCACAATGAAATAAAAAGATAGTTACATCATTCCTGAAATTATGTTGACTAAGGATTGTGTTGCTGTTGCTTTTTAATCAAACATCCTCCTCCATTGACTTGCTCTCTCTTCCTCTCTCAGCTGCGGACTGTTGGCCAGTCCCCAACTCCCACGCGTGCAGCTGTCAAGTGGAACCAGAATTGTGTCTTAAATCTTTCTAGTTGATTTTGTCTATTTGTTGTGATATAGTGGAGAACTTTTCTCCCCAGTGAAGTGTAATAAGGTTGGACTGTAAACAAACTGGAAATCCAATTAATAAGAGTTAAGCCAGTCAAGACAACATATGACTGAAGATGTATCAATTGTTTTAAAGTGTGAAAGTAATCCATGACGAATGTAATAATCAAAAATATGATCTGCGTAACTTCTCCATTATCTAGTTTCTAAGTCTAATTTTAGCTTTCAGTCATTTTATCTGCAAAATTAAAATTGAGCTTCATAGCTGACAATGTTTTCACGTGAGGTCCCAGTACCACAAGATATGCTGCTGGTTGAAATAATATACTGGGAATCTAAGTCAATTCTGGATGATTTGTATATAATTTTAAAGTGATTGTTTTATAAAGCATGATTTCATAGTCGAATGAAAACTAATAGTTTGAAATCTGAGTTAAAACAAGGGTACGAAAAGCGCACAACAGTTCAATTGTTGTCTCAACTATAAAACTTGGTTAATGTTTCACTGTTAACTTTCAAGGATTGAAATGGTTTCATTTAAAACAGTGCCCCAAGAGATTTTTAATTGCTTTCCAAACATTTCTTTCAGAATTCCATTCGACACAATCTTTCTCTGCACAGTAAATTCATCCGTGTCCACAATGAAGCTACAGGAAAAAGTTCTTGGTGGATACTTAATCCCGAAGGTGGGAAAAGTGGGAAGTCACCAAGAAGAAGAGCAGCATCAATGGATAATAGCAGTAAACTTGTGAAGAGTAAAGGAAGAGCAGCTCGGAAAAAGGCTGCCCTCCAAGCAACCCAAGAGGGTAGTGGTGATGGTCCTGGTTCACAAGTTTCCAAATGGCCTGGAAGTCCCTCTTCTCGTAACAATGACGATTCTGAGGCTTGGACTAGTTTTAGGCCAAGAACAAGCTCGAATGCAAGTACACTAAGTACTGGGCGTCTGTCCCCCATAATGCCAGAACAAGAGGATCTGGAAGATGAGCTCCATTCTGAATTGGCTTACCCTGGCACCACGAGCAAGTTACCTTCAACCCTAACTGAAAATATAATTGAAGAGCTTGAACTCATTGACAGTTTGAATCTCATGTCCCCATCATCTACACTGTTGCCAACTCAGCAGTCATTATCCACTGGCTTGATACAACAAAGTTCAACTTATACATTTAGGCAACAAAACTCAGCCACTGGATCACAAGCTTCTACCTATGGGAACTCTTTCTTTGATCCATCTGACCTGACATCAGTACAGAGCCACTTTAGTGTACCTGCAACACTTGAAGCACTCTTGACTTCAGATTCACCCACTCATACTGATGTGATGATGAGCCAAGTTGACCCTGTCATGCCACAGACGGGTGGTCGACTAAACAATGAAAATCTGATGTTGTTTAATGTCGAATCACTCAGCAGTCCATCAACAGAGTTGAAGGTTAATCAGGCTAGCCAACGAGGAAAATCTGCAGGTCCATCAGTCACATCTGTTGATGCTAATGCTTTACCTCACGCACTGAGCATGATGGGACCTCCACCCGATGCCAGCCAAATGCCTACTTTGAAGGCCCAGCTCCAGACACCAGTAAACCAGACCCTGCAACTTGGCCTACCATCTACCCGTAACTCAAACAGCAGCAGTAATTCTTCAGTAGGGATGAATATGAATTCTGAGAATTTTCCACGGGATTTGGATTTGGATATGTTCATGGAAAGTCTTGACTGTGATGTGGATTATATCATTGACAATGACCTCATGGATGATGAAGGGCTTGATTTCAACCTGGAGCCTATTGCCACTAATCCGTCCTATCCTAGCACTTCTCAGTCATCCTCTCGTAGCTGGGTGCCAAGTTAACTTCAAACAAATGCATGACCTAAAGGTAACAAATACTTTTGAATCTTATATTGAAAGAAATATCAGCCTAATTTTCACAAATAAACTAATGGCTTTAAGGAATAATAGTCAAAGCTGACTTGCCTTCAAGTGTAGTTTGTTTCTCCTTGCATCTAACTAGCTTGCTTCTGCATGTGAACCAACAGTAGGAATTGAGACAGGAAGATTAAAATAAATGTCACCCTTGCACAAGAACATAGCACTATGAATAATCATGGAAGCAGCTGCAAGCATTAAATCTCCTTTTTCAGGTTATAATTCTTGGGTGCAACCCTGGGAACTTTAACTACCCAGAATTCCAAATTGTTCTTTGCCTCAGATTGAAGTTTAAGATTGATCTAATTGTTTGAAAGTTGGCATTAGTAGGTAATACTGCTTTAACTCAGGACTAATCTGGCCAAATTGTTGAACACATCTGTAACATTGTGAGGTTGTTGTTAAAGTCTGTCTATACTTCAAGTCCACTGATTACTAAGAATGTATTCTTATTTTATAGATTTCCACCCTTTTGCTTTGCTGTGCATGTTCAAAACACCGCCATTTGTAGCATATAGAATAATTTAATTCTTTTTTGTCTAGTGCCAATCCCTTGAAATTCCAACTCGGGAATTAACAGTAAAGAGAGCTATGAATGCACTGGTGTTCCTCTGCCTGTTTGCTTATAACCTATAAGACGCAGTGCATTTTGATACTGTCCTGAATAGAAGTGACAATTATCAACTGTTCTCTTTTGATAATAATTGTACAGTGAAAATTGCTGTTTTTTAAAAAAATTCTGCACTTTAAAAGGGTTGCATTCAGACAGAAAAGAAAATTAATGATACTTTACTACCATTCTGGAGTCAGTTGCTTCTACATAAAGTTTAAATATTTACTTAGTGAACTGAACATAATGTAGAGATGGCTTAGATTTCAGGGAAGAGCAGCCATGACATGGAGGTGCAGGTTTGGACAGGGGTGGACAAAGTTAAAAATCTCTCAACACCAGGTTATAGTCCAACAGGTTTATTTGGAAGTGCAAGCTTTCGGAGCGGAACAAAGGAGCAGCGCTCCGAAAGCTAGTACTTCAAGATAAACCTGTTGTCCTATAACCTGGTAATGTGTGATTTTTAACTCTAAATATCCATCTCAGTAGAGTTGTTTGAAAAAGACAGTGATGTGTATTTGGACCAAAGTGCTTCCTTTTAACTTGTTATTCTTTGCCCATGGTGACATTTTACTTTGTCAATGTGGCTGTGTATGTACGAATTCCTTTTTTAAAAAAAAGTCTTATTTACAGCGAAATATTCGTGTACTGCATTGGTATTTCATATTATTGCAAAACTAATTTTCAATTAAATACAATGAAAGCAAAATACTGCGGATGCTAGAAATCTGAAAAACAAAACAAAAACTGCTGGAAATGTGCAGCAAATCTGAAAGCATCTGGAGGGAGAAACAATTAGAAACCAGTCAGAACTGAGAAAAGCTGAAAATGTTACAGATTTTGAGTTTGACAGGGTTGGGTAGTTTGGGAAGAGCAGCAAAAGGAAATGTCTGATAAAAGAAGGTCAGGAGAAATTAATTGGTGAAAAAGCAGGAATAGTAGTAATGGGACAATGGACGAATCAAAAGATGTGACTAAAGGATGTGTGAACGATGGGATCTTGAATAGATCCTATCTGGGCAGTTTATGCCCTTCTGGGACTTGGCGTTCAACAATTTAAAGGAATTATTGGTGAAACGCAGCAGGTTTAACAACATGTGTGGTGAGAGAAATAGAAATGTGACATTAGACCTGACATGTTAGCTTCACAGATGCAGTCAGACCTGTTGCATTTCTCCAGGACGTTTTTTTTGTGTTTCTCAAGATCCTGCTCCTTTATTAGTGCTTGCCATCCTGCAACTAATATCCTGCAGTTAGCTTTCTTTGCAGCTCTCTGACTAAAAGTAACTGTATATAGACATGTCTGTAGAGGGCATAATATAAAGTTTGAATAATTTTTATGACTAATTGTGACGCACAGATACATGTGCAGCTATTGAAGTCAACCAAACCATCCTGCTACATTCTCTGTTCCAGGATATCTCTGCAGGCAGTGCATGGAGAGAAATTCTAAAATTGCAGCCAAGTTTGCAGCAATTATTTTGGAAGTTTGAGAATTAGTTGTTGATTCCTGGGGGAATTTATCTTTCCAGTTCATATGCTTTCTACTTGTCCATAGGAAGTTATTTGTAATGGAACTAATGACTTGACTTACAGTGTATGTTGGTGCTCTGCACATGCATCATTGACCTGGGATCTATTTTGACTGGCTCAGATGTAATTGAATTTTCATGATAGCTTTCCAATAGCAAATATGCTGTGTAAAGTCCCTGTTTTACAGTATAGGTAGGGAAGCTGCATCTGGATATGACTATATTATTTTTGTTACATTATCCAGAAGACAGTATGTGTCGGTGGTTGCTACTAGATGCCTTTCCACCATATTTAATTTTATTTCCTTGGACTTTGTGACAAAGTGCCTCACTTTCACTGGGTTGCTTCTCCACAGCAGTTTGCCTGGCCTAATTAATTTTGAGGAAATGTATAAGTCTCTGCCATGTTGTTGCACTTAGTGAAATTATTATAAATGGCAAAGTTTCATAAAAATGCATGTATAACATAATAGGAAATTCTTTGATTCCTATGCACTGACTGTTTTTTCTTTGTAGCAGGTTTATTATTCATCAGCCAAGTTCATCACCTCCCTTCACAAAGTGATGTTTCATTTTGACGTGATCCAGGAGTTGAATATCTATTCCAGTTTCACGTGTTAAGCCGTGTATGATGAGTTCATCGAAGAAGGCATTTCTCCCTGGCATGCATTCCAATTTCTAGAGTACTTGAAACTGACTCTTTCAGAATCTTTTGAGAGATTTTTGGAATGCTGATGTGCCAATGCTGCCCATTTGAAAATGACTAATTTTACTGCATTACCGAAAACTTCTCAAATGAATTTGTATGTGCTGATAGGGCTGTTTATTATTTTGGTCATGTTCCCCTCGCTGCCCAATGATTTCTCTCAGTACAGTAATTTGGATTATGAAAACGGAACTGCAAATACACAATACTGAAACAGTTGATAGATGTGATATTCTCTTTTTTTTTAAAAAACAAGCACAGGACATGTTTTAACAGAACGCACCATAATATGTAGCAAAGTTTTCCTTTTGGCTTTTGGTGAAACACTACAAGGAAAGAAATCATTCAACCTGGATTTTCAAGAGAAGAACTCAAACCACATCCAATCGAGATAGAAGATTATGAGAACAATACAGACTAATTGATATCAAGCTGTAGTATTGGACAGGTTATAAATGAAGTGAAACACCACATTGAAGCAATGTGCTTGCAGACTGAAGATTATCCCTTTTTTCCCCATCACTTTAGATTCTGCTCAGCATACATTTTGTGTCTATCTGAGATTGAGAAAAGGCAAAACTGTTTTATAAATAAGAGTGGAAGGAAAGGTGAGGTGGAGTGTGCAATGTATTTCTGTGAGACAGACATAGTCTATCAAGTCTTTGCCCAAACTGCCAAGACATAATCCAACCTAGACCAAATACTTATACCCTGATTTATACATTGGCATCATATTTTAAAATCCACAAAAACTTAAATCTCACAATAGCTTTTATCTCATTTTATTCTGCTTTATATGGGTTGATTTTGATTTTAACAAGTGAAAGCATTTCTTATTATTTCTACCTGTCCACTCAGTTTTAGCAGATTGAAATTGAAATTAATGCATTCAGCAAATTTGGAAGTTTTGTGGGAGAGTTTGGTTGTTTTTATTTTGGTGGGAAAGAATGGGGGAATGTCACAAATCCAGAATGCTGGAGAAGCTCATCAGATCTGGCAGCTTCTTCAGAACTGTTCTGAAGAAGAAGAATACTTAGTTTGAAATGTTAACTCTGTTTCTGTCTCCACAGATGCTGACTGACCTGCTGAGTTTCTCCAGTTTTCTCTCTTTGTTTCAGATTTCCTGCATCTGCAGTATTTTTCTTTTATTAGATGTTGTGTCACTTGGAAGATGCTGGCATGTTGATTTGATACTACCTAATTTGGGAGAAATGGTGGGAAAAGCTCAAAGATTTGGAAATGTTTCATTGAAATGCAGAACTCTATTTGTAAATATTATATACATATATCCCCCTTACTTTTATAATCTGGAATGGTTTCCAGTTGGGTCATGGCTTGAGCACATGATTTAATCTGACACTCCAGTGTAATACAGAGGAAATTCTGCACTCTGAGGTGTAGTCTTTTGGGTGAGACATTAAACTAAGGCCCCATCTGTCCTCTGAGATGGATGTAAAAATTCCAAAGCACTGTGCGAAGACGACCCGGGACATTCTTCTGATGACTAATATTTATCCTTTACACAGTGTCTATAAAACCAAATTATTTGATTGTGTTTCTCATTGTTGTTTGTTGATCTGGATGAATACAAATTGGCTGCTACATCTCCCTACATTTCCAGGAGTGAGTGTCCGGTCTCTTGTGGCACAATGGAAGTATCAGTGTCTTTGAGCCAGAAGGCTTGGATTCAAGTTGCTACACATCTAAACAGGTTGATTTAAAGAAATAAACTCTACAATAATGAATACACATCATAGCAACTTAAAACACTTTGAAATGGCCTGAGGTTGTGAAAGGTGCTATTCTTTAATTCACAGTTTCGTAACTAGTTGGAGAAAAGTTTATATGCCACACTAACACCAATAATTGTTAAGGAGGAAGTACATTTGTTTGTGTGAGGTAACTGTTAAGATGGAAAAAATAGTTTTGTTCATGAAGTAATTACCTGAACTGTAAACAGCCACATTTACATCATGCTAACCAGAAGAAAGTTGCATAGAACAAAATAGATACCCAAGAGTTTTTATAGTCATTGTCTTTAGTTGACTTCATAAATTACGTGAGCAGTTTATGGTTGCTGACTCTATGTTGAAATGAGACCAACTACCTTGAAGGTGCTCCTAAGCCCCTCTAATATTTTAGAAATAATGTACTCTCTGAAGTTTGAGATTGACTTGATTCTCTTTTGGGTTGTATTTCTGAACAGATGTTCTTTAGTGCAGTTGCACAAAGCCAGTGCACTCCTCATCATTGCGTGATAATGTTCACACTGAAGGATTAAGAATTGTGACCTAATCACTGCATGCTGCATCAATAAATCTTCATTGATGACTGGTAATTTTAGTACTATGGGCATATATATTGATATAGTACATGCCTGTGTTGCGATGACCTTGAATGCTCTCATTCTTTTGATTCCTGGATTGTATTCATTACTTCTTTGAAACACACTCCTTTTAGTTAACGTTCTTTTGTCAAATGCAAAATCAAGTACAGTATATATCAAAAATGAAATTATGAAACTGAATTGAGCAATGATGAAATTGCAGTGTGATTCAAACCAAAGTTATTTGATTTATTTGACTATTTGTTACTGGCAGATAACATTTATTATAGGCATTTAGATGTTATGAGTGTAAATGCCACAATGGAAATTGTGAGAGGATGGTGGTGTTTTAACAACTTTGGAAAAAAAAATCTTAGTTTGACTTCTCAGTATCCAGACAATTGGAATGAAAGTCTGCCTTCTTGCCTCTAACGTTGCTTTATGAATTACTTTGTAGTTCCTATTCAGCATGAAATTTCAGCCCAAAATATCCCTCCAATTTAGCACTAAACTCAAGCTTACTCAGCCTATAAAAGTCGGTGTCAGAAATAAGAATGAAAATTATTCTTGTTGACAAAGATGTTCTTCTTTTGATGATTAGGTACTTCTAAGTTTTAGGCTTTACTCTAAACTCCAGTTTAAAATGTTTAATGGTGATATTGGGGATTCAAAATGACTTTGTGCTAACAAAAATAACAATATTGTCAGTAGGAATCTTAGAGAAGTTCTAAAACAGCCTCCCCATCCCCCTCATCTTTGCTTTCCAAAACTACCTAATAAAAGATCTTTTTAAGGTAAATTGATATCTTGACTTATTTTGAATGAAGTCGTGTGGCAAGCCAATACCAGCCTTGGAAATTACCAGCAACTGTGGTAATAACTTTCTGTTTGACAGTCATTGTGGCACTCAGTTGACAGATTTTCTTTTCTGGAGCAGCTTTGTGCTGCAGGCTACTACCAGATGTGCTGGGATTGTGAAAGTTTTCATTGTCCAGAGAACAGACACAGAAGTATTCAGTGGATGCTATCATAATTAATTCCCAATTCTACTTGCCTCAACCACTCCAGAATGTGTCCTGAAACCATTTTTTGGGGCATATTTATATGAAACTATTCCGTCGGGGATTAGAGAGAGTTAACGTGCCATTTAAAACACTAAAGCTAGTTACTGGGAACAAATATTTTTGAAGCCTCTGCTCCTGTACTTATTGAAAATCTGCCTTTACCTCTCAGGGTGATTCTGAATATATGCTAATGTCAAAATGCACAATGCAAGTGTGTTTTGTTTTTTCTATTTAGATTGATCATCTATGACTTGCAGAAGAGGCATTATGACAGATTCATTTGTTTACGCAAATCAAGTTAATTTTCAGATTGCATCTTTTTAAAAAACACAATGACAGTGCTATATTTTATCCTTGATTTAAGTTAGCTTCAGATTTTGCTTGTAAATAAAGTTGTATTGCATCTAATAACTAGTTGTTTTGTAGCTTCAGTGGTATTTTTCAAGTACCTTTTTAAGTTTGAATCTTAAATGAAACAATTTGAATTTGTTCTATGGGAAAGATCCATAGATCTTTTGTGGCTTTGCTTTTGAGTTAATTACACATGTTAACAAAACTAGTCTTAGTCTCCCTACCCCTCCAATCGAGGGTGACCACACAGTTATATATGCATGCAGTTATGAAAGGGTACAGATTTTGTTATTTTTGGAAAGAAAAGCTTATTTGGTACTCAGCCCATTGCTGCATAATGTGGGTTTATTTCCACAATTTCATTTTACTGTTAATCTGGAGCTTTCTCCATTTTTAGAGGCCAGAAAGAACATTGGAGGCTGATGGACATCTATGTTGCTTTTGCAAATCTCTTGCCATTACACCTTTTGATGGATTCTTGGAAGCTGGTTGTGTTTGTTTTCCTTCAGCTATAGAAGGTACATTCTGCCAAAGGGCAGAAAGAAGAGAAACTGAGAGGAGATCAAAATTGTTGAAAGGGGAGGTAGGAATCTACATGCAGTATGTAGGTAGTTCTATCACTGGTGCTATGCTGAACCTTCAAGAGCCTCGTTTACTAGTTTTAAAACAGCAATCAGATTGTTACTGCAAAATCTTATAGCACCACACTTATGTACAGATACTCGTTATTAGTGTATTCTTGTCCCCTTATTTTATTTTGTAAATAAAATGTTAGTGGGACTCTTGCATAGAAAGTTATCTTCGAGTATAGAAGAGTGTCCTCTGAAGTGTATACAGCTAACCATACTTTCCACTTTGGTGTGATGTAGGCTGTGGGTATCTTGGCTACTCAGCCAGCTGAGAAAGGAAGGATATAAAAGTAAAGAAACTGAAAGGATAGACACATGTTTTCAATTTGTTTTAGTATGTGTTTTTATAATCTGTTAAGCAACGTGCTTGAATTTTCCAGATAAAGTGTATCTTTACAGTAACATTTTCATTTTTGTTAAATTGTTGAATAATGTGTGGGTTTATTTATAACCACAAACTTGCTATAATCAGCAAGTTCCATGAGTTCTGCCTTTTACCCATATATTGATTTGATGGTGTTTGAAGACTTCTACATCAGATGCTTAAGTGCATTATCTCTATAGTTTTCTTAAATTATGCATTTTTAAGAGTATTCTATACCTATAAAACTTACATGCAATTGTTCCATGTGGTACTATTTTTGGTACACAGGGTTTGTAACATTAAAGTATATTTTATGCAAGTGTGATATGTTGATATGTGATGTCATCTGTAAGAAATATTTCTCATTTCATAAAGAAGGCCACTTCACAAACTTTGTGGTGTTGTTTTTAAATGTATCACCATGCAATGGTTGGCACCAGCCTCAGCTATTCCGGGTTCTGTTGATGAGACTCATTTGGTCTTTTATTCATCTCTCTTCCTTGTTTTCCCTCTTCATCAAATCTCATTTTGCTTCCTAAATAGTTCAAAAATAAAATCAAAACTACAGATCATCGAACAGACTTTTAATTCCTCTGGTAATTTTTTCCTGAGTAATTTTCTTTGCTGTTGTGCTGAAGACTGAACAATCCTTTGACACTTCCCTCAAATGACTCTGTAGCACTTAACTGTGCAGATGCACAAACATCAACCTTGGTTCTTTTTCTTTCCCTTTCCATCTTTACCACCTGTCTTACCAAAGTATTGTTATCAGCCATAGCTAACTGCATTTCTTAGTACTGCGCAAGGTATTTCTAAAATTACTGATTGTTTCTTCCGCAAATTGTATGCTCTCAAACATGAGTTTGTAAGCTACTAACGGATGGCCAGTACTCCTAGAACCATAAAACAACATTCAGAATGAGAAGAGATGATAATATAAACAGGGATACAAGCTAAAGAATCTTGAGAACATTGTACTGCAGTTTGATAGGATAAGGTTTCATGGCTACAACTTGAAACAATAAAGATTTTGCTGTGGACAAGAGCTCCATAACTTCAGGGTTTAAAAAAAAACCTCTCTTCTGCTAGTGTAGACAGAAATTTTCAAAGATAAGTAAAATGCAGCTGTATATTGATGAATTATGTAATGGAGTTATGCCTGCAATTTCTCTCTCTTTAGTTAAACTGGTTAATGCTGATTCTCCCGTAGTGCATTGGTTGTTGAATCCTGCTGGCTGAGAAAAACAGTTTCAAAAGTGCAGTTTAAAAAAAACCTACATTGCAGCTCTTGTATTGTGCTAACATTTTAATCAGAAGCAAACCTCAACAATTGGTATTGTGCTATGCTCAAATCTATTCTGTCCTTTTATTTTAGTAATATTGGTGTAAAGTTCATTATGACTGCAATATATCTTGATATGAAGATAGATGACATTATATAGTTACACATGTTATGCTAATTTCTATAGCCACCAGGATATTGATCTGAAAAAATATAATGACATAATGAATTTAAAAGACTCATCTGATTTTAAATAACCTCATGCTCTTACGCAGTGAGCACAAAACTTGTTGGGAATGTCAAAGCTTTAAATTAGAACTTAACTATAGTTAAGGCCCTGTTTTGTGTTATGCAGTAAGTTTATTTGTTGCCTTCAATTAGCCATGCCTACTGTCCAAGCATATGTAAACTGCAACTGTTCAAAAGGATGGCAGAGGCCTTTTGGCACCTTAGCCCATCCCAAATTTCTATTAAAAATTTGTTCAGATAGTGACATAGATCAGAATATGGTGCGAGCAATTAAGTGAAGCATACCACTTCTTGGCCCAGTGGATTTTTGGGAAATTTAAAGTTGTATCCAGATTTTTGAGCATTCCAGTGTTTCAAAATAATGTCAAATGTTGTTGAAGCTGAATTGTTTTGTGATATTGCTACTTCAGATTCATTGCAAGGTGAATTTGCATTAGATTGCAGACAAATTCCAGATCACTTCTATTCTATTCTATTAATTAATACTATTTTTGAGAAATTCAGCACCTCTGACATGTCTCCCAGTTGGTGAAACCACATTGTAATTGCATCATGTAGTAATAATGCTTGGGTTTTGCACAGACTTGTGGCACTTAATTATGCAAATTATCTGGAAAACAAGTGTGCTTAATTCCAGTACTAATGAATGAAGAAAGCCACAAGTGAGTAAATGTGACCAAAAGCAATTCATAGTTTCTAAGTATTGCACTTTCACCTATTGAATAATTCATAACAATAGCATGGCCAGAGCATGTTTTATATAACTGCATTTTATTTTAAATATTGAAGTCATTTAGACTGCTTCATGATAAGACAAAGTTAAGATTAGAGAGTGTACAGTGACTTATTTTTATTTCACTTACTTTGTGTAATTTATACTATAAGCACATATATCGTCCGTATGTACAAAGCCAGGTATTGATATTGTTCCAACTTTCATAACTGATCTGAGCAAGAGATCATCAAAATGCAAAATACCCTTTTCAGTTCTACAGTAGATTTAAAATGCATTTTGTGATTCGTTTCTATATTTTTGAATTTCAACAAAATTATATATTCAATAAAGTATTATGTTCGATTATTGATATTAAAAAATATCAGACTTTTTGTCTTTCAATATGGGTTCTTGTTATTTTCATCATTGCGTAAGGACATTGATTTCTTACATTTGTCCATTTGTACCTTGCAATGTTAATTCTTTATCGTGAGTTACGTCTGGTTGATTGTAGAAGCATCACAAACCACATCTGTCTTTACATGACAGCCTGCCAGCAGGATTGGCATCTCTAACTGACTTTGCTTCTTGCTATGAACTGATTTTATTGAGTCTAATTATGGCACACTTGACACCTGACTGATGTGACTTGAAGTGTGACGTGGAATTTTGTGACTCAGTGGCTCCACTGAGCAAGTTAATCAACGATTTTGAGACATTTATTTTTTAAATAAGTGAGTTGCAGAGCCAGCATGTTAGTGTTGCCACCTACAACACAGTAGGGAATAGCAATCCCAGTACTAATCATTTACATACTGGGGTAAATAGCGATCTTAGCAGATCACCTGCCCAGGGCATCTAGTCTGATGAAGAAAAATGACTTGAGAAATTATTCATGCCAAAATACAATTGCACTAAAAAAAAACTGAAAATGGCAAATGATTGCCCGTTCAGCTGGTTCCGTTGTAAATAGTCTATTGTGAAAACCAGACCCTATGTTAATGAAGTGGATGAATAAGAGTTGGTTCATTGCAGAAAGTTTTATAAAGTCTTAAGTCAAATTCTTGTATACTTTTGGGACATTTGACAAGATCTGAATGGAATCATAAGTTCCTTTAGCAAAAATGTTTTTTTAAGGTTGAAAACCAAATAAATGGGTTTTAGATAATTAGTTTCTTTGCAAACATGCACTCTGTTCCAGAAATAGCCAATTAATATTCTTAAAAGAAAACAGTTGCTAAGCACAACTGATGTGGATCAAGTTGCAACTGGTGTAGGAGTTCGTTTTGGTGAAGGTACAAGTGAAATTACATTTTCATTAAATAATGAAGTAGCATTAACACTCACCCCACTTCCACAACACCAATGAAATGGTCATGAAAAGATTTTGTTATGAAGAGATCAAAAATTGGGATTTCGATGAGGAAAGTGATAGATGCTACTTTTTGCCCCCATTATTGCAGTGATTTAAGAAAGGTTGAGCCAATCAATATTTAAGTGTTTTTATTGCTTCATGGAGGGATGAAACAGTGGGAAAGGCTCAATTGTTTTTACAAAAAGGAAATAAAATAATGTAGGATAGGACAGAATAGATTTGTGTGTTTGGATGGTAGTGTGTGGGAGATGACTGATTGAATGCATCTAATGTAGTTGCCTCTGAAATCTCTGCACTTGAGTCATTGAATGTGAGTTTGAGACATGCTTACACATAAAGGAAGGGGGCAGAGATTTTCTAAACAGAAACTGGGATGAAGAGGCCAGGCCCACAAACAGTACATTGAACTGATTAAGTATAAGCATGGAAATGAATGGATTATGATTCAAAAAATGGAGACTCAAGTGAGTAAAAATGTCATACTGTGCGCACTATTCAGTTCTGTTTTAGTACTGGCTTGAGAGGAGAGGCTGGGCAAGTCTAATTGTTGTGATCCATTCAATGAATGATACGTGAGAGGACCTGCTTGGGGAGTGAGAGGAATTAGAAGCTCATTTAGAGAACAGGACCTAATTTAGTGTAATCTCCCAATGAATACTTCAGTCATCTGCAAATGGACACAAGGTTAAGATTAGGAAGGTAACCATCATGGAAAGAATGGTGCAGCAAATAGAGATTCCATTTCATTGGCTGCTAGCATTGGTACTGGGACAGAAAGAATTATGCCGTTGTGATGGGTTCCACCTGAACCTGGCTCTAATCTGCATCTTGGTGGATACATAAGGTGGTCATAAGAACTTTAAACAAGCAAGGGGGAGGGTTTGTGTGGAAATTGAAGTTTAGACAATATTTCAAAAATAAATCTGTAAGAAGAAAATGTATTAATTATGCACATGCACAGAAGAAAGACCAAATCAAGTAAATTACAGAGACAAAGTTAAGTGTATGCCATGGCAGCAAGGAGGTTAGCACTGAGCAATAACCGAGGCAGCTATAACACACCTACAGGAAAATAAAAAAAAGTCACACAACACTGGGTTACAGTCCCAACAGGTTTGTTTGTAAGTACAAGCTCTGAGTGCTGCTGCTTTCAGTTAGCAAGTGGGAAAGGATTGTAAAGATGTGGAAAACAGTAGAACGGCAAAAAATAGCTGTCGTGATTCAGGATGAAAATACTTCAGTGAATAGGGAATAACAGGTGATGGAGAATTTATGGGTACAATTTAAGAAACAGAAAAGCATACAAGACTTTCTAGGACTTGTGGATCGGGCTGCTGGGAACAGCTGTGAATTGGTAGATCGTACAAATGCATGGATTTAATAGCTGCACAGTAAAGACTAGATTTTCGTGGGGGATTTTAGCTTTCATAGAGATGATCTGATTAACCCATTATCTGTAGTAAGGTATGAATTTCTCAAATATATCTGTATAGTTCTGAATGACTCTGAAAAGCTAAGACAAAAGACTCCATTCATTCTGATGATGCCATAAAGAATTGGGTGAGGAAGAGCAGAACATCTTCGGATCTTGAAAGGAATGGACTTATTATCCTAGGTCTCCCAGGAGTTTGTCATATTCATAGTCCATAAAGTTTTATAGCACAGAAACAGACTGTCTGTCCAATGTATTCACACTGACCAGATGTCCTAAACTGATCTAGTCCCATTTGCCAGCAATTGGCCCATATCCCTTGAAACCCTTCCTATTCATATACCCACTCAGATGCCTTTCTAAATTTTGTCATTGTACTAGCCTCCACCACCACTTCTGGCAGCTCATTCCATACATGTACCACCAGCTGTGTGAAAACGTTGCCTCTCCGGTCCTTTTTAAATCTTTTCCCCTCTCACCTTAAACTTGTGCCCTCTAGTTTTGATCTCCCCTACCCTGAGGAAAAGACCTTGGCTATTCACCTTATCCATGCTCTTCATGATTTTATAACTGTGTAAGGTCACCCCTTACCCTCCGCCACTCCAGGGGAAATAGCCCCAGCCTTTTCAAGCTCTCAGTAACAAGCTCTCTTATTAATGTAAGAATGTGATTTTTATTATAACAATAAATTTCATCTCATTTAGGACAAGAACCTCCTCTTGTTGGATTAACTAGGAATATTCCTAGTCTGTTTGGATCACGTAGACTTCATAGACTAAGTCAGAAAAGGAGATGGTGGTAGCAATATACCCAATAACATGATGGTAGTGGTTGGCATTGCGTGCTCACATGAAAAGAATTTTCTGCATCATTATATCATTGAATAAAGGTGAATCATGTAGTGCAGTGGCAGTGTCCCATCTATTCCAGAGGCATGTAATTACACCTCTGGACAGGTTGATTATAAAACAGATATCCTTGAATAGGTAAGAGGGTCATGCCCAAAATATTGAGAAATGAACGGAATTTCTTTTAATGGTGTAAACACTTGTTTGATAAGTAATCACTACTATTCACTTGAATATAATGTTTGAAAGATGTGTGAAACAATTGCCAAAATTCTTTACATTGAAAACTGACTTCAATAAGCGAAGTGGATAAATTTAATCGGGTGAACAGATTGTTAGCTAACAGTTAAATTGTTACCTATATATTTAGTAATAACTGAAACTAGAACTAACAAACAAGGCATCTGCGATGTATCTTGTAAATCCACAACTAGATTAGATTACTTACAGTGTGGAAACAGGCCCTTCGGCCCAACAAGTCCACACCGACCCGCCGAAGCGCAACCCACACATACCCCTACATTTACCTCTTACCTAACACTACGGGCAATTTAGCATGGCCAATTCACCTGACCCGCACATCTTTGGACTGTGGGAGGAAACTGGAGCACCCGGAGGAAACCCACGCAGACACGGGGAGAACGTGCAAACTCCACACAGTCAATCGCCTGAGGCGGGAATTGAACCCAGGTCTCTGGCGCTGTGAGGCAGCAGTGCTAACCACTGTGCCACCGTGCCGCCCAAACTACTGCCATATAGAAGGACAAAAACAGCTGATACATGCAAACACCATCACCTTCAAATTCACTCTACGCCACTCACTGTTCAGTCTCGGAAATAGATCGCCATTCCTTCACTGTCATGTGTCAATGTCCTGGAACTCCCTCTTGAAATATATTGTGGTTTTACCTACTGTACATAAAATGCAGTGGTTTTATCAAGGCAGCTCCTCACCAACTTCTCCAGGGCAACTAGGAATGGGTAATAAGTATTAGTTCAACCAGCAAAGCCAAATCCCATGACTGAAATTTTTTAAAAAACTCAGTTTTCTCTATTTGGTAACTATTCCTTTTAGGTTGAAAAATTGTGCATGTCTCTGCTACTTAAGAAAGGAGATGAAGAAAACTAGGGACTCAGACCAGATAGCTAACCTTTTCTATTGGAAGAACACCAGTGCCTATAATGAAGGATAAAGTAACTGAAAATCTTGAAGATTTTCTATTAGAGAGAGAGAGAGAGAGAGCACATGGATATAAAAAAGGGAGGCCACAATAAATATTCCAAAAGATTACTGAGGTAGTGGATAGGAGAACATCCATAAATCGAGTGCTTCCAGACAGTTTGTGCATCTCTCCCAACAACAGTTGTTTGATTAAAGTTGAAGGTCATGGAATTGAAAACAAATTACTGCATTGCATAGACAATTGGCTGAGCAGCAGGATACAGAGTAGGGTTAATGTGGCAGATATTCGGATAGGCAGCATTTAATTAGTGGGATTAAAACAAAAGTTCAGCAGGCCTGGCAACAACTGAAAGAGGCTGTTCTGAAGACTCACATCAGGTTCAACATTAGTTGTTGAACAAATGCTGAGTTTCTTAAACGTTTATTTTTATTTCAGATTTCTAATGTTATTAGTGTTTTGCTTTTGTGCGATGACTGGTGTCTTACAGGAATTTGTTTTACACTTTCAACTATTCATCTATTAATTAATGGTATCAATGATGGGATAAAAAAACACATTCAAATTTTACCATGATGCAAAGCTCAGCCTTATTGGAGTGTAGATGGAAAACTGTATTAAAGAAATGTTGATAGAGTAAGTAACTAGGCAAAAGGTAGAAAAGAATACTTTTTGACATAGCAAAAAGCTAGAAACAGTCCAAAGTGATTAGGATTTGGGTATATAGGCCTTTGAAAATGTATGGTGTTTTATGTAAATTTTACATTACTCATTTTTCTACTTTAGAGTTTTGAACTAGTGGTTTATATGTTTTCTACGGGTAAAAAGGTTTAACGATTAATTTGTAGGTATTTTTCTAGCAATGATTTCTTTTAAAACACTATCAGAGACTTTCTTGTGTAATGGGGAATTGTTTAAATTGGGAGAGTTTAGAAGCAAACAGTTAACAGTGCATTAGGTTTTCAGATAGAAGAGTGAGGGTTAGAGGAGACTCCCATAGCCTGGAAAACGTTTAGTTTGGGGTCATTTGCTACAGCTTTGGCTGAGGAAAATAAATAAAACAGTTCCTCCTGAAAAAGGGAGGTAATTTAGGATTCTTAAAGTTTCTCAGTGTGAGGAGTTTAGTTTAAATGTTCCAGACCAGAAGTGTTTAGTTAAAACCCTGGAAGTATTAATTGAAGCTCGAGGAAAAGATCCCCAGATCTCAGAATGGGGTATTGAAGCCTGAGTTAAATTGACAAAGTTATTCTCTCTGGAATGAGTACTGTAAAGGAGTGCTTTCGAGATAAAGGAGATTGCATTTTACCATTTCAACATCTTTAAATTAATGTTGTCTCTAAGTAGCTTGGGTCATTCTATTTTTATCTCCTTTTTTGCATGATCAACTGTTTCATTGTTTAAACATATCTGCAGCATTGTGTGTTTGTGTTTCAGTGAAAGACCATTTAGCTAGAATAAAAAAAGTCTATCAAGTCAGATTTCAGTCTGTCCAATAATAACACCATCTAGAATCATAACAACAAGTCATCAACAGTTGCAGAAAATAATCAATGGAATGCCTACATAGCAAGAGAATGTGAAAGAAGCCCTATTTACAGCACACTTAGGAGAACTACGAGCAGTATTGGATATCATGCTTTGGGAATGATATGTTTCCATTGGAAGGAGTGCTGTTCAGTGCATACAACTAGAATTATGTCTGGACTAAGAATTAAACAATGAGATTAACTTGATGATTACAAACTAGGGTTATAGTTCCTGGAAGAAAAAGGTGACTTAATCAAAGTCTAAGAAATTAGGATAGATAAAGAGAAACTAGTTCAATTGATTGTAGTCTAAAACTTAGCATTGCATTTGTCAGGAGGAAAAGAAGAATTTTTATGTACAAAAGGGTGCTCGGTATTTGGAACTCAATGGTTTCTGTCCAAGCTAGACAAGATTCTCCTTAACCAAAGAGACGGGCTGAAGTGTAATGAAAGATAAGATTTAAATATAAATATTTTTAAGCATTTGTGTTTCAATTATTGGCATATGGGTCTGATCTTTTTGTTTGTGTCGAAGGTTTTATTAGTTTACTAGGTCAGTCTTTTTGAAATTATTTTCTAAACCAGTAAGGTATAACATCAGAGAGCAGGTGATTGTTGGCCTTTTGAAGCATTAATGGAGAAATGTTATGAGGGGGAAAACACATTAAGCCAGAATAAGCAAGGCTTTTTAGAAATAAAAACGTCTGAATTCAATTTGAAGATGACCTGAATGAACTCTGATGTAAGAATGGTTTCTTCAAGATAAAGGAGTTTGTTCAAATGAGAAAGTGTATAAGGTATGAGCAGGTAGGGAAAGAGCAAAGTTTTGGGTTGTGTGACAAAGGCTCAGCTAAGACTAGATAAGAACTTGCAGTAAACAATGAGGTGCTGGAGGCAAGGATAGTGGATTAACGAGGTGAAAAGCATCCATTGTGTAATGCCAGTTAACGAGGTTAAGAATATTCATTATATAATGCTAAAAGGCTTCATCTTTACTGCTGATGCTCGCTGATTGAATGGTCACCCAATCAATAGAGATGTTGCTTTATTTGGATGCTGCTCCCTATAAGTGACCATATAGTTCCTTAAGAATCTGCTGTTCAAGAGAAGGTCGAGAACTCATGTCTCTGTGCGCATGCTTGATCGATGTCTCTCCCTCCAAGGCCTGGAATAAAGATGAAGGAAGTAAAGCCACACTGTGTCTCAGTGTTTGCTTCGACTGATATGGAGATAGTGAAACAGGATGACTCAGCGATTAAATGTAAAGGATTCAAATTGTGAAAGCACCCAGAACAGGAGTACCTACTTGGAAATCTGCACTGGTTATGCAAAGCTGAGAAAGTCTAAGATTTCAGCTGTGTGAGTTAAGAGAAAAAGTTTCCCAGCACACATGATTGGAATTGAAAAGAAACACAAGCCAATTTACTATTTGATGAAGGAAAATTTTTGTGGAATCTGAGTAATTAGTGATGGCATTAATGAGTAGACAGGACTTCATTTTGCTTTGTGTTATAAAAGTTTCAAACTATGATATATTGAGATGCTTTTTTTTAAAAAAAGAAAGCTAATAAACTTGTTTTATTGTTAGAATCAAATCTCCAGTTTTGTGTGTTTATGTTTCAGTGAAAGACTACCATATTAAACTAAATATGATCTGCCAAGGCAGATTTCATTTGGGGATCTGACCATGTCTAGTAACATCGGTTAGATCAGTCACAATCTCGTGGAATGACAGAACAGGTTCAAGGATAACAATAGTAAGTTCTTGTGCCTCCTTGCCCGAATTCATGCTGGGATAAATTCCAGACGTCTTGCCTAATTTACTGTATGTGGTACGTTTGATGGATGCAGTTGACTATCTCCATATTCATTTAATGTTCACGTTCGTTCTCCAATAAAATTCATACTGGCTTGTAATGATTCAGTAGGAATCTTAGCTGTTATACTACTTCAGTAATTCTGAGGCTGGAGGGAATAATGGAACTGCTTATTGTGACAAACTAATTTGTGAACTGTTAAAGGAACTTATGATAAAGTATATCATCCTTTTGCCTTGGCGCTCGAGTATAAATCTAGCTAATGAGATGAATGTAAAAAAAATTTGATAATTTCAGTACAAGAGGTCGTCTCAATCATGTATAGGAACTTTAAACAGTGTTTGAAGCAAGAATTGAATTTGAAAGCCTATGTTAATATTCAAAGTGTTTAATTACCCTTGGCAGCACAGTAATTAGCTGAATGGCCAGTGACTGAAACCTATTCAGTTTTCCTTCATTAACCTGCATCTGACTATTGGGCACTCGTTCCTGTTCTGCCCAGATGATCGTGCCGTAATAAATGGAAGAATACAGAAAAAGTGAGCTACAAGCAAATACAAAAGCAGAGTGACTAAGGAAGTCTAAAACCAATTTTTATTTCACTTGGCTGTGTTACTAAATTAGGTAAAAACAATGACTGCAGATGCTGGAAACCAGATTCTGGATTAGAGTGGTGCTGGAAGAGCACAGCAGTTCAGGTAGCATCCGAGGAGCAGTAAATTGATTACTGAATTGATTACTAAATATTAGTGTTCCCTGTGCCAACACAGCAAAATGTGAAGTTGAATTTTGCAACCAGAGAAAGAAACCTGTTGAATCTGTTTCTATCCCCAGTATATATAATGCAATACCAGCATGGGGAGGGGTGGGGGAGACAACATTTGCTATACTGTATTCATTATCATCTGTCTGTTAGTAGAGTGCTTTATTTTGAATTTTGTTTGCAAACCCTTATTTATTTCAGTGACATCAATTTAAAGTGACAAGAGGCAAACTCTGTTTTACAGCAGGGGTATATCATGTTTCAATTGAAGGTAGTTTTTGAACACCATAAATGAATGACATAAATGTTCATGCATATTAATATAAAGAACTGCAGATGGTGGAGATCTGTAATGCACAAAAACAGAAATTGCTGGAGAAGCTCAGCAGGTCTGGCAGCATCAATGGAGAAAGAAGGCATTTTCTTCAGAACTGTTTGGAAGAGAGGTCATTGTGGCCAAATTAATGATTTCTACAATTCCAGTATACATCGCTCGCTCTCGCTCGCGCGCTCTCTTTCTTTAGCTCGTTCTCTCTCTCTAGCTTGCGCTCCCCCTCTTTCTAGTGCGCGCTCTCTCTCGCGCTCGCATGCTCTCTCTCACGCTCGCTCGCTCCCTCTCTTTCTCTCTAGCGCTCTCTCTAGTTCGCGCTCGCGCTCTCTCTCTCTCTCTCTCTCTCTCTCTCTAGCTCACACTCACTGTCTTTCTCTAGCTCTTTCTCTCTCGCTCTTTCTAGCGCGCCCTCTCTAGCGCTTGCTCTCTCGCGCTTGCTCACTCATGGTCTCTCACTCGCTCCCTCTCTTACTCGCTCTCTCGCTCTCACTCTCACTCTCACTCGCTCTAGGGCTCACTTTCTCTCTAGTGCTCATTTTCTCTCTCTCTCTAGCGCTCTGTCTCTCTAGTGTGCTCTCTAGCGCTCGCGTGCTTGCTCGCTCGCGCTCTCTCGGTCGCTAGCTCGCTCTCGCTCGCTCTCTTTAGCTCTCTCTCTAGCTCTCTCTCTCTTTAGCTCTCTTTAGCGCGCTCTCTCGCTCTCGCTCTCTCTAGCGCTCTCTCGCTCTCTTTAGCGCTCTCTCACTCTCGCTGTCTCGCCCTCTCGCTCTTGCTCTAGCTCTGTACCACAGTTAGGGGAGCTGGTTGCCTGGAGATAACAGGTTCGAACTAGGCCAATCAGTTTAAATTATGCCTCAAAAAATACTAAATTCCGATCAAGGTTGAAGTTAGTATATTGGCAATCTCAAAAGCCAATTACATAATTTGATGCCTTGAGGGTCTAAGACTGGGGCAAATTGAACAGTTGAGAGGAGAACTGCCACACGCCAGCATGTAGAGATTACCCACAAAATAGCTCCTGTCATGGTACCATTATTGATCAGTGTCCTGTGAAGCATAATCCCGAAGAAGAAAAGAAGATGCACAGGAAGATCCAAATAGAAGATTCGACAGCTGGTTTTGATAGTTGTTTATAAGGTTAAAAACAATGACTGCAGATGCTGGAAACCAGATTTTGGATCAGTGGTGCTGGAAGAGCGCAGCAGTTCAGGCAGCATCCAACGAGCAGCGAAATCGACGTTTTGGGCAAAAGCGAAGGGCTTTTGCCCGAAACTTCGATTTCGCTGCTCGTTGGATGCTGCCTGAACTGCTGTGCTCTTCCAGCACCACTGATCCAGAACATAGTTGTTTATACCTTTTGCCATCATAATGAGTTTTGATATATCTCCTTTATCAGTCCAGGTTTGGAGATAGAGAGTGAGCATCAGATAATCTCTCTCTGTTTCTAGTATCCATGTGGTTACCAGAAACGTCACTGTGATTAATCAGTTTAGCTTTGTTTCTAGTGTAGAAACCAATTTGTTAGGTATGTGATCTGCAACAACCACTTTAGTCCAGTGAGCTCATTTTAAAATTAAGCAGAAAGTATAGATTTTTAAAAACAATTTATAACCTATTTTACTCCTAATCAACATGACAGTTGGTAGATTGTGGAGATGAAGCTCAGTCTCCATACCAAGTATTGTATGGTGTCATTTTTGGATGGAGAACTGACCAGGGATGTAATACATACCTTTCGCCAGTGAAGGGTGCTGTTGCATTTTGTATGCATTGTCTTATGCCCCCTTCCATAAAGCAATTAATCAAGCGATGATCAATAATGTTGAATAATACTGCTCAGTTTAAAAATAAAATTAAATGACAACTGAAGAATTAAAGTTGTTGCTAATTTATAAGAGAGAACAAAACAATTATAAGTATTTCTGATTATTTCTGGGTAAAACTACATTGCCAATTTGAGTGTTCCCTATGTAGCACACACCACAAACTACATTTCAGTTGAGACAGATGTCTTGAAGTTTATTAACTACATTAGCTATTTACACTGTTGTAAGGTTGCAGGTTTACATATAGTTTGAGTGCTGTGCCTAATGGCTACATCGAATCAAGATGCAGTAACTGGAGCAGGTTGCGATATTACGACTTCTACAGCAACTGAACGAGAGGTGGGTACTGGAATGTCGCAGATTATTGAATATACAAACAAGAAACAGGGGTAAGTCACTTGGCCCTTAGTCTGCTCAACCATTCAACAATATCATAGCTGATTTGATTTTAACCTCAATTGTACAGTCCTGCATATCCCCAATCATCTTTCATCCCCTTGGTTATCAAGAATCTATCTACCCCTGCCTTAAAAATGTTTAAAAATTATGCATCCACTGCATTTTGAGAAAGGGGATTCCAAAGATACTCCACCTGAGAGGTAATATAATGCCTTACTTCTTTTTAGATGGTGCCCCCTTATTTTTAAACTAAGAAGGCATCACAATGTTATATTTCAAATTGTCTTAAAGGTACAGTGCCTGTCTGGTTTAGGATCTATGCAATAATACAACATGGCAATTAAAATCTTCGTGAAAAAGAAACACACACCACTGTGTGTATTTTGCAATGGCAATAAAAGTGGGAGTCAAGGGGACCAAGAAAGAAAGATTCAGTGTGGTTCATGCAAACAGTACTGCAACATCTCCTGTGGTATGGACTGGAGAACTCCATCAAAGACAAACCTATTGCACAGGTTTACCTAGTGAGTTCCCTGTTCAAGGTGGAAAAGTCGTATAGACAGTAAACATCAACAGTTTAGATTAGATTAGATTTACAGTGTGGAAACAGGCCCTTCGGCCCAACAAGTCCACACTGACCCGCCGAAGCGAAACCCACCCATACCCCTACATTTACCCCTTGCCTAACACTATGGGCAATTTAGCATGGCCAATTCACCTAACCCGCACATCTTTGGACTGTGGGAGGAAACTGGAGCACCCGGAGGAAACCCACGCTGACACGGGGAGAACGTGCAAACTCCACACGGTCAGTCGCCTGAGTCGGGAATTGAACCCGGGTCTCAGGCGCTGTGAGGCAGCAGTGCTAACCACTGTGCCACCGTGCCGCCCACATGTTATTGTGTCTGACCTGGTAGATCAGCAGACATGAACAGTTCCTTTTTGTTGCCAAGTTTACTCTATAATGCAAGTGAACAGACTCTGCACAATGGGTACTCGCATATATTAATATCCTGTGGAAGTAATTTAACATGCAAAAGGACTATTATGGCCATACTTGTATTCCTATTGATCTCAATAAGAAATGATGCAATTAGACACCATATGGCCAATTCACAGTACCCATGAGCAATGAAATAGGCTTTTAAAGGGCGCACAGTCAGTTAAGACTTCATTTGAATGAAACCGTGACTGGATGAGTACATTTGGGAACTTGGTTCATGGGAAATTCAGGCAATGGGGAAAGCTGCTTTAAGAAAAATGTACAAAAAGAAGTAAACTATGCTGAGTGGCGAGTTCAAGAAGGACCAAAAAAAGTGCTTTTTTTTAGCTTCAAGCAATTGATTTTCAATGTTGCACAGCACTGAAGATAGTGAAATCAGTAACTTATTATTTGAAACTGTAGGAACAGTGATTAATTAATTAATTCATATTAGAAATGGCAGTGCAGGTAATGTAGATGATTACAGAATGTGGGAACTTCTAGATACCAGTGTGATCTAGGGAAAACACCTCAGCAGTAATTAAGAACAAATTATCGTGCTTCTGCTCTTGCCCCTTCCCATTACTCACAACAGTGTGATCGGGTTTCCGTGTGCTCACTTTTCATCCCACCAGCCTCTGCTTTCAAAGGATAATTTTCTACCATTTCAGACAACTCCAGCAGAATGCCACCACTGAACACATTTCCCAAATCCCCCTTACTCCCCCATCTGATTTTCACAGGGATTGTTCCCTCCGGGACACCCTAGTCCATTCCACAACCACCAACAGCACCCTCCCCTCTCCATGGTACCTTTCCATGTAATCACAGAAGGTGCAACACCTGTCCCTTCACCTCCCCCTGTTCACCATCCAAGGGCCGAAACACACTTTCCAAGTGAAGTAGCATTTCCTCCAATCTTGTGTACTGTATTCGCTGCACCCAATGTATCTACTCTACATTGGAGAAACCAAATGCAGATTGGATGAGTGCTTTGCGGAACACCTCTGGTCTGCGTGCAAGCCCCTGACCTTCCTGTAACTGGTCATTTTAGTACAGCGTACTGCTTGCATCCCCACACGTTTTTCCTTGGCATGTTGCAGTGAAACACAGTGCAAACTGGAGGAACAACATCTTATCTTCAGACAAAGGACTTCACAGCCTTTTGGTCTTAATATTGAGTCCAATACCTTTAAATTGTGAACTATTTAGAGTCATAGATTCATAGTGATGTACAGCGCAGAAACAGACCCTTCAGTCCAACTCATCCGTGCTGATCAGATTCCTTCCTTTTAGTTTAACCTGTCATCGTGTCCTCCCCTCCCCACTTCCAGTTACTGTCCTTTCCAGTCTGGCAGTTTAGACACACTACTTTTCTGCCATTCTCACATTCCGATCACTTAATCTGAACTATCAACATCTTTTCTCCACCGGCACCCTATACCCAGTAGCCCCATGCCCCATTCCCTCCCCAACCCCAAACTATAGCATCCATGCTATCTCCTCCACACTTCACTTCAGCTCTGTTGAAGAGTCATCTAGACTTGAAATATTCGCTTGTTCTCTCTGCAGGTAAGTGTTTGCAGCTGCAGAAACATTGGCTCAAAGTGGTTAAGCTGGAGGTCAAGCACTGTTGTACAATAGGGAAGTGGAATATTGTCTAAGGAGGCAGTCCCACCTCTTCTGATTTAGTCAGTGGTCAGGTACTGCAGGATTTGACTGTAGGTGAGGGGACCCAGAGGGCAGGGGCCTTTGCAGTTGTCATAAAGGTTTGAGGTTTTCACAGGTTGTTTGAATGGGATGAGAGTGAGGGCTGCAAGGTGGATGAGCGAAAAGACTATGGTACACAGAGCCATCCAAGAGGGGAGGAGTAAGATGGGGATGTGGTAGTAGGGGACTGTGCAGCAAAGAGGGTGCCTCCAGATAGCTATATGTCTGCCCTGTGCCAGGGTTTGGAACACCTGTTCAGGAGAAGGATGTAAGTCAGCATTAACCGCGTTAGGACTAGGAAAGAGGTTCTGTTGAGGAAGTATGACCCTTTTAGGTGCTAAGTTAAAAATCGGAACCTCAAAGGTAATAACCTCTGGATTACTACCCATGCCATGTGCAAATTGACATTGAATGAATAAGATTAGAGAGATGAATGCATAGCTGAAAGCGTGGGCATAGCAGTATGTTCTTGTTCATGGAGTACTGACACCAATACTAGTAAAAAAGGGATCTGTACTAATGGGATAGGTTAATTCTTGAACTATACTGTGACTAATGTGCTCATGTGCTGCATACCTAAGGAAGTACATATTGTATTAAACTAAATGGGGTGGAGTGGGAGTTAAATGTAATAATCAAGGGATAGAATGGAGGCAGAAGAAAATACTCACGTGGAAAATAAAGGTCAGAGAAAAGAAACCTAAGAATGTACCAGCATTCAAGACTAGGTTTTACGAAGAAAACAAAAAAAAAAGAAAATTAACATCCGCTGTACTTGACTGGAGGTAACATTCATAACAAAACAAACAAATCAATTGTGCACATGGAAGGCACGTGGCCGAAGATGACAAGCATTCAGTTCTGAATATTGAGGGACTAATGGTGTTCAGAAAGAATAGGAAACTTGGTAAAGGTGTACCACTGCACTCCGAATCAAAAGGTTTTGTTGTAGTCGTTAGAGGTGACCATAGTTCAGGAGATCTGGTTGTGGAATTGTTTTGGTTGGAGATCAGGAATAGTTGGCAAAGAAGTCACATATGCAATAATCAACAGGTGCTTGAACAATAACCACGGTGTAGGATTAAGTATAGCCAAAGAAATACTGTGTGCTTGTGATAAATGGGTGGCAATAATCATAGGTAATTTTAATCTACATATAAAGTGGAAAAATCATAATCAGTACCAGTAGCCTCAAAGAGTTTTCAAAGTAGTTTTTAGAGAGCTATTTTCTGGAATCCCAATTCCAGAGATATGTCATATTTGACATGGTATTGCATGACATGGCAGGCTTAATAAATGACCTTAGAGTAAAGACACCTCCATGCAATAATAGCAGTAATAGCTTTGATTTCTACATTACGTTTGAAAGGGAGAAGAGGAGGTCTAGGACTTGTATTTTGAATTTAAATAATGACAAGTATGTGGGCTTGAAAGCTGAACTAGATGAAGTAGACTCGGAAATAGAGTGTAGAGATAGATGTCTGCCACTGCTTGTAGACTGATCTAACAGGATATTTTAAAATACTCAGAATAAGTACATTTGTACTGTAAACAGAAATTCTAAAGGGAGGATCAACCATGCAAATTGAACTGAAGAGCTTAAAGGAATATCTACCTGAGGGAAATCATACAGAATTGTTCAAAAACAATTGGCAAGTCAGATATAACGATGACTAAAAGGTCCATCGGGATAAATAAATTACTGTACGAGAGCAGCCCAGCTAGAACTGTTAAAATCAGATAGCAAGAGTTTCTGTAGGTATTTAAAAAGGAAAAGAGGTGAGGTGAATGTAGATTCTCTAGAGGGTGAGTAACTGGAGTTAATATTTGATAATAGAGAAATGGCAAATGCAATGAATAAATGCTAGAGGATACAAAACAAATCCCAGTATTAACGATATAAATCAGGAGGTTGAAGGATGACAGAAATTTCATGAAATTGTAATCACTGGAAAAGCATTACTGAACAAACCGGTTGAGTCAAGTATTACTCAGTCTCTGGGTCCTGATGAACTTCATCCAAGGGTTTTAAATGAGGTGGTTAATGAAGTAGAGGAAGTGAGAGAGTTTGGAATGTAAGTTCACAGGCCCCTGAAGATGGCAAGGCAGTTGCTAAAATGGTGAAGAAGCCTATGGGATGCTTTCCTTCATTTGACTACAAAGGGAGGGTACAACACTGGAAATATGAAAGGTACCACTTCGGGCACAGTTGGAGCATTGTATACAGTTGGTTGCTACATTTACTGGAAGGATATAAGTACTGTTAAGAAAGTACAGAAGAGACTTACAACAATTTTGGTAGAATGTGAGAGTTGCAGTTATGAGGCAAGATTAGATAGCCAAAGGAGGTTTTCTTTAGAAGGCAGAGGGGTAACTAAATTGAGGTGTACAAACTAATGAAGAACTTGGATGGAGTAGTCCCCTCGTGGAGAGGTCAATTTCTGGGGGCACAGATTTACGATGATTGGTAGAAGGATTAGAGGGGACACAAGGAAAATGTTTTTATTCCCAGTGTAATGCAATTCCAGAATACACCTTGACTTTGTAGGTGGAAGCCCTCAATGCATTTAAATACTTTGGGATAGACCAGGCAGATGCAGGTAAGTGATTTGACCTGGCTGGGGATTGCAGAAACAAGAGACATATTTCAAAATAACAGGAAGCCACTTAGAACTTTGATGAGGAGCTATTCTTTTACTTAGAGGATTGTGAATTTTTGGAATTCTTTATCCCATTTGGCTATGGAAGGTCAGTCATTGAATATAGTTAGAGACACTGCAAGATCTTGTAAAACCAGTACCAAAAGGGAATGGGGTGAGGGAGTGAAAAGGTACTCGAGAATGATCAGTGATGGTTGTATTGAATGACAGCAGAGTCAATGGGTTGAATGGCCTACAATCCTATCCCAGCATAGGTACAGGAGTTGGCTATTCAGTCCATTGTCCCTGCTCTACCATTCGATATGGATCATGGCTGACTGAACACTAATGCTTTCGGTCCTTATCTCAATACCTTTTGTGTCATTGATAACCAAACATTTATCAACTTCTGTTTGAAATGTATTCAAAGACTGAGCTTCTAGAGTAGAAAATTCTAAGGCTCAACACTGAGTAAAGATAATTCTCGCTTTGGTGCTAATTAGCATCATCCTTATTTTAAAATTGTGCCCCCGATTGTAGTCTCCTTAATGCATCTTACCTGCACTAACCCCATCTATTCTTTTAAGGGTAGGTTTCAATGAGATCACCTCTCATTTTTCAAAACTCTAGACATGCCCAGTTTTACCCAATCTCTTTTCATAGGACAGTCTTGCCATTGGAGGAACTAGTCTGATGAACTTCTGTTGCATTTCCTTGATGTCAATAATATCTTTCCTGAGGTAGGGAAACCAGAACTGTCACAGTGCTCCGGGAATAGTTTAAGCAAGCTCATATACAATGGAAGCAAGGTTTCACTACTCCTGAACTTAAATCCTCTTGCATGCAAGGCTAACATTCTATAACCTTCCTAATAGCTTGCTACACCTTGTTAGCTTCAGTGACTTAGTGACAAGGACAACTAAGACTCTTTTGTACATCTACACTTTCCAACTACACTTTTCTGAAATACTCTGAAAATCTGTTCCTCTTACCAGATGGATAACATCACAATTTTCTATATTGCATTCCATCTACCATATTTTGCTCAATTCCTACGTTTGTACAAATCCTCCTGAAAATGCTTTATTTTCCCCATACCACCTTTCTGCTGAGCTTTTGCGTTACTGCAAATTTGGAAATTTTACATTTGGAGCTCATATCCAAATCATTTATATATGTTGTGAATAGTTGAGGCCCAATTATTAATCCTTGTGCTAACCCACTAGCTACATGTTTTAATTTTACTGATTCTTGTGGGAGACTTTATGAAAACCCTGCCAAAAATCTGAATATACCGTATCCATCAAATTTCTCTATCAATTTTGCTAGTAATCTCAAGTTTGTCAAAGATGATTTTCCCTTCACAAAACCATGCTGATTTTACCCGGTCAGAATATTTTTAAAAAAAATCCAATTGTTCATTTATCCCATCCTTGATAAATTCCAGCATTTTTCCCCACTACTGATATTAAGCTGACAGGTCTGTTTTCTCTCTTGTTCCTTCCTTAAATAGTGGAGTGACACTTGTAAGTTTCCAAAATGCAGGAATCATTCCAGGATCAATGGTATTTTGGAATATGATTATCTCTATATCCACCTCCTTCAACACTGTGGGATGTAGATGATTAACTTCTGGGGACTTATCAACTTTCAGCCCCAATAATTTCTCCAGGATATACAGTACTAATTTCCTTCAAGTCCTCATTCTTTCTAGTCACTTGGATCTGTAAATCTAGATTTCTTGCACCTTCCTCAATGAAAGCAGACACATTTAGCATCGCTCCTATTTCTCTATTCCCCATGACTAGTTTTAATGGATCCACATTCATTTTAGTTAAATGTTTCTGTTGGAAACTTATACAGTCCATATTTGCTGGATTGCATTAAAGTTCAGTTTTTCCTTTCCTGCGCTGTATTCTAGAAATTTCCCACTTTTTTTTTGTACTATTTTTGACCATTTTCTAAACTTTTACTTTTAATCCTATCCAATTTCAGTTGACTGACTTTGAAAAAAAATGTTTGCATCTTGAAATATATAGGTATTGCAAGTGGTGTGGCAGGTCTTTAAAGATGTCCCTTGCCGACGTACACTCATACTGTATTTTCCCAAACCCAATTCAGCTAACTTGTGCCTCATACTTTCATAATTTACCATTTTCAAATGTAACATGCTGCACCAGATTGAACCGCCTCATTTTAAAACATAGAATTTTACACTTATGAGATCTCTGAAAGCATTTTTCACTTAGGGTAGAATGTCTGTGTTCAGAGGTTGTTGCTGGAGGGTGTGTAGGAGTTAGAAAATTAATGTATGAACTCAGAAATCTGAAAAGCTTGAGAGAATTGCATAACTGACAGCCCTTCTCCTCACAGCTTAAAAAAGTTTCTTTTTATTTTGGTGCAAATAAAATGCTACTGCAGAGCTTTGAAACTCTCAGGTTACATCAAAGACAATGACAGCAGCGACAGATATGTTGCAATTGCTCAGAGCTTTTCTTTATTCTTGGATTCTTCAGTAAATCCTTTAAAAAGAACAGAAAAGCACATGAGGCTTGTGAGATTGATGACTGGATGCCACTCCATTTTGGAACGAGAGTCAATCGCTAAACCATAGTTCCCACGTAAACATATTGCACAATTAGAACACACCATGTAAAAGAATTCTAATCACGATGAAGGTGATGATCTAGATCGTGATTATAACAGGACTGTCTTGTTCCATACATCATCCGCCACAGGACCATTTGTTCCAAAATGGTGTCCATTTACAATATATTCCTCATTTTTTTTAAACACAGTCACATTTATACTGCTAAAAAGGAAGAAAGAAAGTGTTATTTTAGTATTTTTAAACTGGTTATACCTAATGATAGACCAGCATCAACAATGTTTTTTTTCTATTTTTTTTAAAATTGGGGAGGGGTGTGTTTGGTTGCATGATAACAAGCAGAGAAACCAGATTTCATCTGGAGCCTAACATCAAATTGTAGTTTGACACAGCGACTACTCCCATAAGATGCTGGCATGTCCCATGTTTCTCCATCTGACAGTAAATGGAAAATAATGGTTTTCCTGCTGTCGCTTGTAGTGGCAAGGACCACATTACATGCAGAGTGAGCACCAGCTACAGTTGGAATTGTACAAGCCAATTACAAATGATATACTTTGTTTTCTCATTTTGTTCTCCTTCCTGCAAATGTAACACTGTTACTGGATAACATGTTAAAAATAATTAAATAAAGTACAGTTCAACAGTGATCCAACTCCAGTTAAGTTAGGGTGACCAATCCAACAGCTTCCATGCTCATGCCAAGTTTGAGACCTGTCTGAGACCCATAAGAGGTGCATTTTTGTCCCCAACCATTGGCCAGCATATTCAGGATCCTGTCACTGAATGTTCAGTAGGATTAGGTAAGTCAACCATGCTTAGTTGGCACACTGCATTACGGCAGTGTATCCTTCTGTAACCACTCACTAGGATAGGGAAGAAAATTCACATGATTCATTGGTGCCTTTTTTGGGCAAGCTCAAGAAATGTTGAGTCTTTTTGGCTCACTGTCCTTCCTCTCCTCGCCTATTCAGTCACCCAAGACTTACGAAATTCACAGCTCATTGGCACAGTTAATCTCCCCCCTCCCCACCCACCCACACACACACGCACACAAGGCTTTGGATAAGTCATAAAACCAAAAGTAATATGGCAAGGATTTGGAAACGCCATTCCAATATGAAACAGACTCAACACGTGTCAAACATAGTATCTGTTATTACTATTCATAGCAAAAATAAGTCTTTCTTTTCCAAAAAAAAGGGGGCTCATCTGTCCCAACATCAAGGCTTGAAAATATTCCGTACGTTGATGGTAGTTACGCAAACCACTGATGTGATAGCCTTTTGACTTCTGAAAACTTGTCGAGAGGTTGAAAATCCTCAAGTGAATACTTGGTGTTGAGGCATGAAACACTTTTGTGAAATTACATCATTCTCTGTACACACAGTCACAATGCTCGATTGTGTCACTGTCAATAATTGCACATTAACTGCCGCAGACACTACGGCATGGTACCAGCTGCCCTACGATGCCTCCATCCAAGAAGACGTTCAAGTCTTTAAGCTTATGTTCAGTCTTTACTTTTTTAAAAAAAAAGTCCTCTGCAGGTGAGGAGATCCTTCTTTATGATCTTCTTAAGAGATCATATAGTGGGTTATTGCATGCAGTGCATAGAGAAGCTCTGCCTGCATCCGAGCTTCCAGGATCAACAGATTCACACGAACCTAGAGAGAGAGAGAGACAAACAAGTCTAAGTAGCAATGTAATAGCTTCTCACTTGAGGCAGAGAGTCTCAAGTCAAAAACAGTTGGTCACTGAATTGAAAAGTACCACCACACTTGGATTTTACTTTCAATTTGCAGTATACAAGGCAGCACAGCAGGGCAGTCAGCAGCTTAAAAAAAAGACACGACAAAAAGTATAAACTGCTCAGTAGAACTGGTGGGGTTCTGTTGACTTTCTGCCAATCCCAACTCAAACCATAAACCTTTCTTCCCTTCCTGGTGTTGAGTTATGGTTTGCTGTTGTAACTATTGTATAGTTATTGGACTAGAAAACATTGAAAAAATGATATTGTAAAAACACCCTCTGCAATCAGCCAGCAGATTCAGTGGATTAAGAGTTATGCTATGACTTGTGAATCTCTAGAACTTGATTTACCCAAACAACATCTCACCCTTAGCTATCCCATCATCTTTCAGAACTTGCTGGATTTGTACATGAGCGAAATCACTGCTTGTTGCGTCCAACAATTAATGAGTAATGCTGGTCCAAGACTGTAAAAAGCAGGCAGTAGTCTTCCAGAGGGATTGGTACTGGGATCAATGTGATTCATGTGTTGCTGGTTAAAGCGTAGCATGTCAGGCAGCATCCAAGAAACAGGAAATTCGATGTTTCGGGCATAAGCCCTTCATCAGGAATGAATAGCAGCCTGATCTGCTGTGCTTTAACCAGCAACACATTTTCAGCTCTGATCTCCAGCATCTGCAGAACTCACTTTTTACTCAATGTGATTCATAACTTGCATTCAATTTACTATTACAAATTTCTGATAAAAACACTGATCAGCTTGCAGCTCTTCGCCCTAGCAAAGAGAAAGCTAAGGTGAAATTTGATAGAGGTTTTTTATATTATGAAAGGGTTTGATAGGGTAGACATTGAGAAAATATTTCAACTTGTGGGTGAAATCAAAACTCAGGTCTGAAAGTATAATTTGCAAGGAATTCATTTGAAACTTTATTTCCCCAAATAGCTTGCTATTACAACGAGTAGATGTTGCAGATAGAGTGGATGCATTTTAGGGGAGAATATGGATAAGTACATAGGAATAAGATATGCTGAGATAAAAAGAAGTTAAAGGAATCTCATTTGAAGCATAAGTGTTGGCAGAAACCAGCTGAGCCTAATGGCCTGTATCCTAACTGTAAATTTGATGTGATGTAAATCTTTCTATGTTACACAGGCACATATGTGGATAGAAATGGTTATAGTTGAATAGTGGGTGTGATTTTAACTCCCAGCATAGTTTTCTGAAAACTTGAATTAAAGGGAAAATCTGGAAATAGAAAGCTAGCATCCATAAAAAACAAAATCGTCTAGCAAGCCTTGCAGTTATATAAACTCCATAACCAAGGTTCAAAAAATAAAGGTCCAGCACCACCTTCTGAGGGCAACCATGAATGGGCATTAAAAGTGACCTTACCAGCAAAACCCACATCCTGAGAATGAACTAGAAAATATATACATCTCCCACACCAGCAGAATGGTGTCCAATCATAGTCCATGTGAGTACATATATTACATCTTCAGTCACATATAAAGAGCGTGATGATCTGAAGCTGAAACGTGCTGCACTAATATTGAAATCTGAACGAATGCAGTGATATGTGTAGCTATGGGATTTAACAATTAATTACTAAATTACTAATTAATTAGAGGTTCCATTCTCTTTGTTACCCTGTTGAGTATTTGTTACACACTGCTTTTCTGCATTCATACTTACCTTTTCTGAATATTTAAACTGCCTCCAGTATCTCTCAAACATCTGAGGCTTTGTTTTTTCTGGGTAGCAAGTCACAGTCTTTAAGTAAACCTTCAGGTTCCTCTCCAAGAAAAGATTCACCTCACCATAATCATAATCATCGTACCTATTAATTGGAAGAGAAAACCTTTTCAGTGATTACAGTCAATAATCTCCAATGCATCTGTATTTCTGGATTTATAATGACACAGTTGTTTTTCTGCTGCACTATAGTGTTTTATTAGTTTTGTTAGATTTGATAGAAATATTTAAATTCATACGGGGCCTGGGTAGAGCAGGTAAGGAAGAACTGCGCTCCTATTCATGAAAGAAAAAGATGGTACAGATTTATGGTAATTGGCAAAAGGAGAAATGACGGACAAGGAAAAAGGTTTTCATGTAATGAACAGTTAGAATCTTAAGTGTTCTGCCTGAAAATGTGTAATGGGTACAGGTTTAATCAAGGCGCTCTAAGGAACTTGATTATTCTGTGAAGGGAAAAATATGCAGGATACTGGGGAGAAGGCAAGACAATGAGAATACCAGTACAAATACAGAAGGCCAAATGGCCTCCTTCTGTGTTGTAACCATTATAGTGCTCTCAACTCCTTTGCAGGAGTTTATCAATGGAGTTTAAACAGTGACTGCATAACCAAGGTCCATAGTGGACTAGGGATAAATTCCCACCCTGGGTGTGGTACTAAGCCTAGGCATGAAAGTTTTGAGTTTGGTCCTTTCTCTATTTTAAAGGGTGGTCTCAAATCTGTAGAACTATGATACACAGATGGCAAAGTGGGTAATCAAACATGATTCTTGACTCTGCTAAGAATTGAGTGACTATCACTATGCAACTGTAATAATCATATGGATGCTGAAGATTACTTGCAAAGAATGGCTGGTGGGAAAGGGGCTAACACTTGTGAAATGTATTCCACTGTGCATCAGGATTTTGAAAAGAGAAAATATTTCAGCTAATTACACTTTTATGAATTGTGATCACATAAAGAGAATGAATCATAGAATCCCTACAGTGTAAAAAAGACCATTCAGTTGATCAAGTCTGCACAAAATCTCCAAGGAGCAAAACTACCCAGATCCAACCACTACACTAATCCTGCATTTAGCATGGCTAATCAATTTTAATCTGAACATCCCTGGCCAGTACAGGGTAATTATAGCACGGTCAATGCACTAAACCTGCACATCTTTGGACTGTGGGAGGAAACCCATATAGACACAGGGTAAACTCCACATAGACAGTCACCCAAGGCTGGAAGTAAACCTGGGTCCCTGGTGCTGTGAGGCAGCAGTGCTAAGCACTGAGCCACCGTGCCGCCCCTTAACCACTAGGCCATTGTGCCACCCTATGATCAAAGAAATCTACTGTGATTTTAAAATCAATATTAAGAAAATGTTCTGGCTTATTTTTCAAATGCACCAAAAGGATTTCTTTCTTTAGTTTCACAGAGAGTTTTTAAACTTTCCTGATAAACGTACACCTTTTTATTGAAAAGTGTTGTATAAATGAGTCAGAGTTACCTAATACCAAACATGCAATGGATGTAGTTCCAAATGCCCCTATTGAGTGCTGAGAAGTCGCAGCCCCGCTGTTTGGCCATGTTGCCGTTCTTCAGGCTGTACACAGTGCGGAACTTTTCGTCCAGAAGGTGACCAATGTCTGAATACAGCCGGTTCACGAGTGAGAAGCCATGGTCTTCCCAGGAATAGTCCTGTAGAGGAAACAGGAAATGCAGCCAGTCTTTTTAACCGTTCATTGAGTCTAGCTGACAAAAAGGGGGGCTAAGGGGAGGGACAAAGGGAATGAGATTGGTTACTTTTCATCACCAAGCTTTTAAACATGCTTTCTCATTGCACGAAATGCCCTCAGTATAACATCTCCATGATAAACTCAAGTCATGAGCATTCGTTGCTACACTGTGGTTGTTATACGTCAACACCTAGCTGAGTCTTATTTTGAGATATCCTTCCCTCATTGTCAATGTCAGCTCTACACCAATGTCGGAATTTGTTTTCTTTCGTAAGCAACTAAGAGTCATAGCTAGAACACGGGTTTCTTTTTTAATTATGCAACACATTATCATCAAACCAGGTCATTGACATTGACAATTTTAGCAAATCTGAATCCTATGCTTGAAATAGATGGCTTTAGTTAAAGTTAGTCACATAAATGTTCACCATACGAGGTCAGGGTGTTAGGCGAGATATACTGGGGTGGATCAAGGATTGGCTCTCAAGCAGGAAACATGGGATGAAGATAAATAGATCTCCCTCATGCTGAAAATAATCTAACACATGGACTGATGGAAGGATCAGTGCTGAGACTTTAATTACTTTAACTAGGATTGGCCAACTAAATAGATAATGCCATTGAAATAAAGATGGGAAAGCGAGCAGGGTACAAAGCCCGAGTTTCTGAATTTCTACAGTGCATCTTGTAGATAGTATACACAGCTACTATTAAGCATCTGTAGTGGCTGGAATGGATGCCTGTGGATGTGATGCCAATCAAGCAGACTGCTTTGTCCTGTATGGTGTTTAACTTCTTGAGAGTTATTGGAGTTGCACACATCCAGGCAAGTGGACAGTCTTCCATCACACCCCTGAGTTGTGCTTTTTTTCCTTATGGACATTTTGGGGATTCAGTTATCTGTCACAGTGTACCTAACCTCTGAACTGCTCTTGTTGCCACTGTGTTTATGTGGCGAGGCCAGTTTAGTTTCTGGCCAATGGTAAGCCAGAGGATGTTGATAGTGGGGGATTCAGTGATGCTAAAACCACTGAATTTCAGGGTGAGGTGGTTAGATTTTCTCTTATTGGAGATGGTCATCGTTTGGCATTTGTGCACACAGATGTTACCGCCACCTGTAAGCCCAAGCCTGAGTACTGTCCAGCTCCTGCTGCACTCAATATCTGAGGAGTCGCAAATGGTGCTGAAGGTTGTGCAATCATATGGAGGGTGATGCAGCTGAAGATGATTGGGCCTAGGACATGACCCTGAGGAACTCCTGCAGAGATATCCTGGAGCTAAGATGATTGACCTCCAACAACTATCTTCCTAAATACCAGGTATGACTCCAGTCCGTGACCAGGTCAGGGTTAAGGTTGCCTCCTCCTCCTGCCATGGTCTTGGTTTTGACCCTCAGATCCAGTAACCAAACTATTGTGTTAATCAGTCCCTGAGACTATCCCATTCTACCAGCTCATGTTGATCATTGGGGAAGTATAACAAGTGAAGAACAAAATATAAGCAAGCACAGAAATGAACTGAGCTAACTTCAGTGTCAGATCTCTCTGACATCTCTCCCTCTCAACTTTGTAAATCAGACATAATTGCAATTCTGCAGCAGAGGTTGACTAAGGCAGCCTCAATGTTAAGGCTGGACAAGAGAATTTCTCCTCTTACCAGCTTAATTTTAAGAATGCCTCTGTCTCCCCACGGTGCAGGTTGCTTTAATTTCAGGTTTCCCACATGGGTACCCACATCTGAACATACACACATCCTTTTGCCACATTCTACTGAAGAGATTGTACCTGAGCCCGGAAAACAGGTAGCTGCTCTCCACTTCTTCTGGCGAACTCAGGGTAACCAAACTCAGGGTCTTCTACATAACAGGACAAGTCAGGCATTGTGACAGGTTTATCCTCCAGAGCTGTGTAATCAAAGGTTAAAATGTCAGAGAGAGGAGATTAAAACTCATCATAAAGGAACAACCCGCTCCCTTTCGTTACATTTTGGTTTTCCACTAATTCTGGAAATGAGTAACAGTGTCACTTGTCCCAAGGCTTTTGCCATCCCTGCTCATGCATTGAATGCTTATGTGACATTGCTGGGCTGCTCCATCACATTTCTCCCATGGATACCCCCTTCTGTTATGATTTAGAGATGCCGGTGTTGGACTGGAGTGTTCAAAAGTTAAAAAATCACAACACCAGGTTATAGTCCAACAGGTTTAATTGGAAGCACACTAGCTTTCGGAGCACCACTCCTTCAGGTGATTGTGGAGGACACAATTGTAAGACACAGAATTTATAACAAACGTTTAGTCTGATGTAACTGAAATTATACATTGAAAAATACCTTGATTGTCTGTTGAGTCTTTCATCTGTTTGAATACCATGATAGTTTCACTTCTTTCATGTGTAAATCACAAAACCTTTTTTCAAAAGTTGCATTCTCAAGTTAACTGTAACAATTGGTGTTTGCTAGACAATATGTTGAAGGTGTTAGCCCCCTGTGTTCTCTGTCTCTGCCATGATGTTTAGATTGATTCTAATCTAAAAAGTGAGGTAACTGAGTTTTACATGAATTCATACAGTTTTTGAGCAAGGTACAGTGTAACTCTGCAAGTACAAATTCACCCCACAAACGTATATGTATATGTGTCCATGTGGGTCTTTGTGTGTGTGTGTTTCTGTCTGTCTGTCTATCTGTTTTGGGAGGTTGTGAGTGTGAGAGAGAGTGTATACGTGTGTGTATGTGAGTGTAGAGTGTCTTAAATCTGTGAGGGGGTGCATGTATCTGGGGTGGGGGGGTTTGTGTGTGTCTGTGAGAGGAGTGTATATGTGTGTGCGTAAGCGTAGAGTGGTCTAAGTCTCAGAGAATGTATGTGTGAGTGTGTGTGTGTCTGTAAGGGTGTGTGTGAGTGTCTGCGTGCGTGTCCGTGTTTATGTGTGTGTCAAGGAGTGCCTGCGTGTATGTACAGGACCTTGGGTTCATTGCACACTACAGGTGACCACCATTGCACTATATACACACACACCACTCCCATGAGCACACACTCCCACACACACTCTCTCACATGCATCCTTGAGACTTAGACCACTTTACACTCATGCACACACATATATACACTCTCTCTCACACTCAACTCCCAAAACAGACAGGCACACACGCACACACACACACAAAGACCCATATGGACACATATACATATACGTTTGTGGGGTGCATTTGTACTTGCCGAGTTACATTGTACCTTGCTTAAAAATTGCATGAATATATGTAAAACTCAGTTACCTCACTTTTTAGATTAGAATCAATCTAAACATTATGGCAGAGACAGAGAACACAGGGGGATAACACCTTCAACATATTGTCTAGCAAACACCAATTGTTACAGTTAACTTGAGGATGCAACTTTTGAAAAAAGGTTTTGTGATTTACACATGAAAGAAGTGAAACTATCATGGTATTTGAGCAGATGAAAGACTCAACAGACAATCAAGGTATTTTTCAATGTATAATTTCAGTTACATCAGACTAAATGTTTGTTATAAATTCTGTGTCTTACAATTGTGTCCTCCACAATCACCTGAAGAAGGAGCAGTGCTCTGAAGCTAGTGTGTTTCCAATCTGGTGTTGTGTAATTTTTTAACCCTTCTATTATAACAGCTTCAGAGGGATTGAGGTATGAAGCCCATTCACAGAGAGTGCTTGTAGATACCACCATTTTGTGATCCTGTACTCTGGCTTTAAGTCATTTTTGCATTCCATACCAATCATTTCACATCATGTAAGGAATGCATATGTCAAAAAGGAACGCCTTATCCTTATGGAGACAACTTTTGGCAGGTACACATACTTTGAGGTAGGAAACTATTGTCTGAATGAAATATAAACCAGAGTGAATTAAATAATTAATTTTAAATTTTGTATTGTATACACACACACACATGCTGAGAAGGAGAATCTTTCATGGTCATCTCAGCCGGTGATGGGAAATGAACCCACTTATCGGTATCATGCTGCTTTGCAAATCGATCAACCAACCAACTGAGCTAAACCGAAGCTTTAATTATATAACTAAAAAGCCAGTTGAAGGAAATCCTGCTTACCTCTGGTTGGTGGACTTGTGTCTTTTTCTGTCTCTAGTCCCATCCATATTTCATCCCGCAGCATCTCTTCTTCATTCTCTTTCTCAGCTTGAAATTTCTGAATCCTGTCTGCCAAATATTCGGAATCACTGGAATAGTCCACTGACTGAAGAAATCAAAACAAAATGGCTTAGCACTGGATAGAAGATCATCGCTCTGAAATGTTCATTCCATTTCGTTCTCCACAGATGCTCCCAGATCGGCTGAGTATCTTGGGTTTTTATTGGTCTTGGTCTTTCATTGGCCCTCCTCCAACAATATCCCACTTGATTCACACCTATCTGAATTGAAGTCCTCCTTATGCAGGGAGATTAAGACACTCAGAATCCAACTCTCCCCTAATAACTTGACAAAAGAGAAACCAGAATTTTCAAATCCCTCTAAACTCGGATGGTACTGAGCTACAAAACCCCACTAGACATGCAGCAAGTCCAGCTACCAAAGCCAGGAAACAAAGTATTTTATTTTCCTACTTCCCAATTCCCACAAACTAACCAATATTTACATTTTTCCCTTGAATTGAATCATTAATTTATGTAGATTCAATCCAAAGTACTAATCTGGGTTTAATCTTCCAAGTGTTGAGAATAAATGAGTTTATATACATAATAAATGGGGCAGGATGCTTGCGGCACTATCATAGTGTCTCTACCTTCGAACCAGGAGATTTCAGCAATTTTCCAATCCTTCGGGACTTCTCCAGAATCTAAGGATTCTTGCAAGATTATTACCAGTCTGTTGCATCTCATCAGGTCTAGGGGACTTAATAGCTCTTAACCCCATTTATTGCCCCAGCACTTTTTCTCTTGTGATAGTAATGGTCCTTAATTCCTCACCTTTTTTTTGTGGCCCCTTGATTACTTAGTATTTTTGGAATGCTATTAGTGTCTTTTATCATGAGGACTGATGCAAAGTATTTCCTGAACTCCACTGTCATTTCCAGATTCCCCATTATGATTTCCCTAGCCTTGCTCTCCAAGGGATCTATTTCACTTTGGCTTTTCTCCTCCTTTTTATATATTTAAAGAAGCTCTTACTGCCTGTCTTGGTATTACTTACAAGTTTATCCTCAGAATTTATTTACTCTCTCTGTATTAGTTTTTTTGTCATCTGTTGTTTTTAAAACTTGCCCAGTCATCTGGCTTGCCACCAATCTTCGTTGTATCGTATTTTTTTCTTTCAGTAGGACACTAGTTTTAAACTAGGTCTATCCCCTTCTTTCTTTCTCTGTGGAAAATATCTGTTCTGAGCCGTGAACTATTTATTTAATCACCTGTTGTTGCTCCTCCACTGTCTTCACTGCTAACCCCTTTCTCAATCCACTCTAATTAGCTCTGCTGTCATTCTAATTGTTATTGCCCTTATTTAAGTTTCTCAGTTGTCTTTGACCCAAGTTTGTCTCTTTAACAAAGTAGAATTTAACATTCAATTTGAAAATCACCATTTTCTCTTTTACTCTGAGATAATTTATTAAACCTGCCTCTAAGCATTGCCAAATCCAAAAGATTTGATCCATGGTTGGCCTAGGAAATTATCTTGAATACATTAGGAATTCTTTCTCATGGCTTCCTCTGCCAATTTGACTTTCCCCACTCCATATGAAGATTAAAGTCACTCAACATTAATGTACAGCCCTTTTTACATGCACTGTTGATCATTTGGATGTGATACCATTGGAAATTTACTCTAGCAAAAGTCAGTATCCAGAGAACAACAATATAATTGTTCTGTTTGGGATTATTGCTGCTTTCCATCCAGATATGCATACACCAATGAATGTAACTCAATTTCTCAAAATGGTTCAAGCATGCACTGACAATTAGCTACTGCACTAGCAGTGAAAGAAGGTGGCCCCATCCACTTAAGCCAGAAGGAGCTCAATGACTTTGTAAAATATTATTCATACAACCACTCCCTTACACAAAGCTCATGGTTTAATCAAAGTCCACTTTTAAAAAAAAAAGTGCTTCTGAAATGGTCCTCTACTTTAAAGGGATATAACTGCAATTCACTATTGTATCAGAGTATCTTCTTGTATGAAGTTAACCAGGACTCTCTGTAACAGTATGGTAGCTCACTGTACAGCCTAACACTACCACTCCACTGGCCCGCCAAATACACATTTCCTCACCACCGAGACATTGCTTACCCTTCGCCTGCGATGCGCCAGTGATGGGTCCGGGATGTTACCATTTCCATTCGTTGTGTCTCCTTGATTGTTAATTGATGATGGCCTTAAGACATGGCCACCCTCATGTCCTCCCTCAGCACTTATTCCACAGCCAAATACAAAACTCGCCAGCGAGTGGTAATGAGCCAGCAGCACAACGCCATGCACCAGCTCTGCCAGTGACCAGCAATGCTCTCCAGTTTTCAGCAAATTCTAAGTGGATAGAAAATGCAGAGTTTTAAAAAGAAGTTGGTGAATAACAATATTTTGATTTGATTGCTTCCCTTGCTTTATGTATTTCATTGCATACTTCTTCTGTTCCTTTGTGCCTTTGGAGGGATCAACTCCCAGCCCTACGCTAACATTATTCTGAACTGACCCAAAAAGGCTTGGTAAGAGACATTTCAGCATAGATTTTTGATCAGATCTGCTTTGGACCGAAACGTTTGGTTGGTCCTCCCTACATGTCGGGGGTTTCGACAGAGTGGGAACGAAGAAACAGTTTTCACGAGTATGAGATTCAGCAACCAGAGGACACAATCTCAAACAATAACCGGGAAAAACAAAAATCAGAGAAATGAGGTGTTTTGTTTCTTATAGAGTTGTACATTTGGTATTGAATGCACTGCTTGAAAGCAGGGCAGATGCAGATTCATTCATAACTTTTAAAAGGGAACTAAACTTGAAAATAACAACAAACGAGCAAGGTTTTGGAAAAGAGCGGTGTTGTGGGTCTGACTGGACAGCTCTTTCAAAGAGCCAGCAGAGACTCAATGGGTCGAACAGTCTCTTTTCTGCATTGAATGACTCAATGAAAACAAAACAAAACTGAACTGAAATAATAAAAACCCGATCAAAATGTCTTTGCTGTTTTAAGTTTACCACTTTATTCGTGTCAAAATTAGCATGTCACTGGGGAAATCCAAACATTTAGGATGTGGTTGAACGGTAATTCAGCCAGATGGTATGTAGGGTTCACAGAAGGATGTACCTCACCTCAATGTGTTGCTTGGTGATGAGCCAGGGCCTGTGTGCCAGGATCTTGTTGATCTCATTGAGGTTCCTCAGTCTCTGAGGGATACAGTCAAGCCCCTGCAACCACTGTGGGTCACCACCCACCTGCAAAAACTGATTAATGTGAACTTCCACCAAGTAAGAGGACTGGTGTCGAGCTGCCGCCTAGAATGGTGTGTGTGAGAGGGAGAGAGAGAGAGAGAAAGGTTTAGCAAAAAAAATTCAAAATTAGACTCTGAAGTCAAACTGAACAACATTCCTCTTCGGGTTATTGCACTACATTAGATGCTACTAAGGCAAAAGAAGTGCAATGAATAGAAGTAGGAATAGGCCATTTAGTCCCTCTAATCTGCTTGATTTTTCAATGGCATTGTAGGTGAGCTTTTGATCAAAAGATATTTGAACTTCGTTTGGTTCCCCAACCACTTGTGTGAACTATCTGAAGGTTGCTGGCATCACCAAATGGAACTCCAGCAAGAGTAACTGAACTCAGGGTAGGATGAGATTAAATCCTGAGGAACTCTGATTCTCAAACAGCACTGACCATGTCACAGAAGAATGAAAGAACAAAGTTGTAACAGATACTATACTCAACAACTTCTTTACACGGCATGGATGGGTTGGACTGAAGGATCTGTTTCCATGCTGTACATCCATATGACTCTACGCAATGGAACAGACAGCATTTAGTTTGAGATCATGTAACTCCTGGAATTTAGTCAAGTTTTCTATCTTTAAAGCAAAGACAAAATTAATTTAAAAATGAATGATGAGAGGCATTCACACCAAGCCTTTTAAACAATTAGATTGAATACAAAAAAAAATACTATGTGCATTTTGTAAAAATGGAGAATTCAGGAGCTGAATTAATATCCGTGGAGATTTTGCTAAGGCTGACTGAAGTGAGGCTACTGAGGTTAACTTCACAAAGGAGTTGATAGTGTAGGTGTAGTCATCAACAGAGATTACTTGTCATTTCAGTTACCAACACAAAGCTGGCTGGGTTAAGCTACTGAAATGAACATAAAAAGGGAGCTGGCACAAAAAAATGGGGGAAGACATGTCCCAGTTTTAGTGAAGTGTTCAATCCTCCCTCATGATCATTATCATGGAGATGGTTGTAATGTCTCTCATTCATTTAGCTCCGGCAAACTGTTACTTTAATCCACTGCAGTCCATAAGCACACTTTAATGAAAATAATCAAAATATTAATTAGAAGTGACAAAGATTTCCCTAAATGAAGAAAAAAGCCCCTCTTAGCCTGGAGGTTGCATGAATGCGATGTGCAGGATAGAAGGAAATAGCACAGACAAAAATTCCCTTAAACCCCTTAAAGCAAAAATAAAGGCTACAGAAAGATATTGTCACTTTAGTGTGGTGTTCAGTCTGCAATGATTTGTGCAGCTAACATCTAGCAGTTCCACTTTTCAGGGAATTCAGACAGAGAGACATGGACACAAGAATTCAATGAAAGGTCTGTGACAAAGATAGCAAATGGTGGTCTTGATTTGATTAAGCAAGTGTAAGTGCACTTTGCTGCACTGGATTATTGTTCTACTCCAGCTCAGACAGGAGCTGATGCATGTCATGACCAGATAATCACAAGGACACGTTGCTGCTTCAGTGAGCATCCTGTTTTGAAAGGTCCATTTTTGTCTTGGAGATGATTGAGAGAATTGTCTGCTATAGCGCAACAAACACCTATAGAGGATTCCTAAACCTCAGAATTCTTATTTTTGTGTTCAGATACTTCCTTTGGGGGCAGCATGGTTAGTACTGCTGCCTCACAGCGCCAGGGTCCCAGGTTCAATTCCAGCCTTGGGTGACTGTGTGGAGTTTGCACATTCTCCTTGTGTCTTTCCTCCAGGTTTCCTCCCACAGTTCAAAGATGTGCAGGTCAGGTAAATTGCCCATAGTGTTAGGCGCATTAGTCAGAGGGAAATGGGTCTGGGCGGGTTACTCTTCAGAGGGTCGGTGTGGACAGTTGGGCCGAAGGGCTTGTTTCCACACTATAGGGAACCTAATCTAATCTTGTCCTTGCCCTTTTCCAATTTCCATATCTCTTCCATTCCTATTACCCTCTTAGAAATTGGTGTTCCTCCAAAACTGGTCTCTTGCTTTTCCTCAATTTTAATTACGCCATCACTGACAAATGCCAGACGTCACAGGCTTTTGAAGCACATCACTAAGCCTCCTCCTCTCTCCCGTCTGGAAATCCAGGAACAACAACCCGTTTTTTACTCACCTGACCAAAGATCTTAGAGTGAAACTATGTTTGGAAATAAATCTGTGAAGTGCCCAGAGATATTTAACTATATTAGGGATAGCTGTATAAATGCATGAGCTGTTCCTGCTGAGTATTACAGGTTGAATATGTGCAGATATAATGTGGCAAAATGTCAAAAAAGGTGAAAGCATATCATAAACCCTCAGTCTTATCCTCCTTAAGATAGGTTCGCTTCCAATGAAGGGTGGCATGCTGCCTTTCCAAGTGTCCATGAGCGTCAGTGACAGTTAAGCTGAACAGGCAATTTACTCTAACAATAGCTATAGGGTCAGACTCATACAGTATGCAAATAGACCCTTCTGTTCAACTAGATAAAAACAATGACTACAGATGCTGGAAACCAGATTCTGGATTAGTGGTGCTGGAAGAGCACAGCAGTTCAGGCAGCATCCAAGGAGCAGCTAGTTCACACTGACCTGACCATGTTCCCAAACTAAACTATCTCACCCACCTGCCTGCGTTTGGCTCATATCCATCCAAATTGTTCCTATTCATGTACTTATCCAAATACCTTTTAAATGGTGTAACTGTACCTGTATCCACCACTTCCTCTGGCAGTTCACTCTAATCACTGTGTAAAAAAAAGTTACCCCTCATGTCCTTTTCAAATCTTTCTCCTCTCAACTTAAAAACATGCCCCTCGTTTTGAACTCCCCCACCCCAGGGAAAAGACCTTTGCTAGTCATCTTATTTATGCCACTCATGATTTTATAAACCTCCACAAAGTCACCCTTCAACCTCATACACTCCAGTGCAAAAAGTCCCAGCCTATCCAGTCTCTCCTTATAGCTCAAACTCTCCATCCTGGTAAATATTTTCTGAATCCTCTCCAGTTTAATAATATCCTTTCTATAACAGGACTCTATACAGACTCTTGCACAGGCCTCACCAACATCCTGTACACCTCAACATGACATTTCAACTATTTTACTCAAAAGGTCTGAGCAATGAAGGCAAGCTAACTGCCTTTTTAACCATCCTCGGATGCTGCCTGACCTGCTGTGCTTTTCCAGCGCCACTCTAATCTAAACACTTCTTAACTATCTTCTCTACCTGTACACAAATTTCAAAGACTTATGTACCTGAACCCTTAAGTCTCTGTTTTACAATACCAGCCAGGGCCCTACCATTAAATGTAGAAGTCCTGTCCTTCATTCCTGATGAAGGGCTTATGCCCGAAACGTCGAATTTCCTATTCCTTGGATGCTGCCTAACCTGCTGTGCTTTAACCAGCAACACATTTTCAACAACGAAGTCCTGTCCTTGTTTGTTTTACCAAAAAAGCTATGGTGGGGAGACATGCCTCACAAGTGGCAGCTTTCCTGAACACCCTTCTCTCCTGCGTGGCAAGGTCAAAAGCTGAAACTTGTTGTGCTGCGCCCCTTGGATTAAAGCCATATTTCTAAAGGCTGGCAGAAAAGGCACAGTGACATTACCATGATGGCGATGTAGTGTCTGTAGTGGAAGGGAAGAGGTCCATCCATATGCAGCAGGTAGTGTTGGGTTTTCAGGAATGACTCCAAGTACTGAGGGTGGCATCCCATGAGTTGCACGACTCCGTCCAGACAGCTCCTACTGCCCAGCGCTTTCACAAACAGCAGGTGAGTCCGCTCATTGTCTGCGCCCATCTTGTTGATCTGATATTAAAAGCAACACAAAACAGAAACGTCAGTCAAATTCCTTAAAATCCATTTTCCTCAAAAGACGTTGGCTAGCTATTAAGTTTATTAAACTAAAAGGTTCCTCCTGTAGCTCCATGTAAAGTATCCTGCTCTCAAGTGTGGAAACACATGTGAATTCAGGTTTTTAAGTACCCCACCCCCACTCTGCCATCATCCCCATGTCACAGATGACTGGTTAGTTTTGCCTGCTGAGCGAGTATAGGTACCAACACTTGTGGAAAGCACCAACTGGAGAAACAGTTACTTCCCCAGGGCTGGGAGGAGTTGGAAAGAACAGTCACTTATTTTGTTGTCACTATCCTGACAACTAGTTGTAAAGTAGCACAGGCAAAATTATCTAAGAGGAAGACCATGCATTTACTCTTGGTTAATGTCCATGTCAGATCCCGCTGAAATATAAATAAAAAATGCCTACAATCAAAGAAGCGCTCGGAGAAGAAATTTAAAATCTTGCAAATAACTGACTGCTCTAGAAACCTCTTTTCAAAACTTCTCAAGAGTAAACTGAGCTAAGCAAACTATAAAAGCCCCAGGTTGTTTCTAGGCTGGGATAGCAATATGGGTCATTGTATTTGCAATTGATCTTGGGAGTTGGAAAATTAATCAGGCAGGAGTCCTATTGCTGATTTTTAACTGGTGACCTACTGGACCTCAGGATGATAGAACTGGGTTGACAGGGGTTGCCACTGTGTCCCTCTGTCTGAGCACACAGTGCAATTCATCTCAATTCACATGTGCAATATGACGGTGGTCAAGATATAGGTGGGCAGATGTCCTCTGGGGAACTGTCCCTCCGTATTAAGCTGCCCTTGTGGAAGGGAATCAGAGGTAACTGGAAGGAATGAAACAGGTACATTGTTATGGACTCAATGTTATAATCACAGTCTAATCAGTGGGTATGTGACGGTGTTAAGAGTAAAGGAACATTACAGGCCCACAAGGTTTTCCCATGATACACTCTAGTCAGTGAGGTATAGCGTGCATCCTTAAGTATACACTTAATGGTAAGGTCCTAGGGATTGTTGCTGAACAAAAAGACCTTGGAGTGCAAGTTCACAGCTCCTTGAAAGTGGAGTTGCAGGTAGATAGGATAGTGAAAGTGTTTGGTATGCTTTCTTTTATTGGTCAGAGTATTGATACAGAGGTTGGGAGGTCATGTTGTGGGTGTTGGTTAGGCCACTGTTGGAATATTGCGTGCAATTCTGGTCTCCTTCTTATCGGAAAGATCTTGTGAAACTTGAAAGGATTCAGAAAAGATTTACAAGGATGTTGCCAGGGCTGGAGGATTTGAGCTATAGGGAGAGGCTGCACAGGCTGGGGCTGTTTTCTCTGGTGTGTCAGAGGTTGAGGGGTGACCTTATAGAGGTTTATAAAATCATGAGGGGCATGGATAGGGTAAATAGGCAAAGTCTTTTCCCTGCGGTGTGGCAGAAATAGAGAGCTTAGGTTTAGGGTGAGAGGGGAAAGATATAAAAGAGACCTAAGGGGCAACTTTTTCCACAAAGAGGGCGATACGTGAATGGAATGAACTGCCAGAGGAAGTGATGGAGGCTGGTACAATTACAACATTTAAGAGGCATTTGGATGGGTTATGAATAGGAAGGGTTTGGAGGGATATGGGCCGGGTGCTGGCAGGTGGGACTAGATTGGGTTGGGATATCTGGTCGGCATGGACGGGTTGGACCGAAGGGTCTGTTTCCATGCTGTACATCTCTATGACTTTAAATGAACCCATGCAACCTTTTTTTTTTTACATTCAACTGGCTCATTTCCAAAACGTATTTCTAGCAAACGGAATTAATTCGAACAATACCTCATGCTCTGGTATCAATGGATTTTGTCCATTGGTACAAGGTCTAGCGACCCTGCCTGCCCGCTCCTGGAAGAGAATCAGAAGAAGACACATTACTAAAGGCTACAATGGATTGATGTATGATTCAATTACCTTTCAATTGCCTCTTACATCTAGGGAAGTCTCGGTTGATTCGCTCTTGCATCTTATTGGCGTATATTTACAGACTTGGTTGAAACTTCAAGGTCCAACAGACACAACATTAACGTTGTGTAAAGAACAAGGAACAGGGGGAGGTAAGTTAGCAAGTAACCATCACAAAGCCAAGTTTGGCTTTAAACCCCTTTGAAACTCTGGGAGGAAAGAGAGACAAATGAGAGTTGAAAGGTTTACAGATGCTGGGGCTGGTTTAGTTAAAGCACCAGGCAGATATGATTTTAGCAGCGTGTGGATGTTGTAAAGTGGGGAACTCACCGTGGTGAGATGGGGAGACTTTGAAGCAAGAGAGAGTAAAGTCCAATTCAGCACTAACTTGCAAACATTAAACATTTTTTAAAAATTAGGAATTTTGCAAGAGACACGCAAAGGTCCCAGGAGACGTTACATGGAATCGATATCTCTGAAAACACTGACTGGGACCTCACTGCTTGTAGATGGATTTTGAATTGTTTGCTTTCAATGAGAATCGGTTTAAAGGGGCATCTTATTACAGAAATTCAACTTATACGCTTCCACCACACAAACTTAAGATAAAACAGGGACAAAACCAGGAGAGGCATGAGAACTCAAAAACAAAGAAAAGTCATCCTTAAAACCTACCTCTTCCACCAAATATTTGGCCACCTATCCTAATATCTTTTTGTGGTTTGATTCATTACACTGCTGTGAAGTAACTTAGGACATTTCACTACACTAAAGATGCTATATAAATGCAGTTTGTTAGATTCATGATGACAGGATCAGGTTCTATAATAATACCCTTCATGACAAATAAACCATTGCCAAATCACGAAGGGTCAGTTTTAATTAACAATAAGAATGATGTACTGATGGGTGGTCATCTACTCTGGAACCTTATCCCTATAGGAGGCAGCGCCTGTAAACAAATCAATCAGTCTAACAACTGTGCAGCAGGCAAAGCTGCAAATATTCTGGCAACAAGAAGCTATACAGTAAACACAAGACTGATGAGGGGGTTTCATATAACCCAGAACACAGAAATGCACGTCCATCTCATAGTGTAAGGTTCTTCAAATATGTGCCTGTGAAGTGAAATGTGGAACAGCAGTACTGCTCATATCTAGGTCGTGTCAACACAACATTGAAGTGATAATCTGTGTATTCTGAATTTCATTTATCACATTACATGACGGTGTGGCTGGGCAGAGAAGCACAAAAGTCAGAGAAAAAAAAACATACAAGCCGAGAGATCAAACAATAGTAGCAGAGGGAGAAACAAAGGCAGAGAACAGGGGAAAACAAAACACTGAGAAGCAGAGAGACAGAGTTAGAGAGAAATAAGTATCGGTGTAGGAAAACATGAAGAGAAAGAAGGCAAACAGAAAATGGGATGAGATAGATTCCGATCAGTATGGGAAATCAAGGGCTACAGGAAAGGGCAGGCAAGTGGATATGAGGGAACATTGGATTAGCCACATCCCTATTGAATGGCAGAACAGGCTCAAGCTGCAGAATAGTCTTGTCCTGTACCCATACCTTGCAGTCTTATGGTCTCTTAGGAAGGCAGGAAACAACGGAATGAGGGATTGATATTCAAGGCTAGAAAAAGAAAAATGAAAGGTAGAGAGAAAAATGGAAAAAAACAGTTGTAAATATGCAAGTAGTGTTACAGAGAAAGAGGGAAATCAAACAATACAATGAAGTCAAAGAAAGTGACAAGAAGTGATGGTCACAAGTTGATTATTAATGGTCAAAGGTCAAATATCAACACACATTGGAAAACATCAGGGCAACATTTTGAAGAAGTTTGGTGTAGTTTTCAAGTGCTTGCTGCCTGTATTATATCCACTGAAAGCATGCACAACAACTGCCTCAAAAGTATCAACACAGTTTTGATAAACTCCAGTGAAGGCTGGAAGGCAAGGCTTCCCAAACAGGAGGTTCGCCAATTGGGGTTATGGTTCAGAGAGTTGTGCTCATGAGAGGCAGTAATGGGTGCTGTGGATTTGGATAAAGTTACAACAGCCACATTCCCACTCTAACAGGCCTTTGCTCTCACTGAGAGGTCACAGCAGTTCTTGAGCCTTGAAATGGAGTCACAGTGGGAACAAGTTTGGAAAGCACTGCTCTAACAAGTTGGCCACGAGAAGAACGCTTTGAAAATAATTTACAGTATGAATCTAACAATTAAATATACCATACTTGTTTATGTCTATAAATGCTACAAGATCCACCATGTTAATGCATGACTTCAGACTCTGAAGTCCCTGGTTTTTAATGCAAACTTACATAAATGACCATTTTGCACAAAAACTATTGACACTTGGCCTGACTGAAACAGCACTTAATGTAGCCATGACACACTCAGAATCCCTATTCCACTCCAATATATCCTCAACTAGCTTTTAATTCACCCTCCTTACACAAACTCCCAACCATATTCCCCAATAAATTGTTGAGTAATGGAACAATTTTTAAATTTCAAGAACCCAACTTCAGCAACATTGACTTTCTAGTCAGTTTCATCACAATTAGATGCAGAAGTACCTTCAACAAGATGTCTCAATGTTGTGGAAAATGATGGCAATAAAGTTGGAAAATGGATAAAGAACACCTCTCCTTTGTCCTTACCAATGTGGTAGGCATCACATTTCCAACTGTATGTGCATACCCTGCCTGCCCACCCACCAAATTGGTCCCCATGTACAGTCTGAAAAATATGGTCTAATTCAGGTCAGGTTCAAATCTCTGACCCAAAATACAGTACCTTATTTCTAGCCACAGAAATGTAAATCACACGACAGCACTGTGACTAGTTTTTCATCTTCCCACATCAACCATCTCTGAAGTCAAAGTAAAGCTGTTAATTTTGTATCATTTGGCGGGTAGTTTTCTGCTGTGGGCTCATGCCCATGTACACTACGGGTTCCATTAGAGGCCTTTCCTCAGTATGAAGTGCAGACCTTTATCCCAGCAGTCCAAGCCAACAAGACTTCAGAATAAAACAATCTGTACTTTGACACATTAGCAATCTCATGGCAGAAGCTTGAGTAGGAGTTACTCTTGAGGTTCAATGCTTCGTTCCTGCTACATCTGAAGTGTACTATAACTGACACAAGCAGGTGCCTAAGTTCTAAGGTGCATGAAATGGCAAAGTGTTCCATTTCCCCAGCACTGACATCCCCTACTTAATAAGCACGGAAACTTTCTACAGAGAATAAATTTAGAAAAGCGTTGTTCAAAATTCCGCTGCAAAACTTCTTTCACAAGTGTCCAATCCAATGCAACTGGTTGAAAAGCTGATACCAACGTCATAATGTTATGGTGGTCTAGTCTCACTGAAGCAATGTTTACTTAATACGACAGTACAATAAGGTACTTCACAAAGAGCAATGCTGGATGATGAAATATAGCCCATGTCAGCATTAAACAGTTCATCACCTTGGCCTGGAACCAAGTTTTCAGACTGCAGCTGGCAGTTTCCTAACACTCCTTTAACAGTTTGAGAGGAAGCTGGTCTCGGGTTCCTCTATTGAGGAGTTTTCTTTAAATATTAAAACTTTCACATGTCATAGAGGAAGAAAAGTTAACTCCTTCTTTCCCACCAAGAACATAGAAAACCATACACTGTTTTCAAACTCCTTCCTCCACAAAGTAAATTCTTATGCAGTGCTTCCTTCTGACCTCCCCCACCCTGATATTTCGATCTGGCTGCAAGATGTGGAACACATTCTCCCACGCTTGAAACACACGGTCTAATTTCACGATTTGTTTCTTTCCAAAGCATCATCCCATTCAAAGGATATGCTAAAAAAAAATTGGGTTTTGCAAAACAAAAGTGGATTTCCACTGTTTAAGGAGGGCCACAGAAACTTTCCAGATGTGTACTGAAGTTGGACACTAACAGCATTATCAGAGGACTAACGGAAACAATAGGGAAATTGTTATCTCATCCCAAGGGCTCCCAATAAATATTCATACTGTGGGCGAACAGAAAGGCGAATGGAATGTTATTGCTTGTCAAATAAAGAACTTGCATCTATACAGTACCTTTTACAACCTTAAGATGTCTCAAAGTACTCTACAATCACTATTGAAGAACACACAATGTTGTAATCTTGTACATAACACGGTCCCATATTTAGATAGTTAAATGAAAAATGGCAGATTAATTTACTTCTTTTAAATTATCCCAGCTGAGGGAGAAATATTTGCAAGGAGAACTCCCTGTCCTTCTCTGAATAGTTCTATGGGATCATTTTCATCAACCTGAGACAGCATATGGATCCTTGCGCTAATGGTTCCATGATGAAACACTTTAATTATGAGGAGTGTTTGGAAAAATTGGGACTACTTTTCTTGCTGAGGAGAAGGCTAAGAGGAGATTTGATTGATGTTTTCAAAACTACGAGGAGTATGGACAGAGTGGATCGGGAGAAATTGTTCCCTCTCATTAACAGAGCGAGGACCAGAAGGCACAATTTTCAAATGATATGCAAATAAAGCAGAGGCGAGGCAAGACAAAAAAAACTTCTTTTAAGCAGTGAGTAGTTAGGGTCCAGAATCCACTGCCTGTAACTGTGATGGAGGCAGGTTCAGCTAAGGCAGACAAGAGGGCATCAGATATTTATTAAATTGAAGCAATGAGCAGGGTTACAGGGAAAGGCCAAGCGATTGGCACACAGTTACAAACTTAAATCTGCCGAGGAGGTTTTATTCAACACATGCGAGATCCAGTGCAGGCACAATCGCTTCCTTCTGCACTGTATCAGTTCGGGGATTCTGGCTGAGGTGAAAGACAATACTCTTAACAGCAAGGCCTTCACTCATTGGCATGCTCAAATGTGAGCCTTGATGATGTAGTTCCTGCTGTAGGACTGATCCCTTGCATCTTCTGAATAAGAAGCAGGATGATAGTTTCTGAGCCAGTTAACCCTGACTGAGCTTTACACAAAAAGAGGTGTGGTAATAATCTTGATTAGCAATCGTTCTGGCCAGTCCCAGAGATCAGGAAACAGGTCCCAACTTTCTGCAGGGACATAGGTGGCACGGTGGTTAGCATTGCTGCCAGACCTGGGTTCAATTTCAGTCTTGGGTGACTATTTCTATGTTCTCCCAGTGTCTGTGTGGGCTTCCACCAGGTGCTCCTGTTCCCTTCAACAATCCAAAGATTTGCAGGTGAGATGGATTGGCCATGCTCAATTGCCTTGTATTGTCCAGGTATATGCAGGATTGGTGGTTGTGGAGATGGGGCGGTGGGGTGGGGTGGGGGGGGGGGGGGGGGGGGGTGTTCTTCAGAGGATCGGTATTGACTAAATGGGGTAAATATGGATTCTATAATAAAAAAGCCCAGATGGGAGCAGCCTGAGAAAGTTTTGTTGGAAACATACAGTGAAGTGTTAAACGTAGGAGAGGTGACTTAGAAAGCCAGTTTCAAGTCAAACAAGCTGGAAAAGTGAGGTAGTGGCTCACATTTATTATTTCTATTTATTGCATAAAGTTTTACCAATTAAATTGTGTAATTAACTGTTTCTCTGTATGTTCAATATTCTGCAAAATGAAAGCAGCTTAGCATCTTAACTAAAAACTTCTCTCACCTACTGGCAAACTCAATCTGCCAAGGAGGTTTATTCAACACATGCAAAAAGACATTCATGGCTGGTCCAAATCACAAGCAGATGCTATTGTTACAGTTCAGTGGCACAGTATGAAAATTTCACGTTAGATTTTGCTGGAATCACAACGTCATTTTCTGATGCAATACTTAATGAAACATATATGTAGTCCCTCTTGAAGAAAGCCCAACAGGTACAATTTAACTTCAGATCACAAACTTTCTAGAAGGTGGTCTCTGTGCCCAGTTGATAGAACACAAAGAGGTCCTAAGACATATGAACAGATTCAGCCCATTGAGTCTGCTCCAATATTCAATGAGACTGTGACTGATCTGATATTTCTCAGCTACACTTTCCTGCCTTTTCTTCATAGCTCTCGATTTCCTCAGTAATTAAAAATCTGCCTATTTTAGCCTTGAGCATACTTAATGACCAGCCTCTGTGATAAAGAATTTCACTGACTCACTACTGTCCAAGAAGAAATTCCTCTTCATCTGGCTTGGCTGGTGAAACCTCACTTTGAGATTATGCCCTGTAGTCCTACCCTCTCCCACAAGGAGAAGCAAGTCCCCTAGAATCTTGCATGTTTCATTAAGATCACCCTCATTCTTCTAACTTCCAAAAAGGTGCAAGATCAACCTTCTTAACCTCCCTTCGTTACAAAATCCTTCCATACCTGGAAATAAATCTGGCATATCTTGCCTGAACTGGCTCAATACCAGTATATCTTTCCTTAGATAAGAACACCAAGACTATTCACTGTATTCCAGTTGTGCTCTGATTAGTACCTTGTTTAGTTTTTGCAAGACATTTCTATTTGAAGAAGCACTAGCCAAACTTGTTCACACCACCAGGGACAGGTCTTAGTCATCCTTTCAGTTCTCAAGGCTCCTTAAGTTTCCTTAAAGGTAAGGTTCTACTCTGGACCATCCACCCGGATGTTTTTCTGTGCAAATATACCTCATTGGTGAAGGACAGACTCACATCACACACTTCAACATCTGTAAAAATGTACTTCTGATGAAGGTGTTATCCTTCAGCAGAATTTTGAGATTAATTTGTTTTTCTTTCCTATTCCTGCAGCTACATTAATGAAAAGCACAGCAGTAATGGGTGCCATCGAAGGATAATGGAGTTGATGGGGGGGGGGGGGGGGGGGGTTTGGTTCTGCTCAATGTCTATTGTTTGTATTCATTCAGGGACATGGCCACCACTGGCTATACTAGCAGTTAGTGTTTATCCCCAATGGAGAAGGTGGTTTTGAGCTGTCTTCTTCAACCACCGATGGCCATTTGATGGAGGTTTGATGTTAAAAGATGAAATGGAAATATCTCTTTGGACATCAAAGTAATATTAAAGGGTTAAACTGCACTGTCTTTGGGTGGGTACGACAATCATGAAGGAATGTGGATGACTATCCATTGTAATTTATACTTCATCTAGACAGTAATTTGCTAATACTCCCCTGCTATTGTCAAGTTAAACTCTAATTCAATCTCTTGCATCCAGTAATGCTTTCTGGTCAGAGGTATGTCGCACATGCATTGTCTTGAGGAATCACTGAGTCAGAAAATCATCTGCATAACGATTCCCCAGGATTTGGGCATTAGCATTATTTCTGAGGATGATCCCATCCTGCCACTGTACTGTGGGTAACATGTGACTGTGAGTAACTGGGAGTTGTCTTGAGTGGCATGTGACTGTGGGGGAGTGGCCAAAGCATCTGTAGGCAAGACTAACTGACCTGTATAAAGAGGATGTGTTTTCGTTGTTCAGGGCCTCACGTTGACCCGACTTCGCCTGCCTGCGAAGAGTTCCAAAGGGGGTCATCTAGCTTGGACAAGCTTTAATAAACTTTAACTGTTCGCAGAAGTTAGTGTGTGTGAACTGTATCTCGTGTGCGAAATCTTGGGAAAAGAACCTAACATTTGGTGGCAGCGGTGGGATTTTGACTTAGAGGCGTTTCGTCATAATCCCACATAGGGACACCTTCAGAGCTGTCAAGGAGACAGTTCCAAGATTTTGACCCAGTGATACTGAAGGAACAGCGATATATTTCCAAGCCGGAATGATGTGTGGCATGGAGGGCAAATTGCAGGTGCTGGTGGTGTTCCTATGTACCTACTGCCCTTGTCCTTTTAAGTGGGAGTGGTCATGGGTTAGAAGGTGCAATCGAAGGAGACTTGGTGAACTTCTGCAGAGCATCTTGCATATCGGTACATGTCCTGCTTAAATGGAGTGAATGGATGTTTCCTCCAGTTATATTATGGGCAGCACCAGATTGCATAAAATCTTTATTCATGTGAATTGGTTCATCAGAAATAGGAAGCTAATTTCCACTTAGGAATCCCAACCCCAGACCAGAGCATAAAGTAGTGGCTAGGTTTCAGAAACTGCAGCCGTACAAACGAGGTAACTCAAGCTTCAGGGCTACTTTTCCCCATATTCCTTTCATTAGCTTCCCACAAAACATAACACCAAGCTTTAATTTACTAAAAGCATCAAAACACCTTGATTAGATTCTGGTCTGTATTTCATACAAATATACAAAATATGAGCACCAGCAGACCATTCATCCCCTCGATGCTGTTCTGCGATTCGATAAGATTATGGCTGATTTTATTTAGTGTTTCCAATTCTATCCCTTGATTAGCTTGCCTGACAAGAATATGTCTCTGTCTTCAAAGTATTCTATGACCTTACCTCCACTGCCTTCTAAGGCACAGTTCCAAAGCCACACAACACTCAGAAAAATTTCCTTGTCTCTGTCCTGGAAGGACGACTCCTAATTATAAACCAATGCTACCTAGTTCTGGACCGACCCAAATGAGGAAACATCATTTACTCTTAGGAATGCATCATCTGATATTTATGTCATCTAAATTCTTCAAATCAAATTACAGCAGAAACCTATCCGAGTTATAATCGATTCTTCACATGAATGTTTTCCATGGCATTGCTCACTAGTCGACAGTTGAGATATTTTTAGCTGATAAGCTAGCCTGACCTCTTTGCATGACTGATCAATGGCTCCTTGAGAGTACCTGATGTGGTTATATTTGGTAGAGATTTTGCCTCTGAATCATGAAGGTCTTGGTTCCAGGCCCCATGAATGCAAACAAGAAACATGGCTGACAATCCATAACAATGTAGTGAGAAAGTACTGACTTTTGCATAAGACATTAAAGTGAGGCCACATTTGCCTGTTTAATGTGACCATTAAAAATAACATGGCCCTGTTTTAAATAACAGTTAAGTTATCTCTGGTGCCCTGGCCAATATTTATCTCTCAATCATTGTCTCACACATACAAAAAGATGAGATTATCTGGTTATTACCATATGGCTATTTGTGAAATCTTGCTTTTTACTTCCTGCCCTATTTCCTACATTCCAGGAGTGACTACATTTCGAAAGTACTCTGCTATCTATAAAGTGATGTCCAGTGGTTAAACCAGCACAGTTTAAACATAATTCTCTTTTTCTGCAACGACCTTGCTAACATGAAAAGACCTGAATTTAGATAGCACCTTTAGATAGGCCTCAGGTCACCCCAAAACTGGTTTGCAACCAATGAAGCACTTCTGACAGGGAGTCACTGCTGTAGTTTAGGAAACACAGCAGCTAATTTGTGCACAGCAAATTCCACAAACAGCAGTGTTTTAATTACTAGATAATCTATTTAATGAGGCCGGTTAAAGAATTGAGTTTGGCCTGGATATAGTGATAATGTGCCTGCTCTTCAAAATAGTGTCATAAGATCTTCAGCATTCATCTGACATAGCGGACCTCAGCTTAAGCTCTTATCTGAAAGAAGAACTGCAGCCACTTTTTGTGTCCAGCTCAAGACCAGAACTGCCATTTTGAAACACTCAGCTTCTCCCTCTTTGCGGGTGATTGACATCTTTTAAAGAAAAACAGTGTGTACCATTTGAGACATAGCAATTTCTAGGATATGCTGTTTTGGTACAACACTGATATTACCACACAAAAAAATGAGAGGGAGAGTATTGGAGGATGTAAACGTGACATATTCTCTGTCACGTTTAAATGAGTGGCTGCTATAGAAGAGGGGGCACTACTATGTTAGATTCTGAAGTTAAACCAAAGCTTGATGTCAATGTTGACCTATTTTAATACTCCAATGTTTCAATTGTGAAAATGATGATAAAACTTCACATTATTCTTGCTGTAACCAACAGAAGACTTTTTTTCTGAATTTGAAAATGTTCTTTCATTCCTTTATCTATGAAAGCAGCCATTTCTCCCTACTGCACAGTTTCTATTTTGGTTTTTGCTTTTCTTGATAACTTTGCAGCAACACGTACATTACATTTAAATCACTTTTTTTCCATAAGTTCCTAGCTTTAAAACAGACATGAAGGCTGAAATTCTGTTAAGGCAGCAAGTGCAAAAGCAAAGGTTAGGCAACTATTTTGGCTGGGGGTGGGATCTGTTGCCATATTTTTCAAAACTATCCAGGAATTAATTAGTTACCAATGGAGCTTCCGTCCCCTTAAAGAGCCAGAGCCCATCTCCAAGACCAATCAAGAGAGCTTTCTGTTCAGCAGCGCCATAACGACCAGAGGCCACTGTTGGGAATGCACATAATAGGCAGGACACAATGGGAGCAGGTCATTGCTCCCAACTAAGCTAAGTGGGGTCTTGGGGCACCAGAGCCAGTCAAGCAGCCCCCAGCAATGGGGTAGGAGGGTTGCCAAGGCAGCAGCCATTGCCCTGAATGCCCAATTAGGACCAAGAATTTCTCAGGCAGTCTCTTCATTGGCACAGGGCCCACCCACCGTGGTAGAATACTATTAGTGGCCACAAGAGGCTCTTAAATGGCCACTTAAATGGCCTGATTGGCCTCTGAAGAGAGAGCAGTCCACCACTTTCCTCACTGATTTATCTTTATTTACCTTCCTCTTACTTTCTGCTTCCCGACCCAGACCTCTTATCCCTTACCTAGAAGGTGAGTGAAATCCAGCTCATGGTAAAACAAGACTGAAACCATCTCCACAAAGAAATGCATTACCTTACCCAGTTTATACACGTCGTGATAATTCATCAGAAGCTAATCTGCAACAACAGATCGCACAGAAAGGCAAAATAAAACAATATGTGCAGGCTGTAAAGAACGAACTCCTACAACAATGGGCTCAGAATGCCATAAGATGGATCAAGTTGACAGTAGTGCTACTGAGTGGCTGGCCCCCATTTCAAGTCATTTTGTCCTCCCCAGTGTGATTGTGAGGATGGAAGGAAAGAATTCGCATTTAGAGATATAATGTTGTAATATGAACACAGTTTGATGAAGCAAAATGACATGGACTTAAGAACAGAGTATTAAAATAATGCAATATTGTGGGAGATCACAGGTAGACTAGTCTGAAATACTGGTATATGGTTTGAAGTTCATTTGTATAAAGTTGAACGTGGAGGAGAATGAGGTGATACATTTTTGAAAGTAAGAACAACAGAAGTGAAGATACCCTTTGCTGTGCATAAAGCTGTGGTTAGATCTCAGTCAGCACATATGTCCTGTTCATGTTGTAGGCAATGTAGAAAAGGATCAGCCAGCCTCAAAAGGTCTTTGATTGCCTGAATAGGCTTGAAGAGTTTTTTTTAAAACTGAAGGACAGACTTTATGGAGATTTGATTGGGGTCTTTACGTAGTGAAATGATTTGATTTGGTCTACGCGGATATGCTATTTGAGTTAGTTTGATGAGAGAGGACTTCAACATGTGAATATAAATTACGCAAACACATAACTAGGTTGGATCTCAGGAGGTAAATCTTTTTTACAGATATTCGTCACTTCATGGAACTAAATGCTACACAAAAAAAACACATTCAGGAAGCAAAGGTTTGCCTAAACTTCGAAACTTGCTATTGTTCTTGTTTCCTTCAGAGGCTTTTAAAACAACCCCTCCTCAGTGGTGCCTTCACTTCAATCATCTTTTCTACTTACTTCTTATTTGACCTTCTCGCAGAGCATTCTACTTATTTTTCCCTACACACAATACAGTGTGAATATGAAGAATTCTGGTGTTAAAGAGAAGTCATGGGTGAACTTTGTCAGCAAGCCCTGGGAGTATACCAGACACAGCTGAGCCTGTTTGTATTCTCAGGTGGCATCTGTAAGGAAGCATCTTCCAGTAGGGTTACCATGCAGAAACCATGGCCATCTGAACCCAAATCTCACCAAACTACAGCTGGTGGTGAAGCCTCCTTTGTTGCCCTGAATGAGAAAAGATAACTCAGCGGAGATCAAGGCTTGGACACGGTCTCACTGAGGTGTGCCTGGCTCAAAGACCTTTGACCTCAGAAGAATGAAAAGCACTGTCTCTTCAAACAACTGGGAGAATTCTCACAAGTAGGACGGCAGAGGGCTTAAGATAAACATTGTTGGGACCAAATCTTCAAAATTGTTTTGTGGTAGTTTCTATTTGGTCAATAAATTTGATTCAGTAAACCTTAGGCAGCATGAACTGCCTGAATGCAGTTTTGAAGTGACTGTATCTCCAGATGTATGACCAAATTTAACCCTTACTTTCAAACAGATGTGTTACTGATTTGGGACACTACCTGATAGTTTAATGAGCTGCTGATTGTTTACGGTGATAAAAAGGGGCATAAATGCAATGAAGAGTGGGTTAACAGACCCATGATATCTTATTCAATGATTGCCGATCCATGTCAGCACTGAAATGTGACCACCTCCACCTAGTGACTGTACCACTGACAGACATAACAGCTGCTCACCCATGGGAAGCCTCGTCCGTCACTGACTTGGGCTGATAATGTATTGGATTACCCAACCATCCTATCCTTCAGAGTGGCCCCAAATGAAACTCCCACTGGTCATCAATAACTTTTAACCAACTATCTGGAGATAACTAGTAAATAAATAACTTTTTTCACAATTCTCTTAAAGGAGCTTGTTGTTATTTCTTTACCTGTAGATTCCAACCTCAAATGGATTAAAAAGTAAAACTTGCAGCCTTGGATCATAATAAAAGGGCCTGTACACATTTTTGTAGTTTTTTTTAATCAGAGATGGTAGAGCAGCAGAGTTGGGACTTGAACTTAGGCCTCTTTCCAGAGATATGGACAGTACCACAATGCCTCACACATTAGGCCAGACTTAACTGAATCCCCCCAGCCTTATCTAGGATCATGAAAACAAAAAGTGAAAGCTAGGGGAAAATTAACCTTTTCCACAGCAGTCCCATAAAATCTGGATTTCCTACTTTAATGTTTCACAAATTCAATTGTTCTTGGTAATGACTTGGAAGAGTGCGAAATTCTTTTTCAAGTGGTTTCTGCATTGTGAGATGATCAGAGATTCAGCATTATAGACAATGGCTTTGATTCTGTCATACTATCAGATTGTTGGGTCATCACCTGTCTTAAAATCACAGTTTATTCAAGCACCTAACTGATGAATGACACAGAGCAGTGTCGTGTGGGCACTTAGCCCAGTGCCCATGTCCCTCCAATAGACAGCAACCAAGTATGGCAGTGTGATACAACATTAAAGGAGATGTAGCCAGATTTATATAGAGGTGGTTCAAAAACAGAACTAAATGAGTAGGGATAAAAAGAAAATTCTTACACTGGAAAGTTGGATTGAGTGGAGGTGGATCCATATTAAGGCAGATTGTATTTATTTCATACAAAATACATAAATATTTGTACTTCAGATTAGAATGTTGACATTTTGATTCAATATTGGTGAAAGACTGCAGGTCTTGGCAGATATGTGGCAGATGCAGTTCAATGAGAAATAATTTCCAGAGAGATAGAATTGAAAAGAGGAAGTTGTGCTAAACATTTATCGTGTCTTGGCTAGACTGCACGTAAGACAGCAATACTGATCACAATATTATAAGAAGGATATAACATACTGGAGAGGGTGCAGAGACAAGAGTGATAAGAAATTCATGGGTATCCTTTTCAGGAAAGAACAGTTAGACAGGTTCTTTTTAAAAAGTTCCTTGGAAAAAAAATGATAAGGGATGATCTAAGAGGTAGATTTAAAATTATGAGAAGTTCTTATAGAGTGGGCAGTGGAAGAATGTTTTCTGTTATGGGGACCATCAAGAAACCCAAAAGCGAATTCACAAGAAATGTCTTTACACAAAGAGTGATGAGAATGTGAAACTTATTTCCTCATGAAGTGACTGAAGTGAATAGTATAGATGCATTTAAGGAGAAGTTAGACAGGGATATGAGGGAGAAGGAAAGAGAGGATTATTTAGGATGAAACAAGGAAAGGTGCACTATCTACACAACTTTGCTATTTTCTAGTCACAACGTAATTTCAGTTTCTGACCACCAGGTGGGCATGTGGAGTACCTTTCTGACCAATGCCACGAACAAGGAACCCCATTAGTCCCATTGTGGCCACACCAGTTCTTTAATAATAAACTATCCCATTAGTTCCTTGTTCTTTCCTCACAAGTTGTCACTTTATTTCCTTTTTGAATGTAGTATTTATCCAATTTCCTTTTGACAGGGAGTAAGTCTGCTTCCCGTATGCTTTCAGGCAGCTCATTACAGGCCAGAAGAAACACGCCATATGATCATGCCTCCTCCTCTCTGACAAAATCAGGTCTTATTCTTCTGTCAGTAAACCCATCAGCTTACTGACCTTACCACCACTGGAAACAATTCCTCCCTGCTTGCCCCACCAAAACTTTCAATGAGTTTGAATTCCTCTACCAAATCCTCTATTAACTTTTACAATCTTTAAAAGGCATCTGGATGAGTAGATGAATTGGAAGGGCTTTGAGAGATATGGACCAAATGCTGGCAAAGGAGACTAGATTAATTGATTGGCGTGATTGGCAATGGATGAGTTGGACCGAAGGGTCTGTTTCCATGCTGTACAACCCTTATGAAAAAGAAAACAATCTTAATTTCATGTAACTATAATGACATGTTCCAAGGCCCATTCCAGCAAATGTCCACTGCACACTCTCTAAGGCTTTGACATCCTTCCTTAATTGTAGTGCCCTGAATTGAACACTGTATAGTACTCCACTGAGACCTTATAAAAGAGTCAGCAGCTGCTGAATTTGTTTCTATTTGTAAAGCTAAGGATCCCATATGCCTTCACAAGTCTTTTCAGACTGTCAAAGATTTGTGTACTTGCATCTCAAGTCACTGTTCTTGCATCCTCTTTTTTTCCTTTATTTTGTAACAGGGTGAGGAGTCGTTGGCTAGGCAGCATTTATTGCCCATCACTAATTGCCCAGAGGGCAGCTGAGAGTCAACCACGTTGCTGTGGGTCTGGAGTCACATGTAGGCCAGACTAGATAAGGTCGGCAGACTTCCTTCCCTAAAGGATATTAGTGAACCAGATGGGTTTTCCGACTATTACCAATGGATTGATTGTAGTTACTAGATCCCTAATTCCAGATATTTATTGAATTCAAATTCCACCATCTGCTGTGGTGGGATTCGAACCTGGGTCCCTGGAACATTATCTGGGACTCTGGATCAACAGTCCAGTGATTATACCATTGCCTCCCCCTCTTTACAACTGTCCCATTTATTTTACATGTCCTCCTTTTCATTCTCTTTGTCCAAATAAATCAGCTGACACTTCTGTGTTAAAGATTAATCCTCCCATTTCACCAGTCTACTGGCATTCTCTTGAAGTCTTGTACTATCCTCCTCATTGTCATTCATAAAGGAAACCTCATGGTTATCCATTCATAATGTGATAGCCAACTGCAATTTATAAAAAAAAGCAAAGGTTCAGGAATAATCAGGTACTTCCACAAGTTGCATTCCCAGTGGGAAACATTCTTGGAGGGAATACCCAAGATTATCTTCACCAGATAGACAGCAGAGATTCGAGTTTCTCAAGGAAACTTAGGAATGAGAAATGGCTTCATTAGTAACATCCATATCCTATTGTATTGCTTTAAAACGGATAAAGTGACAAACTATATTACCTGTTGGCATTGCTCCACTTCAGTACTGCCCCTTCTTTGTATTTTTAAAATGATGTGTTCAGCATTTTTTAAATTCATTCACAGGATGAGGGTATCACTGGCTAGGCCAGCATGTATTACCCATCCCTAATTGCCCAGAGGACAGTTAAGAGTCAACCATGTTGTAGCAGGTCTGGATTCGCATCTAGGCCAGACCAGGTAGGGCAGTTTCCTTCCCTGATGGGTATGGTGAACCAGATAGGTTTTTAATTCCAGATTTTTACTGAATTCAAATTCTACCATCTGCCATGGCAGAATTTGAACCCGGGTCCCCAGAACCCATTACCTATGTTGCTGGAATAACAGTCTAGCAAGATGGACAATATAATGTCCAAAGACATATTACGACACAGGTAGGATTTGAACCTAGAACGTTTGGACCACAGGGAGGGACATTTTCACAAGTGCCTCCTAAAACATTGTCCCTTCTATGATAAATCCTGAGCCAGGAAATTGCAAGTGCCTTCTTCTTGACAAGTCCTTACAAAGGTCATCAGCATTTTTATCCAAATTTCCTCAGTAATTTATGGCATTCAACTCCCCTTCAATTCGTGTCTGAGATGAGCTGGGTGACCTCAGCCAAATAGTTCGTAGCTTTGGCGCTAATGGTCTAAGGATGAGAAAAATCAGCCTAGCTTCCCATTTCACTTACTCTAGCTAGAAAGACAGAACATGCGTGCACCTGAATGCACACAGAGTCACACAGCATGGAAACAGACCCTTTGGTCCAACTTGTCCAGTCTGACCAGATATCTTAAATTAATCTAGTCCCATTTGCCAGCATTTGGCCCACATCCCTCTAAACCCTTCCTATTCATGTACCTACCCAGATGCCTTTTAAATGTTGTAATTGTACCAGCCCCACCACCTCCACTGGCAGCTTGTTCAACACCACCACCCTCTTGGGAAAAACCTGCTCTCTGGTCCTTTTTAAATCTTTCCCCGCTCACCTTCAACCTATGCCCTCCAGTTTTGGACTCCTCGACCCTGGGAAAAAGACCTTGGCCATTCACCCTATCCATGCCCGACATGATTTTATAAACCTCTCAGGTCACCACTCAGCCTCCGGCACACCTGGGAGAGAAGCCCCAGCATATTCAGCCTCTCCTATGGTTCAAACCCTCCCATCCACATCCTTGTGAGTCCTTTCCTAAAAATTTTTCAAGTTTAATGACATCTTTCCTAAAGGAGGGAGACCAGAACTGAACACAATATTCCAGAAGTGGTCTCAACAGTGTCCTGTACAGCCGTAACATGACATCCGAACTCCTACACTCAAAGTCATGACCAGTGAAGGCAAGCGTGCCACACACCTTCTTCACCACCCTGTCTACCTGCAACCCCACTTTCAAGGAGCCATGCACTTGCACCCTCAGTCCCTTTGATGGGCAACACTCTCCAAGGCTCTCCATTTAACTGTATAAGTCCTGCCCTAGATTGCTTTACCAAAATGCAACACCTCACACTGTGGACATACTTGGCTTTGCTACAACACGTTCCACAGTCAGTCTGTCATCTGCCACAGGACTCGTGAATGAGAAACATACAGATATCATTTCGCAGTCGGTGGAATCAGAGTCCACCCAATCAGGAGTCGCATTGGGAAAAAGATGCCTTTATCTGATGTGCAAGGGATGGCAAAAGGAAAAGCGTTGCAAGAAAGTTCCTGTTCCATTCAATCCCTGCTGAAAAGTGAACATGTTCTCTCGGGTGTGGAAACTGGACCATTTCCAAACAAATTCATTTGCAACACAAAAAAAAGTAAACAAACAGATCATTTTCAGATCCAAGCAGGTGGATTTGAAGAATTTGGTTAGAAGATGACTTCAGAGTGGGTTTTAGTGCTGGTTTTTCACCAACTCTCCCAGAGCTACCCCACAGGCACTTGTAGGTTGGGGGTAATAATGTGCCTTTAATCCTTCTACAGTATTTACTTTCCATCAAATGCAGATTTCTGATTACAAATCATAACTAGCACTGCTATGGTGCAGTTCCCATGGGGACACAATTAATTAAAATAAGGCAAAAAAGGTTAATTCTCAATAGTATTGTAGTGCGATTGCAGATCCCAACAAAATAAAACAAGCAAATGCTTTTGTACAAAAGGAAATACCCTTTAAAAGTTGGCACCGATTACAGAACAGGAAGCCTTCTGTGACTCCTATCAAGAGATGGTTTCAATGGGATGGGCTGTAATCAGCTACTGAGCTCTCTAGAAGGTCACAGTTCCCCTCCCAACAACTATCAAGAGTTCTTTGTACTGTACATGGACGGAAAAAGAACTAGGTAATGGGAGGGCCAAGGAGTATAAGTTCCACTTCAAGGAGATGCCAAGGATGCAAACTGCAAAGTGTGGAAGAATCATAGAATCCCTACAGCGTGGAAGCAGGCCATTCGGCCCGTCAATTTTACACCAACCCTCCGAAGAGCATCCCACCCTGACCCAATGACCTACACTATCCCTGTAAGATTTTCCCATAACTAATCCATCTAGCCTCTACATCCCTGAACACTATGGGCATTTTAGCATGGCCAAACAACCTGTACTTCCTCGGACTGTGCCAAGAAACCAAAGCATCTGGAGGAAACTCAAGAAGGTATGGGAAGAATATGCAAACTCCACACAGACAGACAGTCACCCGAGAGTGGAATCAACCATGGCACTGTGAGGCAGCAGCGCTAACCACTGAGACACCATGCCAGTCAAGGGAAGGGGAATGATTGGACCAAGAATCAATAAAGAAAATGAGGTGGGAAGTTTTTTTTCCTGTTTGAGAGTTGTTTGCTTGGCACCAATTTTACTAGAAAGCATTAGAATTTAAATTCTCCTGATTCTATCTTGACTGATTGAATGGTATTATTTACAGTGAAGTAGAGAGTCCTGATCATCAGCTCAGAGTGTCATTGATAGACAGAAAAACAGCTGCGACTAGGGGAACTGTTTCCTTTGTGGACTATTGGGAGCTCAAAATGACCCGGAGAAATGGTGTAGCAACAAACTGCACCCTTCCACAAACTGTATGCTGTGGCAAGGACGGTTCAGCAAGGGACAGACTACCAGGCTACATCACTCGACGTGCAGGAGTCACGCACAAAGATCCACTTGTGGTATTCATCTGGATGGCTGAGACTGACTTGCAACAGAACCAAATTTTTGAGTGATGGTGTCAAGAGGTCTGCATCTCAGGCGTACTGTTTATATGTGCACTGCCTATGCTCTGCACCCCCACAAAATCCTTGCTCCAGAGACTGTAATGTTACATTGCCAAAGGGCAGTGCTGTCCTGCTAAAACTGACGGCTGCATTGGTGTGAGAATACTGCTATCAATTGCTGCTGTAAATTGTTCAATCATTCTTGCTGTAAACCATCACTTCCCTGGAGATTCTTGAAGAATATGAAGTCAGGCTCCCCAATGGCCTGACGAATAAGTTCACTGTCCAGAAAATCCCAGAGATTTGTGCCTCCTCCCGGGGCTACAATTGGTTTCAATGCGCTTGGACAGCATACAGCAGAAAATCAGCCAGGCAAAGAAATAAAAGGAAGATTTGAGTTTTTTAAATGACCACTGAATGCATCAAAGCACTTTATAGTCCATGAACTACATTTTGAGGTGTAATCACTGTGGCAACACAGAAATAGTGGCAGCCATTATGGACTGAGCAAACTCCCATGAATAACAAATATAGCCAGAGTTTTTTTGTGTGATGTTGATTGAGGCATTAATATTGGCAGTGATACCAGGGACAACACAGCTGCTCTTCTCTGAAATAATGCCATATTATATTTACCCGAGCGAGCCAATGAGGCCTCAGTTTAAGTCTCGTCTGACGAATAGAGCTTCCTGCAGTAGAGTGCTCCCTTAGCATGGCGCAATAGCATAAGCCTTGATTTTATGCCGAAGCCCTGTAAATTTGGGGATTTGGAGGCTAGTATGTTACTGACCAACCCCCTGCTAGTACACAGTTCAGCATTCAAGCTGCAGCCAGTCTAGCAACTCCCCTGGGTGATGTCCATGTAGAACTGGGAGAAGAAGAATATGCTCAGCTATTCTACACGATAATGAATAGCCTGCAATCATCAAAGGCAATCTGATTGAGGCCATGGCTCTGTTGGTAACTCATGCACCAGTCACTGAAAGTATGCCTGCAGACGCAGCAGGCAATCAAGAGGTAAACTCGTATGTTGGCCTTGAGAGGATTCGAGTCCAAGAGCAGGGTTTCCTGCTGCAACTGTACAGGGCCTTGGGAAGACCACACCAGCGAATTATGTGCAGTTTTGGTCTCCTTATCAGAGGAAGGATGTTCTGGCTATGAAGAGAGCCCAAAGAAGGTTTACCAGACTGAATCCTGAGATGGCGGGACCAACATACAGGGAAATACTATATCAGTCAGGATTGTATTTGTTAGAGTTTAGAAGAATTGTGAGGGGCTGGGGGGGATTTCAAAGAAACCTATAGAATTCTAACTGAATTAGACAGGACAGATGCAGGGAGCCCAGATCCAGGAGATACGGTCTAAGGATAAGGAGACAGATGACGAGAAACATCTTCACCCAAGAATGGTGAGCCTGTGGAATTCTCCACCACAGGAAACCATTGAAGCCAAAACACTGAAGACTTTCAAAAAAGATGTTGATATAGTTCTTGGGACTACAGGGATTAAAGGATGGAAGGAGAAAGTGGGAATAGACTCCTGAGCTGGATGATCAGCCACGATCGTATTGAATGATGAAGTAGTCTTGAAAGACCAAGTAACCTGTTCCTCTATCCTATTATCTCTGAGTCAGAAGCAGAGCGTTAGATAGAAGTGCCAGAGTACTAAAGGGTTAAGATAATAAACCAAGGACCACGTGACCTCTCAGAATAGATAAAAAGAGAGATTCTAAGGCACTACTTTGAAAAGGAGCAGGATAATTATTCCAAGTCTTTTAGCTATTATTTATCGCTCAACCAACATCCAAAACATAGGTTCTCAAATCACTCTCACACTGATTGTGGGAGGTTGCTGTGCATGAACTGGCTGCTATGTTCCATCCACTACAACAGTGATTTCTTTAAATAATGCTGCATCTATTTAAAGTGCTTTGCAATGTCCATAGTCATTAAAAAAATTACACAAACAGTCTTTCCTCTTCTATCTTTAAGACATTTAAAACTTCATTGGCAACATTTTAGAGGTAAATAAAAGTAAGTTAAAAAGTTCCATTCATGAACACATTGTAATAAACTGTACTGGAGCAACTATGGAACAGAAATGTTCCCTCTTTTCCCCAGTTGCTAATAATGATAGCTCAGGAATAGTTTGATCCAAGATCTGAATGAACTAACTTCCTGCAATTACAACAATATAGACATTGAAGTCAGATATTTCCACTTTAATGATGATATTTTAGGATAGACTTGCTCGCTTTCAGTTCAACTGAGGTCATTCCTTTGGTGAGATACAACCTCTCGTGATTTACACCAGATTTCATGTAGTTCAGAGCAGTAAACATCTGAATGCTGAGCGCTGCATTCAAATACATCAACATAAAATTTAAAATCCTCAACTAAAGCGAGAGAGAAATATTCTTGCCCACAGAAGAATGATCATTGCACAGGATCTCAGTTAATACAGCTGATACTACGTTGATTAGTTTATTTGAATGTCATCTGATAAAGATTGTTTCAGAACACATCTAACAGTTGACAGGATCAATGCAGACAGAAATGATCAAAGACTACAGAGGAACCTTGATTATCCAGCATTTGATTATCCAAATTTCGGATTATCCAGCAAGGTCACAAGGTACGGATGTTCGGCTAAACTATGTTATCCGGCATTCGATTATCCAGCATTTGATTAACCAATCGAAACACGAAACACTCCCCACCATGTCCTTCAGATAATCAAGGTTCCTCTGTACATGATACATTACCAGCTGCTCGAGTTACACATATATTACACTCTACATTGTTCCTTAAAGGGTAAGTTTAAATAGATATCTGGAGGAATTGCCTTCCCTCAGGAAATTAAATGGACTGGACAGAGATCATTACAGAGGATATTGTACATTAACTATTGAACCAACATGACTTTAACTCAAGCAGCTTTTTCCTCTTGTATCCAAAAGTCTTATGTTTGTAAAATAACCCAACTTCTTTTGTTTCGATTGTTTGTTTAATCTCTCTTAGCCAGTCTACAATGGACTACACAACGGACAAATAACAATAGGCATTCTGAAGTCTGAGTAGTTGTATGTTTGAGCTGCACCTTTTCTCCTCATTGCTGTTCAGGCACTCAGGGATTCCAACCAATGTGAGCACTGAAAGGTTTAACTAGCGTGGCATTTTCCAGCTCACAATTCCCCCGAGCAACACAGTCATCTGGCAACAAAGCAGTGTCATCAGAAGAAAGCACCAATTCAGGGCAGATTTTCTTCACTACTCAAGCCTTTCTCCAGCACCTGCCCACATTTCTTCCGCAAACAGAAGTTCTGTGAATAATTGATCTACACTTTTGTTTTATTGCTACCTGTTCCAAACTGAAACTTGAGAAAGAAATATAGCTCAGAAACACACTTATGGTGCACAGGAACATTTCACTGCCTTCCGTGGCTGTGGAAAATGAACTCATCCCCTCGTTGATACTCAAAAATGCAAGATCAGCGATAGCACAACAAGGAAACATGCCTGGTTTTAAGAATTGCATCAGACACAGTCTACTCACTTTGATGCTATATTCAGTGTGATCTGCTGACTGAAATCTTACACTGTCCATGTGAATACCAGAATATCCAGATATTACATGGGACGTGTTTACTGACCCTGAAGCCAACGCCTTCATTAGTTAACTCTGTACTTTCTCTGCACCCCTGGTGTTCTTCCAGTTTGGATTATGTCTGAAGAGTACATATGTTAGTTGTGAAACACCAGGTAAATTATTGATGGTTACAGGTTTATCAGTTGTAGTGACGAGGCTGGAAGCATTTTGAGATAATAAATTCAGACTGTCACACAAAGTCCAAGTTTTCTCATGGTGTAAATGGTTCAAAAATGTTAAAATAACAATGGGCAGAATGTTCGCAGACCCTGAACAGCATGGGGAATGGTGTGAAATTTGGGAGCAATCCCGTTAGAAATCAAGAGAAGCCTTCCTCAATGTTGTGAGCTACAAGTCGATTTTGCAATTCTGGTCAGGGTGTCGAGAAGAGATTCTTGCTAGTGAGCAGTGAAAAGCCCACTGCAGGCAATTATCATTATGACTCTGGCTACCATTCAACATTGCCTCACTAATATTCTCGTTTCTTGCCTCATTTTGCCAAGATGGCGGCAGATAAAGAGGCTCCAGCTGCAGCTCCTCTGCTCCACCTGTTCTTGGAGCAGTGCTTGGTGAGGTGGGGGTAGGGGGGCGGTGAACAGGCCCGGAGAAAACTCAGCTTGGAGCAGACTGGAGGCTTGGAGAGGAGTGGGGACATTTGTTGGACTGGGCTCTGGTGCCGGTGGTCAGACCATGTGTGGAAGCCCCTGCACACAGCCACTGCAATGTAACATTTACTTGAATTTTTTAAAAAATGACTGTAATTTCAATCCTTTAACTATGCCTTATTTTGAACTTATTCTTTCAACACTGTAAAGTAATGCAACTGCTTTCCTTTTTTACTCTTCTTTTGTATCTAAGATTTGTACCTAGCAACTTGCACCTAAGATGGTGCCATAACAGGTGATACTGTAAAACTTTTCACTCTATTCCTATACATAAATATATGTGACAATATGTATCTCTGCTAATATGCACTCTCCTTTCTACACGTTGCTACACGATCCTGAGAATTCCCAGAGCTGGCAACTCCAGCTCACTGTTTGCTCATCTGAATTTCCATTATGGATACCCAGCACCAAGGTCTCAGGGAGTTTTCCAGGTACAGTGTCTGCACACCCAATCAGCATCCTTGACCAGTCCTGAGGCTTGGGCATACTCAGACATTCACTCGGAGAATTGGAGGTTCCACTTCACTACAATCCATGGAATGAACCATAGATGGTCCTGCAGGTTTAGTGCAACTGGTCAGGGGGTTAGTCCATCATCAATAGGGGATATGCATGGAGATCAGTCAGGGGTCTGCACAATTATCAGTCTAGGAGTTGGAGCACTGTCTGGTGGTCAGCAGAATGGATTTCAGGTATAGGTATCGGAGGTCACTGTAGTGAGGTGTGGGACTCAAATCTGGAATTGAAGGCAGCAACCTGAGATGTGGAACGTGTAAATGCAGTGTAGGTGTTTGGGTTGGGGGGGGGGGGGGGGGGGGGAGGTGAAATCAGGTAGTGCATCAGAGCTCTTAGGACCCTGGGTTGGGGGTGGGGGGTGGGAATGGGGGTGCTGCGAGTCACCATCATCACTGCCTCAATGGGGGAAGAGTGGGGTAGTGCCGTGCAGCCTGACACTAGGAATGAATGGGCCTTGGGGGTAGTGCTGAGCATTAAAGTTGCAGTTCAAGGTTGGGGTGTGGGAACATATAGGCATTCAGTGGAGATGAACTGCCCAGGCAGTGTTAGTTGGAAGGGACATAGAGATTCAAGGCCTGAGGTGCCGATGACCAGACCGAACTTAGTCCTCATGTTGTCAAGAGTGACCTGCAGTGCCTTCCACCATCTGCTGCGACCTACCAATGGAAATTAGCGGTGACCATGCCTGGAATTGGCAGAGTCAGTGGCTGTTTGTTGATGAAAACTACAGGTTCCACTTTTGATTGATGGCAAGCCCCTCAGGGGGTAACTGTTTCAATCAAACACTTATAGGCTGCAAGTTGTCACTGTTTGGAATGATATTATTGTGCATGTGAAATACAGTTAGTGTACAATTGTGTGCGGGGTGCTTGCAACCAGCACGTGCAATGTTGACTGTCTTACAGGTCATTGCAAACTGAAGGCAGACATCACAGGGAAGCAGACTTTACCTCAGACGATCTTAAAAGGGGCACCTGTGGCCACAAAGCATAAAGCAAATGCAAGATCTCCCTAGTGAGCAGGGGCACAGAACTGATTCCCTCTCAACCTGAACTGGCAGAATGCCATGATGAATCATCCCATTGACCCTTCGTCTGAATGGTCCATGTCACATTGTATAGAGGAGTAGGTAAAGCTTTCTTTTGTATTTGGTGTGAATGCTGACTCCTCAAGTTAATAGTCACCTATTCTGCTTCTTTTTCTCCCCACACAGGTTCATTATGAGTTGTCATCGCTGTTGCTGTGGTGCAAGAAATGGAGGAGAAATCGATGAATCAGCAAGCTCAGTACCAGTAGCAGCCTCCAGTGCATCCACGTGTAGAGGACACAGCTGAAAGAGACCTCAGGATGTACACAGAAGGGCCAGAGTTTTTCAGCCTTGGTGCCTTTTCCTCCAGATGAAAAAGGCTCAGTGACAGCACTGGCTTTGGACATTTTGTGATGCTGTCACAGAACTATACCACAGGAACTGTGACTTGAAGGAGTGGGATTGGTGGTCATCCTATCCTGGTGGCAGCTACATTGAATTTGTATGTGACTGCTTCCTTCCAAGGTGCCCTGTGTGGGATCTCTCGATCACCCATCCACAAATGCACCAAGTGACCAATGTCATTCATATCAGATCAAACCGCTTCCTCTCATTTCCCTGTGATGAGGTTAGTGCTGCAGCCTGAAGCAATGGGATTCAGTAACATTGCTGCATCCCCTCCAGGTGAAGGCTCTGATAGACTATACCACGTGTTGTGAAATGGCCCTCTCGGTGCAACAACAAAAAGGTGTCATTGCATCAATATACCAGCAACATGCAACATGGTGGTGGAGCAGATGATAGGCCCGCTGAAGGTGTGAATCTGCATAAACCTAGCAGGTTGTGTTCTAAACAGCTGGAGCAAGCAGAGTACAGATGAGTAATGGACACTGACAAACCATGAGAGCGGGAACAGTCTTCTGAGGGTGAGGCTTTTCACCAGGGGAAACATCACCTTGTTCATTCACAGCGCAGCAACATCAGGTGCTCCAAGCCAATCAGGACTTCAATCACATCCGACTCTTGTGGATAACAGCTGAGTGCAAGGATTACTCATTGTCTGTAAAACTATTGGTGCTTGATATACATGCAAGCAGCTTTTTGTTCCAAGAGGCAAGCATAACTCCTGTTTGTTTGATTTTGTTAACAAAAATGAAAGTTTTGAAGCAATTCAAGATGTCTGACAGTGATGGGCCCACACTGAGAGAACTCAGACAGCAGGGATTTACAGAGAGAGTAACAGTGACTTAGAGAAGTATGTCAGCTGGGTTATGGGTAATGGCAGGTAAGTTGTACGGCTTGGTGCTTAAACAGCAATAAGTATAGGGACGTGTATTTATATATGTGCAAGGAAGTGTAAGCTACGCCACCTTTGTACATGAGCAGCATTGGTTTGCAGCTGCTGAGTTGCTATGTTGACAGTGAAAGGCAAATTCCCGTTTGCCAACACTTGACTGGTGCATGGCTGGAATTCCAAGATGGCATCCACATAAGGGATAATGGTGTCTCCTGGTATATGCTGGCAGTGGTAAGAGCTTCCAGCAATGGCGAGTGGGGGAAACTGAATGAGCACGGGATAAGAGGGGTGCCTTAAGGCGTGTCGGGAATGATACTAGAAAATTGATGAAGTCTCGCAGTGAGAAACTTTCCATTAAACTTGACGAAGATGGCAGTTTGACAAAATGTGTTGAAGAAGTCCAAAAATGTACAAAATCAAAGACCAAGTGGGTCATAAATGTTATTCAGACTGAAACATTGCAATCTCTTTAAAATATATAGCATTCATTAGATACTTGAAGGGGATGTGCATTTGTGTGTGTCTGCTTGTTGGGTTCTCCTATACACTGAGCTTACCCAATTGTTAACGCTGAGGACTCTGTGGATATTAACTGACTACTGAAAGAATTCAATTAGCTGTACGTGACCTTCCTTCCACAACCATCACTGAGGTGGAAGCAGGAGGGTGGTGGGGACGACAACCATCACCTTCCACCTGGTCAAAAGCCTTACACACCATCAAACATGGCATTGGGGAAAAGAATTACATTCTGCCCTGTGTTTACTGTACACTGCACAGAGATTGCTGTACTGACGATCAGGGCTTACATGCAGAATAACACAAGAAAGTTCTGGCATTTATAGAGTATCATTCATGACCTTTGAACATCCGAAAGTAATTTGCAGCCAATGAATTACTTTTGAAATGTAGACACAGTTGTAATTTCGGGAAACATTATACATGTTTCACAAGACTGTAAAACATTCAAGCAATGTTATCGAAGCCTTGTGCTACAGTGTTAGTCTGCATTGCATTTATACAGAAATTTCTCCTGTAGCAGATTAAATGGGTGGATAGTTTGATTATATGTGGTTTCAAGAGAATGGACCTCACTGGTCAAATGGCTTCACTTTTGATTTCATGCCTTACACTTAACTTTCTTTTTCTGGTTGATTGACTGAGATTTCTCTGGTGAGATTTTTTTGTCCTGCAGGTACACGTGAAAATCGAGGCTATTTAAATTTTTTACCGAGAGAGAGGGACAGAGAGAGAAGGAGAGAAAGGCAGCTACAACTAGATCCTACTTGCCTAATTTAGAATGCACTTATGGCCCAGAAACATCCTATTAACCCAAGTACAGAGTCAAAGAGAAAAAAAAAATAGCGCTTCTCACAATCGTCAGCAATCTTAAAGTGCTTTCCAAGCAAAGAAATGCAAATATTGTTGGAAAAGGTACAGTAGAGTACTCAAGTGCAGGTTGGTTCAAGTTGTAATGAATTTAGGGATTTTTCTGGTTTACTTAGCTAAATCTAGCACAGAAAACCAGTAAGCTTCACGGTGCTCATCCATTTAAACAACATTACCCATTAAGACATTGACTTTCAAGTTACCTGCAGGTGACTTGGAGGTATCATCACCCCTCCAGGACAAGACAATGGATCAGACTAGGTATCAATCATTAATGAAATCTTGGATGATGTCCTGGTATTGCTCAGACCAAGTCTGCCACACAAACCTACATTAATTCCTACTTTCCAGTGTTAAATTTGCCACTTTATAATCAACTGGACCCTGTCAATCACCCTCACGTTCCAAAGGACTGCAATTGGTTGACTGCGAGACAACTGGTATTTGAACTTTTATATACATGATCAACGTGCAAAAGCAGTTCTTCTTAAATGATCTGGAAAGTAATTCACTACAAATTATGGTAATGTATTGCACTGTCCTCTTGACCATAATAAAGTGGCATTAGCCTTGCTATTTTCCAGTAGCTTCATCCAGAACCTCAGATTTCTCGTAACTTATCAGGTACCAGTTTACAGAAGAGTGGAAGGATCTGTAATGATTTGCTCTGACATGCCAACCATTTTGATGACTCAGTCTAATCCCTCTTCATGTCCTGCACATCGTACATTTCCTGCTAGATTCTGCTCATCCATTTCAATTACTTCGCTTCGGGCTCCTAGCACTGCCCTGAAATTGCACTGACTTGTTCAACCATCTTTTTAACCAATTGATTCCTCAACCGTGATCATTTCAACCCTCAATTGGATCCATCCTTTAATTTCTCACTGACGTGCTAGTCTCCCTCAATTTCATCCCTGCATCAGGTTACGCACATAGTTCAACTCTCTAATTGCATCCTCCACATGATCAGGCTACTACCATGGTTTCTCCAAGCTTTTCTTTACATCCTTTCACATACAGAGCCTTCTGCCTGTCTACATTTTGCTGGACTCTCCATCCCAACAGCACTCCAGCCAAAACAAATATATTCTTCCTTAAATGGGAAGACCAAAACCAACTGAATGACTTGGTCCATGTATCCCAATATCCGCTCAATTCCTCATCCTCAAAATTTTTCAATACTATGAATTGTCTTTCTCTTATGTAGTACCACTTCCAATCTTTCAGAATTACTGTCATCACTCCCTTCCTCACTGCGAATATTTTGTTCTCTCCACCTATTGCCTCATTTTAAAACTTCTCTACAACTTTAAAGGGGGTAAAGTTAAAGGCATGTTCAGTTCCTATTTTCATGTCCTTATTCAGTAACCTCCAGCTAAAAGATTTGAAACCCAACTTTGATCATGTCAGCCTAGAGCCAGATCCAACACCATCAAGTCCAATCTCACCATGACATGTAATCTGTACACCATTGCACTTTGTTTACATATTTCAATTGTTTCCCATTACAAAATTCATGAAAACATTCTTATTTCATCTAATTATCAAGTGGTGAACTGACATAGCATTTAGATAAACATAAGTCAAATCATTTAGTCATTTAGCAATGAGAGTTGTTAATCGTATCAATCGAGGTTAAGCACAATGATTAGATGGTTGCTTGAGCACATATAAAGGTCATTATATCCAACTCTCTACTCCTTCTCCATGGTTATTTCTCCACCTGGATATCCTTAGACAGGGAGTGTGATTCCCACTGACTCAATTGGGACATAGTGACCACTGAGGGGAGGGCGCACAGTGCTCGAGTGCATTACCTGCACCCAAAACACCAATTAACCTTAAATTTCCTTTCAACAGTTGATTTTTTGTCATAGTATACCTTTAAAACATGTTCATCTTTTAACTTGAATATATTAGTCCAATTTGGTTCTTTTGTTTTATTAGTTATTTCAAAAGATCATAAAGAGACTCTTCTACTAGAAGCAAGCAATGAAGGGTTTATACAGACCAGTCTTCCATAGTTTTATTCAAGGTCCTTGGAGAAACACTTACTAATAGCAAGTATGAGTCAAGCACAGAGGATTTTTCCTTGAACTATTATCTGAATAAATCAAATCAAGTGAAGATTGGTACTGGTTTTGTCCTTCACCAAATGGCTTTCAGGAGTTTAACAAGAGTGTAGTATTTGGGTATAGTCTGACAATCTAGAGGCTGTGAGTTCAAGTCTTAATTTCACAATTTGTTGCAGTAAGTTTAACAAATCCAGTTAATGTGCAAACGTGGTATGAAGAAACAGGACAATGGAAACTGAAGAAATGCTGTCAAAATCATAACTGGCTCACTAATGTCATTCTGGAACCTATGAGGCTTGAGGCAGTTCAGTTATTAAATATAACAGAGCTCCTGACTTAGTAATTTACTACCCAGATATGTGCATTTTCTTACACAGGGCAGATGCAAGTGTGCCAGGAAAGGTGCCGTGGGTGCCATGGTGGCTCAGTGGTTAGCACTGCTGCCTTCCAGTGCCAGGTACTTGGGTTCAATTCTACTTTCAGGCGACTGTCTGTGTGGAGTATGCACATTCTCCCTGTGCCTGTGTGGGTTTCCTCTGGGTGCTCTGGTTTCCTCCCACAGTCCAGAGATGTGCAGGTCAGGTGAATTGACCATGCTAAAGTGCACTGGTATGTGCAAGTTAGAGGATTAGCCATGGTTAATGTGGGTTACTTGGATTGGGTGGGGAACTGGGTCTGGGTGCGATGCTCATTGGAGGAGTGGTGTGGATTTGATGGGTTGAATGGCCTCTTTCCACACTGTATCAATTTTATGATTGAGCTCTAGGTAGGACTTGCTGCAAGCAGGAAGGATCCCTGAAGAATATTTTGAAGACCAGGCAGCTGGCTGAATGTAAAAGAGCCCAGGTTAAGGGATTCTGATGAAATGTCATAAGCCAGAAACATTCTCTCCATAGATGCTGCCCCTGGCCTACTTCTTTATGTTTCTTTAACGTCAGACAGCTGGAGGCTGCGGTACTTTATTTTTGATTCTCCTGCCAAGGTTAAGGGGCCTGAGTAACTCTCCAGCTTACAGACTGGCTTTGGAATTACCAGCAGCGAGGGTCAAAGCAGAATGGCAGTCAAAGGTACACTTGTGTTCAGCTGTCCTGTGCAAATGACAAACCATTCCTGCAAATTTACCAGGATAATCATCCAAACATATCAGGGATGTTCGTTTATATTTGTGAGGTTGACAGATCTGCATTTATTTCAGGCAAAAGTGAGGACTGCAGATGCTGGAAACCAGAGTTTAGATCAGAGTGGTGCTGGAAAAGCACAGCAGGTCAGGCAGCATCCGAGGAGCAATAGATCTGCATTTATAGCATGACAAATAGTCAGAGAAGGTAGTCAGGGAAGTACCTGTTCTGAACTACTGGGGGTCTCCGCTAACCAAGTCTCTTGGTAGACTTAAAGTGGGAGACTGTAATAGACCCCATTTACAAAAGGCATCTTGGGAGTGAAAATTTGTCACTACATCAAATTATTTCCACTAACCAATTTCTGAGAATTCGGAAACACGGATTAATTACAGTGTTTCAAAACCCTAACAATGCATTCAATTTGCTTCAGTGCCAATACTGCTATTTTGGTGCACACTACTTACAGCATGCACTGAATTAAGCAGTTAACAGATTCCTGAACAGTGGCTAGGTCAGTGATTAAGCAGCAGATTTTACTCAAGATAAGGCAAACTGCCATTTCTTTTTGCAGTTTTTTTTAACCCCATGCGTTAACAGGCAGAAGTGGAACTGGAAGTACTCAGCACATCAGGCAACGATTGGATGTAATATTCCCCTCGTTAGACCAACATTAGATAAACCAGACTTAAAATATGTTCAATGTCTATAAAATGGCTGAGATTTACAAAATGATTTGGATTCACTGACAAACAATAATACAACTATAAAAGCTATTTGAAAGTAGAATAGAGATAAACATTTCAAAAACTATTGTGGAAGGGTCATCATAGGGCTTTATGAAATACTATATAATTTAGATGTGCACTGTACATGGCCAAACATTTAAACTAATCAAAAATAAACTAAAGAATTGCAGATACTGGAAATCCAAAACAAAAAAAAATTGCTGACAGAACTCACCAGATCTGGAAGCACCAGTGGAGAGAAAGCATAGCTAGTGTTTCGGGTCCAGTGAGCTTTCTTCAGAATGGGTCTGAAGAAGGGTCATTGGACCCAAAATATTTTCTCTACACAAATGCTGCCAGATTGCTCAGTTTTCCCATATAAACTCACTATTCCAGTGAGACAACTTCGATGTATAGTCAGGAAACGAACAACCACGTCAAAGACACAACACATTAGTGAAAACACTTCAGAAACCAAAATCAGAACTTCATAAATCATAGATTTTTCTTTTAAAAAGTCGTGACTTTGACGAGACTAAGCAAGGCAAGGTAGGGGAAAAAATACTTGTAATGACCCCGAAGATGTCCATCTGGATTCAAAATCTTTTATGTAATTTGATGAGCAGTTTGACCAATGACTACCCAACTGGGGTGATATTGACAAAACGGCCATTCTTCCTAATCCAGATACACCCTCAATAACCAGCTGAAAAACAGTCCCAATTAGACTTGTGTTTTAACACCAACATAAAGGAGACAGGAACATGGCAATACAGACTTTTCTCAAAATCAGCCAAAGGATTTGGGATAATCAACCAAATAATACTCCGCACATTGCTGAAAATAAATATATATTGCTCAACCATTTCCCCTTGCAATCGCGAGGACAAATGTAAAAATGGCAAATTTCAAACAATCCCAATGGACTATACTGCAGGAGAAAAAGCTTTACTGATCGGTTGGCAAGTCAAGAAGAAACCAACAGGGAAATACAAGCTCTCCGCATTTCCATGTAATTCCAAAAAGGTGCAGTGTTTGAATATATTCCTTTTAATCATAAAGAATCAGACTCAGTAGATTACACTATGTTGCTTCTAGCAAGTGTAAATAAGTGACACAATGGGCTCAACTGATTATCTTAAATTAGTTGTCAGTATAATGATTAGCACACTCAGGGTTATTCAGTAAATACAGCCAAATCACAAAAGAATATCTAACAGGAGGCATTTCAACACCCCTTTTTCTCCTGTCGTATATATCACTGTGATTGTTACGAAATTTGACATTATTGAATTTGTACTGATGGAGCATACTGATTTCTCCTTTTGTAATATGGCTCTCTTTTCAACAATTACTTTGTACATGTTTTCTTTTGGTCAGTTACAATACAAGGACTTCCTTGCTGGAGAAAGATTCCTTCCCTGGCATCTGCACCCCTTCTCCACTGTCCTGAAGGTGCTAATTCTTTTAACTGCCTTCTTGGCTATCACCCAAAATGGCAATTCTTCATTCCTGAGTTTAGATTCAACATTAGGACGCTGTCAGATTATTGGAGGATGTTGCAGTCACAACTCATCAGGGGCCAATGAATAACATCTATTTTCTTCACCAACACTGAGGTATGGAGGATCATTTCTGTGCCTATCATGAACAGAGACTGAGAACTTGGCCTGGGACTTGCTGAGCTATGTCACTAGGAGAAAGTGAGGGCTGCAGATGCTGGAGACTCAGAGTCAAAAAGTGTGGTGTTGGAAAAGCACAGCAGGTCAAGCAGCATCCAAGGAGCAGGAGATTCTATGTTTTGGACATATGCCTGAAACGTCGATTCTCCTGCTCCTCGGATGCTGCCTGACCTGCTGTGCTTTTCCAGTGCCACACTTTTCGACTCTGAGCTAAGTTACTGACAACTCCACCTAGAAATGCATTTATCTGTTATGCTTTTGAGGGAGCTGGAAAAGAGAGAATTAATAATCTTTTCCAACAGATAATATAGCTGAAAGGATATCCCTAGAGTACTTATTTTCTGCTTTGCATCCTTCATCCCAACAGTGCATTTCCAGTTTGGTTTGATATACTGTTTTCTAACTAAGTAGGCCAAACCTACCAGTGACAATAATTTATTTAATGACTTCAATGAACAATATAAATCAGTTAGAACAGAATACTTTATGTAACATTAAGAAGTTGGTGGCCAACTTTGTCATGAGTAATCATTGTTGTAAATTACACGATAAACACCACTGGAAGGAGGGATGTGAATACAAAGATGGCTTACATGGAGTTGTACATCATCCAAACTTGAATTCAGAAGTTCCTCTACAGTCCAGGCACACTGACCATCAGTGGACTTCAAGGGGTTCTGAATGATGGTGTTTGTCAGCTGGACAAATTAGGCCACCTAATGCAGGCTGGCGCTGTCAAGAGACCATCCAAAGCTTGTTCTGTTCAGCTAGTTGTCTCCTTGCCAATTTGCAAGCATTTATAAAGTAATGTAATTAGGTAATGCAGCAATGGGGTTAGCACAGACTCCACACAACAGTCAAAACGTTCACAGTACTCTGAGTGAATGAGTTCTGTAATGTAGATGATCTCTGTTGATACGAACTTATGACTAATGAATATGCAATCTGACTGGGATTTAAGAGTCAAGTTAATTTTTTAAAAAGTTTGAAATCTTGCACACCTCTCTTTTTTACATAATCAAGTGCCATGAAAGAGAGACAAATGTTGACAACTATTATAAATATATTTCCATCCTATCCTGACTATTTCTCAAATCATGGTAACCTGAACTACACATAATTGCATATTTTGGATAGTGAACTACATGGTAGAATAATTTATAAGAAAACTTACCAGAATTGGAAGCTGTACTGGTTAAGTGGTGTTCTCTTGCCCATCACTGCCTCATCTTTCTTCACCAGAATCAGTTCTTCCCAACACTCCACTCAAGCACTCATGAAGTATTTCCACCATTTTTCATAAAGGCTTGTTTTGAAGGTCATTGAGATGACTTTGTATTTATACATCCTGATTTGAATTAATTTGATTTGATCTACTTTGACTGGGTATTGTTTTAAAAGAAGCTGTTTTTCCCTTTTTATTCCATTACTCATACACAGTCGCTTCTCTCCCACACAACATGGCTGCACATTTGCTTTCTCATAGCAGTTTCCATAGCACACCTTCGATGGGGATCAATTTCTGACTTTCATGGGTCACTCCTAGTCATCGAGTTGTTTACATTATTTTAATAACTGTCAAATGCATGTTTTATACTAGAACAAGTAAGAAAAGTATTGAATAAGAATAAGCCATTCATCCCACTAACTTTTGACACTACAGTCCTCTAAATCTCTCAGTACAGAATCTAGCCTCCACTTTGTACATTTCTAATGCATTGCCTTGAACATAAGTGGTAATTATGATTAAGTAATGTGTTGCTCCACGCTAACAGTTTGGTATTAGCTATATTTGATCAGTATTTCCTTACTACTTTGGCAAGATTAATGCCAGAAGACCTGGAAGAGCCCAACCAAAACATTTAGAAAACCTATTCATATTCTCATTTGACAAATAATAATGCATAATTAAATTATTTAGATTTGAGAATCATATTGACTGTAGGCATAGCCTGGAATACAAAAGGGTTCTGTGATGTAATCCCTCAGATCATGGTCATAGTGATGATGATGATGATGATGCTGGTGCCAAAGGCCTCACAATAGCTTGGTGTACAAATGATGTGCCAATTGTACAGCTAAGCCACATACGTCTGTGAATTCCAAGATTTGGTTCTCTTCTTGTATTGAGTTAGAGGATCTCAGTTGGCATGGCTGTAACAGTTCTCAGGAAGTGCCATTAAGCTAGGCACAGTGAGAAATTATCCGGATTTCATGCTCCCCATTCACATTCACAGGTATGCTGCTGGAATGTTTACACAGAGTATGTGAATGCAGGACAAGGACTAAACTGGGATTGCTTATGAGGAGATCCATCATGTAAAAACCCTGTTAGTAGTATCAAAACTCACACACGAAGAATACTCATTTGCATGAGGTACTGGATAGTTCAAGAGCCCATGAAACATAGGCCAGAATGAGTCAGCACCTTTAAAAGAAAACCGGGCACTGAATTTGTTCCCTAAAAGATACTTACTGGTATAGGTCAGTGGAGAATGATGAAGATTTTCTGAAAGGACAGTCAAAAACAAGAGTGATGCTGTTCTGTTGATGGCTAAGGCGTGCATAAGCTGCTTCCATTAATTACAACAGTTCATCCAGAGAAAGTCATATTCCTATCGATTTCACAACCTGATCTCCAAACAGAATCAACACTGTTCAAACCCCAGACTTATTGCAATGGGTCCAGGTCTGTAATGCCCACCCATCATTATAGAATCTGATTTCCCCTCTGGTTTTTTCATCGTTTTGAAATTATCAAAATCTAGAAACCTGAAAGCACGACTATGATTATGAAAAGCTTGCAGTCCAGAACTGATTGAGAGATAGTAGAATGGTGGCTATTATGATGAAACTTCCTTGGAAACTTTGGTGACCTTAATAATTAATACTCCCAAGTTCGAAGAAAAATAAGTAAGTGGGAAATTGATGTTTTTACAAGGACAGATTTTTAGACATCCTGTTTCCAGTTTAGAAATTGGACTAGTCAGCTCATAAACTGAACTGTCAAGACTAAAGCAAGGCTGGTGGCAATCGTAATCAGCATCAGTTGGTAAACAGGCACAAGACTTCAGCACTCTACAACAGCTTTGTTCCAGCCCAAATTCCTAATATTTCTGCACCAGGCCTTTAATTAAAACACAGAAACAGTAACTCAAAAAAATGTAATGGATTCAATACCAAATGTCAGAGGTTTAACTCAATAAGAAACCAGTCCAATGTATTTCTTAAACTCTGGATTCAATGGACAGGAAAAATTACGGATAAATCAAAGAGAACACAAAGGATGAGAAATTGAACAAGAAATATGGAGAAGCAATTGCAGAATGCCAAATATTGATAAAACACTACAGACACCAATGCATTTAAGTTAAATTGCCACTGGTGATTTTGTTTTCTCCCCAGTCTGATTACAAATTGAGAGAAAAAAAAGGCTTTGTCTCACTGATGTCACTGCTCTCCAGCCTAAATTTCATTCCAGGAATTTTTCCTCTTTTGCAAAAAAAAATGCAATTGTATTGCAACAATAAATCTATTTGTCTGTCTTAACACATCAATCTGAATGCACAAGCATGTTAGTGGGTGAACTGCAGAATTTGGCAGGTTGAAAGGGGAGATCTGCAGCTTTAAATGAAATCACAAAAGGGTCTGGAATAATTCCAGCAATGATGTAAACAAGCAAATCTCTCTCAGAGCTCCCCCTGCCCTGGATGAACGCATACTGCGGGCAAGGCTGAAAGAGAAAAACAACTTTGATTGGCATCGATGTTGGCCAAATGCTTTCTTTACAGCAAGACAAAAAAGATGTAAAAGGAGAGGAAAAAAACGGAAAGATGATGCAAACAGATTGTCTTTTAATCGATTCATATAGGACGACTGCAATACAACAGGGATCGTATCCATGAACTAAAATGGAATTGGAACATTTAAAATAAGCAACACATTAGACATGTTTGCTATCTCGGAGGAGTAGTTAACACTTCGATGCAGTGGAATTTGCAGTGCTGTAATTTTAGAATTACTATTTTTACGTTTTGCAATCACACCTTTAATTGGAGAAGTGCAATCGAGGAAAGATTTTGCAAATTTGTAACAATGCCGACTAGAAGGTGTGTGTGTTGGGGGGGGTGGGGGGAGAGTTGGAAGAGGTAAGAGAAAAAAACAGTTACAATACCTTGTTAAGAAAATCATTTTCTTGCAAAGTTTTCAATTTCCTGCAACAAACCTTCATCTCATAATTCAATGGAATTACCGACTCAGAGGAAATTGCAACATTTTTTCATTGTATCGGTACGACTGAGATTCACAAACACGATTTCTTTTAGAGAAAGGGGAGGGGGAGGAAGGTCGGTAATAAGAAACACTGCATTACGAGGAAGACAAATGTCTAACTTGGGAATTAAGGAGCAAGAAAAGAGGAAAAACGAAAACTAACGCCAATGCAACTGGACAAAATAAGTTTCAATGAACCCTATCTGCAAGTCGCCGGACTCGACAGTGCAAATGAAAGATCTGCAAGAACAGTCGAGATTTTTTATTTTAAAAAATGTAATAAAATAGATCAGACTGGAATGTGAGAGGTGGCTAGTCGCCAGCCTGTCACTGACCCTAATCTGAAAGATATTGGGTTATTTAAATGTACAGTGAGTCATTTCTCTCTCTGTCTCCTCTATTCCTTTTGTTCACATCTATACAGGGGTCTTTTTTGCACGGTTACCTGTCTGGAGATCCTCTGACAGCGGTTTAAATATTCCCCCGCTGCCATGTTCTCTGGGTTCCTGTCGTTTTCTTCACTGATGCTGATGATCATTTTCTTTGCATTGAGCTTTTCCCGATGTTGCTGACCTCCTCACTCTGTTTCCCTCTCCTTCCTTTCCCCCCCGCCTCTCTCTCTCTCCCTCCCTCCCTCCCTCTGGCTGCAGACTGGGCTTTGTCCCGCAAAGCCGGTCTCTTCCTCCCCAACAAGTCAGGACACAATCTCCTTGGGGGGGTGGAGGCACCGAGCTGTCACTCAAAGCGGCCGCGAGCCAATCACCGCCCGCTCCCACCCCTCGCGGGTGTGGCCTGCGTCGCCCGGCCCCGCCCACCGCGACCAATCAGAGCACGCCCGGCTCCGCGCGCGTCACCGACAGCCAATCAGCGGGGTCGCCTCTGTATCCAAGAGGAAGGCGGACGGCCGTCCAATGGGGGCGCAGGCAGCTGGAGACCGGCGGCCCAATCAGCGATGAGGGTTTCATGAGAATCGAATGGCTGTGATCAAGTTGCAGCAGGATCGAGGGGGAAAAGAGAGAGAAAAAACATATTTATCATGGTGGGGAGAAGAGCCTTGCTCTGGTACCTCTCGATACGCCAAGCTGCTGGAAGAGGCAGTACCTGCTATAAAAGCATAGTTTGCAAAGCTTACTTGTTCGCCGATGTGTGACTATATGATGCAACAAAGAACTGCTGCAAAAAAATAAATTGGTGTTTAAAGCATCCCAGCAATTTTGAAGTGCAGGTTTGAGAGAAAGACTTGCATTTGCAGAGCATCTTTCACGATGTCATGAAGTCATAACAGCAGCATAAGAGATCCTTCGACTGATCATGTCCACAAGGGTCATCAAGTATAAGAAATAGTAGCAGCCGCAGGATACTCAGCCCTACGAGCCTGCTCGCCCATTCAATAGGATCATGTCTGATCTAACTCTCTTCACGTTCACTTTACTGCCCTTTCCCGTACCCCTAGATTTCCCTACCGATGAATAATCTATCATAACCTTAAATATACAGATCTCTGCCCCACCACTCCATGTGGCAAAGATTCATAACCCTCCTGGAGAAGAAATTCCTCCACATCTTCTTACATTGACACCCCTTTATTCTCAGACTATTCTCTCTAATCCTAGACTCTCCAATGAGAGAGAAAAAAAATCACATTTATCTTGTCAAACCCCTTGAGAATCCTTTCATTATGTTTTAATGAGATTTACCACACATTCTGCTAAATTCCAATGAGTTCCAACATGCCTAACTTATTCCCATACAACAATACCTTCATACCAAGGATCATCCTAGTGAATATTCTCTGAACTGCCTCCCATTAAATAATATATTTTGTTAAATAAGGGGACTAAAACTGCTCCAGAATGTAATCTCACCAGCACTTTCTACAGTTGCAGCAAGATTTTGCTACTCCTGTACACAATTCATCTTGAAATGAGAGCCAACACTCCGTGGCTTTCCTAATTACCGGCTGCACTCGTGTGCTAGCTTTCAGTGTTTTGTGCACAAGTACCCCCATGCCCCAATATTTTCTTTAGTTCCATCTTCCAAAACGAACAACTTCTCATTTTTCCACATTATCCAACTCCATTTGCCAGCTTTCTGCTCACTTACTTAACCCATTGATTTCTCTCTCTAACCTGTTTGCATCCATCTCACAATCTGTCTTTCCACCTAGTTTTGCGTCATCTTCAAATTTGTCTATAGAATTCCTTACCTTCCTTCAAGTTATGAACGTATATTGCAAACAGTTGTAAACAGATCCTATTCAAACCCTACTGGTCACAGATTGCCAACTTGAAAAAGAATCCCTTATCTCCACTCAGAACCAGAAATTGATGGGAAACTCAAAGGATTTGGCAGCATTGGTGGAGAAAAAGCAGAGTTAACATTTTGACTAAACAGAACTTTTCTCCAGAACTAATGAAGGCTCAATGATTGCAGTTTTCCAATCATTTGGTACATCTAGTATCTTCTTTCCTAATAACATTTTCCAGCACTTGGCATATGCCTCATTTGCTGGGGCATTTCAAGTGCTCAACTAAATACTTAAGTATCTTGAAAGTTCCCGCCTCTACTACTCTTTTAGGTAGTGAGTTTCAGATACTCATCACCCACTTAGTGAAAAAAAATCCTCAAATCCTTGCTAAATGTCTTGCTCTTTATCATAAATCTATGCCTCCAAAGACTATAGACCATAAACCACAAGATATTGGAGCAGAATTAGGCTTTTTAGCTCATCAAGTCCACTTTGCCATTCGTTCATGTCTGATATGTTTCTCAACCCCATTGCCCTGCTTTCTCCCCACAACTTTTGATCCACTTTCTCTGACATAAAGTCAGAATCTTAAAGGGGAAACATTTCTCCCTATCTACTCTATCTATGCACCACATAACTCTGTGCAACTTGATTGGGTCCCACCTCAAAATTCTCTGCTCTGTGAAAAACAACCCCAGCCTATCTAGTGTCTCTTCATAACTGAATTTCTCCAGTACAAGCAACCTCCTGGTGAAGCTCCTCTGAATTCTGTCTAGTGCAATCACATCTATAGTGTGGAGACCAGAACTGCAAACAGCCCTCCATATATAACCTAACTAAAGTTACACACAATTTCATCATAACCTCCTTGCTCTTGTATTCAATGCCTTGACTAATAAAGGCAAGTATCCCATATGCATTCTTAACTATCCTAGCTACCTGTCCTGCTGTCTTCAAGGATATATAAAGATATGCACCACTAATGTCCCCTGATCCTCTGTACATCCTAGAATCTACCAGTCGTGTACTCTCCTTGCCTTGTTAATCCTCCTAAAATGTATCACCTCACATTTTTCAAGATTAAATTAACTTTGCCATCTTTCAAACCATTTGACCAGCCTATCTATATCATTATGTTGTACAAATCTTTCCTTCTTGATATTTACTTCACCACCAATTTTTGTGTCATCTGCAAATTTACTGACTGTCAGAGGGAGTTGGGATATGGGGTACAGTTTCAAGATGCCAACGTATTTAGGAGAGTGTCACAGGATCAGTGCTGCGGTCAAAATTATTTATATTAATATTAATGACTTGGATAAGGAATGCGATTGAACAATAGCCTAGTTTGTAGGTGACATGAAAAGTAGGTGTTAAGGCAATGGTGAGGATGATACAAAGAGTCATCAGAGAGATATAGACAGTTTAAGCAAGTAGGCAAAAACTTGGCAGAAAGAATATAATGTGGGAAAATGTGAGGCTATGAGCTTTGGCAGGAAGAATATAGGAGCTGAATATGACTTAAATTGAGAAAGACTGCAGAAAGCTACAGAACAGGGATTTAGGAATCCTCATGCAGAAAGCAAGCATCCAAGTTCATTGGGTAATAAGGAGTGGAAATGGACTTTATTTTGAAGGGAATTGAGTATAAAGGTAGCAAGGCCTTGTTCATACTATACTGTGAATAGTTTTAGAATCATTAAGTAAGGAAAGACATATTAGCATTGGAGGCAGTCCAGAGAAAAGCTCTTACCAGTTATGGAGGGACTGCCTTTGAGGAGAGATTGAGTAGATTGAACCTGTACTCATTAGAATTTGGCACATGGGGAGGAGACTTAATTGAAACACACAAGATATTGAGGGACTTGACAGGGTAGATGCAAAGAGCTTGTTTCCTCATGTGGGAGAGGCGAGGATCAGAGAGCGCAATTTCAGTATAAGGGATTGCACATTCAATGCAGAGATGAGGAGGAACATCTGAATCTGTGGAATATTTAATCGCAGAGGACTGTCAAGGTTGGGTCATTAAATACATTCAAGGCTGATACAGACAAATTTTTAATCAATAAGAGAATCAAGGGTTATGGAAAAAAGGCAGGAGAGTAGAATTGATCTCATTGAATGGCAGAGCAGATTTGATTGTTGAAAGGTCTACTCTGCTGTTATGTCTCATTGTCTTACATCTTCCACGTTCATGTCTAGATCATTAATGTAACAACAAACAGCTTGGGATCCAATACCAAATACTGTGGTCACCAAAAGTATTGGACACAGGCTTCCAGTTACAAAAACACCATTTGACCATCACCTCTGCTTCCCACCATTAAGCCAATTCTGGATGGAGTTTGCCAAATTGTTCCAAATTCCATGAGCTATGCAACTAGAGTGCCATGTAAGACCTTGTCAAAGGCTTTACTGAAGTCTATCTCAAACAAGCCAGATTGATGGTCATGGGATCAATCATATCTTCCTGAAAAAGTGAAAGACAGTCCTTCTGCGCTGCACTGAGGCATCAGCATAGATAAAAGTGTAAGTCTCCTGAGTGAAACTTAAATGCACAACTTTCTGACTCAGGGCATGAACATGGCCCCCTTGCTCCCTGTGGAGCTATTAGTTTAGAATAGGAATGGGTTAACTGTGCTTTTATAGATGAATATTATACACTTAACTGGGATAGATCATGAGAAATGGTCAAAGCAAGCTGGGCACGAACTCTGGATTGTAAGAAGTCAACGGCTTCAGAAGAATTGAAAAGGAACAGCAAAAAGATTGAGAAAGTAACAACAAAAAATTACCTTGGTAAAAACTACAGTGTAAGTGAAAGTCAGCAGAGATTTTTAAATGTGGCTAAGCCAGCAGCTTGCATTTTATGCTCTTGTCTGAAGTCAAGATTACCTTTATGATATTATTTTATGCAATTTCATTAAGGCATAAACTAATTCCTCAGCTGCTGAAAGTCAATCTTATAAAGAAACACATAAACTAACTTTGGATGCAATTAAATCATTTGAAATATTGTGTTTCTCATTTGGCAGACAAATATGACAATCACCTTGCTCTCAAAAAGATGCCATAAACTGCAATGAAATGAAGGACTAATTCATTTGTGATTGGTCAAGGGGAAAATGCCTCAGCAGGAGAACTTCTGCTTGTAACATAATGATGATGGTGAGATCTTTCACATCTGCATTAACTATTGGCACAACCAGAATTAGGATTGTCATTTCATGTAAAGAAAACAAACTCCCACACTGAAAAACTCCCTGAGTGCTGCACTGAGGTGTCAACCTTGATTACATGCTTAAGTCCTGTCTGGAGTGGACTTAAAACCATATCTTCTGAGCCAGGGCTAGCAGCTGTACAAAATGAGGCAAGTTGTTTTCCTAACATTTTCGCTATAAGCCTTTATCAAAGCCAGCAGTCAGGTTGTGGAAGATACTGAGATAGGGCTGACAAGCAGGCTTGGGCATGTTCAATAAATTAAAAGTGAAAAGGCTAGTAAATTCAAATCTACTGCCTACTTTTAAAAATCCAGCTTTTTAAAATATCTTGTTAATAATTTCTCACCATGTGTAAACTTTACAAAGTAAACTTCCCAACAAGGATTGGACATGCAAACTATTGAAAGACAACAACGTTGGAAATGTACAGTCAGAAATAGCTCAATAGCTACTGGAAAAAACAACAGAGCACGAAGAACAATGGGATAATACCATTAGGAAAATATAGAAGACAATGAAGGTTTGACATTGCTGAATTCAATGTTTAATGTATTCTACTGAGGAACAGAATTAGTAGACCAAATATTTAATACATATAAATGATGAAATTACATAGTAAGCTAGTCAACACTTTTAAAGGGAGAACAAATTTGTGAATCATTCATCATAAACAGATCAAAAGCCTTCATTGCTTTTCTGTACTATATTAGATTTTTTGCCTTTCTTTTCTCCTACACAAAGAAAACTCACTGAATTCATTAAAGTTAAAAACGTAAGGTCACTGAAATTTATCCGATATGTTTTATACTTTTCCTATTAGGTCTAATGTCAAATTCCTTCATTTGTTCAGTTCTTTTGCGGTTCTTTTCCTACAGATCCTTTTCAGTTGTGCAAATCTCCAGCCACCAAGACAATGTGCAAATGCAAAGAAAAAATTCTCTTCTGTATATTCTCCTGAGAACCGTAGTGTCCGTTTTCACATTTTCAGAAACTGGTAATCCTGGGGATCACAGAAATCAATTATTTATTCTTCCACTGGAAAACCTGTGAAATGATGATATTCTGTGGAGATAATAGAATGGGGATTAGTAGGGGCTGTATTTTAACTTAATTGTTCCTTTATTCTTGTACAACCAGCCTAACAAAAGACTTATGGAAATACGCAAGAACAGGGAGAACATTTGACTTAGAACCACTTGTTGTTGGGTTTAGTACCATCATTATGACAGATGATAATTTTGTGTTTTGGTTCTGCCTTTTACGGGGCAGCATGGTGACTCACTGGTTAGCACTGCTGCCTCACAGTGCCAGGGACCTGGGTTCGATTCCAGCCTCGGGTGACTGTCTGTGTGGATTCTCCCTTGTCTGCTTTGGTTTCCTCTGAGTCCTCTGGTTTCCACTCACGTTTCAAAGATATGCAGGTTTGATAAAGTGGCCATGTTGAATTGTCCCTATTTTCAGAGATGAGTAGGTTAGGTGCATTAGCCATGGCTAAGTATAGGATCGGGTAATGGGTTTGGGTGGGTTGCTTTTCAGAGGGTCGGTGTGGACGTGTTGGGCCAAATGGCCAGTTTCCACACTGTAAGGGTTCTATGAGATGATGCTGTAAATGATTACACTAGCATTTGACCATTATTGGTAATTGTTTCCCTGACTCATCACATTTTGAAAGATGTGTAAATGCTGAACTTAAAATTAACCAAAAGAGCGATCATGTATGTTGTCAGGATTTGGCAGGGGGAGGTAGATTTACCATAGATTTGCTGAAAGGGATTTGTCAGGGGTTTAATTATGTTCACTGAGATCAAAGTCAGATATTTTACAAAGGAGAAATCTCTGGACTTGAACTGGAGATACAATGATTTCCACTTAGGCACAAATTTTTGTTTTATTTGTTCATGGGATGTGAGAGTTGCTTGCCAGGTATTTAATGTCCATCCCTAATTGTTCTGGAGAAGATGATGGTGAGCTGTCTTCTTGAATGTAGTCCTTGGGCATAGAAACATGTTAGAAAGGGAGTTCCAGGAATTTGACCAAGTGGCAGCAAACGAACTCTGGGAAAGTTTCAGCAAAATTAAAATAAAAGACGATGACTGCTGGAAGTATAAATAAAAACAGAAAATGCTGGAGAATCTCAGCAGGTCTGGCAGCATCTGTCAAGAGAGAGAGAGAGACAAAGTTAATGTTTCAAGTCCAACATTCTTCAGAATTGAAAGAGGCAAAAAAAATGGTAGTTTTAATGCTGTTCACAGAAGGGAGGAGTGAGTTTTACAGTAACATGATAACATAGATCCAAGTCAGGATAATTTGTGACTTGGAGGGGAACTTTCATTTGTTGGAGTTCCCATGCATCTGTTGGCCTTGACCTTTTAAAGTGGTCAAAATTACAGGTTTGAAAGGTGCTGTTGGAAGAGCCTTAAAAAAATTACTGCAGTGCACTTGTAGATAGCACACTCTGCTGCCATATATGTCAGAGATGAAGGGATTGAACATTGAAGGCGATGGATAGAGTAGAAATCATTCAGGCTGACTTGCCTTGATAGTAGTCAAGCTTCTTGAGTGTTTTTGGAGTTGAACTTCTCCAGGCAAGTGGAGATTATTACCTTACACACCTGATTTCTGCTTTGTAGATGGTAGGCAGGTGTATGACTGGTGGAAAGTGAGGTATACATTCCAGAACGACTAGTCTCTGTCCTTGTCTTGTGGCCATAGTATTTATATGATAGGTTCAGTTCAGCTTCTTGTCAATGGTAATCCCAGGCTGCTGGTAGTGGGAGATTCAGTGATGGTAATGCCATTGAAGGTCAAGTGATGATAATTAGATTCTCTCTTGTTGAACATGGTCACTGTGTGGAACGTGTGTGGGACAATTGTTACTTGCCAACTATCAGTCTGAACCTGGATGTAGTCCAGGTCTTGCTGCATATAGAGAGGAAGCTCGATTATCTGGCATTCGATTATCTGAATTTTGGATCATCCGGACAAGATCGCAAGGTCCCAATACTTGGCTAAACTGTGTTATCAGGACATTCAATTATCCAAACAAAAATCTCCCAGCCCATGTTGTTTGGATAATCGAGGTTGCTCTGTAGACATGGACAGTTTCAGCATTGTGTTGTGAACAATGTTGAATGTTTGTAGTCATCAATGAGTATTTCTACTTCTGACCTTATGATGGAGGGAAAGTCACTGATGAAGCAACTCCTGGAGTGATAACGTAAGGCTGAGATGATGAACTCCAACAATCAGAACCACCTTCTTTTGTGCCAGATTTGATTCTATCCAGAGAGAATTTTCCTTTTTTGCTCAGGTTGATACCAGACTCAGTCACATACTGTGTTGATGTCAACAGCAGTCACTATCACCTGAATTAATCTTGATCAATAAAAAGCCTTCAATAAAATTTTAAACTTTCCAAATTGATGATTTCAGAAAATGCTTAGATGAAATATGCCCCACCCTCACAACTTGCTTTCAATATTGCTTCATTGGAGATTGTTGATGGGCGGAGTTGTATGTACAGAAATTGGGATTATTGTTTATGCTAATGAATGTAAGAGGTGATAAAAACAGAGCAGTTTGGATAGAAGAGGTGTCACTTAGAATGGAGTAGATGTGTTGATTACAGTGCGGTCTTGGTTGTACTAGCTGTAAATAAAGAGTTTAAAGAAGGTCTTATTGCAGACTATGTCGAAATCATTTAGAAGATACAACCACCGGTCACATTGAATATGAGAAGAAGAGTTTCAAGGTATTATTCTTCACTCTTATTTTGTTAACTTATAATATAAAGCCCTGTGCTCACTGTGTGTTCACTGTAATGTGTCAGATGTATTAGGGATGAGGCATCACCACATCTGGACTTGGAGATACGCAAGTCAATTTGTCCTTCTACATAATCTTCTACTTTTGGACTACAGATTTCTGACTATGTCCATTCATTTGATTAACTTCATTGGAAAAAGAATAGTAAAACTCATTGGACTTTGTTATTGTCACTATGTTAATAAAATCATAGGTATGTATGCTTCCTGTGAACATAAGTAGCCCAAACTTCTACCACAGTGAACATTTAATGTCTCTTAAGCAGTGAAGAAATCATTAACATACTAGAAAGTTCATTAATCCAGTAATATTTACACTAAATAGTCTCCTTAAAAATTTGATTTACCATGGACATGCTGCCTTTTCAGGGTTGCACATGGGAAAGGTAACAATCTAGTGGTCTTGTCTCTGCATTAGTAATCCTGAAACACAGATAATCTAGAAATCCCACTATTGCATATTGCGCAACATGAATCCAATAAAATTGTGGAATTAAAAGTGGGAGACTTCTATGTTCCCTATCAAGAATGGCCTGGCCTCACCATTAGTGATTGTGCAGATTGGTCCGAAGAATATAACTGCATGGCAGGGTCTGTGACAAGTGACGAGGGAACAAACAAGAGGGAAAAACATACTTAACCTCATCCTTACTAATCTGCCTGCTCAAAGTGTGTCTATCCATGGCAGTATTGGTAGTCACCACTGCTCAGTCCTTGGGGAGAAGAGTCCTGTCTTTTCATTGAGAATATTCTCCATTGTGTCTTCACATTGAAAATATCCTCCATCATCAAGCTAAATGGGACAGACTTTGAACAGATTTGGCAACTCAAGATTAGGCATTTATGAGACACTGTGGGCCATGAACAGCAGCAGAATTGTACATCAGCACAATCTGCAATTTTATTACCCAGCATATTTCCCATTCTACCATTGCCATCAACCCAGGAGATCAACCCTGGTTCAATGGAGAGTGCAGGAGGGCATGCCAACCGCAGCACTAGGCATACTTAAAAATGAGGTGTCAATCTGTTGAAGCTATAAAGCAGAACTACTTGCATGCCATAAGCAGCATGTGATAGACAGAGCTAAGGCAATGGATCAGAGTTAAGCTCTGCAGTCCTGCCATATCCAGTCATAAATGGTGGTAGACAATTAATCAACTCACTGGATGAGAAGGCTCCAGAAATATCCCCATCCTCAATGTTGGAGGAGGTAACCACATCAGTACAAAACTTAAGGCTGAAGCGTTTGCAGCAATCTTCAGTTAAGAGTTTTGGGTGGATGATTCATTTCTGCCTCTTCCAATGGTTCCCAACATTACAGATACCAGTCTTCAGCCAATTTCATACACACATGTGATATCAAAAAACAATTGGAGGCACTGGATACTGCAAAGGCTATGGGGACCTGACAACATGCTAGCAATAGTACTGAAGAATTGTCCTCCAGAACTTGCCATGTCCCTAGCCAAGCTGCTGCAGTACATTTACAATGCTTTCATTTACCTGACAATGTAGAGAATTGCCCAAGTATGCCCTGTACACAGAAAGCAGGACAAATACAATCCAGCCAATTACTGCCCCATCAGTCCACTCTCAATGATCAGTAAAATGATGGAAGGAATCATCAATAGTGAATTCAAGCAGCATTTGCTTAGCAACAACTTGCACAGTGACGCACAGTTTGGGTTCTGCCCTGACCATTTGCCTTCTGACCTCATTACAAGCCTAGTTCAAGCCTGGATAGAGACCTGGATTTCAAAGGTGACATAAAAGTGATTGTCGTTGACATTAAGGCATTAAAGAACCCTAGCAAAATTGAAATTAATGTGTGTTAGGAAAATCTCTCCGCTGTTTGGAATCAGACTTGGCAGATAAGAAGAGGGTTGAGGGTGTTGGAGGTAGTCATCTCAGCTCCAGGACATTTTTGCAGGAATTCCACAGGGCGGTGTCTGAGGTAAAATCATCTTGAGCTGCTTCATCAATGACCTTCCATCCATTCTGAGGTGAGAAGTAGGGATGTTCGCCAATAATTGCACAATGTTCAGCACCATTCACAACTCCTCAGATACTGATGCAGTCTATGTCCAAATACAACAGGAGCTAGACAATAATACAGGCTTGGCTGGAAAGTGGCAAGTAACATTCATGCCACATAAGTGTCAGATAATGACCATCAACAACAAGAGAGAATATGACCATTGCCCCATGGCATTGAATTGCATTAACACTACTGAAACCTCCATTATCAACATCTTGGGAGTTACCATTGACCAGAAACTAAACTGGACCAGCCATACAAATACTGTAGTCATAAGCAGGTGAGAAACCAGAAATTCTACAGCGAGTAACTCACCTCCTGTTTCCCCTATGCCTGTCCACCAAAGGTATAAGTCAGGGCTGCAATGGAATACTCTCCACTTGCCTGGTTGAGTGCCTTTCCAACAATACTCAAGAAGTTTGACATGGATCAAGAGAAAGCAACCCACTTGATTGACTCCACATCCACAAACATCCCTTCATCACTGACACTAAGGAACAGTAGTGTGTAACATCTACAACACAGACTGCAGAAAAGATCTAAGGCTTCTTAGACAGCACCTTCCAAACTCACGACCACTAGCATCTAGAAGGACATGGATTGCAGATATATGGCAACACCACAGCCTTCACATTCCCTTCCAAGCCACTCACCACCCTGACTAGAAAAAGTATTACTTTTCCTTCAATGTCACCAGATTAAATTCTTGCAACTTCCTCCCTAATAGCATTGTCTACTGCAGCACATGGACAGCAGTGGTGAAAGAAGCTCAACACCACCATCTCAAGACAACCAGGATGGGCAACAACCCAATCCCATAAATTATTTTTAAAAAGATTGAAGTCTTGAAAAAAATGCCTTCTTGATCAACAATGGAGTTTTAATCGCTAAAAGGTAATCTTGTAAATTATTGTGCTGAACTTTGAAAATGTCACAAAAGAATTGCAGTTGGAGAGCCATTAGAAATTGAACCAAATAAAACATCAGCCATGGAACCTTGCTAGATTGGAGTTTTTGAAAGGCCAGTTGGATCAACTCAGCTGAGACTGAAATGCGCAGTGAATGTACCACAACCTGGGTGAGTTAATGGGAGAGATGATTAGTAAGATGTTGGGTTTTTTTGTGTGACCTGGAACTCTCCAGTGTGTAGCAAAGTAGTCCTCTCCAATGGAGATTAGTTCTGCTCCATTCTTTTCCAACTGATGGTAATGGTCTGTTTGTTGTTGGTGCTGCAAGTTTATGCTACTAGATTTTCTGGGTTGTCCTCTACTTGTAGTGTTTTACCTTGAAGTATCTGAGTAGTTTTCTGATCCTACTCAGAGTAAACTTTTTACATGTATTTACCTCTGATCCAAGTCAAGACTCACTCTTCGCTCTCTAATTGGTGCCCTGAGTATAGCGCCTCATCGTTGTTTTGAGTCTTTTTGGGTCTGCAACATTGGTTCCTAGGTGGTACTCTTTCCACTCTGTGGGAATTCTATGAGATGCTGACTCTATTTCTCTTTGGATGGCATGATGGACTCAGTAGTTAGCACTGCTGCCTCATAGTGTGAGGGACCTGGGTTCAATTCCACCCTTGGGCTGCTGTCTGTGTGAAGTTTGCACATTCTCCCCATATTTGCATGGGAGTCCTTGGGGTGCTCTGGTTTCCTCCCGCAGTCAAAGATGTGCAGATTAGATGGATTGGCTATGCTAAATTGCCCAATTCTGTCCAGGGATGTGCAAGCTAGGTGGATTAGCCATGGGAAGTACCGGGTTACCCGGATAGTGTAGAGGATGGGTCTAGATGGGATGCTTTTCCGAGGGTTCGGAGGACTGCTTCCACACTGTAGGGATTCTCTTCTGTTCTAATTCACAAACATCCCAGATGTGCAATTCACTCATCTTCCAAAAACAGATTGATTAACACTAATCCTAAAACAAGTTGAGATTAGATTATTAAACTGTTTTAGTTTACTACCAGTCAAACAAATCAAAAATTTTAAACCTAAGTTGACTTTCTCCTTAATATAACAACATTATTAAAACATGCCACGCAGTCATTATTGGTAAGACAATTAATATATTATTTTGGTTAACGCTTTCTCTAGATCAGAACAAGTCTCAATCTGGGCTAGACTTTCTCTCTTCTTGAAGTTCATTGGCTATGATGTGCATCTTACAGTAGATTTGCCAATGGCTCCTGAACCACGTGTTTCCAATGTCATTCCATTGTTGGTAGGAAATAAAAAATTAGAACTCAATCTTCATTTGAATGTTTTAATAGTGTCGCCAATTAAGCCAGCTACTACATTACATTAACTCCTGCTAAGATCACAAGCAAGATAATTATTTCAACACACAAGGTATGAGTGTGTGCTGCAATCATTTAAATGCTCTTGACATCCATTTGTCTCAGTCTAGTAAAGTTTGCTGGCTCATTCTCCTTTTTAAGAACTTGCATTGAAACAACTATTATTCAGGAGAAAGCGAGGACTGCAGATGCTGGAGATCAGAGTCGAGAGTGTGGTGCTGGAAAAGCACAGCAGGTCAGGCAGCATCTGAGGAACAGGAGAATTGACACTTCAGGCACGATTCCAGATTAAGGGCTCTTGCCTGAAACATCAATTCTCCTGCTCCTTGGATGCTGCCTGACTTACTGTACTTCACCAGCACCCCACTTTCGACAACTATTATTCACGCAAGACCTGTCCTTCATCTATTAAAAAAAAAGTATGAGCACCTTTAGATTAACTCCAAACTCCCTGTGTCTCATTTATGTATTGGAGTTTTCCCAGGAAAAAGTACATGAGAATTTTAAAACATACCAATCAGCATAAGATATATTGGAACAAAATCTGCAGGTGCTGGAAATCTGAAAATAAAGAGAAACTCATACAGCATTTGTGGAGAAAGAACAGAGTTAACGCTTTGAGATAGAGTCGATAAAACGTGGAACTGGAGAAAGCAGAGCAGGTCAAGCAGGACCAGAAAAGTTGATGTTTTGGGCAGGATCCTTCATCAGTCCTAATGAAGGGTCCTGTCTGAAACACCGACTCTTTTGCTCTTCTGATGTTGCTTGACCTGCTGGGCTTTTTCCAGCTCCACATTTTATCGACTCTGACTTTCCAGCACCTGCAGTCCTCACTATCTCCAACACTTTGAGACTGATCTGACCCTTCTTCAGAAACAATCTACATTAGAAGTTGCTCCCGAAGATCATGGTGAAGGTGATGGGGAAAGCTCGCCACACTGTTATAAACAAGACAGATGAGGTGTGTAGGCAGTTTAAATTGCTGACAGGGATTTGACATCCAATGTATTGATATCCAACACCTTAGTTATTTGGCAGCAATCTGTCCCAACCAGGCATGTGTTTATTTTAGATTCAGAAACTATAGCCCAATGATGTGATAAGTACCATAAAGCAAATTTTCTTGCTGAAACCAGGTTGCCTATTGGGAGAGAGCTGTGTGTGACTGCAGAGGTTGTAGCTGTAGTGTGGATAGGCCAGCTCACAACACTGTATGAGCTGCTGCTTATATTGAAGATTGTTGTCACTACTACAGGACCTGCTTGATTTACTGTGGTAAAGGAAAACTACTTCCTGCTCTTGCATAAGAACTCTCTTGTAGTTAGTGAGATTTAATTTATTCTACTCTAGCAAATAGTCACAGGTTAAATTGATATGATACACAGTGTTAGAGAGTGTTTGAAAGGCTCTATTGGCACGGTGATAGTGTCCCATGAATATGAGGCCCATATTCAAGTTCTACCTGCTCCAGAGGGTTGGAATAACATCTCTAAACAAACTTTTGAGATGATAAGTTGCTTTGTCCACATTGTCATAGTGAGATAAGAATCAAAAGAACTGTGGGTGCTGTAAATCAGAAACAAAAAGAAAAATTGCTGGGAAAGCTCAGCAAATCCAGCTGCAATGTGGAGAGAAATCAGAGTTAACATTTCAGATCCAGTGACCCATTCTGAAGAAGGGTCACTTGACCCAAAATGTTAACTCTGATTTTCCTCCACAGATGTTGTAGGATCTGCTGAGCTTTTCCAGAAATTTCTCTTTTTGTTTGTCATTTTGGGAGTTAGTGGTTTTGGCACTCCTCAGTATTAAACCTTTCAGACACATTTACAACAGTGGTAAGGATAGTTCCAAATGAGTTTCCTTTAAAGATTTAGTTGTGATTTCCTCTGGATCTCACAAGAGATGCTTGGGCATTTCCAGCTCAGCCCTTCCTTAGGCTTCGAAACACTATTAGGTTCCTAGTGATGTCACTGGCCTCATACCTACTTTCACATTCCAATCCATCAGTTGTATTTGTAAATCAGTAGATTTTGTGAGAGAAACACTGCTTCATATTCCAATCAAATCCCAGAGAATAGAGTGACCTGGGCCTCACACTGAACCCTCTCATAGAAGTTTCCAACCATTCACCTTGAGTCAAAATTCAGGCTCTATTGTCAAAGGCTTTCATAACCATAATTTTATTAGAAGCCACACAATATCATCAATATTGAAACACTGACATGAGAAATGAGTGGAGAGATGAAAGGAGCGAATGAAAGAGGACAGGAAACAAAATGAGAGAAAAAAAAGGGAAGTGAAAGAGAGAAGATGGGAACATTGGTGAGAGGAGAGGAGATGAAAACTGGTGACCAGAATAAACAAAAAAAGAGAAAAAGTTTCTACGCACAAGTCACAAATTTAATTTGAGGCTGTCCAATTTCTGATATTATGTAAGGGGTAATGGCAGAAAAATTTGAAAAGCAGCAAATGCTTGTTCAAAAAAAACACTTGATTTGACTTAAACATTATAAAATGGATATGTCTGTTTTCTTTGTTAGATGTAGCCATCCTAGTTGCAGGAGTAATAGTTCCTGTTGTGCTTGGGTCTCAACATTCAACAACAGTCTATTGTACAATTGTTTAATATATTCAAATATGTTATATATTTCCTCGGTGTGGAGAGAAAAAAAACGTGGATTTTACTGTTGTTGAAATGCTGGCTCATCTGAATAGGAGCTGAGGCATGATTCTGGGGAAAAAAGCATTACTCTGTGTGACCTATAAAAAAGACGAGGGGGTAGAAAGTGCTTCTTCAACCACTGAAGTACAGTATGACCACAATGAAAGCTTTAGCGATGAGTCACGGCAGTGTGCCTGTTGGGCATTAGTCAGCTAATATCAGTACTTGTGCTTTCTGCCAGCCGGCAGCAAACCAATTCAATCTTACATGAAGACACATTCGGCAGGAACAGTCGCATATCTGCCCAACTCCATTCACTTTGGTCAGCACGTGAGGAAGAAATGTCCTTTGATATTCCTTAAAATCAAAGCTACAGTATCTCATCAAGCAAATGCCAATTTGTAAAACTCAATTTCAAATATTGCTGAACAAAATGGAGGGATATAAATCCTCCCCGATTGTGCTCACTGCTGCTATATTTCCCTCGACTATTCCTGAAGCAAAACCATTGTCACTGATCTTGTTTTTTTTTTCAAAAGATATAATAGACAATAAATTTTGACACAATGGTAATCACTTGATGATAGTATGGTGCATCATTGTGTATTTTTAAAGTGTTGATTCAGATATTATAATTAATATTGTGTGATCAGTTCTAAACATGAACTATGTCATCAAGTTTGATTGTGCTAAGTTGCTACTGATAGGAATTATCTTCACTAGTCTGATTTAATGACCACTCAATCCGTCTTTTTACCAGACTAACATCCTGTCTTTAATTCCGCAGTTAACACTCACTGAGTCAGATTGAAAGTATGTGTATATGCAAGCACGCTTCTCACAATTTTGTATGGTTTTCTCTAAATATGAATCTGCCATGATACATTTACAGCCATCACTGCGATACACAATTAGAGAGGCATAGAGCTGTACAGCATGGTCTAACTAGTTCTTGTTGACCATGTTCCCAAACTAAACTAGTCCCACCTGCCTCCAAACCTTTCCTATTCATGTACTTATCCAAATGTCTTTTAAATGTTGTAACTGTACCTGTATCCAGCACTTTCTCTGGCAGTTCATTTTGCACATGAACCAATCTCTGTGTAAAAACGTTGCCCCTCATGTCCTTTTTAAACCGTTTTCCTTTCCCCCTAAAAATATGGCCCCTGGCTTTGAACTCACTCACCCTAGGGAAAGACCCTTGTCATTCACCTTATCTATGCCCTTCATGATTTTTTAAACCTCAATAAGGTCACCGCTCAACCTTTTACACTCCAACACAGTCCCAATCTTTCCAATTTGTTTTTATGTCACAACCCCTACATTCCCGACAACATCCTGGTAAATCACATCTGAACCCACTCCAGTTTAATAATCCTTAATATCTTTCCTATAACAGGATGACCAGAACTGCTGACAGTACTCCAGAAGAGGCTTTATCAATGTCCTGTATAACCTCAACATGATGCTCTAATTCCTATACTCAAAGGTCTGAGCAATGAAGATAAGCATGCTAAACACCTTCCTAACCACCCTGTTTACCTGTGATACAAATTGCAAAGAATTATGTACCTGAACCCCTAGTTCTCTCAGTTCCACAATATTCCCCAGGGCCCGACCATTAATTGTAAAAGTCCTGTCCGTGTTTGTTTTACCAAAACGCAATACCTCACATTTATCCAAATTAAACTCTATCTGACACTCCTTCAAATGTTTTAATCATTGGAAAGGATACAGTGTTAGAAAAACATGCTTGTTACAACTATCATTGGTCTAACAATATCAGTATAGTCATTTGGTAGAAAATCACACATTTTGTCAAAGCTTTTCATCTTTCAACCATCAGGACAATTCACAAGAGTGCCAATTTAAGGGAAAAGCCATCATTTATAGTGTATGAAAGGAGAATGCTGATTGGGTGGCAAATCATTTGTGAAATTGGCCAGGGCTTCTCTACTATTGCCTGCTACACACCTCCCTTGTCTGGTCAGTGTACAGGTTGGGATTCCTTCAGTCCTATGCGCTCTAACATTAGCCTTATCAGTAATACTGTCAATAGGGCCTGAGACGTTTGTTCATTATGCAAGCTCAATGCTAATATAGGGCACATCAAAATTACCTGCATTTACAAAACAGTACCCAAGTAATGGGCAAGAGAGATAACAGAGAGCCAATGGATGTGATCTCTTTGGATCTTCAGAATGCCTTTGGCAAGGTACCACGCAGGAGGCTGCTAAATAAGACAAGAACCCATGGTGTTAGGGGCAAGGTACTGGCATGAATGAAAGATTGGCTGATTGGCAGAAGGCAGAGAGTAGGGATGAAAGAGTCTTTTTCAGGATGCCAGCCAGTAATTAGTGGATTTTCACAGGGGTCGTGTTGGGACCACAACTATTGACATCATACATTAACGATCTGGACAAAGGAACTAAGAGCATTATTGCTAAGTTTTCAGAAGGCACAAAGGTAGCTGGAGGGAAAGGTTGTGTTGAGGAAGTGGGGAGGCTGCAGAAGGCTTGGAGTGTGGGGAAGGATGTGGCAGGTAAACTAAAATGTGGGAAAGTATGAGGTTATGCTTTTTGGCAGGTAGAATAGAGATATTTTGTAAATGGAATAGGCTTCAGAAATCTGAAGCATAAAGAGAGTCCCAATTCAGAACTCTTTTAAGGTTAACATGCAGGTTCAGTTGGCACTTAGGAAGGCAAATGCAATGTTAACATTCATGTCAAGAATGACTAGAATACAACAGCAGGGATGCACTCCTGAAGCTATATAAGGCTCTGGTTAGACTGCATTTGGAATGTTGTGAGCAGTTTTGGGCTACATTTAAGGGAGAATGTGCTGGTTTTGGAGGGAATCCAGAGGAGGTTTACAAAAATGATCCCTTCATACAAATAAGTGATGAAGGGCTTAAATTATGAGGAGCGGTTGAGGACTTTGAGTCTGTACCCCTGAATTTAGAAGGGTGAGGGGGGATTTGATTGAAATTTACAGAATACTGAGAGACCTGGATAGACTGTTTTTGGAGTAGCTGTTTCCACTAGTAGGAGAGACTAGAACCTGAGGGCAAACCTGATGACCCTTTAGAACTGAGATGAGGAGGAATTTTTTTAGCCAGAGGGTGTGACTCTGTGGAACTCCTTGCCATGGCTGTGAAGGTCAAGTCATTGAATGTCTTTAATACTGAGATAGATCGGGTCTTGATTAGGAAGGGGTTTAAGTGGCACAGGGAGAAGGCAGGATAATGGGATTGAGAAATATATTAGTCATGATTGAAAGGCAGAGCAGACACAAAATGGGCCAAATGGCCTAATTGTGTTCCTCTATCTTGTGGTTTTGAGGTCATAGTTTTACGACATTGCCTTGCTGTTTAGTGCCAACATGAAGCTTAGTTGTTATCAAGGTTTGTGCGAAGATTTGTAGCTCGGGTGCTCGTTGTTGTGGTTCTGTTCGCCGAGCTGGAAGTTTTTGTTGCAAACGTTTCGTCCCCTGGCTAGGCGACATCATCAGTGCTTTGGAGCCTCCTGCGAAGCGCTTCTTTGATGTTTCTTCCGGTATTTATAGTGGTCTGTCCTTGCCACTTCCGGGTGTCAGTTTCAGCTGTCTGCTGTAGTGGTTGGTATATTGGGTCCAGGTCGATGTGTTTGTTGATGGAGTTTGTGGATGAATGCCATGCCTCTAGGAATTCCCTGGCTGTTCTCTGTCTGGCTTGCCCTATGATAGTAGTGTTTTCCCAGTCGAATTCATGTTGCTTGTTGTCTGCGTGTGTGGCTATTAGGGATAGCTGGTCGTGTCGTTTCGTGGCTAGTTGATGTTCATGTATGCGGATTGTTAGCTGTCTTCCTGTTTGTCCTATATATTGTTTTGTGCAGTCCTTGCATGGTATTTTGTAAACTACATTCGTTTTGCTCATGTTGGGTATCGGGTCCTTTGTTCTAGTGAGTTGTTGTCTGAGCGTGGCTGTTGGTTTGTGTGCCGTTATGAGTCCTAAGGGTCGCAGTAGTCTGGCTGTCAGTTCTGAAATGCTCCTGATGTATGGTAGTGTGGCTAGTCCTTTTGGTTGTGGCATGTCCTCGTTCCGTGGTCTGTCTCTTAGGCATCTGTTGATAAAGTTGCGCGGGTATCCGTTTTTGGCGAATACCTTGTATAGGTGTTCCTCTTCCTCTTTTTGCAGTTCTGGTGTACTGCAGTGTGTTGTGGCCCTTTTGAATAGTGTCCTGATGCAGCTTCGTTTGTGTGTGTTGGGGTGGTTACTTTCATAGTTTAGGACTTGGTCTGTGTGTGTTGTTTTCCTGTGTACCCTTGTGGTGAATTCTCCACAAGTTGTCATCAGTCTACAACCAAAGGAGGTGAATATGTTGCTGAATAGCACATTGCTACATTGTCACGGCTGCATATGCATTCAACCACACTGCATGTACTTCAAGCAAATGGCCGTGTCACAGAGTCTTAGTGGAGTGCTCCACACTGATGTCCAGAGAAACACTCATCAGTCAGCAGCTCCTGGCTCTCTGAATCAAGGGTAGCTTCTAGTATCTGCCCTGGACCTTGGGCTGAACACTTGGCCATACATTCAGGACAGTTGTGGTCAAAGGGTCCCCATCTCTTCAGTTCAGGGAATGGGCTGAAAATGTGTTGCTGGAAAAGCGCTGCTCCTGCCCCACTGAATTCATCTCTGCATACCTCGACACGGTCCTGTCCCCTTAGTCCAAGAACTCCTCACCTACGTTCGGGACACCACCCACGCCTTCCACCTCCTCCATGATTTTCGCTTCCCTGGTCCCCAACGCCAAAAAAAATCCTCTGCCCAGTTCAGGGAATGGGTCATGGTCAGTTTTGTAGGTACAGAATTGCCAGTCCTAGGGGATCTCAAAGGAACAGAGTTGAGAGCTGCAAGATAGTTGCCTAGTTCCCCTGCTAAATTGTTCATGGAGGTGAACCACAGTCATTTAGGGGTTCCATTCACTAAATTTTAGATTAGATTCCCTACAGTATAGAAACAGGCCCTTCGGCCCAACAAGTCCACACCAACCCTCCGAAGAGTAACCCACCCAGACCCATTTCCCTCTGACTAACGCACCTAACACTATGGGCAATTTAGCATGGCCAATTCACCTGCCTTGCACATCTTTGGACTGAGGGAGGAAACCAGAGCACCTGGAAGAAACCATCATAAACACAGGGAGAATGTGCAAACTCCACATAGACAGCCACCCGAGGCTGGAATTGAACCTGGGATCCTGGTGCTGTGAGGCAGCAGTGCTAACTTTGAGCCACCGTGCCACTCTCAAGGGGAAGGGCAACAAGGAGCCTGATGCTACAATAAGGAAGACAGGGAATCTAATGTTGGGGAGTAGAGCAGAATGCTGGGATGCTGGAAATAGTGAAAGGGAGTCAAGTCAATATCTAATAGGGTAGAAGACAGTGCATGGGTAAGGGATCTTGCAGGAGTAGGGTTGTGGACAATTAGCAGCACCTTGCCTTGAACAATGAGCTAACAGACCTGACACATCGACCTAACGTGCCTGGGGCTGGGATGGAAAGATTGGTAGGTGCAAACTCAGATAGGTTAATTCGTTGTGGACTTGAGGAAGTATGTTGCCAATGGGATGATGGGGTGGACCACTAAGAAGGAGATGTTGATAACTGTGGGTCAACAACGAGGCAGAGTCTGGAACTTATAGCATGAGGAATGGTAGCCATTACTTTCTGTTGTGCATAAGTGCACAATGGAAATGGAACTACCTGTGATCATGCCTGGTGTGTGGAGATTCAGTGCTGCCATCTGTGAGGGGAAGTGGGGGAGTGCAACGTATAGCTATGTGGGGCCCTTCAAAGAGCAGGACCCATACTAAGACTGAGAAAGTGAAACTTACTTGCAAGCACAACATCCGCTGTGACCCTTAGGCATTAGCCCACTGTGTGTAGTCCAACTCCTTGACCCAGAGACTCCTGACCATGTCATGCAGGCTATTGGCCAAATCCCTCTAATGTCTATGATGTAATGGCAGCGTCTGTGCATTCGGAAATATTCAGCCTGCATTGCAAAGTCGCCTACTGACTAACATTGACTCACAGGTCATCATTTTAGGATAAGGAGCATCAGGATTAAAACAGAAATGAGGAGAAATTACTTCTGACAAGAATCTGTGGAATTCATTATTCCAGAGTGTGGTGGATGCTGGGACATTGAGTAAATTCAAGGAGGTGATAGACAGATGTTTAATTAGTAGTAGGTTGAAGGGTTAGGAGAGTGGGCAGGAAAGTGGAGTTGAGGCTGTGATGACACTAGCTATAATCGTACTGAATGGCAAAGTAGGTTCAAAGGGCTGAGTTGCCTACTTCTGCTCCTAATTCTAATACTCTGTAATTGGTCTACATTTGCTGGCAAACCCTGAGTGAGCAAACAATTATTTTACGGTTCTATGATTATGAAAACCAATCTAGGCCTTAGGGCTGGCACACTTGTGGAAGCTATATATGTTAATACACAGGGCCTTCTCCTTTGTGGAGGGAGATTGTCTGTTTCAACTCAACAAAATAGGTGACAGCAATTTCCTGGACTATTTCTCAGGGCAATACCGTTACCAATCAGAGTCAAACCGCCTGGTTTAAAATGGTAGAAAATTCTGGCAGTTAATTATTAATCACCTTTAACTGTGGATTCTCCACGGCAATGTCTCTCGGAGTCAGGGTCCACTTGTCCATCAATCAGCACTCTGCTCTCATGCAGTACAAATGTTGTTTTTTTCTTCCCTTCAAATTGATATTCTTGAGATTGCCCCAATGAATGTAAAGATGAGATGCTTTGCCAAAATATGTCTTTTTTTCAACAATATCAAAATAATTTAGTTTCTTCCAAATTGTGACAGATCATATATCACTTTAACTGTTGGTAGACAGGAGACTTTCTCCACAGAAATGAGGGCCTGAACTGTGGTGTGTAGTTCAGGAACAAAGCTTTCATGATTGTTTGGCTGATTTAATACTCTTAGCTCCTTTTGGTGAAGGAGGACTAGGGAGATCTCCCCAGTCGATGCAAACCTCTTCGGAAACCAATGAAAGAACTCTGGATGCTGTAAATCAGAAATAGATTAGATTAGCTTCCCTACAGTGTGGAAACAGGCCCTTCGGCCCAATAAGTCCACACTGGCCCTCCGAAGAGTAACCCATCCAGACCCATTCCCCTACATTTGCCCCTGACTAATGCACCTAACACTATGGACAATTCCACATGGCCAATTCACCTAACCTGCACATCTTTGGACTGTGGGAGGAAACCGGAGCACCAGGAGGAAACCCACATAGACACAGGGAGAATGTGCAAACTCCACATAGACAATTGTGCAAGGCTGGAATTGTGAGGCAGAAGTGCTAACCACTGAGCCACCATGCCACCTCTATCAATAAAAATAGAACTGTTCTCAGGAAGGGTCACTGGAACTGAAACATTAATTCTGATTTCTCTTCACAGATGCTGCCAGACCTGCTGAGCTTTTCCAGCAGCTTCTGTTTTTGTTATAAATCTCTTAGAGATTGCTTCAAGACAGTGCATAAACTGACTGGGAAAGATGTACTGTAAGATCTTTCCTTAGGATTTATAAAACAGTGCTAGGTTTGCTTCATTGATTTCAGGACAGAAATTGCTTTTAACCATACAAACTCAATTTACTAGGATTTTTGCTTTAAGTCTATGCTTGCATGTGTATGTTAAATTTATTGGAAGACTTTTGAAAATAGTCTAAGTAATTTCTTTATCAATGCATCAAATCTTGCTTCAATGTTAAAGAAAATATTAGCAAATATACTTGGGAAAGATTGCTAATGCCTGAGAAACATAAAAAAAATGTCAAGGTCAAAAATGGTGATGCATTTTATATTTCTACTCTGTCATTCAATTGCACTTTGAATAATCTTCACGTCTTCAACTCCACTTAACTACTTAAAAGGTTATAGCAATCTGAACCTTTTCAGTGGAGGCATTTGTTGTAATGAAACCAAAATACTCCGGATGTTGGAAATCTGAAATAAAACCAGAAAACGCTGGATATATAGCTGAATGATGATCAACGTGATACTTTAAATGTGTTTCACTCCACAGCTGCTTCCTGGCTAATTTAGCTTTATTTTCTATTCTACTCCACCCAAGGGGATGTGTGGTGAATATGACAAAGTTGAAATTCTGAACTCAAATTCAGATGTCAGATGTATCAAGTAAAGGAAAGACTGTTAAGTTTGAAGGGCTGGCAGTGCAGAATGAAACTGTGAAGTTTTCTTTCTAACTCAGGGCTGTGACAACCATGACCAAACATCTCAGAATAGGAACATCAAGGATGATCTGGGAGCAGATAGAGTAAAGGAGGTACACACTACAGAAATTACTATAGGAAACATAACTACCCAAGTCAGTTTTGTCCTGATGAAGGGCTCTGGCCTGAAACGTCGAATTTCCTGTTTCTTGGATGCTGCCTGACCTGCTGTGCTTTAACCAGCAACACATTTTCAGCTCTGATCTCCAGCACCTGCAGACCTCACTTTTTACTCAGTTTTGTTTACATCAACATCATAGGACGACAGGGCATAGTGCTCAGGTTCAGCAGGCAAGATGTGACTCAGTAAGGCACTTGATTGATGATGACCTCCGCTACACTCCTGTGGCAATAAAGGGCACATCTACCTTCAGATTTTAAGCCACTAACACCTTTCTGGTACACATAGGGTCATTCAAGGAGCCAGTTGATTTGCTGTTAACTGCACCATAACAGTAACAACGCAAGTTGTATTTCATTATGCACCCACATGCATACATTTCCTGTTGCAACCAGCAGCCACAGTAAGTCATTATAATTTTACCTTGGGCACATTTACAGATAGGGAACTGCTGGCTCATTTAGTTACAGCTTGCCTATGTTTGGGCCACTTTGTTTTCAAAGAAGAGCATTTGTTTTTACATTATAAAAGAATATCAGACTGTAATGTACATCAAAAGTAAAATTATTTTATAAAACAAAAAATGTTGGTAGTTTAACTCTTCCAAGTGTTTCTTTATTGTGCTATGCCCCTGTGAATCATGTAGTTCTGTGCAAATTGCTTGTGTGTGGGCCTTGCTCTTAAGTGCTTCCCCTGTTGAAACTGATTACTGCCGAGCAAGCAGTAAGTTGCCTGTGATTCAGTACACTACTTGCACCTTCATTTAATTCTAATGCATTTACTTTAAGGCTGTTACTGCACATTTCTTAGCTTGCTATGCAATCATTAGCTAATGTCTGAAGCCACTTGTACAGGACTAGTGGTGCCCAAAAGCTGTAAGTGACACATTTACCACTTAGCTGTTCTTCAGCATTTTCTTGCCTTCTACTGCTGAGGACATTACCCTAACATGGCCACTAATTTATCTCAGCACTGGAACCTGCATGAGGTCCTCAAGAATCTCCAATGGTTTTCTGAATTACTATTTTCCAAAAGTGTCAGCATAACCCTGATTGATTCTTTAATGTTGTATCTCCCAATTCTCTGAAGCAGTCGTGGAATGCAGTGACTGCATTGTGTAATATTTTGCTGTGTACTGTTGGAACATTCAAATTTAGGAACATAGAAGCAGGAGTAGCAACCAATCTGCTGTACCATTCCAGGTCATGATCGATCTATTTCAACATGCTTTGTTTCACACTCAGCATTAAACTGCAATCCTAAAAAGGTCATCCTTTCTCTGTACAGGCGTGGGTGTGGGGCTGAAAACCTGTTCATGACTTGTAAAAGCACACTCACTGAGCTCTGAATTCTGAGAACTGATGAATGGCCAATCAGCAGGTTAAAATCTGGGGATTCCAAATGGTCTTTTTGTGTTCTATAAATTCTACATAACTGTGTTCTTACTTCATAAATTATTTGGTATTCTCTACCCTTGAGAGCTACAGATATGAAGGGAGTTGTGGGGACTTATGTGGGAAGGTGAATCTGAAGTAGATCACCCCATGGTCAGATTAAATCCAACACACATGTGAAAGATTGAATGGCCTCCCCTTCCTTCTATTTCTTATGTTAACAGTAAAAATGTAAAATGGAGGATTAATGTGATGTATCAGCCAGGCAGTCATTCATCCTCTCAATCTTTAAAAGACTGTAACTTTCCAGAATTCCTCTTCCCTACAATGCACAGGTATTGGACAATTAGAAGCTTCTACTGTTAAGGTGGACTGCTCCATGGTTTCCTATATGAGTTTGACTTTAACCTAAGCAATTACCTTTCTATTATGATTTAAAATACTCCCAACAATCCATTACTTCTCCTTTCCTGCAAATATGATGTGATTTGCATTGAGCTATTAATTAAAATTATAATATCTGCCTGAATATTTCTCTATAAGAAAAATGCTTATTGCATAAACGTAGAACAATTTCCACTTTCAATTTCAGAAATGTATGCCTTTACTTCCACCTGAGGACTAATTTGTCTGGTACGAATTCATAAAATTGTCTACCATAACTATAACTAATTAATATAATTTATCATGGACATATTTAACAACTTATACCAATATTCATAAACCATATAGATTGTTCATTTGCATATAGAGACCAGCTGGCATTTCTGTCATATTTTGATGCTGCTTTGCAAGAGTTAGCCCTTCTTCTGGAACTTCCTCAAGTTTTTCGGGCCTAGGATCTCTTGCTCTATACACGACCTATTCAGTTTATATTTCACCGATTTCAATAGAATTTAAGTTGTGCAGGGTTGGTCCTCTGTGGACAACCAGCCCTTGATAATAAATGCTTGGAGAAAAATGAAATTTTACTCCTTTCTTATCCACTCCAAGGTTGTAGGCTGTTCTCAAATAGCTGGGACGGTATATTCTTTAAAAGATTCTATTGATTGTTGGTCACTGGGTCTATTTTTCTGGTCCACTTCAGCATAGATTTGTGCACTTGATGTTAGGTACAAAAAAAATTTTCACTGTCTATTGATGCCTAGTGGCTTGAAAAATCAGAATAAAATTGTACAGAAATATAATGATTTGGACAAATTTCTTTCTTTCCTGTTAGCAATCACAGCTACCATTTCAATTTGATTTTCTTTAAAATCTTGGGGATAAAAAAGTTTCAACATGCATGTTTGTGTGCACTAGACTGACAGTATAAGATAGCTCTGCAGCTGGTAGAGATGATGAGATAGCATGCAAACTTCATATAACCTCCTCAACTCCATGACTGCAGAGTGCAACCCAATTTAAACACACTGCTGATTGGTTATTTGCATAACAATATGCAAATGACCAGGCTCATTCAGAGTCAAAAAATGTGGTGCTGGAAAACCACAACGGGTCCGGCAGCTTCCGAGAAGCAGGAGAGTCGGCGTTTTGAGCATGATCTCTTCATCAGGAATGCCTTCATCATTCCTAATGTAAGGCTTTTGCCCAAAACGTTGACTCTCTTGTTCCTCGGATGCTGCCTGACCTGCTGTCCTTTTCTAACACCACGCTTTCTGACTCTGATCTCCAGCATCTGCAGTCCGCACTTTCTTCCAGGTTCATTCACGGCTAGCCCGAATCAAAGCAAGCTTACAATTCTTAAAAGCAGCTTGCATATCTTGAAGGGAAAGTACATTTGGGCAACAAATGTTCAAGCTGTATCAGAAAGTTTTGGTCACAAAGAAGATGATAAATAGCACAACAGGCCAGAGAGGGGGTTCCCAAGTTCTTCACTGCAGGGCTGGAGGACAGACATCATGTTTCTGCAGAATACCAGGTGACAAGGGAATAAGAACAGGTAGCCAAATGGTGGCCAATGCAAGTAGTCTGTTCCTGATGATCTTTTTGCAGTGCTGCCAGAAATGTAATGACCTCACATGGGTGGTTAAGGTCTGTGAATGCACTTCCTATTGCCATCTGGCAAACTGTGCAACCACCAGTTTTTGTTATTGTTCCTACATATTGTATGTATTGTAATTTTTATTGATTTTGCTTAAGCCACACCAATCGATAGCAAGCTGTAGTAATCCAGACTTGTGCCTAACATTCAGGTAAAGCACCTCAACCTCACATGTCTAGCTTGGCTGTGAGCCTCACATTCCCATAACTCCAAATATTCAATACAGCAGGCACATCATCCAACACTCACTGACACTCTTCCCAGCTGTCGAAGGACAAGCGAGTACATAATGGAAAAAACCCAGAGAGAACTATCTGGGGAACAGGCAGTAATGCATTTTCTAAGACCGGTTGACAAAGACATGGTCCAAATTATCCAAAAAGCAGTGACTTGAACTCTGTAGGAAGCTTAAATGAAACCATCCACAGAATGACAGTATGTTCCTGCCTGATATATCTTCTGAAACCCTAGTGTGATGTACAAGCTGCAGATAGTGTAATGTGTACCTCCTAATTTCCAACCACACCCTTCCCATGCCCAGTTCTACATTTGTGTATGTTTACTGACAGAGATACATGACCTGCCTTCTGACCAGACAGTGCAGCCTTTCTCTGAAGGATGAGAGCAACAGCAGATGTCTGATTAAAAAGAACTACCATTTGGACTGACATTCATATACATTAGTTTTGACACCGGTACTGCAGATATTTCAGAAGGTAGTATAGGAATGTGATCAGCATTTGGCAATACACCGGGCTTACGTTGACTGCAGCTCAGGCAAAGGATTGCATTTGTGCCAACTCGCTGCAGGGTGCATTTGCAGACACATTCTCCTGCAGAGGAGTCAGATGAGAACTTCAATAAAATACACAAAAGGGCTGATGGGTATGCATAGACAAAAGCCTACTGTATTTGCAGATTTCTCTGAAGCTTTCTGTCACTATCACCTAATACGACAGCAAACAGTTTCAGCTGAATTTAGGGCTTCCTAAGAGCTTGGAGTCCATGCGTTCCAGTTTGGAAATGGTGGCCAACTCCATGGCAATACTTGTGCATCAGTTGCAATATTGCATCTAGGGACCAATATCGCAACGTCCATGAAAGCTGGGGCTAAAAACGAACCCTGTCTGTATTGGAAGATCAGACTGAAGATGTAAAACCTCATCTTGTTGCCATGCAGCCTCAGAGTTCAAAGTGGTGGTGGTGTGGGGGGGGTACCATTATAGACTATTACTTTGGTAAAAATCAATTGTCATTTTGGTTTTAGCATTTGCCAGCCAGTAGTTCCCATGGCTTTGAGCCATGACAATGAACCAGAGGCTCGTTGCTTGGTGATAAGGTTTATCCACAACATACATAGCGGATCCCTTCAATAATTGACCACACAAGAGCAGCGCTTATACCCAGGCTGCCAGCAGGAATCTCATGAAGAAAACCATTAGCCATCTCAAGCAAAGGTTTCTGCTGCCTGGACCATGCAAGGAAAAACCTCCAAATAATTGTCAAAGGGTATTCCCCAGTTTATGATGGGCTATTTGTAAGCAGCAGGCCTTCAGCAAGAGGAGGAGGACAAGAGAAGGAAGAAAGAAGCAGACATTGGTTACATCATTACTCCGGATAAGCTGTCTGTATTCAGTTCATCAGACTTTGGTTCCTTTGCAAACATTCTCAGATCATTGTTGTTCCACTAATTCTTACCTTTCAATCTTCTGCCGAGGGACTGATTAGGGATAGTCAACATGGCTTTGTGCGTGGGAAATCATGTCTCACAAACTTGATTGAGTTTTTTGATGAAGTAACAAAGAAGATTGATAAAGGCAGAGCAGTAGATGTGATCTATATGGATTTCAGTAAGGCGTTCGACAAGGTTCCCCATGGGAGACTGATGAGCAAGGTTAGATCTCATGGAATACAGGGAGAACCAGCCATTTGGATGCAGAACTGACTCAAAGGTAGAAGACAGAGAGTGGTGGTGGAGGGTTGGTTTTCAGACTGGAGGCCTGTGACCAGTAGAGTGCCACAAGGATCATGCTGGGTCCTCTACTTTTTGTCATTTACATAAATGATTTGGATGCGAACATAAGAGGTACAGTTAGTAAGTTTGCAGATGACACCAAAATTGGAGGTGTAGTGGACAGTGAAGAGGGTACCTCAGATTACAACAGGATCTGGACAGATGGGCCAATGGACTGAGAAGTGGCAGATGGAGTTTAATTCAGATAAATGCGAAGTGCTGCATTTTGGGAAAGCAAATCTTAGCAGGACTTATACACTTAATGGTAAGGTCCTAGGGAGTGTTGCTGAACGAAGAGACCTTGGAGTGCAGATTCATAGCTCCTTGAAAGTGGAGTTGCAGGTAGATAGGATAGTGAAGAAGGCGTTTGGTATGATTTCCTTTATTGGTCAGAGTATTGAGTACAGGAGTTGGGAGGTCATGTTGTGGCTGTACAGGACATTGGTGAGGCCACAGTTGGAATATTGTGTGCAATTCTGGTCTCCTTCCTATTGGAAAGATGTTGTGAAACTTGAAAGGGTTCAGAAAAGATTTACAAGGATGTTGCCAGGTTTGGAGGATTTGAGCGATAGGGAGAGGCTGAACAGGCTGAGGCTGTTTTCCCTGGAGCATCGGAGGCTGAGGTCCTCCCTAGGACCTTACTATTAAGTGTATAAGTCCTGCTAAGATTTGCTTTCCCAAAATCAGCACCTCGCATTTCTCTGAAATAAACTCCATCTGCCACTTCTCCGCCCATTGGCCCATCTGGTCCAGATCCTGTTGTAATCTGAGGTAACCCTCTTCGCTGTCCACTACACCTCCAATTTTGGTGTCATCTGCAAACTTACTAACTGTACCTCTTATAGAGATTTACAAAATTATGAGGGGCATGGATAGGATTAATAGACAAAGTCTTTTCCTTGGGGTTTGGGAGTCCAGAACTAGAGGGCATAGATTTAGGGTGAGAGGGGAAATATATAAAAGAGACCTAAGGGGCAACGTTTTCATGCAGAGGGTGGTACGTGTATGGAATGAGCTGCCAGAGGATGTGGTGGAGGCTGGTACAATTGCAACATTTAAGAGGCATTTGGATGGGTATATGAATGGGAAGGGTTTGGAGGGATATGGGCTGGGTGCTGGCAGGTGGGACTAGATTGGGTTGGGATATCTGGTCAGCATGGACGAGTTGGATTGAAGGGTCTGTTTCCATGCTGTACATCTCTATGACTGTATGACCTCACAGATTTCTCTTGGTCAAGTTCCTGAAATAAAAAAAATCCCACAAAAACAATTCTATGAAAACTTTGACCAACAACTTTCCAACAATACATATTAAACTGAACCATTCATCCTCACCCTTTCCCATAGTGCCTGTCTTGTGGATTGTCTTTGCTTGGCAGTACTGTTCTGGCAGTACTGGTCCTCCTGTGCAGTACTGCTCTAGTGGCTGCATCATGGCTGCTGCTGGAGAGCTGCTGATGTTCACTGTGGGAGCCACTGCCAGAATTTGTTGTCCGACCTTAGTTGAACTGATTAGCTAAGCCATTTCTGAGGCCAATTAAGTGTAAAACCAGTAAATTCTGTAGATTGGAGAGGATGGTATATGGTATTATCACTAGACTATTAACTTAGAGAGGAGAAAGTGTGGACCGCAGATGCTCAAGATCAGAGTTCAGAATGTGGAGCTGGAAAAGCACAGCAGGTCCAGTGTGACATCATCCATTTCAATCTTCACTGTTGAGATTCTGATAACGTATTCCTTCCAACCACCATTGTCTTGTATTCATACCTAATGTGTATTCTAAACTTGGTGATTGTTACTGGATACCTATGATATTTTACTGGGCCTCTTCTGATTCTACAAGTTGCATGTGTTTGCCATGCCCTTGCCTCAAATATTTACCCCAGAAGTAAATCTAATTGTCTGAGTATTTGCTGTGTGTACAGATTGGATAATATTGGCACAGTTCTGTTTTACTACTTTCTTGAAACATTGAATTAATGCTTAATGCTAGTCTCTGGTCCCAATACCAATTCTGGATCAATTTCACACATTTACTGTCAATGCTGCATTTCAACACTCATCCATTAACTTTTGATAATAAACTTGACCAATGCTTTTTGCCTGGTTTATGAAGCATATGCAAATATTCTTGCTTTTTCTAGATATTTATTGAACAGTGTACTGAGGTTAAATACTCCCTTTCTTGTTACTGCTTCATGTCTAAATCCAGAATTGGTTTCACCAATTCAGTTTCTTCCTTTATTTCTTTCTATAACGACTTTCAAGATCACTTTAATGAGATGACTCAAGAAGCACATAAATCTAAAATGATTGTACTCAATTAGAATAGATTTCTTAGACAAGTTAATGAATAATGAATGTTGCAAGTCACTTGGAATGTATCATTTATATATTTTTTATGTATTTGATCACAAATTCCTGCTATCTTTTGTAATTCTGTGTCTCCAAGGGTTTTTGGATTTCTCCTGTTACTTATCTATGCCTGGAGCTTTTCCTGCACTCACTCATTTAAAAAATTCTATACTTCTGATATCATAATGTTTCTTCCATTGTTTGCTTTGATATCTTGAGGACAGCCTCAATTTTGATGACTGTACATCTCATTTCTATATTCTATCCATTCATTTGCTCTCGAATCCCTTGCAAATAATATTTTGCTATCTTTGTTTTCTTTTACATATCCATTATCTATTGTTATTGCTTACTTTCTGTTTGTCCAAGATTTCACTCCTGGATGCATAACTCTCACTTTGTGATTTTGTTTTACCTTCCAATTCCAGTTCTTCATTGCATATGCCATTACACCATTTCTCTATGCCTGCCTGCATGTATCTTTTAGTTTCTTTTCAATTTCATCACATCCACACATTTCCATTTCCCTCTTTCTATCGTCATTGTTGGTATATTATCTATCATATTCTTTACCATTTATGTACGTGATAAAGGTTTATATCATATTATTATCATTTGGGAATTGATTTTGAAGTACAAGAAAATGGTTTGTGTTTTTAGTTTTGCGAAAAAAAGCCTTTTTCTTTAAAAAAAAGGGACAGGAAGTCATTTTTGAACAGCGAACTAAAAGAGATTTTCCATGAAAGGATTTGACTTAAGCTAAATTGCTTAATTAGCAACCCAAAGTTAATTGCTGCATGTTTACAAAGTTGAGCTTTTTTGACCCACATGGAAATAGATGGTCAGGAGCCACTTGTACGTTTTGTCTGGAAGAACAAGAGAAGTCACCTAGAAGCAGGGCAGATTTTGATATGCAGAAATCTCCTGGTTGGACAGTTTGTAGACATTGTAGGAAATGAGAACAGATCGAGGCCAGCCAAAGCTAGAAAGAAGTCTCCAGGAAAACAGAACTAGAAAGAACCAGTTGGTTAAGATATCTACAGTTAAGATAGGATTGAAGTTTCACTATAATTGAGTGACTGTAAAAGATATTGCTGGGAAAAGGGTTTTTTATGTCGCTGATTATGTTAAGATCTTTCTAAGTTATCATATGTATATTTTCTTTTCTGTAATAAATTTTGTTCTTCTGTTTAAAAATTTGTTGTTGTTTTATGTGAATATGTTCAGTGACTGATCACCACAGTAACCAAACCATGAAAAAAACGTGGTCTATTAAGCCAGGTATCATCATGAGAACTGATTTGTCCAGTATTGCCATCAACTGTGATGTTAACAAGTAATATCTTTTACAGTATGTTGTACACTCTCTTTCATGTTATTCCACTTGCTTTGGACCTTTTGATCTTCAGCTGGTGGTTACCCTTTCTAAAGTGCACAAGGTCTGGTAATGCTGGAAGACACAAAGATCCTAATAGATTCACAAGACAATGGCTTAGCTTGTGGAGATCAACAAGATGTGTGACTGATGCATCTAAGGCCACAGTTGTGAGACTTAGTAAGGCAATGTGACCAGTCACCCTTGAGGATTATGGGATAAGCCTCATAGTTATGGTCAAAGAACAGGATGAGCAGAAGATGTTGTAAATAACTGGAAGAATGGAGGATCCTTTGAACAACAAAATAACCAACAAATTTATGATAAAAGTTGACTTAAATGCACTCAATGGGAACAGTAGCTTCTTGAGACTGCATTGACTTGCTCAGACATACAGAAATAAAATGGTTTAGGTGAGACTGAAAAGAAGAATTATGTGTTTAATTTCTCAAGAAGTAGGAAAAACAGGAATGGAGTAGGAATCCTAGTAAATACAAGATACAAGAATGATATGCAAGGTTCCTGGAGAATTGCTAATGTTGTCCCCTTGTTTAAGGAGGATAGCAGGCATATTCCAGCTAATTATAGACTGGTGAGCCTGATGTCAGTGGTAGGGAAGCTGCTAGAGAAGATTCTGAGGGATAGGATCTATTCCCATTTGGAAGAAAATGGGCTTATCAGTAATGGGCAGTATGGTTTTGTGCAGGGAAGGTCATGTCTTACAAACCTTATAGAATTCTTTGAGGAGGTGGCAAAGTTGATTGATGAGGGAAGGGCTGTAGATCTCATATACATGGACTTTAGTAAGGTGTTTGATAAGGTTCCCCACGGTAGGCTGATGGAGAAGGTGAAGTCGCATGGTGTCTAAGGTGTTCTAGCTAGATGGATAGGGAACTGGCTGGGTAACAGGAGACAGAGAGTAGTAGTGGAAGGGAGTTTCTCAAAATGGAACCCTGTGACCCATGGTGTTCCACAGGGATCTGTGCTGGGATCACTGTTGTTTCTGATATATGTAAATGATTTGGAGGAAGGCATTGGTTGCCGAATTAGCAAGTTTGCAGATGACAACAAGACTGGTGGAGTAGCAGATAGTGATGGGGACTGTCAGAGAATACAGCAGAATATAGATAAATTGTAGAGTTGGGCAAAAAAATGACAGATGGAGTTCAACCTAGACAAATGTGAGGTGATGCATTTTGGAAGATCCAATTCAAGAGTGAACTGTACAGTAAATGGAAAAGCCTTGGGGAAGATTCATATACAGAGAGATCTGAATGTTCAGGTCCTTTGTTCCCTAAAGGTGGCAATGCAGGTCAGTAAAGTGGTCAAGAAGGCTTACAACATGTTTTCCTTCATTGGATGGGGTATTGAGTAGAAGAGTTGGCAGGTCATGTTACAGTCATATAGGACTTTGGCTGCCTTTGGAATACCGTGTACAGTTTTGGGCGCCATATCACCAAAAGGAAGTGTTGCTTTGGAGAGGATGCAGAGGAGGTTCACCAGGATGTTACATGGTATGGAGAGTGCTAGCTATGAAGAGAGGTTGAATAGATTAGGATTATTTTCATTAGAAAGACAGAGGTTGAGGTCGTACAAAATCATGAGAGATATGGACAGGGTAAATAGCAAGAAGCTTTTTCCCAGAGTGCGGAACCCAATTATTAGGGGCCACAGATTCAAAGTGAGAGGGCAAAGGTTTTGGGGAGATATGCGTGAAAAGTTCTTTACGCAGAGAATGGTGGGTACCTGGAACACATTGGCAGCAGAGGTGTAGAAGCGGGCACGATAGCATCATTTAATTTATATCCGGAAAGATACATGAATGGGCAGGGAGGAAAAGGAGACAGACCCTTAGAAAATAGGCAGCAGGTTTAGATAGAGAATCTGGGTCAGCGTAGGCTTGGAGGGCCAAAGGGCCTGTTCCTGTGTTGTAACATTCTTTGTTCTTTGTTCTATCAGGAAGAGTTAGCATGTTTAAGATTAAAGGAAAAGTCTTTTACAGAGTCAGAGAGCCATTGAGATGTATAGCATGGAAACAAGCCCTTCAGTTCAATTTGTCCCAGATATCCTAAATTAATCTAGTTCCACCTGCCGACAACCAGCCCATAAACCCTTCCTATTCATATACCCATCCAGACACCTTTCAATGTTGTAATTGTACCAGCCTCCGTCACTTCCCCTGGCAGCTCATTCCAAACACGTATCACCCTCTGTGAAAAGATTGCCCCTTAGGTCCCTTTTCAATCTTTCCCCTCTCACCCTAAACCTATGCCCTCTAATTCTGGACTCCCCCACCCCAGGAAAAAGACCTTTTCTATTTATCCTATCTATGCCCCTCATAATTTTACAACCTCTATAAGGTCACCCCTCCCTGTCCAACACTCCAGGGAAAACAGTACCATCTTATCCAGCCTCTCCCTATAACCCAAAGCCTCCAATCCTGGCAGCATCTTTGTAAATATTTTCTGAATCCTTTCAAGTTTCACAAAATCCTTCCCAAATGAGGGAGACCAGAATTACACACAATATTCCAAAATTGACCAAACCAATGTCCTGTACAGCTGCAATATGACCTCCTAACCCTACACTCAATGCTCTGATCAATAAAGGAAGAAACCAAATGCCTTCTTCACTATCCTAAGAGACTCCATTTTCAAGGAGCTATGAACCTGCACTCCAAGGCCTCTTTGTTCAGCAACACTCCCCAGGATCTTACCATTAAGTGTATAAGTTCTGCTCTGACTTCCTTTTCCAAAATGCAGCACCTCCGATTTATCTAAATTAATCTGCCAATCCTCAGCCCATTGGCCCATCTGATCAAAATCCTGTTGTACTGTGAGGTAACCTTCCTCACTGTCCACTACACCTCCAATTTTGGTGTCATATACAAACTTAGTAACTGTACCTCCTTTGTTCTCATCCAAATCTTTTATATAAATGACAAAAAGCAGTGTACCCAGCATTGATCCTTGTGGCACACCATTGGTCACAGGCCTCCAGTCTGAAAAGCAACTCTCCATCACACTCTATCTTCTGCCTTTGAGCCAGTTCTGTATCCAAATGGCTAATTCTCCTTGTATTCCATGTGATTTAACCTTGCTAACCAGTCTGTCATGAGCGATCTTGTCAAACACATTACTGAAGTCACATAGATCACGTCCACCACTCTGCCCTCATCAATCCTCTTTGCTACTTCTAAAAATTTTGATTTGGTTGTTGTACAAGTTGCCCAAGCACAATAACAAAATGAGTATAGAATGGAAGTTAACTTGCTGTCATGTCACAATCAACTCAAATCACCTGATCTCATAATTGTAATGGTTCCATAAGTTCTAAAATTGGTGAAGGAATGCCAGAACCTCATGTTGGTCAAAATGGCCTTGGATTGAGAAATGAAAGAGGAGAAATACAAGTTTGTCTCGAAAATAACACAATAGTCTCAAGCATCTTCCTCAAGGGATGAAAAAGAAGACTGCTCACTTGGAAAAATCCAAGCAAGGTATATAGAAATCAAACAGATGTTTTATGATTGTGAAACAAAAGTTTACAAAATGCAGGTTATTTATGTGGATCTTGGCAAATGTATACATTTAGATCATTGTCTTTTTTTTTAATCGAAAAATTAAGTTGAAATTGAAAATACCAAAGTGAAAGAGATGTGTGGCCATTCAGACATTGACCTGTTAAAGGGATGACAACATCAGAGAAGTACTTACTCTTAAAGTAAAAATCAAATATGAATTTTGCAGAACTGAGGTATCAGAACAAACAAAGGTCTCAGAAGAAGAAGTAAATGCTTTATTTGCGAGTTTATATTATTTCTGTGGTAATAAAATTCCTCAACTCCTGAAAATCATCTGAAACTTGTAAACATTTGAATCTTTTCTTTAAAATATTTGTGGACTCTCATTAATATAGTTCGGAGGTGAAATTATATGATGTTGCAACACCATCCTTCTGCCTACAAGTGAGAGATGAGTGTCCATGATAACAGTTGAGAACAGTCTGTTGTGAGCAGGAATATTAGTCTTGCAAGACAGAAACTTTTTATTACACTGCACTGGTTTGTAATGCAACAGTAATGAAAGAGAAAGCTTTTAGCACAGCATGGGTTGTTTTGGGATAAGATGAAGGTTGGAACTAAAAAGGCCACCTGCTGTGCCAGAACCCAGACAAGTACTTTACTCATTCATTCCTGTTGTTACATTACGCTTGTGTCCAATTTTTTTGCACATAATATTTCGAAGCTTTCTTTCGCTGTTTCAGAATCTTTTGATTTGATTGCGTTAGCTCTAACAAAGGAGAATTGAAAAGGGTCCCAAGCTGAAAAAGTTGGAACAGATTTGACTGCATTTATGTTTAGCTACCAATTCTGGTGTGAGCACAGTAATAAAAACAAGTCAGTGCTGCTACTCTTCCCCACCTCTTAAACTGGGTCATAACATCAAATTTATTCCAACCAGGTCATTGCTGGTGATTTATACTTCGTGCAAGCCTGGTGAACTAAGGAAGGAAAAACATCATTAACTCACTCTTTGATATCTCCAAATTGCACTTGGCATGGGTAGGCTGTGTTTTCAAACTGTCTGTGGTTTCAACATTAACAGTCTATGTGAACAGTCCATTAAACAAAAGAGATTCATGGTTAGGAAGTTGTATTTTGTGACTTCTGAGCAACCAGATCTGAGCAATTGTGTAAGTGGGATTGCCAGTGGAATTGGTACATGATCCGATAAATGCAGCATGAAACTACTCCAATTATGTAATCAGGGCATTAAAAAACAAGGTAGCTCAGTACCCAACCACTACTGCTCATGGTGAAGATTCCCACTTCCTCTCAGTTTTCAGTCTGAGTCATGTGAGAGGGATGCAAGGGAAGTGTGTGACCTTGAAGGGAGTGAGGTGTGGAGTGTGGCTGTGTAGAATAGTAAATGTTGGTCAGTTACCTGAATGGCAACTCATATCGATGTGATTCAACAGATAGTGCCCTCAAAGGGAAGAGGTCACAGCCCCTATGGACCAAATGAGGGCTAATACTTCACAGCAGAGGAAGTATTACCTCCACTTCGGTGTTATCATTCAGATGAAACATTAAGCCTCCTGCATATGTGGTTTAATTATATTCTGTTATTTGAAGACCACAAATTTCACCAGGTGTCCTACTGGTATTCATCTCACAAACAATGCTACCCTCGATAGTTTATATGGTGATCTGTTTGTGGGTGTTGCTTTTCTGAATGTGGAATTCTAATGTTTAAATAAATAACACGTGTTTACTTAGTTTCCTATGTCCTGTTTGTAGGACATCATCTTCCTCTTATAGCCTTGCCATTGGGCTTACATGGACCACAACCTTTAGCTGACTCTCCATCCATCTTCACCAGTCAATCCCATGAATTCCTTGACCCTGGAAGATACTTTCTTGGTGTCATGTTTGTGGACACTCTTCTTCTTATGACAGGATTACCCATCACTATTGCACCCCCATGTAATTCCCTCACCCCTGGATGTCAGATTTACTCCTGTTGTTGTCATTTGACTCTCCCTGCATCCATCCAGGAGAAGGCATTTATTATCTCCAACTTATATCCTCAGATACTAAAGGAGGTGGCCGTGGAAATAGTGAATGCATTAGTTTTCATATTTTGAGATTCTGGAAGATTATAGACTAACAAATGTAGACCCACAATTTAAAAAAGGAGGGTGGGGGACAACTAGGAATTATTGACCTGTCAGCCTAAACAATAGTAGGAAAATGCTGGAGTCCTTTATAAAGGATGTGAAAACAGGACACTTAAATATCAATGGCAATAGTGCTAATGCTTTGTGCTCCAGACCTTGCCGCTCCTCTAGCCAAGGTGTTCCAGTGCAGCTACAACACTGGCATCTCCCTGAAAATGTGGAAAGTTATCCAGGAATATCCTGAACACAAAACGCAGAACAAATCCAACTTGGCAAATTACCACACCATCAATTTACTCTCAATCATCAGTGAAGCGATGGAAGGTGTCACCATCAGTGCTGTCAAGCGACACCTGTTCAGCAATAACCTACTCAGTGATGCCCAGTTTGGGTTCCACCAGGGTCACTTGGTTCCTGACCTCATTACAACCTTGATTCAAACATGGACAAAACAGCTGAAATCCAGAGATGAGGTGAGAGTGACATCAGGCTTCATGTGAGAGAGTGTAAATATCAGGGTGCCCTCGCAAAATTAGAATCAACCAGGATTGAGGGGAAATCTCCAGCCGCTCAGCATCGTGCCTTGGAAATATATCACTGTTCCTTTGTTGTTTCAGGGTCAAAATCCTGGAACTCCTTCCCTCGCATTATTGTGAGTCTACCTATTGTATGTGGACTGCAGCAGTTTAAGACAGCAATGCACTTACCACCTTCTCAAGGGCAACTTGTGACGCCCAAATCCACAAGTGAATAAAAAAAAGCTACATAAAGTCGTCATGGATTTATTAAGGAGAAATTGTGTTTTGGAAACCCACTGGCAATTTTTGAACATTAGCTGAGTTTCTGGATTAATAAATCTAGTGATAATACCACAAAGCCATTGCCTCCCCATGGGTTTCATAGGTTCCCAGATAAGATGACAGTATACAAAGTTAATATACATGTGATTGTGGATTATATACTGATATGGATTGAGAAGTGGTTAGCAAATAGGAAGCAAATTGAGAATAAATGGATCTTTTTTAGAGTGGAAGGTAGTGACAAAGTAGGAGCGACCAGGATCAGTGCCTGTGCTCCAGTATTCACTATAAAAAGCAATGGTTTGCACAAGGCAATCAAATGTAATATTTTCAAGTTTGTTGATGGCAAATTTGGGATTGCGAGTGGTGATGAGGCTTCAAGATGAGTTTGACACATTGAGTGAGAGGGCAATGCATAGCAGGTGTAATACAATGCGGATAATTTGAAGTTTTCCATTTCAGTAGGGAAACAGCATGTCCTCCTCATATTATTTAAATGGTAATAGACTGGAAAATGTTGATATACAAAGAGGTGCATCAAGCAGTTAGGAAGGCAAATGATATGTTGGCCTTTATTGCAAGAAGGGTTTAAGTATAGGAACAAGAAATTGTACAGGCCCTTTGTAAAACCATATTTGGTGTATTGTCTGAGTTTTTGTGCCTTCATTCAAGAAAATCGACATTTCAAAGGAAGTGCAGCAAAGTATAACCAGACTGAATTCCCAGGCTTCTCGTGTGAAGAGAGATTGGCTCAATGTGGCCTATATTAACTGCAGTCCAGAAGAAAGAAAGGATCTCAATGAAAAAATTGACATTCTGACAAGGCTGGGCAGACTGGATGCAGAGATAATGTTTCACCTAACCTGGATGTGGGAGGGACATCTAGAACAAGAGTTCATGGTCTCAGGAAAATATAATAGGCTGTTTTGAACTGAGATGAAGAGGAATAAATTCATTTAGAGGATGGTGAACCTATACCAGAGAATGCTGTGGAGGTGAAACCCCTCGATATGTTGAAGGAAAGAATGGATTTTGAGAGTCTAAAGATATTAAGAGTAAGGGGAGAGAGTGGGAGTGTGGCATTGAGGTAGTGGATCAGCTATGATCGTCGAGTCACAGTATCATAGAGATGTACAGCATGGAAACAGACCCTTCAGTCCAACTTGTCCATGCCAACAAGATATTCCAACCCAATCCAGTCCCACCTGCCAATATCTGGCCCATATCCCTCCAAACTCTTCCTATTCAGATGCCTTTTAAATGTTCCAATTGTACCAGCCTCCACATGTTGAATGGCAGACCAGAACCAATTGGCCAAATGGCCTACCCCAACTCCTATTTTCATTGTTGTGATGGTGTTGCTCCTTTAACAAGTTTATGTTGTCCTTTTTCTCACGAGGTCACAAAGACACAGGGTTTGAAAGGTCTGGGGTTGATCTACTTGAAGAAGCTTTTAAGTTTAAATGAAAACACTGAAAAACAATGAAAGGGGAGTGGCCAGTTCTCCCAGCTCATTTTTTCTCTGGTTTGATTTGGTTTTAGCAAGCAGAGTTGAGAAGCTGCTGAACCCAAAGAAGCAGGTCCATACTGATTCCCCCCTCCCGCTCCCTGACATCTCTGTGTTTGATTTTATCTTTTTTTGCCAAGGGGTATTTATCGGGATTGTTGCAAGTATTTGGAACAGCATCATTAAGCTGGGATGATCTGTAGGTTTTTCAGATAAATTAAGTTATTCTGTATTCTGTTCTCTTTTGTTTTTGTTTCATTCAGTAATCTTGCAAATAAACTCTGTTTTGTTTGACACTAAGTGGTTGGGCCAGCTGTATCTCTTTTGGAATATTCACTTTACACCTGCTTAAAACAACTTGAAAACTTAGGCTATGGGCTACTTTCTTGAAATTTTTTGAGGAAGTCTGTAACCATTCTGACTTAGTTTAAGTTACAAGAGACATTCATGGGGTCATAGAGTCATAGAGATGCACAGCACGGAAACAGACACTTCAGTCCTACTCGTCAATGCGCCCAGATATCCTAACCTAATCTAGTTCAATTTGCCAGCACTTGGCCCATATCTCTCTAAACCCTTTCTATTCATGTACCCATCCAGATGCCTTTTAAATGTTACAATTGTACCAGTCTCCAATACTTCCTCTGGCAGCTCATTCCATACACGTACCACCCTCTGTGTGAAAAGGTTGCCCCTCAGGTCTCTTTTAAATCTTTCCCCTCTCACCCTAAACCTGTGACCTCTAGTTCTGGACTCCCTCCCCCCAGGGAAATGGCCTTGTCTATTTACCCTATTCATACCCCTCACGATTTTATAAACCTCTATAAAGTCACCCCTCAGCCTCTGGTGCTCCTGGGAAAACAGCCACAGCCTATTCAGCCTCTCCCTATAGCTCAAATGCTCCAACCCTGGCATCATCCTCATTTCTCATTTGTAACATTGCAGTTTATATCTTGGGTCATTTTCCTGAATGTATCCTAAATTCTCATTTCTGTCTTAACTTTGAAACACATGTAAACCTTCAGTAATGATTGGAGTAACCAGCAACATGCCTTGACAGGCTATTATTTTTTAGCTATTGGAAATTATTCTTTATTTCTTTAAGTTCTCCCTCTAGCTCTTGGTAACAGTTAACGCTTCATATCACACCTTGATTTAAATTAAAGATGCTGAGCAATTTTGTCAAAAAAAATTTACAAGTGCACAATCTAATGCTAATATCATACAATTATATATTTACTGTAGAAGGTTTAGTATCCAAACAAGTGTTTTGAATACTTTGGTGCTTTTCAGATAACTTTTTCTACATAATCAATTTATCTTTTATTGTAATTGCAAAAATCAGCTGGTTTACTTTAGCAAAGATTTTTGTTGGTTTTTCCACCTTCTACCACAATGGCTTATTGGATAGATATAACTGCACATGTACAGCTGTTTCACTGGTTATGTCTCCAGTGGATTTTTATTATAATTAGATTAGGTTAGATTCCCTACAATGTGGAAACAGGCCCTTCAGCCCAACACCGACCCTCTGAAGAGTAACTCACCCAAACCCATTCCCATCCTTTAGTTTCAAAGGTAATCATTATCATACAGATTATAGCAAATTATGTGTTTGCTCACAAGTGGCTTTGGTTCCTCCCCTCAAGTTCACAGTTCAAAAGCCACAAACTTCTACTGAACATACAGCCATACAGCCTAACTAACATGGGTTGCATAGCGCAGCATCAGGATAGAGGCCACATCACTTGACCTGACATTTGCAGGCACAATCTCAAATGTGGGTACAACACATCTCTTGGAGTCTAGAATAGAATTGCAAACAGAATGTGATGAGTCATAAGACCTGCAGCTAGACAGTGCTGTATATTGAGTGATGGGAGTGTTGAACATTGAGCAGAATATGGACTTGGGTGAAGCACTAGGTTGAAGATACATTTAATGACCTTGATCGACTATGTGAGATCATTAGATTTCTTGTGGATCTGCTGTCAGGTTCTCTGGATGAGGTGTGAGGTGTTGACTCCCATGCTCACTTGCAAGACTATCAAGACTGCATCAACGATGCACTTTGGAACCATTTGCCTACCCTTCCCTTGAGAACACCTCATCCAACAGAGATCTCTTGATGGCAGCTATAAAGAAGTCCATTTTGAAACTGGCCTGCGGTTCAATAACTAGCAAGAGCAAGTTGTCTTAAGTGGTTGACAAACATTGACAAGAACAAAATGAATTGCTGAGTCTAAAAATAAAACTAACATAAATTAAACCAAATCTTTTGGTGATGTTTGATCCAGTTTTGATGAGCGTCAACTTGCCATGTATGTGACTGAGTCTAGTCTTCTGTCTTGAGGTCTGGTTGCAAAATAACTGCACGATATCTTTACCAACAAAGTCCCATGACCTGGTTTTAGTCAAGCTGTATTTGATTGTATATGATTTGTTGTTTCTTTTATAGTAAATCACCACATAGCAAAGTTTTTGTCCAGCTTCCCTTTCAGATACAACCTGTCTTTAAGAAGTGCAGACTGACACATTAGTAAATAATACTGCCCCTCATTTCAGAAGTTTGGAGGACAGTGAGGAACACTGGAACTGTTCAGGCCAAGGTTACAGTCATACACACAAGGTACATATGCAAAATCTGCATGGTTCCCACCTCAGTCTGCATTTGCAGATGGCAAATTGCACATAGCACACTTAGTTTGTTCTGTGAATTTGTGGCCTTCATGGTATTGTTCTGGAGCAGGTATAAGAGGATGTTAGGTAGTTCTTATGAAAGTGAGGAGAAAAAATAATCGCTTTGACCAGTTTTGCCCACTATCTAGTGGCTAGTAGGAATGTAAACTCTATGCATCTCTCTTACTCAACTGGAATAGCATCAGGTCATTCTGTACTGAAAGAAAATACTGAAACAAACCAACCTCCCAATGGGCAAACATTTATAAAATTCTTTTTGATTTGAATGAAAATAGCCACAATTTTGCCACATTATAATTAAGGAGTGTAGGATAACTATTAAATGTGTTGCAGGCTTGTGGTCAATGTGCATTTTATGTAGCAGCACTGTGCAGAGGTATTCTGATGGTCGCTATGATAGAATCACGTAAGATGATTAGCCTCATGCAAATGAGGCCACAGAGTTAACATTTCATGTCCAGTGTGGAACAGAGTCAACATGAACAGTGTTTCGCTCTCCAAAGACCTGTTGAGTTTCACTAACAGTTTCTTGTTTGCTTCGGACTTCTAGCATCCTCAGTATTTTGCTTTAATTGTGCAGCAGATATCAGTTGTACAAGAACGAACTGTCTTCATAAATATCTTCATCCATTTTGATTGGCATAAAGTTGCCATGTAGCTGATTGAGGGATTGAGTTTCTGCATTGAGACTAGGTTGCAAAATAACAGCTGGTTGCCCTCACTAGCTAAGTCCTGTGACCTTTTGTTAACAAGCTGAATTTTTAATGTAAGATTTGTTTGTCTATATTAAGCTGGGAATTATTAAATTTATGGGATTTAAAATCCATGTATCCATACTTATCCTCCATTTAAATTGCAACTGATACATGGTTCAATTGACCTAAATGATAAAAATGCTAGAGGCATTTGTTTTTAACAATTCTTGCTCATTAACTCATAATGCTGAACTCCTGCATATAACATATTCTTTTTCTCAATGAAGAATGGCTTCAGGTTCACACATTAGAGTAATAGAGTCAGCCCCTTTGATCCAACTCATCCATGCTGACCACATATACCACATGAACCTAGTCCCATTTGCCAGCACTTGGACCATATCCCTCCAAACCCTTCCTATTCATATACCCATCCAGATGCCTTTTAAATGTTGTAATTATACCAGCCTCCATCACTTTCTCCGGCAGCTCATTCCATACATGCACCACCCTCACTGTGAAACAGTTGTTCCTTAGGTCCCTTTGAAATCTTTCCTCTCTCACTTTAAACCTATGCCCTCTAGTTTTGGACTCCCCAGCACCAGGGAAAAGACCTTGTCTATTCACCCTATCCATGCCCCTCATGATTTTATAAACCTCTATAAAGTCACCCCTCAGCCCCTGACGTTCCAGGGAAAGTAGCCCCAGTCTATTCAGCCTCTCTCAATAGCTCAAACCTTCCAAATCTGGCAACACCCTTATAAATCTTTTCTGAACACTTTCAAGTTTCACAACATCCTTCCTATAGCAGGGAGACCAGCCTGACCAATGTCTTGTACAGTCACAACATGTCCTCCCAACTCCTCCACTTAATGCACTGATCATAACCAGACACGTTCTTCACTATCCTATCTACCTGTGACTCTACTTTCAAGGAACTATGAACCTGCACTCTAAGGTATCTTTGTTCAACAGACATCCTAGGACCATATCATTATGTTCTTTGGCCATTTGGATTCATCTGTTCAGCAAGCTGAGTTAGTGGCATCACATTTTTAATCAAAGTATGTGGTACAGGCCTGAAAATCATTATATCAAATAGTAAACTTTAATCTTTCTACTAAAGTCACTGCAACCTGAGTCTGTAATCTTTGATTTCTTTAATGTGGATGTGATTTAAAAATTTGCTGTGACAAAGTGAACTGTTGTTATGAGGCATAGAAATTGCAACACAAAAACAAAATTTTGCAGCTCATATTTATTTTTGTTCTTCTGATGAGCAATTGTCTGAATCTCAGTAGCCTGATCTGTTCCCACACCTTTTCATTTCCCCTTTCATTCAACCACCTATATAAATTACAAAATCTTCCAACTTCCATTATGCCACTCCTCTCTTTTGCATTATGGGCTATATCCAAAAGTGGGAGAGATTAGCTGGGAGCAATCATGGTCTATTAGGTTCTGAAGTACTGCCCAAACCTCCTGCCATCAGACATCTAATTGGTCACTATTGGCCTTACGGCTATGACTAGTATTCAGACTGAGAAATCAATGACCAGCAGCTATCAAACTCAACCAGCCTTGATAAAGGCCATGACTGTTGTTGGGAAGACATTCACACTCTGGAGTCAGAAGCAAAGGTAGATGGGTGGTCCTCAGTTGGGACTCCTGCCACTTTCCTTCATTGACGTATGTGCAGTCCCTTGGTTGTACACATTGCATTCTTTTTCAGACAGCCTGGATCTAGGATCTGAGATCCAGCCAGAAATAGGCCTATAGTTGGTGCTTCAATGGTCATTAATAGAGCACATGAAGGCAGGGCAGGAGTGTTCAGCTTAGGCCTTGCTGCTACACTTTAATCCAGGCAAAGACAAGAAGGAGGCCTTAAGTTGCTACTTCACCTCCAGGCCCACCACCACCTGGACCAGACGATTGAATGTCAGATGCTGGCCTCTGTAGGTTTGTTGGACTCTGGTGCCTGAGAATATAAACATTGTATCCTCCACTAGCCAATTTTCAGCCTCAACCTATCAATGTATTCTATTTCTGTTAGGTCCTTATATTCATTAATTAATATCTTTCTTATGAAAGCTTCTTGTTGTCCCTTTAAGGACTGCATCTCTTCTCCACCACAATTTTTTTTTGTCTAACCCTTCCACTTTCACCTTCAACTCCAACAACTGCTGTAATCTGAACTTATGCCACTACAAAACCAGTCAGATCCCAGACTGAAGTCAGATTTGATAGATCATGTCTTTTATTATGTGTAGTGGTCATTCACTGACACATAATCACACAATGCTGCATATTTGGTACAGTACAAGGAAGGCCTACTTCAATCTGCATTACATTGCCATACTTCTTTTGCCTCTGCACATCTGTTGCTGAAACCCTCATCTGTAACTTTCTTACCTCTAGACTTGATATTGCAATCTCACATTTTACAGACTCTTCATAGCCCAAACTGTAGCAAACCTTGCACACTCATGACCTCTGCGCTCACCCTTGGTCTGGCAACATCTCAATTTAAAAATTCTTATTCTGGTGTTCAAATCCCTTCATGGATCAGACCCTTTTCCTGTCATCACTTCCAGCCCCACAACCTTTTGAAATTCTCCAGTCCAGGCCACCTGGAGCATCCCAATTTTCCTCACTCCACCAATTCCGCCTAAACAATCTATTACTTTGCTCTTAAATCCTGGAATTCCCTTTCTAAATCATTACCTCTCTATCTCCTTTTTAACGATGTTCCCCGAAACTTAACCTTTTATCCAAATTATTGATCATCTGATTCAATATAAAGTCACTTGTTATCAGGTTGTGTTTGATGATTGGTCCTATGAAATTTTGTTGTTACTATCTAAGTGCAAATTGTCTTTGTTGCAGATTCGGTTGCTTTATATTGAAGAAATTCTTCACAGCTTGCATACTGTTGTCAGTTGTGATCCAATACCAGAAAGGAACTTAGATATAAGATTTGCTCAGGAAATTGAACTAGCACTGGTTTCAGGCATGTGTTCTAGACAGCTATGAGGGATCCTACAAACTTATCATGTGCTACTTTCCCTGACATGTTTGTCACATGTCATATTGGATAACTCACTGCTGTTTTTGCACTGCCACAATCCAATGTCTAGATCAACATGCATAAACATTGGTGACAATTAGGCACTATTTTTGCAGATGTTATTAATTCTGGAAAATAAGCATGGTGTATAACATGCAGAACCATGGGATGTCAATGACTACAGAAACTACACAAATCAAGATTTGGAGATGCCGGTGTTGGACAATACCTGGTGTTGTGTGATTTTTAATATTACACAAATCAATGCCTTCTAAGCTGGAAAGATATGAGGAAGGAAATTGGCATCTCATAGAGATGGAGAATCAGATAGCATTATCCTGTTATCAGAAATTGGAAGAACATTTTTCTATAATTAAGATAATAATAAATGACAAGCCTATATGTGAGATTCTTAAGACTGCAATTTTGTTTGAAGAAAAATTGATGCTTTCCTCTGGGGGAAGAAAACAATTAAATAGTTGGAAACCTGGAATAGAGACAGTAAACACAGGAACTATGTAATGGGACAATCAATACCTTAAAAGAAAAAAAAAGATGATGTTTACACTGTAGACCCTTCATTAGATAAGTACTTCTCTGTTTTTGATTAAAAGAAAATTGCCTTAGTGAGGACACAATTAACACGAACAAGATTCAATAAGGCATTTATTTTCATTTTGTTTGTGGAGGTTAGGTTACAAAGTGGGTGACTCACTCAATGAAATGAAATTTCCTCATACTTTACTTTCTTTGCCTTTTCCCCTCAGATGTTGCTATGCTGCTAAAATGGAAAGTTACAAGAAAAGAAAATGAAAATAGCAGTTTTACTCTGCGCTATTTCTGTTAGGTGTTTCTGTTCCTTTAAATGCAACAAATCACTCTCATGGTAAGAAACATCATCAAGTCTGAAGCCAGGTGTGGAAAGGACTATATGTCACTAAATAGTTGGTAGAATTTTTTTCAAATGCTTTGAGAGAGAGAGAGACAAAAACAGACTGACAGACGGACGGACAGACAGACAGACAGAAAGGTGACAAGGGTGAGAAGAAGCCTGTTGAAAATGTTGAATATTCTGTGGAGAATTTTTCATGAAATCTGAAGGACCATTCCTTTTTAATTAGACTGTTACGTTAAATTTTGGCAGTAATGAAAACAAAATTCCAGAAACACTGGGTTAATTTATCAAGTAAGCAACAGTTTCATGAATCAGTCAAGTTTTATTGTGCAGAACCTCGCCAAGTTGAACAATTAGAGATTGTAATCAAATCTCACCACCAGTCTTAGATATCATCCTTTGACAGATTTATTAAATTGACCATTCGTTAGTTCATAAAGGTAACATGTTGCAATAAGGGATGCAATATCGAATAGTTCTGATGGTGAGTCCTTGATTTGGTTATGTTGCTACCAGGCAAGAGATTGCTCCGTGTAGAGAAAACATTTGGAAGAAGAGACAGATCTGAACTTCTTGCCTGAGTACATTAAGGGCACAATCCACAGTAGAGGTCTAGATCAGGGTCAGTTTGACCAGCTTCTCTGCCAGAAGATGTGTGCTTTTCGCTTAAGCCATGACAACAGTTAAAGAGAACTAATATTTCTTGAGCCCTGATCACATTGAAAAAGGTGCAGGCCATTCAGTCCCTTGAGCATGTTCTACTATTCAATGAGATAATGGCTGACCTGCGGCCTAACTCCATACATCTGTCTTTGACCCACACTTTTCTTAATACAAATGTATATCTTAGATTTAAAATTAACAACTGATCCATTATCTACTGCCATTTGTGGAAGAGAGTTCCAAATGACTTTTTCTTTGTGTGTAGAAATGCCTTCTAACCTCTCTCCTGATCAGTTTGTCCCTAATTCTCAGACAATGCCCCAAGGTCTAGAATCACCAACCAGTGGAAATAGTTTATCTATCCTGTTTTTTCCTGTTACTATGTTGAAGACTTTGATAAAATCACTGCTTAACTCTCTAAATTCTACAGATAATAAGTCTAACTTGTATAATCTCTCCTCATAACTTAATCCCTGAAATCCAGATATCATTCTTGTAAACCTATGTTTTACATTACGTCATTTCTAAGGGGTGGTGCCCAGATCTGCACACAGTTCTCCAAGTGGCATCTAACCAGAATTTTGTTGTTGCTACATAAATGCAAATTCTTCCTGTTGCAGGTTGGGTTGCTTTACGTTGAAGAAATTCTTCACAGCTTGCATGCTGTTGTCAGCTGCAATCCTGTCCCAGAAAGGAGGTTATGTACGAGATTTACTCAGGAAATTGAACAAGCCCCTGGTTTCAGGCATGTGTTCCAGTCAGCTGTGAGGGACCCCTACAAACTTAGCATGTGCTGTTTTCCCTAATGGGTTTGTCACATCCATATTGGATACCTTACTACTGTTTTTGTGCTGCCACAATCCAATGTCTAGATCAATATGCATAAACATTGGTGATAATAAGACTCTGCTTTTACAGACAATGCCATTTCTGGAAAATAGGAACGGAGTATAGCTGTAGCATAACTTCTGCAACCTTGTATTCTGGTCCTCTAGATATAAAGGCCAGCATCCCATTAGCTTTCTTGATTATTTTCTGCACCTGTTTGTGACATTTAGAAGATCTATGCACCTGAAGCCCCAAGTCTCTTTGAACGTCCATTGTAATTATCTTCATTTAGTCAGAAAGAAACCTGAGCTGTTCTTTTCCTGTCCAGAATGGATAACCTCACACTTGCTCATGTTAGATACCAGCTGCCACAGTTTTGTCTATTCGCTTAGTTTATCAATATCTCTTTGTCATTTTAAGCTATCATCTACACTGTCTACAATGCTGTCTCCACTTTGAGTCATCAGCAAATTTGGATATATGACTTTATGGAAAAGTGCAGCAGGTCAGGCAGCATCCAAGGAGCAGGAAAATCGACGTTTCGGGCATGAACCCTTCTTCAGGAATGAGGAGAGTGTGCCAAGCAGGCTAAGATAAAAGGTAGGGAGGAGGGACTTGGGGGAGGGGCATTGGAAATACAATAGGTGGAAGGAGGTTAAGGTGAGGGTGATAGGCCGGAGTGGGGGTGAGGGCGAAGAGGTCAAGAAGAAGATTGCAGGTTAGGAAGGTGGTGCTGAGTTCAAGGGTTGGGACTGAGATAAGGTGGGGGGAGGGGAAATGAGGAAACTGGAGAAATCTGAGTTCATCCCTTGTGCTTGGAGGGTTCCTAGGTGGAAGATGAGGCACTCTTCCTCCAGCCGTCTTGTTGCTATGGTCTGGCGATGGAGGAGTCCAAGGACCTGCATGTCCTTGGTGGAGTGGGAGGGGGAGTTGAAGTGTTGAGCCACGGGGTGGTTGGATTGATTGATCCGGGTGTCCCAGAGGTGTTCTCTGAAACGTTCCGCAAGTAGGCAGCCTGTCTCCCCATCGGCCACATCGGGTGCAGCGGATGCAGTAAATGATGTGTGTGTGGAGGTGCAGGTGAATTTGTGGCAGATATGGAAGGATCCCTTGGGGTCTTGGAGGGAAGTAAGGGGGGAGGTGTGGGTGCAGGTTTTGCATTTCTTGCGGTTGCAGGGGAAGGTGCCGGGAGTGGAGGTTGGGTTGGTGGAGGGTGTGGACCTGACAAGGGAGTCACGGAGGGAGTGGTCTTTTCGGAACGCTGATGGGGGAGGGGAGGGAAATATATCCTGGTGGTGGGCCACCCCGTGGCTCAACACTTCAACTCCCCCTCCCACTCCACCAAGGACATGCAGGTCCTTGGACTCATCCGTCACCAGTCCATGGCAACAAGACGGCTGGAGGAAGAGTGCCTCACCTTCCGCCGAGGAACCCTCCAACCACAAGGGATGAACTCAGATTTCTCTAGTTTCCTCATTTCCCCTCCCCCAACTTTTTCTCAGTCCCAACCCTTGAACTCAGCACCACCTTCCTAACCTGCAATCTTCTTCCTGACCTCTTCGCCCCCACCCCCACTCCGGCCTATCACCCTCACCTTGACCTCCTTCCACCTATCGCATTTCCAATGCCCCTCCCCCAAGTCCCTCCTCCCTACCTTTTATCTTAACCTGCTTGGCACACTCTCCTCATTCCTGAAGAAGGGCTCATGCCCGAAATGTCGATTCTCCTGCTCCTTGGATGCTGCCTGACCTGCTGCGCTTTTCCAGCAACACATTTTCAGCTCTGATCTCCAGCATCTGCAGTCCTCACTTTCTCCTATATGACTTTATGCCATTTTTCAAGTCATCAATCAGGATAGTGAATGGCTTAGTGATATTATTGGTAGACTATTAATTCAGAGACCCAGGTAATGTCCTGGGGATTCAGATTTAAATCCTGCCATGGCAGATGGCAGAATTTGAATTCAATAATAATCTGGGAAATAAGTCATCTAATGATGAATATGAAACATTGCTGATTGTCAGGAAAAAGACCTGTCTGGTTCTCTAATGTCCTTGAGGGTAGGAAATCTGACATCCTTACCTGATCTGGCCTGCATATGACTCCAGATCTACAACAATGTGGTTGATTCTCAACTGTTCCCTGGACAATAAATACTGGATTAGTTAGAGATGCCCACATCCCATGAATGAATAACAAAAAATAATTGAGGCACCAACAGATCATTATGAGATCATTATCACCAACAGGTCATGTCCAGCCAGCTTAAATAACTACCTATTATCCCTACTTTCTTACTTACAGTGGATGGCATCCACTGCTGTACTCCAGTGATAGTCCAACCAGTTACCAGTGTCAGTGGGTGAGCACCTATTTTGGATGGAGCAGTGGATGTAAACACTACTACAGGCACATTGCTGGTACTTGACCATTCCCTGAACTCAGTGCCTCCCTACGATTAGAAAGCTGGCTATTCGGGCTTCACCAACCCTGATCATGTGCTCATTTCCTCCCACGTGTAACAAGTTCAGTGCAGATGAACTTGTTTGGAGCATTGGCCTCTATAGATATGTTGAGTCCTTACTGAACCAATGGAATGGAAGCTTCACTCTTGGCCCCACAAAACAAATCAGACATATGGGGGAGCAAGAGTCTCAGTTTATAGAGTCATAGAGTTATAGTGATGTACAGCACGAAAACAGACCCTTCGGTCCATGCCAACCAGATATCCCAACCCAATCTAGTCCCACCTGCCAGCACCTGGCCCATATCCCTCCAAATCTTCCCAATCATATACCCATTCAGATGCCTTTTGAATGTTGCAATTGTACTAGCCTCCACCACTTCCTCTGGCAGCTCATTCCATACATGTACCACCCTCTGCATGAAGACGTTGCCCCTTAAGTCTCTTTTATATCTTTCCCCTCTCACCCTAAACCTATGCCCTCTAGTTCTGGATTCCTCCACCCCAGGTAAAAGAATTTGTCTATTTATCCTATCAATGCCCCTCATGATTTTATAAACCTCTATAAGGTCACCCCTCAGCCTCTGACGCTCCAGAGAAAACAGCCCTAGCCTATTCAACCTCTCCGTATAGCTCAAATCCTCCAAACCTGGCAACATCCTTGTAAATCTTTTCTGAACCCTTTCAAGTTTCACAACATCTTTCCAATAGGAAAGAGACTAGAATTGCATGCAATATTCCAACAGTGGCCTAACCAATGTCCTGTACAGCCACAACATGACCTCCCAACTCCTGTACTCAATACTCTGACCAATAAAGGAAAGCATACCAAACGCCTTCTTCACTATACTATCTACCTGCAACTCCACTTTCAAGGAGCTAAGAACCTGTACTCCAAGGTTACTTTGATCAGCAACACTCCCTAGGACATTACCATTAAGTGTATAAGTGCTGCTAAGATTTGCTTTCCCAAAATGCAGCACTTCGCATTTATCTGAATTAAACTCCATCTGCCACTTCTCAGCCCATTGGCCCATCTGGTCAAGATCCTGTTGTAATCTGAGGTAACCTTCTTCGATGCCACAATACCTCCAATTTTGGTGTCATTTGCAAATTTACTAACTATACCTCTTATGCTCACATTCAAATCATTTATATAAATCACAAAAAGTAGAGGACCCAACACTAATCCTTGTGGCACTCCACTGGTCACAGGCCTCCAGTCTGAAAAACAACCCTCCACCACCACCCTCTGTCTTCTACCTTTGAGCCAGTTCTGTATCCAAATGGCTAGTTCTCCCTGTATTCCATGAGATTTGACCTTGCTAACAAGTCTCCCATGGGGAACCTTGTCGAACGCCCTACTGAAATCCATATAGATCATATCTACTGTTCTGCCCTCATCAATCCTCTTTGTTACTCCTTCAAAAAACTCAATCAAGTTTGTGAGACATGATTTCCCACACACAAAGCCATAATCCATAATCAGTCCTTGCTTTGCAGCTGGATTTATGGTGGGGAATTGACAGATCTGCCAAGGAACTCGATCCTAGGGCATTAGCGAAGAGTGAGAGACCAGATCATTGATAGCTGTTGTAAGGTTTGTTAATGGCTTTCTCTGCCTCTCCCTTCCTGGGTGCTGCTGATGAGGATGATGAGCATTAACTGAGTAGTAGGCAAAGACCAGAAGAACAGACTAGATTTTTAAGACTTGCATTCATGTATATCATTGACTGATGGGCTGACAAACCTCCTCTCTATTAGTTTTAAGAGTATAAAATGAAATAAAATTGAGCATTCCAAAGCTAGTTCCCAATCGAGATGAGTTCACTGCAAAATATTAATCATCGCCATGTAAAGCAGCATTAAACTTATTATCTGACTCGGAGACTCTTTTGAGGAGTGGCTGATTAACAAGATAGTAACCACCCTCATCCCCTACCCCCCACCCCCACCCCCCTTCCCTACCACCACTTACACACTCATGGCATTGGGGATGCCTGTATAGAGGTTAGGCTCAAATCTCCTGTTGGACATTAGAAGCAATGCCACTTGCCATCACACAAATACCCATTGGGACCACTTGACATTGCTGCTTGTTCAAAAGTGAAAGCATTTTATTTTCCACTACATTTATTACTCTACACTGTTAAAATACTTTTCCTATTAATTAATTGGCCACTTACTAAATAGAATGAATCTGTGAATTATTCAGTAATCACTTGCACTAACCTATTCTGCACCAGAGTACCAAGCACCTATCCGACACAGGACAGCAGGTGCACATCTTGTTTACATCTAAATCGAATACAAAAATGTGCATCATAACGGGAGGCCCTGCTCAACACAACTGCCCTGGCTTCCTGTCCTCACAAACGTCACTCCCACACATCCACAGACTGACGAAAGCCCACATCTGGCCTAAACCACTCCAAACTGCATTACATTTAATACTCTACAATGACCTGATTGACTTATCTATGGCCCATCTCAGTCTTCCACATGGAGCAACAGTCTGGAACATGATTCACCAGCATGTATCCTCTGGATCAAGGAATGCGATACACAGTCAGTGCCTTGTAATAAATCCCATCTATTGAATGGCAGGCGTACCATTGCCACATTAATGGTGGTCCTTGCTCAATGGGTTCAGGACCAGCCATGGCCCCTGTGCAGCCAATTTCCACCATTCGTGCCCAATACAAAACACTTATGGACTTGTAAAGAGGCACAAACAACACCACACATTCCCAAGAAGTGTCCCTTCTACAGATTAAATGGTGGACTAATCACCTTTAGCTCAAGAAATGAGAAGGTGATCACTTGACTTTGGGGATTTGTATTTGCTCATCAGGGAATAACAGTTATCGTACCAGCAAACTACTGATCTCATATTGTGGTACATTTGACAGTTATTAATCACTTAATGTGAAAGCAGGGTTCAAGTCTGCCTGAGCCAGAATGGAGATCAAACCTCACGCTGTTGGTATTAAACTGATCCACAAGCTAGTCATCTCTCACCAGTTTAGTTTGATCATCAGCATCAGGAAGATACAATGTTGCCATGGTTTACAATGTGATGCTGGAAGTTATTGATAGCTTCACATATCTAAGCTCCATGGTCACAAGCAATCTGTGACTTGCTGCTGAAATTAACACATGCATCACAACAGTTGCAGCTGCTATGTCCAAGCTGAGTGAATGTGGAACAACAACAAGCTGAGTGAGAACACAATACCCCAAGTCTATCAAACTTGTATCCTCAGTGCAATCCTCCACAGTAGTGAGATCTGGCCAACCTATGTCAGAGAGAGTAAAAGCTGAACAGTTTCCACATACTCTGGAGCCTTGATATCTCTTGGTGGGACAGGGTCACTACAGTAGGAGTCCTGGGGAGCGCTAATTCCATCAGCATAATATTGAGACTAAGCTAATAGTGTCTGCATGGATTCATCCACATTGTTTATGGCTGCATGACTTTTGTACATGACTTGGCCACTGGATCACGGCCTCCTGGGAAAAGATAACTGTAACCAAGATAGAAACTGGTACATCTTGGCAGACTGCCAACTGGGAGACTGATGCTATTGGCCATGACCTGTTGAATCTGACTGTATGGAAGGGCATCTGATGAGGAAAAATGAGGCAAAAAGCTCATCTGTCTAAGAAAAGAGGTCAGAGAAAATAGAGACCAGTACACCGTATACCTTCTCAGCCTACTGACTGACTCAGCAGCAAATATGGCAGACTGCCATGGCAGAGTAGGGCACCTGAGTGGGGGCCAACTAGCTCCCCAGAGTTAAACACCCATGACACAATGGAAGACTGTCACCATGAATATCATGATTGAGTTGGTCATCAGTTCACTGCAGGGAGATTCACAGAATAAAATGAATGATCACCAAAATTATCATATGACCTCTGGACAGCTCTTGCAAATTCTTGGTATTTGCAGTATCCACTGCATCAAACAACCACTTGTTGGTCTTGGATGGTGTCAACTACATCAAGATACTGCTGAGGAATAGAGAGCAGTTTTTCTCCAAACTTAAGTATTAGGTCTTTCTAAAACATGGGATATATTTAGTGTCTTTCAGTTTCTCATTATGAATAAACTATTTCACAGCATGTCCTAACCTAGCATGGAAGTTTGATTACAATTGGATCCTATCCATTAATCACCAATACACAGACATAGTACAGGTTCACATAAAATCAATGTAAATGCAATATGGACAAATGATTTTTTAATTCTTTCTTGGGATGTGAGCTTCGCTGGGGGTAGCCAGTGTTTAATGTCGATACTTAACTGTTCTTGAGAAGGTGGTATACAATTGGTTTCTTAATGTCATTACTACCTTGGATTTTCTTTTTTGTGTGATGGTGACTAATGAAACAAAAATGAAATATAACAAACTTCTGGGGTTAGCTTTCAGAATGGGCCTATTTTGACCCCAGATTTGATGCTGCACTAACCAGTGCACTTTGGATGGAAATTGATCTTTGGTGCTGATCAGTAACTTGCACAGGGTACCTGTGTTGGTTACCCTTCCAACTCCTGCAGCTCTCAGGTAAGGAAGGGATTGGCAGGGGAGTGAGCTACAATGGAGGTCAGGGTGAGGACAGAGGCCTGGAAGTGATTGTGATTCCTGTGAAGGTGGCTAAGCCTTCCTATTTCCGAGGAACTTACTTTTCAGAAGTAAAGTAACTCCCTGCAGGTGACGACTTTAAGGGTGCTGAAGAATTCTAAGTGGGATTGACCCCACTGTCAACAAAGAAGGGATCCATCAACCCGTGCCTCTAATTTATATAGCAAAATAATATAGAATCCCTACCATGTGGAAGCAGGCTATGTGACCCATTGAATCCATACGGACCCTCTGAAGAGCTACCACCTAGACAGCCCCCACCCCACCCACACACACACACAATCTCTGTAACCCTGTATTCCCCACAGCTAATCCACCCAGCCTACACATGCTTGGACATTATGGGCACCTAATCTGCACATCTTTGGACTGTGGGAGGAAAGCCATAAAGACACAGGGCGAATGTGCAAACTCCAGTCAGTCACCGGAAGGTGGAATCACACCCCAGTCCCTGGTACTGTGAGGCAGCTGTGTTAACCACTGAGCCATTGAGCACATAGTGCCTATTTTAGGGACCTGCCCCGGTATGCCTACGAAAAAGTGGTCCGACGAATTTAGCAGTTGGATGAAGTCTTGAAGATATGGTGCAAGTTCACCTCGATGCTAAATTGGTACATTGTGTGCCTTGACAGATTAACACCATTGGTTTTTAGTTCAGCCCCCTGCTGAAAGAACCTTTTCTCACTTTTGCTTTTATCATGCAAGGTAGAAGGGTAGTTGTCGTGAATCTGTTCAGTTTGTGTGTGACTCCAAAGATCATAAGCAGAGCTGAAACAGCAGAGGTAAAAACACAAAGACACCTTAGGACCAATCAGAGCACTGCGGGGGTGGGGTTTCGAGGTCAGGTCTTTTCCTATCTGATCTAATTATTGCTCCCGAATGCAGAATGTTTGAAGGCTCAAAAGATGAATTGAAGAAATCATAGTAACTGGAGTTGGTGACAAGACACATTTGTATATTGTCTTTGTGGAAGTGTGAAAAATGCGTTTTTTTTTAAAAAAAGGAAATGTTTCTTCTGCAGTTATTTTTGGCTCTGTGTGTGTTGTTGCTTTTTTTTTCTGCCCAGCAACAAGGTGGTGTGATGTGAGCGTCTGAGCAATGAGAGAGCTAGGAGCCAGGAACCAGAAGTTGTGCATGCATACGCAAATAGGGGACAGAACACAATCGCCGCAAACTGACTGTGCGAAAATCAACAAACGTTGAACTCGTTTTTTGAAGTTCCGCTGCCTGACAACTTTTGCAAACTAATTTTAAAAAAATCCTTCTTAAGCTTATAATTTCCTCTTGTATGTATAAACGACAACATAAATAGAAAGGGATTTGATCGTCTTTTTTGGAAATATGGATTCCCACACATGTAAAGCAAAAATCTAAAAGAGGCAAGGAGGTAACATTAGTTTCAAAGACTATTTTATCACAAAATATGCTTTGTGTTATGAGTAAAGGCCAATTGCAATTGTTATAGATGTATGATGTTACCTGAAAATGTGTAAACATGCCAACAGATTGTTATTGGCAACTACAGAGGACCTTCGCAAGAATCTGAGAAAATGTTTATTTTTCTATTCACTCGTGGATCTTGGCTGGGCTAGCATTTATTACCCATTTCTAGTTGCCCTTGAGAAGGTGGTGGTGCGACGCCTTCTTTAATCTCTCTCATAAAGTCCTCATAGGGTTACCTTTTTCTTAGCAAGAGACAATGCTAATGGTCCAACTTGAGGATCACCATAACTCAGATTAGGGGAGAGGTTGAGAAGGAGAGTCTGACATGGTGACATCAGCCAGGATGGGAATTGAACCCAAGTTGTTAGCTTCACTCTGCATTACACACCAGCTATCCAGCCACCAGGGCTAACTGACCTGCTCCACTATTTGGGGAGGAGGAGGCTTTTGGTGGATTTCCAGGATTTTGACCCAATGATACTGAAGGAATAGCGATCTACTTACATACGGGGAAGTTTTTTTGTATAATGTGTAGCTCTTGTACAGTAGTCCTTCCTGTGCCCACGGGGGATACATTCCAAGACATTCTGTGGAAGCCCAAAACCGCGGATAGGTGCAAACCTATTCATTTCAATGGAAAGTTTACCTTCTCGGCAGCCCCCTAGTCCCTGGTTTGGAAGGGTCCCTATAATATGTTCGGGCTGCGGTAAACCACGGATAACTGAAACTAGCTTTCGGAGCACTGCTCCTTCACCAGGTGGTTGCACAGCAGTGCTCTGAAAGCTGCTGCTTCCATATAAACCTGTTGGACTATAACCTGTGTGATTTTTAAGATTAGAAGAAAACGTGAGCATTAATTGATTTCGGTGGAATGGATTTAGGAAAGATCAGGGATTAGGAATGCAACTTCCAGGTTGTGTTCTGGCAGGTAATTCCAAGTCAAAGCAGGCAATATAGATGTAGCTCATTCATTATTAAGCCTGCTGTATTAAAGGCTGCTGGATTTTCAGGAAGTAACTTAATCTTTTGAGAATCAAAATGTTAAAACTTACCAAGTTTATACATGGATTTATGGAAACCTAGCAGCAAGTCACCTGCTAGATTCTAATTGAGAAGTCCTGGCAGATTGCATAGAGAATAAATTTAGTAAAGGTGCTGTCTTGATGAGAGATGAGATTATACACAGCCTATATTGACGTACTAATGTTAAAATCCTGTCTCCACCATCTCTCTGACCCAGATGATTTCTATGCTTGGAGTTTTCATCAATATTTCTACTGTAGAATTATAAATACATTAGATTGAGCTACAGGCTGCAATCTAATGAGAGAATCAAAGGGTATATTTTGGAGGAATGGTGATCAAGGAGTAAATAAATGTGAAGTTGAGGTCCAGAAAGAAAACAGATGGTTTATTGAATCTGTCCCAGGCAACTACCTAACTAAAGGATAATGCTGCTTTATTATGCAACCCCGTTAATTACTGCCCATCAGTAAAGTGATGGAGGGTGTCACCAACAGTGCTATCAAGCAATATTTGCTCAGCAAAAAGTTGTTCTGTGAAGCCCAGTTTGGGTCCCCAGTTGAGGACCACTTAGTTCTTGATTTAATTATAGCCTTGATTCAAATGTGGACGGAAGAGCTGAATTCCAGACTTGAGGTGAGAGTGTCAGCGGATTGGTACACATCTGGGTGAGCACATGAATACAAAGGGTTTAGAGGGATATGAGCCAAATGCTGGCAAATGGGACTAGATTACTTAGTATATCTAGTCCACATGGATGAGTTGGACAAGTGGGTCTGTTTCCATGCTGTACAACTCTATGACTCGATAACCAAATGTGGCATCAAGGAGCCTTAGCAAAACACAGATCAGTGGGAATCAGGGGCAAACTCTCCATTGGTTGGAGTCAAAACCCACAGCATGATCCAAACCCACAACCACTTCCATCTAGAAGGACAAGGGCAGCAAATGCTTGAGGCCAATACCACCTGCAAGTTCTCCTCCAAACTAATTACCATCCTGACTTGAAAATATGTCACAGTTCCTTCGCTGTCGCTGGGTCAAAATCCTGGAATTCTCTCCCTAATGAAATTGTGGGTTTACATATAGCATATGGACTGCAGTGGTTCAAGAAGGCAGATCACCACCACCTTCTCAAGGGCAACTGAGGTCAGGCAATAAATACTGGCCAGCCAGCGACATCCGTGTCCCATGAATGAATAAAAAAAAACCTACCTTGGTTGATGCAGCTTCATGAAGGAGTTATTTCATTTACTGGGGGAGTCCAAAAGGCAGACAAGATCGTGTAATGGGCAAAAGTGAGGACTGCAGATGCTGAAAACCAGAGTTTAGATTAGAGTGGTGCTGGAAAAGCACAGCAGGTCAGGCAGCATCCGAGGAGCAAGAAAATCGACGTTTCGGGCAAAAGCCCTTCATCAGGAATAGAGGCAGGGAGCATCCAAGGTGGAGAAGATCTATTGTAAAGATCTTCTAATGGGTTAGGCTGGTCTGTAAATGTGAAAGCCATAAATGGTATTCCACTAAAAGAAAATTATAAGTTCTTTATTCATCTGAAAGCATCTCAATTCATCACGGGCAGTATTTGCCAATCGGACAGTCTTTGGTACAGTGATGAATTAAGCAAGGAATTCCTTTAGCCAGAAACTCGGTGATTCTGATCAGGAGAGGAGGAGATTCTGAGGAGAAACGGTGTAAATGGAGCATAAAATGGGTCAGGCCAAGGCATAGCTAGAAAGGCCGGTTTAATTGACAAAACTTTCACTTAGAAACTGCTCTTGCGGCCCTGCATGAAGGATCTATGGTCCTCTTCTAACATTAACATTAACAGCTGATCTACCTGCCTTTCAATTTCTTTACAGTAGCACGTGAGCCTGAAAGGATGAATATTGATTGAGTGCCATAAGCAACATCTGCTGGGATGATATTGAGAGGGCTGATGGAAAGAGTAATCAAGGATTTTATGGAGTTGGAACTAAGAACAGGTCCGCCTAACATTCTCAGTAATAAAAGATACACTATCCTTGGAACATCTAAATAATTGCAGATATGCAATAAATTATAGCATGTATAGTGCAGGAGACTATTCTAGTTCGACCAGAAGATTGCTATCCTCATCCATGCTAGACCATAGGGGCCCTGGAGAAACATATACCCAGAAGGTATTGGTGGCAAAACTCTCAACTTTTACTACCATCTCAATATTTATCCAATTAACTGTACTGTTCACACGTTTCTTCGGGCAATAAACCTGTGTTTAGATTACTTGTCATCATAGTCATTCTAAATGTAATCTCAGAGGAAACCTGTGACAGTTTGCTTTTCTAAAACGGCTCTGGCAATTTCCCATCTTCTGGCCAACTCTTCACTCCCTGTGATGACAGGCTGCATTCCACTTCCTAAATTCCTTTTCGGCAATTTTCTGATGGGGTGGTTGATTTAATTAAATGGGTCGTTATTCTGCCAGCCAGGTGTCTAACCTACGCCTTGTTCCTGCCTCAGTATGAGCCAAAACAATGACAGATGCTGGAATCCAAAGTAGACAAGCAGGAGGCTGGAAAAACAGCAAACCAGGCAGCATCAGAAGGTGGAGAAGTCAACATTTTGGGTATAACCCTTCTTCAGGACCTGCCTCAGTATGGCTTTGATTGCATACTGTAGCTGCTATTATAAGGACAGTGAAGCTTCACATAACTCTCTGGGGCAAAGGTGGCAATCACCTGTAAATTGAGCTTCAGGCAGCAACAATGGCCAACAAATCCATATCTGTGCTTAAACCCTCTGTTCACAAGTGATCTCCCACACATTGCAATGGTATTTCAGCTTTGCATGTAACCGCACCAAAATGTCTCAACTGAAACTTATTTGATCTGAATGGATGTTTATTTGATATGAATGGCCACAAAACATCTTACAACAAAGGAAACGTTTTCCTTTTCCAATTATACTACATTTTCCTACCCCACCCCACCCGCTCCTTCAACATCTTAAATAATGGATTGATGTCTGCAACTATCCAAACCAAAAGCAGAATTCTTAAGCACACCATTCCCCAAAACTGTCCCCAAAACGCATTCTACTTACTGCTGTTGTAGATAATTGACAGAAATTGCTAGTTATGGTTAGTCAACAATTCTGTTAATATGGTTTAATACAACTCGAAGAAAGACCCGATAAACCTAGAAACTCTAGGTTCCAGGTTTTACAGACAACGCTAAAAGAAATTTTGCATGTTTTTCTGTCCTTACTATTGCTCCCTCTGTTGGATCACCCACTGAAATCCCTTGTTATTTGTCTACTGTTTTAATTATGTCTTGTAGAATGGCAGACTTGTGTTGCACAAATCTGCAGTCACAACACTTTTATTGACATCAAAGAGTTCCAAGAAAGAATCAATGAGTCTTAAACTTGACATTGATGCCAATGCAATGATGATAGAGAATGCAAAGAAATGAAGTTTTGTAGCTTTGAAGGAGTCAAAGAGGGAATCTCATAAAGGCAGTGAATCAAGAAAAATAAAAGATTAAATCAAGAAGTGTTGTAAAGGAGAGAGGTAATGAATTTCCATCAGAATTTGCCACCAAGGTTCAGTTTTGGAGTGGGAAGTGGTTAGTTCATAAAGACACCATGGTTTTAAATGCTGCTGCTGATGCTACTTGACAGAGTTATAGCTATATTTTATAACTGGAGATTTTAATCAATATTCTGTGGCTACTTGTTAATAAATAGGCTGCTGCGTTAGAACTGTTGATGAATCCAAAGGATAATCAAAAGCTAAATCCGGATCATTTGTTTTCAATGTATTTTGCATTCCCTTGAGTTTCAAATACTGAGATGTGTTCTAACTGAGATGCTAAAATGACAAAAGGAGTTGATAGTTAGGTACAGAGAAAATATTTTGTCTTTGGGTGAATCTAATGCAAAGGGAAATAACTTTAAAATTAGAGCTAGGTTATTTATCAGTGAAATTAAAGATCACATTTTTATACTAAAGTCCAGAACAACCCTTCCCTAAAAGACTTGGTTGATTGAAATTTTCAAGGCTGAGCTTTCTTAGTCATTGTTAGATAAATGTATTAGAGGATATGCAGGGAAAGTGGGAAAATGGAGTTGAGGTTCAGGGTGGCTCAATGGTTAGCATTGCTATCTCGCAGCACCAAGGACTGAGGTTTGATTCCAGCCGTGGGCGACCGTCTGTGCAGAGTTTGCACATTCTCCCCATGTCTGTGTGCGTTTCCTCCCTCGATCCACAGATGTGCAGGCTAGGTGGATTAGCCTTGGTAAGTATGGGGTTATGGAGATATGGTGAGGGTCTGAGTTTGGTGATCTTTGGAGGGCTGTTGTGGACTCAATTGGCAAAATAGCCTTTTCTTGCACTGCAGGGATCCTACGATCAGTCACGTTCTAAATAAATGATGGAACAGGCTTGATTTACTGAATGACCTACCCCTGTCCTTATTTTCTTTATGATCTGTGCCCCTTTGGCATTTACATGTGACAAGGGGAAACTATGGCCATTTGTGGTCCTGGTAGAGGGGAATAGAATCAAGTTTAGAAGGAGTAGGGATCTGTTGGTCTCATGATGCAGTTCAATATCTTGCCAGTTCCACTGTGATCAAGCTTATGGACCAGAATTACGCTAACTATTCATACAACCTGAATTCTCAATTAATACCAAAAACAGGAATTGTTGGTGAAACTCAGCAGATCTGTTAAGTTAATGGCCTCTCATCAGATCAGTTGTCATGAACCAAAGTATTTAATGCTGTTTTTCTCTCCACAGATGCTGCCAGACTTGCTGGGTATTTTTAGCATCTTCTGATTTTATTTCAGATTTCTGGCATCTACAATATTATATTTTTCCATACTTATTAACTTATCTACTTTGTCCTTTATGTCCTTTAAAAGAATTTGGGGATTATTCAGCATTGTAAGGGGAAAATAGAGCTACAGAAAGCACAAAGTTTTATTATGTTCTTTGCTTTTCTTTGATATTCTGTGCACCATATGTCTGGGACAAGATGGTTGGTTACTGGTCTTCAGCTTCTGTAAATACCAATGTGTACCTAGCCATTGGGACATATTCAAGAGGGCAGCCTGTTTGTCATTGCCCTGTCCTGGGAATCTTCTTGACAACCCTTTGTCATGAAGAAGGAGCAGAAATACCATGGATATTGTGGACTTTTATTTCTAAAAGGTGTTTTTAAACAAAGACTGCTACAACCATAAAATGACTGCAGATTTACATTCAGTCACAGATTTCTGCAGAATTTTGATGTTTTGGCCTTCCAGGAATACACAAACACTGAAATACAACACTAATCTGTGAGTGCTAGTGGCCTGATATCCTGGTGTGAGAATAAGTGTAACTGTAAGGTTCACAGTTGTGAGAACGACCACCTAAAAATGCCTGCCGTACAGGTAAAGGAGTGCTGCCAATCAGCCACTGATGAAAGGAATCAAGATGAAAAAGTTTCAATCAACTTACAAAGCCAAGAATCTCAAAATCAACTGTACCAAATGAACTCTACAGGTGTTATGCACTGCAACATTCACAGTATTCAACTGTCTACTCTTCATGAACAATTCAGAGACAGGTCCATATGTCTCCTTCTGTTCAAAACTTCTCCTTTCGGAGTCACTTCTTACTTCTAACCTTTGTGTATGTGTATTGCATGACTACTTCTCAGTTTAGTAATTAATACTACTTTTTTTGTTAATTCAAGAAAACCATTGACTCCTTTAAAAACATAATTCAATTTGGGTTTGAGAGAAAGATATCCACAAGGGAAAGGATCCTTTTAAAATTAACCTGGTTGGAACCAACAAGATCCTGGATGAATAGCCAAGGGAAGCCAGTTCATACTTATTTTAACATTGCATTTAACAGTTTGTGAACTTCCTTCTGGAACTGTAACCAATTGGGGAACCAGGGACTGGTCATTACATCTCACACACAAATTAGATGGCTGGAATTAAGATTTCACTCCATGAGGAATTAAGGCTGTGGGCTTGTCCATTACTGCCAAAGTAGTACAGAATAGCTGGCTGCCAGAGCGTTATGCAATAGTCATAGCACAACTCAACGTCTGGCTTTATGCATTACATTTCAATCCCATGTTCTTGTATTGGATACATTGTTCTGCAGTCTTTGATGAAAGAAGGATGCCACCAGCAAGACCGGAATGATTGCCCTCTTTGATCCCCATTGAGAAAATGGTGCATTCTCAAGCCAATGCAGTCTGTATGGTGTGTTCAGTAAGGGAGGGAGTTCCAGGATTCTGAAGGAATAGCGGTATATTTCCACGTTAGATTGAAATGTAGCTTGCAGAGAATTTACAGAGAATTGTGAAATTATGCATTTGGGAGAAAGAGCAAGGAAGGACAATATAAATAAAGGATACAGTTCTAAAGAATGTGCACAATCTGCAGGACCTGGGAGTATATGTGCACAAATTATTGAGAATGGCAAAGACAATTGGTAATTTAAACACATGAAGACATGAATATTATAAGTAAAGTTATAAAGTACAAAAGTGGGGAAGTTATGATAAACCTTTAGAAAACACTGATTTACTTTCAACCGGACTGTTGTGTTCAATTCTGGGTACCACATTTGATGAAGAAAGTGAAGGCATTCGAGAGAGTACAAAAATTACTTACAAGAATGGTGGCAGTGCCAAGGAACTTCAGTTATGAGATACAGTTGGGAATAAGAAAAGTTTGAGAAAAGAGTTTTTGGGCATTCCCATTGGATACTAATGTAAGTAAATGGCAAAAGAATGCAAAGCTACAACACAAAACCTCATGACACAGTGAGGAAAATTATGATCTGAAATGCATTACATGAAAGGGTGAGAGAGACAGATTCAAGTGTGGAGTTCAAAGAAAATATAATTATTTGAAGAGAAAAAGGTTACAGCGCTATAGGTAAAGGGCAGGGGTGAGGGACTAACTGACTGGCTGTTGGAGAGGGCTATGATGCTAAATAAGTATTCCTTCGAGTCTGCTGACCCTATTCTTCCACATAGTATAGGTCACAGGTTTGAAAAGGCTGTCAAAGATACCTTGATGAGTTGCTGCAGTGCAGCTTGTAGATGATGCAAACTACAGCTATGATGGTGAAGAGAGAATGACTATCTGTGCTGGATCAAGCAGGCTGTTTTATTTGAGATGGTGCCAGGCTTCTTTGTACTGTTGTCACTGCACTCATCCAAGAAGTAGGTAATATTCCATCACACTTTTGACTTATGCCTTGCAGATAGTGGACAAGCTTTGGGGAATGAGAAGTTGTGTTACTCACCACAAGATTTCCACCATCTGACATTGAAGGCTCAATATTTATGTTACACATATAACCTCTATGATATTGATGGAGGAGGTTTCAGTAGTGGTAACAACATCGAATACCAAAGCTAGATTGTATTCATTTCTGAAAAAGAATCATATTACATTTTTTTTTCTCTTTTCATTTATTTTTCATTTTTTTTCATCTTTTCATTGCTGCTGCCGTACCTGATGAGTTTCTGTTTGTGATGTTACACTCCCAGTGTCCACAGTATGTTGCATTAGTTTCTGGAGCTAGATTATCCCTTCATGACGGTGGTCATTGCCTAAGATCTCTGTGGCTCAATATTACTTGCCATGTACCCACCTAAGCTTGAATATTGTCCAGGTTTTGCTCAATGTGATAAATAATTTCAGCATGTGTTTTCTTCTGTCCAAAAGAGTGCTTGTACATGCAGATTGCTAAAATGTGGGTGACTGTGTAGGTCAAGTGGGAGAATTCCATTGTCATTCCTGCTTTCCTGAGATTGTCCCTGTTGAGTAATGGTGTATACTGCAACAATAATGCATGCAATACTTGAAAACTTCTATTCTCTTGACACTGTCTAGTTGCAGTGCAAAAATGGTTAATTATATGTATGACGCAAAAGGAAGGTTCTTCTCATAAACAGAGGCTTTTTCACAAAAGCTACAAAATGCAGCCTAATTAATCACTATTGTCATCCCCTAAACCAACCTCAAGAACTTGTTTTCATGAAATAACCTACTTTAATAACAAAAAGGCCAATGGGTTCTGCTTACAGCACCTCCCAAACTAATTGCACTTTATTACATACAAACAGGGCATCTTGAAGCCTGTCTACAGGCACAGGAAAGAGATAAGTGTTCACTTGCAGGCCTGTGCTTTGGTCATGCACTTGATAACAGATAAGGGCTGTTCACAGGCAATGGGGAAATGGACAGACTATTTAAATACTGTAAATTGTAGAGTGACTATTAATTCTTAACATAAATCATCTGAATCCATCCATTAAATCTGGAGTTCCTGTTCGCTGCAATTGTTCTCAATATAACCTATTTAATTTGGATTCCAACCGATAAATCATTCCCCAAATTTTTATTCTAACTATAAAATACAGCTGAATTTATGTGTTTAATTTCTGAAGTATCTACTATTTTCTCCAAAAGCGATAGCCTTTCAGTTTGTTCCAGTTTGTAGATATTCCTTATCTATTATTCTGTATCAATTAGAAATTACTATTGGTTATTTTAGCAGATACAATACTTAAAATGTTCATAAGACGTATTGTTGTCTACTATTTTAAACAGAAGACAGGGGATTCTCTTGAAAGCAGCCAGTCAGTATTCTGTTCATATAAACTATTAAAGCAATAAGCAGCAGAGGGGAGTTGCTTCAGAGTCAGGAGCAGAGAGGAAAGCTGGTCAGTTAGAGCAGCAGGGGAGAGGAGGCTCAGAGGTGGAAATGTAACATTAGGAATTAAAGTGGTGTTTGCACAGTAGGACAGACTGATTAGCCATTTGTGAAGCATGCAGCCTGCTGTTGTGGTAGCACTGAATCTTTTCTGATCTTACAAGGGCTGCTTGATTCACAGCATACTCTCTGATGCCAATCCACAAGCAAGAGGATTGTGGAGTCCTGGGATCAGAGAGCTGGTGGCTAAGGGCAACGACATGTGCATGTCATGGAGTCATAGAGATGTACAGCACGGAAACAGAGCTTTCAGTCCAACTCATCCGTCCCAACCAGATATCCCAACCCAATCTAGTCCCACCTGCCAGCACCTGGCCCATGTCCCTCCAAACCCTTCCTATTCATATACCCATCCAATGCCTTTTAAATGTTGTAATTGTACCAGCCTCCACCACTTCCTCTGGCAGCTCATTCCATACATGTACCATCCTCTGTGTGAACAAGTTGCCCCTGAGGTCCCTTATAAATTTTTCCCCTCTCTCCCTAAATCTATGCCCTGTAGTCCTAGACTCCCCCACCCCAAGGTAAAGATCTTGTCTATTTACTCTATCCATACCCATCATGACTTTATAACCTTTACAATCTCACCCCTCAGCCTCCGATGCTCCAGGGAAAGCAGCCACAGCCTTTTCAGCCTCTCTCTATAGCTCAGTCAGTGTGTCAGCCCCTGTCAACCTGCAGAGCCAGGTCTCTAATTCTCTTAGCCATCCTTGGCATTGGATAAAGACCTTGCTCCGCCAGGACCAGTTGTATTCAGATTGTGATGGACAATCCATATTAAAGATCCCGTGCACAGCTTTCTTCCAGCCATTGTAATTGGAAGTTGGAACCTGGAAAGTGAGGACCCTCTTGGTCATAACAGCAAGAACAGACTTGAACGTTGTAGTGCTATCATAGCTTGGGAATTCTAACACCCATAACATTGACATTGCTTCCTCGACTGAGATACCACGAGTAGGAGAAGGCTAGCTCAAAGAAAAAAGTGGAAGCTTAAGTCTGAACAATGGCAGAGCTCCATGGAGTTGGAGCTAAAGAATAAAGTAGTCAGCCAATTCAGCAACCACCATTCCCAAGGATAAATTAATGCCTATTGATCCTAACTGTAATGCCTGGGATAAGGAATTCTGAAGGCACTCTTTTATCAGCAGCATCCACCGGTCATCATCGTATACAACTTAATCCTAGTCACAACAAATAAGTTCAAAGAGGAGTTCTACTGCAGCCTTGGGCAGTTGCTGTTTTGTCAACTTGGCCATATCGATACCAGTGCTAGCAGGAACACCAACACCTGGAAAGGTGTGAATGACAAAGAAGGCGTAGGAAAGGTAAACACCAATGGTGCCCTCCTGAATTACTGCTCAAAAACTAGCCCTTTCTTAAGAAATACCCAATTTTGTCAGAAGGGCAAACACATGATCTCATGGTAACACCCGTATCCCTGATATTGGCACCTGTTTGAGTATCCTCCACAAGGGTATTCAAATCACCCACATCATGGCAGGAGCTGCTGACTCTTGGACCAATTGTTGCCTACTCTAGTTTACGTTTTCCATCAGCCTGTCCCAATAATGGCAATGGCAACGCTAAGGGCTACTGCTGGAAATTGAGTGTTAATTGACTCAACAATTCTGTGAAGGAACACCTCCTCATTCATTGTGTCAGAGCCAACCTGGTGATGCCCAATCAACAGGATTCGCAGAATGTTCATAGCATCTGCTCTGCTCTTAAATTCATTATTGACAGAACTGTTGAGGGCAAGCTAGAGAGACTATCTTCCCAGATCCTGAATGAAGTATGATGCGGTGAGAAATTTGGAAGAAATTGCAGCAGAAATGGAGAGACGTCTATCTCAAGGTCAGGAGCAGCAAGTTGCATTTTCCAAATAAATTGTGGATGTTTGGATGAGATTCTCACTAGTGAGCAGTGAGATCTATTAATATGGGCTATCACCTATTACCATCCTCACTATTACTTTATGTCACCTCATTAATGTCCATTCTCCTATTCCATCACCCACCAGATAGAAACTAGACAGTGACAATTCCTGACATGGGATTCAGAGTAGGTACCTGGATACTCCAACTTCCTGCTTGCTCCTCCAGACTGCCATCTTGGACTCTATTTATCATCATATAAGGGCACGCTCCATGGGAAGCAGTCTCATGCACCCTACATCCAAGGATACTGGCATCTGACACATGCCAGCTTCTCTGTACCATCATGGCACATCTCAGATCCACCTACTGTATCTTTTTACCTTTCAGTGCTGCACTTTTGGGCACACTCATAACTATTATTGGAATGATGCTGCAAGGACACTTTGCTGCAGGGACACAACCAACCTTATGGACTGGAGTCAGTTACATCTCAACGCTGCTTGCTTGCTGTTTTAACCCTCACTCACTTAGTGCCTACCTGGAAACAGGCAGCATTCCTATCTGGTCCTGACTTGTATTTTTTTAATATCTTGTCCCCTCAGCCAGGGCAAACAGACACACAGTACCTCTGCCTTGATTTAACCTTTAGTGCAAACTCAAAGCCAGGAAGCTTGTCATGGTTGTCATCAGTCTTCAGTCAATGGGGTGGTGGGATGTTGCCGCACATCACCATGCTGTCAATCACTGTCAGTCTCACGCCTGCACCATGTGCCAACAGCTTTGCCACCACTTCCACCCACACCAATGCCACTCACCTGCATTCTGCTGACATGCCCCCCACTATCACCATCCGCGTCCCCCAGAACCCTGAGGGGAACACCACCCCTGCTCATGACTCCACCCCCATTCCCCCCACCACCACACCCATTCCAGTTACAGACTCCGCGCGTACTCCCAGCTCCACACCCACACCAGATCCCAGCTCCCAGCCCTACCAAGTTTTCACCATCCCCCCAGACCTCCCCCTCACTGAGGATGAACGATCAGTCCTCAGCAAACAACTCACCTTCATCCCCCTCCACCCACACATCAATGAATTTAATACACGCCGTGACGTTCGAACACTTCTTCTGCCACCTCCGTTTCCGAGCTTGCTTGTATAATCAGAACTCCCATTCACCTTCCAAAGATCCCTTCGCCTACCTCCAACACACTCCATCCACCTGGACACCCCGCGCTGGCCTATTACCCACCCTCAACCTCTTCATTTCCAACTGCCTCCGGAACATTAACCGCCTCAACCTGTCTACCCCCCTCCCCACTCCAACCTCTCACCCTCACAATGCGCTGCCCTCCAATCCCTCTATTCCAATCCTGACCTCACAATCAAGCCAGCAGATAAAGGGGGTGCAGTGGTAGTTTGGTGCACTGACCTCTACACCGCTGAAGCCAGACGCCAATCAAGGACACCTCCTCCTACCGCCCCCTCGACCATGACCCCATCCCCCCATCACCATACCATCATCTCCCAGACCATACAGAATCTCATCACCTCAGGAGATCTCCCACCCACAGCTTCCAACCTCACAGTCCGGGAATCCTGCACCGCCTGGTTCTACCTCCTTCCCAAGATCCACAAGCCTGACCACCCTGGCTGACTCATTGTCTCAGCATGCTCCTGCCCCACTGAACCCATCTCTATCTACCTCGACACTGTCCTATCCCCCCTAGTCCAGGAACTCCCCACATACGTTTGAGACACCATCCATGCCCTCCACCTCCTCCAAGACTTCCATTTCCCCGGCCCCCAATGCCTCATCTTCACCATGGATATCCAGTCCCTCTACACATCCATCCGCCATGACCAGGGCCTCCAAGCCCTCTGTTTCTTTCTCTCCCGACGTCCCCAACTGTACCCATCCACCGACACTCTCGTTTAGCCGAACTGGTTCTCACCCTTAACAATTTCTCCTTTGAATCCTCCCACTTTCTCCAGACTAAAGAGGTAGCCATGGGCGCCCGTATGGGCCCCAGCTATGCCTGTCTCTTTGTTGGCTACATAGAACAGTCCATCTTCCGTAGTTTCACCAGCACCACTCCCCACCTCTTCCTTCGCTAAATTGATGACTTCATTGGCGCCACTTCGTGCACGCGCGAGGATGTTGAACAATTCATCAACTTCACCAACCATCTCTGACACCTCCCTCCCCTTCCTAGACCTCTCCATCTCCATTAATGACGACTGACTTGACACCGACATTTTTTTACCAACCCACCGACTCCCACAGCTACCTGGATTACACCTCTTCCCACCCTACCTCCTACAAAAATGCCATCCCGTATTCCCAATTCCTCCGCCTCTGCCGTATCTGCTCCTAAGAGGACCAGTTTCACCACAGAACACACCAGATGGTCTCCTTCTTTAGAGACCGCAATTTCCCTTCCCATGTGGTTAAAAATGCCCTCCAACGCATCTTGTCCACATCCTGCACCTCCGCTCTCAGACCCACCCCTCCAACTGTAACAAGGACAGAACCCCCCAGAGCTCATCTTCCACCCTACCAACCTTCGCATAAACCAAATCATCTGCCGACATTTCCGCCACCTCCAAATGGACCTCACCACCAGGGTTAAATTTCCCTCCCCACCCCTTTCCACCTTCCACAAAGACCGTTCCCTCTGTGATTACCTGGTCAGGTCCATGCCCCCCCAACAACCTACCCTCCCTTCCTGGCACTTTCCCCTGCCACCGCAGGAATTGCAAAACCTGTGCCCACACCTCCTCCCTCACCTCCATCCAAGGCCCCAAAGGAGCCTTCCACATCCATCAAAATTTTACATGTACATCCACCAATATTACTTATTGTATCCTTTGCTCCCGATGCGGTCTCCTCTACGTTGGGGAGACTGGACGCCTCCTAGTAGGCACCAATTAACCCCACTATCCTGTGGCCCAACATTTCAACTCCCCCTCCCACTCTGCTGAGGACATGGTGGTCCTGGGCCTCTTTCACCGCTGCTCCCTCACCACCCGACGCCTGGAGGAAGAACGCCTCACCTTCCACCTCAGAACCCTTCAACCCCTGGACATCAATGTGGACATCACCAGTTTCCTCATTTGCCCTCCCCCCCTCACTCCAGTTCCAAACTTCCAGCTCAACACTGTCCCCAAGACTTGTCCCACCTGCCTATCTTCTTTTCCACCTATCCACTCCACCCTCCTCTCTGACCTATTACTTTTATCCCACCCCTATTCACCCATTGTACTCTTTGCTACCTCCCCCCACCCCCGACTTATCACCTTCATCCCCAGCCCCACTCACCTATTGTACTCTATGCTACTTTCTCCCCACCCCTACCCTTCTCTCATTTATCTCACCACCCTTCAGGCACTCTGCCTGTATTCCCGAAACATTGATCTTCCTGCTCCTCGGATGCTGCCTGAACTGCTGTGCTTTTCCAGCACCACGAATCCAGAATCTGGTTTCCAGCATCTGCAGTCATTGTTTTTACCCAACAGCTTATGCAGTAAACACACTGCATGTGCATCAAGCAACTTAGTCGTGCCACATGTCAGGCGGGAATGGTCCTCAGTTAAGGCAAGGGAGACCCCTTCGGTCAGGAGGTCCTGGCACACTAGGTAAAGGGCACCCTCTGATATCCAGCTTGGGCACAATCGTTTGATTACTCAGGACAGTCAGAGTCAGGATCTTCCAATCGCAGGGGTTGAGGGGTCAAATGTCAGGCAGCCCACCACCATCTTGGCTTTTTGCAGCCTATCGTGAGCTGCCTTCTCCTGGAATGAGAGAAAAGGAGGGATTGAGGGAAATGAAAAAGGGTAGCACAGCTGTTAGAGAATGTGATAAAATGTCCCAGCTAAGTGAGTGAGTAGTGTAGGGACCAGGTAAGGGGCAGTGTTGTGGGGGAATTGGATGACTCAGACTGAGTGAAGGATAATGTTTCAGGCAAGAGTGAGAGTGATAGAACACGAGCCTCACAAGGAGGTGTGTGTGCAGTAGCAGACATAGAGTGAATGTGAGGTGGCGGAGACAGCATGGTGGCACTTATCCTGGCAAAGTGCAGAAGATAATTAACCTTCCAACCAAATGTTACATTTTTAAAGCTTTCAGCACACTCTGTACCTCTCTAAGTCCATGCCAGCTTCCACTCTTTCTTAAAGCTACAGTACATACCTGCACCTTCATAACACCTCCCCCCTTAAGAAAAAATGAACCCTCATAATGAAAAGATGTTTTCTTTTCTATTCCTTAACCATATTACCATGACATACACATGACTTTAATCTAAGTTCATATTAACTTCCTGCCACACATATATATAACATTGAATAGTTATCAATTTCATCTAAAATTAATCAGTAAAATCCTCAATAATGCATTTGTGATTACAGTCTTATGACCCGCAACATGTATGATTTGTAAATTAAAAGTCTGCAACATAAGATTCCAACAAAATAGTCTCATATTCCCAGATGTGTCCCCAAGCTGTTACGAAACGGGGTAAACCCCTTTGCTAATTTAAACCAGACACACAGGAAAGCTCACCTCGCACCACCATAATCTGTTAAATTTTGAGTGGCAAGAAACTATCCCAAATATCACTATTTAAAGAAAAAAATTAACAACTTTATTCTTTAAGTCCAAAGGAGAACATTAGACAACAACTCTTTACAACTCTTTTCTGTTAAACCTACCTTTACCTCTCATTCTATAGATCTAGTCTGATAAAAAACCATGATTAAAATTTACAAAAAAAGTCATGTTTCAAAGCCAGCCAGCTTCGTTGGTTCTCCTCCGTAGATTTTCCTGAGTCGTCTTTTCTTCAGTCTTCTGCTGCACAAAGTTTGTTTGAACAGGTACCTGTCAAAGAGGTATTTTACTAACAGTCTGTTGGTTTGGCTGCTCTTTGCTGTTCTCGTCCTAACTGTTCAAAATGTCTGATTTTATGCCCCAAAACATTGGATCATTTCATTGGTTTGATGTCATCCAAAACTCTAAAATTCAAATTTGAGCAGATTTTGGTATCTAGCGCAAAGTTAAACTGATTGGTTGAATTTGAATTTGTTCCGTACCATAGCACCACTGCTATTTTTTTTATTTCAAAAATATACTTTATTCATAAAAAAATTTTGATATCTGTACTACTGGTGATTCCATTCATATGTATGCATTGCATTTCTTTACATACACAGATCAGACTGAATAGTTTGTATATCCGAGTCTGTACATTGACCATCCAGATGTTTAGCTGAGGCGTCAGCGGAGCCCAATTACTGAGTGGGCTCCCTGTTCTTCTTAGGCAGGCAGACGTGACACGGTGGTCTTTCCCCACTGCGCCTTGGCAGCAGCTGCCCCAAGCTTCAGTGCGTCCCTTAGAACATAATCTGGACCTTGGAATGTGCCAGTCTGCAACAATCAGCCGGGGTCAACTCCTTCAGCTGGAAGACCAACAGGTTTCAGGCAGACCAGAGCTTCTTTCACCGAGTTGATGATCATCCAGGCACAGTTGATGTTCGTCTCAGTGTGCATCCCGGGGAACAGACTGTAGAGCACGGAGTCATGGAGCTGCTCGGGACAAACATTGACAAACACTACTGCGTTCCTCTCCAGACTTCCTTTGCATAGGCATATTCCAGAAGGAAGTGTGTGACGGTCTCGTCCCCCTCCACAGCTGCTTCGAGGGTCTCAAAGACACTAAATGCTGACCACTTCCTGATGGACTTGTGGTCAAAGGTGTTTTTCTTCATAAATTTCTCCACGAAGGACAGTTGATACGGAATGGCCAACTACTCGGAGCGTTCCGCGGCAGCGAGGCCAGGCCCATCCTTCGCAACACCGGGGACAGGTAGAACCTCAGTACGTAGTGACACTTGGCGTTTGCGTACCGGGGATCCATGCACAGCTTGATGCAGCCACACACAAAGGTGACCATCAGTGTGAGGGTGGCATTGGGTGTGTTTTTACCCCCGTTGCCCAGGACTTTATACATTGTGTCCCTTCGGCCACATGAAGTGGAAGGTGGCCTGGGTGACTGCAGCAGCACAGGTTCTGGGAACAGGCCAGACCTGTGCCACACATAACAACACTGACAGTACCTCACATCTAATGACCAGGATTTTATCTGCAATGGAGAATGATCGTTGCTCCTTCTTCAAAGACCGCAATTTCCCCCCAGATGTGATCGGCGATGCTCTCCACTGCATTTCCTCCACTTCCCGCTCCTCCACCCTGGAGCCCTGCCCCTCCTTTCGCCACCAGGACAGAACCCCACTGGTCCTCACCTACCACCCCACCAACCTCCATATACATCGTATCATCCGACGTCATTTCCGCCACCTCCAAACGGACCCCACTACCAGGGATATATTTCCCTCCCCTCCCCTATCAGCGTTTCGAAAAGACCACTCCCTTCCTGACTCCCTTGTCAGGTCGCACCCCCCACCAACCCAACCTCCACTCCCGGCACCTTCCCCTGCAACCGTAAGAAATGCAAAACTTGCGCCCACACCTCCCCCCTTACTTCCCTCCAAGGCCCCAAGGGATCCTTCCATATCCGCCACAAATTCACCTGCACCTCCACACACATCATTTACTGCATCCGCTGCACCCAATGTGGCCTCCTCTATATTGGGGAGACAGGCCGCCTACTTGCAGAATGTTTCAGAGAACACCTCTGGGACACCTGGACCAACCAACCCAACCACCCCGTGGCTCAACACTTCAACTCCCCCTGCCACTCCACCGAGGACATGCAGGTCCTTGGACTCCTCCATCGCCAGACCATAGCAACACGACGGCTGGAGGAAGAGCGCCTCATCTTCCGCCTAGGAACCCTCCAAGCACAAGGGATGAACTCAGATTTCTCCAGTTTCCTCATTTCCCCTCCCCCCACCTTGTCTCAGTCCCAACCCTCGAACTCAGCACCGCCTTCCTAACCTGCAATCTTCTTCCTGACCTCTCCGCCCCCACCCCCACTCCAGCCTATCACTCTCACCTTGCCTTCCTTCCACCTATCGCATTTCCAACGCCCCTCCCTCAACTCCCTCCTCTCTACCTTTTATCTTAGCCTGCTTGGCACACTCCCCTCATTTCTGAAGAAGGGCTCATGCCCGAAACATCAATTCTCCTACTCCTTGGATGCTGCCTGACCTGCGCTTTTCCAGCAACACATTTTCAGCTCAGTTTGCTCCTATCTGCCCAGTTTCTGCCTCACATTACTGATATGCTCCTCCCAAGACTTGGTGCATGCCCCAGCCCCTCTGAACCAAATACCCAGCACCTTCAGGTAGTCATGACTGACGGTGATGGGGATAGAAGGTTGGTTAGCCCAGTTCCCAAAGAGCATGGCCTCACTCTTGCCTTGGTTTACCTTGGCCCCATAAGGCGCGTTCGAACTGGTTGCAGATGCACATGAGTCTGAGCATGGACAGCGGATCTGAGCAGAAAACGGCGATATCATCCATGTACAGGGAGGCCTTAACTTGTAGGCCCCCGCTGCCAGGAATAGTCACCCTTCGTAAGCTCGCATCCTTCCTGATGGACTTGGCAAATGGCTCTATGCAGCACACAAACAAGGCAGGAGAGAGAGGGCAGCCCTGCCTGACTTCAGATCTGACTGGGAAGCTTTCTGATTCCCATCCATTGATTGAGACTGCACTGAAAATGTTGGTGTAGATTAGTTGGATCCAATTGCAGATTCCTTCCCCAAAGCCCATTTTGGAGAGAACATCCCTCATATACGTTGGAGATACGTCAAAGGCTTTCTCCTGGTCGAGGCTGATGAGGCAGGTGTCCACCCCCCTGTCCTACACATAGGCAATCGTATTCCTGAGGAGTGCAAGACTCTCAGAGATCTTCCTGCCCGGTACAGCACAGGTTTGGTCAGGGTCAATCACCGACCCCAGACCATTTCGTGATGACCTTTGACAGGATTTTGAAGTCTACATGTAGCAGTGAGATTGGTCTCCAATTTCTGATTTCCTCCTTCTCCCCCTTCTGCTTGTAAATGAGGGTGATGATACCTTCAGAATATAGAACATAGAACATTACAGCGCAGTACAGGTCGTTCGGCCCTTGATGTTGCGTTGCCCTGTCATACTAATCTGAAGTCTATCCCACCTGCATTATTCCATATACGTCCATATGCCTGTCCAATGACGACTTAAATGACCTCAAACTTGGCGAATCTACTACCGTTGCAGGCAAAGCATTCCGTACCCTTACTACTTTCTGAGTAAAGAAACTACCTCTGACATCTGTCTATACCTATCTCCCCTCACTTTAAAGTTGTGTCCCCTTGTGTTTGCCTTCCCCATACTTGGAAAAGGCTCTCCCTGTCCACCCTATCTAACCCTCTGATTATCTTATATGTCTCTATTAAGTCACCTCTCAAACTTCTCCTCTGTAATGAGAACAGCCTCAAGGCCCTCAGCATTTCCCGTAGAACATTCCTTCCATACCAGGCAATATCCTAGTAAATCTCCTCTGCACCCTTTCCAAAGCTTCAACATCCTTCCTAAAATGCGGTGACCAGAACTGTACACAATACTCCAAGTGTGGCCATACCAGAGCTTTGTACAGCTGCAGCATAACCTCCTGGTTCCGGAACTCAGTCCCTCTATTAATAAAGGCCAAAACACTGTATTCCTTCTTAACAACCCTGTCAATCTGGGTGGCAACTTTCAGGGATCTATGTACATGGACACCGAGATCTCTCTGCTCATCTGCACTCCCAAGAATCTTGCCATTAGCCCAGTACTTTGCATTTCGATTACTTCAGCCAAAGTGTATCACCTCACACCTTCCCGCATGTATTCACTCATGGTACCTGCCTGAAGCATACTGGCATACACCTCCAGCAGGTCCTGGCCAATCAAGTCCCACAGAGCGGAATAGAACTCGACCGGTAAGCTGTCGCCTCCGGGAGTTTTATTCTTTTTGAAGGACTCGAGGGCCTTGGTCAGCTCATCCAGAGATAACGGCTGATCCAGCCTCTCTCGTGTTCCATCGTCTAGGACCTCTGTGATAGAGGACAGGAACGACTGGGAGGCCGCGCTGTTGGTTGGCTTTGGGTCATATAGACTGGCATAGAAGGTTTTGTTGATCCTCATGATGTCAGCCCGAGATGACATTACTGAGCTATCTTCTTCCTTCAGGACCTCTCTTTGTCCACCTTCTGGAAGAAAAACCATGAGCACGTCTCATTCTGCTCCAAGGAGTGGGCCCTGGACCAAAAGATTATCTTGGAGGCCTCCGAGACAAAGAGTGAGGCTTGCTGGCCCTTCACCAACTGGAAGTCCTCCGTGACATCGTCTGCAACAGGGGCAAGTTCTGCATACTTTCCTGGCTTTGGGACAGTTTTCCCTGCCTCTCTCTCGTCTCCTGAACATCTTTGAAGATGAAGAACCTCTTGATGTTCCCTTTTACTGTTTCCCACCAGTCCGCTGGAGACTCAAAGAGGGGTTTCATGGTTCTCCAACGTGGGTAGTCCCTCTTGACCTCCTCAATGTTTCTGTGTTCAACTTCCGCAGTATTTGCATCAACCAATGTTACATTTTAAAATCTTTCAGCACACTCTGTGCCTCTCTATGTCCATGCTAGCTTCCACTCTTTCTTCAAGGTACAGTACACGCTTACACCTTCATAACACTGTGCATTCCTCCAGATGACTGAGATTGCATTGACCCAGATGGTATCCTTGGAACAGGCTGTCAGGTTCTGGTGTCATGTCTGCCTCCTTTGTACCACCTTGTCCATTATGATATCCAGGTCTGTGTCTGTAAAGCTGGCCACTCGCTTCTTCATGTCTACTCTGTCTGGGGCAAATGTCATGAACTGTGTAGGGTAGCTCTGAGCTGACAGTACTTGATTGAATATACAACAGTCTTCTAAAGAAAGTGTCCGTGCCACAGATCCTGGGGTACTCCAGGATACCTTAAGGGGGAGGCAATGGCCTAGTAATATTATCACTGGACTATTGATCCAGAGACCCAGGTGATGTTCTGGGACACAAATGTGAATTCTGCCAAATATGAATTCTGGCAAATGGTGGAATTTGAATTCAATAAATGTCTGAAATTAAGAGTCTGATGATGACCTTGAAATCATTGGCGATTTTCAGAAAAACCCATCTGGTTCATTAATATTCTTTAGGGAAGGAAACTGCCATCTTTATTTTGCCTGGCCCATATATGAGTCCAGACCCGCATGCAATTTGACTTCTAACTCACCTCTGGGCAATTATGGATAGTCAATAAATGACCAATGATGCCCACATCCCCTGAATGAATTAAAAAAGAATCCCGGCAGTGCATCTGGTGACAGCAAATGGGTGGGGCATGCTGGCATCAGATTAGTGGGGTGCCATCAGAGCCAGGTAGATAGTCAATGGATCAGGTTTGGGCTGTTCATGTGAAAAACTTTCCAGACTTTGCAAAGAGAAACACTTGATGAAATAGGATGGAAATGACTCTGCCAAGACCTGAGAGGTTAGTCCTGGGTTTCTCTCACCAGGAAGGGTCAAGGGTGAATGAACAGGAGATCAAGGAGGTACAAAGCATGATCACAAGGCTTTCCTGAACTGGAAGCACCACAAAAACCATGGAAGAAAGAAACCAGGCTGACAGATAAATGAAGGTTGAGGTCCAACAAAAACGTCGTGACCGAAGAACCTGATGGTGGATGGAAGGAGAATGGGAAATCCTACAACTCACTGACATCTTTGAGGTACTTGGATTCTTTAGAGTATGTAGGGTCATTTACAGTGCAAGCATCTACAACACTGACAGTAAGAAAAGGCAGATGCTGCTCAAGGACAGAGAGTGACAGTCAGCCCCCATTGGCAGGAGAACGTCGAGGATTCCTTCAAATGGCTCTCATTCCTCAGCGTGAGTGCCCTTACCCATATTCCATAGTAAGCTATCTGACACCTTCCCAGCACAATCCCAGCCACGACACCACGTGGGAAAAACAGTCCGACAGCTGAGAATCAACAAATCCGCTGCCACGGGTGGAATCCCTGACAAAATACTGAAATATGGTGGAGCTGTATTCTTAGCATGGATACACAGCCTCAACTCCCTCATCTGAAATGAGGCGAGCATACCAGCAGATCTCTAAGACTTCACAATTGTGATCAATCTCAAGAAAGGAGGTATGACCGTAAGACCGATTGTAGTAACTATACAGAGGTTTCCCTGTTCCCTGTCTCAGGGAAGGTCATTGCAATACCTCTCCTCAATCACCTTCTCTAGATGTTAGAAAGCTCCTACTGGAGTCTCAGTGTGAATTCTGTCCACCAAGAGGCACAGTGTGCATGGTTTTCCTGGCATGACCAGCCCAAGAAATGCATGGAAAGCAACAGCAACATCTATATGTGGCCTTCTTCAATCTGACAAAGGCCTTCAACCCTTCCCACAGAAAGTCATCACCATCCTCCATCTGTTGCATGGCACGATGCAAACCGTGATCTTCACAAATGGAGCCAATATGAGAGCAAGGCTGTGTCACTGCGCCAGTGTTGTTGACCATCTTTCTCACCGCAACACTCCACCCTATATTTGTGAATCTCCCATTGGAGTGGATCATTATTGTCGGATGAGGGAGCAACTGTTCAACCTGTATCCCCTCCAGTGCAGAGATAAGACTATCCTGGCTTCTGTCATTCAGCTGCTCTAAGCAGATCATGCATACACTCAGAGGTTGAGCTCCAAAACTTTGTATGAAAGGATGTGCCTTAAGTTAAACATCTGCAAGACAAGGATCATCACCAGCCTTCTCTTCCTGCCCAATGCTGTTCCTTGCTGTAACAAGATCCATAGCAAGTCACCAGGCAACCAGGATCAATACTCATACCTTGGATATATAATGACGAAGAAATATAGCATCACCTGCAGTGTGTGACTACAGCCTTTGACCATCTGAGGAACAGAGTGTTTCATGACAAAGACCTTAAACTCAGCCCCAAGCTCATGAGCTACAGACCCTTCAATGTATGTTGGAGTCATACGGCAAACAAGAAAAACCCCGAAAGAAATACCCAGTGTTGCCTCAGTAAAATTTGGCAAATCCAATGGCGGTATAGGCACTCCACTAACGAGGCACTGGTTACAGTCGATAAGCTGCTGTGGACAGGCCGCATCATCTATCACAAGCTTTTTACTTCAAGCACTGTCATAGCAAGCAGTTATCAGGAGGACAACGAAAATGTTCCAGGTGGTCTTCAAAGCCTGACTGAAAAAATGCAATATCATAGGACCACTGCAGTGCAGTCAGAGGCCATTCGGCCCACCACTAATATGCCCTGCCATCCCTCAGTGACATGAGCACAGAGTTCAGCTAAAAAGTAAAGGGAAATAGATGTGCTATAGAGAAGTACTGATTTAAAACAAATTATTTTGATTTTGATCGAAAATAAAGCATTTATTGCCCAGAGAGTGGTTAACAGTCAACCACATTGCTGTGGGCCTGGAGTCACATGTAGGCCTGGTAAGGATTATAGTTCACTTCCCTAAAGGACCTTAGTGAATCAGATGAGCTTTTTTTCAACAATCGACAATGGACTCAAAATCATGATTAGACTTTTAATTCCGTGCTTTTAAAAATTGAATTTAAATTCCACTCTGTGCTGTGGCAGGATTTAAACCCAGATTCCTATAACATGACTTGGTTCTGAGGGTTAACAGTCCAGTGATAACACTAATAGATCATCACCTCCCCTTTACATTGTCAAATATATTCAAAAGAAGCATCTGAAATTTTACAGTACAATACATTCCAGGCTCCTGATGTTGAGACGGTAAGACTAGTGAAAGAACTTTCCTCCAAACTGTTACATCCCATGTTGTGCAGCTGTTTAGCAATTGTCAATCATTCTTGTAATTTCTAGAAGGTTCCCTTCCTTTCAAGCCTTTTTTGAATTTGGGCAGGTAGATTGAGAGAAGATCAACTTTTAAGAATGTGACTGGCTCATTGAAATTGTATTTTTTAAAATGTGGCTGCTTGCCTTTTCTGAGACCCTCCCCAGATTATTACTATCCCTGACTGCAGAGCTGAGGTCTTAAGATATAACAATTTAATTCAAATAGCCAATCATTGCATGCTTACATTTTTATTTACAGAGATGCATGTCACAAAGATGCACCTCCACACTCAACAACTACAGTTTCAGCCTATTCCTACAGGAAAATCAAATAAACTCCCAGTTAATGTTCACCACTCAAATATATAACACAATGTTGGATGGTAAGCACGTCGCATCTTTGTTTTACAGTGTGCTATTTGTTAAATTGCATTCGCATCCAATCCACTTTGGTTTCCCTGCCATTTTAAAAATGCGCCATTTTATCTTTAGACATGTAATTAAACTCCGTGCTCTGTTCAACTCAAGATCTGTTTTGTTTATTTTGCATTATTGCCTATTTAAATACACGCATTGTTATAACCTCTGCTCATTTATTTAATTTCCCTTGAGTCCTAAGGTATCTTGAGGGAATGTCAGCTGTGTGGCATCACTGGGTGTGTAGGTGTATTATCTGTTTGATTCATGTTGGTAGACATGATACTAGTCTGGAAGAAAACTCTGTGCTGATGCTGTCAGGACATTATCCCTCATAGGGCGATCAGAGTTGTTGGCACCGTCTAAAAATAAGGGTTCTCCATTTTTAAGGAGGAGTTAAAGAGGATTTTCTTTTTGTCTCTGACAATCATTTGGCTTAAAATTTTCTTCCATGGAGAGCTGTGGAAGCTGGACCAGTGAATGTATTCAAACCTGAGTTAAATAGATTTGTGATTGACAGGGGAGTTCAAGGTTATGATAACCATATTTTTGAATATGAGAGCAGAGTTGAGGGATCAAATGGCCTATATACCTTAGTTCATATGATTTCTGAGGAGAACACAAGTCATCGGCATTTTGAAGGGAAGAGTTGGCAATAGGTTCTCCCTTCAAAATTTTAACATCTTGTGATTTTATTTAAATTCAGGTAAGTGCAGCAAGAATAAAAAAAGAGGTTCTCCTGTCACACACAGTCCTTTTTAATCATTTTCAACCAATGCATATTCATGCCAACTTGTAACATATCCAAATGTTTGCTAATGGATCACTATTGTTTTTACTTTTATCCTTGTCATATTTTCATTCTGTTTTGTGATCAATTTAAACATTGTTGAAATTAATATTTTCAACTTGAATCAAAAATATCTTGATGCACTAGCTAATAAAATATTTTGCATGGTGTAGTTTTTAAAAACAACACTGACATTAAACTGACCACTTCACTCTGGTTCTAAATGGAAAATGGTTGTTCTGAGGGAATGGGGCACATGCCTGATGTTAGCAGACAAATTACCATTTATTACTTTGATTTCCTGGCTTGGTGGCTCTTTTCACTCAGTAGGAATTCTATACTCTTAATGCATATGATTTGACAAAATGTACTTAAAGAAACCTGGAAAGATTTCAGACTGATTGAAAGCACAGAACAGTTCCTATGATCTTTGAAGTTGGTATTTGTAGTGTATCTTACATGTCCTTTTGCTTCTGTAAATTATTCTGTCTTTGTGAGTTTTGAGAAGATTTGTAGCTCAGGTTGAGGTTCTGGATGTACGTTTGCTGGCTGAGCTAGTGGGTTCATTTTCAGATGTTTTGTCACCATGGCTGGGTGGCATCTTCAGTGGGCCTCCAGTGGAGCACTGGAGTTGCTGACCGGCTTTCTATTTGCGTGTTTGGGTTTCGTTGGATTGGAGGTGTCATTTCCTGTGGTGATGTCATTTCCTGTTCTTTTTCTCGGAGGGGTTGCGGATGGGATTCAGGTCAGTGTGTTTGTTGGTGGAGTTCCGGTTGGAGTGCCATGTGTCAAGGAGTTCTCGTGTGTGTCTCTGTCTGGTTTGTTCTGGGATGGATATGTTGTCCTGGTCGGGGTGGTGTCATTCCTCTTCTGTGTGTGGGGATGCTGGTGAGAGTGATTTTTGTCTTTTTGTGGCAGGTTGATGTTCATGTATCCTGGTGGCTGGTTTTCTGCCTGTTTGTCCAATGTGGTGTTCGTTGCAGTTCTTGCAAGGTATTTTGTGGATGACATTAGTTTTGCTTGTTGTCTGTGTGGGGTCTTTCAAGTTCATCGGCTGCTGGTTTGGTGTGTTGGTGGGTTTGTGATTTGCCGTGGTGCCAGGGCGTCTAGGTGGTCTGTCAGTCATTTCCAGGGTGTCTTTGATGTGGGATAGAGTGGCTGGGGTTTCTGGGCGCGTTTTGTCTGCGTGTTTGGGTTTGTTGCTGAGCGGCCCAGGCCGCTTGTTTGGGGGTGGCTGCCAGACTGTTCAGATCTCTAGGCGTTATGGTGGTCCATGGGCCCACCGACACACTACAGTGGCAGTTGGTGGGCTTGGGGACTCTGTATAGGTGGTGGGCAGAGCTGATGTTGTTTGTAAGGTGCCTTGTGGGAACTGTGGCAGGTGCTACGTTTGATGAGTGGGTGGGGGTGCTGGTCACTGGGATGCATGAGCATCAACTGACCACATGATGAGGGATACATGACCTGCTCTTGCTGGTGTCCTTGGGCGCCATTTCAGCTGCGGCATTGTGTCCATCCTGGAACAGGACAGTCGGGGATGCATGTGAGAGTTCCTGGAGGTATGGCGTTCCAGCTGAAGCTCTATCAACAAACGCATTGGCTTGGACCCCATTTATCACCCTCTGGTGGAGGAGAGAGCAGGAAATGACATCACTGTGGGAAGGCAGTGGCATTGCCATGGAAGGTGGAATTGCCCGCCCAGGAAACCTAAATGCATTGATGGAGAGTGGGTCACTGGTGCTGGTGCTTCATTGGAGACTCGCTAATGATGTCATCTGGTGTGGGGGCAAAGCGTCTGAAAATGAACTCAGCGAGCAAGCTTACATCCATTATTCTATCTATTAATAGTCTGTCCTATTTATTTTAAATGGAATTGTTTTCAAATCCTGATGAAAGGGCATCCTGAACAGATTTGAGAGGTTACATGCAGGTTGTCAAACTGAGACTGCACAAGCTGATTCATGGCAGTAGGCTTCAGTGCAAGATAGACTGCTTTTGTTAACACAATCTGCCATCTAGCCATGAATGTGAATCGGACCATTGGGGAAAATCCCAAACTCTAATTTGGGAAGCAAAGATTTTCACGATTAGATCAAGCTAGCCATGTAGTATCATTAATGGCATCTGTAAACAACAAAAGTGTAGGGAATTACAAAGCTTAATGGCAGACAGCCAAAAGGTGTGGGGGAACAAAAGAAACTACTGATACACCTGCCACAGGATTAAAACAGCCTTTAATATTCCTCAGTAATAATGGATCTTTCAGTGCTGCGGCAGGTTCACATGTAACTTTGAATGAAAAAAACACAGTAATGGTCTTTTCAATAGCTGTGCTGTTAGGGCATGTCTTTCCCTTTTGAGACTTTAAAATACTTGTAATGCCTCTAAAAGTTTTAATTAAAACATGGTTGTGGTTTTTGTGACATAATTTAAATTGCTAAAACTGGAATGAATCACTTTATACCATGCTGACGTATTGAGTGTGTTGGTTAAAGTGACCATCAACTGATCCAAATTGACCCAATATATTTTTGATCCCAGTATCAAAGGGATTATGTTCCATATTTTGTCTTGGTTATTTCACTTAAAAATGAATCAAACTGCACCAAGCTAAGTCTGTCAATTTATTTGTTCTAGATTTTATGTTTGCCCAGAAAGGTCTCCAGTGGTATACCTTACATTGTTGAAACTATTACTTGCCAGGATAAACAAGCTGAATGGGCTTGCATGAGTACTGCTTATTTAATTTTAAGTCAATTCAATCTTGGTTGAGCCCAATTCAGAAAAATTACTGAATTGTGGATTGTTGCAATGTGGATGAGCCCATTCCATTTGTCATTCTCTGTATCAGCTCCCAGAATGGACAGTCCACCTCAAGCCATTCTCACCACTACTACCTGTAACTCTGCAACTCCTTTGTTCCAGATAATATAGAACACCATTCCGTGCCAACCACGATTCTATTCTAAATTTATCCCCTGTGCCTGCACACAGTCCATACCAACACATTCCACCCTGATCTTAAATTTACCTGGACCATCTCTGACATCTCCCTCCCCTTCCTGGACCTCTCCATTTCCATTAATGATGACCGACTTGACACTGACATGTTTTACAAACCCACCGACTCCTACAGCTACCTGGATTACACCTCCTCCCACCCTACCTCGTGCAAAAATGCCATCCTGTATTCCCAATTCCTCCGCCTCCGCTGTATCTGCTCCCAGGAGGACCTGTTCCACCACAGAACACACCAGATGGCCTCCTTCTTTACAGATCGCAATTTCCCTCCCCACATGGTTAAAGATGTCCTCCTACGCATCTCGTCCACATCCCGCACCTCCGCCCTCAGACCCCATCCATCCAACCGTAACAAGGACAGAACACCCCGTGCTCACATTCCACCCTACCAACCTTCACATAAACCAAATCATCCGCCGACATTTCCGCCACCTCCAAAAAGACCCCACCACCAGGGATATTTTTCCCTCCCCACCCCTTTCTGCCTTCCGCAAAGACAGTTCCCTCCGTGACTACCTGGTCAGGTCCACGCCCCCTACAACCCACCCTCCCATCCTGGCACCTTCCCCAGCCACCACAGGAATTGCAAAACCTGCGCCCACACCTCCTCCCTCACCTCCATCCAAGGCCCTAAAGGAGCCTTCCACATCCATCAAAGTTTTACCTGCACATTCACCAATATCATTTATTGTATCCGTTGCTCCCGATGCGGTCTCCTCTAAATTGGGGCGACTGGACGCCTCCTAGCAGAGCGCTTTAGGGAACATCTCCGGGACACCCGCATCAATCAACCAACCGCCCAGTGGCCCAACATTTCAACTCCCCCTCCCACTCTGCCAAGGACATGGAGTTCCTGGGCCTCCTTCACCGCCGCTCCCTCACCACCAGACGCCTGGAGGAAGAACGCCTCATCTTCTGCCTCGGAACACTTCAGCCCCAGGGCATCAATGTGGGCTTCAACAGTTTCCTCATATCCCCTTCCCCCACCTCACCCTAGTTCCAAACTTCCAGCTCAGCACCATCCCCATGACTTGTCCTACCTGCCTATCTTCTTTTCCACCTATCCACTCCACCCTCCTCCCTGACCTATCACCTTCATCCCCTCCCCCACTCACCTATTGTACTCTATGCTACCTTCTCCCCACCCCCACCCTCCTCAAACTTATCTCTTCATCCTTCAGGCTCTCTGCCTTTATTCCTGATGAAGGGCTTTCGCCCGAGATGTCGATTTTTCTGCTCCTCGATGCTGCCTGAACTGCTGTGCTCTTCCAGCACCACTATAATCTAGACTCTGGTTTCCAGCATCTGCAGTCATTGTTTTTACCTCTCTATTCTCTGCCTATTCATGCATCTGTCTAAATGCCCATTAAACTTTGCTGTTGTATCTGATTTCTACCACCTCTTGGCAGCACATTCCAGACACCTACTGCCCTATATCTTTAAAACACAAACTTAACTTGCACATCTCCTTTCAACTTCCCCCTCACCTTAAACCTTTGCCCTCGAGTATTTGACATTTCCATTTTGGGAAGGAACCTCCAATGATCCACCCGAACCATGCCTCTCATAGTTTTATATACTTCGATCAGGTCACCCCTCAGCCTGCACCACTCTAGTGAAAACAATCCAGGTTTGTCCAATCTCTCCTAATGGCTAATACTCTCTAAGCCAGGCAACATCCTGGTAAATCTCTTCCGCGCCCTCTCCAAAGTATCCACATCTTTTGTGTAGAACTACATACTATATTCCAAAAGTGGTGTGTGATCAAAGACTTACACAGCTGCAACATGACTTGCCAATTCTTATATTCAGTTAGGGAGGTTGTGTGGATAGAGGGCTCCCTGAGCTGTGAGGACCAAGGACAGCTAATACAGAGAAGGGGGTTGGGGGAAACCTTCTCAACATGGGTTTGAGTGTCTAAGAAAATGTCCAGGCCCTTCCTCAGTTTGGGAAACCAGTTGAAAGTGTTGGAGCAGATTGTTCATGGCCAACAGCTGGTGTCTAATCTAAATAATATTTTGCTTTTCCTGTCTCTGTCTCTTTTCCTGGAGAGGAAAGGAAGTGCTAAAAAGAAAAACAAAAAGCAAAAAAAGTGGGTTGCATGGTGGCTCGTTGGTTAGCACTGCTGCCTCACAGTGCTAGGACCCGGGTTTGATTCCAGCCTTGGGTAACTATCTGGTGGAGTTTGCACGTTCTCCCTGTGGCTGCATGGGTTTTTTTCCAGGTGCTCCAGTTTCCTCTCACAATCTAAAGAGGTGCAGATTAGGTAAATTGGCTGTGCTAAATTGCCCATAGTGTTCAGGGATGTATAGGTTGGGTGCATTAGTCAGGGAAATGGGTCTGGGTGGGTTAGTCTTTCGAGGGTTGGTGTGGACTTGTTGAGCTGAAAGGCTTGCTCCCACACTGTAGGGATCCTACGCTTCTTCTATAACTCATGACATGGCCATCCCACCCCACAAGTGCTTATTTCTCATGGTTTGAACAGCTCAATCTCCCCCTAGTTATTCTCTTTTGCCATGTTCATACTTTTTTCCCTGTACATGTAGACAGGGTCATATATGTGTACTTTGTGATGCCTACTATTTGAGCAGTCTTGACACTGCAGGTTGAGGAGCTCTCTAAGCAGGATGGAAAATCGCCAGGCATCAAGAAAGCTATCAATTCAAAATTATCACTTCCTGTTCATATATATGCACACCATCACTCGTCAATTACAATCCACCTTCTAGTATACACTGCAGTCTAGAAGGTGCAGAGATAACTTAAATAACCTTATATTCTACTAAATTCAGTCTCCATACTGGAGGCTATTTTGGCACTTTCATTTTTAATATTTGGTGACTGGAACGGAGAACACCCGTACCAAGAAAGCGAAAAAGCATACTCTGTTCCCCATTTAAATAGAAAGATGTAGAAGTTATCATAAGATGCAGAGCATTTAGCACAGCCACTTCATTGATTTAATTAGTCTCATATTTGACATACCAGACTGCTTCCCTGTAAGTCTCCATTATATATATTTAAAGTTGCAATATTACTCTTATAGAGTATGGCCCAATCCGACACCTTCTAACAATATCCTTATTAAAGTTTTAGGAAGTCTCCTACTTACATTCTTGGCTTTTATATTGCATGCCTGCTGTGATAAAACCTTGAATTCTATTAGTTTTTGTTTAATGGCTTTATCACCCTGAGGTGGTGTGTGTAATGTCCTTTGAATCTATACTCTTAAATCCTTTGCTCTCCTACAGCCATGAGCCAAATAACATTCAGAATATAATTACTGCTCTTATTTTCTCAACCAAATTGTATCATTGCACACACAGACATTGAATTCCATCTGGTACTTTTCAATTCACACCACTGTCCAATCAATAACATTTTGCAGCTGTCTTTGGTCTTTAAAGCAATAAATACACTTCCTATTTTGGCACGACCTAAAATGTTGACGTCATCCTTTCTAGGTCCACATCCAAGTCATTGATATATACAGTTACTGTACACAGTTAAGTGGCACCAACTCTGAATGTGTTTCTTGGATGTGACATTAACTTCTGGATGCAAATTATTTTACTTTTTTTAATTATTTTTACTTCATTACTACATTAAACATTATTGAGTTTGACTGATTCTTGAGATACTGAGGGGAGAATCTGACAGGGATTTGACCAACATGGTCTAAGGCAAGATGTGTGACAGAATCGGGTGACAAATCTGTGAGGCCCATCTCAATGTCAAGATCCTTTCTGGTATGTCGGTGCTTCCTTTGGAATCAGGAATTATATACCAGGTAGACAACTGGTAAATCTAAACAGAAACATTTTATTGACAATATTCACACCTCCACGCTGGACCCAAACTCTGCCCCCTTGACCAGATCTCTGAAAAGGACAAGCACCCCAACTGCATACACAACACACTCACTCTGTCTTCTATGCTTTGCTCAGATGGTGAGGTGATATTCTTGCTAAACAGTGGCAAAATAATACTTGAAGGAGATTGACACTTTTTAAATGCCTTGTTAATGCCAAAACTCAACTCATTGATATTCAGCCTCCCAACTCACCAAACTTGCCAAGCAAGCAAGATGTTGGGAAAACTCAACAAAGAATCGAGATCAAGCATCTGGTGTTTTCAGCTTGCCCCCTACTCGGAATCACTATCAACACAATGCTGCCAGTGATCCAGCAATGGCAGGGCAACATACCTGGGCGTTAGCCACACTTAGTCCTTCTCCATGGATTTTGACATCTGTCAGCCCATCTCATCGAAACTGGCACTTCTATTCACTGACATACACTTGCATTGCAGGGCACAGCAGCAACTTGCATTGAACGGCTGCAATGGGGGACTCTGTGCAGAGGGACATGAAACATATATAATTCTTAAGGGGCTTGATGGGATAATGATGAGGGGATGTTTCCTCTTGTGGGGGGGGAATCTAGAACTAGGAAGCACAGTTTTGAAATAAAGAGTCTCCCATTTAAGATGGAGATGAGGAGAAATTTCTTCTTTCAAAGAATCATTTGCATTTGGAATTCTCTCCCAGTGAGTGGTGGAGGCTAGATCATTCAAGGCTGGGTTGGACAGACTTCTGATCAACAAGGTGTGGGAGCAGACAGGAAAGTAGAGTTAAGGCCACAATCAGATCAATCAAAATCTCATTGAGTGGAGGAGCAAGCTAGAGAGACCGAACACCCTATTTCTGCCCCTATTCCTGATGATATTCTGCTCTCCTGTTTGTTTTCTGATAGATTTTGTCTCAGCAGTGTGGTCAAGGGATCACAGTGGTAGCAACAGAGGGACGGTTAGGTAAAGGATTGATACTGAATAGGGAACTGCGGTTGCATTTGTTCGCAATTAGATGAGTCATTCATGGACTGTGTAGCTAAACACGTTGACTGCCTCCTCCCTTACCCCACCTCCTCCTCATCAGTCAGCGTAGAACTGGGAACAAGCGCTGTACTGTCATGACAGCGAGACTGTGAAACATTCAGTACACCAACAAGAATATTCAAAAATGCTCTAAGTCCCGTGGTGCTCCTGTGGAGCTGAGGTGCTGTTTGAATACCCAAATGGTTGGCTTCAGCTTGTTTACTGTCTAATGCGGCAACATGCCTTTCTGTGGGCCATTTGTGCACCAGAGTCATCCTACATGTCATCAGCAAAGAGCCCTTTTTGTCCAGTACCCCTACCCTGGCTAGTTGGCAGCTACAGAAAGTAGAGTAGATTACAGTAGGGTGAAGACATCAGGATTGTTGCCAAAACAGAAGGAAATGGCCTTCATGATTGTTTGCCAGCGAGATGTTGAGTGAATGCAGTCCCTCTCAGTAGTGGTTCGTCGCAAAATTTATATCTTACTCCTGCAAAACGAATTATGTGCATTTGGTGGAAATTTGCAATCTTCACTTTTGCGCTTACAGCTTTTGCTACTCACTGACAGGAAATGAAATGAAAAATACAGCAACAAAAGATGCAACTAGAAATAACAAATAACGGAAAGTCAGCACAGATTTAAAACTGGAAAATGATGCTTACTGATTTTTTTGACAAGTAACAAATGGAGTTGACAATGGTAATGCAGTAGATGTAAATTATCTATGTTCTAAAGGCTTTGAATGAGATCACGAATGATTAAAGTCAGGGAAGGCAATGTCAGGGGACGTGTGGCTGAATGAATTGCCAGCTGGCTTCAACAAAGCAGGCTTAAAGGAAATATTTTAAATTATGAAGGATTTTGGCAGAATGGATAAAGAGGGAATGTTTCCTCTTGTGGAGAGCAGCAGAATTAGAGTCCATCAAGAAAGGGAATAGTGGAAATAAATGATGTACTGAAAGGAAGGTTTGGCCAATATATGAGGGGGTAGTGAGTAGAAGATTACAATGATAGACTTAGAGGAAGAATGTTAGAGCATGCTTCGAGTGGAGCATCATTGCATCAGAGTCATGAACAATGTATGACAGACATCCCAAATCACAAAAAAAATCTCAGTGATACTTTGGTAAAACCCTTCAACTCCAATGGCAGGTCAGGCACTCCAATATCCTCTATAAAGACTGTCCTTTATTTACTGAATTTGGACTGAAACAGGAAAAATTACTGTTTTGAAAATCTAGGAATGCTGAAGGAGTGCAGCATGTTTTAAAAGCAAGTAACCCGACACTCATTGCAAACACTATTTACACAGCTGCTTGTTCATGAAGTAGTTAAAGTGTAGTTTGCAGATGATTTGAAACCAAGGGGTGTGTACAAATGGAGATTCAGCAGGCAACAAGTAGCTGATTGGCTTGTGAACTACTGACCAGTTATCAATGACAAAGACCTTTTGCCTGGCAACAACAATGCGATTGGATCACAAGTAACTAAAATGCTTGAGGCTGTGAAAGGGTGGTGAAAAGTGAGCTGACCTCCACCAACTTGGGAGGTGTGTTTGTTCTCTGCAGTAAAAGCCACGGCATCTCTGACAGGCCAAATTTTGTAAGTTAAGATAGACTTGAGTAGGGGGGCATTCTGTGGTGACTGGGGTGACTGGGATTGCAGGGTAGTCTGGGAGGAAATGTGGAGATTGTTGGATGACAGGGGGAAATTCAAACATGTTAATTTTAATAACTTGCATGAGGCTCTTAATTTTTTTTCTTTTAAAAAGGCAACACACAACGTGGGTGGAGTTAATGCTTAGGTTTTTTTCCCCAGTCTATTAACTGGGAGTCCAGATGATGGAGGATCCTACTCAATTAGACTCCATTCCCAATAAACCAACATCACTCCAGCACTCATGGCATTGCATTCATTCCAATGAGGCCTCACCCAGTCATGGAGCAATATCTCCACTGTGAATTGACTGCATTTTGTGATATCACAGCTATAGATGCAAGCTTGGAGGGAGGGAGATAGCTGCTATCTATAAAGCATTGGTATAGGGCAATCATCTGAAGGGCTGGAAACTACTGCCAGTCATAAGGAAGAGTGGGGGGGGGGGAAAGGTGGGGGAGAAAGTGGGGGAGTAGTGGGTTTTGGCGGATCTGTCATGACAGGGCAAGCTTAAAATGTTTCTACTGCAACCTTCCTCAGGGGAAACTGACTGTTGTGCATGGAAAGGTGCATTAAGCACTCCAGCTAATGTGCAGTCTCCATGCATCTGAATGTTTGGTTGCATGTTTCAGCAATACTTGCTGAACTAGGGAACCACAACATCCTATTGTGACCAACAGTGAACCCAGTGATATTGCAGGCTTGCAATGAGTGAGGGTCTGTTGGCCTTTAGTATGGTCTCAGAAGGTTCCACTGTGAGTGAGACCTTATTGTCTATCTGCCTATAAAAACTGCCATTCAAGTTGCAAAACAACTTACACCTATTTCAGTATTGAGCTGAAAATGCACACACCCATGAGAGAAAATCAGTCTTAGCCTCATGCAGAAATGAACACCTTAGCCGACATTATACTTGAAGCCATTATGAAGAGTAACCTATTGGTTCAGTGATAAACATAGGAGATTCTGGAGAAACTCAGTAAGTCTGGCAACATCTGTGGAGAGAGAAATAGAGTTAATGTTTCCAGTCCCAATTCTTCTTTATAACTGTTCCAAAGAAAAGTCATAATTTAAGGGATGGTGTAGTGACATGTAATGCCACTGTTCCTACATAAATAAATTGCTAAAAATATTTTATTTTTGTTTAAATTTAAAGAGAGAGAGAGAGAAGGTTTTATTTGTCATTTTTACCATAAACAATTGATACAATAAAAATGGGACAAGATTCCTCCAGGACAGAGGGTGCTACATGGACAGCACAAACTACACAATCATACATGGCATAATTTGGAGATGCCAGTGTTGGACTGGGGTGTACAAAGTTAAAAATCACACAACACCAGATTATAGTCCAACAAGTTTAATTGGAAGCATACTAGCTTTCGGAGCGTCGCTCCTTCATCAGGTGGTAGTGGAGGGCTCAATCCTAACACACAGGACTGAGCCCTCCACTACCACCTGATGAAGGAGTGATGCTCTGAAAGCTAGTGTGCTTCCAATTAAACCTGTTGGACTATAACCTGGTGTTGTGTGATACATGGCATAAAGTGCATAAGAAGTGCAAAACATGCAAGTTACGATGCAACGGAAGAACGATAAGTAATAGGCATTCTTCTAGCAGCAATTCAAGAGTGTGATCATACTGTGTTCAGTACCCTGATGGCTTGGGGGAAGAAACTGTTGCACAATCTGGCCATGAGAGACCGAATGCTCCAGTATTTTCTGCCAGATGGCAGGAGGAAGATGAGTTTGAGTGAGAAGTATGTGGGGTCTTCCACAATGCTCTTAGCCTTTCGGATGCAGCATGTGATGCAAATGTCTGGTAATGGAGGGGAGAGAGACCCCGATGATCTTCTCAGCTGTCCTCACTATTCGTTATAGGGTCTTACGATCTGAGATGATGCAATTCCTGAGCGAGGCAGTGATGCAGCAGCTCAGGGTACTCTCAATGAACCCTCTGTAGAATGTGGTGAAGGTGGGGGCTGGGAGGTGGGCTTTCCTCAGCCTGCGCAGAAAATAGAGATGCTGCTGGGCTTTTAAACATTTAAGGAAAATTTTAGAAAATAATTAACATGCCATCCAGTTCAAAAGGTACCCTGTGTCAGATCCCAATATAAATTATGAAAAAGGAAGCAAATAGGGAAAAAAAAGTCCCATTCAGCACTGTTAGATAATGCACTTAGACAAAATCAATGTTCTCAATTTCTCTTCCCTATTCTTGTGATTCATCCTAGTTTCTCTGGTATTCTCTCCACAGATGTTACCAGACTTACTGAGTATCTTCAGATTCTCTGCATTTTTAGATTAAATTAGATTACTCACAGTGTGGAAACAGGCCCTTCGGCCCAACAAGTCCACACCGACTTCCAAAGACCAGCTCACCCAGACCCATTCCCCTACTTATTTCAGATTTCCAGAATTTGCAGTATTCTGCTTCTATTAGTTTAGTAGTTACAAACTAGGATGAATCATAAAAATGGAGAAGAGAAATTGAGAAAATTGAATTTGTCTAACAGCATTATCTAACAGGGCTGTGAGGGGCATTTTTCCATATTTTTCCATATTTGCTCCCCTTTTCACAATTTGCATTGGAATCTGACACAGGGTTCCTATTGAAGTGAATGCTACTTCCATTGTTTCCTATCGATTTTCTATAAATGTTTATTTTCATGTACTTAAATTTAAACTAAAAGAAGAAAATATCTTAGCCATTTATTTATGGAGGAACTGTAGCATCACGTCACCACACCATTCCTCAAATCTACCCTTAATCTGGCACAAATGATGCAAATTCCAGAGCAATTACTTGAATAAGACTTGCATAAAACTTCTCCTTAATTGAAAAGCTTTTAATTTAGGCAGCTTTCCACTTGATCTTTCCAAAGAGACTTACACAACTATTTCTCAGTTGCGCTCAACTGGTCAAACTGTCGCTTCTTAGTCAGAAAGGTATAGCTCAACTCCCACTGCAGGTTTAAGCACAGGGGTCAAGGCTGACACTTCACTGCAGCACTGAGTGACTGCTACACTGGTGGGAATACTGATAAAATTTTAAATAGAGTCCCTGCCTCCCCTTTCCAGTGAATGCAGAACATCTCTTGACATTCCACCTACCAAGAGCAGGGAAGCCACCTCTGATGTCTTGCCTAATATTTACCTCTAGTTGATATTGTAAAATCAGATTATCTGGTTATCGTCATGTTACTGTTAGTGGGAGCATGCTGTGTTCTGATTGGCTGCTGCACCCCCAGCATTGCAATAGTAACTATGGGCAGGATTTTTCGGATGGCAGGGTTCCCAACTCAACACTGAAAAGGTTAGTGGGAAGTAAAGCCCCATTGAGTCAGCACTGCTCCAGCACAGGCTATTAATACTCTGACAAGTGTCCATTGGCTACAAGTGAAACTTCTACCCCTTACACAGGAAAAGGCCCCACCCTCAGAGAACTGCTGGCTAAGTAGATGAATCTAACATGACTTACAGCACCACTGGGAACGGTGGCCATTGCTGGAACTACAAGCAGTGCCCAGACTCTCAGAGAACCAGGGTGCAGGTAACTTTCGGGTAGAGTGCCAAGGTGGGGTGAGGGGAGGGGAGTTGGAGCATGCAAGGGGTTGTGGGCTGTGATTTGAAGGATAGGTGACAATCAGGATGAGTCAGGCTCTGCCTGATCTTGAAAGAGGGCCAGTAAAGGAGGTAACTGCCAGACAGTGTCAAAGCTTGAGGAGGCTTACTGCCACGCTGCAATATCCCATCACCCCACCTTATCAAACCAAATCCCTGAATCTTTTTCATTTCCTTAATAATTTTTAAAAAAATCATTCACAGGGTGAGGGTATTTCTGGCTGGACCAGCATTTATTGCCTGTCCCTAATTGCCCAGAGGGCAGTTAATAGTCAATCACATTGTTGTGGGTTTGGAGTCGCATGTAGGCCAGGCCAGGTAGGGATGGCAGTTTTCTTCTCTAAAGCAAAACAGGCGTTGGGAGGTCATGTTGCGTCTGTACAGGACATTGGTTAGGCCACTTTTTGGAATAGTGCATGTAATTCTGGTCTTCTTCCTATTGGAAGGATGTTCTGAAAAGGTTCAGAAAAGATTTATAAGGATGTTGCTAGGATTGGAGGATTTGAGCTATAGGGAGAGGTTAAATTGGCTGGAGCTGTTTTCCCTGGAGCGTCAGTGGCTGAGGGGTGAACTTATAGAGGTTTATAAAATCATGAGGGGCATGGATAGGATAAATAGACAAAGTTTCTTCTCTGGGGTGGGGAAGTCCAGAACTAGAGGGCATAGGGGAAAGATATAAAAGAGACCTAAGGGGCAACTTTTTCATGCAGAGGGTGGTACGTGTATGGAATGAACTGCCAGAGGAAGTGGTGGAAGCTGGTATAATTGCAACATTTAAAAAGCATCTAGATGGGTATATGAATAGGAAAGGTTTGGAGGGATATGGACCAGGTGCTGGCAGGTGGGACTAGATTGTTTTGGAATATCTGGTCGGCATGGATGGGTTGGACCAAAGGGTCTGTTTCCATGCTGTACATCTCTATGACTCTATGACATTAGTGAACCAGATGGGCTTTTCCTGACAATCAGCAACAGTTTCACAGTAATCCTTAGACTCTTAATGACAGATTTTTAAAAAAAATTGAATTCAAATTCCACATCTGCAATAGCAGAATTTGAACCAATGTTCCCAAAATATTATCTGAATCTCTGGAGTAACAGTCCAGAAATAAACCCATTGGAACCATCGCCTCCAGTATTTGAGTCCAGGATTGGGAGTTTGCACTAGTCTGATTTCCTTCTGTAAATCTTAGGCTATACAAAACTTTGCTGTTTATGTTTTAGTGCACAGCAACTCCCATTCACACTTCATCCCTGTTCTTGCTGACCTCCGATAACTTCCAATCAAACAACAATGGATTTTAAAATTCTCATTCTGATTTGCAAATCCCTCCAAGGTTACATGCTTCCCTGTCTCTGTAACCTTCTGCAGCCCCACAACTCTATAAGATGTCTGCCCACCTCTAATTCGGACCTTCTCCAGTGCATCCACACCTTTTAACTTCACCATTGGATGCAGCATCATCTTGTCCCTAAGCTCTGGAACTTTCTCCCTGCATCCCTCTGCCTCTCATACCCTTCCTTCTTCATTAAAAAATACCTCTTTGACCAAACATTTGGTTGTCTGACTCAATATCGCCTTCTGTGGTTTGGGGTGTAATGCCTGCTATGAAGTGCTTTTTTGTTAGACATGCTAGAGAAATATAAGTTGTTATTGTTGTGCTCCTCTCTCTGCTTGCTCAAAACAATTTAATGCCTGTGTAAAAGCAATACACACGCACATTCTTTACAAGCTTTGTCAAGCTCCCAAATACAAATTGTATTCAGCAGAATCTCTACCCTGTTAGTTGAAATAAAAAAAGCTGCTGAAATATTCAGAAGACCTCCGCTGATGTTAATCCATCTCCCTCACACATTTGTGTTCTGTAGCTCCTTCCAGCTCACATCATGTTTTAACCACAGTCCAGCAGCGTGTGTTAACAGCTGTACCTTCACTGATGTTAATCTATCTGCCTTAGTCTATTGGGCTCAATTACCACTCTCAGCCAGAATCCTGTGATAATGTCTGTTTCTATTCTGATTATAGCACATCCCTTTTGGGCTATGAAACTAAGAACTGATTTCAATGAATTTTCCTGATGATCTTGTTTGTGGTGATACACTATGGTGCAAAGAACATAGACAGTATAAACTAACAGGTCCTAGTCTAAAGAGTGTGCAGCAGCGGGCAGACCTGGGTGTATATCTGCATTAGCTATTACAGAATTGTTTTGGGACAGACAAAGGCCATTTGGTGCACTGTGCTGGCATCAGTTCCATCCCCTAGGGTTAGGGTTAGGGTTAGGGTTAGGGTTAAACTAACAGTGATCCATCGATTATGTATAACTTAAGTATAATTCAAAGGTTATAGGGAGAAGGCAGGAGAATGGAGTTGAGACGCATACCAGCCATGATCAAATGGCTGAGCAGGCTTGATGAGCTGAATGATCTAATTCTACTTCTATATCTTATGGTCTTATGGTAAATTGGAGATCATGTAGGATGCTGACCTCCTGTCTTTTCCCCATATCCCTGAACACTATTTCTATCCAAATAATCACACAATGCCCTCTTGCATGCCTGAATTGAAAGTGCCTCCACCATATTTCCAGGTAATGCATTCCACACCCTAAGTTCCGCTGAATGAAGAAGGGTTTTCTTCCAGTATCGTTGATTCATTCGCATATCTTTAAATCTATTCCTCCCCCACCCCACAAACATTCTTTCTTCTTTTACAAGCAGGAACAGCTATTCTCTATCCACTCTTCCCAGCTTGTTCATGATTTTGAAAGTCTGTATCAAGTCTCCTCTCAGCTTTCTTCTCTCGAAGAGAACAGCCCCAACTTCTTCAATCCATCCTCAGAAGTGAAGTCTCTCCTACCTCGAACCGTTCTTGGAAATGGCTTCTACATTCTCTCCAATACGTTCTTAGCTTACCTATACTGTGGTACCCACAAATATCCACAATACTGCAGCTGTAATTGAACACGTGTCTTGTTCAAGTTCTACATCCCCTCCCTGCTCCTGTACTCTATGCCTCTATTAATAAAGCCAAGAATACCATGGCTCTCTGGCAGTGCTACAACCTTCAATAATGTGTGCTGTGATTAAAAGTGGCTGGCTAGGTAAAGAGAGCTGTTAATAAAGCATATGGTATTCTAGGTTTATTAATAAGAGCATAGAATACAGATCAGGGAGGTTATGATGAACATATATACATCATAGTTTTGACCTCTGCTGGAGTATTATGTGCAATCCTGGGTGTCACACTGCAGGAACGATGTGATTGCTTCAGAAGTACAAAAGAGATTTACAAGAACATTTCCCAGTTTCAGACACTTCAGATATGAGGAAAGTTTAGAGAAGTCAGTTCTGTTTCCCCTGAGAGAGGAGAAGGCTAAGAGGATATTTGGTAGAAGTTTTAAAATTATGAGGATTGAATGGATAGAGAAAAATTATTTCCACTCATAAATGGATGAACAACCAGAAGAGTGTTTCCCCAAAAGAAACAAATGTGTGGTGACAAAATATTATTTCACACAGCAAGTAGTTAGGGTCTGGAAAATACTATCTGGAAATGTGGTGGAGACAGGTTCTATTAGAGCATTCAAGATATTGAATGATTATTGAAATTGAAACAACGTGCAGGATTTCAGGGAAAAGACAGGAGAGTAACATGAAGTTAAAGTGCTGAGAAAGCCAGTGCAGATACAACGGGCTTAACGAGTTTCTTCTGAGCTGTAACGCTCTGTAGTTCCATGATTTTTCTAGATCCCTTTCACCACTGCAGGAAAGCTTTCTTACCAATAGATATGATCTCATATGAATTGAAACGACCATCATTGTGGAATGATAAGCCACAGAACTAACAGTGATCCATCGATTATGTATAACTTAAGTATAACTCAAAGGTTATAGGGAGAAGGCAGGAGAATGGAGTTGAGACGCATACCAGCCATGATCAAATTGCTGAGCAGGCTTGATGAGCTGAATGATCTAATTCTACTTCTATATCTTATGGTTTTATGTTAAATTGGAGATCATGTAGGATCTCCACTGTACTCTTAGTGCCAATCTATTATGTTCAGGCTATAATTAAGAGATACATTTGTGAATAAAATAATTATACAGGAACAAACAGATACATGAAGATATTGAAAGATTGAATATAAATAGTAAGTGAAAAGATTGAGTCAGTGCAAATGGGTTTAAGTATCTTCATTAGAAAATATTATTCAGTCTGACCATCTTGACGATTTTTGGAGAAACAACCTCTCGTAAACATTTTAATATTATTTTTCTATATTGATGATGCCATACTTCTGCCTATTGTACAGAATACTAGCATCAATTGCTGGAACAGAACTGAAGGTACTGAACATTAATATTGCATTACTTTGATGCTAAAATGCATTTTTGCCACAACTATTAAGCTTGGGACATTAACCATCTTGTTATCAAGAACGTCTTAAGAACAAAACAAAGAAGTAAGAAAATTACAGCACAAGCACAGGCCCTTTGGCCCTCCAATCCTGCGCCGATCCAGATCCTCTACCTAAACCTGTTGTCTATTTTCTAAGGATCTGTATCCCTCTGCTCCCTGCCCATTCATGTATCCATCTAGATACAGCTTAAATGATGCTATCATGCTTGCCTCTACCACCTCCTCTGGCAATCGTGTTCTGAGCATCCTGTGTATAAAGGACTTTCCACGCATATCTCCCTTAAACTTTTCCATCTCATCTTGAACTCGTGAACCCTAATAATTGAGTCTCTCACTCTGGGAAAAAGCTTCTTGCTATCCACCTTGTCTACATCTCTCATTATTTTGTAGACCTCAATCAGGTACCCCCTCAACCTTTGTCTTTCTAATGAAAATAATCCTAATCTACTCAACCTCTCTTCATAACTAGCACCCTCCATACCAGGCAACATCCTAGTGAACCTCTTCTGTATCCTCTCCAAAGCATTCACATCCTTTCGGTAATGTGGTGAACAGAACTGTACTCAATATTTCAAATGTGGCTGAATCAAAGTCCGATATAACTGTAACATGGCCTGCCAACTCTTGTACTCGGTATCCCGTCCAATGAAGGAAAGCATACTGTATGCCTTCTTGACCACTTTCTTGACCCGCACTGCCACCCTCAGGGTATGATGGACCTGAACACACAGATCTCTCTGCACATCAAATTTCCACAGGGCTTTTCCATTTACTGCATATTTCACTTTCGAATTGGATCTTCCAAAATACATCATCTCATGTTTGCCTGGATTGAACTCCAACTGCCATTTCTCTGCTCAAATCTCCAAGCTATCTATATTCTGTTGTATTCTCTGACAGTCTCCCTCACTATCTGCTACTCCACCAATCTTAGTGTCATCTGCAAACTTGCTAATCAGACCACCTATACCTTCATCCAGATCACTTATGTATATCACAAACAACAATGGTCCCAACATGAATTCTTGTGGAACATCATTGGTTACAGTTCTCCATTTTGAGAAAATCCCTTCCACTACTACTCTCTCTATCCTGTTGCCCAGCCAGTTCTTTATCCATCTAGCTAGTATACCCTGGACTTGACATGACTTCACTTTCTCCATCAGCCTACCATGGGGGACCTTATATAATGCTTTACTGAAGTTCATGTATATGGCATCTACAGCCCTTCCCTCATCAATCAGTTTACTCACTTTCTCAAAGGAATCAGCCTCTAAATTCATGACTTCACCTTGTATGCAATCTTCCAAACATTAACACTTGTTGGGCATTCACAAGAGTTCTGAATATATGTTGAAAAGTTGGTTGGAGTTTACAGTTTAAAAAAAATACTCACTATAGTAGTGTTCAGTGGTGGCACTCTCGCTAGTTGAGATTTGCTTTAGAGACACAAGCACAAAATCCAGGCTGAATCTTCCAGCACTGCAGTATTGGAAGTGTGATGGAACATTCAAAGTCTGTTCTCTCAGGCAAATAGAGTCATAGAGTCATAGAGATGCACAGCCTGGAAACAGACTTTTCGGTCCAACCTGTTCATGCAGAGCAGACCAGATATCCCAACCCAATCTAGTCCCACCTGCCAGCACCCGGCCCATACCCCTCCAAACCCTTCTTATTCATATACCTATCCAAATACCTTTTGAATGTTGCAATTGTACCAGCCTCCACCACTTCCTTTGGCAGCTCATTCCATACATGTACCACCCTCTGAGTGAAAACGTTGCCCCTTAGGTCTCTTTTATATCTTCCCTCTCTCACCCTAAACTTATGCCCTCTAGTTCTGGACTCCTCCACCCCCACCCCACGGAAAAGACTTTGTCTATTTACCCTATCCGTGCCCCTCATGATTTTATAAACCTCGATAAGGTCACCCCTCAGCCTCTAATGCTCCAGAGAAAACAGCCCTAGCCTATTCAACCTCTCCCTATAGCTCAAATCCTCCAACTCTGGCAACATCCTTATGAATCTTTTCTGAACCCTTCAAGTTTCACAACATCTTTCTGATAGGAAGAAGAGCAGAATTGCACGCAATATTCCAACAGTGGCCTAACCAACATCCTGTACAGCCACAACATGATCTTCCAACTCCTGTACTCAATACTCTGACCAATAAAGGAAAGCATACCAAACACCTTCTTCTCTATCCTATCTACCTGTGACTCCACTTTCAAGGAGCTACGAACCTGTACTCCAATGTCTATTTGTTGTGACACTATGCAAAGTACAGCAGGAAAATTCTTCTTGGCATCCTGGGAACCATTTAGCCTTCAACCAACATCACAAAAACAGATTTGTTGATCATTATGTTGTTGCTGTTGTGGGACTTTATCATGTGCAATTTATTTGCTGTGTTTCCCATATTGGAACATTGATAGCACTTCAAAAGTATTTAATTACCTGTTAATCCTTTCAGGTATCTTGAAGATCTAAAAGGTACTATGTAAATATGTATTCTTTCACCAGGAATGTCAAGTTATGGGACTGCGATGAGACACAAAGTTTGACAGTGCAGCCCTTTCTCGTAAGAATACATACATGGATTTTTGCATAGTTTCCATTGATGGATTATTGGACCATATTGTAAACTTTGCAGCATCTTCATTTTCCGATGTTACTTTTATTGTAGTAGCCTTACTTACATGATCACATCTTGAATCTTCTTTATGCATTGCCTGTATGATGTATTTGTCTGTTTTCTCAATATCTATGATCTGTGGGCATTGTGGATGTCAACCAGGGTCAATTATCCATGCACCTCCATGTTTGACGGAGTAAAACAATGCACTACTATCTTGGGAACTGAAGGACTTATAGGAAAATGGAATTTTCTATTGTACTTTCGAAGAGCAAAATACAAAGTACTTGCAGAACAGAAAAAAGCCATTTGGCCCAATGAGTCAATGCTGATATTTATGCTCCATTAGATATCCTCATTTTATTTTCTCTCTCATGTGCTTATGTATCTTTGCTGTGACTGTATCTAAGCTGTTCACCTCAGTTACTCCGCATGTTGCACATTCTGACCACTACTTGGGTCAAGAGGTTTTCCCGAAATTCCATATTGGATCTATCAGCAACTATCACACACAGATTTCACTGGGAACATTTACCCACACCAAATCTTGTCCTAATCCTGAAGATCAAGAGAAAAGAACTCCAGAATGTCCAATCTATCTTCATATATATGAAACATGACTTTAACAAGAACCAGGAGATGGGAAGGGGAAAATCAAGCTGTAGCTCAGGGTTACTACCAAACTCATTCTTTATTTAGAATATATGGCAATCAAACACAAATCTCCTGTATGTGGTTCATGATTGTTCAGCCTTGCAAATCCAATGTCAAGTATGTAGCACCCTTTAAACTAAATTCTGTAAACTGTTTTTATGTTTGTGTCATGGATTTGAGGCATACTCTAGGGAATTGCCAAATTAATTGTAACTTGGCTCATTTACTGAGAAACTTGGCTGCTTGTTTTACACCCTGTCTATTCCAATGGAGTGAATGGGGAGTATATTTGATCATCTGCAAAATGGCCACTCAATTGCTCTGTCAGTTTGCAACTGAGTTGGTTAAATTAGAACTATCTACTTTAACTTTATTTTTATTTCAAAAATATACTTTATTCATAAAATACTTTGATGATCTATACAAGTGGACATGCTATACATATGTAAACATTCCATTTCTTTGCATACCGAAACAGAGTAATCATTCCTATTTACAGGTCTGTACAATTACATATTTTTAGCTGAGGCGTTCCTCTTTAGGTAGGCAGATGTTACACGGTGGTCTTTCCCCACTGTGCCTTGGCGGCAGCTGCCTCAAGCTTCAGCACGTCCTTAACATGTAGTCCTGGACCTTGGAATGTGCCAGTCTGCAACACTCAGTCGGGGTCAACTCCTTCAGCTGGAAGATCAACAGGTTTCAGACCGCCCAGGGAGTGTCCTTCACCGAGCTGATGTTCCTCCAGGCACAGTTGATGTTCGTCTCGGTACGCTTCGGGGGAACAGGCCGTAGAGCACGGAGTCCCGTGTCACGGTGCTGCTCGGGATGAACCTTGACAAACACCACTGCATTCCTCCACAGACTTCTTCTGCGTAGGCACATTCCAGAAGGAGGCGTGTGACAGTCTCGTCTCCACCGCAACCGCTTCGAGGGCAGCGTGCGGTGCAGCTGAGAGTCCGGGTGTGCATAAAGGATCTCACAGGCAGAGCCCTTCTCACCACCAGCCAAGCCATGTCTTGGTGTTTGTTGGAAAGTTCTGGCAATGAGGCATTCTGCCAAATGGCTTTGACAGTCTGCTCAGGGAACCGCTTGATAGGATCCTCCCTCTCCTTTTCCCGAAGGGTCTCAAGGACACTACATGCTGACCACTTCCTAATAGACTTGTGGTCAGAGGTGTTTTTCTTCACAAACTTCTCCACGAAGGACAGGTGGTACGGAACGGTCCAACTACTCGGAGCGTTCCAAGGCAGCGAGGCCAGGCCCATCCTTCGCAACACCGGGGACAGGTAGAACCTCAGTACGTAGTGACACTTGGTGTTTGCGTACCGGGGATCCACGCACAGCTTGATGCAGCCACACACAGAGGTGGCCATCAGGGTGAGGGTGGCATCGGGTGTCTTTTTCCCCCAGTTGCCCAGATCTTTGTGCAGTGAGTCCCTTCGGACCCGGTCCATCTTTGATTTCCATATAAATTGGAAGATGGCCCGGGTGACTGCAGCGGGACACGTTATGGGAATAGGCCAGACCTGTGCCATGTATAATAGCAATGACAGTGTCTCACACCTGATGACCAGGTTTTTTTCCCGCGATGGAGAGCGACCGTAGTTTCCGTCTGCCCACTTTCTGCCTCACTTTTCTGATACGCTCCTCCCAAGACTTGGCGCACGCCCCAGCCCTCCTCCGAATCAAATACCCAGCACCTTCAGGTGGTCAGTCCTGATGGTGAAGGGGATCGAGGATTGGTCGGCCCAGTTCCTGAAGAGCATGGCTTCGCTCTTGCCTCGGTTTACCTTGGCCCCTGAGGCCCATTCGAACCGGTCACATATGCACATGAGTCTGCACACGGCCAGCGGATCTGAGCAGAAAACGCAACGTCATCCAGCTACTTTAACACGTAATCTGTGATGACACTTCAGTGGTGTACTGAGATCAGTACTGTCACAGTTAAGTGGCATCTTGAGATGAAAACCTCTCTTCCCTCAAATAGTTAGTTGTAAATGATCGCAAAGCCCAACTCAAAGAACCAAAGGACAGTTCCCCTGTTTAATATTTATTCCTTAAGCAAACATCACCAAAAAATGTTGTCTGATTTATCTAATTTCAGTCTGTGGGATCTTGCTGCATGCAAATAGTGTCCTGCGGTTTTCTTACATTGCAAAAGCGTTCATTGGTTGTGAAGCACTTTGGCGAGGTCACAAAAGGTCACAATATTATAAATACTCCTTACTTCGCAGTAGTTTTAGTCGATGGAAATTACACTGACACCTGAATTCTTGATATATTTCCCCTTCATGAAGAATAGGAAAATAAACAAACTTCAGGTTTGTTAAAGTTAGTGGTGAGGAGCCCACTATGATAGAGTAATCGTATATTGATTCTTGACTGAACTGGTTTGAAGTCATTTTGCCTTTGCTTTCAATTCTTTTGTGCACAATGACTGTGGTGTGTAGCTACTGACTTCAGAACTTGACCCTGTTCCCAGTCTCACTCCCTCTTACACAGATTGCTTTGCTTAGTCAGGCTTTTCTGAAAACTCTCGTGCAAGACAGCGTCCAAATTTAATTGGGCTTTCGTCTAATTTCTGTCCCATCTTCTGAATTCCCCGCTGTTGGTTATTAGACTCGACGATGCAGAGAAAGAAAACAGTCATGCGTTTAGCTTGAGAAATGCTACAGATTGTCCCGGTGTTGTACGTACAGTCTCAAGCCGTTTACATCCTGTCAGAATCTAAATCGTGGTTTGAAGATTTGAGATCTGGCATACTGGAAGAAAATGTAGCAGAAATGCGAAGATGGTGGAAAAGCGCTTCAACTTCTTTGAAACAGCAACTGCCAAGCCCAGGAAACTAAACAAAGTGCAAACCAATGCTTTATTGTAAATCGTAGGCGAGGAAGCAACGAAGATTTACAATTCAGGCAGTCGCCAGTTCCGCTTCTGAGTCGATTTGTATGCAAGTCAGAACATAATGCACGAAATTATGAAGCAGCTGTTCATAAATGTAGGAAATGTTCGTTTGTGAGATATTTAAAATTACACCTTTGTATGAGATTGATTTTTTTTTAAAGTGCCCGTGCTGGTAAGTTAGTGTTTGTAAATGAGACGCCCTGTATTTCTGTGTAGTGAGGCAAAGTGAAGATGTGTCTGATTTTGCACATGCACAGTACTGCAGCATGTCATACTGCATACAAAATCCGGCTAGTGGAGCTCAAAGGTCATAGTGGGTAACTTTGGAGAATATTTCACCACTCAGTAAAACATAGCCTTTGAAAGATTATGTTTAGTACAGGATTCCAAGTTTAAAGGCAACAATTAATCAATTAATTGATTAGAAATTTCAAAAAATAAACAAAAGCCTAAGTTCCTAAATATGATGCCTCATAACGACACAATTATGAAGAAAACAATTCCAGTTGTAGAAGAGATTATTAAATCAGAGACAGATTATTAAAATAATTGGTCTAGGCCTACAAAAATAAGCTGAAACCATCAGAGTACAGCTAGAAATGAGTAAAGTTGTCACCACCTACGTTGTGAAAAGAATTCAGATCAAACCTTGCGATTTGTGTATCCTGAAGAAAATTGCATAAATGTCCCTCAGAGGGGCAAGTATGTATGCAATAAATTACAAAAAAAAGCTGCTCAGTTTAATTCCAAAGTAAAACCATTGTTCTCAAACAAGTAAGGAATAAATTAATTAAGTTGGTGGCAAGGCAGTCTAAATGTGAGAGTGTGAATGACATTTTCAGGGTGGGTTCAAGAAGCAAGTCATCTGCAAAATGGATGATGAACTCTGGGTACCACATCAAACTGATAGAAAAAAAATGTGATGTGGTGCGTGAAGACCAAGAACATTGCTAAAGGCTGGATTCTCAAATCCTGAAAGCACGTGCAAAGCTGGTTCTTGAATTTTTTTCGCAGTGTGAATTGATCTAAAGAATTAATGCAATTATTGGTTTATATATGCGTGGAGATAACGTCAAAGCTTGTTGATGCATTTCAGATTTGGAATGTACCACAGAACAGAATGTACAATTCAGGCAGAATGCTGATCTACTTATAAAATATTTAAGGAAAGAGCCAGTCAAACTTTGTGATAAAAATCACAAGGGGCCAGCTAGAATGATGGAATAAAGTCAAAGAATAGGGTCAGTGCTAACTTTAGTTCAGCTAATGAGTGATAGAATAGTAATCAGCATTGGTCCTGACGTAACAAAGTCTACACAAATGTATAATTCAGACTTTTGGGGAGATAGAAATTAAGAACAACTTGAATTTTCAACATTTTTCACATCTTCAGGCTATCCCAAAACTCTTTATGATGAAAGATTTACTTTACAAGCTTAATCACTTGCAAACAAACAGCAGCCAATTTGACACTGAAACAGCAGACTGCATGACTGGTGATCTGTTTTTGCTGGTGTTGGTTGAGAGGCTAATGTTGATCAGGACATTGGACAAATTCATCTGCTGTTCAAGTAGCGGAATGGGATCCTTTATGCCCATCAGCGAGATCTCAAGTTAACAGCTTCATCTAAAAGCCTGACTGTTCAGGACAGAAGTGTCAGCCTCCCATTGCGTGCTTATGTTCTGGGTGTGACTTGAACCCATGATCCTGTGACTCTGAGGTTAAAGCATCATCACATTACAAAATCAGACTCCAAAGCCAGCTGTATATCAAACATCAAAAAATCCCCCCAAAATGGTGTAAGATGTCACTTCTAACATGCTGGCAAAAGAATAACCTGTGCATATTTTGTTTTCAAAATTTATAAATAGGAATGGTACATGGTGAACATGGGGGAGTTCTGGATTGAGTTAGAATAAGTGATTCAGTACACGACATCTTGTCAGTGCCCAAGTCAAACATCCTGGCAGGTTATCCAGTGCAACACAATTCAGAGGCTTTCAAGGGAACTGGCACACTGATATTCTGCCTCTCCTGGTGTGAGCATGCTAGTGACATGGGCTGCACCTCATCACTGACACCAGATTGCACAAGAACAGATTGCAGAAATAATGTGCAGCTTTCCTTTACGCTTTCAAAGCAGAAGCAATACCAGAACCCCAGAGCCAAGATGGCAAGAATCTGACCTGCCAGCGAGACTACCAAACATGTAACAGCTCCGAAAAGTGGCGCTGTTTCAGTAGTTACAGAGCCAATGGTGTGCACCATTGTTGATGGCGTTATTTGTATATTTTGCCCAAATACTGAAGTTGGAGCTAGAAGTCTCAATACTCACCACCTGCTAGCAATTGAATGCACTCTGGTCATATACAACCTTCACCTTCTTTTCTAAGCTTTGCCCTTGTTGTTATCTTCTCTGTCCCCATAGCAGGGCAGGGATGTCAGGGAAGATTGGAATATGTTCTAGTTCAGATATTCAGCAACATTAGGAGGCCCTGTGACATGTAAAGTGAGATGCAGAATAAAATTCTCTCTACAATGACCAGATTATAGAAAAGCATTGACTTTGAGTTCCAAATTAAAAGCAGACTTGTGGTGGAGGCCCAAGTGTGCTATGAATTGGATTGCTTAAACGCATGTCCTATTGAGCTCCTACAGCCAGCAGAGGAGAATTTCATTGAATTACAGTGAACAGACTGAGCTTGTGGACATAGAGATGAAAAACTGACATCTAACCTTCCCAATTTCCTCCTTTGTTTTTTAAAAGCCAATGTTAAGCAATTTTATTCAATCCTAACATGAAACTGTGAATGTGAATTATTCTCAATGTTAAACACATTTTTCATAGAATGCCCTCAGTGTTGTAGGTGTGATCCATATGGACTTGAGTAAGGCATTCAACAAGGTTCCTCATGACAGACTCGTTAGTGAGGTTGGATCATGTGTAACACAGGGAGAACCAACCATTTGGATGCAGAACTGACTGAAAGGCAGAAGTCAGAGGGTCATGCTGGAGGGTTGCTTTTCAGACTGGAGGCCTGTGACACAAGATGGTGTACCACAAGGCTTGATGCTGGGTCCAATGCTTTTTGTCATTTATATAAATGATTTGGATGTGAACATAGAAGGTAAGGTTAGTAAGTTTGCAGATGGCACTAAAATTGGAGGTGCAGTGGACAGCAAGGGTTACCTCAGAGTGCAACGGGACCTTGATCAGATGGGCCAATGGGCCAAGGAAAGGCAAATGAAGTTTAATTTAGATAAATGTGAGTTGCTGCTTTTTGAAAAGTCAAATCAGGGAGGGCTGATACATCTAAAGGTAAGGTTCTGGGGAGTGTTGCTGAACAAAGAGACCTTGGAGTGCAGATTCATAGTTCCTTGAAAGTGGAGGAGCAGTTAGATAGGATAGTGAAGAAGTGATTGGTATTCTTGTCTTTATTGGTCAGAGCATTCAGTATAGGTGTTTGGAGGTCATGTTGAAGTGGTAAAGGACATTGGTTTGGCCGCATTGGAGTATTGTGTGCAATTCTGGTGTCTTTCCTGTAAGAAGGATGTTGTGAAATTTGAAAGGCTTCAGAAAAGATTTACAAGAATGTTGCCAGGGTTGGAGGGGTTGAGCTTTATGGAGAGGCTGAATAGGCTAGGGCTAATTTCCCTGGAGCATTGGAAGCTGAGGGGAGACCTTATAGAGGTTTATAAAATCATGAGGGGCATGGATAGGATAAATGGGTGAGGTCTTTCCCCCAGGGTGGGGGAGTCCAAAACAAGTGGGTATAAGTTTAAGGTTAGAGGGGAAAGATATCAAAGGCACCTAAAGGGCACCTTTTTCATGCAGATGGTGGTTTGTGTATGGAATGAGCTGCCACTGGAAGTGGTGGAGGCTGGTACAATTACAGCATTTAAAAGACAACAGGATGGATATATGAATAGGAAGGGTTTGGAGGGATATGGCCAAATGGGGCTAGATTTATGTAGGATAGCTGATCGGCATGGATGAGTTTGATTGAAGGGTCTTTTTCCGTGTTGTATCTCTCTGTGGCTCTTCGTGGAAGCAGGCCATTCAGCCTATCAAGTCCACACCAACCCTCCAAATGACATCCCATGTAGACTCCCGCTTTATCCTATCCCAGTAATCCGACATTCCCCATGGCTAATAGATCTAACCTACATATTTCTGAAAACTATGGGCAAATTAGCACAGCCATTCCACCTTACTTGCATATCTTTAGAACTATGGGAGGAAACCCATGCAGGTACGGGGAGAATGTGTAAGCTCCAAACAGTCAGCCAAAGCTGGAATTGAACGGATCCCTGGCGCTGTGAGGCAGCAGTGCTAGCTACTGTGTCACCCTATGGCAGTGATGGAGGTGCCTGTACCTTCTGAAGAAACAGAGATGAAGGACATCTAAGCAGTTTCCTATATCAGAAAGGCAGTCACAATAAGTATTATCTTACAGAATACTGCAATTAAGATTATGTTATCCACAGTTTGATCTATTTTGTGTATCAGTGTAGCAGCAATAAATAATGATTATAAAATTATATAGTGATATATTTAGGAACATGATGGAGATGGAATCAAACAGGCTTCTGTGGGCATACAAACTTTTTAAAAACATTTATTTGGATGGAATTCAAAATGGGCAACAATTCACTGTCATCTGTTTCACACTATTTATGTCCAAAATTAATCATATCCTAGTATGAGAGAACGCTATAGAGAGGAGTATGTTTGAGAGCAAGGTGAAGATCTTCTGATTTCTATCCACCTCTTACATCCGGGAATATTAAAAAGAGTCTATTACAAGATTTCCCAAGTTTATGCTGCAGTGAAGGAGCTACATGCAATAAAAGCTCAACCAAGCAACAGTCTTTAACTAGTCGGTGAAAAGTTATTAACCAGGCCAGAAGGGAATTTTATTTTTCTTGCTCCTCCTACTTGATCTTCTTTTCTGTCCAAATTTGGAAGGGTGGTATATGAAAGAGGGAGAAGCTGGAAATAGCATTGCCCCTTCCTGCAGTAAATATTGGTGAAATTGGTCTCAAGTAACCACCTGGTTAGAAGGGCCACCTGCCTGTATTAACCAGCCAGTAAATAGAGAATGATTTAGACTTGCAGCCCCATTAGGAGGTGCAATATTCGTGCACTGACAGACTCTGCTGCCCTTAGCTCAGTCCCAAAGTGAATTGTTATGGACTGGGTTCCTTCTGTGTCATTATAAAGGGCTATATTAGGAAACAGATGCTTGCTGACTGGTAGCACGCACAATCTCACACTTAGTTCCCTTCATCACCCACATACTATTAACCAGCGAGCAGCTGTTTCCTCTACTACATGCAGCAGGCTGGATTCTGCCGGGACTGTCTTGTGTTTCAGTTGCTGCATCTTCTGAATTTGAGTATGAAGTTAAAAGTGAACCACCATGTTCTTTCCTGATGGCACAGTTGGTAATATAACTTGATAAATTCACTTGTGTACCAATTCTGCATCTTGAGAGCAATCAGTACCCCCCAAAGGAGAGAAGAGGAAGAAGAGAATGACTGCAAAAAAAAAGAGGACCTTATCATTGGTTGGCTACTTGCAGATTCGATAAAATTAACCCAATCCTCTGATTAGGTGGGCTCAGTTTTTGGGAGCCGGAGTTTAGTGTTTTATACTGCAACAGTGTGGCATCTTAACATTTAATTGCTAGTTTTTATTGTCCTGTGACCAATCGCATTAAAAATGAAATCCATTGGTGTCATCGCATCACTCAACAACTGCTTATAAATATATTGAAAGGCCCGGCAAAATATTAATCTTCCAACACAATATCATTGTGCAGCTTTAAAATACCGGTCCCACACCAAAACCGATAAATATTCCAATGAACAATGGAAGGTACTCGCATAATCACCCTGAAAATAAAATCCTGACTAATTTTGCCTATCTTAGGCATTAATAGAGTTGCCTTCACCCACCTGGTATTTAACATGTGGCTTTAATTTATTGAATGCTGTAAAGGGAAAGAGAGAAAAGGGAATTATTTTTGCTGGTTGGATAGTCTCAGATCAAGGAATACAGCTTAAAAAAGTAAAGCTAGCTCTATCAGGAGGAAAAGTAGGTCATAATTCTAACTGGTAGAATTAATAGGAATTTGGAACTCTCTTCCATAGGCTGTGGTTGATGCTGTGTCAATTATTAAGTTTAAACCTGAGATTAGTAGACTTGTGTTCATCAAAGGTATGAAGGGATAAGTGGCACTGGTGGTTATGTGCAGTTGGGTGGCAGATCAGCCATGACTCAATGAATGATATAACAGGCCTCTTTATGGGTAAATTACATCTCCTATTCTCACATTCCCACCTGAGGCTATGCACCATTTAGAATAATTTACGTCAATATGGTTATCCAAAATAGCATTTTCTGCATTGCTTTTCTATCTGGACATGCTTGCAGGAGATGGAGGATATGCTGTCTTTTTTTTCCCTGTTATTGTTATCCCTATTTATAATTTATCTCACCGATTAGCCGGACATCGTGCAGTCAAGAGGCTGAGTACATGGGAATGTTCTTCTTTGTTACTTGAAGGAAGGAGGTCAGAAGAAGGTCATAAAGAAAGTACTGTCTCTCGGTTACAGGAACAATATTATTAAGCTTGAGAGGGTTCAGAAGAGATTTCCTTGGATATTGCCAGAAGTGGAGGGTTTGAGTAATAAGGAGAGGCTTTTAGGCTGGAACCTTTTTCACTGGACCCTAGGAGGTTGAGAGGTGACCTTATAGAGGTTTGCAAAATAATGACAGGTGTACATAAGATGAATGGGGGTGGGTGTAAGAGGAGCTGCCGATAAAGGGGTTGGGAGGGGTAGGGTGGTGAAGTGGGAATAGGTGAAGACAGGCAGAGGGTACCTCCTGGCTGGTGACTGGGAGGAATGAATCCGGTTGGTGGCTGGGAGCAGTGAAAGGGAGGGGGAGGGGCTGGGAAGAGAGTCGGGGGATGGGAAGGGAGGTTATTTGAAATTGGTGAACTCAATGTTGAGTCCACCAGGCTGTAGGCTGACCAGGCAGAAGGTGGGATGTTGTTCCTCCAACTCCAAATCCAGGGAGTGGCCGTGAGTACCCAGATGGACCCCAGTAACACCTGCCTCTTTGTCGGTTACATTGAACAGTGCCTCCTCAATACCTACACAGGCACTGTGTCCCAACTCTTCTGCCGTTACATCGATGAGTGCATTGGCGCAGAGTCCTGCACCCAGGCTGAACTGGACTTCGCGCACAATGTTCACCTTGCCCTCAAATTCACTTGGTCCATCTCGGACACTCCCGACAGTCTCCAGATGGATGGTCACTACAAACCAATAGACTCTCACAATTACCTGGACTGCAACTCCTCCCACCCAATACTCTGCAAGGACTCCATCCCGTTTTCCGAATTCCTCCACCTCCATTGCATCTGCTCAAATGAGGAGACATTCCACTCCCAAGCATCCCAGATGTCCACGTATTTTGAACGTGCTTTTTCCCTCTATCATCCAGACAGCCCTCTACCACACCGCCTCCATTCCCTGTTTCACTGCTCAAACCCTTCCCATATGCAATAAAGACAGAGATCCCTTGTCACAAACCACCCCACCAGTCTCTGCATCCAATGCATCATCCTCAAACACTTCTGCCAACTCCAACTAGACTCCACCATCAAGAACATCTTCGCCTCCCCACGCCTCTCTGACTTTCTCAAGGACTGTTCCTGCCGACAGTCCTTGGTTTGTGCCACTCTCGCCACCAAACCCTGACCTCCCAGGTACCTTCCCCTGCAACTGAGAAAGATGCAAAACCTGCTGGTACACCACCCCCTCACCTCCATTCAGGGCCCCAAACAGTGCTTCCAGGTGAGAGAGAGGTTCACCTGGCTCTCTTCAAGCCTAGTTTATTGCATCAGGTGCTCCCGATGTGGTCTACTTTGGGGAGACCAAGCTTTAACTTAGGTAACAGTTTGCCGAACGTCTCATTTGGGCCCGAAGGAGCCGACTGGACCTCCCAGTCACCGCCCATTTTAATTCCCCTTCCCATTCCCTTTCCGACATGTCAATCCTTGGCCTCCTCCATTGCCACACATCTTCTTCTGCCTGGTCAGCCTAAAGCCTGAAGGACTCAACATTGAGTTCACCCATTTCAAATAACATCCCTCCCCATCCCTCAACTCCCTTTCCAACCCCTCCCCATCCTTTCCACTGTTCCTAGCCACCAACCAGATTCATTCCTCCCATTGACCAAGCAGGTCATACCCTTTGCCGGTCTTCACCTATCCCTACCTCACCACCTTGTCCCTGCCACCCCCTATATCCGTAGCTCCCCTTACACCCACCCCCACTCCTGAAGAAGGGTTACACTTGAAAAGTCGATTTCTCCATCTCCTGATGCTGCCTGGCTTGCTGTGTTCTTCCAGACTCCTGGTTGTCTACCTTGGATTCCAGCATCTGCAATTCTTTTTTTGTCTCTCGATAAGATGAATGGCAAGGGTTTTTGCTTTGGGTGGGGGCTTTCAAGATTGGGGGCATATTTTTAAGGTGAGAGGAGACAGATTAAAAAAAGACATGGGTCAATTTTGTTTTGCACAGGGAGTAGTTCATGTGTGGGATGAACTTCCTGAGGAAGTGGTGGATGTGGGTACAGTTACAACATTTAAAAGACATTTAGATAAGTACATGAATAAGAAATGTCTGGACAAACGCAGACCAGTGGGAATGGTTTCGTTTGGGATTATGGTTGGCATGAATTGGTTGCACTGAAGATTTTATTTCCATACTGTAGGCCTCTATGACTCTAAACATCTAGATCACCCAAGTTTTGGAGGAAAGAAAATCTGCCGTCATTACCCTGTCTGATCTATATGTTGACTCCAAATCTAAAATATTGTGCTTGGGTCTTGATCCACCTCACTTTATTCTTTCATGTACTAGTGCAAGTGTTGTAAACATTAAAGTTACCAACATAAAAACCGAAAGAACCGCAGATGCTGGAAATGAGAAACAAAAAACAGAAACGAAAATAATCAGTCCCATTTGAGACTTTGTGACCATTAGGAAACCTTAGTGAGAAGTCAGGAACATTCTGACACATGGATGTTAAATGTTTTGACAAGTTAAGCTGTCACTATCATGTGTTTTATTGGAACATAAATGTGCATTAACTGCAATGAACCATTATAGATCTCTGTCCCAAACATTAAGTTGACAATTGCATTGATCATCATTGCTTAAGTATTGAGATGGATTAGAATTATTTTTCTATTGGAGAAAGTGCCATCATGCTACACAACGCTGTGGAAAATTGTGGTGGGTAAATTCTACAATATTTTTGACTGTGATACAAATGTCAGCAGAAAAGATGCCATGCCATTGAAAGTTTGAAAAAAAACTATCCCCTTGTTGTACTCCACTGATTGATAGACAATCTGATTTGAATGGAAACAAAATTCCATCTGGTCTTTCAGTTTCTCTGAGCTGTAAAGGTATATTTTAATAGCTGTGGACATTGTGAGTGCTTGGCTGAATTTCAAAAGCTTTAGAATCACTAGTCTTAGCAGAGTGTTCATATTTAATTTAATGTTTGTTAAAGGATTATCTGGCTTTGTGTTGAGTGAATAAATATTTGCTTGTTTTTATAAGTATTAACCACTTGAGGGAATTAGTATGCTTGAATGGTTTTAATATATAATTTGTTTTCAGTGTGAAGTATGCTTACAGTTCTCATAGATTATTTGCACTTTACACACTGAGGTAAGCCCAGAGTGGATATTAGTGAATGACTGTTGTAGATAAATGGGGTGAATGAAGTGAGCTTGGGGGCAGAGGGAAAGGGGATGCCTGAGGAGTATGTGTGGGCATGAAGGGATTCTGGTCCTGGAAATAGTTGGGATTTGAGGTGTGAGGTTTGGGGCAAAAGAACAATGTTAGGAACTGGGCTGGACCCCAGATACAAGGTGGATCTCCTAACCAGCTCACTTCTGCATCCACATAACAGCTTGCAAAACCCCAGACTTCCCAATCACTTCATTCAGACAAAAAAAAATGATGGGAATAGAGTTTGAGACAGGGGTTTGGGTTTCAGAAATCAGGAGCTGCCCTGACTCACATTTCCTGGCCTGTGATGAAACATCTATGGCCCTGTAAAATCCAGGGTGGCACAATGGCTCAGTGTTTAGTGCTGCTGCCTCAGAGTGCCAGGGATCCACATTAGATTCCACCCTTGGGTGACTGTGTGGAGGTCACACATTCTCTCTGAGTCTGGGTGAGTTTCCTCCCACTCTCCAAAGAGGTGCAGGTTAAATGGGTTAGCCATGCTAAATTGCCCATAGTGTCCAGAGATATGCAAGCTAGCTGGACTTTCCTGGAAAATGCAGGGTCACAGAGATGGGGTCTGGGTGGGATGCTCTTTGGAGGGTTGGTGTGGACTTGATGAGCCAAATAGTCTGTTTCCACACTCTAAGGATCCTATGTTCTAATATTAAATATGTGGTTTAGTGGCTGATGAAGGTGTTTTACTACTGAAAATGTGGTATATAAATGCAAGTTGTTGTTGTTGTGACAGGGTCAGAGGCGACTCAATCCATTGGCACTGTCATCTGTGCCCTTCGTTGTAATCGTAGTGTCAACTTGGGAGGTCATGCAGGATTCTAATTTTCTAAATTGTCTTGAAAAGTTTGTAAATAATGCAGATGTAAAGGGCACTGTGCTGTGCAGAGGTTACCAAACAGATTATAGTGGCCCCAAGTTTAGTGTGTGTTTGTGCTGTGTTCAGTAGGGTGCCAATCAGTCAAGTGTTACCATTGGTTTCAAGGTCCCTGCTTTAAAGGAGAGGGAAATTACTGTCCAATGATCACTGCTGGAAAATTGCAATCATCAGCAAATGGTTGGAATATGTGATTGAGTTAACCAAGGCCGAAATCACTACATTGTGGAAAGGAGGGAAGTTGGGGGTGGGTGTGGGGTGATTGGCACGGGCTCAGCAGTGAGAAACCTAGTCAGGCAGAAAGAAAATGCTGACACACACAAACAGGTGAGTTGTTTTTCAAGAATCTTGGCAAGCCTTAATGAAAATGAGAGGCAGCCTAAAGGTCTGGGAACTTTCTAGCACAAGGAGAGGCTAAAGTTCAAACTCACTCTCACTGAAAACAAAGGGAGCTTTAACTTTGACTGTTTCTCACTTATTATCTGATGATCCTGTGACCTTGTGTTTCCTTTATATACAGCTGGCTGCACAGTGGAGATCTAGTATATTACCATCAGTGAAATTTTACTTTGTTCTTTGATCTGGTTCACTGTATCTTAAATTGAAAAACAAGTCAATTCCCATAATTGGAACACAAACTCTTAAAGGCGTGATGTCCAATAGGCTAGTTTTCAGAACTTAGTGATTATTTTGTGCCTTCATGTTTTTATTGAGGCACCCAGAAATTCAAAGCCTTTTGACAGAGGTGGATGGCATCAGGAGTGAGAGGCATTGAATTTTCATAAGGTATTGAGTCGAATAATGTCTCTGCCTTGTTCAGACTGCCTTTGAATTTATCGTGCTCCAAATGCCCTCAAAAAAGGACAGGCGAAGAGAGAGGATGCCATACACTGGAACCTCCACTAGCCCCACCCTTGGGGGGAGGGGAGGGGGGTGGGGAATGTGAGTAGCACTTTAAAGTTGGCAGTATTGGTGCTCTACATATTAATAAAGGCTGACTTTCTACAGCAGTCAGTTTAAATGTGATAATTTGATGTGATGAAAGCAGCCAGACTGGAAAAAAAAGCCATATTATTCCCCATTATTTGGCTGGGCCTGTCTCCACTGGCACACAAACAGTATTGTTTCTTCCCTCAACAACTCTGGCATAAATCATAAACACAAGTTTCTCACTCACTGCCTGAATTCTGCTTCCAGTCAAAATTACCCTTCGAAAATTTGCAAATGTGCTGACTTGTTTATTTGTTATGGAACACACACACACACATACACACACACACACACATATAATATATAGAGTCATACTTTACGGAAACAGATTCTTCACTCCAACTTGTCCATGCCAACCAGATATCGTAAATTAATCTAGTCCCAGTTGCCAGCATTTGGCCCACATCCCTCTAAACCCTTCCCATTCATATACCCATCCAGATGCTTTTTAAATGCTGCAATTGTACCAGCCTCCACTTCCTCTGGCAGCTCATTCCAAACACACACCACCCTCTGCCTGAAAAAGATGCCCCTTAGGTCCCTTTTAAATCTTTTCCTTCTCACCTTAAACCTATGCCCTCTAGTTTTGGACTCCCCCATCCCAGGAAAAAGACCTTGTCTATTTACCCTAACCTTGCCCCTCATGATTTTATAAGCCTCTAAAGGTTACCCCTCAGCCTCCAGCTCAAGGGAAAATAATGTCAGTCTATTCAGCCTCTCCCTATAACTCAAAACCTCCAAGCTGGCATCATCCTTGTAAATCATTTTTGAACCCTTTAAAGTTTCACAACATCCTTCCTATAGCAGGGAGACCAGAAGTGCATGCAGTATTCCAAAAGTGGCCTAACCAATGTCCTGCGCAGCTGTAACATGAACTTCCAACTCCCAATATACAGAAGCAGGTGCGTATATATGTGCATGTGTGTGGCCACATATATGGGCCATGTCTGCATATATATATATATTGATTATCTAATAATATATCTCCATATTATTTGTTTATTGTTATAACTACTTGCTTACAACAACAAAAAGCCAAGTTCCTTTTTTTAATGATATTTGAATTTATATTTGCGAGTGTTTGCATTTCTGTGTGTGTGTGCACCATTTACAACAGCCCCAGGCAAAACACCTGGATTTGCCCAGGAACATCGCACTCTAGTGAGCATTAAAGATTCTGCACAGTCTGGCTTGGTAATAAAAATTGCTTTGTCAACATAGTGATACAAGTTTCACAGAATTAAGTTCATAAAACTTGATATAAATCTAAATGTTCTTTTCCTGACTCTCCTGTTGAAATAAAGAAAAGAATATCACCCATCACATCATTCCCATATCATTGTCTTTTTTTAAGAAGAAATGCTTGACATCAATCTTAAACTTTTTATCACTATTTTAAACTTGAGTCTGCCATCACCCCCATCTCTGGCTGTCCCTCAACCACTATTTTCTGTCCACCCATTAAGATTTTGTGGACTCTAGCTTTACTATTTCTACATGTGTTAGTGGAGACTATTATTCAAAAAGAGATGATACTAAATAGGTCACTTAAATATAAAGTAGACAAAGCAGAGCATCCTGAGGGAGGCCGAAGTATAAGTTTTCAAATTTCTGTGAACGGGAAAATAGAATGAGAGTATTACGGAGTGGCAACTGTGATGCCTCTTTCAAAAAAAAAGAGACAGAAATAAGCCAGGAACTACAGAGCTTGCATAACTCACAGGTCATTGTTGTGCAGCTCTTAATGATTGTAGAGAATTGATATAGATTTAGGTATTAAGGGAAAAATGGGACTGAAATCTGGCTCTGATGCACCAGCAGCAGATGAGAGTTTTTGATATCTTTGTCAACATGCTTCCTCACTAATGTCACCAGAAGTGAGGAAATGATTCAATCCTTTGCAGAATGTAGGATCTTGCTGTGTGTAAATTGTGACTGTGTGTCCCGCCATAACAATGATGGCTGAATACCAGAAGTAATCAATTGGCTGCAAAAAGTGACATTCTGAAGGTATGCTTTTCTGGATCGAACTTCAGGGGGATACATGCCAAGTGTTTGCAACTGGCAGAGTACTGATGCGTCAAGCATTCGACAGCTGTCTTGTTAGCGTGGGCTAACACATTCATGCATTCCCAATGGAAAGCTCACTTCACTTTCATGTTGCGGATTTCTCAAGAGTCAAAGACGTTATTGATGGTACATCTGTGGCTCTCAATTTACTTTTCCTTGAACACAGAGGAATTCCAAGTCATTAACACGTGATCAATCTATTATCAATTGGATTGGTATCTTCTTGGGGATTAAGGCTATGCTGCCTCATTCATTAGAACATGTTTGGTACTCTTTCCATCGAAGATTGTGGTTTCAATCCCTCCAGCAGACATTTAAGCCCATAATCTAGACAATATGCTGGTGGAGCGGGGCTGCAATTTCAGAGGTAATGTCTTTGGTTGACAGAGGTTCCATTTACTCTACATAATGGACATAAAAGATCTCATGATGTGACTATAAAGAGCAGAGGAGTTCTTCATGGCGTTTTCCTCAGTTATGTATCTTAATCCACATTACAACAGACTTTCTGGTTATTATCTCACTGCTATTTGTTGACCTTTATTGTGTGCAAATTGGTTTCTGTGTTTCCTATAATATGACAAGAATTATATTTCAAAAGTATGAATTGACTGTAAAGTGATTTGGGATGTCCTGAATATAAATGCAAGCTTTTTTTCCACTATCCTGTAACCATTCACGCTCTAAATAAATGTGGGCGACACGGTGGCACAGTGGTTAGCACTGCTGTCTCACAGCGCCTGAGACCCGGGTTCAATTCCCGCCTCAGGCGACTGACTGTGTGGAGTTTGCACGTTCTCCCCGTGTCTGCGTGGGTTTCCTCCGGGTGCTCCGGTTTCCTCCCACAGTCCAAAGATGTGCAGGTTAGGTGAATTGGCCATGCTAAATTGTCCATAGTGTTAGGTAAAGGGGTAATGTAGGGGTAGGGGGGTGGGTGGGTGGCAGGTCGGTGTGGACTTGTTGGGCCGAAGGGCCTGTTTCCACGCTGTAAGTAATCTAATCTAAAATAATGCTGGAACCACAGTCTGCACCAACATAAAGGCGTCCTGCAGCATCTAATATCTGTACTTGTGATGAACGTGTGGGAAGTGCTTCTTGCAAGTTGCTGTGATGTGTCAGCTTCTGCAGTTCCATTTGTTCTCACCTCAGGCAGGTTTAGATGCGCTTTTCTGCAGTACGTTTGGCTGCAGAAGGGTGGGCCGGGGACGCCTCTGCCTTCCTGCCGCATTCTTGATGAAGGGCTTTTGCCCGAAACGTCGATTTCACTGCTCCTTGGATGCTGCCTGAGCTGCTGTGCTCTTCCAGCACCACTAATCCAGAAGCTGTTCTGGTTAAGTCTATAGCAGCGCTTCCTGACCCATCACCAACTGAGGCAAATGGTGGTAACCTTAGGGCTCCATCTTGTCCCAGTGGCGTTGCCCCAGTAACAGGTAGTGATGTACCATGCATCCCTTGGTGATCCTGGGTTTCAAATAGACATAGTATCTTCAGAAGCCATACCACGCTTTCAAAAGTGATGTGCCTGCAGCTCTTGGATGGCAGGATTTCCACGTCCGAGGCGCCGCACTGCTGCCCAGTAAAGTGCCTGGATTGACACTTTGAACCTCTTCAGTAGTTTACGGATCTCTGTTGGGCAAGACCTCTGCTGCTTACATCATGGGATGGAAATTTCTGATGCATCCTCAAGATAACACCTTTAACGAGAGGTTACACCACAACATATTTTGCTTGTCACAGGTCGGCTGAACAAGGACAGTTCTTGGTAAAAGTGAATGCAGCAAGAGAATAATTAATGGAGAAATCTTGTTGACTGGTTGCCCATGCCCTCAAATTCACCTTCACAAATACTTGCTGAAAAAAGATTGTCTGCGTCAATGGTTTCTTATTGGATGAGCTGTTTAATGATCGCTCCCTTGCCCATGCTGGTCCATTCCCTGTAATTAAAAGCTGACCCTTTGACCAATCTGTTCTAGTGAGACTTGGTGTCAAATTTTGTTTGATAATACTCCAGTAAAGTGCTTTGGGGCATTTACCATGGTAAAGGCATAACTAGATGTACATTGTTATTCATTGTGAACAGTGTTGGCCTGTAAGCAGAACACATTTAGCAAGATATTATCAACTACCCACACACACTGCACCCCTGTGTTTTGATCACCGCCTCCAGTGATAAGCTTTGTTAGGTAGATGGCATGGTACTTCTTTTGACAGTTTAATTTGTGAGTGCTAACTGCTATGTACAAGAGATTACAAAAAATTTGACTGTCATCCTTTTTATGAGTAATGTGAAAGGAATAGATGGTCTCTGGATGCTGTGTCTTGGAGTGCAGAACAAATTCCACTCCATTAATGGATGCTTTCAATGGAGAAAGATCATGTTTGTATACAAAAGAAGGTCCAGTTACTTTAGCTGTTTTCCTGTTAGTCCAAATACTTTTCTCTTAAGAATAAAGTCTTTTTGATTCCAATAAGTTCACACTTGCATTTTCTGTTCTGTTTTGATAGGGATCTAATTTGTAGTTAATGAAAGGATTGTCCTGTTGCAGCAGAATCTCCAAAGAATCCAAGCCAAGTACCAAAGTATCCCTCATTACATGAAGTTTGGAAGGAAGCAGCCTTCATCCAGCCATTACAAAAGAACTGCTGACTTGTTCAAATTTTGAACCTTGGAGCTCCCAGCTGATCTCTCTGTGCACTTACCCTGCCTGCAGGAATATATGGAAATGAAGCAAGAGGATCTGTCTCACAAAATTCATTGAAGGCATCTGTCACTGCTGCCAACTCTTCTGGCTGCCTTCCCTTCCCAAACAAACAAACAAAAAAGTTCCCAAATTTTCTTTCTCCCGAAGACAATGTCCCTTTAAATACGATGTGTACTGAAGGCTTTCTTCTCCCTGCAACCACTCATAATAAATGAAGTTTTTCTTCTCTAGGCCTCTAGGCATTTAATGGATATTGACCTCTCATTCAAGGCAAGGTCTTTGCTTTATTTAAACAAATATAGCACTTCAGCATCTGTGTACTGACTGATAAAAATCTTTATTGCTACCTTACATACAGATGGTTTTCATGACATTATACTAACTGAAACAATTCACTATCTGAGTGTACCAAGTATTTTTTATTTAAGTTGCAATTAGAAGCAGTTCCCTCTTGTTCTTTTCAACAATACTGAGGATGAACAGGTGGCATGATTTAAAAGCCTTACCTCACAGTTCAATTGCCATTGCAGCCTATGTAAATATTCTATCAAGTAGATGATGGGAAAATAATTGGAAATCCTAAACACATTCAGTAAGTGAAGCTGGAAATATCATCAGTTTATGAAAATTATGTACATCAACCCAGTATTATAAGTTTGAATAGCCTTACGCATTCCAATTCTTTCCTGCTGCTTATGTTGGAGGTGTGGCAATTTTATATTGCACGTTAATACCAAGGAACCTTTTAGTATTTATAGACCCTTGGTTAATAGCGAAACAATAACCTAGAGGAATTATCACTGGACTGTTAATCCAGAAACCCAGATAATGTTTTGGGGACCCAGGTTCAGATCCCACCATGGCAGATGGTGAAATTTGAATTCAGTAAGAATCTGGAATTAAGAGTCTAATAATTGATCATGAATCCATTGTCAACTGTTAGAAAAACCCATCTAGTTTCACTATGTCCTTTAGGGAAGGAAACTATGATCCTTACCTGGTCTGGCCTACAAGTGACTCCAGATCTACAGCAATGTGGTTGTCTCTTAACTGCCCTCTAGGCATTTAGGGATAGGCAATGAATGCTGGATTGGACCATGAACTAGTGAAAAGAAGCTGATATGACAACATGAGCAAATTTACTCTTGGCTAACTTGAACATTTACAATGGAGATCTGCCATTCCCACTTGCATAATAGGCAAGAACCTCAACCCAATATTCAGATATTTTGTCACCGTTACCCTGCATACTGTGAGATGGGAATGTGGAGGCACACGTTACTTGCACTGGTCATGAGTAACCCACTGGTCAGGCCAACCCAGCATTTAAAGACAAGAACCCCCAACACGGGGCCTGAAAATGACTAACTTGGTTTTGTAGGCTGCATCTGGCTGCTAAATAAACTGTTCTGTCCTCAATGCTTCTGTCCCAGAGGGAATAGTTCATTTTAATCTACTGATCTCTCCTTCAATTATCAAAGTAGGAAGGGATATATACCAAATGCAATGATCAAGAGGGCACACAACCCCCTTCTTCCTTAGAAGGCTAAGGAAATTTGGCATGTCCATAAGGATCCTTGCCAGCATATACAGATGCACCATAGAAAGCATTCTACTTGGATGCATTATGGCTTGGTAAAGCAACTGCTCTGCCCAGGACTGTAAGAAACTACAGAAAGTTGTGAACACAGTCCAGTCCATCACGCAAACCAACCTTCCATCCATTGACTCAAGCTAAAGAAGTGATTGCTGGGCCTCTTGCTGAGATATTTTATCATTGATAGTCACTGGTGAGGTGCCGGAAGACTGGAGGTTGGCTAACGTCGGTGGTGGGAAAGTTGTTAGAGGGAATCCTGAGGGATAGGATATACATGTATTTGGAAAGGCAAGGACTGATTAGGGATAGTCAACATGGCTTTGTGCATGGGTAATCATGTCTCACAAACTTGATTGAGTTTTTTGAAGAAGTAACAAAGAGCTTGAAGAGGGCAGAGCAGTAGATGTGATCTTTATGGACTTCAGTAAGGTGTTTGACAAGATTCCCCATGGGAGACTGATTGGCAAGGTTAGATCTCATGGAATACAGGGAGTACTAGCCATTTGAATACAGAACTGACTCAAAAGTAGAAGACAGAAGGTGGTGGTGGAGGGTTGTTTTTCAGACTGGAGGCCTGTGACCAGTGGAGTGCCACAAGGATCGGTGCTGGGTCCTCAACTTTTTGTCATTTACATAAATGATTTGGTTGTGAACATAAGAGGTACAGTTAATAAGTTTGCAGATGACAACAAAATTGGAGGTGTAGTGGACAGCGAAGAGGGTTACCTCAGATTAGCAACAGGATCTTGACCAGATGGGCCAATGGGCTGAGAAGTGGCAGATGGAGTTTAATTCAGATAAATGCGAGGTGCTGCATTTTGGGAAAGCAAATCTTAGCAGGACTTATACACTTAATGGTAAGGTCCTCGGCAGTGTTGCTGAACAAAGAGAGCTTGGAGTGCAGGTTCATAGCTTCTTGAAAGTGGAGTTGCAGGTAGGTAGGATAGTGAAGAAAGCATTTGGTATGCGTTCTTTTATTGGTCAGAGTATTGAGTACAGGAGTTGGGAGGTCATGTTGTGGCTGTACAGGACATTGTTTAATCCATTGTTGAATTTTACGTGCAATTCTGGTCTCCTTCCTTTAAGAAAGATGTTGTGAAACTTGAAAGGGTTCAGAAAAGGTTTGCAAGGATGTTGCCAGGGTTGGAGGATTTGAGCTATAAAGAGATGCTGAACAGGCTAGGGCTGTTTTCCCTGGAGCGTCGGAGGCTGAGGGGTGATCTTATAGAGGTTTACAAAATTACAAGAGGCATGGATAGGGTAAATAGACAAAGTCTTTTCCCTGCTGTCAGGGTGTTCAGAACAAGAGGGCATAGGTTTAGGGTGAGAGAGGAATGATATAAAAGAGACCTAAGGGGCAACTTATTTACACAGAGGGTGGTATGTGTGTGGAATGAGCTGCCAGAGGAAGTGGTGGAGGCTGGTACAATTGCAACATTTAAGAGGCATTTGGATGAGTATATGAATAGGAAGGGTTTGGAGGAATATGGGCTGGATGCTGGCAGGTGGGACTAGATTGGGTTGGGATATTTGGTTGGCATGGACGAGTTGGACCGAAGGGTCTGTTTCCATGCTGTAGCATCTCTATGAGGAGAAAGTGAGGACTGCAGATGCTGGAGACCAGAGTTGAAAAATGTGATGCTGGAAAAACAGCAAGCCAAGCAGCATCCGAGGAGCAGGAGAATCAATGTTTCGGGCATAAGCCCTTCTTCAGGAATCCTGATTCCTGAAGAAGGGCTTATGCCCAAAACGTCGATTCTCCTGCTCCTCGGATGCTGCCTGGCCTGATGTGTTTTTCCAGCGTCACATTTTTCAACTCTGTACATCTCTATGACTCCATCTACACTTTCATTGCCACGAAAATGTAACCAATATTGTCAAAGGTCCCTCCCACCCCGGTTATAATCTCTTCCAATCTCTTCTCTCAGGCAGAAGATAAAAAAGCTTAAATACGCATACCAACAAGTTCAAGAACAGCTTCTTCCCTGCTGTTAGTGGACCTCTGAATGGACCTCTCAAATTTCAAATCTAATGTTGATCTTGCTTTTTGTACAACTTTGTTTTAGCCATAATCTTGTAATCCTCGTTTTTTCCAATCACCCAATGACCTTTGTTTCTTGTATGTAACGATCTGCTGTACTGCATGCAAAACAAAACATTTCTCTGTACTTAAGTACATCTGACAATAATAAATCAAATCAAATCTAATATGATCTGAATGAAACTCAGATAGACATAGTTGCCAAAAAACATTGGACTCATTTGTTCTTCCTCAGATGTGAAGTGATCATTAAAAATAGGTTGAGAGCAATGATACAATCCATGAGATTGCAATATTGTATACTCCAGACGTAGGCTGTAAGGTTTTGTTGTACCCTTAGTCCTTGATATCAGCTGCAACAAAAATCTGACTCCCCTCGTCAGTTCATTTGTTGCCGTGACTCTCATTCCCTCTGTCTCCTGATGTGTATGTGACTGAGCCCACAAGGCACACAATTTTTGTACAGGACAGGGAATTTAGATACTTAATGTATCTCAATGAGATCATAGACTCTAAATAGCAGCTGCTTCACTACCAGTGCAGCTTTTCACACATATCGTATGCTACCTTTCTTCCCTGGCTATTACAGCTAAGCAACAAATGAGACACATCCAAATGTTATACCTTACCAGATAATGCATAGAAGGTGATGCTGAGCCTATTGTACCAGATAAGTAAGTTTTTATCCAGTGTGTGTTTGACCAAATTGCCTTTTATTGTTAGTAATATCCTTAAATCTGAAGCTCCAGTGTAACCGGGAAAGTACACGGTCGACAAAAGGTTACATTTTCTTTTGTTGTTCTTCCAGCTGTCTATAGATGCACATTAGCAGCTCTCCGCAGCAGGAGCCCCTTCCACATATCCTGTCTTATTTGAGCACAACACCATGGTGCATCCTGGCCAAGTTATTTTACACTGCAGTAAGCAGCTTTCCAATCAGTTTTCTATAATGCAGGCACACAACCAGCTTGTTTAATCCTCCCAGGAGAAGAAAAGGCTTAGTCACATAAACCTCTGCCCCATTCACTCCAGTGAACAATATCAGCCTTTGTACTGTATCTAAGCTGAAATTTTAAATCAATGTTAAGGTCATCCCAATTATGCATTGTTTACAAAGTTCATAATTCTGCATGTGGACAAATCATGTATTGAGGGAGGGTGGAGAGTGTGAAAGTGGAACAGAAAATAGTGAAATCAGCAATAATTAATTGTGCTAGAATGGAGTTTAAAAGCGATCAGAGAATAGATGTGCTCAAGTGGGGGCATGCAAGGCTGAATATGTAATGACAGGAAAGGCAGAAATAAAAGTCATGATTTGGAGATGCCGGTATTGAACTAGGGTGTAGAAAGTTAAAAATCATACAACACCAGGTTATAGTCCAACAGCATTGCTCCTTCATCAGGTGGTTGTCTGTTACCAAGTAGTTACGAAAGCTAAGATAGGGTGCAAAGTCAAAGTACAAAGGAGTGACATTTGAAATAATATTGAGTGCAACATGAAGGATAAGTAACAGAAAGCAGACTGAACCGAGAAAAGCATAAAGATAGTCATAACTAAAGACTATGAAAAATAAGACATTTTCTGCTTTGCATTTCCTTGGCACCTCATGGTCAGGATACTGAGACTTTAGAATATTCTCACTGTAATATATTCGAGAAATGGTCCATTTTGTGTAAAAGTCAAGCCTTGATTTTTTGGCAAAAGCTGAAAATGTGTTGCTGGAAAAGCGCAGCAGGTCAGGTAGCATCCAAGGAGCAGGAGAATCGACGTTTCGGGCTCATGCCCGAAACATCGATTCTCTTGCTCCTTGGATGCTGCCTGTCCTGCTGCGCTTTTCCAGCAATGCATTTTCAGCTCTGATCTCCAGCATCTGCAGTCCTCACTTTCTCCTTTTTGGCAAAAGCATCATTTATATTTCATACACCTCGCGTATAGAGCAGTCCTTAACTTTTCGCAAAACATCCAAATATTTTGCTCTTTTATCACCCACTTGCTGTTGAAGTCAAATTCATCCTGGTGCAAACCTGTTTGATAAATTAATGGAAACACATCAATGAAGGCAGCAGTTCAGTTCCTCATCTCTATACATTTACTTTGGACACGCTTTGTGGTAGGCTTGGGCATGGGTTTGGTGGGAATAGAACATAGAACAGTACAGCAGAGGAACAAGTCCTTTGGGTCACCATATCTGTGCCAACCATCACTCTAAACTAATCCCATCTACCTGCACATAGACTGTATCCTCACATTCCCTGCCTATTTGTGTGACCTTTTAAACATTGCTTTCATGGTTAGTTCTACTCTGGCAGCACGTGATAGGCATCTACCACCCTCTGTGTAAATAACATGCCTCACACATCTCCTTAAACCTTCCCCCTCTCACCTTAGCCTATACCCCCTGCTATTTGACACTTGCAACTTGAAGAAAAGACTCCACTATCCAGTCTATTCATGCCTCTCATAATTTTATAGATTTTTATCAGGTTGCCCCTCGGTCTTTGACACTCAAACAGAAAGAATCCAAGTTTGTGCAACCTGTCCTTATAAGTAATGCGCTCCAATCTAGGCAACATTCTGGTAAATCTCTTTTGCATCTTCTCCAAAGTCTCCACATTCTTCCCAAGGTATGGCGACCAGAACTGCACACAATCATCTCTGATCTGACAACTCTGCAAAGGTGAGGCAATGGGAGAGATTGATTTAAACTTTTCCAAGATGATATTTGCATAAAAATGAGCCTGTTGTTTTTGATTAAAATTTTAGTCTCAGAAACTCAAATGTTACAAAAGCAATTAATGTATTCCAATCAATAGTCATGTTGAAGATACTGTTTGTCATCTCTCTCAGGTATAAATCATATAAATCACTTGAGGTTCACTCACTCAACTTGGAATGCTCCGCACAAGTTAGTGCTCATATTTTACAATTCTTGGGAAAAGGCTGCCTTATATAAATGGCAATCCTTACCATAGCACTCCCACTCCACTGCCCATCCTGCACAGAAAACTGTGTTAACAATTATGCCACCTTGATGAGCCACAGGTTTTGGACTGAGATAACACATTAACAAGGTTATCACCCAGAGAAAACATACCTAAAGTTCTCCCTTAATCATTATCCAAAATGATTCTAGTGATGAGTGTGGAAAACGTAAATGTGTTGCAGTTCTGGCAAAGAAAGAGGTTATGGAAAATGTGACAAACCTAGATTTCAGCAGTGAGGATGAAATTGGAAGGAAGTCTGTGTAGGTTATAACATGAATTTAAGGAGACTAAGTGCAAACAATATTCTGGCTCAGTGGTTAGCATTGCTGCTTCACAGAGTTAGGGACCTGGGTTTGATTCCACCCTCAGGTGACTGTCTGTGTCAAGTTTGCGCATTCTCTCTGTGTCTGTGTGGATTTCCTCTAGGTGCTCCAGTTTCCTTCCACAGCCCAAAAATGTGCAGGTTAGGTGGGTTGGCTTTACTAAATTACCCATAGCATCCAGGCTTTTGTAGATTCGATGGATTAGCTATGGGAAATGCAGGTTTGAGTTAGGGTGGGATGCTGTTGGAGGATTAGTGCAGACTCGAAAGGCCAAATGGCCTGCTTCCACACTGTCGGGATTCTATGAGCATTTTTGGCAACACCAATAGCATAGATTGAGAGAACATTATATGATGAAGATTGACATTGAGGATGTGTTTTTCTACAGTCAGCAGAGGCAAGAAAAATGGTGGTCATGAGAACTCATTTGGTCTGATTATTGTGAGAAAATTGATCAAGTAATAGGGGGCAACTGAATCTGGTAGGGTTGGACATAGTAGGATAGCGTAGGATGGTGTACCGTCTCAAAGTGGGGGAACAAGGACACTCAGGGTGACTGATCTTGATCTGGGAAGGGTACAGTGCCAACTTGTCCATTAGCACCTCAATTGTGAGGAATTCTGGGTATAAAACAGGACATTGGTAATAACATAGAGGGGCTCAACTGGATTGCAGAGGGGGCTTTTGCTGAAAGGTGGCAGTCTATCAGGAAAACAGGGATTGTAAGATGGTAGGGGAGATACAGAAGGGTGGGGAGGGGTGTTTAATCTGAAAATCAACTATCAATGGACTTTCAATGTGAAGAAGGTTACAAGCAGATCCGCTTTAGATATCCAGGGAGCTGCTGGCATTCTTACATACTGGACCACTGACAGGTGCTAGCCTCCTTAAACTCCCTGGTACACACTTGGATGGTTTGCTGGATGAGGAAACCCCTTCAAAACTTGGTGTGTGCCATCTCTCAGCAGTCCTCAGACTGAGCGAAAGTGGGTACTGCAGATGCTGGAAATTAGAGTCAAGATCAGAGAGGTGCTGGAAAAGCCACAGCAGGTCAGGCAGCATCTGAGGAGCAGGAAAATCAACGTTTTGGCAAAAGCCATTTCTGATGAAGGACTTTTGCCTGAAACATTGATTTTCTTTGGATGCTGCCTGACCTGCTATGCTTTTCCAGCACCACTCTAATCCTGATCCTCAGACTGACATAAAGGAGAGGTCTAACACATTGTGTACCTTTGTAGAGCAGAGCATAGGCTTCCTGAAAATGGCAGTTGGATGTCTGATGGTATGATACAGTATATCCCAGACATAATGATGTGCTACAGCTTGTACCATCTCGATCACCACCAGATAGATATGTTGTCAGAGGAGAACTAGGAATGAGAAGAAGCTTCTGAGGAGGAAGATGAAGGTAAAGGTTCAGTGATGGTTCAGGATGAAAAGACAAAGAAAACAAGACAATATTCTGTCGAGGCAGAAATAATAACCTTACAGTGATCGACTTCCAGGGTGACTGAGCTGGCTATAGACTTTTTCTGTAAATGTTATACTTTCCTTTGCACAGTTGGCTGTCAGGCCTCTGCTTGTGCTATCTAACATACCTCATGAAATGAAACAGATTTTCATTTGTTTTTATCAACCCAATCCAATAAAATGCTGACATTTCATTTTAACTATGGATCTGATCTCACCACTGCCATAAAAGCTAAAGTGTGAGTGTAAACTTTATCCTAGAACAGCGTGAGGGAAAGCACCTGTGACTGCATTGAGCACTTCAACCACCATGACCTCTGGAAGGTTGCACTAAAGGTGTCCTTGCATTAAAGATATACGAGTCCCATGAGAAACTAATGAGCCTTCATACACAATGCCTGAGCTTTCTCAATGACAATGCTGCCACTCCTCTGGGCTCCAAAGCTTTGAGCTATTCCCTGTATTCATTCCACAATTATAAGTGATTTATGTGATATATCTATTGCTAATCGTGCAACCCTTAGATTTTCCAGCTTGGCTTTGAACCTCAGACATGAGACAGATGTTTCCCTCCCATTTCCTGTAAATACACGACAGACTCTGCCATTGCTCCTATTTGCAGGATACACAAATTGAACTTAATCTGGAGTGCCTTAACTGCAATCATCAGCAAATAGGTGTGTGTTTCTCAGAAGGATGACATGATTACTCATTGATTGTGAGAGAGGTGTGCCTTTGAAAAGCAGCACATCATTTTGATGGTGGAAGATGCTCCACAATCTTCACTCTGATAAACCTCTCAGCTCCTGCTGATGTAATAATATAACAACATACATTAGAACAGTGCAAGTGAATTTGTGCAGAGTATGTACGTTGCTTGAATAGCCATGCTACCAATATGCCCTTGGAGACTTTTTCCCCTCTCTCTTCTATTACATCTAGTTATTGTCCTGCTGCTACTAGAGTGGAAGGATTTGGCTAACTGGTACATCCTGGTGGTTTTTGACTTTGATGGGTATGCTCTGGACTCTGGGCATAGAGGATCCTGGCCAGCTCACAATTTCTTGCATAGAAACAAGTGTGTCTTCATTAACTGGCATGGATAGAGGACTGGCTGACTGGCAGTAGGCAGAGAGTAAGGATGAAGGGATCTTTTCCAGTCAGTGACAAGTGAAATTATGCAGGGTTCAGTTGGGAACATACCTATTCATGGCCCAGTAATTATGTGGAAGTAGGAACTGAGGGCATTGTTGATACATTTGCAGATGACACAAAGATAGGTAGAGGGAAAGCAGGAAGGCTGCAGGTGGACTTGGACAGACTAGGAGAATGGGCAACGAAGTGGCAGATGACATACACTGCAGGAAAATGTGAGATTGTACATTTTGAGAATAGAGGTGTAGACTATTTTCAAAATGGGGAAAGGCATCGTAAACCTGAAAAACAAAGGAACTCAGGAGAGCTAGTTCAGAATACTCTTAAGGTTAACATGCAGGTTCAGTAGGCAGTTAGGAAAGTCAATGCAATTTTAGCATGCATTTCAAGAGAGCTAAAATACAAGAGCAGGATGTATTGCTGAGGCTATGTAAGGATCTAGTCAGACTGCATTTGGAAAATTGTGAATAGTTTTGGGCCCCATGTCTAAGGAAGGATGGTGTGGAAGGGTTCCAGAGGAGGTTTACAAGAATGATCTAGGGAATGGGGGTTTGTTGAACAACCAGAAGTTGAGGACTCTCGGTCTATACTCGATGGAGTTTAGAAGGATGAGGTGGGATCTCATTTAAACTTACAGAATACGGAGAGGCCTGGATAGAATGGATGTGGAGACAATGGTTCCAACGATAGCAGAGACTAGGACTTGTCAGCAAAGCCTTACAGTGAAAGAATGCTCCTTCAGAACTGAGATTCTGAGGGTGGTGAGTCTGCTTAAAAAGGCTGGGGAAGCTAAGTCATTAAATATATTTAAGAAAGAAATTCTTGATTGTTAAGGGGTTCAAAGGTCATGGGACAAAGGCTGAGAAATGAGGTTGAGAAATATATCAGCTATGACTGAGTGTTGGAGCGTATGGAATGGACCAAATGGCCTAATTCTGCTCCTACATCTTATGGTCTTAACCTTTGCTCCTGCAGTCAATGAAGTCAGTGGAGGGATGTGGGACTTCTGCAGTGTGCTGAGTTCAAGCTCCCAGGTTCCTGACTGTCGCTTCTCTTCCCTGTGGGAGTTTGCTGGCACCACCCTATTCCTTGCAAAGAAGAAGCACCTGATGTCAGGTGGAAATGCTTTGTCCCCCTCTTGCCTTGCCGTTGATACTGAACACTGATGGCCAATGCATTCATTTGCTGGTACAAGAGCATAACCATCAGCCATTGAACTATCATCCTTTGTGAAATGCCTTTAGACAGAATGAAGCATCTGTGAGAGTGAGCTAGCAGAGAGAAGGTGATGCCACTTAACCCTTGCAAACTACAGCAGAACATTCATTTTCTTCCTGCATTGCACCCGGTCCGCTGATAATATCCATTGGCAATGACCTGAACAGCTGCCTGGCACCTGGCTGGATGGGTTATATGAGATGAACTCCTAGTGCCATCTTTCAGGAAAAGGACATTCCTACTTTCCTGGATATCAGCCAACAGAACTTCTAAGGATGCATTATGAACATTGAAACAAGATTCTTCAGTGACATTTTTTAGGATTGCATGGGGTGACCAATGCAAGCTCCTAGCCTTTGGCAAATAAAATGGTGGCCTGGTACCTTTTATCAATGGTTCCATAATCTGCATCTCCAGAAAGAACTTCCTGCTTGCTCACCTCACATGCATCACTTGGGAATGAGGTAAAAGGTATGTAACCTTCTGACATTACTTACTCTGAGGCAGTAGTAAAAGTGAGGACCTTCAACATACATGGCACCATACTTTAACTTCATATCCCAGCCCAATAGTGTGCTAGAGTGTGAATGAGGTCTGAGCTCAGAGTGGTGCTGGAAAAGCGCAGTAGGTCAGGTAGTATCTGTGGAGCAGGAAAATCGACGTTTCGGGCAAAAGCCCTTCATCATTTCTGATGATGGGCTTTTGCCCGAAACGTCGATTTTCCTGCTCCTTGGATGCTGCCTGACCTGCTGTGCTTTTCCAGCACCACTCTGATCTAAACTCTGGTTTCCAGCATCTTCAGTTCTCACTTTTGCCTCGTTGATTTTAACCTTACTGCGAATCCTCTTGTGAATGAGGTCTGAGCAGTGTCGCCACAGATGTGACAGCAATACTTTAGTTCTGAGATAACTTCGGAGTGAAGAGTTCTTGTCAGGGAAAGGAATACTCAGTATGAAAGACTGATACAAAGGCTTGTAGAAGCACCTTAAGGCATAAAAGAAATAAAGATGGTTCTGCCATTTAATGTCAAAGGCCAATGATTAGATTCTCTTTTCTTGGAGGTGGTCACTGTGTGGCATTTGTGTGTCATGAATGTCACTTGCCATTTATCAGCCTAAGTCTGAACATTGTCCAGGTTTTGTTGCACACGGACACAGAGTGCTATTATATCTGAAGCGTTACAAATCCTGCTGAACATTGTGCAATCATCAGCAACCATCCCTAATTCTGACCTTAAGATGGTGTGAGAATCAATAATGAAGCAACCTGAAATATTATAGCAGTGTAAATAGTGTTGTCAATAAACTTTCAGATATTTTTTTGATAAGAACCTAGTCTTTCTGGTATATGTTACAATTGACCAACATTTGGGTATTGAATCATTCAAACCACATCATACTGGCAGTGGTGTCTGTCTGTGTGTATACTGGCAGTGGTTTCTGTCTATGTGTATACTGGCAGTGGTTTCTGTCTGTGTGTATACTGGCTGTGGTGTCTGTGTGTATACTGACAGTGTGTTTGCCTGTGTATATACTGGCAGTGGTGTTTATCTGTGTGTATACTGGCAGTGGTGTTTGTCTGTGTGTATACTGGCAGTGGTGTCTGTGTGTATACTGGCAGTGGTGTTTATCTGTGTATATACTGGCAGTGGTGTCTGTCTGTGTGTATACTGACAGTGGTTTCTGTTTGTGTGTATACTGGCTGTGATGTCTGTGTGTATACTGACAGTGTGTTTGTCTGTGTATATACTGGCAGTGGTGTTTGTCTGTTTGTGTGTATACTGGCAGTGGTGTTTATCTGTGTGTATACTGGCAGTGGTGTTTGTGTGTATACTGGCAGTGGTGTTTGTGTGTATACTGGCAGTGGTGTCTGTGTATATACTGGCAGTGGTGTCTGTCTGTGTGTATACTGACAGTGTGTTTGTCTGTGTGTATAGTGGCAGTGGTGTTTGTCTGTCTGTGTGTATACTGGCAGTGGTGTTTGTCTGTGTGTATACTGGCAGTGGTGTTTGTGTGTATACTGGCAGTGGTGTCTGTGTGTATACTGGTAGTGGGTTTCTGTCTGTGTGTATACTGGCTGTGGTGTCAGTCTGTGTATACTGGTAGTGGTGTTTGTCTGTCTGTGCATATACTGGCAGTGGTGTTTGTGTGTATACTGGCAGTAATTTCTGTCTGTGTGTATACTGGCTGTGGTGTTTGTCTGTGTGTATACTGGCAGTGTGTTTGTGTGTATACTGGCAATGATGTTTGTGTGTATACTGGCAGTGGTTTCTGACTGTGTGTATACTGGCAGTGTGTTTGTCTGTGTGTGTACTGGCAGTGATGTTTGTGTGTATACTGGCAGTGGTTTCTGTCTGTGTATACTGGCAGTGTGTTTGTCTGTGTGTATACTGACAGTGATGTTTGTGTGTATACTGGCAGTGGTTTCTGTCTGTGTGTATACTGACAGTGTGTTTGTCTGTGTTATACTGGCAGTGGTGTTTGTGTGTATACTGGCAGTGGTTTCTGTCTGTGTGTATACTGACAGTGTGTTTGTCTGTGTTATACTGGCAATGGTGTTTGTGTGTATATGGCAGTGGTTTCTGTCTGTGTGTATACTGGCTGTGTGTTTGTCTGTGTGCATATCCTTGCAGTGTGTTTGTTGAGTATGTGGTGCTGAAAAAGCACAGTAAGTCAGGCAGCATCTGAGGAACAGGAGAATCGATGTTTTGGGCACAAACCATTCATCAGGAATATGCCTGAAATGTCAATTTTCCTGTTCCTCGGATGCTGCCTGGCCTGCTGTGCTTATCCAGCACCATACTTTTGAATCTGATCTCCAGCATCTGCAGTCCTCACTTTCTACTAGCAGTGGTGTTTGGCTCAAGAACCTACAATCATTTTATTCCTAATCTCCCTATGTTGTCCGCCCTCTTACTTGATCTAACAGAAAGAGACCACCAAGTTAGAGTGAATGAAATCTCACTGACAGTTTTAACACTGGATCAAATGAAGGCTGCTACCAAGTTGCATAAGTGCCTCCTATGAACCTAAAAAACAATCCATCAACTCTTGGATTCCCCTATGTTCACACTCCTCTCATAATATTTGTACTATCTTTTGACACTCTTCATTACCTGGAATTATCTTGCAATGATTTCTCCGCCTGTGAGTTCTGTGTCTGTGTGCTTTCCTCTACTTCACCTGATAAAGGAGCAGTGCTCCAAAAGCTTATGATTTCAAGTTTCGGACTAAATCCTGGAGTTGTGTGACTTCTGACATTCATGTTGGATAAGGTGCTGGTACTGTGTGGAAAGACCTGGTACAGATACCAACAATTATTGCAATGACAGACTGATCTTTAATACCCATAGGGAACAACATTCACAACTGAGAGAGAGAAAAGCTGTCAAGGGAATTTTGCAACTTTTAATATGGAAAATTGTATGAAGTGATAATTGGTAACAAGCTATGAATGAATCAGTTTAATCATTCACATTTCAAACCAGCTGATCACAAAAAGCACTGGATTCTCAAACTACAAGATTACGAGTTCCACATTTTGGCCAAGCAAGTTAAACCCAGCAGATTATTTTTCCCACCATCCATTGCTGAAAATCAACCCTTCTCATCACAAATCAAAGCTTTTTAAGTGAATCTTCCATTACATTGCACACCGATTTGTTCAGTTAATTCAGAAGATTGCCTTTATAATAGTGAAAGTTAGTGAGCCTGCCTTGAACAAAAAAAAACAAAGGAATGAGGTGGAAAAGATTATTGGAATAAGGCCAAGTGTTATTGGTGAAAGGGAAGGTTCACTTTACATCTTAAAAGTTTGTTGTATATATTGTTTTACATTTTTGAAGACAAACCAATTTTACACATAGTGAGACAGGTAGCTCCTTTTGGAAGTCTGAGTATTCTACTGATTCAAAGAAAAGAAGGTGCCTTTCATTTGCCAAGGATGGTTTGAATGTACTGTATCATTTGTATTATTCATTTGAGGCCACCACACTTGTCATAAGGAGCATGTGCAACATGGCAGCAGAGCTAGTCATAAAATAAAAATCACTATGTTTGAGTAGAATGTGCAGTCCTTCACGTGTTTCTTATCAAAATATTTCCATTTAGCTTCCTGCTGTGTTCCAGCAACCCCTCCTCCGTCCAGACAGATAGCTCTGGTAAAATCTATTCATGAAGTTAGCACATCGGGCTTCCTTTCTGTTACCATTTGCTGCCACTTTATCTTCACATGCTTCTGAGCCCCTCTGTAATGTGTTGGTAAAATCATGGCCAATATGTTTGAAGATTTAGCCTTGATACTAGTCTTCTGTTCAAAATCTATGGTATTCCGCTATCTGTTTTGAACTTACAAATAGGCGATGAGCTGATTGAACTGTAATGTGCACTTTGAACTGAATTTGTCCCTTTAGCAGATGCATCCAAACCGGTTCCAAAATAATGACCAAAGAGCTACCTCACTGGCAGACAAAAAACCTCTTTGTATGTTGTTTTTGGATGCAATAATGAAATCTTACTCTGGTTCTCAAAGGCTTAGTAACCAGCTGAGTGCATGCAGATGGATCCCATGTTTTGGACTCACTCCTCAACAGGAAACTGAACTTGTGACCAGAGCTGGGAGGTGAGATGAGTGTTTGTATTCCTCAGCTGCAGCCCCAGGCTGCACGCTCCATTCCCTAACTTCACCCTGATTGAATAAACAGTGTGCAGAAAGATGAAAAGAAAATCCTCTCAATTTTAGCATCGCTTACATCTGCCAAGACAGATTGATGTTGAAGTGCAGTGTGGTAATGAATTACAACAGCTCTTGATATGGTGGCTCTGGATGTTCCCAGGATCCTCATATAAAAAAGGTCTCTGACTTTGGAGTTTGCACCAATAGTTACTTTATGTGTCTCCTCAAAGATGAATTACGGAATTCCAGTTAAATCTGGAAAATCACAAAAACATAAATGTCATTTTCAAGTAAAAATGATCAGTTAGCACCAGCAAGTAAAGTATCATAAGACATGCAACATCCCTCTCCACTTCAGAAAAAAACAATTCTTATTTAACTACTGTAATATTTTTGATTCAAGTAACAAGGGCAAGAAAGTGGCCTTCACAACAGCAGACATAAGGTAAATGGGGGCAAAAGACATTTTAAAGTTCCAAGTTTTGGCATTTAATTTAACTGACTGTAAGCTCAGAGCCCCTTCTCTCACTAAATGCACAGCTGTTTCTTTTCTTATATGGATGTGTCCAATGAGGTGAACTGTGCATTAATAAATCTGGATGGAAACAGAATGAGTGCTGAGTACACTATGAGTAGGCTTTAGTTGAATATAGCATCCATGGAGCCTCATTAGGCTTTTTATAGTCACTTCTTTCTGTCAGGATTATAAAATTAAGTCACAGCCTTATTCAGGCTTTAAATAACATAAAATGTATTATTTTTAACCTATTAAACTACTTTCTGTATTTTCCTTTTCGAACTTTGTGTTGATCAAGGTGGAGAATATTATTGCAATAGAGCAGCAGATTCCATTTCAAAAACCTATATTATTGTTAAACCTTCTCTTTATGTATTGGCAGATTTATAGATAAGTGCTCCCAGTGGAAAATCTCACCACCCAATAGGACCGTAGTACAATCTATTGATAGATGGAAAGTCAAGGAAGTATGTCTGTGATTAATCAATATAAAAGTAGCTAGGAACAGTCAGAATGAAGATTCTTCTGTTCTGATTTGCTTCAATTATAAGTCCAGTTATAGCAAGCCCTAGTACACCAATGTGAAAGCATCTCAGCATCTACTCCAACAATCCTGCGATCTTCTCAACAAAATTACCAGTTGGTGTTAGTTTTATGTTGCGGGCCTTGCAACTTGAATGACGTTGTTTAATTTCATGTCATATATGACCCTTTGGAGACAGCAGACAATGAGACTTTTACTTCATCAATCAGAGATGGAGTTGAATTGGTGTTCCAGAGTCTGTATGTCCTCTTTTTAACCACAAAACGAATTTAAATCTAATGGATGCTCTAATAGAAGTTCTGGCTATTGTGATACTATTTGCACAATTTGTTTGATATATTTAGAGAATGTGGGCATCAGCATTCTCCTCATGATTGCCCCTGAAATGGTGGTGGTGAGCTGTCTCCTTGAACCACAGTGCTGTTAAGGGAAGGAGTTCCAGAACTTTGACACCATGACAGTGAAGGAATGGTGATATATTTCCAAGTCAGGATGGTGGCTGGCTGGAAAGCAGCTTGCAGGTGCTCTTGTTCCCATGTATCTGCTGCCCAGTGATAGTGGTCATGGGTTTTGAAGTGATGATTTGGAGATGCCGGTGTTGGACTGGGGTGTACAAAGTTAAAAATCACACAATACCAGGTTATTGTCCAACAGGTTTAATTGGAAGCACGAGCTTTCAGAGCGCCGCTCCTTCATCAGGTGGTTGTGAAGATATTGTCTAAAGTGAAGCTCTGCACCGCATCTCTTACTACCATTGTTCCAGACAAGTGACACTGCAATTGTAATTTGTACAATGGATCTGGGAAATACTCTCCACCTCTCCCATTAACTAACATTTTGGCTTTTGCTGCATTCTCTGGAAGGAAAACGAAATCCTTCTTCAGTACAAGAGTTTGATTAGCTCTTGTATTAGTTAATATATTTGTGTTGTTTGCTGCAACTTTTGAAAAAAAGGTTACTTTCCCTTTTGTCAAATAATCTTTGTATCGCTCATCTACTTCATTCATCTCTGCTGCACTCATAACAGTGTTTACCTCCAGTCTCACAGTTGTAGTTTAAGTTGCAATCTGAACTGAAGTATTTTCCTTTTTGGTTTGGATTTCAGGCTCACTTATGAGCCCCGAGGGCCTCCTTCATAATTTCCGCCATTCTGAATGAAAGTGTTCCCCTTTTTTACCACAGAAACACTTCAGCTTTTGATTTTCGCCTCCACCATCAGCAACTTCTTTTCTAATCTGAGGAGGTGATTTTGAAATTCTGTTAGCACCATGCACTCTACTTGTTACTCCAAATAAAAGTAATATTCATCTCGGATAATAACATTCAATATCTGTATTCCAGTCTTCACCTGAAACAGAATTTAAAAAATCAACTTCGTGCTTCTGCAGTGATTTCCTCTGTTTCGATATCTGAAATGTTATTAGATTTCCCTGACTCCCAGGTCAATGCTCTTAGACTTGAGTCAGTAGATTTTTCTTGCAACTATAACTCAAATAAAAACGTTAGTATCCTTGCTTCAATAAAGTCATCCTCAATGCATGAACTGGAAGTACTTGCCTACATATCAGCCTTCAGGTCCATTTCCCTACTTTCAGTTGCTTGTTTTGTTACACTTGCTTCATTAATCTTCATTTTTGTAGATTTGAAGAGAAATCTGTAGCTGATCGGTATTTGTAAAAATAACAGCAGTATTCACTGGACCATCTATTCTCTTAACTCATCACATTAGCCTCAAAATCTATCTTTAGCAACCCAGTTCCTAAAAGTTATATTAGGCTACATATATGCATTGTTTCTGCAAAACAGCATTGAAACTTTCTGATCATTTTATTCACCCAAATCTATCTGCTTATTGAACAGAATGATGAGATTCCCTACAGTGTGGAAACAGGCCCTTCGGCCCAATCAGTCCACACCGACCTTCCAAAGAGAAACCCACCCAGACCCATTTCCCTTTGACTAATGCACCTAACACTATGGGCAATTTAGCATGGCCAATCCACCTGACCTGCACATCTTGGACTGTGGGAGGAACACCACGTAGACACGGGGAGAATGTGCAAACTCCACACAGGCAGTCTGCCCGAGGCTGGAATTGAACCTGGGATCCTGTTGCTGTAGGCAGCAGTGCTGCCTCCACTGAGCCACCAAATAACAATCAGTGTGTGGAATTTGAATCTCTGTTACTTCAGGTTCCATTTCTAGGTTCGATGATTCTAATTGAGAATTGATTTCCTATTTTCTCAAATTCAACACACTTCCTACTTTCACTATCTGAATGTAGGCTTTGCTTCTCTTCATCAGAGTCACCAGGGAATCTCTCCACTTCAAAGCCAACATCAAGAATCCTGTGAAATATTGATACCTCCTGCTTATAATTTGACACCCTCATATTGGATTCTAAAGGAGAATTTGTAGTGGGCACTCTGCAAACATTTTACATTCTTTTAATTCTACAAACGCTTTCTATATATCCTTAGTCTTCCTTCACTGGGCAACTTTATCATTTCCAGAGAATTGTATGAGAGTTCTGGACATGAAGCTAAGGAGGAAACTGTTAGAGGACACTCTGTGATATTAAGTTCATTTAATTATGTAGAATTTGCCTGCTTTTCCTTGTTCTCCTGCACATTGGGCAAAATTATTTCTTCCTCAGCACAGCACAAGATGTAAGCCTATTGGTACTGATGAATCTGCTGTAGGAAACTGTACAGTCATGTTATATTTTGTTAACTGAAACAAGTTGCCCATTTAATTTAATGACAGGGTTCAAAGTTTGTGAGAAGATTTGTAGCTCGGGCGCTCGTTGTTGTGGTTCTGTTCGCCGAGCTGGGAGTTTTTGTTGCAAACGTTTCGTCCCCTTTCTAGGTGACATCTTCAGTGCTTGGGAGCCTCCTGTGAAGCGCTTCTGTGCTGATTCCTCCAGCATTTATACTGGTTTGAATCTGCCGCTTCCTGTTGTCAGTTGCTATGCGCTGCAGTGGTCGGTATATAGGGTCTAGGTCGATGTGTCTGTTGATAGAATTTGTGGATGAGTGACACTCATCCACAAATTCTATCAACAGACACATCGACCTAGACCTTATATACCGACCACTGCAGCGGACAGCAACTGACAACTGGAAGCGGCAGATTCAAACCAGTATAAATGCTGGAGGAATCAGTACAGAAGCGCTTCACAGGAGGCTCCCAAGCACTGAAGATGTCACCTAGAAAGGGGACGAAACGTTTGCAACAAAAACTCCCAGCTCGGCGAACAGAACCACATTAATGACAGGGTTTTGCATTCTCCATTCCTTGATTTTGGCTTCAGATTCAGTAGTGTTATGCCTTGCTTCAAACACATTAGTAACTTATATATCAGGATTTGAGTTTACTTCTGAATTAGCAATCTCTTCATTAGCATGAACTCATATTTTCTTCCAGGGGTCATTGCTGAACTTGTTATAATAATCCTTCTGGGACAAAGCTTTAATTGTCCTCAGAGGAATAGCTTCTGCAAATCAGGTACTGTAAGCATTACTGCAAGGATATCTCCATGTCCTATTTCTGTTTGGGGTAATGGTCCTACACAATTTATTAAGACTCAACTGAATAGTTCTTCAAAAACTACAATGCGGGGATCCAAGATGGCGGCGATTTAGGAAGATCGCATTGCAGAGCTCCGCACCACAGCACAAGCGGGATGAACTTTTAACCTGCCCTATCTGGACCACTGCAATATTCTAGGACTCTGGAAAGGTCGTGGAGTACCTGGAAATTGTTAAATATCAACTTACTTTGGTTTTTGCCATGCAGGGATAGCGAAGAAGGGAAGGGCGGTCCAGCCTGCAGAATCCTCAGACTCGATTTCTTATCAGGCCCTGGTGAAGGAGCTTCCGAAATCTCACAAGATAGAGGAGAAGCTGGCCCTGATCTGTATCATTCTGCAGAAACATGAACAGCAGCTGGGAGACCTGGAGAAAAGGACAGATGAGGTAGAATGCAGAGTTGCAGTGGTGGAAGCTGATACCAGTTCCTCAAAGGATTGGATCCAAGCCTGGAGATGCAGATCCATAATTTGCTTGACCAAGTTGATGACCTTGAGTACTGGGGCAGGAGAAAACATATTCGGATCGTTGGTCTGCTGAAGGGGAAGGAAGGTGAGCGGCCGACGGAATTTATTGAGGACTGGTTGCTGAAATTCTTTAACTTGGAGGCTGGAATGAGAGGCTTGAAGATCAAGAGGGCTCACTGGGTTATGGCGCAGAGGTCAGGTCTGGATCAACATCCTTGTGCCTTTTCATCATTATAGAGATAAGGAGAGAATTGTGGAAGCTTCCAAAATCCAGGGAAGGATCTAAAGGCCCTAGTTTACGAGAACTCTAAGATCATTTTCTTCCAGGACTTCTCAGAGGTGGTGATCCAGTAAAGAAAATCCTATGACGGTGTCAAGAGAAGACTAAGAGAGCTTGGGATTCAATACTTTCTCTAAGGAATCCAGCGGTGCTTTGATGGATCCGTACATCTCTTTGACACATCAGAGAAGGCAGGAGACTTTATAGACAAATTAACTTAATCTGAATAATTTAGTATGTACAAATAGTGGTGTTGTTTGGGAATGTCTTTGTCATTTCTTTGAAAAAAGATCCAGTTGAAGATTTCTTTTCCTATCTTTTTATTGGTAATAATCTGGCCTAAACTATGTTTGGCGGTGGTTGAAATGTATACTTTCAATTTCTAAGCTATGTTATACCAAAGGATGGGTAGGGTACCTACCCTTTTTTTCCAACATTCCTTTATTCACATTGTTATTCCATGGTGAATTTTCTTTCTTTTCTGCTTGTGTCTGCATTGTGGTTCTAGCTAGGAGGAAGGAAAATAGTTGGGGTGGCTAGATGCCTACTTATAGGCAGTTTACGCCCAGTTCAGATATTTAAATGCCCAGACTGCAGTCTTGGCAGCGGGATGTGAAGTTGGGTTGTGTAGTTGCCCCCTTTGGACAGGGGATGAGTTCCCCTATTCAGCACCATTGGTGCTTTATATGTTGGTTTGTTTTTGGTTTTTGGTGTATATAATCTTTGATAGATTTGTAGGTTTGTTAGTTATAGTGGTTTTAAGACTCAGCAATTTGTAATTTGAGTTCCTCCTCTCTGGAATCTAAATGTTACTGCAGAAGGTTATGGCTAATGACTTGATTAAATGGTGTACCTGGAACATCAAAGGGAGTCACTCACCAATTAAATGAAAGAAAGTACTTTCGAATCTTAGAAAGGAAAAGGTAGCTATTGCTTTATTGCAGGAGACACATTTGGATGGTAGGGAGCATTTGAAACTACAGCTGAATGGCCTTGATTGGGTTTACTTTCCACCTTTAATTGCAGTAGTAGGGAGTGGTTATACTGGTTAGGAGGAATCTCCCATTTAAGTCACGAGAGTGTGTTAAGGACACACACACGGGAAGTTTGTAATTCTCAAAGCCCTGATAAATGGGGAAGAATTTGGTGTTTTAAATGTTTATTGCCCTTCGGCCCATTCCCTCAGATTTCTGGTAGATGTGTTCTCTAAGGGTGGCATGGTGGCTCAGTGCTTAGCACTGCTGCCTCACTGCATCAGGGTCCCAGGTTCAATTCCAGCCTCGGGCGACTGTCTGTGTGGAGTTTGCACATTCTCCCCATGTCTGGGTGGGTTTGCTCCAATTTGCTCCCACAGTCACAAAGATATGCAGGTCAGGTGAATTGGCATGGTAAATTGCCTGTAGTGTTAGGTGCATTAGTCAGAGGGAAATGGGTCTGGGTGGGTTACTTTTTAGAGGGTCGGTGTGGACTGGTTGGGCTGAAGGGCCTGTTTCCACACTAGGTAATCTAATCTATAAAAAAATTGATCAGTCTCGAGTCTCATTATAGGGGGAGATTTTAATTGTCTCATGGATCCCACAGTAGACAGGTTGCCCAAAGGCCCCCTGGATACCCTCTGTACAAACGAAACAATTAGTGAATATGTGTCTGGAGTTAGGGTTGGTGCACTTCTGGAGGTGTCTCCACTTTCCGGGCAACGATTTTGCGTTTTTTTCCAATCTACACTGATGTCACACTAGGATTGATATTTTTTCTGACCCCTGTGGCAACCCTGGACTTAGTGGCTTCTTGTACAATTGGTAATATTACCATCTCCGCTCACGCACTATTGGACCTGTTGGTTGAGATTAAGCACATTACAGTGGGCTCAAAGCTCTGGTGAATGGATCCCTTTATCCTTAAGGATAATAAGTTTGTGGAGTACTTCTCTGGGGAATTTTGGGCATTCCTAGACATTAACTCAAGGTCGATTAGTAGCCTGCTTGTCCTTTGGGAAACTGCCAAAGCCTATGCTACGAGGTTAGTTATTTCTTACTCTGCCAGTAGGAAGCAGCAGAATGGTGAGCAGCAATGTCTCCTTGAATCATGGTTGAAGGCAGCCGAGAAGGCTTACTTTGACACGCCCTTGTTGGTCAAACTACAGAGGATTACAGCGTTGCGGTCTGCATTGAATTCCGTGCTCACGCAGACAGCAAAGAAGGAGCTTACTTTCAAAAAGCAAAGGTTATATGAGTATGGTGACAGGCCAGGCAAATATTTAGCATATCTTGCCAAGGAAAAGGAGACCCTACAAGCCATTACATTGATTAAAGAAGTGTCTGGGACCCTAATGTGTGATTCCAAAAAGATTAATGTGGTATTCCAGAGAGTTTACTCGAAGTTATACCAACCTGAGGGCTGTGAAGGGGGGCAGGCCAAGATGGAGTCCTTTTTCAAGGTTCTGGAGCTCCCAGGCATGACCCCCAAATAAGAGTCTTTTCTCAATGCCCCCTTATCAGAGCAAGAGGTGCAGAATGCTGTGAACCAGTTTCAGAGTGGAAATGCACCCGCGATGGACTTTCCAGCGAATTCTGTAAGGAATTTATAAACATATTGTCAGGTTTGATGCTCAATATGTTCAATGACTCATACAGTCATGATTGTCTCCCACGATCTCTGGGAGATGCCAATATTTCGCTTATTCTTAACAAAGGGAAGGTCCCAGAGGCCTGTGCTTCATACGGGCCCATTTCACTCTTAAATGTGGACTTCAAATCCTCTCTAAGACTCTTGTGTTAAGGCTGGAGACTGTGTTATTGTTAAAGAGGATGAGATGGCCTTCATAAAGGGCTGCAGATCCTCCAATAATGTGAGGAGGCTGCTTAATATAATTCAAGCATGTCGACAACAGTCAATACAGGGATTGGTGATTTCTCTAGATGCGGAGAAGGCATTTGATTGTGTTGAGTGGCCGTTCCTTTTTTATACTCTGGAGCGGTTTGGCTTGGGTGAAGCCTTTATCAAATGGATAAAGGCTCTCTACAGTGACCCTCTTGCTGTGGTCATCACCAACAGGGTACAATCAAGCAATTTTACCATTTTTAGGGGCAGCTGGCAGGGCTGTCTCCTTTTGCCATTGCTTTTTACGTTGGGGATTGAACCATTGGTGGAGGCCATTCATGTTGACCTTAATATATTGGCTCCAGAGGTAGGGTCAAAATTACATAAGATTTCATTTTATGCGGACAATGTCCTAATTTATTTGTCAAATCCAGCAGTTTCGGTGCCTCGACTGATACAATGCATCAGCATGTTTGGCACCTTTTCAGGATACAAAATTAATTTTGCAAAATCAGAGGCTATGTCTGTGGGTGGTCTTACGAAGGTGCTAGATCTTGAGAGCGACTATCGATTCTCATTTAAGTGGTCACGGGGGGTTTTGTGTATTTGGGCATATTCATTACTCCAGTTCTTGATCAGTTGTTCGAACCTAATTTTGTTCAATTATTCAACAAAATCGAACAAAACCTTCAAAGATGGGAGGTGCTTCCGGTCTCATGGTTAGGTTGGATAGGGCTTATTAAGATGAATATTCTCGCCTGCTTGCTGTGCCCTCTACAGGTACTCTCCCTGATTTTCAATAAGCAAACATTCAGGAAACTGAACGGCTGGCTTGGTTCTTTTGTTTGGCATTGTAAACCACCCCTTATTAAATTAGCTAAACTGAGATTGCCTCACAGATTGGGGGAGTGGGTCTCCTGGACATTAAAAACTCTCACCTAAGCTCGCTTTTATCTTACGTGAATGATTGGGCTTGTGGGCACCCTCTTTCAAAATGGTTAGATATCCCAGGCAAGGTGCTCCCTTACTAGCTTGCTGTTTTAGACAATAGACAATAGACAATAGGTGCAGGAGTAGGCCATTCTGCCCTTCGAGCCAGCACCACCATTCATTATGATCATGGCTGACCATCCTCAATCAGTGTCCTGTTCCTGCCTTATCCCCATAACCCTTGATTCCACTATCCTTAAGAGCTCTATCCAACTCTTTCTTGAAAGTATCCAGAGACTTGGCCTTCACAGCCTTCTGGGGCAGAGCATTCCACACACCCACCACTCTCTGGGTGAAGAAGTTTCTCCTCAACTCTGTTCTAAATGGTCTACCCCTTATTTTTAAACTGTGTCCTCTGGTTCGGGACTCACCCATCATCAGAAACATACTTCCTGCGTCCAGAGTGTCCAATCCTTTAATAATCTTATATGTCTCAATCAGATCCCCTTTCAGCCTTCCAAACCCAAGCGTATACAAGCCCAGTCGCTCCAATCTTTCAACATAAGATAGTCCGGCCATTCTGGGAATTGACCTCGTGAACCTACGCTGCACTCCCTCAATAGCCAGAATGTCTTTCCTCAAATTTGGAGACCAAAACTGTACACAATATTCCAGGTGCAGTCTCACCAGGGCCCTGTACAGCTGCAGAAGAACCTCTTTGCTTCTATACTCAATTCCTCTTATTATGAAGGCCAGCATGCTATTAGCTTTTTTTCACTGCCTGCTGTACCTGCATGCTTGCTTTCATTGACTGACGTACAAGAACATCTAGATCTTGTTGTACTGCTCCTTTACCTAACTTGACTCCATTTAGGTAGTAATCTGCCTTTCTGTTCCTGCCACCAAAGTGGATAACCATACATTTATCCACATTAAACTGCATCTGCCATGCATCTGTCCACTCACCTAGCCTTTCCAGGTCACCCTGTATTCTCCTAACATCCTCCTCACATTTCACACTGCCACCCAGCTTTGTATCATCAGCAAATTTCGTAATATTACTTTAAATACCATCATCTATATCATTAATGTATATTGTAAAAAGCTGCGGTCCCAGCACTGATCCCTGTGGTACCCACTGGTCACTGCCTGCCATTCCGAAAGGGAGCTATTTATCACTACTCTTCGTTTCCTGTCAGCTAACCAATTTTCAATCCAAGTCAGTACACTGCCCCCATTACCAAGCGCACTAATTTTGTTCATAACCTCCTATGTGGGACTTTATCAAAGGCTTTCTGAAAGTCCAGGTATATTTCATCCACTGGATCTCCCTTGTCCATCTTCAGAGTTACATTCTCAAAAAAATTCCAGAAGATTAGTCAAGCATGATTTCCCTTTCATAAATCCATGCTGACTCTGACCTATCCTGTTAGTGCTATCCAGATGTGTCATAATTTCATCTTTATAATTGACTCCAGCATCTTTCACACCACTGAGGTCAGACTAACTGGTCTATAACTCCCTGCTTTCTCTCTCACTCCTTTCTTTAAAAGTGGGACAACATTAGCCACCCTCCAATCCACAGGAACTGATCCTGAATTTATAGAACATTGGAAAATGATCACCAATGCATCCACGATTTCTAGAGCCACCTCCTTCAGTACCCTGGGATGTAGACCATCAGGTCCCGGGGACTTATCAACCTTCAGATCTAACAATATCTCCAACACCAATTCCTGGCAAATATTAATTCCCATCAGTTCAGGTCCTTCAGCCTCAGGGAGATTGCTTGTGTCTTCCCCAATGAGAGCGGTTTGGGGGTTTTACAATTTTTTAATGGAGTTTGTTCTTTGCATTGTTTTGAATTGTATTGTTTTGTATTTGATGTAATATTAAAAAATCTATTTTTCAATAAAAGTATATTTTTTAAAAACTACAATGGGAATTAAAGTGCTGGCTTCATGATGTGTTGAGGGATTTCCTCCAAACTGTCAGGCATAGCATGTTTACAGAACTGCATGACATCCTTATGAAGCCTTGGCCAGGTAAAATATCCACATATCAATGTTTGAGTTTTCTATATTCCTACATATCCTGTCATAGGGATTTCCTACGCAAATTGCAATATCTCATTATTATATTTGGGTGATGCCACCATCTGTTGAACAAGCATCCATTCCTCATCCACAGGTCTGTCAGCATGTCTCCACATGGCACGGTGGCTGAGTAGTTAGCACTGCTGCCTTACAGTGCCAGGGCCCTGGATCCAATTCCATCCTTGGGTGACTGTCTGTGTGGAATTTGTGCGTTCTGCCCATTTTTACGTGGGGTTCTTCCGGGTGCTCTGGTTTCCTCCCACAGTCAAAAGATGTGCGGGTTAGGTGGATTGGCCATGCTAAAGTGTCCAGAGATGTGAAGGTTGGGTGGGTTAGCCATGGGAAATGCTGGGTTACAGGGATGGGGTTGGGTCTGGGAGGGATGCTCTTCAGAGGGTTGGTGTGGACTCAATAGGCTGAGTGTGAACTGTTGTGATTCTATGAAGTCCATTCTTAACTAAATAGCTCTCCCATAGTCCTTGAGCCTTGGCTTCAGTGTGAACTTGCTGTGCAGTTATTGAACTCTAAATCTGCTTAGTGAGCCTCAGTTAGTGAAGAATGCTGTACATCTCTATGATTCTATATGCCAATTACTTATTTTGAATTACCAGTAATGCAGGGGCAGTACCAGTTGTTCTTTCCTTACCCTGACTAAATGCCCTCTGTTAACCCTCTCATTTTCTATTTTTCTCAAGTTTATTAAGATGAAGGAAAGAATATTTAGTTCCATGGATCAGATGATAGATAAATTGCTGCTCCAACCCTTTTGACCTCAACCTGGATCCTTATTCCAAAAGGTTTTTTTTATTATTTTTTGTTCGGGGGGTGTGAGTGTCATTGGCTAAGCCAGCATTTACTGTCCATCCCTAATTGCCCAGAGGGCAATTAAGGTCAACCACATTGCTGTGTGTCTGGAGTCACATGTAGACCAGACCAGGTAAGGAAGGCAGTTTCCTTCCCTAAAAGACATTAGTGAACAAAATGAGTTTTTCCAACAGTCAACAAAGGATTCATGGTCATCATTAAATTCTTAATTCCAGTTTTTTTTTAATTGAATTCAAGTTCTCTCAGCTGCCATGGTGGGATTTGAACCCAGTTCCCTGGAACATTACCTGGGGTCGCTGAATTAACAGTTCAGCAACAATACCACAAGGCCATTGTCTCCAAAACATTGTAACTTTTTAAATTCTTCAAAGGAATGATTTTGCTGAGAGCTTTACATCTGATTTCAACCCTGTTTTTTGAGAAGGTGACCAACCATTGAATGAGGATAGGGCAGTTAAAGTGGAGCACATGGACTTCAGTAAAGCCTTTGCTTTAACGTCATACTGCAACTGTACAAAATGCTCGTGAGGCCTCACTTGGAATATTGTGTAGAGTTCTGGTTGCCCCATTACAGGAAGGATGTGGAAGCATTGGAAAAGATGCAGAGGAGACTTACCAGGACGTTGCCTGGTCTATGTGGAAAGGCTGAGGGACTTGGGTCTGTTCTCATTGGAGAGAAGAAGGCTAAGAGGGGATTTAATAAGAGATATACAAGATGATTAGAGGATTAGATAGGGCAGACAGTGAGAGTCTTTTTCCGAGGATGATGACATCTGCTTGTTCAAGAGGGCATAGCTACAAATTGAGGAGATTTAAGACAGATGTCAGAGGCAGGTTCTTTACTCAGAGAGTGGTAAAGGTATAGAATGCCCTGCCTGCCAATGTAGTTAACTCAGCCACATTAGGGGCATTTAAAATGTCCTCGGATAAGCACATGGATGATGATGGGATAGTGTCAGGTGATGGGCTTAGATCAGTTCACAGATCGGCGCAACATTGAGAGCTGAAGGGCCTGTTTTGCGCTGTATTGTTCTATGTTCTATGTTCTAAAATTACTTTGCGTAACCCATTCTTGTTCAATATAGGTTTGTCCAGGCTATTTCCTTAAAATTTGAATTCTTTCCCTGTATCTTTCTAGAATGAACTTGTTTAACTCAAAATAGCCTGATTACAAGCACTAGAATCTTCAAAACCTCCTCTGGTAGTGAAATGTAAATTTCCTGCTTTCACTGTCAATTTGCTTTGCATGAGACTAAAAAAACTGCAGATGCTGGAATCCAAAACAGACAGGCAGGAAGCTGGCAGAATACAGCAAGCCAGGCAGCATCAGGAGGTGGAGAAGTCAACGTTTCGAGTGGGTTACACCTGAAACATTGATTTCTCCACCTTGGAGGCTGCCTGGCTTGCTATGTTCTTCCAGCCTCCTGCCTGTCTGTTTTGTTTTGCATGGGCAGTATTTATTTTCCCCTCATCCACATCATCTGGTTCACCATTTTTTCAAATGACATAGTGAATACTTGCACATTTTTTTCTTTAAGTCTTTGTAGGAACAATTTAAGTTTAAACATTTCTTGACTAGGCATCATATTGTAACTTGGATATTCCCCATCAGAGTCCACTTTGACTTTTGAAATGTCCATTTTTTTCAGCTGTATTTAGCTGTTTTAACTGTTAAACTAAATTTATTAAATCAATAAACCTGGCTGTTGCATTTTTAAAAATATGTCAACAATAGCTTTTCTACCTGAAGTTAGGCTTTAACTCCTCCTACTGCAGCTTTTGATTTTTTTTGACACAAAATCTGGTGTTTGTCATTTATGTTTAATACTTATGATAATTCCACTCCCAACCTAACTTTGTTCCAAAATCCCACTCAAACGGTCCTAACCAGTGTCAGATTCACTGGGGTCGTGCACTGGAAATTAAGGTCCACTATGTCTGGAGTCATCACAAATGTGAAAATTTGGTGAAACCACCAAACTGTCCAATTTTACCAAACTGTGTCATCCAAGCTGTAGGTAGGGAGGCTTTAAGCTAAATAAAGGGAAGAATTTTTGGAATACAGTAAAGCATCCAGAGGATTGAATGCATGGGATCCACAGTGACTTGGCCACGTGGATTCAGAATTGTCTTGCCCATAGAAGGCAGAGGGTAGTGTTGGAAGAGTGTTTTTCAGGCTGGAGGTTCGTGACCTGTGGTGTTCCGCAGGGATCCGTATTGGGTCAGTATCTTTATCCCAGAGTTGAAATGCATATAACAAGGGGACATGCATTTAAGGTGAGAGGGGGCAAGTTCAAAGGAGATGTGAGGGGAAGTCTTGTACACAGAATGATTGGAGTGTGGGATGCACTGCTGGGGTGGTAAGTGAGGCAGACATGATAGATGCATTTAAGAGATCTTCAGATAAGCACATGAATATGCAAGGAATGGAGCAATATGGACCAAGGGCAAGCAGAAAGGATTAGTTTAATTTGGCAGTATGTTTGGCACAACATCGTGGGTCGAAGGGCCCATTCCTGTGCTGTGCAGTTCTATGTTCAGGGCAACTATTTTAATAATTGATACTCAGAATAGGACATGGAGGGACAGGGTGGCACAGACATGAAAAAAGGCAAATGGAATCAAAGGGGATCAAATGGTTAAAAAAAGCCACAAAATTATTGACTCATTACTTAAATGTTCATAGTATTTAGAAGTAAATGTATAATTGCACAAATAGACGTTACTATGTATGATGTTTTAGCCATTACAGAGGCAATATTACAAAGCTGGGAACTAAATATTCAATAGGTCAGGCAGCATTCGAGGCGCAGGAGAATCGATGTTTTGGGCATGAGCCCTTCTGATGAGGGGCTTATGCCTGAAACATCAATTCTTCTACTCCTCGGATGCTGTCTGACCTGCTGTGCTTTTCTAGCACCACACTCTCGACTCTGATCTCCAGCATCTGCAGTCCTCACTTTCTCCTAACTAAACATTCAAGAGACAGAAAAAGGCAAATTGAAAGGGCAGTATGATGGAGTAACATTGTTAGTATGAAATGAAGTAAGTATGACAGCAAGAAATGATCTGGAATGGATGATGAACAATCAATTTGGGTGTAAATAAGATAAAGTGGAAGAAGACATTGGTGGGTGTAGTGTATACTCCCCCAACAGCAGCTATACTATAGGAGAGTAATTTAGGGGAAAATGAGGACCTATGAAAAAGGCAGTACATATTGAGCATGGGTGACTTGAATATTCATGTAGAAAATCAACATAAAAAAGACAGCCAACAAAACAAAAATCATGGAATGCAAAAACAAGAGCTATAAATCAAAAACAAATCAGTTCTGAGGAAGGGTCAGTTGACCTGAAATGATATCTTTGATTTCTTTCCACAGATGCTGTGTCACAAAGCTGGTTCCTTTTTCAAAGAATACTGTGTCTTTGATTTCTTTCAGAGGGGTCGTAAACATGCTGGCCTCCGATTAAACTAGTTTGGTACAGAGATGAAATGGATTCTGAGAGGCCTTTTTGTTTATATGTAAACAGATGAGACTCTAGGCCAAAGCTGTCATGTTTTAGAAGTGACCTGTATAAAGAAAGGGGAGTGGTCAGCTCTCCAGCTGAGCAGTTCAGTCTAGAACTAGTTGGGAGTTCTACAGGGAGCTGTGTGAAAACTCCCTCTCTCTCTTTCTGCCCTTCTAACTTCAACCTGTAAGCATCTATTCCATTTTTTAAACTGTGTTTTAAGGGGGTTTGCTTATTAGGACTGTTGTGTATATTTGGAACAGCATAATTAAGTCTAGTTTGGACAGACTGAATTCTGTAGGGGTTCTTTACTCTGTTTTTGTGTTTCAATGTGTAATTTTGTGAATAAATTTCTGTCTGTTTTAAAACCTAGTTGTCAACCTGGCTAACTTACCACGAGTAATTCTCACTGTGCACTTACCAAACAAATTGCAAAGTTGTGGTTTGGGTTGCCTGCTCAAGAATGTTTTGAGTGGTCTGGCCTAATCCATAACAGCTGCCAGAATTGCTGAGCTTTTCCAGCAATTTCTGTTTTTGTTCATTGAGTGTACATGGGACAGTTCCCTAGAAGAATAGATGGTGGATCTAACCAGGGATCAGGCTGTTTTGGATTTGATAATGTGTAATAAGTCATGTTTAATAAATAATCTCAGGGTAAAAGATCTTCCAATGATTATAACCTGGTAGAATTTTATATTCTATTTCAGTATGAGAAACTTGGGTCAGAAACAAACTAGGGCAGATTTGGCTGGAGTGGACTGGGAAATTCTTTAAGAAAAAAGGTGGTTGAAGAACAATGGCAGACATTTAAGAAAATAGTTTGTATCGTTCAGCAAAGATATATCCCAGTGAAAAAGAAGAATTTTAGGAAGGGGATAAGTCAATCATGGTGAACCAAGGACTGTCAGAATAGTTTCAAACTGAATGAATAAAACTTGCTGTGATGTGGCAAAGGTTAATGGTAAATCAGAGGACTGGAAACATTTTAAAATCCAGTAATGTATTACACAAGGAAAAAAATAAAACACGCAGGTGAACTAGCAAGCAATATAAAACAGACTGGAAGAGCTTTTTGAAATAAAGAAAAGGAAGAGAGATGCCAATGTTAACATAAGCCTCCTAGGGAATATAACTGGAGACATAATAATGGGGTGCCAGGAAATACGACTAGAATACTGTGACAGTTTTAGTCCCCTTATCTAAGAAAACAAAGTGTGTGGATGATCTCCTCCTAAGGTCCCCAGCTTCACAAATGCCTGTCTTCCGCCAATTTGATTCACTTACTTTGAAATCAAGCAATGTCCAAAGGCAGTGAATACTGGAAAGGCCCTTTTCGGCTAATGATTGCCACAAATGCTTCAGCTTTATCTTTTGCTCTGATGTTCTGGGAACTCTCATCATTATGAATGGGGATTTTTGGGGAGTTTCTCTGCTATTGAGTTAATTGTCTACCGTTATTCCTGACTGAATATGGCAGATCTATAGAGCTTAGGTCTAATCAGTTGGATTGCTAAGATTATCTTCCTTTGGATGTGCTGAGCAATGAATAACTGGATCCCATAAACACTGAGCAGGTCATTGTGTTCTCTCCAATTCATACTGGTTGCAACACAAACACAAACCCATAATTATACTCAGCCCTGTGTAATTGGTCATTGCAGTGTGAAAGTTGGCCTCATGCTATCATTTCTGAATAACAGTGGTGTAAACCATGAACCCATTGCATGATGGTCAGATATATGAACACCCATTCGTCAATGTGTCAATTGTTGGTTTGCTACCATGGTAGCTACTTCCTTATCGGCCCACTGTTATACTCCTGTGCTGGGCACACATGTAATGAGTGTGGCTACATACAGTTGTGATGGAAATTGCTGAGATTTTAGTGACCTGAATGAGCCTCTTTAAACCAGCAAATTTATATTATATTAATATAGTGTTTCTTTTCTATCCCTCAGTATCTTTTTACAGTTGCTGGCTCATGGGAAGTATACGTTTCACAGCATAAGAAAAGAAAAGCACAGACAGCAAACCTCAGGAAACATTTGAAGAGAAAAACAACAACTTATCGAAAGGTTTAATCTTTAAAGAAGATTGAGGGAGGAGAGGCAGAGGGATTTGAGAGAGAATTGTTTCTATGGAAGGGACGGGTGGGGGAAGTGGTTATGAAAAAGAGGCCAGAGTCAAACGAACAGAGAGTTTGAGATAAATTGTACAGCTGGAGGTTGTTGCTGACATAGGAAGGGGTAAGGCTGTGAAGAATTTTAAACAAAAAGATGGCTATTTCAAATTTAAGAGAATGAGGAACTAACAGTCTATGTCAATATAAAAAGACAACCATGACTGGGGGATTTGGGATTGGAAATGAACAGCAGAGTTTTAAATGAGCTTCAGTTTATATGGATACAAAGCCTGAATAATTGAAGGCCTGTGTTTCATTTTGGCTTCTTTAGACAATCTTACCAATAATACACACAGGATTGATATGTCATAAGAAGGTCTCATTTTCTTTGAAGACAACAAATCTGTAACTATTGCAAGATGGTTCATCAGACAGATCTACACAAGGAATTCAAAAACTCTCATCAAGCTCAGCAACAATTGCATGACATGTGCATTATTTGCATATTCCCTTAAAGTGATTTCAGAACATCCCTCTATTTTCTCCAAAGGTAATATCGCCATCACCTTCTTGAGGGCAATTAGGGATGGGCAAGCCTAGCCAACAGCCATCCAATAATTAAAGAGTTAAAATACAGAAAAGGATGTGAAGATTATTTTTTAAAAAACTATTAAATGATGAACAGCACATAGCACATGGTTGGCTTAAAATCTTAAATGATGAACAGAGGTCTAAGAGTCTGTATAGTGTATGTTTGTCTTTCCTGGACCCTGTGAAGTTATAATTTTTCTGAGTGCTTGACTTGTTACTTTGGACCTAAACTTGGAAGTGCATTGGTATTGTTTTGCCTCATTGGAGTAATGCCCTGAAAATTGAGCCGTAAAATTCCAGAGATGTCACAAAAGTTGAAGATTTTATGAAGTTCACAAAGTTCCCCAATATTTTTGACTTTTAGACCCAGACTGATAGAAAGCTCAGACAGGGTTTCTTCACTCAACAAGAATAGTTATTTATTACATGTAATTAGATTCCAGTTACAGGTAAGCAGTTATAAACTATCAGTATATAACATGACTGGTTAAAACTCTAATTCCGTTTTAAACTCACCATTACACATGGGCAGTCACGCAAACAAAAAAGGTAAAATAGGCTATGGGGACAGAGGGAATAACCTAGAAAGAGAGCTCAGAAGTCTTTGTTCTCAGATGTTTGAGATGGTCCTTATGATGCTTCTACTGGTACTTTAATCATCTTTCTCCAGATGCTTCCAATAGTTTATAAGAGACACAAGGTAGCAGGTTCACTTATAAAAGGTCTCTGACTTATCCATTAAAAGTCACAGCTGCAGGAAAAATTAACTGAATTTCTTCAGTTTTAAAGTTCATTTTGACTGCAGTCAACAGAGAGACAGCTTTTGAGCTGGGAAGAACTGAACATTTATCTTATAGAGTCATAGACTTGTACAGCACAGAAACAGACCCTTCGGTCCAAATCATCCATGCCGGCCAGATATCCCAACCCAATCTAGTCCCACTTGCCAGCACCTGGCCCGTATCCCCCAAAACCCTTCATATTCATATACCCATGCAGATGCCTTTTAAATGTTGCAATTGTACCAGCTTCCACCACTTCTTCTGGCAGCTCATTCCATACACGTACCACCCTCTGCGTCAAAATGTTGCCCCTTAAGTCTCTTTTATATCTTTCCCCTCTCATCCTAAACCTATGACCTCTAGTTCTGGACTCCCTCATCCCAGGGAAAATACTTTGTCTAGTTATCCTATCCATGCCCCTCCTGATTTTATAAACCTTCATAAGGTCACCCCTCAGCCTCCGACGCTCCAGGGAAAACAGCCCTAGCCTATTCAACCTATCCCTCAAATCTTCCAACCCTGGCAACATCCTTGTAAATCTTTTCTGAATCCTTTCAAGTTTCACAACATCTCTCCGAGAGAAAGGAGATCAGAATTGCATGCAATACTCCAACAGTGGCCTAACCAACATCCTGTACAGCCGCAACATGACCTCCAAACTCCTTTACTGAATACTTTGATCAATAAAGGAAAGCATACCAAATGCTTTCTTTATTATCCTATCCTCTTGTGACTCTACTTTCAAGGAGCTATGAACCTGCACTCCAAGGTCTCTTTCTTCAGCAACACTCCCTAGGACCTTATGATTAAGTGTATAAGTCCTACTAAGATTGCTTTCCCAAAATGCAGCATCTCACATTGATCTAAATTAAACTCCATCTGCCATTTCTCAGCCCATTGGCCCATCTGATCAAGATCCCATTGTAATCTGAGGTAACCTTTTTTGCTGTCCACTACACCTCCAATTTTGGTGTCATCTGCAAACTTACTAACTGTACCTCTTTTGCTTACTTCCAAATCATTTGTATAAATGATGAAACGTAGTGGACCCAGCACCGATCCTTGTGGCACTCCACTGGTAACAGGCCTCCAGTCTGAAAAACAACCCTCCACCACCACACTCTGTCTTTTACCTTTGAACCAATTCTAAATGCAAGTGGCTATTTCTCCCTGTATTCCATGAGATCTAACCTTGCTAACCAGTCTCCCATGGGGAACCTTGTCGAATGCTTTACTGTAGTCCATATAGATCATGTCTTCAATAAACTCAATCAAGTTTGTGAGACACGCACAAAGCCTCTCCCTGTAATTTGTTCATAACTCCAATCTATTCAATTAATTGAGAACCAATCACACAGATGTTGGCAGACAATAGGTCTTTGTCATCGATGACTGGTCACTAGTCCTGAGACCAATCAACTTCTTGGTGTAAATAAAAGCTGCATCTGTAGATCCCCTCAATCCTAAATTGTTTACAACTCAAAATTCAATTACTGTTTGCTCAAACATTTATTTATACAATATCTGTAATGGTTGTGAGGTTACTTGTTTTCAGCTTTCAAATACTGATTTTAAAATAGGTTTTTCTCATTTCAGCCCACAGTATATTAAAACAAAAATAAACAGTCCTTACAGCATCCTTTGCAGTATTGATTGTTTACTTGGTAGGTCCACAATTTCACTTTTAGAGTTCATCTTTTGATGTCACCTACTCGAAATTGGAAATGATGGATATTCTACTGTTATACCATTCCCTTATAAAAGCAAAATACTGTAGATGCTTCAAATCTGGAACAAAAACAGAAAATGCTGGAGAAACTCAGCAGGTCTGGCAGCATCAATAGAGAGAGAAACAGAGCTAACTTTTCGAGTTTGATATGACTCTACTTTAGAATGGTTCTGTTTTTGTGAAAATTTCCCTCTGTTGGCTTCTGTTTCTCCTTAACAGTCACCCCATTTATTATGATATCATAGGATCTAAGTTCACAACAAATTTAGATAGTTCAATGGATAATCAGGTTCTTTGGCTAATATGATCTAAACCTCTTGACCACTGCACAGAATAGGCAGCACTATATCCAGATGTCAGTTATGTGCTGACTTAATTCTTCCTTGTTTTTTGAGAAGCTTGTTTTCTGTATCCTGAGAACTTAGACAATGTTGTGCTCATCTCACTTCCAAACATGATTTCTGTTGGTGACAGTCAGTTCATATCTAAAGATGCTGTTATCATGTATAACACGCCAATATAAGGATCTTTCTCTAAAGTATACAATGTCTTGGAGTGGATATCAGAACATTATAACAATATCACTGGCAGAGTGGCAAGACTGTGGCATTTACTTAGCAAGGCTATTGAACTCAGGACACCTTGATAAGACTGTCATGTAATTACTGCCCCATTTTGCACAAATGTCCCTAAAAGGTCTGCCTGGTATATTGTAGATAATTGCCTTTTATAACCTCTTCAAATTTATTGAGCAAACTGAAAATTGTGCCTATTGCTTCTCAAGGTAGATTGCTGTCAAGGTAGCTTTCAATTTCTATTGGTTGGAAACTTAAAAACATAATGAATGAATAGGAGAAAATTATTGTTACTGACGGTGAACAAATCCATTGCTATTTTCTATCAAGGCAGTGATGATTCTTCATGATGATGTAATGGCTCTTAATGGTGGTTTGTTGTTTCCTCCAGAAGTTAGTTGTATTTAGGTTGACCAACATTCATCATATTGACACTGTGTATACCTTCTACTTTAATATCTTACATCAAATCTACTTGTAGGTCTAGCAAAATTTTTTTTCGCATTTGGTAACCTGCTCAATCTACCTGAAGTACCATTTAGCTGCGTGGCTTTTGACAAAATGTAAAGTTGCAACCCAGTTTTTTTATTAGACGTTGCTGTTGTCTGGGTGAGGCACGTATTGTTGGAAATCATTTGGCACATTTCAATGGTTTGTGGTCAGTTTTCACAACAAATCATTTACCAGCAAGGTATGTGTGGAATCCTGTGATAAATAATGCTAAAGCAAGTGATTGTGCGTGGTCTATGAATAATCAGATTGCACTTGCAATAAACATTCGGAGACAAATGCAGTTGGTTTCTATCTTGCATAATGTGTGCTTCTAGCTTTTTTGGATGCATCAACTGCCTTTCTTGGGTCTGCTCTAGTAATGCCTGTTTGAGTAATTTAATGGTCCTCCTGCCTTACGTATAGAACATTATTCCTAACTGGAATGGATTTTGCCATCAGCTTTGGGACATTGAATTCAGGAATATATGAAAGTCCTGAGCTGACTGTTGCCAACACTGAATCAAGCGCAGTAACCTGTTAGGAGGTCACCTCCTAATTGGGAACTTTTGCTTTTGCCATTGTGGTAAAGGCTTATGATATACTCCTGATATTTTTTGGAACTGTAGGTTCTGAGGAGGAGGGAAAATAGATTTGAGTTTTCAGTTTTGTGGAAGTCTTACTTTTTTCAAGAAAGTCATTCTGAAAGATGAGTTAGAGACAACATTTGTGATAAATTGCCGTGATTTTAGGTAAATAACTTGTTAATTCCCCTGTAGAGACAATTGTTAGGGTGCTGGCTGTTTTGAAGCTTTAATAGTGATCTTTCAGATATCACTGGGGTCAGGGAGGGTCCCAGAAGACTGGAAAATCACTAATGTAACCCCCTATTTAAGAAAGAAGCAAAGCAAAAGATGGGAAATTATAGGCCAATTAGCCTGACCTTAGTCATTGGTAAGATTTTGGAGTCCTAAATGAAAAAGATGAGATTTCTGAATACTTGGAAGTGCAAGATAACATAGAACAAAGCCAGCATGGTTTCATCAAGGGGAGGTCATGCTTAACAAATCTGTTAGAATTCTTTGAGGAGGTAATGAGCAGTTCAGACAAGGAGAGCAGATGGATGTTATCTATCTGGAAGTCCAGAAGATCTTTGACAATGTGCTGCACAGGAGGCTGCTGAGTAAGATAAGGGCCTATGGTGTTATAGGTAAAGTACTAGCATGGATAGAAGATTGGCTGCCTGGCAGAAGGTAGAGAGTGAGGATAAAAAGGTCCTTCTCAGGATGGAAGCCAGTGATTAGTGTTGTTCCACAAGGGTTGGGACCACAACTTTCAACTTTATACATTAATGATCTGAATGAAGGAACTGAGGGCATTCTGGCTAAGTTTGCAGATGATTCAAAGATAGGTGATAAAGTAGGTAGTGTTGAGGAGGCAGGAAGGCCACAGAAAGATTTAGACAGGTTAGCAGAGTAGGCAAGGAGTGGCAGATGGAATACAATGTGGGAAAGTGTGAGGTCATGCACATTTTTTAGGAAGAATACAGGAATGGACTATTTTCAAAATGGGGAGAAAATGCAGAAATCTGAAGTGCAAAGAGACTTGGGAGTCCTAGTCCAGGTCTCTCTTAAAGTAAACTTGCAGGTTGAGTTGGTAGTTAGGAAGGCAAATACAATGTTGTCAAACATCTTGAGAGGACTGCAATATAAAAGCAGGGATGCAATTCTGAGGCTTTATAAAGCTTTGGTCAGACCACATTTAGAGTATTGTGAGCAAGTTTGGGCCCCATACCTCAGGAAAGCTGTATTGGCCTTGGAGTTGGTCTAGAGGAGGTTCAGGAGAATGATCCCAGAAATGAAAGGCTTAACACATGAGGACTCTGGGGCCATACTCAATGGAGTTTAGAAAGATGAGGGGAGATCTGATTGAAATTTTCAGAATACTGAACAGCCTAGACAGAGTGGACATTGGGAAGATATTTCCATCAGCAAGAGAGACGAAAACCCAAGTTCACAGCCGAGAGTAAAAGGAAGACATTTTAGAACGGAGATAAGGAGAAACTCCCTCAGCCAGAGAGTGGGGAATATGTGGAATTCATTGACACCGAAGGCTGTGGAGGCCAGGTCATTGAGTATATTTAAAAGAGAGATAGATAAGTTCTTCATCACCAAGGGAATAAAAGGTTATGAGAAGAAAATGGGAAAATGGGGTTGAAAAACCTATCCGTTACGATTGTATATCAGGGCAGACTTGATGGGCCAAATGACCTAATTTCTGCTCCTATATCTTATGGTCTTATGGCCTATATCTCAGGCAGAGAGTAGGGCCCAGATAGAGGTTCATTTAGAGAAAGAAGGTCCATAACAGCAAAATGTAATTGACCTTTGAAAAGGGAGTAGGTGAATAACTATTGTTAGGTAGATTACAGGAGCTATCAAACAGCTTTAGTTGACATTAGTCTCAATTTTGGAGATATCCATTTCAGATCTCTCACTCAAGCACTTGAAGTCACATGAACAGGAAGCAGCTGCAAAATTGTGCTGAAGTTTATTGGATATTAAAATCTCTGGAGAACCATCTAAAGAGCATTGCAATTTACTGAATCAAAGGTCAGGTTGATGATGGCTATGAACAGTTTCTGGTGCTATTTTCAATACTTTCTTTGGTCTTTTTTGCCAGACAGATCCATATCAGGTGTTCCTCTGGAAGGTAAAGACCACACTCTGTTTCCAGCAGGACATTCTCAGCATGGTACATATGTTATTTATGGCAGGCAAGTCCTTACCCACATTTTCAGCACTATATCTACAAGTCACAGTACTCTCAGTACTATGTTCACATGTCACAATACTCTCAGTATTGTATCCATAGATCACAGTTTACTCTGTATTATTTTCATGTTTCATATTCAGGGAGAAAAATCTTGCACCTGGTTATTTTCCCCTTCCTGGGATCGTTGACTTCCTCACTCCATTGCCTTCCATCTTCTAGTGTCCCACTCAATGACACAACGACAGTGAGGCATGATGTTGGCACTAACTGGGATGCACGTTGTAGACACTACACGGCACCCCACTCTGCCACAAACACGCAGGTCTTGGGCCTCCTCCACCACCACTCCCTCACCACCCGACGCTTGGAGGAAGAATGCCTTATCTGCCGCCTCGGAACACTTCAACCCCGGGGCATCAATGTGGACTTCACCAGTTTCCTCATTTCTCCTCCCCCCTCCTCACCCTAGTTCCAACCTTCCAGCTCAGCACCATCCTCATGACCTGTCCTACCTGCCAATCTTCCTTCCCATCTATCCGCTCCACCCTCCTCTCTGACCTATCACCTTCACCCCCACCCTGATCCACACATTGTACTCTTTGCTACCTTCTCCCACTCTCCTCTCTGACCTATCACCTTCATTCCCATCCATCCACCTATTGTACTCTTTGCCACCTCTCCCCAGCCCCACTCCCCTCCCATTTATCTCTCTACCACAGAGGCTCCCTGCCTTCATTCCTGATGAAGGGCTTTTGCCCGAAATATCAATTTTCCTGCTCCTCGATGCTGCCAGACTGGCTGTGTTTTTCTAGTACCACTCTAATGTAGACAACATCAAGAGTTGATTAGTCTGTGAAATATTTTGGGGAGATGTCGGGAGGAGAGATGGGTCTTTAATAGCAGTGCAGCAGCTTACAATATAATCGATTCTTGGGACTCTTGTTTGCGAATGCAACAGAGAAAAATTTAAATGGAAGAGTCTGGAAGGGGAAAAATACTCACCTGATGATCATGTTGAAAGCCTGGCATGTAATGCAAGTTGGTATCTCAGTGTTTGCATGAACAGTCAGAGATATTGTGGACAGTGTGTGCCTTGGGTTTTCACACAGTATCCATCCAGCTCAGGTTTCACCATCCAGGTGAGACCAGGAAATGTCCTCTTCCGCACAAATGATGAAGAGAATTCAGAGGTGAAACATTGGAGCAGATTGCAATATGTTTTGCTCATGTCACAGTTAGTGAAAATGCTAACCTGCTTCCAACAGAGCTGGACAAGACAGATAGAGCCCATCATGTTTCATGCTAAATTAGTTGACCATCACTCTACAAATGACTGTGCATCTTTCTTTCCCTCCCCCATATATATAAAAGCATACATATAAGGATGAGGGGAGGGTAAAGATTCTCACTTGACTGTTATCTCTTGGTGGACATTTGATGTAATATGGCACTGGGTGGGGACAAAGAAACTCCAACATTATTTCAGGAAACTGTGAGGCAGGTTGTAGGAGAAAGGCTGTCTGATGCCTTAACTCAATGATGGGGCCCCTGCAGTTTTTTAAAGGCTATGCTTGCAGTTTTCTGAACTAGACATTAAAGCAGGAGAAAGTGAGGACTGCAGATGCTGGAGATCAGAATCGAGAGTGTGGAAAAGGCAGGAGTGGGCCTGATGAAGGCCTTTGCTCAAAATGTCAATTATCCTGCTCCTTGGATGCTCCCTGGCCTGCTGTACTTTTCCAGCACCACACTCTCGATATTAAAGTAGTCAGGTTCTCTGTTAACTAAGTTAATGCAGAGGAAGATGCTTTTACTTGGCTACATTGTATTCCAGATCTGAAGAAAACGCCCACAGCATTCTCTGCCTCTCTCACAACAAACCCAAGGAACAGAACTCTGCGACATGAGACAAGCAGAAAAGAGGAACTGGAGAGTCTGAAGTGTCATACTCAGCCAATGATTGCTGTTGTTCCTGCAGTTACCAAATAAGTTAATTTTGATTGACAGGCTACTTCAACCAACGATGGCTGTTGTTCCAGCAGTGTGTGTCTTGAGACCGAGTCCCCCAAAGGGAGGCACCCTGGTATTTTGCATCTTGTGTAGCTCCTCTCCCAAATCCTGGTCAATGTACTATCAGTGCTCTATCCACACGGCAGCCAATTCTCAGTGTTAAGACTCTTTGGTTTGTTCCATAATAGATTGAACATTCAGACAATACTTTAACATTTTGAATTAAAAACAGACTACTGAAAAGGCTGTTACAAGCCATGTGACCCTTGGCAGTATCAACTCCAGTCAGTCTTGAGACTCAGGCAAATACCTAATTAAAGATGGACATTTTAGGAAACTCACACATCCCTTTAAAGATGGAACATCAACAAAAGGATGACAATATTCTGGTCCATTCATCTTTTGTTCAGCATGACACTCCAAAACTCAATGTGTTTTAGACTAAATGGCTTCCTTTATCAGTTAACCTTGTATGCTTATTGACCTGATTAGCTACCTTACCTGGAAAAAGACTTAACAGATCACATCGGGTGAGACACTCATGCTTATTGCCTGCTCTGTTGCGCAGAAACAAAGAAACAAGCAGAAACCCATTTACCTAGCTGCAATCAACTAAGCAGCCAAGGTAGTAAAAAGACTTACTGCAAGAGTGGGAGAAGGACCCTTCCCCGACTTGTTCAATCTTCAAATTTGCCTGAGAACCCAACTGCTGGCAATTCAGTTACAAGAAGCCTTGCAGCTCAATGAAAGACCTTCACTCCAGCTAATGCATCAGATCATTTGAGAAACTACAGGCCTTCTACAAAAGAATCCCAAATCGTAATTGCATGTTCTTATTGTTACCTGTATGTAATCATTTTGTGAGTGACAGAATGTGTGAGAGTCGAGTGAGTGAGACATTAGATTAGATTAGATTACTTACAGTGTGGAAACAGGCCCTTCGGCCCAACAAGTCCACACCGACCCGCCGAAGCGTATACCACCCAGACTCATACTCCTACATTTACCCCTTCACCTAACACTATGGGCAATTTAGCATGGCCAATTCACCTAACCTGCACATTTTTGGATTGTGGGAGGAAACCGGAGCACCCGGAGGAAACCCACGCAGACACGGGGAGAATGTGCAAACTCCACACAGAGAGTCGCCTGAGGCGGGAAATGAACCCGGGTCTCTGGCGCTGTGAAGCAGCAGTGCTAACCACTGTGTCACATGGCAAGTGTGGGAAAATGAATAACCTTTTTAAATTTTGAAATTTACAATAAAGCTTGTTGCTAACATTATTTAATTGGGACAATCTTTCTGAGGGCAAAAATTCACATGTAGCTCTAAGTAAGAAAATGTAAATTTTGTCTGTAACAATATCCCCATCACAATACTCTCAATACTGTATCACATGTCATCATATTTTCAGAATAGCATTCATACATTAAAACACTCCCAGTACTGTGTCCATGTATAATAATATTCTCAGTACTCTATCCACATGTTCAAACACATTCAGCGCTGTATCTTTGGTATAAGAGTGTTTTGATTCATTTCCAGATGTCTTTTATGAAGAAGAGAAAAATACCTTGTATTACAGAAAATAAACAGATGTCCATAGAATAAATTACAGGCATCCATCACATCCCTACTGTGCAAAATTCCCATCAGCCATCATCACAATGTCACACTGCAGATGGTGTAAATCATCTAGAAGGATGGAAGATGCTTTGCTATGAAGGGAGTTGCGTCATCAAGTATTTTTAAAAATCAACCTGTAAAAAATATAACTCGTTGATCCCCTATTCTCATATTTTCCCTCCTTTAGTCGTGTGGATTTTGTACAGTTTAATTTTTCTTCACTTGTCCATGTCTTATTTTTATTCACAAATGTAAACAAAATTAATCATAAATTAAACTAGAGCAGATTTCCACCGCTGAATAAATGGTTTAGAAATAGGATGGACATTGCAAAGATCCTTTTCTTTCCTTTTACTGTCCCCTAGTGTTTACATTTCATTATAACAATCAGTTGACAGAACATTCCTGATAACGTTCACCCCTAACATTCAATAAAAATGCCTGAAAATCCAACAAAGGTCTGCGATTAAGCTTGAATGTAATGCTCCTCCTGTAATGGATTTTGTGTGAGACTGAGAGGAAAATTTTCGGTGAATTTTTTTTTCTTAAATTAGCAGACTGCAGGATTATCATGACAAAACACACCAACTTCTTCCTGTTCTGAACTTTCCCCTCACTCCAAGTGACTATGAAGTTACCTTTTAAATTGTGCTTTCTCCAATTTAATGTAAAATAGGAACTTATAATTTTATTGCATTTTTCAGGTTACATCATCTGATTCTCCTATGACTTCCTTTCTTCTTCACCAATCTTTAATCTGATTGGATGATGAGTGTGGGGGTAGCCACAGGTTAACGTAAGTGTGACTTTGAGACTTCCATTTTGTTGTGACATAGCAGTCGTGAAGCCCACTGAAAGATCGTGTGAGCTGCACTACACTTTTATATGAAGGCTCCTTTCTATGACTGTCTTTGGAAGGAGATCTAGTACAAATTCTGTAAACCCATCAAGGCGTGTACACAAAGTTTGCCTTGTCTGAAAATGTTGTAGCTTTACTTTTTGTTCCTTAAATGTTCTATCATAGCCTTGAACTCTGAGTCAGCTCTGAAGTTGAAAACGGACTTTGATAAATAATTGTAGCTAACAGGGGACAAAATCTACAAATCTTAAATGTTGGCAGTAACAGCCCTGCAAGTGCAGGCATGCTTTAGAAATCTGTTTTGACCAGCTTTTGGCTCTGCTCCAAGGTTTGACCCTGCTGGGTATAAACAAATTCTGATTAGATGTAGATGATGGGGCTGTTTATTCTAGGTTGTCTATCTCTCTTCCACAGTGTTGTCCTGGATGGCCCAATAGAAGGAAGATGCTGTGCCTGAAGAAGTGGTTGAGGCTTTCTGCAGCCATTGGTACTGAAGGTACTACAGTGAAAGAGGATAGAAGATAATGCTCTCATTCAGTGTTGCTTCAGTGATTTGAGTCCTTGTTGTTTGTACGCTTTTATAAAAGGGGGATCTGGCATGAAATTAGTGTTGTTTTCATGGCTTACACTGGGCTTCTGTCTAACTGCCCAATTAAAAGAATCACAATCTGCTGAATAACTCGTCAAGTTCAGGGACAGCCCTTGGAGTGGCCAGGAAACAGTGGTTGCTTTTGCTGTTGGGATTGAGTCTTTTTTATTCCACTTGTGGGATGTGGGTGTCATTGCTTGTACCAGCATGTATTACCTGTCCTTAGCTGCTAAGTCTGGTTGAGATTCTCTACTCCTTGGAAAAGAAAGGAAAGAAAAAGAAAAGCAAGACCAGACCAACTCACATGGCACCATTTACTCTTCGTTTTCAGGCAAATTGGCATTTCCAGATCAAAAGATGATTAACTCTGCATCATCGCACTCCTGTAAATATCAGAATGCAAATTGATTCATTTTCAAAGTAAACGTAATTCACAACTATTGAGAAATATCTATGTTGTTAGGAAAATAAAACATTATTTAATCAAAACATTAACATAGTGTTCATTTAAGGATTGGAAAATACCGAACAAATGAATGTGTTTGATCAATGAACAGCAATTAAAGTCAAATATCACTTCTTTGCTTCCATTAGAGTCATAGTAGCCAAAGGCAAAACAAAAACAAAAACAGAAATTGCTGGAAAAGCTCAGCAGGTCTGGCAGCAACTTTGGAGAGAAATCAGAGCTAACATTTCAGGTCAAGTGACCCTTCTTCAGAACTGCTGAGCTATTCCAGCAATTTTGTTTCTGATTTTCAGCAACCACAGTTCTTCAGATTTTTACCAAATCTAGTTCAAAAAGACTATAACGATTGTCCAGCAATTACAATTTAACCTTGGTGGTGGAGAGATTTTGGGCTGACCAAATGCATGTTAATTAAAGAAAGCCAACATGTATTTTGTAAAGGAAAATCAGATTTAACTAACTGATTAGAGTTTTTCAGACTGTTATCAGGGAAAGGTGATGGAGGTACACCTATTGATGGAGTACATAAGGACTTATGAAAGGCATTTGATACAGTGCAGCATAACAGACTTATTGACTAATATATAACTCATAGAACAAAACAGACAGAAAACAACATAGATAGAGAATTGTCGGGGAGCCATAGTGGTCTTACAGCACAGGAAAGGCCCTATGATCCATTTGTCTGCATGAGCGGAGTAATAAGAAATATGATAAAAGCAAAATATAATAAAATATACAAATGAGTGTTTGTACAAGTATTAGAAAGGAAAATAATTATGAAAGTGAACATTGGGTTCACAAGAGAGTAAGAGTATGAATTAATATTGCGAATTAAAAATAGTGGAAGTCATGAACAGACATGTTGTGTGTATTTTCACTGTAGAAACCACACATACACATACAAACAGATTCAAGACCAGCTTCTTCCCTGCTGTTATTAAGACTTATTAACATATCTCTCAAATTTTAAATTTCACGTTGATCTCAGTTTCTGTGCACTTTCTCTGCAGGTGTAACATTGTATTCCTCGCTCTGTTCTTATTACCCTAAAGCACTTGGTTTGATCTGCCTGTATTGCATGCAAAACAAAACTTTTCACTGTACCTAGGTACATGTGACAATAGTAAATCAAAACATCAAAAACATTAAATAACATTCCTGAAAGACCAGACATGTATAAGTTAATAGATGTAAAACAATTACAGTTACCGGGGAAAGGTAACTGAGAAGACTATTGGAACTAAAAGCTGACAAGTGTCCAGGACTTTATGGCTGCTGTGTAAGGAGATTCATTAGTTAGACATTTCTAAGATGCCCTACATTCTGGAAAGGTCCCAGCAGATTGGAAAACAGTGAATGTAACTCCCTTAGGCAAGGAGGGAGACAAAAAACAGGAAACTATAGGAGAGTTAGCCCAGTATTTGCTATCATGAAAGTTCTTATTAAGGAGATTACAGCAGGGTGCTTAGAAAATCTTTATGCAATTATTTTGTGAAAGGAAAATTACATTTGATCAATTTATTGAAGTTCTTTGAGGACATATCAAGCAAGTTGGATAAAGGCAAAACTGTAGGTGTGGTCAACTTTTCTCAAAAAGCATATAGTAAGGTGATATTTTTACTTCTTTATTCATTCATGGAACTTGTGTGACAATGGCTGGGCCAGCATTTGTGGACCATCCCTAATTGCCCTTGAACTGAATGGCTTGTTAGGTTACAGAAGTAAACCACATTACTTTGAGTTTGGAGTTATGTGTAGGCCAGATGGATAATCATTGAACTCCCACAGTGTGAAAACAGGCGATTTGGCCCAAGTCCACACTAACTCTCCAAACAGCTTTCCACCCAGACTCATCCCTGCTACTCTATCCATGTAATTCTGCATTTCCTATGGCTAATCCTCCTAACCTACACACCCTGGATCACCCTTGATCACAATTTAGCATGGCCTATACACCTAGCCTATACATCTTTGGACTGGGGAGGAAACCCATGCAGACATGGGGAGAATGTGCAAACTCCACACACACAATCACCTGAGGCTGCAATTGAATGTGGGTCCCTGGTGCTTTGAGACAACAGTGTTAACCACTGAGCCACTGTGTTGATTTCCTTCTGTAAAGAATATTGTGAACCAAATGTGCTTTTGTGACATTTAAAGATACTTTCATTGACATAGGACCTTCATACATTCATTTGTAGCCAAGATTACCTCAGTGGTATGGTAAAACAATGGTTTGCTCTAAGTGTGGACTTGCGATTTCTGAACAGAGAGCTGTTTTTCACAATACAGTACAGAAACGCAGTGTTAGAAAGTAGAACATCATTGTTTAACCTTTGCCAGACTTCTTTCCTGGTTCCACCTTGGACTTCACAGAAGAGGCACCCTGGGCTGTTCCAGGGGCTTCTTCGATTGTAGCTTTTAAGGTTCCTTTTGCCTTCTTCATCTGCTGAATAAACACAATTTGTTTTGAACCATTGTGAGATTTTTGAACACATTAAAATCATCCTTTGCTCCCCAACGCAACTATTTCTCTGCAACAAAATTGAAATATCTCAGATATTGGAATTCTGAAATGAGGTTGTAAGTTTGCTCGCTGAGCTGGAAGGTTTGTTTTCAGACATTTCGTCGCCATGCTTGGTAACATCATAAGTGGGCCTCCGGTGAGGTGCTGGTGCTCTGTCCTGCTATCTATTAATGTGTCTCGGTCTGTTAAGGTGGGTGATATGATTTCTGGTTCTTTTTCTCAGAGGTTAGCAAATGGGGTCCAAATCGATGTGTTTATTGATGGAGTTCAGTTTGGATGCCAGGCCTCTAGAATTCTCGTGCATGTCTCTGTTTAGCCTGTCCTAAGATGGGTGTGTTGTCCCAGTCGAAGTGGTCTTCTTCTTCATCTGTATGTAAGCATACTAGTGATAGTGGGTCATATCTTTTGGTAGCTAGTTGGTGTTTGTGTATCCCGGTGGCTAGTTTTCTGCCTGTTTATCTGATATAGTGTTTATTATAGTCCTTGCACAGTATTTTGTAAATGGCATTTGTTTTGCTGGTTGTTTGTATAAGGTCCTTTAGATTCATCAGCTGCTGATTAAGTGAGTTGGTAGGTTTGTGGGCTACCATGATGCCAAGGGGCAGGAATAGTCTGGAAGTCATTTCAGAGATGTTTTTGATATATGGTAATGTGGCTGGAGTTTCTGGGTGCATTGCATCTGCTTTATTGGGTTTGTTGTTGTGGAATCGGCAGACTTTGTTTATCGGGTTAAGGGTGTGTTGCTAGAAAAGCACAGCAAGCCAGGCAGCACCTGAGGAGCAGGAAAATCAACGCCTCAGGCCACAACCCTTCATCTGGAATGAGGCCCTGATGAAGGGATCCGGCCTGAGGCATCAATTTTCCTGCTCTTCAGATGCTGCCTAGCCTGCTGTGCTTTTCCAGCAACACACTCTCGACTCTGATCTCCAGTATCTGCAAACCTCACTGTCTCCCCGTATTTATCGGGTACCAATTTTCTTGAATACACCGGATAGGCGTATTTTCTGCTGCTCATAGTTCCTGGGAGGTGCAGTATATTGTGGTCCATTTCAATAATGTCCTGATACTGCTTCGTTTGTGGGTGTTGGAATGATTGCTTCTGTAGTTAAATATCTGGTCTGTGTGTGTTGCTTTCCTGTAGACACTGGTCTGCAGTTCTCCATTAACTGTTTGTTCTCCCGTGACATCTAGGAAGGGAAGTCTGTGGTTGTTGTCCTCCTCTTTTGTGAAATTCATGCCAGTAAGGATGTTGTTGATGATGTTGTAGGTTTACACAATCAGCCAGCAAAATAAATATCATTTACAAAATACCATGCAAGGATTGTAACAAACACCACATCGGACAGATAGACAGAAAACTAGTCACCAGGATACACAAACACCCAGTAGCCACCAAAAGATATGACCCACTATCACTAGTATCCTTACATACAGACGAAGAAGGACACCACTCTGACTGGGACAACACATCGATCCTAGGGCAGGCTAAACAGTGACATGCACGAGAATTCCTGGACACCTGCCATTCAAACTGGAACTCCATCAATAAACGCATTGAATTAGGCCCCATCTTCCAACCTCTGAGAAAAAGAACTGGAAATGATATCACCCATCTTAACACACCAAGACACATAAATTGAAAGTGGGCATAACACCAGCAACTCACCAGAGGCTCACTGATGACATTACCTAGCAACATCTGAAAAGAAACCTTCCAGCTCAGTGAGCAAACCTACAACCAGAACCTCAACCTGAGCTACAAATCTTCACAAAAATTGCAATCTGCAATAAAAACAGTGATTACTCAAAAAGCTGTGAAGAGGCAAGTAGTGCTAACATTTCTGTTGATCTGTCATTGAAGCTGGAAGGTCACTACCTTAAAATGGTGACCCTGTTTTTCTCTCCATTGATGCATTACGTGCTGGGTAGTTTCATGAGTACATCAATGAATCTTGCCTATCAATTGCTGGGCAATGCCAAAGACTGAGGAAAGCTGGCCAAAGGTTTCATCTTTCTCTCTCCCTTTTCTTTGGGAAAGACTTTGGCCTCAAGGTGTGAGGAATTAAGAAAAATCAATGGTTGGAAATGGACGCTAGGTGATGGGGTTGGAAGATTTGAGCTATAAGGAGAGGTTGAATAGGCTGGGGCTACTGTCTTTGGAGCATCAAAGGCTGAAGGATACTTCTGTCAAAATGATTGGTGCATGCTGAAGGCAATTTTATTTTGCAAAGGTGCAATACCGGACCTGAAAGTGTGAGAACGCTGACAGGGAGAACAAAAATAGTCATAAGTAGAGCAAATAAAACAGCTAGATAGTAAATGTATGACGGTAAAAACAAATTATCTAGTTATTTAACAACTATAAATAAATTCGAGCCATGTCTTTACGCATGGTGAGCCACCGAAAATGCTGTTTTCGATGTGCATCAGTCTTCTTGATATATGAGGAGTATAAAGGGAAATTTTCCAATTCCATAGTTTCAGTAGGGAGCATGCAATTGAACGCGTGGCAGCAACATGGTCCTGTCTCCCAATTATCTGATCCAGCAGGCCTATGTTCGCAGGCAACAAAAAACTATTCACCCTTATAAACAAAACCCTTCACTGTAAAATAGATGTATTGGAAATCAAAAAGTATACTAACCTAACCGAAAAACTCATTTATTAAAAAAAGTACTTCTATATAGTTTGAAAGGTGTTAGAAATAAAAATTGATATAAAATAAACAAAGGAACACAGAACAGTAGGAAAATGATTCTACACTCAAGCCTATAAAAACAAGTTTTGTATAATTTTCACGGTGTAGAAATGTAAATAAAATTTATTTCAAATGAACAAAACATACAAAATATATTCAGATAATTATTCTAACATAGAATATTTTATAAAGCATTTTACAGCAGCCATAAAGATAAGTAGTTGACATAACAACGATCAATGTTTATTGAATTGCTAGGAGGCCCTTAGGATTTTCTGTCTATCATATTTGATTTCCACTATAAAAAAAATCAATTACAGAATTCCACATTGGGAAATCTGGTGGGACACATTGCTTTCCATCTGCTAACTCCACACGTATGTACATCAGAAAAAAAATGACCTAATGCACTTTACTTTGATAGAAAAGATTGCAGTGTGTTGTTGAAATACGTACAAGAAACGCCTGCTCAAAACCAGGGGGATATTGTTACTCTACAAGGCTGGAATCAAAATGGGGAATGAGGAACATGCAAGTACATTTTTTCAGTGCCTTACATCAGCAGACTGTTTAATTCTTTTTATACATGACTGCACACTCACAAGAATCAAAAAGGGCTGCATTGTACTCGACTTCCACAGGAACCTTGGGCTGCTGTGCAACCATGAGGGAGCCTTGATGGGGAGTAGAATCAGCCATTGGTGAACCAAGAAACATTCTATTGTTAAAATAATTAAAGACTGGCATATGGGGTAGCTGGAAGAGTCAATAAGTTCAGAATGAGAAAGAGGGGAGGTTGAGAACAGGGAAAGCCCAAGGGCAGTGACTGATTTCTTTAGATAATAAAATTAATGTGCCAAATCCAACAGTGCAACAAGCAGGGTGTTGCAAGATGCATGTTAAATACAAGTTATTGTACAAACTGATCTATAATGATTTTAAACTTGGCAAATATGATTCAGAAGGAAAGGCTTGCATTTATAGAACACATTTCATACCTTTAAAGCACTTCACATTAACATGTGACAGCTGAATTGTAAACAGCAAGATCCCACAACTCACAAGCAAGATACACGACTGGTGAATGTGCTTTGATGATATTGGTTTAGCATCAAATCTTGGATGGAATTCAGGACGCACTGCTTTTCTTTACATAATGCCAGGGTAAGAAATAATGAGAGCTGTCTAAAATACGTGGAAATAATCATGGGTGCTTTTAACCTACATATTGAGTGGAAAAACAAGTTGGTCAAAGATAAGCTCATAGAATATTTTCAGGATAGTTTCTGAGAACAGCACATTATGGAATTACCTAAACAGCAGGTTATCCTCGACCTCATATTGTGATTTGATTTAGAACTAATTAATTATCTCGGTGAAAGTGCATGGTAGACAGCAACAACTATATTAAACCTTACACTCAGTTTGAGGGAGACTGCAGTGCATCTGAGGCTTTTAAAAAAAATTTAAGTAAGAACAATTGTAAAGGCATGAAAACAAACTGAATTGACAAATTGGGTTAAAGGATAGATTAACAGAACTGAAACGGCAGTCATTTAAGGAGATATATCAGAATAGACACATTCCAAGGAGTCAGAAAAAAACAAGTCCAAAGAATAGACACATGATCCATGAGGTAAAAACAATGACTGCACATGCTGGAAATCAGATTCTGGATCAGTGGTGCTGGAAGAGCACAGCAGTTCAGGCAGCATCCAATGAGCAGCGAAATCGACGTTTCGGGCAAGGGCTTTTGTCCGAAACGTCGATTTCGCTGATCATTGGATGCTGCCTGAATTGCTGTGCTCTTCCAGCACCACTGATCCAGAACATGATCCATGGTTAATTACAAATGTGAAAAATAGCCTGAAAGTTAAAGGAAAAGTATATAATGATTGAAAAAACAGGTGGCCAGTTGGAAATTTGGACAGAATATATAAAAGACAAAAGATGGTCAAAAATTTAATGAAGAGGAACAAATAAAGTCTGAGAGAAAGCTGGCCAGAAATATAAAAACAGATAATAACAAATTCTACAAACATGTGAAGAAGAAACGTAATAACAAAGTGAGATTGGTCTTATAGAAAGTCAGAATGGAGAATTAACAATAGAAAATAAGAAAATTACAGATGAATTGAATAGGTATTGTTCACCAGTTTTACACAGTGGAAGATGTAACTAACATCCCCAGAGCAACAACTTATCAAGAATTTGAAGGGAGGGAGAAAGTTAGAAAAATCAAAAAGTGTTACTGACAAAAATCGTTGAAGCTGCCAGCTAACAAGTACTCAGGTCCTAATGGACCTCATCTCAGGTTGGTTGAGAAGTGATTAATGAAACAGTTGATGCATTGATTGTTAATTTTCCAAAACTCCCTTGATTTGGAATGGTCCCATTAGTTTGAAAGATAACAAATTTAACTCTTTTATTCAAAACTACATGTCAGTTAGCTTAACATCTGTCACAGGTAAATACTAGAAGCTAGTATTAAGGAAGTTAGAGGAGGGCAATTGGATAAGGTCAAGGTAATCAGATAGTTCAAGGTAATCAACATGTCCTTGTAAAAGTCAATTCATGTTTGTCAAACTATTGGAATCCTTTGAGGTAACACTTGTGAATAAAGGGAAACTAGTAGATGTACTATACTTATATTTCCAGAAGGCATTCGATAAGGTGCCACATCAAAAGTTATGCAGGAGGCTGGAAAAACACAGCAAGCCAGGCAGCATCAGGAGATGGAGAAGTTGTTGTTTCAGGTGTAACCCTCCTTCAGGAATCTCCGAAGAAAGGTTATACCCGAAATGTCGACCTCTCCATCTCCTGATGTTGCCTGACTTGCTGTGTTATAGAACATAAAACATAGAACATTACAATGCAGTACAGGCCCTTTGGCCCTCGATACTGCACCGACCTGCAAAATTAATCTGATGCCCATCTAACCTACACTGTTCCATTATTCCTATATATGTCCAATGCCCATTTAAGTGCCTTTAATATCGGTGAGTCTACTACTGTTGCAGGCAGGCTGTTCCACGCCCCTACTACTCTCTGAGTGAAGAAGTGTTCTTCCAGCCCCCTGCTTGTCTACTTTGGATTCCAGCATCTGCAGATTTTTTGTCTCTCGTGTCAAAAGTTATAGCAGCAAATAAAAGTTCATGTTATGAGGCAGCATATTAACATGGATAGAAGACCAATTGGCTAACTGTAAAAAATGAGCAAATTTTTCAGGTTGGCAATATGTAATGAGAGCTGTGGCCTGGGAATTGGTGCTGAGACCCCAACTGTTTAGATTAGATTAGATTACTTACAGTGTGGAAACAGGCCCTTCGGCCCAACAAGTCCACACCGACCCGCCGAAGCGCAACCCACCCATACCCCTACATTTACCCCTTACCTAACACTACGGGAAATTTAGCATGGCCAATTCACCTGACCCGCACATCTTTGGACTGTGGGAGGAAACCGGAGCACCCGGAGGAAACCCACGCAGACACGGGGAGAACGTGCAAACTCCACACAGTCAGTCGCCTGAGTCGGGAATTGAACCCGGGTCTCAGGCGCTGTGAGGCAGCAGTGCTAACCACTGTGCCACCGTGCCGCCCACAATTTATAATTTATATAAAAATTATTTTGATTTTGAGGTGAGAGGACAGAGATTTTAAAAAGACATAACAGGCAAATTTTTCACAGAGGATGGTTCGCGTATGGAATGAACTTCCTGAGGCAATGGTGGATGCAGGAATAATTGCAACACTGAAGGGATGGAAGGTATGGTTGCCAAATTTACCAAGGACACAATGATAGTAGGGAAGTAAGTTGTGAAAAGGACACAGGGAGTTACAAACAGATATCGATAAAATAACCGAGTGGGCAAAGATGGATCAAAGAGAGAATAATGTGTGAAATAGAGAAATTGACCATTTTGGCAAGAAGAATTTTAATTTATCACTTATCAGATGAAGTGCTAAAGTAGGGAGGTAATGCTTCAGTTATACAGGGGATTGGTGACATCACTTCTGGAGCACTGTGCAAGGTCCACACCTTATTTGTGGAAGAATGTAAATAGGGTGACTTGATTGAAATATATGATATCCTGAGCGGTCGTGACAGGATAGATGTGAAGAGGATGTTTCCTGTTGTGGGAGAACCTAGAACAAGTGGATCACTATTTGAAAATCAAAGATTGGCCATTTAAACAGAGATCAAATGAAAACTTTTCTTTCAGAGGATCCTGAGTCTTTGGAACTCTCTTCCTAAAAATGTAGTGAAAACAGAATCCTTAAATTCTTTTTAAGGTAGAGATAGACAGATAGATTCTTATTGTCAAAAGGGATGTGAAAGATATTTGGGATAAGCAGGAATGTGGATTTCAGGTTACAATCTGATCAGCCATGATCTTACTGAATAATGGACAGGTTTGATGGGCTGAATGGACTACTCCTTTGAATGTTTGTATGTTCAAATGGGATCTTTTCTGTTCCACTTAAATAGAAAGACAGGTCTAGCATCTCAACTTGAATGCAGAGTAGAGTGCATCTCCATATTCAACATCAGATGGATCATATTTTCATCTTCTATAAAACTAGCCTGACCTATTTCCCTCATAGAATGGGCAGGAGCTCTGCTCCATGAGATTGGCTCCCAAGTGTGAAGACTATACCTCTGTCAGGGCTTCCTCACTGCCCTGAGGTGTCAGCCTAGATTATCTGCTCAAACCTTAGAGTGAGACTTGAAGTCAGGAATCTCTTGGTTTAGAGCTACAATTATAAACCACAATGTCAAATTGTGACACAATGTCAAACTGTGCTACCCTTATGAGAGGGTAGCAGGGAGAATAGGCAGTTTTCACTGGTTGACAATTTGGCAGGAAAAAGGACACAGACTCAGGCATATTTAAACAGGTGATTAGATCTGATCTGTGGGAGGCCTGAAAAATGTGGTGCACCCAACTGTTCTGAAAGAAGCAAGGCCTGGGATGATGCAATGTTTCCCTCTCTGGAGCAGGACAGAAAGGTGGTAAGAAGGCCAAATATTTGGGCAAGTTGACTCCAAAGAGATACTTTCCACCCCATACCCATTTTCACAATTAAACGCTAGGTAGGAATGTCCATTGAGGACCATTAAGTTGTTAATTAATGGCCCCTTAAGGGCCTCAATGCACATCAACCTAAATATCTACTTTCTCAGGAGCTGATAAAATGGCTAGTGTCTTGACTGGGAGACCAAGGTGATCAGCCTATTGGGATTAGGGCTGGGAGGACTTCCATTTGCTCCAATCTGGGGCCAGTTGGGCTAGGGTTGGGGGCTGTTACACCCCGGCTCTTGCATCCAAACCCTTCTGAACCCCATATTTCTGACCAAAAGAAAAGTCTACCTTTTCACTGGTAGATTTCCTGTACACTGGGCCAGCAGTGATGATCTCTAGGACCCAGATGATGTTGCCTCTGATTGTCATGAGCTTTAGGTGAGGCAGTGCTTCTGCATCGAGATCTCTGATTCGCTAAGAAGGTCAGCAGTTAGTTCTTCACTACTGGATTGGCATTCGAGCAAGCTTCCTCATGTCTTTGGGGCAGAGTTAGTCATCACTAAACATGCCCACCCCCTCAGAAGCACTAACAGGCAGCAGTGTTTAATTTATGTATGTCCCCCTCCCCCATCTACAAGTGCTAACTATCTTGGCTAATAATATGAAAGGCAGGAATGGTGCAGTATCTGGCAGGGTTAGGGTCAGGTTTAGTCTGATTTTAACTCAGGTAGGCATAATTTGCTGTACCACATCCTGCACCAACATCCCCCTAACTTGGCCTCACCAATCATTATCTCCTGATAATGATGCTTAAAGTTGAATCTCAGGATATCACTCAGAAAATGGAAGAAAAAGGTTCAGAGAAACTGTTTCATGTAAAACAATTTGGCAAGCCTTGACAGGAGTAAGGAACTATTGAGGCACAAACTATATTCCAATTTAAAGAAAAATGGATAGTATGGGAGAGGAAATTATCTAAAAGGATACAGAAAGAAAAGTGTGGAACAAAATTAAAAATCTCAGAACTGGTCAAAGCAGCCCCAACTCAAACACAAGGAACTGTACATTCCCTGGAAGATGTACGAATAGAAAGTGGAAATGAGTATCCTGCACTTAACATGCAGTAATTACAAAATAGTTTTAAAATTTTCTACTTGCACAAGTGCTGTAATGAATCAAAAAACTTAATGGACAAAGGCACTATTGCTCAGTCACTACTAGCTTCATGAAATCACATGAAATTTTGAATTCCCATCCTAAACCACTTTGCACAATTTAACATTGTAACCCAATTCACTGTTAAAATGAAAATATGGGCAAAATTTCCAACAACCTTCTGCCTGCCTGTAGTTTGGTTCTACTGTCAATCATGGCTGAACATTTGTAGTGTCAGAAGTTCATGGATTTGGATTGATGTCAGCTGAATTTCTACGACACTAATTTGTAGAAAACTGCATTTAGTGGATTGGGATAAAGACGTTGGCTGAATGTAGATTGACTCAGCACAAAATGGAGTAAAACCTGGTTTGAGAACACGAGATGGCTGACTGGACAACACTATAGTCATGTTTGTTTAATCTGGACATACAATGATATAGAGAATTTGGCAAAGTGTGGTTTGTAGGTGAACTCAGCCCAGACAATCACAAAGGCCAACCTCCTATCTATAGAGTCCATCTACCAGGCCCGCTGTCAAGGAAAGGCTGCCAGCATTCTCAAAGATCCATCCCACCGTGGCAATGTTTTTCTACAACCTCTACCATTGAGGAGAAGGCACAGAACACACGCACCAGCCAGTTTTCCACAGTTTCTACTCTACTATTGTTAGAATATTGAATGATCTCACAAACTCTTAACATTTGCCTGTATCTATGTTTTTGTTTTTGTTATTTACTTATCTATGCTACTTAACTATGTGATCTGCCTATATTGCTCGCAAGACAAAGCTTTTCACTGTGCCTCGGTACACATGATAATAAATTCAATTCAATTCAATTCAAAAAGACAGCTGACTGCATTTTTAATGGCTTGAGAAGGTGTGGTATTTAGATTAATACTAATATGTAGAAGTTGATTGATCATTGAATTAAGTATGATTTAGCATTAGCTTGGTTTATCTATATATCTTCAAAGTTGAAAGTACAAGACAGAGTTTAAAAACTGAAGCTAGCTACATCAGAAGAGACAAAATTATAGGGTAACTAATAAATTGGTTGAAATTATGAAAGAATAGAACACTGTGGAGACAGCTTTCAGTTGTGGAGAGGACCTGAACAATGAATGGTGTAGAGAAGACGGTTAAGTACAAATTCATAAGCTTAAATGTGATTCAGGTAATGGATGGACTTACATTGCTATAGCATTGAACCAATGTGCATGTTAAGACCTGGTACCCAGGTTGAAAAATTGGTTCACTTAATATTGGGGTCAATATGCCTTTAAGGTAATATGAAAGACAGATAGGAATATTAAGGAGGAATCATGGAAGAAAAACATATTGAAATAGCTGAGAGAAAGCTTGCAAAGCTATATTCCCAGTGCTCCACTAGCATCATAGACACCCATTCCTTCACAGCACCACAGATTGGGAAACTTAGACTGTTGATCCTTTCAGTTTCTTTACCATTAGAGCCAATGTAACAGAATTATACTTCCAGTTGTTGGAACCCCTTCAAAGAGCACAATCAGGTTTCGTAGATCAGATTAGGAGAATCAACTCATATCTGACTTCTGATTGCTGTCAAATGTGTGAGCAGGTTTTAGGTAAGGAACATGACTGGGCTTATGTTTGAAGCCTCTAGGGTAAAGTCACTTGTCAATACTCGTTATCAAAGTTCAGAAATAAAGAATGGCCACTTGTTTGAGAATTCCCTGCTGTATTACATTCCAACATAACTTTGCATTTTCAGGAAAGGAAAAAGAGAAAGCAAAACAATAAGATACATTAATAAAACTCATTATTACAGGTGTCAAAGACATCCGCCTGGAGGTGATCCGTTTCTGTTTTGGGTGCTCCAGAGTGACACACTGAGTCATAAGAGTCTCTGTAAATAAAGGACAATACACAGTTAATGAAAGGACTATGATCCAACATGACATAGCCATGACTCAAAAGATCATAAGAAATAAGAAACGTGTATGCCATTTAGACCCTCAAGTCTATTTCACCATTAAATGAGATCATGCTTGATCTGACTGTGGTCGTAACTTTATGTTCTGGCCTACCCCAACACCCCCACCCCACCCAATTATCTTTAGATCAAAAATCTTCCAAACTTAGTCTTGACTATATTCAATGGCTCAGCTTTCACTGTTCTCTGGGTTAGAGAACTCCATAGGTTAATGATCTCTGAGAGAAGAAATTCCTCCTTGTTCCCATCTTAAACTACGCCCTCTCATTCTAGATCTCCTGATGAGGCCATAACCTTTCACAACATTTTGAACTGTCAGTGGATAAACACACTGTTTCAGAGCATGTGCAGCTAACCCAATAACTTGATATTAGAAACAGCAGAAAATTAAACAAGTTGCAAACATATTGAAAATGTACATACATATGCCATAACACAAAGAACTAGTGTCCAAGTTCATGTGAAAAACAAGGTGAATCCTTTTTAAGCTTAACATATTTTTCGATTCCTTAAAGCTATGCCCAATGGGACTCTATTTAGAAATGCACTATCTAGTAAAAGAAGGTTTCATGTTTGAGAATTGCTCTATGCTGAGTGCTGGATTAGTGATACTGGCAGAGCACAGCAGGTCAGGCAGCATTCAAGGAGCAGCGAAATCGACCCTGAAGGGCTTTTGCCTGAAACATCGATTTCGTTGCTCCTTGGATGCTGCCTGAATCTGGTTTCCAACATCTGCAGTCATTGTTTTTACCTCTATGCTCAGTGCACTGATCTCACTAAAACAGCACTAGGGGTGCCACAACTGCCCTAGTATCTTATCCCTATGAGAATTTCTGCTCTTGGCTGTCATTTTTTGCACAAAACAGCAGATAAGGACTAGATCAGGCTGGATGAGAGTTCCTATGAATTAATATCCTGCTCATCCAAAATACTTGTTCAAAGGTGAAGATGATCACATTGGTGAGGGTACTGGAGGTGCTTGTGCAGGTGCAGAGAAGCACAGCATGAGCAAAGAGCCCAGGGACCTGAATGATGTGGGCGAGAGCAAGAATTCTGGGAGAACGGTGTGAGAAGTCAGGTTAGGTTTTGCGATTGCGGGAACAACTGATTGTGTTTTCAAGCAGGGTTCCTGGTGTCATGATAAGATTGTCATCAGGGAGTGACAGGATTCCTATGAATGGAGATTCTTGCTCATTAACAGCCTCGTCAACAATGAACCTCGCCTCAGTAATATGTGGCTTAGTATTCCATCACCCACTGCAAGGAAAGTAGACATTTATAATTCCATAAGACATAAGACATAGGAGTGGAAGTAAGGCCATTCACCCCATCGAGTCTACTCTGCCATTTAATCGTGGCTGATGGGCATTTCAACCCCACTTACCTGCACTCTCTCCATAGTCCTTCATTCCTTGTGACATCAAGAATTTATCAATCTCTGCTTTGAAGACATTTAACGTCCTGGCCTCCACTGCACTCTGCGGCAATGAATTCCACAGGCCCACCACTCTCTGGCTGAAGAAATGTCTCATCATTTCCGTTCCAAACTGACCCCCCTCTAATTCTACATCTGTGCTTATGGGTCCTAGTCTCTCCGCCTCACAGAAACAACTTCCGAGCATCCACCCTTTCTAAACTATGCATTATTTTGTAAGTTTATAATAGATCTCCCCTCAACCTTCTAAACTCTAATGAATCCAATCCCAGGATCCTCAGCTGTTCATTGTATGTTAGGCCTACCTTTTCAGGGATCATCCATGTGAATCTCTGCTGGACACAGTCCAATGCCAGTATGTCCTTCTTGAGGTGTGGGGCGCAAAATTGGACACAGTATTCTAAATGAGGCCTAACTAGAGCTTTATAAAGTCTCAGAAGTACATCGTTGCTTTTATATTCCAACCCTCTTGAGGTAAATGAAAACATTACATTCACTTGCTTAATTTAAACCTTTAAGTTAACTTAACGGTGGATTCTAGAAGTTTATCAACAACCGAGGTTAGGCTAATCAGCCTTTAATTTTCCATCTTTTGTCTTGATCCTTTCTTGAACAATGGGGTTATAATCATCTGGGACTTTCCCTGACTCCAGTGACTTTTCAAAAATTACAACCAACACCTCTGCTATTTCCTCAGCCACCTCCCTCAGAACTCGAGGATATAGCCCACTGGGGCCAGGAGATTTAACATTGTTAGACCTTTTAGCTTTTCTAGAATGTTCTCTTTTGTAATGGCTACCATATTCAACTCTGCCCTGACTCTCCTTAATTGTTGGCATATTACTCATGTCTTCAACTGTGAAGACTGACACAAAGTACTTATTAAGTCCTTCAGCTACTTCCTTATCTCCCATCACTAGCCTCTAGCATCAGTTTGGAATAAATGTCTACTTTTGCCTCTCATTTGTTTCTTATGCATTGAAAGAAAGTTTTACTATCATTTCTAATATTACTAGCTAGCCTATCTTCCTATTTGATCCCCTCCTTCCTTATTTCTCTCTTTGTTATCCTCTGTTTGTTTTTGTAGCCTTCCCAATGTTCTGATTTCCCAGTGCTCTTGGCCACTTTCTAGGCTGTCTCTTTTTCTTGATACATTTCCTGACTTCCTTTGTCAGCCATGGCTGTCTAATTCCACCCCCCCCACCTTGCCTTTCGGACATGCCCTGTCTATTTCCTGGTAAATCTTGTGCTCCTGGTCCTGACCACTGTTAGGAGGTCTGTACATAACTCCCATTATGGTTTTTTTGCCTATGTAGTTCCTCAATTCCACCCGCGCAGACTCCACATCATCTGACCCTGTGTCACTCAGTGCCATAAATTTAATTTCATTCTTAACTAACAAGGCAACCCTGCCCTCGCTACCCACCTCCCTGTCTTTTTGATGTTTTAAATTCTTCAACCGCCAGTCCTGAACCCCCTGCAACCACATCTCTGTGATGCCAACCACATTATAATCATACACAATGATTTGTGCCATTAATTCATCTACTTTGTTAAGAATATTACAAACATTCAGGTAGAGTGCCTTAATCTAATTTTCTTATCATTATTAGAAATATTGGAAGTCATAAGATGTCTTAAGTTACCTTTCCTTTTTGCTGCATTCCTAGTCTGCCTCAAGCTTAAACCCACCTGCACACATGCTCTCCTGCTGCTTATCTTTCCATTTAAGTCCATACTCCCTGTCGCTTTTGCTTTCCCTTCCCCTCAGACTCAGAAGTTTCAACTCCTACTGACCATCCTATTTATCCTTTTCGCTTGAATACTGGTTCCAGATCAGTTCAGGTGGAGACTGACCCAATGGTTCAGATTCCCCCCATCCCGGACATGAAAGTGTACTTTGTGGTTTTAGTATGTCATTAGCTCTTTTTTAGATTAGATTAGATTACTTACAGTGTGGAAACAGGCCCTTCGGCCCAACAAGTCCACACCGACCCACCGAAGCGCAACCCACCCCTTACCTAACACTACGGGCAATTTAGCATGGCCAATTCACCTGACCCGCACATCTTTGGATTGTGGGAGGAAACCGGAGCACCCGGAGGAAACCCACGCACACACGGGGAGAACGTGCAAACTCCACACAGTCAGTCGCCTGAGTCGGGAATTGAACCCGGGTCTCAAGCGCTGTGAGGCAGCAGTGCTAACCACTGTGCCACTGTGCCGCCCATCTTGGATATTGGTGGCACTGTCACAAAGGCTGCACTAGGTGGTGACCAGGTTGAGCCCAATGCTGAGGGTATTGGCCACAGGTTTGGTTCTTTGCCATCACTTGTGTTTGATAGAAGCAACCTTCCACTGGATAATGCTGGCATGATGCCCAGGGTGGGCATCATCAGTGTCAGCGTGATGGACAAAAACATTGGCTCCACTTCTACTGGACAGGAGAAAATTGAGGGCAAAGGGATCAACCTTGCACTCACAACATGCAGCTACATTTCATTTGTAATTATACCATCGAGCAGGAGAAATGCATGCAGTTCAAAAGTGTTTGAGATTCAAATGTTGGTCACTGGCCACATGTCATTGGTCCTTGCATATTGCACAGAGATATCTCAAAGAAGTAGATGCTCATGTTCTGAATCCAGGTCCCTTCCCCGTCAGCAGAAGCTATGGATGCGGCCTCAGGTGAGATGTTTGTTGCTTAATTAAGAAGTTGAAGGTGGATGCGGGAGGCTACAGCAATTATAGTCAAAGCTACATGACTCCTAAGGATGGGTTGGGGCCACAAGATGATTAGGGTCTTTCATCCTCAAATCCATTTTCTTAGGATGAGCAAGTTGCAATGTCAATGCAGGCTTCATATTTCCTAGGAACCTGTGATAGAACTGCGTCAGCTGCTGAATTGGGACCTGAGATCTGCAGATGTGGGAGACTGTCCTTTCCCGGTCACAATGAAGGTGCTGCTCTGCATTATCTATGCAACTCGCCCCTTCCAAGGAGCAAATGATGACCTGTGTGGACTTGTCAGTCATGCACCCACAATGCATTAGTACAGTGATTGATGCCATCTGTGCCAGGTCACACCAGTTCATTTCATCCCCCCCATGTTGAGGTCAGTGCAGCAGGCCAGGCAGTGGGATTCAGTAACATACCCAGCTCCCCCCAGGCACAGGATGCCACCACACGTGGCACGGAAAGGACTGTATCACAACTACAGAGTTCATCAGCAAGAAGGACCAATTCCATTAATCTCCAGGCCACTTGCATTCACCGTTTCCATTTCTTAGAGGTTTGTGCCCACTACGTGAACGATGCAATGACTCGTACATCCTCGAGCATTCTCAAGTACCTGCTATATTTGAGGGTCCAGGGCTGATTAATGTGGGAAAAGGGTTGCCTGCTGTGGCCATCGCTGATGGTTCTATTAGGCAGAAATGGTACTGCAGATGCTGGAGATGAAAGTCAAGATTAGAGTGGTGCTGGAAAAGCACAGCAGGTCAGACAACATCTGAGGAGCAGGAAAAATCGACATTTTGGGCAAAAGTCCTTCATTAGGAATGAGGCCTCCAGGTGATATTACACAACTTGGAGCATGGATGCAATGCTTCAGACAGATCTGTGATGGAGCAGACGATGGGTGGCTGAAGGTGGAGTTCCACAGCCTGAACCAGGCTGGGGAGGGGGCCTGCAATATAATCTGAGCAGAAATGTTGAACCGAAGAGTCTGTTTCTGTGCTATACATCTCTGTGACTCTGTGATATCACCCTAGTCCTGTTGTCTCCAAATGACTGAAGTGCTGATTGCTGAGAGAGTAGATAAACAAAAATACTCTTCTGAGGAGGTGGACGATTAGGAATGGTCTTCAGAGGAAGTGTAAATTTACATTAAGGAGGAGGACCTACAATCCTTACAGGGTCTGATTTATATCTGGTTCTGAGCTGGATGCAGTAGACAATTGAACAGTTGTTGGTCAGGGTGCCAGCAGTTCATTTAAATTTATTAAATTTATTTACAGCCTCTTTTATTCAAACAAAAATAGAAGTTGCTGGAAAAGCTCAGCAGGTTTGGTAGCATTCTAAGGAGAGAAATCAAAGTTAATATTTCGGGTCTGGTGACCTTCCCTCAGAACTACATTCAAGCTAAAGATGAACTCAGTTCTGATAAGGGTCACTCGACCCAAAATATTAATCCTGATTTCTCTCCTCTGTTGCTGCCAGACTTGCTGAGCTTTTCCAGCAATTTCTATTTTTGTTTCTGACTTACAGCATCCGCAGTTCTTTCGGTTTTTATTTTCTTTTGTTTATTTGTGTTCACTTTTGAAATAAAATCTCATTCTTGGAAATGTCTGATGTGGTTAGGGACAGGTGAGTTGTGTGTCCTGCTGGTTAAACAGTGACTGGGCAAGAACATGGAATGTGCCAGGAAGTGCCAGCTATACACTGTGAACAATATGTGTTTTAGGCTGCTTTGCCAGTATTTTGGTGAGGGTAAACTCTGCAGTGCCAATGCTTGCCAAGTGTTGGCCAGGTTTTAAAGATAGCACATGAGTCAGCGATGCCTGCATATTCTGGGATATCCAATTAGTGGCAAGTTCATTCTCTTATGGCGAGATGATAGAATCAGGCTAGCATTGGGTGATGGTGAGTTGAGTTTGGGATGTTGCAGTAAGAAATCTGACTAGGCCTGTATGGAGAGAAACCCTGGTGAAACCTAGTGAAATTGACACTTTGTCAAACTATCGTGAGATTCAGATGCAAGAAATATTACTATAGACAAATTGGGCTCTGTCTTGTGCTTGGAATTGGCATTTAAAATGTCATTTGTGATGAATGTACACACTTCCAATATGAAGTACCCTGGATACCATCTTGGTAAAGGCGGTTATGTGTATGCAGAGCAGGTAGGTCATGATACCAGTGTGCCATACTGCTCTTCATTCAGGTCAGTGCTCTGTCTTAGCACTGCTGAATAAATAGAAAATACAATGAAAAATTCCCAGCAATTACGTTTAAAGGGATCATCAATGACTTACAAACTTGGCTACAAGTTCATTTCTTCTTGCTTTGATTTTTGGGTGACAATTATTTCACACATACCTATTTGTCAATCACTTCATTGTTATAACTGAACATAAGTCATTGAAAATGATCGACCAAAATCCACTAACAAGTACACCTCCATAACTCCAGAGACTACTTGTGAAGATCTGGAATATCATTGCAAAGTACAATACAAACATGGTTCCTAAATAACCATTTCCAATGTTCCTAGGTGTTTCTAAATCCTGCCAAGAACAAAAGCTATTCCTTTAAACCTACAGTGGACATTATTGTATCTGAGTTAGAATACATTCTGGACATCAGTCTCTTATGTTTTGATCAACAGATTCAGCAAGATACAGCTGATCATTTCCAGCTATCGCAGCTCAAAAGTTCATCAGCAAATGACTTGAAAATATTCAGCAAATTCCCAAAGAGATTTATTTTTTCTGGGCATTCAGAAACAAAATAGGTTGATGCAGGATGGTAATTTTTAAAGGCAAACAAGTGATAATTTCACAAGTTCCACATCAAGCTATACAAGACAATATACAAATAGGTCATATAAGTGGAGATAAAGAAGAGACTAGTGCATGCCCATTGATTGGCCTATCATCAATGAAGACATCAGTTGAGTTGAGAAACATGGCAATTCCATCAACCCCAATAATCCATAGAATTCTTATTCCACATGGGATTCCTTCTAAGACATGATGCAAGATTGCAACTCTCCTTTTCCACATCCACCGTCACAATTACATACTGATCTCTGATCAAATTGCCTTTTTGAGTGACAGGTCAAAGAAACCAGGCATGCAACTGTTGTTGACATGTTGACTGACATATTCAATATGTTTAGTGATTCTCAACAAGTTGTGTCTGATAACATTGTGTGGCCTGCTAATGCATCCATCCTGGATAAGTGCAGGAAAAGGAGTGTATAACATATTACCTCTTCTCTTCATTTCCATCAGCCTAATGGTCTCACAGAATGTATGTAGAAGTTGTTACGAGGACTAACATATAGGAATTACTCAGAACATAACAATCTGACCAGAAACTCCATTAGTGGAGATACGTGCAGCCTCTCACAATTTGCAGATCACAATTTAATGAGGAAGAATACGAAGGATCTGCACTCAAAGAGACTTGGAATAGAGGGGGTTGAAGGGATGGCAAATTCCAAGCCAAGTAAGAGCTAGACTGCTTCATGTCTCTAAATGTGCTGTTTTCTGGAAGGCCGGCCAATGTACTCAGCATCTTAGTTTGCATGTCCATTAGTATTCTGTATGCTGACCAGGAAAGTCCTTTGCAGTAGTACTTGCCTGCTATTCCATTGTCTGCTGAACTGAACCATCTTCACCCAGGTCGGATCACAGTTCATTAATTAAATAATTTGTTATTACCTCATAGACACATCAATCAAGTAAAGTCAACATTTAAATACACGATCATTTTATGAGAATCTGGTCTCTCAGCCAAGCTTAGAAAAAGTTGTTTATTTCTGTGGAGCCGTCTGTCAATGGCTCAATATTAATTTGCACAAGATTAAGATGTGTCAAGGTCTTAGACCTGCTGTTCAGAAACCATCATGTATAGCTGAGTGATCCTTTTATAGGGTTGTTTTTGTTTTGCAAGTAGTTATGTAATGGTGTTTTTCAAAACGTTTCACACATGCCTTTATTTCAGTCATACAGTCATAGAGATGTACAGCACAGAAACAGACCTTTCAGTCCAACTCATCCGTGCTGATCAGACATCCTAAATAAATATCGTCCCATGTGCCAGCACTTAGCCCATATCCCTTGAAAATCCTTCCTATTCATATACCTATGCAGATGCTTTTTTAAATGTTGTAGTTGTCCCACCCTCCATCACTTCCTCTGGCAGATTATTCCATACACACACCATCCTCTGCATGAAAATGATGCCCCCAGGTTCCTTTGATGTTTTTAGTTTTGGACTTCCCCACCAGATGGAAAAGACTTTGTCTATTTATCCTATCCATGTCCCTCATGATATTATAAACTTCAATAAGGTCACCCCTCAGTCTCCGACGCTCCAGGGAAAACAGCCCCAGCCTATTCAACCCTATAGCTCAAACCCTTTAACCTTGTAAAGCATCCTTGTAAATCTTTTCTGAATTCTTTCAAGTTTCACAACATCCTTCCAATAGCAGGGGACTAGAATTGCATACAGTATTCCAAAAGTGGCCTAACCAATTCCTGCAGGATTTTTACTGTAGGATTTATTGGATTTGTACATTTTGAATGCTGGATGAGTGGGCTTGGGTTGGCATTGAGTTGCCATTGAGGTGACAAGGGGTCCTGGTGCTGGATGGAGTGCACTGTGTTGGAATGGAAGGCTTAACCTAGTTATCTTGGGCATTGGTAATCCTTTTGTAATTAGCTTTCATCAGGTTCCTGAAGTCAGATTACAGTTCGTAACACCTTAGAGATTCATGAACCATGGGTGATGAAGAAAACAGCATAACTCCACAAAGATTGCAGGGGATGAGGAGATCAAATCAGCATTGTCGGGTGCAGGCTCACTACCCCACACTTAGCAAACACCAGTGAAAAGTTTAAGGTGTCTTATTTAGTGTGCTGAGGTCCTATGGCATTGTAAAGAAAAGCTGCAGTAAGTTGCCATTCCACCAATCCCTTATAGAAGCTGTTTTGCAGAGTGACAACTTCACCACCATTCTCTTAGGTAGCTGTCTGCATGTAGAACGAGGCCCTGCATGAAAAAGAATTGTTGGATCCTATTCATTGGTTCCCTGAACAGACTGATTGGAGTCATTTGGCAAAATGCATCATTACCAGATCTTTAAAGCGTGCACCAAGATGATTTTTGAGTGGTGGCAAGAAGATCTAGTCGATCCCTATCTGATCCTTTCAAAACATGAGAAGTCCCACACACTCACGTTGTCCTTGAAGTGTCTGCCATGGGGAAAGAACATCATCTGTCTTCTTCTGGGCTGTGCCCTTGCAAAGTAGCTCTGGAAAGAGATACAGTGATTTTTGTCAAGGTTCACCTCAAGTTGTTCTATAAGGCAGGGCTCTGTGCTCTGCAGACAGTTCCCATGGGAACTTTCAAGGCCACACATGTATACCAAAATAAACATCAATTTTATCTTTTCTCTTTGCTTTGGTCTGACTGAAACCTCCTAGTCTTCTGTTGTGATGAGTGCTGCAGGTGGGGGCAAAGACTCAATGGGAAAGATCATCATCTAAGGCCCTCTTGTTATAATATAGTTTGTCAATATGCACAATTCTTTGTACTCTACATTTGAAATGAAATGTATATTGTAAATTTAACTTAGATGTTATGTGGCACCTATATTAAAAGAAACTGACCTGATTAATATAACATCAGCTTGACTCCATCTATACATCTCACTGTCTCAGAAAGGCAGCCAACATAATCAAAGACCTCTCCCAGCCGGTTATAATCTTGTCCACCCTCTTCTGTCAGGCAGAAGATACAAATGCTTAAACACATGGATCAACAGATTCAAGATCAGCTTCTTTCCTGCTGTCATTAAACTTCTGAATGGATCTCTCAAATTTCAAATTTAATATTGACCTCGCTTGTCGTGCACCTTCTCTGCAGCCATAACATTGTGTTCTTCACTCTGTTCTATTACTCTTACGCATTTTGTATGGCATGACCAGCCTGTCCTGCACGCAAAATAAAACCTTTCACTGGACCTAGGTACACATGATAATAATAAATCAAATCAAATCAACTTTGAACTATTATATAACATACTTCTGTAAATTTCATGAACAAAGGGGAATTTTGGAATTTTTATTCAAAAAGTATAAACTTACTGAGTCAAAAGTATAGACTTGCTGTCATGTAATTCTATAAAAAAGCAGCTAAGGGTCCAAGAGATTGAACAGAGCTTTGACCTGGACCTGCTCAAAAAGGTTTGATATCTGCATTACCTGTCCTGTGACAGTAATTATGGTTACTGTACCTATTAATTCTGCGTTTGCACTGCTGTCAAGTGGAACAATCGATTTAAAGGAATTATCTAGCTGGTTTCCTGTAACAAGACAGACAAATTTCAGCTTTTTAAAAATTTGCCTTTCATGAAATTGCTCAATTCTATCAACCACAGTTGTTGACATCAGTTCTTTATCACTTCCTACTGGTGATTATTTTCAGATACTTAAAGATACTTGATCAAGCACATTTTTGTCCTCACCTGATAGAAATGCATGTATTGAATATTAATCAGGAATGTGAACTCTGATGGATTTTTATATTCTGTAACACAGGGGCAGTGGCACTGATTGGCATGCAATCTTTCTTGAATTGGACATGGGACTTCCCTGTTTTATATCATGTTGGGCATTGCATGTGTTTACCAAGCCATCAAAGGAGTTGGATATCTTTCAGTCTCTGTAAATCAGGAAAACTTTACAAAGGACCAAGGGAAATATTTACAGTTGATCTTGAATGCAATAATAAAGTCTTGGTATGTTAGAGGCAATTTGAGTTCTTGGTGCACACTGGCTAGCAAATGGAGAAGGAGATCATGCCACCTGCCTAACATTCTCAGTGAGAAGCAGGGCTGTAGTTAAGCAGGACTGAACCATAGCTCTCTGGCAGGTTGTTGATTGTAACTGGGGTAAGGTCCAAGGTGGATTTGTGGAAATCAGATGGAATCTCTGTGGAGCCGAGAGGGAGGTCACAAAGTGAAGGAGGGGCGAGGGTATTGGGGTAGAGTGAACTCAAGGTTTTGTTTGCAGGATCAGGAAAAGCATTTCTTAAAAATTATTTCCAAATCTTAACAGTGATCTTTTGAATGTGATCTATAGTAGTGTGCATGCTGTCCACTGGTGAAATTTGCACTGGTTAGCATCAGAACCGAATTGACATGCCTTAGTGAGTCACAGGTCTGAGGCAACCAGATCTCTTCTCATCAATTTCTAGAATCAATTGGAAACAGTAGCAAGTGCATCAAGAATGGAGCGGCAATGGAATTTTCATGGTATCCAGGACTGCATTTTCATCCACCAAACATGATAGAAATTGTTTCAGTAAGGTATCTTTAAATCCCCTGAGACCATTCTAGATTTATAGGATGATGTTCTTTTTGCAGGATACAGGGATGACATTTGAAAAAAAGCATTCACAATTCTTCTTCAAGTGATAATTAACTGGCCCTTGCTCACAGAGCGGTTACTGTGATGTGAAAAGTAGTGACAGGTTGATATAGTAAATCCTGGCTATGGGACTAGAATTAAGGGACATAATTGGAGTTGGAGAAAAATAGCTTTAGCCTGCAAAGAATCTGCCATTTAATATAATATTAACACCATTTCCAGCAGCATCACCCATCACCTTAATGAATAAAACAATTCTCTCAAAAGAAAAGCAGCATGAAATGTTCAAATACATACGTTCGATTTTGCACGCATAATAGGTCCCCCTTGGCTCAAATAGGTTTTCAAGGTTTTCATTTGGATCTTTCATTCGGAACAGCAACTTCATGTTCATCTGGTCATCATACAAGTCTACTGTGTCTGCACAGACAGAAGGTTTGTAATTAATCTAAAGATCCAACCTCCAAAGCTTCCTGCTGTTCAACTAAGAAAAAAGAAAGGCTTACATTTACATAGCACTTTTCATGACTCCCAGACATTCAGAAAGGCTTTGCAGCCCTATTAAATTTGTCTGAAATGCTGCCATTCTTGTAATGTAATGACAACTGTTTTTTTATGAAGGGCAGAAAACAAGGTAAGCTGTTTTAATCATGTTATCTGTGGGATAAAGATTGAGTAAAAAATGAGGTCTGCAGATGCTGGAGATCACAGCTGCAAATGTGTTGCTGGTCAAAGCACAGCAGGTTAGGCAGCATCTCAGGAATAGAGAATTCGACGTTTCGAGCATAAGCCCTTCATCAGGAATAAGAGAGAGAGAGCCAAGCAGGCTGAGATAAAAGGTAGGGAGGAGGGACTAGGGGGAGGGGCGATGGAGGTGGGATAGGTGGAAGGAGGTCAAGGTGAGGGTGATAGGCCGGAGTGGGGTGGGGGCGGAGAGGTCAGGAAGAGGATTGCAGGTTAGGAGGGCGGTGCTGAGTTGAGGGAACCGACTGAGACAAGGTGGGGGGAGGGGAAATGAGGAAGCTGGAGAAATCTGAATTCATACCTTGTGGTTGGAGGGTTCCCAGGCGGAAGATGAGGCGCTCCTCCTCCAGCCGTCGTGTAGTTGTGTTCTGCCGGTGGAGGAGTCCAAGGACCTGCATGTCCTCGGTGGAGTGGGAGGGGGAGTTAAAGTGTTGAGCCACGGGGTGATTGGGTTGGTTAACACCTCTGGGCCGCCCGAACCAACCAACCCAATCACCCCGTGGCTCAATACTTTAACTCCCCCTCCCACTCCACCGAGGACATGCAGGTCCTTGGACTCCTCCACCGGCAGAACACAACTACACGACGGCTGGAGGAGGAGCGCCTCATCTTCCGCCTGGGAACCCTCCAACCACAAGGTATGAATTCAGATTTCTCCAGCTTCCTCATTTCCCCTCCCCCCACCTTGTCTCAGTCGGTTCCCTCAACTCAGCACCGCCCTCCTAACCTGCAATCCTCTTCCTGACCTCTCCGCCCCCACCCCACTCCGGCCTATCACCCTCACCTTGACCTCCTTCCACCTATCCCACCTCCATCGCCCCTCCCCCTAGTCCCTCCTCCCTACCTTTTATCTCAGCCTGCTTGGCTCTCTCTCTCTTATTCCTGATGAAGGGCTTATGCTCGAAACGTCGAATTCTCTATTCCTGAGATGCTGCCTAACCTGCTGTGCTTTGACCAGGGATAAAGATTGACCCTATGGCAGAGAAGAATTCTTCAGCTCTTCTCCAATTTCTGTCCTTCGATCTCTGATGCCACTTGCTCTTCTGATACATTGGCGTATCAGAGCGGCATTATTGTCATGAAGAGTGTGATGGGATATTGGTCTACAGTTGGCTCGTCAATCATATATGTAATTCCTTGTAAGTCAGAGCTCTCTTTCTAAAAACTTGAATCTGCCATGTTTGAGTGTAACAAGGCATAGTTTCTTGCTCCAGGACATTTATAGGATAGCTGCCAAACTCACATGATGGGGATGTTGGTTGATTGAGGAGAAATGAGGGTGGGGGAGCAGATGGTGGTTATTTTACCAAAAGCAGTGGAGGTGTCAGACACCCATTAACCCTTAATCTAATTCAACCCTTAATGGTCACCTAAGGGTTGATTCCTATCACCACGGGTGCCATACATAGGTTGGTCCAATCTCCGAAACTCCTTGCCATTCTGATCCCATTCATTAAGAGATGAGAAATATCTTATGAAGAAAGTTATTGACATGTGTGGAAGCTATGAGATTGTCAGTCGTCAGCCAGAATGTGTTGGTGGGAAAACAGATGAGGCTTCACATTATTCTGAGATATTCCAGTCTAAGTGAAAACAGAAAAGTCAATAGAAAGATCAAGATCAGAGGGTAGGATGTAAATATGGCAGAGACCATCACATAAAAGGAACGCTTGGGAGGAAAGAACTCTAACTGCTAGAAGCAGAATCACTGTGCTCACAAGTGCTTAACTAGAAGGAAGCAAGATAAGTCTATGAAGATGGCACTCAAATAAAAGCAAAATACTTCAGATACTGGAAATGTACTTAAATCATTAACTCTGTTTTTCTCTCTCCACAGATGCTACCAGACCTGCTGAGTTTCTCCAACATGTTCTCTTTTTATTTTATAAGGATGGCTGCTAGAGGGACATCAGCTGCTGATTCTGAGGTTTGAGTCTATACTGTAGACCAGGCTGCGCTCATCACATCTGAAGGTGATCAGCACTTTGTGACTGTTAGAATAATGACAGCAAAAAGATAACATCAAGTGAAAGTGAAGTGTCAGATAGACACCAGTACTTTGTGGAACATTGGACCTTTACAGACCTTTGCAGTAACTCAAGATGGCAATCGAGAAATGAACCTCTCAAAAGGGAATTCAAGGCTTTTTGATGGAATAAACCTCATGTTGAGAGGATACGTTAGGTTGGGAACCCAATGCCTTGTAAAAAACAAAGATCTAAATTTCCAGATAGTAAACATTTAACAAAGTCTAATCATCTGAACTGAAGCAAGTCAAAAGCTTACACTAGTAACTATAAGTAGGCCCGAAGAGAATTCACTTCCACAGTAGGCTGTCAAGGTTGAATCATTAAGAAAATTGAAGACTAAGACTTAAAAATGTTTAATCAGGAAGGGAATCAAGGGTTAGGGGATAAGGTGGGAAGGTGGAGTGCAGAAATATCAGATTATGGTCTCATTGAATAGTGAAGCAGACTTAATGGGCTGAATGGCCTCCTTCTGTTCCTATGTCTTACAGTCATAAGAGATTTGCAGTGAGTTGCCGGCCACTAAACCATTAATTGCTGAGCAGATCGTACAAGATTTCAAAGTCTTTTTTACCAGTCTTGAAATATTCCAGCTGCCATCAGGTCCAGCCTGAAAGACAAGATAGGAGATCTGGAAAAGCAGGGAGTAACCCAAGAAAGAGACAACCCACACAGACTGGATTAGAAGACTGGCAGCATGCGGCCTGAGAGTACATGTTGTTCCAATGGATCAATAAAGATTTGAAGGGATTTCCCTAGCCTAAGCCAAACATTGAAGAAATTCTACCACAAATAGCTGAAGGCTTTCGTACCCTTGATGTGAAAGATGGCAACTGACAAGTGAAATTGGATGTAAACAGTGATTTGCCACATTGACCACATTCTGCTTACCATTTGGAGGAAACAGATTATCACACATGTTGTTTAGGTTTTACACAGCTCTGGAAGACTATCAGTCAGCACAAGGTAGTATGTGATTATCCCAGAGTGGAAGCTATTGTGGATGATCTGCTGGTCTATGGATGTCTGGAACTTGCTTTGTTTGGCTGGGATGTTAAACTGGATTATGTTGACTAGTATAATAGCATTCAGCCCTGCTCCTGTTCCATATTCCCTGTTTAAATTATTATGGGGTTAGACAGGTTGGACGGTGGGGTGAGATTCAATTCACCAAAGAATGTTTAGAAGGATAGTTTTGACTGTCAGAATTTAGTTGATTTCACCTACCAAGAGTTCCTGCTTCAGTCATTCTATCACGTGCCAGTGTATGTAAGGATCACTTAAAGTATCCCTTCAATTCTGGGCAACACTGCAGTATTAAATAGTGATCATCATCCCATAATTATTATCAGAATGTCTGATTAATTTTAGCCATTACCTGGATGATGGATGTTCAGTTTTCCTTCCAAGTAATTCCGGAAAATTATGAGAGTACAGTTAGGGTTAACAAGAAAATGTTGGTCATCTGGAATCAGAAGAGCAGAAAGGTCAAAATAACTCCATGATTATATAACAACAACAAAAAATGTCAGCTAATATAGTTAAATGCATCACAAAAACTCAATTTTAACCCCATATAGACATTGGGTGGTTGTAACTTGTCATGACCCTTCTTAGTGGAGGCTCCAGTCAATTTTAATTCCCAGACTTCATTGGAATTTGATGCATAAATAAATCATGCAGCCCATCCTTAAGAGGCAATTTTGGCTGTGACTCTTTAGGTCTACTTAAAACAAAGATGGGCTTCTTGAAGTGCAATTGCATTCTTAAGAGAGACAATGGCTTAGTGGTTATAGTGATTGCAATGAGGTCACCCAGGTGGGCTTCATAGAATATGAGTTCCATGATTGAGGTTGTCAATCTGGTCCAATTCAGGAGCCCTGGCTGACAGATATAAACCCGATGCCACATATCCTGTTCACTCTGAGAGCTGGCTCTGAGGGAGCTGGGTCAATATAAATGTGTAAATAAAGGGTGACTTGGTGACGGGATACAAGAGTTTGTGGAGTTACTTCAGTGGTGATGAGAGAAAAACACACTCCTGAAGAAATTCACTCACGACATTTGCCTTTGAGTTGGGATGAGCATTTCTAGCATTTGTTATTTGGTTAGCTTGACTCATTTGATCCTGCTGTTGAGGACTGGGCCCAATATGTGGAAAGAATGTGTCATTTTTTCCAGGCAAATCACATTGGGGCAGACGAAAGCAACAAGTAATCCTCCTGACAGCCTGTGGACCCAAAGCTTTTTTAGATGTTTGGAGCCTAACTTTCCTTGAGAAAAAAAACAATGACTGCAGATGCTGGAAACCAGATTCTGGATTAGTGGTGCTGGAAAAGCACAGCAGTTCAGGCAGCATCTGAGGAGCAGTAAAATCGACAAAAGCCCTCATCAAGAATACAGGCAGAGTGCTTGAAGGGTGGAGAGATAAATGAGAGGAGGGCGGGGGGTGGGGAGAAAGTAGCATAGAGTACAATAGGTGAGTGGGGGTGGGGATGAAGGTGATAGGTCAGGGAGGAGGGTGGGGGAAGGTAGCAAAGAGTGCAATGGGTGGATGGGGTGGGATGAAGGTGATAGGTTAGAGAGGAGGGTGGAGTGGATAGGTGGAAAAGAAGATAGGCAGGTAGGACAAGTCTTGGGGAAAGTGCTGAACTGGAAGTTTGGAACTGGGGTGAGGTGGGGGAAGGGGAAATGAGGAAACTGTTGAAGTCCACATTGATGCCCTGGGGTTGAGGTGTTCTGAGGCGGAAGATGAGACGTTCTTCCTCCAGACATCGGGTGGTGAGAGAGTGGAGGTGAAGGAGGCCCAGGACCTCCAAGTCCTTGGCAGAGTGGGAGGGGAGTTGAAATGTTGGCCTACAGGGCGTTGATTGGTGCGGGTGTCCCGGAGATGTTCCAGATACTAAAGCTTTTCAAGAGTTGACAGTTTTAGTTAAGGAATATTATGATGCCAAGCCTCCTTTAATTCTGAGATGCTATTGGTTATACCTGGCAGTTCCAAAACCAGAGGAATCTGTATTGGGATTTTTGATTAGGTTAAGATGAATGGCAGAGGCATGTGACTTTGGTTTAACCCTGAATGAGATGCGAAGAGACTGTTTGGTATGTGGGATTAATGATGTGACCATGCAAAAGTGCCTACTATCTGAAGCCCAAATGAACTTCAAGCAGTCACTAAAACCAGCTTTGTCATTGGAAAAATATGGCTGGTGGAGCACATGATTTACAGGGTATTTCAATGGAAGTGGACACTCTCGACAGTTCGACTGAACTTGGGGAACACCACTTGAGTGAAAGCATTTGCATAGCCTCACTCAGGACACATCATAAACAAATAGACTCTAGGTCGGCCCACATCAAAACCCAAAACAAAGCAAAGCCTCGGCCAAATTATTAAATTGTCTTCAGGGTACAGATAGACAAGCCATTTTAGTTCCTGCCTATATATGCAGATCAAAACAGCAGAAGTGTCCCACAAGACCTAAACTGATGTGACAAAGCTGCTCCTTTAACCAGGTTATGCAGTCCTTTTTTTTCAGCGTGGTTGTAAATGACAGACTCCAAAAAGTCTCAGGATGAAGAATTTAAGCTCTAATTTGATAATAGCTAACAGAGACTGACTCAGACAGAAGGCTTTCAAGTTTAAAAAAACACTTGTACAATGAAAGGGGAGTGGTCAGTTCTCCCAGCTCAGCACTTCCCTAGTTTGGTTTTTTAAACAGTCATGTGAAGAAGCAGGTCCAGGCTGGTACTCTGTCTCTGACTTCTATCCAGTAATAGCTTGTATTGATTTTACTGTTTAGGCCAAGGGATGTTTATGGGGATTGTTGTAAGTATTCGGAACAGCATCATTAAGTTGTGTTTTTGGATGGGATGAGTTATTTGGTATTCTGTTTTCTGTTCTTGGTGTTTCATGCAGTAATCTGTTTTGTTTAATTCTGTTTTGTTTAAAACTAAGTGATTTGACCAGCTGATTCTCTCCTGGAATACCCACTTTACACCTGCTTAAAACAATTGGCAAAGTTAGGGTCGGGGCTAACTTCTTGAAATGTATTGAGGGGTCTCGTCTGGTCCATAACACGGAGTAAATGGACTCATAGGCCAGTGTCCAGGAGAGTGCACATACTGGAAAATCCACCTATGTCCAATTTGAAACAGTTAATTGCTTAACAACATCCAAATCAGAACCTATCAAAATAAGTATCTGGTTAAATGGTCGTCCAGTTCTAATAGATGTCGATACCACTGTGGCTGTTTCAGTGATTGCAGAACCAGTCTTTACCATACTTTGTTCTGGACTCCAATATTTACGTTTGGGCAAAACCTTGGCTGGACTGAGAATCTATACCGGGGAACTTTTTGTAGATTAAGGGTTAAAACTTCAGTTGTATTAACTCATAGATGGTCCAATGGAAGGAGCACCCAATAGTGCATGCTTCTAGGATTTTGGCTAATGTAGAGTGTAAATACACCTAGACAGAGAAAGAAGGTTTGGCAGTCATATTTGGCAGTCACAGGAAGTTCCAGCAATATTTTTACAGATCTAAATTTGTAATACTAACTCACCACAGTGGGGGGGGGGGGCCGTGGGGGTGAGCAGCAAGGTGGCTCAGTGGTTAGCACTGCTGCCTCACAGCACCAGGGTCTCAGGTACGATTCCAACCTCAGCCGACTCTCTGTGTGGAGTTTGCACATTCTCTTTGTGTCTGCATGGGTTTCCTCCGGGTGCTCCGATTTCCTCCCACAGTCTAAAGGTGTGCAGGTCAGATAAATTGGCCATGCTAACTTACCCATAGTGTTAGGTGCATTAGTCAGAGGGAAATAGGACTGGGTGGGTTACTGTTCGAAGGGTTGGTGTGGACTTGTTGGGCCGAAGGGCCCATTTCTACACTGTAGGGAATCTAATTTAATCTAAAAATTCCTCCTAGTTCCACTTAAAGACAACATAGCTTCAGGCCAAATTCAGCAGTGGACTCTAATAGTAACTAGGTATAATTACAAGTTGGAACACTGTTAAGGAGGCCAAGTAGCAGATATGAATGTCTTAAGCTGCCTCCTGCTGGCAGATACACCATTGATGGTACCATCACTGCAACAGTCCATAATGGTTTTAAATTTTCGGGAAACACGTCCACTCACAGCTGACAATATGGATGCAGAACAATTTGGTCCTGGCAAAACTGAAATAGCTGGTGGTGTTGGGGGAAACCAAAGAGCTGTCACAACCAAAATTGAAACCTTTTTGGACCTGGAGAGTTCAGATCACAGTAGAGGATGATGTATTATATAGGGAAGCAAGAGTGATTTTCCTGAGCAAAGGTCGCCACCAGATACTGGCTGAATTCCCCATCCAGGAGTGTCCAAAATAAAGATATTGGCAAGAAGTTATATCTGGTGGTCAGGATTAGATGCAGACATAGCTGCGTTGACGGGGCAGGTGTCCCACATTTGTTAGAATGGCTGGGTAAATCCTGGACTCGGTTACATGTTGACTATACTGGTCTGTTCATGGGCTCACTGTCCCTTGTCATTGTGGATGTCCACTTAAAGTGGTTGGTCATGCAAAGAGTTCATTCGTCAAACATGGGGATGATGAGAGAAGAAAAATACACATCTTTTGCAATGCATGGACTCCCTGAGGTATTGGTCACAGATCACAGGCCATCGTTTGCCTAAGGGAATTTGAGTACTTCCTAAAATCCTCCTACCAAACTGTGCAGGTTCTGATTTGATTATAGGGCCACACCTCATCCAACTGCAGGGATAGCTCCAGCACAGTCACTAATGGGGAAAAGACTCTGCACCAGGTTAAATGTGGTCTTCCTGGACCCAGGTGGGGAGGTATGTGTGAAACAACATCAGGAATGCCAATGCTGGACACAAGACCCCACTAAGCGAGAGAGATAGTTTACTTCAGGGGATGAATTTTGGGGTGTAGGAGCCATGGGAGTGTCCCTGTGTGAGTCAGAAGCATGATTGACTGGAAGTCAGGCCTAGTGACATGTAAAAGTTGGGTAACTGCTACAGTCCTGAACAAGCACATGAACCACCTGAAAGCTGCAAACTCGCAAATGGTGTGGAAGCAAAACGTCCCCAGCTCCTCAACAGCCTTTCTTCCTGTGCTGAAACCCATGGGTGCTCCCTCTCTGTCAAGTGTTGAACATACCTCAGAATCTGAGACAGGCACAATGAATGTCGCCATCTTGATTCTTTGTTGCCTGAAGAGGAGCTGGATTAGTGTCAAGGACTCTCCATGTGTAAATAAAAGGTGAGTTGGTGATGGGTTTCTAGCCTTTGTGGAGTTATTTCAGTGGTATTATTGCTATCTATAAAGAAGTAATGTTCTGGTGACCTGGGTTCAAATCCTACCATGTTAGATGGTGGAATTTGAATTCAATTTTAAAAAAAATGCAAATAAGACTTTAATGATGAGCAGGAAACAATTGTTGGGAGAAAACCTATCTGGTTCACTAATGTGTTAAGGGAAGGGAATCTGCTGACCTTACCTGGTCTGGCCTCCATGTGACTCCAGGCCCACAGCAATGTGGTTGCCTCTTAACTGCTCTCAGGAGAATTAGGGATGGGTAATGTATGTTGGCCTGACCAGTGGTGCACACATCCTGCGAATGCGTAAAAAATCTTCTGGAAGAACTTTCCAAATGATTGAGCTGCCTTGTCAGACTCAATGCCAGATGTCTCCCATATTTTCCTCTGTGGCTCCATTTCAAGGTTTGAAATTTATTGCGAATGCTCAGTGAGATTGTGAGAGTGATCTGAGGAGACTGTGAGAGCGCGAGCACAGCTTTTATAACTCGGGCTTGGAGGCTATTGCTGCCTTTGAACTCTGGACCCCAAATTTCCACTTGTGCCCCCTTTTGAGGCCTGACTATGACTTCGGAAGCCATGTCCAAGTGTGCCAGAAGCCTCTGCCCATTCTGCATGAATATGTGTAAGGCAGTGATGAAGCAGGGTTAGACACAGGGGCTACCAGGGTGAATGAAACTGATATCACTCTCAAAGCCTGTGTTAAATGCAGGAAGAGATTCAATGAGCTCAGTAAAGCAGCAAAACTGACAGCAACCATCAGCCTCATACCTCTCTTTGTGTCTCGACAGCAGCTCTCAATAGTCCACTCACCCACTGTCTCATGACTCTCAACAATTCCTTCCGCATCACTATATCTTTCAATCCACACTAAAAAGAGCATGTTTAAAAACACTTCACTGCTCCATCCAGACACATTCACCTCTCTCTACGTAACACATTACCATCATTCTCATTTTGCATACAATAATTACATAGCCAGCTATTTCTCCCATCACAGTACAGTTTCCTTTACTTAAGCACTTTCCCAATTTCATTCCTAGCATTTTCTAGCCAACAATGACTGTTGTCTCATCATTTTCCATACTTAGCTTCTGAGCAGTCACTTTTTAACTCTTGCCCTCTGTTGTTTTGGGCTTTCCCATTTAAGTTAGCATTTTTTGGGTTTGCTTTCTCTTACCATTAGAATTAAAGTGTTCATTTGTACTTGCGTGTGTACAACTTATCATTTGTAAGTGTTGTCTCACATATTCTGTAAACATTCCATCATTTAGTTTAACCATTCCCTGATAGTATCTGTCCTGCCTGTTTTCTAATCACATCCACCAACTTTTTGTTGGGTATCGCCCATCAGTTCTGTAAAGACCAGCCTTTCCACTTGGCACAGTTTACTTGTGCAGCAGCACACGGGGAGCTCTTGCTGCATATGAGCAGATGCAATATCAGTGCCTGTGACCAGATGGACTCCTACGTTAAAATGGACAGAGGCAGCAATGACAAAAGGATGGGAGGAAAGCAGGAAGGAGAAGGGAGGAGGTGAAGGGAATTAAAAAAGGGAGTGGGGAGAGTGGCAGCAGGTCAGAGCAGTGGAGGCCGAGGATTCTGAATATATAATGATCACATAAGCAGATGGACAACTTGCACAATGAGAACATGGGAGGTGACTTCCAGATTTCATATTACAGGCATTGGTCTGTTCAACTGCATTCCAACTAACACATGGCACAGGTTGTATTTAGAAAATGCTGCACTTGAGACCTTTTCCTTAATAATCTTCCCGAAATCACCTACATTACGCATGATAGACCTTTGGTCCATTTCTACCTGGAACACCTCTATGAGTCTATGAGTTGGCTGCATACAGTTGGTCACTCTCACCTGTGAATCGGAAAGTTGTGGATTCAGCCCCGAGCTGAGCTGATACACCACTGCAGTGGTGTGTGGAAATGGCACCTTTAGATGAGATATATACCTGAAGTCCTGTCTGCTTTTTTATTTGATCACAAATGTGAGTATCACTGATTAGACTAGCATTTATTGCCATGCCCAATTTCAGAGGGTGGTTCAGAGTCAACAACATTGCTGTGAGTCAGGCCAGATGAGGATGGCGGATTTCCTTCCCTGAAGGACATTAGTGAAAGCAGTTTTTTATATGACTATCTCAGAGATTTCATGATCACCAATAGGCTTTTTATTCCAGATCTTTAGAAAATTCAAATATCACAAACTGCCATATTGGGATTCAAACCCATGTACCACTGGACCAGAAACATTTACTTTGTTTTTCTCTTTCCAAAGCTGCTGAGTTTTTCCAGCACTTTCTCTTTTTTGCCCAGAATATTAACGCTGGGCTTTGAATTACTGGTCTTTTGACATTACCACCACGCTACCACCTCCTCTGTTAACTCAATGTAGAAAATTCCATTTCGGAAAAGAAGCAGGATGCAACCCCCCATTAGTTTTATGGGTATTTTATAAACAATTTGATCCGTAAAACCTTAAGCAAGAATCCAATCCATAATATCACAGCTTGGCTTCTCTTTCCTATCTTGCCTGCTTCCTTGGCCAGTTGTATTGCTTAGCATATGGCACATCCTCATTTGGTGCAGCTGTGTATTGAACTGTCTTATTGTCTGTTGGAGACCACTAGCATTGCCTGTTCCTTTACTACTACCTGATCATTCTTCCCCACCCCTTATTAACAGAGCTCCTTCTCTCCAATATACTCAGAGACTCCTTTCCTCCTCTAAGCCCCTCAAAGTTCCTGCTAGCATATGAACTAGGAGTATAAGTAAGCCACTCTGTCCTTCCATCCTACTCTGCTCTATGAGAAGAGCATGTCTGATCTGATTGGTCCAAATTCCAAACGACATCTGATAATCTTTCACTCCCTTTAATTATCAATCATCCATCTACTTCTGCCTTAAAAATATTCAAGGACTCTGTTTCTTCTGCCTTTTGGGGAAAAGATGTCCATAGACTCACAACTCTCTGTGAGAAAAATAAATTCATTTCATTCTGGCCTAAATAGGTAACTACCCATCACTGTTTTTAAACAGAAAGCCCTAGTTCTAGATTTTCCCAAAAGCAAAAACATCTTTCCAGATTCATCCTGTTTCTCAGTTGGGAAGAAGGGTCACTGGGCCTGAAACATTAACTCTGTTTTCTCTCCACAGATGTTGCCAGACCTGCTGAGTTTTTCTAGCTATTTTTGATTTTGTTCCTTGGGACCTTATACTGTATGTGTTAATCAAGTCACCTCTTTCTTTTCTAAACTCCAGTGGATACAAGCCTAACCTGCCCAAACTTTCCTAAAAGGACACTGGCTCCCTTTCAGCTATTAGTTAACAAACCTTCTCTGAATTGGCTCCAACACATTTACATCCTTCCTTTATAAAGTGACCAATATGGTACACAATATTCCGGATATGGTCTCACTAGTGCCCTGCAAAACTGAAACATAATCTCCCTGCTTTTTTGTTCAATTCCTGTTGTCATAAATAGCAAAATTCTATTAGCTTTCCTAATTTCGTTATACCTGCATAATAATCTTTTACGATTCATTCATAAGGGCATCTAAATTTTTCTGCACTTCAGAGAACTGCAATCTTTCATCACTTAGACAATATCCTTTTTTATTCTTAATGCCTAAATGGACAAATTTATGTTTTCACACATTGTTCTCATTTGATGATCTTTGTCCACTCACTTAGTTGATTTATATATATATTTTTGTAACTTCCTTCCTTTCTCTTCACAGTTTCCATTCCTATCTATCTTTGTCATTAGCAAATTTAGAAAGCATGATTTTGGGCCCTCCATTCAGGTCCATTTATATAAATTGTAAAAGGTTGATCACCAAGGATTGATCTTTGTGGTATATCATTTGTAACATCTCACAAAGTGGTCTTGTCATCCGTTAGAACGTCTCTCTCACTCGTTGTGTAATGTGCAGCCAAATACTCACCGACACCAAACAGTTCAACACTGAATGTCTCATCCCGATTGAGGATGCTGCTGGTGAATTCTTCCAAAGCCTTTTGTTTGAAATCTTCACATTGTTATGAAAGAGTTCTCCAAGTGAAATCAAAATTCCCCTTTTAAAATCCACCAATTTCTCTCCTCCAGAAGTTCGTTCATCTTTCTAGAAGTGATTATGTTAGTTAACTGCTAACTGGCAGTGGGGTTTGAATGCCACAGATAGCTCTCTATACTGTAATTATAGTAGCAAGCTTAACTTTCTGAAATGTCCCAGTCATTCAGGCAAAGAATCCAATAATGGCCCACTTGTATTGTGTTTCTTGTTTTATTGTAACAGTCGTTCACGTTAAACCATCTCAAGACATGTAGTACAATGCTATTAGATTAGCAGCTTTGGCAAAGGCTGTGACATTCTTTTGTTAAGGCTGTGTTGTACTTTTAGCACTGTATGTCAGCTCAATTGTAACTCCAGCTGTTTTTAAACTTAATTCCCATGAACTGGATGTCATTACTGCACAAAGCAAGAGTAAATATCTTCAAGAATTAGGAATCTCATTGTCATTTATACAAAGCTCAAAGTTCTCTGTCATGAAGAGGTATAGCTTGAGAGCCTGGTGGTTCAAGCATGCACTTCAGAAGCTCTGCTCAGTAATGTTTGGCATCTACAAAGACATGGACATGGCAGTTTCAGAGGACAATTGCTGAACTGAGACTCGGAATAAGCATGTTGCCTTATGAGGAAGGATTGAGCAGGTTGGGCGGTTTAGAAGGGTGAAGGCTAATTTGGTTGAAGGTCATAACATCCTGAATGGTCTTGGCAAGGTGGACATGGAATAAATGTTTCCCCTTGCGGGTGAATCCAGAACTAGAGAACATTGTTTAAAAATTAGATGTCATCCTTTTAGGACAGGAATGAAATGTATGACTTTGGAGCTCCCTGCCTCAGATGGCAATGGTCATTGAATACTTTTAAGATGGAGATAGATAGTTTCTTGTCAGGCAAGGGATCATGGATTATCAAGGTAGTCGGGAATGTGGAGTTCGGCACACAATCTGATCAGCCATGACTTTAATAAATGATAGAGCTGGCTTGAAGGTTGAATGGCCTATTTTTGCTCCTAATTCCTATGTCCATGCACAGGACACTAAATTGTTCATCTGTGAAGCTTTACATGGCCCAGGCGCAATGCTGTGCTAGGCCTTTTAGTGTAATGCTGTTGTTCTGGTCTTCCACTACCTTCAAATCACTAATGGATTTCCCTGGACCTAGTTTACTACCAGTTTAGGTTGTGGTTGGAGTCCACTCAATTTTTGTTCTGGCACAGACATGGCTCTCGCTGCAGCGATGTGCCCATGCCCAACATAGACCGTACTTCCCACCGAGAGCTAAAACTGTCTCTAGAGAATTTAATTACTGTTCCTGCAGAGCTTACTTACAACAATGTAAATCTTCCAACCCCATACAAAATAACTGAGTTTCTTGTTTGCACAGGTCCAAGAAATGCTAGGTCAATTCTGTTTGATTAGATATTAGATTACTTACAGTGTGGAAACAGGCCCTTCGGCCCAACACGTCCACACCAGCCCTCCAAAGAGCAACCCACCCAGACCCATTCCCCTATATTTACCACTTCACCTAACACTACAGGCAATTTAGCATGGCCAATTCACCTGACCTGCACATCTTTGGACTGTGGGAGGAAACCAGAACACCCGGAGGAAACCCGCACAGACATGGGGAGAATGTACAAACTCCACACAGACAGTTGCCTGAGACAGGAATTGAACCCGGGTATCTGGTGCTGTGAGGCTGCAGTGCTAACCACTGTGCCATCGTGCTGCCCACTAGAGAGCGGGCTCCCGATCTCTGTGCCCACTTTAAGTTGCTGTGCCATTCCCACTTTGCTGCTGGCTGATCTTGTCAGTGACAGGAATGCCATCTTGGAAGCTGTGCTAGCACTTGTTTGCATATCACGGGAATGTCAAACCTGACTGAAGTCATTCCTGTTACAAATATCTCTCTCAATCCCAATCCCCTCAACCTTCCACTTTCTTTGGAGCATGGATTGTGCCCCTTTTCATGTTAATTCCAAGTTCTGGAAAGAAACAGAACCTCATGCACGATCATCTTCAAGTAGACTCTTCTGAACTTTCCACGTTAAGGATAATTTACAAAGCTTAATTTATACAGAAGCACATCTTATTTCACATGTTAGCAGCAGTAATCAACTGCAAGCAAAAATTCAGTCATTTCAATAAACAATAATTACCATTGTTTTGTATTCCCCTTTCAAAAACAGTCATATGAGGGTGGTCTAGTGGATCTCTTGATTTATCCTGGGTTTCAGAACATTTGTCCAAACATTTATTAATGTGCTAAGATTTTTCCAGTACTTGTTTTATTTGTTAAATTGTGTGCTTCTCATTTGAAATGTAAATAATACCTTTTATTTCCACAGATATGCACAAAGAAACATCAGCTCACCTCCATATTTGATGTAGATGAACATATCCTCTTGCTAAGTCTCCTGAGTGGGTCAAATTTCTGTTTCCTTCCCTGTGCCAATCTGACATCGATAGCTTTGTGACATCAAGCTGATGAAGTCATCGGATGAGAAATGCAAGATGTTAGCAAGTTGCTTAAGAAACAATTACAAGACCATGCAATAGTTTTTTTGCAAACTCTTTCTGTAGTTATCATTTAAGCACATAAAATGAAAGAATCCTCCTCGCATTGAGTAATATAGGTCAGAAAAAGTTAGTTCTCAGCAATTACGCAATTAGAATTGGTAAAAGAAAAGTTGGAAATATTCAGCAGTTCAGACGCAGTTCAATGGCATAGGTAGAGATGGGTCCTTGCTTTTTTTTATTCATTTGCAGGACTTGGACATTGCTGGCCAGGCCAGTATTTATTGCCCAGTTTAGAATCAACCAAATTGTTTTGGGTCTGGAATCATATGTAGGCCAGAACAAGTATGGAAGGCAGATTTCCTTCTCTAAAAGACATCAGTGAACCAGATGAGCTTTTCCAATCAGCAACATTTCCATAGTCATCATTAGACTCTTAATCCCAGATTATTATTGAATTCAAACTCCATGGTAACATTTGAACCTGGTTCCCCAGGATATTATCTGGATTAAAAGTCTAGTTGTGATATACTAGGGCATCATTTCTCCTTGGAGCTGCGTTGACAATAGTTTCATTTCCTTTTATTGTTCACTATTTGTTGCAAATCGATATTGTTTTAATAATTGCAGTCAAAATGAAATTTCGTAGTTACTCAAATTCGTGAGCTTCTGCCAACCAAATTCAAATTAGGAATACGTTATGCAAAGCTGAAATTTAAATTTAAATTGTTGATAGTGACAAGCTATAAGTTAATATTAAAATTAGATCCAAAATTCAAACAATACCGGCTAATAGTTTACAATCTTGATTTCTAAAGGAAATTGGATGGGCTCCTGACAGATTTGTTGAGCGACATGGGATAAACTGAGTAGAATGGGGCTGATTGGCTTGCTCTACAGAGAGTCGGCATGGAATTGATGGGCCGAAGAACTTCCTTCTGCACCTTTATGACTAACCTTTGGGCCCTTGAAGTAAATAAATACAATCTGATGCTTACATATATTATGTGTCAGGGATATTGTGCATTTTCAGGGGAATGTGGACGGCCATTGTATGATACAGAAGGTATCAGGATGTATGGACAATGGAGAAAGCAAAAACAATGAGCAGGAGGGCAGAAAGGAGTGATTGCTGAAGGGACAACTTTGGTCACAAGCCCAGTGATATCAGGCTGAGTCTAATGTTTCTCCACTGCTGGACTTATTAAAACCAGTGGGTGATTTGCCTACTTATAAGCAGTCTATCCCTGCATCCAATGCAGTTCTAACAGCTGCAGGACTAGCATCTGTGGCCTATCTGACAGTGAACATTTGAGGTCCTCATGTGGCCGGTTAATGCCTGGTGAAGCACCTTATCCTCGCCCCACTGCAACTAAACTGGTTGTAGGAGAGGTCACACCAAGCAGCTAGCAAGGCAGTTTGCCTAGTATAGGCTGGGGGCAGGCTGTCCTTGTTAAAGGGTCCTTTGTGTTTATCAGAGATCCACACCCTCCCCCAGAGCCTTACTGCTCTGGGTTGCTCTACTCATGGAGACTTGAATTCAAGTCTCTGCACCCTTCACCCACTAATTGGGGTCAGAACTTTGCCACATTTGAAATCCTCATTTAATGTCGCATGCATCTGTCTCTCGTGGATGGATAGCCATTGGCCTCCAAATGACCAGTTACTGTGAGCTGTGATGTAGAAGGGTTAAATATTGTGGCCAGATTATTCAAATGCAGTCAGCTATTAAATGGCTGTGGAAAAGCTGGTGTTCCCAAACTATTGGCATCTACGGCAAGGGTAGGGGATAGGGAGGCAGGTGCCTACATCATTCATCCCATTAACTCTGAAATGCAAAAAAAGTGTCATTATAAGGTATGCTGTGTATCCAGAACCTACTCCATTGCCCTTGAAAAAAGGGACCAATTTTACGAAAGCTTACCCTAACCAGCTATCTTCTAAGTTATACAAACTCTGCTTCTATTTATTACTGCAGGGTAACTAACAGGCTAGTTGATAGGCTTCAGGATGTGCAAGGTGCACTTTCCTTCCAAGTGATAGAGGTCACTGGTTTCAGAGAGAGATGTTGATGAGTAGGTGCCTCTCCATAACATTGATGATGACACCTTCCATCACTTTAACATTGATTGATAAAAGTCCACTGGGACAATTATTGGTTGCAATAGATTTGACCTGTTTTTTGTGGATCATCTACAAAATTTGAATGGTTCATCAGTTTCATACGTTATAATTTCAAATGATATTTTCTGTTCTTGGTTGCAACCATTTAAATAACGAAATGGCTTACCCCCGTCTCTCATCCCCATCACATTGATTAAATCTCTGATCTAAATCAAGGAGCGCAGAGAGTTATTTATCATCAAACAATTTAGAAAAAATAAAAGTAAAGAATGAAAACACAAGCACTTTACAAATTTCCTACAAATATCCAACGAAGTATAAAATCCAGAATGCAAACCTCATTTAGATATTGAACAAACCTCCAACTTTTTGATGAAGCATTAAATACAAAGTCCCAACTACCCTCTCAAAGACATCTCAAGCATTGCATGATATTATTCAAAATGGACAGGATATTTCACCCAGTGCCCTGGCCAATGTTTATTCCGTGACAAATATGAGTAAAAAGAGAAGAGGAACTGACTACATGTTCATTTACCTCACTGCTGTTTGTGAGTCTGAGCAAAATGAATACTGAATGCCTTGCAACAATGGCTAAACTTAAAATTATGTGTAATGAAAGGATTTCAATAATCTGCAAGCTATAAGAGATGCTGCAGAAATCCATGTTATTTTGATTCCATAGGTACAGTGCATCATTTTAAAACAAATTTGTTCTCTTTTATTGATTGGAAATCACGTTGAAAGAGAGGCACATGTTAATTACCTCTGAATCTGCCTATTCTACAAATCCTATACTCAACATAGCAGTGTGACTTCAATTAAATCTCCATTAATGAATAAATAAGCCTCCAAAGATCAGACTTGATATGAAACGTATTAGATTAAATTAGCCATTCCAGTTTTATTTTGCTGCACAGCAGAATAGGCTCATGGTTCCTTTTGCATAATGACTACAGAATACTGTGCTCTATACAACCAACCAGTCTTAAAGATGACAGTGAGACCACTGGATAAATGATCTTAACTAAGCAATTCAAAAGCCATTCACACCCATAGCAACTTGAGGAGACTTTTTAATCACCTATAAATTCACAAAATTAATTTGTGCCACTTCACCTTCATGTTTAGTCTGTATATCTGAGTTTACTTACATTTTCTCTTCCTCCTTGCCTTCTGTTTTGAAGCTTCATTGTAACAAAACTATGGTACTGGCAGCCCACCAACTCTTCACCCAAATGATTGTTATAAATTTATGAGTGTGGTCAGTGAGCATTGCATGTTGTTCAACCATGAAGGGCATCACAGACTAGCCAATGTCTCTGTCATTTCCCATAAGGAGATAATCCATAATGTTGTAGCAGAGACTAGCTATATTAGATTCCAGAATAACACTGTCTCATTATTATACTGAATGATGCCTCAATTCTCCTTTCTTATATAACTTGTTTATGACATATGTTCCTCATTCCATTCTTAACGTTACCTTAAGTTTTCTTTAAATCTTGAACCACTTAAAATAAATTAAAATAAAGTAAAATAATCAGATGCTTTGCATTTTAATGGACAATTTGTGAAAACTTTCCTTTATTTCTCTGAAGGAGAAGAGGAATGAGAACTAACAAAGTCATTTTGGTTATGATATCATGATGATACATTTTGAAACATTTGACATTGAGGGTTACTAAGTTTTCAGAACAAACAACTACCACATGATAACTGTGCTCCAAATCACATTAAGTAAAAGTTTTTAAAGCCCAAATTCTAATATCTAACACTTCTCATGATCTTTTCCTTGGAACCAGAAATATGCTTAATATGCTTCCATTACTCTTTGAATTTTAATTTAATATTTGCAAAATCAGGGGAGTTTAGGATCACTAAACAAATGTGAGGTTTTCATTCAAACAGAAGTAATGGGATTCTCTATAAAATCCCTCTACTGTGAATCTTTGCTTTCCAACCTTTGATGAGTTTAACATTCTTCAGTCTAATCTGGGCATCTTCAATACAAGAGGCATTTGAAGCTAAATCACATTGCAGCTGCTGGAAGTGGTGTGAGGAGAGTACATGATAATATCTTTCCATCCCTGCATTTCAAATTCCAGAATTGCCTTTGGCATCTCTCCTTTGAATTGTTCACTGCTGTGAACTGTGAAATCCAAAAAGCAGTGAATGGGGTTAGGCAGATCATAGAATTAAATGATTAGATTACCTACAGTGTGGAAACAGGCCCTTTGGCCCACACCAACCCTCCAAAGAGTAACCCACCCAAACCCATTTCCCTCTGACTAATGCACCTAACACTATGTGCAATTTAGCACGGTCAACTCATCTGACCTGCACATTGTTGAACTGTGCGAGTAAACTGGAGCACCCCGAGCAAACCCGCACAGAGAATATGCAAACTCCACACAGACAGTCACCCAAGGCTGGAATTGCACCTGGGACCCTGGCACTGTGAGGCAGCAGTGCTAACCACTGAGCCATGGTGCCACCCTGCTTGGATTATGGTTTGGGCATCCTAAGTACAGAGAGGTGGGAAACATCTTGTTACAGGGTGGCATGGTGGCACAATGGTCAGCACTGCTGCCTCACAGCGCCAGGGTTCAAATCCTGCCTCGGGCAACTGTCTGTGTGGAGTTTGCACATTCTCCCCATGTCTGTGTGGGTTTCCTCCGGGTGCTCCAGTTTCCTCCCACAGTCTAAAGAAGTGCAGGTTAGGTGAATTGGCCATGCTAAATTGCCCGTAGTGTTAGGTGAAGGTGCAAATATAGGGGAATGGGTCTGGGTGGGTTGCTCTTTGGAGGGCTGGTGTGGACTTGTTGGGCTGAAAGGCCTGTTTCCACACTGTAACTAATCTAATTTCTTTCCATTCATGCTTACATCTGGCCCTGTCATGCCTATGACAGTCACTTAGCTCATCAAGTTTGCAATCTGATTCTGGTTTGACAAATACTGAGCATCTGGATTTAAACTCCAAATTTAAACTCCATTTGAGCATGCAACTATAGTACACTTGGAGTGAGAATGTTGGGTTTTTTTTAGATTAGATTAGATTACTTACAGTGTGGAAACAGGCCCTTCGGCCCAACAAGTCCACACCGACCCGCCGAAGCGCAACCCACCCATACCCCTACATATACCCCTTACCTAACACTACGGGCAATTTAACATGGCCAATTCACCTGAACCGCACATCTTTGGACTGTGGGAGGAAACCGGAGCACCCGGAGGAAACCCACGCAGACACGGGGAGATTGTGCAAACTCCACACAGTCAGTCGCCTGAGGCGGGAATTGAACCCAGGTCCCTGGCGCTGTGAGGCAGCAGTGCTAACCACTGTGCCACCGTGCTGCCGAATTCTGCCGGGTTCTGAATAAAGTTTCCAGTGAAGAATCTTCACTGGTATCTCTACTTCATGAACGCACATTCCTGGAACTAATGTTCTGAGCTGGTGGTTAGTGGGCTGTCAAATGGCGGTATTGGCTCACTAACATCTGTCCACTCTCTTCAGTAAAATCTCAGCCACAAATCAGTTAAGGTGGAGACATGGTCAAATTAATTTTGACGCTCAGTACAAACTGTTTCAATTGAATCTTATCATTAGTCAAACTGTTAACCAGGAAAAGTAAACATTAAAATCTATTAAAATGGAATTTTTTTTTCTTTATTATTTTACCAATGAAGACTATATTTACAGAGCTATAGTGAAGTACAGGTACATGGCTCTAACTAAACAGTTCTTTCAATGATATGACTGGCACGATGGCTTGCTTCTTCTTCTTTGTATGATTTTATCCTTAAATGGAGAAGGAAGAATTTATTTTAAGCGCTATTTGCAGCAAAATTACACTATATTTATGAAGAATAGATTAAAAATTTCACATACATGGCTTAGAAAGGATTTCTTTCCTTGACTGAAAACAGTATGGTAAACGTTTTTCCATGATAGTGATTCACTTTTCTCTGCAGCACTTCAAAAAATTCTCAACATTTAGGCTTAAAAATAGAGATTAAGTTAAGTTTGTGGGCGGCACGGTGGCACAGTGGTTAGCACTGCTGCCTCACAGCGCCTGAGACCCGGGTTCAATTCCCGACTCAGGCGACTGACTGTGTGGAATTTGCACGTTCTCCCCGTGTCTGCGTGAGTTTCCTCCGGGTGCTCCGGTTTCCTCCCACAGTCCAAAGATGTGCGGGTCAGGTGAATTGGCCATGCTAAATTGCCCGTAGTGTTAGGTAAGGGGTAAATATAGGGGTATGGGTGGGCTGCGCTTCGGCGGGTTGGTGTGGACTTGTTGGGCCGAAGGGCCTGTTTCCACACTGTAAGTAATCTAATCTAATCTTATACTCAGGCACCATATGCTGGACAGCAAAAACAGAACTGAAAGCAAATCTTCCTGAAACAGCAAAATTAATTTAAGGATGACAGAAAATGAAAGGAGAAGAAGATTGTATATAAAAATCTCATTTAATAAAACAGTGTTAGTATGACAATGGCTGGAAACTGCTTCTTGAGAGTATCAACATGGCTGAAGCAGATTTATCTGCCCTGGCTGATTCTTTTATACAATCGGGAAGTACATGCACAGTTAAATGGTAAGTTAGTTTTTGCTGATTTATTTCTTGTTTCTTGTTTAACCCCACAGTCTGATGAGGAATAAGCAACTTGGTTAGATCAGCACACAATTTCATACATACATCCTCAAACCTAACTTACAATACTGGAAAAGGTCTGGCGAAGAATCATGCATCACTGAAACATTAATCTATTTTTTTCTTCCAGATAATAATCAACTTGCACTTTTCCAGTAGGTTGTGTTTTCATCTCTGATCTTCATAATTTATAGATGTACTTGCCACCTTAAAACTGAACTTAGAATTTCGTTGCATGCAATACTTTTTAAAAATTCTATAGCTTAGATGTTATTAATGTTAATGATAACGTGTCTTAAAACAGGCTTTTATCTATTCCTTCAACATATTGATATTTGAAAAGAATAGTAGCACCTCAACATTATAAATTCAGTTTTAGCCTAAACATTTATGAAAAGGAATAGATGCTTTAAATATTCATTCACAGAATGTGAGAGTTGCTGGCTGGGCTAACATTAATTGCCCAACACGAATGGTCCTGGAAGAGGTGGTGTTGAGCTACTGCCTTAAACTGTTGTTGTCCATGAATGTGGAAACAGCCACAATCCTGTTAAAAATCACACAACACCAGGTTATAGTCCAACAGGTTTAATTGGAAGCACACTAACTTTCGGAGCGACACTCCTTCATCAGGTGGCATCTCCAAATCACAATCCTGTTAGGAAGGGAATTTCAAGATTTTGACCTTGTAACAGTGAAGGAACAGTGGCACAGTTCCAAGACAGGATGGTGTGTGGCTTGAATGGCTACAAACAGGGTGAACATTGTTGATTTGGAATTATAGCTTCCCTGTTCATTGGGTTCAGAATATTTACTTGTAGCATAATAGGAATGCTAGAGTGAACGACACATTTGATTAAGTGGCTTCTGTGTAAAATAATGGATACCTTAAATTAAGTTTCAGGTTTGAATGTAATTGGAGTGTTTGGATAATTTATGCTTATAACGTTATATGCATGTATATAATATGCATTGGACAGCACTGTGGCACAGTGGTTAGCACTGCTGCCTCATAGCACCAGGCCCCGGTTTGATCCCACCCTTGGACGACTGTCTATTTGGAGTTTGCATATTCTCTCCGCGGGTTTCCTCCCGATGCTCTGGTTTCCTCCCACAGTCCAAAGATGTGCAGCTTAGGTGGATTGGCCATGCTAAATTGCCCATAGTATCCAGGGATGTGCAGGCTAGATGGATTAGCCATGGGAAATGCAGTGTTACAAGGTTAGGATGGGGTGGGTCTGTGTGAGATGCTGTTTGGAGAGTTGGTGTGGACTCGATGGGGTGAATGGTGTGATTTCACACTGTAGGGATTTTATAATTCTATGAATGTTGGGCGAGAGTGGGGTATAGGCCAAAATCTAACTGAGCCTTTTGTCTACATTCAAAGTCAAAATTGTAATTGATGGAGGTATTGATGATACAGTTTTGATATAATGAAGATATTACAACATTATATTTTCTTCCTGTTATTCCCTTTATTATGGGTATATATTCTCTATATTATTAGTATTATTGTTGGGTGATGGTGGTGAATGGTTCTGGTGACATTCTTTGTATTTTATCAGCAAGCACATGTATTGTTTCACTGCATAGCATCGACTAATTTTCTCAAAATAACTCCATATACAGTCATTTTTCTGTATCTGTGAGGATTCCATTCCTGAGGACACCTGCGAATGATGAAATTCACAAGTGTTTAAAATAGGTTAAAAATCATGGAAATGTGAGTTTTGCCTGCAGATGTCAATTTTCGTTATTATTTATTATTTGGTGTGATAGGCAAATTCACAATTTGTGATTTTGCACACACAGAGGATTTATTTGGCTGTTGTGTACAGGTTATCAGGACATGAGGAAGAAAATAAATCAGAAGATATAAAAGACATGTAAGAAAGGCACTATTATAATAATCATGAGGGACTTCAATATACAGGTGGACTAGGAAAATTAGATTGGTAGTGGATCTCAAGAAAAAGACTTCAGGACTTCAGGAAGTGATGTGCAATGAAGCAAATTTGATTAGGGAGATTAAGGTGAAGGAGCCTCTAGGGGGCAGTGGCCATAAAATAGGAGAATTCACCATACAGTTTGAGATGGAAAGCTGGAATCAGATGTAATGGTATTACAATTGAGTAAAAATAACGACAAAGACATGAGGGAGGTGTTAGCCAGACCTGAATGGAAGGGAAGCGTAACATTGGAGGAGTTTCTGGAGTAATTCAGGAGTCACAGCAAAAAAAGTCATCCTAAAGAAGAAGAAACATACTAAGGAGAGGATAAGGCAAGGGAAGCCAGGGACAGCATAAAAGCAAAAGAGAAAGCATACAACGTGGTGAAGATTAGTGGAAAGCGAAAGGATTTGCAAGCCTTTAAAAACCAGCACAGGATAACTAGTAAAGCAATAAGAGCATAGATGAAATATGAGAGTAAGCTAGCCAGTAATATTAAAGAAGATTGAAAGTTTTTTTAGATTTCTAAAGATCAAGAGAAAGGTAAGCATGGACATTGGACAATTGGAAAATGAGGCCAGAAAAGTACCAATGGGGAAGAAAGAAATGGTGCAGGAACAGAATAGGTACTTCAATCAGTTTTCACAGTGGAAGACACCCACAGCCTACCAGAACTTCACGAGAGTCAGGGTTCATAGGTGACTGTGGTGTCCATCACTAAGGAAATGGTGCTGGGGAAGCTGAAGGATCTGATGGTGGATAGATCATCCGGATCAGATGGACTATATTCTATAGTTCTGAAGGTGATACCCGAGGACATTTGTAGAAGTGTTTGCGGCAATCTTTCAGGAATCAGGAGTGGGGGTCCCAGAGGTCTGGAAAATGGCTAATGTAACATCTCTATTCAATGACAGAGGGAGGTAAATGACAGGAAATATAGGCCGGTTAGCCTGACTTAGTCATTGGTAAGATTTTAGAATACATTATTAAGAATGAGATTATGGAGTACTTGGAAGTGCATCATAAAATAGGGCTGAGTCAGCATGGCTTCATCAAGGGGAAGTCATGCCTGACAAATCTGTTAGAATTATTTGAGAAAGTAATAGCCATGTTCAGCAACAGAGAGCCAGTGGACGTGATCAATTTGGATTTCCAGAAGGCCTTTGACAAGTGGCCCCATAGGAAACTGCTAAATAAGATAAGAGCAGATGGTGTTAAGAGCAAGGTACTGGCAAGCATAGAGGATTGGCTCACAGGCAAAAGGCAGAGATTTGGAATAAAGAGGTCTTTTTTTAGCACAGCAGCTAGTAACTAATGGAGTTCTGAAGGGGTCTGTGTTGGGACCACAACTATTCACATTATACATTAACAATCTGGACAAAAGATTTGAGGACATTGTTGATAAATTTGCAGATGACACCAAAGATTGTTGGAAGGACAAATAGTGCTGAGGAAGTAGGGAGGCTTCAGAAGGTCTTTGACAGGCGAGGAGAGTGGCCAAAACAGTGGCAGATTGAATACAATTTGGGAAAGTGTGGGGCTATGCATATTGGTAGGAAGAGCAGAGGCTTGGATTAAATTCCGAAACAGGGGAATGTTTAGGAAATCTGAAGCACAAAGAATTTTAGTAGTCCTAGTTTCAGGATTCTCTTGAGGCAGTTAGGAGGACAAATGCAGTGTTAACATTCATTTCAAGAGGATTAGAACAAAAGAGTAGAGATGTATTGCTGAGGTGGTACAAAGCTTTGGTCAGACTGCATTTGGAATATTGTGAGCAGTTTTGGCCCCGTAACTAGGTAAGGATGTGCTGGAATTGGAGGGAGTCCAGAGGAGGTTCACAAGAATGATCTTGGGTAGGAAGGACTTGTATGAAGAGTGGTTGAGGAACTTGGGTCTTTACTTGGTGAGTTTAGAAGGATGACGTGGGATCTGATTAAAATTTACAGAATACTGAAAGGCCTTGGTAGAATGGATTAGAGAAGATGTTTCCACTAATAGGAAAGACCAGGTCCAAAGGGTATAGCCTCAGAATGAAGGGCCAAGCCTTTAGAATCGAAATGAGGAGAAATGTCTTCAGCCAGAGGGTGACTAATCTGTGGCAGTATTGTTGTAGAGGGCTGTAGAAGCCAAGTCATTAAGACAGATGGATTATTGATTAGGAGGGGGATCAAGGGTTACAGGGAGAAAACAGTAGGATGGAATTAAGCAACATACCAGCTATGACTCAATGGGCCAAATGGCGTAATTCTGCTCCTATATTTTATGGTGTTCTAGTTAGTTCTATGAGTGGCAGCATAAAGGAAGTGAGAAATGTGGGACAGTACATGAAACTAGAAATTGCTGAAGTGTCCATGTATTTTTTTGTGGCTCCAAATTACCCTTAAACACAGCAGCTTGGAGGTCAACAGTTCTTCAACTAGTTCCCCATGCATCTCATTCTCAGTTGAGGTGAAAGGAAGAAGATACTGTGCTCCACATTGATGTAACTGAATGCGGTGTGGTTCACTTCTGTAATTCTTTCTAAGTGAATTTAACATAGTAGCTTCATTCCCTTGTAGATATCAGTCATCAAATCACATTGCACAGAAAATGTCAAGTGAGCTCATCATGATTGCATTGACTCTTAGAGAGAGCTTTGAATTTTATGCCGCACCCGAGCTCTATTCCCACACTCTTGCAAATATTTCCCCTTCAAGTATTCAACTAATTTCTTTTTGACTGCTACTATTAATATTGCAACCAACACTCTTCAAGGCAACACTTTCCAGATGATAATAACTCAACTTGATAATATACTTCTCAAATCATCTACTGTCATCTAATGTTCCCACCTTTTAAAGTATAACAGCACTCAGTAGAAGTCATTGAAAATACAGATATATATACACAAGTGTTGAATCAACAGCAGGAGTAAGCTATTCTGTCCCTCTAATCTACTCAATCATTCAATATGAAATGGGAAGGTGATGGCCTAGTGATTATTGGTGTTAATCAGTAAACCTAGATAATGTTCCAGAGACACGGCTTCTGATCCTGCCATGGCAAGTGGTGGAATTTGAATTCAACTAAACAACAAATCTAGAATTAAAAATCTAATGATGACCATGAATGTATTGTTGATTGTCAGGAAAAACCCATCTGAATCACTAACGTCATTTAGGGAAGGAAATTGCCATCCTTATCTGGTCTGGCTGACATATGATTCCAGATTCAAAGCAATGTGTTGACTCTTCACTGCCCTCTGGCAATTAGGGATGGGCAACAGACGCTGGCCTAGCTAAAGATGCCCTCATCCCGTGAATGAATTAAATAAAAAGAATATGGCTGATCAGATTGTATCTTTAAACCTGCATTTCCACCTTACCTGATACCTTACCATTTCACCCCTTGAGAATTAAAAGTTATTCTACTTTTGCCTTAAAAATATTCAAGGACTGTGCTTTGGCCATCTTTTTAGGAAGAGGGTTCAAAAGCTTGATCAGCCTCTGAGAGAAACCATTTTGTCTCATCTCTGCTTTAAATGGGCAACATCTGATTTTTAAACAGACCCCTAAATTTCATTCTCCCATAAGAGGAAATATTCTCTCTGCATCTACCCTGTGAAAATCCATTATGGGCAATGAAGGCACCCAGACCCCTCGGCATCTCAGAGCTCTGCAATCTCCCACCATTTCAATAATATGCTTCTTTATCATTCCTGCTGCCAAAATTGCACATTTTCCCACATTGCACTCCTTTTGCTACTCTCTGCCCATTCATTTAATCCATTGATATAGGTCTTGTAGCTTCCTTATTTTCTCTTCACAACTTATTTTCCCAAATGTCTTTGAGTTGTCAGCAAATTTGGCAACCAAATCGCCAATCCCCTCATCTAAGCAAGTGACAAGAGTTTCAAAGACTTGAGGTCCCAGAACAAATTCTTGTGGCACATCATTCAAAGATCCATTTATGCTGAATTTCTACTTCCTGTTGGCCATCTTCCATCCATACCAATGTGCTACCTTCTACACCATAAACTTTTATTTTCCACAATAACATTGATGTGACAACTTATCAAATGCCCTCTGGAAATTTAAATACAGTGCAAACACAGGTTTCCCTTTATCTAACACACAAAGGACTCCAAACATGATTTCCAATCCATGAGACCATGTTGAGTCTGCTTGATCAAGTTGTATTTATTCAAGTGCCTTGCTATAATTTCTTAAATAATATCTAGGAATGACAATTGCCTATTGGTCTTATCACAAGACCAATAATCCAAAAGCCCAGGCAATGTTCTGGGGATCCATGTTCAAGTCCCACAATGGCAGGAGTCTAATGATACCAGAGCATGGTGGCTCAGTGGTTAGCTTCAGTGCCAGGTTCGATTTCACCCTTGGGTGTTTGTCTGTGTGGAGTCTGCACATTTTCCCCATTTCTGCTGGGTGCTCCAGTTTCCTCCCACAGTCCAAAGATGTTCAGGTTAGGTGGGTTGGCCATGGGAATGCAGGGTTGTAAGGATAAGGTAGGTGGGTGGGGATGCTTTTTGGAGAATTGGTGTGGACTCAATGGACTGTGTAGGTGTGTGTAATGTGGGTGTCAATATACATAAGCTTGTGACAAAAACAGAAATTGCTGGAGAAAAGCAGCAGGTTTGGCAGCATCTGTGGAAAGAAAACAGAAAGAATGTTTCACGTCTAGTGACCCTTTTTCAGAACTGTTCTGTCTTGAAACATTAACTCTCCTTTCTCTTATAAATGCTGCAAGACTCATTGAGTTTTACCAGCTATTTCTTATTTTGTGTTGGATTTCCAGTATGCGCAGTTCTTTGTTGAATTTTACGTAAACTTGTGTGTTTTTTCATGGAATCATACAGCACAGCAGAAATTTATTCCACCAATAATTATTATAGCTGTTTGAAAAGCACTCCCCAATTATTCCCAGTCCTGCCCTTTCCCTTATAACAATTCAGAAAATTTCCATTTCAAATATATAATTCCATTCTCTTTTGTAAGTTACCGGTCTGTGAGTTAAATATTCCTGGTTACAAGGTAATCATAAAAATAAGAAAAGGAATAAACAAAGAAGGGTGACATTTTTTTGATTATGGGCAGTATTGCAGCAGGGATCTCGATTTACAAACACCTGATTTACAAATACTCATACTACTGAATGCAATCCCATATAAGGGCATCATTTTAAAAGTCTGACATTTTTCCTGTACTTCCAGACAGTTATTTTATATTGACATGCATTGTGTTCCAATTTGCAAACAAATTGACTTGCAAACAGACTCATGAATGGTACTTGTTCACAATCTGGGGACTGCCTGTACTGAAGAAAAAGGATATTTCAGAGGATTCCAGAAGAGAATTGACTTGGCTAGAGCAAAGGGTGCAACTACATTGTTTGGTGTATTCTGTAGTGAGAAGGTGCAGTGGAACAATTGTGAAAGGAAGTTACAAAGAGGTGTCGACATCATAGAGTAGTTCTAATCAAGGGATTTAATTATCCAAATATAACATGGGATGCTCATTATATCAGGGGAAGCGAGTGGCAGGAGATTGTGTTCAGGAGAATTTCCCAAAGCAGAATGTGTCCAGTCCAACAAGAAAGACTCACTCCTAGGCCTGTTTCTTGAGAATGAGGTTGGCCAAGTAAATCAGGTGACAATGGGGGAACATTAAAGAGACAGTTATCATTGTATCATAAGATTTGGGATCATGTGCAAAATGGCTTTGGTCAATTTATAGCAAGAACTATCACATACCAAAGAGTCGACATCAATAGGGCAGGAATAGAGCTGGGTTAAATATATAGCAACCACAGCTTGTCAAGAAAAACAGCAACTAAACAATGGGCTACCTTCAGAGAGCATAGAATCAAGGATAGGCAATTCTGCCATTTTGGGCTTGCACTTCACTTCAATATGATCGTGGCTCACTGAACACTTCAACACCTTTTACCAACCCCAACCCCATAATTCTTTATACCTTCCAGAATCAGAAAGGTATAAATCTCTACTGTAAACACAGTCAGAGAGTAGATTTCCACAGCTCTCTGTGGGAGAGAATTCCAAACGTTCACAAGCCTCTGAGTTAGAAAATGTTATCTCATTTCAGATCTGAGCAGCATCTTCCTTATTTTGAAATTGTGTCAGCTGCATCTAGACTTGCCAAACTGAAGAAGCATCTTACCTGCATTAACCTTGTCTATCCCTGTGAATAGTTTGTAAGTTTCAATGAAATTACCCATCATTCTTCAAAACTCTAAACATTGCAGGTCCAGTCTGTCCAAGCTCTCTTTGTAGGACAGTCCCACCATCCCAGGAACTAGTCTGGTGGACCTTTGTTGCACTTTTTCAATGTCAATAATAACTTACCTCTGATTTCTGTTTGTTAGTCCATCATTAATTCACATTACCTCGTATACAATGTGCTTTAGCTTTTATAACTAGCCTCCTGTCAAGGTCTTTATCAAAGGCCTTCTGAAAATCTAAATGCATTATGTTCATACATCCTCCTTTATTAATTTTGTTAGTAACTTCTTCAAAAACAAGCTTATCAAACATGATTTCCTATCTGCAAACCTATGCTGACTGTCCTCAATCAGATTATTACCATCTAAGTGTCTATTTATTCCATCCTTGACAATAGATTTCAACACTTTCCCTACTACTGATGTGAGGCTGATAGTTCTGTAGTCCCTTGCTTTCTCTCTTGGTCCCTTCTTAAACAGTACAGTGATATTTGCAAACTTCCAATCTGCAAGAATCATTCCAGAATCCATGGAAGTTTGAAAGAGAGGAGATTGGAAAAGTAGGACAATAATTTACAAAATCCCTGGATGTCAAAGAAGATAGAAATTAAGTTGTAGAAGAAAGACTCTGCTTACTACAAGTGCCAAGTAGCAAATACAATTGAAAACCAAGCTGATTACAGAAGTTTCCGAAGGGTGGAGAAAAATTAAATACGAGAATCAAAGACAGATAATGAAACCAAATCAGCAGTTGACATAAAGGGAAATCCCAAAATCTCCATTAAACACATTAATTGCAAAAGGATTGTAAAAGCAGAAGTAAGGCTAATCAGTCACCAAAGATTTGATTTACAGTAGAGGCAAAAAAATCACAGCTGAGGTGTTAAATGAATACTTTGCATCTGTCTCTACCCATGAGGCAGTTGCAGCTCAGACCATGGTGACTGAGGACAGAACACAGTCACTGGAAAAGTTTTAAATTGATTGGTGGTATGGTGGCTCACTGGTTAGCGCTGCTGCCTCACAGCACCAGTGACGTGGGTTTGATTCCCACCTCGGGTGACTATCTGTGTGGAGGTTGCACATTATCCTTGTGTCTGCATTGGTTTCCTCCGGATGTTCCGGTTTCCTCCCTGCATCCAAAGATGTGCAGGTCAGGTGAATTGGTCATGCTAAATTGTCCATAGTGTTCAGGCATGTGTAGGTTAGGTGCATTAGTCAGGGTAAATGTAAGGTAAGGAATGAGTCTGGCTAGGTTACTTTTCAGAGGATTGGTGTGGATTTGTTGGGCCAAATAGCCTGTTTCCACACTGTACAAATTCTATAAGGAGGAGGAATTGGATACGCTCTCAGTAATTAATGTTTATCAGGCACCCAGGCGGGCTAGGATACAAACCAGAGTAGGGAATATGGAAATTGTAGACGTCCTTCCACTATTCCCAGGATTTTGTGTTGTGCCAAAGGGCTTGAGAATTGAAAACATGATGTCTTTATTCATAAACATTTGTAAAGTAGATCCAGCAATTATATTTTAGTCAATTTAACTTTAGTTGTGGGGTAGCAATGATTTAGGACAGAGTTAACAGTCAAATGGCAAAGATGGGTGTTGATCCAGAAGAGTCAACATAAATTTGCTCAGGGAAAATCTAATCTAACATTTTGAAGAGCTAACAGACAGGGTCAATGAGGGGATGTCAGTTGATGTGGTGGATGTGCATTTCCAAAAGGCGTTCAACACAGTACCACTTAACAGGCTTGGGAATGTTATAAGTCAGAAAATAAAAAGATTAGATTACTTACAGTGTGGAAACAGGCCCTTCGGCCCAACAAGTCCACACATACCCGCCGAAGCGCAACCCACCCATACCCGTACATTTAACCCTTACCTAACACTACGGGCAATTTAGCATGGCCAATTCACCTGACCTGCACATCTTTGGACTGTGGGAGGAAACTGGAGCACCCGGAGGAAACCCACGCAGACACGGGGAGAACGTGCAAACTCCACACAGTCAGTCGCCTGAGTCGGGAAATGAACCCGGGTCTCAGGTGCTGTGAGGCAGCAGTGCTAACCACTGTGCCACTGTGCCGCCCACCAAAAGGACAGGAGCAACATGGATATGAGGGCGAGGTAGCTGAGATTAATATTTAATGGGCGTTTTTCAGGTTGGAAATATGTTTATAGTGGAGGTCCCTAGGTTTGGAGTTCAGAGCCTTGTCTCGTCTGATTTACATAAATAATTGAGATTGTGTGTGCAGGGGATAATTTCAATTTGTGGAGGACACAAATTTGGGAGAATTGTAAACTGTTAGGAGCACAGTGTTGAACTTCAAAAGGACTTTGACATGTGGGTGGAATGGATGGATAGGTGACAAATGAAGTTCGATGTGAAAAATTGTGAGGTGGTACATTTTGGTTCAAAGAACTTGTAAAAAGTAAAAGGGTAACAAAAGCAAAATACTGCCAATGCTGGAGATCTGAAAGTAAAATATGAAGTGCTGGAGAAATTCAGCAGGTCTGGCAGCATCTGTGGTAGCAATTAGTTTTGAAGAAAAGTCATACTGGATTTGAAATGTCAATTCTCTTTCTCTCTCCACAGATGATGCTTTGTATTTTGTATAAAGGGAAAGAGTACAATCCTAAAGGATATGCAGCAGTGTAGAGACCTGAAAGTATATGTACATAATTCATTGAAAGATTTCAGCTGCATAGAGAGAACTGTTATTAAACATACAATATTTTAGGCTTCACTAATAGGCAGACAGAATACAAGAACAGGGAGGTTATGATGAACTTGTATCAGGCACTGCTTAGATCTCAATTGGAATATTACACATAGTGCTGGGTTCCACACACTATTGGATGAACGTATGTGATTTGGAAGTAGTGTAAAAAGATATTTCTGAGAATGGCTCCAGGAATTACTGGGAAAGGTCGGATTATTTTCCTTTGCGAGAAAATGGCTAGGAAGAGACATGATTAAAGTTTTCAAAGTCATGAGGGGTCTACATCAAGATGATACAGAGAAACCTTCTCAAGAAGTGATCTAGAACCAAGGGACATGGCTTTTGAAGAGTTTTGTATAGGAAGCAGAAATAAGGATAGGAACAAATTTTTCAGGAAGTGAATAGTTAGGATCTGGGTTTCACTGCCAAAAGTATAGTGAAGGCATGTTCAAGCGAAGCATTCAAGAGCGTATTATTTCCTTTTAAGTCATCCAATGAAATGGGTTAAGGAGAAAGGGGAGGAGGTTGGTGCTAAGTTAAAACGCTCTGAATATGTCCTGAATACTTACGTTTTTGATAGTTCCCTGCGGATTCTGATGAAGTGTTAAACATCAGAAACGTTAACTGTTTTTCACTTCACAGATGCTGCCAGGTCTGTTGCATAGGTACAGTATTTTTTGTTAATATTTCACATTTCCAGCATCCATCGAGTTCTGCTTTTGTAAGAGTATGATGTGCTTTACTTGTAGATGTGAGTTGCATTGTCCACAATGAGGAATTTATGGAGTGCAGATGGAACCACACTGATGGGGAAGCAAACTATACCCTGTTTTACTGGTGAGTCTGCTGATCGGGTGAAAGGTTTTATGGAGTTTCATGGATTTGTTCTGATAGAAATTGATTCAGAAGTACATCCCACACCTCATGAATCTCTTCACTAATCTGCAATATTGGAAAGTTTCTTCAGGAGTTTGACCAGCAAATATACTGCCGAATGGGATACTGAGCAGTGTGGGAGAGTAACTGTCTCAGGCTACAATTCCTGCTCAGTGTTCAGTGTACTGATCTCATGTGAAAAGAAAGAGGACAGGGTGCAGACTGGTAGTGTTAGGCCCTGATAATCAAGTTGTTATTTCTCTTAAGAAGGAAAGCATAATAATAATGAATAATAAAATATCCATATTCAAAATAAAACATAAGAAATATGAGCAGCAGTAATCCATGTAAGCCTTCAAGTCAGCTCCATCATTCAATACTGTCACAAAAGCAAAATACTGCAGAATTTGGAAATCTGGAACAAAAACAGAAAATTTGCAGAAATTCAGTGACTGTGGGTGAGTCTGCTGTGGCTTCTTTAAAGCAGTTACATTGAATTCAAAACATTAACTCTGCTTCTTTCTCCACTGATACAACCAGACTTACTGAGGTTTGCCGGCATTTTCTGGTTTTATTACAATCAGATCAAGTCTGAACTTACACATAAAATTTACATCCCTTGATTTACATCCCTTGGATTTTGCTACAAGTGCCAAATTCTAATCATCTCAGTCTTGAATGTTACTCATGGACTGAAAATCCACAACAGTCATCGGTGGCAAATTCCAAAGGAAGACAATGCTCCTTGAAGCAATTTCTCCTCATTCCAATTTTAAATAGCCAACCACTTATTTCCAGACAAAGGAAAGCAACCTCTGTGCCTACTCTGGTCAAGCCCCCTAAGAAATATATGTTTTATTGAAATCACTATTTTTCCTTCAAAACTTTAGAAAATGTTGGCCCATTCTACTCAATGACAATTATTCAGCTGAAAAAAATCAGTTTACTAAATGTTTGTTGCACTCCTCTCAGGCCAGAATATTCTTCCTAAGGTAATAAGAACAAACTGTACACAGTCTCATCAAAACTCTATATCGCTAATAGTAAGACTTTTCTCGTTCATTGCTCCCACCCGTCTGGCAAGGTTAATGTACCAGTTATTTTGAGTATTGCTTGCTGGATCTGATTGTTAACTTTCTGTGATTTATGTACGAGGCTCCCTACTTCCTTCTGAAGTAACCATTTATTAGTCTCTAAACTTGTTTAAAAAACTTTAATTTTTCATTCTTTCTATGCAAATAAATAAGTTTGCACTTTGTCACATCACATTCTATCTGCCATGTTATTGCCTAATTGAACAAAACCAATATACCCACTACCTCTGCAACTTTGACTATCTTAGCATTCACCTTCCTTCTGTTTAGGCCCTGAGGATCATGTGACCTGCTGGTTTCTCGCATGCATTGATTTAACACAAATCAGAAAGCTGAACATCACAAGCTAGCAAATTCTACATCATTTTTGTTTTTGAAATTTTCATCCATTAGTATCAACTTTAATATCGATTACACTTGTGTGAAATGTCCTCCAGTAGAGGAAGAAGGGAACAGGGTGAAACAAAATGACATATCTGAGGTGAGGACAAGGGCCACTGGAGAAAGTGGGAAAATGGGGTTGAGAAAGCTATCAGCCATGATTGAATGGTGGAGCAGATGTGATGAGTCGAATGGCCTAATTGCTGCTCCTAAGCCTTATGGAACAGATCAATTGATACTATATGTGTCATTCTGGTGAAATTCTAAAGTAAAGCCAAAAACTTACGAAATGTGGGAAAGCTTCAGCTGCCATGTGATGCTATCTTGTGGTCACTTATTCAGCAGCAATGCTGGACCCTTATGAACAGATCACTTGATGACTTTTGCGGTCTGAATAATCAGCGCATCTGAAAATAAAATGCAGGAAATGAAATACAGCAAAGCAAATAAAAAATAAATTGGCATCAGCAGATCTGATCATAAACACAACCAGCATCATTGATTTCTCCAGTTTGAAGTATGTCACAACGTTGCAATCTAGAGGTTATATAACTAATAGCAGGAGTAAGCATTTAGCCCCTCAAACCTGCTCTGCCATTCAATAGAATGATGGACCATCTCAACTCCACTCTCCTGCCCATTCCCTGTAACCCTTTAATCTATGACTAATTTAAAATCTATCTTCTCCTTAAATTTACTCATTGTCCTGGTATCTATTCAACTCTGGGTAGTGAATGCTACAGATTTGTGAACCTCTGTGAGAAGTAATTTCTCCTTATCTCTCTTAAAACCCTTCCCCTAAAACTATAACCTTTCATTCTGGATTGCCCCACAAGAAGAAACATCTCCTGTGTGTCTAGAACATTACAGCAGTCTCAATGTATCCATGATGTTTTCTGAATGTTAAAAGTGGAACTGATTATTTTAAGAAAAACCTCATTAAATTGAAGGATGATGGAATATCACATAAACATGTTAAGTATTCGTCTGGTGAAAACTTATACTACTTTGATCACGTTGCAATTGTCGTATGAGCCTGCTTTCTTTCAAAGTATGACAGACTGAAAGATAAACTGATAATGAGTTTTAAAGAGATGAAAATCTTGATGCAGTGAAACCATTTCCATTCTTTCGGGAGTGTACTCAAGGGTTGGGGGCTGTATTCAAACAGCAAATGCATGTTAATAATAATCTGGTCTGGCCTTTGTTATCATTTTTTTTCTTTTTTTTCTTTTTTTTCCTTTTTTTCCCTTTAATCCCCCACACTACCGCCTAACTGCGGTAGTGCTTATTTTTTTCCCCAGCACCCATAGTGTGTGTGTGCAGGTGTGAGACACAGTGAGAGACACCAAATTTCTACCACCAGGAAAATAGGAAAACACCCGAGTGGCCAGTGACAAGCAGTGCCCTTCACATCAAAAAGGGCAATGCTGTGTGATCAAACAGTGAAGGGGAGTGCAGGGAGGCCTTTGTTTTCAACAAGATCCAACAGCGATGTGATTGGCTCTTATCTGTCCCCTGGCTAATTAAGAACAAAGTTAAAAATCACACAACACCAGGTTATAGTCCAACAGGTTTATTTGAAAATACCAGCTTTTGGAGCATTGCCCCTTTGTTAGGTAGCTACCTGACAAAGGAGCAGTGCTCCAATAGCTTGTACTTCTAAATAAACCTGTTGGACTATAACCTGGTGTTGTGTGATCTTTAACTTTTCCCAAACCAGTCCAACACCGGTACCACCTTATCGTAATCAAGGACAGGCTTTAACTGTGGCCCAGCTAGTGGTAATCACATCCCATGAATGAAGAAAACAAAGCAAATAAATAGTTCAAGAGAAATTTCTTTATCCAAAGAGTGACCATAATGTAGAACTTGCTCCTGCATGATATAGTTGAGGTAAATAGCATGGGAGTCATCAGCTGAACTAGGTTGAAAATTGAAGAACTTATTATTAAATTTAAAGATGATAAAGTATGGATTGCCATTGCAGTCACTTCAAGCATGTATTTTGTAAACTGAAGTTGCCTCATCTGAGACTCCATACACAAATACATATCACTGCAATAAAACTTAAGGTTGAAGAAGAATCACAAAGGATTTATCACATAAATGGGACATCTGCTGTGTGAGGTTGGTGTAAAAGATTCCTGACACTGCATTGAGGAAGTAGCAAGATCTCCTGGCCAATATTTATCCCTCAACCCGTGAAACAAATAATAAAAAATTGATTATTTGGTTTCTGAGAGTCTGCTATGTGTTACTGGCTGCTGTATTTCCTTCATTAAAACACTGTCTACACTTTCAAAGGCAATAAATAATTTATTGAGAAAGTTATAAATAAATCTCTTTGTTTAAAGAATTCTTTTGTATGTAATGATTTGCACTGGAATTTACATATTATAAACTAGAAATGAAATAATAACCATTTCTTATCCCATACAGGTATACCTCAACGTCACCGGAGGAATGTAGGAACTATATCCAAGAAAATGGCTATAATGTTGGTTGTTATTTCTCAAAAGACAAAATTATCGAATTTGAAAACTTTTATCTATATAGAAATGGATCCAGTGACTCAGGAAGCCTGACTAAAACATTCCAGCTACAGAACCAAGGTAGATAAACTAGGACTGAATCTTACAATTTCTTTGCTAAGTGTCAGTTTTATCAAGTTTTGAGGAGGAATTCACTCACAAAATTAGCGAGTTTCTTTTGTACAACCGCCTGGACATGTCTCCTTATTTGAATACCATGACCCAATGGCACCATTCTTAACCTATGATAGTATAATTCTCACACACACCATAGGTAGAAGAACTCACCAGGGTCAGATTATTCCTGGCATGGCATTATCTTTGACCCCCAATGTGCGTCTGGTTAAGCATTGGCATTCCGGAATGGTGTCTCACCATCAACGTAATGGTACAGCAGCTACAAATAACGCCTCTTGTGGCACATAGATGGCACTGCTGACACTTATTTGCACGTTCCTACCCCAATTGCTTCTTAAGCACAAGGCCCCACAGCTTAACTGTTCTTAGCCACATTTCCTCTCACCATGACTCCTTCCCTAAAGTCCTCTGTAGACCAGCATCTTATAATTGTTCAATGTGGACCAGTACAAGCAACAAGTCCTTAAGTCACCTCAGAACATTAATTTTTATTTGCAATCACCAAAAGTAAACAACGATCAAACAACCAGAGCACCAACAATTATGTAGCCAGTGAATTGCCTTATGAGGAAAGGCTCGAGAGGCCAGACCAGCATCCTCTGTAGATTAGAAGAATCAGCAATGTCTTAATTGAAGCACATAAGACCATGGGAATGCCGAAAGGATGTTACCTCTTGTGAGAGAATCTAGAATTAAGCGTCATAGTTTAAAATTACGTGGCTGCCCATCTAAAACAGAGATGATGGAATACTTTTCCTTCAGAGGGTTGTGCGTCTTCGGAATTTCCTTCTTCAAAAGACAAAAGGTGCGGAATCTTCAAATAATTTTAAGGCAAAGGTAGATAGATGCTTGATGACCAAGCGGATGATAAGTCATCGGGGGATATATAGAAATGTAGAGTTGAGTTTTAAGATCACACCAGCCATGATCTTGTTGAACAGTAGAGCAGGTTTAAAGAGCTGTGTGGCCTACATTTATTCCCTGTTTATATCACTGCATCCAGTTGTTATTAATTAGAATTAGATGTCAGTTAGGTTCTGTCTGGCTAGTTGCGCTTGCCACAGCTGCACTCTATCATGCTGAAGGTGATGTTCCTCCTGCTCAAATGCTTCATCCTCCTGCCCCCTGGTTTTAGAACACTACCTCCTCATTTCAGACCGCTTCGTTTTGAAAGCACATTATCAAATACACAAAATATACATAGAGTTGTATAGCACTGAAACAGACCCTTCCATCCAACTTGTCCATGCCAACCAGATATCTCAACCCAATCTAGTCCCACCTGCCAGTAACCGGCCCGTATCCCTCCAAACCCTTCCTATTCATATACCCATTCAGATATCTTTTAAATGTTGCAGTTGAATTAGCCTCCACCACGTCCTCTGGCAGCTCATTCCATACACGTACCACCCTCTGCATGAAAACATTGCCCCTTAGGTCTCTTTTATATCTTTCCCCTCTCACACTAAACCTATGCCCTCTATTCTGGACTTCCCCATTCTCAGGGAAAAGACTTTGTTAATTTATCCTATCCATGCCCCTCATGATTTTATAAACATCTATAAGGTCACGCTCAGCCTTAGATGTTCCAGGGAAAACAGCCCCAGCCTATTCAACCTATCCCTATAGCTCAAATCCTTCAAACCTGGCAAGATCCTTGTAAAGCTTTTCTGAACCTTTCAAGTTTCACAATATCTTTCCGATAGGAAGGAGACCAGAATTGCATGCAATATTCCAACAGTGGCCTCATCAATGCCCTGTACAGCCACAACATGGGCTCCAAACTCCTGTACATGACACGGTCCCCTGTAGCTCCTTGGAATGAACCAGTCACATAAAAGATCAGGTTTGCTTGCTGAGCTGGAAGGTTTATTTTCAGATGTCTCGTCACCATACTAGGTAATATCTTCGGTAAGCCAAAGTCTTGTCCGGAGGCTCACTGGAGATATTACCGAGTATGGTGATGAAACATCTGAAAATGAACCTTCTAGCTCAGCGAGCAAACCTACATCCAGAATCTCAACCTGAGCTACAAATCTTCTCAAAACTCACTTACATAAAAGATCAATACAGTGGTCACCTTGACTGCTACCAGGATTGGATGGTCCACCCCTTCAGATTCCCCTCCAGCAGCTGGCACAGTTCTGTGACAGAGTCCTGGGACATCCTCAGGCTGTGCCAACATTGTGCTTTGCTTATCCGGAGGAAAAGTTTCCTTGCTGCAGCACTGAAGTGCAGAATCTTGTCTCAAACTCCAGGAACTGATTGGAAAATGAGACTTCTTGGTGTCAACATGGTGAGAGCCCATGCTTTGGCATTGTGCACACTTTTCCAAAGTTTCTCACTATAGCCCAGGGTCTGGGAAGATTCTTTCCTTTTTCAGTAATTCAGGGAGAATGAGTAGATAAGACATAGGATGGACACAAGGGTAAATGCTTGAGGGGCACAAGAAGTAAGGGGATGCGAGATTGTCCTACCGCTTACTTTTCTGAAATAATCATTCTCCGAAAGTTCTTGAAATAACCTACTTCAATAACAGCAAAAACTCAATTCATGTCTTTCAGTGAAACTCTACCCTCCTACAAACGTGACGCTGAATATGACAGAAAACAATGAGCTCCTTTTGAGCTGGGAAACACCAGCCAAGTTACTGGAGTGTCGAATGTATGAAATCAGGCACCGCAGTAATAAGGATAAAGTCTGGCAGGTATGAGGATGAGGAATCTCCACCAATTTTACCCTTCTCAATAATAGGAAAGACCAGCAGATCAGTGCACAAAGCTGAAACATTTGTAGTGTGCTTTAGTCAGCAATTTTGATCCACATCAGCCTCAGCAGGTCTGACCATCACAGATGTCTGTCTTCGGCCAATTTAGTTCAGTCAACGCAATATTAAGAAATGGCTGAAAGCACTGGATATTGCGAAATCTACGGACCCAGACAGCATCCGAGCAATAGTATTGTAGGCATATTCTGAAGAATTAGTTGTACCCTAGTGAAGCTATTCCAGTTCTGCTACCACAATGGCATTAGCCAAACTATGTTGTAATGACATCTCCAGTCGCATGTGGCAGTAATGAGGGAGGGCACTGAGTAAGACAGGCAGAGCAATTGAACAGGATTCTCTGTGGACAAGGGTGCTTTTGGGGAAAGGCAGCCAGATGAAACCACAAGCTTAATTCCATAATTCCTCTTTACCTATCCTGAGTTTCTTTTCAATTCTGTAATAACCTGATGCTGGAGGAATAAATATGCCCGTCTTCATAGTCATTGGGACATCCGTGTATTCAAATTTCATCTTATACTTCCGGTGTAGTTGGCAGGATTGCATAGCATAGGCATCAAGAGATGCTAGATGATATTGAAAGGCACTGGGCTGAGATGGAATTTGTGGTTGGAGGGTTGAGACTGACAATGTCTATGAGAGAGGCTAGAATTACTCCATCATTAATGTAGATTCAGGCATTGGTGATAGAAATTGAAGCATTAGTCCAAACACAGCAGAGGCTCTCTTTATGTTTTGCCTTGAGATTACAGAGGATGAAAGTGACCCTGCTAGTTGGATTTTCTACTTGCCAATGAAAGGAAGCTGGACAAAGTTGGGGAATATTTGGAAACATGTGGTGGCCTGGCGATTGGAGACTGGATTGAAGGTGTACACCTGATAATGGCAGTCAGTAAGTGGTGCTCACAATTGAGCCTCCTGTGGAAAAGTCCAATGGAAAATAATGGGATGGGCTACTTATGCTCAAAGAAGTGTGCGGTTGAATCTTTGAGGTACTGACAGCAGTTTATGGGAACTGCAGTAGTCTGACCCAGCTAGAACAAACATTTTATAGGCAAATGCATGTTGAAGAGGAGGACATGGTATCTGTATCCCTGGAGCTGCTGAAGTTGCTTGATTGTGTTGTTCAGCTGGATTCCTCCTTCAAATTGCCCAGGGAAGAACACTTAGTGAAGCGGTGAAAGATAGTTACGTCCAAATGGAGTTGAGGAGACTTAATTGTGATAAACCTCAATTTTGTTTCAGTGGTGTGTGGGATCACATCATCTGGAACATGGAGAAATATCGAACTTGTAAGACCACAAAAGAGACTACCATCAGGCAGGTGACTGTCAGCATGGATGGGGATGTAGACCACAGGTTGAAGAAGCAGGCAGAACAGATTACTGCACAGCAAATGCAAATCCAATCCTTGTTGTCTGATCTCCATGGCAAGCTTCATTGTTGATCCCATTAAAGAGATGTTTGAATTATGTCAAGGTTCATTCGAGACTGCCCTCATTATCCGTGGCCACCATAGTCATCAGGCACATCCTTTGCAATGGCTTTCCCTTCTCACTGGACTTTAAATGTTTTGGACCTCTCAGCAAGAGCCAGGCAGGAGTGAGAATTCTTCTTGAAGGGCACAATCTTATGTAGAGTGACAGGGACTTGCCCTATAGTGAGTATAAAATTTGTCAATGTAGATTTGACATGGCTAATTGACGCAAAACCAAGGATATTTACTGTAACTTATTAGCTTTTCTGTGAGCAAATTGATATGGGGTGTGAGCTGGTTGACATCTCTTCCCTCATCTAAGTCTCACTTTTGTAGTGACTGGATGTACGCTATCATCATAGAATCTTTACAGTGTGGAACCAGGCACTTTCTCCCTTTGAGTCCATACTGACCTCCAAAGAGCATCTCACTCATCTACCCTATACCTGTAACCCTGCATTTTCCATGGCTAATCCAACTAGCCTGCATATTCCTGGACACTATGGGCAATTTAGCATGGCCAATACACCTAACCTGCACATCTTTGGACTGTGGAAGGAAACCAAAGCACCTGGAGGAAACCCAAATGTACAAATTCGACACAGACAGTCTCCTAAGGCTGGAATCAAATCTGGGTCCGTAGTGCTGTGAGGCAGCAGTGAAAATCATGCAGCCTCATTTATCTCTCCCTAACTGTCCTCAATAATACTTTTCATAGCCTAGAGTTTCTGATCGTTCATGATCCAATCAATAATCTAGTGGAAGTAAGGAACTTGAGAATAATCATGGTGTTCGGGTATTTGGAGAAATCTAGGTGATCTATAAAGCATTTATTGTGACTGCTATGAGGACTGTTGCAAAGTTGGCAGATGGGGCTTGAGGGATTTTGATATACTTAAAGTGTATCAACTCATATGGGAAGAAATTACTCAACTGAATAGAGATGACACAAGCGCAGATCAGGTGAAATTGACAAGCTGTTTATTACAAGCAATATCGCTGGAAGAGAAATTGACGAGGCTGACACAGAACTGACAGTCTGTACAGGTAGACCAAGGATTCTCTTCCTCGAGGAGTGGACACACACAGTTTTATAGGGAAACAGTCATGTGGTGTGAATTACAGTACAATCAAGAGTAAAACTCAATCAATGGGAGGACAATCAGCCATCCGGTAGCAACAATCAATCAGTGATTGAGTTAGGAGATTCCAATCCTCAGTGAGAGTAGGTGCTAATATTTCTCATCCTGGCATCAATGGGTTTCCATTGTGGTGAGTCCGTAAGCGAGGTATCTTGGTGCCTTTCAGTCTGTGCATCCTTTATGGAGTTCCAGTATGTGTGAGGAGTGAGGCTGCCCTTAGGGCTTTGGGAGTGGTTGTGCTTACTGAAGGCGAGGAAGTCTATTGTCACGCTGTTTCGGGAAGTGTATTCCTCAATCTGGAAGTGGCTTGAGTCATCTCCTGTTTGCTGCCTAGTGTCTTAGTTCACCTGTTTGGTCAAGGCTGAGGCATTCTGGGTAGTTTCTGTTGTGGCTTAGGCAGACATGGTTCCTGATGTTCTTTGTGTCCATGATGTGGGTGGACAGGGAAGTGGATTTTCTCCCACAGGGACCTAGAATTGTTCAAGCAGCAATGAATTCGGCTGTTCCTTTACCTGCCCACACCATCTCTGGTCATGCCACACCGTGTCTAACTGACTGATATTTGGCATTACTAGAGTACCATGTTTCACATGCTACACACTCCCACCTGGTGTAATTTTGGGAGCAGCCCTTGTCATTGTGGGAGAATAGGGTAAGATATCCATCAGGCTACCAGTTTCGGTGACTAAGATGTTTACCTCCAACAAAGAATCTGTCCAGTAAAGATTCCTCACCATCTACCCCTTTACAGGGGCATGCCTGAAGACTACCTGCAGAGAATTTTGGGCCAAGATGTCCTCAGCAAATCATCATGTTGATAAGCATCTCCTACAGTCCTCAAAAGGAGGAGAAACAGAAAAGTGAGGATCTATCACTTACGTCAATCAGAGTCTCAAGCTGAACAAGTAGAATGTGTAGAGTTGCTCCTGTATGAAACTTAAACCATTGATTCCCCAGAAATAAAGAGATGTTTTGTGCAGGGTTAGAAGTCTTTAATGCAACCCGCTTAGTTATTTTCAAACGTCTACTGAAGTTTAATCAGTAGAAAGTCAATGGATTCCTGATATTGCTCCATTTTGATGCCAGATTTAGTCTAGTTCAGTCAAAACTAATGCAATGTTGACGGCTTTAGTCAGAAGACTGACCATGGGAGGGACCCCACACCCTGAACAGCTGAGTGGGTCTTTGGCCCAAGTCAAAGGCAGCATTCCAACCCTAATTGCCTATGACATTCTGACTAAAATTCAGTTGCGTGTCATGGATACAACTATGAATGAGATTTAAACCAAGTCTGGATAGGTCGAACCTAGTGTGGCTTCACCCTTGCCATCTAACTCAGAAAGCTTCAGCTGATTAACACAAACAGAAGCAGACTGCACCATTGCCAGAAGGCCTAACACCCAGCAACCCAGAGTCAATGACGAGGGTGTCCAAATAGGCACAGAAACTGTTGAGGTGCTGGAAGAGGATCGGCAGGAGGATGGAGTCCTCTATCAGCTGATTCATGGTAAGGAGAGAATGTTGAAGCAACTCATCCTTCCTGACAGCCTCAAGTGTTGGTATTAGTTCATAATCAATCAAGACACTAAGTGACAGAAAAGACGACTGCCCTGACCAGTCTGTGGCATTTTTGGTCCAGAATACCCGACATTGATGACTACAGTTGTAACGTGAGAGCTGAGCTTTGGCCAAAGTCAGGAAGCAACTTCACCCCAACCTAGGATCCTTGGTAACCAATAGACCTTTAGAGGTATTGCAGTAGATTTTGTAGTCCTTCTCCTCAGCAGTAATGGAATCGAGCTTGTTGTTATACTCTTGGATGTCGTCACCAAGTTCATGCAGGCTATTCCCACCCTTAACCAAAATACTTCAATTTATCCAGCATGTTAGTACCTGAAGGCTTGTCTGTTTCAGTGTTCTATGTCAGATTCACAGTGAGAGCAAGAGCTTTGCAAGGTCCATGGCATTGCCAGGAACTGCACCACTCAATATCATCCTGAGGGTAATGGATGATTCAGATAAATTCTGTATGACCATCTGTGAACCTGGCCTCATGAGAGTAAACCATGTAAAATGTGGTCTGTGAGCTTTTTGGAGATGGTTTTGGCTTATAATAGCACCCCTCATTCCTCCACAGGCTATTCTCCACATTATCTCTTCTTCAGGCATGGCTACGTCCTGACTATGGACTATCTCCTTGGTCTCCCCATGCCTTCTAATGGGGTTGGCCAGATCAATGAGTGGGTAGCTGAGCATCACATAAGACTAAGCCTGGCATCTGAGATAACATCTAACATCTATTTGAGATAACTGAAAGAGAAGCACAGAGAAGAGAAGCATTGGCCAATTGAAAGGCTAACAGAACGCATCGTCAGCACAAGGTTATTCTTCTGAAGTTGCAATATCAGGGCTTGGAAAAAGATATAGATATCTGGGATGCTAAACTCTAAGGAGTCACCAAATGGCTTGACACAGGTAGCCACATCAATGTTGTTGAACTGATAGTTGGGACAGTCTCAGAAAATGATTCACAGAGAGAAGGGAGTTACTTGGGGTCAGACGTCTGGTGAATGATTTGACAACAAATTTATTGTGGAACCTCAAATGTCGTTTTGAGTGAACTGGAGGGAGATAGTGATGAGGACTCCTGGACAGACCTGTGTGTTGTGAATTAAGAGGGTACATTCAGTGTGGGGAGGCCTACTCTGTCCCTCAAAAATGGAATGGAGTGACCTTTCAGGAGGCTTTAACTGAAGTAACAAATGCTGCAGATCCTGGAGAATTGACCAACCTGGATCCCAATGTGGGTGATCTACCATAGAACCTAGAGCCATTAGCAATACAAAGAAGAGTTTGAGTAGGCTCTTGTGAGCAAATACTGGACATCACCAGAACCCTTACAGATTGTCCAGGTCGGTGATGCAGGAAGAAATTGTTGCCAGTAACATAGACACAAGCATTCAAGCAACATGTTACAATTGAAACTGCTGGTCACCAAACTGCTTCATAAATTATCTGTATGTGCAGTATGTACTCATTGGGGTGGCATGGCTCAAACAGGGAAGTTATAATGGAACCTCCAGCAGCAGGTGGCAATGGTGAGGGAGGGAACCAAGCAGGGCACTGGAGCTGTCAAACAGACCCTCTTGGGGGAAGGAGGCTTCAAAGGAAAATCATTCCACCAGAGAAAGCATTTCCTTAAACAGATGCAACTAATAGTTTTGTTCCTTTTTACCTTGCTTAAATCCCTTAATTTGTGTAATGACCTGATTCCAGTGGAATAAAGAATCCCTGTTTCAAAATGTTTTGTCATCCTATATTCAGATCTAATATTACAATGTAAGACATGACCCACGTACATTCTGTTCACAAAAAGCAGGAAATATTCAATCTGGGTAATTACTGGCCACTAGCGTCTCTTGATCATCAGCAAAGTGATGGATGGAATTGTTGACAATGCTAACTAATGTTTCTTGTACAGCAATAGCCTGCTCACTGACACTGCCTGTAAGTTGCATTCAAGCCACTTGGCTCCTCAATTTATTACAGCCTTGGTCTAGACATGAAGAAAACAGCTGAACTCGTAAGGTAATGTGAGAATGGCTGATCTTGTCAACGAAGCAACATTTAATGAGTATGACATCAAGGAGTGAATATAAAATAATAAATACCATATACCTAAGCTTAATGAATATTTAGTTGGTCACTGCATACATTTGCACATTCGGTCTCAGTAAAACATGGACATCGAAAGAAAAATCTGATTGAAATTGAGTTTTGAATTGTTGTTTTCTTATTTGTCCATGATGTTTCAACTCAGGAGATCTTGGATTGTCCCCTCCTCCTTGTACTATAAACAGCAGGTTCACGAGAATGTGAGAAAATGGCGATCTGGAATGAGTTCCTTATCAATCAATGTAAATAGCATGGAGCTTGGAGACACATTGTTTACCTATGAAATGAGATTTTAATATTTTCTTCAGTTCTGATTACAATGCTACTTTTTCTGGATTTGTTCATCTAGGTACAAGTCATCACTGCGCAAACAAAATATGTTTTGTCAAGTGTAGATCCAACGAAATTCTACACCTTTCAAGTTCGAAGTAAGATTAACCAGTATTGTGCAAGTACTGAGCTGTGGAGTGAGTGGAGCTCAGCTGTTCACTGGGGAAAGGATCCCATCCAGTCAGGTAATTAAATATGCTGACAATGTAATAGACATCTGAAAAATAGCATTCAAATAACATCCAAATGGAAATAAAAATCAGCAGGGTTATAAAACCAGTTGCTGTTGAAACGTTTTGCTTTATCTCCAAAATCAGAAATGTCCTAGGGAGAAGGCAGCTGGGAAACTGAAACATGTTCAGTATGATCTATGTAATTTAATCTTCTTGCTCATTGATAATTAGATCCTTCTTTTTCATCCTGGGATAGGAACTGTGTGAAGTGACCTTCCACAAAAATACACACCATTCTTCTGTATTCCCACAGACAAGGTGAAGTATCAATGTGATGAGGCAATCCAGTATCTGAAGTAGCTATTTTCCAGGAAATAAGATTATTGAATTTGTAACATTTTACTTTCAGGCAAATAGATCCAGTGATTCAGGAAATGCATTGCCCCTGAAACAACATACCAACTTAACTAACTAAGGTAGAAAAACGAGCAAATAATTCACAAGATAGAACCCGTGCTGCATTTGGGTCTTGCAATATATTCTCATGAAAGGGCTAGGGAAGGGAACAGGGGCTGGTGTTGGATGAATGGTGCTTCTGGTTAGGAGTGTCACCATTATTGCTGATGTTGATACTTCAAGACATGTCCCCAACATGGTTGAGTACAGCTTTATCAAAATTACAAATAGTATCCTCTGTTACTGTGGCAAATGTGATACCTTCTTGAACTTCTCATCCAGTGGGGCCTTTCACAAACAGACTGTAACAATCTTAGTGGAAATAGACTATCAATGTTCCATGTTCGTCATTTGACTTTAATATCCAAGACATTCTAGGACTACAACATATTTTCAAAAAGACATTGACAAACTAAAATGTCCGCTGTGATCACCTAACAATCACAATGAAATGTTCAAAACCAGCCACCTCAGAATTACCATTTTTAATCAGTCGGCACTGAAACATAGTGAAGCATCAAAGCATTCTTCTGTTTTATTCACACTTCTGTAATAACTTCACATGTTGGAGGTGAAAGGTCACCTATGGAATGATAAGCTTGAGAAAGACAATTGATATTCACTTGGAATACACAACGACCAGTATTTTGGCAGCTTGATTTGAGCAATGAATTAAAGAGCTAAAGGTGTGCATTATACATTGTTTTAATTTGGGAATTTGGATGTTTAAAATGGATGTGACACATTTATTTGCTCCCTGCAGGTGCCACAAAGAGTCATGTGCAAAAAGAAAACTGACATCATTAATTAGTGATGGAAAGCAACACCTAATCTCAATTATGACACTGCAGGAAAAGTTCCTTAATTTTTTTAAATTTTGAGATCATAGGAAAGGGTTGGATGGATGGTCTTTGTCATCCTGGAGTGTCCTGAGGGGAAGCCATCCATCTCCTTTGTTTTGTAAAGGTATCTCTGTGCATTTTGAGACCATGGGATTTCCTTGGGTCTGGAGCAAGAATGTGCCCGATCTGTGGGAGTGCTCTGAGTGGCTGATTTCTCTGGCTTTCTTCCTCATCCAACTGCAGAGATGTGTCAATGATGCACTCACCATATTGTGCTCTCAAATCCAATCATAGAATCATACAGCATGGAAACAGACCTTTCGTTCCAACTCGTCCAAATTGATCGTGTTTCCAAACTAAATTAGTCACAATTGCCTCCTTTTGGCCCAAATGCCTCCAAACCTTTCCTATTCATGCAATTATCCAAATTACTTTTAAATGTTGTAATCGTACCTGCATCCATCATTCCCTCTGGAAGTTCATTCCACACACGAACCACTCTCTGTGTAAAAAAGTTACCTCTCATCCCTGTTTAAAACTTTCTCCTCTCATCTTAAAAATATGCCCCCTAGTTTTGAACTCCTCCACCTTAGGGTAAAGATCCTTGTCATTTCACCCTATCTATGCTCCTGGGGAGAAAGTCTTTGAGTTAGTGGGAGGGACAACTGAAAGCTCTGCCAGCTCATCCTCTGAGGCTTCAGTGACTTCCCCCTCAGAGGTGGGGGTGGAACTAAATTTATTCTTTCATTGGATGAGGGCATACTGGCAAGTCCAGCAATTGTTACCCATATCTGATTGCCTGAGAGCTGATAGGCTTTCTAGGCCATTTCAGAGGGCAGTTAAGAGTCAATCACACTGCTGTTTATCTGCAGTGACAGACTAGATAAAGGCAGCAGATGATTTTCCTTTAATGGCATTAGTGAATCAGATGTGTTTTTATAACTATCAAATTTCAATTCCAGATTTCATGAACTGCGTTTAAATGCCATCAGCAGCATTGGTGGGATTTGAACCCATCCACCTCAACAGATTAGCCTGGGCACTAGGGGGCATATTTTTAAGATGAGAGGAGAAAGTTTTAAACAGGGATGAGAGGTAACTTTTTTACACAGAGAGTGGTTCGTGTGTGGAATGAACTTCCAGAGCGAATGATGGATGCAGGTACGATTACAACATTTAAAAGTAATTTGGATAATTGCATGAATTATTATGACACCACCATCCCCCCATTTCAGGGTCTTAGGCACTGGCTTCCTTATGGCTAATGGCTGATAGTTGTCTCTAATGTCTGATAAGAGGAAAATGGGTTTTAGTTGTGTAAGAGATTAAAGCATGCTTGTTGTCTAAACATAGTATGTAAAGTGTTCAATAAATCCTGAAACCTTGAGCAGATAACAAGGCCAAAGCTTGGAATTTTGTTACTGGAGACCAAGCATTAGTATTATTTGAAAAGAAGCCCAAAGAACTCAGATGCTGCTAATCAGAAACACAAACAGGAATTATTGGAAAAACTCAGTAGGTCTAATAGCATCTGTGGGGAGAAACGAGCTGAAAATGTGTTGCTGGAAAAGCGCAGCAGGTCAGGCAGCATCCAAGGAACAGGAGTTTCGATGTTTCGGGCATAAGCCCTTCTTCAGGAATGCCCGAAACGTCGAATCTCCTGTTCCTTGGATGCTGCCTGACCTGCTGCGCTTTTCCAGCAACATATTTTCAGCTCTGATCTCCAGCATCTGCAGTCCTCACTTTCTCCTCTGTTGGGAGAAAATAGAGTTAACGTTTTGGGTCCAGTGACCACTCTTCAGAACTCAGTACTGTTACCTGTCTTTGGGGACAGACATTATCAAATTTAAAAAACCCTAAAGAGTTATGTGACAAGTATGCCAAACATGAGAAAAGAAATGTAGGTCTGAATTAATATGTTAAAGTGATAGTGTGACAAGGAAGATAGTCAGAACCGAATTGTATTTACAGTGGTAAGAGAAATAGGAAGGGAAATATAATTATTATATGATCTGAAAATGAATCAGAAATTGAAAATTCAAAATTTGACCCTTCAGTGGTCAGATTAGACATAATGGAACTATTTAGAAACGTTAAATAGTATCTCTCAGAAACTATTGAAGGAACTTATGAAAGATATCACAGATTTAGAAATCAATACGTATGAACAGGCCAGGAGAAACCACATGATGTTAATATGGGTGTGTTACCCAAAAAGCAACATCCTTATAGACTCTACCCAGAGAGGGTAGTAGCTCAAGTCAGCGACCGAAATTAATTTCATGATGGAGAATGACATTGTTGAATTGAGTCATAGTAGCTTAAGCTCTCCTATTGTGTTGATGCTGACACCAGATGGATTAAAGATCATACATCAATGATCACAAAGTTAATGTAATAGCAAAAGCAGATTTGTATCTGAATCCACAATTTCAAGATTGTATTGAGAGAATTGGACAAACATGATTAGTTATAAAAATTGACTTGTTAAAAGGCTATTGGAAGATGCCTTTGACTAGCACAGCCAAAGAACTATCAGCTTTTCTCATAGCACTTGCACCACATCAAACTAAAGCCATGCCATTTGGACTGAAAACTGCACCAGCAATTTTTCATATTTAATAAGCAAGGCCATCAAAAGATTATCTAATATTTGTTGCATACATCAGTGTTCTGGTTGTATGGGCCAAACTTGAGAGAACCTTTACATAGCTTGACTGAGCTGTTTAATCAGTTACAAAGAGCCAATTTGATCATAAGTTTGGCTAAAAGTGAATTTGCCAAAGCAAAAATGACTTACTTGGGTCACACTGTGGGACAAAGTCAAGTAGCACCCAGAGCAGCAAAAAATAGGGCTATATTGGATTTTCCCATGCCTTAGTGAAAATTCTGTGATATATTGAAATTTGCAGAGATTTTTGATTTGATCATAGGATGTGACCATCACTAGATAGGCCAACATTTACTACCTAGAGGGCAGTTAGAAATCAATCATATTACATGGGTCTGGAACCATAAATAGGCCAGACCAGATGAGAATTGCAGATTTCCTTCCTTAAGGGGCAGTAAAGAAACAATTGAGTTTTTATGACAATAGCTGCTATTGCTCTAGCTTTCTATTGTCACTTTTTAAAAATTAAGTTCAAATTTGACGAGTGAATTTCAGGTCATTCAGCTGGGTTCTGAACTACTAGTCCAGTGACATTACCACAATCTTCCCCATTGCATGTGCATTCCAAATTCCACACTCTTATGGCTCCTTTGACAAGTTTATTCAAGGAAGGCAAGAATTTTGAATGGACAAAAGAATGATAGATCACTTTAAAAAATTTTGAAAGCTGACCCTTCTGCAATAGTTTTACTTGCATATAATTATTATAAGGTTGGTGATGCCAGTGACTTTAGCATTGGAGTATTGGTATAAGAGGAAAATGCGATAGGATTTAAATGACCAGTTCGTTTTTTTCCCCAAGAAAATTAACTGAGTGTCAACAGAAATGTTCAATTGTGAGGAAAGAGTCTCTGATCTTAGTAAAGACACTGCAACATTTTGAAGAGCACATATTCAACAATTCTCTGTGGACCACAACTCTTCAGTGTCTTTTTCAGAGATTCCATGACAATGAAACTGTTTTATTGGAGCTTAATGCAACCATACAAGTTGTTAACTGTAAAAATGAAAGTTGCTAATGATAAAATATATTGTGATAAAAATACCTTCTTATTTTTCAAAAGGGAGGCATGATGAAGCTTTGTAATGCAATATTATTATTTATAAACTTGGATTCAAAAAGTGGTGGAGATGGATTTTAGTTTTCAGTTCTGTGAAGGTGACAATTGTTTAAGGTAGTGTTGTGCATTCACTTGGAACACTGAACTTACCAAGAAATCACATGATTTTGCAAAATGATTCAACAATGTACCTGTTGAGATAATTCCTGTATATTGATGACATCAGTTTTTGTGATCCACAGAAAAGATACATGTCCAGAAGCCACAATCAGGTTTTCAGATTAGAAGAACATGACCAGAGGTAGGACAAGTTTAGTTTGTAGAAGTCTTCAGGCTGGAAAGGAGTCTTTGGATATTTTAGCAGCCCAAAGAGAAAGGCTGAGAAGGGTCCTGGGTTTGTCTTAAGGATAATTGAGAACATTAAGTTGGTTACCCGTATTGCATGTGAGTGGAAGAGATAGATAATTCCATCAAGTGAAAGTATAGAAAATCACTGAAAGGAAACATTTGCAACTTCATCAGGTGAGTAAGAAATTCAAAAGTCAAGATAGTCCACAGTGAGTGAGTGTCTATAAAGGATTTTGTTGAGGAAAAGTGACGAATGGTTATTTTTAATGTTTATGATGAAAATCAATAATGACTTAAAAGTCATCACCTACATACATGTACAACCTTTCCAATGTGCTGAAAGGGACTCAAAATTGGGATTCCTGACCTCAAGCACAGAGCCTCCCATATCAATGTGGGCAGGAGTAGAGTTGTTTTGGGCTTCACAACTGCTCAACTCCCTGAGGTGGCTCACAATTTAAACGGCAATTTTGATATACTGACTCAATGGAACCCAGAGTGCTCAGGACAGAGTAGCTCAGAGTTGGTATCTTCTCAGCACATTTCTTTTGGGTAGACAGTGTACCCCTCTTATGGATATGGTCCCAGACAGCTTGGGGGGTGGGGTTTAGGTCACAAATATCCTTTGGAAGAGTCAGGTATGGTTTGTGGGTAGCTTGTCAGGTACCCATTGCAGTTGTTAACTGTCGAGGGTATTGTGCACAAAGGGTGCATAACTGTTTGGAGCTGTTAAATTTTTAAAGCATTTGTCAAATTTATCAATAAATTTCAAGAAATACGAAGATCTATCAAAGTGTGAAAACATCTCAAGAACTGTTAAGAAATGTAAAGATATCTCAACCCTGTCATGATTTGTCAAGAAGTGTCAAAGCTGTCAAGATGTGAAGAAACGTTTCTATGAATGAATATATTTTTCTCAACAAAAGTAGTCAGAAATATAAAACATAAGTCATTGAACTTTCCTTTTTTCTCATTGTGCATAGATACTTGTGAATAACAGGTGAGTAAACATAGTAGATGAATGGGAAAGGATGGTGGGTGAACATGGATCGGCTCTGGGAGAGTTTGAGGGTGTCAAGGGATGGGCTGAAAACATGCTTATTTTGGATTTTTTTTAAAACAGTGCTGGAGGACCAAAAGATATTTTCTGCCCAGCCCAGTTTCACAACTGGCAGCTTCCTCAGTTCTTCCCAGATCCTCTGTCCCAATGTTTAATCCAACCCTTGCTCCCAGACTGAAAATGGAGAGAGTGTGAGACTATTTTAAATAAAAACCCGGAAGAATTGCGGATTCTGTAAATCTCAAACAAAAACTGAAGTTGCTGGAAAAGCTCAGCAAGTCTGGCAGCATCTCTGAAGAGAAATTTGAGTTAACATTTCAGATCTGGTGATCTTTCCTCAGAACCATTCTGAGCAAGGGTCATTGGATCTGAAACATCAACTTTGATTTCTCTTCAGAGATGCTGCCATATCTGCTAAACTTTTCCAGCAATTTCTGTTTTTATTTCTGGCCATTTTTGAAGATTGTTTTGCACAGCTGGGAACTCTCAATCTCCCGCTTCTGCTCACTCAATCTAGGAGAGAAAATCAGGACCTAGATGGAATAGAATTTAGTCCATACAGTGGGGAAATGGGCCATTTGGCCTAAAAACTCCACACCAACCCTCTGACGGGCATCCCATCCTATTCCTGCACCTCCCATGGCTAATCCACTTCACTTACACATCCCTGGACACTACAGGCAATTTAGCACAGGTAATCCACCTAACCTGCACATCTTTGGACAATGACAGGAAACCCATGCAGACAAGGGGAGAATATGTGAACTCCACACAGACAGTCACCCTAGGGCAGAATTGAACCCAGATCCCTGGCACCGTGAGGCAACAGTGCTAATTACTGAGCTATTGTACCATCCCATAGTCATTAACTTATATCAAGAAGAGTGGAATTCTTAACATCAACCTGTGGGAAACCCTATTTTAAGCCTTCCTTCAGCCTGTGTAACTCACATCTACCAGCTCTTTCCTGCCACTCAGTCAGTTAGTTATCCATGTTGTTATTATCTCTTTTATGCTATCAGTTCTAACTTTGCTCACAAGACTGTTATGTATCAAATGCCTTTTGCAAGTCTATTTACACCAACTATACTATCACCACCAAGCCTTTCCATTACCTCAAGAAAGTTAGTGAAACACGGTTTTCTCTTAATAAATCCATGGCTGAATTTCCTTATTGAATTTGCCCAAGTGACTATTCATTTGTCTTGAGTTATTGTTCCTTAAAGTTTGCATACTGCCAAGGTTAGTGTCTGGCCTGTAGTTGCTTGGCTTATTCTTAAATGAGTTATTGAACAAGGGTGTAATACAATAGTTGAAAATGTGTTGCTGGAAAAGCGCAGCAGGTCAGGCAGCATCCAAAGAGCAGGAGAATCGACGTTTCGGGCATGAGCCCTTCTTCAGTAATACAGTAGTTCCCTGCCACCACAATCCCACCCCACCCCCCCACCATACCTGCAGGGGATACATTCCAGGAGCTTCTGTGGAAGGCTGAAACTGCAAATAGGTGTGAACCCGTTAATTTAAATATGAAACATACTTTCACAGCAGTCCCCTGGTCCATGGTTCTGGAATGTTCCCTTTTATATGTTCGAGCTGCGGTAAACTGCAGGTAACTTAAACCACAACAACCAGACTCGTGGAAACGGGTGTCATCATGTACGTGCAATTCTCTAGTCCTTTGGCAAAACCTTGTTGCCAGAGATTTGGAATATTATTGTCAATGCCTCTGTCATTTCCATTCCTCCTTTAGTATCCTTGGATACATTTCATTGAGGCCTGATAGTTTATCAACTTTATGTACAGCTAGCACGTTAACACCTCTTTACTCATTTAAATCCATTAAGTGTGTCAGCTGTCCCTTCTTGGTCTATGATTTGGGCAGCATTTCCCACCATAGACATAAAGCACCTCAACCAGCACCCCACCTCCATGTCTAAGTTTCCTTTTAGGTCCCTAATCAACCCAACTTATCTTTTTTCTGTGATGTAGAGGTGCTGGTGTTGGACTGGGGTGGACAAGGTCAGAAGTCACACGACATTAGGTTATAGTCCAACAGGTTTATTTGAAATCACAAACTTTCAGAGTGCTGCCCCTTCGTCAAGGTGTTGTCTGACTTCTGGCTATATCCTTTTTCCATCATTTTATGATTTATATATCAGTATTGGATTTTTTAATGTTCATTATCATTCTCTTCTCACACTCTTTCTTTGCTTCTTTCATTTGTTTTTTCCAATTCTTCATCAAATCATCTGTATTAAATCTGATTATATGTACTCTTTTCTGTTTCATATTTGATCACTCAGGGAGCTCTGGGTTTTGTTGTCCTACCTTTTCTGCTTATGGAAGTTACCTTGACTATATCAGACCTATGCAAAAGTAAGGACTGCAGGTGCTAGAAACCAGAGTTTAGATCAGCGTGTTGTTGGAAAAGCACAGCAGGTCAGATAGCATCCGAGGAGAAGGAAAATTGACATTTCGGGCAAGAGCCCTTCATCAGGTTTTTGCCCGAAATGTCAACTTTCCTGCTCCTGGGATGCTGCCTGACCTGCGATATCAGACCTATCTCCTCTTTAATGACAGCCCATTGTTCAGCTATAGTTTTGTCTGTCAACCTGTAATTTAGACTTATGTTGGCTGGATTTGTCTCATGTCATTGAAATTGGCCCTCCTCCAATTAATTATTCTTATTTTAGAGCGCTCCTTGTTCTTTTCCATTGCCAAGCCTAGTGTTATCTATAGTATCTGAAACACCATGACCCACAGTACAAGTCTAAAAAACAAATACCATTATATTTTACCATGCCAGGTTGTGCTGTTTGCTTTATTTCCTTTATTTCCTCTTTTCTGCTTAATATTATGTTACCAGTTTGATTGTGAAAATGTACTGAGATGGGGGGTATAAATAAAATTACTTGGATTATAGATTGCTCCCTTTTGGGCATTGGACATAGGGAGCTCTGGTCTGTAGCAGACAGGAGGTTCACTACCTCTTAAAAAAAGAGAAGTGGATACTGCAGTGTCCTAGGAGGGAAGCCTCAGAGAACATCTTGATGTGGGATTGCTTTAACAATATGAAGTACAAAAGTTCGAAGTTTTTTTTGCCCCAAACTGGTGATTTTAAATTTTGGTTTTCTTTCCTTAGGTATGTAAATTTTGATGAACTTTTGTTTAATAGGTTAATTTGTTTATTTCTGTCCTTTTTTTTAACTTGACGCCAGTAGGTTTCCCGATTTGAATCCCTAAGCAGATGTTTCGTTGGAGAGTTGCCAAGCTGGTCAAACAGCCTGAGGGAAATTCCATGCCCTGTAGTCAGCATTTACATAACTATATATGACATCAATAGAGAATATATGACCTTGCTTTGACATAGACAAGTTTCATGGAAGTTCCTTTTCCCAAAGGAGACTGAGGCAGAAGGTCAAAGTTGACATCCCCATTAGCAATGAAAGCCCAAATTTTTAAGCAGCCTAATCAGAACATGTCATACTTTATGTGGTAGTACAGGGATGAATATGATCTATTGGGTCCCAGTTTCCAAATGCTAACAACTATTTCTTGAGGCTTTGGCACATCTACCTAGCTCTGCCGTGAAGATCTACCTTTTCAGTACCTGAGTTTGTAGAGATTCAGAACTGTACCATCTGAAGAACATCTGTGATGATCTTGCAAAATAGGGTTGGCGCATTAACTAATAGAAATTATTAACCGTCGCCCTGACATTTGATTGTAGCCATTTTCCATGATTCTGTGTTCAGTTTAGCTCTTCCAACTGTGCTTGTCTATTTGGCCAGCCTGTTTACATTTCTGACGACTTTGCTCACATTGCTGAGCAACAAAATAATAAAATATTCACAGCAGGATCCAAGATGGCGGTGTTCTGTTAGGATTGCGTTTGCTGGGCTCCGTGCTAAGTCAGATCCCATCCAAAACACTTTTCTGTGAGTAAAACATAGGAAAGGAGCTAGAAAGCTGAAAAAAATCTACTCACCTTTGTCTTTGCAGCTGGAGGGATGCCAAAGAAAGGAGGGAGCTCACCCAGGGCCAGGACCATGGCCCTGCCCTCTGAAACTGCGTGTTTACTTACTCACCAGACCCTAGTTGAGGAGCTGGCCAAATCTCATGAGGTCCTGGGGAAGCAGATCCTGGAAATAGTTGATGAAAAGCTGACTCCTATAACTGCTATGCTGCAAGACTTGGGAAAAAGGACCAATGAGCTCAAGCGCTGGGCTGCAGGAGTAGAGTCAGAGACTGACTCCTCCAAGACCTGCATTGAAGCCCTGGAAACATAGGCCCAGGGTCTGTTGGATCTGGTAGACGATCCCTTAAACAGGCAGAAGAAAGGACCAGTGTGTTGTTAGCACACCAGAGGGGCCGGAAGGTGAGCAGCTGGTGAAGTTCTTTGAGAAGTGGTTTCTGAGATTCTTGGTTTGGAGGTTGAGAAGGGAAGGATAACAATTGAAAAAGCCCACCGGATTGTGTCACGAAAGGCAGGTGCAGATCAGTGCCCATGCCCTGTCCTGGTAAGGTTCCATCATTGTAAAGACAACAAGTAGGTCAAGGGAACCTCTAAAGCCTAGGGGAGGGATTTGAAGACATTGGTACATGGCGGCTCCAGGATCATGTTTTTCCAAGACTTCTCGGCGGCAGTGGTCCGGAAAAGGATGTCCTACAACAGCGTCAAGAGGAGATTGAGAGAGCTTGGGATCCAGTATTCTTTAAGATATCCAGCGGTGTTTCAGATCAATCATAATGAATCCATATATTTGTTTGACATGCCAAAGAAAGTGAAGAACTTTGTGGACATGTTGACTTAAGTCGAAAGGCCGGATAGTTGTAGAGGACAGAGCTGTTCAGGTTTGCTTTTATTTAAAGAGGACTTGGTGGAGTCTCCTTTCTGATAATAAGTTGTGTGAAATGATGTCTGGGATGGATAGAGTATTTATCTTTAATGTCTAAGTTATGTTAAGGGATGAGTGACTTATTTATTTTTCGTTTACTTGTCTATAGTATTAACCTTGCTCCTGGGTGTTTTTTATTCTCTACCGGGTAGTCGGTGTATGTGGCACGACCCTAGTTGGTAGAAGTTGAGACAGCAGTTGGGATGGTTAGTAGGGTTGTAGGCTGTATAGGTACCCCCTTCGAATGGGGGGGAAATTCCTTTAACCAGTGTTATTGGCAATTTTTTGTTTTTCTGTTTTTGTTGTACATAGTTTTTGTAAGTTTTGTAGATTTGTTGGCTGTAGTTATTTTAGTTTGTGTAGTTTTTGGGTTTTGTGGATTCTTTTGCATTGAAGCTCAGTGATCTATAGTTCAGGTTCTTCTCTCTCTGGAGTCTAAATGGTGCTATAGAAGGTTATGGCTAAGGATGTGTTTAAGTGATGCACCTGGAATATTAAGGGGAGTCATTCATCTATCAAGAGGAAGAAGGTACTTTAAAAGGAAGAGGGTGGATGTTGCCTAATTATATGAGAAACACTTAGATGATGCGGAGCATTTGAAGCTGCAACAGAATGGGCATGACCAGGTTTGTTTTTCATTTTTCAATACAAGGAGTAGAGGGGTGGCCATTTTAGTTAGAAAGAATATCCCATTTAAGTTATTAGAGTGCATTAAAGACACAAATGGGAGATTTGTAATCCTTAAAGCTTTGATATATGGGGAAGAATACAGGATCTTGTGTTTACTGTATTCCGGCCCACCTGCTTCAATTCTTGACAGATGCACTTTCTAGACTGGTTAACCTTGCATTTTAACATATCAATGTAGGAGGAGATTTCAATTGTCTCATACACCCTACGGTAGACAGATTGGCCAAAGGCTCGCCAATATCTTCTTAACAAACGAATGGGCTATGCTCGGTAAGTAGCCCATCCATTCTTTGGGAAACAGCTAAAGCCACTGCTGGGGGTTAGTTATTTCCTCTTCAGCCAGTAAGGAGCAACAGAGGGGTGAGCAGCAGCGTTTGCTTGAGATGTGTCTGAAAGTAGCTGAAAAGGCATACTTTGACAGGCTCTCACCTGATAAACTGCAGAGGATCACGGCGCTTCAGTCTATGCTGAACTCCATGCTCAGATGGACAGCTGAGAGGGAGCTTACATTTGCAAGTCAAAGGCTGTTTGAGCATAGGGATAAGCAGGGCAACTACCTAGCATATCTTGCTAGGAAAAGGAGTGCCCCCCTCCACCCCCTGCCTCTCCCTCCCCAGGCCATTACCTCGATCAGGGAGGACACTGGAAATTTGACTGAGGATTGTAAAAGGATTGATGCAGCATTCCAGAAATTTTACTCTGAATTATACCAAGCTGAAAGCTGTGAGAGTGGGGAGGTTAGGATGGAGTCATTTTTTAAGAATTTTGACCTTCTGGGAGTGACTCCTGAATAACAGTCTCTCCTCAATGTCACATTGTCAGAGGTGCAGGAGGCTGTGAGGCAGTTCCAGAATGGAAAGGCACCCGGTCCTGACAGCTTCCCAGTGAGCTCTATAAGAAATTTATAAGTATTTGTCAGGGCCAATGCTTAGTTTAAAGACTTACATAGTCATGGTCTCCTCCCACCATTTCTAAGAGAGGCGAACATCTCTCTCATTCTTAAAAATGGACTGTGCTTCCTATAGCTGAAAATGTGTTGCTGGAAAAGTGCAGCAGGTCAGGCAGCATCCAAGGAACAGGAGAATCGACCCCTGAAGAAGGGCTTATGCCCAAAACGTCGATTCTCCTGTTCCTTGGATGCTGCCTGACCTGCTGCGCTTTTCCAGCAACACATTTTCCGCTCTGATCTCCAGCATCTGCAGTCCTCACTTTCTCCTCGAAGATTTTAACCTACTGCGAATCCTCTTGCAAGGATGCCTTCCTTGAAGAAGCTCTCTTCCTCCCTCTACAAGGATTTCAGTGAGTCCCTCTCTCACTGCACCCTCCAGGTCATCTCCTCTGCACAGAAGCTCTTCAGCCACGTTCTCAAACAGACTCGTTACCACAGCCACATCTCCTTCCTCAGCACCTGCCTACGGAACCGACTGACCCCGCACGGACTACGTTCCGACCAACAAAAGTTGGACCCAACCAGGACAACCAGTACCTACAACAAATCCGAAGCCTCCAGCAACAGACCTCCCTCCGGATCCTCCGCTCCACCCTTGCAGCCATATGCTGCTACCTACATTCCCTGCAATTAGACCTACCCCAGCTCAGGACAACACTCTCACAGACTTCTACTGATTCCTGAAGAAGGGCTTATGCCCGAAACGTCGATTCTCCTGCTCCTTGGATGCCGCCTGACCTGCTAGGCTTTTCCAGCAACACATTTTCAGCTCTGATCTCCAGCATCTACAGTCCTCATTTTCTCCTCTGTGCTTCCTATAGACCCATTTCACTCCCGAATGTTGATTTCAAAATCCTACCCAAGATTCTGGCATTAAGGCTAGAAACTGTACTGCCCTCCATCATGAAGGAGGACCAGACAGGGTTCGTAAAAGGTCGCAGATCGACAGATAATATCAGGAGATCACTTAATGTGATCCAAGTATGTCAACAGTGATCGGTACAGGGGTTGGTGATCTCCTTTGATTCGGAAAAGGGCCTGTGGCCATATCTTTTTCATACTTTGAAGCGGTTAGGCCTGGGAGAGACCTTCATCAGGTGGGTGGGGGTCTTGCTGTGGTCCTCGCCAATGGTGTACAATCAAGCAATCTTAATAGTTTGCGGAAATAGTAAATTTGCGGATAACACTAAGGTAGGCAGAGTTGCAGATAGTGTCGAAGGATGTTGTGGGTTGCAGAGGGATATAGATAAGATGCAGAGCCGGGCTGAGAAGTAGCAAATGGAGTTTAATGTGGAAAGACGTGACGTAGTTCACTTCGGTAAAAGTAACAGGAATGCAGAATACTGGGCTAATGGTAAAATTCTTGGCAGTGTAGTTAAACAGAGAGATCGCAGTGTCCAGCTGCATAAATCACTGAAAGTTGCCATCCAGGTTGATAGGATTGTTAAGAAGGCATACGGTGTGTTGGCGTTTATTGGTCAGGGGATTGAGTTTTGAAGCCACGAGATCATGTTTCAGCTGTACAAGACACTGGTGCGGCTGCACCTGGAGTATTGTGTGCAGTTCTGGTCACCCCATTATAGGAAGGATGTGGAAGCTTTGGAAAGAGTTCAGAGGAGATTTACCAGGATGTTGCCTGGTATGGAAGGAAGGTCTTATGAGGAAAGGCTGAGGGAACTGAGGCTGTTTTTGTTGGAGAGAAGAAGGTTGAGAAGTGACTTAATCAGGACGTATCAGATGATCAGAGAGTTAGATAGGGTAGACAGCAAGACCCTTTTTCATCAGATGGTGAAGGCTAACACAAGGCGACATCACTATAAATTGAGGGATGATAGATTTAGGACAGAGATTGGGGTAATTTCTTTACTCAGAGAGTAGTAGGGGCATGGAATGGCCTGCCTGCAACAGTAGTAGGTATGCTGACATTAAGGGCATTTAAATGGGCATTGGACATACATATGGTTAATAATGGAGCGGTGTAGGTTAGATGGGCATTGGATTAATTTCATAGATCGGCGCAACATTGAGGGCTGAAGGACCTGTACTGTGCTGTAATGCTCTATGTTCTATATTTGTAGGGGCAGTCGACAGGGCTGTCCCTTGTCACCACTGCTTTTCACATTGGTGATCAAACCACTGGCGGAGACAATATGCAGGGATACCAACATAACTGCTCCAGAAGTAGGGATGAAGTCCATAAGATCGCACAATATGCGGATGACATTCTCATCTTCTTATCAAACCCAACAGTCTTAGTGCTACATCTGATACAATGCATCAGGTTATAAGATCAATTTTGCGAAGTCAGAGGCCATGCTCATGGGTCCTCTCCTAAGAGTGCCTGATCCTGAGGGCGGATCTCAGTTCACCTTTAGATGGTCGCAAAGGGCTTTCTCTACTTAGATATATTTACTACTCCCATTTTTGATAGGCTGGATATTGATAGGTTGAGTAGCCCTCATGAGCATGAACATTCTGTCCCGCCTGTTGTATCCTATGTGAATGCTTCCTCTGCTTTTTACTAAGCAAACATTTAGAAGGCTGAACAGCTGGTTTAGTTCTTTTATCTGGTATCACAAGCAGCCCCTAATTAAATTGGCTAAATTGCAGTTACCTTACAGACCGGGAGGCGATATCAATGCTATCAGTTAAGCTCATTGCTATCTTATGTGAATGATTGGGCCTAGGGGGACCCTCACTCACTTCAGTTGGACATTGAAGCATTTCAGGCAAGATGCCCTCTTATTAGCTTGCTGTTAGCGTCATAGAATCCTAACAGTGTGGAAACAGGCCATTCGGCCCTACAAGTCCACACCAAAGAGTCACCCACCCAGACCCATTCCCCTTCTACTCTACACTTACCACTAACTAATGCACCTAACCTACATATCGCTGAGTGCTATGGGCAATTTAGCATGGCCAATTCACCTAACCTGCACATCTTTGGATTGTGAGAGAAAACCCACACAGACATGGGGAGAATGTGCAAACTCCACACAGACAGTTGCCCGAGGATGGAATCGAACCCAGGTCCCTGGCACTGTGAGGCAACAGTGCTAACCACTGAGCCACATGTTGGCCATAATTCTTTGATCCATGCTTCCATCCTGCAAACTCTGCTTCATGATTTAGATCCTTATGCATTAAACCTCCCCAGCCTATAACAACTCCAACAAATGTAACATATAGTCAAGACCAGAGATCACACAATCTTAGACAAAATGAGAACAGTTAAGGAATAATGCCATAGTCCCATTGTCATCAATACTGTCAAGGCGTGGAGGGCAATGTGTTAGGGTGAGGGCAACATTGACAAAACATAATTTTTGACACCCGTTGTTGGTTTGCCGGGCTTTCAGCCAGGGATGATAGACTCTGGGTTTAAACTATGGGCAGCTGGGGGCATGTTTTGTCTGAGTGATTTATTCAAAGGGGACATACCAATGTATTTTGACCAGTTTGTTCAGAAATATGAATTGCCCAGCAGGGACTTCTTTCATTTCTTTCAAATGAGAAACTTCATGCAAAATGAGACCACACTTCTAACTGATCCGTAAAGGTCTGACATGGAGAAGAGTGTGTTAAGTGCTGAGGACACATTATCTGTCAACCATTTATCATCTACTGGGAGGGGTTCCCTCAGATGAGACCAAATGGCTCAGTAGGGTATGGGCGAGGCTGTTGGATGTTGAGATCTCTTCTGAAATATGGGAGGATATCTGCGAAAACTCAAGAAGGATCTTGATTTGCGACAGGACCCACGCCTTGCAATTGAAGATTCTCAACAGGGTCCATCTGGCCCCAGACCACCTTGCTAAATTTAAAGCAGGAGCATCTCCAATGTGTCCTAAATGCAGAGTGAGCATGGGCATGCTTACTCATTGTCTCTGGTCCTGCCACAGACTGCGGGCATACTGGCGCGCTGTGATAGGCAAAATAGAGAAGGCCTTGGGAACGGAAGTGGAGATGGACCCGGTATCTCTTCTTCCTGGCTTTGGTAATTCATTTTCATTAGATGTACACAAAAAAGGCTTTTCAGCATCCTCACTTTTTGTGCTTGAACAAACATTGTATTAGAGTGGGTGTCAGAAAATCCCCTGGGGCTGGCAGGCTGGCATAAGCTAGTCATGGGGCACAACCCCTTGGACTTTCTTACGAGTATGCTGCACCATAAAACTAAAAATTTCTATAAGATGTGGTAACCATTTTGGACCACCTTGGTTCAGATTTGTCCGCCATACTAATAAGAGCCTATATATAGCTATGGCAATTCTATGTAATTGATTTGGTATCTAGAGGGGAGGAACTACGAACATATGAATATGTATAAACTTATGCTCTCGATGATCGAGGGCTATTGCTTTGCTTTGCTGAGCCATGTTATGGCTATTATCGATATTATGATTGACAAGATTTTCCTTTTTTAGCTTAGTTCTTAATTATTATTTATTTACGTCATTAGTGAGTTTTTTTTAATATTGGTTTGAATTATTTGGTTTTGTATTGGTTGTAATATTCAAAAGCTAAACATTTCCATGTTTTTAATAAAAATACATTTAAAAGAAATATTCACAACCCACTCTGCCAAGAAAACCATACTAGGAAGAAGTTGATTCTAAACTTGGCAAAGTAATTTTTGTATATAACTAAAATATATTGCTTTCCTGATAGCTTAACTGGCAAAGGTTTGGGCATGATAATGAAGCAAGCAAGTTCCACAAGGGTTCCAGGTTTAATTCCTGCTCTGTTTTGAGTTAACTGATCTCAGCCAGGATTTGAACTTGTCCTAATAAAAATGATACCAGGTTAGGGAAACACTTCTGGTCCACTAATATCCTATTGTAAAGTGGATGAATGTGGAGAGTAAATTTACTATGTGTAACTCTGTTTTTGAGTTGGCTAATGATGCACACATGAATATATGTGGAACTGTTCCTCAAAGTAACTTTTTTGGGGGAGGAAATTATACATAAAGTAATGATGATAAAGAAAAAAAAATGTTTTGTTTTTCAGGGAAAATACATGAAAACTATTATCTGTTTGCCTTTTTACTAGCTTTGGGTTTGTTGATAATTGTATTGAGCCTGCTAAAGTTTAAAAGGTGAGGACAAGTCTGTTTTGATTTCATTGTCACGGCTGCATGAGCTATATAATAAACTGGTCTCTGCATCTTTATGTCCAATTGTCAAGGGACACTCAAGAGGTTTGATGTTTTCTAGGGTGTCACGGGCTGGACTAACATTTATTGCTCATTCCTAGTTGCCCTTGAGAAAGTGATGGTGAGCTGCCTTCTTGACTTCCTGCTGTATATTTGTTCTAGGTAGATAGTTAGGGAGGGAATTCCAGGGTTTTGACCCAGTGACACTGAATTTGTAAGAGAGCCAGCCAAAGAAGGTAAAGCTTTTTGAGCTGCATTTAAGTTCAGAATAGGTTGGGATCCTAGGATCCTGCACAAGTACCTTCCCATATTTGATCAGTTTGCTTTCCATGGCTGCCTGGTCACTAATTGACTTTGTGCAGTCTTTTAGCTCCATTGGAGAAGAGGTTCTGCCTCTGAGTGGTGTCAGTCAAGCAAATGGTTGGCCAATCTCTTGGCACAACTATGCCATTGGTGCAGTGGCCACAACTGGGATTGCATACAGTGTTGAGGTCGAGGAGTCTGGAATCTGTACTTCCAGGTGACTCTGTGGTCTTGCCAGAGCCGAGGGAGAGGGTGTGGGATTCAGAATCGTTACTCTGAGAGTTAAGGCTAACGGGATGGGATGCAGGGGTATGCTGGTGCTGGTGGTGGTTGTGGAGATGGAGAGGTGGAGGTGGAATCCTCTGATGGGAACAAGGTGCCAATCAACAGTGACAATACCCGTACCCTGGCCAGCTTTAACCTGGACACTTGGTGCCACACTCCTTCCCTCAGATGAAGTGACAGTGAGTGGAGGTTCTTTAGTGGCCATTAATTGGTTCATGGTGGGGGAGTGGCACTTAGCTCCTACCCTGACAGGGGTAAAATACCAGCAGGAAATGAGCATGGCATCAGTGCAATTTTATATCTGCCCCACCACTCAACTGCCATCCAACTCCAGGGGACTGTAATATTAAGTCTAATATAATCACAAAATGATGAATTCTGAAGACCATCACATTAATTCCAAATGAATCAGCAGTAGCAACAGCAATGCCTTGTGCCCTGAAAAACCACAAACCTTTGACAGAAAGGAAATTGGTCACTAAACAAAAAAAGTTCTGACAACATTTACTAAGACAAAACGGGCAATTGTGGAACAGTGGTAGTGTCCCTGCCTATGAGCCACAATTTTGGGTTCAAGTCCTGCCTGTACAAGAAATATCCCCCAAATGCCTACAATAAGAAAAGACATATCAGATTAACAGCCTGCCAGTTTACTCAGGTGATACTATTTGAAGGGATATTCATTTTGACCAATGTTTGACCAACATTCAACCAATCCCACCTAATTAGATTAACCATTCATTTCTGTCTTGTTCATGGTAAATTATTGTGCACAAATTGGTTTTCATAAGCTTTCTTATGTAATAAAAATTGTACTTCAAAAGTGATGGACTGCAAAATTATTTGTAATTTCCTGATGCTTTCAAACATGATACAAATGCAACTTCTTCCCAACCAGATTATCAACCTGTCTTTTCTCTTTAAAGACACTGATGATGCTCTTTTATGTTACCAGTTTTTTGGGAGTCTTTATTTCTAAAAGTACAGTCCTAAGCCTATTAATCATTTACAGCTGTTTAATTGGGAGGTCTAATGCTGCAATGAGTAGCATTCCTTCCTCTGAGTCAGAAACTCTAGATTCAAGACCAGCCCTCAGACTTGATGGTCTTGGAAAGTGCAGACATTAGGCAGACAAGTAGGTTGGGCATTAATTATTCACTAATATCCCCCATTTGTAAAATTTGGGGAAATTTCTGGTCAGATAGAAATGGGAGACTCTGTCATCACTTTCCATAACTCCAGGCTGCATCATGCATGAGGAGTGCAACTTGGCTCAGGAGACCTAGATGACTAGTATGGGTCAGATTGATGCCAACAGAATTTGACTTCTATTCTGGCTGAGATGGATGGATTTGGGTCTTGCCCACTTGTCCTATGCAAGGTTAAAGTTGTAGTAATGTGGCATCAATTTGACCTCAGGGAGACTACTCAAAAAGAAGAAAATATTGAATTAAGTACATCCATCCTTCACACTGTTTCTCTCTAACTCTGATTTTCTATATTCCTGTCTTGGTTTCTTTCATTGATTGTGAACTGCTCAACCTGTTTTCCCAGTGAACATGTCTAAAATTAGAAAAGAAAACTCCCAAAGAGTTGCAGATGCTAGAAATCAGAAACAGAAACAGAAACAGAAATTGCTGGAAAATCTCACCAGGTCTGGCAGCATTGTGTAGAGAAAGCAGAGTTAATACTTTGGGCCCAGTGACCCTTTCTTCAGTTCTGAGTCTTCCCAGCAATTCAATTTTATGTCTAAAATTGGATCTGTTGTTTCAATAAATTGTGCAAATGTTTGCATTACAATAGTCTTTTATCAAATTTAACTGCAGTTAAGTATATTACACAAAACATGCTCTGCTGACTATGGATTTGTTTTCTTGGTTAACAGACAAGACTCTATAACAAGAATGAGTGCTTTCATTGTGGTCAATGTGCTAATTGCGGTCCACGTTTTAATGAAAATACTTTCAGAAATCTCCAACAAATTTAAATGTGATAAAGAAAAAATGTGTTTTGCTTTGCTGTAAAATGTTTTAACCAGATTTGTTTGGAAAAATTTTTCTTACAGAATATACCATTCCTCTCATAATCAATGGAAATTCTTAAAGGTAAAATATTTAGCATGCTTTTTTAAAAAGCACTCATACAATTTCTGTCTTTTCAAATAAGGAAAACTATTTTGATACTGTAGAATCATAACACAAAGAAAGAGGTAATTACTTGCTTGTGCCAGTTGTTTGTAAGTTATTCAATTAGTCCACGCTCTTCCAAATAAACTGGCATGGTGGCTCAGTGGTTAGCACTGCTGCCTCACAATGCCATAGACTCAATTTGATTCCTTCCTCGGGCAACTGTCTATATGGAGTTTGCACATTCTCCCTGTGTCTCCGTGGGTTTCCTTAGGGTGTTCCGGTTTCCTCCCACATTTCAAAGATGTGCAGGACTGGTGGATTGGCCAGGCTAAAATGCCCCTAATGTCTAGGGATATGCCGTTTAGGTTGAATATCCATGGGGACTGCAGGGTTAGGGGGATGGGTCTGAGTGAGATGCTCTTTGGAAGGTCAGTGTGGACTCAATGAGCCAAATGGCCTGATTTCATGCTATAGAAATTCTATGAATACTTTCTCTTTACATTTATATCCAATTCCCTTTTAAATGTTACCAACAATCCCTTTTTTGACAACGTATTCCAGATCATAAGAGATTAGGTGTGCCTGTGTGTATTTTCTTTATTATTACCTGAGCCAGTGAAGGTTAATGGTGGTAATGTTTTCACCTCAATCTGTCAGTCTGCTAATAATATTTCTCCAAAACTAATGGACAGATTGAAGCAAACATTGGGAACAAAAGAATTGGTTACTTTTGGTGAAGAAGTGAATTGAAATCCTGGAATTTTTTTCAAGGATATTTACTCATTGGGGTAGTGCACTAAAAATCCACACTCAATTTTCTTGGAAGCCATGGATACACATTCTCAAACTAATGCTCACTGGTTGAGGATTAATTCTTTCGGTGCCCCTTTTCCTTTTAATGATACATTTTCAGAAATTCATAGAATCATAGAATTTTACAGTACAGGAAGAGACCATTTGACCCATCATGCTTGTGCTAGCTATTGATAGAGCTACCCAGCTCATCCCATTCTCTATCCCTATGTCCTTAGCCCTATCAATTCGTCATTTTCAAATATATATTCATCTCTCTTTTGGACCCTCCTATGGAATACCCCTCTGGCAATCTCCCAGGCAGCTCATTCCAAATCCTAACAACTCAAGCTTGGTCTCATGTCACACGAAGCTGTCTTGCTGACCTTTTTGAAATTGTGACCCATCGTTATTAACATACAAAATAGTGGAAACAGAATATTCTTCTTTACCCTGTCAAAATAGTTCATAACTTTGAACACTTCAACCAAGTCACTCTTAATGTTCTCTGTTACAAGTAGAATAAGCCCAATTTCTCTAATAGTCATAGAGTCATAGAGATGTTCAGCATGGAAACAGACCCTTCGGTCCAACCCGTTCATGCCGACCAGATATTCCAACCCAATCTAGTCCCACCTGCCACCACCTGGCCCATGAATGCTCTGCCCCAGAGGACAGTGGAGGCCCAGTCTCTGGATTCATTTAAGAAAGAGTTGGATAGAGCTCTCAAAGATTGTGGAATCAAGGATTTATGGAGATAAGGCAGAAACAGGATACTGATTAAGGATGATCAGCCATGATCATATTGAATGGTGGTACAGGCTTGAAGGGCAGAATGGCCTACTCCTGCACCTATTGTCTATTGTCTATTCATATACCCATCCAAATGCCTTTTAAATATTGCAATTGTATCAGCCTCCACCACTTCCTCTGGCAGCTCATGCCATAAACGTACCATCCTCTGTGTGAAAAAGTTGCCCCATAGGTCTCTTTCAAATCTTTCTCCTCTCACCCTAAACCTATGCCCTCTACTCCCTGACCCCAGGGAAAAGACTTTGCCTATTTACCCTATCCATGCTCCTCATAATTTTGTCAACCTCTATAAGGTCACCCCTCAACCTCCGACGCTCCAGGGAAAAAAGCCCCAGCCTGTTCAGCCTCTCCCTATAGCTCAAATCCTCCAAACCTGGCAACATCCTTGTAAATCTTATCTGAACCCTTTCAAGTTTCACAACATCTTTCCGATAGGAAGGAAAACCAGAATTGCACACAATATTCCAACAGTGGCCGAACCAATGTCCTGTACAGCCACAACATGACCTTCCAACTCCTGTACTCAATACTCTGACCAATAAAGAAAAGCATACTAAATGTCTTCTTCACTATCCTATCTACTTGCAACTCCATTTTCAAGGAGCTATGAACCTGCACATCAAGGTCTCTTTGTTCAGCAACACTCTCTAGGACCTTACCATTCTCTTGTGCACTCTATCAGGGCTTCAACATCCTTCCTTAAATAAGGTGCTCAGAACTGAATACAATACTCCAAATGTGGCCTGACCAATGATTAATAGAGGTGTAGCATCACTTCCTTGCTTTTATACACTGCCACTAAGCCTCCTTAACAATTTCAAACTTGCCTGGCCATCTTCAGAGGATTATGTACATGAACCCTGATGTCCCTCTGCTCTTGTATTAATCTCAAGGTTGTACCATTGGAATATTTTCTCCTCACGTTTCTTCTACCAAAATGTACTATATCATATTTTACTGCATTGAAATTCATCTGCCAGGCTCCTATCTATTTGGCCAACTTGTCATTGTCCCTCTGAAGTTGCTCAGTATCACCCTCACAATTCACTGTTCTCCCTAGGTTAATATTGTCTGTAAAATTAGTCATTTTGCCCACAACACCCATATCCAAATCATTTATATAAATCAGAAAAGCAAGGATCCCATCAATGATCCCCAGCAGACACCAATTTTAATTTGTCTCCAATTTTAGAAATGCTCATCTATATCCTACTCTCTGTTTCCAATCTTTTAGCCATCTTCTATTCATGCTGCCAAAGGCACATCAATCCTAAATATTTCTAATTTGCTAATCAACCTGCCATGTGGCACTGTATCAAATGCTTTCTGAAAGTCCAGATATATAACATCCATGGCATTACCCTCATCCATTACCTGTGTCACCTTACCAAAGAGCTCAGTAAATTTTGTCAGACACGACCTGCCCTTGACAAAGCCATGTTGATTGTCATATTATTTTCCTCTAAGTGTACATCTATCTTTTTCCACATTATGGCGTCCATCAGTTTCCCCATTATTCCCATTATTGATATCAAATTGAAAGATCTGTAGTTTCTTGGGTTACCCTTTTCTCCTTTCTTAAACAATGGTGTCAGATTTGCAATTCTCCAGTACCCCAGGACTAATCCTGTGCACAGAGAGGCTTGGAAAATTTCTGCCAATGGCTCAACAATTTTCTCACTTCCCTCTCTCAACAATCTAGGATGTATCCCATCTGGGTGTAGCGACTTCTCTGCCTGGAGTGCTGCCAGCCTTGTTAGCACCTCTTCTTTATCTATCACTGCACTGCTCAGTTGCTCAATGCTCACATTTTCAACTGGGACATTGTCACCATCTTCTAACTTAATAAAGACAGAAGCAAAATAGTTGTACCTTAATACCTCTGCCACATCCTTTGCTTCAGTGAGCAGCTTAACCCTGCTTGTTCCTTATGGACTTCTCTCTGTCCTTCACTAATCTTTCACTGTTCATATGTTTGAAGAACATGTTTCAATTTGTTTTAGGACAGCCTGCCTTTCATTCCTTATGCTTCCTCTTAGCCTTCCTTATTCCAGCCTTGGGCTCTCTCCTGCATTTGAGATACTCTTCCTGATTTCTATTGCTATTACTATTGGGGTGGCATGGTGGCTCAGCACTGCTGCCTCACAGCACCAGGGGCCTGAGTTCGATTCCTGCCTCAGGCAACTGTCCGTATGGAGTTTGCACATTCTCCCCGTGTCTGTGTGGGTTCCCTCCGGGTGCTCTGGCTTCCTTCCACAATCCAAAGATGTGCAGGTCAGGTGAATTGGCCATGCTAAATTGCCCATGATGTTTGGTGCATTAGTCAGGGGTAAATATAGGGTAGGGTAATGGGTCTGGGTGGGTTACTTTTCAGAGGATTGGTGTGGACTTGTTAGGCCAAAGGACCTGTTTCCATTCTGTCGGGAATCTAATCTATTCCAGTATGCATCATATGCCTCCTTTTCCTTCTTTATTTCCTCATCAATATTCTTAGTCATTCTGGTTCTCCAGCTTCAAATTAATTTTTAAGCAGTATGGACCTACCTTGTACCTTATTCATTTCAGTTTTGAAAATCACCCATTTTTCTTCCAATCCTTTATTCACCAAAATGTGTTTCAAATCCAGTTCAACTTTTAGACCCCTGATATCTGCCCTTTTTTACTCTGGGACTTTAATCCTTGACTGTTTTTTTCCTTTTCCAACTTAATTTATTATAACTACTGGTTCCAAAATCCTCCCCACTCTGATGATCTCTACTTGAACAGCTTCATTTCTAGGAACAGATTCAGCTTGGCGTCTTCCCTGATAGGACTGCAAATGTACTGTTCCAGAAAGTTCTCCTGTACACACTGCAGGAATTTCTCCCCCTTTGTTTCCCACACTTTATCCTTTTCCTAATCTACTCTGGGGTAATTGAAATCATCAACCATTACATAACTACTTGCCCTGTTTCCATAATCTGCCTACAAATGGTCTCTTCTACTTCCTCCCCAGTATTTGGAGGTCAATAATAAATACCCAACCAGGTCACTGCTCCCTTCTCATTTCTCACCTCCAAGCATATTGATTCCAACTTAGGAACTGCATCTTGTTCCAGGACATTGATATTATCTTTGATCAAGACTGCTACACCTCCTCCCTTTGTACCCAAACTGTTTTGATCTAAATGTTAAGTATCCAGTCCTATTCTGTTGTAGCTTGAGCCACAATTCTGTTAATGCTACAAAGCCACATCCACCAGAACAAGGTTTACTTCCAGTTCTCCAATTTTGTTTACGACACGCAGTGCATTTTCATACATACGGTTTAACCATGCCCTTAACTCTTTCTTGCTCATTGGAAGCTGACCATTTCTTTTCACTGTCAACACTCAAGCCTTCCCTACTTTCTTTTCCTCGTGATGTGGAGGAGCTGGTGTTGGACTGGGGTGGACAAAGTTAAAAATCACACAACATCAAGTTATAGTCCAACAGGTTTATTTGGAAGCACTAGCTTTCGGAGCGCTACTCCTTCTTCAGTTGGTTGTGGAATAGAAACATAAGGCATTCTTTTCCTCACTTCCTGTTCCCCATCTTCTCTCTTTTGACCTCACGAGGACTTCCAAAACTAGGCCCATTAGTTTACCACTCCCCTGCCTTGCAATTTTAAATCTACCCCCACTACATTATTTACTCTCTCAGCCAGGGGGTTATTTCCATTTCTGCTCGTCTGTTCTGAACAGCTTTCTCCCTTCCCAAAGTGATCCCAATGTCCCAAAAATCCAAACCCCTCCCTTTAATACCATCCCTCAAGACACATATTAACCTCCCCGATCTTTGTGAAAAATGGTGAATCTCGTGGCACAGGTAATATTTCTGAAATTAGTTCCCTGCTCCATAACTCCTGAAACTGATCCTGTATATTTTCCAAGCTGTCTCTCCCTAGCTTGGCTCCACATGAACCACAACCACTGGTTGTTCACCCTCCCTTTCCAGAAGTTTATCTGTTCTGTTATGGCCTGAATCCCTGCACACAGGAGGCAACAGACCATAGAGGACTAATATCTCAGCTGCAAATGAGACTGTCTATCCCTTGAACTATTGAGTCACCCACTACAACTACCTTACCAATCTGGTAAAAACAATGACTGCAGATGCTGGAAACCAGATTCTGGATCAGTGGTGCTGGAAGAGCACAGCAGTTCAGGCAGCATCCAAGGAGCAGCGAAATCGACGTTTCGGGCAAAAGCCCTCCATCAGGAATAAAGGCAGTGAGCCTGAAGCGTGGAGAGATAAGCTAGAGGAGGGTGGGGGTGGGGAGAAAGTAGCATAGAGTACAATGGGTGAGTGGGAGAGGGGATGAAGGTGATAGGTCAGGGAGTAGAGGGTGGACTGGATAGATGGGAAAGGAGATAGGTAGGTAGGACAAGTCCGGACAAGTCATGGGGATAGGGCTGAGCTGCCCACCAGCGTCCCTCTCTTTTCCCAGTGTGGTCTCGGGCACCATGGTCCTGTGGTTTTCCCTCGAATTATCCATCCCTGACTCACTTGGGTTACCCTCTAAATAACCCTCAACAGTTCCAAGGAGTCTTGGGTTTCCTGGACCTGCTATCTCTTTTCTTTTTGTCAAATGGTCACCCACTCTGCTGCCATCTCTACACACCTCGGTGTGCCTGCCTGTCATGATGTGGAATGATGGCTCTCTGGTATGATTATCACAGAAACCTATCTCCTCTTATGGTGTGTAATGAAGAGAGTCACTGCTCCAAATTAGCTGCATATTGTTCAAGGACTGCTACTCTCTGGCACTTCATGACTCTCCTGGGTATCTTGTGATCCCATATCTTAGATGCCTGACCAATCACAAGCTTTGCCAGAGTCCCTGCCATCTTTTCTGGTCAAGATGATGCACATTGCTGGGGGTCTGCTGTTTCTAAACCACTAACAAACTTTCTAACAGCTCATCTCTCTCCCTCTCTGTCTGTCTTTTTTTTGGTTTAAAGGAGGAGGGAGAGAAACACTACAGTAACATAACTACAGAGAGAATAACTTAGAGGAAGGGAGCTGACTAGGGATTTTCTCTTACTTCTCCACACAGATGGGAGACAGAGAGAGAGTGTTTCTCTTCACAGACTGGATGTTTCTGCTATATTGTTCATAGCTAAGCCTGTGGCCACCAGCCAAGGGACTAATCAAGTGGTTGTTACTAAGCTGAGTCTTCCTGAGCCCACAACAATGGTCTCAATTGGAAAATTAATCAAAAGACTGTCTGTGGTTGAAACTGCACCGATAGGTGGTGCTATTCTTTCTGGAATACCTCCTCACTGCTTCAATAAGGCAACATTAGAGATACAACTCCCAATGCATTTCAGTAACTTGTTCCTTTAAAACTACAGTCAACTGTTCACAAACATTTCCATGGTTTAAAGCAGATTGTTTTCACTCCACGGTCAAATGATAATAAGAATGATCTTTACAAGACCTATTAGATTTAGCATAGTGATGGAAAAGGATAGACCAGATGTAAAAGTTGAAGTTCTAAATTGGAGGAAGGCTAATTTTGACGGTATTAGGCAAGAACTTTCAGAAGGTGATTGGGGGCAGATGTTTGCAGATAAATGGACAGCTAGAAAATGTGAAGCCTTCAGAAATTAGATAATGAGAGTCCAGAGACAGTATATTCCCAAGAGGGTGAAAGAAAAGGTTTGTAAGGTGTGGGGATTCTCGGATGACTAGAGGGATTGACGGTTTGGTTAAGAAAAAGAAGGAACATATGTCAGGTATAGACAGGAGAGATTGCGTGAATCCTTAGAAGAGTATAAAGGCTGTAAGTGTATACTAAAGAGGGAAATCAGGAAGCCAAGAAGGGGACATGAAATAGCTTTGGCAAATAGGGTTAAGGAGAATCCAAAAGGTTTTTACAAATACATGAAGGACAAAAAGGTAACAAGGGAGAGAATAGGGCCCCTCAAATGATCAGCAAAGCAGCCTACATGTGGAGCTGCAGGAGATGGGGGAGACACTAAATGAGTATTTTTCATCCGTGTTTATTGTGGAGAAGGACATGGAAGATATGGAATGTGTGGAAAGCAATGGTGACATTTTGAAAAATGTCCATATTACAGAGGAAGTGGTGCTGGATGTCTTGAAGCACATAAAAGTGGATAAATCCTCAGTACCGGATCAGGTGTACCCTAAAACTCTGGAAAGCTAGAGAAGTGACTGCTGGACCCCTTGTTGAGATATTTGTTTCATCAATAGTCACAGGTGAGGTGCCAGAGGTCTGTAGGTTGGCTAGCGTGGTGTCGCTATTGAAGAAAGATGGTAAAGACAAGCCGGGGAACTTTAGACTAGTGAGCCCGAAGTCGGTGATGGGCAATTTGTTGGAGGGAATCCTGAGGGACAAGATTTACATGTATTCGGAAAGACAAGGACTGATTAGGGATAGTCAGCATGGCTTTGTGCGTGGGAAATAATTTCTCACAAACTTGGTTGACTTTTTTTGAAGAAATAACAAAAAAGATTGATGAGGGCAGAGAAGTGGATGTGATCTAAATGGACTTCAGTAAGGTGTTCGACAAGGTTCCCCATGGGAGACCGGTTAGCAAGGTTAGATCTCATGGAATACAGGGAAAATTAGCCATTTGTATATAGAACTGGTTCAAAGGTAGAAGACAGAGGGTGGTGGTGGATGGTTGTTTTTCAGACTGGAGACCTGTGACCAGTGGAGTGCCACAAGGGGATCGGTGCTGGGTCCACTACTTTTTATCATTCATATAAATGATTTGGATGTGAACATAGTTAGTAAGTTGTAGATGACACCAAACTTGGAGGTGTAGTGGACAGGGAAAAAGGTTACCTCAGAGTACAACGGGATCTTGATCAGATAGGCCAATGGGCTGAGGTGTGGCAGATGGAGTTTAATTTGGATAAATGCAAGGTGCGGAGTTTTGGAAAAGCAAATCAGAGCAGGACTTAACATTTAATCGTAAGGTCCTTGGGAGTGTTGCTGAACAAAGAGGCCTTGAAGTTCAGGTTCATAGTTCCTTGAAAATAGAGCCATAGATAGATAGGATAGTGAAGGCGACGTTTGGTATGCTTTCCTTTATTGGTCACAGCATTGAGTACAGGAGTTAGGAGGTCATGTTGCGCTGTACAAGACATTGGTGAGACCACTCTTGGAATATTGTATGCAATTCTGGTCGCTATCGGAAGGATGTTGTGCAATTTGGAAGGGTTCAGAAAAGATTTACAAAGGTGTTGCCAGGGTTGGAGGATTTTAGCTATAGGGAGAGGCTGAAGAGGCTGGGGCTGTTTTCCCTGGAGCATTGGAGGCTGAGTGGTGACCTTATAGAGGTTTATAAAATTATGAGGGGCATGGATAGGATAAACAGACAAGGTCTTTTCTCTGGGGTGAAATGAGTCTAGAACTAGAGGGCATAGGTTTAGGGTGAGAGGGGAAAAATTTAAAAGGGACGTAAAGGCCAACGTTTTCATGCAGAGGGTGGTGCGTGTATGTAATGAGCTGCCAGAGGAAGTGGTGGAGGCTGGTACAATCACACACTTAAAAGGGTATATGAATAGGAATGGTTTCAAGGGATATGAGCTAAGTGCTGGGAAATGGGACTAGATTAGGTTAGGATGTCTGGTCGGCATGGACAAGTTGGACCAAAGGGTCTGTTTCCGTGCTGTACATCTCTATGACTCTATTAAGTTTAGGAGACAGGGCGAATTGATTTTGATTGTTTTATTTAGAGCATTGTTGCATTTTATAACATTGTGGACTGCCTCAGCTGCTGAGGTGGAATTGTCACAATTGTTCTGAGTTTTCAGATCATGTTATTGGATATGGATTATACGAGAATATTTTTTTCAACTTTTTGGTGGAAAACTTGTTAGAAAAAAGAGATCAAGGAAGAATTGCATTCTTGTAATAATGTTGAGTTTGCACAATTTGGCAGATGGATGCACTCAACTAAGTGCCTTCTTTGCTTCTATTACAATTGTTTCCTTTAGTTACTCACTCTCTTGCCAGTGGAAAATTACTCCCTAATTATTCCATCAAAAAATTCATATGGATCATGCCTGTTACTTTCTTTGGTGCATTTACTTACTCGTTGTGAAATTATATTTATCTTACTTCAGTAACGCCAAGAGAAACGTGGATGTCAAAGCATTTGGATATTTCTTGTGATGTATTCACATAGAATCATTGAGTCATACAGCATGCAAACAGACCATTTGGTCCAACTAATCTACACTGACCATGTTCCCAAACTAACCTAATTCCACTTGCCTGCATTTGGCCCCTATCTCTCCAAATCGTTTCTATTCATGTACTAATCTGAATGTCTTCTATATGTTGCAGAGTACATGCATCTCCCACTTCCTCCAGAAGTTCATTTCACACACGAACCACTTTCTATGCAAAAACATTGCCCCTCATGCCCTTTTTAAATCTTTCTCCTCTCACCTTAAAAAAAGTCCCCTAGTTTTGAACTCCCTTGAGAAAAGACCTTTTGACTATTCAGTTTGTCCATGTCCCTCATGATTTTATAAACCCCTATGAGGTCATCCATCAACCTCCTACACTCCAATGGAAAAAAACATCCCAGTCTATCCAGCCTGGAGTTTAAGTTCAAAGATGTTTGTTCTTTGTCTATTGCCACAGGAAGTGTGCTAATGCTATTGACAGGCAGGATCATCTTAGCAACCCAGAGAATGGGAAATGTTGCTGCTTTCTAACTGGAATCCAATTACTTCCTACTTCAGCATATTAGAACATTTCTCCACATTAGTTGAATCATATAACTACCAGGGAGATCATTATTGTATATTCCTAGGTGCTTCTTAGCAGTCAGAAAGATATTCTTTGCTAAAATTCAGAAAAATTAGGAATTTGTGCTCCAAATGACATCTAACCCTCCAACAAGGAGAAGTGCTTCTATTCACCCACTGTGATCTTATAGTTGGCCAGGATCTTAAAATGTAAAATTGACCAAGTTTACAGTGAGATATTGATAGGTTCAGTAAATGATACAAGGTTGGCAAACTTGGCGCCACCTCGTGCTCCCGCGAGGAGGTTGAGCAATTCATCAACTTTGCCAACACATTCCACCCTGACCTTAAATTTACCTGGACCATCTCTGATACCTCCCTCCCCTTCCTGGACCTCTCCATCTCCATTAATGATGACCGACTTGACACTGACATTTTTTACAAACCCACCGACTTCCACAGCTACCTGAATTACACCTCTTCCCACCCTACCTCTTGCAAAAATGCCATCCTGTATTCCCAATTCCTCCGCCTCCGCCGCATCTGCTCCCAGGAGGACCAGTTCCACGACAGAACACACCAGATGGCCTCCTTCTTTAGAGACCGCAATTTCCCTTCCCACGTGGTTAAAGATGCCCTCCAATGCATCTCGTCCACATCCCGCACCTCTGCCCTCAGATCCCACCCCTCCAACCGTAAAAAGGACAGAACGCCCTGGTGCTCACCTTGCACCCTACCAACCTTCGCATAAACCAAATCATCTGCCAACATTTCCGCCACCTCCAAAAAGCCTCACCACCGGGGATATATTTCCCTCCCCACTCCTTTCCGCCTTCCGCAAAGACCGTTCCCTTCGTGACTACCTGGTCAGGTCCACACCCCCCTACAACCCACCCTCCCGTCCTGGCACCTTCGCCTGCCACCGCAGGATTGGAAAACCTGTGCCCACACCTCCTCCCTCACCTCCATCCAAGGCCCTAGAGGAGCCTTCCACATCCATCAAAGTTTTACCTGCGCATCCACCAATATCATTTATTGTATCCGTTGCTCCCGATGCGGTCTCCTCTACATTGGGGAGACTGGACGCCTCCTAGCAGAGCGCTTTAGGGAACATCTCCGGAACACCCGCACCAATCAACCACACCGCCCTGTGGCCCAACATTTCAACTCCCCCTCCCACTCTGCCAAGGACATGGAGGTCCTGGGCCTCCTTCACCGCCGCTCCCTCACCACCAGAAGCCTGGAGGAAGAACGCCTCAGCTTCCGCCTTGGAACATTTCAACCCCAGGAAATCAATGAGGACGTCAACAGTTTCCTCATTTCCCCTTCCCCCACCTCACCCTAGTTCCAAACTTGCAGCTCACACTGTCCCCATGACTTGTCCTACCTGCCTATCTTCTTTTCCACCTATCCACTCCACCCCCCTCCCTGAACTATCACCTTCATCCCATCCCCCACTCACCTATTGCACTCTATGCTACTTTCTCCCCATCCCCACCCGCCTCTCATTTATCTCTCCACCCTTCAGGCTCTCTGCCTTTATTCCTGATGAAGGGCTTTTGCCCGAAACGTCGATCTTCCTGCTGCCTGAACTGCTGTGCTCTTCCAGCACCACTAATCCAGAATCTGGTTTCCAGCATCTGCAGTCATTGTTTTTACCCAAATGGAGTATGATGCCAGAAAATGAGAAGCTGCTCATTTGGGAAGGGAGAACAAAAGAACAGAATATTATTTAAATGGAGGAAAACTGTAGAAATCTGCAACACCAAGGGACTTGAGGATATTTATACAAAACACAGGAAGCTCACTCACAGGTGCAGCAAGTAATCAGGAAGCCTAGTGGAATGTTGGCCCTAATTTGAAGAGGGTTGGAGTATAAGAGTAAGGAAGTCTTACTGAAACTGTATTGGTGTATAGTGAGCAGTTTTGGCTCCTTATTGATGGAAAGATTTTATTTAATTGGAGGCAATTCAGACAAGGTTCATGAGGATGATCCCTGGTATGGAGGGATAGTCTTATGAGCAAAGGCTAAATAAATTGGGTCTATATTCACTGGGAGTTTAGAAGGATGAGAGATGATCTCATTGAAACTTATTGGATTCTTAAGAGGCGTGACAGGGTAAATGTTCAGAAGATGTTTCCCCTCATGGGAGAGTCTAGGACCAGATAACAGTCTCAGTGTAAATCTTAATTTAAGATTGAGATGAGGAGGAATTTCTTTTCTCAAAGGTGTGTGAGTCTCTGAAATACTTGTCATAAGAGCTGTGGGGGCAGAGTCCCTGTGCACATTTAAGACTTAGATAGGTAGATTCCTGATCAGTAGGGGAATCAAGGGTTATGGGGAAAGCACAGGTAAGTGGATATGAGGAATTTTGGATCAGCCATGATCCTGTTGAATGGTGGAACAAATTTCAGGTTCCAAACATCCTACTCCTATTCTATTTCGTATGGCCTGGGTTCAATTTAAAATAATATATTTTATTGCCATTTTTCACAGGTATCCAATGAAAAACAATAGTCTCAGAAGTGAGCATTTCCCACACAGCAAATCCCTTCGCTTTGTTTCTAAAGAAAAAACATGGATGCTTTTATTAAGATGGAGCAACATTATGTCACAAAAGTTTCTATTTTAGAGGAATATTGTTTGGAATGAAGAACAGCAATAACTGAAAATGAAGTTGGCATCATCATGGCACTGTTCATCTCACCAATTACAGTCACACATTGATGTTAGTTACTATGTATTTTAAACACCGCTTGTGTGGAGCACCATTACTAAAACTCAGTCGTATAAAAATATAATGTAGACTAATGAGTTGATTATTATGTAATTAGAATTCCAGTGATTTTACCCAAATCAAACAACTAATTTTAATTAAAAAGCTTTGTCCTGTACAAATTAACCAGCATTGTAGTTTTACGTTGTCATAAATGATGTTGGCAAATAATTTTTCATAACACAACAGTAAGAATGTAATGAAAAATAGATACTTCAATGTAACAATCAGCTAATAAAATAATCCAACACCCGATTCTTTTCTCTTTATTTACCTTAATTGTTTTGGCTGGTTTTCTTTCATTAGTAGATCTTCTTGAAGTACAATCAATCCCTGGTTCTTCCAGCATGCTCACTGTATTTAGATTAGGAGCTCATCCATCTATCGCTCGGTCTTACTTATATTTTTCTATCTTACTATAAACTCATTTCCCATACTACTATATACCTCATTCAGTTTTTCCTTCATCCTGTAAGCTATAGAGTTTTCAACTCAGACTTGATGCCAGGTAACTACTGCTTCTCGAATTAATTCCTTTTATCTTCCACTTGTTTCAATGTTCATCAAATTCTGCAGGAATAGGGTTTGGGCTATTGCACATTCAATTTCAGAGAGCCTTTGGCCAAATGAGTGGTCAGGTAATTCTATTTGTAATTTCAATCCTATGTTGTTTGTTATATTTTAACATCCTAAGCCCCAGGTTTCAATTCCTTTTATGAGCCCAATGACATAGGTTCCTGTCCCTTTATTTTCAATTTGAGCAAAGTCCATTCAGTTGAATTAAAAGTAAAATACTCAGATGCTGGAAGTCTGAAACAAATACATAGAATGCGGGTAAAACTCAAAAACAGAGCTAACATTTTGAGTCCATGATAACTTCTTCAGAGATGCACACCGCACTCAGATCAATGTCGTTATGTCTTGCCCTGTTAATTAGTTTGTTTGCAGGGCAGTGGGTGTTGCATTGTAATTGAGCTTCTGATTAAATCCAACTTCTCAGGACCTTGACAAAACTCAATTCGACTGGATAAAGCCAACACCCAAACCTTTATGAAGTGATTTATTTGCCTGACCAGTAGGTGGCAGCAACCGTAAATTGTAGAGAAATTGAAGAGAAATTGACTGGCGGTCCCATGAAAGTAAGATCCAATTACTTTTGAATCTTCTCCAGTAACAGGCTGACAGGAGGTATTTAGTGCAGTACCTAGTATTATACTGTGTCCCTGGGATGGACAATACCAATGGGGGCAAGGGATTATGGTTAGTATTGTCCAATGTCCAATGCAACTGCGCAGATCCGTATGGTATCAGAGCAAGAGGAGTGTCACAAATAATGCCTGCTCCCAGAAAATGGTTCTAAACCCCTCCATTTCAAAAGAATAAGACAAGTGGTAATAGGGTGAAAGTGGTAATTCCTTTAAACATCTAGTTTGAGGGGTAAGTCAGCAAACTACTTTTCCTCCAAACTGCAACTTTTAAATATGTCCGGTTAGCATAATCTGATGGAAATAGGATAAGATGCACGAAACCTGTGGTGAAAATTTAGTGTGACTGCAAAAATGAAGTGTAATCAGACTATTTTTGAGGTTTCCTGTTTGTTGACAAAGCATGTCATGATGGAAAAACAAGATTGCAATGAGGCTTTGGCTCTAACCTTGCTTAGCCTTTGCTGCTAACCACCATTCACCCTACTTTCAAAACTACAGTAAACAAATTTGGGCGAAGTTCACAAGGATAAATTGTTTTGGGGGTGAAAATGATCTACGTCAGCAGCGCAAAAGAGGCTCACAGAGAAGCAGAAACTGTTTATATACATTGTATCAGTTTTCATTTTCCACGTATGAAAACATTGCCAAAATCATTAGTTTCAAATCAAAGTGAGAGACAAAGTCCAGGAAATATGCATTTAAAGAGAGTTTGAACCATTGTTCAGATCTGAAGAGGAGTCATACTGGCCGCCATACGATTACTTTGTTGTTCTCTCCGCAGATGCCGCCAGAACTGTTGAGTTTCTCCAGTACCTTACATCTTTGTTCCAGCTTTCCAATGTTTCCTGCTGCATTTTGCTTTTATTTGAACCATTGTTCTGTGAACTTCAGCAGAAAGGAGATCAGATGTATAGATCAGCTGCCAATTCATTACCAGCCCATTTTGTGTTGCTGGTTTGCCCCTTTTATCTGTGGTTCAGCGACTGTGAATTTATGTCATCTATATTATACCTTTTCAAAAGGGCTAACATTGGAACTGTATCTGTCATAGGACATAGAACGTTACAGCGCAGTACAGGCCCTTCAGCCCTCGATGTTGTGTCGTCCTGTCATACTAATCTGAAGCCCATCCCACCTACACTTTTCCATGTACGTCCATATTCCTGTCCAATGACAACTTAAATGCACTTAAACTTGGCGAATCAACTACCGTTGCAGGCAAAGCATTCCATACCCTTACTACTCTCTGAGTAAAGAAACTACCTCTGACATCTCCCCTCACTTTAAAATTGTGTCCCCTCGTGTTTGCCGTCCCCATACTTGGAAAAGGCTCTCCCTGTCCACCCTATCTAACCCTCTGAATAACTTGTATGTCTCTATTAAGTCACCTCTCAACCTTCTTCTCTCTAACGAGAACAGTCTCAAGGCCCTCAGCCTTTCCTCGTGAGACCTTCCTTCCATACCAGGCAACATCCTAGTAACTCTCCTCTGCACCCTTTCCAAAGCTTCCACATCCTTCTTATAATGCGGTGACCAGAACTGTACACAATCTGTCCTGTGAGCAATCTTAACTGTGGAACTTGAGAAGAAGAGAAAAATAGGAATCTTGAAGGATTTGAGTCAGCTGTCAGAGACTCAAAACATGATAATTCAGGTCTGATTGCTTGCTCATTACCCAACGTAAAGAGTCCGGATGGGAGTCGGAATTTGGGTTTTCCAACTGGCTGGAACACAGGGAGTAATGTGGAATGGAAATGGTTACAAATGGCAAAGGTGTCTTCTTGAGATTAGAGTTGTTTAGCTTTTGAGGTATAACTGCCTGTGGAGTGAATTTTGACCATTGACAGGAATATAAACAGTTGGTTTGAGCTGAAAATCTGAGGAATGTACAATACAACAATTTGAACAGCTCTGGGCAAATGTCCATGTTGAGGCATCAACATGATATGTGATTGTTGTGGGAGACAGCACTGCAGAAATCAATCATTCTCCTGGGGTAAGTGTTGGAGATAGAGCTGTTCTGTCGGCTGGTTCTAATGCAGGTCACTGCTACACCATCTTAAGAAGATGTGAGCATCAGAAGCAGCGATTTATACTCTTTTGTGGGATATGGGCTGCGTATTTGTTTCCCATCCCGAATTGCCTTTGAGCTGTGAGGCTTGCTAGGCCATGTCAGAAGCTAGTTAAGAGCCAACCATATTGTTGTGGGTCTGGAGTCACATAGGCCATACTGGGTAAGGATGAATAATCATCCTTCCCCAAAGGACATTAGTGAGCCAGTTGGGTTCTTACGACAATTGATGATGGTTTTATGGTGGCCATCACAGAGACCAGCTCTAATTACAGATTTATTAATTGAATTTAAATCCCAAGAGCTTTTTGGTGGTGGGATTTGAGGTCACAATCTCAAGGAGGTCCAGGGCCTCTAGATTACAAACTAGTGATGTCACTACTATGCCATCATCTACCCTCTATTGATGGTATACAGCCCTAAACCGATACAGTATCCATTTCTCAAATTTGGATAGTCAGATCACTTCATGAAGAGCAAGCAGTCAGCTGCAGGACGGGACCACAATATGAGTTACTTTAAGGGACTTGGCACCTAACCTCAGCAGGTCAGGAAATTGTGAAGAACTTCTGCTGTTGCAAAGTGGCTGGAGGTATTCCCAATCATGTTTGGAGTTGGTCTTTGAGACCTTGAGCTCACAGTCAGGACGGTTAAAATAATTTCTGGCCGAGGTCCACTTTGTGGTCTTGACTAAAGTGTAAAATGGAACTGAAGACACAGACTGAGAAAGTTCTATAAAGTAGGAGGAGGAGGAGCAGCAGGCTTTATGGATGCTGGCTGTCAGACATCAGATGGTCAGACTCCATTTTCAGGAACACAATGTCCTTTTGGCCAACAAAAAAACTCTCCACTCTTACATCCAGCTGAGATTCCTGATCAGAATAGTCTCTCAGCCAGCAGACAAAAGGAAAAGCCATCAACAAAACCTTCTCAATAACATCTTTATCCAAGAACACATCAAATTAGATAAACAATGAGTTATTCTTCCAGTGCCTTTATTTTAAACCTGTCAATAGTGTTTTGGCCTTTGGATGTACTCCCCCTAATTGGGAGAGCTGCAGATGATCTTGAACAACGCTGTGGGGGGATGACTGACTTCAGACCGCACTCCTTCAGTATGGGAGGTAGCCACGGCTGGCTATTCTGAGGGACAACAAGGGTTAGGGTGAGGGTTAGGTAACAAGGATAAAATTACAGTGTTGGGAGAAACAATGTTATCATGCAATTAGAATCGAATAATTCGGTTAGATGACGTGTTTCTGGACTGCTGTGAGAGCCTATACACCCCTTTGGAGCACTGAGATCCAGAGCCATGGTGACTCTAGCCTGGGCATGCATGTTAGTAAGCTAGGATTTCATGATCTGTGTTTGAGCGTCCACTGTTGCACTGAGTAATTAATGGCTTCACCTTCTAACAGAAGATGAGACAACAGTCACCAATCGTGCATCACAGGTGAATCTGCACGTGATATCATCTTTTCGGCCACCACTGTCATGTTGGAAAGGAAGTCATTGTAGCAGCTGCCCATGGGTTCTCTCATTCTTCTTCCTGTTAAATGTGACCACCACCTGCACCAGAGAGGTCAGAATGTCAGTATGGCACTGGTAGGGGTGTGTGAGTGGAGACAGAATAAGAAAAATGGAGCACATACACAATGTGGACAGTTTCTGAAAGAATTGGAATTTCTTGTTCTTCACAATCCCTCCTTGTGTCCATTCCCTATCAGAGTGGTCTGAAGGGTTTCTGCTTCTTTCTTCAAAAGAGGTCGGCACAGTCTCTATTCACGGTCATCCTCCTTCACCTGGTTGAGTTTGTCCTCACTTTGAACAACTTTAACTTGTTCCATTTTTCCCAGGTCAAGGTGCAGCCATAGATACTGGCATGGGTACCAGCTATGCCTGTCACTTTGGCGGGGAATGTGGACCAGCCTTTGTTCCAGTCCTGCTCGGTGCCCCTCCCACAACTCTTGCTCTAATCCATCAGTGATCTCTTTGGTGCTGTTTCCTGGTCTTATCCAGAATTGGAAAATTTAATCAGATTTGATTTCAGTTTCCATCTTTCTCTCACATTCATCTGGTCCATCTCTGACTCTTCCCTTCCTTGACTTCACTGTTTCCATTTCTGAGGATTACATTACAAGCCCAATGACCCCACAGTTACCTTGACTACACTTTCTCAATCCCTACTTCCTGCAAGCATTCCACTCCTTTTCCCAGTTTCTCCATCTTGTTGCATCTGTTCTGAATATGAGATCTTCCACTGGTTGCCTCTGCCATGACCTCCTTTTTCCTCAACCAAGGATTCCCCCACATTGTGTTTGACAGGATATTTAGCTGTGCTCACCCTATCTCTTATACTTCTGCCCTCACCCCTTCCCATCCTTCACAGAATAGCACTAGGGTTCGCTTTTCCTTACTTTCCATCTCCCTAGTCTCTGCTTTCAAAGGATCATCCTCTGCCATTTCCTCCATCTCCGGTGGAATGCTACTGTCAAAATTATCTTCCCCTCCCTTCCACTGTTAGCATTCTGCAGGGTTCATTCCCTCTGTGACACCCTGGTCCATTCCTCCAGTCTCCTGTCACTTTTTCACTCCCCCTTGGCACCTTCCCATGCAATCACAGAAATTGTAACACTTGTCCATTTACCTCCTCCCTTCTCATGTCCAAGGCCCTAGGTAAAGCAGCATTTCACTTGCATTTCAATCATGGCTACTGTATTCACACCTCACAATGCTGTCTGCTTTATATTGGTGTGACCAAAGACTCGACGAATACTTTGTGGATCACCTCTGCTCTATTCCATAGGAATGACCCAGACTTCCCAACTGCTTGCTATTTCAATTAACCTCTTGAGCGCTCATACTAAAATTCTGTCCTGGACCTACTGCAAGGAGGTGCAATACACTCTGGAGAAGCAAGTTCTTAAAAGGGTCACTGGATCCATCTGCTTTTTCTCCACACATGCTGCCAGACCTGCTCAGTTTCTCCAGCTCTATCTGTTTTGCTCAAGGGACAAGACCTCACTTTCCGCTGAAATGCTTTATAACCTCAAGTCTTACTGTTGAATTCCACATTATGTCTGTTCTCCACTTTTCTTACATTCTTTCTCCCCCTCCATAGCATTGCCCTGATTGTGTCTTGTTTACTTCGTTTTTAGTAGAGAACACTCATTCTCTCCCTTTCACATCTTAACTTACAGGGAGAAAGTGAGGACTGCAGATGCTGGAGATCAGAGTCGAGAGTGTGGTGCTGGAAAAGCACAGCAGGTCAGGCAGCATCCAAGGAGCAGGAAAAACAATGTTTTGGAGCATAAGCTCTTCATTGGAGAACCTGATGAAGGGCTTGTGTCTGAAACGTCAATTCTTCTGGTCCTCGGATGCTGCCTGACCTCCTGTGCTTTTCCAGCATTACACTCTCGACACCTTAACTTACACCTATTTTACATCTCTTTTCCTTTTCCATCTCCATTAACAGCTCTTTTTTTCTTTTGCACTGGACCTCAATACCATTTACCCTCCTTGTTCCTCCATTGCCTTTATCAAAAGTATATAAAAACACATTTTCCACTTTCAGTTCTGAGGAAGGGTCACTGGATCCAAAATGTTCATTCTGCTTTTCTCCCCACAGATGCTGCCAGACCCAGTGAGTTTATTTTCTCAACATTCTCTGAGTTTGCTTCAGATTTCCAGCATCTGCAATATTTTGTTTTTATTGCTGATTGGCTGGTGGCATGGGAAGCAATAAGAGTGCATGTGAGGTTGGTATCATTGGAAGATGTGTGAGAGTGTGAATATAAGGCTTGAAGCTGAATGCCAGGACCTGATGCTGGTAAGTGATGATATATTGAGCACCAGGAAAGAATAGTGGTCTGGTGGATATGAGAGGTAACAAAAAGATACGCTCATAGAGACATAGGGTTGTGCAGCACAGAAACAGGCCCTTTGGTCTAACTTGTCCATGCTGATCAGATATCCTAAACTAATCTAGTCCCATTTGCCAGCACTTGGCACATATCCCTGTAAACCCTTCCTCTTCATATACCCCTCCTGATGCTTTTTAAATGTTGTAATTACACCAGCCTCCACCACTTCCTGTGGCAGCTCATTCCATACATGAAAAGGTTGCCCCTTAGGTCCCTTTTAAATCTTTCCCATCTCATCATAAACCCATGCCCTCAGGTTCTGGACTCCCCCACCCTTCACTCAATGAACTTGACCCGGGATAGGGCCACTAGATTTCTTCCAGCATCACTATCCGGTATTCAGAGGCAAATTTGGACCTCACTTGCCACCTGATTCCATTTGATTCCCTACAGTGTGGAAACAAGCCCTTCAGCCCAACAAGTCTATCCCAACCCTCCAAACAATAACCCACCCAGACATACTTCCCTCTGACAAATGCACCTAACACTACCTAACTGGGTCCTAGGTGCTGTGAGGCTGCAGTGCTAGCCACTGAGCCACCGAGCTGCCCTAGAGAGTCTTACTTTTGCTTCAGAGTGTCTTACTTGAAAGCTTCATGATCATTCTTTGCAAATTTGGCTTTGCTTCTTGAATTCACCTGCATGACTAAAGCCTCCAGTGCAGTATCAATAAAACCTGGAGCCCCTCTCTTTCCCTTCATTTTCAAACTTCAAATTTGACTTTCTTGCAGCATTCAGGTCTTCAGTGCAACTTCCGTTTAAGTGGGACACTGTCTTTATGAGCTGGGAACTAGTTGCAACATCCTTTCATGCTCTAGTGTCCCCTTAGTGATTGCAGCCAGCCAGCAGTATGGGTCTCATCCTGGGATGCACACACCAAGCATTCAAATGAGCAGGGAGCCTGACAGTGCTGTGATAGATAGATTGTGAATAATGAGAATTGCATCAAGGCAAACCTAGATAGTGGGTTTAAAAGTTAATTTCTAAACCTGATCCACTTAGGGGGATGATGAGTGACATTAAATATATTAGAAAATCTAAAGCAGCTCAAGGAGAATTGTTAGCAGCCAGTCAATCCCAAAGATTGCCATCTGCTGTAATAAACCTGCAGCAAGACCTTCCCACTCACTCTGCTTCCAGCCATCGATAACCAGAAATTGTGTTTTCTTCTCTTCACTTTAGCTTTCCATTTCATAGCTCTCTCACCCTTCAACCTCACAAAAGTCAATCAATTACAACTTTTTAAAAATCTACACAAAGATTTATATTCTTTGATTTCCTTTAAGTATCCATGCCCCATTAAGCTATACCTGTTCACAAACTTATAGACCCAGTGCAAAGTTATTCTTGCACTCTGTTGAAATAAAGAACAATAATTATTTTGCATAAGCAAAATAGTTTGCTCTTTTTCCATTTCTTTCTTTCTTCAATTGTCTGAAGCATTTTAAATCCCAAATCATGTATTTCCCAATAATGACTTGCCTGCTTCTGCTGTGTTTGCTCTCACTTGCTCTATCGTGTGACCTCAATGGGACTTTAGTCATCACCTATACTACTCAGTGAAATGGATTGCATATAATCAAAAGTAAAAAAATATAAACATTTGCAAGTAGATTGTTAACATTTTAACAATCTCTGCAGAGGGAAACTGCAGTCCAATATGACTACATTATCACAGGGATGCAATGTGTTTTATTATAATTTGTGCTAATCTACTTTAATGTTATCCAGACAAATAGCCTCTTCTATACAAACACACTCCCCAAGCACCATCATTTTGTATATAGACAGTGCCCCACTTCCCCCGCAAGGTTTTTGTTTAATAGCTGTTATCAACCAGCTTTGCTGTGCCTATGCATGAATATAAATAGAATAGGTCAAATCGACAGTGCAATGAGTAACTCAATAAAGGCTGCTATCGTCTTTAGTGGAACTGACTTGATGGGGGACTCTTCAGGAATAGAAGTGTTTGACCAACATTACTAAGTGTGCACTAAGTAATGAATGAATGTTTGAACAAGATGATCTGGTACTCCACAGGACACCGAGTGTTTTGGGATGAAGCAGATGAAGGAAATTTGTGATAGGCAGCAAGCTAATCTTGAGAAATAGAGTTAAAGGAGTGGATGGAAACTCTGAAGTTATGCCTGAAGCTAGTGTTATGCATGCACCTCCTTCAAGTGTTCAAATATTTTGTAATTTTTTGAAGTCTTTTTCATAAAATTTATGCACTATATAAATGAGCATGGCCACAGCATTTACAACAGTTGCATGACTACAATGTGTGTGTACATAAGGAATGGTGATATATGTTTGGAAGGGAAGGCAAGGTCAGAAACATTTGCTTTAAAGTTGACTCACTTCGTGGGAGGGAGACAGAGAGAAAAAGTTATGCAAGTCATAACTTACCAATAGGAAAGAGCCAGAAATCTGAAACCTACTATTATTCATTGAGATAATTGCAATTATCACAGATAATTACCATACATACTGTATGCATTGCACATGATAGCATTAAATTATAAAGGGATATTGATGGACTTGGTGAATGCTCAAAACTGTGGCCAATGAAATTCAATGTGAGTAAATTTAGGTTACCCATTTTGGGTTGAAAAATGATTGAGCAGGGTCATTTATGGATGGTATGATGGTGGATGGTATGATGGTGGATGTCCAAAGGGACTTGAGGGTTCAGGTGCACAGATCTTCAAAATGTCACAGACAGATGCAGAAAATATCAAGAAGGTTAATGGAATGCTGGCCTATATATTTAGAGGACTTAGAAAACTGGAATATAATAACCCCGAAGTTATGCTACAGTTATACAAAACCCTTGTTAGATCCCCCTTGGAGTACTGCGAGCAGATGTAGTAACCACACCTTAAGGAAAGATATATTGGCCTTGGAAAGAGTACAATGTAGATTCACAAGAATGATACCTGGACTTCAGGGGTTAAGTTATGAGGAAAGAATCTCCAAACCAGGCTTGTTTTCTTTAGAGTTTAGAAATTTAAGGGGTAATCTGATCTAAGTCTTCAAGATATTAACAGGAAGAGATAGGGTGGATAAAGGTAAACTATTTCCACTGGTTAAGGATTCTAGAACTAGAAGACATAGTCTAAAAATTAGGGGCAGACCATTCAAGAGAGATGTTAGGAAGCACTTCAAACACATAGGGTGGAGAGGATAGCAAATGGCAATGGATGCTGGATCAGTTATTAATTTTAAATCTGAGATGGATTACATTTTGTTAAGCAGCAGTGTTATGGGATACGGGCCAAAGGCAAGAGTATGGAATTAGGCCACAGATCAGTCATGATCTCATTGGACAGCAGAACAGATTCAAGGGGCTGAATGTTCTGACATGTGAGATGGCAAATTTGAAGTGTGAGAGTGATGTTTCAGAAAGGAGACCAAGAGGGATAAACATTGAGAGCATTTGGTAGAAATGACCTTGAGGCATAAAAGCAATGTAGATGATATCTGTCAGCATGGTCATATATTGGATTATGACCAAGCATATCTATCAAGGAAAAGCTTTTTTCACTTTAGACTGGAATACAAGTTTTGTTGAGCTGGTTTGCATTGAGTTCCCCACATCTGAGTCAGTTGGTCTTATTGATTCATGCAGTAAAGCAGTTTTCACATTGACAAGATGTACTGTTAGAAATATTTCTGGTAGCATAGTTAGAAGAGGCAGAAACCAATACATATATTTCATAAATGGAAGTGCCAATTGATTGGAATGCAATTGATACATAAGAGGTCATTTTGTAAAAATGTATGTTTTCAATTTTCAGTCTTCAAGTGAATAAATACTGGGTGAATGTTTTTAGATTAGCTTTGACTGTACACATACACATAGTTTTCTCTTCAATTTGATAAATAAGATGGGTTCTGATTCATGGTATGCCTATACGGTAAGTTATATGTGACAAAAGAACAGAATACATATAGAAACTAACATTTAAATAAATTGTATCTCAATTTATACATTATTCTTGTATAAATTTTTGGTCTCCATTCATTCAAATTTAAATACTCATCAAACACAATAATAAGAAAGTTTAATTCTTCCCATTATCTACTGTATCTATCTGAAATGCAATTGATAATCATTCAGTCGTAATTTTGCTTCGATGGGAAATTAATGAAATTGTCTTTTGTAAATTTAGAGATAACATGAAACCATGGAGATAAGTTTGGAAGTTCACAACTTAAAATGAAGGTAAGAGTTTCTACTATGGAATCCAAATAGAATAGAATTTGCCTTCAGCAAAGAGAATACAATGTAGAACAAAAGAAGCATTTAGTTTGTCATTAACATATTTTAAAAATTGTAACGGATAAAACAATATGTTCAGTCAGGGTAGAGATAATCTCTAGAAGAGCTATTTGTTATTTCAACCTTATATTTTTCCAAGCTGCTGGCTAGCAAATGGATTAACATCAACAAAAAGGCACTTGGTAACAGAGGTCATTTTTTGGAAAAATTATGAAGGCTGTCAGTGATGGAACTAAATACAGCATGGATTTGTCATTAAGAGTTATCTGACTATGTGCAGTTACTGAATTCCACAACATGAAGTTACAGAATTAATATCCAGTACTAAAAACATTTCTTGAATAAAACCATTTTCCCAATTGTGCACAGTTGGTGACATGGACCCCTGATGTTTTGAGTAAAATTGAGTAACTGTCTGAGGCTGCTCATTCCCAACGAAGGGCTTATGCCTGAAGGGCTCCTGCTCCTCAGATGCTCTCTGATCTGCTGTGCTTTTCACTCTGATCTCCATCATCTGCAGATCTCCTTAAGTTTACTGATCCCCATTTTGAGATTTAGTAATGACAAAGAGAAATAGGTTGTAGTGTATGTGCTATCATAAGGCTAACATTGTGGAAGGAGTTAATGAGTGAGGACTTTGAAATTGCCTAAAATGACCAGTGAAGCCATTTTGCACATCAGAGCGACAGAGATGTGGAGTGGGCAGGAGATGAATGAAGGAACTGTTCTGTGAGAGTTTGATTCTGTGTTGTGCGGCGGTGGCATGCAATGGCTTTGTACAAAGTGAGAGATTGTTATCGACTCAGAGTGCAGCTAATTATGTTCCTGTGTGACAGGATATGGACTTGGTGGTTTGCTGCACGGGAAAAGCTGTTCGTGGTTTTGAGACTGATGTTGAAGGGCTGGAATAACAGTCTGCGTTCATGTTATAACTATTGTTAGACTGTAGCCTTTCAACAAACTAAAGATTCATGACAAGTATGTGACGCAGAGGTCAGTACCTCTACAATGGGTCTGCAATCATATTTTAATATGGAGTGGCCAAGTCGAGCATGGTGAAAGGTGCACTTCCAGTGTGGAAAGAATACAAACAACTCGTATTGAACCCTGAGATATCTACTTACATTTTAAAAGCAGTTATAGCAGAAGCTGCAATATCTTTATTGTACTTCTGCCAATTTCAGAAGAGCACGCATTTACTGTGCTTCCATTTCCAGTCTCTTCTCTGCAGCAATGGTCATGAATCCAGATGGCAGTGCTGCCTGCCTGGTGCCAGGATAACTGGCATAAAGACAGCAAGTGCTGGAGAAACTCAGCAGGTCTGGCAGCATCTGTGGAGAGAGAAACACAGTTAACGCTTCAAGTTTAGTGACCCTTTGTTTTGTTTCAGATCTCCAGCGTTTGAAATTCATTGTTTTATTTCAGGACATCTGATCAGGGCTGAGAGGAACTTACAATCAGAGGAAGAGGACCTACAGATGATGGTCTATGTAGGTATCAACATCATGGGAAGGATAAAGAAGGAAATTCTGTACAGTCAGCATGAGGAATAGGCACCAAATTAAGAAACACAACTGCTAAAGTCATAATCTCTGAGCTATTATCTAAATCATGAGCAAATTGGCATAGGGCAAATCAGATCAGAAAGATGAATGTGTGACTAAAAGACTGGAGTGGATGAAGGAGTTTCTGGTTCATGGCACACTGGTATCAGTACTGGGGGAAGAGTGACATCTGTACTTTGGGACAGTCTAACCTAAACTGTGCTGGTGGAGAAAGTGAGGACTGCAGATGCTGGAGATCAAAGCTGAAAATGTGTTGCTGGAAAAGCGTAGCAGGTCAGGCAGCATCCAAAGAGCAGGAGATTCGACGTTTCGGGCCTGAAGAAGGGCTCATGCCCGAAACATCGATTCTCCTGCTCTTTGAATGCTGGCTGACCTGCTAAACTGTGCTGGTGCCAAGTTACTTGGAGCTACATAGCCAGAGAAGTAGAAACAAATTTAAATGTAACAGTAAAGCAAAGGAATTGAATTTGGGAAAATGGGGGAAATCAGAGGGTAGAGACAAGACAAAAAGAGAAAAGTATTCTTATGGGCTTTGATAAACAGATTGTTCCAGGAAGGAATAGAGACTACAAATCTAAGAGTAAACCAACAGACAAGAATAGAAACTAAAAAAAGGGGATATAACTAAAGACTCTGTGCCATAATACATGTAAGATTCAACCCAAAACCGATGAAATGACAGCACAGATTGAAATAAGTACAATCTACTAACCATTGCAGAGATATGGCTGAAGGATGACATGGACTGGGATTTGAATATTGAAAGGTATGTTGGAATCACATGAAACTATGAAAAGATGCACGGTTGGCTCTGTTAATTTGTAATGATAATAATACAATTCAAAGAGATGACCTAAGATCAGGAAACCAGCATCTGGAACAGGTTTGGGTAGAGATGAGAAATGATAAAGGCAAGAAGCCATCCATGGGAGTGATGTACAGGTCCCCTAACAGTAACCACACAGTAAGTTAGAGTATAAAGAAAAGAATAATGGCACTTATCAGAAAGGCACAGCGATTAAAGTCAGGTGGGCAAAAATAGCCGAGTGGCAAGTTCACAGAATTACTTTGGAATATTTTCTTAGAACAGCATGTTCTGGAACTGACTGGAAGTCAGGCTAAAATAAATCAGATACTTTGTTATGAGATAAGTTTTATTAATGATTTCATTATGAAGATGCTCTAAGATAGTAGAGACCAAAATATGATTGAGTTTTACAGTCAGTTTAGGGTGAGGAGAGTGGGTCTGAGCCACTGTTTAAAAAGTTAAATAAAGACATTCATAAAGACATGAAAGTAGAGCTGGCTAGAGTGAATTGGCAAATTAGGTTAAAGAACAGGTGAACAGTGATGCCATGGCAGATATTTAGGAGGATATATCAGAATAAACAGAATAGGTACATTTCAACAAGTAAAGAAAAATTCCAAGTGACAAACCCACTATCTGTGGTGAACAAGAAATGTTAAAGATAGTCTGAATTGAAAAAAAAAGATATATAATAGTGCAACAAGTGGCAGGTCAGAAGATTGGATAGAATAATAATAAAAACAGAGCATAGCTAAAATTAATGAGGAGGGAAATATTACAATACAAGAGAAAGATAACCACAACTTTCAAAGCATATCAAGAATATATAATTAAAAAGAAAGTAAAGATTTCACAAAGTGAAAGTTGATCCAATAAAAGGGAGACTGGAGAATTAATATTGGAAATACGAAAATGGCAGATTAATTGAAAATGAATTTTGCAACATTCTTCAGTACAAGTAACTTCCCTGAAACAGCAATAAATCAGGAAATGGAAGGGAGGGAGGAACTTAGGAAAATTGTAATCACCAGAGAAGTAGTACTGAGTAAACTCCTGGAGCTGTAGGCAGACAAGTGTTGGGTTCTGATGGACTTCATCTGAGGATCATTACAGCAGTGGTGAGGGAAATAACTGATGCACTGGTTGTAATTTTCCAAAACTCCTTTGATTTGGGTATAGTAAAGATTGGAAGATAGCAAAAGTGATGCATTTATTCAAAAGATAGCTGGGGAGGCAGAAAACAGGAAACTACAGGCCAGGAAGCTAGCATCTATCATATGAAAAGTGCTGGAAGCTCTTATGAAATAAATTATAGAAAAAGTGACTCCTGTATTCAAGAAACCATTTTTAGAATGGGTTCCAGAATCATCTTCAACCAGATGGATCCCCTTGTTAAGAAATGCAGATTGGCTGCAGCAAAATAACTTTAATTTGTACTAGACTCTCATTATTTTGCCCAGTTGCTCAGGACACTACAATTGTTAAAAATATGGAAACATAGATGCCCCTAACATTCAGCTCTTTCAGCCTCCTCCACCATTCAATTCATGGTTCATCATCCAACTTGAGGTTTACAAAATTATGAGGGGCATAGATAGGATAAATAGACAAAGTCTTTTCCCTGGGGTGGGGGAGTCCAGAACTGGAGGGCACAGGGTGAGAGGGGAAAGATATAAAAGAGACCTAAGGGGCAACTTTTTCATGCAGAGGGTGGTACGTGTATGGAATGAGCTGCCAGAGGAATTGGTGGAGGATAGTACAATTGCAACATTTAAGAGGCATTTGGATGGTATATGAATAGGAAGGGTTTGGAGGGATATGGGCCAGGTGCTGGCAGGTGGGACTAGATTGGGTTGGGATATCTGGTCGGCATGGACAGGTTGGACCGAAGGGTTTGTACATCTTTATGACTCAATAACTCAGTACTCTGTTCCCAATTTCACCCCATGCCATTTGATCCCTTAAGCCCTAAGAACTATAAATAATTTCTTCTTGAAAACATTCAATGTTTTGACTACTTTCTGTGGCAGAGAATTCCATAAGCTCACCAATCTCAGGGTGAAGAAATTTCTCCTCATTTCAGCCCTAAATGGGCAATCGCAGTATCCTTAGACTGTGACCCCTGGTTCTGGACTGCCCAACTTAACTTAGTTTATTAGCCAGCATGAATTTTGTAAACTGTCCTCATGTTGTAATTCTGCAATGCAATCTCACATCTGTTGCTGGGCCTTGTCCAATGTTGCCCTCCCCATTCCTCTCCTGGATCCCTCCTCCTCTACCTTAGACAAACGTGAACACCACATCAGTGCCTAACTTTGCTCATGACCTGTGCTATGTCTGAATTTCTGGAAATCTGGGACTTTATTCCCTTGAAAACTGAGATCAGAGCAATTGAAAATTTCAAAGGTGAGCTAGATTGGCTTTGTTAGGCAAGTTGCTAAGGGTTATGAAACTGAGGCAAGTAGTTGAAGTTAAGAAGCAAATCATCCATGATAGAATTGATTTGAAGAAAGCAATTCAAATGGTTCCTGTTCTTATATCCTTGTATTCCTAGCTGTCACTGACATGAACTGACAAAAGTAAATCAGTATTGCATACTATTATGCTCAAAGCAACCAACATAATGTCATCAAAATCATGTATTTTGAATCTGTGCTCTTTGAAAGTCAAATATGCTGTACAGCAACGTACTCTTCTATATGTGTGTCTGAACCTTATCTCCTTTATCTAAATTCCATCGGTAAGAATTAATGGATACTGATCAAAAGCTGGAGTCTTAAACTGATCTTTCAATTTTTTGTTCTATCCAGTTATAGACAGGTCCCATTGATAAGTGGTCAGGAATGGTGCAGGAGCAAAAGTAGGATTATAAATGGAAGCAAAGCAGAGTTCTGCACTGATACTGTAGTGATTAACAGCAACTTTCATTGAAGGAATTGAGCTGAGCAGTCCAAGTTGAATTGTGCCAAGTTACAGTTGAGCATGAAAAAAGCAACAGTGCAATAGAATAAAAGGTGAGAGGCAGCCTTCCCAGGAGATGCTCTGCAGATATTAAATGCAATGGAGGTACTAACAGGAGACAGGATTCAAGCGCCTCAGAGAGCTGCCAATCAGTTAGAAGCCAGCAGGTTTTAAGTACCGGCATTGCCCTATGCACCTGAGGCTGGTTTGTTTAAATGTTTGGGGATCAGCAAAAGGATAGGAGTTTTGAGAGACCATGGAGGATGACATCTTGCAAGGTAGAAGGAGGGGCACTCTGATAGACCCAGACAGACAGTTAAGATGGGCCAGCTGCTTGACATGAACCTCTCCCACTCCCCATTTGGTCCCAACATGAACAGGCCACTTCAGGGCCTCAGTAGGCCCCACAGGTGGACAATTGGTGTTGTCTAGGGGCAATAGCTGGCTGCCTGCTGAATTTTACTTGGCTCCCCTCACCTTCAAAACTGTCAGCTGAAGGGAATACAATCCAGCACAGAGTTCTGAGAAAGCAGCCCTGGTTTATCACTCGTTAGTATGCACCTCTCTGGCTGCATAACATCGGCTTGACATTCTCTGTCCAGAAGCCCACTCATAGTGAAATTCCACATTGGCGAGGTTCCAAAGGATGTGGTGAACATTGGCCCATATTCCAGCCAAAGTCAGCACCTACAGTGGTAACCAAGAAGAAAATGTTGGAAGTGTTTTTTTTAAAATGCAAAGAAGAAGATGTCTGTTGTTTTACTGATACAAATGGATTGTGAGATCTCTTGTTGATGTTACAATGCAGAACAAGACCGTAAGTACCTCAAACTTCCTGTGGCATTAGGTTAAATCAGTTGTTCCTGTCTGATAAGCTTTATCTTTGAACAAAACAAGTAATGGATCAAGTAGTACCATCATAAGACTATACACCCACCTCATATCAGCTAGCTATTCTGTGTGGGAGTTGGTATCAATGATGTCATTTTCTGCACATAGTCTGTATAATCATTTTCAGCCCTTTTCATAAAAAAGTGCGAGCTGTTCATTTTTAAAGAAATTGTTGAACGATTCTGAGGGTTTCAAATTAGTTTCAAATTTATGTCAATGGAAATAAAAAATTTGAGTGTACTACAAATTGGCTTTAGTAATGAAGAGAAAAATATACCTCCTAGTATCATGTATCTACTCTCCAATTTTCTCTCCTTAGTTTCTGGGGATCTTATTTTTGAAACATTCTCTCACAGGATGTGGGTGTTCAGCATTTAGTGCTAATCCCTAATTGCCCCAGAGAGGGCGACGTTAAGCCATTGAACCACTGCAGTGCGCATTGAGTAGGTGCGTCCACATTGCTTTTAGGAAGGTAGTTCAGGGTTTTTGAAGCATTGATTAAGAAAATCTGCCCTATAAATATCTCCTTCAATATACAATAAGGATTACTTAGTAGGTTTCCAGCTTGTAACTACTTAATATGTAGTGGGCCACTCATTTTTGAGCCTGTTCCACCATTCGGTTAGATCATGGTGGACCTGTATTGCCTACATTGATTCTGCAGCCCTCATTAGTCTTGACGAACAAAAAACTATCAACATCTATTTGGATATTTTGAGTTGACCCAGTCTCAATAGCAATTGTAGTACAACAAGAATTTCTATTGACCTTTATGTGAAGAAGTATTTGATGACATACCTGATGAAGGGCTTATGTCCGAAACATTGATTCTCCTGCTCCTTGGATGCCGCCTGACCTGCTGTGCTTTTCAAGTATCAGACTCTCGACTTTGCTGACATTACCCCTACCTAATCCAGCTCCAATGTCAATGAGGCATGTGGTCCCTGGCTCTGGACTGTGCCACCATAATATCTCTCTGCTAACCCCATAAAATTCTGTAATCATTTCCAAAACTGTAGTTCGATCACCACCTATTCTTCTACAAATGTGGAAATATGAGCCCAAACTCGATGAGCTGTCCCCATAATTTAACCCTTTCATCACCTCCAACTTCAGAATATATCCTCCTTGTGACTTTTCCCCCAAACTGTAATCAGGAATAATCTTGAGTTGCTAGTCTTGTTGAGAGAGTGCCAGAAGTATGTATATCACTTTTGAAGAAGTTATTGATCTGCTTTTAATAATTTCCAAAGTGCAATCTGCAGATTAGATATCCAACTTGTGAACAGGGGAATTGCTTAAATGTGTACAAACTCACTGAGACATCACCAAATATTTGCAAACCCATTGAGACATCCCCAGATGTGTACAAACTCACTGAGCCATCCCTAGGTGTGTACAAATTCACTGAGATATTGCCAGATATTTACAAACTCTTGAAACATCCCCAGATGCGTACAACTTCACTGAGACACCCCAGATGATTATAAACTCATTGAGATATCCACAGATGTGTACAAATTCAATGAGACATCCCCAGGTATTTACAAACTCATTGAGATATCCACAGATATTTAAAAATTCACTGAGACATCCCCGAATGTTTATAAACTCGCTGAGCAACTTCCACATGTGTACAAACAACTAAGCTATTTCCACATGAATACAAACTCGCTGAGCCATTTCTACGTATAAATAAACGAACTATTTCCACATGTGTACAATTCATTGAGCCATTTCCACATGTGTACAAACTGACTAAGAGATTTCCACATGTATGCAAACTCAAGGAGCTATTTTCTGTGTGCAAACTCACAGATCATTTTCCACTCAAAAACAAACTCACTAAGCTATTTCCACATGTGCACAACCTCACTGAGTCAATTCCAAATGTATACACACTCACCTTGCTATTTCCACATGTATACAAACTCACTGATCTATTTCCACAAGTGCACAAAACTCACTGAGGCATTTTCACATGTGTACAAACTCACCGAGACATCCCCATATGCATACAAACTCACTGAGACATTTCCACATGTATACAGTCTCACTGAGCTATTTCCACATGTGTACAAACTCGCTGAGAGACTTCCACATGTGTACAAACTCACTGAGCTATTTCCATATTTGTACAAGCTCACTGAACTATTTCCACACGTATACAAATTCACTGACTTATTTCCACATGTGTACGAACTCACTGACCATTTTCCACATGTATACAAACTCACTGACCAATTTCCACATGTATACAAACTCACAGAGCTATTTCCACATATATACAAACTCACTGAGCCACATCCACGTGTGTACAAATTCACTGAGCTATTTCCACATGTACACAAACTCACTGAGACATTGCCACATGTGTATATACTCACTGAGTTATGTCGACTTGTATACAAACGTATTGAGCTATTTCTACATGTGTACAAACTCACTGAGTAATTTCCACATGTATACAAACTGACTGAGCTATTTCCTCAAGTATACAAACTCAGTGAGCCATTTCGAAATGTGTACAACTTGCAGAGATATTTCCACATGTATGCAAACTCACTGAGCTATTTCCACATGTACAAACTCACTGAGGCATTGCCACCTGTGTATAAACTCACTGAGTTATGTCGACTTGCAAACAAACTCACTGATCATTTTCCACACGTATACAAACTCATTGAGTTATTTCCAAATGTATACATACTCACCTTGCCATTTCCACATGTATACAAACTCACTGAGCTATTTCCACATGTGTACAAACTCACTGAGCTATTTCCACATGTGTACAAACTCACTGAGCAATTTCCACATGTGTACAAACTCACTCAGCTATTTCCACATGTGTGCAAACTCACTGAGACATTTTCACATGTATACAAAATCACTAACTTATTTCCACATGTGTACAAACTCACTGACCATTTTCCACATGTATGCAAACTCACTGAGCTATTTCCACGTGTGCACAAACTCACGGAGCTATTTCCACATGTATAAAAACTCACTGAGCCACATCCACATGTGTACAAACTCACTGAGCTATTTCCACATGTACACAAACTCACTGAGACATTGCCACATGTGTATATACTCACTGCGTTATGTCGACTTGTATACAAACTTATTGAGCTATTTCTACATGTGTACAAACTCACTGAGTGATTTCCACATGTATACAAACTGACTGAGCTATTTCCTCAAGTAAAAAATGAGGTCTGCAGATGCTGGAGATCACAGCTGCAAATGTGTTGCTGGTCAAAGCACAGCAGGCCAGGCAGCATCTCAGGAATAGAGAATTCAACGTTTCGAGCATAAGCTTATTGTACATGTGGAAATAGCTTAGTGAGTTTGTATACAAGTCGACATACCCCACATGGGCATAAGCTTGAAGGGCTTATGCTTGAAACGTCGAATTCTCTATTCCTGAGATGCTGCCTGGCCTGCTGTGCTTTGACCAGCAACACATTTGCAGCTATTTCCTCAAGTATACTAACTCAGTGAGCCATTTCGAAATGTGCACAACTTGCTGAGCTATTTCCACATGTATACAAATTCACTGAGCTATTTCCAGCTGTACAAATTCACTGAGCTATTTCCATGTATGCACAATCTCACTGATTGAGCTATTTCCTCAAATATACAAACTCAGTGAGCCATTTCGAAATGGGTACAACCTACTGAGATATTTCCACTTGTGTACAAACTCACTGAGCTATTTCCACATGTACACAAACTCACTGAGCTATTTCCACATGGATACAAACTCACTGAGCTGTTTACACATGTGCACAAACTCACTGAGCTATTCCCACATGTATCCAAACTCACTGAGCCATTTTCACAGGTATACAAACTCACTGTGCCATTCCACATATGTTCAAACTCCCTGAGCTATTTCCACATGTGTGCAAACTCACTGAGAAATTTCCACATGTATACAAACTGACTTAGCTATTTTCACATGTGTACAATGTCACTGAGCTATTTACACATGTGTACAAACTCAATGAGCTATTTCCACGTGTGCAAAATTCACTGAGACATTTCCACTTGTGTATAAACTCACTGAACTATGTCGACTGGTATACACACTCACAGAGCTGTTTCTACATGTGTACAAACTCCCTGAGCTATTTCCATGAGTGTACAAAGTCATTGAGCTATTTCCACAGGTACAAATTCTCTGAGATATTCCCACATGTATACAAACCCACTGAGTTATCTCCACATGTGTACAAACTCACTGATCTATTTCACATGTGTACAAACTGACTGAGCTATTACCACATTTGTATAAACTCACTGGGGTATGTCGACTTGTATACAAACTCACTAAGCTATTTCCACATGGGTACAAACTGACTGAGCCATTTCCACATGTATACAAAGTCACTGACTTGTTTCCACATGTGCACAAATTCAATGAGCTATTTCCATATGTATACAAATGCACTGAGTTATCTCCACATGTGTACAAACTCACTGAGCTATTTACTCATGTGCACAAACTCACTGAGCCATTCTCACATGTGTACAAGCACACTGAGTTATTTCCACATATTCAAAATTCACTGAGATATTGCCACCTGTGTACAAACTCACTGAGACATTTCCACATGTATACAAACTCACTGAGCTAATTCCACATGTGTACAAAGTCACTGAGACATTTCCACATGCGTACATACTCACTGAGCTAATTCCACATGTGTACAAAGTCACTGAGCTATTCCCACATGGGTACAAACTCCCAGAGCTATTAACATATGTGCACAAACTGACTGAGCCATTTCCACGTCTGCAAAATTCACAGAGACATTGCCACCGGTGTATAAACTCCCTGAGCTAATTCCACATGTGTACACACTGACTGAGCTATTTCCTCATGTATACAAACTCACTGAGCCATTTCAGAAAGGGTACTACCTGCTGAGCTATTTCCACACGTTTGCAAAGTCACTGAGCTATTTCCACACGTGTGCAAACCCACTGAGCTATCTCCACATGTGTACAAACTCACTGAGCTGTTTCCACATGTGTACAAGCACACTGAGTTATTTCCACATGTTCAAAATTCACTGAGACATTGCCACCTGTGTATAAACTCACTGAGCTATTTCCACATGTATACAAACCCACTGAGCTATCTCCACATGTGTACAAACTCGCTGAGCTATTTCCACATGTATACAAACCCACTGAGCCATTTCCACATGTGTACAGACTCACTGAACTATTTCCACATGTGTACAAACTCACTGAACTATTTCCTCATGTATACAAACTCACTGAGCCATTAACACATGTGTACAAAGTCACTGAGCTATTTCCACATGTGCAAAATTCACTGAGACATTGCCACCTGTGTATAAACTCACTGAGCTATGTCGACTTGTATACACACTCACTGAGCTATTTCTACATATGTACAAACTCACTGAGCCATTTCCACATGTGTACAAACTCACTGTGATATTTCCACATGTGCACAAATTCACTGGGCTATTTCCCCATGTATGAAACTCACTGAACTATTTCCTCATGTATGCAAATGCACTGAGCTATTTCTAAATGTGTATAAACTAACTGAGCTATTTTGACATATATGCAAACTCCCTGAGTTTATTATACTTGTGTACAAACTCAATCAGCTATTTCCACATGTACACAAACTCACTGAGACATTTCCACATGTATACAAACTCACTGAGGTAATTCTACATGCGTACAAAGTAACTGAGCTATTTCCACATGTGTACAAACTAACTGAGCTATTTCCACATGTATGCAAACTCACTGAGCTTTTTACACTTGTGTACAATCTCAATCAGCTACTTCCACATGTACACAAACTCACTGAGCTATTTCCACATGTGTACAAAGTCACTGAGCTATTTCCACATGCGTACAAACTCACTGAACTATTTCCAAATGGGTACAAAGTCACTGAGCTATTTCCATATGTTTACAAATTCACTGATCTATTCCCACATGTGTACAAACTCACTGAACTATTTAGACACGTGTACAAACTCAATGATTATTTTCCACACGTAAACAAACTCACAGAGCTATTAACACATGTGCACAAACTCACTGAGCTACTTCCACATGTGCACAAACTCACTGAGCTATGTCCTCATGAGTACAAACTGACTGAGCTATTTCCTCATGTATACAAACTCACTAAGCCATTTCGGAAAGTGCACTACCTCATGAGATATTTCCACATGTGTCCAAATTCACGGATGTTTTCCCACATGTATACAAACTCGCTGAACTATTTCCACATGTGTACAAACTCACTGAGCTATTTCCACATGTATACAAACTCACTGAGCTATTTCCACATGGGTACAAACTCACTGAGACATTTCCACATGTGTACAAACTCACTGAGACATTTCCACATGTGTACAGACTCACTGAGCTATTTCCACATGTGTACAAACTAACTGAGCTATTTCCACATGTATGCAAACTCACTGAGCTTTTTACACTTGTGTACAATCTCAATCAGCTACTTCCACATGTACACAAACTCACTGAGCTATTTCCACATGTGTACAAACTCACTGAGCTATTTCCACATGTGTACAAACTCACTGAACTATTTCCAAATGGGTACAAAGTCACTGAGCTATTTCCATATGTTTACAAATTCACTGATCTATTCCCACATGTGTACAAACTCACTGAACTATTTAGACACGTGTACAAACTCAATGATTATTTTCCACACGTAAACAAATTCACAGAGCTATTAACACATGTGCACAAACTCACTGAGCTACTTCCACATGTGCACAAACTCACTGAGCTATGTCCTCATGAGTACAAACTGACTGAGCTATTTCCTCATGTATACAAACTCACTAAGCCATTTCGGAAAGTGCACTACCTCATGAGATATTTCCACATGTGTCCAAATTCACGGATGTTTTCCCACATGTATACAAACTCGCTGAACTATTTCCACATGTGTACAAACTCACTGAGCTATTTCCACATGTATACAAACTCACTGAGCTATTTCCACATGGGTACAAACTCACTGAGACATTTCCACATGTGTACAAACTCACTGAGACATTTCCACATGTGTACAGACTCACTGAGCTATTTCCACATGTGTACAAACTAACTGAGCTATTTTCGCATGTATGCAAACTCACTGACCTTTTTACACTTGAGTACAAGCTCAGTCAGCTACTTCCACATGTGTACAAACTGACTGAGCTATTACCACATGTGTATAAACTCACTGGGGTATATCGACTTGTATACAAACTCACTAAGCTATTTCCACATGGGTACAAACTGACTGAGCTATTACCACATGGGTACAAACTGACTGAGCCATTTCCCCATGTGTACAATCTCACTGACCTATTTCCACATGTATACATACTCACTGAGCTATTCCCACATGTGTACAAACTCACTGAACTATTTAGACATGTGTACAAACTCAGTGATTATTTTCCACACGTAAACAAACTCACTGAGCTACTTCCACATGTGTACAAACTGACTGAGCTATTTCCTCATGTATACAAACTCACTAAGCCATTTCAGAAAGTGCACTACCTCATGAGATATTTCCACATGTGTCCAAATTCACGGAGGTATTCCCACATGTATACACACTCGCTGACCTATTTCCACATGTATACAAACTCACTGAGCTATTTCCACACGTGTGCAAAGTCACTGAGCTATTTCCACATGAGTACACAATCACTGAGCTATTTCCACATGTATACAAACCCACTGAGTTATTTCCACATGGGTACAAACTCACTGAGACATTTCCACATGTGTACAGACTCACTGAGCTATTTCCACATGTGTACAAACTCACTGAGCTATTTCCACATGTATACAAACTGACTGAGCTATTACCACATGTGTATAAACTCACTGGGGTATATCGACTTGTATACAAACTCACTAAGCTATTTCCACATGGGTACAATCTCACTGACCTATTTCCACATGTATACAAACTCACTGAGCCATTTCCACATGTGTTCAATCTCACTGAGCTATTTCCTCATGTATGCAAAATCACTGAGCTTTTTACATTTGTGTACAATCTCAATCAGCTACTTCCACATGTACACAAGCTCACTGAGACATTTCCACATGTATACAAACTCACTGAGCTAATTCCACATGTGTACATACTCACTGAGCTATTTCCACATGTGTACAAAGTCACTGAGCTATTCCCACATGGGTACAAACTCCCAGAGCTATTAACATATGTGCACAAACTGACTGAGCCATTTCCACGTGTGCAAAATTCACAGAGACATTGCCACCGGTGTATAAACTCCCTGAGCTAATTCCACATGTGTACACACTGACTGAGCTATTTCCTCATGTATACAAACTCACTGAGTCATTTCGGAAAGAGTACTACCTGCTGAGCTATTTCCACACGTGTGCAAAGTCACTGAACTATTTCCACACGTGTACAAAATCACTGAGCTATTTCCACGTATACAAATTCACTGAGCAATTCCCACATGTATACAAACCCACTGAGTTATTTCCACATGGGTACAAACTCACTGAGCAATTTCCACATGTGTACACACTCGCGGAGCTATTTCCACATGCATGCAATCTCAGGGATATATTTCAACATGTATTCAAACTCTTGGAGCTATTTCCACATGTATACAAACCCACTGAGCCATTTCCATATGTATACTCATGAGTTATTTCCATGTGTGTACAAACTCACTGAGCCAGTTCCACATGTGTACAATCTCACTGAGCCGTATTCACATGTATACAAAAGAGCTATTTGCACGTGTTAAAATCTCACGGAGACGTTTGCACATGTTAACAAAGGAGTTAATTCCACATGTATAGAAACTCGCTGAGCCATTTCCACATGTGTACAAACACACTGAGCTATTTCCACATGTGTACAAACTCACTGAGCTATTTCCATATGTGCACAAACTCAATGAGACATTGCCACATGTGTATAAAATCAAAGAGCTATGTCGACTTGTATACAAAATCACTGAGCTATTTCTACATGTGTACAAACGTACTGAGCCATTTCCACATGTACACAAAAGAGCTATTTCCACATGTATGAAATCTCACAGAGACATTTGTACATGTTTACAAATGAGCTATTTCCACATGTATACAAACTTGCTGAGCCATTTCCACATGTGCACAAACCCACTGAGCTATTTCCACGTGTATACAAACACACTGACAAATTGCCACATGAGTATAAACTCACTGAGCTATGTCGACCTGCATACAAACTCACTGAGCTATTTCCACTTGTATACCAACACACTGACACATTGCCACATGTGTATAAACTCACTGAGCTATGTCGACCTGTATACAAACTCACTGAGCTATTTCCACGTGTATACAAACACACTGACACATTGCCACATGAGTATAAACTCACTGAGCTATGTCGACCTGTATACAAACTCACTGAGCTATCTCCACATGTGTACAAACTCACTGAGCAATATCCACATGTGTACACACTCGCGGAGCTCTTTCCACATGTATACAAACTCATTGAGCCATTTCCACATGCATTCAATCTCAGGGATCTATTTCAACACATGTATACCAGCTCACTGAGCTATTTCCACGTATACAAATTCACTGAGCTATTCCCACATGTATACAAACTCACTGAGCTATTTCCACATGTGTGGAAAGTCACTGAGCTATTTCCATGTGTACAAATTCACTGAGCTATTCCCACATGTATACAAACCCACTGAGCTCTCTCCACATGTGTACAAACTCACTGAGCTATTTCTACATGAGTACAAACTTACTGAGCCATTTCCACATGTATACAAAAGAGCTATTTCCACATGTATGAAATCTGACAGAGACATTTGTACATGTTTACTAACGAGCTATTTCCACATGAATACAAACCCACTGAGCTATTTCCACGTCTATACAAACACACTGACACATTGCCACATGAGTATAAACTCACTGAGCTATGTCGACCTGTATACAAACTCACTGAGCTATTTCCACTTCTATACCAACACACTGACACATTGCCACATGTGTATAAACTCACTGAGCTATGTCGACCTGTATACAAACTCACTGAGCTATTTCCACTTGTATACCAACACACTGACACATTGCCACATGTGTATAAACTCATTGAGCTATGTCGACCTGTATACAAACTCACTGAGCTATTTCCACGTGTATACAAACACACTGACACATTGCCACATGAGTATAAACTCACTGAGCTATGTCGACCTGTATACAAACTCACTGAGCTATTTCCACTTCTATACCAACACACTGACACATTGCCACATGTGTATAAACTCACTGAGCTATGTCGACCTGTATACAAACTCACTGAGCTATTTCCACTTGTATACCAACACACTGACACATTGCCACATGTGTATAAACTCATTGAGCTATGTCGACCTGTATACAAACTCACTGAGCTATTTCCACGTGTATACAAACACACTGACACATTGCCACATGTGTACAAACTCACTGAGCAATATCCACATGTGTACACACTCACTGAGCTATTTCCACATGTATACAAGCTCATTGAGCCATTTCCACATGCATTCAATCTCAGGGATCTATTTCAATACATGTATAAACTCACTGAGCTATTTCCACATGTGTCCAAAATCACTGAGCTATTTCCACCTGCGTATAAACTCACTGAGCTATGTCCTCATGAGTACAAACTGATTGAGCTATTTCCTCATGTATCCAAACTCACTAAGCCATTTCGGAAAGTGCACTACTTCTTGAGATATTTCCACATGTGTCCAAATTCACAGATGTTTTCCCATATGTATACACACTCGCTGAACTATTTCCACATGTGTACAAACTCACTGAGCTATTTCCACATGTGTACAAAATCACTGAGCTATTTCCGCATGTGTACAAAATCACTGAGCTATTTCCACGTGTACAAATTCACTGAGCTATTCCCACATGTATACAAACCCACTGAGTTATTTCCACATGCGTACAAACTCACTGTGCCATTCCACATGTGTACAATCTCACTGAGCTGTATACACATGTATACAAAAGAGCTATTTGCACGTGTATAAAATCTCACGGAGACATTTGCACATGTTAACAAAGGAGTTAATTCCACATGTATAGAAACTCGCTGAGCCATTTCCACATGTGTACAAACTCACTGAGCTATTTCCATATGTGCACAAACTCAATGAGACATTGCCACATGTGTATAAAATCAAAGAGCTATGTCGACTTGTATACAAACTCACTGAGCTATTTCTACATTAGTACAAACTTACTGAACCATTTCCACATGTATACAAAAGAGCTATTTCCACATGTATGAAATCTCACAGAGACATTTGTACGTGTTTACAAATGAGCTATTTCCACATGTATACAAACTTGCTGAGCCATTTCCACATGTGCACAAACCCACTGAGATATTTCCACGTGTATACAAACACACTGACAAATTGCCACATGTGTATAAACTCACTGAGCTATGTCGACCTGTATACAAACTCACTGAGCTATTTCCACTTGTATACCAACACACTGACACATTGCCACATGTGTATAAACTCACTGAGCTATGTCGACCTGTATACAAACTCACTGAGCTATTTCCACGTATACAAATTCACTGAGCAATTCCCACATGTATACAAACCCACTGAGTTATTTCCACATGGGTACAAACTCACTGAGCAATTTCCACATGTGTACACACTCGCGGAGCTATTTCCACATGCATGCAATCTCAGGGATCTATTTCAACATGTATTCAAACTCTTGGAGCTATTTCCACATGTATACAAACCCACTGAGCCATTTCCATATGTATACTCATGAGTTATTTCCATGTGTGTACAAACTCACTGAGCCAGTTCCACACGTATACAATCAAGCTCTTGCCACATGTGTACAAACTCACTGTGCCATTCCACATGTGTACAATCTCACTGAGCCGTATTCACATGTATACAAAAGAGCTATTTGCACGTGTTAAAATCTCACGGAGACGTTTGCACATGTTAACAAAGGAGTTAATTCCACATGTATAGAAACTCGCTGAGCCATTTCCACATGTGTACAAACACACTGAGCTATTTCCACGTGTGTACAAACTCACTGAGCTATTTCCATATGTGCACAAACTCAATGAGACATTGCCACATGTGTATAAAATCAAAGAGCTATGTCGACTTGTATTCAAAATCACTGAGCTATTTCTACATGTGTACAAACGTACTGAGCCATTACTGTAGACAAACACACTGACACATTGCCACATGAGTATAAACTCACTGAGCTATGTCGACCTGTATACAAACTCACTGAGCTATCTCCACATGTGTACAAACTCACTGAGCAATATCCACATGTGTACACACTCGCGGAGCTATTTCCACATGGATACAAACTCATTGAGCCATTTCCACATGCATTCAATCTCAGGGATCTATTTCAACACATGTATACAAGCTCACTGAGCTATTTCCACGTTTACAAATTCACTGAGCTATTCCCACATGTATACAAACTCACTGAGCGATTTCCACATGTGTGCAAAGTCACTGAGCTATTTCCATGTGTACAAATTCACTGAGCTATTCCCACATGTATACAAACCCACTGAGCTCTCTCCACATGTGTACAAACTCACTGAGCTATTTCTACATGTGTACAACCTTACTGAGCCATTTCCACATGTATACAAAAGAGCTATTTCCACATGTATGAAATCTCACAGAGACATTCGTACATGTTTACTAACGAGCTATTTCCACATGTGTACAAACCCACTGAGTTATTTCCACGTGTATACAAACACACTGACAAATTGCCACATGAGTATCAACTCACTGAGCTATGTCGACCTGTATACAAACTCACTGAGCTATTTCCACGTGTATACAAACACACTGACACATTGCCACATGAGTATAAACTCACTGAGCTATGTCGACCTGTATACAAACTCACTGAGCTATTTCCGCATGTATACAAACTCACTGAGCAATATCCACATGTGTACACACTCCCGGAGCTATTTCCACATGTGTACAAACTCATTGAGCCATTTCCACATGCATTCAATCTCAGGGATCTATTTCAACACATGTATACAAGCTCACTGAGCTATTTCCATGTGTGTACAAACTCACTGAGCAATTTCCAAACGTGTACAAACTCACTGAGCTATTTCCACATGTGTGCAAAGTCACAGAGCTATTTCCACATGTGTACAAATTCACTGAGCTATTCCCACATGTATACAAACCCACTGAGCTCTCTCCACATGTGCACAAACTCACTGAGCCATTTCCACATGTATACACATGAGCTATTTCCATTTGTGTACAAACTCACTGAGCCAGTTCCACACGTATACAATCAAGCTCTTGCCACATGCGTACAAACTCACTGTGCCATTCCACATGTGTACAATCTCACTGAGCCGTATTCACATGTATACAAAAGAGCTATTTGCACATGTATAAAATCTCACGGAGACATTTGCACATGTTAACAAAGGAGTTAATTCCACATGTATAGAAACTCGCTGAGCCATTTCCACATGTGTACAAACACACTGAGCTATTTCCACGTGTGTACAAACTCACTGAGCTATTTCCACATGTGCACAAACTCAATGAGACATTGCCACATGTGTATAAAATCAAAGAGCTATGTCGACTTGTATACAAAATCACTGAGCTATTTCTACATGAGTACAAACGTACTGAGCCATTTCCACATGTACACAAAAGAGCTATTTCCACATGTATGAAATCTCACAGAGACATTTGTACATGTTTACAAATGAGCTATTTCCACATGTATACAAACTTGCTGAGCCATTTCCACATGTGCACAAACCCACTGAGGCATTTCCACGTGTATACAAACACACTGACAAATTGCCACATGAGTATAAACTCACTGAGCTATGTCGACCTGTATACAAACTCACTGAGCTATTTCCACTTGTATACCAACACACTGACACATTGCCACATGAGTATAAACTCACTGAGCTATGTCGACCTGTATACAAACTCACTGAGCTATTTCCACGTGTATACAAACACACTGACACATTGCCACATGAGTATAAACTCACTGAGCTATGTCGACCTGTATACAAACTCACTGAGCTATCTCCACATGTGTACAAACTCACTGAGCAATATCCACATGTGTACACACTCGCGGAGATATTTCCACATGTGTACAAACTCATTGAGCCATTTCCACATGCATTCAATCTCAGGGATCTATTTAAACACATGTATAGAAGCTCACTGAGCTATTTCCACGTTTACAAATTCACTGAGCTATTCCCACATGTAATACAAACTCACTGAGCTATTTCCACATGTGTGCAAAGTCACTGAGCTATTTCCATGTGTACAAATTCACTGAGCTATTCCCACATGTATACAAACCCACTGAGCTCTCTCCACATGTGTACAAACTCACTGAGCTATTTCTACATGAGTACAAACTTACTGAGCCATTTCCACATGTATACAAAAGAGCTATTTGCACGTGTATAAAATCTCACGGAGTTATTTGCACATGTTAACAAAGGAGTTAATTCCACATGTATAGAAACTTGCTGAGCCATTTCCATATGTGCACAAACTCAATGAGACATTGCCACATGTGTATAAAATCAAAGAGCTATGTCGACTTGTATACAAAATCACTGAGCTATTTCTACATGAGTACAAACTTACTGAGCCATTTCCACATGTATACAAAAGAGCTATTTCCACATGTATGAAATCTCACAGAGACATTTGTACATGTTTTCTAACGAGCTATTTCCACATGTGTACAAACCCACTGAGCTATTTCCACGTTAATACAAACACACTGACAAATTGCCACATGAGTATAAACTCACTGAGCTATGTCGACCTGTATACAAACTCACTGAGCTATTTCCACGTGTATACAAACACACTGACACATTGCCACATGAGTATAAACTCACTGAGCAATGTCGACCTGTATACAAACCCACTGAGCTATTTCCACTTCTATACCAACACACTGATACATTGCCACATGTGTATAAACTCACTGAGCTCTGTCGACCTGTATACAAACTCACTGAGCTATTTCCACGTGTATACCAACACACTGACACATTGCCACATGTGTATAAACTCACTGAGCTATGTCGACCTGTATACAAACTCACTGAGCTATCTCCACATGTGTACAAACTCACTGAGCAATATCCACATGTGTACACACTCGCGGAGCTATTTCCACATGTATACAAACTCATTGAGCCATTTCCACATGCATTCAATCTCAGGGATCTATTTCAATACATGTATAAACTCACTGAGCTATTTCCACATGCGTACAAAATCACTGAGCTATTTCCACGTTTACAAATTCACTGAGCTTTTCCCACATGTGTACAAAATCACTGAGCTATTTCCGCATGTGTACAAAATCACTGAGCTATTTCCGCATGTGTACAAAATCACTGAGCTATTTCCACGTGTACAAATTCACTGAGCTATTCCCACATGTATACAAACCCACTGAGTTATTTCCACATGCGTACAAACTCACTGTGCCATTCCACATGTGTACAATCTCACTGAGCTGTATTCACATGTATACAAAAGAGCTAATTGCACGTGTATAAAATCTCACAGAGACATTTGCACATGTTAACAAAGGAGTTAATTCCACATGTATAGAAACTCGCTGAGCCATTTCCACATGTGTACAAACTCACTGAGCTATTTCCACATGTGCACAAACTCAATGAGACATTGCCACATGTGTATAAAATCAAAGAGCTATGTCGACTTGTATACAAACTCACTGAGCTATTTCTACATTAGTACAAACTTACTGAGCCATTTCCACATGTATACAAAAGAGCTATTTCCACATGTATGAAATCTCACAGAGACATTTGTACATGTTTACAAATGAGCTATTTCCACATGTATACAAACTTGCTGAGCCATTTCCACATGTGTACAAACCCACTGAGCTATTTCCACATGTATACAAACACACTGACACATTGCCACATGAGTATAAACTCACTGAGCTATGTCGACCTGTATACAAACTCACTGAGCTATTTCCACATGTGTACAAACTCACTGAGCTATTTCCACGTGTATACAAACACACTGACACATTGCCACATGAGTATAAACTCACTGAGCTATGTCGACCTGTATACAAACTCACTGAGCTATCTCCACATGTGTACAAACTCACTGAGCAATATCCACATGTGTACACCCTCGCGGAGCTATTTCCACATGTATACAAACTCATTGAGCCATTTCCACATGCATTCAATCTCAGGGATCTATTTCAACACATGTATACAAGCTCACTGAGCTATTTCCATGTGTGTACAAACTCACTGAGCAATTTCCAAACCTGTATAAACTCACTGAGCTATTTCCACATGTGTACAAAATCACTGAGCTATTTCCACATTTACAAATTCACTGAGCTATTCCCACATGTATACAAACCCACTGAGCTCTCTCCACATGTGCACAAACTCACTGAGCCATTTCCACATGTGTACAAACTCACATGAGCCATTTCCATGTGTATACACATGAGCTATTTCCATGTGTGTACAAACTCACTGAGCCAGTTCCACACGTATACAATCAAGCTCTTGTCACATGTGTACAAACTCACTGTGCCATTCCACATGTGTACAATCTCACTGAGCCGTATTCACATGTATACAAAAGAGCTATTTGCACATGTATAAAATCTCACGGAGACATTTGCACATGTTAACAAAGGAGTTAATTCCACATGTATAGAAACTCGCTGAGCCATTTCCACATGTGTACAAACACACTGAGCTATTTCCACGTGTGTACAAACTCATTGAGCTATTTCCATATGTCCACAAACTCAATGAGACATTGCCACATGTGTATAAAATCAAAGAGCTATGTCGACTTGTATACAAACTCACTGAGCTATTTCTACATGAGTACAAACGTACTGAGCCATTTCCACATGTATACAAAAGAGCTATTTCCACATGTATGAAATCTCACAGAGACATTTGTACATGTTTACTAACAAGCTATTTCCACATGTATACAAACCTGCTGAGCCATTTCCACATGTGTACAAACCCACTGAGCTATTTCCACGTCTATACAAACACACTGACACATTGCCACATGAGTATAAACTCACTGATCTATGTCGACCTGTATACAAACTCACTGAGCTATTTCCACTTGTATACCAACACACTGACACATTGCCACATGTGTATAAACTCACTGAGCTATGTCGACCTGTATACAAACTGACTGAGCTATTTCCACGTGTATACAAACACACTGACACATTGCCACATGAGTATAAACTTACTGAGCTATGTCGACCTGTATACAAACTCACTGAGCTACCTCCACATGTGTACAAACTCACTGAGCAATATCCACATGTGTACACACTCGCGGAGCTATTTCCACATGTATACAAACTCATTGAGCCATTTCCACATGCATTCAATCTCAGGGATCTATTTCAACACATGTATACAAGCTCACTGAGCTATTTCCACGTTTACAAATTCACTGAGCAATTTCCATGTGTACAAATTCACTGAGCTATTCCCACATGTATACAAACCCACTGAGCCCTCTCCACATGTGTACAAACTCACTGAGCTATTTCCACATGTGTACAAACTAACGGAGCTATTTCCTCATGTATGCAAACTCACTGAGCTATTTCCACCTGTGTACAAACTCACTGAGCTATGTCCTCATGAGTACAAACTGATTGAGCTATTTCCTCATGTGTACAAACTCACTAAGCCATTTCGGAACGTGCACTCCCTCATGAGATATTTCCACATGTGTCCAAATTCACGGATGTTTTCCCACATGCATACAAAATCGCTGAACTATTTCCACATGTGTACAAACTCACTGAGCTGTTTCCACATGTATACAAACTCACTGAGCTATTTCCACATGTGTACAAATTCACTGAGCTATTCCCACATGTATACAAACCCACTGAGTTATTTTCACATGCGTACAAACTCACTGTGCCATTCCACATGTGTTCAATCTCACTGAGCCGTATTCACACGTATACAAAAGAGCTATTTGCGTGTGTATAAAATCTCACGGAGATATTTGCACATGTTAACAAAGGAGTTAATTCCACATGTATAGAAACTCGCTGAGCTATTTCCACGTTTACAAATTCACTGTGCTATTCCCACATGTATACAAACCCACTGAGCTCTCTCCACATGTGTACAAACTCACTGAGCTATTTCCACATGTATGCAAACTCACTGAGCCATTTCCACATGTATACAAACTCACTGAGCTATCTCCACATGTGTACAAACTCACTGAGCAATATCCACATGTGTACACACTCGCGGACCTATTTCCACATGTATACAAACTCACTGAGCTATTTCCACCTGTGTATAAACTCACTGAGCTATGTCCTCATGAGTACAAACTGATTGAGCTATTTCCTCATGTATACAAACTCACTAAGCCATTTCGGAACATGCACTATCTCATGAGATATTTCCACATGTGTCCAAATTCACGGATGTTTTCCCACATGTATACAAACTCGCTGAACTATTTCCACATGTGTACAATCTCACTGAGCTATTTCCACATGTATACAAACTCACTGAGCTATTTCCACATGTGCACAAACTCAATGAGACATTGCCACATGTGTATAAAATCAAAGAGCTATGTCGACTTGTATACAAACTCACTGAGCTATTTCCACATGAGTACAAACTTACTGAGCCATTTCCACATGTATACAAAAGAGCTATTTCCACGTGTATGAAATCTCACAGAGACATTTGTATGTGTTTACTAACGAGCTATTTCCACAAGTATACAAACTTGCTGAGCCATTTCCACATGTGTACAAACCCACTGAGCTATTTCCACGTGTATACAAACACACTGACACATTGCCACATGAGTATAAACTCACTGAGCTATGTCGACCTGTACACAAACTCACTGAGCTATTTCCACATGTATACAAACTCACTGACCTATTTCCACACGTGTGCAAAGTCACTGAACTATTTCCACATGTGTACAAAATCACTGAGCTATTTCCACGTGTACAAATTCACTGAGCTATTCCCACATGTATACAAACCCACTGAGTTATTTTCACATGCATACAAACTCACTGTGCCATTCCACATGTGTACAATCTCACTGAGCCATATTCACACGTATACAAAAGAGCTATTTGCACGTGTATAAAATCTCACGGAGATATTTGCACATGTTAACAAAGGAGTTAATTCCACATGTATAGAAACTCGCTGAGCCATTTCCACATGTGTACAAACACACTGAGCTATTTCCACATGTGTACAAACTCACTGAGCTATTTCCATATGTGCACAAACTCAATGAGACATTGCCACAAGTGTATAAAATCAAAGAGCTATGTCGACTTGTATACAAACTCACTGAGCTATTTCTACATGAGTACAAACTTACTGAGCCATTTCCACATGTATACAAAAGAGCTATTTCCACATGTATGAAATCTCACAGAGACATTTGTACATGTTTACTAACGAGCTATTTCCACATGTGTACAAACCCACTGAGCTATTTCCACGTGTATACAAACACACTGACACATTGCCACATGTATATAAACTCACTGAGCTCTGTCAACCTGTATACAAACTCACTGAGCTATTTCCACTTGTATACCAACACACTGACACATTGCCACATGTGTATAAACTCACTGAGCTATGTTGACCTGTATACAAACTCACTGAGCTATCTCCACATGTGTACAAACTCACTGAGCAATATCCACATGTGTACACACTCGCGGAGCTATTTCCACATGTATACAAACTCATTGAGCCATTTCCACATGCATTCAATCTCAGGGATCTATTTCAACACATGTATAAACTCACTGAACTATTTCCACATGTGTACAAAATCACTGAGCTATTTCCACGTTTACAAATTCACTGAGCTATTCCCACATGTATACAAACCCTCTGAGCGCTCTCCGGTGTGTACAAACTCACTGAGCTATTTCCACATGTATGCAAACTCACTGAGCTATTTCCACCTGTGTATAAACTCACTGAGCTATGTCCTCATGAGTACAAACTGATTGAGCTATTTCCTCATGTTTACAAACTCACTAAGACATTTCGGAAAGTGGACTACCTCATGAGATATTTCCACATGTGTCCAAATTCACAGATGTTTTCCCACATGTATACACACTCGCTGAACTTTTTCCTCATGTGTACAAACTCACTGAGCTATTTCGACATGTATAAAAACCCACTGAGCATTTTCCACATGTGTACAAAATCACTGAGCTATTTCCACGTGTACAAATTCACTGAGCTATTCCCACATGTATACAAACCCACTGAGTTATTTTCACATGCATACAAACTCACTGTGCCATTCCGCATGTGTACAATCTCACTGAGCCGTATTCACACGTATACAATAGAGCTATTTGCACGTGTATAAAATCTCACGGAGATATTTGCACATGTTAACAAAGGAGTTAATTCCACATGTATAGAAACTCGCTGAGCCATTTCCACTTGTGTACAAGCACACTGAGCTATTTCCATATGTGTACAAACTCACTGAGCTATTTCCACATGTGTACAAACTCACTGAGCTATTTCCATATGTGCACAAACTCAATGAGACATTGCCACATGTGTATAAAATCAAAGAGCTATGTCGACTTGTATACAAACTCACTGAGCTTTTTCTACATGAGTACAAACTTACTGAGCCATTTCCACATGTATACAAAAGAGCTATTTCCACATGTATGAAATCTCACAGAGACATTTGTACATGTTTACTAACGAGCTATTTCCACATGTGTACAAACCCACTGAGCTATTTCCACGTGTATACAAACACACTGACACATTGCCACATGTATATAAACTCACTGAGCTCTGTCGACCTGTATACAAACTCACTGAGCTATTTCCACTTGTATACCAACACACTGACACATTGCCACATGTGTATAAACTCACTGAGCTATGTCGACCTGTATACAAACTCACTGAGCTATTTCCACATGTGTACAAACTCACTGAGCAATATCCACATGTGTACACACTCGCGGAGCTATTTCCACATGTATACAAACTCATTGAGCCATTTCCACATGCATTCAATCTCAGGGATCTATTTCAACACATGTATAAACTCACTGAACTATTTCCACATGTGTACAAAATCACTGAGCTATTTCCACGTTTACAAATTCACTGAGCTATTCCCACATGTATACAAACCCTCTGAGCTCTCTCCACATGTGTACAAACTCACTGAGCTATTTCCACATGTATGCAAACTCACTGAGCTATTTCCACCTGTGTATAAACTCACTGAGCTATGTCCTCATGAGTACAAACTGATTGAGCTATTTCCTCATGTTTACAAACTCACTAAGCCATTTCGGAAAGTGGACTACCTCATGAGATATTTCCACATGTGTCCAAATTCACAGATGTTTTCCCACATGTATACACACTCGCTGAACTATTTCCACATGTGTACAAACTCACTGAGCTATTTCGACATGTATACAAACCCACTGAGCATTTTCCACATGTGTACAAAATCACTGAGCTATTTCCACGTGTACAAATTCACTGAGCTATTCCCACATGTATACAAACCCACTGAGTTATTTCCACATGCGTACAAACTCACTGTGCCATTCCACATGTGTACAATCTCACTGAGCCGTATTCACATGTATACAAAAGAGCCATTTGCACGTGTTAACAAAGGAGTTAATTCCACATGTATAGAAACTCGCTGAGCCATTTCCACATGTGTACAAACACACTGAGCTATTTCCACATGTGCACAAACTCAATGGCACATTGCCACATGTGTATAAAATCAAAGAGCTATGTCGACTTGTATACAAACTCACTGAGCTATTTCTACATGAGTACAAACTTACTGAGCCATTTCCACATGTATCCAAAAGAGCTATTTCCACATGTACGAAATCTCACAGAGACATTTGTACGTGATTACTAACGAGCTATTTCCACGAGTATACAAACTTGCTGAGCCATTTCCACATGTGTACAAACCCACTGAGCTATTTCCACGTGTATACAAACACACTGACACATTGCCACATGAGTATAAACTCACTGAGCTATGTCGACCTGTATACAAACTCACTGAGCTATTTCCACTTGCATACCAACACACTGACACATTGCCACATGTGTATAAACTCACTGAGCTATGTCGACCTGTATACAAAATCACTGAGCTATTTCCACGTGTATACAAACACACTGACACATTGCCACATGAGTATAAACTCACTGAGCTATGTCGACCTGTATACAAACTCACTGAGCTATCTCCACATGTGTACAAACGTACTGAGCAATATCCACATGTGTACACACTCGCGGAGCTATTTCCACATGTATACAAACTCATTGAGCCATTTCCACATGCATTCAATCTCAGGGATCTATTTCAACACATGTATAAACTCACTGAGCTATTTCCACATGTGCACAAACTCAATGAGACATTGCCACATGTGTATAAAATCAAAGAGCTATGTCGACTTGTATACAAACTCACTGAGCTATTTCTACATTAGTACAAACTTACTGAACCATTTCCACATGTATACAAAAGAGCTATTTCCACATGTATGAAATCTCACAGAGACATTTGTACATGTTTACAAATGAGCTATTTCCACATGTATACAAACTTGCTGAGCCATTTCCACATGTGTACAAACCCACTGAGCTATTTCCACATGTATACAAACACACTGACACATTGCCACATGAGTATAAACTCACTGAGCTATGTCGACCTGTATACAAACTCACTGAGCTATTTCCACATGTGTACAAACTCACTGAGCTATTTCCACGTGTATACAAACACACTGACACATTGCCACATGAGTATAAACTCACTGAGCTATGTCGACCTGTATACAAACTCACTGAGCTATCTCCACATGTGTACAAACTCACTGAGCAATATCCACATGTGTACACCCTCGCGGAGCTATTTCCACATGTATACAAACTCATTGAGCCATTTCCACATGCATTCAATCTCAGGGATCTATTTCAACACATGTATACAAGCTCACTGAGCTATTTCCATGTGTGTACAAACTCACTGAGCAATTTCCAAACCTGTATAAACTCACTGAGCTATTTCCACATGTGTACAAAATCACTGAGCTATTTCCACATTTACAAATTCACTGAGCTATTCCCACATGTATACAAACCCACTGAGCTCTCTCCACATGTGCACAAACTCACTGAGCCATTTCCACATGTGTACAAACTCACATGAGCCATTTCCATGTGTATACACATGAGCTATTTCCATGTGTGTACAAACTCACTGAGCCAGTTCCACACGTATACAATCAAGCTCTTGTCACATGTGTACAAACTCACTGTGCCATTCCACATGTGTACAATCTCACTGAGCCGTATTCACATGTATACAAAAGAGCTATTTGCACATGTATAAAATCTCACGGAGACATTTGCACATGTTAACAAAGGAGTTAATTCCACATGTATAGAAACTCGCTGAGCCATTTCCACATGTGTACAAACACACTGAGCTATTTCCACGTGTGTACAAACTCATTGAGCTATTTCCATATGTCCACAAACTCAATGAGACATTGCCACATGTGTATAAAATCAAAGAGCTATGTCGACTTGTATACAAACTCACTGAGCTATTTCTACATGAGTACAAACGTACTGAGCCATTTCCACATGTATACAAAAGAGCTATTTCCACATGTATGAAATCTCACAGAGACATTTGTACATGTTTACTAACAAGCTATTTCCACATGTATACAAACCTGCTGAGCCATTTCCACATGTGTACAAACCCACTGAGCTATTTCCACGTCTATACAAACACACTGACACATTGCCACATGAGTATAAACTCACTGATCTATGTCGACCTGTATACAAACTCACTGAGCTATTTCCACTTGTATACCAACACACTGACACATTGCCACATGTGTATAAACTCACTGAGCTATGTCGACCTGTATACAAACTGACTGAGCTATTTCCACGTGTATACAAACACACTGACACATTGCCACATGAGTATAAACTTACTGAGCTATGTCGACCTGTATACAAACTCACTGAGCTACCTCCACATGTGTACAAACTCACTGAGCAATATCCACATGTGTACACACTCGCGGAGCTATTTCCACATGTATACAAACTCATTGAGCCATTTCCACATGCATTCAATCTCAGGGATCTATTTCAACACATGTATACAAGCTCACTGAGCTATTTCCACGTTTACAAATTCACTGAGCAATTTCCATGTGTACAAATTCACTGAGCTATTCCCACATGTATACAAACCCACTGAGCCCTCTCCACATGTGTACAAACTCACTGAGCTATTTCCACATGTGTACAAACTAACGGAGCTATTTCCTCATGTATGCAAACTCACTGAGCTATTTCCACCTGTGTACAAACTCACTGAGCTATGTCCTCATGAGTACAAACTGATTGAGCTATTTCCTCATGTGTACAAACTCACTAAGCCATTTCGGAACGTGCACTCCCTCATGAGATATTTCCACATGTGACCAAATTCACGGATGTTTTCCCACATGCATACAAAATCGCTGAACTATTTCCACATGTGTACAAACTCACTGAGCTGTTTCCACATGTATACAAACTCACTGAGCTATTTCCACATGTGTACAAATTCACTGAGCTATTCCCACATGTATACAAACCCACTGAGTTATTTTCACATGCGTACAAACTCACTGTGCCATTCCACATGTGTTCAATCTCACTGAGCCGTATTCACACGTATACAAAAGAGCTATTTGCGTGTGTATAAAATCTCACGGAGATATTTGCACATGTTAACAAAGGAGTTAATTCCACATGTATAGAAACTCGCTGAGCTATTTCCACGTTTACAAATTCACTGTGCTATTCCCACATGTATACAAACCCACTGAGCTCTCTCCACATGTGTACAAACTCACTGAGCTATTTCCACATGTATGCAAACTCACTGAGCCATTTCCACATGTATACAAACTCACTGAGCTATCTCCACATGTGTACAAACTCACTGAGCAATATCCACATGTGTACACACTCGCGGACCTATTTCCACATGTATACAAACTCACTGAGCTATTTCCACCTGTGTATAAACTCACTGAGCTATGTCCTCATGAGTACAAACTGATTGAGCTATTTCCTCATGTATACAAACTCACTAAGCCATTTCGGAACATGCACTATCTCATGAGATATTTCCACATGTGTCCAAATTCACGGATGTTTTCCCACATGTATACAAACTCGCTGAACTATTTCCACATGTGTACAATCTCACTGAGCTATTTCCACATGTATACAAACTCACTGAGCTATTTCCACATGTGCACAAACTCAATGAGACATTGCCACATGTGTATAAAATCAAAGAGCTATGTCGACTTGTATACAAACTCACTGAGCTATTTCCACATGAGTACAAACTTACTGAGCCATTTCCACATGTATACAAAAGAGCTATTTCCACGTGTATGAAATCTCACAGAGACATTTGTATGTGTTTACTAACGAGCTATTTCCACAAGTATACAAACTTGCTGAGCCATTTCCACATGTGTACAAACCCACTGAGCTATTTCCACGTGTATACAAACACACTGACACATTGCCACATGAGTATAAACTCACTGAGCTATGTCGACCTGTACACAAACTCACTGAGCTATTTCCACATGTATACAAACTCACTGACCTATTTCCACACGTGTGCAAAGTCACTGAACTATTTCCACATGTGTACAAAATCACTGAGCTATTTCCACGTGTACAAATTCACTGAGCTATTCCCACATGTATACAAACCCACTGGGTTATTTTCACATGCATACAAACTCACTGTGCCATTCCACATGTGTACAATCTCACTGAGCCGTATTCACACGTATACAAAAGAGCTATTTGCACGTGTATAAAATCTCACGGAGATATTTGCACATGTTAACAAAGGAGTTAATTCCACATGTATAGAAACTCGCTGAGCCATTTCCACATGTGTACAAACACACTGAGCTATTTCCACATGTGTACAAACTCACTGAGCTATTTCCATATGTGCACAAACTCAATGAGACATTGCCACAAGTGTATAAAATCAAAGAGCTATGTCGACTTGTATACAAACTCACTGAGCTATTTCTACATGAGTACAAACTTACTGAGCCATTTCCACATGTATACAAAAGAGCTATTTCCACATGTATGAAATCTCACAGAGACATTTGTACATGTTTACTAACGAGCTATTTCCACATGTGTACAAACCCACTGAGCTATTTCCACGTGTATACAAACACACTGACACATTGCCACATGTATATAAACTCACTGAGCTCTGTCAACCTGTATACAAACTCACTGAGCTATTTCCACTTGTATACCAACACACTGACACATTGCCACATGTGTATAAACTCACTGAGCTATGTTGACCTGTATACAAACTCACTGAGCTATCTCCACATGTGTACAAACTCACTGAGCAATATCCACATGTGTACACACTCGCGGAGCTATTTCCACATGTATACAAACTCATTGAGCCATTTCCACATGCATTCAATCTCAGGGATCTATTTCAACACATGTATAAACTCACTGAACTATTTCCACATGTGTACAAAATCACTGAGCTATTTCCACGTTTACAAATTCACTGAGCTATTCCCACATGTATACAAACCCTCTGAGCGCTCTCCGGTGTGTACAAACTCACTGAGCTATTTCCACATGTATGCAAACTCACTGAGCTATTTCCACCTGTGTATAAACTCACTGAGCTATGTCCTCATGAGTACAAACTGATTGAGCTATTTCCTCATGTTTACAAACTCACTAAGACATTTCGGAAAGTGGACTACCTCATGAGATATTTCCACATGTGTCCAAATTCACAGATGTTTTCCCACATGTATACACACTCGCTGAACTTTTTCCTCATGTGTACAAACTCACTGAGCTATTTCGACATGTATAAAAACCCACTGAGCATTTTCCACATGTGTACAAAATCACTGAGCTATTTCCACGTGTACAAATTCACTGAGCTATTCCCACATGTATACAAACCCACTGAGTTATTTTCACATGCATACAAACTCACTGTGCCATTCCGCATGTGTACAATCTCACTGAGCCGTATTCACACGTATACAATAGAGCTATTTGCACGTGTATAAAATCTCACGGAGATATTTGCACATGTTAACAAAGGAGTTAATTCCACATGTATAGAAACTCGCTGAGCCATTTCCACTTGTGTACAAGCACACTGAGCTATTTCCATATGTGTACAAACTCACTGAGCTATTTCCACATGTGTACAAACTCACTGAGCTATTTCCATATGTGCACAAACTCAATGAGACATTGCCACATGTGTATAAAATCAAAGAGCTATGTCGACTTGTATACAAACTCACTGAGCTTTTTCTACATGAGTACAAACTTACTGAGCCATTTCCACATGTATACAAAAGAGCTATTTCCACATGTATGAAATCTCACAGAGACATTTGTACATGTTTACTAACGAGCTATTTCCACATGTGTACAAACCCACTGAGCTATTTCCACGTGTATACAAACACACTGACACATTGCCACATGTATATAAACTCACTGAGCTCTGTCGACCTGTATACAAACTCACTGAGCTATTTCCACTTGTATACCAACACACTGACACATTGCCACATGTGTATAAACTCACTGAGCTATGTCGACCTGTATACAAACTCACTGAGCTATTTCCACATGTGTACAAACTCACTGAGCAATATCCACATGTGTACACACTCGCGGAGCTATTTCCACATGTATACAAACTCATTGAGCCATTTCCACATGCATTCAATCTCAGGGATCTATTTCAACACATGTATAAACTCACTGAACTATTTCCACATGTGTACAAAATCACTGAGCTATTTCCACGTTTACAAATTCACTGAGCTATTCCCACATGTATACAAACCCTCTGAGCTCTCTCCACATGTGTACAAACTCACTGAGCTATTTCCACATGTATGCAAACTCACTGAGCTATTTCCACCTGTGTATAAACTCACTGAGCTATGTCCTCATGAGTACAAACTGATTGAGCTATTTCCTCATGTTTACAAACTCACTAAGCCATTTCGGAAAGTGGACTACCTCATGAGATATTTCCACATGTGTCCAAATTCACAGATGTTTTCCCACATGTATACACACTCGCTGAACTATTTCCACATGTGTACAAACTCACTGAGCTATTTCGACATGTATACAAACCCACTGAGCATTTTCCACATGTGTACAAAATCACTGAGCTATTTCCACGTGTACAAATTCACTGAGCTATTCCCACATGTATACAAACCCACTGAGTTATTTCCACATGCGTACAAACTCACTGTGCCATTCCACATGTGTACAATCTCACTGAGCCGTATTCACATGTATACAAAAGAGCCATTTGCACGTGTTAACAAAGGAGTTAATTCCACATGTATAGAAACTCGCTGAGCCATTTCCACATGTGTACAAACACACTGAGCTATTTCCACATGTGCACAAACTCAATGGCACATTGCCACATGTGTATAAAATCAAAGAGCTATGTCGACTTGTATACAAACTCACTGAGCTATTTCTACATGAGTACAAACTTACTGAGCCATTTCCACATGTATCCAAAAGAGCTATTTCCACATGTACGAAATCTCACAGAGACATTTGTACGTGATTACTAACGAGCTATTTCCACGAGTATACAAACTTGCTGAGCCATTTCCACATGTGTACAAACCCACTGAGCTATTTCCACGTGTATACAAACACACTGACACATTGCCACATGAGTATAAACTCACTGAGCTATGTCGACCTGTATACAAACTCACTGAGCTATTTCCACTTGCATACCAACACACTGACACATTGCCACATGTGTATAAACTCACTGAGCTATGTCGACCTGTATACAAAATCACTGAGCTATTTCCACGTGTATACAAACACACTGACACATTGCCACATGAGTATAAACTCACTGAGCTATGTCGACCTGTATACAAACTCACTGAGCTATCTCCACATGTGTACAAACGTACTGAGCAATATCCACATGTGTACACACTCGCGGAGCTATTTCCACATGTATACAAACTCATTGAGCCATTTCCACATGCATTCAATCTCAGGGATCTATTTCAACACATGTATAAACTCACTGAGCTATTTCCACATGTGCACAAACTCAATGAGACATTGCCACATGTGTATAAAATCAAAGAGCTATGTCGACTTGTATACAAACTCACTGAGCTATTTCTACATTAGTACAAACTTACTGAGCCATTTCCACATGTATACAAAAGAGCTATTTCCACATGTATGAAATCTCACAGAGACATTTGTACATGTTTACAAATGAGCTATTTCGACATGTATACAAACTTGCTGAGCCATTTCCACATGTGTACAAACCCACTGAGCTATTTCCACATGTATACAAACACACTGACACATTGCCACATGAGTATAAACTCACTGAGCTATGTCGACCTGTATACAAACTCACTGAGCTATTTCCACATGTGTACAAACTCACTGAGCTATTTCCACGTGTATACAAACACACTGACACATTGCCACATGAGTATAAACTCACTGAGCTATGTCGACCTGTATACAAACTCACTGAGCTATCTCCACATGTGTACAAACTCACTGAGCAATATCCACATGTGTACACCCTCGCGGAGCTATTTCCACATGTATACAAACTCATTGAGCCATTTCCACATGCATTCAATCTCAGGGATCTATTTCAACACATGTATACAAGCTCACTGAGCTATTTCCATGTGTGTACAAACTCACTGAGCAATTTCCAAACCTGTATAAACTCACTGAGCTATTTCCACATGTGTACAAAATCACTGAGCTATTTCCACATTTACAAATTCACTGAGCTATTCCCACATGTATACAAACCCACTGAGCTCTCTCCACATGTGCACAAACTCACTGAGCCATTTCCACATGTGTACAAACTCACATGAGCCATTTCCATGTGTATACACATGAGCTATTTCCATGTGTGTACAAACTCACTGAGCCAGTTCCACACGTATACAATCAAGCTCTTGTCACATGTGTACAAACTCACTGTGCCATTCCACATGTGTACAATCTCACTGAGCCGTATTCACATGTATACAAAAGAGCTATTTGCACATGTATAAAATCTCACGGAGACATTTGCACATGTTAACAAAGGAGTTAATTCCACATGTATAGAAACTCGCTGAGCCATTTCCACATGTGTACAAACACACTGAGCTATTTCCACGTGTGTACAAACTCATTGAGCTATTTCCATATGTCCACAAACTCAATGAGACATTGCCACATGTGTATAAAATCAAAGAGCTATGTCGACTTGTATACAAACTCACTGAGCTATTTCTACATGAGTACAAACGTACTGAGCCATTTCCACATGTATACAAAAGAGCTATTTCCACATGTATGAAATCTCACAGAGACATTTGTACATGTTTACTAACAAGCTATTTCCACATGTATACAAACCTGCTGAGCCATTTCCACATGTGTACAAACCCACTGAGCTATTTCCACGTCTATACAAACACACTGACACATTGCCACATGAGTATAAACTCACTGATCTATGTCGACCTGTATACAAACTCACTGAGCTATTTCCACTTGTATACCAACACACTGACACATTGCCACATGTGTATAAACTCACTGAGCTATGTCGACCTGTATACAAACTGACTGAGCTATTTCCACGTGTATACAAACACACTGACACATTGCCACATGAGTATAAACTTACTGAGCTATGTCGACCTGTATACAAACTCACTGAGCTACCTCCACATGTGTACAAACTCACTGAGCAATATCCACATGTGTACACACTCGCGGAGCTATTTCCACATGTATACAAACTCATTGAGCCATTTCCACATGCATTCAATCTCAGGGATCTATTTCAACACATGTATACAAGCTCACTGAGCTATTTCCACGTTTACAAATTCACTGAGCAATTTCCATGTGTACAAATTCACTGAGCTATTCCCACATGTATACAAACCCACTGAGCCCTCTCCACATGTGTACAAACTCACTGAGCTATTTCCACATGTGTACAAACTAACGGAGCTATTTCCTCATGTATGCAAACTCACTGAGCTATTTCCACCTGTGTACAAACTCACTGAGCTATGTCCTCATGAGTACAAACTGATTGAGCTATTTCCTCATGTGTACAAACTCACTAAGCCATTTCGGAACGTGCACTCCCTCATGAGATATTTCCACATGTGTCCAAATTCACGGATGTTTTCCCACATGCATACAAAATCGCTGAACTATTTCCACATGTGTACAAACTCACTGAGCTGTTTCCACATGTATACAAACTCACTGAGCTATTTCCACATGTGTACAAATTCACTGAGCTATTCCCACATGTATACAAACCCACTGAGTTATTTTCACATGCGTACAAACTCACTGTGCCATTCCACATGTGTTCAATCTCACTGAGCCGTATTCACACGTATACAAAAGAGCTATTTGCGTGTGTATAAAATCTCACGGAGATATTTGCACATGTTAACAAAGGAGTTAATTCCACATGTATAGAAACTCGCTGAGCTATTTCCACGTTTACAAATTCACTGTGCTATTCCCACATGTATACAAACCCACTGAGCTCTCTCCACATGTGTACAAACTCACTGAGCTATTTCCACATGTATGCAAACTCACTGAGCCATTTCCACATGTATACAAACTCACTGAGCTATCTCCACATGTGTACAAACTCACTGAGCAATATCCACATGTGTACACACTCGCGGACCTATTTCCACATGTATACAAACTCACTGAGCTATTTCCACCTGTGTATAAACTCACTGAGCTATGTCCTCATGAGTACAAACTGATTGAGCTATTTCCTCATGTATACAAACTCACTAAGCCATTTCGGAACATGCACTATCTCATGAGATATTTCCACATGTGTCCAAATTCACGGATGTTTTCCCACATGTATACAAACTCGCTGAACTATTTCCACATGTGTACAATCTCACTGAGCTATTTCCACATGTATACAAACTCACTGAGCTATTTCCACATGTGCACAAACTCAATGAGACATTGCCACATGTGTATAAAATCAAAGAGCTATGTCGACTTGTATACAAACTCACTGAGCTATTTCCACATGAGTACAAACTTACTGAGCCATTTCCACATGTATACAAAAGAGCTATTTCCACGTGTATGAAATCTCACAGAGACATTTGTATGTGTTTACTAACGAGCTATTTCCACAAGTATACAAACTTGCTGAGCCATTTCCACATGTGTACAAACCCACTGAGCTATTTCCACGTGTATACAAACACACTGACACATTGCCACATGAGTATAAACTCACTGAGCTATGTCGACCTGTACACAAACTCACTGAGCTATTTCCACATGTATACAAACTCACTGACCTATTTCCACACGTGTGCAAAGTCACTGAACTATTTCCACATGTGTACAAAATCACTGAGCTATTTCCACGTGTACAAATTCACTGAGCTATTCCCACATGTATACAAACCCACTGAGTTATTTTCACATGCATACAAACTCACTGTGCCATTCCACATGTGTACAATCTCACTGAGCCGTATTCACACGTATACAAAAGAGCTATTTGCACGTGTATAAAATCTCACGGAGATATTTGCACATGTTAACAAAGGAGTTAATTCCACATGTATAGAAACTCGCTGAGCCATTTCCACATGTGTACAAACACACTGAGCTATTTCCACATGTGTACAAACTCACTGAGCTATTTCCATATGTGCACAAACTCAATGAGACATTGCCACAAGTGTATAAAATCAAAGAGCTATGTCGACTTGTATACAAACTCACTGAGCTATTTCTACATGAGTACAAACTTACTGAGCCATTTCCACATGTATACAAAAGAGCTATTTCCACATGTATGAAATCTCACAGAGACATTTGTACATGTTTACTAACGAGCTATTTCCACATGTGTACAAACCCACTGAGCTATTTCCACGTGTATACAAACACACTGACACATTGCCACATGTATATAAACTCACTGAGCTCTGTCAACCTGTATACAAACTCACTGAGCTATTTCCACTTGTATACCAACACACTGACACATTGCCACATGTGTATAAACTCACTGAGCTATGTTGACCTGTATACAAACTCACTGAGCTATCTCCACATGTGTACAAACTCACTGAGCAATATCCACATGTGTACACACTCGCGGAGCTATTTCCACATGTATACAAACTCATTGAGCCATTTCCACATGCATTCAATCTCAGGGATCTATTTCAACACATGTATAAACTCACTGAACTATTTCCACATGTGTACAAAATCACTGAGCTATTTCCACGTTTACAAATTCACTGAGCTATTCCCACATGTATACAAACCCTCTGAGCGCTCTCCGGTGTGTACAAACTCACTGAGCTATTTCCACATGTATGCAAACTCACTGAGCTATTTCCACCTGTGTATAAACTCACTGAGCTATGTCCTCATGAGTACAAACTGATTGAGCTATTTCCTCATGTTTACAAACTCACTAAGACATTTCGGAAAGTGGACTACCTCATGAGATATTTCCACATGTGTCCAAATTCACAGATGTTTTCCCACATGTATACACACTCGCTGAACTTTTTCCTCATGTGTACAAACTCACTGAGCTATTTCGACATGTATAAAAACCCACTGAGCATTTTCCACATGTGTACAAAATCACTGAGCTATTTCCACGTGTACAAATTCACTGAGCTATTCCCACATGTATACAAACCCACTGAGTTATTTTCACATGCATACAAACTCACTGTGCCATTCCGCATGTGTACAATCTCACTGAGCCGTATTCACACGTATACAATAGAGCTATTTGCACGTGTATAAAATCTCACGGAGATATTTGCACATGTTAACAAAGGAGTTAATTCCACATGTATAGAAACTCGCTGAGCCATTTCCACTTGTGTACAAGCACACTGAGCTATTTCCATATGTGTACAAACTCACTGAGCTATTTCCACATGTGTACAAACTCACTGAGCTATTTCCATATGTGCACAAACTCAATGAGACATTGCCACATGTGTATAAAATCAAAGAGCTATGTCGACTTGTATACAAACTCACTGAGCTTTTTCTACATGAGTACAAACTTACTGAGCCATTTCCACATGTATACAAAAGAGCTATTTCCACATGTATGAAATCTCACAGAGACATTTGTACATGTTTACTAACGAGCTATTTCCACATGTGTACAAACCCACTGAGCTATTTCCACGTTAATACAAACACACTGACACATTGCCACATGTATATAAACTCACTGAGCTCTGTCGACCTGTATACAAACTCACTGAGCTATTTCCACTTGTATACCAACACACTGACACATTGCCACATGTGTATAAACTCACTGAGCTATGTCGACCTGTATACAAACTCACTGAGCTATTTCCACATGTGTACAAACTCACTGAGCAATATCCACATGTGTACACACTCGCGGAGCTATTTCCACATGTATACAAACTCATTGAGCCATTTCCACATGCATTCAATCTCAGGGATCTATTTCAACACATGTATAAACTCACTGAACTATTTCCACATGTGTACAAAATCACTGAGCTATTTCCACGTTTACAAATTCACTGAGCTATTCCCACATGTATACAAACCCTCTGAGCTCTCTCCACATGTGTACAAACTCACTGAGCTATTTCCACATGTATGCAAACTCACTGAGCTATTTCCACCTGTGTATAAACTCACTGAGCTATGTCCTCATGAGTACAAACTGATTGAGCTATTTCCTCATGTTTACAAACTCACTAAGCCATTTCGGAAAGTGGACTACCTCATGAGATATTTCCACATGTGTCCAAATTCACAGATGTTTTCCCACATGTATACACACTCGCTGAACTATTTCCACATGTGTACAAACTCACTGAGCTATTTCGACATGTATACAAACCCACTGAGCATTTTCCACATGTGTACAAAATCACTGAGCTATTTCCACGTGTACAAATTCACTGAGCTATTCCCACATGTATACAAACCCACTGAGTTATTTCCACATGCGTACAAACTCACTGTGCCATTCCACATGTGTACAATCTCACTGAGCCGTATTCACATGTATACAAAAGAGCCATTTGCACGTGTTAACAAAGGAGTTAATTCCACATGTATAGAAACTCGCTGAGCCATTTCCACATGTGTACAAACACACTGAGCTATTTCCACATGTGCACAAACTCAATGGCACATTGCCACATGTGTATAAAATCAAAGAGCTATGTCGACTTGTATACAAACTCACTGAGCTATTTCTACATGAGTACAAACTTACTGAGCCATTTCCACATGTATCCAAAAGAGCTATTTCCACATGTACGAAATCTCACAGAGACATTTGTACGTGATTACTAACGAGCTATTTCCACGAGTATACAAACTTGCTGAGCCATTTCCACATGTGTACAAACCCACTGAGCTATTTCCACGTGTATACAAACACACTGACACATTGCCACATGAGTATAAACTCACTGAGCTATGTCGACCTGTATACAAACTCACTGAGCTATTTCCACTTGCATACCAACACACTGACACATTGCCACATGTGTATAAACTCACTGAGCTATGTCGACCTGTATACAAAATCACTGAGCTATTTCCACGTGTATACAAACACACTGACACATTGCCACATGAGTATAAACTCACTGAGCTATGTCGACCTGTATACAAACTCACTGAGCTATCTCCACATGTGTACAAACGTACTGAGCAATATCCACATGTGTACACACTCGCGGAGCTATTTCCACATGTATACAAACTCATTGAGCCATTTCCACATGCATTCAATCTCAGGGATCTATTTCAACACATGTATAAACTCACTGAACTATTTCCACATGTGTACAAAATCACTGAGCTATTTCCACGTTTACAAATTCACTGTGCTATTCCCACATGTATACAAATCCACTGAGCTCTCTCCACATGTGTACAAACTCACTGAGCTATTTCCACATGTATGCAAACTCACTGAGCTATTTCCACCTGTGTATAAACTCACTGAGCTATGTCCTCATGAGTACAAACTGATTGTACTATTTCCTCATGTATACAAACCCACTAAGCCATTTCGGAAAGTGGACTACCTCATGAGATATTTCCAAATGTGTCCAAATTCACAGATGTTTTCCCACATGTATACACACTCGCTGAACGATGTCCACATGTGTACAAACTCACTGAGCTATTTCAACATGTATACAAACCCACTGAGCATTTTCCACATGTGTACAAAATCACTGAGCTATTTCCACGTGTACAAACTCACTGAGCTATTTCCACGTGTATACAAACACACTGACACATTGCAACATGAGTATAAACTCACTGAGCTATGTCGACCTGTATACAAACTCACTGAGCTATCTCCACATGTGTACAAACTCACTGAGCAATATCCACATGTGTACACACTCGCGGAGCTATTTCCACATGTATACAAACTCATTGAGCCATTTCCACATGCATTCAATCTCAGGGATCTATTTCAACACATGTATACAAGCTCACTGAGCTATTTCCATGTGTGTACAAACTCACTGAGCAATTTCCAAACCTGTACAAAATCACTGAGCTATTTCCACATGTGTACAAAATGACTGAGCTATTTCCACGTTTACAAATTCACTGAGCTATTCCCACATGTATACAAACCCACTGCGCTCTCTCCACATGTGCACAAACTCACTGAGCCATTTCCACATGTGTACAAACTCACATGAGCCATTTCCACATGTATACACATGAGCTATTTCCATGTGTATACAAACTCACTGAGCCAGTTCCACACGTATACAATCAAGCTCTTGTCACATGCATACAAACTCACTGTGCCATTCCACATGTGTACAATCTCACTGAGCCGTATTCACATGTATACAAAAGAGCTATTTGCACATGTATAAAATCTCACGGAGACATTTGCACATGTTAACAAAGGAGTTAATTCCACATGTATAGAAACTCGCTGAGCCATTTCCACATGTGTACAAACACACTGAGCTATTTCCACGTGTGTACAAACTCACTGAGCTATTTCCATATGTGCACAAACTCAATGAGACATTGCCACATGTGTATAAAATCAAAGAGCTATGTCGACTTGTATACAAACTCACTGAGCTATTTCTACATGAGTACAAACGTACTGAGCCATTTCCACATGTATACAAAAGAGCTATTTCCACATGTATGAAATCTCACAGAGACATTTGTACATGTTTACTAATGAGCTATTTCCACATGTATACCAACACACTGACACATTGCCACATGAGTATAAACTCACTGAGCTATGTCGACCTGTATACAAACTCACTGAGCTATTTCCACTTGTATACCAACACACTGACACATTGCCACATGTGTATAAACTCACTGAGCTATGTCAACCTGTATACAAACTACTGAGCTATTTCCACGTGTATACAAACACACTGAGCTCTCTCCACATGTGTACAAACTCACTGAGCTATTTCCACATGTGTACAAACTAACGGAGCTATTTCCACATGTATGCAAACTCACTGAGCTATTTCCACCTGTGTATAAACTCACTGAGCTATGTCCTCATGAGTACAAACTGATTGAGCTATTTCCTCATGTATACAAACTCACTAAGCCATTTCGGAAAGTGCACTACCTCATGAGATATTTCCACATGTGTCCAAATTCACAGATGTTTTCCCACATGTGTACAAACTCACTGAGCTATTTCCACACGTGTGCAAAGTCACTGAGCTATTTCCACGTGTACAAAATCACTGAGCTATTTCCACGTGTACAAATTCACGGAGCTATTCCCACATGTATACAAACCCACTGAGTTATTTCCACATGCGTACAAACTCACTGTGCCATTCCACAGGTGTACAATCTCACTGAGCCGTATTCACATGTATACAAAAGAGCTATTTGCACGTGTATAAAATCTCACGAAGACATTTGCACATGTTAACAAAGGAGTTAATTCCACATGTATCGAAACTCGCTGAGCTATTTCCACATGTGTACAAACTCACTGAGCTATTTCGATATATGTGCACAAACTCAATGAGACATTGCCACATGTGTATAAAATCAAAGAGCTATGTCGACTTGTATACAAACTCACTGAGCTATTTCTACATGAGTACAAACTTACTGAGCCATTTCCACATGTATACAAAAGAGCTATTTCCACATGTATGAAATCGCACAGAGACATTTGTACATGTTTACTAACGAGTTATTTCCACATGTGTACAAACCCACTGAGCTATTTCCACGTGTATACAAGCACACTGACACATTGCCACATGAGTATAAACTCACTGAGCTATGTCGACCTGTATACAAACTCACTGAGCTATTTCCACTTGTATACCAACACACTGACACATTGCCACATGTGTATAAACTCACTGAGCTATGTCGACCTGTATACAAACTCACTGAGCTATTTCCACTTCTATACCAACACACTGACACATTGCCACATGTGTATAAACTCACTGAGCTATGTCGACCTGTATACAAACTCACTGAGCTATTTCCACGTGTATACAAACACACTGACACATTGCCACATGAGTATAAACTCACTGAGCTATGTCGACCTGTATATAAACTCACTGAGCTATCTCCACATGTGTACAAACTCACTGAGCAATATCCACATGTGTACACACTCGCGGAGCTCTTTCCACATGTATACAAACTCATTGAGCCATTTCCACATGCATTCAATCTCAGGGATCTATTTCAACACATGTATAAACTCACTGAGCTATTTCCACATGTGTACAAAATCACTGAGCTATTTCCACGTTTACAAATTCACTGAGCTTTTCCCACATGTATACAAACCCACTGAGCTCTCTCCACATGTGTACAAACTCACTGAGCTATTTCCACATGTATGCAAACTCATTGAGCTATTTCCACCTGTGTATAATCTCACTGAGCTATGTCCTCATGAGTGCAAACTGATTGAGCTATTTCCTCATGTATACAAACTCACTAAGCCATTTCGGAAAGTGCACTACCTCATGAGATATTTCCACATGTGTCCAAATTCACAGATGTTTTCCCACATGTATACAAACTCGCTGAACTATTTCCACATGTGTACAAACTCACTGAGCTATTTCCACATGTATACAAACTCACTGACCTATTTCCACACGTGTGCAAAGTCACTGAGCTCTTTCCACATGTGTACAAAATCACTGAGCTATTTCCACGTGTACAAATTCACTGAGCTATTCCCACATGTATGCAAACCCACTGAGTTATTTCCACATGTGTACAAACTCACTGTGCCATTCCACACGTGTGCAATCTCACTGAGCTGTATTCACATGTATACAAAAGAGCTATTTGCACGTGTATAAAATCTCACGGAGACATTTGCACATGTTAACAAAGGAGTTAATTCCACATGTATAGAAACTCGCTGAGCCATTTCCACATGTGTACAAACTCACTGAGCTATTTCCACATGTGCACAAACTCAATGAGCTATTTCCATGTTTACAAATTCACTGAGCTATTCCCAGATGTATACAAACCCACTGAGCTCTCTCCACATGTGTACAAACTCACTGAGCTATTTCCACATGTATGCAAACTCACTGAGCTATTTCCACCTGTGTATAATCTCACTGAGCTATGTCCTCATGAGTGCAAACTGATTGAGCTATTTCCTCATGTATACAAACTCACTAAGCCATTTCGGAAAGTGCACTACCTCATGAGATATTTCCACATGTGTCCAAATTCACAGATGTTTTCCCACATGTATACAAACTCGCTGAACTATTTCCACATGTGTACAAACTCACTGAGCTATTTCCACATGTATACAAACTCACTGACCTATTTCCACACGTGTGCAAAGTCACTGAGCTCTTTCCACATGTGTACAAAATCACTGAGCTATTTCCACGTGTACAAATTCACTGAGCTATTCCCACATGTATGCAAACCCACTGAGTTATTTCCACATGTGTACAAACTCACTGTGCCATTCCACACGTGTACAATCTCACTGAGCTGTATTCACATGTATACAAAAGAGCTATTTGCACGTGTATAAAATCTCACGGACACATTTGCACATGTTAACAAAGGAGTTAATTCCACATGTATAGAAACTCGCTGAGCTATTTCCACATGTGTACAAACTCACTGAGCTATTTCCATATGTGCACAAACTCAATGAGACATTGCCACATGTGTATAAAATCAAAGAGCTATGTCGACTTGTATACAAACTCACTGAGCTATTTCTACATGTGTACAAACTTACTGAGCCATTTCCACATGTATACGAAAGAGCTATTTCCACATGTATGAAATCTCACAGAGACATTTGTACATGTTTATTAACGAGTTATTTCCACATGTGTACAAACCCACTGAGCTATTTCCACGTGTATACAAACACACTGACACATTGCCACATGAGTATAAACTCACTGAGCTATGTCGACCTGTATACAAACTCACTGAGCTATTTCCACTTGTATACCAACACACTGACACATTGCCACATGTGTATAAACTCACTGAGCTATGTCGACCTGTATACAAATTCACTGAGCTATTTCCACGTGTATACAAACACACTGACACATTGCCACATGAGTATAAACTCACTGAGCTATGTCGACCTGTATACAAACTCACTGAGCTATCTCCACATGTGTACAAACTCACTGAGCAATATCCACATGTGTACACACTCGCGGAGTTCTTTCCACATGTATACAAACTCATTGAGCCATTTCCACATGCATTCAATCTCATGGATCTATTTCAACACATGTATAAACTCACTGAGCTATTTCCACATGTGTACAAAATCACTGAGCTATTTCCACGTTTACAAATTCACTGAGCTATTCCCACATGTATACAAATCCACTGAGCTCTCTCCACATGTGTACAAACTCACTGAGCTATTTTCACATGTGTACAAACTAACGGAGCTATTTCCACATGTATGCAAACTCACTGAGCTATTTCCACCTGTGTATAAACTCACTAAGCTATGTCCTCATGAGTACAAACTGATTGAGCTATTTCCTCATGTATACAAACTCACTAAGCCATTTCGGAAAGTGCACTACCTCATGAGATATTTCCACATGTGTCCAAATTCACAGATGTTTTCCCACATGTGTACAAACTCACTGAGCTATTTCCACATGTGTACAAACTCACTGAGCTATTTCCATACGTGCACAAACTCAATGAGACATTGCCACATGTGTATAAAATCAAAGAGCTATGTCGACTTGTATACAAACTCACTGAGCTATTTCCATACGTGCACAAACTCAATGAGACATTGCCACATGTGTATAAAATCAAAGAGCTATGTCGACTTGTATACAAACTCACTGAGCTATTTCTACATGAGTACAGACTTACTGAGCCATTTCCACATGTATACAAAAGAGCTATTTCCACATGTATCAAATCTCACAGAGACATTTGTACATGTTTACTAATGAGCAATTTCCACAAGTATACAAACTTGCTGAGCCATTTCCACATGTGTACAAACCCACTGAGCTATTTCCACGTGTATACAAACACACTGACACATTGCCACATGAGTATAAACTCACTGAGCTATGTCGATCTTTATACAAACTCACTGAGCTATTTCCACTTGTATACCAATACACTGACACATTGCCACATGAGTATAAACTCACTGAGCTATGTCGACCTGTATACAAACTCACTGAGCTATCTCCACATGTGTACAAATTCACTGAGCAATATCCACATGTGTACACACTCGCGGAGCTATTTCCACATGTATACAAACTCATTGAGCCATTTCCACATGCATTCAATCTCAGGGATCTATTTCAACACATGTATACAAGCTCACTGAGCTATTTCCATCTGTGTGCAAACTCACTGAGCAATTTCCAAACCTGTACAAACTCACTGAGCTATTTCCACATGTGTACAAAATCACTGAGCTATTTCCACATGTGTACAAATTCACCGAGCTATTCCCACATGTATACAAACCCATTGAGCTCTCTCCACATGTGTAGAAACTCACTGAGATATTTCCACATGTGTACAAACTAACGGAGCTATTTCCACATGTATGCAAACTCACTGAGCTATTTCCACCTGTGTATAAACTCACTAAGCTATGTCCTCATGAGTACAAACTGATTGAGCTCTTTCCTCATGTATACAAACTCACTAAGCCATTTCGGAAAGTGCGCTACCTCATGAGATATTTCCACATGTGTCCAAATTCACAGATGTTTTCCCACATGTATACAAACTCGCTGAACTATTTCCACATGTGTACAAACTCACTGAGCTATTTCCACATGTATACAAACTCACTGACCTATTTCCACACGTGTGCAAAGTCACTGAGCTATTTCCACATGTGTTCAAAATCACTGAGCTATTTCCACGTGTACAAATTCACTGAGCTAATCCCACATGTATACAAACCCACTGAGTTTTTTCCACATGCGTACAAACTCACTGTGCCATTCCACATGTGTACAATCTCACTGAGCTGTATTCACATGTATACAAAAGAGCTATTTGCACGTGTATAAAATCTCACGGAGACATTTGCACATGTGTATAAAATCAAAGAGCTATGTCGACTTGTATACAAACTTACTGAGCCATTTCCACATGTATACAAAAGAGCTATTTCCACATGTATGAAATCTCACAGAGACATTTGTACATGTTTACTAACGAGCTATTTCCACAAGCATACAAACTTGCTGAGCCATTTCCACATGTGTACAAACCCACTGAGCTATTTCCACGTGTATACAAACACACTGACACATTGCCACATGAGTATAAACTCACTGAGCTATGTCGACCTGTATACAAACTCACTGAGCTATTTCCACTTGCATACCAACACACTGACACATTGCCACATGTGTATAAACTCACTGAGCTATGTCGACCTGTATACAAAATCACTGAGCTATTTCCACGTGTATACAAACACACTGACACATTGCCACATGAGTATAAACTCACTGAGCTATGTCGACCTGTATACAAACTCACTGAGCTATCTCCACATGTGTACAAACTCACTGAGCAATATCCACATGTGTACACACTCGCGGAGCTATTTCCACATGTATACAAACTCATTGAGCCATTTCCACATGCATTCATTCTCAGGGATCTATTTCAACACATGTATACAAGCTCACTGAGCTATTTCCATGTGTGTTCAAACTCACTGAGCAATTTCCAAACCTGTACAAACTCACTGAGCTATTTCCACATGTGTACAAAATCACTGAGCTATTTCCACATGTGTACAAACTAACGTAGCTATTTCCACATTTGTGCAAAGTCACTGAGCTATTTCCATGTGTACAAATTCACTGAGCTATTCCCACATGTATACAAACCCACTGAGCTCTCTCTACATGTGTACAAACTCACTGAGCTATTTCCACATGTATGCAAACTCACTGAGCTATTTCCACCTGCGTATAAACTCACTGAGCTATGTCCTCATGAGTACAAACTGATTGAGCTATTTCCTCATGTATACAAACTCACTAAGCCATTTCGGAAAGTGCACTACCTCATGAGATATTTCCACATGTGTCCAAATTCACGGATGTTTTCCCACATGTATACAAACTCGCTGAACTATTTCCACATGTGTACAAACTCACTGAGCTATTTCCACATGTATACAAACTCACTGAGCTATTTCCGCATGTGTACAAAATCACTGAGCTATTTCCACGTGTACAAATTCACTGAGCTATTCCCACATGTATACAAACCCACTGAGTTATTTCCACAATGCGTACAAACTCACTGTGCCATTCCACATGTGTACAATCTCACTGTGCCATAATCACATGTAGACAAAAGAGCTATTTGCACATTGCCACCTGTGTATAAACGCCCTGAGCTAATTCCACATGTATACACACTGACTGAGTGACTTCCTCATGCATAAAAACTCACTGAGCCATTTCGGAAAGAGTTCTACCTGCTGTGCTGTTTCCACATGTGTCCAAATTCACGGAACTATTCCCACATGTATACAAACTCGCTGAACTATTTCCACATATGTACAAACTCACTGAGCTATTTCCACATGTATACAAACTCACTGAGCTATTTCCATACGTGTGCAAAGTCACTGAGCTATTTCCACATGTGTACAATCTCACTGAGCCATATTCACATGTATAGAAAAGAACTATTTGCACATGTATAAAATCTCACGGAGACATTTGTACATGTTAACAAAGGAGTTAATTCCACATGTATAGAAACTCGCTGAGCCATTTCCACATGTGTACAAACTCACTAAGATATTTCCACATGCGTAGAAATTCACTGTGCTATTCCCACATGAATACAAACTCACTGAGCTATTTCCACATGTGTGCAAACTCACTGAGCTATTTCCGCATGTGTACAAACTCATTGAGCCATTTCCACATGCATACAATCTCAGGGATCTATTTCAACATGTATTCAAACTCATGGAGCTATTTCCACATGTATACAAAATCACTAAGGTATTTCCACATGCGTACAAACTCACTGTGCCATTCCACATGTGTACAATCTCACTGAGCCATATTCACATGTATAGAAAAGAATTATTTGCACATGTATAAAATCTCACGGAGACATTTGTACATGTTAACAAAGGAGTTAATTCTACATGTATAGAAACTCGCTGAGCCAATTCCACATGTGTACAAACTCACTGAGCTATTTCCACATGTGCAATAAACTCAATGAGACATTGCCACATGTGTATAAAATCAAAGAGCTATGTCGACTTGTATACAAACTCACTGAGCTATTTCTACATGTGTACAAACTTACTGAGCCATTTCCACATGTATACACAAGAGCTATTTCCACATGTATGAAATCTCACAGAGACATTTGTACATGGTTACAAACGAGCTATTTCCACATGTATGCAAACTTGCTGAGCCATTTCCACATGTGTACAAACCCGCTGAGCTATTTCCACGTGTACACAAACACACTGACACATTGCCACATGTGTATAAACTCACTGAGCTATGTCGACCTGTATACAAACTTCCTGAGCTATTTCCACTTGTATACCAACACACTGACACATTGCCACATGTGTATAAACTCACTGAGCTATGTCGACCTGTATACAAACTCACTGAGCTATTTCCACATGTATACAAACACACTGACACATTGCCACATGTATACAAACTTACTGAGCCATTTCCACATGCATTCAATCTCAGGGATCTATTTCAACATGTATTCAAACTCATGGAGCTATTTCCACATGAATACAAGCTCACTGAGCTATTTCCACATGTGTGCAAAGTCATTGAGCTATTTCGACATGTGTACAAACTCACTGAGCTATTTCCACATGTGTACAGACTCACTGAGCTATTTCCACATGTGTACAAACTAACTGAGTTATTTCCACATGTATACAAACTCACTGAGCTCTTTACACTTGTGTACAAACTCAATCAGCTACTTCCACATGTCCACAAACTCACTGAGCCATTTCCACATGTGTACAAACCCACTGAGCTATTTCCACATGTATACAAACACACTGACACATTGCCACATGAGTATAAACTCACTGAGCTATGTCGACCTGTACACAAACTCACTGAGCTATTTCCACATGTATACAAACTCACTGACCTATTTCCACACGTGTGCAAAGTCACTGAACTATTTCCACATGTGTACAAAATCACTGAGCTATTTCCACGTGTACAAATTCACTAAGCTATTCCCACATGTATACAAACCCACTGAGTTATTTTCACATGCATACAAACTCACTGTGCCATTCCACATGTGTACAATCTCACTGAGCCGTATTAACACGTATACAAAAGAGCTATTTGCACGTGTATAAAATCTCACGGAGATATTTGCACATGTTTACAAAGGAGTTAATTCCACATGTATAGAAACTCGCTGAGCCATTTCCACTTGTGTACAAACACACTGAGCTATTTCCACATGTATACAAACTCACTGAGCTATTTCCATATGTGCACAAACTCAATGAGACATTGCCACATGTGTATAAAATCAAAGAGCTATGTCGACTTGTATACAAACTCACTGAGCTATTTCTACATGAGTACAAACTCACTGAGCCATTTCCACATGTGCACAAAAGAGCTATTTCCACATGTATACAAAGAGCCATTTCCACATGTATACAAAAGAGCTATTTCCACATGTATGAAATCTCACAGAGACATTTGTACATGTTTACTAACGAGCTATTTCCACATGTGTACAAACCCACTGAGCTATTTCCACGTTTATACAAACACACTGACACATTGCCACATGAGTATAAACTCACTGAGTTCTGTCGACCTGTATACAAACTCACTGAGCTATTTCCACTTGTATACCAACACACTGACACATTGCCACATGTGTATAAACTCACTGAGCTATGTCGACCTGTGTACAAACTCACTGAGCTATTTCCACGTGTATACAAACACACTGACACATTGCCACATGAGTATAAACTCACTGAGCTATGTCGACCTGTATACAAACTCACTGAGCTATCTCCACATGTGTACAAACTCACTGAGCAATATCCACATGTGTACACACTCGCGGAGCTATTTCCACATGTATACAAACTCATTGAGCCATTTCCACATGCATTCAATCTCAGGGATCTATTTCAACACATGTATACAAGCTCACTGAGCTATTTCCATCTGTGTGCAAACTCACTGAGCAATTTCCAAACCTGTACAAACTCACTGAGCTATTTCCACATGTGTACAAAATCACTGAGCTATTTCCACATGTGTACAAATTCACCGAGCTATTCCCACATGTATACAAACCCATTGAGCTCTCTCCACATGTGTAGAAACTCACTGAGATATTTCCACATGTGTACAAACTAACGGAGCTATTTCCACATGTATGCAAACTCACTGAGCTATTTCCACCTGTGTATAAACTCACTAAGCTATGTCCTCATGAGTACAAACTGATTGAGCTATTTCCTCATGTATACAAACTCACTAAGCCATTTCGGAAAGTGCGCTACCTCATGAGATATTTCCACATGTGTCCAAATTCACAGATGTTTTCCCACATGTATACAAACTCGCTGAACTATTTCCACATGTGTACAAACTCACTGAGCTATTTCCACATGTATACAAACTCACTGACCTATTTCCACACGTGTGCAAAGTCACTGAGCTATTTCCACATGTGTTCAAAATCACTGAGCTATTTCCACGTGTACAAATTCACTGAGCTAATCCCACATGTATACAAACCCACTGAGTTTTTTCCACATGCGTACAAACTCACTGTGCCATTCCACATGTGTACAATCTCACTGAGCCATAATCACATGTAGACAAAAGAGCTATTTGCACATTGCCACCTGTGTATAAACGCCCTGAGCTAATTCCACATGTATACACACTGACTGAGTGACTTCCTCATGTATAAAAACTCACTGAGCCATTTCGGAAAGAGTTCTACCTGCTGAGCTGTTTCCACATGTATACGAAAGAGCTATTTCCACATGTATGAAATCTCACAGAGACATTTGTACATGTTTATTAACGAGTTATTTCCACATGTGTACAAACCCACTGAGCTATTTCCACGTGTATACAAACACACTGACACATTGCCACATGAGTATAAACTCACTGAGCTATGTCGACCTGTATACAAACTCACTGAGCTATTTCCACTTGTATACCAACACACTGACACATTGCCACATGTGTATAAACTCACTGAGCTATGTCGACCTGTATACAAATTCACTGAGCTATTTCCACGTGTATACAAACACACTGACACATTGCCACATGAGTATAAACTCACTGAGCTATGTCGACCTGTATACAAACTCACTGAGCTATCTCCACATGTGTACAAACTCACTGAGCAATATCCACATGTGTACACACTCGCGGAGTTCTTTCCACATGTATACAAACTCATTGAGCCATTTCCACATGCATTCAATCTCATGGATCTATTTCAACACATGTATAAACTCACTGAGCTATTTCCACATGTGTACAAAATCACTGAGCTATTTCCACGTTTACAAATTCACTGAGCTATTCCCACATGTATACAAATCCACTGAGCTCTCTCCACATGTGTACAAACTCACTGAGCTATTTTCACATGTGTACAAACTAACGGAGCTATTTCCACATGTATGCAAACTCACTGAGCTATTTCCACCTGTGTATAAACTCACTAAGCTATGTCCTCATGAGTACAAACTGATTGAGCTATTTCCTCATGTATACAAACTCACTAAGCCATTTCGGAAAGTGCACTACCTCAGGAGATATTTCCACATGTGTCCAAATTCACAGATGTTTTCCCACATGTATACAAACTCGCTGAACTATTTCCACATGTGTACAAACTCACTGAGCTATTTCCACATGTGTACAAACTCACTGAGCTATTTCCATACGTGCACAAACTCAATGAGACATTGCCACATGTGTATAAAATCAAAGAGCTATGTCGACTTGTATACAAACTCACTGAGCTATTTCCATACGTGCACAAACTCAATGAGACATTGCCACATGTGTATAAAATCAAAGAGCTATGTCGACTTGTATACAAACTCACTGAGCTATTTCTACATGAGTACAGACTTACTGAGCCATTTCCACATGTATACAAAAGAGCTATTTCCACATGTATCAAATCTCACAGAGACATTTGTACATGTTTACTAATGAGCAATTTCCACAAGTATACAAACTTGCTGAGCCATTTCCACATGTGTACAAACCCACTGAGCTATTTCCACGTGTATACAAACACACTGACACATTGCCACATGAGTATAAACTCACTGAGCTATGTCGATCTTTATACAAACTCACTGAGCTATTTCCACTTGTATACCAATACACTGACACATTGCCACATGAGTATAAACTCACTGAGCTATGTCGACCTGTATACAAACTCACTGAGCTATCTCCACATGTGTACAAATTCACTGAGCAATATCCACATGTGTACACACTCGCGGAGCTATTTCCACATGTATACAAACTCATTGAGCCATTTCCACATGCATTCAATCTCAGGGATCTATTTCAACACATGTATACAAGCTCACTGAGCTATTTCCATCTGTGTGCAAACTCACTGAGCAATTTCCAAACCTGTACAAACTCACTGAGCTATTTCCACATGTGTACAAAATCACTGAGCTATTTCCACATGTGTACAAATTCACCGAGCTATTCCCACATGTATACAAACCCATTGAGCTCTCTCCACATGTGTAGAAACTCACTGAGATATTTCCACATGTGTACAAACTAACGGAGCTATTTCCACATGTATGCAAACTCACTGAGCTATTTCCACCTGTGTATAAACTCACTAAGCTATGTCCTCATGAGTACAAACTGATTGAGCTCTTTCCTCATGTATACAAACTCACTAAGCCATTTCGGAAAGTGCGCTACCTCATGAGATATTTCCACATGTGTCCAAATTCACAGATGTTTTCCCACATGTATAGAAACTCGCTGAACTATTTCCACATGTGTACAAACTCACTGAGCTATTTCCACATGTATACAAACTCACTGACCTATTTCCACACGTGTGCAAAGTCACTGAGCTATTTCCACATGTGTTCAAAATCACTGAGCTATTTCCACGTGTACAAATTCACTGAGCTAATCCCACATGTATACAAACCCACTGAGTTTTTTCCACATGCGTACAAACTCACTGTGCCATTCCACATGTGTACAATCTCACTGAGCTGTATTCACATGTATACAAAAGAGCTATTTGCACGTGTATAAAATCTCACGGCGACATTTGCACATGTGTATAAAATCAAAGAGCTATGTCGACTTGTATACAAACTTACTGAGCCATTTCCACATGTATACAAAAGAGCTATTTCCACATGTATGAAATCTCACAGAGACATTTGTACATGTTTACTAACGAGCTATTTCCACAAGCATACAAACTTGCTGAGCCATTTCCACATGTGTACAAACCCACTGAGCTATTTCCACGTGTATACAAACACACTGACACATTGCCACATGAGTATAAACTCACTGAGCTATGTCGACCTGTATACAAACTCACTGAGCTATTTCCACTTGCATACCAACACACTGACACATTGCCACATGTGTATAAACTCACTGAGCTATGTCGACCTGTATACAAAATCACTGAGCTATTTCCACGTGTATACAAACACACTGACACATTGCCACATGAGTATAAACTCACTGAGCTATGTCGACCTGTATACAAACTCACTGAGCTATCTCCACATGTGTACAAACTCACTGAGCAATATCCACATGTGTACACACTCGCGGAGCTATTTCCACATGTATACAAACTCATTGAGCCATTTCCACATGCATTCATTCTCAGGGATCTATTTCAACACATGTATACAAGCTCACTGAGCTATTTCCATGTGTGTTCAAACTCACTGAGCAATTTCCAAACCTGTACAAACTCACTGAGCTATTTCCACATGTGTACAAAATCACTGAGCTATTTCCACATGTGTACAAACTAACGTAGCTATTTCCACATTTGTGCAAAGTCACTGAGCTATTTCCATGTGTACAAATTCACTGAGCTATTCCCACATGTATACAAACCCACTGAGCTCTCTCTACATGTGTACAAACTCACTGAGCTATTTCCACATGTATGCAAACTCACTGAGCTATTTCCACCTGCGTATAAACTCACTGAGCTATGTCCTCATGAGTACAAACTGATTGAGCTATTTCCTCATGTATACAAACTCACTAAGCCATTTCGGAAAGTGCACTACCTCATGAGATATTTCCACATGTGTCCAAATTCACGGATGTTTTCCCACATGTATACAAACTCGCTGAACTATTTCCACATGTGTACAAACTCACTGAGCTATTTCCACATGTATACAAACTCACTGAGCTATTTCCGCATGTGTACAAAATCACTGAGCTATTTCCACGTGTACAAATTCACTGAGCTATTCCCACATGTATACAAACCCACTGAGTTATTTCCACAATGCGTACAAACTCACTGTGCCATTCCACATGTGTACAATCTCACTGTGCCATAATCACATGTAGACAAAAGAGCTATTTGCACATTGCCACCTGTGTATAAACGCCCTGAGCTAATTCCACATGTATACACACTGACTGAGTGACTTCCTCATGCATAAAAACTCACTGAGCCATTTCGGAAAGAGTTCTACCTGCTGTGCTGTTTCCACATGTGTCCAAATTCACGGAACTATTCCCACATGTATACAAACTCGCTGAACTATTTCCACATATGTACAAACTCACTGAGCTATTTCCACATGTATACAAACTCACTGAGCTATTTCCATACGTGTGCAAAGTCACTGAGCTATTTCCACATGTGTACAATCTCACTGAGCCATATTCACATGTATAGAAAAGAACTATTTGCACATGTATAAAATCTCACGGAGACATTTGTACATGTTAACAAAGGAGTTAATTCCACATGTATAGAAACTCGCTGAGCCATTTCCACATGTGTACAAACTCACTGAGATATTTCCACATGCGTAGAAATTCACTGTGCTATTCCCACATGAATACAAACTCACTGAGCTATTTCCACATGTGTGCAAACTCACTGAGCTATTTCCGCATGTGTACAAACTCATTGAGCCATTTCCACATGCATACAATCTCAGGGATCTATTTCAACATGTATTCAAACTCATGGAGCTATTTCCACATGTATACAAAATCACTAAGGTATTTCCACATGCGTACAAACTCACTGTGCCATTCCACATGTGTACAATCTCACTGAGCCATATTCACATGTATAGAAAAGAATTATTTGCACATGTATAAAATCTCACGGAGACATTTGTACATGTTAACAAAGGAGTTAATTCTACATGTATAGAAACTCGCTGAGCCAATTCCACATGTGTACAAACTCACTGAGCTATTTCCACATGTGCAATAAACTCAATGAGACATTGCCACATGTGTATAAAATCAAAGAGCTATGTCGACTTGTATACAAACTCACTGAGCTATTTCTACATGTGTACAAACTTACTGAGCCATTTCCACATGTATACACAAGAGCTATTTCCACATGTATGAAATCTCACAGAGACATTTGTACATGGTTACAAACGAGCTATTTCCACATGTATGCAAACTTGCTGAGCCATTTCCACATGTGTACAAACCCGCTGAGCTATTTCCACGTGTACACAAACACACTGACACATTGCCACATGTGTATAAACTCACTGAGCTATGTCGACCTGTATACAAACTTCCTGAGCTATTTCCACTTGTATACCAACACACTGACACATTGCCACATGTGTATAAACTCACTGAGCTATGTCGACCTGTATACAAACTCACTGAGCTATTTCCACATGTATACAAACACACTGACACATTGCCACATGTATACAAACTTACTGAGCCATTTCCACATGCATTCAATCTCAGGGATCTATTTCAACATGTATTCAAACTCATGGAGCTATTTCCACATGAATACAAGCTCACTGAGCTATTTCCACATGTGTGCAAAGTCATTGAGCTATTTCGACATGTGTACAAACTCACTGAGCTATTTCCACATGTGTACAGACTCACTGAGCTATTTCCACATGTGTACAAACTAACTGAGTTATTTCCACATGTATACAAACTCACTGAGCTCTTTACACTTGTGTACAAACTCAATCAGCTACTTCCACATGTCCACAAACTCACTGAGCCATTTCCACATGTGTACAAACCCACTGAGCTATTTCCACATGTATACAAACACACTGACACATTGCCACATGAGTATAAACTCACTGAGCTATGTCGACCTGTACACAAACTCACTGAGCTATTTCCACATGTATACAAACTCACTGACCTATTTCCACACGTGTGCAAAGTCACTGAACTATTTCCACATGTGTACAAAATCACTGAGCTATTTCCACGTGTACAAATTCACTAAGCTATTCCCACATGTATACAAACCCACTGAGTTATTTTCACATGCATACAAACTCACTGTGCCATTCCACATGTGTACAATCTCACTGAGCCGTATTAACACGTATACAAAAGAGCTATTTGCACGTGTATAAAATCTCACGGAGATATTTGCACATGTTTACAAAGGAGTTAATTCCACATGTATAGAAACTCGCTGAGCCATTTCCACTTGTGTACAAACACACTGAGCTATTTCCACATGTATACAAACTCACTGAGCTATTTCCATATGTGCACAAACTCAATGAGACATTGCCACATGTGTATAAAATCAAAGAGCTATGTCGACTTGTATACAAACTCACTGAGCTATTTCTACATGAGTACAAACTCACTGAGCCATTTCCACATGTGCACAAAAGAGCTATTTCCACATGTATACAAAGAGCCATTTCCACATGTATACAAAAGAGCTATTTCCACATGTATGAAATCTCACAGAGACATTTGTACATGTTTACTAACGAGCTATTTCCACATGTGTACAAACCCACTGAGCTATTTCCACGTTTATACAAACACACTGACACATTGCCACATGAGTATAAACTCACTGAGTTCTGTCGACCTGTATACAAACTCACTGAGCTATTTCCACTTGTATACCAACACACTGACACATTGCCACATGTGTATAAACTCACTGAGCTATGTCGACCTGTGTACAAACTCACTGAGCTATTTCCACGTGTATACAAACACACTGACACATTGCCACATGAGTATAAACTCACTGAGCTATGTCGACCTGTATACAAACTCACTGAGCTATCTCCACATGTGTACAAACTCACTGAGCAATATCCACATGTGTACACACTCGCGGAGCTCTTTCCACATGTATACAAACTCATTGAGCCATTTCCACATGCATTCAATCTCAGGGATCTATTTCAACACATGTATACAAGCTCACTGAGCTATTTCCATCTGTGTGCAAACTCACTGAGCAATTTCCAAACCTGTACAAACTCACTGAGCTATTTCCACATGTGTACAAAATCACTGAGCTATTTCCACATGTGTACAAATTCACCGAGCTATTCCCACATGTATACAAACCCATTGAGCTCTCTCCACATGTGTAGAAACTCACTGAGATATTTCCACATGTGTACAAACTAACGGAGCTATTTCCACATGTATGCAAACTCACTGAGCTATTTCCACCTGTGTATAAACTCACTAAGCTATGTCCTCATGAGTACAAACTGATTGAGCTATTTCCTCATGTATACAAACTCACTAAGCCATTTCGGAAAGTGCGCTACCTCATGAGATATTTCCACATGTGTCCAAATTCACAGATGTTTTCCCACATGTATACAAACTCGCTGAACTATTTCCACATGTGTACAAACTCACTGAGCTATTTCCACATGTATACAAACTCACTGACCTATTTCCACACGTGTGCAAAGTCACTGAGCTATTTCCACATGTGTTCAAAATCACTGAGCTATTTCCACGTGTACAAATTCACTGAGCTAATCCCACATGTATACAAACCCACTGAGTTTTTTCCACATGCGTACAAACTCACTGTGCCATTCCACATGTGTACAATCTCACTGAGCCATAATCACATGTAGACAAAAGAGCTATTTGCACATTGCCACCTGTGTATAAACGCCCTGAGCTAATTCCACATGTATACACACTGACTGAGTGACTTCCTCATGTATAAAAACTCACTGAGCCATTTCGGAAAGAGTTCTACCTGCTGAGCTGTTTCCACATGTATACGAAAGAGCTATTTCCACATGTATGAAATCTCACAGAGACATTTGTACATGTTTATTAACGAGTTATTTCCACATGTGTACAAACCCACTGAGCTATTTCCACGTGTATACAAACACACTGACACATTGCCACATGAGTATAAACTCACTGAGCTATGTCGACCTGTATACAAACTCACTGAGCTATTTCCACTTGTATACCAACACACTGACACATTGCCACATGTGTATAAACTCACTGAGCTATGTCGACCTGTATACAAATTCACTGAGCTATTTCCACGTGTATACAAACACACTGACACATTGCCACATGAGTATAAACTCACTGAGCTATGTCGACCTGTATACAAACTCACTGAGCTATCTCCACATGTGTACAAACTCACTGAGCAATATCCACATGTGTACACACTCGCGGAGTTCTTTCCACATGTATACAAACTCATTGAGCCATTTCCACATGCATTCAATCTCATGGATCTATTTCAACACATGTATAAACTCACTGAGCTATTTCCACATGTGTACAAAATCACTGAGCTATTTCCACGTTTACAAATTCACTGAGCTATTCCCACATGTATACAAATCCACTGAGCTCTCTCCACATGTGTACAAACTCACTGAGCTATTTTCACATGTGTACAAACTAACGGAGCTATTTCCACATGTATGCAAACTCACTGAGCTATTTCCACCTGTGTATAAACTCACTAAGCTATGTCCTCATGAGTACAAACTGATTGAGCTATTTCCTCATGTATACAAACTCACTAAGCCATTTCGGAAAGTGCACTACCTCAGGAGATATTTCCACATGTGTCCAAATTCACAGATGTTTTCCCACATGTATACAAACTCGCTGAACTATTTCCACATGTGTACAAACTCACTGAGCTATTTCCACATGTGTACAAACTCACTGAGCTATTTCCATACGTGCACAAACTCAATGAGACATTGCCACATGTGTATAAAATCAAAGAGCTATGTCGACTTGTATACAAACTCACTGAGCTATTTCCATACGTGCACAAACTCAATGAGACATTGCCACATGTGTATAAAATCAAAGAGCTATGTCGACTTGTATACAAACTCACTGAGCTATTTCTACATGAGTACAGACTTACTGAGCCATTTCCACATGTATACAAAAGAGCTATTTCCACATGTATCAAATCTCACAGAGACATTTGTACATGTTTACTAATGAGCAATTTCCACAAGTATACAAACTTGCTGAGCCATTTCCACATGTGTACAAACCCACTGAGCTATTTCCACGTGTATACAAACACACTGACACATTGCCACATGAGTATAAACTCACTGAGCTATGTCGATCTTTATAACAAACTCACTGAGCTATTTCCACTTGTATACCAATACACTGACACATTGCCACATGAGTATAAACTCACTGAGCTATGTCGACCTGTATACAAACTCACTGAGCTATCTCCACATGTGTACAAATTCACTGAGCAATATCCACATGTGTACACACTCGCGGAGCTATTTCCACATGTATACAAACTCATTGAGCCATTTCCACATGCATTCAATCTCAGGGATCTATTTCAACACATGTATACAAGCTCACTGAGCTATTTCCATCTGTGTGCAAACTCACTGAGCAATTTCCAAACCTGTACAAACTCACTGAGCTATTTCCACATGTGTACAAAATCACTGAGCTATTTCCACATGTGTACAAATTCACCGAGCTATTCCCACATGTATACAAACCCATTGAGCTCTCTCCACATGTGTAGAAACTCACTGAGATATTTCCACATGTGTACAAACTAACGGAGCTATTTCCACATGTATGCAAACTCACTGAGCTATTTCCACCTGTGTATAAACTCACTAAGCTATGTCCTCATGAGTACAAACTGATTGAGCTCTTTCCTCATGTATACAAACTCACTAAGCCATTTCGGAAAGTGCGCTACCTCATGAGATATTTCCACATGTGTCCAAATTCACAGATGTTTTCCCACATGTATAGAAACTCGCTGAACTATTTCCACATGTGTACAAACTCACTGAGCTATTTCCACATGTATACAAACTCACTGACCTATTTCCACACGTGTGCAAAGTCACTGAGCTATTTCCACATGTGTTCAAAATCACTGAGCTATTTCCACGTGTACAAATTCACTGAGCTAATCCCACATGTATACAAACCCACTGAGTTTTTTCCACATGCGTACAAACTCACTGTGCCATTCCACATGTGTACAATCTCACTGAGCTGTATTCACATGTATACAAAAGAGCTATTTGCACGTGTATAAAATCTCACGGCGACATTTGCACATGTGTATAAAATCAAAGAGCTATGTCGACTTGTATACAAACTTACTGAGCCATTTCCACATGTATACAAAAGAGCTATTTCCACATGTATGAAATCTCACAGAGACATTTGTACATGTTTACTAACGAGCTATTTCCACAAGCATACAAACTTGCTGAGCCATTTCCACATGTGTACAAACCCACTGAGCTATTTCCACGTGTATACAAACACACTGACACATTGCCACATGAGTATAAACTCACTGAGCTATGTCGACCTGTATACAAACTCACTGAGCTATTTCCACTTGCATACCAACACACTGACACATTGCCACATGTGTATAAACTCACTGAGCTATGTCGACCTGTATACAAAATCACTGAGCTATTTCCACGTGTATACAAACACACTGACACATTGCCACATGAGTATAAACTCACTGAGCTATGTCGACCTGTATACAAACTCACTGAGCTATCTCCACATGTGTACAAACTCACTGAGCAATATCCACATGTGTACACACTCACGGAGCTATTTCCACATGTATACAAACTCATTGAGCCATTTCCACATGCATTCATTCTCAGGGATCTATTTCAACACATGTATACAAGCTCACTGAGCTATTTCCATGTGTGTTCAAACTCACTGAGCAATTTCCAAACCTGTACAAACTCACTGAGCTATTTCCACATGTGTACAAAATCACTGAGCTATTTCCACATGTGTACAAACTAACGTAGCTATTTCCACATTTGTGCAAAGTCACTGAGCTATTTCCATGTGTACAAATTCACTGAGCTATTCCCACATGTATACAAACCCACTGAGCTCTCTCTACATGTGTACAAACTCACTGAGCTATTTCCACATGTATGCAAACTCACTGAGCTATTTCCACCTGCGTATAAACTCACTGAGCTATGTCCTCATGAGTACAAACTGATTGAGCTATTTCCTCATGTATACAAACTCACTAAGCCATTTCGGAAAGTGCACTACCTCATGAGATATTTCCACATGTGTCCAAATTCACGGATGTTTTCCCACATGTATACAAACTCGCTGAACTATTTCCACATGTGTACAAACTCACTGAGCTATTTCCACATGTATACAAACTCACTGAGCTATTTCCGCATGTGTACAAAATCACTGAGCTATTTCCACGTGTACAAATTCACTGAGCTATTCCCACATGTATACAAACCCACTGAGTTATTTCCACAATGCGTACAAACTCACTGTGCCATTCCACATGTGTACAATCTCACTGTGCCATAATCACATGTAGACAAAAGAGCTATTTGCACATTGCCACCTGTGTATAAACGCCCTGAGCTAATTCCACATGTATACACACTGACTGAGTGACTTCCTCATGCATAAAAACTCACTGAGCCATTTCGGAAAGAGTTCTACCTGCTGTGCTGTTTCCACATGTGTCCAAATTCACGGAACTATTCCCACATGTATACAAACTCGCTGAACTATTTCCACATATGTACAAACTCACTGAGCTATTTCCACATGTATACAAACTCACTGAGCTATTTCCATACGTGTGCAAAGTCACTGAGCTATTTCCACATGTGTACAATCTCACTGAGCCATATTCACATGTATAGAAAAGAACTATTTGCACATGTATAAAATCTCACGGAGACATTTGTACATGTTAACAAAGGAGTTAATTCCACATGTATAGAAACTCGCTGAGCCATTTCCACATGTGTACAAACTCACTGAGATATTTCCACATGCGTAGAAATTCACTGTGCTATTCCCACATGAATACAAACTCACTGAGCTATTTCCACATGTGTGCAAACTCACTGAGCTATTTCCGCATGTGTACAAACTCATTGAGCCATTTCCACATGCATACAATCTCAGGGATCTATTTCAACATGTATTCAAACTCATGGAGCTATTTCCACATGTATACAAAATCACTAAGGTATTTCCACATGCGTACAAACTCACTGTGCCATTCCACATGTGTACAATCTCACTGAGCCATATTCACATGTATAGAAAAGAATTATTTGCACATGTATAAAATCTCACGGAGACATTTGTACATGTTAACAAAGGAGTTAATTCTACATGTATAGAAACTCGCTGAGCCAATTCCACATGTGTACAAACTCACTGAGCTATTTCCACATGTGCAATAAACTCAATGAGACATTGCCACATGTGTATAAAATCAAAGAGCTATGTCGACTTGTATACAAACTCACTGAGCTATTTCTACATGTGTACAAACTTACTGAGCCATTTCCACATGTATACACAAGAGCTATTTCCACATGTATGAAATCTCACAGAGACATTTGTACATGGTTACAAACGAGCTATTTCCACATGTATGCAAACTTGCTGAGCCATTTCCACATGTGTACAAACCCGCTGAGCTATTTCCACGTGTACACAAACACACTGACACATTGCCACATGTGTATAAACTCACTGAGCTATGTCGACCTGTATACAAACTTCCTGAGCTATTTCCACTTGTATACCAACACACTGACACATTGCCACATGTGTATAAACTCACTGAGCTATGTCGACCTGTATACAAACTCACTGAGCTATTTCCACATGTATACAAACACACTGACACATTGCCACATGTATACAAACTTACTGAGCCATTTCCACATGCATTCAATCTCAGGGATCTATTTCAACATGTATTCAAACTCATGGAGCTATTTCCACATGAATACAAGCTCACTGAGCTATTTCCACATGTGTGCAAAGTCATTGAGCTATTTCGACATGTGTACAAACTCACTGAGCTATTTCCACATGTGTACAGACTCACTGAGCTATTTCCACATGTGTACAAACTAACTGAGTTATTTCCACATGTATACAAACTCACTGAGCTCTTTACACTTGTGTACAAACTCAATCAGCTACTTCCACATGTCCACAAACTCACTGAGCCATTTCCACATGTGTACAAACCCACTGAGCTATTTCCACATGTATACAAACACACTGACACATTGCCACATGAGTATAAACTCACTGAGCTATGTCGACCTGTACACAAACTCACTGAGCTATTTCCACATGTATACAAACTCACTGACCTATTTCCACACGTGTGCAAAGTCACTGAACTATTTCCACATGTGTACAAAATCACTGAGCTATTTCCACGTGTACAAATTCACTAAGCTATTCCCACATGTATACAAACCCACTGAGTTATTTTCACATGCATACAAACTCACTGTGCCATTCCACATGTGTACAATCTCACTGAGCCGTATTAACACGTATACAAAAGAGCTATTTGCACGTGTATAAAATCTCACGGAGATATTTGCACATGTTTACAAAGGAGTTAATTCCACATGTATAGAAAGTCGCTGAGCCATTTCCACTTGTGTACAAACACACTGAGCTATTTCCACATGTATACAAACTCACTGAGCTATTTCCATATGTGCACAAACTCAATGAGACATTGCCACATGTGTATAAAATCAAAGAGCTATGTCGACTTGTATACAAACTCACTGAGCTATTTCTACATGAGTACAAACTCACTGAGCCATTTCCACATGTGCACAAAAGAGCTATTTCCACATGTATACAAAGAGCCATTTCCACATGTATACAAAAGAGCTATTTCCACATGTATGAAATCTCACAGAGACATTTGTACATGTTTACTAACGAGCTATTTCCACATGTGTACAAACCCACTGAGCTATTTCCACGTTTATACAAACACACTGACACATTGCCACATGAGTATAAACTCACTGAGTTCTGTCGACCTGTATACAAACTCACTGAGCTATTTCCACTTGTATACCAACACACTGACACATTGCCACATGTGTATAAACTCACTGAGCTATGTCGACCTGTGTACAAACTCACTGAGCTATTTCCACGTGTATACAAACACACTGACACATTGCCACATGAGTATAAACTCACTGAGCTATGTCGACCTGTATACAAACTCACTGAGCTATCTCCACATGTGTACAAACTCACTGAGCAATATCCACATGTGTACACACTCGCGGAGCTCTTTCCACATGTATACAAACTCATTGAGCCATTTCCACATGCATTCAATCTCAGGGATCTATTTCAACACATGTATACAAGCTCACTGAGCTATTTCCATCTGTGTGCAAACTCACTGAGCAATTTCCAAACCTGTACAAACTCACTGAGCTATTTCCACATGTGTACAAAATCACTGAGCTATTTCCACATGTGTACAAATTCACCGAGCTATTCCCACATGTATACAAACCCATTGAGCTCTCTCCACATGTGTAGAAACTCACTGAGATATTTCCACATGTGTACAAACTAACGGAGCTATTTCCACATGTATGCAAACTCACTGAGCTATTTCCACCTGTGTATAAACTCACTAAGCTATGTCCTCATGAGTACAAACTGATTGAGCTATTTCCTCATGTATACAAACTCACTAAGCCATTTCGGAAAGTGCGCTACCTCATGAGATATTTCCACATGTGTCCAAATTCACAGATGTTTTCCCACATGTATACAAACTCGCTGAACTATTTCCACATGTGTACAAACTCACTGAGCTATTTCCACATGTATACAAACTCACTGACCTATTTCCACACGTGTGCAAAGTCACTGAGCTATTTCCACATGTGTTCAAAATCACTGAGCTATTTCCACGTGTACAAATTCACTGAGCTAATCCCACATGTATACAAACCCACTGAGTTTTTTCCACATGCGTACAAACTCACTGTGCCATTCCACATGTGTACAATCTCACTGAGCCATAATCACATGTAGACAAAAGAGCTATTTGCACATTGCCACCTGTGTATAAACGCCCTGAGCTAATTCCACATGTATACACACTGACTGAGTGACTTCCTCATGTATAAAAACTCACTGAGCCATTTCGGAAAGAGTTCTACCTGCTGAGCTGTTTCCACATGTATACGAAAGAGCTATTTCCACATGTATGAAATCTCACAGAGACATTTGTACATGTTTATTAACGAGTTATTTCCACATGTGTACAAACCCACTGAGCTATTTCCACGTGTATACAAACACACTGACACATTGCCACATGAGTATAAACTCACTGAGCTATGTCGACCTGTATACAAACTCACTGAGCTATTTCCACTTGTATACCAACACACTGACACATTGCCACATGTGTATAAACTCACTGAGCTATGTCGACCTGTATACAAATTCACTGAGCTATTTCCACGTGTATACAAACACACTGACACATTGCCACATGAGTATAAACTCACTGAGCTATGTCGACCTGTATACAAACTCACTGAGCTATCTCCACATGTGTACAAACTCACTGAGCAATATCCACATGTGTACACACTCGCGGAGTTCTTTCCACATGTATACAAACTCATTGAGCCATTTCCACATGCATTCAATCTCATGGATCTATTTCAACACATGTATAAACTCACTGAGCTATTTCCACATGTGTACAAAATCACTGAGCTATTTCCACGTTTACAAATTCACTGAGCTATTCCCACATGTATACAAATCCACTGAGCTCTCTCCACATGTGTACAAACTCACTGAGCTATTTTCACATGTGTACAAACTAACGGAGCTATTTCCACATGTATGCAAACTCACTGAGCTATTTCCACCTGTGTATAAACTCACTAAGCTATGTCCTCATGAGTACAAACTGATTGAGCTATTTCCTCATGTATACAAACTCACTAAGCCATTTCGGAAAGTGCACTACCTCAGGAGATATTTCCACATGTGTCCAAATTCACAGATGTTTTCCCACATGTATACAAACTCGCTGAACTATTTCCACATGTGTACAAACTCACTGAGCTATTTCCACATGTGTACAAACTCACTGAGCTATTTCCATACGTGCACAAACTCAATGAGACATTGCCACATGTGTATAAAATCAAAGAGCTATGTCGACTTGTATACAAACTCACTGAGCTATTTCCATACGTGCACAAACTCAATGAGACATTGCCACATGTGTATAAAATCAAAGAGCTATGTCGACTTGTATACAAACTCACTGAGCTATTTCTACATGAGTACAGACTTACTGAGCCATTTCCACATGTATACAAAAGAGCTATTTCCACATGTATCAAATCTCACAGAGACATTTGTACATGTTTACTAATGAGCAATTTCCACAAGTATACAAACTTGCTGAGCCATTTCCACATGTGTACAAACCCACTGAGCTATTTCCACGTGTATACAAACACACTGACACATTGCCACATGAGTATAAACTCACTGAGCTATGTCGATCTTTATACAAACTCACTGAGCTATTTCCACTTGTATACCAATACACTGACACATTGCCACATGAGTATAAACTCACTGAGCTATGTCGACCTGTATACAAACTCACTGAGCTATCTCCACATGTGTACAAATTCACTGAGCAATATCCACATGTGTACACACTCGCGGAGCTATTTCCACATGTATACAAACTCATTGAGCCATTTCCACATGCATTCAATCTCAGGGATCTATTTCAACACATGTATACAAGCTCACTGAGCTATTTCCATCTGTGTGCAAACTCACTGAGCAATTTCCAAACCTGTACAAACTCACTGAGCTATTTCCACATGTGTACAAAATCACTGAGCTATTTCCACATGTGTACAAATTCACCGAGCTATTCCCACATGTATACAAACCCATTGAGCTCTCTCCACATGTGTAGAAACTCACTGAGATATTTCCACATGTGTACAAACTAACGGAGCTATTTCCACATGTATGCAAACTCACTGAGCTATTTCCACCTGTGTATAAACTCACTAAGCTATGTCCTCATGAGTACAAACTGATTGAGCTCTTTCCTCATGTATACAAACTCACTAAGCCATTTCGGAAAGTGCGCTACCTCATGAGATATTTCCACATGTGTCCAAATTCACAGATGTTTTCCCACATGTATAGAAACTCGCTGAACTATTTCCACATGTGTACAAACTCACTGAGCTATTTCCACATGTATACAAACTCACTGACCTATTTCCACACGTGTGCAAAGTCACTGAGCTATTTCCACATGTGTTCAAAATCACTGAGCTATTTCCACGTGTACAAATTCACTGAGCTAATCCCACATGTATACAAACCCACTGAGTTTTTTCCACATGCGTACAAACTCACTGTGCCATTCCACATGTGTACAATCTCACTGAGCTGTATTCACATGTATACAAAAGAGCTATTTGCACGTGTATAAAATCTCACGGAGACATTTGCACATGTGTATAAAATCAAAGAGCTATGTCGACTTGTATACAAACTTACTGAGCCATTTCCACATGTATACAAAAGAGCTATTTCCACATGTATGAAATCTCACAGAGACATTTGTACATGTTTACTAACGAGCTATTTCCACAAGCATACAAACTTGCTGAGCCATTTCCACATGTGTACAAACCCACTGAGCTATTTCCACGTGTATACAAACACACTGACACATTGCCACATGAGTATAAACTCACTGAGCTATGTCGACCTGTATACAAACTCACTGAGCTATTTCCACTTGCATACCAACACACTGACACATTGCCACATGTGTATAAACTCACTGAGCTATGTCGACCTGTATACAAAATCACTGAGCTATTTCCACGTGTATACAAACACACTGACACATTGCCACATGAGTATAAACTCACTGAGCTATGTCGACCTGTATACAAACTCACTGAGCTATCTCCACATGTGTACAAACTCACTGAGCAATATCCACATGTGTACACACTCGCGGAGCTATTTCCACATGTATACAAACTCATTGAGCCATTTCCACATGCATTCATTCTCAGGGATCTATTTCAACACATGTATACAAGCTCACTGAGCTATTTCCATGTGTGTTCAAACTCACTGAGCAATTTCCAAACCTGTACAAACTCACTGAGCTATTTCCACATGTGTACAAAATCACTGAGCTATTTCCACATGTGTACAAACTAACGTAGCTATTTCCACATTTGTGCAAAGTCACTGAGCTATTTCCATGTGTACAAATTCACTGAGCTATTCCCACATGTATACAAACCCACTGAGCTCTCTCTACATGTGTACAAACTCACTGAGCTATTTCCACATGTATGCAAACTCACTGAGCTATTTCCACCTGCGTATAAACTCACTGAGCTATGTCCTCATGAGTACAAACTGATTGAGCTATTTCCTCATGTATACAAACTCACTAAGCCATTTCGGAAAGTGCACTACCTCATGAGATATTTCCACATGTGTCCAAATTCACGGATGTTTTCCCACATGTATACAAACTCGCTGAACTATTTCCACATGTGTACAAACTCACTGAGCTATTTCCACATGTATACAAACTCACTGAGCTATTTCCGCATGTGTACAAAATCACTGAGCTATTTCCACGTGTACAAATTCACTGAGCTATTCCCACATGTATACAAACCCACTGAGTTATTTCCACAATGCGTACAAACTCACTGTGCCATTCCACATGTGTACAATCTCACTGTGCCATAATCACATGTAGACAAAAGAGCTATTTGCACATTGCCACCTGTGTATAAACGCCCTGAGCTAATTCCACATGTATACACACTGACTGAGTGACTTCCTCATGCATAAAAACTCACTGAGCCATTTCGGAAAGAGTTCTACCTGCTGTGCTGTTTCCACATGTGTCCAAATTCACGGAACTATTCCCACATGTATACAAACTCGCTGAACTATTTCCACATATGTACAAACTCACTGAGCTATTTCCACATGTATACAAACTCACTGAGCTATTTCCATACGTGTGCAAAGTCACTGAGCTATTTCCACATGTGTACAATCTCACTGAGCCATATTCACATGTATAGAAAAGAACTATTTGCACATGTATAAAATCTCACGGAGACATTTGTACATGTTAACAAAGGAGTTAATTCCACATGTATAGAAACTCGCTGAGCCATTTCCACATGTGTACAAACTCACTGAGATATTTCCACATGCGTAGAAATTCACTGTGCTATTCCCACATGAATACAAACTCACTGAGCTATTTCCACATGTGTGCAAACTCACTGAGCTATTTCCGCATGTGTACAAACTCATTGAGCCATTTCCACATGCATACAATCTCAGGGATCTATTTCAACATGTATTCAAACTCATGGAGCTATTTCCACATGTATACAAAATCACTAAGGTATTTCCACATGCGTACAAACTCACTGTGCCATTCCACATGTGTACAATCTCACTGAGCCATATTCACATGTATAGAAAAGAATTATTTGCACATGTATAAAATCTCACGGAGACATTTGTACATGTTAACAAAGGAGTTAATTCTACATGTATAGAAACTCGCTGAGCCAATTCCACATGTGTACAAACTCACTGAGCTATTTCCACATGTGCAATAAACTCAATGAGACATTGCCACATGTGTATAAAATCAAAGAGCTATGTCGACTTGTATACAAACTCACTGAGCTATTTCTACATGTGTACAAACTTACTGAGCCATTTCCACATGTATACACAAGAGCTATTTCCACATGTATGAAATCTCACAGAGACATTTGTACATGGTTACAAACGAGCTATTTCCACATGTATGCAAACTTGCTGAGCCATTTCCACATGTGTACAAACCCGCTGAGCTATTTCCACGTGTACACAAACACACTGACACATTGCCACATGTGTATAAACTCACTGAGCTATGTCGACCTGTATACAAACTTCCTGAGCTATTTCCACTTGTATACCAACACACTGACACATTGCCACATGTGTATAAACTCACTGAGCTATGTCGACCTGTATACAAACTCACTGAGCTATTTCCACATGTATACAAACACACTGACACATTGCCACATGTATACAAACTTACTGAGCCATTTCCACATGCATTCAATCTCAGGGATCTATTTCAACATGTATTCAAACTCATGGAGCTATTTCCACATGAATACAAGCTCACTGAGCTATTTCCACATGTGTGCAAAGTCATTGAGCTATTTCGACATGTGTACAAACTCACTGAGCTATTTCCACATGTGTACAGACTCACTGAGCTATTTCCACATGTGTACAAACTAACTGAGTTATTTCCACATGTATACAAACTCACTGAGCTCTTTACACTTGTGTACAAACTCAATCAGCTACTTCCACATGTCCACAAACTCACTGAGCCATTTCCACATGTGTACAAACCCACTGAGCTATTTCCACATGTATACAAACACACTGACACATTGCCACATGAGTATAAACTCACTGAGCTATGTCGACCTGTACACAAACTCACTGAGCTATTTCCACATGTATACAAACTCACTGACCTATTTCCACACGTGTGCAAAGTCACTGAACTATTTCCACATGTGTACAAAATCACTGAGCTATTTCCACGTGTACAAATTCACTAAGCTATTCCCACATGTATACAAACCCACTGAGTTATTTTCACATGCATACAAACTCACTGTGCCATTCCACATGTGTACAATCTCACTGAGCCGTATTAACACGTATACAAAAGAGCTATTTGCACGTGTATAAAATCTCACGGAGATATTTGCACATGTTTACAAAGGAGTTAATTCCACATGTATAGAAACTCGCTGAGCCATTTCCACTTGTGTACAAACACACTGAGCTATTTCCACATGTATACAAACTCACTGAGCTATTTCCATATGTGCACAAACTCAATGAGACATTGCCACATGTGTATAAAATCAAAGAGCTATGTCGACTTGTATACAAACTCACTGAGCTATTTCTACATGAGTACAAACTCACTGAGCCATTTCCACATGTGCACAAAAGAGCTATTTCCACATGTATACAAAGAGCCATTTCCACATGTATACAAAAGAGCTATTTCCACATGTATGAAATCTCACAGAGACATTTGTACATGTTTACTAACGAGCTATTTCCACATGTGTACAAACCCACTGAGCTATTTCCACGTTTATACAAACACACTGACACATTGCCACATGAGTATAAACTCACTGAGTTCTGTCGACCTGTATACAAACTCACTGAGCTATTTCCACTTGTATACCAACACACTGACACATTGCCACATGTGTATAAACTCACTGAGCTATGTCGACCTGTGTACAAACTCACTGAGCTATTTCCACGTGTATACAAACACACTGACACATTGCCACATGAGTATAAACTCACTGAGCTATGTCGACCTGTATACAAACTCACTGAGCTATCTCCACATGTGTACAAACTCACTGAGCAATATCCACATGTGTACACACTCGCGGAGCTCTTTCCACATGTATACAAACTCATTGAGCCATTTCCACATGCATTCAATCTCAGGGATCTATTTCAACACATGTATACAAGCTCACTGAGCTATTTCCATCTGTGTGCAAACTCACTGAGCAATTTCCAAACCTGTACAAACTCACTGAGCTATTTCCACATGTGTACAAAATCACTGAGCTATTTCCACATGTGTACAAATTCACCGAGCTATTCCCACATGTATACAAACCCATTGAGCTCTCTCCACATGTGTAGAAACTCACTGAGATATTTCCACATGTGTACAAACTAACGGAGCTATTTCCACATGTATGCAAACTCACTGAGCTATTTCCACCTGTGTATAAACTCACTAAGCTATGTCCTCATGAGTACAAACTGATTGAGCTATTTCCTCATGTATACAAACTCACTAAGCCATTTCGGAAAGTGCGCTACCTCATGAGATATTTCCACATGTGTCCAAATTCACAGATGTTTTCCCACATGTATACAAACTCGCTGAACTATTTCCACATGTGTACAAACTCACTGAGCTATTTCCACATGTATACAAACTCACTGACCTATTTCCACACGTGTGCAAAGTCACTGAGCTATTTCCACATGTGTTCAAAATCACTGAGCTATTTCCACGTGTACAAATTCACTGAGCTAATCCCACATGTATACAAACCCACTGAGTTTTTTCCACATGCGTACAAACTCACTGTGCCATTCCACATGTGTACAATCTCACTGAGCCATAATCACATGTAGACAAAAGAGCTATTTGCACATTGCCACCTGTGTATAAACGCCCTGAGCTAATTCCACATGTATACACACTGACTGAGTGACTTCCTCATGTATAAAAACTCACTGAGCCATTTCGGAAAGAGTTCTACCTGCTGAGCTGTTTCCACATGTGTCCAAATTCACGGAGCTATTCCCACATGTATACAAACTCGCTGAACTATTTCCACATATGTACAAACTCACTGAGCTATTTCCACATGTATACAAACTCACTGAGCTATTTCCATACGTGTGCAAAGTCACTGAGCTATTTCCACGTGTACAAACTCACTGAGCTATTCCCACATGTATACAAACTCGCTGAACTATTTCCACATGTGTACAAACTCACTGAGATATTTCCACATGCGTAGAAATTCACTGAGCTATTCCCACATGTATACAAAGTCACTGAGCTATTTCCACATGTGTGCAAACTCATTGAGCCATTTCCACATGCATACAATCTCAGGGATCTATTTCAACATGTATTCAAACTCATGGAGCTATTTCCACATGTATACAAAATCACTAAGGTATTTCCACATGCGTACAAACTCACTGAGCCATTCCACATGTGTACAATCTCACTGAGCCATATTCACATGTATAGAAAAGAATTATTTGCACATGTATAAAATCTCACGGAGACATTTGTACATGTTAACAAAGGAGTTAATTCTACATGTATAGAAACTCACTGAGCCAATTCCACATGTGTACAAACTCACTGAGGTATTTCCACATGTGCAATAAACTCAATGAGACATTGCCACATGTGTATAAAATCAAAGAGCTATGTCGACTTGTATACAAACTCACTGAGCTATTTCTACATGTGTACAAACTTACTGAGCCATTTCCACATGTATACACAAGAGCTATTTCCACATGTATGAAATCTCACAGAGACATTTGTACATGTTTACAAACGAGCTATTTCCACATGTATGCAAACTTGCTGAGCCATTTCCACATGTGTACAAACCCGCTGAGCTATTTCCACGTGTACACAAACACACTGACACATTGCCACATGTGTATAAACTCACTGAGCTATGTCGACCTGTATACAAACTTCCAGAGCTATTTCCACTTGTATACCAACACACTGACACATTGCCACATGTATACAAACTTACTGAGCCATTTCCACATGCATTCAATCTCAGGGATCTATTTCAACATGTATTCAAACTCATGGAGCTATTTCCACATGAATACAAGCTCACTGAGCTATTTCCACATGTGTGCAAAGTCATTGAGCTATTTCGACATGTGTACAAACTCACTGAGCTATTTCCACATGTGTACAGACTCACTGAGCTATTTCCACATGTGTACAAACTAACTGAGTTATTTCCACATGTATACAAACTCACTGAGCTCTTTACACTTGTGTACAAACTCAATCAGCTACTTCCACATGTCCACAAACTCACTGAGACATTTCCACATGTGTATAAACTCACTGAGCTATTCCCATGTGTACACAAATTCACTGAGCTATTCCCACATGTATACAAACCCACTGAGCTATCTCCACATGTGTACAAACACACTGAGCTATTCCCACATGTGTACAAACTAGCTGAGCTATTTCCACATGTGTACAAAGTCACGGAGCTATTTCCACATGTGTACAAACTCACGGAGGTATTTCCACATGTGTACACACTCACTGAGCTATTCCCACATGTATACAAACTCACTGATTATTTTCCACAGGTGTACAAGCTGACTGAGCTATTTCCACATGTGAACAACTTCACTGAGCTACTTCCACATGTGTACAAACTCACTGAACTATTTCCACATGTATACAAACTCACTGAGCCATTTCCATATGTGTACAAACTCACTGAGCAAATTCCCCATGTGTGCACACTTACTGAGCAATTTCCACATGTATACAAACTCACTGAGTTATTTCCACATGTATGCATACTCACTGAGCTATTTCCACCTGTGTTTTAACTCACTGAGCTATGTCGTCATGAGTACAAACTGATTGAGCTATTTCCTCATGTATACAAACTCACTAAGCCATTTCGGAAAGTGCACTACCTCATGAGATATTTCCACATGTGTCCAAATTCACGGATGTTTTCCCACATGTGTACAAACTCGCTGAACTATTTCCACATGTGTACAAACTCACTGAGCTATTTCCACATGTATACAATCTCACTGACCTATTTCCACACGTGTGCAAAGTCACTGAGCTATTTGCACACGTGTACAAAGTCACTGAGCTATTTCTACAGGTATACAAACTCACTGAGCTACTTCCACATGTGTACACACTTACTGAGCTATTTCCACATGTTACAAATTCACTGTGCTATTCCCATGTGTATACAAACTCACTGAGCTATTTCCACATGTGTACAAAGTCACTGAGCTATTTCCACATGTGTACAAATTCACTGTGCTATTCCCATGTGTATACAAACTCACTGAGCTATTTCCACATGTGTACAAACTTACTGAGCTATTTCCACATATATACAAACTCACTGAACTATTAACACATGTGCACTAACTCACTGAGCCATTTCCACATGTGTACAAACTCACTGAGCTATTTATACGTGTGCGCAAACTCACTGAGCTATCTCGAATTGTATACGCACTCACTGAGCTATTTCCACATGTGTAGAAACTGACTGAACCATTTCCACATGTGTATAAACTCACTATGGTATGTCGACTTGTATGCAAACGCACTGAGCTATTTCTACATGAGTACAAACTCTCTGAGCCATTTCCACATGTATACAAACTCAATGTGCCATATCCACATGTATACAAAAGATCTATTTCCACATGTATGAAATCTCACGGAGACATTTGTACATGTTTACAAACGAGCTATTTCTACATGTGTACAAGCTCGCTTGGCCATTTCCACATGTGTACAAACTCACTGTGCTATTTCCACGTGTAGAAACTCACTGAGCCACTTCCATATGTGTACAAACTGACTAAGCCATTTCCACATGTGTACTAACTCACTGAGCTGGTTCCATATGTGTACAAACTCACTGAGCAAATTCCTCATGTGTACATAGGTAGGAAGAGTGGTGAGGATGTTAGGCAGGCTTTCAGGGAGCTAGGTTGGAAGCTCAGAGCTAGAACGAACAGAGTTGTTGTCTCTGGTTTGTTACCCGTGCCACGTGATAAGAGAGTCGAGAAAAAAGGAGAGAGAACAGTTAAATGCGTGACAAAAGGGATGGTGCAGGAGGGAGGGATTCCGGTTTCTGGACAACTGGGGTTCTTTCTGGGGAAGGTGAGACCTCTATAAACAGGATGGTCTCCACCTGAACCTGAGGGGCACTAGCATCCTTGGGGAGAGGTTTGCTAGTGCTCTTTGGGAGGGTTTAAACTAACTCTGCAGGGGCATGGGAACCTGGACTGTAGCTTTAGGATACAGGACCTTGAGTGTAGAGAGGTTAGGAACAAGCCATCGATCTCAAAGGAGGGTGCCGGTAAACGGGAAGGTGGCTTGAAGTGTGTATACTTCAATGCCAGAAGTATAAGAAATAAGGTAGGTGAACTTGCAGCGTGGGTTGGTACCTGGGACTTCGATGTTGTGGCCATTACAGAGACGTGGGTAGAACAGGGACAGGAATGGCTATTGCAGGTTCCAGGGTTTAAATGTTTTAGTACGGTCAGAGGTGGGGGTAAAAGAGGGGGAGGTGTGGCATTGCTTGTCAAGGATAGTATTACAGCGGTGGAAAGGACGATGGAGGAAGACTTGCCATCTGAGGTAGTTTGGGCCAAGTTTAGAAATAGGAAAGGTGAGGTCACCCTGTTAGGAGTTTTCTACAGGCCTCCTAATAGTTCGAGAGACGTAGAGGAAAGTATTGCAAGGATGATTCAGGAGAAGAGTGAAAGTAGTAGGGTGGTTGTTATGGGGGACTTTAACTTCCCAGATATTGACTGGGAAAGCGATAGCTTGAGTTCGTTAGATGGGTCGGTGTTTGTCCAATGTGTGCAGGAGGGTTTCCTGACACAATATGTAGATAGGCCAACAAGAGGTGAGGCCATACTGGATTTGGTTCTAGGTAATGAACCAGGCCAGGTGTTAGATTTGGAGGTAGGTGAGCACTTCGGGGACAGTGACCACAACTCGGTGACTTTTACTCTAGTGATGGAGAGGGATAAGTGTGCACTGCAGGGCAAGAGTTATAGCTGGGGGCAGGGAAATTATGATGCGGTGAGGCATGACTTAGGATGTGTGGATTGGAAAAATAGGCTTTAAGGGAAGGACACAAATGATATGTGGAGCTTGTTCAAGGAGCAGCTATTGGGTGTCCTTGATGAGTACGTACCAGTCAGGCAGGGAGGAAAGGGTCTTGTGAGGGAGCCGTAGTTTAATAAGGAATTGGAATCCCTTGTAAAAGGGAAGTGGGCGGCCTATGTAAAGATGAGGCATGAAGGTTCAGTTGGGGCGATTGAGAATTATAAGGTAGCCAGGAAGGATCTAAAGAGAGAGCTAAGAGCAGCGAGAAGGGGACATGTAAAGTCCTTGGTTGGTAGGATTAGGGAAAACCCAAAGGCTTTCTATAGGTATGTCAGGAATAAAAGGATGACTAGGGTAGGTATCGGTCCAGTCAAGGATAGTAGTGGGAAGTTGTGCGTGGAGGCGAAGGAGATTGGAGAGACACTAAATCAATACTTGTCGTCAGTATTCACTCAGGAACAGGACATTGTTGCTGATGTGAATATTGAGTCACAAGGGATTAGAATAGATGGCTTTGAGGTTTGTAGGGAAGAGGTCTGGGGAATACTGGAAAGGGTGAAAATAGATAAGTCCCCTGGGCCTGATGGCATTTATCCTAGGATCCTCTGGGAAGCTAGGGAGGAGATAGCGGAGCCATTGGCCTTGATTTTTATGTCGTCGTAGTCTACAGGAATAGTGCCGGAAGACTGGAGGATAGCGAATGTGGTCCCCTTGTTCAAGAAAGGGAGTAGGGACAGCCCTAGTAACTTTAGGCCAGTGAGTCTCACCTCTGTTGTGGGCAAAGTCTTAGAGAGAATTGTAACGGATAGGATTTATGAACATCTGGATGGGAATAATGTGACCAAGGATAGTCAGCATGGTTTTGTGAAGGGCAGGTCGTGCCTCACAAACCTTATTGAGTTCTTTGAGAAGGTGACCAAGGAAGTGGACGAGGGTAAAGCAGTAGATGTGGTGTATATGGATTTTAGCAAGGCATTCGATAAGGTACCACATGGTAGGCTACTGCAAAAATTACGGAGGTATGGCATTGAGGGTGCATTAGAGGTTTGGATTAGGAATTGGCTGGCTGGAAGGAGACAGAGGGTAGTAGTTGATGGTAAAGGTTCATCTTGGAGTGCAGTTACTAGCGGTGTTCCACAAGGATCTGTTTTGGGACCATTGCTGTTTGTCATTTTTATAAATGACCTGGAGGAGGGGCTTGAAGGCTGGGTGAGCAAGTTTGCGGATGATACGAAAGTCGGTGGAGTGGTGGACAGCGAAGAAGGATGTGGCAGGTTACAGCGGGATATAGATAAGTTGCAGAGCAGGGCAGAAAGGTGGCAAATGGAGTTCAATGTAGCTAAGGGTGAAGTCATTCATTTTGGTAGGAATAACAAGAAGATGGATTACTGGGCTAATGGTAGGCTACTTGGTAGTGTGGAAGAGCAGAGGGATCTTGGTGTCCATGTACACAGATCTCTGAAAGTTGCCACCCAGGTAAATAGTGCTGTGAAGAAGGCATATGGCATACTGGGCTTTATTGGCAGAGGAATTGAGTTCCGGAGTCCTGAGGTCATGTTGCAGTTGTATAAGATTCTGGTGCTGCCTCATCTGGAGTATTGTGTGCAGTTTTGGTCGCCATACTATAGGAAGGATGTGGAGGCACTGGAACGGGTGCAGAGGAGGTTTACCAGGATGTTGCCTGGCATGGTAGGAAGATCGTATGAGGAAAGGCTGAGGCACTTGGGGCTGTTCTCATTGGAGAAAAGAAGGTTTAGGGGAGATTTGATAGAGGTGTACAAGATGATTAGGGGTTTAGATAGGGTTGACAGTGAGAACCTTTTTCCGCGTATGGAGTCAGCTGTTACTAGGGGAGACAGCTTTAAATTAAGGGGTGGTAGGTATAGGACAGATGTTAGGGGTAGATTCTTTACTCAGCGGGTTGTAAGTTCATGGAATGCCCTGCCAGTATCAGTGGTGGACTCTCCCTCTTTATGGTCATTCAAGCGGGCATTGGATAAGCATATGGAGGTTATTGGGCTAGTGTAGGTTAGGTAGGCTGCGCTGTATATTTCTATGTACTATGTTCTATGTTCTATGTACACACTCACTGAGCTATGTCCACATGTATACAAACTCACTGAGCCATTTTGACATGTATACAATCTCAATGATCCATTTCCAAATGAGTACAATCTCACTGAGTTGTTTCCACATGTATACAAACTCACGGAGACATTTCCACATGTATACAAACTCACGGAGACATTTCCACATGTGTACAAACTCACTGTGCCATTCCACATGTGTACAATCTCACTGAGCTGTATTCACATGTATACAAAAGAGCTATTTGCACATGTATAAAATCTCACGGAGACATTTGCACATGTTAACAAAGGAGTTAATTCTACACGTATAGGAACTCGCTGAGCCATTTCCACATGTGTACAAACACACTGAGCTATTTCCACATGTGTACAATCTCACTGAGCTATTTCCACATGTCCACAAACTCAATGAGACATTGCCACATGTGTATAAAATCAAAGAGCTATGTCGACTTGTATACAAACTCACTGAGCTATTTCTACATGTGTACAAACTTACTGAGCCATATCCACATGTATTACAAAAGAGCTATTTCCACATGTATGAAATCTCACAGAGACATTTGTACATGTTTACAAATAAGCTACTTTCACATGTATACAAACTTGCTGAGCCATTTCCACATGTGTACAAACCCACTGAGCTATTTCCACGTGTATACAAACACACTGACACATTGCCACATGAGTATAAACTCACTGAGCTATGTTGACCTGTATACAAACTCACTGAGCTATTTCCACATGTGTACAAACTCACTGAGCCATTTCCACATATGTACAAACTCACTGAGCTATTTCCACATGTGTACACACTCGCTGAGCTATTTCCACATGTGCACAAACTCATTGAGCCATTTCCACATGCATTCAATCTCAGGGATCTATTTCAACATGTATTCAAACTCATGGAGCTATTTCCACATGTATACAAACACACTGAGCTATTTCCATGTGTGTACAAACTCACTGAGCGATTTCCAAACGTGTACAAACTCACTGAGCGATTTCCACGTGTACAAACTGACTGAAGCTTTTCCACACATGTACAAACTCACTGAGCTATTTCCAACTGTGTACAAACCCACTGAGCGAATTCCACATGTATACAAATTCACGGAGCCATTTCCACATGTATACAAACTCACTGAGCCACTTCCACACATATACAAGCACACCGAGCCATTTCCACATGTGTACAAACTCACTGAGCTATTTCCACATGTATATAAACTCACTGAGCTATTTCCACATGTGTACAATCTCACTGAGCAATTGCCAAATGAGCACAAACTCACTGAATCATATCCACATGCATATAAACTCACTGAGCCATTTCCACATGTGTATAAACTCACTATGGTGTGTCGACTTGTATACAAACTCACTGAGCTATTTCTACATGTGTACAAACTGACTGAGCCATTTCCACGTGTATAAACTCACTATGGTATGTCAACATGTATACAAACTCACTGAGCTATTTCTACATGCGTACAAACTGACTGAGCCATTTCCACATGTGTACATACTCACTGAGCTAGTTCCATATCTGTACAAATTCACGGAGCCATTTCCATTTGTGTATAAACTCAATAAGCTATTTCCAAATGTGTACAAACTGACTGAGCCATTTCCACATGTGTACAAACTCACTGAGCTATTTCCACATTTGTACAAACTGACTGAGGTTTTCCACACGTGTACAAACTCACTGAGCTATTTCCAACTATGTACAAACTCACTATGCGATTTCCACATGTATTCAAACTCACTGAGCCATTTTGGCATGTATACAAACTCATTGAGCCACTTCCACACATATACAAGCACACTGAACCATTTCCACATGTGTACAAACTCACTGAGCTATTTCCAAATGTGTACAAACTCAGTAAGCGATTTCCAAATGTGTACAAACTGACTGAGCCATTTCCACACGCGTACAAACTCACTGAGTTATTTCCAACTATGTACAAACTCAATAAGCGATTTCCAAATGTGTACAAACTGACTGAGCCATTTCCACATTTGTACAAACTGACTGAGGTTTTCCACACGTGTACAAACTCACTGAGCTATTTCCAACTATATACAAACTCACTAAGCGATTTCCACATGTATACAAATTCACGGAGCCATTTCCACATGTATACAAGCACACTGAGCCATTTCCACATGTGTACAAACTGACTGAGCCTTTTCCACACGTGTACAAACTCACTGAGCTATTTCCAAATGTGTACAAATTCACTAAGCAATTTCCACGTGAGTACAAATTCACGGAGCCATTTCCACATGTATTCAAACTCACTGAGCCATTTCGCATTGTATACAAAATCACTGAGCCATTTCCACATGTATACAAACTCACTGAGCCATTTCCACATGTGTACAAACCCACTGAGCCAGTTCCACACGTATACAACAAGCTCTTGCCACATGTGTACAAACTCACTGAGCCATATCCACATGTATACAAAAGAGCTATTTCCACATGTATGAAATCTCACGGAGACATTTGTACATGTTTACAAATGAGCTATTTCTACATGTGTACAAACTCGCTTTGCCATTTCCACATGTGTACAAACTCACTGTGCTATTTCCACGTGTAGAAACTCACTGAGCTGTTTCTACATGTATTCAAACTCACTGAGCCATTTCGACATGTATACAAATTCACAGAGCCATTTCCACATGTGTACAAACTCACTGAGCTATTTCCACATGTGTACACACTCGCGGAGCTATTTCCACATGTGTACAAACTCATTGAACCATTTCCACATGCATTCAATCTCAGGGATCTATTTCAACATGTATTCAAACTCATGGAGCTATTTCCACATGTATACAAACTCACTGAGCTATTTCCATGTGTGTACAAACTCACTGAGCGATTTGCAAATGTATACAAACTCACTGAGCAATTTCCAACTGTGTACAAACTCACTGAGCCATTTCCACATGTATACAAATTCACTGAGCCACTTCTACACATATACAAGCACACCGAGCCATTTCCACACATGTACAAACTGACTGAGCCTTTTCCAAATGTGTACAAACTCACTAAGTGATTTCCACATGTATACAAACTCACTGAGCCATTTTGACATGTATATAAACTCACTGAGCTATTTCCACACGTGTGTAAACACAGCTATTCTTGTTTCTGTTCGCTGAGCCCTCGGAATTTGTGTTGCAGACGTTTCGTCCCCTGTCTTCGTGACATCCTCAGTGCTTGGGAGCCTCCTGTGAAGCGCTTCTGTGATCTTTCCTTTGGCATTTGTAGTGGTTTGAATCTGTCACTTCCGGTTGTCAGTTCCAGCTGTCCGTTGCAGTGGCCGGTATATTGGGTTCAGATCGATGTGCTTATTGATTAAATCTGTGGATGGCCGCTACGCCTCTAGGAATTCCTAGACGGGAGGGAAATATATCTCTGATGGTGGGGTCCGGTTGGAGGTGGCAGAAATGACAACGGATGATATGATGTATATGGAGGTTGGTGGGGTGGTAGGTGAAGACCAGTGGGGTTCTGTCCTGGTGGCGATTGGAGATGCAGGGCTCAAGGGTGGAGGAGCAGGAAGTGGAGGAGATGCGGTGGAGAGCACCGTCAATCACGTATGGGGGGATATTGCGGTCTTTGAAGAAAGAGGCCATCTGGGTTGTTCGGTATTGGAGCTGGTCCTCCTGGGAGCAGATGTGGCGGAGACGAAGGATTGGGAATATGGGATGGTGTTTTTACAGGGGGCAGGGTGGGAGGAGGTGGAGTCGTGGTAGCTGTGGGAGTCGGTTGATTGATAGTAAATGTCCGTGTTGATTCGGTCGCCCGAGATAGAAATGGAGAGGTTTAGGAAGGGGATGGAGGAGTCTGAGACGGTCCAGGTAACTTTGAGGTAGGGGTCCTTGACATGCAGGTCCTTGGACTCCTCCATCGCCAGACCGTAGCAACACGATGGCTGGAGGAAGAGCGCCTCATCTTCCGCCTAGGAACCCTCCAACCACAAGGGATGAACTCAGATTTCTCCAGTTTCCTCATTCCCCGCCCCCCCCCCGCCACTTGTCTCAGTCCCAACCCTCGAACTCAGCACCGCCTTCCTAACCTGCAATGTTCACCCTGACCTCTCCGCCCCCCACCCCCACCCCCACTCTGGCCTATCACCCTCACCTTGACCTCCTTCCACCTATCACAGATCCAACACCCCTCCACCAAGTCCCTCCTCCCTACCTTTTATCTTAGCCTACTTGGCACACTTTACTCATTCCTGAAGAAGGGCTTATGCACGAAACGTTATATCCCTGCTCCTTGGATGCTGCCTGATCTGCAACACATTTTCAGCTCTGATCTCCAGCATCTGCAGTCCTCACTTTCTCCTAGAAGATTTCAACATGTGTACAATCTCACTGTGCCATTTCCACATGTGTACAAACTCACTGAGCCATTTCAACTTGTGAACAAACTCACTAAGCCATTTCAACATGTATGCACACTCATTGAGCTATTTTCACAAACTCACTGAGGTATTTGCACATTTATACATACTCGTTGAGCCATTTCCACATGTGTACAAACTCCCTGAGCCATTTCCACATGTATAGAAACTCACTGACCAATTTCCACGTTTGTAAAAACTCACTGAGCTATTTCCACTAGTGTACAAACTCACTGAGGTATTTCCATGTGTCCGAACTCACTGATCCATTTCTACATGTATACAAACTGACTGTGCCATTTCCACACGTGTACAAGATCACTGAGCTATGTCAACATGTATACAAATTCACTGAGGCATTTCCACATGCATACAAACTCCCTGAGCTATTTCCACTTGTGTACAAAGTCACTGATATATTTCAACATGTATACAAACTCACTGAGCCATTTTCACATGTGCAAAATTCACTGAGACATTGCCACCTATGTATAAACTCACTGAGCTATGTCGATTTGTACAAACTCACTGATTCATTTCCACATGTATACAAACTCACTGAGCCATTTCCACGTGTACAAGATCACTGAGCTATGTCAACATGTATTAAAAATTCACTGAGCCATTTCCACATGCATACAAACTCCCTGAGCTATTTCCACTTGTGTACAAATCACTGATATATGTCAACATGTATACAAACTCACTGATTAATTTCCACATGTATACAAACTCACTGAGACATTTCCACATGTGTACAAACTCACTGAACCATTTCCACATGTATACAAATTCACTGAGGGAAAAACAATGACTGCAGATGTTGGAAACCAGATTCTGGATCAGTGGTGCTGGAACAGCTCAGCAGTTCAGGCAGCATCCAAAGTGCAGCGAAATCGACATTTTGGGCAAAAGCCCTTCATTTACTGATGAAGGGCTTTTGCCCGAAACGTCGTTTTTGCTGCACTTTGGATGGTGCCTGAACTGCTGTGCTCTTCCAGCACCACTGATCCAGATACAAACTCACTGAGCCATTTCCACATGTGTACAAACTCACTGAGCCATTCCAAGATGTTTGCAAATTCACCTAGACATGAATGGACCTAAGAAATTGACTTTTGACAGTTCAAAGTCAATCAAGAGAACTGAAAGAAAACACATACAATGAGATGTTAGCTATTGTGTGTGTTTTTATATGTTTGTTAAGTTCAGGAAATGATTCAGAAACATCTTCAGCAATAGGGTGGCATTAGCTTCCAGTTACTGTGGGCACTGAACTGATCTCATGGAATCAGATTAACTTTGAAATATCTGTCTTAGATGTAAGAAATAATACTGGTACAAAATTTCAAAACAAATAAACATTATAAACAAGAAGGCAGATCAAGCTGGCTCTTATTAGCTCAGCCCTTCACCACCCCCCTCCAACCCTCACTCACCACCACCCCTACCCCATCTGACATTACCAGCTTTATCAGTAATCTGGGGTTGAGGAATGATCAGCCATTGTGTTAGAGCATTGATGTGTGTGATGGGTATTCCCAATAAAATGGATGTAAGATTGCTCACTGAGCTTGATTAGCTTAGTGAACAAACTTACATCCAGAACGTCAATCTGAGCTACAAATCTTCTCAAAACTCGCTCCGAACAAAATGTTTATTAAAAAGCTCACAATCAGCTAAGATACTGTTGCACTTTGCACACTTATTCTCCATAAATTGAAGACTTACTAAAACAAAACTTACTTAAAGTGTATGAATGACTTCAAAAACTGATATACCATGAGGGAGGCATGGCAGAATTCAAAGGATGAATAAGTTCTGGTTGTAGCTCTTAGCTGCAACTCTAAGAGACAATATATGTCTTACCCAGTATTCCAGTAAGATCTGGTTGCCACCCATTTATTTTCAGGGAGAGGCAACAAATATTCTTATTCCTAATCATCAGGAATTTTGATGAAGGGTTTATGCCCGAAACATTGATTCTCCTGTTCCTCGGATGCTGCCTGACCTGCTGTGCTTTTCCAGCAACACACTCTCGACCCTGATCTCCAGCATCTGCAGTCCTCACTTTCTACTGGAAGGTAAAGAGAATGTGGCTGGCTGTCATGCAATTGCTATTAGATTAACGTTATTGTTGAAGTGGCTGTAAAATGCTTTGTGACTTTCTGAGGTAACGAGCGCGGACTGCATTATTTCATGTCTTTATTTTCTTTATGACAATTGCGGTTGTCAGGCAGCCATCTTGATCTAGGAAAGTGGGTAACCTAGGAAGACTCATAGCAGAGGTAACTAAATACCTAATCATTAGTAATCAGCAAGGGAAAATGCTTTTCCATTTTATGGCAACAAATCCTATAGTCCCTTTGATATTTGAAAATGCATATGGCCATTGGCAAAACGCAGTGCCCAGTAATGGATAGGACATGGTAGTAGATTCACAATGCTCTTTTTTTCTATGTCACAGTGAGATAGACCCTGATCTCATAAATGATTAGAAACAATTGATAAGTCCGTTAGTTCAGAATTGTCACCTATTCCATTATCTTTCCAATTTAGGCACATCAGCACATTTTGTCAACAGTACACCTGATTTTTTTTATCAAATTTTGCTTCTTGAACAGCTGAGGCATGCGGTCTAAGATAATGGAGGGTGAATAATGATACATAAAGGGATACTTCACATGTTTCAACTTGGCTGCCAGGTTAATGTGTGCTACCTGCTCAAATACCACCCCCTTCTGCTGTGCGGGATGTGGGTAGTGCCTGTATTTGTTCCCCATCCCTAGTTGCCCTTGAACTAATTGGTTGCCTAGAGGGCCGTTAACAGTCAGTCATATTTCTGTAGTCTGTAGTCTTGTGTAGGCCAGATATCTTTTCATAAATGGCTTTAGTGAGACAAATAAGTTTTTTTATGATGATGGTTGTATAGGTAACATTCAACTAGTTTTTTTATTTAATTCAAATTTTACCATCTGCAATGGTGGGATCCAAACCTGTGTTCCCCAGAACATCAGCCTGGGGTTCTGGATAAGGATGACAGATATTACCACTACACCATTGTTTTCCCTCTTACTTGAACTGTCCCTGGATATATTAAACAGTTGGCAAAATCAACTGGAGCAACGTCTTTTCACATTTACTTCACATTTTTTAACAATAGTTGTGTACGTGTGAATATGTGTGACGAGAAAATATACAATTTGGAAATTACCAACATATTTACTAGGATTGTACTCAGTCCTCTGTGACTTGTTAATGTATTCAGTTGGAAAGTCTGCTAAAAATAAATTATTTTACAATAGTTGCTTTCACAGAAATTGCTATTTATTTGTCTGTCATTTTTGATTTGATTTGATTTATTATCAACATATGTACCTATAGTGAAAAGTATTATATTGTGTGCTAACCAGGCAAATCATACCTTGTATAAGTACATTAGGAGAAGAGAACAAAATGCAAAATATAGTGTTATAGCTATGGAAAAGATGCCCTGAAAGATCAACTCTAATATATGAGCGATCCAGTTTATATGTCTGATAAAAGCAGGATGAAGCTGTTATTACATCTGTTGGTGTGTGTTTTCAAACTTTTATACCTTCTGCTTGACGGAAGAGGGTGGAAGAGATTATAACGGAGATGGGATGGGTCTTTGATTGTGTTGGCTGCTTTCCTGATGCAGCAGAAAGTATAGACAGACTCAATGAAAGGAAGACTGGTTTTCATACTGGACTAGGCTCTCATGATGGTCAACTCTCCACAATTTCTTGCAGTCTTGGGCAGACCAGTTTCCATGCCAAGCTGTGATGCATCCAGATAGGATAGCCTCTATAAAAGTTGGCAAGAATCACTGTGGACCTGCTGAATTTCCTTAGCTTTATCAGGAAGTAGAGGCATTGGTGTGCTTTCTTGACTGTAGCATCAACATAGATAGACCAGGACAGATCACTGGTGATATTTACTCCTAGGAACTTGAAGTTCTCAAATGCCTCCTCATCAGCACCATTGATGCAGATAGGGGCATGCCCTCCACTCTGCTTCCTGAAGTCGATGACCAACTCCTTCATTTTGCTGACATTGTGGGAGAGGTTGTTGTCCTTATACCATGCCACTAAGCTCTGTGTCACCTTTCTATACTCTATCTCATTGTTGTTTGAGATCTGACCCACTCTGGTGGTGTCATCAGCAAACTTTTAAATTGAGTTATGGCAGAATTTGGCCACACAGTTTTGCGTGTTAAAGGAGTATGGTAAGGGGTTGAGTACTCAGTCTTGCAGGGCACCTGAATTGAGGATTATTATGGAAGAGGTGTTGCTGCCTGTTCTTACTGATTGCTGCCTGTGGGTCAGGAATTTGAGGATCCAGTTGCATATGGGGGAGCAGAGTCCATGTTCTTGCTGGAATTATGGCACTGAAGGGAGGGTTAAAGTTAATAAATAAGTCTGTTGTCGGTGTCCTTGTTAGCCAGATGTTCCAGGGATGAGTGCAGGATCAGGGAGGTGGTATTTGCTGTGGATCTATTGTGAGAGTAGGCGAATTTCAGTGGATCAAGGCAATCTGGGTGGCTCAAGCTGATGTGTACCATTACTAACCTCTCAAAAAACTTCATTGCGATAGATGTCAGAGTCTCTGCGTCAGAGAAATTGAGCCCAATGGATCAGAGACCACAAATGAGGATTGTGGTGAAATTGACAAGCAGTTTACTTAAACAAAGCACTATCACGGAAGAGAAATTGATCAGGCTGACACAGAATTGATTCCCTGTACGGATGGCCAGAATGCTGTTCCCAGAAGAGAAGGTGCAGGCATGCTTTCCAGGGGTACAACACAAAAGTGATCATTGTAAAGCAGTTACAGTATAATGGTGAAAATTGTAAAGAGATTAAAACAAGAATAAACTGAATGAAAGTTAATCAAACGTCTGGCAGTAGCAATTCATTTGTAATTGGCACAGGAGATTCCAGCCATCTCCGTGAGTGGGTGAGAATGTCTCCTCGAGGATTTTGAATTGTATTTCCCGTCCACGCGAATATGTGTAAATGTCCCTTCACCTGGCATTCAGGTGTGTCCATTGTGTTCTTCCTGCGAGCGAAATCTTCCAGATCTCTTAGTCTGCCTCTGTTTGTGCGTTATTGGTTTCAATGGGAAACGAGCCTGCCCTTAGGGTGTTGGGTTTGCAATATTAATCTGGGCTGGGAGCTAATTGTGAAAGCTGTTTTAGCAAGTGTATTCTCTGGTCTGGGAATAGCTTGGCCATGTCTGGTTTCTATGTGAGACTGTTTGGCCATGACTGGGGCACTCTGGGTAGTTTCTGTATGTGTTGGCAGGCTTGATTTCTGTGTTTTGCAGGCCACTTTCTAGGTTTTTTTTTGTGTGGCTATGCTGTGGGTGAGCAGAGTGGCAGACCTTTTTCCTACACTCTGGGACCCATCATTAAGGCATGTTATCTGAACTTTCTTTGGCATTGGGATGATAGTAATCTTCTTGAACCAGATGTGAACCTCACATCATAGTAAGGAGAGGTTAAAGATGTCTGCAAATATTCCTGCTGATCCACACAGGATCTGCATGCATGTTCAGAGACTCCAGCCTGGCCAATCATTTTCCATGGGTTCACTATCAAGAAGGCCACTCTGATGTCTGTGTTGACAACCATGGGTACAGGTGCACCCAGGGCTGTCTGGGCAGGTGACAATGTTTCACTAACCTTCTGTTCAAAACTAGAAATAAATGCATTGAGCTCACTGGGGAGGGATGCATTGTTGTCAGTAATTCTACTCAACTTCACTTTGTAGCCTGATACGTCATGTCAACCTTGCCACAGTCAACATGTATTTGTGTGGTTAGTCTGGGACTCTAGTCTGACATTGTCTCTTGGGGTCCTTGATGGCTTTGTGAAGGTCGAACCTAGGTTTGCTCTCCAGGTCAGTGTCATCCGACCTGAACGCCTCAGACCTGGACTTCAGTAGGAAGTGAATCTTCCAGTTCATCAAAGGTTTCTGTTTGGGGAACACTTGTTTTAATGTTTTTGGCATGTAGTCCTCTACACACTTGCTGATGAAGTCTGTGTTGGTAGTGGCATACTCATTTAGGCTGACCACTGAGTTCTTGAATATGGACCAGTCCACTGACTCCAAGCAGTCACATAGGAGCCCATTGTCCATTACCTCAGACCAGCAATGTACAACTTTCTGTATCAGATCCTCATGCTTCAGTTTCTGCTTCTAAGCTGGGAGAAGGAACACAGACATTTGGTCTGATTTACCAAAATAAGGGTCAGGAATGGAGCGGTAAGGGTCTTTGATGATTTTATAGCAATGGTCCTGGGTGTTTGGGCCTTTAGTGAGACATTCTTGAAGTTGGCTTGGTCGAAGTCACCAGCTATGATGAACAAAGCCTTGGGATATTCAGTCTCAAGGCTATTTGTAGCTTTCCTAATGAAGCCCTCCTGATGAAGGGTTTATGCCCGAAACGTTGAATTTCTTATTCCTTGGATGCTGCCTAACCTGCTGTGCTTTAACCAGCAACACATTTGCGGCTATTTGTAGCTGTGCATATTTCACTTCCACATACAGTGAGATGTAAACTGCTGTCAGGAGATCAGAAGTAAACTCCAATGGCAGGTAGTAGGGACCTAATACCAGAACTCATCAGAGTTCTGGGCATCAGAACTCATGGTTACAAAGCTATTCTCAAAATCAATGAAAATAAAAGCAGTGAGAGATGTAAAATGGGCTGCTGACTTGCTTTGTCCTGTTTGGCACAATTCCATAAAAACTCTACAGCATTGCATTTGAAACTTGGACATTGAGAAAGCGAAACACACATTTTGTTGAGTTTAAGTAATGGTTTATACATTTAAAACATTCCTGAAATATTTCGTAATTCTAGTCCCATACTTCAAAAGCATGCACATGGCTTTAAAGGTAAGCTGTTGACAGAATAATAAAAATGTAAAGCATTTGCTAATTAATCATCAAATTGCGAGTTAAAAATGTGCAACAGCCTGGTACAAGTCACTTTTGGCATCACTGAACAATAACAATCAAATGCTCCCGTGTTACAATGTTCAGGCTGCTGCCGGCTCTCTCTCTCTCTCTCTGCCTCTGGTTACTTCTTGCTCACTGCTATGCTCCTCAGCCAGACTTGGTGATGCTATAGCTTCAACATAATATGGAACAAAGAAGGCAAAAACAAAAACAGAAATACCTTCAGATCAGTCTCATATGTGTATTACACAAGAATAGCAAAAATATACATAAGTTGTGTTAAGATCATCACACATCCCATAGATCATACAAAATGATTGTACTTAGTTCTTTTATATTTTCTTACAGCTGAAGACATCACAACTTATGGGACATGATGCATCATTGAAGAACTCTTATTATTTGCTATTTTGCAATATAATCCATCATAGTCTTGATTTCAGTATTATTATACCAGGACAGGTCAAATGCAGTTTTGAAAAGTCCACTTCTACATTCTTATTAAATATTTTGTCTAATCTATAGTTACACAAAATAGCAGTGTTTTGAAGCCAAATGTCTAAATGCCCAAATGGAAGATTTCAGCAAGTAATGGGAGCGACAGTTAACATTGACAGCTAAGCAGTTGACTCTCAGTCTCTAATCGATCATTAAATTAACTGGATGGGGAATGAGGAGAGGCTTCAATTTCCAACTATTACACCCTAAGACAACTACTCCTCTCCAGCCACATCTCACTGAGAAATCAAACTTGAAATAAGGATTTATATGTAAGGCAAAAGTAGAGCAGAATATTATGGAGTCTGGAAGACTGAAATAAATACTGAAAGTGATGCAGACATTCAATAGGTCAGACAGCAGCTGTGGAGAGTCAAATAAAGCTAAAAGATATCAAATTGAAATGTTAACTTTTTCCCTTGCCCAGTTTTCTACATATGCTTGAAAGACTTAAAAAAATACAAGTTTGCAATGAAACTGAAATATAAACAAAAATATCAGAAAAGCTCAAGAAGTGATTCACTTATGAAACAGAAAGGGGAGTATTTTTAATTCGTATCCTGACAGAGTAGTTGTAGTTTCATTTTGGTTTCTCTGTGGAGATTGTTGTGAGGTGTAACATTTTGGGTATTTTATTCCTGAAAGACCTATGGAATTGGTTAGGATTATGTGCCACTATTATTGAATTTTCTTCAGTGTCACACAGGCTTGCAATATGGCAAATGTTAGACTCTGACATAGATGTTTTCATTAATGGCGTACCTACTGCTCTCTACAAAAACGGCAATATCAGAAAACAGCATTGCAGGAGAGGTGCTTTTTGGTTGAATCTCTCCCTTCGTAGCAAGAATAGGAAGTTTTCCTGGGATCTGTGTCATTCCACTTTGCTCATATGACCCTCCATGGACACCGCTCTGGGAAGGATTGACTGGTGACTCGGTCACAATACACACATTCTCATGGTAGGTTGATTTGAAACCTTCCAATGCATCCTTTGGGACACCAAGCCAGTCCTGTAAAAAAAAGACCATTAACCATTTGTCTACTTCCTATTGGTTTGCCACGCTAACTATACTAATAGGGCATTGTAATACACTTCTCGCACTCACTCAGAATATTGAACATCCACCCGTTTTCATTATGGTGCTGCTATTGCTAATGCATTCCTGGCCTAATTGTTTAAGTAATCGTTTACCGTCAGGTTTAAATTCCTTCTCTTCCTAGGTCATGCATCTTAGAAGGCAGCCTTGCAAATCTAATAATTGTAACGAGGTCAGCCAGGCGCACCTTGGAATATGAGTTCCCTGATTGGGGCTGTTAATCTGCTTCAATCAGGGAACCCTGACTGACAGGTAAGAACAGGAGTGACAGACATCTTGTTCACTCTGAGAGTTAGCTCTGAGGGAGTTGGGTGAGTGCCTTGTTCACTTTGAGACCTGGCTTTGAGGGAGCTGGATCAGTGTCTCGTTCGTTCTGAGAGCTGGCTCTGAGGGAGCTGGGTGAGTGTCTTGTTCACTCTGAGGGCTGTCTCTGAGGGAGCTGGATCAGTGTCAAGGACTTTTCGCCTGCAAATTAAAGGTGACGTGGTGGTGGGATATCAGCTTCAGTGGAGCTATTTCAGCAACCTTACTCTGAGGCTTCTGTTCTATTGTTCTCAAACAGCTGTTAGAATATGTAGGAGAGGGATATCCTCTTTTAGTTTTTTCCCCATTAGTGGAGAATTGCTTGCACTCACAACAAGGTAAGTGAGACCCTTGGTCTTGGGTAGATATAGTACCTGCAGCAGGTACTGCCTACCTGGTGGTATGCTGAGCCTCAAACCATGGCCAACCTGCAGCTATCAGTGGACAGGATTTCCGCTTCTCCAGGTCCTTGATCCTGAGGAAGGGCCACCGCTGCCCAGCTCAGTGCTGGCATTTAACTCTCCCGTCTTCCTGAGAAAAATGCTTGCTTTCCAGCTGGCAGGTGGCAACTCCACCACCTCCATCAAACACTGCCCCTTGTGTGTGAGCACAGGAGGCGAACTGCCTTCTTAAAACGCTGGAGTCCATGTGCGGTAGGTTGACCCACACTGCCCTTAGTGGAGGAATCCCAAATGTTTGACCCAGCGACTGTGAAGGAATAGCCATACATTTCCAAGTCTGGATGGTGAATAGATGGCAGGGAAATTTGCAAGTGGTGGTCTTCCAATGTATTTGCTGCCCTTGTCTTTCATGATGGAAGTGGTGTTTGTAATAATTTACAAAAGACAGTACTCTTGTTAAATACAAAAACCTGGGACTTGCTTTTTGTTAATTGAGTCTAAAAAGGGTGGGGAATTTGAAAATTTTGTGAAATTTGATAAAATCTTTAACTTTTATGACATATCTGGGATAGCAGGATTTATTTTTCAATGCACTATCCTAGGGAGTTGTGACATATTACAACAGTGATCATATTTGAGAAAAAAAATCATTTCATATAAAATGCTTAGTGGTGATTTGAGGTGATGGAAAATACAAAGCAAATTAAAGCTCTTTGTTTTTTTCTTTCAACATTCCCTCTCAACTTTAACCTGCTCCTGTAGCTTCCATCTGTTGACTACAAACACAGCAATCTCCCAGATCTGACATCCACAACTCATGCAATCCAGTTACTGTAACCCCTTTAAAGCATTGAACAATCCTTGACCCCAGTTCTCTGTCAATGCCATTGTCTAGAAGGCTGTGTTTGAGGCTGAGATGGTTGTTCCACGGATATATCCTCCCTCCTGTCTTTGATAGCTACATCCCCAGAGATCATTGGAATGCAAGGAATTTGCTTCAAAAATATCAAAGTGTTTTTTTCTTTCTTTTTCTTTACCTGAAAGTTGCCATTGTGATTGTTGAACAAAGGATCAAAACTTCTGCCTGGATTTGGTATTTTTGGGATGATTATCACCTTCAACCTGCAAAACAAAAGTCAAAGGGCTAGACCTTGATTTAAATAGAAAACTAAGCAAGATATGTGGGTGAATCTTGTGCTGACTTAAATCGTGATTTCTGGGAAATGTCCTTGCTTCATTGTGATTTATCACTTTACATTCAATAGGCCAGTGATAACAATTGGGGATACTGATGAATTCTTCTACATCTGCTTCAATGCGAATCTGAATTTTGGAATACCGTGTTCAATTCTAGTCTCTCTGTTATAGGAAAAATGTTATTAAACTTGGTACAGAAAAGATTTACGAGGACGTTGCCAGGCTGGAGGTTATGAGTTAAAGGGAGAGGCGGAAAAGGCTGGGGCTATTGACCTTGGAACATCGGAGATTGAGGGCTGACCTTCTAAAAATTTATAAAATCATGACGGGCATGGATAGGGTGTATAGCCAAACTATTTTACCCAGGGTAGGGGAATCCTAAACTAGGGGCAGAGGTTTAAGATGAGAGGGGCAAGATACAAAGGGACCTAAAGGGCAATTTTTTCATGCAGACGGTGATATGTGTATGGAATGGGCTATCAGAGGAAGTGGTACAGGCTGGTATAAATACAACATTTACAAAACATCTGGATGGGTACGTGAATATGAAATGCTTAGAGTGATATAGGCCAAAAGCTGGCAAAATGAACCTAGATTAATTTAGAATATCTGGTCAGCATGAGTTGGACTTAACGACCTGTTTCCATGTTATACAACTCTTTGACTCTATGAATCTTCAATATATCAACACAGATACAAAAGGTATTGTTGAACAATGGTGAAGGAGTTATTGAGTTTAAAGGAGTGATAAAGATGTCCTTGAAAGCCAAAAATAGTTCACAAGAATCAAAAAGAAATTTCTATATTTCATATATATATATATATATATATATATATAAATATATGTATTATATATATAAATTTTTTTGAGCCCTGCCTCTGGTGTTTTTGAAGTCTGAACCATTAGACCAGTGGAAGAATGAAGTGAATATGTGAGGCTAGTTAATTATATAAACTAAAATAAGGTGTGGGTATTTATTATGTAAGCACATATAAAGGGAAATGTATGGATGCTGGAATGGAGAGAAGGATTAGGAAGTAATTATTTATAATTTTCACCTTCTGAATAAATCTAAATTGAGTAAAAATTGACTTCTGGTCTCTTCCTTCCTTACATGGTTGTTAGAGGTTCAATGGAGGTGAATGATGAACCAAAAGACCAATGGAAGCTTGAAGGGAGGGGGAGCAGGCACAAGGGACAATGTAACATCAAAGTGCCTGTCCTGATGTTTCTCTTGGATGTGTTTTCCTTGATGCAGAGGAAGACGAGGAGGACCTTACGATTGAGCTGTATAAAATTATAAAGGACACAGATAGCGTAGACTGGAAGGAACCTTTCCCCTTAATGGAGGGATCAATGACCAAGGGCATAGATTTAAGATAAGAGACACGGGGCTCAGAGAGTGTCAGAGGAAGTCATGTTTCACCTAGAGAGTGGTGGCAATTTGGAACTTGCTGCTTGTAGAGGAGAAACCCTCATAACAGGTAATAAGAGGTATTTACATATCCACTTGTGATGCCAAGGCATACAAGGATAAGTGCTGGAAAGTTGGAACAAAATAATTGGGTGCTTCATTTTGATTGGTGCAGATCCAATGGACCATTTTATGTAGACCTCTATAATGGTGTGATAGTAGCAAAGGATGATTGTCTAAGGATGATGTTTGAAAACATTGACCATTCACATGCTAAGAATATTGATGAAGTCAATCAATCTGAAGAATTGTACCAGTCACAAGAAGCTTTAGTCACATGCCATATGTATTACTGATGGATCCATTTAACTTTGCAGTGTTATAGAATGATTGTACATCAACAGTGTGTAGAACAGATGAGCGAAAACAATATCCAGATTGACTCTATAAGATCATGGCTTATGTAAGTTCTACTTATTTTAAGTTCTGGGAACAATAACACAGTGTGGTCATTAAAAAGAGTAATGATTCCACACAAAGTAGCATAAGTAAGCCACTTTATTACTGCAGGTGTCATTTCCATTTTAAAAAAAGCACCGTGAAACTGGATATAGAATATTAAAAAAATGGTTTTGGAAGGTTGGTAGATCTGTAATTTACCCAAGCACGAAACAAATCTAATGTTTCTAATCAGAAATTTGGAGAATATTAACAGCATCAGGTGATCAGGTGAGAATAAAAATCAGAGTCTTAAAGCTGCACAACTCCTGTCAAAGATTAAAGTTTGCTAAAGGATTTATGGATAATGATAGCTGGCTCATTGTAAGGATGAGCGCAAAATGTGAAGTCTGTAAAAAGTAGCACAGTTGTATTGTAAGCTTTCCATTAGCATGTGATTAAGATGAGGTAGTTATTATGTATGTACTGTCCCTTCAAACGAGCATATCACCTAGAGTTACATATCCAGTTTCCTTTTCATGTCTCAATTAATCCTCCTCACCACACTCAGGCAGTGTATTCCAGATCGTAACCTACTTAGAAATGACTTTTCCTCACACAGTCACATCTGAGGTTGTTCTAGCAGTTTTTGTAGTGTTGTCACAGCTAAAAATGGGAAATATTATCCTTCAGCTTAGGAAGCTAAGAGAATAAAAAGAGGCTATTGAAAATACTCTGGTGAAACACTGGCCATTGTGGAGGCAGAGAATAAGGAATTCTAGTTATCTAACATTTTCAGTGATTTTCTATAGAAGGGTGTATAAAGACAATATTCCCACTGAATATTGTGTAGATGATTATTCCTAATGGGATAATGCACATACTGTAAAACCTGTGTGAGGAATGATTAGATATTGCTTTGCTGACTTTAAACAATTGATGGAAAGAAAGGGTATCTCTAAAATTACATGGGACATTCATGTCATCAACTATTAAAGATCCTAGTAGACGGGACATCTCAAGATGTAATGTTTTGTATGGAATTTGGAGTTTTTGATTTGATTTGTTTTTGAAATTTTGGCTGTACATTTGAGCTCTAACTTTTATTTAATGATAAAAAAAGGGAATCTGTTAATTGCACATTAGCTGTATATAATTAGCTTCACATTAAGTGAAGGCATGAACTGGGGATTCATTTATGCCCCTGTTAAGAAAAATGAACTGAAACGGTGGTTATTCAGTGAGAAGGTACACGTTTGCTATCATAGAATCATTGAGTCATACACCACAAAGGAGATGCTTTGGCCCATTGACCCATCTACACTACTGCCACTCTCCAGTACTTTGCCAACAACCTTAAACGTTATGAAATTTCAAGGGCTTATCCAAGCCCTTTTAAAGGTTGTGAGGTTTTCTGCCACTACCACCATCCCAGGCAATGCATTCTAGATCCCCAACAGCCTCTGAGTGAAAATTATTTCCTCAAATCCCCTCTAAAACCCCTTAACATTATGCTTTGTGATGGATTCTTTGACTAGGGAGACCAACCGCTTCTTAGTAGAGGTGCACCCTGACCACACACCTCATTATCTTCCATCTAAGCCTTCTTTGTTCAAAAGAAAACAAACTGAGCTTATTCATCCTCCCTTCATCGCTAAGATGCTCCCTCCCAAGCAGCAACTTGATGAATCTTCTCTGCACCACTATCCAATGCAATTATGTCCTTCCTGAAGTGAGGCGACATAAATGCACACAGTACACCAAATGTGGTTAACCAAAGTTTTATACAACTCCAAAACTATCTCCTTGCTCCTATAATCCTGCCATGATAGATGAAGGTAAGCATCCTGTATGCCTTCTTAAACCCCTTATTAACCTGGTGTTACCTTCAGAGATCTGTGAACAAGCACCCCAAGATTCCTCTTTTCTTCTGAGCTTCTTACTGTCTTGCCATTCATTGTGTACTCCCTTGTCTTGTTACTTCTTCTAAACTGTACCATCTCACACCATGGGTGGCATGGTGGCACAGTGGTTAGCACTGCTGCCTCACAGCGCCAGAGACCTGGGCTCAATTCCCGCCTCAGGCGACTCTCTGTGTGGAGTTTGCACATTCTCCCCGTGTCTGCGTGGGTTTCCTCCGGGTGCTCCAGTTTCCTCCCACAATCCAAAATATGTGCAGATTAGGTGAATTGGCCATGCTAAATTGCCCATAGTGTTAAGCCAATTTTTTACGGCTAAATTGCCCGTAGTGTTAAGTGAAGGGGTAAATGTAGGGGGATGGGCTTGGGTGGGTTGCGCTTCGGCGGGTCTGTGTGGATTCGTTGCGCCGAAGGGCCTGTTTCCACACTGTAAGTAAACTAGATAAACTAAATTCCAACTTCCACTAATCTACCATATGACCAATCTGTGTATTACTTCCTGTAATCTAAGACCTTCTTCCTCACAGTCAACAACCTCGTCAGTCTTTGTGCTATCTGCAAACTGACTTATCCCCCACACATTCTCCTCTATACCATTTATGATATCACAAACAATAAGGGATTCAATACTAATCCCTGAGGTATACCACTGAATAACAATCTCCATTCACACAAACAGCCTTCTACCACTACCCTTTGTCTCCTACTACGAAGCCAATTTTGGATCCAACTTGCCAGATTACCCTGGATCCCATGTGTTCTTACATTTTCTATCAGTCTTCCATGTTGGACCTTGCTAAAGGCTTTGCTGAAATCCATATAAACCTCATCACTACCTGCACTACCCTCATCAGCAGATCACCTCCTCAAAAATCTCTTCCAAATTTATCTGGCATGACTTGCTGCTGACAAAGCATTGCTGACTATTTCTGAGGGAAAAGAGCTTAAAAATGTGTTGCTGGAAAAGCGCAGCAGGTCAGGCAGCATCAAAAGAACAGGAGAATCAACATTTCGGGCATAAGCCCTTCTTCAGGAATGAGGAGGGTATGCCAAGCAGGCTAAGATAAAAGGTAGGGAGGAGGGACTTAGAGGAGGGGCGTTGGGAATATGATAGGTGGAAGGAGGTTCAGGTGAGGGTGATAGGCCAGAGAGAGAGGATGGGGGCGGAGAGATTAGATTAGATTAGACTTACAGTGTGGAAACAGGCCCTTCGGCCCAACAAGTCCACACCGACCCGCCGAAGCGCAACCCACCCATACCTTTACATTTACCCCTTACCTAACACTACGGGCAATTTAGCATGGCCAATTCACCTGACCCGCACATCTTTGTGACTGTGGGAGGAAACCGGAGCACCCGGAGGAAACCCACGCAGACACGGGGAGAACGTGCAAACTCCACACAGTCAGTCGCCTGAGTCGGGAATTGAACCCAGGTCTCTGGTGCTGTGAGGCAGCAGTGCTAATCACTGTGCCACCGTGCCGTCCTAAGGTCAGGAAGAAGATTACAGGTCAAGACAGCGGTGCTGTGTTTGAGGGTTGGGACTGAGAAAAGGTGGGAGGAGGGGAAATGAGAAAGCTGGAGAAATCTGCATTCATCCCTTGTGGTTGGAGGGTTCCTAGGCGGAAGATGAGGCGCTCTTCCTCCAGGCATCATGTTGCCATGGTGTGGCGATGGAGGAAGCCAAGGACCTGCCTGTCCTTGGCGGACTGGGAGGGGGAGTTAAAGTGTTCAGCCACGGGGTGGTTGGGTTGGTTGGTCCGGGTGTCCCAGAGATGTTCTCTGAAACGTTCTGCAAGTAGGCGGCCTGTCTCCCCAATGTATAGGAGGCCACATCAGGTGCAGCGGGTGCAGTAAATGATGTGTGTGGAGGTGCAGGTGAATTTGTGGCGGATATGGAAAGATCCCTTGGGGCCTTGGAGGGAAGTGAGGGGGGAGGTGTGGGCACAAGTTTTGCATTTCTTACGGTTGCAGGGGAAGGTGCCGCGATTGGAGGTTGGGTTGGTGGGGTGTGTGGATCTGATGAGGGAGTCGCGGAGGGAATGGTCTTTCCGGAATGCTAATAGGGGTGGGGAGGGAAATATATCCCTGTTGGTGGGGTCTGTTTGGAGGTGGCACAAATAACGAAGGATGATACGATGTGTCTGGAGGTTGATGGGGTGGTAGGTGAGGACCAGTGGGGTTCTGTCCTGGTGGCGATTGGAGGGGCTGGGTTCAAGGGTGAAGGAGCGGGAAGTGGAGGAGATGCGGTGGAGAGCATCGTCAACACGTCTGAGGGGAAATTGCGGTCTTTGAAGAAGGAGGCCATCTGGGTTGTTCAGAATTGGAATTGGTCTTCCTGGGACAGATGCGGCAAAGGCGAAGGAATTGGGAATATGGGATGGCGTTTTTACAGGGGGCAGGGTGGGAGGAGGTGTATTCTAGGTTGCTGTGGGAGTCAGTCAGTTTATAGTAAACGTCCATATTGAGTTGGTCATCCGAGATAGAAATGGAGAGGTCTAGGAAGGGGAGGGAGGAGTCTGAGACGGTCCAGGTAAATTTGAGGTCGGGGTGGAAGGTGTTTGTAAAGTGGATAAACTGTTTAACCTCCTCGTGGGAGCACGAGGTAGCGCTGATACAGTCATCGATGTAGCGGAGGAAAAGGTGGGGTATTGTGCTGGTGTAGGTGTGGAAGATGGTCTGTTCCACATATCCAATGAAGAGACAGGCAAAGCTGGGGCCCATGCTGGTGCCCATGGCTACTCTTTTGGTTTGGAAGAAGTGGGAGGATTGGAAAGAGAAGTTGTTCAGAGTGAGGACCAGTTCAGTCAGTCGAAAGAGGGTGTCAGTGGAAGGGTACTGGTTGGTTCGGCGGGAAAGGAAGATGCGAAGGGCTTTGAGGCTTTCGTGATGGGGGATGGAGGTGTACAGGGACTGGATGTCCATGGTGAAGATAAGGCATTGGTTGCCGGGAAAGCGAAAATCATGGAGGAGGTGGAGGGCGTGGGTGATGTCCCGAACGTAGGTGGGGAGTTCTTGGACTAAGGGGGACAGGACCATGTCAAGGCATGCAGAAATGAGTTCGGTGGGGCAGGAGCAGGCTGAGACAATGGGTCGCCCCGAGCAGTCTGGTTTGTGGATTTTGGGCAGGAGGTAGAAACGGGCGGTGCGTGGTTGAGGGACTATGAGGTTGGAGGCGATGGATGGGAGATCCCCTGAGGTGATGAGGTTATGGATGGTCTGGGAGATGATGGTTTGGTGGTGGGAGGTGGGGTCATGGTCAAGGGGGCAGTAGGAGGAGGTATCCGCGAGGGTGCAGTAGGAGGGCTGCATGTTGCGAGGGTGAGAGGTTGGAGTGGGTGAGAGGGGTGGACAGGTTGAGGCGGTCAATGTCGCAGCGGCAGTTGGCTATGAAGAGTTGAGGCCAGCATGGGGTGTCCAGGTGGATGGGTGTGTTGGAGGCGGGAGAAGGGGTTGTCAGAGGGTGGGCAGGAGTCCTGATTGAAGAAGTAGGCGCGGAGATGAAGCCGGCGGAAGAAATGCTTGATGTCTCACCGCGTGTTGAATTCGTTAATCCGGGACCGTGGGGGGATGAAGGTGAGGCATCTGCTGAGGACTAATCTTTCATCCTCAGAGAGGGGGTGGTCTGGAGGGAGGGTGAAAACACAGCAGGGCTGGGAGCTAGGACCTGGTGTGGGACTGGAGCTGGGAGTGAGGGCGGGGTTAGGTGTGGGGGCAGGGTTAGGCATGGGGGCGGGGATCGGCGGGGGGCGGAGATGCATGCGACGTGGTCGTTGTGCAGGCGAGTGACGTCAATGGAGGCGGAAGTAGATGCGGCAACGGTAACTACCTTGCCTCTCCAAGTGAAAAATTGATTCTCTCCTTCAGAATATTCTTCAATAGTTTCCCTACCACTGATGTGAGACTCACTGATCTGTAATTCACTGGTTTATCTCTACCAGCCTTCTTGAAAAGTGGAACCACACTAGTCGTCCTCCTCCTGACACCTCTACTGTGATGAAAGAGGAATTAAACATTTAGGTCGGAGCCCTGTAATTACTTCTCTTGCCCTGCTCCCACAAAGCATCATGGGACACAACTCATCTGGACTCGGGGGGTGTGTCAACTTTTAAACCCGTCAAAACCCCTAATATCTCCTCACTTCCAATGTCAATCTGCTCACACACCTCACAGTCCATGTTGCCAAAATCTGTACCCACATCCTGTTTCTCCAGAGTGAAGACAGTTGTGAAACATTCTTTTAACTCCCTGTCACTATTCTTGAGTTCCATGCACAGATTGCCCTCTTAGGTCTTCCTCTATATCGGAGAGACAAAACGCCGACTGGGTGATCGCCTTGCTGAACACCTCCTGTCTGTACGCAATCAGGTCCCGGACCTTCCTGTGCCTTGCCACTTCAACACACAATCCTGCTCCCATGCCCACATGTCTGTCATTGACCTGCTGAATGTTCCAGTGAAGCTCAACGCAAACTGGAGGAACAGCATCTCATAGAACATAGAACATAGAAGGATACAGCGCAGTACAGGCCCTTCGGCCCTCGATGTTGCGCCGACCGAATCCTACCTAACCTATAATAGCCCAATAACTTCCAAATGCCTATCCAATGCCCGCTTAAATGACCATAAAGAAGGAGAGTTCACCACTGATACGGGCAGGGCATTCCATGAACTCACAACCCGCTGTGTGAAGAATCTACCCCTAACATCTGTCCTATACCTACCACCCCTTAGTTTAAAGCTATGTCCCCTAGTAACACCTGCCTCCATTAGCGGTAAAAGGTTCTTAGTATCTACCCTATCTAAACCCCTAATCATCTTATACACTTCTATCAGATCTCCCCTAAACCTTCTCTTCTCCAATGAGAACAGCCCCAAGTGCCTCAGCCTTTCCTCATAAGATTTTCCTACCATTCCAGGCAACATCCTGGTAAACCTCCTCTGCACTCGTTCTAAAGCTTCCACATCCTTCCTATAGTATGGCGACCAAAACTGCACACAATACTCCAGATGAGGCCTCACCAGAGTCTTATACAACTGCAACATGACCTCAGGACTCCGGAACTCAATTCCTCTGCCAATAAAGCCCAGTACACCATATGCCTTCCTCACAGCACTATTTACCTGGGTGGCAACTTTCAGAGATCTGTGTACATGGACACCAAGATCCCTCTGCTCATCCACACTACCAAGTAGCCTACCATTAGCCCAGTAATCCATCATCTTGTTATTCCTACCAAAGTGAACGACTTCGCACTTAGCTACATTGAATTCCATTTGCCACATTTCCGCCCAGCTCTGCAACTTATCTATATCCCGCTGTAACCTACCACTTCCTTCCTCACTATCCACAACTCCACCGACTTTTGTGTCATCCGCAAACTTGCTTACCCAGCTTTCAAGTCCTTCCTCTAGATCATTTATAAAGATAACAAAAAGCAATGGTCCCAAAACAGATCCTTGTGGTACACCGCTAGTAACTGCGCTCCAAGATGAACATAATCCATCAACTACTACCCTCTGTCTCCTTCCAGCCAGCCAATTCCTAATCCAAACCTCTAATGTATCCTCAATGCCATACCTCCGAAGTTTTAGCATTAGCCTACCATGGGGAACCTTATCGAACGCCTTACTAAAATCCATATACACAACATCTACTGCTTTACCCTCATCCACTTCCTTAGTCACCTTCTCAAAGAACTCAATAAGGTTTGTGAGGCACGACCTGCCCTTCACAAAACCATGCTGGCTATCCCTGATCACGTTATTCCTACCCAGATGTTCATAAATCTTATCCCTTACCATTCTCTCTAAGACTTTGCCCACCACTGAAGTCAGACTCACTGGCCTATAGTTACTAGGGCTATCCCTACTCCCTTTCTTGAACAATGGGACCACATTCGCTATCCTCCAGTCCTCTGGTACTATTCCCGTTGACAATGACGACATAAAAATCCAGGCCAATGGCTCTGCTATCTCCTCCCTAGCTTCCCATAGGATCCTGGGGTAAATGCCATCAGGCCCAGGAGACTTATCTATATTCATCCTTTCCAATATTCCCAAAACCTCTTCCCTGCATATTTTCAGGGCATCCATTCTAATTATTTGTGATTCCATATTCACATCAGCAACAGTGTCCTGTTCCTGAGTGAATACTGATGAAAAGTACTGATTTAATGTCTCTCCAATCTCCTCCGCCTCCACACACAACTTCCCACTACTATCCTTGACTGGACCGATACCTACCTTAGTCATCCTTTTATTCTTGACATACCTATAGAAAGCCTTTGGGTTTTCCCTAATCCTACCAGCTAAAGACTTTTCATGTCCCCTTCTCACTTCTCTTAGCTCCCTCTTTAGCTCCTTCCTGGCTACCTTATAACTCTCAATCGCCCCTACTGAACCTTCACGCCTCATCTTTACATATGCCGCCTTCTTCCCTTTCACAAGGGACTCCAATTCCTTACTAAACCACGGCTGCCTCACAAGGCCCTTTACACCATGCCTGACTAGTACATACCTATCGAGGACACGCAGTAGCTGCTCCTTGAACAATCCCCACATCTCATTAGTGTTCTTCTCTTGAAGCCTGTTTTTCCAATCCACACATCCTAAGTCATGCCTCACAGCATCATAATTTCCCTGCCCCTCATCTTCCGACGAGGCACGTTACAGCCTGCCTCTCTCAACATTGAATTCTGAGCTGAAAATGTGTTGCTGGAAAAGCGCAGCAGGTCAGGCAGCATCCAAGGAGCAGGAGAATCGACGTTTCGGACATGAGCCCTTCTTCAGGAATGAAGCTCGTGCCCAAAACGTCAATTCTCCTGCTCCATGGATGCTGCCTGACCTGCTGCGCTTTTCCAGCAACACATTTTCAGCTCTGATCTCCAGCATCTGCAGTCCTCACTTTCTCCTAGAAGATCAACATTGAATTCAACAGCTTCAGATGATTATCCCATCTCAACCCCTCTGTTTTCATTCTGCTCAGTAATTTTATTTATTTAATTTATTTTTAAAATATTTTTCCCACTGTACCTCTTATTTCTCGATTGTCTCTCTTTCTTTCGCTCCCCACTCTCTCATCACCTTTTTCCCTCTCCTCTTTCCCTTTGCTACCCTTCTCCCCTGTTTTCCATTTTGCCTCTGCTTCACCCACCCCCACCATCCCCCACATATTTTGTCATATAGCACTGGTTTCAGCCTTGGTCATTCACAGCTCCTAATCTCCCTATAATCTCTCTATGCACTGTCATTATCACCTCTTCATTGCTACCTTTGTTTCTGGAGCCACGACTTACCTTCTCTCAGCCTGGTGTAAATACCTTCCTATTTCTCCCTTTTTTTAGCTTTGATAAAGGGTCAGTTAGACTCGAAACATCAGCTCTTTTCTCTCCTTACAGAGGCTGCCAGACCTGCTGAGATTTTCCAGCATTTTCTCTTTTAGTTCTTTCTTTTCCGGGTTATCCTTTTCCCCGTGCATTCTCCATAATTTTACCACCAGTGCTTTCTTTGTTGGCCCAATTGCTTTCTTAAGTTCCCCCTGCACTTTCTATACTCCACTAAGGCTCTAGTTGATATGATCACTTTGTACTTACTTTTTTTCCCCTTTTTATCCTGTCCTGAATACTGCTATACATTCAGGGTTTTGTGGACTTGTTGCTGCCATGTTTCAACCTAAAGGGAACACGTTGGGCCTGTACTCTCCCCATTTTTTTGACACCTCACCCCCTCCCATTGTGCTGTAGATTCTCTCACAAGTGATTACTCCCAGTATACTTTGGTCAGATCCTGTCTTATTTTGATAAAATCTGCCTTCCCCTAGTTCAAATCTATTCTTTGCACACCATCTTTGTCCTTTTCCATTACAAGTTTACGTTGCGGTCACTATCATTAAAATAGTCCCTAACTCTTACATTGAACATCTGCTCAGTTTTATTCCCCAGATTTCTCCCCTAATGGACCTTCTATGTGTTGACACAAACAGCTCTCCTAAAGCATTTCACAAAATCTAAACCCTCTAAACCCTTTGCACTGTGATTATCCCAATTTGGTTTGGGGAAGTTTTCATCCCCTTAAATAATTATGCTATTATTATTATTATTATTATTACTACACACAATAAATTGTCTACATATCTGCTCCTCTGTTGCCAACTAACTGTTTGGAGGTCTATAATACACTCCCAGTAAATGTAACAGCCCCTTTTTTAATTCCTAACCTCTGCCCACAAAGTGATTAAGACCTTTCCAGCATACCATTTCTGCTTACTGCAGTAACTGCCTCTTTCATTAATAATGTCCCACCATCTCCTTTTTTATATCCTCCTCTGTCTCACTTGTTTATCTCTGTAAAAAATGCTTCTGAAAGTGTTCAATGATTGGGGCCAGTTCGTTGCCTGAAATTCTTGGAAATAACATTTTTTCCTCCATGACTATGCATTTCTTACCCACCCAACATGGTGGGTACGTCAGATTAAATGATCAGCATGGATAGAATCACTAACTCATGCTTCAACTTATCATCCTGTGTGAATTTGAGAGACTGGCACTTCAGTATAGCTATAGTTGGAACAGAGGAGTGTCAAATAATTTTGTATACATGTTATGCTAATAGAAATGTGCAGCTAGTGCATTCTGGCACTACTATGATAGCAGATACATGAAAAAGATGGCAAAATATAACATAGTGTTTTATGAATCATAATATTTGTGAGATTTGTGCTATTTGTAACTCACCGTTCATTCTTTGTGACAAAAATAACAAGTAAAATCAATCCAAGAAGTGAAACCACAGTAATTATAGTACGGAGACCTGCTGAACCTTCTGTAAAAAAAAACAACAAATTCCCATCACTTTTAGAAATTGTCAATTATCTATTTTAATATTTTTCTGCTGACCCTACCCCTAAATAAATAATTTCTCCCCACTTTGCTGGTCACTTAGAAACTAGAGAGGGTTCAAAAGAAATTTTGAATCATACAGATGTACAGCATGGAAACAGATCCTTTGGTCCAACGTGTCCATGCCGACCATTTATGCTATACTAATCTAGTTACATTTGTTCGCATTTGGTCCATAACCTTTCAAACCTTACCTATTCATGTATCCATCCAGATGCATTTTAAATGCTCAATTCTGCCAGCCTCCACCACTTCCTCTGGCAGCTCATTCCATACACGTACCACCATCTGCGTGAAAAAGTTGCCCCTTAGGTCCCTGTTAAATCCTTCCTCTGTCACCTTAAAGCTATGGCCTCTGTTTTTTGACTCCCTTACCTTGAGGAAAAGTCATTGACTAGTCACCTTATCCATGCCCCTCATGATTTTATAAACTTCTACTGACCAGGATGTTGTAGGATATGGAGGATTTAAGTTATAGAACATAGAAAAATACAGCGCAGTACAGGCCCTTTGGCCCTCGATACTGCGCCGATCCAAGCCCACCTAACCTACACTAGTCCACTATCCTCCATATGTCTATCCAATGCCCATTTAAATGCCCATAAAGAGGGAGAGTCCACCACTGTTACTGGCAGGGCATTCCATGAACTCACAACTCGCTGAGTAAAGAATCTACCCCTAACATCTGTCCTATACCTACCACCCCTTAATTTAAAGCTATGCCCCCTCGTAATATCTGACTCCATACGTGGAAAAAGGTTCTCATGGTCAACCCTATCTAAACCCCTAATCATCTTGCACACCTCTATCAAGTCACCCCTGAACCTTCTTTTCTCCAATGAAAACAGCTCCAAGTGCCTCAGCCTTTCCTCATACGATCTTCCTACCATACCAGGCAACATCCTGGTAAACCTCCTCTGCACTCGTTCCAATGCCTCCACATCCTTCCTATAGTATGGCGACCAAAACTGCACAAAATACTCCAGATGCGGCCGCACCAGAGTCTTATACAACTGCAACATGACCTCAGGACTCCGGAACTCAATTTCTCTACCAATAAAAGCCAGTGCGCCATATGCCTTCTTCACAGCACTATTTACCTGGATGGCAACTTTCAGAGATCTGTGTACATGGACATCAAGATCCCTCTGCTCATCCACACTACCAAGTATCCGACCATTAGCCCAGTACCCCATCTTCTTGTTTCTTTTATCAAAGTGAATCGCTTCACACTTACCTACATTGAACTCCATTTGCCACCTTTCTGCCCAGCTCTGCAGCTTATCTATATCCCGCTATAACCTGCCACATCCTTCCTCACTGTCAACAACTCCACCGACTTTCGTATCATCCGCAAACTTGCTCACCCAACCTTCTAGCCCCTCCTCCAGGTCATTTATAAAAATGACAAACAGTAACGGTCCCAAAACAGATCCTTGCAGAACACTGCTAGTAACTGCACTCCAAGATGAACCTTTACCATCAACTACTACCCTCTGTCTTCTTCCAGCCAGCCAATTCCTAATCCAAACCTCTAATGCACCCTCAATGCCATACCTCCGTATTTTTTGCAGTAGCCTACCATGGGGAACCTTATCAAACGCCTTACTAAAATCCATATACACCACATCTACCGCTTTACCCTCGTCCACCTCCTTAGTCACCTTCTCAAAGAATTCAATAAGGTTTGGGAGGCACAACCTGCCCTTCACAAAACCATACTGACTATCCTTGATCACATTATTCCTATCCTATTTTATATTTTAAAAATGGTTGGATAGGCTAGGACATTTTTCACTGGAGTTTAAGAGGTTGAGAGGTGACCCTTATAGGGGCTTATAAAGTCTTGAGGATTTCAAGACCGGAGAATATTTTTAAGGTGAGAGGAGAGAGATTTAAAAAGACATGAGCAGCAAATTTTTTAAACTCGCATGTGGGATGAACTTCCTGAGGAAGTGGTGGATATGGGCTCAGTTACAACGTTTCAAGACACTTAGGTAAATACTTAAATAGGCAAGGCTTGGAAGGATATAGACCAGGACCTGGCAAGTGGGACTCGTATATTTTGGGATTATGTTTGGCATGCACTGTTTGGACCGAGGGACTGTTTCCATGCTGTATGACTATGATTTAGGCTGAAACATGTGTTCAGCATATAAAACACTATTTGGGAAGATTTTCTCCTCTCTCTGCTGCTTCAGCCTTTTTCTACGACATGGTCATCTTTCCTCTGCCATGCAGTATTTAATTGCAGAAACTTTAAGACATTGACCAGATTCTGCCAATCAAATCCAGTAACTTCAAACAGTAGGGTGCACCATACTGACGTCATTTTCTCCACCATTTCCGAAGCACGCTGTGCTCATTTGAGGCAAGCCATTTCACACAATTCCTATCCTATGGTGAAAATAAAGGCTCTAATTTTGAAGGAACAAGAACATTAAATTACAAAGATCATACTGAAGGTTTTTGTTTTCACTTTCCCAGATGTCTTCTCTACAGGGATAATTATGATTTTGGGAGATAGTGAAAAATGTTTCATCAGCAGCTGATTTTTAGTTCCATTTGAACACTATCTGAACAATAATTTTCCTGAGGTCTAGTTTAATAAATTGTAAACACAATGAGTTTACCTGGCTGGGTGGGATCTTTTCCCCAGTGAACAGCTGAGCTCCACTCACTCCACAGCTCAGTACTTGCACAATACTGGTTTATCTTACTTCGCACTTGAAAAGTGTAGAATTTCTCTGGATCTACACTTGACAAAACATACTTTGTTTGTGCAGTGATGACTTGTAACTAGATGAACAAATCCAGAAAAAGCAGTATGTAATCAGAACTGAAGATAACATTAAAATCTCATTTCATAGGTAAACAATGTGTCTCCAAGCTGTTGCTATTTACACTGATTGGTAAGGAACTCATTCCAGATCACCATTTCCTCACATCCTTGGTAACTAGCTGTCTATAACACAAGGAGGAGGGGACAATCAAAACTCCTCTGAGTTAACATCCAGTCAAATGCTGCCTTTGTTGTCAAGATCAGTCACTCTCACCTCACCTCTGGAGTTCTGCCCTTGGAGAAAATCTGTCATGAAGTCATGGTGGAAACAAAACTGAGTGTCAGTGAGCAGGTCACTGCTGAGTAAATGCTGCTGGAGAGTACGATCAACAACCCTATCCATCATTTGATTGATGATTTGGAAGTCAATGCGGTAGTGTTTTGCTGGATTGGACTTTTCCTGCTTTTTGTTGATGGGACATAACCAGGCAATTTTTCTCCTTGAATACTTTGGTTAGGGTTGCAGCCAGTTCTGCAGAATTTGTCTTCAGCAATATTGCTTATATTTTGTCAGGGTGTACAGATTTGAAGTATCCAGCGCCTTCAGTGGTTACTTGATATTACATGTTGTGAATTGCAATTATACTTATAATACTGGGGACTTCATGAGAAGATTTAGATGGATCATTTATAAAGCACTTCTTGGCTGAAGCTGGTTGCAAATGATTCAGTCTTCCTTTTTGCTGTGATGAGCTGGGATCCCCTATCATTGCTGAGGGGTACATTATTGGAGCCTTCATCTCTTTTTAGCTGTAAATTTCAACCCTATTCACCACTCAACCTGAATCACTCTGCACTGATTCATAAGTTGTGGGATCATTTAGTTATGACTACTGCATGCTGCTTCATTAGATTGACAAGTCATTTTTCAGGGATGCTGGTGCTGCAGATAACATCCTCAAGCATCTATAAGAGACACTTGTCTTCTGTTTCCTGAAAAGATGTACAAAGAGCAGCTTCATCCAAGATTAAAAGTAGAAAGGTAGGAGACCTTCAACCTAGTACACAGTGACAAAGAGATAATGTACTATTCAGTTCATAAAACAACAGCTACTACTCTCTGTTTATAAAGTTTTTGTTAATCAACGTATCAGTCTTGTTGGTCATTATCACATGGTACCTGCCAGTCTTTGTCCTTATTACTGCGGTGCCTGATTTCATACATCCGACATTTCAGTAACTTGGCTGGTGATTCCCAGCTCAAAAGGAGCTCGTTGTTTTCTGTCATATTCAGCGTCACGTTTGTAGGAGGGTAGAGTTTCACTGAAAGACATGAATTGAGTTTTTGCTGATATCAAAGTGGATATTTCAAGCGTTTCAGAGAGTGATTCTTTCAGAAAAGAATTGTGGGTCAATGAATTTGGAGCAAGTGAACTGGCTGAGGTTCGAGAGTTATCATAATTACTAAAGAAAAAACAAGGAGAACTAGGATAATGTAACATCCATCGCACACTACTCAGTCCGTCCCTCCGTATCTCTTCTGTCTCAGTTTAATGAGGACCTATTTGATCCTTGGAATATCAGTACTCACTGCAACCATTACAAAGTCCATTCCACAGGTTCAAATCCTGCAAGCACTGCAAAGTAAAGCCAGTTTGATGCAGTGGAAGTCAGTGCTACAGAAACCCTAGACCTTCACAGTATTGGGAAAGGGCCAGTCTCCATTTCCGGGACAGCCCGCAGGGTCTCCCTTGCTGGTAAGAGTTCTGGCACAGGAGTGAGATATATGCTGCAGAGGTTATTGCTACAGGCAAAATGGGTCATCAAGCAACTTCCTTAATATGGAGTGCAATTATCAAAATATAGTTTAAGTTGTGATAACTGTTGACTCCTGAACAGCCATTAAGAAATGTATATCCCTCTAGTAATAATTAGAGCAATTGAACTTAATGGAAACGAGGGGGCAGCACAGTGGCACAGTGGTTAGCAGTGCTGCCTGACAGCGCCAGAGACCTGGGTTCAATTCCTGCCTCAGGCAACTGTCTGTGTGGAGTTTGCACATTCTCCCCGTGTCTGTGTGGGTTTCCTCCAGGTACTCTGGTTTCCTCCCACAGTCCAAAAATGTGCAGGTTAGGTGAATTGGCCGTGCTAAATTGCCCGTAGTGTTAGGTGAATGGGGTAAATGTTGGCAGAATGAGTCTGTGTGGGTTGCTCTTCGGAGGGTCAGTGTGGACTTGTTGGGCCGAAGGGCCTGTTTCCATGCTGTAAGTAATCTAATCTAATCAGGATCCTCTTTGTTAGGGATACCTTTGCTGGTGTTTGTTGAAATGAAACCACGTGTGCAGGTAGAGGGGGCTCCAGTTGAATGTGTCATTCAGAAAGTGGCACCTGTAACAGTGCAGCTGTAACTCAATGGTACAGCTTTGCAATGTTCGCACTCTACTGAATTTTTTGCACTCAAGCCCTTGAGTGGAACTTGAACCTTGTGACTCAGGCAATAGTGCGAGAAACACAAGTCACATTCGCAGAAGTAAATGTAACGGAATTGAAGGGCTGCGGCTGAGTGGAATTGGGCAATATTGTGGATGTGGAGGTGGTGGTTTTAGTGATTTCAGGGACACCTGGTCAGAAGCTTGAATGGGGGTTCAAATACGAAACCCAGTGTCCAAACTTACAATTGCCAATTAGAGGGTTGGAATTTGGGAATGGGGTTTGTGGTATGAACCAAAGACAGTTTTAACTCTGTCACCATTTATTTGGAGACATTTCTGCTTATCCAGTACTAGATGTTAGACAAGCAGTCTGATATTGTAAGTCATAATTTGGACTGGGGTGTACAAAGTTAAAAATCACCAGGTTATAGTCCAACGGGTTTAATTGGAAGCATTAGCTTTCGGAGCGCTGCTCCTTCATCAGGTGGATGTGACAACCACCTGATGAAGGAGGGGCACACCGAAAGCTAGCGTGCTTCCAATTAAACCTGTTGGACTATAACCTGGCGTTGTGTGATTTTTAACTTGACACTGTGAGGCAAATGAGGGATCCAAAGAAGTGGATCTTGTGGTGGAGCTGGGAGATCATATGAAAATTGATGTTATCATTTGAGGTGACATTGCTGGACAGCAACAAGTCAATGAGACATGGGATAGACACAAGGGTCGATCCCTGAGAGACTCCACAGGTAAAGGGTTGAGAGTGGGAAGAGAATCCACTGCAGGCAATTCTTTGGTGCTTGGAAAGATAAGAATGGAATCAGTTGAGTGCAGTTACACCCAGTTGGGTGATGGCTCAGCGATATTAGAGAAGGGAGATCCAGTCCACTGGGTCTAAAGCTGCACAAATCGAGAAGGGCGAGAGGAATTACTTCTATCACAGCATCAGACTCCATTTATCAGCCATAGTTTTATGGTCATTATTAGTCTCTTAATTTCCAATTTAAAAAAAAATTAAATTCAAAATGGAATGGGCTGCCAAAGGAAGTGGTGGAGGCTGGTATAATTACAACATTTAAAAGACATCTGGATGGGTATATGAATAGGAAGAGTTTATGGGTCAAATGCTGACAAATGGGACAAGATCTATTTAGGATATCTGGTCAGCATGGATGCAATGGACCAAAGGGTCTGTTTCCATGCTGTACATCTTGATGACTCTAAATTTCACCTGCTGCTGTGGTGGGAATCAAACCTGGGTCCCCAGAACATTACCTAGGTCCCTGAATGAATAATCCAACAACAGGAACACTGGGTTATGACTTAGATTATTAAATTTTCTACCGTAGTTCTGCAGCTGGAAGGTGGTGGGCACATTTCCTGAGTCTCTGGATCCATTTGTGTAAATGTAAAAGTTTTCAAATTCGATAATTTTATCTTTTGAGAAATAGCAACCAACATTATAGCCATTTTCTTGGATATAGTTCCCACATTCCTCAGGTGACGTTGAGGTATACCTGTACGGGAAAATAAATGGTTATTATTTCCTTTACAGTATGTGTTTATAACCTGGAAGTTCAAAATTGATCACAAAGCAATATCTTTTCAAAAATCACCACATCTTCAACAATTCTTTAAAGAGAAAGGAACCTGGATTCATACAGCACCTTTCACATCTTCAGGAAATTATTTTGCAGCCAATTAAGTACTTTGGAAGTGTAGTCAGTGTTGTAACGTAGAAAATACAATAGTCTCTAACACAGAGCATACTTTCACAAACCAGATAATATGTTCTTTTATTAATTGGTATATAAGCTGAGGGATAAATATTGCCCTAGTTATCTGGTAGAAATTCTTCATTATAGAGTTAGGCATCTTACAAGAATCTTACAGGAATCTTCCTCCGCTATATTGATGACTGCATTGGTGCCACTTCGTGCTCCCAAGAGGAGGTCAAACAGTTAATTAACTTCACCAACACATTCCACCCTGACCTTAAATTCACCACACCTCCCTCCCTTTCCTAGACCTCTCCATCTCCAACCACAAGGACCGACTCAAGACTGACATTTTTTACAAACCAACCGACTCCCACAGCTACCTGGATCACACCTCTTCCCACTCTACCTCCTGCAAAAATGCTATCCCACATTCCCAATTCCTCCGCCTCTGCCACATCTGCTCCCAGGAGGACGAGTCCCATCACAGGACACACAGATGGCCTCCTTCTTTGAAGACCGAAATTTCCACTCCCATGTGGGTGAAGCTGCCCTCCAATGCATCTCATCTACGTCCTGCTCCTCCGCCCTCAAACCCACCCTTCCAACCACAACAAAGGCAGAACCTTCCTCCCAGGTCCTCACCTTCCGCCCCACCAACCTCCGCATAAATTGTATCATCCGCCGACATTCCCTCCACCTACAAATGGATCCCACCACCAGGGATATATTTCCCTCCCCACCTTTATCCACTTTCTGCAAAGACTGTTTCCTCTGTGACTACCTGGTTAGGTCCACGCCCCCCCCCCTCCCCCAAACACCCTCCCGTCCTGGTACCTTCCCCAGCCACCACAAGAATTGCAAAACCTGCACTCACACCTCCTCCCTCACCTCCATCCAAGGCCCTAGAGGAGCCTTCCACATCCATCAAAGTTTCACCTGCACCTTCACACGTCATTTATTATATCTGTTGCTCCCAATGTGGTCTCCTTTACATTGGGGACACTGGACACTTTCTCGCAGAATGCTTTAGATAACATCTCTGGGACACCCGCACCAATCAACCCCACCATCACATGGCCGAACATTTCAACTCCTCCTCACACTCTGCTGAGGACATGTAGTTCCTGGGCCTCCTCCATCACCGCTCCCTCACCATCTGATGCCTGGAGGAAGAATGCCTCATCTTCTACCTCGGAACCCTTTAACCCAGGGCATCAATGTGAACTTCACCAGTTTCCTCATTTCCCCTCCTCTCACCTTACTCCAGTTCCAACCTTCCTCATGCACCATCCTCATGACCTGTCCCACGTGTCAATCTTCCTTCCCACCTATCTGCTCCACCCTCCCCCCCCAACCTACCACCTTCACCCCCCCCACCTCCACCTACCTATTGCACTCTCGGCTATCTTCTCCCTAGGCCCACCCTCCTCCCATTTATCTCTCCCAGTCTCATTCCTGATGAAGGGATCTGGCACGAAACATCAATTTTCCTGCTCCTCGGATGCTGCCTGACCTGCTGTGCTTTTCCAGCAACACACTCTCAACTTTGATCTCCAGCATCTGCAGACCTCACTATCTCCTCAGGATACTTACACCCCATCCTGAGACAGCTGCCGACTTATCTGTAAGATGGATCCTTTGTGATTCTTTGTGTATATTAAATTTCAACATACTGTTGCAAATTTTCATGTGGAGCCTCGGGTGAGACATTGTCAAAATATATGCCAAGCGGTATTATCAGGAATTTATGTTTTATATTTTATCATTTTTTATCTTAATAATAAATTAATATTCTTCTATGTTATATCTTGCTTGCTAGGCTGAGAGTTTTGATTCTCACTATCACATGACAGTGACCCAATAACGATTTCATCACAAACTTCTTCCTAATTTCTAGTTGAGGACCCAGTTCTTCATTTAGTGCCTGCACAGAATGCTCAAACTGAAATAGCAGTAATTCCAATACTCCTAAATGACTTGACAGGATTCTAAAGAAAGTTGTAGGAAGTCATTACAAGTGTTTAACTTCACTAAAAATATATATAGAGTTCGACAAGATTCCTCATGGCAGACTGGTTAGCATGGTTAGATCACATGGAATGCAGGGGAAAGTAACTATTTGAATACAGAACTGGCTCAAAGATGATGCTGGTAGGTTGCTTTTCAGACTAAAGGCCTGTGATCAGTGGTGTGCAACAAGGATTGGTGCTCGGTCCACTGCTTTTTGTCATTTATATAAATGATTTAGACATGAACATACAAGGTCTGCTTAGTAAATTTGCAGACGACACCAAAATTAATGGTGTAGTGGACAGCGAAGAAGGTTACCTCAGTTTACAACAGGATCTTGATCAGATGGGCCAATGAGTGGCATATGGAGTTTAACTTAGATAAATTGGAGGTGCTGCATCTTGGAAAGGCAAATCAGAGTGGGACTTATACACTTCATGGTAAAGTCCGAGGAATGCAGGTTCATTGTTCCCTGAAAGTGGAGTCGCAGGTAGGTAGGAACTGAACAAGATGTATGCTTGCCTTTATTGACCAGTGCATTAAATATAGGAGTTGGGAGGTCATGTAGTGGCTGCACAGGACATTGTTTCGGCCACTATTCAAATACTGCATGTGATTCTGGTCTCCTGGCTACAGGAAGGATGTTGTGAGACTTGAAAGGGTTCAGAAAGGATGTACAAGGATTTTGCTATGGGGGAGGCTGAATAAGCTGGGTCTATTTTCCCTGGAGAATTGGAGGCTGAGGGGTGATCTTATAGGCATTTATAAAATCATGAGGGGCATGGATAGGGTAAATCGACAATGTCTTTTTCCCGAGGTGGGGCAGTCCAAAACTAGAGGGCATAGGTTTATGGTGAGAGGAGAAGGATTTAAAAGGGATCCAAGTGGCAACGTTTTCTGGAGTGAACCGTCAGTGGAAGTAGTGGAGACTGGTACAATTACAACATTTAAAAAGCATGGGTACAGGAATAGAAAGGTTTTAGTCGGATATGAGCCAAATGCTGGCAGATGGGACGAGATTTATTTCGGACATTTGATTGGCATGGACGAGTTGGATTGAAGGGTCTATTTCTGTGCTGTATATTTCTCTGTCTCTATGACTCTGTAAAATATTCACATCCAGGATATTTGGAATTCTAGCCCAGTGAGAAAAAAACTATTCTATCAGATAATCTCATTTCTTTGAGCCAGAGGGAAAACAATTACAGCTTTATTATGGTTTTTGCAAGATAATCTTTAAAAGCTAACATTTTAATACAGCTTCTCTGACAATACAGCCCAACTGGTCTATGCCAGTAAATATATTGCACATGACTCCAACTTTACTCATTCAATTCTCTTTGCTGTTTCTTGGATTCCATTTTTCCTTATGTGGTTATCCAACCTCCCTTTAAACACATGTACTCTGTTCTTAACTCATATTTAGAGTCATAAAGTTGCCACTGTCCCATCAGGCTGTAGGACTGCTCTCTCATTAGAGAAAGACAACTGGTGGTGACTTAGCTCAAGGGTTACCATTCCTCAGGCAAGGGTGAGAGGTTGAGAAGGAGAGTCCTTCATGGTAACTTCATCCGGTGATGGCAATTGAACCCATGATAGTGGCATCATACTGCTTTGTCAACCAACCTCCCAGCACAGCGCGGAAATAGACCCTTCGGTTCAACTTGTCCACGCTGACCAGGTTTCCCAAACTAAACTAGTCCCATTTGCCTGTGTTTGGCCCAATATGGTTCCATATTATTGCCATCCTTTGTGTAAAGAGGTTTCTACTGAAATTGTCATTGGGTTTAATAGTGAGACTTCTTTATTTATGGCCTACAGTTTTCATCAGCCACAAAAAAGGCAAACAGTTTCTACAAGCTGAACCTTACCAGAAATCAACAAGGTATCATTTTTGTGAAGATTCACGGAGGGTATCTCTCTTGGAGATTTAGTGCATTTTCTCAGACAATTGGTCCAAACCCACTTCATTCAGTGTATGGACCATGCCCTTGTGGCAGTCTGTTATTCAATGGTAGTCCAGTTCTCTCACTCAGTGGAAGTGCTTGCCATTCCCGGCACGTCACAGGATTTCTGGTCTGGCGCTGTGTTTAAAAGGCAGTGGTGCACTCAGGAGCTGCTATACTTGGTTTGTGACCTTTGTCCTGACATTTCAATTAAGGAGAAATTGGCAGCCTGCTTTGCCAACAGGAACTTAGAAGTCCTGATGGATCAGGTCAAAAAGTGTGGCACTGGAAAAGCACAGCAGGTTAGGCAGCATCCAAGGAGCAGGAGAGTCGACGTTTCGGACATAAGCTCTTCACCAGGGCTTAAGCCTGAAAAGTTGACTCTCCTGCTCCTCGGATGCTGTGCTTTTCCAGCACCACAGTTTTTGACTCTGATCTGTAGCATCTGCACTCTTTACCTTTTCCTGATGGACCAGGTGCAAACTGATCTAAGGTGGCCAACCTGGTCAGTGTGGTTTTAACCATCTTGAGGAATGCCCAGTAGCGTTGCAAATGGTAAATGACCTGCCAGCTAAGTGCCACTGTCTTCTCTTTGCTACTCACTCTGTTACTGCTACCGCATCCACTCTAAAGCTCTGCAGCCTCTCACTATTGCCTACAACATCTTCCTTCACTCATCTTCAGCCAGCTCAGAGTGCCATCTCCTCATCCTGCATGACCCTGGTGCTGCTGGCTCACCCATTCAGAAGACCCCTCAATGACTTTAGAAAGGAGAAGGAGTCTGGGTAACTCAAGATGGAGGATGGAAAAACTTTCTGGGTATAACAGCTGTTCCTTTTTTGAGGTATTTTAGGTGCTGGAGGTGATTTCCTCGAAGTTGAGGAGCAGCAATTACTGTTTTATATGCTGTTGCATTGTTTTGGAACTTTGAAGAAAAAAGTCAAAACAACAGCCGTTTTAAAAGGAAGAACAGACAAAGGAAGCACATGGTGAGGTCAGTGCAGGAGAGAGAGAGAGAAAGAAACTGTCACCATAGTGAACTTGCACAGTTACTGCCTTTGCTGTTTGAATACAAGTATCACTGAACATCAGAGTGCGTCTGGGAAAATTAATAAACAGTGAAATTCACAACTGATCTTGGAGGACATGTTGGGTGAAGTTCATAACACAGAAGTAGATCAGTGAAGTGTTGTTTTAAGTGTGGCCTACAGAAAGTCTGCAGTAGTGTTCAAAGTTTGTGCGAAGATTTGTAGCTCGGGTGCTCGTTGTTGTGGTTCTGTTCGCCGAGCTGGAAGTTTTTGTTGCAAACGTTTCGTCCCCTGTCTAGGCGACATCATCAGTGCTTTGGAGCCTCCTGCGAAGCGCTTCTTTGATGTTTCTTCCGGTATTTATAGTGGTCTGTTCTTGCCGCTTCCGGTTAGCGGCAAGGACAGACCACTATAAATACCGGAAGAAACATCAAAGAAGCGCTTCGCAGGGGGCTCCAAAGCACTGATGATGTCGCTTAGCCAGGGGACGAAACGTTTGCAACAAAAACTTCCAGCTCGGCGAACAGAACCACAACAGTCTGCAGTAGTGAGTAGAGTGAGTTCTTTCTTGATTATATGTTCTTGGAGATATGTCTCTTGATTAAACTTAAAATATAAGCCATAAATATTAATTTAACCTGGGGTAGTGTTTTGTAGAGGAATAAGATGGTGTTATTTTCTGGGTCTGTAGATTGTGAAGGAGCAAAAATGGCCTTTAGTAGAGTGATATGTACTTCTTGTCAGATGTGGGCGTTTAGAGAGAGTTTAAGGGTATTGCGGATTACATCTGCCATAAATGCTGTTGGTTATGAATCTTATCAGATCGAATGGATTGGTTGGAAAGACAGTTAGAAGCGATGAGGAATTTGCAAGAGCAACAGTATGTGATGGATGGCAGTTATCGGAAGGGAGGAAAGTCTCAGATACAGTCACATAGAGGGTTAACTCCAGGAAGGGTAAGAGAGGTCGGCACCTTGGGCAGGAGTCTTTTGTGGATATACCTATTTCATACAAGTATGCTGTTTTGGAAAATGTAGGGGGTGATGGATTCTCAGGGGAATGTAGCTCGAACAGCCAAGTTTCTGGTATTGAGACTGGCTCTAATGCAATGAGGGGTACGTCAGTTTCAAAGAGATCAATTATGATAGGGGAATCTCTAGTCTGAGGTACAGACAGATGTTTCTGTCGCCAGCAGTGAAAAAGCAGAATGGTATGTTGCTTTCCTGGTGCCAAGATCAAGGATGTCTCAGAGAGGGTGCAAAATTTTCTCAAAGGGGAGAGGGGCCAGCAGGAGGTCATTGTCCACATTGGAACCAACGAAATAGGAAGGGGAAAGGTTGAGATTCTGAAGGGAGATTACAGAGAGTTAGGCAGTAATTTATAAAGGAGGTCATTGAGAGTAGTAATGTCTGGATTACTCCAGGTGCTACGAGCTAGTGAGGGCAGGAATAGGAGGATAGAGCAGATGAATGCATGGCTGAGGAGCTGGTGTATGGGAGAAGGATTCACATTTTTGGATCATTGCAATCTCTTTTGGGGTAGAAGTGACCTGTACAAGAAGAACAGATTGCATCTAAAGTGGAAGGGGACTAATATACTGGCAGGGAGATTTATTAGAGCTGCTCAGGAGGATTTAAACTAGTAAGATGGGTGGGGGTGGGACCCAGGGAGATCGTGAGGAAAGAGGTCAATCTGAGACTGGTCCAGTTGAGTTCAGAAGCGAGTCAAACAGTCAGGGGACAAGGTAGGACTAATAAATTAAACTGCATTTATTTCAATGCAAGGGGCCTAACAGGAAAGGCAGATGAACTCAGGGCATGATTAGGAACATGGGATTGGGATATCATAGCAATTACAGAAACATGGCTCAGGGATGGGCAGGACTGGCAGCTTAATATTCCAGGATACAAATGCTACAGGAAGGTTAGAAAGGGAGGCAAGAGAGGAGGGCAAGTGGCGTTTCTGATAAGGGATAGCATTACAGCTGTGCTGAGGGAGGATATTCCTGGAAATACATCCAGGGAAGTTATTTGGGTGAAACTGAGAAATAAGAAAGGGATGATCACCTTATTGGGATTGTATTATAGACCTCCTAATCATCAGAGGGAAATTGAGTAACAAGCTTGCAAGGAGATCTCAGTTACCTGTAAGAATAATAGGGTGGTTATGGTAGGGTATTTTAACTTTCCAAACATAGACTGGGACTGCCATATTGTTAAGGGTTTAGATGGAGAGGAATTCGTTAAGTGTGTACAATTAAGAAAATTTTCTGATTCAGTATGTGGATGTACCTACTAGAGAAGGTGCAAAACTTGACCTACTCTTGGGAAATAAGGCAGGGCAGGTGACTGAGGTGTCAGTGGGGGAGCACTTTGGGGCCAGTAACCATAATTCTATTAGTTTTAAAATAGTGATGGAAAAGGATAGATCAAATCTAAAAGTTGAAGTTCTAAATTGGAGAAAGGCCAATTTTGATGGCATTAGGCAGGAACTTTCAAAAACTTATTGGGGGCAGATGTTCGCAGGTAAAGGGACAGCTGGAAAATTGGAAGACTTCAAAAATGAGATAACGAGAATCCAAAGAAAGTATATTCCTGTTAGGGTGAAAGGAAAGGCTGGTAGGTATAGAGAATGCAGGATGACTAAAGAAGTGATTGCTGGGCCTGTTGCTGAGATATTTGTATCATCGATAGTCACAGGTGAGGTGCTGTAAGACTGGAGGTTGGCTAACATGATGCCATTGTTCAAGAAGGGTGGTAAGGTCAAGCCAGGGAACTATAGGCTGGTGAGCCTGATGTCAGTGATGGGCAAGTTGTTGGAGGGAATCCTGAGGGACAGGATGCACATGTATTTGATAAGGCAAGGAATGATTAGGGATAGTCAACATGGCTTTGTGCATGGGAAATCATGTCTCACAACCTTGATTGAGTTTTTTGAAAAAGTAACAAAGAAGATTGATGAGGGCAGAGCGGTAGATGTGATCTATATGGACTTCAATAAGGTGTTTGACAAGGTTCCCCATGGGAGATTGGTTAGCAAGATTAGATCTCATGAAATACAGAGACAACTAGCCATTTGGATACAGAACTGGCTCAAAGGTAGAAAATAGAGGGTGGTATTGGAGGGTTGTTTTTCAGATTGGAGGCCTGTGACTAGTGGAGTGCCACAAGGATCGGTGCTGGGTCCTCTACTTTTTGTCATTTATATAAATCATTTGGAGCGAGCGCAAGAGATACAGTTAGTAAGTTTGCAGATGACACCAAAATTAGAGGTGTAGTGGACAGCGAAGAAGGTTACCTCAGATTACAACAGGATCTTGACCAGATAGGCCAATGGGCTGAGAAGTGGCAGATGGAGTTTAATTCAGATAAATGTGAGGTGCTGCATTTTGGGAAAGCAAATCTTAGCAGGACTTATACACTTAATGGTAAGGTCCTAGGGAGTGTTGCTGAACAAAGAGACCTTGGAGTGCAGGTTCATAGCTCCTTGAAGGTGCAGTCGCAGGTAGGTAGGATAGTGAAGAAGGCGTTTGATATGTTTTCTTTTATTGGTCAGAGTATCGAGTACAGGAGTTGGGAGGTTATGTTGTGGCTGTACAGGACATTGGTTAGGCCACTGTTGAAATATTGTGTGCAATTCTGATCTCCTTCCTATTGGAAAGATATTGTGAAACTTGATAGGGCTCAGAAAAGATTTACAAGGATGTTGCCAGTGTTGGAGGATTTGAGCTATAGGGAGAGGCTAAACAGGCTGGGGCTGTTTTCCCTGGAGCATCGAAGGCTGAGGTTTGACCTTATAGAGATTTACAAAATTATGAGGGGCATGGATAGGGTAAATAGACAAAGTCTTTTCCCTGGGGTCGTGGGGTACAGAACTAGAGGGCATAGGTTTAGGGTGAGAGGGGAAAAATATAAAAGAGACGTAATGGGCAACGTTTTCATATCAAGGATGGTATGTGTATGGAATGAGCTGCCAGAGGAAGTGGTGGAGGCTAGAGAAATTGCAACACATAAAAGGTATTTGGATGGGTATATGAATAGGAAGGGTTTGGAGGGATATGAGCCGGGTGCTGGCAGGTGGGATTAGATCGGCTTGGGATATCTGGTCAGCATGGATGGGTTGGACTGAAGGGTCTGTTTCCATGCTGTATATCTCTGTGACTCTATGTCTCTATAACTCACCATCTGTAACAGCACTAACATCTGTGCCACCCGCTTTCATCCCATTCAGTCTTTTTCTTTCTCTAATCCCAGGAGAAAACAATGCACAGTAGGGCCAAAAGAGCCAGACTGGGAAATGGGGTCCCTGACATTTGTCTGATATCCTTATGATCCTTGTAAGTGAGGGCCAGGACCACTTCTGGGAGGTGCTGAAACAATTCTGTTTTGGAGCCAATTATGAAACATTGATCATTCCCATTACCCTCACTGTGAATGGCTACTAACATGTAAGAACTTCTACTCTCTGACAATGAAACAACCTGTCTTTTGTCTCCTGCATGTATCAGCAGTGTTACCATGATTTCCAAGGTGAAGAAGCTAGTGCCATAAGACTCAGCTCTGAGGATGATGCCACGGATCTTTCAGAGGATGTTTTCAACAAAGCTACCTCCTGCACCACTCCCCAGATCAGGTACTGACACTGCAATGGGAAGGTTAGATAAAGTACAATTGGAAGCATCACCTATCACCACCATGCCTCTTCTGCTGGTTGAGGAAGAAACGTCCCAGGTCTCTGACACTCAGAGAACTGCTGCAGGCAGGAGAGGACCTCACGGTGTTAACAATTCAATGACTTCATCGACATGCACAGGTTGACACAAGAGCAGCAGGCATCTTTGTCAAGGGCAGAGGGCAACCTGACCCAATGCTGACCCAGGACTGCAGCAATATAGTCAGATCCCTGCTGCCTCATGCGTACAAGTGCCTGGATACCACCATGGACTCATTCTCAGGGTCTGCTGGAACGAACACACACACGCTTGTACTTAGGTTAGCTCAGTTGACTGGACGGCTGGTTTGCAATGCAGAGTGATGTCAATAGCACAGGTTCAATTCTTACACCGGCTGGGAAGTTACCATAAATGGCTCTCCTTCTTTACTTCACCCAACCGTTGAAATGTGGTGACCCTCAGGTTATACCAGCATCAGTCATCTCTCTCAAATGGGAGAACAATCCTATGGGCTGGCAACATTACCTTAGTTTTCTTCATCAGCGATGCGTGTGCAAATGGTCTCGCCAAAATCAAAACATTGAAGGACAGCCTAACCATTTTTCAGGCTGTATGATGTTTCATGGTCCAAAGTGTGAAGTTTGCAGCTTCTACAACAGATGTGGGCTGGGGGGAATTGGCAGGTAATTGCTACTTTGGTAACGAGAATGAAAATTTCGATCTCAAAACATTGCCAATGCATTACAGACATTAGTGGAATTGATTTGTAATGTTGCAAGATATGGTTAAGTGTACTTGAGGCAAAGATTGGAGCTCTGCACAGGAACTTAACTTCTAAGGTTCACATAGCATGTTGTGCTCACAGGTATGTTTTAGCTTAAGTATGTGGGTGTCTGCATAATGCTACCGCCTTTTGAAGGGCCTCACGCCGCTCGCAAATGAAGACAACCACCCCCCACCCCCTCACAGAACAAAACATTTACCCTTTTGAATGCAATGGCAGCCAGATTCAGCTCCATTGCTGACTTGTGATCTACAGCAGGATGGAAGGAAACAGGGGTCACCCCTCAAGCAGTGGGTTTCAGGCTCATTCTCTGACTATTGATGAACCCCAAATGTACATACTCCCTCTTGGTAGCCCTTCCTGTCAACTCCATTGGCTTTGAACTTCCTCAAATTCTCACCCAATCCTTCGATCTAAATCTTCCTTTCTCCCTAATTTACTCTCCCAGCCTTAGGCATATCGTACAAAGTAGAGCTGGAGTAGGCCACTTGGAGCTTCGAGCCTGCACTGCTATTCATGTGGTCCATATGATCATGGCTGATCATCCAAATCAATAGCTTGTTTCTGCTGTTCCTCCTTTGATCCTTTCGCCCCAGGTGTTGAATTCAACTCCTTAAAATCAAACCCTGCTTTCTGAGGCTCACCACTCTCTGGGTGAAAGGATTTCTCTTCATCTCAGTCCAAATTGGTTTACCCTGCATCTTTAATTTGTGACTCCTGGTCCTGGAGTTCCTTATCATCAGGACCATCCTTCCTTAATCAACGCTGTCTAATTCTATTTATAGATTTCTAAGGAATCCTGCCTCATATTGAGTAAACAATCCAAATGTAGTGGTTCCAGGGTGTAGCTGACTGTTAATGACGCCACCACTGCCCTTGTATTTCCCTTTAATACTCTAATATTTCCTCTCTTACATATTGAGCTGCCCCATCTCTTCACAATTGCAATCCCCTTCGTCTCCAACCTCCTCAAGTTAAAATCCCCAGGTTCCCTCCCGCAGTACTGGATAACCCTCTGAACCTTTAGTGGACAGACCCTCAAGATTAACTGTGGCCTATCCCATTGAGTGGGTTAGAAAGATGGCCCCAAACAATAAGTGACCAGACCCCTTGCTGATATCAGAGTCGAGCGTGTGTTGCTGGAAAAGCACAGTAGGTCAGGCAGTATCTGAGGAGCAGAGGAATCGATGTTTCGGGCAAAAGCCCATCATCAGGACAAAGCCTCATTCCCAATGAAAGGCTTTTGACTGAAACATTGATTCTCCTGCTCCTCGGATGCTGCCTGACCTGCTGTGCTTTTCCAGCACTTCACTGTCGACTCTGATCTCCAGCATCTTCAGTCCTCACTTTCTCCTGGCTGATACCTGTACAGCTTTTAACACTGTTCTTGTGAACGCCCCAAACTGGTCACATTGGAATTACAGGTTTGCCCACTACCTGGACTGCTGAGGTACAGATCCCCCAACTTTAAACTGCCGTGAGTGGTTGACAGACTGTGTCAAAGCCCCTGGACTAATAGTAGAGGCAGCCCTTGATTTAATGTGCAGCGACTCCCTACCTGAAGAATGTGTCCTTCGCTGGGACACTCCTTAAGACTTCTGCTTAAAGCACCTACAGTGCATTTGGCACACATGCAGCTGGCACATAGTCTAGGTGTTGAGACTGATGTAGCACGGTGCCATACAGCAACTTGTCCACCTCCCAACTGACCACTGCTGACTAACATGACAAACTGCCTGGGCTGATGCCTACACTAAAAGGCAAGGCAACACAGGAGTACTGGGAGCCTGTTAGCTCTGGTTGAGGGGACAAAACCCAGAAAGGCAAGGCAGATATGTTGTCATCATATGTTTGCAAAGTAAACAAACAAATGAGAATCTCCGAATGTGGACCTGACCTTAAGCTAGGTGCCCATCCCTGTAGGGAGTGTCCTTACAACAGCCTGCCAACAAAAAGTACTAGTGAGCTTCAAAGTAGGTAGTGAAGTACAGAAACAGGGCAATGGAGTGCCATGATGATACAGCAAGGCTTGTGTCTATCAGATGCCAATGTCTATGGATGTGGGGTGTATGCAGCCTCTGTCTATTGTCTCTGCCCTGAGATATTGATACTGGTTGTCCAAAACGGAGCTCCTTTGGAGCAAGTGACGAGCTGGAGTTGCCAGATACCTATTCTGACTTTCATGTTGGGAATTCTTGGCGAATATATTAATGCATATCAATGTGACAAGATAAACAATAATGAGGGTATTAATTAAAGATAGTAGGCCTTTCACCATTCACTAATGGAAATCTCATCTTGTCCTTAAACACTTGAATGAAAAGTGGGACTTTATAACCTTGATGTCAGGATGCTCTATGCTGGAACTCTCACCTGGTTTTTCCAACTTTCTCGCTGTGAGCTACGTCATTCCAGGGCTGGAAAGATTCCACCACACATGTCTAAGCAAACAACCTATTTTATTGTTGTGAAGATCTTCATCAGGCCACTTCTGAGTTTTCTATTTTTCTAGGAAGAGATATCCAAACCTCACTTCTAACATGCCCACTGACACTCAGTAGCAGCAGTGTTTCTGATCTATAAGATGTATGGCAAAAATGCACTCAGGTTCCTTAGACAGGACCTTCTAAACCCACAATGACTATCATCTAGAAGGACAAGGGCAGTAAATTTGCAGGATCGCCATCACTGAAGAGCCCCTCCAAGTCACACCTTCCTGACTCACATTGCCCTTTCTTCTGTGTTGCTGGGTCAAAACCTTCAGAATTCCCTCCCGCACAGCATGTACCTTCTCCAAATACACTGAAACAATTCAAGAGGCAGCTCACTCTCACTTTCCCAAGAGCAATTCAGGGTAAGCAATAAATTCCTGCCCAGACAGAGAATTAATCCAAAAGAAACATAATTCTAAAAAATATTAAAGATTCTAAAAAAAATTTTAAATTCTAAAAAATATTTATACTATCCATAGTGTAAAACATGAGGGCTGCATTTTGTGGCATATAACTTATTTAATATTTCATATATGGACAAAGTTGGATACCAGAATAAATAAATGAAAATTAATCAGTTTTTGTACTATTTTCTAAAATAAACATTTAAAAAAAGACTGACCATTATAAATCAAATGGCTGCATCATTCAACTGAAAGATTATTTCTGTGATTACAATATAAAACATAATTCTTTAATTCCTGAGAATGCAGAATTCAATTAGACTTTAAATTTGTAAAATATTGGTATCAAAAGATGCCTTTTCACATAATGTAAGAGATTCTGAATTGTGGGCTTTTAAGACTAATGAGGATTTTAATTGTAAATCATGAATCACCGGTTGTGATTGTTTAAAATTTGTGAAATAATAATTTTTACATTGGCATTGTGTCAGTTTAGTCCAATGTACTGGTTTTAATATATTAGTTCAACTTAGATTGAGAGTTGAACTAAACATTTCCTATTAATTATTTCCATAATTATATCAAGGGCTATTGACATTTTGCATATTCAGTTTGTTTCAAAACTCTTTCCAACTTTTGACATTAAAAAGGTTTCAAATCTGAATCTCTTAGTTCAGTTTATGTTGAGTAATGTTGAGTGGGATTGAATGCTCACTGCTCTGACATCATGAAGATTTCTTACTTAAGCAATATTGAAGTTGCTTACTTAGCTCAATATAGAGAGAGCTATAGTCTGCAACAAACCTATGTTTTAATTGACCTTATAATATTTGTTGGGGTAATTCACAGGGACCTTTATTCTTCACCTGTAGCAAAAGACCTTTATTCTTCACCTGAGCCACAATGTTATTTTCCAAACTGTCAACAGTATAGGTACATAATCCTTTATCGGAAACGCTCGGGACCAACTGGTTTTTAGAATTCGGATTTTTTTGAATTTTGGAGTAAGTGACAGTTTGACGGTGAAATGTTTAAAAATCTTACTGAACAGCAGACTCACTGTGAGTAGTATGGGCCCTGAGACAGAACTGAGGCCTGCCAGTGCTGGGCCATGCCCACCCATGTCACATCTGAGTGACAGGCATCGAGTGGGTGTGGAGTTGGGTTAACTGTTTCCACGCCAAACAACCTTGTTAATGAGAAAAAAAACTTCATGAAAATACCTTCAGATTTTGGAGCTTTTTGGATTTCGGGATTTGGGATAAAGGGTTGTCTATCTGTACTATATACTTTTACAGAAACAGGACATTTGGCCCAATTGGTATATGCCAATGTCATACTACACAAAACCATGCTGTCTCCTTACATCTAGCTCTCATAAAGTATATTTTCCTTCTTCCCTTCCTTATGTACATAGCTAGCTTTCCCACAAAACCACCTTCACTCTTTGCCTTTAGCCTAAGTAGTAGAATGTTTTATTTTCTAACTATTCTCTGGATTAAAAAAAAACTCTTGAATTTCTTGTGGAATTTGTGGGTGTTTTTGTTATATTTATGGTTTGGACTTCTCCACAAAAAGAAACAGCTTCTCAAGGGCTAATCAATCAAAATGTTTCATCATCTTAGGCTTTGTTATCAAGTCATCTTTCACTCCAGCCTAGCCCTGTATATTAAAACTGGTGGCTGCAGAGTTGAGGTTTGCTGCATACGTAGTGCATGTATTGGGTTTGATTTGGGATTTGACAGGACAGAGTACCAAGTGAAGTGTAAATTTATCACCTTCAGTAAGAAGAATGGAAAAGTAAATACATTGCATGCAAGTTAATGTGCAGGTTCAGAAAGAGAAATGTGTTATTCTTATTGTAAGGCTGGCGATGAAGTTTAGCAGAGGGGTATGCATAATGCTGGAATATAAGAGTAAATAAATTAACTAAGTAGGAATTTGGTACAACCCCATGTGCAGTGCTGATATAATTTTGCTCTTTTTATCTAAGGAAAGATGCAATACTTAAAAAGGGTGCAACAAAATACTAGCAGATGAATTCCTGAGATGAGTTAGAGAAATTGAATAAAATGAGACATTATTTTTGAAAATGCAACATGTAATCATTGAAATGTATAAACCTTTCAGAAGGGTCAGTACTGAGATGCTGCTTTCTTCCCAACTGGGGAGTTTACAACTGGAGAATATTGTCTCACAATAATGGATTAGAGCTAAAGCATCTTAATTCAGAGAATCTTTAGAATTCCTGCTTAGAAGGCTATTGATGCTTAGTCAATGGGTATATTTAAGACTGAGACTCAAATCAGGGAATCAAAGAATACAGGATGTGGAATAGGGCAGGCAAATTGAATTTATATTGAATTTTAATCATGCTCTCATTGAGTGGTGGTGCAGGCCTAAGGAGCTGAATGCTCTACTTTCACACTATTTGTCAATATTTTAATTGTGATCTTCTGCTGATGTTATCTTTATTTATTAGAATAAGTATTACTTGATGATTAATGACCAGGAAGGAGCCATAAACCCCCACCTTCTACCCTCTTTATTCCCTAACTGAGATCAGTTCATTGAACACTGAGCAGAGTTGTAGCCTGAGATTATTACTTCCCCACACACTTCAGTATCCCAAATGGGTAGTGTATTTGCACGTCAAGTTCTTGGAAAAACTTTCCTTCCTTGTTGTATGTAACAACATTCATGGGATCTGTGGCTGTGATGTACTTCTGAATCAAGTTCTCTCAGAACAAGTACACAATAACCTGCAAACCCCTTCACCCAATCAGCAAACTCACCAATAAAACAGAGTGTGGTTTGGTTTTCCTTCAGTATGCTTCCATCTACACTCCATATATTCGTCATTGTAGACAATGCAATTTACATCTAAAATGAAAGCAGAGCATACATTAACAAACTGAGTCCAAATATCTCAAATTCAGTCAAATATAATTTTAACTACAAACTAATATCCTAGAATATTTTGATTCTTCTCACATCCTGCATTGGACTAAAGTGCAAAAATTTAACAGTTTGGTCTGATTTGCAATACTACATAACTCAGTTCCTCAAATGTTGCATTTCCAGATGGGGTGCCTAAAAGAGTTAAGCTCCTGGTCTAAAAATGTTGAACTGGCTTTCCTCAGTTATTCACCCATCCCTTTGGTTGGTCACAATAAGGTTAATTGTTAGTGAAACGGGAACAACTGCTCATTGCGGCCATTGTAGAGGATGTCATCAATAGCATTGACATTCTTGGCTTTGTATATTGATTGAAACTCTCTTGTCCTGATTTCTATAGGCAATGGCTGACTGGTAGCAGTTGGAATGAAACAGAATCATTTCCGTTTCTCTTTTGTCTTTTGTCATTTTTCTTTTCTCTTTACCTGCCATGCAGGAGCGTTTAAGTGGATGTTGTCAGAGTTATGCATACTAGTTCATCAGACACTAACAAACATAGAAAGGTTGAAGCTCACTTTTAACCTCCCTTCTTGTGTATTCTTGAAAGGGGGTAAACACAACTATGTCTCATGTATAGATTGTTAACATAATGGTCAAAAAGAAGACACAATCTGAGATACTTATAGAAAATCACAAATTGAACTTATAAAGCATGTATTGGATTTGATTTGGGATTTGACAGGACAGAGTACCAAGTGAAGTGTAAATTTATCACCTTCGGGAAGAAGAATGGAAAAGTAAATACATTGCATGCAAGTTAATGTGAAGGTTCAGAAAGAGAAACGTGTTATTCTTATTGTAAGGCTGGTGGTGAAGTTTAGCAGAGGGGTATGCATAATGCTGGAATATAAGAGTAAATAAATTAACTAAATAGGAGTTTGGTACAACCCCATGTGCAGTGCTGATATAATTTTGCTCTTTTTATCTCCCTTCATTGACACCTCATCAGGTGTGACATTCCAAAGCCACTCTCTCCAGGCAGGATGGAGTTTCAATCAATATACAAAGCCAAGAATGGCATAATTGATTTCAAATACCAATGTCAGTGCTATTAGTGACATCCTCTACAATGAACAACTATTCACATTTCACAAACAATGAATTCATATGGACAGGCAGGAGGCTGGAAGAACACAACACGCAAGGCAGTATCAGGAGGTTGAGAAGTCGACGTTTCGGGTGTAACCCTTCTTCAGGACCTGAAACATTGATTTCTCCATCTCCTGATGCTGCCGGGCTTGCTGTGCTCCTCCAGCGTCCTACCTGTCTCTTTTGGATTCCAGCTTTTGCAATTTTATTGTCTCTAACCGAATCCATATGTGCAGTCAAGTTATGGCTATATGTTGGTTAAAGAAGTACATTTAGTTAAAATTCAAGATGTCCACAGATATTCTATGGTTATGATTTGTGATCATGGCACACATTAGTTCACTGCAGTTCAAAATATGTGGAGTAATCTCAAGGAGAGCATAAAATGAATCCTTTGCTTCTTTGATTTGTTTATTCATTAGCAATATTAAGCAATTTGTTTAGCTGATAAACATTAATTGTATGATTTTATAATTCTGTTAGGATTCATTATCAAGCCCCTCTTCTCTTCTTGTTCACTAAATCTTATGAAATCACCAACATCAAAATATTTCACAGATATCTTTTTGGAATTCTTAAAATAATTCCATAAATCATCATGAATAAATATTGGCACATTCCACAGGGAACTTTCTAATGTCCTGAATTGTTTGTCAGGCCCTTTCTTTCTATTAACTTCTCATTATTATTTTGCCTTTCCAATGTTTAAAACAATTTTCCTGAAAATGCAAGTCGTCCATTATCTATAAATATTTCCAGATTTGATTGCTTTTCTTGTTTGCTCGTTTCAAATTTGGTATCATCTTGCAGGAATAGGACGTGACTGTTCTTCTGGCTTTTTCTACAAAAGAAGTTCACAAGTTATACTGAATGTAGTCTTTATGAATACTCTGATCAAGCTGCCAGTGTGTTGCTGGTTCTGAGGAAGTAAAAAATGAGGTCTGCAGATGCTGGAGATCACAGCTGCAAATGTGTTGCTGGTCAAAGCACAGCAGGCCAGGCAGCATCTCAGGAATAGAGAATTCGACGTTTCGAGCATAAGCCCTTCATCAGGAATGAAGGGCTTATGCCCGAAACGTCGAATTCTCTATTCCTGAGATGCTGCCTGGCCTGCTGTGCTTTGACCAGCAACACATTTGCAGCGGTTCTGAGGAAGGTCCACTCGACCAAGATTTGTTACTCTGATTTCTCTCCACAAATGCTGTTAGCATCTGCTGAGATTTTCTCGCAACTTCTGCTTTTGTACCTGTTTGTTGAATGCATGAAAGTACATCCAAGGTTGGACTCATTCAGATGGTACCTGAGTTCTCCAATTTGTGCTAAGTTAAATGCTGACAATGAACTTAGAATTCTTTTAAAAACCTATAAACATAACAGTGCATTATAGATTAATTCTTGGCTCAAGAAAAAAAGTGCAAGAGGTGCAAGTGGGACATTGAGACCAATAGAAGCAGGATGGGTTAAATCTTGGCAGGACTGACACCAGGTTTCTTAGGGGTTAGGGTTTATGAGGGAATGTGGGGTGCGTGGAGCCTTTACAAGTATTATTGGGACGATTTAAACTAGAATGTTATGGGAATGAGAACCTGAGCAAGAAGGTAGAAGGAAGAGAAACAAATATAGAAACAAAAAGACAGGAAAGTTTAAAAAAAATGTCGAAAGCAAAATAAATAAGAGTGAAAAATACAAGAGACCCTCGTGCAAAATGAAGCTAAAATGACTGACAAGTTTAAAAAGACTAGTCTAAGACTTTGTGTTTTATTGTGCAGAACATTTACAGTAAGGTAGATGAGTTATCAGTGTAAACAGTTATGATATAGTTGCAATTACTGAGTTATGGCTACAAGATCACCAAGGATAGGAACTGAATATTTATTATTGAAGAAGGACAGACAAAAAGGGAAAGGAAATGGGGTGACATTGTTAGTATAGGAACGCTCACTACAACAGTGAAGAAGGATATTGCATCAAAAAATCATGGGGTGCAATCTATATAACTGGAGATAAAACCATCACGGGGCAGAAAACATGTTGGGAATTATCTCTTGACCCCCATCCAGTAGCAGAGATGTAAAAAGATGCATTAAGCAAGAAACCAGAGATCCATGCAAAAGGATGCAATTGTAATCCAAGATGATTTTAATTTACATACATATCAGAAAAACCAAACTTGCAATGGTATTGAGAAGGACGATTTCCTGGAGTGTGAATGTTTTGCATTTTAGATCAATATATTGAGGAGCCAACCAGACAACAAACTATTCTAGGTTGTATATAGTGCTACAAGAAATCTTGCTGTTCAGGGTGTCTTAAGAAGAGCAACCATAATATGATAGAATTCTTCATTAAGGTGGAAAGTGAAGTAGTTGAATCTGAAACTAGGATCCTGAATCTAAATAAAGGGAAGTATAACGGTATGAGATGTGAATTGGTAAGAATGGATTGGAGAACCAATGGTCCTTATTTAAAGATTGCACATATTAATTATAACAATTATTTATTTCTGTTCAATACAAAAATAAAAGAGGAAAGGTGGCTCAACCATGGCTTACAAAATAGATTAGGGATAGTATTAGATCCAAAAAGATACAGAAAATTGGCAGATAAAGCAGCAATCCGGAAGATTGGGAGCATTTTAGAATTTTAGACAAGGGGACATAAATTTTGATCAAGGGGGTAAATGAAGTGTCAGAGTAAAATTGAAACTGACTGCAAAAGCTTCTGTATGTATGTGAAAAGAAAAAGAAAAAGTCAAGGCAAATGTAGGTTCCTTACAATCAGAAGCCAGGGAAATTATCATGGGGAAGAACGAACTGAACACATATTTTGGTTCTGACTTTGCAGAAAGGGCACAAATAGCCTCCCAGGAATGATGGCCATGAATCCATTGCCGATTGTTGGAAAACTCCATCTGCTTCACACTGATCCTTTAGGAAAGGAAACTGCCATCCTTACCTGATCTGGCCTTCATGTAAAGCCAGATCCACAACAATGTGGTTGCCTAAGACCATAAGACATAGGAGTGAAAGTAAGGCCATTCAGCCCATCGAGTCCACTCCACCTCTTAACTGTCCTTTGGGCAATGAGGGATGGTCAATAAATGCTGCCCTGGACAACAATGCCTTCATCCTGTGAATGAATATTTTAAAAATGCAATATTTCCAAGTTTCCCGATGACAAGGGTGAAGTCATGAGTTACAAAAAATATGCAAGGAGCCTTCAATATAATTCAGGTAAATTGAATGAGTGGGCAAATACATGGCAGTACAACAAAATGTTGTAAGGATAAATGTGATGTTATATACTTCAATATGAAAAACAGAACAAAGAGTATTATTTAAGTAGATATATTGGGAAATGTGGCTGTACAGCAGGAGCAACAAGCATTTAGGAAGATGACTAATATATTGGCCTTCATTCCAAGAGGGTTTGAGTTCAGAAGTAGGGGTGTCTTACTGCAGTTATGCAGAGGGCTTGTTAAACAGGTGAGATAATGCCCGGAGTATCCAGTTTTGGTCTCCCTACCAGAAAAAAGATATACTTGACATAGAGAGAGTGCAGCAGGGATTCATTAGTTTGATACTGGGAATGGCAGGACTGTCTGTGAGGAAAGATTAGTTTGACTGAACTAGTATTTGCTAGAAGTTAGGAGAATGAGAGGATATCTGATTGAAATGTACACAATTGCTGGACAGATTAGATGCTGGGAGGATATTTTCCCTAACTGGGGAGTCTTGAACCAGGGGACACAATCTCAGGAAATGGGGTTGATCATTTAAGATAGGAATGAACAAGAATTCTTCACTCAAAGAGTAGAGAAGCTGTGGAATTTTCTTCTAGAGAAGCCAGCTGAGGCCAGGTCATTGAAAATATTCAAGAAAGAGATAGATACATTTTTTCAGATTTTGAAAGCCATCAAGAAGTGTATAGAGAAAATGGACACATAGCATTAAAATAAAAGGTCAGTCCTGATCATATTGAATGACGGAGCAGACTCAAAGGGCTGAATGGCCTACTCTCACTCCTGGTTTCTATGATTGCTGCGATGTTAATTTTTACGTTGTAGGTTGGGGAGGACCATGTTTTTCCCCATTCTTATACAATGATTCCTACTTGGGGATGTGCATTGGGTAAACGTGGGTTCACACATTGCCATACAGACAATGCTGAGCATGGAGCCACAGTACAGCATGATCCAACTGTGCTTGGGGGAGAGACAGCAAGAGAAAATAGGAAAGCAAATTTGTATCACAGGGAGAGAACAGATTAAATAAAGTGTGAATCAAATTATAAGCATGTTTAAACTGGAGAATGGTTGTTATGTGATCATTCTACTTTTAAGCAATTTGAAAATTTATAGTTAAGAAAAGATAAAACAAAATTACAATTTAAACAAAGTTGGTATATTAAACACCGAGAATGATTCTTTCTGTGCTATTGTGAAGGTTTATGGTTTTCTAATTGTGGTAATTTCAACTAAGATAGTTTTCTTTTAAACTTAGAAAACCATATATTTATAAAACCACATAAAAATTGGAGCCTACTCACTGGGGAATATTTGAAAAACTCTCTTACAGATGGTGAACAAAAATACCCCCTGGTTGTTACCAAATGTGTCACGAAAATTTCCGTTGAATTGACTGTAAGATTGCAATCTCATATCAGATCTTCTGGTGTAATAACGGCAAATGAATACTATTACAGGAAAAATATAGTATACAGCTGAATCATACAAAAAAGTTAATTTATTAACCTGTGCTCAACGTAAAAAGCTCAAATGAAAATGTAGAAATGAATTTATATTAACTCTAGCATGGTTATGGTAGGGGATTTTAACATTCCAAACGTAGACTGGGACTGCCATAGTGTTAAGGGTTTAAATGGAGAGGAATTTCTTAAGTGCAATTTTCTGATTCAGTATGTGGATGTACCTACTCGGGAAGGTGCAAAACTTGACCTACTCTTGGGAAATAAGGCAGGGCAGGTGACTGAGGTGTCAGTGAGGGAGCACTTTGGGGCCAGCAGCCATAATTCTATTAGTTTTAAAATAGTGATGGAAAAGGATAGACAAATCTAAAAGATGAAGTTCTAAATTGGAGGAAGGCCAATTTTGACAATATTGGGCCCCAACTATGCTTGTCTCTTTGTTGGCTACATATCTTCTGTAGTTACACCAGCACCACTCCCCACCTCTTCCTCCACTACATTGGACGTTGAGCAGGACGTTGAGCAGTTCATCAACTTCATCAACACATTCCACACCAACCTTAAATTCACCTGGACCATTTCTGACACCTCCCTCCCCTTCCTGGACCTCTCCATCTCCATCAATGACGACCAACTCAACACTGACATTTTTTACAAACCCACAGCTACCTGGATTACATCTCTACCCATCATACCTCCTGCAAAAATGCTATCCTGTATTCCCAATTCCTCCGCCGTATCTGCTCCCAGGAGAATCAGTTCCACCACAGAATACACCAGATGGCCTCCTTCTTTAAAGACTGTAATTTCCCTTCCCACGTGGTTGAAGCTGCCCTCCAACGCATCTCATCCACGTCCCGCACCTCCGCCCTCAAACCCCACCCCTCCAACCGCAACAAGGACAGAACCCCCTGGTTCTCATCTTCCACTCTACCAACCTCCGCATAAATCGCATCATCCGCTGACATTTCTGTCACAAACGGACCCCACCGCTTTCCGCAAAGACCATTCCCTCCTTGACTACCTGGTCAGGTCCACGCCCCCGCCCTCCCCCCCCCCCACCCCCAACACCCTCCTGTCCTAGCACCTTCCCCTACCACTGCAGGAATTGCAAAACCTGTGCCCACACCATCCCCCTCACCTCCACCCAAGGCGCCAAAGAAGCCTTCCACATCCATCAAAATTTCACCTGCAGTTTCACCAATGTCATTTATTGTATCCATTGCTTCCGATGCAGTCTCCTTTACACTGGGGAGACTGGACGTCTTCTCACACAGCGCTTTAGGGAACATCTCTGGGAGACCTGCACCAATCAACCCCACTGCCCTGTGGCCGAACATTTCAATTCCCCATCCCATTCTGCCAAGGATATGCAGGTCCTGGGCCTCCTCCATCGCCACTCCCTCACCGCCCTACGCCTGGAGGAAGAATGCCTCATCGTCTGCCTCAGAACACTTCAACCCCATTGCATCAATGTGGACTTCACCAGTTTCCTCATTTCCCCTCCGCCAGCACCATCATCATGGACTGTCCTACCTGCCAATCGTCCTTCCTGCCAATCGTCCTTCCCATCTATCCACTCCACCTCCTCTCCAACCTATCAACTTCAGTCCCAACTCCATCCACCTATTGCACTCTTAGCTACCTCCTAGCCAGCCCCACCCCCTCCCATTTATCTCTCCACTGTGGAGGCTCCCAGCTTCATTCCTAATGAAGGGCTCCTGCATGAAACATTGTTTTTCCTGCTCCTCGGATGCTGCCTGACCTGCTGTGCTTTTCCAGCACCACTCTAATCTTGACTCTGATCACCAGCATCTTCAGTGCTTGCATTCACCTAAAAACATTCGAAAGCTGATTGGGGGCAGATGTTCACAGGTAAAGTGACAGCTGGAAAATGGGAAGTCTTCAGAAATGAGATATCGAGAGTCCAGAGACAGTATATTCCTGTTAAGATGAAAAGAAAGGCTGGTAGGTGTAGGAAATGCTGGATGACCAAAGAAATTGAGGGCTTCTTAAGAAAAAGAAGGAAGCATATGTCAGGTATAGATATATTGAAAGAAACCTTAGAAGAGCATAAACACAGTAGGAGTATACTTAAGAGGGAAATCAGGAGGGCAAAAAGGGAACATAAGATAGCTTTGGCAAATAGGGTTAAGGAAAATCCAAAGGGATTTCATAAATATATTAGGGATACAAGGGTAACTAGAGAGAGAATAGGACCCCTTAAAGTTCAGCAAGGCAGCCAATGTGTGGAGCCACAGGAGATGGGGGAGATACTAAAAGAGTATTTTGCATCAGTGTTTACTGTGGAGAAGGACATGAAGATATAGAATGTAGGGAAATAGATGGTGACATCTTGAAAAATGTCTATATTACAGTGGAAGAGGTGTTGGATGTCATAAAACACATAAATGTAGGTAAATCCCCAGGACCTGATCAGATATACCCTGGAACTCTGTGAGAAGCCAGGGAAGTGATTGCTGGGTGCCTTGCTGAGATATTTGTATCATTGATGGCCACAGGTGAGGTGCCGGAAGACTGGAGGTTGGTTAATGTTGTGCCACTATTTAAGAAAGATGGTAAGGAAAAGCCAGGGAACTATAGACCAGTGAGACTGACATCGATAGTAGGCAAGTTGTTGGAGGGAATCCCGAGGGACAGGAGTTACATGCATTTCGAAAGGCAAGGACTAATTAGGGATAGTCAACATGGCTTCCTGCATGGGAAATAATATCCCACAAGCTTATTGAGTCTTTTGAAGAAGTAACGAAGAGGATTGATATGGATGTGATCTATATGGACTTCATAAGGCGTTTGACATAGTAGACTGATTAGCAAGGTGAGATCTCATGGAATACAGGGAGAACAAGCCATTTGGAAACAAAACTGACTTGAAGGTAGAAGACAGAGGGTGGTTGTTGAGGATTGCTTTTCAGACTGGAGGCCTGTGACCAGTGGTGTGCCACAAAGATTGGTGCTGGATCCACTGTTTTTTGTCATTTATATAAATGATCTAGATGTGAAAATAGGAGGTATACTTAGTAAATTTGTAGATGACACCAAAATTAGAGGTGTAGTGGACATTGAAGAAGGTTACATCAGAGTGCAACTGGATTTTGATCATATGGGCCAAGGGAGATAGAGTTTAATTTAGATAAATGTGAGGTGCTGCATTTTGGAAAGGCGAATCAGAGCAGTACTTATACACTTAGTGGTAAGGTCCTGGGGAGTGTTGCTGAACAAAGAGACCTTGGTGTGCAGATTCATAGCTCCTTGAAAGTGAAGCCGCAGATAGGTAAGATAGTGAAGAAGGCGATTGGTATGCTTTCCTTTATTTGTCAATGCATTCAGTATAGGAGTTTCGAGGTCATGTTGTGGCTGTACAGGACATTGGTTAGGCCACTTTTGGAATATTGTGTGCAATTCTGGTCTTGCTCCTACCAGAAGGATGTTGTGAAACTTGAAAGGGTTCAAAAAAGACTCACAAGGATGTTGCCAGGGTTGGAGGATTTGAGCTACAGAGAGAGGCTGAATAAGCTGTGGCTGTCTCTAGTGGGCATCTTCCGCAATCTTGTTTCTCAAAGGGATCCTTATACATATGCCATTTATCTGACCTGAATATGAACTATGATCCTGTTTGTGAAAGGCCAATGTCTTACCCCAAGTATCCCCTTTCTCATTTTGTTTAGGTAAATGACTGTCGGGGTAGGCCTGAGAGTTAGGCAATCAGCTGCCTGCTCTGTAGAACATAGAACATAGAACAATACAGCGCAGAACAGGCCCTTCGGCCTTCGATGTTGCGCCGACCTGTGAACTATTCTCAGCTCATCCCCCTACGTTATCGCAAAATCATCCATGTGCTTATCTAAGGATTGTTTAAATCTCCCTAATGTGGCTGAGTTGACTACATTAGCAGGCAGGGCATTCCACGCCTTTACCTCTCTGAGTAAAGAACCTGCCTCTGATATCTGTCTTAAATCTATCACTCCTCAACTTGTAGTTATGCCCTCTTGTACAAGCTGACATCATCATCCTAGGAAAAAGACTTTCACTGTCTACCCTATCTAATCCTCTGATCATCTGTAGGTGAATATACTTTGGTGGGAGAGTAAGAAATATAAAGAAAAATTAATCCAATCAAGAGTTCAGGAGAAACCCCTGAATTTAGAGACTGATTTAATCTGTTACTTGTTTTATGGAGTAGCTGAGACAACTGGGATAAATACATTGAAGGACACATTAGATAAATACATCAGGGAGAATGGCATAAAAGGAATAATGTTTGGATGAAGTAAGCACAGTAGTGCTCTTCTGGAATATGAAGACCAGCATAGAGATTTTGGGCCGGTTGGCTGGTGTTTGAGTCAGCAATCATATGTAAAACGGTATTTAATAAAGTAGATTTGCAAAATTCATAATTGTGAATAGATAGACAAAAACAAATCAAATGTAAAGGCCATTTTGATTGTGCATTGAAATGGAAAAAGGAACTGTTGTAAAATCCAAGGATTTGTTCAGGAATTGCTGCATATTTGAAAGCAAGTAACCCGACATTAATATATATTGTTTTTGCAGCTAGTTCAAGCAATAAAGTCTGATTTGCAGATGAGTTTACACAAAGGGTGTCTACAATTAGAGATTCAGCCAGCATCAAATAGGTCTGTGGGCCACTGACCAGTTATCAACAACAAAGGCCTTTTGCCTGCTAATGGCTATGTAATTAGTACCACTGGCACTGATGGCTTGGAGCTTTGAACAAGGTTGTGAGAAGTCATCTTCTCTGTAAGCTCAGGACCTGTCTGTGGTCTTTGAGGAAGAAATCACTTTCAGGCTGAAGCAAAACCAGTTTCCTTCAGCAGTTGTTCTGAGCTGTGACCATTTAATTAATATGTCAGATACCTTTTTAAGTGTAAAGCAGTCACTCTGTGCCTCCTCAAACGAGAGAACGCATCTGCTGATGGAAGCAAGGGTCTGATTGGTGCAAGCATTATCTCACCAAATCCCATGAACAGGAGCCACTAACTTGTTTCTCTATCTTCCCCTCTGCTCATAGCAACCATGTTTTGTTTTTCTGGGGAACGGTCACCGGACCCGAAACGTTAACTTTGATTTCTCTTCACGATGCTGCCAGATGTGCTGAGCTTTTCCAGCAACTTCTGTTTTTCTATCTGTATGTGTATAGAGGTGGGGTTTATATAAGGGGGTAAGAGTTTTAATTGGTCGAGTCATATGCCAAGAGATCATAATTATTCATCAGTCTGTGTGTTCTATCAATCTAGGTCTAAAAGACAGGTAATTTGTGGATTACGCATGCTGTTGTAAAATCTTTAACTTTTGTGACATTTTCGCAGATAGTGGACCTGATTTCCAGTACACTATCCCAATGTGGTGTAACACAGTAATGTAATAAAGAAGTAAATGCAGGAAGAATTTTTTTACTTAATTGTGTTGCCTTATTTTCATCAAAATGTTGTGAAAATGAATAATATCAACTTAAAATTAACTTTTGGACCTGAATTTAGAGCCATATAATGACAGAAAAGCTACTGCACAGAGAGAGGTCAAACAGCACATCGTGAATGCACTAGTTGAGAGAAGAACTAACCACCCATTCTAATCTCATTTTCCAGTTCTCATCATTTCATACACTCATTAAATCACCCCTCAGTTTTATTTGTTCTCAGGAAAACAACCTTCCTCATAGCTGCAATTGCTAATGCAGGCGACATTCCTCTGTATCCGCTTCAGAGCAAATATGTCTTTGCTGGATTTAAGTCAAAGGGGTTTATAATTTCAATTGACCCTCAAGAGCGATTTTTATCTTCTAATCACATGTCATGTGGCAAAACCAATGTGGCCCTCCCTTTTATATTTCTGTGATCAGTTGCAATAGAAGCTGAGCCATGTTAATGAGCAGCAATAGAGTCACATGGCACAGTAACAAACCCGTCGGTCCAAATCGTTTGCGCTGACCAGATATCGTAAAGTGACCTAGTCCCATTTGTCATCATTTGACCAATATCCCTCTAAATACATGTACCTATGCAGATGCCTTTTAAATGTTGTAATTGTACCCACCTCCACCACCTCCCCTGGCAGCTTGTTCCATACATGCACCACCCTCTGTATGAAAATGTTGTCCCTCAGGTCTGTTTTAAATCTTTCCCCTCTCACCTGTGCTCTCTACTTTTGGACTCCAATACCCTTGGAAAAAGACCTTGGCTATTCACATTATCCATGCCGAGCATAAAACCGCTAAAAGGTTGCCCATCAGCCTTCAACGCTCCAGAGAAAGAAGTCGCAGCCTATTCAACCTCTCCTTATATCTCAAACGCTCCAGTTCCATTCCAGTCAATTTAAGGAAGTATTAATCCAGAGTAATGATTTCTACATCATGACAAACCTCCAGCAAGCTTCTGTCCCAAATCTAGACTAAACAAATGCTTCATTTTTTAAAAAAAAATTTATATTTGACTGAGAGTGGACTATTGAGTATTCAGTCACATGTCTACACCCCTATTACAAGCCAAAGTAGAGAATTCTATGGAAAGAGCAAGCAAAAAGTCATAAAGAATATTGAAACTTTAATGCACAGCTATATAATTCTGAATTATTTCTGTTCCACATTTTCCAATAATAAACCACATAATTTGAATATTAGTGTGATATTTCTGGGTCCAGAAACAAAATCATTAATTTAAAGAGGAAAAGATAACCAATTCCAGTTACTAGGGCAACACAATCCCAATGCAATAAAACAGAGGTCATGTAAAAATATGACTCCCAGGAGGAGTTGGGTGACTAGACAGTTGCTGTTTAAGCATCAGTTCACCTGTTTATTTTTCCTCCCATTCTTCCATCCTACGAAGAGCTTACTGATCGTCCAGTTTCTAATCTGAAGTAGGTTATGCACCTTTTCTGCTGCTGATGAACCTATTTTATATTTCCAGCATTTGATCATACCATCAAAGATATAACTGAAAAATGCACTTGTCTGCAACAATGATCCCTTGCAATCTGGAAATCACATTTTTAAATGATTGCATTTACAAACGCCACTTTCTAATTTCGTGAAAAGAGCCTCATTTTCCTATCCATAGGTATTGAATGTAGAGGCAGGAAGGGCACCGCATTGCTCAGAGAAACCAAGTTCACCCCCGTTCGGTCTGCCTGACAGGTCAATCAGTCATATTTTGAGAGAGTGGGTGGAGGTGGGAGTTTGGGTGGGTGGGTAGGTGATCGCTCCATCAAAGGCAGTCAATAACTGATAGAGGGACAGGCTAAAGGACAGGAAGTGCTTAGAGCTATGCCTTGGCCTTGCTTCAGACACCTCGCACACCCTAACTTTCCTGCAACCCACAATCCCGGAAACCTACCTCCCCTATAAATCATTTATCTTGTGCCTGGATTCTCCTATGTGCTAGGTGCTCTTTCAGCAGCAGCCACAGCCTCTTTCCTGGTGATGCTGAATGCAAGACTCTATTGTTGAGTGGGACATCTTCTCCCAAAGTTTTACTTCCAGGTGAAGTCCTGCTGGAGACCTCATCAATGCCTGACTGGCATGCAATGCAGCAGGCTCTGCAGCTGATGAGATCCACCCCCTCAATAAAATGCCATTCCAAATTACACACATGTGTAGTTTCGATTTACATTCTGTCAGTTTGCTGAGTGCACTAACTGATTATTGGTGTCGAGGCTCTGTAAGATCGCTGTCCAGATAACAAGAAACTCATTGAATTAAATGAAGTACCCAGAAGATGAGTGGAATTTTCCGCATAGATGAATTAAGCCCATAAGTAGTTTCTGTTTCTGTCATTTTTTCTGCTGTTTCAAATAACATTTCAACTCAAGTCTCTGCAGGAAACTCAGACTAGATATTTTCTAACCAATCTTTTCAGAAATGTTGTTGCACACCTCTGGAGGAGGTGGGACTTGAATGCTAGTCTCCTGGTTCAGAGATAGGGATACTACCACTACACCACAAGGGGACTCAGTGCAATGTCCTAGGCCCAAACATCTTCAGCTGCCTCTTCAGTGAACTTCCCTCCATCATAAGAAGTGGGGTTGGCTGCCGATGATTGTATAATGTTCTGCACCATCTACAACACCACAGATATTGAAACAGTCTGAGATCAAATGCCACAAGATATGGACAATATCCAAGCTCAGGTTGAAAAATGGCAAGTAACATTAATGCCACACAATTGCCAGGTAATGATCACCTCTGACAGGAGAGAATCTAACTATTGTCTCCTAACATTCAATGACATGAATATCATTGACCTCTCCTGGTTGTTAACATTGGCCAAAGGAATTGGGACGAGCCATATACATACAGTGGCTACAAAAGCAAGTCAGAAGCTAGGAATTCTGCACCAAGTAACTTTCTAAATCCCAAAGCTGTCCATCATTTACAAGGTATAAGCCTGGAGAGCGATGGAATAATCCCTGTTTGCTTAGATGGGTGCAGCTCCAACTACATTCAAGAAGCTTGTCACCATCCAAGACAAAATAGCCCGCTTGATTGGCATCACATCTACAAGCACCCACTCCCTCCAACTGATGCTCAGTAACAGCAGTGTGTAGCATCTACAAGATGCATTGCAAAAATTCATCTGTGTTCCTGCTGCTTCTCAGACAGCGCCTTCCAAACCCATGATCACTTCCAACTGGAAGGACAAAGACAGCAGGTATACGGAAAACTGCAAGTTCCTGTTCAAGGCAGGCATCATTCTGACTTGGAAATATAGTGCCATTCCTTCACTGTTGCTGGGTCAAGATCCTGAAACTCACTCCCTAACAGCATTGTGGGGTTATCTGTAGCACAAGGACTTCAGCAATCCAAGGAAGCAGCTCACCACCACTTTCTCAGGGACCAAACGGGTTGGGCAACAAATGTCAGCCCACTCAGTGATGCTCATGTCCCCTGAACGAATTTAAGAAACTCTGTAGGCCCCTGTTATATCAGAATTCTGAGCTACTGCCAATTGCTCATCAAATTGCGACTAGTTCCCCATGTTATGTTGCTCATGTTAAATCATTTTTAACTGTTTAAATTAATAAATCTTCTAGTTCAAATTATGTAATTAATTGTTCTTCAATGAAGAAGAGTCATACTGGACTCAAAACGTTAACTTTGTTTCTTTCTCGGCAGATGTTGCCAGACCTGCTGAGTTTCTCCAGCATTCTCTACATGTTTCAGAATTCCAGCACCTGCAGTATTTTGCTTTTAATTGATCTATTTAATTGATCTGGTCAGTTGAACAGGCCTAATACGTAAGACTAGTGGTCAGCAGTCAGTTGAAGCTACAGTGGTGTGTCCTGTTTTGCTGCAGTAAAATACGTAAATAAAGGAGAATAATGGTCAAATAAAACCAACCAAAAATAGAGTGTGTGTGTGACCAGTTTGTTGATGAATGGCTAATTTCCTGATCACAAACTGGAGATGAGCAGTTTAGACTGGACCTCAGACCTCAACAGAAACCAATTAGATATCCAGTGAAGAGCAGGAGATAGCAATGACATTCACACATTTTATTTTAAACATTCCATTTTGGTGTCAGCCTTCAGCTGTCCACTGACCATGCTGCACGTAGAAATATAATTGAATTGAATACTCTTTTGCAAACCAACTTTTCACAGGTATCTTTTCATGTGAACAAAAAAGGAAAACTAAAGAACTTAGATGCTCAAAATCAGAAACAAAAACAGATATTGCTGGAAAAACTCAGCAGGTCTGGCAGCGTCATAGAATCCCCACGTGCAAAAATAGGCCACAGCCCATCAAGTCTGCAGTGACCCGCTGATGAGCAACCCACCCAGAATATCCCTGTAACCCCACATTTACCATGGCTAATCCATCTAGCCTGCAGATCCTTGGACATTGCAGGGTAATTTATCACAGCAAATTTACCTAACCCACACATCTTTGGTCTGTGGGAGGAAGTCAGAACATCCCGAGTAAACCTACGCGGACACTTGGAGAACGTGCAAACTCTACACAGAGGCTGTAATTGAACCCAGGTCACTGGTGCTATAACGCAGCAGTGCTAATCACAGAGCTGCCCAGATGTTCTTGGCCCATCGATCCTGTCCTGAAGGAGGTCGCTGGGTCTGAAACATTAACTCCGCTTTCTCTCCACTGATGTTGCCAGAGTTGCAGAGTTTTTCCAGCAATTTCTGCTTTTATTTCTTTCCATCTAATTTGCCTACATACAAAGGTCACCTCTCGAAATGCCTGGATGCCCCTTTCTGACTTCATTAATACCATGCATTGAGTATAGGAGGTCATATTGCAGCTGTACGGGACATTGGTTAGGCCATTTTTGGAATATTGCATTCAGTTCTGGTCTCCTTGATATAATAAAGATGTTGTTAAACTTGAAAGGGTTCAGAAAGAATTTGCAAGGATATTGCCAGAGTTGGAAGGTTTGAGCAATCGGGAGAGAGGTTAAATAGGCTAGGGCTATTTTTTCTGGAGCATCAGAGGCTGAAGGCTGACTTTGTAGAGGTTTATAAAATCAGGAGGGGCCATGGATATGGTGAATAGTCAAGGTTTTTTCCCCAGGGTAGGGGATTATAAAGCTAGAGGGCATAGATTTAAGGAGAGAGGGAAAAGATCTAAAAGGCTCCTAAGGGGCAACATTTTCACACAAAGGGTGGGTGTGTGTAGAGAATAAACTGCCAGAGAGAGTAGCGGAGGAGGTACAATTACAATATTTAAAAGACATCTTGATGGGTATATAAATAGGAAGGGTTTAGAGGTATAGAGACCAAGTGCTGGCAAATGGGACTATATTAATTTAGGATATCTGGTCATGGTTGGATTGAACTGAAGACTGTTTCCATGCTGTGCATTTCTATGACGCACTTCATGTGCAGAATATTTTATGCCTGTAAAACAGCCAGTGGCATCAATCAGTTTCGAGACTTGTGATTCTGTCACTACGGCTACGGTCAATTTTATTCAATTTAGATTCAGTCTTTCTAGCAGCGTTAGTTTTTACCTTGGACATTGATAGGAGGTATACTCCATGCGGATAATGTTCAATGACAATTTTACTGAAAAGTGATTGCAGCTAATTCAGCTGCAACTTTATTGAGAAAACAGCTAACAACTGATCAGTTCCAAATAGTGCAATCTCTCAATAAGAGTTTAAGTGCAGCATCCTGGTGAAAACTGTTGCTTTGCTCACTTTCTCCTTCCCTCTTCTGAGAATGCTGAACAATGCTGAAGTTTATGTCAGTAGGTGGTGACAATTATCTAGTGCAGTGTGCAGGCAGGAATTTTTAATATGCGAGCCTAAATGACATTTGTCAGAAAGCTATTCAGAAATGTCAGGTTCAATTCTATCCCTGTCCTGAGTAGAAGTGGAAATGTTTTTTATTTATTTTTATTTTTACTTTCTCTGCATCCAGAAGTGTTCTTACACATAACTGAACGGTCACACTTTCCATTGCCAAATCACTGTGGTATTTTCTTTCCACCTATTGACCATCACCAGTAAGCCACCCGTGTTTTTCAATTGATTAATTTATGTAGAAAACGCACAAAATGCAACGCAGACCATCAAGGTGAAGGAGGGACGGGGAGAGAGGGAGGGACTGTTTTCTGTTTATCCCTCTTTAGTTAAGAGGGATCAGGCCAATTGTTACATCATTTAGTGCTTCCTGAACATTAGAATCAGCTAACTCAGCAGAGGCTTTCTATTGACGTACATGACCGACTGATATCTGGTGTTTTTACTGACTAAGACGAAAGGGTTCTTTAATACAATTCGCTGGATTATTATGCAAGATTAGAAATTCTCAGAAATACCATTTCAGACTGAAATGACATTAAGCGCTAATGTATATTAACTGAACTTATTGGAGAACATTAGAAAAAACAAAGTAGTTGAAAACTGTTGTTGAGTGTCTTTAAGACAGAGATAGGCTCTTGATTAGTAAAGGGATCAAGGGTTACAGGGGGAAGGCAGGGGAATGGGGTTGAGTAACATATCAGGCATGATCGAATGGCGGAGCAGACTCGATAAGCTAGATGGTCGAATTCTGCTCCTACATCTTATGGTCTTAAGTTATCAGAATAATGTCTTACATTGACTAGAATGTCAGTTTAATTGTAGAAGTTTGTGTTAGAATATTAAATTGAATTTTATAATAAATGTAAAGTGTCATGAAAACAGCTGTATAACAAGCACCGTACGAATCGATGTTTACTTGCTTTCGTTGTCTCTGAGCCTTAATTTTGGCTCAGACTGAGTTAAGAATCAGCAAATTGATTTACCACAATACTAATTGGAGTGGCACAGTGGCTCAGTGGTTAGCACTGCTGCCTCACAGCGCCAGGGGACCCAGGTTCAATTCCAGCCTCAGACGACTGACTGTATGGAGTTTGCACATTCCCTCGTGTCTGTGTGGGTTTCCTTCGGGTGCTCCGGTTTCCTCCCACAATCCAAAGATATGTGAATTGGCCATGCTAAGTTGCCCATAGTGTCCAGGGATGTGAAGGTTAGCTGCATTAGTCATGGGTAAAAGTAGGGGAATGGTTTTGGGTGGGATGCTTTTCAGAGGATTGGTGTGGACTTAATGGGCCAGATGATCTGTTTCCATACTGTAGGGATTCAATAAAAAATACTAATTGAACCTGGAAGAGAATATGGAGTAGCAAGGATGTCTGGTTTCGTTAGTGTATTTGAAAAGTGGTGGCAACTTGGCAATTCCTGTACAAGTAGACATATTCAACTCTATCTTCTGCGACATATGGGTCAATTCCAACCTACAAATAAATTAACCTCTGTCTTAATTCATGTACACAAGGGTCTTCTGTAGCCTCAGGTATAACAATGAAGCAAACATTCTGGGATGACAAAGAGATATTGATCTTGGACCTTTTGATGCAACCAGAACAATTGGCTTTAGTTCTGGTTAGCCTAGTCAGGCTGTTAAATGATGAAATCAGAGAGACACTGTGGTACAGAAGGAGATAATTTAGCCTTTCAAGGTCATGCTGGAAGCAACTGGCCATTTTTGATTTTGTTTTAAGAAATCTGGTTTCTTCTACATATTGCTGATCTTTAGAAATATCAAACATTTGACTGCAGAATGAAGAAGTGAAGTGAACCTCTCAATTGCTGGCCACTTACCCATAAAACTTCAATCTTCTTATTCAGTGTAACGTTTTTAGTTGTGTGACTCACATTAAGAAAGCGTCATTTAACAACTGGTGGAAACTTGAGCTGAAGAATATTTCCTGTGTTTGTCAAGCCCCCTATTCTTAAGCCTTAATAACAACTGGCCACACATTATCTCTTTGTCTAACTAGCACATTAAAACAATTTAGTTCCACGAGTGTCAATTATATCCTAAGGTCTTTCGATCAGCTAACAATTATACCCTCAAAAAGGAATGGTTTTTTCAATCTTTACCAAAAAGCAGAAATCACTGGACTCCTCATCTATTCTAACTTGCCAGCCTTCTTACTTCAGGGACAGTTACAGGGTTCAATTCACTCTACAATTAAAATCAGCTAACTCAGCACAGGATGGCACTTGTTAGATTTGTATGGTTTACTCCCAGTATCTTTAAGTTGAATATAGATTTATATTCAGCACACAGTTTCATAGAATACACGCTGCATTGCATTCCTATCTAGTGGATTACACACAAAACTATTACAGAGTGACAATAAAATATCAGCTGCGATGTTCAATTTCATAATTCTCTGTACATGTTAGTTCATGATTTATTGCCTTCAACTTGTTTGGATAAATTCTGATTATTGACCTGTTCATTCAGTAATCCAATGTTTATGGTGATACGCCAGTAATCCATTTAGTACAATTTCTACGGTGGAGGTTGTAAAAGTGAATTTATCAAAGTTGCCAGTGATTACCATAATGTGAGGAAGGAAGAATAAATCTGTTGAACTTCAATTAGTTTACTGAAAGAAAGGAAACTTGTTACCCCTAATCAGTTTGCCCCACACATGGCTGTACATGGTGACTTCTAACGTCCATAATCCAACTAGGAATATCAGTAAATAATGCCTTGCACATTACTGCAGTGCAAATAAAGAAATAGTCCAGGCTGCAAACGAATTAAATTGCACAATCAACATTTTTGAATTAAATAGTTCAAATGACTTATTCAATTGAATATAGTTTGGGATTTTCCCATCCAGTTAGATACCTTAAGCATTCTCATCAGTGGGCTGCACCCTGCCATATTATTGCCTGTAAGTACAAAATTATTTTTCGTTCTTTGGCATTTGAGGCAGCGATTAATTTAGGTTTTAAAAGGTCCTTCTAATTCCAAATTATCTATTTGGATTTTATAAGATATTACATTTTTATACAACATTTATAAGAGGAGAGACACACAAGTACAAGAACACAAGAAATATTTTCTGTTGTTCTGGTTCATTTAAAGAAGATTTGAAATATTACTCCATGTGACAGATTTGACCCTATTGTTGATGAAGATCAGCATTTTGATTTCAAATGAAAATCAAACTATGGGCAGTGATCTTTTAGCACCTTTAATTCTTTTCCCGAAGGAAGGTCTGACCCACAGTACTGCAGCATCAACCATAGATGAGTCAAGGGCGCGGGACTCAAATGCATCCCAGCCAGAACCGACACCACCTATTGGCACCAATTTGATCCACACTGAGCCAACATGCCCCTTCCCTCGCCCCAAGTTGCCCAACTTGCAAGTCCCACGCGCACTTTTCCATGCAGGTTATTGTCCCGAGCCAGGAATAGTGAGGCAGAGGCTCCAATTTCAATTCCCTCAAATCGCTGACCCGGAAGATCTTCCCCTCTTGCCATTGGCTTGCATTGGAAGATTTACAAGTCCTCAGTTTGTTTACAAGTCCTCAGTTTGTTTACAAGTCCTCAGTTTGTTTAGATGCCTGACTTAGCCATCAAATCCTCGAGTGGGACTTGAACTGGAGTTTCTGGTTCAGAGGCAGGAACACCACATCTGAAGACACCCCTCATTTAATTGAAACAAAATTTAAGTGATATGAAAGACAAATATATTTTTCAATTACGTATTTCAAATAACGTAAACAGAGAGTCTTGTTCTGAATGGGGTAGTGGTAAATACGTGCTTCAAAATTGTTTCCTTCCTGCTATCTTAAAATACAAAATAGAAATCGTGTTAAAGACTCACCGTTTGCCTCTATGTTGAGCGCCACATTGTTTAAAACAATCAGGCAAATCCAGTAAATCCGCTGTGGTAGTATTTGTCTTTTCAATGTGTACTGTCTTGCCATTTTGTGCTTGCTGTGAAACTTCAGCAGACTCTTAAAACACGAGGCATTTTTACTTCGATCTCACAGCAGACCTGTTTGCAACCGTTCTCTTCTGTGGTCTCCGCAGTTGATCGATTTCCTCCACCCTCGCTCTTTTTTTCTCTCTATTCAGACGTACTGTTTCCTGTGTGCCTTGAATCGTTTCATTTCACGTGTTTTCCACAGTGTTCAGGTTTGACGTTTCTGTATGTTGCAAAAGAACCTGAATATGACACAAAGCCACAACTACTGTTTCCTTCTCCACTTCTCTTCCCCACAAATCCTCATAAAGGTGTCAGGCAATTGATCCAGAGGATAACTAGAGATTAAGTGAAGGGCTTTTGCCCGAAACGTCAATTTTACTGCTCCTCGGATGCTGCCTGAACTGCTGTGCTCTTCCAGCACCACTAACCCAGAATCTGGTTTCCAGCATCTGCAGTCATTGTTTTTACCTAGCATGGGGATAATGATTACTGGCAATGCAGCCTTGTACCAGACATCTCAGAATCATGAAATCACTCACCACTAAATGTCACTATTCAGCCCATTATGGCTATTGGTGCTTTTTGAAGAGGCTACCTAATAGTCCCATTACCCTAATCTTTTCCCATAGCTCTGCTTATAGAGTCATACACCACGGAAACAGACCTTTCAGTCCAACCAATGAACGTCTATCATAATCCCAAACTAAGCTAGTGCCACCTGCCTGCTCCTGGCCCATATCCCTCCAAATTTTTCCTATTCATGTACTTAATTCAATTGTCTTTTAAACATTGTAACTGTGCCCACATCCACCACATCCTCATTTTTGTTTCAACTATATATCCTATTTTCTTGTGAAAGTTACCATCAAATTCACTTCCGTCACACATTTCATGCAGCGCATTGCAGAGTGCAGCAACTTGCTGCCAAAAGGATTTTACTTCACTATAAAAATAAAGGCTGATATTCTCAAACAATACCGAGGGAACACCATGATTTCATTTAAAAATCGCACAACACCAGGTTATAGTCCAGCAGGTTTATTTGGAAGCACTAGCTTTCGGAGCATCGCTCCTTCATCAGGTGATTGTCCAGACCATAATTTCATTAGTGTTGCCTGTCTTTTGGGTGAAACTGAAACCAGAATGATGTATAAACATTGGCACTATTTTTGAAGAAGAGCAGTGGAATTATCCCTACAGTCCTGACCAATATTTATCCCTTGAGCAACATCATAAAAACAGATTATCCGGTCATTATGACCATGCTGCATGCAGAAGCTCATTGTTCTCAACTCATCTGCAATGTTTGCTACATTAGATCAGTGTGAAAGCTTCAAAAGTGCTTCACTGACTGTAAAATGCTTCAAGATGTCAAGTGTATTGTATGAAAAATTCTCATTGTAGATACCTTGTTCATTGATATCATCTGCATCTTTGCTCACCATGGGTAGGTTTACTGCCAACATCCTTGTTTTAGATAAATATCTACAGGGTTGGTCTGGTCGTGTAGTGGGAAATCATTGACTAGTCAAACAAAAGTAAGCTCATGTCTTTAACGAGGTATAGTTTAATGTAGATGCATATTAGCAACTATATTCAAGCTATACTGATATGATAGACATTACTACAGAGACTATAAAGAGGACATGGAATGGTAGGACTCACTCCTTTCAGGTTCTGAGCTATTCTCCCAGCAAAGTCTGTGTCATGTCATCATAGTTTGTTATGCTCAAAGCACTCCTCAGTGTTAAGCCTTATATTATTGTGCAACAAGCTGTTTGTGTAAGTAGAAATGTAAATTTTAAAAATTAACCATTTTAGGTCTCTGTTTAGGTCTCTGTCCTAAACACATAAATAGAATCCGGAGGCTCACTGATGATGTTTAGATCAGAGTGGTGCTGGAAAAGCACAGTAGGTCAGACAGCATCCAAGGAGCAGGAAAATCGACGTTTCGGGCAAAACCCCTTTATCAGGAATAACTACCATTTTTATATTAGTCATTCATAGAGTCACAAAGATGTACAGCACAGAAACAGACTCTTCAGTCCAATTCATCTATGCCGACCAGATATCCCAACCTAATCTAGTCCCACCTGCCCCTGGCCCATATCCCTCTGCACCCTTCCTATTGATATACCCATCCAGATGACTTTTAATGTTGCAATTGTACCAGCCTCCAACACTTCCTCTGGCAGCTCATTCCATACACATACCACCCTCTGCGTGAAAAAGTTGCCCCTTAGGTCTCTTTTATATCTTTTCCCTCACACCCTAAACCTATGCACTCTAGTTCTGTTCCCCTCTCCAGGGAAAAGACTTTGTTTATTCATACTATCCATGCTCCTCATGATTTTATAAACCTCTATAAGGTCACCCCTCAGCCTCTGACACTCCAGGGAAAACAAACCCAGCCTATTCAACCACTTCTTATAGCTCAAATCCTCCAACCCTGGAAACATCTTTGTAAATCTTTTCAGAACCCTTTCAAGTTTCACAACATTCTTCCAATAGAAAGGAGACCAAAATTGCCCACAATATTCCAACAATGTCATGCACAGCCGCAACATAACCTCCCAACTCCTGTACTCAATACTCTGACCAGTAAAGGAAAGCATACCAAACACCTTCTTCACTATCCTATCTATCTGCAACTCTACTTTCAAGGAGCTATGAAGCTGTATTCCAAGGTTTCTTTGTTTAGCAACACTGCTTTGGACATTACCGTTAAGTGTATAAGTCCTGCTAAGATTTGCTTTCCCAAAATGCAGCACCTCGCATTTATCTGAATTAAACTCCATCTGCCACTTCTTGGCCCATTGGCCCAGCTGATCAAGATCCTATTTTAATTTGTGGTAGCCTTCTTTGCTGTCCACTACACCTCCATTTTTGGTGTTATCTGCAAACTTACTAACTATATCTCTCACGCTCACATCCAAATCATTTATATAAATGACGAAAAGTAGTGGACCAAACACCAATCCTTGTGGCACTCCACTGGTCACAGGCCTCCAGTCTGAAAAACAACTCTCCACCATCACCCTCTGCCTTCTACCTTTAAGCCAGCTCTAAATGGCTAGTTCTCCTGCATTCCATGAGATCTAACCTTGCTAACCAATCTCCCATGAGGAACCTTGTCAAATGCCTTCCTGAAGTCCATATAGCTCATGTCCACCACTCTGCCCTCATCGATGCTCCTTGTTACTTTTTCAAAAAACTGAATCAAGTTTGTGAGACATGATTTTCCATGCACAAAGCCATATTGACTATTCTTAAACAGTCCTTGCCTTTCCAAATACATGTACATTCTGTCCCTCAGTATTCCCTCCAACAACTTGCCCACCACTGACATCAGCCTCGCTGGTCTATAGTTCCCTGGCTTGTCCTTACCACCTTTCTTAAACAGTGGCACCATGTTAGCCAACCTCCAATCTTCCAGCACCTCACCTGTGACTATGATGATACAAATATCTCAGCAAGAGGCCCAGCAATCACTTCTTTAGCTTCCCACAGACTTCTATGGTACACCTAATAAGGTTGTGGGGATTTATTCACATTTATGTATTTCAAGACATCCAGCACTTCCTCTTTTTCTGGACATTTTTTCAGGATATCACCATCTATTTTCCTACATTCTATATCTTCCATGACCTTTTCCAAAGTAAATGCTGATGCAAAATATTAATTTAGGATCTCCCCCATCTCCTGTGGTTACACACAAAGTCCGCCTTGCTGATCTTTGAGGTGCCCTATTCTCTCCCTAGTTACACTGTTGTCCTTAATGTATTCCCTTTGGATTCTCCTTAACTCTATTTGCCAAAGCTATCTCATGTCCCCTTTTTGCCCTCCTGATTTTCCTCTTAAGTATACTCCTACTGTCTTTATAGTCTTCTAAGATTTCTTTCTATCTATCTTGTCTATACCTGACATATGCTTCCTTCTTTTTCTTAACCAAACCCTCAATTTCTTTAGTCATCCAGCATTCCTGCACCTACCAGCCTTTCCGTTCACCCTGACAGGAATATACTGTCCCTCAACTCTTGTCATCTCATTTTTGAAGGCTTCCCATTTTCCAGCCGTCCCTTTACCTGCAAACATCTGTCCCCAGTCAGCTTTTGAACGTTCTTGCCTAATACCTGGTCTGGTCTATTTGATCTGGTCTATCCTTTTCCATCACTATTTTAAAACTATAGAATTGTGGTCGCTGGCCCCAAACTGCTCCCCCACTGACACCTCAGTCAACTGCCTTGCCTTATTTCCCAAGAGTAGATCAAGTTTTGTATCTTCTTTAGTAGGTACATCCACATATTGAATCAGAAAATTATTTTGTACACACTTAACAAATTCCTCTTCATCTAAATCCTTAACACTGTGGCACTATTCCTATTCCTGAAAAGTTCTATCTCCTGAAGTTGCTGATTGCTATTAGTGTCTGATTCTGGGTGCAGAACATTATCCACCATTGTTTCCTAATGATAGTCTGCACGTGAAAATCTGAGTAGTAAGTGCTGGTACGTTTTTCAACTTGATGCTGTCCTCACACACAAAGCTCTCACAAAGGTGGCACAATGGCTCACTAGTTAGCTGCTGCCTCACGGTGCCAGGGACCCGGGCTTGATTCCACCCTTCAGCAATTGTTTATGTGGAGTTTGCATGTTCTTCCCATGTCTGTGTGGGTTTCCTCCAGGTGCTTTGATTTCCTGCCATAGTCTAAAGATGCCCAGATTAGGTGGATTGGCCAAGCTAAATTGCCTATAATATGCAGGCTAGGTGGATTAATCATGCTAAATTGCCCATAGTGTCCAAGGATGTATAGGATCGGTGGATTAGCCATAGGAAATGCAGGAACATGGTGGGGATTGGGGAGGGAGTGGTGCTGGATTTGGGTGGGATGCTTGTCAGAGGATCAGTGTGGATTTGATGGGTTGAATTGCCTGCTTCCACACTGTCAGAATTCTATGAATTCTGTGAATAAGTATTCTTTCTAGTAAGTGAAGGTGAGGGCTCCAATGGTACAGGTAACTGTAAATGACAATTAAAAATCAAAGAGTGGAGAATAATAGTCAAAAATTATGATTTAGGTACTACACGTAAATGGAAAACTAAATGATTTAAAGGAATGAGATTTGAATTGAATTTATTGTCACATATACCAAGGCACAGTGAAAAGCTTTGATTTCTCCCCAGTGCTAGAGGTTGTAGAAAAGCATTGCCAGGGTGGAATGGATCTTTGAGAATGCTGGTGGTCTTTCCTTGACAGTGGGCCTGGTGGATGGATTCTATAAATGGTAGGTTGGCCTTTGTGATTGTCCAGGCAAAGTTCACCACTCTCTAAAACCGTCTCCAATCTTGAATAGTACAGTTGCCATACCAGGTAGTGATACATCCAGACAGAATGCTCTCCATGGCACTCCTTTAAAAATTGGCAAGGGTATTCACCGTCATGCCAAATTTCCTCAGCCGCCTGAGAAGAAGAGACATTGTTGGACGTTTGTAACCAATGTGTCCACATGAAAAGTCCCAAGAAAGCTTGTTGATGATGACCTCTCCCAGGAGCTTGACACTCTCCACTCATTCTACCTCAGTGCTTTTAATATGTGCTTATCAGCTTATTCTAATCTATACTAAAGTTAAAATCCACTATTAAAGGCAGGCTGCTCTTTCAATCTTCACAGTGAGAGGAGACACCTAAACAACTTTCACTCCAGTTCCTTTATCTAACAAATTCTACCCAAAAAGTCTCCACTCCAATTACCTGTAGGTATATCTTTCCCATTCATTGATGTAATTTCATCCCTAACCACTAAGGTTCCTTATCCTCTACTACCATTTTGCCCTTTTGAATGAATTCCTAGAGTATGTTCAACATAATTTTCTTGAACCAACAAGGGCACGTCACATTAGATTTGGTCATAGGGTCATACAGTCACACACCATGGAAACACCTTCGGTCCAACCAGTCCATGCTGACCATTCTCCCAGAACTAAACTAGTCCCACCTGCCTGTGCTTGGCCCATTTCCCTCCAAACATTACTAATCCAAATGTCTTTTAAACATTGTAAGTGTTACCCACATCTGCCACTTCCTCTGAATGTTCATTCCACACACGAACTGCTCTTTGGTAAAAAAAGCTGCCCCTCATATCTTTATTAAATCGTTCTCTTCTCACATTAAAAATATCACCCCTAGTCTTGAAATCCCCCAACCTGGGAAAAAAACACCTGCCATTCAGTTTATTGCATGTCTCATGATTTTAAAAACCTCTATCAGATCGCCTCTCAACCTCTTATGTTCCAGTGAAAAAAGATTCCGGTCTATCCAGCCCGTCCTTGTAACTCAAGCCTTCCATTCCAGGCAACATCCGATAAATATTTTCTGAACCTTTTCCAGCTTAATATTAACCTTTCTGTGACAGGGCAACTAAAACTGGACACAGTACTCCAGAAGGTGACTCATCAACATCTTGTCCAACCTCAACATCACACTCCCATGAGCCACATTTAATTAATGGTCTAATAGTGTATCACATTCTCTACTAAGGGTGATAATATTATTGAGTTCAACATAGATTTTGAATAAGTGAAACATGAAACAGCATTAAACTTAGGTTAAGGCTGCCTTCAATGCAAAGAAAAAGACTGTCAATAGATACTAAGTGTGGGAAGTTCATTAATGTATAAAAGTTCAGTGGCTGCTGTTCAGAAAAAAGAATTAGTGTGATTTTAAAAATTCATTTGTGGGATGTGGGTGTCATTAGTTGGCCATCATTTATTGCCCATCCCTGATTGACCTTGATAAGGTGGGGATGAGATACCTTCCCGATCCGTTGCAGTCCACCTGCTATGGGTTGACCCACAGTGGCATTAGAGAGGGAATTTCAGGTACTCATTTTTTAACCCTAAGAGCCAAGACTCTGCATGGTTAGAAAAAGATTTCGACGTTTCTAGCAACTTCTCTAAAATGCTTTTGGAAGTCTTCAAAAGTCATGTTCTTGAAGCATGTTTTTAAAGCCTGTAGTGTATTTTACTAAAATGCATAATTCAGTTAGAGTAGCAACTTTGCAGAGGATGTCCTAAGTAAAGTAATATTGAATCAAATGATGAGACAATATAAAACAAAATGAAGTATACCAAAACGTATGATTCCGCTGAAAGGGAAAAATATAATGAAGCCAATGAAGGGACAAAACTGAAAAAATCTGCAAACAGAAACTTTCAAGGTCTAAGAATAGTAGCACAAAAATTATGTTAAGAAAAGTGATATGAGCTGCTTGATAATTTATAATGATGATATTTTTCATGGAAATAACAACATGTTGAACAGGCTGAATAATTGTCTTGATTCAGTATGCACAGCTGAAGAAGTGCTTAGCTTGCTGGATGTCATAGAATCTTTACTGCACAATACTGGTCACAGGCCTCCATAATCTTAAAATCTGCTGTCTACATTAGTAAAGAGCATAACTCAGAGAGCAACATTGCATCATAAAATCATGCAGTCCAGCAAAAATTTCCAGTATGTGGGTATATTCTTAATATTTGCTGTATATTATATCCCTGTCTACTAAAAAAGTAAGTTTGCACGTCAAAGTCAACCTTCCTTGCAATCTCTTCCAAAGTGCTAGCATATTCTTAAAATTGGTCACATTTTTAAACTTAGTGAGATAAACAGGTCAGCACAACAAAATCAACATTTCTAGCAACATCTCTAAAATGCAAATGGAAGTCTTCAAAAGTCATGTTCTTGAAGTATGCTTTTAAGCCTGCAGTGTATGTTACTGAAATGCATAATTCAGTTCGAGTAGCAACTTTGCAGAGAATGTCCCAAGCAATATAATATTGAAAGGAACAGAGTCCCCTAAGCTTATAACAAGCAAAATTACAGTATTGAGGGCAATACACACACTAAAACATGATAAATTACCAGGATTTGTTGATTTCCATGCAGGTTTTCAAAGGAAGTCTTCAGAACATTGCAGATGCTCTACCTCAGGATTTTGAAATAGCTTCTTTAGATTAGAAATTTGCACATATCACTAAACGTTTAAGAATGATGAGAGGGAGAAGCTCAGAAATTATAGGCCAGATAGTCCAACTCCTGTTTTTGGGAAACGGTTAGATTTGCTAATCTGAGCGCCAACAGAGATTTGTAAAACGTAAGAACGTGGCTTACAAACCTGTTTGAAAGAGATGGCTGCAATAGTGGACTGGGGAATGTATATAGAATTTCCAGATGATATTCAATACAGTTCTTCATTAGATACTGTTAGCTAATGATAAAGCGTATGGAATTCAAGACAAATCATTGACCAGATTAAGAAAATGGCTTTGCAACAATTAAGACTAAATAGGGACAATTGACAATTAATTTAATTGTCATGGTGTTACAAATGGTTTCCCACTAATATTTATGTCGGGACTTCAAATATTCATCATTTTTATTAACAGCTTAATAATAGGATAGAAAGCCACACATTAAAGGTTGTCAATATTGCAAACATTGGCAGCATTGTTAGCTGAGAAGATGGAAGCATAAACTTACAAAGACAATATTAAGAAATAAAGTGACTGGGTTAAAATGTAGAAAATTCAAGAACAGCTTCTTCTCCATTGTTGTCAGACTTTTGAACCATCCCCTCAAATGTTAATGTTTTTCCCTGCACCTTCTCTAAAGCAGTAACACTGTGTTCTGCACTCTGTTCTGCTAACCTAGCCACCTAACCTGCACATCTTTGAACTGTGAAATGTAACTGGAACACCCGGAGAAAATCCACACAGACATAAGGAGAATGTGCAAACTCCAAATAGACATTCTACCTAAGTTGGAATTGAACCCAGGTCCCCAGAGCTGTGAGGCAGCAGTGATAACCACTGAGCCACCACACCATCCCTCTGGGCCTCCATATTTTTCAGCCAATCACAGAGTCTCTGGGCACATTCCAAGGACAACAGCTAGTTGCATTCCTAATCTGAGGTTGGCATTAAACATGCCCCAGATTTATTGTGCCATCATGGTACATCTTCAACTCACTTACAATACAGTTCTGTACTTCAATGCTTCAGAGCGCACCACCCATCTAACATTCTAATGCAGCAACAGGCACTCTTGATTCGACCAGGATGTATGTCAGAATTTCTCGCCTAGTCCCCTCGAGCTCATTCACTTTGTATCTATGTGAATGCTCACAGCTTCGCTGCATTTTCCTGCTTTATCTTGCCCTGCCTTTTTTGCCTTTCTGCACTTTGCCTCCTCAACCAAAACTTAAAGGCACACATTTCTTCTGTCTTGCTTTGATGTTTAGCACAGTCCCAAAGCTAGACAGCCTATCACAGTTGTCAGGTATGATCAGTCATGTTACTCTTCAGGACCACATTACATCAACCTCAACCTGCACCATTCACATAAGCAGCAAACACACTACATCTGTATCAGTGAGAGTTCCACAGTATGAAATGGTCTGCTATACTGTCAAGTATTGTATCATTTACAGGGATAGCTACTGGGAGAAAAGGGTTATTCTTTGCAACTATGACTGTTGACTGAGTTATGCAACCCCAAATAGAGTTGAGGCAATTTATAATGCGATCCATTCTTCAAGGAGGAGATAGTGAGAACTGCAGATGCTGGAGATCGGAGTCAATAATGTGGTGCTGGAAAGACATAGCATGTCAGGCAGCATCTGAGGAGCAGGAAAGTCGACGTTTTGGGCATAGGCCCTTCATCAGGAATGAGAATATGAAGGGCCTCATCCTGAAACGTCGATTCTCCTGCTCTTTGGATGCTGTCTGTCATGCTATATCTTTCCAGCACCACATTCTTGCCACGACCCATTCTTCAACCAGGGCCATTGTAGAACAGATGATAGGTTTGCTGAAGATGGTTCCCAATATTTGACTCAGTCCAGGGTGTGAGTATAGGGGGATGGTGTGTACCCTTGCAGTACAGTTGAGACAGAGTGTAAATCATCCTGATGAAGGGCTTATGCCTGAAACGTCAAATCTCCTGTTCCTTGGATGCTGCCTGACCTGCTGCGCTTTTCCAGCAACACATTTTCAGCTCTTATGCCTGAAATGTTGATTCGCCTGCTCCTCGGATGCCACACTCTCGACTCTATCTCCAGCATCTGCAGACCTCACTTTCTCCCTGTACATCATCCTTGCATGTTATGGCAAAGAGGCAATGCTGATGAACTCTTTAGAGCTGCGAATGCAGCAGCACTCTTCCAATGATGAAAGGGCATTGAGAAGAAAATACATTACCTTCTGCACCTTAGTACATTGTAGCATCAGAGCACAAAAAGCCAGGCATGATTTAATTGACACCATTTCTAGTTTTGAGCTGGGAGCAGTGATCGCTCATTTATTGTAATGTTTTTTTCTGCTTGAAAAGCAAGTAGTCCTTGCCTCTTCCCATTTGAAGGATTTTGAATATGACATACCCCTACCTTGAACAATGAAAGAATGTTAGGCTACACTGGCGATTGGAGAAAGAGTAGTACTGTCTTAAACAGGATTCTAAGATGGGATGACGCTAAGGACAGATAGCATATGTAACTTGGTTTGAAAATAGAAACACATTTATGAATGTGCAGTTCTAGTTACAATTAAGTATCAGCTGTAACTACCTCTGTACCCTTAGAAATGTTCCTTTTTCATTCCACTCCTGCCACTTTCGTGATGAAGGGCAACTTGTAGGTGGCAGCAGTCAGCCTGGTGGATGAATGTGCTTTAAAAGTGGCATTGACACCAAAGATTCTATGAGGTCATGGAGTACTTTTGTCTCTGGAGAGAGGGAAGATAGAAAGAGCAAGGTGCCATAAGAGTGTGTTGCATAGCTAATGATGTGAGTTGCAGATAATACTGTGAGAAAAAAGATAATAGGGTTCATATCTCCTTGAAACTTGCCCAAAAGACGACTAATTTCTGGTAAAATTTAGCCTGATATATTGACCTTGGATGAAGTGAGATGTAGATTTATGAGAATAAAGCATGGAGTCAAGCATTTAGTTATGTGGAGAGATTATACAAGCTAGGGTTATATTTCCTGGAATTTACATGTGTAAGAGTTTTAAGCTATTACGAGATTTAGGTAGATAAATTTAAAATATTTCTGTTGGTCGGATAGTCTAGCATGAGGAGACATGGCTGAGTATTTCATGCTTCCAAGCATGAATTTAGGTAATAAATACATACATAGAATGGTAGAATTTAGCAATTCTTTCACAACTGGCAATTGTTGCTAGATCATTTATTAATTTGAAATCTGATTCATTTATCCATTTTAAGCAAAGATACTAAGGAAGATCAGACAAAAGCGGGTGCAAAAATTAGGTTGCAGAACAGCAATGATCTCATTGAGTGGCAAAACAGAATAGATCTACTCTTATTTATATGTTCCTATATTTTTCCAAAGATATACTGTAATCATCCAAATTTGTAAAATTATCCTTGATATTAGCTCAAACTGAAAATGAACTGCAGTTCAATTTATTTCCAAACAAGACTGAACACCTTCAAGTGTCTCAATGCAGTTACAATTACAAATGATATTTCCAATATACGTTCTGTGCCAAAAATATCACCTAAAGGGTTTTACAGTTTCTAGTGGTATACTATGGCAGGAGGTCCAATTGAGCACTTGCAGCAACTGTCCCAAACATTATTGTTTTTCCAGCACTACTCTAATTCAAACATTATTGTGTCTTTCAATATGTGCTCATGGATCTTGCAATGCACCAGTCTACAACACTCAGTTGTAGATAACAATTTGTATAGGAAGACCCCCCAGATCAAAGAGAATTTTTCACTGAGTTGCTTATCCTCCAGCATCAGATGGCATTTGTCTAAGAGTACATCCATGAGGACAGCGTGTTGGGCAGAGTCTTGCTTGAGATGAACCGCAATAAAAACTACTGCAAATCTTTCCAGGTCTGCTTTGCAAAGGTACATTTCAGATGGAGTTGTGCAACAGGCTCTTTGCCACTTTAACTGTCTCATGGACAGCATGTATCACGAGTAGGATTCAGAGTAGGCAATTAGGATCTGATGGGGAGGGCTTGTGTCACAACCAGCTAAGCTGCTTCTTTTTCTTCCAAAGACATGATGTATTCATAATGTTTAGAAAAGAGCATTATATTAATATTGTATCATTCAAAGATGACATTATATGAGGTGTAGAATTTCTGGGGAAATATGGAGTAATAAAATCTAAAATTAAATAACTAGCCTAATGGTGACCAGGTCACCACTGTAAAGTGTGAAAAATACTCATCTGGTTCCTGAAGAACCTGGATGGAAGGTTATCTGCCTTCCTTCCCTGGTTTGCCTATATCAGACTCCATCCAGATCACAGCAATGTGGTTGACTCTGAAATAGTCCAACTAGCCACTCAGTTGTATCAAACTGTTACAAAGCCTAAAGATAGGAATGAAACTGGGGAAAATAACCTGGCATCAACCTAGGGACAGGAAATGAAAATGAAATTGAAATCCAGTCAAGTAACAGTCTGATATATTGTGATGAGGATGATGAATTATGATCTATGTAGACTTGTATCATTCTTTTAACAGTTTGGATTTTAAACTGATAGCACATGAGCATTGGTCTATTTTCGTACAGCAATTTAAAAATTAACGAAGTAGATATTTCCATGATTTTAAATGAATATGTGCCTCCAGGATAATTAACAAGAAGTTTATCAGAACCATTACTCTAAACAATAGTCTTTGGGTTTCAATGGGCGGCACGGTGGCACAGTGGTTAGCACTGCTGCCTCACAGCGCCAGAGACCTGGGTTCAATTCCCATCTCAGGTGACTGTCTGTGTGGAGTTTGCTGTTCTCCCTGTGTGTGCGTGGGTTTCCTCCGGGTACTCTGGTTTCCTCCCACAGTCCAAAGATGTGCGGGTCAGGTGAATTGGCCATGCTAAATTGCCCGTAGTGTTAGGTATAGAGTAAATGTAGGTATGGGTGGGTTGTGCTTCGGCGGGTCGGTGTGGACTTGTTGGGCTGAAGGGCCTGTTTCCACACTGTAAGTAAAGTAATCTAATTTATGTTGTGTAGGTCTACAACAGGAGAGAGAATGCATTGAAAGACATTAGCTTACTTTGGGTTTAGAATACTTAAGGACTGATTCTAGTTTACAGAGTGGAAAACTTTTTCACAATTCAAAGAAGACCTGACTGACATCAAATGCCAACATAATCTCTCCTCGTCAAAAAGATTGTTCAGTGCAATTAGGGAAGAAGTTACCTCAGGGTAAGTCCGTAATTTGTGAAACTTCCAGACCAGGAGTGTTTGGTTCAAAATCTGCATTGGTTATTCAAAGTTGAGAAAATCTTAAATCTCAGTTGGTGAGGATTCAAAGAAATGACGTCACAACTCAAAGGACAATAACTGAGGAAAAAAACAGTTTAGTCAAAATAACAGATTTGATAACAAAGGAAAATTTCTCGATTGGGAGTAACTGAAAAGTCATGGTGTTGAAAATAGGTAAGATTTTGCTCTGAAATCTTTCAAACTGTGTTATATTTAGATAGATATTTACTTTATTTTTATTTATTTAATAGAAAAAATGTCTGTTTTATAGTTAAAACCAATTCAGCAGCATTGCATGTTTATGTTTCAATGAAAGACCATAGAATCATAGAGTCATAGAGATGTACAGCACAGAAACAGACCCTTTGGTCCAACTCATCCAGGTGCCTGGATATCCCAACCCAATCTAGTCCCACTTGTCAGCACTTGTCTCATATCCCTCTAAACCCTTCCTGCTCATTTACCCATCCAGATGCCTTTTAAATGCTGTAATTATACTAGCTTGTACCACTTCCTCTGGCAGCTCATTTCATACATGCACCACCCTTTGTGTGTGAAAACATTCCCACTAGGTCCCTTTTATGTCTTTCCCTTCTCATCTTTAAAACTCTGTCCTCTAGTTCTGGACTCCCCCACTCCAGGACGAAGACTTTGTCTATTTATCCTATCCATGCCCTTCATGATTTTATAAATCTCTATAAGGTCACCCCCAGCATCCGATGCCTCAGCCTATTCAGCCTCTCCATACAGCTCAAATCTTCCAACCCTGGCAATATCCTTGTAAATCTTTTCTGAACTCCAATAGAAATGAGTCCAGAATTGCATGCAATCTCTCTGATTCTATAACGTTAGCTGAGATAACAATAGTTATAGTCAGGGAATCAAACCTTACAATGTTCCAGACTCCATCATCAGCAACCTTACGTATGTCCTGACCATTGGGAGGACAGAGCACCAGAGGTGGCTGCATGTGGGATACAGTCAAGAAAGAGTTGTTCTGGAAGCATCGAAGTGGACACACATTGACTGAGCATTAAGAGAGTAGGCAAGGATCCCTGAGATGTAGCCTAGTCCATACCATAAAATGACCTGTACCTGCTTACAAACTGTTCTTTACCAGCATTGCAATGAAAGGTGTTGGTCCATTCTAAAATGCAGCATTAAAATGCAGAACCATATTGTAAGGACTGGGGATGAGCCATGAGGGTGCAGTGAGGCTAGTATCTGTCAAATGTCAGTGTCTGTGGATGTGACATGCATTCAGTAATTGTGCATGGAGTGTGTCTTGAGATGTTGGCACTGTGTTTCTAGGATAGAGGGTCAGAGGACCAAGCAGTGAGATGGAGTCATTAGATACCCATTCTGCCGTTCATATCGAGTATTCTCAGCATTTAGTTTCTATTCAGCGAGTGGGGGAATGGGAAACTGCATATCAATGAGACAAGATTAAGTAATAATGAGATGTTACTGAAGACCAATAAGCTTCTCACTCACTCGTGAGAATCTCAACTGAGCATTCAACACTTGATTGAAAAATTGGATGTTTTGCTCTCAACATTGAGAAGCCATTCCTTCACTGTTGCTGGGTCAAAATCTTGGAACTCCCTCCTTTGTGGGTGTACCTGCACCAAATGGTTTGCAGCAGTTCAAAAAGGTAGCTCACCATCACCTTTTTAGGGTGACCAGGATGAGCAATAAGTGCAGGCCAAGCCATATCCCATTAGTGAATAAAATAAACTCACAGTTTTCACACAATGTTAGGTACTAAATAATGTCAGGCACATCACCCTAAACTGTTTAATCCGCAGTCACTGGCACTTTTTTTTGTGTTTGTGCAATGAAAATATGCATCACTTCTTAGACCAGCATATATCTCCATCCTCAATTGTCCTCAAGAAAATGGTGGCAAGACATGTTAATGTTATGTCTTGCTATACCATTTCAGGGAATAGTTTAGAAAGCATAGTTAACGTTTCGTAATCACAAACAAAAACAAAAATTGCTGGGGAAACTCAACAGGTATGGCAGCATCTGTTAGGTGAAAGTGGAGTTGAACTTTCAAGTCCAGTCTGTCTGTCCAGCAGCTTCTGTTTTTGTTTCAGAGTTCCAGCATTCTTAGTTCTTTTGTTTGATTTTAAAGTTGCCCACATTGTTTTGGGCCCAGAGTCACATATACTTTAGACTGAGTAATGATATCACGCTTCTCCAGGGACATGAATGAACCACAAAGATTTCTACAAAAATCCAGTTGTTTCAGTATTACGAATGACCAGCTTTCAGTTCCAAATTAATTTAATTGAATTTAAATTATCCAAGCTGCCAGTGGGGGATCTGGAACACATGTCTGCAGACTGTTAGTCCAGGCCTCTGGATTACTGGCCTGCATTCCCTTAATATTCTGCTAACAGACCACAAATTCTGAAAGTGATCTGTGTGTGTGTTGGGGTGGAGGTGGGGGAAGGAATGAACAAAGAATTGTGAATGCTGGAAATCCAAAACAAAAACAGCAATTAGATTCCCTACAGCATGGAAACAGCCCTTCGGCCTAGCCAGTCCACACCGATCCTCTGAAGAGTAACCCACCCAGACCCATTTCCCTCTGACTAATACATCTAACACTATGGGCAATTTAGCACAGCCAATTCACCTGACCTGCACATCTTTGGATTGTGTGAAGTAACTGGAGCACCCAGAGGAAACTCACGCAGACACAGGGAGAACTTGCAAACTCCACACAGACAGTTGCCCGAGGCTGGAATCGAACCCAGATCCCTGGTGCTGTGAGGCAACAGTGCTAACCACTGAGCCACAATGTCGCCCCAATTGTTGGAAAAACTCAGCAAGTCTGGCAGCATCCGTGGAGAGAAAGCAGAATTAACATTTCGGGTCAAGTGACCCTTCTTCAAAACTGAGTTATTATAGCATGGGATCCTATATGTATATCTATCATTTTTTATAACTCTGATCAAGAGTCATCGAGTCTCGAAACGTTAACTTGGTCTCTCTTCACGGATGCTCTCTGTTTGTTGTTTTCAATACAGCTTCCAGCACTTTCAGTAATTTGCTCCTCTATCATAATCTAGCCAGGCTGCCAGGGCTAAAACGCAAGAGCCCATTATTGCACGCTGTCGAAACGTAGGAGGAAAGAAGTGAGATATGGGTGTGTGAAATAAACAAGGACGTGTAGCTTTACGAGGAGGACTGATGGGCTTTTCTCGTTGACCACCAGTGCCATGTTCCATCTTTCCAATTACTCTCCACCCCCACCAGACAAACAGCTGAGCGCTGCGCGTGCTCTGTTAGCGTGGCCGTGATTGGTCGGAATGGACACGGCGGACGCGGGGATTGGTTGGAGCGAGGAGGAAATGGATACAACGTGAACACGTAACCGGCTGTGTCAATTTCTCGGTGAAGTCAGCCCTGGGCTTTATGGATAAGGCAATTGAACAGAATCACTGACCAGCTTTTTAATTTTCACTTTTCTATTCTGTTTTGTTATATTAATGATCACAACAATATGCTGACGGTGACCCGGCTGATATCAGTCCTCTTGCTGTTCTCTGGGCCAGTCTGGGGTGACGATGATTCCGATTGGGTTAAACTCCCCAATACATGTGAAGGTTTGTGTCCCACTTCTTACTACACTTGTTACACATGCACTGACAAACGTTCCGTGCTTTAAGTCTTTTTTTTGTTTAAAAATCAGTATTCACCCTCCGAACAGTATAAAAAGTGATAATCGGGAATTATTACCATTCATTATAGCAAAAAATGTTTATAGTGTATTTCATAATTTCTTTAACAAATTACCTGCCGAGAACATTTTGGCACTGTTCGAAATCAGGGCTACTTCCCCTTATGGGTCTTTGATACTTATTAAAGTGAACTGCACCCTGATTTGGCTACTATGCCCAATGTTGAAAACAGCAGTACAATATAATTTCTCGGTGTGCTTCTAGTGGTTATAGGCTTTCATGCAAAATGTTCAGATTCCAGTTTGATTTTATTGGGTACGCAGAGTTAAAAGTGGAATTGATGGAAAAGGGGAAGAGGAACTACTTTTTAAAAGAGTACTTTTAAGTTTGCTGTTATGCTGCATGCACTGCTGCCAATCCAACCTTATAATGTTTCTCATTAGGAACTTTCAACAAAAGGAATAATGTCTAAACGTTCAGTTGGTAAGAATATAAGAATTAGGAGCAGGATTGACCAATCACCCTATCAAGCCTGCTCCATTTTCAAGAAAATTGTCACTTGATTGTGGTCTTAACTCCCTTTTCTGCCTATAATCTGCATCAGCCCTGTAAACTTTGACTCCTTTGTATATTAAAAATCTGTCTAACCTCAAGTACATTCAATAATCCAGGTCCACTTTTCACCTGCTAAAGAGATTCCCTAATTCTAGATTCCTAGTGTGAGGAAACATCCTCTCAGCTGCCATCCTGTGAAGACCATCTCAGAATCATGCTCTCAATCCTTTTGTGTGTGGGAAGTTTCTTCCTAATTACTCTCTCCAGAGCCCTCTGCAGAGACATGAAAGGCCGTTCTGTCTAGTAGTCCATTCTAGGGTTATGTGTCACTTGAGCTTCTCTTTTTTTTTCATCTTATCGTAGCCCTCTATTCCCTTCTCCCTAAAGGTAATCTGGAGGAGAGCGTGGACTATTGCCAGATTTGAATTGGATGCTGAAGAAGCAGCATCACATTTCTGCTGTGATGTAGACAGAAAGCTAAAATGATTTAAACATGAATTGTGATTTCACTTCCTCCCATTTCCCTTTGTGCAGTTTCAATGTAACTGTATGCTGAAAGTGAACACCAGCTTTCATTTCAGACTGCTGTTCATGTTTTGCAGGAAAATAGGATATATGTGTGCTGCTGCTCCCAACTGATGTTCATACTGGATGCTCCAGCTTCAGTACCTCAGTCTGTGCTGCAAGTGGGAATTCCAGGTGTCATTGTCAGTGAGGAATTCCCTCTTAAATTGGAAAGCCTCATCCTAAAATGAATCAGAATTGTCAATTGGGAGGTGCAGGAGAAAGATGGAGAATTGATTTTTAATTCCTACTGGGGGAGTGGGATGCCTCCATAAATCTTGGGGATGAGACTTAAGGAAAACGTGCTTCTATGAAAAGGATGGAGTGGGTGACAACCTCAGCTTTTAGGGAAGTGTTAGATTGATTATTGAATCAGGAAAACATTTGGATTTATCCAATCAAGCATTCCTGGAAACATTCATGAATTTCCAGGGATTCCACAAAATTAAACTATTATGTACTGGGTGGGGTTGCAGAATTGTGCATTGTGGCAATGTTAAGAACACTTTATAGAACGCCTTGAAGTAACTGGCCAAGGATTTTCAGCAGCATCTCAAAACTATGATCTCTTCAATATAACAGGGTAAAGGCACCATCACCCCCAGGTTCTCTTCCAAGTCACAAACATTATGCTGACCTGGATGTCTGCTGCTGTCCCTTCGTTAGTGTTGGGTCAACATGCTGGAAATGGCTAGCAAACAGCATGATGGGAGCATCTTTCCCACACAGACTGTAATAGTTCAACAAGGTGTCTCAACATCAACTTCTTAAGGGCAACTCGGGATGAGCAATAAATATTTGTCCTGACATCCTGAAATTGCATTTTTGGAATAAAAGTGTGAATTTTCTTTCATTTATTTATCTTGGTTCGTAGTGCATTGGAAGATTCAATACAAGCAGCTTGTAATTCTGTGCAAATCAGCTGACTTGCTGAAACCAGAAAGGTTCTGAAATTGGAATTTATATTAATGTGGAAATAATCAATTTTCAACATTAATACGAGAGTCCACCAATCTTTATTTTACATCAAACCTTCCTTGGCCACTCTCCTTTCTCTGTGCTGCTGCCCGACCCAACCCTCTGACATTTTGTACATTCCCTCTTTCCCATTGCTCTGCACATTTTTCCACTCACTCAAATACTTTCTTGATCTTGATGTACATTTCTGACTTACCCATCTGTGCCATGTCCTGTGAACATGTATGTGCTACATTTGACATTTGTAGTTGATAACAAAGGATTTCAAAAGGTTTGTTTTTGTGTGGGGGAGGGAGTGGGTGGTGTATGGGGAGGTGAGTTCTGTACCCCAGCTGGACATACCTTGTTAAAGAGTCAGTTTATATCATAATTTTACTGTCAAATCTTTTTGGCCAAGGCATATGTATGTATTTCATAATGATACGCTATTAGGTTGATTTAGTCACATCAAATAAGCATGTTTTGTGGTCTGTAATAGGCTCACTGAGTGTGCAGTCCTCTGTGTCACTTGTTGCTGTTTGACCTCCTACTCATACTTTTGGCTATTATCTTTCAAGTTGTAAAATAGTATGTCGCTAAGCAATTATAATCGAATCATTGTCATACAGCACAGAAATAGGTCTAACTTGTCCATGCCAGCCAGATTTCCTCAACTGAACTAGTCCCATTTGCCTGCTTTTGTCCCATATCCCTCTAAACCCTTCCTATTCATGTACCTGTCCAAATGTCTTTTAGAGGTTGTAATACTATTCACCTCTACCACTTCCTCTAGCAGTTCGTTCCATATATGCACCACCTTCTATGTGGAAAAAGTTACCCTCCAGTACCTTTTAAATCTTCCTCCTCTCATCTTAACTGCACATCCACTCATTTTGGACTCCCCTACCCTGAGGAAATGACCTTGGTTATTCACCTTATCTATACCTCTCATGATTTTATAAATCTCTTTACGGTCACCCCTTAGCCTCGTATGGGAAGAAGAAGTACCAGCCTATCCAGCCCCTCTTTATAACTCAAACCCAAAGTCTCAGTAACATGCTTATAAATTGTTTCTGTAGGTTAATAACAACATCTAAAGTTCCTTTTGTTTTCTGCTTGTTTCAAACTGAATCCAAATTCAATTCTTCCTGTTTTGGGACAAAAATTGAAGAAAGGAACAGCATTGTTATTTCTTGCGTTTCATTCAGTTTCAGGAAAAAGTCACAACCAATTGTAATCATTAACTGATAAGCAATGCAATGATAAAACATACAACAATACAGCACAGAACAGGCCCTTAGGCCTTCAATGTTGCACCACCCTGTGAACTAATCTAAGCTCATTCCCCTACACTATCCCATCATCATCATCCATGTGCTTACCCAAGGATTGTTTAAATCTCCCTAATGTGGCTGAGTTAACTACATTAACAGGTAGGGCATTCCATGCCCTTACCACTCTGAGTAAAGAACCTGCCTCTGACATCTGTCTTAAATCTATCACCCCTCAATTTTAAATTATGCCCCCAGTACAAGTTGACATCATCGTCCTCAGAAAAAGACTTTCACTGTCTATCCTATATAACCCTCTGATCATCTTGTATGTCTCTATCAAATCCCCTCCTAACCTTCTTCTTTCCAATGAGAACAGACCCAAGTCTCTGTCTTTCCTCACAAGAGCTTCCCTCCAGACCAGGGAACATCCTGGTAAACCTCCTCTGCCTTTTCCAATGCTTCCACATCCTTCCTGTAATGGGGCGACCAGAACTGTACACAATATTCCAAGTGCGACCGCACTAGCATTTTGTATAGTTGCAGCATGACATTGCAGCTCCGGAACTCAATCTCTCTACCAATGAAACCTAACACACCGTATGCCCTCTTAACAGCACTATCAACCTGGGTGGCAACTTTCAGGGATCTATGTACATGAACTCCAAGATCCCTCTGCACAGCCACACTACCAGGAAACTTTCCATTGACCCACTACTCTGCCTTCCTGTTATTCTTGCCAAAATGAATCGCCTCACATTTAGATGTATTGAACTCCATTTGCCACCTCTCAGCCCAATTCTGCAGTTTATCAAAGTCCCCCTGCAACTTGCAACATTCTTCCACACTGTCCACTACTCCACCGACTTTAATGTCATCTACAAACTTATTAATCCGTCCACCTATGCATCTAAGTCATTTATAAAAATGACAAACAGAAGGTGGTTGGGAGTTTATTTCAAATTAACAAAAGTGTCGGCATTACTTGAAAAACACAGTTAATCGAAACATATTCACACTTCTTCTCTCCCACAGCATTTAATGTTGTTTTCCTATTTAGACATGAAGATATAGGAATGTAAGTAGGTCATTCAGCCCTTCATGTCTGCTTCACCATTCAATGAGATCATGGTTTATCTGATAATCTTCAACTCCACTTTCCTGCGTTATCTCCAAAATCTTTGACTTCTGTAATGATTGAAAATCTGTCTGTGTCAGTGTTGAATATACTTAATGAGTCAGGTCCTGTGCTACAAAGAGTTCCATAGATTCACTAGCAAGACTCACCTCTGTCTTAAGTGGGTGACACCTTACTCTGAGTTTATGCTGTTTGGTCCCAGATTATCCCACAAGAGGAAACAAACGACTCTGTCAAGCCTCCAAAGAATCTTATTCATTTCAGTAATGTCAATTTTCATTCTTTAAAACTTGCATGATTGCAAACCCAACATACTTGGTCTTTCTTCTTAAGAAAATCCCTCTATACCTAGAATCAGTCAAGCGAGCCTTCACTGGATTGTCTTCAAAGCCAGTATATCTTCCCTTAGAAAATAGAGCTAACACTGTTGCCAGTATTCTAGCTGTGGTCTGACTAGTGCTTTGTACTGTTTTAGCAAGAGCTCTTTCTTTTTACACTCCATTCCCTTTGAAGTAGAGGCCATCAATCAACTGCCTTCTCTATTAGTTACTGTAGTTGATACTCGATTTTTGTGATTCATAAACAAGAGCTCCCAAATCCCTCTGTTCTATACCTTTCTGTAGACTTTCCCCATTTAAATAATATTCACCCCTTCTAATTTCCCCGCCAAACTGCATAACTTCATATTTCCCCACACATTTTTATCCACTCACTTAACCTGTCCACATATGTTTTTGGACTCATTGTGTTGTCCTTAGTACTTGCATTTGCACCTATTTTTGAATGGCCTACAAGCTTGGGTATAGTACATTCACATCCAAGTTGTTAATGTATATTAAGAAATAATTTCAGAGCCAGCACTAATCTCTTTGATACTTGTGAATTGTTCTGTTGAGTGCAATATGAAAAGCTTCAACAAAATGTTTTTTTTCCCAGCAATACTCAAGTTCTCTACTACCAAATGACTATTTAAAATTGTTGGTCTTTCTAAGGTGACTGTCATGGTGCATAGAAATATTAAACTGATAGCATAGTGCTGTTTTAAGTTTTGAATTAAGGTTGCTTTGAAAAGGTTTTGATTTGCACATGTATCAGAGAATACTTGGGGTACTTGATAAAAGCCAATGTGGCAAAAAAAAACCCATAGCATTGTTCTGGCACACAGGAAGGCCATTTGGCTGATTGTGCCTGCACTGCTTCTATTACCTAGTGGTGATCCCATACCCCTGCACACCATTTCCATCCAAATAATCATCCACTGCCCTCTTCAGTACCTCAGTTGAACCTTCTTCCACCACATTTCCAGGCAGCGTATTCCATACTGTAGCTACTGACTGTATGAAAACAGTTTTTTTTGTCACATCACCCTTGTTTTGTTTGCACATTACTTTTAAGTCTATGCGCTCTCTCATGTTTTTTTCTTTTATGAGCAGGAACAGCTTCTCCATAACTACTGTATCCATCTGGTCATGATTTTGAAAACCTTTATCAAATCTCGTGTCAGCCACCTTCTTTCCAATGGGAACAATCATACCTCTTTCAATCCATCTTCGTAATTGAATAACAACATTAAAATCACTCATTTGAGCACAATACTGTGATCACTACACTATTAGAAAACAAGATCATTGTCAATGTTTCGTTCTTAAGCCATTTGAAAGAGAAAGATAAGTCAGTGTTTCATGTGAGACGCCTCATGCTGGAGAAGATTATCTAAGAGTACAATGGGATCTTGATCAACTGGGCCACTGGGCCGACGATTGGCCAATGAAGTTCAATTCCAAAGAATGCAAGATGTTGCATTTTGGTAAGACAGACCTGGGCAGAACTTACACAGTTAGTGGCAGGGACCTTGGGAGTATTGTTGAACAGAGAGATCTAGGGGTGCAGGTACATTGTTCCTTAAAAGTGGCATCACAGGTAGACAGGATGGTGAGGAGATGTTTGGCATGTTTGTTGGCCCTGAAGAAGGGTTATACACGAAACATTGACTTCTCCATCTCTTGATGCTGCCTGGCTTGCCCTGGTCCTCCTGTTTGTGTTCATTGGTCAGAGCTTTGAATACAGCAGATGGGATGTCATGATACAGTTGCACAAGACAATGATAAGGCCACAATTGGAGTACTGCACACAATTCTAGTTGCTCTCCTATAGGAAGGATATTATTAAACTAGATAGTGCGTCACAAAGATTTACAAGGATCTTACCGAGACTGGAAAGTTTGTGTTATAAGGAGAGGCTGGATAGCTTGAGACTTATTTTCCTGGGGCGTAGGAGGTTGGGGGGTGACTTTGTAGAGGCTTATACCATCATGAGGGGGCATAGATAAGGTGAATAACCAAGGTTTTTTTCCTGAGGGCTAAAACTAGAGGGCATAAGTTTAAGGTGAGAGAGTAAGATTTAAAAGGACCTGCAGGGCAACTTTTTCACACACAGTCGTGCCTATGTGGAATGAACTGCTAAAGGAAGTGGTAAAGGTAAATACACTTACAACATTTAAATATATTAGGACAGGTTAATGGGTAGGAAGGTTTTAGAGGGATATGGCCCAATTGGAGGCAAGTAGAACTAGTTCAGATTCGGGAAACGTGGAAGGCATGGACTAGTTTTGCCAAAGGGCCTGTTTCCATGCTGTACCTTTTTGACTCTAGAAATGGCCAATCTATGTAATCGAGATGGCCAAAAGGATTTAAAAACCAAATTGAATAGTGTTATAACTCTCTTATCAACAGTTTACTTACATTCTCATTAAATGTCTATTTACAAAATATTTAGGAGATTTTCACGCTTGAATCAATGGTGAAATATTTAAAGCACTTTTATTTTCTTATGTCAGAATTCAGCATTGATGTATTCCTTTCACTGCAATATATCTTTGGGTCAGTTACATGGCTTTTGGATCCACAATAAATTGAATAATGTTGTTCACCCTTTCACCTGACCATGTTGGTCACCTGGGTTGTTTGCTATGGTTCCAGGAGATGATTGTTAATACTGATCTAAGTCCTGAAGATATTGCTGCAAACAGGACAGAATAGCAAGACAATAGAGTTTTGCAGGAGTTCCTTACTTGGAATTTCCTCGACATGCAATTCCTCTCTATGACTTGGTGCACTGGCTTTCAAAGGAGGCTGCAGCCTATTTTATTTGTATCAGGTGCAGTAATCTAGCTGTTTCCAGGACTCTGTGGTTGGTTTCAAAACCAAACACAGCTTTTGAGGCACCATCCTTGAGATATGTAACAGCACACCCCAGATTCGAGCTTTCTCTTCATGATTAATGTTGGTAAGCATGGATCATGCAATCTGGCTATGTGATCAATCCAGCTCAGCTCAAAGAATGTAACATACAGTGTTCCTTCTCTAACGTAATAACAGAGTCTGCATTTTTGATTATTCTTTCTTTTGATTTTTTTTACACTCTTTTAGTGTGCAAATACCTTGCTGTGGAATTGAAATTGGCTTTTGAAGAAACAGGAAAAACCAATGAGGTGATTGATACCAAATACGGCTTTCTGGAAGGAAAGAGTTCGAAAATAAAATACAGGCACTCGTAAGCAATTTCCTGCAAGTTCACTTTTTTTTTAGGGATACTGGTGTTTGTACTTCATCAGAATAAGAGGGATTTAGTTTTCTTTCTGGACCTGCTTAAAAACACAATTGGATAATCTGCTGCTAGGCTTCATCCGAAGACATTTCGAATTTGTTGTTAAGTAAATACAGTCACATCCATTCATATCATGGCGAAGGTTGGTTGATGTAGAAGACAGATTACTGTTCTTTGTTTTTGGCTGAATTCAAGCTCCAGTCTGAGAAGGAGAGAATTTTAGAAAATCTCCTTTATCTGCTGGCTGAAATTTCCTTTAAATTAATTTACATAGAACATTACAGCGCAGTACAGGCCCTTTGGCCTTCAATGTTGCGCTGCCCTGTCTTACTAATCTGAAGCCCATCCATCTACACTATTCCATTTACATCCATATGCCAGTCCAATGAAGACTTAAATTTGGCACAACTTCAACTATATCTTTAATTGACAGAAGCTCATTGCATCAAATTACCTTTCAATTTTCAATTGTGCTCAGAAAACTGTAGAAATGATCAGTATTTGGGAAGTGGGATTGTTATTTTGGAAAACCAGGGATGAGATTCTGAAATGGGAGTTTGAACATGTTGCAGAAAAGTAGAATTTACTTTGGTCTGTATTTGGTTCTGTTGGATCTGACCTGGTTAGAACCTGATGTAGGTATTCATACTGGGTGTAAGAAAATTGTCAAGCACTGATTCATAATCTTTACTTTGAGAAACAGAAAATTCACCTTCTCCCTGGTAAGAAAGTAAAAGCTAGCTGACTGTTTGTTTTTAAAAGGGCAATGTTTCAATTAATGATGGGGAAATTATGGGGGAAGATTCTTCAGGGCAAGATTTTCTCTCACTCGGAGAACATTGCACTTTATTGTGGATAGTCGGCACAGCTTTAGATTAGATTACCCACGGTGTGGGAACAGGCCCTTCGGCCCAACCAGTCCACACCGACCCTCCGGAGAGTAACCCACCCAGACCCCTTTCCTTCTGACTAATGCACCTAACACTATATGGACAATTTAGAATGGCCAATTCACCTGATCTACACTTCTTTGGACTGTGGGAGGAAACAGGAGCACCCGGAGGAAACCCACACAGACACTGGGAGAATGTGCAAACTCCACATTGACATCACCCGAGGCTGGAATCAAACCTGGGACCCTGGTGCTGTGAGGCACCAGTGCTAACCACTGAGCCACTGCACCACCCGCTTTGTACAAGGAGGCCTTGTCTCACAAATTTGATTGAGTGTTTTAAGGAATGAATATAATTGATGGGGGTAGAGCTGTAGATGTTATCTACATGGGCTTCACTAAAACGTTTGACAAGGTGCCTCATGGTAGGCTGGTAAAGGAGATTAACTCAGATGGGATCCATGGTGAGTTGGCAAGTTGGAAACAAAATTGGCTTGGTCATAGAAGACCGAGGGGTGGAAGGGTATTTTTCTGACTGGAGATCTGTGACCAGTGGTGTCTGATAGGGATCAGTGCTGAGACCTGTTTTGTTTGTAGTATAAATAAATTATTTAGATGAAAATGTGGGTGATCTGATTTGTAAGTTTGCAGACAACACATTATGGATAGTGAAGAAGATTGTCAAAGGATACAGCAGGTTATAGATCAGTTGGAAAATTGGACGGAGAAATGGATTTCAATCTGGATGAGTGTGAGTTGATGCATTCTGGGAGGTCAACTGCAAGAGGAAGGTATACCGTAAATGCAGGACCTTTAGGAGCACTGACATAGGGAGGAATCTTGAGGTGCAACTCCATAGCTCCCTGCAAGTAGCAACAGAAGTGGATAAGGTGGTAAAGAAGGTACATGGCATGTTTGCTTTCATTGTTTAGGGCACTAAATGTCAAAGTTCGTAAATATGTTGCAGCTGTATAAAACTTTAGTTCGGTCAAATTTAGTGTAAGGATGCGGAGGCTTTGGAAAGGGTGCAAAAGAAGTTTACCGGGATGTTGCCTGGATCAGAGTGTATTAGCTATGAGCAGAGGTTGGACAAACCTGGATTGTTTTTGCTAAAGTGTCAGAGACTGAGGCGTGACCTGATAGCAATATGAACGTTTATGAGAAGCTTGGATAGTGAATTGTTGATGAATTTCTTGGGTGGAAATGTCACATAATAGGCAGCAAAAGTTTACAGTGGGAGGGGAAGAGTTTAAAGGAGATATGTGAGGCAAGTTTTTCACCCAGAGGGTGGTGGCAGCAGATACTTTATCAATGTTCAAGAGGCATTTAGAGAGAGACAGGTGAACAGGCAGAGAATAGAAGGATATGGATCATATAAAGACAAATGAGATTTAGAATAGCAACATGGTCAGCACTGACAGGGTCGGCTGATCCTGTGGTGTACTGTTTTGTGCTATGTGGACTGGTGGAGAGTTTTGGATAATTTCCCCAATAGTTTTCTTGTGTTATTTTCTAAACTGAAGTTTCTAAAACTAATCTTTCTTCATAGGGAGCAAATTATGCATCACGGGCCTCTCACAGTGGTTGAATTAATACAGCGTAGGTTTAACAGGTTAACCTTGACTCCAGTAAATTGCTGACAGGAGAAAATATGGGAAACCTACCATTATGTACGATGGGGAAATAACATGACACTAGCAACTGAGAGGAAACTAAAGTGATTTGAGAGATCACAAGGATTTGATTATGTGGAACAATTATGTGAATTGGCATGTTCTCACTGGAAAAAGAGAGGTAATGATAACTTTGTTTAGGATTCTACAGAATTAGATAATTTTGTCCAGAACTAGCAAACATAGATTATATTTGTAGGGTTTATATTATAAATGAAAGAAGAAAGCTAATGTAAAAGTAGTGGGGAAGAATGGGAGGAATAAAGAGATGAGGATTTGAGTGCACCTTTGGAGAAAATACTTCTGGTCTGTTTTTGAGGGGAAGGGAAGAAGAGAGTTACTGAGAAATGTTTAAACAATGGAACTGCGGTGCATGAATACACAACCTTTTATTGGTGGACATTGGAAGACCAAGAATACCTTGATATCAACAGAATAAGGTATATGAGTATGTAATACTAAAGGAGATATTTGTGATGGGTGGAGTGAGACTAAGGGGCAATTTGAAAGTGAAGGTGAAAACTTTAAAAACATGAGGAGATGTAGTTGTTATAATTCTATAAGTCAGGTGACGAAGGATAAAACTAGAGCTAATTTTTATACACTTTTAGAAGCATTTATTTACAGAAGTGCACCTTTACAAACCAGCATCTCCAATTCATCATCTACAGTTTGTTTATATTTAGGATAGCAAAAGGCTAGGTTCGTTACATTGGAGTCAGAAAGTAAAGTACTCTAATATAACAAAAAGATTTCTTGTTAACTATGTATGCATTTTATTTTCTCAAAGTGACATCCGGTTGATTGAAGTAACTGAAAACATTTGTAATCGATTGCTGGAATATAATTTACATAAGGAGCGAAGTGGGAGTAATCGCTTTGCCAAGGTAAGTGCTACTGAGTCTGTCCTTCGATGAAGGGACGTTTTATGCCAGATTTTGCTTGGTGCCATTCTGGACCTTGTGTTTGATATATAGTGGCATTCATGTTGAAGGATGTTTGCTTGTGACAAAGTGACGCAAAATGTACTCAGTCACAGCTCATCATTGACTTTGTGTTTTGTTCTTGGAATTTATACGACGTGGCTGGAAGAATATTTATTGCCATCTCTAGTTGCCTTGAGAAGCTGGTGGCGCTACCTTCTAAAGGAACAAGTGCAGTTTTGGTGCTGATGTTCCTCCTGTGGTGTTGGGCAGAGAATGTCAGTAATTTGATGTAGAGCTTATTGTGCTCTGAGCCACCTGTTGGGAATGCAGCAGTTCACTGTTTTGACCCACTTAGGGGTCTGCAGCACCCTGTCTTGCAAGTCACTACCACCTCCAGGTTTCCCTCAGTCCAGGGTACAGTTGGGGCACTGAGGTGATTGCAGGGCCTATGCATCCCTATGCCAACCACAACCCCCCCCAGTCCCCGCCCCGCCCCCCCCATCTCCCACTCTCTGGCTGACGGCGTGTTGATCTCTGTTATTCTCGGTAACTTTTCCTCCCCTCTCATAGGGGTAGCAGCCTTGGGTGTGGGAGTTCCTATAATGGCCTGTGAAGGTCCTGGAGGATGTATGAGGGAATGGTGACAGATGGCACCTGCAGCACAGTCAGAGAGGACGACTGCTTCAGTGTCAGTCTGCCTGGTGAAGGGTTAGTGGGGGCTCTGTGTAGTAGACACTGTAGGTCTGGGCATTGGGAGCAGCATCAAATTAGAATAGCACCAATCGGGATGGCTAGATATGTGGTAAACAACATTCAAAGGAATCTTGGACCGGATCTTCAACAGGATTTCAGGCCCCAATAACTTAGTGACATTAAATTGAAACATTGTTAAATGGGACAGCAATAAGCACAGACTCCCTATAGTCTGTAGATAAGGATAGCTCACAAATAATTCTCAATCAAAAGGCTCTTGTCTTAGATAACAAGATATAGTTTATTAATCTCAAAATATATACAGGTCACATTAACAATGTTCTATTCCTAACAAGGTGTTGGTAAGACACATGACTCTGTAACAAGATTGGGATAGACTCCAGTTGCTGCCTGCCTGAGCTCTCATATTGCCAAACTGCCCAATGCTCCACCCAATTGCTGGGTTACACATGAAACAGCAGAGGTTATACTTAGCTCAGATTAACCCTTTCCGATCCATTACTGTGTCCATCAAACAATCAGTAAATACATACTTTTGGATTGTTTGGTTCATTCGCTAGGGTTGAAATCTGCTCAAGACCATGACAAGATGAATTATAGACTGGATTGTTAAAGTTCAATATTTTCTTGTCTGAAAACAATGAAAGAATTAAAGTGTCCAGATAGGAAGTGGTTGTGATATTACAGAACTATAGTTTTGTTCTGATTAATTAATCTATTTAAATAACATCAGTAAGTATGTATGGAACAAACTGCTAGAGGAGATGATGGAGGCATTTAAACATTTAAAAGACATCTGGATGGGTATATGAATAGAATATGGGCCAAATGCTGGCAAATGGGATGAGATTAATTTAGAATATCCAGTCAGTGTGGGTGAGTTGGACTGAAGGGTCTGTTTCTGTGCTGTACATCTCTTTGACTCTTTGAACTTGCCTAAAGATGCTTCACGTCAGATCTCATGATTGTATTACCAATGCACGCATGCACATTTTTAGAATACAGCAGTGCCAGGAAAGTTCATACTTTTTGATAAAGGCAGAAGTCGTTTCTGCCCATGCATGAATCTGGACATGCTCAGGAGGATGTTAGTAGGGGAGCAGATTGAGAACAAGATGTCTAACATCAACAGATTCTTCTCAATGACCTTATAGGAGTGGAACTGCAACCTTTTGCATTACACAAATTTAAAATCTGCTTTTCTGGGCTAGTGAGGATGTTTTGCAGTAATTATAAAATTAGTTGATTGCTATTTTATTCAACATGGTGTAACTTTTTTTCAAAGGATTTTGCAGTGAGACTAATGGAAGTTATTGCCAGTTCAGTGATTTCTCATTAATTGCCATCTCTGGACTTAACAGTGCATCATCTTAATGATAAAATTACTGCCAATGACTTTTGAATTTTTGGGTTATTCTGTTTGGATGTGGATTTCTCAGATTGTTGTATAGGCCCTTGAGTAATGATGGTGATTACTCAATCATTACCATGCAAAGTTCAGGCCATTAAAGATCTCCTTGTCTTTACATTCTTTTAAGGCTGAAAAACCAGACAGTTGCATCACTTAACAGATTTAGGGATCATTACTGGGTCAATGTCACAAAGTGATCCATTACTGCCAGTGAGATAAATCATAACATTCAGACTGGCTGCTCTGAAGATATGTGGAGCACCCAGTAATACAAGGTGCTTCACCTTAAAAATTTCCTTTAAGTACGGAAAAAGTGAGTCACATAAAAAGACCATAGACGACAAGAAACAAGAACAGGAGTACGCCGTCTGGCCCCTTGAGTCCTGCTATGCCACTGAGTAGGATCATGGCTGAACCCACACTCCTCGCATCCATTTTCCTGTCCTTTCCCCGTCATCCTTGATTCTCCTACTGATCAGGAATCTATCTCAGCCTTAAGTATACACAAGAACTCTGCCCACAGGTCTCTGTGGCAAAGAGTTCCAAAGACACTCAACTCTCTAAGAGAAGTATTAGACTGGTGCCCCTTTATTTTGAAACGATGGCCTCTGGTTGTGGATTCTCCAATGTGGGGAATTATTCTCTCTGCATTTACTCTGTCAAATCCCTTCAGAATCCTATATGTTTCAATGAGATCACCTCTTATTCTTCTAAACCTCAGTGAGTAGAGTCCCAACGTATTTAGTCATTGCTGATAAGACAGCAGGGACCATCCTAGTGAACCTTCCCTGAATTGCTTCCAATGAATTGTTGCAGTGCTCTAGATGTGGTCTCGCCAGCACCTTGTACAGTTGCAGTAAGATTTCCCTACTCTTATATTCCTACCTCTTGAAATAAGGGCCAACATTTCATTCGTCTTCCTGCTGACCAATTTTCTGATTTTGATTTGGGAGAGGTGGCCAGGAGATCAGAATAATGTGTGGTACTGTAAAGTAAGCAATAAGCTACAAACAATGATGGAATGTATCTTTTATAATAAAGAAAGAGGAGAAAGGCACTGAGTGCAGAGTTATTAAGCTTTATTTTCTTTCTTTCCACTTAAGGGAATGAGTGAGACATTCCAGACTCTCCATGGTCTTGTTCATAAAGGTGTAAAAGTTGTTATGGACATTCCCTATGAATTGTGGAATGAGACATCAGCTGAAGTTTCTGATATGAAGAAGCAGGTATGTGAAGACCACTTGATCTACAACTCGCAGATTGTGAGTGGAGGGGGTTGATGGTCAAGGAAAAATAATGATACCAAATACAATTATTTCCACTTCCCTTGATGTTTCATTGTGAAATGCACTGACTGCATCTTGGAGGAACTGTTGGGCGAAGTTCACAGCACAGAATCAGATAAGTAAATTGTTGTTTTAAGTCAATCCAATAGAAAGGCTGCAGTAGTGGGTACAGTGGATTCTTTCTTGATTATGTTTTTGGAGATAAGTCTCTTGACTAAATTTAAAATGTAAGCCATAGCTATTAATTTAACTTGGGGCAGTGTTTGTAGAAGAATAAGACGGTGTTATTTTCTGGGTCTGTAGATTGTGAAGGAGCAAAAATGGCCTTTGCAGTGATATGTACTTTTTGTCAGATGTGGGAGTTTAAAGAGAGTTTAAGGGTTACTGCAAATTATATCTGCCATAAATGCTGTTGGATGCGAATCTTATCAGATCGAGGGATTGGTTGGAGAGACAGTTAGAAGCAATTAGAAATTTGCAACAGCTACAGTATGTGATGAATGGCAAGTATAGAAAGGGGGGAAAGTCTCAGATACAGTTACGTAGATGGGTTAACTCCAAGAAGGGTAAGAGAGGCAGGCAGCTAGAGCAGGAGTCTTTTGTGGATAGACCCATTTCAAACAGGTATGCTGTTTTGGAAAATGTAGGGGGTGATGGATTCTCAGGGGAACATAGCACGAACAGCCAAGTTTCTGGTATTGAGACTGGCTCTAATGCAATGAGGGGTACGTCGGTTTCCAAGAGATCAATTGTGTTAGGGGATTCTGTAGTCCGACGTACAGGCAGACATTTCTGTGGCCAGCAGAGAAAAAGCAGAATAGTGTGTTGTTCCCAGGTGCCAGGATCAAGGATGTCTCAGAGAGGGTGCAGAATGTTCTCACGGGGGAGAGGGGCCAGCAGGAGGTCATTGTCCACATTGGAACCAACGACATTGAAAGGGAAAAGGTTGAGACTCTGAAGGGAGATTACAGAGAGTTAGATAGAATTTTAAAAAGGAGGTCCTCAAAGGTAGTAATATCTGGATTACTCCCAGTGCTACGAGCTAGTGAGGGCAGGAATAGGAGGATAGAGCAGATGAATGCATGGCTGAGGAGCTGGTGTATGGGAGAAGGATTCACATTTTTGGATCATTGGAATCTCTTTTGGGGAGGAGTGACCTGTACAAGGACGGTTTGCATCTAAATTGGAAGGGGACTAATATACTGGCAGGGAAATTTGCTAGAACTGCTTGGGAAGATTTAAGCTAGTAAGGTGGGGGGGGGTTTGGGACCCAGGGAATAGTGAGGAAAGAGATCGATCTGAGACTGGTACAGCTGAGAACAGAAGTGAATCAAACAGTCAGGGCAGGCAGGGACAAGGTAGGACTAATAAATTAAACTGCATTTATTTCAATGCAAGGGGCCTAACAGGGAAGGCAGATGAACTCAGGGCATGGTTAGGAACATGGAACTGGGATATCACAGCAATTACGAAACATGGCTCTGGGATGGGCAGGACTAGCAGCTGAATGTCCCAGGATACAAATGCTAAAGGTAGGATAGAAAGGGAGGCAAAAGAGGAGGAGGCATTTTTGATAAGGGATAGCATTACAGCTGTGCTAAGGGTGGATATTCCCGGAAATACATCCAGGAAGTTATTTGGGTGGAACTGAGAAATAAAAAGGGATGATCACCTTATTGGGATTGTATTATAGACCCCTTAATAGTCAGAGGGAATTTGAGAAACAAACTTGTAAGGAGATCTCCGCTATCTGTAAGAATAATAGGGTGGTTATGGTAGGGGATTTTAACTTTCCAAACATCAACTGGGACTGCCATAGTGTTAAAGGTTTAGGTGGAGAGGAATTTCTTAACTGTGTACAAGACAATTTTCTGATTCAGTATGTGAATGTACCTACTAGAGAAGGTGCAAAACTTGACCTACTCTTGGGAAATAAGGCAGGGCAGGTGACTGAGGTGTCAGTGGGGGAGCACTTTGGGGCCAGTGACCATAATTCTATTTGTTTTAAAATAGTGATGGAAAAGGATAGACCAGATCTAAAAGTTGAAAGGCCAATTTTGATGGTATTAGGTAAGAACTTTCAAAAACTGATTGGAGGCAGATGTTCGCAGGTAAAGGGACGGCTGGAAAATGGGAAGCCTTCAGAAATGAGATAACAAGAATCCAGAGAAAGTATATTCCTGTCAGGGTGAGAGGGAAGGCTGGTAACTATAGGGAATGCTGGATGACTAAAGAAATTGAGGAGAAAGTGAGGTCTGCAGATGCTGGAGATCAGAGCTGAAAATGTGTTGCTGGAAAAGCGCAGCAGGTCAGGCAGCACCCAAGGAACAGGAAATTTGGCGTTTTGGGCATAAGCCCAACTATGATGAAGGGCCTATGCCCGAAACGTCGAATTTCCTGTTCCTTGGATGCTGCCTGACCTGCTGCGCTTTTCTAGCACCACATTTTCAGCTAAAGAAATTGAGGGTTTGGTTAAGAAAAAGAAGGAAGCATATGTCAGGTATAGACAGGATAGATCGAGTGAATCCTTAGAGTATAAAGAAAGTAGGAGTATACTTAAGAGGGAAATCATGAGGGCAAAACGGGGACATGAGATAGCTGTGGCAAATAGAATTAAGGAGAATCCAAAAGGTTTTTACAAATATATTAAGGACAAAAGGGAACTAGGGAGAGAATAGGGCCCCTCAAAGATCAGCAAGGTGGCCTTTGTGTGAAGCCACAGAAAATGGGGGAGATACTAAATGAATATTTTACATCATTATTTACTGTGGAAAAGGATATGGAAGATATTGACTGTATGGAAATAGATGGTGTCATCTTGCAAAATGTCCAGATTACAGAGGAGGAAGTGCTGGATATCTTGAAACGGTTAAAGATGGATAAATCCCCAGGAACTGATCAGGTGTACCTGAGAACTCTGTGGGAAGCTAGAGAAGTGATTGCTGGGCCTCTTGCTGAGATATTTGTCTCCTCAATAGTCACAGGTGAGGTTCCGGAAGACTGGAGGTTGACAAACGTGGTGCCACTATTTAAGAAAGGTGGTAAGGGCAAGCAGGGAACTATAGACCGGTGAGCCTGACCTCAGTGGTGGGCAAGTTGTTGGAGGGAATCCTGAGGGAAAGGATGCACATATATTTGGAAGGGCAAAGACTGATTCAGGATAGTCAACATGGCTTTGTGCATGGGAAATCATGTCTCACAAACTTGATTGAGTTTTTTGATTGTTACTTTTTGAAGTAACAAAGAAGATTGATGAGGGCAGAGCAGTAGATGTGATCTATGTGGACTTCAGTAAGGCGTTCGACAAGGTTTCCCATGGGAGACTGATTAGCAAGGTTAGATTTCGTGGGATACAGGGAGAACTAGCCATTTGGATACAGAACTGGCTCAAAGATAGAAGACAGAGGGTGGTGGTGGAGGGTTGTTTTTCAGACTGGAGGCCTGTGACCAGTGGAGTGCCACAAAGATCGGTGCTGGGCCCTCTAATTTTTGTCATTTACATAAATGATTTGGATGCGAGCATAAGAGGTACAGTTAGTAAGTTTACAAATGACACTAAAATTGGAGGCGTAGTGGACAGCGAAGAGGGTTACCTCAGATTACAACAGGATCTGGGCCAATGGGCTGAGAAGAGGCAGATGGCGTTTAATTCAGATAAATGCGAGATGCTGCATTATGGGAAAGCAAATCTTAGCATGACTTACACACCTAATGGAGAAAGTGAGGACTGCAGATGCTGGAGATCAGAGCTGAAAATGTGATCCTGGAAAAGCGCAGCAGGTCAGGCAGCATCCAAGGAGAAGGAGAATTGACGTTTCGGGCATGAGCCCTTCTTCAGGAGGGAGTGTTGCTGAACAAAGAGACCTTGGCGTGTAGGTTCATAGCTCCTTGAAAGTGGAGTCGCAGGTAAATAGGATAGTGAAGAAGGCGTTTGGTATGCTTTCCTTTATTGGTCAGAGTATTGAGTACAGGAGTTGGGAGGTCATGTTGCGGCTGTACAGGACATTGGTTAGGCCACTGTTGGAATATTGCATGCAATTTTGGTCTCCTTCCTATCGGAAAGATGTTGTGAAACTTGAAAGGGTTCAGAAAAGATCTACAAGGATGTTGCCAGGGTTGGAGGATCTGAGCTACAGGGAGAGGCTGAACAGGCTAGGGCTGTTTTCCCTGGAGCGTCGGAGGCTGAGGGGTGACCTTATAGAGGTTTACAAAATTATGAGGGGCATGGATAGGATAACTAGGCAAAGTCTTTTCCCTGGGGTTGGGGAGTCCAGAACTAGAGGGCATAGGTTTAGGGTGAGAGGGGAAAGACATAAGAGACCTAAGGAACAACTTTTTCACACAGAGGGTGGGACGTGTATGCAATGAGCTGCCAGAGGATGTGGTGGAGGCTGGCACAACTGCAACATTTAAGAGGCATTTGGATGGGTATATGAATAGGAAGGGTTTGGAGGGATATGGGCCGGGTGCTGGCAGGTGGGACTAGATTGGGTTGGGATATCTGGTCGGCATGGACAGGTTGGACCGAAGTGTCTGTTTCCATGCTGTACATCTCTATGACTCTCAGACAAAAAAAAATTACCTTTGGCTCCAAATTTTGACTTGTGATTGGGAATTTTACTCACAAAATGAACACATTGTTTTCAAGATAGGTAGTGGTAATTTGTGTTCTGACACTGCTCAGTCCAAGGTTGTGAGATGTCATGAAAGCGAATCCAAACATTCCTAATACCTTTATTCAACTGACTTTGGGCTCCATCTGCCAGTATACTACATAGTGACTAAGATCTTTATGTAGCTGATCACGACGATATGGGTAAAATGTATATGAATCAAAGGTAACTGCTTCTCTGAATTCCAAAAATAAATAAAACCCATTTCATATTTGAAATGGCTAGTTTTTCAGTTTTTGAGAAATATTCATATAGTTTATACTGGCACATAGTTTTTGCTTTGGTTGTAGCAGGGAGGGTGTGGAATGGTTAATGAGGACCAGGCTGTGTACTATGAATGTCATTTGGAAAATACTGGAGGAAGTAAAAGGGTTGAGGATTCCAAGCAGGAGCTGGAGGAGCACTGAAAGGAGGTGGCAGAACATGCGGGACAGGACTGGTTTCTCACACTCCTTTTAGAAGTACTTTGCAGCTGTTAAGCTCTGTGCTACGCTACCAGTAAACCTAAAAAGTATCCTGACTGCGTTGTTTGTGAGATATTCTTCACAAAATGCCATTAACCAAAAAAAAATCCAAGAGATGATCAGGATACCAGTAGTATATCTTTTAAAGCTTTTTTTAGGATTAGTTAGCAATGTAGATAAATATACTTCCCTTTTTAAGCCTTGAAACTGTTGGTGCTTGTCTAACTTACAAGTATGTGTATGTGTGTCTCTCTCTTTTATAACCCAGTGTGATGTAATGGTGGAAAAGTATGAAGATGTCATTGAGGATTGGTACAAAAATCATCAGGAGGAAGACCTCACCATGTTCCTCTGTGAACGGCATGTTCTGAAGCCCCATGAGACAGGTATAAACCTTTCTAACTCTAGAAGTCCTGAAGACATGCACTGTGTTAAAACTACTTTAAATTTTTGCTGCAGATAGAGAACAACCATAGAAGTGGCCATAGTAACCTCATGAAAGAATAAAACACTGTTTCCCCATCTCTTTTGGAGTGCTTTGGCATCTTTTGACAGTTAAAGGTACAGTTGTATTTGGAGTAACCAATCTATCTGCCAGTTCTGTCGGTACATTAAGATGAAAGAGATACAAAATCTATGACCCCCCCCCCGGCCTGTATTTGCTGCTTTTGTCCATAGTCTCTAACATAAAAGGTGATGTTAAAGTGATGTATCTTTACCATTGGGAGTGGAGACAAATGATATGTTGCATTTGTTGGGGACACATAAACGAAACCATTGCATTTTCACAATGCAGCAATGCAATAATGCATTAATTATTCCTTGATGTGCTAAAGGAAGCAAAAATAGTTTGCCAAAGGTTTAAGCACAAAAGTGCATCAATAATTAAAGCACTTATTTGAATTTATTTCAGAGTGCTTGAAGGAGATTTGGAATGGCCAGAAAGGGGACCCTGCAGCGATTGATGAGGAGGAGAAGAAGAAGAAGAAGAAAAAAAAGAAAAAAAGCAAGAGCAAAGAGGATAAGGAAGGGGAAAATAAGAAAGAGAAAAAAGGAAAGAAGAAAAAGAAACAAGAGGACACTGACCAAGAAGGAGGAAAAGACATGTCATCTGATGATGAGCAGACCCAACAGAAATCACCTCCATCCCACAGACCTGATGAACTCTAAAGACTGAAGGACTAGGCCACAAAGTATTGATTCAGAACTGTGTATTAGGTCATTGCTGTTAAGTGGACAGTAACTTAAACCCAGTGGATCATTTTCAAGAATTTGAATTTAAATAGATTTAAATTAATCTGATACAATGGGGGAAAATGTCAGTTTTCTGACTGTTGGTCTGTCTATTTATACCTAATGATCCACTGCAACAACCTATTTTTTTACTGTCCTTTCCAAATTCCAGTGACAGTGATGTCAAATGATACATGGACTGTGTCTTCTGTTTGATTGCTTGAATTGAAGCAAGTTACTGTTGAGGTTTTTATGCTTGAATGCCACTAATCTGCCTTTTTAAGGATATTTTTAAATGTTCATTCAATACATAGATCCAAAGTTGTGGGAACAGGAAAATTAATCTGTATCATACATTTAGAAGTTTAGCCAATGAATAAATTTTGTCCAGTTTGCTTTGTAATTAGGGAATTGAGTCTCTAAATGCTAACAGAATATAAGGTGTTTTGAAGTGATAATAGTGTTTTGACATTGGATTGAGGTGTGCTTGAAAGCAAATCCAATGATTTCCAGATCATCAAAACACTGAAAGGGATCCAGAATGCAGAACATACTAATGCTGAAATATAAAATTGGTTTGTAACATTTCATGGTTACTAGTTTTCAGCTTCAGGAAAAGGAGAGGAATTTAGAAATGCATCTCATGTATAGATCTCAACTACCAGCTTAAAAATGTCCACTTATTTAGTTTCTATAAAGAAATGATTCTGTTGCATAGAATAACAGCTCCATTGTATACTCAAGACAGATTTGTGGATTTTCCATTTCTTTGGAAAGCCATATGGGATTGCAAAATTACCTCTAAAATGCATTTTTAAAAATTGTGGAAAATTCCATGTAATAAACACAGAACTTGACCTAGTCAGCTTAAATCAATGGCCCTCTTGCTCTAATTTGATGTATATTGCTAGTGTAAAATTTCAGTTCTGTACACCAGGTGACAAAAACATTTAATTCTTCCACATGCACTAAAGTGACTTATTGCTGAACATTGCAATGAAATAAATGCATGCATTCAGTAACAAATGGGTAACAAATGCTGGCCTTGCCAGGCAACTGATACTCCAGGGATCAAATGTTTAAAATTGTGTCAGCCAATTGGATTTAAATTGGCTGACTGTTTTCTTCCGGTTGGTGCAAAGTCACATGATAAAACTCAGCCGGAAAGGTGAAAAAATGTTCATTATTTTAAAGATGCAATTTCAATGCAGTAATCAGGTCTTGAGGTTTGCATGATCTACTCTCATTAGTGTGATTTTTGAATTTATCTAAATTGATAGAGACAAACCATATACACAAATGCTCATGATCCAAATTATTTTTCCCAAAGGACCCTGGATTTGCTGTACTTGGTCTTGCAACAGACACCATTATGTTGATATTAGGAGTTTTCTATTTAATTCACTTGTTGACTTCTGTAAATCAGTATCTAATGGTGCTGTTACTGGTCCTGACAATGGAAAACACTATTAATTTGGGGCACAATGATGTAGAAGTTCACAACATTTATGTTCACAAATATAGAGACATAAACCTCTGGGAGAAGTTAATTTTTATATATTTATTAAAACTACAATGATAGCCTTCCTTCTAACCATGGTTTGTTGCATGTGGCCTTTAGCTCGTTCTGATTGACTTACTGGGAGCCCAATTTCATAATATCAGAATAATTTAAAACTACTTAACGACTGGTTACTCCAACAATTTTGAAGTGTTTTTCTAGACTTCTTTGGAAATCATCCAACTTAACTGTTCATATTCAAATATCAGAAGTATTTGTCACTGGCAGCAGGTGTTGGTCAATATAGGTAGAGTGCTTCAGAATCCCAGAGCAGAGTATGTATGTACTCGCAACTATTCTATCATACCAGGCTCCTGCTGAAGATTGGTGGTTTGCACTCCCTTTTGTCCTCAAACATACAAGGAAAGTGTGTGTGTGTAGGGGTGGGGGAGGAGTTGTGAAGTGCCTAAGACTCCAGAGATCCAGATTGGTTGGTTGGAAAACCACCTAGGTGATCTCTGTTGGGGAAGAATGCTGCAGTGTTATGCAAAACCTGGAATGTAGTTGTTTTTAAATAAAATAAAGGTCAATAAAGAATTGAGGGAAAATGTAAAATGAAACTGTTTATCAGAACTCTTAGAAGCTGGCTGACTAGCTGTATTTTTGTTTTTGTTTGCAGTTTCTAAACCTCAACATTCAATAAATAGCTAAGTCATGTATTTGAGCTTCATTTACCACAAGTGTGTCCTAAATAATTTCTGGCTAGAATTTTCTTTGTCTGCCTTTTTATTAATTTAATTAATTCATCATTGGATAAACCAGGCAAAAGTCAACTCTCCTTCCTCCACTTCCTGGTGCAAAGTCTCTTGCTAAACTAATATTTCAAAATATGGATGAAAAACCCTCTTTTGTCTCTCAGCTAGGAAGATTATTGTCCTTATGTGGATAAGGTGCATGTTATTCTCAGAAAATGCACATGATATGTCAAATGATTTCTGGCCTTCATTATAGCACAATTCTGGCAGGACTGGACTTCCCCTTGTCCTGAGATGCTTTCAACATTTACTGCTTGCTTACTATTTACATGTGTCGGGAGAAGACTTTTGCATTTCCTTGTGTTGTGATCACCACTCCAGTTCCATTCTCTCTGTGCCATGCTTATTTTTCCCTTCCCCTCTCATCCTATTATATTTGACTTGCTTCTTACATGAAGAATTTGCTTAACGTGCATCGTTCACCTTCTTTTGTTCATTGTAATCTCTATGTCTTCATTAAAGGAGCTCTGTTTTTGCTCTTCTACCTTTTGAAATTTTTGGAATGTAATATATTTGAAGCATTTCTTTCTTAAAAAGCATCAGTTGTTCCATTGCAGCCTGTTGTCCATCTCTAGTTCAATTTTACCAGTGCTAGATCTCTTCATATTGCATTACAACTAGCCCTCTTCCAATTTAAAATTCTGTATTAGATTGTCCTTTGCTCTTATCTATTCTATCCTAAGTCTTAAGTAATAATCGCTCATACCCACATTTTTCCCTGGTCCACCTCACTTCCCAGCCCTAGATCCAACAATACTTTGAGTTGGGCTGACAATATACTGAACATAGGGTAAAAGGAAGTGGGAGGATTGAAAAGAGAAGTTATTCAGGGTGAGGACCAGTTCAGTCAGTCGAAGGAGGGTGTCAGTGGAAGGGTACTGGTTGGTGCGGCGGGAAAGGAAGAAGCGGAGGGCTTTGAGTCCTGATGAAGGACTCCTTGAATGCCTGATGAAGGGCTTATGCCCGAAACGTCGAATTTCCTATTCCTTGGATGCTGCCTAACCTGCTGTGCTTTAACCAGCAACACATTCTCACCAATATACTGAACATACTGATCGTGGTGAGATAAAACAAGTGATTGTGGACGCTAGAGACCTGAAACAAAAGCAGAAAAAAAACATGTTTGCAGAAATTTCTGTTCTTATATGATATTGATCAAGGTGGTTCTGCCAAGCACATAGGAAATTACTTGCTCTTGAAACTGGTGTTGACTTTCAAAATTGAGGCCACTGATTCTCTTGTTTGGGCAGTTTCAACTCATGATGCAAGACCACCATATAACTCAGAATTGACTTGCAATCTCAGGTGTGATAGAGTGTAGAAATGGGTAGGAAAGAGAATTAAAGCTTTTACACAAACACTGTAGGGAAGAGTCCTATTTGGAACAGTGATTACCTCTTCTAAGCACAAAATTATTGTCTCAAAACACACATCCTGAAATCTCAAGTTTGTGATCCAATTTCTTTCGGATGATCTTCCCAAAAATACAGTTGGATATTACTTCCAGGTGGTGTTTTTTGAGTTTTACTACTCTCTATATGGGTAGAGTATTAAATTCTACTTTTAAACTCTATCTTAAAAATCTGAATTTTTGATGGATATCAGATTTTAAATTTCCTGTTTGTTATCCAGAAACTATATCTGTTTTTCTCATTATAGCTACATTTATTCATTATCTTAACTTCTGAATTGAAACTAATAACTTAACGTGCCATTCTTTGATAGAATATTTGGGAGGAAGTGATAACTCCTTCTCCTGGTGGCAAATAATTTTAAATTCTCATTTGCTTAGATCTCTGCCCTTTCGCACAGTTTGCACACTGTAGCAACCGTGGGTAGGATATGTCTGTATTGTAATCTGAAATGATTCTGTTGGATTAATCAGTTGGTCTTTTCCTGTCTGACATTGCAAAGTGAAACCGTGTGTGAAGAATGTAGATAAAAATTTTATTTAAGAAAATAAAGTCAATCCAGAGGACGTAGGCATTGCCAACAAAGCCAATGTTTAATGTTCATCCACATTTTACTTTGAGATGATGGTGTCAAGCTGCCTTCTTGAACCAGTGCAGCACTTTGTGGTGGTGTCTTAGAAGAGTTTGCTAGGTTACGTTATGGTCAATTAAGCATTAGCCACATTGAATTGGGCCTGGAGTTACATGTAGCCAGGTCAGGTAAAGGCATCTGATTTCTTTCCTTAAAGGGCATTAGAGGTCGAGATGGTTTCTTATACCAATCTCGTAGTTTCATGGTCACCATTACTGCATTCATCTTAAATTCCCTTAATTGACTGAATTTAAATTCAGTTACTGTGGTGGAACATGAACTTGTATGAACTTTAGGTTACTAGCCAATTAACATACACATCACTAAACTATCTTGATATGCCAGGGTTGAAGAGTGTGATGCTGGAAATGCACAGCCAGTCAGGCACCATTCCCTAGCTTTTCCTCTGCTACATCGATGGCACCACCTCGTGCTCCCATAGGAGGTTGAAAAGTTCATGAACTTCACGGACATCTTCAACCCCGATATTAAATTCACCTGGATCATCTTGGACACCTCCCTTCCTGGACCTCTCCATCTCCATTTCTGGTGACTGACTTAACACGGACATCTACTTCAAAGCCACCGACTCCCACCCTACCTCCTGTAAACATGCTATCCCTTATTCCCAATTCCTCCACATCTGCTCCCAGGAAGACTATTTCTACCGTAGAACATCCGAGATGGTCTCCTTCTTCAAAGAGCATAACTTCCCTTCCCACGTGGTCAACGATGCCCTCCAGCGCATGTCCTTCACTTCCTGTACCTCTGTCCTTGAACCCCACTCCTCCAATCACAACAAGGATAGAACCTCCCCGGTCCTTACTTTTCACCCCACCACCTTCTGGATACATCGCATCATCCTCCGTTATTTCTGCCACCTACAAACATACCCCACCACCAGGGATATATTTCCCTCCCCACCCCAAACTGCGTTCCAGAGGGACCATTCACTCTGTGACTCCCTTGTTAGGTCCATGCCCTCCATCAACCTGCCCTCCAATCCCAGCACCTTCCACTGCTACTGCAAGAAGTAGAACCTTCTCCCTCACCTCCATCCAAGGCCCCAAAGGATCCTTCCACATCTGACAGATTTAACTGTACTTCCATATACCTCATCTACTGTGTCCATTGCTCTCTCTGTGGTCTCCTCAACATTGGGGAGACAGGATGCCAATTTGCAGAACATTTCAGAGAACATCTTTGGGATACATGCACTTAACAACCTCACTACCCGTTCCCTCCCACTCCACCAAGGACATGCAAGTCATGGGTCGCCTCTACTGCCAAACTCTAATCACCTGACACCCGGAGGAAGAATGCCTCACTTTCTGCCTTGGGACCCTCCAACCATGTGGGATCAATGTGGATTTCACTAGTTTCCCCTCCACCCCACCTTATCCCAGATCCAAACTTCCAACCTGGCACCACCCTCTTGAACTGTCCTACATGTTCACCTTCCTTCCCACCTATCCGCTCCACCCCCCACCTTCATCAATCGCATTCCCACACATCCCCTCTCCCCCAATTTATCTCTCAACCTCCACGGCCAACAACCCCTCATTTCTGATAAAGAGCTTATGCTCGAAACATCAACTTTCCTGCTCCTCGAATGCTGCCTGACCAGCTGTGCTTTTCCAGAACTCCTATCTTTAACTCGGATCTCTAGCATCTGCAGTCCTCACTTTCTCCTATCTTCATATACCCCTATGATCCACAGGATGTTCCATGATAAAATCAGTTCATTTTTTAACTTTTAAGTTCACACCTACAAACTGTCCTGGATTTCCTAATCAACACACAGGAAATCTAGCTGTCGTCCGGGGAACAAATAAAGAACATGTTCTATGAAGGCCATTATCCTACAGTGGGTTAAAAATGGAGGTCTTGATATTCCTGTGTTATTCAGCAGCTTTTGCAGGAGGTATATCAAATGCTACTAACTTAGAGAGGAAGCTGTGTGTGACTACAATCTATCAAACCATTTTCCTATTGAATACCAATGTTAAAATATAACATCTGGTTAAAGAGTTACCTCTGCACATTAGCTTCATAGTTGCCTGTCACAGAAAATGTGATGGCTTATATCCTATTATGATATAAGTGTTCTTGCACATTAGTCAATGAAAGCAAGCATGCAGGTACAGCAGGCAGTGAAGAAAGCTAAAAACATGCTGGTCTTCATAACAAGAGGAATTGAGTATAGAAGCAAAGAGGTCCTTCTGCAGCTATACAGGGCCCTGGTGAGACTGCACCTGGAATATTATGCACAGTTTTGGTCTCCAAATTTGAGGAAAGACATTCTGGCAATTGAGGGAGTGCAGCATAGGTTCACGAGGTCAATTCCCGGAATGGCGGGACTATCTTACGCTGAAAGATTGGAGCGACTGGGCTTGTATACGCTTGGGTTTAGAAGGCTGAGAGGGGATCTAATTGAGATTTATAAGATTATTAAAGGATTGGACACTTTGGAGGCAGGAAGCATGTTTCCGCTGATGGGTGAGCCCTGAACCAGAGGACACAGTTTAAAAATAAGGGGTAGGCCACTTAGAACAGAGTTGAGGAGAAACTTCTTCACCCAGAGAGTGGTGGATATATGGAATGCTCTGCCCCAGAAGGCTGTGGAGGCCAAGTCTCTGGATACTTTCAAGAGAGAGTTGGATAGAGCTCTTAAGGATAGTGGAATCAAGGGTTATGGGGATAAGGCAGGAACAGGATACTGATTGAGGATGATCAGCCATGATCATAATGAGTGGTGGTGCTGGCTCGAAGGGGCAGAATGGCTTACTCCTGCACCTATTGTCTATATCCTTAAAATGATATGACAGCTATAACTATTAGAACTCCTTCAACAAACTTGTGTTGATTATAATGAAATCATAGTACGCAGGGAAGTAGCCTTGTGGCAGTATTCAAGGGAACAGATTTTGTGCTGTAATATTTTGTTTTATTGTCCTATACTGTGAATGGGAATGTATTTCACAGCTACACTGTGTGACAATTGAATGTATTTGCTCATTTGATCATAATGCAGGACTGAGGCAGTTAGCTTGCTCCCTCTTTCCTAAGATGTTGCCTCACCAGCTGTAATTTGTTCCTACATCTAGGTACAAATTTGATGTTTTCAGCAAATCAGTAACAGCAGGAATAGAAAACTCCATACAAGAAAATGTGTATCAGAATAAAAAGCAAAATGTCCTGTTTTTCTAAGCTTTATAAAATACCCGTTGGGGGATTTCCAACATTTGATGCTTTAATCGAAACTGATAAGATTGAAGAGTGAAATGGAAACCAAGGTAGAGACATTAATCTTTACGTCACCGAGAGTGCAGCCCAGTTTGGTTTTTCTTGTTGGATGACTATTAAAATGAAGTAGATGCAATACAAGATACTACCATCTCACAGGACAATATTGCAGCATGCCAAGGAGGTGCAAATAATGCCATCCTCGATGATGATTTGTCATTGACTGGCCCAGTTCTATCCATGTTGCAGGTAGCAGTCCAGCTCAGGAACTAGGTAGGACGTGTGCATAGTAAACCAGAAGAAGAGTACAGACTAGGCCCAAAAAAAAACAATAGAGTAGCTCAAATGTACTTTGGAAGCAGGGCAGGATCTCAAGCTCAGAGATGGAAATTAGCCAATCAGAAATGACACTGAGAAACTGGAGGTGGCTCTTCACTGGAGCAGTTCCAGGGTTGAGTGTATTTAGCTACAGGGTTATGTTGGAGAAGCTGGAGCTGTTCTTCCTGAAGCAAAGGAGAATGAGTGAAGATTCAGAGGTGCAATAAATGAAGTCAGGTTTAGATATTGTAGACAAATAAAAGTTTTTCTATTATTTGATGGCACAGATTTAAGGCAAGAAATCTAAGATCTTAGATGTCAGGAATTGTTTTTTCACCACAGCAGTTGGTAATTACTTGGAATACTCTACTTATGATAGTGAAGGAAGCAAAATGATCAACAATTTCAAAAGAAAACAGACTGAGATGAACTTACAGGCTCCAGGGTTGGAATGGGGTCAGTGATACAGACAGGGGTGCTGGGCAGAGACAGCAAGCTCTACTTGGATTTAATAGCCTCCCTCACAGCAAGTTTGGGCTATCCAGTAGTGGAGTATAGAAAAGTCCAGAAACTAGCTAAGCACAGAGGTTTACACAGAGAATCTGCACTGGAGAGTATTTGTTCAGAGCACTGGCCACAATCCTCGGAGGTATAGAAACTAGTCCGACCTACCTGAGCTTGGCCCATATTCCTCCAAATATTTCTTATTCATGTGCTTATCTAAATGTCTTTTAAATGTTGTAATTGTATTCACGTCCACCACTTACTCTGGAATTTTATTCCACACTGAAAAGAAATTGCCCCCATGTTTTTAAGACCTTTCTCCTCTCCCCTTAAAGATATGCCCTCTAGTCTTGAAATGCCCCATACCAGGGAAAAAAAACACTTGTCATTCATTTTATCTATACTCATGATTTTATAAACCTCTAAGAAGTTACCCCTCAACTTCCTACACTCCAGTGAAAACAGTCCCAGTCTATCTAACCTCTCACATGAACATGGAATTGGGCAACAAGAAAAATAAAAGCAGCAGAGATCAATTTGGAACCAGTGAACTCAAACTGATGGAAGTGGTAAAAGATCTAGTCGAGAGAGGCAAAGTGTTTTATTCAATAACATAGCATAACCCAGAACCCCAAGGAAACAAAGGAAAATAAGCCTTCAGTGCAAGGCAGCAGTGCATCAAGTGTCAGATCTTGTGAATGAGCTCAGACCATGGTTTCCCCAGAACCAACCAAGGTCAGGAAAGTCCCTGGTGTGTGTGCGCATGTGTGCAGATGCAGAATAACAAAGAATGATCAGATTACTTAGCGTAGTGTTCCACAAAAAAAAATTCAGGTAATTATAGAATGAGTTAAGACTTTTGTTCAGATTAAAAGACAGAAAAATGACTGTACACACCTTTATTGTAGGATCCAGAACCAACAGACACAGAGACATATCACAGAGACATATCACTGAAGTAGTTTGAAGAAAGGGAGCACTTACCACGAAATTTCATCTTGCTGCTACACAGTACTGCCAGACTACCAAGTATCTCTGGTCCTTTGTTATTATTTCAACTGATTAACACAAACTGATCCATCAATAACCTCCTTTTGCTCAACCAGAACGGAATTAGTAAAATTAGCTCAGCAAATGTACAACCCTTTGCTGCAGCTGCTGGAAATCTATCATCCATGGAGAGAGAAACAGTAAATATTTCAAATCTGGACACTTCTTCAAAACTGAAAGGTGTTAGAAAATAGATTATCTTTGATAGAGGTACAGGAGTAAGATGGCAATAGTATACATGCCCAAAACAAATGACAAAGGATTAGTTAACGCTAGAGATAAAAGAAAAAGATATTAAAATGGTATAAATTAAATGGATCTCAGGTTAATATCTCAGTGGAGGATGGTACATCTGATAATGCAGCACTACTACAGGACTGGAGTGTCAGCTCACATTTCGTGCCCAGGTCTCGAGTGGGACTTGAATAGTTAGCCTTCTGACTCAGGTGGTGAGTACGCTCCTTATTAATCCAAGCCCAATACTGAATCTACTGCAAGGACTTCATGATCCAAGACCTTTCACACTTTAATTTATACCTTTTGTGCACGCTTGCTCTTCCTCTGCCTGTCAACATTATAAAAATAAGCTATTTTCCAACATCTTTCAGTTCTGAAGTTGTGTCATACCAGACTCAAAACTTTAACTGTGTGACTCCATGGATGCTTCTTTTTCTGACAATGTGTTTGTTTTAACCTTATTGTTTGTTTTAACATTGGTTTCTATTGCAAAGTATTGCAGTGCAGATTTCTAGTTGTAAAATCAAAAAGAATGTTAATGCAATAGACATCCTTAGAAAGCAAAAACAAGACAGTTCTTCAAATTCCACTATAAGAGATTCCACAAGAAAACAGGACAATCTACGATTGCACTAAACAGTATGTTTGATGAGCTCAGCAAGATGAAAATAAGAGGTTAGTAAATTTACTACCATATGTGGATTAATCATTTACTGTCCCAGTTTGCCTAAGCAATCAGAGAGGATATCAGCCCGAAATGAAGACAGCCACAAATCACTTAATGACTGTACCCAAATGAGGACAAGACCACTAGTCCATCTGCTTAGAATTCTGCTAATTGTAAGCATTCATTTGTAGAATTAATCAACATAATATCTTCCTGAATGATTCGTAACAATATGGAGTATGGATTATTACTCCTTAATGAGCAATAGGATTAACGCTGATACATAAAAGAGACAGTGACATTTCAAAATGTTAGGCACATGGCAGTGATGGACAGGGGGTTGAAGAGGATGAGACGAAGAGAATAAGTACAAAACAAACCGATAAAGTTCTGAGCAGCAAATTTAGTGTGGAAAGTAGAACAGAGACCATGGAAAAATGATTCACAAATAATTTTAATTGGAATGCTCATCACTCAATGGCAATCCTTAGAAATTTTAGTCACTAATTATAACATTTTAGACCATATATCCTATGACTGAGATTCATTAGCATTACTGATCACATTTCTGTTTTTATATTTTCACATCTCTCGTTTTCCAATGACATTTTTCACAACTAAACCCAAACCATCTGTTTACAGTGACTACTGCTGTTGTCTTTGGATGTTCTCGATCAATGAATAGTTTTGACACTGCACCGAAAGTGGAAAGCGAATTTGTTCTGTGATCAATGACAAGTCACTCGATGGTACACGTCCTGCTTCATATTGGCAGAGCTGTTAAGATCAAAGTATATTACATGAATGAGACCATGGGAAAGGGACTTTCCTTCATGGACAAGTCTATGTACTTTGAGAGTTGCAGGTAATACAACATGTGTTATGTACATATTTGGAGAGATAGTGTGTAGTACACAACCAATACAAGCACTCAATCCAGCTTCCCCACCTCGCTCATATTCCATCTTTTGAGGCAAAAAAACACAGTTTAGGCTGGCATCATAAATCAATGTTCATTTTCAACCCTCTATTATTCTCCTCAGCTGTAAGCCAAGGCCACCTTTAGCCATTTGCAAGGGTGTCTTTTCCTCCTTGTTTTCGATGTAAATGCTTGCTCCATTTTCCACCAGAAGCCTGGCTTCCTCAGCCCGTTCTTCATCACACGCCAAATGCCTGCAGACAGAAGTTTCAATCAAAGATCAATCTCACATTCAGTCCAAATTTGGTGAGGAATGTCAGCCACTTCATGCAGCACATTTTCAGACATTCCATTTAAACAAAAAAGTACAAGCATCAGATATCACTCAGCCGTAGAGCATATTTATCTTTATTATTTTATAAACAGACCATCTCCACCACATTCGATAGCGACTGTACATTTTTAGCACTTTAAGAGGATCTTTAGTTCCATTGACAAATATTTGCATGAGCAAACATGAGCAGTTAATTTTGGTATGTGACAAGTCCATGGGGATGCATTTGGAGACATGAAAGGTGGATAAATATGCACATTTTACAATAGGGTTCACTGGAAACTAGTTATAACTATTAACCCTCTCAGGTTTTAATCACTTAGCTCTGAACATATTCAGGGCAAAGACATCACTGCTCCAACTGACGTTAGCTACTCAGCAAAGACCACAGACTGAATCAGATTTTGTATAGTGTATAACATATTCACCCACTGCATATTGAAGCTGGTTTTTAAAAAAAAAGAGAATCTGAATTTGAGGAAAATGGTCAAAATGATAATGAAGCATCCACGTTACATACCGTTAAGATGCAGCAGAGATTACAGGAACACATGACATAAATGATTTAATTCGACCCTGTCGTTATGTACTGTATTAGGATTTCTGTATTGCCCCAAGGAGACTCTGGCCCAAAATGTCACTCACCAGATGACCACAGCTACATCTCTACACCAGATGTCAGATCAACCATTGAATAGTTCAGGTCTCTAATTCTTCAACTTAATTATGGCAATGGAGACCTAACAGCAGTGTGAATTGTTTATACTAAAAGATGGATTCTTGAATTTAGCAATTATTTAAATGTACACAAAAAATCTACCCGAAGACTCCTCAGGTCCATTCTCATAAATCAATTTCAAAGCTCAATGAAATATTGAGATCATAAATTGCCAAAATAAATACTAATTTTTGCTCATAGTCAGAAGTTTCATCATTGACAATCTTACACACATCAAAAATTAAATTAGCAATAAAGTAGACATCTGGTGAACATGAAAATTTATTCCCATTAAAATAATACAACATGCGCAGTTAGAAACTGAAGAAGTTAACAGCATTGCCTTTTGTTTTTGTCCATTTTGGAAGATTTTTGACATTTCTCAGAGATGTGATTAAATAGAATTAATAACTGGAGATCCGAAAAGCTTTCATCACTTGTACGAATGTCAACATTCACATAGCTTCGCACATACTTTTCTCACTATTAGACATTTTCTAGTTAAAATTTAAGCCTTATTAAGCAATTGGGTTTGAACATTCTATCTGCAAATTGCTGCACAGTGGTCATCTTGACTTAATTTTTGTAAAGAAACAATTCTTAGTGTTACACAATACATTTACAGTGAAAACAACCAAAAATTCCCCTAATTATAGTAATGCTTAAAAATATTTGGAACTAGTTTGTGAAGATAGGGGGTAAACTTTAGATATTTCTAAATACTAGTTTCGCTCAGTAGCCCTATCTGCAAAAGCTGATACAATCTTTGATCTTTTCTGCACATTAGCTGTACAGCTTAATTCACAAAATGCATTTTACTAAGTTCTTTAGAAAACTGTGACACAAATATGTCACAGAAGGACTATGATAAACTCAGTGGTCTAACTTATGGCACGTCACCCATATTACTGTTGCTGTTAGTTCCAAACCAATAATTTGACTACTTTTTAAATAAAGAACTTGAAATGAAACTTTCAACACTGTCAAACCACTTACTGTTCACTATTGGTTTAAGTGGAATTTCTCAGCTGAATTTGATCTCACTTTGTAGAATTATCATAATGCTAGTGTTTTAAATGCCACAATCCTTTCCAGCTACATCCCAGGAAACTCATGTGGAATTTGGTTCCAGGCAAATTCACAAAAATGTGAAAAATTTTGATGTTTCTTCTTTTTTCCCCTTCAAGAAATGGCACTGCATTGGTTAAAATAATGATTCCGTGACATTTTAACATAAAATGCCATCTATAACATTATCTAAATCACTAATCATGCAGAGCCACAATTTTGATAACATCATAAACACTGAGCTTTACAAGACAACTATGTTTTAAGATGTACTTTACCCAAAGTGAAGCTGAATATTAAAATAAAAGTGGGGAGAGAGAAGATGAATTCCTACTAAGAAACCTCAGTTCAGAAAAATGCCCAGATTGCAATGGAGAGAGGAACTCCAACAAAAACGCAGTGGTGTCAAATGCCAGCTATACCATCATTCACAGCATCTCCCAAAACAAAGATGATCTTCTGTTAAGACACAGGCTGGAGACAAACGGGCATTCTTTCAGCATCAGGTTCTTGCAATTCCATAGTAAACAGTGAAGAACAGAAATAAAGTTCACTATTTGGAAAGCAAATTTACCAGAGTTGACTAAACCATTCAATGGGGTCAGATACTGGAATTCTGGACTGTCAAAATTGTTGAGAGCCAAAGACAGGAGAAGTGGGGAGTGGGAGGGTCACCAAGGTGTATCTTGCTGATGACAACTGCATTACACAGAACATATTTGAGAAATGTAGCTTGAGGAATCATCTGCAAATTGTCAATACCTTACTTGAATGTAGAGCTGCAAAGTAAACCTTTCATCCCTTATGATTGACAGTTCCGTCCCCCAACCTATTCTTCCTGCTCCCCTAATCCGACTCATCCATTTTCCCTGACTGGCTTAGGGATTTCTGGACCCAACCCAAAATCCTTATCTCACAATTCAAGCCTTCTGGGAGTCCAGCAGTGCCAGATGTTGCATGTAAACTCAGATTTAACTTGATATTTAACTGTTTCTCTTTACCAGACGTGTTGAGCCTTTCAAGCATTTTGTTTTTATTTCAGATTTCCATCATTTGCAACATTTTATTTTTAGTGCAAGGTTTTCACTGTTTTGTTCTAATGCCACATCATTATCAGAACAACATGGCTGAATGGCCATTACCAGAGGAACCTCAGCTCTCTGGCGCAAGAGATCACAGATATCAAAACCACCAACCCAGGTTACAATTGTCATAGAAAGTTGTGGTTTGAGATTATGGGGTGCCCAAATATTTCTGTTATACTGCATGTTTGGTATTTGAATGAAAGCACAGATTTATAGCCAAGAGTCCCAAAGAATGAGCAAATTAATTGCTTTGAAGTGTAATCTTTACAGTTATGTGGTCAAAAGCAGTAGATACATCATCATTTCTATACAGCAAGCTTGTTTAAATATTAAAAAGAATAAAATTACCAGTTAGTTAGTCTGCTTTCATGATGCTAGTTCAATGGTTGAATATTAGCTGATATGAAAATTACTTCTTGGTTTGCTTCTTGAGTTCTAGCAGATCTTTTGTCCATTTGTAAATGTGATGTGGACAATGCTGGCAAAGGCATTTTCTGCTCATTTCTAATTGGTCTTGAAAAGGTGGTGATGAGTTTTCTCCTTGAACTGCTGTAGTCCATGTAATAGGAACAACCACTGTGATACTAGGTAGAAGGTTTCAGGCTTTTGACTCAAACTGAAGGAATAGCAATATAGTTCCATTCAGCGTAATAACACTTGGAGAGGAACCTGCAGATGGTGGTCTTTCAAAATGTGTGTTACTCTTGTTCTTTCAGGTGGTAGAGGCCACAAGCCTTTGTTTGGACAAGTTCCATCAACAGAAGAAACTCAACAACTTCCAGGACAAAGCAGCCTGCATGAGTGGCATCCCAAACCCAACCTTCAAAACTCAATTCCCTTCAGCACTGACACCTGCTGGCAGCAGTGTGCACCATCTAGAAGATTATTGCAGTAACTCACCAAGACTCCTCCAACAGTACCTTCCAAACCAGTAACCTCAAACCTTAAAAAGGCCAAAAGCAGATGATGCATGGAATTGCCATCATCTGCAAGTCTCTCTCAAGTCACACATCTTCCTGACTTGGAAATATATTGCGGTTCCTTCATTGTCAGTGGGTAGATGTCCTGAAATTCACCTCTTTACAAGTGTTTTTTACATCCAAAGGACTGCAGTAATTGGAGTACCACATTATTGAAGCTTGGATAGAGTTGTCAGAGAAGGTCCGGTGTCCTTGCAGAGAAGTTAATTTGCAGGGGCACGGATTTAAGGTGATTGGAGTGAAGGATTAGAGTGGACATGAGGAAAAATATTTTCACGCACAAAGTGGTAGATGTCTCAAATTCACCATTTGTGGTTGGTGCAGAAACCGTCAATGTATTTGAAAGGAACCTAGATCTGTACCTTAAGTGCCATGACTTGTAAGGCTACAGGTAAAAACAAATGACTGCAGATGCCAAAAACCAGGTTCTTGATTAGTGGTGCTGGAAAAGCATAGCAGGTCAGGCAGCAAGTGCCTGAACTGCTGTGCTTTTCCAGCACCACTAATCCAGAATCTGTGAGGCTACAGATCAGGTGCTGAAAAGTGGGACTGCAATGGGCAGCTAATTTATTTATCCAGCACAGACATGTTGGGCTAATGATCAATTCTTGTGCCATAACCTTTCTATAGCTCTATTTGAGACAAATATTTTCAGAAACAATGAGATAGGTTTCTAATACTCATGAAAAATAATAATTATGTATGACAAACATACAAAATATAAATTTACACTCATTGAAGAATAAAATGTCTGATAAGGATACAAGAGCTCAACTGTGGAAGGCATTGATATCAAAGTTAGATATGGGGAGGCAATGGCCTAACTGTATTGTCACTGGACTGTTAATTCAGGTACCCAGGTAATGTTCTGTGGAGCCTGGTTCAAATCCCACGATGGCAGGCAACGGAATTTGAATTCAATAAAAATGCAAAATTAAGATTCTAATGATGATCACGAATCCATTGCCTATCGTCAGGAAAAAAACATCTGGCTCACTAATGTCCTTTGGAGAACAAAACTGGTCTGGCCTACCTGTGAATCCAGACCCACAGCAATGTGGTTGACTGTTAACTGCCCTCTGGGCAATTATGCAACAAATGCTTGCCTAGCCAGTAATTAATCTAGTAAGTGAATAAAAAAATTTCCATAAACAAGCAAAATTAAATACGTAATTTGGAGGTCTAGGTTATTAAATTTAATTACTATTTAGTCAGAAAATGTGGGACATCAAAATAAGCTATGAGTTTGATGCCAGAGATAAGAAGTGTAGAGAAGAAGCAACAAGTAATTTCAAAGTATTACAAGTATAAGAAGCATTGTGCATGTGCATGTGCATCTAAATGTTCAGTTTTAAATAAGATTCATGGATTTTCCAGTGTTACTCAGTTCGTTATGTGGGTCAGAGGACGAACAAGGATGTAAAATATTCCAATAGTTGGGGAAAATGGTCTTTTGTTAATATAGGTTCTGGAACCATTAAAATGTGTTTTTAAATTGGATCCTGGAAAATTGTTTTTCCATTACTTTCAAGTTCCAAGAACAACAGAAAATTAAAGCAACAGAACTATGCCAAATCTTAAGTGATTATATTGTCATTCTCTCAAAAAGTAAACACTTGATAATATCTTATGAAAAAGACCTGCTAAAGAAGTCTAAAACTTGTGATCTTTGTCAATTATTTTAAATAATAGTTATTGAATTATTAGTGATGTATGTAGAGGTGGAAAAAACAAAAGTTGTTCAGTTAACGCTTGATTTTCATTTTTTTTAATAAGTACTCTTAGCCCACATGAACTATGCCCCTTAAAAAGTGAGGTACTTACAGTGGTGTATTTCCCTCCATATCTTGGAGGTTTGTAGAGGCATTATGCTTCAGCAACAGCTGTACAAGGCGGAAATTTCCTTTGGCTGAAGCTCTATGCAAAGGAGTGGAATGGATATTGTCTGTAATGTTGGGGTCTGCTCCATTCTCTAATAACATGCAAGCAATCTACAGGAGACAGTGCGAATAGAAATATGGTTTAAGAAACAGTTTGTTTTATTACAATAATAAAAACAACATTGAACAGTTGTGACATTAAATGATGGAATACAAGTTTGATGCTACATTCTGCAGACACCCTTTATGGAACAGAAAAACAAATGCAGGATTTAATAATATCACTAGAAGTTGGCTGGCAAAAGATTTGCCTCACACGCAATTAAAGGGGATCCAGGAATACTTCTACAAGAATGAAGAAATAAATCATAACAAAAAGAGAATAGTCACCCCATAAAATTAAAAGTAATGCAACAAGCAGATTTCTGGTGTATTGTCACCATTAAATTGAGTAATGTTTAGTTACTTAGAAATTTACTCTATCACACCACCTACTCAATGGAGCAAGCAACTACAGGCAATTGTATATAGGAGAGCAAAATTGATTTTGGAGGGTAATTATTTGCAGACGGCACGGTGGCACAGTGGTTAGCACTGCTGCCTCACAGCGCCAGAGACCCGGGTTCAATTCGCGCCTCAGGCGATTGACTGTGTGGAGTTTGCACATTCTCCCCATGTCTGCGTGGGTTTCCTCCGGGTACTCCGGTTTCCTCCCACAGTCCAAAGATGTGCAGGTCAGGTGAATTGGCCATGCTAAATTGCCCTAGTGTTAGATAAGGGGTAAATGTAGGGGTATGGGTGGGTTGTGCTTCGGCGGGTCGGTGTGGACTTGTTGGGCCGAAGGCCCTGTTTCCACACTAAGTAATCTACAACCCATTTCACTTTCTCATCCAAAATCAAATTTGCTTAGGATTTTAAAAAAATCTACAACTTTAAATAATTATGACAAAATTGACAGTAGCAAGATATGTATACGCAGGTTACATTTACTATGCATTTAAACTAAATATTCAAATCAGCTTCTCCGATCTCTACAGTGTTGTGGAGATGCCAGTGTTGGATTGGGTTGGACAAAGTTAAAATCACACACCAGGTTATAGTCCAACAGGTTTATTTGGAAGTACAAGCTTTCAAAACACTGCTCCTTTTTCAGGTAAACTACCTGATGAAGAACCAGCAGTCTGAAAGCTAGTACTTCCAAATAAATTTATTGGACTATAACCAGGTGTTGAGAGATTTTAAACAATCTCTACAATATTGAACTGGCTGTAGATATGAAGAATAAATTCCAAGATATATGACGGATGAAAACTGTGCCTCATTACAAATAGTGCTTCAGAGCCACACAGTTTGAGTCTCTCGACAAGTCACAAGTTATGGTGCAATTTCCATGAGGATGCAAGTTTAAAATGTTGAGAATTACAGCCCAGATCTCTGCTGAGAACTGACTTAACAGATCAAAAGTTCTTCCGGTTGCTCTTCATGGAAAAAGGTACTGAAGTCTAGCCGCTAATGAATGCAAACTGAAGGTGGAAATTATGTTACATACCACGAATGGAGATTTGATTAGATGATCATTGTCACACTGATGAATTTAGTGAAGTTAGATGTAGATAGTTAGGACGATTGAGATTATTAATGAAACAATGATATGTTAATAAGTCTTTAGATCTCTGAACAGATGTTCCAGTGCTAGATTTAGAAGGATAAGCTTATCTTCATATCAAGTTGGGCATGGAAGGGACAGGACAAACATGTAAAATGTAAAGAAATATTCAGAATTAAATGTACTGGAGTCTTAAGTACAGATAGTTATAAGGTTACAGTACAATATACAAATTAGAGCTGGAGATGCTAAAGTTTGTGGTGGCTCATTATGTTTGCATTTTTCATGTAAAAATGAGGTCAATCATCTTGTAGAAAACAAATAGAATTAAATGGGCTGTGTGGTCACAGAGTCATCAGTCAACATATAGTTACAATGATCTGAATAAGATTAAATTATACCCTCTCAGCTGATAAAATTATCTACTGCTGCTGCCGCCGCTTGTAGCTACTCCTGTCATGAGGTCTGACGTCACGCTCATCTGACTTGCAGTACTCACACATATCCAAGAAGAATTGCAAGTTTGAGGACTGGGAGAATTTTACAATGCAAAGAAGGACAAGGCCCTTGCCCCATCAATAACCATAACCTGTGGCATGTACCTCTACCTTTCCATCGCTAAATTAAACGTAACTGAATTATGGTCACTCTCACCAAAGTGCTCACCTACAACTAAATCAAACACCTGACCTGGTTCATTATCAAGTACCATATCCAGTGTGGCCTCCCCTCTTGTCGGCCCTTCGACATACTGTGTCAGGAAACCCTCCTGTACACATTGGACAAAAACTGATCCATCTGACATTCTAGAGTTACAGCATTGCCAGTCAATGTTGGGGAAGTTAAAGTCCCCCATAATAACCACCCTGTTCCTTTCACTCCTACTCAGAATAATTTTGCCAATCTTCTCTTCCACATCCCTGGAACTCTGCAGAGGCCTATAAAAAACTCCAAGCAGTGTGACCTCTCATCTCCTTTTTCTAAGCTGGAAGCTTAATGCCTAGAAGCTTAGGCATTAAGCTTAAGTGATAGATGAGATTTCTAGTTACCTTTGACATTAAGGGTGTTAGAGATGGTGCAGCTGTCTAGAATCTGTCATAAATCTTGAACAATGGAGCAGTTCCAAATAAACAAAAAAATCAATGGAGCAGTCCTGAGGGGCTGAATGGTCTATTCCTGTTCCTTCATTCCTATTAGCAGACAGAAGCAGTCTGCAGCCTTTAGCTCAGAGGTAGGGTTAAGTGCAGAGAGCAAGCTAGCAGCCTCTGGCTGATGGAAATTAAGTGCAAAAGAAAGAGTGGGCAGCTTGTAGCAGTTGAACACAGTGCACAGATCATGTCACATGGGGTGGTGGGCAAGATATGTCCCTGCATAGCATGGTGTTCCGCCAACACCAGAGGTCCAGTGTGTGCTTATGATTTATATAGCATGCATATCACATGCGCTTGAAGACAATTGAAAATGTTTAAAAAGCCAAAAGGAAGGAGTGTTTAAATAAGAAAAAGTTGGGGGTGTGGGGGGTGGTGGCCACTATTAGTTGGTCCTATGCAAGTTGGCCCAACAAGTCCACACCGACCCGTCGAAGCGTATACCACCCAGACCCATACTCCTACATTACCCCTTCACCTAACACTATGGGCAATTTAGCATGGCCAATTCACCTGAATTACACATTTTGGATTGTGGGAGGAAACCGGAGCACCCGGAGGAAACCCACGCAGACACGGGGAGAATGTGCAAACTCTACACAGAGTTGCCTGAGGCAGGAATTGAACCCAGGTCTCTTGCGCTGTGAGGCAACAGTGCTAACCACTGTGCCGCCCAAAGTCTAGGGATCCACACTGCTGCAGTCCAAGGATTGGGTCTCAGTGCTTACAGTCAGTCAACTAAAAGTTGTTCAGGCCTGGCAGGCTTGTCACTTGATTTACACTGTTCACTACTCTGCATAACAAAATATTGTTTTAGATGTGGATATGATGTCCTCAGAAGGACTGTCCTTCTCAACATATCCATTCTCCTGCTCCTCAGATGCTGTCTGACCTGATGTGCTTTTCCAGCACTACACTTCTCGACTCTGATCTCCAACATCTGTAGTCCTCACTTTCCCTCAGGTTAAATCAGCCCAGTCATCTCTCTAATGATGCACAGCTCTACAGTCCCACAGGACTATGTTGACTACTTTTCAATGTAATTATTAGATTAGATTAGATTCCCTACAGTGTGGAAACAGGTCCTTCGGCCCAACCGGTCCACACCAACCCTCCGAAGAGTAACCCACCCAGACCCATTTCCCTCGGTCTAATGCACCTAACACTATGGGCAATTTAGCATGGCCAATTCACCTAATCTGCACATCTTTGGACCATGGGAGGAAACCGGAGCACCTGGAGGAAACCCATGCAGACATGGGGAGAATGTGCAAACTCCACACAGACAGCCGCCCAAGGCTGGAATCAAACCTGGGACCCTGGTGCTGTGAGGCAACAGTGCTAACCACTTATCTCTTGTGAAAGCTGAAATGACTGCATAAACATTACTCTAGACCAATATTTGAGACATAACAGTTGTGGTACACCACATAACTCTCCGAGATGGTAGTACGAAAACAATCCTTGTGCCAGAGACAAATATGTCCCCTTGTGCAGTACCAGCTTGTCACTTATCCAGAGGATGTTTCTGAGTGTTTGTACATTACTATCTCTTCAAAGCTTCAGAATGCTGGGAATCTTCACTGCACTCTTGCCACACCCAGGCATCCTCAATGACAGCACCGATAGTGCAATGGTCACTGATTCGTATGTCTGCTTTCGCCAGAGCATTGTGTAATGGTGAAAAAAGGAACAGTCGAATTACCCATTAGCCATCTCTCAACTTTAACGGTTATAGTATTCGTTTGAGAAACCCAGACGTAGGACAAACCTTTCTTTGCTGAAATGTGTGGAAGCATAACAGATTCCACCATCTATCCCATGACATGCATGTTGGGGGTGAACGATTTGGACATCCCAGGCCCTGACTCCTCACCTAAAACCTCACCTTTAGTCTCAGTGTTCCCAATGTTCATCTGTGCAATCTTTGCTCAATCTTCATGGATAGGTGGCTCCCTGATGGATGAAGCTAACTGCAGTCACCCGCTTTGTTGATTAGGACAGGGGAAATCAATATTTGATGATTGCAATGGAACACTCTTTTGCTGGTTGAAGATACTACACATTTTTAACAGTATTCCATGTAATCTGTGACGATGTGACATCCTGTAGAATGTTAGGACTACAGCAGACATTATACAGTGGAAGTGAACATATCCGTACAAAAGAACAGATTTCATTCAATGACTGAACAACAGTGTAAACAATTTGCTCTCAATTTATTTTTTGCCTCTCTCCAATTATGCAACCATTCCACGGTCACAGGAGCATGCTGGCAGACAGCAAGCTGATTTGAAGTGTGTCGCTTTCAACGCCACGGGTATCCAGAACAAGGTAGGTGAGCTTGAAGCTTGGATAGGTACTTGGGACTTCGTTGTTGTGGCCATTTCGGAGACATGGATTGAGCAAGGTCAGGAATGACGTTGCAGGTTCCAGGGTTTAGATCTTTCATTAAGATCAGGGAAGGTGTAAAAGAGGCAGAGGTGTGGCCTTGTTAGTCAAGGACAGCATAACGGTGACCAAAAGGACTTTTGACAAGTACTCATCTACTGAGGGTTAGAAACAGGAGAGGAGAGGTCACACTGCTGAGAGATCTTTTTTTAAAAGTAGGCCTCCGCAGAGTTCCAGGGATGTGGAGGAGAGGATTGACAAAATGATTCTGGGTAGGAGTGAAAGAAACAGGATGGTCATTATGGAGGACTTTAAACTTTCCCAACATTGACTGGAAATGCTATAACTCTAGTAGGTTGGATGGATCAGTTTTTGTCCAATGTGTGTGGGTGACACAGTATGTCGAAGGGCCGACAAGAGGGGAGGCCACACTGGATCTGGTACTTGCTAATGAACCAGGCCAGGTGTTTGATTTGGTGGTAGGTGAGCACTTTGGAGAGTGTGACCATAATTCAATTACATTTAGTTTAACAATGGAAAGGGATAGGTACACGCCATAGGGCAAGAATTATAGATAGGAGAAAGGCAATTGTAATGCGATTAAGCAAGACTTAGGATGCATAGAATGGAGTAGCAAAATGCAGGGGATGCAGACAATGGAAATGTGGAGCTGGTTTAAGGAACAGATATTGCGTGTCCTTGATAGGTATGTCCCTGTCAGGCAGGGAGGAAGTGAGAAGGTAAGGGAACCGTGGTTTACGAAAGAAATTGTGTCTCTTGTTAAGTGGAAGAGGGAGGCTTATGTAATTTTGAGATGAGATGATTCAGATGAGGCGATGGAGAGTTACAGATTAACTAGGAAGGATTTAAAGAGAGAGTTAAGTCGAGCAAGGAAGGGACATGAGCAGTCTTTAGCAAATAGAATAAAAGGAGAACCCTAAAGCTTTCTATAGGTATGAGGAATAAAAAGATGACTAGGATATGAATAGGGACAGTCAAAGACAGAAGAAGGAAGGGGTGTGTGAACCCTGTGGAGATTGGAGAGGTGCTAAACGAATATTTCTCATCTTTTCCACTCAGGAAAAAAGGAGAATATTGTAGAGGAGAAGACAGAGATACGGAATATTAGCCACAAAAAGACACGACCCTCTCTCCCTCGTAGCCCTACACACGAATGAAAAAAAAACACCATTTCGACTGGGACAACACATCTATCCTGGGACAGGCTAAGCAAAGACATGCCAGAGAATTCCTAGAGGCATGGCACTCCAATCACAACGCCATAAACAAACACATAGATCTAGATACCATCTATCAACCCCTCAGAAAATGAACAGGAAATGGCATCACCACAAACCCCAGGAACCCCATCCAGGACAAACATATAAATAGAAAGCAGGAGACAACAGCTTCGCTTCACTTGGAGATCGCCACTGATGATGCTACCTAGCCAGATAATGAAACGCCTAGATATCAAATCTACAGCTCAGCGAGCAAACCTACACCCTAAACTATTAGACTAGAAAGAATTAGGTTAGTGTAATGGAAAATTAACAAAATTTAATGCTTTGTTGAATCTTGCAATCAAGGAGACAGCTTGGTTTTGCTGAACTTTGCAAACATTCAACCTGATCTTGCAAGCAGTCGAATTTAGCAAAAACTAAGGGAAACATAAAGACAGTAAGCAATTATATCCACGGCAAGGGAATGAGAAAATAAGATGTTTCCCAGCTCTTGACCTTGAGCATATAATAAGAATAGTATAAAAAGAATATGTAAAATTTGTTCAGGGCCCTTACAAAAGGCACTTTTGCCAAGTGTATTGGCCTGCATGCAGAGGTTAAAAAAAATGAAGTTTTTTCTTTGCTCTTGCTAGCATTTGAGTTGAATTGATTTAATTTGACGACAGTTAGTAAGGAGCAGGTATTATCAATTCTAGAAGATGTGAAAGTAGTTAAATCCCCTGTGCCAGATGGGATTTATCTGTGGATTCTCTGGGAAGCTAGGGAGGAGATGGCTGAGACTTTGGCCTTGATCTTTGAGTCGTCTTTGTCCACAGGACTGAAGGATTGCAAATGATGTGCCCTTGTTCAAGAAGGGCAGTAGAGATAACCCAGGTAATTATACACCAGGGAGCCTTATATCTGTTGTAGGAAAAGTTTTGGAAAGGATTAAGAAATAGGACTCAATCATCTCGTAAGCAACAATCTGATTGGAGATAGTTAACATGGTTTCGTCAAGGGCAGGTCTGAGTTTTTTTTGAGAAGGTGACCAAGCACGTAGATGAGGACAGGGCAGTTGACGTGGGGTACATGGACATCAGTAAACGTTCCACATGGTAGACTTTTGGATAAAATGCAGAGGCATGGAATCGAGAGTGATTTAGCAGTTTGGATTAGAAACTGACTTTCTGAAAGAAGGCAGTGAGTGGTGGCTGATGGAAAATATTCAGCCTGGAATCCGTTACCAGTGGTGTGCCACAAGGATCTGTTTTGGTACCACTGCTGTTTGTCATTTTTATAAACTACTTGGGTGCAGGCATAGGTTGATGGGTTAGTAAGTTTGCAGATGACACTAAAGTCGGTGGAGTGGTAGACAGGGTGGAAGACTGTTGCAGGTTGCAGAGGGACTTGGATAAACTGCAGAATTGGGCTGAGGGGTGGCAAATGAATTCAATGCAGATAAATGAGATGTGTTTCAGGAAGGCAGAATACTGGGTCAATGGAACTATTCATGGTAGTGTAGATATGCAGGGGGACCTTGGTGTCCAGGTACATAGATTCCCTGAAAGTTGCCACCCAGGTTGATAGTACTGTTAAGAAGGCATACGGTGTGTTTGGGTTCAGTGGTAGAGGGATTGAGTTCCAGAGCAGTGATGTCATGCTGCAACTGTACAAAGCGCTCGTACAGTATCACTTAGAATACTGTGTACAGTCTGGTCACTCCATTACTGGAAGGATACGGAAGCACAAGATGCAGAGGAGATTTAACAGGATGTTGCCTGGTCTGGAGAGAAGGTCTTATGAGGAAAGGCTGAGGGACTTGAGTCTGTTCTCATTAAAGAGAAGGCAGCTAAGAGGGGATTTAATAGAGACATACAAGTTGATCAGAGGATTAGATAGGGTGATAGTGAGAGTCTTTTTCCTAGGATGATGACGTCAGCTTGGATAGGGTGATAGATTTAAGACAGATGTCACAGGCAGGTGCTTTACTCAGAGAGTGGTAAGGTCGTTGAAAGCCCTGCCTGCCAATGTAGTTAACTCCACCACATTAGGGGCATTTAAACAGTCCTTGAATAAGCACATGGATGATGATGGGATCGTGTAGGGAGATGGGTTAAGAAAAGTTTACAGGCCAGCGTGTGAAGGGCCTGTTCTGCACTGTATTGTTCTATGTTCCATGTCACGTTGAAAGTCTGATTTCTTCAGCTGGGACGGAGGGAGCCTGCTGAATGGTAGATCCTGTTGACTCTGAAGACATGGGCAGTTGCCCCCCTAATGACTGAAGTCTTTGAGGCTCTGTCTCTCAGAGTTTCCTGCCCAGATACAGGAACATCCTCCTCTTTCTCGAATTGCTTGAAGCACTGGAATCACAGGTAGGAATGTGGAGAGATAGGGCATTTCTGGAATGTCCCAAGAAGCAGCTGCTGCTGAGATGTCAGTCTGTCATTCCTCCTCATCCTCCCTGAGGATAACACCTTGTCTCCTTGACAGGAATGGGCACCTGAAATGATTTTGATGTCTGTAGCCCCTCTCTTACTATGCCATTGATGCTAGATTGCAGATCCAAATGCATATCCAGCAGCTACTGAACATTCCATTGGTTTTGGGCTCTAAGGCAGTTAGCCTCTTGATATGCTAGAGGCACCATAGTAATGAGAATGTCTATGAATTTCTCTGCTTGCTCCAACCAATACACTCACCTGATATTCTTGTGCCTCTCCCTCCAGTTTTACCATGTCACATATGGTCAGAACAAGGGCACACATTTTGCATGGGGGCTGAGCAAGTGCATGGTCTCTGGCAGTCTACTATGACCTCCAGAATGTACCTGATCTTCTCTGGTCAGCTTGTTAATCTTTGTCCTTAAAGAGGGTTTAGCAGTTTGACGTGCACCATCTTGCATTGTTCTTAGCCTTTTGGTACTGTTATGTGCCAATTTATTTGGTACTAAAATAAAAGTAACGATTGGTTTTTCACCCATTCCATCACATATCAATGTGAGGTGATGACAGATGCCCAGTGTGTAGGCAGCTCAGATGGCAGGAAGCATTAGTTCTTTAAGAGAATGAGTTGGGTTGTGAGTCTTTTGAGCACACAGCATGCATGAGGGTTTGGAATGCAGAGTAGCAGATTTAGTGAATGACAGCCTTGTGATTAAGAGGTAGCAGAGAGAAATTGGTGCCACTTAGTCTTACGGGCACAGGAAATCATTTATATGTTCACCTTATGCTCCTCATGATTTCGTAAACTTATACAAGGCCACCCCTCAGCCATTGATGCTCCAGGGAAAATAGCTCCAGTCTATTCAGCCTCTCCATATAGTTCAAACCCTCCAACCCTGGCAACATCTTTGTCAATGTTTTCTGAACTCTTTCAAGTTTCACAACATCCTGCCTACAGGAGGGAGACTAGAATTGTATGCAGTATTTCAGAAGTGGTCTAACCAATGTCCTGTATCGCTGCCACATGAGCTCTCAACTGCTACACTCAATGCACTGACCAATAAAGGCAAGCAGACCAAATTCCTCCTTCACTATCCTATCTACCTACAATTCTACTTGCAAGGAACTGTATTTCCAGGATGGAGTCAGAGAGTACTATAACATGAAAAGAGGGTATCAAGCACCTATTCACTCTGACTCCATTTCACAGCACTTGGCCTATAGCTTTGCTTGCTATGGTGTTAAGTGTTCAGCTAAACACTTCTTCAATGTTGTAACATCCTTCCACCCTTTCAGACACTGAATTCCAGTTACCCACCGTTCTCTAGGTGAAATGATTTCTCTTTAATTCCCCTCTAATCCTTTTGCCCTGTATGTTAAATCTATGCCTTCTGGTAATTAACTCTTTTATATTAAGATAAGTTTCTTCCTTTCTCCATTATCTCTGTTCCTCATAATTGGAAACATTGCAATCAGGACCTCCCTCGCCTTCTTTGCTCAAAGGAGAACGACTCTAGCCTATAACAGTCCCTCGTCATAGCTGAAACACTCCAGCCAGTGCAACATCCTCCTGGTGCTTCTCTTCTGCACCTTCTTCATTGCAATAACATCCTTCCCATAGTGTGGTCACCGGAATTGGACAGTGCTCCAGCTGTGACCAATGACATGTCCTCTATTTCATAATCTCTCACCTTTTGAATTCTTTGCCTAGCAAAGGCCAGCATCTCAAAAGCCGCCTTAACACTCTGGCCTGTTGCCTTCAAGGATTTAAGGAGATGCTCACTAATATCCCACTGATCCTCAATTCTACCCAGGGTCTCACTATTCACCATGTACTGCCATACCATGTTAATCCTCCCAAATGCATCAATGTCACGTTTTTCAGGGTTAAACATGATCTGCCACTGTTGTGCTCATTTGACTAGCTTGTCTTCCTGTGGTCTAAAGCTTTCACCCTGGTTATTCACACCACTCGTGTGTGTCAGGATAAAACGTTCTGTTTTTACTCAAACTTCCTATACATGAAGTATGAGTCAAATAGTCCACGAGTGGGTTGGGGAAATCATCATCAAACCAGTGATTAATGCAATTCAAAGTTACAACTATTAAATTCTGACTCTGAGGGCATGCAATAATTGTGTTATCTTACTTTTATGGTTTGCTGGGTTTTATGGACATCACCATCACTAGAAGAACTGCAAGAAATCAAGTTATCAATAGTACAGTGGGAGGAAGAGAAAGAAATTCATGAAAAGAAGCCATCAATAATAGGACAGCAGGGCATCCAGAGAAATAAAAAAAAAGTTTAAAAGGAATAGAGCAGCCTGCAAGGGCAGTCGGAAATATCAAGATCAGAAAGACAGTAGAATCATCAGTGTAGAAAGAGGATTTTGTTTTGATCATTATTCTAGGAAACTTGTGCTATACTCTCTCAACATTCTTTGCTTAGAATTCAAAAAAATATTTTAAACACCATCACCATTACATCTAGTTTTCTATATTTTATACATTCAGATTAATATTTGATTAGATTGTTAAAGTATTGAACTTAACATTTTGTGAATTGGAGCCTTCAATTCTGTTCTCTTTTGGCATAAAATGTCAGGTGAATAAACTCATTTGGATTGACACTGAATTGTATCCCACCTTGGTGCTCATTCCAACTTCTCAATATCTACTTAGTTATCATTAGCAACCTTGAGAACTGCAGGATGCTATCTGGCATTCTAAACAGAAGTAATCCCTAAACAGATCCATGGAGTACTGCCACCCACTTCAAATGACTGAGAAAGTAGCCCTAATTTAGTCCTTCTAACCAGTTTTCAGTCTCATATGCCACTGTTCCTTCAAGTCCACACCCTTTAAAAATTCTACAGTCTTCTGTGCAGCTTTTTTCTCATTTTTTGGAATGTCCATATCCACCAACTCTGTATCCTTGGCAAATAATTCTAATCAAATTCCTCTAATACAGTTTGCTTTCTGAAATTTAGGTTGGCTGCTCTAATGATTGTGATTTTTGTCTGCACTTTTTTTGTTCCATGAATGCCAATTGATCTAAATATCAGAGTCAGCTCTGTGCATTTTTTTTTAGAATGGATACAAAGGCAGTTCACGAGTTTTGAGAAGATTTGTAGCTCAGGTTCAGGTTCTGGATGTAGGCTTGCGCGCGAAGCTGGAAGGTTAGTTTTCAGACATTCTTCAGCGAGCCTTGGAATGAAGCACTGATAGAAAGCAGGCTATACTATTTATATATTTGAGTTTCCTTCAGTTGGTGATGTCATTTCCTGTGGTGACATGTCCTATGGTGATGTCATTTCCTGTTTTTTCCCCCTCAGTGGGTGGTAAATGGGATCCAAATCAATGAGTTTGTTGGTAGAGTTCTGGTTGGAATGCCATGTTTCTATGAATTCTTGTGCATGTCTCTATTTGGCTTGTCCCAAGGTGGATGTGTTGTCCCAGATGAAGTGGTGTCCTTCCTCATCCATATGTAAGGATACTAGTGAGTGTGGGTCATGTCTAACATACCATGCTTCTACAGATTACCCAAAAATTTACAAACCAGGAGCCCCCCTCTCAGACCCATAGTCTCGTTACCTGGAACACCAACTACAGATTGGCCAAGGAGCTACATCAAAGACTAAAACACTTAGTAGAAGACTCACGCCACTCCACCTAATTCCTGAAGACCAAAGACACCAAGATAGAAGAGGATGAAATAATTGTCTCCTTTGACATAACAGCCCTGTTCACATCCATCAACATCAACCTGGCCAAGGAAACCCTGATTACACTATTACAAGAACCAAAGACACACATGGCAAACACCGCCAAATTCATCAGCAAGGACAGTATTGTCAAGCTAGTGGACCTATGCCTTACCACCCACTTCACCTTCAACAACAAAACCTACAGACAAACTAACCGAACACCCATGGGATCTCAGATATCAGGATTCTTAGCAGAGACAGTAATGCAGGGACTTGAAGCTCTGCCAACCATCCAACCCAAACTTTGGGTCCGTTAGGTTGATGGACCACCAATAATACCCTTACAGAATAAAATTCACTAAAGAGGAGGAAAACAACAACAAGCTGCCATTCCTACGTGCTGCAGTAGAACAAATAGCCAATGGGGAACTTCAAACCAGCATCAATAGGAAAACACCACAAACGGACCAAATATTGAACTACAGAAGCAATCATCTCAACATCCACAAATGAAGCTGCATTAAGACATTATTTCAATGAGCCACCACACACTGCAGCACAGAGGAACTATGCAGAGCAGAGGAAAATCATCTGTCCACAGTGTACTCGAAAAGAACGGGTGCCCAATAAATATAGTCTGCCAATTCCTGAAGTCCAAACCCATGCAAGCAGATAAAACATGTCCAGGAACCCCAGCCACTCTCCCGTACATCAAAGACATCTGCGAAATGACTGCCAGACTACTCAGACCCCTTGGCATCATAGTAGCCCACAAACCCACCAAAACACTAAAATAGCAGCTAATTAACTTGAAAGACCCATAGGCAACAAGCAAAACTAATGTCATCTACAAAATACCTTGCAAGAACTGTAACACTACTTTGGACAAACAGGCAGAAAACAAGCCACTAGGATACATGAACATCAACTAACCTCAAAAAGCCCTGACCCTCTCTCACTAGTATCCTTACATACAGATGACGAAGCACACCACTTCGAATGGGACAACATACCCATCTTAGAACAAGCCAAACAAAGACATACACGAGAATTCCTAAAAGCATGGCATTCCAACGGGAACTCTATCAATCAACAAACACGTTGACTTGGATCCCATTTACTACCCCCTGACGGAAAGAACAAGAAATGACATCACCATATAAAATGATGTCACCACAGGAAATATCACCACCAACTCAAGGAAACTCAAACATATAAACAGAAAGCGGGCTACACCACCAATACTTCATTTGGAGGCTCACTGACGATGATACCTGGCATGGTGATGAAACATCTGAAAATGAACTTTCCAGCTCAGCGAGCAAACCTACATCCACAAAAGACAGTTCAGTTAGAATATCTGAAATCACTGTCTAATCTTGTCAACGTACTACAGTAACATAAAATATCCAATGGGACAAATCAAGGAGGGCTCAGGGTAGAAAATGGGCATTCTCTTGACATCCCGGTCAACACTCCTCCCTCAAACAATACAAATATTACAATGGGGTATGTTGTTTGCTGCCTAGAAGGTGCCACATTTGCTTTCACAATACTGACCATTTTTAAAAGTAATCCAAAAGATCACAAAGTATTTTGGCATTGTGCTTAAAAGTTCAATACAAGTGTAGCCTGAAGATTATCTCAGCTCACTCAATGTTTATAGAACAAGCGACTTTAGGTAAAGACCAATCTTGATTTAGTGGAAGAATTCTAGATTGTATATAACACGATAACGATACTTACGGCCATATAAAATTGCCACAAGAGATCCACTTGCAATAAATCTTTAAAAAGCTCAGCAAAACAAACACACAGGAAATAATCTTAAGAATACTGGTCATTTATGATATGAAGTCTGAAACCAATTTGCAAAGTTCCTTAACCAACCGGTAATGAAACCATTACTGACCAGAAGTGTTGCTTCCTTAGCAAAGACACTTTGACCTTTAAAATAGTATATGGGGAAGTTGAGCTTATATTCAAACTAACATTATCTGGCTAATTGTGAGCAATATCACTTTTTCTGGATGAAAAGTTTGCCAAGCATGTATTTGTTCCTTCATTTCAAGAACATAATGAAAGGTCTTTGTAGGTACAAGGCCAAACCTCATGCTTCTACAATGAAAGATAGGGAACATGCAAAGGAGGAGGAAGCTGAAATTTAAAAAAAAATTATGAAGCAACATCTACCAGTGAAGACATTTGGATAAAATCACTTCAACATACCTGTAATTAAAAAACCTTTTAAACACCATATCGGGTTCTTCACGAAATGAAGATATAAGTACAGTTTATGACAGTGGGACACAATAAAATAATATATATAGCATTGCGATACTGATTGCTGTAATGTTTCTGCAAATAGCCTGCAATGATTTAAGCTTCTCAAGTTCAATCAGGTTACAATTATAGGCATTCACCGATGCTTACAATTGCTAAATATTTTAACGATTGACAGTGACAGTAGCTGTAATTCTGGATTGCTAAAGAGACAAAAGATTATCAGAGGTGGGAATATAGAGTTGAAGTTAAAGTCAGATCATTGCTTTGAGTGGCAGGGCAGGCTTGATGTGACAAGTAGCCTACTCTTGTTCATACATTTACAGTGATTCTGTGATACACCACTGCCAATAATCAAGACGGAACATTGCATGGAACAAAGATTATGTCAGGCCCCTTGTATGTTAATGATCTCATTAATGTTCTTAGAAAATGTCCAGGCAGATACTTGGTGAGGACCAGGAATGCAGTAATGCCGTTATGACTGAGTAGCACATAGACATGTCAATTTGCTCACACATGCTAGATGGCTACTTAGCCGAATATCAGAGGGCTGTAGATATTTGCAAGATGCATTTGATGGAAAGGAAAGCTTCAGTGGTTAGGCCACAGTATAACTTTAGATGGGAGGAAGTTGTCAAATCTAAACATTTTCCGCATGATGTACAAACTAAGCCAGATTTTATCTTGTACCTAAAAAATGTTAAGATGGTCAATATATATGTTTGGTTAAAGGACCACTGTGAATGCTTCTGAATTCTAAACTTCAGATTGCTTTGACATGTTAAACAATCATGTCAGAAACATGATCCATTCTGTAGGACAGACATTACCAGAAAAGACAGACAAGAAATTAATCCTGCAAATCTACATTGCTTTGTTTATAGTGATCTGATCAAATCAAGGAGAAAACTACGAGTACGTCAGCAAATAAGCAAGCTCAGCACAACACCAAACATTTTCAGAAGCCACATTGAAGCGTGTGGAATGAGAAATCGACTTTAAACTGGTTCTCGCTGAAGGATCAAGTACTTCTTAAAAAATGGTAACATACCCATTTTATTGCAAGATTTGCAATAAAAAGGACTAACAGATTCATTAGATCACAGCACAGCATTGAGTACAGTTCTGGGTGTCACACTTTACGAAGAATGTGAACACATTAGACAGAGCACATAAGAAATTTATGGGAATTTGGGAGATATTGGGACTATTTTGCTTGGAGACAAGGCAGCCAAGAAAAGTATTGACTGAAGTTTTCAAAATCATGGAAAGATCTGGTTAAAGTGAACTTGGAGAAATTGTTCTCACTCGTAATAGGATCAAGGATAAAACAGCACAGATTTAAAGTGATTTGCAAAAGAAATAAATAGGAGGGGAATAAAAAAAACTTATCCAAACAGAAATTGGTGAGGGTCTGAAATGCATTGCCTAAAAGTGTTGTACAGGCAGGTTCAAAGATTTCATGAGGCATTAACTGATCATACATAAGTTAATGTGCAGAGTGGTGGGAAAGAGCAAGAGAATTGCACTAAGTCACATGATCAGAAAACTGGCATAGATACAAAAGGCCAAATGGCCTCCTCCTTCAGCACTGTAAAGATACCGCCAATTCAAATAAGAGTTCAAATCTTACCAAACTAGGGATTATCCATATTAAATGATAAAAGCATGTATCAGTAACTCTAAAACCACTCAATTATTCAATATGTCTACCTGGTTCACTACTGCCCTTTTGGGAAGGAAATTTCACCATTCTTATTCGGTTTGGCCTGTGAGCGACTCTGGACCATGTTGGACTATACCTGGTGTTGTGTGATTTTTAAACTTTGAACAACAATGTGGTTCACTCTGAACTGCCCTCTGAAATGGGTTAGTAAGCCCATAATTGGGAAGATGACTCATCACCCTCTGCTCAAGTACTGAATGGATTTTCAAACTCTTAACATTCGCTTGTATCTGAGTTTTTCTTTTTGCTGCTGTTTACCTATTATTAATTTATCTATGCTACTTAACTATGTGATCTGCCTGTATTGCTCGCAAAACAAAGCTTTTCACTGCGCCTCGGTACATGTGACAATAAATTCAATTCAATTCAAAAACCATTAAGGATGGGAAATAAATGATTGGCCTTGCTAGCGACATCCATATCTAGTGAATTAACTAATAGCAGGAATTGCATATAATTGCTCTGTCCTGTAAATGCTTTCACCAAGTAAAACTTAGCAACTCTACTTGAACATAAAACAAACTGGCGTTGCATAATGATATTTATGTCTTTTGGACCCGGGATCCATTTACATGAATGCAACAAAATGGTTTAAATGGAAAGTAAAGATAGATCAAAATGCTTCAATCCTTAATCACAAACAAGCACAATGAGTATTGACTGCATGAGGATGGATGAACAGAAGAACAACAATAAAAACTGAAATTTAGACAGAAATGGCCGCATGTTGAAACAGTAATTCAATACCTCATAACGGTTTCGAGATGCAGCATAATGCAGTGGCGAGCAACCATTCTGATTGATAGCATTGACTTGTGCTCCTTTGCCAATCAGCACTTTTACGATTTCCTCTCGACCTGCCGATGCAGCGATGTGCAGGGGTGTCCAGCCAACCTGCAAAATCAACATTGCCAGAACACCAATTTAGGCACTCAGTCATATGAGAGTATTAGGAAACAAAATGCAGCACCTGAGGGAGGGGTACATCATTTAACAGAACAGATCAGATCACCTTCTGTTTACAGTTGTGAACTGTCCTGTGAATTGCCAACATTTACATTTTCCATCTGTTTTCCAACACTTCCATATTTTATTATTTAAATGAGTCTAATAGAAATTATAACAAAGAATTGAAAATTAGTACTATTTAGAGGCAGATTTTAAAACCTAACCCCAAAATGGAAGATCAAGACTTCTCTGCAATCTGTCCTGACAACACGATTTCATTTGCATGAGCACCCTCTTATGGTGTAAATGTAGACAATAACCTAGGCGATTCTTTCTCCTTAACTGGACACTTTTAAGAGGAAATTGGTTTAGACTTTATTGCCAGTAGAGAAACAACTGGGAAGATATGAAAGGGTACGAGTGAAATATTGCATATATTAGTAGTTTTTGAAGGGCATACGACTTTTTTTTCCCCAAACACCAGTTTACTTGGTGCAAATTGCCACTTAGCCAGCTCACCAAGAGAAATCATAAAAATAGTAACATTGGAAAATAGATGCCTGATACAGGAAGAGCAAGATTGCACTTCAGAAGTTGGAATTAAAGGATATTAACTTAGCACAGTAAAAGAAATGTTATGCTCCAACTCAATAAGTTAAGCAGTGTTATGTGATACTGTTGGAAACTGGAAGTATATTTAGTTTCTTAGTTTCTAATTTGATTTGTGATTCACTTTAAAAAATAACTAACTTGAACACGGAAACAGAACCTTGTCTCAATCTCTAAAGCCTGTTTTGGGATTTACAAAAATCATGGCTGATTTGCGAATTAATTCCATATCTCTGCTTATGACTCAGATTCCTTAATGTCTTAGATTCAAAATAAAAACTGATCAAACCTCAAATGTCATTTATGGAAGAGTGTTGCAAACTTCTGCCATCCTTTGCCTGCATTTACTGTTTCCTAATTTCACTCCTGGGCGGTCTCCCACTAAATTTAAAACCATATCCCTTTTACTCAACCAGCAGAAATAATCATTTATCACTGTTTTCTTTGTAAGTTTATGCTTCCAAATATACATTGTCTATCACCTAGATTAATATCCTCAGCATGTCTGGACACATGGTTTTCCAACGCATTGCCAAAGTAGCAAACCAATATTAAAACTTGAAGGCTCCTGAACTGCCCTTAGAGTAGCATATCATTACATGATGTCAATTAAAGCATCGAGTAAAAAATGAGGTCTGCAGATGCTGGGAGATCACAGCTGCAAATGTGTTGCTGGTCAAAGCACAGCAGGCCAGGCAGCATCTCAGGAATAGAGAATTCGACGTTTTGAGCATAAGCCCTTCATCAGGAATGAGAGAGAGAGCCAAGCAGGCTAAGATAAAAGGTAGGGAGGAGGGACTAGGGGGAGGGGCGATGGAGGTGGGATAGGTGGAAGGAGGTCAAGGTGAGGGTGATAGGCCGGAGTGGGGTGGGGGCGGAGAGGTCAGGAAGAGGATTGCAGGTTAGGAGGGCGGTGCTGAGTTGAGGGAACCGACTGAGACAAGGTGGGGGGAGGGGAAATGAGGAAACTGGAGAAATCTGAATTCATACCTTGTGGTTGGAGGGTTCCCAGGCGGAAGATGAGGCGCTCCTCCTCCAGCCGTCGTGTTGTTGTGTTCTGCCGGTGGAGGAGTCCAAGGACCTGCATGTCCTCGGTGGAGTGGGAGGGAGAGTTAAAGTGTTGAGCCACGGGGTGATTGGGTTGGTTGGTTCGGGCGGCCCGGAGGTGTTCTCTGAAGCGTTCCGCAAGTAGGCGGCCCGTCTCCCCAATATAGAGGAGGCCACATCGGGTGCAGCGGATGCAATAGATGATGTGTGTGGAGGTACAGGTCAGATCCACACCCCCCACCACTCCCTCGTCAGATCCACACCCCCCACCACTCCCTCGTCAGATCCATACCCCCCACCAACCCAACCTCCACCCCCGGCACCTTCCCCTGCAACCGCAGGAAATGTAAAACTTGCGCCCACACCTCCACACTCACTTCCCTCCAAGGCCCCAAGGGATCCTTCCATATCCGCCACAAGTTCACCTGTACCTCCACACACATCATCTATTGCATCCGCTGCACCCGATGTGGCCTCCTCTATATTGGGGAGACGGGCCGCCTACTTGCGGAACGCTTCAGAGAACACCTCCGGGCCGCCCGAACCAACCAACCCAATCACCCCGTGGCTCAACACTTTAACTCTCCCTCCCACTCCACCGAGGACATGCAGGTCCTTGGACTCCTCCACCGGCAGAACACAACAACACGACGGCTGGAGGAGGAGCGCCTCATCTTCCGCCTGGGAACCCTCCAACCACAAGGTATGAATTCAGATTTCTCCAGTTTCCTCATTTCCCCTCCCCCCACCTTGTCTCAGTCGGTTCCCTCAACTCAGCACCACCCTCCTAACCTGCAATCCTCTTCTTGACCTCTCCGCCCCCACCCCACTCCGGCCTATCACCCTCACCTTGACCTCCTTCCACCTATCCCACCTCCATCGCCCCTCCCCCTAGTCCCTCCTCCCTACCTTTTATCTTAGCCTGCTTGGCTCTCTCTCTTATTCCTGATGAAGGGCTTATGCTCGAAACGTCGAATTCTCTATTCAATTAAAGCATCTGCCCATTATCCCTTCACTCTACCTCCTGTCAGTCAATTTTCTAACTAGGTCAACAATATGCCTTCAATTCCAGAAGTTTCAAAGTTACCAACAGTCTGCCATGTCAGCTTTTAATCCAATAACTTTCAGAAATCCATATAAATGAGAGAGTCAAAGATATACAGCATGGAAACACACCTTTTGGTCCAACTCATTCATGCCAACCAGATATCCTAAATTAATCAAGTCCCATTTGCCAGCACTTGGCCTGTACCCCTCTAAACCTTCTCATTCATACACCCATCAAGGTGTCTTTTAAATGCTGGAATTGTACCAGCATCCACTACTTCCTCTACCAGCTCATGCTATTCATGCATCACCTGCTGTATGAAAATGTTGCCCCTTCTATCCCTTTTAAATCTTTCCCTCTCACCATAAGCTTTTGCCCTCTACTTCTGGACTCCCCCATCCTGGGGAAAGATATGCCCCTCATGATTTTAAAGCCTGTATACGGTCACCTCCCAGCCTCCAATGCTCTAGGGAAAACAGCCTCAGCCTATGCAGCCTCTCCCTATTGCTCAAGTCCTCCAACCCTGGCAACGTCCTTGTAGACCTTTCAAATTTCACAGTATCCTTCTTGTAGGAGGGAGACTAGAATTACACATAACATTCTAACAATGGCCTAACCAATGTCCTGTACAGCTGCAAAATGACCTCCAAACTCCTATACTCAATGCTTGACCAGTAAAGGAAAGCATACCAATTACCTTCTTCACTATCCTATCTACCTGCAATGCTACTTCCAAGGAATTATGAAACTGCACTTCAAAGATCTTTTTGTTCACCAACTCTCCCCAGGACCTTACCATTAAGTGTATAAGTCCTGCCCTGATTTGTTTTTCCAAAATGCAGGGTCTCAAATTTATCTAACTTAAACTCCATTTGCCACTCCTCAGCCCATTGGCCCATCTGATCAATATCCCTTTGTACCACTGCCCTTCCAATTTTATGTGGTCTTTCCCTAATCCATCACTTCAATTACCTATTCAGAAAATTTAATCAGGTTTCTAGGGCATATCCTACCTTTACAAATTCACACTGGCTCTCTCTGATCAGCAGGACATTTTCAAAATGTTCAGTCCTTTAGTTGTAATGAAAGACGCTAGCAACTTTCTAACATTAGATGTTGGACTAACTGGTCTGAGACTCTCTGGTTTTCCTCTCGCCCTTTCCCAAGTAGCAAAGTAACATACACAATTTTGCAATCTAAAAAGGATCCAACTAGATAGAGCCTCATCCATTTCCTTCTCACATTCACCTCAAGATTTGTTTTTTTTAGTGCTAGTTTTTAAAAATCCATTGTTATGTTGCTTTCAACTTGTGAGAGTTCCTGTCACGATCAAAGGTGCTTGGGATATCTAGTGCACTGACCCTTTCAGATGCAAACTAATTAAGTTTTTATTTTCACCAACAATGTCACCATTAATCGGAGTTTCAAGTGGACAACATTGCTGCTGGTCACTCTCTTTTTCTGAACGTAGTTGAAAAAAAACTTTTCACCGATTCTGATGTCACTTACACTGATACCAAAGTGAGTGTCAATGGTGATGGTGTGGAGCGGAGGAAGGTGATGTTGATGAACTGATCAGTTCAATCAAATTCAGATGAGGATATGACAATTGACGATGCATCATTTGTCTGAAGTCATTAATCTCTGTGTCACTGCATCCAAATCCTCAAAGCAATACTGCTGGCATCCACTGCAATGGCTAGTATCTTTCTGGTGAGCCTCCTTGTCTTCTGGTCATAGAGTGCCCATCTCCTCCTGTAACTATGCCCCCAATACATTTTCAGAGAATCTAGAAGGCTGTTGTCTGCTATGCTGTGCCATTTTATTATCTTTTGCAGATCAAGTTCACTTTTAAATGACTTGCAGCTCGAATCAAAATAAACTTCCCTTTTTGGAGGTACACACTACCTTGAACTTGTGCTAGCCTCTCCGTTTTGCTCAGGTACGCAACCACACATAGCATGAAGCTTGCATGCATCCTACCTCATGAGCACTTAATTTGCAGCAATTGCTTCTGTGATTCCCATACCCACCTCCAGGCCTTAGTGAGTTTCGTTATTGATATTTTTATATGGATTATACATTAACTGAAGAAATAATTTAGAAATTCACAGTCCCACTGATTTTATGATGATCATGTAACCTGTGAAAACACAGGCCTGCATATTTTCATTTAGGCAGCACCCTCACTGGAATACAAAAAAAAAGTTCCTTATCATGCGAAAAACTGACGAGGACAGGTGACAGGAACCATGTCCAGAGTGTTAAAGGTTAAGAACAATCTCAAGTGAAAGAAACAGGTAGACAGCCAGACATTTGGAATGGTGAAGAGAAGCTGAGCAAGGATAAGGCAAGAAACAGTTACAAATAAAGAGGTGACTTAGCAATGGAAAGTTCTGACACAAGAAAAAGCAATTTAAAATTAACTGCAACAGTAAACAATAAGAAATAACTTGAAGAATTAACCAACTCTACTCACATCATCTTTAGGATCTACAGGTACTCCGAGACTTAACAGAAAGTCTACAATGTCTTTGTGCCCGGCTGAACATGACCAATGCAACACTGTCCTATTATCCTGAGCAAACATGAGAAGGAAATATAAAATTATTGCCATAAATTGTTTTTTGAGTCCACAGACTTCACATAAATAACCTTCACCAATTTATTATAAATCATTTTAAAAGGACACTGAAGCTAAAAATAGCCAGTAGTTGAAAAGCAGAATATGCAATGAAAATAAATTAGAGCTTCTACTATCCTTTTCCATAGCTCAAAGCTACAACACATGTAAAATGCACGCATCATAACTTACGACTCCTAGGAGTGGTGAGTACAATGGCTGTAAGGCAGATCCACTTGCCGATTCAAACTAGAGAGAGTGAAAGAAACAGCTGGTGGTGGTTTTAACCCTAGAGTCACCACACCTAAGGTACAGGGTGAGCTTGAGAAGGTGGGACCTTTATGGTGACCTCAGTCCGTGCGTGAATTGAACTTGTGCTGTTGACATTATTCTGCATCACAAAACAGTCATCCAGCCAAATGAACCAACTCAACCCCTTCAATATATAAAATAATTTTAAAATGCCGGAAGTACTCAGTATCTATGGAGTAAAAAACACAAAAGTTATATCTGAAGCTCAATGAAGGTATCTCTAAATAACAGATTATGACTAAGGTTTAAGAGTCCATTATCATGTAGCTGTGGGTAGGTTCACCGAGCTGAGAGGTTGATTTGGAGATGTTTTGTCACCTGTCTAGGTGACATCTTCAGTGCTTTGGAGCGTCCTGTGAAGCGCTATTGTGCTGTGTCTTCTGGAATGTATTTGGTTCTGTTCCTGCTACTTTCAGTTTCCAATTCCAGTTGTTCGGCGTAGTGGTCGGTATATTGGGCCTAGATCTTAATGTTTGTTGATTAAGTCCATGGATGAATGCCATGCTTCGAGAAATTCTCTGGCTGTCCAATGACCATTGTGTTGTCCCAGTCGAATTTGTCGTCCTTTTCATCTGTGTGTATGGCTACTAGGGACAGCTGATCATGGTGCTTGGTGGCTTGTTGGTGTTCATGGATGCAGATTGCTAGTTGTCTGCCTGTTTGTCCTATTATAGTGGTTTATGCAGTCTTTGCATTCGTTAGTCTTGCACATGATGGGTATAGGGTCTTTTGTTCTGGCGAGTTGTTGTCTGAACGTGGCAGTCGGTTTATGGGCTGTCATGAATTGGAGTGGTCAGAGAAGCCTGGTTGTTAGTTCTGAGATGCTTTTCATATAAGGTAGTGTGGCTAGCATGTTGGATTGTGGCATGTCCTTGTTGCATTGTCTGTTTGCTAAGCATCTGTGGATGAAGTTACGGGAATATCAGTTCCTAGTGAAGACTGTGTAGAGGTGTTCTTCTCTTCACAGGTTGGGAGTGTTGCTGTGTATTATAGCCATTTTGAACAGGGTCCTAATGCAACTCCTCGTGTGATCGGGTGGTTACTGTTGTAGTTCAGGATCTGGTTGGTGTGAGATTTTCTTGTACCGAGGAACCTCGATTATCCGAATACTGGATTACCTGAAGGAGATTTCAAGGTCCCAATAGAAACACTACAAAGAGATGTTTCCAAAACCGATTGCGTCTTTTGTTTAGAATGTTCAAAAACGAACTTGGCTCAGTGAAATGTTGCCAGGAACAGTCCTGGACACCGACGGGAGCCCAAGCACTTTCTCCAAATGACTGACTGCCCACCCTCTCTCACTCTCTCCTCACACCTTCCCTGGAGTCCTACACGGGCGTGTACCCTGAACCCCTCATTCCCCAGGTAATCCCTCCAACATTGGCGGGTACAGGGCAATGGTGGAGTGTGTTATGTGTTGTCTGCGCGTTTGCTATTTGGAGACTCACCACTCCAAAGGCAGCAATAGTCTCACTGTTGGTGTCCAGTCCAGCTCCCGGGGTTGGGGGCGGAATGTTGGTGGGGGCAGGGGCAAACGGGGGGGTGGTGTGGTTGGATGGGTCAGGTTGGACAAGTTTGGTGGTGGTGGGTGGTGGGCAGGCGGATGGCCAGGGACGAACTGGGTGACACAGTTGGACGGGGCTAGGAGTCGGGCGGGGGTAAGGGAGTGGACGCAGACGGGGTTGGGGGGGGTAATCAGTGGCTCATGCATGGTGTGCTGCTGCCTACCCTCCTGAACAGGGAGTGGACTTAGCAAGTACTCAATCCCATTGAACTGACTGGGGGTGCGAGGCTTCAGCAGTGCTGCAGGTCCCTTACACACAAGTGTGTGTCTGCTCAGAAACAAGCCCCTGAGACAGCGAGAGGGAGCAAGACAGGCAGAAAATGTTAACTTTAGAAAACTGAGCCCCAGGGAAGAGGCATTGAATCAATTAACTGAATAATCAATTATTCGAACGAAATAGTGCCTGCCCATTTCACTCAGGTAATCGAGGTTCCTCTGTACATTCTTGTAGTGCATTCACCATTCTGTGTTCTTTCTACCATCACATCCAGAAATGGGAGTTGATTGTTTCCTGCTCTCTCATAAATTTGATCCCTATGAGCATGGTGTTGATAATCGGGTGTGTGTTCTCGATCTCTGTTCTCTTAATGATATCAAAAGTGTTGTCTGTGTATCTGATTCAGCGTTTGGGTATGGTTTGTGGGAGGGCTGTTTGTTCCAATCTTTGGATTACTGCTGCTGTGAGCCCGGAGATAGGTGAGCCCACTAGTATCCCATTAATCTGTTCATATTTGGTTGTTGAACGTGAAGTGCATCGTCAAGCAAGCACAGGTCTGGTTTAAATATGTAGACCTTGTTGATCGGTTCCCCGTCATGTTGTCTGTTCGGTTTGTCCAGGAGGTTGGCTATTGTCTCCCTAGCTAGAAAGTTTTGTCAATCGAAGTAAACAGCGCCCTTACATCGAATGAGACCATTGCTTTGTCCTTGTCTATGTTTAATGCTCTTGATGTTGTCTAGGAATTCCTGTGATGATTGTATAGAGCTTTTGGACCTGCTGATTGGAAGGTTCAATTTTTTTGGGAGTTCTTTTGCCACTGTATGTGATGGAAGTGCCACCAATGGGTCCAAGTTGTATGTCTGGTTTGTGTAGCCATAAAATCTTGGGGTGTTGTGACCTTCTGGTTTCATCCTTTGTAAATCAACCCTGGCTATAAGTCCATGTTTTTGTAGGTTCTGTAGTGTGCTGTTTATTCTACAGAAACACACAAGAGAAGCTGCATTAGGATCCTGTTCAAAGAAGGCTACAACACACTGCAGCACTCCCAACCTGCGAAGACAAGAACATTTCTACAGGGTCATCACCGAGAACGGACACTCCCACAACTTAATCCGCAGATGCTTAGCAGACAAACAACACGAGGACATACCACAACACAACGCACAAGCCATGCTACCTTATATAAAAAAAACTCAGAACTAACAGCCAATCTTCTCTGACAACTGATTCATGTCAGCCTCGCTCAGACAACAACTCACCAGAACAAAAGCCGCTACATCCATCACGTGCAAGACTAAGGTTCCGTGCAAAGATTGCATGAACTACTGAAATAGGACAAACAGGGAGACAACTAGCAATCACATCCATGAACACCAATTAGCTACTAAATGGCATAACCAGCTGTCCCTAGCAGCCAAACGCACAGATGACAAGGACCACAAATTCCACTGGGACAACACAACAATCATATGACAAGCTAAAGAACTTAGGAGGACAGCTAGAGGATTTCTAGCAGCATGGCATTCAACTATGGACTCCATCAACAAACATATACACCTAGACCCAATGTACCAGCCACTACAACGAATGACTGGAACTGGAAACAAGAGGAGCGGAACCAAATAAATTCCAGATGACAGTATCGCAGCACTTCACAGGAGGATCCAAAGCACTGAAGATGTCATCTAGACAGGGGATGAAACATCTGGAAATCACCTTCCCAGCTTGGCAACCAGCACCCAAGCTAAAGACTTTTATACAAACCTTGAAGTCCATTATCACATTGCAGTTTGGGGATCTTCCTGTGTGCAGATTAGCTTCACTATTCTTACACAAGTGGTAAGACATGAAAAGTCCTTTATTGGCTATAACATGCTTCGTCATAACTTGCTGTTGAGAAAGTCACTATACAATTTCACATCTTAATTTACTTCTACAAATATAACCAGTGGATGGTTTACATCAAATCTGGGAAAATAAATGGGGGCTCTACGTAACTTCTCACTCAAAACATGCACCAACAACAGTGCAGCACTCCTTCAGTATTGTGCTGAGTTTTCAGGCTAGGTTACATTTAAAATGTCTTACTTTAATCATAACCTTCAGATCAAGCAAACCTTGCAGCAATCAACAACAACCTTAATATCTGTGTAAAGAGTCAACCAATTGTTTTTGGAAAAAAACTCCTTTACTTTGCCATGTCACATATCACAGCAGAAATGCTAAGAGACATCAGGAGTACTAAACTGATGACAGTCCCAGGTATATATAACTCAGAGGCAAATAAATATAAAATCCTTGCACAACTGAAGGAAACAAAAGTTAGTTATTAGAATAGCTAAGAGCTTAATGAAGAGGATAATACATAATTCTGGCGACAAATGGTAATTTTTTTTCAGATACTTTGGGAGTCAAAGCACTAATAAAAGTTGAAATAAAGCCATTGAAGTTCTTCTTGGGGTAAAAAAAAGCATATTGAAGATACAGCAGTGATGTTTAAATATTAGTCTTTACTGCTGTGGATCATTAACTACAAAATATGGAATGCGCTGTAAATAAAATTTATATATTGTAAAATAGAGTCACAGGGCTGTAGTTTAGGATGTCATAGCATGCAGGAACAAGGAGCAGACTACTGTCATAGATCATCGCTTAAAGCAACGATGTTCTTTCTTGCTGCCAGAATTTAAAAGCACTCCCTCTTCACCATTTCCTAGGCAACAAATTAATTTGTTGAGAATCATACAGCATTGAAACAGACCCTTCAATACAACTCATCCAAGTTTACCAGTTTCCCAAACTAAATTCATCCCATTCACACGCCTTTGGCCCATATTCTTGTAAACGTTTCCTATTCATATATCTGTCTAAATGTTGCAACTGTAGCTGGATTTATCACTTCCTCTGGCAATTCATTCCATATACACACCACTGTGTGTGGCAAAGTTGCCCTCAGGTCTCTTAAATCTTCCCCTTCTCACTTCAAAGCTATGCTCTCTCATTTTAAATTCGCTTACCACAGAAAAAAGACTTTGTCTATTCACCTTTTCAATGCCCCACATGATTTTAGAATCTGCATAAGGTCACCTCTCAACCTTAAATGCTCCTGGGAAAAAAGTTCCTGCCTATCCAGCCTTTCCTTATAACTGAAACATTTCTAGAGCTATACATCAAGAAAGGAATTAGGGATCAAGCTATTTCAGAGGCAGTGTTATGTAATGAGAAAGGACCCAGTAGTAGTTCTGTTGCAAAATAACTTTCAGGGAAGAGTAATCATAGCATGCTGAATTTCCCAGTAAGTTTCAAATTCTTTATCTATACTCACTTTGCACAAGATGCAAATTAAAACACCATTACAATCTTGTAAACCCAAGGCCATGTTTCCTCAATGCAGGTATCTTCATTTACCTTTCTGAATCTAACTGGCATCCCGTTTCCTCCCCTCAGTCAAAGCAAAACTCTCAGAGACACAGCAGTTTTACCTTCATCTTTATTCTGGGCCCCGGAGGGAGAGAGAACGATCACCCATGTGCACAGGGACATGAGTTCATGGTCTTCTCTGGAACAGTAATTTTTCAATGAACTATCTTGTCGTTTTACAGGGAAGAGCATTCAGATAAAGCAACATACATATTAATTGGGTGACCATTACAATCAGCTAGTGTCAGTAGTAAAGATTAAGCCATCTGCTATTACACAATGAATAACTGGCTTCACATAATGAATACTTTTCACCTTGTTAAACTGACCTCAAATATTGAATGCTACTTCATCTCGTTAAATGGATTGACATAATTAATGTTTTTTCCACCTTGTTAACCCATTACCCTTGCCTCTCCATTGTTAACTGCAAGTTCTTACCTGATCTGAGTCATACTCAGCTGAATCTCGTTTCACAAAACTCAGAACTTAACCCTTTCCCTACCCAATCATACCCTATGTACACATTCTCAGTCCCTCTTTTTATAATTTCATGATAACCAATGGCATTACTGGCTTTCATAAGACTCTGACAGCCAGTATTTAAGCAAGTAATTGACACACAGCATACAATGATTATAACAAAAACGTTACTTGTCAGTTACAGAAATTAAGAGTTTGAAGAATCCTCCCATTTGGATAAAAAAAATCACCAGTAAAGTTCTTAAACCCACAGTCCTTAGTGGCCACTCCATCCCCTCCAATTCAAGTGAAAACAAGCTAGTTCTCCAAAATTTCCTTTGGTAAAGTGCAACCCAAAATTCAGTCTGTCCTTGCATCACTCGTCAGAAAAATCTGAATTGTTGGATAAGGGCAGTTAAATGCTTCCCAAAACTGATGAGACTTCCGTCCATGCAGAGGTGCTTCAGATGGAAGATACCAGCGCAAATGAGTGGGCAATGCAGCAGCTGCAGCAGCAGGCTAGGTGAACATAAGCATTCTTTGCTGCTTCTGCTCCTGCTCTGCTGCTAAATGTAACAAAGCCAACTGGCTGTTGTGATGTTAGCTTGACCAATGAACCTTCATATCCCTTAAATGATTGAAAGGCAAAGGTAAAGCTCGCGTGGTTTAATGTCTGTAGAAAGGCTTCTATAAAATCATCCCTCTGCCTCTGACGCTCCAGGGAAAACAGTCTCAGCCTGTTCAGCCTCTCCCTATAGCTCAAATCCTCCAACCCTGGCAACATCCTTGTAAATCTTTTCTGAACCATTTCAAGTTTCACAACACCTTTCTGATAAGGAGACCAGAACTGCACGCAATATTCCAACAGTGGCCTAACCAATGTCCTGTACAGCTGCAACATGACCTCCCAACTCCTGTACTCAATACTTCGACCAATAATGGAAAGCACTCAAAATGCCTTCTTCACTATCCTATCTACCTGCGACTCCACTTTCAAAGAACTATGAACCTGCAATCCAAGGTCTCTTTGTTCAGCAACATTCCCTAGAACCTTACCATTAAGTGTATACGTCCTGCTAAGATTTGCTTTCCCAAAATGCAGCACCTCGCATTTATCTGAATTAAACGCCATCTGCCACTTCTCAGTCCATTGGCCCATCTGGTCCAGATCCTGTTGTAATCTGGAGGTAACCCTCTTCGCTGTCCACTACACCTCCAATTTTTGGTGTCATCTGCAAACTTACTAACTGTACCTCTTATGCTCGCATCCAAATCATTTATGTAAATGACGAAAAGTAGAGGGCCCAGTACCGATCTTTGTGGCACTCCACTGGTCACAGGCCTCCAGTCTGAAAAACAGCCCTCCACCACCACCCTCTGTCTTCTGCCTTTGAGCCAGTTCTGTAAGCAAACGGCTAGTTCTCCCTGTATTCCGTGAGATCTAACCTTGCTCATCAGTCAGTCTCCCATGGGGAACCTTGTTGAACGCCTTACTGAAGTCCACATAGATCACATCTACTGATCATCCCTCATCAATCCTCTCTGTTACTTCTTCAAAAATCTCAATCAAGTTAGTGAGATATGATTTCCCACGCACAAAGCCATGTTGACTATCCCGAATCAGTGCTGAAAATGTGTTACTGGAAAAGCGCAGCAGGTCAGGCAGCATCCAAAGAGCAGGGGAAATCGACGTTTCGGGCATGAGCCCTTCTTCAGGAATTCAGGAAGAAGGGCTCATGCCCAAAACGTCGATTCCCCTGCTCCTTGGATACTGCCTGACCTGCTGCGCTTTTCCAGCAACATATTTTCAGCTCTGATCTCCAGCATCTGCAGTCCTCACTTTCTCCTATCCCGAATCAGTCATTGCCTTTCCAAATACATGTACATCCTGTCCATCAGGATTCTCTCCAACAACTTGCCCATCACTGAAGTCAGGCTCACCGGTCTTTAGTTCCATGGCTTATCTTTACCCCCGTTCTTAAGCAGTGGCACCATGTTCGTCAACCTCCAGACTTCTAGCACCTCGCCTATGACTATCGATAATACAAATATCTCAGCAAGAGGCCCAGCAATCACTTCTCCAGCTTCCCAGACTTCTCGGGTACACTTGATCAGATTCTGGGGATTTATTCACCTTCAACCATTTCAAGACATCCAGCATTTCCTCCACCGTAATATGGACATTTTGCAAGATTCAACATCTATTTCCCTACAGTCTATATCTTCCATATCCTATTCCACAGTAAATACTAATGCAAAATATTCATTTAGTATCTACCCCCATTTTCTGTGGCTCCACACAAAGGCTGCCTTGCTGATCTTTGAGGGGCCCTATTCTCTCCCGAGTTACCCTTTTGTCCTTAATATATTTGTAAGAACCCTTTGGATTCTCCTTAATTCTATTTGCCAATGCTATCTCCCCTTTATGCCCTCCTGATTTCCCTCTTAAGTATACTCTTACTGCCTTCATTCTCTAAGGTTTCACTCGATCTATCCTGTCTGTACCTGACATAGGTTTCCTTCTTTTTCTTAACCAAATCCGCAATTTCTTTAGTCATCCAGCATTCCCTATACCTACCAGCCTTTCCTTTCACCCTAACAGGAATATACTTTCTCTGGATTCTTGTTATCTCATTTCTGAAGTCTTCCCATTTCCCAGCCATCCCTTTACCTGCGAATATCTGCCTCCAATCAGCTTTCGAACATTCTTGCCTAATACCGTCAAAAATAGCCTTTCTCCAATTTAGAACTTCAACTTTTAGATTTGATCAATCCTTTTCCATCACTATTTTAAAACAAATAGAATTATGGTCGCTGGCCCCAAAGTGCTCCCCCACTGACACCTCAGTCACCTGCCCTGCCTTATTTCCCAAGAGTAGGTCAAGTTTTGCACCTTCTCTCATAGGTACATCCATATACTGAATCAGAAAATAGTCTTGTACACACTTTAACAAATTCCGCTCCACCTAAACCTTTAACTCTTCACAGTTGTTAGCTTCTTCATTTTTGTGCTCATGACTGGGGAGCTATTGAATCTGTTGGATCGGGTTGTGGAGGGGTGAGCGGTGGTCCGAAGGCGTGCTTTACCTGTGAATGGAGAAAGTCTAGAGACAACGTGAGCTTTGCATTTCCTCTCTCGTTCCTTCCTTGCCAAGGTGGTTATCAGTATGAAGACAGTCACACATTCAACTACACTAAATTATGTCTGCTTATTTCAACATTCTCAGTCGTCTTGAAGCCGGTTATTCTGTCCACTACTTATAACATTGAGTTTTATACAATCCAGAAACTTCTAAATTGTACTGTCTAAATGATTCAGTCAATTAGACAACAACAAGCAATGGTCCTAAAATCAAACCCTCAGGTACCACATTCAGGTTTTTCAAAAATTATTTGCTTTAAACAAATTGATACTTGGCTAATGTGAAAGCTGTCAGGAAAAGTATTTCAAAAATCTGGAACAACAAAATGTTTCCTGTGCTTTAGCAATTGAAGAGGCAGTTTCAATTCAGATTTAAATCTCAAATATTTGTGGGAAACAAATGCTGAATATTTTAAAGTATGTTCTCCAAATAAAACAGTTTGAATTACAGTGGCAATTTTGGTCGAGATCAACATTCTTTGAATTTGCAGTATGAAGGGGGCCAATGAAGTCTTAATAATAACAGAACTGAAACAGATCAGCCTCAAGTTCTAATGTTCTCTAAAATCTTAAAACATCAAAATTAAAATGCACTCTTCTTTTGGTGAACACTCTGCATCAAAAAACACAGCAGCAAAGATACTATAATACAATTCTCTCCTCTGGCTAAAGAATGACCAGTGACCCAGCAATTTTTTTGAAACAGGCATTGTAGAATTTGAAACAATGCAGGGGTTCAAGGCAATCAATTTGTTTTAAGATTACAAGTTTGCTAATTTTGATGAGGACATAACAGTGTACAATTTCAATGTAAAAACAAAATTTGCCCCATACATAGACCACAAAACACATTGTTTTGCCTTGTTTGTATCAGGATTTCAATTCAGTCACTTAAAAAGGATTTTCTGAACCAGTATTTTAACAAACCAAAATTTTTAAACATCAAACACTCTCAGCATGGCACAATTTACATTGAAACTTCCCTTTTTCAACCCAATTATTAGTACAAACTTAATTTCAGTGTTTTCATTTTTATTACACCGATATTACACTTATAATAAGAGCAAGCCCTTACAGCGGACGACATGGCGCCGCAATCCAAGCCACTCTCTTCCCCCAGAAGAAGACTGAGAGCCTCAAATTTCACCACTAGGGGACTTTAACCCCTTTCTCACTTTACTCCTCATGGAGGCATGAACTCCAATTAAACTCAGAGAACCAGAATCCCACTTAAACACAGAAAGCTCGATCCCAATTAAACATAGAGCTTGAAGCTCACTTTAACACAATGCTCGAACCTCAGCATAATGTGGAGGACTTGAACCTCAGATCAACCAACCCGATAGACTCAAACTCCAGTACTGCGCAGAGGACTGTCATCTCAATCAAGCCCACCCCAGAGGACTCTAACCCTAGTACTGCGCAGAGAACCTGAACCTCAATTCACCACCCCCTGCCCCACTCCTCCAGTACCATACGGAAAACTCGAGCCTCTATCACACGCCCCTACCCCCAATGCAGCGCAGAGGACTCAAACCTCTGCCTGCTAGCGCACTTGTGAAACTGTGTCTCTCGACAGAATTACCATTGGAGGAATTCATAGAATAGACAGCGATTGAGCAAGGGGACCATCTCCAGCACAGGAATATCATGAGGGATCAAGGTTTAAAATCTTACCTTGTGGGCCTGTCCCTCTTGAGACACCAATGTTCTGGGCAGCCACCAACACTGTCCAATCGTAACTATCCATTTGGATCCTGCCAACTATGCCAATATCCCCCCCTCAGTTGAAGCAAAACTCTCAGAGACACAGCATGGTTTTACCTCCATCTTTATTCCAGCCCTGGATTGGGAAGAGAACGATCGCACACGTGCATAGAGACATGAGTTCTCGGTCTTCTCTCGAAGGACAGTTTCTCATTGAACTATACAGTCAATTTATAGGAAGGAGAATCCAAATAAGGCAACATACCTATTAATTGGGTGACCGTTACAATCAGCAAGTATCAATAGCACAGACCTAGCCCTTTACTGTTATACAATGAATGACCTTAACCTCATTAACTGGATTCATACAATGGATACTTTTCCCCTGGTTAGCTGACCTTGCATACTGAATGCTTCCAATATTGTTAAATGGCTCTACATAATGAATGCTTTTCCACCTTGATAACCCATTGCCATTGCCTCCAGCACCACAATGAAAACTGCAAGTTCTTATCTGATCTGAGTCATGCTCAGCTGAACTAGTTTCACAAAACTCAGAACTTAACCCTTTCCCTATTTGCGCATATCCTATACACATTCTAAATATGTTTTTCTTATTTCATATGGTTAAAAAACGTGATGGGGGTGTCATTGGCTAGAAATTGCCCATCCCTAATTTCCAAGAGTATAGGTAAGAATCACTTTTTGCTGTGGGTTTGGAATCAAATGCAAGGCAAGGAAGAAAGATTTCCTTCCCTAAAGGTCATTATCAAACTGGACATATTAAAAAAAAACAACAATGACAGTGATTACATGGTCACTATTAGGTTAACTTTTTGCAACCAAGATTTTTGTTGAATTAAAATTTCAACATCTGCTTTGGCAGGAACCAATCTCATGTGCCCAGAGCATTTGCGTGAGGTTCTGGTTCAATACTGTCATTACTAATACATCATCATTTGTATTTTAGCTGACTATGAGATGTGGCTACACCAGCATTCCTTTGTCCAGAAGACAGATAAGAATCAGCCCATTAACTAAAAGGAATATACTACAGATGTTGGAAATCTGAAACAGAAGATGTTGAAGGATCTAGCATCTGTGGAGACAGAAACAGAACTCATGTTTCAAGTCCAGTACAGTTCTTCAGAACTCAAGTACTGTTGTGGGTTGGAGTCTGATGTAGACCAGGCCAGGTAAGCAGAGCAGATTTTTTGCCCAAAAGGTCATTAATAACCCATGCTAAAAGATAAATTATCCATTATTCTAACCACATAACCCATCTATTAGCACTTATATCCATTCTGCAATGAAGAACAGCTTGTTATCAGACTTATGAACAGACCTCTCAAATACTACAGTTAATATTTCTCTGCACTTTATCTGTAACATTGCCTTTTGCATTCTATTATCCTAAAGTACCTATGGAAGGTATGATTTGTCCAGTTAGCACGCAGTACAATACTATTCACTGTATTTCAGTACATGACAATAATAAATTTAATCAAATCAAGATTTTTGACTTCGTCCACCCCAGTCCAACACGGGCACCTCCACAGCATCGAGACTCAACCTCTCAGAAAAAATCTGCAATGCTATGCGTAATGGATTACCCTGAAGGGTGCAGGCATGGAGCCAAAAGGACATTTGGACAAAATGAGTGGAATATGTTTTCCCAATGGAACTACAAATGAACCTCTCGAGATCCCAAACCGACCCTCACTATGGAGAAGCGTCTCAGCACAGCCTCTTGACAATATAAACTGTAAAAGGGGGATTTTAGCTTACTTGGTCAGTTATGGTAGCCAAACTCTTATTTGACAGGACAAGCGTCTTAAGCTGCTCCAGCTCCCCTGTGTAGGCCAGGTTACAGATCTCCACATTAGACACTGAACCATCCATGATGCTGATTCACTCTCATAGCAACCAAAAAGGGACTCCACTTCCGCAGAAACCAATATTCCTTCCGGTTCGTCATTGCCCACCTCGTACACACATCTCCTGACCTGACCTGACCCCACCCCCCACCAATGATCGCCTCCCCTGTACCATTTAACCCGCCCCCGATTCAAGTGTCAATCAGTAGATCACTGGCCCCGCCCCCTTGGTTTTTCATTACATCACTGGCATCGCCTCCGACTGGGAAGGCAAACGCCACTGACCCCGCCCCCCAGCCAGGGACCTCAGCATTGTCTCCGCTCCCCACAGCTGTCAATCACAGCGTTGTCCCCACCCCTAATCGGCTGTCATTCAAAGCGTAGCTGACCAATTAGATTAAAGGAAAACACACCGGGCATTGCCGTACGGATTCACTCGTCGAGTGTCCTCTTACCTTCCGCTCTTTAGGAGCGGTATCATGTATTTAGACAATGGAGATACAGGCTCACAGTTAGTGACCGAAGGAGACAGCCATTTCTCGTCCTTCCTCTGAGCTTTAGGCCCTAGCAACGGTGGCCGGCCTTCAGCCGGCGCCAGCTCACAGCGGAATTACGTCACGGTCGGGTACGGTGCATTCCGGGAAGTGTAGTCCAACATGTCTAGGGGAGAGACAAAGGCTCGGAGCGCAGGAGGACTACATTGACCAAAAGCCACTGCGTACTGTGCGCAGGCTCATCGCTTTGATCCTGTGATGACACTGACAGGACTGAGAATGGACGCAGGTAACGTCTTAGCTTTTGGAACAAAACTAATAGATGCATTCCCCAAACTATCTCAGCCTTCCCTTCGTTAAGCGTCGTTTGTAAGTTGATTTAGTGCTAGTTAATAGAGTGGTCGGTGGTTGGGTAAAAGCTGTGAGTGTAACTGCATTTATGGTTGTTTCGAGGCTATAATAAATATTGTAACAATTCGCGTTGTGGGGGATGGTATCAACTTGTAGTTTAATTGCTGCTGTCATTTGTTTCAATCTTATAATTCATTATTTACGGTATTACCTGTTCAGAAACTGAAAGAAGCCCCATGGGCTTGGAATTTAGCTGATGTCAGATTATTTGTTACTGTTACTTATTAAAACATTCAAAGGAGTTCCTTCTTATCAATGCTTGACGCCTGCTCAACTTTTTGTTTGGTCAATTATACATTTAAATGTATAGTTTGTTTAAGTTAGGCTAAGCTCGTAAGATGTTCATTCGTGATGTCAAGTTAATGAAAGCTTGTTGACTACCCGTTACACAATGACATGAAACCCTGTCCTAAAATAAAGTGACTTGGATCTAAATAGGAATGACATCCTATGTTGATTCTTGGTGCCTTGAGTTGACCCTTTTGACAGCTTGTGAGGGTTGACCACAGCTGTCCCAGTGCCACGTTCTTGCCAATGTTTACCGAATCAAAACCTGTTCAGTGTAAGCTTGTCAGGGTTAAAAAAATGTGCTTAGACATGAACCGGTGAATGTGTCTGTGGTGTGTTGCAACTCTTGAGTGGTGAGTTTTTTTTAGACATTTATTTAGTAGAAAATATGATGTTGATGTATGTTTACAGTTATAAAGTAAATACAGCAGGTCCACAAGGAATGTTACATGCTGAATCTGGAACAAGAAAAAAACACAATTTGAACCAAATTGAATCCTGATGACTTTGTGATTAACAAGTTATGATTTGTGAACTAACAAACTCTCAAATTCTACTACTAGTGAGCTAGCTGATCTCTGCCAGAACAATGCTGCAGTTGTGTGCTACCCTTGACGAAGAGGCAGGAAACCAGAAGTGAAGAGTGTGGTGCTGGAAAAGCACAGCTGGTCAGGCAGCATCTGAGGAGCAGGACAGTTGACATTTTGAGCATTAGCTCTTCATCAGGAATGAAGAGGTGGCCCAAGGGATCTGAGATAAATTGGAGAGATGTGGGGCTGGAGGGGTAAGCTAAATGGGAATGCAATAAGTATATGAATTTAGGGGTGAAGGTGATTGGTGGCAGAGGAGGGTGGGGCGGATCAGTGGGAAGGATAATGGACAGATAGGACAGTTCAAGAGGGTGGCCGAGTTGGAAGGTTAGATCTGGGAAATGAGGAAACTGATGAAATCCACATTGATTCCATGTGGTTGGAGGGTCCCAAGGTGTTGGATGGCTAGAATTTGGTGTGAAGGAGGCTCTGTGGCCGAACGTTTTAACTCCCAATCCCACAGGTTGGAGTTGTTTACTGCGTGTGTCCCAGAGATGTTCTCTGAAATAATCTGCTAGTTGGCGTCCTGTCTCCCCAATGTAGGGGAGACCACATCGAGAGCAATGGACACAGTAGATGACATAGCAGTAGCAGGTCCTGGGTCGCTTATACCACCAAACTCTAGCCATCCGATGCCTGGACGAAGAGCGTCTCATCCTCTGCCTTGGGATCCTCCAACTATACGGAATCAATGTGGATTTCACTAGTTTCCTCATTTCCCCTCCCTCCAATCTGCCAACTCGACATGCACTTTTGAACTGTCCTACCTGTCCATCTCTGCTCTACCCTCCTTTCTGTTCTATCATCTTCACCCTTGCCTTCAGCTCCCTATCCCATTGCCATCTATCCCCACTCTCCTTCTCTACCCCTGCCTCTCCCCTCTCCCCACCCCCCCACCACGACCAATTTATCTCTCAGTCCCTTTGGTCCGCCCCATCATTCTTGATGAAGAGCTTATGCTCAAAGCGTTGCTTTTCCTTCTCCTTGGATACTGCCTCACTGGCTGTGCTTTTCCAGCACCACACTCTTCAACTCTGAACTCCAGCATTTGCAGTCCTCACTTTCTCTGAGGTAGGAGGCCAGCCTGGTTTTCCACATTAATCATTGAACAGTAATTAACAATGTAAAAAATGGCATGGATGTGAATCATGAGTGAGGACAAAGGAGGACGTTGCATTCGTAACTTCTGTAGCCAACTAAGCTGGCAATAGGAATGTAGGAACAAGATTAAGCCATTTGAACTTTTGAGCCAGTTCTGCTGCTCCAATTACAAGACTGTTGTAATTCTTCAAATAGTGGTATACAATTATTTGTATTGACTTTAGAGCTTGTTGAAAAAGGCATCATGTCACCAGTAGCAGTGTAGCTCTTCCTCATTACTGCAACAAAGTGTCAACTTAAATGATGTGCTGAAGTCTATGGAGTGTGGCTTGATCACATAATCTCCTTACTAGTTTAATATGTTGCCACTAAAAGAAGACTTTTCATTTGGAAATGCAATTAACAAAAAATTTAATTTTCCACAACTACTTTTGTCTTAACATTGATTCTTGGAACGTAGCGATGTCGCCGATCTTTAGTTTTTTAAGAAAATGACATAAGTTTGATATAACTGATTAGCTTGCTTGGGAACTTAGTAGAATAGTCACAAGTCAATGACATTGGTGTGGACCTTAAGTCACTTATAAGATGGGCAAAGAACCAAGTTCTCATCCCTAAAGAATATTGATGATCCTGAAAGTTTAAGACAATTTGACCTTTTGAGCCTGCTGTTGTCACCTGCGATGCCAACATTTAAAAAAAATCCTGATTTGTTAAACGAGAATGTTCTGAATGATTGTTCAGAAATGTATTTTTGTTGTTTTCTATGCTGTCTTTACTATGCTATCTCTTTTATGTTGCAACAGTTCTGGCCAAGTGTGAAAATCAAATACCTGGCTTCTCTGATTTGCTTGAAGATTTTCCAGACACCGAAGAGCCTACTTGGATTCTGGGGAAACAGTATCACTTAAAAACAGGTGAGATTAATGTAGTAAATAAAGCAAGTATACTGGATTCCTGTTCTTACCTATGCTAGGTAAGATTATTCCAGGCTGAAGTTGTTTGTCAAACTGGCTGTTTGGTCCAGACATGTAGAGAGCAAAAATATTACTGACAAATAAACTTGGGTGCCAGAATACATTGAACTGCAAACTCTCAATCATAATGAGAGGTCTCTGTAAATGTGTACTTTTAGAAATCGGATAAAAGGAAAGATGTTAAGAGTGAAAGAAATAGTTCATCCAAATCAAGTATTTGGAATGACCTCTTTATCCTGTACCCTCTTTAGTCGCAGGCAAGGTCCCAGAGGACTGGAGAATAGCCAATATTGGTCCCTTGTTTAAACAGAGCAATGGGGATAATCTGGGAAATTACAGACCACTGAGCCTCGTGTCAATGGTATGGAAATTATTGGAGAAGGTTCTGAGTAACGGGATTTATTCAGATTTGGAGAACATGGATTTCCAGCTACAGGCAGCATGGCTTTGTAGAGGGGATCACAAACCTAGAGCCATAGAGCAATACAGCATGGAAACAGACAGCGGTTCAACTTGTCGTTGTTGACCAGATATAATTATTCTAGTCCCATTTGACAACATTTGTTCCATATCCCTCTAAACCCTTCCTGTTCATACACCCATCAAGGTGCCTTTTAATTGTTGTAATAGTACCAGCCTCCATCACTTCCTCTGGCAGCTCATTTCATACATGCACCATCCTCTACATGAAAAAGTTATCCATGAGGTCCCTTTTAAATCTTTCCCCTCTCACCTTAAACCTATGCCCTCTGGCTTTGGACTCCACCAGCCTGAAGAAAAGATCTTGTGTATTTACCTTATCTTTGCCCCTCACAATTTTATAAACTTCAATAAGGTCACCTCTCAGCCTCGGGGAAAATAATCCCAGTCTATTCAGTCTTTCCCTCTTAGCTCAAACCCTTTAACCCTGACAACATCCTTGTAAATCTATTCTGAACCCTTTCATGTTTCACAACACCATTCCTATAGCAGGGAGACCAGAATTACATGCAGCATTCCACTAGTGGCTTAACCAATGATCTATACAGCTGCAACATGACTTCACAACTCCTATACTCAGCGCACTGACCAATAAAGGTAAGCATACCAATCACCTTCTTCACTATCCTATCTACCTACAAGTCCACTTTCAAGGAACTATGAGCCTGTACTCCAAGGTCTACTTGTTCAGCAATACTCCACAAGACCTTGCTATTAAGTCCTGCTCTGATTTGCCTTTCCAAAATGCAGCATATTTATCTAAATTAAACTCCATCTGCTACTCCTTGTCCCACTGGCCCATCTGATCAAGGTTCCATTGTACTCTGAAGTAACCTCCTTCGCTACACTTCCAACTTTTGTGTCATTTACAGACTTACTAACCATATCTCATATGTTCACATCCCATTTGTATAAATGACAAAAAGCAGTGGACCCAGCACTGATCCTCGTGGCATACCACTGGTCACAGGCCTCCAGTCTGAAAAGCAATCCTCCGCCACCACCCTCTGTCTTCTACCTTTGCGCCGGTTCTGTAACCAAATGCCTAGTTCTCCCTATATTCCATATGATCCAACTTTGCTAACAATTCTAGCACAAGGAGCTTTATTGAATGCCGTACTGAAGTTCATATAGATCTTGTCCGCTGGTCTGCCCTCATCAATCCTCTTCGTTACTTCAAAAAACTGAAGTTGTTCTTGGCAAGCTGGTGGCGATTCTGCTACCGTGGATGGCTCCAAGAAATTATTAGTTTAAAACCTTACAGAACATGTATTCGTTAATATTTGGGAGTGGGAAGGATGCCAAAAGAAAAAGGAGCGAGTAACAGCAGCAAGGAGGACACTCCCCTGCAGCACCAGGCACACCAGAGGCCACAGCATCAGCCTCTCCCGGACCCCCAGGGGACCTGACAGACTTTCAGCAATTGGCACCGACAGTGGCAAGACTTACTTCGAAGGGTGGGGCTGCGATTGTGCAGATCCGTGCCCATGTCCAACCCATCGTGTCCATGCTGCAGAAGCATGAACGGGACTTCCAGGGCTGCAGTGAGGAGATGGAGGGTTGAACCAAAGCCTCGGAAGTGGCAATCGAGTCCTTATCCAGTCAGATTCAGGTACTGGAGCAGGAAGGTGCGGGCCTTATGAGACCAGACGACGACCTTGTAAATCGAGGTCGGAGGATGAATTTTCGGATTGTCAAGCTCCCGGAGGGTGACCAAGGTGGTCAGCCAGTCAGCTTCTTTGTGCAGCAGTTCCTGGACCTTCAAAACGAGTCTAGTCGGCTGCAGATTGAAAGGACTTATCAGTTCACAGTGCACGGGTCTGGGTCGGTACAGTGCCCCGAGCACTTCCATACATATAAGGATGAGCAAAAAATGATAGAAGCCTCCGGATCACTGGGGAAAGACCCACAGGCACTGCTGCACAAGGGGTCAAAAATCATGTTTTTCCAGGATTTCTCAGCAGCTGTAATTTGATGAAGCTAAAAAGAGGCTGAGGAACCTGGGCATCCAGTACTCCATGAGGTACCCCGCAGTGCTCCGTTTCAGCCACGAGGGCTCAGTTTATACTTTTGACTCATCTGAAAAAGCTTAGAATTTTGTAGACACTTTAAAATAGACCGACTGGTCTGAAGAATACAGTTAACATTCATCATCTTTTCCTTTTTTCTGTGTTTTCCCTTCTCTTTCCCTAATAATTAAAAAAAAAACTTGGAATATATTGTTGCTATTATATTTTTATAACTGGAATGGAGCCGGGGATGGGCGGAGTGCTTATCCTGACTTTGTCTTCTTGCTTTGCTCACTTAGGATCATCTCTTTGTTTAGTTTTTTTTGCCTAAGGCAGGGGCATAGTCTGGGCTTGAAGGAGCTGTGAAGGAGGGGTTGGGTCGGGTGATTGCCCCCTATGGCAAGGATGGAGAGTCTCCCGTTCAAGGTTTTATAGTTGGTTTTTTGGTAGCAATAGTTGTTTGCAGTTATGATACAGTATTTTTATTTACACAGTTCTGTGACTCTGAGTCTTTATTTACTTGTGCTTGGCACATTGTAAGCAGCGTTCTCCCTCCTGGAGGTTCAAGGGTCTCTGAAAGGGGATATGGCTAAGTGTGTTGTTAAATGGTGCATCTGGAACATCAGGGGAAGTCATTTGCCTGTTAAAAGGAAATAAGTGCTTTCTAGCCTTAAGAGGGAAAGGGTTGATATTGCCCTATTGCAGGAAAACCATCTAGGTAATGGGGAACACCTGAAGGTATTCTTTTCATCCTTTACCACTAAAAGTAGGGGAGTGGCAGTACTTATCCAGAAAAATCTTCCGTTCACATTATTAGAGCAGGTGAAAGATGAGCAAGGGTGGTTTGTGATGCTTAAGGCTCAGATACAGGGGAAGGAATATGGCATTTTCAATGTCTACTGTCCTCAGGAGCATTCCTGCAAATTTTTGGCTAGTGCCTTTTCTCGGTTGAGTGCCTTTGGAACACGGCACATTATTGTAGGGGGGGAGATTTCAATTGCCTTTTGGATACGGCAGTGGATGGTATGATTAATAGGACCCCAACTATTTCTTCGTAGGCCACGCAGGTGGCTGACTTAGGTGAGAGTTGGGGCTGGTGGACATTTGGAGATGTCTTCACCCTACTGGCAGGGACTTCATCTTTTTTTCAAACCCACATAAGTGTCATATGAGGATTGATTTTTTTTTTCTGGCTCCTTTTGACCCTTTTGGATTATATTATAGTTTTTGGGAACACAGCTATCTCTGATCACACGCGGTGTATTTGGAGGTTAAGGCCAAAAGTGAGGGGCTAGGTTAGTGGCACTGGTGTCTGGATGCTTTTCTCCTTAAGGATTCCAAATTTGTGGAGTACATTTTGAAGGAATTTCAGAAATTCTTGACTATCAACTCGGGCATGGCTAGTAGTCCATCTATGCTATTGAAGACCACTAAAACCTTTGTTCAGGGATTAATTAATTACTATTCAGCTAGCTGGAAACGACAGAAGTGGGAACAGCAGTGTCTACTTGAGACATGGTTGAAAGCCGCCAAGGCAGCATATTTTTATTAGATTAGATTCCCTACAGTGTGGAAAAAGGCCCTTCGGCCCAACAAGTCCACACCGACCTTCCGAAGAGCAACCCACCCAGACCCATTCCCCTACATTTACCCCTGCACCTAACATTATGGGCAATTTTAGCATGGCCAATTCATCTAACCTGCACATCTTTGGATTGTGGGAGGAAACCGGAGTACCCGGAGGAAACCCAAGCAGACACTGGGAGAATGTGCAAATTCCACACAGACAGTTGCCCGAGGTGGGAATTGAACTCGGGTCCCTGGTGCTATGAGGCAGCAGTGCTAATGACTAAGCCACCGTGTGGCCTAGGGTGACTACGCCAGGGTCCGTACATACAATGCCTAAAGGATTAATGAGGCTTTTTGGAGATTTTTCTCTGAATTGTATTGGTCTGAGGGTTGTGAGGACAGGTGGGCTAAAATGGAAGCCTTTTTTAAGAACCTGGACTTCCTGGGGTAACCTTGGAACTGGACTTTCTTCTTAATGCCCCCTTGACAGTTCAGGAAATACCAGAGGCAGCTAGGCAACTTCAGAGTGGGAAAGTGCCTGGCCCTGATGGTCTCCGAGGTGAGCTTTATAAGTTTATGGGGATTTTGTCAAGGCTGATGTTGGAGATATACAATCACTCTTACCCATGAATGCTTATCACCATCTTTGAGTGAAGCTAATATTTCCCTTATTCTTAAGAAGGGAAAGGTTCCTGAGGATTGTGACTCACACAGGACCATCTCTCTATTAAATTCAGATTTCAAGATTCTGTCTAAGATCCTGGTGCTGAAATTGGAGAAGGTGTTGCCCTGTATTATTAAAAGAGACCAGACAGGTTTTATAAGGGGCCGTAGGTCTTCTAATAATATTAAAGGTTGCTGAATATGGTCCAAGTATGTCAGCAATGATCGATTCAGGGGTTGGTGATTTCCTTAGATGCAGAGAAAGCATTTGACCAGGTGGAATGGCCATATCTCTTTTGTGTCTAAGATCGGTTTGGGTTGGATGGGGTCTTTGCTAGGTGGGTGGAGGTTTTATATCATCACCCTCTGGCCGTGGTCATCATCAACGGGGTGAAGTCTCGGAACTTTCAGTTTGGTAAGGGTAGTCATCAAGGCTGCCCCCTTTCACCGTTGTTGTTTACGTTGGTGGTAGAGCTGCTGGCAGAGGCCATTCGTCAGAACATCCACATAACCGCTCTGGAAATGGGACTGAGGGTACACAAGATTACTGTGATGCGGATGATATCGTTCTGTTTTTACCAAACCCGATGACCTCCGAACCCCTTTTGATACAATGTATTAATTCATTGGGGCTATTTCAGGATATAAGATCAACTTTGCAAAATCAGAGGCTAAGCCTTTGGGGAATCTCAAGGAAGTGCCAGAGGCTGAAGGTGGCCCTAGGTTCCCTTCTAAGTGGTCTCAAGCAGCGTTCCGATACCTAGGCATTTTTATTACCCCCATGTTTGATTGGTTATTTCGATTAACTTTGCTCACTTGCTCGACAATATTAGGAGGGATCTCCAGTGATGGGAAGCTCTTCTAATTTCATGGTTGAGCCGAATAGCTCTTATCAAAATGAATGTCCTTCCTTGTTTGCTTTATCCCATGCGTATGCTCCCTATATGTTTCTCAGATCAACGCTGCAGTAACTTATGAGTTGGTTTAATTCCTTTGACTGGTGGCCCCTCATCAATCTTACTAAATTGCAGTTGCCTCAAGAATGGGGAGGAGTTGATTTCTCAGATCTCAGGAGGTATCAATTCAGTTCCCTGCTATCCTTTGTGTGTGATTGAGCCTGGATGGTTACTTACCCAATGTGGCTGGATGTTGAGGCCTCCAAGGCAAAGTGCCTCCTTATTAACCTGTTGTTCATGGATAAGATGAGGACAGTTATAGTTCCACTGCTGGAACCCCATTGTCATTAGTATGGTCAAGGCATGGAAGGCAATGCGTTAGGGTAAGGGTTGCTTATTCAAGACTTCATCACTTATGACCATAGTTGGTATGCTGGGGTTCCGACCAGGGATGATGGACTCAGGGTTCAAACTATGGGCAGTGAGAGGAGTTTCCAGTTTGGGAGACTTGTTTGAGGGAAAGGTTATGATGTCTTTCGAGCAATTGAACTGCAAATATGGGCTGCCCAGCTGAGATCGTTTCTGTTTTTTTCAGATGAGGGATTTGATTCAGCAGAAGACTATGCTTCTCACGAAGGCCTGTAAGCCCAATACAGAGAGGTTGTTGCTACGTTCCACAAGCACCCTCTCGGTTAGTGTCCTCTATCACCTGCTGGGTGGCAGGGTCTGGCAGGATATTAACTGGTTATGTGAGGTCTGGGAGCAAGAGCTAGGAGTGGAAATCTCTTCTGAAACATGGGAGGACATATGGAGAATGTGTAAAAGATCTCAATCTGTAATAGGACATATGCTATGCAATTAAAAGTTCTGCACAGGGTTTATCTGGCACTGGACTGTCTGGCGAAGTTTAGAAAAGGAGCATCTTCAATGTGCCCCAAGTGTAAAGTAAGTGTAGGTACTCTTGCCCATTGCTTCTGGACATGCCACAGGCTCCGTGTTTATTGGAGCGCTGTGGCAGGAGAGATAGGAAGAGTATTGAGGACTGAATTTAAAGTAGACCTGAGATCTTTCCTCCTAGGTCTAATGAATTTATTATCTTTAGACAGACATGGGAAGAAACTATTTAGTATTCTTGCATACTGTGCACAGAAGAATATTCTGATGAATTGGGTGTCTGAGAACTTGCCAGGCTTGCTGGGATGGCGGCAATTAACTATGGAGTGCATTCCCTTGGGTTTTTTTTTCACAAATATGGTGCATATAGCAGACCTCTTTTATAAGACATGGCAGGCCTTTTTGAGTTATTTGGATCTAGATTTGTCAGCTATCTTAACTAGGGTGTTTGTTTAACCAGGGTGGTTAGTTTTGCTGAGCTCTGGGCCCTGGAGGGGGCACTCTTGGGTTAATATGGGTTAATACAACACTCCCGTTCTTTTGTTTGGGAGCTTTGCACCGAGCATTGCTATTTTATGTTTTTGTGTGTCTTTTTGTCTTTTAAAAAATTATTTATTAATCACTTATTTATTTATTGGTGGTGTTTTGCACATATATTAGATTTTGTTTGTATTACAGGATAGGTTAGTAGTTAGTAATCAGTAGTTGTATTGTAATTTGCATTTTTCCTTATTGTACTGATATTTGTTATATTTTTAATAACTGATTTTGTAAAATCAAAAAAATTTCTTTTTCTTGCTAATAAATATATTTACAAAAAAAACTGAAGTTAGTGAGAGGTGATCTCCTACGCACAAAGCATGTTGACTAACCCTAATCAGACTTTGCCTTTCCAAATACGTGTAAATCAGGATTCCCACCAACAACTTACTCACCATCGATGTTGGGCTTCCTAGTCTATAGTTTCCTGCTTTTCCTTACCACCTTTCTTTAACAGTGACAACAAGTAAGCAATCTCCAGTCTTCCAGCACCTCACCTGTCGTTATCGATGATACAAATATCTCAGAAAGGGGTCCAGTGATCACTTCCCTAGCTTCCCACAGAGTTCAAGGATACACCTGATCAAGTCCTGGGGATTTATGCATCTTTATTTGTTGATTGAGTTTTTGAGGAGCTGACAAGGACGGTTGAGGGCAAAGTACTGGATGTTGTCTACATGGATTTTAGCAAGGCCTTTGAAGTGACAGGCTGATATAGATGGTGAAGTCACAGGGGATCTGGGTGAGCTGGTAAGATGGATACAGAGCCGGCTTTTTCATTTAAAACAGAGTGGCAGAATGTTTCTCTGACTGGCAATCTATGACCAGTGGCATTCCAGTCTTGTTTGTAATACATGTCAATGATTTGGAAAATAACGTAGGTGGTCTGATAAGCAAGTTTACAGACAACTTAAAGGTTGGGGAGCTTTGAGTAGTGAGGAGGATTCTGAGGATGCAGCAGGATACACAGATTGGAGACTTGGACAGAGAAATGGCAAATGGAACTTAATACAGGCAAATGCAAGGGGATGCATTTTGAAAGGTCAAATGCAGGAGGGAAGTATTTACTAAATGGCAGAAGTATGTATTAAATTAGCACTATTCATACCGAAAGGGATTTAAGCATGCAGATCCACAGTTACCTGAAAGTGACAACGCAAATGAGTAAGATGATCAAGAAGGCATATACCATGCTTGCCTTAATTGGTTGGGCATTGAGTATAAAAATTAACAAGTCCTGTTGCAACTGAATAGAACTTTAGTAAGGTCATATTTAAAATATTGTGTACGGTTGTAATCGCCACGAGAACAGAAGGGTGTGGAGTTTTTGGAGAGGGTACAGTAAAAGTTAACTCAGACTCTCCAAACCAGGCAACTTCTTGGTAATGAGGCAAGATTGGACAAACTCTGAGGCTGAGGGGCAACCTGATATGTTTACAAAATTGAGAGGCATGGATATAATGGAAAGCTGGAGTATTTTTGTATTTTTCCCAAGGCTGAAATGTCAATGACTAGGAGATATGAGTTTAGGTGGAGTGGGGGGAAGGAGTTTAAAGAAGATGGAAATGCAAGTTGTTTTTTTTTAACACAGGTTAGTAAGTGCCAGAAATGCACTGCCAGGGGAGGTGGGAGAAGCAGGTGTAATTGTAACATTTAAGAACCATCTTGACCAATTTCTGAACAGGCAGGGAATGGAGGGATATGGATAACTTAGAGGCAAAAGGCTTCTTGTTTATAAAGGCGACTTGACCACACAGATTTACAGGGCCTTTTCCTGTGCTGTACTGTTCTTTGGTCTTCTTGTTCTAAAAGAAAATTAATGCAGTGTCTATAAACCAGTCCAGCATATTTGTTTGAAATCGGGAAGAGACAGAGGGATGAAATAAAACCAGAAAATGCCAGAAGTTGTTCTGTACTTTTAATGGAAAGATAGGCTTAGCAATGTAGGTGTGATATTTCTGAACTTTCCTACATGAAATATGCTGCTCTTTCAGTTGCTGAGTTACCTTCTGCACATTGGACTGTAATCATAAACTGAGAAACCTAGAAACTAAGGATAACCTTTGGTGTAATTTGATGATAATGCTATAATTAATCTGGCATTTTACTGCACACTTATAAAATACTGCACAGTACATTTTCAAGCAATGACACTTGTTAAATCCACAAATGAGTAACTATTGCATAGCAGCAATGTCAGACAACAATGAGAAAACTGAATGTCCTTTTCCTTTTGGCAAAGGAAGAAATATTGCTCAAGATTTGAGGAAAATCTCTATGAATTAGAACCACAAGCTAGAAAATGGACCTAGGGAATTAATTAATCCCAATGAATAGTGATTCAATTTGAAGTATTCACTACTAAAATCCTATTTCAGCTGAAAGTGGAGGAGTAAGTGGATCAGAGTTAGAAGAATTTTGAAAGTTGCAGTGAGAATATAAGGAAGCAGGAAAGAAGGAAAATCTCTATTTAGAAAATGTAATTTCATGTACATCCCCAAAGGTTTAATTTTAAAATAACTGGGCAAGTCATCAAAAAATAAAATTCCACTGCTTTAGAAAGATTTATTAATTTGCTTAACAATTGGCTAGAATAACATGCATATCAGTACAGATTGAATAAAGATTTTGGGAGAAACTTACCAACAGAGAATGGTGAGATTATGTCAAATGGAAAGAATTAGGTATGTAAAATTGATGGCATTTAAGGGGAAGCTTTGATATACATGACCGAAGGGGCGAGAAGGAACTAGAAGTGGTGGTATGGGTTAGCAAGGAAAAAAATGGCAGGAGATAATTAGAATAGAGAGAAACTTGTGGTGAATGTCCACCATCAAATACTTGGTTGGGGTCAAATGTCTTGTTGAGTTCTGTGGTCTAGATAATTGTATGTGTATCAGGATCAAGAAAATAACTTCTCAACCTATCATTACATAGGTAATACAAATTAGTGAACCATAGAAGGCAATGTCTTTTAGATAGTTATTTTTTTAAATCTGTGGAATGGATTAAACAAAGCAATATTTCTTTGTTTCCCTATTCAGCTATTCTGTTGTGAAATTTTGATAAAATGAAGTTTTTTTTCAGTTTGTTTAAGCAGTGATTAGAATTTAGAAAAGATGATGTTGTGGTAATACTTCTGGATGGTAATTTGGAGATCTGAGTAATAATTTTAAAGATTGAAAGTTCAAATCCCATCAAGACAGGTGGAAATAACTTTTTTTTTTAAATCTGGAAATTTGAAGCTGCTTCACAATGAATAAATACCTGTTTGTATCTCAGGGATAATGCCAACCTGGTCAGTGATGTTCATCTTCTGAGAACCATTTTTTAAAAAAATTGTAACCAGTGCTTTATTGTTCTTCATTATGTAATCTGTGGTTCTAACCCTCTAATTTCAGAAATTCCTTCCAACAGTTTTAAGTATTCTCAGCACTAAATCACAAAATGACAGATGAGATAACTAAAAGAATAATAAAAATAATATCCAGCAAAACCTGGGGTCAATGGCACTATTTTCCTGTACATCTCTGGACGTAGTGGTACTTCCATATTAAAGGTGTGAGATTTACCTCCATGGTTATGTTTTTCTTTGAGTCCTTAATGCGTCGATTTGCGAATTCACTTGGCCTTGCAGTTTTTTTGATAGTAATTCTGTAAAGCTATTAGATTTAATATACATAAGAACTAAGAGCAGGAGTGGGTAATTCAGTCCCTCTTGCCTGCTTGCCATTTAATACAATCATGGCTGATCTCATCCAAGGAACAGGAAATTCGACGTTTCGGGCCAGAGCCCTTCATCAGGAAGGGCTGATGCAGGGCTCTGGCCCGAAACGTCGAATTTCCTGTTCCTTGGATGCTGCCTAACCTGCTGTGCTTTAACCAGCAACACATTTTCAGCTCTGATCTCCAGCATCTGCAGACCTCACTTTTTACTGGCTGATCTCATGTCAGCCTCAACTCCACTTTCCTGCCCATTTCCCTTAACCCTTTAACCTATTACTAATTAAAAGTCTGTCTATCTCTTCCGTAAACTTATTTAGTGTCCTAACATCTGTGGTATTCTGGGATAGTGAGTTCCATAGATTTACAACCCTTTGAGAGGTGCAATTCCTCCTCAAATCTGTTTTAAATCTGCTACCCACTACTCCATCACTTGAAAAGCAGTGTTGCTTTATTATTGATACCTAGTATCTAATGTTTCTTTTTCTTTCAACAGAAAGATCTGAACTCCTATCAGATGTGAGGTCAAGACTTTGGTTTACTTACAGGAAGAAGTTTTCCCCAATAGGTGAGTATTTTGGCTGGGGTTCACTGTCCATTGGTAGTGTGATGTAACAATCAAAGGCTCAGGTGAAGAGGGTGACAGTCATCCCCTTTTCCCTACTACTGTTGCTACTTTTGGAGTGCTTCTTTCTGAAGACTAGATAGCAACCAGCATTTATAAAGCATCTTTTAACATTTACCTTCTGGGCAAATCCTTTAGTTCAACCATACTATGGTAGGAAGTGAAGCCCATTACAAATAATCTCACAATCAACCAATTTATATTGTGTCTTGTACGCTGTCCGAGAGATTCTTCCTGAAGCACCAGCAAAACGTCACAGTCCTCCTCCTATTATCACGGCTTGTTTTTGCCTCATCTAGATTGCAGTCACCTTGCTTGGCCTTATCACCAGGAACCATCAGTTTTTCATGCCATATTGAGTCAACTTGTCTCAGCAAAGATGGTGGTGGCTTGGGTATCCCTGGACCAGGAAATGTAACAAGAGTTGGCTAACGTGACTGTTATTGATCATTGTCTAGAGGAGGGATAAATTTTCTAAATGCATTTGGTTAAATGACATGCTAAGATAGGATGGCACTGAATTATGGCAGTCCCCACAATTGAATAACCTCACAGTACTCATTCAATAGGCTCATGCAGGACAATGTTGAGAGTGTGGTGCTGGAAAAGCATAGCAAGTCAGGCAGTATCGGAGGAGTAGGAGAATCAGCGTTTCAGACAAGGTACTGAAGGCCATGACTGTATGCATAATTGTCTTCAAAGAATGAAGTGTTGGGGATGAAAATTGGGGTGAGTTTTTGTGTTCAGGATCGAGAGAGAGACTTGAACCTGACATTTTCCAACTGTGTGCATCGAATCCAACTTCCTAATACTTTCTTTGGGCACTTGGGTGTAAAAGCTCTCCAGAAAATGTTCCCAACATAAGGAGGTTTAAAATTGTATAATTTTCTTTTCCCAGTTTTCCACCTTCCTATCTATAGCATTTCCAACCCAAGTATTTTCCCCACCTAAGAGAAGGATGCTACTGTTAGGAATGATACGTTCAAGATATCTAGTGTCTTTGGGCATCTTCCACTTGTAGTAAATGCTCAATAATCAGCACTTATTTGAATGCAGACACAGGACGAGAGGCAAACCAGAGGATGGTGTGTTAACCTAATGCCATGGTCATGCTTCCAGGCAATTCTCAGAGAGAGGATTGGGGTAGTGGTGTTGATAGCTACCTATTCACATGATTTCAGATAGTTTGTTAGACCAAGTAAGCTGACTGTTAAGACCACAATCAGAACCATGTCTTTGTTATGTTTGTATCTTTAAAAATTGAGAAATACAGTGAGGGAAGAATTGTTTTCAAGACACAGATTTACCAGGATGGTTGCATAATTTCAAAGCAAGGAGTTTGATATTTATTAAAAATCCTGTCGTGTGACTGTGGGTTCCTGCGATTATTCAAGTTATCAGGAGCCAAAGAGTTGTTTATAAGGAAAGCTGAGTGAACAGGTTGAAACTGAAAACAAGTTACAGAGACACAGAGAAAAAGGCACAGAAGGGTGTATTGTTGCTCCCCCCAGCAGAAGCTGCCTGTTCTCAGCAGGGGAAAAAAAATCATTTTAAACTTGAAGAAAGAGTTACCTTTCCTGCAGTAGTTGCTGTGAGCTATGACTTTTGAATCAATAAATCAAGAGACATTTTACTTGTAAATCAGTTGCTCTCTACTTCCTCCAAGCCAGAGGAAGCTTCCAGAGAAAAAAGCTACTCAACACCAAGAGCATGATTAGCCAAAGTAGGATCATCTCAGCATTGGAACTGCAAAGCAAAGACCACTGACTTGACTTTTCATTTTGTTCTACCTTCACTGGTAATCTGTTTTCCCTATTTAATTGTCTGTGTTTATGAGAGACAGAGAGAACTTGTAAGGGAGTTTGAATTTCAGTTAGTAGTGTTGTATGCCAGTGTTTTAGATCTGTTTCCTGTTCTTGGATTGCCATCTTGCTGTGGGGGAGAGGTTGGAGTGTTCCATTGATCCTGAGAGCAATGTCGTCAGGAGTTTCAAACTCCTGGCAGGGCCACCCATGACAGTACGGTTGGAGGGAAGGAACCAGACAAGTGCAATCCATAACAAGTTTTCAATGATGATCCAGGCAGTGGATATCCCTGTGATGTCAACGGCTGTGACAGCGGACAAAAGCTGCAGCAATAGGGAGATCCACAGTCATCGAAGTTCCCTTGCCACTGTAACTATATCAACCTTCTGTAAAAGATAGTGTGTGTGCTGATTTGCAACAGCATTCCCACGTAAAAAGATGTGCCATATAAGCTGCCTGTCCAGAGGAATGCAAGCCGCACCAGGAACTCCCCGCCCCAACCAAAAAGGAGTACAACATAAGCCTAGTGGTTATCGCTGAGAAGTGAAGGGAACAGGATTGTGCAGTCTGGATGTCATTAGCTTCAGAACAGCAGATGAATGGTGGAGATTGACTCAGTCATTTCACTCTTGAAATAGGAACAGTTCAGCAGTTTTCTTCACAACTGAGCAGCTCTTTTCAGGATTCACTCTGCTAATCCCCACAGGGAAGGAACTAGAAAAAAATGCTCTAAAAATAGTCTTTTTGTCACCAATCATCTGGAAAACTGCATCCAGTGGGCTGAAAATAAATACCTGGAATCTGAAAATAAATCAAACTCCATCATGGAACATGGATTATACGCACCCTTATGGATATCAAACAAAACAATTGTCTTGAAGGAAGAACTGCACTTGTTGCCTGTGAACTCAGGCATTTGAACATCGCTATTGCTGCCCTGAGGAGATATGAAGGGAAGCTGAAGAAAGAAGGTGATGGTTGCACTTTCTTCTGGAGAGGAAAACCTGAGGATCAAACCTGGATGCATGGAAATGGATTCACAATCAAGAATGAACTCATTATCTGACTCTTGGAGCTCCCTATTGCCATCAACAAGCACCTCATGACTCTCATCTACAACTTGCTATTAACCAGCAGGCAATAGTTCTGAGTGCCTATGCTCCAATCCCTATACCACAGATGAGTCCAAAGATGGCTTTTACTCAACCCTGAACACCATATTCACCAACACCCCTAAGGAAGGTAAAATGACCATTGTGGGGGCTTCACTGCTGGAGTTGGAAATTGCCACTCCAATGAGACTCCCCTGATCACCAAATGTGCGGAACACCAGCTGGTCCTCACCAATACATTGTTCCCTCAAAGAGACAATTTCAAGACGACTTGGAGAAATCCACGAACAAAGCTCTGGAACATGATTGACCATATCATTGGTAATGAGGGCTTCAATCTGGCCTCAAGTGATGACCAGTATAGATGACTGCTGTACAGAATGCCAGCTCATCAGCTCCTTGATGTTCATCAAATACTACCACAAGTAGCTGAAGACGAAGAAACAGTTCAGAAAGAAACCAACGTTGAGCAGCTTCAAGAGCCAAGCAGACTAATAAAATTCCAACAATGTTTTCATCAAAATTTTTACGGTTCATTTTATTGGAATGGAGAGAAAATTTAGAGCTGATGACAGTTATCATCTTTTACTGTGAAAAAGCCATCACCTACAAGACCAGGAAACATAGAGACTGGTTCAGTAAGAATGATCACATCATCCAAGACCTCATCGACAAGAACAGGAAAGCTCTCATGTCTGGCAAAACAACACCAATAAGGCAAAGAGGACAACTAATCAAATAGCAAAGGCAGAGGTACAAAGAAGAACGAGGGAAATAAAGAACCAGTAGTGGTCTGGGAAGCTAAGGAGCTGGAACTCCTTGCTGATAAGCATGAGACCCAGGGTTTCTTCAGTGTTACCAAGACAATGGAGAGAACCAACACCCTTAGGTCTCACACTGCATCAGTGTAAGGATGGAACCCTTTTGAGAAACAGAAAAAAAATCAGCCTCCAATAAGAAAGCACTTCAAAGAACTCTTAAACCATGATCCAATCATTGACAAGGTTGTGTTTGTGGAAATCCTCCAACTCCACATCAAAGATAATCTTGAGCTATACTCAGTGTGGTCAAAGTTGGAGCCACGATTAGACACATGAAGAGCTGCATGAGTAGACATGATTTCAGTGGAGATTTCAGACTTGGAGGAGCATAACTTACTTATCATCATCTTCAACTGTACCTGGAAAAAAATGGGACAAAGAAGGAATCCCTGCCAACCCTGGATGCAGCCGTTGCCACCATCTTCAAGAAAGAAGGCAAAGTGATTTGTGGGAAGTACCAAGCAATCTTCCCTACTCTCCATCTCCGGGAAGATCATCACCCAATCCTCTCTTGGTGCCTTCTCCCAGTCTCTGAGGCACTTTTTCCAGAAAGTGCATTTGGTTTCTAAGCAAAATGTGGAACTATGGACATGTTTTCTACTGCCCAGCAATTCCACAAGAAATGCACAGAATAACACCAACCACTCTACATGTCCTTCATTGATCTGATCAAGGCTTTTGACTCAGTCAGTCAGGGAGACCCAGTCAAATGTTGGCTGTCCAGTGAAATTCATCAACGTTCTCTAGCTTGGTGACATCCTTCATGATACTGTGTCAGCAACAGTCCTTACCGATGGTACTATGACAATCCTATGAGGTCAAGTCAGAGGTCAAGCAAAGATGTATCATCACCCTTACTCTTTTCTCCACCTTAGTTTTGTCAAGAACAAGCTTCATAGTAGTGTGCACATTGTTTACAGGCTGGATGGAAAACTTTCCAAACTCAGCCGGTTGAAATACAAGAAGAAACTGACACCAATGTCATCTCTACTCTCTCTGAAGAGAATCTACACCTAATACCTTCAGGAGCCATATCGAAGAATTCATCTCAGCCTCGGTCTCACCCTCAAGGAGACTCAAATCCTTTATCCATCCATTTCAGGTTAAATTTTGGTTCATCCCTCTATTAAGATCAACAGAGTAATCTTCCCAAACATGGAACATTTTCCTTAGTGTCATAAAGATGTACAGCGTGGAAACATACCCTTTGGTCCAACTCGTCCATACCGACCAGATATCCCAACCCAATCTAGGCCCACCTGCCAGCAGCTGGCCCATATCCCTCCAAACCCTTCCCATTCATATACCCATCCAGGTGCCTTTTAAATGTTGCAATTGTACGAGCCTCTGGCAACTCATTCCATACATGTACCACCCTCTGAGAGAAAATGTTGCCCTTTAGGTCTCCTTTTATATCCTTTCCCTCTCACCCTAAACCTTTGCCCTCTAATTCTGGACTCTCCCAACCCAGGGAAAAGACTTTGTCTATTTAGCCTATCCATACCCCTCGCGATTTTATAAACCTCTATAAAATCACTCATCAGCATGCGGTGCTCCAGGGAAAACAGCTCCAGCCTATTCAACCTCTTCCTATAGCTCAAATCCTCCAACCCTGGCAACATCCTTGTAACTCTCTTTTTTGAACCGTTTCAAGTTTCACAATATCTTTCCCGTAGTAAGGAGACCAGAATTGCACGCGATATTCCAACAGTGGCCTGACCAATGTCCTGTACAGCCACAACATGACCTCCCAACTCCTGTACTCAATATTCTGACCGTTAAAGAAAAGCATACTAAACGCCTTCTTCACTATCCTATCTACTTTCAAGAAGCTATGAATCTGCACTCCAAGGGCTTTTTGTTCAACAACACTCTCTAGGACCTTATCATTAAGTGTATAAGTCCTGCTAAGAGTTGCTTTCCCAAAATGCAGCACCTCGCATTTATCTGAATTAAACTCCATCTGCCATTTCTCAGCCCATTGGCCCATCTGGTCAAGATCCAGTTGTAATCGGAGATAACCCTCTTTGCTGTCCACTACATCTCCAATTTTGGTGTCACCAGCAAACTTACTAACTATATCTCATATGCTCACATCAACTTCATTTATATAAATGACGAAAGGTAGTGGACCCAACACTGATCCTTGTAGCACTCTATTGGTCACAGGCCTCCAGTCTGAAAAACAGTCCTCCACCAACACCTTCTGTCTTCTACCTTTTGAGCCAGTTCTGTATCCAAGTGGCGAGTTCTCCCAGTATTCCGTGAGATCTAAGCTTGCTCGCCAGTCTCCCATGGGAAATCTTGTCGAACGCCTTACTGAAGTACATATAGATCACATCTACCGCCCTGCCCTCATCAATCTTCTTTGTTACTACTTCAATAAACTCAATCAAGTTTGTGCTAAATGATCTCTCACACATAAAGCCATGTTGACTATCCCGAATCAGTCCTTGCCTTTCCAAATACATATACATCCTGTCCCTCAGGATTCCCTCCAACAACTTGCTCACCACCGACGTCAGGCTCACTGGTCTATAGATCCCTGGCTTGTCCTTACCACCCTTCTTAAATAGTGGCACCACGTTAGACAACCTCCAGTTTTCTGGCACCTCACCTGTGACTATCGATAATCCAAATATCTCAGTAAGAGGCCCAGCAATCACTTCCCTAAGTTCCCAGAAAGTTCTAGGGTACACCTAATCAGGTTCTCGGGATTTATCCAATTTTATGCATTTGAAGACATCCAGCACTTCCTCCTCTGTAAAATGGACATTTTTCAAGATGTCACTATCTATTTCCCTACATTCTATATCTTCCATGTCCTTTTTCACAGCAAATACTGATGCAAAGTACTCGTTTAGTATCTGTCCCATCTCCTGTGGCTCCACACAAAGGCCACTTTGCTGATCTTTGAGGGGCCCTATTCTCTCCCTAGTTACCCTGTATTTGAAAAAACCCTGGATCCTCCTTAACTCTATTTGCCAAAGCTATCTCATGTCCCCTTTTTGCTCTCCTGATTTCCCTCGAGTATACTCCTACTGCCTTTATACTCCTCTAAGGATTCACTCGATCTGTCCTGTCTATACCTGACAAAAGCTTCCTTCTTTTTCTTAACCAAATCCTCAATTTTTTTAGTCATTCAGCACTCCCTATACCCACCAACCTTCCCTTTCACCCTAACAGGAATATCCTTTTTCTGGATTCTCGTTATCTCATTTTTGAAGGCTTCCCATTTTCCAGCCACCTCTTTACCTGCGAACATCTACCCCCAGTCAACCTCTGAAGGTTCTTGCCTAATACTGTCAAAATTAGCCATCCTCCAATTTAGAACTTCAACTTTTTGATCTAGTGTTTCCTTTTCCATCAGTATTTTAAAACTAATAGAATTATGGTCGTTGGCCCAAAGTGCTCCCCCACTGACCCCCTCAGTCACCTGCCTTGCCTTATTTCCCAAGAGCAGGTCAAGTTTTGCACCTTCTCTAGTAGCTACCTCCATGTACTGACTCAGAAAATTGTCTTGTATGCACTTAACAAATTCCTCTCCATCTAAACCCTTAACACTGTGGCAATCCCAGTCTGTTTAGGAAGTTAAAATACCCTACCATAACCACCCTATTATTCTAACAGATAACTGTGATCTCCTTACAAATTTGTTTCTCGATTTCCCTCTGACTATTAGGGGGTCTATAATATAATCCCAATCAGGTGATCATCCCTTTCTTATTTCTCAGTTCCGCCCAAATGACCTTCCTGGATATATTTTCAGGAATATCCTCCCCAAGTGGAGCTGTAATGCTATCCCTTTTCAAAAACACCACTCCCCCTCCTCTCTCGCCTCCCTTTCTGTCCTTCCTGTAGCATTTGTTTCCTGGAACATTAAGCTGCCAGTCCTGTCCATCCCTAAGAGCATCTCACTCTATTAAGCGCCATTTTTGCTTCTTTCAACCTACAGACCCAGAAAATAGCACTGTCTTCTTCCTCTACAAAACACTGCTTCAGGTTAAATTAATACTTATGGCTTATATTTTAAGTTTAATTAAGAGAAATAGGTGAATATAACATACTTCTCATCTAAGGCTGACATCAATGTGGAGATTCCGTATTGCATCCAATTTGTGAGCGCCGCCTTTGGCCACCTAAGGATGAGTGCCTTCGGATGTGACTTTCATGCTGATAACAAGATCATTGTGGATAAGGCAGTCATCTAACTGACTTTTCCACATGGTTTTGAAACTTGGATTATGTATACATATCACCTCAAGACCCTGGAGAATTACTGTCGTGTTGTTTAAGGCAGATTTTTCTGATCACCTGGAAGGATGGGCATACTAACATCAGCATCCTTGAAGCAGCCAATAGCACTAGCATCGAAGCCATAATCACCCGATACCAACTCCGCCATGCCAACCATGTGCTTAGGATGTCTGAATTCCAATTACCTAAGCAAATCATCTTCATTTAGTTCAGGGAAGGCACTTGAATGTGAGGGCGACAAAGAAAACTTTTCAAAGACTTCCTGAGGCTTCCCTCAAGAAATGCAACATGAGACGTCAGGGGAGACACTCATTCAGGAGAAGCTAACTTGGAGAATACTCTGTATGACGAGAAACAATTTTTTGAGAACACCTGACAGCAAGCGTACGTACAGGAAAAAGAACTGGGAAAAGGAATGCAAAAGATCTTGAAGCCAAGGGCCATTTCACCTCCTGGAAGTATATTCCAAATATATGGTCAGAAATGTGGCTTTAGGATCAGGGTTATCAGTCACATGAGGACCAACAGAACCCGTGACCAGAGACACCCAATTTTCTAGGTGGATAATCATATTCATTAGAGGAGAAAGTGAGGACTGCAGATGCTGGAGATTCCTTCTTCAGCATTCCTGAAGAAGGGCTCATTCCTGAAACATCGATTCTCCTGCTCCTTGGATGCTGCCAGACCTGCGCTTTTCTAGCAATCATATTCATTAGCAAGAAGTTGCTGATAAAGAAGTATTCATTTGTTACTATTTACTTTTTATAAGTAATAATTCTTGTTTCGTTTATAAGCTAGGTTTGTGCTTTCCCTCAACCTTGGTCTAAAAATCAGATAAAATGTAGTACTTTACATAGCTTAAAAAACTTTAATATTTGGTACAATTTTGGAATTAGTGGGAGTTTGTGTATGAAAGAGAAAAATCTGCTTGAATGTTATGTGGAAGATCAGGCTTCACCCAGTTGATGCTCCTCAAACTGTTAAATGACTGGGGCTGCTATGATTGGTGCTGATGAATTCTCTGCCAACTCTTTGGGTTATGGAACAGGAAACCCAGCTACAAAGAAATGTTGCCTTAATGGCCAGAGGGCCTTTTCCTGTGCTGTCAACCTCCACATGTCTGCTGGTGTGAAAACGGCTGTTTTATCTTTCCTGGTTCTCCCCCAAGAACATTGAAGTCAATTTACAAACCTATTTTTAACCAACTATAAAGTACAAATGGAAGTTAAAATGGATAATGTCATAATGATTGGTAGGCGCACATTGTTTCTTTAGGGATTATGGGGCACAGACATAGTTGACACAAGCAGTAGATGTATTAAAGAGGAAGCTGACCAAGTATATGAGTGACAAAGGAATTGAAGGTTATGTTGATAGGAGAAAAGTGGATGGGGGGTGTCTTGTGTGGAGCAAAAACACTGGTATGGATTATAGAGCCGTATGTGACGTTTTATTTTTCACTATGATTCTGTATATTTCTATGCCAGACCCTGCCAGTTATTTAATCCACCACAGATTATTTGCATTTTTGTATAATTAAGAATGACTATTGTATCTGAAATTGAACTTGTTCTTGAACTAGCACAGAAGAGGAATGCTTTGCCATGTAAGTTTTTTTTTTGCTAATGATGACCCATAATTCTTTCATGTATTCATAGTAATTTCCTAAATTGTTATCAATTATGACTAATTGTGAATGTCTGATTCTTTTGCATTATCATAAAACTGATCATAAAATCTGTAATCTCATTGTAAAACTGCTCCAAAAAAAGCACTAATTTTGAGCTGAATGTTCCATAATAGAAGACTTGGCTTAGTTTGGAGTTTAAACTATTTCTTCATAAGAGAAATAAGACTGAGACCAGTCTGCCTACTTTAGGAATCCAAGTGAACTTAAAAGGATCTCATGATATGAGCACAGTCTCCTGGCCAACATTTGTGCTTCAATGAACGCAAACATTCATTCATCTGATTTTCTGTTTGTGGAACCTATCTTTGTGCAAAATGTCTTTTTGTCCACAACAGAATAGTTGTTACTATTCAAAGCGGTAATACAAGAAAAGATATATAAGGATGATGCCAGGGTTGGAGGGTTTGAGCTATAGGGACAGTTTGAGTAGGTTGGAACTAATCTCCCTGGAGCATTGGAGGCTGAAGGGTGACCTAATAGAGGTTCATAAAATCATGAGAGGCATGGATAGGGTAAATAGACAAGGTCTTTTCCTGGGTTGGAGGAGCCCCGAACTAGAGGGCATAGGTTTAAGGTGAGAGGGGAAAGATTTAAAAGGGACCTAAGGGGCAACCCTTTCATGAAAAGGATGGTGTGTGTATGGAATGAGCTGCCAGAGGAAGTGGTGGAGGCTGGTACAATTACACCATTTTAAAAGACATCTGGATGTATGAATGAATAGGAAGGGTTTAGAGAAGTATGGGGCCAAGTGCTGGCAAGTGGGACTAGATTAATTTAGGATATCTGGTTGGCATGGATGAGACCTCAAATGGTTTCATACACCATTTTGAGAAGGTTCAGAGAGATATAATGATGTTGTTATACATATATACAAAGTTTATGTAAATCATTTTCCATTAAAGCATTGAGTATACCTTGCCAAGTTACTGGCATTTTGTTCAAACGTATAATTTTTCAATGAGCCAACATATATTTTTCACTGTTTCTATAATAAGCAGCTTTTAAAAATTCAAACCACTCATGAATGTTATACTTTTATGTTATGTTTATGTCTTATTTTAATTTAAATTTTAATATATATCTAAAATAGGACCAATGTATCAAATTGACAACAACCTGTTCACACTTGGGTAGAGATGCTGAAAGTTGTAATGAATTCTATTGTTATTCAAACAGGAGGAACTGGTCCCTCATCTGATGCTGGCTGGGGATGTATGCTGCGATGTGGACAGATGATCCTGGCACAAGCATTAATATGCAGACACCTAGGGATGGGTGAGTCTTCATGGAAACCCTTATCACAAAGCAGCTTTGGGATTGGGTGTACTTTGAGGCATTACAAAGTAAGGCAATCGTCTTAATCCAGAAGGAGAGGATGATCCGAACATAAATCGTTTAAATAGCCTAGAGTAGGTTATCCTGTCACTCAGGAATGTCTGATTTAATGAGAGCGAAGGTATATTAATAGACAGTTCATTCTCAAGGAACGGTACCTGTCCATAATTTACTGTGAGCAATTCATTAGCTTTCTTCATGGGTGGAAGCAGCTTTCTCCTGCCTTACCCTGTAAAGGTACTTTGCATCACTTGCCTTTTTAAAAGTAATTTAAGGAGTTTGGGGAAAGGTAACCGTTCAAGGGCGGCACGGTGGCACAGTGGTTAGCACTGCTGCCTCACGGCACCAGAGACCTGGGTTCAATTCCCGCCTCAGGCGACTGACTGTGTGGAGTTTGCACGTTCTCCCCGTGTCTGCGTGGGTTTCCTCCGGGTGCTCCGGTTTCCTCCCACAGTCCAAAGATGTGCGGGTCAGGTGAATTGGCCACGCTAAATTGCCCATAGTGTTAAGTAAGGGGTATATGTAGGGGTATGGGTGGGTTGCGCTTCGGCGGGTCGGTGTGGACTTGTTGGGCTGAAGGGCCTGTTTCCACACTGTAAGTAATCTAATCTAAAGGTGAGCTGCTGCTTTGAACCATTGTAGTCTGTTGTGTAGCTGCATAATGCTGTTAAGGGGTAGGTGGGGAATTCTTGGTTTTGACAAGGCAACTGTGAACAAGCAATAGACTAGTTCCAAGTCAGAACAGCTGTAACTTGAATGATATCTTGCAGATGATGGTGTTTTGATGTAATTGATGATATGGCCTTTTGACACTGCATTGCATACTGATGTTTTTCATCCTACTCACCAGGCACTTTCTCCTATCTTTAACACCTTACCTACCTGCTTTTGTAAAGACCTTGTTCTCTACCATGCCGCCATTTCTGCTGTCAAAATTCATTATCAAGATATATTCCATATTTTCTCCGACAGCCTTTGTACTATGTGAATGCGAATCTTCTGTAATTTTGGTCTTCATCTCAAATTCACCTTCCTTTTTCTCCCCTCATTATGACTAATACAGAAAGAAAGTATAGAGTCATGAGATCTATAGGACGAAAATAGACCCTTCGGTCCAACTCATCCATGCCATCCAGGTATCCTCCCACTGCATTTAATTTACTAATCTTCACAACCACTCCCTTGACAACACAAGATAGTCTCGAATTAGTTCCTTATCTGCTTCGTCGGCTGTTTTCCCTCAGTCCCTTCCAAACTCTGGGGAAATCTCCAAAGCTTCCCTTTCTTCCAATAAGTCACTTACAATTACACTTCCAGAATTTTGGCTCTTTAATCTTTGGGCCTCCAATCACCACGATATTTCTGCATCCTTTGATTTATTCATTTACGTCCTAGTATTTATCTTCAAAAGCATTTGTTCCCAGTAACTCCTTGTTCTCTTTGATTCTGATGTGATCCCAGCTTTACTCCTTTGAATTCAAGGAGCTTAGTAATTAGCATACTTAATGGGCAATTGGCTCACTTGTCCATTATGACATCCATTCTTATTAGGAATTGATTTTCTCTACTAAAACTGCTTATTGGTCAGAATCATCCTGGAAAATAAAGATAACTCCAGAGTAAAGGTAATTCCAGGTTCTTTTCTCCACCCTCTCCTATTCACCCTCCCCGAGCCACAAAAAGTCCAGAGAACTAACCTCTCAATCTCATTGCAGAAAAGTACAATCTGTTCCACTGTCTGTGCTACATTGCCAGTGACTTAGCTCCAAATCTGAGTCTTTTTCAATTTTTGTTCTGGCATCTTTCCTCTCGCTCTCCCAGTTCAGCTTTTCCACAAAATCTATTTCTTGCCTTTGATCCTGTTCCAAATAGATGGCTGACCAGCCAACTTCTCTTCTTGGCTCCCATGCTAGTTAATAACATAAATAATTCACTCTCAGTTCTCCAACTTCTTATTTTTTCTATACAGTCATTTATTATTCCCCTTATAAAAATCTTAATCTTTTATCTTTGCAAACCTATTCATTCCTCTCAAAAGTCCTTTAAACTTCTCCCAAATCCGTTTTTTCCATAATTCCATGTTTGACTCTCCTTTGACCTGCCACAACACTAAAACTAATCCACTTCACATGTATCATTCCGTTAGACTGTCATACAGATCCTGCTTCATCCTTCACAATTTCTATAGAATCTTTGATACGTGCAACAGCATCATTCTTCTCCAGTGCCCTTTCCTCTGCTGTCTATTTCAATAAGACTGCACTCACTTGGCTCCACTTTTATTCATCCAGTCACAATCAGAGAACCTTTGGCAATGGCTTCACTTCTGTCTGTGCCCTGCAAAGATGGGATTCCCAAATGAAATCTCTCCTTGGCTCCCTTTCTGTTATTTGCATGCTGCCTGGATCAAGCTTCACATGCACCCTGATGACTCTCAGCCCCACCTCCATTACTGCTCTTGTCCATTGTTCTTTTTTTTAATCAGACACTTATCCAAAATCTGATCATGGATGAGCCACAGTTTTGTCCAGTTAATGATTATGAAGGCCGATGCTATTGTCTTTGGACTTTCCAGTAACTCTCATTTTAAAAAAAAATGTTTCAAGCCATATGCAATGCCATAACAGGAAGCATTGGTCTGAAATGCTGTGATGCACAATACAGTTTCAGTTACTCAGCCACGTTAATGACTGATGATACTTTCAATGACTTTAGGTAGTTGCTTCACACTGGCTTATTAACCCCTTTCAGTCAAAATCTTGTCTTATTAACTGTCTGCATTGACATGAATTTCACAACTCTTCCATTATTCCTTCTATTTAAAATCACAAAGTTATTTTACTAAATTTAGATTAGATTAGATTACTTTTTTTTAGATTACTTCCAGTGTGGAAACAGGCCCTTTGGCCCAACAAGTCCACACCGACCCGCCGAAGCGCAACCCACCCATACCCCTACATTTACCCCTTACCTAACACTACGGGCAATTTAGCATGGCCAATTCACCTGACCTGCACATTTTTGGACTGTGGGAGGAAACCGGAGCACCCGGAGGAAACCCACACAGGCACGGGGAGAACGTGCAAACTCCACATAGTCAGTCGCCTGAGTTGGGAATTGAACCCGGGTCTCAGGTGCTGTGAGGCAGCAGTGCTAACCACTGTGCCACCGTGCCGCCCACAAGTTTAGTTGTGTTATTATACGTTACTCTATTCTAACATGTGTATTTTTTTTGCAATCAGTCTCTTGTTTTGAATTATTATTTTGTTTGCCTATATATGTTTGTTTAGCTGGTTAATCAAATGGTAATATTGCAGATTGGCGATGGGAGAAAGGCAAATGGCAGCCTGAGCAGTATCACCGGATTCTGCAAAGTTTTCTCGACAGAAAAGACAGCTGTTACTCAATTCATCAAATGGGTAAGACTATTAGTAAAAACATATATTGGACAATAACCCCATCCTCCAAAATAAATATGAAAACATTAATTGTGCTTTTCATGCAATATGTTTACAGCCAAGGATAATTACAATGTTCATCTCAGCTACAGATGGTTGTTGATGCGGAATCCATATATTTTTAAAACACTTTAAAGTGGTTGATTTGAGAAAGAAGAAAGGACATAAAAAATAGTGAACAGAGGAGTGGGTTTCGATTTAGGTGGAACAAACCACCATCATACTAGCATCATGTGGTGAATTTCTGGATCAGTCCAGATTTTCCTTCCATAATGAACATCTGATCTTCGTGGGAAACATGGGACAGACGCAGCACTAACCTGTGCATCATTCGTATTGTTATGTAGTTGACTTGAGCCAGTGCCTTTAAACTGACTGGTATGCCACTCTGAGGTTTGATATACAGCAGCAATATGAACAGGGTGGGGTGGAGGAGGAAAATGAGAGAAAAGTAAAAAGGATTAGACTTGTTATTCCTCTGAGTAGGGTTTGAATTTATAGCACTTGAATGTGTTCCAAATTAATATTGTGCTGTCAATATTTTTGGGAGGCTTCATGTCAATCAGGTTGTAAGTTTGCTTGCTGAGTTGGTAGATTTGTTCTCAGACATTTCGTTACCATGCCAGGCAACATCAGAGAGCCTCTGGTAAAGTGTTGGTGTTATATCCCACTTGCTATTTATCTGTCTCAGTTTATTGTAGTAGGTCAATCATTTCCCATTCTGTTTCTGAGACGTTGGTATAAAGGGTCAAATCTATATGTTTGTTAATGGAATTCTAGTTGGAATGCCAGGCTTCTAAGAATTCCTGCCCGTGTATTTGTTTAGCCTGTCCAGAATGGATGTATTGTCCGAGTTGAATTAGTGTCCCTCTTTGTGTGTGTGTGTGTGTGTGTGTGTGTGTGTGTGTGTATACCAATAATAGTTGCTCATGTCTTTTGGTGGCTAGTTGGTGCTCATGTATCCTGAGGGCTAGTTTTCTGCTCCGTTTGTCCAATGTAATGTTTGTTGCAGTCCTTGCAAGGTATTTTGTATGCGACTTTTGTTCTTTTCATTGTTGGTACAGAGTCCTTCCAAATTCATCTGGAGCTGTTTCAGTGTGGTTTGTGGGCTACCATGATGCCTATGGGCCAGAGTAGTCTGGTTGTCATCTCTGAGATGTCTTTCATGTATAGTATGGTGGCTAGAGTCTCTGGGCGTATTTTGTGTCTTCCTGTTTAGGTCTATTGTGCAGGAATCGGCGGACAGTGCTTATTGGGTACCCATTGTTCCTAAACACATTGTATAGGTGTTTTTCCTTGGCTTCTCATAATTCCTGGGTGCAGCATTATGTTGTGGCTTGTTTAAATAATGTCCTGATGTAGCTCTGTTTCTGGCTATTGGGGTTGTTGCTCCTATAGTGGAGTATCTGGTCAGTGTGTGTAGCTTTCCTGTAAACATTTGTCTGCAGCTCTCCATTGGCTTTTGGTTCTACTTTGACATCGAGGAAGGGGAGTTGGGTATTGTTCTCTTCCTCTTTTCATGAATTTTATACCAGTAGGGATGTTGTTTGTGTTTGTGGGTTTCTTCTAATTTGTTGCATTTCTTGATGACAAAAGTGTAATTCACAGAGTGGGCCCAAAGCTTGGGCTGGATCATGGGAAGGGCTGTTCATTCTAACCTCTGCATCACCAGTTCTGCTCTAAGTCCTGATATTGGTGATCCCATAGGCGTCCCATTGATTTTTTTGTAGATCTTGTCGTTGAAGGTGAAATGGGGAGTGAAGCGCAGGTCTAGTAGTTTGAGGATCCTGCCCTTGCTGATGGAGTTGATGCTGTCAGGTGTTTATGTCCTTAGTTCGTCTAGCACTGAGGCCAGTGTTTTTTTGGCCAGGCTGATGTTTATTTACGAGGTCATGGTTTCCTTTGACATGACAATCCTATTGACATCAATAAACATCACCCTAGCCAAAGATCTACAACCTCAGTTACAAATCTTCTGCAAAATCTTAAGATTCACATCAATATTTATTGTTCTGCTCAGAGTTAAATGTATTTTTGGATTGCTGGATTTCAGTGGCTTAACACAGTTCATTAGAAAATTAGTCACCTTCCTATTGTACTGATCATGATGGGGTTCATTATAAACCCAAAATGCTGTGCATGTAACTTAGCCCTACAACTAACTCACTGTGAAGTTTCAGTTTGAGTATCATTCAAAGCATTTGCATGACCTCTGAATACTGAATGCTAGTTTGATTTCTTACTCAGAGTTGGAAGGTATTTATAATTTTTAGAATGTATATTTGTTATTTCTGGTATGTTCAAATGGTTAACACAAAATCAGAACTTTAATAATGTACAATATAGTACCTTTTTGATTCCAGCCAAATGCAAAGACTGAATGCATGGATTTGTCAGGGTATGATTGTGATGTATACTAATAGTTGCTTTGACTAAATTCCCATACCTTTTTTCTGTTATTTTTCTTTACAGCTCAGATGGGAGTGGGAGAGGGTAAATCTGTAGGGGAGTGGTACGGACCCAACACAGTGGCCCAAGTACTAAAGTAAGTGAAAATTCAGAAAATTGGAAGGGAATCTGCCTTCAAAGATCAGGTAAATGGATTGTAATGTGGGAAAATTGGAAATGGTCCAACAGTAAAAGAGAAGAATGATGGGAGTGACCACTGAATTAAATTTGTGTAAGTTGGTGTAATTACACAAATTTAATTCAAGAATTCTACATTAAAAAACACGTTTTTTAAAATGTTGGTATGCCAATATTTGCTTTACTTTTCTACCCTCTCCCTCCTTCCCACGCAATACAACTAACTACCATCAAATCGGTCAATATCAACTGCTGTTATATCATAATGGCCAAATGACATATCTATCAGATGGCAGTGTTGCTCAGCTCAGCATGAGACTTGGGAATGTGGATGAGTGACCTTCAGTTTCCTGTTGAACCACTTTCAAGATGAAACACTCTGTCCTGGTTACAGATCCCACTTCTGACATTCACCTGAGGACAATCAGGGCAAGGGAATGGGTGATGAATAGTGGGACAATAGAAAGCACCGAGGATCAGAAAAATCTTACCATGCATGTTTCCACTGATTTCTTAAGGGATTAGGACAGGTAGATAGATGTTTAAGAAGGCATATTGTATACTTGCCTTTGTTAGGTGAGGAATAGAGTTTAAGAGCAAAGAAGTTATGCTGGAACTGTGTAAAACATTGACTATCCACATTATCGGGTGCATGTGATAGCACTGGAGAGAGTGCTTAATATTTACCAGGATGATGCTTGGATTGGAGAATTTCAGTTATGAAGAGATATTGGACAGACTGAGGTTATTTTCCTTACAGCAGAGGAGATTGAGATGTATAAAATTGAGGTGCATAGATAAGGAAGACAGACAAACTTTTTCCTTTGATGGAGGAATCAAGGAGCATAGATTTTAGATAAGGGCAGAAATTTTCAAGGAGATAAGAGGGAAAAAGCCTTTTCAGAGGGTGACACAAGCCTGGAACTCACTGCCTGTAAGGATGGTAAAGGCACAAATCCTCAACGTTTAAGAAGTATTTAGATGTGCATTTGCAATGCCAAGGCAGAGATGGTGATGGCACAAGAACTAGAAAATTAGATTAGAATAGTTAGGTGGTAGTTTTTGACTGGTGCAGACACCATAGGCTGAAGGGCCTTTTTCTGCTTTTTCATGGTCATGGAGTGGTAGAGATCTACAGCACAGAAAAACGTTCTTGTTGAGACAAAGTTCCAGTATCATGTTTTGTGCCATTATCAGCTTGCTGAAAAATGATAGTTTGAACCAGTCTAACGACTCAGAACTGGGCATCCATGAGGCACTGTGGGCTAACATCAGCAGTGGAATTATACTAAAACATGATCTGCAACCTCATGACTCAGCATATCTACTACTTTGAACCATGATTGATCTATGGCTTCATGGTAATGACAATGAAGAATGCAGAAGGACATGTCAGGAACAGCATCTGGCACACCTAAAAATTAGGTGTAGACCTGGTTTAAGCTACAAAGCAAGTTTACTTGCATGCTAAACGGCATAAGCAAGTGATAAACAGGGCTTAGTGATTCCACAACCATTGAAGCATATCTAAGCTCTGCAGTCCTGCCACATCCAGTCTGTAATGGTGGTGAACAAATAAAGAGATGTTTTTAAAGTAGAGGTGGTTTGGATATGGTTGAGATTAATTCCCACAAGGGGAAATGGTATTAAAAACAAAGCCAAATCCCCCTGGATGACAGAGTATGATGAAGCAGAATGGCGTCTCAACGCCTTCCACCTCTGCAGCCTGATTCGCATCCTGGACATCAGTGGACTGACTGAGTCACCAACAATGAGGTCCTGGCCCTTGCCTAGATACCCAGCCTCTTCATCCTGCTCCAACAACACCATCGCCAGGTGGTTGGGCAATGTACACTGCATGTCATTCAGGAGGATCCTGAAAGTCCTGCTGCGTGGGGAACTGGCCTCTAGCAAGAGAGCACAAGAGTGGCCTGTCTTCGTTTCAAAGATGTCTGCAAGGGAGACATGAAGTCACTGAACATGAACTTTGAAAGGTGGGAGGACATTGCAAATGATTGCTCTCGCTGGAGGCTGGAATTATGTAGAGGTCTGAAAAGAGAAGAAAAGCTGAGACTTGCTGTTGAAGAAAAGCACACACATCGAAAAAAGAGCACCAAGACAACATCGGAGGACAATGCCTTCAAATGCAGTTGCTGCAGCCAAGATTACCACTCCTGTGTGGACCTCTACAGTCACAACAAACTGTGCTGTCCCAACAAAGATTTAAGCAAGACTTCCTAGGTGCAGATCCATGGTCTAATGAGACTAACAGATGCCACTAGAGTACGAGTGAAAACCAAGCTGAACATAGTAAGTTTAGAGGTGAACTGAGAAAGAAATAAATGCCAAGGGAGCGAATGAGAAGGGACAACCAGGTGACATAGAGGGAAGCAAATCGTCTTTGATAGGCATGTACACAGTTAAAGGATTTAAGGAGGATTGGTGCCAGTAAGGATTCAAAAAGGGTATTTATGGATGAAATGGTTGCAAGGAAGGAGTCATAATTGAAGTATATAGGTGTTTTTGTATTTATCTTTATCAAGGAAGAATATGCTACCAAAGTCACAGTGAGATAGATGAAGATAGATGAAATACTGGATAGTCTAAATATTGAAACAAAGGCATTACTAGGAAGGCTGGCTGTGCTTTAGATTGATGTCACTGGAACTAATTCAAATACAACTGAAGGCATTATTTGTAGAAGCTGCAGAGGTACATCTGATCCTTCTGAGATACAGGGGTTTCTCCAGGGGTCTGGAAAATTGCAGCTGGTACAGCCTTGATCAAAAAAAAGGGTCAGAATAAGCTCAGCAACTAAAGGTCAATCTGTTTAACATCAGTGGAAAGTTTTTAGTCTAACATTCAGTTGGACAAAGGTGAATTAATTGAAGAAAGTCAATGTGGATTTTTTGCAATAAATTTTCATTTAACTAATTATGTTTTTTGATGAAATAACAGTTAGCATTAATGTAGATAATGCAGTTTATCTGCTGTAAATGCACTTCCAGAAGGTGTTTGATAAAGTACCACACAACAGGCTTGTGAACAATGAAGAAGCTTTGAATAAAAGGGACAGGAGTAACATGAATATAAAATTGGCTGACTGATAAGAAACAGTGTGGTGATGAGTGGTTCTTTTTTAGACTGGATATGTAGATAAAAGGTGTTCATCAGGGATTGATTCAAGAGCCATTTATTTTCTTGATCTGTGCTGGGAAAATATTAAAAATTTGCACATGACCCAAACTTTTAAGTATAATGAACAGAGAGAAGGATGATGATAGATGTTAAGTAGATGTAGACAAACGTGTGGAAAGTGCAGTTGAAACTTAACACTGAGAAGTGTGAAGTGATACATTTTGGTAGGAATGTCAAGAAAGGGCAATATAAAATTATAGGATGCCATTCTAATGTGAATATGAGAGGAGAGGCTCTTGGGATTACATGAATACACATTGTGAAGTGGTCAGGGTGGGTTGAGAAAGCAGTCAAATAGGTAAATGGGATCCTTGGTTTTATAGAGATAAGGAGTATAAAATCAGGGAAGTGATGGTGGATGCTTACAAAAAAAAGGGTTCAGCCTCAACCGTAAAATTGGATGGAATTTAATGTCATCACCCTCCCTTCCTTGGGTGAGTTCTGGAATGCTCCTTCTGAGAGTGTGTAATGGATACAGATTCAGTCGTGGCTTTCAGAAGGAAATAGAGAATTGGATAACTATCTGAAGCAAAAGAAAAGGGGCCTGGCACGAAATGAGTTGCTCATGCAAATTGCCAGCACACACACAAGGAGCTGTAATTTTTCCTGACCAAATTTTGCAGTCACCCCCAAATACAAGAAAGTTAATGGGACACCATCAACATGGTCTAAATCATTCCACTTTAGTGTAGTGCAACTTCTGAGTAAACAATACAAAGCGTCACATTCCTTAGGTGGAGTTACATACTCTCTAGCTTGCTGTTTTATAGAGATCATATTCTGTACACACCCTCTGCAGTATTCTTGTTGGTGTAATACAATATTCAAACATGTTTACGAGACTTTAATGTAAAGGAAGTTCTAACTGTTGCATTTTATGAAGCATTTTTTTCAAATGTCATGTGTAAATTTTTAAACTATCACCTTCGGTCTAAGATTTATTTTGCTTAGTACAATTAACTCCAGATCCTTTTCCCTGTTCTTCAGATTGAAATGTAAACGTGAAAGTAAAGAATGTTTGTTTCTTTTTCCACAGAAAGCTTGCTTTATTTGATGACTGGAATGCACTGGCAGTTTACATTTCCATGGACAATACTGTAGTTATTGAGGATATCAGTGAGTGTTAATATTTTTCTTCATTAACAATGCTTCCTCAATTAATTAATGCAGTGTGATGGGAATTTGATTAATTATTTTGAGCTGGCCAACAATGGTTTGAATTCTGTTGCAGAATGTGGAGATCAGCACCACTCTCTGCCACAACATCTGCAAGGTTATGGAAAATTGATTAGAATTATGAAAAAATACTTTTTAAGTGTGAATTCATTTTTCTACTCTTTCTTGATTTTTTTTTTAGTGTATGGGGAACCAGTAAGTCGGAACACCTCTTTAAAAACAAGTAGTTACTGATGGTGGTTGATACTTCAACAGCTAACAGTGTATAGTTTGGGGGTTTCCAAAGCTTCCTGTTTCTGTTGAGCATATTCTAAATGCCCATGGAACATCATGGCAATTGGATTACCTTCCCTCATAAAAATATTGTTGCGGAAGACTTGTATTCTAGTGTACAAATAGTTCAAGTCTCTTATTCAACAAGATTTCTGTTTGCTTGCAACCCTAAAACCTCAATAATGGCCTCTTTTACCAAATTCAAAATTACAAACATAACATGTTGGGATATTTTGGTGTTACAGAATTCGTCTTCAAAAGCAGAGGATCTAAAATACCTTCATGCTATTTTTATGGCTGCATTGCAGCCTGGTCAAAACCCTCAAACTCCCTGCCTAATAACATTTTGGATGTACTATCAGAAAGGGACACGTTGCCTCCTCCTGATGGGCAGTTAGGAATGGACAATAAAGCTGTCTGCTAGCACTGTTCATTATTTTTTTCTAAAAATATATTCATTTAAAGGAGTAAAAAATATGAACATCCAATAAAATATTGGACAGGGGAATTTCTCTGAATTCCTATTCCCATGGTGGAATTTCAGTGCCTTTGACCCTATCTCCTGCAGACCATTATAAGAGCAAAGCCCCAATATCGGAAGTTCTGAAATTTGCACAACCAAAGCTTCCCATCACCTGTGGTTTTATGTTTAAATTAAGCATTTCCTTTCACAACATAGAAGATCATTTCACACTTTATTAGCATGCATTTGTTTTTTTAAAAAAATTAAGTATTTGTGAACAATTAACAATGATTACGTGGCAATATTAAAGTTAGTTAACTTTGGTTCCAATGCAATTAACTTCAGCTTTCTCTTTTTAAGTTTAGTGATTTCCCTTATTGGCTGTTAGCCTAATCACTCGCTATCTTTATGTTTAAAACAAAATATGGCAATTGAGTATTTTGCACTTTTTGATTCTGATAGCTCTAAAAGAAACATTTGTGCCAGCAGAAAGCTAACATGATGTCACTATTTAAGAAAGGTGGGAAAGGCCAGGGAACTATAGACTAATCCTGACATTGGTGGTGGGCAAATTGTTGGAGGGAACTCTGAGGGACGGGATTTACATATATTTGAAAAGTCAGGGACTGATTAAAGAGAGTCAACATGGCTTTGTGCGTGAGAAATCATATCTCACAAACTTGATTGAGTTTTTGAAGAAGTAATGAAGAGGCTTGATGAGAGCAGAGTTGTGGACGTGATCTATATGGACTTCAGTAAGGCGTTTGACAAGGTACCTCATGGTAGACTGGTTAGCAGGTTAGATCTCGTGGAATACAGGGAGAACTAGCCATGTGGATACAGAACTGTCTTGAAAGTAGAAGATGAATGCTGGTGGTGGAGCGTTGCTTTTCAACTGGAGGCCTGTGACCAGTGGTGTGCCACGAGGATCAGCACTGCTTTTTGCCATTTATGTAAATAATATGGATGTGAACTTAGGAGGTATAGTTAGTAAGATTGCACATGACACCAAAATTGGAGGTGTAGTGGACAGCAAAGAAATTTACCTCTGAGTACAACGGAATCTTGATCAGATGGGCCAATGGGCTGAGGAGTGGCAGAGTTTAATTTAAATAAATGTGAGGTGCTGCAATTTGGAAAGGCAAATCAGAGCAGGACTTATACACTTCATGGTAAGGTCCTGGGGATTGTTGCTGAGCAAAGAGACCTTGGATTGAAGGTTCATAGTTCCTTGAAAGTGGAGTCGCAGTTAGATAGGATAGTGAAGAAGGCATTTGGTATGCTTTCCTTTATTGGTAGAGCATTGAGAATAGGAGTTGGGAGGTCACGTTGCAGCTGTACAGGACATTGTTTAGGCCACTTTTGGAATATTGCGTGCAATTCTGATCTCGTTCCTAGCAGAAGGATTTTGTGAAACTTGAAAAGGTTCAGAAAAAGATTCCCAAGGATATTGCCAGGTTTGGAGGGATTGAGCTATTGGGAAAGGTTGAACAGGGTGGGGCTGTTTTCTTGGAGGAAAGAGGATGAGGGGTGACCTTATAGAGGTTTATAAAATCATGAGGGGCATGGGTAGGGTAAATAGACAAGGTGTTTTCCCTGGGGTGGGAGAGTCCAGAACTAGAAGGCATATGTTTAAGTGAGGGGGGAAAGATTTAAAAGGGATTTAAAGGGCAACTCTTTCACATAGCTGGTGATGCATGTATGTAATAAGGATGCCAAAAGAAGTGGTGGAGGCTGGTATAATTACAACACTTAAGAGGCATCTGGATGGTTCTGGGAATAGGAAGGATTTAGAGGGATATGGACTGAATACTGGCACATGGGACTAGATTAATTTAGGTTATCTGTTCGGTATGGACCAGTTGGACTGAAGGGTCTGTTTCTCTGCTGTATATGTCGATGACTCTAAAAGGCATAATGGTGAAGTGCATTTCCATCATTATTTTAGTGAATTGTTATGTGCTGCAATTTTGAGAACTCTTGGATTAAAACATTCCCGAACTCGTCAGGAGAAATGTTTTTGTTTCATGCCTTTCTTTTTGGTGTCTTTCTCACTGACCATCTTTTCCTCCCTTCCATTACTTCTAAAAAGGTTAAATTAGTAAGGTTTTCCTTTAACTAACTTTTATTGTCTGTTTTACCAGACAATTTCCACTGTCACAACTTTCCTTTGGCAAACAATGTCATCATTAATGCAATTGTGCAAGGTGGTTTTGTCACACTGAAGACAATTAGTATGTTGGTAGTGACACAGTGAAGAAGCCTATTTAACACCATACATTCTCCATTTGTTACTAATTCTGTTTTTCTTAAAATTCTTTCAGAAAAACTTTGCAAACATTGGTCTGAAAATTGCAGGTTACAAACAGATACCTCACTATACAGAGGTGATGTGTCCAAAAACCAGACTGTATCCGTGCACTGTAAGGATTGGAAACCACTTTTGCTGATCATACCTCTACGTATGGGAATAAACCACATCAATCCAGTTTACATTAATGCGTTAAAGGCAAGTTGAAAATTCATCTCTTCTTCTGGTATTTTTTTATCAGGTGGTTTCTTGATCTTTATGCTTATTGGTTTTACATTGGATCGGGGGGGGCGGGGGGGTGTTTTTAGCAGAAGGAAGACTTATGCCCCAGAGGAAGTTGAACCTGAGAGGCGCCCTATCAGCTTAATGATATGAGCTGTACTATGGCTATTTGTCCCCTTTGTTTAACAAGAGTATATCTCTCGAACATTTGTTGGCAGCAGCCTATCGTCATTCTCAGGTCTCAAAGTCTATAACCTATTATAAATATGACTCATTCAAAACTTTGGCTTCTGAATACTTTTGCTTTGTCAGTAATTTTCAAAATTTACCAACTGGTCACTAGAAATTTTGCGTCTGAAAACATTCCGACCTGAACTCAAATCAAAATATTGTTTGAGAGTATACACCTTAATTAAGTCACTTGCATACTTAAATACTTGACACCACATGTATCTGAAACATTAAATAAAAGCCAAAAGAACTGTGGTTGCTGTAAATCAGAAACAAGCCAAAGCTCAGCAGGTATATGGCAGCACGCGTGGAGAGAAATCAGAGTTGATGTTTTGGGTTGAGTGGCCATTTCTCAGAACTCTGTTTTAAGGAAGGGTAACTCGATTTGAAACATTAACTCTGATTTCTCTGCACGCTTGCTGCCAGATCTGATGAAGAGCTCCTGCCCGAAACGTAGATTTTCCTGCTGCTCAGATGCTGCCTGACCTGCTATGCTTTTCCAGCATCACTCTGATCTTCACTCTGATGTCCAGCATCTGCAGTCCTCACTTTTGCCATGCTGCCAGATCTGCTGAGCTTTTCAGACAATTTCTGTTTTTGTATCTGAAACATTAATTTATTATTTTCTCTTTGGAGTTTGGGTGACCTATTGTATACATCCAGCATTATCTCTTTTTACTTTGGACTTCCAGTATTCATAGTTTAATATCAATTTTTAATCATGTTAGTTAAGCTGAGGTCCGCCACCCTCTCCTAGTAACTAAAACTTTTATTTTCACTTCTCTTAATCTTTTCTTCCTTGTCTGTTTCAGGAATGTTTTAAAATGCCTCAGTCTTTAGGAGTCTTAGGTGGAAAACCAAACAATGCTTATTATTTTATAGGATTTCTCGGTAAGTACTGAATGTAATTACTTGAGTTACCAGTTTCAGTAGCCGTTCAAAATTATAATGTCGGCACTGAGTAATGCAAAAAGATAAAGTAAACTCCGCAACTTGCTTGTAGTCAAATCATATTGCATGGTGGACAAATCAGAACAGAGTACTGAATTGTTCGAGTATTGTACAACTTTGTGATTTTTATAAACATGACTTTAGAGCTCTGGTACAACAGGGTGTGGTATTCCATTCAGAATGTAACATTTTCCTGGTCTGCCAATTGGGATGAGTTACTGATAATTGTCAGATAATCTTTGCTGAATAATTACTGCTTATATATTCTGCAAATGTGTTGCTGGTCAAAGCAGACCATCCAGGACCTCATCACCTCAGGGGATCTCCCATCCACCGCCTCCAACCTCATAGTCCCACAACCCCGCACCGCCCGTTTCTACCTCCTGCCCAAAATCCACAAACCTGCCTGCCCCGGCCGACCCATTGTCTCAGCCTGCTCCTGCCCCACCGAACTCATCTCCCAATACCTCGACACGGTCCTGTCCCCTTTAGTCCAAGAACTCCCCACCTACGTTCGGGACACCACCCACGCCCTCCACCTCCTCCAGGATTTTCGCTTCCCCGGTCCCCAACGCCTTATTTTCACTATGGACATCCAGTCCCTGTACACCTCCATCCCCCATCACGAAGGACTCAAAGCCCTCCGCTTCTTCCTTTCCCGCCGCACTAACCAGTACCCTTCCACTGACACCCTCCTTCGACTGACTGAACTGGTCCTCACCCTGAATAACTTCTCTTTTCAATCCTCCCACTTCCTCCAAACTAAAGGAGTTGCCATGGGCACCCGCATGGGCCCCAGCTATGCCTGCCTCTTCGTAGGATATGTGGAACAGTCCATCTTCCGCAACTACACTGGCACCACCCCCCACCTTTTCCTCCGCTACATCGATGACTGTATCGGCGCTGCCTCGTGCTCCCACGAGGAGGTTGAACAGTTCATCAACTTTACTAACACCTTCCATCCCGACCTGAAATTCACCTGGACTGTCTCAGACTCCTCCCTCCCCTTCCTAGACCTTTCCATTTCTATCTCGGGCGACCGACTCAACACAGACATCTATTATAAACCGACTGACTCCCACAGCTACCTGGACTACACCTCCTCCCACCCTGCCCCCTGTAAAAACGCCATCCCATATTCCCAATTCCTTCGTCTCCGCCGCATCTGCTCCCAGGAGGACCAATTCCAACACCGCACAACCCAGATGGCCTCCTTCTTCAAGGACCGCAGATTCCCCCCAGACGTGATCGACGATGCCCTCCACCGCATCTCCTCCACTTCCCGCTCCTCCGCCCTTGAGCCCCGCTCCTCCAACCGCCACCAAGACAGAACCCCACTGGTTCTCACCTACCACCCCACCAACCTGCGCATACAACGTATTATCCGCCGCCATTTCCGCCACCTCCAAACGGACCCCACCACCAAGGATATATTTCCCTCCCCTCCCCTATCAGCGTTCCGCAAGGACCACTCCCTTCGTGACTCCCTTGTCAGATCCACACCCCCCACCAACCCAACCTCCACCCCCGGCACCTTCCCCTGCAACCGCAGGAAATGTAAAACTTGCGCCCACACCTCCACACTCACTTCCCTCCAAGGCCCCAAGGGATCCTTCCATATCCGCCACAAGTTCACCTGTACCTCCACACACATCATCTATTGCATCCGCTGCACCCGATGTGGCCTCCTCTATATTGGTGAGACAGGCCGCTTACTTGCGGAACGCTTCAGAGAACACCTCTGGGCCGCCCGAACCAACCAACCCAATCACCCCGTGGCTCAACACTTTAACTCCCCCTCCCACTCCACCGAGGACATGCAGGTCCTTGGACTCCTCCACCGGCAGAACACAACTACACGACGGCTGGAGGAGGAGCGCCTCATCTTCCGCCTGGGAACCCTCCAACCACAAGGTATGAATTCAGATTTCTCCAGCTTCCTCATTTCCCCTCCCCCCACCTTGTCTCAGTCGGTTCCCTCAACTCAGCACCGCCCTCCTAACCTGCAATCCTCTTCCTGACCTCTCCGCCCCCACCCCACTCCGGCCTATCACCCTCACCTTGACCTCCTTCCACCTATCCCACCTCCATCGCCCCTCCCCCTAGTCCCTCCTCCCTACCTTTTATCTCAGCCTGCTTGGCTCTCTCTCTCTTATTCCTGATGAAGGGCTTATGCTCGAAACGTCGAGTTCTCTATTCCTGAGATGCTGCCTAACCTGCTGTGCTTTGACCAGCAACACATTTGCAGCTGTGATCTCCAGCATCTGCAGACCTCATTTTTTACTGCTTATATATTCTGCCATTTTAATTCTCCTCTTCACCACACTGACAAACATCTTCTATAACTGTTCGTCATGCAGTTTTTTTTTTTGTTTTGCTATATTTAGTCACAGCAGCTGTGCATTAAAGGCTCTCTGCCTACCTGATCATTCCTATTGACCTGTTTTTGCCTTTTCTGCAATCATCCGTACAATGTTTGTAGAAGTTTTGACATTATAATTTGTCATTTTTCTTCATCCAATATTACCTTATTTTAATCTAAGATAGTCAGATTTTGATATGTCATTATGTTGTATGCAAGGCATTATACCTTTTAAATATTACTATTGTAGTACTGTACAAGCTCACCCCCTCTTTTGTAAAGTTATTTCCTCTCGTTATTTGGTTCCTAGTCATGATGTAGTCCATTCCTGATGAAGGGCTTATGCTCGAAACGTCGAATTCTCTATTCCTGAGATGCTGCCTGGCCTGCTGTGCTTTGACCAGCAACACATTTGCAGCTGTGATCTCCAGCATCTGCAGACCTCATTTTTTACTAGACCATGAAGCAGTCATGTATGATATTTAGTCAATTGTGACTCTAAACTATTTTATATCACATTTATTGATTTTTTTTCCCATTTAAGGTAACATTCTATTAAATACTCTGCCTCCCTCTTTATTGAGCAATTTTATTTTTGATCACATGCTGATGTAGTGCTCACTGTTGTTAATATTGAGAAAGTGCAAGAGCCCCCACTGTTAGAGATAAATAGGTACATCCATGTGATAATGAATAATGACTTTCACTGGAACAATAGGTATACTGACAGTCGATACCTTGACTAAGATGTCTGAGTGAGAATTCATGATTAAACAGCAGGGAACAAGGATTCCATAGTTATAAGAATTAACTGTAACACTCTTATTCTTTGGGAGTTCCTTTTGAGTTCCAAGTGGGCTAGGAACAGCCTGTAATGTACAGGTTTTGGAGCATGAATATTTTTATTGTGCATTGGACATGAGATGTAATGACAAGATCTTAAAGAATATACATTAGTCACTTTGTTTTGGTATAGTAGTTATTTGATGCAAAATTATCTCTTGAAAGCTTTTGAATTGAGCAGTTACTAAATTTTTTTTGCATCATTCATCTGCTCTTGCACTGAATATTCTGTCTATGCAGGAGATGAACTAATCTATTTGGATCCTCACACGACTCAAGCTGCAGTAGACACAGAGGACGATGGGAGTGTGGATGACTACAGTTATCACTGCCAGCGAATACCACATCGTATGAAAATCACACATCTTGACCCCTCAGTAGCTTTAGTGAGTGATACTACTCAATTGTTTGCTGTCTTAACCAAGAGTGATCAGTTTTGTCAGTGGAGCCCATAGCCACAAGGATGAGAACCAGTATCATGTTCAACTTCTCCAGCTCCACCCCTACCATCCCACAGCCCTTGCTTCATGAGGAAGCACCACACATAACAGTATCCTAGTCAAGTTATAAATGCATGAGAATTATTTAAATATTTATATATCAGGATCCAGTTTTCAACTGGATAACGCTAGTTGTACATGCTAAGTCTAGGTTAGAAGCATTGTTGTGATGTTGTCATAGGTTGTGTCCGTGTTAGCGCTTTGCAGAAATAATTCACTTAATAACCACATGTTGCACAAAAGATATTTTTCTCATGTCACCATTGCATGTTTACCTTTTGTGAGTTCACCTACCAGTTTCATCCTTTTCCAGGTGAGATATCCAAATCTTTGTCTAGTTCTTGAACATTAGACGTAGTCTTCTAAAACCTATAGACCTTTTTCACTTATCCACAGCTATGTTTAATTATTTCTTCTTAATCTGTAGTTCATGTTGAACATCATCTACTATAGTTTTTTTTGTTTTTTGTTTTTTTCAGTCACCAAAGCTTTAAGCTTAACTAGTAGAATTTTGTGTAATGTTGCTCAGTTGTTTTTTGCTTGAAAATTGAAGCACATGCCCAGATTTTCTAGTCTTTTGCTCAGTAAAAAAATTGATTCAGAGGGGGACTTCTTGAACAGTATCTGACTTTCATGTTTAAAACATCTGCAACAGATATACCTTGTTGTAACAGCTACTTTTAATGTCTCCTTTTAATTTAACATTTCTGAACATTTTAATGGAGTTTTTTTTTACTACCTGGGGAATCTAGAAGAAGGGGTGGACAGTTTCAGGGTAAAGAGTTGATCATTCAGAACCAAGGTGAGGAGTAATTTCTTCCCTCAAGGTTGTGAATCTTTGGAATTCTGGATTCCAGATAGTTGTGAACTCACCATTCTTGTGTATATTTTACACTTGGATCGACAGATTTTTGATCTGTCAAGGTATGTGGGGCACAGAAGGCAGTGGAGTGAGGTGGAAAATCAGCCATAATTGAATTGAATGGAGGAACAGGCAAAGAGCCAAATTATCTTTGCTTGTTTCTATTTATGTTCTAATCCTTGCTGTTTAATTTTTGAATCAATACCTCCTGTTTATAGATTTACTTCTTCCAGGAGTTTTCCTTTAATGCTTTGTTGATTTGTTTGCATGCTTTAAAATTTATTAAATATATATTTTGTTTTAATTTTTCCTCCTCATAGTGCAAATCTTTTTATTTCTCCAATATCCCATCCAAGTTATCTGGCCTTTCAACTGTTTCGGCCTACTCAAGAATTTTGAAATAAAGCCTTACCACAAAGGAGTGGTGAGCTTGTGAATTTCTTGGTATCTCATCTTGGAACCCCCAATAGGCTGCTCTCACCTTTTTTAATCATCTGCTTTTTGCTTCCTGTTCTTTATTGAATTTCTTTACAACATTTTGGAGAACCCATTCTACCTTATTAATACATTGTAGTTGGGTAATACCAAGCCAACTTTGCAATAAAAGGTAAACATTTAAAATGTTCAGATGGGAGGAGAAAACTCATTTCCACTTTTCTTTGTGAAGCAAGGAATACATTTCTAGACCTCTACAAAAGTGTCGTAGCACCATCTGCTGGTAAAATAGTGATGCAATTATGCAAAAGCCTTACTCCATGTCCAAAAATAGAAACAGGAGTAGGCTGTGATATTAGATGGCATACAAGCAGTGATAATTTCAAAATATATTTAAATGAGTTTTTCTTTTATTCAGTCACAGGATGGGGATGTCACTGGTTAGCCTAGCATTTACTGCTCATCCTTAATTACCCAGGGTCAGCCTGTGCTGTAGGTCTGGAGTTACATGTAGACCAGACCAGACGAGGTAAAGACGGCAGCTTCCTTCCCTGAAGGACATTAGTGAGCTACATGGGTTTTTCCTAACGATTGGCTACAGACTTTTATTGAATTCAAGTTCCATCATATGCCATGGTAGGATTCATACTTGGGTCTCAAAACATTATCTGGGTCTCTAGATTAATAGTCTATCAATAAATCAGTATTCCATCACCTCTCCTTGACCTTTTAATGGTTAGTAATAGCATGGAAGATTTGTAGTGCTGCACTGAACAAGAAAGCTAGAATTTTGTCTCCACCTAATTTTTAGAATTCTAGGAGAACTTTATACACCACCAGGTGAAGCAAAGATTGTATTTCCAAAGTGGGCTCTCTCTGAACTTCTTGCAATAATATTGATTGACAAGACCATTAGGATACACCTGCAGCTTTGGGCATCCTGGTGTACACTTAATGGTAGGGCATGAAACTGAGATTGTGTTACATTGTTGAGTTCATGGAATCAGAATTTTAGTATGACTTCATCTGGCCCACTCAAGATATTTACTCCCATTCCTTTTCCATTTCTTCACATCCTCATTTTTAAAAAAAAAAGTAATTTTATTTCCATCACAATTTTTGGGACTGTGTTTTATATCCTAATAACTGTCGATGTAAGAATATTTCTAACTCTCAACATGGATTAAAATCCCATTGTACTAGCCAAGGAACTTGAATTCTGTTAATCAAATACATCTGCAATAAAATGCTAGTGCCAGTAATAGAAACTAGTGGCTTATCGAAAAAAACACCTCTGGTTCCACAAAAACTCTTTGTGGAAAGAAGTCTACCATTCTTATTCTGCTTAATCCATGTGATTCCCAATCCATTGCACTTTGCTCTTTGGTTGATTCCTATCTGCCCTGACAAGCCACTGTGTTTCCAAAACAATTAGGGATGGATAATAGGTGACAGCCCTGCCAGACATTCACATCCTATGAACGAATTAAAATGAGAACTATTCATTTTGTTTCTTTCATGATCTTAAAAATCGGCCCTCCTAGTTTATCAACTCTCTTGAGTAGAGATAACTTGTTTTCCCAAATGACTTATTAAAATCCTAATCCTCATTGTACTTGCTATTTTTGTGTCACCTGAATATTTCACTATTTTCTCCTCTTTACCACAATTCCAGGTCCTTTATCATATATTTGTATACAAAAAAGATACATATTGTAACTGTTACAACACTGACCCTTGGGGAACACCATCGTTTACATTCTGTCAGTGTTATTGCACACCAGCTGTTCGGGAGTACAGGGTCAGTTGATTTACAGCAGATTTTAATAAGTGCTCCCCGGGAAAGCACCTTGCCACAAGTTTGCTTCCTATGTTCTTGGCCTGACAACAGCCACACAGCCCAGTTACGAAAAAGAAAATCTCCACAGGAAGGTTTTGTGGCCTACAAAATGAATATTCTCAAATGAATGTTCTTTACTTTGTCCTAGCATTGAGGATAAATTCTATCTGCTTTTCTATCTGAGTCACACATCAATACTGAAAATGTGGTGATAAGAAGTGCCTATTTCGAACCATTTGTTTGATTATAAAGAGACCCTTCACTAAGCTCGATAGTCATGGCGGTAAGAGTGCAATTTTCCCTTTCCCAAAGATAGTGGAAGGAGAAATAATTGGATATGTCAGACCTGAAGAGCAATTCTCATCCTTCTCACCATCACCTCAGTTAAGTGCTGGGTGAGAAGGTCCATTGGTGACTTGCTTGACTTGTCAGCAATTGGCCAATTAATAGCGACTTAAGGTCGTCAACACACCATCTTCCTAAATACCTTCTCCCAGCAGGCAAACAAAAGTGGCTAATTTCCTGACTAGGAAACAATCCTGGTGTAATCCAGAAGCACAGATTGTCTTGGTTGGGGAGCTGCCATGTATTTCCTGATCCATTTCCATCCAGCCCTGACCCCTTTCCCCATGAACCCAATCCCACATCAAGAAGAAAAGCATGACAGTTTCTTGCAGTTGGATCCTTTGAAGAGTAGGTGTGGGTCACTGCTGTTGAGGCAAGTGATAGGGTGAGACACTCTGGTGATCTGGTCTATTATTCCATCATGCGGTGGCGTGTTAGTTGCTTCGTAATATGCCTACTCCACACCGCCACCCCCCCCCCCCCCCCCACCCCCCCCCACCCAACCCGAGTGAAACTTTACGAAAGGGAAGCTTTTTCTCTAAGTTCCTGAGAAAGTGACACAGGAGGATTCGATTTGCTCAAAATGAAGTGTATACTGTTTTTTCTATTGAGTAAGCTTAAACAATCTGAACACAAGACAGCAACAATCAAGGAACAATGTTCCCATTTGTGGAATAATGTAGAATCTCAACTTTTCTATCAAAGAGACAGTTGCAAAATGATAATGTCATTGAACGGTCTAGATGCTTAGATTAATGCAGTGGAGATAGTAATTCAAATCTCATGATAGACACTGGGAATTTAAACTGTTAATTAATCTGTTGGTTTGGACTATGAGATTATTGTGAAAAGTCTTTGTCTCATTAATGTCTTATGAAAGAAATCTGCCATCTTTACTTTATGAATGCTTCCAGACTTTCAGCAAGGCAGTTTATTCTTGGTTTAACGACCAAGCCAGTCAATTATATCAAATTGTGATAGAAATGTTGAGACAGAATAAAAGCTGATGGACCACCCAGCATTGACAGGTTCTAAAACAATAAAGATGTTCCCTGTATTGCTCCAAGTCTGACATAGTCATATACATAGAATCATAACTTAAGCCAATTGCTCAGACTTCTAAATCTCCACATCTGATGTGGCAGTCATGAAGGAGTGGCACTGAATTCAATAAAAACTCAAAGCAACAGAGCAAACATGGGCTGAAAGCTAACTAATGCTCAGCCTCCCCTTACTAATCCATGCTTTTTGCTGAATATACTTGGAAGAAGCACTGACAGTGGCAAAGGTTCAGAAAATATTTGGGTTGGAAACGTTAACATCTATTACCAAGAATGCTGAGTAGGACTACCACTGACCAAGTTGGCCAAGGATAGAAAAGCAACAACACAAGGAGAAACATAGTTGACTTTGTCTTTCTTGATCTACCTATAACAGATGTCTGTTACAGTATTGATGGGACTGACCAGCACTAAGTCCTGTGAAGATAAGTCCTGTCTTCACACTGAGGACATTCTTCGTCATGCAGCTCAACTGGGCATCCATGAGGAACTAGGGGCCATCAACAGCAGCAGAACTCTACTCAACTACAATCTAAAGGCACAGCTCAACCCTCACTCTGACATCACCATCAAGCCATGGAACTAATCCTGACAGAGTATGCAACAGGCATATCAAAATATAAAATTCTACAAAACAAGGCCCCATGCATGCAATATATAGAACGAAGCAATTTTACCATCAAGGTATCAAAAAAAATCCCTGAAGCCTGCTGCACTCAGTCATAATCATACAGCACGGAAACAGACCCTTCAGTCCAACTCATTCAGGCCGACCAAGTTTCCCAAACTAAACTAGTTCCATTTGTTTGTGAATAAAGGTGAACAAATTAAATAACTAGTTCGAGGAAGAGGCTCAATACTGGAGGAACTCAGCAAGTCAATCAAAAAGAGAAGGCTAAAGCACTTGCAACAATGTCTGGCCATAAATCCTAAGTGGATAATCCATCTCTGCCTCTTCCAGATGCTACTGTTCATTTAATTTGATTTACTCCATGTGATGTCAAGAGATGGCTGTGTACACTGAATACAGCAAACACTGATTGTCCTGACAATATCCCAGCAATAGTACTCAAGATATTATTCAAAACTGGTTGCGTCCTTGGTCTAATTGCCACTCTACTGGAACAGTGTGGAAAACTGCAGGTGTATCCTGTTCTCAAAAAGCAGTACACATCCTAGCTGACCAGTTATGACTCCATCAGTCTGCTTTTTCATAAGAATGATGAAAGGTTTGACAACAGTGGCATCAACAGCATGATCACTAGTCCTCAGTAGTTTTTGCCTGGATAATTCAGCTCCAGATTTCCTTTACAGTCTTGTTCCAAACATGGACAGAAGAGCTAAATTCCAAAGGTGAGGTGAGTGTGAATCTTCCTGATAAAAAGCAGCATTATAATCAAATATATCAGCATTGCACACCATAAATGTGAAGTCGATGGAAATCTGGGTAAAAGCTCTCTACTGTGTTGAGTCGTATCTAGCACCTAAGGTGGTTGTGGTAGTTGGAAGTCGATCATCTCAACCAATATGTCACTGCAGAAATTCCTCATGTTGGTCTCCAATGTCCAACTATCTTCAGCTGTCTCTCAACTAAACGTTTGGTCTACCTTAAGCTCAGAAGTTAGAAGTTTTGCCAATAATTGCGCAGTTTTCAAATCCGTTCATGACTACTTACAAAATGGAGCAGTCTCTTGCCACCTGCAGGAAGTCCTGGATAACATTCAGGTTTTTAAGCGGAAAGCAGAATTTGTACCGGGCAATGACCATCTCTTGATATCCAACAACGTTACCATCACAAAAGTCTCACAATAATATCCTTGAAGTTGCCATTGATCAAAGACTTAACTGGATCAGCTGCATAAATGCTGTTGCTACAAGAGCAGGTCAAAGGCTGAGAATTCTGGAGTAAGCAACTAACTTATTGAATTCTCAATCTGTTTGCCACCTGCAAGGAACAAGTTGTGTCTGATGGCATTTTTCTCACTTGACTGGATGTTGATCTAGCTCCAAAAACGCTATCAGCTTAACATCTTTCAGGACAAAACGACTGTTTGATTGGCATGCTATTTACCACCTTAAATATTTAATCCCCTCCAATATCAGTTCTCAGTTGCAGTAGGGCATACCATTACAAGATGCCCTGCATCAATTCACTGAGGCTCCTTTGACAGTACTTTACAAACTCCAAGCTACTACCATCTTTCACAACACATTGGTGATAGTCAACATCTGGCTATCTCCAATAAGAAGCAATCAAACACTGATCCTTGACAGTCAGTGGTGTTACCATCACTGAATTCCCCACTATCAATATACTTGGGATAACTATTAATCAGAAACTCAACTGGACTCTTGCCACATAAACATAGTTTAGCTACAAAAGCAGCCCACTATCTACAAAGTACAAATCAGAAGTGTGATAGAATACAGCCCACTTGCCTGGATGGCTGCAGCTCCGACAACATTCAAGAAGCTTGAAAACATTCAGGTCCAAGCAGTCTTCTAGATTGGCACCACATCCACCAGCATCTATTCCCTCTAGCCCCCACACTCAGTATTAGCAATATGTACTATCCACAAGATGCACAGCAGAAATTCACCAAAGATCCTTAGAAAGCACCTTTCAAACCCACAATAACTTACATCCAGAAGGACAAGTGCAGCAGATACATGAGAACACCAGCACCTAGAAGCTCCCCTCCAAGCCCTGCTCACCATCCTAACTTGGAAATACATCACTGTTTCCTCACTGTCATTGGGTCAAAATCCTGGAATTCTGTCCTTAAAGACATTGTGGGTCAACCTACAGCATGTGGACTGCAGCAGTTCAAGAAGGCAGCTCATGACCACCTACTCAAGAGTAATTGGGAATGGGCAATAAATATTGGCAAGCCAGTGACGTCCACATCCCATGAGTGAATTTTTTTTTAAAAAGGCCTCTCCCGGACAAGTCACTCATGATCTGACCTGAAACTTTATCACTGTTCCTTAATTGTTGCTGGATCAAACCCCTGGAACTCCCTTCTTAACAGCAGTGAGTGTACCTATTCTATATGGACTGCATGGTTCAAGAGCGATTAGTACAGGCAATACATGTTGGCCTTCTTGACACTGCCCACAAACCACAAATGAAGGAAGAGAACAATAAAGTCTAGTGAAGAAATCTGCAGTTTCCCATTATTTGTCCATCAAAGAAAACCCTATGTGCTAGACCATTGACTTACAGAACAATCTGGCATGAAATGGGAACAATTGCAGTCATCTGTGGTTACAGAATACTACTAAAACAGGTCAGCATGTTAACCATCAGCAGTTCCTTTGAGTACTGTGAAGTTCTCTCACTTGGGTATTATATACCGAATCTTCCACCTTAGTATTGCAAGTTCTCATTTTCAATTACTAAGCACACCATCTCAGAGAAATAATAACTCCTAACAAATGCAACTTTTTCCTCTTATCTACACCAGTCGGGCTAGTCATTAGACCGCTATTAGGCTTAGTTGTGCTTCATTGTTACACTAACAAGGGGTAGCAACAATTCACGTGAGTGTCATGAGTTTACTTTTCAGCTTGATATTGATTTCTCTCATTGACTCAACAGAACCCATCTGGTTCACTCATTTCCTATAGGGAGAGAAATTGCCATCCTTACCTGGTCCAGATGCACAGCAATGTGGTTCACTCTTAACAGCCCTCTTAGCAATTAGGGATGGGCAATAAACACTGGCCTCCTCAGTGAGGCTCTCATCAAGTGAAAGAATTTTTTTAAAATTCCTGTAACATGTAGAGTTATCGCACTTTGAGCGTTTCTGAGCAATGAGGAAACCTGGTTGAGGAATACATTTTGCACCATGGATTTGTTCTATATGGGGACCTTCAAGAAAAATGATCATTAACTGCTTTCAGATCTTCAAGAATGCCACTTTGAAGTGAGGGCTGAGATCAAAGATAGACTTGGAGTTTATTGTTCTTTATCTTTGTATTTCCCACTTATCTTCCTGGGGGTAAACAATTCTGTTACACAAATGCACCTTGCTGGGAATTTGTCTGTGAGACAGAGTGAACATTCATCCAAGTTATTATCAAACTTAAAACACTTTAAGTCAAAGTGTTTTTCTATATATGTTTCATGTCTAATTGCATGAGCTTACACTTTGTCTTCCTTTTCATGTATTCCACGATGTTTGTTTCTCATTGCAGGGATTTTTTTGCAACACTGAAAGAGATTTTGAAAGCTGGTGCAATTCTGTGCAAAAGGTACAAAATTAAACTTTTTTTTTCAGTTTTATTCTGATATCTCTTTTTTGAATTAAACTTCAAGATAAAATCTGTGAAGATTACATGAGATCAAAGGAAATTCGATTAAGACTGAAAAGGCGATGAATTAAGAATGAACTAAAGTAACCATGATCCTCCCATGTTTGAATAATCTGTTACTGTGCAACACCAAGGCTTAGAAGATCATTTATTTATTTTTTAAAAGGTGCAAATTATTTTATTTTGCCTTGAGATATAAATGCCAAGGAAATTTAGTTTATCCAGATGTCTGTGCCCAATGCCAATATTTGTTTTCATTGGACACTTGGACATAGCAATACTCAATAATACTATCCCAACGATCCAATACAACTATCCTTGTTGAATACACTGTTGTTTTAGTTAATTCTCTGACACAGAACTTAAGAAGATTTGAGAATGCTGATTCACTTTGTGTTTGTTCAGACAATCTCCGAGCGAGAGCCTGACTGTCTAAACCAGATTCAGTTTGATACTCTGTCTAACTTCTGTCCAATACATCCAGAAAATCATCAACCTTTATATCCTCCCCTCCATGACCACATGCACATACACTATTTGCATTTCATTCTTCTGCAATAAACATAAAATCTTCCATGGCAGAAATCTGTTTATACTCTCTAGTCTGCTCCCAAGGTTGATAGTCTTTGGGAGATACAAAGTTCCTCTCCAGTAATTCCTGCTGACATGGGTGCTTTGCGTCTTCAATGTTTTTGCCTGCTAAATATACTGTACAATACTAGCTTGTAAAGTGTCTCTTATTCTGTTTGAAACACTCATTTTTACAACCTTATTTAATTCTCGATACAACACCTACAATTTCACCTCCAGGCCATACTCCACATGACTTTGTATTACAGATCTTTCATTATTATTGGGTCAAAAACCTAGAACTCTCATCCATAATGGGATGGTGGATGAATTTGCACCAGATGAGCTGCAACAGTTGAAGAAGGCAGTTCCCCAGGATTTTCTGAAGGACAATTGGGGATGAACAATGTGTGCTGGCCTTTGCCAATGAGGCTTACATCCCATGAAAACAGTTTGAAAATTGCCAATGTGAGAACTTTGTAGAAAATGCAATCCTTTTTAGGTGTGAATTTTGAGATGATGTCATATTTTCCATTTGGAAAGTTTTTAGGTTTTTCCACAGGGTGAATTTGATGTTGATTTAATTTAGCACTGAGATTTGTGTTACTTGTGCTCCGTGTTCTTCCAGATAATTTTATTTTTCTTCATTTAAAATAGAGAAAACATTTGGCAGATTACAGCCGCCTTGTTCACTGGGCATAATTATTAGTTCTTTGCATTAATGACAAGGGAAAGTCTTTCAAAAATAGAGATCTTACCTTTGAAAAAGGATCTTCTGTGGGAATTGTCTATGTTCATATCATAAGCATTGACATCTGAGAGGGCTGTAACATAAAAAGTGTATTGACGTATGCCTAATGTTGTTAACGTACAAAACAATAGGAAATTCTGAAGACGCGTAACTTCCGAATGTTTGAATTGGTTGAGAAACACCCTCCACACTGGCCTCCTTTTGTACCTGCGACCAAACCTGAAGTGCAGACCACAGGAGCAGGTAAGATTTATGCTAAAACTTTATTTCTTAATTTTATTCCTGCAAGCCCAATGGTCACCTCAACGCTCCCTATAGCCTCAGTACCAACCTTCCTGGTTTCAGCCTTTACTAGCATTGTATTCACATCCTATTTTGTATAATGTTTGGCCTATTATCCTGGCCTGACTAGCTCACTGTCTTCTTCCCAGAAAAAGGATTATGAATTCTCACTTCCTTCAGTACTTAAATCCACAGCGGCTCAGTTCTCTTTCCCCTACCACATCTCTGTAAGCACTGCATGCTTCTAATTCTGGTCTAAAGTTTTATTTCCACTCCACAAAGCCTGGCAGAACTTGTGCCTTAAGTATCTTTGGCTTACTGCTCTTTTATTCTCTTTCAGAAGTCTTCCAAAAATATTTTTATTTTCCCATCTCTTAGCTTTTCTTTAAGTTTTCTATATTTTCTGTATTAAAATGCATTGTTATAATTTGTGACATAAAAAATTCAGTACAATTACAAGTTGTTTTTGTGACTGTGTTCCCTTCGTACCTCTATATTTAAAACACAAAAATTGTTTCTATTTTGCTGCATCGAAACAATTATGAACAAAAATTAGGGCTGAGCAAGGTTTGATTAACTGATAACCTAAAGCTCAGTGCTGTAGTGCGTCATGACTCCATCGTATCTAATTGTATGTTGAATAATCCTAATGATTTTACCTCTGTGTCCTTGTTCAAGCTCTACTGTTGACTTTGAATCAAAATATTTTACCTTTATCTGTTCTAAAGTTTGCCTTTCGATAATTTCACTGCTGTGTTAGTATTTAAGTGGTGAAAGCTGCAATACAAAGGGACGTTGAGGTACTTGTGCATGAAACACAGAAAGCTAGCACACAGGCACAGCAGGTAATCAGGCCTTTATTTCAAGGGAGTTGGAGTATAAGAATGAGGAAGTCTTACTGTAACTGTACAAAGTGCTGGTAAGACTGTCTAGAATAGTGTGAGCAATTTTGGTCCCCTTACTTAAGCCAAGGTGTTGTTTCATTGGGAGCTGTTCAAAGAAGGTTCACTAAGATGGTTTCTAGGATGGAAGGACGATCTTATAAGCATTGGCCAAACAGATTGGGACTCATCTCCCTGGAGTTTAAAAGAATGAGAGATGATCTCATTGAGACATACAAAATTCTTAAGGGGCTTGACAGGGTAAGTGCTGAGAGAATATTTCCTTCACAGAAGAGTCAAGGACCAGAGTACCTAATCTCAAAATGAAAGGTTGCCAATTTCAGACTGAGACGAGGAAGAATTTTTTTCTCTGAGAAGTTTGAGAGTCTTTGACGTTCCTTGCCAGAGACAGCTGTGGGCAGAATCCTTGTGTTTATTTAGGGCTGAGATAGACAGATTCTTGATCATCAGGGAATTGAGGGTTATGGGAAATGGGGAGGAAAGTGGACATGAGGAATGTCAGATCACCCGTGATCCTTTCAAAGGGCGGAGCAGGTTCAAGGGACCAAAAGGCCTACTCTTGTTCCTATTTCTTGAGGTCATAGAGTCAGAGATGTACAGCATGGAAACAGGCCCTTCGGTCCAACCCGTCCATGCCGACCAGATATCCCAACCCAATCTAGTCCCACCTGCCAGCACCCGGCCCATATCCCTCCAAACCCTTCCTTATAGGTCTTATATTGAAGTGATAATCTGCGTTTGTTTTTGTACCATTAATAATTTTCTTTTGTCTTTGGCCACAGAGTTTGTTGAGCCAGCTGACAAGCTGTTTGAGTCAGAGGAAGAATTTGAAATTCTCAACGTTTAAAGCAGCCGGTTGGACCTTCAATTACTGCTGCTGAATGATTACAGCAGAGACTGTCAACCATTTTTATCATTTAAGCAGCCTTTTTAACAAGACAAGTGCCTGATTTCATAAGGACATGAGAAAATTTGCAGCATGCTTGAAAATAATGAAATAACTCCCACTTAACAAGCAAGTTGCTTCCAAGTAGTTTACTCGCAACCTCTTTTTTTTGAACAAAACCAGAAGATTCAGAAAACTTCTAACAAATGGATCTTCCTCATTTTTGGTGATCCACTGGAAGCAAGTGTTATTTAGAAAAAAATGTTGTTGAGAGGAAGTGGCAATATGGGCAGGACAACATTCAAAGAAAGTGACTGGATTTTAGATGAAGAGAACCTTTCATGCACAAGATGGTAGCATTATGCCTACTCAATGCTTCTGACTGTTAATTATCCTACAGATCATCTGGAGCCTATGTCTTGGAGAGATGAGGATCCTACCTATTTATCTGTTCTTTATCCACCTGAAATAGGGGATGCGTGCCCCATAACTGAGTCTATTGTCAATGCTGCATTCCCACTTCAAATCTTCTGTTTTTTTTTGAGGGTATCATTGTGATTTTCAACTTCATGTATGGACTTTTCCACTTTTTGTCAAATATAAAATTCCAATGTATTTATGGCTTCATGCCCAGTATTGTTTTTGTGTACTATTAGTATTGTGCATTCATTTGGACTGCCCCAAAAAGTCCAAATCTTTGTGTAAGCCACAATATTGCAGTGTGCATTGTAACATCTTAATTTTTAAATTTCCCTCAAAAACACCTTTAAGTTTCATTTGATTAATGTGAACTTAGAAACTAAAAATATACCAGTCCTGTCCAGTACAAAACTCTTTATTTTAGAATGATGCATGCACAAAGCAAGTGTCATATAAGAGCTGTATGTCAGCTTGAAAATATAGGAAATACACAGCCATTTAAAAAAAACTTATCTTATGTATCTTTTCAGATATTAGCTGTCAGCTCCAGCTTTTTCGCATGACAGCATTGTCTGTCCTAACCCAAGATATTGGCTCCATTTTTAAGATGGACATGCAGATTAACTAGTTTGTGCAATCAAGAGTTGGCATTGCATTGTCCTTAGGCTTTATAATGCCATGCTTTTATACCATGCATCTAAATATTAGTCAGCTACTAAGTATGTACTATACATTATCTGTATTGGGCAGCTTTAGCTGCTCCAAATGCAAAAGGATTTATCTTATTTAAACAATGCTGGATGCAAGCGACTACACATTAAATAACCTCAAAATGAAATGTGTTTAGCAGCTTCTGAAATATTTTTAAGCCCTGTCAACCTTGCTGAGAAATTTCTGAAGGGGTGATGTATCTGCTAATAATATTTAATAAACATTTAGCTCAGGAGAAGTAAAACAGATTAGTTTGAAATGATCTTTGGGTCTGTGATCAAGGTGCAGAGGTAGTGAAATGTGTGTTAAGAAAAGAAACTACTGTTAGGGCTGCGGATATTATATTAATATCCGTGCTAATGTTACAGTACCTGGAGTATAATCATTAGACTGCACACTGTTTGGAAAATACCATCATTGCAAGAAACAACTTATTCAACAATCATTACAGTTTCATATGGATTGTGAAAATGAACTTTAATGCCTTGCATGGAGAGGTATTTTGCATACCAATAGAATGAAGTGCCAGGAAGCACATATTTCAACTCAATGTTAGGCAAAATAATCCTTAAAAAATGAAAAAAATGCACTGTCTACCTTGAATACTTAGATAATTTCCCTGTTTTTGTGACCCCCTGTTTGGTATAAATCAGAACTACATTTGTCCAGCAGTTTCCTGTGTTAAATTATGTTCATAAGCAATAGATCAAGAAGATCCTACGTTTGACCAGCATCCTATGTTCAGCTGACGTCAGGCCAAGCATGGGCTATAAAACCTCCTGCTCATTATCATGTACTGAACCCCGGCTGATGTATCAGAAGTCTTCCATGTTGAGCATCACTTGGCAAGGTTGCAGAATGTATATTGGGTGAGGGATTTCAATCTCCCAAGAGTGGTTTGGTAGCAGCACTACTAATCGTAAAGGACGTTGCTGCTAGGCTGGGTCTATGGCAGGTGGTATTGGAACCAACAAAAAGGAAAGATATATTTGACCTTGTCCTCTCCAATCCACCTGCTGCAGTTGCATTTGTCCATGACCGTATTGGCAAGATGACTCCTGCACAGTCCATATGGAGATGAAGTCCTGCCTTTCATATTGAAAATAGTTTGCATTGTGTTATATAGTTCAATTGCCATGCTGAATGGGACAGACTTTGAACAGGTCTAGTAACTCAAGACTGGACATCTGTGAGGTGCTAATAGGCAGCAGCAAGGTAAAAACAATGACTGCAGATGCTGGAAACCAGATTCTGGATCAGTGGTGCTGGAAGAGCACAGCAGTTCAGGCAGCATCCAATGAGCAGCGAAATCGACTTTTTGGGCAAAAGCAGCAGAATTGTACTCAAGCACCTCATGGCCTGGCACATCCTCCACTCAACCATAACCATCAAGCCAGGGGATCAACCCTCATTCAATGAAGAGTGCAGGAGGGCATGCCAGGACCAGCATCAGGCATATCTAAAAATGAAGTGTCAACATGGTGAAGCTGTAAAATACACAATGATGCCAAACAGAATAAGCAGCAAGTGATAGAGTGAAGTAATGTCAGAATCACCAGATCAAATCTAATCTCTGCAGTCCTGCCATGTCCAGTCATGAATGGTGGCAGACAATTACACAATTTGCTGGAGGATGATGGGAAAACCCAGAACATCAGTGCTAAAGGTAGGCATTTGTAACAATTTTCAGCCAAAAGTACTGAGTGATGATCCTCCTTGCCGTCCTCCAAAGATTCCTTAGACATAATGCGTGGCAGCCCAGTGGCTCAGTGGTTAGCACTGCTGTCTCACAGCGCCAGGGACTCTGGTTTGATTCCAGCCTCAAGTGACTGTCTATGTGGAGTTTGCATATTCGCCCCATGTCTGCAAGGGTTTCCTCTGGGTGCTCTGGTTTCCTCCCACAACCCAAAGACGTGCAGGTTAGATGAATTGGCCTTGCTAAATTTCCCATAGTGTTCAGGGATGTGTTAGTGCATTTATCAGGGGAACTGTAGAGTAATAGAGTAGGGGAATGGGTCCCCAAAATAAAGAGCAGCTATCCAAACAAATGAAGTTGACATAGTGTTATGAGACCAATCTGGTCATGGAGGGAGAATTGAGGTCGTGTTGAGGAACATGAATAATTTGAAGCAGGCATTTTGAGAGATGAACTGAAAGAGTGATCAGACAGTCCATCACAGATGAAGCTCATCAAAATGCCTGAATTGCTAAATGCTCATGATAAAATTATAGCTTTCCATTTGAGAAGTTCAATCTCATGTGATTGGGATAGTTGGAAGGGAGATCAAGTTTATTGAAACACATAGTTAGAATTCCATTCCAGAATAATGGAAGGCTAGAAATGCAATATTTCTCTAATCTTTCAGAGCTTGTGTTATGAAATAAGTATTGTCAGCCAAGTGAAAGGAATGTGAAACATCACCACAAAAAACTCAGTTGCACTTGGTTTCATTTCCTCATACAGCACGTATTCAAAAATAGATGAAGGGCTAAATTTTTCTTTGGCTCCTGTGTCAGTTTTTTTGACTATCACAGAAGATTTCTCTCTGTGAAGCAGAGCAAGTTTTCACATCTTGTCAAATTCACTCCATTCACTACCTACCATGCCCATGTGCTGGCTCTGGTTTACTGTTTGCCATACTCTGATCAACTCACCATGGCCAAGATTACCATCTGTGTTAAAGCAGTCTCAGCCATCTGTAAGAATGCACAGCAATGTAGGAAGAAGGCCAATGACTTTTCCAGTTCAGTGCAAAAACAATGTGTATGCCCCCAACCTCTTTCCAAAACTCTCATTCGCTATATCTCTGCTACTCTACCCACTTCCAAATTAGCACCAAGCCTTGTCACTCTCCCTTTTGCCTGCAATAGCTTTGCTGTCACCCAGCCCCACCCCAACACCTCTAAACCTTTCTACTCTCTGCATTACCTACTCACTTGCCCAGAACACCTCCCCACGTACACCAAAAGTTACAATTGTGCTTCCAATTTTTATTCCCCTTAATCTTTCTCTCTCTCTCTCTCTCTCGATCTCTCTCTCAATCTAGGAGGAAAGCAGGCACAATAAGGCAGAATGAATCAAGAGGTCTGGTGAGCCATTCAACATTGAACTCCTCACCCTTTATGTGGAAAGCAGCTTGATTCTGACCACTCCAAGTTCCAGATTGACCATGTCCAAGACATTGGGAGTGGTATTGCAGGCCAGGCTTGACTGACCCTGTTGGGATGCCTTGACCAAAGGCAATATTCTTGAGTTGACTGAGGACTACTGACAACCATAACAAGCTTCTTGACTGTGTGTGTGTGTGTGTGTGTGTGTGTGTGTGTATACTAAATTGCACAGCAATTATTATACCTCACTGGGATAGCATTCTGGTAACAAATCCTGCTATTCCTAGAGTCACAAAAGTTTAAAAAAAGTTAATCAGTTCACAGAATTCCCTAATTTACCTGTCTTTCAGATTCATGTTGATAGAAAGCAAGAGTCAAGTTTTGTAGTATACTGTACTTAACAAGAATGATTTTATTACAAATAAATTGATTCTCACTACTAGTAAACTAATATGAACTTTAACCCCCTAATGAACTACCCCCCATACACCACCAGATAGGAAACAAAAACATGGGTGTTATGGGCAGGAAGACTGGGAAGATTATTTGGTGATCCCTGCCCACAGGGTTTGCGGTGATGCTGCTTTGTGATCTTCCTTCTCCAAATACTTTCACCTCTTTGCAGAAGGGTGACTACTTCACACTTGTAAAGGTCCCTGACTTATTAATTAATGGTCACTTCTTACAGCAATTGGAAAGGAGAAATAAACTGGCTATCTTCTAGCTTGAAACATTGTATCACTGTGTAGAAAAGAGACATTTTCTAGATTTATAGTGATCCAATTGCTTCAAACAAAATATTCACATCCACAAGCTGTTCAACCACCTGAGCATAAATCACAGAATAGTTGGCAGCAAGCAGAAAACCTTTGTCATCAATAACAGGCCACTAGTCCACAGCAAAAGCTCCATTGATACATTAGCCTTGTCTCCAGCTCATCTGCAAACTAGGCTTCCACTACTGTTTGAAGGAGCAGCCGTGCAAACAGTATCTACCCTGAGTGTCAGGTTACTTGCTTTTAAAAAATGCAGATTTTTGACTTTTAAAACAGTTATTTTCTCAATTTCAGCCCACAATCAAAAAGGCAGAAAATGAAATGGATAGATACCGTCTTTACATAATACAGCTGTAATGTAAGCCTGGTATCACTGGCTGAGGGGGCAAGGTGCAAGAAAGCAAGATAAGGCAGAGATTCTGAGAGTTCCAGATAGGCACAAAATGAATGACTGCTAAGAGAACGATGAACAGGTTGGTGATGCAGCCTGGTCCAGACCATGAGCTAGGTGCAAACATCTGAGCACAGTGTCTGTGCAGCAGTAATACAAGGCAGTTGTTGTTGCAAAGTGCTATGAAGTACAGCAATGACATTCAGAAGCATAATGTAAGTGGATGAGCTGTACCATAAAGGTTGTTAGAGGCTGATGTATATCAGACTTAAATGATCTTAAGGTGGAATGTGTGTGGCTGGTGCCGTGCAGCATATCCTGAGACATTGATGCCTGTTCTCCAACATGGAGGTCCTTTGGAGCAAGTGGTCCACTGAAGGTACCTGCTCTGACTTCTATGTGAAGAATTTTCAGCACCTAGTTTGGTGAATGGGTGGGATAGAAAAAAAGCAAGATTGTACTTAATCAAGTCCTTAACAAGCAATAACCATCTCATTACTGCTGAGTAGGAATCTTGCCTCAATGCCTGGAACCTTGTTAAAAGATGCAATGAGTTGTTCCCGATGTTGAGTTGTTTAAGTCTGCCTCATTTCTCACCACAGCCCATATTGTTCAGGTTGCCAGAGGATTCTGCCTAAAATTCAGCAGGACATGTGTTTTCCATTTACCACTATATCATCAGTGACATCTTTTTAATTGTATTCATATCAATTGCAATCATTTAATAAATTCTGATGGATGTTGGCTATTACTATCAACATTCTCCTACATTCTTAAGGGATTTTTCATGATTCAGGAAGTGTATATTGACTGTTGATTGATGCATTAATAAAACAAACCAGCTTTGTAGCAAATGGACACAAGACATTATGAGGTTGGGTCTCATCTAAATAAGCATTTGTCATCAACAAGTGGTCACTAGTTCTCAGGCCCATCAGTTACTGTTGTCAGCCAAAGCTCTGTTCATACACAGCTCTTGGCTCCAGTTTCTGTTACAAAGTCCAAATGGCCATCTCAATGTAGCTTGTCAAATGCAGGCTGGTACAAAATCCAGCAAGCCAGAGAGTGTCTGGCTGGCAGCAAAATAACTCCTTGGCTGGGCTGTAGAACTGTAATGGGCAAATCATTGGGCTGCTTCTACTCAATGTAATTTCTTACTGCTGTGGCCACTGCTACCAGTGAAACCTCCTAATGAAGACCTCAAAAATAACTATTCCTTCAGATTATATAAAGGAAGTTCTGAATTTTTGCCACTGAGTGTCACAATTGGCCACTGCCTCTACGCTATGTACCTGAGTGTTGGCAGTCTGGCTGCATGACTTTCAACTGATGACAAATGCCTGGTTGCCTCATTGAGCTCATTTCAGACGTGGAACTTGTTAATGCTCTACTTAATTTCCATGGATATTTCAGGGGTGATCAATTGGGTATTTTCCAGCAACCTTCTGCCTGGAGTTAATACTTACATATATCTTACTAACTTGGAAATAATATTCCAGCTATCTAGCAACTCATCTAACAGTGACGTAAGGGGAAGAAACCAGCTCAACTGTGGAAAACAATCATTACCCTTTAAGGCTGCTGAATGCCTGCCAGACATTATACAATTCATTTAAATGCAACAACCTTGTTAATAGCATTTCCTCCAAAAATAGATCATGAGTTGAAATCTTCTTACTGATTTTCTACAAAGGTTATGAATTTGCAGTTAGTAGGGGTAGAAATGAAATGCCAATAAAATCGATGGATTGAAAGGTTTAGTGTAGAAAAAAATAAATTCTGATGCTCTGATGTAAAATGATAAAGGTGACGTTCACAAATTAACAAAACTGAGTCTATCAATCTAATGAATTACATGTAAGATACCATGTTAAAAATCACACAACACCAGGTTATAGAGTAACAGGTTTAATTGGAAGCACTAGCTTTCGGAGCGCTGCTCCCTCATCAGGTGGTTGTGGCTCCACATTCACCTGATGAAGGAGCGTCGCTCCGAAAGCTAGTGCTTCCAATTAAACCTGTTGGACTATAACCTGGTGTTGTGTGATTTTTAACTTTGTATACCCCAGTCCAACTCCGGCGTCTCCAAATTATGTAAGATACCATATATACTCGAGTGAAAGTCAATCTCATGTAAAAGTTGATCCCTTATTTTTGGCCAAACTAATCATGTATTTTCCATATATCTTGTGTAAACATTGATCCTACTATATCACATTATACACCTCTTATTAAAAAAAACTGCATATTCCCATTAACATACTTAAACTAAATCGCATTCATTCATTCATTCATACTCTACTCATCACTCTGCTTACTGTTCCGTCCATCCCTCCCTCCCTCTCCTGAGCCCCTTTGGTTTACCACAGCACATTTTGATTCATTTATTCATTCAGACAGGGACTCAGTCTATTGGTACTTATCACACTTTGTTCACTATACATCCAAAAGTTAATATTGTTAAAAAGGTTTCCATTTTAATTGTGCCATTATATCGGAATAAAAGTGATATATCTTTAATTCTTTGGCAAATTTGTTAATGTTGCTGAGGTTCTTAACATAACGAGAATAAATGGGAGAGAAACGGAAGAATTGGGCAGGAAAGTTCAAGATGCTTACACATTCAGAATTTAATAAATGTTTAATTTAAAGTGAGCCATTAAACCAGGCCATGACTATGTTGAACAGTGTGATTTTGCAGGATTTCAATGAATTTTTGACATTAAATTTTCGTACTGGTATGTATAAATAAAATTTACTACCAGTAATTCATTCTTGTTTCTCTTGCTTTTATCTGGTAATTACCTTTTACTGTAATTCATAACCCTTATTCCTGACACACTTCAACCCATCATACTGACTGCAACTTTGCCCCATCAACTGTCTAAACTTCCTCACAGACACAGAGTAGTAGTAGATGGAAAGTATTCAGCCTGTAGCTCAGTGACCAGTGGTGTTCCAGAGGAATCTGTTCTGGGACCTCTACTCTTTGTGATTTTTATAAATGACTTGGATGAGGAAGTGAAAGGGTGGGTTAGTAATTTTGCCGATGACACAAACGTTGATGGAGCTGTGGATAGTGGGGAGGACTGTTGTAGATTGCAACGGGACATTGACAGGATGCAGCACTGGGCTGATAAGTGGCAGAAGGAGCTCAACCTGGAAAAGAGTGAAGTGATTCATTTTGGAAGATCAAATTTGAATGCAGATTACAGGGTTAAAGGCAAGATTCTTGGCAGTGTGAAGGAACAGAGGGATCTTCGGGTCCATGTGTATAGATCCCTCAAGGTTGCCACCCCATTGACAGGGTTGTTAAGAAGGCATATGATGTGTTGGCTTTCATCAGTGGAGATTGAGTTTAAGAACCGTGAGGTTATGCTGCAGCTCCTTGGCGCCCCAGTTAGACCACACTTGGAATATTGTGTTCAGTTATAGTCACCTTATTATAAGGAGGATGTGGAAGTTTAGAGAAGAAAGGTTGAGGAAACTAAGGCTTTTTCTCATTGGAGCGAAGAAGGATGAGAGGTAAATTGGTAGAGGTGTACAAGTTGATGAGAGGAATAGATAGAGTGGATAGCCAGAGACTTTTTCCCACTGCAGAAATGGCTGTCAAAGAACAAAGAAAATTTACAGCCCAGGAACAGGCCCATTGGCCTCCAAGCTTGAGCCAATCCAAATCTACTGTGTAAATCTGTCGCCCAATTCCTAAGCATCTGTATCCCTCTGCTCCCCACCAACTCATGCATCTGTCCAGACGCATCTTAACTGAATCTACTGTGCCTGCCTCTACCACCACCTCTGCTGGCGACACGTTCCAGACACCCATCACCCTCTGTGTAAAGTACTTGCCGTGTGTATCCCCCTTAAACTTTCCACCTCTCACCTTGAAAGCATGACCTCTTGTTATTGAATCCTTAACCCTGGGAAAAAGCTTGTCTTTATCTACCCTGTCCATACACTTCATGATTTAGTCCTCCCGCAATCTCCTTTTTTCAAATGAAAACAAACCTAACCTATTCAACCTCTCTTCATAGCTAGCACCTTCCATACCAGGCAACATTCTCGTAAACTTTCTCTGCACCCTCTCCAAAGTGTCCACATCCTTTTGGTAATGTGACCAGAACTGTACACAATATTCCAAATGCGGCCAAACCGACGTCGTGTTCAATTTTAACATGACCTGCCAGCTCTTATACTCAATACCCGTCCGATGAAGACAAGCATACCATATGTCATCTTGACTACTCTATCCACCTGTGCAGCAACCTTCAGGGTACAATGGACCTGTACTCCCAGATCTCTCTGCTCATCAACTTTTCCCAAGGCTTTATCGTTTACTGTATAATTTGCTCTACAATTAGACTTGCCAAAATGCATCACCTCACATTTGCCTGGATTGAACTCCATCTGCCACTTTTCCGCCCAGTCTATCTATATTCTCTTGTATTCTTTGACAGTCCCCTATGCTTTCTGCTACTCCACCAATCTTCATGTCATGTGCAAACTTGCTTATCATACCAACAGTACCCTCTTTCAGATCATTTATGTATATTACAAACAACGGTGGCCCCAGTACTGACCCCTGTGGAACACCACTGATCACCTTTCTCCATTTCAAGAAACTCCCTTCAACTACTACTCTCTGTCTCCTGTTGCTCAACCAGTTCTTTATCCATCTAGCTAGAACACCCTGCACATCATCTGACTTCACTTTCTCTATTAGTTTACCATGGGGAAACTAATCAAACGCCTTACTAAAGTCCATGTATATGACATCTACAGCCCTTCCTTCATCTATCAACTTGGTCACTTCCTCAAAGGACTCTATTAAGTTGGTATGGCACGATTCCCCCCGCACAAAACTATGGTATCTATCACTAATAAGCCCGTTCTTTTCTAAATATAAATAGATCCTATCCCTCAGTACCTTCTCCACCGACTTTCCCATCACTGACATCAGGCTTACTGGTCTGTAGTTACCCAGAATATCCCTACTACCCTTCTTATACAGGGAGACAACATGAGCAACCCTCCAGTCCTCTGGCACCTTACCTGTGTTTAAGGATGCCATAAAGATATCTGTCAGTGCCCCAGCTATTTCCTCTCTCATCTCCCTCAGCAACCTGGGATAGATCCCATCTGGTCCTGGGGATTTGTCCACCTTAATAATCTCTAGCCTACCCATCACATCTTCCCTACTTATGTCAACGTGATACAGAGTTATCAAACTTCTATCTCTAATCTCAACATTCATCATGTCCCTCTCCTCAGTGACCACTGATGCAAAGTAATCATTCAGAATCTCACCCATTCTGTCACACACAGCCTCCCTTCCATATCCTTTAGTGGACCAATCTTTTCTCTAGTTACCCGCTTGCTTCTTATATAAGAATAAAAGGCACCTTAATTCTGCTTGCTAAAGCCATTTCATGACCCCTTTTAGCCCGCTTGATTCCTTGTTTAAGACTGGTCCTACTCTTCCAATATTCCTCCAGGGCCCGTTCTATTCTTAATTGCCTGGACCTTATGTACGCTTCACTTTTCCTCTTGGCTAGTCGTACAATTTCTCCTGTCATCCACGGTTCATGAATCTTGCCTTTTCTAGCTCTTATTTTCAAAGAAACATTTCTATCCTGCACTACATTGAACCTATCTTTGAAAACCTCACACATATCAAATGTGGACTTGCCTTCAAATAGCTGTGTCTAAACCACGTTTCCCAGCTCCTGCCTAATTTTGACATAACTGGCCTTGGCCCATTTTAGTACCCTTCCCTGAGGACCACTCTCATCTTTGTCTATGAGTATTCTAAAACTTACGGAATTGTGGTCACTGTTCCCAAAGAAATCCCCCACCGCAACTGTTATTACCTGCCCTGGCTCATTCCCCAACACTAGATTCAATATGGTCCAGTCCCTCGTCGGACTATTGACATATTGCTGTAGAAAACTCTCCTGAGCGCTCCTTACAAATTCTACCCCATCCAGACCTCAGACGCTAAGTGTATCCCAGTCAATGTTGGGAAAATTAAAATCTCCCATCACCACTACGCTATTGCCTCTACATCATTCCATAATCTGTTTACCTATTTGTTCTTCTGCCTCATGCTCACTGTTGGGAGGCCTGTAATACAGCCCCAACAATGTAATTGCATCCTTCTTATTCCTCAGCTCCACCCATAATGCCTCACTACTCAAGCCCTCCATAGTGTCCTACTTTAGCACAGCCGTGATATCATCCCTGACTAGCAATGCAACTCGCCCCCCATTTTACTTCCCACCTCGTCCTGTCTGAGGCGTCTATGTCCTGGAACATTTATTTGTCAATCATGCCATTCCTTCAACCAAGTCTCTGTGATGGCAATAATGTCATACTCCCAGGCACCAATCCAAGCCCTAAGTTCATTTGCCTTACCCACTATACTCCTTGCATTAAAGTATATGCACTTCAGGCCACCGTTTTTGTTTAGTTCATCTGCTGTCTGCTTATTCTTCCCTTTATTAAAGCTATCTACGTGATTCTTACAGTTTCCACCTCGCTGCCTACTTGTTTTGTCTTTTGGTTCCTAGCCCCTCCCTGCCACATTTGTTTAAAATCTCCCCAACAGCAAGTCGCAAAAACTACCCCAAGGACATTGGTTCCTGTCTGGTTCAGATGTAGACCATCTACTTTGTAATAGTCCCACCTTCCCCAGAACCGGTCCCAAAGTCCAACAAATCTGAACCCCTCCCTCCCACACCATCCCTCAAGCCACGTATTCAGCCTGCCTATTCTTTCATTTTTATGCTGGCTTGCACGTGGCACTGGTAGTAATCCCAAGATCATTACCTTTAAGGTCCTTCTTTTTAACTTCTCTCCTAGCTCCCTGAATTCTGCTTTCAGGACCTCTTCTCATTTTTTACTTATATCGTTGGTGCTACAGGCTGTTAACCCTCCCCTTTCAGAATGCTCTGCAGCCAATTGGTGACATCCTGACCCAAGTACCTGGGAGGCAACATACCATCCCAGAGTCTCGCTTTCGGTCACAGAACTGCCTATCTACTCCCCTTACAATAGAATCCCCTATGACTATGGCCCTACAAGTCTTTTTCCCACCCTTCTGAACAGCAGAGCCTGCCACGGTGCCATGATCCTGGCAACTGCTACCTTCCCCTGGTGAACCATCTCCCCCAACAGTACCCAAAATGGTAAACCTGTTTTGGAGGGAGATGACCGCAGGGGACACCAGCATTGCCTTCCTACTCTTTTTCTGCCGTTTGGTCACCTATTCACTGTCTTCCTCAGCAATTTTAACCTGCAGTGTGACCAGTTCACTAATAGTGCTATCCACGACCTCCTCAGCATCGCGGATGCTCCACAGTGAGTCCATCCGCAGCTCCAGAGCCGTTATGAGGTCAAACAAAAGCTGCAGCTGGACACACTTCTTGCATGTGTAAGAGTCAGGAGCGTCAGCCACATGCCTGAGCTCCCACATCAAGCAAGAGGCACATGCCACAGGTCTGAGGTCCCCTGCCATTGTAAGCTTAGCTTTGTATCAACTAACTAAAACCAAACAATGCGCTTAAATATATGAAAAAGAAAGAAGAAGAAAAAATAAAAACCTTACCTTACAGAGTCTTTTTCTTCTGGTTAGAGGAAGGGGGGACAGGAGGGAGATACTACACACGTAGTATCTCGGGTTTACCCGCTGCCTAAATATATACTCAATCCTTCCCTTCCCGGCATTCTCCTGGTCTCCACATTACCTCTGCTGTGTCTCCTGCTGCTCCTGGACAGGAAAAAGCCTGGGATCATGAGGGGATGAGGGGGCAGAATTTTAAGGTGATTGGATGAAAGTTTAGGGGAGGTGTCAGAGGTGGGTTCTTTACAGAGAGAGTGGTGGGTGCGTGGAATGCACGGCCAGCAGTGGTAGTAGAGTCAAATATGTTAGGGACGTTTAAATGACTCTTGGATAGGCACATGGATGATAGTAAAATGAAAGGTGGGTAGGTTAGTTTGATCTTAGAGTAGGATAAAAAGTTGGCACAACATCGAAGGCTAAAGGGCGTGTACTGTTCTATATTCAATTGTCTATGTTCTATGTTCATTTATAATTTAGGAGTTCGTCTAAGGTGCTGAGTTCCAAAAACTACTTTCATTCATTCATTGAAAATCTTTCTTGGAAAAAACTTACTGAGATCACTGTTTCAAATATATATTCTGACCTTTATTAAAAGAAAGACTTCCAGAGAACTGATAATAATCCAATTGACTCTGCTGTTAAAGATCTGCATTCCAAAAATGATAATATATATTCTGCATTGTAAGGATTAAGGAGCCAATTGTAAGGTTCCTTGAGTTAAAGAAAAGGTAATTTTATTATCTCCTAATCCTTGTGGTAATGTAATTGCACCAATAATCCAGCAGCCCAAGCTGATGTTCTAAGGACATAATTCAAATCATACCTAGGTAGATGGTGAAATTTGAAATCAATAAAACATGAAATTAAAGGGGACCCTAGTGGCAATCAAGTAATCACTATCAATTGTCATAACAAACAATCTAGATCATTGATATCCATTAAGGAAGAAAAGCTGGACTGGAAGGAAAGCCTTATCTGGACTAGCTTGTGTATGCCTCCAGGTCCACAGTAATATTGTTTTACTCTTAAATCTCTTTTGGAATGGCCTTACAAGCCATTCAGTTGTATCAAACCACTATAAAAACCCAAAGAAAGAAATGATAGCAGACAGAACACTTTACATCAACCATGGAACCACAAATAACAATATCAAACTAAGTCCTCTCAACCCTGCAAAGTCTTCCTTTACCAACATCCAAGGGCTTGTGTCAACATTAGGAGAGCTGGCCCACAGACCTGTTGAGCAACAACTTGACATTGAGTATAGCAATGGAATTCTACTTATAGATAATCTCCCAACATGTCTATCACCAACCCTGAGTATACCTTGTCCACTGATAGGAGAGGCCAACTAGAGGTGTGGGATGTTGGTTTACAGCCATTCTGGTACAATAGAAATATTTTGGCCTTTGATTTTTATCTCAACTCTCAGCACCTTGATTTTTGGTTTGAGAAGGATGGGGTTTTTGGGGCACGCCCTGCAGTACTTTCTTTACTCTGCTTATTTGTCTTTCTTTCATTTTCCTACCTTCTATCAATCTCAATTTCATGGGGGTGATAAAGAAAAGGCTTTATTTTGTTGATCAACTCATAATTGTCAGCCATTTCTGCTGGCCGTATAGCAGTTGGAACACTCTGGTCTAACGTGGGTTCTTCTTACCAAAGTTAGTGAGTTTTTAAATTCTCCTCAGAAAATAATTTCTCTATGAATGTGCTTAAATTGTACTTAATACCCAAATCCATCTGTTAAAACTACTTTGCTTTCTCCTTTCAAATTCAATATAGGTCATTCACGTATTTTCCTCCCATCCCTTGTTAGCCTTCTGCAGGGACTGTTCCCTCCGTGAAATCCTGGTCCACTGGTTTCACTCCCAAAACCTCCCCCACAGCCCCACGCCACCTTTCCCTACAATCACAGAAGATGTAACACCTGCCCATTTACTTTGTCCCTCCTCACTGTTTAAGGACCCAACCACACCCTCCAAATGAAGCAATGCTCTATTTGCACTCAGTCTAGTCTACTGTATTGCTGCTCACAATATGGTCTCCTCTACATTGGGAAAACAAAGCGCACACTAGGTGATTGCTTTGCAGTCCCTGAGGAGTGCAGGGACAAAGACCCTGAGCTTCCAGTAGGCTCATTCATTAAGTCAGGAAGTATGGGATACAGGGAGATTTGGCTATCTGGATTCAGAATTGTCTGGCTGACAGAAGGCAAAGACTGGTTGTAGATGGAAAGTATTCTGCCTGGAGGTCAGTGTTGAGTGGGGTCCCGCAGGGCTCTGTTCTTGGGCCTATACTCTTTGTAGTTTTTATAAATGACTTAGATGAGGAGGTTGAAGGGTGGGTTAGTAAATTTTCAGATGAACAAAGGTTGGAGGTGTTGTCGATAGTATTGAGGGCTACTGCAGGCTGCAGCGCAACATAAACAGGATGCAGACCTGGACTGAAAAATGGCAGATGGGGTTCATTCTGGATAAATGTGTAGTGATGCTTTTTGGAAGGTTGAACACGATTGCTGAATATAGGATTAAAGACAGGATTCTTGGGAGTGTGGAGGAACAGAGGGATCTGGGGGTGCATGTACATAGATCCCTCAAAGTTGCCATCCAAGTGGATAGGGTTGTTAAAGCATATGTGTTTTGGCTTTCATTAACAGGGGGACAGAGTTTAAGAGCAGCGAGGTTTTGATGCAGCTCTACAAGTCCCTGATGAGACCACACTTGGAATATTGTGTCCAGTTCTGGTTTCCCTACTATAGGAAAGATACAGATGCTTTGGAGTGGGTGCAAAGAAGGTTTACCAGGATACTGCCTGGATTGGAGGGCTTGCCTTATGAAGAAAGGTTGAATAAACTCGGACTTTTCTCTCTGGAGAGAAGGAGGAAGGGAGGAGACCTGATCATGGTGTACAAGGAAATGAGAGGAATAGATAGAGTCAATAGCCAGAAACTTTTCCCCCAGGGCAGGATTGACTGGTACGAGGAGTCGTAGTTTGGAGACATTAGGAGGAAGGTATAAAGGAGATGTCAGAGGTAGGTTCTTTTTGCAGAGAATTGTGAATGCATGGAATGCATTGCCAGCTGTGGTGGTGGAAGCAGAGTCATTGGGGACGTTTAAGTGACTGCTGAACATGCACATGGATAGCAGTGAGTTGAGGGGTGCGTAGGTTAAGTTACTATATTTTACATTAGGATTGAACCTCGGCACAACATCGTGAGCCAAAGGGCCTGTTCTGTGCTGTACTTTTCTATGTTCTATGTTCTATTATTCCACATTCAACCTCACATTATATTTGTTCAGTTTCCTTTGATTTTAGCAATCATCACATGCTGTTCTCTGTAAAGCAATGATCATTCTCAACTGCAATAGTTGATCCGGTGGACCTAGGTCTTTTAAACTTTCCAGTTTCTTTATCTTTTCACCCAGATGGAAAGAGATAGAGAGGGGAAGAAATATTCATTTCATAAGTTTTGGATGCCTCTGGCTGCCTTGTACCAGCACAGATATATCAAACTGCACCTCAACTAATCTGAGGGCTGTCATCAAGCGGTCTTCCCTTACCACAAAGACTCTTGGTGCCACTGGACTTAAATTAACAATCTCACAGCTTTAAAAAGTAACATTGCCTTGCACAGCTAAAAATGTTACTTGATTTATACAAGTTGCAAAACTTTCCTGGTATTTAGCTATACAGCAGCCTAACTTACTTTTCAGTTTATAGTCCCTAAAGGAAAAAGTATGAGCTTCCTAACATGCAGTTTTCTTATATTTTTCCCTTTTTTAAATCTTGTTGGATATTGAATGCACTGAACTTTTAATTGCAGCAAGCATTTCCTTTTGAAGTCTGGTTGAAGATTTGTAGCTCGGGTGTCCGTTGTTGTGGTTCTGTTCGCCGAGCTGGAAGTTTTTGCTGCAAACGTTTCGTTCCCTGGCTAGGGAACATCATCAGTGCTATTGGAGCCTCCTGTGAAGCGCTGCTTTGATGTTTCTTCCGGTATTTATAGTGGTTTGTTCTTGCCGCTTCCGGGTGTCAGTTTCAACTGTAGTATTTGTATGTGGGGTCCAGGTTGATGTGTCTGTTGATGGATCTTCTTGCCGTTTCCGGGTGTCAGTTTCAGCTGTAGTGGTTTGTATATGGGGTCCAGGTCTATGTGTCTGTTAATGGAGTTTGTGGATGAATGCCATGCCTCTAGGAATTCCCTGGCTGTTCTCTGTCTGGCTTGTCCTATGATGGTAGTGTTTTCCCAGTCAAATTCATGTTCCTGGTTGTCTGAGTGTATGGCTACTAGGGATAGCTGGTCGTGTCGTTTTGTGGCTAGCTGATGTTCATGGATGCGGATTGTTAGCTGTCTTCCTGTTTGTCCCATATAGTGTTTTGTGCAGTCCTTGAATGGTATTTTGTAAACTACGTTAGTTTGGCTCGTGCTGGCTATTGGGTCCTTTGTTCTAGTGAGTTGTTGTCTGAGTGTGGAAGTTGGCTTGTGTGCTGTTATGAGTCCTAAGGGTCGCAGTAGTCTGGCTGTCAGTTCTGAGACACTCCTGACGTATGGTAGTGTGGCTAGTCCTTTTGGTTGTGGCATGTCCTCGTTCCGTGGTCTATCTCTTAGGCATCTGGTGATAAAGTTGCGTGGGTATCCGTTTTTGGCGAATACCTTGTATAGGTGTTCCTCTTCCTCTTTTCGCAGTTCTGGTGTACTGCAGTGTGTTGTGGCTCTTTTGAATAGTGTCCTGATGCAGCTTCGTTTGTGTGTGTTGGGGTGGTTACTTTCATAGTTTAGGACTTGGTCTGTGTGTGTTGGTTTCCTGTGTACCCTTGTGGTGAATTCTCCGTTGGGTGTTCTCTCTACTAACACGTCTAGGAATGGGAGTTGGTTATCCTTTTCCTCTTCTCTCGTGAATCGTATTCCTGTGAGTGTGGCGTTGATGATTCGGTGTGTTTTTTCTATTTCTGTGTTGTTGATGATTACAAAGGTGTCATCGACGTATCTGATGCAGAGTTTGGGTTGGATTTGTGGTAGGGCTGTATGTTCTAACCTTTGCATAACTGCCTCTGCTATGAGTCCCGAGATTGGTGATCCCATGGGTGTTCCGTTGATTTGTTCGTATATCTGATTGTTGAATGTAAAGTGTGTGGTGAGGCACAGGTCCAGTAGTTTAAGTATGCCGTCCTTGTTGATAGGTTCGGCCTCCTGTGTTCTGTTATGTATGTCCAGTAGGTTGGCTATTGTTTCTCTGGCTAGGGTTTTGTCAATTGATGTGAACAGTGCCATCACGTCGAATGATACCATGGTTTCTTCTTTGTCTATGTGTGTATTCCTGATGATGTCCAAGAATTCCTGTGTTGATTGTATGGAGTGTTTGGATCCGCTGACTAGGTGTTTCAGTTTTTGTTGTAGTTCTTTGGCCAGTTTGTATGCTGGTGTCCCTGCTAGTGATACTACCAGGGACACCAGCATACAAACTGGCCAAAGAACTACAACAAAAACTGAAACACCTAGTCAGCGGATCCAAACACTCCATACAATCAACACAGGAATTCTTGGACATCATCAGGAATACACACATAGACAAAGAAGAAACCATGGTATCATTCGACGTGATGGCACTGTTCACATCAATTGACAAAACCCTAGCCAGAGAAACAATAGCCAACCTACTGGACATACATAACAGAACACAGGAGGCCGAACCTATCAACAAGGACGGCATACTTAAACTACTGGACCTGTGCCTCACCACACACTTTACATTCAACAATCAGATATACGAACAAATCAACGGAACACCCATGGGATCACCAATCTCGGGACTCATAGCAGAGGCAGTTATGCAAAGGTTAGAACATACAGCCCTACCACAAATCCAACCCAAACTCTGGATCAGATACGTCGATGACACCTTTGTAATCATCAAAAACACAGAAATAGAAAAAACACACCGAATCATCAACGCCACACTCACAGGAATACGATTCACGAGAGAAGAGGAAAAGGATAACCAACTCCCATTCCTAGACGTGTTAGTAGAGAGAACACCCAACGGAGAATTCACCACAAGGGTACACAGGAAACCAACACACACAGACCAAGTCCTAAACTATGAAAGTAACCACCTCAACACACACAAACGAAGCTGCATCAGGACACTATTCAAAAGAGCCACAACACACTGCAGTACACCAGAACTGCGAAAAGAGGAAGAGGAACACCTATACAAGGTATTCGCCAAAAACGGATACCCACGCAACTTTATCACCAGATGCCTAAGAGATAGACCACGGAACGAGGACATGCCACAACCAAAAGGACTAGCCACACTACCATACGTCAGGAGTGTCTCAGAACTGACAGCCAGACTACTGCGACCCTTAGGACTCATAACAGCACACAAGCCAACTTCCACACTCAGACAACAACTCACTAGAACAAAGGACCCAATAGCCAGCACGAGCCAAACTAACGTAGTTTACAAAATACCATTCAAGGACTGCACAAAACACTATATAGGACAAACAGGAAGACAGCTAACAATCCGCATCCATGAACATCAGCTAGCCACAAAACGACACGACCAGCTATCCCTAGTAGCCATACACTCAGACAACCAGGAACATGAATTTGACTGGGAAAACACTACCATCATAGGACAAGCCAGACAGAGAACAGCCAGGGAATTCCTAGAGGCATGGCATTCATCCACAAACTCCATTAACAGACACATAGACCTGGACCCCACATACAAACTACTACAGCTGAAACTGACACCCGGAAGCGGCAAGAACAAACCACTATAAATACCGGAAGAAACATCAAAGCAGCGCTTCACAGGAGGCTCCAATAGCACTGATGATGTTCCCTAGCCAGGGAACGAAACGTTTGCAGCAAAAACTTCCAGCTCGGCGAACAGAACCACAACATTTCCTTTTGAATAAAAAAATCAGAGATATAGCCAATGATGACTGCAGATGTAAATTCAGTGACTATCTGGGGAGAAACCCTGGAATGTCACACATGAAGGACGTGACTTGGAGACACAATCACCTGATGAAGGAGCAGCACTCTGAAAGCCAGTGCTTCCAAATAAACCTGTTGGACTATAGCCTGTTGTTGTGTGATTTTTAACTTTATACAAATGAAGGAATCAAAGAACCACAAAGAAACAAATGCAACCCAAATTGGACTACAGTCTCCTTTAAATATCTGAGACTGTGAATATAATGGGAGGAAAGCCTGAGTGAGAGACACGTTGTGATTGTACCTTTCAATAATACATATGGACAGGGCTTAAAAGCCAGTTTCACCCCTTGGCTGTGTGTGTTAGTGTGCCAAGGTGCTTTTGTCTGAAGTGCTCATGTATTACCAGTCTGTACTTAAGTGATTGTGTGCTGTGAAAATTATTATTGAACAAACATCCATGAGTTATCCCCATGTTGAGGTAAAGGACACTTGCTCTGAATGCTAGAAGCCAGTCAGTTTCTAGGGAAACAGGACAAAATAATTTGTGCTAACTTGCAAAGTCAAGAATCTCAAAATCAATTGCTCAACTATCAATGTCACATTATACACTCTTCACTAATGACACAGCATCTGACCTGTATATCTTTTAACTTTTATCTTTTTTTTTGGACTGCCCTCTCATTTCTAATCAGTAATGAGGTTAGGGCATATGTGTGTTGTGTTCCTATTTCTTCTCCTGTTTAGTAACTAATAAACTCATTCTTTCAGACTTCAGTCTGGGTTAAGACTGCCTTTGGTCTTAACCTCTTCAAAACCATGTTTCCAGAAGAAACCCTATTCCCCCTGGAATAGGGCACATCTACCTGAACCCTTTGTGCTTTTCATCATTTAAACAAATTCAGAAAATTCAGCCAACTACACCCACATGAATTCAAACGCCCACGGAAAGGACCTTCACTGGATACTGACCTTCTGGACTCAGCCAAAACAAATCATGTGAACAAATGTCCATGTTCTTTTAACTTATTCCTAGTTGTGAACTTTGACTTAATTTGTTTTCAGTTCCTTGTGTGTGTGGCTGCATCCATGTTGGGACCTTCATTCCCTGGGTTTGAATGCATGAATAAACCATACTTCTGTTTTACTCAGAAGTTTGCTGCACAGCATTTAATAATTAGACTTTCCAACCAGAGGATTTGGGCAGAACACACCAGAACCTATTGTTATAGGGCAGAGGTTCCCCAATTTATTACTTGATACCTACAAATTATTAGTTCCCAGGTGAGAAGAGGTAACTCCCCTCCTTTATTCATGTACTCCCTTGGTGGGTCACAACAAGGTTACTTACTTTTAAAACAATCCCTCCCTTGTGGATTCCTTTACCCCAGACCAAATGAATTTATGTGATAAAAAGGGCCAATTTAATCAGGTTTTTAATCATTTTTATTTTGTATTCCTGATACGATATGTCTCTTGTTTAGTCTGACATTTTTTCTCCCATCATAGTAAGAGTCAGAGATAAATCTCAGTTACAGTTTGTAGCGCATTTCTCCCTTTTAAGTCCATAAGGACCATAAGACATAGGAGCAGAAATTAGGCCATTCAGCCCATCAAATCTGCTCCGCCACTCAATCATCACTGATAAGTTTCTCAACCCCATTCTCCTGCTTTCTCCCTGTAACCCTTGATCTCATTGATATTGAAGAACCTATCTATCTCTGTCTTTAATATACTTAATGACCTAGCCTCCACAGTCTTCTATGGCAATGAATTCCATAGATTCACCACTCTCTGGCTGAAGATGTTTCTCCTTATCTTCATTCTAAAAGGTCCTCCCTCGGCTTTAAGGCTGCACCCTTGGCTCCTAGTCCCTCCTTCCAATGGAAAAATCTTCCAGCATCTACTCTATCGAGACCTTTCAGTATGTTTCAATTAGATACCCCCTCATCCTTCTAAACTCCGAGTATGGACCCAGAGTCCTCAAACATTCATCACATGTTAAGCTTTTCATTCCTGGGACTATTTTTGTGAACCTCCTCTGAACACGCTGCAGGGCCAGCACATCCTTCATGGGATATGGGGCCTCAGAAGTACATCCCTGTTTTTATATTCAAATCCGCTCAAAATAAATGCCATCATTGTATTTGCTTTCTTAACTACTGACTCAATCTGCAAGTTTATCTTGAGAGAATCATAGACTAGAACTCCCATTCTGTTTGAAGCTTCCTTGACACATCATCAGGTGTGACATTCCACACATTGGAGTTAAAAGTTCATTATGTTCACAGATGATCCAGATTTGTGATTCATGGTCATGACAGACACTTCTTTAGTTTCTGCCAGTGCCATTCAGCTCGTAACCTCTTTGCAGCATTATATCAAACATAGAGATAAGGGCTAAACACCTGTGGGAAGGTGAAAGTGATTGTCCTTGACATCAAAGGTATATTTGCCTGAGTGTGGTATTAAAAAAACACTAAACTGGTCAATGGGAATTTAGGAAAACTCAGGGGAAAATAGTTGCAGTTATAGGAACTGAATCGTCTTAGTCCTAGGACATCTGTGCAGTAGTTCCTCAAATTGGTGCTCTAGGCCCAACTTCCTTCAGCTGCTTCAGTGACCTTCACACTATCGTAAGCTTAGAAGTAGGGATTCATTTATGACTACATAATGTTGTGCTCCATTCAAGATTCCTCAGATGTTAAAACAGTGTATGCTCAAATGCAGCCAGACATGGAAAATATCCAGTCTTGGGCTGCTAACTGGAAAGTAACATTTACCCATTGGCATTCAATGGTATCACCCTCACTAAATGCCCCACCATCAAGATCCTGGGGATACCTTTGTCTGGAAACTGAACTGCTTAGCTACATAAATGCTTTGACTACAAGAGCAAGTGAGAGGCAAGGAATCTTGCAACAAGGAATCCACCTGACTCTCGAAAGCCTGATCACAATCTACAATGCAGAAATCAGGAGTGCAATAGAATATCTCCATTGTATGAGGAAGCTTGACACCAACTAAGACAAAGCAGCCTCCTTGATTTGTATGAAATCCACAAATATATACTCCTTCATAATTGATACTTGGAGCAGCAGTGTGTACCATCTACAAAACGCACTGTCGCAATTCACCAAGTCTCTTTAGACAGCAACTTCCAAAACTAGGACCACGACCATCCAGAAGGACAAGAGAAGCAGATACATAAGAACACCGCAACCGGCAACTTCCTGTCCAATCCAATTTGCAATTCTATCTCCACTCTGTCAGCATCATTGAATCAAACTCCTAGAAATCCCTTTCTAATGGCTTTGTGGGAGTATTTACACTAACTGGACCTACAGCAATTCAAGAAGGCAGCTCACTACCTCCTTTGAAAGGGCAGTAAGGAGGAGCAGTAAATGCTGGCCCAGCCAGTGATGCCCATATCCCCTGAATGGATGAAGTACAATAATTTTCTACCTTTCTAAACATGGCTAGCAGTACATTTATCCTGGTCTGAAATGTGCAAACGCTTGGTAGGCCTGTTAGTGTCTCATAAGCAGTCCATAAATGGACCAAATTTGCATTCAATTTATCTTTAAGTTGCATACCGTTAGATCTGACCATGCATTATTGTTCTGTTGTGGTCAGAATCCTGGAATATGCTTCTTAACAGCATACAAAAATGACTGGCCACATTACCTATGACTTGATCATCAGAATTAAACAATTCTTCCTCCCTTACATTCCTTATACCATCACTCCCCTACCCTATCCTCACTTCACACTCAGCATTTTCACCTAAGAGGGACAAAAGAACATAGGCAAAAATACAGCAATAGGACTAAAAATAACCTTTAAAATTCCTCTCCAAACCGCTAAGGTGATCAAAACAAGCCTTGGACCAATTGTTACTTGTCTTCCATACAATGCTATCTCCCCCAAATTCAAACACATTAGCTCCCTTTTGCAGGCATACAGACAGACAGCACCCACTATCCTGGATGGCAACGTTTTCAGAGGCTCACTGCTCTCTAGAAAAGGAAATAACATCCAGACTCTTACATATTTTACCCATATGTGCCCCAGTCTTCCCCAATATATTCAAGGGAATAATTTGTCAGAAGAGATGCTGCTCAGCCTTTTAACTGTTTTATATATCTCTAATTTGTTGCCCAGTAAGTCTGCATTACTTTAAAATAAATAGACCAAGGTCCTTCAACCTGTCTGAATGTTTCATTTAGCTCTGTAGGCCTTTTCTAACGCCATTGTAATCACCCATCAACTGATGTGAGAACAGTCACCACAGGGATCCCAGATTAATCCTTGCCAAGGATGTATTGAACATTTTTTAAAATTCACCCTTGGGACGTGGGCACCGCTGGCTGGTCAGCATTCTTTACCAGGCCATAGTTGCCCTTGAGAAGGTGGTAGAGAACTGTTTTTCTTGAACTGCTGCAATCCATATGCTGTAGGTAGACCCACAATGCCTTCAAGGAGGGAATTCCAGGTTTTTGACCCAGTGACAGTGAAGGAATGGTGATATATTTCCAAGTCAGAATGCTGGGTGGCTTGGAGATGACCTTGCAGGTGGTGGTGTTCACACATAGCTGCTGCCCTTGTCCTTCCAGGTGGAAGTTGTCATGGGTTTGGAAAGTGCTGTCTCAAATTCTTTACTGGATTTTGACAGTGCATCTTACAGATAGTACACACTGCTGCTGGAGTGTTAATAGTGGAGAGAGTGGATGCTTGTGGATGTGATGCCAGTCAAGCTGCTTTGTCCTGGATGGTGTCAATTTCTTGAGTGTTATTGAAGTTGCACCCATTCAGGCAAGTAAAGAGTACTCCATCTCATTCCTAATTTGTTCCTTGTAGATGGTGGACAGGCTTTGGGAAGGCATGATGTGAGTTACTCACCATAGTATTCCGAGCTTCGGACTTGCTCCTGTAGCCATTGTGTTTCTGTGGCAAGTCCAATTGAGTTCCTGATCAATGGTAACCAGGATGCTGGTGGTGGGGGATTCACTGATGAACACATCATTGAATTTCAAGGGAAGGAGGCTAGAGATGGTCATTGCCTGGCAATTGTATGGTGTGACTGTTACTTGCTACTTGTCAGTTTGAGCCTGAATATTGCCCAGGTCTTGTTGCTTTTGGACACAGACTGCGTCAGTATCTGAGGAGTCGCGAATAGTACTGAACATTGTGCAAACATCAACAAACGGCATGACTTCCGACCATATGATGGAAGGAATGTAATTGCTGAAGCAGTCTAAAGATGATTGGGCCTAGGACACTATTCTGAGGATCTCCTGCTGCTATGTCCCTGGAGCTGAGATGACTGAACTCCAACCATCTTCCTATGAATGGACAATATTTGTCAACAACATCCAAATCCTGAGAATAAACTTTCAAAACTTTATGATCACCACTTCTGAAAGTGTAATGTCATTTTCTTTTCGAAAAGTACTTTGCAATCTATGAAGTAGTTGACAAGGAATCAAAGCTTCTTTGCTATATACTGTACATTAACTCTGAAGGAATGGCATTGAAAGGGAGGTTTAGAAATTTGAAAATTTACTTCTATTTAAAACAAACGAAAGAAAATTTTCTGGTGCAGGCTTATTGTTAAGTAACAGATTCATTATTGATTGATTGCCTATGTTTGATTTAGTACTAGAAATTAAAGGCGACAATGCCCTTTTAACAAAGAAACGTAAATATGCAAATATTTATACAGCCATGCAATTTCCTGTTGCCATTTCAAAATAGCGTCTCTGGCATGTGAACTTCCTCTGTTGAGTAAAAGAATTGTATCTGAGTGACTTGGACTAAAATCATTATTTATTTAAGTAGCTATGCAAGCCAAATGTTGGATTAAATTACCAGATACAAAGACTAAATCTACCTCGAGAGGTCTGATTGGAACTGTTATCGTTCTCTTCTTTGCTGTGTTATGCTGCTTGTCTCTGCTGGTTATTTTACTGCAGCAAATAAGAGACCTACGGAGTGAACTGGCAAAAGTCCACAAACAACTTCATGTTTTTAGCAAGAGGACAAGGGTAAATCTTGAGGATGATTCAGTGGAACATGAACAAGAAATGGTAAGGAAACATTCCGCCTGCATTTGTCAGATTGTTTTCATTTGCAGTAATAGAGAAGGTGTTGCAGAGGGGATAGTTCCTTCAGAAAGCAGACAGAGGAGGGTAAGATGTTTTTGGTGATGATGTCATTGCTGTAGGTGGCTGAAAAGTCAGAGGCTGATAGTTTGAAAAGTGAAGACTGGTGGGGTAAAACATAAGGACACGAGGAAGCTTATCATGGTTTTGGGAGGGAGAGGAAGGGCTAACAGCAGAGGTACAGGAAATGAGTTGGACATCGTGGTGAGAACTGTCTGCCACAGATAGGGGTGTCATCAGTTCTGGAAAAAGCAAGACATGTTGCAAATGTCACTAATGAAAGGTGACGGAGGAGGTAACAGAACACAATTAAATCATTACAGAAAGCAGGGCATGTGGAGTATAGTTAAGTGGGTGCGAGAACTGGTGGGCTTGTAATTTTGTGCAAAATCGCTTAAAGGCTCACCAATGTCAGAAGAACTATTCCTGAGATGCTGCCTGGCCTGCTGTGCTTTGACCAGCAACACATTTGCAGCAAATGTCAGAAGAACACCCTTCAAGATTGCATCAATTTATGAGAGCATCTGCCAATTTAGTCCAAATATTTAGTGTATATATATCATGGATGCAAAGCATAAGGAAGTGAATTGAAACTTTTGAGTATAGATAAGATCCTAGGTCCAGTGAGCTACCTGAGCGATGACCTTCCCAACATCATAATGTCAGAAGTAAGGGCATTCGCTGATGGCAATATTATACTTGTACTATTCATGATTCCTCAGATACTGAAGCAATCTACACCTGAATATGGCAACACTTGGATAATATCCAAGTTTAGGCTGACAATTAGCAAATAACAGTCACACCAAGCAAGTGCCAGGGAATGACCATCTCCAACAACAGATGATCTACCCATTGCCATTCAATGGTATGACCATCACTTAATATCCCACTATCAACATACTGGGAGTTACCAGTGGCCAGAAACACAATTGGACGAGCTATTTCAATACATTGGCTACAACAGCAGGTCAGAGATGAGGACTCATGCAGCCAATAAGTCACCTCCTGACTCTGCAAAGCCTGTACATCATCTACAAGGCATGAGCCAGGATGGAATACTCCCCGTTGCCTGGATGAATGCAGCATCAACAAAACTCAAGATGCTGACAGAATACAAGACAAAGCAGCCCGTTTGACTGGTATCACATCCACAAACATTCTTTCCTTCTACCATTGATGCTCAGTAGTAGGGATGTGTACTATCTACAAGATGCACAGCAAAAATTCACCCAGACTCCCCAGGCAGCAGCTTCCAAACTATGGTACTCCCACCTGGAAAGAAAAGAACAGTCACCTGCAAGCTCTCCTCCAAGCTACTTTCCATCCTGACTTGAAAAATATGTCACTGTTCCTTCAGTGTCACTGAATCAATGTCCTGGAACTGTCTCCCTAACAGCCCTGAGGAGGTACTTATACAAAATGGACTCAAACAGCTCAAGAAGGCAGTGAACACCAACTTCTCCAGAGCAATTAGGGATGGTGATAAGTATTGGCCCAGTCAGCACCTGAATCCCATGAATCAATAAAAAAAGACTATTTTGTTCCATTATTGTAGACAAGAGTGGAATCAAAATTCAAGAGATCAATATCAATGCTCCAACTATCCTGTCACCTAAAAACATGGCAGCATTAATATATTTATGGAGTAATAAGATAGCCCAAGAAAGGTTTGCACCATGCTGAGTAAAGATTTCTCTTTGTACTAATTGAGGAATCTCTCCAGATGACGAGAGGAAACAGTGAGCCTGTCATTTTTGTGCAACCTTTAGCATAGAACTGAAAAGGAGCATTGGCAGAGGGCTGGAAGCCTGTTCTGGAGAGCATTCGATGCTATTATAATCAGCACATCGTCATTCCTTCTGACAAAGAACATCGCGAGGTGTGGGAAAAGGTGAAAAAGAGAAAATTAAATGCATTCTTCAGAACATCCCTCCCCTCCCAAGTCTTGTTTTTACGTAGTTAAGATTTAGGGTGACATGGTGGTTCAGTGGTTTGCACTGTTGCCTCACAGCGCCAAGCACCTGGGTTTGATTCCATCCTTGGGTGACTGTCTGGTGGTGTTTGTATATTCTCCCCATGTCCGTGTGGATTTCCTCCAGGTGCTCTAGTTTCCTCTCACAGTCCAAAGATGAGCAGGTTCAATGGATTAGCCATACCAAATTGTCAATAGTGTCCAGTAATGTGCAGGTTAGGTGGATTAGCTTTAGGAAATACAGATCAAGGGATAAGACTGGGTCTGGGTGGGATTCTCTTTGGAGGGTTGGTGTGAACTCGATGGAACAAATGGTCTGCTTCCCCACTGTAGGCATTCTATGAATTCAATGTAATGCCATTGTGAAACTGAGTCACATTTGATGTGCAGAATTAATAATTTGGGCTACAATTGGCCTCTGCAACCCAAAACTGCAATGGAAGATGCATGCATGTTTCCTTGATCTGTTTTTCATTGTGACTCTTTGGTAAATGCAAATGTTAGGCATTGACCAGATCAGGAGCAGCTCCGGGACTCCCATTGTAGATTAGTGTGTTGGCATTCAGTTAGTATCAATTTACCACATGTAGAATGGCTGATGGGATAAGGCTTTAGAGAAATGCCATGATCTGTTCAACAACACTTTAAGAATCAGAGCTTCTGGGGAGATGAGAAAACAATGGGAAAAATGTTTCAAGACACATTTTGTTTATAATTGTCCATAGGAAGATCTGTCCGAAAATTTGAAAAATAGCTATAATGCCAAATCCCAAATAAAAGAGCAGTTAACTGGACTGAATGAGAAGATCTATGATCTCAGGAGCATTTCAAGGAAAAGGAGGGATGTAAGATCCTGTGGAAGTAAGTGACTGATTATAAATTATGTTCAAAATGAACTCAAAAATATTGTGGGTTTCAACACACTGGAATTCTAATACAAGGGGTAGGATTTTCTCTTTGGGTGCAGAAAACAAAGGTCTGGATTATTTTTATGTCCCCTAGTAAAAGCACTCATCGTTGCTGATTTTCACAAAAAAACAAAACTATTTTAATTGCTTTGGTGAGTGGCTTGTCCCTTCACTTAAGAATGGCAGTTAAACATTCAAAGCTGGAAGGGAAAGCTGGCTTGGAAGAAACAACAGGCTGCAACATGATGAAATAAAGGGAACGATTGATTTGAAATGCAGGTATCCTCTCACTAACCTTTCTAAGAAACTAAAAATATAGGTCATGCAGCAACACCATCACTGTGTGGGGGAAACTCAGTAGAGGGTGGTCTGTGGCTGTTCATGCACCAAGTTGAGCAGTGAGGGTCTCTACACTACTATGAATTATGCCCCCACTTCTTCAACCCCTTGCTCAGTCTTTGACTGAGAGACAGGCTCCAGGCACTTAAACTGGCACTAGCCATGGTTGGGATTTGGAGGTCAACTGGCAATCTAACCCCACAGCCACCCACTGTGTCTCTCCAAGAACAGCTGAGGAGGGAGAATGAGTAGCGCTGTCATTCTGGCTGTGCAGATATAATAATCTCCTGCCTCTGACAACTGCTCCAATGGGGAATGATGCTTCAGCTCTTTGCTATGATGAAATGATTGAATATTTGCATAAATTCTACCACAGGCAAAAGTTCCTGATTCAGTTGGTACTCTCAGCCACTTCCGCTGAGAGATGCCAAGGAGAGGCTGGGCACTTAGCCACAAAAAGGAAAACAGACAAGGCTGCTGTGAGCAGCATCTTCCTATTAACTGAATTTTCTGTGACGCAAGTTAAAACTATTTGTCCTATGTATTTAAAAATCATCAAAACAATTCAGAAGCAAAATATAAAAATGCTAAATCTTTTCCAGCTTAATTTCCACCCTCAAAAACTGTCCTGCCTCTCTCTTACACCCTGCACTCCCCAACCTGCACAGCTTGACTGTTCTGCACGCTGTAACCTCCTCCGGTCCTACAACTGAAGATAATCCACACTATTTGAATTCTGGACCTTTTACCATCCCTGATCTCAATTTGTCCATTAATACTAACAGAAAGTGCTGGAGAAATTCAGCTGGCCTGGTAGCTTCTGTGGAGACTGATATGATACTTCTTCAGAACTTCATTATTCAGGAATGGAGCATAGATGCTGCTAGTCCTCCTGAGTTTCTCCAGCACTTCCTGCTTTATTTTAGATCTCCAACATCCCCAGTGTTTTGCTTTTACTTAATTTCTCCACCACGGGAAGCCCTGTCATCAGTTGCTGAGGCTTAAACTATCGAATCCCATTCCTAATCACCTAGGACTTGTTAGCTCCATTTCCTCATTAAAGACTCTGCTTAAATCCTGTCTTCTTGAATAAACTATTTGTCTTGATATTTACTTATGCAATTTGCTGTAAAATTTTGTTTGATAATGCTCCTCTGAAACACCTTAGGAGGTTTTATTGCATTACAAGTGTCATATGCATGCAAATTGTTGTTTGTGTAAATTCATTACGTAATGTGCTATTGATCAAACTAAAAAAAAAATCAAAGTTTTGATTCTGTGGTGATTTCAAGATGATTAACAATTAGCTTGAATGTTCAGACTGGAAAAAGGAAACTAAATTTCCTGCTCTCTGTTGAAGGAAACTTGTTGGGATGTGTATTCACACAGCTATCAGATAGTGTTCCTTAGATTAACCTAATAGGATAATAGGATTGCCCTGAGACTGAGACTGGGTAAATAGACAATAGGTGCAGGAGTAGGCCATTCTGCCCTTCGAGCCTGCACCACCATTCAATATGAGCATGGCTGATCATCCTTAATCAGTATCGTGTTCCTGCCTTAAATTTGGGCTGTATTCTGGAGTTTAGAAGAATGAAAGGCAACCTCATTGAAGCATATATGATTCTGAAGAGACTTGGTGCAGTAAACACTGAGAGGTTGCTTCCCCTAGGTTCAGAAATCTGGAACACGGCTTCAGTTTAGGAGTTGATCCCTTGGGATTGAAATGAGGAAAAATTCTTCACTCAGAATTGTGAATCTTCAAATTCTCTATCTCAAAAAATTGTGGCTGCTCCATCGTTGAACATATTGAAGAATGTGATAGCTATCGAAGGAATTTGGGAAGTGGGCAAGAAAGCTGAGATGGGCTATGATCAGGCTGGATGGCTGAGGAGGTTCAGAGGGGTTGGGCGCATGGTCCATGCCAGCACCTGTTCATTATATTCTGATATGTTCAGTTTTATGTCCCACAGGGAATACAATAGCAGTAACTATGCCAATATATGAGGAATAGGATAGCCTAACGTTGTCCAAGCATGTTCTTTCTGAACTCCTTCAAGTTTCACTTACCTGCCAATAATATAGCAAGTCACCTTTTCATGAAACTGGAATAATTACACTGGCATCCAGGAACAACAAGCTCAAAAAGCAAAACTATAGCAAAAGCTATTCTGATGATGGAAGCCTATCTGATTCCAAACAGACTGAGGTACACCAATACCCAAATCTCAGTCTTAGCTCTTCAGCTATCTCCACATAAGAAAAAGTTAAAGTCTTATAGCCACAAAGTCCCATGAAGGTTTGGGTTGGGTAAGATTATAAAATGTTAAAAACCTGAAACGCAACTTCAACCTGCCCTCTTCCAGTTTTAACAGAGACAGGACAAAAATAAGCAGCCAATCCACTTCCAGGAGATAGGATTGGAAGTTAAATAAGCTGGTACACCTCGTATTTAATCACCATTTTAAATTTTATTCTAGCTGTTCAGTTTTCCAGTCTGCAGGAAAACTAGCAGCAGCCAGAAGAGGCAAGGGTCTAGGTGATATCTACATACCTGCTGCATACAGCTTACTGCTCCAGCTCCCCACTATGATAAGCAAATTACCAAACCTTTTTCTAATCTGCTATCAACCCCCTTGCTCTGGCCTTTCTGATCTCCTCATAAAATGTCTGACCACCCTCAACTCTATCCCCTATTCTATCCTCAGATCTCCATCACCATCCTGGTCTCCAATGTCACACCTGACCCATACCAAAATAATTCTTCTAATCTTACACCCCCATCCCAGACAGCCATAGGAACACAGGAACAGGAATTGGAGTAGGCAATTCAGCCCTTTGAATTCACTTGTCCATTTAAATGATCATGCCTGATCTTATCCTGGTCTCCACTCCACTTTCCTGCCTGCACTCCATAGCCATTTATTCCACTTTTCATCAGAAACTTATTTATTATTTACTTGAACCTATTCATTGATTCTGCCTCCATTGCATTCTGAGACAGATTCACAACCCTCCGAGAGAAGAAGTTTCTCCTCATCTCAGTTTTGAACCTCCCTCATCTTGCTCTATATTAATGCTCTCTTGTTTAGGAATGTCCCATAAGGCACAATGTCCACCTTATTAGTCCCCTTTAGCATTTTATATACCTCAATCAGATCTCCTTCATTTTTTTGAATTCCAGTGAGTACAAGCCCAAGGTATTCAACTACCCCTCAGACAACAGTCCTTTCATCTCTGGAATCAATCTAATGAGGCTCCTCTGCACTCCATCAGTGCCACCATAACCTTCTTCAAATAAGGAGACCCAAACTGAACACAATAATCCAGGCATGGGTCTCACAAAACCTTATCTAATTATAACAACATTTCTTTACTTTTATGATCCAGTCCTTTTGCAGTAAATGTCAGGATTCCATTTACCTGTCTTAGATGCTGCACCTGCGTAAGTCACTTTCTGTGATTCATGCATAAAGACACCCAGATCCCTCTGCACTGATGTACCTTGAATCTGCTTCCCATTTAAATAATAATTTGCCTTTTTATATTTCTGGGCAAAATGGACAACCTCACACTTCTCCAATTAAACTCCATCTTTGTTGCGTGGCAAGATGATTCAATGCGTAGCAGTGATGCCTCATTGCGCCAGGGACCCGGGTTCAATTCCTCGGGTGACTGCCTGTGTGGAGTTTGCACATTCTCCCCGTGTCTGCGTGGGTTTCCTCCAGGTGCTCCATTTCCTCCCACAATTCAAAAGGTGCGTAGGTTAGCATGGATTGGCTAAATTGCCCGTGGTGTTAGGTGCATTAGTCAGGGGTAAATATAAGGGAGGGGAATGGGTCTGGGTGGGTTACTCTTTGGAGGGTTGTGTGGACTTGTTAGGCTGAAGGGCCTGTTTCCATAGTGTCGGGAATCTAATCTGCCGGATTCTGACCCATTCTCTTAGCCTATCAATATCCATCTGTAAATTCCTTATCTCCTCGTCACTGCCTCCATTCCCACCTATGTTAGTATCATCCACAAACCTTGCTATGTTACTCTCTATCCCTGCTTGCAGATCACTTATACAGATTGCAAATAGTTGAAATCCGAGAACTGAACCCTGCGGCACTCCACAGTTCACCATCCAAAGAAGGATCCATTTATCCTGACCCTCTGCTTTCTGTTAGTCAGCCAATCTTCTATCCAATACTCTGCCTTTAAATCTCCTGGGATCTAACCTTATGGATCAGTCTTTTATGTGGCATCTTGTCAAATGCCTTCTGAATGTCTAGATATACTATGTCCATCAGATCCCCATTATCCATCTTGCTGGTTTCATCCTCAAAGAACCCCAGCAAGGTTCTCAAGTACAACTGACCTTTCACGAAACTATGCTGACACTGGTGAATTGAGATTTGTTTTTCTAACTGTTCAGTTATCTCCTCCTTTATGATCGACTTCAGTAACTTCCTCACTACAGAAGGCAACCAACTGGTTTACAGTTTCCCACTTTTTTGCCTATCTCAAATAAGAGTGTACCCTCTCGAATTAGCATATACATTCCACTGGTACTTTTCCAGAATCCAGGGAATTTTGGAAAGTTATAACTAAAATATCTACTATCTCTGCTGCCACCTCCTTTAATACCCTCGGGTGCAGGCCATCACACCCTGGGGACTTCTCTGCTTTTAATCCCATCAGTTTGCTTAATAACTTCACTCTAATTATTGTAATTTCATCAAGTTCCTTTCTAGTAATGCAGTTTTCAGGAAGACATTATTATCTTCCACTGTGAAAACAGAGACAAAATATTGGTTTAGTACCTCTGCCATTTTTGATTTTTCCATTATTAACACATTATTTTTATCCACTAAAGGGTCAATATTTACTTTCACTATTCTCTTCCTTTTTATATACTTATAGAAAGTTTTTGGTTATCATTGCTTATGTTTTTTGCTAGTTTCGTTTTGTAGTTCATCTTAACTCTTTTGATTTCGTTTTTCATAATCCTTTGCTGACATTGAAAGTTTCCCAATTGTCCAGAGTGCCCCTAACACAATCCTGGCCTTTCCATCCTTATTTCTTTTCTCTCATCTCCACAACTACTGTCTAAAGCCAAACACTTACTTGTCCATTGTCCAACAGCCTCTCATGCACACACCTTCCCTCTCTGTTACTCCCTCAGTAGTTAATATTTCATTTTATTCTCTGCTCAATACTGCAAATCAGGCTAATAGTAATTAAGTAACCCATTTTGTACCATGTCATTATTTACTTCCAATGGTTTAGTTGAAAAGTAGATTGTCAATTCACTCTCAATTCATATGTTGTAGTACTGGCAGTGGCCAATTTTATTATTGTGAGATGACACAAACCAGAAAGGAATAAACATAACGAAGAATTTAAAACATTTTATTCCTTTGTAAAATCCACCCTGAACATCATTTTGCCAATAAACAATGCAGATGCCAGGAGTTATTATAAAACTTTTCCAGATTTTTTTTCATTAATGCACATGCTTGGTCTCCAGCACATCAATATGGCACATTATCTATGCATGGCATACACAATGGAGGTTGAGAATGAGATCTCGGGTCTTCTGGGGAGGGCAGATGATTTACTGTGAAGGTTGAGAGAGACCTGATTAAAGAAGAAAGCATTTTAGGGAAAGGTATGCAGAGAAAGATTCACATTCTATTGTTGGAGAGCATATTGCAAGGTTGGAATGGTTGGATCAAGGCTACATTACGTTATAGTGGTTAACAAAAAGGGAAACTATGACACCATTTTAACTCAAAGCATTCAGAGTCATTATTTATCAGTGATGAATGTAATAATAAATTGCAATTAATGAAATATTAACCAATATTTTCTTTGCAGAACAACTATCATTCCTCCAGCTGATTCCTGATGCTAGGGAAAGCATAATTCTGCAAGGTAATTTAACAGGGCCTTTCTGTGCTGTAAATACTGTATAATGCCCTGAAATACAATTTCTTTGATCTCTACTTTTTTTAACTCCATTTCCTCTTGGATCATTGGATATAATATGTGAAACCCTAATATTGTGCTTTCATCTTTAGCTTAATCACATTCTCTAATACTTTTCCTTTAACTCATATTGTTTTCAGCATTTCAGGTGTTAATTCTTCCCTTGTGTCATTTTCTTCTGCAAACAGTGAAGCATAGGAATTCTTACGATTTTGTCAGTTTCTGTTTGTTTACAATCAACTTACTCTCCTCCCTTCTCATAGGTGCCATTTCACACCTATCTATTAGGAATACTAAGCAAGATTTATATGAAACAATATACATAGATACATAAGATAAAATCTTAGGTATGATCTTTGTTATTGTGGCAAAGTGCAATCAGCATAATTTGCATTTCTCAGGCACATGTAAAATGGAAACTTTCTCACCATAGTTCACTGATGCATAAGGAAAAACAACAGATTCTAAGACAAAGCAAAAACTAAGAAGGTTGACAAACCTGATGACGGAGTTTTAAGGTGCTCTAATTCTGACAAAGGGTTTAGGGAGAGATTACAGAGCATGGACTCTTTTAATGACAGTTTTCCAAGATTTTCGAGTGTTATTAGAGTAGAAGATGCAGGCTGAGCATTTTCTACACTTGCAGCTCGTAAAGAACTATTCAGTCTAAACGTGACTAAGATTTCTCTGAACCATGTCATAATTTCATTTATTTGTTTCACATTTCTCCACCTACATTCACTCACCTTCAGCCAGTTTCATTTTTTAAATAAATACATGTTTTTTTCCCACACTAATGTGTTCAAGATCAGAGACAATGAGTCAAAGATAAAAGTGTGAACATACATTTCTGCTCTTGCTGACTATTCATTGACAATCTATCACACCACCATTGATGCAGTGGCTTAAAATTATAAACATATCTTCTGTGACTTCCTCTCGTTGCAAAATTTGTTTGTCAGCTGAACACATTTGTTATTTGGATTTTACCTGTCAAATTATTTCCCAAGAATGCTCTTCAATTAAAATTCTTTGATTGCCAATAACAATCAGACAAAGCTATTTTCTAACCACCTTGTCTGTACAAATAGTTATCTTTTATCCACATTTTTTACTTTCAGTTAACATTGCAATCATATTAAAGCTCAGTGACTTATTTTGTATTTACTGCCAGCATTGGCACACAATGATATGATGGTCTGAATTTTACTGGAAATCAGCTGTTTCAATTTTGGTGAGTTTCATGGAGAATTTCTATCCGTGAATCCTTGTAAGATTTCTCATACTATTATAAGAAAGTTAATGTCTTGCCAATGCACCACACCTCTATGGTGCTCACTCTGCTCTCTTGACAGAGGTTGGAAGTATTCACCAATGCTGGTGCCTTCTTTAAAGTCCAGCTCTGCACCAGCTTAAGATCTGTCAATCTGAAACTGCCTTGCACAGCTCCTGTCAATCATCCCAGACATGTTGAACAAAGAGAAATTAGAGCACAACTTTGCTGGCAGGTCTCTGGAGGTCCTGGAGGAAGGGAATGCATGCAATCACTGCCCTTGAAGTGTGTCTTGATGATGTTGCTTCTTGTTGCTCACCAGTGAGAATCCAATCTTCCCGTTCAACATTTGGTTCTCTCAGTGACATCGAATTTCTTCAGTGTCATACGTACGTGATTTTGCCAACTTTCTCTTCAACACTCATGTTGTTCAATGGCTGGCAAAATTCAGCTTAATGCATTAATATCCTAGCACTCTCCCGATCAGAGGGTAGATTGTGAGATCTAATTATATTTCCCAAAATGTTCCAGAAAGCAATAGGGAATAGGGGGGGGCCAGGACAAAAGGAAATTTAAAGTTGCCATTCTCACATGCCTCACATGCCCAACAACTTTCACATGTCCAACAAATCTTCCTCAGCTCTTATTTGCAGTAACAATGTTTGCCAGAGATAATATGCTTACAGTCATCGTGTCATACAACACTGAAACAGACACTTTGGTCCAACCAGTCCATGCTGACCATAATCCCAAACTAAACTGGTCCCACTTGCCTGAGTATAGCTTATATCCCTTCAAACATTTCTTATTCATCTATTTATCTAAATGCCTTTTAAACAGTTTGAACTGGACCCACACCCATCACGTCCATGTTTTCTTGTTTCATAAATAACAGCTCTATTCATTACTTAAAAATAAGATGAAAACATTAAAGTGAAGTGAAATACAAAGTATAGAAGGTCAGTTACAATAATCAGATATTTCAAACTGTTAAAGGAAGCAATTAATAAAGCATAAATGTAAATTCTTAGAAAATAGATTTGTGTTCATGATGTACTTCCTTTTCATATTAGCATTGAATTAACTCAGATAGTATGTATTGCCTTTGGAAATCAAATTATAATAGTTTATAATATATATGCAACTGCAATAATATCCTTGCTTTGTTGAAGTATTCTTCATTGCCACATTAATTTTATCCCAACAGAAGATTCAACCTTTATTCCTTGGATTGTGGCTTCCAGGAGGGGTGAGGCACTGAAGAAAGTTTCCAATAAAATAGTTGTGAGAGAAAATGGCTATTACACTGTGTACAGTCAGGTAAGCATAACCTTATAGTAACTAATGAGTGGTAGAGCTGGCTTCACAGTATAAATTGGGAATGTGAGGTTTCTCTTAACTTGCCATATCCTGGAAGCATAAGTGTGGTTGCCAACCATAAACTGTGTTTGCCTTAGTGGAATGTTACAGTTTGGGCATTCTCCCAGTAATTTTCTGCTCAGGTCATGGTGAAAACTTGTTTCCATTAACACAAGATAGATAGGAATGCCATCTCACAGGATTGCTGTGAAAATTCCAGGGAATAAACATGAACTTTCTTCCTGATGAGCAATCTAAGAGAAAAATTGTAGGGTCATAAAAAAAGTTTTTTTTTCTCTTCTTTTGAGCATATTTTTAAAAACAAGTTATAAACATTGTGCAGACAAAAATGTCTGTTTGGTTATGCAAGATGGTTGTAGGCAGGCGATCATATGATAAAACCTCTGGGAATATGTCCAAAAGAAGTTGGCAACCACTAGCTAGGATCTCTTTGGGATAAAAACTGAAAGCCCTGTGGATGCTGTAAATCAGAACCAAAAACAGAAGTTGCTGGAAAAGCTCAGCAGATCTGACAGCATCTGTGAGAGAAGTGAAAGTTAATGTTTCGGCTCTGGTGAACCTTCCTCAGAACTATTGAAATATTAACTTTGATTTCTCTCCACAGATGCTGCCAGATCTGCTGAGCTTTTCCAGCAACTTCTGTTTTTATATCTCTGGGATAGTTTGGTCAGGATTAATAAGTACCTCTTAATTGCAACAGCAAACACTGGAGACCATGTGAGATAGCCACATTATTGTTACTTTTCTTTTAAATTACAATAAATGTTTAATAATTTTATTTACAAAATAAACTTAATTGACGTAATTAGAGGTTAAATAATACATAATGTTAGAATGTCAGTTTTACAATGTGTTTGTTTTAACTGAAAAGTGTAGCACAGTCAAACAGCTCTATTGAGCATTCCCAGCTGGATAGGAATGCACCATAATGAATTTTAGTGGACAGTCCACACAGTATTCTCTTCTATCACAACATAAAACAAAGAACTGTTGATGCTGGAGACCTGAAACTAAAACAGAAAGTGCTGGAAAAACTCAGGTCTGGCAGCCTCTGTGGAGAGAAGAACAGAGTTAACATTTCAAGTCCAATGACCCTTCATCAGAACACATCCAGTTTTCTGCACCCAGCCATGGTTTGGGTTCAGGATAGATGAGGAGAAAGTGAGGACTGCAGATGCTGGAGATCAGAGCTTAAAAATGTGTTGCTGGAAAAGCACAGCAGGTCAGGCAACATCCAAGGAGCAGGAGAATCGACGTTTCAGGCACAAGCCCTTCTTCAGGAATGAGGAGGGTGTGCCAAGCAGGCTAAGATAAAAGGCAGGGAGGAGGGACTTGAGGGAGGGGTGTTGGGAATGCGATAGGTGGAAAGACGTTAAGGTGAGGGTGACAGGCCGGAGATGGGGTGGGGCGGAGAGGTCGGGAAGAAGATTGCAGGTCAAGAAGGCGGTGCTGAGTACGAGGGTTGGGACTGAGATAAGGTGGGGGGAGGGGAAATGAGAAAGCTGGAGAAATCTGCATTCATCCCTTGTGGTTGGAGGGTTCCTAAGCGGAAGATGAGACGCTCTTCCTCCAGGCATCGTGTTACCATGGTCTGGCGATGGGGAGGCCAAGGACCTGCATGTCCCTGGAGGAGTGGGAGGGGGAGTTAAAGTGTTCAGACACGGGGCGGTTGGATTGGTTGGTGCGGGTGTCCCAGAGGTGTTCTCTGAAATGTTCCACAAGTAGGCGGCCTGTCTCCCCAATGTAGAGGAGGCCACATCAGGTGCAGTGGATGCAGTAAATGATGTGTGTGGAGGTGCAGGTGAATTTGTGGTGGATATGGAAGGATCCCTTGGGGCCTTGGAAAGAAGTAAGGGAGGAGGTGTGGTGCAAGTTTTTCATTTTTTGTGGTTGCAGGGGAAGGTGCCGGGAGTGGAGGTTGGGTTGGTGGGGGGTGTGGACATGAGGAGGGAATTGCGGAGGGAGTCGTCTCGCACCTTCAGACTTAAACTTCTTCAGAATTCTACTGTTGCTTATTAATATCAGATATTCTCATACATGGTAATCTGAGATATATCAGGCTTTTATGTTACTATTACATTATGAAGAAACTACTCTCTGAACACTATCTCTAGTTTATCCAACTGACTCTACCCACATTGTGTAATTTATGCCCATTATGGAGCAGTTATATCCTTAGCACAATTCTATAAGTTCAGTCATCAGGAGGATAAATCCCGTATGGTTTATTTATTTGTGCTGGTAGCGGATGAGAGATCTTTGTGGGTATAAAGACACAGACTGGTATGGCAATACATTTAAAGGTTAATTTATAAGGACTTTCAAACTTTCCCAGTCCTGTATACTGACACTCTAAGATGTTTTTGCAGTGTTTGAGAATTCGTATACCATACATAGGAGGTTGAGGGCAAAAGATCTCTTCTTACTCAGTGGAAACGTTTGCAGGTCACTGATGATGTACACTTCCTTCAGATATGTGTGATCTCTGAATGTCAGTACATTGTGCAATAACAGTTTAACTGTAGGTGTGGTGCCTCCATCTGCACACAGTTTTCAAGTCATTATAATATGTTCACCTTAACTAACGACAGTGCGTTATCTGAGATCACTGTAATGCTGGCATCAGCATCCAGCTAAAACTTGGATCACCTTTTATGTAGATGAATTTGTCAGGTTGACACCCAGTGACAGTTTATTTTCTCCTAGGAAAGGGTAATGTTAGTTTTCCAGAGACAGTTGTCACTCATATAGAGAAGTTTATTCCATTGTGTAATTGAGATGTTTTTCCAGGCTCTAGTCCAAGTCATGAGTGTACATGTCGCCTTGGTAACAATTGGGTTTGTTGTTTGCTTTATTCTTTAGACTGTAGTGCTTCTTCAAGCAATGATCACTTTTTCTACGTTGAATACATTAATGGAATAAGGCCAGCCAATATTTTCTTTGATGTGAAGATTTGAAACCATACCTGTTATAGGATGCTCTAGCATTAGATTGTTTTAGAGTTCCCACTGAAGTTGTCACATGTGGTGTATTTGTTAATTGTAGGTCTGTCTTCAGTGGTTGAATGCTTTATTGTGCTTTAAGTAGTGCTATTTCATAGGAAGAGTACTACTTTCTGTAGTGTGTTCTACATTTGCTGTATAATGCTTTTTAAACAATTATCTGAACTCTGTATCTACTGCTATTTGGACTGCTTGTTCTCCAGCTGGGTTCTTTTTTGTTTGAAGATATTCAATATTGATTTGACAATAATAACGTAGAAACATAGAAGATAGGAGTAGGAGCAGACCATTTGACCTCTCAATACTGCTCTGCCATTCATTGTGATCATGGCTGAACAGCAAGCTCAATTCTCTAGCTTTTGTTTTTGGTTACTTACAGTGTGGAAACAAACCCTTTGACCCAACAAGTCCACACCGACCCTCCGAAGAGCAACCCACCCAGACCCATTCCCCAACATTTACTCCTTCACCTAACACTAAGGGCAATTTAGCATGGCTAATTCACCCTAACCTGCGCATTTTTTGGCCCTCTCGCCATATCCCTTGATGCCTTTAGCCACAAGACTTATATCTACCTTTTTCTTGGAAACACATCATGTTTTGGCTTCAACTGCTTTCTGTGGTTGTGAATTCCCAGGCTCACCACTCTCTGGGTGAAGACATTTCTTCTCATCTCAATCCCAAAAGGTTCATTCCTTATCCTTAACCTATGACTCCTCGTTCAGGACTTTCCCACCACCAGGAATATCCTTCTTGCTTCAAACCTATCTAGTCCTTTTACAATTTTAGAGGTTTCTATGACATCCCCTCTTTCTTCTAAATTCCAGTGAATTAAATGCCTAACCGATTCAATCTCTCCTCAGTTCTACCATCCCAGGAATCAATTTGCTAAACCTTTGCTGTACTTCCTCCATAACAAGAATACACTTTCTCAGATTAAGAGACCAAAATGGAACACAATATTCCAGACGTGGCCTTACCAATGCCCTGTATAATTGCAGTAGGATGTCGTTCTTCCTGGACTCAAATCGTCCCACTATGAAGGCCAACATATATTTGCCTTCTTCACTGCCTGCTGTACCTACATAGTTACATTCAGTGAATGGTGCAGGAGGACAGCCAGTTCTCATTGAACATTTGCCTCTCTCAAATTACAGTCATTCAAACATTAATCTTCCTTCCTATTTTTGCTACCAACATGGATACTCACATTTATCCTGTATCTGCCATGCATTTGCCCACTTTCTCAGCCAAATCATGCAGTAGCATCTCTACATGCTCCACCCAGCTCACCCTAGTATGCTATGATACTGTCACAGAGGAGCTCCTGTTGTAAATTTACACAGTTGCTTGTTTCTGACAGTACCCACAGTTGTAAATGAACAGGTCGACAGAGTTTCCTGGGAATTGATATATGCTAATGAAGCACAAGTTCACCAGTGTTTTATTTATTCTTGAAGTGAAGTATTGATCAAAAGGCTCTTATGAGGGTGTCAATGTAATTTGTTTGTCATTGATCTGTTTTCTGTATAATACATGCTCTTATGTTCTTCCCATACAGTGCAGAAGTCTGCTAACCTGTTCTGCGGTTGATCTTGTGTCCAATCATTTGAAATGTTTGAAATGTTAGGAATTGTGCTTTCTACATTCGTCAAGTTGCTGACCAACAAATTAATGTAATAGCTTGATTTTTTTTTGTTAGAAAGATCAATATCTGTCAATTTTGCTGCTTTGGCTAATTTTCAAAAGCCTCTTGAAATGTTGAGTATATTCTTGATTTGGATGGTATCTGTTGGGATTCCAATGTCCTTGTATTATACTCATTTTGATGTCTTGTTGTAATCTGTGTGGTTAAAGCTATTGTTGCTTCGTTGTCGTAAAGATTGATGTTCTAAAATTGAAAGCTATCGATGTTCTGCATTTTATATGTTGTTTTCAGTGTAAGTCTGGCTTTTTTTCATCGGTGCTCATTCAGGAATTAGCCCCTTCACTGCAAGATGGCTTTTATTGCTGACACACCTTTCCTCACCCGCGCTAACTACATCCACTCCCCGCCCCCACCTCCCCACCCCCACCAAATCACTTCCCACCAATGCCTGAAAAGCTTGTTTTCCCTATTACTTGCTGCAAAATAACTTTATTCACTTACTGTTGTCTTTAATGATTTCTCTCCTGGAGATTTCTGTTCAGTGATTATTCCTTCAGTGTGGTTTTCAGCTCTGTGACCCTTCAGTTGCAAGCGAGTCTTAAAACTACTTCAACAATTTCTTGAAAAGGTGATTTTCTTTTTTAGTTATTCTCTTCTCCAAACAATTTCAGATTTTTTAAATGTGTTCTGGTCACCACACTACCTGAAGGATGTGAATGCTTTGGGGAGGATCCAGAAAAGGTTTACCAGGATGTTACCTGGTATGGAGGGATTTGACAGACTGTGTATGTTTTCACTGGAACACAGCGGGTTGGAGGGCGACCTGATAAAAGTTTATAAGACTGTGAGTAGCATGGATAGAGTGCAAAGTATGAAGCTTTTTCTCAGGGTGGAGGGGTCAGTTACGAGGGGACACAGGTTCAAGTTGCCGCGGCGGTGGGGGGATGTTCAAAAGAGATGTATGAGGCATGTTTTTCATACAAAGGATGGTGAGTGCCTGGAATGCGCTACCAGAGGAAGTGGTGGAAGCAGACACAACAGCAGCATTCACGAAGCATCTGGACGAATGCATGAATAGGAAGGGAATAGAAAGATCCAGATCCTGTAAGTGAAGACAGTTTTAGAATGGAAAGTCAAAATGCATTGGCACAGGCTTGGAAGGCTGAAGGGCCTTTTACTGTGCTGTTTTATTCTTTGTTTTTTAAACATCAATGCTGCCACAATTTTCTAGGCAGTGGATCCCATCACTGCTGGTTTTACATGACGTGCCACTTGATTTTATGTTCATAACCATGAATTTGGGTTTTTGACAGACTGGCCAACGAGATGGCAAGATCAAGAATCTCTGCTGACTTCATCTGTGGGAACTGCACCCAATTCCAGCTCCGCGAGAACCGTGTTAGGGAACTGGAGCTGGAGCTGGATGAACTTCGGATCATTTGGGAGGCGGAGGGGGTTACTGAGAGAAGTTACAGGGAGGTAGTTATTCCACAGCCACCGTCAGGGGTAGGAAAGGGAACCAGCAGGCAGTGCAGGGATCTCCTGAAGCTGTTCCCCTCAACAGCAAGTATACAGTTTTGGATACTGTTTGGGGAGATGGCTTACCAGGGGTAAGTAATGGGGCACAGGTCTGTGGCGCAGAGTCTGTCCCTGTTGCTCCGAGGGGAAGGGGGAAGAGGAGCAGAGCTTTAGTCATTGGGTTTCCATAGATAGGGGGACAGATAGGAGGTTTTATGGGAACAAGAGAGACACATGATTGGTGTGCTGCCTCCAAGGTGCCAGAGTTCATGATGTGTCTGTGTTTTTGGGATCTTTGAGGGGAAGGGGGAGCAGCCACAAGTCATGGTCCACATAGGCACCAACAACATAGACAGCAAGAAAAGTGGGGATCTAAGGCAGGTATTCAGGGACCTAGGGTGGAAGCTTAGAGCTGGAACAAATATAGTAATCATCTCTGGTTTGTTGCCTGTGCCTCATGCTAGTGAAGTGAGGAACAGGGAGAGAGCGGAGCTGAACATGTGGTTTCAGGGATGGTGCAGGAGGAGGGTTTTGGATTCTTGAATAATTGGAGCTGTTTCTGGGGAAGGTGGAACCTCTACAAACAGCTGAACCAGAGGGGTACCAATATCCTGGGGGGTGAAGTTTGCTCATGTTCTTTGGGGGATTAAACTAATGCAGCAGGGGGATGGGAACCTGAATTGTAGTTCCAGTGTACAGGAGGTTGAGGGTCATGAGGTCAGGGATAGGTTTACAAGGTTGCGAGATGGCACCTGCAAGTAGGGTGTTGGTTTGAAATGGGTGTACTTCAATGCCAGGAGCGTCCAGAATTGCAGCATGGGTTGGTACCTGGGATTTCGATGTTGTGGTCATTTCAGAGACATGGCTAGAGGAAGGACAGGAATGGTTGTTGCAGATTCCTGGATCTAGATGTTTCAGTAAGAACAGAGAAGATGGTAAAAGAGGTGGGGGAAGGGGGAGGGGAGTGTGGCATTGTTAATCAAGGGTAGTATTACAGCAGCTGAGATAATTTTTGAGGGCTCATCCACTGATGTAGTTTGGGCTGAGGTTAGAAACAGGAAAGGACAGGTCACCTTGTTGGGAGGTTTCTATAGGCCTCCAAATTGTTCCAGGGATGTAGAGAAAAGGATAACAAAGATGATTCTCGATAGGAGTAAGAGTAACAGTGTAGTCGTTATGGGGGGTTTTAACTTCCCCAATATTGATGAGGAATATTATATTTCAAGTAGTTTAAGTGGGTCAGTTTTTGTTTAATATGTGCAGGAGGGTTTTCTGACAAAGTATGTAGACTGTCCAACAAGGGGAGATGCCATATTGGATTTGGTACTGGGGAATGAACCTGGCCAGGTGTTAGATTTGGAGGTAGGTGAGCAGTTTGGCGATAATGACCACAATTCGGTTATGTTTACAATAGCAATGGGCAAGGATAGGTATATACCATAGGGAAAGAAGTATAACTGGGGGAAAGGCAATTATGATGCGATCAGGCAAGATTTAGGATGCATAGGATGGGAAAGGAAACTGCAAGGGATGGACATACTTGAAAAGTGGAGCTTATTCAAGGAACACCTACTGCAGGTCCTTGATAAATATACACCTATCAGGCAGGGAGGTCATTGTTGAGAAAGAGAGCCATGGTTTACTAAAGAAATTGAAGCTCTTGTCAAGAAAAGAAGAAGGCTTATGTGAGGATGATGTGTGATGGCTCAGAAAGGGGGATTGAGAATTAAAAAGATCAGGAAAATGGGACTGGGATATCGTGGCAATAACAGAAACATGGCTCAGGGATTGGCAGGACTGGCAGCTTAATGTTACAGGATACAAATGCTGCAGGAAGGATAGAAAGGGAGGCAAGAGAGGAGGGGGAGTGGTGTTTTTGATAAGGGACAGCATTACAGCTGCGCTGAAGGAGGATATTCCTAGAAATACATCCAGGGAAGTTATTTGGGTGGAACTGAGAAATAAGAAAGGGATGATCATCTTATTGGGATTGTATTATAGACCTCCTAATAGTCAGAGGGAAATTGAAAAACAAATTTGTAAGGAGATCTCAGCTAATAAGTAAGGAGATCTCAGTAAGAATAATAGGGTGGTTATGGTAGGGGATTTTAACTTTCCAAACATCAACTGGGAGTTTTCTGAAGAAGGGCTCATGCCCGAAACATTGACTCTCCTGCTCCTTGGATGCTGCCTGACCTGTTGCGCTTTCCCAGCAACACATTTTCAGCTACCAACTGGGACTGCCATAGTGTTAAGGGTTTAGATGGAGAGGAATTAGTTAAATGTGTACAAGACAATTTTCTGATTCAGTATGTGGATGTACCTACTACAGAAGGTGCAAAACTTGACCTACTCTTGGGAAATAAGGCAGGGCAGGGGACTGAGATGTCAGTGGGGGAGCACTTTGGGGCCAGCGACCATAATTAGATTTAAAATAGTGATGGAAAAGGATAGACCAGATCTAGAAGTTGAAGTTCTAACTTGGAGAAAGGCCAATTTTGACGGTATTAGGCAAGAACTTTCAAAAGCTGATTGGAGGCAGATGTTCACAGGTAAAGGGATGGCTGGAAAATGGGAAGCCTTCAGAAATGAGATAACGAGAATCCAGAGAAAGTATATTCCTGTTCGGGTGAAAGGAAAGGTTGGTAGGTATAGGGAATGCTGGATGACTAAAGAAATTGTGGGTTTGGTTAAGAAAACGAAGGAAGCATATGTCAGATATAGACAGGATAGATCGAGTGAATCCTTAGAAGAGTATAAAGAAAGTAAGAGTATAATTAAGGGGGAAATCAGGAGAGCAAAAGGGGGACATGAGATAGCTTTGGCAAATAGAATTAAGGAGAATCCAAAGGGTTTTTACAAATACATAAGGATAAAGGATAAATAGGGAGAAAACAGGGCCCCTCAAAGATCAGCAAGACGGCCTTTGTGTGGAGCCACAGAAAATGGGGGAGATACTAAACATGTATTTTGCATCAGTATTTACTGTGGAAGAAGGTATGGAAGATATAGACTATAGGGAAATAGATGGTGACATCTTGGAAAATGTCCAAATTACAGAGGAGGAAGTGCTGGATGTCTTGAAATGCATAAACGTGGATAAATCCCCAGGACCTGATCAGGTGTAACATAGAACTCTCTGGGAAGCTAGAGAAGTGATTGCTGGGCCTCTTGCTGAGATATTTGTATCATCGATAGTTACAGGTGAGGTGCCGGAAGACTGGAGGTTGGCTAACATGGTGCCACTGTTTAAGAAGGGTGGTAAGGACAACCAGTGAGCCTGACGTTGGTGGTGGGCAAGTTGTTGGAGGGAATCCTGAGGGACAGGATGTACATGTATCTGGAAAGGCAACGACTGATTAGGGATAGTCAAACATGACATTGTGTGGGAAATCATGTCTCACAAACTTGATTGAGTTTTTTTTAGGAAGTAACAAAGAGGATTGATGAGGGCAGAGCAGTTGATATGATCTATATGGACTTCAGTAAGATGCTTGACAAGGTTCCCCATGGGAGATTGATTAACAAGGTTAGATCTCATGGAATATAGAGAGAACTAGCCAGTTGGATACAGAACTGGCTCAAAGGTAGAAGACAGAGGGTGGTGGTGGAGGGTTGTTTTTCAGACTGGAGGCCTGTGACCAGTGGAGTGCCACAAGGATCGGTGCTGGGCCCTCTACTTTTTGTCATTTACATAAATGATTTGGATGCGAGCATAAGAGGTACAGTTGGTAAGTTTGCAGCTGACACCAAAATTGGAGGTGTAGTGGACTGCGAAGAGGGTTACCTCAGATTACAACAGGATCTTGATCAGATGGGCCAATGGACTGAGAAGTGGCAGATGGAGTTTAATTCAGATAAATGCGAGGTGTTGCATTTTGGGAAAGCAAATCTTAGCAGGACTTATACACTTAATGGTAAGGTCTGAGGGAGTGTTGCTGAACAAAGAGACCTTGGAGTGAAGGTTCATAGCTCCTTGAAAGTGGAGTCACAGGTAGATAGGATAGTGAAGAAAGCATTTGGTATGCTTTCTTTTATTGGTCAGAGTACTGAGTACAGGAGTTGGGAGGTCATGTTGTGGCTGTACAGGACATTGATTAGGCCACCAGTGGAATATTGCGTGCAATTCTGGTCTCCTTCCTATCAGAAAGATGTTGTGAAACTTGAAAGGGTTCAGAAAAGATTTACAAGGATGTTGCTAGGGCTGGAGGATTTGAGCTACAGGGAGAGTCTGAACAGGCTGAGGCTGTTTTCCCTGGAGCGTCGGAGGCTGAGGGATGACCTTATGGAGGTTTACAAAATTATGAGGGACATGGGTAGGGTAAATAGACAAAGTTTTTTCCCTGGGGTCGGGGAGTCTAGAGGGTATAGGTTTAGGGTGAGAGGGGAATGATATAAAAGAGACGTACTTTTTTACACAGAGGGTGGTACAAGTATGGAATGAGCTGCCAGCGAAGTGGTGGAGGCTGGTACAATTGCAACATTTAAGAGGCATTTGGATGGGTATATGAATAGGAAGGGTTTGGAGGGATATGGGGCGGGTACTGGCAGGTAGGACTAGATTGGGTTGGGATATCTGGTCGGCATGGATGGGTTGGACCGAAGGGTCTGTTTCCATGCTGTACATCTCTATGACTCTATCTAAAGAAAGGACTAAGAAGAGCCAGGAGAGCACATGCAACGGTAGTAGAGTCGCCAATACCGCCCCGTGGCCCAACATTTCAACTCCCCCTCCACTCTGCCGAGGACATGGAGGTCCTGGGCCTCCTTCACCACTGCTCCCTCACCACCAGATGCCTGGAGGAAGAACGCCTCATCTTCCACCTCGGAACACTTCAACCCTAGGGCATCAATGTGGACTTCAACAGTTTCCTCATTTCCCCTTCCCCCAACTCACCCTAGTTCCAAACTTCCAGCTCAGCACTGTCCCCATGACTTGTTCAAACTTGTCCTACCTGCCTATCTCCTTTTCCACCTATCCACTCCACCCTCTCCTCCCTGACCTATCACCTTCATCCCCTCCCCCACTCACCTATTGTACTCTATGCTACTTTCTACCCATCCCACCCTCCTCTAGCTTATCTCTCCATGCTTCAGGCTCTCTACCTTTATTCCTGATGAAGGGCTTTTGCCTGAAATGCCGATTTCGCTGCTCCTTGGATGCTGCCTGAACTGCTGTGCTCTTCCAGCACCACTAATCGCCAACTTTAAGTACATTTAAGTTGACATTAGACAAGCATATGGATGTACAGGGAATAGTGTAGGTTAGATGGGCTTCAGATTAGTATGACATGTCGGCGCAACATCGAGGTACGAAGGGCCTGTACTGCGCTGTAATGTTCTATGTTCCATGTTCTATTAAGTTGTTGATGGATGGGATCAAGGAAAATCCTAAGGCCTTCTATAGGCATATCAGGAATAAAAGAATGACTAGAGTAAGATTAAGGCCAATCAAAGATAGCAGAGGAAAGTTGTGTGTGGAATGTGAGGCAATGGGGAAGCGCTTAATGAATATTTTTCATCAGTATTCATATTAGAAAAGGGCAGTGTTAGTGAGAATACAGAGATACAGGCTATTAGATTAGATGGGATTGCGATTGACAAACAGAAGGTTTTAGCAAATTTGGAAGATCTGAAAATAGATAAGGGCCCTGGGTCGGATGGGATTTATCCTTGGATTCTCTGGGGAGCCAGGGAGGAGATTTCAGTGTCTTTGGCTTTGATTCTTATGTCATCATTGAGGTCAGTGGTAGTGCCAGAAGACTGGAGGAAAGCAAATGTTGTTCCCTTGATTAAGAAGGGGAGTCGGGACAACCCTGGTAATTATAGGCCAGTGAGCCTTACTCCGGTTGTGGGTGAGGTGTTGGGAAAGGTTATAAGAAATAGGATTTATAATCATCTGGAAAGGAATAATTTGATTAGGGATAGTCAACACAGTTTCGTGAAGGGTAGGTTGTGCTTCACTAACCTCATTGAGTTCTTCGAGAAGGTGACATAACAGGTGGATGAAGGTAAAGTAGTTGATATGGTGTATATGGATTTCAGTAAGGCGTTTGATAAGGTTCCGCACGGTAGGCTATTGCACAAGACGGGGTAAAAACAAGGACTGCAGATGCTGGAAACCAGATTCTGGATTAGTGGTGCTGGAAAAGCACAGCAGTTCAGGCAGCATTCAAGAAGCAGCGAGATCGACGTTTTGGGCAAAAGCCCTTCATCAGGAATAAAATTATTCCTGATGAAGGGCTTTTGCCCGAAACGTTGATTTCGCTGCTCCTTGGATGCTGCCTGAACTGCTGTGCTCTTCCAGCACCACTAATCCGTAATATTGCACAAAACACAGAGTTTTGGGATTGAAGGTGATTTAGTGATTTGGATTAGAAATTGGCTAGTTGAAAGAGGACAGAGGTGGTGGTTGATGGGAAATGTTCATCCTGGAGCTCAGTTACCAGTGGTGTACCACAAGGATCTGTTTTGGGGCCACTCCAGTTTGTAATTTTTATAAATGATCTGGATATGGTCTTAGAAGAATGGGTTAGTAAATTTGTGGATGACATTAAAGTAGGTAGAGTTGTGGATAGTGCCGAAGGATGTTGTGGGTTACAGAGGGACATAGGTAAGTTGCAGAACTGGGCTAAGAAGTGGCAAATGAGTTTAATGCAGAAAAATGTGAGGTAGTTCACTACAGAAGAAGTAACAGGAATGCAGAGTCCTGGGCTAATGGTAAAATTCTTGGCAGTGTAGATGAACAGAGAGATCTCAATGTCCAGGTGCATAAATCCCTGAAAGTTGCCACCCAGGTTGATAGGGTTGTTAAGAAGGTATATGGTGTGTTGATGTTTATTGGTAGGGGGATTGAGTTTCAGAGCCACGAGGTCATGCTTCAACTGTTCAAGACACTGGTAAGACTGCACATTGAATATTGCGTGCAGTTCTGGTCACCGCATTACAGGAAGGATGTGGAAGTTTTGGAAAGTGTTCAGAGGAGATTTACTAGGATGTTGCCTGGTACAGAAGGCAAGGCAGAGGGTTCAGGCTGTTTTTGTTGGAGAAAAGAAGGCTGAGTGGTGACTTAATCAAGACGTATAACATAATCAGAGGCTTAGATAGGGTGGACAGCGAGAGTCTTTTTCCTTGGATGGTGAAGACTAACATGAGGGGACATAGTTTCAAATTGAGGGGCGATAGATTTAGGACAGATATCGGGGTAGTTTCTTTACTCGGAGAGTAGTAGGGGTATGGAATGGCCTGCCTGCAACAGTAATAGACCTGCTGACGTTAAGGGCATTTAAACGGGCATTGGACAGACATATGAATAATAACAGAACGGTACAGGTTAGGTGGGCATCAGATTAATTTCACAGGTCAGCACACCATTGAGGGCTGAAGGGCCTGTATTGCTCTGTAACGTTCTATGTTCTATGTCCTCAGATTCAGATTTAGGGTTTATTAGAATTCTGTTTATTGCGTATGCATTATAATATGAAGTATGTCAGGCTCTAATCTGTTAAATTAAGACACTAATCTCTGACTGCTTTCTTCCATCTATCTACCAACAATACATAGCTGGAATGAATGTGAGGTTACCTATTTGGTAGCAAAAACAGGAAACTGAATGGTAATAAATTGGGAAAAAGGGAGGTGCACTGAGACAGGATATCCCTGTACAGCAGTCACTGAAAGTAAGCATGCAGGTGCAGCAAACAGTAAAAAAGGTGAATGATATGTTAACCTTCATAGTAAGAGGATTTGAGAATGGGAGGAGGGATGTTTTGCTGCATATATACAGGACTTTGATGAGACAACTCCTGGAGTATGTTTTGGTCCGTTTATCTGAGGAAGGATGTTCTGGCTCTGGAGGGAGTGCAATAAAGATTTACCAGACTGAAACCTGGGATGGCAGAACTGATGTATATCGGGAGACTGGATCAATTAGGACTTTATTCTTATAGTCTTATGCACTGGAGATTCAAAAGAGGGGATCTTATAAAAACCTATAAAATCCTAGCAGGATGAGACAGAGTAAATGCAGCAAGCATGTTCCTGGTGACCAATGAGTCCAGAACCAGGGGCCACGGTCTAAGGTTCGGGGATTGGCAATCTAGAACTAAGATGAGGAGAACCTTTTTCATGCTGACAGAGGTGAGCTTGTGAAAGTCCCTGCTACAGAAAGTGGTTGAAGCCAAAACATTGCATGTTTTCAAGAATGAGTTAGATCTAGCTCTTCAGGCTGAAGGGGTCAAAGGACATGGGGAGAAAGTGGGAAGAGAGTACTGAGTTAAATGCCCAGCCACAATCATATTGAATGGGGAAAAAGGCTCCAAGGGCTAAATGGCCTGCTCCTGTTTTCTATGTTTCTATGGGTCTGGGGGAAGAGTGGAGGGTTCGTGAACATTCTGGAAGCAAGGGTGTGTCAGTTCCCAGAAGGTAGGAAGTGAGGGATTGGGCCAGCAGCCAGAGAGTCAGGCCATTAGTGGGGTATTGGATCTGGGGGAGGGTTGGGAATCATATTGGATGGGGGTCTGGGCTGAGCAGTGGTTGGAGGGAGGGGGAGAGGTGTAAGAAGTTGGGGACGTTTCAATATCGAGCCAGATATTTAATAGTTACCTGGAAGTTTCTAATCCTCTATTTTTTTCCTGTATAATTACTAGCTTTACTGAGTCAGAACTGTTCGAAGTTTTTGACTACAATGAATTGTTTTGGAGAATTCCAGACGTGGGAAATTGTCCATTAGAAATTCAATATCCCAGACAAGTCCAATGGAGTGTATCATGGTTAGGAGTCTTCGTGGTCCTGGCATACAACTCCAGTCTGCACTTCTCCAAGTCTGCCATTGGAATTGCTGGTCTGTTATCATAGCCCCCTACAGCAGAGGATTTTCTTTTCAGATTGACTGTGAATTGTAATCAAATGGGATTGTGGTTTGGGGTGAAAAGTGATAGGGGAATTGAAATTAGGTGAAAGATTTAAATAGTGTAATTAGCTAATAAAATAAATTATAACCAAAAAGAAAAAAAACTGAGATGACAGATGGACCTGTTAGGTAGAAGAATGGCTGAATATCTACAGGGTATGTGATAAGTTAGTTTACAATGACAATATAATAATCTTTATTACAATTTAAATTCCCAAAAGAAACATAAGAGCTTTCCAAACGGAAATAGACTGGCATATGGAGCTCCCATTCAGCAATGTTTTAAACAAAAAATGTGAATTAAACTTTCTTTTCAGATTGTTATTTTCAAAAAGGACTCACTGTTACTATGCTAAAATGTAGTTAAGCTGTCAGAATCAGAACAGGAAAGGATTACTGCTAATTAAATGCAATTTGGCTTGCTTTTTCCTTTCTGTGAATAGAGATGATATCAGCTAAATGGCTTAAGGATTGACTGAGGCCATCTGTACAACGTTAACTGGCTCACAACAATAAAGATGCAGTAACTAACAAAGAATGTAAAATGTAAAGATCAGACAGTTTGAGAAAGTATAATTATCAGTAGGTAGTTTACATCAGAGAGAGGGCTACTCTCTCTCATTCCTGATGAAGGGCTTATGCTCGAAACGTCGAATTCTCTATTCCTGAGATGCTGCCTGGCCTGCTGTGCTTTGACCAGCAACACATTTGCAGCAGTTTACATCATATCATGAGCACGTGTTGAGTTTCTTAACAATTGTTCCTCCTGTGAGACACACTGCTAAGAGAAAAGGCATACCTGAACATAACTCCCATCTACTCAGCAAAACAACTCTTGTTTTTACATTAATATGGATGTACTCTGCAATGTCAGTAACTTGATATAGTGAATTCTAATGTTCTCTTAACAAGAACTTACAGCATCTATTTAGGGAACTGTAATTACTCTAATGCACAAAGCAAACAAAAAACGTACACATTCAATCATGTTAATTGTTTAGTTCAATAATAATGACACATCACCTATGACTTCACAGTTGCTGTAATGATACTGGTTTATATCATTTGACTGGTTCTGAATAATACCTTCAATTAATAATGTGTTCAAATAACAAATTCAGCAGCACTTACTTTAATTAACAACTCCCAACCCCCTACTCCAACCAATTCCCCAACTACTTTAATTAACTCTGATCTTCAGCAACTTTAATCACCAACTCCTCCTACACATCCACATTCCAATCATTAACAAAACCCTCACCTTCCTTACTCTAATTAACCAACTGTAACCATGTGTATTCAAATTAATAATTCAATCAATAACATTATAGCAACCTTTCAACCACCCCAATTGTAATTAGCAATCAACAGCTCTACTTATTGCAATTAGTAATTCCTAACCCTGCCTACTGTAATTAACAAAATATAATTACACCCATTGTAATTAGCAACCCCAACAGATCTAATTAGCAAACAGTGCCTTGAAGCATATAGCATCAGTATTGCCAGAGTTACCAGCAAGAAAAAAACATGAATGCTAATTCTCCTAATATTCAATTCCATAGGAGAATTTTTTAATCAAGTTATTTAAATTCCACATGTTACAAATTACATCAATGTGATCATGCCTGACAACAAGATGTTAGCACATTTCTGTAAAGAAACATCAGTGACTATATTTATCATGTTCTAATGTCAGCCAAATGTGAGCATCCCCAAGTTTGTTACTTCACCTAACAATGCGTATTTAGTATCTGAATTCTGATTCTGTAATGGCTGTTCATTTCACAGGTTCTGTACTATGATAACTGCATGGCCATGGGTCATGTAGTCCAGAGAAGGAAGGCTAATGTGGTTGGGAATGAACGACCTGTATTGACGCTATTTCGCTGCATTCAAAACATGCCAAACAGCTCACCCAGTAATACCTGTTTCACCGCTGGTAAGACTAGAACCATACACAGTATATCATAAAATGTATCCATAAAAGCTAAATATTATTTTTTGGAATGCTGCGTACATAAGAATATAAGCGAGAGGAAAGATTTAAAAGGAACCTAAGGGACAACTTTTTCATGCAGAGGGTGGTACATGTATAGAATGAACTGCCAGAGGAAGTAGTGGAGGCCGGTGCAATTACAACATTTAAGTTGGGTATATTAATAGTCAGGGTTTAGAAGGATATGGGCCAAGTGATGGCAAATGGGACTAGATTAATTTAGGATGTCTGGTTGGCATGGACCAGTTGGACCGAAAGGTCTGTTTTCATGCTGTACATCTCTACAACTCTGTGACTCTAAGTCAGAGCAAAAGTAGAGCATGTGGAACCTCAAGCCTGCTCCACTGTTCAACAATATCATGGCTGATCTGCCCAGACTTTGATCCTCTTTCTCGCCAGATCATCATAACCCTCAAATCCTCAATATTTCACAATTCTATCTACAATGTCTTTCAGTGACCCAGCCTCCACAATTCTCGTAGGTAGAGAATTCAGATTTTTATTACACTCTGGGAGATGAAATCCATCTGCATCAATTTTACATGAGCATCCTTGCCTCCTAGTTTGCATGATAGTCAAGGAGGTGAATAGGCAAATGAAAACAAAATGCTAGAAATACTCAGGAGGTCATGCATTATCTGTGGTGAGAGAAATAGAATTAATATTTCATGCAAATGAACACAGAGGCTATTGTACAAGGAGGTATAGGATGGAAGTGTGGAAAATAGAACAGATACAGTTAAAGATCCTAGCTATCAACCATGTTGGAGAACCCTCAGTTAGTGAAAAAAGAAGACATTTGGAAGCACTGGTGAAGAAGGTAGCATAGTCAGAATAGATATGACAGAAGAAGAGAAACTGGGTGAATGGAATAAAGTCTTTACAGGAGCATAGGAGAAAGTGCATGGTAGCTGTGGCGGTTAGAGGCATATTGTGAACAAGCACTTTGCAGAAATGTCTGTATGATCCCAAACTTCTGAATGTCTGTCATTTTAATTCTGTGCCTCAACTGTGTTCTGAACACTCTGTCCATAGCTTCATACAAAAGGTCCAGTGAATCTAAACGTAAGCTTAAGGAAACGTTTACAGGCAGTTCACAGCTCGTCACTGAATTCAACAACTTCAGATTGTAACTTCCACTCAAATTCATTTGACTAAATTCTGTTGATGGTGATTCAGTTTTTCCAGCTTACATTTCCGCTTGTCTGTCTCTCTTGTTATTTCAATTTGCCTTCCACCCTTATTCCTTTGTCATTTCATTTTTTCTCCTTCTACATTATCACAGACTTTCCTTTTTCTACTTATCTCCTGCTTTTCTTTCCCAGCCTCTTTACTTGCTTGACTCCTGGTACATCTCTAACATTACCAACTGTGAGAAAAATTGTTCGGTTTGAAATGTTAACTGTTCCTCTCTCTACAGATGCTGCCTGACCTGCTGAGATTTCCAGCATTTTTAGATTCTGCAATATGTTGCTTTTGCTGATAGGCAAGGAATTGAATTGGTAAGATTTCCACTTTTTTGAGGGTAGGACATGCCTACGCATTTTAAATTTTTTTAAGCTTTACTAGGAGAGGAGCTTAGATCTGAGAAACAGGTATTCAATACAACAGCCTAAATGATGTCAAGGTCCACTGTATAGGGCATGAAAAGTAAAGAGCTTTGACTAGACTTTAGGAGAGTGGAGACTTTGGGAGGAGGCAAGTGGGTTATTAATCTCACATTTTCAGCTGAAGACATTTGCACGCACCTTAGCTTATCTTAGGAATTCACATATTGCAATTAAAGTTGAAGATGGAATGTTCATAGAAACTCTTGTCTAAATACACACCTTCATTCTGAAGTAAATGTGGAGTAGGTTGCAGAACTTTGGATTGTTCCATTCGTTGGGAGACCACTATCAGTAGTCTGCTGCTTTTTACTGTTTGCAGATTGATAGTCTTGCACTGAATTTCACAAATTGTCTTGTTAAAGAGCTGGTGTTGCTGCTGGAATATCATTCTACTTTCGACTTTTCCATATTCAACAATACTTCCATCTCCAAACTTAATTGCTGTGAAGGTGCGAGGGAATTGGTATGCCATAGTGTTACAGATTGTGATACAAATCAAGTTGCCACAGTCTTACGAGACCATAGAGCTGCTCTCTCACTAGAGATTTAACCTGAGGGCCACCATACCTTAGGGAAACAGTATATTTTAACAATTATCGATGTGTCAACAAGATTCCTTAAAGTAGTGGCTTTGGAAAACATTACTGCAAAAATTGTAGTAGAGATGTTAGTTCAACTACTTACAAGTAACGGATTACCAAAAGAAATACAATCAGATCAGGGTTCACATGTTATGTCAATAATTGTTACCATTGACTAGATGCTGAACTAAACTTGCCATATAAATGTTCTTGCTGGAACAGCAGATCAGAGGCAAGAAAACCTGCAACAAGTAACTCACCTCCTAACTCAAAAAGCCTGTCCACTATCTACAAGAAACAAGTCAGAAGTATGATCAAATACTTCACACTTATCTAGATAAGTGCAACTCCAAAAGAACTCCAGAATGTTGACGCTATCGAGGACATAGCAGCCCACTTAATTAGCAGCACATCTGTGGGCAGCACGGTGGCACAGTGGTTAGCACTGCTGCCTCACAGCGCCTGTAGACCCGGGTTCAATTCCCGACTCAGGCGACTGACTGTGTGGAGTTTGCACGTTCTCCCCGTGTCTGCGTGGGTTTCCTCCGGGTGCTCCGGTTTCCTCCCACAGTCACAAAGATGTGCGGGTCAGGTGAATTGGCCAAGCTAACTTGCCCGTAGTGTTAGGTAAGGGGTAAATGTAGGGGTATGAGTGGGTTGCGCTTCGGCGGGTTGGTGTGGACTTGTTGGGCCGAAGGGCCTGTTTCCACACTGTAAGTCTAATCTAATCTTTAACCATTCTCTCCCTCCACCATCAATACTCAGTAACAGTGTGTACCATCTACAAGATGCAGTGCAGAAATTCACCAAGGCTTCATAGATAGCATCATCCAAAGCAATGGCCACTCACATCAAGAAGGACAAAAGCTGCAGACATGTGGGAATATCCAGCACCTGCAGGTTTCCCATGAAGTTACTTACCATTCTGACTTGTAACTGTTCCTTCAGTATTGCTAGATCAAACTCCTGTTCTGGGTCAACAGAAAATAGACTGCAGTGGTTCAAGAAGACAGAAACCACCACCTTCTCAAAGGCAACTAGGAATGGGCAATAAATGCTAGCCCAGACAGCAGCAAAAGAATTCAGAGAATCAATGACTAGTTTATGAATAAAACAATTCACATCTTTTGGTTACTTGCCCACAATCTCAAGAAGCAATGAAAAGATGGCATCAAATTTTGAAGATCATGATTAGGTCAGAAATGTTCTAATTGGGATAAACAAATTTCTTTGTAATTGTTTGTCATTTGAAATGTTCCTAATGAGCCCACCGCATTCAGTGTTTTTGATCTGATTATACTGATATGAGGTGGAAGGACCATTTAAATGATTGAAAAATAATATAAAAATCAAGTCTCAAAGACTCTGCTTCAAACATATGTTTTTTGAGTTTCAGAGAGAATGTGGAACTTGCCAACACAGGGAACTTTTTTATGTTTTTGTAGGACCTGGGTGTTACTGGTGAGGTCAACAGTTATTGTCCATTCTTATTTTCCTTAAAGTGAGCTGCCCATTGGACAATCTCAAAGGGAAGTTAACAGTCAGTCACATTAGTGTAGATTGGATTTGAGTACATGTAAGGATGACAGACTTTACTTCTTAAAGGATATTTGTTAACCAAGTAGGGTTTTATAATAATCAATGATACCTCCATGGTCACGATTATTAAAAGTAGCTTTACATTCCAGACTTACTAAATTCCACATTCTGATGTGGTGGGAATTGTATACAAGCCCAGAGCATTAGCCTGTGCCGGTGGATTCCAGCCCCTGTCAGTAATTTAATCAGGATGTGTTTACAGGGTAGTTAGGTAATTATATCAGGGAAAGGGGAACAGAGGTTTACGCTGATAGGGTTAGAAGAGCTCCCTCACCACCAGACCCACTCTGCCAAGGACATGGAGGTCCTGGGCCTCCTTCACCACCGCTCTCTCACCACCAGATGCCTGGAGGAAGAACGCCTCATCTTCCGCCTCGGAACACTTCAACCCTAGGGCATCAATGTGGGCTTCAACAGCTTCCTCATTTCCCCTTCCCCCCCTCATCCTAGTTTCAAACTTCCAGTTCAGCACTCTCCCCATGACCTGTCCAGACTTGCCCGACCTGCCTATTTTCTTTTCCACCTATCCACTCCACCCTCTCCTCCCTGACCTATCAACTTCATCTCCTCCCCCACTCACCCATTGTACTCTATGCTACTCTCTCCCCACCCCACCCTCCTCTAGCTTATCTCTCTATGCTTCCAGCTCACTGCCTTTATTCCTGATTAAGGGCTTTTGCCCGAAACGTCGATTTTGCTGCTCGTTGGATGCTGCCTGAACTGCTGCTCTTCCAGCACCACTGATCCAGAAGAAAAGGAATACTCCTTTGCCATTGTACAGGGGACCAGAAGAATTAAAGGTTTAATTAACTTACTCAAAGCCCCAAGATTACATTTATGGTGGACTCAGCATAACATAAAATTCTGTCCAGGTTTGTGGAATAAGCAAGAAACTATTATTTATTACAAAGAAATCAATTTTAAACACAGAAAATGGAAGTATGACTTATTAACTGATAATTCTGCTGCTTAAGTACTATCCCATCACAAACCCTAATGTTGACATACACAAACAAATAAATCAACATAGATATTCTGGATGGGGAGATAAGTATTATGGAAACATTTTGCTTCTTTTAATCCTCCGATCTTTCTTCTGATGCTTTCAGTTCTTTGTCAAAGATGCAGATGAGTCACTGGTCAGAGGCAACAGCTTATTTCAAATAATGGGGGAAATGATCAACTTTTCAGTTCTTGTTTACTTCATTGCACAGAAAGAAAAGAAGAGATGCTGTCTCTGCTATTCTGGAGACTTTCTGCCTCTGTGTTATTCAAGCACAATCTGCTCACCAACTCAGAGAGTTGTTGTCATGCTGATGACTTCTAACCATCACAACTGAAACCCAATCAACAGTCTGTCTCTGGGTGAAGCTTACCTTGAACACTCAACCACAGTGTTTTTGATCTCAAATATCATCCCCATTGCTTGAAAAAAGAAACAGGGTAAACACAACTCACAATGATTTCCAGTACTCTTTTTTTTTAAATGCAGCAATTCCTTTCACAGTCCTTGATTTAAATAAGTCCTTTTCCCATTTTGGTCCACAATCCAAAATGAAGAAAAATAAAAATAAAAATAATTGGTTTCAGTGGAGTTTAAAAGCTATCCTGAACTTATTAGCTGAGAGGCGTGTTTCTTTGCTTTATATCTTAAAAAAAGAAATTCAGTCAGTGTTTCTGAACTTCTTCAACTTTGTTCTTGCAAATGATGCCATTGAATGCTACAATGAGATTGGAAACGTAGAAAATAGTCACAGGAGTAGGCCATTCGGCCCTTCGAGCCTGCACCACCATTCAATATAATGGTTGAACATGCAATCTCAGTATCCCACTCCCACTTCCTCTCCATACTCCTTGAGCCCTTCAGCTGCAAGGACCATGTCCAACTTCCTCTTTTATATATCTATTAACCTGGCTCCAACAGCTTTCTATAATAGAGAATTCCACAAGTTCACAAATCTCTACAAATCTCTGAGTGAAAAAAATCCTTCCTGAATGGCCATTATTTTTTGAGTGTGACCCTTAGTTCTGAACGACCCCAACATCAGGAACATGCTTCCTGCATCTAACTTATCCAGTTCCATCAGGATTTTATATGTTTATATAAGATTCCACCCCCCACCCCCCCATTCTTCTAAATCCCAGTGAGTACAAGCCCAGTTGATCCAATCTTTTCTTCTTGCTATTTTAGCTTTAGTCCTGACCAACTTTCTCAATTAAGCTGCAAAATAAAAAAACCCAGAAATTTCTGGAAATACTCAGCAGGTCTGGCAACATCTGGAGAAAAAGACAAGAGTTAACATTTCAGGTTTAGGACATATCATCAGGATTATTGTTTAGCTGCCAAACTTCAGAATTTAATGACTGTTGAGAAATTCTGGCTCCAGTTTCAAATCACACAACACCAGGTTATAGTCCAGTACGCTTATTTGGAAGCACTAGCTTTCAGAGCGCAGCTCCTTCATGAGGTGGTTGAAGGAGCGGTGCTCCAAAAGCTAGTGCTTCCAATTGTAGTATAACCTGGTGTTGTGTGATTTGTAACTTTGTATACCCCAGTCCAACACCGACATCTCCAAATCATGGCTTCAGTTTGCATGTCAGTGTTTTCTAATAATTATTGGGGCCCAGGCCCCTCTGTTGACATTGCCATCCACAAGCTGATAATGAGAATATAGAACACACAACAATATAGTGCAGTACAGGCCTGTCAGTACGGGTTGCACCAACCTGTGAAACCAATCTGAAGCCCATCTATTCTACACTATTCCATTCTCATTGATATGTTTATCCAATGACCATTTAAATGCCTTTAATGTTGGTGAGTCCATTACCTGGATGAGGGCGTACAAGGGTGGGTTAGTAAATTTGCAGATGATACTAAGGTCAGTGGAGTTGTGGATAGTGACAAAGAATGTTGTAGGTTACAGAGAGACATAGATAAGCTGCAGAGCTGAGCTGAGAGGTGGCAAATGGAGTTTAATGCGGACAACTGTGAGATGATTCACTTTGGTCGTAGTAACCGGAATGCAAAGTACTGGACTAATGGTAAGATTCTTGGTAGTGTAGATGAGCAGAGAGATCTCGGTGTCCAGATACACAGATCATTGAAAGTTGCCACCCAGGTTGACAGGGTTGTTAAGAAGGCATTCAGTGTTTTAGCTTTTATTAATAAAGGGATTGAGTTCCGAAACCATGAGGTTATGCTACAGCTGTACAAAACTCCAGTGTGGCTACACTTGGAATATTGTGTACAGTTCTGGTCACCACAATATAAGAAGGATGTGGAAGCTTTGGAAAGGATGCAGAAGGGATTTACTAGGATGTTGCCTGGTATGGAGGGAAGGTCTTACAAGGAAAGGCTGAGGGACCTGAGGCTGTTTTTGTTAGAGAGAAGAAGGTTGAGAGATGACTCAATAGTGACATATAAGATCATCAGAGGGTTGGATAGGGTGGACAGGGAGAGCCTTTTTCCAAGATTGGTGATGGTGAGCACAAGGGGGGATAGCTTTAAATTGAGGGGTGATAGATATAGGACAGATGTCAGAGGTAGTTTCTTTACTCAGAGAGTAGTAAGGGTATGGAATGCTTTGACTGCAATGGTTGCAGATTTGCCAACTTTAAGTACATTTAAATCATCATTGGATAAGTATATGGACGTACATGGAATAGTGTAGGTTAGATGGGCTTCAGATTGGTATGACAGGTCGGCGCAACATCGAGGGGCAAAGGGCCTGTACTGCGCTGTAATGTTCTATGTTCTATGTACTGTTGCAGGCAGGGCACTCCATGCGCCTGCTACTCTCTGAGTAAAGAAACTACCTCTGACATCGTCCTATAGCTATCATCCCTCAATTTAAAGCTGTGTTCCCTTGCACTAGTCATAAGTGGTACTGGCTTCTGCACACTGTGGATGGAAATTCTGAAGGTGTTCCCACATTTTTAATATTGATCTTTTACTTGACAGCTTGACAGTTGATAGAAGGGATAATCCAGCAAACAAATTGTTTAATAAGTACTTACATCTTCCAACCATGACATTGTCATAACTTGCTTTATTAGGCACATGATATATACCTGTAAAAATTCATACTACAGCATTTCACAATGGACTGGAAAGGGAGCAAAACCATTTTACTTACCTTTTAAACTCTCCTGCCTTCAGTCTCTGGTTCTTTCCTCCATCTTGGAAATAGTGAGGACTGCAGATGCTGGAAAATCAGAGTTGATAAAGTGTGGAGCTGTTGGTAGGTTCAGAGGAGCAGGGCAGTCGACATTTCAGGCAGAAACCTTCATCAGGTCCTACTTGACCTGCTGTGCCTTTTCTCATTCCTCCATGCAGCTGGCATAAATCCAACAGCTGATAAAGTTTGGTGATCTCCATCAAAATGAAACATCTTAAAGGAATCAGGCTCTCAATGAGCTCACAATGTTGCCAATTGTCTTCTTAACAGCGAGGTGTATCTTCTAGGATCTGAAAGTAACCTAGGGCAGGAATGGGAGTGGGACATCCAGTTGCCTTGCTCTGCAGCCACATTTTTTCCAATCTCGCCTCATTGGGTCTCAATTGAGATCATGAAAATCCAGTACCTTGTTCACATTACATGTGATTTATTTTATGTACTTGATGAATGCACTTTGCCAATGTATTTATGATAACTTAGCTAAGATTAAACAATGTGAAGAGTCCATCCTAAAGATCATGTTAAACCTGGAGATGCAGGAATCTGCACAGAAAACAAAAAATGCTGGAGATCACAGTGGGTCAGACAGCAACCATGGAGAGACAGCACACTAACATTTCAAGTCCACATTACTCTTCATTAGAGCTGACGTGAAGTGTGGCGGGGACAGCATTTATGCAATAGCATGGGGGTGGAGTGATAGGGGAGAAGGCTGCTGATAGTGCAGATTAAGTGATCAGAATGTGAGAATGGTAGAACAATGGTGTGTCCAACTGGTGAACTGGAAATAACAGACAGTCCCACTGGAGTACAGGGAAGGGAGAAAGGATGTGGTGACAGAGAATACAACAAGTAAAGCTAAAAGAAAGGGAAGAAATAGTAGGAAGTTCACAATCTGAAGGTGACTTCATATTACATCCAGAAAGTTGTAAAGTTCCTTATCTGAAAATGAGGTGTCGTTCCTCCAGTTTGCGCTGTGATTCACTGGATAATTATAGCATAAAATGACCAGCAACTGAAGGTTGGGATCATGCTTGTATACGGACCAGAGATCTTCTGCAAAACAGTCGTCCAGTCTGTGTTTGGTTTCTGCAGTGTAGAGTAGGCCACATTGGATGCAGCGAATGCAATAAATCTTTTCACCCACAGTTTTCAACATTTATACCAATGATCGTTTTCACCATTTTCAATTATCTTGCTATGAACTAACTGGATTCAGTTTTGTTCTATTGCTAACTATGTCTTTCTGGTTTAGGAATTGTGAATCTTGACCAAGGGGATGTGCTAGAACTCCTGTTACCATCCCGACCCCATGCCAACATCTCCATGGAGAAAGATTCAACATTTTTTGGTGCCATTCAATTATTATGAAGCAATATTTGAGAGTGCAATGACTGTCCAAGTGTGGGATAATTTGCTTGTACGTTTCCACTGATCTCAAGATTAACCCTATAATCAAAAGACATTAGCCTCATTAATCAAGCAGTTGGATTTATCTGCTATCATCACAGGTTGTATTATATTTGTGGTACTAGGATCTGCCATTGTCTTTCACTCTGTAAGTCATTTCACAATCAATTTAATTGCATATGCTTTGGATGGAATCTAATGCAGTTCAGGCCCTCTTGTTTTATATGCAACAATCTTCTATTTTCACTGTCTGAAAAATACATAGTTACATGCTTTCATAAACCTATCTTCCCAATGCCACCATTTTATTTTTGCATATGATTTCTTGTGGGACCTTTGTAAAGTCAAGGCAAAATTGCTCTAATGAACAACAAGTCAAGTGCATCATGAACAAAGCAGGTGATCATCCTGGGATTTCTCCAATTTGTCAAATGGCTGTGAGGCCTGAGAGAGTTAATGGGATCTTTGAGGAGGTACAAAGTGTTCCTCAGCCTAAACATTTCAGTGGCTCTCTTTTACAGTGCTCTGAGAAAACGTAGTATACATTTTGCTTGGGTAAAATGGCACTTTGGTAAAATGGAAAAATTTGCAAACATTTTAGGTCTGGCAAGAATGAGGATCCAGAAAAAAAACTGCATTATGTGAATTATAAAACTGTCTGTCATACACAATATGACAATACATTTTAATACAATTTACATCAATAACATCACTCAGCTGTGCATCTAATATCCAGTACAGGATGAACAGAATTACCAACTAAGGATAGAGTAGACAAAAGTCATTGCTAAGCTCTTTTTCCAGGCCACTGACTTTTTGCCTGATCAGTTGTCTGTACCAGATTTGTCACATTGGATCTGAGTATGAACTTCTTATCAAATTTCTGAACCACCACCAAGGCTAATATAAAATCAAATACTGCTACTGCTGGAGATCTGAAATAAAACCTGAACATTCTGGAGAAATTCACCAGATCTGGCAGCATCTTTGGAAGGAAAAATAGAGTTAATGTTTTGAGTTCAATGTTTCTTCTTCAGACCCCAGACAACCCACTTCCATCTTCATAACGTTTACAAAATCTGCTATTGCCTCATCCTATCTACTACTGAAACCTTCATCTATGACACTGTTACTCTTCATTCTATTTATACCAATAATTTTATGGCTGAACTCTCATTTCGCACCTTTAATTAACATTGAGCTCATCCAAAAGTCTGTTGTTCATGTCCTTACACCATGTTCAATTCATCACATCTCTGCTTGAAAACCGATATTGACTCCTAGTTAAATAGTATCTCAAATTTAAACTTTCCACCTTGTTTTCAAATTCCTTCATGTTCCTTCCTATGTATTTAATCTCCTCCAAACCCTACCAGTCTCCACAATATCTACATTCTTCCAATTGTGCCACTAATGCGCTCATAATTATAGTCAGTCCATCGTTGTTGATCATACCCTCAGTTATCAATCCTCTACGATCTGCAAATTTGCACTAGGTATTTTTCTATCTCTCTCTCTCTCCTCTTTAAGATGGTCTACTATATGCGTATAGATAGTAAAAGGGTAGTAAGAGGAGGAGTGGAACCAATTAGGGACTAACCATGGGATTTATGGATGGAGGTGGGAGGTAACATTGAAGTATTAAGTGAATATTTGATACCTATTTTTAGCAAAGATGAAGATTCACCCAGCTGATAGTGAATGAGGAGGTAGCTCAGATCATGAAGGTTTTAAATTTGATAAGGAAGTGATATTGGATAGGCTGTTTGTACCTGAAGTTGATAAGGCTTAAAGACCGGTTACATTGCATCCAAGGAAACTGCAGGAAGTTAAAGTGAAAGTTAACCCTAAACCTAACTCTAACTTTAATCGTAATCTTCAGAATTGTAAGCAAGGGGAGGAATCATGTAATAAAAGGGACAGCAACAACATAGGATACAAAATGTTAGTAAACAAAAACACTCCATAGTTTTTTGGAGTGGAGGAAGTTCTATTGTGGAGTTCTATTGGTATCAGTGTTAGATCCTGGCTCTTCCTGATGTATCCTTCTGATCCAGACCTTAGTGGACTAGCACTATGATAAAATGTGCAGATGACAACAATCTGTAAGCATTATGAACTAAGAATATAGCATAAAATTTCAAAGGGATGTGGACAGGTTGGTGGAATAGGCAGCCAAGTTGCAGATAAAATTCAATGCAGAGAAACGTGAAGTAATTCATTTTGTAAGAAGATAGCAAACAAACAGCATAAAAGGGGGTACAGGATCAGGGGTACCTTAATGTATATGCACATAGATCATTGAAGATGGTAAAGCAAGTTGAAAGAGTAGTTGATGAAGCACTTGGGAACCGGGGCTTTATCAATAGGGCTATAGAGTACAAATACAAGGTAGTTATGTTAAGCAGTGGGTTGACATCAGCTGGAATATTGACTCTAGTCCAGGTACTATGCATCTGAAAGGATGTGAAGGCATTAGAGAGAATGCAGGAAAGAACATGAGGATGGTTGTAGAGATGATGTTACATAGAAAAGATGGCAAAGTAGAGATTGCTTATCTTGGAAAAGAGCAGTTAAGAGGAGATTCGACAGAGGTATTCAAAATCATGTAGGGTCTGGATAAAATCAGTAGAGAGTAATTGTTCCCACTGACCGAAGAATTGAAAAACACAGGGCAGAGACGTAAGGTAATTACCAAAGAAGCATTGGTGATATGAGGAAATATTTTCTATGCAGCTAATGGTTAGGATCTTATTTTCCAAAGAAATTTGGAAAATTATCCAAACGGAAAAACAAAATTTGGCTACAGGGAAAAGGCAGGGGAATGACTTGAGGTGAACTGTACACACTTGACAGGGTGAATGGCTTTCTTCTGTATTGGAATCATTCTTCAATTACACCTACTGCTTTAACAAAGCTTTTAAGTAACTGTCCTAATTGCTCCTGTGTGGCTCAGTATCAAACCTCAATTTTGTCTGTGAAGATTGTGCATTTTACTACATTACAGGTGTTAAATAAATGCAAACGTTAGTCATTCTTGTCGCTGGTAAATAAATTATTTTTCTGCTTTTTTATGAAACCTTTTCAACATGAGTTTTGTATCTTTATTATACAATGGATATAAATTCATGACATTGCAAAATGTATTCAATATAGCCAATTCTTTACCCTCTGTGTCATTTTGTAATCAGATACAGTGAATCTATATTGCTACTCTATACATCATCAAGTCAAAGGGACTATTGTTTTGCAAAGAAACATGAAACATGATTGTCAGTATAATTTGGTCAATAATAGAAAGTGTATTAAACCACAGAATCACAGTATCATGCTGGTGCAGATGGAAGCCATTTGGTTCATCATATCTGCAGTGTCTCTTTGAGCATTTTAATTTTGTGGCAATCTCTTACCTGTTCCCTATAACCCTGCATATTGTTCCTATTTAAATAGTAGGGTGGCATGGTGGCTCAGTGGTTAGCACTGCTGCCTCACACCGCCAGGGACCCTGGTTCGATTCCAGCCTTGGACGACTGTCTGTATGGAGTTTGCGCATTCTCCCCGTGTCTGTGTGGGTTTCCTCCGGGTGCTCTGGTTTCCTCCCACAGTCCAGACATGTGCAGGTCAGGTGAACTGGCCATGCTAAATCGTCCATAGTGTTAGGTGCATTAGTCAGCGGGAAATGGGTCTGGGTGGATTACTCTTCGCAGGGTCTTGTTGGGCTGAAGGGCCTGTTTCCACACTGTAAGGAATCTAATCTAATCATAATCATTCAATGTCCTCTTGAATACCTCAACTGAACCTGCCTCCACGCCCCTTATTCAGACCCTAACTTCTCACTGGGTGAGAAAGGTCTTTTCTCACCATGATTCTGCTTCTTCTCCAAAACACCAACACTGTGCTTTCTGTTTCCCATATGGGAGTGGGAACAGTTCTTCCAGCACATTCTGTCCAAACCCGTTATGATTTTGAAAACTTTTACCAAATCTCCTTTTACCCTTCACCTCTTAAAGGAAGCCAGTCTCAACATCTCCACACTTGCCTCATAACTGAAGAGTCTCATCCCTGGAACAAACTATTCTCATCACCTCTCCCTGCATTCTATCTAATGCATTTGCATTTTTCCTATAGTGTGGTACCCAAAACTGTACACAAATACCCAGTTGAGGTCTAACAAGTGCCTTATAAAAGTTCAAAATCACCATTGCTCTTGTACTTTATGCCATATTAATAACACTGTATGCTTTATTAATTAGTTTTAATAACCTACATACATACAAACAAGTCTCTCTGCTCCTGCACACCTTTAGAATATTTATTTTATATTTTGTTTTAGTTTGGCTTTCTCTCTATGTTCTTTGTACCAAAGTGCATCACATCCATATTGAACATTATCTGTCACCTACCCAATCACGTCACTGACTTTTCAATGCTCTTCCAAAGTTCTATACTGTCCTCCTCACAGATTACAATTCTCCCAAGTTTTGTGTCATCTGCGAACTTTGAAATTATCCGTTGCATGCCAAGGTCTTGATATATAGCAGGAAATGCAATGGTCCCAATAACAACCTCTGAGGAATTCCACTACAAACCTTTTTCCAACATGAAAACTACCCATTAACCATTACTTTCTGTTACATACCTCAGCTAATTTCATACCTACATTGCTACTCCCCTTTTATACTGTGACCTATAACTTTCCCCATAAATCTGTTATGTGACACAGTATGGAACATCTTCTGGAAGTCCATGTACAACACATCAACAATCTTCTCCTCATCATTCCAATACATCACCTCTTCAATAAACCTCACAAGTTAGGCATGATTTTCCCTTTTCAAACCTACGCTGACTCTTCCAAATCAATCCACATTTTTCCATTAACTGAATCCCATTTTTTTTCTAGAAGCTTCCCACCATCAAATTTAAACTGACTATTCGATAATTGTCAGGGTGACCTTTACAACTTTTTTGAACAACAGCCTAATGTTTACAAATTCTCAATCCATTGGGACCAACCACAAATTCAGATAAGATTGAAAAATAATTGCAAGTGTCCCTGCTCACTTTCTTCAACACTCTTGAATTCATCTCTCTGATCCTGGGACTGAAAGCTCACCCAACATTTCCTCCTTATAAATTATAAATGCTTCTGCTGACTGAGTTCGCTCTCTGTCATGATGGCCTGGTCAGCATCTTCCTCATAAGTAAAGATAGATGCAAAGTATTGACTTAACATTTCAGCCATGAGTTTTGGCCCCTAAATGGCCCAACTTCTCCTTGTACCACCATTTTACGAATGATGTGCTTGCAGAAAATTTTGAGATTTTTTTTAACATTGGCTGACAGTCTTTTTTCATAATGCCTCTTTGTTCCTCGTGTTTTCTTTCTCACCTCCCTTCTAAACCTTCTGTATTCAGCTTAGTTCTCAAATGTATTACTACACAATACCTGACATAACCATGCTCTTTCTTCTTTAATTTCTATGTCCTTTTATAATCCAGGGAGTTCTAGAAGTCTTTATCTTACCTTTTGCTTTTGAAGGATTATACATTGACTGTCCCCAAACCATCTCCACTTTGAAGGTAGTCCATTGGTCAAGTACTGTTTTTACTGGTTCCAATCTATCAGCCCAGTTCTGTTCTTGCTCCTCTGAGGTCTGCTCTCCACCAGTTGATTTTTCTGACTCCAGATTGATGGATGTCAGTTTCTACTATCATCTGAAACCTTATGCTACAATGCTCTTGAACCCTAAATGCTCCTCTACTCTCATTTTATTTACCACCTCATTCCCAATTACCATGTTTGGTTGTGCCTTCTTTCTTGTTGGACTGGACACATGCTCCTATATACAAAACTTTCTTGAAGACAATTTAGAAATACTTGTCCCTCACTGCCCCTTATGCTACCACTATCTAAGTCTGATATATAGATAATTAAAGTCCGTCATAAATACTCTATGATATTTAAATCTTCCTGTAATTTGTTTGCAGATTTGACCATTGACATTCTTCCCACCAGCTGGTGGTCTATATATTCTACTGAACAATGTAATTGAAGTGGTCATGATCTTTAACTTTAGCCAAATTGATCTGTTTTTGAACACACTGAAACATCCTTTTTCACAGCACTGCAATGCTCTCTGTAAATAAAAATGCCACACCTTCACCTTTAATTCTTCCTTAACTCTTCTGAACACATTGCAATCAGGAAAAGCTAACAGCCAGATCTGCCGTAGTTAGTTTAAACCCTCCCCAATAGTAATACCAAAACAATCCAAAAGGGAATCAATCCTGGCTCTGTTCAGATGCAATCTGTCAGCTTGTACAGCTACCATCTCCCCCAAATGCAACCCCAGGGACCAAGAACCTAAAGCCCACCCTTCGGCAATGTCTTTCCAGCTACACATCTGGAGAGTGCAACTTTAGGGATGTTTAGATTAGACTTAGATTAGACTTACAGTGTGGAAACAGGCCCTTCGGCCCAACAAGTTCACACCGACCCGCCGAAGCGAAACCCACCCATACCCCTACATTTACCCCTTACCTAACACTACGGGCAATTTAGCATGGCCAATTCCCCTGACCCGCACATCTTTGGACAGTGGGAGGAAACCGGAGCACCCGGAGGAAACCCACGCAGACACGGGGAGAATGTGCAAACTCCACACAGTCAGTCGCCTGAGTCGGGAATTGAACCCGGGTCTCAGGCGCTGTGAGGCAGCAGTGCTAACCACTGTGCCACTGTGCCGCCCACAAATTAGTTACTAATTAACTAGCACTCTCAATTGTGATTGCAGGATGTCATTAGTACCTGTATGGACCACAACCTCGAGTTGTGCACCCACCTCAGTTGGATTTCCTGAACTGATCTATAGCATCCTTGACCCTAGCACCAAAGAGCCAAAAAGCTATCTTGGAGTCACACTGATGGCCACAGGAATGCCTGTTTATTGCCCAAATTAAATAATTCCCTTCCAGTACTGTTCTTCCATTGTTCATTCCCCCTTCCTGTAAGGCTTGGTTACAGTGGGGCCACGGGCCTGGGCACTTGCTGCAGTCCTTCAAAGATCCATCACCCTCACCAATGTACAGAATGGGAAACTGGTCAGTGAACAGGACTTCTAGGGAGTCTGAACTACCCGTCTGCTTCTCTTGGACTGTCTGGCAGTTGCCCATTCTCAATTGTGGGCGGCACGGTGGCACAGTGGTTAGCACTGCTGCCTCACAGTGCCTGAGACCCGGGTTCAATTCCCGACTCAGGCGACTGACTGTGTGGAGTTTGCACGTTCTCCCCGTGTCAGCGTGGGTTTCCTCCGGGTGCTCCGGTTTCCTCCCACAGTCCAAAGATGTGCGGGTCAGGTGAATTGGCCATGCTAAATTGCCCATAGTGTTAGGTAAGGGGTAAATGTAGGGGTATGGGTGGGTTTCACTTCGGCGGGTCGGTGTGGACTTGTTGGGCCGAAGGGCCTGTTTCCACACTGTAAATCTAATCTAAATCTAATCTAATCTAATCTTACTGCTTCCCATAAACTGCCCCTCTGGAGCTCAAGTTTGTGCAGCATGTGACACCTTTTGCACATGTCTAGGTCACGAGAGGTCGCCGGGACTCCTTGCATGCTGCAAGACAGGCATTCCACTTGGCTGAGCTGCCCTGAAATACCAGAGCTTTTACTTTTCACATTGTAACCTTTAATTACTTTAACTTACTTTAACCTTACTCTTGCACAAGTAACTAAAACTGGGGAATATTAGGAAGGAAAAGTTTTTCACTTTACTCACCAAATAACTCTCACCTACGAACCCTAGTTTTACTAGATTAAAATTAGACAGGTTAAAAGTTAATTGAAATATAATCATCAAAAGCAGTTGCTCAACCAACAATCAACTCACAACTTTTCTGTGATGTCCCTCTTCAACATCTTCCTCTTCTCCTTGCATTGTTTTATGTGATGTCCACTCCTCTTTTCTGGGGAGCAGGAACATTCTGCTTTCAGTTCACATACATTCTTTAACATGGTAGATGACTCATGGTAGAACCCATATATAAACTCGAGCACAATTATCAATATATAGTCAGGAAGTGCTGCTTCTTCAAAAATCAGTCTTACTGGGGTGCATTGAATGCCAAGGATAGACTACAGTACTGATGGAAAAGGTAAATAATGCAAACAAGTTATCAAACTATTATGCACTTTAACAGTGCAGTATGCTGATGTTCAATTATACAATGCCAGAGGCAAAATCGATGTATTCATCTACAATTCCATTCCATTCATCAACATGCTAGCCACTTCATATCAGTTCTGAAAATGTGTTGCTGGAAAAGCGCAGCAGGTCAGGCAGCATCCAAGGAGCAGGAGAGTCGACGTTTCGGGCATGAGCCCTTCTTCAGGAATGAAGAAAGTGCGTCCAGCAGGCTAAGATAAAAGATAGGGAGGAGGGACTTGGGGGAGGGGCGTTGGAAATGCGATAGGTGGAAGGAGGTCAAGGTGAGGGTGATAGGCCGGTGTGGGGGTAGGGCGGAGAGGTCAGGAAAAAGATTGCAGGTTAGGAAGGCGGTGCTGAGTTCGAGGGATGAGACTGAGGCAAGGTGGGGGGAGGGGAAACTGGAGAAATCTGAGTTCATCCCTTGAGGTTGGAGGGTTCCTAGGCGGAAGTTGAGGCGCTCTTCCTCCAGCTGCTGTGTTGCTATGGTCTGGCGATGGAGGAGTCCAAGGACCTGCATGTCCTTGGTGGAGTGGAAGGGGAAGTTGAAGTGTTGAGCCATGGGGTGGTTGGGTAGGTTACATGAAATAAGATGCAACCATGCAACATTTAGGCCCAATCCATAAGAAGGGAAATAAAGCACCAGCGTCTCATACACAATCCTGAACATTCTGAGGCATGGACAAAGACCTGAGAACAGATGAAAAGAGGAAAAAAGAGAAACAAAAGGAATACATTCTGCAAAGATTTATATCATTTCTAAAGCTGTGCCATTGAAAAATGTGATATTCTTATTAAGGGACTTGATTTGGATTCACATTTAGAAAATAACAATTGACTTTAATCACATTAGAATATCATTTCAGACAAAAAGTATCGCTTAGATGTAGTCATCATAAACTTTAACATGTTCATTTCCAACAAGTGTCTTTGTTGCTAATGTCTTCACCTCAATTGAATAAGAGCTGTCAAGTCACTTTACTATCACTATAGAATATGCTAAGATCATGACTATCACAATCCAAAACAAAATAGTGGTATATATTTCAGTCCTTTCATAGAGTGCAGAAAGAGGCCATTTAGACCATCAAGTCTGCACAAACCTCTGACGAGCATCCCACCCAGGCCTATACCCCATTCCCATAACCCCACACGTACCACAGCCAACCCAACTAATCGACACATTTTTAGACTGTGGGAGAAAATGGAAGGATCAGGAGGAAACCCACGCAGACACGGGAAGAATGTACAAACTCCACACAGTCACCCAAGACTGGAATTGAACCCAGGTCCCTGATACTGTGAGGTAGCTATTGAGCCACTGTACTGCTCACATTGCTATTTTTATCTAAAACAATTGTGACAAATGGAATTTGTACTTTTTGAACAATATTAAAGACGTATGTTTATGGAAGATCAAAGGGATTCTCATGGAACATTCTGCAGTGTTGTACTTGACCTGGGAGCTACTTGTACTGAAATTCCTAATTTTAAAAGCCACATAAATCTGCCCATTCCCTAATAAATTAGAATGCAAAATAGAATAACATGATTATTCATGCAATAATACACACTCAAAGATTATCAACCTTTAAAGAAAATTAAAGTGTGAAGTAAAATAGTTATATTGCTTGATCATGAAGAATATCAAAGCGTTAATATCTATTTTATCACAATGTTCAGTGTGCATGAGATCTGCAAGTGACACAGTCCTACGCTGCATTGTGACTCAGAGGAGTGTGATGTAAATGTTCGCACTCACATACTGACATAGCCCTCACATGGTTTACTGTCAAAGAAATAAATAGAAAAATCTATTTTTATCCTTTGAGCTTGCATACAGTGTGGCTGCATTCTGTCAGTTTATGTTTTATGTGCTATATTGAAACAGGCAGAAGTGAATCAACATTTAATTTGGCTAAAACTATGTGACCATTCCCACAACTGACCAGAAGTGAAGTTGAGGGGTACAGTGCATTTGCAAACAATTGTTTTTTTATCCCTTGTTGATATAGCAGTGTTATATAGCAAATAGTTATATCAAACTCTAACTTTCACCCACCCATAGAGACTATCTCTTGCCCCACTTCTGCTCACTGAATCTTAATCGATTCCAACATTAATCCATGCACCCCTTTAGTCTATTTATACACTCTGTCTAACAAACATTCATACTGTTTCTACAGTTCATCTCTCCTGTCAACAAATTCAACCCTCAATTTCTCTATCCTCCCAATTCACTCAATCTGTCAATACACCCACTTGATTGATCCATGATTCCCTTTATCTATCTACCCTCAATCTGTTCTTCACCTTGATCCGTTTGTCTTTCCTGACCACTGTGATGGCAGGACAAGGCTGCAGAGTGGAACAGTGTGTCTGAGTTCAATATGTGTGCGAGTGAGCAGCAGCTGGTTCCTATTCTCTGCAAGGTTGATACCAAGTGCAGCATCTCCTTTCAGGGTGAGAGCCATTACCACATGTGCTCTCACTCACCATCTAATGTCCAGGAACAAGTAAATATTTGGAAAGGCATTAGAAAGTTTCCTGACACTCTTCATCCTGTGGTATTCTATACAGGACAAAAGGTTTCAGAAAATAAATCTGTAATATTTATGCTGCAATATGTAAAGATGCTGAAGTTGCAGAGTTTGAGAGCAGTTCTTGCAACTTGTTATTTTTAGGACGTTCTGACCTTTAAAAATGCTACTCTAAAGATCTCCTCCTGATACCCTGGTTAGTAAATGAATAGCATGTGTGGCACTACAACACACATGCCAAGCAAATGACAGCCTCAGATTCAGGCATCCGTTTAGTGAGCTGATCTTAGTTCTGATGACAGAGCTTAGCACTCTAGGGTTAGAGAGGGAAAATGCAGATAGGATTCCTGATTTGGTAATCTTTAAGTGTCCTTTGCTGGATGAACAAGTTAAGCTCAGTTGTTTTCCTACCATGATAAAGCAACTCACTAACTTATGCTTAGACTTAAATGACAACTGAAGAGTTCCTAGAGAGAGCCCAGCACTCATTGAAAAACAACTGATTTCCTTCAGGAGAAGAAAGGTAATAATTTAAGAAACAAGATAAAATACGAGGTAGGGAATTCTTCAGAGATAGTCCCATTTTGTCACTCTTACTTCACCAGAAAACTGCAAACTGCATTCAAATTCATAATGTTTCCCAACCATTGTTAATATAAATTGCAGAATTTTCAGAAAGGTCGTCCCAGCCAATTGGTAGGTCCATTGGCAGCTTAGGAGCCAATGGATTTCCAGCAGAGTTTGCTGCAGCTCTTTAACTGAGGTTACTGCAAGACTGAAGAGGGGACCTGGGAAGGCTCTCTTACCCCGGGTCTCTCACTTTTAGCTACAGGGAGATTTGAAAAACAGCAGTGTGTTGAGGATGTGAGAAAGAGGCTAGCTTCTCCAATTAGGCAGGCAAGGGTGGAAGTGACTGAGGAAGTCAACAACAAAAATGTCATCTCTTTGACCTGAAAACAATGTGCCAAAAGAATCCAGAATGTCAGGTGGGCTTAACAGGTGAAGGACACAACATTTGCAAGTGTCAACACAGCTGACAGCTCTACTTATTTCTATCTTTCCAGGCACTTTACAACCCCATCCGAAAAATTAGTACTCGCTCACACTTACCTTCAGCCAATGCTTTCTTGCAACCATAGCCTCATATTCACTTTGCTCAAACACTGTCCTTCCCTCCTTATCCACACAAGCCATTTTAAACACTCACAACTCCTTACGTTCTTTCCTTTAAAACAGCACACCACCTCCTGAGACTCAGGGCAAGATGAGTGGCAAGGGGTGTTTCTCGTTTGGCACTTTGCCAATCCATGCCCACTAACCTCACTGGAAAAGATGTCTTGTTTCAGAAGGCTGTACACGTCAGCAACAACCCGCTGTGAAAGCTTGAGCTCCTTAGGGAGCAGTGTGCAGACATGCCAATGTATATTACCTGCCTGGTGACCATGTGTTGGAAACCATGGTTCAAAATCACACAATAGCAGGTTATAGTCCAACAGGTGTGTTAGGAAGCACTGGCTTTTGGAGCACTGCTCCTTTATCAGGCAACCACCTGACGAACGAGCAGTGCTCCGAAAGCTAGTGCTTCCAAATAAATCTGTTGGACTACAGCCTGGTCTTGTGTGATTTTTAACTTTGTCCAACACCAACATCTCCAAATCTTGGAAGTCATGTTCCCTTCCAGTTGATCCATATCCTCTGTACTGTGAAGTGGCATGTGGATGTGGGGAGAAGGCTGGCAGTTGGAAATGCCATGATTGAAGTAAAAGACAGGTAGAGTGGCTCACAGGTAGTTAGGAGTAAGCACTCAAGCAGTGAAAGCTCACACTGGGAAGTGCTGTGAGCAACAGCCTCTCTCAATTGACCTTGGTTAGAGCTTTTCAGTTGCCCTGATTAAAATTAGATCAATTGAAGAAGCACTTCGCATTGTGCCCAGTTTGATTCTGGCAAGTGGCTGACAGCTTGGGAAATAGGTAAACTGGTTGCTAAATCCAGATTACTTAGTTAAGATAGTACCTGATTGCCTCATAGATTTTTTTAAATGACCTACCAAACAGCTCCGTGTGGTTTTGGTGCCAGGATCCAAACCAGCCTGTGAAACCCAGAGGTAGATGGGAAAGTGGAGGATGCTAACCCAATATTGCTTTTAGGGGATTGAGCATACATCCAAACATCCCTCTGCTGGCCTGTAAATAATCAACATTTATCAATGAATATGTATTCCAGATGTTACCATTAGATGGCAGTAGTACAATACTGATGGTGTAAATTAAGTCCAATTGAAATGGACTTAAATGATATCAGAACAAGAGACAGCATAACAGAATAGATATCTGGTGAAACTATTGATTGCCGGAGCAGAGAAAAGTTTGAACACTTGGCAAATTGTACTGTTGTACCAACAAGTGAGTCACAAGTTTCCTGTAACAACATTAACTTATACTTGAATTGAATTTATTGTCCCGTGTACCAAGGCTTTGTCTTGCAAGCAATACAGGCAGATCACAGAGTTAAGTAGTATAGATAGTAAGTAATAGGTAAACAGTGGCAAAAACAAAAACACAGGTACAGGCAAATGTTAAGAGTTTGTGAGTCCCTTCAGTATTCTAACAACAGTAGGATAGAAACTGTTTTGAAACTGGCTGGTGTGTGTGTGTGTCCAGGCTTCTGTACCTTCTCCCTGTAGGTAGAGGTTGTAGAAAAGCATTGCCAGGGTGGGATGGATCTTTCAAAATGGTGACGGCCTTTCCTTGACAGTGGGCCTGGTCGATGGGAGGTTGACCTTTGTGATTGTCCGGGCCGAGTTTATCACTCTCTGTAACCGTCTCCAATCTTGAATGGTACAGTTGCCATACCAGGTAGTGACATATCCAGACAGAATGCTCTCAATGGCGCATCTATAAAAATTGGCAAGGGTATTCGCCATCATGCTAAATTTCCTCAGCTGCTTGAAGAAGAAGAGATGTTGTTGGTCCTCTGTAACCAGTGCGTCTTCATGAAGAGTCCAAGAAAGCCTGTTGTGAATAATCACTCCCAGGAGCTTGACACTCTCCACCTCTATGCTGTTAATGTGTAGGGGGACATGAGTAACATCCCACCGAAAGTCAAAAATGAGTTTCTTGGTTTTGCTGGCATTGAGAGCTAGGTCGTTCTCAGTGCATCATTTTTCCAGGTCTTCCAACTCCCATCTGTAGTCTGGTTCGTCGCCATCTGAGATTGGACTGACTATGGTGGTGTCATCAGCATCAGCATAAATGGCATCAGTCTGGTATTTGGTGATGCAGTCATGGGTCTCCAGTGATTACAGTAAGGGGTTGAGTATGCACCCCTGTGGGCTCCAGTGTTGAGTGTTAGTGACGATGAAATATGTCCCCAAATTTCACTGACTGTGGGTCAGGAAACTGAGGATCCAGTTGCAGAGAGTGGGGCTTAGTCCGAGATCACTAAGTTTAGTAATCAGTCTTGAGGGGATAATAGTGTTGAAGGCTGAATTGTAGTCAATAAGTAGGATTCTTATGTAGCTGTTCTTGTTGTCAAGATGTTCTATGGAGGAGTAAAGAGCAAGTGATATGGTATCTGATGTGGATCTGTTGGTCCGATAGGTAAATTGGAGTTGGTGAAGAGTAGTAGGGAGGCTGGAATTGATTCATGCCATGACCAGCCTTTCAAAAAGCACTTCATGATCACCGAAGTTAGGGCCACTGGGCGGTCGTCATTGAGACATACTGCATGAGCCTTCTTAGACACAGGGATGACGTTGGCCCTCTTGAAACAGGCAGGGATTGTGGCCTGCTGCAGGGAGAGGTTGAAGATGTCCGAGAAAACCTCCACCAGTTGATTAGATTAGATTACTTACAGTGTGGAAACAGGCCCTTCGGCCCAACAAGTCCACACCAACCCACTGAAACGCAACCCACCCATTCCCCTACATTTACCCCTTTACCTAACACTACGGCAACTTAGTATGGCCAATTCACCTGACCTGTACATCTTTGGACTGTGGGAGGAAACCGGAGCACCTGGAGGGAACCCACACAAACACAGGGAGAATGTGCAAACGCCACACAGTCATTCGCCTGAGTCGGGAATTGAACCCGGGTCTCTGGCGCTGTGAGGCAGCAGTGCTGACCACTGTGTCACCGTGATCTGTACACGCTCTGAGTGCACGGCCTGGTACTCCATCTGGTCCCATCACTTTCCTAGGATTCACATGAAGGAAACCTGATCTGGCCTCTGATGCAGCAACTGTTGGGATAGGTTCGTCTGGACTTGTCGGAATAGGTGTTACCTCTTCGCTGAAATTCTGCTCAAAGCGAGCACAAATGGTGCTGAGATGATCTGGGAGCGATATGTCATCGTCTGCTATCTTGCACTGTCTCTTTTTAGAACCTGTGATGTTATTCAGCCCTTGCCATAGTCGCCGGGTGTCTGTCTGGGTCTCTAGTTTGGATTGGTATTGGTCCTTGGCTGTCTTAATGGGACTGCGAAGGTCATACTTGGATTCCTTATATTTGAGTGGGCCTCCTGTCCTGAAGGCCTCATGCCTGGTTTCTAGCAGATTCTGTATGACCTGATTCATCCAGGGTTTCCTGTTGGGGAACACCCGGATTGACTTCCTCGGTATGCAGTCCTCCACATACTTGCTGATAAAATCTGTGACGGCGGTGGCGTAATCGTCCAAGCTACCTGCGGCCTGTTTGAACATGACCCAATCAGCTGATTCCAGACAGCTCCGGAGTTGATCATCTGCCTCCTCTACCAGCACTGGACCTGTATCCGCCTGGGAGTTTCCTGCTTGAGCTTTTGCCTGTAAGCTGGGAGAAGAAACACGGCATTGTGGTCGGATGTATGTCTACTTCTAGACTGACAGAGATCTTGAAAACAAATATTGAACACAAGTGGAGAAAAGGGATTACAGAGAAATTGTAGGGGCATGGGGAAGCTGAAGACAGGTTTGAGAAGTCTTTAAAAGCAGGGATGGGGATGTCAAGTACAGTGGCTCAGTGGTTGGCACTGCTACCTCACAACATCAGAGACCCAGGTTCGTTTCCAGCCTCGGGTGACTGTGTGGAGTTTGCACATGGTTCGCGTGGGTTTCCTCTGGGTGTTCCAGTTTCCTCTTACAATCCAAAGGTGTGCAGCCTAAGTGAATTGGCCATGCTAACTTGTCCATAGTAAAATATAGGGTAGTGGAATGGGGTTTTTTTTAGATTAGATTACTTACAGTGTGGAAACAGGCCCTTCGGCCCAACAAGTCCACACCGACGTGCAACCCACCCATACCCCTACATATACCCCTTACCTAACACTACGGGCAATTTAGCATGGCAAATTCACCTGACCCACACAACTTTGTGACTGTGGGAGGAAACCAGAGCACCCGGAGGAAACCCACGCAGACACGGGGAGAACGTGCAAACTCCACACAGTCAGTTGCCTGAGGTGGGAATTGAACCCAGGCCCCTGGCGCTGTGAGGCAGCAGTGCTAACCACTGTGCCACCGTGCCGCGGGTTTGGGGGGTTACTGCTCAGAGGGTCAGTGTGGACATATTGGGCCGAAGGGCTTGTTTCCACACTGTAGGGATTCTATTCTATACAAAAACGGAGGGTTCTAGGAAGACAGTACCAGGAAAATGTCATGCTGGCATATGGGAAATGGGGGAGAAGGTGACCGTAGTCTCAGTGAGGCGGAGTGTGTGGACTGGGTAAATGTTTCGAAGGATTGCAAGTTTAGGATGAAGGTTAAACTCTGGAGGGACTAGGATGAGGATTTTAAGTTCATTCAAAGGTATGTGATTACTTAGTGGAGACTAATACAGACAGCAGAGTAATTTTAGGACATTCACCATGGCAGTTTTAATCATTTGTAAAGCGAGAAGACTGATTAGGAAAACCAGAATTTCTCTCCATTTAAATTGGATTCCCAATAACTTAAGGCAAAGTTACACTAGCAGAGCAGAACTTCCCAACTTCCCATTTTTTTTGTGTTCATTGGATGTGGGTATTGATGGCAAGCTCAGAATTCGTTGCTCATCTGCAATTGCTCTTGAGGGAATTAAGGGTCAATCACATTGGTCTGGGCCTGGAGTCACTTGTAGGTCAGAGCATAGTGTATTTTCATCCCTGAAGGACATTAATGAGTCAGGTGGGTTTTCAACAATAAGTGATGACAGTTTCAAGGTCACCAAAACAGAGATCAGCTTTCAAATCCTGAGTTTCAAATTAAATTTAAATTTCACCAGCTGCCATGATTGAATCCATATACTCAATGCCATAGTCTGAGCCTTTAGATCACCAGTTTAATAACATGACCATCTCCTCTGCTTACAGTTTCTTCATCCTCCTTCTTCCTAATGAGAATGCATAACCTTTACAATAGTGTTATCATAAAATTATTCTGATCATATTTTTATGCATTTAATAAAACTAGGGAAGGGTCAATGTAAAGGAGACTGCATTTTGCACCTTGAAGCTAATCTTCATTGCCCAAGGTCCCACATATGCTTTCCAGGTGACGCAGCATGTCACTCTACTGCTTTCATTCCAGTCTACTCTAACTGCTGTTCACAATGTGGTCTCCATTATACTGGCAAGACCAAACGCAAAATAGGTGACCACTTCACAGAGCATGTCCGTCCTGTCCTTTGGAAAGACCTGACCTTCCAGTTGCTTGCCACTTCAATAAATCAGCTTTCACTCACGCTTCCTGGGCCTGCTGCAATGTTCCAACAAAGCACAACCTATGTGTGATAAACAATACCTCATGTTCCACATAAGCACTTTACAGCCTCTTGGACTCAACGATGAATTCCACAACTTCACAGCCTCTCGTTATGACGACTGTCCTCCATTTTTCTTACATTCTCTCACCTTTGTTCCCATATCCCCACCCCCACCCATCACCATGGCCTTGACTTATTTGTGAAAAAAACTGAAAGAACTGTGGATGCTGGAAATCAAAAACAAAAACAGAAATTGCTGGAAAAACTGAGCAGGTCTGGTAGCGTCATATACCAATCTCTTGTTTATTTTCTGCACCTTTGCAACCTGTGGTTCAGTATGCCTTGAAATAGAACTTGAAGAATTAAGCTTTGTTTCCTCTACATTCTGTTTTGATTCTAAATGACCAAAGCAAACAAAGCAGCTCAGAATAATGAATGCATTCAGGCCATGCATTAATGATGATCTTCTGAACTTACTGATCCTTCTGTGCTCAGCTATGACGAGATGTATGAGATTGCTGGGACCGTTTTCCAATTCAGATTCATTGGAATCCACTCATAGAGGTGAAAAAATACCTTTTGCTCCCGATGCGGTCTCCTCTACATGGGGGAGACTGGACGCCTCCTAGCAGAACGCTTTAGGGAACATCTCTAAGACACCCGCACCAATCAATCCCACCGCTTAGTGCCCCAACATTTCAACTCCCCCTCCTACTCTGCTGAGGACATGCAGGTCCTGGGCCTCCTCCACTGCCACTCCCTCACCACCTGACACCTGGAGGAAGAATGCCTCATCTTCCGCCTCGGAACACTTCAACCCCAGGGCATCAATGTGGACTTCAACAGTTTCCTCATTTCCCCTTCCCCCACCTCACCCCAGTTCCAACCTTCCAGATCAGCACTGTCCCCATGACCTGTCCTACCTGCCTATCTTCCTTTCCACCTATCCACTGTACCCTCCTCTCTGACCTATCATCTTCATCCCCACCCCCAATTGATCTATTGTACTCTTTGCTACCTTCCCTCACCCTCCTTTCTGACCTATCACCTCCATCCCCAGCCGCATTCATCTATTGTACACTATGCTACTTTTTCCCCACCCCACCCCCCTCTCATTTATCTCTCCACCCTGCAGGCATCCTCTACTCCTCATGAAGGGCTCTTACCCAAAACATCGATTTTCCTGCTCTTTGGATGCTGCCTGACCTGCTGTGCTTTTCCAGCACCACTCTAATCTAGACTCTGAAAGAATATTTCTGTCATAGCAGGTCTTGAAGATTTGCTAAAGAGCATTCAAAATGGTAATTTGGGAATCTGGCCTGTGTTGGACATTGAAATTGTAGCCAAGCACCAATCAGAATAATGCTTGATATTCCTGATGATGATATTTGCACTATGGAGTTCAATTTCAGTTTAAATTTTCTGGATTGTGAATATTGCACTTACAAGGGGACTCACCAGGCACTGTCTTTTGGATGCAACACTTTATTACCCATGAAGTTGCTGAAAGCTTCAAACTGATAGAGGCAAAAGATAGTCAGGTGATGGATAAATTCAATGTTGCAGTCTAGAATCTTTGGTGTAGCAATTGATGAATTTTATCACTCTATAGATCATATTCATAAGTAGATCTGGGCATGTTGCAGAACAGAATTAAGCTGCTCCATCTATTTCCATAAAAAAACTATACTGCAGAGAATCAGACTTTTGTTGTGACAGATGATGTTGTGAAACTTGAAAGGGTTCAGAAAAGATTTACAAGGCTGTTGCTAGGGTTGGAGGATTTGAGCTGTAGGGAGAGGCTGAGGCTGTTTTCCCTGGAGCGTCACAGGCTGAGGGGTGGCCTTATTAAGGTTTATAAAATCACGAGGGGCATGGATAGGATAAATAGACAAGGTCTTTTCCCTGGGGTGAGGGAGTCCAGAACTAGAGGGCATAAGTTTAGGGTGAGAGGGGAAAAAGTTAAAAGGGACCTAAGGGGCAACTTTTTCACGCAGAGGGTAGTGTGTGTATGGAATGAGCTACCAGAGAAAGTGTGGAGGCTGGTACAATTACACCATTTAAAAGGCATCTGAATGGGTACATGAATAGGAAGAATTTGGAGGGACATGGACCATTTGCTGGCAAATGGGACTGAATTAGGTTAGAATACCTAGTCAGCATGGACAAGTTTGACCAAATGGCCTGTTTCCGTGCTGAACACCTCTATGACTCTTTGTCTTTAAGTTTATAAACAACACTAACCATTTACTCAACTACAATATCACAGATTTACACACATTATCTGGACTCTGTGCTTACTGATGTTACTGTGCATTAGATATACATAGGTGATTTACTAAAGACATCACACTGACTGTATTACAGAGTGATTGAAGATGACTTTATACGGGAGCATATAAAAAGAAAAACAAAATCTGGAAAGAAAAGCTAGCTTAAAGGCAATCATGTAATCACTGTTGATTGAAGTAAAAGAACCATCCAGTTTACTAATGTCCTTAAAGGAAGGAAATCTGCCACTGTCATGTGATCTGGCCTACAGGTGACTCCAGATCTGCAACAATATGGTAACATTTAACTGCCTTTTGAAATGGTCTAGCGAGGCATTTAATTGTATCAAATCACCATAAGGAAAGGAATAAAATGAGACACACCACCTGGAATCAACCTAAGGACCAGAAACAACTATGACAAACAGCATCGTCGATCCAACATTTGAGAAAACTGTCCCACAGACTAGTCAAGCCCCAGTCTGACGTTGTAAAACATGACTCTGTGAACCTGATTATCCTCCAGACACCACTGCCATGATCCCTGGGACATGCCCTGTTCAACCAGCAGGACAGACCCACTTGGTGTACAGTTGGGAAGGGGTTTCCCTCAACTCCTCAACATTGACTCTGGACATTCTGGTAAGATGGCGGTGGAGTAGGACATTCCAGTCAGAGCTCCTCCGCTCTGCCTATTCCTTTTCTTTTGTTTCCTCCCTTTTTCCTTCCTTCTCTTCCTTCCCTTGGCCTCCGACATCCCGTCTTCAAAGATAAGTCGGCATTCAGTGGCGTGAAGCGGGGACACCAGTGACCAGTGGCTGGAGCAACTCAGAGCAGAGTGTGGCAGCAGCCAGCAGTCAGACCATGTGGATGCCCCCTGCATGCTCTGCTGAGGAGATCCTTTGGAGACAGACTGTGATGTTTCTCTGTTTTAATTCTTATGTTTGTTACCTATGGTTATATTGTGTATAATTGTAATGTAATTTTTTTCTTTATTTCTCTATTTTGTACCTAAGGATTGTACCTAAGTGTTCTGTACCTAAGATGGGGCTGTAAGTGGCGACATAAACTTTTCACTGTACTCATTTGAGCACGTGACAAGAAAGCTAATTCAATTCAGACCCTATGAATCTCATGGCACCACAATAAACAATAGCAAGGAAATCTCACACCGATCACCAACTACTGCCCCTCCCTTGTGCAATGAGTTGGTCCTTCTATTGAATGCCACTTGGATGAACCATAGGAGATGATAATGACACAGAAAGTACTCTGAAGGGGGAGCCTCAATGTCTATCACCAAGAGTGGCTTGTTAGCACCACTACTGGCTAAGCTGGCTGAGTCATAACGGAAATAGCTGCTGGACTGGTCCTGCAGCAACAACAGGAGGGAGAAATCTTCTTGCCCCTACCCTCATCAATTTACTTGTCGCAGATGCATCTGTCCATATCAGGGTCAGCAGGAGTGACCACTGTTCAGTCCTAGTGGAGGTGAAAACTCTTCTTGAGATTAAAGATACACTCCATCATGCAGTGTAGCACTACCACCTTGCCAAATGGGACAGACTTTGAACAAATGTAGCAACTCAAAACTAGGCATCAAAGCACAGTGGACTATGAGCAACAGTAGAATTGTATTCATTACAATCTGTAACTTAGCAGATCTTGCATTCGATCATTGCAAGACCACATTGGATCAATTAAAAGTGCAGAAAGCCATGCCAGAAGCAGCACCAAACATATCTAAAGATAAAATGTTAACCTGGTGAAGCGACAACATAGGGCGACTTGCCTACCATACAGAAAGAGTGGCGTGTAATGGATAGGTCCAAGCAATCCCACAACAACATATCAGATTAATGGCAGACAGGTAAACAATTAACATGAAGTGGAAGTTTCACAAATATCCCCATGATTAAAGATGGCATATCAGTGCAAAAGACAAGGCTGAAGTATTTGCATCCATATTTAGCTGGAGTGCTGGATAGATGATTCATCTTCAACTTCTCCTGAGGTTTTCAGCATCACAGATGCCATCTTTAACCAACTCGATTCAGTTCATGTGCCTTTGATACCCATGGGAGAAGCAATGCCAGAGGAAACAGCAGGTAGCAAATCCTGTTGCAAAATGTTGCATAGATTAGCAACTGTTGGCCTAGTACAGATCTTCCAATGGCAGCGTCCTCGCAATCCTGTCCAAGAAAACAATGATCTACATATCCTGTGGGTGAAATACAAAACCTTTAGCAGCAAACCCTGTTATCCACTCTGGTGCTGGGCAGCAGCAGCTGGCTGGTGTTCTTCCTCTTTCAGCTATTCCTACATCCTAAGCAAATGAAGAAAAGTGACAACCAAGAGAAACAGTGACATTTGGTTTGGAATGAGCAAGGTTAAAATACTTAATCTGTACACTTATGGATGCTTGTGAGTTGTGATGTGAGTGCCCCTTTAAAAATAGCTTTCAATGCTGTCGATCCATATTGAAAGCCAATCCTGAAATGTATTACTGAGCAGGCCAACATTGTAGGTCTTCTGAGTCAGCCAGTTAAAATTACTTTAGAGTTCACATTTAACCACATGATCCTGATTTGTCTTTAGTAATAGTGTCTCACGAGCTGGGGATGTGTCTTGGAATATTTAAATGGGAACGTTTTGGAAATAAATGGGAAATGTATTAGAATTCTTTGCCTCCCACAGGATTACATTTAAATTTTCATTGCTAACCCTATAATAGAGATTGATCCAGTCTGCAGGTCAATGAGTTAGCTTTAGCAGGAATTAATAGCTTCCTTTCTGTTTCCTGATGATAAAATTGGCCAACACTACAACTTCCTCTAATAAATTCTCCAATTACTTCAGTACCAGTGGGACTACAATAGAGAGTTATTATTTACTGCTTTCTGAGAGATTTCACTGAAACTAAGGCACTCTGCAAAATCTTATTTGCTGGCTTTTGACTTGCAACAAACATGCCTCTTCCAGTCGAAGGAAGGCAAAAAAAATTTCTAAAGTACATTACGGAACTCATTTAATAAAAACCAACAGAAAATAATTTTTCTTCTCCTCATCAATGATTATTGAGTCTCCTGAGTTATATAGACAAAAAAATACTAAAAACAAATATTGAGAATGGTATCAATTTTAGATAATAATTTTCTTTGCCTATTACAATGCGAAATAGGAACAATATATTATCTAAGCTATTCAGATATCTATTGTGATGTAAAATGTATTATTTATGTGTATATTTGAGTTTGGATTTTTGAATTTGAACTAGTGCCATATGGATTTTCTGTGTGCTTGAAGGGATTTCATGGTTAATTTGTAAGTAGTTCTGTAGCCGTGGTGATTTAATTTAAAATAAGTGGGAAAGAAAGGCTTTCTTCAGAGTTATGGTGTTTTGTTTACATTTACAAGTGAGTTTATAAGTGAAAAAATATAGTGCATTAAGCTTTCAGATATAAGGTTCTAGAATTTTTTTGACCTGAGTAAGGGCACATAACATGAAAAAAGAATTGTTTTAGTTTCAGTTTGGATGGTTTTTGCAGTTTTTAGCTAAATTTGAACGCATAAAACAATTACTCCTAAGAAAAACAGAAGATAGTTTACATTTTTAATGGAACTCAAGGTGAGGAGTTCAGAAAAGGTTCCAGGTGGGAAGTGTTAATACTCTTAATGGCATTATTTGAAGCTGAGAAAGTTTAACCTTGGTTGTATGAAGGCTATGAGAACAGATTCTCAAGACTGGGAGTTGAAGTCACAGTTAAATTAAATCCATAGTTGTGATATAAGAATATAATTCTCTCTGGTGTCAGTACTGTCAGGATGTGTGTTTGGGATTACTGCTATTATATTTTTATTGCATGTTTTGAAATCTTTAAAAGTGTGTTTATATGTAAATAGACTTTTTGTGTATCTTAATCCTTTTTTCTTTTATGTGATAAGGTTCTGTTTTATTGCTAAAACAAACCCTGTAACATTTCATGCTTATGTTTCAGTGAGAGACCACCTCATTAAAATCAGTTTGTGATCTGGCTTATTCAGTAATAACATCAGCTGGGACCATAATTTTATACACAACACAGGAACATAAGCAAGAATAGAATGCTTGTCAAAATGTTATATAATGGTTAGCTTCAACTGGATTTTCATAATCTTGTCAGTATTATTGATAAAATGCATCTTTAATTAAAGCTTTATGAATGTAGCACCTTGTTTACTTTTGTTTTTAAAGTATCTTATCTTCTTTTATAAAGTTGTTTATTTCCTGACTTACACGACATCTGCAGGTGATGGGGCAGATATGTAATCTTCTCCTGACCCTCCATCTTTTATGCTCAGAGGTTTATGAGGGAGAATTGTAATTATCAGTTCCTCAAAACTGTTATCATTTAAATTGGTGATCACTACCACGCTGTATTTCCCTAACAATTTTGATTTTTAAATATATGTTGTGAAAGAACAGTACAAAGAAATAACTTCTGCATATTTGCATAAATATAAAGTTTAAATTCAGGAGATAGGTACTTATTTGTCATTAGGTATCTATCTCCTTAAAAACAGAAAACGATGCTGTCTCATATATCACATGACCAAGAGAAGTAGTCAACAAAAAATGGAAATTGTGTTCAACAGCTTTTCTTTCGGGCATGATAATGGAAGGGTTAACTGTATATTCTTTTTGAGATTTGGTCAATGACTAGCTTTAAATTTGAACTGAGATTTTGATTTACATAGTCTTCCATAATTGTTCCTGTTGTATTTATATTTTTGTTCCATTTAGACGAAAATTCTTAAAAATCTCAATCCAAAATTATTTATCTGCATTTCTTGATATTGTTGCTATGTAATGATTACTGAAATAATTCTAGCTGCTACCTGGTATTGGTTGCTGGGACCAATATTTAGATGAAATCATCTGATTGAATCAGATCAACAAATCACCGGAGTTATCATTAGAGTGACACCAGTGTGTTGGAGTAGCCATTATTGTCAATAAACTAGTTAAGCATCACCTCAACTTACTCTAGACTTTAATTTCCTTGTCAAATACATGAGGGCTTGCCAAATCAGACTGTGATCTTGCCGCAGTTTGCTGGCATTTCCACCCAAAATGTGTTGAAGTGTAAACTACAAGTGTTATAGTTGGCAGCTTCATCAACACCAAGGATCTGAAAAGGGTTTGACTGGAGGAGGTGCTGCAGGAGTCAAATGCTTAGACAGCTAAATATGGTTCAGTTGCGATGATTCCTTAATTATTGTCATCCTGGCAACATGCAGATGATATTACTGAAAGAGGTATGGTGACACAATTTGGGGACATTTTTGAAAGACAGTCTTTTCTGAAAACAGCCTGTCAAAATTTTCTTATTGGTCCCATTCTAAGTTCATGCTGCTGATGTTGCTTGTATCCATGTAAATGTGTGTTATTGAAAGTTTAATGTTTGCTCCTGAATTTTTTCAAAAAGAACTCTGAGATTTTAAGCCAGGATTGATGGCTTGACGTTACTGAAGAGATCATTGTGAGTTGAAACTTTCTAGATAGATTGTGGGCCAGTTGAAATAATAAGTGAAAACGTGGTGTGCATTGTTTGAAGACAGAGTTGTGGTATTGGGGTGAGGTAACATAAGTACCATCCAATGGAATGACATTTCAAGAAGGTATCTTGATATCATGATAACACAAAGCTGCCGCCTTTGGACTACTAACACAGGAAGGCTTGTGGTCTATGAGACCTTTTAGATAAAGGGAAGTTTCAATATTACAATTTCTATGTTCTGTACTCATAATTCAGTTCAGACTTAATCATTAAGTGGATACAAAGTTGTTCTTTCATAATCTAATTTGAAACACAGTGTTAAATATCAACATTCAAGTTGATCATCCAATTTATAATGTTTGGTTATATAAACCTAGGGGGTCAACAGTTAATTATAACCATTGGCTGGAAGGAGCCCTGTGATGAGTGATGGGCAATTTCAATACCAGGTCCCAGTGCATTCAGACCACAGGATGACAGTCTCCTAGTGTGGTGTGAATTTGCACTGACCATGCAACCTGATCCTGAGGGTGGGGATAGTTCAATGGATAGTTGCTGTGAGAAATTCACACAGTTGCCAAGAGGAATTGTTTATTGGAGTGGGGTTGGGCATAGTAGACAAACCTTTAATTTGTACCTAAACTTGTGCCTAAGAATTCTTGATGCTGACTAGAGCTTGCTAAATAGTCATTTTTAAATCATTCAGTGATAATTTTCCGTAACATGATAAGGTCAATATTCAATGCAAATAGTTATGGATAAAGTTTTTTTCTTCATCTTTAGGTCACTTTAATAACACAAACATTTTTCACCAAATATAAGAACTCCATTTGGCTTTGCGCTAATATCTACAGTTAACTCCATATTCTTCCCAGGATGGGCTTTAGGCTAAACATCCAAAACACAAACATCCTCAACCAGCCTGTGTGCACACTGCAGCTCAACCCCCCTAAATATCAAGATCCACAGAGAACCTCTGGATGATATGAATCAGTTCTCATAACCTGTTTTAAGATCTATATCTGAACAATAACAGCTGACAATTCCCTTCTCCTGCATACGGTATGATCCACATATAGTTCTGTGTCAATTCCTGTAAATACCAACAAAAAGTAACAGTTCTCTCATGCCTGGTGTCACATGGCTTGTGCCTGCATCAGTTTCTATTCCTGTAGATGCCATGTACACTCTGTGTAAAAATAGAAAATTACTCATTTCCAGCTGAGTAACTCCAAATAATTGCCTCAGCAATGTTACTATTTGAACAAATGCCATGAATTTCGTTGGGGATTCTCCTGATCAGCCTCTGTAAATGTGCTTACACTTCTAGCCACGGTTTTTACCAAATTTCCTCCAAAGTTATGGACTCTTCTTACGTGTAGGATTTGTAAGATGATTGAAATGGCAGTGAGATTTCATTTTTAATGAGATGAACTGTACCTTTGTCTCCACATATATTTGTTCACAGTGGAGACTCAAATTCACAACACTTTAGGCACAGAAAGGAAAGACCAAATAAGTCAAAAACTGAAGCTAAATTTGCCAAGGAACTGACAGATTCATCTCAAAAACATCTCAAGTTGAAGTACAAAAGGTTAGGGTTAGACCTTGAGGAGCACTTCCAATTGTGATTGCCAAAGTCTGGAAGTTGTATTTAATTTGGAAGACCTTGCAATTGTTACTCTATTGCTACAATAATAGATTGATGTGACAGTTGCATTGATGGAAAAGAGATCAAGTGAGGAACTTTTGTTGGTTTCCTAATCATGAGATGCAGAATAAATCAAGCAGCTTTTTCTTCAGGCCTTTCATCAGCTCTGTTTGTGATAGAACTAACATTTGCTAAATGTAAAAATCCACCATCCAGAACTCATTGTAGGTGTTTGTGTTCAAAGCTTCTTGCAAGTGATGTCCAAGAATAAGGAGTATGGATTCATCTGTTGGTCCACAGGGGGTTGACCTTGTTTGATGTCATTTGGTTTTCTCAGTATAACTACATTAAATTGGTAATTAACCCGTTCTATTGGGACAGTTCTGCTAACTTGATAGTGAGGATTATTTTGCAGCAGCAACTGATCTGAGGTTCCCAAAATATTTTCTTGATGTAATATCTGTGTCATTGTCTCAATATCTGTCAGATTTTTTATTACTGTGGAACTCTGCAGCAATTACTCAAAACAGAATGGTTTGGTAGAACATTTCAGAGGCATTGAGTGTCAATTGTTTAGTGGGAATACAGTAAAGTATAGAAAGATGTAGTAGACCTACATTACTGTTGAACCAGTTGGTTACAAACAATTAGAACCCAAGACAAAAAAAAAGAACTGTGGATGCTGGAATTCTGAAATTATAGGAAAAACTTAGCAGGTCCAGCAGCATTTGTGGAGAGAAGGAAGAGTACCATTTCAGGTTCAGTGATCCATCTACTCTGGTGGAGATTCTCCAGCAATTTCTGATTTTGATTACAAACTATTAGCAGTTTTCACGCTGTTTTGGTACAAGCTTACAAAACAAAAATTTTTTTATTTCAGTTTCACGTGGTATGATTTGGAGTAAAGCTACCCACATATTATCATGTGGAGAAGTTATGAAGAAGGGTGCAGTTGGTATGGTCCAGATGAGTTCTTGCAATAATCATTATTGGCAATTGTAACATTTCTGACAGCTTTCAGTAAAGAAATATGCCCATAAAGGCTCTAGAGTGCCATAATTGCAGTATCCCCATGTGATCAGTGAAATGGAGTGACAGCCAAATGTTTCAGCTGCCTTTGATATTAAGCTTTGAGGAAGTAACTGAGGTTAGTCAATAGACCAGAATCTATAGCATAGAACATAGAACAGGACAGTACAGGCCCTTTAGCCCTCGAGGTTATGCTGGCCTTTTATCCTACTCATGACATCACCAGAAATCCTTTGAGAATACAAAACAACACTACTGGCAATTATATAATGATCCCAAATGTTCTGAAAAGGTCTGGTGATGAAGGACAAAATGTGAACCATTCTTTCTGCGCTTCTTTAAGCATTTATTCACAATTCAGAAGAAGCCTCATATTTGAATTAAAACATCAACTCTGTTTCTCTCTCCACAGGATGCTGCCAGACTTTGCTGAGTAGTTCCAGCACTTTTTATGTTTATTTCTGAAAAATTCCAAGTTGGATCCTCTAGTTTTACAAGTAGGTCAGATTGGCATCTGTGCTTAAGCTCATGATAGGCAATCTCTGCCAGTATTCTACTCCTGGCTGATATCTAGTGAATTAGCTCTGAAATCTATGCATATGATGAATAATACTTATTGGAAGAAAGGTATTAGATGACTAGTAGCACCCATAGAGTGATCCGACAGCATTATTCAGCAGAACTAGGGAAGAACCTGAGGAAGAAAATTTAACAAAGAAAATATCAGGTTTATTAGCTAATACTGAAGCACCAAAAGTTCTGCTGTTCTTCCTTAATTCACAGTATTATTGTCAGGCTTTGCTTGGCAGAATCATATCCTGAACCTGACCTTTACCAGACACAGCATGTTCCTGGAATTAAATGTTTTTTTATAAATTGTAAAGAGACAATGAAGCAGGTTCTGTGGAACAGAATGCTGAAAAGAACACAGCAGTAAGGTACAAAGTGTTCTGATTGAGACAGTGTGGAGCATCAGTCACTGAAATCACTTCACACATTATATCGTTATTGGGAGTTTGTCTGGTCTTGTTATATAGCTTTCTCAATGTCAAAAGCTCAGTGCCAAATAGTTCACAGTGATCATCAAGTGACACTTCAAAGTGTCAATCTTTTAAGCTGTCACGTTCTTTGCATTTTACACACTGTTCATTCCTTTGGGAGTTCTTGCTTTTCCTCCATTCTGTATTGCTGTATTTTACATTCCTTTCCCTATCATTTTATTCATTCCAGGATGATGAACACATTCAGGAGTAGATTTTACACTTGTTAAACAAGTAATATCTTCAGAACCATTGCAATGTTACTTTTCTCATTAACAATGAGGAGCTAAAACAGCATTCCCCTCCATAACACAACAGCAACAAGCTGACTTGGATTTGGCTGCTGATGTTGATGCTAAAGCAAGTTTTGCATAAAATAAACTTGCGTATCTGAGGATCTATAACATTTATCTTTAAAGCTATTTCAATACTTGCCCAAATGTGTCACTTATTGAATACAATGTATGGAATGATTCAGATCTCTTTTATTTTGCTAATTGTGCTAATTCAGCTGTTGCCATTGAGATGAAGTAGACACAGGCATGACAGATGAAATTTATCACAGAGAGGAGTGAAGTGATCTTGTAGGAAAAGTAAGGAGAGGCAATATAAACTAAATGGTAAAATTTGAAACCAAGTGCAGGAACAGAAAGGCCTGAGGATTTATATACACGAATCTTTGAAGGTGCCAGTGCAAGGCAAGTTGAGAAGACTGATAAAATAAAACACAAAAAAATCCATGGCCTTATAAATAGAGGCATAAAGCAAGGAAGCTAAGCTAAACTTTTAGAAAACACTGGCTAGATTTCAGCTGGGATATTGGGTTGAATTTTCCCAGCCTTGTAACAATGGGTTCAGAAGCAGGAACAAGGAAAATAGGGGAGAGCCTTTTCCGAAAGACTCCACCAACCACAGAAGATTAACGTGAATGATGGGGACTTTGATTAAATGCCTGCATCACAGATAGCCAGTTGTGTTAAGTGTGGACCAAATTAGGTTCCAGTTTTGCAGCCTTGCCAGCATTCTGCTCCTAATGGAGCAGTCTCATTAAAAAATGGCAATTCTGGCCCCATAGCACAGTGTCTAGTACCTCTCCCTCACAGCACCAGGGATCTGTGTTTGATTCTAGCCTTGGCACCTGTCTGTTTGGAGTTTGCACATTCCCCCCGTGTCTGTGTGGGTTTTCTCTGGGTGCTCTGGTTTCTTCCCACAGTCCAAAGATGTGTAGGTCAGGTGGATAGGATATGGGAAAATGCAGGCTTATAGGGATATGGAGGGGGTGGCAGTGGGTCTGTGTGGTGTGGACTTTACATGCCAAATGGCCCACTTCCACAATGTAGGGATTCTATCATGATGAATCTATGATGATATCATTCTTGAGAGGAGTAGTTTCTGTTATACTCCAATGGGCCTAACAGTGTAGGCACTAAAAAATGTAACTTTAAAAGCATACCTTCAGATATTCTTCCATGTTGAATCAATTTTGCAGTCTGCAATTTCTGAATGGGCTTGTAGCACCAAAAGCATACTCATTGACCATAACAGGGTGACATTTTTTCCTGGAAGATTACTGAGCCAATTTCACTGAAAAGATCCAAACTTGGTCCTGACATCAGGTCCCAATCCACAGTTTTTTAAGGATTGCCAAGAATTAAATATAATGGTGGAGATTTATTAAAATTGTGCCAGGAATGACTGGGACATCAGTTGTGTGGTGAAACCAGAGAAACTAGGATTGTTCTTCTAGAAAATTAGATTAGATTAGACTTACAGTGTGGAAACAGGCCCTTCGGCCCAACAAGTCCACACCGACCTGCCGAAGCACAACCCACCCATACCCCTACATTTACCCCTTACCTAACACTACGGGCAATTTAGCTTGGCCAATTCACCTGACCCGCACATCTTTGTGACTGTGGGAGGAAACCGGAGCACCCGGAGGAAACCCACGCAGACACGGGGAGAACGTGCAAACTCCACACAGTCAGTTGCCTGAGTCGGGAATTGAACCCGGGTCAACAGGCGCTGTGAGGCAGCAGTGCTAACCACTGTGCCACCATGCCGCCCTCAAAATATGAGAGGTTTTCCTTGAATAAATAGAAATAAACTGTTTCTACTGGCAAAAAGAGTCAAATTTATGCTAATTGATGAGAAGAACATTTTTACCAGCAAGTTGTTATGAACTGGAATTCACAACATGAAAAGAATCTGGAAGCAGTTTTAAGACCATAAGACATAGGAGTGGAAGTAAGGCCATTCGGCCCATCGAGTTCACTCCTCCATTCAATCATGGCTGATGGGCATTTCAACTCCACTTACCCACATTCTCCCCGTAGCCCTTAATTCCTCGAGACATCAAGAATCTATCCATCTCTGCCTTGAAGACATTTAGCGTCCCGGCCTCCACTGCACTCTGCGGCAATGAATTCCACAGGCCCACCAATCTCTGGCTGAAGAAATGTCTCCGCATTTCTGTTCTGAATTGACCCCCTCTAATTTTAAGGCTGTGTCCACGGGTCCTAGTCTCCTTGCCTAACGGAAAAAATTTCCTAGCGTCCACCCTTTCCAAGCCATGTATTATCTTGTAAGCTTCTATTAAGTCTCCCCTTAATCTTCTAAACTCCAATGAATACAATACCAGGATCCTCAGCCGTTCCTCATATGTTAGACCAACCATTCCAGGGATCATCCGTATGAATCGCCGCTGGACACATTCCAGTGCCAGTATGTCCTTCCTGAGGTGTAGGGACCAAAACTGGACACAGTACTCCAAATGGGGCCTAACCAGAGCTTTATAAAGTCTCAGTAGCACAACGGTGCTTTTATATTCCAACCCTCTTGAGATAAGTGACAACATTGCATTTGCTTTCTTAATCACGGACTCAACCTGCATGTTTACCTTTAGAGAATCCTCGAGTAGCACTCCCAGATCCCTTTGTACTTTGGCTTTACGAATTTTCTCACCGTTTAGAAAGTAGTCTATGCTTTTATTCTTTTTGTCAAAGTGCAAGACCTCACATTTGCTCACGTTGAATTCCATCAGTCATTTCCTGGACCACTCTCCCAAACTGTCGAGATCCTTCTGTAGCCTCCCTACTTCCTCAGTACTACCTGCCTGTCCACCTAACTTCGTATCATCGGCAAACTTCCCTTCATCCAGATCATTAATATATAATGCGAACAGCTGTGGCCCCAACACTGAACCCTGCGGGACACCGCTTGTCACCGGCTGCCATTCCGAAAAAGAACCTTTTATCCCAACTCTCTGCCTTCTGTCAGAGAGCCAATCCTCAATACATCCCAGTAGCTCACCTCGAACACCATGGGCACTCACCTTGCTCAGCAGCCTCCCGTGTGGCACCTTATCAAAGGCCGTTTGGAAGTAACAACTTTCAAAAGGAATTTGGACAAATACTTGTAGGGAAAAAGTTGCGAGTATATGAGGGAAAGAGCAAAGGAGTGGGACAATTGAATAGCTCTTTCCAAGAGCAAGCACATTCATGATGGCTTCCTTGAGGGTCAAATGGCCTACTCCTGCTCCTATCTGTTGTATCTCTATCTATGTTTTTTGCGCTCTATGGTCCTCTGAAGTAGCCTCAACATCTATGTTCTAGAATGGAGAAGAAATAGCTGAGATTTCTGATCTTGACTACCAGACCCTCTGCCGGAATATTTGTGGACATGTTCTGATGAAACCATTAGATATCATAATGGTGCTCCCACTTTTCCATGGGCAATATAACATAAGAATAAGACTTGTCCATTCAGATCTGTATATCTGCTCCTCCATTCAACTGAATTATGGCCGATCTATTCATAAATTTAATTTATCTGTCTTGCTTACTAACTCTTGATACTCTTACTTAATAAAAATCTCTCATGCTTAGTCTTTAAGATTTCAATTGACCCTGCAGTCTTTTTGGGGGAAGAATCATACAGTCACAGAGGTCTACAGAAAACTGCCTTTCGGCCCATTAAGTCAGCATGGATCAAAACCAAACACCTAACTATTGCATTTTCCAGCTCTTGGCCCATAGCCTTGTATACCTTGGTATCTCGGTACACATCTAAAGATTTCTTAAATGTTATAAGGGTTTCTGCCTCCATCATGTTTACAGGCAGTGAATGCCAGATTCCCACCATTTTCAAGTGAAATTTCTTTTCCCCACATCCTCTGTGAACTTCCTACCTATTATCCTAATTCTGTACCCTCTAGTTATTGATACTTCTACCAAGGGGAAAGGTTTCTTCCTGTATACCATATTTATGCCCCTCATAATTTTATACATCTCAGTCATGTCCCCCTCAGTCTCCTCTGCTCGAACGAAAACAAGCCCAGTCTATCTAATCACTTTTCACAACTAAAGCTCTCCAGCCCAGGCAGCATCCTGGTAAGTTTCCTCTACATCCTCTCCATTGCAATCATGTCATATAATTTGGAGATGCTGGTGTTGGACTGGGGTGTACAAAGTTAAAAATCACACAACACCAGGTTATAGTCCAACAGGTTTAATTGGAAGCACACTAGCTTTCGGAGCGACCTGATGAAGGAGCGTCGCTCCGAAAGCTAGTGTGCTTCCAATTAAACCTGTTGGACTATAACCTGGTGTTGTGTGATTTTTAGCTATGTCATATTATGTAACTTCCAGAACTAAACACAGTACTCTAGCTGTGACCGAACCAATGTTTTACAGAGTTCCAGCATAACTTCCTTGCTCTTAAACTTGATGGCTCAGCTAACAAAGGCATATATCCCATATATCTTCTTAATCAGTTTATTTACTTGTCTCACTACCTGAAGAGACCAGTGGACATGCACATCAAAGTCCCTCTGATTCTTGGTGCTTCCCAGGTTCCTATTATTCATCGAGTATTTCTTTGTTTTGTTTGTCCTGCCCAATTGTATCTTTGCACATTTATTTGGATTGGACTCCATTTTCTATTGATCAACCCACTTGACAAGTCATCTATATCCTCCTGTAACCTAATGCTATCCTCCTCAGTATTTACCACACTATCAACTTTTGTATCATTCATGATCAACCCTACTATATATGAATCAAAATCATTTATATAAACCACAATCAGCAAGGGCCCCAACTAAGTCCCTGCTGAACCAAACTCAACATAGTCACAAAAACATCGTTAGACCATTACCCCCTATTTCTTGCCTCTCAGCTAATTCTGGACCCTATTGGCTGAATTTCCTTGGACCCCTTGGACTCATACTTTTGTTATCTGTTCCCCATGTGGGACTTTATCAAAAGCCTTGCTGAAATCAAGTAAACAACATCAAATGCATTACCCTCATCTAAACACCTGGTCACTTCTTCAAAAAGTTCAATCAAGTTTGTCAAATATGACCTCCCCTTCAGAAAACCATGCTGACTGTTATAGAATCATAGAGTCATAGAATCTTACATCATGGAAACAGACCCTTCAGTTCAACTCATTCATGTCAACCAAGTTTCCCAAACTAAACTAGTCCCATTTGACTGAATTGGCCTATATCCTTCTAAGAGAAAGTGAGGGCTGCAGATGCTGGAAATCAGAGTTGAAAATGTGTTGCTGGAAAAGCACAGCAGGTCAGGCAGCATCCAAGGAGCAGGAGAGTCGATGTTTCGTGCATGAGCCCTTCTTCAGGAATGAGGAAAGTGTGCCAAGCAGGCTAAGGTGAAAGGTAGGGAGGGTGGACTTGGGGGAGGGGCGTTGGAAATGCGATAGGTGGAAGGAGGTTAAGGTGAGGATGATAGGCCGGAGTGGGGGTGGGACGGAGAGGTCAGGAAGAAGATTGCAGGTTAGGAAGGTGGTGCTGAGTTCAAGGGTTGGGACTGAGACAAGTGGGGTAGGGGAAATGAGGAAACTGGAGAAATCTGAGTTCATCCCTTGGAGCGTTCCTAGGAGGAGGGTGAGGCGCTTTTCCTCCAGCCGTCGTGTTGCTATGGTCTGGCGATGGAGGAGTCCAAGAACCTGCAAGTCCTTGATGGAGTGGGAGGGGGAGTTGAAGTGTTGAGCCACGGGGTGGTTGGGTTGGTTGGTCCGTCGATTCTCCTGCTCCTTGAATGCTGCCTGACCTGCTGCGCTTTTCCAGCAACACATTTTCTGTCCTGTGGAAGAATTTAAAATTATTGCAGTGCCTCTGTTATTTCCTCCCTTGCCTCACTCAACAAACTGGGATATATTTTATCCAGCCCTGGAGACTAGTCAGCTTTTAAGCCTGCCAGACCATACAGAACCTCTTCTCTCTTTCTCTATGATCATTTCTTTAAATATATCACAGTCCCATTTCTAAGGCTTCTGCTGTTTTGAGTCCTTGTAATCTTTATCCAATCCTGCATATCCCGCAATATCCAGGGTTCACTGAATGTGTTGATCCCACCCTTTAACTTTTTTGGAACATGTTAGCCCGATACGCTCTCTCTTTCCCTAGTCCAAGTGTTCCTTGACACTTCATGTGTAAACAATATTCCTTGAACTCATTCCACCTTGGCCTAGCTTGAATTTCAAAATTACAACTTCTTGATCTGGATGTTTGCTGGGCAGAATCCTGTCAGGATCATGAGATTTGTTGTGAATCAAAGGAGAAATCCAGCAAGACTTATATCCATTTTGGGAGCATCTCACTCTGTCTTTTATACTTTTCAAATGCAGTGCAGCATGTTTCTTGCTAGACAGAGATGAGTTGCCAATGAAGTTGGATTATTGCTTGTTAAATGCTTGTTGTTGGCCCAAATTGCCTCATTAATGTTCAGTTTTCTATCTTAACAGATTCGCCAGACAAACTAAATATCAAGGAAACTCAATATGGAAACAAGCTGATAGATAGTGGATTATTATCCCAAGAAATTGCTTTTATTCATTCATGGGGTGTGGGTATCACTGGCTCGGCCAGTAGTTATTGCTCGTGTCTCATTCCCTTTGAGATGGAGAGCTGCCTTCTTGGACCACTTGCAGTCCATTCGCTACAGGTAGACTTACAGTGTCATTCAGGAATGAGTTCCAAGATTTTGACCCACCCTTGCTCCTGAAGGGACTGCACTACATTTCCGAGTCAGGATAGTGTTTGGCTTGGAGAGGAACTATCAGATAGTGGATTTCCCTTGAATCAGCTGCCTTTGTCCTTCTAGAAGGGAGCAGTCATGGGTTTGAAATGAACAGTCTAAAAAGCTTACAAATTTCCATACCGCATCCTGTAGATTGTATAGACTACTGCTACTAAGCATCATTTGTAGAGGGAATGAATGTTTGTGGATGTGGTACCAATCAAATAGGTGTTTTATCTGGAATGGTGTCTAGCTTCTTGAAGGTGTCAGAGTTCACTCATCCAGACAAACGGAGAGTAATCCATTACATTGTGCCTTGTGGATGATGGACTAGCTTTTGGGGATCAGGAGGTGAGTTGCTTGCTGCAAAATTGCTAACATCTGACTTACTATTGTAATCACATGAATTATATTGTTCGTCCAGTTCAGTTTCTTTATTTTTTATTTGTTCATGGTATGTAGGAGTTGCTGGCTGATCCAGCCATTATTCCCTATCCCTAATTGTTGGTTGGACAGATTAGCTTGCTAGGCCATTTCCTGAGAGTAGCTAAGAGTCAACCAAGCAACCATAGTTGCATTGTTACCTTTAGGCTAGCTTTTAATTCCAGATTTTCGTTGATTCAAATTTCACCATTCGCTATGGGGTGATTCGAAATCTTGTCCTCAGAGATTATCCTGGGATTCTGGATTACTAATCCAACGGCATTGCTAGGGCTCCTTGATACCACACTTGATCAAATGCGGCCTTGATGTCAAAGGGAGTCACTCTCACCTCACCTCTGGAATTCAACTCTTTTGTCCAAACTCTGTAGTGGTCAGAGATAGGTCTAATGCAGTTGGGATTATGCACAGGTATTAGTTAGAGATCTGGGCACTTCCAGTCTAGCTATCCATTTGAATTAAGGGGATGAGTCACAGTCAGTCTGTCAGCTCTATCCACAGAAACTAACGGGAAAAAAGATTAATGGCAGAGGGGAAGCAAGAACAATGGCTGCCATGGATATAAGACTCAGTAAGCTGAGGGAACTGGGGATGATAATTGTAAAGGATGGCCAAAGTATCTTCAAGGGAGAGATACAGTACCAGCTGGATAGGAACTGGTCGTGTGGGAAGGGGTTTCATTCACAGTCAGGGGATGGAGTGGGGGATGGCAATGAATTACCAGTCTTAGCAAGGAAGGTGTGGACTCATGTAGATACTTGGGTGGGGACTTGGGGAGATGCAAAGCTTATGAGGTTTTCAGGAAAGGTTTTGGTTGCTCAAGGGCACATTGGGGTGAAGGCTGGAAGCCTCTGGTAAAGAGATTATTTCTGTCGTCTTCCATCTTCCTGAATAAAGTGTGCAATGGGGAAGAAAATGGCTGGGTATGGTAAGGGTTTCTCAATATGTAAGAGAGGGGACTACAAGAACAATGGTATTAAAGCTTTTAAAGGAAAAGAACTTTGCATAGACACCCAGGCACTGTACAAGACCCAGACTTGTAGTGTCTTAATCTATAGCCATTCTGAGACATTATCCATCTCTTTGGGTTGCACCTCTCTGTCAGACACATTGCTGAACAAGTCATTCACACCTATACTTTTGGACACATAGGCCATGAAACAATAGGAATGTTGTATGAATAGGATCAAAAGGGTCAGCAGCAGCATTAACCCTGCATGGTTTGTTCCTATTGCTTCCAGATGATACTCAGTGTAGACCTCCATTCATGGACCATTGTGGCCATGAAATGATACCTCAAGCTGTAACAATGACATTTGAGGTCACACAGAGAGACAAACATAGCATAAACATGTCAGGTGAAATCAGTGCCATTTATTAAAAACTACCAATCACTTCCAGTGCATTACAGTGTGTTATCATTTGTGCCATAAAGTGCCCTGAAAATCTTTTCTTTTTCTCTCCCACCCACTATTAAATCAATGTACTTCCTGATTCTGCAGTTGGGTAGATGGAGCCTGTTCAATAGTGGAGCTCAAAGGCCCCAGAGGTTTGGTTGGACAGATCAAAGGTCTTCCTACCAGAGGCAACCTGACCCTCCTCAGCTAGAATGTCCAAGGGTCAGGGGGAAGTGGGGGTAAGCAATTATGGTGGATGTGGAGAGGCTGGCCACCTTGGGGTGTCCAGACTGGGGCTATCTGAGGTGTTGGAATGGCTCCTCCTCTGGCTGGGTATTTCTTGGCACTGCCCTGTCACCAACTCATTGCGAGGAAGGGGCACCTGGAATGTATGCCTAGTTCCCTGATATCTTGTTGCCATGCCTTCAGTCTTGAGGATGAATAGCTGGGCTATAGAGTGCTGATGTGTGCGCCTTTCCAACAACCCGGTCAATAGAAACGATGTTCAGGGCTGTTGTGTCACACATGCCTGCCTGTTACACCTCTTCCTCCCTAAAAAATCCCTGATTAGCCACACCTAAAGATCCTCACCTGCCAGGGGTCTAATCAGGTACCTAGGCTCCAGTAGTCCCCTAAGTCCCAGCAACCTGGAGCATTTCTTCCTTGGCCAGGTGTGGAGATATGTCAGACTCTAATCTAGCTAACTTGCCTACTAAGGTGTCACTATCTAAGCTGGTGGGATATGCAGGAGGCAGCCTTGCGAAAGCTTCCTCTAAAGCCTTGGCACTCCCATCCTCAGAGGTCAAGATGGTGAGTTCTGGGTGAGCTCACCATTTCATCATGGTGGTGATAGAGATGCTGGCATTACTTACAATACAAAAGCAACAATGGTGTTGCAACTGGTAGTTGGAGGTGATGTGCAATGTCAGCAGAGTTAATGTAAAATTTGTACTTCGTCAGTAATAGAGTCATAGAGATGTACAGCACAAAAACAAACCCTTCAGTCCAACTTGTCCATGCCAAGTAGATATCCCAACATAATCTAGTCCTATTTGCCAGCACTTGGCCCATGTCCCTCTAAACCCTTCTTATTCATATACCCATCCAGATGCCTTTTAAATGTTACAATTGTACTAGCCTCCACACTTCCTCTGCCAGTTCATTCCATACACACATCAGCCCCTGTGTGAAGAAGTTACCCCTTAGGTTCCTTCTATATCTTTCCTCTTTCACCCTAAACCTATGCTCTCTAGTTCTGGACTCCCCCACTCCAGTGAAAAGACTTTGTCTATTTATCCTATCCATGCCCTTCATGGTTTTATAAACCTTTATAAGTTCACCCCTCAGCCTTTGATGTTCCAGGGTAAACAGCCCCAGCCTGTTCAGCCTCTCCCTATAGCTCAAATCCTCCAACCCTGGCAACATCCTTGTAAACCTTTTCTGAACCCTTTTAAGTTTCACAACATCTTTCCAATAGGAAGGAGACAAGAATTGCACACAATATTCCAACAATGGCCTAACAAACGTCCTGTACAGCTGCAACATGACTTCCCAACTCCTCAACTCAATGCACTGGTCAATAAAGGAAAGCATACCAAACACCTTCTTCACTATCCTATCTACCTGCGACTCCACTTTCAAGGAGCTATGAACCTGCACTCCAAGGTCTCTTTGTTCAGCAACACTCCCTAGGACCTTATCATTAAGTGCATAAGTCCTGCTAAGATTTGCTTTCCCAAAATGCAGCACCTAACATTTCTCTGAATTAAACTCCATCTGCCACTCCTCAGCCTACTGGCCCATTTGATCAAGATCCCATTGTAATTTGAGGTAACCTGTACTCTGGGTAACCTTCTTCGTTGTCCACTATGCCTCCAGTTTTGGTGTTATCTGCAAACTTACTAACAATACCTACTATGTTCACATCCAAATCATTTATATAAATGACGAAAAGTAGTGGAGCTAGCACCAATCCTTGTGGCACTCCATTGGTCATAGGCCTCTTGTCTGAAAAACAACCCTCCATCACCACACTCTACCTTCGAGCCAATTCCGTATCCAAATAGCTAGTTCTCCTTGCATTCCATGAGATCTAACCTTGCTAACCAGTCTCCCATGGGAAACCTTGTCAAATGCCTTACTGAAGTCCATATAGATCATGCCCTCCACTCTGACCTCATCAATCTTCTTTGTTACTTTTTCAATGAACTTACAGTCAGGTTTGTGAGACATGATTTCCCATGCACAAAGGCCCAGGATTCTCTCCATATATGGAATGAGAGTCTAATGTCCATTACCCCTTCACCCACTTGGGCTCTGTCTGTCCTGTTATGAACTATCTTCATTTGAAATAAGACAAGCGGATTGAGTGAGATTAAAGAAGGTGGCATAAATTTCATGCTGGTGGGCAAAAGTCATTGAGATGTTCCAAGGGAATGAGGAGGCAGGAAAGAGATCATGATGGTGTGGGAAGTTGTGGGGAGATAAGAGTGAGTGAGGGAAGATTATGCAGGCAATAGTCACCATGGTGGAGAATGAGCCTTCATCAGTGTAGTGCCAGGGATAGAGACAGTAGGTGTGAGGTAGTGGAGAGAGAAGAATGAGGCATTTGTTTTGGTGCAGCAGAGAAGGTCATTGCCGTGCTCGCTTTTTCTCTGCACCATGGAAACCTAACTGACTTGGCTTGCAACCTCAGACTAGGCTGGCATGGTCTCCTGTGTCAGTCTTCTTGGAAAAGGACTGCTCTCTTCACCACCATACCCTCCAGGTCCTTGTTGGAGAATCACAATGCCATCTTGCCCTTCCCTGATATGTTTAGAATCTGTCCTTGACATAGCAGGGCAGCTTTCGAACACCTGTGCTCTTATGTGTGCACAGCAGTATTTGAAAGGGCAAGGTATGTCAGATTTCAGTGAATATTCAGTGAAGTTGTTCTGGGAATGGCATTTGGTAAGAAGGGGCTGAAGTTGGCAATTACCATAGGAGTGAGATAGGTAGTTCATATGATGCATTTGGTAAGCTATGACCATGGAAAATCTTTAGGCATCACAATGGAAATTCCTCCAAATACTTAGCCAAAAAGCATAAGATTTAGCCTCTGTATCTAGCACATTAAATAATGTTACCACTTTGAAGATCTAATTTAGATTAACTCTAAACTCCTTCAAAAACTGAAAGAACTGTGGATGTTATCAATCAGAGATAAAAACAGAAATTGCTGGAAACTTAGCAAGTCTGGCAGCATCTGTGGAGAGAAATCAAAGTTGATGTTTTTGGGTCAAGTGACCTTTCCTCAGTTCAGATGCTGCCAGACTTGCTGAGCTTTTCCAGCAATTTCTGAACTGCTTTAACTTACCAACATACAAACTAATTTATACAATTTGTTCAAATAGGGTATCATAGTGGAGAATCAGTGCTGCATCTTTCCAAGACCAGTATATCCTTCTGGAAGTTCAGTTTTCAAAATTGAACATAGTATTACAGATGAGATCAAATCAAAGCGCTGTAAAACTGAAACATCATGTCCTGACTTTATTATTCCAACTTAACAAAAACAAACATCAACCTTTGTTTTGATCCATGTGGGTAGCTTTCAGTGACATTGGTACTGGGCACTTAAATCCCTTTATACATCCATAGCTCCGGATCTCTCAGTATCAAGAAAGTATTTTGATTAATCTTTTTTATAGCTAAAACTTCCTGTAATATACAGCATGTATATTTGGCCTGGAATGTGTTAATTCAATCACATTTCTGACATATCAATCAGGAGAAGTAGGCCACTCAGCCCCTCAAGCCTGCTCCCTCATTCAGTTAGAAATAAAAAGCTCCAGATGCTGGAATCCAAGGTAGACAAGCAGGAGGTTAGAAGAACACAGCAAGCCGGGCAATATCATGCAGTAAGACCACGTCTCATCTGCTTACTCCATATTCCCATTTACCCCTGATAACCTTTTCTTGACTATCAGAAGACACGTGGAATTTCAGTGTCTATGTGTTCACCTGCATAGAAGTAACATTACTCTTCAATCTGTTACCGCGTTTTAGCATATTTTAGGTTATCATGTAAATCATATATTGGGAGAATTTCTACAGACTTATTTTATTACTTTATTTTAGATGTTGCAAACTCTGGAGACTATAATTTCCATGGTAACCAGGGATTAGTGAGAGGTTTTGCTTGAATAAATCATATTGCCTAGGGGATCATATTGGGAATTACAGCTTGCACACAGAGAGTGGGAGAACAATTCCAAGTGTGTAGGAGGTGTAAGTGTGGGCACAAAAGTGGGAGCATCGTTTCACACTGAAAGTGTCATCAGGTAGTGTGTTACCTCGAGTACTGGCACCAAACTCAACACCTCTGACTGACAGCTGCTTTCAGCTTGGAAGAAATACACAGAAATTGTTGTCCCTTACAGAGGGGATGTATCGATGTCCTGAACAAAAGTTAACAATTACAAGTGCTTTATTTGATTAAAGACAGGCAAATAGGATTGAAATATCAAATTGCAAAACTTTTTCCATATATTTATTTATTACTTCACAGAATGTGGGTAATGATGATAGGGCCAACATTCATTATCCATACCTAAATCGACATTCTATTAGCTGAAAAATGCTCTAAATTAATTTAATTTTGGGAAAATATCACACTTGGCTCTGTACAGAATTATGGGCTCATACTGCAAAATTTCTAGCTACTGAATGAACCTTTTTTTTATTATTTCTTTCCAGTGAGCTTCAAGGCTTATTTTAAAACAAATAATTCTGGTAATTGGAGGAAACTAATGGTAGCCATGGGAGCTTGCCAGAACTAGAAATCAGTGCTGGTCTCTCAGTCCTCTGTGCAGTAAATAAAAAGGAACTGAATGTTTAGACAGGTTTATCGTAGCATACACCAAACATTAAAAATCTTCAATGAAAATTAATGCCAATGCACAACCAGATGGATAAATTCTTGATCATTTAGGGAATCAAGATTTATGGGAAAAACACAGGAAAGTGGATCTGAAAATTGTCAAATCAGCCATAATCTTATTGAATGGCGCGCGGGGGCGAACCTTCTCCTGTTCCTATTTCCCATTGCTATGGTCTTATGGTCTTACCTCCCCTGAAAACATATTTGGAAGAGTCTGGTGTCCATTTGGCTGTACAAAACTGGCACGTCTATTGTCACAGGCTGAGTGACTGGAGAGTCAAAAGTGAAGTCTGCAGATGCTGGAGATCAGAGCTGAAAATGTGTTGCTGGTTAAAGCACAGCAGGTCCGGCAGCATCCAAGGAGCAGGAAATTCGACGTCCAGAGCCCTTCCTGATGAAGGGCTCTGGCCCGAAACGTCAAATGACTGGAGAGTCAGCAGTGCTGAAGGCGATTATTCTATCTCGGTTTCACAATAACAATCATATTCATGGGTTTGAACTATTGAAAGAGGCTGAATAGCCTGGGGTTACTTTCTCTGGAGTGTTGGAGGCTGAGGGGTTACCTTCTAGAGGTTTATAAAATAATGAGGGACATGGATAGAATGAATAGCCAAGGTAGGGAAGTTCAGCATAGGTTTAAGGTGAAAGGGGAAAGATTTAAAAGGGATCTAAGGTACAACTTTTTCACACAGAGGGAATGAGCTGCCAGAGGAAGTAATGGCAGCTAGTACAATAATAACATTTAAGACATCTGGATAGGTATATGATTAGAAAGGGTTTGGAGAGATATGGACCAAATGCTGGCAAAAGGGACTAGATTAATTTAGAATTTCTGATCCGCACGGATGAGTTGGACTGAAGGGTCTGTTTCAATGCTGTACAGCTCTAAGACTTTGTGTTTGCTATGAAGAAGAGTTATACTGGACTTGGAATATTCACCCTGTTTCTTTCTCTGTAGATGCTGCCAGACTGCTGAATTTCTCTAGTATTATCTGTGTTTATTAGAGGATCTTATTGACTTCAGTGATGATTCCAGGCATTAGTTTATTAGTTTTAAATTGCATCATTATACGGTAAAACCTGTTGGTCAACTATAGAGTGGCCCCGGTGTAGAACACTGCAATAGGCTGCGGCCCTAAATTGTGAATGTTTGAACTTCAAGCTTACAGTACAGTAATATGACTTTTTGCTTTCAAAGACAGTACAATCAGGCAGATTTGGATTAGGAGTATTCAATATTGACTCCAAACACCATTATGTATCAAAGCATCAGGTTAATTATTGGCACAGAAATATGCTATAGACTAGTTTCAAATGCCTTCCCTCAGCTGTTAACTCAAGTTGAACACCAACCATAAGAACAATTGAACACGGGACAAAGGACAAGGCTACCAAATTGAATCTGGAGGAGGTGACAGAAATTAACATGAGATTACATAAACTACCTTGGCTTTGTTGTCGTTTAGTTACCTGTTGGAGATGGATCTATCCAGAACAGTTTTGGCACCAGTGATCACATCAGTTCTCATAGAAACAAAATCCCATCTTCACAATGACTTTATGTGTTGTACAGTTCTGTCACTGAGATAAGTGGGATAGATTCAAAATGGAAATAGCCACTCAAAGCCAAGCTTTCATGAGGTACTGTGCACCTTCAGAAGCAGTGGAATTACATTCCATCACAATTTATAAATGTATAGTCTTGCATATTCTTCACTCTACCATTACCCTCACACCAGAGGACTAATATTGCTTTAATGGGAAGTGCAGGAGAGGATGCCAACCTGATGAAATGACAACAAGGGAATATGATGCAACAAAGTCTCTGGACCTCAACAACATCCTAATGCTGAAAATACATGCTCTAAAACTAACTCTGGCTTAGCCAAGTGTTCTCCTACAGCTGCGATAGAGGCCTTTATCCAACAATATATAAAATTAGTCAGGTAAGCCCTGCCCACAAAAAAAAGAATAAATATAATTTGTCAAATGATTACCGCATTGATTTACAATCTCTAATTAGATTGTTCGACCCACCTGCCCCTCACACTCACATTGCTGTTATTGAATCCCTAAACATCAAGATCAAGGGAGTCACAATTCACCAGAAACTAAGCTGAACCAGCCACATAAAAACAAGTTGGAAGCTGGATATTCTATGTCAAGGGACTTCCTGATTCCCCTATTCCTTTCAATGGTGCACAAATCAGAATAGAATGGAATACTCAGGACTTGCCTTGGTAAACTCAAGTTGCAAACACCAGGTAGAAAAAAGCAACTATACAACACCAGCACATCAAGTCTGTAATATGTCCCACCTAAGGATATGCATGACAGCAACTCTGCCTCAAGAAGGTCACTATAGAAAGACAGGAGGCTGGAAGAGCACAGCAAACCAGGCAGCATCAGGAGGTGGAGAAGTAATCATTTCAAGTGTAACCCTTCTTCAGGATTGAAGGTGGATGTGGGAGAAGCTGCAGATAAAGGGGGTGGCAGGAGCAGGCTGGTAAAGTGGGGATAGGCAAAGACAGCTAGGGCGTATGACCTGGTTGGTCAATGGGAGGAATGAATCCGGGCGGTGGCTGGGAGCAATGGAAGGGATGGGGAGGGGCTGGAAAGGGAGTCGGGGGAAGGGAAGGGAGGTTATTTGAAATTGGTGAACTCAATGTTGAGTCCTCCAGGCTGTAGGCTGCCCAGGTGGAAGATGAGGTAATGTTCCTCCAATTTGCGGTGTGGTTCGTTGTGGCAATGGAGGAGGCCAAGGATGGTCATGTCGGAAAGGGAGTGGGAAGGGGAATTAAAATGGGGGGTGACTGGGAAGTCAGGTCGGCCCCTGTGGGCTCGGCTGAGATGCTCGGCAAAATGTTCCCTAAGTTTACGTTCAGTCTTCTCAATCCAGAGAAGACCACATCGGGAACACCTGATGCAGTAAACCAGGTTGGAAGAGAGGCAGGTGAACCTCTGTCTTACCTGGAAAGACTGTTTGGGGCCCTGGATGGAGGTGAGGGGGTGGTGTACCAGCACATTTTGTGACCTTTCTAGTTGCAGGGGAAGGTTTGACAGTCCTTGGTTTGTTAGGAGAAAGTGAGGACTGCAGATGCTGGAGACCAGAGTTGAATAATGTGGTGCTGGAAAAACACAGCAGGCCAGACAGCATCCGAGGAGCAGGAGAATCACACTCCCTTCCACACCCACCCACTCCACCTGTGCCCACCCCCCCCAAAACTTTCTGGTACCTCCCCCTGCAACCGAAAATGGTACAAAACCTGTCGATACACCACCCCCTCATCTCCATTCATCAGGGAGACCAAAACGTAAACTAAGGGGATGGAGCACTGAGCATCGCAGCAAAATCAGGCAGCATGCCTTAATGTCTACCACCTGCTGCCTCTGACATCCATCATAATGAAGTGGTTTGAGAGGCTAGTAATGGCACACATCAACTGCAGCCTCCTAGATTGCCTTGATCCACTACAATTCACCTAGCATTGCATCAGGTCCTTGGCTGACGCTATCTCCCTGGCCCTACATCTGGATAACAAGGACCACTTATGTCAGATTCCTATTCATTGACTTTAGCTCTGCTTTCAGCACCATAATTCCAAAAAAACTTGTCTCCAAACTCTAAGATTTAGGATTCTGCTCCCCCTTCTGCAATTGGATTCTTGACTTCCTGACCCACAGAAAACAAACAGTAAGGGTAGGCGACAACACCTCCTCTACCATAATCCTCAACACTGCTACCCTGCAAAGCTGTGTACTCAGCTCCTTACTATACTCCTTAAACACTCATCACTATGTGACCAAATTCTGTTTTATCTCCATTTAGAAGTTTGCTGATGATATCATCTTAGTGAATTGGATTTTAAACAACGTCGAGACAGAATACAGGAAAAAGGATAGAGAGCTTAGTTGCAAAGTATAAAGACAACAATCACTCCCTCAATGACAGAATGATGAAGAAGTTGGTCATCGACTTCAGGGAGTGGAAAGGAGGACACACCCCTGTCTGTATCAACGACGCTGAGGTTGAGATGGTTGAGAGCTTTAAGTTCCTAGGAGTAAATATCACCAGCAATCTGTCCTGTTCCATCCACGTTGACACCACAGTGAAGAAAGTTAATTAATACCTCTACTCCCTCAGGAGGCTAAGGAAATTCAGCATGTTGACAATAGCTTGATATAGCTTGATATGGAAACTGCCCTGCCTGAGACCACAAGAAATTACTGATAGTTGTGAATGTAGCCCAGGCCATCACAAAAATCAGCCTTCCTTCCATTGAGGAGGAAAAAGTGAGGACTGCAGATGCTGGAGATCAGAGTCAAGAGTGAGGTGCTGGAAAAGCCTGCATTAGAATTCTTGATGAAGGGCTTATGCCCAAAATGTCAATTCTCCTGCTCCTTGGATGCTGCCTGACCTGCTGTGCTTTTCCAGCACCACACTCTTTTTCTTCTAATGACTCTGTCTATACTTCCTACTGCCTCAGGAGAGCAGTCAAAATAATCAAAGATCCATCCCACCCCGGTTATATTCTCGGCCACCCTCTTCCGTTGGACAAAAGATATGAAAGTTTGAAAACACATACCAACAGTTTGAAGAACAGTTTCTTCTCTGCTCTTATCAGACTTTTCAACAGACTTCTAATATACTAAAGGTAATTTTCCTCTTCACCTTCTCTGCAGCTGTGACACTATATTCTGCATTCTGTTGTATCACCCAGATATAATTATGTAAGGTGTGATTTGTCTGGATAGCGCACAAAACAATACTTTTCACTGTATCTCGGTACGTGACAAAAATCAAACCTAAACAAATCAAATCTATTCAACAACACCTTTCAACTGTTACCAGTGGTGAAGGGCAACAGGCATTGAAGTACACTCCAATCTCAGCAAGTTCAACTCTTGATATGGAATATATTGCCATCATATTAGTTGCAGAGGCAGTTGTTCAAGAAGGCTCATCTCCACACTCACACATATAATTGGGGATAAGAAATAATTGCTGGCTGTTCTGTAGATGAGTTTTCAGTGCTGCAGGCCCAATCAGAAGTGTGAGATAGATGCTGTGGAGGCTGGTTGAAGTTTGGGGCATTTCAAGATGGAGGTGCCCTCACTTGGCTGCACCATAGTAAAAGATAAAAGCCTGAAAGTCTGTTGGATTGGAGGGAAAACTTTTTCACAGGAGAAGATCAGCTGCAAATGTGATCTGTCATGCCCCTGGGACTATCATTGGGAATGGAGACTCTGACTTTGATGGCCTGAGGCTATGTACATACATAAATATGAACATGCAAGTTAAGAGCAAGAGTAGACCACTTGGCCCCTCAAGGGTGTTCTGCTGTTTAATGAGAGCAGGGATGATCTAGTTGCTCCATATTCCCACCTATCCCCAATTACCTTTCATCCGCTTTTTTTCAAAATCAAGAATCTATTTATCGTTGCCTCAAGAATATTCAAGGGCTGTGATTCCATCATCTTGTGGGGAAGAGTTATCCAAAGGTTCACAGATTCTCAAGAAAAATAAAATCATTATCTCTAACTTAAATGGGTGACTGTTGATTTTTAAACATCCTCTCCACATCAACCCTAACAGTGGTTAGCACTGCTGCCTCACAGTGCCAGGGACCCGGATTCAATTTCCGACTCAGGCAACTCTCTGTGTGGAGTTTCCCGTGTCTGTGTGTGTTTCCTCCAGGTGCTCTGGTTTCCTCCCACAGTCCAAAAATATGCAGGTTAGGTGAATTGGCTATGCTAAATTGCCCATAGTGTTAGGTGCAGGGGTAAATGTAGGGGAATGGGTCTAGGTGGGTTGCTCTTCGGAGGGTTGGTGTGGACTTGTTGGGCTGAAGGGCCTGTTTCCACACTGTAAGTAATCTAATCTAGTCAATAACTCTCAGGATCTTATATGTATTAATTATGTTGTCTCTTCTAAACTCTGGCAGATACAAGCATAACCTGTCCACTGTTCCTCATCAGACAACCTACCGATTCCAGGTGTTAGGTTAGTTTCGCAGAAATACTTCCAATGCATTTACATTCTGCTCTAAATAAGGAGACCAATAGTGTACACAATACGCAAGATGTGGTCTCACCACTGCCTGGACAGCTGAAATACAACCTCCCTGTTTTTATATTCAACTCCCCTCTTAATAAATTATAACATCTCACTAGTTTTCCTAATCATTTATTGTTTGTTCATAGCATTTAGTGATTCATGTACTAAGACACACAGATCCTTCTGGCATCTCAGAACTCTGTGATCTCTCACCAATTAGATAGTATATTTATTTTTTTCTTAATTTTTGTGCCAAAATAGATAATTTCCCACTTTCCCACATTATTCTCCATTTACTAGATCTTTACTCACTCTCATAACCTATCCATACTACTTAGTAGTCTTCTTATGTCTGCCTCTAATGGAAGCTGCCTCAACTAACCTTTGCAAGTCGTGAGGTGCCTGCTCCAGAATAGCAAGATGTTAGTAAGGCCATAAAAAACTCTTGAATGGAGATCTTAACCAGTATAATTGGCTGCTGCTTATGTGAAAACAAAATCCTAATTACTTTCCAATCCATCCTCGGTAAAGTTCCTTTGTATTGGGAATACATCAAGAAGCCAACCCAATGGAGGTCTCCCGATCTTCCTGCCTCCACAAGAGCAGAAATCTGAGCACAAATAATTCCACAAATGATGAGAGATTGTCCTCTGCACTGGGGGCATAACCGTTCCAATCTCAGATGCTAAAGTATACAGTGGATCAATTTTAAATGAAATTATCCTACTGGCTGTATATCAGCCAATAACGGTACATAACCTTAACATTATGAACCAATATGTTTGGAGCATGTAGATCAATTATAGGCATTAGCTTCTCAAAATCATCCAATTCATGTGGAATACTGAACAGCAAAGAGAGCAGTATAGATGTGGCAGGGAATCGGGAAAGACACAAAACACATTGAGATAAATGTCACCAAAGTCCTTGAGGCCTTGAGTCTAGGAGCAAAATGTTCAGAACTGAGATGAGGAAGAATTTTTCTGAGTTATGAGTCTTTAGAAATCCTTGCCACATAGAGCTGTGTCAGCAGAGTCCTTGTGCATATTTGAGGCTGAGATAGATAGATTCTTGATCAGTAGGGGACTCAAGGCTTACAGGGAAAAGGCAGGAAAGTAGATATGAGAAATGTCAAATCAGCAATGACCCTTCTGATTGGCAGAGCAGGCTCAAGGGGCTGAATGGCAGAAAGTGAGGACTGCAGATGCTGGAGATCAGAGTCAAGAGCGTGTTGCTGGAAAAGCACAGCAGATCAGGCAGCATCCGAGGAGCAGGAGAATCGATGTTTCAGACATTACCCCTTCATCAGGAATGAGGCTGAATGGGCCAAGTGGCTGAATGGCCTACTCATGTTCCTATTGCTTATGGTTTTCTTCCTGTACTTCAAGAAAATGGTTATTTGTAAAATATAAGGGGACAAGTCTCTTACAGGAGTGAAAGGGGTCTATAGTCAGTCAGTGGATACCACCATAGTCCGTCAGAGGGCTTATCAGATTACACAACAGGAAACTGGCCACACTCAGTCCTACAGGTCAAGTAAAGCAGTCCAGGGGTTGTAAGTGGTTCAGTGTGGTGCAATGAGGCAAAGGGAGAGATTAAGTACAAAGTACAAAGAACAAAGAAAATTTACAGGCCAGGAACAGACCCTTTGGCCCTCTCAGCCTGAGCCGATCCAAATGTACCATCTAAACCTGTCGCCCAATTCCTAAGCATCTGTATCACTTGCTCTCCCCCTACTCAAGCATCTGTCCAGATGCATCTTAAATGAATCTACCGTGCCTGCCTCTACCACCTCTGCTGGCAACACGTTCCAGTCACCCACCACCCTCTGTGTAAAGTACTTGCCGTGTGTATCCCCCTTAAACTTTCCACTTCTCACCTTGAAAGCATGACCTCTCGTTATTGGATCCTTCACCCTGGGAAAAAGCTTGTCTCTATCTACCCTGTCTATACTCTTCATGATCTTGAAAACCTCAATCAGGTCCCCCCAATCTCCTTTTTTCTAATGAAAACAAACCTTACCTACTTAATCTCTCTTCATAGCTAGCACCTTCCATACCAGGCAACATCCTCGTAAACCTTCTTTGCAACCTCTCCAAAGTATCCACATCCTTTTGCTAATGTGGCAACCAGAACTGTACACAGTATTCTAAATGCGGCCGAACCGATGTCTTGCACAATCTTAACATGACATAGAGCATAGAACATTACAGTGCAGTACAGGCCCTTTGGCCCTCAATGTTGCGCTGACCTGTCATACCAATCTGAAGCCCATCTAACCTACACTATTCCATGTACGTCCATATACTTATCCAATGATGACTTAAATGTACTTAAAGTTGGCGAATCTACTACCATTGCAGGCAAGGCATTCCATACACCCTTACTACTCTCTGAGCAAAGAAACTACCTCTGACATCTGTCCTATATCTATCACCCCTCAATTTAAAGCTATGCCACCTCGTGCTCTCCGTTACCATTCTTGGAAAAAGGCTCTCCCTGTCCACCCTATCTAACCCTCTATATGTCTCTATTAAGTCACCTCTCAACCTTCTTCTCTCTAATGAAAACAGCCTCAAATCCCTCAGCCTTTCCTTGTAAGACCTTCCTTCCATACCAGGCAACATCCTTGTAAATCCCTTCTGCATCCTTTCCAAAGCTTCCACATCCTTCTTATCATGTGGTGACCAGAACTGTACACAGTACTCCAAGTGTTGCCGCACCAGAGTTTTGTAGAGCTGTAGCCTAATCTCATGGTTCTGGAACTCGATCTCTCTATTAATAAAAGCTAAAACACTTCTTAACAATGCCTTATCTTCACGATGGACATCCAGTTCCTATACACTTCCATCCGCCATCACGAAGGCCTCAAAGCCCTCTGCTTCTTCCTCTCCTGCCGACCCAACCAGTACCCTTCCACTGACACCCTCCTTCGACTGACTGAACTGGTCCTCACTCTTAACAACTTCTCTTTCCAATCCTCCTACTTCCTCCAAACGAAAGGAGTAGCCATCGGCACCCACATGGGCCCCAGCTATGCCTGCCTTTTCGTCGAATTTGTGGAACAGTCTATCTTCTGCAGCTACACTGACACCACCCCACAACTTTTCCTCAGCTACATCGATGATTGTATTGGCGCTACCTCATGCTCCCACGAGGAGGTTGAACAGTTCATCCACTTTACTAACACCTTCCACCCCGACCTCAAATTTACCTGGACAGTCTCAGGCTCCTCCCTCCCCTTCCTAGACCTCTCCATTTCTATCTCGGGCAACCGACTCAACACAGAATTTACTACAAACCGACCGACTCCCTCAGCTACCTATATCACACCTCCTCCCACCCTGCCCCCTGTAAAAATGCCATCCCATATTCCCAATTCCTTCGCCTCCACCGCATCGGCTCCCAGGCGGACCAATTCCAATACTGAGCAGCCTAAATGGCCTCCAACCTCAAAGACCGCAATTTCCCCTATGACGTGGTTGAGGATCCTCTCCACCACATCTCCTCCACTTCCCGCATCTCCGCCCTTGAACCCTGCCCCTCCAATCGCCACCAGGACAGAACCCCACTGGTCCTCACCTTCCAACCCACCAACCTCCGAATACATCAAATCATCCCCCATCATTTCCGCCACCTCGAAACAGACCCCACCACCAGAGTATATTTTCCTTTCCACCCCGATCAGCGATCCAGAGAGACCACTCTCTCCGCGACTCCCTCATCAGGTCCACACCCTCCACCAATCCAACCTCCACTCCCGGCACCTTCCCCTGCAACCACAAGAAGTGCAAAACTTGCGCCCACACCTCCCCTCTCATCTCCCTCCAAGGCCCCAAGGGATCCTTCCATATCCATCGCAAATTCACTTGCACCTCCACACACATCATTTACTGTATCCGCTGCACCCGATGTGGTCTCCTCTACATTGGGGAGACAGGCTGCCTACTTGCGGAACGTTTCAGGGAACACCTCTGGGACGCCCGCACCAACCAACCCAACCACCCCGTTGCTGAACACTTTAACTCCCCTCCCACTCCGCCAAGAACATGCAGGTCCTTGGCCTCCTCCATCGCCAGACCCTGGCCACACGACGCCTGGAGGAAGAGCACCTCATCTTCCGCCTAGGAACCGTCCAACCACACGGGATGAATGTAGATTTCTCCAGCTTCCTCATTTCCCCTCCCCCCACCTTATCTCAGTCCCAACCCCCTCTTGACCTGCAATCTTCTTCCCAACCTCTCCACCCCACCCCCTCTCCGGCTTATCACCCTCACCCTCACCTCCTTCCACCTATCGTATTCCCAGCGCCCCTCCCCCAAATTCCACCCCCCCCTCCCCCCACACCTTTTATCTCAGCCCGCTTGGCACACCAGCCTCATTCCTGAAGAAGGGCTTATACCAGAAATGTCGATTCTCCTGCTGCTCGAATGCTGCCTGGCCTGCTGCGTTTTTCCAGCACCATACTTTTCAACTTCTTAACTACCCTGTCAACCTGGGTGGCAGCTTTCAAGGATCTGTTTACCTGGACACCGAGATCTCTCTGCTCATCTACACTACCAAGAATCTTGCCATTAGCCCAATACTTTGCATTCTGGTTACTCTGACCAAAGTGAATCACCTCACACTTGTCCACATTAAACTCCATTTGCCACCTCTCAGCCCAGCTCTGCAGCTTATCTATGTCTCTCTGTAACCTACAACATCCTTCATCACTATCCACAACTCCACCGACCTTAGTGTCGTCTGCAAATTTACTAACCCATCCTTCTATGCCCTCATCCAGGTCATTTATACCCTTGAGGTACACCATTGGTAATTGGACTCCAGGATGAACATTTCCCATCAACCACCAACCTCTGTCTTCTTTCAGCAAGCCAATTACTGATCCAAACTGCTATATCTCCCACAATCCCATTCTTCCGTATTTTGTACAATAGGCTATTGTGAGGAACCTTATCGAACGCCTTGCTGAAATCCATATACAGCACATCAACTGGTTTACTCTCATCTACCTGTTTGGTCACCCTCTCAGCTCTCATACTTGATACCCTGTCCAATGAAGGGAAGCATACCATATACCTTCTTGACCACTCTATCCACCTGTGTGATAGTGGAATCAAGGGTTATGGAGATAAGGCAGGAAGCAGACACTGATTAGGAATGATCAGCCATGATCATATTGAATGGCGGTGCAGGCTCGAAGGGCTGAATGGCCTACTCCTCCACCTATTGTCTATTATCTATTGCCTATTGTCTGTGCAGCAACCTTCAGGGTACAATGGACCTGCACTCCCAGATCTCTCTGCTCATCAACTTTTCCCAAGATTCTTCCGTTCACTGTATAATTCGCTCGAGAATTAGATGCCAAAATGTATCACCTCACATTTGTTTTTTGTTCTTTGCTCTTTCTTGAACAAGGGAGTGACCTAATTGATTCTGAGACCAGGGTCCTGAATCTAAATAAAGAAACTATGATGGTATGAGGTGTGAGCTAACTATGGTAGATTGGGGAATATTATAACGAAGTGCGCCAGGACTTCCAGCAGCAGACCATGATAGTGATGGAGGGCACTGAGCCGGACAGCTACAGCAATTGTATTAGGACTTTCAAGAACATTTAGTGATGGTAAGGGAGCTCAGCATGCAGGCCAGCTGTAGCAGGTACACAGACTGTTCATGAAGAAAAGTATATCTGGGGAAGGAAGCTAGATGGAGAAGGATAGGACAGATAAAGGACATCAAGGTTTGTGAGATGATTTGTAGCTTGGGTACTCGTTGTTGTGCAAAAAGTGAGGTCTGCAGATGCTGGAGATCAGAGCTGAAAATGTGTTGCTGGTTAAAGCACAGCAGGTTAGGCAGCATCCAAGGAACAGGAAATTCGACGTTTCGGGCCAGAGCCCTTCATCAGGAATGGTGATGAAGGGCTCTGGCCCGAAACGTCGAATTTCCTGTTCCTTGGATGCTGCCTAACCTGCTCGTTGTTGTGGTTCAGTTCGCCGAGCTGTGGCTCCCAAGCACTGAGGATGTCACCTAGACAGGGGATGAAACATCTGCAACACAAATTCCCAGCTCGGTGAACAGAACTACAACAATAAAGAACATTTTCAAGCAGATGTAAATAAAGGGCATGGTTGCTTGATTCTATGTAAATACTGTGTATTTTATGTTTAAATTCAATTTCCCTTCATTTTGTAATGACCAAATATTGGTGGAGTATGGAATCCTGCTTCAAGATTTTTAGGCAGTCTGTGTGCTACAACAGATGAGGACCAGCCTGATCACAGTGTAAGAAAATGCCCTAAAAATTACGTTAAATTTGTCTTCAAATTGAAGCCAATAGTCAACTGAATATTAGGAAAGGGTTCATGCTAATTCAACCATGGATACTTATACAAAAACATGACTTTCAACTGATAGAAAACAAATGATCAAGATCAAAGTTGGTTCATCAAGGAGAATACGAGGTATTCTATTCTATCCAATTTTCCATGTGACCTTATTTTTAGTAGAGTCATGGAGTCATAGAGATGTACAGCAAGGAAACAGACCCTTCGGTCCAACCCATCAATGCTGACCAGATATCCCAACCCAATCTAGTCCTACCTGCCAGTACCCGGCCCATATCCCTCCAAACCCTTCGTATTCATATACCCATCCAAATGCCTCTTAAATGTTGCAATTGTACCAGCCTCCTCCACTTCCTCTGGCAGCTCATTCCATACTCGTACCACCCTCTGTGTGAAAACGTTTCCCCTGAGGTCCCTTTTATATCGTTTCCCTCTCACCCTAAACCTTTGCCCTCCAGACTCCCTGACCCCAGTGAAAAGACTTTGTCTATTTACCCTATCCATGTCCCTCATAATTTTGTAAACCTCTATAAGGTCACCCCTCAGCCTTCGACACTCCAGGGAATACAGCCCCAGCCTGTTCAGCCTCTCCCTGTAGCTCAGATCCTCCAACCCTGGCAACATCCTTGTAAATCTTTTCTGAACTATTTCAAGTTTCACAACATTTTTCCGATAGGAAGGAGACCAGAATTGCACGCAATATTCCAACAGCAGCCTAACCAATATCCTGTACAGCCACAACATGACCTCCCAACTCCTGTACTAAATACTCTCAACAATAAAGGAAAGCATACCAAACGCCTTCTACACTATCCTATCTACCTGCAACTCCACTTTCAAGGAGCTATGAACCTGCACTCCAAGGTCTCTTTGTTCAGCAACACTCCCTAGGACCTTACTATTAAGTGTATAAGTCCTGCTAAGATTTGCTTTCCCAAAATGCAGCACCTTGCATTTATCTGAATTAAATTCCATCTGCCACCTCTCAGCCCATTGGCCCATCTGGTCCAGATCCTGTTGTAATCTGAGGTAACCCTCTTCGCTGTCCACTACACCTCCAATTTTGGTGTCATCAGCAAACTTACTAACCGTACCTCTTATGCTCGCATCCAAATCATTTATGTAAATGACAAAAAATAGAGGATTCAGCACCGATCCTTGTGACACTCCACTGGTCACAGGCCTCCAGTCTGAAAAACAACCATCCACCACCACCCTCTGTCTTCTATCTTTGAGCCAGTTCTGTATCCAAATGGCTAGTTCTCCTTGTATTCCGTGAGATCTAACCTTGCTGATCAGTGTCCCATGGGGAACCTTGTCAAACGCCTTACTGACGTCCATACAGATCACATCTACGGATCTGCCCTAAACAATCCTCTTTGTTACTTCTTTAAAAAACTGAATCAAGTTTGTGAGACACGATTTCCCACGCACAAAGCCATGTTGACTATTCCTAATCAGTCCTTGCCTTTCTAAATACATGTACATCCTGTTCCTCAGGATTCCCTCCAACAACTTGCCCACTACCGAGGTCAGGCTCACTGGTCTATAGTTCCCTGGTTTGTCTTTACCACTCTTCGGAAACAGTGGCACTATGTTAGCCAACCTCCAGTCTTCTGGCACCTCACCTGTGACTACCGATGATACAAATATCTCAGCAAAAGGCCCAGCAATCACTTCTCTAGCTTCCCACAGAGTTCTAGGGTACACCTGATCAGGTCTGGGGAATTATCCACCTTTACGCGTTTTAAGGTATCTAGCACTTCCTCCTCTGTAATCTGGACATTTTGCGAGATGTCACCATCTATTTCCCTACAGTCTATATCTTCCATATCCTTTTCCACAGTAAATACTGATGCAAAATACTCGTTTAGTATCTCCTCCATTTTCTACTGCTCCACATAAAGGCCGCCTTGCTGATCTTTGAGGGGCCTTATTCTCTCCCTAGTTACCCTCTTGTCCTTAATGTATTTGTAAAATCCCTTTGGATTCTCCTTAATTCAATTTGCCAAAGCTATCTCATGTCCCCATTTTGCCCTCATGATTTCCCTCTTAAGTATACTCCTACTGCCTTTATACTCTTCTAAGGATTCACTCGATCTATCCTGTCTATACCTGACATATGCTTCCTTCTTTTTCTTAACCAAACCCTCAATTTCTTTCATCATTCAGCATTCCCTACACCTACCAGACTTTCCTTTCACCCTAACAGGAATATATTTTCTCTGGATTCTCGCTATTTCATTTCTGAAGGCTTCCCATTTTCCAGCCATCCCGTTACCTGCGAACATCTGCCTCCAGTTAGCTTTTGAAAGTTCTTGCCTGATACCGTCAAAATTTGCCTTTCTCCAATTTAGAACTTCAACTTTTAGATCTGGTTTATCCTTTTCCATCATTATTTTAAATCTAATAGAATTATGGTCGGTGGCCCCAAAGTGTTCCCCCGCTACTCCTCAGTCACCTGCTCTGCCTTATTTCCCAAGAGTAGGTCAAGTTTTGCACCCTCTCTGGTAGGTACATTCACATACTGAATCAGAAAATTGTCTTGTACACACTTAACAAATTCCTCTCCATCTGAACCCTTAACACTATGGCAGTCCCAGTTGATGTTTGGAAAGTTAAAATCCCCTACCATAACCACCCTATTATTCTTACAGATAGCTGAGATCTCCTTACAAGTTTGTTTCTCAATTTCCCTCTGATTGTTGGGGGTCTATAATACAACCCAATAAGGTGATCATCCCTTTCCTATTTCTCAGTTCCACCCAAATAACTTCCCTGGATGTATTTCCAGGAATCTCCTCCCTCAGCACAGCTGTAATGCTATCCCTTATCAAAAACACCACTCCCCCTCCTCTCTTGCCTCCCTTTCTATCCTTCCTGTAGCATTTGTATTCTGGAATATTCGGTTGCCAGTCCTGCCCATCCCTGAGCCATGTTTCTGTAATTGCTATGATATCCCAGTCCCATGTTCCTAACCATGCCCTGAGTTCATCTGCCTTTCCTGTTAGGTTCCTTGCATTGAAATAAATGCAATTTACTTTATTAGTTCTACCTTGTCCCTGTCTGCCCTGACTGTTTGACTCGCTTCTGTTCTCAACTGTACCAGTCTCAGATTGATCTCTTTCTTCACTATCTCCTTGGGTCCCACCCCCAACCTTACTAGTTTAAATCCTCCCAAGCAGCTCTAACTAATCTCCCTGCCAGTATATTAATCCCCTTCCACTTTAGGTGCAATCTGTCCTTCTTGTACAGGTCATTTCTACCCCAAAAGAGATTCCAATGATCCAAAAATGTGAATCCTTCTCCCATACACCAGCTCCTCAGCCATGCATTCATCTGCTCTATTCTCCTATTCCTGCCCTCACTAGCTCATAGGACCGGGAGTAATCCAGATATCACTACTCACAAGGACTTCCTTTTTGAATTTCTGCTTAGCTCTCAGTAGTCTCCCTTCAGAATCTCAACCTTTTCCCTTCCCATGTTGTTGGCTCCAATGTGGACAATGACCTCTTGCTGGCCCCTCTCCCCCGTGAGAACATTCTGCACCCTCTATGATACATCCTTGATCCCAGCACCAGGGAAGCAACACACCATTCTGACCTTTCGTTGCTGGCCACAGAAACATCTGTCTGTACCTCGAACTAGAGAATCCCCTAACACAATTGATCTCTTGGAACCCAACGCACCCCTCGTTGCATTAGAGCCAGTCTCAGTACCAGAAACTTGGCTGTTTGTGCTACATTCCCCTGAGAATCCATCACCCCCTACATTTTCCAAAACAGCATGCCTGTTTGAAATGGGTATATTCACAAAAGATTCCTGCACTAGCTGCCTACCTCTCTTACCCTTCCTGGAGTTAACCCATCACTGTGACTGTATCTAAGACTTCCCCCCTTTCTATAACTGCCATACATCACATACTGTTGCTGTTGCAAATTTCTAATTGCTTCTAACTGTCTCTCCAACCGATTCATTCGATCTGATAAGATTCGCAACCAACAGCGTTTATGGCAGATATAATCTGCAGTAACCCTTAAACTCTCTGTAAACTCCCACATCTGACAAGAAGTACATATCACTCTATTAAAGGCCATTTTTGCTCCTTCACAATCTACAGACCTAGACATTCACACTGTCTTATTCCTCTGCTCAGGTTAAATGAATAGTTAGGGCTTGCATTTTAAATTTAATCAAAAGACATATCTCCAAAAACATATAATCAAGAAAAAACCCACTCTACTCACTACTGCAGACTTTCTATAAAATAATAATTAACTTATTTGATTCTGTGCTGTGGACTTTGCTCAACAGTTCCTCCAAGATCAGTTGTGAATTTCACTGCTTGTTAATTTTGCCAGATATGTCTCAAGTAATCAAGTAAATAAGAATCAAACTTGTTTAGATGCTGGGGCTTTATTGATTTGAATAGCTTGGCATTAATGAGAGTAACTTCATTTTAATTAAGCCACAGCTGATCTGATTGGTCAACAGTAGTAATGGGGAAGGGTATGTGTACACCCAGAACTATAAATTGGTCACTTTTTATTGAACCTGCCTAAATGTTATATCTGTTCATACCAGTGGCAATGAAAATTAAACATTATTTCATGAAAGATGACTAATCTGTCATGTCAGTTTTACGTCTGAGCAAGTTAACACTTTACCAGTGTTTTGGCCCTAATACTTTCATCCTAATCCTTGTTCTCAACTTAATTTTGTAGCATTTGGTGTATTTTCTTACTTGGCTTTGTAGCCAGTGCAGTGTATATCAATTCAGAAGTTCATCTCTGGTGAAAAGTGTGAGGAGTTGGGCCAAGGTTTCTGTGCTGTATACCTCTATGACTCGATGAGAAGTTGAAGATTTTCATGATGTTCAGATATTTAGTCATTTACAAGCAATGTTAAGTTGCTTTGAAATCAAGAGAATTAAGATTTATGCCAGGCAGTCCAGCATTGATTCTGAATCTTCCTGAGCTGAGAAGCCAGAAGTTCCTGGCAACGTCTTCACAGACTAAGGCTCATCAACCTGACATGACAAGGCTAATGGCATGTGCAAATAAAGGAAATAAAGCAACCAGGGAACCACAACAATTCATAACTGAATGTGTACATTCTGAAAACATTGCTAAATAAAAGCATCCTGGTTATAACATATTTGATCAACTATGATGTTGCTAAATTCTTAAGAAGCCTAATCTGAAATTAATCTGAACTTTTTCAATTTTAGATAAGAGGTCAATCATGAGGGTAAGAGGCAGGAGATTCAGAGGTGATTTAAGAAAGAACTTTTTCACTCAGAGTGATAATGAACTGCCTGGGAAGCTAATGGAGGCCAGAAACCTTACAACCTTTCAAAGATACAAAGCGCAAAATCCTGTTCGTCATTTCTTCATTTGGGATCATTCGATAAAATTGGTTACTTTGGTTTATGGTTTCTCCAAAGCGATCGAAATACTGTTCAAATTTCATTTGTTCAAAGGTGTTCATTTGTAAAGTATGTCTTTGTGGTTTTCACTGAGGAGAAAAAAATACAGACAGATTTATGGCACAGTAAGAAGATATTCAACCTAACATGTACAAGCCAGCTAAGAAAAGAAATTTCAAGCCTAATACAGCATTTGAACAGGTCTATAATCACACAGATATCCATTTTTAAGCAATCGGCCAATGTTAGAAGTTGCTTAATTCACATTTTTCCAGCCTTCTTAAGAACATTCACAGAATTCAAGTTATTTGCCAACAACCAGTCAATTTTCCCCTTGTCGAAGAACACATTTTCAATTTGCACACTCAGCTGTTTGGTCCTGGAATGTAGATAAAGGAGAATGACCTCTCTTTATTACAATTGTATGTTGGTTTGAAAGAGAAACAAAGATGCAAAAAAAGCTTCAATCTTTTACTGTGACCTGATAAAGATGCTTCCAATCCAGTATGTGAACCGTAAAGTCCATGTTTCTCTTCAAGAGATCTTGTTCTTCTTCCTGAGTGCTATTTGCAATCTCAGCTGGAAAATATGTATGCATGGACATTACTGAGCATCAAAACCAGCAATGATCCAGTTGGTAACATTCTTGGTACTGAATCACTTGGTTCTGGGTTTAAACTCTACAACAGGACTTGAGCACAAAAATCAAAGTTAATAGTCCAGGACAGTACTGAAGGACTGTTGCCCTGCCATAGATGCCGTCATTTGGATTTAAAGTGAGGCCCCATTGGCTGACTGGGATGGTGTAAAAGATCCCTAAGTACTATCTCGAAGAAGAGCAGTGGAGGTCCTGGTTAATTCTTATCCCTTAACCAAATGATAAGAACGACTATCTAGTCATTATCACATTGCAGTTCATGTGCACATTGGATTTTGTGTTCCTGACATTACAATTGTAACTACATCATTGGCTATGAAGTGCTTTAAGATGTCCCCTTGTCATGGGAAGTGCTATATAAATACAAGCCTTCTTTTTTTCCAGATGTAGAGTCTTCCAGTGCTATGGCATGCACTAATGCTCACTTTCTAAAATGATAAATTGGACAAAAAAAAAGTCAAACTCATTCATGTTTGCTCCAGGAAGTAGCACCTTGAGAAATGGAAGAGAGTAAAAGAGCAAAAAATAATCAAGTTTTACCAGCTGTGTTGTCTATAAATGTGATGCATAAATCTTGCAATTCTACTTCACAGAAAGAAACTGAGAGAAGACATTCCATATAAGTACCTCTAAGTGCTATTAGATCTTTTTTATATAAATTGTTCCAAAAAAGAGAGTTGCCATGGAAACAGCTCATTGCCTAGTTGACAGTGTAAAATCCAGACACTTTTCTGTTCATTTAGTGTTTGAAAAGATATTCATTTTTGTTTAGGAGTGTCAGGATGATTTAAGGTTTATGTGAGATAATTACACATGCTACTACTTATTTCAATGTTAGCTAAACAACATGAGAAACAGTGTATTCAAAACATCTGTACCCTGTGTCAGCTCTCTGGACTGCCTATATGCGAATCTTATCCATCACCTCTTTCAGATTAAGATACAATGGGATCTCTCACACGGTTAGCAAATCTATAGCAAAAACCTATTCTTCTGAAATTCCTCAATATCTCATGCTTAACTTCTTAACCTACCAGTTTCCCCTTGTTGACATATTCTGCAGGTATGAGGTTTGCTTGCTGGCACCACCCAACATATCTGCCCACTACTTCCCTGAAATGCTTTCGTAATGTTGAAATGAAGCATTTTGAATGTTCTAATCCATTCCCCAGCTCCACAAAAGGCAACAGAGGAGTCTGGATATAAATTGAAATTACAAAAATCTGAAAGCTAATACCAACCCACCAGGAACATGGTCACTTCCCAAGTTTAAGAGATGTTCTTTGGGAATGCAGGCTATTGAACTGTTCGAGAGGCGTGTTCGTTATTTAAATAATGCCTGTGAGAATGTGTGCCTAAAATTATGATATGCATTTAGATTTACTATCTGTTGGATAGATTTAGAATACCTGGCAGCTAAAGGTCACTATAGCCAGTAAAGGCACTTAATTGCTGGACCTATGAGTAAGGAGGTATAGGTATGCTTCCCCTCTAACCATTCCCACTCTGCACCTCCACTGCAATCCCTTCAACCTAGTCTGCTCAAGGAGAAAGTACTCTGCATAATGCTCTGACATACACACCATTAGTTTCCATTCAACCTCCTCCAGCAATCTGAAACCCCACTCACCACCTGAAAGAACATGATCTGGCATCATGGTCTCTACTCCTGGTCCTTGAGGATTGAGGAAAAGGACTTTATGACTGTGCATCACTCTGTCAGGCAGAACCTCCAAATCCTAAGACACTGGTCAATTTTGGGATATCCTTGCAGTGGCCAGTTGTTGTAGGATTAATACATGATTGATTGGGCCAGAATCAAGAAGGATGCCTTAGGAATGGGGTAGGCAGTTAATCAGGTGAGTTTGGAATGATATGGTAGGTTTTGTAACAGAAAAGTCCTCCATAAAACTCAACACAGTGGCTCAGTGGCTAGCACTGTTGCCTCACAGCACCAGGGACCTGGGTTCGATTCCCACATGGGCGACTGTCTGTGTGGAGTTTGCACATTCTCCCTGTGTCTGCGTGGGTTTCCTCTGGTTGCTCTGGTTTCCTCCCACAGATGTGCAGGTCAGGTGAATTGGCCATTCTAAATTGCTCATAATGTTAGGTGCATTAGTCAGGGGTAAATATAGGATAGGGGAATAGGTTTGGATGGTTTACTCTTTGGAGGGTCGGTGTGGACTTGTTGGGCCGAAGAGACTGTTTCCATACTATAGGGAATCTAATCTAAACTAAAAATGTACACTTCATCAGAAAAACATAAGATTAAGCCTCTGGTATATCAATCCTGTAAGTCATCTAATGGTGTGCATAAATGTTGTCTTTGGTTGCTCATTTGGCATTTGTTTATTCTTAGGGTAATGTTCCTTCTCTGGAGAATATTGTTCCCATGGCAAATGCTATTACCATGGCAATTATTGTTGCTGATCCATTTCCTTTTCTGAGGAATGACAGACCTTTGTGACTGGTCTTTTTGTACACCATGCTGGTGTAAGTTCATATCTTCTTGATCAGCTGTCTACACTGAAGGAATAGCTTCTCTACTTTTATGTAGATGCTTTCAATTGTAAGGATAGAGCTGATTGTTCACATTCACCACATATAATTAGGGTGACAATTGCTCCCAAGTTGTTGATGTCACCACTTAGTCTGACTTTTGTTGAAAGCATTGAATGTCCATATCCTGACTGACTCTTCAATGGTCAGCTCTGGCATTAACTTGGCAGTTTTGGAAAGTGAAATTTGGCTTTCTGTCACTTTCTGGCATGAAGGGCATGATATTGTGGTACTTAACTATTAGACCTCAGAGGTCTGTGTGGACAAAAACAAACTAGCAGAATGTTGTTATTACTTTATTCTCTGTGAATAAAGGACAACGTACTGTGGATCAGCATAGATATGTAATGCAACAGATGCTAAAGAAGAATGCTTGGATGAAATTGATCTTTTAACTTTGTTGCGTTTTTTCCTATTAATTAATGTTTCATTTGCATTGGTTCATATTTATATTAAAACAAATGTTATTCACTATCAGCCACATTTGGTAGCCTCAACAGGACCTTGGATTCATGTCAATCAAACACACACACACACACACACACACACACACACACACACACACACACACACACACACACACACACACACACACACACACACACACACACACACACACACACACACACTCATACACGCACATACATAAATCCCCCAAACTCACACCCAGGCTCGCACCCTCTCATAGGCTTATACTCCATCACACTCACAGACATACTTTACCAAGATTGCACACATGCAAGCACACACTCTCTCACATGCACTCAGACTCACACCACTCACATACACACACTCACTCTGTCTCTCTCTCACTCTCTCTCTCCTGCATGTACACACTCATGTAAGTTTATGGGGTGAATTTATAATTGCATAATTATATTTGCATATACATTCTATTTTGCTCAAAAATGCATAACCTACAGCCAGTTAATCCATGTAATATCTTGTAAATTCCACTTTAGAAATAGAACCAGTCTGACTGAAGATTGGGAGACAGACTTTAACCTCACACCTTTAATGCATTGTCTGAGCACCTTGTGTTCTAAAACCTGAAGTTATCTTGAGAATGTGACTTAAAACAAGTTCTGAGATTTACATTATAAAGAACCAAACCTTGCAAATCCATTCTAAAAGATGAAAGACTGAATCTCGGTTTGTTCAATCTATCATTTCAGCTGCATGACATTGTCATCTTTTGTTATAAATTCTGTGTCATATGATCCTGTTTCACAAACATCTGATGAAGGAGCAGCGCTCCGAAAGCTAGTGCCTCCAAATAAATCCATTGGACTATAACCTGTTGTCAGCTCATACTCTATTGGAAGAATATTTCATGCATGGCATACATTAATCATTTAATTGGACTACTTTCTATGCTTTGAATCAGTGTATTTCTTCACTCCATGATTGCCTTGTACAAGTATGTAGTGGATTTGCTCAATTTATTTCTGAATCCTTGACAATTTTCATTGTTGTCTTAACCTTTTATTTGACTGGGGATGGTGTGGAGATGATTTGGGCTGTTGAATTTTCCAATCCTTTATGAATTAGTTGAGTTATTCACTCATGAATTGAGGGCCATTGTTACTCATCACAATGTCTGAAGTGCTGTGCTGACTGAAGAGTATTTTCAGGCACTCTACAACCTCACTAGATGTTGATACCAGCTGGTCTATATCTCAGCAGTCAGACTTTTAAAACCAGCTGTTTGGATGTGTTATGACGACTCCTGTGGGCGGAACTTGTACCAGAATTTGATGACTCAGAGGGAGGAACATTACCACTGTGACACTAACCTGAATCATTAGAATGTTAATGGTGACAACAGAATAAGTTTCTGTATGAGTGAAGAGGTCTACTCGAAGCTTAAACTGTGGTCTGAGATGTCATGTGACATACGTAGCTCTTTGGTTTGCTTAGCTTCTTATTCATTCTAAGTACTGCACTGGCTAATTTTTCTTTAATTTCATTGCTCATGTTTGACCACTCAAACACTTTGTCTGCCTTCTTCAGACTAGACTCAATTTCTTAATGGATGTGCTTCAGCATCTATTTTCTCATCTGCTTATGGATAATGATGCTGCAAACAAAATAATATTAGCAGGCATTTGGTAGAAGAAAGAAGTGGTCTGAAGAAGATAATGTGAATTGGTTTGCGGTCGACTCCACTGTGTTATGATCAGATAAGGAGGGATGAATTACTATCCCTCCTTTAATCACTCTGTTGGCAGCAACAAAGAATTTTAATTATTTTTAACATAGTTATAGTACACCAATTGGAATGTAGTACCATCAAAATTTAGAAAAATACAGAAGTGTAAGAAAAAGGAATTTTGTTGTTCAATAACCACAAGAAAAATACACATTCTTCAAACACCCACGAACAATGGTATAAAGTTTTAAAAGGGAAGTTTTCTATTATTATAGGAAGATAAAGAATATTCAATGTACAAGTTCTTACAATCCTGTGTCCTTATAGATAAAGCTAAGATGATAGTTATTTAGATGATGTCTTGTTTCTTCAGCAGTAACAAAATTTGTAAAATTCTTGAGATCTCAGCAAAGGGGTATTTCCATGACTTGCTTCATCACTAATGCTAGCTTTGAGATGCTGAAATGAGAAACAGTGAGATAGACAGTCTTCCAGTCCTTGCTCTTAACTGATCACTTTCTTCCTCTCTGTTTGCTGCTCTGCCAAGCAGCTTATGAAATATCATTCAATTTGGCTTCACTGTCTTTTCAAGCTGAATAGTTGCAAACAGCCATTCACATCCAATGTCTGAAAATTCTCGGACAAGTGGAAATTGAAATAGGAGGTGGAAATTTCTTCATGACTGACTTAATTGGCTGGTTTCATTGTCTTGAGATAAAATGGTAGCTTCAGTTCACATGATTTCATTCATTTATTAGTTTCTTTAACTTATCTCAATCTGTGGTCAGCTGGTTGCTGCAGCCATTTTTGATCCATGTTTCTTCCTTTTTAAACATTATACTGGCCCAAAATTGCAGGGAATTTACTAGCATGGATAGTAGACTGGTTAACCTATAGAAAGCAGGGAGTTGAGATAAATGGATGTTTCTTTGGTTGGAGATTAGTGGTGAGCCGGGTGCCACAGGGGTTGGTGTTGGGGCCGCAACTGTTCATGATATATATAAATGATTTGGAAGAGGAGATTGAGGGTAACAATTCCAAGTTTGCTGATGACACTAAATTGAGTAGAAAGGCAAACTGTGCAGAGGATGTAGAGGATCTGCAAAGATATTTAGATTGTTTAAGTGAGTGGGAAAGGGTCTGGCAGATGGGGTACAATGTTGGTAAATGTGAGGTTATCCACTTTGGAAGTAAGAATAGTAGGTCAGAGTATTATTTAAATTGTGGCAGATTGCAGCATGCTGTTGTGCAGATGGACTTAGGAGTGCTCATGCATGAATCACAAAAAGTTGATTTGCAGATGAAATAGACAAGCAGCAAAGAAAACGGAATATTGGCTTTCATTGCTAGAGGAATTGAATTCAGGAGCAGGGAAATCCTGCTGCAATTGTACAAGGTGTTGCTGAGGACGCACCTGGAGTACTGTGCCTAGTTCTGGTCTCCTTACTTGAGGAAGGATATACTGGCTTTGGAGGCAATGCAAAGGAGATTCATCAGGTTGATTCCAGAGATATAGGGGTTACCCTATGAGGAGAGGTTGAGCCACCTGGAACTGTACTCATTAGAATTCAGAAGAATGAGAAGGGATCTTATAGAAACATATAAAAATATGAAAGGAATAGATAAGACAGAGGCAGGCAAGTTGTTTCTGCTGGTGGGTGAGACCAGGACTAGGAGACTTGGTCTCAAGATTAGGGGAAGTAGATTTAGGGCAGAGATGAGGAGGAACTGCTTTTCCGAGAGAGTAGTGAATCTATGGAATTCTCTCCCCCAAGGAAGTAATGCAGGTAGTTTCATTAAATATATTCAAGACAGAGTTGGATGGATTTTTACATGGTAAGGGAATTAAGGGCTTTGGGGATAATGCAGGTAGCTGAAGCTGAGATGATGGATACTTCAGCCTTGATCTTAATGAATGGCGGCATAGGCTCAATGGGCCAAATGGCCTACTCCTCCTTCTATTACTAGGAAACTATGGAAAAACATTAAAATCAGATGATGGAATTTGAAAATTGATAATCCATAATTTACCATTTTGCTACACTGTCACTTTGTCTCTCTCAAACAGGTAGACTAAAATTATCAAAGATAACACCCATCTTTTCCTATATCTGAGCTTCACTTTGTTCAGTTTGACTTAATGCCCTGAATTTAAATGCAACTGGCTGTCATTGCTGCATACAGTGCTCCAAGTCCCATCCTACCAGTGTCACACTGCAAACTAACTTCGTAATACATATTGAACTATCATAACACTGGCATCTCTAGTCATTTCATTCTAGCGACAGTTACCTCTTGCTCTGTGCCCCAAATACACTTATATTCTTTGCACTGAACTTACACAAGAAGGGGCTTTGAATTAGAAAAACAATTAGATCATGTAGCCTAAAAAAGCTTAAGTTGTTGTTTTATTACACAAGCATTGTTATAATCATTTAAAGTTGTCAGAAAAAGTTGTGAAAAATCTTTCTGAAAGAATACTTGTTAAAAAATTTCTTAAACCAGCCATACAATTCACATAGAGTGAAGAAGAGTTTATTAAACATCACCAATTTATGCTTAAAAAATTTTAAACATTACTAATGTGAAAACATCTAATGTAATGGCCTTATCCAAAAAGAAGAGAAAAACCAGGTAACTATATTCCAGTAAGCTCATTATTTGTTATTGGGAAAGTGTTAACATATGTTGTAAAGTATTTAAGAGCAGAACATTTAGCTATACAAAAATAATTAAGCTGAGTCAACATAGTTTCATGAAGGGGAAAGCATGCATGACAATATATTAGAATTCTTTGGGGGGACAACAAGCAAGATAGATAATGGGAAACTAGGCAATGTAATATATTTAGATTTCCAAAAGAATTTGATAAGGAACCATCCTTAGGAAGACAAGAGCCCACAATGTTGAGGCAGAATATCAGCATTGATGGAGTTCTGACTGACATTTAGAAGACAGAGAGCATTAAGAGTGGCATTTTCAGGATGGAAAACTTTAACTAATGTGCTGAGGCAACAATTATTTACAATGCACATTAATGGGTTTGGATGAGGGAAGTGATTGTACTATCGCCAAGTTTGTGGATGACAGAATAATAGGTTGCAAGGCAAATGGTGAGGATAGCACACAGAGTCTGCAAACAGATATGAAGAGGTTAACTGATGTGCAAGAACTTGACAGGTGGAATATAATGTGGGAAAATGTGCAGTTGTGCATTTTGGTGGGAAGGGTATAAGAACTGAATATTATTTAAATAGACAAAGATGGCAGAGAGCTAAGGGAATTGGGGATCCTTGTGCATAAATATGTAAAGCTAGCATACAAATACGTAGGGAAGGGGGATGTAGGCTGTGATTCATTTATATATTTGAAATATCATTTGTGTAAGTTTGGATTTTGGACTTTGAAGTAGCGGGTTTTCTCTGTATCTGATGGACTTAAGAATTTCTGTAGCCATGATGAGATTTTTAAAAACAGTTTGTGAGGGATAGTTTTCAGTACTAATAGGCTTTGATTTACCTTTGGAGGGTTTACAGCTTCATAAGGTAAACAATGGTGCCTTAAGGTATCTGTCAGAAATTTCTGGATATTTTTTCAAGCTTAGGAAAAAACACCCAAAGCTGAGAGAGCAAGACCTTTTCAATTTTACTTTCAATTTTGAGTAGTTCTGCAGAAGCTTTCATGTTACTCATGTTGCACATGGATAGCAGTGAGTTGAGGGGTGTGTAGGTTAAGTTATTATATTTTACATTAGGGTTAAACCTTGGCACAACATCATGGGCCAAAGGGACTGTTCTGTGCTGTACATTTCTATGTTCTATATTACTCCTGGGAAAGCTAGAAGATAATTAGATTTATTAACCCAAGATTATCTTAGAATAAGGACTGAGTGACTGTCCAGACCGGAAGTTTTTTGGATAAAACACTGAAGAGGGTATTTGAAGCTGAGAGCATTTAAACTCAGCTGCAAGGCAGCTACGGTCTGGAAGCTGAAGTCAAATTAAACAAATTGAGGTGTTAGAGAAAAGGATTTTTCCAGGGTGAGTGCAAAACAAGGGGTGCTTATTGGCACCTTAAAAGGCTATTTTGGGATTTGAAAGGAGTGTTTTAAGTTTCAATAGGATTATATTTCACCATGTGTTTCAAAAGCTTTAAGTTTGTGTCATAAGTAGGTGGACCGATTTATTTTTTATCTTCAATACTTTTGCAAAATGAACTTCTATTGTACTGTTAACAACAAATCTGCAACATTGTATGCTTATGACTTAGTGAAAGACCAACTCAAAACAAAACAAAATATGATTTATCAAGCCAGACTTCAGTATGGGATCTGACTTATACATTAATAACATCAACTGAGATCATAACAGAAGATAAATGAACTGTTGGCCTTTCAGACCATAAGACCATAAGATATAGGAGTGGAAGTAAGGCCATTCGGCCCATCACGGCTGATGGGCATTTAAACTCCACTTTCCCGTACTCTCCCCATAGCCCTTAATTCCTTGCAAGATCAAGAATTTGTCAATCTCTGCCTTGAAGACGTTTAACGTCCCGGCCTCCATTGCGCTCTGTGGCAGTGAATTCCAAAGACCCACCACTCTCTGGCTGAAGAAATGTCTCCTCATTTCTGTTTTAAATTGACCCCCTCTAATTCGAAGGCTGTGCCCACGGATCCTAGTATCCCCACCTAATGGAAACAAATTCCCAGCATCCTCCCTTTCTAAGCCATGCATTATCTTGTAAGTTTCTATTTGATCTCCCCATAACCTTCTAAATTCTAATGAATATGATCCTAAGATCCTCAATCGTTCATCGTATGTCAGGCCTATCAGTCCAGGGACCACCCATGTGAATCTCTGCTGGACACGTTCCAGTGCCAATATGTCCTTCCTGAGGCGTGGGGCCCAAAATTGGACACAGTATTCTAAATGGGGCCTAACTTGAGCTTTATAAAGTCTCAGTAGCACATCGCTGCTTTTATATTCCAACCCTCTTGAGATAAATGACAACATTAAATTTGTTTTCTTAATCACGAACTCAACTTGCAAGTCAACCTTTAGAGAATCCCAGACTAGCACTCCCAGATCCCTTTGTACTTTGGCTTTATGAATTTTCTCACTGTTTAGAAAATAGTCCATGCCTGTATTCTTTTTTCCAAAGTGCAAGACCTCGCATTTGCTCATGTTGAATTTCATCAGCCATTTCCTGGACCACTCTCTTAAACTGTCTAAATCTTTCTGCAGCCTCCCCACCTCCTCAGAACTACCTGCCTGTCTGCCTAACTTCGTATCATTGGGAAACTTTGCTATAATGCCCTTAGTTGATTCATCCAGATCATTAATATATAAAGTGAACAGCTGCGACCCCAATACTGTGGGACACCACTAGTTACCAGCTTCCAAAAAAGAATCTTTTATCCCAACTCTCTGCCTTCTGTCAGACAGCCAATCCTCAATCCATGCCAGTAGCTCACCTCGAACACCATGGGCCCTCACCTTACTTAGCAGCCTTCTGTGAGGCACCTTATCAAAGGCCTTTTGGAAGTCTAGATAGATACCATCCACTGGATTTCCCTGGTCTAATCTACATGTTACCTCTTCAAAAGATTTTAACAGGTTTTTCAGGCATAATCTCCCCTTACTAAATCCATGTTGACTTGTTCCAATCTGACCCTGCACTTTCACGAATTTAGAAATCTCATCCTTAATGATGGATTCTAGAATTTTACCAACAACTGAGTTAGGCTAATTGGCCTATAATTTTCCTCTTTTGTCTTGGTCCTTTCTTGAACAAGAGGGTTACAACAGCGATTTTCCAATCATCTGGGATTTTCCCTGACTCCAGTGACTTTTGAAAGATCACAACCAACACCTCCACTATTTCCTCAGCCATGTCCCTCAGAACTCTAGGATGTAGCCCATCAGGGCCAGGAGATTTATCAATATTTAGACCTTTTAGCTTTTCTAGCACTTTCTCTTTTGTAATGGCTACCATACTCAATTCTGCCCCCTAAATTTCCTTAATTGTTGGATATTACTCATGTCTTCCACTGTGAAGACTGACGCAAAGTACTTATTAAGTCCTTCAGCTATTTCCTTATCTCAGAGCACTAGCCTTCCTGCATCAATTTGGAATGGCCCAATTTCTACTTTTGCCTCTCGTTTGTTTCTTATGTACTGAAAGGAAATTTGATTATCATTACTAATATTACCGGCCAGCTTACTTTCATATTTGATCCTGTCCTTCCTTAATTCTCTCTTTATTATCCTGCTTATTTTTGCAGTATTCCCAATCTTCTGATTTCCCAGTACTCTCGGCCACTTTATAGGCTCTTTCTTTTGCTTTGATACATTTCCTGACTTCCTTTGTCAGCCATAGCTATCTAACCCACCCCGCCCCACCCCCCGCCCACCCCCACCACTGGATAATTTTTCTTTTATTTGCGATGAATCTCTGTACTGTTCCTCAATTACACTCAAAAATTCCTGCCATTGTTGCTCTACTGTCTTCCCCACTAGGGTCAGCTTTCAGTCGATTTTCATCAGTTCCTCTCTCATGCCCCTGTGATTACCTTTATTTAACTGTAACACCATTACGTCTGATTTTGCCTTCTCTCTTTCAAACTGCAGACTGAACTCTAACATATTATGATTGCTGCCTTTTAAATGTTCCCTTACTTTAAGATCTTTTATAAAGTCTGGCTCATTACATAGCACTAAGTCCTGGATAGGCTGCTCCCTTGTGGGCTCCATCACAAGTTGTTCCAAAAAGCCATCCTGTAAGCATTCCATGAATTCCTTTTGTTTTGGATCCACTGGCAACATTATTCATCCAGTTCATTTGCATACTGAAGTCCCCCGAGATCACCGTGACCCTGCCTTTCTGACATGCCTATCTATTTCCTGGTACATCTTGCGTTCCTGGTCCTGACCATTGCTGGGAGGTCTGTACATAACTCCCATTATGGTTTTATTGCCTTTGTAGTTCCTCAACTCCACCCACACAGACTCCACATCATCTGACCCTGTGTCATTCAGTGCCATAGATTTAATTTCATTGTTAACTAACAAGGCCACCCTGCCCCCTCTGCCGACCTCTCTGTCTTTTCGATAAATTGTAAACGCTTGGATGTTTAACTGCCAGTCCTGAACCCCCGAAACCACGCTCTGCGATGCCTACCACATCATAATCATTCACGATGATTTGTGCCATTAATTCATCTGCTTTTACGAGCATTCAGGTAAAGAGCCTTAATGCTAATTTTGTTATCCTCATGATTTCCAACATCTCTTGTCATATTTCCTAATTTCTTTACCTCAAAGAGAAGTCTCCCTAAAACTGTATGAGGCCCCAGTTGGACTACACCTGGAATATTATAAATGATTTTGGTCTCCTTATCTAGGGAAAGATATACTAGAATTGGAGGCAATCCAGCATTAGGCTGATCCCGGGCATGAAGGGATTTTCTTATGAGATGAGATTGGGTAGGTTGGAGGGGCCTGTATTCATCCAGTCAAGTGGGGAGTATTCCATTACACTTCTGGCTCGCAACTTGTAGAGGGTGGAGAAAGTGAGGGCTGTTAGAGATCAGAGTCTGAAAGTGTGGTGCTGGAAAAGCACAGCCATCAGGCAGCAGAGTTGACATTTTGAGCAGAATGTCATTCTTGATGAAGAGCTTATGCTTGAAATGTCGACTCTTCTGCTCCTTGGATGCCGCCTGATTGGCTGTGCTTTTCCAGTACCAAACTTTTAGACTTATAGAGGGTGGACAGGCTTTAAGGAATTAGGACATGATCTAATTACAGCATTCCTAGGCTAAAGCCTGCTTCTGTATGTATGGCTATCCCAGTTCAATTTCTGGTCAATGGTAACCTCTGGGATATTAATAGTGGGGGTTTCTGGATGGCAAGGCCATTGTATATCACGGGATGATGGTCAGATACTAGTTTGTTGGTGTATTGTCGAGGTTTGATGCATTTGGACATGGATAGCTTCAGTATCTCAAGAGTCACAACTGGTACTGAAGATTCTGTACTCCCCAGTGAACATCTCCAATTTTGACCTTACGACGGAGGGAAAGTCATTAACAAAACAGCTGAAGATGATTCAAATGAGGATATTACCTCAAAGAACTTCAGCAGAGTTATATTGGAACTGACGTGACTGACTCTAATAGCAACAGTACTCTTCCTTTGTGCTGGTTATAGCTTTAACCAAGGGCAAATACTCCTGATTTGAATTGACTCCAGTTTTACCAAGTCTCTTTGATGCCAAACTCAATCAAATGTGGTCTTGATGTTAAGAGCAGTCAATCTAACACTACTCCTAGAATTCTGTGAGAATTCAGCTCATGTTTAAACTAAGGCTATAATGAGGTTAGAAGCTGAGTGGCATTGGCAGAACCCAAACTGGGTATCAATGAGCAGTTGTTGAGCTTATTGATAAGCAGGTGCTGCTTGATAACATGAATGATGACATCCTCCATACTTTTACTGTTGATTACAAATAGTTTGATCGGGCCATAATTGGCCAGGTTGGATATCCTACTTTTTGTTTACAGGACATATATGGATAATTGTTGGCTGGATCCCAAATTGGCTGGAACAACTTAGCTAGCAACATACTGATATCTGGAGCGATGTCTTCAGTAATATTGCCAGAATGATGCCATAACCAATAATCTTTGCAATATCCAATGACTTCAGTCAATTTTTGACATCACATGGAGTGGATCAAATTGGCTGAAGACGGGCATATTTGATTTTGGGGACCTCTGGTAGAGGCCAAGATGGATTATCTGCTTGCCACTTCTGGCTGAGGACTGTTGTGGATGCTTCAGTCTTATCTTTTGCACTAGTGTGCAGGACTTCCCCATTGTTGAGGATTGGGATATTTGTAATGCTGCCTTCTCCACCATTCATGACTGCATGTATCAGAACTGCAGATAGTAGATCTGATCCAATGTAGAATAGCTTTGCTCAGTCTAGCATTAACTCCATACGCTGTTTGGCACACAAGCAGTCCTTTTTTTGTAAACCTCATTTTTAGTTATATCTGATGTTGCTCCTGACATGCCCTCCTGCACCCTTCATTCAATCAGTGTTTATTCCCTTACTTAATGGCAATGACAGATTGTGAAATATGTTGGCTATGAGGTTGCGGATTGCGTTGGTGTGCAATTTGGCCGCATCTAATGTCCCACAGTACCTCATGGATACCCAGTCGTGAGTTAGTAGTTCAAAGTCTGTTCTATTTAGCAAGTGATAGTTTTGCCTAACATAATGAAGGCTATTTTCAATGTGAAAATGGTATCTGATCTCAAGAAAAACTGTGCAATGTCCACTCTTATTGATATTGTCATGAGCAGACATACCTGTAACAGGTAGATTGGTGAATGTTATGCCTCACTGGGATAATGCACTGGAAATCAAGCACCTCTGTTTTTAGAGTTGCTGCAAAAGTTGAAGATTTTATAAAGTTTGCAGAATTCCCCAATTTACCTGTCTTTCAGGCCCAGATTGACAGAAAGTATGAAGGAGATTTCTGTCCTTAACATAAATGACTATTTATTGTAATAAACAAATTCTAACTAAGGTAAACAATTCTGAAAATTTGACATATAACTTTAGTAGTTAAACTCTAAAGCCCCTTTATAAACTCCTCCTCTACACACATACACAGTTGGACACAGAGACAGGGTATCATGGGTGAAGGGAAAGACTGGGAAGGCAATTCAATGGTCTCTGTCCACGGAGATAATCCTTCTGCTGATCAGAATGTAACTTTTTCTTCCTTCTCCAGATACTTTCACTTGTTTATATGAGGCACAGAGTAACTAGTTCACACTGACAAGGGACTTTGACTTATCAATAAAAGTCACTGCTTACAGAAACAGTGAAGAAGAAATAAAGCGTCTGTCTTCAAACTTGAGCATCTTTCTCATCTCAACGACTCCATCCTGCCACCCCACACTCCCTTCCCCCAAACTTTAAGCTCAAGCCATCAGAACAGCCTTTTATCCCAGTTGTCTAGGTTAGAGTGGTGCTGGAAAAGCACAGCTGGTCAGGCAGCATCCGAGGAGCAGGCAAATCGATGTTTCAGGCAAAAGCCCTTCATCCCAGTTGTCTCCTTCTGAATGACACAGTTGCTTCCCCTGCCCCAATATCTCTCCCTTTCCTTGTGGCCTCACTTTTGCTTTTGGTTGTTCATACCTAATTGAACTTTCTCTCCCAACTTCCCTGCCCTCAAGTTGCCCCTGCAGCTCAACAGTCTCAAGTCCTCAGGACTGAACAGTAATATTGAATAGTCTTCAGGTCCAACCATCCAGGCACCGGGATCAATCATGGTGCTCAACTGCAGCACGAACAAATTTCTGGACCACTGTGACCTCATGGTTATGTGGTAGAGATGAGTAATTGAGTGATATTATGGGAAATGTGTGCATAATCCCACATTTCAGCACTTTGTTTGAATGTGTCATTTCGCAGCACCTTCCCTGTGGAATCACTGTAATCAATGTGAGACTAAAATAATGGATGACCAGCATAAAAAATGAAATCTCTGTCTCCCACACGTCCTATTATTTTAGTACTTATGCATTCACAAGCCTTGCTGGGGCTGCTGTTTAAAGAACATAATTGTTTTTCTTCCAAATCAAGTCATTTGTATTATGGTACTTGACTTTTAAAATAGTACTTTGGCTAATTCATTTCTTCTGTATTGTGATTGCTGTGTTCATTTAATCTACCATTTACCCTTTCCACAGGCTTTGCTTCCTGCTGTGTTGCTGAAATATTTCAGCTTCGTGCCATGACATGTAAAAACAACTTTTGCTTGGCAGCATGCTTGAGGTTTAAACAATCACTTTCTTTGGTTGTGGCCCACAGTCTTCAAAAGGCATTAACAGGTCTTTTCTAATGTGCCATCATATTAGGTGCCAGTTAATCATTTCTTACGGTGGAATGTTACTGGACCCTGAATGATGTGGGCTGTGGTGAGAGATATGGGAGAACTGCATGAGAAATTGAGTGAGGCCTTTCTCAATGTCAGGAGCAACAAGTCGCATTTCCAAACAGAGCTCCAGACGTCATGATGAGAGTCAGACCAGAGAGGCCTATTAATGGGGAGTATTACTTGTTCCTGCTCTCATTAAATAAAAATCTCACCTCATTAATGTGCATCTTCCTACCATATGAACATAAGAAAAAGGAGCAGGAGCAGATTATTTGGCGCATTGAGTCTGCTCTGCCATTCAATAAGATCATGGCTGAACCTCTTGTGGACTCAACTCTACTCACCCATTCACTTACTATAACCCTTAATTCCTTTACTTTTCAAAAATCTATCTTCACCTTAAAAACATTCAACGAGTTAGCCTCAACTGCTTCAATGGGCAGAGGATTCCACAGATTCACAATCCTTTGGGTGAAGAAGTTCCTCCCCAAATCAGTCCTTAATCTGCTCCCCCTTATTTTGTGGCAATGTCCCATAGTTCTAGTTTTACCTGCCAGTGGAAACAACCTCCCTGCTTTTAGCTTATATAAAATTATGACAGGAACAGATGTTTCTATAAAATCCCCCCTCATTGTTCAAAATCCCATGAGTATAGCCCCAGTCTCCTAAATTTTTCCTCATTAGGCAACTCTCTCAATTCCAGAAGCAACCTAGTGAACCTCCTCTGCACCCCCTTCAGTGCCAGTACACCCTTTCCCAAAAGTAAGGAGACCAGAACTGCACAAAGTACTCCATGTGTGACCTTATCAGCACCCTATACAGCTTCAGCATAACCTCCCTGTTTTTAATAACAATGAAGGACAAGGTTCTTAATAACCTGCTGCACCAGTGAACCAACTTCTTGTGATTCATGCACAAAAATACCCAGGTCCCTCCACCAGCATGCTGCAACTTTTCACTATTTAAATAATAGTATATTTTGCTGTTATCCCTACCAAAATGGATGACCTCACATTTACCAACATTGTACTCCATCTGCCACACTCTTGCCCACTCACTTAACCTATCCATATCGCTCTGCAGACTTTCAGTGTCCTCTGCACACTTTGCTCTACCACTAATTTTTGTGTCATTTGCGAACTTTGACACACTACACTTGGTCCCCAACTCCAAATCATCGATGTAAATTGTAAACAATTGTGGTCCCAACATTGATCCTGACCACTTGTCACTGACCGCCAACTGGAAAAACACCCATTTATCCCCACTCTTTGCTTTCTGTTAGTTAACCAATCTTCTATCCATGCTAATACTTTACCTGTAACACCATGTACCTTTACCTCATGCAGCAGCTTTTTGTGCGGCACTGTGTCAAATGCTTTCTGGAAATCCAGATATGCCACATCCACCAGCTCCCCCAGTAAATTAGTTAAATATGACCTGCCTTTCATGAAACCATGCTGTGTCTGCTTGATGGGACAATTTCTATTGAAATGTTTTGCTATTTCTTCCTACATTATAAATCTTCCCCTCTACAGAAGTTAAGCTAAAGGGCCTATAGTTACCCATGTTTTGTCGACCTCCTTTCTAAAGGAGTGGGATAAGTAGAAACTACATGCTGAGAATTTCTGACATGGAAGTTTAAGCAGGTAACTGGCAATTCCAGCTGACTGCTAGCCCCTCTGGGCTAGCATCTCACACAAATGTCACCAACATCTCAGAATGTGCTCCCAGGCAGCAATTGTGCACTCTCCATGCCAATGAACCCAGGCATCTAATATATGCCAGCCTTTCCATGGCACATCTCCCAATGCTCTTGCACAACACCATTGCATTTCAAGGTTGAACTATAGTGTGTACCAAGGACAGTGTTGTGCAGGACAAACAGCCAAGTCACAGATTGGACTAGGGAGCATCTCAGGGCTGCTTATTTGCTTTCCAACACTCACCCAATTAGCATCCATTAGGATACTTGGAGATTCCCTGCCTTGCCTTGCCTTTTTACGTCTGAGCTTAAAGGCTCATGGTATTGCTGTAATGTCTTGCTATTCAGTATTGATATGAAGCCAAGAAGCTTGTCATGATTGTTAGCAATCAGCAGAAGAGGAGCAAATATGTGCACTATGGCATATTGCTACATCAGTTTCACACCTTTACAGGGGATCCATAACCCTTCAATCTACTGAGTGGATCACAATCAGTCATGTGGGTCCAGTGTAGCCAGTTCAAGGAATCACATTAACACAGTTAAGGAACTATACATTTATAAGGTCAATGTTTGGTCATTTTTCAAGGGGGTGAGAAACTTGGGGGCTCTGTTCACTAATTGTCAAGGGGACAAGGAATTAATAAGTAGGCAAAAATGAGGACTGCAGATGCTGGAAACCAGAGTTTAGATCAGAGTGGTGCTGGAAAAGCACAGCAGGCCAGGCAGCATCCAAGGAGCAGGAAAATCAACATTTTGGGCAAAAGTCCTGCCTCCATTCCTGATGAAGGGCTTTTGCCCGAAACGTCGATTTTCCTGCTCCTCCGATGCTGCCTGGCCTGCTGTGCTTTTCCAGCACCACTCTGATCTAAATGCAGGGAATTAACAAGTGTCTGGTGTTGCATTATAGAGGCTGGAGAACGTAATAGTGTGAGTGCAGACAGACAGCATCAATTCAATATAATGGGGGGGGGGGAAGGGGTGAGAGGGAAATGACAGAGCATGAGAGGGTAATGCATCATGTAGGGAAATAAGTTTTTGTTGATGGTGATCAGCACCCTGGGATGTCTGTTGAGAGGAAAATGAACTACAAGACCTAGCATGTTCACTTCTTTTGCCTAGACCTGGGGGTGAAAGGTGTGCAGATGTAGACTCAGATACGTGGGTTGAGTAGGGGCTTGAAGAGGTGCGATGCTTTTGGGATTGACAGAGAGGGCTACCTGGAAGAGGATGTTCATGTTTGGGGCTTCACCCTGGAGATAGCTAGGCCTTACACCTCCATCCTGTCTGCCACCTTCAAATCTGTAGAAGTCCAAACTGTCATACCCTCCCCTCCTCCACCAACAAAAGATAGACCATAGAGTCGTAAAGATGTACATCACAGAAACAGACCCTTTGTTCCAACTCATCCATGCCGACCAGATATTCCAACCCAATCTAGTCCCACCTCCCAGCACTTGGCCCATATCCCTCCAAACCCTTCTTATTCATATATCCATTCAGATATCTTTTAAATGTTGCAATCGTACTAGTCTCCATCCCTTCCTCTGGTAGCTCATTCCATACACGTACCACTCTCTGCATTAAAAAGTTGCCCCTTAGGTCTCTTTTGTATCTTTCTCCCCTCACCCTAAACCTATCAACCAAATCCTGAGGTGGTCAAGGAAAAGCCTCTGTTGCCTTCCATCATAACTCACTAACGTGCAGTGGAAATGAAAGTGGCTGTGACCACATACAGAGTCTACACGGTGGGTGCTGCCATCTGTGAAGAAGGGAGTCTATGAGTTATAGCCGTATAGGCCTCTTCAAAACGGAACATCAATGGGCACATGTCTTTACAGTAAAGATTAAACATTCTTGCAAGCTTGGTACTCCTTGTCACCCTTTGACATTAACCTAATGTGTGCAGTCCAACTGTTCATTATAAGCACTCCTGAACCATTTCATGCAGGATAATAGCTATACTTCACTAATGCTAGTGATGCAATAGCAATGTTTATGCGCCTGGAAAGATGGAGCTTAGTTGCCAAAGTCCCAAGTACCTGCACATCATCCATTGCCTACTCATGGGGCAGAAGCTATTCATTTAATATCTCAGTATATGGAACATCATCTAGGATAAAGATCAGTGACCTTAGTATCATTAAGTTTGCACTTTCAGCTATAAAGATAGTCACACAAACAGATGATAGTCAGAGGTGAACATTTATTTAGAATTATGAGAACACACTAAACAATCAAGTGTCATCTGTACCACTAATATACCCTCAAAAAATCTCTATTTTTGCCCTCCCAATGACTCCATCTATACTTCCTGCTGCCTTGAGAAAGCAGCCAATATAATCAAAGACCCCTCCACCCCAGTTAACCTCTCCTCCATCCTGTTCCACTGGGTAGAAAATACAAAAGTTTGAAAACACGACTCAGCAGGTTCAAGCACAGCTTCTTCCTTGCTGTTATCAGACTTTTGAATGGACCTCTCAATTATTAGAGTTAATCTTTCTGCACCTTCTCTATAACTATAACACTATATTCGGCATTCCATACTATTACCTTGATGTACTTACGTAAAACATAATTTGTCTGGATAGCTTGAAAAATAATACTTTTCACTGTATCTCAGTACATGTGGCAATAATAAATCAAATCGAATCCAGCTAGAATACCTACTGAGTCAGTATTTGAGCTGGTGGAAGGTGCAAGTGGCAGCCTTGCCAGTGTATCCTCTGTGGCTTCCTCCTCAGACATACTATAGGACATGTGCGGAGCCTTTGAACCTCTTCCTTGCCCAGCCTTTGAACATCCCAGTGGCACCTGCAAGACATAAAACAGAGATGTCACGGCCAGACATTGAGTTGTATCAGGTGAAAGCTATATTGACAGTGGGGTTAATGTGACATCTGAATTGCAAGGAACCTGGCTTCTTACATGCTTGGTACGACATGAACTTTTGGCATCACTGCAGAAATGGTTCCAATTCTCCCCAGCCAGTGCCAGAATCCTGTCCTTGTAAAAAGTGAAGTGACAGATGCTGGGTACACCACAACCTGTCTTCGCTCATTTGGCCATGTTGTAAGGGGATTTCTGAGAATGGGAGGTATTGAGTGAGATGGAAGTGTTTGGCACATCTATTGGTGCTGATGCATGTGGGAGAAAGATAATGAAGCAACCTAATTGAGTGAATAGGCAATGTAGGGCAGTGCAGAGGACATGCAGGGTTGGTTTGGTTGTTGGGTGCTTGGAGATATGTTTGTTAGGGTGCATTAGAGCAAGTAAAGAATGAATGGATGTGAAGAATGAGTGCATGTGAAAGTGACAGATGTGCAGCATGAGCCTTGGTGGGAAGTGGGTGCTGTTGCATGAAATATAGTGACTATGAGGTAGCAGAGGGAAGATGATGACACAAACATTGGTAGAGGGCCGAAGGTCTTTAACCTTCTTTCTGCATGGTTGAATAGTTTGATGAATGGTTGAGACCACAATTGACCCAAGTCACAACCTCAGTCTAGTGCCACGGTTTCCTCTGGTGGTCCTGTAGAAAGGGGAAAGTGCTCTTTTGCACTATCCCCAAGACATTGATGTCCCTGATGGAAAATCATGGCACCTATTTCACCTTATTTGCTATGTCCTTTGGGAGTGTGTGCAGCAGTGCAAGGCTGCTTTACAACAATGTTTAAAGAACCATGCCAGAACTGCCAGTCTCGCGTTCTTCTGGCTATAGTGAATTGTATGATTCCAGCTAGCGTTGGACAAGGGTGGCATCATGGGGGTTGAATAGATAGTTGACGAGGTTAGTTTGGGATGAGAGCGAGAGAAAACTCACGAGGCCTCACAGAGAGAAACCTTCCAAAAAACAAAAAAAAATGTACTTTGCTAAAATATCGTAGCATTCATTCCATCATTGATTAAGCAGAAAAGCACCAATTTAATTGAAGATTGCACTATGCTCCTGCCAATCCAGTAGAGGATCTGACAGAACCCATCAGAAAAAGGCAGATACCAACTTTTCAGCAATCTCAGATCAACTTGGTTGGATCTGTAAGGGAACAACTCCATAACTCCAAAGCGCATTCAACTAGAAGATTAGACTGGAGTTACCTGTTCTAAATCATTGTGTCGTAACCAAAATAATGATATTTTTATCAAAAGTCCATGTCTTCCCTCCTTTGTTCTCCCCTCCTTTGTTTAATGGCATGAGGCAGACAATTCACTTGCTTTTCTGTACTGCCAAGGTTGGAATGGATCACAGTTTAAATCTGAGCATGAATTAAAATACACAACACAATTTGATTGTGCCAGAATGGAGATCCAGGACATGAAGCAAAAACAGATACAAATATTTATATTGAGGTACATAATTCATAAATACCTGCACCTCACTGTCAGTGATGAGGGAAAGATGCATTGAGTTATTGAATGGCCACTTATCATAGTGCCATGGTGTAGCATATTTACAATTCCTCAAAGTGATCAGCACAAATGGGACATGCAACAGGCATGACAATATAAACAACTGTGCTCGCTGGAGAAACAAAATCAGAAAACCACGGATCCTGCAATCGAGGATCTTGCATCACAATTTTGACACCAATTTAGGACATGACAATAAAGATTGAGTACATAATGGCAAGGCAGCTTGTTATGGAAGACCAGGAAAGTGTGGAAGCATTTGATAGTTAGTAAAGCGATAGCAGCATCCAACATTCTTCACACCATATGCCTGTGTCATCCATGTAGGTGTTTAATACCATTGGAATGTCCAAATCAAAGGAATTCACAAAGGCTTGGTTGTGGGAGCAACTGCTTCAATTAAATAGTCTTTTCAAAAGGTACAGCAGGTACACCAGGTATTTCTTGAACCACTGCTGTTAACGTGATGAAGATACACCACAGGTGTGTTTAGGAAGGGACTTAGCCCAGATATTTGCAAAGCCAGAGGGTTAGAAGGGGCATTGGTGTTTGAGGAGCCTAGTTTGATGATTGAGAGAGGAATCAGAGGTTCAGTGCGAATGATTCAGGATATTAGTTCTGTACTTTCACAGGTTATAATTTGTCTCACATTTTTGGGTCTTTATACCTTCCTAACAATCTGCTGTCCTATTGGTGTTCCCCTCATCAAAATTATTGATGTAAATTATAAAATGTCAAGGTCCCAACATATATCCCCAGACTCCACTTGTAACAACTTGCAACTAAGACAAAACCCCAATAATGCATCCCCTCCTTGGGTTTTTTGCAGTGCCAAGCTCTAAGCTCTTTATTAATCAATCCCTATACTTACCCAACATCAGTCATCAAGCTAACTGGCCTACAATTTACTATTCTCTGCCTTTCTCCCTTCTTAAAAAGAAAGGTTCTATTTGTCATTTTCCAGTCCAATGGAACTATTCCTGACTCTAAGGAATTCTGGAAAGTTAACAACAATACATCTATTACTTCAATAAGCACCTCTTTTATGACTTTAGGATGAAGTCTATTTGTAACTGGAGACTTGTCAGGCCACAGTTCCATCCACTAAATATCCACCAACTCCCACAGTTACTTTGACTACACATCTGTCTGTATCGCATCTGTTCTGATTATGTTACCTGCCACAGCAGGGCCTCAGTGATGTCCACCTTTAAATCAATCAAGGAATCATTGCTATAATGGTTGACGGAGTCCGCAGCCATGTCCAACCCATTTCCCACACTTTTGCCCTCATTCCTTCCCATCCACAACAATGGTAGGGTCCTTTTTTGTCCTCACCTTCCACTCCCACAGCTTCCACAAGGATCATAGCTACTATTTATGCCACTTCTAGTGGGATGCCACCACCATATTCCCTTCCCCTCCCTTGCCAGTATTCCACAAAGACAACCTTTTGGGAAACCCTGGACCACTCCTCCTCCACTCCTAAGACCTCCTCAACTCCCATGGCACCTTCCCTTGCAATTGCAGAAGGTATGACACTTGCTCATTTACCTCCTCCTCCTCACAATCTAAGGCCCCAGAGACAACTTCCACATGAAGGAGCAATTTACCTGTACTCCATTCAATCTAATCTACTGTATTTGCTGCTCACAATGCTACCTCCTCTATGTTGGGGAGATGAAACACAGACTGATTGAGTGCTTTGCTGAACACCTCCATTCTACATGTCAAAATAGTCCCAAGCTTCTAGTTACCTGCATCTTTAATATACCACCGTGTTCACATGCCAACATTATGGTCTCAGGCCCGCTGTAGTGTTCCGGCAAAGCTCAATGCAAGTTGAAGGAAAAACACCTCCTCTTCAACTAGGCAATGTACAGCTTTCAGGACTCAACACTGAGTTTAACTATTTCAGAACACGAACACCTCCCTTCATGTTTGTTATCTATCAACACACACCACCAGGTTCTATCCTACATGCTTTCAGCTCAGCTAATGCACTTTCAACTATTCAGTCAACATTATCACCTCATCAGCTTGGTCAATATCAACATCCCTTTGTCTGCTTCCCTTCTTTCTCTCTTTCACTAGGCACCATCTCCATCTATCCATTCCACTCCTTCTCTAACCCAGTCACCATCCGCATAAACATCATCCGTCTTAGCTGCTTTCAGCTCTAACGAAAGGTCACTAGACTTAACTAAACGTTAATTTTCTTTTTCTCCCCACAAATACTACCAGATCAGCTTAGTTTCTCCAGTACTTTCTGTTTTTGTTTGTTTCAGCTCCATCAATTTGACTTGTATCACTGCCCTCATGATAGTAATCTCATGAAGTTCCACTTGCCCGTCCACTTTCAGATTTACGATTGTCACTGAACTGTTTGTTGTATCATTTATTGTGAAGTAAAAGTAAAATATTTGTTCATTTTATCTGCCTATTCCCTTACTATCTCCTGTTAACTTTCTTTCAAATTCCCTGGAGAACCCGCATTCACTTCACTTACATTTTTCCTTTTTAAAAATCTGTAAAAGCTCTTTGCTATCCATGTCTACACAACTAGTTAGCTTCCTCTCATATTCAAATTTTGTTTCCCTCCTCATCTGCTGTTTGTTATATTCTGATCAATGATTTGACCTACCACTCATCTTAGCATAATTATATGCTTTTCCTTGAAATTTTTTTTAAACTCAGCACTGCCAGTATAAGATAGTTGTAAGTACTTCAGCCTTGTTTTTTTGCATTGATGTGCTGAGTCCCCTATCATTGAGGATGGGAATATTTGTGGAACCTTCTCATATTAATTATTTAATCGTCCACCAATATTCATGACTAGAAGTAGCAGGACCGCACACCACCGATCTGATCTATTGTTTGTGTGATTACTTATCTTTGCCTGTCACCTATTAATTCTACTTGGCCTGCAAGTCCTATGTTGTAGCTTCACCAGACTGACATCTAAATTTTAGGTAGCATAATGGTGTTCCTCTCCTGCACTCTTCCTTGTACGAGGGTTGATCTCCCAGTTTGATGATCAGGCTAGAATGGGGCATACATGAGCCACGAAATTACACGTTGTTTTAATTCAATTACACTGCTGAAGGCCCAGAGCACTTTGTGAATGCCTAGTTTTGAAATGCTGTTTCTGTTTCAAATCTATCCTATTTTACAGAACTGTAGTGCCACACAACACGATGGATATTATATTCAATGTAAAGACAACACTTCATCTGCACAATATATCAAAACTGCCATAGATAGATGCATCTGCAATAGGGAGATTAGTGAAGAAAAGGTCAGGTTGGTTTATCCCTTCAAAAATACGTTTGACAAAAATAATTTCAATGTAAAAGTGTTTTTTTTTTAAATTCAGTATCAAATAGGCACCCAAAGGTTTTGTTATCTAGCTTTATACAAATGAATGGTGCATTGCTTTGTACTCTGTAATAACATAGTCCATAGCTGTATATCAGCTGTTTACCATTGCTCTCTGTAAGGTTCCTTCTATTAATATAAAGCTTATTGTGAAAATGTCCATTTCTCACAATAACACCAATACTAATTGAAAAATTTCAACAGAAACACAAATCACCTTGTAGAATTCTTTATCCAGACCAGAAAGAGTATATGTTAGCAAATGATAACTCATATGGTGGGAAAGAAAATACAAAGAAGCACCAAAATGCTGATTGTTGCTGTGACTCACAGAGGTTTTACTCATGAAATAAAAACAGGCTGGTTAGTGCAGTGAATTGAAAAAAATCTATACTCACCACCCTGTTGTGTGAAGTGCATGAATCACTGCAGCAGAATGTTGTATTGTCACACAGTATTACAGTCAATGTGCTGGCTAGGGGAAGATTTCAGGGAGGTAAGAAAATGAGTAAAGCTTAATGTTATGACATACAACTAATCTTAAATGACAATTCAAAACATGTTATTAGATCAAAGTTTTTCAGACAAACTCATTTTATTTATATTAATCCTCATATTGCTAATGCAATCTTCAAAGGCCCAACCTGGAGAGAGAAACTGATTTTGTCTTCAATAAGACTCAATTTGTGTGTTTTTTTAAATTTTCCTGATGATGCCATTCATACTGGAGAAGTTCATCACACAAGCCTCTACTGCAAGCGTTACAGGAATACTGTATTAGGAATAGGCCATTCAGCCTGTCGAAGCTGCTCCGTTATTCAGTTAGATCATAGTTGGTCATCCATCTCAATTCCACTTCCCACACTATCCTACGGCGAGTAGGTCTAATAGAAACCTGTAAACTTCTAACAGGAGTAGTCAGGTAAACGCAGGAAGGATGTTCCTGATGACTATGGAGTCCAGAATCTGGAGTCACGGTTTAAGTATATGGATAGGCTTTGTAGGACTGGGATGAGGAAAAAAAGTCTTCACCTAGACTCTGGTGAGCCTGTAAAATTTTCTGCTACAGCAAGTGGTTGAGGCTGATTCATTAAATGCTATCAAAAAGGGGATAGATAAAGTTCTTAGGACTAAGAGATCAAAGGATATGGGGAGAAAGTGGAAAGAGGCACTGAGGGATGATCAGTCGATCATATTGAATAGGGGAGCAGGCTCAAAGGACAGAATGGGAGATTCGATGTTTCGGGCATAAGCCCTTCATCAGGAATGAGGAAAGTGTGTCCAGCAGGCTAAGATAAAAGGTAGGGAGGAGGGACTTGGGGGAGGGGCGTTGGAGATGCGATAGGTGGAAGGAGGTCATTCCTTGCTGATTCCTGAAGAAGGGCTTATGCCCAAAACGTCGAATCTCCTGTTCCTTGGATGCTGCCTGACCTGCTGCGCCTTTCCAGCAACACGTTTTCAGTTCTGATCTCCAGCATCTGCAGACCTCACTTTCTCCTCAAAGGACAGAATGGCCTATTCCTGGTCCCATTTTCTATGAAGGCAGCTATTTGTTACTGGAGATTTTCATACCTCCACGCAGGAGAGGAAGGAAGATTTTTTTTAATGTTTTCCCTTACAGACTAAGAGATCCTCTTTTGCACTGGCCCCACACAAGCCATGGTCACTCATAAGGAGCCAATCAGAAGTTTGTTGCTAAGCAATTGTCCCTTAGTTCAGAACACATTTTCCCCATGGGTTTGACTTTGCTTTCACAATTGTAGTAGAATATAATATTGTATACAATACTGGAGGAAGTGATGACCTAGAAGTATAATCACTGAACTGTTAATCCAGAGACCCATATATTGTTTTGGGGACCCAGGCTCGAATCCCATCATGACAGATGGTGGAATTTGATTTGAATTCAATGACTATCTGGAATTAAACAGTCTAATGATCACCACAAATCCATTGTCAATTATCAAAAAAACTCATCTAGTTCACTAATATCCTTTAGGGAAGGAAACTGCCATCCTTACCTGGTCTGGCCTACATAGCACTCCAGATCCACAACAAAGTGGTTGACTTTAACTGCCCTATGGGTAATTAGGGATGGGCAGTAAATAATGGCCTGATCAGTGACACCCTCATCCTGTAAATGCATGAAAAAAAAAACTCACAATATGTTCCAGTAAACATGATTTTTAAAACTGCAGTCAACTCTTTACATAGTCACCTTGGCTTAAAGCAATATTTGCCTCTTTTCATCCATAGTTCAAAAACAATTTTAAAAACTGGTGTGCACAACACCATGCAACAGGTTGGTTCAGTTAAGTCAATAGATGTTACATGTTTGTGACTTTTGGAATTATTATTCCATGAAGAGAACATCAAGTCAAAGGAAAGTGTCAGATGGACACTGATGTATAGTGCAACAGATCTATGCACAAATCTGTGCAAAATGGTAATCAAAATAAAGCTGTTGATGGCACTATACTCATGTTGCAAGTATAAATTATTCTGAAAATCCAATGCAATGAGAAGAATGAAGATCCAGAGTTGCAGATCATAAATGACAATAAAATGTAACTTATCTCAGCCACAGCAGGCCTAAAACCTATATTGGTACCACTAATATGCCAAAAGGAATTTGCAATATGTCACAGCAAATGATATTAACGATCATGGAACAGAGTTAAAAATCACACAACAACAGGCTATAGTCCAACAGGTTTTCAAGCACCTGATGAAGAAGCAGCACCTTGGAAGTGAGTGCTTCCAAATAAACCTGTTGGACTATAACCTGGTGTTGTGTGATTTTTAACTTTGTCTACCCCAGTCCAATACCAAAACCTCTAAATCATGGAACAGATTATCGAGGAGTACAACACGTTTAAGATATTTTTCTATTGAAAGCATTTGCTGAAAAGTTCTAGCTGTCCTCAAGACTAACCTGATAGACAGATAGAAGAGTTGGAAAAGAAGGGAGTAATCAAGAAAGTGACAACTCCTACAGAATGGATAAGCAACTTGGATACAGTGAAATAATATGGAAAGCTGAGAGTATGCATCTATGCAGAAAATCTAACTAAAGCTCTGAAGTGATTTCATTACTCCAAGCCAGGTATGCATGTAAGTTTGCCACACTTACAAAGGCAAAAAATCTTCACTAACCAAGAAGTGAATGATGATTACTGGCAAATGAAGCTGATGAAAGCAGCAATGACCTAACTACATTCTGCATGCAGTTTGGAGGTTTTTTGTGCATCTACATGGATTGAGCAAAGTATCCACACAGATAGCATGAGTTTGTTAATGATCTTCCCATTGTTCAAAAAAACGAGTTCAATGACAAACCATTTAGGGTATTTTCCTCCAGCCATTTCTATCTGCTCCAAAATGTCTGCAAATCATATTACTCTGATGGAAGAGATATAATCTGGATGTGACATGTAAGCAAGGAAAATAGAAGTACATCACTTACTTGCTGGCTAAAGCAGTGGTCCCTTCGAAAAAAGTAGAGGATGTTACAATAGAGTGTGACATTTTTCAGATCCATGAAGCTGCAGATAAACATGCTCTAGAAATCATCAATCCATCTGAAACATCAAACCTTATGGATAACTGCCTTGCTCAAATCAAATAAACTACCTGACAAAGTGCAACTTCACAGTTATCAGAGGTCATGATGAAATGAGAACCCTGAAAGAATCAAGGATACATCTGTGGTCCCAAGAACATAGTGGGTACACAGAGCTGAGCTGACTGCTGAATATGGTGTATTACGCAAAGGAAATTATCCATTATCCCTCAGGAATTGAGAGGAAAAATACAAAAGCACGATCGTACAAGCCACAAAGGAATTAATTTGATCTGAGGAAGGCAAAAGAAATGCTCTCCTGCCCTAACATGAACAATGAAATCAAGGACTATATCAATCAGCGAAGTATGTGTAATAACAACCAAATCAGACTAGTTAGAGAGCCAGCAACAACACATGACAACTAGACAGACTATTTTAAAAATCACATAACACCAGCTTATAGTCCAACAGGTTTAATTGGAAGCACTAGCTTTCGGAACGCGGCTCCTTCATCAGGTGATTGTGGTCCTCATCAGGTGGTTGTGGAGGACGGCAACCACCTGGTGAAGGAGCAGTACTCTGAAAGCTAGTGCTTCCAATTAAACCTGTTGGACTATAACCTGGTGTTGTGTGATTTTTAACTTTATACACCCTAGTCCAACACCGGCATCTCCAAATCATAGACAGGCTATGGTTGAAACTGGGAGTAGATTACTTCATTTGTATGTGAGCTGGTTATTTTGTCACCAGAGACTTCTACTCTGACAACTGAAAGGAAGACCAGCTGACTTCCACATCTTCTAGTTTCAGCATGGAATGCCTAAAAGTACCCTTTGGTTGTTACAGCATTTCAGGCATTTACGATGAGTGACAATAGACCTCAATTCATAAGTGAACAAATGTGTGTCCTGGCTGGCTACAATATGTGACTTCTATTGTGAAGCATACACAGTGTGGGCATCCATTTTAGGGCAAGTTCAGTAATGACAATTGTTTTGCAACCTCCTAATATATTAAGATTTTTAAAAATTTGTTCAAGAAATCTGGATGTCATTGGCCAACATTTATTGATCATCCTTAATTGCCCAGAGGACAGTTAAGGTAAAAATTAATGCAGAGAAATATAAAATGACTCATTTTGGTATGAAATGTACAGAGAGAAGATATAAAATAACAGATTTGGTTTGAACATCAAAATGGTTGGCAAAGATGTCCAGCAGACACCTGTGGTAATGGTGTCACAACACCACAACAGAGCTTTCTGGCTGTCCCCTGACTGTCCTGCAAACCTCTGTCCTACCCCTCACTGCTGGTGACTGCTAGCTGGGAGATAACTGACACCATCTCCTACCCACTATCTTTTCTGTGGTGGGGGGCTATTATCCTCAACCCTGCTGCTGGCTGCATCTCCCTTTCCATGATTGCTCTGATTGCATTCCCTCTTCCACCTTTCTGCAGATCATCACTTCAGGATCTTTCTGAGCATGCCGGATACTATACCTCACAATGAAAATAAACACAGCCATAAAGTATTGAATACTATTTTAAAGGCGCTGCAGGAGCACACGGGCCTGAGCATAAATCATTGAAGGTGATAGGATAGGTTGAGAGATTGGTTAATAAAGCATTCAGCATCCTAAGCTTTATCAATACGGGCATGGCGTACACAAGCAAAATATGTGAATAATTGTAAATGTACTAGTTTGCCTTCAATGGTTTCAGTTCAAAATGCTACACTTTATGGAAAGCTGTGAAGGAGTGAGGAGAAGATTCACAAGATAGGCAAGGAACATGAGTTACATAAATGGATTGGACATGTTGGAGACTCCCTGGAGGTATTCAAATCGTGGAGCTTCTGTGATCTTTCCTCCGGCATTTGTAGCAGTTTGAATCTGTCGCTTCGGTTGTCAGTTCCAGCTGTCCGTTGCAGTGGCTGGTATATTGGGTCCAGATCGATGTGTTTGTTGATAGAATCTGTGGATGAGTGCCATGCCTCTAGGAATTCCCTGGCTGTTCTCTGTTTGGCTTGTCCTATAATAGTAGTGTTGTCCCAGTCGAATTCATGTTGCATGTCATCTGCGTATGTGACACCAACTAGCCAAGAAACGACACGACCAGCTATCCTTAGTGGCCACACACGCAGATGACAAGCAACATGAATTCGACTGGGACAACACTACTATTATAGGACAAGCCAAACAGAGAACAGCCAGGGAATTCCTAGAGGCATGGCACTCATCCACAGATTCAATCAATAAGCACATCGACCTGGACCCAATATACCGACCACTGCAGCGGACAGCTGGAACTGACAACTGGAAGCGACAGATTCAAACCGCTACAAATGCCGGAGGAAAGATCACAGAAGCGCTTCACAGGAGGCTCCCAAGCACTGAGGATGTCACCTAGACAGGGGACGAAACGTCTGCAACACAAATTCCCAGCTCGGCGAACAGAACCACAACAATGAGCACCCGAGCTACAAATCTTCTCACAAACTAGGAACATTCCACGTTTGATCCACAGTTTGGACTGTACTTATGAAAAAGAAAAGCCCTAGCTTTTCATGTTGTACTCGTCAGGAGAGACACAAGAATGTCAAATTTCAAAGGAAGCAGCAATTTAAACTGTATGAGAAAATTATGCTGATTGGTTGGGCAAGTTGATGCTGATTGATTGAGGCACTGCCATGGAAAGTACATTGAGAATTATTGTCTCCCAGGCATTTGCTTAATAGAAAGAAGGCACAATTCTCGACATAAACTACCAGCACATGAAAAAATGTAGCTTGTTGTAAGCATCAGTGAGTCTGAATGATAACAGTAAATTGCTTGTTAGTATAATTCTTGGCATGCTCAGGACTATTCAGCAGGAGGTGAAAATCATGAAATTACATATAATATTGAAACTTAAATTCTGAGTTTTTCAAGCATTGGCTGTTTTCATACAGACAGTACTCTGCTTATTGTGTAACAGATGCAGTGGCCCACCACTCAAGAGGCTTTATTGAAATAGTATTTCCAGACTGTTGATGACCTAGCTTAAAGTCTGGAACAAAATTAAACTTTCACAGAATAATACTATATTTCTTAAAAGGCTATGACAAAGTTCTTGTTCAAACTTAACAATGGAATAGGGGATATCAAATTGATTTCAACAACTCATAAGCAGAAAAAGACAGAATGGTGTGTAAGAGTCACTCTCTCTTAGAGACCTTTTGTTCTGGACAGCCTCAGAAAACGTGTTGGGACCTTTACTATTTTGGATACATAAAAGATGTCCAAATAAGTTTTTTAAAAAAGGTGTTCTGTTTGCATATGACTGTATTTTTTACATCAAGGAAACTCAGATTATGTAAATTCATTGCAAGATGATCTTCTGGAATTTGAAAATTGGAAGATCACTAACAGGTGATCCCATTCAACGCCAAAAATGCAACAGCACGTGTCTTATCAACAGAGAGCATCTAACAACAGATAGCATTATTATATAATCAAATTATCCAATAGTTAGATATACAACCATACCTCGCAGGGAGGTCATCTTAAAGCATCTTGAACATAGATTTCACATTCAGCAGAAAACATAAAAAGCAACTGAAGTTTCAGATTTCTGAGGAAAAATCTTTGATAGTGCAAATAGAGAAATAGATTACAAAGTATTTATTTTTCCAGTACTGGAATATGTAAATTGTGAGTGAGATCCTGAACTATTCCAAAGATCTGCTGCATGATTCTGCACAAATTACCTTGAAAATACATCAGTGTTGCATCCTTGACTGAAGATTTGAAATAGGGAATGACTACAGCAAACATGGCAGAAAAGTAGATTGCCATGGACTGAAGCAAATTTGACAGAAACAAGTACATAGTGTTCCCCAGCAGTAACAAAACACAAGATAGCTATCAGGCACACTACAAAGACCACTTGTTCCCAAGACAATGTGTCAACAACTTGTCTTTCCAAGGACAAGCCGACAGTTGAACAAGCTGACAGAGGAAACTCGAAAGCTTCAAGATCCATCTTTTGATTATTTACATTTATATGTTTTACACTATCAAGACTACCATTTCAGCAGATCATGTGTGGTTCAACCATCTGACCAAATGCTGGGTGCCATGCAGATGTTAGTCTGTCATGTCAACAGAGCCAAAGCAGAGGTTGAACGTTTGACTCCAAATCCAAATGTCCTCTGAAATAGGCTAGCAATTACCCAGTTATATAGAAGATGATGGTTGTGGGATTAATTAGAGATAGGCAATAATTCCGAGCTTTAGTAGTGATGTTCATATCCTATTGTTGGATAAAAATGAGCACACAAAGTTGAGGTGATAATTCCCAGTGATAATTTTCCATTGTTGATTCCTTTGTAATGTCAAAGGATAAAGTACAAAGAAAAGTGTGGAATATTTTCTATGTGGGAAAAGAGAAAAAGCAGAGGTGATTGCAAAACCATTATCATACATCCCCTGTCGAGTTGTTGTAGGATGGTTTGGCAGACATCTTACAGCAGATTGCCTTGCTACCATCTCCTCTTATTGTCAGTGGTAAATGATGTATGAAAACGCAGAAGATATGGCCAATAACTGCCTATGTTAATGTGCAGTTAAAATTCAGACACTGTTACCTGCTGCAAGTAAGATGATACAACCATTAGAATTTATATTCATGAAAAGCAATCTTTAAGTCAATTATATGTCATGAATGATCCGAAATAGAGCGTGCAGAGACTGTGCAATAACAGTGACAGATTGGAACAAGCTAAATTATTGCCTTAATGCAAATCAGATAAGAAAAAAAAAGATTGCAAGACAAAAAAAAAGTCAGTCTGCTCTAATCTTTACAACTAAATATTGTTATTGTAAACCATGAATAGGAATGTGCATCTTTTTTATTGCACTTAAACAAAACTGTCATTTATTTTCAAAGTGAATATCGATATCTGAAGGTATTGAATGATATCATTCAAATTTTCTCAAATTTGTCTCTTAGGCATAAATGGTGATGACTCATACTTATTTTTGTCAGACATTCAATAAACTTCAGTAAGATGATTAAATACTTCTGCCAAAGGTATCAAGCTCTCATACATATCTCCTTCTAAACACCGATATCCAGAAAAGTTTTAGCTCACATCTAAATGTAGTGAAATGAAACTTACTTCTGGAAACTTTGCATTTAATCCATTTAATATATCTGTAGCCATAGTTAGTTCAAACACAAATCCTAGATACCACTAGTATATGAAGATTTATGGGAAAAGAAATCACAGAACCATAACATTAACTACATTTTATTTTGAAATAACAATAACCTTATTTAACCTGTAATTAATTTGTAGAACACAGATTACTCCCTGGTGGTCTTCTGTCAGTACTATTGCAAATTGGTTGATAAACAGGAAGTTAATTAAAAAGTTGGTCCCTTGTTGGACCATGATCGTTCCTGACACTGCATAACCAATGAGTAAATCACTCCATCAAGATTTACAATATGATAATAGATAAAAGAGATCTGTTTAAATGAACCCCATTGGGACTGACGGAAAACCATTTGCCTCAAAAGTGACTGTATAAATTGGTGGTTTGATAGTTCAATGAGCAATAACAAAGATTTTTGTGCAGTCCACTACACTAAGAAATACAAACTAAAGGTAGTTTTGCATTCATTAAAATATGATGCTGTGAGCGTATGAAATCCTGAAATTAACATTTCCCAACCATCACACATATATAAATAAGCTAAACATGAAGCAAATTCAGTAGCCAAACAATTTCCTTGTTCTACAATGATGAATTTCTAAACAGAATGTCTTTGAGTTGGATTTTACTTTTGTTTAAACAGGTAGGAGATGTACTGCTTTTGGATCAGTCAGTAGATTGTGGTGAGTGCACTGTTCCATTGAAATGTTCCCTACGGGCATCGCATTTTGGAAAGGGGAGATAATAGCATAGCAATAATGTGATAATGGCTGAGTTAGTCAGAACCCTAGACCAATGTTCTGGGGACATGGGTTCAAATCCCGCCATAACAGATGGTGAAATATGAAATTTATTGGACTGAATCCAATAAAATCCGGCTTTAAAAAGGTTTTCTGAATTGTAGCTACGTATCTACTGTCACTGTTTGAAAAAGCCCACCTTGATCACTAAAGCCCTTCAGGGAAGGAAATCTGGTCTTATCTGGTTTAGTTTACATACAATTTTGGACCCACAAGATGTGGTTGACTTTTAACTGCATTAAATGGCTCAGCAAGCCACTCAGCTGCAGGACAATTAGGTGGAGCAATAAATACTAGCCTAGTCAACAATGCCCACATCCCAAAAATGAATTTTAAAAAAACTTCAGAAAGAATGTCAGAGTCTAAAGGAAATTTAGCAGAGAGAAAATGAGTGGTGCCAGTTATGTGGAGCGTAGAGAATCTGGGATTGGCTTTGTTCAAGATCAGAAATTTAAAGGGCAATTTAATAAAGATGTTTGAAATTCTGGGGTTCTGTAAAACCCGATCCTCAGTCATGGAATAAACATTCTAACCAGGATCATCAGTCTTTCAGACTTTGTGCTCCAGAGAGCAGTGCCATTGAATATTTTTAAGACAAAGGTACATTTACTCATTTGTGTGTCAAGAATCTGCAGTTAACAGGAGTTGGAAGGAATTTGGAGTTGACTGAACAATCAAATCAATCATAATCTAATGGAATGGCAGAGCAAGGTCAAAGGGCCATTAGTCTACTCCTATTCTAAATTTGTTTGTTTATACCTGTATGTAAAAAAAAAATCATAGTGCTAGAAACTTAGAATACATTTTGACATTAACTATTTTAGCTAAGCATTTGATAAACTTCAACACAAGAAATCAGTAACTAAAATGAAGACATACTGAAATGCAGGCAAACCTATTTAATGTTTCAAAAAATCATCCTGGGACAGTTGCTAGCAATCCAAGAGAAAGGAAAGATGTGTGCATCTTAGCCATCTCTCTAACTGTTACAGAAGGAAGTGATCATTCTTTCACATTATCTTCAGAGTAAATGCTTGATGGCTTCTGGAATTGACTTTGAGTAATTCACAATACAGGTCTTATACGGTTTGGAACTGATAATTTTTAAACAGCATGAACCCTATCCTATATAAATGATTTGCTTGAAAAGCAATACTTGTCTGAAGAGAATAGACAACTTCAATTTAGCAACTAATGGGAGCAGTGAAATGACTAAATGTTTATCTGCTTTACTGTACAGTGACTATTCTTCAAATGTGCTTCACTGGCTGAGAGCACTTTGAGACATCTTGAGATAGTGAAAGGTACAATATAAACCTAAGTCTTTATTTTAATTTTACTCAAATTCTGTGAATGTTTGCTGAAAATGTAAAAAGTAATTTGCATTGTAGTTAAAGCATATATGACAGAAATTTGTAAAAGAGTAAAATCTTACCCAATTTTATTAAATTTCATAATATGCAACAAAGTTATTATTATCACAATTTTAAAAACAGTTGTTTACTCGGAACAAAAGTACTTAAATGTTTGCGCCTTCTAAAGGGTTTGTTAACACAACTAGGAGATATAGAATGAATTCAGAAACAGTATGGTTGCAATATGTAATTTTCCCCCAGTGAGATTTGGCTTAGCTTGTTGTGTTTAGTTTTTTTCTGGGGGTGAGTTACGGAGGGGGTGAAAGTAATGGACTCAAAGTAGGTTCAACAGCCAAGAATAAGTTAACCTCAATGTTGTAGCAGGCACCATTTTGAAAGGAACCTACCATTGGACATCCAAAGAATTCTCCTGTTGCAAAAAGGGCTGTGAATTTACCCAATAATCTGAAGACTCTCAGAATAAAGGATTCCTTTCCCAAACACTACTCTGTTCTTTAGATTGTTCAAACCATAGTAACCAGCAGTTCATGTTCCATCCACTTCTGTCCGACTTAAATATTGGATTTGGGAACAGTATCACAGTCACAAGGTCGGCTGCAGACACAAAGGGTGGGAATTTTATAAAATAACTAGGAAGACAATAAAGATTTGAAGAAGACATAAACAGTTGGGCAAATGCAGTTAAAAGATGTAATGAGAAAGTGTGAATTAATATATTCCAGGCAGAAAATAAGGAATGGATTTTGACACAATGTAAACATGTTGAATGTTGAAATATATATTTCTCTGAAGTCCAAATGCTGAGAAACATGGTAATAAAAAAAGTAATAACAATGAATTTATGATTAGGGCCACAGTGTGATCAAAAACCATAATAAATTTGGACAAGAGAAAATAAGCAATAATAACAAGCAGAGTCAGATGAGTAGTGACTGAAAGCAGCTGCACTTTGTCATACATACTGTATGATGGTGAGATTTCAGCGAGAAGAGACAAGAGTGCAAGATAACCCAGACATTACTGGAAGTTCCTTCAGCCTCGCTACATGCCTTGCCCCTGAAGTGTGTTCTTTTTGAATGGTGAGAGGAAGTATCCTCTCCTCCTCTCTACTATTGTTTGCAACTTTGGCCTACAATAAAGAAAGGTGAGTGTTATAATATTGTGTTGAGTATGTGCATAAATATAGATAGCACATAGTCATATATCTTGGCAAATAGATTTCCAAAAATACCCTCCAATATTTCTTACATAGCATAGTAAAAGTCACCATAGTCACAGAGGACCATAGAGCTGTCTTATTAGAATATTCTTTATTGTCACGTGTACTCAAGTACAAAAGTACAGGAGTACAATGAAAAATTTTACAATGTTGCCTCTTATGGCACCATCTGAGGTACAAGTACCTAGCTGTAATTCTTAAATATGAAAAGAGAAATAAAAAGAAAAGTAGTTGCATTACTTTACAATGATTCATAGCATAAGTTAGAAATCAGACAAAGGTACCAATGATGATCCGAAACAATTCACTGTGAACTGTATTCTAGTTTGAGCACCAGGAGAAATATTTAAAGTTAAAAATCACACAATACCAGAGTATAGTCCTACAGGTTTATTTGGAAGCACTACCTTTCAGAGGGCAGCTCTTTCATCAGGTAGCTGTGGAGCAGGATTATAAGACACAGAATTTATTGCAAAAGATCACAGTGTCATGCAACTGAAAAGATATATTGAACAAAACTAGACAGCTGTTAACTTTGTCCACCACAGGCCAACACTAGCACATCAGGGAAATATTTAAATTACTGAGCTACTGTGCAGAACAATTACAAGGTGGATCTCAAACATCAAGTTAATGATCTACAAGGCAAGGTGGATTATGCTTTGGAAGCCTTTTGAAACCAAGGTGAAACCAAAGGTAAAATGAAAATGTAGTACAATTTTAAGACATCAGAAGTAGGGAGTATTGGTTTGAATTAGTGAAGGAACAATGTAAGATGCGTATTGTGGAGAACCTTTTGAATTGATCTTCAAGTTAAGATAGGAAATATTAGTATAAAGAAGAGAAGTGTACATTTTTTGTCTTTCCAAAGGTGAAATCAGTATTATTTAAAATTATAAAATGAGATTAAGTTGGTAAAATTATTCCAAAATAATCATGTTGAGAATGTGGTGGACCTTGTTAAAGAAAGCCAGAGATGCAGAAATAAGTAACACAACACAGGTGAGGTGCCAGAATACTGGAGGTTGGCAAACGTGGTGCCACTGTTTAAGAAGAGTGGTAAGGACAAGCCAGGAAACTATAGACCAGTGAGCCTGACATCGGTGGTGGGCAAGTTGTTGGAGGGAATCCTGAGGGACAAGATATATATGTATTTCGAAAGGCAAGGACTGATTAGGGATAGTCAACATGGCTTTGTGTGTGGGAAATCATGCCTCACAAACTTGATTGAGTGTTTTTGAGAAGATTGATGAGGGCAGAGTGGTAGATATGATCTATATGAACTTCAATAAGGCGTTCGACAAGGTTCCCCATGGGAGACTGATTAGCAAGGGTAGATCTCATGGAATACAGGGAGAACTAGACATTTGGACACAAAACTGGCTCAAAGGTAGAAGTCAGAGGGTGGTGGTGGATGGTTGTTTTTCAGACTGGACGCCTGTGACCAGTGGAGTGTCACAAGGATCCCTGCTGGGTCCTCTACTTTTTTGTCATTTACATAAATGATTTGGATGTGAGCATAAGAGGTACAGTTGGTAAGTTTGCAGATGACACCAAAATTGGAGGTGTAGTGTACATCAAAGAGGGTTACCTCAGATTATAACAGGATCTTGATAAGGTGCGCCAATGGGCTGAGACGTGGCAGATGGAGTTTAATTCAGATAAATACGAGGTGCTGCATTTTGGGAAAACAAATCTTAGCAAGACTTATACACTTAATGGTAAGGTCCTAGGGAGTGTTGCTGAACAAAGAGACCTTGGAGTGCAGGTTCATAGCTCCTTGAAAGTGGAGTTGCAGGTAGATAGGATAGTGAAGAAGGTGTTTGGTATGCTTTCCTTTATTGGTCAGAGTATTGAGTACAGGAGTTGGGAGGTCATGCTGTGGCTGTACAGGCTATTGGTTAGGCCACTGTTGGAATATTGTGTGCAATTCTGGTCTCCTTCCTATCATAAAGATGTTGTGAAACTTGAAAGGGTTCAGAAAAGATTTACAAGGATGTTGCCAGGGTTAGAGGATTTGAGCTATCGATAGGCTGAACAGGCTGGGGGGCTGTTTTCCCTGGACCGTCAGAGGCTGAGGGGTGACCTTATAGAGGTTTACAAAATTATGAGAGGCATAGATAAGATAAATGGGCCAAGTCTTTTCCCTGGGGTGGGGGAGTCCAGAACTAGAGGGCATAGGTTTAGGGTGAGAGGGGAAAGATATAAAAGAGACCTAAAGGGGCAACTTTATCTCGCAGAGGGTGGTACATGTATGGAATGAGCTGCTAGAGGATGTGGTGGAGGCTGGTACAATTGCAACATTTAAGAGGCAGAACTGACAGCCAGACTACTGCGACCCTTAGGACTCATAACAGCACACAAGCCAACATCCACGCTCAGACAACAACTCACTAGAACAAAGGACCCAATACCCAGCATGAGCCAAACTAACGTAGTTTACAAAATACCATGCAAGGACTGCACAAAACACTATATAGGACAAATAGGAAGACAGCTAACAATCCGCATCCATGAACATCAGCTAGCCACAAAACGACTCGACCAGCTATCTCTAGTAGCCATACACTCAGACAACCAGCAACATGAATTTGACTGGGAAAACATCACTATCATAGGACAAGCCAGACAGAGAACAGCCAGAGAATTCCTAGAAGCATGGCATTCATCCCCAAACTCCATCAACAGACACATTGACCTGGACACCATATACAAACCACTACAGCTGAAACTGACACCCGGAAACGGCAAGAACATCCATCAACAGACACATCGACCTGGACCCCACATACAAATCACTGCAGCTGAAACTGACACCCGGAAGCGGCAAGAACAAACCAATATAAATACCGGAAGAAACATCAAAGCAGCGCTTCACACGAGGCTCCAACAGCACTGATGATGTTCCCTAGCCAGGGAACGAAACGTTTGCAGCAAAAACTTCCAGCTCGGCGAGCAGAACCACAACAACGGATACCCGAGCTACAAATCTTCAATCAGATTTTAAACATTTAAGAGGCATTTGGATGGGTGTATGAATAGGAAGGGTTTGGAGGGATATAGGTCGGGTCTGGCAGGTGGGAGTAGATTGGGTTGGGATTATGGTCGGCATGGACGGGTTGGACCGAATGCTCTGTTTCCATGCTGTACATCGCTATGACTCTATAACTCTAAGGGATTGAATCTACATGTATTTGGAAAGGCAAGGACTGATTGGGGATAGTCAACATCGCTTTGTGCATGGGAAATCATGTCTCACTAACTTGACTTAGTTTTTGAAGAAGTGACCAAGAGATTGATGAAGGCAGAGCAGTGGACATTGTAAATATGGATTTCAGCAAGGATCATCATGGTAGACTGGTTAGCAAGGTTAGATCACATCAAATACAGGATGGATCAAAACCTGGTTCAAAGGTAGAAAACAGAGGGGTTGTGGAGGAGGGTTGCTTTTCAGACTGGGCCTGTAGCCACCAGTGTGCCACAAAGTTTGGTGTTGGATCTGCAGCTTTTTGTCCTTTATATAAATTATTTAGGTATGAACAGAGGAGGTACTGTTAGTAAGTTTGCAGATGATACCAAAATTGGAGGTGTATTGGACAGCAAAGAAGGTTATTTCAAAGTGCAATGGGATCTGGATCAGATGGGCTGATGGACTGAGGAGTGGCAGATGGAATTTAATTTCGATAAATGTGAAGTGTTACATGGAAAGGCAAATCAGGGCAGTACTTATACACTTAATGGCAAGATCCTGGGAAATGTCACTGAGCAAAGAGACATTGGAGGACTTTGTAAGGTCTTGGGGAATGTTGCTGAACAAAGACACCTTGAAGTGCAGGTTCATAGTTCATTGAAAGTGGAGTCACGATTAAACAGGATAGTGAAGAAGGTCTTTGGTATGCTAGGCTTTTTTCAGTGCGTGGGAGGTCATGCTACGGCTGTACGGGACATTGGTCAGGCCACTTTTGGAATACTACGTTCAATTTTGGCTTCTCTGCTATAGGAAGGATGTTGTGAAATTTGGTATGGTTCAGAAAAGATTTACAAGGATTTTGCCACGGTTGGAGGGTATAACCAAAAGGAGAGGTTGAATAGGCTGGGGCTGTTTTCCCTGGAATGTCAGAGTCTGAGTGGTGACCTTATAGAGATTTATAAGGTCATGAGGGGTATGGATATGGTAAATGGACAAGGTTTTTCTCCCTGGATGGGGGAGTCCAAGACGAGAGGGTACAGGTTTAAGGTTAGGTGGGAAGAATTTAAATGGCACCCAAGGGGCAACCTTTTAATACAATGGGTGGTGCGTACATGGAATGAGCTGCCAGAGGAAGTGGTGGAGGCTGGTACAATTATAACATTTAAAAGACATCTTGATGGGCATATGAATAGGAAGGGTTTAGAGGGATATGGGCCTGATGCTGAAAAATGGGAATAGATTAGCTTAGGATATCTCACTGGCATGGACAAGTTGGATTGAAGGGTTTGTTTCCAATGTTATACAACTCTATGACTCTTTCACTCTAAGTAACAGTATCAAGAATATAGAGAAAGATCAAGAAATTGGGATTAAAAAATAAAGAACTGCCATCGTGAGTGAAATTACAGAATAGACTTACTGGGCCAAATATCCTAGGCAAATTTAAATTGCTGTGTTCAAAGCCAATAAACTATAACTTATTAGATAACACAAAATATCAAACATCATTCTCTCTGCCTAATTTACTGTGAATTGCTGAATGACATGGAAATTGTAATTAATACCTCTTATGTGGAATACAGAGCTCATAAGTGTAATGGATGAGAGCATGTGTGTGTGTAAAAGTTGGAATAGTGGCATAAATAGACTCCTAGCAATCAGCCTGTACTTTTATGAGACATAGTTTCATTAATATGTGGACACAGAAGCAGGACTAAGCCATTCAGTCCCTTAAGCCTGCTCTGCCATTCTAGATAATGTGGATAATAATATACCTTCCAGCCATATTCCCACTATCTCCATATTCTTTGATATCATCAGTAACTGGTAATCTATCAATCTTGGTCTTGAATTTATTTAATGACTGATCTGCCACTGCCCTCTGGGATAGAGAATTTCAAAGATTCACCACCCTCTATGTGAAGAAGTTCCTCCTCATCTCAGTATTAAATGGTTTGCCTTTTATTCTGAGAGTGTGTGCCCTGCTGTGGAAACATTCTAAGAATTTTGTGAATTTCTATGAGATTGCCTTTCATTCTCCTAAACTCCAGAGAATACAGGTCCAACCTCTTCGATCTCTCCTCATAGGTCTGTCCCACAATCCCAGGAATCAGTCTGATGAAACTCTGCTGCACTGTTTTCTTTGGCAAGTATAACCAGCCTTAGGCAAGTGGACTAAAACTGCACACGATATTCCAAGTGCAGTCTCACCAGTATTATGTACAGTTGAAGCAAGACTTCTTTGCTCCTGTATTTTAATCCTCTTGCACTAAATAATAAAATACTATTTGCCTTCCCAATTGCTTTCTGTAGTTGCATACTAGCTTTCAGTGACGTGAACAAGGGCACCCAGGTCCCTTTGAATCAACTTATGCCACCCAAATCTTTGTAGTGGTTAAGAATACTAATATCACAGTCAAAAATTGCTGATTTAATTTGACACTGAAAATTGACCTGTTATATTAAAGATACAGTACGTCTTTGCTTTCTTTAAATACTTTAAAAACATCTTGCTTACAAAGACTGCAAGAAACTCATGTTTCCATGAACACCTTTTACTACATAAAATTATGCAGACTAAGTGTGTCGGACAAAGTTAAATTTGAAACAATAAGCACTGGCAGTTGATTTATTTTGCAGATGAGATTTTGTAGTTAGGTTGTCAGGTTACAAAATAATTTTAGGAGGGTTATTACTGGTATTAAAACAAGTCCAACTGGAAACTATAGGGCCTGGATTTTACAAACATATAGTGGCACAGCCACTGGCTGAGGGAAAGAATCTCCCTTGGATGTGGAATGAACAGGCAGGTTTATGGTGGTCAGGCAACTCATTGCTTGAGCTTTTGCCTTTCCACCATTCCCCATGGTGGAATGATGGAGGCTGTTCTATCTGAACAGCAGCCAGCCAATCAGCTCTCCACTACCAGCAATTGCCACCAGATGTAGTGGTGACAGATGAGACTGCAGTCAGTTTATAAGCAGGACCAATCACAGAGCTAGAGCTCGAAGTAAGTTGGAACATCTCATGAGGGTCAGACAGGTGGCCATTAGCAGTGTATGAAGGGTCATAGCAAATAAGAATCTAATGGAATTCAAGTAGGGGTGGTCTTTTGTTGGCAGGGCTCCCCTTCAAGCACAAAGTGTCTGTAAAGTAGATCCCACCATTTCCCAACTATAGTGTGACATCTGGAATTTACTTACCAGTCTTGCAATGTGATGTATCCATCCCCTATTAGATTCAGAGAGTCATAGTGATGTACAGCACAGAAACAGACCCTTTTGTCCAACTTGTCCATGTTGACCAGATATCTCAATATAGTCTAGCCCCATTTGCCAGCACCATATCCCTCTAACCCCTTCCTATTCATATATTCATCCAGCTGCCTTTTAAATGTTGCAATTGTACCAGATTCCACCATTTCCTCTGGCAGCTCGTTCCATATACATACCATCCTCTGTGTGAAAAAGTTGCCCCTTATAGGTCTCTTCTGTATTTTTCCCCTCTCACCCTACACCTATGCCATCCAGTTCTGGACTCCCCCAGCCCAGAGAAAAGAGTTTGTCTATTTATCCTATTCATGCCCCTCATGATTGCATAAACTTCTATGAGGTCACCTCTCAGCCTTTGACAGTCCAGGGAGAACTGCACCAGCCTATTCAACCTCTCATAGAGTCATAGAGATGTACAGCATGGAAACAGACCCTTCGGTCCAACCCATCCATGCCTACCAGATATCCCAACCAATCTACTCCCACCTGCCAGCACCCGGCCCATATCCCTCCAAACCCTTCTTATTCATATACCCATCCAAATGCCTCTTAAATGTTGCAAATGTACCAGCCTCCACCACTTCTCCTGGCTGCTCATTCCATACACGTACCACCCTTTGTGTGAAAAAAATTGCCCGTAGGTCTCTTTTATATCTTTCCCCTCTCACTCTAAACCTATGCCCTCTATTCCTGACCCCAGGGAAAAGACTTTGCCTATTTACCTGATCCATGTCCCTCATAATTTTGTAAACCTCTATAAGGTCACCCCTCAGCCTCCGACTCTCCCTGTAACTCAAATCCTTCAATCCTGGCAACATTCTTGTAAATTGTTTCTGAACCCTTTCAAGTTTCACAACATCTTTCCGATAGGAAGGAGACCAGAATTGTACACAATATTCCAACAGTGGCCTAACCAATGTCCTGTACAGTCACAACATGACCTCCCAACTTCTGTACTCAATGATCAGACCAATAAAGGAAAGCATACCAAGTGGCTTCTTCATTATCCTATCGACCTGCGGTTCCACTTTAAAGGAGCTATGAACATGCACTCCAAGGTCTCTTTGTTCAGCAACACTCCAGAGGACCTTACCATTAAGTGTATGAGTCCTGCTAAGATATGCTTTCCCAAAATGCAGCACCTCGCATTTATCTAAATTAATCTCCACTTGCCATTCCTCAGCCCATTGGCCCATCTTATCAAGATCCTGTTGTAATCTGAGGTAACTTTCTTCACTGCCCACTCCATCTCCAATTTTGGTGTCATCTGTAAACTTACAAGCTATACCTCCCAGGTTCATATCCAAATCATTTATGTAAATGACAAAAAGTAGTGGACCCAGCACCGATCCTGGTGGCACTTCACTGGTCACAGGCCTTTAGTCTGAAAAATAACCCTCCACCAACACCTTCAGTCTTCTACCTTCAAGCCTGTTCTGCATCCAAATGGCTAGTTCTCCCTGTATTCCATGAGATCTAACCTTGTTAACCAATCTCCCATGGGGCACCTTGTCGAATGCCTTACTGAAATCCATATGGATCACGTCCACCACTTTGCCCTCATCAATCCTCTTTATTACATTTTCAGAAAAACGCAAGTTTGTGACACATGATTTTCCATGCACAAAGCCATGTTGACTATCCCTAATACGCGTACATCCTGTCCCTCAGGATTCCCACCAACAACTTGCCCATCACTGACGTCAGGCTCACCAGTCTACAGTTCCTGACTTGTCCTTACCATCCTTCTTAAATAATGGTATCACATTAGCCAACCTCTAGTCTTCTGGTACCTCACCTGTGACTATCGATGATACAAATATCTCAGCAAGGAGCCCAGCAATCACTTCCCTAGCTTCCCAAAGAGTTCTAGGGTACATCTAATCTGGTCCTGGGTATTTATCTACCTTTGCGTGTTTCAAGACATTCAGCACTTCCTCCTTTGTAATAAGGACATTTTTCAAGATGTCAACATCTATTTCCCCACACTCTATATCTTTCATGTCCTTCTCCACAATAAACACTGGTGCAAAAACCCTCATTTAGTATCTCCCCCATCTCCTGCAGTTCCACACAAAGACTGCCTTGCTGATTGAGGGGCCCTATTCTCTCCCTAGTTACCCTTTTGTCCTTCATGTATTTGTAAAAACCCTTTGGATTCTCCTTAACTCTGTTTGCCAAAGTTATCTCATGTTCCCTTTATGCCCTCCTGATTTCCCTCTTAAGTATACTTCTACTGCCTTTATAATCTTCCAAGGATTCACTCAATTTTTCCTGTCTATACCTGACATATGATTCCTTCTTTTTCTTAACCAAACCCTTAATTTCTCTAGTCATCCAGCATTCCATATACCTACCAGCCTTTCTTTTCACCCTAACTGGAATATACTGTCTCTGGATTCTTGTTATCTCATTTTTGAAGGCTTCCCATTTTCCAGCCATCCCTTTTACCTGTGAACATTTGCACCCAATCAGCTTTTGGTCAAATATCTGCATTGATGGGAGGTGGTCATATTTGGCCCAAAGTGGCGAGAGGGACAGGTTAATTACCACTCAACATCTGCCATGCCACTTTGTAAAATATTAATAGAGACAGACGGTACAATTTGGATACAAATGTATAAGTCCTCTCCCCAGCCACTACAGCCATACCTGCAGCCTACTGACTGGTATCGGGACAAGCGTGGGGCACAGCATTGGGCAGAGTGATGGTACTGGATCGAAGTTCCACCCTAGATTTTGATGAATGAAAATTCAATCACCTAATTTAACAAACTTATGCCTGAATATGGAATAAGATATGAGAGGTCATCAATGATGTGACACAAAGTGTGATAAACAGTGTTGTCAAGCAGTACCTGCTCAATAATAACCTGCTCATTGACACCCAGTTTGGGTTCCACCAGGACCATCAGCTCCTGACCTTATTAGAGACTTAGTTCAAACATGGACAACAGTGCTGAAAAGACGTGAAGTGAGAGTGAAGCCCTCGAGATCAAGGCCTCATTTGACTGAGTATGGGATCAAGGAGCCCAAAGAAAACTCAACTCAGTGGGACTCAAGGGGAAAAATCCTCACTTGTTGGGGTCAGGCCTGACATATAGAAAAATAGTTGTGGTTGTTGCAGGCCAGTCACCTCAGCTCCAGGACATCTCTTCAGTAACACCTCTAGGTAATTAAGCTGCTTCAGCTGCTTCATCAATGACCTTCCTTCCATCACAAGACCAGAAATGGGGATGTTCGCTGATGCTTGCACATCATTTGCAATTCCCCAGTTGAAACAAATGCAACAAGATCTGGACAATGTCAAGGCTTGGGCTGAAAAATGGCAAGTAACACTTGTGACACACAAATGCCAGGTAATGACACAATCCACCCACTACCCCTTGGCATTACAATCACAAAATAACAAACAATCAACATTTTGTGTGTGGGGCTGAGGTTACCATGAACCAGAAACTCAACTGGACTTGCTATTTAAGTGCTGTGGCTCTAAGAGCAGCTAGAGGCTAGGTATACTGCAGCAAGTAACTCGCCTCCTGAATTCCCAAAGCCTGTCCACTATCTACCAGGCACAAGTTAGGAGTATAATGGAATATTCCCCAGTTGCCTTGATTAGTGCAGCTCCAACACTCAAAAGCTTGACATGAACCAGGACAAAGCACTCTGTTCAATTGATATCACATTGCAAATATCCACTCCATCACCAATGCTTGGTAACAGCAGTGTCTACAAAACTACCTACAGTAATTTGCCAAAGATCCTGAGACAGCACCTTTTAAACCCCCAAACACTTCCATCTATAAGACCAAGAGCAGCGCATACATAGGAACACCACCTGCAGGTATCCCTTCACGCCACTCACAATCCCGATTTTGAAATATATCACCGTTTCTTCCATGTCACTGGGTCAAAATTCTGAAATTCCCTTCCTAACAACATTGTAGGTCCAATGGTTTTGGTGAAAAATGGTTCTGTAGGATCCCTACTATTTCTTCATAAGTTTTGGAACCCGGCTTCTCTGGCTGTATCCCAATCCTCGGGAGTTTCAAATGTTTTCCCCTCATAATACTGAGGAATGCAAGGACAAAGACATCTGCTTCAATTTTGTTAGCTTGAACAAAATAATGGAACCTCTCATGTAAGTATTTCAACTCTCTATATTTTCATCATATGGGCCGAGAGCACCACAATTTCCTATTTTTTTTAAAACAGGAAGTGCCTGCATATGTACCATGCACATGATGTACTACCTTGCTTAGCACTACGTTGCTTTTTCCCATTTAAAACAAAGTATTTCTGAAGTAGTCTTGTTTCCAAGTGTATCTCCCTAGCTCAAAACATTTCCTTCCATGTAGGGGTATTCATTACCCACAGTGTTCCTTCAGGGTGGAGCACATGATGAGCTTCTTCTGTACTGTTCACTTCTTCCCTGGGGTGAAATTCATTTTTTTTTATCCATGTTGACTGTGCCTGCCTTTTTTTTTCAAAGTGCCTCTGAGATCAGTAGTGAGGATCGTGACTTTTTTTATGAATCAGTGGATCACCCCACTGGATCTCAAAGCAGCTTCTGTCCTCATTGCCAGATTGCTTCTTGTGTGAGATTTCAAGAAGGATTTGGGGCCACGTGTTTAAAACAACAAGTTTTTATTCAGAAGGTGTTCACTCTAGAATATACCAGCCTCCAAAACAGCTCACATCACAAGATAAACTCCACCCATCAGAATATAAAAGACTGCTTCTGGGGGGAACCAACTAGTTTCTGAGTTCCAAACAAAAGTCTATTCAGTTACTATGCAATAAACTTATTTTGATTATCAAGATTGAGCCAAAGTACTGCCAAAGATGTTGTAAGGGAATTCTTCCCCAAATAATATCAATAACTTAGTGACAGTAAAACAACACAAGGTACTTAGATGGTTTTGCCGGCCATCTTCTCAGGGCAACAGGGGATGGGCAATAAATGCTGGCTCAGCAATGACCCCACCTCCCATGAGCAAAACAAAAACATATGCCATGCTTGCAGTGGTGTGAATTTCTTAATATAAAGCAATGGTAAATTTTGGAAATTGGACAACAAATTCCCTTATATCTTTGCCAGTACAATAACAGAAAATGCCCAAGACAATTAATAATGTAATACAGTATAATACCTTTACACAACATTCTTAGTTGTTCAGTACAGCTAAACAGAAAGAAAAATAATACACAACTTATACAGAATCTTTTAAGAGAACAAACAGTATTAAATAATTAGGTACATTAGATTCCTGCAGTATTAAAGCATAGCACTGGAGGACTATTCATACAAAAGAATGTGTCATCATGAACAACAATCTTTTATATATCAATGCTGGGCTTTATTTAAATATCAATTATATTTAAATAGCAACTATCAATTACATCAAAAAAATGACTGGCTGGATTTGTTGAGCTCAACAGCTCCATTGCCAGAAGTGCCAAGTGGATGAATTGATTTGAATTAAATTGATTTAAATGGGCTTTATTGTTACATGTTACATGTACTCAAATGCGTACAATGAAAAGTTTATACGTCGCTACTTACAGCATCATCTTAGGTACAAAGGTGCCTATGTACAGCTTCTTCAGTTACAAGATTAGTTACAGCGTTACCAACACTGTGCCGTCTTAGATAGTACCTAGGTACAATCCTTTGTTAGAGAATAGAGGACTGAAGAAAATAAAGTTACATTACAGCTAAACACACTATAACCAAAGGACAGAAAAACAAGGAGCAAAGTTAAAAAGACAATTATCACAGTCTCTCTCCAAGGGCTTTCTGCAGGAGATCAGTGCAGGGGAAATCCTTGTAGTCTGACTGCTGTCTGCAGTCTTACTTCGCACCAGGCCTCAAGTCGTTGACTTCCCCGCTTAAGACATGCTTGTCGCTGGTGTCCCTGCTTCTGGTCGCCGAATTAAAACCACAATAGAGAGGAAAAGAGGGAGAAAAATAAGAAAAGGCACAGTGGATGAGCTCCGACTGAAGCATCCTACTCTGCTAACATCTTATCAGAAGTATCAAATAGTCCATTTGATCTCCTCCTCAGGTAGATCATAGAAGCCAGGTTTCAACCAATCTGAATCACTTCACTGAAGAAACAGCCAAAGGCGTTAGATACAGACAAGTCTATAACCCTTGATAGCATCCCAGCAATACTGCTGGAGATTTGTGCTCCAGAAATAGCTGTACCCCTAGCCAAGCTATTCCACTACAGCTACAACATGAGCATCATCCAATGATATGGAAAATTGACCACAAAAAGTACAATAAAAAGTAGAACAAGTCCAAACCGACAATTTACAACCCAACAGTTTCCTTTCAAAGTGATGGAAGGCAACTTCGACAATGTTAGTCATCAATACTTGCACAGCAATATCCTGCCCAATGATTATCAGCTGGGTTCCATCAGGACCATTACACTTTTTACCCAATTACAGCCTTCAACAAGACAGCTGAACTCAAGAGAAGTGAGAGTCACTGCCCTTGACACAGAGGCAACAGTTGAACGAATGTTATATCAAGGATCCCGAGCAAAACTGAAGTCAACAGGAATCTGGGGAAAACTCTTTGTAGATTGGTGTTGTGCATAACACATATAATGTGGTTGCTGGAGGTGAATTACCTCGGTATAGTTGTTCCGCCAGTTAATGTCCTAGGCCCAACCATCTTCAACTGCTTCAACAATAACTTTCTTTTTATCATAAAATTTGAAATGGCAATAATTGCTGATATTTTCTCTATGTCAGTACCATTTGCAACTCTTCAGATACCGAAGCAGTCTGTGTCCATATGCAAAACCTGGACAACTTTCCGGCTTGAGCTGGTAAATTGCAAGTAACATTCAGGCCACACAATTGCCGGACAATGGTTACCACTAACAAGAGAAAATCTAACCATCTCCCTTTGAAATTCAATGGCATTACCAACATTGAATCTCCTGCTATCAATATCTTACGTCTTGACTAGAAAATAAACTGGGCCAGCCACATAAATACTGTGATTTCAAGCACAGGTCAGAAGTGGGAATTCACCTTCAGTCTCCCCAGAGCATATCTGCCATCTATAAGGCATAAGTCAAAAGTGTGATTTAATGCTCTCCAATTGCATGAACAAGTGCAGCTCCATAAACACAAGAAGTTCCACATTATTCAGGACAAAGCAAACTGCTCCACTGGCATGCTATCCACCACCTTAAGCATTCACTCCACTCACTAACAATGCACATTAACAGTTTTGTGTGCAATCTACAAGATGCACAACAGCAACTCACCCACATTCTTTTGCAACTTCCAAACCTAAAATAACTACTACTTCGAAAAGCAGCAAACACATGAAAACATAAATAAACTTGTAACTTATTTTCCATGCCACACACCATCTTGACTTGGAACGATATGCCACTCCTTCACTATTGCAAGGTCAAAAACCTGGTGCTCACTTCCTAATGGCATGGATTTAATTACTATACCCCAAGACTGTAACAGTTCAAGATAGCAGCTCATGACCAGCTTCTCAAGGGTAATTAAGCATGGGCAATAAATGCTCGCTGAGCTACTGACATTGACATCCCATTAATGACTAATAAAACAAAACTGTACTGAGACATCTTAGCTTCTATACTCTGATAATAAATACTAACATAGCATTTGGCTTGATTGCTGACTGTAACTGCATGTTAACATTCAATAACTCAGGAGCAAGTACATCTAAGTCCCTTTGAAGTTTAACAATGCTCAAGCCTTTTGCCATTAAGTAGTCCGTAGCTCTGTTGTTCCTACTAAATTGTATAACCTTATAGATCTCCACACTATATTCCATCTGCCAAATTTTTGCCCACTCACTTAGCCTCTCTAACTTCCTTTGAAGTGCCTCTGCTTCCTCCTCACAACTCCCACTCTCATCTAGTTTCATAACATCTGAAAATTTGGAAGTATTACATTCATTCACCACATCCAAATCATTGATATAAATTGTGAATAGCTCAAATCCAACCACTAACCATTGCAGTACTCGGCAAATTGCAGTCTGCCAATTTGAAAATGATACTTTCTTTTCCTACTCATGGTTTTCTATTAACCAGTTCTCAATCCATGACAGTATATTTCCTCTAATCCCACGTGTTCTAACTTCATTTCCTAACCTCTTGTGTGGGAACTTACCAAAAGCCTTCTAAAAATCTACTCAAGCAAGTTCCCTTTCAAACCACTCACCATCCTGACTTGGAAATATATTGCCCTTTGGTCAAAATCCTGGAATTCTCTCCCTAAAGACATTGTGGGTCAACCCACAACAGGTTCAGATAGGCAGCTCACAAACATCTCTCAGTGGCAATTAAGGATGGGAAATAAATGCTGACCAGCCAGCAATGCCCACATCCCATGAGTGAATTTAAAAAAATACATCCACCTGTTCCCCTAAATTTATTCTCATAGTTACATTTGAAAATACATCAACAGTTTGTCAGCACATGATTTCCTTTTCACAATCCATATTGACTCTGCTTAATCCTACCATTATTTGCAAAGTGCTCAGCTATCATATTCTTTATACGAACAAAGAATAAGACTTGGCCCTTTGATCCTGCTCCACTATTCAATAACATCATGGCTGCTCCGATTTTAACCAAAACTCTATATCCTTGCATATCCCTGATAATCTTTCATGCCTTTGGTAATTAGAATTTATCAACCTTTGCCTTAAAAATATTTTAAAATTCTGTTCTCACACAAGAGGTTAGTAAATGAAATTAGAGCACATGGGATTATGGAAGGAATATGTCATGGATTGTGAGCTTGTTAATAGACAGAGAAAAGTAGGAAAAAAATGAGTCATTTTCAAATTGGCAGGCTGCAACTTGTAGGGTACTGAAACATGCTTTAAATATCCACTTGATCATTCCTCTGGAATCTTCTAGATTTTAATTAAGTCATCTCTGACTCTTCTACACTCCAGTGGATACAGGCATAGGTTGATTAGCATTTCCTCACAAGGATTTCCTCACATTGTCATCTTTCCGTAAGTACAGTGACCAGCAATGTACACAGTACTCCAGATTTGGTCTTACCAATGCCTGCATGACTGAAGCATAACTTCCCCACTCTTGCATTCAATTCCCCTTGCAATAAACCTTAAAGTTAATGTAGAAATACATAACTTAGGTGCAGAGTAGGCCACCTGGTCCTTCAAGTCAAGATTAGAGTGGTGCTGGAAAGGCACAGCTGGTCATGCAGCATCCGAAGAGCAGGAAAATCGAAGTTTCGGGCAAAAGCCCTTCATCAGGAAAGGCATTCCTGATGAAGGGCTTTTGCCAGAAATGTTGATTTTCCTGCTCCTCGGATGCTGCTTGACCTGCTGTGCTTTTCCAGCACCACTCTAACCTTGACTCTAATCTCCAGCATCTGCAGTACCCAATTCCGCCACCTGATCCTTCCAGCCTGCTCTGCCATTCAACATGATCATGGTTGATCATCTAACCCTGTACCCAGTTGCAGATTTCTCCCCCACATCCTTTGATCTGATTAATCCCAAGGACTACATCTACATCTTTCTTAAAAGTCATAATTGAATCATAAAATTCCTACAGTGTGGTAACAGGCCCTTTGGCCCAACAAATCCACAACAACCCTTTGAAAGAGTAATCCACTCAGACCCATTCCCGTCCCCGCTTATCCTATATTTACCCCGATTAATGCATCTAACCCACACATTCTGATACCTTTCCTACTTGCCATTCTGTTTTTGTTTTGTCCTTATTTCCTTGCCATCTGACTCTCTATAGGTTCCCATCCCCCTGCCATTTTCATTGACATTTTCTCTGATTGTACTCGCAAAAACATTCCCAAGGACATCAGTTCTGGTCCTGTCCAGGTGCAGAACTGCTTCCTCAATTTTAGGTACTGGAATATTGCCTTGGAGCTTAAAGCTATGATGAATCAATGCCTCATTGCACTTGCAGTTTAATTTGTCATCTTTCCATACCGTAAAGTTTAAAGTTATTTCTGTCAGCGATTTTCATTTGAAACATGCAGAAAGCTTTTGTCACTGCTCTTGGTTGGTATACAATGAATGAATGCAGAGTGAACAGAAATGCCCATTGATGATGGAAGTGTTCTTCCCTGAAAAAAAAGAGTTAAATTAATAATTGACAATTGATTGTTAGTACCTTATGGTTTTATACTCTTACAAAGGCATAAAAGAATATGCCAAGACAGGTCAATGAGTTAGGATGCAGATTAGAGATAATCTAATTAAATGGTGGATCAGGCTCAAGGAGTTGAATGGCATAGCCTGTTTCTATGTTATTCTTTCTAAATATGGTTGATTTTTTATTAACTTTCTTATGTTTGTACAGTTAGTAACCCACTCTCCAACTGGGGACGGCCATGTCTACTATCATTAAGGATTCCTTTATTGGTCAGAGTATTGAGTACAGGAGTTGGGAGGTCATGTTGCGGCTGTACAGGACATTGGTTAGGCCACTGTTGGAATATTGCGTGCAATTCTGGTCTCCTTCCTATTGGAAATATGTTGCGAAACTTGAAAGGGTTCAGAAAAGATTTACAAGAATGTTGCCAGGGTTGGAGGATTTGAGCTTCATGGAGAGGCTGAACAGGCTGGGACTGTTTTCCCTGAAGTGTCGGAGGCTGAGGGGTGACCTTGCAGAGGTTTACAAAATTATGAGGGGCATGGGTAGGATAAATAGACAAAGTTTTTTCCCTGAGGTCGGGGAGTCCAGAACCAGAGGGCATAGGTTTAGGGTGAGAGGGGAAAGATATAAAAGAGATCTAAGGGGCAACATTTTCACGCAGAGGGTGGTATGTGTATGGAATGAGCTGCCAGAGGATGTGGTGGAGGCTAGTAAAATTGTAACATTTAAGAGGCATTTGGATTGGTATATGAATAGGAAGGGTTTGGAGTGATATGGGCCGGGTGCTGGCTGGTAGGAGTAGATTGGGTTGGGATGTCTGGTCGGCATGGACAGGTTGGACCGAAGGGTCTGTTTACATGTTGTACATCTCCATGACTCTATGTCCTAGATGGTTTAATAAATATCAGTCTGTCTTAGGTGGAATAAATAATATGAAAATAAAATGTCTAAGTATTACATGAGTCAAATATGATGTTAATCTTATTCCTTAATAACATTTAAAATTTGCATCCAATAAAGGAAGGGAAATAGTTATTGGATTTTTTGAGGCATACCACCCCTTAATTATTATTTTTATCCCATTATTATCTACTTGGGTGGTGATCCTTAGTCATATTGTTAAATTTGAACGAGCATTAGCTGTACAGAAATTAACTAATTACATCCGGGCACCAAATACACCAAAGGGTAAATTGTCCAAAATGTTTAATCTGATTAACACTTGTGTTCTGATAGTGAAATGCTAAAAGTGGGGTGTCCAAATGTAATTCTTGGAAATTAAGTAAAACTCATGATAATACCAACCCCATACCCCACTTTATTTCCAAACTATAAATTGTGTCTGCAGTACAGTGAATGTCCAAATAATGCAAGCTAATATCTTCTTAGTACAAATAATCTCCTTATTTTATTACAGCTGCAACTTGTCTGAAAGATAAGCATAATTCCACTAGACAACTTTATGGTAGGTTCAGAAAATGTTTGTAACTATAATAGCCCTTGTGCTTTTGGGGAAGAAATATGTATTTTAAGCTGGGGTGATTTAAGAATTAGGTTTCTCTGCAAGATATTTCTTGTAAAAACAACTTTTTTTTCTAGTAACTGATATTGTGACCAAACTGCCTGGAAAAATAAACAATAGTAAATCAAATGGGACAAACAAGAAGTTACAAGGAAGAATAGATCGCTGTGTATGGTTATGTTTTCAAGAAGTTTAGTTCAGAACAAGTCTACTTTCTTTAAAGTGGAACTCAGTTGAAATCGCATGTGCCAAATAAAAGGTTTTACAACTCTTGATACCTGAAGAGCTCTATAGAGAGCTTAATTTCAGCACTAGCCAAGATAAGGAAGAAAGGAAGAGTTTCTAGGTGCAAGAGTTCGAAGTTAAGGATTGGAACCATGGAAGTGTTGTCACAAGGTCGCTAGCATCACAAGAATCTAGCAGTACTTAGGATGCTTGTGACACTTATGATGAATCATGAGCTTGCAATCATGGGGCAATACAGGGAGATTTGAAGAGTCAATCTTACCGGAATTAAGAAGTCAGCCTAAAAAATTTCAACCCTTCGAAGAATCATTGAAATGTTTCTCAGGCCAAATGGTTAATTTCCTATTTCTGATAACTATCTAAATTAAGTTTTTGTGGGAGGGTGCAAAGCAAATCTGAGAAAAAGGAAATATGAGCTAATAAATTTGATTCAGAACATTAGCAGCTGTATTCATTGTATTTTTAATATATTTAAAAATATCAAAGGTGGCATAGATTTTAGCACTGTGCCAGGGAGCCGGGTTTGAATCCAACCTTGGACAACTGTCTCAGTGGAGTTTACATGTTCTCCCTGTGTCTGTGGGGGTTTCCTCTGGTTTCCTCCTACAGTCCAAAGATGTGCAGGTCAGGTGGATTGGCCACAGTAAAAATTACCCCGTAATGTTCAGGGATGTGCAGGCTAGGTGAGTTAGCTTTTGAGGTTACAGGGATGGTGTATAGGGTGGGGAGGGTATGGGTGGGATGCTCTTTGGAGGGTCACTGCAGACTTGATGGGATGAATGCCCTCTATGTGCACTGTAGGTATTCTATGATTCTATACCATCCTTGAAGCATTCCGTTTGCTCTTCTGGTGAATGCATGCAGTGATTACGCTTTCAGAGTAGACAGCTTATTTTGGATGTCTTCTGTCAAGTATACTCATGGCATGGTCCACCCAATGCATCCAATTGACCGTAACCAATGTTTTGATGTTGGGGATGTTGGCCTGACAGAGGCTACTAATACTAGAGCACATTTTCACTTTGGGATTTACAGGATTTTGTGGAGGGATGCTATTGATATTTCTCTATTAATTTGAGCTCTCTGATACACATTGTCCATGTCTCCAACATATACAAACGGGCAGATGACATTGTTTCCTGGAGACCACATGCTTGTTCCCTTAAAAAATGCAATAATCCAACTGACTTGTGGAATCTTTTGCTCTACAACCCAAACTGAAGGAGAAGCATCTGCAAAAATACCAACCTTCTCAGAAAGGCCCAGATGGAGGCCCAATGTAAAGACTAGAATCACATGAAAATCTGAACATCCCACCTGTTCACCTCATCAAACAACACCTGCCTCACTTACAATAGGATGAGTGAATTCAGCACTGGGCTACTTAATTCAGATTTAGCACCCACAACATCTGAGTGGAAAAAAATCATCCTTGGTCCCAAAGGAAAAGAAACAGATTTTAACATAAGTATCTAATATAGAATGCACTTATTCATGTTCTTTGATTTTTGTGCAGCATGACTCTTATGTTTCAAACAATAAGCTTTGTGGCTTTGTTCATTTAGTAAATACCTGGGCTTTTGAATTTCCAAAAAAAACGTTCCTGATATCTACCAAGATCATAATATGAGAAAAGTGAAATAGTTTTAAAAGAACAATTTAGCTAATCCCTTATTTTATTTTTCATTTTTTATTTTCAATACTTGTTTAAGGTCAAACACTAAATAAGTAGAATTGCAACTGTGAAAAATTATCAACTCATCTGTACACACTTCTGCCTTATGTTCATGCACAACCAATAGTCAAAGAGGATAACAGCTGATTGTGGTTACTTGTAACAGTCTTTGGGACTATCATCCAATCAGATTGTTTGATACTGACAACTTCAAATTTCAATGATAACGCTGTTTGTTTCTTGCAAAATGTTAACAATTCCATGGGTTAAAAGATGACCGGCAGCTTAAAAAATGGATAATTTGTTTACTTGTTTCAAATCTCTGTACATATCATAGTTGGAAAGATAAGCAGGCTGATAATCAACTATTTGTAAATCACACCATGAATGCTCCTTCTGATGTAAACTGGTATGTGTAAAGTATGCTCACGTACAAGACTCTCAAGCAGCATGAAGAACAAGCAGATCATGGTCGAGCTGATTTGATGCCATGCTGCTAGTTTGGAATTTCACACTCCAGCTCACATCCTTGCTTAACCTCAAACAGCTGAACCAAGCAATGGTTGAGGCTCACAATGTAGTTGGTAGGATATGGTATTGGAGGATGCTTTTATTGCTATAGATTAATTTTGCGAATTAACTGCACTCTTTGTAGTGAGCCTAGGTCATTGCAACTGTACTCCTGCATTACTTCTGCAGCTATTTATCTGCCTTCCCATCATGTGTCTGGTACGTCTCTTGCACCTTCAGGCAGGAAAATAGCTCTCATAATGAAGCTAGACATCATTTGAGGACAATAATATTGTATAATAACCAAACTCATACAATGTACTTACTCAACTGTAGAAAATTAAAAGAGAAACCAAATTCCTTCTCAGCAATTTCCTGAAAGGTTGGAATACCTTCATGGAGTACTGGAGGCTGATTAACACTTACACTGGCACATGTAATAGCACAACCTAGAAGAATCTGTGCCTCTAATAGCCTACATAAATGTGCTGTATTCAACTTATTGTAGCTTGAAAAATAAGCAAATAACAATAGATCCAATAAATTTGTTGGAGTGCTAGACATTCATTGCCCATTTAAAATAAGCTATGCAAAGCATATCTTTCCAATCATGCTATAATTTGGTTTTACTTCTTTGACTCCTTGCAAATAGTTTGCTAGATTTATTTCCATCTATTTAGATGCCATGGTAGGATGACTTTCATTGTATTTTTACTGTTAAAGTACATATGACAATAAATTCTAATTCTAATTCTAACCATTTCATTACTGCTTTGTTGATTAGCCTGTTGATTTGAATCTAAGAGTGTTGATAGCTTCTCAAGGCTTTGCATTATCTGTTTGCCTGTTTCTTGAAGGAGCTGGTATTTGACCTGGTACAGTGTGATACATTTAGCCTGCAGTTAAAGAGCAATTCCATTTCAGGTAATAAGATCCAAATTTGCACAAAGTCATTACTTTGCTGGGATGTTTCCAACTGGCCTAGAGCTCTGTTGACTTTTACATTTTTTCTTTTTTCTGCTTTAATAAAATGTTTCTGGTTGTTATAATTATTATCAAGATTCATCCCATCTTCCTTAAACGGCTGCGGTGGAAGGCTTGTCCCAGTCCAGTGAGGTAGCTTCCAGCAGTGTGGCGCGGAAGTCTTGACCCGATGGGGAGGTCTTCTTCAGCATTGGCTCCCAGGTATTCCAACAGCCAACAGGTGGTGTTGTCCAGGAATGACTGTCTTGGCCTGGTATGGCGGTCTCAGCAGAGGCTTCCAGCCCAGTATTCCAGTGGCCTGGCATGGCGGTCTCATCCCAGCTGCATCTTCAGGGTATTCCATCATTCCATAAATAGCTTTCCCAAGCCCAGGAGCAGTTAACTGAACGGCGATGAACTTTGTCTTAATTTTATGTTTTCTTTTAATTAAATATGCTTGACCTCTGTCATTCATATAAGTGTTATGACAAGGCAACTCACAAAACATTTCATTGTATTTTTCATGTAAAAATACACATGAAAATAAATTTCTATTCTGTTCTCTATTTTAAAATTAAAATGCAAGATGGGTGTGGTTGCACCTGAAGTGATTGAGCAGTACTTGGTCCATGGATATATCCAGGGCTAAATAATTGTACCTTAAAATGCTTTAAGATTTAAGGGGGCTGAAACTAGCCTATACTAGCAGCACAAAACAGACTCAAAGTGAATTGGAAGCCTGGGTATTCACTCCCACAGCCATGACAACCCCGCCATGGTACTTTCATTATTTCAAAGCTGAAAAGGACGTATGAAAGGCTACTAAGTAATCATTGTCGCTCACCCTTTTGGAAAACACAAGCCACAACACTTAAATACTAAATAACAAGACACAGGAAAAATAACATATTTTCCTGTGCTAATTCTGAATATTAAGCTGATCAATCACCGACAATCAATGGCTTCCTAGTGACTTGTGTTTAGTTGCAATACAGTGAGAAAGTGAGGACTGCAGATGGCGGAGATCAAGCCTCATTCCTGATGCAGGGCTTATGCCCGAAATGTTGATTCTTCTACTACTTGGATGCTGCCTCACCTGCTGTGCTTTTCCAGCACCACACTCTCTACTCAGTTGCAATACAGCCAAGATATATATTCAATGTTTTGAAGATATTTAGGGAAAAATTCAGTTAAAAATTGATTTATCTTAACTACATTAAATAATTGACCTTTAATCAGCAAGATACATTGCATAGCATGAAAAGAAAAAATATAGATAAGAGGGGTAAAGATGTTATGTCATAGGGTAAACATCTGGGAAGATAGTTAAAATTTTTATCAAAAAAGAAAGTTTCGTGAAGGAGGTAAAGATTAAAAGACAGCGTGGTAAAGGCAGGGAATTGTAAAAGATTTTCAAAAGAAAAATGTCAGTCATTGTGTACTATTTTTAAACATTCAGTTGACCTCGATACCTGTTTTTAATTGGCACAACAATTAGACACTATGACTTTAAAGGTATATAATCCACCCAAACAGCTGAATACATTGAGCATTCCGTGTTATACGTTATGAAGCAAAGTATCTTTCACAGGATCTTCCATAGCAATGCCAGAAAAGATGCTTCCCATTATTAAAATTTCAGATGCTTTAAATTCCAGTACACATTACCATCTGACAGCTTTCGTAAATTACAGTAGCAGAATCAGCCTAGATATCCCTAATCTAGATTTACTATAGATCATGGCACAGCAGCTGACACCGCATTCAAAATAACCTAATTTTCTGAGTGCCAAAATGCATGCTTAGGTCAATACCTGGCAAAGAAGTCAAATCCCACTGATATTTTCAGCTCATAAATGAATATTTAGGATGATGCTCATTGGGAGTCAGCCTCAATTTTTCAACTCAGAAGTACATGTAGAGGATTATACTTGCTTTGTTAGTTGAGATCAAGGAAGTTTGAGATTTTGGACAAGACTTGTAGCTCAGGCTGTGGGTCAGGTTGCAGATTTGCTCGCTGAGCTGGTAGATTTGTTCTCAGATGTTTCATCACCATGCTAGCTAACATCATTGGTGAGCCTCTGGTAAAGCGTTGGTGTCCTGTCCCGCTCACTATTTACCTGTCTGACCTACTATCACTGGTATCCATACACACACAGACGAAGAGGGACACCAGTTCAGTTGTGACCATCCATCCATCCTGGGACAAGCTGAACAAAGACAGGCACGGGAATTCAAACCGGAACTCCATTAACAAACATGTAGGTTTGGACCCCATTTACCAATTTCTCAGAAACAGAAGCGGAAATGATATTGAGACAGATAAACTAGCAAGCGGGACATGACACCAACTCTTCACCGGAGGCTCACTAATAATGTTACCTAGCATGGTGATGAAACATTTGAGAACAAATCTACCAGCTCAGCGAGTAAACTTCCAACCTGATCAAGGAGGTAACATGGGCCATGATGCAAAGATGATGTGCTAGAGTCTTAGTTCACACAGGGTAGACTGCACATGACAGGTATGAGTCCACCTACAAAATGAATGAAGTATAAAGTGGGCTTCAAACTAAGTATCGTAATATTTGTGAACTCATCAAATAACTCGTATGTTATTGAAAAACTATTGTGAAAATTATTTTGGAAGAAGGAATTTTCCCAAAAGAGGGTGCATAAGACCGAGTGTGATATGATAACAGAGACCAATTGCCAACCTGATCTTGAGAACCATAAATGGGAATGGATCCTCAAAAATGATGGAATGGTTATATTATCACCAGAAATGTTATATATATGTATATATATATTTACTGTGGTCCAAATCAAACCCTAAGTCCACCAAAGATTTCAGAATAATTGCAAATTGGTGCAGCCACTTTATTGAACAAAGATATCTAGCATTGCTCAGAGTCAAAAAGAGTCAAAGCTAAAATCTCTAGCAATTCATCATCAAACAGCTGCAAAACATAAGCAACAATTATGTCACATCAGCAACATATATTTTGATATGGCCAGGAACTGAACTACAGAGTGGAAAGGTTTTGGAAACAGCCCAAGTGAAAACTAATTTGTATCAAATCTGAAATTGACGAATTTGATAGATTTTAAAACATTATCTTTGGAGTTGAAACAATTTATGCTGAATTATTTAATTAAATAAGACATACACGTTGATATATTTTGAATCACTGGTGTTTTGCTCTTTTAATCACATTCCAAAATGGTGACCACTTACACTAATACTGCTGGTTTACATTTTATACTTGGCAGGATATTTCAAAGTTTCAAAGTTCAAATTATGAGCTACAATCTTTAGTACCAACAAATGTTTAACTTGTTTTTACAAATGTATTAAGTGTCATCTTGGAATTGATAAATCATATGTAAGTTCTGATTTTTCAGCACATACCAGGTGTGCAACTCCTTGTCTGACTAATAACTACAAGACAAAAAGCTGATTACTCAGCAGGAAGCAATTGACACGCCTACAAATTAATTAGCATGATTGGCCAATACCTATTATATTACAGGTGAAAATGAACCCATTGCACACAGAACAATCTTAGAATCATTAAAAAAATTATACTGCACATTGTATACATGGGCTCTTTGAATGAGGTATTCCATCAATTTCACTCTCCTGATCATTCTCCACAGCTCAGCAAATTTTCTGAAAGTTGCTTCACTTTTTCAGGCAATGCATTTCAGAAAATGAAATAAAATGACAGTAAAACATACTATGTTCAGAAAACTGTTTTCATTGTAGTTTATTTACTTTGATTGTTGTGCTATTCATTTTATTATCTACTAAACAAAATCAACAAATACTTATATTAAAATAAACTCTGATCTCACTTATCATTCACTGTCTAATGCAGACCTAAAACATATCTATTGTAATGAAGCAAAAAAAGTTTAAATTAAAACAAACAGCTCATGTTGATCGCTTCTGTAGTTTGAGAGTTAATGAAACATTCACAAGTAAAATGACATGCAAGGAGCTTACAGTTAGCAGTAATTCACAAATTGCTGAACAGCCGGACATTTATCTGCCTCACTTAACACATTAAACAAATTGTTTACAAACAATTGGAGCTCATCTGTAAATCTTGGTATCCCTGCCATGGCAGGGCTGACATTTCAGCTGTTGAGGTTGGTATACAAAACAGACCAGTAAAAATATGAAATCTTGATATTATGGTCCAAAATTTTTTAATTTCATCAATACTACAGTTTTATTCTGAAATAAAACAGAAATTGTTGGAAAAATTCAGCAGGTGTGGTAGCATCTGTGGAGAGAGAAAAACAGTTAATGCTTGAGTCCAACGTGACTCCTCTTCAGAACTGCAGTCAAATCATTAACTCTGTTTTTTTCTTTTAGTTTAAATGTAAAGTTAAATTTTGGACATGTTGGCTTTAGTTTGTTACACATAGCAAAATGATAGGAGCATTGTTCTTGCAGCCTTCAAACAGTTTGAAAAATAAAATCTTATCCTTTCATGCACATCCAACTTTGAAGTCTAGCTCATAAAACTTTTGTAAATTCTATGTAAATGGTAGCAAACCTAGAAAAATGAAAAGGGGATTTGAAGAGTACATACCTCTGCCATTTATGTTCACTCAATGTTATTACACAATTGCACATCTCTTCCTAGAAGCATTTTGGCTGCCTGGTTGAAGTTCTGTCACTACAAAAAAGAAACCTTTTTTTTATGAATCTCCATCTCACTGAGAAAACTTCAGGTCAATCCAGATTGCTCAGAAAATGCTGCTCACATCTTGTGACAAACTGCGTACAGCAATTAAGTCAATCCTCAACTTCCTAAAACAGTCAACAATAGTCGAAGTGATACACCCAAACACAAAACATTTTGAAAGAAGAATCAGTTCATCACATTCTAATTCTAAATTTAATGTTAATGATGCCTTTAAATCTGATCCTGGATCTGTATTTACATCTTTGTCAAAAACATCAGTTCTTCCTTGGCACATACCGCACCTGTGAATCAAACGTTTTCTTGAAAAGTGTCCATTTGTCTTGGAGATATATTATGAACAACAAACAGACAAACAGACTAACAAAAGGAGCAAAACCCTTACCACACCTTCCAAAAACATTGATTCATGTACATATTAAGAGTTATGTTCTGTGATCATAATATTGGAAGGAAAATGCAAAATGAAAGATATGCATTTATATAATTACTTCCACAATCTTGGGTCTTCCTAAGGACTTTGAAGTCAATGGAATGTAGTAACGGTGGGAATCCAGGAAACATTGTAATTTTTCTCTCTTCTCCTATGGGAAAACAACTGAGCCCAGATAATCTGGCTGAAATTAAGTGTTTTAATTCTTCAATGAACTCAGTATTCTCAAATTATATATTTCAATTATAACACCATCAAATAACTTAGCGATAGTTGCTTGGTGGTTTAGAATTTGAATATTGCTGAGAAAAAGACGTAGCTGTTGAAGAGAGCAAGTGTTCCATTAAAATGGGATATGTGTAAGTTCAGATTTGTTTCTGCTTTGGGTAACTAGGAACGGGCAACAAAGTAGCCTTATCAGTTTCTAGAAACATTCTAAAAAAATGTTTTTAAAATACTGCTTTTGCAATTAATGACCGGCAGTTTAAAAGAAAAGCATCGGGTGTAATCATAACATAGCTCACAGGGTTGTTGGCTGGATGTTGCCAAGGTTGGGGGATTTGAGTTATAGGGAGAAGCTGAACAGATTAGATTAGATTAGATTACTTACAGTGTGGAAACAGGCCCTTCGGCCCAACAAGTCCACACCGACCCGCCGAAGCGCAACCCACCCATACCCCAACATATACCCCTTACCTAACACTACGGGCAATTTAGCATGGCCAATTCACCTGACCCGCACATCTTTGGACTGTGGGAGGAAACCGGAACACCCGGAGGAAACCCACGCAGACACGGGGAGAACGTGCAAACTCCACACAGTCAGTCGCCTGAGGCGGGAATTGAACCCAGGTCCCTGGCGCTGTGAGGCAGCAGTGCTAACCACTGTGCCACCGTGCCGCCCTGAATAGGCTGGGGCTACTTTTCCTGGAGCGTCGGAGGCTGAGGGGTGGCCTTATAGAGGTGTATAAAAATCATGAGGGGCATGGATAGGATAAATAGACAAAGTCTTTTCATGGGGTGAGGGAGTCCAGAACTAGAGGGCATAGGTTTTTGGTGAGTGGGGAAAGATATAAAAGAAACCTAAGGAGCAACGTTTTCAAGCACAGGGTGGTACATGTATGGAATAAGATGCCAGTACAATTGCAACATTTAAAAGACATCTGAATGAGTATATGAATAGAAAGGGTTTGGATGGATATGGGCCAGGTGCTGGCAGGTGAGACTAGTTTGGGTTGAGATATCTGGTCGGCATGGACAAGTTGGAGCGAAGGGTCTGTTTCCATGCTGTACATCTCTGTATGTCTATAATCTCCTCTGCAGATGACATTGTACTGTAACCAGAAAGCAACTGTATTTAACACTCTCGGGGAAATGCAGTATACACACACATATAAATGAGGTTCTCCATAGTAAGTTCTGAAGAAGAGTCACAGGATTTGAAATATTAACTGTTTTCTCTCCATAGATGTTAGCAGACCTGCTGAGTTCCTAATTTAGTTTCAGACCTCTGGCGTTTACAGCTCTTTGGTTTATTTATCTCCATAGTGAGTTATTAATTATACACTTCATTCAAATATTGCATCCTCTTTAGTCACAGGAGAGGTCCCAGAACGTTGGAGAACAATCAATTTTCAATAGTCAATAGTTAAATAGTCTATTTAAGAAGGACAACAGGGATAATAAGGGAAATTACAGGCTGGTGAGCCTGACATCAGTGGTAGGGAAATTCTTAGGGATAGAAATTAATCACATTTAGAAATATTTGCTCTTATTAGCAAGGGGCAGCATTGCTCTATGCAGGGGAAGTCATGTCTCATGAACTTGATTGAGTATTTTGAGAAAGTTAGGAAGATGATTGATGAGAGCAGAGCAATAGGCGTTGTCTATATAGATTTTAGCAAGGACTTTGATGAAATTCCTCAATGTCGGCTGATACAAAAGATAAAGTCAGATGGGATTTGCAGTGAAGTGGCAAGATGGATGGAGAACTGGGTTCGGCATAGAAGTCATGGAAAGCGGTTGAAGAGGTTTTTTTTCTGACTGGTGATCTCTGACTAGTTGTGTTCCACAGGGATTAGTGCTGGAACCCCTGTTCTTTGCAATATATATTACTCATTGCAATACATATTACTCAAAGGGTGGTAAGTACTTGGAATGTGCAGCCAGAGGAGGTGGTGAACAATAGCAACGATTCAGAAGCATTTTGACAGATACAAGAATAGGCTTGAACAGGAACAGAGGATTATAGTAAGGCGTTCGATAAGGTTCCCCATGGTAGGCTAATGCTAAAACTTCGGAGGTATGGCATTGAGGATACATTAGAGGTTTGGATTAGGAATTGGCTGGCTGGAAGGAGACAGAGGGTAGTAGTTGATGGATTATGTTCATCTTGGAGCGCAGTTACTAGCGGTGTACCACAAGGATCTGTTTTGGGACCATTGCTTTTTGTTATCTTTATAAATGATCTAGAGGAAGGACTTGAAAGCTGGGTAAGCAAGTTTGCGGATGACACGAAAGTCGGTGGAGTTGTGGATAGTGAGGAAGGAAGTGGTAGGTTACAGCGGGATATAGATAAGTTGCAGAGCTGGGCGGAAATGTGGCAAATGGAATTCAATGTAGCTAAGTGCGAAGTCGTTCACTTTGGTAGGAATAACAAGATGATGGATTACTGGGCTAATGGTAGGCTACTTGGTAGTGTGGATGAGCAGAGGGATCTTGGTGTCTATGTACACAGATCTCTGAAAGTTGCCACCCAGGTAAATAGTGCTGTGAGGAAGGCATATGGTGTACTGGGCTTTATTGGCAGAGGAATTGAGTTCCGGAGTCCTGAGGTCATGTTGCAGTTGTATAAGATTCTGGTGAGGCCTCATCTGGAGTATTGTGTGCAGTTTTGGTCGCCATACTATAGGAAGGATGTGGAAGCTTTAGAACGAGTGCAGAGGAGGTTTACCAGGATGTTGCCTGGAATGGTAGGAAAATCTTATGAGGAAAGGCTGAGGCACTTGGGGCTGTTCTCATTGGAGAAGAGAAGGTTTAGGGGAGATCTGATAGAAGTGTATAAGATGATTAGGGGTTTAGATAGGGTAGATACTAAGAACCTTTTACCGCTAATGGAGTCAGGTGTTACTAGGGGACATAGCTTCAAATTAAGGGGTGGTAGGTATAGGACAGATGTTAGGGGTAGATTCTTCACACAGCGGGTTGTGAGTTCATGGAATGCCCTGCCCGTATCAGTGGTGAACTCTCCTTCTTTATGTTCATTTAAGCGGGCATTGGATAGGCATTTGGAAGTTATTGGGCTAGTATAGGTTAGGTAGGACTCGGTCGGCGCAACATCGAGGGCCGAAGGGCCTGTACTGCGCTGTATCCTTCTATGTTCTATGTTCTATGTTCTATTACGACAGCATAGAGGCCAAAATGCCCATTCCTGTTCTATGTTCTTCATTATTCTAAGAGAAAGTGGAACTTGTTTTGTGTGTGTGTGTGTGGGGGGGGCAGGGGAATGGAAACGGGTGGGATGGGGTAAAATGGCATTATGGTATTGTTCCTGAATTAGTAATCTAAACACCGAGGCAATGTTCTAGGAACCTGAGTTCAAATCTCACAATGGTAAATGGTGGAATTTGAATACAATAAAAATCTTGAATTAAAAGGTTATTGATGACCATTAAACAATTGTCAATTGTTGTAAAAAAATTAGCCAGTTCATTAATGTCCTCTAGGAAAAGAAAACTGCCAAGTCTACCCAGTCTGGTCTACATGTGACTCCGGATTCATAGCAATGTGGCTGACTCTCAGAAGTAGGTTAAAGCACAGCAGCTTAGGCAGCATCCAAGGAACAGGAAATTCGACGTTTCGGGCCAGAGCCCTTCATCAGGAATGAGGAGAATGTGCCAGGCAGGCTAAGATAAAAGGTAGGTCTCCCTACCTTTTATCTTAGCCTGCCTGGCACATTCTCCTCATTCCTGATGAAGGGCTCTGGCCCGAAACGTCGAATTTCCTGTTCCTTGGATGCTGCCTAACCTGCTGTGCTTTAACCAGCAACACATTTTCAGCTCTGATCTCCAGCATCTGCAGACCTCACTTTTGACTCTCAGAGGTAGCCCAGGAAGCCACTCAGTTCAAAGGCAATGAGAACTAGGCAACAAATGCTGATGTAGCCAGTGACTCCCACAACCTATTAATGACTTTTTTTTGAAGTATGCATATTTTTGGATATTTCTGGACATTACAGGACAAGTACTGCTAATTTTGGAAGAATCATAGAATCCCTAGTGTGGAAGCAGACTATTTGGCCCATTGAGTCCACACCACCCTCCCCCACAAAGAGTATTTTGCCTAGACCGAACCCCCCTACCCTATCCCTATAACCCTGCATTTCCAAAGCATATTCCTGCACACTAGAGGCAATTCACCATGGCCAAACCACCTAGGTTGCACGTCTTTGGACTGTGGGAGGAAACTGGAACATCCGGAGGAAACCCACACAGACAAGGGAACAATGTGCAAAATTCACACAGTCACCCAAGGGTGGAATTGAACCTGGGTCCCTGGTGCTGTAAGGCAGCAATGCAAACCACTGAGCCACCATGTCACCCCACAGACCCATCACCTCTTTCAATCAAATCACCAAATACCTAATCATATGCCCTGCTCATGCATGTCATTTATGAACGTAACAAGATACTTCAACCCTGTGCATTATAATTTATGTCTGCTTTTAGAGCTCCACTTCCATCCAGAACCACAATAAGGTCCCACTTGTCTTTAATTCCACTCAATTAGTGTCAGTGTTCAATGGATCATCTTCTGCTATGTCTACCACTGCAAAAACATTTCTTGCACTCCCCTTTCAGTATTCTGAAGGGACCATTTCCAACACATCAGCAATGGTTATGCCTCAGTCATCCTCAGTAACCCCACCCCTTAGCTATAATGCATCTCCATGCAACTTCTGGTCTCCTTCCTATTGGAAAGATTTACAAGGATGTTGCCAGGGTTGGAGGATTTGAACTATAGAGGCTGAACAGGCTGGGGGACTGTTTTCCCTGGACCGTCGGAGGCTGAGGTTTACAAAATTATGAGGGGCATAGATAGGATAAATAGGCAAAGTCTTTTCCCTGGGGTGGGGGAGTCCAGAACTAGAGGGCATAGGTTTAGGGTGAGAGGGGAAAGATATAAAAGAGACCTAAGGGGCAACTTTTTCACACAGAGGGTGGTACGAATATGGAATGAGCTGCCAGAGCAAGTGGTGGAAACTGGTACAATTTCAACATTTAAGAGGCATTTGGATGGGTATATGAATAGGAAGGGTTTGGACAGATATGGGCCGGGTGCTGGCAGATGGGACTAGATTGGGTTGGGATATCTGGTCGGCATGGATGGGTTGGACCGAAGGGTCTGTTTCCATGCTGTACATCTCTATGACTCTACAACTGACGGAGATATAACATCTGCCCTTTTACCTTGTCCCTTGTCACCATCCAAGAGGGAATTCCAGGATTTTGACCCAGTGACAGGGAAGGAATGGAAATACATTTACAATTCAGCATAGTGAGTGGCTTGGAGGAAACATGCAGGTGGTGGTGTTCCCAAGTATCTGCTGCCCTTGTCCTTCTAGATGGAAGTGGTTGTGGGTTTGGAAAGTGCTGTCTGAGGATCTTTGGTGAATTTCTGCATTATATCTTGTAGATAGTACACACTGCTGCTACTGAGCAATGGTGAAGGAGAGACTGGATATTTGTGGTAGTGGTGCCAATCAAGCATATGCTTTGTCTTGGATGGTGTCAAGCTTCTTGAGTGAGTTGAAGCTGCATCCATCCTGCAAAGTGATGAATATTCTATCACATTCCTGACTTGTGATTTGTAGATCGTGGACAGGTTTTGGGGAGTCAGGAGGTGAATTACTCTTCGCCATATTCCAAGCCTTGTCACATAACCTTATAGCCAGTGTGATTATGCAGTGAGCCCAGTTGAGTTTTGAGTCAATGGTAAACACCAGGCTGTTGGGATTCAGTGATGGTAACACCATTGAATGTCATGGGGCGGTGGTTCAATTGTCTCTCATTTCTTGGCATTTGTGTAGCTTGAATGTTACTTACCACTTGTCAGCCCAGATCTGGATAATGCCCAGATCATATTTCATTTGATCAAGGACTGCTTCAGTATCTGAGGAGTTGTGAATGGCGCTGAATATTGTGCAATCATCAGTGACCATTCTCACTTCTGAGCTTGTGATAGAGGGAAGGTCATTGATAAAGCAGCTGAAGATGGTTCGAACTTGGACCCTGAGGAATCCCTGCAGAGATGCCCTGAATAACCTTGACCAACCACAACCATCTTCCAATGTGTTAAGTATGACTACAAGTGGAGAGTTTGTGCCCGATACCTATTGATTTCAGTTTTCCTTGGTCTCCTTGAAGCCACACTCTAATGAATGCAGCCTTGATCTCAAGGACTATCAAAGAACAAAGAAAATTTACAGCCCAGGAACAGGCCCTTCGGTTTTCCAAGTCTAAGCCAATCCAAATCTACTGTCTAAACCTGTCACCCAATTCCTAGGCATCTGTATCCCTTTGCTCCCCACCCACTCATGCATCTTTCCAGACACACCTTAAATGAATCTACAGTGCCTGCCTCGACCACCTCTGCTGGCAATGCATTCCAGGCACCTACTACCCTCTGTGTAAAGTACTTGCTGCATGTATTTCAGAGGAGAGGTGAGACTGTCAAACTCACCTGCCTTCTGGAATTCAGCTCCTTCATCTATGTTTGTAGCAAGGTTGTAATGAGGTCAGAAGCTGAGTGGCCCTGGCGGAACCCAAACTGGATGTTACTGAGCACTTTATTGCTGAGCAAGTACTGCCTGATAGCACCTTTGATACCTTCCATTTCTTTACTGATGATCAACAGCAGACTGATGGGTTGGTAATTGGGCAGGTTGGATTTGTCCTACTATTTATGTACAGGACATACCTTGGCAATTTTCTACATTGTCAGGCATATACCAGTGTTGTAACTAGACTGGAACAGCTTGGAGCATAGGTCTTCGTTATATTGCCACAATGTTGGCAGGGCCTACAGCCTTTGTACTATTCAATGCCTCCAAGCGTTTATTGGTATCATGTGGAGTGAACCAAATTGTCTGAAGATTGGTATCTGTGATGCTGGGGACCACTGGGGGCGGCAGAGGTGAAACATCTACTTAACACTTCTGGCTGAAGATTGCTGTGTAAGCTTCGGCCTTACCTTTTGCTCTGATGTTTCGGCCTCTTGCATCATTGAGGATGGCGATATTTGTGGAACCTCCTCCTCCAGTGAGGTGTTTCATTGTCCACCACTATCAATGACTGGATGTGATAGGACTGCAGAGCTTGTATCTAATCCGTTGGTTGTGGGATTGCTTACTTCTGTCTATCACTTGCTGTTTATGCTGTTTGATGTGTTTGGTAGGTTCACCAGGTTGACACCACATTTTTAGGTCTGTCTGGTGCTGTTCCTGGCATGCCCTCCTGCAATCTCCGTTGAACCAGGGTTGATCTCTTGGCTTGATTTGGTAATGATTAAATGGGGGATATACTGGGCTATGAGATTGCTAATTGTGCTGAAGCATAATTCTCCTGCTGTTCATGGCCCACAGCACCTAATGAATGCCCAGTCTTGAGTTACTGGATCTTTCTGAAAGCACAGTATAGTACCTCAAATCCAAAGATATGCAGGTTAGGTAGACTGGCTATGCTAAATTGCCCATAGTGTTTAGGGATGTGTAGGCTAGGTGCATTAGACAGGGGTAAATGTACAGTAATAGTAATTTTTAGGGGAATGGGTCTGGGTGAGTTACTCTTCAGATGGTCGGTGTGGATTGTTGGGCCGAAGGGCCTGTTTCCACACAGTAGGGATTCAATAATTCAATGCTGTTGAAACATGGAATATAGGAGCAGGAGTAGGCCATTCAGCCCTTTAAGCCTCCTCTGCCATTCAATGTGATCATGGCTGATCATCCAACTTAGTACCCAGTTCCCATTTTCTCTCCATATATTTTGATTCCATTTGTCAGAAACTGTATCTACATCTTTCCTAAAATTCTCCAATATTTTAGCCTCAACAGTTTCCTCTGGCAAAGAATTCCATAGGCTCACCAGTCTTTGGATGAAGAATGTCTACATCTTTGTCCTAAAAAATCTACTTCTTATCCTTATCTGTGACTCCTGGCTTTGGGCTCCCCGGTCAACGAAAAGATCTTTTCTGCACCTAGCCTGTCTGATCCTGTTGGAATCTAATAGATTTCTACAAATTCTCCCCTCATTCTTCTAAACTCTAGTGGATATAATCCTAACTGATCCAGTCTCTCCCCATACATCAGTCCTACTATGTCAAGAATCAGTCTGGTAAACTTTGTTGCACTCCCTCCAATATCTGAAGAAGGATGTTCTCACCAATGGCCAAAACAGTACACAATACTTCAGGTATGGTCTTATAAATGTTCTATACAATTGTAGCAAGACAACCTTGCTCTTGAACTTGAATCCCCTTGCTATGAAGGCCAACATACCACGTACCTTCTTCACCACCTCTTGCACTTGCATACTTGCTTTCAGCACCTAGTGTACCCAAATCTCATTGTGACTCCCATTTTCTCAATCCATGCCCATTCAGATAATAATATGCCTGCTTGTTTGTACAATCAAAGTGGATAAACTCACATTTATCCACACTATGCTGCATCTGCCATGTATTTATTCACTTAAGTTGTCCAATTGTACTGAAGCTTCTCTGCATCCTTGTCATGGGATATCCTCCCACACAAATCTTTGTCACCTGCAAGTTTGGAAATATGACACATAATTTTCTCATCAAAATCATTAATATGTTTTGTGAATAGCTGGTGTCCAAACACTTATCCCTGCAATACCCCATTAGTTGCTGCCTGCCACCGAAAAACACCTATATAATCCTACACTTTATTTCCTGTTTGTTAATCAATACTTAGTCCATTTCAGTACAAGACCTTCAATCCTATGCACTTGAATTTTGCAGGCTAACCTCTTATGTGGGACCTTATCACAGTCTTTTGAAAATCCAAGTTAACCACATTCACAGATTCTCTCCAATCTACTCTACTGGTCACATTCTCAAGAAAATCCATTAGATTCATCGAGCAGAATTTACCCTTCAGAAATTCAGTGCTCTGCTAATACATCTTTTATAATGGACTCGATCATTTTCCCCACTTCAAATATCATGCTAACTGCTCCATAATGTGCTGTTTTCTCTTGCCTCTCTTAAAAGGCGCGGTTACATTTGCTTGCCTCCAATCAAAATTAACTGTTCCAAAGCCTGCAGAATTTTGGAAGATGAACACTACACATCTGTTATGTCTTTAGCTACTTGCTTAAGTACTCTGGGATGAAGGTTATCAGGCCCAAGGAGATTAATCTACACCTAACCCTGTTAGTTTCCCCAATATCAATTCCTTATTAATTAAACTCTTGCAATTCCTCCTTGTCAATCGACCCTTGAGTTCCTCCATGTTTTTGTGATTTTATTTGTGTCTTCCTTTGTGAAGGAAGAACTAAAGCATGTATTTTATTGGTCTGTCATCTCTTTGTTCCTCAGTGAAAATGCCCTTATTTCTGAGTCTAGGGCATCTATTCACCTTTACTAAGCTTTTTCTCTTCACATACATTACTATCGGATTGTATGTTTCTTACAAGCTCACTCTCAAATTCTATTTTCTCCCCTCAATCAGTCTTTTGTCTCCTTTTGCTGAAATCTAAATTGTTCCCAATCCTCAGGTTTGCTTTTTTTTTGAAGCAACTGGTGGAATTATCAGTTTGAATATCATCACATTCCTCCTATCACAGTCATAATACTAAGGATGAAGAACTTCAGTTAAACAGATCTAACATCTATACTAATCCCACACTAGGCCCATAACCTAGAATGTTATGATAGTTCAAGTGCTCATAGAATCCCTACAAAGTGGAAGCAGGCCTTTTGGCCATTGAATCCACACTGAACCTCCAAAGAGCATCCCACCCAGACCATGCACCTTACCCTAACCCTGTAACCCTGCATTTCCTATGGTTAATCTACCTTGCCTGCACTTCCCTGGACACTATGGGCAATTTAGCATCGCCATTCCACCTAACCTGGACATCTTTGGACTGTGGGCAGAAATCTATGCAGACATGGGGAAAACATGCAAACTCTAAAGGTCGGAACTGAACCCAGCTGCCTGATGCTATGAGGCAGCAGTGCTAGCCACTGAGCCACGTGCCACTCCACACACCTTTTAAAAGGTTGAGAAGTTTTCCCCCTCTACTGCTCTCATCTATGCATTCCAGATTCCCACTATCCTCTGGGTGAAGTTTTTCATCAAACCCCCTCTAAACCTCTTATCCTTGATCTTTATATTATGTTGCTTATTATTGACCCTTCAACAGTGGCTTCCTATACACCCTGTAGACCTCAATCAATTAAGCTGTTAGCCACCCTGTGCATCACTCCCACAGGTAATTCCTTCCTCTTGCTTTTCATCTGTCCCAAACTGTTTCCACATCCTAATCTCCTGAATTTAAGTCATTCCTCTACCATGCGGATATCACTATTAACTGACACAGCAACCTTTCCTCCACCTTCTCCTACTATTTTGTCCTTTCTCCAGGTCCTGTACCCTTCAAGATTCGTGTTGCAATCCATGTCATCCTGCAATCATTTCTCTGTAATGACTATCAGATTCTTCGTACTTATTTCTGTTTGCTCTCTGTTCATCTGCTCTTCTTCAAATGTTTTGTACATTTAAAGACAGGATCTTTAATTTTATTCTTTTTGTCTTTTCAAGAAGGTTGAGAAGAGATTTTATATAGCACTTCAAAAGCATGCAAGAGCTGGACAGAATACTTTGTGGGGAAGCTTACCATTTGTGGAAGTATCAAGAAATATGTCACAGATTTATGGTGATTGGTAAAAAGAAGTCATAGCAAAATGAGGCAGGTTCAATTGAAACATTCAAAAAGAAATTAGGTTATTTTTAAAATAGAAGTGTGCAAAACTACAAGGAAATAGCAAAGAGTGCCAGTGGGTGAATTGTTTCTTTTAAATGGCCAGGACTGAGTCAAAACTGGTTGATTGACCCCATCTGTGCTCTAACTTTATGCTTTTAAGATTCTACATTTCAAGTATTTTTCAGTTTCAATGGTTAGGGTTAATGTAGAGAAATAAGGTAGGGGAATGTGTCTAGATGGGATTCTGCTTCAAAGGGTCAGTGTGGACTTGTTGGATCAAATGTCCTGTTTGCACACTGTAGGAATTCTATTCTATTCATTATTCATTGAACAGTCTTGCAAACCACCATAAAGAAATTCAACTGAGATAGCTTGCTCTTACTGTTAAGTGCTAAATTTGAGTAAAATGCTTAGGTTACGGAAAGAGTCTATAATTTCACAGTACACATCTATATCTTTCACCTTAAATTTATTCAGAGTTCTTTGAAGAAACTCAAATAAATTTCAAAATCTTTACTCAGATATATTTTATGTTGAGTTTTTTTTTAAAAGAGCGAGGCTATATATGTGGGAGTTTGCAAGGAAGAAAGTGGCCATATAGAAAACAGCTGCTTTTAGTACATGTACTTGAAACTTCGCAAAATGTTTAAACTCATTGAATTTTCAACCTAACTTAATTCGTTTATCATCCATGTCGTTTTGTCTACTAAAAAAAGTAAACCTTTAATTACAAGCAAAACCATAGACCATAGAAAATCAGCTTGGTCAATAGCACAGGAAAATTGACAGTAAATTCACTTTCAGCACGGTTTTCTTTTCAAAAAGAAAAAATGACTGTGGTGTAAAACAAGACTGCTCATTACTTGTCCTGTCAGCCCACCCTATGCTCCATGTCTTTTTTTTAAAAAGAGAGAATTTTCTGGAAGTCTGAGCTAAAATTTGGCAGGTTTTATCAGTGTTACTAAATGAGAAGTGATGCATTTTTTTGGCAAACAGTCATGCCAATGGCTCATAACTGCAGAATGCTGATAAGTGTTTTTTTTTAAGAGGACTGCTACAGCCAAACAAATGACTTTAGATGTAAATTCTGTGGCCACCTGGGGGAGAAAGCTGTTGAATTTCACACCTGGTGAAATGTCAAGGAAACGGCGGCACGGTGGTTAGTACTGATACCTCACAGAGCCAGGGACCCGGGCAACTGTCTGTGTGGAGTTCGCACATTCTCCCCATGTCTGCCCATGTTTCCTCTGGGTGCTCCAGTTTCCTCCCACAATCTAAAGATGTGTAGATTAGATAAATTGGTCATGCTAAATTGCCGATAGTGTTCAGGGATGTGTAGGTTAGGTGCAATAATCAGGAGCAAATGTAGGATAATAAGGGAAGGAAATGAGCCTGGGTGGGTTACTCTTTGGAGGGTCAGTGTGGACTTGTTGGGCCTAAGGGCCTGTTTCCACATTGCAGGGATTCTATGAAATGTCAAAAGGACCGAGTGTAAAGGCATTACAAACAGAATTCTAATTTCCTGGGAATTCTATCAGACTACGAACATTTGGAAATGTTACTACATGAGATAAACCCCTCTGTTAATTTAAACCCAACATACAGAGAAGCTAACTTTGCGCTGTAATCTGTTAAATTTCGAGAGGCAAAGAACTATCCCAGTTGTCACTATTTAAAGTAAAAATTAACGCTTTTATTCTTTAAGTCCAACAGAGAACATTAAAACACCAGCTATGTACAACTCTTTTCTCTTAAACATATCTTTTTTCTCCCACTCTACAATATTGGTCCAATATAAAAAAAATCCTAATTAAGATTTACACAAAAATAATCACGTTTCAAAATCAGTCAGCTTTGTTGATTCATTGTAGATTTTCCTTTGTATTTTCCTCGATCATCTCTTCTGCTGCACAACTTTTCTTATGGACAGGTATCTTTCAGAGAGCTATTTGGCTCTCTGAAAGTATGTTTTGTTGGTGCTCATTGCAGTTCTCCCCCTAGCTGTTCAAAATGTTTGGTTTTATACCGCACAATATCAGATTATTTAATTGGTTTGAGGTCATCCCAAACAGTAAAATTCAAATTTAATTGGATTTTGGTATCTGGGGCATAATTTAAACTGATTGACCGAATTTCAATTTGTTTCTGTTCCATGGCAACACAACTCCAGCTATTCGTTTCAATCAAATATTACATTTTTAAATTGTTCAGCTCACTCTGTGCTTTCAGTCAGTCCTTGCTAGCTTCCTCTCTCTCTAAAAGGTACAGTGCACACCGACACCTTCATAAAGAGAAGAAAAGACAATAGTTTGGGCAAGAGACATGTTTTGCTTCTTCCTTTTTTAAGAATATTCAAAAACAGGAGTTAAAAGCCATCATCTGTGTATGCTAGCTGAAGTAGATAAGATGGTGAGCTGAAGTATTCATGTGTAGTAAACTGAGTTCAAGTGCTGTGCGCTGTGAAGTTTAAAGTTGAAGCATCACCCATTAATCGGCCCTATGCTGTAGTTAAAGGACTTCTTTTGCTCTGAAAGCTGCAATTACTCACCATCAAAAATAACAGTCAAAAGAATTAGAATCAAATACAAATCCAAGAATATTAATCAATTGTTCAACTATCTACTTTCCACCATGTACTCTTCACGAATAATCCAGAGACTGAACTACTTTTCCCTTTAATAAACTTTTATCTTTATTCTTTACTCACTTCTCACTTCTGTGTATGTATGATGCATTAATATTTATTCTCCCATTTAGTAACTAATAAATTCACTCTTTTGTTAACTCAAAAAAGCTAGGTCAAATTGGCTCCTTTTAAAACATGAATTCATAGATCTGGGAGAAAGATATTCACAGAGAGGGGAATCTCCCTAAACTAACCTTCCTAAATTAACCCATGACCAAATGAGGGAACAGGTTAAAAAAAGTCAGTTTCTCCCTCCTCATCCAGAAGCTTGACAACTTGGAGGCCTGTGACCAGTAGTGTGCCACAAGGATCATTGATGGGTCCACTGCTTTTCGTCATTTATATAAATGGTTTGGATGTGAATAGACAGCGAAGAAGGTTACCTCAGATTACAACAGGATCTTGATCAGATGGGCCAATGGGCTGAGAGGTGGCAGATGGAGTTTAATTTAGATAAATGTGAAATGCTGCATTTTGGGAAAGCAAATCTTAGCAGGACTTATACAATTAATGGTAAGGTCCTTGGGAGTGTTGCTAAACAAAGAGACCTTGGAGTACAGGTTCATAGCACCTTGAAAGTGAAATCGCAAGTAGATAGGGTAGTGAAGGCGGCGTTTGGTATGCTTTCCTTTATTGGTCAGAGTATTGAATATAGGAGTTGAGAGGTCATATTGCGACTGTACAGGACATTGGTTAGGTCACTGTTGGATTATTGCATGCAATTCTGGTCTCCTTCCTATTGGAAACATGTTGTGCAACTTGAAAGGGTTCAGAAAAGATTTACAAAGATGTTGCCAGGGTTGGAGAATTTGAGCTATAGGGAGAGGGTGAATGGGTTAGGGCTGAGCGGTGAACTTATAGAGTTTTATAAAATTATGAGGGGCATGGATAGGATGAATAGACAAAGTCTTTTCCTTGGCATGGGGGGGGGGTGGGAATTCCAGAACTAGAGGTGAGAGGGGGAAAGATATAGAAGAGACCTAAGGGGCAACTTTTTCACTCAGAGGGTGATGCGTTTATGGAATGAGCTGCCAGAGGAAGTGGTAGAGACTAGTACAATTGCAACATTTAAAAGACATGTGGATGGGTATATAAATAGGAAGGGTTTGGAGGGATATGGGCCATGTGCTGGCAGGTGGGACTAGATTGGGTTGCATATCTGGTCAGCATGGACGAGTTGGACCAAAGGGTCCGTTTCCGTGCTGTACATCTCTATGCCTCTATATCATCATTTGTTTTACCAGTTTTCATTCAGCCCATGTTGAACCTGGCCATTTTATTTTTCTATTGTAACTGTAAACATTTTTATGATGTCTTTTGGACCAGACCAAACCCCCTTCAAATATATAAAGGAAATAGCTTGGACCCTAAGCTTAAAAATGTGTTGCTGGAAAAGTGCAGCAGGTCAGGCAGCATCAAAGGAGAAGGAGAATCGATGTTTTAGGCATATGCCCTTAACGTTGATTCTCCTTCTCCTTTGATGCTGCCTGACCTGCTGCGCTTTTCCAGCAACACATTTTTAAGCTCTGATCCCCAGCATCTGCAGTCCTCACTTTTTCCCTAAGCTTAAAGGCAAGGTGCTGTCTTCCAAATGTAATTCAATCGGTCGCGCCACTGGGCTTGAAGCAAAACACACTTTGTTCTGACACCCAGTTAAAATATAAACAAAAAGAAAAAAATTGGTATAACTTCAACTCCATTGGAAAACTTAACAGAGCAATAGACTATTTAACTACCTATCAGCAACTGTTCAAACTTAGGTACATCCCATAAACAAACCCTTGCAAAGCCAAATTCAGTAAAATAGATTGTCTCACATGAAATGTTCTCCAGTCCAGGAAAAAGAACACCTAGAGAAAACACTGTCAGAGACAGAGAACTCAAGGTTTTTGCCGTAGCTGAGTGAAATATATTAGCTTCCACAACCAACTTCAAACAACCAAAAGCTAAACTAAAACCCTGGTTCTGTGGGTGTCTGACTCCACCCAGTCATGTTGCTTTATTTTTCTAATTTTTTTTAAAAAAAGAACCTAGGCCTTCACAAGTTGTTTACTTTATTGGCTTGGAAGAGTCAACACATTACCTGTCTCAAAATCTCTTTTCAAAGAAAAGGGACAAAATACATCTCTTCCAGCCATAGTATCATTACTGTTGATTTTGCACATTCATTTTAATACACAAATTTTTATACTTCTTGCCAGCTGTTTTCCCAGTTTTCAAGATTTTTACATCTGTCAGGATCTGTGCTTTTTGTTTTGCATTTCACATGCATTCCATTTTAGTTTTGTCTTGACTTTCTAGCAAACAGAGCTCATATCCTTTGGGGTACAGAACTAGTTTATACAACAAATGATTTATTGAACATCTTCCAGTGATCATCTTTTTTAATCTATTAATAGATTTGTCCAATTTACTACTGTCTTTGCCACATCACATCAAAGTCAGTCTTACCAAAATCTAAAAGCTCAAACATGAGTTGAGCGCAATCATGTTATTACCGCTATTAGTTAAATATTCCCTTATTATTAGGCTGTTATCAATGTCAAATATGGCATGCCTTGATGGATTAGGCCATATTGTCTCAGAAAAGTATCCTGAATACACTTAAGAAATTTCCACCTTTCTGAAATCTGCTTGCTTGCTTATTCCAATGTAAAAGTTAAAATTGCCCTTATTAAAACCATCTAGCCTTTGCTACATGCTGGTCTGTTCTCTGCATTTGTATTATCGACCATTTCACAGTTGGTCCCAGGAGACCAATAAAACGACCTACATTTTAAGTTTTTTTATTTCTACTCATTGTCACCACTGCTTGTTTTACTTGAATTTTGAAAGCTCTAATTAGCACAGCTTTATAGTATATTTGTGCATGTGTAATAGGGTAAACGAGTGAAATTAAAACACGCGCAGACATGCTCAAATGAAAAAAAAAGCACATACATACCCAGATTCAACCACTAAATACCAAGCACAGAATTCCTTGAGAAGGCACAAGTCAATGCTTGTGGGTCTGTTTCAGCATGCAGCCCCGCCTTCTTCGCGTGTGCTGACTGATATCAGAAACACACCAGTAAGCAAAATTTCAACCACTTCCTTGCTAAATAAACTGCAGTGCAGCTCTGCATTGCATAGTTCTCCCAAACCCCAGATTTGCCCTGCATCTGCTGCCAAACTCCAGCATTTCTATTGAAACCCATTTAACAATGTTGCCAAAGCCTAGTTCTGTCTCTACTTCTCTGCAGGGTAGGACCTCAAATGGTTTCTTCTAAAATCAAATATCTAACTCAATCGTTGCATCTTGTATACTGTTTAAATAAAAAATGACTCTGCATTCTCAACATTAAAGTAGTTAGGAGTAAAACTTATAGTACATAAAATATGAATATTAACCATTCATTTATGGTTTTCACAAATAATGGCAGTATTGGAACTTCAGCTTGAGATAGATCAAGGGTGAGCTCCATGGATTCTTAGATTCAGGAACTTGATAAAGTGCTCTGTTTAATTAGACAGAATGCCATACTTATTCATCAGGAGCTGATTTATGTCTAAGAGGCATCATACTGTTTTCAGAACCATGGGAAAACCAGAGAACTTCACGGACAGCCTTCAAGTCATATTTATCAGTTGCTTCATGAAGTTTTGCAGCCTAGTTCTCATCATTTGTTTTTCAAATCTCTTAGTTTGGCCTGTAGTATCTGTTTTGCTTAATGATATCTGGCTTCTCTAGTTGGTGACTTTTTTAATCCAATAAATAGGTTTTGCAATCATTGTATGCATCTAGTGGTAGTTGGATCCATCTTGCTACTTGTGTTTAATAAATTCAAATATCAGGGACGCCATGATATGAGTTACATCACAACTCCTTTTTCAATAATTTTCAATGTCTATGTTATGTTCTGAAATGCCAGCAAGCTTGATAGCTAAGTTTTGTACCAGTTCCCATTTCTTGGTCAAGTCCTTTAGGATAGTTAAATCAAGCATCCTCTGTGGTTTGACTGTATCATAGCATTTTATTGATGTTAACTTCAAGGACAAGAAGCTCCTGTCAAGCCAATGGTCTGATTACTCAAAGTCTCTAAGGCACCCAGGTACAATGAAAGCACTTCCTTGGTGTCACAAAGCGAGCCCCTCTTTTTCCTAAAAGCAGTCCCTTGGCTCAAGGAGACTCTGTCCTTGATTTTTTTCAGAGAGGCAATAAACCGGGCCGGGCTCCAATCAGTCTGGTTTGGTACAGAGATGAAAAGATTTTGAGAGGCTTTTTGTTTACATGTAAACAGATGAGACTTCAGGCCAAAGTGGTCATGTTTTATAAGTGACCTGTATAATGAAAGGGGAGTTGTCAGCTCTCTAGCTGAGCTGAGCAGTTTTAGTTCCATCTTGAACCGGTTGTAAGTTCAACAGGGAGCTGTGTGGAAACTCTCTCTTTTCTGACCTTCAACTTCAACCTGTAAACATGTATTCCATTTATACTGGTTTTTAAAGGGAGAGTGCTTATTAGGACTGTTGTGTATATTCAAAACAGCATAGTTAAGGCAAGTTAGATAGTAGTCAACCTAGCTAGCTTACTCCAGGTAATGTTCACTGTACACTTACTGAAACAAATTGCAAAGTCATAGTCTGGGGCTGCCTGCTTAAGAACGTTTTGAGTGGTCTGATGTAGTCCATAACATTGGTGTGTCCCTGTTGTTTTGAAGATATGTGTGAACTATACCTTTTCAGAGAGTTAAAAGCTAGCAGCAACAGCATCAAGGGTTCTCAATCAGACACAATGTAACATGTGCTTTAGCTACTGGAGTAGCTGGTTGCCTGGAAATGACAAAAAAAGATTTAAATTAGGCCGATCTGTTTAAATTATTCCCCCAAAAAATACCAATTTCCAATCAAGATTGAATTGAGATACTGACAATCTTAAAAGCAAATGACACAATCAATGCTCTTTGGTTTAAGACTGGGGAAAATTGAACAGTTGGGAGGAGAACTGCCAAGCCACCGCAAGTAGAAGACTGCCGGAAAATAAGGTCTCTTAAAAGTACCTTTTTGATCAGCAACCTGTGAATCAGAATTCCTAAGAAGAAAAGAAGATACAGGAAGATCCAAATAGAAGAACCAAAAGCTGCCTAGTTTCGAGATAAGAAGTGTGGTTTTGTAAATCTTAATTGAGAGTTTTATCGGACTAGTATTATAAAGGGAAGGTAAAAGATAGGTTAGAGTAAGGACTTGTACATAGCTGTTAGTTAATTGTTCTCTGTTATACTTTAAGAAATAAAGTTGTTAATTTTTACTTTAAGTAGTTCTTGGCCACTCAATTTTTAACAGATTACTGCACAGGATAAATCTTTTCTGTGTTGCTGGTTTTAAAATAAGCAGGAGAATTTACCCTGAGTCGTAACACTGTTGAAAATAATGTAGTACACCATGTGCCAAAATTTTTTAGCATACGTGCATTCACGTTGCTTTCAGTTTGATAGCTTGTTGTTTTGTCACTTTGCAAGGATATTAGTGATTGACTCATGGTACTTTGAATAAGGTTTTTTAGAAGCCAGTATGCAATACTCAGCAGTGCCTGAACGTCAACAATGACATGCAGAGATGATATCAAAAATTTATGTTAGCATAATCAGAGGAGCATCTCACCAAAACAAAACTCATCACCTTTGATGATTACAATACATGTGCCGGTATTGACTATAAGACAAATAATGGAACACTATAACATTGGTAGACTGGCCAAAATCACCTTTCTGTAGTGAGTTTGATTTTTACCATCTTATACACAGGGGAGAAGTTTATAAAATGAAGGCAGCAGGATGGTGGTGTGGGGAGTGGTGTGAGACAGTAAAATTGTGGGGATCTGAATTGGATTGGCACCCTGACGAGTTTTATTGCCATGGAGTTTGCCAATGGCAGAAAAAGGCCACAGTCAGACATCCTGCTACTAGGGAGATGTGGAAACATATCTAAATATCCAAATGCCCTTGAAAGAGTATTTAGCATGGTTTTTGACATTTTGCCAACTGACCCTTGTCAGTTGGTGCCAACGTAGCAGCCAGGGTGACAGGAGACATTTGTTTGTCCAATTGGTGCAAGGATTTCCTGTCCAACAAGTTAATTTTTAATAAATTTGTCCACCCTACCTGGAGATTGCTACAGGATATGCCTTAGTAGGATCACTACTTCTAATGGGATCGATGAATCAACCTTTTGATTGGATCGGCAATTCGGGGAGGCAGGCACAAATTCATATATAATTACAAATGTTCTTAATATGGCTATTTAAGTCCATGCAACATTGGTTCAATATATTCCAGTTTTAAAAGGAGAACCAGTGTATAATCTTAAAGGTTAAAAGCAATACCTTGAATGTTGAAATAAAAACATCATATGCTGGAAAATGCACCAGTCCAGTCAGCTTTCAAGAAGACATCCGATACTTAAGGTAGAACCATCAGTCAGGAGTGTACAGAATACTCTACACAAAATATTAAAATTTATTTCTTCTTTCTGGATCCTGCAAAAAAGATTCTTTCTTTTTAAAACAGTTTATTTAGAATGAATTTATCAATGAATTATCCTACTTTTGGTTTTAAGAAATAATATATCACTTTCTTAGTGACATTTTCTAAAGAGAACAAATATAAATATGTGGTCTGAGGCTTGTTTGACTCAGAATGCACAATAATGGTTATTGTGACCTGTCTAGAGATAAAGCCTTGTCATGAAGCACATTACTACCACTATAAAAGGAAAATTGGGAGAAGTACAGTTATGGAAATGGCACTTCTATATTTCATAATATCTCTAAAGTAAATTACTTCTCAGTCTAACTACTCGGCCACTTCGCCAGCATGCTCACTCAGTTCAAAAGAGAATTAGATGATAAGTTGAATAGAAACAATGTACAGGGCAATGGGAAAAAGGCAAGAAAGTGGCACTAAGTGATAATGCTCATTTGGAGAGCTGGTATACCCATGGACAAATGGCCTCCTTCAGCACCATAACAGTTCTGTGATTCTGCATGATTCACACCTATTTGGTTGCCTCCTGACCCAAATAATTCACAGCCCACCTGTTTGTTCCCCATCTCAATCTATTTTCTTGCCCATAAATTTTACCAAGATATGAAACAGGGAGTTGGAACATGAATCAAAAGATGGCAAAGCTAGTTAAGAGGAACAAAAGGTAATGAAATCTTAAATGTGGATGGGAAAGAAATGTGGGGGAGAAAAACTATAAGTGTGATGGAAGGGACAAAGTAATTATGTGAATAGCAAAAAATGTATTTGCAGCCTTAACAGTACATTATCCTTATCAAGTGGGACATTAGCTTTTGGTGAAATTTTCAAGTGAATAAAATTGTGTTTAAGAGAAAATTATCAGCAAGTGTAGATATGTAAAAAATAAAATATCTTCTCACAATTAAATGTTGGTAAATTTCCCTGATGAAATGCAGTGGCTACACACTAGTTGGCAAGACACCACCACTGAAAATCTGTTCTCTACCTATAAACTCTTCACTATCTCCTCACCTATATGTCTGCTAATGCACTTCTTGCCTACAAACTAAGCAAAGTTCAGGGTCTTGCCACCAACTAGAGCACTGGATTAGCACTTTCATTGTATATGCTCTAAGCACTTAACTCAGTTCTGTGCTTTAGTCACGTCCAGATCAGGAAATGATCTTGGAACCTGGTTGCGTATTCAAGACTGCTTTCCCATTCTTCATGCATTCAGCTCCAATTTTTTTCCTTCAGTGTCCACACAGCACACTACTTAGCCATGCACTTGCATTTGATGCTTTCATCTTAACTCATTTCATGCTCCAGCAATCCTCACTAGTCCCAGTTTCCAACCTGAGAGCCCAGCAAAAGTACAAAAAAAAGTTTAGCTTTGAGACATATCTTGTATTTCAAATGCTTTGAGACAATCACATTAAAATTACATTCCGCCCAACTCAACAAACAATTTGCAGTGTGAAATACTCAACACATACTCATCGAGTATTCTTATTAAAAATCTTACATCTGCAAGTACTTGTTTACGAAAACATTTGCCTGTTGTTGCATTATTGCCTCAGTTATAAATTCCTATATACACAATTATGATGGAAACCGTACCGGGCACTCAGTAATTACATAACATCATCAACAGGTGGCACTGTATTAATTTCCTCTTTCTTATCGCAACATTTTTGACTTTTTTTGTCATTTCTATTTTGCTTGGTAACTGAAATTTTTAAAGTTCAGAATGAGAGTTTATCTACATGCTCCACAATAACACAAATACATTTGTTATTTAAATTTCCTTTCATGTAATTAATACTTTTGATAAATGATCCTCTTGAAGCCTCACTTTCTCTCAAAAGCTGAGCTTGAACCCGGCATTTATGCCAGGAGTATTGATGCTATTAGATAAGTGTTAAGTGTGCAGTCTGAACATGTGGAGTCTCCAGAATAGTCTCAGCAGACTGAAGGTTAACAAAAATAACACCACTATTCAAGAATGAAAGCTGAGAGAAAACAGAACTATAGGTCAGTTAACCGTCCTCAATCAACATAAAAATGCTGTAATCTAATATTAAGGAACTCTTACATAGTAGTATTTTGATATCTTATTTGAGAAACATTTGCACCTCAAAAGCTGAATTGCAGTGTAAGTTGCATCTAAAAATTCATAATGTATAAAAGTTTGCAGATGATACAATAAGTGAGGTGTGAATGCAAGCTGTGAGGAGGACTCAGAGAGACTGCAAAAGGATATAGACAGGGCAGATGAATAGATGACAAGGTAGCAGATGGAGCATAATATAGGAACAAGGGGTGTTCACTTTGAAGTTAGAACAAATAAAGCAGATTTTTTTAAAGGCATGAAATTTGTAAATATTGATGTTTAGAGGTATTTTGTGTACTTGTACATGAAATACAAAATGTTAGTATGCGGGTCCAGCAAATATTGAGAAGGCAAATCACTTGTTGGCCTTCATTACTGGGGAATGGAGTACAAAGTTAAGGAAGTCTTGCTATAATTCTACAGGCCTTTAATTAGATCATGTGTGGAACACTGCATGAAGTTTTGGTTTTCGTATTTAATTGAGTCCATTATTTCAATAGAGGCTGAGAGGAGATTTGCGGAAACATTTTTCAATCCAGAATACCCTGTGGGTAATAGAAGCAGGAAACCTCACAACCTTAAAAAAGTATATGGATGAACACCTGAAATGCTATAATATACAAGGCTATGGACCAAGTGCTAGAAAGTGGGATTAACAAGATAGATTGGCACAGACTCGAGGGACCAAAGGATATTTTCTATGCTGTATGACTCTCTATGACTAGATTGATTTCTAGGCTGAGAACATTTTTGATCTATGACAGCAGCTGAGTAAACTGGGCCTTTACACTGGAACTTCCAATGATAAACAAACGTACAAAAATTGGCTTAGTGGGAAGAGAAAAGGTTATTTGTGTGACTGGAGACTGGTGTCCAGTTGCATTCAACAGGGATCAGTGCTGGATCTCTTACTGTTCATGATATATATAAAATATATAGATGAGAATGTGTGGGAGATGCTGAGTAATTTAGAGATGACAAAAAGATTGGCCAGGTGGTTAACAGTTGACAGAGGATGAATGTCTTAAGTTACTTGTATGGTAGATACTGAAGTTGTTTCTCATGGTTGGGGCAGCTAAAACATGGGACCACTGTATCAGGATGAGGGGCCAGTCATTTAGGACTGAAATAATAAATTACTTCACTCCAAGGATTGTGAAATTTTCAAATTCTTTACCTCAAATTGTGATACCTATGATTGAATATATTTCATGGTGAACTGAGCAGATTTTGGTTTCTCAGTGGATCAAAGGACGTGGGGAGTGGACAGGAAAGTTCTGGTTGAAGATCAGCCACAGATATGCTGAATAGCCAAGCAGGTTCATTGGGTCATATGACCTTCTCAAAGAATCACATTGTGGAAAAAGACCAAGTGGCCCATTGAACTTGGGTTCCTGGTGCTGTGAGGCAGCAGTGCTAACCGGTAAGCTACCATGCCATCCTTATCCAAGTTCTTATGCTCTTAAGTTTACAAGTGAGGTGTTGATAATGATATTTATAATCCCCTTCACTCTTCTGGTTAGTCGCTTGGCTGTCCATTATAATTTGCAGAAATGCCAAGGTTATTGAATTTTCCTTTGGTCCAACAAGTTTTATCCAACAAATTTGTACCTCATTCTGGCAAATATTTTGTGTTGCTTTTGGCATTTCCTTGTAAAGTCTTCAATGAACTAGGGTAAAAAAATCTTGGTTTTTAGATTTTCCAAAAGTGAGATAAAGGACAAATAAATTACAAAATTTGGTGGCAATCCATTACTAATAGCCATAGCGCTTTACAAATGTTCAGCTTTGGGTTCTAGATAGGTTCTTAGCTCGTTCTGTGTTGTATAATGAAGGTCAGTTAATATGGTAACAAAATTTTATTTTTAAGTTACTCCTAATAATCCATGAATGGACAGATATGCCTATCACAGATGGGTTTTCAAGCACAGGATTATTATGGACTGGATCAAACCCCCTCAAAATATATCAAGGACATAACCTAGACCCTAACTTTTAGTTAGAGGCAAGTGTAAGACACTGTGATTCCAGATATGGTTTGACTGTTCAAACTACTAGGTTTTAAGGGAAACACTCATTATTCTTACAGCACAGTTAAAATACAAACAAAAAAGACTTGCCATAACTTTATCAAAATACTTAACAAAATAATATGTTATTTAACTACTACTCATCAACTGTTCCAATATAGCAGCATCCAATAATCACACCCTTGCCAAAGGCAAATTCAGCAAAACAGATTTCCTTCACTTCTTGTCTTCTTCAGTCCAGAAGGAACATGAACAGAATGAATCTAACAGCAGAGAGAGTGGGCTCAATCTTGCGTAACAGCAGAGAGAGAGCGATGTATCTAACATCGTCAACTCCAGAAACCCCAACTTCAGCAATTGAAAGCAAAACTAAAACCCTGTGTGTGTGTGAGCCTGACTCCATCCACTCATGTTTCTTTTGTCTAATTTAAAAAAAACCTAGAGCTATTTACTCTACTTTCAATGGAACAGATACCTTGGCACCAGGTTTACAATACAGCCCTTCAAGAGAACCAGGCAAGCCAAGTCTCTCTTAAACACATATTGTCACAGGATCAAGTAGTTACTTCTTCATTACTTCACAGTGCAAATCTGAGTCAATCTCTTTCAGGACTTGGCCAGAGGTCAACTACTGCTCTATTCACTGTTAGGGATAAACATCAAAGTGTGCCAGGCCATATACATCCTGCACTACTGCTTTCCTAAAAGCTTCCTCCAGGTGATGTTAAACATCTAAGAATAATGCTTCATTTTTTTTGGGGGGGGGAGGAAGCAGGTGACAAAAGATATTGATCAGATAGAGGTTTTCCTGATCTTGATTAACCTGAAAATGTGAAACTTCATGGCATGTCATCAAACTTGAAGAATCCTAGGAACACACTCACACCTGATTGTTTACTATTATTTAACCATGGATTGATCTTTCAGGTTATGTGGCAAATACTTACTTCTCATAGGTTGTAACTATTCATGGGTATCGATTGTTTTTATTAACACCTCACATTTTTGTCATTGAATAAACAAATAAGTGATATCATGACATACAAGTTGATATAAGGACTGACTATTTGTGTTGAAATATGATTGCTATCACATAATTCTTTTTTTGTGCACATTGGGCGGCACGGTGGCACAGTGGTTAGCACTGCTGCCTCACAGCGCCTGTAGACCCGGGTTCAATTCCCGACTCAGGCGACTGACTGTGTGGAGTTTGCACGTTCTCCCCGTGTCTGCGTGGGTTTCCTCCGGGTGCTCCGGTTTCCTCCCACAGTCACAAAGATGTGCGGGCCAGGTGAATTGGCCAAGCTAAATTGCCCGTAGTGTTAGGTAAGGGGTAAATGTAGGGGTATGGGTGGGTTGCGCTTCGGCGGGTCGGTGTGGACTTGTTGGGCTGAAGGGCCTGTTTCCACACTGTAAGTCTAATCTAAAAAAAATTGGATAACTAATGCGTTTTCATCAATCCACTGGTTAGTTTCTCACTTTGGAGAAGGGTTGTTGTGCTGACAGCTGTCCTTGAGGTAAACGAGTGAAGCAATATTTCTTTAGTATTGCATTTATGGACACATTTTAGGAGTTAGGAATTGGGCTCTCATTCAGTAAGATAACAGCCTTTTTTTAAGAGTCACAGATCTGGAAAAAAATTTCCAGATGGTTTATCTTATTTTATCAACCTAGTGTTTCTTTAAAAAAACACTCGGGAACAACGGCTTATAAATAAGTGCTGTCCAAGACATATTTAAAGTTATCAATGAATCAATAATGTCAGAGCAACTCGTGTAAAGGTAACACCCATTCATCCACCCTTTTCCCTGTTAGTAGTAGGAAGCTTTAAAAAGCGTGAAAAAAAATCAGAGTAAGAATATACAATAAGCTGTGGTTAGTAATGTAGATATGATTCATCGTCCTGATTTCTAAAAGATCAAAATACGCAGGCAGGGAGGCGACAGCATCTCTTTTTCATTGCATACACGCACCAAATGCTTAATCATCTTGATTTTTGGTGTAAACAACACATGCATGCGGAGGGTGGTGGGAGAAATCAGCACGCTTGCGCTTGCACTGCTTTCTGGCAAATGCAGTTTTCTCAAAGGATTCCCTTCCGCGGAAAAGAAACGTGTTTGTCAACCACAATTCCCGGGTGGGCTTATCACAGTGTGTCGCCCTATTTATTCACACAATGCACCAAACAAAATTAAACCGAAATATATTATACAGAACTACTTAAGTAAAACTATACATAAAGCGAGAGATGATGATGAAAGGTGTTCCCTTTCAATCCTATATGCTACGCCCCCCCAATTGATAGTTAGTTCTGCACCCCTCACCACATTTGTTTACCTTTCATTCCCTCCATTAAGTAAATCAGTCGTTGATGGTAAGAGAAATGGGTACGTGCTGGATGAATATGAATGAGGGAAGTTTTTTTTTAAATGAAACGTGTATTCAAGCTTCAGCATCGCCACTTGCCTCATGGCCAGCAAGAAGTGAAATTGCACAATCAGAAACTGATTTACACAATACCTCGCCCTCATCAGCAAAGCTTTGCGGGTCCAACGAACTTGGCACAGGGAGAGGGTTAAGACACACAGAAAAGATACACACCAGACGCAGGTCCCGCCCTCCTCTCAGGCCATTGGCGCGTCACACGCCCTCATGGAAGCGTCCCGCCCTCTCCATGTCTAATTGGTCGTCGGTGCTTGACTGGCAGCTCACCTGGCGGAAGGTCCGCTTGTAATTGGTCGGTACTCTTGCCCGTCAATGGCAGCCTCCGCCCTCCCGCGTTAGGACCAGCGAGTACGGTCCGCTCCATTAAGGGTACGTCACAGGTTGTTTTTTTTACCGTGATTGAGAAAGGGGAGTGTGTGTTTGTGTGTGTGAGTGAGTGTATATGTGTGGGGTTGTGGGGGGAGGGGAGGGTAAAATCGGTCCATTTGGATGTTTGTTTTCTCCACGGGCAAGTCAGAGAGATGTTTACGGAGCCAGAACCTTGACGTGAAGAAAGAGAGAAAAACACCCCACAGACAGCCGCGCGGTGAAGAGGTGGCGGGGTTTCCTTCCATCCGCAGGCGGCGGCGGCGGGGGAGGGGGCTGGGAGGGAAGCACCCGGTACAATGGCGAGTTCGCCCAATTATTACCACCAGGAGCAGTTATTACTACTCCGGCACTACAACAACAGCGGGGACAATGAAAACGACCGACGCGCCGGGGATACGGCTACGAGGAGAAGAACGACGGCGGCGACCAGGACAGTAACAACGACAACAACAACAACGGCGGCGGCGGCGCCAGGATTATTACCAGCAGCGTCGTCGTCCACGGTTAGAAGCGGGCACGCGACGACGGAGCTGGCACAGCGCGAGATCCCGGTCGATCAGCAGCCCCCGGCACGGCTGGAGCGGGGGATTAACGTGACACAGCCTTGCAATGTGCGCGATGCCGCCGTCAGCGACCACCACCACCACCACAACAGCAGCAGCGCGCGCGAGCCGGCGGTTGGCTCCACGCAGCGCGAGACGGTTGCCCCCGCGGGGCGCGAGGTCTCGGCGGCGCGAGCGGCAGTGGCGGCGGCCAGCACCACCGCGACCGCCACCACCTCGACCACGATGGATTGTTACGAGGACGTGAGGAAGTACGGCTACATGAGGAAGCAGAAACACGGCCACAAGCGCTTCTTCGTCCTGAAGGGGCAGAGCCACCTGGGTCCGGCCAGGCTCGAGTACTACGACAGCGAGAAAAAATGGAGAAACCGATCGACCGCCCCCAAGAGGGTCATCCTCCTCTGTCAGTGCTTTACGGTCAGCAGGCGAGCCGATGCCAAAAGTAAATACCTCGTAGCCCTGTACACAAAAGATGAGTACTTTGCCATGGTGGCAGAGAACGACCAGGAGCAAGAGAGCTGGTATTTGGCTATAAGTGAACTAATGAATGAAGGGAAGAAGGCACCGCTGGAGCCCGACGAAGTCGAGAACTATAGTAATTTAACTCCAGGCACCGTCTTCAAAGAAGTGTGGCAAATTAATGTGAAGCCCAAAGGGCTGGGGCAAACCAAGAACCTGACAGGGGTGTACAGGTTGTGTCTTTCTAGCAAGATGATCCATTTTGTTAAAATCAATTCTGACGTGCCTTCTGTGCATTTGCAGCTGATGAACATCAGGAGGTGTGGTCATTCTGAGAACTTTTTCTTCATTGAGGTTGGCCGTTCTGCCTCTATTGGGCCTGGTGAGTTGTGGATGCAGGTGGACGACTCAGTAGTGGCTCAAAACATGCATGAGACGATTTTGGAGACAATGAGAGCTTTGAAAGCTTTTACTGAGTTTCGTCCTAGAAGTAAAAGCCAATCCTCTGGAACAAACCCCATATCATTTTTGACTCGAAGACATCTTGGTAATTTACCACCAAGTCAGACTGGATTGCAAAGGCGCTCCAGGACTGAGAGCATGACTAGTGCCTCTGCATCAAGAAGTGAAGCATATCGTTTTCGAACATCCAGTGAAGGTGAAGGTACGATGACACGACCTTTTGGATCTGTAACTGGTAGTTTAATCCACTTAAATTCCGCAAGGATGGGCTTAAGCAGGGGTGACGGAGGTGGAAGATACGTAAAGCCGCCTTTTGGTCCCTCGAACCATAGTCGGTCGGTGTCTCTGCCTGTTACATACCTACCATCCACGACAAGCCCTGTAAGTGTTTCTTCCAGCAGTGGACATGGTTCTGCATCTGATCCTCTTACACGACCATCTAGTTCATCCATTTGTGGTTCTCCAAGTGATGGTGGATTTATTTCCTCTGATGAATATGGATCAAGTCCTGGGGACTTTAGATATTTTCGTGTACGGAGTAATACACCAGATTCACTTGGTAATACGCCACCTATTCAAGAAGAAAACTGCTTGTGTGATTATATTTCAATGGACAAACATTTAAATGCTGTAAATCATGAAGGCAGAGCAAGAGATGATTATGTGGTTGCTGAGAAAGGGTACAGAAAGAGAACCCATTCTCTGACCAGTTCCGGTGCTGTCGTAATGCATCAAAAAACAACGCAGACAACTTCATCTTTGGATGAGTCTAATGTTGATTCAAATGGTGTGGTTATTAATAGCCAATTGTCATGTTCTGCCTCACCAAAGTTGACCTGTAATTCTTATCATGAAGATTACAGTGATATTGAAATTGGGCCATCAGTAAACCTAAACCAAAACCAAAGCAAAGCAGGAGGTGATGGTTATATGCCAATGATGCCTGGTGTTGCATCTGTTAGCCATAATAGAAGCCAGGATTACATGCCAATGAATCTTAAAAATATTTCTGCTCCAAAACAAATTGGTTCTTTATCACCAAGTCAAATAGACTCCAGGGGATATATGGTGATGACCCCCAATGATAGCAGCTCTCCAGTGCGATGCATGTTTACGGAGTACAGTTCTAAACTCGGGAGCAACAATGAAAAATTATCTAGTGAATATATGGATATGTCCCAGAGAAACCTGACTACACAGAAATTATCCAGTGATTGCTTCTATAGTTTCAGTGGACCTGATGCTTCTAAATCCTACAGCTCATATTATTCGTTGCCTCGATCATTCAAAACTCCTTCAGAGGAAAATAGTGAGCATGATGAGTATGTTCCTATGTGTTCACCAGGAAAGTTGATGTATGGTGAAACATCAGTGTTTACTGGCACTATTAGTAACAGGGGTTTAGTTCATGATGCTTCTCAATCTTCAAGGACACAAAGCCAAGATGAGCGTGTTTTACAGAAAGGAAAGGTTGAGAGACCAACAAGATTGTCCCTTGGTATGCCAGAAGTGAACACTTTGCCAAGACTGTTTGAGCATAGTTTGCTGCCAGAGCCAAAAAGCCCAGGAGAATATATTAACATTGCTTTCAATGAAAAAGCTAGTAATACACCATATTCTCTATCAGCTGAAGGCTCCCCATCTTCACTTGGCTCCAGTAGTGAACACAGAAGATCTCCATTGTCAGACTACATGAGTGTTGATTTAGATGTACTATCACCAAAGCCAGGTATTCTTTCCTCAAATCCTTTGACTAGTATGACCATTGCTTCAGGTTCTAGTATAACCAGAAGCCAGCCAAATGATGCCTACATCAGTGTTCCTCTTGGTGCCACAAGTGTCAACACACCTGCTGAGGTGGATGATTACACAGAAATGACATTTAATTTGGCTGTAACAGCCTCTCGTCCTGTTTCACCCAAGTCGGACAGTGTAGAGGTGACAAGCCCTACAGCCATTGTGAAGAGGTTGTGCATTATTGATCAATATCCCAGTATAAATACATTTCCTGTCTCCAAACCTCCTTCTGATGCCAATCACGGTCCGAAGGTAATCCGTGCTGATCCACAAGGAAGAAGGCGGCACAGCTCGGAGACATTCTCATCTACGCCCACAATGGCACCCTCTTCTCCCTTTTTTGCTGATGGTGGCAAAAGACATAGTTCTGCTTCATTTGATAATGTTTGGCTTAAGCCAAATGACTGCCTTAGTGATGAGCATCGGAGTACCATGTGCAGAAATACGTCTGCTGGATTTCAGAATGGATTGAACTATATTGCATTGGACTTGAGGGAAGATCACGGATGTTGTGAATCAAATGGAAGTGTGCAGACTTCAAATCCCCTCCAAATTGCCAGCAGCGCAGACTCTAGAGGTTATGCCAGCATAGACTTTACCAAATCAGATGGGCTGAAATATGCATCTACAACTGAAGGTTTGTTTTTTTTTGTTTACTATATTTCAGGTGATCAAAATGCAAAGTTGTGTGAGGCTAAAAAATATTAATTGGACACCTAAATGGTAGGTGGAGGTTTTGTAGTGACTTGGTAGGTTGTAGGAAGTGAAAAAGTAGTTTTTCATCCTGTTGCACTTTAAATCTTATTTATAACGTTAAATACCATTTTTGATGGGAGGGGCTAGTATCAAGAGGGAAGAAACTAAATTTTGACTTTCTCCTGTACTAACAACATTTTCTTTGCCATTACTGACCATCTTTCTTTTGAAATAATTTTCTGGAAGTAATGAATTAAACTTAATTTGTTATGAGTGTGTACATTATACCTGCAGATACTGGCTGTGGGTTTAATGTGAGTTTGCATGAACAGTTCATTTTTCTGCAGTGCATACCTACATTGGCACACTGGACAGCCCTTTTGGAATTTGCAAGAGCAAGCTGGAGATCTAATTGTGGTTATATTGTTCTTTTGGAAGTAGTAAGAGTGAATAACATGTTTCATATCTTTCTGGAATCATTACTTGCAGTAGTGAGGGTGTGATAAGTAATTTTAGACTTTTGTGAAGTCAGGTAAGTAATGTAATGTGTTTGCAAATGTTAGAAATACTCTTCAATATTTACTGACACTGGTTTAGGAGACAAAAGTTTGGTCTGCAGGTGTTTTTGTGATTTTCAAGGAAAGTAAGCACATGTTGACTTTAGATACTTAGTTCAAATTAATTGACCATATTTTAGTAAATAGTTTCATTTTCCAGTGGCTAGCCAAAAAGGTATTTAACCCAAAATGGGAGGAAGAAACTGTGCTTGTAGCCATATGTTTCACATAAACAAATAAAACAAGCATGATCTTGAAAATGTGGATAGAAGATTGTCACACTGTTGCTTTTGTAATGCTCTATTTATTTAAGTTAAAATGAGTTGCTGTGACATTTTGAAGCTTTGACATATCCATATTTTCAAGATTTGAGTAAAGTTCTGATTAGTATAACTGACTGGGATTCTTGGGTAACTGCAGACTGTTGCTAATGAGATGTGTTCCTGTTAACTTTTTTTTAAAAAGAAATCTATTGTCTGCTGAATTAATTGTTGTCTGGATCATGTTGAAAAAGCTGACTTGGCAATCTGTTTGCTTATTGATCCATGAGCTCAAACTGCATGGAGAGGTCAAAAGCTGTGGATTTAGTGATAAATAAAAAGAGAGCAAATGTTGCATAATTTCTCAACTTATTGAAACAGTACGTGCATTGAGCGAAAGAGGAGAGTTATGAGTTGTCATGTACAGAGATGATTAAGGTGAAATGTTCAGTTTTCTCATTAAGAATTTTTAACTTATTCTTTCAATATACTTTTAGGTATTTTTATAATAGAAAAACTTTATTCTACCATGTCTATTTTTTTAAAATTGTATATAGGGCTGTTAAATGCTTGACACATCAGTATGTGTTTCTGTAGAAGGGAGGCAAATTATGAAGTCAGTGTCATAAACTTGATGTGGTATTGCTTTTTGAATGTGAATAATACTATTTGACAACAAATATATCATTCTTTTATCAACCTGGTGGAAGGCTGAATTTAATTTGAATATGTGAATAAGTTTCCTACTTTTGGAATCTTGTATCCAGTAGCATTACATAATAGATGTCCTTCAGTTAATCTGCATAATTGTTGAAGAAAAAGTGAATTTGAAAAAAAGTTTCCTTATTAGAAATGATTACTGAAATGCTAAGATTTATTTCCTCCTTTTTATTAGTACATGGCGAAAGCAAGTGATTGAGACGATAAGTGAATGTTGGTTATTGGCAAGAAAATGAAATTTAAAAAAAAATACATTTTCCTGCAATTGTATAAGGCGTTGATGAGACCACATCAGGAATACAGTATAGAGTTTTGGTTTCAACTTCAGAACTGATATTATTAGAGTCAGTTTAAAGAAAGTTAATTCTACTGATTCCTACATTGAAAGGATTATCTTTTGAGGAAAACTTTGAAGAATGGAAGTTAATAGAGTCATAAAGATGTACAGCCCCCCTCAGCCTCCGACGGCCCATGGAAAACAGCCTCAGTCTGCTCAGCCTCTCCCTATAGCTCAAATCCTCCAACTCTGGCAACATCCTTGTAAATCTTTTCTGAACCCTTTCAAGTTTCACAACATCCTTTCCATAGGAAGGAGACCAGAATTGCGCACACTATTCCAACAGTGGCCTAACCAATGTCCTGTACAGCCGCAAGATAACCTCCCAAATCCTGTACTCAGTACTCTAACCGATTTAAAAGTAAGCATACCACATGCCTTCTTCACTATCCTATCTACCTGCAACTCCACTTTCAAGGAGCTATGAACCTGCACTCCAAGGTCTCCGTTCAGCAACACTCCTTAAGACCTTACCATTAAGTGTATAAATCCTGCTAAGATTTGCTTTCCAAAAATTTATCTAAATTAAACTCCATCTGCCACTTCTCAGCCCATTGGCCCATCTGGTCAAGATCCTGTTGTAATCTAAGGTAACCCTCTTCGCTGTCAACTACACCTCCAATTTTGGTGTCATCTGCAAACTTACTAACTGTATCTCTTATGCTTGCATCCAAATCATTTATGTAAATGACAAAAAGTAGTGGATCCAGCACCGATCTTTGTGGCACTCCACTGGTCACAGGCCTCCAGTCTGAAAAACAACCCTCCACCACCACCCTCCGTCTTCTACCTTTGAGCCAGTTCTGTATCCAAATGGCTAGTTCTCCCTGTATTCCATGAGATCTAACCTTGCTGATCAGTCTCCCATGGGGAACCTTGTCGAATGCCTTGCTGAAGTCCATATAGATCACATTTACGGCTCTGCCCTCATCAATCCTCTTTGTTGTTTCATTAAAACACTCAATCAAGTTTGTGAGACATGATTTTCCACGCCTAAAGCTATGTTGACTATCCCTAATCAGTCCTTGACTTTCCAAATACATGTACACCCTGTCCCTCAGGATTCCCTCCAACAACTTGCCCACCTCTGAGATCAGGCTCACTGGTCTATAGTTTCCTGGCTTGTCCTTACCACCCTTCTTAAACAGTGGCACCACGTTAGCCAACCTCCAGTCTTCCGGAACCTCACCTGTGACTATCGATGATACAAAGGACTCAGCAAGAGACCCAGCAATCACTTCCCTAGGTTCCCAAAGAGTTCTAGGTTACGCCTGATCAGGTCCAGGGGATTTATCTACTTTTATGCATTTCAAGACATCTAGCACTTCCTCCTCTGTAATGTGGACATTTTGCAAGATGTCACCATCTATTTCCCTACGGTCTATATCTTCCATATCCTTTTCCACAGTAAATACTGATGCAAAATACTCATTTATTATCTCCCCCATTTTCTGCAGCTCCACAACAAAGGCCGCCTTGCTGATCTTTGAGGGGTCCTATTCTCTCCCTTTTTACCCTTTTGTCTTTAATGTATTTGTAAAAACTCTTTGGATTCTCCTTAATTCTATTTGCCAAAGCTATCTCATGTCTCCTATTTGCCGTCCTGATTTCCCTCTTAAGTATACTCCTACTTACTTTATCCTCTTCTAAGGATTCACTCGATCTATCCTGTGTATACTTTTCATATGCTTCCTTCTTTTTCTTAAGCAAACTCGCAATTTCTTTAGTATTCCAGCATTCCCTATAGTTACCAGCCCTTCCTTTCACCCCAACAGGAATATACTTTCTCTGGATTCTCGTTATCTCATTTCTGAAGGCTTCCCATTTTCCAGCTGTCCCTTTATCTGCTTTGACCTTTATCTGCCCCCAATCAGCTTTTGAAAGTTCTTGCCTAATACTGTCAAAAATAGCCTTTCTCCAATTTAGAACTTCAACTTTTCGATTTGGTCTATCCTTTTCCATCATTATTTTAAATCTAATAGAATTATGGTCGCATTTACGGCCCCAAAGTGCTCCCCCACTGATACCTCAATCACCTGCCTTGCCTCATTTCCCAAGAGTAAGTCACGTTTTGCACCTTCTCTAGTAGGTACATCCATATACTAAATCAGAAAATTGTCTTGTACACACCTTAAGAAATTCCTCTCCATCTAAACCTTTAACACTATGGCAGTCCTAGTCTATGTTTGGAAAGTTAAAATCCCTTACCATAACCACCCTATTATTCTTACAGATAGCTGAGATCTCCTTACAAATTTGTTTCTCAATTTCCCTCATGACTATCAGGGGGTCTATAATATAATCCCAGTAAGGTGATCATCCCTTTCTTATTTCACAGTTCCACCCAAATAACTTTCCTGGATGTATTTCTGGGAATATCCTCCCTCAGCACAGCTGTAATGCTATCCCTTATCAAAAATGTAGCATTTGTATCTTGGAATATTAAGTTGCCAGTCCTGCCCATCCCTGAGCCATGTTTCTGTAATTGCTATGATATCACAGTCCCATGTTCCTAACAATGCCCTGAGTTCATCTGCCATCCCTGTTAGACCGCTTGCAATGAAATAAATGCAGTTTAATTTATTAGTCCTACCTTGTCCCCTGACTGTTTGACTCACTTCTGTTCTCAACTGTACCAGTCTCAGATTGATCTTTTTCCTCACTATCTCCCTGGGTCCCACCACCCCACCTTACTAGTTTAAATCCTTCCGAGCAGCTCTAACAAATCTCCCTGCCAGTATATTAGTCCCCTTCCAATTTAGGTGCAATCTGTCCTTTTTGTACAGGTCACTTCTACCCCAAAAGCGACTTGCAATGATCCAAAAATGTGAATCTCAACCTTTTTCCTTCTGATGTCATTGGTTCCAATATGGACAATGACCTCTTGCTGGCCTCTCTCCCTCTTGAGAACCCTCTGAGACATCCTTGATCCTGGCACCAGGGAAGCAACACACCATTCAGCTTTTTTGCTGCTGGCCACAGAAACCCTTAACACAATTTATGTCTTTGAACCTGACGTACCCCTCGTTGCATTAGAGCCAGTCTCAATACCAGAAACCTGGCTTTTCGTGCTACGTTCCCCTGACAAAATGATTTTCCCATTTGTGGAAGAGCCTGGAACTATGGAACGAACCTCATATTCTAATGCTTAAAAATGTGTTGCTGGAAAAGCGCAGCAGGTCAGGCAGCATCAAAGGAACAGGAGAATAGACGTTTCGGGCATAAGACGAAGGGCTTATATCCGAAATGTCGATTCTCCTGTTCCTTGATACTGCCTGACCTGCTGGGTTTTTCCAGCAACACGTTTTTAAGCTCTGATCTCCAGCATCTGCAGTCCTCACCTTTTCCTCATATTCTAAAGCTCCTATTTAAGACTCGGAGAAATTTCTCTGACAGTTGTTGATTTGTAAAGCTCTCCTCTGAAAGCAGTCAAGATCATGTCACTGTTTTTAAGGCTGAATCAAATTCTTGATTACCACAAAAACAAATTTTGGGGGAAGGAGGTAGGAAAGTGAGGTGAGATTTTAGTCAGCTCAATCATGTTCTTATGGAATAGCAGAACAGACTTGAGGGGCAGAATGGGTACCTTCTGATCCTATTTCATATGCTGTTATGTTCATTGATTGTGGTAGAGAAAACCTTTTTTGTTTTACTGGTCAACTGCATGTTAGAACAAAGATATTAACAACACAAAACTAACATGCAATTACATAGTGCTTTAAGAATCTCACATTTGAAGTCATAATCTGACTAACATAAATACTTAGATTGCAATAATGGGAGGGATTATGTAGAGATTGGTCAAATATTTGGGTGGTAAAGATGACCTTTCAAGGGGAAGAGGCAGATGGAGATCAGTATGCAGAGACATCTTGAGTAGGGACACAGGAATGTGGCTGTGAGAACAAGAATGGGAGAAAGGAGACAGCAAACCTTCAGTAAGAACAGTCTGTTGGGAATCCTAAAGGGCTTGGTGCTTGGAGGAGATCGGGATGATAATGAAAATATTTTGACATGAAAATGAGAGTTCTTTTACATTGGAGTGTTAGACAGAAGAACAGGTCACCAGGCCACATAGTAGCAAAGCCACACTTTGTGCAGACTATAACTACAGGGAGCAAAGCATTTGATAGTGAAGTTCATTGTATCTGGAGTATGGGAACCTGAAATTCATTAAATATTGATTTTCTTAGTTATTAGAACACTGTTGATGGGCATTACTACATGAGTTTTGTATTTTGTAATTTTACTCAAAGAATTGCCCATGACTTGTATCATACGATCTTCTAACTTACAAATTTATAACTAATACTGTTACTTGTCATAGATTGCTCAAAGGAAAAATGTTTTGTAAAACACACCCACGTGCTTTACAGATATCATAAATGTGCTAATAATCTGATTTTCAAAACAAAGGAAAACAATATGGATTGTACTCTTGAGATCTTGTAGTTATGGCTTATCTTCTATACTTCAGCACCCATCAGTTTTTGATTCATTATGGGCAAGGAGCAAGGTCACCAGCATGTTAATGACCAACTATATTGGTCCGCTGAAAACGCTGGGCGTCAAAGGTTGAGCAAATCCCGTAACGAGGCACAAACATTATTCTATCTGTTCCTCGTTGCCAACAATTTTTGACTATTCCTCCATCCTAGTCAACATGACTAAATCTACATTGATGAGCATATGTTTTTCAAATTTATTTAATTGATGTGCTGTGTTGAGCAGTGGTGTAATATCTTTTTTAGCTTTGTCTTTTTAAACCTGTGGCTTGTTTTGACAGTTTTATGATATCAAAATTTTTGTTTCCTTCCATGTTGGCCTGGAGTTTTTGCTGGGGTCAATTTTTGCACTGTGGTTTTGGCTGTTTTTGGCCTGCAAAAACATTTTTAAAAAGTTAAGAACACTTATCTTCAATGGGGATTTTTTTTCCTGAAATTGAAGTGGTACTCACTTCCCTCTGTGTTGATCATGTTTTTCTTTCACACACCGATTCGTTCTTCCTGATGTGTACAATCCCTCATTTTCATCATTTATATAAATGGTTTTGGATGTGAACATAAGAGGTATAGTTAGTAAGTTTGCAGATGACACCAAAATTGGAGGTGTAGTGGACAGTGAAGAAGGTTATTTCAGATTACAACAGGATGTCGATCAGATGGGCCACTAGGTTAAAAAGTGGCAGGTGGAGTTTAATTTTAGATAAATGTGAGGTGCTGCATTTTGGGAAAGCAAATCTTAGCAGGACTTGTATACTTAATGGAAAAGTCCTCGGGAGTGTTGCTGAACAAACAGATCTTGGAGTGCATGTTCATAGCTCCTTGAAAGTGGAGTCGCAGGTAGATAGGATAGTGAATGGCAGGTGGTGACCAGTGGTGTGCCGCAGGGATCAGTGCTGGGACCGCAATTTTTTACAATGTACATTCTATGATATAGATTAAGGTATTAAAAGTAATATTAGCAAATTTGCTAATGACACAAAGCTGAGTGGCAGTGTAAAATGTGAGGAGAGTACAGGGTGACCTGGACAGTGAGTGGACGGATGCATGGCAGATGCAGTTTAATGTGGATAAATGTGTGGTTATCCACTTTGGTGGCAAGAACAGGAAGGCAGATTGCTCCCTTAATGGAGTCAAGTTAGGTAAAGGAGAAGAACAACGAGATTTAGGTGTTCTTGTACATTAGTCAATGAAAGCAAGCATGCAGGTACAGCAGGCAGTGAAGAAAGCTAATAGCATGCTGGCCTTCATAACAAGAGGAATTGAGTATAGAAGCAAAGAGGTCCTTCTGCAGCTGTACAGGGCCCTGGTGAGACCGCACCTGGAATATTGTGCGCAATTTTGGTCTCCAAATTTGAGGAAAGACATTCTGGCTATTGAGGGAGTGCAATGTAGGTTCATGAGGTCAATTCCTGGAATGGCGGGACTATCTTAACGCTGAAAGATTGGAGCGACTGGGCTTGAGTTCAGAAGGCTGAGAGGGGATCTGATTGAGATGTATAAGACTATTAAAGGATTGGACACTCTGGAGGCAGGAAGCATGTTTCTGCTGATGGATGTGTCCCGAACCAGAGGACACAGTTTAAAATAAGGGGTAGGCCACTTAGAACGGAGTTGAGTAGAAACTTCTTCACCTAGAGAGTGGTGCGTGTATTGAATGCTCTGCCCCAGAAGGCTGTGGAGGCCAAGTCTCTGGATACTTTCTAGAAAGAGTTGGATAGAGCTCTTAAGGATAGTGGAATCAAGGGTTATGGGGATAAGGCAGGAACAGGACACTGATTGAGAATGGTCAGCTATAATCATAATGAATGGTGGTGCTGGCTCGAAGGTCAGAATGGCCTAATCCTCCACCTATTGTCTGTTGTCTATTGAAGAAAGCGTTTGGTGTGCTTTCCTTTATTGGTCAGAGTATTGAGTACCGGATTTGGGAGGTCATGTTGCGGCTGTACAGGATATTGGTTAGGCCACTGTTGGAATATTGTGTGCAATTCTGGTCTCCTTCCTATGGGAAGGATGTTGTGAAACTTGAAAGGGTTCAGAAAAGATTTACAAGGATGGTGCTAGGGATGGAGGATTTAACCAACAGGCTGGGGCTGTTTTCCCTGGAGCGTTGGAGGCTGAGGGGTGAACTTACAGAGGTTTATAAAATTGAGGGGCATGGATAGGATAAATACACAAAGTCTTTTCTGTGGGGTGGGGGAGTCCAGAACTAGAAGGCATAGGTCTAGGGTGAGAGAAGGATATAAAAAATGACCTAAGGGGTAACCTTTTCACTGAGGGTGGTATGTATATGGAATGAGCTGCCAGAGGAAGTGGTCGAGGCATGTACAATTGTAACATTTAAAAGGCATCTGGATGAATATGTGAATTGGAAAGGTTTGGAGGGATGTGGACTAGATGCTGGCAGGTGGGATTAGATTCAATTGGGATATCTGGTCGGCATGGACGAGTTAGACTGAAGAGTCTGTTTCCATGCTGTTCGTCTCTATGACTATATGACTAATTGGGTATGCTGCTCTCCTTATTTCAAGTTTTGAAGTAAGGTGATGTAATGTAGAGTGCACAATTGGAAGATCTTGCCAAACTCCCAGATCCATAAGGTTGAAGTAGGCGGAAAATGTGATGCACCGACCAGAAGTACAAGTAACAAAGGAGTCACTGGGGCTTTGTTGACCGAATAGCTCTGACTTGCAGGCTGCATGTTGAACTTGTACCATAGTCTGGTTATCTCCTAAACTTTAAAAGTTGCAAAAATATTCTTTATTCATGAAAGCAAGTCTTTATATGCATACTAAGTTGGTAAAGCAATTTGGTTCTGTATAGTCTTTGCATATGAAGAAGATTGGGTTTGACTTTCTCTACTGTTGGCAACAAGCCCAAAGCCAGTTCTTACTTATGCAAGATACTATTTGCATGTATTTGAGGCATTGGGGGTGTCTGATAACTGAATGGGCCCCCATTGTACTTTGGTACTAAGGCCCTAGATGGTGGCCATGGCAGCAGCTGCCCCAAGCTTTAGTGTGTCCCCTTAGGACGTTGGAATGTGCCCGTCTGTAATACAGCACAGGAAAGGCCCTTTGGCCCGTTGAGTCTGAAACAACATAATTACAGCTAAAGGCATACTAATCCCAATTTCCTGTACTTGTCCCATATCCTTAAATGCTATGATGTTAAAACTGCTTTACCAAATACCTTTTACAGTTTTGGCCTCCACTACCTTCTCAGGCAGAGCATTCCAGATGCCTACAATCCATGAAAATGTTATTTCAGATCCAATCTCCTGCCCCTTACCCTAAAACTATGTCCTCTCGAGATTGACCCCTCAACTAAGGGGAACAGCTTGTCTTGATTCACCCTGTCCACTTCCTTCATAATCTTAAACACCTCAGTCATGGAGATATACAGTACAGAAACAGACCCTTCGGTCCAACTCATCCATGCCAACCAGATATCCCAACCTAATCTAGTCCCATTTGCCAGCACCGGGCCCATATTCCTCAAAACCCTTCCTATCCCTATACCCATCCAGATGCCTTTTAAATAATGCAATTGTACCAGCCTCCCCTTCCTCTGGTAGCTCATTCCAAACATGCACCACCCTTTGTGAGAAAAGATTGCTCCTTAGGTCCCTTTTATATCTCTTTCCTCTCACCCTAAACCAATGCCCTCTAGTTCTGGACGCCATCATTCAGAGAAAAGACTTTGCCTATTTATCCTATTCATGCCCCTCATGATTTTATAAGCCTCTGAGGTCACCTCTCAGCCTCCGACGCTCCAGGGAAAACAGCCCAACCTATTCAGCCCCTCTCTGTAGCTCAAATCCTCCAACCCTGGCAACATCCTTGTAATCTTTTCTGAACCCTTTCAAGTTTCGCAACATTCGCCAGAAAACTCGAGGTTGGCTAATGTGATACCAGTATTTAAGAAAAGTGGTAAGGACAAACCAGGGAACTATAGACCAGCGAGTCTGACATCTTTAGTGGGCAATTTGTTGGAGGGAATCCTGTTGAACAGGATGTACATGTATTTGGAAAGGCAAGGACCGATTAGGGATAAGCTGATAATGTGTTGCTGGAAAAGCGCAGCAGATCTGGCTGCATCCAAGGAGCAGGAGAATCGACGTTCGGGCATGAGCCCTTCAGAAGAGAGCTTCTTCAAGGAAGGCATCCTTGCAAGAGGGTTCACAGTAGGTTAAAATCTTCTAGGAGAAAGTGAGGACTGCAGATGCTGGAAATCAGAGCTGAAAATGTGTTGCTGGAAAAGCGCAGCAGGTCAGGCAGCATCCAAGGAGCAGAAGAACCGACGTTTTGGGCCCAAAATGTCGATTCTCCTGCTCCTTGGATGTTGCCTGACCTGCTGCGCTTTTCCAGCAACACATTTTCAGCTCTGATCCCCAGCATCTGCAGTCCTCACTGATTAGGGATAGTCAACATGGCTTTGTCTGTGGGAAACCATGTCTCACAAACTTGATTGAGTTTTTTGAGGAAGTAACAAAGAGGATTGATGAGGGCAGAGCAGTTGACCTGATCTATATGGATATCTGTAAGGTGTTCGACAAGGTTCCCTATGGGAGACTAGTTAGCAAGGTTTGATCTCATGGAATACAGGGAGAACTATCCATTTGGATACAGAACTGGCTCAAAGGTAGAAGACAGAGGGTGGTGGTGGAGGGTTATTTTTCAAACTGAGACCTGTGACCAGTGGAGTGCCACACGGATCAGTGCTGGATCCACTGCTTTCGTCATTTATCTAAATGATATGGATATGAGCATAAGAGTATTGTTAGTAAGTTTGCAGATGACATCAAAATTGAATGTGTAGTGGACAACGATGAGGGTTACCTCCGGTTACAACAAGATCTTGATCAGATGGGCCAATGGGCTGAGAAGTGGCAGATGGAGTTTAATTTAGATAAATGTGAGGGGGACTGCATTTTGGGTAAGCGAGTCTTAGCGGGACTTATACACTTAGTGGTAAGGTCCTAGGGAGCATTGCTGAACAAAGAGATGGGTATGTCAGGTGGACAGAGCAGAGGCAGATTTAATGAAGTAAGTATTTAATGAATTGCAGGACACTGGATAGCTCAAAGAAACAGAGGAATCTTGGGTTAATTATTCATAGATCCCTGAAGTCAGCAGAACACGCGAATGGGACAGTTAGGGCAGGTTCATAGCTCCTTGAAAATAAAGTCGCAGGTAGATAGGATAGTGAAGATGATGTTTGGTATGCTTTGCTGTATTTGGTCAGAGCATTGAGTATAGGATTTGGGCGATCACGTTGCAGCTGTACAGGACGTTGGTTAGCCCACTGTTGGAGTATTGCATGCAGTTCTGGTTTCCATGTTACCCTTCAGTCATCTCTGCTCTAGAGAAAACTATCCAAGCCTATCTAGTGTCCCCTTAGAGCACAATTTCTCCATCGCAGGCAGTATTCCACTGTGGGCCTTCTCTCATGCTGTCATATCCTCCTTGTAGTGTAGTGACCAGAGCTGCACACTACTCCAGCTATGTCCTGACCAATGCTTTGTGCAACTCCAGCGTTACCTCATTGTTCTTATACTCTATGCCATATCTGATGAAAGCAAGTGTCCCATATGCTGCCCTAACTGTCCCATTCGCATGTTCTGCTGACTTCAGGGATCTATGAATAATTACCCCAAGATTCCTCTGTTTCTTTGAGCTATCCAGTGTCCTGCAATTCATTAAATACTTACTTCATTAAATCTGTCTCTGCTCTGTCCACCTGACATACCCATCTCCATCTTCGTGTAATTTGTAATCCTCTTTGCTGTTAACCACTCTACCAATCTTCGTGTCATCTGCAAATTTGCTTAACATCCACATCATCATCACCACCACCACATTTTCATCCATAACATTTGTGTATATATAACAGACAATAAAAGTCCCAGTACTGATTCTTTTGGTGTACCACTGGACACTGCCTCCAGTTACTCAAACAGACTCTACTAGTACCCTTTGTGTCCTATAATGAAGTCCGTTTCAGATCCATCTTGCCGTGTTTCCCTGAATTCCATGTGCTTTAACCTTCTCAATTAGTCTCCCATGTGTGACCTTGTTAAAATCCATACAAACTGCATTAACTGAATTTCCCTCATTCACACGTTTGATCACATTTTCAAACAGTTCTAACAGATTTGCTAGGCATGGTCTCCCTCTGTCAAAGTTATGCTGACTATCCCTAATGCCTTCCAAGTGGGTATTAATTTGCTCCTTCACAATTTTTTCATTGATTTGACAGTCACCAGTCTATAAATTTTTTGGTTCATATCTACCAACCCTCTTTAAAAAGTGGAACCACATTAACTGTCCCCCAAAAGGCCAGAGAGGATTTAAAATTTTGCCTTTGAGAATGCCTCACCTCTCACAGCAGCCTGGGAGGCAATTCATCTGGACCAGGGTATTTGTCTGTTTTCAAGCCTAACAGAACCTATGATACCTCCCCATTTCCTCTGTTAAACTACAAGTTCCTCGTAGTCCATTTTTCTGAATTCCGTACCAATGCCTTCCATTTTCAGAGTGAAGACTGAAGAAGTGTATTCATTCAGCAACCTTCTAATATCCTGCAGTTTCATACACTGGTTGTTCCCTTCGGTCCCTCAGAGGCCCTACTCTTTACCCGGTTAACCTCTTCCCTTTAATATATTTATAAAATATTTAAAGATTTTTCCAAATTCTGTTTGCAAGTTCTTTTCCATGCCCCCTTTTTGTCCTGATTGCTTTAAGTTCCCTGCTGCACTTCCTGTATTCCGCTCTGGCCTCGACTGAATTGCTTCCTTTATTTTGTGAAAAGCCAAATTCTTCCTGATCCTAACCTGAATTGTCCCAGATATACAGGGTTTTCTGAAGTTGTACATGTTGGACCTGTATTCTCCCCAGCTCTTTTCTTTTAATGCTCCCTATTGCTCTGCTGCAGACTTATCCACCAGGACCTGTTCCCAGTCTACTGTGACCGAATAGTCATACAGCATGGAAACAGACCCTTCCATCCAACTAGTCCATGCTGACCATGCTCCGAAACTAAACTAATCCCATTTGGTTGTTTGGCCCATATCCCTCCAAACTTTTCCTATTCATGTAATTATTCAAATGTCATTAAAATGTTGTAAGTGTACCTGCATCCACCACTTCGTCTGGCAGTTCATTCTATACGCAAACCACTCTGTGTAAAAGTAAAGCCATCTTTTCCCTTGTCCAAGTTGAAGTCAACTCTTTGCACGTGAAGACCAACAAGTCCCAGGCAGACGAAAGAACATCTTTCAGTGAGCTGATGATCTCTCAGACACAGTCAACATTTGTTTCTGTGTGTTTCCGGGAAACCACCTGGAGAGTTAAGAGTCCTACGTGACAAAGCTGACAAATCTCAACAAAACAACTGAACCTGCCTTCAGAGTTCCTTTTGCATCGGCACGTTCCAGAACACACACACACACACACACACACACACACACACACACACACACACACACACACACACACCTACCGCCTTTCTGTTAAGTGCCTCCGATATCTGCTCAGCGCACAACTGGACGCGATGGGGGAGGTGCTAAACGAGTATTTTGCATCAGTATTTACTATGGAAAAGGACATGGAAGACAGAATATGTTGGGAAATAGATGGTGACCTCTTGAAAAATGTCCATATTATAGAGGAGGAAGTATGTCTTGAAATGCATAAAAGTGGACAAATCCCCAGGATCTGATCAGGTGTACCTTAGAACTCTGTGGGAAGCTGGGGAAGGGATTGGGTCTCTTGCTGAGATATTTGTATCATCACTAGTCACAGGTGAGGTGCTGGAAGACCAGAGGTTGGCTAACATGGTGCCACTGTTTAAGAAGGGTGGTAAGGACAAGCCAGGGAACTATAGACCAGTGAGCCTGACATCAGTGGTGGGCAAGTTGTTGGAGGGAATCCTGAGGGACAGGATGTACATGTATTTGGAAAGTCAAGGACTGATTAGGGATAGTCAACATGGCTTTGTCTGTGGGAAATCCTGTCTCACAAACTTGATTGAATTTTTTGAAGAAGTAACAAAGAGGATTGCTGAGGGCAGAGCAGTTGACCTGATCTATATGGACATCCGTAAGGTTTTCAACAATATTCCCCATGGGACACTAGTGAACAAGGTTAAATCTCACGGAAGGAGAAAGTGAGGTCTGCAGATGCTGGAGATCAGAGCTGAAAATGTGTTGCTGGAAAAATGCAGCAGGTCAGGCAGCATCCAAGGAGCAGGAGATTCAACATTTCGGGCATAACCCAAGAAGGGCTTATGCCTGAAACATCGAATCTCCTGTTCCTTGGATGCTGCCTGAGCTGCTGCGCTAAATCTCATGGAATACAGGAAGAACTAGCCATTTAGATACAGAACTGGCTCGAAGGTCGAAGACAGGGTGGAGGTGGAGGGTTGTTTTTCAGACTGAGATCTGTAACCAGTGGAGTGCTGGGTCTGGTACTTTTCATCATTTATATAAATGATTTGGATGTGAGCATAAGAGGTACAGTTAGTGAGTTTGCAGATGACACCACCAAAATTGACGTGTGGTGGATATGAAGAAGGTTACTTCAGATTACAACGGGATCTTGATCAGATGGGCCACTGAGCTGAGAAGTGGCAGATGGAGTTTAACATAGATAAATGTGAGGTGCTGCATTTTGGGAAAGCAAATCTTAGCAGGACTAAGATTAAGTGGTAAATCTTACCACTAAGATTTACCACCAAATCTTAGTGGTAAGGTGCTAGGGAGTGTTGCTGAATAAAGAGACCTTGGAGTGCAGGTTCATAGCTCTTTGAAAGTGGAGTCGCAGGTAGATAGGATAGTGAAGAAGGCGTTTGGTATGCTTTTCTTTATTGGTCAGAGTATTGAGTACAGAAGTTAGGGAGGTCATCTTGCGGCTGTACGGGACATTGATTATACCAGTGTTGTAATATTGCATGCTATTCTGATCGGAAAGATGTTGTGAAAGATGAAAGGGTTCAGAAAAGATTTACAGAGGAATCTCGATTTATCCAAATACCAATTATCCGAAAATCAGATTATCTGGAGGAGATCACGAGGTCCTGATAGAAACATTGCATCAAAGATGTGTTTCCAAAAGTGATGGCATCTTTTGTTTACATTGATTTAAACAGGCAGTCTCCAAATGACTGACCTCCCACCCTCTCGGTCTCCTCCACACTTTTTTTTTCCCTGAAGTTCTAAAGAAGGGTGTACCCTAAACTCCTTCCCACTGCCCCCCCCCCCCCGGGGTTGTGCCGGGGGGGGGGGTAAGCAGAGAGAGGTGGTTGGGGGGGGGTGGGTGGTGGGGGATAGGGGAAGGTGTCGGGGGCAGTGTTGGACTGGGTTGGGGATGAGGTGCTGGATGGGGTTGATGGGAGGGGTGGTGGGGTGAGGGGAGAGGAGAGGTGCCGGATAGGGTTGGGTGATGTGATGGGGGGGGGGGGGGGGGAGGTGCTAGGGGGCAGGCTTGAGAGGCATGGGGAGGTGCTGGACAGGGTTGGGGACAGGGGGGTGGGCTTGAGAGGCATGGGGAAGTGCTGGACAGGTTGGGGGAGTGGGGGAAGATGGTGGGGGTTGGGCAGTGCCAAGTGGGGTTGGGGGAGTGCAGGACTGGGCGGGGGTAAGTAATGGACATGGTTGGGGGGCTCTTGGGGAGGTGCCAGACGGGGTGGTGGTGGTGGGGTGCCGGATGGGGTGGGTGGGGCAGTGGTGCCCGATGGGTTTGGTGGGGGGGGGGTGGAGGTGATGGATGGGGTAGGGAGGCGGGGGCGAGGTGACGGGCTGGTGTTGGATGGGGTTGGGAGGGGCGGAGGTGCGCTGCCTGGGAATGGGTGGACAATGTTGGACATGGGGGGGTGGGGGTGGTGTTGGACAGAATTAGTGGGGTGCGGGGGAAGGTGTTGGATGGGGTTGGGGGGGAGCAGTGCCTGGGGGCTGGGTGAGGTGATGGACAGTTGGGGGCGCGGTGTTGGACCGGGTGGGGCAGATTTGGACAGTTTGGAGACGGGGTTGGGTTGGGGTGGTGTTGGATGTGGTTGTGCGGCCAGGGGAAGGTGGGGGGGTGCGGCGGTGATGTGTAGTTGTGGGATATGTGGCGGGGTAGGTGTTGGACAGTTTGGGTGTAGTATTGGGTGGGGTTGGTGGTGCGGGAGGGGGGGCATTGATGGACGGTTGGAGGAGTTGGGGGTTGACTTTTGACGGTTGGGCTACGGGTTTGGCTTGGGGATGGTGTTGGATGTTTGGGAGGTGGGGGGGCGCGGTGTTGGTTGGGGGAGTGGTTGGTGGCAGGGGCTCATGCTCCATATGCTGCTGTTAGTCTCCTGAATGGGGAGCAGACTTTGTAAAACTCAGAGCCCCAGAGGAAAGGCATTTAGTCAATTAACCGAATAATCGATTATCCGAACGAAATAGTGCCCGTCCATCTCGTTTGGATAATTGAGGTTCCTCTGTACACGGATGTTGCCAGGGTTGGAGGATTTGAGCTATAGGGAGAGGCTGAATACGCTGGGGTTGTTTTCCCTGGAGCGTCAGAGGCTGAGGGGTGGCCTTTAGAGATTTATAAAATCATGAGGAATATGGGTAGGACAAATAGACAAAGTCTTTTCTCTTGGGTGGGGCAGTCCAGAATTAGAGGGCATAGCTTTTGGGTGAGAGGGAAAAGATATATAAGAGACGTAAGGGGCATTGTTTTCACAATTGCACCATTTAAAAGGCATCTGGATGGGTATATGAGTAGGAAGGGTTTGGATGGATATGGGCTGAGTGCCGGCAGGTAGAACTAGATTGGATTGGGATATCTGGTTTGCATGGACGAGTTGGTCCAAAGGGTCCGTTTCCATTCTATACATCTCTGACTGACTCTAAGATCCACACTTTTTTTTCTGCAGGGACTTGATGCTATGTGCTGACCATTGCCTGATGACCATGTGGTCAAAGATGTTTTCTTTCATTTTTTTTCTCTCTGTGAGAGACAGGTGATGTGGAATGCTCCAACTACTTGGAGTGTTCCTTGGCAATGAGGTCAGGCCCATCCTTTGTAATATTGGGGGCATGTACAACTTAAGTAGTTATGTGTTTATGTACTGAGGGTCGATACACAACCTGATGCAGCCACACATGAAGGTGGTTATCAGGATGAGTGTGGCATCTGGGACATTTTTTCTCTCTTTCCCTCCCTCTCACATTCTTCTCCTCTCCCCCCTCCAAAATAAAATAAGCAGCAAGTGCAGGTGAGTGTAGAATCTGTCATTGAACTAGCTGGAAGAGTTACTCTGGCAGGTCCATGGTAACATGACAACAGGACGCCAGGCTGTTCAGAGAGATGTGTACTAAATATCCATCAAAGATGGATGGTTGGCAGTATCATGCAGGGCCCAGTGTACCTTTGATTTCTCCTTTTATTTTATCTCTGCCCCCAATACAAGATTCCTTCACTGGTATTTGACCTTACACTTTCCAACATTAAATTCCATCTGCTAAGTCTTTGCCTGTTCGTTCCACCTATCGATATATCCTTATAGATTCCTTATGTCCTCATCACAACATGCCTTCCCCAGTGTTCTGTATCCTCAGCAAATTTGGATATATTGCACGGTCTCCTTCTCCAAATTAATCATATAAATGGCAAATAGGTCTGATCCTTATGGTACTCCAAAAGATTTTTAAAAGACCATTAATCCTAACTAGTTAATGCACAGAAGACATTCTTCAAACCACAATGGTCTAAGGGCGCTCATCATGTACATTTAACATTTCCCAATCTATCATCATATAAGTAATATCCTACCGTTCTGTTTTTTTTTACCAAAGTAAATAACTTGACACTTATCCACGTGTACAGCTACATATCTGCCCACTCACTCGCATCTGTCATTTTACAGCCTACTCACCATGCACAATTCCACCCAGCTTTGTGGCGTAAAATTTGGAAATATTATATTTTACTTCCTCATCCATTAATACCTGTTGTGAACAGGTGGGGTCCAAGCACTGGTCTCTGGTCTCCTGCTAGTCTTTCACTGTCTTTTACTCAAAGGACCTTTTTTTTTCTTGATCTGTTTCCACCTATTAACTCCCAATTCCCATTGTATTACTCCTAATCTCAGTGCTTTAATTTTGTCAGCGAGCCTATTAGATAGAACTTTATCAAATGCTTTCTGTAAATTCAAGTACACTGCAATGCAACATCCTGATTATGCATGTTATACCAGAATTGATCACAATGGATCATCATTACTGCGCAGTACAGGCCCTTTGGCCCTTGTTGCGTCCACCTGTGCAATTAACCTGATGCCCATCTAACCTACCCCGTTGCATTATTATCCATATGTGTGTCCAATGCACATAATGCTGGCGAGTCTACTACTGTTGCAAGCAGGCCGTTCCATGCCCCTTCTACAGAGTAAAGAAACTATCCCAACATCTGTCCTAAATCTTATCACCCTGCAATTTAAAGCTATATCTTCTCGTGTTAGCCTTCACCATTTGAGGAAAAAGTGTCTCACCGTCCACTCTCACTTACCCTCTGATTATCTTATACATCCTGGTTATGTCCCCTTTCAACCTTCTTCTCTCCAACGAAAACAGCCTTAGTTCCTTCAGCGTCTCCTTGTAAGATCTTCCTTCCATACCAGGTATGTCTGAACCCTTTCCAAAGCTTCCACATCCTTCCTATAATGTGGTGACCAGACCTGCACGCAATACTCCAGGTGTGGCCTTATCAGTGTCTTGCACAGCTGAAGCATGACTTTGTGGCTCCGAAACTCAGTCCCCCTACCAATAAATGCCAACAAACAATATGCCACCTTAACAAACCAATCAACTGAAATCCATATACACCATATCAACTGCTTTGCCTTCGACTACCTATTTTGTCACCTTCTTGAAGAACTGAATAACGTTAGTGAGGCACAATCTATCATTCATAAAACTATGTTGACTATCCCTAATCAAATTATTCCTTTCTAGATGATTATAAATCCTATTTCTTAACCTTTTCCAAGACTTTACCCACAACCGAAGTAAGGCCCACAGGCCTATAATTACCAGGGTTGTCCCGACTCCCCTTCTTAAACAAGGGAACAACATTTGCTATCCTCCAGTCTTCTGGCACTACTCCTGTCAACAATGATAACATAAAAATCAAAGCCAAAAGCTCTGCAATCTCCTCCCTGGCTTCCCAGAGAATTCGAGGATAAATCCCATCCGGTCCAGGAGTCTTATCTATTTTCAGATCTTCCAAAATTATTAAAACCTCCTCTTTGTCAGCTGCAATCCCATCTAATCTAGTAGCTTGTATCTCTATATTGTCACAAACATTGCCCTTTTCCAATGTGAATACTGACGAAATGGAGCGCTTCCCCTATGTCCTCAGATTCCACACACAACTTCCCACCACTATCTTTGATTGGCCCTAATCTTACTCTAGTCATTCTTTTATTCCTGATGTACCTATAGAAGGTCTTAGAGTTTTCCTCGATCCTATCTGCTAACAACTTCTCATGGCTCTTCTTAGCCATCTCTTTAGATCTTTTCTGGCTAACTTCTAACTCTCAGCCTCACATAAGATGCCTTCTTTCTCTTGACAAGAGCTTCAATTTCTTTAGTAAACTCATGGCTCCCTCTCTCGACAACTACCTCCCTGCCTGATAGGTATATACTTATTAAGGACTCACGGTAGCTGTTCCTTGGATAAGCTCCACATTTCAAGTGTGTCCATCTCTTGCAGTTTCCTTTCCCATCCTATGCATCCTAAGTCCTGCCTGATCGCATTGTAATTGCCTTTTCCCCCAGTTATGTCTTTCCCTGCAGTATACACCTATCCTTGCCCATTGCTATTGTAAACATAACCGAATTGTGGTCACTATCGCCAAAATTTTCACCTACCTCCAAATCTAACACCTGGCTGAGTTCATTCTCCAGTACCAAATCCAATATGGCATCACCCCTTGTTGGCCTGTCTATATACTGTGTCAGAAAACCCTTCCAGCACACATTGAACAAAAATTGACCCGTCTAAACTACATGAACTATAGTATTCCCAGTCAACATTGGGGAAGTTAAAGTCCTCCATAACAATTACCCTGTTACTCTCGCTCTTGTCGAGAATCATTTTCGCTCTCCTTTCCTCTACATCCCTGGAACAATTTAGATGCCTATAGAAAACTCCAACAGGGTTACTTCTCCTTTCCTGTTTCTAACCTCAGCCCAAACTACTCGGTGGATGAGTCCTCAAATGTTAGCTCAGCTGCTGTAATGGCACACTTGATTAACAATGCCATATCCCCTCTCGCCTTTTACTGTTTTCACTGTTCTTACTGAAACATCTAAATCCCAGAATCTGCAACAACCATCCCTGTCCCTCCTTTAGCCATGTCTCTGAAATGGCCACAACATTGAAATCCCAGGTACCAACCCATGCTGCATGTTCACCCACTTTATTCTGGATACTCCTGGCATTGAAGTACACACATTTCAAACCAATATCCTGATTGCAGATACCGTCTCGCGACCTTATAAACCTATCCCTGACTTCATGACCCTCAACCTCCCGTACACTGGAACTATAATTCAGGTTCCCATCCCTCTGCTACATTAGTTTAAACCCCCACAAACAGCATTAATAAATTTCCCACCCCAGGATATTGGTGAAGACCATTCTGTTTGTACAGGTCCTACCTTCCCCAGAAACAGCTCCAATTATCCAAGAATCCAAAACCTCCTTCCTGCACCATCCCTGCAGCCACGTGTTCAGCTCCGCTCTGTGCTCTCCCTGTTCTTTGCTTCACTAGAATGTGGTACGGGCGACTAACCAGAGATGATTACTATATTTGTTCTCGCTCTAAGCTTCCACCCGAGGTCCCTGAAAGTCTGCCTAAGATTCCACCTTTCTTCCTGCTTCTGTCATTGGTGCCTGTGTAGACCACGACTTGAGGCTGCTCCCCCTCCCCCTCAAGAATCCCAGAACCACGATAAGAGATATCACGAACTCTAACACTTGGGAGGCAGCACACCAATCTTGAGCCTCTGTTACTCCCACAAAACCACCAATCTGTCCCCCTAACTATGGAGTCTCCAGTGACTAAAGCTCTGCTCCTCTTACCCCTTCCCCTCTGAGCAATAGGGACAGACTCTGCGCCAGAGACCTGTGCCCCATTGTTTACCCCTGGTAAGCCCCCCCAACAGTACCCAAAGTGGTATACTTGTTGTTAAGGGGAAACCACCACAGGAGATCCCTGCACTGTCTGCCAGGTTACCATCAGGGGTAGGAAAGGGAACTATCTGCCTTCACGTGGCGGTGGAATAACTGCCTGCTTGTAACTCCTCTCAATAACCCCGTCTGCCTCCCAAATGATCTGAAGTTCATCCAGCTCCTGCTCCAGTTCCCTAACACGGTTCTCGAGGAGCTGGAGTTACGTGCACTTCCCACTGTTGTCCCATTCTCCATCCCCGCCCTCCACCCACTCACCCTCCTAGTCAAAGCAAAATGCTCTGTGAGACAGTAATTTTACCTGCTTCATGTTTATTCCGGTGCCTGGAGGGAGAGAGAACGATCACCCACGTATGCAGGGACATGAGTTTACGATCTCCGCTGGAACAGCAGTTTCTCAATGAACTATATAGTTATTTTACAGGGAGGAGCATCCAGATAAGGCAACGTGCATATTAATTGAGTGACTGTTACAATTTGTGAGCATCAACAGTAAAGATTAAGCCATTTGCTGTTATACAGTGAATAGCTGGCTTCACACACTGAATACTTTTCACCTTGTTAAACTAACCTCACTTACTAAATGTTACCTCATCTTGTTAAATGGCTGTACATAATGAATGCTTTTCCACCTTGTTAACCCACTACCCTTGCCTCCAGCAGTCCATTGTTAACTGTAAGTTCTTAACTGAGTCATGTTCAGCTGAACATCTTGTTTCACAAAACTCAGAACATGACTCTTTCCCTACCTGCTCATACCTGATACACATTCTCACCACAGCTGAAGTCAGCAGGGCCCTGGAGGGTGACACTTACCTCCCACTTACTGCAAGAGTAACATTCAACTGCCCTTATCTCCATTCCCACTATTCTAAGTTCCCAAATAGACCACTAAAAAAAGGAAACCTAGAAAGAAAACAGTTGTCACCTTTCCAACCGACGCAAACTTTTGTTTTGGTTAGAGGAGGAGGATGGGTGGAAGACACTACCCGAATAGAGTTTTGGGTAAAGCAACTGCCCAAATACGTAACCTCATGACCTCTCTGACTGCCTCCAGGAACTGGTCAACGCTCAGGCTAAAAGTAATTTATTCTGTATTTTCACGTATCCCACCAGGCTCTGCTGCTCCTTGGTGACCTCTCCGACTGCCTCCAGGAACTGAACCTCCGATCTAACTTTCTCCCTCCTATACCATATTAGCAGCCATGTACACCTCCATCTATTTTCCTATTCCTGATCTCACTAGCACATGGCTGCTCGAGTTATCCTGAAATTGCTACCTTTTGAGATTTTGCATTTTAATTTATTTCCTGAATCCATATATTCTGCTTGCTGGATCTCTTGCCTTTCTTTACCTATGTTGTTGATATTAACATGTTGCAATTTTTGGTTGTTTACCCTCCAACTTCAGGATGTCCTGCAATCACTCTGACTTTCTTTACCCTGACACCAGTGAAGAGCCATATCCTGTTGGTGTTACATCTAGGTAGATAGATATATCTATGTGTTCGCCTCCGGATAGGATCATCTATCACTGTTGTTCACCCCCTACCCCCACCTCATCAGTATCCATCATCTGTTGAGTTGGACAAGAACCTAGACGGTTCTTGCAGTACCTGTTAAAGTGATCTTACTCTGTTTGGTAATTACCAAACACTCCTATTCTCCCTGTGCATTCTTACCTGCTATATGCACTCTCCATAAAGATCTCAGTGTTGCTGATGCTCAATGGAGTCTAGCTGCTGCTCCTCATCTAAAATGTGATTTCCAGTTGTAGATTCCTCCTATACATTTGGTCACTTTGGGCACTTGTGGCACAGTGGTAGCGTTCTTCCCATTGCCTCCCTGCTGTAAGCCAGGAGGCGAGTCCTCCATTCAAGTGCCACCTCTTCCAGAGATGTCTAATAACATTTCTAAACAGGTTGATTTATAAAATATCATCCTGAGCACTAGAAGTGTGCTTGATTTCCTGTGTGTGACACTTTTGTGTGCCTAAACTGTCCTGATGTGACTTGGCCTTAAATTACTCATTTGCTTCATCTAGTTTAAGTAATATTAAATAAATAATAGGGACTTACTTTGCTAACTATTCTTTAACCGCTATTTAGTATAAACTGGAGTTCAATTTTTACTTTAAAGACTGAATAGTAGAAATAATCACTTGGTCCTACTTACCAAACTATTGTTCTATTCATCACAGCTCCCAGTCTAACTCAGACTTATGTTTCCACTGTGGTATCACTTTAGAATGTTTCCTAAAAACATTTCCCTTATGCAGCTTTTAACCGTCTGGCCGTTTTTGTTTCTCTTTGATATTACTTTTTCTTTTTCCAAATCAGGTCTACTCCCAGACTGAGCACCAGCTCCGCTCTTGGAGCATTCTCCCAGTCTTCTGTTTTCAAGCTGCAAGATTCCTTCTCATCTGTACTATTCTGTTCTGTATTAGTCACTTATGTGCAGCTTCTTTAAGCTAGCTCAAAAGTCCACTTATATAACAGTGCTGTATTTATGCTCCATTCACCATATCTGTCACATTTTGACCAGGCTGGCCACATAAAATATTCTTATTTGCATTCTGTGTTGGTGTTGATTATTTCCAGTTCACTTAATTCAGGCATTTAATAATTTTAACTTAAATATTTTGTCACTTTCTGCGATGTACTTGTTAAACAGACTATTATTCACTTTTATATTTTATATTTTGGCATACTTTTAAGAGAATAACTGGACTGGAATATTATTTCAAACATGGGCACCATAGTATTTTTATTGAATGTGAAATGTTGTTAGACACTTAAGTATTATGTATTTATGTGCTGAAAATCTAGAGAAATTATACTGGTGTCCAACTGGGTAAGCTGACTTTCTGTACCCAAGTGCAATTCTTAGAAGATGTAGTTTGGCAACTGTGTACCTTTTTATAGTAATGACAGATTTTCTTTCATATTGTGTATTTCATCACTAAAGTACATTTCAGCCATTAAAATACTTTTGAAGTATAGTTACTGCTGTATTATGGAAAGAAAGATTCAGACAGATTACATAAGTAGCAATAACTTGAAAATTTTGTTTTAGTGATCTTGATTAAAGGTAAACAATTGACCAGGATAACCTGCTTTTCTTCAAAGTAAGACATGGGATCTTTCACTTGCATGTGAGATAACGGGTAGGACCACTGTTGGAATTTGATTTGAAAAACAACTGACAGTAAATTATTCCCTCAGTACTGTGCTATGTTGTCAAATTTGACTTTTGTGTTCCAGTCTTTGAAATGATACTTGAAGTATTAAATGTATTTTCTGGAAGAGTATGACATTTCAGGAAAATCATTTTATGAAGTTTAGTAGCTCGGATTCTACCCCGACTTTTCTGATTGATGAACAATATTAGGTTTTAGCAGTAGTAGCGACACTCTGTCTTTTTCTATGAATGTGGTAATCTTGCTTTAATACTAGCTGTTTGGGAGCTATGTTGCATTTCTTTGTAACACCACTGGCCCTTATTGGGAGAGATTTTTGAATCCGCCAGTTCATACACCCCTCCAAAGCAGGTGGGGCTTGAACCCAGCAGGGTCTCCTGGTTCAGATGTAGAGATACTATCATTGCATTCTAAGAGCTCTTTCAGAGTTGGCTAAAGAACTGTTTAAATTCAACAACCGCATGAATGTTCCATTCGGGGTGTAATGGAACCAAAAATTGATGAGCGCAACCAAATAGAACGTTGGGTGATCTTGGAAGAAGAGGCACTTCAAGTATAAGCTAAGAACATGACATGACTGCAAAGCTCATACCGCATGAATGTATAGAAAATAAATAAGTAAGTTTATAAAATGTACATTGCATGATGGATGAATTATTCAAGTAGGAACTGGGTCAAGTACTGTAGGCTGAGGGTGGACATGAAGAAGAGAGACTGAGAATAGAATGACAATAAAAAAACTTAAAGATCCGCTATCAGTATCTTAATAGTAAGCCCATATTAAGAGGTGGAGTGGATCTTACATGCCATGTATGATCACAACCTTTGTCCATAGTGTAAGGGAGAGGGCATGTTTTGAATTATTGGCTATTGAAGTAGATGCTGACAAAATCTATGAGAAATGGAGGTTGTAGAAGTATTGATTAGGTATTAAATTATTAGTCAGCCTTTCCAGCACATCCTGTCTAAGTCACCATTTCTGAATGGTTTGCATTCCTGGTTGCAAAAGAAGTGAGACTGGAAGTAGGGCAAGGGCTTGCCACAACGTTCCAGACTTCACCAGGCATTGGGAGGTATCAGAGGATTAGAGAGTGACAAATGCGACATCCTTATTCAAGAAAAGTTGCAAGGATAATAATGGTAACTACAGCCTGGTTAGTTTAATATTAGAGGGTGGTTAAGGGTAAGAAAAAAAAGATTTAAAAATCAATAGGTACTGGAAAGATGAGTTAGTTAAGAGCTGTTAGCACAATGTGGTGGAAAGGCCAGTTCCTAGTTGTCTAATTGATTTTTTAAAATTGAAATAATATTATAGGTGGCTGGGGTGAATGCAATGAATGTTGCATGTATGGATTTTAAGGAAGTGTTTAATACAATACCAAATTAAAGGCTGATTAACAAGAGTATGGCTGATGGAAAGCGAGGCTGAAAATGTGTTGCTGGTTAAAGCACAGCAGGCCAGGCAGTATCTCAGGAATAGGGAATTCGACGTTTCGAGCATAAGCCCTTCATCAGGAAAGTGAGGGTCAGTGAATGAAAAGCATTGTTTTCTGGCCTTAAATCAATGAGTCACAGCTTATGGTGGTTATCTTTTACATTGAAAGAGTGGTAGATAGTGATGTTCTCCAAGGATCAGTTGGACCGTTGCTTTTTGGTTGATAATCATTACTTTGATATTGGAACACAATAAAATTTCCACATTTGCCAAGAAAACTAAAATTGAAGGAGTGCCAAATAGTGAAGATGATGCAAAACAAGAGCAACAGAGTATTGGTTAGTGGAATGAACAGACAGGGAACAGGTGAAATTTAGTAGGGGAGTGTGACATGGTCATTTTTGTCAGTGTCAATAGGGATGGGCATTCAAAATACCCAGGGGTGGTGGACAAATTTGCAGCCGAAATGTTAGTCGCAAGCAATCAATTTTTCTTCCCCACTCTACCATACCTTCTCACCTCTTGACTAATAAGCAGCATCCACTGACACTCCCTGTTTAATGGACAACCTGATTTATGCGAGTTTCCTGCTACTCTTGTATGTTGAAAATGTAGTGAAGCAACAGGTGATGGCTAAAACCTAGGAGCTTATCAGGAGGTGTGGAAGGTGTGATAAGCAATGATGAGACTGGGTGGTAAGACAGCCAAGTTCTTCCTTTCATTATATAATATTTAGAAAGGTTAGTATTTACTTTTACAAGTCTTAACTTCCCATGAACAATAGCAAGTGAATTAACTATTCAGATATAAACAAGCTTTTACAGCTCTGTTGAGTCCAAATAAAGTTGGCTGGTCCATACAGATTGATGGGTTGGGTCGGGGTGGGGGAAGTTTAATTGGATCAAAACATGTAACTTACTTGGAACCCTATTTCCCATGTTTCTCTATCAGGTTTGGATTTTATATAATGTAATTAAATTCTATATAAGGTTTTGATTTTTGTTTTGTTGATAGTTGAACAGAATTTACAACTGTTTGCGAAGTAGAGAAGTGGTTCAAGCAAAGAATGTTTTCTTCTGGTGAGACTGAGGAACTAGAAAATGCAAAACTTTAGCAGCTACTGTGTTTAACCAGTGGAAGGGTATAGTTATGTTATGGCAACTCTACATAGATTCTTGTTATTACAAAATATGGGTATAGAAATTGCTAATACAAAATGTTAACATGTAATAAAACTGGAACAGGAAGTTAAATTTATGACTGCAGATGTAAATTAGATGCAGAATTATATTCATACACCTGAAGCGCTTTACTATCATTTAAAGCATTATTAGTCCAGATGTTCCATAGCATCCTTTCTTTGTGGATGCTGCACTGGAATTGAATTGGCCGGAGTGATGTTGGTGGGACTCCTGGCTTCGTAGGCCTGACACATGGATTCTTGGAATGGCAGCAGGGCATTGGCTGCAGCAGTGGCAGACAAGGAACTCTTTGTTGCAGTGGACTGTTTGTGGCGGATCATCGACTGATGCAGTGTCAGTGCCTGGAATGGGGTCTCCTGGCTGTGGTAGACCTGAGGTGGGGACTTTTTCAGAAGTCCTGGAGCCATGTTTGGGAATCCAGCCAATGAACATGAACTCTATTTAGTACGTTCTCCTCCTCTTGTATGTCAAAATGGCATCATATTGTGGCAACAGAACAGTTTTCACTATCTCCATAGATATGTGACAATAAATAAATCATTCATCATAATAGTTTTGCCAGTTTTATAATGCCAGAATTATTAATTTTTAATCTACAGAACCTTTTTTTTTCCAAAGTATTCCAGCTCAAGCATAGATTGTCTAGCTAATTGGATGATAAACTATTCATCAGATTTTGCTGTATATTAACCAGTGGAACTAGAGGTTAGGTAAGTGAACCAAGACAATCAAATTGCTCAATTAATAAGGAAGTAGGAAAACTCAGCAGCAATTTTCCTTTCTCCTCTGTTTAGTTTGGTCACACTGTCAGAGTTCTTGTTTTTACTCGTGTATTTGTGTGTTGTCTGACCCGCTCAATCCCCTGCCAACACATCTTCGTGTACTTGACTATTTCTATTCTGTGCATCTGAATGATGACCTCCTAATGCTGCCATGCACTGCAAATGTATGCATCAATGCAGATAAAGCCTGTGACACCCTTTTGAGAAATGTCACTGCCGTACTTGTACACATTATGTATTTTAATATAGGTGTAAAACATTTTTTTCTCCTTTTTTAAGCTAGCGTTGCTACAAGAAATATAAAATTCTTGACCACACATTTTTTATTACTGAGTAAGTGGGTCACATTAAGATCTTGCTTAGTAAATTTTGTGAAAAGGTTTAATTGCCATTTTCTAGTGTTGTACATGCTTATGACAGTTGAATATAGGAACTGTTCAAGCTGCTCATCCCATTGCATCTGCCCTAGTCATGGTTGATCATCTCTTCAATGCTATTTTCCCACATATATCCCTTAATGTCATTATTCTTCTTTATAGACAAGCAGGAGGCTGGAAGAAAACAGCAAGCCTGACAGCATCCGGATGTGGAGAAGTCAATGTCTCTGATGTAATCCTTACTCTTCGTTCACCTATCAGTTTCTGTTTTGAAACTGTTCTGTGATTGAGCTTCCACAGTTTGCTGCCATAGAGAATTTTAAAGACTCATCGCCCTCTCATGTGAAGAAATTTTCTCCACGTCTCAGTCTTCACTCGCGTCCTCCATATCCTAAAATTATGACCATGGTACTAGAGTCATAAGTGAACAAAAACATCTACAGTATATCCAATCTTTCTTGCTCTGCAAGAATTTTGTAAGTTTCAATGAGATACCATGGGCAGCATGATGGCTCCATGGTTAGCACTGTTGCCTCACAGTGCCAGAGACCCGGGTTCAATTCCCACCTCAGGCAACTGTCTGTGTGGAGTTTGCACGTTCTCCCGTGTCTATGTGGGTTTCCTCCGGGTGCTCTGGTTTCCTCCCACAGTCCAAAAATGTGCAGGTTAGGTAAATTGGCCATGCTAAATTGCCCGTAGTGTTAGGTGAAGGGGTAAATGTAAGGGAATGGGTCTGGGTGGGTTGCGCTTCAGTGGGTCAGTGTGGACTTGTTGGGCCAAAGGGCCTGTTTCGACACTAAGTAATCTTTAAAAAAAAAACTCTCTTTCTTCAAAACTCTCGAGCATTTGGACCCAGTTTCCTCCGTCTCTTTGCAAGGCATTCACACCATCCCAGGGATTAATCTGGGGAACCACCTCTTTTGGCAAGTATACATTTTTTTTTCAGAACATACCATAATTACAGTACTTTAGGTGTAGTATACAAGTTATGTACAACTGCAATGAGATACCTTTACTACTGTATTCCAATCCCCTTAAAATGAATGCCAGCACACATTTTGCACTTCTAATGCCGTACTGCACCTGCATGCAGCTTTTAGCAGCTCATGGATACCCATATCTTTTGCATTTCACAACCTCTCAACATTTAAGAAACATTCAGCTTTCTGTATTTTCAACCAAACTGTGTAACTTCACACTTACTCAGCCTATTCTAGCCAATTCACTTAGCTTGTCCCAATCACCTTGAAGCCTTAATTGCATTCTCCTCACAGCTTGTGTTCCCATCCAGTTTGGTGTCATCAACAAATTTGAAAACATTACAGTTGGTCCCAACCCCACATCCAAATCATGTGTATAGATTGTGAACAGTTCTGGACCTACCACTCACCCTTGCAGTACCCCACGAGTAACAGCCTGCTCTCCCAAGAATCCTTGCTAATTGTCTCTTCCCCTCTCACATATCAATAGGAGCTTTAACTATTTGTCTTTATGTTCCTCACTAGCTTGTGATCATATTCTTGGTTATCTTTTACTGTTTCTTATCGGCTTCTTGAACCTTTTTTTGGTCTGCAGCCTGATTGGCTCCAATTCTCAGGCTTACCATCATTTCAGGCATTTTTATAAGCTCTTTCCTTTTAATGCAGTTTTCAACCATAAAAATGAGAACTGTGGATGCTGAAAATCAGAAACAAAAGCTGAAATTGCTAGAAAAGCTCAGTAGGTCTGGCAGCATCTGTGGAGAGAAATCAGAGTTAACATTTTGGGTCCAGTGACTCTTCAGAACTCTGTTATCTCTGATTTCTCTCCACAGATGCTGCTAGACCCACTGAGATTTTTTAACAATTTCTGCTCATATTACAGTTTTCAATTTCTTGTGTTAACCATACCCTTTTCCTTTTGGCTGCTTATGGCTTAGCAAGAATATATATCTGTTATAGACCTTGTAGAATTGTTTTAAAGATGAGTCATTGAGTGTCTACGGTAAAAACCCTTTGCATCTTTTCCAAGTCCAACTGAACCAACTTGCCCCTCATATATCCTCATTTCCTCAGATTTAAGATCCTAATTTCAGAATTTAACTGTTACATTCAGACTTCAGACTGCACTGTTTCAGTAACTGGATGTGGTTCAAAAACGTGAAGAAGCTTTCAACTGTTGCCTCCTACCTTCCACATTAACCATGGATGAATCTAAAGAACATTTTCTTCAGGTATTGAGCTTTGCTTGTGTGCATCAGTAATTGTTTTGAATAACGATATCACAATTATGTGTATTTCTGGTTACAGTGTATTGAGAATTCTTCATTTTCTTGATTTGTTAGTTCATAGGTCTAAGAGTTTGGACCTCAAAAAGCTTATTGTTTTTTATGAAGAAATAACCATCGGTAGCTGCTTGTTGCATAGGAACAGGAAAGGACATAACGTGTCAAAGCTGAATTAAGCCATTTGGAAATGACTGATATATTTCTCAATCCCATTCTCTTGCCTTTCCCCCTTACTATTCAAGAACCTATCTATCTCTTGTCGAAAAGACACTCAATGGCTTGGCCTCAATAGCTTTCTGCAGCAACAAGTTCCACGGATTCACCACCCTCTCAGTTTTGCAATTTTCAATTGATTTAGTCTCAGCAACACTGGGGAGAGAATCCCAGTATTTAGATGTTTAAAGTGCACAAGCCCTTACGAAAGGAATCAGCTGTAATGCCTTTCCAATATAAAGGAAGCTGGTGATGTTGTGATTATGTCATTAGGGTAGTAACCCAGAGGTCCTGACAAATTATGTGGGGATACTGGTTCAAATCCCAACAGAATAGTTGGTAGAATTTTAATTTATAAATCTGGAATGTAAAGCTATTGTCAGTAATATTGCCACAAAATTACTGTTGAATGCTGTTTTTTAAAAAAAAACCTTGTTCCCTAATCTTCTATTGAAGAAGGAAATGTGCCATCCTTACCTAGTCTGGCCTCCTTTCAAAAATTAATACAAATCTGGAAGACACTGTTCAGCCCTTGAGCCTACTTTTGTCATTCAGTAAGATCATGGATGATCTGATTTATGACTGCAAATTTACATTCTTGCCTATGTATAAGACCTTTCACCCCTTAACATAAATCTATCCATTAGCACAATTCATAAAAATGTTCAAGGTTTTTGATTTGTTTTTTATTCATTCACTGGCCAGGTCAATATTTTATTGCCCATCCTGAATTTCCCAGAGGGCAGTTGAGTCAACCATATTGCTGTGGGTCCCCAGGGATAAGTAAACTTTTGAACATTATGCTACTAAGTGCAGTTTTGTGGTCAATCTTGCTCGTAAAAGAGGAAACAAAGTTGATACAAAGGTATGTGGAGGGGCAAGTAGTATTGACGAGGTCCAGAAGCTGCAGAAAGATTTAGACAGGTTAGGAGAGTGTGCAAAGAAGTGGCAGGTGAAATACAGTGTGGGAAAGAATGAGCTCATGCACTTTGGTAGGAAGAATAGAGGCATGGACTATTTCTAAATGGGGAGAAAATTCAGAAATCTGAAGTGCAAAGGGACTTGGGAGACCTAGTCCAGGATTCTTAAGATAAACTTCCAGGTTGAGTCAGTAGCTAGGAAGGCAAATACAATGTTGTCATTCATCTTGAGAGGGCTTGAATACAAAAGCAGGGATGTACTTCTGAGGCTTTCTAAGGCTCTGGTCAGGTCTCATTTTAGAGTATTGTGAGCAGTTTTGGGCCCCATACCACAAAGGATGTATTAGCCCTGGAGTGGGTGCAGAGAAGGTTCACAAGGATGATCCCAGGAATAAAAGACTTTCATTGTTTGACAAACGTTTGAGAACTCTGGGACTTTGCTCTCTAAAGAGTTTAGAAGGATGAAGGGGGTCTGATTGAAACTTACAGAATACTGAATGGCTTGGACAGTCGAGAGCGTGTTGCTGGGAAAGCACAGCAGGTCAGGCAGCATCCGAGGAGCAGGAGGATTGAAGTTTCGGGCATAAGCCCTTAATCAGGAAAGGCTTGGACAAAGTTGATATTGGGAAGTTTTTTCCATTAGCAGGAAAGATGAGGAACTGCGGGCACAGCCTAAGAGTAAAGGGAAGACCCTTTAGAACTGAGATAAGGAAAAACTTGTTTAGCCAGAGAGTGGTGAATCTGGAATTTGTTGCCACAGAAGCCTATGGAGGCCAGGTAATTGAGTATATTTAAAACGAAGATGGAAAAGTTCTTCATTGCCATGGGATTAAATGTTATGGGGAGAAACGGGAGAAACAGGAGAAAACAAGAAAATGGAGTTGAAAAACCTATCTGGTGTGATTTGAATGGCAGAGCAGACTTGATGGGCCGAATGGTCTAATTTTTGTCCCTATGTCTTATGGTGTTAAGATAACTTTTTAAGGTCAATTTTACTTTTACTGAAACTGAATAGTTTAGTGGTCATCATTAGATCCTTAATTTCAGATTTTTATTTTTGCTTGAATTCAAATTCCAACATCTATCGTCTCGGGATCTGAACCTGAGACTAATAGTTTAGTGATAATATCACTCAAAGGCCATTGCCTCCTCTAATTCCAGGAAGAGAGCTTCAAAGGTTTCCTATCGTCTGAGAAAATAAACTCATCTGTTCAAAATGATATCTGACTTTTAAACAGTGACTCTTGTTCTAGATTCTCCCATAAGAGCAAATGTCCTCTCCATATCTACCTGTTAAGGTACATCAGGATTTTATTTGTAATCAAGTCACTTCTTTCTTGTAGAAGCCTAAGCTTGTCCATCCTTTCCTCACAAGACAGCCTACCCATTATAGGTATTAGTCTGGTAAAACTTCTCTAAACTGCCTGTCATACATTTTACATCTTACCTTAAATAAGGTGATCAATATTGTATGCAGCACTCCAAATACAATTTCACTGGTGCTTGTGTAACTGAAATTCCAAAATGCTGCTTTTGTATTCAGTTTCCTCATAAATAATGTTGTATTAGCTTTCATATTTACTTGCTGTACACACATACTAAAATTTTGTCGTTCATGAATGAAAACTCCAGATTCTTCTGCATGTCAGAGGCCTGCAATCTCTCATTTAGATAGTATGCCATTTCATTCTTCCTATCTTAATGGATAATTTCACAATTTTTAAGTTATTATCCACTATACACATTTCGTCCACTCAATGTATGCTATTTTGGAACCTCCTTGTATTATCATCATCATTCACATTATTATGTCTTAGGCAAATTTGGCAACCATACTTTCATTAAAGTCATTTGTATAAATTGTAAACAGTTGCGGTCCCAGCAATAGTCCTTGTGGCTTACTACTCATTACATCTTGTCAAAAAATAGAGAAGACTGTGAATATTGGAAATCTGAAACAAAAACAGAAATTGCTGGAAAATCTGAGGCGGTCTGGCAACATCTGTGGAGAGAAGTCAAAGTTGATGTTCATACCCAGTTACCCTTCTTTAGTTCTTAGATTTTCTGAGGGAAACTGGGTGTGAACATAAACTTTGATTTCTCTCCACAGATGTTGCCAGACTGCCTGAGATTTCCCATCAGTTTCTGATTTTGTTGCATCTTGACCTTCTCTTCATATTAGTTAGCCGATCTTCTCTCTTACCACTGTGCTACACCATATAGCATGAGCTTTTATATTTTTGGTATTACCTTTGTGATACCTGATCAAATGCCTTTGGAAATCCATTATTCCCCTTTTATCCACAGCATGTGTTACCTTCTTAAAGAACTTCACCAGACTGATCAAATGTGGTTTAAATTTCACCACGCCATGTTGACTTTGCCTGGTCAATACCATAGACAATAGGTGCAAGAGTAGGCCATTCTGCCCTTCAAGCCTGCACCACCATTCAATATGATCATGGCTGATCATCCTTAATCAGTATCCTGTTCCTGCCTTAACTCCGTAACCCTTGATTCCACTATCCTTAAGAGCTCTATCCAACTCTTTTTCTTAAATGAATCCAGAGACTGGACCTCCACTGCCCTCTGGGGCAGAGCATTCCACACAGCACAACTCTCTGGGTGAAGAAGCTTCTCCTCATCTCTGTCCTAAATGGTCTACCCTGTATTCTTGAGCTGTGTCCTCTGGTTCGGTGCTCACCCATCAGCGGAAACATGTTTCCTGCCTTCAGAGTGTCCAATCCTTTAATAATCTTATGTCTCAATCAGATCCCCCCTTGGTCTTCTAAACTCAAGGTATACAAGCCCAGTTGCTCCAGCCTTTCAGCGTAAGGCAGTCCCACCATTCTGGGAATTGACCTTGTGAACCTATGCTGCACTCCCTCAATAGCCAGAATGTCTTTCCTCAAATTTCGAGACCAGAACTGTACACAGTACTCCAGGTGTGGTCTCACCAGAGCCCTGTACGCTGCAGAAGAACCTGTTTGCTTCTATACTCAATCCCTCTTGTTATGAAGGCCAGCATGCTATTAGCTTTCTTTACTACCTGCTGTACCTGCCTGCTTACCTTCATTGACTGGTGTACAAGAACACCCAGAACTCTTTGTACTGCCTGTTTACCTAAATTGATTCCATTTAGGTAGTAATTTGCCTTCCTGTTCTTGCCACCAATGGATAATCATCTTTAATAATAGCTTATGACATTTTATCTATGACCGATGTAAAGTTAACTGGCCTGTAGTTTCCTGCTGTCTGTCTCCCTTTTTGAATAAGAGTTATATTTCCTAATGGGAATGGTCCAAATCAAGGGAATTTTGTAAAATTTAAAACCAGAACATCAGTTATCTTAACATCTTTAACATTCCGCATTAGTCATGGATGCTGGGTCCAATCATGAAAATGTTCATTGCTTGTTGGAATGCATCTGTTCTGTACATTACATAATACATTGCCTGTCTTGCAACTCTACTGACCTACCCTTTAGCCTAATCTGCCAATTCACTTTAGCCCCTCTGCATTTGTGACTTCATAATTGCCCTTATTAAATTTTTAAACAGTAGCCTACTACTTCAGTTGAACTGAATGTAAAATTCAATCATATTATATTCATTGCTATCTGTGGTGCCTTCACTATGAGATTACAAATTCAATCTCATTGCACAATGCCAGGTCTAGTATAACCTTGCTAGTTAGGTCCAGAACATACAGTTCTAAGAAACTATTCTGAAAAGATTGTATGAGCTCCTCACCTAGGATGCTTTTGGCTACTTAATGTTCCTAGTTGGTATGTAAATATAATTATCACTGTATCTTCCTGACAAACTCTTCAGTTTTTTCCTTCATGGTCCATTTTACTATGTGGTTACTGTTAGGGAGTCATATGTTAAAGTACCTATTCAAGCTCAGGGATTCCCTGATGGACTCGACCTCTAAGCTTCTCTTGGTTCATCTGGAGATCGTACTCTATGGTAGTCTGGAATATAAAAGTCTTACAGGCAGTTTAGTTTCAATTATTACCTTTTATTTACCACTGGCATCAATGTTGCACCATAACAGAGGTTAAGCCTGGCGTGTAGGTATCTAAGTTTCTAAAACCATTAGGCAGAGTAGTGGCGCCAACTCTTACCCCTAAGAGCTCTCTCAGGCTACTCGCCTTCTTGCTGCAAACAAGCTGTCTTTAAACAGAATTTGGTATTAAAATTACAAAAACGCCACATGTCCTTAATCAGATAAGCAGCAATAAAATGGCAAAAGTTTACAGAGGAAGAGAAACTCATTGACTGGTCTGAATACGCTTGACTAATTAAGCTACATGCACATCAAAGTGGATGTAGCTTAATCAAGCTAGGCCAAATGGTCAATTCCTTTGGCTAGTACATCATAACGAGAGACTTGTCAAGACTATGTGGGAAAGGTTATGAGGTAATCTTGCTCAACTAACATGTCTTTTAAAATCATCTTAGATTCCCAGAATGCAAATTAAATTCCCAAATCTCGAGCACCAGGGAACAACACACAAACTTTCGATCCATGATAAGCCAGTGTTCACTCAGATCAGACCACACAGTTAATCTTTTCATTAGCTTCTGTTCTCGCTCTCTCGCTCTCGCTCTCTGTCTCTCTCCCTCTGTGTCCCTTGAACCCTTTGGTCAGTGAATGTAATTTACAGGAGAATGTTTTCTCTCTCTGACTCACACATGAACATCTTCAACTTCCTTACTATGTCAGTTTCAGCATTCATGTTTTCCTAGCATGTAATGAGACATTCACATTCCAGAATAGTCAAGATGAGGAAGCTGAGCTTCATAAATTTAAATCTGCTCAGTGTGGTATACATGAGAATGTATCAGGGTTGTTCTATTACGTACATATTCCAGTCAGCTTATTAAATTTAAAGTTCTTTTCCTGTTGAGTATGAGTTCTGTTGAGAGTCTTCGATATAACCAGAAATTTCTAACCCATTTAGGATAACATGTTGCATTCCATAGTCCTTATAAAATGAATCATTTTGTGTTCCTTAGATTGAGGATTCCAAGCCCAGGTTTTAATGCATTGTTAGAATATAAATGTCAATTTGTATGGGATACCAAATTGCAGCCTGTTATGAGTGAGGTGGGAGGAATGCATTGATTTTTTTTTCCCCAGTTCCACTACTCCACACACTTAATTGTTTAAATTGAATTCTGATAAAAATAGTTGTGCATTTTTCTCTGTTCAGATTTAAATAGGTTCATTGGCTAAGTTTATTTAATAACCACACGGGTATTCATTTATTAAAGAAATTTATAAAATGATACAAAATTGAGCACTCCATATGATATAAATGTTTACATCTTTAAGGAACCAAACAACTCAATGTACATCTATGTGCATGAAATAAAGGGAAAGAACAGATTTTTCCTTGCAGTGTTTTACAATGGGGTAGGAAAAAAGGCACTTTGGACAATAAGCCTTCGTTCATGAAGGTAGAACAAAGTTAGATTCAGGAATTGTTAGTCTGGTATTTTGGCACCCAAAGATGGATATCACCAAATGTATGCAGTTGTCTCTGGGATCTTTCCAGACGAAGGGCTTGTGGACCTGGAACATTGACTCTGACTCTGCTGTCACACCACACATGCTGCAAGGCTTCCTGAGTTTCAGCAGAAATTTCTGTTTTTGTTTCAGATTTCCAAAGTCTGCAGTTTTGTTTCGTTCTTTACCCAACTAATTTGAACTTCCAAGATTCACTATTGTTCTTCCTCAAAACTTAAAATAGGTAGCTATATGGTTAACCTAAATTCAGTTAACAAAATAATTAATTACTAAATCATTTGAATACGTGAATTTTCTTCAGGAGCCTGAAAATTTTGGTTAAGTCATGAACGTGAATACTTGGATTTGAATCCTAGAGCAAAATAATAGTGACCTTGCTATTTGCCTTGTAAACTGTGCAGAAATAAAGACTAAATAGTTGGAGCTGCACAACAGAGTTTTCCTCTTTCAAATGCTGAGAGATTACTGTTTCACATATGACTTTTTTTCATCAAAACTGTAGGCCATGCTACTTGATCTTCCATGAAAGTCAAATTGTGTCTTGGACTCAGTAGATAATTTGTCTATGAAAGAAGCTTTTACCTTTCCATCAGCTTATATTTATATTTTTTCAACAAGGAGATTATTGCTGTGTTCAAATGCCAAAAATGCACATTGGTTAATTCACTTACTTGCCGTTTCTCACGGTCATCATTATTCTGTTAATTGAAGAAGGGCTTATGCCCGAAATGTTGATTCTCCTGCTCCTTTGATGCTGCCTGACCTGCTGCGCTTTTCCAGCACACATTTTTAAGTTCTGTTAATTTGGTCTCAGGTACAATTGTGTTGCGGTTGTAATAATCTAGAGGCCTGAATAATTATCCAGAAAATGTAAATTGAAATTTCGCAATGAGATTTGAACTTACTTTTAAACTTTTTTTTAGAAATTAAGCATTTTTAACAGTTAAAATAACTATGAAGTTGTATTGTTGCTTTAAAAAGCCACCTGATTTTAGAAGTCAAATTTGGGTTAAATGTGACTCCAGTATCAAGCTAATGTGGATCAAACTAAAGTGCTGTCTGAAGAAGACTAGCAGACTTGTTTGTTAAAACAAACTGCAACAAAGACGGTTGCCCATTGTCCCCTTCTCTGCAATAGATGTAGGTGTTGATTACAATATTTGGGCATCTACTATAGCATAAAGGTGAAACATTGGAGAGAGCACAGAAGTGACTTATAAGATTGATTCCATGAATGAGGATAGAGTGAAGACGTTGCAATTCTTCCTGGAGAGAAGGTGGCCTGGAGGAGAGTTGATGGCATTTTTCAAAATCGTGGGCGGACTGTAGAATAGATAGGCAGAAGCTGTTCCTGCTCATTAAAAAGAAAATAAATGGATCATTAAAAAGAACAAGAGAGTGTAGATTTAAAGTGATGTGCAAATGAAAGGGTAATGTGTGACAAAAGCTATGTATGTGTGGAATGCATTACCTGGAAGAATGTTGAAAGCAGGTTAAATTTTAGGCATTTAAGAGAGCATTGGGATGGTTATTGGATCGAAAAAATTTGTGGGGATGTAGGGAAAAGACAGGAGATCGACACTATGAAATAGATTGTTGTACCTACTGTGAGACAAGTGGCATCTTTCTATAGTGTAACAATTCTGTGAAATTACAGTAATGCATGTGTCCCTAGAAAGAAGCTTGTTAAAAATTTAACTGAGTCTTGAACTTTACAAAAGCTACTTCATGAACTATTCTTCCTCCATTTTTCCCGAGGGTAGCATATCTAGCTTTGGAAAAGGGGAGCGAGTTATGTCTAGAATAAAGGGTGTGTCTCAATACCATTCCGCTTTTTAGTTCCTATAAAACTTACTCATTAATTGTACTTCATGGAATGGGGCAATCAGAGCTGCTGATAATGCAGATTATAATCCACTTGATTCCTGAACTCCGTAGAATGCAGTATAATATCTAGTTGCAACTGGTAAGTGGTTGATTATCACTTAGTAATATCGGGCCGATTGTGATTGCATCTGGTCAATCAACAGGTATTACACAATCATTACGTTTTAAAACAATTCCTTCATTGGTTGTGGGCTTTGCTCTATCGCCCAGCATTCATTGACCATCCTTAATTGCCCATGAAAGTGTTGTTGACCCATCTCCTTGCAGTTTGTGTGTTATGGGAGCACCTACAGTGCTATTGAGAAGTTTCAGGATTTTGACCCATGACAATAATGAAGTCAGAATGAGGTGTAGATTGAAGGGAGCTTTTAGCTGGTGATGCTTCCATGCAACCTCTACCCTTATAATTCTAGTTGTTGTAGGTTTTTTTTTAAAAGATGTATTGAAGAAATTTTGGTAATTTGCTTCAATACATCTTGCATCTGGTACGCACTGATCTCATTGTGCATTGTTGGAGAGATGAATATTGGAGGTAAATGGGATGCCAGTTAGGTGGACTGTCTTGTCCTGGATGGCATAGAATGTTAAATTTTGTCAGCTCTACATATTATGTGGACTGTCTTTGAACAGTCAGGAGGTGTGTTACCACAGAATTTTTTGTCTTTGACCTCTCTTAGCTACAGTATTTAACAATATTTATTCTGGTCCTGTTCAGACTCTGATCATGATGTTGATCAGCAAAGGCAATACATCGATGGTCAAGCAGTGATGGTTATGTTGTCTGCCACTGGAGTGGCATGATTTTTACTTGTCATGTATAAGCTCAAGCCTGTATGTTGTCAGTTCTTGTCACATAGAGTCATAGAGATGTACAGCATGGAAACAGACCCTTCAGTCCAACCCGTCCATGCCAACCAGGGACCCCAACCCAATCTAGTTCCACCTGCCAGCACTCGGCCCATATCCCTCCAAATCCCTTCCTATTTATATACCCATCCAAATGACTCTTAAATGTTGCAATTGTACCAGTCTCCACCACATCCTTTGGCAGCTCATTCCATACATGTACCACTCTCTGCGTGAAAAAGTTACCCCTTACTGATTGCTGCAGTATCTATGGATTCGCAAACCATATTAAACTTCGACTGAACGTCAGTGAACAGGTCATACAGTCATAGAATAATAGATATGTACAGCATGGAAACAAACCCTTCACTCCAACCCTTCCACGTCAACCAGATTTCCTAAAGTAATCTAGTCCCATTTGCCAGCAATGGCAATACATCGATGGTCAAGCAGTCCATTGTATACATACACCCATCCAGATGCTTTCTAAATTTTGTAATTGCACCAGCCTCCACTACTTCCTCTGGCAGCTCATTCCATACATGCACTACCATCTGCATGAAAATGTTGCCGCTTAGCTTCCTTTTAAATCTTTCCCCTCTCACCCTAAATCTATGCCCTCTAGTTCTGGACTCCCCCACCTCAGGGAAAAGGCCTTGTCTATTTACCTACTCCATGTCCCTCATGGATAGGGTAAAACTTGAATAAGGTCACCCCTCAGCCACCTCCGCTCCAAGGAAAACAGCCCCAGCCTATTCAGCCTCTCCTTAGAGCTCAAACCCTCCAATCCTGGCAACGTCCTTGTAAATCTTTTCTGAACCCTTTCAGCCATCCTTCCTAAAGGAGGGAGACCAGAATTGCGCTCAATATTCCAAAAGTGGTTGTACTAATGTTCTGCACAGCCACAGCGTGACCTTCCAACTCCTACAGGAAAAAGTGAGGTCTGCAGATGCTGGAGATCAGAGCTGAAAATGTGTTGATGGAAAAGCGCAGCAGGTCAGGCAGCATCCAAGGAACAGGAAATTCGATGTTTCGGGCATAAGCCCTTAATCAGGAATGAGGAAAGTGCGTCCAGCAGGCTAAGGTAAAAGGTAGGGAGGAACGACTTGGGGGAGGGGCGATGGAGATGTGATAGGTGGAAGGAGGTTAAGCTGAGGGTGATAGGCCGGAGTGGGGTGGGGGCAGAGAGATCAGGAAGAAGATTGCAGGTTAGGAGGGCGGTGCTGAGTTCGAGGGAATCGACTGAGACAAGGTGGGGGGAGGGGAAATGAGGAAACCGAAGAAATCTGAGTTCATTCCTTGTGGTTGGAGGGTTTCCAGGCGGAAGATGAGGCGCTCTTCCTCCAGCTGTTGTGTTGCTATGATGTGGCGATGGAGGAGTCCAAGGACCTGCATGTCCTTGGAGTGGGAGGGGGAGTTGAAGTGTTGAGCCACAGGGTGATTGATTTGGTTGGTCCGGGCGTCCCAGAGGTGTTTCCTGAAGCGTTCCGCAAGTAGGCGGCCCGTCTCCCCAATATAGAGGAGGCCACATCGGGTGCAGCGGATGCGATAGATGATGTGTGGAGGTGCAGGTGAATTTGTGGCGGATATGGAAGGATCCCTTGGGGCCTTGGAGAGAAGTAAGGGAGGAGGTGTGGGCGCAAGTTTTGCATTTCTTGCGGTTGCAGGGGAAGGTGCCGGGAGTGGAGGTTGGGTTGGTAGGGGGTGTGGACCTGACGAGGGAGTCACGGAGGGAGTGGTCTTTGCGGAACGCTGATAGGGGAGGGGAGGGAAATATATCCCTGGTGGTTGGGTCCGTTTGGAGGTGGTGGAAATGATGGCGGATAATACGCTGTATACGGAGGTTGGTGGGGTGGTAGGTGAGAACCAGTGGGGTTCTGTCCTGGTGGCGGTTGGAGGGGCGGGGCTCATGGGCGGAGGAGCGGGAAGTGGAGGAGATGCGGTGGAGGGCATCATAGATCACGTCCGGGGGGAATCTGCGGTCCTTGAAGAAGGAGGCCATCTGGGCTGTACGGTATTGGAACTGGTCCTCCTGTGAGCAGATGCAGCGGAAACGAAGGAATTAGGAATATGGGATGGAGTTTTTACAGGGGGCAGGGTGGGAGGAGGTGTAGTCTAGGTAGCTGTGGGAGTCAGTCGGTTTATAGTATATGTCTGTGTTGATTCAGTCGCCCAAGATAGAAATGGAAAGGTCTAGGAAGGGGAGAAAGGAGTCTGAGACGGGTCCAGGTGAATTTGAGGTCGGGGTGGAAGGTGTTGGTAAAGTGGATGAACTGTTCAACCTCATCATGGAGGCAGCGCCGATACAGTCATCGATGTAGCGGAGGAAAAGGTGGGGGGTGGTGCCAGTGTAGTTGCGGAAGATGGACTGTTCCACATATCCTACGAAGAGACAGGCTTAGCTGGGGCCCATGCGGGTGCCCATGGCAACTCCGTTAGTTTGGAGGAAGTGGGAGGATTGGAAAGAGAAGTTGTGCAGGGTGAGGACCAGTTCAGTCAGTCGAAGGAGGGTGTCGGGGGAAGGGTACTGGTTGGTACGACGGGAAAGGAAGTAGCGGAGGGCTTTGAGTCCTTCGTGATGGGGGATGGAGGTGTACAGGGACTGGATGTCCATTGTGAAGATAAGGCGTTGGAGACCAGGGAAGCGAAAATCATGGAGGAGGTGGAGGGCGTGGGTGGTGTCCCGAACGTAGGTGGGAAGTTCTTGGACTAAGGGGGACAGAACCGTGTCGAGGTATGCGGAGATGAGTTCGGTGGGGCAGGAGCAGGCTGAGACAATGGGTTGGCCGGGGCAGTCAGGTTTGTGGATTTTGGGCAGGAGGTAGAAACGGGCGGTGTGGGGTTGTGGGGCTATGAGGTTGGAGGCGGTGGATGGGAGATCCCCTGAGGTGATGAGGTTATGGATGGTCTGGGAGATGATGGTTTGGTGGTGGGAGGTGGGGTCATGGTCAAGGGGGCAGTAAGAGGAGGTGTCCGCGAGCTTCCAACTCCTATACTCTGCTTTCCTTTATTGTCAGATAACATACCAAACGCCTTCCTCACTGACCTAGGAGCCTGCACTCCAAGGTTTCTTTGTTCAGCCACACTCCCTAGGACCTGACCTTTGAGTGCATAATTCTTGCCCTGATTTGTCTTTGCAAAATGCAGCATCTCACATTTATCTAAATTTGAACTCCATCTGCCACTCCTCAGCCCATTGGCCTATCTGATCAAGATCCCATTGTACTTTGGGGTAGCCACCTTCACTGTCCACTACACCTCCAATTTTGGTGTCATCTGCAGACTTACTAACTATACCTCCTATTTTCACATCCAAACCGTTTGTATAAATGACGAAAAGCAGTGGACCCATCACTGATCTTTGTGGCATACCACTGGTCACAGGCCTGCAGTCTGAAAAGCAACCCTCCACACCACCTGCTATCTTCTCCTTTGGATCCAGTTCTGTATCAAAATGGCTAGTTCTCTCTATTCCATGTGATCTAACCTTGCTGACCAGTTTACCATGAAGAATCTTGTTGAGCACCTTACTGAAGTCCATTAGGGTCGTGTCCACTGCTCTGCTATCATCAATCCTCTGTTACATCTTCAAAAAACTCAATCAAGTTAGTGAGACACGATTTTCCATGCACAAAACCTGTTAATTATTCCTAATCAGCCCTTGCCTTTTCAAATGTAAATCCTGTCCTTCAGGATTCCCTCTAACAACTTGCCCACCACCGATGTCAGACTCACCAGTCTATAGTTCCCTGGCTTTTCCTTACCACCTTTCTTAAATATCTCAGCAAGGGCCCAGCAATCACTTCCCTAGCTTCCCACATATTTCTAGCATGCACCTGATCAAGTGTTGGGGATTTATCCACCTTTTATACGTTTTAAAGCATTCTAGCGCCAACTCATCAATAATCTAGTCCCACCTGCCAGCACCCGGCCCATATCCCTCCAAACCCTTCCTATTCATACACCCATCCAAATGCCTCTTCAATGTTGCAATAGTACCAGCCTCCACCACATCCTCTGGCAGCTCAGTCCATACACGTACCATACTCTGCGTGAAAAAGTTGCCGCCAAGGTCTCTTTTATATCTTTCCCCTTTCACCCTAAGCCTATGCCCTCTAGTTAAACAGAGAAGTCTCTCATTTTCTGCTTTATTTTGAGCATTTGAAAATAATTTCTGATTGATACAACTATTTTAATTGCTTGAAATTCAATTTTAAATAATGAAACGATTGAAAACTCACATTTATCTCAAAATGACTAAATACAGCAACCACATTCATAAGAACAGGTCAAGTGTTGGGCTTCTAAAGACCTGGACATTTAACAGCCATTTATTCAATTGAACAAGAAAAGTTTTCTGCTATTTATTATCTTCTGTGTTCCTGTTCTCTCTGGATGCCTCTTAATGACATTGCATTTGTATTCAGCACCAATAAATGTGAGATGGTACATTCAGAAGAAAGAACAGGGAGGTTACATGTTAGTTGAAAAATGCTAGTAAAGGTGGGGAGAGGAGAAAGGACCCTCGGTACACAAATACATAAAAACTGCTGACAGTTGAGCAAAGTTTATAAGAAAAGCAAGTCAAACATTAGGCTTTATTTCTAAAAGGAAAGAAGTAGAAAATAGGGCAATGACATCAAATTTTATATTAAACCTTGGTTAAACTGCACTTAAAATTCTATATGTGGTCATGGTCACCATTATCACAAAAATGGCATAAAGAACATAGGATCTGGGGAAACTGCACAGAAGGTTTACAAAAATAATAACTATTGGAAAAGAATGGACAGACTAGATCTCTTACGACAAAAAGCTGAGATTGGCTGAACAGAAGTCTTTAAAATTGTGAATTAGTTTTGATAGATTGGATTTTGAAAAAAAGTTTCTTGCAGCAAAGAGTAAAACGAGAGGCCGCTAAAATAAGGTAATCACTGAGAGGTCTGAACAGAATTCAGACGGAACACCTTTATGCAGTAAGTGACACGAATGTGCAACTCCAAAGGGTGAATCAAACCTTTGAACTCCAGTTGGACCAAAAGTGTGATACATTTAAGTGGAAACTAGAAAAGCATGTAATGGAGAAGTGAGTAGGTGGGCTTACAATGATCTAAATAAGAAAGAATGGGCAGAGGCTTGAATTGTGCCTGTTTAAAATGGCATGGACTGGTTGCTCTGAACGGTACTTTTGTGCTGTATATCCTGTGTGTATCTATCGGAACCACTTCTCTGAAATGGATATAAGAGGGCCAACCTTCTGAAGGACAGCATTTTGATTCCTCTGAAGATGTCAAGAAAAGAAATCTGCTTTGTATAGAAGCTTATACTAGTTGATGTTTGCAAAACATTTGAGTTTCATCAGCAATGGCTGGTATTGGATGGCTGCCAATGAAGGTGGAGATGTGCAGTCTGATGAGTGATCATCAGCTCAAAGTGTTAACTTTTTCAATCCAGGGATCATGTCAGATCCATTAAGTATTTCCATCATTTTATTTTCATTTCAGATTTCCAGCACTGCAGTTTTTTGCTTTCTGAAACGTGCAATCTTGTCAAGCCAGTGTAACTCCAATGTGTTGAACCTTAATCTCAATAGATCTGTTGAAATGAGCATTTGAAAGGAATAGGGACTACTGGCGTTTTAAAAAAAATGGATTACAGAAAATTGACCATGAGCCAAACATCTAATGAATGTCCAGACGTTGTGTTTGGAAACGGTAGGCGACAGAGTGTAAATAAAGCAAAAATCAGAGTAGGAGCCAATATATAAAGAATCGTCAATTATTTTCCCTCTGCAACACTCATAATGCATCAATTTCAATAAAGTAAAAATGAATTACTCTTGAAGAAATTATATTTAAAATAAACTTGTATGTTGTCCAAATTGGAACACACCAGTATTACTTACCAATCCACCTCTTCTTCCCACCTTTGCCTGCCCCCCAGCCAACCCCCCTCCCCCCCAAAAAAAAACATGAGTACTTTTAGCAGGTTTTGTTTTTTTTTTGAAGCAGTTGGATTGCTGAAGTCTTTTAGGTGTCTCACTGACTCTCAGTCATTAATCAAGACCAGTACACTGACAATTTTAAACCTTAAACCTATTTCCAAGAAGGGTGCATTAAATGTTATTAATGTTGCCATATATTCTATCAGGGTACAAATAGTGTAATCCTGATTTGTCACAAGTTTCCGAGGAATTGAAATCCACTTGGACACACTAATTAAGACAGTGTAGGTGGAGGGAAACTGTTCCCATTGGCAAAGGGTCAATTATTACAGGATAATGTGAATGGCGGAAGAAGCAAGGGCAAAGTGGGGGAAAAAAAACCTTTTTATGCAATGAATGTTTAAGATCCATTTTTGCTTTGAGGAATTGGTTGAAAAGATGCAAAAGGGAAGAGCCTTGTAAGAAGGGAAAAGGGTAGGAGAAATTGGGACAAGTTGTGTAGCCTCCTGGTCTATAACCATTCTTTTGGTTTGAATTTGTGCTCCTCCTGGCATCAAATGATGATACACTATTGCCACTTTAAGAGGGTCCAGTGCAGGCTTTACTTTCAGTCATCTATACTGATTCAGCTGCTGTGAATTAGGTCAAAGGTGGACAAGGTGATTTGCTGTATTTTTTAATTTGATCTTTTCATTTTTTTTCTGTCTGAAATGGAATACTGGACGTGAAGAGTTTTTTTTGAGAATATATGCTATACTATAAAATTGCGCACTCACTTATAGAAAGGAAGATAGTGGTGTAGTTCCAATTTTATTTTGCATGTTGCAGCCTGAAAGTTTGTGTTGAGACTATGAATATGCAACACAGGGTGCCTCTAATTGACTTCACACTAGGAGGTAATATTTTAGTGCTAATACCACTGTGTTAGTAACCCAGAGCATGGAACACAGTACAGCATAGGAACAAGTCCTTCAGCTCACCATGTCTGCACTGGATATGATGCCATTCTAAACTAATCCCATCTGCCTGTATGTGGTCTGTATCCCCTTATTCCCTGCCTGTTGATTTTTCTGTCTAAATGCCTTTTTAAAAAATTGCTGTTGTGTGTAGTTCCAGTACCTCCCAGGCAGTGCATTCCTGGCACCTACCACACTCCGGGTAAAAAAAAAAACTTGCTTCATACATCTCCTTTAAACTTCTCACCTTAAACCTATGCCCCCTCGTATTTGACCTTGACATCCTGGGGAAAAAGACTCCTCCTATTGCCTATCATAATTTTATGTACTTCTATCAGGTCGCCATTCAGCCTCCGATGCTCTGGCAAAACAGTCCAAGTTTGTCCAACCTGTCCTCATAGCCAATATACTTCAATCCAGGTAACATTCTGGTCAACCTTTTTTGGTGCCTTCTTCAGAGCCTTCATATCTCTCCTCAGGCGTGTAAACTAGAATTGCACACAATACTCCAAATGTAGCCTAGCTAAAGTTTTATACAGTTGCAACATAATTCACCAATTTTAATACTCAGTACTGTGACTGATGAAGGCATAATGTCAATATCGACGATATCTGCCACTCTATCCTCATCTATTTGTCAGTTCCTCAAAACACTCAATCAAGTTTGACGGACAAAATATTCCTGTCACAAAACCATGCTGACTACCCCTAACAAATCCATTATTTTCCAATTGTGAATAAATCCTCACCCTTAGATTCTTCTACAATAATTTCCCTACTGTTGATTAAGGCTTACCAGCCTATAGTTTCCTGGATTATGCCCTTAAACAAAAGAACAACATTGGCTATTTTCCAGTCTTCTGGGACCTCACATATGGCTAAAGAGGATACAAAGGTTTTGTACAAGGCCTCATAAATCTCCTCCCCTACTATCCTGGGACAGATCCTATCCAGTTCTGGGATCTTGTCTACCTGAATATTTTCAAAACACCCAATACAAGCACCTCGTTAATATTGACATGACCTGGAGTATCAATATACCCTGCCCTAATCTTAGCAACATCCATGTCCTGCTCCGTGAATGCCAATGTGAACTACTCATTTAGGACCTCATCCTCAAATTCACCAAAGATCCTCAGACAGCACTTTCCCAACCCCACAATCACCTCCATCTTGAAGGACAAGGGCAGCAGATACTTGGGAATGCCATCACTTTCAAGTTCCCCTCTAAGCAACTCACCATCCTGAATTGGATACCTATTGCCTTTCCTTCTCTGTCACTGGGTCAAAATCCTGGATTTCCCTCCCTAATAGCATTGTGGGTCCACACATAACAAGTGGACTGCAGTGGTTCAAGAACACAGTTCACCACCTTCTCAAGGGCAGTTAGGGTTGGGGAATTAACACTGGATGGCCAGCCTATAACACTCATTCCACAAATTTAAAAAAAGTTTGTCTGACTGGATGCATAAATTCTCTCCTTTGTCCTTGAGTGAGCCTACCCTTTCCTCACTACCCTCCTGCTCCTAATACAAACATAATATGCCTTGGGATTCTCCTTAGTCATTATTTCCTTAAGCTTGCCAAGGATATTCCATGGGTCCTCCTAATTCCTTGGTTAATTTTTTTTTACTTTTTCCTTTATATTACTTAAAGGGGCTTGTCTGATTCCACTTGACTAAGCCTTACATATGCTTCCTTTTTCTTTTTAATTAAACTTTCAATATCTCTTGTTATCCAGGATTCCCAAATCTTAGTCATCCTTGTCTTTCATCCTTCCAGGAACATGCTGGTCCTGAACTTTGATTAATTAGCCTTCAAAAGATTCCACATGTCAGATGTGGATTTGCCCTCGAGCAGCCATGCCAATCTAATTACTCAAGTTCTTAATAATATTGCAATTAGCACACCCTCCCCCCAATTTAGCACTTTCATCCAAGGACCAATCTTATCCTTATTCATAACTATCTTAAAAATTGCAGAATTATGATCACTGGACCCAAAATGCTCCCTCAAAGAAACTTCGATCACCTGCCCAGATTCATTTCCCAATACAAGGTCTACTACGGCCTCTTATCTATTTGGATTATCTATGTATTATTTCAAGAAGCCCTCCTAGATGCACCTAACAAATTCTGTCCCTCTAAGAACTGGGCAGTAATTGAGTCCCAGTCAATATTGGGAGAAGTTAAAATCACAAATTATAACAACACAGTTGTTTTAGCATCTTTTCAAGATCTGCCTACATATCTGTTCTTTCATCTCTCTCTCTCACTTTTGGAAGGCCCATAGTATCACCCCCATCACACTGATTGCATGTTTCCTATTCATGAGTTCAACCCATCGCCTCACTGGATTAGCCTTCCAAGATGTTCTCTGTTCATATAGCTCTTACATTCTTCTTATTCAGTAACACAACTCCTCCACCCATCTTCTATCCCCCTCTATTGTGCCTTAAATGTCTAAATCCTGGAACAAGGAGCTGCCAGTCCTGCCCTTTTTTCAGCCAAGTTTTTGTAATGGCTACAACATCATAGAGCCTGAATTAGTACCTAGAACTAAGGTCATCTACCTTTATCTGTTATACTCCTGGCATTAAAGTAAATGCACTTCAGATAGCTAGTCCTTTTCCTAATAGACTTACTTGACTTGACTTAACCTCTAATTTCTCGTCAATCCCTCCATATGCTGACCTACTACTCTGTTTCCCGTCCTTTGGCGAATAGGGTTAAGGCAAATCCAAAGAGATTCTGCAATACATTAAGGACAAAAAGAGAGAATAGGGTCCCTTAAAAATCAGCAAGACCACCTATGGGGAAAGAGACTAAACAGATATTTTACATCAGTGTTTATTGTGGAGAAGGATGTGGAAGTTAGAGAATGGGGGGAAATAGAAGGTGACAACTTGAAAAATGTCCGAATTACGGAGAGGTGGTGTTGGATATCTTGAAACACAAAGGTGGATAAATCCCCAGGACCTGATCAGGTGTACCTGAGACCTCTGTGGGAAGTTAGGGAAGTGATTGCTGGGCCGCTTGCTGAAATATTTGTATCCTTGGTAGCCATGGGCAAGGTGCCAGAAGACTGGAGGTTGTGGTCCCACTATTTAAGAAAAGTGGTAGGGAAAAGCCAGGGAACTATAAACTGCTAAGCCTGACATCAGTGATAGGCAGGTTGTTGGAGAGAATTGAGGGACAGGATTTACATGTATTTGGAAAGGCAAGGACTGATTATGGATGGTCAGTCAGTGTGACTTTATGCATGGGAAATCATGTCTCACCAACTTGATTGTGTTTTCTTGAAGAAGTAACACGGGAGTGATGAGGGCAGGCCAGTGAATGTGATCTTTATGGGCTTCAGTGAGGCATTTAACAAAATTCCTTATTAGACTGGTCAGCAAAGTTAGATCGCATGGAATAAGGGGATAACTAGCTACTTGGATCCAGAACTGGCTCGAAAGTATGAGACAGAAGGTGGTGGAGGGTTGCTTTTCAGACTGGAGGCCTGTGACTATGTGGTGTGCCGTAAGGATTGATGATGGTTACACTGTGTTTTGCTATTTATATAAATGGTTTGGTTGTGAATATAGGAGGTACAGGTAGTAAGTTTGCAGATGACACCAAAATTGGAGATGTAGTGGATGGCAAAGAAGGTTACCTAATTTCAACTGGATCTTGATCAGATGGGCCAATGGGCTGAGAAATGGCAGATGGAGTTTAATTTAGGTAAATGTGTGGTGCTGCATTTTGCAAAGGCAAATAAGAGCAGGAATGGTAAGGTCCTGGATAGTGTTGCTGAACGAAGAAACCTCTGATTTCAGGTGCATAGCTCCACGCAAGTGGAGTCGCAAGTAGATAGGATAGCGAAGAAGGTGATGGCATGCTTTCCTTTATTGGTCCGTGTATTGAATATAGGAGTTGGGAGGTCATGTTGCGGTTGTACAGGACATTGGTTAGGTCACTATCTGAATGCTGCATGCAGTTCTGGTCTCCTTCCTGTCGGAAGGATGTTGTGAAACTTGAAAGGGTTCAGAAAAGATTTACAGGGATGTTGCCAGAATTGAAGGGTTTGAACGATATGGAGAGGTTGAATAGACTGGAGCTATTTTCTTTGGAGATTCAGAAACAGAGGGGTGACCTTTATAGGGGTTTGTAAAATCATGTGAGGGGTTTGGACAGGGTAAATAGATAAGGTCTTTTTCCTGGGGTGGGGGAGTTCAAAACCACAGGGCATAGGTTTAAGGTGAGGGGAAAGATTTAAACGGAATCTAAGGGGTGACTTTGTCACACAGAAGGTGTCTTCATGCCCGAAATGTCGATTCTCCTGCTCTTTGGATGCTGCCTGACCTGCTGCGTTTTTCCAGCAACACATTTTCAGCTCTGATCTCCAGCATCTGCAGTCCTCACTTTCTCCTCCAACTGTAGAATCCCCGATCACTACTGCTCATCTGCATTTCACCCATCCTCGCTGTACATCAGGGCCATTTGTGGTGCCAACCACCTGACAGCTGCTGTTAGAACACTGAACAATACAGGCGTTTTGCCCCTTGATGTTGTGCCAGCTTTTTATCCCAGTCTAAGATCCGATTAACCTACATACCCTTCGTTGTACTAACTTCCATGTGCCTATCCAAGAGTCGCTTAAATGACCCTAATGTATCTGACTCTAATGGCACTGCTGGCTGTGCATTCCACACACTCACCACTCTGAGGAAAGGACCTACCTCTGACATCTCCCCTAAATGTTCCTCCAGTTACCTTTAAAATTGTGCCACCTCATGATAGACATTTGTGCCATGGAAAAAAATCTGTTGCTTTACCAGAGATGATATCCCACCTTCCCCAGCTCCACTACCTCCCTCCCTAACAGTATCCAAAAGGGACCTAAGGGGTGACTTTGTCAAACAGAGGGTGCATATTTGGAATGGGCTGCCAGAGGAAATGGTGGAGGCTGGCACATTTCCAACATTTGAAAGGCATCTGGATGGGTTTATAAACAAAATGACATACTTGTTTGAGAGGTGAATAGCCATTCAGGGCTTCTGCACTGCCTGCCTGCTGCTCCTGGTGATCGCCCATCTATCTGGTTGGACCTTTGATGTGACAACACCCCTGAAGCTCCTAGTTAGTGAGTCCAGCTGTCACTCCAACTGATCCATGCAGTGTAAGAGGAGATGCAGGTGGACACAGTACCTGCAGGCATTATTGTCAGGAACATTTAACTTCTCCCTGATCTCCCACATCTACAAGGAGAAGCATACCACTTCTCCAATGGCCATTGGTACCCTTCTGGCAACTGTTGGATGAAAAACAAAGGTAAAGACCTTGCCTTGTCTTGTCTTAATGCAGCTTGCTTTCCTCAATGAAACCTGACACTTACCAAAGCCCGGATTTTGACCTCAGCAGTACTTCGACCTCTCTGCCACTTCATGGACCTTACCTCCCTTTTATATGCTGCTGATAAGGAAGAAAACACTTCTTCCCAATGTAGAGGAGACCGCAACTGGAGCAACGGATACAATAACGGATGCAATGGACACAGCGCTTTAGGGAACATCTCCGGGACACCTGCACCAATCAACCCTAACACTCTGTAGCCCAACGTTTCAACTCCCCCCTCCCACTTTGCCGAGGATATGCAGGTCCTGGGCCGCCTCCACTGCTGCTCCCTCACCACCCGACGCCTGGAGGAAGAACGCCTCATCTTCCACCTCAGAACACTTCAACTCCATGGCATCAATGTGGATTTCACCAGTTTCCTCATTTCCCCTTCCCCCACTTCACCCCAGTTCCAACCTTCCAGCTCAGCACCGCCCTCATGACCTGTCCTACCTATCTTCCTTTCCACCTAACCACTCCACCCTCCTCTCTGACCTATCACCTTCATCCCCATCCCCATTCACCCATTGTACTCCATGCTACTTTCTCCCCACCCCCCTCTCCTTTATCTCTCCACTCTGCAGGCACCCTGCCTATATTCCTGATGAAGGGCTTTTGCCCGAAACATTGATTTTCCTGCTCCTCGGATGCTGCCTGACGTGCTGTACTTTTCCAGCCCCACTCTAATCTAGACTCTGGTTTCCAGCATCTGTAGTCCTTGTTTTTACCTAGAAACAGCACCAGGCAAACCTGAAAAATGAGGTGTCAACCTGTTGATGCTAAAACATAGGAGTACTTGTATACCAAACAGAAGGAGCAGCATTTGGTTGTGGAATGGTTTGAACCTATGCATTGGTTTGAACCTATCTAAGCTGCATAGTCCTGTCACATCCAGTTGTGAATGGTGATGAACAATTAACAACCGATCATAGTAGAGATTCACAAATATTCCTATCTATGATGGGGAAAGTCAGCATATCAGTGTAAAAGACCAAGTTGAAACATTTGCATCCATTTTGTCAGAAGTAGAACATATATCTATCTCCAACACCTCTTGAGGTCCTCAGCATAGAGTTTCCAGTCAATTCATTTCATGCCATGTGATCTCAGAAAAGGCTAAAGGCACTGGCAATGGGTCCTGAAAACATAGCAATAGTAGTGAAGACTTGTGCTTTGGAACAAATGGTGTTCCTAACCAAGTTGTTCTGATACAACTACAACATTTGCGTCAACCTGAAACTGGAAAATTTTTTTAAAAAGGACAATTCTAATTCTGCGAATTACTGCATGATCAGAAAAATACTCTTCCTGATGAAGGGCTTTTGCCCGAAACATTGATTTTCCTGCTCCTCAGATGTTGCCTGACCTGCTGTGCTTTTCCAGCACCACATTCTCGACTCTAATCTCCAGCATCTGCAGTACTCACTTTCTCCCAGTTCACTCTTGACCATCGTCAAAATGATGGTTGGAGTTGTTTGCAGCATTACTAAGTGGTATTTGAAAAGGATTAATCTTATTGGCATTGTTTGGGTTCTGCCAAGGCCACTCAGTTCTTGATTCAAATATGAACAAAAGACCTGAGCTCCATAGATGAGGTGAGAGTGACTGCCCTTGATATCAAGGAAGTTTTTTGACTAGCTCAATGAAAGTCAGAGGTTAAGAGAAAGTCCCCATTGGTCAGAACTATATATACCAGCAAAGGTAAATAGATGTCTTTGTTGAAGGTCAGTCATACTGTGTGGAGTTTGCACGTTCTCCCCGTGTCAGCGTGGGTTTCCTCCGGGTGCTCCGGTTTCCTCCCACAGTCCAAAGATGTGCGGGTTAGGTGAATTGACCATGCTAAATTGCCCATAGTGTTAGGTAAGGGGTAAATGTAGGGGTATGGGTGGGTTTCGCTTCAGCGGGTCGGTGTGGACTTGTTGGGCCGAAGGGCCTGTTTCCACACTGTAAATCTAATCTAATCATAGTCATACAGCACAGAAACACACCCTTTGGTCCAACCAGTACATTCAGAGCATAATCTTAAACTAGTCCTAGCTGCTTGCTCCTGGCTAATGCCCATCCAAATCTTCCCTATTCATGTACTTACCTAAGTGTCTTTTAAATGTTGTAACATGCCCGCATCCACCCCTTCCTCAGGAAATTCATTCTACATGCTAACCACCCTCTATGTAAAACAGTTGACCCTCATGTCTTTTTAAATCTCTCTTCTTTCACCTTAAAAATATGCCCTTAATCTTGAAATCCCCCATCTACCTCCGTCACCACTTCTGGCAGTTCATTCCATACATACACCATAATCTGTATAAAAACATTGCCCATTTTATATAGTCAGAGTCTTACAGCACAGATCCAGGCCCTGTAGAATATGAAAACATGTGAGTGAATCATCCTAAAATATTTTTAAAATCAAAATCTAGAATTTTGCGGTGATGGTATGCAATAAGATTGCATGTTTTCTAATCTCTCGCTCTTTTCATTGCCAGCCTGCTGACCAGCACTAGAAGTGTGCACTGCAGAAGATAAGAAATGTTTTGGGTCACATTTGACAGCTGTTGCCCTCTTTGCAATGAGCATTAAGATGAATAAAATAGATCATAAGTCAAATGAGTTAAAGCTGCATGCAATTCAAAACTAGTCATTTTAAGTTAAGTAGTCAATTTAGCACTGTAAATTGGACAAATATGGCTTAAAAGCTAGATGAAGAATTCACTGATTTCACCGAACATTCAAATGAGGAATTTCTCAATTTAAGAGTGGTATTGGAGAGTATTACAGTCATGGAGTAGTTCAAGAGCTAATTGATGTTTGAATTTCTCAATAAGTATTTCAATGAAAAGCTACAATTGAATATAAAGATTAGTTTGTTGTTTTATTCTACTCATTCCTGAGAAGGGCTGCCTATTTGAATAAACATGACCGTTCTAAATGACAAGTGATTGCCTAAAGCTATAAACTTCAAATGTTTAACTCTAATATATTTTAACCTCATGCGAAATGCCAGAAATCTACTGTGGCGAAAGGGCAAAAATGACCAAATGTGGCCTAAGTATTCCCATGCCACTACTTTCTCTCTTAGGATCGAGAATGTCAAATCCCTCATGGTTAAATAAGTGTTTGCAGCCATATTTGAAGTTTTACTACCTTTTCTGTACATAAAACCATGTTCATGTGTTGAATTTTAATCTATCTCAAAAATAGTGTGCAATTCTTATGGATTTGGTGGGGGTGAGGGGTGGAATTAATAGGACAAAGAGAGGCTCATTATTAATTAGGTATCTATGATGGAAGAGGTCCTTTAGTATTTCATTTTAATATCAGAAAAGATGCTGGCAATGATGAACAATAATGGAAGTGAGCAAATTAGGTTAAAATCAGATGGTGTAATCCAGCCTCAAAATCTGGATTTCACCAAGGATAGCAAAAGTCAGATTATAACAATTTGTATCAAAAAGTTGTGCAATTGTGATAAGCAATAAATGCTGTTTATATGGATAGCTTTAAGGTGCAACAGTGTCACAGAATGAAATTCAAAGTCGTTTTAAATGCAGACCTTTAATATTGCAATTCTACATATCAAAAGAGCAACCATAGTTCTGCACCCGTGCCATCTCTTCTTTCCCCAACCCTAGTAGGTTTAGAGAATGACTTTGCTGTATAAGAGAGTAAGGTATCGGATTTGACCTTGGTGTGTACTTTGCTAGCTAATTGCCACTGGATCTTTTCTGGCATAATAAGGTTTTTCAAAGTGTGCCTTTGTTAGGAAGGAGGAAGTCTACCACTCGTTGCATCAACCACCTTAGTTTATATGGTGGCTTTAATGGAGTAAATGTTGTTTGACAAGAGCATAATCAGACTAAAATAATATTACAACAGAGATATTAGACAGTTTAAGAATTAGGTCAGCAAACACACATGATAGGTGAACATGTTGGTTTTGCAACAAAGGGACACATATATCATGTGATTCAAATGAGTATGAGCAATATCTGATTTAACTGGTAATTTTTCTCCAGGTTCAATATCTGTATTTGTAATTGGGAGTGAGGATCTTTAATTACGCAAACCTACTTTCATTTTGGAAAGCCTTGCATTCACAAACTATTATAAATCATAAGAATTTGTCAGTTTTACACTATTCAGAGTATAAGATTAATTGGATATTAATAACAAGGAAATCCCAGTCTGCTGTTCTTTTTTGGTTTAAATCCGGGTCCTTCTAGAAATGGTGGGTTGTTGCTTAAGGAATCTTGCATAGGTACTTCAAAGGATGGTTTCTGTTTTAAAGTGAGTTATGGGCTTCTAAATTTTAAAGGGCACCCATGACTTTGGGGAATTTCAGGTTGTTAAAACAATTAAGGTTTGTAAATTGAAGGACATTTTCTGAGGCAGGAGCTTCTCATCACATTTTCCTGAACCTTCTCCAACTTAATTGCTTTCTCTCCCTAACACTGTTTCAGGCATTTCTTTGAATTCATCTTGCCTTTCTCTCTTCTGTCTTGTCCTTAGTCAGATTAATCATGTTTCCTGTATTCAACATCTGAAACTGCATCCTGCAGCCTGGATCACTGCTCCCACTTAAAAAAACTGCTGCCGATGACCCAAAAGCTTCTCCGTCTGTCAGTGGCTCCAACATCTTTTCTAACTCGGCTGCAGTACCCATTTAACAAGAGCACATCAAGTCTCTGTCCTTCCTGAGTTTTCTTTCCTAACTACAGTTTACAACCCTGTAATGAAGCAAATGCTCACCAGCATCCAATAATGTTGAGAGGTATGCAGCCAAAATGTGGTTGCAATTGGTCAATGAAATAAGTTGCTCAAACGGCTATTGATAACCATTTATTAAATTTGTTGCAAGTTATAATCTCACTTGAATGGTAGAGCAAATTCAGTGGCTGGATTGGCCTAAAGACATAGTGCAGGTTGTTCTGCTATAATGTGACAGCAGTGTTCCTCTTCAACCTTTGCTATGGAAAACTACTATTGAAAATTTTGCTGTAGAAGATTGCTAATAAAAAATCGCTGTACCAATTCAATAGAAAGTTTGCATTCCAAATTGTTTGTCAATCTCGTTGTCAATTTGCACTGTTGAAACGCACGTTATAGCAGAGTGACACATACAGTACAAGACCAGGTTTTTTGGCCCACCAAGCCTGTTATAACACATGACTCCTTTCAAAACTAAAAAAGCTTTTGTATCCAAGCAGTCCATATCCCTCTATTCCCTGCTGATCCAATTTATCTGTCAAGGTGACTCTTAATTGTTGCTACTGTATCTGCTTCTATAATGTCCTCTGGCAGCATATTCTAGGCACTTAACAGCCTTTTGTGTTTTGAAAAAAAAAATTGCCTCAAACACCGCCTTTAAATTTTCAACCTTTTGTAGTAATTGATAATTCTACCCTCGGCGAAAGACTCCAACTATCCATTTTTTTTTTCAATGTCCACACCTAAGTTCTGCTATAATGTGGTCGTTCCATTCTTGTGTAATCCTGTACCATAAGAAAATCTCATAGCAGCAGCAGCATTTAAACTAATGGGGCTGAAATCATGTTATAATCAGTCCACACTTTAAAAGTTTGTCTTATGGAAAATGTCCCTAATTCGTCATTTGCGTTAATGAAGCGTGCGTTATAGCGGAACGACCTGCATCAGGTCACCTTTCAGCCTCCAATGTTCAAATGAAATAAACTAAGTTTGTCTAATCTCTCACCATAGCTAATGCCATCTCAAACTAGATAACGTCCTAGTACCCCCTCCAAAGCCTCGAGAACCAGAACTGTATACAGTATTCCAAATGAGGCCTTACCAAAGTTCCATACAGCTACAACATGACTTGCCAATGTTTATACTGGATGCTGCAACCAATGAAGGCAAGCATGCTATGTGCTGCCTTAACCATTTATTCATTTATGTTACCACTTTCAGGCAATTATGCACCTATACGCTTAAATCCTTCTATGTCAATCTACCTAAGAGTTCTGCCATTTATTGTGTACTTCTCTCCTGCATTAGACCTTCTAAAACACATCACTTGGCATATATCCTCTAGCATTCCTCCTCACTGTCCACAACTCTCCCAACTTTGGTGTTACCTGCAAGCTTTCTAATCAAGCCACCTATATTCTCTTTCAAATCATTCCTATATATCTCATACAACAGAGATCCCAGCACTGATCCCTGTGGTAGATCACTGATCACAGATCTCTAGTTAGGAAAATACACTTCCATCACTACTCTGTCTTCTGTGACTTGGCCAGTTCTATATCCATTTTATCAGCTCACCATGATTCCCATGTGACTTTACATTCTGCATCAGCCTGCTATGAGGGACTTTGTCAAAGGCCTTGCTAAAGTCCATATAGACAACATCCACCACTCTGTCCCCATCTATCATCTTTGTCACTTCCTCAAAAAGCTTAATCACATTTGTGAGACATCCCCTCCCCCTCAAACAGCCATGCTGCCGGTTATTAGTAAGTCCATATTTTTCCAAAAGTGAATAAATCCAGTCCCTAAGGATCCCTACCACTGTCATAGAGCTCACTAGCCTGTAATTTACTTGATTATCTCTGCTGTCTTTTAACAGAAAAACAACATGGGACTCACCTGTGGATAAAGAGGAAACAAAAATTTCATACAAGGTCCCACTAATTTCCTCCCTTGCTTCTCCTAGCATACTGAAATAGATTCTATTACGTCCTGGAGACTTGTCTACCTTAATACTTTCCTACAGCCAACACCACTTTTTTTTAAATTTCAGTATGCCCTAGAATCTCAACATATCCCTCTTTCAACTCAAGATTCTTCTCCTTTGTGAATATAATGCAAAGTATTCGATAAGAACTCACCCACACTCTTCAGCTCATTTATATTAAATTTTCTCCTTGATGGGCCTACCCTCTCCCTAGTTCTCTTCATGCTCCGATGTGCATATAAAAAAAGCCTTGTGATTTTCCTTAATCCTATTTGCCAATGTCATTTAATGGGGTCTTTTAGCCCTCCTAACTCCTTGTATAAGTTATTTACTGCTTCCTCTATATTCAGCAAGTGCTCTGTCATCTTTTATTAAACCTTAAGTATACGTCCTTTATCTTTTTGACTAAACTTTCAATATTTCTTGAAGACCAAGGTTCCCAAATCTTGCCACCCATATCCTTTTTGTTTTCACAGGAACATGCTGGTCCTGAACTCTAGTGAGCTAGCCTTTGAAAGATTTCCCTCAGGACAGATGTGGATTTACCCCTAAGCAACAGCCCCAATTTACAATCCTCAGTTCCTGCATAATATTTTGGTAGTTAGCCTTCTCTCAATTTAGGACTTTCACACTCAGACTACTCTAATCCTTATCCATATGTAACTGAAAACTTACTGAATTATGGTCATTTGCCAAAGTGCACCCTCCCACCCCCTGGAAACTTTGATCACCTGGCTGGTTTCATCCGACCAATACCAGGTCTAATATGGCTCCTTGCCTGTTTGAACTATTTTCATATTGCATCATGAACTCATGTCAGTCCATGCAACATTTTATCTTTTCCGACTTTGGAAATAGAACCAGTCTGACTCTAGGTTAGGATACAGACAGCCTCTAACCTTACGCCTTTTAATGGATTGTGTGAGCTGAGATGTCACTTTTTTAAAATAAAATCTTAAGTTATCTTGGAAATGTGACTTGAAGTAAGTTCTGAGATTTACTTAATAATGAATCAAAACCTGAAACCCAATTCTAAGTGATGAAAGACTTAGTAATCTAGGTTTGTTCCATACTTCATATCAGTTGTATGACACTTTGATCTTTTACTATAAATTCTGTGTCCTATGATCCCAATAGCTACCTGACTAAGGAGCAGTGCTTTGAAAGCTTGTACTTCCAAATAAACATTTTGGACTATAACCTGGTATTGTGATTTTTAACTCCCTCTGGACAGTTGCTTTATTCTCCCTAACGAGTAACGCAACTCATCTGCTGGTTTGACATCCTCTGTCTGGCCTGAAACATCTAAATCTTGGATCATTAAGATGCTTGTCTTGTACCCCTTGCAACCAAGTCTCTGTAACAGCTATAGTATCTTAGTCATATGCACTAATCCAAGTTTTGAAGGGTCACAGGACCCAAAAAGTTAAATCTGATTTCTTTTCTTAGATGCTGCGAGACCTGCTGAGCTTTTCCAGCAACTTATGGTTTTGTTTCTAATCCAAGTTCGTTTGCCTTACCTGTCAGGCTCCTCATGTTAAAGCAAATGCCTGCTACTCTTAATGACCTACTCCTGATGAAGGGCTTTTGCTCGAAACATCGATTCTCCTGCTTCCCTGACGCTGCCTGTCCTGCTGCGCTTTTCAGCACCACAATCTTGACTGCTTCTGCTCCTATGTCTTTATGATCTCTGATGTGAGATTCCTAATAATTTCTGATTGAACACTGACCAGTTTTATAAGTATCATCACATTGTAATCATAATCTTGACTAATTTAAAAAAGGAACAAAATGTAGGGAATGAGGCTGCAAGTAGAGAATGTAGGGGGAGGAGTAGGGGTTGCCACAAGACAGTGTGGATGTGGCAGTATTTCAATAGAGGGAGAACTACTTTAAACATATTAATAAAAAAAACCAACAAAATGGGATCCAAGAAACATTTTAATCTCCTGAGGTAATTAATTTCTGGAAAATGAATGTGGCAACTCTAGTTAATTGTGTACGTTCATAAACCACAAAAAAGGCCTTGATCATGCTGTAATAAAGAGTTGATTATTAAATTAGATCTGCGGTACAATTAAAAACAATAGTAGTTGCTTAGTTAAAATGTTGCAGCTTTGTGTATATGTGATGGAACTGCATCAGTTGTGACTATTTCAATCAGTTAGTTTAGAGGAAAAAAAGTCATCTTATGCGAGTTATTTTATATCTAATTAAATATAGTTGTATCTGGGAAATTACTGTTTTCTTGTGGCTTCCAGTTTAATTGAGCCTTGGTTCTTATAAAGTATGTCGATGACTTATTTTTAGTTCTGTTTGTGAGGGTGTAATATCCAGTATGTCAACATAACTGTGAAAGGTATTGAGTATTTACCCTACTTCTGCGCCTTCTGTAAAAACATTTACTTTTATGATTTTTTAAAATGTGAACACCTCTATCAAACCTTCCCTTAACTATCTCTGCTCTAATGAGAGAACCTCTAGCTTTTCTAGTCTTTCCATAAACAAATTTCTTCAACCTTGGTGTTATGATCCCAGCTGATGTTATTATTGGGCAAGTCCAATCTTAAAATAAAGTCTGGCTTGATGGATCCTATGTTTTGTTTCTTTGTTACTTTTATATGGTTATCTTTCACTGAAACAAGGCATCTTAAATCTTAAGATAGAATTTTATTCTTATTCTATCTTTAGAATAAAATAGAAGCTTATTGGACAATATAATGCTGGAAATCAAAATTCCATCTGTTCTCCAACACCACTTTAAGTTTATCAAAATCCAAAGAAATTATTTTCCTGTTAAATCTGTTCTCCGATCCAAACCAGAGAGCTGTGAAACCATTTCCTTGAATAGTGTCACAACTGAAATCTTAAAGTTGCTCAGCTTTTAATGGGCGGCACGGTGGCACAGTGGTTAGCACTGCTGCCTCACAGCGCCTGTAGACCCGGGTTCAATTCCCGACTCAGGCGACTGACTGTGTGGAGTTTGCACGTTCTCCCCGTGTCTGCGTGGGTTTCCTCCGGGTGCTCCGGTTTCCTCCCACAGTCACAAAGATGTGCGGGTCAGGTGAATTGGCCATGCTAAATTGCCCATAGTGTTAGGTAAGGTGTAAATGTAGGGGTATGGGTGGGTTGCGCTTCGGCGGGTCGGTGTGGACTTGTTGGGCCGAAGGGCCTGTTTCCACACTGTAAGTCTAATCTAATCTAATCTAATAACCATTGCAGATTTTCTAAACCAAAAAACTCTTGGTGTGGAAGTTTCACAAACTGCATTATTTCCCTGAGGTAACTTGTTTCTTTAACTGCTCTGAATAATCTCCTTTATGCAAGGAAAGCCTTTACTTTTGATCACAGTCAGGTCTCTTTCAGACAGCTTAAAAACCTTTGAACTAAATTAAGGTCAAACTTGCTCATCTTAGATTCTGTGTGAAAATAACAGGATTAATGTTTTCTCTCTCAGGTTGTAAACATACATTAACTCCTTTTAACACTCTGAGAGTATGGTTCCAGAAAGGCTGACTTAGTTACTTTTTAAACCCTTTCAGTAAAATAGATTTAATATACATATGTCACTAGTTTGAAATCCAAACTTTAATTTAAAATGATATTACGGTATATAAGTAGCACACTTTTCATCACACTAGTAAATTTATAGTAAAGTTTCTCTACACCATTGAATTCTTACCTAAAATAAGGTGTGTGGAATTGATCATGATACTCCCAAAACACTTAACCATGCTTTTGTACTCTGTCCCACTGTAAAGTCAAGGATTTCTTTTGCTCCTCAGATGTCTTAACTTGTCCTGCTACCTTCAAAGACTTGTGTACGTACACCTTCAAGGCCTTCTGTCCATGCACAATTAAATTTGCACCATTTAGGCTGTGTTATCAGTTACCATTTCCCGACTAAAATGAATTACTTCAAGCTTGAGTTATATGTCAAATGTCTGCCATTTTGTCAATGTCTATCTTCCTAAGCTTTTTTACTACTACCCTTTTCACTGTTTACGGCATTTGAATTTCATGTCATCTGTAAACTTAAAGTTATGTCTTTATATCCAAGTTCATATCATTTAGAACAGGGAAGGTAACATTACATGCTTGTTTTCAGTCTGAAGAACTATTTGTGAATTCTGTCTTTCCTATCCTTTCATCAATTTCTCTTTCATTCACCTGTTGCTTTTTTTTGTAAATTCCATGAATATTTTGCTAACCAGTTTATTATGCTTGACTTTATCAACTGATTTTTTTTGAAAACTTGGAGACAATTGTACACCCATTTATTACTACTTTAAAAAAGCTAAGGATACATGATTAAGTATCCATTGTCGAGGAAGTGTAACATTTATTATGTATTCTGATGAGATGGGTGTGTATTGGCTAATTGCCAACATGCCTAATAGATGGTTTCTACTGATAATCGTGAAAGATTATGGGCGGCATGGTGGCACAATGGGCGGTGTGGTGACACAGTGGCTAACACTGCTGCCTCACAGTGCCAGAAACCCGGATTCAATTCCCACCTCAGGCGACTGTGCAAACTCCACACATTCTCCCCGTGTCTGCGTGGGTTTTCTCTGGGTGCTCTGGTTTCTTCCCATAGTCCAAAAATGTGCAGGTTAGGCGAATTGGCCATGCCAAATTGCCCGTAGTGTTAGGTAAAGGGATAAATATAGGGGAATGGATCTGGGTGGGTTGCGCTTCGGTGGGTTGGTGTGGACTTGTTGGGCCGAATGGCCTGTTTCCACACTAAGTAATCTAATCTAATCTAATTTTAATGTGATTGTTTACTGTTTTGGTCATTTGCTCACATGTAGAAAAGAATTGAATTATTTGGGGTAATCAGTATGGCTTTGTGCCAGAAAGGATTTGTCTCAAATTTGATTTTGAGCTTTGTGAAAAAATGACGTGATTGAGGGTAAAGCAGGTGATGTTGTCGATGTGGAGTTTAACTAAATCATTAGATAAGATCCCTCGTGGTAGGCTGATCGAGAAGATTAAGTCATGTGGTGAGTTTGCAATTTTGATAGAAAATTGGTTTGGTCATAGACAGAGTAGTTGTGGAGGTGTGTTTTTCTGACCAGAGGTCTGTGACCAGTAGCCTTCCTCAAGGATCACTTCATGTAACTCTGTTTCTAATATATTTAAAGGATTTGGATGAGATTGTATGTGGTCTGATTAGTAAGTTTGCAGATGTCATGAAAATTGATGGAGTTCAGGATAGTGAGAAAGTTGTCAAAGAATCCAGCAGGGTATAAATCAGTTAGAAGATTGGGTGGAGAGATGGCATATGGTGTTTGATCAAATGTGTTGAGGTGATGTGTTTTAGGAGGTTAAATGCAAGGGGAAAGTATACAGCCTTTTATCTTAGCCTGCTTGGCACATGCTCCTCATTCCTGAAGAAGGGCTTATGCCCGAAACGTCGATTTTCCTGCTCCTTTGATGCTGCCTGACCTGCTACACTTTTCCAGCAACACATTTTTAAGTATATGTCAGGATCCTTAGGAGCATTGTGATGTACAGAGGGATCTTGGGGTGCAAGTTCCTGAAAGTGGCAACAAGTAGAAAAGGTGGTGAAGTCGTATGGTAAGCTTGCCTTCATCGGTTGGGACAGGAGTATATAAGTTGGCATGTCATGCTGCAGTTATATACGACTTTAGGCCACATTTGGAGTACTGTGTGCAGTTCCAATTGCTGCACTGGAGAAAGGATGTGAAGACTTTGAGTGCAAAAGAAGTAGAGTTCCCATTTGGAATATGAAGATCAGTTTTTCAAAACCTTTAACATTCAGGAGACAATGTTTCACTGGAGCAAGCAGATTTTAAAGCTCTAAATTATAAGAACAGCCTGAGAAAGAAATGAATGGCTTTCACTGGGTAAAACAAACCAACTTATCATAAAAATGATGCAGAAAATTGACTAATACAACTTTGCCATTAATCTTCACAGGATTATAAGACATAAAATTAATCCCCTCTGTACTTGTGAAAATAATTCTATTTCACATGTTAAGTGTACTTTGATAAACATCGTGTTTGCTTGCTGGCCACAAGGTAGAAATAACCTGAAAGTGGGATCTGTAGCCTTATATTTGCCCATTAACACTTGCAATGTGGAGACACCATTTTAAAGCTGACCTACTTTTTGGTGTCCAAAACACCCATCTATTTTAGGCAATGGATTTATTTTAATGTTGAAGTTGGAATCCTGTGATACAAGTAGGACCTAGATTGTTGTTCAAAGAAAGAACTGGTCAGAGTCTCAGCAAAATGTGTAGTGAATGTAAATGAGGCCAGAACCTCAATAATATGGTCACGTCAGAAATTAGCCCAGTCAGTCAATATGAACTTCAGCCAATGCTGATTCACTGAGTTCCTTGCAAAAGTTGAGGCTTTTTTTTAAACATATGAGATTGAGGGAACATGACAAGTCCAGTTATTGAGTTTTTCCATTAAGGAGCACAGTTGCAGAATAAGGGGACATCCATTTATAATTGAGATGAGAAGGAATTTCTTCTCCAGGAGGATAATGACTGTTTGGAATTTTTTACCCAAGAGAATTGTGGAGGCTAGATCAATGAAATCATTGGAAATGAAGATGATTTTTTAAAATATGGGGGAGTTGAGGGCTGTAACGAGCTGGCACAAAAGGGAAGCTGAGACTTTAGGTTGATTTGAGAATGTATTTGATATCGGCAAGTAGGGAAAGAGTTAAGTTTTGTGAAATGAGATTCAGCTGAGCATGACTCGGATCAGATAAGAACTTACAGTTAACAATGGGGTGCTGGAGGCAAGGGTGATGGGTTAACAAGGTGGAAAGGCATTCATTATGTAGAGCTATTTAACAATATTGAAAGCATTCAGTATACAAGGTCAGTTAACAAGGTGAAAAGTATTTATTATGTGAAGCCAGTTAACAAGGTTAAGAACATTCATTGTATCACAGCAGATGGCTTAATCTTTACTGTAGATATGTTGATTGTAACAGTCACCCAATCAATACGTATGTTGCCTAATCTGGATGCTCCTCTTTGTAAAATTTCAAGATAGTTCATTGAGAAATTGCTGTTTCCAGAGAAGACCGTGAACTCATGTCCCTGTGCACATAGGTGATCGTTCTCTCTCCCTTCAGGGCCCAGAATAAAAATGAAGGAGATAAAACTACACTGTCTCTGTCTCTGAGCGACTGTGCAGGATGAGATGCTGAATGGCTTACTCCTGTTCTTATTTCTTATGTTCTTATGGCAGTGTGTGTGTCTAAGCGTACTACCTCAAATTATTGAGGCAAAGTTATCAGAACACTGTTCAATACGTGATTAAGGTGGAAACTTGTTTTGGCCCTTTTACAAAGTTTTGTCTGATGTATTAAACTAAGCTAAGGATTTTGGATTGGCCCATCTGTAGTTTAGAGTCCAAAGTGTGGCACTGGAAAAGCACTGCAAGTCAGGCAGCATCCGACGAGCCGGAGATTCGATGTTTCAGGGATAAGCTGTTCAGTAGTTTATCCATGACACACTGATTCAAGGGTACGACTCTAATTGTGAGTCAGTGGTCCATTCAGCATGTCAATTCTTACGTGCCTTTTGATAAGATCATGGGTGTTCTGATTGTAGCCTCAACTTTCCTTCCCTATCAAAAACATTCCAAATTTCACATGAACATGTTCAGAGACCCAGTTAGAAAAGAAATTCCATAAACTAACCAACTTTGGAGAAAGTTTCTTTTTCACCTAGTTCAAACTAAGACCGTGTTCCCTTGTTCTAGACTCCCCCACAAGGGAAAATATCCACTGAGCAACCACCTGCGATATTTTGTATGTTTCAATAACATCGCCCCTCCTTTTTTAAACTCCAGTGGATACAAGTGCAGTCTGTCCAACCTATCCTCATAAACTCATCCCATGAATCAATCTTGGGATCCTTGTTACATTGAAGAGAATTGACTTTGTGGACTGAATGGCGTTTGAATGGTATCCTCCTGTTTCTCATCAAAGATTTTAATTTCAAATAGAAATGTCTATTTGGGTCTTCCTCTTAGTTTCTTTCTCGAGACTTTTTGTCTCTTTCTTCAATTTCATGATTATACAACCCTCTTTACTCCTCCATAATTTTCCGCCTATACTCTTCTACAGCACTACCCCTTCATCTTTTCACATGGGCCTTTTATGTTGATAGGTGCTTGGGAAGACATGTAATAAGATTGCATAACTTTCAAACGCCCAGATCTTCTGATATGGGTTGGAATTTCTGATAGTTGTCTTTGAAGAGTTCTTTGATACTTAGGTTTCCCAACAGAAGCAGCCTAATCAAGACTGGCCAATTAACCATAGAGCAGATAGGCATCGAAACAATCTTCCTTTTTCAATGCTAGTTACAAATTGCTGCGTTGTAAAAGTTAAAAATCACACAATGCCAGGTTATAGTCCGACAGGTTAATTGGAGGCACTAGCTTTTGAAGTGCTGCTTCTTCATCAGGTGGTTTTGAAGCAGAAACATAAGACACAGGATTTATAGCAACAGGATTGCAGTGTCATGGAATGTAATATTAAACAAATTTAGATTAAGTCTTTCATCTTCTAGAATGACCGTGTTAGTTTTGGTTCGTTCATATGTAAAGCCCACAACTTTTTAAAAGTTACATTCTCAAGATAACAGCTTCCATTTCATTACTGTGCGATAGGACAGAGGAGTTCTCACAATTGCTCAATGAATTTCATTTTTTTTAAAAATCTGATCTTTTAGCTATTGCTGCTTGTGATATCTTCAGGTGTACAGATTGACTGCTGTGTTCCCTGCATTTCAGTTATTACGCTTCAAATGTACCTAATTGATAATAAAGTACTTTGGGACTTCATGAAAGGCATTATATTAATGCAAATTACTTTGTTATTCCCTTTCCTCTAATTTTACATGAGTTTCTATGGAGGATATTATTAAATTGTACTGATTGTAGATATCTACTAAACCAAAGTTATTCTTCAATGAAAACAATGCTATATCTTTATCGCTATTCTGGGCAAAAATTCAGCCACTGTTCACCAGTATCAATGAGTAAATACTGTGTGTGGGTTTATAATACTTGTAAATTTGGTGACCAGATTAAAAGTGTTGGCTATAATACAGAACATTAATAGAAAACAAGTGTACATTGCAAAACCTTCTTGCCTTAGGCAATAAACAAAGATTTTTCACGTCTAAACTGCTGCAGAAACGCAAACTAATTCAGTAAAAATTAATCTCTGCATGGTGAACTGTCAAATTTGCAAAGCCCTAATTTTTCAAAGTGACATTTATTATCTGGGTTTTCTGAGTAGGACTGTTCCTGCTTAAGTGTAGGATCATGTGCTATTATTTAGTCAATCTTTCCTGCCTTGCAGTAAATTACTCGATCAAAACTTCCTGTTTTATTGAGCCAAATGTGTGGATTAGCCACTTCAATATCAACATACCAGCATATGAATTTCCTACACTATAAGCCATTTTGTTAGATCAACATAAAATGTTGAGATCGTGAACTTAATTCTGTTCTGTATTGTATTTGTCATGATTATTGTTGTTACCATAATATAAAAAGGAAGTCTGGGAGTAAAACCATTCTATGGCAGTGACAACAGTTGGAACAGATTTGACTCAATCCAAAATCAATTTGATCTATCAAGGAGATGGCTGGTATCAGAAATTGGAATACCCTGATACAATAGAAGATGTGATTTAAGGTTGTGTTTGGAAAACATGTGGCCTTGAATCTAGATATCTTAACCGCAAAATGCATACTGCAGCAATGAGTTCCACAGATTAACCACATCACTAAATGTTGTCTTTAAGAGAATCCTGAAATAAAACTGTTCCATCTCTTTGTGCTTCACATTTTCAAAACCTATCCCCATTTAGAAATTAGACTATATCTCCAATCTTATGACCAAGTGCGTAATCTCTCAATTTACAACATTGTGTTCCATTTGCCACTACTTTGTCCACTCTCCTAGCCTATTCAATTCCTTCTGCAGCCTACCCACTTCCTAAACACTAGTATCCCTCCACTTATCTTTGTGTCACCTGCAAACTTAGCAAACATGCCCGACGTTTCTTCATCCAGGTTGTTAACATACAATATGAATAGTTGTCCCAACTCTGACCCCTGCAAAATTCCATTGGGCACCAGTTGTCATCCTGAAAAAGACTTCTTTATCCCCATTCTCTGCTTTCTGCCAGTCAGTCAGTCTTGTATCCATGCCAGTACTTGCCCCTAACAATATGAATTCTTAGAGTCATACAGCATGGAAACGGACACTTCGGTCCAACCAGTTCATACCAAACGTGATCCCAAACTGAATTGGTTCCATCTACCTGCTCCTGGCCCACATCCCTCTGAACCTTTCATATTCATGTACTTCTCTAAATGTGGTTTAAATGCTGTAATTATGCCCACATCTAGCAGGCCTCTATTCTCTCTCTAAGCCCAATTTACTTAGTGAGACATGCTCCTCCGGTTAGATTTTTTAAATATTTCACCATCAAACTGTCACTTATTCTGAAATTGGAAAAATTATGAATTCCGAAAACCAGCTGGTCCCGAGTATTTCAGATAAAGGATTGTGCACCTGTAGTATCCTTCTACAAAATTCCATGCAAGGACTGCCAGAAACACTACGTAAGCAAACAGGAAGAAAGTTAGCCACCAGGTTACACTAACATCAGCTAGCCGCAAAAAGACACGACCCTCTCTCCCTTGTAGCCCTAAACACTGAGGAAAAAAACCCCACCATTTCGACTGGGACAACTCATCTGTCCTGGGACGGGCTAAGCAAACATATGCCAGAGATTTCCTAGAGGCCTGGCACTCCATCCACAACGCCATAAACAAACACATAGGTCTTACATCTATCAACCCCTCAGCAAACGAACAGGAAATGACATCACCACAAACCCCAGGAACCCCATCCAGGACAAACGCATAAATAGAAAACAGGAAACAGCTTCACTTCACTTTGAGGTCACCACTGATGATGTTAACTAGCCAGATAAGGAAACGTCTGGGTATCAAACTTACAGCTCAGCGAGCAAACATACACCCAAAACCTCAACCTGAGCTACAAACCTTAACCCATGCAGTAATCTGAAATTTCGGGAGGCCAAGAACTAGTTAAAGTAAGAAGTAGCAATTTTACTTCTTAAAGTATAACAGTAAATAATTAATTAACTCCTTCCTCTAACCTATCTTTTACACTCCCTTCCTTCTATAATACTAGTCTGGTAAAACCCCCGATTAAAATTTACTAAAATTTGATTTTTTAACCAGGCAGCTGTTGTATCTTCCTGTTGTATCTTCCTCTAGATCATTTTCGTAGGATTTCTCTTTCACGGGTGGTTGATAGATAAATGTACCTACAAGAGAGCAATTTTCTGGGCTATCTGCAGATGTTGGTTACTTGGCAGTTCTCTTAACTGTTCTTGGTTTCCTGGTTTTATACGCCCAAAGCTTGGGATTGTATCACTGGTTTTTAATATTGTCAATATAATAAATTCAATCTTGGTAGGAGTTTGGTAATGTTTTGGGGTATACTTTAAACTGATGGGCCTAATTTGAATCTGTTTTTGTCTCCCAGCAACCAGCTAACTAGCTGCTAGATCAAAAGGGTACATTGTATCTTGTTCAGAACACTTGGTGCTGTCAGGTAGTTCTGTCAGCTTTTAGCTTTCTTAAAGGTAAGGTACACCCACATCTTCATAATCGTCTCTTTTCACCCATACCATTGGTATCGATGTGGACCACGACAATTGGATTTTCCCCTGACCACTGCAAGTTCTTCTGCAGCCCAGATGAGATATCCTGAACCCAGGCAGGTAACACAGCCTTCAGAGCTCTCAATCCTGGCCAGTCAACAATGTCTATTTCCCTGACTATACTATTCATAATTACTACTAGATTTCTCCTTTTTTTTTGCCTCTTGAATGGCTCCCTGAACTACAGTGCTATCAGTTTGCTCATCCCTCTACAACCCCATTTCATCCACATGGAGCAAGAACTTTGCATCTGTTAAGATAAGCGCAAGAGCTGAGGCTCCTTCAGCACGATCTTCTGAATCCCTTGACTTGCCTCACTGATAGTTGCAAACTCCCGTCCCTGACCACTGACTGAATTAGAGGTAGATACTCGAAGGGAAAATACTCCTGAAACAGCCTCCAGATAACTTTTCCCCTTCCCTGATGTGATGAAGTGTTTCAAAATTGATTGTCCAACTCATCAAGCAACCAGCACTTCTGCTGTTCTGGTTCTTATAACCACAATGGGTTCCATCAACTTCTATATCATACAGATACAACAAATCACCTGGCTCTACATTTCGATTTACTTCGTTGTTAATTTGATTTTTAAAAATTTCCAACTGGTTGTTTAATTTTTAATGTGAATATTTCCCCTTTTTACCTTAAATTTGAAAGTAACCTGGAATAGCCAAATTTGTAACTGTTGCCAGCCAATAAACTTTTTTTCTGATGTTCCTCCTTTCATTTGTTTTGGGCCCCTAATCCTGGGCTTCAATTTATCCTTTCAAAAGACCTTATAAACTATGACTCTAAAAAGGAAACAAAAAACACCTCTTCCCCTCTGCATTGAATTGCCACACTGCCTCAAAATTCCCTGAACTACGTACAGAGGGACATCGATTATCTAAAAGAGACAGGCGGGGAGTATTTGATCGGTTAATCGAATGCTGCATAACATAGTTTAGTCAAGCATCGGGACTTTGCGATCTTGCCAGATAATCCGATATTTGGATAATGCCTAGATGTGCATCGGTCTTTTGAAGATGGCACCATTACCAGAGTTGTCAATGTATTTCAAGTTCTTCTGGTTACAATGAGTGATTAGAATTGGGCTAGTATCAGACAAGAAGGATTCCATGAAGACGTGTGTAGCTACCGAGTTGGATTTGTTCTTTGAGAGATAACTCTAGGCCTTACAGAGCCTCCATGAAACTCTATTAGTCTATGCCAAATGGCTAATAAATATATAGTGTATTGCAGAACATTAATATTTTTCAACATTTCTTTAAATTTTAAAGTTATAAAAAAAAATGCATTTTCATTGGGTTTTTCTATTGTTGAAAGAGAAAGGCAAGCTTTGTTTGCCAAACTATTATTAGTTACGAAAATGCTCATACGCATTAAACCAAATTACAGTTTGCCTTGTGTATTATGATTGAACGATTCATCAATGATTGTAGGAGAAGGCGATGAAGAGTTTTAGGGAGGAAATTCAAGACTGTAAAGACTAGGTGACTAATGGAATGGCATATAGTGGTGTGACAGAATAGAAGTTGCACGAAAAGTTTTCTGGGGTAAATGTACCAGTGGGAGAGGTTACAATAATGAGCTGGGAAGTTGCAAGAGGCAAGGCCAAAAACAGAATTTTGCAAATCAATGACCGTTTTAACTTTGAGACATTGAGGGACCTGGAGCTATATTTGGTCAGCAAGGTGAAGGAATCATGGGTGAGTGGAATTGAAGCAGGATAGGATACCAGAAGTTGTTCTAGATGGACTGAAGTGCATTGAGACCAGTGGTTGATTGAAAGCTTTGAAATAATCTACTCTGAAGGAAACAAAGATATGGATGATAGCATTGCAGCAGAGAGTGGCGGGAGCTGGGCGGAAGTTCAGGCGGAGCGCAAAGTCAGTCGGGAAGGTAAATGATTGCTATTAGAGTGGGTGTATTCTAAACCCCAGGTCCTACAAAGTAGGGTCTCCCTCCCTCCCTCCTCCGCTAACCTAAATTAAGAGTCCACAGACTTGCTACAAAACGCGAGTCTAAAGAGGTTTTTAATCGAAGAGTGAGGCTTCAGCTCAGGAGTCTTTGAAAAGGAGGTTGAGTGAAGTGATTACGCTACAGTTGAAGAGGGTGAAGACATGACTGCCCAGCTGGTTCAGTGCGCTGCATGCTTGATGTGGGAGGTCAACGACTCTGGTGTGTCTAGCTCGTATGTGTGCACATTCAGCTACTGACTGAGCATATTGCAGCGCTGATGAAAGAACTCGAGGATCTTAGGCTCATCCGAGAGAACGAGATCTTTCTGGACAAGACCTTCAGCGAGGTTATTACACCAATCATGCCAGAAGAGAGCAGAAGAGAACGGACGATGAGAAGGCAGAGAGGAGACAGGTGAAAATGTGTTGCTGGTTACAGCACAGCAGGTTAGGCAGCATCCAAGGAATAGGAAATTCGACGTTTCGGGCATAACCCTTCATGATTCCTGATGAAGGGCTTATGCCCGAAACATCGAATTTCCTATTCCTTGGATGCTGCCTAACCTGCTGTGCTTTAACCAGCAACACATTTTCAGCTGTGATCTCCAGCATCTGCAGACCTCATTTTTTACCTAGAGAGGAGACAGGTGCAAGAGACCCCGAGAGAAGTACCTGTCAGGAACAAGTTGAAGCTTTTGGAAACAGTAGAGACTGATGACACTGCCAGTCCACGAGGCGGCCAGGTCTGTCAATCAAAAGTTGGCGCAGAGGCAGAGTGGAAGAGTCGGACATCGCACAGAGCGTGGTAATAGGGGACTCCATCGTGAGAAGAACTGACTGGGGTTTTTGTGGCAGCAGACGGGATTTAAGGATGGTGTGTTGCCTTCCTGGTGCCAGGGTGAAAGACATTGCGGACAGAGTGCAGGAAATCATCAAGGACGAGGGTGAAGAGCCAGAGGTGGTCGTACATGTCGGCACAAATGATGTCGGGAAGAAGAGGAGGCACATACTACAGCGGGACTTTGGAGAACTAGGAAGAAGGCTGAAAAGCGGGACGTCCAAGGTGGTTATCTCTGGTTTGCTTCCAGTTCCTCGGGCTGGTGAGGCCAGAAACAGGGCGATAATGGACTTGAACGTGTGGTTGGGGAACTGGCGCAGGAAGCAAGGATTTAAGTTCTTGAATCACTGGGGTACATTTTGTGGTAAACATAAATTCTACAAGAGAGACGGTTTGCACCTTAATAGGTTAGGGACCAGCATTCTGGCAGGCAGGTTTTCTACTGCAACACCGCTACATTTAAACGAAGTAGCAGGGGGAGGGAACAAACTGGATGTATAAAAAGGAAATTGAAGGGACAGTTAGAACAAGAGAAGTCAAGAAAGACAACTGTATCAATGAGGCAGAAAATTCGGAAAGGGATCATGCTGTAAGGTTGATGGGAAGGATGAGAGCAGTAACAAATTAAAAATACTGTATATGAACGCACGAAGCATTAGAAATAAAATGGATGAGCTTGAGGCTCTTTTGGAAATTGGCAGATACGATATTGTGGGGATAACTGAGACGTGGCTTCAAGTGGACAGGGCCTGGGAAAAGAATATTCAAGGCTACACGTGCTATCGTAAGGACAGACTGACTGGCAGAGGGGGTGGAGTGGCCTTGTTGGTAAGGGATGATATTCAGTCCCCTGCACGGGGGAACCTAGAGTCAGGGGATGTAGAGTCAGTGTGGATAGAGCTGCGAGATACTAAGGGTAAAAAGACCCTCTTGGGAGTCATCTACAGGCCCCTAAACAGTAGTCTGGATGTTGGATGTAAGTTGAATCAGGAGCTGAAATTGGCCTGTGGTAAAGATGGTACTACAGTTGTTATGGAGGATTATGCAGGTAGACTGGGAGAATCAGGATGGTATTGGACCTCAAGAAAGAGACTTTGTGGAGTGCCTCAGAGATGGATTCTTAGAGCAGCTGGTGCTGGAGCCGACCAGGGACAAGGCAATTCTGGATCTAGTATTGTGTAATGAACCAGAATTGGTCTGAGACCTCGAAGTGAAGGAGCCATTGGAAAGTAGTGACCATAATACATTAAGCTTCAATCTGCAATTTGAGAGGGAGAGGGTAGTCGGAAGTGACATTACTTCTGTTGAATAAAGGGAACTATGGAGCTATGAGGGAGGAGCTGGCCAAAGTTCACTGGTGCAATACCTTAGCAGGGATGACCGTGGTGGAACAATGGTGGATATTTCTGATAATGCAGAAGTTGCATGATCAGTTCATTCCTAAAAGGAAGAAAGAACCCAGGAGGAGGCATGGGCGGCTGTGGCTGACGAGGGAAGTTAAGAAACATATAAAGTTAAAAGAGAAAAAGTATAACAAAGATAAGTGGGAAAACAGAGGACTGGGAAGCTTTTAAAGAACAACAGAGGATTACTAAGAAGGGAATACGCAGAGGAAAAATGAGGTACGAAGGTAAACTGGCCAATAATATAAAGGAGGATAGTAAAAGCTTTTTTAGGTATGTGCACGGCAAAAACATGGTTAGGACTAAAATTGGGCCCTTGAAGACAGAAACATATTACGGGGAACAAAGAAATGGCAGAAGAATTAAATGGGTACTTCAGATCTGTGTTCACTGGGGAAGACACAAGCAATCTCCCTGAGGTAACAGTGACTGAAGGACCGGAACTTAAGGGAATCTGTATTTGCCAGGATTTGGTGTTGGAGAGACTGTTAGGTCTGAAGGTTGATAAGTCTCCGGGGCCTGATGGTCTACATCCCAGGGTACTGAAGGAGGTGGCTCGGGAAATCGTGGATGCATTGGTGATTATTTTTCCAGAATTCGATAGATTCAGGATTGGTACCTGAGGATTGGAGAGTGGCTAATGTTATACCACTTTTTAAGAAAGGTGGGAGAGAGAAAGCAGGAAATTATAGACCAGTTAGTCTGACCTCAGTGGTGGGAAAGATGCTGGAGTCTATTATAAAGGATGAGACTACGGCACATCTGGATAGTAGTAACAGGATAGGACAGAGTCAGCATGGACTTATGAAGGGGAAATCGTGCTTGACTAATCTTCTTGAATTTTTTGAGGATGTAACTCTGAAGATGGATGAGGGAGATCCAGTAGATGTAGCGTACCTGGACTTTCAGAAAGCTTTTGATAAAAGTTCCACATAGGGTGTTAGTGAGTAAACTTAGGGGGCAAAGTACTAGATTGGATTGAAAATTGGTTGGCTGATAGGAAACAAAGGGTAGTGATAAACGTCTCCATTTTGGAATGGCAGGCAGTGACCAGTGGGGTACCGCAGGGATCCATGCTGGGACCGCAGCTTTTTACAATATATGCTAATGATATAGAAGATGGTATCAGCAATAACATTAGCACATTTGCTGATGATACAAAGCTGGGTGGCAGGGTGAAATGTGATGAGGATGTTAGGAGATTACAGGGGGACCTGGACAAATTAGGTGAGTAGGCAGATGCAGTTTAATGTTGGTAAATGTATGGTTATCCACTTCGGTGGCAAGAACAGGAAGGCAGATTACTACCTTGATGGAATTAATTTAGGTAAAGGGGCAGTACAGAGAGATCTGGGTGTTCTTATACACCAGTCGATGAAGGCAAGCATGCAGGTACAGTAGGTAGTGAAGAAGGCCAATAGCATGCTGGCCTTCATAACAAGAGGGATTGAGTATAGAAGCAAAGAGGTGCTTCTGCAGCTGTACAGGGCCCTGGTGAGACCACACCTGGAGTACTGTGTGCAGTTCTGGTCTCCAAATTTGAGGAAAGACATTCTGGCTATTGAGGGAGTGCAGCGTAGGTTCACGAGGTCAATTCCTGGAATGGAGGGATTACCTTACACTGAAAGACTGAAGCGACTGGGCTTGTATACCCTTGAGTTTAGAAGACTGAGAGGGGATATGATTGAGACATATAAGATTTATGAAAGGATTGGACACCCTGGCAGCAGGAAACATGTTTCCACTGATGGATGAGTGCTGAACCAGAGGACACAGCTTAAAAATACGGGATAGACCATTTAGGACAGAGATGAGGAGAAACTTCTTCACCCAGAGAGTGGTGGCTGTGTGGAATGCTCGCCCCAGAGGGCAGTGGAGGCCCAGTCCCTGGATTCATTTAAGAAAGAGTTGGATAGAGTTCTCAAAGATAGTGGAATCAAGGGTTATGGAGAAAAGGCAGGAAGCGGATACTGATTTAGGAATGATCAGCAATGATCAAATTGAATGGCGGTGCAGGCTTGAAGGGCTGAATGGCCTACTCCTGCACCTATTGTCTATTGTCATAATAAATGCACAGTGTTATGAGTGAGGAAGTAATCAATACTTGGTAGAGAGTGCGAGATCCGCCGTTCAACTGAAGTTTTAGTCTGTTAGACAAAAAACTGAAAAAACTGTGGATGCTGAAAATCTGAAACGAAAATAGAAATTTCTGGAAGATCTCAGCAGGTTGAGCAACATCTGAGAGAAATCAGAGTTAACGTTTCGGGTCCATTGACCCTTCCTTCACAATATAATAGACTTTTGTCCTGAAGAGAGGTTGAGTCTGAGAGGGTTGCAGTTGAGTAGTAGAATCAGCAGGAATTTTACAGGGATGACAGTGGAAGCCAAAAGCAGATTTTTCTTTTTGCTTCCCCTACAATCTTTTGGTGGCATTGTTGGTTATCCAGAACTGCTGAGCTAACAAATTTTACAGTATAGGCAATGAATGAGTTAAAAATTGTATCACAGAGATCAGCATTCAAGCAGAAGCCGACCTTGTCTTTCATTAACTTGGTCAAGGAAAAGTATGGGACAAGTCATTGAGACATTGACGCAGGGGCATGAAGCCAGACAGTATGCTATGTTCACAATTGGGTACGTAAAACTACTGTTTGTGTCAACTGTTAACAACTTGAAATATTGGACCGTGTACTGTAAAAAGGGACGGAAATTTATCACGTGTGGCACTAAGATCTGGAGTTTAAATTTGAGTGTGTGTACTATTCATTTTGGATGTAGCGCTGTAATTGGCTTTAATACAAATATATTATGAAAAATATGCCTGTCCACCCTTGGTCCAGGCAGATTTGTCAAAAATCTGTTTGCATGAATTGTAAAAGAAAATCATTTATTTAATGCCTTTAAAGCTCAAAAAGTCAGCTGATATTGTCCAAATTTTTCTCTGTAAGCTCTGAGATAGAAAACTATTTGATGTCCATACTGTTAAAGTTCAATTAATACCATTAGGAAAGAGCTAGGGATGCAAATGTAAGCATAACTCATTTTAGGATGAGTGTGTGACAATACTATGGCTTTAAGAGGTGTATTTTGTCCTTTTGTTTTTGGAGAGGTTTTACGACCAATAAACAGCCTGTGAAGACTCTTTTTCCCAAGTTGAAACAATAGAAGCAATCTGAATGGGTGGGGTCAAGCTCCTCGAGAGACAGGATTTTTAGTTTTAGTTTCTCAGCAGTGTCTGGGCTCTTGAAATTGGCTTTAGAAGCTGCACTCCATCTCTCATTGCTACTTTCTCTGTCAGTTTTCTCTTGATGATTTTCCTTCTGATTGTCTTGGGCAATTCTGCAATCTATTTTACTGAATTTGTCTTTGCCAAGGGTGTGGTTATGGGATGTTATTCTGTTGGAACAGTTACTGTGTAGTAGTTAAATATTTGATTATTCTGTTAAGTTTTCTGGTAGTGTTGAGTTTTCCAAATGATCCTTTCTTTTGTTTTAACTATGACTAAAGTATGTTTTGCTTCAAATATGATAGTTTGACCAATTGATTTACATTCAGAATGCAACACCTGGCACTTGCTTTTAAAATAAGAAAACGTTAGGGTCTAAATGATCTTACTAAATTTTGAGGGTTTGATCTGGTCCATAATCAGTGGAACTAGATATTTTCTAATCATCTGTTACGTATTTCTGAAGCAGGTGCAACTTGAACCCGGTCTCCTGGCTCAGGCTATGTGTAGATATGCTGTGTCAGGAATAATAGGTATTGATAACTACTGATAATCATATAATTGTAAAGATATGAAAAGAGTTATCCTGGGGCACTAGTGTGAATCGCCTGCAGGGTAGTTTCATAGTTTGGGAAAATAATGTTAATGTTCTGCATCAAAAGAAGGCAAGTATTTTCTTTAACACAAAAATAAAATTTTGCAAAAACTTAGCTTTGTTCAATTTTCAAAGAACAAACTACACTTACAGAGCAGTGCTTTGTAATCAGTCACTTACTCAATTTGTGTTGGAACAGTATTATTCAGATTTTTAGATCATGAAACTGATTGATTGTATCTGGAATATGTTTGATATTCAAATTAGACTAGAATATTGAATTGAACAAGGCAGAGTTTGCTGCTATGCTAACTTCTATAGTATTAAGTTTTAACTATATCAATATTCGGTTTTCCCACAGATTAAGTACATCAACGTGGTTTAAATCCGTGTCCACAGAGGAAAGGGCTGAATGCACCTTTTTCCCATGGTACCTACCATGCAGTTTTAGAACTCACTGGATGGAATTGGTACTGTCTGAAACAGTCACCTTATTGCAAGAATACACAAGACCTATTTCCCATGAGGACGAATGGGAAAAGCCAACGTGAATCTCAACAGAAACACAAATTGCTGCCTTTTTGGTACTTCCTTCAACAAAGACACCACTTCCTGCAAGTTTCAGCTGAGCAAAAAAGAAAAAGAGCCATAGCTAATGTGAACCTATTTACCGAAGTGTTTTCAATTTAATTGCATGTAAACAAGTAACATTTTAAATGTATTTTTTTCTAATACAGCAGTTCATAAAAATATCTGCTATTGATCATCTTTAAAATGTTCCCCAGGACAAACCATAATGAGCTTTTTATTTTGACTAGTGCTATAAAGGTAATCAATTGGTGTGACTGCTACCCATCCCTGATGGAGCATGAAAAATGTTTCTCAAGTGGTTTGTATACAATGTTGCAACCAATCATGGAACATCTATATCCCATGCCATACTTTAAAGTATATTCTGTTTTGCTCTGTATCCAGATTGGAGTATTTTGGAGTGGTAGCAGATTTTTAAATTAACTCTTACCAAGGACTAGTGGGTTTACTAGCCCCTTAAGTACATGCATTGCACCTTTGAAAAACCAATGTGAGGTAATTGAACAGTGTCCCGAAGTATTAAGCAGCTTTTCAGAAGAGTGTACATAGTTCTTTGCTTTCTTTAACTTGTAAGTTTCAAGCGGTCATGTTGCAATTCTTGAGGCCAGCAGCCAAATAGGCCAAATTGTTAAACCTCAAGTGTGAATATAGCATAGGCTGACTTAAAGTTTAAATTTTTACAAGTGAGTTACCTTCTCCTTGAGGTTACAAACAACAATAAAATATTGGTACTTAAGTTTCATATATTAAATATTTGACACATTCACTGCCAATTATGCCTTGGTGAATTTCCTTTTTCAGGATATATTTTTCTGTTTAAGAAGCTGCTTAATTTTGCATTAAAAGCCAGGTTGTTGGTTCCTGATCCACATAATCATTATTTAAATATAAATGAAATTCCATTTTCAGTATTCCCAATACATGGCATGTCACACACTGGTAGAGTTATCCTTACTTAAATATACAAATTTTATTCTCCCAGAAGGTATCATGGAACATGACTTTAAAATTTGATCGTTAACTATTAGTGTTCCTTGGAGCTGTCTTTTGTAGGGTTAATTAACTTTGTGTGACACTGCATTTGTGATGTAATTGATATATCTCCACATTCTCTTCAGCACAGCTGCAGAGTGAATGATGCCAAATATCTATCAATATGCTTTTTCTTTTCCATATTCCCTTCATTCTGTTTGTTCACAACGTACATCTTAAAGACTAAATTTGGTCTGTGTGTGAAAAATGTCATTTCTGTTTTTTTTGTCAGAAACAGTTGCTAGCTGTTTTAAAGGTGCATTTCTTTTCACGTTGGGTGTGGTTTTGGGCAGTTGAAGCTGCAGAAAATACTTCTCTATGTTTAAAACTAAGAAATGTGAGAAGACTTAAGCATTTTGCATGTATGTATTCTGAGAAAGGTATAGTGCAGATTAAATACTTGTGCAGAATGGACTATGTTTATTCTAGATTTAAGAAATTAATTTTGGTTCCAAATGAAATTTCATTCAAATTCTATTGCCACTCTCAAATACTGCTTAAGAATGCACAACAGCAGTACATGAGTTTAATCAAAACACAAGTTAAATGGACTGTTCTGGATATAATCACAAATGATATGGTGTGTCCAATACAGAAAATCCCACTTTTTAAAAGCTCAGTTTTTAAAAAGGTACTGGATGTTTCTTAGTTGGTCATAACTTGCAAATTTTTTTTCCCTATTGAGTAGATCTATTTTGAGTATTGTTGTTTTCCCATCATTTCATGTTCCTCTTTCATTGAAACATAGTTTATTTTTATGAAGATCATGGACTACAGTGTTGCCCTTCAGTAGTGTGTTGATCTAGAAGGAAATATGAAATCCTTGGCTGCTTTTAAAAGGTATATTAATGCTCATGTGTGAGCAATCAGTAAAGCTCCCACCAAGTACAAATTAATCCAAGCTGTTGGGTGTTGTATTCATTTTGCTCTGTTATTTGTAAACTCATAGTTTGTATGTACAAAATCATCCAGCATTTTGTGTGGTTTCTATAAATTGTATAAAAATTTTGAAAGTCAAATTAATCAAAGTTCTGAAAAGCTACAAGATTAGATTTCGGCAGAGACAGCTTGCTTCTGGAGGGTATTAAAAGTGGTGGGTGGGTCATTTTAGAGATTCCCAGGCTGGTAGTTTTGTTGTACAGAATTCACTTCCATCTGTAGCTGGCTCCATTGAAAGCACAAACATCTCGTCCTCGTCCTCCTCCACCTCGCCCCCACACCGGTGAAATTTTTTCATAGAATTGGACTAGCTTCTCAAGGAGATGTGGTTCGCAGTCCCTCAGCGGACTTGTTAAACCATTGTCTGGATTCTGCAACTCTTTTTAAAATATATGATTAAAAGGTCTTACCCACATTGCCTTTGCATCCTATATGCTCATCTGGAGAAATGGATATCTGGCCATTTGTTCCAGATAATATGGCTCATAGCCACATTATGAATGCTTAGCTGAATCTAAGGCTTCGTATTTGATTAGTTCAGCAGGGGCCTGTTTTCACAGGTGGAAGTGGAGTCTGCTTTGATTAAAAGACAACCAATTTGTTCGTTCTTTTGATTTATTTCTTTCAGTATTTGTTTATTTGGATAAAGTTAAGTGTGAAATAAGGTAAAGTTTATTATTTGCTTTTGTAAGTGCAACAATTTTTTTTCAAAGCAGAATGGGTGATTTTTATTAGTGTACTTTAAGACTTGCCATTGCCATTCTATGTCACGTTAGTTCTATACTGTACTGGGTGAGTGGGCATGAAGGATGTGGGGTCGCATGGGAGAGTCTGAGGGCTGAGAGCTAAAGGAACTTAATTGTCTTTGATACAAAATCCCTGAGAAGCAAGGCCAGCCTTATAAACAGTCTGTTTCCAAAGAGGCCTCCCTATAGCAAGAAAATGGTGGTCAAGGACCCATTTTAAAGACACATCTGTTGAGTTGGGAAAGCTTTTTGGAAATCTGACTCCTGGTTTCACAAAGTCTGATACACAATAAATAATTACTGTTGCATAAGCAAAATACTGAAACGCTGAAAATCTGAAATACATGAAAATTTTGAAGCAGCAAGTTTGACAACATCTGCAGAGATAGGAACAATTAACATTTCATGTTGTCACATTTCAGTCCAAACGAGGAAAGTTTGAACAGTAAAACTTGTAAGTGATACAGGGGGAAGTGTGGAAAATTTCAAAAGGCTAGATCTATTATGAGAAATTAATTAATGAGAGTTGATGTGACAAAGCTGAGGCAATTGGTAATAGGGGAAGATAGACACATGCAAAGAGAAGGAACCAAATGGGCCACAGAGATTACAGTCTAAATTATGGAATATAATCTCTGGCTCACATTTTTTTGTTTCTTTTACTTTACAAATATCAATCTCGTCTTTCCAGTCAAACCCCCTTCACTGTTATGCCATTTGCACTGATCTGGACCCCACTTTTTTCTTTTTGTTCCATTACCACTACCTTTGGTTCTTCCCCCACAAATATTTTTGGCAGTTGATGTCTCTTGTTTTTCCACCTTATCACAGACATTATCTTTTGGTTAGTTTCCTACTGTTCCCCCATTTCACCTAGTAAAAGCTCTTACAGTTCTAGGATTTTCCAGTTCTGATGAAAAGCCATAACCTGAGGCATTAACTTAGTTTCTGTTTCCACTGGAGTGTTTCCAATATTTTTAGTTCGAACACACTGTTCTGTGTTTGCATCATAATCTTTGCTGACAGTAGGCTATTTTCATTTTGATATATAGTTCAGTTGTAATGAAAGCTCATCTTAATTAGGAAGGGAGGGCATACAAGGAAGGGGTTGAGATACTGACTGTTCATGGTGCAAGATAAGTTAGTTTGTCATGCCACAAAGTTATAGGAAGTTAGTTTGCTTATCTTTTTAATACTGTATCGCCCCCTGCTCCCCACCTAGCTCCTCGGGGGTGGGGGGGATTCATGGTCTTGCTATCGGATGCTGCATTGAATGCCTGGTAAACTGAATCACTTCCCCTAGATGTAGACTAAGGCAAGAGTGGAATTTTGTTGGATTCTTTTTGCACCTTAGTAGTACATGCAATGCATGCGTTTCCCTGCTTGCTTGGTCCCTTGGTTTGAGAATAATAGTTCTGATGGAAGACAATATTTATTTGAATTTATGTAGAAAACCATTTGGGTGATTGGCAAAGGATTAAGTAACTGATCTCTATTCTATCTGCATGCAGAGAATTGGCTATCTTGATTTATCTACCTTTTTATTAAGTATTGTTCTGACTGTATTGATACCCTGATATCTATTGAGACAGTTAACCGGTTTGGTGACTTTTTGTAATGAGGCGTGTTTCAAAATACTATCAGTCAGGTTTTAATACAACAATATTTATTGCAAGAGGTACCGCAAAATAAGTAATTATTAAGGTGAAATAGTTTGTTCAGCCATTCAACTCTATTGTCATTAATTTCTGATGATAATTGGCTACACTTTCTGAATTAGATTTTCCACAAGTGTGTCCAACCCTTCCTTAATTACAGTACTCTAATTTGAATAAATATGTTTTCACGTGGGGTAGATCCAAAAATATTTAACTATTCTCACCTTCACCTTTTTAAGTAATTATTATAACTTCCGAGTAAAGCTTGATCTTTTAAGCTTTACAATTTAAATGGGAATGTACTGTTTGAATGGATACTCCAGTTGGGGGTCTTTATTATGTTCAGTGATTTTAAAAATGCCCCTTTTTCAGGATTTCTTTGAGGTGCCTTACATTTTCTTCTTTTCATTTGAAATTGGAACACATGAATAATTCAAGCAGATGCTTTTAGTGTCTTCATTTTCTAACATTGATGATTTTATGAACTGAGACTGATTGCTGCCCATCTTTTCTTTTAACTAATGTGGATGGAATGGTCTGAGAGTAGGTTAATTGCACCAACTTCTCTATTAGGAAATTTGGATATTTCAAGCAATTTCTTTGGCTTATGCTACACTGCCAATCTGCACTATTCTTTTAAGTCCACAACATCTGAATTAAAAAGAAAAATCACTTACTACAACTCAAAAACTGCACAACTGTTTAAAGAACAAAATTATATCTCAGCCACACGTAGAAATCGAAAGTTTATCATTGACCACTTTTCTAATTCAAGCTTCAACCAACCCCATTAAAAATGTTGTAAAGGTGATCTGCATCAATAAGGATATATATGTTTTATTGAATTGTGGCCCACATTTAATTGACCAGTGATATTATACTTGAGAAAAGTTTCAATTAATATCAGCAGTATCCTGACACTTGTTTACTTTCTTCAACTCCTGGCTACACATGATTTATGTACTAAATAATTTTAAAACTGCGATGAGGCTGATGATAGAGACAAGCCTATGTTCTTGAGAGGTAGTAAAGCTGATTGTCATAATTATAATGTAGTGCAACAAAGTTAATTGTTATTTTCTCTACATCACATTACTGGTAACTTCTACAGTAATACATTGGTACAAATAACTGACCGTATACTTGTACCCAGATAATGCAGCTCTGTCGTTTGTACCATTGACTGCAGATTGTACCAGTTGTAACAATGGTACAAATATACATGCTCGCTTCGTAACACAGACAGCACTTTGTGGAATGCAATAGATACAAATTCTAGATACTGACCCATCCCAATGAGTACTTTGTGATTCCGTGATAATTGTAGACACCAGATACTGCATGAATCTGGAATAATAGAGATAGGACTACCACACTAATTAAGAGGTCTTTACTGGTTTTCAAAAAAAAAGTTGGAGGGTGATTCGTGGGGTTCATGCTACGCATTCACTCTAAGCCCACAATAGTCCTAACTTGAGGATTTTGAAACCTATATAGTCTCCTAAATTTAGTATAGCTAGAGATAATATAATACACTGGTACCAGTAGGTACTGAATGAAAAATGTAGCAGATCTATGTAGACTGGTACATTTTGGTACTAATATTTTTTTGGTTGTTTTTTTGTTAGACAAGAAATAGTCAACACATGCTGAAACAGGACTACCAGCATCATCATGCAGTTTAGCTAATAAACACCTAGGTACTGAAGGCTACTAGTGTACGAAACTGAGCACTGACTACCTGTGTTATGATTTTATACAGTAACCTCAAGCCAAATTCTGGCTAAATGGGTATGGCATACACAATATGCAATTTCTCTTTTTCTCGATCTATTTGTAGCTTATGAGTTACTAAATTATTTCAGTATTGTGCTGGAAGTCTATTTCCAGATAAAAAGAATTTACATATCATTTGATAGGTACAGAAGAAATTATTTCTTAAAATTAGTAGTGGAAGGCAACCTAAAAACAAATGAGGGCAGGTACCTGCTTCCATGTTAAAGAAAAAATAAATTATGAAGTTAGTAACTTGTTGGTTTCTTCGGACTTTAGTAAATACGATACATTTTTTTTTCATATTGATCAGTAGTTTTCAAACTTGTGCATGGAAAGGAAGCTTTCATTGTCCTTTTTCTTTCCATCATGGTTGGAAATTACACACACACCCTGGAAAAGCAAATGGGAGATGTGGAGAGGGATGAAGTACAAATTTCAATAATCATCGGGTCTTTACTCAGAAGTGATTGTCCAAGTTATTGTCACTGCTACAAAATACACTTAATCTGAAAAAAGGATAATTCTGAACCATTGGCAGAGAGATGGAAATGGAGAATTCCTTTCCAGTGTTCCATGTGCAGGTACCTTTCCTCATCTCATACAAAGTAAAAGTTGCATCTTCCAGATGATAGTATGCTGCTGTATAATAAAAAAACAAAGGTGGAACAATTATATTCCTTCTGTAAATTAATTTGACAAATGGACATAGTTTTTTTTTGGCTGTACAGAAAAGTAGACGGTTGATGCTCTATATATTGCAGTTCCTGCACCACACATGACAGAAGGTTTAAAATATCTAATTTTATCTTGCTGTGTCTTCCACTGTAAATATTGTTTAGCAGTTTAATGTTAATCCACCATGTATGTGAATGGGAGACTGGCTTAGAGTTCTGTATAGTGTTTATATTTATCACAAATGCTTTCCATAGAGCTACATGCAATAAAATTGTGTTCATGTTATTGCCAATTTACCATGCTTTCTTCATTTCTACGTTGATTTCATTTTCACAAATTCCACAGATTGAGGGTGTGAAAGTTAACTTCTCCCAAACCCCTCATGATAAGAACACGAGTCAACCTTTTCAGTTTGTACAATAATAGCCCTGGATAGTCTCCAATGTGCCCTGGTCACTTGTTAATATCCTTCCTTTACTCATTTCATAGTAAATGTCTCTCTATCTCTGACATAAGTAAGGTCAAAGTTCTTGTTTTGTCATGCAAATATGTAAAACATCACACATTTGGATTTAACTCGACAAAGTTTTAAGTATTCTGCAGCATAATAACAGACACACACTTGCTCATTTGTGTTCAATAGGAAATGCTATTTTAGTTTTTTTAACCAGCTTGTAGAGTGTGGAGCTTGTATTAATGTGCAAAGAGAAATTGGCATTCCTATATTGGTCATTTTCACTATCTGGTGCTTTGGACAGGTTTCTCCACCTTGTTACCACAGGACTAGAGACTAGAAGTAGGCCATTGAGTCTGCTTCATCATTCAATGTGAATATGGTTAACCTGACTCCACATTTCTGCCTTATTCCCTGGATTTCTTGATTCCCTGCACAGCCTTTTTTTTTTATTAACTATATACAGGCTGAGACAGAGATTTTTAATGACCCAGCTTCTACTGCCCTCTGGTAAAGAATTCCCACAGATTTATTGCTCTCAGAAGAAATTCTCATGGAATTAAATGGGCAGTGCCGTATTCTGATATTATGCCGTCTGGTCTAAGACTCTCCCTCAAGAGAAAACAATTTTTTGTGTCCACTCTGTCAAGTCCCTTAAGAATGTTTTTTTCAATAAGCTTGTGCCTCGTTCACCGACAAGTACAGAGTCAATCTCCACAACTAAGGCAGCCCTTCCATACCTGAGATCAGTCTACACAATGTTCTCTGGACTGCCTCAGTATATCTTTCCTTAGATAAGGAATTATTCACAGTATTCCAATGCTGACTAGCATAGGGTCATGGAGATGCACAGCACGGAAGCAGTATAATTTTAACCAGACCCCCTTGTTTTTATACTCTATTTTGTTTACTTTTCCTATTATCTGCTGAACTTGTATACAATATTTTTCTATTTTATGCACAATATCTGTCTACCAGCTTTATATAACAAATCTATCACCTCTATTTTGATGCTTCCATCCACAGCAAAATCTTTACTGTCTTCCATTGTAAATATTTCCCCTGTTATGGTCCCCATTTTCATTTCTCCGAAGTTCAGCAGGTACAAATGTGAACATCTGCCACAAAACTGGCTTGACTATTCATTGCTCTTAAGCCAACTGGTGCTAATCCATTGAAAGATGGAACATCAGAAATAAATGCATGGCTTAAGTAGTAACAATAGAGTGCATAGTAGTGATTTGCAGTACAAAATTCCTATTTGTATCTGTTATTTGTGATCACAATAGGTGGCAGCAGTACACAACTGACTTCTCCAGTGGTGACCAAGCAGATTTAACTACATATGTCAGTACTGCTAAAGCCATTCTCCCTAAATATGAAGTTGCGTTGAAGCACATCTTGTACAGTATTGTTTAGTAGTGTGCCACTTGTGTTTGTAGAGCTTTATACAATCACGTAATTTCTTTTTTGGCATGTAGGACATCCATAGTAACAGCATGTTATCTAACAAATTCAGTCACCAGCAAGGAACTGATGTCATTTCCTTTGGAGACAAACATTTTCTTTGTTTCAGCACAAACAGCAGGTTAAAAACTGGCCTCAAGTTCTAGAGAAATGAGAGTTACAACATCCTTTTTTTTTTACCTCCCACGACAGTAATTGAACAAATAAAAGTTACCAAATTTGCTGACCTAAGCTGTTAAAACAGGTCAACTCCACAGATATTGCACACATGGTATATGAGCCTCAATGTTGACTTTGTTTCAAAGTTTTTTTTTGCACTCTGATCTTGAAATTGCATTCTATATAATTATGATTGTGATAATCTATCACTCCTCATTCTTCTGCACAGCCTATATTTTTTGTACTGGTGACTTATCTCACCTGGCTTTATTCCTAACCAATTTATAGCCAGAGAATCTCCTACAAGAACATTCTACTCCTGCACTATTTCCTCTGATGTTTCTTTCTCCACACTTTAACCCTCCCTCAAAAAAATGTAATTTTGGATTGCTCTTGTTTCTTATAGACTTGCTACCTTTCAATAACAACATTTGAAAACACGACACAAAAAAGCAAAAACTGTGGATGCTGGAAATCAGAAATAACCATTGCTGAAAAAACACATCAGGTTCAGGAGCATCTGAAAGCAGAATTTACTGGATGTAGGTTTGCTCACTAAGCTGGAAGGTTCATTTTCAGATGTTTCATGGCCATACTATTTAACCTCTTCAGTGAGCCTCTGACGAAGCACTGCTGATGTTTTCTGCTTTCTATTTATATGTTTGGGTTTCTTTGGGTTGGTGAAAGTGAGGACTGCAGATGCTGGAGATTAGAGCTGAAAATGTGTTGCTGGAAAAGTGCAGCAGGTCAGGCAGCATCCAAGGAGCAGGAGAATCGACGTTTCGCGCATGAGCCCTTCTTCAGGAATGAAGAAAGTGTGCCAAGCAGGCTAAGATAAAAGGTAGGGAGGAGGGACTTGGGGGAGGGGCGTTGGAACTGCGATAGGTGGAAGGAGGTTAAGGTGAGGGTGATAAGTCGGAGTAGGGGTGGGGGCGGAGAGGTCAGGAAGAAGATTGCAGGTTAGGAAGGTGGTGCTGAGTTCGAGGGTTCGGACTGAGACAAGGTAGGGGAGGGGAAATGAAACTGGAGAAATCAGCATTCATCCCTTGTGGTTGGAGCGTTCCTCGGCAGAAGATGAGGTGCTCTTCCTCCAGCCATCATGTTGCTATGGTCTGGCAATGGAGGAGTCCAAGGACCTGCATGTCCTTGGTGGAGTGGGAGGGGAAGTTGAAGTGTTGAGCCATGGGGTGGTTGGCTTGGTTGGTCCGGGTGTCCCAGAGGTGTTCTCTGAAACGTTCTGCAAGTAGGCGGCCTGTCTCCCCAATATAGAGGAAGCCACATTGCGTGCAGCGGATGCAGTAAATGATGTGTGTGGAGGTGCAGGTGAATTTGTGGTGGATATGGAAGGATCCCTTGGGGCCTTCGAGGGAAGTAAGGGGGGAAGGTGTGGGAGCAAGTTTTGCATTTCTTGCGGTTGCAGGGGAAGGTGCCAGGAGTGGAGGTTGGGTTGATGGGGGGTGTGGACCTGACAAGGGAGTCATGGAGGGAGTGGTCTTTTTGGAACACTGAAAGGGGAGGGGAGGGAAATATATCCCTGGTGGGTGGGGTCAGTTTGGAGGTGGCGGAAATAACGTCTGATGGTATGATGTATATGGAGGTTAGTGGGATGGTAGGTGAGGACCAGTGGGGTTCTGTCCTGGTGGTGATTGGAGGGGTGGGGTTCAAGGGCAGAGGAGCGGGAAGTGGAGGAAATGCGGTAGAAAGCATGTCTGGGGGGGAAATTGTGGTCTTTGAAGAAAGAGGCCACCTGGGTTGTTAAGTATTGGAACTGGTCCTCCTGGGAGCAGATGTGGCGGAGAGGAAGGAATTGTGAATATGGGGTGGCAATTTTACAGGGGGCAAGGTGGGAGGAGGTGTAGTCTAGGTAGCTGTGGGAGTCGGTCAGTTTATAGTAAATATCCATGTTGATTCGGTCGCCTGAGATAGAAATGGAGAGGTCTAGGAAGGAGAGGGAGGAGTCTGAGACTGTCCAGGCAAATTTGAGGTCGGGGTGGAAGGTGTTAGTAAAATGGATGAACTGATCAACCTCATCGTGGGAGCACGAGGCAGCGCCAATACAGTCATCAATGTAGCGGAGGAAAAGGTGGGAGGTGGTGCCAGTGTAGCTGCGGAAGATGGACTGTTCCACATATCCTACGAAGAGGCAGGCATAGCTGGTTAAGGGGGTGTTGGTCTTCTCAAAGCTCGCTAGCAGAGTTTACATTTTGAAATTGTGATATTTAGTGTCTATATGTAAATTAACCCCGGACTCTGGACTCTTAACTTATCATGGCTTGTCCATCATACTGAATTGGGTGACAAATTTCCTGTAATCAATAATGAATAACTGAAACAATTGGTGTTCTCATTGCCAAATCCAATCATCTAATTGGGCACTATCTGGGACTGAACAGATTATTTAAATCCAAGCATCCTAACTCCAGCCACAAGGCAAATTGAAATGTCAATTTTCACCATATTCTAACTTTCCGTGGAAGAAAACCAACTAGTTCTGGAATGAAAGATGATTGTGATGCTGCAATTTAAGCCCATTTTGTGGCAAAGTGAGTTATTGATTCCTGACCCTTCCTGATTTAAGCATTCATCACTGTATTGGGAGAACAATGAAAAATAAATACTTTTCTCGGTATTGTTGAACTGTTTTCTGTAAGATTTCACCTTCCAGTCTACAAGGGTCAACATTTTGGACAAAGGAAGCTTTCCAGTCACAAGGTGAAGTGTCCAATATTTGTCTGAATTTAGTAATGAGTTGCTGAAAAGCTCTTGATCACGGAGGTTAACACCTAACCCATATGTTCCCTGAAATTATTTTAGATATATAGTCCTGAAGATTGGGAAGCAGAATACTGTCAATGCTGAAAATCTGGCATGAAAGCTGGAAATGCTTGGGTCAGGCAGCATTTGTGGGGAGCGAAACAACCAATATTTCAGGCATGTTTTATTCGAAGTGGGACACATTAGAAATGTAATAGGATTTGAACAGGAGATGGATGAAACAGTGTAAAAGGGCAAAAGGCAGGAGGGTTTGAAATACAGAAGAGCTAGCCTTCCAGGGACAAAGGAAGTGATGAGGGGCCAACAAAGTAACAAATTATGCACCTAGAATAGGTATGCTGCTGACTGAAAGCAAAATTAAGGGAAAACCAAACTCTGCAAATAAGGAAAAACAAAATGGGGCAGAGATTATAGTGGAACTGTGTTAACTGCAGAAGGCTGCAAATGTCTAATTGAAAGATGAGGTGCTGCACATTAATTCTTACACTGTGTTTCAGTAAGCTGAGGACAGAGGGGCTGAGACAAAGTGTTAAAATAACAAGTCATTGAAAACTTGATATCATGCAGCCAGACAGTATGGTCATGCTCCATTCATTAGAAAGTGATCATCAGGATGGTGGGGGTGGAAGAGGGGTGGGGAAGGAGAGGTGGGTAGGCTATCGTGAGGAAAGGCTGAACACGTCCCTATATCCATTGGAGTTTAGTTGGATGAAAGGCAATATTATTGAAATGTAAGATTCTGAGGTAACTTGATTGGATGGATGCTGAAATGATGTTTGCTCTTGTGGGAGACAGACCTAAGAGATCATGTAAAAGTAGGCTCTCCCATTTAAACAGAGACCAGGATACTACTTTTCCTCCTCCTGCTGTGAGTGTCATGAATCTACAGCTGTTTTTTCCCATAGAGCAATGGAGGCAAGTTTGAGTATTTTTTAGGCTGACTTGGATTGACCTTATTAGTCAAGAATTCCAAGCTATTAGAGGTTCTAGATTCTATTTTGAAATTTGGTGACAAATGTGTCTCAACAGAAAAACATGAGTTTGTATGATATCTTGACTTTTAAATATGTTATTCTTTCATTGTTGAACAATGAAAATTATAGGACTCCCTACTTAGTATCTTCAATACAAGTTGCAGCGATTCAAAAAGACAGCTTGCCCCTACCTTCTCAAACATAACTAGAAATAGGCAATAATTGTTTGCTAATGGCCACATTGCAAAAATTGTTATTGTCAAATGTGGTGGGTTTAAGCTGCTCTTATGATACTGAGTTCTAGGCTGTGGACTTGATTCAAATCAATTATACATACCAGAGTGTAAACAGCAACTATTCTACAATGTAGCTACCTAGTAATACATTGAAATACAGTAATACAGTGTGACCTGTGGGAGAAAGAATACTTTCCACTTTATTACCTTCTTCATTGCTGTAATGTCTGCTTTAAACTGAAAAGCTTATTTTCAACAAAATCTGATTAAAAATATCAGTTCAGCTATCATAAAAATTCCAAGAAAGCAAAACAAGATTAATCTGAACTCTTATCCAACTACTTCTAGGAAATTTGGTTTTAGACTAGAATTAGGCATGTGTAGGTTTACTCTCAGAAATATAGAGAAAAATATTCTTATCCATTTTCTTCACATACAAGATAATTCTGTGTTTATAATATTCTGGGCATGTGTTCCTGGTCTTTATCGCTGCAAATCATTGTGTGCTGTGGTGATGTTAACAATCCCGCCACCTATTGATATTAATTAGAATAGCAGCTGTGAATTGCTGTACCACTTAATTCTGTTGATGTAAAATCTAAAGTTAAAACCATAACTTCATGAGTGTTACAATATTAGCATTTTAGGTGTAGAATGAGGTACGTTCACAGAATTATTTTGCTGTAGAAGGAGACAGTTTGCCACTATTGTAGGCATAATTGTGCAATCTCCTGCCTTTTCCACTTATCCCCACGTCCATTTCTATCCAAATAATCATCCAATGCCCTTTTGAATGCAACAGTTCAACCTACCTCCACCATATTTCCAGCCAGTGCATTCCATGCCCTAACTACTTATTATATGAATGAATATTTACTCTCATCACCCTTGCATCTTTTGCACGTCACTTTAAATCCCTACCCTTCCATTTGTTTTCTTTTATGAGGGAAACAGCTTCTCTCTATCTACTTTATCCAACCTGCTCATGATTTTGAAAACTTCTATCAAAACATCTTTCAGCTGCCTTCTTTCCAAGGAGAACAACTCCACTTCTATATTCAATCCTCATGACTGAAGTTTTTAGTTCCTAGAACCACTCTTGTAAATCATTTCTGAACACCCTCCAATGCATTTTCCTCTATAGTAAAGTGCCCACAACTGTACACAATATTCTAGCTAAGTGTTTTGTACAAGCTCAACATTGTCTCCCTGCTCGTATACTCCTGTGCCTCTGTTCTCAGCTTTATTAATACTGCTTTATTAACTGTTCTCTTCACCTGTCCTACCACTTTCAATGATGTGTGCACATATATACCCATGACCCTCTGCTCCTGTACCACCTTTATAATTAAACCCCTATTTTATATTGTCTTTCAATTTTCTGCCTCACACGTCTTTACATTCAACCTTATCTGTCACCTACACTCCCACTTCCCCAATTTGTCAATGTCCTTTTGGAGTCCCACAATTTAAAATTCTTCCAAATTTGGTGTCAACTGCGAACTTTGAAATTGACAGTTTCACCATGCTAAAGGAAGGATGTTACTAAACCGGAAATGGGGCCAAAAAGATTTAAAAGGATGTTACTAAGACTGGAAAGTTTGAGTTATAAAGATAAGCTGGCACTTATTCCCTGGACTATAAAAGACTGAGGATGGACCTTATAGAGGTGTATAAAATCATGAGGGGCATCAGTAAGATGAATTACCAAAGCCTTTTCCGCAGGGTAGGGGAGTCCAAAGTTAGAACGCATAGATTAAAGATGAAAAGGGAAAGTTTAAAAGGAACCTGAAGGGTAACATTTTCACAGAGGGTGGTGTAAATATGGAATGAGCTGCCCGAGGAAGTGGTAGAGGCAAGTACAATTACAACATTTAAAAGACATTTGGACAGATACACAGATTGGAAAGGTTTAGAGGAATATTGGCCAAACACAGGTAAATGGGACTAGTTCAGTTTAGGAAACCAGGTTGGTATAGAAGAGTTAGGCTGAAGGGTCTGTTTCTGTGCTGTATGACTCCATGATATTGTCACATGGCTGGTAATCCAGAGACCTAGGCCACTGCTAAAGGGACATGGGTTCTAATCAAATGAAGGCTGTGGTTGAATTCAATTCCATTAATGAAGTGGCAATTAGTCTCAGTAATGGAAACCACAATGACCATTGTTTGATTGTTGTAAAACTTCTTCTGATTCACATATGTCCTTTAGAGGAAGAAATCTGCCATCCTACCTCACCTGACTTTCAAATTACTTGAGATTTGCAGCATTATTGAAGACTTCTGCAAGCCACTCAGTTCAAGGGCAATTAGGAATGGGTAACAAAAGCTAACCTTGAACTTAAAATAGCCCCCAAATATGCATAGAGAAAGATGGGCACATTCACATAGAAGTGGAAATAGATGGATATTCCATTTATGAACATCATATCCCAAATAAAATGGTCAAAGTATATACTCCAACATTCAATATGCACTCACTTCTATGAGTATGTGTTATACAGTAGTCAGCAGCATCAGACTTTCAGCAGTTGTAAAGTCTTGTGATACTTTCAATTTGCAATAAACAAGATGCAACGAGCAGTCTGGCCCTGGCAAAGTTCTCTCTGGTATCTTGTAAAGTGATAATTGTATCCTGTGTTCTGCACTCCACTTCAGCTTAGAGCACACAGGGAAGTCATTGAGTGCTGGAACTCCCTTCCTGTTCCCATTTAGCAAATTGAGTCAATCTGATTCGGAAGTTACAGCTCAGCCAAGACTAATTTGATTGTCGATGGCATTGTGCCTGGAGTTAAGTAAGTCTAGCCAGATTAGTTTACATTAAAGGGAAACTGTTTTAGGATTAAATGTTACCACTTGTCTTCAAAAGTAATAAAAGAGGATGCTACTTTTTTTTAAAACCTGTTAATTGTGCCCTTTATCGCAATGTTCAACCATCCGTTTGACAAAGTCAAGAAAGTGTTGATAGTTTACAAATGAAACATACTGTCATCAAAAGAACAGAGCAGTTGCCTTGGAAATATGACTTGCCCAATAGGGACCTCTTTGGTTTCTTTCAAATTAGAAGTTTCATACAAAAAGAGGCCACACTTCTAACTATGTGCATCCCTCAACACATAGTCCTGAACTTTGGAATGTGCCAGTCTGCAACACTCAGTCGGGGTCAACTCCTTCAGGTGGAAGATCAACAGGTTTTGGGGAGTTCAAAGAGCATCTTTCACCAAGTTGATGATTCTCCAGGCACAGTTGATGTTCGTCTTGGTGTGCGTCCTGGGGAACAGACCGTACAGCATGGAGTCCCGCATCACGGAGCTGCTCAGAATGAACCTTGACAAACACCACTGCATTCCTCTCCAGACTTCCTCTGCATAGGCACATGCCAGAAGGTGTGTGACAGTCGCATCTCCATCCCCCCCCCCCCACCAACAGCTGCTTCGAGGGTAGCGTGCGGTGTCCGGGAATACATAAAGGATCTCACCGGCAGAGCCCTTCTCACCACCAGCTAAGCCATGTCTTGGTGCTTGTTGGAAAGTTCTGGCAATGAGGCATTCTGCCAAATGACTTTGATAGTCTGCCCAGGGAACCGCTCGATAGGATCCGCCCTCTCCTTTTCCCGAAGGATCTCAAGGACACTATGTGCTGACCACTTCCTAATAGACTTGTTGTCAAAGGTGTTTTTCTTCATAACATTCTCCACGAAGGACAGATGATACGGAACGGTCCAACTACTTGGTGTATGCTGCGGTAGCGAGGCCAGGCCCATCCTTCGCAACACCGGGGACAGGTTGAACCTCAGTATGTAGTGACACTTGGTGTTTGCGTACCGGGGATCCATGCTCAGCTTGATGCAGCCACACACAAAGGTGGCCATCAGGGTGAAGGTGGCATTGGTTGTGTTCTTTCCCCCATTGTCCAGATCTTTATACATCTTCGGACCCGGTCCATCTTTGATCTCCACACAAAGTGGAAGATAGCCTGGGTGACTGCGATAGCACAGGTTCTGGGAATAGGCCAGACCTGTGCCACATATAACAACACTGACAGTACCTTACACTTGATGACCAGGTTTTCTCCCGCGATAAAGAGCGACATTGCTCCCATCTGCCTAGTTTCTGCGTCACTTTACTGATATGCTCCTCCCAAGACTTGGTGCATGCCCCAGTCGCTCCAAACCAAATACCCAGCACCTTCAGGTGGTCAGTCCTGACGGTGAAGGGGATAGAGGATTGGTCGGCCCAGTTCCCGAAGAGCATGGCCTCGCTCTTGCCTCGGTTTACCTTGGCCCCCGAAACCCGTTTGAACTGGTCACAAATGCACGAGTCTGCGCACGGACAGTGAATCCGAGCAGAAAACGGCAACATCGTCCATGTACAGAGAGGCCTTAACCTGTAGGTCCCCGCTGCCAGGAATAGTCACCCCTCTCAGGCTCGCATCCTTCCTGATGGACTCGGCAAATGGCTCTATGCAGCACACAAACAAGGCTGGAGAGAGAGGGCAGCCCTGCCTGACTCCAGATCTGACTGGGAAGCTATCTGATTCCCACCCATTGATGGAGACTGGATTGACAATGTTGGTGTAGAGCAGCCGGATCCAATTGCAGATTCTCTCCCCAAAGCCCATTTTGGAGAGAACATCCCTCATATATGTGAGTGATATCCTGTCAAAGGCTTTCTCCTGGTCCAGGCTGATCAGGCAGGTGTCCAGCCCCCTGTCCTGCACGTAGGCGATCGTATCCCTGAGGAGTGCAAGTCTCTCAGAGATCTTCCTGCCCGGTACAGCACAGGTTTGGTCGGGGTGAATCACCGGCCCCAGAGCATAACTGACCTGGTTGGCGATGATCTTTGACAAGATTTTGTAATTTTTTTTAATTTCAAAAATATACTTTATTCATAAATACTTTGATGATCTGTACAGTTGGACATGCCATACATATGCAAACATTCCATTTCTTTGCATATCGAAACAGAGTAATCATTCCTATTTACAGGTCGGTACGATTACATTTTAGCTGAGGCGTCAGCAGAGCCCAAATGACTGCATGGGCCCCCGTTCTTCTTTAGGCAGGCAGATGTTACACAGTGGTCTTTCCCCACCGTGCCTTGGTGGCAGCTGCCCCAAGCTTCAGTGCGTCCCTCAACACGTAGTCCTGGACCTTGGAATGTGCCAGTCTGCAACACTCAGTAGGGGTCAACTCCTTCAGCTGAAAGATCAACAGGTTTCGGGCCGCCCAGAGAGCGTCCTTCACCGAGTTGATGATCCTCCAGGCACAGTTGATGTTTGTCTCGGTGTGTGTCCCGGGGAACAGTCCATAGAGCATGGAGTCCCACGTCACGGCGCTGCTCGGGGTGATCCTCGACAAACACCACTGCATTCCTCTCCAGACTTCTTCTGCGTAGGCACATTCCAGAAGGAGGTGTGTGACAGTCTCGTCCCCCCTGCAGCCGTTTCGAGGGCAGCGTGCAGTGCGGCTGAGAGTCCGAGCGTGCATAAAGGATCTCACAGGCAGAGCCCTTCTCACCATCAGCCAAGCCATGTGTTGGTGCTTGTTGGAAAGTTCTGGCGATGAGGCAATCTGCCAAATGGCTGTGACAGTCTGCTCAGGGAACAGCTTGATAGGATCCGTCCTCTCCTTTTCCCGAAGGGTCTCGAGGACACTACGTGCTGACCAATTCCTGATGGACTTGTGGTCAAAGGTGTTTTTCTTCATAAACTTCTCCACGAAGGACAGTTGATACGGAACGGTCCAACTACTCGGAGCGTTCCACGGCAGCGAGGCCAGGCCCATCCTTCGCAACACCAGGGACAGGTAAAACCTCAGTACGTAGTGACACTTGGTGTTTGTGTACCGGGGATCCACGCACAGCTTGATGCAGCCACACACAAAGGTGGCCATCAGGGTGAGGGTGGCATTGGGTGTATTTTTTCCCCCATTGCCCAGATCTTTGTACAGCGAGTCCCTTCGGACTCGGTCCATCTTTGAACTCCATATAAACTGGAAGATGGCCCGGGTGACTGCAGCGGCGCAGGTTCTGGGAATAGGCCAGACCTGTGCCACGTACAACAGCAATGACAGTGCCTCACACCTGATGACCAGGTTTTTTCCTGCGATGGAGAGCGACTATAGCTTCCATCTGTTCAGTTTCTGCCTCACTTTACCTTGGCCCCCGAGGCCCATTCGAACTCGTCACAAATGCACATGAGTCTGTGCATGGACAGCAGATCCGAGCAGAAAACGGCAACATCATCCATGTACAGGGAGGCCTTAACCTGCAGGCCCCCGCTGCCAGGAATAGTCACCCCTCTCAGGCTCGCATCCTTTCTGATGGACTCGGCAAATGGCTCTATGCAGCACACAAACAAGGCTGGAGAGAGAGGGCAGCTCTGCCTGACTCCAGGTCTGACTGGGAAGCTATTGATTGAAACTGCACTGACAATGTTGGTGTAGAGCAGTCTGATCCAATTGCAGATTCCCTCCCCAAAGCCCATTTTGGAGAGAACATCTCTCATATACCTGTGTGATATCCTGTCAAAGGCTTTCTCCTGGTCCAGGCTGATCAGGCAGGCGTCCAAACCTCTGTCCTACATGTATGCGATCGTATCCCTGAGGAGTGCGAGACTCTCATCGATCTGCCTGCCCGGCAGAGCACAGGTTTGGAAGAAGAAACGTGAGCACGTCTTGTCCTGCTCCACCGAGCGGACCCTGGACCGGAAGATTATCTTGGAGGCCTCCGAGGCAAAGAGCAGGGCTTACTGGCCCTTCACCTCCTTGAGGTCCTCCGTGACATCGACCCCCATCGTCTGCAGCAGGAGCAGGTTCTGCATACTTTCCTGGAGCTGGGACAGTTTTCCCCGCCTCTCTCTCGCCTCCTGAACACCTTTGAGGATGAAGAACTTCTTGATGTTCCCTTTTACTGTTTCCCACCAGTTCGCTGGGGACTCAAAGAGGGGCTTCACGGTTCTCCAACCTGCATAGTCCCTCTTGAGCTCCTCAATGTTTCCCGGGGTCAACAGCTTTGTGTTCAGCTTCCACGTTCCCTTACCCGCCCGCTGCTCGTCCTGTAGGTGACAGTCGGCCAGCAGGAGGCAGTGGTCAGAGAAGAACACCAGCTTGACATCGGTGGATCTGACCGAGAGCGTTCGGGACACAAACAGGTAATCTATCCTTGAGCGGATAGACCTGTCTGCCCGTGACCAGGTGTATCTACACTGCACTTCGTCTGCTGGGTGCTGAAGAGGTTGTGCAGCTTGGCATCTTTTACTGTGTCCATCAGGGCTCTGGACGTGGTGTCCAGTTTACTGTCCCCCCCCGCCAGATCGTCCATCTGCATCAATGATACAGTTGAAGTCTCCGACCAGAATGACCGGCCTGGACGTAGCCAGCAACAGTGGAAGCTGCTGCAGGACAGCCAACCGTTCACTCTTACCCACTGGGGCGTACACATTAATCAGTCTCAGGGGAGCATTCCTGTACATAACGTCGGCGACGAGGAGGCGCCCGCCCACCACCTCCTTAACCTCGGAGATGGTGAAGGTGCCTCCTCGCAACAGGATACCCGGGCCGGAGGCGCGGCTATCGTTGCCCCCCGACCAAAATGACGGCCCATGGGCCCACAAGCTCGACTATCTCCTGTAGCTGCTGAGGTGCGGCTTTAACGTTGGCCAGGAAGGCCATCCTAGAAACACATTACGTAGCCGATTTGATGCTATGCACATTGATCCAGGCAATTTTTAACCCCATTTTAACAGTTTACGAGGTTAACAGTGTCCATTTCCTGCTGGTCTTGCCTCTCTGGGGTAGCTGTGTGCATCCCCGTGGTGATGACAAACTGCTGGACCTACCCAGGGCTGAGGTAGCTGTCCGGCTCCAGGCTGGAGCCATTTCCACGCTCTGGTGTCTTTGGGTCGGGCCCAGGGTCCATACCGTCCAGTTCTCCATCTGACAGCAGAGCTGTCACAGGACCGCTGCTCCCTGTTACCTGGAGCTGTGGGCCGGTGGGTACCTCTTGGTTCTCACCGGGTAGGGGGAGGCCTTTACCCATCCCCTCAGAGGGATCATCTTTTCCTGCTTGGGTGGTGCTGCCCTCCTTTTTCCCCTCGGGGCTCTGTCTCTTCCTCTGGGGAGGACCCTCTTTGCACCCGTCCTCGCCGTCAGAAGAGCAGCCTGTATCCTCGTTGTGTAGGTGTTGCTTCCCCCTTCTCTGGGTGGCTTTGAGGCCCTTGAGAGGTTTCCTCTTCCTGCTTTTGACAGTAATCCAATCCTCTGCCTCCTTTGATCCCTCCTCTTCTGTTTTCTCTGTCTGTCTTGAAGGAGCTTGGATCGGCTGCTGCATCTCCCTGCTGTCTGCCGTCTGCTCCACTACAGCCTGCCCTTCCTTCTGGGTGCCACCAGACCCCGTTTCCTGTGCTGTTTTGTGGTACCTTGCTGGTCTTAGTCGGTCCACGGCTCATTGCCACCTCCGGCCATCTGTGCGTAGGTGGCGGCTCCTCGTCTTGAGCATGGCCTTGTACATGTGGCCCGCCTCTCCGCACAGGTTACAGTTCTTGGCCTCCTTACAATCCTTGGTCGGGTGGCCTTCCTGCTTGCAGTTTCGGCAGACGGTCACCTTACAATTTGCCGCCATGTGGCTGACCTCCCGCAGGTTCGGCACACTTTTGGCTGCCTGTAAGTCAGGTAACCTCTGCTTCCTCCGATGACAAAGCTGGAGGGTGGACAGCTGCCCCAAGCTTCAGCACGTCCCTCAGCACGTAGTCCTGGACCTTTGAATGTGCCAGTCTGCAACATTCAGTCGGGGTCAACTCCTTCAGCTGGAAGATCAACAGGTTTCAGACCGCCCTGAGAGCGTCCTTCACCGAATTGATGATCCTCCAGGCACAGTTGATGTTCGTCTCAGTGTGTGTCCCAGGGAACAGGCCGTACAACACGGAGTCCCGTGTCACGGCGCTGCTCGGGACGAACCTCGACAAACACCACTGCATTCCTCTCCAGACTTCCTCTACATAGGCACATTCCAGAAGGAGGTGTGTGACAGTCTCTTCCCCCCCCCCCCCCAGCTGCTTCGAGGACAGCTTGCGGTGCGGCTGAGAGTCCTGGCATGCATAAAGGATCTCATAAGCAGAGCCCTTCTCACCACCAGCCAGGCCATGTCTTGGTGCTTGTTGGAAAGTTCTAGTGATGAGGCATTCTGCCAAATTGCTTTGACAGTCTGCTCAGGGAACCACTTGACAGGATCCGCCCTCTCCTTTTCCCGAAGGGTCTCAAGGACACTACGTGCTGACCATTTCCTGATGGACTTGTGGTCAAAGGTGTTTTTCTTCATAAACTTCTCCATGAAGGACAGGTGATACGGAACGGTCCAACTACTCGGAGCGTTCCGCGGCAGCGAGGCCAGGCCCATCCTTTGCAACACCGGGGACAGGTAGAACCTCAGTACGTAGTGACACTTGGTGTTTGCGTACCGGGGATCCACACACAGCTTGATGCAGCCACACACAAAGGTAGCCATCAGGGCGAGGGTGGCATTGGGAGTGTTTTTTCCCCCATTGCACCGGTCTTTGTACATTGTGTCTCTTTGGACCCGGTCCATCTTTGATCTCCACATGAAGTGGAAGATGGCCCAGGTGACTGCGGTGGCACAGGTTCTGGGGATAGGCCAGACCTGTGCCACATATAACAATACGGAGAGTACCTCTCACCTGATGACCAGGTTTTTTTCCCGCATTGGAAAGCGACCGTTGCTCCCATCTGCCTAGTTTCTGTCTCATCTTCCTGATCCGCTCCTCCCAGGTCTTGGCGCATGCCCCAGCCCCCCCCACCCCGAACCAAATACCCAGCACCTTCCAGCAGCACTCCAGCAAAATCTTCTTTACAAGCACTGTCTGATTGACCAGTGTGTGCTCCTCCACCTTCTTCACAGTCACCCTGACTGTGTTGCGAATGCCCTGGCCTGGGCTGCGAGCGGCTGCTGAGGCCATAGCTCTGAGGTTGGCTGGTCCCTGAATTGGCGTTAGGCCGATGTCAGCATAAAGATCCACCAAAAACAGGTCAGTACAACCAAACGATCCTCCAATGTCCAATCATGATCCAGCGATGGTCTCCAGCAACTCGCAACACGATCCCCGTGGTTTCTCCCACGCCAGCACACGTCCACAGCGTCGAACCTGCAGCTCTCGAGCAGAATCTCTTCCTCTGGTCCTCAGGAACTACACATATTCCAAGCCAAAAGGCCGAGAAGATTTTATAATCTATTTTTTAATTTCAAAATATTTTTTATTCATAGAAATAAATCTTTGGTACCTATACAATTTGTCATGTCGTTCATAGATATATACATTGCATGTCTTAACATTACAAAGAACAAATTGAATTAATCGAATTACAGTTTTCCTATTTACGATTCCCTTTATTAGCCATCCAGTCTCTTATTATTTAGCTGTGGCTTCAGCAGAACCTACCTACTGAGTGGGTGCCCTATTATACGATAGCAAAGGAATCTTCTTCAACCCCCAGTTTATGGGGTTACCATTGTCCATTTGACTGTCCTGTCTCTGGGGTAGTTGCCTGCATCCCCATGGTGAGCACGAACTGCTGGACCTTCGCTGGGCTGAGGTAGCTATCCAGCTCCTCACTGGGGTCATTTACCCGCTCTGGTGTCATTGAGCCAAGGCAAGGGTCCGCACCGTCCAGTTCTGTGTCTGACAATGGGACTAACAGAGGATCACAGCTTTCAGTTACCTGTAGTTGTGGGGCAGTGGGTACACCTTGGTTCTCACTGGGTGGAGGGTGGACTTCGGGGGAGGTCCGTTGTTTCCTGCTTTATCTACGGCGCTCTGTCTCTTCTTCTGCTGGTGATGACCTTCTTTGCAACTGTCTTCCCCATCCGAAGAGCTGGCCGTCTCTCCCTCATGCAGCTGTCTTTTCCCCCTTTGCAGGGAGGCTTTGGGGGCCTGGCAGAATTTTCTCTTCCTGTTTTTAACAAGTATCCACTCCTCTGCCTTCTCGATTACCTCCTCCTCCTCCTCCTCCATTGCTTCCATCTACCCAGCTATAGCTTGGACCAGTTAGTTACAAATGCAAACCAGCCATTGACTGAGGTTGCCCTCTGTCCTCATCTGAGATGTGGTGACCCTCACGTTCAACCATCACCAGTGGTCTCTCTCTTAAGGAGAGAACAGCCCTATGGTCCAGTAGGGCTTTGCTGACTTTACAAATGCAGACGATAAAGTTCATTTTTAACTCAGGTGACTTACTGTCTGAATGCACAGAGTATTATATGAGTTGTATGTTGATGTGAAGCATTTTAACTGGTGCTCCCGTTTGTGAAAATTCAACTTAAATTTGGAGTCAGGGCAATGTGGAGTGAGACTTCCTAAGGAAATGGACTTTAACACTGCCTTTGTACCATGCAAGAAGTTGCTTCACACCAGTGTTATATTTTCTGGATTGTCTTGTGCAAGATTCCTATCTGTAGCTGGAAAGCTGTCATCAGTGATCACTGGCTGGATCTTAAAAGGCAGATAGCCTTGTTCAAAATAAATCCTTGTACAAATGTTGATTTGATAATCCATTGTGCTATAATTATTTTATTCCCTGGACATTTTCCATTTAAATTGTTGGTTCTGTTTTGTATTAAAACTGCTGGGTGTCTCTTGTGTACTGCCTTATTTCCCAAGAGTAAGTCAAGTTTTGCACCTTCTCTAATAGGTACATCCACATACTGAATCAGAAAATTGTCTTGTACACACTTAAGAAATTCCTCTCCAGCTAAACCTTTAACACTATGGCAGTCTCAATCGATGTTTGGAAAGTTAAAATCCCATACCATAACTACCCAAATTTTCTGATACACACTTAACAAATTCCTCTTCATCTAAACCCTTAACACTATGGCAGTCCCAGTCTATGTTTGGAAAGTTAAAATCCCCTATTATTCTTACAGATAATTCAGATCTCCTTACAAATTTGTTTCTCAATTTCCCGCTGACTATTAAGGAGTCTATAATACAATCCCAATAAGATGATCATCCCTTTCTTGTTTCTCAGTTCCACCCAGATAACTTCCCTGGATGTATTCCCAGGGTAATGCTATCCCTTATCATAAATGCCACTTCCCCTCCTCTCTTGCCTCCCTATCCTTCCTGTAGCATTTGTATCCTGGAACATTAAGCTGCTAGTCCTGTCCATCCTTGAGCCACATCTCTGTAATTGCTATGATCTCCCAGTCACATGTTCCTAACCATGTCCTGAGTTCATCTGCTTTCCCTGTTAGGTCTCTTGCATTGAAATAAATGCAGTTTAATTTATAGTCCTACGTTGATCTCTGCTTTGTTCCTGCCTGCCCTGAATGTTTGACTTGCTCTTTTTCCCAAATGTACCAATCTCAGATTGATCTCTTCCCTCCCTATTTTCCTGGGGTCTCCCCTCCACCCCCCAACCTTACTAGCTTAAATTCTCCCGAGCAGTTGATCTCAGTGGTTAGCACTGCTGCCTCACAACACCAGGGTCCCAGGTTCGATTCTGGCCTCGGGCGACTGTCTGTGTGGAGTTTGCATATTCTCCCTGTGTCTACATGGGTTTCCTTCGGATGCTCCAGTTTCCTCCCACAGTCCAAAGACGTGCATTCCAGTTGAATTGGCCATGTTAAATTGCCCATAGTGTTAGGTGCATTAGTCACAGGGAAATGGGTCTGGGTGGGTTACTCTTCAGAGGGTCGGTGTGGACTGGTTGGGGCGAGGGGCCTGTTTCCACACTGTAGGGAATCTAATCAGTTCTAGCAAATCTCCCTGTTAGTATAATAGTCCCCTTCCAGTTCAGATGCAATCTACCCTAGAACAGATTCTAATGATCCAGAAATATGAATCCTTCTCCCCTACACCAACTCCTCAGCCACACATTCATTTGTTCTACCCTCTCTAGTTTGTGGCACCAGAGTAATCCGGATATTATTGCCCTTGAGGACCTCCTTTTTAAATTCCTGCTTAGCTTTCTATATTCTCCCTTCAGAATCTAATATCATTAGTTACAATGTGTACAATGAGCTCCTGTTGGTCTCTCTCCCCTTTGAGAACATTCTGCACCCTCTCTGAGACACCCCTGATCCTAGCACCAGGGAGGCAACACAGCATTCTGATTTTTCTGTCTGTACAGAAATGTCTGTCTGTACCTCTGACTAGAGAGTCCCATATCACAATCGATCACTTGGAACTCGACGTACACCTTATTACATTAGAGCCAGTCTCGATACCAGAAACTTGGCTGTTCTTGCTACATTCCCATCATCCCCTACATTTTCCAAAACAGCATACTTGTTTGAAATGGGGATAGTCACAGGAGACTCCTGCATAAGGCAGGGCAGGTGACTGAGGCGTCAGTGGGGGAGCACTTTGGGACCAGCGGCCATAATTTTATTAGTTATAAAATAGTGATGGAAAAGGATAGACTAGATCTAAAAGTTGAAGTTCTAAATTGGAGAAAGGCCAATTTTGACAGTATTAGGCAAGAACTTTCGAAAGCTGCTTGGAGGCAGATGTTTGCAGGTAAAGGGACGGCTGGAAAATGGGAAATCTTCAAAAATGAAATATCGAGAGTCCAGAGGAAGTATATTTCTGTTAGGGTGAAAGGAAAGGCTGGTAGATGTAGGAAAGCTAGATGAGTAAAGAAAATGAGGATTTGGTTCAGAAAAAGAAGGAAGCATATGAAAGGTATAGACAGGATAGAGCGAGTGATTCCTGAGAAGAATATAAAGGCAGTAGGAGTATGCTGAAGATGGAAATCAGGAGGGCAAAAAGGGGACTTGAGATAGCTTTGGCAAATAGGGTTAAGGAGAATCCAAAGGGGTTTTATAAATATATTAGAGATAGAATAGGGCTCCTCAAAGATCAGCAAGGTAGCCTATGTGTGGAGCCACAGGAGTTGGGGTTGTTACTAATCGAGTATTTTGCATCAGTGTTTACTGTGTAGAAGGACATGGAAGATATAGAATATGGGTATAGTTGAGAAATGTTAACATTTATGTATCTCATGATGTAGGAAGCACCCTCATTGGGAGCGTGTAGTCATTGCAATGGTACAGTTTAGGATCCTAACATTTCATAGGACTGCACTGTAAGATAAGAGAGAGGACAGAAAGGGACAAATGTAATTGGGAAGAATATCGCAAAGTAGACTGCTCCAGGATCAGCCTTCTGCTTAGTTTGTGAGCTGGCCCTGGATATCATGGACCTCTATGATATCCTGGTCGTAGGTGTACCTACAGGTCAGAGGCATGCAGTTAATACAGACCTTAGAGGTTTCTCGGGTCTCTTCCTACCTTAAAATAACCACATCGCATGAAGATAGAAGAAGATCCTCATTTTTAATTCCAAACACTGGTGCAAAATGAAACCTTCCTATTCAAAGGTATATTGAAGAGGGTGCAGTAACTTCCCAGCCAGCTGGTCCATGACAAACAGAACAGTAAAAGAAACACATCACTGTAGCTCAGTCCCCTCAGGAAGAGGGCAACGACAAGATTGTCGCATATGGCCTGTCAGACCATAGCCTTTCAGCTTGGTGTCCGTCAGGACAATCCTATACCATCACAGAACAATCAGGCGAGATCTCTTGCTCTTCTATCATGTCCGATCGCAGGACATTCCCCCTTAAGCCAGGGGTGCAGCAAATAACTATGATGGTAGGGTATGCTGCACCACCTGACTGGTCCAGGCATCTCGATCTCACTGTGTGGTATGGTCCTCTAGTCTACTCTACAGTTTTCCTTTGGAACTTGAACAGTGTCATATAGTCTGTGGATTCTTGTCAAGTTTGAATGGTAGCCCTTGTCACTGACCAACCTTTCTGTGTGTGCCAAAGGTATTGAAAGTTACAGGCACCTGTGAGTGTTCCAGAATGAAGGTGGTGTGACAGCTCCTTGGATAACTTTCACAGACCTGTAACATCTGGCTGGTGCGGTCATAGATGATCTGAATACTCATGGAGTGGAAGTATTCTCTATTCACAAACATGGCTAGTTGCTAATAGCGCACTTTTGTGGCAACTTGTGCAAAATCAGTTGCATCCTGTATTGCACAAATCCTGCAATGACAACAGAGAGACTGCCCTGACACATAGCATCCAAGGGGAAATTAATCATTGGATTTGATTTAGCAAACAGCGCACCAAGATCTCTGTGATACATTTATGAATGGATGCCTGTGAGATTCCACCGAGGTCTCCAGGATCTTCCTAAAGTGACCCACTGGCATAGAAATACCTGGCATGTGATTTCTTCCAAGTCCCTGAGCAGCTGGTAGATGTAGGAGACAACCTTCCAGGATATTCGGAGACCTTGTCAACATTGATAATCTGTCATCGGCGGTTAGCTACATCGAACCCTGGGAACTCTATTTTGACCCACCACATGCCATCTTTTGTGCAAATTGATATCACCACCTCTGTCTTTTTATCTAGTTAGCATATCGTTACGAAACACTTTGGGTAGTTTTGTTGTACAAATGTAGGCTGTTACTGAATTTAAGCAATTGTTCACTCATTTTCACTCTTGATGACTGGTTCTGTTTCCCATTGCTCTGGCTTTAACTTTGCTTTTCAAACCCAATTACTTTCTCTGCGCCACCCCCAAACACATTTCTAGGCATCAATGTAGAAAAACTACTAAGAATGTTACAGTCTTAAGATGACAAGTTGAGTGAACAATTGAAGCTTCCTTATGATAATAAAGAGATTTTTTTTTATTGATAAGTAAACTGTCAGTATCAGAAGTTGACCTCATTGTTTCTTGTTTTGTGGAAATAAATCTGTTTAATATATAATATAGCTGGATCCATTTGGTAACCCACGCACAATTTCTGGAGTCAGATATTAAACTGATGGTGTCAAAAATGGATAAAATATGGTTGCACTCAACTAAAAGTACAAATTTGATTTTCATCAGGGGAACCTTCCTATTTAGTATAGCTGAGCCCTACACTTTACTTACAAAGACAAAGAAGTGGGTTTGAGTTTATTGTTATACATTGCAATATTGACAAACTACTTGATCTCCTTCCTACTAATTCAAAACTTTTATTTTCCATTCTGTCCATTCCCAAATAAGATCACATATTTTCTATGCAGTTGACTCATGATTTAACCTGTAGTTTATATCAATTTCCTGTATTCAATTTCGAAAAGTTAGTTCATTCACATTAAGGTGGAAACCCAGCTTCTCCAAACATCAGGTGTATTTTTTTGCCATCCCTGTATGTCACCCATGTCCTGTGAATGATAAATAGATGTAAGCACTTATTCTCTATGTCTCTGATCTTTGTCAGTGGTACCAGCAAACGATATGTTCCAGTTGCGAGAGAAGCTGGAAGCTGGCCTGATTAACATTGGAGTGTGCAATCATTTTTAGGAGTAGAACACGTTCTTTCACTATTAATGTAGAGGTCAAGAAATGGGCACCACATTAACAGAAGTTTACCTTTTGTTCTGGGAAATGAATATGCAACTTTGTTCCTGTGACATTAGCTGGCAAATCTTCCTGATGGTGGTGATTAGAATTGGATTTCAACAGCCTCCAACCTCAATTATAATGTCCATTATGATCTAAGCAGAAGTCATAAAACCTTTCTTGGAAAGATAAGGGGTGGCATGGTGACTCAGTGGTTAGCACTGCTGCCTCACAGCGCCAGGGACCCGGGTTTGATTTGTGTCTCAGATGACTGTTTGTGTGGGTTTCCTCCGGATGCTCTGGTTTCCACCCACAGACCAAGGTCAGGTGAATTGGTCATGCTAAATTATCCATAGTGTTAGTTGCATTCGTCAGGGGTAAATGTAGGGGAATGGGCCTGAGTGGGTTACTCTTCAGAGGGTCAGTATGGACTTGTTGGGCTGAAGGGCCTGTTTCCATACTGTAGGGAATCTAATCTGATCTAAGAATATCAATCTTTTATATAGCCCACAATACTGCAATTAAGTAGTTCAATTCCATCTCTCTGCAGCCATATATCTAAGTGTGACATGGGATCCATTTCATAATGTACTTCAACTGTTTTAAGAAATGATGTGGAGGTGCCGGTGTTGGGACTGGGGTGGACAAAATTAAAAATCACACAACACCAAGTTATAGTCCAACAGGTTTATTTACAGCAAATTCTGTGTCCTATGGTCCTGCTCCACTAGCTACCTGACAAAGGAGTAGCACTCCGAAAGCTTGACCTTCCAAATAAACCTGTTGGACTATAACCTGGTGTTGTGTGATTTTTAACTATGTTTTATGATACCCAAACTTATCTTTGTTATGGGTAGAGAGTGAGGATGACAATTCCAGGTAATCTAGTGTAACACTGGACGGGCTACTGTAATGTCCACGGGGACACAAAGAATAAAAGTCGTTCTGCTGTAATGTACATTTCGTCAACATGAATTCACTGTAATGCAATTGACAAATTGGGGATGCTGTTTCTAAAGCATAAACTTTTAAAACATGTGTTGGCTGTAACACAATTAAATTGCTAACACTTTAAATGCTGTTTCTAAAGCGCAGTGTTGCACAAAAATGCAACTATCGCGTTATAGGAGAAATGATTGTTCTACAAGTTGTTGAAAACTATAATTTTCTTTTAGAGTCATAGAGTCATACAGCATGGAAACAGACCCTTCAGTCCAACCAGTCCATGCTGAACAAAATCCCAAACTAAAGAAGTCACACCTGCTTGCTCCTGACCCATATCTCTCCTGGCTTCATGACTTAACCCTTTAATCCTGGCGTCATTCAGGTGAACCAACACTACTCCAAAGCCGACATGCCTGAGGTGTGGGACCCAAAACTGAACTGCACTCCAGATGGCAGGAATAGGATCTACAGTTTGAGAAGCACTGGCCATTTAAAAGTAAAATACTTTGGATTTCCTCATTGAATTTGTGCACTGTTTTCATCACTTACGTTATTTGAGAACGGGCTCACATGCCCAGGTTGAATACAGACAAATCTAGAAGTATGGAATTTACCAGATCTGTTTTTCTAATTTTTTGTAAAATTATTAGTTTACAAGTTTATTTAGTGTTTAAGTACTTATATCTGACTGGCAACAATGAATTTACATTAACTCTAGATATTCCTAGTTATCAATTAAGACATTTCCTCTCTATGTGTGAGCTGTCCGTAAAATATTATCTTGCTGAATAATTGGGCAAAATCAAGATTAGATATGTATAATTCCACACGTGTAAAGAATCACTCAATGGGGTCAAAATAAGAACTAAAAAGATAATATCCCAATGTGATTGATAGAACATTGTGGCATTATTTGCACAAAGTACGTGCCAAAGTAAAAAAAAAATTCTCTTAAACTTGACCATTTTCCTCTGATTTTTGAACATCTCTGCAGACTGGCTTAAAACATGTGAGATGTGTCTTCCAGTCTGTAAAAACAAAAACAACTGACAAAGAGATGCGTTAGAGCTGAAGAGACAAACTAAAACCATCACAGAGAAAATCTCATTGGAGTGGCAATGAAATAAATTTTATTTCAATCAAATTCAAATGCATTTCTCTCCTTCCTGTTTCTCTTCCACATTTCGATCACAAAGGTCTGAATACACTACATCAGTGGCCTTCAAGTTGCCTGGGTAACAGGTATATCTTACTGACAACGACAATTACATGCAACACAGGTACTGAGAATGTACAACAATTTAGAAGAATGGTTTATTTTGTCTTCTTGTTTCTGGTAATAAGGCATTTATGTTTGTTAGAACTTATCTCACAATTAGCAGTCTAAGGTTTGTGTTAAAGATTTTCTGATCACAGATAAGGGAGGCACTGGATTTTTTTTAAGGGTGACTCCAACTGCTGTAATTTAATCCAAAATCTTGGTTCTGCACACAGATAGGCTAAATTACTGTCACTAAAGTTACAGCACTGGAGAATATGAATGAGGAATGTACCACAAACTGTTAGGGGAGGTGAAAAATTAAGGTCAAGCATTTCCTCAAAGGGAGAGGAAAATGTCTGAAGATAATCCTCTTGGATGATGCTTGGAGCTGGTTATATGAAAGTACTTCTAGAGAACTGAATGAAAATTTTTAGCTGTGTTTTAGAGTAGGGTAAGTATGTGTACAAGAAGAACATTGAGGGAGAAATACCCAAATAGCCTAAGGCATCAGACATTAACTAGTGGGACATTAAGACACCTACACAGTTATATCCCCAAGTGTGATACCCATCCATGTATAGTAGGATGACATCTACATTCATTAGATTTAACAAAACAGGCTTTAATAAATGTTGCTATTTACAAGGGATAGTAAGAGAGGACATCTTTTGGATTTATTTCTCCACTTTCTAAGATCTTGTAACTAAAGAAGCTGTACCCAAGTATCTTTGCACCTGTACTAATTTGAGTACATGTGACAATAAAGCGAATTCAATTCAGCTTTACTGAACCAAGCTCCAGTTCCACGAGATCCGATGTTACAATGATCCAGTTTCTTTCGCATATGCTCAGATTAAGGGTACATTGCAGGTCATAATGGGCCCACGTTTAATCACTAATCTATAATATGTTAACTGATCTTGCCAGTGAAACATCGGAAGTGTCGCAATTGACAGAAGCACTCAGACGAGAATGTAGAAATCATAAGTCACAGATAAGAACTTTCAAAAGCTGGTTGGGGGCAGATGTTTGCAGGTAAAGGGATGACAAGAAAATGGGAAGCTTTCAGAAATGAGATATCAAGTGTCCAGAGACAGTATATTCCTGTTAGGGTGAAATGAAAGGCTGGTACGTGTAGGGAAAACTGGGTGATGAGAGAAATTGAGAGATTGGTTAAGAAAAAGAAGGAAGCATATGTCAGGTATAAACAAGATAGATCGAATGAGTCCTTAGAAGAGTATAAAGGCAGGAGGAGTATACATAAGAGGGAAATCAGGAGGGCAAAAAGGGGACATGAGATAGCTTTGACAAATAGAGTTCAGGAGAATCCAAAGGGTTTTTATGCATGCATTAAGGTCAAAAGGATAACTAGGGAGAGAATAGGGCCCCTCAAAGATCAGCAAGGCGGCCTTTCTGTGGAGCTGCAGGAAGTGGGGGAGATACTAAATGAGTATTTTGCATCAGTATTTACTGAGGAAAAAGACATGCAAGATATAGAATGTAGGGAAATAAATGGTGAATGGTCCATATTACAGAAAAAGAAGTGCTGGATGTCTTGAAACATATAAAGGTGGATAGATCCCCAGGACCTGATCCGGTGTACACTAGAGCTCTGTGGGAAGCTAGGGAAATGATTGCTGGGCCTCTTGCTGAGATATTTGTATCATCGATAGTCACAGGTGAGGTGCCGGAAGACTGTAGGTTGGCTAACGTGGTGCCACTGTTTAAAAAGGGTAGTAAGGACAAGCTAGGGAACTGTAGACCAGTGAGCCTGATGTTGGTGATGGGCAAGTTGTTGGAGGAAAGCCTGAGGGACAGGATGCACATGTATTTGGAAAGGCAATGACTGATTCGGGATAGTCAACATGGCTTTATGCGTGGGAAATCATGTCTCACAAACTTGATTGAGTTTTTTGAAGAGGTAACAAAGAGGATTGATGAGGGCAGAGTGGTGGATGTGATCTATGTGGACTTTCAGTAAGGCATTTGACAAGTTTCCCCAGGGGAGACTAGTTAGCAAGGTTAGGTCTCATAGACTACAGGGAGAACTAGCTATTTGGATATAGAACTGGCTCGAACGTAGAAGCCAGAGGGTGGTGGTGGAGAGTTGTTTTTCAGACTGGAGGCCTGTGACCAGTGGAGTGCCACACGGACTGGTGCTGGGTCCACTACATTTTGTCATTTATCTAAATGATTTGGATGTGAGCATAAGAGGTATAGTTAGTAAGTTTGCAGATGACACCAAAATTGGATGTGTAGTGGACAGCGAAGAGGGTTACCTCAGGTTACAACAGGATCTTGATCAGGTGGGCCAATGGGCTGAGAAGTGGAAGATGGAGTTTAATTTAAATAAATGCGAGATGCTGCATTTTGGGAAAACAAATCTGAGCAGGACGTATATACTTAATGGTAAGGTCCTAGAGAGTGTTGCTGAACAAAGAGACCTTGGAGTGCATGTTCATTGTTCCTTGAAAGTGGAGTCGCAAGTAGATAGGATAGTGAAGAAGGAGCTTGGTATACTTTCCTTTATTGGTCAGAGTATTGAGTACAGAAGTTGGGATGTCATGTTGTGGCTGTACAGGATATTGGTTAGGCCACTGTTGGAATGTTGCGAGCAATTCTGGTCTCCTTCTTATTGGAAAGATCTTGTGAAACTTGAAAGGGTTCAGAAAAGATTTACAAGGGTTTCTCCCCTGGGTTGGAGGATTTGAGCTATAGAGATAGGTTGAATGGCTGGGGCTGTTTTCCCTGGAGCATCGGAGGCTGAGGGGTGACCTTATAGAGGTTTATAAAATCATGAGGGGCATGGATAGGATAAATAGACAAAGCCTCTACCCTGGGCTGGGGGAGTCCAAAACTAGACAGCAGAGGTTTAGGGTGAGAGGGGGAAATATAAAAGAGATCTAACGGGTATTTTTTTCTGGCAGAGGGTGATATGTGTCTGGAATGATCTGTCAGAGGAAGTGGTGGAGGCTACTAAGATTGCAACATTTAAAAGGCATCTGGAGGAGTATATGAATAAGGAGGGTTTGGAGGGATATGGGCTGGGTGCTAGTAGGTGGGATGAGATTGGATTGGGATATCTGGTTGGCATGGACAATTTGGACCGAAGGGTCTATTTCCGTGCTGTACATCTGTATGACTCTCTGACGCTATCTCTTTTATGGTCACTAACATGATCAAAACCCCTGCTGCAACACAGCTGTAATGTTTGTGGAATTGATTGACAACATGAATTAGCATTTTCAGCAACAACAACAAAAATGCATTTATATAACACCTTTTTACATAAATAAAGCATGGCAAGACGCATCACAGATGCGAATGTAACAAAGAGTTTCAGACTAGCTAGTAATGGTATTTGCAGGAGGTTTCGGGGATCGAGAGGGCCAATGTCATTAATGGCTTGAAATTCAAGGATGAGAATTTTGCATCTGAGGTATGGATGACTCGAACATTAACATAGATGAGTGAGGTGAGGGAGCTGTGATTTGATGTTGTATTAGGATGGAAAGAACAGAGTTTTAGGCAAACTGAAGTTTATAGAATTTATATTGAGAAATCGACCAGGAGGGCATTAGGATATTGAAGATTAGAAGTAACAAAGCCTCAGACAAGGGCCCCCAGTAGATGGATTGAGGCAGTGATCTGGTCCACGTAATGTTTACAGGTTGGGATAGATTTTGTTCCTGCCTGAACGTGAAGAACTTAGAGACAAATCAGGAAAGAAGGATTGTATGCTTGTAAAGGAGCCTGCCAGGTTTTCACAAAGGAAATCCTCTGTGCCTATGTACAAGTAGAAAGAATTCTGCTCTATAAAACTTTATCTTACACTAGAACAGCAAATGATTACAGGTGAATTTTAAATATTTTTCTCAAAAAACATTTTTCTTTAAGTTTAAATCCACATATTCACCCTATGTTATTAAGATATAGGACATGGTGCGATACTGTACATTGTGTTCAGACATGCAAAAATGTTTTTGTAACATTCCTTACAATTCTGCACAAGTTGCCATAGAGACTTGCTTGCTGAAACAAGTAAAGGCTAACCAGTAATACTATGACAAATCTGTGTGGGTGATAGTGAGAGTAAGGGCCAGTATGACTCATGGCATTGCACTTGTTCACTCAAACTACTCTGCACGTGATTTATTCCCTACCTTCTCTGCAAGGAATGAAATGTGCATTATTTCTGAACTGCAACTTTTCTTCCATATAAAGTGGTGAAAATTCTTTTGTTCCCTTACATTTTGGACTTGAGGTATAAGTTAGAGCCAAGTTTGACAAAAGTTAGTTTACTTCTATGAATGAACATCTTTGAGTCAAAGCCACACTTTCAATGGCAATTAAGGATGGTCAACAAACTCTGACCTTGCCAGCAAAGCTCACATCCTACACATGGATAAAAACAAAATTATCCTCACCGGTCCGTAAATACATTCAAGAAAAAACGTACATATATCCTTGCTCGTTCATATCGTCAATTCAGTTGTGTAAGCTTTACTTTACAGGGACCCATTTGCTGAGACCAGAAGCAAACTATTCAGCCCTTAGAGTCTGCTCCGCCTTTCAATGCGATCATGGCTAATCTTTAATCTTCATGTCCACTTTCCTGCCTCTAACCTATAATCTTTGATTCCCTTACTAATTAAAAACATGGCTATCTCAGCCTTGAATATACTAATGACACAGCCTCATTAGCCTTTTACAGAAAAGAATTCCAGAAATTCACAACCCTCCCTGAGAAGAACTTTCTCTTCATCTCTGTCTGAAATGGGCAATCCCTTATTCTGAGATTATGCTGTCTGATACTGGACTCTCCAAGAAGGGGAAACAACCTCTCTGCATCTACCCTTCAAGTCCCCTATGAATCTTGTATGTTTCAACAAGATTATTCTGAATACCAATGAGTGAAGGCTGACCTAGTCAACCTATTCAGAAAAAAGCCCCTCCACACCTTAACCCCCATACTTTACTGCACCGTCTCTGAAATACCTCTTATGCCAGTGTATCTTTCCTTAGGTAAGGATAGCATGATTAGTATTTCACGAGACCAAGTAAAATACTGCACATTTAGAAAAACTAAAATAAAAAAACACAGAAAATGCTGGAAATATTGAACAGATCAACCACACCAATGGTGACAGAAACATTTAAACTCCAACATACTCCTGACTTGTGCCTTTTAGGTAGTTGACAAGCTTTGTAGAGATGCCCTGAAATATTAACTGTGTTTCTTCCTCCACAAATGTCTGACCTTCTGTGTATCTTTAGCTTGATAAAGTTGATCAGGGAAGCAGTACGATATAACTTTGTGACTCCAAAATGAAAGTTTAAGATCAAAGTAATGATTGTGTGCCACAAATATTGAAGTTTTGTGGTTTAGAGATTTGGAAGTGTTTTATTTCTCAGAAAACCCTTGTGGAATGAATGCTCACTATGCTAGGAGAAAGTGAGGACTGTAGATGCTGGAGATCAGAGTTGAAAAATATGTTGCTGGCAAAGCGCAGCGGGTCAGGCAGCATCCAAGGAGCAGGAGAATCGACATTTCGGGCATTCCTGAAGAAGGGCTTATGCCTGAAACGTCGATTCTCCTGCTCCTTGGATGCTGCCTGACCTGCTGCGCTTTTCCAACAACACATTTTTCATGCACACTATGCTGTCAACCAAGGCTGTGCTTTCTTCCACTTCTGGTGTTAGCTGCTTTTGACAACTGTGCTAAGCCTTCCTTAATGTGAAAAGAACACAGTATTTTCCTTCTGCAATAACTTAAGGTTGCTGTGAGAACTGATATAGTACTCAGTCTTTATTGGTTTCATCCAGCTCGTCAAGCAATTTCTCCCACACAAAGTTTAACTTTCCATTTGGCAGACAGGAAAAAAGGCTGAATAGTTTTCATCTTCACCATCTCAGCCGTATTCTCAGCATCTGTTGACAAGACAAGGTAGCCAACTCTGAGGCCCTTGACTGTAATTGTTCAATTAACATACATACTAAGTCAATGACATCTCCCTCACACCAGGTTGAGCCTGGTCATGTTGCATAGCATCATGGTGGCTTGGTTGCAAGGGCTGATAGATGGTGGTATGGTAGCATTGTGGACCATGACCATTGACTATGTTCAATATGACAGCTGCTTATCCGAAGACTGTCTGCTAGGTTGGACTGGGAACAATGTCATATCCTGCTGAATGCCTACACTCTTGCTACAAGGAAAATGGTAAGTAAGATATGAAGGTGGTTGACATGGACACTGATAGCCTTGATGACGGGGACCTCCGAAGTTTGACTGCTCAGAGTGGCATTAGAAGAGAACTGAAAAGCTCAATCAAATGAGAGGAGCACCCCCCCCCCACCCCCGCCAAAAAAAAATGATACACTATCTCTACCTACTAACTTCTTCTGGAGAAAATGTGACAGAAACTGCAATTCTAGAGTGATGTTCCTGCATCACACCAGGTTAACTCAGAATTGATAATCAAAGTGCAAGTTATTGTAACACGATACAAATGGGTGCAAAAGAAGTATAAGAAAGCATTCTGAAGAAAGGTCATTGACCAAAACATTAACTTTCCTTTCTCTCCAGAGATGCTGCCAGAGCCACTGAGTTTCTCCAATAATTTCAATTTTTGTTTCATATTTCTATCATCCACAGTTTTAAAGAAGAGAAAGGACTTGGATCCACAAGGTATAATTCCAAAGTGGGTAGGTGACATGACACTTAGAAACATAATAAACAGTGATTGGGATACTGACAGATGTCAGAAGGACATACGCTGCTGAAATGGATAGATAACATTAATAGATGCAAGTTAACCCAAACAAGTATTAAATATTTCATTTTGGTAGAAAGAATGAAGAGAACCAATGTAAATTAAGGGGCACAATTTAAAAATATTTACAGGAACAGAGAAACATGGGTTGTATACACTCAAGTCTTTAAATATTTTGGGGAAACTTGGAATGGTGACAGATCTGAAAGAACCTATCTACCTGCAGGAGCTGGAGAACCTAGGAATGACCTCTTGCAGGGAAAATTTGATTGAGGTGTTCAAAACACTTTAATCAAATGTTTTATTGAGTAAATAAAGATAAACTATTTCCATTGGCAATGCTCACTAATCAGGGGGCACAACTTTAAATTGAATGGTGAATGAAGCAAAAGTGACATGAAGAAAATAAATGTTGAAAAGAATTGCTATGATATTTGCACTAAAGGGTGGGGACACCACCGTTCAAGAATAACTTTGAAAAGGAAATTGGATAAATACTCTTGAAGAAGAGACATTTCCAGGGCTAAGAAGAATGAGAAGGGGTGTAGGACAAATTGCATATAACTTTCAAAGAGTCAACATAGACACAATGGACACAATAGCCTCCTTCTCCACTGTATGATTTTCGGACTTTGTCTGTTATATCAGTGGAATCTGGTAGCACATACACCGTCTGGTTCACAATCATCTAAAAAGTTCTGAAAACTCACCACATAGGAAGAGAGAATTGATAGCTAGAAAGAAAAACATTGTTCAACTGCCACACCTCCCCTGGGTTTTTCAGCTTTTCCAGCCATCTGTAATGTCATGTTTTTGCATTTCTAGAATACTCAAATTTGTAGGTGAGTAGGTCAAGTTACCATCTCCTACTCTATAGCTCATGAGGGGAGATTTTACTCTTTGCTGTGTCTGAGGAGCTCTTAATTTCTTGTGGCAGTGACAAGGAATTAAAACGAAGTCCTGCAGTAGCAGGTACATGGCTATAATATTGCGAGGAATCTATCAATGTTTCTGAAGTGAGCAAATTGCATAAGTAGGAGCAGTTAGCGTGTAAAGCAAATGGCTGTCTCATCCTTCACCTTGCACTTCACTTATGTAGCTAGTGTAGTCCACCAGATGGAGGTGCACTCCAAAAAGCTGACTTTTCCATTTGCACTATTGCATCTGCATAATGCCCTCAAAACAAACTCATCTGACTGCAGATGAGTTCAGTACCCATCCATCCCACCCTGTGAGGTATATATCATTTGGGTCTCTGAACCTGGCATATAGCAACACCTATAATGTGCCTGCAGATGTTTCCAGGTTGAAGCTCTTGTTCAGTGCATTGTCTGGACCTCGTTTCAAGTTATGACTTTATTGATCCAATGCATCTCACTTGCACTATACCCAGCAAGATGTTTCCAAAGAAAACTTGGCCCTAGGAAGCTATATAGTGTGGAACTCCATATAACTTCTTTGTCTTTTTTCTCCCTTACAATTCTCATACCATTGATTTAAGTGTAAATAAGTGCAGCAAGTCACCATATGTGAACTGCACATAATTACAAACAAAGAATAATTTTTAAATTGTAATGTGGCCAAGTCATCCTAATGTGTTGGAATGTATCACTCAAAGATATTCCTTACACAAAGTCTAAGTATCTCTGGAATGTGTTCATGTACATAGTGAATGTTAATAATCAAATAATAGGGCACATCTCATGACTTGTTATACATTGGAATGTTTGAGTGAGGTTGCTGAATTGGAATTCTGTGTTTGAGTCTGCTTGTACTCAATTATATCAGAAGTTAAAATTTAGACAAATCACATTTCACTTTGAAAATGTCTTAATTCTCTAGAACAAAATCATTTTTAGTGTTTACTGCAGGACAAATGGCTCTTGCTATTTGAAAATGTGATATTGGAGGCAAATGATATCACTCCACAAGAAAGATAGAAAACACATTCTGAAAAAGTTTGAATTTCTGCTTTTCAACGTTTCAGCTCTTCTCTTTTGTAAGTGCTGATTCTCACAATTTTGCAGGCTCTTGTTATCATTCATTAACTTGAGTAAAGTTCATCTTTCTTACCAGGTGATAAAGAGCAGGACCACTGCAAAGGTTTGGCTAAGTGCTGAATCATAAAATGTTAAGAAATCTACATGGTAACACCCCACAACATTTAACTTTGAATGCAATAAGGTTTTGATGTTGCTGGTACATTTTTTGTAATCTTCTGAATGAGTCAGACAGATTACTCATTTACCAGAATTCCTTGGAGGGGTTTGCTTGAATATTGTTTACATCAAAGTCTAACTTTTCTGAGGCAATTCTGTTGATTGGGCAACTTTTTGGAGTATGCTTGGAAATTTTAATATTAAATATTAGTAGCTTTGCAGATATTACCACTTCAATTCTGGAATTCTTTTCAAATGTGCTTCTCCAACTATTGATAAACATAGATAAAAAGTCATTACCAGAATTGAAGGAGAAATAAATCAGCAAGCAATGATTAAAGAATATAGAGCTAATCTCTTGTAGGGTTGAAAACTCTAAAGGAAATAAAAGATGAAGAAGTTGTTTTGAGTTTTTTATTTGCTCATGGGTGTCATTAGCTGAGCCAGCAGCTATTACCACATAGAAACTAACAATTTTTTAAAAAATGAGATTTAACTTCTAGGTGAAAGAATGGCATGGCAAAATCTCACATTTTTTCAAGTTTTCATTGTAATAAATATACAGCAAATCAAATTGAAAGAAGTACAAGGAATGCTATTTTGGCCAGAAGGAATGTTTGGAGTTTTGGATGGTACTGAAGGCGCTGCGCATCCCACTATTGCACGAGTAGGAAAGGAAAGAAGGTGACTGGGAGTGGATCCAGGTCTTGTAAACAGCCACTTTATAATTGTGAGAAGGAGGGGAAGATGTATTCAGTGGTGACATCACACTGTAGGTGACAAATTAGCAGCAGATGATTCATTGAAGATGTAGGCTGGTGGAGTGGGAAGCAAAGTTCCCTCAAAGCTACGTGGCTGTGCCACTCCAATCAGTTTTGGCACACAGATTGCAGCATTAGCTTCCCATTCTGGAAGGTGTTGCTGTGCCCAGACCTCAGAGGCTCACCTGACCGGTAAGGAAATGAAAAGGCAGTGAGGTTAATGGAAACCCTATTATGATACTGGGAGGAGAAGGGGTGATAATGGAAGTATGTGAAATGGGATGGTCACAGATGAAAGGCCTATCAGCCAGAATGTACGTGGAACTCCCTCATTGAGGAAGAAGGAACATATATTGAAAGCACTAGCATAGAAGGATGCATATTCATAGGAGGTTTTGTAGGAGGTCAGAGCGTTACTGCAGAATTCTGATAGATATAACTTTACTCAAGATATGAAACTTGAGTCAGAATTTCTAACAACTTCAAATTTCCAATACCTTCAGATTTCCTATCGCAAATTCTTCTTTATAAATGTTGTACTTGATCCAAAGATGGACATCTTGCTGAAGAATGGAATCTCCTGTTTTGCTTAAAAATCTGATGTTTTATTGAAGCTTTTGAAAATATATACACTTCACAATACAATAAAAAAAAACCTTAATGTATCTAGAGTTACAAACAGTCATAGGAAAGTGGGAAACAGTTTAGTCAGTAACAATTAGAATGTAGAATTACTAAGTGAAATGTAAATCACAAGGAAGTCTTATTGAGAAAGCATGTCCTGGCTCTTGAAACATTTGTTTGCAATACCAGGTACTAACTGCCTTATTGAACGGTTTGTTTGGGTGGATAGATGAATAATGAATTAAAATCTCTCCACCTTGCTCCCCTTTCTCCTGTGGAATGTGTACGAAGTCAGTGTAGTGAACCATGTTCACACCTGCCTTCAATTCAATCTAGTAGCCAAATAAATGAAAATGGCGTAGGATAATTTTTTTTAGATTACTTACAGCGTGGAAACAGGCCCTTCGGCCCAACAAGTCCACACCGACGCGCAACCCACCCGTACCCCTATACTTTAGCATGGCCAATTCACCTGATCCGCACATCTTTGGACTGTGGGAGGAAACCGGAGCACCCAGAGGAAACCCACGCAGACACGGGGAGAACGTGCAAACTCCACACAGTCAGTCGCCTGTATCTAGCTTTTGATTCTCCTCTTGCAAGTTTTCTCAAATTGGTTCCACAAATTTAGCGTGATCAATCAACCACACTCATAAATGATTCTTTTCATGTCATTGATGTGCTGACTTAGGATGCTGCGAGGCAGGTAGAAAATTCAATAATATCATGCCGAAAGATTCACCAATAATCAGAACAGCAGCAGATGATGAAACACATGTCTGGGTTCACACCCTTCCCCAGCCAGCTTTCCAGTTTCTCCCAATAACACAGGTCAATTGAATAACAATCAGTTCCTTTCTGTGGAATTGTATCTGTGCAAACTGCATTAAAACGGTTTAAAGTGGGGTGACACATTAATATACGAAGGGCTGGATTCACCCAATGTTGGGAAGCTTTAAATTGCAAATATAGAAGAAACTCAGATAAGAACAGCTTTATGGTCTAAATATCATTTCAGACTTCAAGCTGAAATAAAACTATAATCATGGAAAGCATTTTCAAATTAAATCGTTTTTTTTGTAAGTCAGGCTTTTAAGAGAGAGGTATTCATCACTTCAGGAAAACAACCCAAATGAGAGTTGGGTATAAAGTTTTGTGATGTCACATGCAACCAGCCTGAAGTTACTTGATCTGCATGATCCTCCTGTAACCGTCAAAACACCGACATAATAATTGGATATAATGACATCCAGGATTGTTTACACAATTTTTCAAGGGCCTTTTAAAATTTAGTGGAAGGTTAACCTTGGCTGTGCATGATATATGATTCATAGTCATATTTTAAGCATCTCCTGTGGCTGCAATAAGTAGACATTTGGTCCGTTGCAAGTTAATAAGGAGCCTATGACCTATTTTAAGGCTCCTGTGCTACGCCAGATAGTTTAATGTAGAACCGGAGGCACTATTCTAGAGACAGGGGTGTTCCCAGTGATTTCAAAGTATTGACAATCAGTTCATTCCATTGCTGCTCCAGCCCCAGCTCTATGCAGCTTTGCAGAATCACAGAATTGCTTTGGTCATTCGGCCCATCGACTTACCTTACTACTGCTGCTGGCAAGGCAAAGGCTCGACATTCAATAATGTAGATGGGTGGACGTACCTGAGGAGGTGTGGAAAGTGCTAGTAGCTAGTCCAAGTAATGTCCAAGTGAACCAAATTTCACATGATAACCGTCAGTGCACCATCATTGGTTGTGTGCGCAAGAATGGACCATGACAAATTTCTAGGTTACAGTCAACTCAATGAAGAGAGGCAAAGGGTCTCCAACAGATCAGTAGCTGTATGGCACCATTTTTAAGAGCTGGAAATAATAGTATATCTGGGCAAGGACAGGATACAGCAGGCAGGCTGTGCAGCTGGCTCATGGACTGGCACTGTATGTTGTGTGTTGTAGGAATTTGGATTACTGTTGTCATTCATCAAAAGGCTGCAACCTGTTATGAAGGTGTAGGGGGTACTGTACCTTTAAGAGTTAGAAGCTAGCAGAACTAACTGACACAGCACCAAGTGTTCTGAATAGGGTAACAATGGAACATTTGGTTGAACAATTAGATTAGTGGGTTGCCTGGAGATGACAAAATGAATTCAAATTCAGCCAATCAGTTTAAATTATGCCCCAAAATACCTAAACTCCAATGAATTTAGTATTTTGACAATATTAACACCAATGAACTGATCCAATGCTTTGGGGTATAAAACCAGGGAAAGAAATTGAACACTTGGAGGAGAACTGCCAAGCCACCAATGTATGCAGACTGCCCAGAGAATAACTCTCTTAATGGTACCTTTATCTATCAATGACCGGTGAAACAGAAATCTCTTAAGAAGAAGAAAAGAAGACAGAGGAAGATACTAAGAGAAGATTCAACAGCTGGCTGGTTTTGAAATTTGAATTTTTCTGTAAATCTTAATCGGGGGAAAGTATTGTAGAAGGGAAAGTAAAAAATAGGTTAGATAAATGAGTTGTAAATAATTGTTAGTTAATTATTTCCTGTAAGACCATAAAAAATTAAAGTTGTTAATTTTTTCTTTAAATAGTGACTTTTGGGATAATTCTTTGCCTCTCAAATTTTCACAGATTACAGGATGAGGTGAATTTATTTCTGGGTGTTGAGTTTAAATTAGCAGAGGGGGTTTACCCCGGGTCATAACAGTGGGGCCATGAGACATATGGTCTGTGAAGGTGGGAGATGATATATGGTGGGATGTGTTGTGGGTGAGAATGGAAAACTTGCTTAAACAAGAGAAACAAATAACTTTACAAATCACTTTTATAAGTTAGTAAAAAGAATAGTTAGACAATGCAACTTTAAGTCAATATTTCGTTTATTTCAGATTTGTGCTTTTTTTTGTTTTTTTTTGTTTTATAAAGTTGTTTGGAACTGTCCTGGATAATATACAAGAAAGAACACTTTTGGAGAGAGACATATCTTTGCTGAAATAAAACAAAAGAACCTTTGGTAACCTTTTTGTGTTTGCTGTATGGTAACAATGCCAGGAGGAAGGCAGAGTGCTGAGATAGAGTGGGCTATGATTTGATTGCAAATTGTTTATAAACACAGTTCAGTCTCTCTTCACAGGCACTTCTTATGGCTAATCATTTTACATAATTTCAGACAGTACAAAAAAGTATATTTAACATTTAAAGGCCTCTTAGGAAAGCTGTAATTGTGTAGCACAGTGTATATTTTTCCATTTTAAAAACCCTGATCATAACTACAAATACAACTTTTTACAATTTCCAGAAAAGTTTTATTAACTGAAATCTGCAGCCTATAATGTTTTAAAAGGACAAAGGGGTGGGAGGAGGGATAATTTTCAAATTGTCTTTAAAAAGCAAAAAAAAATCAGTAGTTTGATAGTAAAGTGGGAAATCCCGTAAAGTGAATCCAATAGTATAAAATACTGCATTTTTTTCCACAATTCTGCTACTTTTAACAAAAATAGATAAAAATGCTAATTGAGCCGGTAATATGTGAAGCATAAATTGATGTTATTGGTGATAATTGTGATGCTGAAATTCTTCAAGTGATTAAAGCCTGGATACATCATATACACATTTTCAGTACTTACAAAAAAAAACAAGGAAATAACAGGTTGATTATTAATTATTAATATTTAAGAACCTGGATGCAGTAGTTGGTTAGTAGCACCATGAGAAAAAGTTGCTTTCAAAAACAAACAGAAATATAACGATGGTGTAAGCAGTCTTGTTGTTGTAATGTTTTCAGTGCATTACTTTTGAAGAAAGTGCCATTACGGGGGTCACCTCTTCCCACTCAGAAGAATAGGAGGCACCACTGTTTCTCATTCCACAACACTGCAGTTTCTCGCTTGTTCCTTTCCAAAATGCACTGATTACTCTTTACATGAGGTACGTATAAACAAATATTATGTATGAACAGTTATTTTTTTTTGTGTTTGTTTTTGCTTCGCACAGTAGCACCATTGTAAATGGAAGACAGAGCGCCCTACAGTTTTTACTTATTGAGCTGGATTTCTTCTTCTCAGCCGATTTCACTTGTTGCCTCAATGCCGGAAGCCAATGCATTACGTCCTTTTCATACATACTTGACAGCGACTCACACGTGTTCGGAGTTCGCCAGCTTTTAGAGTCTCCGACTGCGGTTTACTGTTGCAAGAAAGAGATAGAAGCAAAAACAAATCCTGGATTTCATGAGAGGCATCTGCACAGAAAACTCACCCTTCTATACCTCCCAGCATTAACACATCTTCCTCCCGATAAGGCACTTGCACAAACTAGAAGACATGCCCTGAGGTTTTGCAGGCTGTTCAGTTGCAGCCACAGTAGGGGGAAGATAACTCACCTTCTGACTCCTCAAAAGCTGTCCATCATTGACAAGACACATGTCAGGAATGTTAAGAATATTCTCCACTTGCCTGGATGAGTGCAGCTCCAATAACATTTAAGAATCTTGGCACTACCCAGGCCAAAGTATCCTATTTGATTAACAACCCATCCACCTCCTTGAACATTCACTCTTTCACCACCTGTGCCTTGTTCCAGCAGAGTGCACGTCTACAGGATACACCGCAGCAATTCACCTAGGCTCCTGTGGCAGCACCAACCAAACTCTTAACCTCTACCAGTAAGGAGAATAAAACAGTAGATGTATGAGAAATCTCTACCCCCAGGTTTCCCACTAAGCCATCCTGATTTGAAACTATATCCTTTGTCCTTCATAGCCAAAGTCCTGGAACTCACTTCCTAACTGAACTGTGGGTGCTCCTCATCACATGGACTGCAGCAGTTCTAGAGTACATTTCACCACCACCTTCTTAAAAGTAAGTGTAAATGGGCAACAATTGAGAACCTTACTGATGAATAAAAAAAAGTAGAAATACTTGAGACATTGCAGAGTCAATTTTCAGGTCTGTGCACAGACATGGGGGACAGTGGCTTGGTTGGGGGCGGGGGAGTACTTGGCAGGTTCAGCCAGCTTGGAGAAGCAGTGGCAAATGGAAGGAAAATACACAACAGGAGCAGGAGGAGGTCATTCAACCATTTGAGGCTGCTTCACCCTCCAATATGATCACCTCTAGAGTCAGTTTAATTTTATTCATGGCAGTACAATCTCATTTTCAAAATTATTTGGACTGGGGAGTTGGTGGAAAATCTCATCCAACGTCAAAATGTAAAACACTAGAGTCTAACATTTACTGCCAAGATGTACGCATAAATACCAACCACTGAAGTGAGTTGCCAGAGGTTTCTTGGTGATGTGGAAATGCAACTTGACAAAAGGCAACAGCTTCATTTATAAACAGCAGCAGTAAACAGTTTAGCAATTGTATCATTAGCTAAAGGCAGATAAGTCATTTGCACTCAAAGGTGCACATAACTCATTGCTCCAAGTTAAGATATTTCTCACCTGAACATCTCCGTTGTTTCGACAGTGGCTAGCCAGAAACTGTATGAGTTGGCATAATAGTTGCATGTGCCTCGACCATGGCATTCGATGAATGGTGCAGATCGGAATTCCTCCAGGCAGGAACCAGGAGAAGCTAAGGCTTGGCCTGATCCTTCAGCACCAGCACTGGTGTGCTGTGAACAGCAACAAAACCAAACAGAAAACATTTCAACTCATTTAATAATTAGATGTCACAATATTATTGTCATTGTCCTTAGAATGAAAGTTTGGGTGTAAGCTAAGTATACCATTGGCAGGCATGGGAAATAGGTCCACACAACTGTCTCACATGGGTGGAGTGTTCCAAAATGTTTCACAGGAGTTTCGCAGTTTGGATTATCTGGCCATTTCAATTCCAACAACATATACACTGTTTAAGAAGGGCGGTAAGGACAAGCCAGGGAATTATAGACCAGTGAGCCTGACCTCAGTGGTGGGCACGTTGTTGGAGGGAATCCTAAGGGACAGGATGTACCTTGTATTTGGAAAGGCAAGGACTGATTAAGGACAGTAAACATGGCTTTGTGCGTGTGAAATCATGTCTCACAAACTTGATTGCATTTTTTGAGGAAGTAACAAAGAGGATTGATGAGAGCAGAGGAGTAGATTGATCTACATAGACTTCAGTAGGGTTTTCGACAAGGTTCCCCATGGGAGACTGATTAGCAAGGCTAGATCTCATGGAATACAGGGAGAACTAGCCATTTGGATACAGAACTGGCTCAAAGGTGGACAACAGAGGGTAGTGGTTTTTCAGACTGGAGGCCTGTGACCAGTGGAGTGCCACAAGGATTGGTGCTGGGTCGTCCACTTTTTGCCATTTACATGAATGATTTGGATGTGAGCATAAGAGGTACAGTTAGTAAGTTTGCAGATGACACCAAAATTGGAGGTGTAGTGGACAGCGAAGAGAGTTACCTCAGATTACAACAGGACCTTGAATAGATGAGCCAATGGGCTGAGAAGTGGCAGATGGAGTTTAATTCAGATAAATACGGGGTGCTGCATTTTGGGAAAGCAAATCTTAGCAGGACTTATACACTTAATGGTAAGGTCCTAGGGAGTGTTGCTGAACAAAGAGACCTTGGAGTGCAGGCTCATAGCTCCTTGAAAGTGGAGTCGCAGGTCGATAGGATAGTGAAGAAGGCATTTAGTATGCTTTCCTTTATTGGTCAGAGTATTGAATACAGGAGTTGGGAGGTCATGTTGCGGCTGTACAGGACATTGGTTAGGCCACTGTTGGAATATCGCATACAATTTTGGTCTCCTTCCTACCAGAAAGATGTTGTGAAACTTGAAAGGGTTCAGAAAAGATTTACAAGGATGTTGCCAGGGTTGGAGGATTTGAGCTATAGGGAGAAGCTGAACAGGTTGGGGCTGTTTTTCCTGGAGCGCCGGAGGATGAGGGGTGACCTTAGAGAGGTTTACAAAATGAGGGGCACGGATAGGATAAATAGGCAAAGTTCTTTTCCCTGGGGTCGGAGAGTCCAGAACTAGAGGGCATAGGTTTAGGATGAGAGGGGAAAGATATAAAGAGGGGCAACTTTTTCACGCAGAGGGTGGTACGTGTATGGAATGAGCTGCCAGAGGAAGTGGTGGAGGATGGTACAATTGCAACATTTAAGAGGCATTTGGATGGGTATATGAATATGGTTTGGAGGGATATGGGCCAGGTGCTGGCAGGTGGGACTGGATTGGGTTGGGATATCTGGTCAGCATGGACGGGTTGGACCGAAGGGTCTGTTTCCATGCTGTACATCTCTATGACTCTATGACTCCATGACTCCATATAAAGCAGGGTCTAGTTACGGTAAAAGAAATTCCGAAGCCTCACCAGGGTTTCTCAAATACGGAAGAGGCTCAGTAGAAAGTTGTGGGATCTTCAGTCTGGACAGGAAGAATACATGTCAGAGTTAGGCCCATGGCTCCCCCAAAAAACCTAAGATGGCCTTAGGATTGGCCAAGTGTCAAAGCGGCTGGTTAAAAGGTCTGCCTTTGTTCCCTAGGACTTCTGTCCCAGTTGTTTGATTATATGTTTGGCCCTTTAGCCCTCACATGAGAGGAGGTGATGGTTCAGAGCTAGTGTGCAATTGAGAGTGGTGCTAACAGCCTGGGTTAGATCCCAATTCCAGTTAAGGTTGACTAGGGGCCTGCCTCCTCACCCAACCCCCTACAGCAAAACCACTTGACAACTCTCACATTTGAGGATTTCATATAGAGAGTGGTAATCCTTCACACTTATCGCTCTTCCAAACCCCATCCACTTTCACCTCCTCCATGCTCCCAAGCAAACAGATGAATGGGCATGTCAGGCCAGGAGTTAGTTTGGAGAATTTGATGGGCAAATGGAGTATGTGGAGTGGGGAGGGTGGGCAAGCGTTTGCAATGATTTCACATAGAGGCTGTAGAGGGCAGGGGTGAGGGCGGAGGAGTTGATTTTGAGTTGTTACGGAGGGTAATGGGTCAAACATTTTGAACATATCTTTGAAACATTGTCAAATCTACGCTAAGGTTTACAGTTCCTCTGAGGGAGAGTGAACCATATTATGGAGAAGCTGGACAAATTTTATGAAGACTGTGCTTCCCATTATGTCAATGTTTGGATGGAAATTATATTAATGGGCTCCTTGCACACAAGACCATTATCATAAGACATAAGAGCAGAAATAGGTGACCCATTGAATCTGCTCTGCCACGGCTGATCTGATAACCCTCATCTCCAGTTTCCTGCTTTCTGTCCCATAATGGCAGGAGATGAAGTTCTAGGAGTTTGACCACATGGAGAGGTCGGTGAATGGATCTCGAGATCAACAAGAATTCATGAAAAGAATCAAGCAGTGAACTTTCACAGCTGACTGACTGTGAAATTAAACACATCTTTAGAGATCAGTCAAAGGAAAACAAACAGTGCAGTATAATAGTTGACCTTGGGAGACCTTATTATCAGAACCCCACTCCACACAGCTGCTGGGAGTGATCAGTGACCTCAAAGCCTGATCAGTTTAGTGTTTTATTTTAAGACTTATAAAACACATAAATCTTAAACTCTTGGGTTTTTTTTTGTAAATCTACAATAGCAAATAGGAGGATTTTTAAAAATGTTTTACTGAGATCTGTCTCTTGATTAATTTTTAATATAAAAGAAAGGCATTTAGTTATCCCTGAGCAGTTTTATTTTGAGCAGTAAGACTGTGCTAATACTGAGTTTTTGAGAAGCGAGTTGTGATTGTTTTTTGAGTATATTCTTGGTCTGTAGATTTTTTTAAGATACAGAGATGGGTTTTAGTAGAGTAATGTGTTCTTCCTGTTGGATCTGGGAAATTAGGGAGAATTTCAAAGTTCTGGAGGTTATGGGTTTGGTTGCGAATCCTATTGGATCACATGGATCAGTTGGAGCTCCAGTTAGAGGCAATGAGGAATTTACAAGTGAATGGCAGTTTCAGGAAAGTTGAAAAACTGCAGATACAATCAGGTAGATGGGTTACTAATAGGAAAGGTAAGAGGGGTAGACAGATAATACAGGAGTCTCCTGAGGCTATCCCCATCTGAAACAAGTATACCGTTTTGGATAATAATGGGAGTGATGGCCTCTCAAGGGAATATAGCACTGACAGCCAGGTTTTTGGTACTAAGACTGACTCTACTATAATGAGGGGTATGTCAGGTACCGTGATCAATTGTGATAGGGGACTCTCTGGTCAGGGGCACAAACAGACGTTTCTGTGACTGACAGCGAAACATCAGAATGGTATGTTACCTCCCTGGTGTCAGGGTAAAGGATGCCTCAGATAGGGTGCAGAATATTCTCAAAGGGGCAGAGTGACCAGAGGAGATCGTTTTATACATTGGTAGCAATGGCATAGGAAGAGAAAGGGACAAGGTTCTGCAGAGATAACATGGGAAATTAGGCAGAAATTTAAAAAGTCAGTCCTTGAGAGCAGTAATATCTGGATTACTGCTAGTGAGTTAGGGATAGAAGGATAGGGCAGATGAGTGTGTGGCTGAGGAACTGGTGCAAGGAATAGGGATTCACATCTTTGGGTTATTGGGATCTCTTCTGGGGTAGAAGTGACCTGTATAAGAAGGACAAATTGTGCCTGAATTAGAAGGGGACCAATATCCTGGTGCTAGTGCTAGTCAGAAGGCTTTAAGCTAGTAAGGGGGGAGGGGAGACTCTAAGAGATCATGATAAAAGAGATAGGTCTGCAGCTGATACAGTAGGGAAGAGGAGCAAGTTACAAGTCAAGGCAGGCAAGACATTGGCAGAGAATGAGGTAAGCCTGATAAGTTAAACTGCACTTACTTTAATGCAAGAGGCCTGACAGGTATGGCAGATAAACTCAGGGCATGGTTGGGAACATTGGACTCGGATATCATAGATATCACAAAAATGTGGCTCAGGGAAGGTCAGGACTGACAGCTTAATGTTCAAGGGTATAGTTGCTACAGAAAGGAGGACAAGAGAGATGGGGCAGTGATGTTTTTGGTCATGGAAAACACTAAACCTGTACTCAGATTAGATTACTTACAGTGTGGAAACAGGCCCTTCGGCCTAACAAGTCCACACTGACCCTCTGAAGAGCAACCCACCCAGACCCATTCCCCTACATTTACCCCTTCACCTAACACTATGGGCAATTTAGCATGGCCAATTCACCCTAGCCTGCACATCTTTGGACTGTGGGAGGAAACCGGAGCACCCGGAGGAAACCCACGTAGGCACGGGGAGAATGTGCAAACTCCACACAGACAGTTGCCCGAGGCGGGAATTGAACCCGGGTCTCTGGCACTGTGATGCAGTAGTGCTAACCACTGTGCCACCATACTGCCCATGGAGGATTTAAAAACAGAAAAAGTACTGAGGAAGGGTCACTGGGCCTGAAACATTAACTCTGATTTCTCTCCACAGATGTTGCCAGACCTACTGAGTTTTCTAGTAATTTCTGTTTTTGTTGGGGAGGTTGTTCCTGGGCGATGTCCAGTGACCTTATATGGGTGGAACTGAGAAATAAAAAAGGGATGATCGCCTTATTGGTATTGTATGATAGGGCTCCCCCAAAATAATCAGCAGGAAACTGAGAAGCAAATGTATAAGGAAATCTCAGATAGAAGAATAATAGGATTATAATGGTCGGGGATTTTAACTTCCTGAATGTAGAATGAGATTACTGTAGTGTTAAGGGCTTGAATGGAGAGGAATTTATTAAAAGTGTACAAGGATATTTTCTTATTCAGTGCATGATATACTTACTGGCAAAACTTGGCATTCTCTTGGGAAATAAGGCAGGACAAGTGACTAAGGCATCAGTTGGTGAGCACTTTAGCTGCAGGGTCCTTGGGAGTGTTGCTGAACGAAGGGACCCAAAGTGCAGGTACATAGTTCCTTGAAAGTGGAGTCACAGGTAACTAGGGTGGTGAAGAAGGCATTTGGCATGCTTGCCTTCACTGTCAGCATTGAGTATCAGAGTTTGGATCAATGTTAGAGCTGTAGAGGACATTGATGAGGCTGCTTTAGGTAAGATGTTGTGAAACTTAAAAGGGTTGAGAAAAGATTTACAAGCATGTTGCTGGGATTGGAGACTTTGAGCTACACAGACATGCTGAATAGGCTGGGGCAATTTTCTATGGAATGTCAGAGACTGAAGGGTGACCTTACAGAGGTGATAAAATCATGATGGGCATGGACAGGGTGAATAGCCAATGTCTTTCTCCCAGTGAAGGGAATCCAAAATTAGAGGGCATTGGTTTAACATGAGAGGGAAAAGATGTACAAGGGACCTGAGGGGCAATTTGTTTCACGCAGAAGTTGGTGTATGTACGGAACAAGCTGCCAGAGGAAGCGCTGGAGGCAGGTACACTTAGAACATTTAAAAGGCATCTTGATGTGTGCATGAATAAGAAGGGTTTAGTGAGATATGGGCCAAGTCCTGGCTAATGAGATTAGGATATCTGGTCAGCATGGACAAGTGGACCAAAGAGTCTGTTTCAGTGCTGTATAACTCTATGACACTATGATTAAGGATCTATCTCCTGCATAGTGTTAGGGTTTGTTTTGTATTATAGGATAGGTTAGTAGTTAGTAGGCAGTAGTATTGTAATTTGTTTTTTTATTATAATGATATTTGTTATTGATTGTATTTTTCAATAATTTTATATGTGTGTAAAGTTAAAAAAAATTGCCAATAAATATATTTACAAAAAGAAAGAATCTATCTCCACCTTGAATAGACTTAATGATCCAGCTTCAAGAACTTCAGCAAAGCATTTGATAAGGTTCCCCATGGTAGGCTCATTCAGAAGGTCAGGAGGAATGGGATTCAGGGGAACATGGCTGTCTGGATACAGAATTGGCTGGCCAACAGAAGACAGCGAGTGGTGGTAGAAGGAAAATATTATGCCTGGAAATCTGTGGTGAGTGGTGTTCCACAGGGCTCTGTCCTTGGGCCTCTATTGTTTGTAATTTTTATTAATGACTTGGATGAGGGGATTGAAGGATGGGTCAGCAAGTTTGCAGATGACACAAAGGTTGGAGGTGTCGTTGACAGTATAGAAGGCTGTTGTAGGCTGCAGTGGGACATTGACAGGATGCAGAGATGGGCTGAGAGGTGGCAGATGGAGTTCAACCTGGCTAAATGCGAGGTGATGCATTTTGGAAGGTCGAATTTGAAAGCTGAGTACAGGATTAAGGATAGGATTCTTGGCAGTGTGAATGAACAGAGGGATCTTGGTGTGCAGGTACATAGATCCTTAAAATGGCCACCCAAGTGGACAGGGTTGTTAAGAAAGCATATATTGTTTTGGCTTTCATTAACAGGGGGATTGAGTTTAAGAGACCTGAGATCTTGTTGCAGCTCTATAAAACTTTGGTTAGACTGCATTTGGAATACTGCGTCCAGTTCTGGTCGCCCTATTATAAGAAAGATGTGGATGCTTTGGAGAAGGTTCAGAGGAGGTTTACCAGGATGCTGCCTGGACAGGAGGGCTTATCTTATGAGGAGAGGTTGATTGAGCTTGGACTTTTTTCATTGGAGAAAAGGAGGAGAAGAGGGGACCTAATTGAGGTGTACAAGATAATGAGAGGCATAGATAGGGTCGATAGCCAGAGACTATTTCCCAGGGCAGAAATGACTAACACGAGGGGTCATAGTTTTAAGCTGGTTGGAGAAAAGTATAGAGGGGATGTCAGAGGCGGGTTCTTTACACACAGAGTTGTGAGAGCATGGAATGCATTGCCAGCAGCAGTTGTGGAGGCAGGGTCATTGGGGACATTTAAGAAACTCCTGGACATGCATATGGTCACAGAAATTTGGGAGTGCATACATGAGGATCAGTGGTCGGCACAACATTGTGGACTGAAGGGCCTGTTCTGTGCTGTACTGTTCTATGTTCTAATTGAACCCTGCAACTGAGCAGGTCGGTTAAAAGTTCAGGTTGTGGGCTTCCTATTTGCATTCTTCTCCCATGCAGGAGAAAACTGCAGGTGTTAGAAATGGGGCAACGTGTCCCACAGTTGTGCTCCACCACCATTTTTAAATGTCTCTGGTGTCCTTGTGTCTCTGAGAGTAGCTGGTCAACCTTGTAGCTCAACTGAAACCCTTGTCCCTTTGTCCATTGCACAGAAAGTATTGTCATACTAGCTATACCAGGATGCTCACTTTTCTTTCTCTAGGTCTGATAAATGACTTGAAGTGAAAAAGAGCAAGATACAGCATTACTTTTTCTGTGGAGCAGGTATTATTTGTAATGTCGGTGCTAATATATTTACAAAGATCATTTTGCAAGACTGTTACAATGTGAGCGGTTAGCAGACATTGCACAATGGACACAATAACAGTTGTCTCTGCCAGTTTATTCACATCCTTTCACTTAGAAAATTTAAGGACTCTGACAATTTCGCCTTTCACCTTCCGTTCCACCACCACGAATCAGGACTCCTGCACATCCAACTTATATCAATGTTTCAGCTTGAAGACAATTGCACTCAACAGCATACATAAGTCTTTGCTCCAAGCTAAGTTTTTTTCTCACCTGAACATCTCCATTATTAGGCTAATCAGAAACTGTATCAGTTGGCATAACAGTTGCAAGTGCCTCGAATTGGCATTTGGTGAATGGTGCAAATCGAAATTCCTCTGGCACCTCCATGTGTAGTCTGCGTCTCACATGCAGTACAACACAATTATACATAACACTTTGGCTTAGCTCTACCACAGGAAGTTTCATATCCATTGAAGCATTTGAATTGCTGTTTTACAGATTTTTATCACATGCTTAATTCTAACTTGGGGTGAGGGTAAATGCTGACATAGAATAGTCTGGGCTGAAAATGTGTTGCTGGAAAAGCGCAGCAGGTCAGGCAGCATCTATGGAACAGGAAATTCAACGTTTCGGGCATAAGCCCTTCATCAGCTCTGATCTCCAGCATCTGCAGACCTCACTTTTTCCTCCATAGAATAGTCTGGTTAAATTACCTGTGTTGTAATTTCTATTGGGTTGCTCACTATGGACCTTATAGTTGTAAATCAGTGCTCACACACATTCTCACAAACACACTTTAAGCTCTGCTTGGCAATGCATTATTTACTATTGTATTGCATTGTATTAATCCCAATGAATTTTGTAATTGTTCTTCACTTTCATAATAATAGATATAGCTGGTTGTGCAGGAATCCTGTCTGATGGTGCTGGAATGGAACATCAAACGATAAATTGGTATACTTGCTGATGAATTGCATTGTGGATTTGAGAACATAAATGCAGAAAGGGCAGTATTGGTAAAGTCACAGACTTGCTCCTTTTTAAACTGTTCTGGAACTAGGAGGGAACTGTGACTCATTATTTCTATGATGATAATAATGCCTTCTTCACTTAACATTGGAAATTAATAAAGATGTCAGAGGTAACACACCAGATGATAGTTTCTATTTACTTCAGCATAGCCTTGAAAAGAGGCCCAGAAAATGTATATTTGGCAACAGCTTTGAAGTAGTTGAAAACCAATTAAAGGAACAGTAACAGGTATTATAAGGCACACAGTCATCACCAGGGAAAGGTGGAAAGAAATATTGGAAAACAACTTGTTGTTGCAGTCAGCTGAGCAGTTTGGTCTCCTGCTCCAAAAATGTACCTGGAGATCTGCAACCGATTAACAACCTGACACAGATCCAAGTTTGCAGCTGTGAGCATGTACTGTTGTTTAGGAGTTTAATGAAAGTATACCACATTGAATGGAATAGCATGGAAGTTGCTGTGTGCCATTGATATCTGAGTCAGAAACTTTGGACCAAATAAAGAGGCCTGACATAGTATAGTGTCTGTGTTGACAAGTACATGTGGATGCTACACAACTGTCATAAAGCTGACCAATAGTAGAGCCCAGAGATTCAATCTTGCACTTTTCTTTTCCAAGTTAAACAAAGGAGGAATTGAAGGCAAGAATGTAATGATAGCATCATGACAGTAACAACTTACTTGGTCCTGTGTACATAAGCCACAGACTGATGCGCAGTACCTTGCCAATCTGGAACACTTGCAGTTAAGCATGTTCAGTCAATGATGCTTTGATCATTGGGGTATTACACAATCTGAACAAACATCGTCAAGCTCTTTGTAGGTGTTGAATCAAGAAGTGAGAAAGCCATGTACTCTTGTGCAAGCCATGACGCTCCTAAGGATTGCAGATTCACCAAAATTAATGCTACTTCAGGGGCAGTCTGGAAACAGACTGGAACAAAGATTTACATGGCTGCAATGAGCACGATGACAACAGACTGCTTGCCCTGGAGGTGGACTGCAAACATAGAAAATAGATGCAGGGTTAGGCCATTCGTCCCTTTGAGCCTGCACCACCATTCAATACAATCATGGCTGATCATGCAATCTCAGCATCCTATTCCTGTCCTTTCCCCATACTCCTTGATCTCTTTAGCTGCAAGGGCCATGTCCCGCTCCCTCTTAAATGTATCTGATGACCTGGCCCCAACAGCTTCCTGTGGGAGAGAATTCCACAGGTTCACAACTCTGAGTGAAGAAACTCTTCCTCATCTCAGTCCTGAATGGCTTCCTCCTTATTTTTAGACTGTGACTCTCAGTTCTGGAATTTTCCAACATTGGAAACATTTCCCCCACATGTAGCTTGTCCAGTACCATCAGGATTTTATATGTTTCTACGAGACCCCCTCCCTCATTCTTCTAAATTCCAGCATATACAAGCCCAGTCAATCCAGTCTTTCCTCATATATCAGTCCTACCATCCCGGGAATCAGTCTGGTGAACCTTCGCTGGACTCCCTGAATAGTAAGAATGTCCTTCCTCTGACCAGGAGATCAAAACTGCACACAGTACTCAAGGTGTGGCCTCACTAGGACCTGTATAATTGCAGCAAGACATCCTTACTCCGATACTCAAATCTTGTCGCTATGAAGGAGAGCATGTCATTAGTTTTCCTCACTTCACCTGCATACCAACTTTCAGCGACTGTTCCACCATAACACCCAGGTCTTGTTGTGCATCACCTTTTCCTAAACTGCCACCATTCATATAATAATCTGCCTTCCCATTTTTTGCGACCGAAATGGATAACCTCACATTTATTCATATTATATTGCTTTTGCCAAATATTTGCCACTCAGCCAGTCTGTCCAAGTCACCCTCTTAGCATCCTCCTCACAGCACACACTGCCACCCAGCTTAGGGTCAGCTGCACATTTGGAGATATTGCATTCAATTCCTTGTACAAATCATTAATTATCTCTCAAGCTGGCATCACATACTTGTTTGAAAAGCATTGCTTCCTCCTACGTAGGTTGTTAGGCAAGTACAGGGTCTCGAATTTTGAGATTGTAAAGAAAAGAAGTTCGAACAGGAACAGGCCTTTCAGCATCTTGAGCCTGCTCCATCTTCGAGTAAGATCCAGGCAGATCTGGTTGTCACCCTAACAACACTTTCCTGCTTGCTGTTTGGAACCCAATACTTTCTTGTTGATAAAAAAATCTGAAAATATTTAAGGCTGAGTTGCATAATGACCTAGCCTCCACTGCTCATTGTCAAATATTAACACCCCTCAGTGAAATAATTCCTCATCATTTTAAATAGGAGGCACCTCATTCTGAAACTATTCCTCCTAGTATTAGATTCCCCTATGTGAGAAACGCATTTTATTTTAGATTAGTATAATTTTGATTTTCTCTTGTATATTTTTGCACCTAACATTCTACTTTTACAGAAAATCCTATCTGGAAATTTGATTGCAATGTTACTTAGATGCAGTTTGAGGTTAGTGTATATCTCTTGAGTATAAGGGTATAAAAAAATGGGACAGAGGCTGAATAGTCTGGGGCTGTTTTCCAGGGAGCATCAGAGGCTGAGAGGTGACCATATAGAGGTTTATAAAATCATGAGGGGCATGGATAGGATAAATAGACAAGGTCTTTTCACTGAGTTGGGGGAGTCCAGAACTAAAGGGCATAGATTTAGGGTGAGAGTGGAAAGATTTAAAAGGGATCTAAGGGGCAACGTTTTCACGCAGAGGGTGGTGCGTCTATGGAATGAGCTACCAGAAGAAGTATGGAGGCTGGTACAATTACAGCATTTAAAAGGCATCTGGATAGGTATATGAAAAGGAAGGATTTGGAGGTTAATGGGCCAATTGCTGGCAAATGGGAAGGGATTAGGTTAGGATATCTGGTCAGCAAGGACGAGTTGGACGAAAGGGTCTGTTTCCCTGGAGTACATCTGTATGATTCTAGTCCTCTGCGGTAAAGAAGTCCACAGATTTACAACCCTCTCAAAGAGGAGATATTCCCTCACCTCTCTTAAGTGTACAATCCCTTATTCTGATGTTATACGCTCTGGTCCTAGACTCTCCCACAATTGGAAGCAACCTTTCTGCATTTACTCTACCAAGTCATATAAGGATCTTGTATTTTTCAATAAGGTGGCCTCTAATTCTTTTATATTCCAATGACTATCAGCACAATGTACTCACTCCTCCTCAAAGACATTCTTCCACACCTGATATTAGCCTAGTGAATCTGGTTTGTACTACCTTCAATGGCAGTGTAGCTTTCCTTAGAAAATGGACCCAAAACAGTCCACAGTATTCCATCTGTAGTCTGACTAGTGACTTGTACAGTTTTAGCAAACCCTCCCCACATTTATATTCCATTCCTTCTGAAATGAAGGCCAACATTCTACTTGCCTTCCCTATTACCTGCTGAACTTGGATGCTAGCTTCTTGTGATTCATGGATAAGGGCTTCCAAATTGCTCTGCTCTGTAGCTTTCTGAAGTCTTTTTAAAGCCTTTTAAATCTTTTCAGTTCCTGTATTCTTCCTGCCAAAAAGCATAATCTCACATTTTCCTACATTATATTCCATCTGCCAAGTTTTTTCCCCCTCACTTAACCTATCTATATTCCTGTGTATCTTTGTGCCATCTTCACCAGCTGCCTTCCCACTTATTTTTATGTCATCCACAACCCTGAGCATAGTATGTCCACTTCCCTCATCCAAGTCATTATTACAGGAAATGAAGGTGGCCACAGCACTGATCCCTTTGGTACTCTACCAGTGAGCCATGTGATCTCTGACATGGGATAATCACTACACCCTTCCACTTTGCAAATAATTTAATAGAGGGAGAGAACCATCAAGACTGTTTACCCAAGAGGTGGTAACATGGTACCAGAATGGTACTGAGATTGAATGTTGAAGCACAGCTACTAAAAGTAGAGTTAGGAACGTTCAGATCTGTTGAAACTACTGCAGGTCACAAGAACCCACAGAAAAGGAACAGAGAAGCAGATTACTGCAGGAAGACTGGGCAATACCTATCAGTTTTTCTCTTGGTGTCACTTGAATTTAAAGGCAATATGAGCCCAAACTGCCATTTTTCCACTTGCTATGAGATAGTGACAGATTTAATTAACAACCCAGCACAGCCACAACTGTTATTACTGTTGGAGAGAGACTGTTAAAAAGCATTTTCCACTTTAATAATTTCAAAGAGCAGAAAAAAAAAGTTGCAGGAATTTTTAAAGCCTTGAAAGCCCACTTTGAACTTAAGTTGAATGCAACATCTGAACAGAGTGTGTTCACTAGTAAACTGCAAGTGAACAAGAACCCATATTCTACAAAAGGTTCATTGAGCTGCTGCATCACTGCCTGGTTTGGGAATTGCACCGTTTCGGATCGTAAGACCCTACAACAGATAGTGAGGACAGCTCAGAGGATCATCGCAGTCTCTCTTCCCTCCATGACAAATATTTATACCACACGGTGCATCCGAAAGGCTAAGAGCATTGTGGAAGACCCCACCCATCCCTCACTCAACTCTTCTCCCTCGTGCTATCTGGCAGAAGGTACCAGAGCATTAGATCTCTCACACCAAGACTGTGCAACAGTTTCTTCCCCCAAGCCATCAGGCTCCTTAGATTAGGATGATCAGACTCTCTTCCATCTGAAACTCTTTGCATGACTTCAAATTGCTACTAGAACAAAGTTTTATTAGTTATCATTCTTTTATTACACTGTAATTTAACACCACTGTGCCTATTGTCTTGTCGTGTCAGGAATTACTGTGCTGTCTTGCGTGTTTTGCACTTCTTATTCACTTTATGTCACCCTGTGTATGATTTGCACTGTCCATGTAGCACCTCTGGTTCTGGGGGGATGCTGTCTCGTTTTTACTGTATCCGATATATATGGTAGAAATGACAAAGCTCCTCTTGATTTGACTTGACCTTATCATAGATATATGACTCCATTAACATGGCTCACCAAATCTTGAGAGTGTGGACACCCATCTCAGGCACAAGAGATCCTCCTATTGATGGTCAACTGCTTAGAAAAATATTTCTCTCTTGAAGAAGGAGGTATAAACATGTGCAGAATCTCTGAGCTTTTAAATCAATGGCAACAAAGCATACATGCAATAACAGACAGGTTTGTCCACAACGTGGAGAAACATTTCAGACCTGCGAGTTATTTTGATAAGCAGCTCAGGCCTACACACTATGTTGGAACTTTCAAGGACGACAGTATAGAGAAAAGCAACAAATAACCACAGAAGGGCCATCAGAAAGATCAAGGCCAAAAGGCAAGTTACAAATATTGTGGAGGTCAACACGTAAAACAGAAGGAAGAATGTTCAGTGTGAGTAAAATACTGTTTTAATTATGAGTTTTGAGATAGGAAGACAATAAGTAAGCCTACAGAGACAACTGCCACAGAGATGGCAGAAGACAATTCTGTCAAATCAATCATGGCTACAGGAGAGAGTCAGATGAAGGTTCAGTCTTCACTTCGAGCAGGTTAACAGTGTCAATTCTAAAGGAAATGAGTGGTTTGTAACCTTTGTGACAAACAGAGCAGAATCAGAGTATTGAATGAATATGAAATGCCATATGATGCTTGTGCTTCCTACATCTTTATGAGCTTTGCAGACCATTCAACCGAGAGGACAGATTAGTCTGACAGCCCAATGCAAGACATGACTGCTAAGCTTCATTGACTGACAAACAGACAAACAAACAGCATGAGACAGAAAGCTGCAGGAACATAAAGGAAATTGATACCAAAACTAAAAAACAAAAATGACAGGAAATGCAACTAAAGGAATGAGGTGTCTAGGCAACAGTATAAATTGAAAGGGTCAACTGAGAAGATTCTGAAACAAAACCAGAGAGCACATTGTTCTAAACAGCACACAAGAGAGCAAAAGTTGACACCCTACATGCTGTAAAGAGACTGACAAAAAACAGACTAATGCTAATAATGTATGGGGTTTTACTAATGCATGAGAACAATTGATTGGGCACTGGTAACTTGGGTAACTCGGTGTAAAAGATAGTCCAAGCATCTTGTTTTATTTTGGTTTTCATGAAGGAGGAGAAAGTTTGGTTGGAAATCATACCACGGTGTTACCATGGCTTGTGACAGTCATGTGACCTGTCTTGAGGCACTCACTGCCAACTTTCATCTGACAATCAGTCCAATAGCAGGAAGTACATACAAAACTGTTATCCTCTAAGTTCATAACACTTAGCAACTTTGGCCTGCTTTGAGGCCTGTCTGTCTCACAGTCTTTGTAAAGATGTGTTGAATATCCTGGAAAAAGGAATAATTGAGATAGATAGACAATTAAAGAGACAATAAATAAAGCCTACCATCATGAAGGAGTATCCAATCCACAGTGAGTTCCATCCCTCTGGACACGATGGGATCTGAATAGTCTGACTATGAACTGCTATTACTAAGGCTGGGGCTTCACAAACAGTGCACCTATAACAAATAAAATCAAGATTAACATTTACATTACTGCTTTTCTCTTTTCACTTTAGTTTCTTTCTTTAGCAAGGCATCACGACCAAATTGGCCAACATGTCTGAACGAAAAGTTAGGCCTTTGCTTCTACGATTTGTATATTCGAGTAAGGAATATGTCTGAAAATGTTCCTTATGATCCAAAGTCTACAACTAAGTGGTATTCCAAACAAGGAAGAAAAGATCAATCTCAAAAGTGTTGGTGAAGATTGAACCTACTGTGAGTACATTTAATAGTAAGCAGCCAGCCAGATCCCTCTGGCTGGAGACCCATTCCATTTAAAGGGTTAGGACACCTTAACATGTAAGTGGACAGAGTTGCAGATCCCAAAGAGGTTGCTTGTTGGTTTCAAGCTGCTGTATTATCAATGGCATAGAACCATTCTGGCTGCCAGAAACATTTTGGTCCGTTGGATGGGCGGAGTCTGGAGCAGCAACAATTCTCACTCTTCACGTGGAGGCTGAATCACTTGTTCATCCTTTTCAGATCTCTTTACTTTACCAGTATGCTTTTCTGCCTGGGTGTTAACAACATCTGGGCCACTTGGGATCTTGCATACATTGTTGGTCTACTTAGAGCCCTAAGGGTCTTGCTTATTTTGGGCAAGAATTTTCAATGGTGTTTTTGAAATGTGAGATTTACTCAGTAGATTGCAATGGCTTGTTTCTGGTCCTGATGTGTTTTCAACACTAATAATTATTTAGCAGAGTTTGGAAATATTAGACTATTGAATGTAGTACAACACTAGACTTGGTCAAGGTAATTGAGTTGTGCAGAGCATGAATGACTCTGTCAACAATATGTGTTGCATTATCTGATCTCAGTTTAGATGACAGTAACAGAACTCTCAAGTGTCCACAATGTGACTGGGTTGGTGGGGGTAAAATATTGCAAAAGTTCCTAATTCTGATCATTAACCAAAGGTCCCCAGTGAAATACATGGAAATTGGACGTAGATACAACAGGATTTAATTTTTATTTGTTCATGGGATGGACGTATCACTGGCTAGGCCAGCATTTATTGCCCATCTCTGAAGGCGGCCAATTAGGGATATGTAATAAAGCAAGCTCAGCCAGTAAAACCCTATAGAACTATTGATGTCGTGAGGAGTCACCCACAGTGCTATGTATCTAAATGACGATCTCACTACAGTCAACAAGACTGTTGGCACTCAGTATAGTAGCCTCACATATGGAACAATGAATAATGTCCTGAACACATGGAAGTATACTTCAACATGAGTCAACATCTTCAGTAGAGAAAAGGAGATGATTGGATTAGAAAATAAAATATATTAATGGTGTTGTTTACTAAAGGACAAAGGAAGTAATCTAACAGTCTACCAAGTTGTGAACCTCAGCACTCTGTAGAAGAACACCTGAGGACTGTACAATTTAGAACAACATTGTTGGAGACTTTCAGTCCCAATTCTCAGGCTCATTAACTAAATGAAGAACTACACTTGGAATCTGATAAAACAGAAGAGGGAGGAACATCGTTTTGAAAAGCTTCATACATATTGTGCTGCATTATGGTGGGAATACATTGTGTGCTGTATAGCATAAGTGCATCTTCTATACCATGCAGAAAATGATTAGATTAATATTGAAATGGTGAAGTGCACTATTCTTTTTCCCATTATGCAGGGTAGCCTAAACCAGTATAGGTATACAGGCTTACCTGCTAATGAAGGGTCGGATGTTCTCCCCATTTACTGGGGCCATGCTCATTGGCATTGGCTGAGGTGTTGAGAGCCAGTAGGAGTAATCATTCCTTGAGGCAAAGTTACAGACGTTGTTGATGTTACAGAACATAAATGGCATTGTACTGAAACGCCGCAGACAGCTCCCAGCAGTTCCTGAAACAATGCAACGTTTTCATAGAATCATACAGAATAAAAGCAGACCATTCATCCCATTATGCCATTGTCAGGTCTTTGGGCAAACTATTCTTTTAGTTGCACTCCTCTGATCTTTCTGAATTGCTCACCAAATATTTATTTTTCAAGTATCCAATTCTCTCTTATGAGATAGTCTTGAATCTGCTTCCTTACTCTTGTAGGCAGTGCATTCCAAATCATAACAAGGTGTTGCTTAAAAACATATTGATTTAAATCTGTGTCATCTGGTTACTGACCATGACCGGATTGTAATGGACAAGTGAACATTCAACTCAAGTGTGAATAGAGTCCCTGGTCAGTTTATCAGTTAGCTTTGTCCCCTACATAGATGAAGGTTCAGGATACTCTTTTACTTTGCACCATCCTCCCATTTCAACATTGCAATCTTTTTCTTTTTAAACCACCGCACTTAGCTACGCTATTTCTCATCATCAGATGTTTCCGCAAATGTTTACCTGACTAACCATACCTTGGCTAGTCCTGCTAATGCTTGTTATTTCTGCTTGGATCTGCCTCATGCTTAGAAAAATATTCCTGAAATGTTCATGTTAAATACACTATGAAAGTGTAATATTCCTACTGTGATAGCCTCGTTAGATTCCATTAGATGGATATATTTGGTGCAATGGCCTTTTCTTTATCCTAACTTGTTCTGGCTCTTACTATTTTAATAATAAATAATAAATAATTAGAAATATTCAAATAGAACACACATGGTTAAGTACCCCGTTTAAAGCACATTTGAATAGGGTGTGCTCATTTTAGCATGGTTACTGCTCTGTCTTTTAAAACTAACTTCTACATCTCACTTTCCCACACCCCTTCAACACCTTCCCATGCAATTGTGGAAGGTGCAATTCTTGGCTGTTTATCTCCTCCCTCCTCAGTACCCATGTTGTAGATATACCTTCCAGATGAAGCAGTGATTTACCTGCACTTCACTCAATCTAGTCTACTGTATTTGCTGCTCACAATGTGTGTGGTTACCTCTACACTGGAGAAATGACATACAGACTGGGAGTGACCACTTGGCATGGCACATTCTGTCCAGAAATGACCCTGAAATTCCAGTTGCCTGCCACTTCAACACGTCACTGTGCTCTCTAGTCAGCATTTCTGTCTTGGGACTGCTGCAGTACTCCAATGTGCAAACTGAGCAGCATCACACTTCCAACTGGGGACTATATGGCTTTCAGGACTCAGTGTTGAACTCACTAATTTTCAAACATGAACACCACCTACCCTGCCTTTTACTCACCCTCACACCCCAGGCCCTGTCATGTGACATGAGCTTCTTTTAGCACAGCCAACCCATTTTCACATACTCATGGTTTCCATTATCAGCTTTTCTTTCTCTCTGGCATTCTATCATCTATGCCTTTGTCTCCTCTCTGAGCTCTGTCTCTGCCTATTTGCTTACTTCCAACACACACACACACGCGCGCACACACACATACACACACACACAATCTCTCCTTTGTCACTCCCAATTCCGCCCAATCTTAACCATTCATTACAGTTCATATTAAAGTTCACCATTCCCTCCATTCAGCTCCCTTGACCCATCCTTCCAACCCCAACACTCCAGCTCACCACGCCTCTTCCTCAACTTCTGCTCCCTCCCCAACCCTATTGCTCACTGCTACTTGCCCTACTCCTCCACTCCCCTCACCGTGTGACTTGAAAGTCAGGTGACTAGTTAAGGTGAGTAGGAACAGCAGGGTTGGGGAGAGAGAAGCAGGTGGATCGATTGGAGTAGCATGTGGACATGTTAGGGAGCAAAGCAACAAGTGAGATTGGGAAAGGGAGTCGGAGATTCAAAGAGGGTTGTGGGAAGTGGGAGGAATGGGGAAATGGGAAACAGTTGGCTCTAGATTAGTAGTACGAGGTGGTAAGCTAATAAGAGCGAGCAAATTACCACAGGGACTTTGGGCCAGATAGGTTCAAGGCAATAGGTTATTAAATGTTAAAATGACAAGTCAAGAAAATTGCCTGCTGCTATTAAATTTTCTTATAAGAATCACTTTTTGTTCAACACACTAATTTTTCAGAACACATTTTGAGTACTAATGGAGGGATAGGACTGTTCATTAAAAAAATAGTTTATTGGGATAACAGCTCCTCATTGTCATATCATATGATTTAATTCTTACCCAAATCTTGACCATGTGCTCTCTCATTCCCTTGTACATAAAGCAGAGAGTACCCATCGTAGATGCTTAATGTTCCAGGAGGACAACGTGGCACTTCTGTTGACTGACTGTGTCGGGTAATCAAGAATCCGTGAGCTACAGAAGCAGATCCAGGAAGCCCTGGCACTCCAGGCGTACCGTCTGGACCTGGTGGGCCTGTAAGTCCTCTGTCACCTATTTCAAGAACATGCTGATATCAGGTATATTTGGCTGACTGGAATACTAATGCAACATTGTTAAAGAAAAGTACAGGATTTCAAAAAGCTGCATGCATGAGACAATGGGGATACAATTTAACTTTGAATTGTTAAGACAGAAAGAAAGAAGAGTTAGTAGTTAAAATGATTTGCAGTGTTTTGCATCATGGTCAAAGTTATTTCCAAGCTGTAAATGCGTAACATAATTGGAATTCTTATTGAAATTGAGAAGGTGATGGCCTAGTGGTATTATCTAGGCTATAAACCCACAGCACCTAAGGTAATGTTCTGGAGACCTGAGTTCAAATCCATGACAGATGGTGGAATTTGAATCCAATAAAAATCTGAAATTAAGAGTCTAATGATAACCATGAAACCATTGTCAGTCAGGAAAACACATTTGTTTCATTAATATCCTTCAGAGTAGTAGAGGTGTGGAACAGCCTTCCTGCAACAGTACTAGACTCACCATCATTAAGGGCATTTAAATGGGCATTGGACAGTCATATGGATAATAATGGAACGGTGTAGGTTAGGTGGGCATCAGATTAATTTCACCGGTTGGCGCAACATCGAGGGCTGAAGGGCCTGTATTGCACTATAATTTTCTATGTTCTATGATACCAATGACACCTGCTAACATTTGCATCGATACGGACATTCTAAGGATAGTACATTACCCATGATTGAATATCTGCTGATATTTTTTAGGCTGATATGTGAGGAATGGCTATTTGTTGCATGCAACTAAGTAAGTGTTCATTATGTCGACTGTAGCCATGTCAGAAGATTTGCATGGGAAGTACACAGCAGTTGTATGATTCAAACCCAGAGAATGCTGGAGAAACTCAGCAGGTCTGGCAGCATCTTTGGAGAGAGAAACACATTTAATGTTTTGAGTAGGGTATGAATCTTTCTTAGAATCAAGAAGAATCACATCAGACTTGAAACATTAGTTCTGTTTCTCTCTCCACAGAGCTGCTGAGTTTCTCCAACATTTTCTGTGCTTGTTTCGGATTTCTAGAATCCACAGGTATTTTGCCTTTATTACAGCAGTGTGATTGATTGGATTTGATATAATAGGATCAGACCTATATCCTGAGTAACAAATTGCCTCAGCCGGCCATTATGGAAAGGCATTAACCAGACGGTGGTATTTCCCTATTTTAGTGGAAAGTGGAAGGACAATATTTCCTCTAATTGCTGTAACTACTCAACACTTCAATATTACAATCATCAAGGTGCTGGAGGAATGAAAGTAGATGAAAGTACTCACCTGGGTTGAAAAATATTCAAAATTACACTTAAATACTGGAAGGAAAAATAAACCAGCCACACCCCCATAACAAATAATGAGAATAAAATATTCTTCTCTTCTTACCTGGGCCCCCTGGAAAGCCTCTATCTCCCTTTTGTCCACTTGGTCCATTAAACCCAGGAATACCATCTTGACCTGGGTCACCAGGGGGTCCTACTGGACCTAGACAAATGAAAGTACATTAAAGAAAGGAATGTAAACTTTTCAAATACTACAATTACTGAACAATGATCTTAAGCTGGTGAGAGAATTCCAGTATAGTCATGGGGTCTACATCCCAACAAACAAAGATCTCTTTATGCTATTTGGTGATGTCTTACCTGGAGGCCCTGGTGGACCAGTCAGACCAGGTACTCCTTTATGGCCAGGCAGACCTGGTGGTCCTGGGTAACCCCGTTCTCCTTTGACAATTCGCGCCGGTACTGGTGGACCAGGTTGACCAGGTGCACCTAAAAAGCAAAGCTTGTAGGTTAAAGTGGGGAGTTCCAAATCAAAAAGATTCCTGTTCTACTATTTATATTTTTTTTCACCTCTTCCAGCATGCAATGCCATTGGACATAGCATTTTTTTCTCAATTAGTAGGCAAATGTTTGAATTCAGAGTGGAGATTTTCATTGTTCTCGCAATGTGGGTAACACTGGCAAACCTCACTGCCTGTGAGAAGGTGGCAATGAGCAGCCAACTGTGTCAGACCTCCTCACCAGGTTTTCAGATAAACTGGCGCATTCTTTGCCTGAAAATACTATTACGGGTTCTTTAAAGCCTGATCAAAATGATTACAAGAACACACATGCGCTTCAATATTTAGTTCATTTATTGGGTTAAAGTACTTAATTATATGAATTAATAATTGTTACTTTATACTATATAAATTAAAACTAAATGATTTGATTAAACTACCGAGGTATATATTAAACAAATAAGTCTCACATTGCCTTTCTGCTGATCGGGTATTTAGGTGACAGTGACTCTTAGATCTCTATCTTAGATTCTATGGCACAACTCTTACAAACCCCAGCCCAATAGTGAAAAATCCAATGAGTGGGACAAAGTCCCTGGTATTATTACTTTTCCCAAATCTAAGGTGACATGCTGTATCACCATTTTGTACTACTTTCAGTACTTTTCCATTGTGCAGGAAACAACTTGAAAACACCTCCAGGTGGCTCTGTGTTAACTGCATAAAAGAATAGTTCCAGCCCCCGCCCACCACTCTGTGCAGTTTGTCCAGCCAGAGCAGGCCATGGCTGCACTCGGCCTGATTCTGTGTCATTTTCTAACTTCGTCAAATGCTCATTGTCATGTTCAATTAACCATAACAATGCACCCTGAACGGTCTGGTTTGGAGGTATCATCTTTAATCCTAACACCATAACATGTTTAAACCTTCTGCCTAGCCATCTAACATGATGGCAAGTTGCCCTTTCTTCTTCTCCACCACCCTCATCTGAGGTGTTGGTACGGTGGAGTTATTCACCTATGGTTCAGGTGCATGTGCATCTCCGTGCGTCCTTTCTATATGAAAACAATAAAATGAAAATGGGATAGCCTCCCCAAGGGGCATGTTTGGCCTTTGAAGTTGCCATTGATTCAGTTTCATTTAAATGTTAGATTATTTGAAAATTTTCATGAAATTGTTTCAGACATTTCAGGCAGAAATGTTTTTGTGAATTTTTACTTTCACAGCGTGCATCTTTTGCACTTGGTGGAGTCACAGTGTCATACAGCAGGGAAACAGACCATTTGGTCTAACTCATCCACACCGACCAGATGTCCCAATTTGACCTAGTCCCATCAGCCAGCATTTGGCCCATATCCCGCTAAACTCTTCCTATTCATGTACCTATCCAGATATTGTTTAAATGTTGTAATTGTAGCCACCTCCACCACTTCCTTTAGCAACTTTCCATACACGCATCATTCCTCTGTGTTGTAAAGTTACCCCTCAGGTCCTTTTTGAATCTTTCCCCTCTCACTTTAAATCTATGTCCTCCAGTTTTGAACTCTCCAAACCTAGGAATTGGCTATTCACCCAATTCATGCCTATCATGATTTTATAAATCAGTATAAGATCACCCCTCAATCTCCAAGGAAAACAGTCCCAGCCAACTCAACCTCTCCCTATAGCTCAAACCCTCCAATCCCGGCAACATCCTTGTAAATCTTTTATGAACCCTTTCAAGTTTAACAACATTATTCCTGTAGAAGAGTGACCAGAATTGAATGCAGTATTTCAAAAGTTGCCTCATCAATGTCTTGAACAGCTACAATGTGACATCGCAGCTCCTATACTCAGCGTTATGACCAATGAAGGCAAGTATGCCAAATGCCTTCTTCACCACCCTGTCTACCTGCAACTCCACTTTCAAGGAACTACATACCCGGTATCTTTGTTCAGCAACACTTCCTAGTTCCCTACTGCGTAACCCCTGACCTGGTTTGCCTTACCAAAATGCAATACTTCACATTTATGTAAATTAAACTCCATCTGATACTCCACAGACCATTGGTTCATCTGATCAAGGTCCCATCTTACTCTGAGTTAATCTTCATTGTCCACTACACCACCTATTTTGGTATCACCTGCAAATTTACTAACCATGCCTCCTATATACACATCCAAATCATTTATATAAATGACAAAAAGCAAGGGAATCTGTGATAATACCACTAGGCTATGCCTCCCCTCCCTTTTAACCACACGTTTCTGGCAATGTGCAAGGTAAGCATTATCACAGGAAATTTTGCCCTCTTAACTGCAACACTCAACATTACCCCATATTAGGCAATTTTAAAACATATTTTGTTGTGAAACCGGTGAATGGATATCCAATGCTAGAAGGGCTCATGCCCGAAACATCGACTCTCCTGCTCTTTGGATGCTGCCTGACCTGCTGCGTTTTTCCAGCAACACATTTTCAGCTCTGATCTCCAGCATCTGCAGACCTCACTTTCTCCTGTGTCAATAGGCCAGATGCCAACACTTGTCCTTTGAGGAGATGCTGGGGATCATGTGTCACCAGTGACCCAGTGAAGTTAACCCCTCATTGATTATTGAATCCTCCTGGTCTTCATCCCATGGGATCCTGTCAGTCCGTGGTCTCAGCCTTAATGGAAGGGAGTGTTGGTGGGCTGTGTAATAGTTGATTGGTTCACCATTGCATATTTTCAGCCCAACGTTTAAATAACCCCTATATAACATTTACGTGCAGAGTTCACTGGTTCATTTACGCAGCCATGTCTATTAAACATTAGCAAATATTAAACAGCTGCAGTTCCACAACTGTATCAGAGATGTTAATTTTTGAGAGGAATGTAAGAAGGCCAAGAGTAAATAATCAAGAAAATCAAAACCTACCTCGAGGGCCAGGTGAGCCCCTATCACCTGGCAAACCCTTAGCACCGGGAGACCCAGGAGATCCTTTCATTCCTGTGAAGTAAATGAGAGTGTGATGAAAACTAGCCTTCTGATGGGAATGAATATTTAATTAGTATATCATACATTGTACATACATATGCAGAGCACTTCAACAGCCAATTACAATGACATCTCAAGTTGATTGCTACAAATCTTTTAACTTTGTGAACAGACAAGAAAGGTCCTCCCAACTGTGACCATCATGTGAACCTTCCTGGTGACTGTTATTCAATGACCATGTTGTTTCTTATTTTTCAGAACCATATGCATTTCATAACATATGCGTCAGAATTGGCTAGAAACACTCAGTAGATCAGAAAACCACTGCAGAGAAAGAAACAGAGTTATAATCAATCAGTGCATCACTTCTGATGAACGTTTGTTGACCTGAAACACTGGGCAGTTTAAGGGAGGCAACAAGGGTTTGCTCATTGGATGCAGGGCCAGCAACAGAAGATCCACCGAACTAAGCTCCATTTAGGCCGCAACATAGGTAGCAGTGGACTTTCTGTGGGATCAGTGCCCAAGGGAGAGGCAGGGGTTGGAGCTGCTGTCTCCAGCTGATACTACATCCAACTCAAACCCAGATACAGGCAAATGATGGAAGAGGGAGTATAATGGAAATCAGTAGCAAGGATAATGATGTGGCTCTCAAAGGACAGTCTCTTGCCCAATGGTTGGTCCCTCAGTCAGGCCCTTCTAAATGAGGAGTAACCCTGGAAGTGAGCAAGCAACTCTTAAAGGGCTTACTTTTGGTTTTGCCCATGGTAATCATCTGCCTGCCACTGAATAAATGCCAGAATGAAGTTCCTAAATAGACATTAATTGCCTTCCACATATTTCCTGGGGCAGTACTGGGATGTAACAGCCTCCCACCTGTATAAATGTCCTCACTATCAATCTTGCCACAGAGTAGAGCATTACATTTGTCCTATTAACTGTGACCCTCTCTCCACAGATCCTGCTTAACCCAATGACAGCTTCCAGCATTTTCTTTTTTTTTTCAGATTTCCAATCCCTATCTTATTTTGCTTTAATCCCACTCAATAATGCGCAAGGTTTCAAATAAAAGACTTTGCCAGCCCTGCAGTTAAGAGCCATTTTATGAGCTAGTTGCTATGGGAGTACACACTGGAAATTCACATTGTTGTGCCATAATTTTCCACAGAGTCATGGACAACATGTACCCAATCTTTCTGTAAGGGCAATTACTGGCCAAAGCCTCCAATGGAGCACAAGCATAAAATTATCGCCAATACTTGATTCTACTTATCCCAATTCCAATCCTCAGGATGTTTATTTATATCTTTCACTGTGCTCTTAACATTCACCACAAAGAGCTTTATATTTCTTAAACAAAAATTCAGCAAGAATGTTCACGTGTCAGATTTGGACCAATTAAATGGTTCAGTGTAAATTGAGGTTAGCCACAGTTCACTGACAGTGTGTGTGTGTGAGAGAGTGAGTGTATGTGTGTGAGTGTGTGTGAGTGGGAGTGTGTGAGTGAGAGTGTGTGAATGAGTGTGCGTGAGTGTGGGTGTGGGTGTGAGTGTGTGAATGAGTGTGTGTGTGTGTGTGTGTGTGTGTGTGTGTGTGTGTGTGTGTATTTGACTCCCACTCCAGAATCTGAAGCACATAATTTAGGCTGATAGCACCATTGACAGTGCAGCCCGACAATGAACTGTCTCTCAGATAAGATGCTATAGCAAAAACCTGTCTACCCTCGCAGATGAATGTAAAATATCCCCACTGCAGTATTTTGAAAAGGAGCAGGAGAATCCTCTCCAGTAGCCAGGCCAGTATTAGTCACCACATCAGATTCATAGAATCTCATAGAATGACTGCCGTGGCATGTCATAGAATCCCTACAGTGTGGAAAGTGGTCATTCAGCCCATCAAGTCTTCACCAGCCCTCCAAAGAGCATCCCACCCAGATCTACCTTATTTCCACAACGCTACATTTCCCATGGCCAATCCACCTAACCTGTACAGCTTTGCACTTGCAGGAGGAAATTGGAGCACCCGGAGAAAACCCACACAGACAGTCATCCAAGGCTAGAATCAAACTCGGGTCCCTGATGCTGTGATGCAGCAGTGCTAACCACTGGGCCACAGTGCTGTGATTACCTTTCCATTATCTTAACCTCATTTTGTGATCTTGCAGTGTGCAAACTGATGATCATCTTTCTTCAATAACAAGAAGAAGATGATAATAAATTGCCTTCAGCAGGCGACCCCCACTGTTGGGGTGACGTATGCTGGGGGACCTCCACAGCTCCAGGGGCCTAGAGGCCCCATTGAGGTCAAACTTTCTGCCCCAAATAAGGTCAGGGAAGATGTTGGTGCCTCCACTCTTACCTGGAAAGCCTGGCAGGCCTGCTGGACCTGGGTCGCCTTTTTGTCCTGTGAAGCCCGGTTGTCCTGGGCCACCCTGAAAGAAAGACAACAAACAGTTCTAACAATGGAAGGGATAAGCAGTTAAAATGGGCTGGATTTTTATCAACCCTTTGGACATAGGCTAGGAAGTGGGATGTGGAGGGGCTTATGGGGGAGCAGAGTACAATGATGAATGAGGGGTGGACTGTCCGTCATCTTCCATCCAGCCATTCTGAAGAAGGGTCACTGGACCCAAAATGCTAACTCTGCTTTTCTCCACAGATGCTGCTAGGCCTGAGTTTTCCACCATTAACAGCTGAGGCCTCCAGCACGTGAGGGAGAGACTGACTAATGAATTGTGGTGGCCCTCCTGTGGACGTTGGAAGGGGAAACCTTGACCTTAATTTGGGACTCATGGCACAGAAGTGGGTGGACTAAGCTGTGGCAACATGTCAAACCTCCCTCACCGACATTCCCGCCTTCTGTGAAGTCCTATTGGCCCCAGTGCCTCCTGAATCCCACTTTCCTGGCCAGAAGGAGCCTGCTCGAAAGGCACCCTATTAAATGGAGGAGGAGGGGGTGTGTGTTTGTGGGGGAGGGGAACTGGGTGGGGTGGGGTGACAGCCAAGGTCTCATGATGCTTCTCGGCTGCTGGCCCTCAGATTGGACAGCACCCCTTAAGGTGGGCACTGGTCTTTAAAGGGTTGGGAGGGTCACAACAACTGACTAATTGTAAAGACAGCTGTAAAGTTGTGGCTGAGGAAAGTATAACTGACAACGAGGGAGCCGTCCCAAGCTTTTAGGATTGTTCTTTGACTCCATCAATTCCACATTGATGAAGTCAGAAGTTGTATTTATTTAATATGATTGTGAGTATGTCACCAATACCATGTGTTCAGAGCAGCTTATTTTCACAAAGGGAGCATAAAACAGGTGGGATGCAGCTCACTAGCATATAAGGCATTTGTTGCCCACATGGACATCTAAATGAAAAAAGGCCCAGTCATGATGGGAATAAAATAAACTGTGTAGTTGTCTGTAAGAGCACTTCTGGATATAAAAGAACTAAAGAAAAGACTCTGTGAATATGTTGGTCAGATTGGGTGCAGACCATCTGACATGCAAAATAGATACCTTCACTCTTGCAACTCATAACAGCTACTAAAGCTCTTGGTTTTTATGTTGCATTAATCATTTTCTTCATTTTATTAATCCCAATGTTATGCATTAAAATTAATTCAACAGAGAAGACACACTGACTGATATACACCAGTAGAATTGTGATATTAGAATATTGGTTACTTTATAAATATATTCAACAATTTCTCCATTGGGAAAGATTTTCAAAGTCACAGAAACACAGCACTGTGGTCACTCAGCCCATCGTGTCTCTGCCAGCCCTCAGAATAAAGCAATTTGCTTTGTGCCAAATCCATCTTCTCTCTGCAACTCTGCACTTTCTCACTTTTCAGATGACAGTCTGAATTGTTCAATTGAACCTGCCACCAGCAACCTGCCTCCATCAAATGCTCAGGCAGTACATTCAGACCTTAACCACTCCTTGCATGAGAAATAAAATCTTCTTCTGGCATTTTTGTTTCTTTTACCGATTACTTTAAATCTCTTGTTCTTTCCCACTGCATGAGTACAAAATTTCTTTCTATTTGTTCTGTCCAGACTCATCATGACTCTGAAAATCTCAATCAAATGCTTTCTCAGCCTTCTTTTCTCCAAGGTGAAGTTACTTCATAACTGAATTTCATGATCCATGGAACCTTGCTCATGAATATTTTCTAATCTGTCTCCAGTGCTGTTCTATCTTTAATAAAGTGCAGTGCCTGAAGTGAGACCAAATACTCGCTGGTTCAGCATTGTATACAAATTCACAACACAGTATGAACATAGGACAGTACAGCACAGTACAGGCCCTTCGGCCCACGATGTTGTGCCTAGCATTTATCTTAATCTAAGATCAACCTAACCTACACACCCTTCTATATACTGCCATCCATGTGCTTATCCAGCAGTCGCATAAATGTCTTAGAGAGAATTGTAAGGGATAGGATTTATGAACATCTGGATAGGAATAATGTGATCAAGGATAGACAGCATGGTTTTGTGAAGGGCAGGTCGTGCCTCACAAACCTTATTGAGTTCTTTGAGAAGGTGACCAAGGAAGTGGATGAGGGTAAAGCAGTAGATGTGGTGTATATGGATTTTAGCAAGGCATTCGATAAGGTATCCCATGGTAGGCTAATGCAAAAACTACGGAGGTATGGCATTGAGGGTGCATTAGAGGTTTGGATTAGGAATTGGCTGGCTGGAAGGAGACAGAGGGTAGTAGTTGATGGTATAGGTTCATCTTGGAGTGCAGTTACTAGCGGTGTTCCACAAGAATCTGTTTTGGGACCATTGCTGTTTGTCATTTTTATAAATGACCTAGAGGAGGGGCTTGAAAGCTGGGTGAGCAAGTTTGCGGATGACACGAAAGTCGGTGGAGTTGTGGACAGCGAAGAAGGATGTGGCAGGTTACAGCGGGATATAGATAAGTTGCAGAGCTGGGCAGAAAGGTGGCAAATGGAGTTCAATGTAGCTAAGTGTGAAGTCATTCACTTTGGTAGGAGTAACAAGAAGATGGATTACTGGGCTAATGGTAGGCTACTTGGTAGTGTGGATGAGCAGAGGGATCTTGGTGCCCATGTACACAGATCTCTGAAAGTTGCCACCCAGATAAATAGTGCTGTGAAGAAGGCATATGGTGTACTGGGCTTTATTGGTAGAGGAATTGAGTTCCGGAGTCCTGACGTCATGTTGCAGTTGTATAAGACTCTGGTGCGGCCTCATCTGGAGTATAGTGTGCAGTTTTGGTCGCCATACTATAGGAAGGATGTGGAGGCATTGGAACGTGTGCAGAGGAGGTTTACCAGGATGTTGCCTGGCATGGTAGGAAGATCGTATGAGGAAAGGCTGAGGTACTTGGGGCTGTTCTCATTGGAGAAAAGAAGGTTTAGGGGAGATTTGATAGAGGTGTACAAGATGATTAGGGGTTTAGATAGGGTTGACAGTGAGAACCTTTTTCCGCTAATGGAGTCAGCTGTTACTAGGGGACACAGCTTTAAATTAAGGGGTGGTAGGTATAGGACAGATGTAAGGGGTAGATTCTTTACTCAGCGGGTTGTGAGTTCATGGAATGCCCTGCCAGTAACAGTGGTGGACTCTCCCTCTTTATGGTCATTTAAGCGGGCATTGAATAAGCATATGGAGGTTATTGGGCTAGTGTAGGTTAGGTAGGCTTTGGTCGGCGCAACATCGAAGGCCGAAGGGTCTGCACTGCGCTGTATTTTTCTATGTTCTATGTTCTATGTCCCTAATGTCTCTGACTCTACCACCACTGATGGCAGTGCATTGTGCACACTCACCACTCTGCATAAAGAACCCACCTCTGACATCTCTCCTATACCTTCGTCCAATCACCTTAAAATGATAAGCCCTCATGACAGCCATTTGTGCCCTGGAAAAAATCTCTGGCTATCTACTCAATCTATGCTTCTCGTTACTTTGTACACCTCTATTAAGTCACCTCTCTTCCTTCTTCACTCCAGGGTGAAAAGCCCGAGCTTACTCAACCTCTCTTCATAAGACAAGCCCCCAGTCTAGGCAGCATCCTGGTAAATCTCCTCTCCACCCTCTCTAAAGGATCTACATATTTCTTATAATGAGGAGACCAGAAATGTATCCAATATTCCAAATGTGGTCTAACCAAGGTTTTCTAGAGCTGCAGCAAAACCTTGCAACTCTTAAACTCAATCCCCTTGTTAATGAAAGCCAAAACATCATACGCCTTCTTAACAACCCTATCGACTTGGGTGGCAACTCCAAGGAATCTATGTACGTGGACCCCAAGATCCCGCTGTTCCTCCACACTGCCAAGAATCCTATGTTTAATCCTGTATTCAGCATTCAAATTCGACATTCCAAAATAAATCACTTTGCATTTATCCAGGTTGAACTCCATCTGCCACTTCTCAGCCCAGCTCTGTATTCTGTCAATGTCTTGTTGCAGCCTGCAACAGCCCTCAACAACACCACCGACCTTTGTATCATCGGCAAACTTACTAATCCACCCTTCTACTTCTTCATCCAAGTCATTTATAAAAACTAAACAGAGCAGAGGCCCAAGAACTGATCCCTGCAGGACACCAATGGTCACCACCCTCCAGGCAGAATACTTTCCATCCACTACCACTTGCTATCTTCTTTCGGCCAGCCAATTCTGTATCCAGACAGCCAAATTTTCCTGTATTCTATACCTCCTAACTTTCTGGATGAGCCTACCATGGGGAACCTTATCAAGTGCCTTCCTGAAATGCTTTATTAACTGGGTTCTTCCATCTTAAATGTTTTAAATAATTTTGTAATATCATATTGAAGATTGGACGGTTAGTGTGTGAAGAGCATAGACAGTCTGGTTTCCCACCTTGGACTAGTGCGAAAAGATGTAAATATCATTCTGAGCACTTTTTGGTAGATTCTGAGGGAGTATATTAGAAATTGTTAGATATTTATGTTTACTTTCACATCCAAACACTGCACTTCCATATGCAGGAAATTATTTGTTCTTCCTATTTAGCTCAGTAGGAAGGAACTGACCACTTGACTGTTCTCTAATCTTCCACTCACATTCTCTAGCAATTTGGCAATTCAGACTTAATCTGAAGCTTTTCTATTATTTTTATTCACTTGTAGGATGTGGGCATTGCTGGCTGGCCAACATTTATTGCCCGTTCCTTGTTGCCCTTGAGAAGGTGATGGTGAGCTGCCTTCTTGAACAACTGCAGTCTACCTGCTGTGGTTAGACCTACAATACCATTAGGGAGGGAATTCCAGGATTTTGACCAAGCAACAGTGAAGGAACATTTCCAAGTTGGGATGCTGAGTAGTTTGGAGGGGAACTTGCAGGTGGTGGTATTCCCATGTATCCACAGCCCTTGTCCTTCTAAATGCAAGTGATAGCATGTTTGGAAGTTCTATCTCAGGATCTTGGCTGAATTTTTGCAGTGCATCTTGTAGATAATATACACTGCTGCTACTGAGTGTCAGTGGCCGAGGGAGTGAATGCTTGTGTGTGGTGTCAAACAAGCAGACTTCTTTGTCCTAGATGGTGCCAAGATTCTTGAGTTTTGTTGGAGCTGCAGCCATCCAGGCAAATAGGGAATATTCCTGACCTGATCTTGTAACCACTATGTTTATGTGGCAAGTCCAGTTGAGCTTCTAGTTAATGGTAACCCCTAGGATGTTGACAGTATGGGACTCAGTGATGGTAACACCAATGAATGTAAAGGGGCAGTGATTGGATTGACTCTTATTGGAGATGGTCATTGCCTGCTATTTGTGTGGTGTGAATATAACTTGCCACTTGTCAGTCCAAGCCTGCATATTGTCCAGATCTTGTTAAATTTGAACATGGACTGCATTTAAATCTAAGAAGTCGCGAATGGTGCTGAACATTATATAATCATTGGCAACATCCCCTCTTCTGACCTTATGATAAAGGGAAGGTCAGTGATGAAGCAGCTGAAGATGGTTGGGTCTAGGACACTCCTCTGAAAAACTCCTGTGGAGATGTCCTGGAGCTGAGATGACTGACCTTCAATAGCCATGACCAATGCAAAACAATGATGTCAATCATCATCGGGCGGTATGGTGGCTCAGTGGTGTGGGGTGACACAGTGGCTCAGTGATTAGCACAGCTACCTCACAGTGTCAGGGACCCCAGTTTGAACCCTGCCCGCGCGACATTCTGTGTGGAGTTTGCACATGCTCACTGTGTCTGTGTGGGTTTTTTTGGTTTCCTCACACAATCCAAAGATCTGCAGGTCAGGTGAATTGGCCACGCTAAATTGCCCATGGTGTTAGATGCATTAGTCAGGGGTAAATACAAGGTAGGGGAATGGGTCTGGGTGGGTTACTCTTTGGAGGATCAGTGTGGACTTGTTGGACTGAAGGGCCTGTTTCCATACTGTAAGGAATCTAATCTAATAATTTTTCTTCAGCTTTTTAACCAAGAGTTGAAACAAGAGAAACTTACACAAGGTTCAGTGATCATGGTTAAGAACACACATCAAATTCTTCACTTACTGGCTGTCCTGGTGGTCCAATGTCTCCTTTTATTCCAGGGAACCCTGGTGACCCTGGAAGACCAGGATTGCCTTTTTCTCCTTTGATACCCCCAAACCCTGGTGGGCCTCGTGGACCCACTGGACCTTGTGGGCCTTGAAATCAGAAAAAAAAATGTCTTTAGATATTAATATAGCTGCATTAACAGTCTTTAGTTAAGTTTCGCTCTAGTCTCATATTGGACAGTTATTTCACCAAACTATAATTACAGTTCCCAGAGTTAGGTACAAGATAAACAAAGGGTAAATCCAGATTGCATCTTATTAAAAGTCAAATCCACCACACAGGAGTTGTAAACTATTTGCATTTTCCTCAGTATTCCCCCATCTCTTATGAATTGACAGATCTTTCCTTATCCTACTTGTACTCGCAATCCTTCATTTACTAATCAAACATACCATTCTTCCTGTACTAATGTAAAGTCATTGCAAAAGAGGAATGAAGTTCCAAGTCTGACCTTTTTCTTAGCTAGTGTATATTCTTTCGCAGGGAACACTGCATTATGATCAGGAGGTGGAATGCTGTGTAGCTTTTCATATCCAGGACCCCGAGCTATTGAGGTCAGTTATAACTCCCAATGCAATTACAGGGAATTGTGGAACGACACAACTCATTAAGAAGTTGTTCAACTCATAGTCCCTGGCAATGCTGGCTCTTTGAAAGAGCAATCCCTTCCCTCATAGCCGTGCAAAACTTCTCCTTCAACTACTTGTCTAATTTCCTTTCGAAGATTTGAAAAAATGAGTTATAATGGTTGATGTTATTGATTATACCTCTGTACTCGACATGTAAATATCATTTGTTCATGTAATTGCTCTCATGCAAGACCAGATTATTATTGGCAGACCTGCAAAGATACTGGTACATATATAAAAGATACTGGTACATATATAAAAGTGATACTGTAAGTGTGAACTTGTCATGAAGTGTAAATGGTAGCTGCTCCAGGTAAATGGGGTGCAGCTACAAAAATGTCTGATTTTATAAGTAACCTCCCTTCCTTCACTCATCCATTAACTTCTGAAATAATCACAAATTTCTTTTTATTGAATGTACTTAATGATGATGCAAATCCATGGCTCTGTAGCAAAGACAATTCCAAAGATTCACATTCTTTTAATTGGAAATTAGATTCTCAAACATTCACTGAAACCAATCACTTGGCCACATATGATTATGAAGTCATGTCAGGTCTCATAAACAAAAGGCTACACCACACAAGCTCCCATTACTTCTTTCTCCATCATGCATTTGTCCTTTTCCTGAAATATTCCCGCTCTATTTTTCCACCTTCCCATGACTGATGCTGTTATTTTCCCTTCTTTTTCTTTGTCCTTCCACCCCTTCCCTTCATGTGGCTATTAGACTTTCCCTTCTTCAGCCCTCTGCCCCAGTGCCAATCCCTGGTGCTCTCTTTCTCTACCATATTTTAATTTTCATATTTTAATAGAAGACTCAGAGCAAATGCAATACATTACAATGGTCCACACATTCAACAATGAAGCAGAACAAAATATATCAATGAGATATTTACTTGTAAAGAACATAATTACAATCCAAGTTAAGAATTCTTATCGCTTGGCACACTTTTCAATTCAGAATAATGTTTATAAGGAATCTGCCCAGATATTAAAAATGTAATGGGTAATAGCTTCACCAATTAAGCATCTTGTATAGCCTGACCTCTTCAAAAGTATCCTGTACAGAGTTAAAACAATCCATTTCACAAAGTTGTAGTACCTTGTTTTATAAAAGAAGCATTAAAACAGAAGTTATTTATAAGAAATCTGTACACAGATGGCAAGACTTTGAGAGAGCCTTGAGTATTCATCATAAGTAAATTCTTAAAAGGGGTAATCACTCAAAAGTCAGAATCAAGGGCAAAACATATCCACTGTTCTTCTCCTCGTGGGAAAATTATAAACAAAAAACTCTTGATCTAGTTTATCTCAGCTAGTTCCACCCTTCCAAGTTTGTTGAGTGACAGAAACAATATTGAAGCTACAAATGCTTTTTTTTTGCATGGGGAAGTAAAGTCAGTGGCAATTTTCACATGATTGAAAACATTCAAATGAAGGTGCTTTTCCCAATTGGTGCAAGATGTTCTCAGGAGTCCTTCACCATTTCTATTGTCTTAAAAATGCAAGATGTTTAATTTGCAAATAAAAGTATAGCAGTACTGTAACATTAATGATTTTACCAGAACAATTAAGGCAGATTGTTCTTTATTAATATTTCAATGCTTTCAATTCATTAGTCATTACTTCTCCACATGGCACTCATCATATTTGTTATTCCCCCAAGAGTTACATGGTTAATTCCACCACCTTGAAAACACTCACAGTATGCCAAATAGCAACCACTTACAGAGTTAAAAATCTAACCTTGAGGACCTGGGAAGAGTCAAAGTTTAGTAAGATCCAGGGCCATCGTTTGGTGAATCAGTCACATCGCACAATACAGAACGAGAATGCTGGTTAGAAACTTCATTAGCCTGTTACAGGACTATTTCAAAAGCAAAACTCCTCGTGGTTTAAACAAAGAGAGTAACATTTTTGCTTCGTTTATCATGACAAGAACAAGGTTAACCTTTCCACACCTTCTACAAGATTAAAGCTTTTTCTACAAAGGGAATTTGCAGCATTTTTAAAGAAGATAGCAAAGTCTTGTTTGAGCAGGAAGGAATTAAACATGGTTAGTCAATAAAAGTTACTAAGCCAATTATCTAAGGAATTTTAATTTTAGTCAACATTTTTTAAAAAGCATGCAAATAAAGCATTGCTGAAACAGTAGTATATAATATTATAAAATGAGAATTAGATATAATATAAAATTAGTGATAAAAGTAGGTATGCCAAATAACATTACAACTTTGATGAATATATTAAAAACTAGGGTAGGTGGACAGAGTTTTAGTCTCTTGGCGAATCAAGGGAAGTCGGGAGATGATATGAAAGGTGGAAGTAAAACCCAAGATCAGACATAATCATTTAGAATGGCAGAGAAGGAATTATGAACTGAATGATTTACTAGAGCTCTTAATTCTTGTGTTCTTGTGTTAAAAAAGATCAGCTTCAAATGTTGGGACCAAAATTCAATTACCCTTATTGTTAACTGCCACTTAAAACATTTCCTTCGAGTTGAATTTACTGTTGATGACTTTGTCATATCAAGACTTGAGTTCCTCATTCCACTGTTTAACAGTGGCATTCCTGTATATTTTAAACAAATTTGTGCTTCTATTAAAATAACAGAGTGAGGAATTAGCTGCTTTTGTAAATGAATATTGACGGCAGTTTCTACGTATAAGATAATAGACCAGCTGCACTGAATGCCAGCTGTTATTGGGACTGACGGTGCATGACAATATCTGTCACTGCAGAGGGTCAGTTCCATGTACTCTTCTGATGATCAATGATATGATTTCAACACAGGCTATTGGTTGGATCAGAATGGTGTTTCTTCATGTCATTGTGGCTTATTGCAGCACCTGCACCTTTAAGCTAGAATAGAAGATATAAGCTAACCCTTCAGGTCAGTACTGAGGGAATGCAACACTGTTGAAGATGCCTCCTTTTGGATGAGGTATCAAACCGAAGGCCCATCTGCCTCCTTAACAGGACATTAAGGATCCCATTGCATTGTTTGGAACAAAGAGCAATGTATCTCAATCTCCTGTTTAAGATTTATAGATCAATGTTATGATTAAAAGAACACATGCAATTATCAAAATTGGCAAGAAACTTCCCTACATTTCCACTCCTGTCATTGTTCCACATCGTTCCTAAAAACATGAATGCTCATCAGGGCATGGTTCCCTGTGGTTACGTGTGAGTAACAAATAGGGAGACATCAAGGCTAAATTTTCAGGAGACAGAAGCCGACCAATTCTCCCCTTGTGCACCCACGGCACCGAGTCAACTGGACCACTCTGACTAATATTGAAAGCAAGATTAATGCAGCAATTAAACAGCCGACTAAAGTGGGGCATATCACTGTCAAAGAAAATTGCCAGTGGAAAACTCTCAGGATAAGACTGTTCACAACCTGTCTGATTTTGGAAATTAAATCTTACGATATCGTAGAATTGCAGAATTACTATGGTGCAAAAGAAGGTTGTTTGTCCTATGACAACTGCACCAGATCTCTGAAAGAACATTATAACTTTGATTCATTCTCTTGCCTTTTGCCCAGACCCAAGCATATTATTTCTATTCAAATTATAGACTAATGTCCTCCTGAATGCCTTAATTAAACCTGTCTTCACCATATTTCCAGGCATGACATTCCCAAGACAGCTGAAGTGAGAGGAACTTTTTTTCTCACATTGCATTTTCTTCTTTTACAAATCGCTTTAAATCCGCATCCTCTCATTCTCAATCATTTTATGAGTGGGAACTGCTTCTCCCTATCTAGTTTGTCCAGATCCCTCATGTTTTTGAAAGCTTCTATCAAATCTCCACTTGGCCTTCTCTTCTCCCAAGTAAAATCATCCCAACTTTTCTCAACTATCTTCCAAATGGAATTTACATCCCTGAAACCATTCTTGTAATCTCTTCTCCACTCTCTCCAATGCACTCACACTCATGTAGCTTGGCGCCCAGAATTGTACACAGTATTCCAGCTGAAGTTGGATCAGTTCCTTATACAAACAGGTGTTTTCCTGCAGATTTCTTTCTTGGGTTTTTCTCGCAGCTGCCAAGTGACCCCAACTCAGCTACATTTAACTTTCTATCAGCTTTTTGTCTCTTTTGACAAACTTCCACTGCACCACACTCCCAAGACCCATCTACTCATCACACATCAACTTAGTTGCTGCTGAATCCATCTGTCTTACTTGATCTTTTGATGGCCTTGTTCTTGTCAAAGTGCCCTATCTTGTAGTCACTCACACTGACCTTGTTGCTATTCACATCAGCATTTCTGCTGCAAGTGTTGCTAAATCAATCTGACTTTGGAATAAAATATTCACAAGCTTGGGGTGGCATGGTGCTCAGTGGATAGCACTGCTGCCTCACAGTGTGCTAGGAACCCAGGTTCAACTCCAGCCTCAGGTGACTAACTGTGTGGAATTTGCATATTCTCCCTGTGTCTGTGCAGGTTTCCTCCCACAATCCGAAAATGTGCAGATTAGGTGAATGGCCATGATAAATTGCCTATAGTGCAGGTTATTAGTGAGGAGAATGGGTCTGGGAGGGTCAGTGTGGACTTGTTTGGCCGAGTGCCTGTTCTAGTTCTAAATATGAGATTAGGGATAAGATAAATTTAGCTTGGTAGCAGGCTTCACTTCTTTGAAAGAAAATGCTTATTTTGATCATGAAAACTGTACAAAATTAATTTTCCAGAGTTGTAGGATCTGAGAGAATGGAAAGAAGCTCATCAAGGGCAGCCAAGCAGCTGCTGTGCCTCCATGATTAAAGGTCATGGGATCAAAACTAAAGAACAGCATTTGATTTTAATGATTACTACAGAACATTGGACAATTGATACCAACAGGTGACTGCAGGAGGTCTAGAACCTTTGTTGATTTTACTGGAGAATCTCCATTTAAATGACACATTGCAGACTCCCACTCAATAGTTGACCAGATTTCAACCTTTAATGATAGATTCATTCATGCCCTTAAAATGATAGATGGGCAGGAATGGTTAGGCTGTCTGATCTGAAATTTTGCATCCCACCTGTCCAGACCCTCTCCCGCCATGCTTAAAATCAAGAACTATGTTTTTGACATTAAGCCTATGTCAAGAACACAGTCTAGAGGTGTTTACATCAAATCAGTTCTGAGTCCACACTCAGTCAGTTGGCATACCGAAAAAAGTGCAAGTTATCCATTCCTGTGCCCTTTGCTCTGCCTTCAAAGCTCATACCACATTTATTTTTACATTCCTCAGTGGTGCAATCTTACTTTGTTTAAAAATTAACAGAAAGGTACAATTTAGGAAGAGAATGGCCCACTCTTCAAGTTGATGATTGGGCTTCAAATTTCATAGCATTAATTTTGGAGGAACAATGTTGTGTACTATTCGCAAAGGGTGCAGGAATAGTTCAGCTTTTGCTTAAAAAGGAAATGAATATTCACATTATAGTCTATTGTTTAATGCTGTATATATTAGTGCTGTTATAATCCCAACTCATCCAAGTTAATTATTGCTGAAAGATCTAACCTGGAGGACCTGAGGAGGGTCAAGGTTCAACCAAAGGTCATCATTAGATGCGTCAGATATACCATATCACAAAACAAGACTGTTGGTTAGAAACTAAATACAAGCAGTTAAAGTACAACAGCAGTATTTTCAATTTTAGGGGAAAAGGAGGACCCAGCCTTCCCTAAATTAATGTTTAAGATGTTTGATCAAAAACACAATGTTCCATTTCATATTGAGAATTCTGCAACTTGAATCCTCTTCAATCAGCAAAGATCTTCCCTTTAGGTTATTGAAGTGCGTCCAGCAGTACTCAGCTGAGTGGGTGTCATTCAACGTGGCTGTGCATGGCATACTGCACAGCACTGTTTTCCTCAGGGAATGGCCATGTCACCATTATCAGGTGAGAAGCTCAGAAGCAGCAGATTCAATGATGGTAGTGTAATTTAATGTCAAGGGATGAGGATTAGATTCTCTCTTGTTTGAGATGGCAGCTGCCCAGCATTTCTGTGGCCCTAACACAAAAAGGAGGTATAAGAGAAGCAAGAGGAAATGGGGCTTTCTAAAAACTAGTTCATAGGATGTAGACACCTCTGGTCAAACCAGCACTTACTGTCCATTTGGCAATTGTGAATGAATGATGATATAGTTTCAAATCAGGATGACTTTTGTGACTTGGAGGGAATCTTGCAGGTGTCTGTTAAAATGAATTTACTTTTGTTGCTCTTCCATCTGGAAGAAGTCATGGGTTTGGAAAATGCTGTTGCTAGGATCTTGATGAATTAATGCAGTGTATCTTGTAGATGGTGCATACTGTTGCCACTGTGTGTCAGTAGTGAAGGGAGTAAATGTAGAAAGTAGTGGATAGGATGTCAATCTCCTGGATGGTATCAAGCTTCGAGTATTATTGGAGCTGCACCTAACCAGGAACAAGGAATGTATTCCATCACACTCCTGTCTATGCCTTGCAGACACTACACAGCCATTGAAGAGGTAGGAGGTGAGTTACTCTCTGCAGAATTCCTAGCCTCTGACCTGTTTTTGTAGCCATTGAATTTATATGGCTGTTTCAGTTCTGTTTCTGAACAATGGGATCTTCCTTGATGTTGATAATGGGTGATTCAATGATGGTAGTGTAAGTTAATGTCCAGGGATGAGGATTAGATTCTCTCTTGTTTGAGATGGCCACTGCCCAGCATTTCTGTGGCCCTAACATTACTTACCACTTGTCCCACATGTCATGGCAAGCCCGGATATTGTCCAGATCTATCTGCTTGTGAAACCTGAGCTAGTTCAGTATCTGGAGAGTTGTGAGTGGTGCTGAACATTGGCCAATGATCAGCAAATAAGTCCACTTTTGAATTGTGCTGGAGGGAAGGTTCCTGATCACACAGCTGAAGATGGTTGACTCTAGATCATGACATGGAGGAACTTCTGGAGAGATGTGCTGGGGCTGAGATGATTGACTTCCAACAGTCCACAACTATCTTCCTTTGTGACTGGTATAACTCTAATAATGGAGAGTTTTCTCCCAGATTCATTTCAATTCCAATTTTGCTCGGGCTCCTTGAAGCCATATTCTGTTAAATACTGCCTTAATGTCAGGGGCAGTGACTGGAGTCTCTGGAGTTCAACTCTGGTGGCACGGTAGCTCAGGGGTTAGCACTGTTGCCTCACAGCGCCAGGGACATGAGTTGGATTCCCACCTCAGGTGACTGCGTGGAGTTTGCATTCTCCCCATGCCTGCATGGGTTTCCTCCGGGTGCTCCGGTTTCCTCCCACAGTCCAACGATGTCCTGGTCAGGTGAGTTGGCCATGCAAAATTGTCCATAGTGTTAGGTACATTAGTCAGGGGTAAATGTAGGGTATGGATGGGTTACTCTTTGGAGGGTCGGTGTGGACTTAGAGTCATAGAGGAATAGAGCACAGAAACAGACCCTTCGGTCCAACCCATCCATGCCAACCAGATATCCCAACCCAAACTAGATCCACCTGCCAGCACCCGACCCATATCCCTCCAAACCCTTCCTATTCATATACCCATCCAAATGCCCTTTAAATGTTCCAATTGTATCAGCCTCCAAAACTTCCTCTGGCAGCTCATTCCAGACATGTACCACCCTCTGTGTGAAAAAAGTTGTCCTGTCAATCTTTTTTATATCTTTCCCCTCTCACCCTAAACCTATGCCCTCTAGTTTTGGACTCCCCAATCCCAGGGAAAAGACTTTGTCTACTCACCCTATCCATGCCCCGCATAATTTTATAAACCTCTATAAGGTCACCCCTCAGCCTCCTATGCTCCAGGGAAAACAGCCCCAGTCTGTTCAGCCTCTCTCTATAGCTCAAATCCTCCAACCGTGGCAACATCCTTGTACATCTTTTCTAAACCCTTTCAAGTTTCACAACATCTTTCCGATAGGAAGGAGACCAGAATTGCACGCAATATTCCAAAAGTGGCCTAACCAATGTCTAGTGCAGCCGCAACATGACCCCCCAAATCCTGTACTCAATACTCTGACCAATAAAGGAAAGCATATCAAACGCCTTCTTCACTATCCTATCGACCTGCGACTCCACTTCAAGGAGCTATGAACCTGCACTCCAAGGTCTCTTTGTTCAGCAACACTCCCTAGGACTTTACCATTAAGTGTATACGTCCTGCTAAGATTTGCTTTCCCAAAATGTAGCACCTCGCATCTATCTGAATTAAACTCCATCTGCCACTTCTCAGCCCATTGGCCCATCTGGTCAAGATTCTGTTGTAATCTGAGGTAACCCTCTTCGCTGTCCACTACACCTCCAATTTTGGTGTCATCTGCAAACTTACTAACTGTACCTCTTATGCTCGCATCTAAATCATTTATGTAAATGACAAAAAGTAGAGGACTCAACATTGATCCTTGTGGCACTCCACTGGTCACAGGCCTCCACTCTGAAAAACAACCCTCCACCACCACCACCCTCTGACTTCTACCTTTGAGACAGTTCTTTATCCAAGTGGCTAGTTCTCCTTGTATTCCATGAGATCTAACCTTGCTAACCAGTCTACCATGGGGAACCTTGTCGAACGCCTTACTGAAGTCCAAAAAAATCACTATACCGCTCTGCCTTCATCAATCCTCTTTGTTACTTCCCAAAAAAAACTCAATCAAGTTTGTGAGACATGATTTCCCATGCACAAAGCCATTTTGACTATCCCTAATCAGTACTTGCCTTTCCAAATTCATGTACATCCTGCCCTTCAAGATTCCCTCCGACAACTTGCCCACCACCGACATCAGGCTCACTGGTCTATAGTTCTCTGGCTTGTCCTTACCACCCTTCTTAAACAGTGGCACCACGTTAGCCAACCTCCAGTCTTCCGGCACCTCACCTGTGACTATCGATGATACAAATATCTCAGCAAGAGGTCCAGCAATCACTTCTCTAGCTTTCCACTGAGTTCTAGGGTACAGCTGATCAGGTCCTGGGGATTTATCCACTTTATTCATTTCAAGACATCCAGCACTTCCTCCTCTATAATACAGACACTCTATTTCCCTACAGTTTATATCTTCCACATCCTTTTTCACAGTAAAAACTGATGCAAAATACTCATTTAGTATCTTCCCCATTTTCTGCAGCTCCACACAAAGGCCGCCTTGCTGATCTTTGAGAGGCCCTATTCTCTCCCCAGTTACCCTTTTGTCCTTAATATATTTGTAAAACCCCTTTGGATTCTCCTTAATTCTATTTGCCAAAGCTATCTCATGTCCCCTTTTTGCCCTTCTGATTTCCCTCTTAAATATACTCCTACTTCCTTTATACTCTTCTAAGGATTCACTCGATCTATCCTGTCTATATCTTACATCTGCTTCCTTCTTTTTCTTAACCAAACCCTCAATTTCTTTAGCCATCCAGCATTCCCTATAGCTACTAACCTTTCCCTTCACCCTGACAGGAATATACTTTCTCTGGATTCTTGTTATCTCATTTCTGAAGGTTTCCAATTTTCCAGTCGTCCCTTTACCTGCGAACATCTGCCCCCAATCAGCTTTTGAAAGTTCTTGTATAATACGTGTCAAAATTGGCCTTTATCCAATTTAGAACTTTAACTTTTAGATCTGGTCTATCCTTTTCTATCACTATGTTAAATCTAATAAAATTATGGTCGCTGGCCCCAAAGTGCTCCCCCACTGACACCTCAGTCACCTACGCTGCCTTATTTCCCAAGACTTGTTGGGCTGAAGGGCCTGTTTCCATACTGTAGGGAATCTAATCCTTTGGAAGAAAGTGAGGACTACAGACGCTGGAGATCAGAGCTGAAAATGTGTTGCTGGAAAAGCGCAGCAGGTCAGGCAGCATCCAAGGAGCAGGAGAGTCGACGTTTCGAAGAAGGGCTCATGCCCGAAACGTTGACTCTCCTGCTCCGTGGATGCTGCCTGACCTGCTGTGCTCTTCCAGCAATCTAATCCTTTGCCCATATTTGAACCAAGGCTGCAATGAGTGCAGGAGGTGAGTGACCCTGGTGGAACCCAAACTGAGCAGCAGTGAGCAGGTTTGTTGAGTGAATGCTGCTTTGAAAGTACTGTCAATGATCCCTTTTGTTACTTTGCTGATTAGTGTGAGAGTAGATTGATAGGATGGTAAGTGACCAGCTTTGGGTTTGTCCTGCTTTTTGTGTGCGAGACATTCAGAGGTGATTTTCAATATTGCTGAACAGATGCCAGTGTTCGAGTTGCACTGGAGTAACTTGGCTAGGGGTGTGGCAGGTTTTAGAGAATATGCCTTCAGCAGTCTTACTGGAATTGGCTCATAGGCTTGAGGAATGCTACAATAATGGAAACCCTTTCTGCATGGGAAAACTAATTAAAGTTTGTGCCAGTAACCTCAACCCCAATTCTCCATGCACCAATAATTCCACACTTCATTCCTTCACTTTACTGCAGACCTTCACAGTGTCTACTTGGCCCCAGTTCAAATATTAGAGCCTTACATGATGCATATTTTATAAATAAATAAACACAAAATGAAACTCGTCACCCCAGTTCAACCTCTTGCCTGTCTCCCATGTGCCTTTTGTTTACCTTACTAATCCCAAACAGTGTGATCCCAGTGATGCAGCATAGCTAGTTGACGGCTGCTGACTTTCAATGGAGAGATCATAATGCTCTTTGAGGATGACCTTGAGAAGCATTGAGTCTCAGAGGTTTTGATGTCACATTGAATTGTCTTAATATGGGCGATAATGGTCTCGGCTGGCAAATGGGACCTGGTAGAGAGGTAGGATAGGAGTAGAATTGCTTTCAGCCTGAGAGGAGCTGGACTGCAGTGCTGTGATACGCTGCAAGTTCCTTTGAAAACTGATAAACATCACCTTGATGGCAGTAATCTGAGTGTGCATGGTAACAGGTCGAGCAGGCCGGATGTACAAGCTGTGAGGTATGTTGGGGAGACTTGTAACAATATGTAAAGGTGAGGCCATGAAGATATGAATGTTTCATATGAGTCTTGATTGTTAGAAGATTGTAGGTGCGTGAGAGATTCACATGTGGTGAATTGAGCAGTAGGTGAGACAATTGGTGCCATTGGTGGAATATGGCATCTACTCACACCTTGATTACTCATGTACAGTCATTAAATGTCTTCCAGCACTGCAGATAGGTCCTTGGGACTGCATTCCTGGCAGTCACCGCCTTGACTATTTGCTCCCATCACCTTTTGACACTTAGTTTGAATGACCTCTTGTTCCTCCACAGATACAGGACATCGCTCCTTCTTTCTATCTCCATCACTACAATCTTCAATGTAGAGTCTTTAAAAAACCTGGATATTCTTCCTCTCTCATGTTCAGCCATTCATCTCTTTGGTCAGATTTGGCTGACTAAGCACGTGCTCTGGCCACAGTGCAACTCCTCTTTAAGAGGTACTGGCTAGCTTTAATTCATATTAATGCACTGTATATGGGCTCCTTGTGCAAGTGTGGAGCCAGTTGGAGGAGAATTATACTGGCTGCACACAGAGATCATTCTAATATGCAGCAGCACAAAGGTGCTTGTGGGTCACTTTAAACTGAAAGAGTGGGCACTAATTTGACATTTTAATCGTCTTCTCTCTTTTGTTTATTGGATAAGTGGGGGGGAGGGGGAGGAAAGCCACTTCAACTCCATGCACTTTCCCAAATCCAGCGGTGTTCAGATCAATTCTAACTTCCAAAATCTAACTGTGTTTCAGGTGAAGTCATTGGGCAAAATATTCAGTCCTCTAATGCCCCAGCTCCCATGTTTAGTGATGGTGGACCATTTAATTGGGTTGGGCACCATCCTCAGAAGACACATTTCACCAGCTGAGGCCTTTAAATGGGCAATTGATGGCCATTCAAAGATCTTTCCCACCATGGCTGCTATTAATCTTTTGCCCAGCAGGAGACATGTGAAGCAGGGAGCACAACAAGTCAACTCCAGATTTTTTGCTTGTAAGTTCCTGGAGTGGAATGTCTCTCACTCGAGAGTGCTCAGTGCCTGACCGACTTCTGACATCAGAAAGGGTTTGCGGTGGGGCAGTACAGTGATTTTAAGGAGATCAGCTAGGTGGACTTCATAAAATGAGTTCCCTGCTAACCTAGTCCAATCAGGGAGCCCTGCCTGATAGATATAACAGAAGTGTCAGAGGTTCTGTTCACTCTGAGAACTAGCTGTGAGGAAACTGGACCAATGTCAGGTACTGTGCACGTAAACAATGATTTGGTGATGGAATACTGACCTCTGTGGAGTTATTTCAGTGGGAAGAGAGCGGGAACACTTTACAAGGCTTACCCGAGGTCATTTATCTTGATGACGTACTAATAACAGAGAAGATCTATAAAGATCATTTAGAGAATTTAGAGATAGTCCTAAGATATTTCTCCAAGATGGGCATATGCCTTAAAAGAGAAAAATGTGTGCTCCAGGCACCTGGGCTACCTGGGCTACAGAGTCAATGAGACTGGGCTACCCCCATTGGAAGATAAAGTGAAGGCAATCAAAAATGCCCCAGCTCCCACATCTGTACAAGAGCTCGTCTTTCCTTGAATTGATGAACAATTATGGAAAGTTCATAAGAAACCTGGCCTTCATCCTGGCACCCTTAGTATTGATAAAGGGTCCACCTTGAAGATGATCTCATAGCTAAAATGGAGTCTTTAGGGAAAAGAAGACGTAGCTAACATTGTCTAAGGTGTTGGCAATCTATGATCCCAAGCGAGTTCTGGTGTTGACATGCGATGCCTCCCTGTAAGGTATCAGGTTGGTGTTGGCTCACAGGTGGCCTAATGGAGACGAATGCCCGATAGTGTAGGCTTCCAGGCTGATGCAGAGCGCAAATATGCCCAGATAGAGAATCTTTGGTGTGAGGAAGTTCACCCAATATCTTTATGGTCAAAAATTTGTAATATTAACAGACCACAAACCCCTGTGAAGGCTACTCAAAGAGGACAAAGCCTTACCGCCATAGCTTCAAGTCACATTCAGTGGGAGGCCATCATTCTGAGTTTGTACAGGTACAAGTTGGAAGAAATGGAGATGCCTGGAGCTGCCTCCTGGTGGCAGATACCCCACCAGTGGTGCCACCGTTGGAGAAGTCCATTCAGGTTTTAAACTTTCTGGACATCCTTCTGGTCAGCGCTGGCAACATCAAACTGTGGACACAAGAAGATCTGGTGCTGGCGAAACTTAAACAGCTGGTGCTCTTGGGAGAAACAAAAGAGCCATTGCAACCAGAATTGAAACCTTTCTCGACCCGGCAAGACCATATCATTTTATTTTGGGGAGCAAGAGTGATTATTCCCAGCCACATACTGGCTGAACGCCAAAAGGGTCATCCAGGCATGTCCAAAATGAAGATGTTGTCAGGAAGTAGGTCGGATGGCCAGGACTGGATGCAGATATGGCCACATTGGTGGGGCAGTGCCCAGAGTGCCAACAAGGTCCAAAATTATAGCCAAATTCGTGATAATGGCTGGTTAAAAATGTTAACTATGCCAGCCCCTTCATGGACTGAGCGTTCTTAGTCATGAGTGGATGCCTACTCAAAATGGCTGTATGTTTATAAAGTTCATTTGTCAAACATGGGGGTGACAGTAGAAAAGTTGCAATACATGGGCTCCTGGAAGCGTTGGTCACAGACAAAGGGCCATTACTTACCGGCAGGGAATTCAAGTATTTCCTAAAGTCGAATGGCATTCGTCACATAAGGATGACTCCATACTATCGTTCAGTGGTCTGAGTAGCCCAAACTTTGAAGGCAGGCTTAAAGCAACAGCCCACAGCTTCACTTGATACCAAAGTGTACCTATTTGACTAATGGGCCATCCCTCATGCAGCTACAAGGATAGCTCCAGCAGAGCTGCAAACAGGGAGATGACTTTGCACCAGGAGAAATCTGATTTTCCTGGAACTTTAGATTAGATTAGATTACTTACAGTGTGGAAACAGGCCCTTCGGCCCAACAAGTCCACACCGACCCGCCACCCACCCATACCCCTACATTTACCCCTTACCTAACACTACGGGCAATTTAGCATGGCCAATTCACCTGACCCGCACATCTTTGGACTGTGGGAGGAAACCGGAGCACCCGGAGGAAACCCACGCAGACACGGGGAGAACGTGCAAACTCCACACAGTCAGTCGCCTGAGTCGGGAATTGAACCCGGGTCTCTGGTGCTGTGAGGCAGCAGTGCTAACCACTGTGCCACCGTGCCGCCCTGATGGTAGTGGTGTTGGGAGCGTGTGGATGGAGGTGAAATGGCGTCAGGAACACCAATGCCAGGCAGAAAACTCTGCTAAGTGAGAGAGAGTTTGCTTCAGGGGATGACATTTGATGTCAAAACCTTGGGAATGGCCCTGCATGGGTAAATGGCATAGGTGACGCGAGGTCAAGTCCCATGGCATACAAAGTTTGGGGAGGTGAGGCAATCTTGAACAAGCACATGAAACTGCAAACTTGCAAATAGGGCAGGAGCAAAACATACCCCATCCCTCAGAACAGCCAAATAGGCTGTTGGAACCTGTGGGTGATCCCCCTCCATCCAGTGTCAAAGATATCTCAGAGTCTGAGGTAGACCCGGGAGATGTTGCAGCCATGACACTTTTACTGTCTGAAGAAGAGGATGAATTTATTCCAAAATGCACCATATGTGAAGAGATAGTCTACGGTCCGGTACACGCCTCCCATATCTGAGGCTGAGTCGACGGAACTGGACCCAAAGCAAAAACACCCCAGGAAAGAACAAGTACAGGCCTACTTCCCTGAACCTAGCGAGGGAAGGATGTAGAGATTGTAATGAGGTCATCCAGGTGGGCATGATGGAAAATGATTCCCTGACTGGGGCTGTTATCCCAGTCCAATCAGAGAACCCTGGCTGACAGATATAAACAGGAGTGTCAGAGGTTCTGTTCACTCAGAGCTGGCTCTGAGGAAGCCAGACCAGTGTCAAGTACTATGCACATGTAAATAAAGGGTGACTTGGTGAAGGGATACCAGTCTCGATGGAGTTATCTTACGGGACACTAAGAGACAGCCTCTTAAGCAGCCCTTGAACTCCTTATCATACGCCTCTAACCTGGCATCCTGGTCATTGTATGTGTCTGGTACCAGCGGTGGCCTTTACCTCTGAGATGGTGCTGATGTTTAATTGAGCTGGTTGGCCAGCAACTCTTGGTGAAGCAGCACTTCTGCCACCCAAATCCTTGAGCCTAGTGGAAGGCCCATAGCTGGCCTGTAAAGTGCCTGATTGGCACACAATGTAGTGGGCCGTCCAGAACAGAGGCACTGTGGGGCTCTGTAACCAGTAGCCAAAACATTCATCTCTTCCCACAATGTTCCATCTATTGAACTCTGTGAACAAAGCATGAGACTTTGAAAAAGATTCCATTCCATATTGGGCAGGAGAGGGAATTACTTGTTTGGACACTGTGGGAGCTAAAACCATATTCTTAAAATAGATTAAAAGCCTAACAGCATCTCTTAAAGGCAAACAGTTTGAACAACTTACTAAAATGAAATGTCTCCCAATAAATTAAGGAATTGAATAAAAATCTTAATTTCAGGCTGGGTTCCCCTTTGCATATTAAGAAGGCAAAACAGACTCAATATTTCACTTTAGGTTGCAGGAACTATAATGATGTTAGTCTATAGAAAGCCAGCCATTCGATGGAAGCATTTTTTAATTGCATTATCATGCAACAGATATGCAGATGGAATTAACTTGCTGAGCAAATATTTATTGGAATCCCCGACCTACTATAGGTTCAGTTTTTTTTTCATTAACTATGAGGAGATTTTACTCAGAAGTGAGTTTGAGCATGCTCAGCTATTTAATTTTATTTCTCTTTACTACTTTCAGTATTGAGCTCCCTCTACTGTTCTCCAAGAAATCCTCCACTCAACATTTGGAGAATGTTGCTCCCATGTGACATTTGCATTTCCCCAAACCAGCTTCCCTTCATTCTGCTCAATAAGAGCAGATTTATATGTGGATTGACGTAGACTGGGAACTCGTTCAAGATTCTGCAAATGCCTGATCCTTTCACCTCAGCAGACTGGGCTGAATCCTCAACTCCTCGGGTTTAACTCCATATCAAAATAACACAGCAACATAAAAATAATCTTCCTTTTGAAAAATGGACACAGAATAAAACTGCTATCTTCAAATTCAGGCCCACTGCTTTAACCAACATGAGGTTTGTTAACAAAAGAAAGCACAAACTTGCTTCTCTGTCTAAAACTAGAGAATAAGGTTCTTTTTAAACTTTGTGCAGGTTCCCAGGTAGGCCTGAGTGTGGTGTGTAATTTTGGATATGGTCTGATTGAGAGATTGGCTCGCTGTCGGGTCTTTGTCACAAGGATATAGCCTGAGACAGGGATAGGGAAAGGACTGCAGCCTGGTACGTTGGGGCCTGGAAGCTTGGCAGAAACGGAAGGCAATATCTGATTTGAAGCTTGTGGGGGATCAAAGCCCAGAGGCAAATCTGGGAGGGGCATACCACAAGGGAGATCCGAGGCAAGAGGGGAGATTAGAAGCTAGGATCAGGTCAGTTGGAGACCTCCTGCTAAAGATCGTTTCAGATCGTTTGGGTTTGTGTGGGTATCAGGTTGTTGGGGGAGGGGAAGAGGAGAGGACCCTGGGTCTAGGGGAGTTCGTGAGGGCATTGTCAGAAGGGAGTGCAGAGAAATCAGGGAAGTGGGTTAATGAGGTGGGATGTGAGATTGAAGCCTCAGGAATGGGTAGATTGAAATTGTCGGATGGGGAGGGGGTTGTGTGAGGAAGATTAGAAACACTCCTGTCAGGTTTCAATCCATGAATTTGGCTGGTTCCCCGTGCAGCCCCCTCCATCCCATCTCAACCTCTGCATTCTGTTGGACATATTTATAATTCTAATATAAATAACAAGCTAAGAAACTGCCCTCAAATATATTTATGAACACATCACACTACTGAATCAAATGAATTCTTAACCTGGTGTTTCAACTTCAAACTCTTAACCTTAAACTTTGAACAATCACCCCAGTGACCTTCTCCTGCTTAAGGTGTTTATTTCTCTGTAGTTTTACAGAGGAAATAGTCACTTCTTGCAAAAATGCATGAGGCTTACTTAGTCTTCAGATACAGGTGCAGAAATAAAAGCTCAAAACTGACTACAGTACTTCAGCAAACATCTTCCTTATTTGAAAATGGACAAAGATTGTCCCTGCCCTTGTGCTGCCATCAGTTCCACACTCTTTTTGTTTAGCCAACTGATCTACTAACTGATATATTGAAAGAACAAGAACTGTTGTAGTAGAAGCTACAGATGCTCAAAACATTTAGAATAAAAAAATGCACCTCTGATCTGCCTAGGGATGGGACAGTCCCATTAGCGAGATGACCTGAATTGAGACTGAGCCAGCAAGCAAAGTGAAATGAAATGAAAACACAACATTATGAAGATGCTCTACAAGGATGATGTAGAATAAACAAAGACAAATGTGATTGCATTTTCCATTAAGAATGTTTGACGATGAATAACACTGTGCTTTCTGTGATCTGTGACTCACATTAAGCAGGTACATTCTATACATGCGGAACAGCTGAATGAAAATAGTGCAAAATGGGTGAGGCAACACATTAGACTTCATCCACTTTGGAAAGAAATACCTTTTTTCTGATCTTACCTGGTCTTCCTGGCTGCCCTGGAGTCCCTGGTGATCCTTTTGGGCCCTCAAATGATTGTCCTGGTGGTCCAGGGGGTCCAGGTGGGCCTTGCTGACCTGTGAATCCTGGGAATCCAGGATCACCTTTAAGACCTGGAGCTCCAGGACCCCCTGGGTTACCTGGAACTCCTGGATCTCCTTTTGGTCCTGTCATGAGGAACACATTAGATGGTGAGTGGCTTGGAATCACCCAGTTATTGAAATACATTTCACAAGTCGACAATAAAGGTCATTCATGAGCATTTTTCTCATGATAACCATTATCCTTTCCACCTTTAGATAGCTTGGACAGAATTTTGATATATTTCATTTTGTCTAATTAGAAACAATAATGGATTTTGGAGAACTGAGGCAAAAAGTTAAAACTACTTCAATAAAATCTACAGTATGCAGATGACAGTCATAAGATTAGATTTTTTAGATTAGATTACTTACAGTGTGGAAACAGGCCCTTCGGCCCAACAAGTCCACACCGACCCGCCGAAGCGAAACCCACCCATACCCCTACATTTACCCCCTACCTAACACTACGGACAATTTAGCATGGCCAATTCACCTGACTCGCACATCTTTGGACTGTGGGAGGAAACCGTAGCAAACCCACACAGACACGGGGAGAATGTGCAAACTCCACACAGTCAGTCGCCTGAACCATTTTATTAGGGAGGAACCCATGCCTATTTCTCAGGAATTAATTATTTTGATTAGATTTTGTTTGACCTATTGGATTCCATTGCACAAATATTACTCCTTGACATTTGTTATTCAACAAAACTATCATTTTGAACATTCAGTTTGGTTGTAGACTACAACTCACTTTGGAAACCCTTCTCTCGGCATTATAGCTTCTTCTGAATAATACAACAGAACTTTGCAAGATGACCTTACAGTAGCCTCAGTGTTTGATCAGTGCTGCTTCAGCTTCACTTTTAGCTGTCATTACAGAGGATTTCATTTTACTGAATCAGCAGTATACACTATGTAAAATGTATGATGCATGAGAAAGGCTAAAGGGCCATATTGAATTTCAGGGCTCAGATTAATTTACAGCTTTGTTATTCACTTTTGAACACATATATAGTTCTGCATTGTCAGCAGATCCTGCATTACAGCATTTATCACTACAAGTTTAAAATTAATCTTCACTCTGATTATTGTTGGATTAAAAGGTAAATTCAAAGGCAATGAAATCTTTGAATTGAAAATTAATAAGACTGCACAGTATTGCTGCTGTAAAATTAAAGACATGCATCTTTCAATTTTGAGTTGAAGATTTTTCTACTTCATTATTTACCTGGAAATCCTGAAGGACCAGGGGGTCCTGGACGTCCTAGACCTGGAGGACCTACGGACAGACATCACAATCATGAGGACAACAAAAAGAAACACTGGACAAAAATGAAAGCACACAGTTTGACCTTTAATAGCTCCGATTTTCTTTCGATTGTTGACACACCTGAGACAAAAGCTGCTTTGAGGTGAAGCGAACTTTACAGCAAAACTGACCTAACAGTGATTCTTCCAGGAACTCTAATTACCTGCTAAGATGGTATTTATCTCCCCTTGAAATGCTTGACATCTGGAAAGTCACCTTGAGGAGGAGACATAGATTTTTACATTTCCTCTTCCTTAAATCAGACACCACAATCTTTTGAAGCTGCCAGGCCCCCACAAACACTGTTCTATATAAAAGGCGATTCAATCAATGAAGCCTTCTTTGAACCTTGCCGAATTTGCTCTTCCTGTGATTCTGTTTGACACATGTAATCTCCATAAGATTCTACCAAGTCTCCCTGTGAACTAACAATGCTCTGTTTGCTTTTGCTTATAGGTATGTCATTTAGTCTTGGAAGAATGCGTTGTAATGGGCCAGTATGTTGCCATATCCCAAGTCATATTACCCATTTTGAGGATATCCTTAAACAAGAGGCTGGAAGTTACAGGGGCATGAGTGGATGTACCTCACATGGCCCCTCTACACCTGAAAGAAAGCTGGCAGCCAGTTGACTCTGAAGACATAAACTACTGCTGGTGTGCTAAATAAGCTCCTTGAGAAAGCCCCATTCTCTCTTGTCAATATGCTTGCTGGCAACTCCAACAGTGCCAACAATGTTAGAGTTGAGTGGTGGCCTTTGTTGGGATTGCAGTCAGGCTCATGCAAGTTGGTTCATGGATTCTGAAGGAAGGTAAACCTGGTAGCTTTGAGTGGGATGGAGTGGGAGTTGAGCAAGTGAGTTTTGTACAATGGAAGGAAAGAAGGGTGTTTGCATCTTGGGGGTGCCCCAGATTGGCAAGGAAAGCTCTCCAATGATAACATTCCATCCTTCCATTCTGCTATTTCAACATCTTGAATAATCTGACAATGCCAATCATATTTTGGCATGGATAGAATAATATTATGGTCAGCTGACCTGTTAACAATCTCAAGTAACCCTTAATTATTTAATTACATGTGGTGGGCGGGCTATTGGTTTTGGAGCCCGTTTATCCCAAGTGTTATTGGGTTGAGTTTGGAATTGGGTGGGAAGTTTCCCAGAAGTCCCTCCATAAACTTCTTTGCTTCCTTGTCCTTTTCAAAATTGGACCTTTTCATCAAGCCTTTGGTCATCAATCCTAACCTTCACAAGATCTGGTCAACCTATCTGTAAAGCACTGTAGTATTTCTTGTATAAATGCATATTGTTGGAGAGTCACAACATTGATTCACACTCAAATCATTTTAGGAAGTAACTGAACCTGGATCTCCCTTTGGACCAGCTCGGCCTGGAATACCATCACGGCCTGGTTGTCCTTTCTCTCCTGGAGTCCCTGGAATTCCAAGAGGACCTGGTTCACCTGAAAACAAAATAATTGATTAAAGCTGTTACTAATCATGATATTTACAATGATTTTGGATAATCCAAAATAAAAATCAGAAATATGAATCAAGATTTATGAAAAAAGTTGAATTCATTTCTGGTCTACTCCTTTTCTCCCTCCACACCCACACAGGGCCAATCGTCAATCTAATTGGACGTGTAGCCTCCTCCCAATCCTGTACCAAAATACTTTGTGCCTAGTCGCCAACAGAGATTTATGAACATTGCTGTCAAATGCCTTTAGATTTTCCCATTTTCTTTCAGCATGTTTGGCATCCTTCCATCTGCAGGAGATGATGAGAATGCATTCTCAGAGCTAGGAGACCAGATGAGATTATCCACTGTACTGCTCTTGATGGATAAACAAGACAATTCTGGAACAGCAAAATTTGCCACAAGTCCCATACATGAAGTTGTCCCTTGTTGGAAGTGCAGAAGAATCTCTGCTGATGTGTTGTTTACATGATTGACATGTGCTTTGAAGCTTCTGAAACCACAAGGCAAGATGGTGGTGAATTACTGCTCACAGCTGATGTTGCAAATTGGATTGACCATTGGCTATTATTTTGAAGTAGTCATCACTGATGTTGAGGCTTTTTATGTGTCTTTGACAACATTCCTGAATTGGACTTAGAGTGCCCATCGCACTAGCTACCTTCCTGTATAGCATATCTTTGGAAATAGAGGCATCTTCCAACTTCTGCGCATGCCAGGCCAGAAAATTGACTTTGCTCAATTAGTACCAGCATGCAAAGCGTATTTGCCTTAGAAAGGCGTGCTTCATTGATAATTTTGAGGTGAAGGTTTCTAATTTAATGTTTGAGATTCTAAGGTTGAGCTGAATGGGCTTTTGGTTTTCAATTTTGTGAAGGTGACTTTTATTTAATTGTTAGAAATTTACCATCACCTGAGTTCACAGCATTTTTGTCTTTCGAAGTGCTATCAATATGTGTGGTAGATAGAGGAGATTAAAGCTATTGAACTTTTTTACTTTGCAAATGTAAGCTGTTCAGCTTTTCATGTCACTTGCTGGTGTGCTGAGGATGTAGGCATTCTAGAAAAGAAGGTTGCGTGGTCAGTTTGCTGCTTTTCCATGCTTGCTATGTTAGTCAGCCACAGTTTGTAGCTGTTTCTCCAAGGACTGCTGAACTCGTCATCATGAGACCAAGGTGCCTGTCACTGTGGATCAATGGGAGTAAAATTTGCTGACTCCCTTCAGTGATGTGTGTTCATAAGAAGATATACAGCATCTGATCCCATAATTATGGTTTTCATCACACTAATGGTGAAGGAGAAAATGACACAGTCATATGATGAATGAGCTCTGAGCCTTTGGAGAAGGTCTACTGTCTGAGTGACCAGTGTGATATCATCAGCATAAAGTTCTCTGATTACAGCATGTTGAACTTGGGTTTCAGCTTTCAAATGTGATAGGTTGAGAAATTTCCCATTTGATTGTGTGTGTAGAGGTAAATCCTTCTATCTTAACAGAAAAACCATAGTCATGAAGATAAAGAAAAAAGATTTCTAACAGAGTAGGAGTCTAAGACTATATCACCCCATTGTTGATCTCAAAAGGCAGGAGTAGCACATCAAACTGATTGGTGATGTATTTGTTATCATCAAATCAGCATGAGACTGCAAAGTTTGGGATGGCAGCCAATTTTCTCTGTTCCGAGGTAAAGGCTTATCCTGCTCACCAAACAGGGAGTTGAAATGATCTATTACCTTGATTTTTCCTTCTGTCAATCACCTGTCTCTAATCAAGATGTTAAGTAAGATACCTGTTCCTAAGCCTCATCTGATGTTTCTGTTGAACATATTAGTATGGGACACATATTTATAGAAAGGCATTAGGCACTACATGACAATGTGGCCAAAATTATGGGACATAAATCACACATCACTTACTTGCACAGCATTTCAGAGTTTAGACCAACTGCCATTTGGGGAACTATTTTTCAGTTGGGTTATTAATTCTGAGTCAGAATCAAACTGGCATTAGTGGTCTGTGTAAGATGCTAACAACCTGATTAATGAACAATTCTACCTAAGTTTCCAAACCAAATGGTTTACTTTACATTGTCCTCAACATACCTGGTGAACCAGGTGGTCCAGTAAGGCCAGGAGAACCTGGGAAGCCATCAATTCCCTTGGGACCAGGAATTCCAGGTGTACCTGCATGTTGAGAAAAAAACAAGGTGAGGCTTGCATTCACACATTTAACTGGTCCACCTTATTTTTGGACTAATACCAATGAGACTTCAAACATTGATGAAGGTAGGTACCTCCAAAAATATGGTCTGAAACTTAGTCAAAAATTATACACATTCCAGCAAATTCTTTCTGTTCTCAAACAGTACTCTCAGTATCTCCTTGCTATTTCAGACATGTCCTAACATTACAGTTCCTCATTTCCCAAGTATTGATGCTAGCGCCCCTGAATTCAAACCCACGCCTCCCACAGCAAATCTTAAGATACACCTTCCGTTCTCTCATTTTATTTACCTTATGCCAATTCATTTACAGCTATTCCTTACAATCTTATTTCTTTTTGGTAAAATTCTCTAGCATGTGAATCTGTAGCCAGTTAAAGATCACATTGCAACTTTTCTTCCAGCCCAGCTGACATTTCAGTTGAACGCATTTAATTTTTCTCAGTTTTAAACACAAGGTATCAAATTCTTATGAAAAGCAGTTTTTTCTTGGGACTTACCTGGGAATCCTGGTTGACCAGCATCACCTTTAGGACCAGGCGCACCAGGCAAACCAGGAAGACCAGGGCTACCTGGTACACCCTTACTTCCAGGGTTACCAGGGAATCCAGGAGAACCTGGTTCACCCTGGATTAAGAGAGAATGAGAGTGGGAGAAAATAGAGTGAGAGAAGATAAAGGTATCAATTAACATCTGTAACAGGAACACCAGGGTTTCAGATTAATATACCCAACCTTATAACAGGTAAATCATGCACAAACAACACTGACTTTTTCATTGCATGTTAACTTGAAGTGTGAGAAACATCCAATTATTAAATAATTTATGTAGATTGCCATTCGAAACATGTACAGTATCTGGAAAGAGCATCTTGCATTTAGTTAAAGTGCTTTTGGTTCTAAATCTGTTGCAGATGGTGATAATGATGGAAGCATTTGGAGATTAAGCATGAAGTGTACAACACAGACTTATCATCACAAACTTATATCATACCAAGTGAACCAGTATATCTTTAAACTTCTTCACATAAAAAAAAGATTAATTCAAAAATTCACAAAAACAGTCAGAAAAAGCTCTGCATTTAATTTTTAAATTATATATAATTGCCTTAGCTCCAGTGCCTGCCATAACCAAACTCACTTATATACTCTGGGTCCCAGCCCAAATCAGTCCCACGGTTATTCATGAAGAAAGGCTCACAGCAGATGCAACTTCCTTCACCCCCACGTTCAGTTTTGGCTTAAGCCATTCTGCATTCTCCTGCTTACTCAAAGATGTGACACTTTGCTGTGGCCATCCCAGTAGCTTATGACTCCTATCCTCCTATAGAATGATCCCGAGGATAAAAGGCTTATCATATGAGGAGCAGTTGAGGACATTGGGTCTGTACTTGATGAAGTTTAGAAAGATGAGAGGGAATCGGATTGAAGCTTACAGAATACTGAGAGACCTGCTGGAGTGGATATGGAGAAAACGTTTTCACTTGTAGGAGAGACTAGGACACAGCCTCAGAGTGAAGGGATCACCCCTTAGAACTGTGATGAGGAGGAATTTCTTCAGCCAGAGGGTAGTGAAGCTGTGGAGCTCATTACCATAGATGGCTGTGGAGGCCAAGACATTGAGTGCACTTAAGACAGAGACAGGTTCGTGATTAGTAAGGTGATCATTTGTATCATGGATAGTCACAGGTGAGGTGCTGGAAGACTGGAGGTTGGCAAACGTGGTCACACTGTTTAAGGGCGGTAAAGACAACCCAGAGAACCACAGACCAGTGAGCCTGACCTCAGTGGTGGGCAAGTTGTTGGAGGGAATCCTGAGGGACAGGATGTACATGTATTTGGAAAGGCAAGGACTGATTAGGGATAGTCAACACGGCTTTGTGCGTGGGAAATCATGTCTCACAAACTTGATTGAGTTTGAAGAAGTAATAAAGAAGATTGATAAGGGCAGAACAGTAGATGTGATCTATATGGACTTCACTAAGGCATTCGACAAGGTTCCCCATGGGAGACCGATTAGCAAGGTTAGATCTCATGGAATACAGGGAGAATAGCCATTTGGATACAGAACTGGCTCAAAGGTAGAAGACAGAGGGTGGTGGTGGAGGGTTGTTTTTCAGACTGGAGGCCTGTGACCAGTGGAGTGCCACAAGGATCGGTGCTGAGTCCTCTACTTTTTGTCATTTACATAAATGATTTGGATGCGAGCATAAGAGGTATAGTTAGTAAGTTTGCAGATGACACCAAAATTGGAGGTGTAGTGGACAGCGAAGAGGGTTACCTCAGATTACAACAGGATCTGCACCAGATGGGTCAATGGGCTGAAAAGTGGCAGATGGAGTTTAATTCAGATAAATATGAGGTGCTGCATTTTGGGAAAGCAAATCTTAGCAGGACTTAATGGTAAGGTCCTAGGGAGTGTTGCTGAACAAAGCGACCTTGGATTGCAGATTCATAGTTCCTTGAAAGTGGAGTTGCCGGTAGATAGGATAGTGAAGAAGGCATCTGGTATGCTTTCCTTTATTGTTGAGAGTATTGAGTACAGGAGTTGGGAGATCATGTTGCGGCTGTACAGGACATTGGTTAGGCCACTGTTGGAATATTGCGTGCAATTCTGGTCTCCTTCCTATCAGAAAGATGTTGTGAAACTTGAAAGGGTTCAGAAAAGATTTACAAGGATGTTGCCAGGGTTGGAGGACTTGAGCCATAGGGAGAGGTTGAATAGGCTGTGGTTGTTTTCCCTAGAGCGTTGGAGGCTGAGGGGTGACCTTATCGAGGTTTATAAAATCATGAGGGGCATGGATAGGATAAATAGACAAAGTCTTTTACCTGGGGTGGAGGAGTCCAGAACTAGAGGGTTTAGGGTGAGAGGGGAAATATATAAGAGACTTAAAGGGCAACTTCTTCATGCTGAGGGTGGTACGTGTATGAAATGAGCTGCCAGAGGAAGTGGTGGAGGCTGGTACAATTGCAACATTTAAAAGGCATCTGAATGGGTATATGATTAGGAAGATTTGGAGGGATATGGGCCAGGTGCTGGCAGGTGGGACTAGATTGGGTTGGGATATCTGGTTGGCATGGACGGGTTGGACTGAATGGTCTATTTCCATGCTGTACATCTCTATGACTCTATGACAAGGAGAAGGCAGAAGAATAGAATTGAGAAACATATTAGTCATGATTGAATGGCAGAGCAGACTTAATGAGTCAAATACCCTACTGCTGCTCCTATATCTTATAGTTGTATCTCTCCAGTTTCTGAAAGAGTAAATATTAGAGAAAAAGGGGCTGCAACTGATAACAGATGAGAGAGCAACATAGATGAAAACATAGAAGAAGAGGAAAGCAACAGGTGTAAGGGCAGTCAGAAAAAAATACAATAAGAAAGGCAGCACATCAGGGATCAAAAGAAAACATTTAGAAATAGAAAAGCCAAAGGCTTGAACTTTGGATAAGATCTGATTGTAATTTACAGAATACCGAGCGACTTGGATAGCGTGGGTGTGGAGAAGATGTTTCCACTAGTAAGAGAGACTCAAGAAACAAAATTGAGCAGAACGTCCAACCTTTCATACAAACATGCAAACTAACTGCTAGGGTCATCAATGCACAAAGGGCAGCTAGATGGTACCATGAAGGATATGCAAACAAGGTTTGAGCCAATGGAGACACAGAAACATGCACTGGTGCTCTGTTGCTCCAAGATAGCTCAGGAGCCCTAGTTTTTCACAGCCTCCTCTAAAAGGGGCAGAATTTGAGCCGAAGTGGGTACCACTACAGTTTTGACTTTCTATGGCATATCTGCTAGTGGAGTGCCTTTGATATGATGAGAATATTAAGCTAAAAAGGCTGAAAAGCAAAGTGGAAGGAGAAAGAAATGAGGAGAGTGGGGGAGTGGAGAAGTGGATAGGAATTCTTCCAAAGGCCCACAAACCCTTTGAGCCAACACTGCATAACATCTGCTGACAAGGCAGGCAAAATGTGTCTATCGAAAATTCTGCCCAATTCTCTGAAAATTTCGTAAAGTCTTCACCACTGGAATTAGTCCAAATTCATCTTCATGGCCCAATTCTAACCTTTGGGTTTTTCTCAGTCTCTACACTTAGTTCTGAAAAACACAGTGGTGGGGTGGCGCAGTGGCTCAGTGGTTAGCACTACTGCTTCACAGTGCCAGGGACCCAGATTCAATTCCACCTTCAGGCAACTGTCTGTGTGGAGTTTGCACATTCTCCCCGTGTCTGTGCAGGTTTTCTCCGGGTGCTCTGGTTTTCACCGACAGCTCAGAAATGGTAGATTGGCCATGGGAAATGTAGGGTCACAGGGATAGGGTAGTGGGACGAGTCTGGGTGGCTTGTTCTTCAGAGGGGTGGTGTGGACTTGTTGGGCCAAGGGACCTGCTTCCACATTCTGTTCTAAAAGAAGCGTCTCCAAACTCGCTAGAAGCTTTGAAAGACAATAATAGGTCTTTGATCATAAAACAGTGACACCAGTAATTCAGCAGAAGTAACAAATACTCAGCACACAGCTCTATAACCCAACTTAACTACGCAACTTCAATGTCATACTATCAGGCCTTCTTAAAGTTTTGTGACAGTGATAGTGAGTGTACAAAGAAATAAATACCAAGGGCACCAAATTCCACAGACTGCGATTACAGCAGTTATGGTGGAATTGTCTTCACAGGTGTATTTTAACTCAGACCCAAGCAGAGTATGCAGGGTCAGATGGATGGCATCAAGATAGCACAGGACCAGGAAACCTCAATGACACCATTCAGACAGCATAGGTACCTGCTTACTTCTGATTAACTGAAGATCCAGTCTCTGACTATTAGATGTCTTGATCTCCATTTGGAAATATTGAGGACTGTCCCTCAGCAACATTCCACCTAATTTTCTTACCAGCGACTTGAGCTTTCAAGGTCTGGGCATGGCAGTGACTTCAACAATCAGAAGTCAATGCCAAAATTATTATCCCGATGATGATATCCAAGTACGGAACACTGGAGTGGCTACACATGTGTATAGCTGTGCAACTTAGAGGGAACACTCTATCTAAATGGCCCTCAGAGCAAGATATTGGAATGCACTATGAAAACTAAACTTGTGACCAAAACATCTGAATCGAGTTACAAATTGAATCACCTTCAGCAACATCTAAAATATTTTATTGCTTATTTAAATGCTGGTTAAAGCCTATTAATTTGCATTTACTTTCAACTACAAATAAACTTAGCTTCTCATAATGATTGTGTTGCCTGTTGCCAGAAGAGAAAGTCTTACCTTTTGACCAGGGGGGCCTGGAGACCCTAGATCTGGGAAACCTGAGTCACCTTTATCACCCTTTAACCCTGGACGACCTGGAGTACCTGGCTGACCTGGACGACCAGGATTTCCCGAAGAACCTTTTCCGCCTGGTGGACCTATCCGGTACAGAACAGAATTATCCCGACTTCACTTGCCATGAATGCAAAAGAGGAATTTTCAACTCACAGATTTCATTATTAATATTGGCTGGATGAAACAACAAAGCACAGGTTGCTTTAGTATTAGCTCTGTCTGATATGCTGTTTAGTTTTTTTATTTTAAAATGTTGATAATGAGTCTTCAGGGAAAGATTTTAACATGAGGAAATGCATGACTTTCTTATTACTTGAATAATGCAATCTGATTGCCTCTAGGGTCAAGTACAAGTACAAGTTAGATACACCATAAAGCTCCCTCCGTTTGGTATCCAACATTGCAAGAATGGTAAGACTTTTAAGACAGAGCAGAAGTGTGCACTGCTGATACTGAAAATTAAAGTCAAGATAAGAGTGGCACCCATCTCTGTAAGTCCATATAGAGTCATAGAATCATATGGTTTGTACAGCATGGAAACAGGACCTTCGGTCCAACTTGTCCACGCCGACCAGATATCCCAACCCAAACTACTCCCACCTGCCAGCACCCTGCCCATATTCCTCCAACCCTTTCTATTCATATACCCATCCAAATGCTTTTTAAATGTTGCAATTGTACCAGCCTCCACCACTTCCTCTGGCAGCTCATTCCATACACATACCACCCTCAGTGAAGAAGTTACCCCTTAGGTCATTTTTTTATATCTTTTCCCTCTCAACCTAAACCTATGCCCTCTAGTTCTGGACTCCCCAATCCCAGGGAAAAGACTTTGCCTATTTAGCCTATCCATGCCCCTCATAATTTTGTAAACCTCTATAAGGTTACTCCTCAGCCTCTGACGTTGCAGGGACAACAGCCACAGCCTGTTCAGCCTCTCTTTATAGCTCAAATCCTCCAACCCTGGCAACATCCTTGTAAATCTTTTCTGAACCCTTTCAAGTTTCACAAGATCTTTCTGTTAGGAAGGAGACCAGAATTGCACACAATATTCCAACAGTGGCTTAACCAATGTCCTGTACAGCGGCAACATGACCTCCCAACTCCTGTACTCAATACTCTGACCAATAAATGAAAGCATACCAAACGCCTTCTTCACTATCCTATCTGCCTGCGACTCCACTTTCAAGGAGTTATGAACCTGCACTCCAAGGTCTCTTTGTTCAGCAACACTCCCTAGAACCTTACCATTAAGTGTATAAGTCCTGCTAAGATTTGCTTTCCCAAAATACAACACCTCACGTTTATCTGAATTAAACTCCATCTGTCACTTCTCAGCCCACTGGCCCATCTGGTCAAGATCTTATTGTAATCTGAAGTAACCTTCTTTGCTGTCCACTACACCTCCAATTTTGGTGTCATCTGCAAACTTACTAACTGTACCTCTTATGCTTGCATCTAAATCATTTATGTAAATGACAAAAAGTAGTGGACACAGCATCGATCCTTGTGGCACTCCACTGGTCACAGGCCTCCAGTCTGAAAAACAACCCTCCACCACCACCCTCTGTCTTCTATCTTTGAGCCAGTTCTGTATCCAAATGGCTAGTTCTCCCTGTATTCCGTGAGATCAAACCTTGCTAACTAGTCTCCCATGGGGAACCTCGTCGAATGCCTTAATTACGTCCATACAGATCACATCTACCGCTCTGCCCTCATCAATCCTCTTTGATACTTCTTGAAAAAACTCAATCAAGTTTGTGAGACATGATTTCGCACGCACAAAGCCATCCCTAATCAGTCCTTGCCTTTCCAAATACATGTACACCCTGTCCCTCAGGATTCCCTCCAACAACTTGCCCACCATTGACGTCAGGCTCACTGGTCTATAGTTTCCTAGCTTGTCCTTACCACCCTTCTTAAACAGTGGCACCACGTTTGCCAACCTCCATGTCTCCGGCACCTCACCTGTGACTAGCAAGAGGCCCATCAATCACTTCTCTAGCTTCCCACAGAGTTCTAGGGTACACCTGATCAGGTCCTGGGGATTTATCCACCTTTATGCATTCCAAGACATCCAGTACTTCCTCCTCTGTAATTTTGACATTTTGCAAGATGTCACCATCTATTTCCCTACATTCTATACCTTACATATCCTTTTCCACAGTAAATACTGATGTGAAACACTCATTTGGTATCTCCCCGATTTTCTGCAGCTCCACACAAAGGCTGCGTTGCTGACCTTTGAGGGGCCCTATTCTCCCCCTAGTTATCCTTTTGTCCTTAATGTATTTAAAACCCTTTGGATTCTCCTTAATTCTATTTGCCAAAGCTATCTCATATCCCCTTTTCCCCATCTGGATTTCCCTCTGGGGCTGCACGGTGGCTCAGTGGTTAGTACTGCTGCCTAACAGCAGCAGGGTCTCAGGTTCAATTCCAACCTTGGGTGACTGTCTGCGTGGAGTTTGCACATTCTCCCCGTGTCTGTGTGGGTTTCCTCCAGGTGCTCCGGTTTCCTCCCATAGTCCAAAGATGTGCAGCTCAGGTGAATTGGCCATGCTACATTGTTCATAGTGTTAGGTGCATTAGCCAGAGGGAAATGGGTTACTCTTCAGAGGGTTGGTGTGGACTTGTTGGGCTGATGGGCCTGTTTCCACACTGTAGGGAATGTAAAAAAAAGTATACTCCTACTGCCTTCATGCTCTTCCAAAGATTCACTCGATCTATCCTTCTTTTTCTTAATCAAACCCTCAATTTCTTTAGTCATCCAGCATTCCCTATACCAACTAGTCTTTCCTTTCACCCTAACAGGAATTATACTTTCTCTGGATTCGCATTATCTCATTCCTGAAGGCGTCCCATTTTCCAGCCATCCCTTTACCTGCAAACATCTGCCCCTAATTAGCTTTTGAAAGTTCTTGCCTAATACCGTCAAAATTAGCCTTTCTCCAATTTAGAACTTCAACTTTTAGATCTGGTCTTTCCTTTTCCATCATTATTTTAAAACTAATAGAATTATGGTCACTGGCCTCAAAGTGCTCCCCCACTGACACCTCAGTCCCCTGCCCTGCCTTATTTCCCAAGAGTAGGTCAAGTTTTGCACCTTCTTTAGTAGGTACATCCACATACTGAATCAGAAAATTTTCTTGTACGCACATAACAAATTCCTCTCCATCTAAACCTTTAACACTATGGCAGTCCCAGTTGATGTTTGGAAAGTTAAAATCTCCTACCATAACCACCCTATTACTCTTACAGATAGCTGAGATCTCCTTACGAGTTTATTTCTCAATTTTCCTCTGAATATTATGGGTCTATAATACAATCCCAGTCAGGTGATCATCCCTTTCTTATTTCTCAGTTCCATCCAAATAACTTCCCTGGATGTATTTCCAGGAATATTCTCCCTAAGTACAGCTGTAATGCTGTCCCTTATCAAAAACGCCACTCCTCCTCCTCTCTATCCTCCCTTTCTATCCTTCCTGTAGCATTTGTATCCTGGAACATTAAGCTGCCAGTCCTGCCCATCCCTAAGCCATGTTTCTGTAATTGCTATGATATCCCAGTCCCATGTTCCAAACCATGCCCTGAGTGCATCTGCCTTCCCCGTTAGGCCCCTTGCATTGAAATAAATGCGGTTTAATTCATTAGTCCTACCTTGTCCCTGCCTGCCCTGACTGTTTGTTTCTCTTCTGTTCTCAACTGTACCAGTCTCAGATTGATCTCTTTTCTCATTATCTCCCTGGGTCTCACCCAGAACCACCCCACCCACCACCACCTTCCTAGTTTATCTATTGAAATTTTGAAGAATTGGGAGTGGTAATAAAACTAAGGCTGACCCCACTCTTTCTGCTGACTGTTGAATGTGTTCACTAATTTTCCATGTAGTCATATCCAGTTTCCTCATTAGTCTCTGAGAAAAAGGGCTAACTTAGTGCCCATGCTCTTTGGTTACTGGATTGGGATCAATCAAATTCATTTCATTGAACTGGTACTGATGAATGTTAGAGATATTCATTCCATCAGCATGGTACTAGAGGTGAAAGAACTACAACACAACCTTATTTTAGTGACCACTCCAGCCCCAGGTGTCAGGGTGCATATGATGGGTGCAGGTTCACATCATTACTTTTTACTTAATCTGTTCTGGAAGGAAATTTATGCTCCCTGTTTTCACTCCCAGACATACAAGCCAGAGATACATCTTTTAGACTATTCCAAAATGTCTGGGATAGCTGGGGACAGGCAGAGCTGAGTCTAACCCTGCAGCAGATAAAGGCCCACTAACCTCATGGCAGTCAGAAAGTAGATTAGATTACTTACAGTGTGGAAACAGGCCCTTCGGGCCAACAAGTCCACACCGACCCGCAACCCACCCATGCCCCTACATATACCCCTTACCTAACACTACGGGCAATTTAGCATGGCCAATTCACCTGACCCGCACATCTTTGGACTGTGGGAGGAAACCGGAGCACCCGGAGGAAACCCACGCAGACACGGGGAGAATGTGCAAACTCCACACAGTCAGTTGCCTGAGGCGGGAATTGAACCCAGGTCCCTGGCGCTGTGAGGCAGCAGTGCTAACCACTGTGCCACCGTGCTGCCCACTAAGAGAACACATTTCTTCCTCTCTTTTCAATGTGTTTTGTACCAAGATCTGTGCATGATTTATGGGACTCTCAGGAACAGCTTGAACAAAGAAGCTGACAATAAACTATGTTGGTTTCTAGTTTTCACTAATACAATCTCCAGGTGTTAAGGTCACTAGCAGTTTCCAGTGGCCAGGAATATAACTGCAAGCTCGCAGCTGTCATGTCTTTACTTGTCCTGCTTTCCAGCATGCAGCACAACAGGAACTATGTTCATAGCCTAGTAGAAGAAGCCTCAGTGTTTGCAGACCAGCAAAATTGGCTTTATTTCATGCAAAATCATATAATGTGTTGTGCTACATCAGCAAATTAATACCTCCATACTGGAGGGGCATTTTGTACAAAATTCAATAATTATTGGAAGCATAACATTGATCAAATTGGAAGCTCTGTTATGTGTTTTATTGCTATTGATAAATAAAATGGCTTTGATTCAAATCTGTTCTGAACTTACCTGGAAGACCCATTTCACCCATTGATCCTTTTGGTCCGGGTAATCCTGGAGATCCTGGTTGTCCTGGGTACCCTGGGTCTCCTTTCAACCCTGCAAAAGTAATTATTAAAATGTATCATCATAAACATTGCACATGTTCTAAAACAGAATCGCAACAGTGAAAACTGTCCCCATTTGATTAAGAATGCAAAGAAATTAGTGAGTTTTGAGACGATTTGTAACTCAGGTTGAGGTTCTGGATGTAAGTTTGCTCACTGAGCTGGAAGGTTCATTTTCAGAAGTTTCATCACCATACTAGGTAACATCTTCAGTGAGTCTCCGGATGAAGCTTCATTCAGAGGCTCACTGAAGATGTTACCTAGTATGGTGATGAAACATTTGAAAATGAACCTTCCAGCTCAGCGAGCAAACCTACATCCAGAACGCCAAGGAATCTGACCTGTGATAACTCTAAATACCTGCATTTAGCATTGCGTGTTATAATGTCAATGTTGCAGGATTTGGTGCGGAGTGGAGTTCCCCTTTACTGACGTTAATTTGAAGTTGGAGCATGATAATGGGTATCTCCTAGCCCCAATCATATTGAAAAGACTTTGTACACAGAAAATCAGGAAGTAACAAGCACAAGATTATCATTCAATATCAGTGAACTTTACGGGGAGTAAAATAAATATAGGGTCATACACATTAAAAGCTGAGGGAAGTTCTTCAGAAATACTTATGATTCAATATGCCATTTAAAATTCAGTTACACATTAGAAGACTGAACTTTTTCAGGGAGTTTTATTAGCAATATGTTGGCATAAAAAGGGAAGTCCTCATAAGTTCAAAGTTCCAATTGATTTCCATTGGGTGGATTACTATTTTAGTCCCTTTTTGGTACAATTCTGGAACTGGCACTTGTCTTTTAACTCTAGGTTAAGACAGATGCTAACGACACTAAATGCATTCAAAAGACCAATCTATCTCTCCCAAAGGAATGGAGTTTGGTGAAAGCATTACAGTATTCCAGATAGCCTTTTCAACAATTTTCTAATAGTTAATAATATCTGGATACTGTAAGAGTCTGGAAATTTCTCCTCAGTAACGCATTCTCCACCTCAGGTTATATGGTGTTGCGTTCATGAGCTAAAGAAGATGAGACAATGCAAGTTCTTAACTATTCAGAAGTTTATTAAAGAACTAAACACACAACTCTCTGAGGCAATAAATCACAAGATTAATAGTTCTTGGGAAAGGTAGAAATACAATCTATTTCCAGTGGAGAATCCAGTTTTTCTATTCAATTATTGTTACAGTAAAATATTTAAATAGGAGATCTATCACTCAGTAAGATAACATTTACTTTAACTCCCCAAGTAAAGACCACAGAGATAATAAGATGGTTTTGTCACAATTAAGGAGAGAACTACCATTACCTTGGGGCAGGGCCAGAAATCACAGACTCTGGTACTGTTCCTGCTGTGAACTACTGACCCTTCCCAGGCCAAGTGGCTCCACCCCTGAACCAAGTATGGCAGGCCCCATAAAGATTCTGGTTACTGGCTCTTGATGTGTACCTTGACCCAGCCCCCACCATTGCCGAGTAGTCTTGTCTTTACTGTGCTAAATACTGGACTGAATCTAAAACTCCAGGGTGTACTTTCAATATTTGTATTTTTTTCTTGTTTGTGTATAACTAATTTCTTATATATGCAGTTGTTGTCTTAATTATAATTGCACTTGGTCCCTTTATATGCCAAATAAAGTTGTATTAGTGTTATTGATTTTCTTTATTATTCATCTAGCTCTGCTTTGAAATTATAAAACAGTTCGTGCTGGGTTAGCTCTTAACAAAATTAGCTATTTGTGGTTTACATCTACCGGCATAAAACTACTTTAACAACTATCACACTGTTGTAGCTCTTCGTGACAATTTGCAGGAAAAAATGGATCCTTCTTATTACTCTTATGGCTATAAAAAGAGGAAAATCTCTTAACATAAGGAAGATTAATTGATCCTTATTATGTTTTCAAAGATTTCATTCTTGGAAAATGACTCTTTAAGCTTATAACTATTTAACATGGAAAGATCCCTTCACCCCGTTCATGAGTGGTTCCACAGTGATGCCTCAGGAATTCTAATTTTAATTACGCACGCATGAATATCTGATGTTGCAGTCAGTTTTCGAGGTTAATGTCAGTGAATGCTGACAGTTTGGCCAATTATTATAACTACAAAATCCAGGCCATAGGAAATATGAACATTCAATCTGAAAAAGTATGTTACTTGTGAATCTACAATGGAAAATTCAACAGACAAAACAAGCATCTTCACGAACTGATTGACCTCAGGGGACATGGATACCCCTCATTGTTGTCTCTTGTCCATTTCTTCCAATCATAATCCTAGTGTACTCTGGAGCAGAAGTGTTTTTTTTTGCCCTTACCTGGACCTCCTGGCAATCCTGGTAAACCATCTTGACCAGGCGCTCCTGGGTCACCAGGTAATCCTGTGAAACCTTTTACGCCTGGAAGACCTGGTGAACCTTTGAGATAGAAGCAAAAATGGAAGATTCATTCATAAATCTTTATAAGTGGTTAACTGATCAATTAAATAACTGTTTATCAGACCGTCTTATTCTCATAGAGATGGACGTTGCATGTATGTTAAAATTCTAATCAATTCCAACAGCTTATTATAATATTCCAACCAACTTCATTACAGATCCTACCAACCAACATGGATCACTTTCAAGAACTAACACAATTTGATGGAGGAAGATATTGCCCATTCTTCATTGACTTAGCTTCAAAAACGTACTTCTAAGTGCAACAGGACAATGCTACACCAAATGAAAATGTAGGAAACTATAAGATTATATTTTGATTATATTCCCTACAGTGTGGAAACAGGCCCTTCAGCCTAACAAGTCCACAGTGACCCTCTGAAGAGTAACCCACCCAGACCAAGATCCCTCTGACTAATACGCTGAACACTATGGGCAATTTAGCATGGCCAAATCACCTGACTGCACATCTTTTGATAGGGGGAGGAAATTGGAGCACCTGGAGCACCTGGAGGAAACCTGCGCAGACACAGGGAGAATGTGCAAACTCCACACAGACAGTCACCCGAGGCTGGAATCAAACCTGGGTCCCTAGCGCTGTGAGGCAGCAATGCTAACCACTGTGCCACCCTCAAACTGATATATACATGCTTGAGCCATGGGAACTTCATTTACATTGTGGCATTTTCTTTCCTGCTGTCATATGCCTTTAGTTCAACCTCAGAGGCTACGTGCTTATTTATTATCCAGCTTTTCCCACTTGAGACACATGATGAGAGTACTTCAACTCCTTATCAGGCAGTTGCTCTACTCAGATGATGCTGCAGTAGTATTCCGCACCAAGGGACACCTTTAATGGTATGTGCTTAGACTCTCTGATACTGTGACCATCAACATCTGCAAGACTACTATCATGACGTGGAATATACCATTACTATATCATTACTTATCAGCATTTGCAATGTTTTGCTGGAGGTTATTGATAGTTTCACATACCAGGAGGGTAGGCTGAACAGCTTTCACTTTTTCTGTCTCAAGATATATCCTTTGAAGCTCTTAGCAGCACAAGAATACAAATTCTGAAGTTTGGGGTATGCAAATATCAACAGCACACACTCATTGCTAAGCCAATGACATTTGCACTAGATCAGCTATATTCATTGATGATTATGATTGTAAAGGCTAAACAGGTTGGGACTCTATTCATTAGCGTTTAGAAGCATGAGAAGTGATCTTATTGAAACATATAGGGTTGTTAAGGGGCTTGGCAGGGTAAGTGCTGAGAGAATGTTCCCCTCATAGGAGAACCTAGGAGCAGAGGACAGAATAGTCTCAGGATAAATGGACACCAATTTAAGACAGAGATATGTAAGAATTTCTTCTCTTAGAGGGTTGAATGCCTTTGGAATGCCTTGTCACAGAAAGCTGTAGGGATAGAGTCCTTTTGTAAAATAAGTCCTGGGTTAGATAGATTCTTCATCAGTCAGAGAATCAAGGGTTACAGGAAAAAGGTAAGGTATGTTGGACCAGTCATAATCCTATTGAATGGCAGAGCAGGCTTGAGGGCCTACTTCTGTTCCTATTTCTTATGGTCTCAAAACCAAAGTCCTTCCATATAGTGAATTGGCTGCTGTATCACAACCTACCGTGCATCCACATCTCCACAACAAGGACATCTGAAAGCGAGATATGAGGATGAATTTTGACACTAACAGTTGGAAGATAGTCTCTGATAGTCATGATTACTCACGTTTGACTGTTTAGAGGGGCATTGGAAGAGGTGAGGAGGAATGGAAGCTCAGTTGGCTGAGAAGAGACCCTAGAGGAAACAGGAATTACGTTTTGTGGACCTTCTCTGCTCACTTTCTTTGTCTGCAGAAATGGAACTATGTAAGACACTGGTTAGGCCACAGCTGGAGTCTGGTCACCACATTCCAGGTCGGGCATTAATGCTTTGGTGAGGAGATTTACAAAAATGTTGCCATGGCTCAATAATTGCAACTTTGAGGAAAGATTGGACAGGCTAGAGACATTTTCATTCGCACAGTAGAGGCTGAGGGGTGACTTACTGGGGTGTACAACATAATGTGGGGCCTGGATCGAATAGCCAGCAAAGACCTGTTTCTGCTAAAAGAGAAGTCAGTTATCAGAGGGCACACAGTTAAGGTGATGGTGGAAGGATTAGGTGGGATGTGAGAAAAATCCTTTCCATCCAGTGGGTAGCACATCTCTGGATTGGTGGTTGAGGCAGAAACCCTCAACTCATTTAAAATGGACCTGGATCTGTATTGGAAGCTCTGTAACCTGCAAGGCTACTAACCAGGTGCTGGAAAATGGGATTAGAATGGGCAACATGTTCATTCAGCCAGCAGAATGGGCTACTTTTAACAAAATGGACTGAAAGGCATCTTTCTATGTTTTTTTTTATGGTTCTAAAAAGAACAGTGACAACCAAGCCAGAGTGAAGTTGCTGAGCCAGGTAGTACTTAACACGGAGTTAAACAATGGGGGGCACAGTGGTTAGCACTGCTGCCTCACAGCGCCAGAGACCCAGGTTCAATTCCCGCTTCAGGGCGACTGACTGTGTGGAGCTTGCACATTCCCCCCATGTCTGCGTGGGTTTCCTCCCACAGTCCAAAAATGTGCAGATTAGGTGAATTGGCCATGCTAAAATTGCCCATAGTGTTAGGTGAAGGGGTAAATTTAGGGGGGTGGGTTGCGCTTCGGTGGGTCGGTGTGGACTTGTTGGGCCGAAGGGTCTGTTTCCACACTGTAAGTAATCTGAACAGGCAGGTGTCAACCATTACCTCACACACAGGGGCAACTAACAGTAAGTGCTTTGATATTCCAGTCTGGTAACAAATATCCCTTCAACTTTATTGTTTGAGAACAGATTTCGAAGACAGAACGCACTAAATGCCAGTACCACCAACCTCCCACAGATGGGCAAAATGAAAATGATGAAGGTCTGGAGGCTCATAAAACTGCAAGGTTGCCAAGGAGCACAGAAGTAGTAAAGGCACAAAACAAATCACATTCCAAATGGCCATGGTATGCCATGCTATGGAATTCATGAGCATAACCTAAATACCACGTCCCTGCTGAAATGTGCTGCATGATTGAATGAAGGGAAAGAAACAAAATAGTAGAATCTATATAAACAAGAACAACAATCTACACTGCAATGTCTCGTTTCATGTATTGTCCTTGCTGACTGAAGATTGCTATTTATGGCTTAAGCTCACATACCACTAAATGGCAAAGTGAGGAGAAGCCAGCTGTACTGATAGAGTCATAGAGTCACAGAGATGTACAGCATGGAAACAGACCCTTCGGTCCAACCTGTCCATGCCGACCAGATATCCCAATCCCACCTCCCAATCTAGTCCCACCTGCCAGTACCCGGCCCATATCCCTCCAAACCCTTCCTATTCATATACCCATCCAAATGCCTCTTAAATGTTGCAATTGTACCAGCTTCCACCACTTCCTCTGGCAGCTCATTCCATATACACACCACCCTCTGTGTGATGAGGGTAATGTGTTTGAGTGATGCACATGGACTTCAACAAGGTTTTGATAAGAGTCATAATATTTAAGCAGTTCGAGACATTCACTTACATTGCCATAGTCTCCAGGACTATAGGCAAGAAACTGGAACAGGGGATCAACGTGATCGGATCTTTGTGGATAAGTGTGGACACAGTGATAGGCTGAAAAGCCATGATGTTCTGTAGTGTCTATGAGACTGATGAGGAGACAGGTCCCAAGAACTACCTCAGCAGGTAAAAGCACTGAACCCACAATGTTGGCATTATTCTACACAACACATTAGCAAACTGAACTACCTGATTTCCCATGTTTATATAGCACCTTTTAATAAAATAAAATGGCCAAAGATGTTTTGCAGGAATGCTATAAAGAACTAAAGCAAAATGCTGTGGGTCATCTGAAACAAACATAGAAAGTGCTGGGGAGATGTGGCAACGTCTGTGGAAAGGGAAACAGAATTAATGCTTCGAGTCTGGTATGACTTCTTCAGAACCCAAAGGAATTGGAAAATGTGTTAAAGTGTCACATGTGATGACATTAGAGCAAGTGATCATAAGTCTGGTTATAAAGGGAGGCCACAAGTTGTGACTGAAGGAGTAAAGAGAGACAGTGAGGCAGTCAGGTTTGTGAAGGGAACTCCATTGACTGTGCTCCCATCAGTCGAAGACCTGAGACATGGTCACAAGGATGCAATGATTAATACTGGAAATGCTCAAGAGCCAGAACTAGATAAATGTTGATATCTTAAGGAGCTGAGGGTCTAGAGAAGATTACAGTGTTGGTGATAAGGTGGGGAATAAGGTGAAGAGGTGTGCTGGTGGTCAGGCAAGGGAGGACATATGGAGACTGGCGGAATTTCCAAAGACATCAGTTTTAAAATTGAGGATCTAATATCGAGCTGCGAGCACAAGGATGACGAGAGAATGGGATTTAGTGTAAGGATATGTGTTCTAGGATGACTTCAGGTTTATAGAGGTTACGGGAGGGGAGGCCTGAATAGGATATGCTGGAATAGTCAGGTCCAGAGATAAAAAAAAAGAGAATGATGAAGATTTCAGCAGCACATCAGCTGAGTAAAGGGCAGGGTAGGACAATGTTACAAAGTGGAATGAGGCAGTCTTAGTGATGCTGCGAATATATCATCGGTAGTTCATCTTAGGATCAGTTATGAAACTAAGGTTTCAAAATCTCTAACAGCATTGCTTTGTGCAACTTGGTGCTATATACACATCATGTATGTAGTACTGTTATTAACTCAATGGTTGTGTAATCTGAAACCTGACTTTTAGTTTCAAATTCTGGAAGACAATATAAAAGGAAGAAGAAGGATATGAACGTACTCAACAATATTAAGAAATAAATATACAGAAATCACCCAAACTCCCTGGGGAGAAGTCAATCACTCCTGTTCCTGTTTGCAAATGATTCATAACCATTAAGGACGATTAGTCTTTTCACCTCAAACTCCTCTGTCGAAATCTAACTAGGCAGGTGCAAGTTATTTTCCATGAATTTCTTGTTGCTTATGTTTTGAGGTAGAAAGGAGACAAAAAAGAGTCATCTGCCAGTAGTCTCCAACTCAGACACAACAGTATTTCATTTTGAGAATTTAACTGAGAGTGGTGACAATGCTGTGATTCTAAACTAAAAGCAGAAAGAAAAATAACAATTCGGAAGTGATCACATTAAACACCTTTGAATATTAGATACTTCAAATGAGCTTTTGAATTCCACTGATAAATTACCGCTTCTGGGGAAATCAATAAAAACTAACGTCTGATTGTGATTTGCTGAAGTTCGGTTCCTCCTGGTGTTAGATGTCAATATATGCACATGCTGCGTTAGTGATTTCATCGACTTATGTTCTTTGATGGCATATATACATAATGATTTAGTATACAATGATGTAACTAATGCAAAGTTTGCATATTCCATGACTTGACTACTGGATCTAAATTCTGGAATGGACATAATTTGAGGAAAATTCCTCCTTTAGAAGTTAATAAGAGAGAATTTCAATGTTGTTCATACCTGTGATACCAAAGGATTAATGCTGGTGGTTCTAGAGGCACTATGACAAGTTTAATAAGTTAATACACTAAACATTGCAGGTACTAGCCTCAAATTCAGTGATCAACATATGGAATATTCAAACAAGGTGACAACATCTCTAATTTAGAAATGAAGAAGAAAGGAATGAAACATGTATCAATGTCCATCCATTCAGAGCTTTCATAGTGGCAAAGATAACAGACCCCAAAGCAAAATTTACAAAATGATGCATATATGAACAACTTTGATAATGATTACAGCTAATGTAACAAAATAGGTGGACTACATATAATGGTAGCAATATACCACTCTTCACAATTGTAGAAAATACAATTTTAATATTTACTCTTTCATATTTGTTTAGCTTTAGAAATATAATGGCACTATGTGCCGTTACAAAAATACACTTTAGAAGTGAACACTTGGCAGGCATATACCCACAGTGTACATTCACAAACACTATAGATTTTACTGATAGAATATCTTGTCAATGATTGAAATCATGGAAATTTATATGACATCGTCAACACTTGTATCTCATTTCGACTACTTTGTCATAATGTTCAGATTAAAATGGGGTTTTATTTTACATTCTTGACAGTCAGACATGTCAAAAATCCCCTGCTTTTAAATTGCTAATTAAAACCTACAATAGAGGTCCTTTTTACACCTTTATGCTTCTATATCTATTTTCTGCCAAGTCACCAGCATTGATTACTACATACTGAATTTCATCACCAATCAATGACACAACAGCCTTCTCAATCTGTTTTGCAAGTGCACAAATCAGGGTGTATTATAAGCTATGTATATTTGTGTACTGGAGCTTGTGGTACAAGGTCACATGGACAGAAGTTTCTACACTGATTGCATAATGGATTTTAGGCATTTGACATATACCCACATAGATGCTGAAGAAACACGTTGGTAGGACAACTGCAAAGCACATTACTGGAAGATAGACAAGATGTCTGAAGTTGGATCTGGTACTCACAAGCATTGTGAATATGATGATACCATTGTCAGGGTAACATTTGTCAATATTCAAGGGGTTGGATTTGTATTCCAAAGAAAGAGAGATATTTTTAATCCTTCTCTCCTGTACTGGTTCTCAAGCTACACGTGCTGGTTAAGTTCATACAGCCACTCCACAAAGATAATCCACATACCTGGGATACCCGGCTCTCCTTTCTGTCCTGCAAAGATCTGACCTGGATCAATTGTTCCTGGGGCACCTGGAAGGCCAATGTCACCTTTGTCACCTTGATAGCCAGACCCGCCTGGGTTTCCGGGCCTCCCTGGGATGCCGTCATTACCTGGAACAGATAGAATGGATCTTTCTTTATTAAAAAGCCTGGGAAATAAAGTTACTAATTACTAAAGTTCACCTGGACAGTTAATTTAAAAACTCAAGTTTCTTGCAAAGATGAGCCATATGAGACAAGTAGTAAATTATTAGGGAATAATTTAAATTAAAGCAGTTTGTTGGTGTTATTAATGTTTATCCTCAACTCCACCCGATGTGACCCAGATACTGAATTCTACTTTGACATTTCGAAGTGGAATTTCCTCCCTGTGAGTGTCATGTGTTGAATTTCTTGGGAATTTAAGACCCACAAGTAAAAGCTTTCAGGTGCTGCTGAAGTTGGGTCTGGAGAAGGATGGAGCTTGAAAAAGCCAGAGAGAGCTGCTGTGCCAGGAACCCATGCCTAAGGCAGTTGGTGAGGCAAATTCAGATTGGGCAGTAAATTGGGCATGCAAGCCTTATCAGGAGTATGTAATGGAGGCTAACTGGGTTTTCCAGCCATGCTCTAGTTTCCTAATGCTGTCAGGACGTGGTTGTGGTGGTTGTAAATTCAACATTAGATCAGAATGACAGCGCTCCAAGTATACCTTACAGGCTCTCCTTTCCTTCCACAGTCTGGGTGAAGCCAAAGGCTGTCCCCTTGAAGCATTTCTGCACCACATCACAGTCATACCACATGCCTTACCCCCAAATGGTGGTTTGGCTGCTTTTTACATTGTTAAACTGAAGCTTAAAACTGTTAAGTATTGCAGCCAGCTGTTCCTCTGTATCCAATTGCCCTTCCGGTCTCCAGGGACTGCTCACTTCTCTTACTTGAACAGGGTACCCATTTCTCTGCCAATTAAGTGATCACCAAGGTCAATATCTTAATGGGATTTTATTTGTCACCTTGGAAATGTTACAACTGGCTCCAAATCACTGATTCTTGTGACCAGGCACAATGTGCACACCTAATATGTTCCAATACAGGATTGGTTTAAAATGCTGTTGGGTTTCATTAGGTATTGGGATATCAATTTGCTGTTATTAATAAGGCTTCCAGCAGGGAATGAATTGCATTAAAATTATAGATTGGCAGGAACAAATCGGGAACTGCAAACACTGTTTTTCTCCCCTGCTACCTACCTGAACGTCATGGAGAGATGAGCTGCTGATTGCAAGTTTTTTTTCAGAATGGAGACTAATCTTTTTATTTGCCTACTTTGGATTTGACCAGCTTCATTTTCCACTTCTGACACAGTAGCAGGTCCACCTCCCAGCTTATGGACACCTCAAAACCCCATTATTTGGCAGTCTCGAGACAAAGTTAAAAACAGAACATAGGATCCATCCATCCCTGAATTCTAACCTTCAACATTAAAATCCAGCCATTGGCATCATTCTGGTAATCACCAGAGCCTGAACATCGCCATAATTTGTGCAAATCAAAAACTGGGCATGGAGTGTTTGGTGGGACCAAACCAAGGTCTTATACAGGGTAGGAATGATATTTCGAGTTTGCTATGCAATAGTTATCTAAATATATATCCTCATGCAAGTTTTCCTCATCCCTCCAATACTGGACATCATCCATGTGTTTCATGAACCATGACCACTCTAGGTCCATCTCTTGTTCCATGACTAGAAATAGTCACTGTGAATCATACAAACATAAGTGGTACTGTGCAAATGATAGAAACACAGAAAAAAAAATTGGAAAAAATGCAAGTATCATACTCAATTGATCTGATTTGAATGATTGTGTCTCTGGGAAACTACTGCTGGAAGAAGGAAACCAAACTAACAAATTCCAGAACTAGCGTAGCCGTGCCAACCTTTTGCTCCTTGAAAACCTGGAGCACCTGGAGGACCAGGAGAACCCGGAGGGCCTGGCGTTCCCATTACACCCATATCACCCTTAGGACCTAGAAACAGACAAGAAATTAAGCATAAGTCTAAATAACGAAACTGAGGAATATCACAGTCCTGTAAATTAATCTGTAAAACTGTTTAAGTTTTAGAAGTAGTGTAGGGATGGTAAACTGGGCAGCTGGATTTCATCATAATACTTGCCAGGAAGTGCCATCAATGTCGTTTAGGTGCTCCATCTCAATTCTCTGCTGCACGCTTTTGGTCTCTTTCACATTCCCGCTCTCTCTTATAACATGAAAATTGCCTGATTCACTCTTTACAGACTGCACTTCAAAACTGTGGCACATGATGCTGGTAGTTTTGTGAAAGGTTTTAAAAATAACCAAGATTAGAGTAGTGCTGGAAACGCACCGCAGATCGGGCAGCACCCACGGAGCAGGAAAAATGACATTTTGTGCAAAAGCTCTTCATCCTGATGCCTGAAACATCGATTTTCCTGCTCCTCAGATGCTGCCTGACCTGCTGTATTTTTCCAGCTCTACTCTAATCTTGACTCTAATCTTCAACATCTGCAGTACCCACTTTCGCATAGTTAATTTTAAAAATAACCAGGTCATTCAAGTCCTTCTGATCAAAACATTGATCTAATCCAGTATATGGCAGAAAGCAGGTACTTCTGGACTACTAATGGAAGATTGTCAATATATTGTTGGATTGATGACAGGGCATGTAAACATTGAGAGCCATAGTCTGCTTTTGATTCAGGATAATCAAGCACTGATTTCCAGAAACCCAGAGATTGGAAGTTTTTGAGCAGTTTAGAGGAGCACTGACTGGGACCCAAGGTACAATATAACTTTCCTGCTGGAAAAAAAAGTGTGGAACAGTTTGGATTAAATTACCTCGGTAGAAAGTTAGTATGTGTAATTACCGTACCAAAAGTGTTTGGTTAGAAATCTGCAGGCAATTGAAAGCTCTCGGTTTTGTCAGTATTCACATAAGATGACTTCAAAACTTACAAGAAAGATTTGGATCAAATTTAAAGATTTGAGATAAAGGAGTAATCTCTCTAGATTTCGATCACTGTAAAGTGATGGCGTTGTGAAATAAATGAAACCTTGTTTTGGTGTTTAATTTAAGATCTTTCAAATTGTATTCTACATTTAGGTAGTCTGGTTTGTTTTATCATTTTTCCTTCTTTGTAATAAACTTCTATTTTATTGTTAAAGAACGTCTACAGTCTTGTATATTTACGGCTCAGTGACTGACTCCCATGCTAAATAAAATAACAGAAGAAAATCTATCCATCCAGATTTCATTCTGCAATCTGACCTGTGCAGTAGTAATATTAACTGGGATCACTTCTATCAGAAAACACCATGTGCATCCTATCAATCCCTTCCTGATCTATCCATCACACAACCAACTAAATGAATCATTCATTTCTCTTTGAGTGAAACTTCTGAAAAACAAGAACTTATTCCATCACAATGGAAGAAAAATTCAATGACCAACCATCCCATCTAACTAAAATTTGAAGCTGTCCAGCAAGAGAACAAGGAACAAAAAGATGGCTTAGTTAAGGATGCATTCTTCAAGTTGGAAACCATATCCAGCTTAAAAAGTTGCTTCTCACCTTTAGTTTTGTCTTACCTGGTGGACCCGGTAACCCATCCCTTGCTGGTATTCCAGGTGTTCCTGGAGGGCCAACTGGACCTGGACTGCCTGGGAATCCTGTGTTTCCCTTCTCACCAGAAGGGCCAGGGATATCTAATCCTGGAGGACCAGGATCTCCCTTTTCACCAGCGCGACCTGGCAATCCTAATTGACATCAAAGAGCAGATTAGCACCAATGTACATAACAGTAAACTCATGCCATGATACCATGAATTCAAAACTTCAATGAACAATTTGGATTCTGCTGAATATTTTCCTTACTAACTGATTCTATCTTGCGGTATCCTGTTACGCACTAAAGTCATTATTACCCCTCAGTATTCCAATGTTAATCAGCGGCATCTTATCTATTTGCTTGATTCTGGAGACTCTGGGCCCACTGTTGGTGTTCTCTGCAATAAACTCTTTCTATGTACCAAGGAAGTGTATTTGCAAGGAACTGAACCAAGGCTGGACTTCAAATTGATATCCTGTAATAGATTCTGATACTGATTTGTTAATACAACTGTTAAGGATTCAGTCTTAGACATAAAATAATGAATTTACCGATCCCACTCTTTCCGTTCCAATAGGAAACAGCTTGGAAACAGCAAGACCTGCAACACCGCAGTGCCAATTCTCTGACCCTTGTATACTCCTAACACACATTTAACTTGGATGCATGGAATCAATGGACTTACCAGCATCTATCCATAATATAAAAATATGAAGGTTTATGTAACTATCATGTTTAGTTTCCATATACTTGAATGTGAATACACACACGGATAATTATAGATTGATAATCTCAAATTGTGATATTTACTTTCTCCTCTGATGATTCAATTTGATATTGAAATGATCAAACAAATCCTTGAATTTGATTCATCCATTCAATGGAGATCCACATGTTATGAGAAACTGCACTAAAAGAAAACCTACACAACCTCACAGTAAATAAAGTGGCAGATGTTCATTCGCCCGGCCTTAATTTACTGATTAAGCAATACATTCTACATAAGTAACACCTTGGTATGTAGCAAGATGCTGTTTCATCTGATCTTCCCCCTCCTGTTTTTCCTGTGAGCACTGTGGGAGCTGTTTTCATGCTTATTGTGACACAGGAGAGCAGTGTCCTCTAATGAAATATTTTTCAACAAGTGCCGGGGCTGGCACTTCCAATTTAATTGTAGCATGAATCAGACAGATTGAGAATAAAGCTTCTGATGCTCTGCTCCAACAATGCACATAACATCTGTCTTAATGGAGCACCAGTGTGTGATGTTCACATTCCTTTACGAGACGTCCTTATGAGTTCTCCAACTGAGGCTTATTTCTCTGAGTACAATGCCTTGAAAGCTGAGGAACTTTGAAAATAGCATTTTGCATCCAGAAAGATAATTTGCTTATTCTGAAGTCAGTGCTCAAAGGATTGCAGAGTAAGGTGCAAATCGGACTGAAACAAGATTAAGACAAAAGCAGTCAGTTAACATCTCCCCAAAATAAATTCAATGGTAGACCATTAAACCGCAGACACGTTACTGATGCAAGTACCTGGTTGACCTGAATGGATTCAAGATTCACGGCATTGGGGCCACCAGGGAGACGGGAGTCACCAAGCAGTTACAAGTTGCGTATAAGAGGAAAGCCAGTCATTAATTAGAAAAAAGAAACCAAGCAGGTTGAAGTTAAACTTCAACTTCAAGTACATGCTAATAAAACATTTTAGATTTCTGCAACTATTTAAAATAATTCAATAAATCCCAAGTATCAATACTGATGTTTTACATTTTGAGGATAGCTTCATTAAGTGTTGCACATTCAGGCTGGCATTGCTCCTGTGTAGTAGCTCAGTTGGTAGCAGCTGTAGCTCTGAGTCGTAAGGTTCTCAGTTTGAGTCCCACCCAAGAATTTGAAAACAAAACTTAAGGCTGATTCTTGAGTGCAGTAAAGAGGAAGTGTTGCCTAACAGAGCTGCTGTTTTTTGGATAAGACATTAATCAATAGCCCAGCCTTCCCTCTCTGGTGCACATAAAACAATATACTGTACTATTTGAAGAAGAACAAGGAAGTTTTCCCAGTTACATAGCCAAGATTTATTCCTCAATCAACATCTAAAAAATGGATTATTTACTGTGGTCCATTTCCCTTTGTGGAAGCTTGTTGTGTGCGGCATTTTCTGCACGCAGTAGAGGTGACTCAATGGCACAGTGTTTAGCACTGTTACCTTACAGTGCTAGGGACCTGGGTTCAATTCCACACTCAGGCAACTATCTGTGTAGAGTTTGCACATTGTCTACGTGGGTTTCAGCTGGGTGCTCTGTTTTCCTTCCACAGTTCACTGATATGTAGGTTAGTTGGATTGGCCATGGGAACTGTAGGGTGGGATGCTCTGCACAATAGGAATTCTATCATTCTGTTATAATGGTGACTACAATTCAAACATACTCCATTGCCTATAAAATGCTGTGACGTGTCTTGTTGCTGTGAAAAGTACAACATATATGAAAGTTTTCATTGCTATACTTAAAACCATAGAAATGCCAGGACACAGGAAAAGGCTATTCAGCTTATCATGTCTGAGAAAGCTGCTGCTCACTTTAATCCAACTGTCCAGCCCTTAGTTTGTAGCCTTGCAGGTTACAGCTCTTCAGCTTCATATCCAGGACATTTTTAACTGAGTTGAGGGTTTTTACCTCAATCACCAATCCAAGCAGTGAATTCCTGACACTCACCACCCACTGGGTGAGAAGGATTTTCCTCATATCCCAACTAATCCTTCTAGCATCACCTTAACTGTGGGCCCTGATAACTGACCTCTCTGTTAGAGTCTTTCCAGTCTACTCTGTCTGGGCCCCTCATTATATTGTACACCTCAATTAAGTCACCCCTCAGATCCTACTGTACTAAGAAAAATGACTCTAGCTTATCTAATTTTTAAGCTGACAAAATTCTTAGAATTCTCTGTAGTCTTTCCAGAGCAATTACATCCTTCTTGTAATGTGATGCTGGAAAATTCCAGTATGGTCTAACCAGCATTTTACAAAGTTCCAGAATTACACCCCTGAGTTTATATTCTACGAATTTGTTTGCTTTACCATCTTTCCCAACCGACCTGTGAACATCCACTCCAAATTCTCTCATTTCTTCTACCTCTCTCATCCTATTAATCATATATTCTCTCGCTTGGTTTGTCCTCCCCAAATGCATTGTCTTGCTGTTTTCCACTCTGAAATACACTTGCCACTTTGCTGTCCACTCAATGAAATCATTCTGAGTTAACAGCTATCCTCCAGTTCATCAATTTTTGTCTCAACTGCAAATTTCCCTATCATAACTTCCGTATCATTAATATGTGCAATGAAGAGCAAGGCTGCCAACACTTGTAAACATATGTCAATGACATGATCAGTGCTGCTTCCTTCTCTCATTCTGAACTGGAAAAGTTTGTCAATTATGCTTCATTCAGTCTATCTCTGACTCCTCCCTTCCTCAACATCTCTGTTTCCATTTCTGCGAATTGCCTGATCAGCAATGCCCATTACAAACTGATCAACTCCCACAGTTATATGGACGACATATCCTCACATGGAGAAAGTGAGGACTGCAGATGCTGGAGATCAGAGCTGAAAAATATGTTGCTGGAAAAGTGCAGCAGGTCAGGCAGCATCCAAGGAGCAGGAGAATCGACGTTCCGGGCATGAGCCCTTCTTCAGGAAGGGCAGATATATCCTCACACCCTGCTTCCACTAAGGACACCAGCCCAATCTCCTAGTCTCTCTGTCTCAGTTGCATCTATTCTGACAATGTCATCTTCTGCAGGCGGCCTCAAAACTTACCACCTTTTTCTGCACTACAGTGGTCAACAGGAACCTTAGCCATGTTTGACCCACCTCTTGCACTTCTGCCCTCACCCCTTGATTTCCCTCCAGTTACAATGATAAGGTTCCCTTGGTCCTCACCTATCACTGCACCAGCCACTGCATTCAAAGGATTGTGTACCACCATTTCTGCCAGTTCCATTACCTCCAATAAGATGCCATGACCAGACACATATTCCTCTCTCCTTCCTCATTGATATTCCACAGGTAATCTTCCCTCTGGGACATTCTGGTCCACACCTCCCAACACTTCCCCACACCCCCAAGGCACTTTCCCATCACCTTAACTGTGTGCCCCTGATAACTGACCTCTCTGTTAGAGAACGTGTAATACCTGCCTGTTTACCTCTTCCCTCCTCACTATCCAAGACCCCAGGTATACCTTCCAGATGACGTAGTGATTTACCTGTACTTCATTCAATCTAGTCTACTGTATTCACTGTTCAATGTGGTTTCCTCTACATTGGGGAGATGAAACACAGACTAGGAGATTGCTTTGCAGAATACCGACGTTCTGTTTGCAAAAATGACCTGAGCTTCCAGTTGCTTGCCGCTTCGGCACACCACCGTGTTCCCTGGCTAATATTTCTGTCATAGACCTGCCACAGTGTTCCAGCCTCAGCCTCAGTGCAAGCTCAAAGAACAGCATCTCGTTTTCCACTTGAGGACCCTGTAGCCTCTCAGACTCAACAGTGAGTTCAATAACATTAGAGTCTGATTACATCCTTTCAAGACTTTTTACACATGCCACACCCAGTCTGCTTACGACATGGATTGTTTTCAACAGTCACCCATTATTATGTATTCTGAGACCTATTATATTGGTTGCTTTCAGTACAGCGCACACATTGGCTCCTACTCTTAGCTCCAATTATTACTTATTCAGCTTTTCTTCTGCGTTGGCCTGCTATTCATAATCTCCACGTTTACCCATCCCTTTCATATCTCTCTTGGGCTCCATCTGCACTTATTTGCTCACCCCTCCTGTTTCCATTCTCCTTCCCAACCTCATCTTTGGCATAAATGCCACTTCTTTCCTAGCTGCTGACAGTTCTGATGAAGAGTCACTGCACTGAAACATTAACTCTGCTTCTTCCTACAGCTGCCAGCAGACTTGCTTAGTTTCGCTAGCAATTTCTGTTTTTGTTTCAGATCTCCAGCATCAGCACTTCCTCGATTTATTCTGGTAACGGTCTCACCTTCCCAAGAACCGGTCCCAATGTTACACAAATCTGATGTGTGTCCTCACCAACTCCACCCCCTCCCATCCCCCACAAGTCTCCCCCACCCCCACCCTCAATACCAACACACCACAGCTTACCAAGCACACATTCACTCACTTTATTTCTATTTTCAATAGCACATGGTATTTGGAGTAGTCTTCAGATTATCACTTTAGCTGCCCTTTCCAATCAAGTGCTTTTCAATCTCTTTCTATAAAACCTGCTTTCATGACCTCATCACCATTCTCATGAGTTGAGCAGCACAATGGCTCAGTGGTTAGCACTGCTGCCTCGTAGCACCAGGGACTCAAGTTTTATTTTACTTTCGGGTGACTGTCAGTGTGCAGTTTGCACATTCTCCACATATCTGCATAGATTTGCTCCCACAGCCACAAAGATGTGCAGGCTAGGTGGATTAACCATGGGAATTGTGGGGTAATAGAGTAGAGGGGTGAAATGCTCTTTGGAGGTTTGGTATGGACTTGGTGGGCTGAATAGCCTGCTTCCACACTGTGTGGATTATCCGATCCATATTGGTACCCACATGGGCCCCAACCTCTTTCTGATCACAATCTCCCAGAAGAATTTCCTGCAGCTGTTCTGTGGCATCTTTGACCCTGGCACCAGGCAGACAACACACCTTCCTGGAGTCTTGTCTATACTAACAGAAATACCTCTCTGCACCCCTAACTAGTGTATCACATTGCTCTTTTCCTCTTTTTATGAACCAAGGCTTGTCAAATCCTCAGGGGAAACCAAATTACTTTATTTGAAATACATTATTAGCCATGTATCTGCAGTAGCCAAACAATTTACATCAAAACAACAAGTTTGGATAAATACCAATCAATTTGGTTTCTGTTCCAGTGATTTTCATACAGAAGAACAAAATATTCGCTAGGCTAAATGAGAGAACTTACATGATAATGTTATCACTTGAAGAGGCTGATAGGGTCGTGAGGGTTAAGATACCATCTGCTATAAGCCTCTTCTGTCCATTAGTTGATGGATAAGGATGTCTACTGCAACGAGTCCAACCTTCCCCCAATATCCCTCTCTGCAGAAAGTGATTTACAGTCTCTATTTCCATCATAAAAACTTACTTTGTGTGAAGGTCCCCTTTATGTCCCTTTTCAGTATCAGTACCAACACATTTTATTGCAAAACTAGATCCTCTTGATCAGTATTTTGGTGAGATGAGCAAAGTAACAAGCAGCTCATGTCAAGTGCCCTATCACTTTTGTGTTTAACAAGCCAAAGGAAACTGTTCTGAAAGTAGGATCTGATGACGATTGTCTGCTAAACCCAATCCACCAAATTACAACAGTATTGATACTTGAACATTTTTCGACTATTGAACAAAACACACTATAAATTAAGAGGAGCATGGAGAAGCAAAAAGGTTTGTGTTAGCAAGTGTAATATATTAGATGTCCAGCTGAAGCCATGCATCCAAGTGTACACTGTTGTTGGGAAGGCTCTTGTGATAGTGGCCCAGATACAAGTCCCAACTGCTCCAGAAGTATGCAATAATATCTGAACAGGTTGATTAGAAAATTATACTGTTGTTGGTAGTTACATGCATTAATTTTGCAGTGCACATCGCTTTTAGAACTTTATTAGGGACCTGCTCTTTAAAAACCTTTGTACAAGGTGCAATGGTTTGTTACTGTTTGTTGACTCAGATTCTGTGGCTGTGCGTCAACACATCAATCCAGCACATTCTCTTAAATTCTTACATTCTTAAACAGTCTCTGATCGTAACTGTAAACTACAACTGATTGATATGTAGATATCTTTACCATGCAATTTATATGTGATAATAAGGATTTAATTCTGACATAACTGATATAATAATTTCAGCCATGCGCACAGATAAGCAAATGACAGCTACAAGACAATGATTTATGTACCAGGATTAAAAGGGTGGTGATTTTCATGTCTGGCAAACTTTACTCCTGAGTTCAAGTTCACACAGGTGTTTACAAATACATCATACACATCCACCTCATGCAGCAAGAATGCTATATTCTACACACGGCTTTGTGATAGTGAAAATTCTGTTCTCTCTCCACACACACAATCAAAGTTTGCCAAACATCTCAGGACATGAGTGCTCCATTATCACAACCAACGTTTAGCAGTTTAACATCTCAAACTCTAGAAAACACCATTCTTAGCAAAACACAATATGGCAAATTACATCATAAACAAAATAGTACCAAACCTATTTCTCTAACTTTTTTTTTACAAAAATCCATGAAACTGTGTGAAAGCTTGGGAAGAAAGCATATTTTGCATACAGCACTGGACAAGACAGACTAATTCCCAAGTTCATGACACCTTCAAAAATCGCAGTTGCAGTTTCATATGATTCCTCTTTGACTGTCCTCAGGGGCTGTTTGCAGCATATGATCAGTAAGCTTCGCACATGAGCCATTGGGAGAGAGCACATCCTGAGTGAGTGAGTCACAGCCGGGGTGAGTGCATGTATCAGGGAATTTGGAGTGCAGTGGGAATTGAACTGTTAACTGTTACTTTTTCATTTTTTCCCAGGTTTTCTTTAAAGTTCAGTAGTCCAGTTAAAAAAGGTTAATAAAGTAGCTGATCAACTGTCAGTCATCTGAAGCAGAAAAAGAGCCTCAATAGATGTTGATTACTATTAAAGGTTAATTAGCGTGAGCCGCCTTAGCTCAAGTTAAGAAAGGGACAGTTGGAGGTGTAAGATCAAGCATTTGAGAGAGATGCAGTAAGAGTGAGTGTGTGTATCTGGGAGTACAGTGGGAATTCAGTGCAGTCGGGGAGAGATACGTTTTGGTTTTCATTTAGCTTATAGTTTGTAAGGTTTCTTTTGTGGTTGATAAAATGTACTTTATTCTATAATAGCAAGGACCAGGGAAGAATGACTCGAGAGTAGGTGATTTCACTTAGTATCAAGCATCTTCCAAGAGGTTTAATTAAAAGGGGTAAGTCATTTGAGGAGAGCTCAAAGCTCTGGTGTGCTCTCCTTGCTCTTGGTGAGATCATTTCCAGTGCTTACAACCAACACAGCTGTAGCTCCTGGTTTTGGAGTTGCAGCAGTGCCTGGTTACGCTGTGGAGCATCTGTAATATGGACAGTATCATGGATAACATGTGGAGACTCCACAGGAAGGAAAGGAATGGATGATCACGATGCAGAGCAAGAGGACTAGGCAGGCAGTGCAGGAATCTCCTGAAGCTATTCCCTGTAAAAACAGGATATTGTTGAGGGAAATGGTGTCTCGGGGGTAGCGCACCAGACAAATTTGTTGCAGCACAGTCAGCTCTGCTGCACAGGGGAGGTGTTAAAAGTGTGGGAATGCAATAGTCATGTGGAATTCAATTGTAAAGGGAATAGACAAGCATTTCTGTTGCCACAAATGAGACTCCAGGTCTCCCTGCTGCAAGGGTCAAAGATGTCTCAGAGCGACTACAAGATATTCTGAAGGGGGAGGGTGAACAGCCAATTGTTGTGGTACACATTGGTACAAACGACACAGGTTAGAAAAAAAGGATGAAGTCTTGAAAGCAGAAGAGTTTAGGAAATGCGTTGAAAAGTTAAATAGCTGGGGATAATTTCTCTGGTGCTGAGGGATGACCTTACAGAAGTTTATAAAATCATGAGGGGCATGGATATGATGAATAGTCAAGGTGTTTTCCCCAAGGTAGGGGAGTCCAAACTTAGAGGGCATAGGTTTAAGGTGAATTGGGAAAGATTTAAAAGAGATGTGAAGGGTAACTTTTTCACTTGGAGGGTGGTATGTGTATGGAATGAGCTGCCAGAGGAAGTGGTGGAGGCTGGTACGATTACAACATTTAAAAGACATCTGAATGGGTATACGAATCGGAAGGATTTAGAGGGATATGGGCCAAGTGTTGGCAAATGGGACAAGATTAATTTAGGACAGCTGGTCGCCATGGACAAGTTGGTCCCAAGAGTCTATTTCTGTGCCAGGCATCTCTAAGTTAGATCTCAAAGGTAGTGATTTCAGGATTACTATCAGTGCCACGTTCTAGTCAGAGTAGAAATAACAGGATATATGACATGAACATATTGCTGGTGAGATCATGCAAGGAAGAGCGTTTCAGATTCCTGAGACTGGTTGTGGGGGAAGTGGGACCAGCACAAAATGGATAGGTCACATCTAGGTGTGAGGTACTCAGGGAAGTATTTGCTAGAATGTTTGGGGAAGCTTTATAGTATAATAGTAAGGGATGGAAACCAAGTCAAGGAGTCAGAGAAAGAGGAATCAAGGACACAAGCAAAAGACAAAAAGAGGAATAAGAAGAGTGATCTGCAGAGAAATCAAGACCAGGGTGAAACAGAGCCAGTAACAATAAAATAGGAATGGGACAAGTAGTGTTAAAAAGACAAGCCTTAAAGGCTTTGTCCCTTAATGTGTAGAACATTCGCAATGAGTGGATGAATTAATTGTGCGAATAGATGAAAACAGGCATGATATAGTTGTTGTTATGGACATTAGTGTGGATTGTATACAGACCCCAAAACTGTGGGGGTGATGTTGGGAATGACATTTTGGAAAATTGAGGCACATGTAATAAAGGAACATCTGTAATTAGGGGTAATTTTAAGTTGCTCATAAATTCAGTCAATCAAATTATTAACAATTCCGTGGAGGAAGAATTCCTGGAGTGTATATGAGATGTTTATTCTGGCCCAATATGTTGAGGAACCAATGAGAGAACAGGCCATCTTAGACTGGGTGTTATATAATGAGAAAGGAATTAATCTGCAATCTAATTGTCTGAGGGTACTCGGGGATGAGCATGTGATGGAATTCCTCATCAAGATGGAGAATAATGCAGTTGATTCTGAGATAAGGGTCTTCAATGTAAAGAGAGGTGACTATTATGACATGAGGCACAAGTTGGCTATGTTAAATTGGGGAATATTACTTAAAGGGTTGATGATGGAAAGGTAATGGCAAACATTCAAAGAGCACGTGGGTGAACTTCAACAATTGTTCATTATTATCTCACACAGGAGTAAAATGGGAAAGATGGTCAAACCATAACTTACAAGGGAAATTATATATTGTATTACATCCAAGGAAGAGGCATACAATTGGTGAGAAAAACAATGGACCTGAGGATTGGGAGTAGTTTAGAATTCAGCAAAAGAGGACAAAGGAATTGATTAAGAAAGGGAAATGAGAGTGAGCTTGTGAAGAACATAAACACTGACTGAAAAAATTTCTATAGTTACCTGAAGAGAAAAATACTGGTGAAAAATATTGGTAGGTTCCTTATAGTCAGAAATAAGGAAATTTGTAATGGAGAACAAAGACTTACAAAATACATACTCTGGTTCTATGTTCACAAAGGAGTACACAAACAACATTCCAGAAATGTTGGGGGAACACAGGGTTTAGTGAGAGGGTGGAACTGAAGGAAATCAAGTGTTAGTAGGAAAATGGTGCTGGGGAAATTGATGGAATTGGAGGCTGACAAATCCTCAGGGCCTGATAATCTATACCCCAGAGTACTTACAGAAGCAGCTTTAGAAATTGATTTTTGATTTGATTTATTGTAGTCATGCGAATGTAAGTTTTGTTTTATGAGCAGGACAGGCAGATTGTAGTAAGCAAGGACATACAGTTCATGGGGTACTTATAGAGAGTGAAGCAAACAGGTTACACTGCCAAGGAGGTGCACAAAGGAAAATTAATATTAACAAGATTAACATTTATTGAAGTTGGAGAATCCATTCATCAGCCTAATAATGGCAGGAATAAGCTGTTCTTGAACTAGTGGTAGTCTCTACTCTAGAACAGTTCCTACAAATTGGAAGTAGCTTATGCAATCCTTCCATTTACAATGGAGTTAGAGAGAAAACCAGGGATTATAAAACAGTCAGCTTGACATCAGGAGTGTGGCAAATGCTGGATTCATAAAAGATTTAATAGCAGACCATTTAAAAACAGTAGCAAGATTTGACATGCGCAACATGAATTTATAAAACAGAAATTATGCTTGATACATCGACTGGAATTTTGAGAATGTAACTAGGAGAACTGATAAAGGGGAGCAAGTGGATGTGGTTTATTTGGAGTTTCAGAAGGCTTTTGATGAAGTTCTATGTAAGGGATTAGTATATAAAATTAAAGTGCATAGGATTGGGCAGAGTGTACTGAGGTGCTTGGAGGCTGGTTGGCAGACAAGAAAGAAAGAGTAGGAATAATGGGTCTTTTTTGAACAGTAGGCAGTAACAAGTAGCATACTGCAGGGATCAGAACTAGGACCCCAGTTATACCCAATCTATATTAATGATTTAGAGGAGGGAATGAAATGCAATATCTTCAAATTTGCAGATGGTATACAAAGCTGGGTGGGAAGGTGAGCTGTGAGGAAAATGCAGAGATGCTTCAGTGTGATCTGGAAAGCTGAGTGAGTGAGCAGATGTAGGGTAATGTGAATAAATATGAGGTTGTCCAATTGATAGCAAAAATAAGAAAATGGATTATTATTTGAATGAATGCAAATCAAGAGAGGGGAATATGCAGCATGATCTGGGTGCCCTCGTACATCCAGTCACTGAAGATAAGCTTGCAGGCAGAACTGGCAGTGAAGAGGACAAATAATATGCTGGCTTTTATAGCAAGAGTATTTGAGGACAGGACCAGAGATGTCTTGTGCAATTGTACAGAGCCTTGGTGAAAGTTTACTTAGAATATTGTGTTTAGTTTTGGTCTCCTTAAGTGAAGAGGATGTTCTCACTTTAGCAGGAGTGCAGTGAAGGTTTACCAGATTGATTCCTGGGATAGCAACACTGACATAATGATTATATTCACTGGGGTTCAGAAATAAGCAGGGGACATCTCTTTAATAACCTATAAGATTCCAACAGAACTGGACAAAGTGGATGCAGGAAGGATGTTCCTAATAGCAGGGGATTCCAGAACCAGGGGTCACAGGCTAAGGATATTGAATAAACCATTTAGGACTAAGGTGAGGAGAAATTTCTTCACAGAGTGGTGAGCCTATGGAATTACTACCACAGAAAGCAGTGGAGGCCAAAATATTTTAGCATGTCGAGAAGGAATTGGATACAGCATTTGGAGCACCAGGGATCAAAGGATATGAGGTTAAGAGAGACCAGGCTACTGAGTTGGATCATCAACCACGATCAGATTGAATACTGTGTCAACAGGCTAAGTGGCCCACTCCTATATTCACGCATCTTAGGATTTTGTCAACAAGTGGGGATTAGGCTTACCATAATTTGATATTTAGTCCCACTGGGAAAATCATGAAGCAAATACATTAAGGTCCTGAATTTCCTTGAAAGAACTCACTGAACACTAGCCTTAGATTTGGGTTTGGTGGGATTAACTAGTTAAAAGTCAGCTTTATGTTGGTCCAAATATTCATAAGATGCATTGCTGAAATTCTCCAAGGCTTCTTAGACTGCACCCTCAGAACCCAAAACTACTACAAGGTCAGCAGATATGAGAATACCACCACCTGCAGGCTGCCCTCCAAAACATTCACCATCCTGACTTGGAAATATGTCACTGTCCCTTCACTGATGCCAGGTCAAAATTGTGGAACTCTCTCCCCAACAGAATTGTTGGTTTACCTACACCAGTGGTACAAGAAGGCAACTCACCAAAAACTTTCTTTGGGGAAGCTAGGGATATGGAATGAATGTGGACCAGCGAACGACTCTCATGTCCCATGTGAGCATAAAAAAGACCTTTGCACACCATTACACGGCCAATGGCCAACGCTAACCAAAATTCTAGCTTCTGGTGATTAACAGTGGTGAAACATTCGTTGAACTACTTCCATCCATGTGGCCTAGGTACACCCACAGCACTGTCAGGGAGTGTGTTCTGGAATTTTGATCCAGCAACAATGAAGGAACAAGGCTGTAGTTCCAATTTAAGATGGTATGTGGAGGAGGAGAATTTGCAGGGTGTAAAAAATTCTGCATTTGGCTGCTGCCCATGTTTTTCTAACTGGTAAAGGTCATGAGTTTGGAAGGTGCTGTCAAAGGAGCCTTGGTGAGTAATTGCAGAGTACCTTGTATATGGTATATGCTGCTGCAATTTAATGGAGGAAGTGAATCTATAAGGTAGTTGGTGGGGTCCAATTAAGTGGATTACTCCTTTTTGGATGATGTGGAGCTTCTTGAGTATTGATGGAACTGCGCTCATTTACGCAAGTGGAGTTGTATTCCATCACATTCCTGACTTGTGCCTTGTAGATAATGAACAGGCTTCGTGTGCCGATATCAGGATGATCACACGTTCATAAAAATTACATGGTTGGCACTAGCTAACTGAAGTAACACCTTCAGAGTAGGGGTGATTTCATTTCAACCTGGGAGGGTTGAATGATTGTACCTATCAGAATTCATACCTGGTTGACCTGGAAGCCCAGGTGGGCCCTGTGGACCCGGGACACCTCGCCCACCTAATCCAGGGGGGCCGACTGGACCAGGAGGACCTGGAGGGCCAGTGAAACCTGGATCACCTGAGAAAGGGAAGAAAAGAGTTACAAAACAACCTGGGATTTTTTGACAATCAACATTCTCTCTAGCACAGACTCCCACCCTTGAAGTATTTTCATTTGCCCAAGGCTCATCTAAAGACAAAAGCAGCTGGTGGTTTCTGATTGAGGTGTCGTCTTTTGAAACTCAGACAGGCAAAACAGGTATAGCTTGTGTAAAAGGAAGTGAGGTACAATGAGTCATCAGTCTATCCTTTCCACAGTTCCCTGTATGGAAGATTCAGCTTAATGGATTTGGTATAGGTAGTCCTGATCTGTCTCTGGTTCTCTGGTCTCTGGTTCTGTCTGGTCCAATCCTCTCTGAGACCATATACAGGCAACTGGCATGTAGACAAAGAAAACAAGTCATTTGCATATTTGAATGATGGAAGTCAGGATTTACTATTATCATTCAATGTTCAGATGTCAGCACAGGATCAAATAGAGAGAAGAGACCTGTATAATTGGACAGCTGTATACAGGTGGTAAAATTGTCAGATTGCTTATGATTTTCCTCCCCAGGAAGAAAAATAGAAATACCACCCTCCAGTCATGACAGATACAACAAGTTTCTGTAGGCAGACAGGCACAATTGTCAGTTAAGGTGGAGGAGGCCACTGTCTACATGGTAATGGTACTGGGGTCAGTAATAGTCAGTTTCAGAACATTTGCAGTGTAGGTGGAACTACAGCCCCTCAGTGCTATACTGGAATGTGTCCCAGTTAAACAGAGGGATGCAAATAGCCTTTGGCAAAGGGATGACTGAATATAGGCAACAATTAGATCACTGTAGTGCCAATATTTTTGTTTTTTTGCTCTGTATTGTCTGCTTGAAGCACTGCATAGTGCTTTAAAGACTACTGCACAACGTCTTAAAGGAAAGGTTGGTGGTGCTTGGCAGGCATGTTGCAATGTACAGATTGCTGTACAACTGTGCACCCCAAAGGAAAAGACTGAGCAATACAATTGCTATGATGGTAATCAAAACTTAATGGGGACGAGAAGACTAACATGAGTCACTCTCAGTTGTGAAAGATACTCAGTATGTCATATTCTGGGATCAAAACTACATAGCATTGTGCAACAACTATTCACATAAGTAAACTGTAGAGCCTTGTATCTTACTAGGACTCATCTTAATTTACACTTAAGATTCTATCTGCATACTGAGTGGACTATGTTTGCTAATGTGTGTAAGGGCGATGGCCATTAATGTTTACAAAATATCAAACTGATTGTGCCAATGGTAACCTGAAACGGAAGGCATATGCTGGAGTGTAAAGCAACGTAGGTCTCTGGCCTTTTCCTGCAATGTCAGTTGGTAGACGAGTGTTGGGCAGCCACAAATTTACAGGAAAAGTGAAAGGGCAACATAGTAAATTAAAATCAAAAACACAGTCATGTGTGAAATAGTGAGCAGAGTTCTACATTCCATCATTCTGCAGGATTGGAGGTGGAAATAGTCTCAAGAGTTGTGATTGGCCATGTCACTGATTCAGACTAATAAGAAGTTAGTGAGCAATGCTGCTGTAACTCATCAAGAAAATACCACGATGATCTCATCTGACACTCACTGAGTTGCCTTTATAGTATCTCTATAAAAGACTACCAAGACAGTTTGTGAGATTCTTTCGGGTGTTATGTCATGTACAGTACCTTTTAATCCAATTGTGCCATCGATTCCTGGTCGCCCTGGTTGGCCTGGTAATCCAGGGGTTCCTGGATCACCTTTATTACCTGGCAGCCCATTGATCCCTTGTGGACCAGGTGGACCTGGTGGTCCAGGAAGCCCAAAGCCAGCATCTCCCTGTTTGGAAATGGCAAGAGTCGTAAGGTAGCTCTTATGAGTTACTTTTCTATGTTTATTCATCATACATCCAAATTTTACAGGTACAGTATCCAGAAATGATTGTTCAATATCTAAAGAGAGCTGAAACAAGGTACGATCAAATTAAATAGTGAAAAATTCAGAAGGGAATCAAGGAATCCTAAACCTCACATTGAGGATCTCACAGAGCGTCGAAGGACTTGATTAGATTCCCTACAGTGTGGAAACAGGCCCTTCGGCCCAACTAGTCCACACCAACCCTCCAAAGAGTAACCTACCCAGACCCATTTCCCTCTGCCTAACACTATGGGCAATTTACCATAGCCAATTCACCTGACCTGCATATCGTTGGAATATGGGAGGAAACCCACGCAGACACAGAGAGAATGTGCAAATTCTACACAGACAGTTGCCAGAGGCTGGAATCAAACCTGAGACCCTGGTACTGAGAGGCAATAGTGCTAACAACTGAGCCACCGTGCTGTCTTCGGAGGGTGTATTGCTTTTGAAGTATATTCCTGCTGTCACCAATCACTGCATGAAACAAGACCCCAATAAGGTATGTGCTGCATGACTAGGTTCGAGGAATCTAATATTCGATATAAAACTTTACTACTTTTAGTTCCTCACTTTCAGTCATGATTGAGAGATAATGCAGCAAAGTTCCCCAGTGAAGGAATAAATGATTGTGACATGTTTTCCAATGACTTCAAGGGCACTTTTGGGAAATGTAGCAATTTGCTTGGAAATCAAATTATAGTAACAGCTGTGGATGATGTATGAAAATTAGTTTAAACATTCAGGAAATCCCCGAACAAGAAATGTCTGAATAAAGTAGTGGGTTACATCTGCAAGCATAGAGTACCAAGCAATTCTACAATTCTGAAAGCACAGATCTTGAAATCATTGCACTAGCACTGGGAGTGGGCCATTCTGAAAGTCAATTGTTGACCCAATTGTAAATACATACCTTTGGTCCTGGGATTCCTGGTTGACCTGGAGTCCCATCACGCCCTGGTCTTCCTGGACCTCCTGGAGCACCTGGTGAACCTGGTAATCCTGGCAAACCTGCAGAAATATAAAACAAGCAGGTATGAAATTCCATAAGGCCTTTACACCGTCTAAGTTGTTTTTGGATCGCTACAAAAATGGTGAGCTAAGAGGTTGGATTTTTGTTAATTAGACAAGTAGCTCGTATCAGGAATTTTCTAACTTGGCAGAACTTGTCTCGATTAAAATGGTTGCATTGAACCCAACCTCAACTCCAGAGATTGGGATTGTGTTGGACCCACTGACTCTGGAAGAAGAGCCTAAATGGCCATGGTGGGCCAGGGAGGTGGCAGTTGATGATGCATGATTCTTAAGGTAGCTGGTTTATTTGCCTGCCTCAGTTCCCTGGAGCTTCACCACTCATGACACCCACCTACTCTCCACGTTTCCTCCATATCCTCAATTTCTCGAACATGCCACTTTCATTCTCATTCACCTAGTAGGCAGGAAAGAATATCACCTTTTCCCAGCTGCTTACACTTCTGATGAAGAATCACCAGAGTCGAAACATTAAGTCTGCATTCTTCCCACAAATGCTCCTGAGCTTCACCAGCACATTCTATGTGAGGCAGAACAGGACCCCTGCTTAGTTAATAGATCTGTGAGACTTGGAGTTCAGCCGTGCATAGTGGTGAGGCCATCTGGAAAGTATTTCAGTCTAAACAAAATGGTCAGGTGTTATCTATGGAGGAATGGAGGGTGGTGGAGGGGGCTTAAAGCTGAACCAGGGGGACACGGAATTACCAGGGAGGTGATGAAGGGAGCTTGGAGGGCATGAAGATGGGATGGGGAATATATAAGCAGAGCCGGTAAGATATTTTGAGTTTACCTTTCAAAGACTCCGGAATTCATACTATGGTTCATGAATCCTTCGCGGGTTCGTGAACCACATATCATGGAAACATTGGACTGACTTTATGAAAATTGTAGGGGCGGAGCCAGTAAATGTCCAATTTCCTAATGGAGCATGTTGGGACAGAGTGTGGGTTCACTACTAACACATTTCACCTAATCCAGTCAAACTCATGGGCTCAGGGAATAAGGCTGATAATTCCAGAATCAAGTTCTGCCTGCTCTTTCTTTCAATGACTCTGCAAAATCTAGGTCACTCACAGAGATAGGGAAATTGGGAGAAACAGATTTAATTTTACAGTTATTTTTAGTCAGGTCACTTTAGCATTTCACAATTTCATGTCCTCTTTACTCTCAACTTCAATTAATAAAGACCCTGAAGCCTCTTCAAGCAGCAATGGGCTGGTGCTAACCAATATTCATCTCTCCCTAGAAAGGCACTTAAAATATTATAATCTGTAGAGCTTTGGGTAAAGCCATGATAATAGTTTTATGAGCATAAACACTATTAATAAAACCAATTTTCCACACATACAATCTTAATAACACTGAGTTTGCAATCTTCACAGCCAGCTGATGATATACCTACAATTATTGTGACTGCGTTTGGCCATATCCCTCCAAACCTTTTCTATTCAAGAACTTATCCAAAATGTCTTTTAGACTTCAGAACTGTGCCTGTATCCATCAATGCTGCATTTCAATCACGAACCACTGTGTAAAAATTTTACCTCTCATGCCCTTTCTAAATCTTTCGCTTCTCACCTTAAGAAATGCCCCCTGGTTTTGAATTCCCCCAGCCAAAAGTGAGGACTGCAGATGCTGGAAACCAGAGTTTAGATCAAAGTGGTGCTGGAAAAGCACAGCAGGTCAGGCAGCATCCGAGGAGCAGGAAAATCAACATTTTGGGCAAAAGCCCTTCATCATGAAGAGAGCCTTCAGGGCAGAGGAGATGACCTGGGGATTGCAGTGAGAGAAAGACTCACTGAGATTCTTGTGGAGAGAGGAGGAGAACTTCTTCAAGGTAGGCATTCCTGATGAAGAGGTTTTGCCCGAAACGTCGATTTTCCTGCTCCTCGGATGCTGCCTGACCTGCTGTGCTTTTCCAACACCACTCTGAACTAAACTTTGAACTCCCCCACCCTAGGGAAAAGACCTTTGTTATTCACTAAATGATTCCTAATATAATCATTACAGTGGCAAAGGAGGTCATTCAAGTGCATCAAGTCAGTGCCATCTCTCAGTAGAGCAATACAATCTGTCGCATTTCCTTGTTCTAGACCTGTAAGGTTATTTTGTACTAGAGCCAATTTGATTTTCTTCAGAAATAATTCATTGTCTTTGTTTTTACCACTCACTTAGCCGTTGCAGATTATTACCGCTCACTGCATAAAAATTCTTCCTCACATGCTGCTTGTACATCTTGCTAACAACTCTAAAGCTGTGTCTAAGTGTACCAGCAGCTAATGCTAACAGCAATATCCCAAAGAACAGGGATCTCACCTGACAATGACCTTGTCAATATCTCGACTAACCATAAACAGTTAGCTGATGACTGTGTCTGGAGCCTTGACATGAACAGAGTCATTGGTTAAAAGGAAAAGAGGCACTGAACACTTCAGTGATGTGGTAAAGGGCTACATGAATGCAAGGTTTTTCTGTCACTATTACAATTTCAAAACCTATTATCAGTGGATAGACACCTACCTTTTGGGCCTGCTGAACCAGGGAATCCAATGCCTGGCATTCCCCTATCCCCTTTTGGTCCCTGGAGTCCTGGTAAACCTGGTTGCCCTGGTTGGCCTGAGTCACCTTTAGAAAGGAAAACAAATTTAATACATTATTGAAAGCACATGAATGGCAGGAGAGCTTTTTAAATTATTTTTCCATCATCCCTTTCACAATTTGAAGGACTATGCATGGCTACTAACAAATGAATATATTAACACACCATTGGGAATTAATAAAAAGTAATTTTAACAGAGAGAATCTCATTCCTCAATGCAACCAAGTCCTTTCACTATGCTGCAAACATTATGGCATAATTGCTATCATATAATCCATTTTTCCTACTGACTATGCATTTAAAGTATCAAATATGGTCAACTCTTTTATCATATTTCTCTTGAAGAGGGTGACAACTATTGAAAGATTGGCAACCTTAAAATATCAAGTGATTCTTTTGAGGTGGCTTAGGTCTAATCAACATTTTAAGCATGAGAAGCAGAACAGCGAAAGTGGAGAGGTCCTTTATCAGGGACACACTGGTGCACACACTTCCAAACATACTTTCCAATGTACTTAACACAAATATGTGTGCCATATGATTGTGTACTGTAGCAAGCAATACTTTTAACAAATCAATCTGCATTCCTGATGAAGGGCTTATGCCCGAAACATCGCCTCGCCTGCTCCTCGGATACTGCCTGACCTGCTGTGTTTTTCCAGCATCACTCTCTCAACTCCTCCTCAATTTTCAAATAGGATGCTTCAAAGTATAAGAGATTTGGCAATGAATGAAGTCAAGTCTCTTCAAAGATCTTAGAATCTCAAAAACCAGATAAGCGTTGATAGCAAAGATATTGCAATGAACTATTTGCTGGGTTCTGAGATCATTATGATTGGGCAATACAGTTGTGATAGATCAAGAAGCAGCGGCACACCCACAGATTTGTGTTAAGCATAATTTTGAGATAGTAACCTGGTTGGTCTCAAATGAAAACACAGTAATGTAGTCAATCTGTGAAAAATGTCTGCATTTTTCCATTTTTTTCACACCTTACAACGATCTGGCCTTGTACAGTAAAAGACAGGGTAAAAGATTGCAACATAGCTCTGGAAAAGTCAGTAAACTTTTTCAGCTCAGCTCTGAAAGACTGATACAGTCCGCTATGTGTCAATAAAGTAAGCATATTTTCCACATTTTCCAAAGCTTCTTCATTAAGGACATGTATTGTGTGGGTAATGTCCTGGCATTTGCATTGCAACACAGCTTCTTAGATTTTTCCTATCACTAAAAGCCGAAGCTTTTCAGTGTCATCATGTTGACGGCACATTCTTTGCTTCATTTTATTCATCATTACATGTTTCATCTTTAGATAATGAATAACAATGTTGCAAAAGATAGTATGTAGTACCTCCCCAGACTTTGAACCAAGTGCGCAATTCTGAGTCAGTTGTTAAGATTGGAAAAATAAGGTGGTCAACATTGGGAAAACATTTCCACCAATGGTTAACAGCAAGATGAGTATTTCTCCATTGAGTTGGGAGGGGTCCATTAACATCTCATTATCACCTATTCTTGTCTCATTTATCAGCAACTTCCTAGTCTCTCACATGGCAGAGAGGAACTAAATAGATTCAATATAAAAGTGGGTACCCAGGCAGCTCTGAGCTTTCACCTTTGCCAGCTGTCTCAACATCACAGGACATGTTCCACGGGTAGCGACTGAGGGCTCCCCATGTACAGATATTGGCATTGGACACAGGCCAGACCTACTTCATCAACATAGCCTTAAACTGTGATTCATATTAATCTGGAACATTCTATCTGCATTTACTCTGTCTAGTCATGGGCATGTCTAAAAATCAGAAAACGAATGAACCTCAGCTAAGTCAAAGGATCTGTTGTCAATCTGGATGCACAGGGTGTAGCTCAAGAGCATCATGTGATATCAGCCCAGAGGTTCAACACAGTCAGTCAGCTGCTTGGTATGTTCACAGCCAGACTTTCTATCCCATTATAGTTCAGAGCGTGGGCCACAGACAATCCTGCATGTCTAGTTATTCACCTTTTTCTCACATGGCTGGGCATTCTTTGGGCAGTGGGCACCTCACAGACCAGGGCGGCAACTTCAGATCAGGCTGGCAGGGTCTGGTGCCATTGTCCCATCTGTTATCCTGAGGAACGAGGATGGACCTCCTATCCATCAGCCCATCCACCACAGCTACCAGGACCCTACTGGTGAAATGGGATGCCAACTTCACTTCCTCAGCTACAACCTTAGAATTGTGCAGCATTGACAACAGCATATCCTTGCCTTCAGCAAACTAGCAACAGATATGATGCACAGTTAGCCTTTAAACATGGATAGAAGTGATGAGTAGGTCTGTTATTGTTGGGCAAAAGGCTGGAGGCTCCCTGTCTTATTTGCTGATGAAGGGCTTTTGCCCGAAATGTCAATTTACTTGCTCCTCGGATGCTGCCTGACCTGCTGTGCTTTTCGAGCAACACACTAATCTATATTGTTGTTTTTGCGTGTGAGTTAGTATAGGAGCAGCATCATCGAGGTGTGATTATTGAAATTAGCAACAGAGATAACTGATAATGCAGAGGGAAAATCTCCATGAAACCCACTGAGACACTGATATGACTTTTGGTAATTTTCAGCGCAGTAAAACAGTTTGGTTCCATCAGCATTAGAAATGTTTTTTGGTGCGTTACTGTCAGTACGCAGGCAAGACTATTTTGCAGCCAATCATCTGTCATTGCTGTTGTAACTGTGCCTTGTGAACTGCATCCTGTGCAGAAGATGTTGCCATGCCTTCTCCTGAATTGGCCCAACCATTCATTGCTGAGGTAAACATCTTGTGGTCCGAATCCCTTCCCTGCAGTACTGTACAGGAGGTGAGAACATTCTCTGCTCAAGCTGCCATGAACCATGTCGGCAAGGCTTCTTCAACGGCAGTAAAGGCAGCTGTTCTTACTTGCTGGAGAGGTTGCCTGACTGACAAACTGTTCAAGACATTTAGCTTCCAAATGCTTGACAAATTTTACCTCCCCTTCTTTAGCGACACCCATTATTCATTTTACAGCACAGATTTCCATTTGCTGTATCAACTTCACTCTGTCTCCAATCAGAGACATTTTTAACTAGCATAAGTCCCCCCCCAGTTAATTTGTCCTGGCAAAGTATGCCCAAATAGGGACAAAGTTCTTCATGTTGTACAGACAGCTGAAGCATCTTACCTGGGCGACCTGCCAATCCAGGTTCACCTGGTATCCCTGGTGGACCTCTTGGACCAGGCTCAGAGACCGTTTGACCAGAATCACCTTTAGCACCTGGACAGAATGGCAAAGGATTAATGATGGTTTCCCACAAACACCAGTGCGATAGAACATTAGACAACTCTGCATGGTCTAAAAAGCACTAACAACTCATGATCGCTGAAAAGGTGGTGGACACTGTCACCATGCATAATTTAATCAGGAATTTTGATTGGTACTTGACAATGAGGAAGTTACAGAGTCTGGACAAAAATGGAGTATGGAGCTAACTACTCTATCATTGAGACAACATGGTCATGATAGTCCAAATTATCTCAACATGAGCTCTGTGATCACAGGTGAAGTTTTTAGAAAGTTGGAACAAATTAAAGATGCTTGGCAAAAATAAAAACAGAGGTGACATGAGCAATCGTGCACTAAGTGATTTGTATTTGGAGTCAATGTCTGATAACATGGTGGATTTTGATTCAAAAAGGCATTTGGAAAAATTAATTGAAAGAGAAAACATTTCAAAGATATAGGGTAAGAATACAGGACTGCTGCAAACTTGATGGGTTAAATGGCCTCTTTCCAGAGGGTAGTGAATCTGTGGAACTCATTGTTGCAGAGGGCTGTGGAGGCAATTCATTCTATATACTTCAGACAGCGATAGATAGATTCTTGATTTGTAAGAGGATCAAAGGTTACAGGGAGAAGGCAGGAGGTGGGGGTTGAGAAACATATCAGCCATGATCCGATGGTGGAACAGACTGAATGGGTTGAATGGCCTAATTCTGCTCCTATATTGTAGTCTTAAGCTATTGTATAATGATTTCACGACTTTGGCTAACAATACCAAATAAGTTGGATCCCAACACACACCGGTTACATTAGTCAGAGAAAGGGGTGCTTCAATATTTGAATACTGCATGATTTCACTCAAAAGAGTTAAGGAGTTACAGTTGGTTTAGTTCAAAGGTTTAAAATGTTTTATTGATAAGTGATAGTTCGAGTATAGCACAATCAGAATAGACAGCAGACATAACACCCAAGGCTGGTGTCAAGTTTTAATGGTGACTAGATCATATGTGTAGAATTCATTGGCCCTGTTGTGTGCTGGAACAATTTCTTCTTTAAGCCGATAGGATGTTGAGTTAAAGCTTGTAAACCCTGAATAATTCCCTCCCTTTGTCCACCTTACCTTTTAGTTGCCTAAATATCAAGGGGCAGCTAGGAATGATGAGACCTTTATCACAGCCTCCTTTTCCCTCTGAGATCACCTTGTAGCAAGAATATCTTATTCCTTTCACAAGTATAGGCTCTCTCCTATCAGGCACAGGAATGTCTTCATAAAGGCCTGTGCCTGAAGGAGCTGTGTGCCCAATGTAACACCCATCTAGAGGATGTTGGACAATTGACTGTGCTATGTCTTTAATAAGTTTCTCAACTTGGCACAGGGAGAGAAACTGAAGGCTAACAGATCACAACCATTTAACACAACCATTCCTCTCAAACTGCTTTTGTCTTATGTAAGTAAATGCAGCATTTTATTAAAGCACCTACCTTTAGAAGGAAATAATCATGGACTTCTCACAAGCTATTTCTAAGTTATGAGCTCATTTTCCTAATCTTGTAATTGAGAATGTGTCTAACATAGCAGAATGAAGTTAATTAGATATTGTTGACTTACCTGGAGCTCCAGGGGCTCCAGGGCGACCTGATACTCCCTGAGCACCTTTCTCCCCTGGATAGCCTGGTGGACCAAATCCTGGTGGGCCTGGGGGACCCCTCTCTCCTGGAAATCCAATTGGGCCTGGGTCTCCAGGGAGTCCAATTGCTCCTTTGAAGGCTAAGCCACCCTAAAAAGTTCGATGTACTTATTAATACCGAGGGGACGTAGAAGATTCCACCTTCCACATTTAGCACATTCCACAAAAACAAAAATCTGAACACCCATTTATTTGGCATAAAAATCACAAAAGCTTTCAAGTAATGATTATAATGAAAGATTATCCATTCCATTTCAAAAGCATGCTGATTATCTCTATTTTGGGCGGCACAGTGGCTCAGTGCTGCCTCACAGCGCTAGGGTCCGAGGTTTGATTCCAGCTTGGGTGACTGTCTGTGTGGAGTTTGCACATTCCCCCCTTGTCTGCATGGGTTTCTTCTGGGTGCTCTGGTTTCCTCACACAGTCCAAAGATGTGCAGGCTAGGTGAATTGGCCATGCTAAATTGCCTATAGTGTTCAGGGATTGTAGGTTAGGTGCATTTGTCAGGAGTGAATGCAGAGTAAGGGAATGGGTTTGGGTGGGATACTCCTCAGAGGGTCAGTGTGGTCTTATTGGGCTGAAGGGCCTGTTTCCACACTGTAGAGTTTCTAAGATACTTAACTCAAAACCCTTCAAGTATATGTTGATTATTTCCCCCAATTAATATTTCTCTTACCCTTTACTGATGTTGAACAGAACTTCGAAAGTCTCTAGATATAGTAAGAGTAGCGTGATATGCAGCTCCAGATAGCTCTCTTTTCAGTAGCATTTCAGTAGCAGCGATGCATACCAACTATAAGACAGACTACAGAAATTCACCAGAGATCCTGCAATAATACCTCCCAATCCCACAAACTCTTCTAGTTGGAATGACAAGGGCAGCAGATACATGGGAACATCACATGTGAGTTCCCGTTCAGGCCATTCACCATCCTGACTTGAAAATATACTGTCGATCCTTCAGTGTCGCTGGGTCAAATTCCTGGAATTCCCTCCTTAACGATGCCTTCAATCCCCATATCCCATGTGTGAAGAAGAAAAGAGTTTTGGAAACATGCCTGGATGGCAATAGTGTGCTGAAAATCCAAATCCTCAGGCAGTTTTCTAGGAACAATCATTTGAGCCAACACAACTACAGGAAATTGATGGTCAGGAAAACACAAACTGACCCACCAAGCCTATCCATAATCACAGTGGCTCGTGCACCATGAAGAGAAACATCTTTACCTCTTAAACCTCCACTGCACACTTCACGTCTGTAGCCTGTACTCACCTGGAATATGGCAAAAAGGGAAATGCCCAATGGACAATAAAGTAAAAAGAAAACCTCTGTTCATCAAAACTAAGACCATAAGACATTGGAGCAGAAGAAGTAAGCTTTTTGTCCAATCGTATCTGCTTTTATATTCATTGAAAACATGGCTGATGTGATCATCCGCAACATGATTTTGCTGCCTTTTCCTCATAACCCTTGATTTTCCTACTAATTAAAAATCTGTCAATCACAGACTTCAACCAACCTCAAAGGATCTCTGTGGTAAAGAATTCCATCAATTCACTAGCTTCCGAGACAAAACATTTCATCTCATCTCTGACTTCAATGGGTGACCCCTTATTCTATGTTTATGCCCTATGTTCTCAACCCTCTTGCTAAGGGAAACAACCTTTCCACATCTACCCTGTCAAGCACTTGAGGAATATTCTATTTTTTAATAAGGGTGCCTCTCATTCTCTAAAATCCATTGGTTACAAGCCCAGCATACCTAACCTCATATGACAATCCCTCCATGCCTGGATCAATCGAGTGAAACTTCTCCATACTGCCTCCAATGCCTGTATATATTTCCTTAAATAGAGGGCCCATAACTGTTCACAGTATTATAGCTGCAGTCTGACCGCTGCACTGTATAGTTTTAGCAGAACCTCCTTATTTTTCTAGTCCCTTCCTTCCGGAACAAAGATCAACAGTCCATTTGCCTTCCCTATTACCTGATGAACACGGATGTTAGCTTTTTATGATTCATACAAATCCTTCTATGCTGTAGCTTTTTACAGTCTTTTTCCATTCAAATAACATTCAGCTCTTTAATTTTTCTTGCCAAAGTGCACACCCTCATAGTTTTCCACATTATATTCCACTTGCAATGTCTTTGTCCCCTCATTTAATTTGTCTGTATTTCCCTACAGACTTGATGGGCTGAATATTACGTTTTTATGGCTATATGCAAGTTGCGTTGGGTTTTTTGAAGTGTTTCTTGTTGTGAGGCCAAGTTTTTCCACCTTATCTTATAAAATATACCCTATTACTTACCTACCCTGCACCTATGGCATCCTTTTCATCCAATTCAAGCCCCATCCTAAAGCACACCATTCTTGAAACAACTCACTTCTGCCCCAATATTCTAGAATTGAACAGCACCCCTGGCACTAATGTTATTTTTAAAAGGTTGATGCACACCTCTGTGAGTCCAGAGCTTCTCTGCAGGATTCCTGACAGTTACTTCAAACAGGAAGAGTTCATCACCCCACTTTGTCGACAGGGCCCTACTGGATGAGGTGGTGTACAGGTGGGATTTCCTATTTCCCAAGGAGCAGCAGATTACATCAGAGCATGCTAAGATCACCCCAAATTGCCTCCTACGTCAATACTTTTCTGAGAATCCCAACAGTGTAGAAACAGGCCCTTTGGCCCAACAAGTCCATACCGACCCTCTGAAGTGTACCCCATCCATATTCATTACTAGTCTACATTGACCCATGACTAGTGCACCTAACCTATGCATCTCTGAACACGTGGGCAATTTAGCACGGCTAATTCACCTGACCTGCACATCTTTGGACTGTGGGAGGAAACCAGAGCACCCGGAGGAAACCCACGCAGACACAATGAGAATGTGCAAACTCCACACAGACAGTCGCCTGAGGCTGGAATTGAACCTGAACCTGGTGCCGTGAGGCAGCAGTGCTAACCACTGAGCCACCATGCCGCTGTGTCAGCCAATTGGCATAATGTCCAGCAACGTAGGAAGAAGGTCAACAACCTTCCTGATGCCACCAGAATGAGTGCCACCATCTCCTCTCTGATATCTGTCACCCACTCGATCTCTGCTACCGCACTCATCTCCTCTTCAGGCTCATGCTCTATCATGCTCACTATTGTCTGCAATATCTTTGCACACTGCTGTCACCTATCTCAACCCTGAAAACATTATCCCTGTAGGTCCTCTGTGCTCCCTACTCACTCACTCAGGGCAAAATTCATAAAATTAACATTTGTGCCATCCACTTTCATCTGCTATGATACCACCCTCTCTCTTATTCCAGATGGAAATTGACACCATCCCCCTCCCTTCTCTGGCTCCCTCCATCAGGGAAGACAGAGTCAAGTCAGGTGATAGGCTGCAGGGCATATAGCTCCTCGTCTGTTATCAGAACTGTATCCTGAATCTGACCACCTCAAACGGCTGACCCTGTTCATGTCCCTCATGATTTTATAGAGGTTTAAAAAATCATGAAGAGCATAGATAGGATAAATAGACAAAGTCTTTTCCCTGGGGTGGGGGAGTCCAGAAATAGGGTGAGAGGGGCAAGATATAAAAGGGGCTTAAGGGAAACTTTTTCAAACCGCGGGTGTTGAATGTATGGAATGAGCTGCCAGCTGAAGTGGTAGAAGTTGGTACAGTTGCAACATTTAAAATGCATCTGGATGGGTATATGAATAGGAAGGGTTTACAGGGATATGGGCCAAGTGCTGGCAGGTGGGACTAGATTGCGTTGGGATACCTGGTTGGCATGGATGAGTTGGACTGAAGGGTCTGTTTCCGTGCTGTACATCTCCATGTCTCTGACTGACTGAGTGAACCCCTGGACTGGTGTCAGAGGCTGCCCTTGACTTAAGTGGGAACCTTCTTGCGGAAGACTTTTCCTATTGACTTGACTGATGGCTCTGACAACTATGACACGCTTGCCGGCTTGGTTTGTATCATAATGCATGGCAATACAGCAGTCCTATGCATCTGGCTGATGGGGAGAAATATAAAAAGTCAAGACAAAACAATGCAATCCAGGGATGCTGTGAGCAGTCGGGTAGGCTCAGAGTGAATGTGTGACCGTATGCCAACAGCCAGGAGGTGGCCCAACCCATGAACTGGATGCACGTCCTAAGCACAGCACCCTTCCTGCAATATTACAAGGATAGTTGCTGGTGCTGCCCAAGATGTCGCTTTGAATTGCAGAAGTGGCCTGTAAGTGGATCAGAAATGTGCCATATAGGCTGTTAGAGGCTGGCACATATCGGAAGCCAATATCGGTTAACAAGGGGTACTTGTGGCTGGTATCTATGATGGAGCATGGTGTACAGTGTCTAACATAGCCTTTGAAGCAAGTAGTAAGCTGATTGCCAAGTACCCACTCTAACTTCCAACTGGAGAATTCTCAGTCTCTGGTTTCTTTGGCACATTGAGTAGCTAAACATTAATGAGGCAAGTTATGGCATTAATAAGGCAAGCTGTAGTGCCGCTAAGTTGACAACTCACCACTACCTCGTGAGGAACTCACCTTATTGCTGGCAAATACATAAACGATGGTGTGATGTTTTTTGGGATAAGCCTCATTGACTAATCACACTATTCTGCCACAAATCACCATGTCATTTGGCCCCTGATGAGTGGCTACCCTTTATGCCATCTACACTACTCGCTTTCCCACTTTTTCCATGAGATGACATGGATTATGCAAGAACTACTCCAGCTTTATTTCAAAGACATACTGAACTCACAACACCAGACTGTGGTATGTTTCTGAGACTCATTACTCTTTGGGAAAAGAACTGCTTAATATTCAAAATATTCCGACTCTAACTTGTTTAAACTCATGTACCCTAGCCTTCCTTAATAGTATTAACCTGGAATAATCTACCAAAATGGATCGCATCAAGCCCTTTAGCGGTTTTCTACACCTCTACCAGGTTGGCAGTAAGTTTGTGTCTTTGTAAACTTAATAGCCCAAAGTCGCTAAACCTCTTTGAATAGTTGAATTTCTATAAGCCGGGAATCATTTTTGCAGCTCTCTTGTGGATCTTTACCAAGACCTTTATATAAATCCATCATGTAGGAGAACAGTCAAAGATACTCAATTATCCTCCCCTGACACAGCAGATCATTGTTAATCACTTTCTTTAAGAAATCTGTACTGAAGTAGCAGAATAATTACTCACAGGTACACCTTTAGGACCAGATGGACCAGGCAGGCCGTTTCTTCCTGGGGTGCCATCTAATCCTGGAAGTCCTGGGGGTCCTGGGAAACCAGGATTCCCTCGATCACCTTTTGGGCCAGGAAAGCCAAAGCCGTCTCCACGGTCACCTTTTGGGCCACGGGCTCCTGGAATACCAGGAGGGCCTGGCAATCCCTAGAAATGGGGAAGACAGAAAGACTGGCTGTGAAGTAAGATTCTTCCATTAAGAACTGAAAATGCTCTTTAATGGCCAGAGGATTATTAACCAAAGCCTTAGATTTTCAAAATGTATATGACTGAATTGAGGAAATTTAAAACATGCATCCAAGATCAAATTCAAAGAAAGCAAAGGAGAAGTGGAACATAAGTAATGCACAAAGGTGCAAATCCTTTTATTTTTAAGAGGTCATAATACTCTTTCTTGATCTTTGACTATAGGTCTCTAGCCTGGAGCCCATATTGTCAATTAGATCAGCCAATGGACATCTAGTGTTACCATGATAGGCAATGAAGATCCATTCTACATCTTCTCCTCCCCAAGCACTTACAGGCGGTCCCAAAGTTCCAATTGGACCAGGTAGCCCACGATCTCCTTTCATTCCTGGCAATCCTGGTTGACCTGAAATCCAAAAGCAGACGCCTACTAGTTTCTACACAAAAGCTACTTTTTACACAGTTGAAATAGTCAGATAGACTAAAGAGGATGCATTGATCGAGAGATCCAGATTGTATAACTGCAGTCGCCTGTCATTTCTTCTTCTGCCCTGCAGAGTCTGAGAGTCTACACAAAGGGCTCAAATTCTAAATCGCCACCAATTGTTGCTTAGAGCAGTGAGATTACCATAGCAGTTATCCTTGTGTAAAATCAGAGAGATAAAGAGTCAGGAAGATAAGTATAAAAGGTTAAGTCTGACTGCGTGACATGCTAATGAGTCAAGAGTGTGTTGCTGGAAAAGCACAGCAGATCAAGCAACATCCGAGGAGCAGGAAAATCGATGTTTCAGGCAAAAGCCCTTCATCAAGAATTCCTGATGAAGGGCTTTTGCCTGAAATGTGATTTTCCTGCTCTTCGGATGTTGCTTGATCTGCTGTGCTTTTCCAGCACCACACTCTTGACTCTAATCTCCAACCATTTGCAGACCTCGCTTTTGCCTGATATGCTAATGAGACAAACTGTACATCAGAGGAAGTGATGCAATGTCACATGATCTCACTCTGTTACGCAGCCCTGTGGCAAGATGAAATCACAGAAAAATCCTTCAATAAAAAACTTATAGAGTCATAGACTCATAGAGATGTACAGCATGGAAACAGACCCTTCGGTCCAACTGTCTATGCCGACCAGATATCCAAACCCAATCTAGTCCAACCTGCCAGCACCCGGCCAATATCCCTCCAAACCCTTCCCATTCATATACCAATCCAAATGCCTCTTAAATGTTGCAATTGTACCAGCCTCCACCACATCCTCTGGCAGCTCATTCCATACACGTACCACCCTCTGCATGAAAAAGTTGCCCCTTAGGTCTCTTTTATATCTTTCCCCTCTCACCCTAAATGTATGCCCTCTAGTTCTGGACTCCCCGACCCCAGGGAAAAGGCTAATCCTATTTATCCTATCCATGCCCCTCATAATTTTGTAAACCTCTATAAGGTCACCCCTCAGCCTCCGACGCTCCAGGAAAAACTGCCCCAGCCTGTTCAGCCTCTCCCTGTAGCTCAGATCCTCCAACCCTGGCAACATCCTTGTAAATCTTTTCTGAACCCTTTCAAGTTTCACAACATCTTTCCAATAGGAAGGAGACCAGAATTGCACGCAATATTCCAACAGTGGCCTAACCAATGTCCTGTACAGCCGCAACATGATCTCCCAACTCCTGTACTCAATTCTCTGACCAATAAAGGAAAGCATACCAAACACCTTCTTCACTATCCTATCTACCTGCAACTCCACTTTCAAGAAGCTATGAACCTGCACTCCAAGGTCTCTTTGTTCAGCAACACTCCCTAGGACCTTACCATTAAGTGTATACGTCCTACTAAGATTTGCTTTCCCAAAATGCAGCACCTCGCATTTATCTGAATTAAACTCCATCTGCCACTTCTCAGCCCATTGGCCCATCTGGTCCAGATCTGAGGTAACCCTCTTCGCTGTCCACTACACCTCCAATTTTGGTGTTATCTGCAAACTTACTAACTGTACCTCTTATGCTCGCATCCAAATCGTTTATGTAAATGTCACAAAGTAGAGGGCCCAGCACCGATCCTTGTGGCACTCCACTGGTCACAGGCCTCCAGTCTGAAAAACAACCCTCCACCACCACTCTCTGTCTTCTACCTTTGAGCCAGTTCTGTATCCAAATGGTTAGTTCTCCCTGTATTCCATGAGATCTAACCTTGCTAATCAGTCTCCCATGGGGAACCTTGTCGAACGCCTTACTGAAGTCCGTATAGATCAAATCTACTGCTCTGCCCTCATCAATCTTCTTTGTTACTTTATCAAAAAATTCAATCAAGTTTGTGAGACATGATTTCCCACGCACAAAGCCATGTTAACTATCCCGAATCAGTCCTTGCCTTTCTAAATACATGTACATCCTGTCCCTCAGGATTCCCTCCAACAACTTGCTCACCACCAATGTCAGGCTCACTGGTCTATAGTGCCCTGGCTTGTCCTTACCACCCTTCTTAAACAATGGCACCACGTTTGCCAACCTCCAGTCTTCCGGCACCTCACTGGTGAGTATCGATGATACAAATATCTCAGCAAGAGGCCCAGCAATTACTTCTCTAGCTTCCCACAGAGTTCTCGGGTACACCTGATCAGGTCCTGGGGATTTATCCACCTTTAACCATTTCAAGACATCCAGCACTTCCTCCTCTGTAATCTGGACATTTTGCAAGATGTCACCATCTATTTCCCTACAGTCTATATCTTCCATATCCTTTTCCACAATAAATACTAATGCAAAATATTCATTTAGTATCTCCCCCATTTTCTGTGGCTCCACACAAAGGCCGCCTTGCTGATCTTTGAGTGGCCCTATTCTCTCCCTAGTTACCCTTTTGTCCTTAATATATTTGTAAAACCCCTTTGGATTCTCCTTAATTCTATTTGCCAAAGCTATCTCATGTCCCCGTTTTGTCCTCCTGATTTCCCTCTTAAGTATACTCCTACATTCTTTATACTCTAAGGATTCACTTGTTCTATCCTGTCTGAACCTGACATATGCTTCCTTCTTTTTCTTAACCAAACCCTCAATTTTTTTAGTCATCCAGCATTCCCTATAGTTACCAGCCTTCCCTTTCACCCTAACAGGAATATACTTTCTCTGGATTCTTGTTATCTCATTTCTGAAGGCTTCCCATTTTCCAACCGTCCCTTTACCTGCGAACATCTGCCTCCAATCAGCTTTTGAAAGTTCTTGCCTAATACCATCAAAATTGACCTTTCTCCAATTTAGAACTTCAACTTTTAGATCTGGTCTATCCTTTTCCATCACTATTTTAAAACGAATAGAATTATGGTCACTGGCCCCAAAGAGCTCCCCCACTGACACCTCAGTCACCTGCCCTGCCTTATTTCCCAAGAGTAGGTCAAGTTTTGCACCTTCTCTAGTAGGTACATCCACATACTGAATCAGAAAATTGTCTTGTACACACTTAAGAAATTCCTCTCCATCTAAACCTTTAACACTATGGCAGTCCCAGTTGATGTTTAGAAAGTTAAAATCCCCTACCATAACCACCCTATTATTCTTACAGAGAGCGGAAGTCTCCTTATAAGTTTGTTTTTCAATTTCTCTCTGACTATTGGGGGGGTCTATAATACAATCCCAATAAGGTGATCATCCCTTTCTTATTTCTCAGTTCCACCCCAAATAACTTCCCTGGATGTATTTCCGGGAATATCCTCCCTTAGCACAGCTGTAATGCTATCCCTTATCAAAAATGCCACTCCCCCTCCTCTTTTGCCTCCCTTTCTATCCTTCCTGTAGCATTTGTATTCTGGAACATTCAGCTGCCAGTCCTGCCCACACCAGAGCCATGTTTCCGTAATTGCTATGATATCCCAGTTCCATGTTCCTAACTATGCCTTGAGTTCATCTGCCTTCCCTGTTAGGCCCCTTGCATTGAAATAAATGCAGTTTAACTTATTAGTCCTACCTTGTCCCTGCCTGCCCTGACTGTTTGACTCACTTAAATTCTCAGCTGTACCCGTCTCAGATCGATCTCTTTCCTCACTATCTCTCTGGGTCCCACCCCCCCCTCCCACACCCCCCTCCCCCCACCCCCCTCTACACACACCCCCCTTCTTGTACAGGTCATTTCTACCCCAAAAGAGATTCCAATGATGCAAAAATGTGAATCCTTCTCCCATACACCAGCTCCTCAGCCATGCATTCATCTGCTCTATCCTCCTATTCCTGCCCTCACTTGCTCGTAGCACTGGGAATAATCCAGGTATTACTACCCTTGAGGACCTCCTTTTTAAAATTCTACCTAACTCTCTGTAATCTCCCTTCAGAGTCTCAATCTTTTCCCTTCCAATGTCGTTGGTTCCAATGTGGACCATGACCGCCTGCTGGCCCCTCTCCCCCGTGAGAACATTCTGCACCCTCTCTGAGACATCCTTGATCCTGGCACCAGGGAAACAACGCACAATTCTGCTTTTTCTCTGCTGGCCACAGAAACGTCTGTCTGTACCTCGGACTACAGAATCCCCTAACACAATTGATCTCTTGGAAGCCAACGTACCCCTCGTTGCATTAGAGCCAGTCTCAATACCAGAAACTTGGCTGTTTGTGCTACGTTCCCCTGAGAATCCATCACCCCCTACATTTTCCAAAACAGCATACCTGTTTGAAATGGGTATATCCACAAAAGACTCCTGCTCTAGCTGCCTACCTCTCTTACCCTTCCTGGAGTTAACCCATCTATGTGACTGTATCTGAGACTTTCCCCCTTTCCTATAACAGCCATCCATCACAAACTGTAGCTGTTGCAAATTCCTCATCGCTTCTATTTCTCTCTCCAGCCGATCCACTCGATCTGATAAGATTTGCATGCAACAGCATTTATGGCAGATATAATCCACAGTAACCCTTAAACTCTATTTAAATTCCCACATCTGACAAGAAGTACATATCACTGCAAAGGCCATTTTTGCTCCTTCACAATCTACAGACTCAGAAAATAACACCGTCTTATTCCTCTACAAACACTGCCCCAGGTTAAATTAATAGCTATGGCTTATATTTTAAGTTTAATCAAGAGACTTATCTCCAAAAACATATAATCAAGAAAGAATCCACTGTACCCACTACTGCAACCTTTCTATTGGACAGACTTAAAACAACAATTAACTTATCTGATTCTGTGCTGTGAACTTCGCCCAACAGTTCCTCCAAGATTAGTTGTGAATTTCACTGTTTGTTAATTTTCCCAGATGCACTCCAATATCCAGCGATACACCAATTCAAACAGCAAAGGCGGTAACTGTGCAGGTTTTTTTTTTCTCTCTCTCTCCCCTGCAATGTCCCCACCATGTGCTTCCTTAGTCTGCCCTTCTCCCTTTTAAACTGCTGTTGTTTTGACTTTTTTTTTTCCAAAGTTCCAAAACGATGCAACAGCATATAAAACAGTGATTGCTGCTCCTGGAATTCGAGGAAATCACCTCCAACACCTAAAATACCCCCAAAAAAGGAGCAGCTCTTACAGCCAGAAATTTTTCCCGTCCTCCATCTTGGATGATTTTCTTACTTCAGCAAATTTTGTAAATATTCTTCAACAGCACAACAAAACCAAGAATATTCTAATACACAAGTTCCTCGTTGTTCTGATGCCGTACCTGGAAGTCCATGTGGTCCTGGAGGTCCTGGTAGACCAGTAGCTCCATTGCCAGTACCAAAACAGTTAAAGCATGTGTCTCCCTTATCCCCTATCAAGTCAAAGGGGGAAAAGAGAGTGTTAATAATGTGTAAACGCTATTGAAACCTCTGGATCTCTAAAATCTTCTATCATATCATAGATAATTCTCTGAAATAAATGAAATGGTTAAGTGTGTGAAATTTTCATACATTGTTCTTTTTAACTATGAGGAACACCATGCAGTTGGATTAGAGATTCTGTATTTATGACACTTGGGTTACATGTAGTGATACATTTTGAACTACTGGATGAAACATATTTAGTTACTGGTGGCGTGATCAATTTGAGGTGGCATATTAAAATGATTTCGAAAGGAACATGCTGCACATTATTAAAGGGCAATAGTACTGATTTGCTAAATAGTCCTGCTGGCAAAACCTATACAAACCATGAGTTCAAGACACTCAGCTTAAACATATCATTGTTTTAATGTTTAAGATTCTGGCCCCTCTTCCTTCGTATCTGTATGATGTTCGAACAATGAACTTTACTGATAGATGCACATATTATTAACAAATAGGCCCTTCATTTGATAAAGGTGGCAGCAAATTCAATGAAAGGAATAAAATACTTAATTTATACCATGTACAAGTTGTGATTACTTTAAAATCTGATTACTTTCCTGAATCATCAGTGAATACACAGTGACATAATATTTAACCAATTGTAGATTGTGCTAATCCAAAGCAAACAAAAATAATTCCCATTATGGAATGGACAATCACAGCTCCTATCATGAGGAACTGCTGAGAGCTGCTGGCCATAATGCAGTATGGTAAAACATGCTAATAATGTCAAGGTCGCAATGCAATCCCTGTACTGGCCAACATTGTTGGTTTCCAAGCCCAAGGAAGTGGCAGCATTGTAGCAATGTCACTGGACTAGTAATCTAGAAACCAATGCCAATGTTCTGGAACATGGGTTTGATTCTCACCATGGAATATGACTGTAACAGATGGTGAAATCTGAATTCAGTAAACAGCCAGACCAATGGCAAACATGCAATTGCTGCTAGTTGTCTGGAAAATACCCGGTAGTTCACTAATGTTCTTCGAGGAAGGAAATCTGTTGTCCTTACCTGGTCTGGCTGACATGTGACTCCTGACCTACAACAAAATGGTTGACTCTTACTAGCCCACTGGGCAAAATAAGATGGGCAAAAAGTCTAGCCTAGCTAATGACACCTGCATCCCAGGAACCCACAAAATATAATATATATTATCCATGCATTTCTAACACAGTAAAAACAACAGTAGCTTGATATTATTCCTACAGGTAGATCACAATCAAGGGACATAATCACCAATGTTCACAAGTTCTAGAAATATAGCAATTGGGCAACGCTTGGGCACACCTGTTTGTAAACTGCATTTTACTTTTACTGCATAGTGTCCGACTATAGATTGGTGTGACCTCATGTGGTAAATACAGTCTTTCTATGGTAGAGGCTGACTGATCAGAACAATGCAATGTGCGCATAGGAATGTCTTACCTTTCAGTCCTCCCTCTCCTGTAAAGCCAGGTGCTCCTGGTAAACCTGGTGGTCCTGGCTGCCCTGGCTGACATTGCAACCCAATGCCTGGACCTAAATAAGTTAAAGGATTAATTTGAAACTACTGTTGCACTGAAAATTCATGAAGCAGACATTTCATAGATTTGACAGCCAAACCTATGTAACTCATTTTAGGATATGAACTGTATCCTACAAATTGAGTTGTAAGGAACTGTCTGGTAAAATGTGTAAATTGGTTTTCAATCACCAATTATAATATTATAAAAATCGCACAGAGGCTCTAGAGAAGGGTTAAAAACATGATTTGCAAGAATAATACAGATATGTAATACCAGTCAAGAACAGGCTGAGTTGGGAGGTAGGGTCATTTGATCCAAAACGTTAACTCTGATTTCTCTTCACGGATGCTGTCAGTCTTGCTGAGTTTTTCCAGCAATGTCTATTTTTGTCTAAGGACAGGCTGGGATGTTAAAACATGAGGAATTACCAAATAGTGTCATTGAAAATTTGGAAAAAATTGACAGGGTGTTTGCAACTGTAAAGGAGAGAAACCCCAGTGGCAATTAATCGAAGATCACCACTAAAGAATCAATTTGGGAACTGATGTGGAACTTCCTACTGCAGGAACTGATTGAAGTGAATACTGTTGATACATTTAAGGGGAAGCTGGATAGCATAAGGGGAGAAGGGAAGAGAGCGAAATGCTCACACAGTTATTTAAGGACTGGAAGAGGTTTAAATCACAGTGACCTTGGTAGCTCTACCATAAGTTATAGGAAAATTTGCAACTTGCCCCGCACAGCCTCTTCAGCAAATTTCTGAAGTTTTACAATGTTTTATTTCTGGCTGCACTTCTTGTTTAGAGACCTCTTTCAAGTCTGGTTAGATGTTTAGTGCAGCAGGTAATAGATCTGATGTTCCGTTCCTTTGGTCAAAATTATTGTACTTCAATACATTTACGCAAATCTGTTAGTTGCCTTCAATGTTTCTTGGCATATTAAGACCATAAGACCATAAGACATAGGAATCGAAGTAAGGCCATTCGGCCCATCGAGCCCACTCCGCCATTCAATCATGGCTGATGGGCATTTCAACTCCATTTACCAGCATTCTCCCCGTAGCCCTTAATTCCTTGTGACATCAAGAATTTATCAATCTCTGCCTTGAAGACATTTAGCGTCCAGGCCTCCACTGCACTCTGCGGCAATGAATTCCACAGGCCCACCACTCTCTGGCTGAAGAAATGTCTCCGCACTTCTGTTCTGAATTGACCCCCTCTAATTCTAAGGCTGTGTCCACGGGTCCTACTCTCCTTGCCTAACGGAAACAATTTCTTAGCGTCCACCCTTTCCAAGCCATGTATTATCTTGTATGTTTCTATTAAATCTCCCCTTAATCTTCTAAACTCCAATGAATACAATCCCAGGATCCACAGCCATTCCTCGTATGTTAGACCTACCATTCCAGGGATCATCCGTGTGAATCTCCGCTGGACATGCTCCAGTGCCAGTATGTCCTTCCTGAGTTGTGGGGACCAAAACTGGACCCAGTACTCCAAAAGGGGCCTAACCAGAGCTTTATAAAGTCTCAGTATCACAACAGTGCTTTTATATTCCAACCCTCTTGAGAAAAATGACAACATTGCATTCGCTTTCTTAATCACGGATTCAACCTGCATGTTTACCTTTAGAGAATCCTCGATTAGCACTCCCAGATCCCTTTGTACTTTGGCTTTACGAATTTTATCACCATTTAGAAAGTAGTCTATGCTTTTATTCTTTTTTCCAAAGTGCAAGACCTAGCATTTGGTCACGTTGAATTCCATCAGCCATTTCCTGGACTACTCTCCCAAACTGTCTAGATCCTTCTGCAGCCTCCCCACTTCCTCAGTACTACCTGCCTGTCCACCTAACTTCGTATCATCGGCAAACTTCGCTAGAATGCCCCCAGTCCCTTCATCCAGATCATTAATATATAATGTGAACAGCTGCGGCCCCAACACTGAACCCTGCAGGTTGTCACTGGCTGCCATTCCGAAAAAGAACCTTTTATCCCAACTCTCTGCCTTCTGTCAGACAGCCAATCCTCAATCCATACCAGTAGCTCACCTCGAACACCATGGGCCCTCACCTTGCTCAGCAGCCTCCCGTGTGGCACCTTATCAAAGGCATTTTGGAAGTCTAGATAGACCACATCGACTGGGTTTCCCTGGTCTAACCTACTTGTCACCTCTTCAAAGAATTCCAACAGGTTTGTCAGACATTACCTCCCCTTACTAAATCCATGTTGACTTGTTCTAATCCGACTCTGCTCTTCCAAGAATTTAGAAACCTCATCCTTCATGACGGATTCTAGATTCTAGAATTTTACTTTTGAATCTTTGAACAACTTGTCTCGGGCAAGTTGTCCATTCATCCTTCTCAAAAAGAAGTCTCATATCTTTCCTGACGAAGATTCATGATCAGCAATAATGGGATATCATTACAAGATGGAACTTTCATCAGGTTTCTTCCATTGTAATTTTATGCATAAAACATATCAACATAAGGACACAGGACTTAGGAGCAGGAGGGGGCTATTTGGCCCTTCTAGCCTGCTCTGCCTTCAATAATACAGTAGTTGATCTGGTTGTTGTCTCAACACCATTTTCCTATCTGTGCTCCATAACCTTGGACTCCTTTGTATATCAAAACATCACCCATTAGCTGACAGCATTATCAACCCCTTGCCAGAAAGAACTGTCTTCAAGTCTCACCGTGGGACACATCTAAACTGACTAACCGGCACCCACACCACTCCCCTCACCTCAGTCCAAGGCCCCAAGGGATCCTTCCACATCCATGAGAAATTCATCTGCACCTCTACCAATGTCATCTACTGCATTTGTTGCACCCAGTATAGCCTCCTCTACATTGGGGAGAGAGGACGCCTTCTTGCGGATCGTTTCAGAATACATGTTTGGGACCCCCGCACCCACCAATCCCAGCGCTGAACACTTCAACACCCCCTCTCACTCCGTTAAGAACTCCTGGGCCTCTTCCACCGCCAAACCATTACCACCCGACACCTGGAGAAGGAACGTCTCATATTTTGCCTTGGGACCCTGCAACCACACAGGATTATTGTGGATTTCAACAGCTTCCTCATTTCTCCTCCCCCTATATTATCCCAATCACAAGCCTCCAACTAGGCACTGCCCTCCTGTCCATCACTCCCCCTCTGACGTATCACCTTCTCCCTCACCTTCATCCATCTATTGCTTTCCCAGCTCCCTCCATCCCATTTATCTCCCAGCCCCGACCCACAAGCCTCATTTCTGATGAAGGGCTTATGCCCGAAATGTCGGTTCTCCTACTCCTCGGATGCTGCCTGACCTGCTATGCTTTTCCAGCACCACAATCTCAACAGTGATCTCTAGCATCTGCAGTCCTCACTTTCTCCAAATCTAAACTGATGCTTTAATGCAAGAATGAAGGGTGTTGCCCTGTCAAGAGTCAGAAATGATGCTAAACTTAAGCTCCAGCTGCCTGTTTAAGCTGACATAAATGATCACATGGGATTATTTAAAGAGGAGAGCATCTTTGAACAGTCAACATCATCCACAAATTGGTCATTTTATGCAAAACAATCTCTTGTTTTGAAATTGAGCAGTGAATGTACAATATGACTGATTGGTTGTGAGTGCCAATAGGATGCCCTGAATATGAACTATCTGAAAATACAACTGTTGTCTTCTCCAGAGGAAATATTCCTTTATGTTGATCCGGTATGGAATGTATATAATTACTTATTTTTGCCCATGTGTGACCAATAATAACGATGTATGCAAATTTACCTGAATGCCCTGGTAGACCAGGAGGGCCTGGAGGACCACTGGGACCTGGACGACCAATTGCTCCTTGTGGACCGGGCAGTGCAAATCCAGGAACGCCTTCTTCCCCTTTTTGACCCCTTTCACCTGGGAAACCAGGGGTGCCTGGTGCTCCTATACTGGGCTGACCTGGTGTCAATGATGAGAGGAAAAAAAACAGGTTTAATTTTCACAGTGTCAAAAAAATCTTTTGATCGCCATCTTGAGTATGTTCAGCCACTAAATATCAAGAGCCTTTGGGGTATAAAACTGTAAACTGTGTGAAGGAATTTATCCTCTTTTCAGTCTTAAATGCTGATCTCTTATCCTATGGTAGTGACTATAGAATTTACGCTAAGGGAGCCATCTTCAGGTCATGCTATCAAGAAGCGTAAAGTTGAGAAAATGGAGTTAGTACCAATTAGTACTGATCTAAATGGATGGCAGAGCAGACTGAAGGAGCTGAATGACCTACTCTTACTTCTATTGTTGTACTGATGCCAATCTGCATTCAGAACAGCAAGTGATGCCACGCTCCTTGAATGTGTTAAAATGTGAAGCCAATTGTACCAAACATGTTCTAATCTCCTTTCGCAGTAGGCCCAGGTTCCTACTGGAAATTTAGGATTCGCAAATATACCCATCTGAATGGTCCTCGCAATGAAGCTAGTGGCAAACCAACAGATTCTGTTTTGTTTGATGTTACTAAGTACTCACTGGAAAACATAAAGTTTAGAACAAAAAGAATTCAGATCGTTTAGTGGATAAATTTTAAAGTCTTGTGTTCTACCAGATCTGGGCAGCATGGTGGCACAGTGGTTAGCACTGCTGCCTCACAGCGCCAGGGACCTGGGTTCAATTCCCGCCTCAGGCGACTGACTGTGTGGAATTTGCACATTCTCCCCGTGTCTGCGTGGGTTTCCTCCGGGTGCTCCGGTTTCCTCCCACAGTCACAAAGATGTGCGGGTCAGGTGAATTGGCCATGCTAAATTGCCCCTAGTGTTAGGTAAGGGGTATATGTAGGGGTATGGGTGGGTTGCGCTTCGGCGGGTCGGTGTGGACTTGTTGGGCCGAAGGGCCTGTTTCCACACTGTAAGTAATCTAAAAAAAGTAATCTAATCTAATCTGAGCATATCTTGGCATGGATCTCAGCTTCAGTGTTGATGGCATTGTCTACGGCTGGCAGGAATGATTTGTTCTTTGTTTGGAAGTGTTAGTGTCATCAGCTTCTAGCTTTTTCTGTAAAGCATGTGACAACCATTAGAGTTTGCATGCACTCTTTTGAGTATGAGTTGGAAAAGCAAGAGATGTTCCTTTTCAAGGAAATGTCCCAATGATTGCAATATCTCACCTGGAGGACCTGGTTGTCCTGGTATCCCTGGAAGTCCTGTAAGAAAAGAACCAACAGGATAGTACACAGTCATTTTGAAGGAAAACTTTCAATGGGAATAATATGCATGCTTTGCAGTATTAAAAATGTTTAGTAACCTGGGGGACCTCGATCGCCTTTTTCTCCAGAAGCACCTGGATAACCTGGGTCACCTTTTTGTCCAGTTATAACACCCGGTCGTGGAAATGTCTGCAATAAAAAAAATTGCAATAATTAACAGTAATACTGCATGAAGATTTAAGAATTTAGCAACCCAATGTCATCAACTGGAGTGAATGATATCATGGGTTAAATGCAGCAAGTGTTACCTCAATAAATGTGCGTGAAAATTATATTTTGCTGCTTCTAACAAAAGTTAATCAACTGTTAAACTTCTGTGGTGACGTATGAAATGAGGATTCAGTCAACTTCTCACATTTTCTATGGGTTCAGCTGGACCTTTCTTCCAGCCATTTGGAAAGAACTTAATCCACATTGTTATACTTGTTGCAACATTACAAGATCTTGAATTGATCCCCTGGGGTAGACAGACAGTCTGCACTTTTTGTTGGTATTGGGATAGAATGTGCATGATGCCAATGTATTATTTAGGTGTCTTTTTGGTTGTTTTTCATTCAGTCAGGGTCTCTCTGGCTGGGCCAGCATTCATTGCCTGTTCCTGGTTGCCCTTGAGAAGGTAGTGTTGGGCTGCTTCTTGAACCACTGCAGTCTGCGCTGAGGGTAGATCCACACTGCCATTAAGGGGGGAACTGTAGGATTTTGTCCCAACAGCGTTGAAGGAACGACATTATATTTCCAGGTCAGGACGGCGAGTTAATTGGTGGGGAACTTTACAAGAGAGAGGCAGTGGCCTAGTGGCTTTATTGCTGGATTTGTAATCCAGATTTCCAGGTAATGTTCTGGGGACTTGGTTTTGAATTCTGTCACAACAGTTCATGCAACTTGAATTCAGTAAAATATCTGGAATGGAATCTAATGGTGGACAGCGATGAGGGTTACCTCAGATTACAACAGGATCTTGATCAGATGGGCCAATGGGCTGAGAAGTGGCAGATGGAGTTTAATTCAGATAAATGTGAGGTGCTGCATTTTGGGAAAGCAAATCTTAGCAGGACTTATACACTTAATGGTAAGGTACTAGGGGGTGTTGCTGAACAAAGAGACCTTGAAGTGCAGGTTCATAGCTCCTTGAAAGTGGAGTCACAGGTAGATAGGACAGTGAAGAAGGCGTTTGATATGCTTTCCTTTATTGGTCAGAGTATTGAGTACATGAGTTGGGAGGTCATGTTGCGGCTGTACAGGACATTGGTTACGCTACTGTTCGAATATTGCATGCAATTCTGGTCTCCTTCCTATCAGAAAGATGTTGTGAAACTTGAAAGGGTTCAGAAAAGATTTACAAGGATGTTTCCAGGGTTGGAGGATCTGAGCTACAGGGAGAGGCTGAACAGGCTGGGGCAGTTTTTCCTGGAGCGTCGGAGGCTGAGGGGTGACCTTATAGAGGTTTACAAAATTATGAGGGGCATGGATAGGATAAATAGGCAAAGCCTTTTCCCTGGGGTCGGGGAGTCCAGAACTAGAGGGCATAGATTTAGGGTGAGAGGGGAAAGATATAAAAGAGACCTAAGGGGCAACTTTTTCATGCAGAGGGTGGTACGTGTATGGAATGAGCTGCCAGAGGATGTGGTGGAGGCTGGTACAATTGCAACATTTAAGAGGCATTTGGATGGGTATATGAATAGGAAGGGTTTGGAGGGATATGGACCAGGTGCTGGCAGGTGGGACTAGATTGGGTTGGGATATCTGGTTGGCATGGACGGGTTGGACCGAAGGGTCTGTTTCCATGCTGTACATCTCTATGACTCTAATGGTGACCAAGAATCCATTGCTGATTATTGAAAAACTCCATTTTTTTCACTGAGGTCCTTTAAGGGAAGAAACTGCTATCCTTACCTGGTCTGGCCTACATGTGACTCCAGACCCACAGCAATGTGGTTGATTCTTAACTGCCGCCTGTGATAGGCTATAGGTTCTGGCTTAGCCAGCAATACTCTCATGCTACAAAAACAAAGTGGTATTCCCATTATAGATGGAAGTGTCCAACATTTTGGAAGGTGCTGCCTATGGTACTCTGGTGAATTTTTGCAGTACATCTTGTAGATGGATGAACACTGCTGCTACTGAGTGTCAGTGGTGGAGGGAGTGAATGTTTGTGGATGTGGTGCCAATCAATTGAGCTACTTTGTCTTGGATGGCTTGGATTTGGATTCTTGAGTGGGAGTTTTGTGAGAATAAGTTTTTTCAAATAGGTCAGAATGTCATTTGGAGTGGTAACTTACATGCATAATTTCCAGGAAAACATGATGCTGCAATTAAATGCTTGGCTTGACCCCTGTACTGGTAATGCAAGGAATGTTCGTACTGCTGAGTTTGTAACTGATCAGAAAACTACCAGCACAGCTTTTGAGTTCATTTCAGAAGATTCAGGAGTTCTATTCAGGAGGGAGAACAATTTGTTTCTAGCAGGTGAATCAAGCTTTCATTTCAGGGAGCTGGTCACTGTGACTGAAGGGTTTTAGTTTGTGGAGCCTTCTAAGAATTGAGAACATTTCATCCTTCAGAATTCGGAAAGGTTATTGCAGTAGACTTGGGAAGGAATCATAAAACTGTCTCAGCATTCCAAGGAAAAGGAACTGGGATGAGTCATTTAAATTAAATCTTAAAGAGCTGAGATAGCAGTGAAATCTCTCTGGAATTAAATATCTGTAAAAAGATAGCGTTGTGGAAAAGGCAGACATGTTGTTTTGCTGTTTATGTTAAGATCTTTCAAACTATCCCCATTTTTCTAACCTTGACCCTTTAAAATTGTTTTGCAAAATAAACTTACTCTCTGTTGTTAAAAGAATATTTGTAATGACTTGGGAATATTTCAGTGACTAACCACCATAGCAGAGAACTGCAAAACTTAACCATACGATTGATCAAGCCATGTTTCATTCTGTGATCTGATTGTCCATATTACCACCAGCTAGAATCATAATAATATTATTAATGAACCCTTTGGAGGTCAGACAGGTTGCAGCATGTGTATCTACCCTGGAGGATGAATGGAGTCTGTGTAACACTGCTAGTTGTGACGCTAGGCCAATTAATTCCTCTTCATATAAACAGTGTTCACTGCCTCAGAGCAACACCCGACCTTGCTGCATTAAAAGTAGACCTTTCTGCACTCAGTGTGATTCAGTGTAAATCTGTCAAATTGCAAGCAATTCTCTGCTGCAGGTTTGTGACCCATTAGAATCTGCTCTTGCAACTGAAGAAGAAAAGGACACAAAACCCATTACCCTGAGCCAGACTTAAATGCAGATTCTGGAAATGAAAAAGGTACTTTATTTGACCAAAATTCCTACACTCTTATTTCTCTCTTTCGATTTATATCGCATCCTTGAAAACCAAAGGTTTGCTCATCTGCTTTATGCTAAATTTTCATACCAGGGCTTGGTAGATGGTCTCAGCAACTATCTCTGAAACTATAGAGGCCAAGCCCAATCCTTTAGTGATACTCTGCACTACACTCTAGCTTACAGGGCTCACTGGCCTCACTGCTCTTGGATTTTGTGTAACAGAATAGAAATATTTCCAAAAGCTGCTAAAATATTCACACCAGTTGCCACTGCTTCTAATTTATAACATAAATTTGATCATTTATTTGGTAATTGATAACTTGAATATGATTGATAAATGGTGTATCTTTGCATGAATTTGCACGACGCGAGACCCCAAATTGCCATGGAACAACGGGCTTCCATCATTCTGTAATTCCATCAGTTCTTGCCTGAAGTAAAACTTAAATTTCAGAGCTTTGTGAAGTGGTTAACGAGATCAACATTGTCCATTTGAGTTCACTAGTAAAGTATCAAGTTATGATGGCATAATTTTTTTTATCCTTCATTAAGCATTTAAGGCAACTGGAAGGCAGATATTGAATATTCAAACTTGGATACTTACAATGCCTGGAGGACCAGGGAAACCACGTTCTCCTTTCTGACCCTGTTTACAGATTAAATAAGAAAAGGATATAAAAATTCTGATGGAAAACATCAGTTTTTGTTCATGAAATATCCACTCAGCTGCTATATACAAATGTTCAGAGTTAAAGTGTAATTATTTTTAATGAGGTTGTTCGTCGGTAGTTGACATCTTTCAATTCTGTTCATTCTCATATAATTCATCAACAGGATTGCATGGTGACTCAGTAGTTAGCACTGCTTGTCTCACAGTGCCAGGGACATGGGTTTGATTCCACACCTGAGGCAGCTGTCTGTGTGGAGTTTGCACATTCTCCCCATGTCTGCATGGGTTTCCTCTGGGTGCTACGGTTTCTTCCCACAGTTCAAAGATGAGCAATTAGATGAATTGGCCATGCTGAATTGCCCATAAGGTCCAGTAATGTGTAGGATTGCTGGATTAACCATGGAAAATGAAGGATTAAAGGGATAGGATGGGTCTGCATGGGATGTCTTTGGAGGATCAGAATGGACTACTCCCACACAGTAGGGATTCTGTGATCAAACCATTAACTTATTGCAAATGGCCACTTCTTTCATTAGCTCAATCCTCCACTCCAATCCATTGAGTGTTTTTAATCAATTTGTCACTAAATACCAGACAACAATCTTTCTCCACTTCTGATATCAATACTCTGTGCCATGGTATTCATGGATCACCCAGAGAGTGAAATCTGATTTTAAAAGGCAGAGCAGTGATTTCCTTTTCCTCACCTGTTTGGCTGAAAGGTATATCATTCCAGTGTTGGCCAAAAACCAATGAAACCTGCTCAACATTGACTGAGTTACAGGCAACCTTGACCTAGAATATTCAGTTTTTCATGACATTCTGAAACCCACAACTTCCAAAACGGCCATTTATGTTTGAAATGTACATTGTGGGAAAATAAACACAAGTGTATACTTCAGGACACAGTTTGAACAAAATATTTTAGTTTCATTTTGACTAAGGAGTTTCTTCAATAACCATGCTGTTGTCCAACTGGTGCCCACATAAACACATCCCATTATCTGTTTTAAAAGCCAAAAGCTCAGATGTTTCAGGTTGAGTCTAGAACTCAGTCCATTGTAGAGCCATCAAATACATGCTATATTTGTAAATGTCAGCAGTAATAGATGTTGGGCTATGTGCTGAATTGTTACAGCACAGGAGGTAGCCATTCAGACTGCCCTGACAAACTGTCGAAGTGACATCCTCAGTGCTTGGGAGCTTCCTGTGAAGCGCTTCTGTGACGGTTCCTCAGGCATTTATAGTGGTTTGCCTCTGCCGCTTCCGGTTGTCAGTTCCAGCTGTCAGCTGCAGTGGCTGGTATATTGGGTTCAGGTTGATGTGTTTGTTGATTGAATCTGTGGATGAGTGACATGCCTCTAGGAATTCCCTGGCTGTTCTCTGTTTGGCTTGACTATAATAGTAGTGTTGTCCCAGTTGAACTCATGTTGCTTGTCATCCTCGTGTGTGGCTACTAAGGATAGCTGGTCTAGCCACCAACTAGCCATGAAACAACACGACCAGCTATCCTTAGTAGCCACACACACGGATGACAAGCAACATGAATTCGACTGGGACAACACTACTATTATAGGACAAAAGCTGAAAATGTGTTGCTGGAAAAGTGCAGCAGGTCAGGCAGCATGCAAGGAGCAAGGGAATTGACGTTTCGGGCATGAACCCTTCTTCAAGAATGAGGAGAGTGTGCCAAGCAGGCTAAGATAAAAGGTAGGGAGGAGGGACTTGGGGGAGGGGTGTTGGAAATGCGATAGGTGGAAGGAGGTTAAGGTGAGGGTGATAGGCCGGAGTGGGGGTGGGGGCGGAGAGGTCAGGAAGAAGATTGCAGGTTAGGAGGGTGGTGCTGAGTTCGAGGGATTTGACTGAGACAAGGTGGGGGGAGGGAAAATGAGGAAACTGGAGAAATCTGAGTTCATCCCTTGTGGTTGGAGGGTCCCTAGGCGAAAGATGAGGCGCTCTTCCTCCAGCCGTCGTGTTGCTATGGTCTGGCGATGGAGGATTGTCAGAGAATACAGGAGAACATAGATAGACTGGAGAGTTGGGTGAAGAAGTGGCAGATGGAGTTCAATCTGGGCAAATGTGAGGTGATGCATTTTGGGAAGTCTAATTCTAGACCCAACTATACTGTAAACAGAAGAGGAATGGGAAAAGTTGATGAACAGAGAGATCTGCAAGTTCAGGTCCATTGTACCCTGAAAGTGCTGCACAGGTGGATAGAGTGGTCAAGAAGGCATAAGGTATGCATGCCTTCATCGGATGGGGTATTGAGTAGAAGAGCTGGCCTGCCATATTAAAATTGTACAAGACATTGGTTTGGCCGCATTTAGAATACTGCGCACAGTTCTGGTCACCACATTACCAAAAGGATGTGGACGCTTTGGAGAGGGTGCAGGGAAGGTTTACGAGGATGTTGCCTGGTATGGAGGGTGCTAGCTATGAAGAGAGGTTTGAGTAGGTTAGGTTTGTTTTCATTAGAAAAAAGGAGATTGAGGGGGGACCTGATTGAGGTCTACAAAATCATGAAGGGTAAAGACAGAGTAGATAGAGATAATCTTTTTCCCATGGTGAGGGATTCAATAACGAGAGGCCATGCATTCAAGATAAGAGGAGAAAAGTTTAAGGGGGATATATGTGGCAAGCACTTTACACAGAGGGTGGTAAGTGCCTGGACCATGTTGCCTGCAGATAGTAGAGGCAGGCACAGTAGATTCATTTCAGATACATCTGGACAGATGCACCAATAGGTGGGGAGCAGAGGGATACAGATGCTGAGGAATTGGGCGATAGTTTCGGCAGTGGAATTGGATCGGCTCAGTTTTGATGGCTAAAGGGCCTGTTCCTGGGCTGTAAAGTTTTTGTCCTTCTTGCTCTAAAATATAACTCAATGAGATCATTGCTGAATGGCCTGTTGTTGAGCTGTAAATGTCTCTGCTATGTTATGTCGGCACATAGAGTCATAGAGATGTACAGCATGGAAACTGATCCTTAGGTGCAACTCGTTCATACTGACCAGATATCCCAATCCAATCGAGTCCCACCTGCCAGCACCCAGCCCATATCCCTCCAAACCCTTCTTATCCTTATACCCATCCAGATGCCTTTTAAATATTGCAATTGTACCAGTCTTCCCCACTTCCTCTGGTAGTTCATTCCATACACGCATCACCCTCTGCATGAAAAAGTTATCTCTTAGGTCTCTTTTGCATCTTTTTCCCTGTCACCTTAAATCTGTGCCCTCTAGTTCTGGACTCTCCCACCCAGGGAAAAGACTTTGCCTATTTACCCTATCCATGCCCCTCATGATTTTATAAACCTAAATAAGGTCCACCCCTCAGCCATGACACTCTAGGGAAAATAGCCCCTGCCTGTTCAGCCTCTTCCTATAGCTCAAACCCTACAACCCTGGCAAAATCTTTGTAAATCTTTTTTGAACTCTTTCAAGTTTCACAACATATTTCTAATAGGAAGAAGACCAGAATTGTGCGTAATATTCTGAAAGTGGCCTAACCAATGTCCTGTACAGCTGAAACATGACCTCCCAACTCCTATACTCAATACTCAACCAATAAAGGAAAGCATACCAAATGCCTTCTTCACTATCCTATCTACCTGTGCTCTACTTTCAAGGAGCTATGAACTAGGACTAGGAGATGTAAGCCATTTGGCCTTCAGGCCTGCTCCATGATTTCATAAGATCATGTCTGATATGCTTGCCTGCCCTTCCCCCAACCCTTGTCTATCAAACATTGATACAACTTTAGCAAGGCCCTTGATAAGGTTCCATACGATAGACTGGTTATTAAGGGTAGGTCACATTGGACCCAGGGAAAGCTAGCCATTTATATTCAAAACTGGCTTGATGGTAGGAGACAGAAGGTGGTGGTAGAGGATTCAGACTGGAGGCCTATGACCAGCAGTGTGCCACAAGGATTGTTGCTGGGTCCAGGATTGTTTGTCATTTATATAAATGATTTGGATGAGAATATAAGAGGAATGGTTCCTAAGTTTGTGGATGACACCAAAATTGGTGGCATTGTGGGAAGTGAAGAAGGTTATCTAAAAGTACAATGAGATCTTGATCAACTGGACCAGTAGGTGAGGAATAGTAGATGGAGTTTAATGCAGATAAATGCAAGCTGTTGTATTTTGGCAAGACAAACCAGAGCAGGGCTGAAACAGTTAATAGTAGGGCACTTGGGAGTGTTGTCAAACAGAGAGACCTAGAGGTACATAGTTCCTTGAAGGTGGCTTCACAGGTGGACAGATTAGTGAAGGCAGCGTCTGGCATGCTTGCCTTCATCAGTCAGAGCAGAGAATAAAGGAGATGCGATGTCATGCTTCAGATGTACAAGACATTGGTCAAGCCACATTTGGAGTACTACATATAATTCTGGACTTCCTGTTATAGGAAGGATGTTATTAAACTAGAAATGGCACAAAAAAGATTTACAAAGATGTTACCAAGACTGGAAGGTTTGACTATTAAAGAGAGGCTGCATAGGCTGGGATTCAATTCCCTGGAGTGTAGGAGGCTGAGAGGTAACCTTGTAGAGATTTATAAAATCATGAGGGGCATAGGTAAGTAGAATAGCCAAGGTCTTTTTCCTAGGTTAGGGGAGTCAAAACTAGAGGGTACTGGTTTAAGGTGAGAAGCTAAAGATTTAAAATGGACCTGAGAGGCAACTTCTTCACACAGAGGGTGGTGTGTATATGAGTTGTCAGTAGAAGTATAATAGGTGTGAACAATTACAACATTTAAAAGGTAAATTTTCAGGCACATGGATAGGAATAGTTTAGAGGGAGATGGGCCAAATAGGATTAGTTCAGTTTAGGAAAACTGACCGGCATGGACAAGTTGGGCCGAAGGGCCTGTTTCTGTGCTATTCGATGCTGCCTCTATGACTCGGCTTTGGATAAATTTAATGACCCAGCCTTCACTGCTTTCTGGGGAAGAGAATTCCAGAGATTAAAGATCTTCTTAGAGAAATAACTCTGACTTAAATCTTACCTTGGGTCCATCTCTACCTGGAATTCCTGGTTGACCTGCATTTCCTGGAAGACCCTGCAAAACAAATGATAGAATGCATTCACCTGGCAGCTCCTGGAATGCTCCTGTTAGCAAATGAATGAAGAATTGCTACTTCTTGCAAAGATGCCAAGTTGCCACTGATACAGGTCATAAGGCAAAGGTTCTGACAAGGCAGCCAGGAGAGACTGCTGAAATTTACTACCAGAATCGCAAAGGAATCTCATCACTAAATAAATCCAAAATGTGAGCGAAAAAGTTTTCTTTGTCCAAAATTCTAACAGAGGCTGCTATGCTGAGAAAACTGCAGGGCAAACAATTCTGTACTATCCCAAACAACGTTCCCCACCCCACCTCCAGCCCAGGACTGGCCTGCAGGATAGAGGAGTGGTGCATACTGGGAAGGTATGCTGCCTCCAATGGTATTTTCACATCAGCCTGGTAGGGAGGAGGGGCCCACACCTCATAGAGATAGGACCCATGCTCAGTGGCAGTGGTTCCTCCTGTACTCAGGCACCCTGTACTCTACAGAAGGACACCTAGTGACAAAAGAAACCATCGTTGCCCATCATCCCTATAATCCCTCACGATTATAACCCTTCCTCCCCATTTCCCAGACAGACCTACCAGACTGGTCTGAACTAAGTCATCCCACCGTCATGGTTGTCCCAAGCCATCATTGTTCCTCAGTAGCACTGCTGCTTCTCTGATCAGTTGACAGGTCTAATAGATGGGGCAACCTCACACATGTGCAACCCCCTCCCCCACTCCAGCCACCGTTAACACTGGACCATCATAAAATGTAATCATGTCTCCTCCGAAAATGCCAAGCTCACATCCAACTTCCCAGTCAGTGGACAGAGCCCCTGTGACGAACTGTGGGCACAGACTCAGTATTATTAAGTATGTAAATACTTACATCAAATCCAGGGCTACCTGGTTCTCCGTCCTTTCCTGGTTTACCCTGTTAAGACAGAAGTAAGAGATGAGTATGCAGGAAACAAATGTTTGAACATTGGCAGCTACACTAACCACAGAAAGATTAACCAAAAGTGCCTTGCTGTTACAATCTTGTTTTTGAGCAATTTATGTACAGAATCATATACTGTTACTTAATGTCAATTATAAAACATAACCAGCCTTTTTAACTCTGAAATTTACTTGTTTTCTGCAGAGGAAATCTTTCTTTGTTACGTCTTTCCAGAATTATAATCTTGGGATGCTTTGCTACATTATAGTAGACATCTACTATTTTACAGTTAAGAAGAACTCTATCTGCATCTACTGGAGAGTAAATGTCAATGGATATCAAATAATGGCTCAAAACGCAATGTGTCCAGTTATCACCTCATCAAATTAGTGCGACCATGAGCAAGGTGATGGAAAGTGTTGTCAACAGTCCTTTACAGCATGAGCAAGATGATGGAAAGTGTTGTCAACAGTCCAAACAGCATTTACACAATAACAATCTGCTCACCAAAACTCAGCTTGGATTCCATCAAGGCCACCCAGCTCCTGACTTCATTATAGCCTTGGTGCAACTATGGACAGAGAAAGTGAACTCCACCGGTGAGGTGAGAATGACTGCCTTTGACTTCAAGGTAGAATTTCGCTGAGTGTGGCATCAGAGAGCCCAAGCAAAACTTGAGTTCAATGGAAATGAAGGGGAAACTGTTCAACTAGTTGGAGTCAAACTTAGCATAAAGCAAGTTAATGAAGCTAATGATCTAAGCTCCAGGTCACCATCAGAGGGGTTTTTCAGGGCAGTGTCCTAGACAGAACATTTCCAGCTACATAAGCAATGACCTTCCCATCTTGCGGATGTTTATTCATCATTGCACAGTGCTCTGTGCTATTTGCAACTCCTCATTTACTGAAGTAAGCCATATACAAATGCAGCAAGACCTACAATATCCCAGTTCATGCTGACTAGTGGCAAGAAACACTTGTGACACCCTAGTGCCTGGCAATCACCAAGTCCAAGAGAAAATCTAACCATCATCCTCAGGACTACAACTATTCATATTATACATTAACAATCTGGCCGAAGGAACTTAAGGCATTATTGCTAGGTTTGCAGATAACAGAAGGATAGGTGCAGGGATAGATAGTGTTGAGAAAGCAGGGAGGCTGCAGAAGGACTTGGATGGATTAGGAGAATGGATGAGGAATACAGTGTGGGAAAGTGTAACATTATGTACTTTGGTAGGAAGAAATCAGACATAGACTATTTTCTGAATGGAGAATGGCTTCAGAAATCTGAAGCATCAACAGACTTAGGAGTCCTAGTTCAGGATTCTCTAAAGGTTAACATACAGATTCATATGCAAGTTAGGAAGGCAACTGCAATGCTAGCATTCATTTCAAGAGGGCTAGAATACAAGAGCAGAGATGTACAACTGAGGCTGTATCTGTCTCTGGTCAGTCTGCAATTGGAATATTGTGAGCAGTTCTGGGCTCTGTATTTAAGGATAGACATTCTGGCATTGGAAGGTGTCCAGAGGAGGTTTGCAAAAATGATCCCAGGGATGAAGAACGTGTCATATGAGGAGTAGTTGAGGACTCTGGGTCTGTACTCAATGGAGTTGAGAAGGATGAGAAGGGATTTGATTGAAACTTACAGAACATTGAGAGGCCTGGACAGAGGAAGATGTAGAGAAGATGTTTCCAATCATAGAAGAGACTAGGACCCAAGGGCACAGCCTCAGAGTAAAGGGACGATCCTTTAGAACTGAGTTGAGGAGGAATTTATTCAGCCAGAGGGTGGTTGATCTATGGCTCATTGCCACAGAGAGCTGTGGAGGCCAAGCCATTGAATGTATTTCAGACAGAGATAGATAGGTTAGCGAGATGTCTTCTGAGATAGTCTGCCAGTTTCTCAGCAACAAACCCAACAAGCAGACAAAACACATTCAGAAACCCTAGCCACTCTCCCCCACATTAAAGACATCTTGGAAATGATTGCCAGACTACTCAGACCTCTTGGCATCATGATAACCCACAAACCTACCAACACATTAAAACAGCAACTAATGAACTTGAAAATCCTTATACAGACAACAATAATACCACCAGTACTTCATCTGGAGACTCACTGATGATGTTATATAGTATGGTGATGAAACATCTGAAAATAAACCTTACAGCTCAGCAATAGGTTATTGGGATCAGGATTACAGAGAGAAGGTAGGAAAATAGGGTTGAGAAACATATCAGCCATGATGGAATGGTGGAGCAGACTCAATGGGCTGAATAGCCTACTTTTGCTCCTATACCTTATGGCCATTAAACTGCATTAGTCTGGATGTACCACACTTATGTTATCCAGCTGGAAACTTCTTTTTTAGCCCAGTAACACTAGCTGAGCAAGTTCCATCTGAAAAGCTCTTCATTTGGTTCTGTTCGACTTCTTTACTTACTCTCTTTCCTGGATCTCCAGGCTCACCCTTCTCGCCTTTGCCGCTAAAGCCAGGGGGGCCCTGTAACAAATAGAATAGGGACTGAGTGGCAACCTACCAGAAACATCGTGCGCAAGCAATGCTTCAAACACATTCTGTCCAAGGTCTATAGATAATACTTACAGGAGAGCCGGGGGTGCCCCTCTCCCCTCGCAAACCAGGTGGTCCTATCTCACCCTAGTGAGAGCAAAATAGAAATTAAACTCAAGGCATTGCCTGCCAATATATTATTATAAAAGGAAGGAAAAACAGACAGTCTCACTTTGTGTGCAACTGTTGGGTTGTTACTGATATAGAATCTGTAAGATATAGAAAGATTCAGCGGCCAATTGACCCCACAGTGAGGCTGCACAGACAGGGTATTAATGCGCTGTTGACTGTGTGCGAAAATCTGTCTGAAATACTAGGAGGACTCTTTGCTCTTCATCCAAAAGCTTCTGAATGGATCTCTCAAATTTTGAAATTTAATGTTGATCTTGTTTTTTAAGCACCTTCTTTGCAGTGCAGCTTGTATTCCTTGCTCTGTTCAGTCACCCTATGATCTTTCTATGCAATGATTTGCACGCAAAACAACACTTGTCACTGTACTTAGGCACATTTGACAACAATAAATCAAATCAAAAAAAAAGGAATTACATTTCTACACCAACTTTAATGGGCAGAAGGGGATGTTAGTCACAGGAATAACAGAATCTCCAATAACTCCTTCAGCACAGTAATGACATTTCAGAAGAGCTTAATACTCTGCATGCTTTATCTTTTTTCTATGCACGTTGTATGTGAAACTAAATTGAATGGGCTCATCCAGTTGCCTCAATTAGTAAATATCTTCCTAATTTCCTGTGGTGGTGTAAGTCAACAAGGCTCCAGTTCCATGGCTGGCCTGTGTTGAAGGGATGGTAACAGGATTGAGAGCTTTGGCTTTCACACTTTCATCATTAGTTGGACTTTGGAAGGTAGAGGGAAATGTGGGACAGGGACAGTCAGGGGCTAGATTAGAGTGGTGCTGGAAAAGCACAGCAGTTCAGGCAGCATCCGAGGAGCAGTAAAATCAATGTTTCGGGCAAAAGCCCTTCATCAGGAATACCTGTATTCTTGATGAAGGGCTTTTGCCCGAAACGTCGATTTTCCTGCTCCTTGGATGCTGCCTGAACAGCTGTGCTTTTCCAGCACCACTCTAATCTAGACTCTGGTTTCCAGCATCTGTAGTCATTGTTTTTATCCGGATAGGGAGAGTCAGTCAAGGAAAGAGGTTTGGAAGTAAATCCTCTTTTTGGTCCACAGTTGGGTGAATTCTTTCAATTGCCTGACCTTGGGTAACAATCTGATGTCGTTTGAAGGTTGGTAAAAGCCCACAATCTATGGCAAGTGATGAAACAGTTACCTTTTCTCCTTTCTGGAAATCAACACCAGGAGAATTCAGCTGTTCCAACTGTCCTGGGGGGCCTGGGGGACCTTGAAGACCTGGATCACCCTGGAAAAGATGGATGTATGATTATTAAGCAGAAGAATAGCCAAGATTACACATCATGCTATTGACAGTCCTCTGATACAGTGCTTGATTACAGGTAGAGTACTCATATTTTGCAAACAAATGTTTTATGCAGGGTTCTGGAAACTACGGCCTAGATTCTCATCGCCCAGTTGGGCAGTGGGAGTAGGGACAATTCCAGGCTTGCCTGGGCCACTTCGGGGATGACGTGGCTCTGGAAGTTAAAAACTTGTTTTTTTTTGGTTTGGAAGGGTGGGGGTGGGCATGAGCTGCAGTTGGGGCCAGCAGACTGGGAAAGAGTTCCAAGGCAGTTCCAACGCTGAGATGGCCTGTTTGTAAGGTCAGCCTCAGTGTTGCAAGACTTTACTAAATTATAATGCAAAATGGCCAACATTCCTTCACGACCTCTCTCCACAAATCTCCATGCCCTATTCATGATCCCACTCCCATTCATCCCCATGGACATTCACAGAACCCCATGCCAAACTATGCCAACAATCACAGCCCCTCATACCCACATGTCTGGCCATGGCACATCATGTCTAATCACCATGACTGCTGCAAATGTGTTGCTGGTCTAACCTGCTGTGCTTTGACCAGCAACACATTTGCAGCTGTGATCTCCAGCATCTGCAGACCTCATTTTTTACTCTAATCACCATGACACATTGTATAAAAGCAATAAACTCTTTAGTAACAATAGGATAAAATAGTCCAGCAAAAAAGCTTCTCCTTCACCACTTCCCAGATTCTTGAAAATAAATTAAGTGTGAGTCATTCAGACCCTTTAAAGTATCAATAGCAGAGACTGCACTCACTTAAAACTGGTTAATTTCATGCAATAAAGAAAGTGTGTAACTAACAAAATAGGTAAAAGATTCAACTGTTTTGAGAAATTAGTGGGTGTTTGGGCTCTCAGCCAAGAAAGTCCAACAAGGCTTGGTTGAGAGCTCAGATGTACATTAGCCTATTGAAACAAGGTGAGTCCCAGGAGCAACATTGTCTGATTGAATGCTCTAGCTCTCTGATCCACTCACTAACTTTAAAATGTTTTCTTACAAATGATGACTACATTTCCAATTTCTGCTGGATACTTTAAAGGCTCTGGAGGATTGACACTTCTATTTTCTAAATTCAACATGGGATGTGGCTGCTGTTGGCAAAGCCCTTATTTAATGCACACCCCTGATTACTCAGAGGTAGTTAAGGGGTACTGTACTGATGTGCGTCTGGATGCCAGACCAGGTAAGGCTGGTTGATTTCCTTTCTAAAGGACATTAGCAAACTAGATTTTTTTTTGATAATGGATAATGGTTACATCAGCACCACCCCAGATTTTCGTTCAAATTAAACTTCACTATCTGCAACGGATGGCCCCATAACATTAAATTGAGGTTCTGGATTATAACATAATAATGGCTTGCAGATAAAAGGCATTTTTCAAAAGGAAGTGTGGAGCACTGACTGAATGACTTGATTTTGTAACAGATCCCATTGTCACCAAAAGGTTTAATGCTTCTATATCATGTACAGTCAGTGAGTGGGCATAGTTTAACATGGGTGCAGGAGGTGCCACTGAGCAGATAGGCATGTGTGGGGTAATGGCGGGCAATGGGGAGTGGGTGAGGCATAGCCTGGTATGAGAAGAAGCTTTTGAATTTATCTATCCAAAGGTTTTCTCATGCAAATTATGGTTCACAGCGCCTCTGAGGTGCATTAAGAAATTATTCTCTGTAAAGCTGGCCAGACTCCATGAAACGTGCAGAGGAGTAGGTCGCGCTATCTTTGCAATGGAGCTGGCCTGTTCCGGAATGTCAGATGGGGGCTTGCAATCCAAGCCACCCAGAACCTTAAAAAGCCCTTCTGAAAATCAGAAAACATGGCAATAGGGTCAGCAATCCTCGAATTGAGACCTACCTGCCATTCTTAAAGTTGTCACCCTAGGGTGCTTTGCTTCTATACCATGTGTGGTCAGTGAACGGGCATAGTGACATGGGTGCATGACGTATACCATTGATTGGATAGGTGGGGAGCACAGCCTGGCAGTTAGGGGGAGTTATGTCACTTGGCAAACGTCTAGGCTAATGTTAACATTGGCCCTTCATCAACAATCATTTACAACTGACTTTGTCTGCATTCCAGTGATGAAAGTCACCCTAACTGCAAAATCCTCATCCTTTGCATATGAACCTATGCTCTCATCATCATTAGCCATCTCTGTCGACTCTCTGACTTCCAACAGGGTGACTTCTCACATGCTTGTCCCTGCTGACTGAGTAATTCTCTCCAGTGACACCACAAGTTTTCACCTTTCTCGTCTTCCAATCTCAAGTTACAGGTAGTTCTGCGATAGAACATATAGAAGCAAAGCACCCTAGGGTGACAACTTTAAGAATGGCAGGTAGATCTCAATTCTAGGATTGCTGACCCTATTTCCATGTTTTCTGGTTTTTAGAAGGGCTTTTTAAGGTTCTAAGTGGCTTTGGATTGCAAGCTCCCATCCGACATTCCGGAACAGGCTGGCTCCATTGCAAAGTTAGTGCGACCTACTCCTCTGCACGTTTCATGGAGTTTGGCCAGCTTTACAGAGAATAATTTCTTAATATTTTGTCAACATGAACTGGCTGTAACGTGACTGATGAATAGGGGACACTGTTTCCAAAGTGCAAACATTTAAAATGGGCGTTGGCTGTAACGCGATTATATCGCCAACACTTTCAGTGCTATTTTTATTGCACGATTTTTAGACACGGTGGGCTTGCACAAGAATGAAACTATTGTGTAACAGCAGAACTACCTGTACCATTTAGTACCAGGAGGAGACTTTTCCGCCATGAGGTCCCTACCTCTTGCATTGTAACCACCATTAAAAAATGAATCATTCTGAAAGCCCTTCACTCTCCAAGGTGACTTTGCTCCAGATTCCCTCATTCCTTGTTGGAGGCTCATCGCTTGGATTCTCAGGTTCCAAGGTCTGACATTAATTGTATGTTACAGTCCTATAAAGCAAACACTGACCCAGACATAGCAGGAACTACAGCCCATGCAGCAACAGACCACAATGCAAGGATATTAATACTGAAGATACCAAGTCTTAATCACCAAGAGGAATAAATAAGCACGTTCTCACCTTCTCCCCTTTGGGTCCTTGGAAATTCAAGCCCATGTTTCCCTACAGCAAAATGGAGCAAAGGAAAAGCAGTGAATCCTTGGATGCAAATCCTCCATTTAACAAACAAATAGTCTGCTTTTCGTCCGTGATCTTACCTTTGGACCAGGTGGACCGGGAGCACCTGGAAACCCCTGCAAAAGATGAAGCAGTTTCACATGAATTTAACAAGGTACGGCTGTAACGGCTCCATTCTGACAAACAATGTTTAGGCCTGCAAATAACCAAACCCTCCAGTTCTATCAGGATACTTGATAAACTTTGCCTGCCCCCACCTACTCTTACAAACCCATTGTCCTCTTCAATGCAGGTTCCAGCTATCCTGACCTTTGTTATTTAAATGTTTGTGAATCTGATCCATTGAATAACCTAGGGAGTTCTGAATTTGCTGCAACAGATACCATCCCCATCTTCATAATGGCTTTTGTTATATTTCTACAATGTGATTTCTTAGCATCATGGTGCCCATTGACTATGTGCTGAGAATTGCAAACTCTAAGGAGCGGGGAGGAGACCTTTTATATTGCCTCCGTGTTTGAGGTTCTGAGAAAATAAATGTAATCACTCATTTGTGATGTGAGATGTGCACATTGGGGTAGGTAGGGCGATGAAAGCAATAATTTGTAACACCTAACTTTGCTGCAACTTTACTTACCGGCTGACCTGGTGGACCAAGTGGACCAGAATTACCTGGTGTTCCCCGTGGCCCCTGGGGACCCTGTGAAAGACAGAAATTTGTTAGCTTCATGCTTAAATCTTATGTCAAATGTTGCAATAGTTTAACAGATCGTACAAGTTCATTTTGCTAATGTCGAGTTCAAACACTCATGTCAGCCTTAATACAACTGAGTATTACAATTTGCACATTAGAAAAAAAAATCCTGCTGCCTTCAGTCGCCTGCTAACCACAAGCAGTTTGTAACATAATTTTTCTTATTTTTAAAAAAATACAGTGGAATACACATCTTCCACTTCTTCTGATGGTGGACTTTTACTTTATAAAATCTGCCGTAACACTTCGGTAAAGTTAAATTAGAAGTAGGGCTTATTTCACACTCTTAGATGCAGGGAACACTTTGCAAGACAGGCACACTTGCAAACAAGTACATTGAGAAGGAATTTGAAAGGTTAAAGAGATTATTCAATTCAAGTAAACAACGCAATAGAGGAATATCAATTTAACAATGCCCTTGCTTTTAAAATGGAGTCTAAAAGTCCAAAGCTGGGGTCAAGAGTTTGGAAATCCTTTGTGGTTCTGGTCGATTGCCTGTTTTCGTGAGCAAATTCTGTGGAAAGGAGTTTTGGGATGTCTTGATAATTTTAAAGAAAGGGGCTTCTTATGATCCCAGGAAAATGGCAAAAATATTTTTAGAATCTCCTCTTTGAGGCTCCTCCATTGCCAAATGCAACTCTAGCTAGCCTCAGCCGATGTAAAACTTTCCTTACTCAGGATGCTGGTTAAAGTAGCAACAGAAATCATTGAAGCTATATTTGCATATTTAAAGGACCCTGCAGTTTCCATAGGTATCACTTCTGATCTACGCACTACAATAAGTTAACTCTCAAAAGGCTGCAGAAAGCAAGTGTATCATGGTTAAGGAAATATCCTGGATGATTTTAATTGCTCAGTCTCCAGGTCTCTCCTGAGCTGATTGACTTGCAATTGTCCTCTTCTCTCAATCTCAGAGCAGCACCTCTTATTGCTGCTAAAGAGAAAAATGTTTCTAGCGTATGCTGGCTGCACAGTGGTTCGGGGAGTCACAGTGTGGCAGATGTACGTTATGTAGAATTGATTGTACAAGTCACAAGCCTATTCTGACTTTGATGGCAGGTTTCACCCTTTCACTGCAGCTAACAATTGCAAACAAGGGAATCCTCGCTGTAATAGTCATATTCCACTCACACCTGTCGCCAGGTTCCCATCCTAAAATATTTTGTATTTTATATTCAAACCTGATGAAAAGACATTCAATCAAAACATTCACATTTCTTCACCCTCCACAGATACTGTGAGGCTTGCAGATTGTTTCCAGCAATTCAGATTTTTAGCAAACAGTTTCTAGTCATTTTCTCCCTCCAGAGCCAGTCGCAATTCTAGTTTAAAAAACGAGCAGTTCAGCCAGTCTAGTTACTGAGGCTTCCCATTTCTCATCATTCCTCTCCAAGTAAAACCAACAGGAACCTAACTATACACAGGGCAGAGAGAAGCCTACGTGTAAAAGTGTTATCTACTCAGACAAATCAAGCATCAAGTCCCATTTTGCCCAGAGCTAAGTGTTGCTGAATATAATAATTCTAAGAGGCAGCTATTTTTATTGAACTTGTACCTGATATAAAACCATCTCAGCACTGACAGCAGCAATGGTTTACCATGTCTTAAAACCCCTTCATAAGTCAAATACAACATTTACAACATGCTAGTCTCCACAACTGATCAAATATTAAAATTATTGAACTGCATAACAGAAATCTATTTCAAATGGGTTTCATTTTGTCAATAGTCTCATTTTTAAGAGTTATTTTTGTGGTGCCATTTCACCTCATTACAAACCAGAAATCAATCACATACCCATCAATCATATTTATGTCCACTTAAGCATTATAAACAGGCAGGAAAACTAACCTGAAACTGATTGTAACAAACATAGACAAATGGATACAAAATTGGTTTGATGGTAGGAGACAGGGGTTGGTGGTAGTGGAGGGTTGTTTTTCAGACTGGAGACCTGTGACCAGTGGTGTTCTGCAGGGATTGGTGCTGGGTCCACTTTCATTTGTAACTTATATAAATGATTTGGATGAGGATTTAAGAAGCATGGCTAGTAAGTTTGTGGACAACATCAAATTGGTGGTATTGTGGACAGTGAAGAGGATTATCTCAGATTACACAGGGATCTTGATCAATTGGAACAATAGGCTGAGGAGTGGCGGATGGAGCTGGAGGTATTGTATTTTGATAAAACAACCAAAGGAAGGACTTTTACAGTTAATGGCAAGGCCCTACGTAGTGACAGAGAGACCTGTTTGACAGGGACACAGATCTTTGCAGGTTGCATCACGGGTAGACAGGGTGGCTAAGAAGGTGTTTAACATGCATGCCTTCACTCTCAGACCTTTGAGTAAAGAAATTGGGACACCATGTTGAGGCTGTACAGGATGATGGTCAGGCCATTTTTGGAGTACTGTAGACATTTCTGGTCCCCCTCCTATAGAAAGGATATTATTAAATTGGAGTGGATTCAGAAAGATTTACCAGGATATTGCTGGGAATGGAGGTTTGAGTTATAACGAGAGGCTGGGATCTTTCTCACTGGAGCATAGGACGTTGAGGGGCGGCCTTGTAGAGGTTTATAAAATCATGAGGGGCATGGATAAGATGAATAGTAAAGGTCTTTTCTCTAGGGTAAGGGGGTTCAAAAATAGAAGGCATATTTTTAAGGGGAGAGGAGAAAGATTTAAAAGGGACCTGAAAGCCAATTTTTTTCCACAGAGGGTGGTTCTTTTATGGAATGAATTGCTAGAGGAAGTGGTAGATGCAGGCACAGTTACAACATTTAAAAGATATTTTAACAGAGACATGAATTGTAAAGGGATATGAGCCAAATGCAGGCGAGGAAGACTAGCTTAGCTTGGGAAATTTGGTTGGCATGGATGAGTTGGACCGAAGGGTCTGTTTGGGTGCTGTATGACTCTGTGACTTACTGGTAAACCAGGGACACCGGGCATTCCTGGATCTCCTTTGTACCCAAACGCTTGTGATGACAGCACCTCACCTGGTTCACCCTAATGCAGGAAGAGAAGAAATACAGAAAAGAGAAGTTAGACAAGTGAGCGTGGAACTTTTACATAAAGTAGAAACAGATGAACATGTCATATTTTAGAGCTTACCTTTTGGCCTGGAATCCCTGGGGGTCCCTGAAAAACATTCACAGATTATTAAAATGCTCTTGAGACTTACTTGTCAACTGCCACAGAATTTAATGCAATCAATATTTTCTTGGTACTGTGTCTCAAAGAGTTTAAACAGTACTTGGGTATTACACCTTTAGGGAGCTTCCTTTCCCTCCTAGTTTTCATCCTTTCTTTGTGGCAGGTGGACACACACATACACACCGCACAGACAGACAGACAAGCAAACAAGACATATCTGTCTGCAGTTAATGGTTTGGGTCTTGCAATCCATCATGGATTTATTGATCACGGTCTGGGGAAAACGGCAAGTCCAGCAATTAAAAAAAGGGACAAATAGTCTAAACTGTCACTTGAGGTTATTCTGATGCCTCTCCCAGTGACAGTCATCAATGAGACGTGTGAAGTCTATACCTGGCTGATTTATTACCCAGAGACCCCAAGGTGAAGAAAATAACTAAGAAAGAAGTCTGCTTATCACAAATAAATAAAGAAATGTTTGGGCTGCACTTATTGCAGGTGGCAGGAGATACCTCCAAACAGGCTGAAAACAGGCTCTGGGATTGCTGAGCTGAGCCAATCATATATACATACTTCATAAAAATCTTCATGCCATGGTTGAGATGGGCAGACAACTACTACTCCCACTGAATTAATTCAAAGTTACTCCACCTCTGCTCCCAAAATTGTCACACGATTCATTTTCACACTGCATTCACAAAAGTAAGCTGGAAAATCACCCAGCTCGTTCAGTTATTGACTGCGTCCTTCCAATTTGGAATTGTTTCTGGAGGAGGCACTATCTATCTAATGTTGGGTTGATGAACAACGATCGCAATGGTGGAGTACGGAACAATCTCGATTATCCGAATGAGACGGGCGGGGAGTATTTGGTTCGGATAACTGATTGTTCAGATAACTGATCTGATCATAAGCAAAGAAAGCATTTACGGGACCCTGAGATCTTGTTTGGATAATCCGAAGTTCGGATAATTGATGTTTGGCTAACTGAGGTTGTTCTGTAATTTCAATCAAATAAGGATCCCAGAAAAAAATAAATTTACTGTTAAAGCATGTGTTTCTCCCCCTTTGGAATGTCAGCAACAAGTCATCTTTCCAAACACAATAGTCATTGCCATGTGACAATCATTATATGGGGGCACTAGCTCATGACAATATGCATGATGAAGGTTCCTATGATTATCCTTTGTAAGTGGAGTAAAATACTGGGCTGTTTGGCTGATTGTGATCACAAAAAAATACATTCTAGTCTAGCTAGTGAACCTGTTGAAGTGAACAAGATCTAGGCCTGGACTTTTCAATACAAAGGTGGTCTTGAGGTAGTGTAGACTGAAGTTGCACATCACTAACAACTCTGATCTAGAGTCAGAGACTACAGTTTGGCAAACGTTCCAAATTCATTGAGGAAAATCTAAAACACAGTAAAGAGATTTACGATGTTTATTAGAAGAAGGTTGTGCGCAGGGATGCACCATAAAGGACTGGAACCTCTACGGTTTTCCATCTGAAATAACTGCACAGAGGCTGGTATCCAGTTACCAAGTCACCCTTCATTTGCTTGGCCAGCCAGCACAGAAGTCAGTTCCTGAACTGAGGAGATTCTAATCTCCTGGTTATATTTTTTTCCTGCTGAAAATGTGTTGCTGGTTAAAGCACAGCAGGTTAGGCAGCATCCAAGGAACAGGAAATTTGACGTTTCGGGCCAGAGCCCTTCATCAGGAATGAGGAGAGTGTGCCAGGCAGGCTAAGATAAAAGGTAGGGAGGAGGGACTTGGGGGGAGGGGCGATGGAGATGTGATAGGTGGAAGGAGGTCTAGGTGAGGGTGATAGGCCGGAGTGGGGTGGGGGCGGAGAGGTCAGGAAGAAGATTGCAGGTTAGGAGGGCGGTGCTGAGTTCGAGGGAATCGACCTACAGAAGGTGGGGGGAGGGGAAATGAGGAAACTGGAGAAATCTGAGTTCATCCCTTGTGGTTGGAGGGTTCCCAGGTGGAAGATGAGGCGCTCTTCCTCCAACCGTCCCAACAGCAGTAGCAGCAGTTATACACTGACTGTGACCCAGCCAGCAGAGAGTCAGTTCCCTAATACTGAGGAGATTCTAACTCTACTAGTTATATATTTTGCTTTTCTGGGGGAACTCTAAATCCCCTGGTTATATATATTTTTCCCTACCCCCATTAACACCGAACTGTCGGAGTGCTTATATTTTCCCCAGCACTCATGGTGTGTGTGTGTGTGTGCAGGTGTGAGACACAGCGAAAGACACAAGGTATACAAATCTTTATTCAATTTCCACCACCAGGAAGAAAGGAAACACCTGAGTGGCCAGTGACAAGCAGTGCCCTTCTCAGAGAGTAGTGCTGCATGATCAAACAGTGAAGGGGAGGGCAGGGATTAAATCAAAATAGAGTCTCTCTGGTTTTATATATTTTTTTTCTTCTACTCTTTTTTGTTTTTTTCTTTTTTGCTTATTTCTTTCCCCAGCACCCATGTTGTGTGTGTGCAGATGGGAGACACAGTGAGAGAGACACAAGGTGTACAAATCTTTATTCAATTTCCACCACCAGGAAGCAAAGAAACACCCGAGTGGCCGGTGACAAGCAGTGCCCTTCACATCAAAGGGCAATGCTGTGTGATCAAACAGTGAAGGGGAGGGCAGGGATTAAATCAAAATAGAGTCTCTCCTGGTTATATTGGTCAGCCAGGGCTTTCCTGATTAGGTGTTGCTGGAAAAGCGCAGCTGGTCAGGCAGCATCCAAGGAGCAGGAGAATCGACGTTTCGGGAAGGGCTTATGCTCGAAATGTCAATTCTCCTGCTCCTTGGATGCTGCCTGACCTGCTGTGCTTTTCTAGCAACACATTTTCAGCTCTGATCTCCAGCGTCTGCAGTCCTCACTTTCTCCTTTCCTGATTAGCCCAGGTTAACAACCATAATCAATGACCTCGTGTTCAATGATGTCAACCTGGTTCCTATCTCTATAAGAAACTGAACTGGACCAGCCATGTTTGCATTGTGGCTACAAAGACAAGTCATAGGTTAGGAAATCTATAGTGAGTAACTCATCTGATGGTCCCCAATGATTGTCCACCATCAACAAGGCACAAGTTTGGACTGCGATGGAATATTCTCCACTTGCTTGGGTAAATGCAACATTCAAGCAGCTGTTGAGGACAAAACAAGCCATTTGACTAGTATCCCATCCACAACCTTCAACATTCGCTTCCTCCACCTCCAACATAGTGGCAGCAGCAGTGTGTCTTCACTACAAAGTATACTGCAGTAACTCATGGATACTCCTAAAAAGCACTTTCCAAACTTGAGACCTCTGCTACCTAGACCATCAGAACAACCAATGCATGAGAACACCACCATGTACTAGTTCCTCTTATCACAAAACTGGTCTTTTTTTCTAAAAACTTCCTTTTCTCAAGGATATGGTGTCCTTGGTATTTTTCAGAGGGGTCATAAAACGGACCAGGCTCTGAATCAACTGGTTTAGCATAGAGATGATAAGGGTATTCTGAGGCCTTTTCATTTATACATAAAATATTAGACCAAAGCCTTTATGTTTTAGAAGTGATCTGTATAATGAAAGGGGAGTGGTCAGTCTAAAAGCTGAAGTCTTGTTTGAGTCAGTTCAGCAGTGGGCTGTGTGGAAACAGGCTGCTTTCTCTTTCTGCTCTTCTAACTTCAACCTGTAAGCCTGTGTTTTAGTTTTACTCTGTGTTTAAAGGATTTGTTTACTGGGACGGTTGTGTATTTTCAGAACAGCATAATTAAATTTAGTTTGGATAGACTGAGTTCTGTGGGTATTCGTATTCTGTTCTTTATGTTCCATTCTATAATGAATACATTTTTGTTTGTTTTAAAACCTGGTAGTCAACCTAGCTAACTTACGCTGGGTAATTTTCATTGTACACTTACCAAAATAAAATGCAAAGCTACCTGCTTAAGAATGTTTCAGTGATCTGCTCTAGGCCATAACACTCTCCCAGTTACAAACCACCCTGGCATGGATCTCACTGTTCATCCACTGATGCTGGGTCCAAGATCTGGAATTCCCTCCTAACAGTACAGTGGGTGTTCCTACATCCCAAGGCCTGCAGTAGTTTAAGAAGATAGTTCACCAGCACTCAGCTCAGGGCAATTAACAATGGGTAATAAACACTGACCAAGCAAGGGAAATTAGGGATAGGTAATAAACATTACCAATTAGGGCAATTAATGGTAGGTAATAAACACCACCAAGCTAGGGCAATGGGCGATGGGTTATAGACACTGACCAAGCCTGTGACACCCAAATTTCTTGAGCAAAATAAAAACTTTGACAGAGACATCATTAGAATGATACTAATTTTTGATGACGATACCAAATCAAGGGCAGCACGGTGGTACAGTGGTTAGCACTGCTGCCTCACAGCGCCAGGGACCTGGGTTCAATTCCCGCCTCAGGCGACTGACTGTGTGGAGTTTGCACATTCTCCCAGTGTCTGCGTGGCTTTCCTCCGGGTGCTCCGGTTTCCTCCCACAGTCACAAAGATGTGCGGGTCAGGTGAATTGGCCATGCTAAATTGCCCCTAGTGTTAGGTAAGGGGTATATGTAGGGGTATGGGTGGGTTGCGCTTCGGCGGGTCGGTGTGGACTTGTTGGACCGAAAGGCCTGTTTCCACACTGTAAGTAATCTAATCTAATCTAATCTAATCAAATTAGGAAAAAGAGTAGCGACTAAAGGAGAATGTAGGAGGTTAGAAAACAGAGTTTAACAGAGCAGGTGTGGAGATAGCTGATACGAACATAAGAGAGAAGGAGGAGCAGACCCTTCTGTCTTTAAAGTTCTGCCAGAAATGGAGCTGTGTTTCCTACTCCACCAACCCCTCACCCCCTAAATAAAAGCAGCCAGCAAATTATACCTCAAGGGAACACCATCTAAGACACATTGACTTGACTGGATTTAAATTGGTCAATAGTTACCCTTATTATTTCTAAGTATTGGAAAATCCCTTCTGCTGGGAATAAGGAAACAGCTGCAGGAATATGTTGCTGAGGTCTACAGTAATCAAAAAACTGAAGTAAGATTCACTGGAATATGATATCAAAAAAGATTGAGAGATTTTCACTGAGCCACGGTTGATTAAAGGGAACCCAGTCAAGGTTTTCAGTATCTCTGTCCCTCAGCACTTTGAAGCTTTGGATCAACTTGCTGTTTTAGATCAATATTTCCTTCTCTGGGATAAACAGGATCGAAGTTAGGACCACCAGCCACCTTAAGCTGAATGCAGTAAATCAAACACATCAGAGTCCATGTGCAGTTATCTTATTTAGCAGTACAGATGATGTTTGGATTCACTTACTGGACGACCCTGTGCCCCAGGATGGCCAGAACCACCTGGAAATCCTCGTTCGCCCTGTGCAACAGAAATAAAAATCCACGGGCATTAGAAAATGTTTAAAAATCTGAAATGAGAAATGGCTAAAATAACTTGAGAAGAACGTACCTTCGTTCCATTACAACCTGGGATGCCTGGAGGACCCGGAGGACCATCCTGACCTGGTAACCCCTGGAAAATAAAATGGAAAATAAATAAATGATATGTTACACGTGGCTAATTAAAAAAAAAGGGGGCAGTGTGTGCAGAAAAAAAAAAGGAAAGGACTACTTTTCCAGACAAGATCACATGTTTTATTCAATGCTTTCCACTCAGGGATGGTTTGGCAAGAAAATGAACAATGTCAATTGTGCCCTATGGGACAAAAGGACCAGTGAGGAAGTAAGCTGCCTGAAATGTTTATTTGTGTTTGCATGAGGCTATCCCAGACTGAAAAACCTCAGTTTACCATTCTTTTACAGGGCGTGCACACTGCTGGCCCATTGGTTGCCCATAGTGCTTTGAGGGCAGTTAAGAGTCAATGACCTTGCTGTGAGCTTGGAGTCACAAATAGGCCAGACCGGGTAACGATAGCACATTGCCATCCCTCGAGGGAATGAGTAAACATGATAAAGCTGATGACAATCCATGATGGTCTCATGGTCACTTTTGCTGAAACTATTTTTCTTTCTTTTTTTTCTGATTTATTAAGAAATTTCACTTTTTAGAAGAATATATTCCTCTATGGGCATTGCTGGCTGGTCCAGGGTTTCTTGCCCATCCCTAGTAGCCCTGGAGAAGGTAGTCCTTAGCTAATATTTTGAACTGCTGTTACAGAGGGAGTTCTAAGATTTTGAGACCACACTCCGTCCAACAGTGAAGGAATGCCAATACAATTCCAAGTCAGGATGCCTTGGAAGAAACCATTCCAGGCATGATTCATCTGTGTTTCAGCTCCTTGGCCTTTCCAGGTGGTGGAGGTCACAGTGGGATTCCTTTAATGGGATTTGAACCTGGGGATTATCTTTGGTATCTGGATGACTAGTTCCATGACTTTAACACTATGCCCACCGTCTCCCCGAAAATATCTGATATTTTTTTGATGTACATGGGCTCTTTTCAAGTAACTGCAATCATTGGGCTAATCTCTTGATTTTTGCATTGCTGATTTTGTGAAACTAAATGAAAGGGACAAGTATCATCCGTGTTACTATCCAATTGGAAAATGCATGCTTGCATTGTCAGGTGAGAAGCCTTTCGGTAAGGCCGCCATTTGTTACTGAGTCACACAGTTCACAAAACAAAACAAATACAAGTAAAATGGTTCCATAATTTTGCTGTGAAAAGGAAGCCAAATTTGCTACTGCAAACATTTGAAGCAAACCTTGGACATTTACATTTAAAAGGCATCTGAATAGCAAAGGTTTAGAGGAATATGGACCAAATACTGCAAATAGGACTATATTAATTTAGAATGTCTGGTTGGGCATGGAAGAATTGGACCAAAGGGTCTGTTTCCGTGCTGTACAACTCCATGACTCTGAGTGGTGGGATATACGTAGCCCAACTCTTAGTTTCCTTTTGCTGTTACTCCCACATTCCCCATGTGAAACCTAAGCGATGGTCCCAGGTTCATCATCCTGCATAGTGCCAGAGTTAAACAGAATCAGCTGGACAGTATGTGAACCTGAATAGGGTAGACCAAATCTACCGACAAAAAAACAAATCAGATGATAGCTATATGGATGAAAAACCCAAGGTCTATCAGAGCCTACGGCTTTGAGGCCCCAGTAAACATGAGGTGAAACAATGCAGCAAGTCTTCAGTTCACCATACTCAACAGGGGAGGAATTAAAAGTACACCTGGACCTGAGGAGGCACAGAAAAGGATATGGAGGGAGCCATGAGCAAAACAATATCCTACCCTGTTACATTTTCTGAAAAGTTTTTATTTCATTAAATTGGATCTTAAGGCCAATTAAAATAAAAATTAAAACATTCTCATCAAATATCATTACTTTTAAAATCAATGAGGAAAGCACACAGTGAGACATTGCAAAAACTTTCAAGAAAGGTTGCTTTCATACTTACTGGAACACCAGGGGTTCCGGGAAAGCCGGGAAGACCTGGAGGTCCCTGTCAAACCATGAAACAAAGGTCAAGTGAACAGGATAAACATGCGCAGGATCATTTTGATAACCAGCTCATGAAGAGTCAACAAATGAACAGTTGTAAACGAGTCACTTGGTTACGAGGTGCAGCATCCCCTCTAACCAGATGTAGATATGACCTTCACCTTGTAGTGCCCTCAGTGATGATATCACTGCCAGTGCAGCCATATTCCTGATACATGCTTAGCTTTCAAATTGTGGGCACAGCCCCTCTAACTCTCAAAGGGAGAGCCATATTAACTCAATATATCCATTCACAGTGGGTAGTGCTAGCTGAGACCAACATTTCACACGGAGTCGGGGAGCTATAAGAGCCCAATTTAGTCCATTGACAGATGGGGTACTCCTAGTTCGCACTATTATTTAATGAAAGGCAAGTATCAAGATTACACAAATCAATCACCAAAGGACAACTCAAAGGATACAACGGTACATTCACAAAGAGGGCATGTCAGAGAAGACAGCAACTCATTTATTAAAGGTTAGGTCCAGTGTACACAACATCCATATGCGGGAAGGCAGAGTACTTATCCAGACATACAGAACATACCAGGCCTTCACCACCTTTGTAAATATCAAAGACAATGTTGTCCCTTCAGGACGCTGACCTCTGTATCATCACTCTGACCTTCCATTCCCCACCCATCCGATCGTGTAGAGAAAAGAGACTCTCCCAACATACTGTCACTGAACTGCACTGTTTCAAATTTCCATGGAGGTCAGAGAGTCACTGACTCTTGGCCTCTGTCTGACAGGTCAGCTGGAGTGAGGAATTCAGTCTGGTTTTATCTATCCATGAGTGACAAGTAATTTAAACAGCTTTAGCCTCATTCCACTGTGAAACACAGCTGATGACTGTGCAATGAAGCCTGTACCATCGTGGATGTTCTGTGATATTTTCTGTGACATGGTACAATGTTTGTGTGAGAATTACATAGGGCTTAGTGAGTTTTGAGAAGATTTGTAGCTCAGGTTGAGGTTTTGGATGTAGGTTTGCGCACTGAGCTGTAAGGTTTATTTCCAGACGTTTCATTACCCTACTAGGTAACATCTTCAATGGACCTCATGCAAAGCAATGCTGAAAATTCCTGCTTTCTATTTATGTGTTTGGGTTTCTTTGGGTTGGTGATGTCATTTCCTGTGGTGATGTTATTTCCTTGGTGAAGTCACTTTCTGTTCCTTTTCTCAGGGGGTGGTAGGTGGAGTCTAACTCGATGTGTTTGTTGATAGAATGGTTAGAATGCCATGCTTCTAGGAATTCTCGTGCATGTCTTTGTTTGGCTTGTCCTAGGATGGAGGTGTTGAGCCAGTTGAAGTGGTGTCCTTCATCATCTGTATGTGAAGATACTAGTGAGAGGGGGTCATGTCTCTTTGTGGCTAGTTTGTGGCTTACCTACATCCATTACATAGGGTGTGTAACACCAGTGAGGCAGCTGGATGGTAACATGTTAAACTTACAGTAAAGCACAGGATGTTGTGGAGCCACAACAATATGCCAACAGGCAAGTGGCAAATCCTAATGCCCATTTCAAAACCTTTCCATTATACTAAGAATCTTTCAAGTGGAACAGGAATTACACCCTTTCCTAAACAGAGCGTATTGCATGATTACTGTATGGTAGAGCTTCACAAAAGCTGCTGGCTTTGTGCTGGCTCCATTCTAACACAGCTGATGTGGGCACTGCATCTTTTCTACAGGGGCTGAATGCTTACACACAACAGGATAGACACTTGTCAGTGTACACACATGGTATTGGAGAGGTTTGGTGCAGTAGTAGTAAAGTCCTGCGGGCCTGAAGGTCAATTCAATCCCCTCCAATCATGAAATTGCGTGATAAAATGTCCAAACTCATGGGTTAAAGAACCTTTTACTTTCCAAATAACAGGTGGTATAGTAACACAATGGAACTGTGGGACTCTCGATCACCTCCCACATTGCATAACTGTGGTAAATCTTGATGTCAAAGTGTTTAATTTGGCACCACCCGAGGGTCAGCCTCTCCCAGGTCTCTGTCACTTACTCTTATTCCTTTAGGTCCTGAAAACCCAGGTGGTCCAGTGTCACCCTGAAACAAAAAGAGAAAATTGAAACATTTCTTAGTGCACAGATTGAAGTAATAACATGCCTCATGCCTTTAGCAGATCCAGGCAGGAATCAGGCCTAGCAGCCTGCCGCCAATTGGAATCCAGTGCAAGGAGCCCACCACCAGTCAGATTCAAGGCCTAGCAGCTAACTGCCAATCAGACTCCAGCCTGATGACAATCAGAATCCCAGCCTGGCAGCCAACTGCCAATCATCACCTAGGCCTAGCAGCCTGCCAATCAGAATCCAGGCCTGGCAGCCTGCTGCCAATCAGAATCCAGGCTTGGCAGCCTGCTGCCAATCAGCTGATGACATGACATGGACTCTTCGAAGAAAAATGGCTAAAGGTATGATAGTCAGATGGCTACCAGAACCTGTGGGAAACAAACATCTGTGCTCCACTCTTCCCCCCCCCCCCCCAGTTCAAAAGACAATCAGAAAAAAACAAGATTATGAGTTCAATTAACACCTGTCCCTGAGTTAAAAACATTTTAAGAGCAAAAATCACAACTTCATTCATTCCCAGAGGAGTTCATTTGGTTGTACCTGAAATAATTCCACAGAGGTCAGTATCCATCACCAAGTTACCCTTTTGTCACATGTGGAGAGTCCCTGACACTGATCCAGCTTCAAATGTGTTGCTGGTCAAAGCACAGCAGGTTAGGCAGCATCTCAGGAATAGAGAATTCGACGTTTCGAGCATAAGCCCTTCATCAGGAATACCGAAACGTCGAATTCTCTATTCCTGAGATGCTGCCTAACCTGCTGTGCTTTGACCAGCAACACATTTGCAGCTGTGATCTCCAGCATCTGCAGACCTCATTTTTTACTCGACTGATCCAGCTTCCTCAGAGCCAGCTCTCGGAATGAACAGAACCACAAACACTTTTTTTTTTCTCTTTTTTTGTCTTTTTTAAAAGTGAAGAACAACAAGTCTGCAAATCTTTTTTATATATTCCACCACCAGCAAGAAAGGAAACACCAGAGTGGCCAATGACAAGCAACATCCTTCTTGAGAGACGGCAATGCTGTGTGACCAAAAAAAAAGTGAATGGGAGGGCAGGGATTAAATCAAAATAGAGTTGAAGGGGGAACACTCCTGTTCTTTTTTTTTAAGGCAGCTCTCAGACTGAACAGAAACACTCCTGTTTATTTAGTTTTTTTTAAACCCCCACACTACCGCCTAACTGCAGTAGTGCTTATATTTTCCCCAGCACCCATGGTGTGTGTGTGCAGGTGTGAGACACAGTGAGAGACACAAGGTGCACAAATCTTTATTCAATTTCCACCATCAGGAAGAAAGCAAACACCCAATTGGCCAGTGACAAGCAGTGCCCTTCACAAAAGGCAATACTGTGTGATCAAACAATGAAGGGGAGGGCAAGGATTAAATCAAAATAGAGTTTGAGGGGGAAAACACTCCTGTTCTTATCTGTCAGCCAGGGCTCCCTGATTGGACCAGGTTAACAACCCCAATCAGGGAACTCATATTCCAGGAGGTCCACCTGGCTGACCACATTACAATCACTACAATCCCAGACTCTTATGTACCCATTACACCCTTGCACACCCATTGACATTGAACGATCCCACTAAGGTTGTGAGACAGAAAAACATCAAGCAACTCAAATACTTCCAGGAACTGGAACTTTCGAAAGTGAACTAACATAATGAGCAAAAGCTAGGCTTTCGAGTAAACCTTCCATGTCAGGAATATTTGGAAAGCTGTTAGAAGGATGTAGGTGAAAACTCAAATTTGCTATTGCATAAGTAACGAGAGTGTGCATATTGATGTATGCTGTGGTACCAAATATTGGTGTCCTATGGTCAGGGTAGAGCGTTGACTATTATAAATAAAACAATTGACGTCACAAAGTAGGATTTGCAACCCTTGAAGAGCACTATAACAAAAATACAAATCACAAATAAAATGTACAAATTTAAATTACATTCCACTTCGGTTGGAGTACTGATAGACTGCAGCACCCCCAAGGCACTCACTGTTCAGATGAGGCATGAAGTGTACTAGAGGACACAGTGTGCTCCCTTATCAAGGATCCTCTGATGTAGACGTAACACCAAATGGGAGGCTGGCCGTGCAATCATCCCCTCTCCGCTTGATAAATCCTCTTTTTTACTATTGTGATATAACCAAATTAAACTACGTTATGGTGAAAGCCCGCTGGCGAGCACTGCAAGGATATATTCAGAGGATACTACAATTAAACTATCATTATGGGTTCTGGGGGGGAAATGATGATGCAGTCCAGCCACTGTGGTGCCCACCAAACTAACAGTGTGTTCGTAAAACTAACCTCAGTTGGAGATTTGAATTTGATTTTAAAAACAGAATTAGCCTCCCAACTCATCCAGCACTGCCCCGAGTGAGCTGAGAGTTTGACAGTATATTCCTTCCTCCTACCTTAAGGCCTCTTGGTCCCGGTGGCCCCTCTGGCCCTGGGAAACCAGGTAAACCCATGTGGCCCTCCAGTCCTGGCAGACCCCTCGCACCCTGTAAGGAGAAATATCATGAAGTTCACATTTGGCCACTGGTTTCATACTGCATTCGGAAACACAATCCTTCAATCACACAACGGAACGCCTGCTGTTATTTGATTCATTGTGCCCTCTGGTGTTTGGAACTAACTCCAATTTCTGACTGCATTCCACCGAAACAGTTCACGGGGACTGATGGCAGTGGCACATTTGGACAAGTTGGAGTTACCATCCGTTGTTGCAATGTGCTGCTGTGTGACCTCATTCCAATTCAATGCGCAGTTCCCCTCTGTCGGAGACAGCTGTGCGAAAGAGCGGGAATCCAGGAATTCTGACTGTACACACAGCTTTACATCTGGATATGAAATCTCCGGTGGGAGATAGGTGCACTGGGATGAAAGTTAAAAATCACACAACACCAGGTTATAGTCCAACAGGTTTAATTGGAAGCACACTAGCTTTCGGAGTGACACTCCTTCATCAGGTGATAGTGGAGGGCTTGATCGTAACACAGTATTTAAAGTCTCCTTTAAGCTACTCTTCACCTGGTTGCTAAGAGACAGCAGGGAGCCATGACAACAGCCTGCTGAGCCTTCTCCCACCAAGGCAGCGAAAATGACTGAGAATTCAGCTAGGGAGTGGAAGAGGACGCAAAGTGTTCTGAGGAATACATGCTTCACTCTACCAAGATGTCTCAGACAAACCATGGGGTACAAACCTCCCTTGGGATTTAGAAAAACAAGCACTTCTGGCAGAATTACTCTTCCAATCATTTCAAAAGACTTCCAGTCTTCATTAACTTTCATTCATTGTCCATCTGGGACTGGTAGAAAGTGAGGACTGCAGATGCTGGAGATCAGAGCTGAAAAATGTGTTGCTGGAAAAGCACAGCAGGTCAGGCAGCATCCAAGGAGCAAGAGAATCGACATTTCGGGCATTAGCCCTTCTTCAGGAAAGCCCTTCCTGAAGAAGGGCTAATGCCCGAAACGTCGATTTTCCTGCTCCTTGGATGCTGCCTGAACTGCTGCGCTTTTCCAGCAACACATTTTTCATCTGGGACTGGTGATGAGCAGCTGAGGTTGGTGAATGCTTCAGTAGTAGTGAAGTCATGGAAACGTCACGTGAACTGGTGTTATGCAGAAGGAAGTCAGGGCCACTTGATATTGAGGGAGAGGTTCAGAGAGGAGGAGAGTGCACTGAGATCACCAAAGTCATTCAGTACTAAGGCTGAGAAAAATAGGGCGAGGGAAAATCTCATGCTGGGGTTCGGAAGATTTTGAACCCGAGGCCACAGGATGGGCTAAGGTGGAGTTATTGAAGGTGGACCAGGGTTTGGGGAGAGACCAAGGTGTTTCTTTAACCAATCAGGTCAATGTTACCCATTTGGGCAGGGCAGGTGGTGGAAAATGCAGCCAGGTGGACATGAGATAACATGACCACGCAGAGTGGTTTCATCTTTCTTGGGAGATTACTGCCACATGAGTGCCATCTGGTGGAATATGTCTGCACTGCACTGTATTGGAGCCTGAGGGTTCAGACAGTCTGTAAAAACACAACACTGAAGGCCTGTATGACTTTACAAACACTGTAAGATATTACCAAGCAGCAAGTAATATTGTGAGAGAGGCAGATGACTGCATTAAGCCCAGGGATGAGTCAGTTTGTCAGCAAGTTGGCTATCCTGCTAAGTTTCTGCTCTTGTGATTCATTGCTGATGCATACATGATGGGCTGAAGGGCCTCCTCTATACCATGATAGTTCTGTGATTCTGTGACTTTCTGGGGCAGACATGGTGGCAAAGCAGCACAGGTTGAAGTTTAACAAAGTAAAACTGGTGACAACAGGTACTCTGAACAAGGAAACGCCAGGCACCTTCTCAGAGAGATGGAAGAGGAGACTTTGTCATATGACCAGGAATCACTTGGCCATTGCCACTGTAGCTCGGACCCCAGTGCAGGCTGAACTTATAGCAGGGAGCGAAGAAAGAGTGATCTTCTCAGGACACGTGGTCCTGATTAACTCTCTGTGCTGGACATTGGCTCAAATGGCCTGATCACATCTTCCTTTTCAACCAACACAAAGAATGGCCACTTCTGAGGGACTGAGGAACAGTGTGAAATGAAAGGGGCAGGGGAAGCATTCTAAATGAACACTGCTTCATGAGCGAGAGGATCTCAGGGACGCATCACGTACTTTATGGTGAAAATGTGCAAAAATCTAGCATCCTGCAGACTGAGAACGGAAAACTATTAGAACAGCGGAACTGTCCGTGGTCTTACACGCAGGAAGGTAAGTATATTTAAATCAAATTCAAGCCTGCACTTGTAGTGAGAGGTTCATTTCAATTAACCCACTCCACAAAACTCACACTCCACTGATTACTAGCTCCCTATTTTTATTCACCCGATTGGCACCCACTATACCCATAGCTTGCCAATGACAACATGGGTGATTTACTGGTGGCAATTATTAGATGAAAACATGCCACAGGTGATTGAGGGAAAAAAACAATCATTTAGCTGTGTAACAGATAGAAAAAAGGGCTCCTGTGTTGTTGTAGTAGTCCCTACCTATGCACCAGAAGGCCTGAGTTTAAATCCCACTTGGTTCAGGTGTGTGTAATAACATGGCTGAATGGGTTGATTAGAAAATACCTGTTGTTGTCACCTGTTCCCACATTCTGTCAGGTCTCAGGCATTCCTTCAGATACATTTGACGCTAACACCCTGTTGTACTGACTCACAATGAAGGGGAATCTTCCTCTGGTCCCATGCCAATTCTGACAGAGCTGCCCATAGGAATGCTCCACCTGGTGGGCAAAGCCTATGTCTGCAAGTTCAGTACAAAACTGACTTTGGAAGGTATTCAACTACTCAATCAGAAAGACATTTGGACAATATATGAATGAAAGGAGAGAGAGGTGACCTGTGACCCAGAATTAGCTGGCATTATGATAGTAAGGTCAAGTTTACTGTGACTTTCACAACATTACAATGTTTTGTCTGGAAGAAGCTTAACCATAGGATACTAATGTGTTCATTCAATATTGCGTCTTGATTGTCCCTTTCCACTATACAGTCATCTGAAAAGGTGGATGCTTTAGGTCAGTGAAAAGTGGTGCACAGTTTTCCTGGGAAGAGCCACCTCCAAACTCACTTTACTTACCTCCCCAGGAACAGGGTTTTAGAAACCTACCTTTTCACCTTTCACTCCACTGCAGTCACAACCTGAGGCTGGCGCACACCCATGACAAGCCTGAAAAAAGATAAATAATAGGTTTTTTAATGACCATAACTGCAGAATGCAAAAATGTCACCTCAATTCAAACAATTCCATCGATGTAAGGAGTGAGCATCACCATTCATTGATACAAACTGTTAACCAGCTCCTATTGACCAGATCAGAAAACCTGTATGCACCTGCTAGTTAGATTTCCTTGCTAATGCTGGAATTTTTTGACTTTGGTAAGTACTGTGCCTGTCAGAGATTCCCTCTGTTATGACCCACTTGGGAAAGTGTTCTGCTTCTCCAGCCTCATTACTTGCAGAGCCACGACAAATGTTATTGATTCAAACGAAGCTTGCAGATATCCCTATTTCCCTCTGTTGTAATTAACAGACATCAGTCACCAGCTCCCTGTACTTAATAAGAACCACTTTTTGTTATAAATAAGCACATTCTAATCATAAGTAAACTGCTATGAACCATCAAAAGAGTCATAGAGTTATGCAGCACAGAAACAAACCCTCAGCCCAATCAGTCCATCCCAAACATAATCCCAAACCAAACTGGTCCCACCTGCCTGTGCTTGGCCCTCACTCCTCCAAACATGTCTTCATGTAATTACACAAATGTCTTTTAAACTGCACCCACATCCACTACTTTCTCTGAAAGTTCATTCCACACATGAACCACTTTCTGTATTAAAAAAACTGCCCTCAGGTCTTTTTAAAATCTTTATCTTCTCACCTCTAAAATATGCCCCCTAGTCTTGAAATCCCCCATGCTAGGGAAAAGATACTTGCCATTCACTTTGTCTATACTCCTCATGATTTTATAAATCTCGATAAGGTCCCCTCTCAATCTTCTAGTGAAAGAAGTCCCAGCCTATCCAATCTCTGCTTATGATTGAACCCTCCATTCCATTCAACACATGATCCCACAGGGACGCTGTACATATACATACAGACAGACACAAACAAAAAAAAACACTGGTTTTATGGGTGGAGAAAAAAAATTGAGGAACACAGTTCAATAGCATCAGTCCACAGGGCTCATTTGCATGTTCTTTCTGAATTGCTGGGACTTACGTTTTTTCAATGTCCTTTTCTCTTAGCTCTTTCAGTTTTTGCACAAAGTAGAGAGTGATTGACACATCGTTAAGAAGACATTTGGTGTGTTAGCTTTTATTGGTAGAGGGATGGAGTTTCGGAGCCATGAGGTCGTGTTGTAGCTGTACAAAACTCTGGTGCGGCTGGACTTGTAGTACTGCATACAGTTCTGGTCACTGCATCACAGGAAGGATGTGGAAGCTTTGGAAATGATTCAGAGGAGATTTACTAGGATGTTACCTGGGATGGAAGGAAGGTCTTACGAGGTAAGGCTGAGGGACTTGAGGCTGTTTTTATTGGAGAGAAGAAGGTTGAGAGGTGATTTAATTGAGACATATAAGATAATAAGTGGGTTAGATAGGGTGGACAGCGAGAGCCTTTTTCCTTAGATGGTGGTAGGCAGCATGAGGAGACATAGCTTTAAATTGAAGGGTGATAGATAAAGGACAGGTATCAAAGGTAGTTTCTTTACTCAGAGAGGAATAGGGGCGTGGAAGGCACTGCCCTCAACAGTAGTAGACTTGCCAACTTTAAGGTCATTTAAATGGTCATTGGATAAACATACGGTTGAAAATGTCATAGTGTACAATAGATGGGTTTCAGATTGGTTTCAGAGGTTGGTGCAACATCGAGGGCCAAAGGGCCTGTACTGCTCTGTAATGTTCTATGTTCTGTATTAACTACAAAGTTCATTAGCTACTGGTTAAGGACAACAGCTTACAGCAACTGGTGGGAAGAAAATTTAACATCCTTCAGCTTTCAGGTATTTTTACTTCAGAGGGAGACATAACCTACCATCCAAATAGTCCGAAGGCTTCTCACTCTATCATTCACACCCACACGCTATCTGTTACGCAGGAACCAATCAAGGAATTGTCATCAGGCTGGTGACTATGGGGGTCTACAACTAGTCACAATTGCATAAACCGATCAGCTACTTGTTGCAGAACAAATAATTCTCTGCACACACCCCTCTCTGCCAACTGTCTACAAATATCTCTCCGTACAGCTTGACGAAAGCACTACCCACACACAATGAGTAACTGATTTTGAAAAGTTCAGCATTTTCATCCACAATCCCAGTTTTTAAAATAGTCTTGTTTTTTCCATTTTCGTCCACCATCAAAAAATACAGCAAGTAAACGATATGGTCTCGATGCAATCACTCCAATGGCCTTTACATCTTATAGGTGGACATCCAGGCAATAAATGTTTAAATGCAAAAAATGGTTTAACATAAAAGCTGAGGACATGAAAGAATCTAAATATTAGTTTGTGTTCTACCCCTGATTCTCACTCCTCCTCTCACAAAGGGACCTCGAAGTGAAGGAGCCATTGGGAAGTAGTGACCATCATACAATAAGCTTCAATCTGCAATTTGAGAGGGAGAGGGTACAATCGGAAGTGTCAATATTTCTGTTGAATGAAGGGAACTATGGAGCTATTAGGGAGGAGCTGGCCAAAGTTCAACGGTGCAATACCTTAGCAAGAATGACAGTGGAGGAACAATGGCAGGTATTTCTGGGCATAATGCAGAAGTTGCAGGATCAGTTCATTCCAAAAAGGAAGAAAGATCCTATGAGGAAGCATGGGCGGCCGTGGCTGATGAGGGAAGTTAAGAAACATATAAAGTTAAAAGATAAAAAGAATAACATAGCAAAGATAAGTGGGAAAACGGAGGGCTGGGAAGGTTTTAAAGAACAGAGGATTACTAAGAGGGAAATACGCAGAGAAAAAAATGAGGTACGAAGGTAAACTGGCCAAAAATATAAAGGAGGATAGTAAAAGCTTTTTTAGGTATGTGAAAGGCAAAAGAATGGTTAAGACTAAAATTGGGCCCTTGAAGACAGAAACAGGGGAATATACTACGGGGAACAAAGAAATGGCAGAAGAATTGAATTGGTACTTCAGATCTGTGTTCACTGGGGAAGACACAAGCAATCTCCCTGAGGTAACAGTGGCTGAAGGACCGGAACTGAAGGGAATTTATATTTGCCAGGAATTGGTGTTGGAGAGACTGTTAGGTCTGAAGGTTGATAAGTCCCCGGGCCCTGATGGTCTACATCCCAGGGTACTGAAGGAGGTGGCTCTAGAAATCGTGGATGCGTTGGTGATTATTTTCCAGAGTTTGATAGATTCGGGATCAGTTCCTGCAGATTGGAGGGTGGCTAATGTTATACCACTTTTTAAGAAAGGTGGGAGAGAGAAAGCAGGAAATTATAGATCAGTTAGTCTGACCTCAGTGGTGGGAAAGATGCTGGAGTCTATTATAAAGGATGAAATTATGACACATCTGGATAGTAGTAACAGGATAGGTGAGAGTCAGCATGGATTTATGAAGGGGAAATCATGCTTGACTAATCTTCTGGAATTTTTTGAGGATATAACTCTGAAGATGGATGAGGGAGATCCAGTAGATGTAGTGTACCTGGATTTTCAGAAAGCTTTTGATAAAGTTCTACATAGGAGGTTAGTGAGCAAAATTAGGGCGCATGGTATTGGGGGCAAAGTACTAACTTGGATTGAAAGTTGGTTGGCTGATAGGAAACAAAGAGTAGTGTTAAACGGATCCATTTTGGAATGGCAGGCAGTGACCAGTGGGGTACCGCAGGGATCAGTCCTGGGACCGCAGATTTTTACAATATATGTTAATGACATAGAAGATGGCATTAGTAATAACATTAGCAAATTTGCTGATGATACTAAGCTGGGTGGCAGGGTGAAATGTGAGGAGGATGTTAGGAGATTACAGGATGACCTGGACAGGTTAGGTGAGTGGTCAGATGCATGGCAGATGCAGTTTAATATGGATAAATGTATGGTTATCCACTTTGGTGGCAAGAACAGGAAGGCAGATTACTATCTAAATTGAATCAATTTAGGTAAAGGGGCAGTACAGAGAGATCTGGGTGTTCTTATACACCAATCAATGAAGATAAGCATGCAGGTACAGCAGGTAGTGAAGAAGGCTAATAGCATGCTGGCCATCATAACAAGAGGGATTGAATATAGAAGCAAAGAGGTTCTTCTGCAGCTGTACAGGGCCCTGGTGAGACCACACCTGGAGTACTGTGTGCAGTTCTGGTCTCCAAATTTGAGGAAAGACATTCTGGCTATTGAGGGAGTGCAGCATAGGTACACGAGGTCAATTCCTGGAATGGCGGGATTACCTTACACTGAAAGACTGGAGTGACTGGGCTTGTATACCCTTGAGTTTAGAAGACTGAGAGGGGATATGATTGAGGCATATAAGATTATTAAAGAATTGGACACTCTAGAGGCAGGAAACATGTTTCCGCTGATAGGTGAGTGCCAAACCAGAGGACACAGCTTAAAAATAAAGGGTAGACCATTTAGGACAGAGATGAGGAGAAACTTCTTCACCCAGAAAGTGGTGACTGTGTGGAATGCTCTGCCCCAGAGGGCAGTGAAGGCCCAGTCTCTGGATTCATTTAAGAAAGAGTTGGATAAAGCTCTCAAGGATAGTGGAATCAAGGGTTATGGAGATAAGGCAGGAACAGGATACTGATTAAGGATGATCAGCTATGATCATATTGAATGGTGGTGCAGGCTCGAAGGACAGAATGGCCTACTCCTGCACCTATTGTCTATTGTCTATTGTCTATAAAGCTGATGCTTCATTGCAAGCCACTGGTGCCAAGGTACAAGCACCATCAGGTACAAAGGGGTCTGAGTTTCATTACTGAGCCTGGCAGAGAGCTCGAGGGAAGCAAGGCAGCAACACTTGCTCAGTTTTAATGTTTATACACTATCAGCCACTCAGGTCACTGGAGCGCAACTGCAAGTTATGAACAAGCAAAAAGACTGGCAACTGTACAGCACCCTTCACTACCTCACATTATCCTGAAACACCTTCCAGCTAATGAACTGCTTTATGGCCAATGACGTTTGGATTGTAAACTGCAGCAAGCAATTTTCGCACAGCAAGGTCCCTCCCAATGTGAGATTGACTAGATACCGTGTTTATGTGATACTACAGTCAAGGAACCAATGTTGCCTGCGACACCAGAGAGAACACATTTTCTTTGAAATGCTGCAACTATTTAACATCAAGGAACAAATGGACCCTCACTTTATTATCTCATCTGAAAGACAGCGCCTCTGTTGCTGTGACATTTAGTCAGCGCTGCACTGGAGTGCCAGCCTAGACTGTGTGCTCAAATCGCGAGAGTGGGACTTGAACCTAGAGCTTCTTGGTTCAGAGGTGATGGTGCTAACCAAGGAACTTATTATTGGCTTTCAGAGGGATGCTATTCATGCCCCCCTACACATTAACAGCACAGAGGTAGAATGAATGGAGAGTGTCAAACTTCTTGGAGTGGTCATCCACAGGTTTTCGTGGACTCTTCATGTGGATGCACTGGTTACAAAGGCCCAACAATGTCTCTTTTTCCTTAGATAGCTGAGAAAATTTGGCATGACGGTGAACATCCTTGCCAATTTTTATAGGTGCGCCATCAAGAGCATTCTGTCTGGATGCATCACTATCTGGTATGGCAACTTACCATTCGAGATCAGAGACAGTTACAGAGAGTGATGAACTCGGCCTGGACAATCACAAAGGCCAACCTCCCGTCTATAGAATCCATCTACCAGGCCCCCTGTCCAGGAAAGGCCGCCAGCATTCTCAAAGATCCATCCCACCCTGGCAATGCTTTTCTACAACTTCTACTATCGGGGAGAAGGTACAGAAGCCTGAACACACACACACACACACACACACACGCGCGCACACACACACGCGCGCACACACACACGCGCGCACACACACACGCGCGCACACACACACGCGCGCACACACACACAAACTGGTTTCAAAACAGTTTCTACCCTACTGTTAGAATACTGAATGGACTCACAAACTCTTAACATTCGCCTGTACCTGTATTTTGGCTTTGTTGCTGTTTACCTATTATTTACTATCTATGCTACTTAACTCTGATCTGCCTGTATTGCTCGCAAGACAAAGCTTTTCACTGTGCCTCGGTACATGTGACAATAAATTCAATTCAATTCAATTCAATTCACTGGAGCATCAGAGGCTGAGGGGTGATCTTACAGACGTTTACAAAATCATTAGAGGCATAGATAGGATAAATAGACAACGTCTCTTTCCTGGGGTGGGGGAGTCCAGAACTAGCAAGCATAGGTTTAGGGTGTGAGGGGAAAGACATAGAAGAGATCTGAGGGGCAACTTTTTCACGCAGAGGGTGATAATGTATGAAATGAGCTGCCAGAGGAAGTAGTGGAGGCTAGTAGAATTGCAACATTTAAAAAGGCATCTGGATGGGTATATGAATAGGAAGGGTTTGGAGGGATATGGGTCGGGTGAGACCAGATTGGGTTGGGATATCTGGTTGGCATGGACGAGTTGGACTGAAGGGTTTGTTTCCATGCTGTACATCTCTATGACTCTAATTAACACTACCCTTGCCTCCCATGGCATAGCAACAGATAAGGAAGAACACTGGGTGGGACTGGTTAATAATTATGGACTGTGGATGGATCTGGGATCAGCGAGCTGACTCAGCCACTGTCCAACCGCACAGTGGAATTACGCACTGCATTGTCAAACCAGTGATTTAGCCAATCAGAGAACAAGGAGAATCGTGACTGATACCAACCTCAACTCCACATCTCATTTTATCCCCATATTCCTCAATGCCCTTAATGCCCTGAAGTCTATGACCTCTCCTTGAATATACTCGAAACTAAGAACACACAACTCTTTCAGCTTGAGAATTCCAAAGATTCTCTGTCCTCTGAGGAAGAGAATTCTATTCATCGCAGTCCTAAATGGCCACCTCTTATCCTTTGACCCCTAATTCTAAACTCTCCAGCCTGGAGATAGTTTCCTGGCCTTGACTCTTATCACACTGTTGTATGTTTCAATGAGATCACTTCTCCAGAAGGGATAGGAGCAGAATTAGACCACTCAGTCCATGAAGTTTGCTTCACCTTTCGATCCTGAACAATAAACTTTCCTTCCTTCTCTAAACTCCGGAGTAGAGAGCCCAATCAATTCAGCCTCGCTCCAAATCTCAGTCATTTCATTCCAGGAATTAACTTTGTGAATCTTTGCTTCATTCTGTTTGGATAAGGACACTAAAATTGCACGTAATATTCAAGCTGTATCCTCACCAAAGCTCAAAATAACTGCAGCAAGATCTCCTTACCATAATACCATAATCTGACAAGTTAATGCTTCTTCAAAAAACATGGATATCTCTGCAGCATCCTCATGGCCTACTTGTTATCAAACTTGGACACATTATAATGGCCCCCATCGTCAAAGTCATGGATCATCGATTGTGAACAGCCAATGATCTTCACAACTCTGCACTGCTTAATGTGATCTACTAATTCCTGCTCTGTTGTCTTTCCATTAACAATCCTCAAATATTACCCTCAATCCCATGAACAAACCTGGTCATCATTGCCTTCTGAAAATTACACTACATCCTCTACTCATTAAACCTTTAAAAACCTTAAGGGGTGTGTCAAGGAAGATGTTGTCAGTGCCAGTTACATTGTGTTGATTAGAAAGGGATGATTTAAGATTGAAAGTTTAATGGAATGTGTTGCTTCCATTTCCCCAGTTATTCTCACTGATGAAGGAGGAGGATGCAGACAATTGCGCCACCCAGTGGACGGAGGGATGATTGAAAAATTCTTTCATGAATGGACACCATGCAACAATCAACAGACAGGAGTGTTCCCTCCCAGTTGGAGAACACTTCAGCGGACCAGGACATTCAACCTTGGATCTTTGGGTGACCATCCTCCAACATGGACTTCAGGACATGCAACAGCGAAAAGTGGCTGAGTAGAGGCTGATAGCCAAGTTTGGTGCCAGTGGGGATGGCCTCAACTGGGACCTTGGGTTCATGTCACACTACAAGTGACCCCATTGCACTGTACGTACACACACACAGACAGACACAGACACACATAAGAGACTCCTACACACACACATATACTCCTACAGACACACACACACTCTCCTACAGACCCATACACTCACTCTCTCATACGCTCACACATACACTCCCACACCAACACACACACACCTCTCACAGACTTATACACTTTTACACTCACACTCACACACATACACACACTCTCTCACAGACACTCATAATCCACCCCCCCCCCCTCCCCGCACATACCCACATGCACACATACACATATAAGTTTGTGGGGTGAATTTGTACTTGCAGGATTACATTTTACTTTGCTCAAAAACTGCATGAATCCCTGTAAGATTCCGTAAATCAATTTCTTAGATTAGAATATTCTGACCATTGTGGCACAGACAGTCTCACACAGGGCAGCGCACACCTTAAATGCATTATCTGGGCCGACATGACACCAGTTGTTAAAGTTCACTTGAGAATGTAACGTTTAAATGTTCTGTGATTTACATATGAAAGAACTGAAACCAGCATGTTCATTCTAAAAGATGGGAGACTTAACAAACAATCCAGGTCTTTTTCAATCTACAATTTCAGTTACATCACACTGTAAACTTTTGCTATAAATTCTGTGTCTTACGATCTTATTCTCCACAACCACCTGATGAAGGAGAAGCGCTCCGAAAGTTAGTGCTTCCAAATAAACCTGTTGGACTATAACCTGTTGTTGTGTGATTTTTAACTTTCTCATCAAAGTGTTCCTATGGACAGTCTTGTGTGGCAGTTTATTCAGAGACACCCCTGTCTGGATGAGTAGTGGTCACACATTGCTTGGTCATCATATCCTGGAGTATGACTTGAACTTGGAGTTTCTCAGAGGCAGAGATGCAATCCATTGTACAACAAGATCTCCCTCACCACAGACATATTACCAATTAATCGAAATGATGGACCATCGACAGTGGAGCTCTTAGCTAATGTCAGAGCAGCACAACAGTTCGTAGTGTACCTGGAGTGCACCATCATTACCACCATAACCAACCTTATAGTTGTTGCCTGGATTCAGTCCCAGGCTCAGAGATAAACAGGTAGCATATTAACCCAGTGGTCCAGTGCTTTGGTCAAACGTAATCAACATTTTAAATCAACATCTAAAAGATTAGTCACTTTAAGCTCTATCTCATAAATGCTTTGCTGTCAATGCAGTGTAGATTTGACATTTAGCTTTGCAACTTGTACCACCTGGTGGTCACATGCTGAAGTGCAACATGAAAACTGTCAGAAATGGGTGAATAACCTTAGCTTCTAACTCCAGTGTATAATATGTCAGACAACTGTTGTCCATGGTGATTTCAGGCAAAACTAATGTTTTCTAACCTGACAGAAGACACGCACCTTTCTGTCTCTCTCAGTTCCACTCCAAGATATCCTGGCACCAACCGAGTGTCATGTATTTGGGCTTCTCTATCAGTTTAATGGGACCGACAACTTTGCTGTTTCAAAAGGTCTAGAATTGCAAACATATCTTCTGCTGTTTATTCTTCCATGGGATAGGTAGCATTCATTGCCTATCTTAAATTGCTCTTGAGAAGAGGGAATGAGCCACCTTCTTCAGAGGCTTTTTCCCATGATGAAAAGGTCAACTACAACAGGACACAGATGCAAGGTAAGAGGGGGAAGGTTTAGAAGAGAAATGTTTTTCACAAAGAGGGTGGGTGCCTGGAATGCCAGTGGAGGCAGGCACATTAACAATGTTTAAGGTATATCTTATAGACAGGTGAACGGAAGTTGACCAGAGGGATAGACACTGCGCATGAGCAATTAGTAAAGGGTCTAAATAAGGAATAGGAATCAGCAAGGTTTGATGGGCTGAAGGGCATGTAACTGTATTGTTTTCTGGAGGTCTTTAAGGTGTAGGGATGTGACCATAGCTATATTGCATTCTTGAGGTCTTCATGGTGCAGGTATACGTAGAGTCCTGCTGGTAGGACTTTGCCCCAACAATAGTGAAGGAATAACGATGCAGTATTCCGTCAGGATGTTTAGGAATGTGAAGGACCCAGAAAAGAAGACAAGATAACAAACAGGAGAGGGGAATACAGGAGACAGAGGATTTAGAATGTCTGAACTTTTAGCATGAGATGTTTAATTGCTTAAACATTTAATTGTTTTAATTTAATTAAGTTAAGCAGATTTTATATTTATCTTTATGAAATCTGAAAGAATTGCTTTACCTTGTGCTTTAAACCTACATTGAGACACTGCAGTACCTTAAGCCAACATGTCTGTACATACACTGTACATGAGGCTGCTTGCCTGTAAGTAAACCTTTTCAACTCCTTTTATTTTGTAACACTCCTTCAATTTACACCTGTACAGAGCAGGTTATCCAACCCAGCTCTCTAGTGCAATGTGGAAGGCCTCCCTCTTCACATGCTCATTCTAAATTGGTGTCTCCTGATCTACTGATGTCAAAGTCATAAGTTTATTGACATCACCGGAATCCCATGATATCACAACCATCAGCTGTGAGATTTTAACCCAAGCTATATTTTTGCTTCACTGACAGTTTAATTCCCAGATACATTCTCCGCGGGACACAACAACTGCTTATCTTTCCTTTTTTGAGTAGTCTGCACTTTCACCTGGATGACCACACTCAACTTGTGGAATCTGAATGTCCAAGGACGTAATCGCAGATAATCAAACTAATGCAGTACAGTTAAAAGTAACATGGGAAAACTTTACAGCAAATGATTCATTTTTATCAGGTCTGGGTAAATCTTGCTCCCATTACCTTCCTCCCAAACCGAAATAAACCACTGGTACACTCAGGAAGTTAATAATTGCTCACCTGGACTAACAGAAGTGCAAGCTATAATTAAATGTAACATATTGAAAGAAGTACTTAACCACAGCTGCTTGTATTCTGCCCACTGAATTCTGTATCACGTAACAGGCTTGTTACTTCAACGCTTTGTAGCTTCAATGGTCTTTGAAGAAGGAGGAAGAAGGTGAGACAAAAAGAAAGAATGAACAAGAACAAAACAGGAATGGAAGAGAAAGAAAGAATGAAAGTGAGAAATCAAGAATAAATAGAAAGAAAGTGAACTGCTCAGTTCAATCTAAGTGACATTATACAATGAACTATTTTATAAAGGTGATTCAGAGACAAAATGAAATGTACCTTTGATGACTGGAGAGAGTGCCTGGTTTCTGGCATTCCCCCCGTTTCTTGTTAAATACTCAAAACTATACAGAGATGATGTAGATGATGACTTGTTCCTTGGTAAATATTGCTACTGAGTGAGCATGAGGATTTTTACATCCTCAGCAGAATTAGGTCTATTCTAGTCCTGTGAACCTATATGTCCCATCGTTGAGCACATTTAGACCATTTGTTAAAATTGTGCAAAAAATGAGGTCTGCAGATGCTGGAGATCACAGCTGAAAATGTGTTGCTGGTTAAAGCACAGCAGGTTAGGCAGCATCCAAGAAATAGGAAATTCGACGTTTCGGGCATAAGCCCTTCATCAGGAACCCTGATGAAGGGCTTATGCCTGAAACGTCGAATTTCCTATTTCTTGGATGCTGCCTAACCTGCTGTGCTTTAACCAGCAACACATTTTCAGTTAAACCTTGTGCCCCATGTGTGAACCTGTTCGGACTTGCTCCAGTGTAAGTAGGTTTGAACACACAAACACTAAAAGACTCATTAGATATCTTGATCTGTTCTCCTCCCTTATTATCTCATGGGCCTCAACTGTTTACCATTTCTAGTTTTGATCAAGGCTTTTTGTGTGGTCAATGTTGCTTTTTCTGTCCTGATCTGATTTTGCAATTGACAAGTCATTTTTTTTCTCCACTTCAAAATCGAAGTTTCAGTTCAAGTCCCACAAGCAGCACGCTGTAGTACAGCCGTTGAATTGATCCGGGAGATGTCAGTGTATTTACTCCAAAACGTTCGCGAGTACTGATCCTAGATTACACTGACTTGTTGGAACTTGCATGTTTTAACATGTGAGGGAAAGACTGGTTTAATTGTGAAGTCCCCAGTGATGAAATAGTCAATGTATTCAATGTCTGAGGACTTAAATAATGATGAGGCAAGAGCGCTGCAGCAAGAAGGCTAAGATCAGTTTTATTTTTATAAAATAACATTTGATGATACAGGTATTTATGAATGCATAGCATATTGATCCCTGATTAAACAGTGCCTTCATTTTAAGTTTTCATTCTTGTTATCACATCGCTCTGCATTCTTGCCTTCACTCTTGCTGTATTCACCTCCAGCACTACAAATATTCCCATCTCCAACAATCAGGGAGCCCTGTACATCAGTGCAACAGACAAGGTTGGAACATTTGAATCCTTCTTCAATTCCAAACACTAGATCTATCTCAGTGTCGGTCCTGTGTCCCCCAGTTTCACAGATGCCAGACTTCAGTCATTTTCATTCACTCCAGATGATACAATGAAACAGCTGAAGATAAAGCAAAATGCTGTGGATGCTGGAAATCTGAAACAAACCCAGAGCATGCTGGAGAAATTCAGCAGGTCTGGCAGCATCTGTGGAGAGAGAAACAGAGCTAGTGTTTCAAGCCTGATATGGCTCTTCCTCAGAACAGACTGGCTAATGTAAATGGATATTGTGAAGGCTATGGGCCCTGTGAACATTCTGGCAATGGTAGGCAAGACCTACGCTCCAGAATTGGCGGGTGCCCTCACCAAGCTACTCCAGTACAGTTACAATACTGCCACCTAGAGGGCAATGTCTATAAAAAAGCAGATTCAATTCCCTACAACGTGGAAACAGGCCATTTGGCCCAACAGATCCACACTGAACTCCAAAGAGTAACCCACCCAGACCCATTTCTCTCTGATTAATGAACCTAACACTAAGGGCAATTTATCATGGGCAATTCACCTGATCTGCACATCTTTGGACTGTCAGAGGAAACCCACACAGACACAGGGAGAATGTGGAAACTCCTCACTGACAGTCACCCAAGGCTGGAACTGAACCCAGGAACCTGGTCCTGTGAGGCAGCTGTGCTAACCAGTGAGCCATCGTGCTGCCCAAAATCAGTTTAGAAACTGCAGCACTGCGATGGCCAGGAATCAAATCTGGGTCAGCTGATTGGAACTGAAAATGTGTTGCTGGAAAAGCGCAGCAGGTCAGGAAGCATCCACGGAACAGGAGATTCGACGTTTCGGGCATAAGCCTTTCTTCAGGAATGTTCTTCCAGCAACACATTTTTCAGCTCTGATCTCCAGCATCTGCAGACCTCACTTTCTCCTCAGCTGATTGGAAGGCAGCTGTGCTCACCACTATAACACCAAGACAAATCCGATCTGAATTGGATTACTCTCAATCAGAGACAAAACTGACAGAAGGGACTGTCGGCTGAGCGATCAAGCAGCATTTACTTCGCAACTTGCTCAGTGATGCCCAGTTTGCATCGCCAACAACATCCACATCCTGTGAAAGAAAAAAATAACTAGATGGATATTTGTCTCTTTTTTGTTGGCAGGTCCTATGATCACTCGTGAAACTGCAGTCCAATAGACAGCTGTGTTTTCAGAAGGAGTAGTTGAAATTTAGTTCTTGAACAATGACCTGAACTTGTAAAATACATCCAACCACCAGAGGGCGGCGCAATATTTTTCTGAAAGGCTTCATCCAACTCCTGTGTCCTGAGAGGGAAATATACTGTTCTACAATCAAACAATAAACTGTTCTGGCTACAATAAGAGCATTCGAGCGACAAGACATCCTAGTTTTGCTGGGACAATCTTGGATTCTTAACAAAGTTCCATTTACTTGGGTTGAAATACAGTGGTGTATAAATGTTTGTTCTAGTTTCCCATAGTTATATGATCTCTACTGTGAGGAACACACCCTGTAGGCAGACGTCCTAAGTTTCACTTCAATAGAGTCCTCATGCTGAGCACACTACTGTGTTGTATACTCAAAACATGGTGTCAGAAGTGCCGAGTGTTGAGAGCTGAAATAAAACACAGCTGTAGAACTGAAAAAGAAAAAAACCCAAAGATCACAGTGAAAACACTGCTTGAGTGAAAATGGCTACAGCTTTTTCCCTACTAGGTCCTGTAGAAATGACTGAGGACATGTGGCAAAAGCTGGGAATTATTCCTCAAATAAGGGCAAAATTAGGTAATAGATATGGAATTGTTGAATAAATCAGAACAAGTACAAGTTACTGCACTTTTATTGCTGTTAGGAAGTTCCTATTCAAAATACATTCCACCTTAAATCTCTCCAAAGAGCAAAAAAAAAGACAGAAATTTTAAAAGCACTGAAGATACGCTTCAAGCCGCGATTGAATGTTATATGTGAGTGGTACACATTGAAAACTAGAGAACAAAGGCAGAAAGGAGTCTATTAATCAATAATTAAGACAGATAACTTGTCTTGCAGTGACTTGTGAATTTGCGCAATTAAAAGATGAACTAATTAAAGGATTACATTGCGAATCAGGGATCCAAATGTGAAATTATGTCTACTGAGAGAAGACAAACTTGACTGTGAATCAACAGGTACAGTCTATTCGTGGTAGAACAGACCAAGGCTTGCATGATGCTCCAGGCACATGGCAGAACAGTCACTGAATAAAGGGCAGGCTGCAAATACTGCAGACATCATCATCCAAAAGGAAAGAACCGTGCCCTGCTACTTACTTGGAAGTGACAGGTGAGTCTGACCACAAGCCACTACAAAGCTCTTTCATCAAGCCACTACTATCTGCTCCAAAGGGTTTGCACATAATGTTGTTCCAGTTACAGCGACATCATCAGGACAGAGCATTCAAGCAACACGATGTGTTTTTCAGACATGCTGTCAAGAGCAGCCCTCCTAATGAAGAAATTGAACGATGATAGAGCAGAGTGTGAACTCTTCTAGATTCCGCCGCTTGTTATACTTTGGAAGTCATCAACTCAGCAGATGCACTGCTTCATGAAAGATTGGGAAATTCAATACTACACTTCATCTCCACACCAGTCAAATGGGAAGACTGAGCAAGCAGCAGAAATCACAAAGAAGCTAAACAAATCTTGTTCAGGTGTTTAAATCCTCAAATGGAGAAACACACCTACTGAGGGCACAGAACATAGCCCATTACAAAGACAAACATCACTCTGCATGCCACCCTTCTAACTAACAGACAAAAGATAGAAGTAGCAATAGGTGCCAATAAAGACATCATGGTGAACTGCAGAAAGCCAAATTTCATTGTGACAAGATTACTAGACCATTGCCAGAGTTGAATACTGCAGTCCTTGTTTTTACCGCGTTGATTTTTACCCTACTGTGAATCCTCTTGCAAGGATGCCTGCCTTGAAGAAGTTTTCCTCCTCTCTCTACAAGAATCTCAGGGAGTCCCTCTCCCACTGCAACTCCCAGGTCATTTACGCTATGCTACTTTCTCCCCACCTAGCTTGTCTCTCCACACTTCAGGTTCACTTCCTTTATTCCTGATGAAGGGCTTTTGCCCGATACGTCGATTTCGCTGCTCCTCGGATGCTGCCTGAACTGCTGTGCTCTTCCAGCACCACTAATCCAGAATCTGGTTTCCAGCATCTGCAGTCATTGTTTTTAATCTCCTTGAGTACTGGCGAGACAATCAGGGTACAAACATTCAACAATCTCATCAGAAGCGAGTGTGGAGCAGTTGATACCTCGATTGAATGCCACAGAAGTGAACAATCAGATACACCCTCACAACCTGCAGGCATATATGCCCAATTGCCGAAGCTGTTCCTCAATTGCAGGCAGCTAATCAGAAAGGAGTGAGCACATCACCAACAGAGAACTACATAAACCACAGAAAACCAACATCAGAAATAGAACCATAGCTACACAGCAATTAGGAATGACAGAGGAACAGTACTCCCAGGAGAAATAAAGTCAAACAGGTGAACAGCTAATGAGAACAATACAGGCACCAATCACAGATCAGCGCAATTTAACAAGTATGTGTGCACACAGAGATTGATGGGAACAAAACATTGCAAATGCAATACGAACAGTACTGCAATATTTGGTAACTTGGGTAACTACAAATGAACATGATAATACTTATTTTGTGTATAAAAAGGGAGATGTTTGGATTGAAATTAGATCTCATGGAATACAGGAAGAACTAGCCATTTGGATACAGAACTGGCTCAAAGGTAGAAGACAGAGGGTTGTTTTTCAGACTGGAGGCCTGTGACCAGTGGAGTGCCACAAGGATTGGTGCTGGGTCCACTACTTTTCATCATTTATATAAATGATTTGGATGTGAACATAGGAGATATAGTTAGTAAGTTTGCAGATGACACCAAAATTGAAGGTGTAGTGGACAGTGAAGAAGGTTACCTCAGATTACAACAGGATCTTGATCAGATGGGTTAATGGGCTAAGGAGTGGCAGGTGGAGTTTAATTTAGATAAATGTGAGGTGCTGCATTTTTGGAAAGCAAATCTTAGCAGGACATACACACTTAATGGTGTACACTAGGGAGTGTTGCTGAACAAAGAGACCTTGGAGTGCACATTCATAGTTCCTTGAAAGTGGAGTCGCAGGTAGATAGCACAATGAAGAAGGTGTTTGATATGCTGTCCTTTATTGGTCAGAGTATTGAATACAGGAGTTGGGAGTCATGTTGCGGCTGTACAGGACATTTGTTAAACCACTTTTGGAATACTGCGTGCAATTCTGGTCTTCCTATTGGAAGGATTTGTGAAACATGAAAGGGTTCATAAAAGATTAACAAGAATGTTGCCAGGTTTGGAGGATTTGAGCTATAAAGAGAGTTTGAATAGGCCCAGGTTATTTTCCCTGGAGCTTTGGAGGCTGAGGTGTGACCTGATAGAGGTTTATAAAATCATGAGGGGTATTGGTAGGATAAATGGACAAAGTGCCTTCCTTGGGGTGGGGGAGTCCAGAAGTAGATGGCAAAGATTTAGGGTGAGAAGGTGAAAGATATAAAAGAGACCTAAGGGGCAACTTTTCCACGCAGAAGGTGGTATGTGTATGGAATGAGCTGCCAGAGGAAGTGGTGGAGGCTGGTACAATTGCAACATTTAAAAGGCATTTGGATGGGTATATGATAGAAAAGGTTTGGTGGGATAAGTGCCGGGTGCTGCTAGGTGGGACTAGATTGAGTTGGGATATCTGGTCGGCATGGACGAATTTGACCGAAGAGTCTGTTTCCGTGCTGTACATCTCTATGGCTCTACGACTCTATAGATGCAAACCATTTACAAGATAGTTGTCCTAGATAGTTGTTGTCATGTGATCTTGATGATGAGCCAGGCATCTCAAACTTCATTTCAATAAAACCTTGGTGTTGAATTGTACAACTGATAAACCAGCATCTCAACAATAACTTCAGAATGTATTACATGTCCCATTATCTGCTTTCCCACTGTTTCTGCAGAAGCAAGAGGTGTCTTAATTAAAGTTAGGAGAAAGTGAGAACTTCAGATGCTGGAGATCAGGCAGCATCCGAGGAGCAGGAGAACTGACGTTTTGTGATGAAGGGCTTTTGCCTGAAACTTCGATTTTCCTGCTCCTCGGATGCTGCCTGATCTGCTGTGTTTTTCCAGCACCACACTCTCAACTCTGAATTAAAGTTAGGTCTGTACATGCAGTCAGACAACCCTACCCAGGGCCCTACCATTAATTGCGTAAGTCTTTTACCTAGCACTCTCTATGTTCAACACTCCAGGAATTCAAGCAAGAGCTCCCAGTTTCACCTTGCATGCATCAAGTCTAACAATGACACTTCCAGACAAGAAGGGATTTCCCTAACTGTTGTTTAAACCTGTTCTCCACTCCCTACCCAATCCTCGCCCAAAGCTCTTCCTTCTTAAATCAAGCATCACTGCAGATTATTGATTTCAAAAATACAAATAAACCTCAGTGCTATCTGTGCTAAGACCAACTTGGTTGGCAAACCACCAGACAGCTGTCGGTACAACCTCACAGGTACAGACTTCCACCTACTGTAGAACCTGGCACCCACTGCTAGTACTTGGCACCCAGCCCACAGCCGTAGGACAGCTTCAATTACCAGCTTGTACGGCTAAAGAGCAGAAAGCATGCAACACTCTTTTAAAAACCGGCTAATCCCAGTGCAGTTCAATGTGCCAAGTAATTGATACCATCACAACAGACTGAAACACACATGCACCAGACCATTCTGTGGCTGTAATAATGAATAGGATTGTGATGGCATTGAGTTGGTAGAACACTGGGTGGAGCTCCTTCCTACTTGCAAGGGATTGCAGAGCGCAGAAATGATACTTCGACATAATGTTCTTGTTTACCATCACAAACAGAAGTGGTCAATTTCTAGTCATGCATTTGTAAAAAGAAAGTGACACAGCGATGTCCACACTTGGGGGAAAGAAGACTCCATGATTGAGGAACTTTCACTTAGGTCAACACAACTATACATTGCAATTTTGTTTGAATGCATTGACATTAGTTATAAAACCTGCTTCGTGAATGGTAGCCCCTCAGAACAATTATGACACTTCCTCACGATGGTGTCTGTACTGGCGTGGCCTATAAAGGACTCAGAGTGACAAGAACGTCGATGGTGGTGAGATGATGCCGAATAATGGCAACTTTCATTTCAGTGACAGCAGCACAGCAAAGGGGACTCGTATCTGGCCACCAGGTCCCTGGCCCACGGCCGAGCAATTAATATAAAAGATTGTAGAGTTCAACACTTTTTCTTTGTTTTTTGCCTTTATATTCTATGTTTCAGTTTATTTTTCTGTGTTTATTTTCTATGCAACACTTTACACTGAATTTTGTAACAATATACACGTTTATCCTCAATCTGAATGCAAATCCTTTGGCTAGGAGATATGATACTACACTGCACCAGATAACTTCCTCTTCTATTTGCTGTGTTCCTGTACCCAGGCTTGTCCTGTTAAATATCCATCTAGAAAATGCAAACCAGCTCACCACATGCTTTTTTCAATCAATCCAAAGGCATGTAATGTTGCAAAGCTGATCCTTTATCATGTGAATGCATCCTAAATTCATCAATTGCAAATCAGTCTCAAATGACTGATAATTTGTGGTTCTAGATCAAAGGTTTCTTCCACAAATTTGGAAGCAATATAAAGATGATAGTGGGTTGAACACAGAAAATTCACATTTTCAATGCTACATTTGGATATACCCCCTCCTATATCATCGGGCCAGATCTCCTTGAAAAATAACAGCAAGTTTGCAGCAAACATTTCTGAACCTTATGAAGAACTTGCTAAATTATAATAATATACATTAAAAACAGTTAATTAAGAGCATATGTATACTTTTTAATAAATGTGTGAATTGTTTCAGCAGTGCTAATCAACCTCTCTGGTCTACAGTAGGAACAATGCAAACTATAAAATCTTATTCCAATATACAATCAATTATTATGCAATTTCAAAGGAATGACCCCTAACTTCCTACCCCCCCCCCCCCCCTACTGATTTCTGATGGCTGTGCTCACTGTCACCCAAAAGCATAGATCAACAAAAACCTATTTTCAATGTTTCTAGAATGAAAATCAAATAATGAAAGGGTGCACCAATTAAGAGAAATGAAGTATTAAAGAAAGTAACACTTTTATTCTATTTTTAAAAATTGGTTTGATATTGTTGGAAATTATCTGTAGAATGCATGTAAAGTCAGCAATTATCATCAGAACATTGGTGTTAGCAAACATATCCATATCATTTATTTATCAGAAATTGATATGATTGCTATATATAAATCTAGATGTACAAATTTCTTCACAGATCCTAATGGGTTCCATTTCACTATTGAAGTGGAGCATTCTAACAAGCTCCTTTTCCTCAATGTATGTCTGATAATAGAGCACATTTCAGCTCCAGGTCATCACTGAAAAAGTTCCTCAAAATAACGTCCCAGGCCCAACTATCTTCAGTTACTCCATCAATGACCTTCCCTCCAACATAAGGTCAGAAGTGGGATGTTTGCTGATGGTTACCCAACATTCAGCACCATTTGCAACTCTTCAGAAACTGAAGTGGTCCATGTTCAAATGCAGAAAGACCGAGACAATATTCATGCTTGGGTTGGCAATGGGCAAGTAACATTTGTGCTACTCAAGTGCCAGACAATGACCTTCTCCACAAAGGGACAATCTAACCACTGCCCCTTGACATTCAATGGTCAATGAATCTCATACTGTTAACATTTTTGGGGTTACCATTGACCAGGAAATCAACAGGATTCACCACACAACACACGTCAGAGGCTAGGAATAATGTGGTGATTAAATCACTTCCTGACTCCCCAAAGCCTGTCCATCATCTACAAGCTAAAAGTCAGGAGTGTGGTGGAATACTCCCTACTTATCTGGATGAGTGCAGCCCCAACAACACTCAAGAAGTTTGACACCATCCACTTTATTGGCATCACAACCAGCTGTACTCAGTATTAGCAGTGTGTACTATCTGCAAGGTGCACAGCAGAAATTCACCAAAGATCATTAGACAGCTGTTTCCAAACTGACAAGCACTTCCACCTAGAAGGACAAGGGCATGAGATACAGGAGAATACTACCAGCAAGTTTTGCTCCAAACCAGTCACCATTCTGACTTGGAAATATTTTGCTGTTCATTCAGTGTCACTGGGTCAAACTCCTGAAATTCACCCCCTATTGACATTGTGGGTCAAACTACGGCACATGGACTTGGTGGTTCCGGAAGGAAATCGTTTTTTTTTAAGATTCCCTACAGTGTGGAAACAGGGCCTTCAGCTCAACCAGTCCACACCAACCCTCTGAAGATTAACCCAGCCAGACCCATTTCCCTCTGACTAATGCACCATACACCATGGCCAATTCACCTGACCTGCACATCTTTGGACTGTGGGAGGAAACCAGAGGATGTGGAGGAAACCCATGCAGACACGAGGAGAATGTGCAAACTCCACACAGTCGCCCGAGGCTGGAATTGAACCTAGGACCCTGGTGCTGTGAGGCTGCAGTGCTAACCACTGAACCACTGTGCCACTCCTGTCTTTCCCTGTTAACACCTCGAAGACTTTTACCAGATCACCCTTAACCTTCCAAACTCTAGAGAAAACAGGCCTATTTTGTATAATCTCTCCTCAAAGCTTTGCTTTGATTTGATTTGTTTCTGTCACATGTAGCGTGACAGTGGAAAGTATTATTTTGCATGCTAACCTGACAAATCATACCATACATAAGTACAAAGTTAAAAATCACACAACACCCGGTTATAGTCCAGCAGTCATGATTTGGAGATACTGGTGTTGGACTGGGATGGACAAAGTTAAAAATCACACAACACCAGGTTATAGTCCAACAGGTTTGTTTGAAAACACTAGCTTTCGGAGCGCTGCCCTTTCATCAAATGGTTGTGGAGAATAAGATTGTAAGACACACAAATTATTGCAGTGTGATGTAACTGAAATTATATATTGAAAAAGAGATTTGTTAAATCTCTCATCTTTTAGAATGGGCATGTTGGCTTCAGTTCTTTCATATGTAAATTACAAAACTTTCTTAAAGTTATATTCTCAAGTGAACTTTAACAATTGGTGTCATGTCGGCCCAGATAATACATTGAAAGTGTGAGGTGTCCTGTGTAAGACTGTCTGAGCCAATGTTCAGACTGATTCTAATCGAAAAAAAGGACTTACAGAATCTTACATGGATCTAAGCAGTTTTTGACTAAAATAAAATGTAATTCTGCAAGTACAAATTCACCCCACAAAGTTTTTTATATATATATATATATATATATATATATGTGCATGTGTGTGTGCGTGCGTGCGCATGTGGGTGTGTGTATTATCCTTGTAAACCTCCCAGGTGAATAATTCCTTCCTCACACTCCTCCAAGCAGGATCTATCCAGGGGTTTGCTGCAATGGAACTTCTGTATCCTTATATTCCAGTACTCGAGATATGAATACCAGCATTCGATTGGCCTTCCTGATTATGGTCTGCACCCTCTCATGACATTTAAAAATCTATGCACTTAAACTCCCCAAGTGTTACACCAGAATTTCAAAGAATCAGCTTGCAAAAGTGAGTGTAGTGACCATCACTAAAGAGAAGGTGCTGGGGAAGCTGAAAGGTCTGAAGGTGGATAAATCACGCAGACCAGGTGGACAACACCTCAGAGTTCTGAAGGAGATAGCTGAGGGGATTGTGGAGGCATTGATTGTGAGCTTTTAAGAATCACTGGAGTCAGTGAGGGTCCCAGGGGACTGGAAAATGGCTAACATAACACCCCTGCTCAAGAAGAGAGGGAGGCAGAAAACAGGAAAATATAGGCCAGTTAACCTGAGCAGGCTTTGTGGGTAAGAGTTTAGAGTCCATTATGAAGGATTAGATTGTGCAGTACTTGGAAGTGTATGGGAAAATAGAACTGAGTCAGCAAGGCTTTGTCAAGTGGAGGTCATGCCAGACAAATCTGTTCCAATGTTTTGAAGAGGTAACAAGCAAGGTACAGAGCCAATGAATATGATCGATTTGATTTTCCAGAAGACCTATGACAAGGTGCTGCACAGGAGGCTGCTAAATAAGATATGAGCCCATGGTGTTAGGGACAAGGTATTAGCATACATACAGGATTGGCTCACTGGCAGAATGCAGAGTATATGGATAAAGGGATTTTTTTTCATGATAGCAACCAATGACTGAAGGACTTCTGCAGAAGTAAGTATTGGGGCCATGCCTATTTCAGGTTATACATTAACAATCTGGACAAAGGAACTGAGGGCATTGTTGCTACATTTGCAAATGATACAAAGATACATGGACAGACAGATAGTATTGAGAAGGCAGGGAGACTGCAGAAGTATTTCATTGGCAAACGTGGTGCCACTGTTTAAGAAGGGCAGTAAAGACAAGCCAGGGAACTATAGACCAATGAGCCTGACCTCGGTGGTGGGCAAGTTATTGGAGGGAATCCTGAGGGACAGGACGTACATGTATTTGGAAAGGCTAGGACTGATTCGGGATAGTCAACATGGCTCTATGCATGGGAAATCATGTCTCACAAACTTGATTGAGTTTTTTGAAGAAGTAACAAAGAAGACTGATGAGGGCAGAGCAGTAGATGTGATCTATCTGGACTTCAGTAAGGCTGGTAGAATTGCAACATTTAAGGGTTTGAGAAACATATCAGCCCATGATCGAATTGGGCAGACTCAGGGGACCAAAGGGCCTAATTCTTGTCCTTTATTTCATGGTCTTATCGAATGAATAGTCTTTGATGGGAGAAATAGACCGTGGTATCCAGTTTCTGTCAAAGAATTTCAAACAATGCTCATAAGAAAACTTGGTCTGTCAATGTAAAAGCAGATGGATATCAATTCTCATGAACACCACACAGCACCACCAAGGAAGTCCAAAAAAAGCAACTTCTAGGGCATGGCCACTTGTTAAATGGTGGAATCATGCATCTCTTTGTAAGTTAACCACTTTATTTATTTTCCACTCTCATGAGCTAGGGGAACGCAGGGAAACAAAGAAAATATCAAAACATCCAAGTAGTTTCACAAGAAAATTCTGCCCATTAATTGTGATCAGTGCAGTTATTTTGTAACCATGTCTCACATAGTATGTTTGTAGCTTTCCTACGTGAAGATTCCAAATTAGAGTAGCAGTTCTGGCTCTTTTGTTGTTCAGAGGGAGATTGAACCAATCTCAATACTGATCAATCTTCAGGAGTACTAAGGTGACTGACAGAAAATTAAAAGAAATAAAGTAATATTCAGATAAGAGTTCCAATATTGATCACTATCTATTGACCTCTGCCGCAACAGTATGCTTGTGTGTGGGATTACATGATGGCTCTAAAGTTGAATAGTCCAGCAAGACTCCAAATTTAAATGATTTGGAGATGCCGGTGTTGGACTGGGGTGGACAAAGTTAAAAATCACACAACACCAGGTTATAGTCCAACAGCTTTAATTGGAAGCACTAGCTTTCAGAGCGCTGTTCCCTCACCACCTGATGAAGGAGCAGTGCTCTGAAAACGAGTGCTTCCAATTAAACCTGTTGGACTATAATCTGGTATTGTGTGATTTTAACTTTAAAATTTACACTGTAGGTGAAGAGTGGCTGCTTATGCAGAACGCAAGAAGTTCCATTGGCTGAAGTATGCCCCAGCATAACATTGTGTCGAGAGGAGGGAATTAGAGTGCAGAATACAGTACTTTCGGAATTAATCCAGTTGCCCATTATTTGTCTCTCTCAATTTGCATTTCATCAGTTAGGTGAGTTGGATATTGAGGGGTGAATCAAAATTTCCCATTTTTCACTATCGCACCAGGTCAGAACATCACCTTTAATTTATGCTCCAACTTGAAACGTCCACACCCGGAACATTTGTAGATTATTTATGAGTAATGATTAGGTTACTAGGCTAAACTCAAAATAACCTGGATCACAAAGTTAAAGCCCTGACAACATCTGAGACAGAACAAAACAAACATACATGAATGGAGATCAACTATCTACCGATAGTCTTCCTCTATGGATCAGCACCTCACCTGTGTGGACGGCAAGCATATTTCAGTCAATGTGTGAGAGTGGTGAGGGAGGGGGAGGAATGAGAAGTGCAGGACATCAAAACATCTACCAGTGATCAGTGAATACTGATTGTTGGTTCATACTGAATGTCCCCTTTGAACTGGATCACTGAACACAACTTTCGCTCGTCCTTCTCCTACCACCGTAAATGTTTTAAAAGGCAACAAAATACTGAAGAGAAAGGAACAAATAAACCGTGAGGGTAAACTAGCAAGTAATAAAGTGGACAGTAACAGCTTCTTTCAGTATGTTAAAAATAGACATCAAAATGAACACTTGTCCCTTAGACAATGACGCAGGGAAAATAATGATGGGAAACCAGGATATGACAGAGCTGTTGAATAAATATTTTGCATCAGTCTTCATGGAAGAGAATACTAACAACATTTCAGAGGTACTAAATCATTAAGGGGCTAAAATGGGAGAGGGAGAAACAGATACAATAACTATCATTAGAGAGATAATACAGGAAAAACAATGAGGTCTAAAGGCCATCAAGTTCCCTGGACCTAACTGGATGCATCCTAAGATATTAACAGAAGCACCTACAGAGATAGTGAATGTACTGATAGTAATCTTCCAGGAAACCTTAGATTCCTTGAAAACTGTTAATGTAACACCCCTATTCAAAAAGGAAGGGAGACAAGAAAAACAGATAACTGTAAGACAATTTAACATCTGTCATGAGGAAATTGTTAATGTCTATTCTGAAGGATGAAATAGCACAGCATTCAGTGACACTTAATATGATCAAGCAGAGTCAGTATGGCTTCATAAATGAAAAACCGTGCCTGACTAATTTATTACAATCCTTTGAGAAGGTACAATAGATAAAAGGAAACCAGTAGAGGAAATATATTTGATTTTCCAAAAGGTGTTTAATAAGGTACCGTACATAAGATTACTTAATAAGAGCACATAAAAATGGGGATAGTGTAGTAACATGGATAGAGGGTTGGCAACATAACAGAAGACAGAGCTGGGTCAAAGTGGCATTTACAACATGGCAATCTGTAACCAAAGGAGTGCCACAGGCATCTTTTTTGGGGCCACAATTTTTCACAATATAGATTAATGACTTAGATGGTAGAAGTAAATGTCGTTGGTCAAACTCCTAGCCTTCCACTGCTAATGGCATTGTGGGTCTACCTACAGTACGTAGACTGCAACGGTTCAAGACGGTACCATCCTCTCAAGTAGTTAGAGACAAAAAAAACTGCAGATGTTAGAATCCAAGGTAGGCAAGCAGGAGGCTGGAAGAACACAGCAAGCCAGACAGCATCAGGAGGTGGAGAAGTCAACATTTCATACTTTCATCCCAAACTCACCTCATTAACTCGGTACCACGCTCCTTTAGTAATTCGCTTTCCCAAGTCCCCCTCCACCTCTTTTACCTAAACCGTCATCTGCCTAATTTAACCCATCTGCCTAATTTAACCATGAAATAGGTATTTCACGTCGGGGGGCGGTTCTGAGAAAGAGTCATATGAGAATTGAAATGACAACTATTTCTCCTTCGACAAATGCTGACAGATCCTGCTGAGTTTCTCCAGCTTTTTCTGTGTTTGTATTGATTAAACATGTCAGATCCAGTAACGCACTGTTTCTGTATCGACACGAGAGCATTGCTGTCTGTTGATGAGCCCCTCTGAATTACCCCTTGCACATCAATGTCCTTTTATCTCCACCCCTTATTGATTAAGCTCCCCCTCACAATTGTGATCTTCTCTGCAACCCAGCATCTGCCTCCAATCTCAACAATTATGTTTCCAGATTCCCTGCTGTAGCTGTGACCCCTTATAGTCCTTGACTTTTGGTGACTGCGGTCTGTCCATGACCCACCCCTGACCGTCTTCCCTTGACGTCCCGGATTGTTGCATTGGTCTTGATCTGGAGGAAGGATGACACGTGTGAGTGCGTATAACGTTGGGCACCTTGAATGTGTTAAAACGCCCAACTCCTGTCCCATCCAGAGGTCTTTTACCCACAGTGGAAAAAGCCTCAGGCAACCCACACGCTCTTGTTTCTTCGGAAGGCCTTAAGTGGCCAACTAATGTCATTCTATTTCATTAATTAGCAAATAACTGCTGGAGTCCTACCTGTGGCAGGGGAGGTTAGTGCTAAGGGTCCGACTTTGCAGGTGAAACGCGGCACAATTCTGGCTGGGTTTGGGGATGTGTCTCCTTTCTCAGGCACTTAATGCACGTTGGTGGCCCTACATGACAAATTGTTTCTCCACACCCATTTCTGCAATCAGACCCACACTCCCCCAAACCCATCCCCATCAGGATGATGCGCATGCTAAACACGGTCTCCAAGTTGGGCCGAAGGGTCTGTTTCTGTGCTGTACAACTCTATGACTCTTAAGTATTGACAGCCGAGGAGCTTGCAAGGCCATTAGAAAGGATCGTTAAGAGTTGGCTCCATTGACATGGATCTACAATCACGATCTGACCAGATCAGATACGAATGGCAGGTTTTGTTCCATAAGAGATTGGGATGAAGTAGTTTTCTTTTGGGAAAATCTAATAATTTGTTCGATTGACGAACAACCACTTGAAAAGGGTACCAGATGGCAGTTGACTCCCTTGAAAACATTCTCTGTGCCCTTGAGAAACAAAGCTGATAGAAAATAGGAGAAAGGAAAAGACACAAAATCTATCAGTTGAGAACAACACAGACTTATCATTTACCGCTTAAGCATCCTGGCCACTGGCAGGTGCAGAAGTATAAAGGACTGGAGTGGGGGCAGAGGGATGACACACAATAAGTACCATCCTTGTTCAAGATCAAAAAGGACCGATTACATTCCTAATTTCACCAGAGGCCAATAGATTTAACGACAATGTACTGGGAGAGAGTAAACTAATCTCCATTATTATTACTGAGAAAAGGCCTCCAGGCTGCATTCTTCAACGTTAAAAAGATTTTGTCTCTCTCTCTCTGTATGGGCAACAGTTACTGTATCTGGGAATCCTCCCAATCCACATTCCTGACATTTATCCATAGTTAGGTGATCATTTTAAGCTGCAGCCTTGGAACACAAGGAAGAACTCATTTGTTACTTCCCCTTCTCATGTGCAATAACCTCCTGAAGAAAGCCACCAGGAAACACTGAAGAAGCATTCCCGATGTAGATCTGACCCCAGCACAGTCACCACAGGGGTAGGCTATAGCCCCTGGGGTCAATTCCTGTCACTGTGAATGCAATGTTTGTCCAGAGGCACTCAGCGCTAGCATGGCAATGTGAAAGGAGCGATTTCTCTTCCTCTTTTTTTCACATGCACACAGACGCGGATGCAGAATCCACACAAAATCTCAAATCAACCAAAGCATTGGGAAATAGACAGTTATTTATCAAGGCAAAAACACAAAGTGTTTAGAGTAAGAATGGAGCTGTGAATAAAATCTGCCTGGTTTCAATTTTATAAGGCTCTAAGTTTTATTTCCTTCCTCACCTTGCTTTCTTGCTCTCCAGAAGAATGTAGCTGGTTCTGAACTGTGGTTCTAAAGCTCCCTTTGTATCCAAGGCCAGCAGTGAATGCCTGCAGGCAATGTGACCGTGACACTTGTAATACCAACAGACCTGACCTCTGGCCTCGCCCAACAGCGAATAAATTTGCAACTTCCCCACTGGGATTGCTAGTTAGCAACCAAGCAATTGTATTGAAGCTCATCACTAACAACCTGCTGACTGGAGAGTCTACATTTGGGTGGAAATCATAGTCTTAAGATAAGGGCCATATGAGCACACAAACATACGAATAGGAGTAGGCTATTTTTCAAGCCTCAATGTAACTTTCCTGCCCAAACCGGATATTCTTATTGTGATTTGGAGATGCCGGTGTTGGACTGGGATGTACAAAGTTAAAAATCACACAACACCAGGTTGTAGTCCAACAGGTTTAATTGGAAACACTAGCTTTCAGAGCGCCGCTCCTTCATCAGGTGGTTGTCAGGAAGACTATAACCTGGTGTTGTGTGATTTTTAACTTTATTCTTATTGTGATTGTTTAAGACTAACTCAGATCATACGACACAGAAACAGACCCTTTTGTTCAACCCGTCCATGCCGAACATAATCCCAAATAAATTAGTCCCACCTGCCTGCTCCTAGCCATATCCTTCCAAACCTGATCCAAATGTCTTGTAAGTGTTATAATTGTGCCCACATCTACCATTTCCTCAGGCAGTCAAGATTAGAGTGGTGCTGGAAAAGCACAGCGGGTCAGGGAGCATCCATAGAGCAGAAAAATCAACGTTTTAGGCAGAAACCCTTCATCATTTGCCCAAAATGTCGATTTTCCTGTTCCTGGGATGCTGCCTAATCTGCTGTGCTTTTCCAGCCCTACTCAAACCTTGACTCTAATCTCTAGCATCTGCAGTACCCACTTTCGCCTACTTCTTCAGAAGGTTCATTCCACAGGCAATTCACCCTCTGTGTAAAAGATCTGCCTCATGTCATTTTTAAGTCCCTCTCCTCGCACCCTAAAAATACGCCCCCTAGTCTTGAAATCCCCCATCCTGGGAAAAGACACCTACCATTAACCCTACCTATACCCTCATGATTTTATAAACTTCTATCAACTTTTATCAATCTCCAGTGAAAAAAGTCCCCGTCTATTAAACATTTCCTTATACCTTAAATCTTCCATACCTGGCAACATCCCAATAAATCTCTTCTGAACCCTTCTCCAGCTTAAATAATACCTTTCCTATAACTGGGCATCCAGAACTGTACACAGTATTCCAGAAAAGGCCTCAACAATGTCCTGTACAACCTCAGCTGGTGAAGGAGCCTTGTGAACCTTTAGAATTTTCAAATCCAAAGGGTTTGTGTCATTGCAAATAGTCCAGCTTGAGACAGACACATGTTCGGATCTAGAAGAGCGAGAGGCCATGGTGTTTGGTTGTTAAGCTGGTATTGAGGTAAGGGGTTGGCCTTTACTTTATACAACAGGGGAGCATGTTCAAGGAGCTACACTGGTGATCTACACTGCTATAACCAAGACAGAGTTCCTGTGATAAAATGAAGAGTCCCAGAAATTTCATGCTTGTCCTGAGATAAAAAATGCAGATAATATTCAGGTGGTTTTTACACGATACCTACCAAAATCACCCACATAAAAACTAGCCCATTCACCATGGATACAAGAGCAGTAAAGTTCAGAGATGCTACACCACCAGCAGCCAACTTACAAATTAAGAGCAGAAGCAAGCCATTTGGCCCCTCAAACCTGTAATGCTATTCAATTAGATCATGGCTTAGACCACATTCCAATCTACCCCCAAAAAACCTTTGCCTCCCTTGGCTAATAAGACTATCTACCTTCACTTAAAAATATTCAACGGCTCCACCTGCACTGTCTTCTGAGGCAGTGTGTCTGAGGGAGGCATGGCACAGAAGTAATGCCACTGGATTAGTAATCCAGAATCCCAGGCAACTGCTCTGGGTTTGAACTCTACCATGGTCCATGCTGAGATTCAAATTCAATAAAAGAAGAAGAAAGCCAAATGGTGGCCATGTAACACTTTTGGCTTTTGTTAAAACCCATTTGGTTCCCTGCAGTTCATTATGGGAGGATATCTGCCATCTTTACCCAATCTGGCCCACGTGAGACATCAGTTGAAAACGTGTTGCTGGAAAAGCGCAGCAGGTCAGACAGCATCCAAGGAACAGGAGATTTGACGTCCCTAACCCACAAAATGGTCATAGAGTCAAAGAGTCAAAGAGGTCTCCAGCATGGAAACAGGCCCTTCAGCCCAACTTGCCATGCTGTCCAATTTTCAGAATTGAACTAGTCTCACTTGCCTGCATTTGGCCCCTATCCCACTATAGCTATCCCATCTATGTACCCGCCTAAATGCTTCTTAAATGACAAAATTGTACTCGATTCCACTACTTCTTCTGGCAGCTTGTTCCATACACTAATCACCCTCCGTGTGAAAACAATGCCCCTCTGGAGTCTTCTGGGATATGGATGACTTTTGAAGATTGGCAATAAATGCTGCCTTAATCAACAATGCCCACATCCTGTGAATGAATGTTTTTCTTCAAAGGTTTGATAAAAAGGAATTTCCCCTCATCTCCATTCTAAAAGGGTGATCCTTAATTTTTAAACAATGTGTTGCACTCAACCACAACAGGAAACATCCTATCAACATCCACCTTGGCAAGACAGTTCAGGATCTTTTTTCTTCAATCAAGTCACTCCTCACGCTTCTAAACTCTAGTGGACTTATGCCCAAACTGTCCGATCTCTCTTCCTAAGACAAGCCGTTCATTCCAGGTATCAATCTAGTGAACTTCCTCTGAACTGCCTCCAAGAGAAGGCAGTGAAGCAGTCAGACATAGCACAAAATATAGAGCCAATAAATGTGGAAGGGTGGCGAGTGATTTCCTACTGCAGGCTATCTCTGTATATCTGCCCAGCAGGACAAATATGTACAGCTGACTCCAGTGGAGATAGAATGAACAGCAGACTGCAAACAATGGAGCACTGTTTATTGAAAAGGCAGGGGTCTTTTTTTATATATAAAGTACTTTGCCTCTTCTCCTCCTCAAAGGGCAGGGAGTATATTCAGTGCGCACAGTTTAAATAGATTAACATGACAGGAGAGCTCATGGGATTAAGGGAAAAAAAAAGGTTTGTTGCATTCAAAAATAAGATATAAAAAGAAGCTGCTGTACACTGCATTGCAACAAAGACAGTTTCCATGGCGATTATCTGTCCTGTGGATTTTAATTTGAGTTTGGTGTATCTCTGAATAGCATGATTTGTTTGTTACAATGGGAAGAGAATGCTGGGTGATTTTTAGATATAATCAGGCTACATTGTGCATTGGACAGAAAGAGGCATGCAGCTTTTGGAAGGAAATTAGCCAGAAAAACCCAGAGGACGCACTGTGTAGTTAATTTGATAGCGTTTGGACCTTGAGAATTTGTAAGTATTTTTAAACCTGGTGGGCATTCACATCCTGCTTGAGCAGGATTTAAGAAATATTCCCTTAGCTCTGGGAAGCAAAGTAAGAAGGAAAAGGACACACTGTTTGATCCCTGTTTGTTTCAGAGTCTGTGGTTTTCAGATGCTGCAGCAGTGCAGGATGTTGTAATTCACTGCAGTGCCTCAGACTTCGGAGAGACCCCTACTGCCAGGGATACTGAATACTGCAGGGAGGTATTGGTGTGGCAATAGTCAGACAAGGACTGGGCTCACACGCACACATACACACGTTTTAAAATCATAGATTCCCTACCGTGTGAAAGCAGGCCGTTCGGCCCATCGAGTTCACACTGACCCTATGAAAAGCACACGTGAGATTTTGGCACTGGTGACATCATTGGGCCTTCGACTCAGTGTGCAGAGCAAAGTATCTTCCTACGGCACAGGAAACTGTAAACTGCTGAGTTGTTCGGTTTGGTTATCTGCTTTAGGAATCCTTGAGATAGGCAATAAAACAGAACTGGGTAGAAAGTGTAACTACTCTTCTGCGGTGATTCACTCGAGGTCATGACTGTTTATAGAGTAGCTCCGAAAAAAGTAACCTTCAAATTCTTGTCAGGTTAGATTAAAGACCAGGGGTTAGACTAAATGGGGCACTCACTCGACCCAAATTTCTTTATGATGAAAGTGGTTTTGTGCACGGTATGTGGGTGTGACACTTTGAATCTGGAATTTTCTTCCAGGTATTTTAATGTCTCACTCTCATCTAAACTTAGTGGGTGAGGGTGACTAGAATTCCACAATCCTCCAGAGTGGCCACATTTGGGAAACAAAATAGAGTTTGAAAACCAAAATAAAAGTAAGCCTGATGCACTGCTTAGTCTGTCTTTGAAAATGAAAAGAACAACATCAGTTCAGCTCCCTTATTAGATTGGATGACTTACAGTATCAACATGCCACTTCTTAAAGGCTCACTTTCTAAGACCCACTTAATATGAGTGAATAAGCTGTGTATCAGGTGTACAGATATGACCAAGGAGCTACCTTAATTGTGTCATGCTTTAAAAGTACTTTTACTTTCTAAAAGCTCATTCTGCAACCTCACTGTGACCTTTCACATGTATTTTCCATTGCCCTCACCTGACTGTTAGCAGCCATGCTTTTAGCTGCCCAGGCCTCACACTGTGATATTCCGTTCCTAAACCTCTCCACACCCATGTCTTCTTCAGAACTTTCCTCCAAGCCTTTGGTCACACAACCTTACATGCATTTAGATTAGATTACTTACAGTGTGGAAACATGCCCTTCAACCCAACAAGTCCACACCAACCCACCGAAGCGCAACCCACCCAGACCCATTCCCTTACATTTACCCCTTCACCTAACACTACGGGCAATTTAGCATGGCCAATTCACCTAACCTGCACATTTTTTTTGGATTGTGGGAGGAAACTGGAGCACCCGGAAGAAACCCACGCAGACATGGAGAGAATGTGCAAACTCCACACAGACAGTCATCTGAGGCTGGAACTGAACCTGGGTCACTGGCGCTGTAAGGCAGCAGTGCTAACTGCTGTGCCACCGTGCCGCCCATTTAAGAGGAGAATAATAGAGAAATGTGTATGGAGTAGAAACAGCTACAGGCACGATTGGATATTGTCAGGAGGATGAGTGTTCAAATGGAACACTCAAAAGTATTTGAAGTTGAATTTGAATTTGCTTTATTGTCACATATACTCAAATGAGTAAAGTGAAAAGTTTACAGTTGCCTCTTTATGGTGCCAGTTTAGGTACAAAGGTACAGATTCTTAAGAACAAATTCTTAGGGAAGAAGAAATAGAAAAATAAAGAAATAAAAGTCCAGCATTACAGATTACTACAGTCAAGTTGAATATCTTATTTCTGCTCTTTACACCCCAGAATTCTTTTGTTTTATGTCTAATTTTCCTTATGCTTGAATTGTCATGAGATGTTTGTCTACAGTAAATGTACGTTTCTGCAATAAATCATGAAAGAAAATGCTCTGATTTGATGCTGTCCATTCATGCCATTGCTAGAAATCCAGTGAAAGGTAACAAACAATTCTCTGAGGTAAGTTTGTGTCTGTTAATAGGAGAGCTGGAGTGACATTCCTATTGCATAAGTTTCAACACTCAGTTGTCTTTCTTTTAAATGGAGTAAGTCTGCGCACATTCCTGTGAATATATTCCTGTTTTACATTCAAAGATTTACCAGGATGTTGTCAGGAATGCAGGGTTTGAGTTATGGGGAAAAGCTAAGTAAAACAAATCCAGCAGCCATCTCGCCAAATGCGCTGACGCTTCTCACAGCCTCCTGACTATGATAGTGATCTCATAACATAAGACTTTCAGTTGAAAGTGTTGAGAGTGTGGTGCTGGAAAAGCACACCAGGTCGGCAGCATCTGAGGAGCACGAAAATCGACGTTTCGGGCCAGAGCCCTTCATCAGGCATGACCTTACCAAGGCAAGATGAAAAAATGAGTTCAGGAAATTTTGGGCAAGAAATGACAACGAACTTGGTTGACTTCTTATTTAAAATATGAATTTAGATTAGATTACTTACAGTGTGGAAACAGGCCCTTCGGCCCAATACGTCCACACCGACCCGCCACCCACCCAGACTCATTCCCCTACATTTACCCCTTCACCTAACACTATGGGCAATTTAGCATGGCCAATTCACCTAACCTGCACATTTTTGGATTGTGGGAGGAAACGGGAGCAGCTAGAGGAAACCCACGCAGACACGGGAAGAATGTGCAAACTCCACACAGAGTTGTCTGAGGCGGGAATTGAACCCAGGTCTCTGACGCTGTGAGGCAGCAGTGCTAGCCAGTGTGCCACTGTGCCACCCACTGTTTGATTTGTACTCTTCGGGGGCGGGGCGGAGCTAAACCAACTCTGACATATCTGATCTCCAGGTAACAGTCATCCCCCACAATGTGGTTGACTGTCAGGGTTGGGTAATTATAAGACCATAAGACATAGGAATGGAAGTAAGGCCATTCGGCCCACCGAGTCCACTCTGCCATTCAATCATGGCTGATGGGCATTTCAACTCCACTTACCAACGTTCTCCCCGTAGCCCTTAATTCCTCGAGACAACAAGAATCTATCAATCTCGGCCTTGAAGACATTTAGCGTCCCGGCCTCCACTGCACTCTGTGGCAATGAATTCCACAGGCCCACCACTCTCTGGCTGAAGAAATGTCTCTGCATTTCTGTTCTGAATTGACCCCCTCTAATTTTAAGGCTGTGTCCACGGGTCCTAGTCTCCTTGCCTAACGGAAACAATTTCCTAGCGTCCACCCTTTCCAAGCCATGTATTATCTTGTACGTCTCTATTAAGTCTCCCCTCAATCTTCTAAACTCCAACGAATACAATCCCAATTAATTAATCCTAACTTGTCATTGTTTAAAATAAGCTTAACTAATGGAGGCCCTGAGAAGCATAGGATTGTTAATTGGTTGAAGACCACAATGTTGGGGAGAGAGCAAGGGACCCGAAACAGACCCACACTCATTTCGTTTTGATATCAGAGAAATCAACTCTTTCAGTGGTACAGTTCCATACATTCTAGCAATTAAATCATATCTCAAAGATAAACTGGGAGATGTCACAGCACCTCTGTACTTTCTAATATGCATACAATAGCTTAAGCCAGAGGCATCATTACCACCTTGTAATCTGAATTGAAAGCTCATCCCATTCTCATGTATATAACTTCAACTCTCTTAATGTAAGTATTAGCTGAGACAAGTTAAGATCCCAGTTGTCAAACTGCTTTATTTCATAGCGAGTTGACATAGAGGTCAATTGTCATGATCTTATTCAATGATTCACAACTTGCATTTCTCTTAGACCACAGAATAATGAACATAGTGATCATCACACCACATCAGTGTCTCATTTTGCTTTAATTTAAACTAAGTCCTAAACGGTCCCCAGTATTCTAATCTTCTCACAGCCTTTGCTACCCCAACTGATTATCCATATCTCAGCCTTTGTCATTTGCATTTATTCTGTTCACAGCTGGGAAAGAATCAAAGACTAATCACAAAGTTACACGTGAGGTGGTATTGTCGATTATTGGCAACACTGTTGGATTGGGAGGTGGTGCTGAATAACAGCAAAGCTTAACTCATTACCATTTTAACCATTGATCAGGGTCACTTTTTGAAAGTGTCATGTTTTAAAACACATACAAACATTTTATCAAATTCTTTGCTTGGGAAAAGTAACCTAAAAATAATAACAGGCCACTTGCTTGTAGTAAAGTATCATAGAATCATAAGAATTTTATAGCACAGAAGGAGGCCACTCGACCCATTATGTCTGTACTTGTCTTTTGAAAGAGCTACCCAGCTGGTCCCATTCTCCAGACCTATCTCCATACGCAGCTAACTTCCTCATTTTCAACTATATATCCAGCTCTCCTTAGAACTTTGTCTAGAATCTGCCTCCATCACACTCCCAGGGAGGATATTCCAAATCCTAGCAACTCTAAGTAAAAAGATTTCTCCTCAGCTTACTCGTCACTGTCTTGAGATTGAAACTGTGACCCCCTCATTACCAACTAGTGAAAACAGAATATATCATAGAATCTCCACAATGTAGATGGAGGCATTGAGTTTGCATCCCATGTACTGCAATCCACCCTATCCCCGTAACCTCTGCAACCCCACATTTCCCGTGGCTAATTTACCTAGCTTGCACATCCCTGGATACTATGGAGTAATTTTTTTAGCATGGCCAATCCACCTAACTTGCACATCTTTGGACTATGACAGGAAACCGGAACACCTAGAGAAAACCAACACAGACACGGTGAGAATGTGCAAACTCCACACAGACCAGTCGTTCAAGACTGGAATTGAACCCAGGCCCTGGTGTTGTGAGGCAGTAGTGCTAACCACTGAGCCGCTGTGCTGCTGTTTCCTTCTTTTCCCTGTCAAAATTGTTCATAATTTTGAATACGTCAATTAGGCCAGCTCTTAACTTTCTCTGCTTCAAGGGAATAAGCTAAACTCTCTAATCTTTCCTTGTTTCTAAAATCCCTCATTCTTGGTAATACCTTTTGTGCTGTCTCCAGGGCTTTACATCTTTCTTCAGGTGTACAAAACTGAAAACAACACTCCAAATGTGGTCTGACCAATGATTTGTAGAGGTGTAGCATCACTTCCTTGCTTTCATACTCAGTGTTTCTATTTATTAATCCAAGAGTCCTGTAGCACTTCTGCCTCACAGCGCCAGGAACCCAGGTTTGATTCCAGCCTCGGGTGACTGCCTGTGTGGAGTTTGCACATTCTCCCCGTGTCTGCGTGGGTTTCCTCTGGGTGCTCTGGTGGATTGCCCTTGCTAAATAGCCCCATGGTGTTCAGGGATTTGTAGGTTAAGTGGATTAGCCTTGGGAAATGCAGGATTACAGGGATAGGATAGGTCAGGTCTGGGTGGGAGACCCTTCAGAGGGTCAGTGTTGACACAATGGGCCAAATGGCCTGTTTCCACACTGTAGAGATTCTATGATTCTTAGCCTACTTTGGACGTCGCTTGATTGATTAAACCCAGAGATGTACACACCTACTCCTGTGTGAGCAGGGATCTTTGCTTAGTCTACACACTCTAATCCAGGGCTAATCAGGCTAAATGTAGTACTTACAATGGAGACTAACATTGCAACATAACAGCGACTGAATGCAAGACCTTTCCCACTCTGATGGATCAGTTCCACACTGGATTAGCTGCATGAAGAGCTTACATCAAAACTTACAAGTAGCGTTGGTATTGTCTCCAATGTAACATTTCTCAAACCAGGCTACAAAGATACAACTTCTACAAAGATATAACTTCTAAATATAATTTGAGGTGCTAGAGGAAGGCCTATCCTGATTCCTGTACTTTGCAGCAGAATATGATCTCTGTAATACTGCCAGAATTCTATTCCAGATACACAAGAGAGATTTATAATAATGTGCATCTGAGCTCATGTGAATCCTGTCTAGACAAGTACAGCACAGGTGTGGGTTAATGTCAGCTTTATCAACAGCTGAGTTATTATCCACACAACTTACTTCAGTGATGTGTATCATTCTTTACAAGACTGTATACAAATTAACCCTGTTTTGATTCACTCACGCCAAGTTCCAGGCCATTCCCACATACACTTTTCCAGTTGCTTCAGTTGGAAAACATTCGTGGAACAGATCAGGCTTGAATCAGAAATCTTCCCCCATAGTTCATTAGGCATTTCATTAACTGACTTTGAACTAAACACACAAACCAAGTGACACTTGGGCTTGATTAGCAATCTCTACCAGGTTGAATCATCTTGCAGATGGAGTGATTAGGACAATCCAAAATAATTTAATTGTTCTGTCACACAGTATATCAAAGTTTTGACTGACCTTTCCTGGAAAGTGTGCAGGTTAAAATAGCCTTGGCTACGTTGTCCCTTGCTCTCTGCAAGGGACAGTTTGATAATCCTGATGAAGGCTTTTGCCCGAAATGTCGATTTCGCTGCTCGTTGGATGCTGCCTGAACTGCTGTGCTCTTCCAGCACCACTGATCCAGAATCTGGTTTCCAGCATCTGCAGTCATTGTTTTTACCTACAGTTTGATATTAGGCCAGACAGATGCAATTGTCTTTTTGTAGTTGAGGGCTCTCTGCAAGCATGGGCTAATCCACCCTTGAGAAGAGCAGCGTCTCACACTGAAACCATCATCAGCAGATGCTCAAGAACAGTGCTGTAGGGAGGTATATGATTTTCTCTGGTGTATAAGGATATTCACTAAGTCCAACAATAGACTTAGGTTGTTCAACAGACTGAGGTCATGTGTATACCTCACTTCTTTGCATGATGCAGCAGGTAACTTCTGCGTCGAACAGGGTGGCACTGGAAACACACAGCAGGTCAGGCAGTATCCGAGAACCAGGAGAGTCCACGTTTCGGGCATAAGCCTATGCCTGAAACACCGATACTCCTGATATTCAGATGCTGCCTGACTTGCTGTGTATTTCTAGCGACACACCTTTTAACTCTGATTCTCCAGCATCTGTAGTCCTCACTTTTTCCCAGTTAATTTGTGCACCATACCTGCCATCCTGAAAAAAAATGAATCATTTAGAACTCCCATTTAAAATTTGCTAAACCACAAGATTTCCTTTTTCTGTGGCATTACCTGAGTCATAAAGCCAGGTGTATGGTGATTGGTACTGTCATCTTGAGAAAAGATCAAGCGATTATGGTAACAGCTGGTCAGAAACCTGACCAAGATTCCACTATAAACCGTGCTGTAAATCTTACTTAACCTGTATGCAATGTGCCAGGTGGTTATTTAAGATTTCCTGCCCTTTCTCATTTTGATTATTTATATATTTAATCATACTGTACACCCAGACATCCAGGGACAGATGACAAATGTCTCCAAAAAGCCCACTCAATGCAGTTTGTTTAACCTTTTATCCTTTTGATTTACACAGAACATTCCAGCACTGGTCAACTGTTTCACAATGAGCACGCAAGCACTGCAGCTGTTAATACCCCAATAGTTCTGTTCAAGGTTTATTAAACTGAACACATCATTACATTTCCCGAAAACTAAGACACACACGCAACCATTTGATTCATCTATCTGAGGGCCAGACTGTGAAAGACTCAGCTGATTTTTGAACATGTATTTCAGCTGGTTCAAGCTTTGGATTCTGTCCACTCTGCACATTTTTGTCCAAATCAATTTCTTTCCATCCTTATGAGATTGGCTTATTTAACTGAAATGGAATCAGATGCAGTTAAATGGTTAATGGCCATCTTTTTGAATTTGAAGATGAGCCCAAGTCAATGAGTGAAGACTGCTTAGGATGGTGGTAACTAATCAGTATTTGATACAATTGGAATTTTCTCTCAGCTCCAAATTGGAATGTCAGGGATTTTTTTGGACTACTTCTGTTTGGTGAGAAAGTCCTCCCTGGTAGAAGTGAAACAATTCCCTCTCTAGGGTACTCATGGTCAGCATCAAACATTCTCAGGTCAGGTCACAAAATGATCAGGAAATAACATTCAGGGGTGAGAGGCTGTTTTATCAAGTTGAGCCATTCAAACACATTTCCTGCTGTTCCTTTAATTCACTAGGTTATTAAATACAATCAGAGCACAATTCAAAGAGCAGTGTTCCCTCAGCGTAGAGACCAACATTCATTCTTGAATGAATATTACTAAATAAAACACAAGGAGAATCTTCCTGCCCTGTGCTTTATCATCCATCAAAACCTCATCCAACTAAGTCCCCTATCTGTTACTTAACAGGCAGCCTCCAGGCTATGCGTTTCCAGACACTAAACAGGACCCTCCTTTTGACTGTGGTGGGCGGGAAGCTGACTGGTGAGATGTAAATAGAGTAAAGGCACAAGGGTTAAAATAGCCTGGACCTCGAATTGCACAGTGGAGGTTTTTAAACATGCTTCACCATACCTGAAATCCACTTCCAGTTAACAACTGCTCTTAAATCTTTCCTTTTGAAAGTTTTTGTGACAAAGCGTAGGGACCAAAGTTCCTCAGGGGTTCCACTGCTCTCCTGGGGCTGTGCCTCTATTGTCTCTGTGACTTCCCAATTTATCTTGCAAGGCACAGAAGCTGTGCTTACTCCTTTACAAAGTTAACACTGCCACAGGGGAAGGGCTAAGAGCATGATGTATCTGTGGGGGAGCAGTGTGTTCACTAAATTGAGGTGTAGTGGTAATCACGTGGAAAGTTGTGGGCCTAATAAGTAAACTCCAAGTCAGTGAAGCCTCTGAACTCCTAGTCCGTTAAAGGCAGTGGACTACACAAGTCATAGCCACTTTCATCACACAAAATTCCCAAATTTCTCCAATAATTTCATCAATTCCACAAGTACAATTTTAATTGCAGTTCAATGGGAAGATAATTGAAATACCTTCCACCATGCCGTCAACTTTTATAAATCCCTGACTTTGGAGTTGTGGATATTGTAACTGGGCAACATAGATGTCAGTGGCGATGTATACATGATCAAACGCACTGCAAGACAATCCTCTCACCTGTAAGTGCCAGCACGAAGGAACAAGTGAAGTACTGTATCAACAACTTGTCAGCTCTGCTCAAATGAGTAATCACCCAGCCTAGAGAAATGGAAAATGTTCTGGAGTTTATCAATTAATCATGCGTGTATGCACCAAATTTGGTCAAGGCAGCCCTTTGCTCCTGAGAGACAGGTATTTCCTGGGAGAGAACCACACATTTTGCCCGGTTCACATACAGCCCACATTCCACTCACTGTTGCATGAATTTCACTGTATCAACAATGTACCGCAGGCATCAGGCAAGTTAAAAACTAACTCTTCAAGCCACTTCATTGTTTTTTGAGGCCATCTTGCATTACCATTAAAAAGGAGAACATGAGTGACAACAGAAAACTTCCTGAGTGAACACATTTGCAGTAAAATTGTAAAATCACAGTTTCATCACTGATAACAAAAGGTTGCTAATGATCTTCCCACAGTAATTAATGGCTTCATTCAGTGAATGGGAAACATTTACTACTGTTACTGTGATACTGTCACTTGATCTAGTCAGTTTCATGGTGTTTGGTGTCTGAGAGGCTAAATTTGGCCTCCCTCTCCTAGCAGCTGATGTAAAAATTGGATTTGTGGTTTAAAACTCTCTGGATTTGGACCTGTTTGGCAGTCATAAGAGACTAAGTGGCTAATATTAGGACAGGCTGCAGCATGTGTGCCCCACCTGTCTGTTGGTAAAGATCCTTTACAGGCAACTTATACCTGGGCCTTAAACAAGCACTCAGCCTTTTGAAAGTACAACAACTTGTTTGATGTGTCCTTCGCAAAATCAGTAAGTGAATACTGTACTCAACAGCAGTCCCAACACTCTCAGCACCCCGGCTAAACCAGTTTCTTTTGACCAACATGAGCTCTCGTAACATTATAGTACAGATGGCCAATCTTTAAAGGGCATTTCAATAAAATGTTGAGTTTCAGTGATTTTTCAGTAGTTTTAATAATATTAGGAAGCAGACATCAAATCTGTGAAATGAGAGCTATTAAGAATCCATATATTGTAATAGTGTAGCCTAGCTCAGCCAGCTCAAAAAAAGGACTTTATTAGAATCTCGTGGAGATCTCCTCCTTGTGATGAGAACTCCAAGTAACATTGCTGACTAATATGTTGTGATATTACATAGTGTAACCAATGTTGCAATTTAGGAAATTAAGGCGTAGCAAAGTTCCAGGAACAAAAAAAACAAGACCAGACACTTGTTTTTTGGTGAACAGTTGAGGGATAACAATTGGCCAGGATATTGGGGAGAGCTTTGCTGCTCTTTTTCAAAGATTGGTGTTGTTCGTTTACATCCATTGGAGGGGCAGATATGGCTTTGGATTTGTTGTCTCATCTGAAAGGCATCCCCTACCACAGTATTGCACTGATCATGCAAACAAAGCTTGGGAGAGAGGTATAAACTCAAAACCTTCGGACTGTGAAGAGACAGGTCTATTGGTCTCTTCACGTTAATAGAGCTATCATATGACTGATTGAGCTATGGCAAGAAAGGGCTGAGTGCTAGGGCTCCACTCTATAGGTCTCTGTGTCCATAGGGTGGATGCCAGAGCTCTCAAACTTGGCTATCCAGCAACCATCCATTAAGAGAAATGGGTATGGGATGAGCACTGGGCCAGAATTTGGGCTGCAATGGATTCTCACATCGTGAAAATATCAATATCTTCGGGAGACCTGGGGAGAAAACTGAAAAGAACTTCCTTGAAAAATTGCTGCCTATGTTTTCTTTAGAGTACTGTATCTGCTTTTTTTGTGGCTATAGAACAATTGCTCACAATTAAGCCAGTATGCAAAAGAAATAACATAAACACCACAGCTTTGAAGCAGATAGCAGTTCTGGAGTACTGTCATTTAAAAGAACACAGAACATACCCACAACATGTAGCATTGGCAAAGTCTTTTGTCTAGAGCGAATTTGCCCTGCCCATAGCCTCAAGGTGGAATATAACAGCTCACTGGGCTAACTAAGCAACATTAGTACTGACAACTCTCGCCAAAACACAGACACAGAAATCTAATCTTGAGGAATGTCAATTATTTGCTTTTTCTTTGATAAAAGAGACAACAAGCAATGTTACAATAATCACTGTGCCTATTTTCCTATCCCTTCCTTCCTTCCTTCCTTCTTCTGGAGAAGCTGGGCTATTGATCTATAAGTGCTGGTCACTACCAGTTTACCAGTTGCCATAGGACCAGTTACCCATACCCAACCAGTTTAAGTTAGCGCAAGGGAAAACCCTGAGTTCTCAAGCCTGGTCATGCACCAGCAGGAAAGTGCAGCTGAGACTGGGGAGAATCAGTCTGCGATGCACTGACAGAAGAGTTGAAAACGAGAGGTCAACAATTTAAGGTGATTAACAAAAGAACTAATAGCGACACGAGAGAGAAAAAAAACTATCTTCCGCTGCAAGTGGTTAAGATTTTGAATGTACTATTTAACAGGATGGTGGAGGCAGATACAAATCACGACTTTCAAAGACATTCTAGATAATTATCTGAAGAGAAAGAATTTGCAGTACTATGAGGAAAGGGTGAATGAGTCAGACTAGCTGAGTGGCTCTTGTGGAAAGCAGGCTTGGATACAGCAGGTGAGTGGCCTCCTCATTTATTGTAAGCTCTCAATGATGTAGATGGAATGCCCTGCAAATACCCAAACATAGAGAACTGTCATTGGACTTGGTAAACAGGGACGACTAGCTCACATTTATTCTGCAGCATAAATATGACTTTGAATTGAAATGCAATTGTGAACAAATGTCTCTCCTGATCTGCTGTAGTCATGTGACCACCTTCATGTCTCACTCGCACACATACACACAGCGAGCCAACTTACAGACAGTTCAATAAAGAATTCATTCTGATGAGAACATGATGTCAGAAGTGCAGCTGAAACTTTTTTTTTTAAATTTACTCTTGGAATGTGGGCATTGCTGCCCTAGCCAGCAATTTATTGCCCATCTCTAATTGCCTTTGAGGAGGCAGTGGTGAGCAGCTTTCTTCAACCACTGCAATCCATTGAGTGCTTAAAAAATAACATTACTCACAGGGCAACATAAGAATGTTCAGGTTAAGAGTTCTGAAAGCAGTTATAAGCAACTGAAATAAACTAAAATACAACAAAGAACAGTGAGAAAATTGGCTGCGCTTATCTACTCTCCCAGAACCAGTAGGAAAGAACAGTGACATGAAACAAAACTAGCAGTTTTTTTCACATATGGTGGGAAATTATAAAATTGCAACAGAGAAGTTACACATCACTACACTCTTGTCAATGTTGGAAAGAGACTATTTCAAATGTATTTCACTCTCAACCTTTCTGAATAGAAATAAATAGACAGTAGAAATTTTGAAAGTCTTGAAGACATATTTTGAACCCAAAATGAATATGACTTATGAATGGCACCTGTTGTTTATGAAGGCCAAGTGTGCATTGGTGAATATGTGACCTGATTAACTATGTTTGCAGAATCCAGTGGATTTTCAGAATTAAAAGATGATCTAATTAGAGACAGGATTGTATTTGGTACAAAAAAAAATCCTGCATTGAGAGCATATCTATTGATTGAGTTCACTCACAGGACCACAATTGATATGTGCAGAAATGCTGAGGGTGTAAATCTGCATCGTGAACTGACCAATGTTTGCAATTTACAAAGCCTCTGGGCACAAAGGGGAAGCAATAGCAGGCAAAAAGAAAGAATGTAAATGCTGCAAAGGAATAAGGAGAAAAAGACAGGTGTGCGAGGGGAAAGCAGTGTCCTTATTGCAAGGAACTGAATAATTTGCACACAAATGTATACCTAAAAGGAAGCAGAAAAAGCAAGTATAGACGGCCACTGGGGAGATATCAGCTGAAGATTCCGAGAGATCACTTGACACCATACAACAGTTTGGTTCAATTAGAATAATAGGTGATATATGACCAATGATTGTTGAAATGATGGCTGCAGAAGGTGGACGTCAAGTCAACATTAAACATCAAACGGATCCTGGTGCTTTATGCAACATTATCACCTTCACACACTTGTATGAAGCTGCTCAATATGGCTCAGAAATGAAAGCCTCAAAAGTAAGTTTAATGATGGAACTGTGCACAGGATGAGAGGACAGATTACTTTGTGAGTCCAATGTGACAGCACGAGCTGAGATCTGGAATGTCAGATCATAGATGGTGAGCAAATGCCATTTATCTCAGCTAAAGCTTGGTCTGGTGATCCTCAACATGCCAAATGAGATTTGCAATATGTCACAGCACACTCAATTATTGACCGTGGAACACATTCAAGATGATTACAAAGATGTACTCAGACAGTAAAGATTCTTTCAGGAGTATGTCATCTTGAAATAGACCAATTCAGCATCAGCCAAGAAAAGTTGCAGGTGCCCTTGAACGGTAAGATGGAAGAGCTCAAAAAGTTGATGATAATCCCTACAGAATGGAGTCGCAATGCAGTAGCAGTGAAACAACTTGGGATCCGAGAGTATATATTGAACCAAAGTATCTAATTAAAACTTTGAAGACAGCAAACTAACCCAGGCCAACCATCAACTAGCAAACACATAAATCTTCACTAAACTGGATGCAAAGGTTAGTTAATGGCAAGGGAAGCTGGATGAAAGCATCTGTTTTGGAACCACATTCTGGATGCCCTTTGAGAGATATTAGTAGTTGTGCATGCCTGGAGGACTTTTAATGTGCACAACAGTAGAGAATTGGTGATCTTCTGGAGCGGAAGCTGTAGTGGATGATCTGCTATTCTATCAATGTGGCGACACAATGGAACAAGCTGTTGCTGAAGCTGAACAAGGAAAGACAACACTTAAAGAATCCTGAAGTCAAGTATATGGGTCATGTGATAGCAGTAAAGGATCCCAAAAAGATGCGAGTAATGGCAGCAAAAAAAGACCAGCCAATATAAAAACACTACAACAATTTGTTGGGTTTTCTAAAATATTTGGCAAAAGACTTGGTCAGTTTGTCACAATTGTGTGAATCATTATGCCAACCACTGGCCAAGGATGTACAGTGATATTGGCTCTAGAACATGAAGCAGCATTCACAAAAACCAAGCCAGTCATTAGTGACAGTAACACCAGTGTTGAAATACATCATTCTGCAGTGTGATGCCAGCAAGACAGGACTTGCTGCAACGACAACTTTAATGTTGCAAAGGGCATCTGTTTGTATTTCCATCCAGGGCATTAACATATGGAATGATGGTATGCTCAGATCGAGAAAGAGTGTTAGGCCACTGTCATCGTGGGAGACCATTTTCATCAACACCTACTCGAAAGAGATAAAGTGCCAGTCAAGTCCAACTGTAAGCCACTTCCTCAATCTTCTGGTAGCTGATCCAAAATGCCTTCAAAGAATGTTATTCAGTTACAGAGATACCACTAGGGTCTGCCATACAAGCAAGAGAAGGAGATGTATATTGGAGATGTACTGTCAGGAATACTCTCCTAATGAAATCCACAACCTCAAAGAGGCACTGAATGTAATCAGCATCACTGTGGTTCACTGGTAGTGGGTAGCACAATGGTTCAATGGGTAACACTGTTGCCACACAGCGCCAGGCTTCCAGGTTCGATTCCACCCTCAGGCAATTGTCTGTGTAGACTTGGCACATTCTCCCCATGTCTGCATGGATTTCCTTCATGTGCTCTGGTTTCCTTCCACAGTCTAAAGATGTGCAGGATAGGTGGAGTGGCCATGGGAGATGCAGGGTTACAGGGGTAGGATAGAGGGGTGGGTCTGGGTGGGATGGACCTCAGAGGGTCAGTGTGGACTCGATGGCTGAATGTCCTACTTCTGTAGGGATTCTGTAACAGGCATACACCTTACTCAAATCAAGCAAAGTACCCAACAAAATGCTACTCTCCGAGTGTTGCAAAAAGCAGTGATAACAGGATAGCCTAAAGGTATCAAAGACACATCAATTACTATAAACAGCATATTAGGCTTACAGAGATTAACTGACAATCCAATACGGCATAATCCCTCTGGAGCTGAGAGAAGATTGCTAAACCTTAGTCATCCAGGCTGGCAAGAAATTGAGTCAGTTTTGGAAGGCAGGAGATGTGCTCTACTGGCCAAAGATGAGCAATGGATTCAAGAACCATATCAGCCAGTACAGGGCTTCTAAAAGATTACTAAGTTAAACAAGCTGGAGAGCCACTGATGACACGTGACATCCCAAAAGATCATGGATGAAGCTTAGAGTTCTTCACTTTTGCAGGAACTGACTATTTTCTCAAGTAAATTACGATCCTGACTATTAGGAGGTAGATAAAGAGCTTGTCAAGAGCCTGAAGGCACACTTAGCCATTCCAGCTATCCAGACATTATGATGATCAATAACAGCCCTCAGTGAAGAAATCAGATACATCATAAATGATTGAGAAATCCAACACAACATTTAATCTCCACACTCTTCCCCATCAGATGAAAAGGCTGAGGCAACAATGAAAATTGCCATAAGCGTTATAAAAAGCATCAAACAAATTCCACACAGTTATAGAGAAGGCAATCCTCAAATGGAGAAACATGTCAACGGAAGGTATGGAATGTAGACCTGTACAAATACTAATATCACATTGCTCCCAAAGTGTTCTTCCAGTAACAATAATGGTAGATGTAGCAACAGGTCGGAATGACTAAATCAAGGGGAAATGGCAGAAACCAAACATAGTTCAGTGTTTATTGCTTAACTCTTGCTGGAGTTGAGCATTTGAGACTAGATTAGAGTGGTGCCGGAAAAGCACAGCAGGCACCATCAGTGTAGCAGGAAAATTGACGTTTTGGGCAAAAGCCCTTCAGTATTGGAGACCCAGTCAGGGTACCACACTCAAAACTTCCAATATAGGGGCAGTGGATAAATGGGAATAGTGTTACTTGCAAGTTCCCTTCCAAATAACATATCATCCTGATTGGAGCTATACCATCATTCCTTCAGTGTTGCTGGGCCAAAGTCCTGCAACTCTCTCCCTCATAGTAATATGGAAGTCTCTTCAACCTAAGGGCTGCAGTGGTTGAAGAAGGCAGCTCGCCAATACTTCCTCTAGGGTAATTAGGTATGGGCAATAAATGCTGGCCTGGCATCGCACAAACTAATAGAATGAAATGAAGCTTGAGCTCATCGCAACAGCAAGTGACTCTTAACAGATTTGCTAATGCATTCCACTGGTGACCTTAACAAAATCGGATGAGGTTGCTTCAGTGATGTGGTAAGTAGAATGAGACCCATTCATTGGGACCATAACAACATGAAAACTCCTTTGCTGGTTTTACTCAAAATTTGTCCAACCCTTAGGGAGTTAGATGAGCCAGAACTAACAACAGTTTTCGAGGAAGTCTAGTTTGTGATCTCTTGCTCTGTGGGAAACATGTTTTTTCTAATCTCTCGTCATGCTTACAGCTTGCCAACTTTCTATTCAATACTTTGACATCAACAAGCAGACTTGAATATTAAGTGACATGTTCACAATCTACATGAGCTATTGTCACCTGACACAATTACTTTAATCAACTCTAAGCCAAGCAAGGGACCTCTTGTGTATGGTGTTTTCAATAAAATGATACACAGCCTTGCTGGCTAACTTATATTCCACCCAAGAACAAAAAATTGCTTTACCATTCAATGTCTCACATAGCTGCCAAATTCAAGGACTTGGAACATCCCCCCACTCAATCTTCCTTTTCTCCAAAGACAACAAACTCAGCTCTGCACATCTATTTTTACAACTGATGCAGTTTTATTTTTGTTGTGCAAAAGCTCACTTCACTGTCCTGACCATTTGGGGCGAAAAACACATGTAGATTTTGAAGTTAAGCCTGGAATAGAGCTCAAGCTCATATAAGGACTGAGGTAGGATCCAGAAGGAGGTGGATCCAAGCCTTCCTTGAGATTTGGGACCCCGTTTAAAAGCTGCCAAATAAGCAGGGCTGTGAAGATGTGGGGGGTGGCGGAGGGGGGCATGATTTTCGAGAAAGGCTCAAGCATGAGCTAGTGTCCGGCTATAATATCTTCGCTGTATCAAAAATCTCTCTTGCTGCCTGAGCGATTTACATCTGGTCATTTACATTTTAAACTCAGCCAACAATGGGACCTTATCGTCAGCCACGGAGCTAAAACGTAAAAAAATGATTGTGACCGAGCTGTTCTAAATCTGACCAATAGAACCAGGATTTATTGCCCATCCCTGGTTGTCTATGAAAAGATGGTGATAAGCCATGTCGTTGAACTGCTGCAATCCCTTTGGTCCAGCCACACCCATAGTGGGCGGCACGGTGACACAGCGGCTAGCACTGCTGCCTCACAGCACCAGAGACTCAATTCCCGACTCAGGCGACTGACTGTGTGGAGTTTGCACATTCTCCCCGTGTCTGCATGGGTTTCCTCCGGGTGTTCCAGTTTCCTCCCACAGTCCAAAAATGTGCAGGTTAGGTGAATTGGCCATGCTAAATTGCCCGTAGTGTTAGGTAAAGGGGTAAATGTAGGGGAATGAGTGGATTGCGCTTCAATGGGTCGGTGTGGACCTTGTCGGGCTGAAGGGCCTGCTTCCACACTGTAAGTAATCTAACCTAATCTAGTGCTCCATTCCAAATATAGAATCCCGAGAAGTCAGAAAGAGGAAAAACAACCCATTATAATTTTCATTACACTGCTTTGAAGAAACACCTAGGTTGAAATCAAGGTTCAAGCCTCACCCCAGAAACTTAGGCACATAATTGAGACTAACCCTCTCGGGCTCCACTGTAGACAGTGCCACCTATCAGAAAAGATGGCTGAACCCTATATGCCCTCTCAGTTTTCACAAAAGAAACTATAGATCAGGCTTTAAAAAGCAGAAGAGTCACTTTCTTAACAAATTGACCAACATTTACCACTGAATCAAGATTGCAGAGACAAATTATTTGCTTATGTATCTGTGGGTTATTTTTGTGGAAACTTGCTGTCTGTCCAATTAACTGGTGTATTTCTACATATTGCAACAGTGTATAGAAATACATAATTTGTTCTAATTGCTTTGTGATTCTGAAAGGCACTATATGAATGCAAGTTCCTTCTAGTCCTTTCCTTTCTATTAGCCTTAATAATGAGCCTTAATAATTAACACTGGAAGTGAATGATTGCGGACTCCGACTGTAGGCTGGGATAAATTCATTACGGATGCACCCAGCACCCTGGGGAAAGGGAAGACAGGCAGACATAATTAAACATAAACATCCAGCAGGAATTCAACTATTTCCAGATTAAAACCTCCTCCCACACAGAGCGGGCTCAAATAAAAACAGATCATTACACAGAATGGCCAAAGATCGCCTGTCAAAATGAAAGAGAGATTTAAATCTGTCAGCTAATAGTTACAGTTTAAACAGAATGTAATTTTGCAAAAGCAGTTTCTCTCTTCTAATTAATGTAAATCTAGATACATTTGTTTTTTGCAATTGTTAACAAAAGGGCACAATCATAACTACCAAAGTCATTTTGTTGTAGGGAAAACAGCAGAAGTATGAAATTTTGCCCTGAGTTTGGACTTTATTCCCTCTTCTTTTTTTCCCTCTAATCTCCTTTCTCCACAGGGCAGTCTAAGCACTGGTCATCCTCAGCTATGTGGGCCAAGGTGGTCGCTATCAATGCATAACCTTGCCAATAAGTGTGGAGAGACTGACAGCCCATCCTAATCTCATTGCATTCCCTGTCCATGTTCTTTAATTGGGGCTCCATCAGAAATGGGAACTGAAGCCAAACCTTCCCCCCTCCTTAGCAAAGTGGTGCTGAAACCAACTGTCGAGCCCTCAGCACTACCCTGGACAAAAATGAAGTAATTTGGCCCAGACTAATACTTGGATCTTTCAGATTGGTAAATCCCAGAGCCTTTCAGCATAAAGCCAGTTGAAGCACTTTTGGTCAATTAATTTGACAAATAATTGTGTCTGGCTTCCACATTCAAAGATTCACTGAAGCAGAGGTGGTCCATTTGGCACATCCAGATAACATCTTCTGTAGACATCTTTTGTCCCTGTCTACCAATTGTCCTGCATTCCCTCTTCCCTCCCACCAGTGCGACATGTTCCATTCTCGAAAATCATTTTCCTTCGCTTCAAGATAGTTGCTGCTCAGACCCTGTTTATAACTTTCCACAAGTACATGGTGCACTCTTATCTTGCACAACAATGAAATAACCCTTGAAACAATGGAAGGCAGAGTGTTAAATGGTTATTTACAGTATCAGCCAGTATGTTAAAAGTTCAGAAACAATACAGTCAAAGACTTTTCAGCAAACTTAAGGCCTTTTCACATTACCTCCAGCCGCAATGCTAATACTGTGCTGTGTTTAACAGGTAATGCTAGTAGTATGGCTGCCCAGTGGGCTGGTGAGGAAATAGATAACTCATGGAGACAGTGGGTCACCTGGGCCAGACAATGCCAGTTCTGCTGTCTGCCCCGATTGCTATTCGATATATAAACTATGTTAGAAAATGTACATGTAACGATAGGGTACGTCCTGGCAGTGATCATCCTTACAGTGCATTGGTGAGGCAGTGACCTAGTGGTATTATTGCTGGACTGTTAACCCAGAGAACCCAGGTAACGTTCTTGGGACCTGAGTTCAAATCCTGCCAGCAGGCAGAAGGTGGAATTTGAATTCAATGAAAATCTGAAATTAAGAGTCTAATGGTGACCATGAATCTATTGGTGATTATCAGGGGAATAACCATTTAGTTCACCAATATACTTTAAGGAAGGAAACTTCAATCCTTATCTGGTCTGGCCTATATGTGACTCTGAACTACCCTCTGGACAGTAAATACTGGCCTAGCCAGCGACGCCCTCATCCTACTGAATGAATAAACAAAATAAAATTCTACCAACAATCATGGCTACGTTCAAGAAATGGAGAATTGCCCATACTCCAGCAGCTTCAGAGAAGGAGAGGGATACCAAAAAAATCAGTGTTAGGGGAAAGTACAGTTTTAGTTGAACTACTGAGATAGCTGCTTTCCTTTATTTCCCCACCGTTCCAAGAACTGACTCTTGAATGATCTACAAACCTGTAGCTCGATTTTTTGTCTCTGTGTAGATAACCAAAGTTTTAACCTGCAGCACTTCTGAGTCAGTTTCAGCATGAGAAGATTCACATGCCAATTTTACTCCATTCCATCTTGGAAGTAATTCCACAGACTGGAGTTCCCCTCTCCAGATATCAGTGTACCTGATGCACTCTGTACCTGAATCAAGACCCTATTCTCCAGGATTTCAGCAAACCGTGTGGTCAAAGAGTAAAGAGTCACGGGAATGAATCCTGCCTGGGTCATTAGATGGCAATTGGAATCCTGAGAATATTTCCCTTCTATTGCCAAGGGATACTGAAGGTCAACTGTGGTACTTTATCTTATGTGGGCAGCACGGTGGCACAGTGGTTAGCACTGCTGTCTCACAGCGCCAGAGACCTGGGTTCAATTCCCGCCTCAGGCGACTGACTGTGTGGAGTTTGCATGTTCTCCCTGTGTCTGCGTGGGTTTCCTCCGGGTGCTCTGGTTTCCTCCCACAGTCCAAAGATGTGCAGGTCAGGTGAATTGACCATGCTAAATTGCCCGTAGTGTTAGGTAGGGGGTAAACGTAGGGGTATGGGTGGGTTGCGCTTCGGTGGGTCGGTGTGGACTTGTTGGCCCGAAGGGCCTGTTTCCACACTAAGTAATCTAATCTAATCTAACACAGGAGGCAGAGGAGAATTTTACCAAAGTGTCCACAATTAGGGTGCGTGAGAGAGTGAGTGAATTTTAAAGCCCTAGTTCTGTTAGAAGAACTCAACAACCGGTGAGCTTAGATTTAAATTAATTTACTGAAGAATTACAGGAGAAGTTTGAAGAGGGTGATGGAAATCCAGATCTGGCTGTCTGAAATGATGGCCAAAGGATTCACGTTTAAAATGTAACCTATACATAATGAAACAAGAGCATGGAAGTGGGATTAGGTTGAATTGCTCATTCTCATCTGGGACTGACACAACGGGCCAAATGGCCTCCTTCGCTGCAATACATTTTCGTTGCAAGCTGTACATTAGCCCATGATGCATTCAACAACACAAGATTGAGAACGCAAACTGGATGCGGTTGTATTGCAGTGAGCTACCTATGAATTCAGAACAAATATTGCCATGAATTTATTTTTAGGCAATGAAGCAAAAGCATAAAAGCATGGATTTTAACACTAGGCCTATTATTCCCAGACTATTTACTATCATCTCTATTCTAGCCAATTCAGTTAATCCCCACAAGGCAAGTTCTTCAAACGTTTCTGTCTTTTTCCTCCTCCTTCCTGACTCAATTGATCACTTTGGACCTGAATTAAAGCTATTCTAGTTCCAAGATTACAGAAGAGCCAGAGGTAAATATTAGTTTTGAAGGACTGTGTCTGCACTGTCATTTTATCTCAGTTTAAAGTAAGATACCTCAGGGTAGGTTTAAATGCTGGGATCCATCTGGATTCATGGGTGGTCTATGTATCTCCCGCTCCTCTGGTTTCAAAAACCCACACAGGTCATAGCATCGAACCCACAATCCCTCCATTTCCATTTTGCAAGCTGAATGCAGACTTTTATGTGGCAATATAGACATGCTACTGATCATGTGCTTAATCCTTTAGTCTTCAACTACTTTGGTTAAACATTATAGTGGCAGACACATTATTGCATAAATGCTTCATACAATAAAAAGTAGCACCAGCAATAATCGTGTCAATGATGAAGTCTAAAAAACACATACAAGTAACTAAAAATGCACATGCTCCCCAGGGTAAAACTCACTGTTGTTAAGATTCTGTCAGACAAGCAGCAATTAGATGTATGGAACGCATGGAATTACAGGGCTTTTGAATCTATACTAATCTATTTAAAAAAAAGTTGATACAAACAAATCTTGGATGATTATGTTTATAATGTTCCAGGAAACAACTCCTAAAGGCATATGTTTACAATGTGCCAAGAAACAAAGTTTACCTTTAATTTTTGGATAAATAACTTGTTAGTGATGGGTTCCATTCTGTGTTGAGTGGAGTTATGTATAAATATTGGCTAAAACTCTGGCAAAGACTTCTAAACCACTAATCCACCCTCAGCCTAAATTTACTATCCAAATTTACAAGCGTCCTAATCACTTGGCTCATGTCAACGCAAAGTCATCATGTCATCTGTTACACCACAATAAATATCACTATCTTACAGTGAACAAAAGAGCATAAACTATGATTTAACCAAAATGGTGAAACACAAATTTGCTTCCATTCCTCCTTCAGTCGGTGGTGGCTTAGATTGGAAACATCACCTTGCTGGATGCCCACACAGCTGGCCATTCTTTTTGCATAAGGTTCACTGGGTCAGGGTACTCAAGAGATTTCATGATCTGTGTTGATTCATACTATATTGCACAGTGCAACACCACAAGGGAAATACAGGTCAATTTTCCATTTTCCATTTTTGCTCCTGTCAGACATTCCCCTAACACTTTTCTGTGACTATTCCTGACCACTACATCAGTGAGTACCGCTGTTGTTTAAGAATGTGGTTTTGTGTGTGTGTGAATAAAGTTTAGTGGGTATTTCAGCACACGTACTTGTCCTTTCATATGTACATGCTTGTGCTTAAATGCATCCTTCTGTGATTGTGTGCATTTGTTTTGTATGTATGTGTGTGTGTGCATCTATGCATTCACTTCTTCTGAGTCTGAGTAGAGAGCCAGGCATGTAACTGCATGAAACTAAGGATTTGTGTGTGATACGCATGTACATCAAGTGAGAACAGTGTCACATAGTGGCCTTACCAGTAACCCTCTAATCAGCTAGGTACACAGATGAGAGACCTTTCACACCTCCTTTGGAATGTGACTGCTCCAAAGGAAGGCCGATCAGAGAAGTGGAGCTGCAATATTCTCGCTGACCTCTGCTTCTTATATGTGGGAGCTCGGACTGGATTCATAAAGACCTGATGGTAGACAGGTGATTACTGACACCACTGTAACTATGCTCTTGCAGCAATCACTGCCTTCAAGGATAAAGTTAAAAATCACACAACACCAGGTTGCAGTCCAACAGATTTATTTGGAAGCACTAGCCCTATAATCTTGTGTTGTGTGATTTTTATCTTCGTCCACTCCTGTCCAACACTGGATCCGTCACATCATGTCTTCAGGGAAGCAGAGAAAGTAGCTTGAGGGGAGGGGAATAAAAAACTACCCATTTCTTTGGAACTGATTTGATCACCCTGCAGGCTCCAACAAGCCATCAGCACCTTTAAGTTATGCAAGTGATTCAAATCCAGTGCCAAAAAAAAGGAAGCCGTTGATATCTGCAGGCTGTGTTCTGCACGTGGGGGACAGAGTGAAGCAGTTTAGTCTTAGGTCTCTGCCTGGACAAGTTTCAGTGAAGCGAAGGAAATGAAATGCCAGAAGTGCAGATCTTGCAACAATGAAACCAATCTATTCACAGTCCAAGAGTCTCCAAATTTGACACCGACTGCCAATTTTAAAAAATATTTCTTTGTCAAGTGATAAGTCCCTTTAAATCTTTGTAGGAGACTTAAGGCAGACCAAGACAAATGCCACCAGCTCATATGTCAATGATTTTCACGCATTTTGAATAAAATACTGAAAACTAAATAAAACCATTTCTCCTCAGCCCTAAACCTGTTAAGCAAAAACAGTGTACAAATTGGCTGGAATGAGAAAACTCAGGACTGCAGAGAAATCTGGATTTTTCATTGACATGAAGTAACATTTAGTTAATTATTTATGAGAATCATGAGTTGTTCAGGAATTCTAAAAAATCTTTTCTATTTCATGCTCCAATATCAGCAAATGTAACAGACTCCAAGGTCGTCTGTCACTCTATGTAACCTGAAAATCTCATTATAGGGCCATTAAGTGGTGAAAGGAAGAGTAACTAATGACACCTACAGTAGTAGAATAATACAATTTTTGCATTTTAGTTTACTTCAGAGGCCATTACAGATCTAGTCACCAATTTGAAAGTTTCTCTAGTAGCACACTGCTACAATGTGGATCATGAAGGTGCATTGCAACAACTCACACAGGCTACTAAATCAGAGCCCCCCAAACTAACAACCTTTATCAACTGGAAAGACAAGTGCAACAGGCTAACCTATCCCTCAGCACTCCAGTATCATTGCTAGACCAAAATTCTAGAACTCCCTTATATGGGAGCAAGTTCATCACATGAATTGCGATACCATAGAATCATAGAAATGTACAGCTTGGAAACAGACCCTTCGATTCAACTCATCCATGCTGACCAGATACCCTGAATCCATCTAGTCCCATTTTCCAGCATTTGGCCCATATCCGTCTAAATCCTGAAAACAAAAAAAATGCTAGAAATCACAGCAGGAGTGGTAGCTCACATGGAGAAAGAGCAAGCTAACATTTCGAGTCAAGATGCCTCTTTGAGATTTGCTCCTCCCACTAAACCCTTTCTATTCATGGACTCATCCAGATACCTTTTAAATGTTGCAATGTTTTAAGACAGCCTCACCCATTACTTCGAGTCACAGAGTCATAGAAATCCACAGCACAGAAACAGGTCCTTCAGCCCGACTCCTCCATGAAGACCACATATTCTAAATTAATCTAGTCCCAGTTGGTCCATACCCCTCTAAACCTTTTCTATTCTATATCCATCCAGATGCTTTTCTCAAGGACAACTAGGGATGGGTAATCAATACTAGCCTTGCCAGTGTGCTCACATGCCATGAATGAACAAATGAAAACAATTAACGTGAGACTGCAGTTGCATGAAGTCCAAACTGTAAATGGATTGCAAGTTCTCTGTTGTGCAGGAGAGTGTGAATCAGATGATGTTTTATGCTAACCAGATGTCCTGTAGGCAGCTGTTCTGGTGTTAACCTACAAATTACTAGTCTTACTGAATCCAATTTGCCATGGGGGTTCTTTAGATGCGTAAATCCCAGGTTGCTAATGCAGTATCATACGTAGCTTGGAAAGGGTGGACGCTAGGAAATTGTTTCCATTAGGCGAGGAGACTAGGACCCGTGGACACAGCCTTAGAATTAGAGGGGGTAAATTCAGAACAGAAATGCGGAGACATTTCTTCAGCCAGAGAGTGGTGGGCCTGTGGAATTCATTGCCGCGGAGTGCAGTGGAGGCCAGGACGCTAAATGTCTTCAAGGCAAAGATTGATAAATTCTTGTTGTCACAAGGAATTAAGGGCTACAGGGAGAATGCGGGTAAATGGAGTTGAAATGCCCATCAGCCATGATTAAACGGCAGAGTGGACTCGATGGGCCGAATGGCCTTACTTCCACTCCTATGTCTTATACCCTGGAAATGCCAGGCAATTGGCATTCTCAATTGAAAGGGAAGGGTTTTCCTAGCATCGCAGATAACACACTTTCTTTCACAAATATCACCAAGGGCAAAACAGATTAACTGGTTATTAGCATAATCCTGGTTGTGGGCTACTATAGCTGAAAATGTGTTGCTGGTTAAAGCGCAGCAGGTCAGGCAGCATCCAAGGAGCAAGAGATTCGACATTTCGGGCTAAAGCCCTTCATCAGGAATCCTGAAGGGCTTTAGCCCGAAACGTCGAATCTCTTGCTCCTTGGATGCTGCCTGACCTGCTGCGCTTTAACCAGCAACACATTTTCAGCTCTGATCTCCAGAATCTGCAGACCTCACTTTTTACTGTGGGCTACTATAAAATGGCTGCTGTATTTACCAATTATTCACTGTGAGAAACACTTAAGGTATTTCAACAATGTGATAAGTTCCTCCATGAATGCAAACATTTTCTTTCTTCCACACTGATTAGAACAAAACACTTGTGAGAACATTCTGAACTAGAACACTTCAGTTAACTTTGGATTTAGGGGAATCAGGGAAGAACTGATGTATGAAGTCTTCAAAAGGTATCATACAGATAGAACAACTTCCAATTGAGTGGTCAGGTATAATATCAACAAATGATATTGCCCAAAAGATGTTGCAATCAACCAATTTTAACTGAATATACTTCTAAAATGTGCCCCAAATTGTAACACACAAGCCATGCCAGATTTAGCAGTGTGAAAAATGCCTTTTGTTTAATAAGCTAACTTATCCATTTCAAATGAAGATACAAGTTATGACTATAACAGTCCGTAAGGCTGCATTTATATTTCTCTTTTCCCATACTCACACTTGTCAGCGCATTCAAAGTAACAAAACAGTACACTGGTAGCTCTGTATATAATTATTAGATGACACCAAGTTTTGGGAAGTAGATAGGGCTCAATTGGTATGGGGAGATAGGAGACAGTCACCCATCTGATCAGGACTCAATTGAAACAGGTAAATCGAGGACAAATCATGTTTTTGAGGTAATACTCCTGCTATTATGTTCCTAAAATTACACAAAATATGAGCTTGAGTGAATTTCACTTTCTTCAAACAAATGGAAATGTGTTCCCTTCGACATAAAATATTGCATGACTTGAATTACTGATAATGTTGCCTCAGAGTTTGGCCAATCACTCCAGGGTTAAATAACCAACCAACACTGTCTGTCTCCCATCTCCCCAGGGCAAATATTCAACTAACACCCACTGTCTCCCATCCCCCAGGACAACAGCATCCACTGTTTCCCACCTCCCCTTGGCTAATACCCAACCAACACCCACTGTCTCCCATCCCCCGTGACAACAGCATCCACTGTTTCCCATCTCCTCTTGGCTAATACCCAACCAACACCCACCGTCTCCTATCTCCCCGTGGTAAATATCCAAGCAACACCCACTGCTTTCCATCTCTCATTGGAAAGTACCTAACTAACACCTACTGACTCCTGTTTTGTTATAACAAATATCCAACCATCGCCCAAAATCTCCCATCACCTAATGGCAAATACCCAACCAATGCCCACTGTCTCCCATCTCCCCACAGCAAATACCCAACCAACACTCATTGTCTCCCATCTCCCCATGGCAAATACTCAACCAATACCCACTGACTCCTCACCACCCAGTGACCAAAGATAAAGTCAATGCACATTAACTTTATTCACACCTAAATAATGAACACTTGACACAGAATATGATGTGTCTAGGGGTTCAGTGGTGCTTTATTCAAGGGACAGTCACCATCTTCAGGACAGAGAAAGATTAAAAGCATTAAATCTGACTGTCCTTTTTTAAATTATATTTCATAAGTTTCCTGATTGCAAACTGTCCTTGAATTTGTGAAGATTCCAGTATGCAATATCCCAGAGATAATGCTACTTCAAAAGCTACTGGTGTATTTGTAGCATATACACTCAAAATAGCTACTTAGCATTCTAGCAGTGATTTCCCATCTCCATGAACCGTGCCCTTCTTTTTTCACCTTTAATTTTAACTCTCTATGTATTTGCATACCAAAAATGTTGCACCACCGTATGATGCTGCTCCATGTGGATGGAAAGAAAAGACCTTCCTGTCTTAGGTTTGTATAAGCAGAGCCTTCTCAGGAACTTCACATCCATTGTCGAGTTTCCATCAACAGTCAACATTGGGAAATATCCCTTCGCAAATGTAAGTAACCGAGTCATATAGCAGGAAAGCACATGAACTGGTGTGGTTGAGGAGACAATCAGTCAGGCATCAGCAGGATTATTATAACTGACCTCAGTATCTTGAGGCTAAGAAAGGAGGAAGGGGAAATTTATTTTTTCCATTGATCCTGGCTAGAATGTGTGCATGTGTCAATAACTTGATAAAGAAATGGAAGAGGAACTATGTCTGATTTTGTCACACGTGATTTTTCTTCCCTTTGAAAGGACCAGTTGCAGAAAAGCTTACTTAAGAAGGAATTCAAAACTAAGTAGCTGGTGGGGAAAAGTTAAGGGTTTGAGGGAACAGTCACGGAGACTGGAAACTTTGCTGCTAGTATTAAGGAAAAGGGGGATATTGCCCAAGAAACCAGTTTTAGTGGATTGCAGTGTGTGGAAAACTAAAGAGGTTTTGTGAACTAAGCAGGAATGAGGCTGGTGGGACTTGAAGTGGCTCAGTGGTTAGCACTGCTGCCTCATAGCTCCTGAGACCTTGGTAATAGAACAGATTGAGGGATACGTTGTTACAGCTGCAGAGAGGGTCCACAAAGACTGAGATCAACATTTAAATTTAAAACTTAAGAGGATAGCATCCCTGCCTGTACGCTAGATGCTTTGGGCTTGAATATAACTTCCAACCTTGTTGGCTGCGGAACCTGTGTTAGCAACATGGCCAAACAAGTTGATTACCAAACCTTTAAATCCTTCTGATACACCAGTGGCAGGTACTTCAGTATGAAATAATCTCGTAGTCAGCCATACTTTATGTGGAGTGGTGTCCTTCAGGCTGCAATTATTACAGGAAAAGTCTAGCTATGAAAAGAAACGTAAGCACATTCACTGTTGAACTCATACACCACCAGGCGAGACAAGAGCACAGGAATTTGATGGAACAAAAATGTGGTGATGCATTTAAAAAAAATACAAAGGCAGGACATTTCCAAAACAATCTATAAAAGAAACTCTCTTGTCAAATCTTTCCTTCAAAATTGAATCAGTGCCTTGTGACAGTGAACCTAATTTTAAGTTTTTCATCTTATCAGTTAAAATCACATACCATTGTGATAGCAACCAGGAACAAACAACAACTGGCCTAATCTGTGTTACCAGACTCATGCTCGCTTTTTTCCTTGTTGAGATCAGGCCAATCATATGGATATGTGGGGGTCTGCATCTCTCTTTTCTTTAACATCACACCCCCCACCAACCCACTGACCAATTTTCTTCCCATCACAAACAGATAGCCAAGTCTGATTCTGTTAATGTTGACAAAGGTCTTGACCTTTGTAAGATTTCCTTCAATGGCCACATTATAAAACCTGACCTGCTTGAAGAGCAAACATTCACAAAGCTATTCAGGAAAGTAAATACAGGACACCATAGAGAAGAAGCTCAGTGCCTTTGTGAAATAGCAAATTATATCTCATTCACATGGCAGGGGTTCCTGCTGCCTGGGCAAATGGTCAAGAGAGAAAAAGATGGTATTATCAACTCCCATATCATTCAATCTCCTTATTACGCATTTATTTACTTTCTGTTTTACAAAGCACATTTAAGCTGCTGGAGATGAATGTTGCATCAGGTCTCCACAGTGGTTAATACAGTGCTGCCATAATACAGGGTGGACAAAGTTAAAAATCAGTTGAAAATGTGTTGCTGGTTAAAGCACAGCAGGTCAGGCAGCATCCAAGGAATAGGAAATTCGACGTTTCGGGCATAAGCCCTTCATCAGGGCTTATGCCCGAAACGTCGAATTTCCTATTCCTTGGATGCTGCCTGACCTGCTGTGCTTTAACCAGCAACACATTTTCAACTGTGATCTCCAGCATCTGCAGACCTCATTTTTTACCCAAAGTTAGAAATCACACAACACCAAGTTATAGTCCAACAGGTTTATTTGGAAGCACTTCCAAATAAACCTGTTGGGCGACATAACATGGTGTTGTTTGATTTTTAACTTTGTCCACTTCAGTCCAACACCAGCACCTCCACGTCATGAATACTGCAGGTTGTCACCAACAAGGGAAAGCATCAAAGGGCCAAACTGTTAGAAACAAGCAATTTAATTAAAATAAGATAGGCTTTCAAGCAGGAAGACAAAATAAGGAAGCACACTCTGTTAATCCTACATGGAATTCATACTGTATCGGAACGTCACTGGTTACAGATAGATAAGCACTAATTGAAAGGAAGAACAACAGATTCCGAGCAAGTATTCAGAGAGACATAACAGAATCAAGGTAGAAGAAAGAATGAAAGACATTATAAATTAGAAACTATAATTATAAAATGTGCGCAGGGACAAAGCAACCTGAGGTTTATGTACATAAATCTTTGAAAGTGGCAGGGCAAGTTATGAAGGCTGTTAAAAACAGAAAAGCAGAAGGGATCCTTGGCATCAGAAACAAACCTTTATATATGACTGGTTAGGTCTCAGCTGGAGTAGAGTCCTGTTTAAGGCAATGAGCCTTACAAAGGAAGTCAAGGCCTCAGCAAATGAGTTGAAGAATTTCAATTATAAGGAAGCTGGAATTTCTCTCTTTGCAGTAGAGACGATTTAGTTCAGATAAATGCGAGGTGCTGCATTTTGGGAAAGCAAACCTTAGCAGGACTTATACACTTAATGGTAAGGTCCTCAGGAGTGTTGCTGAACAAAGAGACCTTGGAGTGCAAGCTCATAGCTCCTTGAAAGTGGAGTTGCAGGTAGATAGGGTAGTGAGGAAGGCAATTGGTATGCTTTCCTTTATTGGTCAGAGTATTGAGTACAGGAGTTGGGAGGTCATGTTGCTGCTGTACAGGGCACTGGTTAGGCCACTGTTGGAATACTGTGTGCAATTCTGGTCTCCTTCCTATCGGAAAGATGTTGTAAAACTTGAAAGGGTTCAGAAAAGATTTACAAGGATGTTGCCAGGGTTGGAGGATCTGAGCTACAGGGAGAGGCTGAACAGACTGTGGCTGTTTTCCCTGGAGCGTCAGAGGCTGAGGGGTAACCTTATAGAGGTTTACAAAATTATGAGGTGCATGGATAGGATAAATAGACAAAGTCTTTTCCCTGGGGTTGGGGAGTCCAGAACTAGAGGGCATAGGTTTAGGATGAGAGGGGAAAGATATAAAAGAGAGCCTAGGGGCAACTTTTTCACGCAGAGGGTGTTACGTGTATGGAATGAGCTGCCAGAGGATGTGGTTGAGGCTGGTACAATTGCAACATTGAAGAGGCATTTGGATGGGTATATGAATAGGAAGAGTTTGGAGGGATATGGGCCAGGTGCTGGCAGGTGGGACTTGATTGGGTTTGGATATCTGGTTGGCATGGACGGGTTGGACCGAAGGGTCTGTTTCCATGCTGTACATCTCTATGACTATGACAGTCTGTAACCAAAGATAATTGGCAAAAGAATTCAAGGTCCAATTTTAGTTTAACTGAGTGAGTTGATGTAATTGGGAATGCACTGCCTAAACAGGTGACTCAGTAGTAACTTGCAAATGAGAACTGGATAAAAATGGAAGTACAAAATGTACTAGGGCATAGGGAAAAGCAGGGCAGTGACATCAACTTGATATCTCTTTTGAAAAGCAAGACCATAAGCTTGATTCATTTCCTGTTCTATAAGACACTGCTCAGGATCCAAATAAGGTATGAGGCAATCTGGGAAATGTCATGTGGCTTCATATGTAAATATGAAAAAAAATTTTAAAAACTGTTTGTGGGCATAGGGACTGAGAACACTGGTTCCACACCTCTAAGTGTTGAAACATTAGATGTCAAGTCTGAGAAGCTTCATGACTTAAACTCTTTGGAGGCAATTTTCTGGCAGATTCATGACCTGAAGTTCAGAGGCTTTGAACCCATTTATCAGTGGTATAACCAGGGGAGCTGGGCTTCCTATTTGATCCATGCCATGTTCTTACTAACAACGAGGCTGTAAGTTCCATTAGAGGTACAAAGATACTATCAAGTCACCAGTCTCCCTGGGAAAAGTGGGTGCTTTTGAGGTGGAGGTACCCACTGTTGCCATGTGTTGAAATTCTCAAACAAAAAGCTCAGATAGGGTCTTAGATTAAAACCCCTCCCCTGTACTGTTACGGCCTATTATTCTCATGACTCCATTGTTGGGCCACAGAGTCTCTGGCTAGCCTCTGGGCTCCTGCTTAGATCAAAAATGTGCAAAAGAAAACAGGTCACTGCTGGGTGCAATGGCTTCATGCCTCCTGAATTGAGAACTTCAATGCAGATAACTGATGCAATGGCCTGCCGACTCAGCAGTGTCCACCTCTTCCTGTAGATTTACCAATCTGGCAATGTTACTCATCCTGTGATTGGGCCAGTAGCCTCAGAAACACAGCTGAGACACTCTGATGGCAGTGAATGGCAACACCACTGCAAAAAAACAGTCCCGCGAGTGGGGTTTTAACTGGCAACCTCTCTCTTGGAAAAAGGCAGCCAAAACTGGTTGCTCACCCACCTATGTCTCATAACAGCAGAAAAGCATCAAAGTCGCATCACAACACAGCTCCCCAACACTTTCCTGGTCCCCAACCACCTCCCTATATTGCTGGGAAACTTCAACCCCACGATGATGTTGAGGCTATGGGAGAGATTGTATCTGAATACTCCGAATAACTCAGAGATAAATCAAACACATGAATGAAACAGATCGAGCTGAATGCCTTGTTGTTCAGTTAACCCATCTCAAAAGAAGGGCTATTACAAATTTCAGTATCCATGGGCTAGGGAGGTAGAGTTGTTGGGGGAATGGAAACAGTCAAATTTTACTTTCCTGATCATTGGAATCTGCTGGCAAGTGTGCTCATGTACTGTTTGGAAAAGGACAGGATGAGGCTGTATACTCTAGCAACGATCTGCACCCCCAGAATACGAAGGGAAAATGAACAAAAATAATCATTGTAATAGAGGTTGGTGACCAGGAATCTGCCTGGGCAACCAATGAGGTAGCACGGACAGTAAGGAATAAGTTACTTAACAACGCAGCGACTGACAGGGTTGTATTATGCTTCAGAGACTGAGTGCGACAACAAGAGAGCAACACATGCACTATTACATCAAAAGAGAGTTCTCCAGACACAGTAGCTACTCAGCATAGTAAGTATTCAAAGATGTATGTGCCAGTATCAAAGATGGCAGTACCACCATAAGCTCTGTTTTCATTTTACTGCTTTTAATAGCAGGGAGATCAGCAGACTGATCCCAATGCCAGACTGATGGCAGCTCCAGATGGCTCAAAGCACTGTTTCTGGTCACAACCATGGCATAGAGCTCTGAACTTTGAAACATTAATGCTGTTCATAGTTCCACGGAAACCACTGCATCCACCCACACAACCTTTTTAGTTGCTCTTTAAAGAAGGAGCATTTTATCATTACAGAGACATTACCAAGGTTACAGGGTTAGGGTGGAGGTGGTTCTGGGTGGGTTGCTCTTTGAGGATTGCTGTGGAAGGCTGAATTTCCTGTTTCCACACTTCAGGGATTCTACGATTAACCTATCTGGGTATTCTCAATGTACACATGAAAGTTGATTACATAGCTTTAGACGATTTCACAAATGTGCTAGCAACAAGTGGAAGGTGTCAAAGATGAAGCCTTAAGGGATTTTCTAGGCAAGGGTTCTGAATGGGAATGGAATGACTTTTCGTTCACATTCAAATCGTTTGGCTGACAATGATATGAAGGTTCTCAGATGTTGTGTTTTTCCAGTGCCACCCTTTGCGACTCTGTCAACGGAGAGAGGCGAAAGTGAGGACTGCAGATGCTGGAGAGACAATGATATGCTGTTAGTGAAAAATGAGATTTCATTTCTATCTTGTTAGTCCATCCATTCCATTCCATTTCTCCAATGAAATAAAAGCTAGATCTATGGTACTGGCAGTACGCGATTTCTAACTTGTGTCAGATAGTTCAACACTGTCTAATCTAACAGTCTGATTGCTTAATATTTTTAGAGAAGGGATAATGTGAATATAGTTCCGATACTCCTGTGGGGATTACAGTCTAAGCAATCAAATTCATTGCTGGTTAAGATGAAAAAAAACAGAAAGCATTGCGGTAGTTCCTATCTCATTTGTTTAGGTAGTGTAACCACTGGGTGCCTCACAGTGTAATGTATAATTATACCACCATGTTACAGGTGCACTCTAAGATCACAGATTTCAGAATGTTATAGCTTATTTTTAGAAGCAGAATTAAGGCCAGGACATATGCCAACAGATTCTTATTTCAGTATAACCAGAAACTTTACTGGATATCAAAAGTCTGACATGACTGAGAGAAACAAGGGGATAGGAAGATGGGCATGAGTGAGTTAACTTCAAATACTACTCACACCACATAGCTAGGCCTTGCAGTTACTAAGCAACAGTGAAGCTGACACAATAGTGATTTGGGAGTAGCCATATTTTACAGACTTAATTCACAGAGAGGTGAGTCTCTACAGCTTTCATTGCTGAACAGTGCATTACTTTACAATAAATAACTTTTATTAGGATTGCTATTTGGTAATGAAATGGCAAACATAAAAGTTTCAACCTAATTTTAATCCTAGTGAAATCCTAGTTGAAATGTGACTACCAAATATGTGGTATGTTACCGAGCAATAACTACTATCTAAAACCCTTGTTCTACATCCGGTCCAACTCAGTGACAGGAATACTACAACTGGCCTTAGCATCCCTGAAAAAAAAGTCACATTTGAGATTTTTGAACACGTTGTCACATAAATTAATTATCATATTAACTATAAATTAATAAATCATCATCAATTGTAATTTTCTTTTTTTTTAAAAACACTGAACAGCAGTTAAATGTCATGAGCTATTTTTGCAAAGATAGTAAGTATATAGTGGAACACAAGGTACATACATTCTTAGGCGCAATTGATACACAGTCCAGGTCTTTCTTTTTTTGCCTTATCCTCCAATGTTTTTTCATAAAAGCTATTTATCTGTAAACTCTGAATAAGGATTTATATCAGAAACACCAATATAAATGTTTTCTCAACACTTGCTGTGTGACTTGCTGAGTGTTTCTGATAGTAACCAGTACCCAGTAGGTTCATTTGTTGTCCATGAAATAAAGCAGCTTTATGGTTTGTGTCTGGCCACATCTTTCTAAATGTTTGCTTAGCCTTCCTTTCAAGAGGATGGAGAGGTGCATGTGCAGGTAAGTTTGAAACATATGCTTCAAACTAGAAGGAGTATCTTACTGTAACACTCCTAGGTTATGCAACTGTAGACCACCGGCCCGGGTCACCTGCACTGTTGGAGAGGTGGAGCACGAGGTGCACATGTTAGGACACAAAAGGTAGTGAAGTATGCCTGGGCAGGGTGAAGCCAGAGGAAACTCTGGTGGAGGCATGTAGCAGTCCTGATTTGCAAAATCAGTTGTCCAACCTTGGGATGAGGTGAAAGACTAATCAAACCATCTGGCTCCCTCCGAGGTTTCCCTCAGGATAGCTGGTGCTCATTTGCCATGCAGTTTTACCTGGTAAAGTGAATGACTAGAGATCTTGGGGCCGAAACAATCTCAGACTATTCTCGAACTTTAAATGAGTAAGAAGCCTGACTTGCTGGCTTGGAACTGGGTGTGGATTGCGAGTGCCTCATGGCCACTTTTGGTGAACAGAACTGGCACTGCAGGATGAACTGAATGCTGGGTTAAGGTGCCCGGTGAAGGCCGCACACTCATGAAAGCTATTTTAATGGATTACCTAGCACCACTGTTCCCCAGGGAAAATTTAAACTAAGATTCATGTTTTTTTCAAACAGTTCTCTACTCCTGATTATATGCTGGACAGTGTAACTATTGCGCAGGGGCGTGATTGGATCTGACTGAGACACTGTCAAAAAGTGTGAAAAGCACAGCAGATCAGGCAGCATCCGAGCAGCAGGGGTGTTGACATTTCAGGCACAAGCCCTTCTTCAGGAATGCAATGAAGATGGTGCTGATCAAATTCAGACATTTCATTGCTTGCCCCCCACTTAAATAAGAGGGGCATGTGGAGCTGGCGGAAAGGTAGCTGGGAAGGCCAGAGGTAAATGCAGGTTGGGGGGCCGATGGTGATAGGTCGGACAGGAGGTTGTAGCAGATAGGTGGGAAAGATGATGAACTGGTAGGTCAGTTCAAGAGGGTGATGTTGAGTTGCAGGGTTGGATCTGGAATAAGGTGGGGGGGTGGAGAGATAAGGAAACTGGTGAAATCAACGTTGATGCCGTGTGGTTGGAGGGTCCCAAAGCAGAACATGAGGCGTTCTTCCTCCAGACATCGGTGGCTTGGATTTGGTGGTGGAGGAGGCCCAGGATTTACATGTCCTTGGCAGAGTGCAGGGGGAGTTCACTTTCTCCTAGTCTCTGACTGAGACATTGCCAAGCTCAATAGCAACTAGCATTCACCATTTAATTGCACACATGGACAATAATCCACGAGCAACCTTACTTTCAAGGGAATGTGGATGAATTGAAAGGAGAGAAAACTGTGAAATAATTTTTAAAAATTAAACAAATTTATCTTTTGAATCCCATCATCCTGATGTTTACAGCTCTTACAAAAGCTTGAGGAATATTTTCAGCGTTTTGCTGAGAGATTCATAAGAACTTACAGTGCTGCAGAAGATCCAGTCAAAGACCCTCTGCAAATCAAATCTCAAAATTGGAAATTTATGTACAGAATACATATATGCTTCTGTGCAGGCCACCTATTATTGGAAGGATGAGATTGGAAGGCAATCTTCTGTCTGAATTGTACAGTCGCCTACAATCAAATTGGTTTGGGCTGGTGATTTTGGCACCTCATCCTCACCAGCTGTTTGCCATTGGGCAAGGACCTTTGACAGAATGTAATTAAAGACTCGACGAGAGATACGTAGTCTAGACCAGATAATTACTGCCATTCTGCTACCAGTCACAAATATGCTAGTTACCTTTTTCAAAAATCACATTCACTTTTGTTAACTGGACAAAACAATCACAGTCCTTTTTATGAGACTGAGTTGCCTAGTTATCTTGGTTCAGATCAGGGTTAACATATTTTGCAATAAGAGGAGCTTCAGCAAAATCCGATCGAGTTTTTTTTAAAAAGGAGCTTCACATTTCATGACAGAGATTAAAAGACATATACCCACTGGCGAGATAGAGACATTCAAGATATCATGAAGAAGTATTCTGTGCCCCAACATAAATTTTGTTGCTTCTCCCCCTATTTTCCTCTGAATCACACTGTTATCTGCAGACGCAGACTAATGAAATTGTAGTGCTGGTTGGCAGATCTTTGTTATCTTGTCCAAATAACAATTCATCAGGTAGAAGCCAATGCAGTGAGTGCCTGCAGGTTGTTTGTATGTAGTGGACATAAAAGGAATAACAATATATGTCTAAGACTGGATGTTGTGTTACTTGGAGGTGATTGTGTTCAAAAGCATGTGTCAAATTGCTGGAACTACCTTCCTAACAGCACAGAGAGTGGACCTACACCTCATGGAGTGCAGAGCTTCATGGTAGTAGCTCACAAAGCATCATCTCAAGGAGTAATTAGAGATGAGCAATAAATGCTGGTCTCGTCAGCAACATCCACATTTCATGAATAAATACATTTTAAAAACAATAATGGTATATACCCCGACCTTATGTACAATGTTTAAAACTGATAATATAGACCACATTGCAAAAATGTACACAGCACTTGTAAAAGTCAGGATGAACTGTAGGAAATCAGATTGCTATCTTCTGCAAAGTATGTGTTTATGTCATTTTCCTAAGGTTATGCTGACCACACAAAGTTACAAACACCCTGATCTCTTCGGATTTCATCAACTTTACCAAAGCAATTCACTGACATTTCAATTTGCTTCTCTTTCCCTGTTCATGTCTCATCCTCATATAATCACCATGAACCAGCCCAACATCTTGCATTTACCATCTTGTTGGAGATGTTATAGCCAACCTCAATGCACCCAGTATCAGAACAGTGAATCCAAGTAGAATTCCAGCTTCTGGTTTTGACATATGACCACTGTTGAGTGTGCATTTGTGTGACGATCAAATGCAAACAGTTCGTACAAAAATCAACTCACACCTCTCTGCACATTAAATGCGTACAAAAATCCTGCATCATCTTCCATTATTATATGTACTATTCCTTAAGTTGATCCCTCTCCAAGAATCTGACACTTTGTGGTCAACTTTATGTTTAGATTCATGCTTTTATTAGGAGACACTATACCAACATACTTCAACAAATGAACTTAGCTGCATGCATATAGAACATAGAACATTACAGTGCAGTACAGGCCCTTCGGCCCTCGATGTTGCGCCGACCTGTCATACCAATCTGAAACCCATCTAACCTACACTATTCCATGTACGTCCTTATGCTTGTTCAATGACGACTTAAATGGACTTAAAGTTGGCAACTACCGTTGCAGGCAAAGCATTCCATACCCTTACTACTCTCCGAGTAAAGAAACTACCTCTGACATCTGTCCTATATCTATCACCCCTCAATTTAAAGTTATGCCCCGTCATGCTCGCCGTCACCATACTTGGAAAAAGGCTCTCCCTGTCCACCCTATCTAACCCTCTGATTATCTTATATGTCACTATTAAGTCACCTGTCAACCTTCAACGAAAACAGCCTCAAGTCCCTCAGCCTTTCCTTGTAAGACCTTCCCTCCATACAAGGCAACATCCTAATAAATCTCCTCTGTACCCTTTCCAAAACTTCCACATCCTTCTTAAAATGCGGTGACCAGAACTATACACAATACTCCAAGTGCAGCCGCACTAGAGTTTTGTACAGCTATAGCGTGACCTCATGGTTCCAGAACTCGATCCCTCTATTAATAAAAGTTAAAACACTGTGTGCCTTCTTAACAACCCTGTCAGCCTGGGTGGCAACTTTCAAGGATCTGTGTACCTGGACACCGAGATCTTTCTGCTCATCTACACTACCAAGAATCTTACCATTAGCCCAGTACTTTACTGACCAATGTGAATCACATCACACTTGTCCGCATTAAACTCCATTTGCCACCTCTCAGCCCATCTCTGCAGCTTATCTATGTCTCTCTGTAACCTACAACATCCTTTGTCACTATCCACAACTCCCCCAACCTTAGTGTCATCTGCAAACTTACTAACCCACCCTTCTACGCCCTCATCCAGGTTGTTTATAAAAATGACGAACAGCAGTGGACCCAACACCAACCCTTGCGGTACACCACTGGTAACTGGACTCCAGGATGAACATTTCCCAAGAACCACCACCCTCTGTCTTCTTTCAGCGAGCCAATTACTGATCCAAACCGCTATGTCTCCCACAATCCCATTCTTCCGCATTTTGTACAATAGCCTACTGTGGGGAATCGCATCAAATGCTTTGCTGAAATCCACATACACAACATCAACTGGTTTACTCTCATCTACCTGTTTGGTCACCTTCTCAAAGAACTCAATAAGGTTTGTGAGGCACGACCTACCCTTCACAAACCGTGCTAACTATCCTTAATCAAATTATTATTTTCTAGATGATTATAAATCCTATCTCTTATAACCTTTCCAACACTTTATCAACAACTGAAGTAAGGCTCACTGGCCTATAATTACCTGGGTTGTCTCTACTTCCCTTCTTGAACAGGGGAACCACATTTGCTATCCTCCAATCTTCTGGCACTATTCCTGTAGACAAGGACAATTTAAAGATCAATGCCAAAGGCTCGGCAATCTCCTTCCTGGCTTCCCAGAGGATCCTGGGATAAATCCCATCTGGCCCAGGGGACTTATCTATTTTCACACTCTGCAGGATTTCTAATACCTCTTCCTTGTGAACCTTAATCACACCTAGTCTAGTAGCCTGTATCTCAGTATTCTCCTTGACAACATTGTCATTTTCCAGAGTGAATACTGTCGAAAAATATTCATTAAGTGCTTCCCCTATCGCCTCTGACTCCACACACAACTTCCCACTACTATCCTTGATTGGCCCTAATCTTACTCTCGTCATTCTTTTGTTCCTTAAATACCTGTAGAAAGCCTTAGGTTTACCCTGATCCTATCCACCAACAACTTCTCATGTCTCCTCCTGGCTCTTCTGAACTCTCTCTTTAGGTCTTTCCTGGCTACCTTGTAACTCTCAAGCCCCCTAACTGAGCCTTCACATCTCATCCTAGCATAAGCCTTCTTCTTCCTCTTGACCAGAGATTCCACTTCCTTCGTAAACCATGGCTCTCGCGCTCTACAGCTTCCTCCCTGCCTGACAGGTACATACTTATCTCGGACACACAGGAGCTTTTCCTTGAATAAGCTCCACATTTCTAATGTGCCCATCCCCTGCAGTTTCCTTCCCTAGCCTATGCTTCCTGAATCTTGCGTAGTCGCATCATAATTGCCTTTCCCCCAGCTATAACTCTTGCCCAGTGGTATACACCTATCCCTTTTTATCACTAAAGTAAACATAACAGAATTGTGATCACTGTAACCAAAGTGCTCACCTACTTCCAAGTCTAACACCTGGCCGGACTCATTACCCAGTACCAAATCTAATGTGGCTTTGCCCCTTGTTGGCTTGTCTACATACTGTGTCAGGAAGCTCTCCTGCACACACTGGACAAAAACTGACCTACCTATAGTACTCATACTATATAGTGTTCCCAGTCAATATTTGGAAAGCTGAAGTCCCCCATGACAACTACCCTGTCTCTCTCTCACTCCTATCGAGAATCATCTTTGCTCTCCTTTTCAATGGACATTGACCCTTTGATAACATGTGACATTAATAGTTATACCTCATCTTACAGTCAGGCAATATCTATTCTCCTTAATAAATATTGTTATGGACCAAGATTGACCACCTCAATACATTTCAAGAAAGTAGCCTGGATCTTAACTTGGCTAGTTGTTTTAAGCAGGTGTAGAGTGGATATTCCAGGAGGGATGCAACTGGCCCAACCATGTAGTTTTAAACAAAACAGAATTTATTTGCAGCATTACAGAATGAAACACAAACAAAAGGGAACAGAGTATAGAATAACTCAACCTATCCGAAAAGCCAACAGATTATCCCAACCTAATGATGATGTTCCAAATTCCTGCAACAATCCCCAATAAACACCCCTTGGCACAAAAGTTAAAATCCTAAACATAGGCTCTTACAGGAGAGAGAGAGAGAGAGAGAGAGAGAGAGAGAGATGGCAGAGATTTAGCATGGAACACCTTCTTCCATGTCGCTATTTCTTTGACCAGCAGCCTCAAAACTGACTGACTACTTTCTCTGAATAGCCAGACTATTAAAGCCCAAGCCAAACCAGAGAAAAGCTAAGCTGGGAGAACTGTCCACTCCCCTTTCAATGTACAATTTTTTTTAAACTTAAAAGCTTCTTCAAGTAGATCAAGCCAGACATTTTGAAATCTGTGACTCATAAAATACTTTTGAAAAAAAAAACTAAGGACATCACAACCTTGTTAAAGGAGCAGCATCATCATAATATCACTAAACCATGGATCTCTATCTAATTTTTTGTTGCCTAATCCAGGGTCATGAGGACAATGGAATCAGATCAACTGCTGTCTGCCTATGATAAACTGATTTGTCCACGGGGTTCCATATCTCATCATGGAGTATTCCCTTAATCGCAGGTATAAATATACCAAACAAAAGCTGCTAAATCTAGAGAGCTAGCACAATCCTGTCTGAAATCAACAGACGAGAAATGTGTCATTGCATTGGGAGTAAGGGAATAGAACGAGTCCAGATCTTCTCAGGAAAGGATCTTTCGTGAGAATGATCCCGAGTGGAAGAAAATTGCTTTTGAAGTGCAGAAAGATGATCTTATTGGAAACGTACATGATTTGGAGATGATTTGACCAGATTGATGCTGCAAGAATATTTCTCTTAGTGGGAGAGATTAGAACCAGGACACAGTGTAACAATAAGGGTCTCCCACTTAAGATGGTAAGGGGAGAAATGTTTTCCGTTAGAAGATGACCAGTCCACATAGCAGGGGTCTTTCAACGTTTTTAAGGCACAGATAGATAAATTCTTGATGAACCAGAGATTCAAAGGGTACTGGATCAAAAGGAAAGTAGAGTCGAGGCCATGATTAGTTCAGCCACGATTTGACTGAATGGTGAAGTTTTCCAGAGGGGACGAATGGCCTGCTCCTGTCTGTAATTCATACAGTTACATACTTGTATGTATGAGAGGGTGCTGGTGTACAGACCATTTGACAACCATATTCTGTCCAGGCAACAATGTGCCTCACATCACATTGCATTTAAAAACATATTTATGCAAGACCTTTACAACACCTTTTTCTTTCAGTAAAAATTTGAGTTAATGCAACGAGGTATTCTGTTCAGTAGCTTGTGATACCTCTCTTTTCCTCATCTGCATGTCAACGTTCACTTGACCAAAGCTAAATCTCATTTTAAAATGCTGATTCAAGACATAATAGCTGTTCTACATTGACATCACAGGAGTCAAACAGATTGACCATATCATTGTTTTAAACATGTATGACAGTCACTGAGCAGTAGCAGTAGACTAAACATAGTTTCTATTTCAAAGCCACAGTAACACAGAGATTGTTTGAAAAAGGCAACAGGAATTTTACATTTTGTTCAAAAGCATGGCAGCAGGACTACTCTGTTGCATGCCCAACCCCTAAAGTTTCCTAAACCATGGCAGGGGACACATTGGGTACCTTCACTTGTTTGTGGGCCGATTGAGAAATTTTTGTGGTAATTTAAGGGCTCCTCTCATTGGCGCTGGGATTTTACCCATGGCAGGAGAGGGAAGCACCAAATACCAAACAACCAGATGAAACTTGGTGGCACGGTGGCTCTGCCCAAGGTTAGGTTAGGGTTTCTGTGCAGGCAATCAATGCTGTCTGGAAGTGCCCCCACAAGGTACCACAAACTTTCCCTTCTCCACGGTCCTGTTGATCTCAATCCTCCAGCTACTCCCCTGCTCATCCACGAGGGATCTGCCAGCTTGACTCTGGAGAAATACCTGGTTTCCCTCTGTCTGGGCTCCTGCATCCACTACTTCAGGGTGTGGCCTGCAGTTCTAACAGTTGGCCACTGCTCCTGGTGTCAGTGAGGTCAAGACAGCACCTGGTCATTTTCTTGAGCTGAAGGCCCATCTCAAGTCAATTAGAGGTCTATCAACAGCTAAATAACTGCAGGATGTGGCAGACAAGTGCAGGTGGGCTTGCTCCCAATGTTTACACTTGACCGTCTATATAAAATTCAGTCTAAAAAGTTCCTTTCATCCATATTCTCTGTAGTTGCATAGTGCAATAGTGAGACTCTATCTAGAAAACTGTCTCTGGCTTTCATCTCTTTATCTGAGAAAGAAATTCATTGGATTAGAACAGTTCAGCAAAAGTTTGCCCAATTGATTCCTGTGATGAGGAGAGTATTTTAAGAGAGATTTTGATGAGTGAAAGGTGATCTTGTTGAAATGAATGTGATTCTGAAAGAAATTGATGGTGTAGATGCAGAAAGAATGTCATAGGATCACAGAATCCCTACATAGTGGGAACGGGTCACTCAACATATCGAACCCACATTGACCCTCCAAAGTTCATCCCACCCAAACTCAACCCCCTCTCCTATCCTTTCAACCCTGCATTTCCCATGGTTAATCCAACTACCTGCACAGCCAAGTCACTATGGGCATCTTAGCATGGCCAATCCACCTAATCTGCACATCTTTGGACTCTGCTTGTGGTGAGAATAGAACAAGGAACAGAGTTTAAACACATGGGGTCTCTCATTTGAGATGGAAAGGAAGAAAAGCTTTTTCTGCTAGCCAGCAATGAGTCAATGGAATTCTCTTCGCCAGAGAGCAATGGAGGCAGGGTCCTCGAGTGTTTTTAACCTACAGGCATTTTGACTAACAGAAGAATCAAAGCGATTTGGTGAGAACAAAAGTGGCGTTGAGGCCACAATCAGTCGTGATCTTATTTAATGGCGGCAGAGGCTACAGGGTCCAATGGCTTAGTCCTGCTCCTAAATTACACGATTGTACATTTGTACGATTGCATCTGAGGAGACGGTGTTGATAAGAGACCATTGTGACAATCATATTATTTCCAGATCTTTGTAAAAATGTCCTTCATACAGTAGCGCACTAATATATCTATTTTTGCAAACTTCATACTGTATCGAGGATCCAAAAAATGTATCTAATAAGTGATAAGTATTTTCTTTCCAAGATCTGTTCAACGTAACATCTCCTTCTTGGATAAAGTGGTTCTAAAATAGAAAGGAGAAAAGCGAAAATTTCAGAAAGTGTGGCTATTTGGAGAAACCAAGGAGAATTAAATGCAAATAATATCTGCCATGAAGATCTAACTACCAGAAAACTGCTTCTTCTTGGAGACATTTGTGGCAAAGTGAATTAGAACTCTCACACATCAACAGTGGGATCTAGATTTTAGAGTTAACCTTAACTGCTTTTTTGGTGATAATGTGGTCTCTCTTTTGAATATGTGGAGTCAAGACATTGTCAATTCGCATGCTATTCATACAACAAACCCTTGATTCCTTTTTTTTACATTGTATAATTTAGATTACATGGAGTTCTTGGCTGTTTGGAAGTTAATGTCTGAATCAAAATTAACAATTGTGTGCCTGTTCAATGGGATATCTTTGACAGATGCAAGATACAAAGTGACTAGATTTTCTAATCTGTTTTACTAAACAGCAGGGTTAACACATTTTGAATTAGTGGGTTTATGCCAACATTAAAAAATTCCAAATTGTCTTCATCTTTAGTCATGGTACAATTGTAATTGTGAATGACCTATACTTCACATTGGTATATGGGCAGTATTTTCATTATTCATATCAGAAAATAAATATTGTGGCCGTCATTAAATAGATAATTATGAATGGATTGTGGTTCATAAGTTTGTTTATCCACAACTATTTCTCAAATAATAAAATAAAAACCATCTGATAAATGGTTTTGGAACATTTAGCGTTGATTGTACAAGTTTTCCTGCAAAGATTTCTCACCATTCTTAAGGACTGACTTGATTAACAAGGTTAGATCTCATGGAATACAGGGAGAACTAGCCATTTGGATACAGAACTGGTTCAAAGGTAGAAGACAGAGATGGTGGAGGGTTGTTTTTCAGACTGGAGGCCTGTGACCAGTGGAGTGCCACAAGGATTGGTGCTGGGCCCTCTACTTTTTGCCATTTACATAAATGATTTGGATGCAAGCATAAGAGGTACGGTTAGTAAGTTTGCAGATGACACCAAAATTGGAGGTGTAGTGGACAGCGAAGAGGATTACCTCAGATTACAACAGGATCTGGACCAGATGGGCAAATGAGCTAAGGAATGGCAGATGGAGTTTAATTCAGATAAATGCGAGGTGCTGCATTTTGAGAAAGCAAATCTTAGCAGGACTTGTACATTTAATGGTAAGGTTCTAGGGAGTGTTGCTGAACAAAGAGACCTTGGAGTGCAGGTTCATAGCTCCTTGAAAGTGGAGTCGCAGGTGGATAGGATAGTGAAGAAGGCGTTTGGTATGCTTTCCTTTATTGGTCAGAGTATTGAGTATATGAATTGAGAGTCATGTTGCGGCTGTTCAGGACATTGGTTAGGCCACTGTTGGAATATTGTGTGCAATTCTGGTCTCCTTCCTATTAGAAAGATATTGTGAAACTTGGAAGGGTCCAGAAAAGATTTACTAGGATGTTGCCAGGGTTGGAGGATCTGAGCTACAGGGAGAGGCTGAACAGGCTGCTGCTGTTTTCCCTGGAGCGTTGGAGGCTGAGGGGTGACCTTATAGAGGTTTACAAAATTATGAGGGGCTTAGATAGGATAAATAGACAGAGTCTTTTCCCTGCGGTCGGGAAGTCCAGAACTAGAAGGTATAGGTTTAGGGTGAGAGGGGAAAGATATAAAAGAGACCTAAGGGGCAACTTTTTCATGCAGAGTGTGGTATGTGTATGGAATGAGCTGCCAGAGGATGTGGTGGAGGCTGGTACAATTGCAACATTTAAGAGGCATTTGGATGGGTATACAAATAGGAAGGGTTTGGAGAGATATGGGCAGAGTGCTGGCAGGTGGGACTAGATTGGGTTGGGATATCTAGTCGGCATGGACGGGTTGGACTGAAGGATCTGTCTCCATACTGTACATCTCTATGACTCTATATGTGTTGATGAGGGGACAAAAGAGATTTACCATGAATACGCTTCTTTAAATTGTGTTTCATTTTCTATTTTCTGTCCTGTCTGCTCTATAGCACAGGGTCAAGTAGCCTTTCCATGATTCCACATTCTGCAAGTTGAAACACATCCAGAATATCGTGGTTTACACCATTTGGAGATAGACTGTCATTCACAATTATGAGGAGCTTGTATGTCAGGCTATGCCCTTCAAAAGACCTTGTCAGATCACAATCTTCTATTGAGCTACATCCTAGAAATGACCTTCTATATCTTTACTTACTAATCCAATGACCTACCTCTGTCCTCCTTTAAATGTAACTCAACTTATGTAATTGGACAGGTATAGAGACTGGAACCAGCTGGATCATGTTGATGACATCATTGATTGGGGTTGTTAACATGGACAAATCAGGAAAGCTAATCAGAGTTGACACACCATTGGAATTTTGGAACTGATTAAATAAACTGAAGAGAATCCTTGCCCAATGTGCTCAGAAGTGGCTGCTGTATGATGGCTAGGGGTTGCATTTTAGAAGCTCACACAGAAAACAAGTCATTTGGAAATTGGTTAAGTTATTTGGGTGGAACTGAGAAATAAGAAAGGGATGATCATCTTATTGGGATTGTATTATAGACACCCTAACAGTCAGCAGGAAATTGAGAAACAAATTTGTATGGTGATCTTAGTTATCTGTAAGAATAATAGGCTGGTTATGGCAGGGGATTTTAACTTTCCAAATATAGACTGGGACTGCCATAGTGTTAAGGGTTTAAATGGAGAGGAATTTGTTAAGTGTGTACAAAAAAAATTCTGATTCAGTATGTGGATGTACCTACTAGAGAACGTGCAAGATTTGACCTACTTTTGGGAAATAAGGCAGGACAGGTGATTGAGGTTTCAGTGGGGAGCACTTTGGGGCCAGCGACCATAATTCTATTAGTTTAAAATAGTGATGGAAAAGGATAGACCAGATCTAAAAGTTGAAGTTCTAAATTGGAGGAAGGCTAATTTTCATGATATGAGGCAAGAACTTTCAAAAGCTGATTGGGGGCAGATGCTCACATGTAAAGGACAGCTGGAAAATACCTTCAAAAATGAGAATCCAGAGAAAGTATATTCCTGTTAGGGTGAAAGGCTGGTTGGCATAGGGAATGCTGGATGACGAGAGAAATTGAGGGTTTGGTTAAGACAAAGGAGCATACGTCAGGTAAAAACAGGATAGATTGAGTGGATCCTTAGAGTATAAAGGAAGTTGGAGTATACTTAAGAGGGAAATCAGGAGGGCAAAAAGGGGACATGAGAGAACTTTGGCAAATAGAATTAAGGAGAATCCAAAGGGATTTTACAAATACATTAAGGACAAAAGGGTAACTAGGGAGAAATAGGGCCCCTCAAAGATCAGCAAGGTGGCCTGTGTGTGGAGCTGCAGGGGGGTGGGAGAGATACTAAATGAGTATTTTGCATTAGTGCTTACTGTGAAAAAGAACATGGAAGGTATAGAATGTAGGGAACTAGATGGTGACATCTTGGAAAATGTCCATATTACAGAGGAAGAAATGCTGGATGTCTTGAAATGCATAAAAGTGGATAAATCCCCAGGACCTGATCAGATGTACCCTAGAACTCTTTGGGAAGCTAGGGAAGTGATTGCTGGGCCCCTTGCTGAGACATTTGTATCATCATAGTCACAGGTGAGGTGCCAGAAAACTGGAAATTGGCTAACGTGATACTATTATTAAAGAAAGGTGGTAAGGACAAGCCAGGGAACGATAGACCGGTGAGCCTGACGTCGGTGATGGGCAAGTTGTTAGACAGAATCCTGACGGACATGATGTACATGTATTTGGAAAGGCAAGGACTGATTCGGGATAGTCAACATGGCTTTGTGCATGGGAAATCATATCTCATGAACACGATTGAGTTTTTTGAAGAAGTAACAAAGAGGATTGATGAGGGCAGAGTGGTAAACGTCATCTATATGGACTTCAGTAAGGCGTTCGACAAGGTTCCCCATGGGAGACTGGTTAGCAAGGTTAGATCTCATGAAATACAGGGAGAACTAGCCATTTGGATACAGAACTGGCACTAAGGTAGAAGACAGAGGGTGGTGGTGCAGGGTTGTTTTTCAGATTGGAAGCCTATGACCAGTGGATTGGCACAAGGATCGGTGCTGGGTCCACTACTTTTTGTTATTTATGTGAATGATTTGGATGTGAGCATAAAAAATATATTAGTAAGTTTGCAGATGACACCAAAATTGGACAGCGAAGAGGGTTACCTCAGATTACAGTGGGATCTTGATCAGATGGGCCAATGGGCTAAGGAATGGCAGATGAAGTTTAATTTAAGTAAATGTGAGGTGCTGCAATTTGGGAAAGCAAATCTTAGCAGGTCTAATACACTTAATGGGAGTGTTGCTGAACAAACAGACCTTGGAATACAGGTTCATAGTTCATTGAGATTCATAGGTAGATAGAGTAGTGAAGAAGGCGTTGGTATGCTTTGCTTTATTGGTCAGAGTATTGAGTACAGGAGTTGGGACGTCATGTTGCAGCTGTACAGGATATTCATTAGACCACTGTTGGAAATTGCATGCAATTCTGAACTCCTTCCTATCAGAAAGATGTTGTGAAACTTGAAAGGGTTCAGAAAAGATTTACAAGTATGTTGCCAGGGTTGAAGGATTTGAGCTATATGGAGAGGTTGAATAGCCTGGGACTGTTTTCCCTGGAGCGTCGGAGGCTGAGGGGTGACCTTATAGAAGTTTATAAAATCATGGGGGGCATGGATAGGATAAATCGACAAAGTCTTTTCCCTGGGTTCGGGGAGTGCAGAACTAGAGGGCATAGGTTTAGGTGAGAGGGGAAAGATATAAAAGAGACTTAAGGGGCAACATTTTCACACACAGGTTGTGTGTGTTTCTGGAATGAGCAGCCAAATGAAGTGGTGGAGGCTGGTACAATTGCAACATTTAAAAGGCATCTAGATGGATATATGAACAGGAAGGGTTTGGAGGGTTATGAGCTGGGTGCTAGCAAGTGGGACTAGATTAGGTTGGAATATCTGGTCGGCATGAACGAGTTGGACTGAAGGATCTGTCTCCATGCTGTACATCTGAGTCTATGACTCTACGTCATGCCATAACCAGTGCTCATAAGGGCGGAGTAGGACATGCACCCCCCTCTGTTGAAGGAAGTGCCTCCTGAAGCAGTGCCAGTGTCCAATAGTGGGCATTGCTGGAACTGCACGAAGATCAGCCCATGGATCTCGAGAGTGAAAGATGCAGGGTGTAGTGGACAGGGAAGGAAGGCATCTTTGGAAGACAGTGTTGGGGCATTAGGGTTGTTGGTTTTGCAGTGCAAACAAAGAGGTAGGGGTGTACTAATTCCCAATATGGGTACTCCTCTGGCATAGCACCTTACTTTCTTCTGGCCATTTTACAAACATTTTTAAAGTTTGGTTGCACATCCATCCATGCCAAATATATTGTTGCATGACCATGGAAATGTTGGTCAGCTGAGTTTTCAACCACTTCGTGCGACCCTTAATTATTTATTTAAGCATGTATGGTTGAATTGTGGCTGTTCTTTTGCTCTTCCCTTGGGGCAATAACAGCAAGTTCAATTACAATAGCCATCCAACTTTAATAAAGCAATCTTCTGCAGCTAAAGAAAAATGTTAGTGAGGCCACATTTGGCATATTGTGTGCACTGCTGGTCACCACATGATAGGAAGGATGTGGAGGCTTTGGAGAGATTTACCGAGGTGTTGTCTGGATTGGAGCGTATTAGCTATAAAGAGAGGCTGGCCAAACTTGAATATCACTGGAGTGTCAGAGATTGAGCAGCGACTTGATAAAGCTATACAAAATTAAGAGTGGCATTGATAGGATAGATAGAGTCTCTTTTTTTTAAGGTGGAAAAGTTAAACATGAGTAGGCATAGGGTTAAGGTGAGAGGGGAGAAATTTAAAGCAGATGTATGAGAAAGGTTCTTTTTACACTGAAGATGGTAGGTGTCTCAGAGGGCATTTCGACAGACACAGGCAGGGAACAGTGGGGTATGGACCACTTGCAGGCAGAAATAATGAAATTAGTTTACATTGGCATCATATTCAACACAGACAGGGCGGGCTGAATGGCCTGTTCCTATGCTGTACTGTTCTTTGTTCTATGCTTTCTTAACTGCACACAAAGCACATGAAGACCACAAATCTTGTAGAAATGGTGGAATTATTACAGTTCTCAAAGAGTCAATTAAAAAGTATGACAAGTATGAACTTGGTCTCTTTCAGGCATCATCATTTCACCTTGTCGTCTCCCCTGTCCCGTGAAGATACAATTGACTTTGGAATTCCCTCAGAGATTCTGAAATGATGCAACAAGGCAATATAGACAAACTTATCACATGCCATCATTGCATGAAAGAGATAAATGAACAAGATCACTAGCCGAAAAAAAAAGCATTGTGCTTTTGGATTTAATCCCCAGAAGATAACTTGTTCATTTTCTGTTGAATGTTTGCTTGTCTCCTAGCAGACTTATTTGCCACACATGAACAAGTCAAATCAGCAAGGAGGATTACTTTTATATGGGAAGGCATGCGCGAGTGGCAGTGTACACACATTGGAAAGATAATCTGATTCACTCAACACACAATTGTGGTAAATGGGGGTTATATTACCACTTTTTAAAGTCTATTCATTTATGGGATGTGGACTTTATTGCCCATCGCTAATTTCTTTTGAGATACTGGTGGTGAGCTATTTCCTTGAATTGCTGTAGTCTATGAAAATGCTATTAGGAAGGAAATTCTAGCAGCTTGACCCAACAACACTGAAGGAACTGTGATTTAGCTCTAATTAAGTATGGGATTTGGCTTAAAGAGCAACTTGTAGGTGGTGGCATTACCATCTATCTGCTGCCCTTATATTTGTAGTTGATAGGGGTTGTGGATGTGGAAGGCACGATTTGTGAATTGTTGCAGAGCATCTAGTGGATAGTTCATACTGTTTGGTCAATGATGGAGGGAGTGAAAGCCATGTTTTGATGGGTGTCAATCTCATTCAGGCAAGTGGGGAGTATTCCATCACACTCCTGACTTAGGCCTCATAAATGGTGGATGGCATTCAGGGAGTCAGGAGTTGAGTTGCCCACTGCAGGATTTACAGTTTCTGACTTGCTCTTGTAGTCATGGCCTTTATAGGATTGGTCCAGTTCAATTTCTGGTCAATGATAACTCTCAAGTTGATGATTGTGGAGATTCAACTATGTTAATGGCAAATGATTAAACTTTTTCTTATTGGAGATGGTCAATAATGGCAATTTTGTGCCATGAATGCTATTTGCCACTTATCAGTCCAATCTTGAATATTGTTCAGGTCTTACTGCATATGGGTATGGACCGTATCAGTACCCGAGGAGTCACAAATGATACTGAACAATGTCATCATCAGAAAACCTCACCATATCTGACCTTACGATAAATGGAAAGAAATTGATGAAGCAGCTGAAGATGGTTAGGCCTAGGACTCTTTCCTGAGGAACTCTGTAGTGACATTCTGGAACTGAGATGACTGACTCCAACCACCACAACCATTTTTCTTTGTGCTAGGTATGACTCCATTCAGTGGAGAATTCTCCCCCTAACAAACCCCACACCACCTCAGTTCCCACTGACTTCAGTTTTGTCAGGTATAGTTGATGTCACACTCAGTCAAATGTTGCAGTCACTCTCACCTCATCTTGTGTGCTCAGTTCTTTGGTCAAAGTTTACCAAGGCTCCAATGAGGTCTGGAGCCGATTAGCGTTGGAGAAACCTGCACAGAGCATCGACAAGTAGATTATGGCTGAGTCAATGTCACTTGGTAGCATGTAGATGGCTCCATCACTTTGTTGTTGATCAAGACTAGACTGACAGGGTGATACTTGACCTGATTGGATCTATCCTATATTTCATAAACAGGACATCCGTGGGCAATTTTTCACATTGCTGTGTTATGCTAATATTGTCGCTGTACTGGAGCAGCTTAGCTTGTTCTGGAGTACAAGGCTTTAATGCTATTGCTAAAATGTAGTCAAAGTGAATGACTTTGCAGTTGCACTTAATTTACTTCCAACTTTTTGGGAGCGAATGTTTGTGCTGAACGAATTAAGACACATTAGCATTTGGAAGCATAGTTCACATTTGGCACCTTATGATAACATTGACTGGTCACAGGTCAGATAACCTGGCCTTAGGATCACATTTGAACATCTTAAACTTAGGAGAACGCAGTTCATCAAGGATTCATCATGTAGGAAAGATAAGTTTTTTTTAATCTTCTGGGTTTATTTTACAATTTAGTATAATTTTTGGTATATCTTTGATATCAACATTTCAAAGTAGCAATTCAGGGTTTTTTTTGCTACACAACAAAAGTTATTAAGCCAATATATTTTAACGGTGCATTGATGCAGATGTGTCAAACTCAATTTATCATGTTGAATTACTACTGGAATCAGTTACCTCTGTTTAACCCCTAGGATTTTTACAGTTTAACCTGCTCTCATGTGGCACAATTTGAGTTTCAAAGCTTGAAATCTTGAGGAATTTTCTTTGTTCAAGCAAGAAATGTATGGACTTTCCACATACAAATGATAATGCCTAAGTACAGCTGATCATATGTAAAAAAAAAGGCTAGTATTGTTAAGAGTATCTCATCATATTACAGAGCACGTAAATGTATAAGGCTAAATAGATCTCACTGTTCAACATATCAAAAAGATGCTGCAAACATAAATTTAGAAAGTAGACATCTAGACATATATCACCTGCACTTCTATTCCCCTTCATTACAATAATAGCAAACAGTATGTACATTTATATTTATGTTTAAAGTAATAAAATGAGATTAGATTAGATTACTTACAGTGTGGAAACAGGCCCTTCGGCGCAACAAGTCCGCACCGACCCACCGAAGAGCAACCCATCCATTCCCCTACATTTACCCCTTTACCTAACACTACGGCAATTCAGCATGGCCAATTTACCTGACCTGCACATCTTTGTGACTGTGGGAGGAAACCGGAGCACCCGGAGGAAACCCATGCAGACACGGGGAGAACGTGCAAACTCCACACAGTCAGTCGCCTAAGTCGGGAATTGAACCCGGGTCTCTGGCGCTGTGAGGCAGCAGTGCTAGCCACTGTGCCACCGTGCCGCCCACAAATTTCCAATGGCATATTATTCGACAACATTGAAGCACATGAGTTATTAGGATAAGTAACCAAAAACTTGTTCAAAGAGGGAGGTTTCAGGCAACATCTTCAAGAAAAAGAAGGTTGACGGGCAAAGACATTAAGGGAGGAAATTTCACAGTTTAGTACCTTGGCAGTTGAATGTACAACTGCAAACAGCAAAGTGATGGAAATTGGGACTGTACAAACCAAGAGGAATGCAATTTTCTTGGATGGATATAGAACTGGAGGAAGCTCCAAAGTCAGTGAGGGGTGAGGTCAGGAGGAATTTGAACACACTGATGAGAATTTTGAATTCAAAGCGTTGCTGAAAGAAAGCTAAGCAGTGATGGAAAAACAAGAGGTGCAAGTTGAGCTCCGGACAGCTGCATTTTGAATGAGTTTCAGCAACTGTAGATCGGACAAGGCAGGGTGGAAATGGTCACTATTCTGGTAGTTGGTACCGGTGGTGTTAAGGTGGAGATGGGATCAGAAGCTCAGCTCAGGACAAAATAGGTGCATGAGACTGGGATCAATCTCATGGCGTGAACACATGCTTGGACATGGATCAATGGCTGAATTGTGAAACATCTTTGATTCAAAAGATTGCCAATTTTCACTGCCTGCGATTACATAACGATGCGGGTGTTACAATGTAGAATGTTTAAGTTATTAGACTAATAATCCAGAGGCCTGGACTAATATTCCAGTCACATGAGCTTAAAATTGTTAGAGAAATTTCATCTGACTCTTTAATGTCATTTAGACAAGAAAATTTGCCATTCTTACCCAGCTTGGTCTGTATGTGAATCCAGATCCACAAACTGAGGTTGATCATTAATTACCCTTCAAAGTGGGCTATAAAATCTCCCAACTGCACTGGTTTTTCAAAGGTAGTCAAGGATTCACTGTAAGAATCATAGAATCCCTACAGCGTCGAAATAGGCCTTTCTGCCCAACAAGTCCACATTGACTCTCCGAAGAGTAACCCACCCAGACCCATTCCCCTATCCTAAATTTACCCTTGACATACCTAACCTGCACATCCCTGAACAGTGGGCAATTTAGCATGGCCAATTCATCTAACCTGCACATCTTTTGGTTGTGGTAGGAAACCAGAGCACCCAGAGGGGACACATGCAGTCACGGGGAGAATGTGCAAACTCCACATAGACAGTTGCCCAAGGTTGGAATTGAACCCAGGTCCCTGATGCTATGAAGAAGCAGTGCTAACCACTGAGCCACCATGCCACCCCGTAAATGCTGACCTTAGCACTGACTCCCACCTCTTGAATTTAAATTAAAAATGGTTACTTCGAAAAGATACTTGAAGATAATACTGTCTGTGGAAATAGATCCAAGTATAAGTCACCCTGTGAAGAGAAGGAGGAAAATTACTCCTCCCTCAAAAGACACTATATTCTCACAAAACGATTACTGCACAATTGAAATAATTATTTCCATATTATGTAATACATTTACACTCCATATAAGCAGGAACACCAAAACTTAACTTTTCATCTCAAGGTTGAGGAAGAAGAAGATGAAAGGAGCTTTTAATCTTAAATATTGCAAACATTTCTTTTGATATAGTCAATTCTTATACATGCTCAGCAATCCATTAAGAAAGCTGTGGCATTGATACTCATGCTGTGTAAGATTGTCAGATGATCAGCAAGAGGAATGACGCACAAAAGATCTGATCAAGAAAAAAAACCAGACATGTACACCACCATTATCATTAAAAAAAAGATAAGGGCTTTGTTGCATTGAATCAGAACATAACTCTTACAGCTCCTTGCAAGATCATACAGATGGAAAAGGGACATCTCTGCTTTTCCTTTGAAGATTTCACAATTTGAACAATTTATCTTTAATTGTGAATGTAAATTCAGACTACAAGTTGCATGTGCTTATGTATGAGTTCTCATCATTGTCCGACAAACCTTTAAACCAGACCAAAAGCCTTCACCTAAAACAAAAAAGTTCCTGTTTACTTGAGCTAAGATCAATATAATGTAAACAAGTTTAAACGCTTGGCTCCTAAAAATAACTGGTATCAAATATTTTAATTTCCATTAGTGATGGATTAACATTTTTAAAGATCCCCATTCCCTCTTCTGACATGTTAATTCAATCAATTATTTGTTTCCAGAAGTTACCTATATCAAGGTTGGGACTACAAACTTTAGTTGCTAGCTTTACATTTTGAATTTCTCCTAAGATCTTGCAATTAGCAAGATATTATTCTGACCTTCTGGTCTGAATGGTCTAAAACTTAGATCTGCTGATGTGTTTACTCACCAAGTCACTGTCATCCAATATGTTAGCCACTTGAGATATGGCAAATTAGGAATCCAGGTTTGGATAATTGCTTCCTGATTAGTATATACAATACAAATAACTTATGACATTTCTATGTTAGTTAATGATAGGATATGTTGTTAAGAATATATACATTTCTAAAGTATTTTTAGCAAATTGCATGATGACCTTAAGCATTTCATTTGCCAGAGAAATAAATGTGTGTGGCTAAAGCTGCATTTTCGTACCCACATCTGTGCCTTAGTAGAAAATCCTGTTGCCCAACACTACACCAAGTTATAAAGGGGCAGATCAGTTTGTCCTGCTCTGTCTGGAGGAACTTCCCTCCTTGGTACCTTAGTCTGCTCTCCAACAATCCCTCACTTTCCCAACACACCATCCATGCAAAGTCAGGAGATAGTACAACTGAACACTTAGAACATAGAACATAGAAAAATACTGCGCAGTACAGGCCCTTTGGCCCTCGATGTTGTGCCGATCTAAGCCCACCTAACCTACACTAGCCCACTTTCCTCCATTTGCCTATCCAATGCCCGTTTAAATACCCATAAAGAGGGAGAGTCCACCACTGTTACTGGCAGGGCATTCCATGAACTCACGACTCGCTGAGTAAAGAATCTACCCCTAACACCGGTCCTATACCTACCACCCCTTAATTTAAAGCAATGCCCCCTCGTAATATCTGACTCCATACGTGGAAAAAGGTTCTCATGGTCAACCCTATCTAAACCCCTAATCATCTTGTACACCTCTATCAAGTCACCCCTAAACCTTCTTTTCTCCAATGAAAACAGCCCCAAGTGCCTCAGCCTTTCCTCATACGATCTTCCTACCATACCAGGCAACATCCTGGTAAACCTCCTTTGCATCCGTTCCAGTGCCTCCACATCCTTCCTATAGTATGGCGACCAAAACTGCACACAAATACTCCAGATGTGGCCGCACCAGAGTCTTATACAACTGCAACATGACCTCAGGACTCCGGAACTCAATTCCTCTACCAATAAAAGCCACTACGCCATATGCCTTCTTCACAGCACTATTTACCTGGGTGGCAACTTTCAGAGATCTGTGTACATGGACACCAAGATCCCTCTGCTCATCCACACTACCAAGTATACGACCATTAGCCCAGTACTCCATCTTCTTGTTACTCTTACCAAAGTGAATCACTTCACACTTAGTTACATTGAACTCCATTTGCCACCTTTCTGCCCAGCTCTGCAGCTTATCTATATCCTGCTATAACCTGCCACATCCTTCCTCACTGTCAACAACTCCACCGACTTTCGTATCATCCTCAAACTTGCTCACCCAACCTTCTAGCCCCTCCTCCAGTTCATTTATAAAAGTGACAAACAGCAATGGTCCCAAAACAGATCCTATCGGAACACCGCTGGTAACTGCACTCCAAGATGAACCTTTACATCAACTACTACCCTCTGTCTTCTTCCAGCCAGCCAATTCCTAATCCAAACCTCCAACTCACCCTCAATGCCATACCTCTGTATTTTTTGCAGTAGCCTACCATGGGGAACCTTATCAAACGCCTTGCTAAAATCCATATACACCACATCTACTGCTTTACCCTCGTCCACCTCCTTAGTCACCTTCTCAAAGAATTCAATAAGGTTTGGGAGGCACGACCTGCCCTTTACTTGCAATTAATTCAATTGAGTAAATTGTATACACCTGTCCATTTTGCAGTCTCCGCCAAATGGGAAGGTGAAATGCAAATGATGTGAATGCTTTAAGGAACACCTTCACGCAGTCTGTAAGTGTAACCCAAGTTCCCAGTTAATTGTCACATTTAATTTTCCATCCCATTCCCGCTTTGACTTCTTGGTCCTCACACATCTGCTATTGCTCTATTTAAGCTCAAAGTAAAAGCCTGAGGATGTCACCTTTGACAGGTTATCTTACAGCCTTTTAGGCATTGAATGTTGGATGCAATAATTACAGATTATAAATTCCCCTTTGCTGTTTATGCAGCTGTTGGTGAGGATTCTGGTCTTCCTATTTACAATTCCTTTGGCGCAATCTTTTATTTCTTTCTTCATCATCATCATCTCTTTTCTCACATAATCTCTCCAGTTCTCTACTCTGTCATGGACACCACCTTTTGTTCCCTCCAATCTTTCACTGCCTCGGGACTTACTTTTAAAAAAAAAGTTATATCCTTTACTTTATCCCCTTCTGATAAAGGCCGCAGACCGAAGACATCAGCTCCATTTCTCACTCCACAGCGGATGCTGGGCCTGCTCAGCTTTTCCAGTACACTCTGGATTTATCTTCAGCTGATTGCATCTTTGCTTGAACATTGACCTGCCATGTACTGTGTGAAGCAGTCGAATTAAAAATGCCGGGTGTTGAAACTCAGCATGTTTCAACGAGCAACCACAAAAATACTGTGCGGTTATATAGTGCCTTTAACATAGTAAAGCGTCCTATAGAAGTTCTTAAGTGCATTCGCAATCATAGAGTCATGGAGCTATACAGCATGTAATCAAATGCCTCAGTTCAACTTGTCCATGCTGGCCAGAGATCATAAATTAACCTAATCCCATTTGCCAGCATTTGGCCCATACCCCTCTGAACCCTTCCTATTTGTATATCTATCCAGATACCTTTCAAATGTTGTAATTGTACCAGTCTCCATCACTTCCTCTGGCAGCTCATTCCATACAAGCACCACCCTCTGCAAGAAAGATTTGCCCCTTAGATTTTAAAGAGAAATGTTTCTCCTCTCATCTTAAACCTATGCTCTCTAGTTTTGGACTCTGCTACCCTGAGGAAAAGACCTTGGCTATTCACCCTATCCATGCCCCTCATTATTGCATCAACCTCTATAAGGTTAACCTTCGGCCTCTGATGCTCCAGGGAAAATAGCCCCAACCTATTCAGTCCCTCCCTATAGCTCACACCCTCCAACCCTGGCAACACTTTTGTAAATCTTTTCTGAACTTTTTCAACTTTCACAACATCCTTGTTACAGCAGGGAGACCAGATTTGAACGTAGTATTCCTCAAGCAGCCTCACCAGAGTTCTGTACGGCCGCAACATGACCTCCCTACTTCTTATACACAATGCACTGACCAATAAAGTTAATAAAATAAGGAAACAGTAGGTCAGATGGATTCAAGCCTGGTAAAAGAGGAAGTGTTTTAAAGAGCAATGTAGGAGAGAAAATAAATAGATTGTCGGATGGAATTCCAGCGTTTGGGGCCCAAGGACCAGAAGGCACAGTTGCCAATGATGAAAGGGTGTAAACTGATGATGTGCAACAGATCAGAGTTGGAATCACAACGTTGTTAATTTTATTGTCTTGTGCAATTAAGCACAGGAAGCTTTTCCAGGGGAGTCCTCTTTGATTATGTCTTTATTATGCAAGATTTAGAGATGCCAGTGTTAGACTGGGGTGTACAAAGTTAAAAATCACAACACCAGGTTATAATCCAACAGGTTTAATTGGAAGCACCACCTTTCGGAGCACTGCTCCTTTATCAGCGCTCTGAAAGCTGGTGCTTCCAATTAAACTTGTTGGACTACAACCTGGTGTTGCGTGATTTTTAACTTTACTATGCAAGTTTCTGATTGTTTGATTTTGCCTATTTTTTCTTAGATTTGTGCCCACACATTTGTGCAGACACATCATATAATATATATATATATATTTGTACATGCATCCCCAATTGTCAATCTTGAGGGCAGACTATTTGTTCTCAACCACTGGCCAAGATGAACTGAAAGTTTACCTCAGCAGTTCAATTTGTTTCTGCTCAGCACCGCCCACCTATTATTTTCAGTTTGATCTTTGGTATCTGTTTTTTGAACGTTTATTTATTCTGAATAATGCTCCTGCATTGACTTTGACAGTTCTTTTCCATTATTCGGAATGCTTTAATTCAATCTCCTCAAATCCTTCTCACCCCTATCTGAAGAGAACTAACCAAACTTCCCTAACCTACCTTCATAAATCATGATTTTTGATACCTGGAATCATTGAGACTATTCACCTCTGAATCTCTCCTTGCTCAACAGAAACTTGTTCAAGGATTGGGATTGCGCATTGGTAAAATGAGGAATTACATAAATTACTTGGGTTTCACACAGTTAATTAATTAAAAAGTTCAAGCGGCCTGACCAGAGTCCTGTATAGCTGCAACATGACCTCCCTACTCCTATACTCAATGCACTGACCAATAAAATTAACAAAATAAGGAAATAGTAGGTCAGATGGATTCAAGCCTGATAAAAGAGGAAGTGTTTTTAAGGAACAATATAGGAGAGAAAATAAATAGGTTTACGGATGGAATTTCAGCGTTTCGGGCCCAGGGACCAGAAGGCACAGTCGCCAATGATGAAAGAACGTAAACCGATGATGTGCAACAGATCAGAGTTGGAGTCACAATGTTGCTAATTTTATTGTCTTGCACAATTAAGCACAGGAAGCTTAACTGACTAAGTAAAATGTCTAATTTAATTTGATAGCCATGGATGGTAATTCCTTCCCTTCGAGTTGTCTTTTCTTATTGGAATGTATCTATGCTGAATGTTATGAAAAATGAACAGATAATTTAATATTTCTGTGATGTTGATAAAGAGATAAACATAAGCCAGAGCACCAGAGATAACTCCATTAATCTTGTTCAAAATGATGGACAATAGACCTCTCACATCCATACAAAAGGGCAGATGGTTCCTTGAATTTGATAGGCAGCATGCCCTCAGTATAGTATCGGAGTATCAGTTGGACTTCTTGTGCTCAAGAACTGGAGTTTAGACATGAACCCAGATTCTTGGGTAAGATTGCTACCCCCTGAGATGGTACCCCCAAACAGTTAACATTCAATATCTCTCTCCTCTTTAAAAGCTGTTTAACATCCATCTGAGCAACCATTTGGTCACATGTCCAAGTGTCAGCTGGCACGGTGCCAATTTTTTTTCTGTCTTATGCTCCCTTGATATGCCTTAAAATGTTTTACTATGGTAAAAACACAGAAACAGTTTGGTGTTCTTGAATAACACTAAATCAAAGTTACGAGTGGTGACAGGTCTGTTATTCCTGCTGTTCGTAGTGAGGACAATTTCAGGTGATGAATTAAGAGGACTATAGAAGATGAACATTTCACAACTTTAATAGGCATGGATTAACGTGTGGTTGTTTTTACACTTACTGGTAACAGTATCCTAACTGGGTCAAGCAGACTCTCAACAGTCAGTGGTACTTTTTTAGATATCAGCATTGATGGCTTCTTTCAATTGAAGAACTGACTGACTTTTCTTCTGAAGTAGACTATTTTTCTTCTTTCCCTCCAATTCCTCCATAATCTAAACTGACACCTGAACTACTTCAAAATGATCCCACAACTGATCTCTGAACAACTGTAACCCTGTAGTTGTAAGTTAAAACATAACTTTAAGGAATTAGGATAGCAAGTGCATGCAGTTGAGCAGTGTAGATGAGCTAAGAGGTTTGTATTCTTCAGTCTTACTATTCACTATCTCAGCTGATAGGAACACAATATTGAATATTCACCATCTCAGCTGATAGGAACACAATATTGAATATTCACCATCTCAGCTGGTGGGAACACAATATTGAATTCCAGTCCATACTCATCCAAAAGTTCAAAATGCATAATTAGTGATTGACCTGCATTTACAGGAAAGCAGCAAAAATGTTGCACTTCTGCAAAAAGCACTGGATTTGCTGTGTTACAACATTTTCACTGCCATGTAATCTGAATTACAATATCGAAGCTTAGTAGCAATGTACACATTTCTTAAAAATACCAACTTACTCAGACAGGTTATGACATCTCTGGAGCAAGTGGGACTTGAACCTAGAACTTACTAGCTCTAAAGCTAAGGACACTGTTACTGAACCACAAAAGCCCCATTCATTGCAATTTACAACTTTTTGACCCAAATTTTTAGACCTGGAACTCACTATGTCAATTTGTTTCATTTTATATTATCAGTTTAAAAAGTACTCCAATTTCCACCCAATCACCAAAAACATCACATTGCTTAGCACCAAATAAAACATTGGCAAACTGGTTAATGTCAGGGCTGTTTCATGCTTTAGATACATTGGCAAATCTTCCCTGTTATTGAAAAGAACTCAATTCACCATTCATCACTGTCGATTGTATTTTCACAAAATGAAATATTGAGTTCTGGGGGAATGTGATGCACTCTAAAATACTGCAAATGGAAGAAAAGTCAGTGAAAATGGTGACATAATCAATTTTCACAAGTATGTTAAGGCAACTAATTCTCCCTCTCCTCTACCTCTTAATACTTTACTGTCTGTGTATGGCCCCTTCACATTGCCAGGATTGTTTGTCTGACACTCAGTGCTGAATAAGCATAAATTTCCTTCAATAATTGGAAAACTGAAGGCATTATCTCTCGTTCCTGCCACAGTTTTCTAGTCATTGACTTAATTAGTCTCTATCTGCTGGCAATTGCTGAGCAGTTACTTTCAAACATGCTGTCCTATCTGACACTAAGATGAGTTTCTGGGTACATATCATCATTACTGTGTGCTGCCTATTTCTACCTTAGAGTCATAGAGATGTACAGCATGGAAACAACCCTTCAGTCCAACCCGTCAATGCTGACCAGATATCCTAACCCAATCTAGTCCCACCTGCCAGCACCCAGCCCATATCCCTCCAAACCCTTCCTATTCACAAATCCATCCAAATGCCTCTTAAATGTGGCAATTGTACCAGCCTCCACCACTTCCTCTGGCAGCTCATTCCATACGTGTACTACCCTCTGTGTGAAAAAGTTGCCCCTTAGGTCTCTTTTAATATTATTTGATGCTACCTCTGCCTCAGGTCATCTGTTCCCGAAAACTTGCATATGTTAGCCTGGATCTGACTGTTTCAATGCACTGCTAACTGGTCTCCTATCCTCTACCCTCACTAGACTTGAGGTGATGCAAAACTCAGCTACGCAGGCTAACTCACACCTATTCCCGGTCGCCGTCACCTCTGTACTAACTTATATTGCTGAGCAATGCATGAATTTTATAAAGTCTCACTGTCATGTTCAACTCCCTCCCACACCTCTGCAATCTGCTCCAGCCACATAACTTTCCTGAGATCTCTGTGCCCCTCCACTTCTCGACCTTCCGATTTCATTGCACCCTCGCTGATGGCCATGCCGCCAGCTGTCAAGGCCTCTTTCCACTTCTCCAGCCGGCCTTCCACTTTTAAGATGCTCCTTAAAATCTACCTCGTCGCTCAAGCTCAGGCCATCTCCCTTAGCTGCTCAATGTCAGGTTGCGTTTGTGAAGCCTCCTGGCTCCCTTTTACTCCAACCAAAGGCGTTATACAAATGTAAGTAGCTGGTTGCCATTCCTGGATGGATAGGGGCTGCACTGGGCACACCGAGTGATGGGTGTGGAGCTAAGGAAGAGGAATCTTTTGTCATTCGTACCTTGGGTAAAGTAGCGGAGATGGCAATGTAACATACAAAGGTCGATTACCCCTTTAGCACCTAATAGAACTCTGCCTCTCTCCTCCCCTACACACTCTACTGAGAAGTTTGTACAACGTTTCTAACTTTAGATGAAAACACACGGGCTTTATTTTTAAATGGGGAGGTGGGGGGAAGTGGACAGAACACGGAGTTCTCACCGACAGTTCGGCCGGCTCACAGTGTAGGTACTCAGTTCCCACTCACTGTTACGAGTTCCCACAAGTAAGACAGCTACACTAACGCTCTTCAGAGAACATCAGACCCGTCCGTGAGGTGCACTTCTATTTGCAACGGGACAACTTAACGCCACAGTTGGGAATCACACCAGTCTTGCACTCAAAAAAAAAGGCAACCCTTCAAACATCTCCGGCAGCCCGGAACAAAAATAGCGACTACAGATCTGCAGCTGCAGTTATGTTTAAACGAAAACAATTTTTTTGACCGCCGCTGTTTGTATCTCAATGATTGTTGGGGGGGGGGGGGGGAGGGCTAGAGGGGTAAAGAGAAAGAACATATTAAAATGTAATACTCACCGCTGCTTCGGAGTTCTCCACCAAAAGTGTTAGCGCCGATAGCAGCAAAAATATCCGAACGCTAAGTCGGTCGAAGGAGGAATACTCAAGCCTCATTTCTTTTCCCCTCCCAGGCTCTTTGATCAACTGTTTGAAATTGCACATCCACACATGTTCTATTCGGAAATAGAGAAAAGGATTGATATTCCGTAAAGAGAGAGAGCTGTGGTGAGGGGTGGGGATGTAGAAATTTACTGAGAATGTGCTGCTATAGTGTGTAAGACAGTGAAAGAGACAGAGAGAGGGCGAGAGGGAGAGTGCAATAGCCAGTTACTCCCAGCCTCTCACCCCTCTATCTAACAGCCAAGGCACTGTTTCCTCGCTCTCCCTCTAATCTCCACAATCCGGCAGAACTACTTCCTATACAAACTGTACCACTTCGCAAAGGGGGAAAAAAGAGAATGGCTTTAACCTGCTGTGCTCAGAGTTGGTGGGGGGGGGAAGCTGAGAGAAATAAATCAAAGCCCCTCCAATAGGAGCTGCCGTCCCGCCCCGCCGTTCTAAGCCCTCCTTTGTTTCCTCTTGGCTTAACTTTTAAAAAAAACAAGAGGGGGAGTGGAAAAGTTAGCAAACTTTCTTTGAAGGACTATTTTATTTAGCGGTTATGAATGCAAGTGCGCTTGCAAAAGGGATTGAGAGATATTGCTGAACACTCCGGTGAATTAAGTGGGAGCAAACATTTCGGTGCTAAATGATATAAAAAAAGGAGCAGCTAGTAAGTATCGCCTTTCAACTTTATTGTCACATCGCTTCATTTAAACCGTTTAGACGGCCCGGTGGCGTGATTCTAAAAATGTACTTGCCTGTGTTATTTTTTGATGGGAAGCTTGTAATATTATTGATTGGGAGGGGGTTAATTGGAGTGAGTTTTTCTCTGACCCAGAGCTCTGAAAACTCCGCCCCTTGCCCCTATCCCCCGGCTTTTTATGGATCAGACTACAGGAGAGGGAACAGGGATCACCCTCAGTTCATTTCTCAAAGCCGCCTGCAACTCCTCCGTTCCTAAAAATAAAACAAAACACGAGGTAGTGTTTATTCTATTAACGCACCGATTGTTTTTCTGCTGTTTCCATATCAAATGTTCTCTCTCTCTCTCCCGAAGGTGGTGATCTTCCAGTGGGTCTTTCAATGACACAGAGCAAGAGATCTGAAGCCGGTTGTGAGACTCGCCCCTAGCACCGTTGATTTGCAGCAGAACAAATCCACCAGGATGACCGATTGGTATGTGAGAAACTCTCCCTCAGCCTCAGAGCGAATTGAGTGTCGGATTTTACTGAAGAGTCATATAACAGACACGACAGCAGAGAACGCGACCTCACTTGTAACTGTGATATCAGAATCTCTTGTGCTCTGAGCTATTGCTGGCGCAGAATGAAGCCTCTTTTTAAAAAGAGAATTGCTTTTTCTTTCAGGATCCTGCTTGTGGTCCTAGGCTGTTTGGCTGCTGACTTGGTCCAAGCGGTGAGTTGCTGGGGAGGTGTGTGTGTGTGTAAATGTCATTCCCATGTTAAATTATTCAACTGCATTTTGTCCCCTCTGTGTACGGGGATTCATGGACATGCCTCGTCTTTACAAAACATGGCAAAGGTCTTCAAAACAAAAATCCATGTAACTTGAGTTTCAAAGGGATGTAATTGTTGCTGCTATTAATGTTCATCATCTCGAATATTTACTCTATGGCAACCAGCTCGGTCTAAGGAAATGCATTTTAATTTAGAAGTGTGTATTTTTAAAAAAAAATTAACAATTTTGAAAAAAAACCCCAACAACCGCACGATGAAGGCTGCGTGTCCCGGTCAATATGATGCGGATTAAACTTAATTAAAAATGAATCATTTAAAAAATAATCGTTGCAGGTTCAATGTGAATTGTGCCCCTCGGTAGTGACGTGCTGAGGAGCTGGGCAGAAGTGTGTCACAACTGAGTTCGGTTTTACCCTTTCAGCCTGTAACTAACGCAGACTTTCGTGTTAAATTCAAAGCCTTCGCTTGATTTGACCCATTGGCAGTAGCGATGGGATCCGCGCTTGAAACATTGCAGCAGGATGTAAGGGTTAGCTTTCTGTTGAGTAGCAACTGATTGAACTGGGCACCAAGTTAGCCGCTGAGTCCATGGCAACAGTTTGCAGGAACCAATGAGTTTCAGAACCAAGTTGAATTGAGGCCCGGGTAAAACACAGCGCTGAAACGTGTCTGTGTTCGAAGAGTTCAGATTGCTCGACTTAGTCCAATACAAAGACTGCGCGTTTATACCTGAGCAGATACATGTGCTTTGTAAATTGAACCTTCTGTGAACTGCCATTCTCTTCGTGTGAGCAACGAATGGAACTCTGTTTTGAGAAAACAGCAGTGGTGCATCTGAGTATTAGAAAAACATTGATGCACCTGCCAATCATATAGGTATCCCATTGAAACAAAGTGGGTGTGAAAACGAGGACAGGGGAATACAAAAATAAATACACCAGTCCTGCCCACATATTGGTCAATGTAACAGTCTCAGTTTTTCACTTTACAGCATAAGTTAATGATATACCTGACTGACTCCCCCCACCCCATCAATCCCATATTATGTTGACAGAGCACCCACTGACCCCAGTTATGATTTCATCTGCAGTTCTCACTTTTGCCCAGTTATGATTAGCCTGTCCAGACTCAGCAAGGACAGAGTCTGGACACGGTCACCAGGGCTAAATTACAGAATGGGCAATGCTTTAGCTAAATGAACAACAGGAGTGGAGTGAACCTGGATTGGGTGCAGCTACTAATGATTATTGCATTCTTCCATTTATAAAGTCTATGGAATGTCTCAACTGGAAGACTATTTCCCATGATGTGTTGGACAGGAAAAGGACAATCTTTTTTGTACTAACAATTCATGGGTCAAGTGGAACAAAAAACAGTCAATCTTTAAACATGGAAAACTGGAAAGAATGGTGTAAATCAGTTTTACTTTATCTTTCCTCCTTTCCTGAAGGTGCTGATTGTGGTGAGGTATTTACTTGGGCACCAGCTGCTATTCAACATATTGTCAAAAGGGTTGGTTGTGAATCATGGTGCATGGTAATGGCTGAATTGGCAACTGGCTATAATTTCCAGTGGGGTCACTGGGTAGCAGTTAGGAGTATTGGATATGGTGTCTGATTTATAGGAGAAAGTGAGGTCTGCAGATGCTGGAGATCAGAGCTGAAAATGTGTTGCTGGAAAAGCGCAACAGGTCAGGCAGCATTCAAGGAGCAGGAGAATCGACGTTTCGGGCATAAGCCCTTCTTCAGGCTTATGCCCGAAACGTCGAATCTCCTGCTCCTTGGATGCTGCCTGACCTGCTGCGCTTTTCCAGCAACACATTTTCTGTCTGATTTATAGCCAAGTTACGGAGGGTTGTCTGAGCCAATTATTGTCACCCTTCCAACAGTTTGGATGATCAACTCATTTCAGACAGACTGGACAATTGGATTTAAACATTCTCTTTACTACATGGCTCAGCTCAATCATAGCAAGTACATTTATTCATAGAGGTAGCTCATTGCACTATCATGTAGTCACAGTCAGACTTTTTGTGTAAGCATCCATTCAGTAAGAATCCATAAGGATGTAGGAAGAAACTTACTTTGTCTGAATTTGATATATTTTTTAACTATAAAAATTGACCCCACTTAATAAGTGATTGCATTTGATTAATGTCTGGGTCACACACCTCTGAATAAAGAGAATGCACTGCTTGTGAGATAATGCAGATTAAAGAACAGTTACATGGGCTGATTATAGTTTATATAGGCAAAATATGTTGCTAATGTGAAAGGTATTTGACAGTAGACAATACATTCTAATTAAAATTGAGTGCTGTAGCTGGATCAACTCGTACACATCAGGCTTGTAAAGTAAATGATCTTTTGTGCTTGTACATGGTTCCAAAATGTAGGCAAATAAGCAGCTTTGCTATCACATCTCTATAATTATTGAAATAAACTTTAAAAATAGACTTCAGTATCGGCATTAAAACTAAAGGCCTTTATTATGTAAAATCTACGCCACGGAGCAGGTTATTCAGTTCAATGTGTCGATGACACTATTAATTCTCTATATGAGACTTTTCCCACCTCTTCTCATCCAGCTACATGTTCTTCTGTTCATTTCTTCATTATGTTCCTATCTAGCTTTTAATTAACTGCATCCATGCTCGTCACCTTAACCAATCCATTAAATAACAAGTTGCACTTTCCCATCACTGGCTGAGTAAAGAGATTTTCCCTGTTGAATTTATTTATGATGTAAATATCTTGGGATAGTGTTGGTCTAGAGTATGATGAACAGCAAAAATTCCAAACAGCTACTCAGTACATATTTCAGTTGAATTAGAAATGATTTACAGACAATTATCTTACTCCTAGGTTCCTATGACAGGTCTGATTTAAAGTTTTGTCACCTCTGTCTCCTTTATTGACTTGCTTCAAGGGACCACCATTACTTCAACTGATTAGTGCAGGGAGTACCACCATCACGTCTGTTCATGGTGGTGTAAGAGCAGGTAGAGCATGGAAGATGATGTACTGAATATTATAAGCCTCTGAGGGAATTTGTCAAGGAAGATGTTGAGAAGATGTTTCTCCTCATGAGGGAATCATTGTCTAGGCTCATTCATGAGATTAGTAAGCATTCTGAAGCAATACATGCTCAGTTGATCTGGAAGAGGTACAAAAATTTGAAACAGATCTGTCATAGGAACCTAGAGCTACGGGACATAGTTTCCAAATAAGAGCATCCAATTTAAGACTGAAATTAAGGGGAATTTATTTACATGGACCACCATTAATCTTTAAAATTCTGTACTTTAGAGAACAGTGGAGGCTGAGTCATTGAATATATTCAAGGCTTGGTTAGGTAGATTTCTAATCTACAGGAGAGTTGAGGATTATAGGGTGGCCAGTGGGAAAGTGAAGTTGAGCCGTTGATCAGATCAGCCGTGAAATGTGGAGCATGAAAGCAATAACTTTTTTGTGCTTCAATTTTTATTACTCTTAGGTTCAAACTGGAATTGAAATCTTGCATGATTTTTCCTTCCCTAACACAGTGACAATGACGTCAGTAGTATCACTGCCTCCTTGTGTGAGACCTATTGACTCACTTTGGACTGAGAATGAGACCTGGGATCTTCTCATCTGTCTGGCTAAGTTGAACAAAGCTTCCATCAATTGAGCCACGAGACGACTTTCTGATACAACTCAGAACCCATTCTCTTGATTGTTCAAACCTGCAAGTCCACTGAAACCTGAAATTTCATTCTAGGTGTCTAATCTTTATCAGACAAATTACTTGACTGCTGGGTTGGTTTAGAACAGTACCATACATTACTTTTCACTATCAGTTTTACATTTAATCAGAAGAGGAGCCAAATCAGTGATTAAGTTCTCACTGATCTCATGAAACAACTCCATGGGAGCTACATGGCAAAATGGTAATTTGTTTAGATTTAGATAAGCTGCAGATTGAGTTTTCCATTAACATGAACTCCTCTGGGTTGTCCGGAAGTGCAGGAATTTCCACGTCCCCATATAAATTGCAATGAACAATGGAATGCAGTTAGCAATTCATTTAAAAAAAAAGGTAACTTCTAAGAGTGGTGTTAGTGGGATATAACTGACAAGACTTTGGGAGAGAAGATGCCAGGTTGAGTTACTGATCACCCTTATCGTGGTCATCAGCAAGTGCAAGGAAGAGACTACTTCTCTGGCCTGAGAATTTATGGAAATGGGAAAAAGAAGGAAGGGGAAATTTTTAAAAATAACCATGTTAAAAAGAAATGGTAACAATGAAAGAATGTGAATAAATTTGATAAGATGTAGTAATGAGAAAATCGTCATTTGTTAGGACAAAACTTGAGGACTGCTCAAATAAGATTTGTTTTGTCAAGGGTTATTATCTTCCACTCAACAAGACATTTACAAGATTACCAATGTAAGCAGGAACAATGTTTCACACTGTAAAAGAAGAGAGTGATGATTGCTTGGGAGGTGGACTCTGATTGTCATGGAAATGCACTAGTTAGATGATGACTAACAGTTAACAGCCAAACCTTGTTTTAATTTGATTTATATACAAGCAAAGTTTGGCAGTTAACTGTCAGTCATCATTTAATGGGTGGCACGGTGGCTCAGTATGGGTGGCACGGTGGCTCAGTGGTTAGCACTGCTGCCTCACAGCACCAGGGTCCCAGGTTTGATTCCAACCTCAGGCGACTGTCTGTGTGGAGCTTGCACATTCTCCCTGTGTCTGCGTGAGTTTCCTTCGGGTGCCCTGGTTTCCTTCCACAGTCACAAAGATGTGCAGGTGAGGTGAATTGGCCATAGTGTTAAGTGCATTGGTCAGAGGGAAATGGGTCTGAATGGGTTATTCTTCGGAGGGTTGGTGTGGACTGGTTGGGCCGAAAGGCCTGTTTCCACACTGTAGACAATCTAATCTAAATCGATGCCTTTTCCTTGGCAATCTCTTCTGACCAATGTCCATTTGCCAACCAAACAGCAGTAATTTCTCATGCAGTATTAAAATGTTGTTTGCTTTCACAATGTGTAAAAAGCACATATACCAAAAAAGGAAGATATTGCTTTAAGCCAAGAAGACTGTAAAGAGCTGGCTGTTTTACACACATACATATATGTGTGTGTATATATATATATATATATATATATATATATATATACACACACATATATGTATAGAATTATGAGTTGTATACGATGTTGACTTGGACCAATGAGAGCAAAAACAGACAGAATGGAGCTGATTGGTTCTGAATGAGGAGGCAATGGCTTGACAACAATAATTTGATTGGTCCCTGACCAGGTGATCATGTCTTGTGTGGAGCCAGAACAGCAGAAATGCATCTGGAAAACCTACAAAAGGAAAATGTCAAAAATCTCTTTGCATTTCTCCCTTGTGTGGTATTATACCACAAAGTCTCCAGGCATAGCTAATTGTCTTCTGCAGATATTTTCCTGCAATCCCCCTGTTGAAAAAGGGATAATTACTTAAGTGATGCGAAAAGGGCCAAATTCTCAACCAGTGAATGAAAGAGAGTATCAATCTGTCAACAACTTTGTTTAATCAGCAAAAAACTAAAATGGAATTAGAAGAAACCAAAAGAAAATAATTTACCTGCGGTCCAGTTTGATGCTATTGAACTGTGTTTCCGAAATTACTTCCCTTTCCCACCCTTAATTTTCACGCCTTGTCACTCTCTGTGTGTCTGTTTGTGAAAAAGGGGAAATCAAAAGGGATATACAGAGATATTAGAGAGCAAGTCATGTTTCTTTCCTGCCACAATCTGTTTGCAATACATGGCTATTTAATTGTTAAGACGAAAGCCCTGGTATTTTCGTTGGTCTGTGTTCATCTGTCAGGTAGTTTGGATAGTTTCTTCACACATTGGTGATGACTCCAGGAATACTGAGGTGTGATTTCCAGCACACCAGCCCAGTAAGTTATAATAACTAGCATTCTTATGATTATCCTGATGAGTGCAAGACAAAAAGCTTCAATAAGTGTATAATTTTTCAGTAATATGAGGAAATGATAGGTACATAGGGATCAACTGGAAGAAATGGAATGCTTTTTTTTAAAGAGTTATGTAAGTTAAGATTAATTCAGTGAAAGTTAATTGACTGATTCCTGGGATTAGTGTATTACCTTGTGATGAAGGTTTGCACAGATTGGGTGATAATCTTTAGAGTTTAGAAGAGTGATCTTACTGACATATATAAGATTCTGAGGGGACTTGACAAAGTAGACATTGAAAAGATACTTCCTTTTGGATGAGAGACTAGAACTAGGTGCTCAATTTAAAATTGAAGGGACTTCCATTTAAGCCAGTGTGAGGAGTATGTTCTCTCTCAGAGGATCTTGAGTCTGTGAAACTTATTCCCCCACTGTGAGTAATGGAGTCATACAGCAAGGGAACAGACCCTTCAGTCCTACTCATACGTGCCAGCCAGAAATCCTGATCTGACTTAGTCTCATTTGCCAGCATTCGGCCCAATACCCCGCGAAACCCTTTCTATTCATATACCCATCCAACATTTGCCTTTCAAATGTTGTAAGTGTATCCTCCTCCACAACTTCCTCTGGCAGCTTGTTTGTATCACACTATCCTCTGCTTGAAAAGGTTACCCCTCAGGTCCTTTTTAAATCTTTGCCTTCTCACCTTAAACCGATACTGTCTAGTTTTGGACTCTCCTCACCCCAGGAAAAAGACCTTCACTCTATCCATGCCTCGCATGATGTTATAAACTTCCATAAAGTCACCCCTCAGCCTCTGACACTCCAGACATATCCAGCCTGTCTGTATAACTCAACCCCTCCAGTCCTGGCAGTATTCTTATAAATCTTTTCTGAGCTCTCTCAAGTTTAACAACATCCTTCATGAAATATTTAGGAGATAGGTTGACTTTTGGCTAACAAGGAAATCGAAGAGTATCAGGAATGGGCAGGAATATGGCTTGTACCACAAAGAGAGCAGCCAAGCTCTTTTCAAATGATGTGACCAACCACAGCAGCAAAGTTACCTGCTGCAACTCCAAAGGCATATCATCATGTATGTTTAGATCTGTGATATTATTATAGTGAATGAGTATAATGCACTTGTTGGGATATTAGCCAATCTCCAGTGGTGATGAGGCAAGACAAAACGTAGGTCCAAGTGAAAATGTGAGGATGATATACAACAAAGAATGAGAGCTGATGTCATTCAAATGTTTAGGTTTCTTGATGGGCTTGACAGAATTCAGAGAGGACGTTTCCCTCATGGGAGAGTCTAGGACCAGAGAGCATTGCCTCAGAATTAAAGGGCACCAATTTAAGATTGAGAAGAGGAGGAATTTCTTTTCTGTAAGGGTTTTGAGTCTTTGGAACTCCTTGCCTCAGAGAGCTGTGGGGACAGAGTCCTTGTGCACATTTATGGCTGAGATAGATAGATTCTTCATCAGCAAGGGAATCAAAGGTTAGTGGCAAAGGGTCGGAAAATGGACTTGCGGAATGTCGGATTAGGAATGATCCTGTAAAATGTTGGAGCAAGCTTAATGGGCTGAACAGCCCATTTCTGTTCCTATTTCTTATCGTCTTTAACAAATAAATTACATCTCCAGTATAAAGTGTTATGCCTTGCTTCAGTTACACACACTCACCTTTTGTGGCACGACTGTGCACCTACTGGCAGGAGGATGCAATTATAGTATGACACATTTACCAGGGCAGTTTTAACCAGTTATAAATTGTAACAAGTTTATAGTCATTAGATTTACCATATTTGTTCAGATTTGGACTGTAACTTTTGTGTAGTTAACTTATATAAATTTCAGAATAGAGGGGCAGGTGTAAAAATTCAGGCTGGCCATGTTTGCACATTCAGCAGGTCCTTTTGCTGTTCTGGCTGGTTTACTTTTGTATTCACTTCAGTGTGAACTAAATTATGGAAGAAATCACTCGACCTTTTTACCCCAATTTTGTTAACTGGTGGATCTTTTAGAGCACTGTGAGACATCGACATTGCTCAGAAAAAAATTGTTTGTTCTATTGCATATCAGCTTTCTTCAAATTCTCACTTTGCCTGAAGTATTGATTCTTCTCACACGATGACACCATTGACACCTGTACCTCTAAGGTGAACCGAGACAAAAAATTTAAGCATTTTGGTCATCACGGCTGCGTTTTAGCCAATTCCCAACATGGCCACACAAGCAAACATACATGAACACACATAGATATGTGTATCATACACACACGCACGCACACACATTTTATTCTTCTTTGACCAGATCTTTGAGATATCTCTCGTGTCATTCTTTGGCAAAGATCAGGAACTTGGGATAGCCAAGTTATTAAAGTGATTCCGTCTCTATTCAGTTGCTTCTGAGCTCTGTGCTTTCAATCAAGAAATCTCTGAACACAAGTACAATGGAATGTTAGAACATTATGATTATTTAAACATCACACTGGTACTCAATCATAGCTTAGTCACAAAGGTTGAGTTGTAGAAAGCTTGCCTGTTGTGGACAGCGAAGAGAGTTACCTCAGATTACAACAGGAACTTGACGAGATGGGCCAATGGGCTGAGAAGTGGCAGATAGAATTGAATTCAGATAAATGCGAGGTGCTGCATTTTGGGAAAGCAAATCTTAGCAGGACTTATAAACTTAATGGTAAGGTCCTAGGGAGTGTTGCTGAACAAAGAGACCTTGGAGTGCAGGTTCATAGCTCCTTGAAAGTGGAGTCACAGGTAGATAGGATAGTGAAGAAGGCTTTTGGTATGCTTTCCTTTATTGGTCAGAATATTGAGTACAGGAGTCGGGAGGTCATGTTGCTGCTGTACAGGATATTGGTTCGGCCACTGTTGGAATATTGCATGCAATTCTGGTCTCCTTCCTATCGGAAAGATGTTATGAAACTTGAAAGGGTTCAGAAAAGACTTACAAGTATGTTGCCAGGGTTGGAGGATATGAGCTGCAGGGAGAAGCTGAACAGGCTGGGGCTGTTTTCCCTGGAGCATCGGAGGCTGAGGGGTGACCTTATAGAGGTTTACAAAATTATGAGGGGTATGGATAGGATAAATAGGCAAAGTCTTTTTCCTGGGATTGGGGAGTCCAGAACTAGAGGGCATAGTTTAGGGTGAGAGGGGAAAGATATAAAAGAGACCTAAGGGGCAACGTTTTCATGCAGAGGGTAGTACGTGTATGGAATGAGCTGCCAGAGGATGTGGTGGAAGTTGGTACAATTGCAACATTTAAGAGGCATTTGGATGGGTATATGAATAGGAAGGGTTTGGAGGGATATGGGCTGGGTGCTGGCAGGTGGGACTAGATTGAGTTGGGATATCTGGTCAGCATGGACAGGTTGGACTGAAGGGTCTGTTTCCATGCTGTACATCTTTATGACTCTATGACTCTAAAACAGTTGTTTTGCTGTTGATGGGAATTAACTTTGATTTCAGTTAATTTGATATACCTGCATGGACAAATGGCATATCATTGAGATAGTTCCTAATCTCTTCACTGGCTGCATGCTGACTGTTGCTCAGTTTTAATCTTGTAGCTACTAACTGTCTTAAGCACCTCACCTGAGATTATTCTCCAAATTTGTACCTTGACATTAAGGGTGGAAAATGATTAACTCATCTGATGCACTCCTTCACCAATTCTAAAGGGAGACATTTGGTTAAAGTGTAGATATGTTGATCTCAGTCAAACTGTGAGTTTCTGCTGGGCTTTGGAAGGGACCAGAACTTCCAGTACTGGGAGTTTCCAACTGGACTCCAAAAATGTACCTCCCCAATGCAAGCCAAAGTAGTGCCTGAACATTTGAAGATGAGAAATCCATAAGTACTGTGTGGAGGTGGTCTGTGGGAGTGGTTTAAAGTACCTGGGCATCATGATGATCTAGACTGCAAACCAGATTGTCAGTCAGCTACTGCTGAAGTCTTTGGTAAAGTGAAAGCACTATCTGACTAGTGAGAACTCTTCACTGCAGAACCATTGGCCATGGCTGGGTGCAAGAGCATTTCTCGCCCACTAGGAAATCTCAGCCCTGAGTTTGATAATGAAAATGGATGTGGTAATAGCTGACCATTCCTGACTTTGCATTCACAGGTATGCACATTCCACCCGGACTCACCACTTTGTGATCAAGGCTGGGAAGCCTGACTGATTTCCTTTTTCCCCAACTCAAAGGTGGTTCGACCTGCTGTCATCACCATTGACATCACTTAACCTAGAAGAAAAGGAAATGCCAGAAGGGCTCAGCTACAAAAATGGGCAATGGGCAGGGAACCAAGTGAGCCATTTCGAATGTCAGCCTGTTTTTGGTGAATTTGATTGTATTGTAACTTTGCATTCGTATTCCCTTGACAGAAGATAACATTATGATAGATGAGGTAAATGCCATGATAAATACAACCTGGAGAACCAACAATAGCCTGGTTCAGATCAAGAAATACTTTATGGGTGAAACAATTACAGTTTTTGCAGTGACTGATGCTTAGCTAGGAAAGTGATTTTGTCTGGGCACTTTAAAAGCAGTCCTTGAACTCATTTAACTGTTCAGGCCTTCGATGGGAACAATGTGTCAAGTAAACAGAAAAGCTGGGCATCAAATGTTGCTGATTCATCAGGAGAGCAGTGAAAAGTGACATAAACAGATATCCAGCACCATGTATGTGAGCTTGGAGAATTAAACTATCAAGAACGTGAAGGCTGTATCAATCTATCTGATTATGGAACTCTCTACTTCTTCCAATATCCTACCTCCTTAAGTCCATGGAACTGAAGCAGAGCTTGACAACAGTAAGAGCTTTGAGATAATCACTGTGTGTGAGTTATTGTGAGTGTTGAAGCAGCTAAAACTCATAGCTTATTAGGCAGAGTACTGGTAAACATCCTGTTATTCTCCAGATAAGACTCATTGAGGCCTTGGCTTGAGGGACTAAATGATGTTGAGTGATAGGAATTAACCACATGATGGTTAATTAATGACCAAATTAATGGTCCAAGTGACTGATCAGTCCTTAGTATTATGTACCTTCCTGGTTTAGGTATTGCATTACCATACTGCAGTAGGTGGTTGACTTGGCTTCAATCTTCCAACACTAAGATTGTCATCTTGGAACCTTAAATAGCAAAATGACCATGCTGGCCTCCTCATATTACCAAATAACATAATCGCTGCAGAATAAGCATAACCTGCCGTTGCATTGCTTGACTGGGTTTATTATAACACGAACCTTGATGATAGACCTTGGCTTCAATCCACAACTAAGGTGAAAGATAACAAGTCTAATGGACGTAATGATTCATTTAAAATTCTACACATTGCAGAGCAACGTAACCAAATGCAGACTGCCTGGAATAAGCACACACAACATGGCTTTTGTTTGTTCTGTTGATCATTTCAAGGAGGGTTTCATATGAAAACAATAATATTCCACACCCATCTACTCTTCAGAATCTGCAATTGTTCTGAGGTTTCTTGTTGTCAGTTGTTTGCTTTGATCCACTTACAGTCACACAGCTGGGCTTGCTTACGGATCTCTCACAATGCAGGACTGTCTGCAGGTGCACCTTAACTGTCTGCATGCCACACATTGCCACGCACAAAAACACAGGCTACCAGTTACTCCCGAGGCAAAATCTGGCAAGTGCTGGTATGCAAATTAACACTTATTTGTTTCACTCTTTTTTTTTGTTTGCTTGTGAAGTTTGCTGCTAGGCAAGGAAAGGAACACTGGATGCTTTGAGTTCTCAAAACCAACTCTGAGCATCCCATAATTGGTAGGTCACTTTTGCACAGCACCTTCTACTGCACCGGTGTGGCATTACCTGTTTTCCCCACCAGCCAACCTGTGCCTGGCTGAATGGCACTACCAATAGCCATCAGTCGGTGAAACATCAGGCCAGTTTTGTGCTGCAGATTAGAACCTCTTAGAATTGGATTGCCAGTGGCCATCAGACAGAGGGGTCCTTTAACTCAACTACTGAAGTGCCACAGTTAAAAGGCTGTGTGTTGAACCAATCCCTTACCAGTATCAGTACATTTAGAATATTATCTGAATGGTGGCAGTTTAGGAAAAGGTGAGGTGCAACAAGACCTGAGTGTCATGTGCAACACTTGCTGAAGGTTGGTATGCAGGTGCAGCAGGCACTGAGGAAAGCTAATGGCATGCTGTCCTTCATAGCCATGATGTAGAGGTTCTAGTGTTGGACTGGAGTGGACAAAGTTAAAAATCACACAACACCAGGTTATAATCCCAGAGGTTTATTTGGAAGGACTAATTTTTGGAGCGCTGCTCCTTCATGAAGTAGCTGATGAAGGAGCAGCACTCCAAAAACTAGTGCTTCCGAATAAACGTCCTTCATAGTGAGAGGATTTGACTGTCTGAGTAAGGAAGTCTTGCTACAGTTAAACAAGGCTTTGGTGAGGCCACACCTTGAGTATCATATGCAGGTTTGGTCTCCTAGTCTGAGGAAGGTCATTCTTGCTATTGAAGGAATGCAGGAAAGATTCACCAGACTGATTCCTGGGGTGGCAGGGCCGACATATGAGGAAAGACTGGGCTCGTATTTGCTGGAATTTAGAAAGTGAGGAGGGATCTCATAGACACATTTAAAATCCTGATGGAACTGGACAAGCTAGGTGTGGAAGAATGTTCCCAATATTGGGGAACCCCAGAACAAGGAATCACAGTCTAAGAAGAAGGAGTAAGCCATTCAGGACTGAGATGAGGAAGACTTTCTTCACTCAGAGAGTTGTGAGCCTGTGGAATTCTGTCCCACTGAAACGATTGCGGCCAGTTCATTAGATATATTCAACAGGGAGCTAGACTGTTGCCCGTGAGGCTAAAGGGATCAAGAGGTATGGGGAGAGGGCAGGAATAGGATACTGGAATTGCATGATCAGCCATGATTGCATTGAAATGTGGTGCAAGTTCGAAGGGACAAATAGTCTACTCCTACATCTTTTTTCTATGTTTCTGTGTTAATAAGTAGCGATGGTGTCTAGTTCATTTTGCCTAATATTACCCAGGGTGGTAATAAATTGGGAAAGGAAGAAGTACATTGGAAATTTATGATGAAGTTAATCTAAATGTCAGGATTTAAAACAAAGGGAAACAAGAGGGATTTGCAGTGATAGTGCTTTATTTAATCATGGCACATTCCCAATGGGACACTGAAAGCGCAAGATGGGAGTAAGTGACAGGCCTGTACATCAGGAGAGGTGGGAGGATGCTAAGATAGATTTCAATGTGGGCTGAACATCCTGCAAAAGTTGGATGAAAACACTTTTAAAAATGCTCTCAACCTTGAAAAGAAATGTGGCAGAGTAAAGAAGAGAGAGAATTCTGCTATTGGCGGCAATCTTCACGTAAACCTCTTTTGGTTTGTGGAGCTTTCTCTGGTTCTGCCATTTCCACATGGTAGACCACTACTCCCTCCTTGATCTGTGGCAAGGCAGGGGAAACAGTGTGGCTCCACCTCACTGTAGTGATGGGCTCGCTTGTCCATGGACATTCTATGTCCTGTGGTAGGAAAGGGTGAGAAGTATTCTTCCTTGGTGAAAAAAATAAAGATACTGCCATGTGTATCCCCACCTGATGTTCCCCTACTCTTTGTCATTCACTACAAAACAAGAGAGGATCAAGTGAGGAGTGCCACCAACAACAAAATTCTGTCCCTCCCTTAGTCTGGTCAAAGCACAGCAGGTTAGGCAGCATCTCAGGAATAGAGAATTCGACGTTTCGAGCATAAGCCCTTCATAACGTCGAATTCTCTATTCCTGAGATGCTGCCTAGCCTGCTGTGCTTTGACCAGCAACACATTTGCAGCTGTGATCTCCAGCATCTGCAGACCTCATTTTTTCCCTCCCTTAGTCTGTCATATTCTTTAATGTTTAATTGGCCCACTTAGAATATTTTTCAAAATACTTTCTCCAACTCTTGCAGTAACTTCAGCCCATATTGAAGTCTACCACTGCACCCTCCCACCTCCTCCTCTGCCCTCCTGCTGCAGCCTTGCCACTTCTTCCTACCTTTTGCTGACAAGGTCCTTATAGTAATAATTCACTGTCATTTTGTTTGATATAATGGAGGCAAGCACACCCTTCACTGTGTTATCATCATACAGGAGTAGAATCATTAACTCTGTACCTCCAGCAGTTAGTCTGGCCCAGGTTGATAGGTGATTGTTGAGGTTTTACAGAGATTGGGCCACAATGCACACTGGTATTGGATATCTGAGCTATGATGACATTGTGTGTGGCTGTCCAAAATCAGTGATCTTATCCTATTAAGAAAGTCTACTCATGAATGACCTCGGAGTATAGCAGAAACCTTCTGGAAAGGATGAGGAAAAGTTGCCTGGATGTCATGATTTGGAGATGCTGGTGTTGGACCTGTGGTGTACAAAGTTAAAAATCACACAACACCAGGTTATAGTCCAACAGGTTTAATTGGAAGCACTAGCTTTCAGAGCGCTGCTCCTGATGATCACAACCACCTGATGAAGGAGCGGCGCTCTGAAAACTCGTGCTTCCAATTAAACCTGTTGGACAATAACCTGGTGTTGTGTGATTTTTAACTTTGCCCTGGATGTGAAGAAGTAAACATAAGATTATGAAGTTAGCTGTAGTTTGTTGGAAATGGTTTGATTGTGAAAGGTGTTGAGGGTTGAGCTGCAGAGATCTTTGAGCTCCCTTAGTGACCAGAAGACTCACATTCCCAATCCAATCTTTTGGCTTGAAATGATATTTTGAGACAGGAAATCTGAGGATATCTTTTTAATATACATTCTAAAATAAAATTCTGAGATTCTGGGATATATATCCTTTGAAACTGCATTTGAAAATGTAAGTAAAAACCACGCCAGAGTATACGGGAACCATTCAGAATAGTGCAGCCTTTCTCCGTTCCTTATGTAAGGCTGTAGTGGGGGATGACAAAGCTTTAATTCGAAAGGCTATTATTTTCTCCAATGAATCTGCAGTATTCCAGGTGCTGCAGGTGCTCAGCATAAGATGTCTGTACAGATCAGTTTTATAAAGGTAAGATTGGGCAGGAGGAGAGCGTAATTGATTGCTGCGGGCTGGAGCCAGAAACAGTGTTAGGCTTCAGTCATTTTCAGAAGTTTGAGATCAAAGAGCAACATATTACGTGCCCCTCTGGGTATGTTTTTGGCTGGGGGTGGGGGGGGGGGGGGGGGAGCTCATGTAAAATGTGTGTGTGATGCTCAGCTTGCCACATTCCCACCCATCTGCCATACCTGCACCCACCATATGTAAACAAATTATTACATATCTAAAACTGACCTCTATAATAAGGTGCCTGTGCCAAAATATGGCGTGGGCAGTTGAGTTGCCGTGGGCAACACAGATGTAAAATTCCTACATGTACAAAAGCAGGAAGGAAGAGGCTCCACTCATTAAGGTGTTTACTGCACACATTGGGGCAGTACCCCAGCCCAAGATGCCTCTTTAGTCCTCCTTTGGAATCACCTGCCCTAAAGCCCTGTGAGTTGCCCATCTGGGGCAGCCATGATCCTCTTCAGACTGGCCTTCGTCGCTTCTGAACTCTGGTGCTGCTGGGAATGATGGAGCTCCCTGGGCCCTCATGTTGGTAAACACGTCCCAAGGGCAGTACTTGTTCAAACGTAAGAGGTGCAAGTCCCATAATTAGCCAAGTGATCCCACCCCCAGCTTGTTACATTTGTAAGGTAGGCTCCACTGAATGAGCTGCCTGCTTTCCATTCCCCGATGTCCAAAGTGTATTTCTTTATTCTCCCTTCCCCTAAAATAATTGAATAAATTTGAATTTAACAGTGGGTGTGCTTTTCAATGTTGGGAGCTTATTTATGATTTCCAGTCACATATTTCTTCATCCATTCATTCATTTGTTGTGTTCACTGCCCAATTTCTGAAAGTAATCTGAACAAGTTCTCTTGGCTCCTCTCTCCACATTTTACTTCCATCCCTCACCTGGCTTTCTGTCTTGGCTCCTCTCTCCACATTTTACTTCCTTCCCTCACCTGGCTTTCTGTCTGTCTTTTACTCATCACTTTTATGTTTGTGCTTTTTCTTGTTCTTTTCTGAATCACTACATCAGTGAGAGCTCAGAATGTCAATGTTCAGACATGTATCTATTTCTCTGCTTCCTCCATAGGAAGTGAACAACTTTCACTCCATATCCCATGATGGGTCACTAGAGATTTGGAAGTCAATCTTCTGAAACCACCTACTTATTCTTGGAGTTCAGTTCCATGAACAATAGCAAGCTTCTGTACCTTGCCAGGCTTTTATAACATCACAGACTCTGACAGTAATTGTTAATGGGGAATTCTTCAGAATGTAGGCTGTTGCTCATAAGAACATAAGAAGCAGGAGGAATGGAAGACTATTCAGCCATTGAGCAAAATCATGATTGAATGCTTATCTTTCTGTACTATCCCTATACCTCAGTATCTATTGATCTCTGTGTCGATAATACGAGAACAAAAGAATTTTGACCAGCTTAATGACCACAACACTCTATTCCATAGACTCACAATCCTTCAAGTGAACAAATTTCTGGTCATCTCTGTCTTAAATGGCCAACCCGGTATCAGAATTGGGAATACAAATCCTTTCAAGGCTCAAAGAGATTTTGTTTTAATCAGACTCAAACAGATCAGCTTTCAGAGATGTTTGAGAGCAGCTGGCACTAGTGAGATGTTAGTATTTAAAAGCTGGGTTCGACACATTATTTAATAAGATGAAAATAGAGGTGATTTAGTGGTGATGGATAGTAAATGAAAAGTCCCATGGGTGATTTGGTGGTGGGAAAACAGCCAGTTGGTTGTGTGTGATAACATTGTTGGATATAGCAAAGCTGAAGAAAAAAACCCAAAAATAATAAAGGAAAAAAAAGAGAAAAAAAGGATAAAACAAATGAACTGGATTCTCCCCATCTGCTGCTGATGCTGTAGGAATGGTAATCAGATGTCCTGCGGCATTTGCCCTGGACAAAAAGATCCCCGTGTCACCAAGAATGAGACTGACCCAAGACACTACCATTGGAAAGGGTGCCTAACTAAGAACACCCAGTTTGTCAGAGATCTGAATCGCAAGGCCTATGGCTTTGCAGGTGGTCTCTAAAGACAAATGTGTGCTCAAATTAATCAAAAAAGGGAGTTGGTGCTCATAGCGTGTGAAGAGGAAGTGAGAAGAACTCAGCAAGTGCTGGTAGCAATGAAAAAGGCCGCTATGAAGAAAGATTAATCTGGTCAAAACTGTTACATTTAAAGTTCTTAAGTTTAAAAAAAAGGTACATTTTGAAAGGAAGGCATCACAGGGGCTAGGGACTCCATTTTACTTTGGTCCTGTCCCTCTCTTCCTACCCTCCTAAATTTTGTCGTTCTGGCACTGTCGATGCTGGAAAACGCTTGTAGTTTGTTATTGTTTCATTAGTTAACTGGGTGATTTGGGTGGTGACTTTTTCTAAATTAATAAGAAAACCTAGATTTTTACCTTTGGCTTACTCTTGGGCCTGGCTGAAGAAGCCAGCGCTGGGCGCAGGCAATGGGCATCTTTGGAATGTTTTTTTAGGAAAGGAAGATAAAGCACAGCTGGATTCTGCAGAGGTGGCCTTACAGGTGGATTGGAGGACATTCCCTTTGGCCTGTTTGTGGGCCCTGTCTACTTCAGGTAGTGGGCCGTGGAGATAGTTATAATTCCCGACTGCCTGCTTCTCTTCTGCTGCTGCATTCATGCCTGAGTGTCCTTTTAGAGGGAGCACCCTCAATATTTTCAAAGAGAGGTAGGCACTGTATGGGCTGGAGTGCATTATCTTTCCTTCCCAACACTATTTAGTCCTAGCCTTGTTTCCTTGCCTTTTGTTTTCATTTTTATTCTTGCTACACTGCTCCTGCTGACAGTGTTTATAATTTGTTAATTGGGTGTTTAGTTTAATTGGTGGTAGGTTTCTAAAGTAAAAAAAAATGAGCTGGCTTCTTCCCTGGAGGGGGTTGATTTTGGTACAGGGAATGGGTCCAGAAAGGAGAAGTGAAACTTTATGTTGAACTACACTGTGTATTTAAAATAAAACTCTTGTAAATTCTTGGAAAATCTTTTGCCATCTAATTTGCTTTATCGATATCAGTATACATAAAAAATACCTGTGCTGGGAAACATCTTCCTGCCACCTACCTTGAAGATTTTATCTGATATAATCAGCTCTCCTTCTACCTTCTGTGGGATATGGTTTGAGTTCATTAAATCTGTTCTTAAAGAACAATCTCTTCACCTGAGGAATTAGATTTGTAACTCTTGGTTTTACGCTGTTCTTCAGCGGCTAAGGAGTACAAAACTCTATAAATAGTGTTTCAAGTGTAGTTTCACAAATGTTCTATACAATTGCTGTGTGAACAAACAAACAAGGAGCAGACGTAGGTGTATGGCAGATGTATGGCCTTTTCAGCTGGTTCCACATTTTAATATGATCATGGGTGATTGGACTGTGATGGCAAATCCACATCCCTGTCTATCGTGATATCCTTTCTCCACCTTAATAAAGAATCTATCCACCTCTTCATTAAAAGAATTCAAAGATACTGTCTTTTCAGGAAATTAATTCCAAATCCCCCATGAGCAAAATATTTCCCTCATCTCTATTTTCAATGAGTGTCATCTTATTTTTAAACAGTAACCCTCTAATTATAAATTTTTCCATAGTCCTCATAGTGTCAAGAGTCTTGAGGACCTTATATATTTCAGCCAAGAGTTACTCTTAATCTGGGAATCTGTTCAGCTGAGTTGGCTGGATTGTTGGTTTGCAGGGCAGTGTGATGCCAGTAGCAAGGGTTCGATTCCTATCACTGCTTTGAGGTTACCTTGAAAGACTCTCCTTCTCAATCTCTTCCCTTGCTTGAGGTCTGGTGGCCCTCAGGTTACAATCACCACAGTTGCTTCTCTTCAATAACAGAGCAGCCCCATGGTCTGGTAAGACTATGACAACACAGCAGCTCTTATTCTTCTCAATTCCAGCAGATGCAAGCCTAGACTATTCTATCTTTCCCATAAGACAACACGGCATCCCTCCCCTCCAATTCAGTCCAGTATCCTTCTCTGAACCATTCCAACACATTGGCATCCAATGCTATACACAGTATTCCAAATGTGGTATCACAAGTCCCTACTGAAGTCCAACTTTTATATTAAATTTCCTTGCAATAAATACTTCAATTCTATTAGCTTTCCTAACTACTTGCAGTACCTCCATGTTAGCTTTTTATGAATCATGCAGAAGGATGCTCAAATCCCTATGAATCTTAGCTTTGCAATCTCTCATAATTAACAGGACATCAAGTGTTATGATGGGTGACCTCAGGCAGAATGAGGCCAGCTGGAGTATATTGAAATAGTCGAGTCCAAAGGTGACAAAGGCATGGATGAGATCTTTCTCAGCACGTACGCTTAGGAAAGGATGGTATCAGGGGATGTTACAGAGATGGAAGTAGACACTTTTAGTGATGGTGTGGAAATATAGCCAGAACTTACTCGAGAGTTTAAGAGTGATACCAAGGTTGCAAGCAATCTCTTTTAGCCCCTGACAAGTTGTGAGGCAGACAGATAGAGACAGACAGAAAAGGGTTTGTGTCAGTGATCAAGAAATGTGGTCACAGTCATCCTAATATTAGAGGAAATGATGCTCATTTAGTACTGGCAATCAGATGAGCATTGTTACAATGTAAAGACAGTGGAGGGGCTGAGAGAGCTGGGCATCATCAATAAGCAAGCAAACACTGACATTAGGGCAGCATGTAGATGAGAAATAGAATGGGGCCCCGGATAAATCTTTGGGATACACCATCTTAGGTGCAAAGATAAGTAGGTTCAGATTCCTGAGTATAAATTGTTAGGGAAAAACATTTAGAAAATAAAGAAATAAAAATAAATACATAAAATGGTGGAGCAGTTATAATTGGGAATATTCAAGAAATCAGATGGATGGAAATATCAGAGATTAGAGGAGAGAGGAATTTGTGAGAGGCACCGTGACAACCATTCTCAGTTTAATCATATTCAATCTTGGTGAAGGATTGCAAAGATCATTGGATGACCATCATGAAACTCATCCCTGATGAATTTATTTTCTCCATTCCTGAACTTGAATACTGTAGACAATCAGAGCAGCTTTTCCTGTTACATCGCTGATTCAATCTATGCTAGATTCTGCATCGTTTCCACAGCACAATGGTGTTTTCACTCACTGAAAATCCAAGGAAGTCCCTTTGTCTATTTTAAATGGAACTAAATATTTTTACAGTGCTTTTGGACAATGCCCATTGTTAATTCTTGCCAGATATGGAATATAGAGGCCATTTTGTTCACTCTAGGAGTAGTGTTTTAAACTTGAATAATTTTCTTTTGAGCATCCTATCTGTTGACATAGCAACTGTGGAGCATTATCATAGTTTGGATTGTGGTAGTCTCAATGTACATCGGTCATTGTAGCTTCTCTTTCTTTTACCCGAATTGTTGGCTAACGTCTACGTTACAAAGCGCTGAAGATTAACTTGTAAAATGTGAGGCCGAAGGTTGCTGAGCCTCCCAAAGAGATTGAAAGTGAGAGGTGTGGTTGGAAACATCTTGTCAATCTCACATTTTTGGCATACCTGCTATCTCTGTCTTCTGATGTTGTCTACGTGTTCACCCTTCACTCTGAGATATGTTCAAACACAGTGGAACAGGAGCTTGGGTCAGTCTAAGTTGACTCAGAAAAGAGATAGAAAACAGATGCTGGTCACGTTATTAATCTTCTGTTCTGCAGGATATGCAGTGGCATGTGGTTCTTAATTTGCTTTTCCTGAGGTGACTCATGCTGTATGCTGTATGTCAAACTATTCCACCGCACCAGTGCCTCCAGCTACCTGGTGCAAGTGTATATTGATACTTGCCCCAGCAATGTTTGACTGTGAAGATCATTATAGCTGAGTCTGGATCAGTCCTTATCCAATATTTCCATGTGTACTTCCAGCTAATGCTACCTGGAACTGCCAGGTTTTGGGAAAAGGCAGAGGCAAATCCAGAGATGTTGCTGCTCTCTGGCCAATGGACATTGGGGGTCTTTATGTTGATTTACTCACAGAATGTGGACATCATTGGCTTGGCTAATGTTTCACCATCCTTTACATCATCGGTTGACTGAGCTATCGGTGTTAAAGCCATGCTGTATTGGCTTGATACTGTTGTATTAAGGCATTAATGAATCTCCTCCTCTTAGTACTTTAAGTAATAATAAATTTGTTTCCTTCAAAGGTATTTTTCCCAATTTATGAACAGTTATTCAAATATAATTGCTGACCATGTGATATTGTTTCCTATGTGAAGTAATTAATTGCTGATTTTTTAAAACATAATTTTACGAAAAACGCGATAGCCAGCAGAAATTAACACAACATAGTCATCATAAGTCTGATGGGAAATTCAGGAGAAACATTTTCATGCAGAGGAGTGGCTAGAATTTGGAACCTGTTACCACATAGAATGGTGGAGGCAAAAAAAGCATTGACAGCTTTTGGTGGAATATAAATACATGAGGAAGAAAGGAATGGTATGTTGGTAGTTTGATGTGAGGAAAGGTAGGGATGACATAAACTCCAGTGTGGATCTATTGGGCTGAGTGTCCTTTTCTGGAGGTTATTTGTAATTTTGTGAAAAGTTCATTCATGGAAGAATGCTTGGAGTTTGGTGGGATAACAAACAACTGACTGTTTGTTGTTGCACGGGGAATTTGGAGTACACCATGCAGGAATTCTGTCCTTAATTTTATTGTGGGATTACATACAGCAAAAGATTGCTCATTACCACCTTCTCAAGGGCAACTTGGGGCAGGCAATAAATACTGGCCTGTCAGCGATGCCCATATCCCATGAGTAAATAAAAAAATGACCCTGACTATGTCTTTCAAGCTGCAGGGTTGTAGTATACTTGGGATTTACCCAAGTTCAATGTAGAGATGCTGAAAGGCACATGTATGGATTTTGCTGTTCACAATGTAAGACATAGGCAATGGTTTCATTACAAGCACCCAACTTCAGGAGCCTATTACATTAGACAAACATTTTCTTGATTTGAAATTGTGGACAAGAATAGGAACAGTTTAAAATGGAATATTCTAAAATAGGAAGTGTACTTCAGGAGCCCTCCAGTAATACCTTTTCCATCCTTCTAAAAACAAAATAAGCACCAAGATTCTGGGTAAAGATCCTGTTTGTTGAACAAAGTTACAGGTTGAGATTCCCACAGGAAATGTATTCCATGTCCTAAGGTTTCTTGCTGCCTCTCTGTGAACCCAGAATTTGGTGTAGTCGCTGTTATTTTTAACTTGCTAAGAGGATGCTTCATGAGCAGTTTCAATTTGTTTATATTCCCACGGGTAAGGCTGACCTGTCACCTCTACAATAGTCAGAAGTGAGATAATGTAACAATGTGCACTGTTCCTGTCCTCACTCACTCTTACAAATCTTCAAAACTGTCAAGCTCTCTATTGCCCAGTGTCTGGCTCCTTCTTCCAATAGTCTATTGTCATTTTTTAACCCAAGCTTGATGTCACCAACTCATTGCTTCATTTAAGAGTCATGTTTTCTGTCCTTTTCAAAATGCCAATGGCAGTTTGGAATATGAGATTTAGCACTTGTTTTAAGTTAAATTGCGAATTGCTTGTGTCATCTTTCTGTCGCTTGTGATATTATTTCTTTACATTAATCAATTGTGCATGTCAAATACGAAATTATAAATGCAGCATATTCATGTCTTGGGCTGATAAAATGCATCAAAATATAATATGCGAACCATCAGTTAGTTCTACATCGCTGTCCTCTCTGTCAGCCATTCTTACATTACAACAAGAAACAGGTGCAGGCTTCGATAGGAACAAAAAAAACAGTTAAGCAGCAAGTTTCAGCTGGTGACTTTGATCTCCTGGTTATGCTGATGGTTGATAATCAATGCACTACCTTTTGATTTAACTTCCAAAATGTGCATCAAATTCAGGAACTAGTTTTGGTGTCACTACATGCATCCAAGATAATAACTCACCTGCGTATAATATATATAGTCTTCCAGTAAAAATGAGTAAATCTCTCTGCAATCAAAGGTATTCCAGGAGGAGTCTTTACCAGGTATGTTGAAACATTATACAGAAATAAACCTTTTAGTACAGCTTCCTTTATATAGTTCCTGAAGACATTGACTATTGGTGTGTGGTTTCGTGGGTATCGGTTTTGCCAAGTGTCCACTTGCTATGTGTGAGCGCCGACAGAGAGCGATGGCCTCCCATTAATCTTAGAGGGCTCGACACAAGAACCTAATCTTGTCTTCATTTGACATCCACAGATGTATGCTTCTCTGTGGAATGACTTTTTTTTATTGCTCTTTAAGTAGGAGATGTTGAGGTTAAAATTATTGCTTCTGACGACAATGAGGTGAGCTGATTTGTCACAAAACAGACATCAAACTTGGCACTTTCCTGTCCTATAGAGCTCAATTCCATGCTAGGCAGCACAGTTACAATTGAACCATTTCACAGACTAGCTCCTTAAAACAGCTGTTGCTTCTGTGTACAGCAGTAGGGAATTGACATTTTAAATTTTGATGATTACAATAGCCAGATGTTAGCAATGAATAGCTTGTTCCAAACAATATTCGGTGAAGGAGAACTGCTATTATCCTAACGATTGAATGGCTTGCCTACACCACTACCTTCCTAAAGGCAAATTACTCCAAATGGATACTCACATGAATATATTATTTGATCCATCACATTTGTTTAGTCGACTATTGACAACTACCTACAGTGGAGCTTTCATATTTGAATGTAATTTGAGAAATTCTCCCTAAAGTTATTTCTGATGAAGGCCTTTGCCTGAAACATTGATTTTCCCGCTCCTCAGATGCTGCCTGACCTGCTGTGCTTTTCCAGCACCACACTCTCGACTCTAATCTCCAGCATCTGCAGTCCTCACTTCCGCCTGAGAAATTCTCCAGTCTGCTCACTGAAATGTTGGATAAACAAGAATACCTAAATTTTACTCACACTCCTATCGCAAATTCAGTAATAGGTATATAGACAAGCATAACACATATAACACAAAGTAAACATAATCCTTCTTGAGCGATGAGATTGATGTATATCAGAAAGGATGAAGTTAGTGTTCGTGGGCTGTGCAATGAAGCAGAGTACTGCACAATACTTTGTCATGTAAAAATTCGGCTGGACAACCAAAGAAGTGAATAATTAGAATCATAGAATCCCTACTATGTGGAAACAGGCTATTCAGCCCATTGAGTCCACACTGACCTGCCAAAGAGCTTTCCACCCAACAGACCTACCCATCACCCTATCTCTGTAACTCTGCAATCCCCACCCTACACATCTTTGGACACGATGGGCAATTTAGCATGGCCAATCCATTCACCCTGCACATCTTTGGACTGTGGAAGGAAGCTGGAGCACCCGAAGCAAACCTAACGTAGTCACAGGGAGAATGTGCAAACTCCACACAGACAGTCGCCCAACTGTGGAATGAAACCTGGGTCCCTGGCGCTGTGAGGCAGCAGTGCTAACCACTGAGAACCATCTTATTTCTAATGAAAAAAAATAAGAATTTCTAAAGGCTTACTATGTCCTATAAAGATAATTGAGTGAAAACAATCAATCAAATATGTCCATCCATGTTCTCCAAAATTACAAAGCTATTTGACATCCCCATGGATCCAATGTGATTGGAAAGGGAAAGGAACTTGCATTTCAATTATACTTTTCAGTAACATTTCAGGATAGACCCCCTCCAAACATTTTGAGAAAGTAGCCCAGGCCCTAATTTTGCTAGTTGTTTTAAACAGGTGTAACATTGAAATTCCAGGATGGATGCAGTTAGTCAAACCACGTAGCTTTAAACAAAACCACTTTTTTTACAAGATTACCAAATGAAACACAAACAAAAAAGAACAGAATACAGAATAGCTTAGCCTATCCGATAATCCAACAGATCATTCCAACTTAATGAGGCTGTTCCAAACACTTGCAACAATCCCCATTAACACCCCTTGGCACAAAAGGTAAATTTAAACACAGGGTCTTACAGGGGAGGAGAGAGGAGATCAGCCCGGACCTGCTTTTTTTTTTGGGTCCAGTGGCTTTTACATCCCTGCTAAAAACCAAACCAAACCAGAAAAAAGCTGACCTGGGAGAACTGGCCACTTCCCTTTCATTGTACAAGTTTTTTAAAAACTTGAAAACCTGAAGCTTCCGCTTGAGGCAGTATCTGTTAGCTATAATCAAATTGGACCTGAAACTCTTCATCCCCAGACTTTTCAAAGTCTGTGTCTTTTACGACATCTCTGAAAAAAAAAACCAAGGACAGCATGACATTGTTAAAGGAGTAGCATCATCAGGATGTTAACATTTCTTTTATTTTTGCATATTCCTCTATTGTGCTTGCCCCTCTTTATCACTGTAATCTTCAACTCTTTGATTACATTGCATACCTCCAATTCTGGTCTCTTGTATGTTCCCCACTTTTTTGACCTTACTGTTTGTGGTTTGCCTTCAACAGACCAGGCTCTAGACTCTATAATTCCATCCCTGTGTCTCTGTTGTGCATCACTAGCTCTATTCAATTGTTGCTTTAAATATACTGCTTTGATCAAACCTTTGGTGATCCATCCTAAAGATTCCTTATATTGACTCAGTCTCAATCTTTCTTTTATTATGCTCCTTTGGTCTGTGTTCTGATATTTTACTACATAGTGCAGTTAAGTTATACTCATTGCTTTTGAAGTGCTACTTATCTCAGCATGTTTCATTGAAAGAGTCACATTTATGCTTGTGTTACAATCTGTGCCAATAATACCAGCTGGTACTGGATTTGAGAGCCAGGAACCATAGCAGTATGGAGATATTTGGGATGTAAATTGAATGGCCAGCAATTAAACTGCTTTCTATTGATGTATAAATAGCTGTTATGCGAAAATTAGTCAAGCACCAAATGTAATATTTCGATTTTATTTGAACTATAGAATTGAATCATTAATCCCAAGATACAAAAGGCTTGAAGGTGATAACTTCAAAAATGGTTCAATACAGTTTCTAAAGCATTCAACCAGTGGAATAGAAACTCTAAATAATCATAATCAGTGTACTTAAAAGGTGGCTTGTAGTTCAAGTTCATGAGTTAAATGGCTGGTTTTCCATCTCTGCCCTGGGCTGTGTCCGGAAGATTACATCAAAGATTACGCCTTCAACCAGATGCCATTAACTTTCTAGCCTCAGGGCAATTGCTTCTTATCAACGTATAAGTGACATTGCATCTGTCAGCTCAAATGTCAGGATTGACATCTTAACTGAATCAGGATTGCAGTAGATTAGTATGCTACAATCTACAACGTTTCGCCAGTAAAGAATCTTTGGTATAAATTCAGTTAAGGATCTGTTGGATCTCCAAAAGCTTATTTTGTTTCACACAAAAAGAATGGTTTGCCAAAATGAAGTGAAAATCAACAAATCAATTATAGGAATAATGCTCGAGTATGAATATATGGCTTTCTTAAGCTTTGCGTAGAGGAATGTGAAGTCACTCAGGATTGGATGTGGGTTGTACACATTTAAAACAGAGGGAGTGAATGGATTAATAAGGATGAGCTTGATCACATATTGTCATCATTTAGGTGGAGCCTAGCCTCACTTCTTTGGATCTTATCACTGAGGGGCTGCATGTGGATGATGTCCTGCATGTATGAAAGATATTATATAAATGTAGCCATGATTTGGAGGTGCCGGTGTTGGATTGAGGTGTACAAAGTTAAAAAATCACTCAACACTAGGTTATAGTCCAACAGGTTTATTTGGAAACACTAGCTTTCAAAGCACTGCTCCTTCATCAGGTGGTTGTGGAGTATAAGATCGTAAGACACCAAATTTATAGCAAAAGTTTACTGTATAATGTAACAGAAATTATATATTGAAAAAGACCTGGATTGTCTGTTAAGGCTGTCATCTTTTAGAATGGCCATGTGTAAATGTATATGTAAATCCTAGAACTTTTTTTTTCAAGTTACATTCTCAAGTGAACTTTAACGATAGATGCCATGTCGGCTCAGATAATGCTTTGAAGGTGTGAGGTGCCATGTGTGGTTCATTAATTGCAGGATGGCTTAGCTCTGTCTATCACTTGTTGCTTCTATTGCTTGGCATGCAAGTAGTCCTGTGCTGTAGCTTAAGCAGGTTGGCACCTAACACATAGTTATAGGATAGTTCTGCTCCCAGTCTGCCCTTCTGCACTCTTCATTGAATCAGAGTTAATCCTCCGGCTTGGTTGGAATGATAGAGTGGGGTGTGTGCTGAGCTCTGAGGTTACAGATTGGGTATGAATTTGATTCAACTGCTCGTGATGGCTCATAACACCACAAGAATACCCAGTTGTTAGATGAGTTGTTAGATCTTTTGAAATTTGTACCATTTAGCACAATTGCTGAGCCAGACAACACGCTGGAGAATATCCTCAACATGAAAGAGAGTATTTTATTAATAATGTTATAGGCAACTGCATCTGCCACAGACAGATAGGTAAGAATGAGGTCAACTAGATCTTCCCTCTTTTGATTGGTATTCCCTCTTGTTCCCTAGACTTGTAACTATGATCTTCAGACATGAGACTTAATGGGTTTCAACATTGAGGGGTTGAGGAATCGCAGGGCAACTCCCTCCTGACTGTATACCACTGTATCATCACCAATGAATGGTCCCCCTGTCAATAGGACAGGACGAACTCAGTGATGGTGATGCTGCTGTCTGGGACATTGTAAGGTACGCTCCGTCAGTATGACTATGTCAGACTGTTGCTTGACAAATCTGTGGGACAGCTCTCTCAGTTTCAGCACAAGCTGCCAGATGTTAGTAAGCAGGGCTATGATCCCCCTTGTTCGATGACAGGTGATCCCCTGGTCCAATGAATCTGAGCCCAATTGAAAAGCTGCCACTAGCTCCTATATTGAGGTCACCCAATTCAGTGCAGCCAAGGAATCGCATATGTTTATGAAAGGAGCAATTTTAATTTATCCCGCATGCGGGGAAGTTTGAAAGGATTTGTTTCCCCATTGGTTTTGGTCCTCCCACCCTCACCCCCAATTGATTTTACTTTTGTTTACTCAGCAAGGTATCAATGATCTCTGACTAGTTTTGTCAAAGAGTCCTGGAGCTCACAGTTTGTCAATGACTGTGCTGGAATCTGTGATCTGCAGTCTGCAGCACCAGTGAGAGCGTATGTGAACTGTTCTCTGAACAGATGACTTGTTGAATGCTCTGTTGAGTGCCCTGACCTTGATTTCAGTACTTGTATTTTTTGGAGGCAGATCCTAACTAAAGGGCAGATTTTCATATTACATGAAACAGAAAATAAAGTTTGTCGGGAAACAGAAACTGATTCAGGGCAGCACGGCAGCTCAGCTGCCTCACAAGGCTGAGGACCCGGGTTTAATTCCACCCTTGGGCCAGGGTCTGTGTGGAGTTTGCACATTCTCTCCGTGTCTGTGGGTTTTCTCTCACGGTCCAAGGATGTGCAGGTTAGGTGGATTGGGCATGGAAAATGCAGGATCACAGGGTTAGGGTAGTGCGGGTGGGTCAGGGGGCTTGATGGGTCGAATAGCCAGCTTCCACGCTGCAGGGACTCTGTAACTGAAACCATGCAACGATGTCACTCCCTGGTACAGTGCAGACTGGCTGAGGAGCCAAAAGACTGAATCCAAGAGGTGGCAATAGGCAAATACAAGCCTGCTGTAGCTGTTTTTATAACTTCAGGCCATTGACTGAGAAGACTGACAGTGCTCAAAGTTGTCACTGAGGGTTCAGATCAATATAACACTGATCAATATCATGGATACTGTTCTGAGCAGAGCTAAGATGGTTCTGGAGAAGTTTGCTGTTTTGTTGAAGAATTTGTGTTGACTGTCAGCTGCTGTCAACCAAGATTCAGTGGCAGAATTCTGGAAGAAAAGCAGTTAGATTTCTACCTGAGGAAGATTAAAGTCTTGAAGGACTTTGTGGCCAAATTTGGCATCATGTCTGCAGAGTGGACTGCCCAGAATCTGCTACTTTATATATAATTGATAATATACATCAACTGAGGTTTGTCTATCATTTGATTTAATTTTTAAACTAGTTTTAAACAGAAAGTCCGGTCTACTGTTTCTCCATTGGGCACAGAAGTAAATTTGGTTGTTTTGATTTGTTGGGAATTGTAACAGTGGTTACAGTTGGAGAGAATGATTAAAGTGATGCCATTTCCCCCACATTGTGAAAAGTTTATTGAATTTCTCAAGGTGACAATATACATTAACAGCTCCCAGTAAGCATGTGGTCTATTGCGACTGTTGTGGTAAGGTAAGGCTCATTGCTAAAATAATTGCAATCCAAATAAGACAGCACAGCTCCTTCCACATCCCAGAGGAACATACTGCAAAACTGATATAGCAAGCCATAATGAAATTCTCCATGCAAAGGCTTGCCTGCCAGTGTGTTTCACATTTCCGACTTTAGGTGTGCCTGCCTGTCTGCAGCGAATTTCCACAAGTTGTTTTGTGGTCATTAAAAGTTTCCTTGAATGAAGAAACTGTGATCTCAAGGGGAAGTCACTGAAAGGGAGGCAGCCTGCCTTTGTTTAATGCTGTTTAATTGGTAAGCAATTAGGGAGTGGTTTTCTCAGTGGTTAACCATGACCATACCACAGCTTCTGGTCATTTTGTGGAATGATGTCATGTGTAGGTAAGAAAGGAGTGTGGAATTTATAGATGAGTAACAAAGCAAGCTGGGAGAGCTGTTTGCAATATGGATCTTTTGATAAAATCATAAATATTTGCAGTTTGATAGTGCCGAATAATGGCATATATACTGCCTGGTGAAACTGTAGAGGCAGTGCCCACTACTGCAACTGCACCAAGTTAGAAAGAAATATTGATTAGTTACAGCTAAGTTTGGGCTTTTAAAACAAAGAATGTGATTTCCTCTGAACAAAACACAAAATGTGCTGGAAAAACTGGGCAGGTCTGGCAGCATGTATGTAGAGAGAGATAAGGTTAATTATTTCCATTCAGAATGACTTCTTGTTTGCTTGTAGAGTCATCTTATGATTTCTGTAGTACAGACACATCAAATATTAAGTGGTAAGTGAGTGAAATAAATTCTGTGTTAAAATTAAAGATATTTACCTACCTTTGGGAAACTTTCATTGGAAAAGAATCAGATAATTTTTGTTTCTCTTTTCCTTCCTCTAATATCCATTTTGCCCTGTTTTTAGATTAGGTTACTTACAGTGTGGAAACAGGCCCTTCAGCCCAACAAGTCCCCACCGACCCATTCCCCTATATTTAATACTACAGGCAATTTAACTTGGCCAATTCACCTGACCTGCACGTTTTTGGACTATGGGAGGAAACCAGAACAAACCCATGCACACACAGGGAGAATGTGCAAACTCCTCACAGAGCGTTGCCTGAAGCAGGAATTGAACCCAGGTCTCTGGCGCTGTGAGGCAGCAGTGCTAACCACTGTGCCACCGTGCGAAAGGTCTGGGTTTCTGCTGAGATTTATAAATGCTCCTTTTCATTACCACACTTCTAGAACTATTCATGGTGAATTCTTGATTTCTCCATTCTGACTTGATATTCATGAATGTTTGCAGCTCAGAAGGAGGCCATTGGGTCAGTTGTGTTTGTGACAGCTAACAAAGATCTGACTATTGAGAGAAAGTGAGGACTGCAGATACTGGAGATCAGAGTGGAGACTGTAGTGCTGGAAAAGCACAGCTGGTCAGGCAGCAGGAGAATCGATGTTTTGAGCATAAGTTGTTTATCAGGGAGAGCTTATGTTCTTCCTGATGAAGAGCTTATGCTCAAAATGTCGATTCTCCTGCTCCTCAGATGCTGCCTTACTGGCCGTGCTTTTCCTGCATCACACTCTTCGACAAAGATCTGACTACACTAATTCTATTTTCCAGCTTTTAGCCCAAAGCCCTGGAGGCTGTCTATGGGCAATGCAGGTGAATACTGCTTAAACACCTCAAGAGTTTCTGACACAATCGTCCCTTTCAGGCATTGAGTTCCTGACTTCTATCACCCTCTTACTTAAAAACTTCTCCTCAACTCTCCTCTTAGCCTTCTACCTCCTAGAGTAAATCTATGCCCCCCCCCTCCCCACCCCACCCTGGTTGTTGACCCTTTTACTGATGGAAGGAGTGGCTTCTTATCCACCCTATCTACGTCCCTCATGCCCTTATACACTTTAGGTCCCCTCACAACCTTCGCTCCTGCTAGGAAGACAATCCTAACCTACCCAGTCTTTTCACATTACTCAGACCTTCCAGCTCAGGCAGTGTAAATCCTCTCTGCACCTTCTGTAATGAGTTATTGCATGCAGTACTCTAGTTGGGGCCTAATCAGCAACTGTGCAGGTACTAGCATAACTTCACTGTTCTTGCATTCTGGGTCACCGTGAGTAAAGACAATGATCCCAAATGTCTTCTTGAGCACCTTACCTACACTGCTACTTTCACAGATTTGTGGAAATGTGCACCAAGGTGCTTCTGATCGTTCGTACTTTCCAGGGTCCGACAATTTACAATATAATCTTTTGCCTTCTCCAAGTCCATTACCTCACACTTTTCCAGACTGAATTCCATTTGCCATTACTCTGCCTGTCTAACCAGTCCGTTGATATTGTCCTGCAGTCCACAGCTGTTCTCCTCATTATTTACTGTTCTGCTTTTTTTTGGGTCATCCATAGACTTCTTGATCATATTTTATATACATTTAAGTCTGAGTCATTGACATATACTACAAACAGTATGGACCCCAGTACAGAGCCCTGAGGAAATCCATTGAAAACAGACTTCCAGTTCCAGAAATTTCACTCTACCATAAGCCTCCGCTTCCTGCCAAAGAAAATACATTGATTGTATACAAAGGGTAATCTATTCTTAAGGAAAGATGAGCTTTATTTCCAAACCAGTTGAGTGTGATTGACAGTCAATGTCAATGATAAAATATACTAAATATAAATAAAATTATAAGATATCAGAATTTAAAATGTGAAATCCTATTTTTGGCCAAATGATTTATCAATGTCCCTTAAGGAAGGAAAACTGAAGCCCTTCCCTGGTTTGGTGTACATGTGGCCCCCAAATTCAAAACCACAATTGTTGTCTCTTAGCTGTCCTCTAAAGTGGCAAAATAAGTCAGTCAATTGTACCAAGCCTAATATTTCTGGGGAAGATGGGGGTCAGTTAGTTCAGTTGGTTTGACAGCTGACTTACATGGAAAAGTGGATGCCAACTGCATGGATTCAATTCCCATAGCAGTTATAGTTACCATGAAAGACACTCTTTCTCAATCTCCCCCCTAGACTGAGGTATTGTGACCCTCAGGTTAAGCCACCGCCAGCCATTTATTTCTAATAGGAGGGAGGACTATGGTCATTTCGCTTCATTTAGAGATGTGTGGCAGATGTTGGCCCTGCCATGCCAACGATACCCATTTAGAATCATGGAGTCATAGAGATGTACAGCACAGAAATAAACCCTTCGGTGCAACTTGTCCATGCCGACCAGGTATCCTAAATTAATCTAGTCTCATTTTCCAGCACTTGACCCATATCTCTCTAAACCTTTCCTGTTCATATACCCATCCAGATGCCTTTCAAATGTTGTAATTGTACCAGCCTCTGCCACTTCCTCTGGCAGCTTACTTCACCAGAATATTGCTTTTTCAAAAAAAGTAAGAACATTGTTTGTCTGTAATGACTAGATAATTAGTCATCACAGGAAGACTAGATCTACGGAAATGCAAAGGGGTAGATTTCTTAATTTACTCTTAATTTAAGGGTGATGAAATCAATTGTAATTTAAACATGGTACTTTTGGATATTTCCATTCAGCCAAAACTACTGTGTTTGGACACATTTATAATGATTGGAACCAGAAATGAGATCCTTGATTGGGGTTGTTAACCGCATCCAATCAGGGAGCCTTGGCTGACAGATATAAACAGGGGATTCAGAGAGTCTCCTGACTTCAGGGAATGATTCCAAGCTGGTTGGCCACAACCAGTGTACTGTGCACATGTAAATGAAGGGTGACCTGGTGTCAGAATATTGGCCTATGTGCAATTATTTTGATCAACTTTTAAATTCCTTATGGCAGCAGCAGTCTGAAGTTATTTTATGCAGCAAGGTACTCTTGCTCCTTCCAACTCCACAAATCAAATCAACCTACTCTCCACACCATTCCATCTCTACTCCAGAGAGGAGAGAAATCTGGGTGTCTGGAAGTCTCTTGAACCAATTATGTGTTGGGCTTGTCTCTAGGAGTTAGTCAGAGACAAGAGACTGGAATCCTGTTTTGTCAATTTCATGCCCAGAAAGTGGCTGTTTTGTTGCTGGATGGGATAGTAAGACATTGTAATGATCTGCCACTATCATGCTGTGGTACTTCTGTTAGCTCCAAACGAGATGTGTGTCACATAGTACTGAAGAATTCAGTGACCTTTTATTGCAGTTCTTGGCATTTACGTATGTATATTACAATTACAGGCACTTGCATGTCAGGCCTCAAACTAAGCAATTTGTATGTACTTCAGCAAGAATGTCATGCTGCAAGAGGACAGAGCTCAGTAAGATGCAGACTGAGAACTTTGTATCATTAGGCCACATGCCATCGTTACGAATATATTCCTTAAAGGTAAATCATACAGTTGCTGCAAGACATAACACAATATTGTCTGCTTTATTTCCCTTTTCTTCATTGAATTCTCAGTGAAATCAGAAAAAGTAATCCAACTTTTATCTTACTCTGCACTATCATCTTGCAACATTGCTAAAGCAACAACTAAAAGGTTAGTTGTGCTCTGACTTATGATAAAGCACACTTTCAAACTTATGTACTGACAATTCCACATACAAATGAAACTCAAATACAGGCAGCTAAACAGTTTTTCAGCAAAGAACGATTTAATGTTTATCATTATCCCCACACTGATCAAGTGTAGTGCAGAGGTGGGTAAGCCAGTGATGTTTGCAGTGCCGTGTCAGAGTTGGTGATTGCTTTTGGGTGGCACGGTGGCTCAGTGGTTAGCACTGCTGCCTCACAGTACCAGAGATCTGGGTTCAATTCACCCCTCGGGCAACTGTCTGTGTGGAGTTTGCCCATTCCCCCCCTGTCTGCCTGGGTTCCCTCCGGGTGCTCCGGTTTCCTCCCACGATCCAAAGATGTGGAGGTTAGGTACATTGGCCATGCTAAATTGCCCTTAGTGTTAGGTGCATTAGTCAGGGGTGAATGTAGGGGAATGCGAGTGGGTGGGTTGCTCTTTGGAGGGTCGGTGCGGACTTGTTGGGCCGAAGGGCCTGTTTCCACACTATAGGAAATCTAATCAAAGCTAGGAGATGGATCCTCTTCATTCTGTTGAATGTGTTAATCCTGTTGGAATGCCAGAAATGTTGGCCTGCACACCTGCCTTTGTTTCAAGCAGCTCAAGACTGGGCAGTCTGACTGGATAAAAAGATTGTAGTAATTGATATTACTGTGCTTTCAGCAAATTATTAATAGGAGAATGAATGAGGCTACTTTCATTTCAGTGCTTGGACGGAAATGTTGATTTCTGATGGTTTTTGGTACTGTTTCAAGGTGTTACATTGCAAATGTGGAATGAGGAAGGCAGGAAACTTTACAACCGATAGTGGTGAGCTGAGGAGAACACTGCAGTAAGTTGGAGAGAGGTGGGAGGAAGGGACCCTTCATTGTGAAACCCCTTTCTGCTGTCTTTTTCAGTTGAGGGTGAGTACAACTGCAAGAGAATAGGTGTGTAGTGCTCTCACTCTCCTCCCTGTGTTGTCATCAGGGAACACGTAATGATAACATCTGCCAGAAACCCTGCTCATTCTACCACATTTATCCCAGCACAAAATATCCCTACATCTTGCAGGAACAGATACTTGTGTGACAGTCTAATATTCTAGTGTAAGTGGGTCTGCTTTGCTAATTCTATAGCTGAATGATTGCTTTCAGAAAAGCAAAAGAAGGGATTTACAGGTTAATGAACCGAAACCTGTAACTCATTCTTAAAGATGAACGATCTAACAATCTAGGTTTGTTAAATATATCATTTTATTTGCAAGACTGTAATCTCTTGCTATGAATTCTGTGTCTTATGGTCCTGCTACACAACCACCTGAAGAAGGAGCAGTGCTCCGAAAGCTAGTGCTTCCAAACAAACTTGCTGTACCACAACCTGGTGTTGTGTGATTTTTTTTAACTTTGTCCACCACAGTCCAACACTGGCTCCCTCATATCATCCCACAACTAGTTCAAGCTGCAAGAGGAAAACAGTTTTTAGTTGTTTTGTGCTCGGCTTTCTTGTTGTGGAGTGTGTGTGCTGCCATTGCCAAGATGGTTGCTGGAACATGTGCAGTTGACTGCAATAATAGCACACAGAGTTTGCCCAATGTCCCCTGCCACCCCGCCCCTGACAATCTCTTATTGCACACTTTCCTCTTCATTCAGTGAGTGAAGCCTTAATTTAGGTGGTGGCTGAAGCACCGAGCACCCTTTCTCCAGGTATGCATCTGGATCAACAATTTTCCAATTCATTTCAGAGGCACCTCTTATGTAGATACTTCAGCAGCACACAGTAACAGGTCAGGTCTGCCAAACAGTAATGTCCTTAGTGAGTTGGCATCCGACAGCAAAGCTGTTGTTTTCTTGTGCAGTTGGTGCTGTGCCAGTTAGTGGTGGCATTGGCAATAAACAAGCCATTGTTGTCAACATCCGCCGGTGCATTTTGGAATCTAGGCACACCACATCATCAGTATCTCCAGAATCTACATAGTCTGTCACTTCCTCAAAACAAGTGGGAAGATTGATCACACATGAAGTCCCTCTCCTGAATTCACGTGGACTGTGTAGGTTACTGTTTTATAGATAATTAGATTAGTGCAGAAACAAGCCCTACAGTGCGGAAACAGGCCCTTCAGCCCAACAAGTCCACACCGACCCTCTGAAGAGTAATCCACCCAGACCCATTCCCCTACTCATGCACCTATCACTACGGGCAATTTAGCATGACCTATTCACCTGACCTGCACATCTTTGGAGTGTGGGAGGAAACTGGAGCACCTGGAGGAAACCCACGCAGACACGGGGAGAATGTGCAAACTCCACACAGACAGTCGCCCGAGGCTGGAATTGAACCCAGGTCCCTGGTGCTGCGAGGCAACAATGCTAACCACTGAGCCACCATGCTTCCCATAATGTTTAAATTTACAGCTGACATTAAAAGAAACTGAAAATGTAATGAAACTGAAAATATGTCTAAAAGTTTGACTTTCACACCAGCTGTCTGCTAACCCTATCTGAGTCTTGTGCAACCATTTATCTTTGTGAAAAAGGAGGGGAGATAATGCGAGTGACGTGAAAGAATATTCCTGCCAATACCCGTGCTAGGGTATTGAGTTAAGAGTAAAGGTAAGCATGGGAGAGACTTGATTAAAGTTGGGAGTTGACTCACTGAGCAGAAAGCAGGAACTTCAGAAATGATTTGAATGCTGTAATAGAAGCACAATGTCGATATCTTTTCTCTCTGACCCGTGTCCTTCTGGTTTCTAAGCCAGCAAAATGCTCAACCAGCTGAAACTGTGGTCATTTAATAATGGGGTCTGCACAGTCAGGGGAGCACAATTGTTTTTCGTGAATGCATTTCCTTTGAAAGTCAATACAGTAACTTTGATTTTATAATCACAGCCTTTTTCTATTCTGAGCCAGTGATTGATGGCAGGGCAGCATTCTGAAAGTCACACGGGGGAGGATTGTGGCAGCATTGGCAATCCATCTCTTGAGGTGGCTCTCTGTGCTGCCAGGGGCAACAGTTTCCTCATTAATACTATAGTGTTACTGTTGAAACATTACAGCTCCATTTCTAGAGTGTATTATAGTCTAAGCAACATTGATGTTCATGAGTGCAGCACCTCTGCTAGATGGAGGCTAGATGGATGGTAAACACCCTGTGATTGCAAATGGAGATAGAAGAGACAGCAATGCACATAAGCAATTTATCACAAAAGTTAACCCTGTCTTTTAGCTTGACTGTGGTTCAAGGCATTAATCTCAGTGTCTAAATGTGATCCAGAAGTAATTGATAAAAGATGGGAGGAAGTAATTGTGACTCCCCTGCAAAATGCATGTTCCCTCCCTCCGCATGACCAGTGGTTGGCGTTGTCTTGTAAAGGAGTGGCTGAATTCAGGAAAACATAAATAGCAAAGAATTCAAAATTCTGCCTCACCCTCTCCTCCTAACATATATATTTTAATTTTCCATTTCTAAAGGAAGGACAATCTTTGTGGTTTGAGAAAATTTGGCACAGGTATTATATTAGTGATTTATTAAAACTGTACTTATAAATTGTCCATGAACAACATTTCGCTTCTAACTATTGGCGTGTTGGCTTTACCGATCAGGTAAAATGGAACATTGTTGTTCTGATTCCAACCTGTTAGATCTCTTTAAGGATAATCAATGGTATTAGTGTAAACATTCAGTTGTCCACAAAGAGATGGCAGGAACACATTGTCTATATATAATTTAATTTCCCTACCAATTTCCTCCCTCTGCTGCTGAAATTGCTGATTGACTCATGGTCCAATACAGCAACAAACTCTATCTTCTCTCTTGTACCTTGCACAAATAACAATTATCCATGAACCAGCTGAAGTGGTGAAAGTCACCAGTCTAATCAAACATACATCCATTTTCTAGCTGCGGTCTCTATGAATGAGAATTGTAATGTGGTCAATCAATTAAGGAGGCAATTTCTCCCAGCAAGCAGCTGATTCAGGAATTACTTCAATTAATCCAAGTTTCATTTGAAGTGCATGTTCCAATATTCCGCAATAATCCAAATTGAATTCCATCCTAGGGTCTGAAACCCAAATGCGTCTGACTCACTCGGCAATAGAACAGCTTCCTGACAAAATCCAGGACTTTTAAAAAGATAAGATTCTTTTCCATACCCATTTGTCAGTCATTACTGAGCACATTTAGTCAGAAAGATTTGAATTCATGTTCAACACAAGCATATTTTAAAAATTTGTTCATGGGTATGATTGCCATTGCCTAACTATTATTGCCTATCCATAATTGCCCTGGAGTTTGATGATGTGCTATCTTCTTGAACCACTGCTGTCTTTGAGTGGAGGGTTGCCCACAATGTTGTCAGGAAGAAAGTTCCAGATTTTAACCCGATGACAGCGAAAGAATAGTGACATAGTTCCAGGGTCGATGGTGTGAGGCTTTGAGGGGAACTTGCTGGTGATGGTGTTTTATGTTCCTGCTCCTATTTTCTATGTTACTATTCAAACTGAAATGAGGAGAAGTTTCTTCATCCAGAAGGTGGTGAGACTGTGGAACTCTCTGCTGCAGAAAGTGGTTGAGGCTAAACCATAGAATATTTTCAAAGACGGAGTTGGGGCGGCATGGTGGCACAGTGGTTAGCACTGCTGCCTCACAGCGCCAGAGATCTGGGTTCAATTCCTGCGTCAGGCAACTGTCTGTGTGAAGTTTGCACATTCTCCCTGTGTCTGTGTGGGTTTCCTCCAGGTGCTCCAGTTTCCTCCCACAGTCCAAAAATGTGCAGGTTAGGTGAATTGACCATGCTAAATTGTCCATTGTGTTAGGTGTAGGGAAATAGGTCTGGGTGGGTTGCTCTTCGGAGGGTCGGTGTGGTCTTGTTGGGCCGAAGGGCCTGTTTCCACACTGTAAGTAATCTAATATAATTCTAGATACAGAATGATGTCAAAAGGTACGTGGAGAAAGAAAGAACGAATTACTATGTTGGTTGATTAGATTGAATAAAAGAGAAGGCTTGAAGGGCTGATTGCACTTGCTTCTACTTTTCATGTTTCATATCTGCAGCCCTAGTCCTTTTATGTGGTAGTGGTTGAAAGATTGGAGATGCTGTTGGAGGGACATGGGTGAGTAGCTGCAATGGATTTTCTAACTGGTACACGTTGCTGTGACTGTATATTGATGCTGACGGAGTGAAGTTGAAAGTTGTGGGTGAGGTGCCAACCAAGTGGCTGCTTTGTTCTGGATGCTTCTTGAGTGTTGTTGCAGTCACACCTGCCAAAGAAATACCAAAGAATATTCCATTAAGCACTTGTGCCTTGTAAATGGTGGATAGGCTTTGAGGAAACAGAAGGTGAGTTACTTCCTGCAGGATTCCTATACGCTGACCTGCTCTCGTAGCAACAGTATTTAAATTGCTAGTCGAGACTGTAGTGCTGGAAAAGTACAGCAGGTCAGGCAGCATCTGAGGAGCAGGTGAATCGACGTTTCGGGCATAAGCCCTTCATTAGGAATTTCCTGATGAAGGGCTCATGCCCAAAACATTCATTCTTCTGCTCCTCGGATGCTGTCTGACCTGCTGTGCTTTTCCAGCACTACAGTCTTGACTCTGATCTCCAGCATCTGCAGTCCTCACTTTCTCCTATTTAAATTGCTAGTCTAGTTCAGTTTCTGATCAGTTCTAACCCCCAGGAGGTTAATAGTTAGGGATTCAATGAAGATAATGCACTAAATATCCAGGGGGGGGTGGTTAGATTTTCTGTTGTTATAGATAGTCGCTGTCTGGCACTTATATTTTGTGAATGTTACTTGTTACTTGTCATCCCAACACTCAATAATATCAAGGGCTTGCTGCATTTGGGCATGAACTGCTTCACTATCTGAGAAGCTGTGAACAGTCAAAGAGTTCAAACAACACAGAAACAGGTCCTTCAGCCCATTGTGTCCAATAGGTATCTATCTATTCTGTTCATTGTGCAATTCTCAGTAAACATCCTCACTCCTGACTTTATGATGGAAGAAAGGTCACTACTGAAGTCACTACAGATGACTGGTCTTAGGACCCAATCCCAAGGAAGTCCTGCAGAGATGTCCTGCAGCTAACATGTCTAACCTCCAACAACCACAGTCATCTTCCTTTGTGCCAGGTACGACTTCAATGAAATCAAACACAAAAGTCAAGTCTGAAAGTCCAGCGCAGGACTGAGGGGATGCTGCTCTGGTGCGGGTGCTGCTCACCATTTCACCTGATGATGAAGTTTTCTGGGCAATATTTTGAAGAAGAGCAGTGCTGTTCTCCCTGGTGTCTTGCCCTATATCAATGAGCAGCACAAAATCAGACCATCTGATCATTATGACATGATCCCAGCTGATGTTATTATTGGACAAGTCAAATCCCAGACTGCAATCTGGCTAAACGATCATACTTTGTTCATTTTTCATTTTGATGAAGAAAAATTTCACTGAAACACAAACATGCAGTGCTATAGTTTTCATTTCAGCAATAAAACAGAAGATTATCGCATAAAAGAAATGAAGATAAAATAGAATAAATCAATCTATTTACAAATTACGCACATTTAAAAATTTTAAAACACATTGTATTTTACAGCACTACTTTGCAGTACTTACATCAGTAAGGTAGCACATAATACTGGACAATTGAATCTATGGCTAAGCCAAATGTCTTAAGAATCTATTGTAGAGTTCTAACCAAACACATCTGGTCTAGAAATTAGTTTAAAACTAAATCCCTTGCCCTGTGGTAACTTATTTCTTCATGGTTCCAAACTACCCCTGTCTCTCAAGAATGACTGTTTTACACATCCAATTTCAGACAAGACTACAACAAACCCAAAGAGAAACCCAAAAGCTTTTCCAAGGGTGTGAGTCCTAATCAAATGATAGGAAAAACTGAAATGTTAATGCACAACTGTTTACTTTGTTCATTCATAAATCTCTCCCAATACTCAGAATAGCCCTCAAGAGGGATAAATACTTCTCATACTGTATTTTCCTTAAAAAATGGTCATAGCTACAGAAATGCTTACAAGTTAATCATTAAACCCCTTCAGACACACAGACCAAAACTCACATACTACTAGCTCAAATCCAAAATCCTAAATTAAACTAAATAAAAATATAGATGAATCACTCAATTTACTTCACAATTATTAAACCACTGTTTGTAGTAGCTGGCTGTGCTCAAGTTGAATGTCATGTTTCCTGCATTGTAACATCAACTGAACTTTAATATTATTGCAGTGTCTTCAGAAAACCTTGGAATGTTCTGAGGTCGGGAAGGGCACTAAAAGTATATTTTTTTGAATGCTGGTGGACAGTGGGTTTTTTTTTCTGACTTTACCATGACAAAAGCTCAGAAGGAAAAATATTCTGAATATCTGACCCATGCTTACTCTTAAAGAATAGTTACAGGGCCAAAATACCATGTGCTTGATGATGCATCCAGAAAATCATAACAGTCAGCACTAAAAGATTGACAAGAATGTTGCCAGGGTTGAAGAATTTGAGCTGCAGGGAGAGGCTGAACAGGCTGAGGCTGTTTTCCCTGAAGTACTGGAGGCTGAGGGGTGACCTTATAGAGGTTTATAAAATCAAGAGGGTCATGGATAGGATAAATAGAGAAAGTCTTTTCCCTGGGTTGGAAGAGTCCAGAACAAGGGTGTATAGGTTTAGGGTGAGAGGGGGAAGATATAAAAGGGACCTAACGGGCAACTTTTTCATGCAGAGGGTTGTGCATCTATGGAATGAGCTGCCAGAGGAAGTAGTGGAGGCTGGTACAATTGCAGCATCTAAAAAGCACCTGGATTGGTGAATGAATAGGAAGGGCTTCGAGGGAGATATGGGCTGGGTGCTCACATGTGGGACTAGGTTAAGTTCAGATCGAGGGAAGTGATTGCTGGGCCCCTAGCTGAGATATTTGTATCAACAATAGTCACAGGAGAGTGCTGGAAGACTGGAGGTTGGCTAACATGGTATCAGTATTTAAGAAAGGTGGCAAGGACAAGCAGGGAACTATAGACTAATGAGCCTGATGTCGGTGGTGGGCAAGTTGTTGGAGGGAATCCTGAGGGACAGGATGTATATGCATTTGGAAAGGCAAGGACTGATTTAGGATAGTCAACATGGCTTTGTGTGTGGGAAATCATGTCTGATAAACTAGATTGAGTTTTTGAAGTGACAAAGAGACTTGATGAGGGCAGAGTGGTGGACGTGACCTATATGGACTTCCGTAAGGCAATTGACAAGGTTCCTCATGGGAGACTGGTCAGCAAAGTTAGATCTCATGGAATAAGGGAGAACTAGCCATTTGGACAAAACTGGCTCAAAGGTAGAAATCAGAGGGTGATGGTGGAAGGTTGTTTTTCAGACTGGAAGCCTGTGACCAGTGGAGTGCCACAAGGATCGGTGTTGAGTCCACTACTTTTCGTCATTTATACAAATGATTTGGATGTGAGCAGAAGAGGTATAGTTGAAAAGTTTGCAGGTGACAACAAAATTGGAGTTATAGTGGACAGCGAAGAAGGTTACCTCAGATTACAATAGGATCTTGATCAGATGGGCCAAGAGGCTGAGAAGTGCCAGATGGAGTTTGATTTAGATAAATGTGAGGGGCTGCCTTTTGGGAAAGCGAGTCTTAGCAGGACTTATATTCTTAATAGTAAGGTCCCAGGGAATGTTGCTTATCAAAGAGACCTTGGAATGCAGGTTCATAGCTCCTTGAAATGCTTTATTGTTAGAGTAATGAGTACTGAAGTTGGGAGGTCATGTTGCAGCTGTACAGAACATTGGTTAGGTCAGTTTCGGAATATTATGCGCAATTCTGGTCTCCTTATTGGAAGGATGTTGTGAAACTTGAAAGGGTTCAGAAAAAATTTACAAGGATGTTGCCAGGGTTGGAGAATTTGAGTAATAAGAAGAGGTTGAATAGGCTAGGACTGTTTTCCCTGGACTGTCGGAGGCTGAGGGATGACCTTATGGAGGTTTATAAAATGATGAGGGGCATGGATAGAATAAATAGACAAAGTGTCTTCCTTGGGGTGAGCGAGTCCAGAACTCGAAGGCATGGGTTTAGGGTGAAAAGGAAAAATATAAAAGAGACCTAAGGGGCAACTTTTGCATGCAGAGGGTGGTATGTGTATGGAATGAGCTGCCAGAGGAAGTGGTGGAGGCTAATACAATTGCAACACTTAAGAGACATCTGGATGGGTATAGAAGAGGAAGGGTTTGGAGGGATATGGGCCAGGTAATGGCAGGTGGGACTAGATTGGGTTGGGATATCTAGTCGGCATGGACAGGTTGCACTGAAGAGTCTATCTACGTGCTGTACATCTCTATGACTCTATGACTTTATGGTCGGCATGGACAAGTTGGACCGAAGGGTCTGGTACTCTTCTGTACATCTCTATGACTCTAGGAAATGATGCAAGAATGTTAAGGCATGGAGCAAAGTAAAGTGAAATGGCACCTTTTTGGTGTCACTGGGTGCAGTGTTATTCAAGAAAGACACAAGTTAGTTTAAGGCGTGTGCCCTTTCATTTATGAATTGTGCATGTGGCCATGGAATAGCTGCATTTCCAAATGCCTTCAGGTGTTGACTGCAGAAAGTAACCCAGCTGCTGTCATCTTGAATGATTCCCATTCTATTCTCATTGTTTGCTTTGTAAGGTGTAACATTACATGACTTCCTGACCTGATTCTGTTACTGTTACACAGCTTACTGTCCTGTGACACGTTTGTCTTAAAAAAACACACAAAAAAAATATGCCCTCGTGGGGTTGAGAGGAATGAACCTTGCCAGAATTGTGTACTGAAAAGATTAGAGGGGTGTAATTTTAATACTGTATAAATTAAAATGGAAAAGCAGCACTAAGGAAATGGTTGAGAAAGATCAATGAGAAGGAATCTTGCTCCCAAGTTGCATGTTTTCAAGAAAATTAGCTCACAGCAAAAATAATTGATTGTGAACTGAAAGGTGCTTATTAAATTGGAAATTAAGATAAACCAGAGGAATTTGGCTCAGGATGGGGTAAATAGGTGCCCATTGTTCATTGCCAGACCTGTCAGTTAGTTTTACAAATGAAAGGCAAGATATCAAAACTTTAAACTGAGCACAGAAAGGAATAGAAAAGATTTGGGTTTGGGCGTGGTTGCAGCATATTACTCTTATTAACTTGAGTCAAACTGACAACTCCAATCAGCAAACATTGGATCTTCAATGGGATACACATTGACATCAAAAATCTGGGCACATTTTCTCAAAATTAAACCCTCTCCCACACAATGGTTGGTTCTGCTCCTTTTATAAAACCATTGTGCATTTTGAGCATGCAATGCAATGGCATCTCTACATTCCGGATTCAACTGTTTCATGCTTGGATCTACAGAACAAGATTACCGTTCTAAGTAGTTTGCTTAGAAGCGTTTCTGTTGACATTTCTCTCTGTTGTTTGCAAAAGTTAATGGTGTACCAGAAATGATCAAAGAGCTGGGCAAACAATGAATGAGTCTCGGAACCAGATTAACTATGTAAGCAATCAAGAAGGACAGTCTAATGGGAATTCTCTCTCTCACTGATGAGATTAAATGGAGGCATATGAACCATTGAGCTCTTTGTTTAAGATTAAGTATTTGTCATGCGTTTCATTTCCAGGTTGGCTCTATTTGATTAAAGTAGACATTTATTTTTCTGAGGGACTGTTCTGTATGTTAGAGAAGAGTCACAGGAAAGTTTGGTGCCAGAAAACTTGGACTAAAACATTAATTTAGGTTTGCATTACCCAGAATCTTTTAACTTCCATGGAGAAGCATTCATCCAGAAAATATTTTTAAACTCCATTCAGTGACCTTAGTAGAGTATAATTTTAAAAACAACATCAGCTGACTTTCACTGTTATGAACATGAGACAAGACACTGAGAATAAAGTGTGTTTTTCCTGTTTATCGCCTTTTTTTCACCGAGTCTGTTGCAAATATCTCTTTCCCATCTCTAGATCTCATTCAATGTCTTGTCCTTATCTGGCTTTCCTCTGTCAGTGCCAAACATCTCCCAGCAATGTAACAGTTATGTGACCTCTAAAACATAGACATTTCTTGGGGATGTTGACAGGATAGATGAGGAGAGGTTGATTTCCTATATGGGAGTGTCTGGGAATGAGGGGATAACCTTAGAGTTAAGGGTTGTCATTTAAGTAAGAGATTAGGAATTTCTTATCTCAGTGGGTAGTGAAACTATGGAATTCATTACCACAGGACGCTGCAGGAGCTGTGTCTTGAAGAACATTCAAGGCTGAGCTAGACAATTATTTAATCGGTAAAGGAATCAGAATTCTGGTAAAAGACAGGAGAGTGGAGTTGAGGGCTATCAGATGAGCAATGATCTCACTGAATGATAGAGCAGACTCAATAGTCTGTATGTTCCACTTCTGCTTCTAAGTCTTTTGGTTATTGCTTATACAATGCTGAACTGTAAAGCAAGAGCCAGAAAAAGCTTTGCCCTGGTCAGAACTCATTGCAAATAGTGCCTTTAGTTCTGGTCACTGTGACACACAGTGCTGCAAACAAGACTGAGCAGAGCCATGACAATGCTTCCTACTGTCAAAGGCCTAAGTAATGAGAAAGTATGAGAGAATTTAAACTTTGCATTTAGTCAGTAGATCCAAGGTTTGTGTAAGGATTTGTAGCTTGGGTGCCAGTTGCAGTTGTTGTATGTTCGCCGAGTTGGGCATTTGATTTGTAGACTTTTTGTTCCCTGTCTAGGTGACATGCCCAGTGCTGTGGAATCTCCTGTGAAGTGCTGCTGTATTTTGTCAGTTGGAATTTATTTGGTTTCATTCCCACTACTTTGGTTGCGGTTGCCAGTTGTTCGTTGCAGTTGTCAGTATATTGGGTCTTGGGTCTTGGTCAATGTGTTATTGGTGGAGTTTGTGGATGAGTGCCATACTTCTAGGAATTCTCAGGCTGTCCTCTGTTTGGCTTGTCCTATTAATGTTGTGTTGTCCCAATCAAATTTGTGGTCCTTGTCATCTGTGTATATAGATACTAGGGACAGCTGGTCAAGATCATTAGTTATCTGCCTGTTTGCCCTATATAGTGTTTTGTGCACTCCTAATCTGCAAAAAGAAGAATACCTCTACAAAGTCTTTGCCAAAAATGGATATACCCAGAATTTCATTCGCAGATGCCTGGCAGACAAACAAAACGAGGGCATGCCACGACCCAACGCACTAATCACAACCTTATATAAGAAACATCTTGGAACTGACAGGCAGACTTCTTCAACCACTCAGATTCATGACAGCACATAAATCGACAGCCACGCTCAGACAAGAACGCACCAGAAAAAAAGACCCAATTTTCATGGTGTGCAGGACAAATATGGTGTACAAGCTTCCATGCAGAGACTGCACAAAACACTGTATTGGACAAATCGGCATTCACGAACATCAATAAACCACTAAACGCCATGACCAGCAATCCCTAGTATCTATACACACAGATGACAAGGACCACAAATTTGACTGGAACAACACAACAATAATAGGACAAGCCAAACAGAGGACAGCCCGAGAATTCCTCGAAGCGTGACACTCATCCACAGACTCCATCAATAAACACATTGACCAAGACCCAGTATGCCAACCCCTGCAACGAACAACCAGCAACCGAAAGTAACGGGAGCAAAACCAAATAAATTCAAATCGACAAAGTACAGCAGCGCTTCACAGGAGGCCCCACAGCACTGGGCATGTCACCTAGATAGGCGATGAAATGTCCACAAACCAAATTCTTAGTTGTTAGGTGTCTGAGACATTATCTCATTGCAGTATATTATGCAGGGGGTCAATTAGCTCAGTTGGCTAGATGTCTAGCAACATAGGAACTGGAGTAGGCCATACAGCCCCTTGAGAAAATGAGGACTGCTCTTCGGATGCTGCCTGACCTGCTTTGCTTTCCCAGCAACACACTCTCGATTCAGCCCCTTGAGTCTATCCCACCATTCAGTGAGATCACGACTGATCTATGGCCTAACTCCAAACACCTGCATTGGCCCTTTTCCCTTAATTCCTCTGCATAACAAAACATTATCTATCTCAGATTTAAAATTAACAACTGATCGAGCATCAACTTCTGTTATTGGAAGAGAGTTCCAAACCACTAGCCCCCTTTATGATTGGAAATACTTCCTAACATTTCTCCTGTGTCAACTATGCTGCTTAGTTCTGGAATCTCCAAACAGCGGAAATAGTTTACTCTGTCTTTCCCTGTTAATATCTTGAAAACTTCAGTCAGAGCATGCCTTAACCTTTTGGTTTGTGCTGCAGAATAATGGCAACACCACAGGACCAATTCCTGCATTAGCTGAAGTTACCATTGAAGGTCCTGCCTTTGCAACCTCACCCTTCATCTGAGGTATGGTGACGCTCAGGTTAAATTCTTCACCAGTTGTCTCTCTAAAGGAAGAGCAGCCCTATTCGTCTCTAGGACGATGGCATCTTCACTAACTTTACAGCTAAAGTTGTAAAAGAGAGAGATCTAGAATTACCTTTGCTCTTTCCCTTTACCTCATCTGCTAAAGATGTTGGCCACTTGTTAAGATGCAGTTCCTGGACACCTTCAGTTATTTTGGGAAACATCCTTGGGTGGTTGTTCTTGACTCTTCTAAGCCACGTTGTCTCATTAATGCTGTTGCTGAAGTCAGGATTGCTATTAGAAGCACTGTAATCTAGAGGGAGAATGAAGTTCGAGAATCTTCACATCACCCCACTCTACTATATATCTTAACTAAGCCAATCAGAACAATCAATGAATAGTAAACCCACAATCTGTACTGTTTCTGTGTGCTGTATGAACAAACTAAAAAATGAGATTTGTTTTGAAAAGACCAAATTGGTCCTTTAAAAATGTTATTGAAATTGTTTTTCGATGACTTGTGTCTTGAATTAATGGCCTCAATTGGCCCATATTAGAGCTAACATAATAGAGGATCGCTTGTTTTTTTTTCTCAACATTTCATTTCTACATTTTGCACTTTTAGTACCCCAGTGTGTGTTTTACCTTTGCACTTAACTTCAAGAACATCTGCAGATCCCTCCATTTCTGTCAGTTGGAAATGGGAGACAGTAAATAATTAGCCCATGAGATCATCTCATTTTTCCCATTTTAGAGAGGGAGCCCTGAACAAAAACAGCAGGGATAATTATTTCCAAGGTGGTGAGCTCTCTCCAAAGGCATGAGTGAGAGGACATTTTGGCACTGTGTTGTGAAATGCAGTTGAGTTAATCAACTCATACAAGAGCTTAAATTTCTAAGCAGAGTCCTTGACAAGTTTAGTGTGACAGTCAAATCTTTATCTCTAAGCTTTGTCCGCAAATGTTTTTCAGCATTAAAAAAAGACAGAAAGTGCTCCAAAAGCCTACTGAGTTAATTATGGGAGTAACTCTGCCATCAAGGATGGTGCATTCATAACCTGGCCAAATAGGTTCATATCACCTTGTAAATCTTCCTGACATATACCAATGGCAGGTGGTAGGAAGAGAAGAGACTTCTGGTCAAATATTCACAGAAGGCAACAACAAAGAACCACTGTAGCTAGCCAAGTATAACTATGCGCCAACGCAGAAGTCATGGGTGCAACGCCTTTTAAGGGAGTCGAACTTGAAGAAGGAGGGAGTTGAACCATACATACCAAGTTCACTCCCCTTACTGTGTTGTTAGTCATTGCAATTTATCTGTGGTGGAAGCTGTTCAATTAGTTCTTGGGTTAGCAGGAAAAAATTCTCAAAGATTCCTGAAATATTTGCAATGATTCTTACTGGATGTATGCATTACAGAAGTCAGATGAAGGCAGTGATACCTGTATCACCCGCTGCATCATGCTGTTTTTGTCTGCCATATTGCCTGTTGCTTGCCTTTTCCTGAGAATGATTACTTGCTCCTAATCGAACAAGTGTGGAAGTTGACTATCCTCCTGTAGCTCAATTTTTTGGCCATTCTCAAGGTGCGAGATGCTGTCTGTGAACTATTGAATACATCAAATTTGATTCCTATATTCCACCAAAATTTGCACATGCACATATTTCAACCTTTTACAGAATAATTGACAGAATTAGGAATCCTTTTTTTCCTAAGCTTGGAATGCTGGAGATTGAACAGAAAGATTATTGATTACATTCTTGGGATGAGGCGGCTGCTTTGAGGAGAGATTTGAGTCAAATGAGCTAATTTTCTTCTATTAGAAGAATGTGAGATGATTTCCTTGAAACATATGGAATATTTAGAAGTCTGGTTTAAGACAGAGATGAAGAGGAATTTCTCATCTCAGTGAATAGTGAATCTGTGGATGTTTTTACCACAGAAGGCCAAAGAGGATGGGTTTTGAAATATATTCAAAGCTGAAAAAGACAGTTTTTTTTATGAGTAAGGGAATCAGGAGTTGTGGGGAAAAGGTGGGAAAATGGATTTGTGGATTATCAGTGATCTCATTGTCTGATGAAGTGGATTTAATGGGTTGAATAGCCAACTCCTCTGTCATTCTGGTCTTATGTTTAGAAGGTGAATGGTTGTTTCCCTCAGCTGGGGAGTCTAGACCAAAGGAACAGAGTTTCAGGATAAAGGTTTGGTGATTTAGGACTGAGATAAAACTAAATGTTCCCATGAATGGATTTGTGTATGTTTGGGATTCTCTGCCTCAGATGGCTGTGATCAATAATTGATTGAAGACTGAGATTGACAGATTTTTGTGCACTAAAGAACTCAAAGAATATGGGGATAGTGCGGCATTGTTGATTAGATGTAAATGTTTAGATATGAATAGCGGAGAAGTCTTGTAGGCTGTATGAACTCTTATTCTGACAATCCTTTTGTATTTTTATGAATATAAATACATTACTGGCTTGTCACCTTTATTCAATGCCGATAATTTTTTCTAGACGAACACCACTCTGTTTTCTCCTCTGTTCCCAGTCTTGTCAATCTGTGGCAGCTGGTGGGACACTGCTTCTGGGTTTATGCTAATACTGCTCTGAGGCAACTACCTGGATGCATGTAATCACAGCCAGGAATGACTGTGCTTAAATGTATATCCTCCTCCATCCTTGTCAGATCAGGAATTCCAACGATAACATGGAAGTGCCTATAAATGTGCAAGTCAGGATGGAATATGGCTTGGAGGGGCATTTGGAGGCTAATGATGTTCCCATGTCCTTGATGCAGTTGTTATTAAGGGGTGACGAGATGTAAATTTGGGAAGTTGCAAGTGATTCACATCTCTTTACCTTATGTAAACTGAACACATTTTAAGGAGATCGGCTTTTGCTAAATGGTTATCTGCCTTGAGATTGGTAGAGATTGGCAAATGATCTATTGCACACACCTGGCAGAACGGGAGGAAACCTGGCATAGAAGTGCAAAACATCTGTCAGTAATAACTCATGTTAAAATCCTCAATCACAAAGGAGGTAAAGGCATGTGTTCAGACTTGTTCCAGATAAGGATGCGGTTGGACTTCTACTTAATGTGATGTTTGATTTTGTTCTCCCCCACCAATTAATGCAATGAGTTCAGTGTAAGTGCAGTAACTGGTACACTGTGAAACTATTTATATTTAACGCAAAACATATTTTTTGTAGTCAACAGAGTTTCCACGTTGAATTAGAGCCCTCATTCCTTTCACTGTCTGAACTATTGTCCACTCCATCCCTGTGACGTTAATGAAAAATCATGCCAAAAATCCAATCGTTCTTTCAGAAATGCAACTTAACTCTTTCATGATTCCTCAATCTCTTGATTATTAATCTGCACAGAATGACTTATTGTCATTGAGATCCTAAAACGATAGCATCTTCTAAGTGAGGCAAAGCCCTAAAGTAGGAGTTGCAAATAGTTAATTAAGAGTCGCTAGACACTACAAAACTGGAATATTGCAGAAGAAGGAGGCAGTGTTGTTGAAATGTCTCGTTTTGCACTCAGAGTGCTGCACAAGCCTGTTTCCCCCTTCAGTTAGAATGCCTGGTCTGATGACCCCACATTCCTGCCTAATCCCAATAACCTTGCTTATCAAGAATCTATCTACCTCTGCCTTAAAAACATTGAAAGACTGTGCATCCACTGCCTTTTAAGGAATTGAATTCCAAAAATTCATGAACCTCTATGAAGAGTGCTCCTCTTGATTCCAACTTTCAGCTGTAGATGTGGATGTAGATAGCTGAGCTTCCTTGTATGTTCTATGATTTTTTTTCTGGTGAAGCTGATGACTTTTCCATAATTCCCCTCAACCCAATAATTCCATAGCAATGTTGTAATATGAATGGCGCTGTCCACAATATAAGTGTGAAGAACCATGCTGTGAAAAGATGTTTATGACTAATTTGAATGAGATTCCACAAGAAAATGCTTTGTTGATTGAAAGCTAACTTAAAGGCTGTAGTCTCTGGTAGACTCATGACTAAAGACCCGGGGCTTGACTCCTGATGACTGCTAAGTAGACTAATTGCAGTAGCAGGAGAAAGTTGGGACTGCAGATGCTGGTGATCAGAGTCGAGACTGTGTTGCTGGGAAAGAACAGCAGGTCAGGCAGCATCCGAGGAGCAGGAGAATCAATGTTTCAGGTGTAAGCCAGTCAGCAGGAATGAGGCTTGTGCGCCAGGGACTAACATAAATGGGAGGAGTGTGGGGTTGGGGGAAGGTAGCTGAGAAAGCAATAGGTGGATGAAGGTGGGGGAGAAGGTGATAGGTAAGAGGGGAGAATGATGGACTGGACCGGAGGGCGGTGTCGAGTTGGAGGCTTGGGACTGGGATAATGTGGGGGGAGAGGAAATGGGGAAGCTGTTGAAATCCATATTTATCCCGTGTGGTTGCAGGGTCCCAAGGCGGAATATGACACGTTCTTCCTCCAGGCACCGGATGGCAACGATTTGGCAGTGGAGGAGGCCCAGGACCTACATATGCTTGACAGAGTGGGAGGAGGAGTTGAATTGTGCAGCCATGGGTCGGTGGGGTTGGTGGGTGTGGGTGTCCCAGAGATGTTCTCTGAAATGATCCCCAAGAAGGGGTCCTGTCTCCCTGACACAGAGGAGACCACACCGGGTGCAACAGGTGCAGTAGATGACGTTGGTAGAGGTACAGGTAATCGCAGTAGCAGCTGAGACTTGTTACTTGTTCTCAGAATATCTCTCTAGGAAAGGTAAAAATGACCTCCTGCCTCTGAGTATTGTGCAGTTGTTCTTTCTGGAAATTGAGGAAAAGCTAGACTTTGGCTTTGGGGGCCTCAATTTTTCAGAGTTAATGAGAAAGAAAGACTTGCTTTTCTTTGGAAGTTTGCAACCTTAGGATGTTCCAAAATGCTTTTCAACTGAGGATGCACTTTCAAAGGTTATTTCTGTAATGTAGGAAACACAGAAGTCAACATTGAGCTCCCACAACCATTAGATAAGGTCCCGATCCACAACTTTTAAGAGTTAGTTGAATACTCGGACAGCTCCATTGCTCTTCTTCAGATACTCCCATAGACCGTTTGGTCCACTTGAGAGAGTGGATGGAGCCTTGGCATACTGTCTCATCTAGTTGGCAGAGGGAGCAGGAAAGAAATGAATTACAATCTCCATGCAGGCATGGGCGATGCCACAACTTAGGGTGCATTTTGGATTCACTTAGCTTTCTACTCAGCCAGACTGTGAGTGGTAACGTCTTCATGTCACCCCTGTAGCAGGTCTGTACTCAGCTGGGTGGGTGCATTCCTGAATTCAATCTGCTGGATAGGAACACATTGGGGCTGATTTTCAGAGGACTGGCAAACATGGTCAGATGGCCATGCCGCGCCTAGTTTTGTAAGTTATGCATTTCTGGCAGGAGATTCTAACCACAGATCCTCTGATTCAGAAATTCATCTAAATGTAGACATGCCCTTAGAGTGCAGGAGAGTGAGAGTAGGCAAACCGTGCTTCCTTTCTCACTGCAGACGGTGTTGTATTCTATAATTTGAGTGTCCAGCAAAACAGACAGTCACTTTGACAGCTCCTGAGAAAGAGCACATTTGTCAGGTAAATATGAGGCTATGGTGTCTTGTGGGAAGGTTGTGAGGTTGGTAGTGTGGTAGGGTGCCAAGTGGGTGAAGTGCCAGGATGCAAAGTTGGAAACATGCCAGGTGATAAGTCATTGATTCTAGTAATTCAGAGTGGGCAGGAGATATATGGTCCATTAGGGAGGGGAGCATGCAATGTCATGTCTGAAAGGGAGAGAGTGGGTCTGAGGTCCTGGATAGATGTGGGATGGATGGGATTTCCCTCACATGGAGAAGGGCTGTTGGGTTGCATTGGGAAGGGCAGTTTCCAATTTGGTGATAAGACATTGTTGGAAGGGAAAGGGACATTGTCTGATTCAGGGATATGGGGATGATATTAGGTCCCTAGGCGGAGAAGGAAGTGTCAAGTCCCTAGAATCATAGAATAATGGAATCCTCACAGTGCGGAAAAAGGTCCTTTGGCCTAACAGGTCCACATTGACCCTCCAAAGAGTATTCTACCCAGACCCATCCCCTACCCTATATTTGCCCCTGACTAATGCACCTAACAATATGGGTAATTTAGGATGGCCAATTCACCTAACCTGTACACCCTTGGATAGTCAAGTGCTGGGAATTTCCCAAGTTCCAATAGGAGGCAGAAGCAGAGTGTCAGCCCAGTGCTGAGGGATATAAGGATTCAGAGAAGGAATTAAGGAATAATTGAGGGTGTGTGAGGTACACTGGGGGCTGTGATCCCACTAAATGGCTTGCCTTCTGCACAAACTGCATGTGCAGCAATGACTTCCAAACTTTAGTAAACTATCTCATCTGCTGCACAGCTTGGAGGATGTCATTAGTTTTGGAGTGTGGTTGTGGGGTGGTGAGTTTAACAGCTAGCAAGTAGTAAAGGCGTTTAATTGTCTAACTTTTCCAGAGTAACAATTTACTTAACTGCAGCAGAACCCTCTGAATTAATTCTCTGACTGAAATGGATACATTCGGAGGCACAGGGATATTGCCCACTGGAATCGTCAAGCTTCCAAGTAAGTCCCTTACAGTCTGCAAAATCAGAGATTCCTCAGGGTCCCAATCAACTTTACAGAGATGACTTACCATTGGAAAATCCAGGTCACTATTCCAGGAGAACTTACACAGGTGGAGATCTCTCCAGAAATTGCTTGAGGGAATTAGGGAATTTTGGATTTGTATTCTAATCATCAGATTCCTTACCCAGACAGGCACCGATGTTGCACATTTTTGGAAGCTACTCATCCCCTTTCTGTTCATGGTTCCATTCCTACAATTTGCAATGTGGACCCTTTCCTGTCACCCTTGTGGCTGTGGAATACTGTAACGAGGAGATAAGAAAGGAAAACTGGAAATGATACAAAGAAATATAATTCAAAAGGTTGTTGCAATTGTTTGTACAGACCAACATGAAGGGAGGAAAGTAAAGCACATGTCTCCTTATTTAAGCTGCTTTGTTAAATTGTGAAGCTGGTGACCAGGCAAAGAAAATCATTGATCGTGTGAGAACTGGTGTGTTAAGTGAGTTTGCTGTTTTCAGTGTGCTAGCTGACCTGAGAGTAATGTTGAGGGTCAAGCATTCAATGGGCTACTTAGCTACTTAAACTGATTACTTCTGATTGGATAGAAATTCCACACAAGTAGACTGTAGGAGCCTTTGTACTTGCTGCTCTGATTAACTGGAGCAGGTAGGGACTAGTTTATCCCCTACACTGGATATGGCAGGTGAATGCCTCATTGCAAAGTGACTTGGTTCGGCATTTTTGGAGGATTTTTTCAACATTTTTAAGAACAGCATCACAGTGGATTACTATCACACACTACAAGCACAGCTCACTCGGCAATCTCATTCCATACTTAGATTTGTTCCACATTCCATGATGCAATGAAATGGCACGACTGTAACTGGTTATGTTTCTCCCCTCCTGCCCTGAAGGGATGGATTCATTCTGCGACATAGTTCGAATGGCTCCTTCTGGTCTCCATTATGACACACACAAGGCCATCCATATGGTCTCCCATACTGAGTGTTCCAGTGAGGAACAAGGGAGGGCTGGCCAGGAAATATTGAATGCACAGCCAATAATGTTCAGTCAATTTAAATTAATGTCTTGACAGATCATTGGTGGTCGTTTCACAATCTACACTCCCTGTCAGTGCCACTCACATCCTACTGAGCTTCTTTCAGTGTTGGCAGATCACTTGGCATTACAGCCAACCCTAATCTTCTCCTTATAGCGGGCATCACTGAGTATTGATTAGAAAGTGAACAGGAGTTCCCCTGCTGAGCACAATTTGGTGGTGGCTGATGGGGCTGGACATTGGGGTATATCCAGGCACTAGAGTTGGTGCAGTAAAGGTCTATTGGTTGTTAGCTGGGATTAAGGAACTTAGTTATCGGAATCTGCAGACTGTGGTTCATACTGGAAAACAGAAGGTAGAAATGCTGAGGATCCTGAGGGAAACAGACAAGATCATTTTCAATGTTTCTCCAAATCACAAATCTACACAAGACAACACTGACTCAAACCCGTGAAGATTGGAGATGGTTGGGGGTTGCTGATGAAAGTACATTTAGATTTAAATGTTTTATAACCGAGGTTGGTGAATATTAAAAAAGGCCTGCCAAGGAAGACAGTGAGAGTTATTATAACAACAAATTCCAGACATTATTCTATCAACAAAGAATTGGTAGAGGAGAATGAAATATATATTTTGAGATATGATCATTTTTAGGAGTTAAGGTTGGCTATTCATCCCCTCAAGCCTGCTCTGTCTTTCTAGATCATAATTGATCTTAATGTCATATATTCCTGCATTATTCCCATATGGCTTGATATCATTAGTGATTAAAAATTAAATTTCAGTTTCAAACTTAGTTAAAGACTGAGCTTCTACAGCCTCTTGGTGTAGACAATTCCTGCCTCAATCTATGAATTTTAGCTTTTTATTCTGAGATTGTGTCCCTTGATTCTTAACACTACAAACAAAAGAACCATCTTTTGTCCATCTACTCCGTATATTGCTTTAGGATTCTTGTAAGTTTCTAGAGAATATGGACCTAGTTACCTCAATTTCTCCTTATTGGAAGTTCCACCATCCCAAGAATCAGTCGGGTGAATCTCTGCTGCCCTTCCCCTATGGAAAGTCTATTCTTCCTTAGTCACAGTGGAATCAATTTAGGTAAAGGGGCAGTACAGAGAGATCTGGGTGTTCTTGTACACCAGTCAATGAAGGTAAGCATGCAAGTACAGCAGGTAGTGAAGAAGGCTAATAGCATGCTGGCCTTCATCACCAGAGGGATTGAGTATAGAAGCAAAGGGGTTCTTCTGCAGCTATACAGTGCCCTGGTGAGACCACACCTGGAGTACTGTGTGCAGTTCTGGTCTCCAAATTTGAGGAAAGACATTCTGGCTATTGAGGGAGTGCAGTGTAGGTTCACGAGGTCAATTCCTGGAATGGAGGGATTACCTTACACTGAAAGACTGGAGCGACTGGGCTTGTATACTCTTGAGGTAAAAATAATGACTGCAGATGCTGGAAACCAGATTCTGGATTAGTGGTGCTGGAAGAGCACAGCAGTTCAAGCAGCATCCAAAGTGCAGCGAATAAAGGCAGTGAGCTTGAAGCGTGGAGAGATAAGCTAGAGGAGGGTGAGGGTGGGGAGAAAGCAGCATAGAGCACAATGGGTGAGTGGGGGAGGGGATGAAGGTGATAGGTCAGGGAAGAGAGGGTGGAGTGGATAGTTGGAAAAGGAGACAGGCAGGTAGGACAAGTTCAGACAAGTCATGGGGACAGTGCTGAGCTGGAAGTTTGGAACTAGGATGAGGTGGGGGAAGGGGAAATGAGGAAACTGTTGAAGTCCACATTGATGCCCTGGGGTTGAAGTGTTCTGAGGAGGAAGATGAGGCGTTCTTCCTCCAGGCGTCTGGTGGTGAGGGAGCGGTGGTGAAGGAGGCCCAGGACCTCCATGTCCTCGGCAGAGTGGGAGGGGGATTGAAATGTTGGGCCATGGGGCGGTGTGGTTGATTGGTGCAGGTGTCCCGGAGATGTTCCCTAAAGCGCTCTGCTAGGAGGCGCCCAGTCTCCCCAATGTAGAGGAGAATGCATCGGGAGCAACGGATACAATAAATGATATTAGTGCATGTGCAGGTAAAACTTTGATGGATGTGGAAGGCTCCTTTAGGGCCTTGGATGGAGGTGAGGGAGCAGGTGTGGGTACAGGTTTTACAGTTCCTGCAGTGGCAGGGGAAAGTGCCAGGATGGGAGGATGGGTCGTAGGGGGGCGTGGATCTGACCAGGTAGTCACGGAGGGAACGGTGTTTGCGGAAGGCGGAAAGGGGTGAGGAGGGAAATATATCCCTGGTGGTGGGGTCTTTTTGGAGGTGGGGGAAATGTCGGCGGATTATTTGGTTTATGCAAAGGTTTGTAGGGTGGAAGGTGAGCGCCGGGGCGTTCTGTCCTTGTTACGGTTAGAGGGGTGTGGTCTGAGGGCGGAGGTGTGGGATGTGGACGAGATGCGTTGGAGGGCATCTTTAGCCACGTGGGAAGGGAAATTGCGGTCTCTAAAGAAGGAGGCCTTCTGGTGTGTTCTATGATGGAACTGGTCCTCCTGGGAGCAGATACGGCGGAGGCGGACGAATTGGGAATACGGGATGGCATTTTTGCAGGAGGTAGGGTGGGAAGAGGTGTAATGCAGGTAGCTGTGGGAGTCGGTGGGTTTGTAAAAAATGTCAGTGTCAAGTCAGTCATCATTAATGGAGATGGAGAGGTCCAGGAAGGGGAGGGAGGTGTCAGAGATGGTCCAGGTTGTATACCCTAGAGTTTAGAAAACTGAGAGGGGATATGATTGAGACATATAAGATTATTAAAGGATTGGACACTCTGGAGGCAGGAAACATGTTTCCGCTGATAGGTGAGTGCCAAACCGGAGGACACAGCTTAAAAATATGGGGTAGACCATTTAGGACAGAAATGAGGAGAAACTTCTTCACCCAGAGAGTGGTGGCTGTGTGGAATGCTCTGCCCCAGAGGGCAGTGGAGGCCCAGTCTCTGGATTCATTCAAGAAAGAGTTGAGTAGAGCTCTCAAGGATAGTGGAATCAAGGGTTATGGGGATAAGGCAGGAACAGGATACTGATTAAGGATGATTAGCCATGATCAAATTGAATGATGGTGCAGGCTTGAAGGGCAGAATGGCCTACTCCTGCACCTATTGTCTATTGTGTATTGTCAAAACAGCACAAAATGCTACAGAGTTGGCCTCACCTGTGTTCAATGAAGTTTCTGCAAAACCTCCACCAATGGAGTTACCTATCAGGGGAACGATGCCGCCTTTTATTAAGGAACGGTGCAACTCACTTTTCAATGAAAGAAGTCAAAAACAGCAAGACAAAGAGACCAGCAGTGCAAATGGGTCAGTCAGTGCTGGCAGGAACCCTAGTACATAGCGTCAAGTGTCTGAGGACACACGCTGTTCTTCAGACCACCCAGAATATAAAGTAATCAGTCCAAAAGGTGATTGTCAAATCCTGATTTGTTTGTGTATTTGTGTGTATTACTGCAAGTCACATTGAAGAAATTGTTTAGGACTTAAACAAAATTCCATGTGAAGTGAAACCATCATATGTAAACAGATACATTTCATGTATTGGATTAAAACATGAGGCCAATGCTAATAAATGGAAGTAGGAAAACAGGAGTGGAGAACATTCCATTGAATAAGAATGTAATTTTAGCCATCTTGATATTTACTGTTATTTTAAAGTATTATTTAAATTTCCTTTCCGTGACTAGAAGACAGAATTAAGGTTCATTTGACTAGTCTAAGATTTTATTAATTCTGCAACAATGCCTGCAAATGGAATGTAATCCCACTGATTAAGAAAGGAAGGAAAGAGAAAACAGGGACCTATTTGAATAATGTCAGTAATAAGGAATATACTAAAATGTTTTATAAGGGATCTAACTACTGAATATTAGAGAATTGTCATCTGATTAGATAGATCAGCATGGATTTATGAAAGGGAAATCATGTTTGTAAAATCAGTAGAGTATTTTGAAGATAGTACGTGCAGCATTGAAAAGGGGAGTCTAGTCTGTAGTGATTGTATTGAGGTCAGCCAGGTGGACCTCATAGAACACGAGTTCCCTGATTGGGGTTGTTAATCTGGTCAGATCAGGGAGCCTGGACTGACAGATAAGAACAGGAATGTCAGACATCCTGTCCACGGTGAGAGCTAGCTCTGAGGGAGCTGAGTCAGTGTCAAGGACTCTCTACATCTAAATAAAGGGTAACTTGGTGACAAGGTGCTGGCCTCTGTATTTCACCAGCATTGCCCTTCATATTAAGAATGCAGCTCCAAACCTCCATCTGGTTATGTGGGACCAATGTCTCTTTTTCAGAGATCTGCAATGATCTAACTTTAAACCAGTTGGAACCAATCTCAAGCTCATTTTTAATAAGCCTGCGCCTTCAATGTATAATTGCTCAGAAGTTGCTGCTGACTGACACCAAATTGTTAATCTGCCTATCAGTGAAAGATTTCCTGTCAGAATTGGAATTAAAGATGATTCTGTTTCGAAATCACACATTTCTAAAATGACTGAAGTATTTGGCATTGCCTTTAGTTTTTATTGTGTCTTCAGTCAGCTTTTGTAATGACAGCTTAAGTTATACAGACTGGGAAAGAGTAAACTTTTAAATGGTAGATTAAAGGTTTTCCTCAATTGTGATAATATCATGAAAGGCCCCTATGTCTTGTGTGGTGAGGCAAACCCGGTATTGTCACTGTTGGTGCACATACTTCTTTCATCTTTATTTAATCCAGATGCTGAGGCTTTGCCAAAATCAAAAATATGTCTGTTACACGGGACTGTGTTCTTTCTGGAGGAGGGAATTAAGGGTGAAAAGCATCCCCACATTTATGAAGAATATGTGGTAAAAGGTGATGAAATAATGAGAAGCTTTGTGGCATATTCAGATGCAAGTTGTACCTTTATTCTCATTGATCATATAGAACTTCGTACATGCCTTAGACTTCCTTTCTTCCTGTGAAAACCAAAGCTTGGTGTCATATAGAACATAGAACATTACAGCACAGTAAAAGTCCTTCAGAACTTGATGTTGCGCCGACCTGTGGACCAATCTGAAACCAATTTAACCTACACTGTTCCATGTTTGTCCAAATGCCTGTCCAATGACCATTTATGTGCCCTTAAAGTTTGCAAGTCTACTACTGTTGCAGGGAGTGCGTTCCATGCCCCTATTACACTCTGAGTAAAAAAACTACCTTTGACATCTGTCCTATATCTAAACCCTTCAATTTAAAGTTATGTCCCCTCGTGCTAACCATCGCCATCTGAGGAAATTGGCTCTCACTGTTCAACCTATCTAACCCTCTGATTATCTTATATGTCTCAATTAAGTCACCTCTCAACCTTCTTCTCTCTAATGAAAACAGCCTCAAGTCCCTCAGCCTTTCCTCATAAGACCTTCCCTCCATAGTAGGCAACATCCTAGTAAATCTCCTCTGAACCCTTTCCAAAGCTTCCACATCTTTCCTATAATGCGGTCACCAGAACTGTACTCAATGCTCCAAATGTAGCCATGCCAGTGTTGTGTACAGTTGCACATGATCTCATGGTTCTGAAACTCAATCCCTCTACCAATAAAGGCTAACACACCGCATGCCTTCTTAGCATGGGTGGCAACTTTCAAGGATCTATGTACCTGGACACTGAGGTCTCTCTGCTCATCAACGCTACCAAGAATCTTCCAATAGCCTAGTACTCTGCATTCTGTCACTTGTTCCAAGGTGAATCACCTCACACTTTTCTGCATTAAACTCCATTTGTCACCTCTCAACTCAGCTCTGCAGCTTATCTATGTGTCTCTGTAATCTACAACATCCTTCATCTCGGTCTATAACTTTACTGATCTTAGTGTCATATGCAAATTTACTAACCCATCCTTCTATGCCCTCATCCAGGCCATTTATATAAATGACAAACAGCAGTGGACTCAAAACAGATCCTTGCAGTACCCCACTGGTAACTGAACTCCATGATGAATGTTTCCCATCAACTGCCACCCTCTGTCTTTTATTAGCAAGCCAATTTCTGATCCAAACTGCTAAATCACCTTCAATCCCATGCATCCATATTTTGTGCAATAGCCTACCGTGGGGGAACCTTACCAAACGCCTTACTGAAATCCATATACACCACATCAACTGCTTTACCCTCATCCACCTGTTTGGTCACCTTCTCAAAGAACTCAATAAGGTTTGTGAGGCAGACCTACCCTTCACAAAACCGTGTTGACTATTCCTAATCAAATTATTTCTTTCTAGATGGTAATAAATCCTATCTCTAATAGCCCTTTCCAACACTTTACCCATAACCGAAGTAAGACTCACAGGTCCATAATTTCCAGGGTTGTCTCTACTCCCTTTCTTGAACAAGGGGGCAACATTTGCTATCCTGTAGTCTTCTAGCACTATTCCTGTAGACAATTACGACATAAAGATCAAAGCCAAGGGCTCGGTAATCTCCTCCCTGGCTTCCTAGAGAATCCTAGGATAAATCCCATCTGGCCCAGGGGATTAACCTATTTTTACACTTTCCAGAATTGCTAACACCTCCTTCTTGTGGACCTCAATCCCATTTAGTCTCGTAACCTACATCTCAGTATTCTCCTCGACCACATTGTCTTTATTTAGTATGAATACTGACGAAAAGTCTTCATTTAGCACTTCCCCTATCTCCTCTGACTGCACATACAACTTCCCACTACTGTGCTTGATTGGCCCTAATCTTACTCCAGTCATTCTTTTATTCCTGATATAGCTAAAGAAAGCCTTAGGGTTTTCCTTGATCCTATCGGCCAATGACTTCTCATGTCCCCTCTTGGCTCTTCTTAGTTCTCTCTTTAGGTCTTTCCTGATTAATTTGTAACTCTCAAGCACCCTAACTGTGCCATCACCACATTGCATCCTAACATAAGCCTTCTTTTCCTCATGACAAGAGATTCAACTTCCTTAGTAAACCTAAGAATAGCTTCTCAGTTTTGTTTTCTCTCTTATTCTTTTTCAATGTTGCTAATTGATTCCCTCCAAATTAATAAAACAAAATGCTTTTCTGAGCATCACTGTAATAGTCCTACAGATAATCGAGGATGTGTTAGTCATGGAACAGTGAAGTACAAGATGAAAGAATATCAGAAAGGAGCAAGCGGTTTGTTGGAACCATTCGTAACTAGATGAGCAATTGGATAAAAAAAAAACTGGTCACCCATGCTTTTAAATGGCTGCGTAAATCCACTTGGTTCAAGAATGCGTTTGTCAAACAACAGACAGGCTTTGCCTGATGTCGTGGCAGAACAGAGACAACGGTGCAAACTGAAGTGATTCATCCAGATAATAATCAGTTTGTGTCATTCATGGGTTCCAGACTTTGACATTTGTTATGAGGAAACACAGCCATCCTTTTTGATAATCAATGAGATAAAATAGTTTAGTCTAGGGAGATCACTCCTGCATATATAGTGGGGAACCCATGCATCTGCCATTTGTGAGGTAAATAGTGGGACCTGTATGTTTATTAACAAAGCAACCCACAATTATTTTAGTTTTTTAAAATAAGCTGATTAACCAAACAGGAAAATAAATGAAACTTTTGTAATTGAGTCCTGCAAGGTTTCTGGAAGAGTACCAATTTTTGCAGTCCTTGTCATATTAGTCTTGATTACCAGAAGTATCTCTTCATGCTGTAGAAATGAGCAGGAATGTATTTGCATGTGAACGTTACCTCATTTGGTCTCACAGAGCTATAAGTTCTTGCATTAGATTGTGGAAAGTCCACTGATGGAGGAATCAAAGTAATATTTGTTCATGGTGACTTTTCCTTTATTTTCTCCCCTTGCCTTAATGGTGCAGCTTTGATTTTGTTCACCGCAAGATATTGATTTCTCGCGAGGTCAAAATTACAGACTGATCACCAGCAACCAGCCCTCATGACAATTAATTTGTTTAGACCATGAATGTCAGCCCTAGAGTGGGGGTCATAATCACACTTGCTCTTCAAGTGATACCCAGGCAAATGTTTTCCAACATGGAGCACCGGAAAGGCTAGGGAACTCTTGTTGCATTTCTGCACCAAATATCTAACCTATCATTAGGTAGAGTATTCCAGCTCAGGTTAGCTGACTAAACAAAGCCCGTCCAGCTCATGAGGTAAAAATGTAAATACAAACTGCTATAAAAGCGTTTTGTTTTGAACTCACCAGGACAGCAGCAAGAGTGCAAAATTACTATGTAATGGCTCTACTTTCCAATCAATCAACGCCCTGCTTTTGGTTTCCTGTTGAAATGCAGTATTCTTGCAGCTGTCTTGATAAGAACATGAATAAAAGCTTCAGAATTGTGTCTCAATTCTTCAATGGAAGGTTCTTTCGGGAGTAATTAATTTAATTTTCAATTATTTCCAGGGTGAGTGTCGGAAATATTATCGGTGTGAATTTGTCAGTGAGAACACCACCTGCACGGATTGCGATCTTACTGGTCTCCTTTGCATTTGTTTTATGCCCTAAATAAAGGGGAGCTACACATACAGATTTGTGTTTCTTTTATTAGGCTGCTACGTGAATGCATGAGTACATGAATTTTGCATTGCCACTGATGTCTTTTGAATAAGTTGTCATATTGTTCCATTGATTCAGCAAAAGGGCACCATTCTACTATTCAAAGATGCAATTGCATCTTTTTTCTCATGCCCTAGATGACACAAGTTGTTTGTCATTGATTGAAATGGAAGTTTGCAATGTTAAGTGGAATGTGGTAAGGAAGTTCATTTGGTGTTGAAGGTCACTGCAGCTCTGCATTAGTTGATGCACCAATGGAATACGTGTGAAAATGGCATCAGGGGGAATTAGAGACCATGCATCCACATCCTTCATGGTTCAACCCCTTTGGCTGATACACACCAGCATAACGAAAAATCTGTACATTCTTAACTAATATGGAAATGGCACTATTGAATTGCAAATTATTGTCTTTGGGTCACAAATCAGGCTCAGAAGTGGACAAGCGCAAATGCATAAATGGACAATACCTTTGAAGAAGGTAGTTATTTTCTAAATTCCTTGCCCCGTATGACCATATGACAGGAAATAAAATGACAAAAGCGAGATGAAAGGTGCTTGGATAAGCTGAAGAGATAAAACTAGCTGCTGGCCAAGAATTTAGTGTTGCAGTCAAAGAACACCTGGTTTTCCCCAACCCTGTTGCTACAGAGACAGCTGTTTTCATTCCTCTGTCTCAAAGTTAATGATAATGTTTCAGCTACCCTGAACACGGCCCATTTCTTCAAGATGTTTTGAAGTCTCAGTCTATGCTTGTGTCCTGTACCTTTCGTCTCTTTACCAACTACTACACAGCCATGCCCTTACCTGTATTAATCTTACCTTTTAATGTTACCCTCCTCCCCCCACAAACATTAGAAAGGACAATGAAGGTCAATTCATGAATGCTTTCCCAAGTTCAATCTACCTTTCCTCGATCAGCCTTAATGTGCAATTCAGAAAGAAAACCCTTACAAAAGAAAATAAATCACAAGTGGTTGGAACAAAGTAGAGAGGGTGAAACCATTCCTGTTTGTAGCAGGATCAAGAACCAGAGAACACGGATTTATTGTGATTGGGAATAGAACCAAAGAAACGACTTGAGTGGGTGAAGTCTGGGAATACACTCCCTGGAAGTAATGATGGTCCAACTTGCTGGTATTCAAAAGAGAAGTGAATAGTTAGCTGAAGAGGAAAATAAATGCAGGGAAAATGCAAGGAGATTGGGCCTACAGTAACTCTGGAAGTGAGCCTGCATGGATCTGACTGGCTGAATGGCATCCTGTGTTGTAACCATTATAGGATTCTGTGCCTCATTCCTACACCCCAACCCCTTATCCCTCTACCCTCTAACCAAGCAAAGATCACAACTATTTCCTTTGACGCTGGACAGCAGTCTGTTAATGCTCCAGCAAACTTAAGGACTGCAGATGCTGGAAGTGTGAGTCAATAGATGTGAAGCTGGAGAAGCACAGCAGTTGAGTCAATGTTTCAGGTTGAAAGCTGGCAGTCCCGATGAAGGGTTTTGGTCAGAAACATTGAGTTTCCTGCTCCTTGGATGCTGTCTGACCTGTTAATGCTCTAGCTATATTTCAAATTACTATTAGAAGCAGATAGGCCATTGGTGACTTCATGTGAGGGGCTGACGCCCTCCGTTGACAAGACTGTTTTGGGCACAAAGGGACTTTGTGGAACTTGATATAAAAAAATGATGTAGATATTTCCCTAGATGATGTGAATGAATTCTGACCTGCTTAATCAAGGTACTTTCACCGGCTGGTTCAGTGAATGTGGGTGGCTGTATATGGTTTTTAAGGCCAAATGGCCAATTTCTACACTGTAGGGATTTTATGATTCAATGATCTGGTCTGTCAATACTCGATTTTGTAATTGCTTTCAATTCTCTTGGTGGCCTTCCCTCTGCCTGGGAAGAATATAATAGTGGGATTTATGGAGGTTCTGGGATGCGGAAGGATCAATATCTACATTGACCATTACAGTATAAATCATAGGAGCAGAAGTAAGCCTTGCCCACCGAGTTTGCTCCACCATTCAATGAGATCGTGGCTGATCTGATAATCCTCAACTCCTCTTTCCTGTTTATCTTCATCTCTGTCTTAAATGAGCAACCCCTTATTCTGAGGTAAAACTCTCTGATCATAGAATCACAGAGTCATAAAGCACAGAAACAGACCATTCGACCCAACTCATCCATGCTGACCAGGTCTCCTAAACTGAACTAGTCCTATTTCTCTGTGTTTGGTCCATATCCCTCTAAACCTTCCCTATCCATGTACCTGTCCAAATATCTTTTAAATGTTGCAACTTCCATTAACCTCTACCATTTTCTCTGGTAGCTCATTCCATCTGTGTGAAAATGTTGCCCCTCAGGTCCCTTTTAAATTTTTCCCTCTCACCTTAAACCTATGCCCTCTAGTTTTGACTCCCCTAACATGGGGAAAAGATTTCAGCTGTTCAGCTTATCTTTGCCCCTCATGATTTTATAAAGCTCTATAAGATCATCTCTCAGCCTCCAATGCTCCAGGGTAAAACTTCCAAGCCTATCCAGCCTTTTCTTATAACTCAAGTCTCCAGTTTCTCTGATAATTTTTTTCTATACCCTTACTAGTTGAATAATATTTTTCCTATAGCAGGGAGACCAGAATTGGATACTGTATTCCAAAATCGGCCTTACAAATGTCTTATACAGCCATCACATGATGGCCCAACTCCAATACTCAATGACTAATGAAGGCAAGCATGCTGAAATAACTGCACAGAGGCTGGTATCCCATCACCAAGTCCCCCTTTATTTACATGTGCACAGTACACTGGCTATGGCCAGCCAGCTCAGATTCTGGATTAGTGGTGCTGGAAGAGCACAGCAGTTCAGGCAGCATCCTGCACTTTGGATGCTGCCTGAACTGCTGTGCTCTTCCAGCACCACTAATCCAGAATCTGGTTTCCAGCATCTGCAGTCATTGTTTTTACCAGCCAGCTCAGAGTCGGTCACTTGAAATGAGGAGATTGTAATCTTCTGTTTTTTAAAATCTTCTATTCTTTTCTTTTTTTTTCTAATGTGGGAAGATGGTAGACATGGCATCTGTCCTAATTTATTCAACTGTCACTGTCATATACCTGGTATGGACATATAAATTCCAACCCATGGTTTGCTATTCACACAGCTTTACTTGTTGAAGTAACTGCACTGAGGCTGGGTCCCACCACCAAGTACCCCTTTATTTACTTGTACCCAGTACACTGGCTGTAGCCAGCCAGATTGGAGTCTGAACTGAGGAGATTCTAATCTCCTGGTTATATATTTTTTAATTTTATCAAACAAAACAGTTGACAAAACAACTAACATTAACAGCTTTATACAGAGAAACAGCAATTTACAAGGGAGGGGAGTGGCAAGGCTGGCCCCAAACCTCTCCTGGTTATATTTATTTCATTTTTTTACCCCTACGCTATCACCTAACTGCGGTAGTGCTTGTATTTTTCTCAGCAGCCATGTTGTGTGCGTATACAGGTGTCAGACACAGTGAAAGGCACAAGGTGTACAAATCTATGTTCAATTTCCATCATCAGGAAGAAAGGAGACACCCAAGTGGCCAGTGACAAGCAGTGCCCTTCACATCAAAGGGCAATGCTGTGTGATCAGACAGTAAAGGGGAGGGCAGGGACTAAATCAAAATAGAGTTGGAGGGGGAACTAATACACTCCATTCCCTGCGGCGCCCTCCTTTCCCTGAAAATCTCAAGGGTTTTGGTGGACACCATGTGCTCCTTCTCCAGAGACACCCAGGCTCTAATGTAACCGCGGAAGAGGGGCAGGTAGTCGGCCTTAATGACCCCCTCCACGGCCCGCTGTCTGGACCTGTTTATGGCCAGTTTGGCCAGGCCCAGAAGCAGACCCACGAGGAGGTCTTCAGACCTGCCCTCCCTCCTCCGCACCGGGTGCCCGAAGATCAGGAGCGTGGGACTGAAGTGCAACCAAAAGCAGAGGAGAAGGTTTTGAGGAAATCAAAAAGGGAGTGCAAACACCCACATCCCATATATACATGGACCACGGACTGCACAGCACCACAGCCTCTCCTGGTTATTTTTTTTTTACAGTGAAGGGGAGACCCTCCTATTTCATCTTTTTTTAAAATTTTTTTTATTTTTCTTTTTTTTCTCTTTTTTTTTCTTTTCTTCACCCAAGTGGCCTGTGACAAGCAGTGCCCTTCATTCCCCTTTTTTTTTATTAACCCCCACACTACCGCCTAAGCGGTAGTGCTTATTATTTTTAACCCCAGCACCCATGGTGTGTGTGTGCAGCTGTGAGACACAGTGAGAGACAAGGTGTACAAATCTTTATTCAATTTCCACCACCAGGAAAAGTAGAAAAACACCCGAGTGGCCTGTGACAAGCAGTGCCCTTCACATCAAAGGGCAATGCTGTGTGATCAAAACAGTGAAGGGGAGGGCAAGGACTAAATTAAAATAGCGTTGGAGGGGGAAATGATGCACTCCACTCCCTGCGGCGCCCACCTCTCCCTGAACAACTCCAGGGTGTTGGTGGACACCGCGTGCTCCTTCTCCAAGGACGCCCGGGCCCTAACGTAACCGCGGAAGAGGGGCAGGCAGTCAGCCCTAACGACCCCCTCCACGGCCCGCTGCCTGGACCTGTTTATGGCCAGTTTGGCCAGGCCCAGCAGCAGACCCACGAGGAGGTCTTCAGACCTGCCCTCCCTCCTCCGCACCGGGTGCCCGAAGATCAGGAGCGTGGGACTGAAGTGCAACCAAAAGCAGAGGAGAAGGTTTTGAGGAAATCAAAAAGGGAGTGCAAACACCCACATCCCATATATACATGGACCACGGACTGCACAGCACCACAGCCTCTCCTGGTTATATTTTTTTTTTGTCTTTCCCCTGGTTATATTTTTTTTTTCTTATTTTTTTTTTCTTTTTTTTCCTTTTTTTTTTAAACCCCACACTACCGCCTAACTGCGGTAGTGCTTATTATTTTTAACCCCTGCACCCATGGTGTGTGTGTGCAGCTGTGAGACACAGTGAGAGACATAAAGTGCACAAATCTTTATTTAATTTCCACCACCAGGAAAAGTAGGAAAACACCCGAGTGGCCTGTGACGAGCAGTGCTCTTCACATGAAAGGGCAATGCTGTGTGATCAAAACAGTGAAGGGGAGGGCAGGGACTAAATCAAAATAGAGTTGGAGGGGGAAATGATGCACTCCACTCCCTGCGGCGCCCACCTCTCCCTGAACAACTCCAGGGTGTTGGTGGACACCGCGTGCTCCTTCTCCAAGGACACCCGGGCCCTAACGTAACCGCGGAAGAGGGGCAGGCAGTCGGCCCTAACGACCCCCTCCACGGCCCGCTGCCTGGACCTGTTTATGGCCAGTTTGGCCAGGCCCAGGAGCAGACCCACGAGGAGGTCTTCAGACCTGCCCTCCCTCCTCCACACCGGGTGCCCGAAGATCAGGAGCGTGGGACTGAAGTGCAACCAAAAGCAGAGGAGAAGGTTTTGAGGAAATCAAAAAGGGAGTGCAAACACCCACATCCCATATATACATGGACCACGGACTGCACAGCACCACAGCCTCTCCTGGTTATATTGGTCAGCCAGGGCTTTCTTGATTGGCTCAAGTTAACAACCCACGTCAACAATCTTGTAATCAATGAGGTCAACCTTGTTCCAATCACTACATGCCTCTCACCCTAAGTTTCGGGATGTAGCTTTTCCTGTCATGTTTTCGCCCCAAGTTCAGTTCATCTGACGCGGTCCATCGCCTGTCATTTGCATCTGGAGCGTCTCGGGAGAGTTTCCTCCTCTTCTTCAAGTGGTAACAATATTGAGGCTGCATCCATCTCAGACTCTGAGGTTTCCTGGACACTAGAAGGAGGGGAGAATCTATGGCTTCCTACGGGCCTTCCTCCCCACCTCCCCCCACCCCACACCCCATCCCTCTCCCAACCCCAGCTCCAGGTCTGGGAATATCAGATTTAACCTGGCGCAGAGTCTTCTCCCCATCAGCAACTCTGCTGGAGCTATCCCTCATGATACATGTGGGGTGGTCCTATAGTTGAACAGGAACCTAGACAGTTTGGTATCAAGTGACTCTGTAGGCTGCTTCTTTAAGCCTGGCTTCAACATTTAGACTGTTCTTTCCATTGCACCATTGGCTGATGGATGGTACAGAGCTATCCTTATGTACCAAATGCCATTTGACTTTAAGAAATTTTCAAATTCCCTGCTGGTAAATGATGTTCCATTGTCTGTGACCAATACTTCTGGAAGTCCGTGTATTGCGAACGATACTCACAGCTTCTCAATCATCATCCCTGAGTTTGCCAAACGAACTTTATGCATGTCCAGCCACTTTGAATGGGCATCCACAATGATGAGAAACTTTGAGCCCATGAACTGTACCTTCCTGCTGGAATCATGGAGCTAGAATTGTAGCTGGGTTCTGATGTCACGGTCTGACGTGGAACATATAAAAGGATCCCATTGACTTTAGATGTGCGTCTTTCCCACTGTATTGTTGAGCTGGACAGCAATGGTTCATGAGGGCAGTACACCACCAACTAGGGCAACTAGAGATGGTCAAGAAATACTGGCTCAGCCAGTGATGCCCACATCCGTGAGTGAATAGAAAAAGGGTTAAGTTCAGATCTATCGCCTTCCTGGTGTGGGCAAGTAACCTGCTGTTCAGTGATGGTCTGAGTGGTCTCTTTCTGTACTCTAACGATTCTGTGATACTGGCCAGATTGGGTTTCAGTCAACCCATTTGGTCAACTGATGCTAAGAATATTCTGATTTAGAGATGTGGGTGTTGGACTGGGGAGGAGAAAATCAGAAGTCGCACGACACCAGTTCATAGATCGACATATTTATTTGAAGTCACAAGCTTTCAGAACACTGCTCTTTCATCAGTGACTTCACCTGATGAAGGAGCACTGCTCCGAAAGCTTGTGATTTCAATCAAGCATGTTGGTCCATAACTGTTAGCGTGTGACTTCTGGCTAAGCGTGTTAGATTGAAGAAAACTGGAATTGTTTCGTAGTCTGTGAACTTTCCCTCCTTCTTCTACTGCATACAAAAACACATCTTACACACCTATCTTGTGCAAAACCCCAACCTTTAAGTTCACATGTTGTCTTGGTAACGAGTGGTCGTGAGTAGCCCGGATGTGCCAATGTGACCTTGGCTTTAGAACAAAGCAAGGACAAGAAAGGTTATTAAAGAATAAATTGGCCTTAAAGGCATGCGGTACATTTAAAAGGAGACCATTATTCAAAGGCTGGAAAGCATATATTGCTAAGGAAATAGCTCTTTTGTTCAATTTGGATATTTCTTGTAATTTGTGAGCTTTGACGTACAGTTTTTTTTTGTCAGAGCAGCATGATTAGTTCAGTGGTTAATTTTTAAAAAATTTTTAAAAATTCAGGTGTCAATATTCCTGAACTGTTACTAGGCCTGTAGAACTTTCCTGTTTCTGAGGCTTAAATGCTACTGACTGAGCTGCAGTTGACAACTTGCCTTAATATATTTTATAGGAGAAAGTGAGGACTGCAGATGCTAGAGATCAGAGCTGAAAATGTGTTGCTGGAAAAGCGCAGCAGGTCAGCCAGCATCCAAGGAGAAGAAGAAGGGCTCATGCCCGAAAAGTCGATTCTCCTTCTCCTTGGATGCTGCCTGACCTGCTGCGCTTTTCCAGCAACACATTTTCAGCTCTTAATATATTTTATTCATACCTCAAATCCTTTGGTCATAAAGGCCAGTTCTGTTCAATTCCTCTCTACATCAGTATACACATTATTTTGGTGTAAAGAGGTGTTGCTTGCTTATAGTGCTCCAGGCTCAATTCTTGATGGGGCATTAGCAGGGGCACAAGGAGCTTGTACCAGAAGCTGTGCTGTTACTCAGCAGTCTCTTCACTTGAGCGGTCTTTCCCAGTCACTCCCAGTTTTGGCTGTGATGAGAATGGATCTCACATGTAAGTGATGCAGGTTTGCTTTACACGATGTTAGCCTTTTATGATGTGCTACCCCATTCTCAGCCTTGCTCCCAGTCATCAATCAGAATCAGACATCATAATAGTTGCATGTTGCAATCTCAGTAATGAGCAAAATGAGGTTTGTGTCCTTGTATCAGGAGAAACAGAAGTGTGTCAAATTGTGCATCATGATTTCAAGGCCCATCTTCAGGCACTGCTAAGTTGTGCCCTCTGTGTCAATAAAAGCCAAAGACTGCTGAGGGGACTATCTCTGGAAATTACTCCCAGCTCTGGGATGGAGCTGATGGAGCTAGGGGTTACCATTAAAAGGATGGGAACAGCAATGATTGCATATTCGGGTAAGATTTTGGGAAATATTTTAATACAATTATTTCTAAATGACTGAATGTCATAGATCTGCTGTTTTTCAAATGTGACCGACATTCTATTATGGAGTTGAATTAGGAGAAAGTGATGACTGCAGATGCTGGAGATCAGAGTTGAAAGTGTGGTGCAGGGAAAGCGCAGCAGGTCAGGCAGCATCCGAGAAACAGGAGAATTGATATTTCGGGCAAAAGCCTTTTATTAGGAATGAGGCTTGTGATCCAAGGGAGTGGTGAGATAAACAGGAGAGGGGGTGTGGGTGGGAGGGAGGTAGCTGAGAGAGCGATAGGTTAATGGAGGTGGAGAGGTAATGGTGATTTGAATTGTACAGCACAACGTTTTTCAAACTCTTGTGTGATATCCAGTTCTTCCACCACTCCCACCCTCAGCAACTTCTTTGTAACATTGTGGAAACTTGGAAACATAGAAAAACGGGCAGGTATCCTATTTTGTTCCTGCACCCTGTTGTGGCATGTAATCTATAGAAATGCTTTCCCTCCAAGTACCTGCATTAATTCATCATGCATTTGACACAGAGCTATCAATACTTGATAAAGGCCTTTAGATTGCTGCGTTTTTTTCTCTTTATCCTCATAGAAATATTTTTCCCTTGCTGTGCAGTTTACTTGGTGCCAATAATTCACCCAAGTAGCTGATTATCATTCCAACTGAGGCAGAGAGGGGCAGGAGCTACTTAACAAGGGCAAGAATCAAACCTGGATTGGTCTTGACCACATCCAGTGTTCACACAGATATACGTCAATGTGGATAGTGATCTAAAACGGGAGGCCTGAATGAGTGAAAATTAGGAGTTGAAGGAAATTAGTCATTGTAAACAGTTTCCACTGGAAAGATCTTTGGGCCTGAAAGTTGGTTAGTCCTGTTCTGATCATTTACATCCCATAGTGTTGAAGAAGGTGGCTATAGAGATAGTGGATGCACTCAACTAATCATAGAATCCATAGAAATGTACAGTGTGGAAGTAGACCATTTGGCCCATTGGGTCCACACCGAGCCTCTGAAGAGCAATCTACCCAGACTCAGCCCTTTGACCTATCCCTATAACCCTGCATTTCCCATGCTCTCCTGCACACCCCTGGACATTATGTGCAATTTCCCATGGCCAGGCCACCTAATCTGTATATCTTTGGACTGTGGGAAGAAACTGGAGCACCCAGAGGAAACCCAAGCAGACATCGAGGAAAAGTGCAAACTCCAAAACAGATAGTTATCTGAGGGTGAATTCAAATCCATGTCCCTGGTGCTGAGACAGCAGAACTAACCACTTGGCAACCGTGGTATGATTGCACATGATCAGCAATTTGTGAACAGAACGGTGTGTTTGAAAAAACTCGTAGTTTTTTGAGGATGTCACTAAAAGATTAATAAAGGGAGTTAATGTATTTATATATTTTGATTTTCAGGGTTTTTGATAAGTTATCACATAGGATTCACAATTCGCAAAAGAAAAACATATGGTCTTGGACATAATAATGTACTGGCATGGATTACGAATTGGCCAATACATAGAAAACAGCAAATAGAAATATAAATGCCATTCAAACATTGGCACACTGTGACTAATGGGGTACCACAAGGCCCCAGCTGTTCATAATGTATATCACTGATTTGGCTGTGGGGAGCAAATGTAAAATTTCCAAATGTGAAGGTAATACAGAGTTAAGCAGATGGTGGTGGTAATAGAAGAGGTTGAGAAGGTCAGTTGTGAATTATGTACAAGTTCAAGTACATGTACCAACCACAACCAGCCTGGTAAATGGCACACGATAGGGATCCAAAAGCCCAAGACTTATTGAATTGAACCCCTGAAAGGAGTTGATCCCAAGTTCCTGAGGAACATACAGTTTGCCAATAAAGTAGCTGGCAAGGTTTATTTTCATTCATTGGATGAGGGCATCGCTGTCAGGCCAGTATTTATTGCACAACCCTTATTGCCCAGAGGGCAGTTAAGAGTTAACCACATTGCTGTGGGTCTGGGGTCACATGTAGGCCAGACCAGGTAAGTTTGTTTCCCTGAAGAACATTAGTGAATCAGGTGGGTTTTCCCCCAACAATTGGCAATGGATTCATGGTCATCGTTAAACAATTAATTTCAGATTTTTAATGACTTCAAATTCTACCGTTAGCCATGATAGGATTCAAACCAGGGTCCCCTGAACATGACCTGGGTGTCCGGATTAACAGAGCAGCAATAATACCACTAGACCATTGCCTCCCCCATTTTTTGTTGAACACAAAATATAAAGTAGCAATTTCTGCTAGAGTGACCAAGAATCTTAATTATTTCACAGCCTCTGTTCTTGAGGATTGTATCCATGTGGCGTTCCGAATTTCAAACTGTTTATTTCAAATACAATTCAGGATGGAACTTCAAAACTGAAGCAGGAATGTGTGTTATGAGGAAGATTTAAAACATTTTAGGAGGATTTGGACAAGCTTACTGAAGAACATACCAGATGGAATGTAATGCGGAAAAATGTGAGGTTATCCACTTCGGGGTAGGATGTACCAATGTACAGAATATTTCTTAAATGATGAGAGGGTGGAAAGTATAGATGTGCAAAAGGACTTGGGTATCCTTATCAATTAGTCATTGAAGACTTACTTGCAGTGTGTAGCTGCAGTAAGCTATTTGGAAGGTGAATAGAATGTTTGATTTTATTGTCAGAGAATTTGAATACTGCAGTGAAATTGTTGAGAGATCTTCTTTAAATTTTATAGGAGTTTGATTAAACCATTCTGGGTGCTGTCTTGGCTTCTCTGTCTCAGGAAAGCATTGTCACCCGAGAGGGAGTGCAATGTGTGTTCACCAGGCATGTTCCTGGGATGGCAGGACTGTCCTATAAAGATAAATTGGGGTAAGTGGGACACACCAGAGATTTAAAGAATGAGAAGTGATCTCATTTATACCTACAAAATACTTAGAGGGATACACAGGGTGGAGGCAGGTAAGATGGTTTCTTGGTTAGGGAGAGCAATGCAATTTAAACATTAGCAGGCATGCTATTTAGCACTGACATGAGGAAAACATTTTTTACTCAGAAGGTGAACTCTCTGCAGGCTGTGCAACTCTCGACAGGCTGGGGAAGCTCAGTTTTTGAGTATTTTTCAACTGGAGGTTGTTAAATATTTTGCTTACCAGTGGTGTACATGGTTGTAAGGATAGTGTGGATTGAAGGTTTGATCAGCCATGATAGAGTAAATGGCAGAGCAGTCTTGGTGGCTGTGAACAGAATGGCCGACTTCTGTTCCTATGTTCCTAAGATTCTTTCTGCAATAACCTCAATGTACCAAGATGATTTTGAGCACTTTGTTGTTGCTTTGGCCTGAGAGTAATTAACTCAGACTGTACATGAAATCTTGCTCATCTTGCTGAGCTCCGCAAGTTACTGCTTATCTGCTCTCTGGGTGTGTGTCAAGGCGGCAATTTTACTGTCCAACTCTCATCGCCTGAAGGAGATGGTTGTGGACTGACTCCTTGAACTGCTGCAGTCCTTGCGATTGAACTCTGTGGAAATGTTACCTTGTTGCTGGAAGAACTAAGTTGATGCATTCCAGTGATTCCTTCAGCTAAAAATGCCTCAGGCCACACTTCTGGCATCTGGCTCCTTTAATTCAGCATAACACACTGTCTTCTGGGTAGCTCAGGTATGACAGTGGGAGTTTTTAGCTTCTGGACATCACCCAGCATTTCCCTATTTAAATACAGTACTCTATTATTCAATGTTAGTTATTTCAGTTACTTGTTCCTTTGTTTAACATTTCTCAACAGAGGACAATACATCACATCCTTCTTGTCATCATGGTTTTAATCCAGCAATATATTGGTGAAATTGGAATTCATTCTGGGCATTAACACTAAATTTACAAAAGTCCCTTCTTATTTTCTCAAACAATGGTTCATTCCAGCTGGTCAAATTGTCATCAGATCAGAGGAGATGTTGGGTCTGATGGAGGTATCATTTGCTCATTCTGCTTTAGTGGATAGGCTTTTCCTGTGTTGTGCACAGGAAGTCTCTAACCCGTCTGCTTGACTCCTAATCAAGGGGATTCTTTTTCCCTGTTTGCTCTCTGGGCACGTAGGAGGAACAGTCATGCTTAGATATGGTGAGATTAAAGGCTGTGATAACAGACCCTTTTGAAGTGGTTACAGGTACACAGGTTCTGATCAGTCATTTTGAGAGCATATCCCCTCCCCTCAAGAAAAATTCTCATTCTGATAATAGCATGGATACTTTCCTGTGACACATGGTCCTATCATTCTCTTTAACAGGTTCAAAACAAAAAAGCAATGATTGCATAATCCTCAGAAAAGCTTTTATCCATATTCTCACCCCCTCTCAATTTTACTTAACAGGTACGAAGTAAAGGTTAGAAACACTCAGTAGCATGTATGGAAAGAAAAACGGGTCTCACGGCCCTACTATGTAGCCGGGAGATTGCAGCGGAGACTGAGGATGCGTAGATCGTGATATTCTTTCCAGCATGGTCTCCCTTTACGAACTTGTCACGAGCTCCCAGCAACAGTCAAACTAACAGAGTTCTCAGGGGTTGGGATGGGCAGAGGAAGGAGAGGAGTCATATAAGAACAAACATGGAGCAGGGAGACTCAGCTAGGAGCCTGTGGGATGACCCAATGTAGTAAGTGGGAGATTTGGTTGCATTTCGGAGTGGGAGGGCAATCTGGCTATGACTTGGAGAGTTGGGTGCAGCCATAATCAGGAGGGGAGGATGGTTGTGATCATGAAAAGATCTGGCTGTGATTCAGAAGTCATTGCCAGTTGGGTTCAAGGTTGAATTAGCCCAGAGCTAGGAAAGCCCACGACATTCTTTCCTTTTAGAGTTCAGTTCTGCTTTAACCACTTCAAATCAATTAATGCTTTTGGAATGCAGATCTGAATTAAATGAATCAATGTAAGTGAGTAATATTTTGAGGCAAGATTGGTTAATGTATAGGCAATCTGAAAAATGACCAAACCATCAAAGGTTGAAGGCCAGATTTTCATGAAGTTAGAAATTTGAATCAGGAAATTTACTGGCCTGGCAGACCAGTCTCCAAGTAAAGGGTTTTAAAACAGAAATTGCTGGGAATGCTCAGCAGGTCTGAGGAAGAGTCACTGGACCTGAAATGCTCACTCTGATTTCTCTCCACAGATGCTGCCAGACTTGAATATTTTTAGATGGAATTTGATGGAGAGTAGGTATGAGCGTAGGTTTGAGGTTACAATGAGACCAGCCATGTACTAATTGAATGGTGTAGCAAGCTCAAAGAGCAGCATCGTCTATTCCTAATCCTCATTCTCATGTTTGTGTGTCTACTGTGGATGTTTACATCTCAATAAGATCATTTTCATTTTACTAAACTCCAACATGGGACTAATCTGTTCAACCAATCTTCACAAGATAATCTCTGTCCTAGAAATAACTTGATCGCAACCTTTGTACTTTCAATTTCCAATGTCTTTTAGAGGGCCAACTTTTCTTCCATTAAAATGCACGTGGAAATTGAAATAACTCCAGAGAGTCTGGTTTCCTATTACCAATCCACCCTTTATTTACATTTCAACAGTCCTCAACTATAGCACTGCATAACACAGAAAGTCAGTACCTCCAACACTCATTCTTCTTATTTGTCAGTCAGGGCTCCCTCATTGGACCAGAATAGCAGTCCCATTTAGGGAACTCATATTCTATGAGGTCCAGTTGTCTAGCCTCATTACAATCACTACAGAAACTTTTACTATTTGTTTTTGTATTACTAGTTCACTTGCTATCATGCTATCTCTCCACTTTGCAGGTGCCCTGCCTCTATTCCTGATGAAGGGCTTTTGCCTGAAACGTCGATTTTCCAGCTCCTCGGATGCTGCCTGACCTGCTGTGCTTTTCCAGCACCACTCTAATCTAGACACTTGCTATCACACTCTATTTTTCCCTCCCTTTTTCATCATTCTTAGCTAGTTCTTAAAGTAACACCAATCTTCTGATCTACCAATAAACTCCATTTTCTTTGAGCAATCTTGAGCAAATAAGCACACTTCTCTCCGTATTATTCTCCAAATACACAAATCCTTGAAGTGGTACCTTTAGAGAGCACAGATTAGGAATGGATGGGTGTGGCAGAAATGACAGAGACAAGCACATTCCTGTTAGTCCAATTGTTAAGCCACTTTATTCTGTTATGAGTTTCTTTTCTCCTCCTTCTTTCCTTCCATGGTGATTAACCATGCTTCACTGGAAGATGAGGGTAGATAGGTTACTCAAAGTCTTGAAGCAAAGTCAGAAGGCAGAAACCTTCTTGTTAGGATGTACATACCCCACAGCTCTACATTCCTCATGCTATTGAAATTTGAGAGGTAGAATTTTGAAGTGAAAAGATCACTAGCTTCAGGGAATGAATGCTTCACTGTTTTGTGTCACAGTACTCAAAAAAAAACAAGTACAGTATTGAACCTAGAAGATATAACATCCAATGAATTAACCGTTGTTACATTCCCAACATCAAGGTAATGCTGCAGATTCCTTGTTATAAGATAATATGCTGTCACAACCCTGCTCCGAGTGTAAGACCTTGTCCCCATTAATTAAATTTCCTGAACTCTTGTCAATTGCAGCAGGATTTTTTTTTTTGTTCATTGTGAACAATAACTTAAATTTGTACAATGTTCTTAATGCAGTGAAGCATCCCAAGATGATTTACTGGAACATTATAGAAGAAAGATGTCACTGAGTCATATAAGTAGTTCCTGGGTTGGAAAGGCTCAGTCAAAGATATAGGTTTTAAAGGGTTTCTTAAGGAAAGAGAGGTGGAAAGATATGGGGAGGATATTCCAGGATATGAGATTTAGGTAACTGAAAACATAGCCACTAATTTTAAAGTGAATAAAATTAGGAATATGCAAAATGCCAGAATTTGAGGGCTGAAGATAATTCAGCAGGCCAAGAGGGGATTACAGAGTAGGACAGGCATGAATGGAGGAATTTGAATGATGAAAAGTTTAAAATCGAGATGGTGCTCGACTGGAGTCTGTTTTGGTCAGTGAGCATGGACATAATAGCTAGCGGCACTTGTTTCTAGTTAAGACATGAGCAGCAGAGTTTGGAATAACCTCAAATTTACAAATTTACTTAAGAAACCCTTTAAAACCTATATCTTTGACTGAGCCTTTCCAACCCAGTAACCACTTATATGACTCAGTGACATCTTTCTTCTATAATGTTCCAGTAAATCATCTTGGGATGTTCAAGTCGTAGAGTCATACAGCACAGAAACAGACCTTTTTGGCCAAGCTTGTCCACATCGGCCAGACATCCCAATCTGACCCAGTCACATTTGCCAGTATTTGGCCCTTATCCCTCTAAATCCTTCCTATTCATATTCCCATCCAGATACCTTTCGAATGTTATAATTGTACCAACCTCCACCACTTCCTCTGGAAACTCATTGTGTATACTCCCATTCTCTGGGTGAAAAAGTTACCCCTCAGATCCTTTTTAAATCTTTTCTTCTCACTTGAAACCGATGCCTTCTAGTTTTGGAGATCCCCACCCTAGAGAAAGAGCTTGGCTATCCACCCTCTCCGTGCTATCTATGATTTTATAAACCTCTATCAGGTCACCCTTGGCCTCTGACCTCCAAGGAAAAAAGCCCTGGCCTACTCAGCCTCTCTGTATAACTCAAACCCTCTAGTCTCAGTGTTATCTTTGTAAATTTTTTCTGCAATATCCTTGAAAATCTTTTCTCAAATTTAACAACATCCTTTCAGTAAGAGAGCAACCAGAATTGTATGCAGTATTCCAAAAGTGGCCTTAGCAGTGTCCTGTACAATCACAGCATGACATGAGAGGGCAGTTGGGTGATCATTGAAATGTTCAAAGCCAGGGATAATGAAGGCACAAATGAGCATTTCAGCAACAAATGAGCTGAGGCAGAGGTGTCTTCTACAATGTAACGCATTATCTTACTGGAATTTTACACTGGGATGTGGTCCTCAGCCGTTAGCATTAAACCCTGCAGTCATTTAATGTTTATCAGGCTAGTCAGGCCTTCAGCTGCCATTGGCATTTAATGGCTGTTGGTCCAGTTGGGCCTTCAGCTGCCATTGGTATTTAATGGCTAGTGGTCTAGTTGGGCCTTCAGCTGCCATTGGTATTTAATGGTTATCGGTCTAATTGAGCCTTCAGCTGCCATTGGTATTTAAAAGCCTCAATTAACTTGATGCCTAAACCTTTGCAGGTAAAATTATGACAGGTGGGTCAATACAAGAAATGTCAATCAAGCGTGCTGCTCAATCTTACAGCTCCTTCACCTTCCACTGCCTCCAATGTCATCCGATGATTCTTCCAATCTCTAAATGGCTTTAGGATTGGCCTTTTCACAAAGTTATTGCTGTCTCTGTGTTGACCAGCTATGTTCAACAGCTGCACCTTAACAGCAGAATAATACATTGTGCAGAATGTGGTGTACATCATGTGTGATTACTAGATAACATAGCAGTTGATTTATTGTCAGGAATGCCAAGGGATATATGTTACATTTTGAAAAGTGAGTGAGACATGAACCAGGCAGTTGCAGGGCAGATAGTTTGATGTTTGCTATTGAAAGTTTTTTTTTTCAAAATGCTAAAGAGTATTCAGATTATAACAATCCAGTGAATCAACCAAAATGGCAAAACCCATGCAATCATGTTGCACGTTTGACATAATTAAATATCCAAGTGCCTCACTGGAATCGTACCTGGCAAAATCTGACACCAAGCCACTGAAGGAAGCTATTAGGAACAGATAATGAAAAGAGGTGAATTTGAGGAGCATTTTTAAGGAGGAGGGTGGTTCAGTAAAAGTGGATTGGAAAGTGAATTCCAGAGTTCATGTTCAAATGTAGCTAAATAGATGGATTTCAGTGAAGTTACATTGAAAATCTGGGATGGCCAGAAGAGCTGAAGTGCAGAGATCTAAGTAATTTATCAGACTGGAGGAAATTTTAGAGATTTTGAGGTGAACAAGGAAAGAAAGTAAGCATGAGAATTTTAAAATCAAGATCAAATGTATTTGGAACCTTGATATGATTCAATATTTCTGACTTTTATAGAAAATAAAAAGAAATTGATTCATTGATAAATTGACAGCATTAAGAGATATAAAACAAGCAAAGAAAACTATTTGGGAGTCACTGGCCTGTGCAATTCCACAGCTGTCTGTTATAGATCTACGTTTGCTTATACCGTGAAAAGAAATTGTTAGTACTCATAATTTTCTAAAAGTTAGTTTCACTAGAAAAAGGAAGATTGAGAGGTGATAATATTCAGGTTTTGAGAAAGATGAAAGAAATGGACAATAGAGATGCAAGGAGGCTTTTTAATTCTGTTTGCAGTCATGAGATAAGAACATGAAAACATAAGAACTAGGAGCAGGAGTAGGCCATCCAGCCCATCAAGCCTGCTCTCCCGTTCAGTAAGATAATGGCTGATCTTTTAGTGGACTCAACTCCACTTACCCACCACTATCCTCAATTTCTTTACTGTTTCAAAAATGTCTCTATCTTTACCTTAAAAACCTTCAACATCAAACATTTAATGATGCTGGTTGTCAAAGCCACAAATACATTCCCAAATCTTCGCGTAAAACTCCCATCAGATTTCATGTTACATAAGTACTCGACTTGCTTTTAAGACTAATACGTTAAAGAATCTACTTTTTACTGGAGGGAACCGCAGAATGCAAACTCTGACACAGCATAAAAATCAGGAATCCCACACGACAAACGTTGATCTCAATCAGTCATCATTATCAATTGGCCATGGTGATGGTGATTCTCACAGGAGGCTCAGAAAGTGCATGGGAATGCTTTTCTAGTGATTGTCTTCAATCAGAGCTTATTAGTGTTAATTCATGAGCTGCTCTTAAAAAACGATAACTATCGTGCATGAAAGGTGCATTTTTAAAGGATATGTTTAGGTAGAAGGGGAAGCTCGAGTTTATGGAACACTTTGACATACTCTTTGGCATATTAAAAATTGAGAGTGTGGTGCTGGAAAAGCACAGCAGATCGGGCAGCATCCAAGGAGCAGGAGAATCAATGTTTCAGGCCTAAGCCTATTCCTGAAGAACCCAAAACATTGATTCTCCTGCTCCTCGGATGCTACCTGACTTGCTGTGCTTTTCCAGCACCAGTCTCTAGACTCTGCTATCCAGCATCTGCAGTCCTCACTTTCTCCATGTATTAAAACTGTCCAACAATTTTTATCTTGCTTTGGACTCAATTATAATTCCCTCTGCTCTGAATGATTTTCCAGAAGAATTTGGAGATGATGGCATAGTGATTATGTCGCTGAGCTCCTTATCCAGAGACAGGCTGATAATCTGGGAACACAAGTCAAGTTCTGGCCAAAGCAGTTGATGGCATTTAAATTCGATTAATAGTTAATGGAATTGAAAGCCAGTCTGAGTTTAACGGTCACCATTTTGACCTGCCATCAACTGTCATATGTACCAATCCGGCTCACTCATGTCCTTTAAGGAAGGAAATCCTTTGCTCTTTTCCTATTCTGGTCTGCTTTAGACTCCAGACCCATAACAATATGCCCTCTGAAATGCCCTAGTGAGCTTCACAGTTCAAAGACATTTTGGAATGGGCAACTAATTCTGGCCTTGTTGGCTACACTCAAATGAAAGAATAGCAAATAACTTAGTACTTTTCACAACTACAGAGCATCCTAAAGCAAATGTACTTTTGAAGTGTAATCACAGTGTAATGTAAGTAAAGGCAGCTAGCGATTTGCATACAGCAATGTCCCCCTAACATCCAGGCCTCCTCAATGCCCATTTAAAAAAAATGCTACTGGTTGAGTGTTCCATTTTGACCAAGGTCTTCTTCAAACTGTGCCAGCATCTCGGAGTTACATTTCTTAAATACTAGGGCTTGCACCCAAGATCTGCTGATTCAGAAATAGTGTGCAACGTTTAGAGAATCTAGCACCTAACATTGGAGGGAATAGGACGAACTGGACTACTCTGGATACTCAGTAGATTTGCATGTGCCACAACAGTTGTTCCACTACACCACAACAGTTACAGCAGTGAGTTAACCAAATGCTTGAAACCGTTCTGTATTATATGAGTGTTTCAGTGACACCAATTTTGTGACCGTTGTGAATTTTCCCACTTCATACCAGCAAACGTCACATAAACTGATATTCTCAGGGAGAATTTGCACGGAATACTTCATTGCCTTGAATTGGCTGCTATTCAAGGAAAATATCTGGCAGGCATTGACTGCCACTCAATGACGTGCCAGCGTCGAATTCTGGGAACATTTCCTGCAAAGGCAAGAGGAAAGCATTTGAATGAGGCAACATTCACATGAGGCATTCTGAGGCAAGTTGGGTCTGATCAGGACTCAGCACAAGCTGGAAATTTGTAAATTAAGTGCACGGGTGTGCCCATTAAGGACAGGATCAGAATCTGTCTGATGTCCTCTCATGTTTAATTGGCATGCCAGTCCTGATACCTGAAGAATGATGTTGGGGTCGAGAGTGTGGTGCCCAGGCAGCATCCGAGGAGCAGGAGAATCGATGTTTCAGGCATAAGCCCTTCATCAGGAATCTGAAGAATGAAGAATGATCCCTTGGTGGGAAACTACAGAGTACTCACTGCATGTGATCTCTGAGCCCACCTGACAGGGCAACTTTAATGTGAGGAGAACAGAGAGCAGAAGAATCCGTTGGTCGAAAAGTTAAAAGAAAACTGTATGCATGCTAAGTAGTACAGGCCTCTCCCATGTGACATCCTGATGTTTTCTCTTATCTGAATTGATGCGTGAAGTTAAACACTGTGACTCAATCTCTACTTTCACTGGCCATGAATGGAACAAATGACATTGAAATTGGAGATGATATCTTGATTTTCTTTTCCCTTGATGGTTTTTTTGTATTTTACTGAAATTTAAATTCTCTTAAATAGACAATAGACGATAGGTGCAGGAGTAGGCCATTCTGCCCTTCGAGCCTGCACTATCATTCATTATGATCATGGCTGAGCATCCTCAATCAGTATCCTGTTCCTTCCTTATCTCCATAACCCTTGATTCCACTATCCTTGAGAGCTCCAATCAACTCTTTCTTAAACGAATCCAGAGACTGGGCCTCCATTGCCTTCTGGGGCAGAGCATTCCACACAGCCACCACTCTCTGGGTGAAGAAGTTTCTCCTCATCTCTGTCCTAAATGGTCTACCCCTTATTTTTAAGCTGTGTCCTCTGGTTTGGCACTCACCCATCAGCGGAAACATGTTTCCTGCCTCCAGAGTGCCCAATCCTTTAATAATCTTATGTCTCAATCAGATCCCCTCTCAGTCTTCTAAACTCAAGGGTATACAAGCCCAGTCGCTCCAATCTTTCAACTTAAGATGGTCCCGCCATTCCAGGAATTGACCTCTTGAACCTATGCTGCACTCCCTCAATAGCCAGAATGTCTTTCCTCAAATTTGGAGACCAGAACTGGACACAATATTCCAGGTGAGATCTCACCAGGGCCGTGTACAGCTGCAGAAGAACATCTTTGCTTCTATACGCAATCTCTCTAGTTATGAAGGCCAGCATGCTATTAGCTTTCTTCACTACCTGCTGTACCTGCAGGCTTACCTTCATTGACTGGTGTACAAGAACACCCAGATACCTTTGTACTGTCCCTTTACCTAACTTACCTATCTTTCCCTTCTCACTCTAAATCTATGCCCTCTAGTTCTGGACTCTCCCAATCTATGGAAAAGACCTTGTCTATTTACCCTGTCCATGCCCCTCATGATTTTATAAACCTCTATAAGGTCACCCCTCAGCCTCCGATGCTCCAGGGAAAACAGCCCCAGCCTATTCAGCCTCTCCATATAGCTCAAACCCTCCAACCTTGGCAATGTCCTTGTTAATATTTTCAGAACCCTTTCAAGTTTCACAGCATCCTTCCAATAGGAAGGAGACCAGAATTGCATGCAATATTCCAAAAGTGGTCTCCTCAAAGAATTTTAGTAGATTTGTCAGACATGACCTCTCCTTGATGAAACCGTGCTGACTTTGCCCTATTTTACCATACACTTCCAAATATTCAGAAATCTCATTCTTCACAATGGATTCCAGGATCTTACCATGACAGAGGTTAGGCTAATTGGTCTGTCATTGTCTGTCTTTTCCCTTCTTCCATTTTTGAACAAGGGGTGTCATGTTAGCAATTTCCCAGTCCTCTGGGAACTCTCCCTGATTCTCGCCAGTACTTGGCCCATATTCCTCCAAATCCTTCCTATTCATGTACCCATCCAGATGTCTTTTAAAATCTATATATTTTATCCGTAAAATAATTCCAAAAACAATTTGGTGTTATGGCCAATGTCACACAGCAAGTTGGCCAATTTTGAACTGAAGGTGAAGAATATTCCTGGCAAGCTCTGTTGCCTTGGGACTGAGTTGAGGAGGAACTTCTTCACCCAAACTGTTGTGCATTTGTGGAATTTCCTTGCCCAGTGAAGCAGTTGAAGCTGCCTCATTGAATGTGTTTAAGGCATGGATAGATTTTTGAACAATAATGGAATTAAGGGTTATGGTGAGCGGATGGGTAAGTGGAGCTGAGTCAATGTAAAGATCAGCCATGATCTTATTGAATGGTGGAGCAGGCTCAAGGAGCCAGATAGCCTACTCCTACTCCAAGTTGTTATGTTCTAATGCCTTAACACTGTCAATGAGTCACCAGAGGCCAGTGCAGATTCCTGGTTTACGCACTCTGACGGTGGTATACTTGAGGAGTGGTAGCAACTCCGACAAAGTTACTGACTGGATCGTGTTTTCCACCATAATGTAGTTACTTCAATGAAGTTAATGAGATGTTTGGAAAAAAAAACAGGAAACCTTTGAGCTGTGCTCCACTACAATAGGCACCCTTATGGGACCTTCTGCCTGAAGTCATGGGAAGCCATTGAATGTTCCCAATAAGAACACGGATAAAGGTGGATCAAAGTAGGCAGTAATAAGAAAATGAGGTAATCTCACATTCTCCATTATTGCCACCAAAGCGATATTGTCTGCAACACGACACTGATGTTCAGTCCTGTTCAGGGCAAGTAGACAGCTGTGTAAAATATCGTCTAGCCCCCTCCAGCAGCAGGATCAATTTCAGCATGATCCATTTACTCCTCACACCCTGTTAAATTTAATTTGTTTTAAAAAGGGGCCTGAATTAGCCCGCAAGCAGCCATTGCTGCTGGAACCGTTTACCGGTCCCTTGTTGGGTGGGCTGCCTGATGCAGGTGGGATTCTGACCAGGTGCAGATCCACAGGAACTCAGAGCAGGAGCAGGCCATTCAGCCCTGGAGCCTGCAATGCCTTTCAGTAAGGTCATGGCTGATCTGATTGTATTCCTCCCTATCACACAATCTTTCATCCCTTTTCTTCACGAGAACCTATCTGCCTCTGCCTTCAAAATATTCAAGAATTCTGCTACCACTATATTTTGAGGGAGAGGGGTCCAAAGACTCAACCCTCCCAGAGAATGAAAGAAATGGCCTCATCTCTGATTTACATGGGTGTAAAACATTGAGGTTTGAACAACAACCCCCAGTTCTAGATTTTTCCGTAAAAGGATGCATCCTCTCCAAATCCAGCCTGTTAAGGCACTTTGTTTCAGTGCCTGCCTCAAACATGCAAATTTTGCTGTGGTTCTGGAGTCACATATAGCGCAGAACAGATAGGGATGACAGATTTCCTTCCCTGGAGGATATAGTGAACCAAATGTTTATTTGCAGTGGGTAACCATGATTACATAGCTGCCACAAAGCTAGTTTTTTACTGCACATTTTAAAAAGATGATTCAGATTTCACCATCTGTCATGGAGGAATTCAAACCCCTATCACCAGAATATTAGTCTGGAGATTTGCATTGCTAGTCAAATGACACTATCGCCATCATCACTACACACCCAAGACAACACAATGTATAGTTTCAGCTGGTAGTACATTCCCTCTGAGTCAGAGATTCTGGATTTAAATCCCACTCCAGGTCTTCAGCTATCAATCAAGCTGACACTCCAGTGGAATTAGGCGAAAGTGACGACTGCAGATGCTGGAGATCAGAGTCAAGATTAGAGTGGTGCTGGAAAAGCACATCAGGCTAGGCAGCATCTGAGGAGCAGGAAAATCGATGCTTCAGACAAAAGCCCTTCTTCAGGAACCGAAACATCGATTTTCCTGCTCCTCAGATGCTGCCTGACCTGTTGTGCTTTTCCAGCACCACTCTAATCTTGACTCCAGTGGAATTGTTGCACTATTGTGGCTGGTGTCTTATGTTTGAGAACAATGCCCCATTTGGTTAGATGCAGAAGATCCCATGGACCGTGCAGTATGTTGATGAAGAGCAAAGTGTTCGCCTCAATGTCGTGGTCAATATTTATCCCACAGTCAATATCCCAAAAACTGAAATTTTGAAAATATCGTGTTGTTGATGGTGTTATTTTGTAGTGTGCAAATTCTATATTGTGTGACATTGCCACAATGACTGACTGCAATGCTTCAAGTAGTTACAAAGTGCTTCAAGACATTCAGTGGCTACTCAAAGCACCATCTAAATGCAAGTCTTCCTTGTATTTTTCTTTATTAAATCTCTTGGGGTCTGTGTTTGGAATATTGGGTGGACAGCAAATCCTGTAAAGCCATTTTTACTCTACAATTTTGCTAAAGTGACAAATTGCAGTCATTATTTGTTGACTAAGTGTTGCAGCATGAAACAGGACAAACTCTGAGTCAAAGCAGAACCGTTAAAAAGTAATGATCAGAGCTTGATAGAAAAAGGTGGGGTTTAAGGCATGTTCAAGACCAGGAACTAAGGAATTTACGAGAGGAATTCCAAAGAATGGGACCTAATGGCTGAATTCCAAACACAATTGAAATAAAACACCTTCAAAATTTATATATGACTCGGTTGACGGGAATAGAAGGATTGAGTTTTGGGGAGAGTTGGATAGGCTGCGACTTTTTTCATTGGAGAGTAGGAGATTTAGGAGTGACCTTATAGAGGTTTTTAAAATCATGTGGGGTATACATAAGATGAGTGGCAGGTATCTTTTCAAGTCTGAGGGCATAATTTTAAGATAAGAGGAGAAAGAATTAAAAAGGACATGAGAGGCAACCTTTTTACACAGAGAGTGAGTTTGTGTGTGGAATGAACTTCCAGAGGATATAGTTACAACGTCTAAAAGACATTTAGAAAAGTACATGAATAGGAAAGTTAAAAATCACACAACACCAGGTTATAGTCTAACAGGTTTAATTGGAAGCACATTAGTGTGCTTCAAATTAAACCTGTTGGACTATAACCTGGTGTTGTGTGATTTTTAACTTTGTACACCCCAGTCCAACACCGGCATCTCCAAATCATGAATAGGAAAGATTTGGAAGGATAAGGCCAAGTGCAGGCAGATGGGACTAGTTTAATTTGGGATTATGGTCAGCATGGACTGGTTGTTCCAAACGGTCTGTTTCTGTAGTGTTTGACTCTATGACTTGAATCCACAAATGAATAAACCTCCAGAACAATTGGGATTAATGAAAGTGATTTTTGGGGCTGCTTATAAAGATACAGTTGGATTTTCATGAACAAGTGCTGAAGAAATTGTTCTATCTCATCTTTAGAAAGTAACGTGAGTGTACAGGAAAGGTATTTTGTCAATGAATAATGAGCTGAGATTAATCAAGTGTTTCCCACACCCAGTGTCTGTTATTAACAGGAGGTGCCCCCAGGACCCTTTACATGTATCCGATTACAAACCAACCAGTGGAGTGCAATGGAAGTGAAGCCATTCTTTGGTTTGATGAAGATTTTGGGGGAAAAAGACAAGCAGGAAGCAAGTGTTTTGGCCCCAAAGCACTATCTGAGAGATGATTTTAATGCCTTTGAATTACACATGTTTGGAATGCAAAACAAATTCCTTATGAGCTACGTGCTAAGGTGCTGCCATTTTACTCGGTGGTGTCCCGCTGGTAAGGTCTTTTCCCAGAGAGGTGAAGTTAAGTTCTGTCTGTTAAATAACGGTGACATTGAAGCATTTCAGAACAACTGATTGTGACCAGATCCCCACAAACTAAAATCACCCTCACCTTGTTGAACACAGACCCTGGGATCTGTTTTCTCATATTTAAAAGAAAAGTAAGTGTTTTTGTTGCTTACAAAAGACCCGCTGTCAAGACTAAAGAAAGGCCATCGTTGTCACCTGCACTGTTGTATCCCATGAAGAAATGGCTAAAGGCTAAGAGAAAATGCAAATAATTTAATGTCTTTTGCAGAGTGGGCCTTGCCATTGTTCCATGTTGAAGTACTGTGATGCTGCAGTCCCGGGACAGTGACTGAAGCAGAAAATCAGGACCACTACAAGTCAGACCTACTTGATCTGTGGCTCAGATGAAGTACTCACTTTGGAGTGTTTGCTCACAACACTTAAAGTAATTCCTGCAAGATATTCTCCTGAAGTAAAAAAAAACAAAAAGCTGCTGGAGAAACTCAGCAGGTTTGGCAACATCTGTGGAGCAAGAAACAGAATTAACATTTCAAGTCCAGGATAACTGTTTTTCAGACTGGCTCTGGAACATTAACCCTGTTTCTCTCTCCACTGATGCTGCCAGACCTGCTGAGTTTCTCTGCACTTCTTGACTTAATTTCAGACTTCAAGCATCCACAATCGTTTGCTCACATGTTTTTATTTTAGTATTATTTTATTTATATTTGAGGTATTCTCCTGATCTATATTGTAAATTCAGCAATTTTCCAAAATGCCTGAGCAATAGCCTGTGGTGTCATTACTTCTGGGATTTATGCTCGATTTTAAATTCAGAGAGTGGGGAACTCCTCTGGAAATGTAGCTCAGCAAGTTTTTAGAGACGGCGCCACAAATCACCGTGAATCTGTCAATGAACTAGGCTTTCTCTAAGTTTATGAGGTGATAAAAATCTGTAGAGTGAAAATCAGTATCGTATACATTAAAATTGTTTATCTAATGCGTTAAATAATGTCTTTTACCAACTTTTCCGTCTCTTAAAGTGTTTCCACTGCCACGCTTTTAAGACTTTTACTACAAGCTTGCGAAAGATGCAATTTTCTGCCACCTTAACCCAAGCAACAAATTCCTGCTGATGTTCAGGGCTTTAAACTTCCCTGTGCATTTGTAACAGAGTTCATCAGCTCTCCCTTCCCAGTTGAGGGATAAGGCTTTTAAGCTGTTCAATGGCCTGAGACCACACAAATCAGCAATGCTCCCAGGAGACTCTTTGCTTATGTATTATTACAAAGTGAAAACATATGAGACCTGAGCAAATGGCTCATGAACATGAAAGCTCATGTGACATGTCAACATCTCTTCATAACCTCACACTTATCCCATCACCCCACACCTCCCAAACACTACACTTTTTTCACCCGCTCTGCTGAAGGGAGTGCCTCATATTGGGGTAATATTCAAAGCTGGGCTCAGCTTTCAGCTGCCAAGTCAAGTGAATAATATTCAGATGTGAAGACAGAATAAAGCCTAAATTCTCCAGTCAGAATTTCACAATTTGCTGTCATGAATTGATTGGAAAAGTTGCTTCTCTACTCTACCTCAAGTTACTTTGCATTATCGTTTCTGTAGAAGGGCCACTGGATTTGAAACATTGACTCTCCACAAATGCTGCCAGACCTGCTAAGGTTATGAATTTGTTTCTGGTTTCCAGCATCCCCGATTCTTTTTTTTTCACGTTGCATTATACACAGTTTCCCATGAAGAAGTAATGTCAGTGAAGAATAGCTGCTTCAAGCAGGATCAGCATTAATTTTAATACAAATGGATTAAGGTGAGAACAAGACTTTTGGTGCATGCCAACACCTGAATTTCAGCTGTGATAGACTGCTGTCACCAGTGGCACAGTGGTTAGCTCTGGTGCCTCACAATGCCAGGGATCCAGGTTCAATTCTACCCTTGGATGATTGTCTGTGTGGGCTTTGCCCGTTTTTCCTGTGTCCGTGGGGATTTCCTTCAGGTGCTCCGGTTTCCTCCCACAATCACAAAGATGTGTAGTTAGGTGGATTGGCCATGCCAAATTATCCATAGTGTTCAGGGAAGTGCATTAGCCATGAGAAACTCAAGTGTAGAGAGATGGGTCTGAGTGGGATGCTCTTTGGAGGGTCAGTGTGGATTTGTTCGGCCTGTTTCCACACTATGGTCTGCCATTCTCACCTGTCTTTAGCCATCCCCATGCATCCACTGAAGCCTGTCTGAAACAGTGGAGATCCCTCCAGGAAAACCACTGAGCTGGGGTAACCACTTTGCCTGCCCACCCTCGCCTCCGTTTTGCTTTGATAGTTACCCTCCCTCCCCTTCTACACTCAAGTGCATTCAGAATGATGTCTGTCATTGTTTCATTTGTGTTCAACCCTCATTTATTACATAGTAAAAGATGGAAGATGGGGAAGATGTAGAAACGATTGGGATGCTTGAAGTGATTGCATTATGTATTGGTGCCGAGGGCTTTCTGAGTGCCAAGGCAGCAGGGGACATGAGATCAAACGATGGAACCCCAATGGTTATAGATGTTAAAAGCAGAGGTGGAGAAGATTGAGTTGTCATAATAATTTTAGAGCTGTCAGATTTGTTTGAAATGGAAACCAAAGATAACAGTTGCAAGAGTGATGACTGTAATGTTGGACTTCTTCTTTTTTTAATTTCTTAAGAATTTGGACTCAGTAATATGTAGCTTGGCACCTTTCTACCTACAGTGGTGCCGTAAGTGCCAACCTGTAAACTTTTTACTGTCCTCATGTGAGTATAAGCAACAAGAAAGCTCATTCAATTCAATTCAAGAATACCTTCCTTAATCTGGCACCTCCTTTATTTGGGGTGGGGGTGGGAGGGGTTCAATCTGCGGTTGCCAAATTGCTGTCAGCCTGTTAAAATTGCCCGGACTGGGGCAGATTTCCCAATTCTGATTTCACTGCCGTTAGAATTTCCTGCCAGTGATATTCCAACCCATCTCCCCGTGTCCTCACAATGACCGGGGACTTTAGAATTCACGTGTTTGTTTGCTGAAGCAAAGAACTGTAATGTGCCTTTTCTTGTGGTGTAGATGTGAGTGCTCGTGATGGGAAGTATTAACTCATGCAAATATGCCACTGACTCAGTCTCAGAATGACCCATCATACCTCCCAATCAATGTATTATTCTCAATGATGCCAGCTTGTTTTTGCAGGAAGGTGCAACAGTCAATTTGTGCAGAGCAAGATGTCACAAGCAGGGAATTGGATGGTTTGTTGGCTAGGTAGGGGGAGGGAGGTGGGGTTGGTGATGGAGACAGTGCCTGTCAGGACAAATCTCTCTTCACAATTTTACACTCTAGCTGACCAGGCAAACAGGCAAATCTTCTGCCTCAGAACCCTTCAATGCCAGGGCATTAATGTGGATGTCACCAGTTTCCTCATTTCCCCTCCACCCACCTTACCCCAGTTCCAAACTTCCAACTCAGCACCGTCTTCATGACCTGTCCCACCTGTCAATCTTCCTTCTCACCTATCCGCTCCACCCTCCTCTCCAACCTATCACCTTTACCTCTTCCTTCATCTACCTATTGCACTCTCAACTACCTTCTCCCCAGCCACCCCTCCCATTTATCTCTCCACCCCAAGGCTTCCAGCCTCATTCCTGATGAAGGGCTCCTGCCTAAAACGTGGATTTTCCTGCTCCTCAGATGCTGCCTGACCTGCCGTGCTTTTCCAGCACTACTCTAATCTTGTCTCTAATCTCCAATATTGCAATTCTCACAACAAAACAGGCAGGACTGAAGAAGAGTCACATTAGACTGGAAATGTTAACTCTCTTTCTCTCCCCCCAGACCTGTTGAGTTTCTCCAGCAATTTCTGCTTTTATTCCAAATTTCCAGCACTCTCAGTATTTTGCATTTACATAAAACACAGGTAGGATCTCAACCTTGGATTGAATCTGAGATCCAGCACTTGTGACAATATATACATCCCTCAGCATAGCACTGAGCCACAGTCCAACTTGTGCACTCAGACCGTGTAGCTGTGCTTAAGCCCACAACCGCTTCTACACAGCTGCCTCTGAACTAAGTCGACATTTGAGTCAGATCTTGCCTCACTGTTTGGTATTGTCTTGTAAAAATGGAAGGAAGGGTCAACAAATGTCTCAGTGAATGTCCTTTGACCTGCTGTGATTTATAATTTCAGCACAGGCATCCCGCTGTTAATGTCACATAAGCAGAAACTGAGGTTTCTTTATGTAATTTCAAATGATTAAAATTCCTACCAAAAACTCAGTAGGCAACAGCAGTCTTGGACTTGTGAAGATTACATATTTTATTCCCCACTGCTGCCTGCCTGCCCAGGGTTGCCTGGGAGCCTGAGCTCTTACTCACTGCTGCATTCACATCTTTCCCTGGAGAAAAGGGAAAGATTTCTAAATTAATTATTCTCATGAATATTCTGGCATTTGTTGTCCATTCCTTCTTGTCCTAAAGCAAGCTTGCTTCAGAGGGGAATTACAGGTTAATGTGTTGGCGCAGGATAAGGATCACATATCAGTCAAGCTGTATGAGGATAGTAATTCTCATTCTTGAAAGGATATTAATGATACCTGTTGAGGTTTGTAACCATCTGACAGCTTCACGATTACCTTTACTGACACTAGAGTTTTCACTTGCTGATTTTATTTTGGAACTGAAATCAAATTAAGAGTCACAATAAGATTGGAACTCACTTTTTTATTGGCTTAGCTCTTTTGGCAAGTTATTAGTTCAAGTCGCTAGACTGCTAGTCATTTAGTGTAACCATTGCGCTGCCTTGGTGAATGGAAACTATGCTGCAACCAGTGATATGAGACAGTGAACTGCGGGGGCCAAATCAGAGACCTGCAGCTCTGTTAATTAAAATGTTATGAATATTTCACTTTGGTCTGAAACACCCAGCATTGTTTCTTTCTATAGGATCCTGACAAAATGGCTTGTTGAATTGGTTGGGGGTTCATCATATTTCTCAAGAAATTGTAACAACCAGAGGACTTGTGCACAGCTTTTTCTCCATGTTGACAACACACAGTTAGTAATGCTGTTGTTATAAAGGTGATGTGAATTCGAAGAGACTGTAACACCTTGGGCTTGTGAGACACTCCTGTCAAGTTAAGTGGGAAGGTTTGAGGTAATGTGTGGCTTGTAGAGATGCTACGTGCAATCAGTGCACAGCATGGTGGAAGTTTGTGTTCAGATACTCCCCAAGCCTTATCAAGGGTTCCAGTTGCTAAGGTATTTGACAGATCAGGCCCAAAAACTTAGGGTCGGGGCTCCAAGAGATTGCAATGTTATCTGACTGCGTGTGTAGTGCTCCAACTATTTGCTAGGTAATTTGAAAGCTATTTTCATTCATTGTAGGTATTTATTTAATTTTCTTCCCAGGCATGTTATGTTGGTCACTCATCATTAAAACTGTCCAATTTTTATTTCCAATGAAATGACTTTCAGCACAGGTGCAACTGGTCCTGTTTTGTTAGCGCATTTTTGCGGTCAGTTGTTTGTGTTCATAGTCTCAGACTTTGTATAGGGCTGATTCAGTGATGTGGAGGGCAGCCCTATTAACACACATTAGAAAGTGAAATATAGGTGTGAGATACTGTGAGGTAGATCCATTGAGAACAACACGAGGCTTTCAGTTATGGTGCAGTTGCTTATTTTCCCCAGCCTTTAAAATGGCAAGGTAAATCTGAGGCACTGAGGGGAAGAACACTAAAATCAATGTGCACGTGACAATGCTGCCAGGTTCTATTTACAATCCTGCTTTTTCACCTGCAAGCTGCAGTGTCAGGCTAGTTAAAGGCAGCAATAAATGGTAGCCCAACACTATAAACTAATATCATTTGCATCAACAAGTTCCAGCACATAGACTTGCTTTTGTCGACCCTGGTCCAGAGTTCTGGATTTTGTCAATTTATGTCCCAAGGCAGAGCACATAATAAGACTGCCAGTCTTGTGCAGTGCTGAAGGATTGCTCCTTTGGAAGAGATGTCACCGTCTGGATGATATGTTAAACCAATATCACATGTGCCTCTCTCAGATAAACACTGTGGCAATACCTGATGAGCAGATGAATCCTTCTGACCAACATATACCTTTCAATCAATTCCGATATACCAAACTATCTGGTTGGTCATGTATTGTGCGTGGTAGCTTGCTATCTGCAAATGGTTGCAATATTTCCAACATGTCAAGTACCCATATTTCAAAAGTACTCATCAGCAGAAAAGCACTTTGGGAATGTTCCAAAGTTGTGAAAGTTGACAAATAAATGCAAATTAATTCCATCTTATTCTTCTCATATATAGATCAAGTGCTTAAGAAGGCATTTAGCACTCTTGCTATCATTGCTCAGATCTTTGAATATAGGAGTTGGGACGTTATGTTGAGGTTGTACAATCCATTGGTGAGGCCTTTTGCAGTACTGTGTTAATTTCTGGTCTTATAAAAAAGACATGTTTGGAAGGATATGAGTCAATTGCGGCAGGTAGGAATGGTTTAGTTTGGGATTATGGTCAGCATGGTATGGTTGGACTAAAGGGTCTGTTTCTGTGCTGTATGATTCTATGACTCTCACCCACTACTGAAAAACATCATAGTTTGTGAATCCCCTGTGGCCAAAGTCGATCTAGCAAGACTATGTTTTATTAAACCCATTATTACCTCTATTTCTGTTTCTCCTGGTGGCACTGGTTTTGTCTTATTTAGGTCCTTGCCTCATTCACTGATTGGCAAGACTAAGGCTGGATCAGCTGTGAAAAGTCGTAGTAGGCAGTCTCAGGGGAATGCTGGGTGATCTTAAATGTGTGGCTGTTGTCCAAACGAATGCCTTATCCTAATGTACTGGAAACTTGGCAACACAAGTACTGCTTCTAAGAAAAAAAACAATGTCTAGTCTTTTTGCTTCCAGCTGTGCTCAACCTGTCCTTGATACTGGTCAGTGTTTTGAGGAATAATTGCCAAACCCAGAGTTATGAGCCAACTGGGCAAAGTTGAGCTAATTCTGGAAACAGAAAAGCATTGTAAAAAGACAGCCTTTTAAGGATGGCCTTTTGTGCATTCAAAATAAACAAAATTAGAGAAAACCAGTGATATTATTGGCAGCAAGGCACTATATAGTTTTCCCAAGAATAAGAGCTCTCTAAACCAATTAAGACAGATGAAAGGTCAGTCTTGGAAGTACCCAGTTCCAATTTATGTCATTTGTTGAATTAGTAGGTCTCAGGAACAGTTGTCAAAATAATTGTTACAATTGACCATGACTTCCTGAGAAAGAGATAAGAAAAATTGGCATGTGACCATAAGCTTGTGATCCCTGCTGGCGTGTGTGTATGTGTGTGGTAGACTGGGCTCATTCCTGAAGTTCTGCACTGTGTACAGTTTTAGCCTCTATACGTAAGGATGAATATAAATGCCTTAGATATAGTTCAGGAACGTTCTCTCAACTGATTCCTAGAATGAAGAGGTCAAATAGATTGGGTCCATACTCACCAGAGATTAGAAAAGTGAAGGGTTATCTTATTGAAACATATAGCATCCTGAAAGGATTGCAGGGTGGATGCTGAGACAATGTTTTGCCTTGTAGTGGAGTCAAGAATTAAGGGATGCTGATTTAAAAAGTTTGAGTTTCCCATTTAAAACTGAGATTAGAAGAATTTTTTTCCCTCAGAGGGTTGTAAAATTCTCATCCCCAAGTGTATTCAAGGCTGAGTTAGATAGTTTTTTGATCAACAGAGTGGAACATGGAGTGAATGCCGCAATCTGATCGGACTGAACAGCGAAGCATGTTCATGGGACCCAAAGGACTCCTCCCCCTCCTATCATATTTAGTATTCTTGTATTGTCCCAGAACAGGCAAAAGATCACATTCACTGACCAGGTTCACACATGCAAAGTAGTGAGGACTCCTAATGCTCATGGAGCTGTGCTTGGAGTCAAAAGAGAAAATATTTAACAAATAAAAAGAAGTTGCAGGTCCTTTAATTCAGTTTTGTTTTACAGTGTGCAAACCATTGGCCGGAGACTTCTGTTGAATTCTTTTCAAAAGAGGATGTTGGGGCTTGATGGACAATCCCCTGACCCTTTGTCAAATCTCACTGTTTTGGGGTTTGAGTAAGAAGTTAAGATCTTGTTCTGGTTTATAGTGATCCTCTGAGACAATTGGGAAGGGTTTGAAACCCTGCACACGTCAGATAGAGATGAATGGAACTTTCTCTTAAAGATGAAGCAGATTTGCTCTTTGAGTCCGACCAAAGATTTCCCAGGTTCAGTGATGTCAGTAAGTTTTATGTTGACTCATATTTCGTGATCTCATTGAGTCACGGAAACAGACCCCTTGGTCCAACTTGTTTGTGCTGACCAGATATCCTAAATAAATTTAGGATAGTCCAATTTCCCAGCACTTGGTCCATATGCCTCTAAACCTGCCCTATTCATAAACCTATCCTGGTGCCTTTTACCAGCCTCCAACACTTCCTCTGGCAGCTCATTCCATACACACACCACCCTCTGCATGAAAAAGTTGCCCTTTAGGTCCCTTTTCAATCTTTCCCCTCTCACCTTAAACCTATGTCCTCTAGTTTTTGACTTCCCCACCCCAGGGAAAAGACCTAGTCTATTTACTCTATCCAGGCCCTTCCTGATTTTATAAATGTCTAAAAGGTCACCCCTCAGCCTCTGACGCTGTAGGGAAAATAGCCCCAGTCTATTCAGCCTCTCCCTATAGCTCAAACCCTCCAATCCTGGCAATCCTGAACTCTTTCAAGTTTTACAACATCCTTTCTATAACAGGGAGACCAGAATTGCATGCAGAATTCCAAACGTGGCCTAACTAATGTCCTGTACAGCTGCAATATGATATCCCACTCATATACTCAATGCACTGACCAACAAAGGAAAGCATACCAAATGCCTTCTTCACTATCCTGTTTACTGTGACTCCACTTTCAAGGAGCTATGAACCTGCACTCCAAGGTCTCTTTGTCCAGCACCACTCCCGTGCACTTTTGTTTGACCGTGTGATTAATCTGAAACAGCTGAATCAAAGAAAAATCCCACATGACGAAATCTGCCATACATTTTATTGTGATAGTGTTGGTGCCTGGGACAGAGTGAGGAGCTGAGGTAATTTCCCAGTGGCTCTCAAAGACTGTTCTTTTGTAGTCAATCCTTGTGGGGTCCAAGGACAAGAAAGTATGTCTTTTTCATTGTCTTATTGTGGTGAGACGGACTCTGAAGCAAGGGACTGGGGTGCAGTCAGATGTAAGGGCAGGGTGATGGCTTTCAGAAGCTACCTACCTGCAGCTTATCCATGTCCCCAGTTGCCTCCAGATTTAGGTAATGGGAGGATCTTCCTTGCAACCAGATAGTCAAGTAGCATTAGATTCCCAGTCAGGAAACTAGCCACCTTTCTTTCCTACTTGATAGGCAGGTAAATAGGGAGGTGATAAATTGAAACCCAAAAGTGGCAATTAAATGTGCTGGATCAAGAAGGTCCCCCATTGGCTTCCTTATCCATAACCTAATTGACAGGGTGAAAAAAAAAATCAAATATCTCTCTAAGCCCAACTCGTTCAATTATCTTGCCTTCTTGTTATCTCCAGGGAAAGGAAGCTCATCCCCATAGGTCTCACCTCATCTCGATTCTTCTATAGCTCTGTCCCTTTTATAACATTGACTTCTGTTTGTTTGACCTCCCCACAGGAAATTATGCTGGAGTAAATCTCTGCTGGAATTGTTATAAAGAAAAGGTTGCCTTAACTTTAAAGGCAACCTTTTTAGTTCGTTTTGTTGCACAGATCCTGTAACAGGATGAGTGTGACATTAGCAATAATGTTAATTGAGGAGCATAAGGAATTGTCAGTGGAGAAAATCAAAGGGTCTTCCATTTCACTTCCTGTCATCCTGGTACCTGATGATAATAGAGTTGTTGATTAATTGTAACAGTTGAGCTTGTTTATCTAATTGACATGAGGAAAAACACAAATCAAAATCACCTCTTTTTCTCCCAAACACAATACTTTTACTTCATATTGCACTCAATTTATTTTACAATGCACTAGAATGTTGTTTTTTGATTCATTCAGGATCATAATCACTTTGATACATAGTCTTTTCCAAGACGTGAAAAATTGGAAGTTATTTTTGACTGATCTCCTCAAAGTTGGATAGCTTCTTCATACTGTTATGACAAATTAAAAATAATCTTTGAAATAGTTTTGTGCTTTCAACCAACTATAAATGGGAAACAAAAAGAATACTCCAATTAGGAGGCATTTTGGACAAATTCCTAACTGGTCTTTTAAGGCATGCATTAAAGACAAGATCAGGATTGCCAAAGGCACATTGGTTAAAAGCATTGGGCACTAAGCTAAGCTGGTAAAATCCCACAGCTGTGTAGTGGTATGTGTTGCTTTGCTAGTTTCAGCCAGGGCACTTTTGATTATGATCACCTCAGGCAAGGAAGGAAATAAAATTAGCCATGTTTGGGCAGGATTTCCATCCAAGATCACTATTTAATGATAACTAAGAAAGTGTACCTTTTTTGGGAGAATACAAGGTTGTGAGACCATTTAGACCCACACGTGAAAACTCTCAACCCGGGTAAAGTTCCAAAAGGCTGCTGTCAGGACACGATCCATGACTTAAAGGAGAGAAGACAAATGAGGGTAAAACCTCAGAAACTACTTGTGGTCAGAGGGCAGTTGTTAGTAGTTTCTGTTGAATTAGTCTATATCTGGTGTGGTTTTGGTTTCAAGACCAAAGTTATACAGTCATCTGTGTGGTGATTTGCATCATCAGCCACATTGCATGTTGTTTAAAACAACCACATGAAATTACTCTTGCATAACGGTCCAGTTAAACTTAAGAAATTGCACTGCAGAAATAAATTTGTGAGACCTTGTGGACCTGGTGAAAATAGGCAATCATTTAATGTTAATAGCAATCACTTTCAAACAATATTTGCTCATTAAAGGAAGGGAGAATTCTTTTATTTTATGCATTGCAACCCCCTCCTTCCCAATCAAAGATCTTAGTTTAGGCCAGCATAGATGGAGTGTTGCGTGACCAAAATCATTGACAGGAATTTCTCCAGCTCCATGGAGGTTGACAGGGGTAATTCAGGATACAGTGCATTTGGTCAGCTCCCCGGTGTGTTTCTGCCGTTGGACAATTATCTGCCTGTGAGTGAAACCACATGACCTTTATCACAGTGACTACTGCCCAGGCAATGAAGATGAGAATGAACTGCCCTTAGTGCCAGCATCATTGATGATATGTGCCTAAATCTATATCAGCATTGGTTTTAAACAGAGCTAAACGTTGAGGATACCTAAACTCTAACATAAAAACAGACGATGGTGGACTACATTTAAAAGGTTAGGCAGCACATATGAAGAGTGAAGCCAAGTTTAAGTTTCAATTAATAACTTGCCTTTGGAACTGGAAGCAGTTAGAGCTTTAAGATCTATTCTTGTATCTTTGAGTTCTGATAGAAGTCAAAGACCTATAGCAAGGGCCTGGGTAATACATGCCCCTGCTAGCCACGTTTTTGGTTGGTGGAATCAGAGGTAATGCACCTATCCCTAAGCATGCCCACATAATATGCAGTGTGGATAGGAACCAAAAGCAACAGCCTGCTAGTCAGATGTCAGTAAATAATGAATGGTCAATTGAATGTGTTAATGTGCTGCACATGCCCAAATGCAGTTGGCATAGATGGCTGGGGCGGCCCATTTTTTGGCAAGTATTTTTAAAACATTGGGATTAAACAGAGTATAGTCCTTGAGGGGTTCCCTTTGCATATCAAGGCTCCAGAATTTAGTAGCTCCCCTTTATTCTTGCCCACTTTCGTTGCAAACTTCCCACCCCCATTTCCCCCGATCCCCCTCCCTAAATCACATCCCTGGTGTGTGACTGCCTACTTTCAGTGCCAGCAGCAGCCACCACTGAGCTCTGAACCTCCTGACTCTGCATGAACTTTGACTGGCAACTCACCCACTCAGAGTCAGGAGGCTCACTGTCACCTTGTTCATATTAGCCATAGCATACCATCTCTGTGGCTGGATTTGGTTTCGATTGGTCATGTTTCTGCCTGATATCTGTTCAGATCAGTGAGCACTCCATTCCTTCAGTAAATGCAGACCATGAGTTGCTGTTGACCAATTTCCAGCACTGATTTTTTTGTTAATTGCAGCATGATTCTATTTATGATTGGGAATGTCAGACTGGAGATCTGAAAGTTAATAAAACTTCAACAGTGCAATGCAACCTCAACAATGAATGAAGAGATTTGGCAATGTGTTTGTCAAACTGACTTTTTGCAAGATGGGTCATCCTGACCCCGTGTTAATCCCACTGCCTGAGATACAAATTCTGTTATCTTGGCTCTAACACCATACATATTAGTGACTTCCTAGCTAACATAAAGGCACTCCTTATTCAAACATTGTCTTCTTCTGAGTCCCACAGGGAGTGATATGGAAGGTGAACTGTCAATGGATAAAATTTCCATTTCACCACCCTAGCACCAAATAATACACATGTGGCATGGCATGGTGGCTCAGTGGTTAGCACTGCTGCCTCTCAGCACCAGGGTCCTGGGTTCGATTCCTGCCTGTCTGTGTGGAGTTTGCATATTCTCCCTGTGTCTGATGATGGTTTGTGGGTGGCACGGTGGCACAGTGGCTAGCACTGCTGCCTCACAGCGCCAGAGACCCGGGTTCAATTCCCGCCACAGGCGACTGACTGTGTAGAGTTTGCACGTTCTCCCCGTGTCTGCGTGGGTTTCCTCCGGGTGCTCCGGTTTCCTCCCACAGTCCAAAGATGTGCGGGTCAGGTGAATTGGCCATGCTAAAATTGCCCGTAGTGTTATGTAAAGGATAAATGTAGGGGTATGGGTGGGTTGCGCTTCGGCAGGTCGGTGTGGACTTGTTGGGCTGAAGGGCCTGTTTCCACACTGTAAGTAATCTAATCTAATGTGATCAAGTACTGGTTTGCAAGTACTTGTGCACGTATACTTTTTATATATGTGTATGTTGCACCAGAATTCAAAGGATGAGCTAACTACACTGTGTCTCACATTTCATATTGCAACGTACAGCCAGGCTTCCTGCTAATTAGCAAATGAACGAGTCCACCATTGCAGCCATCTGCTGTACAGCAGCAACCTTTTGGCCAGTTCCTACATGTGGGGTAGTGACTTGTGACATGTTGCACTATCACTATCACAGCTACCACAAAAGAGTTGTAGGTATTTTACTCAGCGTTCTGGACATGTTAGGACACACCTCCAGAGCAGATTACACTTAGGTCGAGAGGTAGGGACATCATTGTTGCACCACAATACCCCCCTCCACCCCCTAAAATGCGAGTTTTTTTCAGTATTTGAACCTGGGATTGCTTTCATGTTGTTGTACAACACACCTCAAAGCAGGAATCATACCCCTCAACTGATGAACCAATGGTTTGAGTAGTAGGTATATACTGGTCCAGGCAGTCAGAAAGACACAGTTTAATAAGAAGACAAGTCTTCCTGGCTGCCGGAAATAAATCTGATAGATTTATTTGGAAATGGTAGACAGTTGTAAGTTATCAAAGATCAAAATGAAAGCTGCTAAATTTGATCAAAGATAGGGATATAATATTTTTTGTTATGACTTAGATAACATTTTCCATTCGATCTGTTTCAGTAAAGCCCAATCAGTCACAACATAATTTCTCCAAAACTTCTCCCCTTCTCCTGACCCAACTTGATCTCTCTCACCTCCTCCAATCCTGCAAGCCTCCAAACGTTCTACATTCGCTTAAACTCTGGCCACTTGTACATCTTCCACAAGGAATTTTAAACAATTATTGGCTTTGTGCTCAGATATATCCAAGTAAGGTAAGATGCTTTGTACCACATGTAAACAAATGGTTATCCAACATCTGTAGAATTTGGAAAATAATCATATTCAGTTGATGAATTTGCTCTCATTATGGGAAACAGCCTTGTTTTACTGTGTCCTGTGTTTTACTTTGACAAATACAGAGATGTATATCTTGGCCAGCAAGCGTGATGTTGGAAAACCCTGTGGATGTTTGACTGCAAAATGAAGTTACGCAGCTACATTTAAAATTATTTTGAGCCCGGTTGAACTTGAAAGGCAAATCAAGAATATCATGGAAAATCCTGCTCCAGTTCACTGGTTTTATTGAAACTCTTGAGTTAAGAATGGTGATTTGTTGGATCCAACAAAGCTCAAAGTATGCTGAAGACAAAAAATGCTGGCGGTCACAGCAAATCAGACAATATCCATGGAGAGAGCAAGCTAACAGAGCTCTGATGAAGAGTCATCTTGACTCGAAACGTTAGGTTGCTGTCTCTCTCCATGGTTGCTGCCACCCACTGTGATCTCCAGCATTTTTTGTTTTCAGTACAGATTCCAGCGTCTGCAACAATTTGCTGCTCAATTCAAAATATAGGTTGTGTTATGGATCCTGATATTCAATTAGCAAAGATTATATTCCTATCTTTGTGTAAAGGAATGAGAATTGTTTTTACGACCACTTGCCCTTTACTTTGAATAAACCTGTTGTGTAGCTTATAGCCTGAAGCAGTGTCTAGGGGTCTAGAGATGACATCTGGCTCCACCCATTTCTCTTCTGCCAATCTACCTTTCCTTGACAAAGCAAACTTGTGCAAAGCACAGAATGCTGGACGCTCTGTCTTGTGATTCCTGCAGAGCTCCATCTGATTAGTCCCAGCAGCAGAACCACTTCTTGAGCGGTCCAATAGCCTGCTGTATTGCAGCTCTGGCTGAGCCATGAGTAGCATTGGAACTCTGCTTTGTCCTGGTTTGTGGATTACACTGAAGACAATAATCTGGTCTTCCATACTTTTCCACTACACCAAGGAGCCATCCATAGGTGATGAAAGGAGAGAGCACTTCTTCAAACACTTTCTAAAGGCCAACACATTGCATGAGGATTTGAGTCCTAATCTATTCACAAAATCCAGGAATATGGATTTGGACTTGATCTGCACACATGACAGACTGTGTATGTAAATTCACGCACTGATTTATGAATGTAGAAAACAGTATATCCTATAGTAGGCATTCATAAGGTGGGTTCACTAACCTCTGGAGGTCTGGAGAGACTTTCTTGGAGATCCATGCAGTGAGGTTACGGTGTGAGCAGGGAGTGGAATGTGACCTGCACATGGGCTGACTAAGCGAGGACTTCACTGAGAAGGAGGAATATCTGAGAGTGATATAACATCAAGTATCTGTTTTGTGAAAAGAATGGTAAATTACTCATTGCGGCCAGCGCTTTAATGTGATAAGTATTATAACTTAGATTGGGTTGGGGTGAGTGATGAATGTAGTTTGATTGTCAATCAATGTGAGGAAATTTCATAACCTTTGGCATATTTAGGAAAGGTATGAATTCTTATGTATCTGCTGATGTCTCCCTATATCTTGCCCACCTCCCCAACACTCTGCAGCTTATTCCTCCCCTTCCCACCTCCCCAACACCCTCCAACTTCATCCTCCCTGCCCACCTCCCCAACACCCTCCAACTTCATCCTCCCCTTCCCACCACTGCAACACCCTCCAACTTCATCCTCTCCTGCCCACCTCCCCAACTCCCTCCAATTTCATCCTCCCCTTCCCACCTCCCCAACTCCCTCCAACTTCATCCTCCCCTTCCCACCTCCCGAACACCCTCCAACTTCATCCTCCCCTGCCCACCTCCCCAACACCCTCCAACTTCATCCTCCCCTTCCCACCACTGCAACACCCTCCAACTTCATCCTCTCCTGCCCACCTCCCCAACTCCCTCCGACTTCATCCTCCCCTTCCCACCTCCCCAACATCCTCCAACTTCATCCTCCCCTTCCCACCTCCCGAACACCCTCCAACTACATCCTTCCCTGCCCACCTCCCCAACACCCTCCAAATTCATCCTCCCCGCCCACCTCCCCAACACCCTTCAACTTCATCCTCTCCTGCCCACCTCCCCAACACCCTCCAACTTCATCCTCTCCTGCCCACCTCCCCAACTCCCTCCGACTTCATCCTCCCCTTCCCACCTCCCCAACACCCTCCAACTTCATCCTCCCCTTCCCACCACTGCAACACCCTCCAACTTCATCCTCCCCTTCCCACCTCCCAACACCTTCCAACTTCATCCTCTCCTGCCCACCTCCCGAACACCCTCCAACTTCATCCTCCCCTGCCCACCTCCCCAACACCCTCCAAAGTCATCCTCTTCTGCCCACCTCCGCAACACCCTCCAACTTCATCCTCCCCTTCCCACCTCCCCAACACCCTCCAAATTCATCCTCCCCGCCCACCTCTCCAACACCCTCCAACTTCATCCTTCCCTGCCCACCTCCCCAATACCTTCCAACTACATCCTCCCCTTCCCACCTCCCCAACACCCTCCAATGTCATCCTTCCCTGCCCACCTCCCCAACACCCTCCAACTTCAGCCTCTCCTGCCCACCCCACAACACCCTCCAACTTCATCCTCTCCTGCCCACCTCCCAACACCCTCCAACTTCATCCTCTCCTGCCCACCTCCCCAACACCCTCCAATTTCATCCTACCCTTCCCACCTCCCCAACTTCATCCTCTCCTGCCCACCTCCCCAACACCCTCCACCTTCATCCTCTCCTGCCCACAAACACATTATTTTGTTAAAATAAACTTCCCTTCAGCTGCCAAGCATGGCACTTTGGAATGACTTCATCTCTAAAACTCATTGCCAAGATCCATGATAAGACTGACAAACTATTGATAACCATTCCTAATATCTCCTTACTTGTTTGGCATCCCTCATATTTGAAATTCTGACAGTTCTGTTGGAATTTGTTTTTTCCAAATTAACAAAACTACAAGTACAGATTGATGGAACAGGAAGGGGAGCTTGGTTGGAGTGGAAAAGGTGCAGAGGAAGAGGGTAATGCTCCTGTTTAATCCCAGTGCAAAATATTTATACTGATAAAGGACATTAAGCCAAGGGCCTGTTGACGAGAAGGAGATGGATGCAGTTTCCAGTATAAGGCAGTAGCTTTCATTCAGACAGCTGGTAACATCACAAAAGGTAACATCAGATCATGTGACACCTAGTGTGTAGAAATACTTACTCCAAGACCGTGATGCAGGGATGCCTCCCTCCTCTGTACACAGTGTACATAGTTCACTAAACAGTTTAGATTATCAAGATTTCCTCCATGCCCATCTCTAAGCACATCAACAACAAAATTCCATGTGGAGAAATGGATTGTTTTTTGGACAGACACAAAACAATCCATTTGGGAAATACACCTGGGAGGTGTGTAATAACTATAAAAATTTTAGCTTTTATTTAACATCAGATAGCCCAAGTACTTTATTAGCCAATGCAGCACTATTGAAATGTAGTCACTGATGTAAGGTATGGCATGCAGCAATTGGCTTGCTCCTATAAAAAGCAATGTATAAATACCAAATAATTTGTTTTTATGGTTTTGGGTGATGGACAAATATTGGCTACGATGACCCAGCTGGTCTTATTTGAAAAAGAGCGATGGAATCTTTGAGATCCGCTTGAGAGAGCAGCGTGAATCCTTGATTTAACACCCCATTCAAAAGACAGTGTCTTCAATAGTGCCACACTCTCTCAGGACTGCACTTGAGTCCCAGAAGGAAACAACGGTACAACTGCTGAAGGAGGCACACTGGTCCAACTTGTATTGTATACTTCAAAATGGAGCTGTAGTGCAATCAGTGCATTTGTTTCCATTTTATACAGTGCTACATCAAGGTTTGTGGAGTAGGGTATCATATTGGCAAGAATTGAAGATTGGCTGGCTGACAGAAAGTAGACAGTAGGTATAAATGGACCTTTTTCAGATTGGCACAATGTGATGAGTGGTGTCCCACAGGGATTGGTGCTGGGACCTCAACTGTTTACTATTTATATGAATTTACTTGAATTAAGGGATGGAAGATATGGTTGGCAAATTTGCTGACAATACACATTCAGGTAAGTTATGAGGAGGTCATAAGAAAAGTGCAAAATGATAAAGATGAAGTGAGCAGGCAAAGATCTGACAATTTGATATAATGTGTGAAAATGTAATGTATTCAATTTTGGCTGGAAAAAAATAAGAAAAGAAATATCTTATCTAAATGGTGAGTGATTTCAGAGCTCTAAGACACAAAGCGATCTGGACGTCCGTGAATCGCAAAAGCTTAGTATAGACATACAGAAGATAATGAGGCAAAGTAACTGAATGCTATCACTTATCATGAGGGGAGATGAATATAAAAGTAATGAGGTTATGATTTATTTATGCAGGACACTGGCGAGACTGAATCTGGCAAACTGTACTTAAGATGTATTTAAGCAAGCTTGTAAATTTGTTGGAGTCAGTTCAGGGAAGGTTTATGAGTCTGCTCCCTGGAATGGGCAAGTTATCTTTGAGAAAAAGTTGGACAGTTTAGGCTTGTGACTGCTTGAAGTTTAAATTTTGATTTTGATTTTATTGTCATGCGTATCTTACAATAAGAATGCAACAAAACCTAGTGAAAAGCTTTTGTTTAATACCATTAGACAGCTCCATTTTGAAAAATTTAAGAATAAGTACAAAAGAAAACTATAGCTTGAAGAGAGTCTGTCGGTCTTGAGCCAGCTCATCACTGTCAATGACAACGTGGTGCCATTCCAAGGATGGATGACTTTATTGAAATGCATAAGATCCTGATGGCTCTTAAAAAGGTAGATGCGTAAAGGATGTTTCCTCTGATGGGGACAACTAGAATTATGGCTTTTTGTTTAAACCAGAGATGAGTCATTTTTGTTTCTCTCAAAGAGGTTTATGAGTCTTTGAAACTCTTGCAGAAAAGGTGATGGAAGCAAAGTCCTTGAATATTTTTAAAGCAATGGTTGATAGACTTGATAAGCAAGGGGTTGAAAGGTTATCAAGGTTAGGTAGGGATGCGAATTTAAGATTGCAGTCACATCAGCCATGATCTTATTGAATGGGCAGAGCAAGCTTGAAGAGTTTTTTTTTATATTAGATTAGATTTACAGTGTGGAAACAGGCCCTTCGGCCCAACAAGTCCACACCGACCCGCCGAAGCGCAACCCACCCATACCCCTACATATACCTCTTACCTAACACTATGGGCAATTCAGCATGGCCAATTCACCTGACCCGCACATCTTTTGTGACTGTGGGAGGAAACCGGAGCACCCGGAGGAAACCCACGCAGACACGGGGAGAACGTGCAAACTCCACACAGTCAGTCGCCTGAGTCGGGAATTGAACCCGGGTCTACAGGCGCTGTGAGGCAGCAGTGCTAACCACTGTGCCACCGTGCCGCCCACTATGCCACCGTGCCGCCCACTGTGCCACCGTGCCGCCCACAAGTGGCCAGTTCCTGCTCCTGATTCATTTGCATGTGAGTAATACTGCTTTTCAGTCCAGGGTTTCAGTCTTAATTTTTATCTTCAATGAATTGAGTAAGACTTGAGCCCACATTCTTATAATATAGAGGCAAGAGCTCTACCAACTCAGTCAACACCTAAATAATGTGAAACAGCAATGAATAAGCCACATAGGATGGTGGGCAACATATCTGAAATATAATGCATAGGAACATCCCAAGTGATCTGTGCAGGTGAGTTCAAATCGTTAGGAAGAATTTGTTTTGAGGAAGGATGACTCGACTCAAATGTTAACTCTGATTCCTCTCCACAGATACTGCCAGACTTGCTGAGATTTTCCAGCAATTTTTGTTTTTGCGTCAAATTTTTCGGAATTGTGCCATCACGAAGGCACACCTACAGTATTTCATTATTTTGCTGTTTTTTAAATCATTATGATAAATCTCTGTACCCCTTGGAGTAATGTAGCATCCATTCATTCAGTCATCGACGGTCCCACGCAGATGAGGATGACTATCTTCCACTCTCAGGATGAGTCCTTGGGCTTGGCTACTGCAGGCTCTGTTACCCTTGGGGCAAAAAAACATCCATGTGGACTGGATGGAGCACTGGTGTCACTGTTTTCGCTTGGCTTCCACCTTTTCCTGACTGCAAGTCTTGAGGTGCTCCTCCTCCTCCTCCTGGATGCTGCTCCTCCACTTTGGATGGTCTTGGGCCAGTGATTCCCAGGTGTCAGTGGGAATGCCACACTGTGCCAGTGAGACCTTGAAGTGCTTCCTCTGTCCACCAGGGGCTCACTTCTGGTTTTGAAGCTGGGAGTAGAACACCTGCTTGATGAGTCGTGTGTCAGTAATCTGACATGGCAGCCATGATTACTAGAGTTTCGGTTCGCACTCTGCATGCTGAAGAACTGTGACAGGAATCCCACTGCAGTAATTTTAGAAACCATTATCATAGTATTTCTTTTAGAAAGAGAAAGAAATGGTTTTCAGTACTTTGAAACAGCTGCAAGACTTCGACATAAGAAGAGCACAAAAGGTGAAGCCAAATGGAGAATAAAAATATGTAACTAGTAGAAAGAAGTTTGTCTACGGGGTATAGTGACTTTACTGGTTTTGGATGAATCTGATCATCACTTCAGTTTCAAAGATAATTTCTCATCCTGTCTGCTAGCTAAACATTTCGCAGCTGTCGTGATTCTCTGGTTATTCCATAACATTCAAAAATGCGAAACAGATTAGTTTTCTAGCCTTCTGTTTTTCTGTTTCTTCAGAAATAAACACTCCAGGTTTGCAAAGTCCTTTTTGAGGAACTGTTTGTTAACTGCTTTAACCCAGTATGGAAGCATTTTCAAAATGCATAACTGGCCAAAATGCATCAATGTGTTGATGAGCTTAAGTAACTTAATGATCTTCTGATATAACAGGTGATGTGTGATCCTTAAAAAACATCATTTGATGGGTTTTTTTGTTAGTAGCAGATACTATATGATAACTAATTTTTTAACAGCTTAGGGGTTTGTTACCTGGAAGCAGAGTGATGCCCAACAGCATGGATTCAATTCCTGCACCAGTTTGAGGTTACCACGAAGAACTCTTTTTGAAAAATGGTGAAATAAGACAATTTGTAACATTGGCCACAAAAGGGGAGACTTGCCTTACTTGTGGTTTAGATTCCCGACAACATAGAAACCGACCCTTCAGCCCATCCAGTCCTCCAAAGAGTAACCCACACAGACCCATTTCCCCCTGACTAATGCACCTAACACTATGGATAATTTAGCATGGCCAATTCACCTGACCTGCACATCTTTGGATTGTGGGGGGAACCCCACGCAGGCATAGGGGGAACGTGCAAACTCCACACAGACAGTCACCCAAGGCTGGAATCAAACTCAGGTCTCTGGTGTTGTGCGACAGCAGTGCTTACCACTGAGCCACTGTACCTTTGCATAGTCTTTAAACAGTCAGTAGCCTCATTGTACTCACATCAGGACTCCTTGCATCTCAGGTTTGTTATATTTGTTAAATCAATACCAACAGCACAAGTGGGAAAATGACATTTGGCTCCGAGATTCTTGCTGAAGTTTGGTGTAATATTCCCTACCCCTGGACTGAGGGATCCAAGTTCAAATCCCGCCTGTTCCAGAGTGTGTAATAACATATGCACAGATAAATTTGGAAAAAGTAAGTTTCCCTTTCCTATCAAAATCAATTGTGTGGTTGTATGGCACATTTTCACACCTCAGAGTGTCTTTATTCATTGTCTTAGTTGACTTGGATAGCTCTAACTACAAGTTATAGATCACTAGAGTTGATTTATAGGTACTCAATGCAATGGATCAGTGTGAAGAATGAAATGTAACCTTTTCCCCTCGACTGTGTTTTCAATTTGAACTACGTATGCCTGGGTGAAAAGGAGAATAAAGAGGAAAACTGAACCAATGACAGTCCATGCGTACAAATGGATTTGGAGTAGATGTAGGTGATTCAGCCCATCGAGCCTGTTCTGCTATTCAGTGAGATCATGGCTGATCTGTTTGCATTTCCAATTCCAAATGTCCATCTACTCCCATCTACTTTGATTCTCCTGACTCTCAAAAATCTGTCTACCTCTAGAGACCTGGACTAAATCTCTAAAAGCACTGGTTCAAATCCCACCACTCATGCTAGGGGAATGTGACATTCCGTTAAGTAATAAATCTGGGATGAGAAGCTCCTCTCACTAAAGATGATCATGAAAATCCCAAACTACAGTTAAAAAGCCATTGGTTCACTCATGTCCTTCAAGGGACGGAAATCTGTCATCATTATCTAATCTGGACCGTAGGTGACTTGAGGCCCACAGCAATGTGGTTGATTCCTAATTGTCGTCTGAAATGGTCAAACAAACCTTGTCGTTGAGGGAATTGGGGATGGGAAATAAATACTGGTCTTGCCAGCAATGCTCACATCTCAAGTATAAGTATATAAAAAAGTTAACACTCGCCACAGAGAATATCGGGATTTTGCTCTGGAAATGGACTTGTCAGTACAACATATCCTAGTTGTAGCAATCTTCGCCTCATAGCAAACTCAGAGGTATGTGCCAAAAGACAAGGAAGAATGGAAGGAACATTAGCTATGGGAAAAGGTGAAGTTACCATTGTCCTACTAGACCATAGGGCTGCTCTGTCCTTACGGAGAGATGACTGGTGATGATTTAACCTGAAGGTCATCATGCCTCAGGCAAGGTAGAAATAGATTGAGAAACTGAGTCTTTCATATTAACCTCAAACTGGTGCAGGAATTGAACCCATGCTGTTGGCATCATTCTGCATGCAGATAACAAACACCTCAGCTGTTAAAAAAATTAGTTATCATATAGTATCTGCCTCAACTCGCATTCTATTCAGAATAGGAGAAAGTGAGGACTGCAGATGCTGGAGATCAGAGCTAAAAATGTGTTGCTGGGAAAGCGCAGCAGGTCAGGCAGCATCCAAAGAGCAGGAGAATCGACGTTTCGGGCATGAGCCCTTCTTCAGCCATTCCTGAAGAAGGGCTCATGCCCGAAACATCGATTCTCCTGCTCTTTGGATGCTGCCTGACTTGCTGCACTTTTCCAGCAACACATTTTCAGCTCATTCTATTCAGAATACTCAAGGTAAGCATACCCATTACACTTGTCAAAGGTGTGAAGAAAAACGTAACCTACTTTAGAAACTCTTTCATTGAATAACTTTTGGGTTTGGCTGCAGTGCTTATTGCAACAGTTCCTTTAGGCGGTGCTGAGATTATTTACTTTTTGTGGTTTGGGTGTAATAAAGGTGCTCATTTTCTCAAAGTAAAATCTGCACCTTCAGGTTATGAAGCTTTTGCTGACTACACACCAAAAGCTGATCAAATCTAACTAACCAAGCAGCTGGAAGGCTACTACTCTACAAGACAGTAGAGACTGCTGCTGTAAGGTATAAAAACATAATCTTGTGATAATTAATTCTCTGGGCGTGGTCCCCACATATTAGTATAGTTGGCGTAGTTGACTGAATGACAGCAGAGGAATAGATTCCTTTATCCTGGGATAGATCTTTAGCCCAACAAGGGTAACCAGTCTCCCAGTGTGGCACAAAAACCACACAGCATCTTTCACAATTTCTGGAACTCTCAAAGCATGTTGCAACCAATGGTCCGATAGTTTTGAATTGTACTCACTGTTATGTTTTTTGCTCAATCATGTGGCTGGGTCAACATTTATCATGCATCCCTAAATGCTCTTGAGAAGGAGGGTGGTGAGCTGCTTTCTTGAACTGATGCCGTCCCTGTGCTGTCGTTAAACCCTCAATGCCCTTAAGGTGGGAATTCCAGGATTTTGACCATAGACAATGAAGGAATGGCGATACATTTCCAAGTCAGGATGGTGAGTGGCTTGGAGAGGAACTTGCAAGATGGTGGTGTTCCCATGTGTATGGTTCCCTTGCCCTTCTAGATTGAAACAGTCATGGGTTTGGAAGGTGCCTTGCATATGATGGACAGGCTTTGGGAAGTCAGGAGGTGAGTTATTTGCTGGAGTACTCCCAGCTTCTGCACCCAAACTGCTCCCCTCACCTCGACCAAGGCTCCAAGGGATCCATCCATATCCAACAGAAATTTACCTGTACCTCCACCAATATCATTTACTGAATCCATTGCATCCGATGTGGTCTCCTCTACATTGGGGAGACAGAACGCCAACTTGTGGATCATTTCAGAGAACATCTCCTGGACATCTGCACCCACCCACTCCCCGCCCACTCTGTCAAGGACATGCAGGTCCTGAGCCTCCTCCATTGCCAAACCCTAACCACCTGACGCCTGGAGGAAGAATGCCTTATCTTCCACCTTGGGACCCTGCAACCACACAGGATAAATGTGGATTTCACAAGTTTCCTCATTTCCCCTCTGCCCATCTCATCCCAGTCCCAAGCCTCTAACTCATCACTGCCCTCTTGACCTGTCCATCAACTTTCCCATCTATCTGCTCCACCCTCATCTCTGACCAATCACCTTCGCCCCCACCTTCATCTACCTATCACATTCTCATGTACCATCCCCCCAGCCCCATGCCCTCTCATTTTTGTCTCAGCCCTCCACCGGCCCACAAGACGCATTCCTGATGAAGGGCTTGTGCCCAAAATGTCGATTCTCCTGCTCCTCGGATGCGGCCTGACCTGCTGTGCTTTTCCAGCACCACACTTTTCGACTCTGATCTCCAGCATCTGCACACTTTCTCCTATTCTGAGCCTCTGACCTACTTTTGTAGCCACTGTGTTTATGTGGCAAGGTTAGTTGAATTTTTGATCAATGTTAGCCTCAGGATGTTGATAATGGGGTATTCAGTGAGGGTAACACCATTGAATATCAAAGGGCAGTGATTAGATTATCTTTGATGGAAGATGGTCATTGCCTGACATTTGTGTGTGTGAATATTACTGCTAGTTTTCAGCCCAAGCCTGAATATTGGCTAGGAATTGCTGTATTGGAATACGGAACACTTCAGTATCTGAGGAGTCACAAATGGTGCTGAATGTTGGTGCAATCATTGGCAACCATCACTACTTATAATCCGATGATAGAGAGAGCATTGCCAGCAGCCAGATCAGAGTGAGGATGGTCAGCAGTCTGCGGCAGAGTGAGGGCGGTCAGTGGCCTGGGACATAGTGAGGGCGGTCAGTGGCCTGGGACAGAGCGAGGATGGTCAGTGGCCTGGTGCAGAGTGAAGACGGTCAGTGGCCTGGGGCAGAGTGAGGGCAGTCAGTAGCCTGGGGCAGAGCGAGTTTGGTCAGTGGCCTGGGACATAGTGAGGGTGGTCAGTGGCCTGGAGCAGAGTGATGACTGTCAGTGGCCTGGGTCAGAACGAGTTCGGTCAGTGGCCTGGGACATAGTGAGAATGGTCAGTGGCCTGGGGCAGAGTGAAGACGGTCAGCAGCCTTGGGCAAAGTGAGGGCGGTCAGTGGCCTGGGGCAGAGTGAGGACAATCAGTGGCTGGGGCAGAGTGAGGATGATCAATGGCGTAGGGCAGAATGAGGGCGGTCTGTGGCCTGGAGCAGAGTGACAATGGTCAGTGGTTTGGGGCAGTGTAAGGATGGTCAGTGACCTAAGACAGAGTGAGGCTGGTCAGCAGCCTGGGGCAGAGTGAGGGCGGTCAGTGGACTGGGGCAGAGTGATGACAGTCAGCAGCCTGGGGCAGGGTGAGGGCGGTCTGTGGCCTGGGGCAGAGTGAGGGCGGTCAGTGGCCTAGGGAAGAGTGAGGGTGGTCAGTGGCCTGGTGCAGAGTGAAGATGGTCAGTGGCCTGAGGCAGAGTCAGGATGGTCAGTGGCCTGGGTCAGAACGAGTTCGGTCAGTGGCCTGGGACATAGTGAGGATGGTCAATGGTCTAGGGCAGAGCAAGTTTGGTCAGTAGCCTGGGGCAGAGTGAAGACGGTCAGTGGCCTAGGGAAGAGTAAGGATGGTCAGCGGCCTGGGGCAGAGTGATGGTGGTCAGTGGCCTGGGGCAGAGCGAGTTTGGTCAGTGGCCTGGGGCAGAATGAGGGTGGTCAGCGGCCTTGGGCAGAGTGAGGACGGTCAGTGACCTGTGGCAGAGTGAAGATGGTCAGTGGCCTGAGGCAGAGTCAGGATGGTCAGTGGCCTGAGGCTGAGTCAGGATGGTCAGTGGCCTGGTGCAGAGTGAGGACGGTCAGTGGCCTGGGGCAGAATGAAGACGGTCAGCGGCATTGGGAAGAGTGAGGATGATCAGTGGCCTGGAGCAGAGTGAGGACGGTCAGTGGCCTGGGACAGAGTGCGGATGATCAGAGTTCCCAGACGAAAGATGGCTACTGGTTGGGGACTGGTGGAGCCCGATGAGACTACATGGTAATCCTGATAGAAATACTACCTTTTTTGCTTTACGTGGTATTTTCTTAACTTACACTGTATATATCTGTAACTTTTTTTTATTTTCTCTAGTTGTTATACCTAAGATTTGTACCTAAATACCTTGTACCTAAGATGATACCATGCGTTGACGATGTTGTACACTTCTCACTCCTCTACTCATGTTCTGTTGTAACTTGAATATATGTGGCAATAAAACAAATTCTAATTCTAATTCAATCATCTGTGGCTGAAGCAAAGTCTATTGGCTAACTACCTAGATTCATAACTGAACATAACTTTAAGGAACAATGTTTAGTCAGTGCTCTGTGACAATACCACCCATGAAGATAAAAAGTAGGAAGTGGTGGGACAGGTACAATTATAATTTTTAAAAGGCATATGAATAGGGGTTAGAGGGAAATGGTTTCTGTGGTGCACAACTCCATGTCTTCAAGTTTTCAGATCAATCCATTGTGTGTTTCCAACATCTTCCAATCATGAAAATTTCCTTTCCTCCTCACTTTTTTTTCATCCCATGGCCATCTTTTTTTAAATAAAATGCTTTTTAGCTGTCAACCCATTTTTACTCTAAGCTGAATCTCCCCTGCTTCCCCAGTATTTCTGTTTACAGTGGTTGGGGGAGGGAAGGAGCTGCTATATTTGGCCGTCAAGAATTCAAGCCTGAGAGATAAGCAGCATCACTGTCACCAGGGCAAGCCAGCACTGGAGTCATTTCTGGGAATTCGTGTACTGGCTATTCAGATCTTAAAGATGTCAACAGTGAATTGCTAAGTATATTACAAACATGCAGTAGGAAGTAGTGAGAATCATGACACTAAATATCTGTTTCAACCCTTCAGAAATATAGATCAAATCATCTCTCATAAATCTTTGTGAGAATTCCTTGCACACCAGGGTTGCAACAGCTCCAGACTGATGTGCTTGTGACAAGTGAAGAAAATGATCTGTGTTAAATAAAATTTAAGACTGTTTGCTTCGGGCATTATTTTTGGTGGCAGTTTAAGATAGTACCCGAACTGTTTTGTTGTCACCAGCTCGAGAGTATCTATTGCAGTGAAAGTGCATGCTCAGCATTTTAGATAAAAGGTCAGCATTTGGGGGTCAAAGACTCATGAGTGCAAAGGTTGTTTTGTTCTGTTTTTGGAAACTAGTACCATGGTTAGTTGCAAAGACAGTGCTCACTCGACGTTTACTTTAAAATAGCACATGAAAACTTAATTTTAGATTGCTTCACAACAGTAAGGGCTTATGCCCGAAATGTCGATTCTCCTGCTCCTTGGATGCTGCCTGACCTGCTGCGCTTTTCCAGCAACACATTTTTCAGCTCTGACCTTCAGCATCTGCAGTCCTCACTTTCTCCCACAACAGTACAGTAAACCTTTAGAAGGAGCATGGTGAAAATATTAAACCAGCATCTGCCATTTAATTAATAATCACACTAGCAATGGCCTCTTGTTACAGCATAAACACTGTCTATTTCTGTTTAAACAATGCACCATAAAATTGCAGCTTGTTATTAGTTTGTTGACAACATTTTTCTAAAAAATTTCAATTGTTTTTCCTTGATTACTACCACTCCCAGTGCAGTGAGAATTGAACTGAAAATAAATCCTCCAGAGCTGTAGGGTATGCAGTCGGTTTGATCTTATCTGCTTTTGCTTTCTGGTAACAAGTACTATTAAAGTGAGTGCCAGGTGAAAGCTATAGCTGTCTTACATTCACTCTCCTGCCTCGAGCCTTGTAGTACAGTGGCAGTGTTCCTACCTCTGAACCAGGATGGCTCAGGTTCAAGTTCCACTTGCTCCAGAGATGCGTGATAATGTATCTCTGAGCAGATGATTAGTAAAACATCCATTCCCCTTGCTTAGGGGGCAAGATTAGGTTAGATTAGATTCCCTACAGTATGGAAACAGGCCATTCGGCCCAACAAGTCTACACCGACTCTGGTCTCCTTCCTATCGGAAAGATGTTGTGAAACTTGAAAGGGTTCAGAAAGGATTTATATGGATGTTGCCAGGGTTTGAGGATCTGAGCTACAGGGAGAGGCTGAACAGGCTGGGGCTGTTTTCCCTGGAGCGTCGGAGGCTGAGGTGTGACCTGATAGAGGTTTACAAAATTATGAGGGGCATGGATAGGATAAATAGTCACAGTGTTTTCCCTGGGATGGGGGAGTCCAGAACTAGAGGGCATAGGTTTAGGATGAGAAGGGAAAGATATAAAAAACGCCTAAGGGGCAACTTTTTCACGCAGAGGATGGTGCGTGTATAGAATGAGCTACCAGAGGAAGTGGTTGAGGCTAGTACAATTGCAACATTTAAAAGGCATTTGGATGGGTATATGAATAGGAAGGGTTTGGAGGGATATGGGCCGGGTGCTGGTAGGTGGGACTAGATTGAATTGGGATATCTGGTTGGCATGGACAGGTTGGACCGAAGGGTCTGTTTCCGTGCTGTACAACTCTATGACTCTTTGATCCTTTGAAGAGTAACCCACCCAGACCCATTCCACTACCCTATATTTACCCCTGACTAATGTACCTAACACTATAGGCAATTTAGCATGGCCAATTCACCTGACGTGCACATCTTTGGATTGTGGGAGGAAATCTGAGCACCCGGAGGAAACTCTCACAGACGCGGGGAGAATGTGCAAACTCCGCACAGACAGTCGTCTGAGGTGGGTATTGAACCCTCTTCTGTTGAAGTGGTAGTGCCCCTACCTTAGTACCAGGATACCTAGTTCAGGTCCCACCTGTGCCATAGGTGTATAACAACACCTCTGAACTCTTCTTTAGCAAAATAACTTGCTATGTTTACTGAGTAAGTGGGAAATAAACTCGCTAGAAAATATTAGATCATTCTCCTGCCCTAACTCTTACGACAATAACTAGCCCCATTCTGGCATATAGGATCCCAGCCCTTTGGGACTACATGGATCTTTCAAATGGTGAAATACTGGGTTTCCTTGAGACCATCTGACCAGGAACACAGATTAAACTTGGAGCTGCATGATTCACAAGTGGTGTCCAAGCTGCCAGCAAAAAAAGCAGCATTGGCCGAGAAACACATGGGGAGGCTTGTGGCCTTTTAAAATTCCTGGGTTTTTGAGTAGTTTAGAAGGTGACTTCTGTCAGAGCCTGGTGAGAATGCTGAGATTTCTGAATTATTTATCATCACGTGCATTTTCTCACAAAATGCAGTGAAAATATTGTATAGTGTTGCTACACTCTGGCACAAGCTTAAAACACAGAAAAATAAACCAAAATGTAGACTACAAATGCTGAAGAATGATGAAATAAAGAAAAAGTGTCCATCTTTACAGTCCTTTTTGGTAAGTGCTCGGTCATGGGTTTGGTGGTTAGACTTGAGTCCCTTCTGCTATGCTGCTGTCACTGGAACAGAAGTCAGTTCTGTTCGGCACCATCTTGCTGCCATTGATGCCCTCACCACTAAGGGTCCTCGGTGGACTGCGCCAAAGCAGACATCACCGGGTACCACTCCGGCCCAAACCCAACTCCACCACCGCCATTAATCTGCTTCGGGCCCACTTCGCCTCCATGAATCTGTGCAAACAAGCTCAAACTTGCCTCAGCCACCATGTGTCTGCGCTGTGCCCTGAGGATGCACTGGGCTCACTCACTGATGCCGTCAGTGTAACCACCCTCTTCAACAAGAAGTAAGTCGACTATCAGAGAAGAGAAAAGAGAGGGAAAAGAAGAAACAAAAAGAAAAGTGGCAGAGCAGACAAGCCCCGGGCACAAAAGCCCTACTCCATTGCCATCTTACTGGAACCAAAGAGTGAATCACTCCACCAGCGTCAGGTGGAGAAAAAATGGAGGCAGTGAGCTCTGGGTGTCATATTTGTTGGAAACATGCAGGTCAACATGGATGGTCTCTACATTTGGTTTCTACGTGGCGTGTAAGGCTAACGTCCGATTTTTTAAAATTTCTCCATTTGGGAAGATGCACCATTCAATTGTTCTTGCGACTGTGTGGCCCATGTGGGTTTAACCCTGAGAGTAATCATTAGGAACAGGATTCTCTTCAAAGTTGTTCCGATATTTCTCGGCCTTCTTCACCGTTTCCTAATGGGTGACATGTACTTGCAAAATCAGTCCAGTTGCCCTCTATTTTCTTGCCTGTTTGGTAGTGAAGATGTTGGTTTTGACATGATTTATGTCAAGTAAGGAGTGCTTTGGTAATGATCAAACACACACCTGTGAATGAGACAACCTCTCTCCTACATGGATGAGGAAATCTCTTCTCTCTGTACTTGTATCAACAAGATTGTAACTCTGATCTCTAACTGTGTGTCTATACAAGTTCCAGTGTTCCTGTACTGAGAACTTTTGAGCAATGCCCAGTGGGCTTGCTACAAAATACGTGAGTGTCTGTGTTACGTGAGAAGATGGTTGGTGGTTGCCTGGTGTTTTCTGATCTGGAGCAATCAGTAATGGAAATGTGAGTGGCACAGTGCCAAGGTTAATGCAACTTCCAGAATTGGCATCATTTATATTTTACTGGGCAGATGCCAAAGGATTGTTATAGCATCTTTTATGGCTCTGATAACCTAGAATTTCGAAACACTTTAGAACTGCCAACCAATTGTTGACTCTACATGAGACTATTTAATCCTCCCTAAGCATGTGATGTCTGTGATATAATGGTAATATCCTTACCTCTGAGCCAGAAAGGCCAGGTTCAATCCCTGACGTAGGGCTTATACCTGAAATGTCGAATCTCCTGCTCCTCAGAGGCAGCCTGACCTGCTGTGCTTTTCCAGTGCTGTACTCTCGACCCAGGTTCAAATCTTACCCGTTTCAGAGATGTGCAATTAGAAAATAATTCTCTCTTACAGCTATGAGGGGTGATCATGCACTGGAGGTCCAGTGTTACCATGGTGATCGTGACGAATGTGAAAACTGGGTTTAGATTAGATTACTTACAGTGTGGAAACAGGCCCTTCGGTCCAACAAGTCCACACTGACCCGCCGAAGCGCAACCCACCCATTCCCCTACATTTACCCCTTCACCTAACACTACGGGCAATTTAGCATGGCCAATTCACCTAACCTGCACATTTTTTTGGATTGTGGGAGGAAACCGGAGCACCTGGAGGAAACCCATGCAGACACGGGAAGAATGTGCAAACTCCACACAGTTCTTTCTGCCCCTTCAAGTAATATTTTGGGAGACTCATCAGGTATCTCCCTTCGCTTCCAGCTCAACAGAACTGCAGAACTGGTTGAACCACAATTAATGATTTTGCCAAACTGTTCAATGCCAGGACCATTAATAAAAAGTGACCGAAGCATAGCAGAATAGCCTGACGTTACTGTCTGTGTTTGCACACTCGGAGAAAGACAGCTGAAAGAGATCCCTGCAGGACGGCCAGCACCTGTTCAGCTATAAATCAGCACCTTCGGGTGGCAGGGAGGAAGTAAAGGGGAAAAGAAGATCTGGTTTAATCCATGAATAGTACACTGTGGTGGGCTGGGCCTCAGAGGGTTAATACAATCACACTGCTTCCTGCCCAGGCCCATTCACATCGACAGTCCTGTTGCAGTTTCAGGGCGAGTGCTGTTACTGAGCTCGACTCGTTGAATGCAGTCCCACTGACAAATGGGCTGCTTCCATTTCCTCCAGATCACATTTCCTGGCTGCTGCCAGGCTTTGTGCAGGGGGCATACATCAGTGGCATCTCCATGTGTTGGCATTGATTCAGCTGCCTGAAGTGAGCCTAAGATCAGAGTGCACTGTTACCTCAGAAAACTGCTGCTACATTGATGTCCCCACATACTCCCTCCTCCCCAATCTGTTGAGTGATTAAAAGAGTCCGTGAGGAATTACTTTCTGCGACCAAGGCATGTCCTTTTAAAAAAGTTCTTCTTTCCAGTTTTACCTGTTCCTTTCCTGAAGCAGGGAGCTTGTGTAGCTGCATGCTTTTATGAATGATTTGGAGATTTGATTACCTGATGAAGGAGCGTCGCTCCGAAAGCTAGTGTGCTTCCAATTAAACCTGTTGGACTATAACCTGGTGTTGTGTGATTTTTAACTTTGCTTTTATGAAGTGTGATTTGAATGCCGATATTGCGTTCTGTTTGTTAACCTGCGGCTTTTGGTAGAATGTGTAATATTCTCAGGATGTCTTTCAAATTGCCAATTTATTTATTCATGAGTGCATTTGGGGCTGCAGAACCTCACTTGGGTGATCATTCCTGCTATGGTGACAGAATCAATGGATTCAGAGAGGCCCTGTGAAATTCAGCGAGGTTGTTTTTATTTTAGAGAGACCTTATCTGTGAATGTATCAACCAGGTGATGTTTTTGGGTCTGTTCCACCATTCAATCAGAGCATGACACTTTGCCGACTACACGTTCCTGCTTACTTCCAATAGCATTTCACTCCCTTGTTTATCAAGAAACAATTTATATCTGCCTTTAAAATATCTAAGGACTCTTCCTGTACTACCTTTCAAAGAAGGAAGTTCCAAATTTTCACCATTCCTGATGAGAAAATAATTCTCCGCATATCGCTGTCATAAATAGTAACCCTTGATTTTAAGTGATGGACTCTATAGTTCTACATTCTCCTACAGGGGGAAACATCCTCTCCACATGATTCAAGACTCCTCAGGAATGTATGTTTCAATCTAGATGTCTCTTACTCTGCTAACTCTTGTATACACAAGCCTAGCTTGGACAACTTTTCTTCAAGACAACCCAACTCATTCCTGGTAGTTAATCGAGTAAACATTCTCTGAATTACTTCTGATGTGTTTACATTTTCCATTAAAGAATGAGTTTAGTACTATACACAGTATACCAGATGTGGTCTGTGGTCTGTTTAACTGAAGTGTGATCTCTCTAATTCAGTATTTAATTCTCCATGCAATAAACAATAACATTTATTAGCTTTCCTCGTTACTTGCTGCATCAGCACTCTAACCTTGTATGAATCATTCAGCAGAACTCCTAGATTCTCTGCATTTCAGAATACTGTAGTTTCTCCCCATTTAAAGTCATAAGGTCAGAAGAAGAGGCGCTTTGGCACAGCAAGTATGTGCCAATCTAACTACAGTAATCCCACCTTACAGCATTTGGCCCATAGCTTTGAATGTTATTCCATTTCAAATGTTCATCCACATTTTGTTTAAAGGTTGTAAGGTGTCCTGTCTGTATTATTTTCCCAGGCAATACATTCTAGATGGAGAAAGTGAGGACTGCAGATGCTGGAGATCAGAGGTGAAAATGTGTTGCTGGAAAAGCGCAGCAGGTCAGGCAGCATCCAAAGAGCAGGAGAATCGACGTTTCGGGCATGAGCCCTTCTTCAGCCATTCCTGAAGAAGGGCTCATGCCCGAAACGTCGATTCTCCTGCTCTTTGGATGCTGCCTGACCTGCTGCGCTTTTCCAGCAACACATTTTCAGCAATACATTCTAGATTCCTACCACACTCTGGATGAAGGATTTTTTTTCTTCAAATCTCCCCTTCACCTTAAAATTACATCCCCTCATTAAGGGGAATGCCTGCTTTCTATCCACCCTGTCCATGCCATTTATAATCTTAAACACATCAATCAGGTTCCCCCCTCAGCCTTTTCTGCTCTAAAGGAACCATCCTGAGCCTATCCAGTCTCTCTTTATAGCTAAAATGTTTTAAGAGCATTGATAGATCCTTTGCCCACTCATCCAGTAAGCAGCCCATCGTGTGTTCACATGTCATTCTCTCTACGTGGTGAGGCCTCCCACTCACCACTGGGTTTATACAATTGGCTGTGGATGAGACCCTCGAGGGTGGGAGACCATCTACAGGCTTTCCTGATGTGGGCTTACTCGGGAGAAACGGGAAGGCGGTGAGGTGCTGAATTGTTACTGGAACATAGGATATAGAACATCACAGCGCAGTAAAGGCTCTTGATGTTGTGCTGACCTGTGAAACGGATCTGATGCCCATCTAACCTATACTATTCCATTATCATCCATACGTTTATCCAATGACCATCTTAATGCCCTTAAAGTTGGCGAGTCCACTACTGTCACTCTTCCATCTTAATAATTACCCTACCCACCACCACAAATTACAACCCAGGAGGGAGTGAAACTCCACCCCATGTTGTAGATTGACCCATTTGTTCAGTCTTATTCAGGTGAATTGTTGACATTTTGGTTATTCTCAATAATTGAACTCAAATTAGTGCATTTCACTTCACCGCCTCTTCAAATTCTGCCCATAGAAATGTTCCAGTACTGTTTGCATGAGGGGTAGGTGTCAGCATTAATTAATGATTTAGACAGCAAGCCTGTTGTATATTTGGCAGGTCTCTGCAAGCCTTCGAATCAGAAGAACATTCATACATTTCAAGGGATCAATCAGTCTTAATCTCAGTGTGATTCAGAATGGGGATTGGAGGAGAGCAGGCTGGGTGGAGAAGAGCATTATTCATAACTATAAATAAATGTCAGATACCTGGCTAAATTATACGCACCTTTCCCACACTAAACAGGTGGTAATTTGTTGGTTTGAAACAAGTTTTTGTTAAATTTGTGCATATGAAACAAAGTTATAGATAAAATAATCGAAAATGAACTGAGCCAGTGTCTCTAGGAAAGTGCTGTTAACAATTTATCTCCAGAGTATTTCTGAACCCACGGTTGGTCCATGGGAGCCCTCTTGCTGTCATCTTCAGTGGGTTCACTAAGCCCTTAGAGAAGGAAAATGCTTTTATTTATTTTTCTACCAGCCCTTGAAGACACTGCAACCCTGTGGATGTATGGGACCCTGAGCCTGTCGAGGTTTGGTGATGTGGTTAACAATCTCAATAGTAATGACGAAGGATCGCCAATTAAATTTTAAGACAAATGTATCCAGCTATTGTCTTCTGATGGAACAGTATTTGACAGTGCTGTCAATCAGCCGGTTTGATTGGCAAACATCCACTCCCTCTATCACTGGTGCTCAGTAGCAGCAGTACAAAAGATGCACTGCAGACATTCACCAAAGATCCCTAGATAGCAGCTCCCAAACACATGACAACCTCCATCTCGAAGGACAAGGGCAACAGATTCATGGGAACACAGCAGCCTACACGCCCCCCTCCAAGTCACTCACTTGGTGACAAACACTTTTAGATTTGTTTTTCTTTAAGAAATATAAGGCACACAACTGTGCACGTGAAAATAAACTCACGAGTAGTTAAGTATTTATACATTTTGAGAGACCAGGAGAAAGTTCCTAAATTGTGAACGTGAGTCACAGAACTGGCACTTTTCTAGTGAAGCTGCCCATTGGGATGTTTAACTTGCAACATTGAACTAGCAGTCTTGCCCAGAACTGCTTCCAGCTCAACTCTGCCTTCTCAACTCAACAGGCTTTGTACTTATTCATTCCTCCTATTTAAATTAACACTCTTTCCCTTTCTGAAGATACCAAGTCATAATACCTTAAGTAGGAGAAAGTGAGGACTGCAGATGCTGGAAATCAGAGTTGAGAGTGTGGTGCTGGAAAAACACAGCAGGTCAGGTAGCATCGGAGGAGCAGGAGAATCAACGTTTCAGGCATAAGCCCTTCAACAGGAAATGATGAAGGGCTTATGCCTGAAACATCGATTCTCCTGCTCCTCAGATGCTGCCTGACCTGCTGTGCTTTTCCAGCACCACACACTCGACAATACCTTGAGTGAATTGATCTTTATGTATGGATCTAGTCATTTGAACCTGGCAGCTATTTGATCACGATACTATTGTCACAGTGCGCAGCTGTGATAGCGGGGATTAAAAGGCAGTAATCAGAAAGTATAAACCTGGTTCTTTTTTCCTTTCCCTTTCCTGTGCATGATCAGGTTGTTGACACCAACTGTCACAGCCCAAGTATAACATTGGCTGAAAATTCAGCACAGAAATCAGGTGAATGCAAACCATTCTGGTCTGATGATCTTAGTTCTGCATAAATCTAGTACATTTATTTTCTCAGCCATTGAGGAATGGCCCATTTAAAAAAAAAATCTGGTGCTGCAAAGATGCGCAGACAAACCTACTGAAACTCTTATGGTGTCCCATACATTTGCCTAGGTAAACATCAGTGAACAGATATCTGGTCATTATATCATTGTTGCTAGTGCATACTTGCTGTGGCCCCATTTTCTGCTGTGCTTCCTACGTTACAGCAGTGGAATGACGTTTCAAGATTATTTAATTGCCTGTAAAGCAATTTGTGAAGTCCTAAGGCAGTGAAGGTTGCTATACAAATGCAAGTTTGTTTCTTTGTGGTGTGACCAAAGAAAGAGGTCAACAACCTGCATTTGGTGTTGATGTGTTCATATGAATTTTGAGCTCTCCTGAATAAGTTGTGATGACTAAGATGGTAGACAGGCACATGTTTGAGTTTGCTCTGTAGCTGAAGATGCTGACCCAGTTGGAGGTCGGTGAAGCTTCCTGGATAGATTGAGTTGTCTGATGTCTCCATAGGTTTTCTTGAGAGTCATAAATGTGAATGAATCACCAACCAGATAACTCTTTTTTGGTTCAAGAAGGAATGTGGAAGGGCTTATGCCCAAAACGTCGAATTTCCTATTCCTTGGATGCTGCCTGACCTGCTGTGCTTTAACCAGCAACGCATTTTCAACTGTGATCTCCAGCATCTGCAGACCTCATTTTTTACCAGAATACGAAGAGGTCAACCAGTTGTTAGAGATATCAAACTGATCTGAACTGGTGGATGGGATCCATGTGGTTCATTGTAAAGTCAACTGAAACATAATGCTTTTTCAGAACTTGAAATATATAGTAGCTCATGAGGCAGAATCATCGATTCTCACTGGTGGTGAGCTTTAGAGGCAGGAAATAACCTGACATTCACACTTCAAGAACAAACAGTTAATTTGGGCCAATAATGACATTTTTAAAAAATCCATTCACAGGTTGTAGGTGTCATTGGCAAGGCTAGCATTTATTACCCATCAGGCAGTTGGGAGTCAACTACGTTGTTGTGGTTCTGGACTCTCATGTAAGCCAGACCAGGTTCTTTCCCTAAGTGGCATTAATGAACCAGGTGGATATTTCTTGACAATAGTTTCATAGTCATCATTAGCCTCCTAATTCCAGATGTTTATTGAATTCAAATTTCACCATCCACCATGACTGGATTTGAATCCACATCTCCAGCGCATTATTTGGGTTTCTGGATTAATGCTGAAAATGTGTTGCTGGAAAAGCACAGCAGGTCAGGCAGCATCCAAGGAACAGGAGAATCGACGTTTCGCGCATAAGCCCTTCTTCAGGAATTCCTGAAGAACTCCTTTCTGGATTAATGGCCAAGTGATAATACCACTGCGCCTCCCAGTTTGTCACCTTCGGATTACAGGAAAACAAGAAGAGAAAAAAGGCAGAAAAATGTTGAGGTTCCAAGGAAGTATTTGCATATCATGGATGCCTTGCTATAAGATGTTTGATTGAGATGGATTTCTCCAAGTCAGCATTTGTTTCCCTTAACCTTTGGAAGCAACTCTTGTTTTTACTCCCTTCCCCCAGTCTGGACTGTTTTGAGTTTGCTGCAACCTGCCACTTATCCACTTTATGAGCAGCAGGTATTTCAGATTGTGCGTATTTTTTTTCAGAGGCTTTTGAGACACAGTGGTAGTGTCCCAACCTATGAGCATGAAGGTCTAATTTCACATCACATCTGCTACAGAGGTGTGCCATAACATACCCAGATACGTTGATTAGAAAAGACTGTTTGTGTATTTAACTGATACTGAGATGTCAGAAGGATTTTAATGTTTTTTTAACTGATGATATAAAATGAACACGTTTTGCACAGACCAGGAATTGCAACTGAAACTTCTGATTCCATGTAGCTCAGTACAAAAGCAGTAGCTTCATTTAGTAGCCAATCATATTTTTACACAAAACCTCTTTTCATTGTTTAAAAAACATACTTGCTTGTGAATGTTGGGGCTCACATTATTTGAAAGATAAAACACCAACTTAACTTCCTTACGAATGTGCACCAAAGGTGCACCAGCCACCTTTGAACTTTGTTGCCACTTCGATATAGAGATTCTTGTGTTAGGATTTGACAACAGTGACACTGACGCAGAACTCTATCCACTGACACAGAGAGTGGAGCAGCCTAGCCAGTGGTCCTTAAAAGGACCACAAGGGTACTTCTGTCCTTTTCTTTATTAATTCACAGGATGAAAGCGTTGCTGACTAGGCCAGCATTTATTGCCCAACCCTAATTGCCCAGAGGGCAGTTAAGCGTTAGCCACATTGCTGTAGGACTGGAGTCACATATAGGCCAGACCAGGTAAGGATGGCAGTTTCCTTCCCTGAAGGACATTAGTGGACCTTAAGGTGTCACTGGGCATTGTTGATCAAAGAGCTAAGTTTTCCATTAGTTACATGTTTTTATGCTTCCCCCACATACTGGTGAAACTTGGACCACAAAATGCCATCAGATTATAAAAAACAAAGAAAATTTAAGCCCAGGAACAGGCCCTCTGGCCCTCCAAGCCTAAGCCGCTCCAAATATACTGTCTAAATCTGTCGGTCAATTTCTAATCATTCTTATCCTCTGCTTCCCACCTACCCATGCAACTGTCCAATGCATCTTAAATGAACCTACCATGCCTGCCTCTACCACCTCTGCTGGCAACGCGTTCCAAACACCCATCACCCTCTGTGTAAAGTACTTGCCGTGTGTATCCCCCTCAAACTTTCCACCCTCTCACCTTGAAAGCGTGACCTCTCGTTATTGAATCCTTCACCTTGGGAAAAAGCTTGTCTCTATCCACTCTGTCTATACCCTTCATGATTTTGTAAACCTCAATCAGGGTCCCCCCTCAATCTCCTTTTTTCTAATGAAAATAAACCTAATCTACTCAACCTCTCTTCGTACCAGGCAACATCCTCCTAAACCTTCTCTGCACCCTCTCCAAAGCGTCCACATCCTTTTGGTAATGTGGTGACCAGAACTGTACACAGTATCTGCCATCTTACAATGGGTGAATAGGGTCTCTTGGCTCAGGTCTCTAAGTCACCGCCATATTGTTTTCTAATTAAAAATCAGCTCAGATACCTAAGTAGAAAATAATCAGGAGTAAAAGAAAGACCAATTCTTGTAAAGAAGCTTTTATGACCTTCGGATACCCCAAAAGTGTAGTCTAGCCAATTAAGAACTTCTGAAATGTTTGTTGCAATTTAAGAAACATGGCAATCCATAGGTGCGCAGCAAGGTTCTTATGCTTGTGATATCTTAAATGCTTATGACCAGGTAATAAAATATTAAAAGATTAAGGGTTCAGTATTGACACAAGTGAGAACTTTTCTTTTAAGTGGTGCCATGGAATCATGTGCGTCCATCTGAAAAGAGTAGGTTGCTGCTTGGTTTATTGAGAACTGGTGGGGATTAAGGAATGAATGATAAAGAGACAAAGTGACTGATATAATAATGGTGTAGACTTGACTTGTGAAAAGATCTACTCCATTTCTTATTTTCCCATGTTGGGTCATTGTCTGCATTGACTGGCATTTGTTGCATTGTTGTAAAGGTGTTGCGGTTAGCTTTATTGAAGCTTGGCAAAGTGTGTGCGGTGAGGAGAAATTCAGCGAATATTTTCATGTGATTGCTATCACAACCCAAACATAAATATAAGTTGAAGATAGCCCGGCTTTTTCATCAGGCATTACTGTGCAACAGCCGATTGATACCTCATCTTAAATTTTCCTTCTAAGCCTAATTGTGACTCTCACTGCCAATGCAGCTCCATCCCCTACCTCGGCGTAAATCAGTATCGAATCAGGATCTCTATGGCTCATTACTATCAGATGCAATGCATTTAATAACTGAATCTTCAAGAGAAATATAGTTGCAACATTAATTGGAAAAAAACATTGTTGACCAAATGTTGATAGAAATCTTGTTTTGCTTTTGCAGGGGGCGAAGAATGCTTACACTGGGCCGTGTGCAGGTCGAGACTGCAGCAGAGGTTGCCAATGTTTGCCGGAGAAGGGGGCGAGGGTGAGTGAGAAGAAAACATTTGAGGAAAAAAAATTGGCTTCTGTTTTCGTGAATGCCCATATTGGACAGGGTGGTGCGCAAAGTCTTTTTGAACACAAGATAGTCCAGTTTTCAATCTTACTGAGCAAGCATCAACCAGATCCAAACAAAAGCTGTTTTGGAAAGATATTTGAATGTTGATCGCTGGCCCGATAAAAATCCTGATCAGTCTGATGGGGACGCAACATCAGACAGTTAACTGACATGTCAGTGCTGTGAGAAAGCCTCTTTGTTCTTGTCCTCTGAGCCAAACTTTGCACACATTGAGCTACAAGACTCTGAAATGTTGATGGACAGTTCAGAAAGAGATGGTGTAGTTGCACCTCTAAATAAAGATGGCAAATGTTAAAACAACAAATGCCTGTAAAACAGTCTGAACAAAGTGAAATGCTTCACATCGACCAAAAAAAAACAAATTCCTCTTCATGTTGTTGAAAGACTTTTATTCCTATTTGTTTCTCTGTTAAAACCTTAACTCTGTAGTCTTTTAATATCATATCCAGAACAACACAAGGGTCCTTGTACAGGTGGTGACCTTTTGTTAGGGAGATGCAATAGCCTAGTGATGCTATTGATAGACTATTAATCCATGAACTCAACTGATGTCCTGGGGACCAGAGTTCAAATCCTGCCATGGCAGACGAGAGAATTTGAATTCAATAACATGTGTTGATTTAAGAGGCTTCTGATGATGGTGATTGTCAGGGGAAAGCCCATCTGGTTTACTAAATCTCCCAAAAAACAGTTTTCTAATCAACATGTTCAAGAGATTTTATTATACACCTCTGGAAGAGATGCAGCTTGAACTTGGGCCTCCTAACTCATAGATAGGGATACAACCAATGCACCACAACAGCCAATTGCTAAATCTCTATGCTTACCTGGTCCAGCTGGTCTGGCCTAAATGTGACGCCAGACCCACAGCAATGTGGTTGACTTCCAAATGCTGTCTGAAATATAAAAAAATCACTATGAAGTTCAACAGAAACTAGATGGACCACCTAGCATCGGCCTAGGCACTGGAATGGACAACTGCAAAAGCAGCCCTGCCAACACTGCAAAGTCCTCTTACTAATAGGTGGGGGCTATTGCCAAAAGCAACAGACCAGTCAAGCAACAGCCTGACCTAGTCAGACTCATGAATCAATGTCCCAGACCCAGCAGAGTTGATGCATGGTAGTATACAATCAGGAGGGAGTTACCCTGGGAGTCCTCAATATCAACCTGGACGTGATGAAGTCTTATGGCATCAGGTCAAACACAGGCTTTTGTGAATAAAGGCATAGTAAACAGAAATAAATAAGTCATTACAATTTAGTACTACAGCCTATATTGATAAATTACAATGTACATTTGGCAGCTATATTGAAAGAATATTAAAAGCATCAGAATACATTCCAGGGTGATGGCAGCTGTAGTTAAGAGAAACTGTTTGTAACACTAGGTGTACTTTCACTTTGAATGTTTAGAATCATAGAATCCCCACAATGTGGAAGCAAGCCATTCTGCCCATCCAGTCCACACTACCCCTCCAAAGATCATCTGTACATCTTTGGATTGTGGGAGGAAGTAATGTGCCAGGATTAAGGGGAGATGGCATGGGAAAGATACCGTCTAATTGGACATTTAGAAATGTGATGTAGATATAATGGGCATGAATTCTGTACTTGAACAATTCTAGATTCTCAACTTGGGAGCAACGAGGGCTAAAGAGTAAATTTAATAAAGATTTTTGAAATTGTTTATAATTTTGATTGTTTAACTAGAAAAAAGCAGTTTCTTTATTTTGTGGAATCAGTTGCAAGAGACAATTCATTTCAAGTTATAAATATTTTGAGGAGAGAGGTATTTTACATGGTACATGATATACTTTAGCACAGGTGGTAGTTGAGACAGAGGTAAGAAAATATAATTTAAGTTTGAAGGGGAGGAAAATACTGGATAATGGGGAGCCAGTGGGGCAGTGGGATTTGTTTTGGTTTATTCCTTCACAAGAAGATTGGCTGAATCATTCCATTCTCTGGTCCTTACCTATAGAGTCATGGAATTACAGAGTCATAGAGACGTACAGCATGGAAACAGACACTTTGGTCCAATCGTCTATGCTGACCAGATATCCTAAATTAATCTAGTCCCATTTGCCTTCTGTGGGTCAAATGGTCACTTGACCATGGGTCACCCAGGAAATGCCAAATCAAGGAGAATTAGCCAGTCCCATTCCTACATGCATGATCATAATTCTTGGTAAAAGCCAGAAAAAGTTTACTTTTCTTGTTGGATAAATAGAGTCAGTAGTTGGTGTAGAAAGTATAATGAACAGAAACAGTTTTTAAAGCACATGTACTGAGTCTGGGGAGGGGGTAACTATATCAAACAAACTTGCATGTAGTGGATGTTCACCTTATTTTTTATTGCTGTCAGTCAAGTGCTTGTGAGCTTATGAATTCCTTGGACACAGGCCTCACTTTTTAACCAGAGATCTCCAAGATACTGATGAGGAACATGAGCCCTGATGAATTGCCTGTGTGCTACCACAGTGCTATTGATGCCTACTGTAGAACTTCTCCTCCTGTTTTGACTCAGATCATGTAACTCTGTGCACTTTCAGGACTGCAAAGCAATGTGCTTGTGGCAGATTTTCCCACTGAACCTTTGTGTCTGGATACCCCTGTAAACAATCTTTTACAAATGAAAGAAGCCAGTCAAACAGTCATAGCAGACACACTGGAAGCCTTGGCAAACATAAAGCTTCCCTTTATAGACAAGTGATTGTTCACTTCAGGCACTGATAGACCAGTAGTCTCAAAAAGAAGAGGAAGTGGGAGTGACATACTTCCTGAGTGAAAACAGATAAACAGAAATCTTTCTTGAAAGGGTGTTGTCAGAATTGACAACTAATGTCAAAAACATGAACAAGAAGGAATATTGCTACCACATGACCTTAAGTGTCACGTTGAAGCTTAAATAGTGTCATATCATATTCCCTATTTTAACGTAGCTATTTTCATTGGGAATGTTATCCTTGGTGTTTTAGGCTCAGGTGGTTTATATCATTAAAAAAATGCAGCTTTATTCACCCATGTTGGAAAACCAGCTATATTTCAAATTACCTGTATAGTGAGAGGCTTTGTTAGATTGGATAAATCAAATCTAGGAGAGTCTGACATCTTTAACCACTGAGGGGGATTAATATTAATATTGACAAACTCTTCATTCACATTCTGACCAACTATAACATACAGAGGGTATGCCAAGCTGAGGCCAATTACTTCTTTTTAATTGGGAGTACAGTTGACTTTATTTAATGCTTGAGAACTTCCCAATTGTTTTGTAGTGAACATTAGAGTGAACTGCAAAGCACAGGATCCAGGAACCCCAGATGGAGAAACTGAGCGTGATGAAAGAAAGTAGAAAATTAATAAGAAAATTCAAGAAATGGAACCACACAATCAAGGCTGGATTTCTGATTTGTTTAAACAAAATCTTACAGCATGGAAGGACAGCATGAGTGGTTCAGTGGTTTGCACTGCTGCCTCATAGCCCCAGGGACCTGGATTCAATTCCAGCCTTGGATATCAGTATGCAGTTTGCATGTTCTCACCGTGTCTGCATGAGTTTCCTTCGGGTGCTCTGGTTTCCTTCCACTGTCCAAAGATGTGCAGGTTAGGTGGATTGGGCATGCTTAATTGCCCAGTGTGTCCACTGATGTGCAGGGTAGTTAGATTAGCCATGGTAAATGTGGGGTGATGGGAATAGGATCTGGGTGGGTTGCCCTTCAGAGGATGGGCTGAATGGCCTTTATTTACACTGAAGCGATTCTAAGGAGATTGTTTGAACTGTTGGAGCTCTGCTCCATCTTTGACAAAGCTATCCAAATACTCCCATCCTGTGTCCTTCCCCTATTCCTGAAAACTCTTCTTCAAATTCATCCTATAACTTAGTTCCTTCAGAAAGCTACTGTTGAATGTGCTTCCAAATCAAAGTAGGAGATTACAGATCGCAAAGTTTGCAGTATAATGTTTTTTTCTCGGGGTGGCACGGTGGCTCAGTGGTTAGCACTGCTGCCTCACAGCACCAGGTCCCAGGTTCAATTCCAGCCTCAGGCGACTGTCTGTGTGGAGTTTGCACATTCTCCCCGTGTCTGCGTGGGTTTCCTCCAGGTGCTCCGGTTTCCTCCCACAGCCCAAAGATGTGCAGGTCAGGTGAATTGGCCATGCTAAATTGCCCATAGTGTTAGGGGCATTAGTCAGAGGGAAATGGGTCTGGGTGGGTTACTCTTCCGAGGGTTGGTGTGGACTGGTTGGGCCAAAGGGCCTGTTGCCACACTGTAGGGAATCTAATCTAATCTAATCCTCCCCTTTGTTCTTTTGCCAATTTTTTAAAAAAATGCATTCATTGTTTGTCGACCCTGCTGCCAGTGGAAAATGTTCTTCCTTATCTACTCTAATAGAGTTAGCCTGCAAAAAGTTACCACATGTCAATCAAAGTGATAACAGGCACAGCATCTCTGTGTTAGAGGTTCTTATTCATCATTGTGATCTCCGCTGAAGAATAAGAAAGAATGTATGGACAACAGGTAAGGATAGAATCAAACCTAGCTGTTACCTGCTCCTGCGCAAAGAGCCTATCAGCACACTGACTTCACTCAGAACGGAACACTAGCCCTTTGGAGGTGTGGTGACATTGAATATCAGCAGACCACAGCAAAGCAAGAGTCAGCAACTTTGGGAGTTAAAGCAATTTAAATTTGATACATTGTTTAGAAATGAGAGTGGTTATCTCATGGTGGATCAGCAGTGTCCCAACCTAACCACTGAAACTAAATTTATAATCAATATGACCTCTACCTCCCCCTCTCAATTTATAAAGCCAATTGCATTAATACCAAAGTGTAACGGGTTTAGCTCGGTTCTGGCCTCCTAATGTGGAGGCTGCAAATGTGTTGCTGGTCAAAGCACAGCAGGCCAGGCAGTGGAGGCCCCACCAACCTCCATATACATCGTATCATCCGTCGTCATTTCCGCCACCTCCAAACGGACCCCACCACCAGGGATATATTTCTCTCCCCTCCCCTACCAGCGTTCCGAAAAGACCACTCCCTCCGTGACTCCCTTGCCAGGTCCACACCCCCCACCAACCCAACCTCCACTCCCGGCACCTTCCCCTGCAACCGCAAGAAATGTAAAACTTGTGCCCACACCTCCCCCCTTACTTCCCTCCAAGGCCCCAAGGGATCCTTCTATATCTGCCATAAATTCACCTGCACCTCCACACACATCACTTACTGCATCCACTGCACCCAATGTGGCCTCCTCTATATTGGGGAGACAGGCCGCCTACTTGCGGAACGTTTCAGAGAACACCTCTGAGACACCCGCACCAACCAACCCAACCACCCCATGGCTCAACACTTCAACTGCCCCTCCCACTCCACCAAGGACATGCAGGTCCTTGGACTCCTCCATCGCCAAAACATAGCAATGTAACAGCTGGAGGAGGAGCGCCTCATCTTCCACCTAGGAACCCTCCAACCACAAGGGATGAACTCAGATTTCTCCAGTTTCCTCATTTCCCCTCCCCCCACCTTGTCTCAGTCAAATCCCTCGAACTCAGCACCACCTTCCTAACCTACAATCTTCTTCCTGATCTCTCCCCCCCCACCCCACTCCGGCCTATCACCCTCACCTTGACCTCCTTCCACCTATCGCATTTCCAACATCCCTCCCCCAAGTCCCTCCTCCCTACCTTTTATCTTAGCCTGCTGGACACACTTTCCTCATTTCTGAAGAAGGGGTCATGCCTGAAACGTCGATTCTCCTGCTCCTTGGACGCTGCCTGACCTGCTGCGCTTTTCCAGCAACACATTTTCAGCTCTGATCTCCAGCATCTGCAGTCTTCACTTTCTCCTCCTAATGTGGAATGCACAATCTACATGTATAGCCTTATAACCTAGCCTTGTACTAGTTTCATGGCTGCAGACTAATCTTCCTGTAAGGTTTTCATTTTGCATTCTTTTCAAAGTCAAACCATTGGTTTCCATTCTGTGACTCACACTTCACTCCTCTTCCAGAATAAAGCTACCTGACCATTGTGGGCAGCACGGTGGCACAGTGGTTAGCACTGCTGCCTCACAGCGCCAGAGACCCGGGTTCATTTCCTGCCTCAGGCGACTAACTGTGTGGAGTTTGCACGTTCTCCCCGTGTCTGCGTGGGTTTTCTCTGGGTGCTCCGGTTTCCTCCCATAGTCCAAAGATGTGCGGGTCAGGTGAATTGGCCATGCTAAATTACCTGTAGTGTTAGGTAAGGGCTATATGTAGGGGTATGGGTGGGTTGCGCTTCGGCAGGTCGGTGTGGACTTGTTGGGCCGAAGGGCCTGTTTCCACACTGTAAGTAATCTAACCTAACTGCTAGCATCAGTATATGAAGGGGTAACACAAGGCTAGGTGAACTCTTTCAGGGAATAGAGTCAAATTTTTAACTGCTGATCTTAGATAATGTAGATCACAACCAATTTCAGCCTGACCTGGCAGATTTTAGTGACTTTAATTAACCTCAGGCTGATACTGTGTTCTCATTACAGTCATGACTCTTTCAGTAATGGTTATCCTATCAGCTTTTAATGCTATTTTCTCTGCAGCCATGGGTAAGAGGAAACCCAAATTTGAACTAAAAGCAGCTGAGGAATGCCTGCCACATCCAAGAAAGTAACCATGCACATAAATTCTACATTCCACTTGAGCTTCGGGCAGTAATGTATTAAAGACTAGATGGCATAATGGGTTTCTTTAAGGCTCTGTAGTCAGGGTGAGGGCGGTTTAAAGGAGTTCATCATCTTAACAGTGTCAATTAGTTTCCAACAGACAGCCCCACTTACAATAATGGGGGAGGGGGATTGGGGTGAGATATTTGAACTTAGAATGGTGTAGTGCTCCCATAATGCAGGCTGATAATAGAGACCACAGGATTGTGAGAACACCCTTCAAAATGGATCTATTTGAGGGCAAGTTATATGCTGTCCTACATTATAATTCCACTCTCGTTTTGATTTCCCTCATCTTCGTTCACCCAAAAATGGAATGTCTGTGAGCCACATTCACTCTTTGGCATAAGTGTAATTTCAATCATGGCCTGCATAATGACTTTTTTTTTAGCATCTAATAGGTTCTGTTCATCAATATGACACACATTGCAGTTTAAGATAACAAGTTAAACAGGTATTGGGTATTGATTTGTTAATTTTACCTAGATGAATGTAAACAGACTAGTCAGCCAGCACTGGGGAGTGGGATTGTTAGAACGGAGTTAATTAAAAGATCTGTGGCAAGCAACAAAGGGTTCCCATCACATCATGCTGATCGTTGTGTACAATTCACAATAAGTTTGGAAGTCCTCTAACAACCACCAGAAGACTCTAGAGTTGGCTACTTCAATTCTATCCTGCCGTGATGTCCAGTTTCTAGCAAGAGTTTATTGGTTAGCATTCAAGAGCAGCAAAGGCATGGTATGGCGTGTTGGTGGAGTCCCTATTCTGAGCCAAAAGACTCTGGTTCAAGACACGTTTGCCTTGCAGTGTATCATAATAAATCTGAACAGAAATATTCTCTGTGATCTTGTGGTGCAGTGGTGGTTTCCCTATCCCTGTGACAGAGTTCCATGTTAAAGTCCCACCTACCACAGACATGTGACATAACATGTTCAAACAAGTTGATTCAGCAAAAACCTGTTGTTTTTTTAAGACCCTGTAATTTGGTGATTTCAGCAGTGTGCCTTGAATTTGTATTGCTCAATTCTTGGTCAGTTGAGATTTGCCATTTAGCAAAGACTAGAAATTGAACTTGAGTCCTTTTAGGCTATGATAAATAACATCTTTGCCAAATGGGGTACTAGCCCAACTTTATTGACATAGGTTAAACCCATCATAAACCAGGAGTTTATCATAGGTTTGCTAGCTTCATTGCATTTATAAGATCCTAAGATACAGGAGAAGAAGCAGGCCAATTGGCCAATTTACTTTGCTCTGCCAATCAATGAGATCATGGCTGATTTGATAGTCTTCAACTCCACTTTCCTGCCTTTTTTCCCTATAATATTTGATTCTGATTAAAAGTCTGTCTGTCTCAGCCTTTAATATACTTTGGCAGCAGTCAGTGGTAAAGAATTGTACAGATTCACACCCTCTGTGAGAATAAACTTTTCCTCATCTCTGTCTTAAGTGGGAAACCCCTAACTCTGAGATTATGCCCTCTGGTCCAACACTTTCCCACAAAGAAAACAGCCTTGCTTCGTTTACCCTGTCAAGTGCTCTAAGAATTATTTATATTTCAATAACATTTCATTCTTCTATGTGTCAATGAGCATAGGCCCAAACTATTCAATCTCTCCTCATAAGATGTCTATACTTGGGATCAGCTTGGTGAACCTTCTCTGGACTGCCTCCTGATGAAGGGCTTTTGCCTGAAACATTGATTTTCCTGCTCCTCGGATGCTGCCTGACCTGCTGTGCTTTTCCAGCAGCACTCTAATCTAGACTCTGATTTCCAGCATCTGCAGTCCTCACTTTTACCTGCTTCCAATGCCAGCCAACGTTTCCGAAGATAAGGAGAACAAAACTGTTCAGAGTATTCCAGTTCATGTCTAACTGCTGCTTTGTATACTTTAACAAGACATCCTCATTTTTATCTTCCATTCTCTTTAAGATAAAGGTCAACATTCCATTTGTTTTCCCTACAATCTGCTGAACTTAACTTTTTGAGGTTTATGCAGGAGGACTCCCGAATTCCTCTGTGCTATAGCTTTCTTCAGTCTTTCTCCATTTAAATAATATTCAGCTCTTTATCCTTCCTGTATAACCTCACATTTTCCCATTTGTATGGAATATGGGGAACCACCCCAAGGTATTTACAGAAACACTGTGAGGCAAATGTTTACACTCAGATAAGGACAGAGTCATAGAAATGTACAACATGGAAACGAATCCTTCGGTCCAACATGGGGATGTTCCAGTGAGATCTGCATCCAAGGAAATAATTCAGTGAGGGTCTTGAAGATGCTGAGGGAAGGGGATTGGCAAAGATATTTATGGAGAGAATTGCACAGTTCAGGTTCTGAAGGAGTGCTATAATGGTTACAGAGTCATGGAGTCATAGAGATGTAGAGCACAGAAACAGACCCTTCTGTCCAACTTGTCCATGCCAACCAGATGAATCCCATCTGCCAGTATTTGGTCCTCATCTCTCTAAACCTTTCCTATTCATATACCCATCCAGATGCATTTTAAATGTTGTAATTGTGTCAGCCTCCACCACTTCCTCTGGCAGCTTATTCCATACATTCACATTCTCACTGTGAAAATGTTGGCTCATAGGTCCCTTTTAAATCTTTCCCCTCTCACCTTAAAACAATGCCCTGCAGTTTTGGACTTCCTCACCCCAGGAAAAGACCTTGTTTATTTACCCTATCCACAAACCTCAAGATGTTATAAGCCTCTATAAGGTCACCCCTCAGCCTCCAACCTTCCAGGGAAAATAGTCCTAGCCTTTTCAGCCTCTCCTTATAGCTCAAAACCTCCAACCTTGGCAACATCCTTGTAAATCTTTTCTGAACACTTTCAAGTTTCACAACATATTTCCTATAGCAAGGAGACCAGAATTGCATTCAGTATTCCAAAAGAGACTGCAACACAACCTACCAACTCCCCATACTCAATGCAGTAATCAATAAAGGCAAGCATACCAAATGCCTTCTTCACTGTCCTATCTATCTGCGACTCCATTTTCAAGGAACTGTGAACCTGCGCTTCAAGGTTTCTTTATTCAGCTACACTCCCCAGACCTTACCATTAAGTATACAAGTCCTGTCCTGATTCCCTTTCCAAAATGCCTTCATGTGGAGGTACAGGTGTTGGATTGGGGTGGACGAAGTTAAAAATTACACAACATCAGGTTATAGTCCAACAGGTTTCTTTGAAAGTATAAGCTTTTGAGTACTACTTTGTATCAGTGGTATGACATTTTGATCTTTTGCTATAAATTCCGTGTTCTATGATCGTGCCCAACTAGCAACCTGATGAAGGAGCAGTGCTTCGAAAGCTTGAACTTCTAAATAAACCTGTTGGACCATAACCCGGTGTTGTATGATTTTTAACTTTTTCAAAATGCAGTACCTAACATTTATCTAAATTAGACTCCATTTGCCATTCCTTGGCCCACTGTCCCATCTGATCAAGATCCCATTGTACTCTGATGTAATCTTCTTCGCTGTGCAATACACCTCCAATTTTGGTGTCATCTGCAAACTTACCAACCATGCCTCCTATATTGACATCCAAATCATTTATATAAATGACAAAAAGCAGTGGACCCAGCACCAATCCTTGTGGCACACCACTAGTTGGGATACACAAGAGGCCATGCTTGTGTAGAATTAGTAGGCATGTTGTAATGCTGGAGAAAATTACAGACAGGGAAGGCTGAAGGATGAAGGGATTTGAACACAAGAATGGAAGAACAGAGAATTGGAAACCACATGAGGTGAGATGAACATGGATGATGAGTGAATGGGGTGTGATGTGGAATACATTACTGGTGAAAGAGTTTTTGGTGACTGAGAGTTGGGAGGTCCACATTGAAATGATTGAATGTGGAGGTAATAAAAGCATGAATGAGAATTTAACCAGCAGATGCACAGAGGCAGGGTCAGTCAGAAGTTGGCGGTCAGCATGATGAAGAGAATATTAGGTTGGAACCTCAGATCAGAGTCAAATGGGATGCCATTGTTTGAATGTAGAGCAAGGATAGAGAAGAATGGAATCAGAGACAAGGGTATGCAGTTTGTGGCAGTGACAAAAATGATGTGTTTGGACTTCTCAGTGTTAACTGGGTGAAATTACAGTGTAGACCTTTCCAGTATGTGGCTGTGGGATTCCTCATAGGGTAGTTAAACTTTGGGAGCAATGCAGCAGAGAGGCAGGGCAGCAGTGGTGAGTTAGAGCAAGGGTTATGGCATTGATTTCATAAAAAAGAATGATCATTTACTGCCGTGATATTGATGTTGACTCATTTGCTGTCAGCTGCTTGTAAATGCTTAAACAGGTATAGTGACTAATTGCATCCTGTTTTTCTTAGTTAAATTGAATGCAGCTTGGAAATTTTCAAAACTAAAGACAGCCAACCCAAATGTGGTTTTCCATTCAACCCACAGAAATGGTGCGTTTGTGTTAGCCATCTGTGAAACTCCAGCAACTTGTGGGAAAACAGATTGCTCTTTGATAAGAGCTTGGAAACCTTAAAGGAGTCCAAAGGGCAATGCTGTGAAATTTTCAACATATATTTCTTCCTACTGATTTGCCCAATTAAAATAACCATTTATTTAAAGTCCCAAATTTTGTCCAGACTGCTTTCTTAAAGGTACAATTTACAGATTGTGATTGTAAACCAAGCATTGTCATACATACCAGCTTTCTGGTGAGGCATTAAGACAGGGCTCTCATCTGTCAGTTCCTAGAATTCAAGGGGACATTCAAGATCCTATGGAACTATTAGGAGAAGGCAATCGAGATCTTGTTTGTCGGTCACCATTCTTACTACGGCTAGTAGAACATAGAGTTGAAAAATGTGGTGCTGGAAAAACACAGCAGGCCTTCTTCACGATTTCCTGAAGAAGGGCATATGCCCGAAATGTCGATTCTCCTACTCCTCGGATGCTGCCTGGCCTGCTGTGTTTTTCCAGCACCACATTTTTCAACTCTGGTCTCCAGCATCTGCAGTCCTCACTCTCTCCTAGTAGAACATAGAACATAGAAAAGTATAGCACAGAACAGGCCCTTTGGCCCACAATGTTGTGTCGAGGATTAACCTTTTTGTAAAATAAAATTACTTAACCTACGCACCTTTCAATTCACTGCTATCCATGTACATGTCCAACAGTCACTTAAATGTCCCTATTAACTCTGCTTCCACCACCACCGCTAGCAAAGCATTCCATGCATTCACAACTCTCTGTGTAAAGAACCTTCCTCTGATGTCCCCTCTATACCTTTCTCCTAATATCTTAAACTATGACTCCTAGTGCCCCTCCCCTGAGGAAAAGTCTCTGTCTATTGACTCTATCCATTCCTCTCAATATCTTGTTACCTCGATCTGGTCACCTCTCTTCCTCCTTCTCTCCAGACAGAAAAGTCAGAGCTTAGACAACCTCTCTTCATAAGGCAAGCCCTCCAGTCCAGGTATCATCCTGGTAAACCTTCTTTGCACCCTCTCCAAAGCCTCTGTATCTTTCCTATAGTAGGGTGACTAGAACTGGACACAAGATTCCAGGTGTGGCCTCACCAGGGACTTGTAGAGCTGTAGCAAAACCTCGCAGCTCTTAAACTCAATCCCCCTGTTCATGAAAGCCAAAACACCATGTGCTTTCTTAACAACCCAATCCACTTGGGTGGCAACTTTGAGAGATCTATGTACTTGAACACCAATATCCCTCTGTTCCTCCACAGTGCCAAGAACCCTGTCTCTAATCCTACCTCTAATCTCCAGGTAGAATACTTTCCATCTACAACTACTCTCTGCTTTCTGTCAGCCAACCAGTTCTGAATCCAGATAGCTAAATCTCCCTGTATCTCATCCTTCCTGGCTTTATGAATGAGCCTACCTTATCAAATGCCTTGCTGAAGTAAACACCAGAGTAATCACCAAACAAATAATGCGCAATAACAAAAATTGCTGGAAACGCTCAGCAGGTCTGGCAGCACCTGTGGACAGAAATCAGAGTGAACATTTCATTAACTGAGTATCTATGTTCTGAGGAAGGGTCACTTGACCTGAAATGTTCACTCTGATTTCTCTCCACAGATGCTGCCAGACTTGCTGAGCATTTCCAGCAATTTCTGTTATTGTTTCTGATTTATAGCATCTGCAGTTCTTTTGGTATTTAAACAAGTACTATGTCTGGAGGCTCAGTTTGCTTAAATAGAGCTTAGTCAATTTCAAACTAACACATTGTTAATAAATGTGTTGTTAATAAATGTCTGAGGTGATGAACACCGTGTTAATGCAAGTCCTTTTTCTTTATTAATATTAATATAGCTTTATGAGCATTAATGTAACTTTATGAACATACAAGTAGCTGAACCATACACATGATGCACTGAAACCAAACAATCACTTCCCATGACTGTTATTACCAGGGAGGCTATAAATTGTGTGCTAATTTTACCCATTTTACATATACCTCACAGGGATCTTACCCTGTGAAATTTAACTATCTAACTTCCTCAATCTCTTCTCTTGAGTAAAGCTGGGTGCAATTCCATGCATTCTGTCTAATCTCTAACCCAAATGGCCATTCTTACTTTGTCTATGTTAGATCCTGGAGTAGGTACAGCATAGAAGGTGGTCCTTCACTTTGCTGTGTCTATGCCTGGTCACTCTTGAAGAACAGTTCAGCAATTGTTATTCTCCTGCTCTTTGCCCAAAGCCTGGCAATGTCCTCTTTCCAAGAGTAATGCGGTTTTCTTCTGAAATAGAGTCATAGAGCCATAAAAATATACATCACAGAAACAGAACCTTCTGTCCAATTTGTCCAAGCTGACCAGATATCCCAACCTAATCTCGTCCCATTTGCCAGCACTTGGCCCATATCCCTCAAGCCCTTCCTATTTACATACCCATCCAGATGACTTTTAAATGCTGTAATTGTATCAGCGTCTCTCTGGCAGCTCATTCCATACACTCACCACCTTCTGCGTGAAAACTTGTCCCTTAGGTCCCTTTTATATCTTTCCCCTCTCGCCCTAAATCTATGCCCTCTTGTTCTGGACTGCACCACCCAGGGAAAAGACCTTAGCTATTTATCCTAACCATGTCCCTCATGATTTCTTAAACCTCTATAAGGTCACCCCTCAGCCTCCGACGCTTCAGGAAAAACAGCCCCAGCCTATTCAAATCCTCCAACCCTGGTAAAATCCTTGTAGACCTTTTCTGAACTCTCAGCATCCTTCCGATTGGAAGGAGACTAGAATTATACACAATATTTCAAAAGTGGCCTAACCAATGTCCTGTACAGTCTCAACATGACCTCCTAACTCCTATACCCAATGCTTTGACCAATGAAAGAAAGCATACCAAATGCCTTCTTTGCTATCCTATCTACCTGTCACTCTACTTTAAAGGAGCTATGAACCTGCACTTCATAGTCTGTTTGTTCAGCAACACTCCGCAGGACTTTACCATTAAATGTATGAGTCCTGCTCTGATTTGCATGTCCAAAATACATCACCTTACATTTATCTAAGTTAAACTCCATCTGCCACTCCTCAGTCCATTGGCCCATCTGATCAAGATCCCATTGTACTCTGAGGTAACCTTCACTATACCTCCAATTTTGGCGTCATCTGCAAACTTACTGATCCTCCATCAAATCTCCCCCCATCATGCTCTTTATGTGTCAGATCCTAACTACTTGTGACAAAATATGTTGTATTCATGTCACTCTCCCTATTGCTTCTTTCACCATATTCCCCTCATACAGTTGTTCCCTGATTCTGAATTGTTTCAATATGTGAAGTTTCTCACCAACTATTATACCTTCAACTCTCATGACTTTTTATTATTCACTCTTGTGATGTAGGTGCTTGTGTCCAGGCCAGTATTTATTCTCCTTCCCTAATTGCCCAGGGAACAGTTAAGAGTCATCCACATTGCTAAACAAATCTATCAAGTTACATTAGAATTTTCCCTTTTTTAAGAAGAAGGGTGGTATCGTGGCTCAGTGGTTAGCAGCGCTGCCTCACAGCTTCAGGGACCTAGGTTGAATCTCACCCTGGGGAGATCTCTGTGTGGAGTTTACATATTCTCCCTGTCTCTGTGTGTGTTTCTGCCAGGTGCTTCAGTTTTCTCCCAAAGATGTGCAAGTTATGTGGATTGTCCGTGCTAAATTACCAATGGTGTTCAGGGATGTGTAGGTGAGATGCATTGGCCTCGGGGAGTTGCAGGGATGAGTCTGATGGGATGCTGTTCAAAGGGTTGGTGTGGACCTGTTGGGCCAGATAGTCTGTTTTCACACTATAGTGATTCTTAAAAAAAAGTTCCAGGTTCTCAAATCAATCTGAATAACTGAATTCTCTTATCCACTCTTCTACATCTTTTCTGCACACTCTGGAATGAATATTGAAATAACATGCATCAGATTTTGCATTTGTTATGTATGTTAGCAGGAAATGAATGCCTCCCTGGGTTTCAGTTAATTTTTTTCTCTAGGATGTGGCTTTGCCTTCAACAAAGATGAGTAGTGATTGTCTCCAGCTATTAGGGCGGCACGGTGGCACAGTGGTTAGCACTGCTGCCTCACAGCGCCTGTAGACCCGGGTTCAATTCCCGACTCAGGCGACTGACTGTGTGGAGTTTGCACGTTCTCCCCGTGTCTGCGTGGGTTTCCTCCGGGTGCTCCGGTTTCCTCCCACAGTCCAAAGATGTGCGGGTCAGGTGAATTGGCCAAGCTAAATTGCCCGTAGTGTTAGGTAAGGGGTAATATGTAGGGGTATGGGTGGGTTGCGCTTCGGCGGGTCGGTGTGGACTTGTTGGGCCGAAGGGCCTGTTTCCACACTGTAAGTCTAATCTAATCTAATCTATGCCCTCGAGCTATCTGGCCATTTCTTAGAGGTTGTGCTCAGTACCGATCCGGAGGTGCCGGTGTTGGACTGGGATGTACAAAGTTAAAAATCATGCAACAGCAGGTGATTGTCCAACGGGTTTATTTGGAAGCACTAGCTTTCGAGGCGCTGCCAAATAAACCTGTTGGACTATAACCTGGTGTTGTGTTATTTTCAACTCTGCCTCAGTAAGTCCACCTTGCGCAGGTGTCCCAGGTGAATCTCATGCAAAAAGTATCATAATTTTTCTTATTCACTCAGTTTTGTTCATCGAAGATGGTTCCCATGCTGCACCTTCTGAATCATTTTGCCGTCTTTTGTTTTGAAAGAAAACATTGTGCTAAGATGCATCATTTTTAAGCAGCTTCTGCCTACAAATCTTTTTAAATCATTTTCTGACAACTGTAAAATTCTCTGTCCTATTACCAGTGGCAACAGTCCAAAGTATACAAACTACTCTCCATTTTAAGACAACTCTGTCATGTCACTCATTATGAACTATACCAAATATGGCAATTACACATGAGTGCTCGGGTGGATGGATTCAAGTGACATTCTGCTGAGGTTGGGATTTTGGTAAATTGTCATTCTAACGTGGGAGCTGAATGTTGCATATGTGGCTATTTTGGGTGGAGTGACTGGGAGGTATTCATAATTCAGAATGGGTTATCTTCCATGAGGTAAGGAAAAGGAGGACTTTCATTTATTTAGCACAATTATGAGCTGAGGACCTTGCGGCTAATTAAATACTTTAGCAAATTTTTGTGAAAGGTGGGAGCCCATCTGCAGGTAGCAAAGGCTAACAGACATCAACATGATCATGATTGATCTGTTCTGGAGATGGTGGTCAAAGGACAACAGCTGGACAAAAGTACTAACAAAACTACTGCTGTGCATCTTTGAACTAGGGTCGTGGGATTTCACACATCCACCTCAGAGAGCAGATAAGGCATCAGCTTGAGGTATCATCTGTAAAATTATGCCCCCGACAATGAAGCACTGGAGTAGTGGGCTATACCATATCTTCAAGTCACTGATCATGAAAGCACAAACTTCTAACTTGGATGTAAGAGTGCCCTTAACTGATCCTCAGCTGACACCTCAAACTCAACCCCTGCCTGGGTACATGCACGCATTGTACTATTAGATTAGATTACTTACAGTGTGGAAACAGGCCCTTCGGCCCAACAAGTCCACACCGACTCGACGAAGCGCAACCCACCCATACCCCTACATTTACCCCTTAATTAACACTACAGGCCATTTAGCATGGCCAATTCACCTGACCCGCACATCTTTGGACTGTGGGAGGAAACCAGAGCACCCGGAGGAAACCCACGCAGACACGGGGAGAACGTGCAAACTCCACACAGACAGTCGCCTGAGTCGGGGATTGAACCCGGGTCTCAGGCGCTGTGAGACAGCAGTGCTAACCCCTGTGCCACCGTGCCGCCCACTATTCTTGACTGTGCAGGATCCTCCTTTGTAACATGTAGAGGCTTGTGTCCCCTGCTCCCCCCCCAACGTTTCTCCATGTTGAACTCCAATTGGAAGAAGCATTGAGGGTGGCACTGATGCAGAATATACTCTTGGTGGAAGTCTATTCCCAAAACTGGCGCAGTGGCAACACTTATGACTGAGCTAGTTGAGTCCTAGAGGATATAGCTGCTAGACTGTGCTTACAGCAATTGATGAGAAAACCAACAAGAGGGAAAAATCTACTTGACCTCATCCTGACCAATCCACCTGTCACAGGTGTGGCCGTCCATGACATTGTAGAAATTAAGTCCTGACTTCCCATTGAGGATTGGCACTACCATTGAGAAAATGGACAGGCTCCAAATCACATCAGATCTGAACTCTACAAATCTGCCACATCCAATTATGAGTGGTGGTGGACATTTAACCAACTAACAGGAGGTGAAGGCTCCACAAGTATCCCCCTCTTCAATGATGAGGGACCACACATATCAGTGCATAAGTCAGTGCTGTAGCATTTGCATTCATCTTCAGCCAGAGTGCTGAGTGGATTATCCTTGGCTTCCTCCTGAGGTCCCAGCATCACAGATACCAATATTCAACACCTCTAACTCACTCAGCATGATATCAATAAATGCCCGAATACTGCAAAGACTATAGCTCCTGCCAACATCCTGACAATAGTACTGAAGACTTGTTCTCTACAATTTTCCACACTCTGAACTAGTACAGCTACAATACTGGCACTATCCAAACAATGTGAAAGATTCCCCAGACATATCCTGTACTCAAAGAGCAAGACAGCCCAAAGCTGGCTGTTAGTGCTGTATCAACGCACTCTGAATTATTTATATATTGATAAAAAGGGTTATCTATATATTGATGAAAAGGTGAAAAACCAGAGCAAGACTGTGGCGGTAATGCAACATTCAGAAAATTGCACAGACAAGAATGGCTATTTCCAGGTGCTTTAGGTTATTATTTTGTGTGTCTGATGTTTGTAAATTGTTTCCCCCAACTCCAGCTTCCTTTTAATCTCCAGAGTCCTGAAATGTGCTGATGCGTGCCTTTCCTGTAATTGGTGTTTGAATCAATGATATCAATTGTGCCTTGATGTTCAATGTCATTACCACCACTGAATTCCCGACTAGCAATGTCCTGGGACTCACCATTTATCAGAACCTGGACTGCACTGATCACATGAGCATTATAACAGCAGGTCAGAGACTTGAAATTTTGTAGAGAGGAATTCAGCTCCCATTTCCCCATACCTGTCCACCATCTAGGGCATAAGTGAAGAGGGTGAAGAAATATTACCCACTTGTCTGGATGGTTGCAGCTCCAACAACAATGAAGAGCCTTGGCACCATCCAGGACAATGAAGCTTGTCTACTACCTTCAGCATTCACTTTCTTTAGCACCAAGACATGGCAGCAACAGTGTGTTACCATCTGCAGAAAATCACTGCAGCGATTCACTAAGTGATTCTGACTGCACCTTCCAAACCCATGAACTCTACCACTTGGAAGGACAAGGGCACCACATGCAAGTTCCTCACTAAGCTACACATCTTGACTTGCAACCATATCACCATTTCTTCACTAATTTGTTATGCCATGTCTTTGCTGTTGGTAAAGATGGCGTTGATGCTACAACAAAATGCATTTGCATTTTAGGAACACCTCCTTCGATTGACAAGACTTCTAAGCCATTGTTTTGAAAAAAAAACCTCAACCAGAGATCCTTTAATTAGATCATTCCTAAATTAGATCAATAAAAAACTTATCATTCTGTTGTATGACAGAATCAAACACTACAAGCAGTTAAATTCTAGGTAAAGTTAATATATTGTCATTGTAATAAATCCCATGATCATGCTCATGAGAAATTCAGTAGATTTTCTAATCTACCAAGATGCAGCCTGATATTGCCTTTCTGTAATGGTGCTTACAAAATGTTCACCCCAAGGCTTTGATGTGCCCTTGTGATGCATTTTGAAAAAAAGGAGTTGGGCATAGTTGACCATTTGTATCAGTGGCTAAAGTACAAAATAGGACTGTGCTAAAAATCATTCAGGGATTGTATGTTTTAGAAATCAGATTATGCCAGAATTGGGCCACAGCACGTGCTGCAGGACTCTGCTTAGGCCAGTGCAAGATTGCTTATTGAGCCTCAGTTGGTTTCTTGCTCTGAACTGCAGAAGCTAAGTGCAGCCCAAGACGTAGCTCCTGGACCAGGAAGTACCAAAATTAGCTGGGTCAGAAGCTGGTTGAGGTGACTGGGTCTGCTAATGACATGGAAGTTAGTCAGGAGAAGGCTGCATGGTTATAGGATAGATGGCAGAAAGTGATGGAAAAACTCAGCAGGTCTGGTAACATTTGTGGAGAGAGAAGCAAAGTTAATGCTTTGAGTCCCTCGACTTCTTTGGATCCATTTCTCCAGCACTTCCTGTTTTTACTTTGGATCTTCGGCATCTACAATGTTCTTTCTGCACAGTAAATAAACTAAAAAACTTACAGCTTACATTGAAGGAAGCAGCATCCAGAGATCTCTTAAAGGCTATTGGTTTGGTTACAAAGTGCCTGAGAATGCTGACTGGCACATTCTGCAATAAATCACTAACATATTTTGTCAGGCACCCAAAACAGTAGTTGTGCCATTTTACTCAAAGGGTCTTATGCCTCTTACAGATATGGGTGCTGAGACCTGTGCAAAGAGCTTGGAACTATACAATGGGACATGACTCATTAAGCACAAAGTGCGCTTACTCCCGGCTATTGCCATGTTCGATCCTTATGTATGCAACTTGAACTTGTTACAAGGGCACATCAAAATCTCTGGACCAACACTTTGTAAAGCCTCAATTCAAAAAGGCAATATCATGCTGCATCTTGGAGATTTAAAGATCCACTGAATTTCTCATATGTGTGGTCATGGGATATATTACAGTGAGAAAATACTAACTTTACCCAGAATTTTACTGCAGTAGTGTCTGGTTCCATCATACAATGGAATGATAAGTTTTTCACTGATCCTAATTTAGGAATGGGTTAAAGTACCATTAAAGGATCGTTTGTTCAGATTCTCCTCAACACGTTCTGTGACAGAATGGAATTTGATCTAGTAGGAATTATTAGAAATTTAATCGGGTGGGTTGGGTGGGGTTTGGGATGTGTGGGGACAGGGAATCACATTAATTTAACAGAAGCTTCCAGTTCAGTGTGTGCAGGGAATGAATTATGCATGTGTGGACAAGAAAGCCAAGCAGCTCTTGACTGAGCTGGAAGTCATTGAGTTCATTTTAAAAAACTCAGCTCTGCCAAAAGTGAAAAACCAGAGCAAGACTGCGGCAGCAATGCAACAGTCAGAAAAATCGCAGTCAAGAATGGCCATTTCCACTGGTTTAGGTTATTATTTTGTGTGTCTGATGTTTGTAAATTGTCTCCCCCCAACTCCAGCTTCCTTTTGATCTCCAAAGTCCTGAAATGTGCTGTTGCTTGCCTTCCCTATAAATTTGTACTTGAATCCTTGCAAAACGGGTTTCTGCCCCATCGCACCATCAAAGCAACATTTAGCAAAATCAGCAGTGACATCCTGTGTGACAATGACAGAGGTGAGCTAGCCTTTCCCATCGTCCTGAACCTGTCTGCAGCCAGTTGCAAACATAAGAAAGACATCAGTCAGATAGAAGAGGCCACTCAGCCCATGTCGTCTGCTTTGCCATTCACTGAGATGCAAATATTCTAGATGCTTGGGATCTGGATAATAGTGACTTTAGTGTATTTGTAATTGAAAGGGAAAAATGGATCAGATGCTTTATTAAAGCTAATCTAAGACTTACCTTATCAATAAAAATAGAATTAACTATCACAGCCAGCTTTACCAAAATTTTTGAGTGATCCTGGCTGCTCATTTTCAAATTGCACATTTATCCTGTGGCAGAGTTCTTCCAGCTACTCCTAGTATTTGTCACACAACAGGCAGATTCAGCTAATGGGTACTATCCATTCCTTATGTATACTGGACACCAGGGAGATTACTACACATTCCATCTGTCAAGTTTTTGTCCATTCACTTAACCTACCTATATCCCTCTGTGAATGTTATTCTCACCACTTCCATTCCCACCTACAGTTGGGTCATCTGAAAATTTGGAAAACTTGATGATAGTACATTCGTTCAGGCCATTAATATATATTTTGTAAATAATTATGACCCCAGCACTGATACCTGTGAAGCACTGACTCCACAACAGATTGCCATCATCAAAGTTTCTCCTTTATCCTAACCCTCTGTCATCTATTAGTTAGTCAATCCAGTATCCATGCTAATATACTATTCCAATGCCATTGCCTCACCTCATATTAAATAGCCTTATGTATAGTATCTCTTTGAATGGCTTTTAGAAATCCAGATCTATTACATCTATTAGTTCCCCTTCATCTATCTTGCCTGTTGCCTCCTCAAAGAACTACAATGAATTTGTCAGGCATGATTTCCTCTTCATAAGACCACATTAGTTCTGTTTCATTATTTATGTATTTCTAAATTCTCTGCTATTGCATCCTTCATAACAGTATCTGACATTTACTCAATGACAGATGTTCAGCTAACTGGTTTATTGTTGCCAGTTTTTGTCTCTCTTTTATGAATATAAGTGTTACATTGTCAGTTTTCCAAGCCTCTGAGGCCTAGAAGATTACTACCAGTACAGCACTCTATCTGTAGCTACTTCCTTTAAGATCCCAGGATGCATCCTATCAGGTCCAGGTGTCTTATCAGCCTTTAGTCCCATTTGCTTCCCTTGTCCGTTTTCTCTAGTGATACTTCTTGTATTTATTTCCTTTCCTCCCTATAGTCTCTTGGTATTTTTGGAATGCTATTAGTGTTCTCCACCATGAAGACTGCTATAAAGTATTTATTCAACTCCTCTGCCATTTGCGGTTCCCCATTATTATTTCCCCAATCTCATTCTCTAATGGCCTGATTTCACTTTGGCCTCTTTTTCCTTTTATATGCTTAAATATGCTCTTACTGTTCATTTTTAAATATTACTTGCTAAGTTTGTTCTCATAATTTATTTTCTCCCTCTTCATTATTTTAATGGTCATCTTTCATTGACTTTTAAGACTTTTCCAAATCTTTGATTCGTTATTAATCTTTGAGTGTTTTTTTCTTTTATGTTGATGCTCTTTTAGCACAATCTTTGTGTAACAGTAAAATTGCATTGCTAAATTAGTTTTCTCAGGCAAGAACATGCATTTGTATAGACCCTGAGTATTTTCAAGATGTCCTAAAGCAAGTGACCTCATAGCCAATGTTTTACTCTTGATTTGTGCTCAGATACAAATGTAGTAGCAAGTTTGTGTACAGCTAGGTCTCACAATCAGTAATTAGATGATTAACCAATTAATCTGTTTGGATAGTGTGGCTAAGGGATTTTATTTCAAGAAGTGCATTTTGGAAAGTAAAATTGGGCAGCGAGGTATAACATGTGACAGATCCCAACTGCGCTTTATTCATGTCGATGGGTACTGTCCATCTCCATCAGCTCTCCAACCTGAGGACTTCATGGAAAGTACTTTTTGCAGCATGAAGTTATGAAATCGAGGTTTCTGTAATTTGTACAAGCATTCAAAAGATTGAAGGACATGTTTTTCTCTAAATTTTTTCACATGTCAGTGTCTCGCCTTAATGCTCAAGCGTTAGCATGTTTGGTTGCTTGAATAGGTGCAGTTTACTCTTGTGAAAAGGTCGCATTCTCCAGCCCCCAAAATGTACAGAATGTAACTAAGCTTGTCTGCCAAATAGCTAAAGGCAGTTTATTAAGATTGTTTATCTTCACTGCAAAGGTTTTTTGAAACTGACTATAAGCCTGAACTTGTGTCATACTAAGCTTGTATGAGGTGCAAAGGTGTTGGCTTTGTGTTAGATTAGAGATGGAGCTTATAATATCCAAGCCCACAATTAAACAAGTCCCTTTCCCAAACCTTCAAGAATTTCCTCAAAGTATTGACATTTCCTTGGGTACAGGCATCTTACACAAATAGTCGTGCTATGTTCATGACTTGAGACAGCTAGGGACAATGTAACTACATTGCTGCAGCCTCAGTCCAGACATTGGCAGGACTTGAGCTGGTGAGCTACATTTGTCAACAGCTGTAATAATACAATACGTGGGATTTCCCACTGCAAGAAGGGATGAATATTGATGCCTACTCAAATGCATGAAATACATATTCAAATCTTGCTCTGTTGATTGGAATAAGTGAATGCAAAGCATATTTTGCCAAAAACACTCATTAGTCTTGGGTATCAGAAGTGCTTGTATGTTCCTCCAGTACTGCTCAGACACTGGATGTTGAACAAAATATAAGAAGCAGCTTGCCCAGTTCAGCCAATTGCGTAAAGCAGAGTTGATAGATTTTTTTCTGATAAATTCAACACTCTAAATGGCAATGCTGGTAAATGCGTTGGAAACAATTTTTCTTACAACCTCATCTGGAACAGATGAACTAATAGCAGTTTCCTATCCCAGTGACCGCTGCCAGTGCTATCTGAGGTGAGACTGAAATGGAAAATTGACTGGAGTCTGTACTTCGTAGATCAGGTGTGTGCAAAATGGTGTTTGCCTGTAAAGCAGCTTAACACAGTCATGAAGCTGATTCCTTCCAAGACTTGTATACACTTTTCAGCAAGAGTACTGCCAAGATGATAGCCAGATTTCCCTTTACGGTATCACGTGCATTGACATTTATTGTAGTGTCCCTCTGATGACCCTGGCTGAAATTAGCTCTTTCACTTCTGTGTGCTCCGTTTTCCTCCCACAATCTAAATATGTGCAGGTCAAGCAAACTGGCCATGCTAAATTGCCCATAGTGTTCAGGGATGTGTGAGTTAGGTGCATTGGTCAGGGGTAAATGGTGTTCAGGGATGTGTAGGTTAGGTGCATTAGTCAGGGGTAAATGTAAAATAGGGTAGGGGCATGGGTTTGGGTAGGATACTGTTCGGAGGGTCAGTGTGGATTTGTTAGGCCGAAGAGCCTGTAAGAACACTGTAAGGATTCTATGATTCTATGACTACACACCAGAAAATTAAACATGACATTTTGAATGAAAAGATTCAATTATGTGTTCAATTAGAAATTGTGAAAACTTGTTACTGCGGAATTGGAACTGAGATTAAGTACTCTGCATAAATTTGCCAAATGCCAGTATTCTCCTGTTGCACATCTCCCATCCAACATCCTAGGGTAGGTGCACCACAGGTACTGTGTAAAGCTCCTTCTGCATGATGTGTTCTCCTGAGAGAAAGTTGAGAGAAAGTCGGATAAAGGTATTCAAACTCCTGAGGTCTCTGGGCAGTATAGACAGGGAGAAACTGTTCGGATTGTGAAATAAAATCAAGAATTAGAGGATTTGAGGGGATTGGCAAAAGAACCAAAAGGGTCTTGAGTGAGTTAGCAAAGTATTTTTTTAACAGCAGGCATTTGAGATCTGGAATGAACTGCCTGAAAGTGTGGTGGAGGTAGATTAAATTTTGGATTTACAAAGGGTACTGAGTAAGGGTTTGAAGAGAGAGTTTTTGGGGGAAGTGCATGGACTATGGGGGACAAAAGAATGCTATTGGCTGGATTGTTTTTGCTAAGAACTGACATGGACACAATAAGCTGATCCGGCTTTTTCAGTGCTATGGCCATTCTAAGATTCTATAGCATAGTGCCAGCAAAGGTGATTGAACAAATCTATCCAATTGCTTAAACCAAAATATCCAAGCAAAACACAGTTAGAAACACAAGATACAAATATGCAAAGATCCTTGGATTCACAGTGTGCTACAGTTGGAGAATATTGTAATTGGGCAAGATCATATAACGTATGCATTAAATGGAGGTAACTTTGGATGAGAAAACCCTCAGTTTTTCTGTGAGTTGTTTCAGGTTTCACTTCAGCCATGCAAGGTCTATTATTGGAAGGGTGGGCTAATAATCTGCCCAGGCGCATTTGGAGTCAATTATCTGCACCTGCCCAAGAAAGATGTAAGATGTGGGGGCAAGAGTTAAGAGGGATCTAAGGTGCAACTTTTTCACACAAAGAGTGGTGCGGATATGGAATGAGCTGCCAGAGGAAGTGGTGGAGTCTGGTACAATTAGAACATTTATAAGGCATCTGGATGGGTATATGAATTGGAAGTGTTTAGGGGGGTATGGGCCAAATGCTGGAAAATGGGACTAGATTAATTTAGGATACCTGGTTGGCATGGATGAGTTTGACTGAAGGGTCTGTTTCAATTCTGTACATGTCTATGATTCCATGACTCTAAATGTGGACTCTGAGCTATGGAGTATTGCCTGGATTCTGTAACTAATTTAGTGTTATAGTAAAGTTGGCATTTTTCTATCTTGATTTATAATAACAGCACCAAAAATTTACCTCCTTTCTCCTGACCTTTTGTAAATACTTTGATTCTTGCAACAGTGCAAATTGTTTTGCCAGCCCTTAATAAGAGGGCCTTGAAAAGTGAATTCCCATTGGTTATTCAACACGAGAGATGTCACAGCAGGGCCCAGTGTGATCATCATCCAATGGGCACCTGTATGTCTTTTTTGAGTCCCCCCTTTAGAAAGCAATAAGAACTGGGAAGCGTGTATGAAATTTTCATCAAATCAAAAAGGTGCATAAGTCAGAGTTCCACCTTGTCAAGAACAAATCACAGAATCCCTACAGTATGGACGCAGGCCATTTGGCCCATTGAGTGCACACCAACACTCCAAAGAGCAGCTCAGCCAGACCCATCTCCCTACCCTATCCCTCCAATCCTGCATTTTGCCTGATGAATCCACCTAACCTGTGGGTAGAATCATATCCAATCCCTGGTGCTGTGAGCCAGCACGCTGAGCCACTGTGCCACCATTTTAGTTAAGGGCCAGTTAACTAAGCAATACCAGTATATTTGGATCTGAAATCGCAAATGCAGATGGGCAAGAAATATTGTTCTTGTTGGTGATGCTCTGTACCCATTAATTAATTATGAAAACTGTTTCAGCTTGTTGCTGATCTCTGGGGGTAAGAGAGACAACAGCAAAAGCCAAAGTGGCCAGGGGTCGCCCGTCAATCCCTATACATTTACTGATGCTGGCCTGTGCACATAACAAGTTCAGCATCAGCTGTGATGCCCCCTATTGATAAATTCTGACTGGCAATATTTACCCAACAGAGTCTAAGCAGAGATGAAAGTAACTGAGATGAACTCCAGAGAACAAGCCTGAATGGTGAATTATTGCTTTGGTCAGAAAAGAGAGCAAGCTCTTAGTTAAACTGGATTACAAGACAGATGGAGCCTGCTGCTCAGTTAAACAATCCAGTAAAACCTCTATTTTCGCAAGTCCTTGTTAGATGATAATAGCTATGCAGTGTCTTTAAAGAGCAGAATGACTTAATTTGTATAATTTGTAGAATCGCAAGTATTCCTTTATCATTATCAATCTGCTGGTTTGAAAATGTGTAATTTTCTGATTATGTTGTTTCCTGTTATGAATTTGAAGGTTGTTACTCAAAACCTCAGCAATTTTGTCATCACCGTTTTTTTATTCTTCTGTGTGAATTTCACCAAACGTCATGAGACAAACCAGCTTTATTGTTAGGTCTGGTCCTCTTTGCTATGAATTAATTCCTAAAAACAATCTGAACCTCAAAGACACTGGGAAAATTATCTGCGTTTTTGCCATTTTCCCTGGGTTCTAACACTCTTCCACCACTGTTACAGTGAACAATCCTGCCCACAAAACCATCTCCCCAAAGTAGATTAGATTAGGTTCGATTCCCTACAGTGTGGAAACAGGCCCTTCAGCACAACCAATCCACACCGATCCTCTGAAGAGTAACCCACCCATATCCATTTCCCTCTGACTAATTGATCTAACACGATGGAGCAATTTAGCATGGCCAATTCACCTGACCTGCACATCTTTGGACTGTGGGAAGAAACCCACGTAGACACAGGGAGAATGTGCAAACTCCACACAGACAGTCACCTGAGGCTTGAATCAAACCTGGGATCCTGGTGCTGTGAGGCAGCAGTGCTAACCACTGAGCCACCATGCTGCCCCAAGTAGAAGTACATTGAAGTGATTTCAAAGTGGCATCTTATCTTGAGAGACTGAAGATGCTCAGTGACATCAATGGAACATCTAGCTTCCTCCTCCCCCAGTATTTTCCACTTCTGCCCCAGTATAACTTCTGGAACTTGCCTTATGATGCTGTATGCTTCGAGCAGTGATTGTGCGGACTTCTGATCTGAATATATTGGTATTGCTTAGCTAACTGTTCCTTAACTAAAGAAAAGGCTTCTATCAACAGTGCCACAGTAAAACAAGTAATTTGCTCATTCAAGCTTGTGACATTTTGCTGTTTCCTCCCTCAGTCACCGTTCACTATTCATAAAACTCTACAATCTCATTGTGGCTGGGTGAAAATCTTAGATCTCTCGACTCCACAGCATACTGAGAGCAGCTGCATCACACTGGCTGCAGTGACTTAGAAAGAAAAGGGAACAAATTTGGGCCTTGCAAAAGATATTCATGTCACTCAATTCATGAACACAATTTCATTCCAGTTATTCTAGTGGGAAGTAGGACCGAATCAGATGAGAATGAATCCAAGAGTATGTAAATATGAACTGGGGGTAAAATTTTACATTGAAACATGGTGAAAAAAATTACGTTTTCCATATCAAATTTAGATACTTGCTGTTTGTAGAACATATGAGATACTGGCTGGAATCTTCCACTCTCTTGTAGAAGTTTAATAGCGAGAGTGAGAGTGAGCATCATTTCTGCTCTGGTATGGCTTAGCTTTTCTCACATGATAACAAGATTGGCACCATATTGCATGTGGAAGCATGGGATTTTCTCTGTCTTTCATTGCATCTCAATCCCTTCTCGTTCTCCAACTCTGAATGTATTTTCCCTGTCGCCCGATGTGTGGTACATGAACAGAGAAGACTTGCCAGGAACCATTCATGCATTGGTCCACAAGTACACAAAATATTTCAGAGTAAACATCAAAATGAAATTAGCCTACATTTCATTGAAAAAAATGTTCAAGCTGCCTTCCACATTTAATTAGCCACTTTTATCAGATTCATTTTTCTTTCCAATGTTAAATCAACTGGAGGTGCCAAATGGATTGTTTGATATCTGCTAGACTGCTGGACACAAACAAGCAATTTTTGGAGCTTATAATCAAATTTGAACTAAGGCAGCAGTGGTTAGCCAGAGTTAGCCTTCATAACTTTGGCAGGTGACAATTTAGTCAAAGAACTGGATTTTGCTTGCTCAATAGCAGATTCTGCCAGGAAATGTGGTATTGAAGACTCTCCCTAATGGTTTTAAGTAAGCTTTTGGTTGATATTTTCTTAAAACTGTATCTCCTTAAGTGTGGGGGTGTTACATTTTGCTTGATAATGGCCTGGTGAAGCACCTTGGGGTGTTTTACTCTGTTAAGGCAATATATTGTTCTTGGAAGAAAGTAAGACCAGGGTCAGCTTTACATACATGTTCTCTCTTGATTCATGTGTTCAGACTGGGTTAACTATCAGCTAGCCTTCATCAGCACAGGCTAGTATGTGTGAGGAAAGCAACAAACATGACATAATGAACGGCATTTCTGGCACTGTAAAATCTGCCCATTTTCAAGAGCAAAGGGTGGTCAATCCACCAGAGGCAACTGATTATGTATTTCCACCAGTGATGCTGCCTCTGTTGGCACAGGGTAAACATCGGTGATAGTCTCTAGTTTGGCACAATGGAGTTCACCAAATCAGGGCTATCACCAAAAGGGCATGCGGGGAAATAAGTGTAAACATTAAAAAATATTTGCAGCTGTAGAAATATCTTTTCACAGATTACCATGTTGCAATGGTTCAGTTTTTTTTTAATGTGCTTTAAAAAATGTACATCTGGGAAAAGCACGCAAGCACTCAGTGTAGCATTAACCTTTTTCGCTGTTTAGACATGTTTAAGCAAGTGTTTATACAGTTACTGTAGAGAGAACCTTTTAGATTTTGCAATACAATTTTAAAAAATAAAGGCACATAATTTTATTATGAAAGATTTAGTTCATCAAGGCCACAGTGTTAAATTCAAGTTGAAACTCCTTTCATATTCAAAACCTGTGGCACTGGAAAAGCACAGCAATTCAGGCAGCATTTGAGGACCAGGAGAATCAATGTTTTGGGTTTAAACCCTTTAGGTCAGGGCTAACACCCGGAACGTCGATTCTCCTGTTATCTCGGATGCTGTCTGACCTGTTGTGCTTTTCCAATGCCACAATTTTCGATTCTAATCTCCAGCATCTGCAGTCCTCACTTTCTCCTTTCATTTTGCGTATTACTGGCCCTGCGTTGCTGGACATGGGATCAATGATTGGTGGAGGCAGCGTTGATTTACTGTAACTTAATCAGGAGATGAACAAGAGCCCTTGAGAATGACACAAAAACTGTGGTTTTAGCTGTTCACTTCATTTTACAAGATTTTCATTCAAGTAAGAGAACCACTTTGCAATTTCTATGTTAAAGTGCCTGAAATTAATCCACTCCTCCATGAATATGGAAACACAGGTCCCCAATGTGGTAGGACTATATGCTCCAGTCATTCTTTGCAAACATTTCACTTTAATTTGAAATTGATCGGTAGTTTTTTTTATATATTACCTCCTCTATTGATACTTGAGCAATAGGATTGTTCATGAGGACCCGAGGCTAACACACCTTCATCGTGCTCATTTTCAGGTTAATGTCAATCTGTTCTGTGCTATAATTTTCCTTCCCCATTTCCAGTAAAAACGTTCAGAATCTTAAAATTACTAGTCTTTGTTCTGGCTATTTTTTTCTTTGACAGCTCATAATTTCTGAGGTTATTCTTAGACTCTTTGCTCTCTTTTTAGCATTTGTTCCCCATGCCAAACATGTTTGCTATTAATTACTGACTGAATAGCTTCCCAATTATCTAGTTACCTATTGTGTTAAAGTCATACAGACCAGAGGGTCTTAATTTTAATGCAGCAGCTGCTTAATTCATGGCTTTAGGGAGGTAAGGATCAGGCAAATTTTCACTCATAGGAAACTCATAGGAGCTCATGGGACAGAGGGAGACCATTCTGCCCATGTTGTCAAGCTGCATTTTGAAAGATCTATTTTGTTAAACTCATTCAACTGCTAACAATTTCAAGGCTGCTTGTGTGGAACTTGCACTTTCTCCCCATATCTGCCTGGGTTTCCTCCGGGTGCTTCAGTTTTCTCCCACAATTCAAAGATGTGCAGATTAGGTGAATTGGCCATGCTAAATTGCCTGTAGTGTTCAGGTATGTGTAGGTTAGGTGCATTGGTCAGGGGTTAAATATAGGGTATGGGAATGTGTCTGGGTATGTTATTCTTTGGAGAGTTGGTGTGGACTTGTTGAGCCAAAGGGCTGTTTAGACACTGAAGCAATTCAATGATTTATGATTCTATGAAATATTTCCTTCTCAAATATTAAAAAAGTATTTTATCTCCTTCTACCAAAGAAATCTTGCTAATCTCCCCTCTGATGCTCTAAATACTTTCTAGAAACTTGTGACAGAAAACCACATTAGCGAGTTTTGAGAAGATTTGTAGCTCATGTTGAGCTTCTGGATGTAGGTTTGCTTACTGAGCTGGAAGGTTCATTTTCAGACGTTTCATCACCCTACTAGGTAATACCTTCAGTGAGACTCTGGATGAAGCACTGGTGGTATGGACCACTTTCTATTTATGTGTTTAGGTTTCCTTGGGTTGGTGATGTCATTTCCCATGGTGACATCATTTCCTGTGATGATGCCATATCCTGTGGTGATGTCATTTCCTGTTATTTTTCTCAGGGATGGTGGCTAGGATCCAAGTCAATGTGTTTGTTGATAGAGTTCTGGTTGGAATGCCATGCTTCTAGGAACTCTCGTGCATGTCTCTGTTTGGCTTGTCCTCGGATGGGTGTGTTGTCTCAGTAGAAGTGGTGTCCTTCCTCATCTGTATGTAAAGATACTAGTGAAAGTGGGTCATGTCTTTATGTGGCTAGTTGATGTTCATGTATCCTGGTGGTTAGATTTCTGCCTGTTTGTCCAATGTAGTGTTTGTTACAGTTCTTGCAAGATATTTTGTAAATGACATTAGTTTTGCTTGTTGTCTGTAAGTTCATTAGCTGCTATTTTAGTGTGTTGGTGGGATTGTGGGCTACCATGATGCCAAGAGGTCTGAGTAGTCTGGCAGTAATTTCTGAGATGTCTTTGATGTCGGGGAGGGGGCTAGGGTTTCTGGATGTGTTTTGTCTGCTTGTTGGGGTTTGTTGCTGAGAATTCGGCGGACTGTGTTCATTGGGTACCCATTCTTTTCGAATACACTGTATAGGTGTATCTTCCTCTGCTCTGCATGGTTCCTCTGTTGAAATAATGTTCGAATGCAGCGTTGTTTGTGGGTGTTGGGATGATTGCTCCTGTAGTTCAATATTTGGTCAGTATGTGTTGTTTTCCTGTTGACGCTAGTTAGAAGTTCCCCATTGGCTGTTCACTCTACTGTGACATCTAGGAATGGCAGTTTGTGTTGTTATTTTCCTCCTCTTTAGTGAATTTTATGTCATTAAGGCTAATATTGATGGTCTTGAAGGTTTCCTCTAATTTATTTCGTTTAGTGATGACAAAGGTGTCATCCATGTAGTGGACCCAAAGTTTGGGTTGGATGGTTGACAGAGCTGTTTGTTAGAGCCTCTGCATTACTACCTCTGCTAAGAACCCTGATATCGAAGATCCCATGGGTGTTCCGTTGGTTTGTCTGTAGGTTTTGTTGTTGAAGGTGACGGGGGTGATAAGGCATAGGTCCACTAGCTTGATGATATTGTCCTTGCTGATGAAGTCAGTGGTGCTTGGTGTATGTGTCTTTGGGTCTTCTAATAGTGTAGTCAGTGTTTCCTTAGCCAGGTTGATGTTGATAGATGTGAACAGGGTTGTTACATCAAAGAAGACCATTATTTCATTCTCTTCTTTCTTGGTGTCTTTGGTCTTCAGGAATAGGGTGGAGTGGATGGAGTGGCGTGTGTCTGCTACTAAGTGTTTTAGTCTTTGATGTAGCTCCTTGGCCAATCTGTATGTTGGTGTTCCAGATAGGAATTCTCCTGCGTGTCTCTGTTTGACTTGTCCTAGGATGTGTTGTCCCAGTCGAAGTGGTGTCCTTCCTCATCCGTATGTAAGGATACTAGTGAGAGTGGGTCATGTCTTTTTGTGGCTAGTTGATGTTCACAAACCAGGAGCCCCCCTATGGGTCTGAGGCTGGCTCCTGGTTTGTGAACATCAACTAGCCACAAAAAGACATGACCCACTCTCACTAGTATCCTTACATATGGATGAGGAAGGACACCACTTCGACAACACATCCATCCTAGGACAAACCAAACAGAGACACGCACGAGAATTCCTAGAAGCCTGGCATTCCAACCAGAACTCTATCAACAAATACATTGACTTAGATCCCATTTACCACCATCTGAGAAAAAGAATAGGAAGTGAGATCACCACAGGAAATGACCGCCAACCCAAGGAAACCTAAGCACATAAATAAAAAGTGGGCCATGCCACCAGTGCTTCATCCCAAGGCTCACTGATGATGTTACCTAGTATGGTGATAAAACATCTGAAAATGAACCTTTCAGCTCAGCGAGCAAACCTACATCCAGAAAACTACATTTCATGCAGTTATAGATGGATGAGATATTTGTAGGCAAATTGAAGTTTCTACCCTGAGTTTTGGGATGATTAATGAGAGTTAAGGAACAAAAGAAATGAGCAATGAATTGATTTTCAATCTTTGAGGTCTGATTTGGACAAGGAATACTTTTGTTTTACTAGTGAGGGGAACAGGCAAGAGCATCTGTGTTAGAGACAAAAGAAAACTGCAGATGCCGGAATCCAAAGTATACAAATAGGAGGCTGGAAGAACACAGCAAGCCAGGCAGAATCAGGAGGTGGAGAAGTCAATGTTTCGAGTTTAATACCCAATTCCTGAAGAAGGGCTTATGGCCGAAGCGTCAATTCTCCTGCACCTTTGATGCTGCCTGACCTGCTGCGCTTTTCTAGCAACACATTTTTCAGCTCTAATCTCCAGCATCTGCAGTCCTCACTTTCTCCCACCTCCTGACACTGCCTGGCTTGCTGTGTTCTTCCAGCCTCCTGCTTGTCTACAAGAGCATCTATGTGCTTGTTAATATTAACCGTATTGTAGCAATAATACCTGCCACAGATGTTTTAATTTTGGATGAAATTAAAACTCTTTATTTGTGTCCAAACGCTGCCAACAGGTAAAGGCCAGTTAACAAGGGCTAATGTTCTCAGTTCACGACTCAATTAATATTTCTGAGTTAACTGTCTCGTAAGTGAAGGCAAATTTATTTCGCTTCACTTGCTATTGTTCAAGTTTCTTTTAAATTTCATACAGTGTTGCTTTTCTCACACAGATATTTGAGGATAAGGCCAGGTAGGGTGTTAGCATAAAGATTTTCAATACTTATTGTCTTGAGTCCATGGTAACTTTTTCCAGAGGGAATTTCCAAGCTACACCTGCGACCTTTGACTGCAAAGGCCTGGCTATGACCACCTGTCGGGTTTGTTTGTGAAGTGCATTATTAGAAGAAGGGCTTAAGTATTCAAAACCAACCTTATTGTTATATTTTACAAATTACCTGTATGCACTTAAATTCAGGCGATGAGAAATTAGTCTTTCATTAAGATTCAGGGCAGTCCCCAGCAGATTCTATTGCCTCACCTGCAGAAAGAATTTTACTTCAGCTGAAGGGCTTGTCCTGTCCTTTCAGCATTGGAATGCATTCAAACCTGCGAAAAGAAGTGGCATGTAACCAAACGTTTCTGGTACAGGCAGGTAAAGAGGACTAAAATTCCAATCGAATGAAGTAATGATTCCCTGGAAGGATTGTTTGTATCATTTTTCTGTGCGAAAGGTCGCACTGTCAAACAAGCATTTTCTGGAACTTGACTGTGGTAATGCAGTTTATTTGCGTACTCAGTAGTCTCATTTTTTAATAGTGTCGTTCCTTTTCGCCGTTCTCACCGCCCCCCCCAACCCCCTGCCCTACTCTGTTCCAACATTCTTTGAGTTGGTCTTGCTAATGTTCATTTCCACAAGCTGCTGCTGTCTTTAGACCAAGGTCCAAACCTTCACCTGAAGGTCTACGCCATTTGTAGCTCTCTAACTGTGGGGACTACAACAGCATGGTCATGTCAGCATCCAATGGACACATTCATTCACCTCCCGACAGGTCAGATCAGAGATGAAAGTCCTTCATTCTTTTCTGCCTTTGAAAGCTTGGCACACTGAAACCAGTTACAGGGCTCATTTGCTCCTCTGATTTTCAAAAAAAAAACTTTATAGAAACATCAAAGCCATTCGGCTCTTCAAATCTATACTTTCATTCAATATGTTCATGGTGGATTATACAATGCAGTGATCTGTCCCCATGTTCTCCCATAGCCTTTGATCCCTTTCGTTGTAAGAACTGTCTCTAATTTCTTCTTGAAAAGGGGAATGTGGAGTACAAAGTTAAAAATCACACAACACCACGTTATAATTTAATTGGAAACACTAGCTTTCGGAGCGCCGCTCATCAGGTGGTTGTGGAGTACACAATTGTAAGACACAGAATTTATAGCAAAAGTTTACAGTCTGATGTAACTGAAATTGTACATTGAAAAATACCTAGATTGTTTGTTAAGTCTCTCATCTGTTAGAATGACCATGTTAGCTTCACTTCTTTCATATGCAAATCACAAACCTTTTTTAAAAAGTTACATTTTTAAAAAGTCAGCCCAGGTAATGTGTTGAAGGTGTTAGTGCTGCTGTCAGTGCCATATGTTTACTCTTATTCTAATCTAAAAAATGAGTTAACAGAGTCTTACTAGATTCATGCAATTTTTGAGAAAAGTACAATGTCACTCTGCAAGTACAAGTTTACCCACAAACGTATTTTGTGTATGTGTGCATGTGGTTTTTGTGTATGTGTTGGGGGTGGGAGGGGGAAGGGGAGGGGATTGTGAGTGTCTGTGAGAGAAAGTGTATATGAGTGTGAGTGTAAAGGGGTCTAAGTCTATAAGAGGGTGCATGTGTGAGTGTGTAGTATATGTGTCTGTAGGAATGTGTGTGTGTGGATAGGAGTGTCTATGTGTATAGGAGTGTCTGTGTGTGTGTGTGTGTCTATATGTATAGAAGTGCCTGTGTCTGTATGTAGGAGTGTTTGTGTGTGCGTATAGTGCAATGGTGGTCACCTGTAGTGTGACACGAACCCAAGGTCCCAGTTGAGGCCATCCCTATGGGTACCAAGCTTAGTTATGAGCCTCTGCTCGGCCACTTTTCGCTGCTGCCTGTCCCAAAGTCCGCCTTGGAGGATTGTCACTCGAAGGTTCAAGGTCGAATGTCCTGGACTACTGAAGTGTTCCCCAACTGGGAGGGAACACTCCTGTCTGTGGATTGTTGTGCGGTGCCCATTCATCCGTTGCTGTAGCCTCTGCTCGGTTTCAGCAATGTACCATGCCTCAGGGCATCCTTGACTGTAGCATATGAGATAGACAACATTGGCTGAGTCCCATGAGTACCTGCTATGTACATGGTGGGAGGTGTCCTCACGCGTAATGGTGGTATCCATGTCCACACTTTAATGTGTCTTGCAGCTCCTACCGTGACAGGGTTGTATGGAGTTGTTCTGAAAGCCGGGCACTTTGCTACGAACAGTGATCTGTTTGATGTTTAGTGGTTGTTTAAAGGCGAGCAGTGGAGGTGTGGGGAAGGTCTTGGCGAGGTGCTCATCCTCACTGATAATGTGTTGCAGGCTGCGAAGAACATGGCATTGCTAACAGGACCAACATTTGCTGTTCATCACTCATTGCCTTTGAAACGAACAGTTCAGAGGCCAGTTGAGAGTTATCCATATTATGATTGATGTGAAGTTATATACAGGTCAGCCCAGATAAAGATGGCAGACTTGCCTTCGATAAGGAATTGGGTTGCTTTTTACAACAGTCACTGAGATTTGTCATGATCACCATCACTGAGACTAATTTCTTATTCCAGATTGTTTTCTTAATTGAAATTAAATTACACCAGCTACAACTCAGAGACAAGAATCCAGAGCATGGGTGCCAGCATTGTTAGCATTGTGTATTTTCCTAGAACCTACTGCTGGAGTTTTTTTTTGTTAATCACAGGATGTGCACTTTACAAACTGCATTTATTGCCCATCCCTAACTGCCCCGGAGAAAGTGGTTGTGAGCTGGCTTCTTGAACAGGGACCAAAAGATGTAGGATCATCTTTATGGATTATAGTCCATCTGCAGGTTTTTTTTTGCATGCTTGGCTAAATTGTCTACTTCCCTCTGCAGTCTCTTTGTGTCATCCTCACCACTTACCTTCTCACATATTTTGTGTCTTCCGCAAACTTGGCGATAGTACCCTGACTTTCCTCATCCAAGTCATGAAATAATATACAGTAAACAATTGTGACCTAAGCACTGATCGCTGAGGCACTCAACTAATTACAGGTTGCCATCCTGAAAATGCCCCCTTATCTGAACTCTCTGCCTTGCATTGGTCAGCCTGGACCCGATAACAATATGCCATCTCCAATACCAGGAGGTCATACCTTATTCAGGAACCCAATCTTTGGTATCTTGTCATGGGGTGTACCTACACCCAAGGTGCTGTTGGGAAGGGAGTTCCAAGAGTTTGACCCAGCAACAGTGAAAAAATATCTACATAGTTTCAGGTCAAGACAATGATTGGCTTTGAGATGGACTTGCAGTTAGTGGTGATCCAATTAATCTGCTACCCTAGTCTTTCCACCAAATAAGCATCACATGTTTGGAAGAATGCTGTTTAAGAAAATAATAGTGTTGAGCTTCTTGAGTGTTCTCCAGATTTTCTGTAATTTGACAAAGGACAGACAACATGAGCTTCTGGGCTCAGGTTGACTTTGGCTGGGGCAACAATGGGAAAGCAATATTTAACATCAAACACCCTGAAGAAAAGTCATACCAGACTCAAAAATGTTAATTCTGTTTCTCTCTCCACTGAGGCTACCAGTCTTGCATTTCTCCAGCATTCTTAGCATTTGCATGTAAATAAGCATCTTCATTCTGTGGGTCAGCTTATTGGATTTTCCAGGTCCATGTCCTTTCCAGTGTGTGCACTTCATCAAGAGGCAGATGGCTTGTCATGGTGGATCAAAGTTAGCAGGATCTGTTGACTGCTATGTTCTTGAGTCTAATTTCCAGAAGAGGAAGAGAAGGTTTGGCAACTTGTGGGCCTTTCTATAGTTGAGTAGCTCAGCTCGTATTCCACCCTTTCCTCAAGTTCTTCTTGCTTCATGGCCTTTTTCAGCATGTTGCTCGACCTTATGGCCCATTTGATTTCTCCTCAGTGCTAAGTTCTGTTTTGATACCACTTTACATAGCATGATGGTTACTTTAATCACATTTTTATTTCTTCACATGGATTGATCTAACATTTGCTCCAAACCTAATCTGCATTGATCAGAGTGCCTTATTTTACCTTGCCCCAAAGGTGGTAAGCTGTCTCAAAACACTTTTTTTTAAATTACTTCTTGCGATGTGAATGAACCAAGTTGCCCTTGATTCAGTGGTGGTGCACTGAAGGAGTAGGTACTCACAAAGCACTATCAGTTCAGAAACTTTCAGGAGTTTGACTCAGCAACCATCAAGTCTTGTCCAAGTGAGAATGGTGTTTGGCTGGAAGAAGAACATAGAGCTGCTGGTGTTTCCACCTACCTGGTAACCTTGTCCCTCTCAGTGACAGAGGACCCAGTAAAATGTTGTTGTGAAACCTGTAGGAATTCCAAAATAACAGATCATAATGGCGCCATCACCCATAGCTTGAAGTGATCTTTGACTTCGAAATGGTCATGAGAAAGGTAACAGGAAGACTATTAAAGAAGATTAGAAAATGCTGAAGGTAAAATTTGAAAAGTAATCATGAATGATACTTTCAATTTGCATTATGTTGTTCACCCAATTCAGAGAAGATTAATAATGTCAAAAAGATTTACTTGAGGAGAGATATCAGAGTTAACATTTTGGGTCGAGTGATCTTCCTCAGTTCTGAGGAAGGGTCACTCAACCCAAAACATTAACTCCACTTTCTCTCTGCAGATCCTGTGAGACCTGCTGAGTTTTTTTCCAGCAATTCCTATTTTTGTTTCTGATTTACGGTATCTGCAGTTCTTTTGGTTTTTTTTTCAGTCAGTTTCATTATTGCATTCCAATGATGTTTGTGCAAAACTTAAGTCATCAAAATGTTTCTCGATCTTTCGAATGTTTCTCCGTGAGTCTCAACAACTTATGGAATTTCCTGATAGCACTGTACACATGCAACTGGAAGGCCACCTACCATTTAACCAACTCAGACTGTTTGCTAAAATGTTGATTGGACACTGTGTAAACACATCTTTATTCAAATTTTTTTTAACCTTCATGTTTCCTTTCCATGACGATGCTCCTTGTTGGGAGTAATCCTGTACAATGCAAAGAGGTCATCCAGCCCATCATGTCTGTGCTGGCTCTTTGGAACAGCTATTCAGTTTGTCCCAATCACTGTTCTCTTTCCATTTTCAACATTTATGCAATCACCTTGCTTCCGCCACACTTTCAGATGATGTAACTACATCATAAATTTCTCCTCATCTCCTATTAACCCACCCATACCTCAACGAATGGCGGGTTTTTTTGATTGAATGTAGACTGTGAGTATCAGCAGGCTTTTTTATCAGGTAAACTATCACTACTGACAATACTGTACTGTGACAAAGACATAGTCATGTCAAGTATTATTTCTTAACTCATCGATGGAAGACAAATGTTGACATTTTAAGAAGAGAGTTTTTGACTGAAACTGGGGTAGAATCTTCCCAGTCTCTGAACAATGTGGGCATCCATTGATGAGAAAGTTAGGAGGATTGTTTGAGATGTCCAGCAAGGAGCTTCCTGACCTGAGAGCAAAAGTTTCAAGTGTTGGAAGGAGAGATGCGATTGTCTTGAGTGAGCAGTGAGAGGCTTATTTTCATACATTGACATCCTCATTATGTTGCTATCTCACCTCATTGACTTGTAAGTTCCAATTCTCTCACAGTCTGAGGACTGCAGGCATGTGACTGGATGCACAACTGAGCTTTAAAGATGGTCACGGTGGCAGGAATCCTGGGATATCCCAGCAGTGTTGAGTACTTCAGTCCAAGGCAAATGTGAGAATATTATGTGCAGGGCACCATAGGGGTGTTGTGTGTAGCTATTGAGGTGAGTTTGGGAAGTTAGCTTGAGAAAATCCTTCGAGTTTACAGACAGGAAGTCTCCATGAAACTCACCAAAATTAACATTTTGGTGAAAGTGAGGACTGCAAGTGCTGGAGACTAGAGTCGAGAGTAGGGTGCTGGAAAAGCACAGCAGGTCAGGCAGCATCCAAGGAACAGGAGAATCAACGCTTAAGGCAAAAGCCCTTCAGCCAATTTCTCATAAAATTCAGACCAAGGACGCTGTTTGAAACTAAGAATGGCTGCCATAATTTTCAATACTATGCTGTCCATGTTCCATTCATGATTTGGAGATGCCGGTGTTGGACTGGAGTGTACAAAGTTAAAAATCACACAACACCAGATTATGGTCCAACAGGTTTATTTGGAAGCACTAGCTTTCGGAATACTGCTCCTTCATCAGGTGGTTGTTCCATTCAATTGCAATGGAGATACAGTCTCACCAAGGAGAAAAAAACACCTGATTAGGTGTAAACAGCTTTCTCTCTGTCCTATCAGAATGAAAATGTTCACAGGTTATCACCATGGAAGAATGGACCTTTCGGAAGTTCATTGTGTGAATAAAGAGCCTTGACTGCACAGTTGTGAACTATTGAAAGCTAACTTTTGGAATTTATAGCGGATTTTTGATTGCAGTTAGAGAGAAGTCAAATGACTAAAGAAAGCTTTGTCTGTGGGCTTTGCAGAATGTATCAACAGCAATGAGGAAAAGCTGATCTCTTCTCCCTCTCTATCATCATCTAAAACAGGACCATGTTTTCCAAAATTAGACTGTGGGAAGAGAATAGAGAATATCACAAAAAAGACTTAATCAATGTTTGGAAGAAGGCCACAGCTATGACATTAAAAAAAACCTCAGCCAAGGATCAAAATCTCCAGATGTAATGAAGTGTCATTCATCATTTTTTTATTCGAATCTTGGGCAAAGTTAATTCCTTGAATTGCGTAACTTGTATTTTTTTGTATTCTTGGTTCGTACATGCATGTTGAACATATTTCGTTATTTTTGATACTTCAGCTAGTTTGGTTTGAGCAGAAGAAAATTAACCTTTTATTTGCTTAATTATAGAAATCCTACCTGACTAATTCTTTATCATCTGCATGTAAACAGATGATTACGTACTGAATTGACAATACATCCTTAAAAAATTAGAACCTTTATTGTGATCAAATGAGGAGTGGGAAAAGAGAGGAACTTTCCACTCCTCCACACCTGGTCATAATGGCTGAATGCATATGCATTTCCAACGCTTAGCCAGGAAGCCATTTGTCCCATTCTTACTGCTGTTCTGAGAGGTAACTTCACTGACAGTGCCCTCTCGGTTGCTGCTAGTGTGTGACATGATAATATTCAGAACTAATAAGAAAAATCATGGTAATTTAGATTTGGAGGTGCCAGTGTTGGACTGGGGTGTCAAAGTACAATTCTGGCAATTTACAGTTCTGTGGTGATGCTGACATCCACATAGCCATCTTAAAGTAGTCAAACCTCTTTGATTCGAGTGGAACAGTGATCAAAGATTTCACCTTATCAGTATTATAATATTGTATAATACTCAAAACATGCAAGTGCCACATGTAAAGATTGCTTTAATAATACTTTGAAGAATACAGATATTTATTGACTGACAGATTATTGACTTATTGCTTACAGATATTGCAAACTCTGCCACTCAGTGTTTCTCTATGTGCGCTGAGCTGAGTTAGTTAGCTCACAATATGCTGTGTTTCTGGCAGCCAGACTCCAGCCACCCAACTCTCATCAATTTGTCACCACTTACTCCCATTAGCAATTTGCATTAGTCTGCACATCCTGTGGAAACTGTCTTTAGCCACCCAGGGTTTGCAGACCCCAATCTGATTATAAAACCCAGGCAAGAATGGAATGTTTAAATTGGGTGTATGTAGAGATGTGTGACTAGAATATGTTTGCAAGGGACGGAGCATATGTGTGGATGTATAACTGCACTCAGTCTGGAGATTTATGAATGGAATTTGCAAGGGAGAGGTATGAATGAATTGTTTGAGGATATATGATTGAATGGCTATGTTTCTGTTTGCACATGAAATGCAAGCACTGCTGGCTAGACTAGTATTTACCACTGATTCCTGATTGCCCTTGAGAAGGTGATGATGAACCACCTTCTTGAATGGCTGCAGTCTGGGTGGTGTGAACACACCATAGTGCTGTTTGAAAGGGATTTTGATCCAGTGACACCGAAGGAACTGTGGTATATTCCCACGTCAGGAAGATAAGTGCGACATAAAGGGAAACTTGAAGGCGGTGGTGTGCCCATCTCTCTGCTGCCCTTCTCCTTCCAGGATAGTAGAGGTTATGGGTCTGAAAGGTTGGATTGGTGGAAAGGAGTTAGAGTGGAAGGATTTGAAGAGGGGCATTAGGAATCCAGAAGGCATGCAGGCTTTTAGGTAAGTGAGAAAACAGGCTGCTGAGTTCTAAATGAGTTAGAACTTGTGAGGCAGAACCCAAGGATCACTCAGATGCAGAAAGAAGGATGGCTAGCATTTTAAGTTTTTCTGATGCATTGTTGTCTTTTGCAGGATTTCCTGTCAAAGTGGGGGTGTTCTGGAAGTCTTCAATCTGTTCAGACAACAGGAGGATTTGTTTGTTCAGCGTTAAAGATGCTTGGTTTGTGAGAAAGGCAAATCACAGAGCGGCATATGGTTTCAATCAGTGTCGTGTTTTGTGATGACTATTGTGGCTTCTTGTAAACTAATTCACTTATGTTGTCAGGCTATTTTATAGCCAACAAGAGGTAAACCAAAAGGAAAATGCTGCATATAGTTTGTGTCAGACTTAGTACTGCATCTGGTTGCTCTTCATTTAACTATATAACCATTTTGAATACAATAAAGTATTCAAAAAACAAGTTTGGTGCACCACCCACTTGGATATGTATGTGTGTGGCACTTCTATACTTTGATTAATAAAATAGACTGTAATGGGGATTATTTTATTAACTGTAGAAGGGGGAAATTGGTTTATTCTGATGGATTAGTGCCAGCTTCCTGGTTTGCCTTTTATGGTCTGATAATGGTCGTCCCAGGAAAGGGCATACATTGCAAATACCCTGCAGATGGTTTCCAGTGCATTTTTAGTAGGTGGTCCTCTGTGGCCTTATGCTCGTTTTCCTTGTGTCTTTATTCACAGCTGGGTCAATGAACTTAACTTTGAATGTGCCCTTATCTTTACCTTTCATTGCCATGTCACGCATCATATATAGCAACTGGATGAAAAGGTATGTACATACTGTCTGACTTTATCTATACAGCTCTGACTGTGAACAGTCCTTTAACGTTTCTCCTCCATCCTCAAAATTTTCTTCCCCACCCTGCATAGGCAGTTGTGGAATCATTGGCTCAATAGCAATACGCATAGGTTAGCATGTGCATCCTCAGTCTTTGATGAGCCGAAGGGTGACAGGAAGGCAAACAATTAGAAAACACCTTGCAGTATTCAGCTCTCCTGCTAATTATAGTTTGCACTCTGAATGTTTCCTCAATATTGGTTGCTTTTCATAAGGTCCAAAACCTGAAAGTATAAGGACAAAGTATTCACCAATGTGGTACTGAGCAGTATCAATGCACTCTCTCTTAGATGTAACTGTCTTAAAATGGTCAGAAGATGTTCAGTTCTCCCTTTAAAATGCATTTACCTCTTTTTTTTCTGGCCCCGTTTTGCTCCTTATACGCAAATGCTAGAGAGCAAAAGCTAGAGAACTAGATTCCAAAATCTCAAATGTACTATTCATTTTTTTTGTTTAGTGGGCAATGGGGCACAAAATACTTCTTTTCAATGAGTCTTCAGTCTTATTCAGGGGCTGGGTTACTGTTTGGTTTGCAGGTCCTCCTTTTCCATTTTTACTCTTTTATTAGCTGATGCAGACTTAGTAATAATATCTCCTGTTCTGGTGTTCACATGTGAAGTACTTACACTCATACAGAAACAGGTATAGATACATTACATCAAAACTTCCAATGAGCTGTACAGGACATCGGTTAACCACTATTGGAGTACTGAGTGACCTTACAGAAGTTGATAAAATCATGAGAGGTCTGGATAGGGTAAATAACAAAGTCTTTTCCCTGTGGTGAGAGAGTCCAAAACTAGAGGACATAGGTTTACGCTGAGAGGGGTAAGATTTAAAAGGGACCTAAGCGGCAACTTTTTCACATAGAGGGTGGTGCGTATATAGAATGAGCTGCCAGAGGGCGTGGTGGAGGCTGGCACAATTACACCATTTAAAAGGAATCTGGATGGGTGTATGAATAGGAAGGGTTTGGAGAGATATGGGCCAAATGCTGGCAAATGGGACTAGATTTATCTAAGATATCTGGTTGGAATGAATGTGGTGGACCAAAGGGTTTGTTTCTGTGCTGTACATCTCTATGACTCCATGACTCTAATTTCAAATCCTTTACTACACACAAGGAAAATATTAATTTCTCAGACAGCACAGTATTTAAGATGTTGGAAGTCAACAGGCATAAGTTAACGACATTTTCTTTGACGAAATAACCATCGCACACTTCTACACAAATGGACTATAGCCTCAAGCATGCCTTTGACAGACAGAGGAGGTAACAACTGATGTGTTTCCATCGCAGATGTTTAAAGCTGAAACACTTTAACCAGCCAGTTAAATATCTTTATATTGCGCTTCAGATCTCAGGAATTTTAAATTTAATGATTGACATAGTGTTCATTGAAATAGTATCCCTACATTTTTCTCTACACAGTAACTCCTCAAAATATGGAGCTCTAAGCTAGAGATTTCACATTCATTTGCAAATAACTTGTTACATAAATTTTCCTGGCCCCTAGCTAGCTGAGAATTCCTTTTATGACAGGTTTAACATGGTTCTGTTTCCTTGCCGTCTCCTTCTCTCCCACTTCTGCCCATCATGCAGTTTCTTCTTCTTCTCTACCTGCAGCCTCCTCTACCAGCCCCCTTCCCCAATGCTCCTGCCTTCCACTCCTTAAAGTCTCATTTACTCCCTCCACTCCAGATCGAGCAGACAGACCTCCTGCATCACCTAATGTGCCACTTCCCATTGCCTTCCCCTCTCCAGCCCCAGCCCCTTTCTGGCTGAAGACTGACCAGCATCTTGCTTACACACTTGCCTGTCTTTCTTTCTCACTTACCCCAGCTCCCTGCTACTCCAACTGGAGGATCAGTTCTTAGAGCTCCTGTCTATTCTACCTTTCCTTTCCTTTGATTGTGACTGAATTTTCTCAGGCATTTTTGGGACTATGGGGGCAAATTTGCCTCCATTTGAGCACTGGTGAATGAGTAGACTAGAGATATATGAAGACGTAAAACTTGCATCAAAGAAACAGAGCATTTATCTTCACCAATCTGTGCCAGTATTTACCCACCATGCAAACAAATAGTACTATTGAAAATTAGCCACCCTGCTGCTCTCCCCCTGCATCCTGCTATTCATCACCTTCCCTCTGCCATTTGCACAGTTCTTGTCTGAATGTAAATGCAAGAGCAGCAATTCCTGATAGATTTGTCTAAGTGCTGCTGGATATGTTAAGTGCTCTTTGCCATCCTTCTTTTGCAGGTGTGCTCTGTGGGTGGTCTTTCTCTTTCACTATCTCATCAATTATTATCCAGTAGTTTGAATGAGTGAGCAAATATGTAATGATAGCTGTTTATTCGGATTTGTATTCAATGGAAGATTCAATTTAAACCCTTGTTCAACTGGTGACTCAGGGAACTTGCCTCATAGAATCACTTCATTGACCTTTGTCCAAGTAAGTTAAAATGAATCACTTTAAAAATTGGAATCCCCTCCAAGCCCCAGCCCAGTCAGTGCCTTCTCTGAATACACACTATACCTTCTTCGTTTGTTACGCCAATCAAAACTAAGGTCAAAGGCTTCTTAGTAAACATCATCACTGTTCTGTTTTTCGTAAGATAGTTATGTTTCTTTTGCCAAGGGTGTTGTGTTTGTCCTTCTCCAAAAATAAGTGCTTCACTGCCCATTTATATGTGTTGATTGGCTGCTGATTTTTTTTCAGCAGGAAGTGTACCGATCTTAAAGGTTCAATGCTGAGCTAATTATTCTCAATCTCGGTAGCAGGAGAGTGAATGTTGACTTTAGACTTCCGCGCCCTCTTCGGTTATATGGAGAAAACTTGTAAGGAATTCTCACTCCCATCACTGGCACAAGGGCATTCCTCGTGACTTGGGAAGTTAACCAGTCTGTGGCTAAATCTCAGGCAGAACTTAATAGGTTCATTATGACGCTGACAGCTACTATTTACAATACATTCTTCATAAAGTTTTCCTTAATATGATATTTCTTATACCTTTGAAATTATTTTTAAAAATTTTTGTAAGGAAATCGTTTTCAGGCCTTGATTTTACCAGCATTGCTTTTTTTTAATAAAGTGTCTCAAATGGTGCTTCGCTTCTGTAGGAGTGTAAGAAAAAAGCATATGTACCAGGCTTACTGGATATTAGACCACATGTGTCATGAGCTAGAGTTACCTGCTGCATCTTGTTCAGATCTGCTACAGTACTGACTGTATTAACTTTTGCCACATAGTATGGATAAGCACAATGACAAGTGCCCATTAACGACAAGTAGCTTCATCAAGCAAATACCTTTGCAATTTTTTCTGAGCTCTAATCTTGCTCAGGTACATCTTGCAAATAATATTTGTGTGCTTTTCAGTCCGCACTCTCAGCTGTATGGAACTATTTATGGCACTTGGCTTCTTCTGATCCCCCTTCCCACCCCCCCCTCCCCCACCCCACAGTTCTCAGGATGTTTCCAGGCCCAACATTGACTGCCTCTTAATTCATAGAACCACCACATAGGTTCTAACAGTACACAGATATTGAGGTCTTGACTTATCACTGAATCCCTTACGTAGAATCTGTGTACAGTAGTTCAATTGCCTCGCCAGCAATCCTGTCTAAAGCTGCAATGCCTAATATGGAGTTTACTTTTTCCTCTCAATCTTTCATATGTTCACTGAATTTTCCAATCGCTGCAACCTTTGAACGGCTCTTCAGTGGATGTTGAACTGCCCTGAATGACCTATTGTAAATAGTCCACCTCCTGTTTCTAGGCAGAATTGCACGAAACTAATATTTTGGAACAACCGAATGGAATAACTCTTGGAATTGACTCTGCCTTGAATGGTATATTCTCATAGAATTCTGGCTCCCAGAGCACAGAAAATGTTTACAAAAGAAAGATTCGTCATGCTTTATGGCAGTGGATCCTCTACCACTAATTATTAGATAGGCTTAACACAAAGGACGAAGTGCTCAAGAGGCAGTGAACTATTCCAGTACCATTTATTGGTAAATGTAGTGAATATGCCATGACACCAGAAATGCTCATCTGGTAATATGCTCATCATGTGTATCAAGCAGTTGGCTGCTACATTGGTCAAACATTAGTAATATTTACTTTTGTGTCCATGTTGAATAGCATGACAAGACTTTCCAACATCTTTTAATTAAATCATGAGATATGCACATTGTTTAAAAGGCCTGTGCTTAGTGTCCATTCCAGTTGCCCTTGAAAAGCAGTGGTGGTCTGCCATCTTGAATTATGGCAATCCATGTGCAGCTGTTTATTTTGAATCTGTTTCGGGTTGTGAGCATCACTAGATAGACCAGCCTTTATTGCCTGACACATTCTTGCAGTGCTGTTATCAGGGAGGGACCAAAGTTTTAGCTGAGCGATGATGAAGGAACCAAATCAAGATGGTATTAAACTTGACACAGAACCTGCAGATGTTGATGTTCCATGGTCCATTGGCCTAGTCTTTTGGGCTGCAAGAACACATGGATTTGTCCCGTTGCTATATGTCTTGAAGTGCAAGAGCTACCAGTAAATTATATCACCCATAATTTGATGTGTAAAACCATTGCATGATGAGAATTCAGGGATTTAAACTGCAAGTTGCAATTCAAATATGATTCCTTACTACTTATATGTTGACAGACATAAGGTTGCAATTAAAGAAATACCAGATTATGTGAGGGTTTGGCATGGATAAGCAGTAATTTCAGAACATTTTGTAATGTGAAATCTTCGGATCATCTACAAGTTACATGATGCTCTTCAATGCCCTTATCTTGCCAGGTATTTTAAAGTGTGCAGTTTTCTCCTGTTCCGTGCTGCTATACGGAGAGTACGCAACATTGGGTCTGTGATGCTTGGCCACATCATGGGGAACATAACCTCAAGTATGAAACCATTCAGCTCAATCAGTAGCACATTCATAACACAACCATAAAACAGAGTGCCATAAGCTGCAGCATCTGCCACTTGACCATGGTTTGGAGCTTCAAACATTAGGTTTATCTATCCTTGCTTCTTTCACATTACTTCTTTTCTCCCTTCACGCAGATTGGTGCATTGAAAAGCAATTTTGAGAGTTTCAAAAGGCTGAAAGAACCCCTGTCGCTTTCCCCAAGCTCCTTCTTGACTTACTGCCATTTGTATAAGGCACTGTGGTTACTGATGCTCATAGAACTGCATCCCTGAAAGAAACAACCTCTGGAGGGCATGGGAAGAGTGAGTTGTAACATAAAAAAAATGCTTTTTTTCCCCTCAGTCAAAACTTAAAACCTTGTGAACATGGAAAGTATAAGTTGAGCAATGTGAGATTTGAGCAGGCAGACTCTGATATGGTTGAACTGGTTCAAGAATACTGAGCAGGAATCATGATTAAGTCTCAGCAGTCAGCTGGTTTTACAAAAGTCCTCTGTTTCCTTGCCAGCATTTTGGTTGCTTTTGTGCATGGAATTGGCTCCTGATAAATCCTAATGTTTATTCATCACTAGTATCTGGCTTCAAGAGAGAAAATCAACCATAGATCCTGATCACAATCTGTGTGTGACGTCTGTGCAAATGTGAGAATATGAGTGTTTCACAGAAGTTCCTTAGATACGGAACTATTGCCTTGTGCATAATTCATTATACTAGAAGTGGAGAAAATAAGAATGAGAGAAGATTCACCAGAATGTTGCCTGGGTTGGAGTGATCCAGCTGTGAAGAGAGACTAGAAAGGCTGGTATTATTTGCCTGGCTTATGCTCGAAACGTCGAATTCTCTATTCCTGAGATGCTGCCTGGCCTGCTGTGCTTTGACCAGCAACACATTTGCAGCTGGTATTATTTGCCATAGAGCAGAGAAGGCTGAGGAGGTGGGGGAGTGGTGAAGTGTAGACAGAGAGGAACCTTTCCTTTTAATAGAGGGGTCACGCATTCTAATCCGTAGTTTTAAAGTAAGGAGCTGGAGGCGTAGAGGATATTTGAGGATTTTTTTTCTCATTTGGGGATTGGCGGATGTCTGGAACTCACTGCCTGAAAATCTGATAGAGGCAGGAAAGCCCAAGACAGATTTAGGAAGGATTTGGATGAGCACTTGACTTTATGACTTCAAGAAGGTGCTTACTTACAGGCAATGTTCTCCTCTCCTGGATTGTCCTATGCCCATCACACTTGGCCAGTAAGGTAATGTGTTCCGGCACCTCTCTAACATGTCTCCGTGAAGCCCTCTTTAAAAAGTTGATTTGTTCAAGACCCATTCCTGAAGCTGACTAGCTAATGTAGTACTGAGTCAAAGATGCTGTATTGGAATAAACATTCAGACAAATTAATCCAAAACCCCATCTGCCTTTTCAGCTGGACATGAAAGAGCCTGAGGTATTATTACAAAGTAGAACACCAGTATTCCCTGGTGTTCAAGTTATATGTTTATTCCCTTAACCAGTATCATGAAAAGTCGTTATCTGATCATCTATCTATTTTTTTTATGGGAGCATGTGTGTAACATGGCTTCCCCAGTTCCCACATTACAGCATTGACTATGAAAAGGTGCCTTGAGACATCCTGAGGCCACAAAAAACACTATTTCACATTAGATTTCTTTCTTTCTTTCTTTGTCAATAGTACCAGTCACTGGAATAGGTTTGAGAACAACCTAGACATGAGTCCAGCTCCATTTATTTCTAATCTTCATTATTCTCACCTCAACCTTCATGGAATGGTGCAATTTGCGTCAGTAGATTCTGGAATATCAGCATCTCGGGAGTTACCATTGAACAGAAGCTAAACTTCACCAGTCTTATAAATATTGTGGCTACAAAAACAGGTCAGAGGCAGGGAATTTTGCAACAAATAATTCGCCTCCTGATTCCTCAAAACATGTTCACCATCTACAAGACAAAAATGTGATGAAATACTTGCGTAATGCAGCCTGCCTAATAGGGATCAGAACCAACACGTTCAACGTTCACCCTGTTTACTACCGATGCAAAATGGAGACTATGTGTGCCTTTAAGAAGATGCACTACAGCAACTTATCAAAGACCCTTAGCCAACACCTTCCAGTTCCATGACCTATACTACGTCAAAGGACATGGGCAGCAAATGCATAGGAACACTTGCAAGTTGCCCTCCAAGCCATAAACTGACTTGGATCTGTATCATCATTCTTCCATAATCATTTGGTCAAAATCCTGGATCTTCCTCTATTGACATTTACAGCAAATGGATTGCAGCGGTTCAAGAAGGCAGCTCACTACTATGTTCTCCAGAGCAATTAAGGGTGGCCCAACAACTAGCCAGCAGGGCCCACATCTCACAAATAGATATTAAAGTTATTAGCTGCCCACAAGTATGTAGCAAGAGAGTGGAATATTCTTCCTGTAAGTGTTAATCTGTCTTGAATCTTTTGCCACATTCATCTGCTTTCCCCTACTATTCCTCAAGAGTTGGTAGTGGGACAAACTTGCTTTCTGGCCAATGATGAGTCTTTAACTACTTGCACTGTCAATGAAAGTGACTATTTCCAAATACTCTAACAATGGTCATCGCTGTCCCATTGCCTCTGTTCTTCTGCTGCTGAATCCTGTGTCTGTACCTTGTTTCCAACTGACTTGAGGAAGTGCCTTCATGACCACTTCCAACGTTCTACCCTCTGTAAATTTGAGATCATCCAAACAGTTGCCTGTCCTAACTAGCCCAAATTCCATTCACCCATCACCCCTGTATTTAGGGACATAGAGACATAGAGATGTTCAGCATGGAAATAGACCCTTCGGTCCAACTCATCCATGCCAAATTCCTCCAAAACCGGCTTCTCCCTGCAGGGAGGCACAGTGGCTCAGTGGTTAGCACTACTGCCTCAAATCGCCTGGGACCCGGGTTCGATTCACCCTCGGGTGACCGTCTGTATGGAGTTCGCACATTCTCTCCGTGTCTGCATGGGTTTCCTCCCACAGTCCAAAGATGTGCAGGTCGGGTGTATTGGCCACGCTAAATTGCCCATAGTGTTAGGTGCATTAGTCAGAAGGGTTACTCTTCAGAGGGTTGGTGTGGATATGTTGGGACAAATGGTCTGTTTCCACATTGTCGGGAATTTATTCCAAAACCCTACAGCTGTAAGCCCTCCTGAATAACTGCAGTTCTGGCCTTTTGGTCATGCCTTGATTTTACTGGCTGCACCACTGTCAGTTGTGCCTACAGCTGCTTAGGCCTTTGGTTTTGAAACTTCCTTCACTAAAACTCTTTGTCTCTTGATCTCACTTCCCTTCTGTAAGCCACTCCTCATAATTTACCGCCTTTATCCATCTATTTGGTCATGCTCATGGTCATCTGAACTAATATCTTTGTGTGACCTGATGTCATAACATGCATCTTGGAAGCATTTTTTTTACATTAAGAATGTTACATAAATAAAACTTATTGTGAACTGTGTTAAAATATATTTTGTTTGCTGCCCTTCTGATTTTTTTCAGCATCCCATCAGCATTTGGTGCAGGGAGAAAGAGTAGGCTTATCCTTACTAATAGCCAAAAAAAGGGAAGAACACTGCCCCCTTATTTCAGGATTATATGTTCAAGTGACAACCTGTGGAACTGACAGGAATTGTATGTTGTGCCATGGAGGATGTTATTGAGTTCAAGTCCAGGAACAGAAGTAAAATGCATTCCTAATAGCTTTACATTGTCCTTATTGGTCCTCCAATTACATTTACCAACTGTTTATGAGACTTTTGAAATATAATGACATCTATTTCATCATTGTAGGGAATCTAATCTAATCTAACTATATTTATGATATGAGAAGACTTAGTGGTCTGGTCCAGAATCATAAATATCTAATACTTTAATATTTATGGGAATAAATGAGCAGAAATATAGTGACATTGTGTCTACTGGCCTGTGTGGGATGTGTTATGTTAATATTTAGTAGCTGTAACAGTTGGTATTAAAGAGTGGCAAGAGTATTATGTAACTTAGTTTGATTTTTTTTCCTTTACTATATCCCTTTCCAAGAGTTGTAATATTCTGATGTATATCACAGATATGCCTCTGGAAAGTGCTTTTTCTTTTCACAGACTAACCACAGCTGCTGTGATTGTAATGATGAAGTGCTCCCACCAGTCAACAGTTAGTTCATTTGTTCTCACATTGGGAAGACAGGCCGTGTAGGTAGCTTGTTGGATTGTCTTAATTAGAACACACTGGTGGTGCTGCTCAAGAATGTTATTCCTGTTGGAATGTGTACCTGCGTGGATAGTGCAGACATGAGTAACCCATCAACCTGCCTACAGGGATTGTGGTTACAGCTAATCATGAGTAAGCTGTGACATTAAGTGAGGAAGAAAGTGTCATTTAACCTCTGGGTTTGCACAGTGTGCTGCAGTAATGTCTATCATCGTCAGCTAGATGAGAGTGACTGGTTGACAGCTTATCACGATGAAATGTAGCCTTTCTGTTTTCCTCAGTATGGTTCCATACCCTGAAATGTTTGATCAATATGGTTGGGTTTTCAGTGTTTGAAAAACAATTCAACCAACCTACAGTTTTTTTAAATCATAGATTTTCCGATCAATCTGTTCGGAGATGTCATGATGCATCTCTGCAGCAGGTGGGACTTGAACCCAGGTCCGCTGGGAGGTCCCCAGAGGAAGGTACACTTTCAGAGAATTGTTTATTGGTAAATAATGAATAAAGGGAATTGAAAAGCAGGGACAAGAAGATAGGATTGACCACCTGATGATGAACCGCAACAGGAGGGAATTCATTAACTAATTAGATAATGACCAACATATGGCAAACTTGGGATTAGAAAGATAGTAAGGATTGTAGAGAATCATACTTCTGACATTGAGATGTTCCAGTTAACAAAACACAATAGAAATGTGGGCAAGAAACACCCATCGTATTCTGTCCATTCATTTTAAAGGGTAAAAAAAACCTTTTTATTTAAAAGAAAGCAAGAGTCAATAATTTGATATGATTAAAGGTTCAGTTAAATCTAGTTATGCCAGTAGAGTTTCCACCAGTGGGTTGCAATCCAAGAATAAAACCAACATGACCTTACTTGTAGAATTTCAGCACGCTGCTCTATTGGAAGGGAATTTTCAAGCCTCACTTAATACCTTTGGGAAGCTGAATAATTGGTCTCAGTTTCAACCTCAAATAGATTGAATCCTATACCACCCCATAACAGGCCGAGTTCCAATCTGTCCTTCCTTAAGATTTATGGAGAAATCCTCTCAAACATGGCACATTTCTCCTATTCAGGGAGGCACCTTTCATCTCAGGCTGACATCAATGCAGAGATTCAACATCACATCCAATCTGTGAGTGGTGCCTTTGGATACTTAGGAATGCGAGTCTTTGATGTCCGTGACATCTGTACTGATACCAAGTCCCTTGTGTACAAGGCAGTCTTCCTTGCAATTCTTCAATATGGCTCCGAAACTTGAATTACCCAAAGATGCCATCCCAAAGCCCTTAAGAAGTACCATCAACCTGGGTTGAAATGGATTCTCTGCGTCAGCTGGGAGGACAGGTAAGCTAACGTCAGTGACCTTGAAGCAGCTAATCGCACCAGCATTGATGTCATGATGATCTGAAACTAACTTGCTTGGGACAGCCACATGCTCAGCTTGCCTGAGTTCTGACTTCTTTTTCAAGCTCAATGAAGGCACTTGACTTAGAGGAAGACAACTGAAGTTTTTCAAAAGCTTGCTGAAAACATCCCTCATGAAGTACGTTAAAAATCACACACCAGGTTATAGTCTAGCAGGTTATTTTGGGAGTACAAGCTTTCGGAGCACTGCTCCCTTAGAACATAGAACATAGAAAGATACAGCGCAGTACAGGCCCTTCGGCCCTCGATGTTGCGCCGACCGAATCCTACCTAACCTACACTAGCCCAATAACTTCCAAATGCCTATCCAATGCCCGCTTAAATGACCATAAAGAAGGAGAGTTCACCACTGCTACTGGCAGGGCATTCCATGAACTCACAACCCGCTGTGTAAAGAATCTACCCCTAACATCTGTCCTATACCTACCACCCCTTAATTTAAAGCTGTGTCCCCTAGTAACACCTGACTCCATTAGCGGTAAAAGGTTCTCAGTGTCGACCCTATCTAAACCCCTAATCATTTTATACACCTCTATCAAATCTCCCCTAAACCTTCTCTTCTCCAATGAGAACAGCCCCAAGTGCCTCAGCCTTTCCTCATAAGATTTTCCTACCATTCCAGGCAACATCCTGGTAAACCTCCTCTGCACTCGTTCCAATGCCTCCACATCCTTCCTATAGTATGGCGACCAAAACTGCACACAATACTCCAGATGAGGCCGCACCAGAGTCTTATACAGTTGCAACATGACCTCAGGACTCCGGAACTCAATTCCTCTACCAATAAAGCCCAGTACACCATATGCCTTCCTCACAGCACTATTTACCTGGGTGGCAACTTTCAGAGATCTGTGTTATGTAGCTAGTGGGCCAGGATCATAGTGCACAAAATTTATAGTAAAAGATCAAAGTGTCATACAACTGATGCAATGTATTGAACAAACCAAGATTGCTGTTAAGTCTTAATCACTTAGAATGGGTTGCAGGTTTTGATTCATTGATATATAGATCCCAGAATAAATCCCAAGAACTTCTTTCAAGTCACATTCCTGAGATAACTTAAGGTTTTATTAAAAAAAGGTGACCTCTCAGCTCAGACCATGCACTAGAGCTGTGAGGTTAGACCCTGTCTGTGTTCCAACTGCATTTGAGTCAGACTGTTCTATTTGTAAAGTAGGAATTTATAAAATGTCATATGGACTGACTGTCGACAAATTGTGCGCTTTTGGAACAAAATAGAATGTGTCTGCAAATGTAAATTCGCCTTCACCCCATGGGTGGGGTGTGTGTGTGTGTGTGTGTGTGTGTGTGTGTACAGGAGAGAGAGAGTGACACTGGCACCTCCACATCTCAAGGAATACAATAGAATACAATGCATGGGAGACCTTTGTCCAGAAGAAGGTTAAGGACGAATTCTACTTCCTGGAAATGCCTGCCAAATATGTGTTCAGAGATGCGGCTCCAGGATTGGGCTCATCAAACATGCCAGCTCCCACAGAATATATGAGCAATGACACTGAATTTCCCAGATGGACACTCATACCTGTTAGTGACTGATTGCTACCAACAATTAGTAGAATTAAAGAAGTGCTGCTTGTTTGCAATACTCCTGAATTATTGGAGCATTCCATAAACTTTCGGGTATTATTCCAGTCACCTGAAATGTAGTGTCTACTATGAAGGAAATGGAAGGAGTAAGATATAACTTGCCGAGGTAGCAGAATGGATCACTCGCCCTCAATTTTCAGATCAATTGATTCCAATGAGCTTCAGAATTGGGTGCTTTCTATAACAGTTGGCTGATCTGCTTCAAGTCTTGAAGATGAAAGTGACTCAAAATGTTAATATTATCTCAGCCCCCACATAGAAAGAGATGTGGGATTAAGATGGGCAAGTTCACTATTCAAAACTTGCCATGCCTGGAATGCTGTCTTGTTTTATGATCTTCTTTAATTTATTTGCTGAGGGGTTTGGCAACAAGGTGTATGTTTGTAGACAGAAGAACATTGCCATAAAAGGTCTCCAGTTTGGCAGTACAGTTAAAATGCTAGCTTAAACCAATCCATTCCCATGATTATTTGGCTGTTGCCAAAAACCCTTTGTTACGATAATAGATAGCTGTCATCTCAATGGTAAGGAATAATATCGAGAGTCAAAGCCTGAGATATTGAATATGAGAATATGCTCGTTTACCTTGGGTGCATTCAGCAGACAGCCTGAGAAGACTAACCGCAAGGAGTGTCACCTCAATCACTTTTCTTTATTTGCCTGAGGAAAGTGAATTACCTTTCCAAATTTAAGAGGAGCTTTTATGAACTAGACTCCCCTGAAAGATATTATTTTCTATTGATATTTTCTCTGTGGGTAGCTTCCCGTAATGATTCAGTTGCTTTGTGTTCTACCCAATATGGAATTGAGCCATGTGCATTTGGAAGAATCCAGGTTTAATCCTTAATTAGAATCATGGAACATTGCAGGTTAGAACTTGGCCTTTTAGCCCACCAAATGTGATTTTTTTTTAAAACATCAAGTATGACACATGATTACTGACCCCTGCATCCTTCCTTAGCCTTTGGCTCCCGTTTCATGTAATTAATGACAATGGCTATTGTCAGAATATTTTGGTTTTTTGATCATCCTCTTTATAAAAGTAGATTCTCAAGCCTCTTTTGAAGTTTCTATGTTGTGTTGAGGGTTCAGCTGGAACAATCACGTTGGGCAACAGAACTGGCCACAGAGGCCTTGTGGTTTGGGTGAAAAAAAATCAGGTACGATTCCACCTTGCTATATTTCCAATCACTCTGTATGAGCTTGATGTAGCTTGATGAGCAGTAACAGAATTGTTTGAAAAGTATGCATCATGTTGAGATGATGACAGGATCAGGTCAAGTTGTTTTGAACAGCAGGCCAACTCTCATTGTCAGCTGAAATGAGGGGGAGGAAAAACACAGAACAGTACAACATGGGAACAGGTCCTCTGGCCCACCATGTCTGTGCCAACCATGTTGCCATTCTAAACTAATTCCATCTGCCTGCACATGGTCTGTATCCCTCTACTTCCTGCCCGTTCATCTGTCTGTCTAAATGCCTCTTAAATGTTGCTACCGTATTTACTTCTGCAGCCTCCTTAGCAATATGTAACAGGCACCTACCACCTATTTGTGAAAACAAGACTTGCCTTGCACATCTTCTTCAAATTTATGTCCCCTCACTTTGAAACAATGTCCCCTTGTCTTTGAGATTTCCACCCTGGGAAAAAAAAGACTGTGACTATCCACTCTATCCATGCATCATTTTAGATGCTTCCATTAGGTCACCCCTCAGCCTCCAATGCTGTGCTGAAAACAATCCAAATTTGTCCAACCTCTTCTAACAGCTAATACACTCCAATCCAGGCAATATCTTGGTAACCTTCTTTTGCATGCTCTCCAAAGCTTCCACCTCCTTTATATAATATGGTGACTAGACTGCACAGACAATACTCCAAATGTGGCTTTACTAAAGTGTTATACAGCTGCAACATGACTCGGCAACTTCATAACTGAATGTCCCAACCAGTGATGGCAAACATGCCATATGCCTTCTTTACCACCTTTACCACCTGTCATTTTCAGGGAACTGTGTGCTTGTATGCCAAGATCTCTTTGTATATTAATGCTCCTAGGGGTGGGTCATCTGAGTGAGGTACCGGAGATACAATAGCAAAAATGAATTTAGCTTATTCAGGCTACTCACGTGTTCGCTGTCTTTGATCTGCACCTTTACCCTCTTCTTAAGAATTTGCAACGTGCAATGTATTTGTTGCTTCCTTTTGAGCTGGTGCCAGTTTCTGACATTGGTGGTAACCTGGAAGGATAAACAAAACAGGACAATTGCACTGAGGATATACCAAGATCTTACTCAATTTCATTTGGCATTTATGCAGCTGATGGTTCCGTGGCAGCAGTCCAGACCACATCAAAAGTAATGCCAGGAGAAAGCTCAAAAAGAAGTAGCCTTTAAGGACAACTAAATGATGCCTCACAGACATTCCTCAAGATACTCACATGAATTCCTTTTAAAGTATTGAGGCTGTTGCTATGTAGGTAAATAATTAACAATTTCCATTTAGCAACATTCCTGAAAGATCATGTAGTGTTTTTGGTAATGGTGATTGTAGCTCTAGAATTGTCCATTTGATCAGAGAGAACACATAAGTTTAACACCTCCCTTAAAGGATAAGAGATGATCGATAAGACACAAGGATTTTGAATCTGTCTTTACACTTGAGAACATAAAAAACATCCCAATAGTTTTAAAAAAACACATTAAGATGTGAGTGGATGCTTAAAACAATTCTGATCATGAGTGAGACATAATAGAAAACTAATAGGCCCACTCCCCCCCACTCCCAGCTGAACTTGATGCCCTTTATCTTCAAATTGTAATTGAAGTGACTGTGGACATAGCGCATGTATCAGTTGTAATCTTCCAAAGTCACCAAGGTTTTGCAAAGATCTTCATGGATTGGAGAATTTCAAACATGACAGCTCTACTGAAGAAAGGAGGAAGTCTGAAAGCAGAAAACCATAGGCCAGACCACCAAATATCACTTTTTGGGTTAATGCTAGAATCCTATATTAAGGACATTGTAGCAGGATATTTTTAAAAATAGAGTCACAATACGATCAAGAAAAGTCAATAAGGTTTTGTGAAAAGGTAATTATATTTGACAAATAAGTACCTCAGTGCCAACTGTGGATCATAAAATAAGAATGAAATGGAAGAGGGTGGGGCTCCATGTTATTGGCCAGTTTTCTCCCTTCCTCTTTCTCAAGGTGTTGATTTATGCTTGAATACAGTTGTGTGTTAACTGGCCACTTTCCAGTACCATTTGCTTAAACAGCTGTAGTTCAGGCATGACCACACAAAGTAAATGTCAGGCAGCACAACCCTAGGCCCATTCCTGTCCATACTTGATATTCAAAATTGGTAGGGAGTTTTGGATAATTAAATTCTGAAAGAGGATTGATTTTGTTTTTCTCTCTCCATACCAAATTTAGGTAGTCGTTGTTTGCCTTTTCTGTGGTCCCAACTGGTATTGGTAAATCAGTGAAGGTCAAAACTGAGACCTTCCCTCTCAATATATGCTTGTGTGGGCAAGTCCATTAAAACGTTTTTTCCTGTCAATTTAATTATGTGGTATTTATAACACAGAAACAGACCATTCAGTCCATCAGATCTTTTTTACTGTTCATGTTCCACAAAAGTATTCCCCTTCCCCAAACCGCTTCACCTAACTCCATCAGAAAACCTTCAGATTGGTTTTCCTTAATTGTCTAGCTTTGATTTAACTATGTCTATGCTGTTCACCTCATTCAATCCTTGTTGTTGTGAGTTTTACATTCTAAGCAGTTGCTAGTTTATGAGATTTCAAGTCAATTCACGACTGGACTTATTTGTGATTATTTTATATTTATGCCCCCATCCCGGTATTGAACTCTTCCACAAGTGGAGACATGAACTCTGCATCTCCTCCATCAAACCCCTCATAAGATTCAGGACCTCTACAGGTCACTTCATAGTCTTGTCTTTAGCCTGGTTGGGTTTTCCATATAGTTTTGATATGGTCCTTTTCCCCCCCTTTATTCCAGTGGCTGTTTATTCTTTTTATGGTGTGGAAATGAGAACACTGTATACAATGTTCCAAGAAGGACATGTTCATTCCTATACGCAGGCTTCCAAATTTTAATTCCTGTAATTATAAAGTGGGCTTACTTGTGACAAATTGCACAATTCTAACTAAACTATTATTACACTGTTGAACTTTAAGAACAGAATTCTTGTACATTGGTGAGAATACTAAGCAAGCTCATATTTCAAAGGTTAAGTTGGTTACAACAAATCTCATGGAAACAATTTTGAAAATAATGCAAAAGCTATTTGAATCCCAATGCAAGAAAGAAATATAACTTCAGTTAGGCAATAGAGAAATGCAATTCCATTTTCAGCAAAAATTATTGCAAGGCGCGTTCCAACTGAGTTGACATTAGTCATTATCAGACACCTCACATTTGACGCAGTTCTTGGCATGTCAATGATAATTTTGAGCAAAGCACAATTGAATTGAAACAAGTCAGTTCTATACTTGAGATTGTACTTGAAATGTGCAGAAAATGAGTCTTAAATGTTTGAAACCAAGTTGTCACACGTTTAATTTTAAACCTTGGGCCCAACCATATATTTTGCAACTCTCTTTTTACAGTTCTTTCCAGTAGGTATTGTCGTTTGTCAGAGTGCAATCCATGGAAACCAGTTCCCAATAGATTTCCTCATGCAGAGTCGTGGATAGTCAGTTAGCTTTGTTATTTAGCATTGTTGAGACTGGTCCATGTTTCACCAAATATCCATTTCCATAAGCACGAGGAAGCCTCTCACAGATTGCTATTGGAGTGCCAATATCAAGTTCGATACTGCCCTCACCAAGGTATAGATCTTGACTTTGTGCAAAACTGTAAAACAGGTCATGGTGCACCAGTATCGTGTTCTACATCTTGCCCAGTGTTTACTTCCATTGACTTCAATGTTGGAAAATCAGAAAATCTGACACTAGCAATATCTAATTAAACCATGGCTGTGTTTCCAGGACTTTGTAAAACATAGCAGCTCAAGGGAGGCAAGAGCAGATTGGAGAAGATGCTAAATGCTTTCACAGGAAGAGTACAGTGCTTCTCCATTGGACCCATTCTCAAGCATCCTACCCATCAGACTACATCCTTCATACATATAAAGATCATGGATTTGTCCACACCAAAATCCTCTGTGCTTGACTGCTATTTATACAAAGACTGGTCAGGTCCCAAAGACGAATGTTATTGACATAAAAATGTACATCCTAGGGTAGGGTGGACTTGTTCTTTTCCTGTCCTCGGCTCTGCCCCACTAATGTAGCCTATCCAGGCCATGTATTCAACATGCATTTTTAATTATGGATTGGACCATGATCATTCTCAATGGACATGAATTCAAGTTGATTTTTTTTGTGCAGTCATTGCAGAGAAGCACTTTTAGGTTACTAATATTTGCATTGAAGTGATGGGCTCTGATATCCAGTTCAACAGAAATAAATAAAGCCTGAAGCTTTTCATTTTGCATTGATCCACAAGAATTCAATTTAAGGGGAAAACCGACATTTTTTTGCATGAAACGAAAGTAGTAACTGGTTTGCAAGTGCACTTTATTATTAGAGGCATTGCTGTGGGAAATGCACCAGATTGTGATGACTGACATTTAACTGTGAGGCTTATTGGTATCTTTGAGAAGTGTCCTGATGTGTGCAAGGTGAAAATCTTGGACAAAGTGCATCTTTTATCAGCAACACACTTGTTCTATAATACCAAATGCTTGTAAAAATAAATAGACAATAGACAATAGGTGCAGGAGTAGGCCATTCTGCCCTTCGAGCCTGCACCATCATTCAACATGATCATGGCTGATCATCCTTAACCTGTATCCTGTTCCTGCCTTATCTCCATAACCCTTGATTCCACAATCCTTGAGAGCTCTATCCAACTCTTTCTTAAATGAATCCAGGGACTGGGCCTCCACTGCCCTCTGGGGCAGAGCATTCCACACAGCCACCACTCTCTGGGTGAAGAAGTTTCTCTTCATCTCTGTCCTAAATGGTCTACCCCATATCTTTAAGCTGTGTCCTCTGGTTCGGCACTCACCCAGCAGTGGAAACATGTTTCCTGCCTCCAGATTGTCCAATCCTTTAATAATCTTAAATTGAACTAAAAATTAAATTCAATAAGGAATTAGCGGGCTCTTGTGGTGTAGTCACAATGTCTCTATCTTTGAGCCAGGAGGCCCAACTACTTCAAGTAACAACAAATGTAACAACTTTTCTGAACTGTTTAATTTATAAAGAAAGAAAAGAATGAACTACTATATTCTCAGAAACCATGGTGGCCATGCTTGTGGCACTAATATTGTATTGTCTGTGCAGCTGTTGAACGAACTTGAGTAGAGTAGAGCTGGAAAGTTAACTTCACCCGATGATACATCTGGGAAGTAATCAATGTTCTTTGACAGTGAGGAAAAAGCTTACTTGGTCCTTAAAGGAAGTAAAGAAAACTGTCAACAATTCCAATTGCTCAAAATGATTATTTACATTGCGTTACTTTGCTTGTGTGTTGGGAGGAATGTGTGCAGCATGTGAGTGAAGGATTTGGTTTTTTTGCAATCAGTATTCGTGACAGAGTAAATGTTGGAAACGTGCAGTACCTGACATTGATGCATTTCGAGATTGTCTGGAGAGGTCCAGCTTGCAGTTCAAGGAAAGTCTAATCATTGTTCCCAAACCATTCACCTGCCAGCCAGTCAGTTTTTGCAGTTAAGCATTTATTGAAAGCCCAGCTGCGCTTGTATTGTTTCTGTCAGCCAGAATTCCCTTTGGAGTTTTATTTTGTTTGTTTTAGTTTGAATGCTGATTTTATTTGACTCTTCTGAAAAGAAATGATGATTACGTTTGGATGTTCCCTTTTCAGGCAACATCAAGCATTTTGTATCTTGGAGTGCAAGTTAGATGCAGGATAAAGTTACCTCAGTTCTTCTTGAATAAACTTTCGATTAGATTAGACTAGACTCCCGATAGTGTGGAAACAGGCCCTTCAGCCCAGCAAGTCCACACCAATCCTCCGAAGAGTAACCCACCCAGACCATTTCCCTTTGACTAATACACTATGGGCAATTTAGTATTGTCAATTCACCTGACCTGCAATCTTTGGACTGTGGGAGGAAACCGGAGCACCTGGAGGAAGCCCACGCAGACATGGGGAGAATGTGCTCCAAGTACATCAAAACATTTGTTTTGCGTTAGTTTGAGCATTACCATTTAGATTAGATTAGATTCCCTACAGTGTGGAAACAGGCCCTTTGGCCCAACAAGTCCACACCGACCCTCTAAAGAGTAACTCACCCAGATCCATTTCTCTCTGACTAATGCACCTAACACTATGGGCAATTTAGTATTGCCAATTCACCTGACCTGCACATCTTTGGACTATGGGGGGAAACCAAAGCACCCGGAGGAAACCCACGTAGACACGGGGAGAATGTGCAAACTCCACAATCACCATATTTGCTCTTGAACGAGATTGCTAATTTAGTGTAGATTTGTGCTGTGTTCATGCCCCCTTGGTGGTTGGCACATGAGCTTGCAAAGTCACTGTGTGCAAGGAAGACCATCCTAGTTAATCAGGGCTAACTCTTTATTGTAGTATTGATGGAGTGCTGCATTGTCATCTTAAACTGAGGCCCTTGCCTCAATGATTGGGTAGATGTAAAAGATTACCATGCGTGATTTCAAAGTGCATGGGAAATATCCTGGCTGACATTTATCCCTGAATCAAAACAAAAAAAAGATCAGCATTGAGTTCAATAACTTTAAAGCATGAATGCTGTTCTCCACTTTAATAACACTCCTTTCCCATCCCTTTGCTCTAATTGCATGTTTACAAGGATTTGCTTTAATCAAAATTGACCTGTTTTCTATCTGTGAGTGAATCTACTATTAAAATCTATTCTGTATCTGTAGCTTTATGATCGTTAGCACTCCCTTTGCCTTTTGCTGTGGGTATCTGCACCAGTTGTTCCACTTGCTCCTCCTCCCCAGATGATACAATACAACACAGCACAGGAACAGGCCCTTCGGCCCACCAAGCCTGCACCAATTCCTATTCCTTATTTAGACCCGCAACTTATTACTCATGTGTGGTTCCTATTCCTCCAGTTCATGTCCCTCTTGAGATACGCTTTAAAAGTTGCTAGCATGTCTATTCCACCACCTCCACTGGCAGTTTCTTTCAGGCACCCACCACTCTCTTTGTGAAAAAGTTTCCCTGCAATTCTCTCCTAAAGCTTTCTCCTCTCGAGCCTTGAAATTGTGCCCTCTTGTAGGTGACCTTTCCATTCTGGGAAAAAATCCTCTGACTATCCACCTTATCTATGCTTCTCACTATCAGGTAAATCTCTATCAGGTCATCCACCAGCCTCCACTTTTCCAATGAAAACAATCCCAGTTTACCCAACCTCTCCTTACAGCTAAACCCCTCCGACCAGGTAACATCCTGGTAAGCCAGGGGCGACACGGTGGCTCAGTGGTTAGCACTGCTGCCTCACAGAACCAGGGGCGCGGGTTTGATTCCAGCCTGGGGCGACTGTCTTTGTGGAGTTTGCACATTCTCCCAGTGTCTGCGTGGGTTCCCTCCGGGTGCTCCAGTTTCAAAGCCCAGTACTGGAGACAAAGATCGAGCACACTTTGAGAGATAGAGATGGAGTCCAGTGTGGGAGGTAGAGATCAAGCCCAGCATGGGAGGGAAATATCTCTCTCTCCCCACACTGTGCTCAATCTCTCTCTCCCCACACTGGGCTTGATCTCGCTCTCCCACACTGGACTCAATCTCTCTCTCCCACACTGGGTCTGATCTCTGTCTCAAACACTGGACTCAATCTCTCTCTCCCACACTGGGCTTGATCTCGCTCCCACATTAGGCTCAATCTCTCTCTCTCTCTCCCACACTGGGCTCGATCTCTCTCTCCCACATGGGGCTAAGTGTCTCTCTCCCATACTTGGCTCAATATCTCTCTCCCACACTGGGCCTGATCTCTCTCTCTCACACTGTGTCGATCTCTCTCTCCAACACTGGACTCAATCTCTCTCTCCCACGCTGGGCCTGATCTCTGTCTCCCACACTGGGCTCGATCTCTCTCCTGCATTGGGCTCAATCTCTCTCTCTCTCCCACACTGGGCTTGATCTCTCTCTCCCACATGGGGCTAAGTGTCTCTCTCCCATGCTTGGCTTGATATCTCTCTTCCACACTGGACTCAATCTCTCTCTCCCACACTGGGCCTGATCTCTGTCTCCCACACTGGGCTCGATCTTTCTCCTGCATTGGGCTCAATCTCTCTCTCTCTCTCTCTTCCACACTGGGCTTGATCTCTCTCTCCCACATTTGGCTCGATATCTCTCTCCCATACTTGTCTTGATCGCTTTCTCCCACACTGGGCTTGATCTCGCTCCCACATTAGGCTCAATCTCTCTCTTTCTCTCCCACACTGGGCCCGATCTCTCTCTCCCACATGGGGCTAAGTGTCTCTCTCCCATACTTGGCTCAATATCTCTCTCCCACACTGGGCCTGATCTCTCTCTCTCACACTGTGTCGATCTCTCTCTCCAACACTGGACTCAATCTCTCTCTCCCACGCTGGGCCTGATCTCTGTCTCCCACACTGGGCTCGATCTCTCTCCTGCATTGGGCTCAATCTCTCTCTCTCTCCCACACTGGGCTTGATCTCTCTCTCCCACATGGGGCTAAGTGTCTCTCTCCCATGCTTGGCTTGATATCTCTCTTCCACACTGGACTCAATCTCTCTCTCCCACACTGGGCCTGATCTCTGTCTCCCACACTGGGCTCGATCTTTCTCCTGCATTGGGCTCAATCTCTCTCTCTCTCTCTCTTCCACACTGGGCTTGATCTCTCTCTCCCACATTTGGCTCGATATCTCTCTCCCATACTTGTCTTGATCGCTTTCTCCCACACTGGGCTTGATCTCTATCTCCCACACTTGTCTTGATTGCTTTCTCCCACACTGGGCTTGATCTCTATCTCCCACACTTGTCTTGATCGCTTTCTCCCACACTGGATTTGATTCCTACCTCCCACACTGGACTCCATCTCTATCTTCCAAATTGTGCTCGATCTGTCTCTCCAGTATTGGGCTCAATCTCTCTCCCACACTGGACTCAATCTGTCTCTCCCACACTGGGCTCGATCTCTCTCTCTCCTGTGCTGAGCTCGATCTTTCCGTTCTCGCACTGGGCTTGGTCTCTTTCTCTCTCTTCAATCTGGGTATGATCACTCTCTCCCACATTGGGCTTAATCTCTCTCTCCCACAATCAGCTTGATATCAATCTCCCACATTTGGCTCAAAGTCTCTCCCACACTGGACTCGATCTCTCTCTCCCACACTGGACTCGATCTCTCTCTCCCACACTGGACTCGATCTCTCTCTCCCACACTGGGCTCGATCTCTGTCTCTCCCACACTGGGTTCGATTTCTGTCTCTCTCACACTGGGCTCGATCTCTGTCTCTCTCACACTGTCCTTGATCTCTCTCTCCCACACTGGGCTCGATCTCTGTTTCTCCCACACTGAACTTGATCTCTGTCTCTCCCACACTGTCCCCGGTCACTCTCTCCCACACTGGGCTTGATCTCTCTCTCCCACATTGGGCTTGATATCGATCTTTCTTTCACACTGAGCTTGATCTCTCTCCCACATTGGACTCGATCACTCTCCCACACTGGGCTTGATCTCTCTCTCTCTCTCCTCCCAAACAGGGCTCGCTCTTTCTCCCACACTGTACTCGATGTCTCTCTCCCACACCAGGCTTGATCTCTGCCTTCCACTCTCGCTCAATCTCTCTCTTCCACAGTGGGTTGATCCCTCGATCCCTGTGCCTCTATGCTGCCATGTCAACTCTGTGTGCTCTCTGGGCTCACCAGAGCCCCTCTGTGGTGCCGCCCCAGGTGCCCAGCTGTTTCCACTGTGCTGCTGTCCACCAGATCTCTGCCCAGTGTACCACCTTCCCTGTGGCTGTCCCCCACTACCCTCACTCTGGGCACCACCTCTCCAGCCACTACGTTTGCTGCCACTGCCTATATATATATATATATATATATATATATATAATGTGCTTCTGCAGAAAGTCAGTAGCAGAAAAAACACCAACAAAACAAAATAAAATAAAGAAAAAAGTAACAAAGAAAGAAAACTGATTGGAGTGGACGATCTCCACACAAGAGCCCTACTCCGTTGCCATCTTGTTAGCCTCATGGATTGTCCAATCCCAATGTGATAAATAGACAGGATTGTGTTGAGCGGTCTGTATTGGCGCAACAATATCATTAGTCATTTCAGTCCATTTTCACATCGGGTGCCCCTTTTAATGGGGATGGATTTTCCTGCACCATTGCTACCACCTGACAGCAGCAACCTCAGCAGAGTGAACTCTGATTTTGGTCTGTTCTGGTCTGGATAGTTTCAATTCTGCAGGAGCTAAGATACAGTCATACAATCATAGAGGTGTACAGCATGGAAACAGACCCTTCAGTCCAACCCGTCCCTGCTGACCAGATATCCCAACCCAATTTACTCTCACCTGCCAGCATCCGGCCCATATCCCTCCAAACCCTTCCTATTCATATACCCATCCAAATGCCTCTTAACTGTTGCAATTGTACCCAGCCTCCACCACATCCTCTGGCAGCTCATTCCATACACGTCCACCCTCTGCGTGAAAAAGTTGCCCCTTAGGTCTCTTTTATATCTTTCCCCTCTCACCCTAAACCTATGCCCTCTAGTTCTGGACTCCCCCATCCCAGGGAAAAGACTTTGTCTGTTTATCCTATCCATGCCCCTCATAATTTTGTAAACCTCTATAAGGTCACCCCTCAGCCTCCAACTCTCCAGGGAAAACAGCCCCAGCCTGTTCAGCCTCTCCCTGTAGCTCAGATCCTCCAACCCTGGCAACATCCTTTCAAGTTTCACAACATCTTTCCGATAGGAAGGAGACCAGAATTGCACGCAATAACAGTGGCCTAACCAATGTCCTGTACAGCCGCAACATGACCTCCTAACCCCTGTACTCAGTACTCTGACCAATAAAGGAAAGCATACCAAATGCCTTCTTCACTATCCTACCTACCTGCGACTCCACTTTCAAGGAGCTATGAACCTGCAGTCCAAGGTCTCTTTGTTCAGCAACACTCCCTGTG